>NC_133135.1:62745882-67745882 GCF_048418815.1 Hemitrygon akajei | reverse complement strand
CCTTGGGGGAGTAGTCCCAGTGAGATGGTCACCATTTCAGGTCTTCACTCCCAATCTTCTTCCAGCTGGATGACTCATTATTCCTGGGCGTTGGATTATCCTGGGGGTGCTGGGAGACTCTGCAGGCTGAGGTGTGCTTGGTCAGACCACGTTTCTATGGATATAGTAACACTAGTTGGTCATACTTTCAAAAGCCCAGGGGCACAGTGAAGAAGGGTGACTTTCTCTCAATCCTCATCATCAAACCAAATATCCCCAAACCAGGTATATGGGTCATCACCCCATAAAATAAGAGCCTGGGCTTTCACTGGTCTGGTTGCTAATCAGCCCTACGTGCTGTTTCTTGCTGCTGGATGTTGGCCACGTGGCAGGCGATGTCGACATTCTTTTCCTTAACCCAGGTCTCTGCTGACCATGGTTGTGCAGTACTGATTCAATGCCTTCACCTCATGTTTAAGTTTCCCTTTTTCCTCCTCCTGAGAGATTGCCTTGTTCTGCCATCTAATGATGACCGCCAGCAGCCAAAAAGTCCTTTTCTGGCTGACCTCCTTGATCGGAAACCCTAACCCCATTAGTATGGACACAAGATGGTGTCCCATCTTTAACCTTCAGGGGGTTCCTGCTTATCCGTCCAATCTGCTGGCATGTCATAGTCCACCAGCAAATTGACCGGGCTCCCAAACCCTGTGGAGTTATCGGTCCACCCCTTTACACTGTATTTTTTCACACGGGGTCTCTTTCTATTTGTACTGAATATTTTTGTTTTCTGTTGCACCTGCCAGATCCTTTGCTGACTACGCCAGAAAGTTTTGTTTAAACAACAGGTTCTCGGCTCTGATGCAACGTGACAGAAATTATCGAGAACTACAAAACTATGTGTATAGAACAGAGCAAGCATTAAAATAATTACCTAGTCACGCTCGGGTCCCTTGAACTGCAGCACCCTCCCATTCAGCCAATCCGTGGCACTGTTTGCAACCAGCCAGACAGTGAAACCCCAAAAATAAACTATCCCAATCCCTCCGTACACTCTACTTTTAAACCCTTTCCACTGATATGGAATGCTGCAGTAAGTGGTCCAATATATGGCACTGTCTCAACCCACTAAGTTAGAACCAATCATCACTTGTCACCACCCTTGTGTTGAACTAACTTTGATGCTGTTCCCACAGTAGTAATTAAAGCTTCTGTAGCCAGCTCTGTGACATTCAAGGCCACGCTGTTGGTGAGACAACAGATAAGCATAAAGTATACAATGGTCTACTGGGCAAAAATGACCCTTGTCCTACTTGTATACTTCTGAGACATGGACTACCTATAGCAGGTACCTCAGTCACTATGGAGAGACCACAAACACTTTCATAAACCTTTCAAAATCCTCAGATGTATTCTCAGAGTAAGCAGGTCAATGTAAGTTTCTCTTCCAGGTCAACATCTGCAGTGAAGTGCTAGTTGTACTTTCTTTTCTTTGCCTCCAGCAGGAAAGCCTCATTGTCTGCATGTGCAACGCCAGACCCTGATGTAGATAACTCAAATTTGAGTTCTTACAGGCAAGAGGTTACTAGTCTGACAGAGAAACAGATTCGTGCATGTTCTCAAAGATGCCTTGGAATAATTGCAATATTCACATCAACTCTAGGGAGTTTTTAGCCACGATAGCTCAGAGTGGAGAAAGAGCATTTAGGATGGTGTTAAGAATTTTGAGCCTATTCATTGGGAATACAGAAGCTCAACATAAACTATGGGAATATCACACGCTTCCCAAACTAACCTATCAATGGAGTACCCCTTACCTGGTTGAACACCTGCCACCTCTGGCAAACTCTGCAGGTCCATAGGAGAATTCATTAAACTGGTGTGGAAACAAGGCATGAGGGGTAAGACGGGGTTTTGATTTTAAAATGAAGTAAATCACAACTCATTGGCTTACTGGGCCTTGAGTTTCCAGGGGTGAGGAGATGTGCCTTTTTGAAGATAAAAATAATAAAGTGCTAGGAAATAAGAAACTGAGTACATATAATTGAAAGGGAAGATTGCATCCTTTTGCATTTAAATTGCACATAACCTTTTCAAAGTAAAAGAGCCTTAAATACTGCGAGAAGCTTGTATGGAAAGATGCAGCACAGGCCCTTATCTCCCACCAGTAGATGCTTCGTTGATGATGGGTGGGGTCTTCAGGAAAGGGGTTAGATGAACTATCGTCTAACCCCTTTCCTGTTTTCTGCTTTAAAAGCAGCTTAAATTAACAACAGATATTCTTTCTATTTGTGCTGTACAAGCAGCAAGGCTGGGTCAGATTTTTGCAGGTTGGTCTGATTCCCTTACTGTTAATTGCCTTAAATGGAGAGAATTGGTTCCAGTGCACACACCCATGTGTCATATTATCTACTGGCTGGTTTGCATATGTGCAATTGTAAATATTTAATAAGCAAGGCTGTTCCAGCAGCAATGAACAATGAGGCAAATCTTAGGGGTTGGAGTAAGATGGCGATGTGCTCTGTGTGATGTAGAAAATCACTACAAGATCCTATGGGTACTATAATGATAAATTACTATTTAATGGTTTATAGATAAATACTTACTGGAAAATTTTTCTTTGATCATCTATCTCTAAACCCCTCAATTCCCAAGGTAAAAATTGAATATTTTCCCTCTAGCTCATCCCAAAAACGTAATGTGACCCATTCTGTGCCAGTGCTTCATAAATGGTGATGTTCAGTCTCTTTGTTTTCCACCATGCTTCCTGTGTGTGAATAGAATGTAACACTGCATTCCAACAGTTTCATTAAAGTAGTTTACAGAAGTGAGCTGCTGGAGGAAGTGGTAGAGGCAGGTACAATCACAACATTTTAAAGGCATGTAGGTACATGGTGATTATGGGTCAAATACATGGCAGGCCCCTCGGTCAGCAAGGATGAGTTAGGCCAAAGGCCTATTTCCATGCTACGTTACTGACTTAGTATGGTGGTGCTGCAGCAGCTAGCTCAAATGTTGAATGCCAGCTAACTTTGTGAAAGATTTGTTTTATCTGGAGGGCTATGGTCCAGGTGCAGGTTGACGAGACTAGCAGAATGAGGCCTGTTTCTGTGATGTAGTGTTCTATCTGGAGGTGGGTTTTCATCGTGGTATATCAGGTGAAGGGATTGTGACCAAACAGCTGCACAAACTATGCTTGATCAATTTCAAGGTTGGAATGTGAAGAGGCAGAATTTTTCATAATGAAGAAAAACTCACTAAATTTATTGGTTGAACACCACTGAGAGTGCATTGTTTTCACCAGTGCATCTTGGGATGTATTATTCTGAGGGGAGACAAGTACCTCTAGCCATGGAAAGGAGAGGTGTTGTACAGGACTGGCAGATGGGGGGAAGAATATGAAGCATATTTTCCCTATATGCTTCAGTTAATCTGTTGCAGTGACTCAGTAATGCTGTAACTAGAATAAGGCTTTTCTGTCTCGAAGTGGCAATGGCATTTGTTAAGACTTTGGACCCCTGGCTCACTGCCTATCAGAGGAGTGGTATGTGCGTTTGAGTAGATGAGGACAAATTTTTAAAAAGTTTGTGTATCACATAGAGTTGAATGATTTGCTCTTGTGCCACTACTGTAAAGAATGTGCCTATTACTGAGCTGTAGATTAGAAAAAAACACTAGATAAGGTCACTGTTGATTTTTCTAGTCATCATTTACGGTAAGTTATTTTAACTTGTATACAAGCTTCCACCCATCTTTAGATTTGTGTCCCTCATACCTCAGACTTATAAATTTGAAGGATGGGATTGGGAAAAGGCAGTCAACACAGTGATACCATGAACTACATTGGGATGAGTGACCTGCTAAATGTCCTCTTCACTGTTAGAACAGAGTGATCTCACCTGGTCCCTCAACACTTACTTTGGTCAAGAAAACACGGCAGTGCCCCCACTTCCTGAAGAGATTGAGGCAAGTGAGGATGCCTCCCCCACCCCCATTCTAACCAGCTGCATCACCATCTGATACGAGAATTGCAAGGCGTCTGATTGCAAGTCCCTACAAAGAATTGCGAGGAATACTGAGAAGATCATTGGGGTCTCTCTTCCACCCATCAGAGATATTTATCCAGAGGCTGCAAATGCAGGGCCCTTAGCATTGTCATTGTCATATACCTCCATCCATCCAGCAATTTCTGAACCCCTACCATTGGGCAGGAGCTACCATAGCATTAGGACAAGAACTGTTAGTCTGGGAAACAGCTTCTTCCTCCAGGCTGTAAGACAGCTAAACTCTGCCATCACCAAGTCTCATCATGTCTCAGGCACCAGTAATACTGTTTACAGTTTAGCTTGTGTCATAAATGCATCTTGTTGTTTGCCAGTTTATTTGTGGTAATATTACTTCTGTTGTGTGTGTGAGTTGTATGTACTGTGTTGTGCAACATGGTCCAGAAGAATGTTGTTTCGTTTGGCCGTATACATGTTGAAAACAAACTGACCCTGACCTTAAAAAGCATTGCTTTATGGTGGGAACATGATTTTACTTGAAGTAGAGTTCATTTAACATAATTGACTGAGCAACTGGAAGTGTTCTTGAACCATTGAGGGTGCCTCGCATTAATATTACACACTTGGTCATGAATCTCCTGGTTTTAGTTAAGTACTATGCTGTACCCAAATTATTCCAAGTCTAAACCCGATCCCTGGATTCTCTAGTTGGAAGGCAGGGATATGACTCTTGCCTGCTTTTTAACAGTCCAGGTATGTTAACTTGGTTCTGTGCTCTGGAATTGGTTGTAGGTAGGGGCTGTTCACTTGCACAACGACTGTGATTCCAGAGTCTGATGAGGACCAAACCTATATGTAGGAACAAATTTATTCTTGTACCTTGTTTTTTGTATTTAAAAAGTTGCAAATGTTATTTAGATTTTTTTGGTAACTTTTTTTCTTACGTTCTGAAAGTATTTGCTGATGTTGAAATATTGGACATGTATTTCACTGTAATATATTTAAATTAAGCTAATTTGGCAGACTAAAAATATATTTGCACTGTGATAGTCACCCAGTCATAACCCACATTTTGGATCTCAATGTCGTCTTCCAAAACAAGAGTTCCTTAAAATGGAAAAGCTCCCAAGGACGAACAAAGCCAGGCCAAGGCCCTTTTTTAAAATTGAACCTTCTTTAACCAACTTGCTCTACTTCTCAAAAGCAAGCAGTAGTTGCTGAAGCATAAGACCGTAAGACATAGGAGCATAATTAGGCCATTCCACCCATCGAGTCTGCTCCGCCATTCATTCATGGCTGATCCTGGATCCCACTCAACCCCATACACCTGCCTTCTCACCAAATCTTTTGATGCCTTGACCGATCTGGAAATAATCAACTTCCCACGGACTTGGCCTCCACTGCATCTGTGGCAGAGCATTCCACAGATACACTATACTCTAGCTAAAAAAAAAAATTCCTCCTTACTTCTGTTCTAAAAAGTCACCCCTCAATTCTGAGGCTGTGCCCTCTAGTTCTGGATACTACCACCATAGGCAATATCCTCTCCATGTCATCCCTATCTAGTCCTTTCAACATTCAGTAGGTTTCAATTATATTCCCTCCCCCCCCCGGCATTCTTCTAAATTCCAGTGAGTACAAGCCCATGGCTCCAAACACTCTTCATATGTTAACCCGTTCATTCCTGGAATCATCCTCGTGAACCTTCTCTGGACACTCAAATTAACCAACATTTCAAAAGGCTAGGTCAAATGTGGAGATGACATTTAAATTGATGGAAGTCTGGGTGATTGGTATGGTCCTCTTCAGTAGCATTCATTTGTTGCAGTCAGTTTGCAGATAATATTGGCAGACTTGTTATTTTTGTTTATTTTGCAAGTGAACCCTGATTTCCCTTCTATCTTCCTAATGCTAACTCCTGATTCTTGGTACATGGCACTTGTATCATAGATTTCTTTTGTTCATAACTGTTCCTTGTTCTTGGGAGAAGCAGCACAGTTGGTGATTTCACCTTTAGCTACAAGTGAACTTAGTGTACTAAAAAATGGTATTTTCAGATTGGACTAAAACAGAAAATTTAACTATTGCATATTTGGAGGCATGGGACATAGGGTCATGGCTGACCCTCTGTCTTCGAACTGTTTCTGCCTTTCCCCCATACTCCCATATACTTTGTACAGTTGGCCCTCCTTATCTGCGGGTTCTGCATCCGCGGATTCAACCAACTGCAGATCGGGAAAACCCAGAAGTTCTCTCTCCAGCACTCGTTATTTAAGCATGTACAGACTATTTTTTCTTGTTATTATTCCCTAAACAATACAGTATCTCAGAATCCATCTCCTTAACTGTATTCAGCATATTTGCTCCACTGGCTTCAAGGATTCTAAAGGTCCATCACCCTTTGCGTTAAGAAATTCTTCTCATTTCAGCCCTGAATCAGAATCCTGTTCCATATGGAGTGAAGTTTGTTGTCTTGCAGCAGCAGCAGTGCAGTGCAAGATGTAATTTTACTAAAAATTACAAAATAAATAATAGAAAAATAAAAAGAAATAACGTAGAGTTCCTGGACCATTCAGAAATCTGATGGTGGAGGGGAAGAAGCTGTTCCTGATTCTTTGAGTGCGGGGCTTCGGGCTCCTGTGCTATCTCCCTGATAGTAGTAATGAGAATAGGGCACATCCTGGATGGTGAAGGTCCTTGAAGGATACTGCCTTCCAGAGGTTTGACTGCTGGAGCTTAAACCCTCCTAACCTGGCGCAACAATACCACTTGTATCTGGCCTGTCGGAATTTTGTCTGTTTTAATGAAATCTGCTCTTATTCTTCTAAATATGCATCCAGACCTGTTTGACCCAATATCTCCTTAGTCCTGTGATCATAAGACACCTTAAAGCAGGCATTCTCAATTTTTTTATATACCATGGACCCCTACCATTTACTGAGATTGGGACTCCCTGCTGAAGAAATTCTGTGTACATAACTTTAAATGACTTGTGTTCAGCCATAAATGCATGTCAGACATGCAAAAAAACCTTCACATTATTTTATTTACTTGAGCTGCAATATTCAAACTTAATTAAAATGTGCCTGTGTTGGAATCGAATGTGAAATCTGATCCAGCTACTGTGGAAACCTGGTGTAAACTTGTTTGCTTTTTACCAATAGTTTGTGTACAGAATGCATAATGTAAAACAGGAAGACTTTTTTCATCTTTGGGAGGTTGATAAGATTGAGTGGTGAAAGGCTTACTGAGGGTGTGGGAGGAAGTCTTGGAACAAGCTGAAGCATTGTTAGCTGTGATGGAATGGGTGAAGGAAGGCTGAATCGCAGCAGTATTCCTCACTCTTGAATTGGAAGGTGAAAATCAATATACTTGCTTTCTGACTGAAATGTGATGAATTGGACAGTGTAATACCATTAATCCTTTTCAGTGTGTAATCCTGGTTTTTATTATCGCCAAAGAATTATAATTTTCAATTTCCTAGCTCTTCATGCCTGGATATTATAAAACACTCATCATGCAAAAGAAGCATGCATGTTGAGCAAGAAAGGTGCACTCAGCTTCCTTCCCTATGCTCTTCCATCACCTCTTCTTTCGCCCACCCACCTTCAATGTAAACCTGTCTGCTTCTCTTCATTTCTGAAGAAGGATCTTTGACCTGAACTGTTTCACTTTCCATAGGTGTCAACCTCTTCAGTGTTTCCTCTATTTTCTATTTTTGTTTCAGATTTCTAGCATCTGCATTTTTCTTTTGGCTTTGGCTCAATATTTAGAGGTCAAACATGGTTGAGCAGAGACAGTTACCTCTGCAAATTACTCTTTAGTAGTCAGTTCAAAAATTAATCTCTTGTCTCATGTTTTACAATGAATTCCACAATCAGCTAGATGGCTTCCTGTAGGAAGAGGGCAAAATGACTAGCCATTTAATTCTGAATAAAAACACACTGCAGTTGCCAATAGACGTTTTTTTGGCAATCTTCCTGTTGAGTGAAATACTTTTAGTTCAAGACCAAGGTCAGTTGTGTTTTATTTTCCCCACGTTTGCTTGCTGCTGCACTCAGCTGTGAGATGGTGGGTGACATTTTCTCTGATGTCTATTCCAGATAGTAGATCCTGGGGATTGGAAAGTAGTATATATGCCCCCTTTGCTTCAGCAAGAAAGTATGGGCATTCCTCGTGACTACAGATCAGTAAGGCTAGCATTAGTGATAAATTAGAAATGGTGGTGGGGGTGGGTAATTAACAGGCATACAGGAGAGATTTCAAAGGCCAAAGTAAATTTATTATCAAAGTACATATACCAGGACAAATTTGTGTAAAAGCAGACTGTGCTCGACTAGCCTGACAGAAGGTTGAAGTCTTTGACAAAGTTTCTCAAACAAGCTGGTTAACAAAATTAGGCGTTCTGGAATAATGGAGTTAGGTATTAGCTTGGATAAGGGATTACCTTAAGTACAGAATTCGAGTTGTGGCAACAAGTTGTTCTCCAGGCAGGAGCTTGATAGACAGTGGAATTTACCAAAAGGTCATTGCTTGTTCTGTGCTTTTTTATTGATGCATTTAAATTAACAATTAGGATATTGGCATACAGAGTATACCTTAAGTTTGTTTATTATACCAAACTTCTGAGGGACGTTATGTTTCAAGGCTACCTGTCAACTGCAATAGGTATAGACAGGCTGCTGGAATAGGCAGACAAATGAGGCGGTTGAGGTATTGCACATGGCAGAAGGGATGTGGGCAGGCTTTATATACTTAGTGACAATGTTCTGATTGCAGAGGAGCAAAGCAGCCTCTGGGTTCATGTGCCTAGATCTTCAACATTGTGAGTGCAGTCTATTTATTATGCTTAACTTTTAAAATCTCCAGTTAGGCTTTCTGTTCTGGACATCATACTTAAGAATATAAAGATATTTTGAGAGATTTCTAAAGAGATTTACTCATGTTCCCAAGAAAGCACCTCGGCATTCAATACTGTCATTCTCTCAAATCTAATCTAGAAGCTACAACACTTTGGGCTCAGTACCTCGTGGAACTGTATCCTCTACTAGTTCCTTGCAGACAAAATGTTATCATTTCAGAGAATCTGTCCTGGTCCAAATGTGACACAAATGCAGCTGTACAAGTTGAATGAGTTTAAGCTTCACATTTGTGCTAATAGAGCTTACACATACCTGGGGGAACAAACAGGTTAAAGGGCTTGAAAAGAAGGGGTTAAAGCACAATACTGGGCAAAAGCCAGACTTGCTCTTTAAAGGTTGAAAATTGGAAAGCCATGGAGCTCCTTGGTCCAACACACAAGTACCATATGAAGAAAGCAGGGCAGTGCCTCTACTTCCTCAGAAGTTTGTGTAGATTCTACATATCATCTAAAACTTTGGCAAACTTTTATAATGTGTAGTGGAGACTATACTAACAGGTTGCATCACTGCCTAGAATGGAAACACCAAGTGCCCTTGAATGGAAAAGCCTACAAAATTAGTGGATATAGTCCACCCCATTACGGGTAAAGCCCTCCCCCACCATTGAGTACATCTACACGGAGCATTGTTGTAAGATAGGAGCATCCATCATCAAAGATCCCACCACCTTGGCTATGCTGTCTTGTTAAGTAATCAGGAAGGAGGTATAGGAGTCTTGGGATCCACACCACCAGACTCAGGAACAGTTATTACCCCTTAGCTATTAGGCTCTTGAACCAGAGGAGATAACATCACTTGCCCCCATCACTAAACTGCTCCCACAGCCTGTGAGCTCACTTTCAAGGACTCTTCATCTTTTATTCTCTATGTTTATTGCTTTTTTTTTTGCTTTTTGTATTTGTATGGTTTGTTGTCTTTTGCATGTTGCTTGTCCACCCAGTTGGGTGCGGTCTTTCATTGATTCCATTGTGTTTGTTGTATTTTCTCTGAACGCCTGCAAGAAAAAAATCTCGGGGCTATATATGATGACGTATATACTTTGATAATCATCTTACCTTGAACTTTGAACAAGTCAGTCTGAAACAACTGGTGTTCTCTTAATGATAAAGGTTGAGATTTGATGGAGGACTGCAAGATTAATAGGTTTAGATGGGCATGGAAGTGTCCTATATTGAAGGTACATGGGCAAGATTTTCAGTAAGACTTAAATGGGTGAGTATGAATAAAGTTTATGCAGAAAGTGTGTATGCACACTCAGCATTTTCATCCCATATAGTACTGTGCAAATGTCTTGGGCACATGTAAATAAATGTGTGAAATGAAGATACTTTAAAAAATAATGAAACTAAAAGTTTCTAAATATCAAAAAAAAACTATAAAAAGCAGTAAACAGTAAAATCTAAATCAAATCCATAGTTGGTGTGATCACCCTTGCCTTTAAACTGCAGCAAATCTCTTAGGTACACTGTCGTGCAGTTTTGTAAGGAAATGGGCTGATGGGTTTCCCCCAGCATCTTGAAGTTGCGACAGTTCTTCTGCAGACTTTAGCTGTCTTGCTTGCTTCTGTCTCTCCATCTAATTCCCAACAGCCTTGATGGTGTTGACATCAGGGCTGTGCAGAGGCCATTCCATTTGTTGCAGAATTACTTGTTCTTCTCACTGAAGATAGTTCTTTATGACCTTGCTAATGTGTTTGAGGTCGTTGTCCTGCTACAAATTGAAGTTGCGGACTAATCAGGTGTCTCCCTGGTGGTATTGTGTGATGCATAAGAATCTGCTCATACTTGGCATTGAGGATTCTATTAATTCTAACCAAATCACCGACTCCATTTGCAGAAATGCAGCCCAAACCAGCAGGGAACCTCCACTATGCTTCACTGTTGGCTGCAGACACTCATCCACCTAGAGCTCTCCAGTTAGTTGTTCTATGGATAACTGCCTCCTGTTTGAGCCAAAAATTTGAAATTTTGACTGGTCAGACCACAGCACTTGTGTCATTGTTCAGCATCCCAGTCCTTGTGTTTTTGTGCCTAGGTGAGTCTCTCGGTTTTGTTTCCGCTTTGGAGGAATGGCTTTTTGGTAGCAACTCTTCCACGAAAACCACTTGTGACAAGACCCCTCCGGACTGTAGAGGGGTGTACTTTGGTTCTAGTGGTTTCTGTGAGTTCAGAGCTGTTAGTACTGCTGGACTTCTGATTTAAAAGGGACATCAGTTTGATGTATCTTTTGTCTGCTGTACTCAGTGTCCATGGCCAGCCATGGCATTTCTGGTCCTCAGCCTTGCCGGATTCTTTGTGCTTCTTTAGAAGAGGACTTGAAACTCTTTTCTGCTGCAAAATTTCTGCTATGGAGAGACCTTGCTGATGCAGGATAATCACTTTGTGTCTTGTTGCTGTGCTCACTCTTGCCATGGTGCAAGAATTGACAACTTGAAGGTTAAACTGTCACATCTGCCGCAACCTCACCTTTTAATTTGATCCTCCTAGACCAGTTTCTGTTCAGTTGATCAGTTTAGCTCATTCAACTCATTATGCCATTGATTATTAGCACCTGTTACCTTTGTTTAATCATGCACTGGGCTATATCCCAACGAACTAACATCGATTTCTGGAACTTCTGATAATGGCAACCCCCTCTCCTTCACCATTCCCATTTCCCCCCTCACTTTTATCTCCTTACCTACCCATTACCTCCCCCTGGTGCTCATTCCCCTTCCTTTCTTCCTTGGCCTTCTGTCCTCTCCTATCAGATTCCCCCTTCTTCAACCCTGGTATCTCTTTCACTTCCCAGCTCTTTACTTCACCCCTCCCCCTCCCAGTTTCACCTATCACCTATTACGTTGTACTACTTCCTCCCCTCCCCCACCCTCTTACTCTAACTTCTCACTTCTCTTTTTTGCCAGTCCCTGATAAAGGGTTTTGGCCTGAAATGTCAACTGTACTCTTTTCCATAGATGTTACTTGGTCTGCTGAGTTCCTCCAGCATTTTGTGTGTGTTACCTGCAAAGTAATCAAGTTTTAATTTGAAAAGTAGTCTATTACTTAATGTTACTTTCTTTACCGAAATTCAAAAGTTTCTGACATTTAATTTTTTTGGGGAAATGAATGTTTGGAAATCTAAAATCTGCACTTTTCTACAGACTAATGCAGAAAACAAAAAAAATATAAAACAAAATTTCTATTGGGGGAAAATATCTAGGATGCACAGTAGTGTATTGCTTCAGGAAGTTTTTAACCTGAGGGAGTAACAATTTTAGTACTGGCATCTAGATGTGGGCAAGCATTACTTATCAGCAGGAGAGTTGATGGCTATGAGACCATAGCAGTTATAACAAGATAAAGATCCAAAAGATTAATAACCTCTTTCCTCCTTACAGTTCCAAAAAAAGTGAGCTCCCCAAGTAATCTTTATTAAAGGCAAACATGAGGAAATCTGCAAATGCTGGAAATTCAAGCAACACACACAAAATGCAGGTGGAACGCAGCAGGCCAGGCAGCATCTATAGGGAGAAGTGCTGTGGACGTTTTGGGCTGAGAAGGGTCTTGGCCTGAAATGTCGACAGCGCTTCTCCCTCTAGATGCTGCCTGGCCTGCTGCGTTGCACCAGCATTTTGTGTGTGTTGCTTAATCTTTATTAAAGCCTTCTCTACTGTCTATCACCAGTGGTGTCTTGTGATCCCTAAAGATGTTGATAGGTGCCAGTTAATCAGGACTTCATCTCCATGACCTTGGTGTCATTTAATGTGAATAGTAATTAACTACTAGTCTGGACAGTAATTCTGAATTGCTTATTTCTGTAGTAGCTTGCAGTCACTGGCTCCTGATGTCTGGGTCTTGTCCATCTTGTCACGTTTCCTAACGTGTACCTGATTTGGAATTATTAAAATTAGGGAATCTCCTCTGTCAGCTGAAGTGCATGCTGAGTTTCGCTTGGAGACTGCTGGTGTTTGAACAAGCCCACACAATGGGAATGACTGGCATTGCCACCCCTATTAACAGTAATCTAGTGGTATTAAAATACCTTGCAAATAACAGAACTCAAATTGATTCTAGAAATACCTCCCTTTGATCTCAACCCTGAATGTTTCTACCATTCATTACAGTTCACTTACACAATATTATTTCTTCCATGCTGATACTATCTCATTTAAAGTGGAAAGGATTTGCTATTGCTATAACCAGGACACCTGCAGAAGAGGTGTAGAGTTTGCTGATAGTTGAACTTTGTCAGTTAGAGTCTTGCATCAATTTTTGTGCAAATAGCATGATCAGATGTTTTAGTCAATGTTTTGAAATGAAAAGCACTGTTAGAAAAATTTCATTTTTGTCACATACCCTGGAAATCTCCAACAGAGACCTATATTTAATTAAAATATATTGTTTTCACTTCCAACTAGATTATTTAGATTTTCTGTTAAATTCTATTTTCAGTCCTGAGTTGAAGGTGTTGGCTTGAACTGGAATGTGGTGATTTGGTGTAATAAAACTCCATTCAAAGAAACTAACCTGAGACGTATGATGCTTACGATATCCAGTGGGTAACACCGTCCAAAGTGTAATTCTGTCATTCACTTTTAGCTTGTTTCTTCCTTGAAAGTCATCTGACTGTTTTAATACCGCTATATCTTTTCAGTCATCAACCTTTAAAGAGCAAGTTTTGCTTCTGCACAGTGTTGTGCTTTAATCCCTTCACTTCAAGTCTTTTAACCCCTTCTTTTCAGTATGAGTAAGCTCTATTAATGTAAGTGTGAAGCTTCATTCAACTTTCAGAGCTGCAGAAGGATAACATAGAACTGCAAAAATTTACATTTTGAATATTATAAAATTAACTGCCCTGAATCGTTACATGAATCGTTGGCTTTATGCAATTCATTCACAAACAAGAATATTTTGAACTTTACCCTGACTGTGCTTGAGCCATTAACATTTGCTTTTGGTCCCCCTTTGGGGCCAATTTAACACTTAGATAACCTGGAAGCATTGGCAAAAGGATTTAAAGAACACTTACTTTGCAGGACTTGAACACCAGTATTACTACCCTGAACATCATCGACACACACTTGGGGACAGAGTGCAGAACTTCCATTAAAACTGTGTTCTTCATAATGGTGTCACAAAAATATAAGGACATGGGTCATATTTTCATAACACCCCTCCCCACCACAAGTCTAAATCATTTTGTTATCACTTACTACTGCTTACTGTCTAAGTAAAGAGCAGGCAAGAATAAATTGACATTTTGGTTTTCTCAGTTCATTAGTTGGTAAAAGTACAGGTGGTACTAAGCCACACAGCCTAGCATTTGACTTGACAAAAGATTTGTATTTGCAACAAATGTCCAAAACATTACAAGGTGCTTCACAGGTCTTATCAACAAAAATATTACATAAGTTGATATTAGAAAGGAGCAAACAATTTTTGGGGGAGCTTCAGGTCTTGACAGCTGAAGGCATACTTACCTGTGGTGAAATCATGAAAATTGGGAATGAGCAAAGCCCTACTGTGGAATTTTGCAAACAGTTATCAAATTAGAAGTTTTACAAAGGAGTAAGGCCACAAAGCAACTTGAAAATCTGAGGCATTGCTTAACCAAGACCCAGAATATTTCAACAAATGTTGGAAATGCTGGGGTGTTGGCTGTGTGTATTGGGGAAAGGTATAACAATTTTGGGTGACTTTGAATTTACACAGCACAGAATATAGGAGGTATGCTGAGAGTGCAATTGAAAAGTAAGTTTTTCCTATTCTTCCAGTTCTGTCTTTGCTCCAAGGTGTGCTGAGGCAACGGCCAATATGGGCATTGTTAAAAATGGAAATTCAACTGCACAGTTACTATGTTAACAAGTTTACAATAAGTCTTGTTAAAATTCACAGAGCTGCTGGGAAATGGCAGCTTGTGAAGATGATTGGAAACAGTGAGTTTAGTGTTTGATATTCATGTGGAGGAAGTTTATTCTCATCCAGTAATAGATTTTGGACAAGTGATGGGGGAAATGGGGCTGGTTGTGTCAGTAGTGGTTTGGTCCTTAAGAATGCAAGAAATGGGTGAAGGTGCTGTTGGCTGTGTATCTGCAGACTGTTTTTGACTGTCAGTTAAGGATAGCATAAAGATGAAGAAAAAAGGAAAGGAGTGTTATTTTTTTAAATGTTTCGAATAGGTTCTGTTAAGTGAAAAATATTCTGAATTTACAGTCCACAATGGAAATCTAATTCTGATTGCTGAAGCTTTTTTGCAGTGATACAAGATGATGTTTTGAAGCCCTAAATATTCAGGAAAACAAGCCAAAAATTCATTTTCAACTGTGGCAGAACCTGTATTGAGCAAAATATTGAAAAGTGAGCTGTTTATCAATTATCAGACCAGTGATTGTTTTCAATATAAGTATTTTAGTAATCTCAACAGATTAGGATGTTTTGGATACGTACTCATTTGGTTCTAAGGGAACCAAGACATTTTATTTCTGGAGTTGTCTGTCTTGACTAACTAAAATTGAAAATTTGTGGCGTTTTATTGTGTATATAAGTTTTTAATTAGTTCTTTTAAAAACATTCCAGTTACTAAGGAATCAGCAGACATCCTAAGTATCTACTCCAGAAAGGGCCTCAGGATAGCAAAATTTTGTTAGGAAAACTGAATTAATTCATATGACTAGTTCATAAATTAAACTTCTAGTTTGGTGGCTGCACTGCATGATGAAGCCAATTGAAAGTAGAATCTATTCTCTCAAGATGCTCCTTCTATGATCAGATTATTTGCTCTTTGGTTTCTAATTCATTTTGTTAAAAGTATTTTCCAAGACCTGCAATAAACATAAGCCCTGATGTCCCTGTGATCTCCGTCTCAGAAGCCGATGATAGACTGTCTTTAAAGAGAATGAACCCTTGCAAGGCGGAAGGTCCCGATGGAGTACCTGGTAAGGCTCTGAAAACCTGGCCAACTAGCTGGTGGGAGATTTCAAGGATGTTTTCAACCTCTCACTGCTACGAGTGGAAGTTCCCACTTGATTCAACAAGGCAACAATTATACCAGTGCCTAAGAAGAATAATGTGGGCTGCCTTAATGACTATCGCCCAGTAGTGTAGCACTCACATCGACAGGGATGAAATGCTTTGAGAGGTTAGTTATGACTAGACTGAACTCCTACCTCATCAAGGACCTGGACCCATTGCAATTTTGCCTATTGCCACAATAGGTCAACGGCAGACGCAGTCTCAATGGCTCTCCACATGGCTTTAGACCACCTGGTCAACACAAACACATACGTCAGGATGCTGTTCATTGACTATAGCTCAGTATTTAATACCATCATTTCCACAATCCTGATTGAGAAGTTGAAGAACCTGGGCCTCTGTACCTCCCTCTGCAATTGGATTCTCGACTTCCTAACTAGAAGAGCACGATCTGTGCAGATTAGTGATAACACATCCTCTTCGTTGATGGTCAACACTGGCACACCTCAGAGATGTGTGCTTAACCCACTGCTCTATTCACTATATACACATGACTGTGTGGCTAGGCATAGCTCAAATACCATCTATAAATTTGCTGATGATACAACCATTGTTGGCAGAATCTCAGGTGGCGATGAGAGGTGTACAGGAGTGAGATATGCCAACTAGTGGAATGGTGCCGCAGCAACAACCTGGTACTCAATGTCAGTAAGACGAAAGAGCTGATTGTGGACTTCAGGAAGGGTAAGACAAAGGAACAGATACCAATCCTCATAGAGGGATCAGAAGTGGAGAGTGTGAGCAGCTTCAAGTTCCTGGGTGTCAAGATCTCTGAGGACTTAACCTGGTCCTAACATATCAATGCAGTTATAAAAAAGGCAAGACAGTGGCTATACTTTATTAGGAGTTTGAAGAGATTTGGAATGTCAACAAATACACTCAAAAACTTTTATAGTTGTACTGTGGAGAGCATTCTGACAGGCTGCATCACTGTCTGGTATGGGGAGGGGTGCTACTGCACAGAACCGAAAGAAGCTGCAGAAGGTTTTAAATCTATTCAGCTCCATCTTGGGTACTAGCCTACAAAGTACCCAGGACATCTTTAGGGAGCGGAGTCTCGGAAGGCAGCGTCCATTATTAAGGACCTCTAGCACCCAGGGAATGCCCTTTTCTCACTGTTACCATCAAGTAGGAGGTACAGAAACACACTCAGCGATTCAGGAACAACTTCTTCCTCTCTGCCATCTGATTCCTAAATGGACATTGAAACTTTGGACACTACCTCACTTTTTTTTAATATTCAGTATTTGTTTTTGCACGCTTTTTATTCTATTCAATATATGTAATTGTTTATTATTTATTTTTTCCTTTGCTAAATTATGTACTACATTGAACTGCTGCTGCTTAGTTAGCAAATTTCATGTCGCATGCCAGTGATGAATCTGATTCTGAAATCCATGCAACAGTCACATCTCCTCTGAATTTCTGTTACTATTTCTGCATGCATTATATAATCCACTCCATGATGAATACTGAGCATCTCCAGAGAAGCTGCCAGTAATGCTTGTGGTCATCTTAGTTGAAACTGCTCTTTCAGAAAAAGATGATGAGTCTAGAGTCATGAAATTACTTTTTATGAAGTTATTTCCCTCCTTGGAATCATTTTGCGTTCAGTTTTGTAAATGGGAACTGGGATGTGGTATATTTGGCAATTAAGATAATTCATCAACAATGTGCTTTCAAACTACATTAAAAATTCTAAAGACGTGAGCTAGTGAAACAACGACAAATACAGTGGGGTGGGAGGAATTTGGGTAATCTTTGCTGTATGAATGAGTTGGAAGTGGTTAAGAAGGAAATTAATAAAAATCAGTGGGATAGGAACCGTGGGAGAGTGTTTCTTAATTGACTTAATTCTTAATATGTTTAATGAACTCAGGAGCAGGTTATCCAAGTCAGTGAATCAGAATCAGGTGTATTATCACTGACACCTGCCATGAAATTTACTGTGCAGCAGCAGTACAGCACAAGAGAAAAAAAATGGCTATGTTGTGCAAAAGATAACTAATGATCATTAGTCATGGACCATTCAAAATTTGATCATGGAGAAGAAGAAGCTGTCCTTAAAACATTAAATGTGTATCTTCCAGCTCCTGTTTCCTCCCCAATGATATAACATGAACAGGGCATGTTCTGGGTGGTGAGAGTCTTTAATAATGATGCCACCTCTTGAGTCATCACCTTTAGAAAATGTCCTTTATGGTGAGAGGAGTGTTGTGTCCATGATGGAATTGGTTGAGTCTACAATCCTCTGCAGCCTCTTGTGTGATTCCCCTTTGTTGGAGGCTCCATACCAAGCTGTGATGCAACCAGTTAGAATGCTCCCTGCAGTTCATTGGTATAAATTTACAAGTGTCTCACACAGCCCAAACAATTTGTAAATGTTGAAAGAAGTTGTGATCTGGGAGCATAATTGAGCAGTTAGATTTTTTTAGAAGTATATAAATATTGTCTCACTATCCCATTCCATTTCTGCTCTTCATTTCTCCTGTTGCCATCTTTGCAGGTTTAAAATGTTTTTGTTTTATTTTAAACCCCCCTTCCTAGCTCTGACAATGGGTGTCAGGCCCGAAGTGCAAACACATTCTCTTTTAACAGAAGTTGTCCGACATCCTGAATATTTCCATTGTTTTTCTTTCTATTTCAGATTTTCAGCATTTACAGTTTTATTTTCATCAGACTAACGTTTGGGTCAAACTATACCTTTAGTATTGTATAGATTTGTGGATGACCCGACTATAATGGAAATATTCTGTTTTTGTAAACTGTATTGAGACCTGCCCCAAAGAAGCTACTGCTTATTCTTAGAGAGCTGTAGATGTATTATTCTTTGGATTATTAATGTTGGGTTTAGAAACTTAAAGTATTGACATTTATGCATAATACAAACAATTAATTTAATTTTCAAAAGTAGCCTTAAAGTCAAGCACTTACTAGTGGGGGGGGGGATAACAAAAAGTTCAAAATAAATTTATTATCCAAGTACATGTACATCACCATATACAACCCTGAAATTCCTGGCAGGCATTCACAGTAAATTTTAAGAAACAACTAGAAGCCCCCCCACTGGCCTTCTGCCAATCAGCCAAACTTCCATCCATTCTAGTATCTTTCCTGTAATACCATGGGCTCTTACATTGTTTAGTAACTTCCTATGCAGGACCTTGTCCAAGGCCTTTGCAAAATCCAAGAAAACAACATCCCCTGACTCTCCTTTGTCTATCCTACCTGTTATTTTCTCAAAAAATTCCAACAGACTTGTCAGGCAAGATTTCCCCTTCAGAAAACCATGCTGACTTTGGCCTATTTTATCATGTGCCTTGGAGTATACTGAAACTTAATAATGGACTCTTACTGATGAACACTGAAGTCAGGCTAACTGGGCTAAAATTTCCAGCTTTTTGCCTCCTTCCCTTAAAGAGTGGGGTGATATTTGCAATTCTTCCAGCCCTCTGGAACCATTCCAAAATCTAGTGATTGTTGAAAGATCATTACTAATGCTTCCAGAATTTCTTCAGCTACCTCTTTCAGAACCCTGGGGTGTAGTCCATCTGCTCCAAGGGACTTATCTAATTTCAGACCTTTCAGTTTCACAAGCACCTTCTCTTTAGTCATTGCAACATCACTCATTTCTGCCTCCTGACTTTTGAATTTCTGGCATACTGCTGGTGCTTTCACAGCAACGTACTGTTCATATTCAGTTTGTCCACTATTTATTTGTTCCCATTATATCTCTCCGGTGTCATTTCATATGTCCACTCTAGCCTCTTTTGCTCCTCACATCCCTGGAAAAAAAACTTTTGGTATCCTCTGTTAGATTATTGGCTATTTTGTGTGATTCTGCATCAGAGCTTTTAAGGTAAACTGGTTTCATGAACAATCACTTGCTTTTAGAAAAGCTTTACTGTTTGGTTTATGGATTTCTCTATCAATTACAATTAATTTTCTATATGAATTAAATATATTTTGCATGGAACTAGCAGTTAGAAATTGCTTTATGTTGTATTTCTGATTTCAATGGCAATAAATGAAGAAGAAAGGGCAATGAGTGGTGGAACCAAGCTGAAGAGGATGCCATCTAACTTCACTTGTCCATTGTCAGGCAAAGAGCACAAAACGAAAAGAGGGTTTTCATTGAATTGGTAATATAAACAGAGAATAAATATTTGTTTCCTGAGTGTATTACGAGTCTATCGTTCTTTGGCACAGCTGAAGGCTTTGATAGGTTACCATGTACAGAGAAGAACTGGCACTTAATAATTGCTTCTCCTGCTGGCATGCCAGTCTAGTTAGCAGGTTTCTGGCTATGCAGCCAAATCAACATACTGTCATTTGTACCCAAGTGTCAAGAGACTTGATGAGTAGAGTCCTACAGATAATTTAAGTACTCTTGCTCTAGTCTCATTTTTTTCTCATCCAAATTACAAACTACATCATTCTCGATTTGCAAAGCTGTACTTTTCAGGCAACAGTAATAAATCAATTAATGGCTCCAAATCATTTAATGGGCTAACACAATAAAATGAAAGCCAACAGCTTGTGTCTCTGCAGTAATATTAGTGGCTGCTTGTTGATTGGAGTAGAGAGTTCAATAGTGCTCGTTATGTCAATTAGCACAATTAGTGCATGATTTGATTGCAGGATTTACACTGCATCTGCTTGAACCCAGCTCTGTTTGCACATTCTGTGAGGCAAAAATGACCTTACAATAAATATTGTGCAGCATTGGGGGAGTGAGGTGGCAGGCAAATGAGGAGGGGAGGGGAAAGGATTTAACAAATTGTCAGTAACGATGTATTTCCAGATTAATGCCTTTTCAAATAAGCAAAGTTAAAATAAATTTTAACTGACATTTATGTTCATCAAGTGCGGGGACAAAGATGGAAGTTTTCTGCATCTTTTTCAGTTTTTCTCTTTTCAGTGCTAAGCTATGGCATATCAGATACAATACAAGAACAAATGAGAATTGAAGTTATGTTTATTGTATTTTAATACTATTTCATAACAACCACCTCATAAAAAGCTCTTTCTCTGCCAATGGTTTCACTTTCAAATGCCTACTTAATCCTTTCCATTTACAAAGTGTTGTGTATAATTGACTCGTGCTTTTAAAATAGGGTTGAAACCACCCCAACTCATTGGAGTAAAGTCTTCAGTAGATCAGTTTTGATGGCTTTGATCCCTACCCACAGGAAAAAGCTGATTGGAAGCATACAACCCTAATACCCTTCATTGTTAGGATATTTGCACAAAGTTATATTTGGAGGCACTCCATTAGTTGGTTGATCATGGATGTTGCTGTTTGTGATATGCTTGCCAGTATGCAAACCATGGCAGTTCGATGTGGAGAGCAAGCTGTTACAACAAGTCATATTACATTTTGTAATAACATTTGTATGTTGTACGGAAACTCGTGAAGTGCAAAGTATATAATTTTTTCTGGTACATGTCTTGTGCTGCCAGTATATCGTAGGGCTCCTTCAAGGGCATAATGGTAATAAATGAGCAATACTACATAATTTTTCACTGAGGAAAAATGGGACAGCAATGCCAATGGCTTATTGAATGTGAGAGGCTGAAGAAATGAGATTAAATTTATATGAAATACAGGGTCAAGGAGTTCGGTGTTCAGAATCCCTATCATTCTGATCAAGATGGCATCGAGCTGTGCTCAGTTGTGGCTCAGAATTAGGCATTCATTTAGGTCTGTATAGGGAATGTTTTGGAGGTAGAGAGGGGAGTTTGAGATCAGGTTAGTGTTCATGGACTGGGATGTGGAGGAGTTAGACAGAGTCTAGACCTCTGACCTGTGCTCCACATGTGAAGGCCAGTGATGTGGACACATGTTGAAGAACATTTGGAGTCTAGGCCTCTAAGGCCAGCAACCTGGACAAAGGTGGTCAGTGGATGTCGGGATGGAAAGTGCTGTGATGAAAACCAATGAGGATGACTAGGTTAGCTAGTCCCCCAGGTCAGTAGGTCCTGGGATCGAATGTATGTGCGATCTAGGGTGACCCCCTAGATATGCAGGTTAGTGAGTCCAGAGTTTGAGGCCTGGCGTTCAGTATCCTGTTACTGACTGAGGTCAATACTGAAGATCAAAGCCCGATTGCAGAAACCCTGAAGTCCACTGGGAAAATCAGATGCCCATTGTCTATGCGCCTATTGGAGGACTGTCCATGTGGGTGGGATGGAGGAAAGGGGAGCGTTTTGCTGCTTTTTTTTTGCTTGTCGTGCTCTGTGTTGTGCTGAGCATTGTGGGTATGCTATGTTGGTGCCAGAATGTGTAGTGACACTTGCATGTTGCCTCAGCACAAACGACTCATTTCACTGTAGTTTTAGATGTACATGTGATAAATGAACTAATCTGAATCATTCACTAGTTTTATTGATTTGCATCATTTTGCTTTATGCTATAAAAAGATTTTGAGAAATATTCACAAAATGCTGGTGGAACGCAGCAGGCCAGGCAGCATCTATGAGGAGAAGCACTGTCGACGTTTTGTCTCGGCCCGAAACGTCGACAGTGCTTCTCCTTATAGATGCTGCCTGGCCTGCTGTGTTCCACCAGCATTTTGTGTGTGTTGTTTGAATTTCCAGCATCTGCAGATTTCCTCGTGTTTGCTGTTTGAGAAATATTCACCATTTCATACAATAGGTATGAATTTAAAGATTCTGTGTAGACGTTGTCACTTTAATATGGCCTAGTCATTGCATGCATTTTGTGCTGCACTCTTCTGATACAGCCTTCAAGTCTGTTTCTTTAAGTTCAAGCAGTGCAGATGTCTGGATTAAGCAAACATCTGTTTTAGTTGTTTGCAATTAGATCTGACTTTACCATGTACAGCACAATGGTGCCCTGCTTTTGTATGCCACAGCAGCTAGTTATTCCAAAGGAGGTGATCTCTGATGCAGGGTTTTGACCTGAAATGTAAACAATTTATTTCCTCCCACAGACGCTGCATAACCCACTGAGTTACTCCAGCAGTTTGTTTGCTAATTATTCCATATGTGTGCCATCGCTAAGATTGGTTATTTACACTAGCATATCATAGCCAACCCTGCAACTGTGTCAGCTTCACTACTGCTAAACCCTCATCCATGTTTGTCATTACCAGACTTGACTATTCTGTTGTTTTCCCATCTAGCCTCCTTCATTCCCTCCTTTGTAAACTTGAGATATTCCAAACCCTAACTTATCTTTGTGCTTGCTGACCAGTATTTCTCGCTTAAGCGGTTCTTTCAAAATTCTCACTTTTATTTCAAATCCCTCCAGGGCCTTGCATTCCATATCTCCGTGATCATCTCCAGCCCTGTGATCCTCAAATGTAAGTCTATTTCTTGACTCTTAATCCACTTCAAATTTATGCATTATGCAATTATGCAAAGGAAGCTGTTTCTTCAGCATGGAATTTGCTCCCTAAATCTTTGTCCCTCTAGCATTCTCCAATGCTCCTGAAATCAATGTCTATTTGATTTCCTCTGTCTTGCACATTTCGAGCTTTTGGCTCTTCTGATATTTATGAAATTTTATTCAGTGACACTTCTGTAAAGTTGTGGTACTGAAGTTGCTAAAATATAATTTGTTGCTTTTACTGGTGTTCAGTAACACAGTGAGCAAGTTTTCCTCTTGGTTTTTGAACCAAGTCCTATGGAAGTAGCCACACGGTTCCTAACCAGGAAACTGAGCTACCACGTTTGCTCCCATTCTTTATCCTCTCCGGTATACCAGAGTCAGTGATTGGGAAATGTATAATGAAAACAGAAGAGGCTCAACATAAATGTTTTTGTAGTCAGTTTGCCACCCAAACAAGAGGTATTCCAAGGTTGGAAAATAGGAAATTGGTTTGTAGTTGTACATAATAGGCTGGAAGAGAAACACATTGAAATAGGGAAAACTTCCACAATGGAAGTAAACCTCATAGTCCTTCCACTCAGTTGATGTGCAGTCATCTTTTTACGCATAATAATTCTAAAGTTGGGTTCCTCTAGATGACTAATGCCCTCTCCTGGGATCAAATCATTAATGGGATTTACATATGAATGGAAGCAATTTTAAAAGTTTGATATAAGAGGTTTTTGGAATGAGTGAATGATCTTAATGGCATTGAATAGTAAAACGTGTGGTGTTGCCTTTGAATGGTCCCCTGTGTCATAAATTTTTTGTGCTTCTATTGGTGAGGTGCATCATTGTTGAGGGGAGGGGCAGAAGTCCTCAGACATGGTTTGTCAGTGTCTGTCCTTGCCTATTACAAAGAGAAGAGATTAAAGTTTATATTAATTGATTAACTGGAACATTTTTGATCATGGCCACAGGTTTAGTATTTCCAATAGAAAAAATAGTTCGGTGGATACTCAGAGACAAAATCTGCAGTAATATTTGTTTATTACTGACTTGTTTACCTTATAGCAGTGGTCTTAATTCGAATTTTCTCATAGACCCAGTAAACATTTTTAATTCTTGATCAAAGATTGGATGTGTGGGCATGATGTCTGACAGGTAGGTGTATAATTCCTGGATAATAGATGCTACTTGTTAGCTATACCTGAATGGCTACAGTTCTGTGCCATCAGTTAGACACCTTCCTAAACAAGAGAAAATCTGCAGGTGCTGGAAATCCAGGCAACACATACAAAATGCCGGAGGAACTCAGTAGGCCAGGCAGCATCAACGGAAAGGAGTACAGTTGATGTTTCGGCCTGAAACTCTTCAGCAGGACTGAATTGAGTAATTTCAACTTCCTAATCAGTAATTTCATATGATGTTTTTATGTTTATCTCAAAGACGATTAAGAATGGGAATTGTATAGAAAAGATTGTCACTTACAAATCCAATAGAGACTTTTTGAGACTGTTTACCTGAAGTTGTCGAACACTACATGCAGAGGTCACTGTGAAACACCATCAATATAATTTGGTGGAAGTAAGGAATGAAAGGGTATGTTGAGTGACTCATCTCAACAATTGCACTATAGGAAATGTTCTGTTTGCTAAATGCAGTGTCCTAGAGTCTGCAGTCAGCTCATGTTTGTTACTAATCTCAAAGCTAAGTCTATTCTTGCTTAGAATCTTTGACATTAGGAACTTGGAGTTGTAAGCCAGCCAAGTCCTCAGTGACAAGATTCTGTATGCTGACAAGATATTTTGCAACATAATATCTATATTGGGTGGGGGCAGATCAAGCCAATCCGACAAAGCCAACTTTGCCTGGCAAATTCATGGCTCCCAAATTTAGCTGGAGCTCAAATCAAGTCAAGTCACTTTTATTGTCATTTCGACCATAACTGCTGGAACAATGCATAGTAAAAATGAGACATCGTTTTTTCAGGACCAGAGTGTCACATGACACAGTACAAAAACTAAACTGAACTATGTAAAAAAAAAAACTACACTAGACTACAGACCTACCAACAACTGCATAAAGTGCACAAAACAGTGCAGGCATTACAATAAATAATAAACAAGACAATAGGGCAGGCTCTGGGTATTGAGGAGTCTGATAGCTTGGGGGAAGAAACTGTTACATAGTCTGGTCGTGAGAGCCCGAGTGCTTCGGTACCATTTCCCAGGCGGCAGGAGGGAGAAGAGATTGTATGAGGGGTGCGTGGGGTCCTACATAATGCTGTTTGCTTTGCGGATGCAGTGTGCAGTATAAATGTCTGTAATGGCGGGAAGAGAGACCCGGATGATCTTCTCAGCTGACCTCACTATCCGCTGCAGGGTCTTGTGATCTGAGATGGTGCAATTTCCGAACCAGGCAGTGATGCAGCTGCTCAGGATGCTCTCAATACAACCCCTGTAGAATGTGATGAGGATGGGGGGTGGGAGATAGACTTTCCTCAGTCTATGACATAGGCTTAATATTGAATGTCTCAGCTGTTCAGAGACATTGGATAAATAATGCTTAAAGGCACTTGAATACTTTAAAATGAAAATATTAAAGAAAATGCAGTTATAGATGCTTGCTTATTTTAATTCCTGTGGATTTCCTATTTAGTATAAGCACATTAGCACACCCCCTGCTGTACTTCCATACTTAACTGCACCAATCCATTTGGATTGTTTCAGGGATTCACAAATTAAAAGACTTGTGTGAACATCTTGTGTTTTCAGAGTTACAATGGAAAACAGCATTTATGTGGTTAAATGTTATGTACAAAACCTAGCCCTCTGTAATAGTATGTAACACCATAATTATTAATATTCAGCATTTGTATCATATCAGCATTAGATCAATGGGAAGGAAGGTCCTGAAAAGATTTACGCACGTGCTTTCTAACTGGAGGAAGTTTTAAAAAACAATAATATATATATATATATATTTCTAAATATTTCATATTTTATGTATCTTTTGGCTCATCGTAAGTGCACTCCATATTCTTTTGAGGTAACAATGTGTAAGACAACAGCATTAATTCTGCTCAGTTAGTGATTGGAATACTAATTTTTTTTCTGGTGCCTGCTGTAAATCCAGGGAGTATTTTAAATTACTATCTGGTGACCCCTTCTGGAACCTAGTTTTGCACATTAGTTAGGGACTTATAATCTGTTGTCTTGACAAAACATTTTGTGGAATAGTTTGATTTGCAACATTTGATTCATGAGTATTAGCTTTAATACTGTTGTCTACTTACAGCTATTTTTCACTGGAGAGAACAGCCTGCCACACTTGGTGCATGGGAGTACATTGTACCAAGATTCGTATCCAGCATTTTCAATTTATATAATTTCACATAATGAAACTCTTTCCATCTGAAATGGCTATATTGGCCAACTGCAAAGCGCATATCATCAGGTCGTTGATCGGGACGTGAAGCTCCTAGGAGAAAAGAGAAATTTGGCAAATAATGTTAATTCTAAGTGAGGTTGTGTGGAGTATTGGGGCTCACAGAATTGAGTCCATTGTTGATGGGAAATGTTTTTCTGCTGTGGCGAGAGTGCTGTTTAAATGAAGTGTGGGCATCTCATCTCCATACTGTTAGAGCAGAGCAATGCTCCTGCTTTCCTTAAGGGGTCAGTTTCAGCTTTCACACCCAATTTACACGCCAGATGTTTGTCAGTTTAAAGACAAAACAACTGCATGGTTCTACTAAATTGGTAATGAATATGGTAAATTGCATTGCCTCTGTTCTTTGACACATGTACATTGTTAAACGGGCAGATGTTCAGGGATCACCAGCAAAGACATTTGCTTGCAGTGAATTGACCATAGAAATGTCTAATGTAGTCTAATCCAAAGATGCGTTTTGTGAGCCTGATTTGCACATAATGTTTTTTGTGAAGAGATGGTTCCTTTGGTGCAATTTGAACTTTGAGTTCAGGTGAGAGTGAGGGCATTCTTGCCCAGTCATCTCTCACTGAGCTTTCAATTATGTCTATTCATTTACCAAAGAAATAGTGCTGTAAAGTTTGTTGTTGTTTACACTCGATGCAGAATTCGCACGGACAGTTTATGCAGCATCTAAATAGGTTCTGTATATTACTCAGTCACGGGAGACTGCAGATGGTGGAATCAGAGCTGAAACTGAACTGCTGGAGGGGTTCATTGGACCAGGCAGCAACAGTGGAGAGAAATGGACAACTGATGTTCGGGGTTGAGATCTTCATCTGTGACCCTGTAGGCAGTCTTTCAGGATCAAGGATTACTTCTACTCTAATATTTGGGTTCTGAGTTTGAGTCTTGAAGCTGATGTGGGGCCTGAGACTGCTGCTGTAGGTTAGAGGTACCTTACGGGATTGGTAGGCAGGTGACACGTATACCATTTACGCATGTTTTCCTGTGTGAGCTGAGACTCACGATGCCACCCTGAATCCTGCTATTCCACATTGTGTGGTCAAAGGCCAGGGATTCCGAGGAGTCATCAGCCATGTTTTCTTTTCCAAGTACAACATACCTGAACTTTTCCTTCTGTCCACCTGCTGTTATTTCCATCAACTTGGATGTTGTTGGAAGTTTGGGACTTCGTCAAGCAGCTTGCCAGCTCAGCTCATCTGTCTTCACTCAAGAAGAGTGGTTGCTTGGAAGGTCCAGAAAGAAATCTAGATCAGCAAGATCTGCATTGCACAGTTGTTGGCTTCTGTGATTATTAAATCACTTTATCCTTTCAATACCATATTGATTGTTGTATATTTGTCAAAACCAAGTCTTTAATGCTGAGGATTATGTGTGAGCAAGCAGCGCAGATTATTGAAAGACACCTTACCTTTCAATTTAAATTTTGCTAATTTTGGTACTAATTTTGATTTTACTGATAAGAATTAATACCAAGACATCTAAGAAGCACCTGACTGCATTGCCTTGTAGTTGGTTGAGTAAAGTTGAATATCATTGGGTTGTTGGCGGTTAGAGTGAATTGAACTATTTGGTCCTAGAACTAATTTTATCAAATGCTGACAAATAACCTGAATTTTCTGCTCCAGGACATTCAAAGATTTAGAGATGTGTACCAAATATTTAAATATGCAAGAGTGTGTGAGTGTGTGTGTGAGTGTGTGTGTGAGTGTGTGTGTGAGAGTGTGTGTGTGTGTGTGTGTGTGTGTGTGTTTATTTTTATATCTTAATTTATTAATTTGTGTGAGATGCTATGTCTGTTTGTGTTTGGCATTTTTTTAAAGGAAATATAACAGGTTGAGAAGTTTTTAATTAGTTGAGTACTGTGCTGATGTTGGCTTTAGCCTTTAGGTGATAAGCAACAAAAGCAAAAAAAAGTAGCTTAAAGTTTTCCAGTTGTACCAAGGTATAAAACAGAAACAAACCTGTGTGGCCCACGACCAGGGTACATACATAAACATCATGATAGGCACCAATCATGATACTTATATACGTCAATCCCATTTTCAAAGTTGCTAGTTCTAATTTTGATTGACCTGCTGTTCAGCTAAAAAGATCTTTGAAAAGAATTTCAAAGTTGTGTCTTTACGTTGTCATTTATTCCTGCAGCAACAATAGACTGCATGCGACTTGTAAATTAATAATATTTCTGTGAATGGCATAGTAGCAGAGTGGCACATATGTTGTGTACCCAGTTCAATCCTGGTTTTTGGTGCCGTTTGTATTGAATTCACATGTTTTCCCCCATGACTATGTTTTCACTGTATTCTGGTTTCCTTCCACATCCTAAAGAAGTGCAGGTAGATAAGGTAACTGGCCACTGTGAACTGTCCCTAATAAATAGATAGATAGATAGATACTTTATTCATCCCCATGGGGAAATTCAACTTTTTTTCCAATGTCCCATATACTTGTAGCAAAACTAATTACATACAATACTTAACTCAGTAAAAAAAATATGATATGCATCTAAATCACTATCTCAAAAAGCATTAATAATAGCTTTTAAAAAGTTCTTAAGTCCTGGCGGTTGAATTGTAAAGCCTAATGGCATTGGGGAGAATTGACCTCTTCATCCTGTCTGAGGAGCATTGCATCGATAGTAACCTGTCGCTGAAACTGCTTCTCTGTCTCTGGATGGTGCTATGTAGAGGATGTTCAGAGTTTTCCATAATTGACCGTAGCCTACTCAGCGCCCTTCGCTCCGATGTTAAGCTCTCCAGTACTTTGCCCACGACAGAGCCCGCCTTCCTTACCAGCTTATTAAGACATGTATCAACAAGTGATAGAATCTGGGGGAAATTGATGGGAATATGGAATAAAATGGGCTAGGGAAGGAATTGTGTTTTTAAAAGCAAAGGGTACTTGTTAGCGCAGACTTGGAGGGTCAAACAGCCTATTTTCATGGCCTATTTCTCTACAACACTGATTCTTATTTACATGTCCTGTTAAAATTTAATGGTGAGTGTATGTGGCCGCTGTCTTGTTCTTTGGCACTAATGGGTGCCTGTCAGGAATGATCCTATTATCCTTTTGTATCCCTTATAAAGTACAAATTAATTTCATTATCAAAATGCATGTATGTCATCATATACTACCCTGAGATTCATTTTCTTGCGGACATTCACAGTGAATACCAAGAAACAATAGAATAAATGGAAAAACTTCACGTAAGTGGACAAACAACCAATGTACAAACGACAACAAATTGCAAATACAAAAGAAAAAAGCACAAACAAAGTAATAAATGAGCAATAAATATAAAACACGAGATGAACAGTTCTTGAAAGTGAGTCCATGGTTTGTGGTTTTAAGAACTCTAGTATTATTGAGACATTGCCAACCAACAGCTCCACTTTATCATGAGTGAAGTCCAACCAGGTGGAGACTGACTTCTGTTTATTCTTTTAAAAACAGTTATTTTGTGGGTAAGTGCCATGGAGAGATTTATTTTCAAATTCTATCTGTGGAGAAGGAAAGCCTGTATTAAGATTTGGTTGTTCTGCAAAAGGTAAAGGAGGAAGAAAAGAGTGAAAGATTCAGTATTGTTAACAACCAAAGTGTTTAAAAAAAATGTATTTCTTAAACTTAATGCACTTAGATCAAAATCTATCAAAATATATCCAAAACAAAATTTCACCTTTCTGTAGATAATGTTTTGAACTTCATGAGCTTTATTCCTGACCATTAGAGTCCACTTTTCCCAAAGTGTTGTTAAATGGGACGTCATAAGATTTTGACTTTGTGATTACGAAAGAACATTGATAATGATGTATGTTGTTTGGAAGGTAGCTCGGAGGTGATCCAGTTGATGACTTTGTCCTTCGAAATGATGGAGCTTTTCAGGCTGCTACTGTCAAAGAAGCCTGGGTGAGTTTTAGCAGTGGATTCTGCAGTGAGCATGCAGTATAGTTATGCTGCACTGTGGTGGAGCAAGGAAAATGCGTAAGGTGATGGGATGAGGTACCAAACTGACTGCTTTATCCGAAGGATCATTTCTAGGTATTATCATCGTTTCTGTTGCCTATATTAAAAGTAACATTGTAATATCACCATTGGTATCATCATATGGTCTGAGTTCCAGGATTTGCTCAAAAATATTGATGAGTCCTCACCAAGGCAGTGTTGCTGTAGGAATTAGGATGCTGTGCTCTTTGCCCTCTACAATTTTTATTCTGTGGTTTTATCGTATTCCCCTCAGGCAAAACTGAAAAGCTTCTGTTGTATTTGAGGGATGCACTAACCGAACTTGGGTTAGGATTTAAAATGAATTGCTTGGGGCGCATTTATAATTTGGATCTAGTCAATTTCTACATTCAAACCATGTACGCATTATTCCTTAATATGAATTACAATTCTCCAGCTGAGCTCTGCAAATGGGAAGATTCAGCTTATAAAATCTCAAGGCTTGGGGAAAGAAAAACAGCTGATCTGGTGACTAGGATTTTGCGAGCTGAGCACTTCCTGTAATTGAGTCCATGATTGGAATGCAGAAATTGAGTGTGTCCCAAATTATAAATGCACCCTAAAAATTCACCTCTGTTTGAGAATGGGTTTGGATTTGGTATAGCTACCTGGACAAGGGAAGGAGCTGGTTTTGGTTCTGTCAGTCTGTAAAGAAATTTGTCTTGCCCATTTCACTAAATCTGATAGGGGTAGGATCTGAACAGTAAATGGTGGGATGCGAAGGCTGTTGAACAGATGGACTTTAGGATTTAAGTGTATAGTTCATTGAATGTGGCAGTGCCAGTAGGATTGGGTAATGAAGGAATATGGCATGCTTGCCTTCGTAGGGTGGGGCTTAGAAAATAACAATTGGGCCATTGTGTTGCAACTGAATAAAACAATTGTTAGATTTTTCTTGGAGTATTGTGTGTATTCCTTACTATAGGAAGGCTGTGGTTGAGCTGGGGAGTGTGTGCAGAGGTGGTTCACTAGGATGTTGCCCAGATTGGAGAACTTCAGTTAAGGGGAGAGATTGGATAGGACAGGCTGGGCTTGTTTTTCTGGAACATTGGAGAATTGGGATGATGTGATAGAGGTGTACAAAATGATCAGAGGTGTAAATAGTCTTTATCCCATGGTGGGGCCATCGTAAGCAAGTCCCATAGATCCCTCAAAGTTGTAGCACAACTTGATAGGGTGGTTGAAAAGGCCTATGGTGTGTTGGCGTTCATTAATAGGGGGATCGAGTTGAAGAGCAGTGAGGTTGTGTTGCCGCGCTGTAAAACTCTGATTAGACTGCACTTGGTGTATTTTGCTTAGTTCTGGTCTCCTCATTATAGGAAGCATGTGGAAACTTCAGAGAGAATGCAGAGAAGGTTTATAAGGATGCTATGTGGAAAGTTTATGTGAGTCAGGACTTTTGTCTTTGGGTTGGAGCGAAGGAGATGGGGGTGTTTTGATAGAGGTTAAAAAGATTATGAAAGGCATAGATGAAGTAGACAATGAGTGCCTGTTTCCCAGGGTGGCAATGGCCAATATCAGAGGACATAATTTTAAGGTGATTGGAAGAAACTGTAGGGGAGGTGTTGAAGATAGTATTTTACACGGTGGTAGGTCCCTGGAACCTACTTCCAAGGGCGGTAGTAGAGGCCAATATAATAGAGACAGCAATAAGACTCTTAAATAAGCACATGGACGTTGGGAAAATGGATGTTAGAGGGAAAGGTTAGATTGATAGTGAAGCAGTTTTTTTATAGGTTGGCACAACGTTGAGCGCTGTAGGACCCATATTATACTGTTCTGTGTTCTAAAGATTTGAGGTAAGAGGGAAGAATTTTAGTGGGGTTTTGACTGGAAAGTTGCTTACACAGTGGTTGGTATTGGAACTCTTGGTAGCAGAATCATATGCAATCACCATGTTTAAGAGATGTTTAAATATTTAAATAGACATGATGTGGAGGAATACAAGCCTATTGTGGGCTAATGAGATGGTTAAGATTAGCAGAGAGGTTGGCATGAAGATGGGCTGAAAGGCCCATTTCTCTGTTGTTCATTTCAAACTCTGACTCTGCCTTGCCTGAGCATGCATGTTCTCAGACCATGAACTTGAAGCAGCCAAGGTAAAAATGAAACATGTCAAAAGATCTTTCTCCACAAATCTCAACACTTGGAAGCAACTCGGATTCAGATAGTTGATGGTCTAGATCTGATTGTCTCCTCTTGTTAAAGGCACCAGCTGAGCCCCCTGGAAGCCAACACAGAAGTATAATAGCATCTCCAACTGCCTTGTTTGCCACAACATAGCAATCTGTTGACTGCACAAGTTAGGTTCTATTTGCACAGACAGCAGGAAAACTGGCATGTGGATTTAAACCGTTGGTCACTAATTTTAGGAAAGGGATTTCTTCATTATGGTTTTAAAAAAGCTCATGGAGTCATCACAGATGGGGCAGTAACTGCTTGAAGGTACGGGCAGATGGGTCGGTAGTATGAGAGACGGAGTTCCTGCCATGTTTGCTGGGCTTCTGTATGTTCCCATCAAAGACACCGGAGTTTGTCCTTGTTCCCCAATTCATTCCATCTCTATTTTAGACCAGTCATGGGATTCCCACAAGTGAGCAAGACAGGCTTTGAGATCATCCATATTTTTTTTCTGATATCTTGCTGGAGCTAGTTTTGCAGAATGGAGCCCCATGTTCATTATTTGTATCAATGATTTGGATGTAAGTGCAGAGGGCTTGATCAGAAATTTTGTGGGTGATAGGGAAATAGTTGTTATTGTTGACAGTGAAGGTTATCATACATTAACTTGATCATTTAGAAGAGTGAGCCAAGGAGTGGCAGATAAGTGTGAGCTGAGGCATTTTGGGAGTTCAAACCAGTGTAGGACTTCTCCTGTGAATGGTAAGGCACTAGGGAGTGAAAGGAGACAGGAGCATAGGTGCATAGTTCTTTGAAAGTGGCGTCACAGGTAGAAAGTAATGAAAAAGGAGTTGAGCCCTCTGGCCTTTATCAGCCAGGATGTTGAACATAGGAGTTGAGACTTCATGTTGTAGTTGTACACGTTGTTGTGAAGCAGCACTTGGAGTATTATATGCAGTTTTGGTCACTTTATTATAGGAAAGGCGTTGTTAAACTACAAAGAGTACAGAAAAGATTTATGAAGATGTTACCAGGATGAGAGGGAGTAATTGGCCAGGCTAGGAGAATGAGGAGTAGCCTAACAGATTTATAAAGTCATGAGGGGCACAGATAAGGCAGATGGTTGCAGTCATTTCCCCCAGGGTAGGGGAATCCAAAACTAAGGGGCTTGGATATAAAGTGAGAGGTTGGTGATGAAACATCAATTCCTGCCTGAGAAGTGACTTGGATCCACTCCAATTTGCCTACTGGAGCAACATGTCCACAACAGATGTAATCTTGTTGGCTCTTCTCTCAACCCTTGAACAGCTGGACAGCAGAGATGCATATATCAGGATGCTCTTTATTGATTACAGCTCACCATTCAATACCACATTCATTCCAGACTAATTAATAAGCTCCAAGACCTTGGCCTCGATACTTGTGCAATTGGATCCTGGATTTCCTCACTTGTAGACCCCAGTCGGTTTGGATTGCCAACAACATCTCCAACATTTCCTCCACAATCTCCATCAGTGCAGGTGCACCACGGGCTGTGTACATAGCCCCTTGCTCTACTGACTTTACACAATGTCTGTGAGGCTAAGCACGGCTCCAATGCCATATTCAAGCTTGCTGGCAACACCACTGTCAGAGGTGGAGAGGGTCAGCAACTTTAAATTCCTCAGTAAATCAATCACAAACAAGAGAATATCTGCAGATGCTGGAAATTCAAGCAACACACACAAAATGCTGGAGGAGATCAGCAGGCCAGGCAGCATCTATGGAAAAAAGTACAGTCAAATGTTTTGGGCTGAGACCTTTCATCAGGACAGTGCCTCTACTTCCTTAGGAGTTTGTGGAGATTCAGAATGACATCTAAAACTTTGACAAACTTCTATGGATGTGTAGTGGAGAGTAATAATGACCACATCACAGGCTGGTGTGGAAACACCAAAGCTTTTGAACAGAAATTCCTACAAATAGCAGGTACAGCCCAGTCCATCATGGGTAAAGCCCTCCCAACATTGATCACATCTACATGAAATGCTGTCACAGGAAAGAGCATCCATCATCAGAGTCCCACACCAGCGGGTTCAGGAACTATCAGGATCCTGAACCAAAGGGGATAACTTCACTTACCCCATCATCGAAATGTTCCACATCCAGTAGACTTGCTTTCAGGGATTCTTCATCTCATGTTCTCTATTGCCTACTTATTTATTTTTTTGTATTTGCACAGTTTGTTGTCTTCTGCACTCTGGTTGAATGCCCTAGTTGGATGATCTTTCATTGATTCTGTTATGGTTATTCTTTAGATTAGAGTATGCCCACAAGAAAATGAATCTCAGGGTTGTATTTGGTGATGTATATGTACTTTGGTAATAAATTTACTTTGAACTTTAAGGCACATATGATAACATCATTTAAGATACACATTGATAAGTTCATGGAGGGGTAGAGTTTAGAGGGATATGGGTTTTGCTGGATAGGCACTGTGGCTATCATAGAATCATTGGGCTGAAGGCCCTGTATCCATGATGCATTGCTCTTACTCTTAATTGGGCAGAGCTTTGTATAGTTTGCCTACATTGGAAATTTAATGATGAGCATATGAATGGTTTTTGATCTGTTCTTTGGAGATGATTAATGGTGATGCTGGGATGTTGACCTGGGAGAGATCATTGATACTGATAGGGTTTGGATTTTGCAGAGATGAGCAGCACTGTGTAAAATACTATCCCTGACACCTCCCCTACAGCTTCTTCCAATCATCTTAAAATTATGTCCTCTGATATTGGCCCTTGGCACCCTAGGAAGAAGGCACTCGTTGTCTACTTTATCTATGCCTCTCATAACCTTGTACACCTCTATTAAAACACCCCCATCTCCTTTGCTATGGATCTATGGGACTTGCTTATGATGACCCTACCATGGGATAAAGACTATTTACACTACTGATTGTGCCAGTGGCTCTACTTCATTGGGAGTTTGACAAGATTTGGTATGTCACCAAAGACAATTGCAAATGTCTGTAGATAAAATTGTACTGCATTTTAGTTGCATCACAGCCTGATAATGCAGGCTCTAGTGCACAGATTACAAAAGGCTGCAGAGGGTTGTAGACTCAGCCAGATCCATCATGGGTGCAACCCTCCCTTTTTTTTTGAGGGCATCTTCAAGAGGCAGCCCCTGAAGAAGGTGGCTTCCACCAGTAAGAACCCATCTAAGACATGCCCTCTTCTAGTTACTGCCACCGTGAGAGGAGGCACAGGAGCCTGAAGATGCATAGTTAATGATTCAAAAATGGCTTCTTCCACTTGTCATGCGATTACTGGATGTTAAATTGTGAGGATGAGAGGAAATAGAAATATACTCTATCTCCTCTTCCCCTGCCCCCTGCCCAGAACAACTGGACATATTTTCTCTTTGAAATCTAAAATTCAATAACTCCTTTTTACATGCAATTGATGAATTGCAAAGATAACACTAGTAATTTAAGCTTGATCATGTTTAAGAAATGTTACATTGCGAAAGAAAAGGAGAATAAAATGATTGTTTACAATATGACTGTCTCTCTCTGGCTGTTCATCCTGTAGGATGATGATGTTTTCTTTCAGTCAGTTAGTGGGGTTTGATATGTGCGTCCTGCAGTGGCTGTACAGGCCGATACTTGGTAGGTGAGGCCTGGAGGGGCAGCAGAGGCAGAAGCTCTGTTGTGGCACTTCCTGTGCCTTTCCTCTGTTGCCTCTGTGAGCTTGTTCTCAGCAGCGTCCATACCTTTTCTGATGGTGTCCCTCCACTGTGAGCGATCTTGAGCCAGATCCTGCCATGATGATGGAGCAATGTCAGCTTTCTTGAGGCTCCTGGCAGAACATCCTTTGTACCGTGGTCACTGGCTTCCTCGTTTTCGGGTACTAGTGGACAGTTGGCCGTACAAAATGTCCTTGGGCAGTCTTCCGTCAGGCATTCTGACAACATGTCCTGCCCAGCGCAGTTGGGCTGACATCACCAAGATTGAAACTGCTGGCATTCTGGCTTGAGAGAGGACCTCTGTATTGGAGACCTTGTCTCGTCAGGTGATCTTCATCAGAGAGTGTAGGTGACGCTACGTTCTACAATATGACACTTGCACAAGGGCATTTTGATGTCCTTTCATTTTATGCTTGAATTCTTTTAAGTTGCTTTGTGTCAGGGTGCTATGGTAAAAGGAATGAGCATGTCCTTCGAGAACAGTAACAAAAGTTCTAACTTTTGAAGCTGACCATTAGAAAAGGGCAAGTATAACATCTAGTGTTCAACTCAGAGAATACATATTGGTCAGGATAACAGTGATTGCTCTTGAGGACATTCTTTGATTTGTTGCCATATGTGGCATACGCTGTGGTAAAGAGAGCATGGGCAAAAAGGTTCCATGCATTTCTTGATGAACAAGTTGTGGCATGAGAGAGTGATGTTATTATTGGGTTTGGCTACCTGGCTTCTATTTTGTTGATGTGGCTTTTTTTTCATGTAATGCCTCAGGCATTCTTTGTGAAAGAGCAAAATAAAAAGTAACATCATGGTAAATTCTGGATGGGTTGCTGGTTATGCACCAGGGTATTTGAGAAACTTGCTCGAGCTACTTTCACGAAAGAACATATCAAACATCAACAAGGCCGCCTGGTACATCAAGTGAGTGCAGATAGAAATGCTACAGCTATGAATAGTGACATTGTTCTCTCCCACACATAGTTACATAATATTCCAGGAGAGTTAGAAAACCAGGGTTAAAAAGCTGATTGAAGTCATGTACTGGAACATCCTTCCCAGCATTCCTCATTTCTTGGAATTGAATATATTGCAAAAGTTTATTGTTTTTTGTCTGGGGGAGAAATGGGAGTTTTAATGTGATTATGCAGACTTCAGTTCATGTTGAATTGCATACTACTCTGGATTTGTGTATGTCTTAGTGGAGGACAGATGAAATTAATTTGCACGATGAAGAATTCTGCAAGTCCTCCTAACATACAATATAGATAATTTGCATGCTTGAGACCTTAATGTCAGGCTAGCAGATTTTATGGACTATTGGATGCTATTTCTAATAGTATTTCAAAACATCTTAATTTACTTTTTTAGATATTACAAAATATTATAATTAAACTTAGCTGGTCCGCTAGAAGTTCCAAGGAGGCTCAGGTCCCCAGAAAGTGGAAAGTGTTGGAATGAGGTCCCAGTGCATTAGGAAGAGTTCATGGCAGACATCAACTGTGGTCCAGTTGATGAAACATTGGGATTTGTGAATAATCGAATAGTGAGTTATCAGCTTTACTATATATTGATATGGGGGTTCTGATTGGCAAAGTTTTCTAGGTCACCACTCTTGAAGCAGTAGATTTTTTGAAACGGTGGGTTAAATTCTTACCCTGCGTTGTTTGTTGTACTTGTAAGCTTAGGGTTTCAGCCTGAACCATCAACTGTACTCTCTTCCATGGATGCTGCCTGGCCTGCTGAGTTCCTTCAGCATTTTGTGTGTGTTGATCAGATTTCCAGCACCTGCAGATTTCCTCTTGTTTGTGTCTGGGTTTTATGTTTTTGGTGGTAGTGTGCTACTCTAACTGTTATTCAAACGAATGTTGAAATGAATACATTCTATTGGATTAAATTCAGAATATATCCACTGGGTGGAAGGAGAGATGGCAATCTGCAGAAGTACACCACAAACAGTTTTAATGAGCTTCTTCTTGTGTTCTTGTCACATGCAGTCTGACCATTTGAGACTTCTACCTTCGGTATCTGCTGCAATGTCTTGAAGATCATTTAGTGTTTAATGACTGAGTACTGCCTTTAATTTAGATACAAGTTGTATATATGGATACATGATTTGATAGTAAATGAACCTTTGATAAGATTGCAAAGAAAACAAAAGAAAAATGATGCAGTAATTTTCTGAGTAGTTTCAATATTTTCCTAATTATAATAATTCTGACCACGAGCTTGTGCAGTGGTGGGTTTGGATAGTTTGACTACTGAAACAAGCAGTACTTCTTAGCTCTTTGTTGCCTCTAAGCTATGGAGGGCTATGTGACCCAACAGCAGATTATTGCAGCTCTTGCAAGCCACTGAAGAGGAAGTAATGGGGGATGGGTAGCCTGCTGAATATAACACTCTAAAATTGCTTGGTTCTAGAGCAGGAGTTCCCAACCTGAGGTCCATGGACCCCTTTGTTAATGACAGATGGTATAAAGAAAGGTGGGAACCCCTGATCTAGAGTAAAGTGAGTGATTAAATAGGCTAGAGAGAACATTTTACTCAGATAAGAATGGAAGCATAAAGGTGGTGTTTTAAAAGCAAAAATCCTCATCAGCAACTACGAGAAAACCAGCTAGAAATCTTAAGTACCCTTTAACCAAAAAAAAATTCAACTATCCTCTGCTAAAGTTTCACTGGATAACTATATTTATTGTCATAGTCCAATAAACATAGACTTTTAAGTCAAGCTGATTGGCTGTCAATCAGAATGGCAATCAGCACGCTGCCATATCACCAGTTTTTCCTGGGATACTACAGAAAGAAATCAGCATGGAGACTTCCTCCATGTGAGTTGACAATATTGTGCTTTGACCTTGAGATAAGGATTATTCTGGCAAGGCTACGCTTGTTCTCTGTCCTTTGTTTGCTTTGATCGGCCTTGCATTATTTTACAGCTATTACAATCTGCTCTTTGAAAGATTTCAGATATAGGTTCAGGTTGGCAATTAACAGGAACTGTGTGAGGTACCAGCCGAAACTGCTGGATTTATTTTTACTGGTTATGATGGAACTGGGCTTGCCACTCCATATCACAACAGCTGCATTAGTTCAGGGAATTCTTGATCATTTTCAGCAAAGCGGTCCTGGTAGAGAAGCCAAGAGTCTCTTCACTCTGCTGATCATGCTGGAGTTCAGAGCAAACCAAATGCTGTGGACGCTTTACTACTTCTGTTGGTTGGGAGTTGACAAGTTGTGTGAGAGGTGCTGTTTTATCCTCGAGGGGATTTTGAAATTCTTCTTGAGGTGTGTTGTGTTTACAGTTCTTAGGGCAAGGTAGAGACAAAGGTAATCACATTCATTTGCAATCAGTGTACTCAGTGCTTGATGGCAACAAGGATCCAATGAGAGCAGATCCACAATTGTGGATGGCCTCAGGTCACCAGCCCTCGGAGTTGAGTACACATTGACTTCACTGGTCCAATCAGTGGGTGTACCTACCTTGTCCTAGTTGATGCCTATTTAAAATGGCCAAAAATTAGCACGATGCTTTACAGTACCAGTGACCCGGGTTCAATTTCCATCAAAAGCAAAAGAAAATCTGCAGCTGCTAGAAATCCAAGCAACACACACAAAATGCTGGAGGAACTCAGCAGGCCAGGCAGCATCTATAGAAGAGAGTACAGTTGATGTTTTGGGCCGAGACCCTTCATCGGGACCGGAGGAGAAAAGATGGGGGGGAGGGGTCAGATTTAGAAGGTGGGGAGAGGGGAGGAAGAAACACAAAGTGATAAGTGAAACCGGGAGGGGGGGAAAGGGGTGAAGTAAAGAGCTGGGAATTTGATTGCTACACCTGCGCTCCATCTGCCAGAAAAAGCGGAATCTCCCAGTGGCCACCCATTTTAATTCCACTACCCATTCCCATTCCAACGAGTCAGTCGATGGCCTCCTCTACTGCCGTCATGAGGTCACATTCAGGGTGGAGGAGCAACACCTTGTATTCTGTCTGGGTAGCCTCCAACCTGATGGCATGAACATTGATTTCTCGAACTTCTGGTGATGCCCCTGTGCCCCTCCCCCCCACCATTCCCTATTCCCTTTTCCCTTTTCCTTCTCTCACCTTAACTCCTTGCCTGCCCATCACCTCCCACAAGTGCTCCTCCCCCTTTTCTTTCTTCCATGGCCTGTATCTCTTTGACCAATTAACTTCCTACCTCTTTACTTCACTTTTCACCTCTTTCCCCCTCCCACACCTTCCCGGTTTCACCTAGTGTTTCTCCCTCCCCACTGTCCACCTTCTAACTCTAACTTCTCATCTTTTTTCTCCAGTCCTGATGAAGGGTCTCAGCCTGAAACGTCAGCTTACTCTTTTTCCATAGATGCTGCCTGACCTGCTGAGTTCCTCCAGCAATTTGTGTGTGTTGCTTGGCTTCAATTCCTGCCCCTGACCGTAAGGAGTTTGTACATTCTTCCATGTCCACGTGGTTTCCTCTAGGTGCTGTGGTTTCCTTCCACAGTCCGAAGATGTAATGGTTAGTAGATTAATTGGTCATTGGAAATTGACCCATGATTAGGCTAGGATTAAATCGGATCGAATGGTCAGAAGGGCCGTACTGTATCTCAAAAATATCATCTATGAAGTCAATAACAGCAGAGGCTAGTATATAACATCGGCTGCAGATTTTTAGCTGCCAGAAAAACATGTTTATGACAATGGCACTCAATTTAGGTCACAGGTTTGCTACATTCTGCCAGAACAGCAGAACTATCCACATTTACTCACCCCCAGATCATCCACAGTCCAAAGGCCAAGCAGGGAGGTTTGTAGATACAGTACCTTCAAGTGGTCGTTTCTGAAATCAAGAGGGGAAGGAGCATCCACCAAAGCTCTCAACACATTTCTGCTCACGTACTGAATTACTCTGCGTGCAGGCCTTGAGGGGAAGTCATTGGCTGAAGCGCTTTTGGGAAGAAAACTGCACAGTGTTGGATGTAATGCTGCCACAGCTTCCAACATCTGAGGCAGCAGATGGTCAGGTGCACAAAGGTAGCCATACAGACCTTGGTTACTGGGTGAAGTCATTCAGGCCTGGAGCTGCAGTGTGGGTCAGACAGTATCGCAATGGGCCAGACTCCTGGGTACCAGTTCAGGTTGGCAAACGAAGGGGGGAAGTGATCTACGAGGTTATCATAGACAGACATCGCTGGCGTTGCCACATCAACCAGATGTGACTACTTGCTCCCAGCGGTGTAACACATTTGTCAGGTAGATGATCAGACACAGAGCTGGACCTTCAACTCCTGAAAGCCGGTTGTTTCAATTCAAATCATCCTCTGGCTCAAATCTTACAGGTAATTATCTTCAAGAGGGAAGTGTTACAGCAAGCCGAAACAACCAGCACCTATTGCTCTGCTGACAACCGATTCCAGGCTGGCTTCCACAAATTGATTGCTGTTGTTCAACAATCAACAATGAATATTCTTTGGGTAAACCATTTAAATGGTCATGCTCTAGGATATACAGTGAGTTTTTGAGTTTACGATTTGTAATTGCATAGTTTTACTGAATAAGAGAGTATTTTGAATTTGCTCCAGCTTTGTCCTGTCTCCTGGTTTTGGGTCTCATCCGTTGTTGTAGGTGAATGAACATAACTAGACAAACTTTAGTTTTCTCTGAAGCGGTGGAGCTTGAGAGGAGACCTGATGGAAGTTTGTAAAATTGGGAGGCGTAGACAGTAGACAGCCAGCTTCTTTCTCCAGGGTGAAGATGTCTAATACTACAAGGAATGCATTTAAAATAAGAGAGGAAAGTTCAAAAGAGGTGTGCAGGGCAAGTTATTATAGTGTTGTGCACTGGACTGTGCTGCCAGGGTGGTGATAGAGATGTTTAAGAGGCTCTGACATGGGTATGTTTGAATAGGGGAGTAGGAGTGGGGAAGAAGATATGGACCATGTGTACATGCAGAAGGGATTGGGTGTCATTAGATTAATGAGTTTGGCACTACATCATGGGACAAAGGGCCTGTTCCTTTCAGGGATTGTTCTATATTCTTTTCCTTACTGTCGTTATTGTACTACTAGTGAAGCACAACTTGAAGCTAGAAACTAAGGATACAGTCATACTGAATGGTGAATTGTTAAGTCAGATTTGCCTCTTAACTGGAGCTTGCTAAGACAGTTCAGAGTACTGCGAAGAATCAACCATGTCACAGTCACTGACATAACTGTTTTAGGCTTTAGTACAATGTGGGCTTACCTACTTCTGAATAATTTTTTATATTCATTTATTTATTCAGATTCAGATTTATATATATAAAAATATATTGGAATTGTATGTATTGTATAGCTGGAATGCAAATATCCCCATTATTTTCCACTCCCTACCCAAGAATAATCATCTTTCTACTATCCCAAACCACCTCTTTTTTTGCTGGACTGTGTTCACTCTAGTATTGCTTCCAGTTTTTGATTTTTGTGAGGTGACTTCATTGCCTGATCTTGTTCCCAAGCTGCAGTTTGCTGAACTGTGGTAAATTTGAAGATCTGTCAGTATTTCTCTCTAGCCAAGCCAAGTGGCTTGATACCATGGCTGTAGTCATTTACAAAGCCAAATCACCAAGGCTTGATAACTTAAAGTATATTTTGGCTTCAATGAGAATACATTTGCTTAAAGATATGCTGGAAGATTGAAAGGAGTGCATTCTATTTTTAACCCTGCACATTTTCTTGATTGCTATATGTCTCCCTCTCCCATTCTAGAAACTGTATCCAATATTTATTTCCCCTATCTCCCTGAGCTCTCGATACAACCATGTACCTCTTATCATTTACCATTTAATTTACTATATTCCTCTCTGACCCACCAACACCACGTTTCCTGATACCAGATGCAGAGAGCAATGAATTCTGGGGTGGGGGGGAGTGTCCCTGTTATCTATCAAGAATGATGCCATCAAGCCAATTGAAACAACGGAAAGGCCAACTGCATCAAAGAATTCTCACAGCAAGTGAGGATGGAAAAAAACCCTCAATTTTATTATATTTTAAGCATTTTGTGGAGTGTAAATTGAAGATCTCAAAATGGAATTGAGGTAGCTGAAATCTAAATATAAAATAATTTAAAAATGCTATTTTTTAAATACATAATGGAACTAAAATCCGTGTGTAAATTTAATTTTTATTAGGGCTGGGAAGCGGGGGTGGTGGTGGTACGGGAGATGTTGATTTACTAATTGAGGCAGTTAGAACTTGCTTAGCGCTCTTGTAACAAAACAGGGTAGTTTACTAGAACAGTTGGTAAATATCTGTGATTTCATCAACTAGATTTATGAAGACTTTATTGGAAATGGTCGCAAAATGATGCGTGCTGATGAAGGAGCTGAAAATCAGTGGCAGCAATTTCTGGATTTCTCCATCCTAAATCCATTGTTGTATTTTTAATACTGTGTAACAATAGTGAATGCTGACGGCTTCATCATTATAGTTCCAAATTTGGGTCATTAACTTGTTCTATTTGGTTTATATCTAATCACTTAGAGGGAATAAAACACCATTTGTGCTTTAAACAACACCCAAGTCATTTAAGATTTTATTTTTAAAAAAACCTAAAGTGGTTACAAATCAAATCCTTTATTAACTAATGCATGAGTTAATGTTATGGATGTAAATCGCTCAGAATTCTAAAGATAATTGATCTGAATAGAGCAGAATCAGAGTATGCAATGTATTTACAGCAGCCTATTTTTATAAAAGATCAGTACTACTGACCAGCTTACAGCTTTATTTAATAAAAAATCAATTGAGGGACAAATCTGTCTCCCAATTGTAAGATAACACTGTGTGCAAGTATATTTTGTTTTTAGTTGGAGCAGTTAGCTTTCCCTTTTCAACATGAAATATTAAAGTATTGCATGTCAGTAACTCAGTTAGAAACAATTTCAAAATATTTCAATACTACTTCCCCTCTGCCATCAGATTCCTGAATGGCCCATGAACACTACCACACTACACACATGAGAAATTCTGGAAATCCAGAGCCACACACACGATGTTGGAGGAACTCAGCAGGTCAGGCAGCAACTATGGAAATGAATAAACAGTTGATATTTTGGGCTGAGACCCTTCTTCGGGACTGGAAAGGAAGGGGGGAGATACCAGAATAAAAAGATGGGGAGAGGAGACGGAGGATCGCTAGAAAGTGATGGGTGGAGCTTCATCCCACCCCCTCCGGTCTTCTCCTATCATTTCACATTTCCCCTCCCCCTCCTCCTTTCAAATCTCTTACTATCTTTTCTTTCAGTTAGTCCTGACGAAGGGTCTCGGCCCGAAACGTCGACAGTGCTTCTCCTTATAGATGCTGCCTGGCCTGCTGTGTTCCACCAGCAATTTTGTGTGTGTTAGCTGGTATGTGTGCAAGGTTGAGGGTGATGGCAAATCTTGTTTGTGCGTAAGCCATGTAATAAAGTGTTGTACGAGTTTTACACTGGTTAGATGTTCTGCTCAAAATCAGTGAATATGTAAAAGATCCTGCCTGTTGGGGTGAATGGGGTAAAAGGAGGATGAAATGTGTAGAGGCTATGAAAAGTAATGACGTGAGCTTTTGCAAATATTTTTTCTCACCGTGTGTACAGAACAACATCAATTGATGGAGTTGGAATTGCACAAACCATTGAATCTCTGGACATTTGTTTTAGTAGCTGTCAGGTTATGAGACCTAAGATGCTGAGATGTCTATAAGCAGCCTAATTTGACAGGAATAAATTCGTCACAGTCCATGTTTGCTGGGTTTGTGGTTAAAAGCAGGACCATTAGATTTGGATAGAATTCAAAAGGGAAGAAATTGGGAAGAGTAAGTTTCAAACATGCCAAGGGTTTTGGGGAAAAGATCACTCGTTTAATGGCATCTGGGTGTGTGAGACAAGCAGTCAGTTTTTTTTAGGTGAAAGAACTGTGACATAATGTGCAATGGATCAGCGGATGTTGAGTTTCCAGAACAATGTGAAAAGGAACTGTGGTAATTAGGCACAGATTTGCTCTTTGTAAATGAATCTCTTGCTCTGGCAGTGGGTGAACTGTTCCCACCGAGTTCAACCTTTTGCCAAAAGGGGTTCAGGGAGGTATGTCAGTGTGACGGAGGTTTGAATCTGAATCTTTTATTTCTTGCAGAGTGCGGCGGCAGCTCCAAGTCCAGTGCTTGGAAACATTCCTCCCAGTGATGGGATACCAGGAGGCCCCATTCCTCCAGGCTTTTTTCAGGTAAAAAGATTTTATGATCTTAAATGTTTTGACCAATTTATTACTGATTTTATAAACACTGTACTTGTAAAGTTTTTTTTCCCCCTCTCTCTCTAGAACAGTGATATTTGTTAATTTTGGTGCTTTGACAGGTTATTTAGATGGGGGAAAGTTATCGATGATGCCGAACACTTTATCTTTCATCAGTTGATCCAATTTCTACTAGTTTGATGCCTGAGTTGACCTTCACAAGCAAGTGAACTATGCATCATTGCACTTCACTGGCCGAGATTTGAGATTCAAATGAGTAGCAAAAAATGGCAAACAGATCCAAAAACAGGCTTTCTTATTGGTTGAGTTGCCTCAATATCTGAATTACAGTCTATTTGAAGGTTAAACTGTAGCGTTTTTAACCATGTTACCACTGATGGTTGTGATTCCTTCTGTATTTGTGGATTCTGAACGATTTGGCTTGTTGAAGGTGCAGGTGAGTTTGATGTTCAACTGAAGCGGAGGGTGCTTTGATTCCTGTCAACAGATTCCTCTTTGGAATCTCGTGCCAGAGAAGTTGTGGCTGAAGATGAATGAGGGTCTGGGGATCATTTTAGTCATTGGTGTCATCTTTATTGAATGTAAGAAACTAAGCTCTGGTACCACTTCATGATTTCAAAATGTCCCTGTGCCCTTTACAGGCAGTCAAGTACTTGCAAAGATGAATTGCCTTGAAACATACAATGGTATTTATATAGCATCTTTAACAAAGAAAAATCCTCAGTCAGAATCATAAGCAATAAAAAAAGGCGCTTCCACTCACTGACTCTGCACCAACTGTCAAATATCCATTTATACTAATCGGTATTTCTCCTCGCATTCCCATCACCTACACACTGTGGCCAGTCATGAACCCTCGTCTTTGGGATGTGGGAGGAAACTAGAGCGTCCTGAGGAAAATTTGGAGACCCCATAAACACATGCACGTGACCCTTTAGCTCAGAATTAAACCCAGATTGCTGGAATTGAGGCAGCAGTTCCATTAGGTGCACCTCAGCGATGGCCCGAAGTATTTGAGCATTTCTTTGGTGCACTATTAAACAAAAGTTGACCCAGAGCCTCATGGAATTAGGGCAGGTGACCAGAACAGCTAGATTTGAAAGTACATCTCAAGAGTTTAGAAGGAATTGCAGAACTTGAGCCCTTGCCTGCTGAAGGTATAGACTCCAGTGATTGAGCAGTAAGAACAAAACTAGAGCAGGGGTTGCCAACCTAGGGTCAGTCCATGGACTCCTTGCTTAATGGTATTGGTCTATGGTGCAAAAAGGCTGGGAAGCCCTGAGTTAGAGGAACACATATGATATAGAGTTGTATTGATGAGTAAGGCTGCTGAGCAATTGGAAAATCAAGGTGATTTCAAAATGAAGTTTGAATAGGTCAGTCAACACTGTGTAATAGTGATCAGAATGGCAAGAGTTGCGATAAAGGCTGCAACTTTTTAGGTGTCTTCCACTTTGTTGTGAATGGACTGGCTAGAAGGGTACCATTGGCCTGGATGAGGGTTGTACTGGCTAGCCAAATTGAGAAAAGGATGGATATCAGGAAATAGATGATCGTAGCAATGACCTAGTCTGAAGTTCATTTTTGGATTAATCAGAATACAAAGACTGCAAACAATCCTATTCCATTTGTCAGTCGCCTGGAAAATGGATGGAGTTGGTGGTGAAAGGATGTTTCTGACTGGAACATTAAGATAAATGACTTCGAGCTTTCCAGCATCCTGGTGTCAGTCCTGAATAGAATGGTTTTAATCCACATCACAAAAAGAGATGTGATCATACTCTTGAATCCAGATCAACATTTTCTACATTTATTTTTCAACTACAAATTGAGTGATTAAAAAAAAACTTTGATTGCTTCCTTCGAGAATAATTTTGTTCATTGAATGTAGAACTCATAGTTGAATAGGTACTGAGATGTAGAGGGTTTTGCGGGATTTAGTATTTTTCTCATCTAAACTTGGTTTGGAGTTACCCAAATTTCTGTTTCCTAATATACTGTACATTGTGTAACAAGATTGAGAGCTGGCCCTTGGGCCTGAGCTCTGTACTTCAAGTTTAGATAGTTTATCGTCCCACGATGCAGTGAAATTACTTGATCATCAGCTACTCACCACTTGATTTCTCAACATCAATTACTCGCCTGCCCTCTCCCCACATCTACTGATTCCTTTATCAGATTCTAATTTTGTGAACATCTCTGATTCTTTGGTCTACCTTTGGAGGCCACTTTATAATCTCTAACCTCTGTGATTTGCTCCCTTAATCCCTCTGCATCTTTTAAAATGCTAATGCAAATTTTGGTCATTTGTCCTAGTTTCTCCATACTGACTTGATCATAATTTTCTCCTGTGAAATGCCTTCTGGTGTTTTGCGTTGTTGTAAATGCAAACTGCTATTATGTGGCCTTGCAATATTGCCACCTGGTTTCGTTTTTGAAAGTCATTGTGGCTGAAGTTTGGTCAAGTAGCTGAATTAAAGAAAAACTAAATAATAAACTGCAGATGCTGGAAATGTAAAATAAGAACAGAAAATGTTGGAAATACTCAACAGAACAAGCTGCACCTGTTGACAGAGAAACCAGTTTACATTTCAAGTTCAACCCTGAAATGTTAACTCTGTTTATAGTCCTACAGATGCAGGCTAATCTTGAGTATTGCCAGCTTTTTGTTTGATTATAATTGACTAAATAGGTGAGTCTTGGGGACTGACGTGCTTGAGATAGGGTAATTCCAGAAAGGATTCTGTTGATGTTGCTTATTTGCGGCAGTTGGTGTTCCTGAGCTCTGAATTGGAGTAGGGAGGAGATAAATCAGATCAATATGGTGGGATGTCTTTGAGAGCTATTGGAAATTTGCACATTTTGATGATAGATTGTGAGATTTAGCAGAGGCCCTGGGCAGTTTGCAGTTGTACTGCCGTACCATTGGCCAACTTTTGAGGCAGTCTGTGAAAGTTCCTTTTCAGGTAGGCTTATTACAGACTATAATTGTCCTATCAGCAAAATTCTTCTGTGCAGCAGCATGCCTAGAATCATGGAACCATTTGTGCCTTTAAAGAGTCAATAGCTCTACACAGATTTCATGAGAATAGTGCATCCCTCCTTGAAAGTTGCCATTAAACTTGTGTCACCAGCATGTTAAACAGTCCAAGTCAGCTTTCATTTTTAAAAAAAAGGGGAATTCATTCCCAAGATTTTTCTAATTATCTTAAGTCAGCGACCTCTGATTTTTGTTTTGCTTGCAATTCGAAATGTCTCTGTTTCCTGTACTAGTGTTTTGAATTTTGAAAACCAGTTTAATCTTCGCTTTAATGAGAACAATGCAGTTTTTTGGGCCTTATTTTGGTCAATTAACATCAAGATATTGATGTTCATGAATGAAATAAGGAGGAAAAAAATGAACTGATTTGTATTCTTAATTGCACCACCCTATTTAGATAATATTTGTTGAAAAATTGTTTTCTTTTAACTTTAAAATATTAATTGAGTAATCTTTTGAACAGATTTTAGCTGTATTCTTTATCATGGCCCAATGATGGTCAAAGTAATGTTGCTTGTTGTGATGAGCATCGTGAATGAATCTCAGGAGAGGATTTTATAACAAACATGCTGTCAACTCACCAGAGAGCAAGTTTAATAGAGCCACATAATGGAAAAGGGAAAATGACATTCATCACAAAGCCAGCAGGCAGATGTGTTAATTATGCAAGCATAGGAAATATGTAAATTGCTATTAATCTCACTCGGGGTCAAAAATTCCACTAGTCCCAGACTGGGACCATCGGAAATTATTCTTCAAAGTCTGAGCTAATGGATGTGAAACCAGAGACAACATAATGCATCCTGCAGTGTTCATATGAGATTAAAAACTTTGTACTATATCATGGATCGCATTATCACCATTCGGGGTGTTTGCTCTTCAAAACTGTTTCAATCTCTGTAAAGCATTTTGAGAATCCAAAAAACCCCAATAAACATGAATGTAAATTCTATATCTTGCATTGTATAAACTGGCCCAGATCCCCTGTTTAGGATCTCTACAACAAATGGCATGGCAACAGTTTAGTAAATTTAAACAGACTAATTTTTGGAAGGCATTGTATACATTCTACTGTACATTAAATATTTAATATTCTCAAAAATTACAGGCAGATGTAAATTAGCAAATGTGAACTTGTTTGGTTTATTTTTGATCTCTCCTCCCTCCCCCCCCCCCCCCCCACCATATTTATGCTTTGGCATTAAATAAAACTTCAGTGTGGTCTTGAATGATGTAGGGGAGTCTCATGCAGTCTCTACTTTTAACTACTTAAGTGTGCCTGCATCTTGCAGTGTAGGAAAATACCTGCCCTGCTAAGCAACACAAACAAAATGCTGGATGAACTCAGCAGGTCAGGCTGAATCTGTGGAAGTGAATAAACAGTCAATGTCTCAGGCTGAAACCCTTCTTCTGGAAGGGAAAAGGGAAGGCACCAGAATAAAAAGATGGGGAAGGGGAAAGATGACCAGCTAGAAGTTGATAGGTGAAGCCAGGTGGGTGGGAGAGGAAGGAATCTGATAGGAGAGGAGAGTGGACCAAAGGAGAAAGGGAAGGGTGGGGGACTGGGGGAGGTGAGAAGAAGTAAGATGCCAGAGTGTGGAATGGAAGAAGAGGGGAGAGAGGAGGATTTCTTTATTGGAAGGAGAAACTGTATTCCTACTCATCTTTAGGATGCCTTTCTGAAAACTGTTCCCAGGGACAATGTGAGGCAAAAGGAGGGCTCATAGATGGCTTTAAGATAATTTTTTTTTCATGTGAATGCAGTCTCAATGAGTCACTGCATGGTAAATAAAAAGTGTACAACAAAGAATGCAGTTTCAGGTTCTCACCTTGGTAAGTGCTGATCTCATACCAGTGTACAGCTTCAGCACTGGTAGCATTTTGGTAAGTTGCATATGAGTTTAGATCAAGGGTTCCCAACCATGGGCCAATACCATTAAGCAAGGGGTTCATGGACCCCAGGTTGGGATTCCTTGTTGGCAAGATGTTCAGTAGTAAAATACATTGATCATGTCCAGACTACACAGGCCTTTACTCTTCCTGTCCATTCTTCCCATTAGGTTTACAATACAACAATATACACAATTCCCATCATTGTAATGGGCACAGCGTAAATCATGGCATTGTATTTGCATTCTACTGCTGTACCGCTACTGGGTCTCATTGAAGCACGAATAATTTGCAAAGGTGGTTCCCAGTGCTATTCCACGTACAACAGTTTTAAATGAAAATGCTTTTTAAAATGAGGATATCCTGATCTATAGTAGCTCCATTATCTATTAACACTTACTCAACTTGAGAGCTTTCCTACATAGAAACATAAAAAATTGACCTAGTACAGGTTCTCATTGCAGCAGTGGTTCTTGAGTGGTTGTCTTGTAAATTTAATCTTCATCTCCAGTCCAATTGGCACACCCATATCACAACCTTAGTGTATAGTCAAACCAAGGATATTTCAAATGTGATAGAAGTAACAACGCAATTGATGTTCCATTCATTCTGACTTGCTGTATGCACTGAATAGTGAAGGATTGATCTTCATTGAGTTATAACATCTCTGATACCAGGCATACAAGCAGAGCTGTTCCATTTATGGAGTGAGTAGATCCTTGGTTCTTAATTCTTGTTCCCCTGATTTGGCATCACCCATATTCCTTGTGGTATTGGCTGCTCAGTGTCACTTCACTTGCAAGGGCGTTCTTCATCTAAGTCCAGGTAATGAGAATTACTTGGTTGTTCAGCCAGTTGGAGGTATTTTGTCCTTTGGAGGTGCAGTTTGTTTTACATGAACATCACTTCAAAGGTTCAATTTAATGTCAGAGAAATGTATACAACATACATCCTGAAATGCTTTTTTTTAGTAAAACATACATGAAAACAGAGAAGTGCTCCAAAGAATGAAAATTAAAAGTGAGAACCCCAAAGTCCCCCTCCCCAGCTACCCCCTCCCGCACGTAAGCGGCAGCAAGGCAACGATATCCCCCTCCCCCCAGCAAAAAGAAAGCGTTACCGAGCACAAGTGTGAGCTGAGCGATAGCATTTCATCCGGCACTCTACAGGTTCTCTCCCTCCCTGGCAAGGGAGAGGGAGGTGTCCCCCATTTTCACAGCGAGCAGGAGACATAACTACAGCCTGCTGGTTTACGATGTTTAAAAAGTCCGTTTTGGTTGCTTTTTTCGAGCTATGTGCCCAATGATCACAGCAAAAGATTTTACAGTCTCCCTGTCGACACACGAGTCTCCTACCATGACACTGGCCCTCGATCTGCCCATCTCCAGAGCCCTGAGATCTTAGGCTTCGAACCCTTGGCGTGCCGAACATCGGCCGGTCCTGAAACCACAAGAACGGGTCCCATTCCCGCAAAGAACTGAAGACTACATGTAACTCCAGGTTAGGGTCTTCAAAAGAACCCTGAAAGGGAAAAATAGAGATATTAAAGATGGAAATAGAGCTGTTTCCGAAGATGCAAGCAAAGGAGTCGCCGTTTAGTGCCATCTTAACTCCACCTCCAGTCTTCTTTCGGTAACTTCCTGTATGTAATATGTTTTTTACATCATTTCTTGCACGGATTAATTTGGATTTCAATTTGTAGCACACGGTGGAAAGACATCCATCTCTACACACTATTTACCTTGAAATATCAATATCTTTTCACAAGTAAGATCTCAGGTGATATTTGAAAAGGTGTTCAACTCGTCACATAGCTTTGTATGTACGCATTACAAACACGCTGAATGCTGTACACGACAATGTCATCCTCTGACCTGAGCAATGTCGATCACCAAGACTTAGAAATGAAGTCAGAACGTAGCGCACCGACTGTGTCATCACGATGCTCCAATGAATCAGCAGCTTGAGTGCACAGCAGAGCCAACGCAGCAAGAATTGAAGCGAGTGGCTTCTGCTAAACAAGAAGTTGAGATGCAAACAGAGAAAGCTTGCATAGATGTAGAGAGAATGAGTGTAGAGGCTACGTTAAATGTACTCGGGGAAGACAACAAGGCTGAGGCTACCCCAGCAGAGGTCAAGGTGTATGATGCAGCAGCTGACTTAGACAATGGTGAGTCTGTAACTAGAATCATTTATGGTTTGCAGTCACAAGAACCAATGCATCCAAAGAATATGTCCAAATGTACCTTGGCTGTGAAAAAGAAATTGGTCCATCTGTCAACACCATGCAGCCAATGTGCCTTTTGCGTAGTCCCGGTATTCACTATCAAAGTCTACAGCAGTAAAGATCCACAATACCCCCTTCTGCAGTTTCATCACAGCAAAAAACCTCTGTCAAGAGATGCGACTGATACCAACTCCATCTGCACAGACAGGGACAGATTGAGCTTCCATCTATCCCAGGACATACATTTGGCAAACCAGTCTCCACAATGCTTTCAATCAAGAGCCGTAGGTGCATTACATTTCGCTTGGTGTCTGTAACCTAGTCACAGCAGGACTAAAGTGTTCGGCAACCAGTCAACCCGTTATCTGTCCTGGAACTCAAAGCTTTCGCAATGCCATGGTGAAGAGCTAGACCTTCTCTGTAAGTGGCTTGATGTCACTGCAACATGCAAGAAGGGTTAGGGTGGTGAACCTTAATAATCCAACTGTGGCTTTACAAATGCTGTGGCAGAGGTGGACAAATTCTATGGCTCTCCAGAGGCAATCAAAGGATCTCTCTAATTTTCCAAAGCGCTCTCACAAAGAATAGCAGAAGCTACTGGAGTCTGCAGATCTGTTGTCAGAACAAAACAAGGGTTACCTACTGGACTGAGTTACTCGGATATGGCAAGAGGAAGAAACACTACAGTGCAGAGACTACCAAGCAACATGCAAGAAAAGAGGATAACTAAACGAAGTATCATGCCCATTATCTGTCATCTTTCATTCTTTGTGGAATCTGTCTGCTGCCACACAGAAATGCAAAATGACCCTAGTTTTATGTTCTCAACTTCAGGTAAAGCATGGGAAACAAGAATACCTACAACGGTCAACAAAACTTAGTTGAAAACTTTGTTGTGAACCTCAGTAGACAATGCCCTGTCCATCAAAAACCAACCCCCTTTAAGAAATGCAGAGATCTCAGCAAGAACCACTTGCAGACTGGAAGGAGTACTCAATATGTTTCAGTTGTTGTGCTTCAACAGAGTACTAAGCAAAACACCATAAGGCTATCATACACTGCACTGAGTGCAACAGTGACCAGCACTCATCAGCATTTAATTCAGGGGCAGCACTTAAGGCTACCACTGGTTCTAGCATACCTGCAGCAGAGCGCGGAGGGAAGCCAACTGAGCCAATGGATTTATTGTGGAGTCAATAGGAGGAGAGGTCTACTTACTCTTGCCAACCCTCATTGAGTGTGGCCATGCTCCCAACAACAGGGATGACATTCCAATTCCTGAAGCTGCACAGGGTTATTCCATTTAAGGACGTAGCTGGCTAGATCCCTCACTGATTCTTCTGCTGAGGTTCTCCTGATGCTTGGCAGAGACACCATCTGTGCACACGATCAGCGCAGTGGTCAGCTCAGCGCACCTTATGCCCAGTGATTGGACCTGGGTTGGATCACAGTGGGTGAAGTCTACCAATTAGGCGTGCATTAGCCCACTGTCAGTACATTTAAGACTAATATCCCGGAGAACGGGCACCCAAGTCATTTCAGACTCTGAGAGTAGAATCTATATGAAAGAGAAGATTGTAAGCAAGCAAACCAAGCACCCTGACGTACTTCTGCTCAGCCAGATTTAGGCAAGCTGGTTTTCTCTCACTCAGATGATTATAAGCTGGCATATTCCATTGAAGATGAAGTCTTCCTTTGAACTATGAAGAGTTCAGCAAAGACAAGTCAAACAGTTGGGTATCTTCCCTTCCTTGCTGCTCTCCAAGACAGCTCCTACAGACAACAGGGAGCAGGTTCTCAGTTGACTGGTGTCCCTCAGTCGCTTTGAGAAGGAAACCAGAAATGAAAGATCATTACGCTGATTTTAGCACCTCCACCAGATCCCAAAAAGGAAGACTGGTATTTGCCCAACTTTCACCCCCAGAAACCTGCACAAATACGAATTATTTGATTCAAGTGCACAGTTCAAGGATGTATCACTGAGCAATGTGTTCTTGCAGGATCTAGACCTCAATAACAGACTGCTTGGGGTTGTCATGTGCCTCAGAGCAAAGTCTGTCACAGTGATGGTAGATTTGGAACAAATGTTCCATTGCTTCCTAATGAGAGAGGGTCATCAAGGCTACCTCAGATTCTTGTGGTTTTGGGGCCACCAAATGGACATCGAGATTCTGGAGTACCATCAGAGAGTTCATGTATTTGGTAACTGTTGCTCCCTTGCCAGCTCTGGTAATCAATGGCTTTAAGAGGACAGCTATCAAGGGAGAGCAGGAATTCAGGGCAGAAGCACAGAGGTATCTGAAGGCAACAGACACTGCTGGACCTAGTGAAGTTGAATTCATCCTGGGCAAGGCAAAGTGTACTTCAGAAGTAATTCAGACAATTGTCATTCTGAGTAAGCACCATGTCTAATGTCTGCCCATTAGACATAACCACCATGAACGACATTTTTGAAGTGAGAACAGTTAAAGACTGTAGTAAGACTGTTTTCAAGGCTAGCTTCTGAGACTATCCTTCTTTTACCAAAGACTTAATGAGTCAACATTTGCCTTTTAGTTTCAGCAATTAATTTGACATCCGATGGGGGAGTGTTCTGGGCTCTAGAGGAGCAGTTCGTTTTCTGTGCGGTTTGTTTAGCATGAACATCACTTCCTGCATGTGAGTGTTTTTTTTGTATCATTTCCTGCACATGTTAATTTGGATTTCAGCTTGAAGCACACGGTGGAAAGACATCCATCTCCATGCACTCTTTATGTATCTTTGAAACAGCAATATCCTTTCACCAGTAAGAAAGATCGCATTAAAAAAATCCCTAAAGAAAGCTTCTGGCTCAGGTGATTTTTGATTCACTGCATAGCTTTGTATACACTTAATGCACTGCAAAGGCAGTAGAGGGGGCTTTGCAGACAATTTAGTTCACAGCTAATACGTTTGGCATATAGGTACAAACATGTTCCAACAGTTCAGCTCTGTGTCTTAGTGATCAGAACCGAAAATCCAAGCTGATTTCCTCCTTCCCTGAACTGTGCTCTCCCGCCCGAAACCGTTCAGGCAAAGTAAACATTGATTCCGGCTAAGTTTTTGCTCTCTCTATTTCAAATGATCTTGCTCCTTGTTTTTATTTAACAAACTTGAAAGGTAGGTGCAATTTTTCTCGCTTCTTCTCTGAAAGATGGTTCTTTATGAATTAAAGAATGGCCTAATGTTCAAGGTATAGTTTTTTCCAGTAATTCATGGCTGATCTGCTTGAGTTCTACTTTAAATTGGAAACTTATGGGCTACGGCCATCAGGTTTTCTTTTCTACAGAAACTAGCCATGTAGAGTTTGAATCACCACTGTTGAAATGGAAAGTTGCTCATAAATCAGTGTCCACTGCTGTGTTTGCTATGCATCAGCAGTTAGCCTGCAGCGTGAGGAACAACAAAGCAGCACGTCTTGTGTGTCACCACTGCCCCCTAATGTTTCGTAATATTGTGAAGAAGTGAACAACTTTGTACTGGATTTTGCACCAACAATGAGTTCAGGTGGAAATTTTGAACAACTTCTGCAGGAAATGTTGGATAGATAATTGTATACACATCACATTGAAGAAACAGTCAGTGTAGCTAACCTGACTGTTTGGTTATCAACTTCAAAGGATTTACTATTCCACTGCCCCACACACGCTTACAATTTTTACTAATTGTGTACGTGTGTGTTTGTATGTATACATTTGTATTTGTATATATGTATGTATATTTTTCTTTGCAGTCACAGTAAAACTAAAATAGTATCAGATAGATTAGGATACTCTGGATGTTGGTATTGATACAGTGGTCCTCATGTTGTAACTGGTTGAGCAGAATTTTTGCAGATGTTTATGCAGCAATTGTAGTTCAAAATTAAAAGGAAAACTTTCAAATGTAATCTTGCACTGCTTCATTTTTATCTGAATGCTTTAAATCCCTTCAATTTTTTAAAGTAGCAGTTTAACTTAAAAGGTTAAGAGGTAACCCAATTTAAAAATGTGTCTGAAAGATGATCAGGCTGTTTTTGATGACACCAGCATAATACTCTGTATGCTTTGAGGCATCTTTCCCTAACAGTAGACACTTTTTTTAACCCTCTATTTCATAAAGGAGCAGAAATGTTAAAATTGGATTAGTATCTCAAATGCTAAGTGTACATTGTGTTGTCTGTTGGGTATTCTGTAGAGGGCAATGTCTGCATTGTACTTGGTAATTTGCTTGCAGGGCTGTATGTAATGTGCTGTATGTTGGATTCAGTGTGTATTGTGTTGTAGTTCAAAATTAGATCAACTGATTTTAAAAGATTGCGATCACACTATATCCCCATTCTTGATTAACTCTAAATATAGATCTAACTGTCCAGCCACTTTCTCTTTTCTCACCAACTTTCTGTACACTCTTCCATCTTCCCAGCCCTCTTCCACTGCCGCCAATCACCATCTCATATTCCAAACTGAGGTTTAATTGAATGTATAAAATCATTATGATTTTAAAGCAACAGATTGGGCTCATTTTATGTTCTCAGAACATTCCTATAATGTAAAAATCAAATTGGATTCCTTTTTGAAATCTGCTTGTCTCGTGTGCATCCTGTTTCTTCAATGCTGTCAGAATATTGAGGTGTAGTGTGCCGTCTTTTCCATACACCCTCCCGAGGGAGGCTGGGAGGAAGTGGACAGCCGGGGTTTTAAAATGCTTTTGTTATGCAGACAGCTAGGCCCTCCGACCCCCACAGACAGAGCTGGCATGAGAATGTGATGTTGGCTGAAGTGTTTACATTGATGCTGCATCTGCCGCCACATTATCCAGAAAGTATCTGTCAGATACATTAGTGCAAGAAGTTGCAATTGCTGCAAGGGTTTGATTCATATCTTAAAAAACTTTACTGCTAGTTGGGAGGTTTCGTGAACTTTTGGATTTCCTGGGCGTTCCTTTTTATGTCTAAAGCGTTTTCTTTATTGCTCGAGGCAGTAGTATTATGGTTGCTCCCACAAAAAAAAATCATCTTTATTTGACCTTCTGTTCAGTTAACCCTTAAGTGAGTTTTTAAACTGGGAGAATGCCTTTTGGTTAAGGGAGAAATATACACAAGAGTTTTGTAGAATGTTAAGTGATGTAAATTCCACAAAATCAGAATTCCTAGTTGAATACTCATTCCATCAGTCCAGATTTAATGGAATGAGTAATTCTAACTAGTAAAATGAGGGTTTTAAAATATTTTGTCTTCCTAATTCTGTTAACTCCCACTCTATAGTAAGGCCATTCTCAGTTTTCTAGTAATTTTTTCAAGTTCTCTTCCATTGATGAGGCTCCTTCATTTAAAAAGAACTGCCCAAGTGAATAAATGCACTGTCTCTTGTGTTGCTGAGGCAAATAGATCAAAAAAGTGGCAGGTTCTGTCCCAACTCTGCTCACTTGTCTGTAGCTGGATGGGGATGTGGGGAGGCAGTTGGGGGGGGGGGGGTGTAATTAGGCTTTGGCACAAGACCATCTGGGAAGATTGGACAAGGTAGAGCTGAATTTTGATTCTTTAGTTTATGAGGCATCATATTGAAACTTGATGGAATTGTATCCCAGGAGAAGTTTATACCTTCAGGAAGGGAGGAGGAAATTGCCTCCTTTGGGTAGTTACTTATCAATATTCCTGACTGATGCAGTTTAAGGGAGTGCAGTTTTAATTTGATTGTCATGGGTCATGGAAACCTGTAGCTGTGATTTCTCTTCCCTTGGCTTCTGAGTTCCACTATTAACCAACATTTAAATCTGAAATTTTATACCTAATTTGAAATTGTTAAAAGTGACGTAGTGTTAATTTTTGTTGTTGTTGCAGAGCTGAAGGAAACTGATTGGTTAATGGACAAGTTGGGGGAGGAGTTTCTGCATGTAAGGCCCTCCTCCTAGTCCCCCTCCCCTTCCCCTCCATGTCTTGAATTTTTTTTTGTCCCCTTTGCAATGTTTAATGCAAAACCTGAATCCTAGAATTCAATAACGCGTAGAATTGGTGATGATTACAGGGACTTACAGAAAAGCTTCTTGTAAATCTAGAAATGGAAATGGTTGGCTCAGTATCAACCTAATTGGTTCAAAAGCTTTATTTACTGTGTTTTGCCATGAATCTTTTAATGAAATGATGAGATGTAAATTCTGTAGTGTGTTCCGTTCTCACCAACACAAAAGAACTACAGGTGCAAATGCATTCCGGCTTCATTAACTTCCACTCCCTTTTAATTTGCGTAATTTCATTTCTCTCTTGCTCATTGCTGTTAATTAGGGCACCCTCTAATCAGTACTATTTATCACAGTGGTACTCATGTTTGGTAAAGCTGCTTTGCAGAATTGCTAAATGACTAATTAATGTCTGTTAATTAAGAAAATTGCTCGTGGTAACAAACTACATTGTCGCTGGCAGCAGCCTAGAGACTAACACTTGTTGAAAGCACAAACATGGCGGGTCTGCAACAGCTGTTATGCTCTTTTTTTAATATTAAAAAAATCTTTTTAAATGGCTCTACAATTCTCCGAGCCTCCTGCAACTTGATGCACTGACGCTGTAACTCCCCTCCTTTGCTCTCTAACCTCTCGCAGGGACCCCCAGGTTCTCAACCCTCGCCACATACACAGCCGCCTCCTCACAATCCTAACAACATGATGGGACCCCACAATCAGGTAATGAGCTGATGCAGTTGCTTGGGTTCTTCACTTCAAAGGGAGCAAGAATTTCTACATTTGACTAACGATTTGCCTTTGCTTGCTGTTCTTTTATGTACAAAATTCCTGATCAGGTTGTCCCCAGCAGTGAAGCTTCCGTTCAGGGCTCTTCTAAATTTGCTGAGTTTGGTTTAGGCTTCTGCTGGCCCACAGTACACAAGTGCATAATGAAATCATTTTTTGTTCCCTCCTCTTCACGTCCTTCTGGCCTCTCCTAAAATTAGGTTGTGGTATGCCTACCCTTGAGGGATGTGGTTAGACTTCAGAGGCGACCCTTGTCAGTGAATGCAAGGTGACTCTTTGCACTCGGAGGCCATCACAGCCCAGTCCTGTCCTGCCATCCACACAGACACGTGCACATTTTCCCACAAGAATCAATGGATGATGAATAGAAGTAGGAACTCTAGTTGGTTATTGTTTTCTTGCCCCATTTCTTTAGATCACCCACCTGTCCTAAACTACCAACTGTCCCTCGGCATTCACCTTCTGGGTCCAGAAGCATGAGGTTAATAGCATATTGAGCTTTGCCAAATTTTCTCAAATCAGGGCATTGAACTGGAACTGAACCTTGGACTCCTTTGTTCACCTGGTTCGATTCCAACCCATATAGTGCATGTATCAGGTGGGGTGAGACCCTTGTCTTAAACTTCATGTCTTAAATTCATTTGGCATACTAGCATTTTTGAAATGTGTGCAACTTCAGATGGCAGGACTAATTAGTTTTTTATTTGGAAACTTTGTAGGGTGGTGTGGTGGCTTGATTTTCAAAAGTATATACATGATCCTTTGGGATTAAGAAGGTTCACTCATGGGATAACCAGATTAGCTATTACATATTTCCTTCCATGATTGTAAATACTTCTAAATGTACTTGGCTATGTGCATAGTTCACTGCCCTGATACTGGGTCTGTGAGCATTTTCATTTCTTTGAGTCCATGGTTTAAAACTGAATGTGTTGATGTTTATTGATGAGTTATGTTATTGGTGATTTTTTTGTATTTACATGTCCGTGTGTCTCTGTATTAAATGTGCAGTATTTTGTTGCATGATTGTTTACCATGTTATTTGCGGTGTTGAGGAATCCCCTCAAAATGTTGCTGAGTCATTGATTTCTTGGATATAGTGAGCTCACTGTCTACAAATGTGTTCATTTTACTGTGTTTAGACACAAGGCAGTTGAGAAAACATTTCCAAACAAATGATACTCCCAGCAACTTTTTATTGTACACTACTCCACAGTTTGTTTAATTAAGGTTTAATTAAGGTTCCTATTTAATATCATATTGAAAATCTAAAATAACTTGGCTTTATATTTTAATATTCAGCTGATATTCAGCCTCCAGCTGAATATCCATTACATTCCTCTCTCAATCCACATTTCATTTGACTGGTGCTGCTCCACAAAAACCATATGATACCCAGGCAGAAGGATTTTCCTTAGATTCTTCTTCCCTTCCAGTATAATGGTGTTTTTTCAAAAAAAAGAATAGCAAATACTCCTGTAAATCTTAGTCTTGCAAAAGTTTTACCTGGTATGTGGATGCCTCAAATGTTTCAGTGGGAGCTTGGAATTTTCTGTAATTATTTTCAAAAACTTCCAAATTTCCAGCATCCAGTTTTTGCATAAATTTGCCATGGCTTGGTTTGTTGGGAGGAAATAGTTTTGCTTAGGTAAAATCTAAGACTGCTTATGTCCACTTCAGTTTGTTCACAAAGTGAAACAAATTCTTTGTAACTGAATAAAAATTTAGTTGCATTTGAACTGTTTTTCTTTGCAACCTTTAGAGTCTGTTATCCTTTAAAGTTTAGCTGTAAAAGAGCAGCACCGCTGTGAGGAGAAACATTGGCTGTGAACATATTCCTTACTTAGCACCGAATCGGTGCATGACCCTATAATATTTCACGCTCCACGGTAAAGTGGGATATATTGCTTAATTATTCCAGACAGATTGTTATGTTGTGAAGGAAATTGATTCAGCTTTAAAGCTATAAAGACTCTTCTCTGAAGGGTCAGGGAAGTTGAGTTGTAATATGCAGTATTCAGTTTCTATTAAACTTTCTTTTGTGTAGTGTTGTTCATTGGGATATTTGGAAAAAAATTGTTTTTAAAAGCATAGTATGATGTTTGAAAAGTGAATTACAATTTCCTTTGTCACCTCCAAGTCCTCATTTTTATCCAGATGCAGTAATCAAGAAATGGCTATGGCAAGTGATTTATTGCCACAAGTGAAATCACTCAGAAACCACTGTTTTCAATTCCACCTGAACCTTGCATGGATTGTAAATTGTACTGAGCTCACTGAGAGTGCAGGAATTCATAGGGTTGGTTAATTTACTGTTTCACACGTCACCAAATCACTTGCTTTGACTATGGTAATTTTTCAAATTGTTGCATGAATCTGCAGTTTTCTTTTCACTTGTATAGAAATGTTTTAATTGAGCGAGATTAAGACTGTTATTTTAGCAGATTGTAGACTTAACCAATTCTATGTGATTGCAGCCTTTTATGTCACCGCGATACGCAGGAGGTCCAAGGCCCCCCATCAGAATGGGAAGCCAGGTACTGTACCCACTGTGCTTCTATCACAAGGCCACAGTAAGTGGTCCCATCCTGTACCAATTTGGCTGAGGTGATTTTAATATCGTCAGTAGTATAGGAACAGATTACAGTATTCAGCCCGTAGAGCCTACTTTGGCATTCGGTGAGGTGGTGGCTGATCGCAACTGCAACCTTCTCCTTGGTTTCTCCTTTATAGCCTTGACTGGCTAAACTTTCATCTTTTGTAGATTCAAAATTATTAATTGAGGTAGCATTTTGTTTTTGTGTGAGACCTTTCTATGTTTCTCTCACGCTCTGCTGCAGTTTCTTGCATGAAGGAGTATCTCCTCAATGACTTCATACACTGTTTTAAATTCTGTCCCTTGTCCTCTAGTTTTCCCACTAGTGGGATAAGTTTCTGTGTATCCATCCTGCCAAAGTAAAGGCATTCAGTCAGACCATCCCTTACCCTATCTTCCAGGGAAGCCTAGCTAAATTTAAATAATCTCTCTTCTAAATCTAAATAATCTTTAGTTCCCTGATAACATTCCTGTAAGTCTGTACTGTCTTTCTAATGTGGGCTACCCAAGACTTTGATTTGCTGTAGCAAGATTCCCCCCCCCCCCCCCCCCCCCCTTGTATTCTGGTCTTTCAAGGCCAACTTTCCTTTGGCTATTTCCATTCTTCTGGTCCCTGATCACTACAGTTAAGTGCACTTGTATATATGGATCTTTGGAGTCACCACTGGTTCTAGCATATCAAAATTTAAAATGTACATATTTAGTTTTACTGTTCTATTGGTTTACCACATCCACTGCTGATCCATCTCGTGAGTGATGTTGTCCTGTTGTTGAGTTTTGTTTTCCTGTACAAATAAGCTCAGTTGGTTCAAATGTCAGATCAATGATGACGTGGAGCTTGTCTTTGCCTACACTCTTGCATGAGGTTGGCTCAAGTGTTAATGGTTTTACTGAGAAAATTTGCTTACAGAATACGTGTACACATGTGGCATCTAATTTCTGCAGCGCCCTGGCATTTGGGAAAACCTGGTTTTGGAGGTGGCTCTTTTTCAGCCCTTGCGAAGAGTACCTATTTTGTTGGGACATGAAATAACTATTAGAATATATTTGTTTCAACAATTTGTCTTGGAAACCATCGAAATGATCATGGTCCTTGGAATGAACTACGTTGTGTTTTGTTTCTACCAGTTATCAGAGTGTCTTCATTCTTCATTTATCTGTTTCCAGTTCCCAAAGCACCCTTCTTCACCACCACCTCACCCAAACCCAATTCACCACCTCTGCTGCATTAACTATCATTTATATTTATGTAGCTAGTACTGAAACCCCATCAGGTTTCCACATTGTCCAGTGATTTTTGGATGTGAACAATAATCAGGAGTGGGAAATCTCACCCACTGCTTTCACTCTGCCTTGCTCATAGTCTGTGGCACATCGAGAACAATTTAAGACATGTAACTCCACCAGCTCAGCAGTCACCATCAGTACAGTAACATGCTAGGTTGTTACCATTTCATTTCCCACTTCCTCCTCCTGATCTCCCCCTTCTCCCCTAGCACCATAGGAAAAGTCAGGAATGAATGTTTCCCTGTAACTAAAAGGTCTGATTTTGTGTAACCCAAATCTTGACAAATTAATTTTAGATTAGTTGTTCAGCTGAACCATTGCTGGATTACCCTTTTAAAGACAACTCTAAAAGCATAAAGATGTCACTTTTCTCTTCATGCAGAGGTCTTCTAAATATGACCGTGCAGCTTTTCCAAAACATGAGCCTGGTCTTTGCAGTGCATTCCTGTTCCCCACGCCCAGTGGCATGATAATAAACTACTTCCATTTGACCCTGAACTCGTATGTTCTTTCTTCTGAGTGTCAGCTGCAGCTTCCTGTGCAGAGACGCTGCATTCTTTCTGGGAAAGATTAAATAACTTGTGCTATTAAGAACCCACCCTTCCTTCCTAAAATTTTTCTGATGCCATCAGAATTTCTCCTCCTGAATGATATAGAAAGACTACCATGAAACAGAAGGGTTTTTTCCCCGGTCCATTCGGATTACAGCAGCAGTCCTAGCTCATTAGATCTTCAGCATTAATGTCCTCAGTGTTTTTTCTGAGAACTGTCTGGACTGCTCTACCTTGTAGTACTGCGGACTGGTGGAATACAATATTGAAATTCTGTGTTTCTTTTCAAGATGGCTCAAATTAATTATTGCAGTTAGAGTGAAATGAACAGCCATAAAGACAGATAAGTTATTGTTCCAGTTTAGTTTAGGTAAGCCTTTCTCCTTGTAAAGAAGCTGGAAAAATCTATGCAACTTTTAAAAATCTTTGCTGGAGTGCAAGGAAAAGGCTTTAATATTCAATCTGCCCTACCATCCACAGCGAGTCAGGTGATGAATGGCCGAGCGGCAATTCTGCTTATGCCATTGGTGAAGATGAAGTGAGCCTTTAGTCACCCCAAGCTGCTGAACTTGGGGTGCAGTCTTTGTATTCTGCTGAATCCATTGTACTGGACGGACCCTAACCTCAGCGTGTTCTGGGTCTTCTGCATAGGAATGTTGAGCTAATTGGCTGGATCATGTTCAGCAATTAATAATAGTATTTCTTCCCCCACCCTTCCCCTATATGTTGGGCTTCCTAGTTTGAGCAGTGTAGCAGTTTTCTAAGTGTTATTGGTAAAGTATGCTGAGCCAGAATTATTGAGTTCTTGATTCTATTGCAACACTTTATTTGCTGTCACAGTAATTGTCTAATCACATTTTCTAACCTGTGATCTAACATTTTTGTTAGACTATGATTGATAGGAATCAGTTATTGGGAATTTTTAAGCATTGTGTTGCATAGAAACAGCCCCTTCAGCCCACTGTGTCTATACTAACCATCTTGCCCAATTATCCTAATCCTGTTTGTACTAATTCCATTTCCCCCTCGGCTCATTCAGGTACCTGTCAAGGTGCCTCTTAAATATTGTTACAGTTCCGCCACCTCTGGCAGCTCATTCCAGATATCGACTACTGACTGTAGGGAAAAGATTCCTCAGATCCCCTTTAAACTTCTCTCACCTTAAGCCTATGCCCTCTAGTTTTAAACACCTCTACAGTGGGAAACAGACACTGGTTATTTACACTTACCATAACTTAGTATACCTCTGTCGTGTTGCCTCTTTCAGTCAAGGGAAAGAAATGACCAACCCATCTGCACTTTCCTAATATCTCAAGCTTTCCAATCCAAGCAGTGTTCTTTTCAATCTTCCTTGCATCCTCTCTAACTTAATCATGTCCTGACCATGTGGCAACCAAGGCTACACACAATTCCCCATACGACCTAACCAGTGTTGTATACAGATAGAACATGGTGTCCTAACTCTTACACTCAGTGCCTTGGTCAATGAAAATAACCACTAAACATGTACTTGGATCCTATCCCTCTGTTTGCTAACATTTGCCATTCATTGTCTATGTCCTGCCTGGTTTAACTTTCCAAAATACATCAGTTTGCATTAATTGAGTTAAATTACATCTGCCATTCCCTCGCCCATTTTCCCATCTGGTCCAAATCCCGCTACAACTTCAGACAACTTTCTTCATTGTTCACTATAGCACCAACCTGCAAATTCACTAATCATGCCACCCACATTCTCTTCCAACTACATTGCAAACCACAGGGGGTCGCTGATCGCAGGCCTCCAGTCTGATAAACAGCCCTCCACAATGAGCTTCTAACTGCTACCATCAAGTCAGTTTTGTGTCCAATTGACTAGCTCACCCGAGGTTTTGTCTGTTCTAACCTTTTGAACTAGCCTGCTGTGCAGGACTTTGTTGAAAGCCTTGCCACAGTTCATGGTAATAAAACATATAAGGTGTTGTATTACTTAGCAGAAGACTTAAATAGATGGTCTTTGAAAGATATGTCTGCTTGTCTTTTTAAAATTTTTTAATCAAAGCAACTAAAAAAGGTTCGTTTTCATTAGGCATGTTCCCCTTTAAGTCAATCTGTGACAATATATTAACACTTGTTTTGTACACAAGATGACCACTTGGATCCTTTACATTGTAGGGGTTCAGGAGGGGCAGAAGTTCATGCCTAAGGAGAAGAGGGAAAAAATGAAAGGCACAGAGGTGTTTTATCACTTCAGTATACTATATTTTACTTCCTAAAACTTTGTCATTACAATTTCTTCTTGATGCTTTGAATGTGCAAATTCCAGTGCAATTTTTGGAAGGCTGCTGATTGTGGAAAATGTTCAATTATTCATGCTTTGCAGCCACCCTTCACTGTAGCCCCATATACACTCTCCTGTCTCTCCTTCATTAACCAGCTGGCACATGGATATCCATCAGTTGTGTGTGGAGCAGAGGTAGATCCTGTGAAAGTGGATGCGGTTTAGTAATCCTGTATTTGTTTTAGCCCCCAGGTGGTGTTCCCGGTGCACAGCCGTTGCTACCAAACACATTGGATCCCACACGGCAGCAAGGTGAGATGTATTCCCAACTCCAGATAGGAATCAAAAGAATTCTGTGGTGTACACTGCATAAAGTTTCCTCTCCCTTATTATAGGACACCCTGGTATGGGTGGGCCAATGCAGAGAATGAACCCTCCTCCACGAGGAATGGGCCCAATGGGACAGCAGGTAAGCAGAACAGAAACCACATTCTTTCAATTACTACTCTTGAACATGGGAATCGTGTTTTAGCAGAATCTGTAATTTTCATTGTCCACCAGTTGTTAGCAAGCCCTGGCATGTCTGATTGGCTTCCTTATGATGAGATTTGTATTTTATTATTCCGGTTTCCTCCCACAGTCCAAAGACGTACTGGGTAGGTTAATTGGTCATTGTAAATTGTCCCATGATTAGGTTAGGGTTAAATCGGTTGTTAGTGTGGCTGGGTAGTGCAGCTTGAAGAGTCCAAAGAGCCCATTCTGTGTTGTATCTCTAAATAAATAAATTTAGGTTATGCAGATCAATTGAAAATGAGCCCTTGTTTTTATTAAGTGGAAGTAGTATTTGGAATTCTCCAATGGCTACTGAGTAAGTTTATCAAATAGATAGATAGATACTTTATTCATCCCCATGGGGAAATTCAACTTTTTTCCAATGTCCCATACACTTGTTGTAGCAAAACTAATTACATACAATACTTAACTCAGTAAAAAAATATGATATGCATCTAAATCACTATCTCAAAAAGCATTAATAATAGCTTTTAAAAAGTTCTTAAGTCCTGGCGGTAGAATTGTAAAATTGTAAAATGTACCACAAGGAACCAGTTTAGGCTTTTGAATTTGGGTACACAGTACTTCTGATCTAGAAAGAGAAGAAACATCTGCTGGAGGAAAAGTTCCTCCCAGGCCTTGTTTGTTGGTTGTTTAAACTGGTAAATGAGAAGGTTGTGGTCTCAAACGCAATCCTAAATGTTTAAGCATTGACACAGTGTTTTCAGCATATCATTCATGCAGTGCAGCAGTGTTGGTATGTAGTTTATAGTTTCATGCTAAACTGCAGAATTTGGAGGTAGGAGTTTCAGCATAGGCATCTTCAGCATTGACTCAATATCGGACAACTTTTCCTGATACCCATTTATTTTTGATCAAATGTTTAAGGACGTTTCTTCTATCCAGTGAGGAAAAGATGGAATTATATTGGGGTAATAGTGAATTCAAGTGCATGGTGGGGCTGAATTTTTACTGCTGATGTCCATTTGAATGTGGGTGGGTGGCATGTGGTGAAAGCAATTGTCTCCATTGGACTGCAGGACCCATTTGGGCTTTAAATTTAAAAAAACAACTTTGATTGGGACTAAGAATCAGCTTGATGATGTCAGTTGAATTTTGCTTTTGGTATTGGGAATGTGCCTATTAACATATTAACTTTGTTTTTTTTTCTTCCCTTCCCTGCCCTTCACTGGTTTCCTTCTCGTTATGGTAGTCTGATCCTTGGTTATCGTTGCAGAACTATGGCGGTTCAATGAGACCTCCACCCAATTCAATAGGTCCAGGCATGGCTGGAATGAACATGTAAGTCTCTTGTATACAGATAAATTGTATACGGATAAAAAGTGGAGATGGTTGGTTTTAAACTTCCAATTTATTATTGATTAGTTTACAAGGTATTTTCTTTGCTTGCATGATTGTAAACTACAGTATATACATTATTTTTGCACTTTTGACTATTCTAATTTTTTTTATATTAAGGGAATTTGACACTTGAACCAAGGATAATGTTAATTGTTCTGAATTAGATAATTGAAGGTTTAGTGAATGTTTGTTAAGGTTTAGTGCTGCAAAAATGAATCAAAACTTGATGCAACAGGAAAATAAATATTTACCCTGATTTCTTTTTCAGGGGTCCAGGGGCTGGGCGGCCATGGCCTAATCCTTCCAACGCTAACTCAGTGAGTAATACTTGGATTTTTAGAAGGCTTTTGATCAGTTTCTACATATGAGGCTGCTAAACAAGCCATTGATATTACAGAAAAGGTACAAACATGGATAGAAGATTGACTGGCTGGTAGAAAGCAGAGTGGAAATGAAGGGGGTCTTTTCTGGTTGGCTGTAAGTGACTAGTGGTGTTCCGCAGAGGTTTGTGTGGGGTCTGCTGCTTCTCTCGTTATATGTTAATGATCTAATTGATGACTTTGTGACCAAGTTTGGGGATGTTACAAAGATGGCTGGAGAGGCTGGTCGAGTTGAGGAAGCAGACTTGGACAGGCTGAGGGAACGGGCAAAGAAGTGGCAGGTGGAATCCAGTGTAGGGAAGTGTAATGTCATACACTTTGGCAGAAGGAATAAAGTTGTGGACTGTTTTCTAAACAGGGAGTGAATTCAGAAATTGGAGGTGCAAAGGGACTTGGGAGTCCTTGTGTGGGTTTACATAAAGGTTAACTTGCACATTGAGTCAATAGCAAGGAAGACAAAGGCAATGTTAGCATTCATTTTGAGAGGACTGGCATATAAAAGCAATGCTGAGTAACTGTAAGCTGCTGATCAGACTGATTTTGGAATATTGTGAGCAGTTTTGTGTTGGATGTGCTGGCATTGGAGAGGGTCAAAGGTTGTTTATGAGTATGATCCTGGGAATGAAAGAATTAATGTATGAGGAGTATTTGATGGCTCTGGGCCAGTACTAACTTGAGTTTAGAAGGATGAGGGGCGATCTCATGAAACATGAAATATTGGAAGGCCTGGATAGAGTGGACATGCGGAGGATGTTTCCTGTAGTGGAGGAGTCTAGGACCAGAGAACACAGCCTCAGAACAATACAGCACAGAGCTGAGACACTTCTTTAGACAAAGGGTGGGGAATCTGTGGAGGCTGTCATTAGGTATATTTAAAGCAGAGGGGTTGATAAGTTCTTGATTAGTAAGGATGTCAAAGGTTATGGGAGAAGGTAGGAGAATGTGGTTGAGAGGGAAAAATAAATCAACCATATCTAAAAAATAAAACAGGTTGGTAGATTGGATGTTAATGGATTCAAAGGTTTCGGGAATAATTTGGAAAAATCAGTCATGGTGAATAGCCAATTCCTATTTCTTGTGCTCATACAGTTCTTGCATTGCCTCCCTGCCTTGTATTCTATACTCTTGCTAATAAGAGAAAGTAATTTGAATGCCATTATAATTGCATTATTGAGCTATCTGTGGATACATAATAAATCCTTCTGTTCCTCCACGTCACTCCAATATCCTTCCATTTCTTGTTGCAGCTCTGCACGCACATCATCTTGCGCTCTCTGAATTAAATTCCATTTGCTGTTTCTCTGTCCAATTTTCCTGTAGTCAAAGTGCTGAATCACACAGCTTTTATTATCACTAAACAATCATGGTTCTCACTTTTAGGTCTAAATTATTAATAAAAAGCAAAGAAGAAGGGACTGAGTACTGAGCTGTGTGGAGCTTCAGAGGAATTTCACTCCCCATCAGCCATTTCTGCTTCCTGGAACTAAGCTAATCATGGATCTACTTTTTCCCTTACTCTTAAACCCCATTACTTCTCTGACTAATCAACCACATGGAAACTTCAAAAAGCTCTGATAAAATCAGTGTAGACAACCTTGGATGCACTGCCCTTTTTCAATTCTCCTTGTTCCATGCTCAAAATATATATTTACCAAGTTAGTCGTCATTATCATTATTATTTATTATTATGTGCTGTATCAAATGAGGTGGGCGAACATGGTCCACGTGACCATGATTATTCTTGGCAGGTTTTTCTACAGAAGTGGTTTGCTATTGCCGCCTCTTGGGCAGTTTACAAGATGGATGATCCCAGCCATTACCAATACTCTTCAGAGATTGTCTGCCTGGTGTCAATGGTCGCAGAACCAGGACTTGTGATATGCACCAGTTGCTCATGGAACCATCCACCACCTGCTCCCATGGCTTCATGTGACCCTGATTGGGGGCTAAGCAGGTGCTACACCTTGCCCAAGGTGACCTGCAGGCTAGCGGAGGGAAGGGGTGCCTTAGACCTCCTTTGGCCGAGACGTATCTCCATCCTGCCACCCAGAGTTAGTCATACATAATCTTAAACCCATGTTGAAAGTTCCGGAGTGGTTCCAGTGAAAATATGTTAAGTTGGCCAATATTTTTAAGTGGAAGGAGAGCAAGGCGAGAGTTACTTATGAAATGTTGCAAAAGTAATCTTTTTTAATCTGGATCTATAATCATATTTTTCCATGTGGTTGTGCTTCTCAAAACTACCTCTTCTAATATGGTATTCTGTGTGGCTTTGTTTAAAAAAAAAGAGCTTGGGAATGAGTCTCCTCTACGTGTTATTTTCATCGTATTAGATTTTCAGACAGATGGGCTTGGTTATAGAAGAGTTTGGGAGTTATTAAGACAGGACAAAGTGCCTCCAGCATTGTTTGTTCTGAAGCTGCAAGGCTTGTCTTTCAGATGTTTTCTATCACCTGCTCCATTATGCATTCTAACTAATAGCTGGCTCACGTTTTACATGTGGGTTAGACTGTTCTCTAATCATCTATTTTGGCAAATTAGCAATAATATTCTTGGTAGATTATCAGCGTTACTTTTTTGAAAAAAATATCAACTTAAGCTACTTCTGAATATTCTAACTTTAGGACATTAAATTTAGTTAATTTAATGCGTAATTAGCAGAAGAACTAGTATATTTTCTTAAGCTTTTTGTGCTTCTCATTTATTTGGGAGATAAATCACATTAAAGCCTTTGATTCATTAGTCCCTGTAATGGTGATAATTCTTGCAGTAATACTGGCAGATTAAAGTTCTCTCAGGCAATTTCCCTGATGGTCAGTGGGTAAAATACATGTTATTCAATCACAAACAAGAGAAAATCTGCAGATGCTGGAGATCAAGCAACACACACAAAAGGTTGGAGGAACTCAGCAGGTCAGGCAGTGTCTATTGGAAAAGAGCAAACAGTCTACGTTTTGGGCAGAGATCCTTCAACTGGACTGGAATAAAAAGATGCTGAGTCAGGTAAAGAAGATGGGGAGAGTGGAGGAAGAAACACAAGGTGATAAGTGAAACCGTGAGGTGGTGGGGAAGGAGGTAAAGCAAGGAGCTGGGGTATTTATTGGTGAGAGGTACAGGGTTGGAGAAGGGGGAATCAGGAGAGGACAGAAGGCCATGGAAGGAGGAAAAGGGGGAGGAGCACCAGAGGGAGGTGATTGGTTGGTAAAGAGACAAGGTGAGAGGGAAAATGGGCTGGGGAATAGTGAAGGGGATGGGCAATTACTGGAAGCTTGAGAAATCGATGTTCGTGCCACCGGGTTGGAGGCTACCTATACAGAATATAAGATGTTGCTCCTGCAACCTGAAGGTGGCCTCATTGCAATAGTAGAGGAGGCCAGCGACTGACATATTGGAATGGGAACGGGAAATGGAATTAAGATGAGTGGCCACTGGGAGATTCGGCTTTATCTGGTGGATGGAGTGTAGGTGCTTGGTGAAGTGGTCTACAAATCTATGTTGGGTCGCACCATTATACAGGAGGCCACACCGAGATCACCAGATACAGTAGATGACCCCCACAGGCTCAAAGCTGAACTGTCTTGTCATCTGGAAGGACTGTTGGGGCCCTGAATGGTAGTGAGGGAGGAGGTTTAGGGGCAGGTGTAGCACTTGTTCTGCTTGCAAGGGTAAGTGTCAGGAGGGAGATCAGTGGGGAGGAACGAATGGACAAGGGTGTCATGTCAGGAGCAGTCCCTACAGAAAATGGGAATTGGGGGGAGAAGTACTTAGTGGCGAGATCCCGTTGGAGATGCCAGAAGTTCTGGAGAATTATGTGCTGGACGCAGAGGCAGGTGGGGTGAGGGCAGACGTGTGAAACGGAAGAGATGCGGTTGAGGGCAGCGTTGATAGTGGAAGAAGGAAGGCCCCTTTGAAGAAGGACATCTCCACTCTGGGATGAAAAGCAGATGAAAATTATCCTGAGAGCAGATGCAGCAGAGATGGAGAAATTGAGAGAAGGAGATGGTATTTTTACAAGTAACGGTGGGAAAAGGTATAATCTTGGTAGCTGTGAAAGTCAGTGGATTGATAATAGACATCAGTAGATAAGCTGTCTCTAGAGATAGAGACAGAGGGATTGAGAAAAGGGAGGGAGTTATTGGAAATGGACCATGTAAATTTGAGGATGGAAGTTGGAGGCAAAGTTGATGAAGTCGACATGGTTTGCATGGGTGCAGGGAGCAGCAGCAATGCAGTTGTCGATGTAGCATAGGAACAGTTGAGGAGTGACACCAGTGTAGGCTTTGAACATTATAATCCCCATAATCGACCAAAAGGCAGGCATAGCTGGGACCCGTGGCTACACCTTCAGTTTGAAGGAAGTGGAAGGAGCCAAAGGAGAAATTATTGAGAGTGTGGACAAGTTCCGCTAGGCAGAGGAGAGAGTGATGGTGGAGGGGAACTGATTGGGTCTGGTGTCCAGAAAGAAACGGAGACCTTTGAGGCCTTCCTGGATGAGGGATGGAGATATATAGGAACAGGACATCCATTGTAAAAATAGGATGATGGGGACAGGGAATCTGAAATCATTGAGAAGATCCAGAGCGTGTGAGGTGTCATGGATGTAGGTAGGAAGGTATTGAACCAGGGAGGATAAAACTGAGTTGGGTTTGCAGGTGAGTTCATTGGGGCAGGAACAAGCAAAAAGAATTGGTCTACCTGGATAGACAGGTTTGTGGATTTTGGGTAGGAGATAGAAACAGGAGGTGTGGGGTGCAGGAACTATGAGGTTGATGGCAGTGGATGGGAGATTCCCCAGAGTTACTAAGGGCAGTGGTGGTGTGAGAGACAATGGCCTGGTCTTTCTTTGTGGGGTCCTTTTTGAGGGGTAGGTAAGAGGAGGTGTGAGAGAGTTGTTGCTGGGCTTCAGCAAGGTAGAGGTCAGTCTGCCAGACAATTACAGCAACCCCCTTATCTGCGGGTTTGATCGTGAGGTTAGGATTAGTGTGGAGAGCAGAGCGCTCAGAAGGAGTGAGGTTGGAATTGGAGAGAGGAGTGGTGAAGTCAAGACTGTTTCTCATCAGCAGTTGGCAATGAGAAAAAACAGAGCAGGCAGAAGGCTGGAGCGAAGTGTTCAGGGAGAGGAGGAGGGTAGAAGATGGACAAAGAGGTCATCTGTGCAGGATTGAGAGTCCTTGCCAAAGAAGTAGGCACAGAGTCTGAGATAGTCGTAGAAGAGTTCAGTGTCATGGCGGGCATGGAACTCACTGAGGTGTAGGTGCAGGGGAACAAAAGTGAAGACCTTGCTGAGGACAGAATGTTCTGCCTCAGAGAGGGGAAGTCAGAGGGGATGGTGAAGACACGGCATAGATGAGAGCGCAGAGGGGATAAGCGGGTTGGTGGTGTCAGTGGAGAGAGGAGGGTTGGGGTGTTCAGGGAAGATTGGGTGAGAAAAAGATGGAGTCTCCGAGAACCCAAGACATTGGATTGCTGAGTGGTGGTGGGGGAAGAGGAGATGGGTTCCAGCAGCAGCCGTGAAGTCCTGACCTGTCAGTCAAGGCTGGAGTTAAGAGTTGAAGGTTGCACAATCATCACTTGAAGGTGTCCGAGGTCGTTGGAACTCACATTGATGGCGGTGGAGTCCGGGCTTTTTTTTATCTGCTCAGGATCATCGTGTGCACTTACTTGTGTGGCCATTTGACATTACACCTTGCTTGGAGTAAACGGTTTTTAAATAGCAACGGTCAGGTGTGTTTGTGTTCAAAAAGCAGTTGGCGAGAAATAAGCAATAAGACAATTCCAAACTGTTTTGCTCACTGCGGTTTCAAGCATTCAGGCTTGGAGATGCCAGAAATGGCCGGGAGTGAAAATGAAACAATTTCACTACAAGTTATGAACTAAGAAGATTTTAAAGGTATTGACATTCATCTTGAATGTTACAATGAAAATGATGATTCAGAGGATGCAATCGTTGAAAATTGTATGAAGTCAGTCCATCATCTGCAAGTCATGTCTGGTTTTGTTGTACAGACCTGGGTCACGAGACTTGAATGCCACAGATCAAGCTCTTGACCTTCAGTGAAACTATTGATATTCCCTCACTTGTTCAGAAATTTTATGTAGACGAGCGGTGGGCAAAGTATGTGAAGTCTGAGAATAGGGGATAAGAATAATGTCGCCATTTACTTAATGCCATGCTGCAAGGTATTAATTTTATTTTAATGTATTATTCAAAAGCATTTGTTGGTGTTTCTTGTTACTTTTAAAATTTATAAATTCGAATATGTTTAAGTGCAGGAATCTTTTTGAACTTGAAGCAATGTTTGAAGTGTTTTCAAGTTTTATCTGATTGCTAAATGAGGGACAAGGCTCAGTCAGCTGTCAATTTTAATAGAAGCTTAGAGGGCAGAACTTGATCTAGCTTCTGTCACCTTGTGCATGCCGCACAGAAGTCCTGACATGGCAGGAAATTTTGATCATGATTTGGATATTACTCTGCTCTCTGACATTTTTGTGTACAAGTTGTCTGCTGAGTTATTTTTAAACATTACTCAACTGTTCAGAAAGTTGATAACTACCTTTGGAATGTCAATTGCAAAAGCTATATAAATTCAAGTCGTTCTTCTTGATGCCCATGAGAAGAGTGGTGAAATAATGTACAAAGAAAAACTGTATTTTAATTATTTCCACGGAAATCCTTTTTACCAATGACTGGCAGGATTGGGATAATTTCTAAAACTCACAAACAGTTTGAACGCATTTTGGCTTGCTTATCTGTTTCTAAAAAAAATTGGACATGTGGCTGAAGAATTTTGATGTCTGGTAAAGGGTGGGGATGAAGCGCAGGGCGAAAGCCCTTTGCATTCATAGAAAGTTTATTCATGAAAGCAATTTTAATTTTCTGTCTGTTGTTTCATAAACATGATCCCTAAAATGTTTTTTTTTCCATTTGCAGATTCCATACTCCTCTTCGTCTCCTGGTACATATGGGGTATGTATTTGTATTTTTGGGGCATGTTTTACATAAACACAAATATTTTAGTTAAGGAAAAACTGGTCGGTAGTGATGGCTGGTGGGAAATTCAAATCAACTTGGTATTAACTTGGCTGTTGACCTGTAACTTGTGTTTTAAGAAAATTAATCTACTGGGGTAAAAAGGAAGAAGTAGCTTGCTTCCACATCCAAAGCCAAAACAAGTTATAGCTTGTAAAAGTAATTTGCCCCAGCATCTGAATTGAATTGACTTTATTAATGTAAATATCATCTGGAATACAAATTTGTGTTTTGATAACCTGGAATGTATGTGAAAGCAATTTGATCTAAGATGAACCCACAAGAAAGTAGCTGCCCGTTAGTTTAATTTTGAATTTCAGTTTACGTATCTTGAAACCCTTTTGTAATTCTTGAAAGAGACCTCAGCAGTACTTAATATACTAGTGAGTGATTGGTGTAAAATGAAGGGAGCTATGATGGTAAATGGTTAATTCTGCTTCAGAGATTTGCTGTGAATGTGAAACAGTGAAGCAGGAAGTTGCAGTGCTGTTAAGTATAGATTAAATTCCATCTGTAACTTGGGCAGATTTGCTGCTCTGGTTGGAATGATCCCACAGTTTTGCTTGAGGCCTCAAAACAAAAGCTATTAAGTCCTATAGACTACATTCTAATATTCTATAGAGAGCATTAGTGACCTACCAAGGCCTTAGCCCAGTTTGCCTTGAGCAGGATCACCCATTCAGTGCTGATGTGTTTTGTTCACAGGGTCCCCCTGGTGGCGGAGGTCCTCCAGGAACACCGATAATGCCCAGCCCGGCAGGTACAGTATTACAGGAGTCTCTCTTGACACAGATGTTATCATTTTAAATACATGCTTGTCTTAAATTCCTTTCCAAGACTTCGTATGAAAATGTGTGCTGTTTCCGCATTTAAAGATAAATGTCCTGGGAGTAATCTTTTGTTTTAGATTGGAACCTTGTCTGCTTTTGTAGCTTGTATTTTCATCAGTAAGTGCTGATCATACAGTTTCATCGCTGGCTGGGAAAAAGCCAACACTATGAGATTAATAATTCTCCACTGATGGGTTCCCACATGTGTTGGACACAATAAGTACTCCAAGTTAATTCCCTATATTGTGTCATCTGCACTCACAGTGTGGTCTAATTACCTGCTTAATTGCACAGTGAGGATAAATTAACCTTTTGATCATAAGCAGTGCTTTCTTAAAAGCGCGATGCAATTCAGGAACAAACTGATATGATTTATTTTTGGAGCTGCTGCTTTAATTTGTATACATTGTTCTGGTTGGTTACCGAAGGAACATACAGATTTTTTTTTGCCTGTACGTGAGTTTGGTTTAAATAAGCAAAGAACACGCTTGAATCTTATTTTTTTTAACAAGATTGATTCCAAAGCTTTCACTGTAATAAAGTGGATGATCTTTACATGGGCTCAGTTATTTTTCTGTCCATAGATATGATTAAAGTAATTACTCCTTGATGCTTCATTTAACCGGTTAGGTTCCTATCACTGATCTGGTGTGGTGATATGGCTCAAAAAAAAAGTGCTTTAGTTGGAGTGTTGCAGTCGGTTCAGGGTGATGGAATTGAAGAGCAAAAGAAATCATGCTAGATTTGTACATTATGTTGATTTGGCCACAATTTGAATGAATTGTTTCTTTAAGTTTATAGCACCCTGGGAAGAAATTACAATATATGCATGTTTAGTACTAGAATTGAATGGGTGCACTTGAGTGATACTAGATACTCTTTGCAAAAAAAAAAGAGAACAGACTGAGGGATGGCTTCAGAGTTTCAGGAGAATTAAAGCGGTTGTCCAGGTGCCAAGGGGTCCAAGTTGCCCCTCTTGTCTGATGATATAGCTGCTTTACCAAGTGGCCACCCAATATATGTATGTTGGTGGGATTAAATGGAAATGAGTGGGGAAAATGGTAATGTGGAGCAACAATGTGGATTTGTTAGATCGAGTGACCTGTCTTATTGACGTAAACACTATGATATGAACAAAGTAATCAAAACTATTGCTAAAATGCCAAATAACTCCTGACCAAAATAAATCTTGATTTTTAAAGGACCTGGAAAGCCAAGCAACCTTGTTCTATCAAATGTCACATGTATGATCTAAGTAAGTGAAAGCTGAATTAATATGCTTTGGTCTTTTTCTCACCTTCAAATACAGATTCAACGAATTCCAGTGACAACATGTACACAATGATTAATCCCGTTCCACCTGGAGGAAGCCGATCAAATGTGAGTACGGCTTTCACAAAAAGAAAACTTCACAGTATTCAGATCACAGAAACGAAAATGCGGACTTTCTCTTGGCTTTACAAAACTGATGCTCATACTGTTGAAAAGATGAAAAGAATGATGTAAGAAATTCTCAAATCATTACCCTGTAGGATCAATGAAGAGAAAGAAATGACTGCTTTAGTTTTGTGATATAATTGGGTTTCCTGTTTGCAAAACCCTAAACTCAAAAGATTTTAAGCCTATCCAATATATAGTGCCTATAAAATGTATTCACCCCCCCCCCCCCCCCACCCCTTGGAAGGTTTCATGTTTTATTGTTTTACGACATTGAATCACAGTGGATTTAGTTTGGCTTTTTTGACACTGATCAACAGGAAAGACACTTTGGTGACAAAGTGAAGACAAATTTCTACAAATTGGTCTAAATTTATTACAATTATTAAACACAAAATAATTGATTACTCAGCCCCTTCAAGTCAGTATTTAATAAATGTACCTTTGGCAGCAGTTATAGCCTTGAGTCTGCATGGATAGGTCTCTTATCATCTGGATACTACAATTACCCCCCATTCTTTACAAAACTGCTCAAGCTTTGTCAGATTGCATGGGGATTGTGAGTGAATAGCCCTTTTCGAGTCCAGCCACAAACTCTCAATTGGATTGAGGTCTGGACTCTGACTTAAACACTCCAGGATATTAATTTTGTCATTTTTAAGCCATTGCTGTGTAGCTTTGGCTTTATGCTTGGAGTCATTATCTTACTGGATAACAAATAATTTCCCAAGTCACGGGCCTCTTGCAGATAGCATCAGGTTTTCCTCCAGGATTTCCCTGTATTTTGCTGCATTCATTTTGCCCTCTACCTTCACAAGCCTTCCAGGGCCTGCTGCAGTGAAGCATCCCCACAGCACGATGTAGCCACCACTATGCTTTATAGTAGGGAAGTTATGTTTTTGGTGATGTACAGTGGTTGGCTTACGCCAAACATAGCATTTAAAGCGATGGCCAAAAGCTCAATTTTGGTTTCATCAGCCCACAGAACCTTCTTCTAGGTGACTGCAGGGTCTCCCACTTGTCTTCTGGCAAACTCAAGCCAAGATTTCATGTTGAGTTTTTTTTCCAACAGTGGCTTTCTTTCTGCCACTTTCCCATAAAGACTGGTGAAGCACCCAGGCAACAGTTGTTGTATGTGGAGTCTCTCACATCTCAGCCACTGAAGTTTGTAACTACTCCAGAGTTCTCATAGGTCTCTTGATAGCCTCCCCACTCATCCTCTTCTTGCACTGTCACTCAGTTATTGAGGACGGCCTGCTCTAGGCAGGTTTAGAGCTATGCCATATTCTTCCTGTTTCTTGATGACTGCCTTAACTGTACTTCATTTTCCAGGGTCTGATAGGCCTATTGCCACTGTCAGCTTTCTAGCATCGTGGCATGACCTTTCTAAGGGTTAGGATTGTTGGTGATAAAGTTAAACTTTTAACAAATGTTTTTTACTCAGCTTTGTTGTAAACAAGAACCACCAGTCTTGACTTGGAAATTTTCTTGTATCCATCTCCTTGTGCTTTTCAATAACTTTTTCATGGAGTTGCTTGGTGTGTTCTTTTGTCTTCGTGGTGTAGTTTTTGCCAGGATACTGACTCACAGGCAGTTGGACCTTCCGGATACAGGTGTATTTTTACTACAATCAATTGAAACACCTTGACTGCACATAGGTCTCCAAAAACAGATCTCTATTTAACTAATTACATGACTTTTAAAACCAGTTGTCTGCACCAGTGGTGATTTGGTGTGTCATATTAAAGGGGGGGGGGGGGGTGAATGCTTATGCAATCAATTATTTCGTGTTTTATATTTGTAGTTACTTTAGATCACTTTCCACTTGCCACTTTAAATCTGTTTCCACTTTGACATGAAAGTCTTTTTCTGTTAATCAATGTCAAAAAAGCCAAATTAAATCCACTGTGATTCAGTTTTGTAAAACAAAACATGAGAACTTCTGAGGAGGGGTTGTGAATACCTTTAATAGGCAGTGTAGATATTTACAGCTACACCTTAGGGAGGTGGTATCCAGCTACTCTTCAGGGACTAGCTTACTTTACTGTCCAGCCTCTGCGGTGAGGTTTATCTTCCAATACCCATTGCTTGTATGGTGAGACCCCCTCCTACAAAGGAGGAGATAGTTTAAACATAGTTTATTTTATTTTTAATGATACACATCTAAATTTAGACAAATAGTTCTTAACACACATTTAACCCTCTCAAACAATTTCTGATTAATTAAAAAAATTCTGAATTACAAAAGATTTACTTACAATAAAAGATTTCCAAACCAGGTACAATTTTTACAAACTTGAAGAACATACCAATGAGTTCAAGACGAATGAGTTGTCCATTGCAGAAATTAAAGATTGATGAATGAATTCTAGTTCTTCTTTCTATAACCCCATCTCTTTGTCATTCTCCTTGTCGTTCCTAACAATCCCCAATGCTTCTGATATTCATACTATTTTCTTCTAAATGATATCATTTGCATATGATATTTTACAGATAACTTTTCTGGGATAGGGCAACTCACACAGATGGTCTCAGAAGCTTCTGGGGAAAAAGATCCCAAATGTCCACAATTAATGCTATGAGGGCCGAGCCTCTGAATACACAAATGTCCCAACTTGTGACAGAGTTTGATGTACTAAGTGACATAACCCCATTGGCTAATGCAGATAAGAAATCTCCTGGTCACTTCACTTTGCAAACAAGGGCTCTTGGCTGGCAGCCAGCCGCCTGTTGTGGGCCAGCAGCTTGTGCTTTGTAACATGGTTTGCAAAGCTGTGCAGCCAGGTTCAAACTGATTGCTGCCTGCATTTTACAGGTTTCCCCCACTATCCTCAGGTAGAGCGTTCCTATGAAACCGTTTGTAAGCTGGAATGTTGTAAAGCGAAGAAGCAATTACCTTTGATTTATATGGGAAAAATTTTTGAGTGTTCCCAGACCCAAAACATAACCTACCAAATCATACGAAATAACACATAGAACCTAAAATAACACAAACATATGGTGGTGGTGGCATCCGTCGGTCTCGAGAGATCATGGATCTGTGCCTGGAGTTTCCAGGGCGCAGGCCTGGGCAGGGTTGTATGGGAGACTGGCAGTAGCCCAAGCTGCAAGCCTTCCCCTCTCCATGCCACCGATGTTGTCCAAGGGAAGGGCACTAGGACCCATGCAGCTTGGCACCGGTGTCGTCGCAGAGCAATGTGTTGTTAAGTGTCTTGCTCAAGGACACAAACACGCTGCCTCAGCTGAGGCTCGAACCAGTGTCCTTCAGGTTACTAGTCTGATGCCTTGCCCACTAGGCCACGCGCCAACACAAACATATAGTAAAAGCAGTATATACAGCCTATATAAAGTAGAAATATTGTATGTATCGTGTAGTTTCACTTATCAGAATAGGGAAGAGCGAGCCAAAATCGATTTGGAGAAAAAAAAATAGGCACATACACGCATGCACACACAACTACCCACACAAGGCTTCACGGTCATGGTAATCTTTTTCGGGGTAAATACACGTATAAAGCGGGCGTCTTTTCTTCGTAAAAGCGAAAATCCTCTTTGGTTAGCGAAAACAGATACTAATGTAGGTCATTCGTAACAGCGAGCTGTCATAAAGCAAACGTTTGAAAAACGGGGGCCACCTGTACATTAAGAATTGGAGACTGGTTTTTGTCTACAACAAAGTGGAGCAAAGAACATTTGTTAAAAGTTTAACTTCTTCACCAACAATTCTAACCCTTCGAAAGATCATGCCATGATGCGAGAAAGCTGATGGTAGAATTGAATATCCATCACAGTTGCAGTTTCTCTGTCAGGAATGGCCATTAATTGTAGCTTCAAGTTTGTGTCTGTTCAACCAGAGTTAATTCCTGGGTGGTCATCTTCATCGGTACAATACTTCATGGAGATACAAAGCTGTAGATTCTCTCATATGGATCAATTTTAAAAAAAGGGTGCTGCCTCACCTGCTGGACTCCTTCAGAAGCTTGATGTTTGCACAATATTTTTGCTTAACTGTATTAGCCATAGAAATTGTTGGCATGCGACATTTTCAAATGTGCTTTGTTTTGCTTTCAGTTCCCATTGGGTCCTGGCTCTGAAGGTCCCATGGGTGGAATGGGAGGAATTGAGCCACATCACATGAATGGATCATTAGGTAAGTTGCTTTCCTACCAGGAATAATCATAAAGGAATACTGAAGCCTTTTCAGCAAAAGAGGAAATTTCTTTAAGGTAGCTTCTTGGTCCTTAGCTGCAGAAAAGGTACTTGAACCAACAGGTAATTGTTGAGTTTGTATGCATGTGCGAGTGGAAAATGAAACTAGTCATTAAATCTTGTATTGTAGAAGTTAATTTTCAGTATTTTTCTATCATGAGCATGTGCTGTCAGATAAATGTTTGCTTTTACTCTCCTCAGGGTCAGGCGACATGGACGGAATCCCCAAGGTATGAGTCTGGCCATAACTTTTAATACAAAGTATAATAATTAATATAATAGAAAAATTCATTGGAAGTTGCTAGATTAAAATCTTTGACCAAAACCGAAAGGTCATTGGAGTTGAAGGGTCTTTGGGGATCTGTAATGTTGGGAATTTTATACTGAACAGAACTAACTGTTGTGGGAAAGATCCACATGTTGGAATGTAGATCTTGGCTGCACACATTCAGTTCCCTTCTAGTGTTTAATATCAGTGCATTGAACTGGTTTGGAAGAACTACTGCATTTATTTTCGTTATTTGGATCATGCATATGAATTGAGAATCTCCAGAGGAGATGCGTCAATCATCCCAACATGCACTTGCATTCATATCTTGCCTACACATATCTGTGTAAATGTGCAGATAAAGTTGAATCCCTTGAGGACTGTTTTGATTTACTTCACTTCCCCTGACCACATTCTGAGCTAGTGACAAATATTTCCCCTATGTGCAATCTGAGTTGGGGCAAACCGAGTGCAAAGAGTCTGCATAACATTACACGGCGAAGGAAAGAGGTCAGGATTGTGTGTGGAAAGGTGATCAAATATCAAATTAAAAAGATGAGAGGGGGAAGTGGGAAGAATAAAATGTAGATAAATAACTGATGCAAAAGAGGCATGAATGTGATGTTGATTATACAGTCCTCAAAAAGACGAGAAATCAGAGGAGCTGGTGTAACAGAGAAAGTTCCAGTGGTTGAAGACTGTTAAAATAGTGGATAACATGGTGGCAGGGCTCTCAAGCAGTGGAAGAACTGCATTTCACAAAAGCCCTGGTGTATGAGTCCACATCATCTGTAAGAGAGTTTGAAATCTTAGACCATAAGACACAGGGGCAGAATTAGGGGACTCAGCCCGTCGAGTCTGCTCCACCATTCCATCATGATTGATTTATTGATTTGGCCTCCACAACTGTCTGTGGCAATGAATTCCACAGGTTCAACAGCCCTCTAGCTAATGAAATTGATTCTTGTCTCTGTTCTAAATAGACGTCCCTCTATTCTGAGGCTGTGCTAGACTCTCGCAGTATAAGAAACATCCTCTCCACATCCACTCTGTCTAGACCTTTCAGTATTTAATAGGTTTCAGTGAGATTTCCTCCATTCTTCGAAACCTCAGTGAGTATAGGTCCAGAGCCATCAAATGCTCCTCGTACTGTAAGTTAACCTTTTCATTCCCGGGATCATTCTTGTGCACTTTCTACAATGCTAGGATATTTTTTCCTTACATAAAGAGCCCAAAACTGCTCACAGTACTGTTGTGTTCTGACCAATGCCTTACAAAGCCTCAGTGTTACATCCTTACTTTTAAATTCTAGTCCTCTTGAAATGAATGCTAACATTGCATTTGCCTTCCTTGCCACCAGCTTAACCTGCAAGTTAACATTTAGGGAATCCTTCACTAGGACTCCCAAGTCTATTTGCAACTTAATTTTTTGAATTTTCTTCCTATTTAAAAAGTAGTCTACGCCTTTATTCCTTCTACCAGTGCCCGACCATACAATTCTCTATACTGTGTTCCATTTGCCACTTCTTTGCCCATTCTGTCCAAGTCCTTCTGCAGACTCCCTGCATCCTTAACACTATCTGCCCCACCATGAATGTTCATAGCTTCAATAAACATGGCCACACCAATCCATCAGTTCCCAAGTGGTCCCAATACTGAACCCTGTGGAACACCACTGACACTGGCAGCCAAGCAGAAAAGGCCTCCTTTATTCCGACTCTTTGCCTCCTGACAGTCAGTCAATCTTCTATCCGTGCTGGTATGTTTCCTGTAATTACCATGGGCTCTTATCTTGTTAAGCAGCCTCATGTGTAGCACCTTGTCAAAGGCCTTTTGAAAATCCAAATAAACAACATTCACTGACTTTCCTTTGTCTATCCTACCTGTTACTTCCTGGGAAGAATTCCAACAGATTTGTTAAGCAAGTTTTCCCCTTAAGGAAACCATGCTGATTTTGGCCTGTTTTGTCATGCGACTCCAAGTAACCTAAAAATTCACCCTTTAATAATGGACTCCAAAATCTTTTCACCACTGAAGACAGGCTAACTGGCCTATAATTTCCTTTCTTCTGCCTCCCTCTTTTCTTGAAGAATGGAGTGATATCTGCAATTTTACAGTCCTCTGGAACCATTCCAGAAATTAGTGATTCTTGAAAGATAATTACTAATGCCTCCCCAATCTCTTCAGCTACCCCTTTTGGAACTCTCATCTGGTCCAGGTGACATCCATCTTCAGACCTTTCAGATTCCCAAGCACCTTCTCCTTAGTAATAGCAACTACACTCACTTCAGTCCCCTGATACTCTCGATTTCTGGCATACTGCTAGTGTCTTCCACAGTGAAGACTGATGCAAAATATTTATTGAGTTTGTCTGCCATTTCCTTGTCCCCCATTACTACTGCTCCACTGGTCCAAAATCCACACTAGCCTCACTTCTACTCTTTAAATATTTGGAAAAAACTTGGTATCTTCTTTGATACTATTGACTAGCTTACCTTCATATTTCATCTTTTCTCTATATTTTTTAGTTGCCTTCTGTTGGTTTTAAAAATTTCTCAGGCCTCTTTCCGTTAATTTTTACTGTATTATATGCCTGCTCCTTTCCTTTTATTCTGTCTTTGACTTCTCTTATCAGCCACAGTTGCACCATCTTCCCTTTAGAGTACATCATCATTGGCATGTATCTATCCTGCACTTTCCAAATAGCCCCCAGAAATTCCAGCCATTGCTTTTCTGCTGTCATCCCTGTTAATATTCCCCTTCCAATCAACTTTAGCCAGCTCCTCTTTCATGTCTCTGTAATTCCCTTTACTCCACTGTAATACTGATACATTTGACTTTATCTTCCCCTCTGTCAAACTACAAGATGAATTTTATCATATTATGATCACTGCCTCCCAAAAGTTCTTTTACCTTAAGCTCCCTAATCAAATCTAGTTCATCACACAACACCCGATCCAAAATTGCCTTTCTCCTAGTGGGCTCAACCACAAGCTGATCTAAAAAGGCATCTCAGAGGCACTTTCTAAATGCCTTCTCTTGGCATCCAGCACCAACCAGTTTTTCCCAATCTACATGCATTTTGAAATCCCCTAGGGCAATTGTAACATTGCCTTTTATTAGATGCCTTTTCTGTATCCAATTGAAATTCTGGCAATAACATTGATTTAAAAATACCCCATGGAAAATACATAGTAGTTCCTCAGATTACTTTAGAGCTTTCTTTGTAAACAATCAGATTTTTGTATCACTTTTCGGATATTCCAATTCTCCATGTCTTCTGGATCTCAAGATTCTTTAATTTTTTTCCCATAATTCCATCCCGTTTTATACATTTAGTTCTGTCAGTGCAGCACCTGCTGTCTTCTCATTAGCTTCTGGGCTTGCCTTCTGCATTTGTTTTTTCCCATTGAACTGCTCATCTGTACCATCTTTGTGATATTAACCTTACAGATGATCCCCAAGCAGTTCCAAAACTTTTCTCTGTATCAGATTTAGTGTCAGCAGGGATTTGTGCTTTTGACTTTAGGGTCAGCACTGTTGTAGGATGTCATACAAGCTAAGATCCCACCTTGTGGATTAAGAACCTCTGCTGTGACAGAAGCTGGAATGCCTTATTATTGGCTTCTATTTTCAAATATGTATATTATAAGCTACGACTTCTCTCCAGAATGTGTGCTGTCGCGCAATGTCCTTCATGGCTGATAGAACACGTGATGAGATTAAAACCTGATCGTGAGGCACCCCATTGAAGGCAACATGACAACCAATCTTATGAAGGCATAAATTTAGAATGAAGAGTTCTGAAATTTAAGACTGCCATTTAATAGCTGTGTGCCTGCAGAGAAAGAATCTCAGGGTTGTATGTGGTGACATGTATCCACTCTGATAATAAATTTTACTTTGAAATTTGAATTGTTGTTTACTTGGTTTTGTCTATGGGAGAGAAACGCTTGTGTTTTTATGAGTGAAATTATTGTTCTTTCCAGAACTCTCCCAACAACATGAGCAGCATTACCAATCCTCCAGGCACTCCGAGAGATGACGGTGAATTAGGAGGCAATTTTCTTCACTCCTTCCAAAATGATAATGTGAGTATGTGAGATTACCAGAGTTAAGTTCATTTTAGCACAAATAACCATTGCAGATTTTACTCAGTGAGCTAATGTCACTCATGGTTTTTTTTCTGGTGTGTGGTTCCTGAGACTTTTAAACTGCAATAATGTTTTAAGTTTGATTATAATAAAATGAGTTCACACAAAGCGGTTTATATTAAAGCTTATAAAAGGGCAAAACCATTCTTGATGACTTGACTGATAACCTCCTTCCAGATCAAAATCAAGTTTAACAGTACAGAGCAAGAAGGTTGTGATTAAGTTTACTTGTTTTTAAGAAGCAGCAAATCTCAGACTATGTGGCAGAAGGAGCTCCTGGTCACAGAATATTCAAGCTAAAAAGGGAGAAAGGGGTCAAAATGGTGGCCCTTAGGGCAATAATAGGATTAGACTTTGCTCTTGTGCCTCATATCCACTGAATAGATCCTCTAACAAAAACAAGTTTGCTTTGACAAATCATTAGTCACTTTGCTTTTAAATGAAATTATAGATTTTTCCCATGAATTAAATGTTTAACTTATGTTTTTTGAATACACCAACAATTTTTCATTACGGGATCAACCATGACTTAAAAGATCTCCAGTTTTCTTCAGTAGGCTATTGCATAACTGAGCAGTGGAAAAGGTTACTTACTATGTGGTTTTGATGAAGCAAATGGTTGTGAATTAATTAGCTATGAGTGGAAATAAGCAAAGCATCAAAAACATTGAATTAGGAGTGGAAAACTTTAAGATGGTTTTTGTTTCGTAAGTTAATGATGAGCTAAAAACCATGCCAGTTGAGTGATAACTCTGTTGTGGACGTGGGTCAGATTGGAGGGACAGAAAGAAAGAGTGGGAGGAAGCTAATGACAGGTGATGTTATTCTCATGTCCTGTTTTAGAGTTCCCACACTCATTGGCAATAATCCATAACTCAGTTGTGCATTTTTTTCTCTCAAATGATGATAAAAAATGTTCTTTTAATGAATTACTTCCTCCACTTTAGTGGAGATTAAATTGCAATGTAATATTGAGGTCAGTTTCAGCAAACTGTTTGCAGTTTGCCATGTTTAGTAGAACCCAGATGCTACAAGATGTATGGTTCCAACCCATGTAATCCTTGTCACTTTCTTTCAGTATTCCCCCAGCATGACGATGAGCGTGTGATTTTTCCCCTTCCCCCTTCTCCAGGACCAGAATGATGAGACAGCTGCCCTTTGGAAGATTAAAGAACGTATGCAAGAAGCAGTTCAACGTGTTGACGAGGAACTGGGGGCAAAACCCCAATTTTGAGTTTCACGCAATAAAAAGGCTGAACTTCTTTAATTCCATAAACATGAAGGACAAAAACAAAAGATTCAAGACATAAAACCCTTCTCCTGGAAGGACTGTACGTTACACATCTCATCTTTTTGAAGCAAAGAAAAAAAATTTAAACGCCTCTAGCACCCGAACAGACCTCTTCCGCTTCATCCTCTGAACCCATGTATCTTTGTGCTGAACTGAATAAGGCGCTAGTCTAGGTATAAGATCTGATGTTGTCCATATTGTAGCCATTTTAACTGGGACATTTACACAATGTGGTTTACTTTCGAAGGCCCTTTTTAGGTGGCACAGATTTTTTTCTTGCTTCTGTGAGCCTTCCCCTCCAGGTGCAAGGTGTTAATCAATGGCTTGTTCCATACCTGTGTAGCTGAACGATGATATGCCAAGTGGGTTCCAGTTTCAGAGGAGCATATATTTTTTTCCTAACTCCCTCTTTTCTCCAACCATCCACACACCCACTTCCCCCTCCCCCTCCCACACACATACACGTGCGCTTCCCAGTACCCACACGTATGTGCACACCTCGAATCTGGATTGCTTCATTCCTCTGTTACTTTATTGACCCAGAGGAAACCTCTGTGCGTGAGACAACTACAGACTTGATTGAACTAGATGAAAATAAAACAGTTGTAGTGGCACTACAATCGTGCTGGGATCTCTGTACAATTACACACTACCTGCAGATGGTCTTTTGTTTAACCCCAATTCTATACAATGTGTATCAAGTTATGTAAAATATTATCTTGCCTGGACAACCCTTGTGCTGATTCTTGATAACATTGTAGCTGTTCTGTGTTTCTTACCCTGTAGTCTGGTTATAAAAAAGAAAAAAATTCTACAATGTAGTTTTGTGTTCAATATTTGTTGCTAATGTTTTATTGAGGGATGTTTTTACTGCACCCCTTTACAGAGTTTTCAGGAACGTCAACTGTGTTTATTGTGCTGACTGCAGGTTATGGGATGTTAACATACTTTGTTTTTGTTTGGGGGGGAGAGGGGTGGTAGGGATGGGGCAAATAGCAGGATCTTTCTAAATGAATTGCCTTTTTAGATGTGTTTCAAATCAATCTAACTGTGTTTAGCTGTAGAGTTGCTGACCGAGTATGTAAATCTCCTATTTGCAGTCAGATCGGAACATACTGATGAAATTTTGGTGTTTTATTGTAGATTTCAGTCTCCAGGAAATCGTGCATTTTAAACTGAGACAAAGACAAGTCTGGCAAATGTAATTTTACAAATTCGCTAAATTATTGTCTTCATTGGGATGGTTTTGAATGAAACGGTTCTTTTCTCCAACGCTGTAATAAATATAAACATAAAACTTAATTTTGATTCTTTTCTGTTAACTTGCTATTCAGAGTTGTTGGAAGAAATACTGATATTTCCTGTTCCTCAACTTAAAAGAGTTAAAGTACAAGATACAATTTAAATAATTCCCATTCTGTTTTGTACAGAATAATGAAGTGCAGTAGGTTGTGGCAAAACTAGACATTTGTTTGAAAAGGATTGAGCTGCTTGTGAAAGGTGGAGAGGTTCTATATAACACCAGGAAACTCTTTTAAAAGTATTACTTGACTGGTGCATAGGAAATTAATTATGAAAACAGCAAGTTATGGAAATTGTGGACTAAGCTGTCAAATGTCACTCGAGTGCACAATGCACTTAACTGTGTAGCACTCATCCGAATCCAGGGAAAGATGATGCCAGCATTCTTGCCATCTTGGTTATGCTCAAAATTAGATTGGGAAGCCTTGGGTCAATTTGAAAATGGTAGACTTAGAGTACACATTGTCCAAATCAAAAACATTATGAAAACTCTCATTTTGTACGGTAGGGAATGTTCAATTAAATTGCTAGAACAGCTCTAATTCCTACTTAATGTGAAACAACTAAGATGCTTGAGGCACCTGTTGAAGACAAAATGCCTTTTAAAAGACCTCTACTAACCTGAGGTAGGATCAATGATGGAAGCCTAAAATAGCCAAGTATCACATTTCTATCTTGAGCATTAACTGTAGTGTAAAATTTATCCTTAAATACTAAGGCATAGACCAACCTTCTTAGTGTTTTTGAATCAACTAGGAAATGAAGCGGCAATTGAATGGACTAGGAAATGAAATCAGAAATTAAATTATAGAACTTTAAAAAAGGAAATGGAAATGATAGTAAAATTGTGTGAAATGCAGATTTTTGTGTAGGGATTTGTCCTACACAACAATACACTAATATTTCACCAGTGACATCTCCTATTATCCATTTTCCTTGCAACCTTGTTTTTCTTTTCTAATCTAATTTTCTAATAAGATCATGACTTCTGCTTATGTGTAATTTTGAAAATTTGAAAGAAAATACAAATGGAATTTTCCAAAAGGAATAAGGGTGGTGGAAGGGAATGAGTAAGAGTGAAGTTGATAAACTTGTCTATGTATTTTGCCTGTGCATATCCTCCTGCAAGTAGCAAAGGACAACCACTTTGCTGAATATATCGTTTAAAATATGAAGAAATTATGGAACAACAATTGAGAAACTGTAACAAAATAGCAAATTAGAAAAACTAAAAGCCATGTAGATAAATTATTTAACAAAAACACAAAAATGGGAGATGGATAAAGAGGGAAAATTAGCCTACCCACACAAAATTAAAAAGGGAAGTTAGAAAGAAATACACAAAAAATTAAGAAACTAAATAAGGAACAAGGAACTTAACATATAGTGACCTTATTATGATGGAGAAAGTGAGTTGCTGACAAATGCTACCAAAAATTCACTATAATTGTTTATTTATTTTTAAAAAAAAATATGAGCTGATAGATATGTCAGTTCACAGTGTGTCTCCCAGCCTTGCTATTTCCATCAGCTCTCCCACAGGTAATTTTTAAGGAAGTCAGGAAAGATGTTTCTAGCTCTTGACATTTAAAACAATGATGAGGCTTTTTAAGAATGTTTTGTCCTACTATGATATAATCAGTGGTTGCTTCTGACCTGAGTATGTTGTTTTATCTTTGAACTATTAAAGTGTCATTACAAAATTAAATTCTGTTTTTTGAAGATTGCCAATATTGTATATTGTATAGAAATTATTTAATTTCTTATAACTGGTGCTGTAATTTTGCATTTGCAAAGCTAAATAGTTTTGTATCTATTGCCAAACATTGAGAAATATAACCAGGTGACAACAAAATGATCTGGGATGCTTTGAAGTCTTAAGATATTTCAACTGTTTTCAAGCTTAAAAAGCAGTACATAAAATGTATGCATCATCGAGACACTGATTCTTTGTTGCATTTATTCCTTGAGTTACTTCCTTGCATCCTGGTACTTATTGGCAATGATCAGTAGATTTACTGTATTTGGCTTTCTCGCAAGTTTGTCAGTTGCACCTCAGTATGTACTTTTCAAAGATACTTAAACTTCTCTGTTCTCTTAATAACTACAGTCTTGTGTTCCTGCAAGAGTTTCTTAAAATCTGACCAATTTTTTTTGTTAATTCAATTATCAAGAGCAAGTCCAAGTGAAGTGTGAGAGGAGGTGTAATTGATTGTTAATTCTAGGAGCAATTGAGGGAAGCCATCAAAAAGAATAACATTAGTTACATAATTAAATGCATTATTTCCACTGGTAAGGAATTGAGAATCAGATGAAAAGTTTGCTCAAAAGGATTGATGTAAAATGTAAACCAGGCTATTTAGTCCATGCTGTCTCATGTGCTCCACATGAATTTCCTCATACTATGTTAATTTACTTTTAACATTGCTTGAATTCTTGAAGTGTTATTATTCAACTAGAGCAAAAAAAAGTTAAGTTAGAATGATTTTAAGTTTGTAGAATCCATTTGTTAAAGGAAATCTCTTGAATAGAAACCAAAGAATGTGTGAATGCCATGTGGGGGGAAATAGACTGTGTACAGATGTTTACAGGTATAACTGAGGATGTGTACCAAATGATGAGTTTATTTTGCCTTTACGTTTTAAACGTTTGCTGTTGAGATGCTCAAACAAAACAGTTAATTGTCTCCAAATTGGAGCTGAATTTTTAAAATTAGATTTAAAGTAAATTGCATTTAAAAAAAAACCTCAATAGCTATTTTCATTTTAAAATTTGTCACTACAATCACTTAAATATTTGTCAATGTGAACAAAATTTAATGCAAATTAGTGATATTTATAAACTTTATCCATCTATTTCTAATCCTAACATCTTCCAAATGTCATTATGTAAAGTTGCAGTATGCTGATGACTGACATATTTTGCATTTTGTATGTATTTATACTGCAGTTGCTGTGTGATTATTGGTCTTAGGTGGAGTGAGACAAAATCTTTATATAATAACTAGGAGAGGTTTTTTTTAAGTAAATTGGATTTGACAGTGCACCTGAGAGTTTGTTCAAAATAATTCAGTCCACATTTATTTCAATGTTTTAATATATTGAATTTGCTTCTATAAATCTGCATTCTGTGAAAAAGACATGCTATGATTTTTACCCTGTATTAGAAACATGAGTTAGGTTGCCAACATTTTCTCACCAATCTAAAGAATGTATTATTATACATCCAGTGGCAAGTTAGTGAATTGCCAGGTCAAGTACAGTACAGGTACTGCAGGGAAATAAAACCACTTATACTTGTTCAGTTCCAACAGGAAAGCAAATAAGTTAATTAGCATCTTGAAAGAGAAATTTAGGTGGCAAATTGCTCTCAAATTTCTCCTTTCTAGTCTATTTATAATACACTTTGTTTTATTCCTGCAAATGAATTTTCAACTCATCATTAAAATTTCTATTTACCCCTGTTCTTTGCTATTGCTTCAGTATCTTAATGTTGGCCTATTGTATTTTGAAACATGTTCATGTTAATTTTATTTTAACAACATCCATTTTCTTCCAGAATATGGTGATTTATTATATTGTTGCTTGTATCATGAACACATGGGTATTCTGATTTTGAACTTTAAGTGAATATTGTTGTACAAGATCTACAAAGACTTTGATGCATTTAATACCAACCCCTCTCCAATCAGAGTATCAGCATTTGATGTGGCTAGCATGACAGCTAAAGGCTTTTTTTTAATATATAAGTTCCAACTCTGGGTTCTACAAACAAGCTGTTTCCTCCCCATTCTCAACTCATCAGCCTTAGTCACATTGATTTTTATTGTTTAACATTTTGAGTTCCCATCTTTACAATACTATATTATTTGTGTAAGTATACAGAACCTTTTAATCAGAGCTTCAATCTCATTGTCATCTTGACTATGGACATTCTTACTAATATTTGTGGCTCTCCCTTCACTGAAGAATGATAATACCAACATTGTTCTTTAAATCTGTGAACACTTTAAACTTTGGAGATTTGAATCCCACTTTCATTTTTGTAAGTTCTCATGATACCTTGCTTGTACCCTTGCCAAGAATAATCAAAATTGAGTGATTTCTAACCTCCAACTTAAATACCTTGTGTTTTCAACTTTACCCCCATTCTCTTTATACTCTAAATTGTCATTTTCCTTCCCTTGTGTTTAAATTCTTTCCTACTGCTAAAATTGTCAGCAGGGAGCATTGGCTCATACTTTATTTTCAAGGCCAAAACTTGCATTACTAACCAAGCTTTTGTGTTGATTTTTTTTCTGTACACGTGTGCATGTGTTTTTTCAATAATCGGACATTTAACTGAGGATTAACAATAAACATTAAGTGCTCCTTGATGACTCTGTTTCTCATATTTGTCCCTTACATTCATAAATCAGTTGGTACCAGTGCAAAAATGCCGTTACAGTTGTGATGAAGTAGATAAATCTGATGCATGCAAGGCAGCTTCTGCTCTTCAAAAGTTTTCTTTAAAGTAAACAAACCTTTCTTTAAAGAAGATGTAATGCATGAAAAGCAGACAGACCCACAAGAGGTTGGATAAGACTGTCCACATTCTTTGCTCTTCTATAAATAATTAGATTGAGATGGTGCCTCCCGTAAATGTTTTTTTTTATTCTGATGCAAAATACCTTGCTCGTGAGCTTGGGTCAATGTACAACCTATTGTTTTTGATTCCTTGATGGCTGAGTGGATTAATGTGGTTTTAAATCAGCTTGATTGGGGATGACCCAGGATTTCTGTCTAGTCTTCTGATTGAGTTGATCTCAGATAGGGCAGCAATGGTATCATTGCTGTTAACTGAGTTTTCCTTTTGTAAGAGAAATGCCTAGATTTTGACAATTACATCAATGATTGCTGTGCTGTTTGTAAATTTCCATTAATGCCAAATATAATTGAATATTAAATGGAAATTGGTAATGGAGGGAGATAAAATTGCATCACTAAAAATATTATAGTCATATTTACAGAGCAAGGACTAGGCAGTCAAAAGTAATTGTGCAAAGTCTTCTGAATCTACACTTGTGTCTGCTGAGAAAAGTGCTAAGACCTCCCAGGAAAAGTATTTCTGAAAGTATCATTATCTGAACAAAATTAATTTTGCAATGTTAGCAATGCAAAGGCAGTATTTGGATCTGGAGAAATTCAACAGGTCAAGCAGCAGCTGTGGGAAGAAAAATTGTTGACATTTTATGTCAATACTCTAAGGCCTGTAGCATGTCTGGTTATTTAATAGCCACAGAATCTTAAGAACCAATGCAGAACTCTCCACTACTGGTGTTAAGGCAGATTAAGAAATCCAGTTAAGGGAAAGGTGAGGCTGGGTTTCCCATTTCTTATCACCCATTGTTTTCTAATTTGCAAAACTAGGGTGTCTGAATTTAGTACCTTTTAGGAGCAAGATCATACCAGATTTTGGATTTGAATTATTTGTTCTAATTGCCAATTTTTTTTCTTTGATGTTTCCAAAGATAATTCAGACACAGACTGAGTTGGGTTAATTCAGAATGTGGGAAGAGAGACCGATACATTAATAAACAGAGCTCTGATCAGAAAATTTGCAGCTAGCCAATTCTATAAAACACCTGAATTTCAGACTATCTGAATTTGGATCTGTTGTGCATTAACAGATCCCTTTTTTTGTGTTAACTCTTTGCACTGGTGTTTGTTTCCCCAGTTAGCATAGTCCTTGCCCTCATCAGCATCTTATTAGATAATCAACTGTTTCCTAGCTGTTATTGTCCCCAATAGGATTTGCTGCTTTAAAAATTCAACTTCCTTATTTTAAAGATGTAATTAGAATGAAGGTACTTAATACCACAATCTTGCTGTACAGGAAAAGACCACTTCCTGGTCGGGTTAATTTAGTAACCATCTCCAGCTTCTCCAAGCATTCTTGAAATGAATTTCTAGCAGATTATTTATTTATTTTGAAAACTAGGTTTACAGTGTATCCAGAGCAGCTTTCATCATCCACCTAGTTTTTTTGTCCATTATCAAAAGTTTATTCTCTGATTATTGATCCCTTAAATATTATTACAAATTATTAAGGATTTTTAAAATCTGTATGCCCTTAAAGTTCTGCTTTGAAATGAATTGTCCCATATTCTTGATTTTCTACCAAAGACTTAAACCACTCATTTGCACCCTCATAAAAAATGATGTGCTCATGCTAAATCCAAAAAGTTAACACACGTATAAGACAAATACCCTATTACAGAAATGGCATGTGTACAGTAGATGTTTCTTCCTAATGATATTATTTCTTAAAATTGTTTCAATTTACAGCTTTCCACCAAATGTTGGAAATTTTGAAAAGCTGCAGAACAGCATTATAGCTAAATGGATCCTGATAAAAATGGGCACTATCTACATTCTGCTACCATAGCAATGGCCCATATACGGCATATTAAAAAAAAAATTCTCATGGGAAATGTTTACATAATTTTCAATAGAATGTAGGACTTTCATCAATGTTTGGATGAACAACAGCCTACAGGGCTGGAGTGAAATCCAACCTAAATAAAACTGTAGTCCTCAGTAATTAGAATTTAAAATATTAGAACTACTTTACTGTAATGTGAGAAATGAAATACATTAGTGAATTATTTCAGTGTCAAGTTTAAACTAGGCATTGAAATATGAGCATTTTAAACATTTAATAAAAATAAAAATGGCATTATTCACAATTAATTCCATCTTAATTCTTTTCAACATGATACTCTTAATTCCAATTGAAATTCTTGGTAATACTGATTTTTGTATACATCCACAGTCATAGTACTTTCATTTATGGCCAGTATTTCCTCTAGTTTCCACTCAAGAATCTTTTGTTTCCAAGACACTTCATACGAATAGTTCTTAATATAAATAAATATAAATTTATTTATAATTCTATACAGCCCCATGCAAGTACAATGCAAGAAACTTGCTGAATGTCTCAGGACAATATCCAGCCAGCCCAGCAGGAACCTAGGAAGAAGAAACCAAATTCTGAATACAGATTTAATTTACATTTAAAAACATACTTTGTATACTGCCAGTGTTTCCAAATAAATTAAGTGTGGGATTCATCTTAAAAATTTAGACAACTTGTCCCTAGACATTTTAAAACTGATCAAACTGCTGTTAAGTTGCACATTTAAGTTCGGCAAGATGCAGGACTGAAAATCACTGCTACAAAACTGCCATTACTGTTATAGCACTGTGAAGTTTTTTTTGTATTGGTTCTAATTGTACTTACCTGGATCATTTTCTTTTTCAGTATTGGGAGGCACTTTGCATACTCATACAGGAGCTGGTCTTGATCCAACCAAATGAGATTTTTTATCCCATCATTTGATTGTAGATTTGTGGTATTTAATTGGAAAACTAGAAACTGGAACAGCCTTCCATTCGTGGCAATGCATTGTACTGTGATGGGATTGTCTAACACCTTTGGTTCTTCCTATGAGAATGAAAATAATAGCTATGATTCTATCCCATATTGCAGCTTAAAATGGGGAGAAGATTCTAGAACATTTAATTACATAGAACAGTACTGCACAGGAACAGGCACTTCATCCCCAAAGTTGTGCAGAAATAATTACATTTAGTAATCAAATACCCAACTAATTTAATCCCTTCAATCTACACAATGATGACACCTTTCCATGGTCACTCTCCTACCTAAGAAACTCTTGAACACTTCCTTTGTATTTGCCTATTGCAGACATCCATTCTGTTTTAAAAAAACTTGGTTAATACATCACCTATGAGCCTACCACCTCGCACCTTAAAAAAGTGCTCTCTGGTATTAGACATTACAAATCTGGGGAAGAAAGATGCTGGGCATCTATCCACAAACAAGAGAAAATCTGCAGATTCTGGAAATCTAAGCAACATGCACTAAATACTGGAGGAATGCAGCAGGCCAGACAGCATCTATGGAAAAGAGTACCGTTGACGTTTTCAGGCTGAGACTCTTCATCAGGACTGGAGAAAGTACCCCCCCCCCCCCCCCCCCCCCCACATCCTGATAAAGGATTTGGCCCAAAACATTGACTCTACTCTTTTCCATAGACGCTACCTGGCTTGCTCAGTTCCTCCAGCGTTTTGTGTGGGTGCCTATCTAGTCCCCTCAATCTTATAAACCCTCTATCAAATCTCCCCTCAGCCTCCACTGCTCCACAAAAAGCAACCACACATTTATCTAATCTCTCCTCAGGATATGTCATCTAATCCAGGCAGCATTCTTCAAATCTTTTCTGCCCCTCTTCATAGCCTCAACATCCTGAATGCAATACTCCACATGACCTAACTAGAGTTTTATAAAGCTGCAATGTAACATTCTAACTCTAACTTATTTCTTTGACTAATAAAAGGCAAGTATGCTATATCCTTCCTTTATCACCTGAACAACCTCTGTAGCCACTTTCAAGGAACTGTGGCCTTCCTGGTTACCTTGTAACTCTGTAGAGCCGTCTGATCCCTAATGCTTAAGGCTGATTTATACTTCTGCGTCAAATGAATGCTGTAGATACGGCGTAGCCGTGTAACCTACACTGTACCCTATGCCAGAGCCTGACACGTACCTCTCCAAAAATGTAACTGCTTATCGCGGCGATGCAGACAGCAAACACTGATTGGTCTGCTTGGTAGCATCGCATTTCCTCCTGTCTATAGGCATATTGTGCGTACACGGATGTGAAATAAATGGTTAAAGACGATGAACCAAATCCTCAAATCTACCTGCTGACATTCGAGAATATTTGAAATGCATTTCCTCATCCATTTCTCACAGTGGCCGGACAAGCAGAGAAAATTCACCCTCCTGCCTCAATCTGTTCAATGGTCGTACATACCATCTCCTCCATTTTCTCTCTTTTCTGCGTTACAGTAATTTCAATAAAAGTAACCCTTGATCAATATTTATTAGCTCCAACTCCAACATGATGTGCTTAGTCGCCATTGTTTGAAGTACACGAAGAAACTCTACACAGTGGCATAGAAACCCCACCACCAACTAGCGTTTTGGCGGCGAATTGCAGAGCAACGCAGACACACCAACGCACTGGTATAAATGTTCACAAAGGTGCAGACCACTTACAAAAGCTTCGGCATAGGCTACTACACGGAAGTATAAATCCGCCTTCAGAAAGCAAAAATGCTTCTTCCTCTCCACTAGATGTTCCACATCTCGTCAACTGTGGTTCCTTCACCCTACCATCCTTTCCCTGCTGCAATGGGACAATCTATCCAGAACCCCACGCAACCTCTATATTTCATTGTGCATTTCCCTGAACACATTTGTTACAAAGTTACTGCTAATAGCATCATAATTCTCCCACCCCAATTAAATACTTCTCCATACCATCCGCTCCTACACCTATCCAAAGCTTGTGGTCACTGTCTCTGAAACAGCTACTTCAGAGAGAATGTTGTCTATATTACACAGAAACAGCCTTGGATGCACCAATCCATCCTGGACTTTTGCACTCTGGACATTGCAGTCGATGCTGGGAAAACTGAAATCTGCAACTAGCACCACTCTTATTCTCACAGCAATGTGTAACTTCATCAAGTTCCCACTCACTTATTGAGGCATCTAAAATATGCTCATTTTTTTAGTGGTAGTTAGCACTCCTTACATTTAATCTACAGTACCTCTATAAATCTGCATCTTCCTGTCATCATCTAATTTTCCCAGTGCCCTTTTAGCCCAATGGTATTTGGATTTAATTCAGTGCTTTGTGTTTTATGACAAGTCAGGGATTAAGCAGAAACAGAATTCCTACCATGCTATGTTGTAATAATAGTATTAGAGAGATAGACACTTACCCCATACAAGATCTTGGCCCTTACAAGGGCATTGGCAAAAGTGAACATAATCATCTTGGCCCTCAATGGCTCTGGTTTCGACAGTGTTGCATTAACAGAGGGATCCGTAATATACAGGGTATGTGCATGAGGAAAAGGGTATCCATCCTGGAAACCTATGAAAAAGCAAGCAGGAGCTCAAACAGTGGAAGTTGAGGGTAACAGAAATGCCAGCCAGTATTAGCGTATGAAATAGATCAGTGTTTTCTGATACATTATTCAAACAAAGATTCTGCCAAGTTATTTGTCACAATTTAATTCCAACAAGTCCATGGTGACTTTCTCAAATCAATCCATTCTTGTCTCAGTACAGAACCCCCCCACCCCAGCCATGCATTCATCTGGCTTATCTCTCTAGCAGTAGTTAAGACTCCTTAACTGCAAACTGGATTTACTCCTACACTGTTTTTTGAACAAGAATATAACATACATAACATCAGCCCTCATTTCACTTTCTGTGCAACATTTTTAAATCTCCAACTTTCACCATTTCTGACATATTGTTTCTCTCACTACATGTTCACCTGCCCTGTTGAAGTATGTGTTTTATTTCCGGTAGTGTACTGGCAAATTATGGTTAAGAAACTGAGTCTTGTCAGTAACACTGTAGTACCTGTACTAAAGAGTTTATTTTTAAAAAACTCACCTGTGTCATTATGTACTTCATAGACGTGTGTTTGCTGCAGGTCAATATTAGGTGAAATAGGATAGAATGTTGGAAGGGGGTGGTTTTCTGTGCTTAATATCTCTTTTTCTCCTGCTATGGCTGGTAAAGGTTGCTTACTACTCAAGAGCATTCCATTCAAACCACAAATCCGATATAGGTCAGACTCTGCAAAGAGAATAAAATATTCATCAATCAATGAACTTAATGAATGACAGCAACCTTGATTAAGTTCATGGCTCGATATTGTTTGGTTCTTCATGTCCTTCTGAGACTGCTGTACTATTTGACTACAAGTACATTTTACTTCCAGGAGCACACCAGGTTAACACAAATTTTGCAAATTTTTACAAAAATTAAACCCTGAATGAAAAATATACATAGCATCTCACCTGTCATTCAGCAACTTTTGAAATTTCAGGAGTTGCAGAATGGCAGGAGTCTCTTATTTATTCATCCATATCTGTACAGTGATCAATATCAATTAATAGATCACAGATACAAGTTCAAACCTCTATTTTACTGGAATAGAAGATTTAAGTCCACATTTGTCACTAAACTACCAGAAAACTATATTTAACTTTTTGATACAATAAGCATACTTCAATTCTATTTGCAACTCCACAGCAAATGAAGTAAACCATGCATGCCCAACACAATATTCCGGTACAAGCTAGTAAGTGGCAGATGTCAGACTTCAACTATTTCCAGTAAGAGAGAGTTTAATCATCTACCCTTAATATTCAATAGCATTACCAGTACTGAAGCTGCTACCATAATCAACGTTTTGGATACCACTAACCAGAAGCTCATTTAGACCAACCACTTAAATATTTTATCAACAAGAACACATTATTGGCTCCTAAACACAAAGTACACTGCAGATGCTGTGGTCAAATCAACACGTACAAAAGCTGGATGAACTCAGCAGGTCGGGCAGCATCTGTTGACTGCTCATTTCAACGGATGCTGCCCAACCTGCTGAGTTCATCCAGCTTTTGTGCGTGTTCATTATTGGCTCCTGGTATGAACCAATTCATCAAAGATTCCCCACCATCAAGTGAAGAGTGCTTTTCATTTGTTTCGACAAGTGCAACTCTTAACAATATTCAAGAAATTTGACATTACCAGGATGGAGTAGCTTGTTTGATTGTTCATTACCTTAAATATTCCTTTGCTCTGCCACTGGAGTACAGCGGCTGCAGTGCATACTATTTATAAATTACACTGCCATTATTCACCAAGGCTGTTCTACCTCACCCCCTAATTCCACAAACTTTACCACCAAGGACCAGGACATCTTTAATGTGGGAACATAGAGGATCCTCTCCAACTGTACACTATCATTATCACTAGACCTAAATTCTTAAACTGCATCTCCAAGAGCAATTAAAAGTACCTTCACCAGAAAAACTGCAACAGTTCACAATAGCACATTATAGTGTTCTCGAGTAATTAGGGCTGCTAATAAGTGCAGGCCTTACTAATAGGACCCAGAACCCATCAAAATCTAAGTAATATTGGATTAGTTATATTAGTAATATTGGCTGGCTGTTTCTATGACCCTCTTGCATATTTTCTGAAAACATAACTCAATGATAATCAAGAAACTAGCACAGAAATCGTTTGCTGAGTCCCCACCCCACAAATCAAGTATTTATGTGCAATGCAATGAATAAATTTAAAGCACGATACAAATTTTCTTAATTTCAATAATTTTACTACAAAGTAAGAGTACATTGAGCATAAAAGCTTCAGAATATTAATTTTAAGAAAATCAATTTGTTATAATTTTCTTGCAGTTACTGCCATTGCTTGTAGTAATTGCATTGAAGTATACAAGAGTATTGTGGAACAGGTCTCAGATTGAGGGGTTGGCTACATAAACAATACAAGATGCAATTTCTACTGTAGGGTTGGAATTGTTCTACCCAAGAGCATCATGGTGGCTAAATCAGAAAGTGTAGTCAAAGCTGCAATACAAGACCAGGTCATTCAGCCCAGTGAGTCTGCTCCATCATGGCTGATTATTTATCCCTCGCAACGTCATTCTCCTGCCTTCATATCTAAAATATAGCTTTGGAATTCAGGGATAGGAGAGTCAGGGATTGAGAACAAATTTCAGAACAGCCATGAAAGATATTCAAAGGACTATATGACCTCTTTGCTCACGTTCATTGTGTTGTTGTGTACTTAACTACTGGCAAAGCTACAGTTAGAAAATTATTTGCCATCCTGAGATCAGACTTTATAAGTGATAATACAAGATTCTGAAGAATGTATGAAAGGATCTGTACCAGAATAAGTCCATGCATCATTTTGGCAATGATGAGATGATTGAAGATAATTGCACTTACATCAGTGTGTTGGTTTCAAATTAAACAGGAGGGGATTAAAAACTCTTCTGGCAATAAATTGATAACAAATGTCTCAAGTTTTAAATAGTGGGGAATAGAATCAGAGGGTAAATAGGAAGAATTTGTTTCACTCAAAAGGGTAGTTAAAATCAGGAGCACACCATCAGAAAGTGTTTGACTCAAATCTATTCAAACATTAAAGATAATTATACATTCTAAAACTCCAATATTCTATTTAGAAATATTAATGTCTTGGCATCTGGCTTACCAAGTGATCTTTGCTGCACGCCCTTCTGACTCACTAGGGGCCCAGTTCCCATCATCCCTTGATAACCGCTGGGGCTCCGGATACAAAATGTGGATTGAAAGTGTGTTGAGTGGAAATAGCATCTAATAGTCTAGAAAAACTATCCTAGCTCCAAAGACTGTAAGACATGGGAGCAGAATTAAGCCAGTCAAGTCTGCTCCACCATTTCATTATGGTTGATACATTTCTCTCTCAACTCCATTCTCCTGCCTTCTCCCCATAACCTTTCACACCCTGACTATTCAAGAACCTTATTCAAGAACCTCTGCCTTAAATGCATCTAAGCCCTGGACAGGCTGAATTATGGGAGTAAAACTTAGACACATAGAGGAACAACTTTTCAAGATTATATGTAAAATACTTATGTGTTGGATTAAGTTAGAAAGTTTTACAAAAGCAGAGTCCAGGCACAAGTTAATCTTAATCTGTGCACTTAAGTTTCCATATTTATGTATTTTCAGTTTCCTGAACAGACAAAAACAATTTTAAGAAGGGATGCAGAAGAATGTTGCATTTGTAGTCAGTGAGAACGCACCTAGAAAAAGATTGCTCTTTCCCTTCCTGTTCCAGCAATTACAACTTATTTAAATAGAAGTTCCTACTGACTAACCTCTCTCCCATGTTACTGATATACGGTAATTTTCAGCCAACATCCTGTTTCCAAGTGTGGGAAATCGAGGCTGCTGGATCCTGCACAAGTGTAGGAGGTTCTGCATCAGTACAGGGCTAAAAAAAGGAAAAAAACATCAGAACAGTTAAGAAGAATGTTACTTCTCATTCATGCCATTTTGTCATACACTCACTTCCAGGATGCAGTATACAAGTCAAAAGCATGAAACCCAACTAGGTTCAATAATGTTTGCTTTTTAAGAAAGTAAATCTGTCAATCCTATCTGGCCTAGAACACTAGAATACTACAGCACAGTACAGGCCCTTCAGCCCTCGATGTTATGCCGACCCATATATTCCTTAAAAAAAGTACTCAACCCACACTACCCTGTAACCCTCTATTTTTTCCTTTCATCCATGTGCCTGTCCAAGAGGCTCTTAAATACCCCTAATGTTTTAGCCTCCATCACCATCCCTGGCAAATCATTCCAGGCACCCACAACCTTCTGTGTAAAAAAAAACTTGCCCCTGATGTCTCCCCTAAACTTCCCTCCCTTAAGTTTGTACATATTCCCTCTGGTGTTTGCTATTCGTGCCCTGGGAAACAGGTTCTGGCTATCCACCCTATCTAATGGACTCTTATAATCTTGTAGACCTCTATCAAGTCCCCTCTCATTCCTCTATGCTCCAAAGAGAAAAGTCCCAGCTCTGCCAAACTTGCCTCATAAGACTTGTTTTCCAATCCAGGCAACATCCTGGTAAATCTCCTCTGCACCCTCTCCATAGCTTCCACATCCTTCCTATAATGAGGTGACCAGAACTGAACACAATACTCTAAGTATGGTCTCACCAGAGATTTGTAGAGTTGCAACATGACCTCTCTACTCTTGAACTCAATCCCCCTATTAATGATGCCTAGCATTCCATAGGCCTTTTTAACTATCCTATCAACCTGTGCAGCGACCTTAAGGGATGTACGGATTTGAATCCCAAGGTCCCTCTGTTCATCCAAACTCTTAAGTAACAGACCATTAATCCTGTACTCAGTCTTCTGGTTAGTCCTTCCAAAATGTGTCACCTCACACTTATCCGGATTTAACACCATCTGCCTCTTTTCTGCCCATCTCTGCATCCTGTCTATATCCTCTTGTAACCTTCAACAACCTACAGCTCCATCCATAACCCCTCCAATCTTTGTGTCATCCACAAAGTTACTCACCCATCCTTCCGCCTCTTCATCCAGGTCATTTATAAAAATCACAAAGAGCAGGGGTCCCAGGACAGATCCTTGCGGCACTCCATGAGTCACCAACCTCCAGGCAGAATACTTTCCTTCCACTACTACCCTCTGCTTTCTTCCTGTAAGCCTATTTTTTTATCCAAACAGCCAAGGTTCCACTAATCCCATGCCTCATGACTTTCTGGATGAGTCTCTCATGGGGGACCTTGTTAAATGCCTTGCTAAAATCCATGTAGACCACATCATCTGCCCTACCCTCATCAATTTCTTTTGTTATCTCTTCAAAAAACTCAATTAGGCTCGTGAGGCATGACCTTCCCTTCACAAAGCCATGTTGACTATCCATGAGTAGACTGTACTTCTCCAAATGCTCGTAGATCCTATCTTTAAGAATCCTTTCCAATAGTTTGCAGACCACCGACATAAGACTCACCGGTCTATAGTTCCCAGGATTTTCCCGATTACCTTTTTTTAAACAAGGGAACTACATTGGCCATTCTCCAATCCTCCAGCACCTCCCCTGCAGCCAAAGAGGATTCAAAGATCATAGCTACTGCTCCAGCGATCTCTTCTCACTTCCCACAGCAACCTGGGGTATATCACCTCCGGCCCTGGGGACATCAATTTTGATGTTTTTAAGAATATCCAACACTACTTCCTGAATCTCCACACTGTCAAGCACACAGGCCTGTTCTATTTCGACCTCACCTTGATCAAGGTCCTTTTCACTTGTGAATACTGAAGCGAAGTATTCATTTAGGACCTCCCCAGCCTCCTCCGCCTCCAGGAATATGTTGCCTTCTTTATCCTTTAGTGGCCCCACCTTCATTCCTGTCATCCTTCTGTTCTTCACAAACGCATGGAACACCTTGGGGTTCTCCTTAATCCTACGTGCCAAGGCCTTCTCATGCCCCCTTCAAGCTCTAATTCCTTTCTTAAGCTCCTTCCTGAAAACCCTATATTTCTCACAAGCCCCTCCTGCTTCCTATATCTAACATATGCTTCCTTCTTCCTCTTGACGAGCTGCCTCACATATTTCGACAGCCACGGTTCCCTTTTCCTACCACTTTTTCCTTGTCTCAGTGGGACAAACCTATCCTAAACCCAGTACAAGTGGTCCCTAAACTTCCTTCACATTACTTCAGTGCTTTCACCCTTGAACATGTCTCCAATTTACTCTCGCTAGTTCCTGCCTCATCCCTTCATAGTTAGCCCTTCCCCAGTTAAGCACTTTCCCATTTTGTCTATTTTTATTCTTTTCCAAAGCTATGCTGAAGCTAAGGGAGTTGTGGTCACTTTCACCAAAATGCTCCCCAACCAAGAGGTCATTACCCAGAACTAGATCCAGTATGGCCTCTCCTCTCGTCAGCCGGTCCACATACTGTGTCAGGAATCCTTGAACACACCCGACAAATTCAGCCCCATCTATCCCCTTTGTGGTCGGGAGGTGCCAGTCAATATGAGGCAAGTTGAACTCACTCATAACTATAACCCTGTATTTCCTGCACCATTCTAAAATCTGCCTGCTTATCTGCTCCTCGGGGTCCCGAGGGCTATTTGGGGGCCGATAGACTACTCCCAGCACAGTGATTGATCCCTTCCTATTTCTAACTTCCACCCACACCGACTCAGTGGACACTCCCTCTGCAGCGTCCTCCCTTTCTATAGCCATGATACTATCCCTGACCAGTAATGCTACTCCACCCCCCCCCCCCCACCCTATTCCCTTTAAAACACCCAAACTCCGGTACCTGCATCAGCTAATCCTGCCCTTCCTCCAGCCAAGTTTCAATAACGGCCACAACATCGTAGTTCCACGTACTGATCCATGCTCTAAGTTCATCCCCTTTATTCCTAATACTCCTAGCATTGAAATAGATAATTTCAACCCCTCTAACTGGCTACAATTATGTTTCGCCCCTGCCTATCCTTCCTCACCAACTCAGAACACATAGTATCATGCCCTTGTCCTTTTACCCTAATCTCTGCACTCTATTCTGTGTGTAGCCAATACGTTAGTGGAATTATAAAAGCTGGCAATCCCAAAATTCCCAATTCTACCAACATGAAAATTTTACATATTATGTACATCACGTGCTAATTTGGGGCCAAACTGATCTAGTCCCAACTAGGTTGCATGGTAGCAAGTTTATTTCATTTGGTTTTCAAACTCTTTCAAATAGTTTAATTCCTTAAGATTTAATTTGAAAAGGTTATGGATTGAAGTCCAATACAACACAGGAAATGGAGTGCCTTCTTTTTATGGAGTGCATTCAGCCAAGGTACATCTTCCCTCAGGAATACTACATCCATTTCAAAAACAGACATCAGGTAAGTTCTAGTTTCTGGATAATGGTAATCATTCAGACAGCATCACTAATGATGAATTGTTGGTCATTATATCAGCACCAGTTGAAAAAGCTTGTTTTATGCAAATTGGCTGTCCTACTTCCTACATTATCACACTTAGAGCACACTTTGAAATATTCTGTAATATATCCCTGTTCTATTGGTACATGCAGCCTGAGCTTGTACTAGACCTACAGTACTTTGTTACAGTTGCCATTTTAATTTGTGTAGGAAACTACATTACCCATGGCAGCCAATTTATGGCAGGAAGAGCAGCAGAAGAAACAATCAGAGTAAAAGAGATGCAAGGGCTGTAGAACCAGAAAAGTAACATGAGCAAGAATGAGCTAGAGGAAAATTAAGGCACTATTCTTCAGCGAGTGACAGAATGGGGAAAAAGTGATTCGAGTTAGAGAGTTGGTTAGACCATAAGAAAATAAGACACAGATAGGAGCAAAATTATTGAATCTGCTCTACCATTCCATCATGGCTGATTTATTATCCCTCTCAACCTCATTCTTTTGCTTTTTCCCCCAAACCCTTGACACCCTTACTAATCACGAAACTATCAACCACTGCTTTAAGCAAGCCAAGTTCTTGGCTCCAAAGCCACCTGTGGCATAGAATTTCACAGATTCAACACCCTCTGGCTAAAGAAATCCCTCCTCCTTTCTTCTAAATGGACATACTTATATTCTGAGGCTATGCCCTCTGGATCCTAGACTCCCCCACTACAGGAAGCATTTTCTCCATATCCACTCTATCTAGGCCTTTTGATATTCAATAGGTTTCAATCAGATTCTCCCCAATCCCCACTCATTCTTCTAAACACTAATGAGTACAAATCCAGAACGATCACATACTCCTCACATATTAACCCTTTTATTCCCAGGATAATTCTCATGAACCTCCTCTGAACCCTATCCAATGGCAGCACAGGCTTTTGGTTGAGAATAATTATTGTACTTTGTTATTTCTCTATAGGAAATTGAATATGAAAACCTTAAATTACAAAGGGCAAATGTTCGAGAGAAATCAAAATACTGGCAACAATGAGGTGCATGATTATCTCCAGATTATAGCGGAAGCTAAAAGACACCTGAGAAATTTAGAGATTACATATAAAATTGTCATTGGAAACATTTGTCCAGTGTTGATATAAACGTTATCAAAATATTGATAAAGTAGAATGATGCTTGTTGACAAAAAGTACACATACATTTTGAAAATAGAGTGAGAGAAAGAGAATTAAGGCAAATTAATTTAAATGTTGCATATTTTATTTAAACATAAGAAACTATTCCAAAACACTTAGCAGTCAGACAAAATCAAACACTACGCCGAAGGAGGAGATATCAGAATTAGTACCCAAAAGCTTTGACAAAAAGATGTTACTAAAAAAGAACCTCAAAGGAAATATATCTGGCTGTTTGCCAGATATAATTTTTAGTCACCCTTTAATGGGCCTTCCAATATTTTCAACTCATGGTACTTAAATATATTAAATCTATAAAAAGTAAAAGAGCTTGCTACAAAACCATAATTAGATACACTGATAACCACAAAAATGAATATCAATTCACTGCTACAACTTCTTAATTGCCATTGAGTTGGAAACTACAAAATTAATTTTGACAGAAAACCATGAAATATCAATACAAAAGATTTAGCCTAGAGCTGTTTTAAATAATCACCAAGTTTATGAAAAATGACCCATTTATTTGTGGGAAGTTTGGCTACCTTGGTTGGTTATAGAATGACCCCAGCATTTTGTATATTCAAAGAGTTCCTTTGTCAACAACAAAGGCTATGGCAGGGGTGTCAAACTCATTTTAGGTCACGGGCCAGATTGAGCAAAATGCAGCTTCATGCGGGCCGGATCAGTCGGACGCGTGCGAATGCAGCTTTCGTTGCCTCCGTTTTTTCAGCCTGCTCTCAGTCTCTGCTATAACTACAAAGTGTTTCACTTTACAAATTCCGTTTTTTATGAAGAAGACTGCCGAGCAAGACTGCCGAATAAACACTAAAAACCCTGAAAACCTGGTACCTGAATAAACTCAGCATTAGCCATATCATATGCCACAGGCGCTTCGATTACCAGGGCCAGCTTTAACAGTAATTAGATATTATCTCGCGGGCCAAAGATAATTCCACCGCGGGCCTTGAGTTTGACATATATGGGCTATGGTATTGCCACATGGAAATGCCTTCAAAGCACAATGAAAGAGATCATACCTATCAAAATCAAAAATTATTTATTTAGAGATGCAGTACAATAACAGGCCCTTCTGGGCCAATAATCTTGCGCTGCCTAATTGCATTCATGTGAGCAATCAACCCACTAACCAAAACGTCTTTCAAATCAGAGTACGAGGAGGAAACCCATGGAGTCACGTGGAGAATGCACAAGCTTCTTATAGACAGTGGCAGAATTGTACCTGGGTCACAGGTGCTATAATACCTTTACACTAACCACTATGCTACCATGAAAAACAATGTGGTTTGAATAGCAGTGGTTGTAAAATTGAGATGTTGGTATTAAAGTTCAAAGAGGATAGTTCAGCAGCACAATAACAATACAAAACTAGTCCAAATCCCCATGAGCAGCAAGATAGAAAAAACAGGCATCATAATATGCACTATATTTCTCTTCTGGCTATGGCAGGTCAAAACATAAGGAACCACAAAAACAGAATTAACATGTTTAAACATCAAATCAACTGTAGGTGTGATTGCTTGAAAGATAAAATACTATTCATCTCTGAATAGGCTGATATTACTTAGTACTGTTCACGATTACAGTTAGAGTCTGATTATGGGTTAAATGCAAAAAAGTCAAATAAAACAAAAAAATTGCACTAGGTCAAGGATTCATTAAAGGGTATTTCATTAGCTGCCTTGTTTCTGTATTTCAATCTATATGATTTAACAAAATCCAAATTTCCACAAAACATATAGTTAATATGCATTGAGTAACTCAGCAGGCTAATCTTTCTAATACTATGGTCTCTCTTTTCCAGAGGAAAATATCCTAGTATTTTACCCACTTTAGATGACATCCATTTTCTAACTTACTATGCAATTTCCCCCCCCCCCCCCAAGAATTATACCAATAAAGTAAACTCTAATTTTCACATCAGTATATCTGCTTACCAAAACCGATCTCTTTTGGGACGGATTTCAGGAGCACTCCAGAATCGAGCATGACTGATAGCAGCCTGAACACGCTCATCCTGATCTTCAATGCGATATGCAGGATCTTCAGCTATGCTTACTATCTGTTTGGGAAGGCCATCTATCAATTTAGACTTGGTCAGCCAAAGAGTTTGTTTAACACCTAAAAGCATAAATATATCATAATACATAAAAACATTTTTAAAAGTTATACTACTGAGATAGAACAGCAAGATCACCACTATAATAATTATTAATATAGATATTAATACAATTGCAAGTGGCATTTTAGCTGGCTCCAATCCAATCAGTTTTAACTGGAACCATCATCATCAGAATTAGTTTGACAATTGGCTGAACCATGTCCACAAGTTTACTCAACAAAACTGACAGAGCTCAAATGTTTTTTGGGTGTTAATGCACTCAAATATTCAAAACCTTTTAGTAGTATGTCTATTTTTATTAATGTTGCCTGAAAGTTTTAAAATTAAACATTCAAGAACACCAAAAAATATTTTTTTAAACTATTCAAATATATTTAAATTAATTAATTTAATTACAAGGTGTAAGTCATCTTGTACTTAACCTTTCACCTTCATTCTCCTCCACTTAAATAAACGCATTCACTATTCTGAACCATCCAACTTAGTCCAGGAAAAGTAAGATAATTTAACCAGCAGTGAAATATTGATGTTTGTGCTTCTCCATCTGACTACAGAAGAGGTCAGCAGAGAGCAGAGGTGCTATCTTGTTTTTTAGTTTACCTTATTTTAAAGCTCAAATTTATTCTCATTTAACTACATACATGTATATCACGAAATGAAATGACATTCGTCCAAAGGTGCACAAAATAGTACATGTAACTCAAACACAAAATAAAAGTAATATTACCACAAATACGCTAATAAATAATGAAGTGCATTTACTACTCAAGTTAAAAAAAACAGTATAGTACTACTGACGCTTCATACGTGATGAGACCTGGATGGAGGCAAGAGTTCAGTAGTCTCATAGCCTGGGGAAAGAAGCTGTTTCCCATCCTAACAGTCCTTGGCCTAATGATACAGTACATCCTGCCTGATGGTAGGCAATCAACACACATAATACACATTACCATTGTATCTGCACGTGTGTGTGTACACGTACATGTTCTTACTGTGATTCTAACTAGACAAGCGGCATGGCTACTTTGAACCACAGAAACATTGACACAGAGAACTTGAAATCTTAACTTATAAGTAGCTTAAGTGTGCTTTCTTGCCATAAATCTCTTTTCATTTGAAGATATGAACTACATTTCAATGCATTCACAAAGACATTACAGTGCTACCCTGACATTACAGTAGCACTGTCCAGTGGACACGGATTTTCTTTTATTCACAGATACTAGTTCAGGAATCTTGAATGATGGCCAGCTATTCAGCAGAATACTGTGCCATTATGATAATAGAATTCCCATTTATCTGATGTAGTCACTACGGCCCGAATCACAACAGCTGATGCACCAAATTTCAATGAGAAATATCGACAAAAATCTCTGGTATTGTAGTATTTGCATTAATATAAAGTAACTATACATTTTACAACAGGAAGTATGACTTATTGACAATGAGCACCTTCCATAAAAGATTAGTAATTATACATTTATGTAGTTACATTAAATATTTTATGCTTTGTAGTCTTCCAGACAGTTTACTTTGACACTGGTTATTTCTGTTAGTATATTACATTCAAAATCTGGCATGCTAGACCACTGTTTCACCATCAACAATGCTTATTGTGCCAATCCACACCCACAATTTGGAGAGTCCAATCACCTGGCTGTACTTCTACTCCCAGCATGTAGGCAGAAATTAAAGACAGCAGCACCAGTGATAAGGGCCACGAAGAAATGGTCAAGGGAGTTGGAGGAGCACTTAAAGGCCTGCTTTGAGTCAGTAGACTAGACAATATTCAGGAATTCATCTTTGGATCTGAATGAATACACCATAATTGTCACTGACTTCATCAAAACCTAAGTGGATGAGTGTGTGCCTTCGAGAACATACTGGACATACCCAAACCCAAAGCCGTGGATGAACCAGGAAATTCGTAGTCTGCTGAGGGTCTGCTGCATTCAAGATCAGTGATCTAGAAGTCCAGGTATGATCTACAGAAGGCTATTTTAGAGTTAAAAAAACAAATCCGAGTGAAGGGAGAGACAGAATTGGATGCATGGGTTTGCCAGTAACTACTTTCTACATGGCAAATCGACATCTGTGCAAATGCATGCAACATCAGGTGACCCAGTTATCTCCGTTTCACAGGCCAACGTCAGAACACCGTTCATGAGGATGAACCCTCTTGAGGCTTCAGGTCTTGGTGTACCAGGTAGGGCACTGAAAACCTGTGCCAACCAACTGGCAGAAATGTTCAAAGACATCTTCAATCTCTCACTGCTCAGTCGGAGGTTCATATCTGATTTAAAACAGGCGACAATCATACCAGTGCCCAATGACTATCACCCAGTTGCATTCACACCTACTGAGATGAAGTGCATTGAGAGGTTGGTCATGGCCAGAATCAACTCCTGACTAAGCAAGGATCTGGACCTGCTGCAATTTGCCTATCACCACAATAGGTCTACAGTGGATGCAATCTCACTGGCTCTCTATCTGAATTACCCGGACAACAGTAATAACTGTCAGGCTGCTGTTTACTGATTACAGCCCAGTGTCCAACACCATCTTCAACACTAATCAACAAGCTCCAAAACCTAGGCTTCTGTACCTCTTTCTGCAAATGGATCCTTGACTTCCTCATTGGGAGACTAGGTGAGTGCAGACTGGAAACAGCATCTCCTCCTCACTGACGATCAACACTGATGCTTAGCCCACTGTTCTACTCTCTGCACCCACGACTATGTGACTAGACATAGTTCAAACATCATTTATAAATTTGCTGATGAAACAACTATTGTTGGCAAAATTTCAGATAGTGACAAGGTGACATACACAAGTGAGATAGATCAACTGGTTGGGTGGTGTTGGAACAACAATCTTGCACTCAACGTGAGTAAGACCAAGAATTTGATTATGGACTTCAGGAAGGGGAAGTTGAAGAACAAACACCAGTCCTCATTGAGGGATCAGCAGAGGAAAGGGAGAGCAATTTCAAGTTCCTGGGTGTCAACATCTCTGAAGACCTATCCTGGGCAGAACATATTAATGCAATTACAGAGAAGGAATGATAGTAGCTATATTTCACTAGAAGTTTGACGGGACTTGGTATTTCACCAAAGAATCACAAGTTTCTATAGATATACTATGGAGAATATTCTAACTGGTTGCATCACTGGAATGGAAGAGCCACTGCAAAGGAGTTGCAGTGAAGAAGTTGCAGAAAATTGCAAACTCAGCCAGCTTCATCATAGGCACTAGCCTCCACAGTATTGAGAACATCTTCAAAAGGCAATGACTCACATAGATAGCTTCCGTCATTAAGGATGCCCTTCAGGAATCAGAATTAGTTTAATACCACTGGCAAATGTCGTGAATATATTTTGCAACATATGCCAGTGTTAATAAACCCAATTCTGATTCCTGATAGTCTCTGCACCCACACACTACTTCTCCCTTCCGCCCCACCTACAATGTTTGTGAGCTTACCCTAATGCAACTTAAATGTAATGGCTGTTTCAACTTAGACAGAGTGGTCTAAGCAAAAGTAACAGGAGATATTAGTAGGGAAGTATTCCACTGTCCATAGTAACCTTAACAAACATGCCACCTAATTTGAAATTGGAGATAGAACAGATGGCGAGGAAGTGTTCTCATTGGCAGAAGGGTTAAAAACTAGGGGATAGAGAATGAAGATGATTGGGAAAATAACTAAAAATGATTCAGCTTTTGTTTTTAAATAGTAAATAGTTAATTTTGAGAACTAAGGACTGGATTTAATTGCAAACTTCAAGGAGGAACTGGGCAAATATCTAAAAGAAAAATAAACTCAAAAGCTATGCCTTTTTAATTTTGTATCCTCCCTCTCAGTCTCCTCATCTCCAAGGAAAACAAACCCAGTTCATTACATCTCCACTCATAACTGAAATGATCCATCCCAGCAGTATCCTGGTGGATCAACTCTGTATCACATGTGAAATCACATTCTTTCCATAGTGTGGCAAAGAGAATTGTATACAGTACTAAGTAAATTTTATTTTGTCATGCCATAAGCACAGTGGTGTTACATTGTATGCTAGACTAACAAAGGCAAGTATCTTGTATGCCTTATTAATTATCTTATCTATCTGGAGCAAAAAAAAATCAATCTACTGGAGGAACTCAGTGGGTCAGGAATATCTGTAGAGGGAAATAGACATTTGACATTTCAGGTTGCGATCCTTCATCTGGGCTTCACCTCCTTGTACTCCTACCTTCATGAACATTTGGACTTGTACATCAGTGTCTCTATCCCTCAATGCCCCTATGATTCTACCATTTGTATGGATGTCCTAGCCTCACCAGTTCTCCCAAAATGTAATACCTCATTTCTCAGGATTAAATTCCATCTCTCTTTGTCCTGCTCATATTAGAATCAGAATCAGGTTTATTATCACCAGCATGTGTTGTGCAGCAGCAGTTCAATGCAATACATAATATAGAAGAAAAAATAATAATAAGTAAATCAATTGCAGTATAAATATATTGAATAGATTAAAAATTGTGCAAAAAACAGAAATAATATCCATTAAAAAAGTGAGGTAATGTTCATGGGTTCAATGTCCATTTAAAAATCAGATGGCAGAGGGGAAGAAGCTGTTCCTGAATCGCTGAGTGTGTGCCTTCAGGCTTCTGTACCTCCTACCTGATGGTAACAGTGAGAAAAGGGCATGCCCTGGGTGCTGGAGGTCCTTAATTATGGACTCTGCCTTTCTGAGACACTGCTTCTTGAAGATGTCTTGAGTACTTTGTAGGCTAGTAAACAAGATGGAGCTGACTAAATTTACAATCCTCTTCAGCTTCTTTCGGTCCTGTGCAGTAGCACCACCCCCCCCCCCCCCCCCACCCCCATAACAAACAGTGATGCAGCCTGTCGGAATGCTCTCCACGGTACATCTATAGAAGTTTTTGAGTGTATTTGTTGACATACCAAATCTCTTCAAACTCCCAATTAAGTATAGTCACTGTCTTGCCTTTTTTATAACTGCGTCATTATGCTGGGACCAAGTTAGGTCCTCAGAGATCTTGACAACCAGGAACTTGAAACTGTTCACTCTCTCCACTTCTGATGTGATGAGGATATTACCAACTCATCATAACTGTCCTATAGCATCTAACACTGACAAAGAGTTTCAAGTCTAAGGATTGGGAAACTGTCAAAATTCAGCACAGGACCACCAAGAAATTTTTAAAAAGTAGAATATGAAAGTAACATCACAAGAGTTATAACAAAAAAACAAATTGTAGAAGTAAATGAGTATGTAAAAAATGAAAATATTTGCAAAAACAAATATGGGTCCCCTATAGCCGGAGACTAAAGAAATTATAATGAGAATAAGTAAATGACAGTGAAATTAATAAAACTATTGTATCCATCTTAGAGTCAAACACAAAAACAGACCTATTGTCCCAACTGGTCAATGCCAATCCAAATTGGTCCCATTTGACCACATTAGAAGCCCATATCTTTCTAAACCTTTCCTATCCACATACCTATTCAACTATCTTTTAAAAGCTGTCACTGTGTCTTCAGTGAAGACATGGGTAACCTCCTGGAAAAAGAGGACATAAAATGAATGATGAGCTAAAAGAAACCAGTAATAATAAACAAACAGTATGGGAGAAAATTAATAGGACAGAAAACTGCTAATATCCTCAGATATATAGACACGTGTAATCAAACACAGGGTGAACTGCATCACAGTTTGGAAGGAATAACCATTAACATAGTGGATGCAGTGGATGCATTCTAAGATTCTATAGATTGTAGTACCATTCCCATGAATACAAGAGAAAAATATATAATGCCATTTATTAAGAAAGGAGGGAAGATCAAAAAGGTAAACTAATAAACACAAGGAAATCTGCAGATGCTGGAAATTCAAGCAACACACACAAAAAGCTGGTGGAACGCAGCAGGCCAGGTAGCATCTATAGGAAGAAGCACTGTCGACGTTTCAGGCTGAGACCCTTCATCAGGACTAACTGAAAGAAAAGATAGTAAGAGATTTGAAAGTAGGAGGGGGAGGGGCAAGTGTGAAATGATAGGAGAAGACCGGAGGGGGTGGGGTGAAGCTAAGAGCTGGAAAGGTGATTGGCAAAAGGGATACAGAGCTGGAGAAGGGAAAGGATCATGGGATGGGTAAACTAGTAACTAGTTTGCCTGACATCAGCAGTGGGGAAAATGCCAGTATCTACCCTTATGCTTGTAACAATAGGATACTCAGAAAGGGAATCATACTTTTTGAGATTGTAACTCACAGAATAGACAAGGGGGAACCAGTAGGTGTGATTAATAAGCTACCATGCAAGCAATTTGAGCATAGTGGTGGCGCAAAAATATGTCATCAATGGAATGTTGCTTACAGACAGTAGGAATGAGTTGTCTGTCATCTTGGGTGGGTGTGATTAATAGATGCAACTGCAATCGAGCTTATGCCCCATTTGTTCATAAACTATACTGATTTAGATGGGAAAAAGCACTTTCACTGCTGGTGCTTAGGACAGGAATGAAGGTCCTACATCTGTCTGTCCTTGGCCTCAGATATGGTTCAGGTCCTCATTTCTGCCTCTACAGTACAGTACCAAGTTGCCTTTGGTCTTCCGTGTTTCCCCCAGCCTTCAGGGGTCCAATTAAATGCTGTTTTAATGGAGTTAGTTGGCTTCTCTTCTCATCATATGCCCAACCCATCTCGAATATTTCCTCATGATCATTGTGGCCATGTTTTCTTGATGACACCAGAGGAGTAAGGCATGGTTGGAGATTTTTCATGGTTATTAAATACTGAGGATCTTCCAGAGGCTCATGGTGTGGAATGACGAGAGCTTGGCAAGGTTGCTCTCTGTCATGCACCAACATTCTTACCTATATAAGAGTGTGGACAGAACACAGCTCTGGCACAGCATCACCTTGGTGTGGACATTGTACGTGGTTGTTCACCATATGTCGCTCATTGATCTAAAGACATTCCTAGCTTTGCTGAGTCTGCACCATCTTGCTGCTTGGTGCTGCCCAGGTAGGTGAACCAGCCATATGCCTTGATGAGAGGAGGAGACTCTACACCGAGAAACACGGTCTCATGACCAACCTGTCTATCAAAGGTGCACAGGCATGGGACAAAAACAACTGTAATATTATTTAAGTTGGCTGATCATACAAAACTGACAAGACAGTGCAGCTTATGAGAAGAATGTTAAGGCTCTGGGGGATACAGACATGTTAAGAGAATTGATGACAGCATGGAGATCAAACAAGTAGAAAAATGTGAAGTCATCCACATAAGAATAATGACAGAAAAACAGGGCATTTTTAAATGGCAAGAGACTGAAAGATGTTGAGGTTCAGAGACAGCTGTGTATCCAGCTACACAGAAACATTTAAAGATAATGTGCAGGTACAGTAGACAAGTGGATGATAAACCTTGGCTTTTATTACTAGAGAACTTATGCACAGGAGGAAAAGTATTATACATGGCACTGGTGTGATCACCCCTGGAATACTGTGTATAAGCCAGGTCTCCCTATCTAACACAAGAGAGTCTAAAGATCCTGGAAATTTTGAGCAATGCACACAAAATGCTGGAAGAACTCTACAGGCCAGGCAGCAACTATGAAGGGGAATAAATAGTTGACATTTCGGTCCAAGACCCTTCATCCCTATCTGAAGGTAATCAATAAATGAAGTCTAACTTAATTGATTGATTACTGGGAGGCATTGAACAGAGTAGGTTTGTAGTGTCCCAAGTTCAGAATGAGAAATGAGGTACAAAGCTGCAATGTGGATAGAGTCAAATCAGCTTTTATCATCACCAGCATGTATCAAGTTGTCAACTTAGTAGCAGTACAATACAACACATAATAATGCACAAAGAAACAAAAAAGAGTTGATGTTTTCCTTGGTTAGGGGTTTAGAATATGGGCACAGTCCCACATTAGTTAGTCATTCAGGAGTGAGATGAGAAGTAATTTCTACATCCAGAGGGAAGGGTATCTTTAGAATTCTCCATCCAAGAGGACTGTGGAAGCTCATTTGCCGAGAATATTCATGCAGGCATTGATAGATTTTTTTAAAGTTTGAAGCGATTAGAGGGATATGGGACATTTGATTCTGAGGATGCTGGCAATTTTGAGCAACGCACACAAAATACTGGAGGAACTCAGCAAGTCTAACAACATCTATGGAGGGAAATAAACAGTTGAGTGAGATATGGGGCACATGCAGGAAAATCAGGCAGTGGTGAAAGATCAGCCATTGACCAGAGAGCAACAACAAGAGCCAAATAGCCACCTTCTGTTCCTAACTAAGCCATCCCACCATTGAGCACATTTAAATGCAGTAATAAACACTAAAAGCTGGAGGAACTCAGCAGGCCAGGTGGCATCTATGGAAAAGATTACAGTGAATGTTTTGGGCCAAGACCCTTCAGCAGGACTGGAAAAACGAAATGAAAAGTCAGATGAAGAACGTGGGGGAAAGGGAAGAAGTAGTACAACGTAGAATGTGATAGGCGAAACTGGGAGAGGGGGAGGAGTGAAGTAAAGAGCTGGTAAGTCGATTGGTGAAAAGAGAAAAAGGGCTGGCGAAGGGGGAGTCTGAAAGGAGAGGGCAGAAGACCATGGAAAAAAGGGAAGGGGGAGAAGCACCAGAGGGAGGTAATGGGCAAGTAAGGAGATAAGGCGAGAGAGGGAAATGGGAACAGGGAATGGTGAGGAGGTGGGGGCAATTACAGGAAGTTTGAGAAATTGATGTTCATGCCATCAGGTTGGAGGCTACCCAGGCAGAATAAGGTGTTGCTCCTCCAACCTCATCACAGCAGGAAAGGAGGCCATGGACTAACATGTTGGAATGGGAAAGGGAAGTAGAATTGAAATGGGTGGCCATCAAGGGATCTGATAGACAGCAGATGACCAAAACAGACTCACAGGGGAAGTGTTGTCTCACTTGGAAGGGCCCTAAATGGTAGTGAAGGAGGACGTGTAGGGGCAGGCGTGGTAGGTGTAGGTGTAGGGGCAGGCACTTTGTTCTATTTGCAAGGATAAGTACCAGGAGGGAGATCAGTGGGGAGGGCCAAATGGATAAGGGAGTCGCATAGGGAGTGATCGCTGTGGAAAACAGTAAGTGGGGGGGGGGGGGAGGGGGGAGGGGAAGATGTGCTTGGTGGTGGGATCCCAGTGGAGATGGCGGAAGTTACAGAGAATTATGTGCTGGACGCAGAGGCTGGTGGGGTGGTAGGTGAGGACAAGGGGAACCCTATCCCTGGTGGGGTGACGAGTGGATGGGATGAGGGCTGACTTGCGTGAAATGGAAGAGATTTGGCGAGAGCAGTGTTGATGGAGGAAGGAAAGTTTTTTTCTTTGAAGGAGGAAGGCACCTCATCGGTTCTGGAATGAAAAGCCTCAACCTGAGAGCAGTTGCAGTGGAGACAAAGGAATTGAGAGAAAGGGATGGCATTTTTACAAGTGACAGGGTGGGAAAAGGTATAGTCTAGGCAGCTAGACTATGCCAGAAGATGTGGAGCACTGCCATAAGAAAGTAGCATCCCATCCAAGCCATTCTCTTTTCTTGTTATTGCCATCTGCCTGATGGCAAAAACGAGAGGTTAAGGAGGTACTGGAAGCTTAAGACTCAAACCACCAGGTTCCGGAATAGCTATTACCCTACAATCATCAAGCTTCTGAACCAATGTGGATGACTTCTCTCATCGTAACTCTGAAATGACTCCCCAACCTACACTCATTTTCAAGAACTCTACAACTCATGCTCCAAGTATTGTTTTCTGCAATTTGTCTTCATTTGCATGATGATTGTTTGTCAGTCTTTGTTTTGCCGTACATCCTTTTGTATTTATTTTCCTGTAATGCCTGCAAGAAAATGAATCTCAAGAAAGAATATGGTAACATATACGTACTTTAATGATAGATTTTACCTGTGACATTATGTTCTCCCGGTCAGTCCAGTACTTACCTTCCAGCAATTTGGTTCTCTGTTGGAAGGTGTAACACGATTTGTCCTTATATAGTGGCATCTCCTCGTACTTGGGGCCCTGTCGGTGGAAGGGATCTTCCCGATCACGTTTCCAGACGGGATATTTGGGTTCAGCCAAGCCCGGTTCGAAGTGCATCCTGTCCCAGTAGGTGATGGGCTCCAGCCCGGGTATTTCCACTGTCTCTCCTTTCTCCTTTAGTTTCTGGGTGCGAATCGCCCGGCCCGCAGTGACATGGAGGACCCGACATTCTAAGAACCCAGGCATTCCAATACGCGAGGCTCTGCTCCACATCGCAAGAAATTAATCCCCAACTTCAGCAGAAAAAAAGATTAGGCCTCATCCGGTTACTCTAGCAACGAGGCTTCGAAAAGGATGATGGGATTTTTGACTTTCAACTTTGACACTACTTTGCCGGCGAAGTTTGATTGACATATAAATAAACCATACAGATTAAAAGTTAGTTCACAATTCACCAATTAGAGCAGAGTAAGTAGAGGGCGGGATTGAAAGTAACGAATCCTACGGAAGAGTGGAGTATAATTGATAATGCTTGGTTGAGATCCGATGATGTTACACGGATGGTTTAAAAGATCCAGTGACAGGTCGTTCAGGAGTTTCTGTTTATATTCCAAAGTTTCAGATGACTATTAAGAAAAGATTATCAAAGTATCGGTATTCACGTCTCAGATGTTTGGTATTGTTTTAGCCTTGGAATGGACCGAAGAAGCACGCCCTGATTATGTACTGCTGTATTCTGATTCGTTTTCGGTCTTGACATCTATTAAAACAGGTATTTCAAATGTACGCCAGTTCTTGAAATTGGACATCTGAGGCTGTGTTTGCATTTCATATGGGTTCCTGCCCATGTTGGGGTGGCAGACATTCTTGCTGGGATTACAGTCATAATCTATGGAAAAGTACAAGCAATCGACGTTTCGGGCCGAGACCCTTCATCGGGGAGGGTCTCGGTCCGAAACGTTGACTGTTTACTCTTTTCCATACACGCTGCCTGGCCTGTTGAGTTCCTCCAGCATCTTGTGTGTGTTGCTTTGGATTTCCAGCATCCGCAGATTTTCTCGTGCTTTGACAGACAGTCTTGCCAAGCCATCACTTAAAATTAAGGATATTAATGTAGTGCCTTTGCATGGGGGGGGGGGGTGAAATGAAGGCCATAATTAAAAAGACTATTCAATCACTGTGGCAACAAAGTTAGGATCAGGAGAAAGGACAGTTTTTATATATAAGTTCAGAGGAGGGTGGGAACTCAACTGAGAAAAGGGTATAAAAGGAGGGAAGAAGTTATACTTATGTTTACGTATTGGACATACTAATCTGAATAATTCTTTATTCAGAATTAATATGCACGATTAGGGGATTTGTAGGGAGTGCACTTATCAATAAATGGTGCAGCACTTATTGTTTGAATTCAGTTCCTATGAGGTGCAAAGGAAACATTTAATTGCTAAATTGATATCTTTAGGATAGACATAGTTTTACATGGAAAGTTTGTTAGGAAGTCAGTGCCGTCATAGTGTATATAATTGTGTATTTGACTTTTTGAAAAGCATCAGACTTCTTGATATTATTTGAGTTTTTTGGGAGTGGGAGGTGGAATTTTAGTGGGTATAATTTCTCATCTTTGCCGCATACTTCAACTCAGTAGATAACAGCAATGCACCTTATGTTGGTCTACCAATTGCCATTGAACTTCACAAGAAGATCCGTGGATGTGAACTGTTGGTATAAGGGTGGAGTCTGCCTCTACTCACCCCAGATTTACTGGTCCAAGCACCATATCAGGAAATTTGTGATCACCTCTCTTTACAATGTTTACTTTGATACCCTCCTTGTGCTTTATGTGATATTCAGGCCGACCTTACCCAATGCACTTAACTACATGCTTTAGTTCTCTGAGGGCGAGGGGACTGACTGCAAATATTTGTAAATACTTAAATCATTCTATTCTGCACAGCCAATAAACATTTATCTATGAAACAGAAATGAAAACCGTTGGAAACTCTAATATTACAACATCTCTAAAGAGAAAAAAACAAGGAACAGTGAAAATAATTTGCTTTAAACATACAGTGGAGAGGAATACTTGGGGTAAAGTATTGAGCCTCACATGCTAATTGAGGCTTGGATTATGTTAATGGGTCACTGACAGGAAATGTAAACTCTTGTTTCACAATCCACAGATTTTGCCTGGCCTGCTTGGTATTTCCATTGCCTTTTTTCAAACATCCCTTGTGTTCTCAACCCTAAACGTCGACCATCCCTTAGCTTCCACAGCTGCATGACCTACTGAGTTCCTCAAGCTGTTTTTTTCAGATTAGAGCATTTGCCATCTCTTGTGTTTCCCTATTCTTCTCCATTCATTTCCACTTTGACCTCCCTCTGTTCAACTTTATAGTCTTCCAGCAAAATTCCATGTTAACTTCAGAAAAGGATGGCTTTTTAGAACAGCTTGTTGTTGAGCCCACTAGGGGATCTGCTGTGCTGGATTGGGTGTTGTGCAATGATCCAGAGGTGATAAGAGAGCTTAAGGTTAAGGAACCCTAAGGGAATAGTGATCACAGTATGATCATGTTCACATTGAAATTGGAGAAGGAGAAACTAAAATCCAATGTGTTGATATTTCAGCGGAATAAAGGAAATTACAATGGTATGAGAGGGGAACTGGCCAAAGTTGATTGGAAAGGGACACTAGCAGAAAGGAAAGCAAAGCAGCAATGGCTGGAATTTCTGCGAAAAATGAGGGAAGTGCAAGACAGATATATTCCAAATCGGAAGAAATTTTTGAATGACAAGTGAAGTCAGAGCCAAAGCAAAAGAGAGGGCATAAAAGGAAGCCAAAACTAGTGGGAAGAGAGAGAATTGAGAACCTTTTAAAAACTTGCAGAAGGAAACTAAGAAGGTTATTAAGAAAGAAAACATGAATTATTAAAGGAAGCTGGTGATTAATATCAAAGAAGATACTAAAAGGTTTTTTTAAGTATATAAAGAGTAAAAGAGAGTTGAGGGTAGATAATGGACCAATAGAAAATGACGCTGGAGATATTGTAATGAGAGACTCAGAGATGGCAGAAGAACCAAATGTGTATTTTGCATCAGTCTTCATAGTGGAAGACATCTGCAGTATTGTATACCAGACATGCAAGAGTGTCATGGAAGTGAAGTGTGTGCAGTGAAAATTATGACTGAGAAGGTGCTCAGGAAGCTTAATGGTCTGAGGGTGGATAAATCTCCTGGACCTGATGGAGTGCATCCTCAGGTTCTGAAGGAAGTGGATGGAGAGATTGCAGAGGCGTTAACAATGATCTTTCAAGAGTCGATAGATTCTGGCATTGTACCGGATGACTGGACAAAAATTGCAAATTTTACTCCATTACTTAAGAAGGATGGGAGGCAGCAGAAAGGAAACTATAGACCTATTAGCTTGACATCAGTGGTTGGGAAGTTGTTGGAATCGATTGTTAGGGATGAGATTACTGAGTACCTGGAGGCACATGACAAGATTTCCCTCGGGATCAATAAAGTATGTCTGTCTGTCTATCTGATGGGCCAAGGCCTGCATGGTTTCCTGAAAGGAAAATCCTGCCTGACAAACCAACTGCAATTCTTTGAGGAAATTACAAGCAGGGTAGACAAAGGAGATGCAGTAGATGTGGTGTACTTGGATTTTCAGAAGGCTTTTGACAAGGTGCCGCAGATAAGGCTGCTTAACAAGATAAGAGCCCGTGGAATTACAGGGAAGTTATTATTGTGGGTGGAGCACTGGCTGATCAGCAGAAAACAGAGAGTGGGAATAAAGAGATCCTATTCTGGCTGGTTGCTGGTTACCAGTGGAGTTCCACAAGGGTCAGTATTGAGACCGCTGCTCTTTACGATGTATGTCAGTGATTTGGACTATGGGATTAATGCATTTGAGGCTAAATTTGCCAATGATACAAAGACAGGTTGAGGAACAGGTGGTGTTGAGGAAACAGAACCTGCAGAGAGACTTAGATAGTTTAGGGGAATGGGCAAAAAAGTGGCAAGTGAATACAATGTTGGAAAGTGTATGGTCATGCACTTTAGTGGAAGAACTAAACAGGCAGACTATTATTTATATGGGGAGAGAATTCAAAATGCAGAAATGCAAAGGGACTTGGGAGTCCTAGTGCAGGATACCCTAAAGGATAACCTCCAGGTTGAGTTGGTGGTGAAGAAGGCAAATGCAATGTTGGCATTAATTTCTAGAGGTATAGAATATAAGAACAGGGATGTGATGTTGAGACTCTATAAGGCACTCGTGAGACCATTATTGGAGTATTGTGTGCAGTTTTGGGCTCCTTATTTTAGAAAGGATGTACTGACGTTGGAGAGGGTTCAGAGAAGATCCATGAGAATGATTCCAGGAATGAAAGAGTTATCGTGTGAGGAACATCTGGCAGCTCTTGGGCTGTATTCCCTGGAGTTCAGGAGAATGAGGGGGGAATCTCATAGAAACATTCCAAATGTTAAAAGGCATGAACAGATTAGATATGGCAAAGTTATTTCCCTTGGTAGGGGAGTCTAGGACAGGAGGGAATGACTTCAGGAATGAAGGACATCCATTTAGAACAGAGTTGTGAAGAAATTACTTTAGTCAGAGGATGGTAAATCTGTGGAATTTGTTGCCATGAGTGTCTGTGGAGGCCAGGTCATTGGGTATATTTAAGGCAGAGATAGGGTCTTGCTTAGCCAGGGCATCAAAAGGTATGGGGAGAAGGCAGGGGAGTGGGGATGACTGGAAGAATTGGATCAGCCCATGATTGAAAGGCAGTGCAGACTCAATGGGCTGAATGGCCAATTTCTGCTCCTATATCTTATGGTCTTACACTACCACATGTCCAACTAAGTATTCTTTCAACATAGCATTCAGAATTCTGATAATAAGCATCTTCATTTAAGATTTACAGAATTTACTTTTTTCTAATATTTCAGATTAATCTCACCCTGTTTACAGTTCATCCTGAGTATCCTTTAGTTTCCTTATTCACTCCATCACTGTTTTCTTTTACATTGTACTATTATTCCTGAGTTATTTTAACACCAATTTTTAAAAAATTGCTTAAATTGTGAAATATGCTTGCATAAAGTAATCAAGGAGGCCAGTGTAGAAACAGTAATGTCCTTGATCAGAAAAGTACAGTTGGCAAGGTGGCTGAAGCTCTCTGGCTAGTGATGGTCTACGGGGTTCTGTACTGGGGCGTGCACGATTTGTAATATGTGACCTGGATGAAAATGTATGTGGGTGTGTTAATAGGTCTGCAGAAGATAGAGAGATTGGTGTTGTGAATAGCATAGAAAACTGGTAAAGCAAACAGTGGGATATAGATCAGTTTCCTATATGGGCAGAGAAATCGGCAGATGGTGTTTAATGTGGCCAAAAATTGAAGTGTTGCATCTTAGGAAATCAAATGTAAAGAGTCAGTACATTGTTAATGGCAAGTGTTGTTAGCAGAGTGATCTTGGTTCCAAGTTCATAGCTCTCTGAAAGTGGCTGCAGGGGGTGATAACATGATAAAGAAGGCATAAGGCATGCTTGCCTTTATTAGTCAAAGAAAGTCCAGTCAAGTCAAGTCAAGTCACTTTTACTGTCATTTCGACCATAACTGCTGGTACAGTACATAGTAAAAATGAGACAACATTTTTCAGTACCATGGTGTTACATGACACAGTACAAAAACTAGACTGAACTACACAAAAAAAAACACAGAGAAAGCTACACTAGACTACAGACCTACACAGGACTGTGTAAAGTGCACAAAAACAGTGCAGGCTTTACAATAAATAATTAACAGGACAGTAGGGCAAGGTGTCAGTCCAGGCTTCGGGTATTGAGGAGTCTGATAGCTTGGGGGAAGAAACTGTTACATAGTCTGGTCGTGAGAGCCCGAATGCTTCGGAGCCTTTTCCCAGACGGCAGGAGGGAGAAGAGTTTGTATGAGGGGTGCATGGGGTCCTTCATAATGCTGTTTGCTTTGTGGATGCAGCGTGTAGTGTAAATGTCCATGATGGCAGGAAGAGAGACCCCGATGATCTTCTCAGCTGACCTCACTATCGGCTGCAGGGTCTTGTGATCCGAGATGGTGCAATTTCCGAACCAGGCAGTGATGTAGCTGCTCAGGATGCTCTCAATACAACCCCTGTAGAATGTGATGAGGATTGGGGGGTGGGAGATGGACTTTCCTCAGCCTTCGCAGAAAGTAGAGACCCTGCTGGGCTTTCTTTGCTATGGAGCTGGTGTTGAGGGACCAGGTGAGATTCTCCGCCAGGTGAACATCAAGAAATTTGGTGCTCTTAATGATCTCTACCGAGAAGCCGTCAATGTTCAGCGGGGAGTGGTTGTTCTGTGCCCTCCTGAAGTCAACAACCATCTCTTCTGTTTTGTTCACATTAAGAGACAGGTTGTTGGCTCTGCACCAGTCTGTTAGCTGCTGCACCTCCTCTCTGTAAGCTGACTCGTCATTCTTGCTGATGAGACCCACCACGGTCGTGTCATTGGCGAACTTGATGATGTGGTTCGAGCTGTGTGTTGCAGCACAGTCATGGGTCAGCAGAGTGAACAGCAGTGGACTGAGCACACAGCCCTGGGAAACCCCTGTGCTCAGTGTGATGTTGTTGGAGATGCTGCTCCCGATCTGGACTGATTGAGGTCTCCCAGTCAGGAAGTCTAGGATCCAGTTACAGAGGGAGGTGTTCAGGCCCAGCAGTTTCAGCTTTCCAGTCAGGTGCTGAGGAATGATTGTGTTGTATGCTGAACTGAAGTCTATGAACAGCATTCAAACGTATGTGTCTTTTTTGTCCAGGTGGGTTAGGGCCAGGTGGAGGGTGGTGGCAATGGCATAGTCTGTTGAGTGGTTGGGACAGTACGCAAACTGCAGGGGGTCCAGTGAGGGGGGCAGCAGGGTCTTGATATGCCTCATGACAAGAAGTGAGTTCAATAGTCAGGAAGTTATGTTGCAACATTATTAAGTTATTATTAGATCACATTTAGAGTATTGCATTCAGTTCTGGTCATCTCCACTATAGGAAGGATGTTGAGGCTTTGGAGAGGGTGCAGAAGGGGCTTACCAGGATTCTGCTTGAATTAGAGGACATGCTATAAGGAGTGGTTGGACAAACTTGGGTTGTTTTGCTTTTTTTTAGAGTGGCAGAAACTGGGGGAGATCTGATAGGAGTTTATATTATTAAGAAAGGCACAGATAGAGTAGACAGGCAGTATCTTTTTTCCAGAGTTGAAATACCTTATACCAGAGGGCATGCATTTAAGACGAGGGAGTTAAGTTCAAAGAGAATATGGGGATAACAGTACACGAATGTGCAGGTAATCAAAATTCAAAATACATTTATTATCAAACTATATGTTACTATATGCTACCTTGAGATTTATTTTCTTGCAGACATTTACATGAAAATAAAGAAATACAATAGAATTTATGGAACACTCTACATAGCAAAGACTAACAAACACCAATGTACAAAATAGGACAAATCACGCAAATAATAAAAAGGTAAATAAATAATACTGAGAACATGAGTTGTAGAGCCTTTGAAAGTGAGTCTATAGATTGTGGAGTCAGTTCAGTGTTGAGGTGGGTGAAGTTATCCATTCTGGATCAGGCGTCTGATGGTTGTAGATTAAAAATGTTCCTGAACCTGGTGATGTGGGACCCAAGGCTCCCAAACCTCCTGCGCAGTGATAGTAGGTACCCTAGGATATGGATATTACATAGGAAGAAGGGATTTGTTCAGTTGTGCATTGCTTTACAAATTTTACTAGTTCAGTACAACATTGTAGGGTGAAGGTTCTGTTCCTGTGTTAATTGCATGATGAGAAGTTTCATAATGTCATCAATGTGAGGTGGCTTGTACTTTTGTTTTCTTGTGCATGCTTGACTGATATTTATATGGTAAGTTGAAATCCTACAAATTGTATTTACAATATTATTGTCTGTGCAGCTAAGTTTAATGCTAAAAAGATTGTAATTATAAATTTTCTAATTATTTTCTTTGAAATAACGTTTGTCTAATAGTAACATTGCTAATATCTTCTGCTGTTTGATTATTTTATAACCATAATTATGCACATTAATTTTTATATTAACCACAAATTTATCATGAAAAGAATGCTACATTTCAAATAATTTGATGTTATATATTTCAAGTGAAATGTAATATGTGAGATCGACAATATAGATGAAAGTTTTAGTGTTGTGAGGAGTTAAGGACAAGTGTTCGGCATTGCTAGTTTTTGAATGAAATTGTATTTTATTTTACAGGTGATGGCTGAAAATTATGATGATTGGCTTTCTCTTCGACCACGTGAGCCTCTGCCTACTCAGTGTTGTGGTAGTGGTTGTAATCCCTGTGTATTTGATATTTATGAGAAGGAACTCATGCAGTGGAAGCAGGCAAGAACTAAAGGAGTTCAACATCTTCTGAGTAAGGATAATGAGGTAAGTGTAAATTGGAAACCCTTTCAGAGCTATGGGGTGAGTCAAAAAATTTGCTATAAAATATGGATGTCAAATTTCTCCCATTCCTCTTCCTTTCTGAAGGATAGATGAGTAAAATAATTTATTGTACTGTGTACTGAATATACAAATCAAAAACTCTCATAAAATTATTGAACTAATTCTCCTACAATACCGCAAATGGAAACTTCCATTGACTTCACAATTCTCAAAATGGGTTAGCCAAAATTCAGCCAGAATTCATTGTTGTTATCTTAATACATGAATCCTGTTGGAGTGGTATCTTTAAGATCTGGCGCAGGTTTGATTCTCATGCTTCTGTGATGAGGAATCATCTGTTGTGAATTGTCTAGGTTCAAATGCAAAAAATTCCCTCTTAGATACCAGATGATACTAAGAAATTGCTGAGTTATTCAGTGGAGCAAGCCAACATTGGCAGAATAATATTGACCAGCATACTACTTTGATTTTTGTAAAATAAAATGAAGTTTCAGATGTGGGTTATCCAAGTATCGTTAAAGACATCAGTAAATATCACTTGAACTTGTAAAGCCCTTAATAACTTCAGAGACAATTGGATACCCCGATTGTTCTGCAACAGAGCTAGATGGCACAAGAAGTGACCTGGATGCAAACTAGAGAGTTGTGGACCAACTAGATTGGTTAGGTATTTTAACATCATAATCAGAACCAGGTTTAATATCACTGGCGTATGTCATGAAATTTGTTGTTTTGCAGTAGCAGTACATTGCAATACATAATAAAAAACTATAAATTACAGTAGGAAATGTTTACAGAGGATTCCAGTTACTTGGGACATATCGGACCAGTACATTTTAGCTCAATTAAGCAGCTGCCCCAATTAGCCAAGTTTTCATGGAAATAGTTGAAAAGGTATTTTTAAAAAAAGCCAAACTACTGTTTAACTGAGTTACAAATTATGCATTTCAATGAATAAATTAGAACACTACTAATAATACTATAGTATCATAAAACTGTGTATTAGTTCCTAATAGTTGTTTGAGGAATTCACCCAGTTTTCACTGTTGTGGTCTTTTGATTGACTAAATGAACAAAATCAGTGTGCAGACACCTAGTGCAGATAATGAACTGCCTCATACAATGCTTTCATGATTGCATCCTCCAAATCTTCATTTTAAATGATATCCAAGATGATTATCGATACCTTCAAATTCTTTGTAGTCCCTAACTTGTTGAAGTAGTAAAATTGTTTAATTTTCACTCCAGCCATTTTTGGAATCTCTAAGCCTAAGTGCTCGAAACCACATGAGCAAAACAGTTCTGAATTGTCTTACTGCTTATTTCTTGCCAACTGTCAGATGGGGGTCCTTAATGATGAATAAAACTAACTGTTTTGAACACAAGCACATGCATCTGATGCTATTTCAAAACTGTTTGCTGGAAGCATGGTGGAAGATCTAATAGCTACACAATTGCATGCAACTGACGTTAGTTAGAAACTGTTTGGCAGCAATCTCCTGTCCTAATTAAGTGGCATAGTTCCCCAAATAAACAAAGGGAATCACATCGATTTATTTTCTCAATTGAGTCTTTGTTCTTTAAGAGTTATCCCAAATAAGCGGCTGTCCCTATTAATTGATTGTCAAATTAACTGGAAATATATATATGTAATTGTAATGTTATATAACTAGTACAAAATATGAAAACAAAATTTTGAGATAGTATACATATATACATGTCCAATGGATAGTATACATGTCCATTCAAAAATCCTCCTTGATGGTAGCAATGAGAGGGGAACGTGGCCTGGGTGATCGGGATCCTTAATGATGAATGGCCCTTTTTGAGGCATCGCCTTTTGACAATGATCTTGATGCTGGAGAGGCCGAGTTTGTAAATTCTACAGTTTTTTCCGATATTGTGCAGTGAATAAGCCCTCCGTTACCAGACGATGATGCAACCAGTTTGAATGCTCTTCACAATGCATCTGTTGAATTTGTGAGAGTATTGGGTGACAAACCAGTCTGCTCAAACTCCTAATGAAATGTAGCTGCTGCCATGTCTTCTTTCTAATTGCATCAATATGTTGGGCCCAGGATAGATCTTCAGAGAGGTTGACACCCAGAAACTTGAAACTGTTGATCCTTCAATAAGGACTGGATGTGTTTCCTTAACTTCAAAGGTTTCAAAACTACATTTTAATGTCAGAGAAATGCTTTTTCTTCACAACCACCCATGAAAACAGCCGAGTGCCCCAAAGAATGAATGACAGTTAAATGTTAGCACTCCAAAGACCCCCCAGCTTCCCCCTCCCATGCATAAGCAGCAGCAAAGCAAAATCCCCCCTTCCCCCACCAGCAAAATAAGCATCAGCGCCCCCCCACCGAGCATTCAAGCATGCAGCAAAACATCAATAGAGACAGAGACTTGCAATACCCTAAAGACTACTCATTCACCTGGTATTCGACATACCACAGGCTCTCTCCCTCCATAGTAAGGGAAAAAGAGATGTTCCAGTTTCACAGCGAGAGGGAAGACATAACAAACAACTTGCTAATTTACGATGTTAAATCCTGGTCCACAGTCAATTCCTTGGTCTTACTATTGTTGGATCTGACTGTTTAAATTTAGGTTTAGAGTATTTAATTGCCAATTTCTTTGCAATTTAACAAATAATTATCTACTTGTATTTTAAGTAGTTCTATATGCATATAACAGTTTAATATGCCTCTAGCAGCTATACAAAGTATAATTCTGGAAAGCTCTGGAAGCTTCTTTGTTCTGCATTATTTGAATAAGTACTTTCTCATTGGTTAAATTGGTACTGCAGTATTGAATTTCTAATTGGTTAATTTTTATCTACAAATTTGAATGAAATTCTCTTTATCTCTGTTGGTATAAAATAGCTAAACACACAGCAGCACCACCTTTAATCTTAGCTCTGTCTTCACTAGTAGATCACTATCTCTGTCTGTTCAACTTTGCTCTGTCAACTCTTAATAAAACAATTGTGAAGCAACAAGTTTTGTGTCTTTTTCGTGACTTCTAAAAGAACCTTGGATTTTAAAAAAATTCAGAAGCTATTAAGTGGCATAGTTGGCGAAAGATTTTGAACTTTAGAACTTGGAACAATCTAAGACAAAAGTGAATTTTTTTTGTGCAACAAATGTGATAAGAACTTCTTGTGTTCCTCTGAGAGAAAAAGGGTTCTGGCTTCAAATATCTGATGGAAATTAGGCTTGAGGACTGCTGCATTGTTATTTTAAAAAGAAAAACAGCTGTGAAAATATTGCGTGTAATCTCTCAATCTATCTTGGTACCCAGTAAAAATATTGGTTATACAATCTGTTTGCTTGCTGGATCAATCTATTTAGTTACAATCTCTTTGTATTTTGAGATTGTGGTCAAAGTGATAAAAGTATGTACGGATTGAGATCCCTACTGGTTCAAGAGCCTGATGTTGAAGGGTAATAACTGTTCTTGAACCTGATGGTATGAGACCTGGGGCTCCTGTACCACCTTCCTCATGGCAGCAGCAGCAAGAGAGTATGGTATGGGTGGTGGAGGTCCCTGATCATGGATGTTGCTTTCCTGCACCACTGTTCCATTTAGGTGTGCTCAGTGGTGGGACACCTTGTTCCAATAAAGAACAAGTGAGTGAAGCCACACAGGACTGAAGATGAAATCATTATTGATCAATGTATTGACAAGATAGTGGCAGGTCCATCAACTATTTTCAATGCCCAGAAGCTATCACACAAGTGGCTTAGTTATTGATGTGGCCAGTGGATTCTGGTTTGTACTGATGTCTGAATGTCAGTCATGGTTGGCTTTTCTAGCTGATGGTCAACAATACCAGAGGAGCCCCTGTGGCAGCTACATCCACAACAGTCCCACTGTCTTATCAAATGGCTGTTAGACAACACCTGAAACCTACCAGTCATTGATTTGACTGTTGTACAATATGTGGATGATTTCCTTATTGCATTTGAAGCTGCAGACCATCATGAACATGACGTGCTTTATTTGTTTGATTATCCATCTACCAAGGATTAAAAAGTGAACCTAGATAAAGCACAATTGCAAAGGGGGAAATAATTTCCTAAAGTAAATGGGAAATCACCAAGGATTGTGCAAAAGCTGTTAAGCCGGCAAAGCCCCCAACAGGTTACAGCTTTAGTCATTTCTGGGTTTGTGCAACTACAACAGAGCAGGAGTCGATTCATATGCTAAAACTGCTCAACCATTCAACAATCTGCTGAGGGGCAGCAAGCACTTAAACAGCCCTATGACTCTTAATGAAGAACTCATCAAACTTTAAACTTTAACTTTGGTATTGTGTACTGCGCCTGCTTTGGGAATCCCTGATACAGATAAACCATTTACCCTACATGTCAATGAGAAACATGGTTACATGATGGTCATCTTAACGTGGAGACTGACAGCATTCTGTTGGTACCCTGCTAAACTGGATAATGTAGCATTAGGATGGGAACCTTGTTTATGAGCAGTACAGGCAACCTATCTGGCAGTCATGGCTCTTTCTAGCATCGTGCCTGATCAAGTTTTAAATGTTCGATGTCCAAACTCAGTACACCCTTTACTGACTATGAATAGAGCCTTTCAAATAAAAACTGCTTAGTGGTCCAAGTTGTTAACTGTTTCTGATGCACCTAATGTCATTATTCAGTGAGTGAGTCCAGCAAATCAAGCTACACTACTACCGTTGGACATGGAAGACTATGATGACCATGATTGTGAAAAAATAATAACATGCCATGAAGAGCCAAAGGATTGCAAATAAACACTCTTATCAAACCTCGATCTGATTCTGTGCTCCTCAGTGATTGAGAGAGGAATTCAGATGACTGAATGGGCTGTTGTTTCTGAAATTGAAATGCTGGCATCAGGAAGCATGGCTTCTGATAATCTACACAACAGGCTGAATTAAAAAGCCTGTAAGTTGGACAGCTAATATCTACATTTATTCTCGATATGCTTTTGGAGTTGTTCATGATTTTGGAAACTTGTGGAGACAAAAAGGATTTCTTGGGCTGTAGGAATCCTAATCAAGAATGGCCAACTAGTACAAGAACTTATAGATGTTGTAGACATGCCGTCAGAATTTGTTGTGTTAACATGTAAAAATCACTCCAAAGTGACTACAAAAATAAATACATTTGCAATGCAATTGCAAAAAGGGAAGCACGGGAGGGAGTAAAAGAAGTACCAATAACATGTGCAGTGAACCCAACAACTGGAATTATGAAAACAAAGTTGAACTTTATATCACAGACAAACATATAAGATATTCAAGAGATGCAAGCTTCATGTTCTCCACAGGAAAAGTGGATCTAGATGGAGAATGGTGAGTGGTTAAACAATGATGGAGTATGGAGGTATGGCAATGGTCATAGTCTGATTGCCCCTTCTACACTGCTTCCTTATCTAGCACAGCAGATATATTTTCTAGGACACATTGGAGTGCAAAAGATGATCGACAGATTCTCCCAAAGGTGGTGGAATTTAAAGTTCAGGGCACATACTCGACAAACATTTGAAAGATGCACAACATGCCGGAAAACAAATCCTGGAGCAGCGGAAAAGCTGCCACAATTGCTTCTGTCCCACCTGGTCCATTTTTTTTGCATCTGTAAGTGGTCAACATTACTCTGCCAACGTGTTAAAGATAATCAGGCATACTGGTAATAGTAGACAAGTTGGGTGGAAGCTATTCCAGCAAGGAGAGCCACTGCCACCCATACAGCCAAACCTCTAATCAAGACTGTATTCCTAGATGGGGATTGCCAGGTCACATTGATCCTGATCAAGGATGGTCTTTTCATTGTCCACATTCACCCAGGGCCATCAGATCAAATTGAATGAATGAATAGAATCATCAAACAATGACTGACTAAGTATCACAAGGAAGACATGCCATAGCCTACGGCTCTTCCTATGGTTTTATGTATCATCAGACCAACCCCAAAGAAGTCAACTAAACTAAGTCCATTCAAGGTGTTAACAGGGCACCCTGTGTCACTGCCAGGAGCCCTCGATCTCAGAGGCTGATGTGCACATTGTGGCAGACAGTTTAGTTACCTGTTGTGTGAAATTAACCCAAGCTGCACAGTCTGCTGTTCAACAGGTTTCTGCTGTTTGGGAAGATTCAATAGAAGGAAGGTGATTCCTGGTAAGAGGGTCCTGATCAAAAAACCTTATAAGGAAACACTGGGAGCTGGATGGGAAGGTCCTTATCAAATGCTGTTAACTACTAACTAGACAGTGAAAGTAAAAGTAAGTGGAAACACGCCAGCCACCGCAGGTGAACTGAACTGGTATCTGATGAGGACAAGTGCTGTGATTAACGTGCTGGTAACCTCTTGGCCACTGTATCTACACTGCTAGATTATAGTGAGCAAATCACCAACCAGCCAGAAGACTTCAAGCAAGTCAAAAACTACTGGATATTCTAAAGTTTATTATGCTATTAGATATTATATTTTTGTCATTTTGCCTACTTACTATGAGTACGAATATTCATACTAATATGCCTTATCATAATTTACATTTTTACTTAGTTAAAGGTGATCATTAATACAATAGTTCAAACTCACATGATCTTCCTAACCATGACATAATCTTAAGAATAATTTGAAGAAGATACGGTGTACCCTTTTGATATTTCATAACTTGAACAGCTTTTGATTATTGTGTACTTAACATAGATACCACAAGTTTTTCTGCCTCTGAATTTTCAGATGTAATAATTCTAATCATGTGATTTAGAATCGGGGGGGGGGGGAGAATTGTTGGATCTGACTGTTTCTTAGACTGCTTAATTGTTTATTTCATTTAGTATGTTGCTCTATCTGCAATCTTTCTTGTGTCTGATTTATAGTATACTGTCGTACTCATCCTGAATAAAGTGAGGCTAATGCAGGTATTGCTGATCAGGGGTTTCCAGCACTTGTATATGCAGCAGAGTTCTGAGATGAGGCCCACTTTGAGTAACAATGTCCAGTTCTTCATTATTATGTGCAGTTGAATTATGAGTGGAAATGAAACAGGCTGCATACATGCTTATTAATCCTTCAGTTCAATCATAACAAATAATCTAAAATAATACATTTACAAAGAAAAATTCTGTGATGGCTTCAGAAATCATATATCAATAAAAGACACCAGTTTTCATCAAAACTATTTAATAACTACAATGGAAAGTTTATTTAGACAGGTTGGGAGTAGAATGATTCGTGGGTGCCAGAATGTGAAATGAAAACAATGTATTGTGGCACATTCGTAATTCATCTTGATGCCAACGCAAATGAAAGTTGTGGGTGTTAACATCTCAATCATCCTTGTGTCAGCATGAAATTGCTCAGATGGAACAGAAACTAAATGACATTTGCTGCTATTAATTTGCTACTGTTCTCTTTCCTATCTTGTTTCAGTCAAACCAGAGTGATTTGCAGTTAATTGCACCTGAAAAATGGAGTGCTTTTCAGATAGTATGTGTGGAGCAGCAGACAGCTGACACTTATTTATATAAATTCCAGCTTCCCAATGGTTGCTGTCTTGGATTGACTGTAGGACAGCACATTGTGGCAAGGTAAGAAATCTTTACATTTACAAATATCCATGATATTACATATTCACATTTTCTCCACAGAGTGGAGAATTCCTTCATACCACGGTGAGTTATCAATTGAGGGGAGTAAAAGGCAGCTGTAACCAGAGCTCTTTTGTGGAAATCTAATGTTATTTTGTTGAAATAAAATCCTTTAAGGTGTCTCACCGATGAGGTAATTGATATCAAGCGTGTTCTATTTGTCACCCTCTTTGTCTGGGCTCAGCAGCAGATTTTATCAAACCAAAAGATATTATCAAAAGTTTGTTCTATAGAGTATTACTATGTAATCTGTCTTAATTTTTAAAGTGGTATTATAAACTAAGATGTTTAAAAGCATTAGAAATTTGGAGTAAATTCGCAAAATTTTGAGAATGTTATTGGACTTTCAGGTAACAGTGTTGCTATGACAGCCTCAGGTTCACTAGTAGTATTGTGATTAGAGAAGTAGTGGAAACTGAGGAAGATGGGACTAAGAGAAAAACTTCTTGGTCAGTGAAAGCAGGTATAGGAAAATGTTATAGCTATGTAGGTGACCAAGAGTATGGTCTGTGGTCCTTGTAGAGTGGGTAGGGTTATTTGACTGAATGTATCATGATTTAGCTGAGTCCATATTGTTTGTCTAACTTAAAGGGGCGTTATCAATGGTCTGGAGGTCCAAAGAGCATATACTCCAGTGAGTCCTCTGAATGCAGAAGGTTATTTTGAAGTTCTGATAAAGGTAGTGTGCCATCGCTATTCTGTAGTCAAAGTTTAACATTTCTGTTACTGCTACGGAGTAATTAATGACACAGCCATACAGTGCAACTCTCCTAGTTTAATATATAACGTAAGATCTCAAACAATGAGAAATGTGTGCAACCATCCAATCATTTAATTTCTGCTTTGTCCCTAATAGATCTATAAAGATGGATTAATGTCTCAACTTGTAAAGACCTGGAAGGAGACGGATACTGTTTGCTGGAGGGGCCCTTTTGGAAGGTTTCCATACATAGCAAATCAAGTAAGTCACTCAGCTTGGAAATTTGGGTTTGCCATACATAAATATAATTCTAATATATATTGTGATCAATTAGAGGAAGAAACAGTCCTCATGAAAATTTTTTCTATCATTTTTATCTCCTAAAGGAATAAAAAAATATCTTTGTAAGATTGTTAATTCAGTGATAGATTTCAGTACTAAAATGATCAAATTCTTATGACAAATCATTGTAGTTTGAATATAAAACAGTTGTCAAGGTGTTGTATAAAATTGCTTCTCCAGTTTCATGCATTAAAAAGGAGGATAATGGGTAAAGTACATGTGCCAACTCACTGTGCTTACTGAAATAAACTTTAAAGTGCTCACACCATTGGCTTTGTTTGTACCCGTCAGTATGAGCAGCTGCTGCTGTTTGCCTCAGGAACTGGTATAGCTCCAATGGTACCCCTACTCCAGTATATTGTGGCAGATGAGGACGACGAAACGTTTGTTACCCTGGTTGGCTGTTTCAGGACCTTTCAGGATATCTACATGAAACCTCAACTTCAGGAACTAGCCGCTTACTGGAATGTGAAAACATTGTTTGTTCTGAGCCAGGTAAGATCACAGATTTAAGATCAGCACAAAAGCAGAACACAAAACTGACTGATTCAAGTTCAAGTTTAATTGTCATTCAACCATACATGAATGTGTTGGTTGTGACGAGCAAGACGATAAGACGTGAGAGAATAGGGCCAATCGAGTGTGACAGTGGAAAAGTGTGTATGGAACCGGAGGAGATAGCGGAGCTACTTAATGAGTACTTTGCTTCAGTATTCACTATGGAAAAGGATCTTGTTGATTGTAGAGATGACTTACAGCAGAACTTACGGGAGGATTTATGAACACTTGGAGAGGCATAATATGATTAGGAATAGTCAGCATAGCTTTGTTAAAGGCAGGTCATGCCTTACTAGCCTGATTGAATTTTTTGAGGATGTGACTAAACACATTGATGGAGGAAGAGCAGTAGATGTAGTGTGTTTGGATTTCAGCAAGGCATTTGACAAGGTACCCCATGCAAGGCTTATTGAGAAAGTAAGGAGGCATGGGATCCAGGGAGACCTTGCTTTGTGGATCCAGAATTGGCTTTCCCACAGAAGGCAAAGGGAAGTTGTAGACGGGTCATATTCTGTATGGAGGTCAGTGACCAGTGGTGTGCCTCAGGGATCTGTTCTGGGACCTCTTTGTGATTTTTATAAATGACCTGGATGAGGAAGTGGAGCCATGGGTTAGTAAATTTGCTGATGAAACAAAGGTTGGGGGTGTTGTGGATAGTGTGGAGGGCTGTCAGAGGTTACAGCAGGACATCGATAGGATACAAAACTGGACTGAGAAGTGGCAGATGGAGTTCAACCCAGATAAGTGTGAGGTGGTTCATTTTGGTAGGTCAAATATGATGACAGAATATAGTATTAATGGTAAGATTTTTGACAGTGTGAAGGATCAGTGGGATCTTGGGGTCCGTGTCCATAGGACACTCAAAGCTGCTACGCAGGTTGACTCTGTGGTTAAGAAGGCATACGGTGCATTGGCCTTCATCGATCATGGGATTGAGTTTAAGAGCTGAGAGGTAATGTTACAGCTATATAGGACCCTGGTCAGACCCCACCTGGAGTACTGTGCTCAGTTCTGGTCGCCTCACTACAGGAACGATGTGGAAGCCATAGAAAGGGTGCAGAGGAGATTTACAAGGTGTTGCCTGGATTGAGAGCATGCCTTATGAGAATAGGTTGAGTGAACTTGGCCTTTTCTCCTTGGAAAAATGAGAAGTGACCTGATAGAGGTGTATAAAATGATGAGAGGCAATGATCGTGTGGATAGTCAGAGGCTTTTTACCAGGGTTGAAATGGTTAACACGAGAGGGCACAGTTTTAAGGTGCTTGGAAGTAGGTACAGAAGAGATGTCAGGGGTAAGTTTTTTACACAGTGAGTGCGTGGAATGGGTTGCTGGCAACTGTGGTGGAGGCAGATAAGATAGGGTCTTTTAAGAGACTTTTGGATAGGTACATGGAGCTTAGAAAAATAGAGGGCTATGGGTAAGCCTAGTAATTTCTAAAGTAAGTACATGTTTGGCACAGCATTGTGGGCTGAAGGGCCTGTACTGTGCAGTGGGTTTTCCATGTTCCTATGAATACACATGAATTCAGCCAAATGAAACAGCATTACTCCAGGGAAAAACACAGTACCAACAGTCAAACACAGCACAAGGCACAAGATAGCAGTAAAAACAGTCGAGCAAAAAATAGTCCAAGTCCCTGAGTGCATGAATGTTTCAGCAGTGTGCAGTTGAACACAAGTCAAGTTTATTTTTGTTTAACTACATACACATACATAATTTACATAGAAACAAGACGTAAATAACACGTAATAACTTATGAAGGTAATGATAAAATCTAGAGATGAATCACACATAAATAACAAATTCCATGATGTGAATGATGAGAAACCTGATTCTGATATGGGTCTCGTGGACTGAAAGTGGGAAGGGAGCAGGGAGAGGTGAATCATGGTTGGGAAAAGGATAAGGGAGAGGGGAGGGAGTGGGAAGCGTCCCTCTGGTATTCTGTATTGACCAATTGTTTGGAATCAAATTACCTTGCCTGGTGTCTCAGAGCTGAGTGTGTCTGCACCCGGGTCATCCCAACCCCAGCATTCCTTCTCTGCTATTTGTCCCACACCTCTCCATGGTGCTCTACACTCACATTTCCAACATCCTTTGCTCCTGCCAGATTTACAAACTTGCTCTCCGCACCACGTTGACAAATACAATATTGTGCAAAAGTCTTAGTCACCCTAGCTATATATGTGTGGGCCTAAGACTTTTGCATGGAACTATACTTAAAGATATGGCATTTACTGCTGGTGTTTAGTTGTTGAACATTGATTGAATGGATGGAATTACGCACATCCATATCCAGACAATTTATTTGATATTTATTGTGTCTAAATAAGCACAACTTACTCATTGGGAACTGAAAAATCTCTGTGAAGAGACTACCCCAGACTTTTCAGTTATCAAGCAGAAATTTCACCTACATTCAAAATAAAATATTTGTAATCTGAATTACTCTAGGAGCACGATATGAAAAACCTTCTGAGGAGTTACCAGGAAAAAACTTACCTTGGACGTATAAATGGTGATATGGTGAAGAATTTTGTAAACTCGTGCAGAAAGAAACCATTCATTTTGATTTGTGGATCCATAACGTTCAATAAAGATATCCTTAACTATCTCAGCAAGTTAGGCCTTTCAGAAGATTTGTACTTTGTGTTTTAGACCACTAGAACCTTGTTACTGTGGAGTCAATTCTGCATTCTAAATTCAATTCTAAATAGCATAATCCATGAGAATCATAACAGAGGGATTTGGTAAAATTATGGTAAAAGTCTATAATTCAACAGAACTGTTTAACTGTACAGTGAACACTCATATTTGTACCAACAAGCCATTATTCTTTTTCTGCTTTTCTTTTCTGATGGCACCCTTATGCAAGAATGTAGTCCCAAAAATATCTGTTGCTGTTCAGAATCAATGGTAAATCTCTGTGATCTGTGGATTCCACGATGCTTCAGGGTTGCCTAAAGCTGCATCTAAAGAAAATGAGTTTTACTGAAATAACTTGTAAAACTGTAAACCTTACACCTTTCTGTAAAATTCCCAGTCACAGTTTAATTGAAGACCACATGCTGAAGTAAGCAGCCTGGCTGGTTTGCTGATCTCAACTCCTCTGCCTGTTCTACATTGTCTTCAATTTCCCAGTTTTTCAAAAAATTACCTTCTGTCTTATATACCACCAATATTTTGGCCTCCACAAACTTCTAGATAAAGAATTTCAGAAACTCAGCACCCTCTTCAAGAAGAGTATCTTACACCTCCTTTGATAGAGACATCGCCACTCCGTCACCTGTGATAGTTTCCAGCATCATTTTAATGGTGAATAATTATTCACAGAATAAATGTTGTGTCTTACCATTATCTTTTGTTTGCAGGGCATGCATTCAGAACTGCTTTTTAAATGAAATGAAATTTACTTATAAAACTCATTGCTTACACTGGACAAAAAAGATTTTGCTTCCTGAATATTTTTGGGTGTATCTTATGAATTTTGGGCTGTTCAATTCATAATTCAAATCAGAATAACTAATGCCAAGATTAAGGAAGATATTTTTGTTGGTCCATACGTCATTAATGACAGGTAATTCGAAGAACTTTTTAGTGGGACCGGAGAAAATTACATGAAAGGCATTCAAGGATGCTGTTGAAAATTTTCTTAGCAGCTACAGGGAACCAAACTACGTGCAGTTGGTTGACAATGTGCTTCAAGCATACAAAACCATTAAGTGTAACATGTCACTAAAGATTCATTTTCTGCATTCCCATTTAGACTTCTTCCTTGCAAATCTTGGTGCAGTCAGTGACCAGCATTGTGAAAGGTTGTGGTCATGGAGAAATGGTATCAGGGCAACTAGAGTCCATTAATACTGGTTTTCCGCAAGAGGGGCGTGGCCTCTCTCATCCATATGTACTGGTTCTGTCCTAGCTTGGAGAAATTCTGGAAAGATGTCTTCACTACATTATCGGGTATTCTGAATCAGCACCTAGAACCTAACCCCTTAATTGCTCTGTTCGGTTTTTGGGGCGAGACAGATTTATGTCTGGGTCCGACCAAATGCCGAATACTATCCTTTGCCTCTCTCCTGGCGAGACGCTTGATCCTCCTTAGATGGAGAGATGTTGCCCCGCCCACTCATGCGCAATGGCTTAACGACATTATGGCCTGCTTGGACCTCGAAAAAATTCATTATTCAGTTCTTAATTCGGATCTAAAGTTCCATAAGGTCTGGGGACCTTTTATCGAGTACTTTCATAACCTTCCTCTTAACTAGGGTTTTTTTTTTCTCTGCTTTTCAGTCCCTTGCTTTCAGCTCCCTTTTTTTTTCTGGTAGTAGGCATTATTATCCTCTGTTGCTGAGTGTATTCACAGTCTGGGAGTTTGACTGTCCGGACTTATACTCTTTATACTGTGTGGTGGTTGGTCTGGAGTTGTTGTTGTTTTTTTCTTGTGTTGTGGGGCTTGGGGAGGACACTAAGCTCACTTGTATTTAATTTAGGTGCTTTTTTGTTAAATTCTCTTCCTTTGTAGCATATTGTTATTGTATGCTTAATCTTGCACTGTATTAATGCTCCTCATTGGGATTTGGGGTTTTTAATTTTGTAAAATGTTTTGAAAAACTAATAAAAAAATAAAAATAAAAAAAAATACTGGTTTTCCTTGGTGCAAAATCACTAGAGAACTGTAACATGCTTAATTTTACGTTGATGAAGATAAACTGGAAATGTTAATTGTTTCTATTGAACCTCTTTTTTGGAGTCATCGGATAACTTCATCTGCCAAAAGTCATTGTGTTAACAGAACACTTAGAAGTTCTTGAATTACCTGAGAAATCCATATTTTGTTAGTTTGTAAACATACTGCTTTGCCAAATGTATTTATATGTGCTTCTAAAACCAAGTGTGGAAGAGCATTGAAAAATTTAATTCAAATAAACAATTGATGCCTGGTTATACAGATCTCTTTTCAAAGTCCATTTATTATCAAAGGACATATATGTCACCATATGCATCCTGAGATTACTTTTCCTATGGACATTCCCAGAAATACAAAGAAACACAATTGAATCACTGCAAACCCACAGGCAAACAAACAATGTGCAAAAGACAACAAACTGTGCAAATACAAAAATAAAAACTATGACTAATAAATAAGGAATAAATGTCAAGAACATGAGATGAAGAGTCCTTGAAAGTGAGTCCATAGGTAGTGGGAGCAGTTCAGTGTTGTGGTGAGTGAGGTTATTCCCTCAGGTTTGAGAACCTGATGGTTGAGAGTTAACAACTGTTTCTGAATCTGATGGTGTAGGTCCTAAGGCTCCTTCCAGACTGCAGCAGCAAGAAGGGAGCATGGTCTAATCAAGACGTACAAAAAAGCATGATCTGGATGCTCTGTTGATCTTGCAAGTAAGGAATTCAAACATACTCAATTTATCAAATGTTCAGTATCTGTAACTGATAAGCCAATTCTCCATAAAAAAATAGCATTCTTCTGTCCTGGCTTCAGAACAGTGTGGTGACAGTAGCCATGTTGTTCTCCTTGTGCACAAATAAAACAGTACATTTGAGTCAAAAGTTTGTGCGTGTGTTATGGGTCCAATTATTTAATGAATGTAATTGCTATACAAACATTGAGAAAATATTAAATGGTCAAGTGTGATAGCACGTTCATTTTAAGAATAGCTTTAATTATTGCCTTTTGGTTAGGGTACCTGTGTAAGGATTTTTTTTTGCTTCAGACTAATTGATGACAGTCGAAAAAGCTGACAAATAATTCAGGCAGAAGTCTAGACAAGGAAATTAGTAGATTGAAAAGATGTGAAGAAACTCACACTAAGTTAACTAGGTTGATTTTCTGCCAACAGTGGAAAGGAAGGGTAAGGACATAGTGGTTGCTTTTGGGGAGAAAGAACTGATGACATTTTCTCAGTCTTATCAGAATAAGTGGGTTTTTTTTTATATCTGTTCCCTGTCTTTGCAATCTATTGCAAAGAATTCAAATCAAATGAATCTACTTTAAAACAAACAATGATTAAATCCACTAGAAAACTGTCAGAGACAAGAGATCATGGCCTGGATGATGGGGGACTCTGATGATGGATGCTACTTTCCTACACAAGTACTCAATGTAGATGTGTACAATGATGGAGAGGGCTTTACCTGTGATAGGCTGGGCTGTACCCACTACTTTTTGTGGGCTTTTCTGTTCAAGGGCTGGCGTTTCCATACCAGGCCACGGTGCAACTAGTCAGTATATTCCCCATCACATTCCTACAGAAGTTTGACAAAAAAATTAGATGATGTGCTGTATCTTAAACTTCTAAAAAGAGGTGCAGCCACACTTCCTTTGTAATTGCATTTAATTGCTGGACCCAGTTCTAAAATGATAACACCAAGGAATTTAAAGTTGCTGATCCTCTTCACCTCTGTGGATTGACACATGGACCTCTAGTTTTCTTCCTCTGAGGTCAATAATCGGCTCCTTGGTGTTATTGCCAATGAGTGAGAAGTTGTTACTGTGACACCACATAGACAGATCCTCAACCTCCCTCCTAGATGCTGATTCATCACCACCTTTGATTTGGCTGTTGATAGTGATGTCATCTGCAAACATAAATATGGCATTGGAGCTGTGCTTAACTGTGCAGTCAACTATGAAGCATGTAGAGCAGGGGGCTAAGCACACAGCCTTGTGGTGCTGATGGTGATTGTGGAGGAGGTGTTGCCAATCTGAACTGACTGGGGTCTGCAAGTGAGGAAATTGAGGATCCAGTTGCTCAGGGAGGTATTTAGTCCCAGCTCTTGGTGCTTATTGATTAGTTGACCTGACTGCAGACTGCCAAAGCAAAAACAGGTCAACATTCACAATAGAGGTGTTAAAGAAATCCCTCCTGATCTCCATTCAAAAAGGATGCCCCTCTGTTCTGAGGCTGTGTCCTCTGGTCTTAGACTCTCCCATCACAGAAAACATCCTCTCCATAAACACTCTATCAAGCCCTTTCACCATTCAATAGCTTTCAATGAGGTCATCCCTTATTCTTCTGAAGTCTATGGAATACAGGCCCTGAACCAACAAACGCTCTTCATATGACAAACCATTCAATACTGGAATAATTTTCTTGAACCTCCTTTGAACCCTCTCCAGTTTCAGCACATCCTTTCTAAGATAAGGAGCCCAAAACTGCTCACAGTACTCCAAATGAGGCCTCACCAATGCTTTATAAATTTTCAACATTACATCCCTGCTTTCATATTCTTGTCTTGTTGAAATGAATGCTAACATCACATTTGCTTTCCTAACCACAGACTCAACCTGCAAATTAACTTTTAGGGAATCCTGCGCAAGGAACCCAAGTCCCTTTGCACCTCTGTTTTTTTGTATTTTCTCTCCATTTAGAAAATATTCAACCCTTTCATTTCTTCTACCAAAGTGCATAACTATACACTTCCTGACACAATTTTCCTTCTGCCATTTCTTTGCTCATTCTCCTAATCTCTAAATCCTTCTGTAGCTTCTCTACTTCCTCAGACCTACCCCTCCACCTATCTTCATATTGTCTGCAAACTTTTCAGCAGAGCCATCAATTCCATCATCCAAATCACTGACATAAAAAATCAGTCCCAACACAGATGCCTGTGGAACACCACCAGTTACTGGCAGCCAATAGGACAAGGCTCCCTTTATTCCCACTCTTTGCTTCCTACCAATCAGCTACTGCTTTATCCATGCTAGAAACTTTCCCGTAATATAATGGGCTCATAGCTTGTTAAGAAGCCTCATGTGTGGCACCTTGTCAAAGGCCTTCTGAAAATCCAAGTACACAATATCAACCGAATCTCCTTTGTCTATCCTGCTTGCTATTTCTTCAAAGATTTCCAAAAGATTTGTCAGGCAAGATTTCCCTTGAGGAAACCATGCTGACTACACCCTATTTTATCATGTGCCACCAAGTTCCCAGAGACCTCATCCTTAATAATCCAACATCTTCCCAGCCACTGCGGTCAGACTAACTGGCCTATAGTTTCCTTTCTTCGTCTCTCTCCCTTCTTGAAGAGTGGAGTGATATTTGCAATTTTCCAGTCTTCCGGAACCATTCCAGAACCTACTGTTTCTAGAAAGATCATTACTAATGCCTCCACAATCTCTTCAGCCACCTCATTCAGAACCCTAGGGTGTTCACCATCTGGTCCAGGTGACTTATCTACATTCAGACCTTTCAGATTCCCAAGAACCTTCTCTTTAGTTATGGTAACTTCACACACTTCATGCCTCCTGATACCTGGAACTTCCACCATACTGCTCGTGTCTTCCATTGTGAAGAATAGTGCAAAATACTTGTCAACGTTTCGGGCCGAGACCCTTCAGTCCTTCCAGGTGAGGCAACACTTCACCTGTGAGTTGGCTGGTGTGGTATGCTGCCTGGCCTACTGAGTTCCACCAGCATTTTGTGTGTGTTGTTTGAATTTCCAGCATCTGCAGATTTCCTCGTGTATGCAAAATACTTATTCAGTTCATCCGCCATTTCACTGTCTCCCATTACTATCTCTCCAGCATCGTTTTCCAGCAGTCTGATACCCACTCCCCCCTCTCTTTTACACTTTATGTATCTGAAGAAACTTTTGGTATCCGCTTTAATATTATTGGCCCGCTTACTTTTGTATTCTCGTGGGCAGGTTTGTTAGACAGATAGAGATACTTTATTGATCCCGAGGGAAATTTGGTTTTGTTACAGCCGCACCAACCAAGAATAGTGAAGAAATATAGCAATATAAAACCATAATACGGGTAATTAAATAATAATAAGTTAATCATGCCAAGTGGAAATAAGTCCAGGACCAGCCTATTGGCTCAGTGTGTCTGACACTCTGAGGGAGGAGTTGTAAAGTTTGATGGCCACAGGCAGGGATGACTTCCTATGACGCTCAGTGTTACATCTCGGTGGAATGAGTCTCTGGCTGAATGTACTCTTGTGCCTAACCAGTACATTATGGAGTGGATGGGAGTCATTGTCCAAGATGGCATGCAACTTGGACAGCATCCTCTTTTCAGACACCACCGTCAGAGAGTCCAGTTCCACCCCCACAACATCACTGGTCTTACGAATGAGTTTGTTGATTCTGTTGGTATCTGCTACCCTCAGCCTGCTGCCCCAGCACACAACAGCAAACATGATAGCACTGGCCACCACAGCCTCATAGAACATCCTCAGCATCATCTGGCAGATGTTAAAGGACCTCAGTCTCCTCAGGAAATAGAGACGGCTCTGACCCTTCTTGTAGACAGCCTCAGTGTTCTTTGACCAGTCCAGTTTATTGTCCATTCGTATCCCCACGTATTTGTAATCCTCCACTATGTCCACACTGACCCCTTGGATGGAAACATTTTTCCATCCAAGAGCTGTTTGGGAGGGTTTAAACTAATTTGGCGGGGGGGGGGGTGGGATCTGGAGAGAAGGGACTCAGGATAGGACGTAGGGTTAAAAAAGTAAAGAAAGCATGCAGTCAGACTGTTAGGAAGGGCAGGCAGGTGATGGAACATAGTTGCAGCCAACAGGGTGAGTATCAGTACATTAGGGATGCAGAATCAAAAAGGGAAGCAAATACGGTTCTCTACGTGTTGTATCTAAATGTGTGTAGTATAAGAAATAAGGTGGATGATCTTGTTGCAATATTACAGATTGCTAGGTATGATGTTGTGGCCATCACTGAATTCTGGCTGAAGGATGGTTGTAGTTGGGAGCTGAATGTCCAAGGTCACACGTTGTATCAGAAGGACAGGAAGATAAGCAGAGGGGGTGGCATGGCTCTGCTGGTAAAGAATAGCATCAAATCAGTAGAAAGCTGTGACATAGGATCGGAAGATGTTGAATCCTTGTGGGTTGAGTTAAGAATCTGCAAGGGTAAAAGGACCCTGAAGGCAGTTATATACAGACCTCTCAAAAGTGGCTGGGAGGTGGACCACAGATTACAAGAGGAGATAGAAAAGGTGAGTCAAAAGGGCAATGTTATGATAGTCATGGGAGATTTTAACATGGAGGTCAATTGGGAAGATCAGGTTGGTAATGGATCTTAAGAGAATGAGTATGTTGAATGCCTAAGAAATGGCTTTTTAGAGCAGTTTGCCATAGAGTCTACTAGGGGATCAGCTATACTGGATTGGGTGTTACGTAATGAACTGGAGGTGATTAGGGAGCTTAAGGTAAAAGAACCCTTAGGAACCAGTGGTCACAATATGATTTGAGTTCAACTTGAAATTTGATAGGGAGAAAGTGAAGTCTGATGCAGCAGTATTTCAGTGGAGTAAGGGAAATTTCAGTGGTGTGAGAGAGGAGTTGGCCAAAGTAAATTGGAAGAAGCTGCTAGCAGGGATGTCAGTAGAGCAGCAATGGCATGCATTTCTGAGGAAAAATGAGGAAGGTGCAGGACGTGTATTCCAAAAATGAAGAAATACTCAAATGGCAAAAGAGTACAACCGTAGCTGACAATGGAAGTCAAAGCTAATGTAAAAATAAAAGGGAGGGCATACGACAAAGCAAAAATTATTGGGACGATAGAGGATTGGGAAGTTTTTAAAAAACCTACAGAGAGCAACTAAAAGAATCATTAGAAGGTAAAAGATGAAATATGAAACAAGCTAGCATATAATATCAAAGTAGATAGTAAAAGCTTTTTCAAGTATGTAAAAATTAAAAGAGAGATGAGAGTGGATATAAGACTGCTAGAAAAGGAGGCAGGAGAAATAATAACGGGGACAAATGTGTATTTTGCATCAGTCTTCCCTGTAGAAGACACTAGCAGTGTACCAGATGTTGTAGTGTGTGAAGGAAGAGAAGTGGGTGCAGTTACTATTACAAGGGAGAAGGTGCTCAAAAAGCTGAAAGACCTAAAGGTACATAAGTTACCTGGAGCAGAGGAACAGCACCCTAGGGATCTGAAAGAGGTAGCGTTAGAGATTGTGGCGGCATTAGCAATGATCTTTCAAAAATCATTGGACTCTGGCATGGTGCCAGAGGACTGGAAAATTATAAATTTTACTCCACTCTTTAAGAAAGGAGGAAGGCAGCAGAAAGGAAATTATAGACCAGTTAGCCTGACCTCAGTGATGAAGATGTTAGATTCTATTACTAAGGATGAGGTGATGGAGTACTTGGTGACACAGGACTAGATAGTTCAAAGTCAGCATGGTTTCCTTAAGGAAATATCTTGCCCGACAAACCTGTTGGAAATCTTTGAGGAAATTACAAGTAGGATAGATAAAGGGGATGCAGTGGATGTTGTATATCTGGACTTTCAGAAGGTCTTTGACAAGGTGCCACACATGAGGCTGCTTACCAAGTCAAGAGCCAGTGGTATTACAGGAAAGTTACAGATACGGTTACAGCATTGGCTGATTGGAAGGAAACAGTAAGTGAGAATAAAATGATCCTTTTCTGGTTGGCTGCAAGTGACTAGTAGTGTTTCGCAGGGGTCAGTGTTGGAACTGCTTTTCTTTTATGCTGCATATAAATAATTCAGATGATGGAATAGATGGCTTTGTTGCCAAGTTTGCAGATGATACAAAGATTGGTGGAGGGGCAGGTGGTGTTGAGGAAACAGGTAGGATGCAGAAGGTCTTAGACAGATTAGGAGAATGGAAGAGAAAGTGGCAAATGAAATATAATGTTGGAAAATGCATGGTCATGCACTTTGGTAGTAGAAATAAATGTGTGGACTATATTCTAAATGGGGAGAAAATCCAAAAATCTGAGATGCAAAAGGACTGCGGAGTCCTTGTGCTGAACACCCTAAAGGTTACTTTGCATTGCAAGTTTATCTTGGTGGTGAGGAAGGCAAATGCAATGTTAGCATTCATTTCAAGAGGTCTAGAATGCAAGAGCAGGGATGTGATGCTGAGGCTTTATAAGACACTGGTGAGGCCTCTCCTAGAGTATTGTGAACAGTTTTGGGCTCCTCATCTCAGAGAAGATGTATTGGCATTGGAGAGGGTCCAGAGAAGGTTTACAAGGATGATTCCAGGAATGAAAGGGTTATCATACGAGGAATATTTGATGGCTCTGGGTCTGTACTTGCTGGAATTTTGAAGCATGACGGAGGATCTCATTGAACCTTTCGAATGTTGAACGGCTTAGACAGAGTAGATGTGGAAAGCATGTTTCCCATGGTGGGAGAGTCTAGGACAAGAGGGCACTGCCTCAGGGTAGAGGGGTGGTCCATTCAAAACAGAGATGCAGAGAAATTTCTTTAGCCAGAGGGTGATGAATTTGTGGAATTTATTGCCACATGCAGCTGTGGAGGCCAGATCGTTGGGTTTATCTAAGACAGTCAATTCTGGCCAACTTCTCTCTCATTTCTCTGAAATTCCCTTTACTCCACCGTAATACTGATACATCTGACTTTAGCCTCTCCTTCTCAAATTTCAGGGTAAATGTGAACTTATTATGATCATACTCCCCTAAAGGTTCTTTTACCTTAAGCTCTGTAATCAATTCTGGGTTATTGCACAACACCCAGGATTGCTGATCCTCTAGTGAGCTCAACCACGAGCTGCTCTAAAAAGCCATCTCGTAGGCACTCTTGAAAATCCCCCTCCTGTAATCCAGCACTAACCTGATTTTCCCAATCTATCTGATATTGAAGTCCCTCATGGCTATTGTAACACTGCCATCTTGGCATGCATTTTCTATCTCCTGTTGTAATTCGTAGGCCACATCCTTACTACTGTTTGGGGTCTTTATACAACTCCCATCAGGGTCTTTTTACTTTTGTAGTTCCTTAGCTCTGTCCACAGTGATTCAACACCATCCAACCCTATGACACCTCTTTCCGATGATTTGATTTCAGATCTTTGAGCTGCGATGGCCCAGAACCTTGGCATTAGGTTACGTCACACCATGGCGTATCACCCGCAATTTTGACATGATTGCTCCCGTGGGTCCTGCTGGGGCTCAGAACAGCTCCAAAAGAAGACTTGCAGTCGTCCATGGCTGAGCTGGTATACAGGTAGCCATTACAAGTGCCTGTGTTTTAATCCTGATGCCACGACTGCCTGGTCGGCCTCTCAACAGTGTTCCTCTGTAAATTCAGTTCCCTTTCACCGATTCCTACCTCCCATCATAGCGTACAGCATGCTTGGGATCCTGTTGACCTACATTCTGTCTGCCATGATGCACACCAACATCCCCTTGGGCCCTCTTATGATGGCCTGTTCTGTGTTTTGGAATGGGGAGAAAAGATTTTTATCAGAGATAAGAGGGGTAAAACCTGAACATACTTTGGTAGATCGCCTTGCCCCAGCCCACCAAGATTTGGAAGATTTTGCTACCATGCCCCTGGCGTCACAACATGACCACAAGCCTGACAATGCCACTCTGGACGGCCAGGGGCACCTGCTGGTCCTCCACACATGGCACACTGGACCCAAGCCAGTCAGAGTTCCATACAGGCTCACAACTCTGGGGGTTGGGGTGGGGCGGTGGAGGCTGTGTAGAGTAATGTAATTGGTGGAACTGTACATTATTCACAACCACCAACATTGAGCTGAGGTTTTATTTTTAGAGGTTGGTCTGATGTGGTGACTTAGCTACATAGAGTATTTTTTTAAGCATGCTTTGTGCTCAAGTATTGCAGTTCAATAAAATGCGTTAAAGTTTTTAATTGATCATAAAACACCTCACTTCGTTTTATTTGCGAATACCTGCAACCTGACCCGGACTGCAGCATCTTGTTCCTGTGCTTCCTGCGGGATGCAACCTGGACCAGGGCAACTCTTTGTTTTAATGCTGCTGCTTTCCTATGTCAGTGGCTAAGGTAGTGTACCTTGACTACTCCAGTCCACACAGGAGGAAGTTTGTGTTGCCACAGCAGACTCAGTCCCTTGCTCACATTAGAGCAGCCCAGGATTTAGGACTGATCTGCTACCGGGGCTGAATTCCTTTCTCCCACGTAACGAAGCCAAAGGTTAGCCATCTTCGTGGAACCTCCAAGTACTGTAACTGTTCTGAAGCCAGGACAGAAATCTGCTATTTTCATACAGAATTGGCCTAACGGTTACGGATATTGATCATCTGGTAAATAGTGTATATGTTTGAATTCCATACTTGCAAGACCAGTCACCATTCCATTATCGGAAGGAATAATAGAAGAGCAGATTATTATTTAAATGGCGTAAGTTTGCAGTATGCTGTTGCGCAGAGGAACTTGGGAGTGCTTGTTAGTGAATCGCAAAAAGTTGGCTTGCAGGTACAACAGATTATTAAGAAGGCAAATGGAATGTTGGCCTTCATTGCTAGAAGGATCGAATTCAGGAGCAGCGAGGTCATGCTACAACAATACAGGGTAGTGGTGAGACCGCACCTGGAGTACTGTGTGCAGTTCTGGTCTCCATACTTGAGGAAGGATATACTGGCTTTGGAGGCAGTGCAGAGGAGGTTCACCAGGTTGATTCCAGGGATGAAGAGGTTAACCTATGAGGAGAGATTAAGTCGCCTGGGACTATACTCTATGGAATTCAGAAGAATGAGAGGGGATCTTATAGAAACATACAAAATTTTGAAAGGGATAGATAAGATAGAAGTAGGAAAGTTGTTTCCGTTGGTAGGTGAGACTAGAACTAGGGGACAGTGCCTCAAGATTCAGGGGAGAAGATTTAGGACGGAGATGAGGAGAGACTGCTTTTCTCAGAGAGTGGTGAATCTGTGGAATTCTCTGCCCAGGGAAGCAGTTGAGGCTTCTTCACTAAATACATTTAAGATACATTTAGATAGGCTTTTACATAGTAAGGGAATTAAGGGTTATGGGGAAAAGGCAGGTAGATGGAGCTGAGTTTACGGACAGATCAGCCATGATCTTATTGAATGGCGGGTCAGGCTCGATGGGCCAGATGGCCTACTCCTGCTCCTATTTCTTATGTTCTTATGTAAATCAATTACATATATTGAATAGATTTTAAAAATTGTGCAAAAAAAACATATATTTAAAAAAGTGAGGTAGTGTCCAAAGCTTAAATGTCCATTTGGGAATCGGATGGAAGAGGGGAAGAAGCTGTTCCTGAATCACTGAGTGTGTGCCTTCAGGCTTCTGTACTCCTACCTGATTGTAACAGTGAGAAAAGGGCATGTCCTTAATAATGGATGCTGCCTTTCTGAGATACAGCTCCTTAAAGATATCCTGGGTACTTTGTAAAGATGGAGCTGACTATATTTACAACCTTCTGCAGCTTCTTTTGGTCCTGTGCAGTAGCCAGGAAGCCAGGAAGTGATGCAGCCTGTCAGAAAGCTCTCCATGGTACAACTATAGAAGTTTTTGAGGGTATTTGTTGACATGCCAAATCTCTTCAAACTCCTAATAAAGTATAGCCGTTGTCTTGCCTTCTTTATGACTACATCAGTATGTTGGGACCAAGTTAGATGCTCAGAGATCTTGACATTCAGGAACTTGAAACTGCTCACTCTCTCCACTTCTGATCCCTCTATGAGGATTGGTATGTGTTCCTTCATCTTACCCTTGCTGAAGTCCATAATCAGCTCTTTCTTCTTACTGGCATTGAGTACCAGGTTGTTGCTGCAGCACCACTCCACTAGTTGACATATCTCACTCCTGTTCGCCCTCTTGTCACTACCTGAGATTCTACCAACAATGGTTATATTGTCAGCTAATTTGTAGATGGTATTTGAGCTATGCCTAGCCACACAGTCATATGTATACACAGAGTAGAGCAGTGAGCTAAGCACACACCCCTGAGGTGCACCAGTGTTGATCGTCAGCGAGGAGGATATGTTATCACCAATCCTCACAGTTAAGAAGTCGAGGATTCAATTGCTGAGGGAGATACAGAGGCCCAGGTTCTGTAAGTTAAGCAACACACAGTGCAGTCAACCCAGGCAAGAGAGGTCTTTGAAGAGCATAGCTTTGCATAACAAGACAAGATAAAGATGCAAACAAAGGATTCTATGGTTACACTATTGGTCAGTTACTTTACTAATTCTGAAGCATTAATGGTTATTAATGTGTAGATTCCATTGGCTATTAATACCTGTATTATGGTAGTGTGGTTGGTGTCTGATGTTGCAAAAAAGGATTTTAAAAATCTACAAGGATCCCAATTGGTCAATATCTATGTCCGACTAGTCAGCTTCTGTATAAAAATAGCATTTGTTTGTTTAGACTTTAGGACAGGTTGGTGACAGAGGCCAGACTGTGCTCCCTAAATAAAATGGATTGAGGAATGAGTGCTGGTCTTCAGAGTCCAGTTAATTGCTACAACAGTTCCACAGAAAATGATTCCCTAAGGTAAGTAGAGTTTCTCCGGAAGAAAATGGTGCCAGTGAACAATGCAACCAAGGGTGACATCCTTCAGACGCATCATGAAGCTGCCTCTTTCACTTCTTTTGCATCTTCTTTCTTTTTCCAATGTGGTTCTGCTACTGTTGGAGCCTCTGGTCTACATTTTGGTGGAGTGTCTTCAGGGCAATTGAGCGATCTGGCATTTTGCTGTTTCCGAGGATGTTCGGTGAGTTTTCAAGCGAAGCTTCTGGCCTGGAGACAGGGAGCGAGCCAATGATCGACTCCATTTCTTGCCAATCTCGCTGATCAAAGTGTCGAGGAAGATCAAAATCATTGAGGCAAGAGCGAAAGGCAAGCGGGTGTTCAGTGCCACCTGCCAGCCTCTCGCTCACTGACGCCAGATGAAGGTGCCCGTATCCCTTCCTCTTGGTCACAGCTCCCAGAAGAAATTCCCAGTGTTTGAATGGTCTCTCTCTCCCTCTTGCTCGATGCTGCCGGAGGATTGTGCCGGAGTCCTAGGTCTTGGGCAAGGTTTAATCGAGGGGGTTTGTGGATTGGACTCTGTAGTTCATGTTATGTTGTGCTTCTGGCTTTTGGTCTTTCTGATTGGAGCTGTTGCAGGTAACAAACAAAGTTTCACCAGATTAAACCGAACTGAATATGCCTGGACTCTTGCAATTTTGTGTTTCTGTGATGGTTGCACGCTTTGGGTTTTTTTTTGTACATGTGGGGGGGGGGGGGTGTTTGATGTTTTGTTTTGAACAGGATCCATGGGTTTCTTTGTTTCATGGCTGTCTGTGGGGAAGACGAATCTCAGAGTTGTATTCTGCATACATACTTAGATGATAAATGTACCTGAAATCTTTGGATCTTTACTGAGTCGCTTACTTGTAGTACAGTGTGCTCACTGGATATGAACTCAAGTGGCAAACATTTAATGGAATTGGGCATATTGTTGATTGGAGAGAGAACAGAGAATATGAGCTAGCTATTCCCTTGGAGAATCCGAATATGAAAGAGAGGAAGTTCTGCTCTTGTATGTTTCAAATGTGCACACAAATTACTCCTCAAAATAAAACATTGTTGCTAAATCAGGTTATGTTGTGCATATAGTTTGCATATAAGGAGAAGGTGGGAGTGGAGGATGCTATCACGTATTTGCTGCACAAATCACTCTCTCACCTAGAGGGGGTCAGTTGTGCTGTGAGGATTACATTCCTTGACTTCTCTAGTGCCTTTAACACCATCCAGCCCAAGATCTTAAGGCACAAACTAACGGAGATGGGAGTAGACTCTCACATGGTGGATTGGATAGTGGACTACTTGACAGATAGACCTCAGTATGTGCGGTTGGGAGACTGTAGGTCTGACACGGTGGTCAGCAGCACAGGGGCGCCGCAGGGAACCGTACTCTCTCCGGTCCTGTTCACCCTGTACACATCAGACTTCCAATATAACTCGGAGTCCTGCCATGTGCAGAAGTTCGCTGATGACACGGCCATAGTGGGGTGTGTCAGGAATGGACAGGAGGAGGAGTATAGGAAACTGATACAGGACTTTGTGATATGGTGCAACTCAAACTACCTGCGTCTCAATATCACCAAGACCAAGGAGATGGTGGTGGACTTTAGGAGGTCTAGGACCCATATGGAGCCAGTGATCATTAATGGAGAACGTGTGGAGCAGGTTAAGACCTACAAGTATCTGGGAGTACAGTTAGATGAGAAGCTTGACTGGACTGCCAACACAGATGCCTTGTGCAGGAAGGCACAGAGTCGAATGTACTTCCTAAGAAGGTTGGCGTCATTCAATGTCTGCAGTGGGATGCTGAAGATGTTCTATAGGTCAGTTGTGGAGAGCGCCCTCTTCTTTGTGGTGGCATGTTGGGGAGGAAGCATTAAGAAGAGGGACGCCTCACGTCTTAATAAGCTGGTAAGGAAGGCGGGCTCTGTCGTGGGCAAAGGACTGGAGAGTTTAACATCGGTAGCTGAGCGAAGGGCGCTGAGTAGGCTACGGTCAATTATGGATAACTCTGAACATCCTCTACATAGCACCATCCAGAGACAGAGAAGCAGTTTCAGTGACAGGTTACTATCAATGCAATGCTCCTCAGATAGGATGAAGAGGTCAATACTCCCCAATGCCATTAGGCTTTACAATTCTACCTTCAGGACTTAAGAACTTTTTAAAAGCTATTAATGCTTTTTGAGACGGTGATTTAGACGCATATCATATTTTTTACTGAGTTAAGTATTGTATGTAATTAGTTTTGCTACAGCAAGTGTATGGGACATTGGAAAAAAAGTTGAATTTCCCCATGGGGATGAATAAAGTATCTATCTATCTATCTATCATTTAAAAAAAATTTATATAACCATATAACAATTACGGCACGGAAACAGGCCATCTTGGCCCTTCTAGTCCATGCCAAACGCTTACACTCACCTAGTCCCACCAACCTGCACTCAGCCCATAGCCCACCATTCCTTTCCTGTCCATATATCTATCCAATTTTACTTTAAATGACAATACCGAACCTGCCTCTACCACTTCTACTGGAAGCTCATTCCACTCAGCTACCACTCTCTGAGTAAAGAAATTCCCCCTCGTGTTTCCCTTAAACTTTCCCCCCAACTCTCAACATGTCCTCTTGTTTGAATCTCCCCTACTCTCAAAGGAAAAAGCCTATCCACATCAACTCTATCTATCCCCCTCATAATTTTAAATACCTCTATCAAGTCCCCCCTCAACCTTCTACGCTCCAAAGAATAAAGACCTAACTTGTTCAACCTTTCCCTGTAACTTAGGTGCTGAAACCCAGGTAACATTGCCCATATAAAATAAAACTTAGTATTATTTTTAAAGTTTTTTTTCTCAGTTAAGTTTCCTTTCAACATCACATTTTCCCTGAAAGGACCAATGCAAGAAATAAGATCAATGAGGCTCTCTAGGAACTAGGAATTGGTAAGTACTTCTGTTTGCAGGACAACAATACACTGTATATACTCTCTTCTATATAATAATCTCTACTTTGCATATGAGATTCCACATTATAGGATGTAATCATATATAATCAATTTAAAGTAACTATCAATAATATGATGTAACTCAGTTCTGAATATTATCTCTACTATATGTAAACATTCTTCCAATGCAGGAAATAAGCAGTTTTTATGGATTCAAAAGTATAGTGGAAAATATATTTTTCAGGTAGTTACTCTGAATTAGGAAGATTTTAGGATTAATTTACACAAAATTAGCTTATCTCAATTAGAATAAACCCTGGAATAATCCTTTGTGGCTGTCTGGGGAACAGAAATTGTTGGATACTACTCCAAAGTGGAAAATTCTAGAAAATATATACGTGGGTAATTTGCAGTCTGTGCAATAGGAGACAATAGGTGGTATTTAGAAGATAGAATAGTACAACATAGTACAGGCCCTTTGGCCCACAATGTTTTAACCTGCTCCACAAACAATCTAACCTTTCCCTCCCACACAGCCCTCCATTTTTCTTTCATTTGTGTACCTCTCAAAGAGGCTCTTAAATGTCTCTGATATACAACCACCCTTAACAATGTGTTACATGCACCTTTAAAGTGTGTCTTTCATATTAGCATTACCACCCTAGGAAATAGGTGCTAGCTGTCCACTCTCTTCCTCCTATCATCTTATACACCTCTATCAAATCACCTCTCATTCTCCTTCACTCCAAAGAGAAAATCCCTAGATTACTCAACCTCTCCTCATAAGACATGTTCTTTAATCCAGGGAGCATCTTGGTGAATCTCCTAAGGCTTCCACATCCTTCCTATAGAGAGATGCCCAGAACCATAGGAGATTCACCAAGAGGCGATGTAACAAGCATATGGTTTGAAAGGTCATGCTGCAAGAGTGGTCCAGAGTCTTATAGAGCTGAAACATTACCTCACTACTCTTGATCTCAGTCCCTCAACTAACAGAGACTGACACATCATACGTCATTCTTAACCATCCTATAACTTGCATGGCAACTTTGAGGAGTCTATGGATTTGGACCCAACGTCTCTCTGTTCCTCCACACTGCTAAGAATCCCACTGCTAACTTTGTACTCTGCCATCAGGCTTGACCTTTCAAACCACATGCTTGTTACGTGGCTTTTTAAAATTTTAAATTTTATTATAAGAAACAAAATATACAAACCCCATTTCCAGAAAAGTTGGGATATTTTCCAAAATGCAATAAAAACAAAAATCTGTGATATGTTAACTCACGTGAACCTTTATTTAACTGACAAAAGTACAAAGAAAAGATTTTCAATAGTTTTACTGACCAACTTAATTGTATTTTGTAAATATACACAAACTTAGAATTTGATGGCTGCAACATACTCAACAAAAGTTGGGACAGAGTTAAAATAAGATTGAAAAGTGCACAGAATATTCAAGTAACACCGGTTTGGAAGACTCCACATTAAGCAGGCTAATTGGCAGCAGGTGAGGTATCATGACTGGGTATAAAAGTAGCGTCCATCAAAGGCTCAGTCTTTGCAAGCAAAGATGGGTCGTGGCTCACCCCTTTGTGCCAAAATTCGTGAGAGAATTGTTAGTCAGTTCAAAAGGAACATTTCCCAACGCAAGATTGCAGAGAATTTAGGTCTTTCAACATCTACAGTACATAATATTGTGAAAAGATTCAGAGAATTCAGAGACATCTCAGTGCGTAAAGGTCAAGGTCGGAAACCACTGTTGAATGCGTGTGATCTTCGAGCCCTCAGGCGGCACTGCCGAAGAAACCGTCATGCTACTGTGACAATTATAGCCACCTGGGCTAGGGAGTACTTCGGAAAACCATTGTCACTTAACACAGTCCGTCGCTGTATCCAGAAATGCAACTTGAAACTATTACGCAAGGAGGAAGCCATACATCAACTCAATGCAGAAACGCCAGCGAGTTCTCTGGGCCCGAGCTCATCTCAGATGGACCGAAAGACTGTAGAACCATGTGCTGTGGTCAGATGAGTCCACATTTCAGCTAGTTTTCAGAAAAAAAGGGCGTCGAGTTCTCCATGCCAAAGATGAAAATGACCATCCTGTTTGTTATCAGCGAAAGATGCAAAAGCCAGCATCTGTGATGGTATGGGGGTGCATCAGTGCCCATGGCATGGGTGAGTTGCATGTTTGTGAAGGTACCATTGACACTGAGGCGTATATTAGGATTTTAGAGAGACATATGTTGCCATCAAGGCGACATCTCTTCCCGGGACGTCCATGCTTATTTCAGCAGGACGATGCCAGACCACATTCTGCACGGGCTACAACAGCGTGGCTTTGTAGACACAGAGTGCGTGTGCTTGACTGGCCTGCTGCCAGTCCAGATCTATCTCCTATTGAAAATGTATGGCGCATCATGAAGAGGAGAATCAGACAACGGAGACCACGGACTGTTGAGCAGCTGAAGTCTTATATCAAGCAAGAATTGACAAAATTTCCAATTGCAAATCTACTACAATTAGTATCCTCAGTTCCAAAACGATTAAAAAGTGTTATTAAAAGAAAAGGTAAACATGCCTCTGTCCCAACTTTTGTTGAGTGTGTTGCAGCTATCAAATTCTAAATTTGTGTATATTTACAAAATACAATTAAGTTGGTTAGTAAAACTATTGAAAATCTATGCTTTGTACCTTTGTCAGTTAAATAAAGGTTCATGTGAATTAACATGTCACAGATTTTTGTTTTTATTGCATTTTGGAAAATATCCCAACTTTACTGGAAATGGGGTTTGTACTTAATCTAAGAAATGAAATAAGAAACAAAATATACTTAATCTAATTTATATTGTTTCAGAGATAAAAATGTCCTGGCAATAACAAGTATCTTTCTCAGTGGGAAGCTTAATTTATTTGGAAGTTTTCCTTACTGTAATTAGAATTAACACTGAAGGCCACTAAAATATCACTGGAGCCAAGAATTACTGAAACAAAGTATTAGAGGCTGCCAGATATTTTTGGCACAAGAAAAGAAACAGAATAAGCCAGAAAAAGCTAACCAGATAACAACATCTTAGTATTTTTTAAATGCAGCAATATCTATTTAACAAAACCAGAGAAAACTTGTATGGACCCTCCAACCTGTATCAAAGGACAAGCTTCATACTTTGAAACTTTCATACCATTGAAAACAAGACCTGACAAGACGAAATTGGACAAATGGCCTTATAACACTGTGGACTCTCTATATGGATGAGAGTGCAGACCCCTGCAGGTCCACGTTTACTCTTGCCTTTAATAGAAGAAGTACACATCTCTCACAGTAGCAGAAGCAGTTTGCCATCTAACAAGCGTGTGGTTAAAGCAGCTGTGGGATACTCCCTGCTGAGAACAATGTCGGGCAATCTGAAAGCAGTTCTAGCACAATATCTTCTTGCCCCTCACTACATTATCATAGCTACCTCCATAAAACAGAAATTCTGGAAGAACTCAGCCAAGTAGGCAGAATCGGTGAAAAGAGGAAACAGTTATATTTCAAGTGGGTAACCTTCCCGAACTGAGGGAGGAATGAAAGGTTTCGGGTTTTCAAAGCAGAGCTGAGCAGAGGAGTAAAGTCTTGGATAAAAGACTGTTTGGAGATGGGTTAAGACAGATCAGTTGATCTCATTGACATAATTAGTGCTTTCACGCTGACCATTAGATTGCCAGTATACGCAAAAAGGGTGCGAACAGGATATAAGCACGATAGTGGAAAATGACAAGAGAGGACTGTTTACCAGAACTTTAAGAAATAAATTCAGTAAGGCAAGAGCAGGCTGAAACAATAGGCACAATGTCTGCTGGAGGCTGGAGGCTGAAGAAGATGGCCTGTTCTGGGGACTGTGCATGTGAGCCGGGGGGAGGGGTGGGGGGGGGGGAGCGAGGCTTGTTTTGCTGTTGTTGCTTTTCTCTTGGCATGTTCTGATCTGTTGTGCCCTGTGTTGTGCTGCTGGACATTGTGAGGATGCTTTGTTGGCGCTGGAATGTGTGGTGGTGCTTGCAGGCTGCCCCCAACACATCCTCGGACGTACTGCTTCAATAGATACAATGCATCTCACTGTACGTTTCAATGTACTGCACATGTGATGAATTAATCTGAATCTGAGCTGCAGTAAGAGTGAGAGTAAGCGTTCAGCACGGACTAGAAGGGCCGAGATGGCCTGTTTCCGTGCTGTAATTGTTATATGGTTATATGGTAAGGCATCAGCTCTGAGTTCTCCAGCAATCAACAAACGCCATGTTACTAATCCAGCTGAGAAGCCGGTCACATTAACTAAGGCTCAAACTGTGTATCTCGAAGCAGTTTTATTGATTTTATAAACATTTTGCACAGCATTTAAATTTAATAATTAAATGAAATGTAAAACCTTTTAAAGATCATTTCTAAAGACCCTATGTTCAGGCAAGGAAAATAAACATGTATAAAATAATTTTTCAGGTCCAAATAATTTGCTAAAAAGTAATTATTATAAACTCTCATCCCTGATTATATGTGATGTAAATAAGTTTGTGCGCTACTAATGGCCAATTACCTAGTAAATATGTTAAATTTACTCCCATTCAATCTATTTCCCAAATATTTGAACAGTGCAGACTGTGTGGGGACACTATCACTGACAACTTTGATCTTTGCGTTAAGATTTGTATTTGCAAAAATTCTGAAGTTGCATTTAGTTTTACAGAGCAGTGATGGCACTTGCCAATAGATTCATTATCATTATTATAGTGAATTCTTGCTTCTCATATTGCAATGTACTCCTACAAACACTATTCAAAACAATATGTATTTTGATTAAATATCTAAATTTAGAGTTGTGAAAATATTGTAAATAAGTACAGTATCTGAACCTGTGTACAGTTTAGAGCTTTGAAATTACAGACAGTGCTTGGTGCTACTTTATGATTATACTATTTCCCACAAATTTTGGCAATTTTATTTATTGATATGAGCATCAGCTGTCTATGAGCTGCGTGTCCTTGGCGCCTGATCACTTCGAATAGTAGGATTAATAACCATGACACAATTATTGCAGTTCTTCAGGGAATCAGTCTGTAGCTGATAACCAGGAAATGACGCATTGACTAAATGTTGTACTCTGTTACACAATCCTCCAAATCAATAGAAGGCTCTTTGTCATCCCTGGCTGTTTGCCATCAGTTTTCATTGATCTGAACTATAAACGAGAGCAGCTTTTGAGCTCTGAAATAAAAGTCAAAAACACTGTAAATACTAAGCAATTCAGACTGTATCTGTGGAGAGAGAAACACAATTAATGTCTCAGGTTGATAACCTTTCATTAGAACTAGAAAGTGTTAGAAAACTAGCATGTTTTAAATTGCTGGGAAGGAGAGGACAAAAGCACTGAATCATGACAATGGAGGTGGCAAAGGCTATTAAATGCAGATGATCTGACTTTCATTAATTGCTTCACATTCCTGCAGCAGTTCCTCAAGGGAGTCTCCCAGCCTGAATCATCTTTCACTGCTTCGCCTATCACCTTCCTTTAATTACAAAACCAGAGGTGCTAATGTTCACTGATGCGTTGTCCGACATTCATTTACACTTGCAACTCTTCAGCAAGCGAAGCAGCCTATGCTACATGCAGCAAGACCTAGAGAACACTCAGGCATGAGGGAGCCCAATGAGACAGGAGCTAACTACTTACATAAACACACGCTTCTGGCTTTTTCCCTTTTCATCTCCAATTTTGATGAAGGACAGCAGCCTGTACATCGACTATTTATTCCCCTCCACAGACACTGCTAGGCTTGTTGAGTTCCTCCAGCATTTTGTGTGTGTTGCTCCTAACCAACTATCCTTGACATTCAATGGCATTGACACTGCTGAGACATCCCATGTATCTCTATCCTGGGGATCGCCAGGGATCAGAAGCTCAACTAATCCCACCACATAAATTTTGTGGCCACCAAAATTTGAGTATCTAGTGGCAAGTGATTCATATGCTGGCATCCTGAAATCTTTCTGCCATTTGCATGGCACAAGGCAGGAGTGTAATGGAATTCTCCCAACCTGCCTGGATGAGTGCAGATCCTACAACACTGAGGAGGTTTGACCATGTCCAGGATAAAGTTGTCCACATGACTGCTACTACAAAACTGAGGAGGCTTGACTCGATCCAGGATAAAGTTGCCCTCTTGATTGGTGCTCTATCCACCACCCTGAATATTCATTGCATGCACAGTGTTTGCACGTGCAGCCTCTACACAATGTACTACAGTCATATTCCAGTAGCATCTCCCAAATCTGTGATCTCTATCACAATGAACAACAAGGGTTTCAGACGCACAAGAACACAGTAACTTGGCCTGGGAATATGTCATTCTTTTATCAACACCATATCTAAATCTTGGAACATCTTCAGCACTGGGGAAGTACTTTCACTAAAAGTGGTTAATTAGATTGCCATCAATCTCAAGAAGCAAATTCCGGAACTAACTAAAACCGGATTACTAACTACATAAACACAAGGAAGTCTGCAGATACTGGAAATCCAAAGCAACCCACACACAAAATGCTGGAGGAACTCAGGAGGTCAGGTAGCATCTATGGAAATGAATAAACAGTTGACTTTTTGGGCTGAGACCCTTCTTCAGAACTGAAAAAGAAGTGATAAACAGGTGGGAAGAGGCAAGAGGCCAGAATGGGAAACAGAGGAAGAGATGAAATGATTTTGTACATCGCTGCTTATCGTCAATACGAACAAAGTAAATTAGTATGAATAGCCTTGCTTTGTGCAAGAGTGTGGTTTAGCATACCTAATATTATTGCCTTGAAATTCAATTAGAATATTAGAAAGTTTTTGACAAGAACAGACCATTTGGCCCAACAAAGCTTGTCAAATTCCTATTAACACAGTGTGTTGAAAATACTGTCAAGTTTAGATTTGGGAGTCTCTAAGGTACTTCTCTCAACTCCACAACTAGACAGTTTGTTTCATGTGTCCACAGCTCCCTGTGTAAGGAAATGCTTCCTGACGTTAGTCTATTTCCCGTTAACCAGGCTCCACCTATGGCCCCGTGTCCTTGTTGATGGATTAATTTTGAAGTAGTAGCTGGCATCCACTCTTAACAATTCTGAACACTTCTATCACGTCTCCTCTCATTCTACGTCTACTTAGGCTAAAAAGATTTAATTCTTTCAATCTTTCTACATTGCTCGTACCTGCAGACCTGGAATGAGTCTAGTCGCCCTTCTCTGGGCTGTCTTCAGTCTTCACACCTCTCACACAGTATGGAGACCAAAATTGAACGCAGTACTCAAGGTGTGGCCTCACAAGCGCATTACACAGCATTACAGAGAATGTCTCTAGACTTGAACTCCACTGAGTGCATTATATAGCCCAATATTCTATTAGCCTTCCTAACCTCTTCTTTGCAGTGTCTAGACATTGATAGTGAAGAGTCTACCAGGACAGCCAAATCCTTCTCATACAGTGCACTTTCTAACTCAAGATCTCCCATGGTATCTAATATTATATCTAATATTTCTACTTCCTCTATGTAATATTTTACATTTTCTTATATTAAATTTCATCTGCCATTTATCTGATGACATCCAGATTTTGTTTAGATCTCACTGTATTGATTCTGCTGCCTGAATGTTATCAGCCCACCCCTTAATTTTGTGTCATCGGCAAACTTTACTAGTTTACTTGTTATGTGCTTATCCAAACCATTAATGTAAATTAAAAACAGCAGCAGCCCCAAAATCGATCCCTGCAGAACCCCACTTTTAACATTTTCTAATTGTGAAAATGACCCTCTCACCATAACTCATTGTTTTCTGTTTTTGCACCCATTCGCGCACCTTACCCTGAATCCCTACCTCTTGTAATTTGATTATTAACATCTTGTGAGGTACCTTGTCAAAAGAAATCCGAAAGTCCAAGTAAATGATATCAACTGCTCTGTCATTGTCATAAGTTACACAATTGGTGTTAGTGAACAATGTTGGCCTAGAAGTTTCCATCAGCATGTCCTTGTGCTTGGTCCTTTCTATCTTCCCTATCTGATACTCCACCACTACCTCCACACCCCGATTAACACTAATTCAAACCAGCATTCTGGCCTTAAGATCTTTCAATACCTACTCAATCTGTTTGTCTAATTGCCCGTGTATTTGTTGTTGCTTTCAGTCAGCCAGCCTAGAATGCAGCCGTTCATGGATAAACCATGCTGTTTTAAGGCTCCAAGACTCAGAACTGCTTAATATCCGAGAACTATCTGTAGCCCTTTAGTGGAATTGAACTGCCTTCTATCAACCAGACTCAACAAGCATTGCAAGAGAATAGTATGTAATACCCTGGGAAAGGTTTCACTGCTAATGTAATGGTCTTTCTGTAAAGCCGTGTTTGGGTTATGGCTAGAGATAACGGGTGCTTTGGAATGTGAGCAGTCCAATGAGGGAGTGTGTTTTCGTGCTGTGTGCCAGCACAGGTCTTTTGTTTGGTAAGAGGTTGAGAGAGAAGACACCAGAAAGGAGTGGACTTGGAGTGGAGCCAGGAGTCAACGAAGCCCGGGGAAATCGATGGAGGATCGGCGAAAGGGAAACCACGAGCTCCAGCCTGTGCACATCACACTGTTTCATTAAAACGGGCCCTTTTCTTTTTTTCTTTACTAACCCTTTAGTCAAATTAAGAATTATAAAGCTCAATTGTTTAATTGTATATGGTGTATAGTCTGTTATTTCATGGTACCGATTTGTAACAGGAGAACAGCATCCACACAAACGGGAGGTTTTGCACTCAATCTCACACATTTAGCGGGACCAGAGATTGTCTTCCCTGGACTTACGCAGTGGACAGAACCTGAAGATTAAAAGTAGAACAGGCAACATCCTGCAAAATTTCAGTGCTGAGAATTTGCACAAGAGTGTTTTAAGACTGTATGTTTAACCCTAGAAATCTATTCCTTGCAGTTCAGGAATGAGACACGGCAGAAGTGTTTGAAACAAAAGGCAAGTGTACGACAGATAGAAGTGAAAAGCAAACAGGAACTGGAGATTATTATCAGCAGCTGTCACTTTGAACTGGTATTCGTAAATGATGTAGAAGTAGCTTTGCTGTCCAAATTGCGGAACAGTGGGATTCGCAGTAATCGTGGGCTCCTGTAACCTGCAAAGAAAAGTAAAGGTGAGTTGGTGCTAGTTAAAAAAATATGCCAGATATTTCTGCTTCTCTGCCATGGTCTGCTTTATAATAATAACGTGACAAAATGGGCAAACGTGACAAAATGGTTCTTCTTTCCACCTGGAGAAATGGCCTCCTTTAATCTGTCAGGACAGAGCAATAAACATTAATCATGAAGAGTGCAGGTATTGAAATCAATTGGAGGGAAGACAGTGATTATAAAAAAAACTAATGACTGGAATTAAAGAGTCATCAAAACTAGTGACCATTAAAAGAAACCAGCATGGACACAGAAAGAAGGCAAAAATTAGAGAAGGTATAAGTAGAAGAGATGATTAGTTAAGAAACACTACAGGAGAGAAATAGAAAATAAATTGGAACTCATCTAAATTGGCTACGTGGAACAGTCCATGTTCCAAGCCCTCCCTGGTAATGCTCCCCAACTCCTTCTGGGCTACATTGACAATTCATGCATTCACCAACTTTGCCTCCAATTTCCACTCTGACCTTAAATTCACTTGGTCCATTACTGACACCTCTCTCCCTTTTCTCAGTCTCTCTGTTGCCATTTCTGGAGTCAAACTGTTTACCAATATCTTTTATAAACCTATCGTTTCCATGGCTATCTTGACTATACTTCTTCCCACGCTGTATCCTGTAAAAAATTCCATTCCTTTTTCTCAGTTCCTTTCTGATCCCACCTGTTCCCAGGATGAGGATTTCTTTTCCAGGACATCAGACATGTCCTCCTTCTTCGAAGACTATTCCTCCTATTGATACTCACTGGCATCTCATCCATTTCCTGGACTTCCATGCTCACTCCATCTTTCTGCCATCTTAACAGGAATAGAATTCCTCTTGTCCTCACCTACCACCCCATGAGCCTTCACATCTAGCCCATCATTCTCCCCAACTTCCACCATCTTCAACAGGACCCTAACACCAAACACATCTTTACCTCCTCCCCACTCTCAGCTTTCCAAGGGGATTCCCTTGTCCATTCATCCCTCTCCACTAATCTCCCTCCTGCACTTATCTCTGCAAGAGGCTGAAGTGCTACACCTGCCATTCACCTCCTCCCTCACCTCCGTTCAGAGCCCCAGACAATCCTTCTAGCTGAGGCAACGCTCCACCTGTGAATCTGTTGGGATCATCTACTGTATCCAGTGCTTCCGATGCAGTCTCCTCTACACTGGTGAAATGCAATGTAGACAGGGGGACTGCTTTGTCAAGCACCTCTGCTCAAAATGCAAAAAACAGGATTTTCCAGTGGCCAAACATTTTAATTCCGCTCCCTATTCCTGTTCTGACATGTCGATCCATGGCCTCCTCTTCTGCCAACATTCTTATTCTAGCATTTTCCCCCTTCCGTTTCAGTCCTGATTAAGGGTCTTGGTCCAAAATGTTGCCTGTTTATTCATTTCTACAGATGCTGCCGGACCTGCTAAGTTCCTCCAGCATTTTGTATATGTTGCTCTGGATTTCCAGCATCCACAGAATCTCTTGTTTGGAATTCAATTCCACTTCTGACCTTTCATTGCCAATCCAACAGTGGTTCCCGTATTTTGTTGCCATCTAACTTTAGCATGGAAATTTTAGCATTGATCTTTAACTGTATGAGAAACAAGGGAGATAGGACTGAAGACCTGAGCAGGGAAAAAAACAAATAGAAGGCCTGACAGGGTGAAAAGGCAGGAGGATCAAGTATAGGGTTCAACAATTTCAAATAATAATTGTGTTCTTGTGGCGACCCACTTCCCAGCGCACTCGAACCAGCTCACAAAGCAGCGCGCGCCGGCATTGAGGCCGGTCCCAAAGAGGGCGCCAAGCCTGCTTCACCAGCAAGGGGAAAAGCCCGCGCGTGGGATGGGACTGTGAATACGCGCCCCCCCCATAGCATTCCCGCCCGGGGAGGGCGGGATCAGGAAGGCTTTAAAGCGAGGCCGCGAAGTTTGAATAAACCTCTTTCACAACTGCAGCTCACCGACTCCGTGCCGTTATTTCAGCGTTGCGTGTAGCACACCGCTACACTCTTTTCTTTCTCCTAGAATCATCTTCTGTTTTTTTTTCTTGTTCCATTACCATTCACTTTTGTCCAGCCTCATGGTGAATTGAAATGAACAGTGAGTTTCTTAGCTTGTACGTTGTATTCTCAGAATAATCAAACTGCAGGAGAAAATGGTAAACCAGTGAAAGGCCAAGTGTAACTGAATATTTCTGGATCCGCAGATATGAATTTTGGTAAACATATTTTAACCAAACACACTTCATTTTTCCTTGTCAGAAACGTGCAGAGAGAATTAGGATATCAAAATTCAGATTCAGATTCAGTTTATTGTCATTTAGAAACCACAAATGCAATGCAGTTAAAAAATGAGACAACGTTCCCCCAGAATGATATCACAAAAGCATATGACAAAACAGACTACACCAGAAAATCCACATAATGTTTGGCAAACCCCAATCCAGAGTCCGGACAGGCTGCTGTGTATTAATATCGCGCTACCATCTAGCGCATTTCCCGGAAAGGAGCTCCAAATCCACCAGACAAAACAAGACCAAAAACTAAAGCTACAAGACCTGCACAAGACCACATAATTAAACATATAGTTACAACAGTACAAACAATAGCATAATTGATAAAAAACAGACCATGGGCACAATAAAAATAGTCCAAAGATGTTAAAAGACTATAAGTTCAAAAGAAACCACCACACAGTTTCCACAAATCCTCAGGGTCCCGAGAGACTCGTCATCCCACGCCGGCGGCAGAAGGGGATACCCCCGCTATGGACTTCCACGGCGCCGCCCGACTCAGCCTCTCAGACGCAACACACAATGAAAGCTCCGTCGAACCCAGCCTCGCAGACACAGCACACAGTGAAAGCGACCTGACTGCAGCAGACTCCGAGTCCGTCGAACCTCTGAGCCTCCGACCATCCCCTCCGGCACAGCTTCTTCGAGCACCATCCACTGCCGAGTGTATTAAGACGCCCCACCAACGGCCATCGGCAACGCGATCCTAAGGACTGGGGCCTGTTCCTCCCAGCAGAGTCCCAGATCTCACAGCAGCAGCAGCAACGAAGAAGGTCTTCCTGGAGATTTCCAGATGTTCTTCTGTGCTCCCACGTCCATTACAGAATTCCCAAGGGTCAGCTGCGTTTACAATGTTTTATGGTACCACAAATCAATTTTACCTTCTGCTGAAGCCAAACCAAATCCATTCCCTTGTCGTCTAGATTACGTCTTATCCTTGTCAACACTTTGTACATACACCAGTCTTCATTGAGGTATCAGTGGTGGAAAGGGTGAGCAGCTTTAAGCTCCTGGATGTCAACATCTCAGAGGATCTATCCTGGGCCCAACACATAGATACAATCATGAAATCGGCACACCAGTGACTCTATATAATTTGGAATTTGAAGAGACTTGGCATGTCACCAAAGACTTTCGCAAACTTCTATAGACTCACAGTGGAAAACATTCTGAAGTGGTTGCATCATCGCCTGGTACGATGGCTCCAAGGCCAAGCAGAGGATTGCAAGGAGCTGCAGAGGGTTGCAAACTCAGCCACCAGGTTACTGCTGCTGGTCTCAGAATCAGGTTTGTTATCATCATCTTATATGACATAAAATTTGTTGTTTTGTGACACCCTCCCTACCAACGAGGATGTCATGAAGAGGAAGGCATCATTAAGGACCCTCACCATCCATCACAATCCCTCCTCTCATTACTAACATCAGGAAGGAGGTAGAGAAGCCCATGTACCTGCAATTAATGGAAACCATATAACAATTACAGCATGGAAACAGGCCATCTCGGCTCTTCTAGTCCGTGCTGAACGCTTACTCTCACCTAGTCCCACTGGCCCGCACTCAGCCTATCCAATTTTACTTTAAATGACAATATCGAACCTGCCTCTACCACTTCTACTGGAAGCTTGTTCCACACAGCTACCACTCTCTGAGTAAAGAAATTCCCCCTCATGTTACCCTTAAACTTTTGCCCCCTAACTCTCAACTCATGTCCTCTTGTTTGAATCTCCCCTACTCTCAATGGAAAAAGCCTATCCACATCAACTCTATCTATCTCCCTCATAATTTTAAATACCTCTATCAAGTCCCCCCTCAACCTTCTATGCTACAAAGAATAAAGACCTAACTTGTTCAACCTTTCCCTGTAACTTAGGTGCTGAAACCCAGGTAACATTCTAGTAAATCTTCTCTGTACTCTCTCTATTTTGTTGACATCTTTCCTATAATTCAGTAACCAGAACTGTACACAATACTCCAAATTCGGCCTTATCAATGCCTTGTACAATTTTAACATTACATCCCAACTCCTATACTCAATGCTCTGATTTATAAAGGCCAGCATACCAAAAGCTTTCTTCACCACCCTATCCACATGAGATTCTACCTTCAGGGAACTATGCACCATTATTCCTACATCACTCTGTTCTGCTGCATTCTTCAATACCCTACAATTTACTAGGTATGTCCTATTTGGATTATTCCTACCAAAATGTAGCACCTCACACTTATCAGCTTTAAACTCCATCTCCCATCGTTCAGCCCACTCTTCTAACTGACCTAAATCTCTCTGCAAGCTTTGAAAACCTACTTCATTATCCACAACGCCACCTACCTTAGTATCATCTGCATACTTACTAATCCAATTTACCACCCCATCATCCAGATCATTAACATATATGACAAACAACATTAGACCCAGTACAGTTCCCTGAGGCACACCACTAGTCACCGGCCTCCAACCTGACAAACAGTTATCCACCACTACTCTCTGGCATCTCCCATCCAACCACTGTTGAATCCATTTTACTACTTCAATATTAGTACCTAACGATTGAACCTTCCTAACTAACCTTCCGTGCAGAACCTTGTCAAAGGCCTTACTGAAGTCCATATAGACAACATCCACTGCTTTACCCTCGTCAACTTTCTTCGTAACCTCTTCAAAAAATTCAATAAGATTTGTCAGACATGACCTTCCACACACAAATCCATGCTGACTGTTCCTAATCAGACCCTATCTATCCAGATAATTATATATACCATCTCTAAGAATACTTTCCATTAATTTACCCACCACTGATGTCAAACTGACAGGCCTATAATTGCTAGGTTTACTCTTAGAACCCTTTTTAAACAATGGAACCACATGAGAAATACACCAATCCTCCGGCACCATCCCCGTTTCTAATGACATTTGAAATATTTCTGTCAGAGCCCCTGCTATTTCTACAGTAACCTCCCTCAAGGTCCTAGGGAATATACTGTTAGGACTCGGAGATTTATCCACTTTTATATTCCTTAAAAGCGCCAGTACTTCCTCCTCTTTAATCGTCATAGTTTCCATAACTTCCCTAATTGTTTCCCTTACCTTACACGATTCAAATTCTTTCTCCTTTGTGAATATTGAAGAAAAGAAATTGTTCAAAATCTCCCCCATCTCTTTCGGCTCCACACATAGCTGTCCACTCTAATTCTCTAAGGGACCAATTTTATCCCTCACTATCCTTTTGCTATTAATATAACTGTAGAAACCCTTGGGATTTATTTTCACCTTACTTGTCAAAGCAACCTCGTATCTTATTTTAGCTTGTCTAATTTCTTTCTTAAGATTCTTCTTACATTCTTTATATTCCTCGAGCACCTCATTTACTCCATGCTGCCTATATTTATTGTAGATATCTCTCTTTTTCCTAACCAAGTTTCCAATATCCCTTGAAAACCATGGATCTCTCAAACTTTTAACCTTACCTTTCAACCTAACAGGAACATAAAGATTCTGTACCCTCAAAATTTCACCTTTAAATGACCTCCATTTCTCTATTACATCCTTCCCATAAAACAAATTGTCCCAATTCACTCCTTCTAAATCCTTTCGCATCTCCTCAAAGTTAGCCTTTCTCCAATCAAAAATCTCAACCCTGGGTCCAGTCCTATCCTTCTCCATAATTATATTGAAACTATAATTCAGGATTCAGGAACAGCTTTCTCCCCTCTGTCATCAGACTTCTGAACGGTTCATGAAACTGTGAACACTACCTTATTATTAACAAGAGAAAATCTGCAGATGCTGGAAGTCCAAGTAACACACACAAAATGCTGGAGGAATTCAGCAGGCCAGGCAGCATCAGTGGAAAAGGGTACAGTTGGTGTATTGGGCCGAAACGCTTCAGCAGTTCTGAAATGTTGTCTGTACTCCTTTCCATAGATGCTGCTGGCCTGCTGAGTTCCTCCAGCATTTTGTGTGTGTTACGACCTTATTACTCCCTTTTTTCACTATTAATTCTGTACTTTATTGTAACTTTATGTCCTTGGACTGCACTGCTGCCTCAAAACAACAAATTTCATGTCATATAAGACAGTGAGAAAAAACCTGATTCTGAGACTAGCCTGGTAACCTGGTAGCTCACAGTTTCTTCACTCTGTGGCTATACACTGGCGCACTCCAATAATTGGCTGCTAATGTGATAGTGCAGAGCATCTGTATGTTGAATCAACACTCCTGGTGTCTGCACCACCCTGGCAGAGCCCAGCAATGCTCGGTAGGTCAGGTGTCACGATCTGTGGTAGTCTGCATGGCTTTGGCACCATGCAGTGGGCAGCTGGAGACCAAGAGCATGAGCGGGGAGGACAAAACCAAGAAAGACTCTTTATTTCCTGCGGCTGTTCTTGAAGAACTGATCATCATGTGTGATATCAGTTATGCAATGATAATCCCTCACATTGTGCTGATTTCTGACTGCACCGTGGGAGGAAGGTAAAGCAGTGGCATTTCCAGTGTGATACTGAGGAACACTGTCTTTCTGAGAGTGTCCAACCCATTAAATGTTCAGCACTGCTCTAGGGCTACACCTCAACAATACTGGTACTTCAGGGCATGACAGATTGCTCTACTATTAGACACTGCAAGTGCATTAGTTATCTGTAATCAAAAGCCATGAAAGCAAGAGCCTGTAATTGCCAGTGATGAGAGCTCTCTTTCACTACAGTACTTAGATCCTGAATGGTTGCTGCCTGTGCTTATCACTCCTGATTATGCCACACACTTTTGTAAACTTTGTAAGAGGGAAAATCCATTTCAGAAAAGAATATGGTTCACTAGCATTGGAGAACATTCCACATTCCACTTGTGGAGAATGGAAAATATAGAGAGACCAACATCGTAGTGTTGAGGAGTAGCGTACAAAGGTGCAACAACAAGATTATGCTGAGTAGGATCCTCAAGGCCGATAGATGTATCATCAGAAAATGTTAGAATAGAACTTCTTTGGGAACTGACAACGATCGAATTAGTTGGAATCTATCAAGCGATCATTAAAGTACATGACATGGAGTGAGTATGTCAGTTACAGCTAAAAGTTAAATAATTGAAGTAAGATTAGTTACAAGTGGATATCGTATTACATTTCATCTTTAATTGAAGATACTGTGCTCCATTATTCGAAGACATTTCAATGGAATGTGGTAGATTCTCTATTTAAATATACTAATTTCAGTAGTAAAATATCTTCTGCTAGATTAAGGAAGCACAACAGATTGCCAACTATTGCCTGAAAAAAAAACTCACAGATTGTAGTAGGGAACAATCTACTCATTTTATCTAATTTAATAAACAAGAAATATTTCACTATTAAAAATTATTAAGAGAGCTAACTTAAATTGCAGCACTTTTTTAAATCTTTCACATTACTTGCTTGTACTTCACTATTTTTCTGGATGACAACAAATCTTTCTTTTTCAACTGAAATAGATCTAGCCCAAATATTCTTTGTGCATGGGTTTAGAATATGAGTGTCAGTAAACTTCTCAGCCATAAATTTCTTCATAACTAAACAAGATCCTAAATGTCCCTCCATACTCTCTCATGTAATTTAGCTTTGAAAAGATTAGGTAATTTTGAAATTCAATTCAATGACTTCTTGAGACAAATATTTTTGTTTTTCAATATAATTGATGTAAACTAGTTAAAAACAGAGAATTCTGGTGTTGGGAGCTAGTGAACAAAGAGTCTATTGATATCCATGGGCTTCTAGTTACAGTCCTTAAACCATGCAGCTTTGTAGCTTTCAAAATCCATTTTGGGTTCTTTTGTGCGTACTAGTTTTGAACTGCCCCACCATCTGTTAAATGCATACATTTTTAATCTTAAATTGTATAAATTTCTGTAGAATAATTAATGAATATAGGACCATCCCTAAATTCATGAAGGAATATTTATGACTTTAGCAAATTAAATATTTAGATCATTTTTTGCAAGAATGTATAACAAGTTGTATAGTGCAGTGTGGAGAATGAAGACATTGGATCCAGCTCATTAATATTTACTGAAAGGAACCAGAGATGGGTTAAGTTACTAATTCAGACTTGTAGTGAATTATTAATGCCACTATTAATTCTACAACCACTGTGTGTTACTTCATATGTCACTGTAAAGGATGATATAATTTTGCCTTCTTGTCTGTTTTTTTTAGTTTTCTTGAGCACTCAGCATGCAAAATATAGTAGGGCAGGCTGCTGTAGGAGTGCTGTTTCTGTGGACAACCTGCAGAGTCACAGCCAGACCAGGTAAAGCTTCTATTTCTGTGCTTTTAACTGATATATTTTGCATGGGTTACATCTCTCTTTTTCTCCCTCTCCATGCATTTTCAGGAAAGTACCTTTCTGAACATTAATAAACCAAGTTCTGCTTAACTTACGGCCAATGGAACCAAAAGTACAAATTTTAGAGTATATTGACCACAAGTGTATGATGTCAAGGAAGATATCCCAAGCATGAAAAAAATAGATATAAATGGAAGTTCTTTTCATTTGATTGTAAAAGGAATAATGTCTGTTAGTTGCAATAAACCAAACTGAGCACAGGAAAAATGAAGGAACTTGCAATCTTCTGAAAGGCTTTGATAGCAATAGCACTTGGCCATTTTAAACATGATTATCATGCTTTGTTAACGTCGAAGCAATTTGTGCGCATAATTATATTTTTTTGCTTTGTTTTTGTCCTACCAGGAGTTAAATGTGGTGGGATCCTATCCGCAACAAATGGGAATTTCTCCAGCCCTAATTTCCCAGGATATTATCCATATGAGACCGAATGTACTTGGCTGATTGTTGTTACAGAGGGCTCCTCCATTCTGCTCACATTCCAGCATTTTGACCTTGAATTTCACACTCACTGTGAATATGATTACCTCAAAATCTATAATGGAGTATCTGGGGATGAGGGAAATCTCCTGGGCAAATTCTGTGGAAAAGCTTCTCCTCCTCATTTCTCCTCTTCCTGGCATGTGATGTCGATCATTTTCCGCTCAGATAGGCATGTGGCCAGCCGCGGATTCACTGCTTCATACAGCAAAGGTTTGACCAATTTGTTATCTTATTTGCAATGTTTAACTTCTAGATTTAAATGGTGAACATGTCTTTTGATCTAGTATGTCAGAATTTCAACTACGATTTTGCTAGATGGTGATATAGTGAACATTAGACCAATGATATCCCAGAATTTACTGAAAAACAGATGTTATGAATGTGTGTTGCTGATAAACAGATGTTGTTATGAATGTGTCTTGCCAGCAATCTGTGGAAAGGAGAATATATCCATTGAACTTCAAAATTGCACATTGGTCCAGTATCAACTATTCTGCTATTGACTTTCTGAACTTTCCTGTTATATTTACACAGTAATTTGATTTTAAATCTAGCGATTAATAGGTAAGATCACTGTTAACAATATAATGATAGTTGACAATTTAAATTCAGAGACACTTTGTGGAGTCTCATTTCATCAGGTTATGAAGATATCCTAGAATTGTTTAGAATGTCAAAATTTACATTTGCTGTTTTTTCTTACATTTGCTTTCCACCTCATTTCCTTAAAATCACTTTTTCCTCTTGTAAATTTATTGATGCATCTTAATTTACACATAGTTCAATGTAGCTTGTATCTCAGTTCATCCTTTGTTTATTTCACAGTCCCTAAATTTCATCAGTTTCTCATCAAAGATCCCCATGCCCCGTTCCCCTTGCTATGCTGTGGTTTTTCACTTTTCCAATAATTTTACGGACAAAATTTGTTCTGATATGAATGGTGCAGAAATGAATCAGATTATGAGATGTTTACACCACTGGCCAGTATCTAGTGACATGGAGTAGAAGGATCTAGTTTGAAGAATTTACTCTGCCGCTGGACTCCTGTCCACAGCACTACTTTGTAGGGTGCAGAGTGGAGCCCAAAGAGCAGAATTAGTCAATCTTAGTCTTTTATGATATATTTAACGGGAAATTTTAGAGAAGTAATTTGACTGTTACTTATATCCACACAAACCCAATAAGTAAATCTTTGAGTAGGTGAGACCTTTTTGTCATTTCCTCTCTCCAAACATGCAGAATTCCACTCCAATATTCATATAGTTTTAGCAGTTCCTGATGTTGGAATGCCAATAAACAAAAAGGTGGACTACAAACCTACTGCAAATTACAATCAGGTGTCCAAGTTCTCTACCCTTGCTCCTTGGGCGGAACCAAACCAAGCATTCAGTTGGTTATTTCTCCAAGACAGCAGTTGGATGGGGCCTTGATACGGGATTGAGATAAAATATCAGGAAATGATTTGCATGAACAAAAATGAAATATTGAATGAACTTTAAAATTTCTTGGATTCACATTGATGTTTCAGTTATGCTGCTTACAGATGTATGCGGAGGAGTGTTAACGGGTCTGTCTGGAGTGCTGTCTAGCCCGGAGTACCCAGATAATTACCCTAATAATGCAGAGTGCCGCTGGGTTATTCGCGTCTCTAATCAATCAGTGATCAATCTGATCTTCTACGATTTTCATCTGGAGAGTAATGAGGATTGTAGCTTTGACTATGTGGCCATGTTCGATGGATCCAGCATGAATACCAGACACTGGGGTCATTATTGTGGTGGGACAAAACCTCCAGCTATCATTTCCAGTGCCCATGAACTACTTGTTGTTTTTAAATCAGACTTCAACATTGGTGCAAAGGGCTTCAAAGCATTTTATTTTTCAGGTAATATGTATACTGTATATAAAAATGATAGTTGTATTTAAGAAAGTTTCAAACTATTTTGATAATGGACCACTTTTTAGTATTTTCCTTCTTTTCAAGTTCATTTTAAAGCCTGTTTAAGAATTGCCTATTGAAGGCCTTTAGAGTGATTATTAGTTCCCTTTCCTTCTTCCACTCTATTTCCACTGATGTTAGTTGTGCTTTGAAAGCTCAACATAATGACAAGTTTTAACGTATGATCTTGTCAACATCTACATTTTTAGCATCCCTCAATATTGAGTGACATATGTAACTGGAGTAATATAGTAAACACTGGGAATTTAATCTATAACTAGGGGCAAACCAAACTAGCAGTAATGGCATGAAGAATAAATTTATGGAGTGTATATAAGATAATTTTCTAGATCAGTATGTTGATGGACCAGTGGAGTAGGTGCTGTTTTAGTTCTAGCATTGTGCTAAGAGATAGAGTTAAATAACAATAGCAGCTAAAGGACTTTAAGGTAATAGTGATCATAATAAGATACAATTTTAAATAAGGTTAAAAGTGATTTACTTCTATCCAAAACCACAGTCCTAAATCTAAGCAGAGCAAACAGCAAGGTAGTTTGGCTGTACTAGATTGGAAATCTGTCCTAAGAATATAGCAGTAGAGAGGAATAGTTAATATTTAAATAAGTAATAATCTGAAGAGATATTGCAGATGCTGGAAATCTTGAGCAACAGACACAAAATGCTGGAGCAAATCAGTAAGTCAGGCAACATCTTTGGAGTGAAACGAACATTCCCTGTTATGGGCGGAGATGAAGGCTTTCATCCCAAAATGTCGACTGTTCATTACCCTCCATAGATGCTGCCTGACTTGCTGAGTTTCTTCAAGATTTTGTGTGTGCTGCTAAAAAAGTAATACATTGCTTATAGCAAATATATATCCTTTTAAAACACAAAAGAAGAGGAAATGTACATCAGCCACAGGTGACTGGAGATGTAAAAAAAACAGTTTAGATTAAAAGAAAAAGGTTATAATGTTGCTGAAGGGTCTTGGCCCGAAACATTGACAGTGCTTCTCCTTATAGATGCTGCCTGGCCTGCTGTGTTCCACCAGCATTTTGTGTGTGTAAAATGAGGAAAATGTCAGAATTCAACAGTGGAAGGGAAAGGTAGAATATGAGAATAATCCAGTGAGAAACATGAAAAGGGACCATAAAAGCTTCATAAATATGTAAAAGGGATGAGATTACTGTAGGATAATGTTGATCCTTTGCAGAATGAGAAAAGAGAACCTTATATTAGAAAATAAGGAAATAGCAGAGCACTTTTGCATTTGTTTTTATAGGAGACATTAAAAACATGGAAATATTGGAAAACTACAGGGCAATAGAGAATGGGAGGTAAAATAAATCAGCTTTAGTGAAGAAAGGAATGGAGAAATCAAAGAATTCACATCCCTGAATCCACGTCCCAGAATTCTAAAAGAGGTTGCTATGGAAATAGTGGATGCATTGTTTGTCATCTTCCAAATCTCCACAGATTCTAGAATGTTTTCCACAGACTGAAAAGTTACCTTGCTACTTAAGAAAGAAGGGAGAAAGAAAATGAGAAATTGCAGACCATTTAGCTGACATTGGTGGTAGAGAAAATGCCAGAATCCTTTAAGTCATAACATTCAGCAGAGTCAATATAAATATGTGAAAGGAAAATCTGTTGAATTTTCCTGATGTTGTGACCACCAAAATAGCCAAGGGAAAACCAGTGAATATTATTTATTTAAATATTCAGAAGGCCTTTGTCCAGGTACAAGTGATTATTAAACAAAATTAGTGCAGCCGGGGGATTGAGAATTGTACATTAGTCTGCATTCAGAATTGATTAACCAATGGATAACTGAATGTAGATGGAAATTGATTATTTTTAGTATGTTCTTCTGTAACTGATAGTACATTCCAGGAGTTGGCATTCATACCCTGGCTAATTATAACATACTTAAGTGATTTAGATGAAGGGTCCAAGTGAAATGTATTCAAGTCTTTGCCAGCAGAGAAGCGGAAAGGACATTGGATAGGGACGGTAGATGGAACTCTTCAGATATCTTTCATTCATAAAACCGCCTTTCAGCAAAGTTGATTCTTGCCTTCCTGATAAACAATTTTTCCTTTAAGATTTCTTAACTCAGAACAAAATTCATTTATCAGTTCAACGACAACTGTTCCTGCTTTAGAGAAGCCTGTCCTAACAACTCTCTCAAATTGTTCAAAAAATATGAGGAGTCTTGCCTGTTTAGCAAACTTTTCCAACCGTTCTCCTACTTTTTCTATCAAGTTCTGCAAGATATCAGAAAAGAAACATATTTCTACACAACTTACTGCTACATTGAATCTTCGCTACAGTAAGCTATTGAAATAAACTTAATTTCATAAAAGAAAATTTAAATACTTACATCCTGTAGTATTTCTTTCTTCTTATAATTTCAGGGTTTTAAGATTTCTCACCTCTTGCTGTATTGGTATTACCCTCAATAATTTGCTCCCACATTTATATTTTCCAAGGCTACAAGGAATGATGCCGTGAGAAATTTAAATGTGACTTGTTTCTGGGAGTAATGTACCGAGGTTATTTTTTTTTCTCAGCTTTTCACAGTAATTCTGGAAAACACCAGCAGAACACAAGGAGAAATAGTGGAAATCCAGCTTTCAAAAGAGTGAACATTCCTCTTTCTACTTTGAACACGATGACCTAACCAAAAAGTGGGTTGGAACTTAAAAAAGGTTTGGTAGCATTAGCTCCTTGGGATCCAATGCACATAAAGCAGTTTGCAGCATGAGTGAGACACACTAATCTCCAGAAGGTCAGATATTGGATACTCTTGGAGAGCAGAGACAGGGATAGAAGATGGGTGTCAACAGGTTAGGCCAGTAGTTAAGACCTTCGAAGAGATCTGTATGAATAACGTATGATTGTAATTGGTTTATTATTGTCACATGTAACAAGATACAGTAAAAAGCTAATCTTTCATCCTGTTCATACAGATTACACAGTGCACTGAGGTAGAACAAGAACAATGCAGAATAAAGTGTAACAGCTTTACAGAAAGTTCAAAGCAGGTAAAGGATAAGGTGCAAGGTCATAGCGCGGTAGATTGTGAGGTGAAGAGTCCTTCATACTGTACAAGGGAACTATTCAGTAGCTTTTTAACAGTGGGGTAGAAGCTGTTTTTGAGCCTGGTGGTACCTGCTTTCAGACTTTTGTATCTTCTACCTGATGGAAGTAGGGAGAAGAGAGAAGGTCTGGGGTGGGTGAGGTCTTTGATCATGCTGGCTGCGTTACTGAAGCAGTGAGGAGTGTAGACCATAAGACAACAAATCAGGATGGCTGCTGTATTCAGGAAGCTGAAAGGAAAATGACCAGAGGTCGACGTTGGGATGGCAGGGAAGGAGTGGAAGGTAATGTTGTGGTCAAAGGATGTAACTTTTGGGTTCCAATATCTATACAACCTCTTTTTAGTAAAATTCCTGCAGGGCCTGCCTGATCACTTGGTGCTCCTCTTCCTCTCCCTGACCCTTATTCTAATGCAGGCAACCTTCAGGGAGTAACAGTGAGAGGTAGCAGAACTGGATCATCAGAAATAAACAGTTAGGCTACAATACTTGATGCTCTAAAAACATATAGTGCGTGATACTTCACTACATGACAGTAAAGTACGTGATGCTTTACTGCCCTACTGTGATATGCAAGTCACAGGACTAATTTCAATGTTGACATAGGGAGTTCATGCTGGGAAAGCAATTAACCTTATTTAAACAATCCCTTACCTTAAAAGTTTACCAACCAATGGCTCGTCATAGGGCTAATCCTTCCTATTCCCAGATACAACAGTTTACAGTATGTCAGTACCAGGTAGTAGCCAGGGTCTGGTTTTGTTCAGTGTTGAAGTGTATAAAATGATGATTTATTTGCAGTTTCTATTTTCTAACATTTATCATTTATGTTTGTCATATTTATTCCAGGTGAGTGTCAACAGGTCTTCACAGCCATTAAAGGGAATTTCTCCAGCCCTCGCTACCCAAACATTTATCCTAATAATATCAATTGTCACTGGACAGTCCAACAGCCTCTAAGTTACAGGATCAAGGTTCACTTAATTGATTTTGAGCTGGAGGACAGGGATAGCCTGAGTGATGCCTGCGATTATGACTTTCTGGCAATCTTTGATGGAGACAGTGAGACTGACACACTGCTGGGAAAATGGTGTGGTCGTAACTCACCTCCTTCTCTGTTGTCCAATGGGAACAGACTTTTGTTTGTGTTGTCCGCTGACAGGAACACAGCTTCTCGTGGCTTCCACGTATCCTACAGTGGTGGTAAGTTAGGAGTTCGTCATGGCACAAAGTCGTTAGCTGTGTGCAATCTGAGTTCTGATCCAGTATTTCTGGCTTGTAGGTTTACTTTGCAGTCGAGACAATCAGGCATGGAAATTTTTGGTGACACTCCTCGGCACCTTTGTTGTGATGTGTATATTTCCACAATTTAATACAAAATACTGTAAATGATACACTATGATGTATAATAAAAATGCACTATGATTAGTTTTCTTGGTTACAGATTCAATCTAATTATTATTGGGTCTGCAAACCTCTAAAAAAGAGTCCCAAATTTTTACAAGCAATAAAGCTGTAACAAGAAAAGAAGATACAGTAGACTAATACTAATATCTCTTGAATCCATGGGAACTGGTACACAAAAGTTAACAATAATAAATTACATTGTATCAAGTATTTTCATGTCTCCTTATCACTGCACCTGTGGCCAACACCTTTTTTTCATATTGTACTCAATTGTTTGAGTTTTTGAGGCTATAGTCTTGTGCATTTTTTAAAAGAATGTCAATGTTTTAATTTCTCTCTGCTTTTCTTCCCCATTCATGTTGTGGTATGCTCCAGCACAGGCTACCCTCATTTCCTAACCTAGGTATTCACTTTTCAGATGTGCACCTGTGGAAGAGAGTGGAAAACTTTACAACTGTGAGTGAATCATAACAGAGCACGATCTGTCCTTTCGTCTACACTTCAGGCTGCGTGTGTACGCTTTCCAATTGTACACCAAGCAAGAAAGGGAGAACTGACGACGTATTTTACTCCCTGTGCTACATTATGGAATACATTGAGGTCAAGTGTAGTGGTCCTGCTGGGTCCTGGCAGAGATGAACTGATGTCATTGTGATTGGTCCAGGGACCTTCTTGGTTTGTACAGCTCATTTGCCAACAGAGTCAATTGTCCTATTGGCACATAAAGCAGGACATTCAACAGATGTAGGTTCACTGGACAGTTCGTTTACCAACTGAATGACTGAGTATAACAGGCAGAGTCGTCTGTCTTTTTTGAGGATTATACTATGTAACAGATGCAACCATAGCTACTTAATATTAACTGACTTTTTATCTTTTACTTATTTTAGTCGTTCCCATGAACGTCAGCTGCTCTAGAACAGATTTCCAGATTCTGATAGCTGTGCAGGCTCTTCCTTCGCTCAATCGTAACAGCATTTATCTTGGAAGGCCCGGTTGCATGGCACAGGTATTCGGCTCAACATTCAAGATAATTTCACGGTTTGATGCCTGCGGAACAAAGACACAGGTAATTAATGAGAATAAACTGAGCCGATGGTCAAATATACCTTTATGTCATATCAGAGCATTGAGCTCTTTGCTAGTGAAAAGGAAGCCTTATTGAATAATCTCACTTCCCAACCCTTTAGGTATAAACCTTAAATTGGTCATCCCAGAAGATTTTTCACGTGATGAGAGTTTCTGCCTTAGGGTACCTTTTCAGGAAAGACTTCCAGATTTACACTACTTTCCTGAATGGCTTGCTAATCCTTTTACCAATTAACATATCTGTTTCCCCTAGTTATTGAAATCTCATCGAAGAGGAACAGATCCTTCCTTTTCACCGTGTCAATATCACTTATAATTTTTTATGCCTCAGTTTTAGCCTGGACTGTCTTTCTTCATAACTATCTTTCTTCTAGTCCTGTTAAGATTCTTGCAGAACTCTTCCTTCTCAAGTGTCATCACATTCTTCCCTAAGTATGGTGACCAAAGCTGTACACTGTATTGTAACTTTTACCTTACATAGCTTTAGCATGATGTCCTTACTCTTGAACTGATAAAAACAAATATTCTACCTGCCTTTCCATCTCTCAACATCTGATTATATGATGGAATGGGTTTGAGTGGCTAGTTTTTGCTCCTAGTTCAAATATTCATATCAGTGTTATCTACAGAAAGTAGTTGAAAACTTGGTCCTTATTTCAGTTTTCACTTTGCAGAGAATTAAGAATGCCACCATTTTTGTGAACATTTTGTATATACGTTTTCCTGATGGAACACGTGGTGACACCCAGGAATATAAGATGCAGTGTAATGTCAAAACCAAAGCAGCTTCGTACAACATCATCACAGACACCGAACTGTATCAACTCCAGCAGATGGCCGTGAATTTGGAGGATTCAAATTCTGAAGAATCAAAGGTGGTAGATGGACCTGATGTTTCAAGGATACAAGATACCAGTGACATTGTCTTCATTGGTATTTGTGTTTTGGCAGGACTTCTAATGTTGATTGCTATCATAGGACTGGTTCTGCTGTAGGGGTATGAGGCAATCACACGAGAAATGGGTGTGAACAAGCCTTAGGAGAGCAACCGTAAACACAGGTGCTGGAAATTTTGAGCAAGACACACACACACACACACACACACACACACACACACACACACACACACACACACACACACACACACACACACACACACACACACACACACACACACACACACACACACAATGCTGGTGGAACTCAGCAAGTCATGCAGGGTCTATGGAAGGGAATAAACAGTTGAAGTCTTGGGGCCAAAGCCCTTCATCAGGACTCATCAAGTCCCGATAAGAGCCGGGAACATCAACTGTTCATTCCTCTCCATAGATGCGGTCTGACTTGCTGAGTCCCTCTAGCATTTTGTGTGTGCTGTTCAAGATAACAACTATTTGAAATGCAAATATTAATTTTTTCTCCCTCAGAAGTGCAGGACATCAGTAATTTCCACTTTCCATAAAGCTCTTCTCTGTTGCTCATTTCTAAAATTTTGAACAATGCATAAAGAGGATGGGTCTGTGTAAGCTGCTTTATAGAGCATACTGGTTGTTTTTTAATTCTCATTCTTGTCTTTCTTCTCATATCCCTTCAATATCTCTTCCTTCAATTACCTCTCCAGATCCCTTCTGGATATGTGCTGCTTCAGGCAGTACATATATTCAAATCCTAATCACTCATTTTGAAAAAAAATCAGTTGCCACATGGTTCTTTTAGCAATTACCTTATATCTATGCCCTTTGGTAATCAATTCTTCCACCATTGGAAACAATATCAGAAACAAAACTGTTCATGGTTTTAAACTTTGCTCTGTGTCTCCAAGGATAGCAGCTCTTTGGTTTATTTCTCATTGAAGTGGGTCAATTTTTCACTCAATAGCCTGAATCAGATCTTACTGAAAAGGCAGTTAAGATTCACCCACATTGGAGTCATATGTTATGCAGACCAGGTATGGGAACAAGATTATTTTCCTTGCAAGATGTTAGTAAACTGGACAGAATTTTACAACGATCCAATAGTTTCATAGCATATGTTACAGAGACTATCTTTAATTCTGGACTTGGATATTGCTTGAATTTACTATAAATTCTCCAGCTTCTATAGGGAGATTCAAACCTGTGTCTCAAGATCAATGTTCTGGAACTCTGACCTCCAGTCCAGTGGTTTAACTACAGTGTTCATACAAACATATAACAGATACATTTGCAATTCTCCTTTTGCAAGGAACAATGAGGCAGAGTTGCAGCTATAATAATGGGATCATACTGTAAGTGCACAGAGAAACTTCTTCAGCAAGTTTATTCTGTGTGCCTTGCATTACTTTATAGCGGTCATTAAATTGCAAAAGGATTCAGGAAAGTTTAGTAGCACCTCCACATAAATGACGCTGGTCCCTTCGAACAATTGAGACTGCAGCAGATGCATTGCACTGTTACACCAACTTTTTTATTTATTCCCCTGGGGACAGGTCAGCTAACAGCCTTTGTTACAAGCTCTGATATCCACTTACTTGAAAGCATTCTGTTGTAACCTGTTTTAATCATACCTGTAAGCGGACATATGAAAAATGTATCTAACACAGGGGTGGCAGTCTTCCTTTCTGCTTTTCACACCACCACTATTTTATTTTTGTGACACCATCTGAGCTGGTAAATTTTGAATTTAATTTTGTTGTATTGAAGAGGAGGAAGATTTAACACCTTGCTAATGTTTTTTTTAATCAGAACTGTATTTGCAATGTTGTTGAAGCTTGTTTCTTGTTTTTACAGATTGACCTCCATTTGCTTTAGTTTTTATTCTCTGGAAGAACATTGCTTTTATGAAGTTTGTAGCCTTATAGAATGCACAAATGCCGTCTAGACAAATAAGATTCTGTTAACGATGGAGATCTAACGTAAATGTAAATCAAAACTAGAATACTCAGCATTTCAGGCAACAGTTGTATAGAGAGAAACAGACTTAAAGCTTCTGGTGAGACCTGACGTAGATCGGGAGAGCACTTCGCCAAGCACCTACCAGAGAAAAGTGGGATTTCCCTGTTGCCATTCACTTCCCATTCCCATTCCAACATGTCAATCCATGTCCTCCTGGATTGCCACAATGAGGCCACACTCAGGTTGGAGGAGCAACACCTTATAATCCATCTGGGTAGCCTCCAACCTGATGGCATGAAGATCGATTTCTCAAACTTCCAGTAATTGCTCCCTTCCCACCCCACCCCCATCTTCACCATTCCCATTCCTGTGTCCCTCTCTCACCTTATCTCCTTATCACCTCCCTCTGGTGCTCCTCTCCCTTCCCTTCTTCCATGGTCTTCTATCCTCTCCTGTCAGATCCCCCCTTCCCAGTCCTTTATCTCTTTCACCTATCAACTTCCCAGCTCTTTACTTCAACACCACCCCCTCCCGCTTTCACCTATTACCTACTACCTTGTACTTCTTCCTCCCCTCCTCCACTTTCTTACTCTGACTTCTCATCTTCTTTTCCAGTCCAAAACACCATCTGTTTACTCTTTTCCATAGATACTGCCTGGCTTGCTGCATTCCTCCGGCATTTTGTGTGTGTTGCTTTGGATTTCCAGTATCTGCAGATTTTCTCTCGTTTCTTAAGGCTTCCGACAAATGACCTAAAAAAATAGAGACGTGAAGGAAAGGGAAGGACCGCAGCAATGAGAAAGAGGATTTGAGGGAAGGAGACTGAAGGATAAAAGTGATTCTTAAAGTAGACACGGTGAAGGGGATGATAGTATGGCTTAAAAGAAATAAAGAATGGGTCCAGAAAAGATATAAACAGCAGAGTAAATATTTGATATTGTCGAATTCAATATTACATCAGTATTGAAAGATGCAGTTCAGTATTTTGATCTTTTGTTGTAGTTCATTGGAACAGAATGTGAGGTCAAAGAGAGAAAGGTCAGAGTAGGAGTGGGACGGAGAATTAAAAATGATGGACTGCTGAAGGTTTGGGGTCACTTTATGGTCACACAGTCCAAAGGTTAGTACACAATGAGCAGTGAACACAGTACAGGTCCCTCGGGTTACGAAAGCCAGACTTATGTAGACGAGCTTCTGTAATATTATTAAATTCAGAAGTCCAATGTATATACGTACATTTGTTCCTGTGAATGGCAGAATTATTTTTCCCTCCCTCTCCACTTCTAGTAATTATTCTCCCTAATGGGTCTTATGTGGTTTTGATGCCATGCATTACTACACTGTGGAAGTATTGTCATGTGTTTGATATTTCAGTAGTATTTGAGTACTATGGTGAATATATTGTTTGGTTGAGCATTTGTTGTCGTTTAAATAATTCATTATGTGTTATATGTAAAGGTATGTGAATGGCATCCATCACCACACCACTACATCATTAGTGCGCACCCTGCTAAAAGTAAAACAAAACTAAAACACACATTTCTCGGCTCCGTGTTTTTCTTTCAATTAATTTTATGATTTGGAATTACAAAATGAGTGGGTCCAGGAAGAAAATAAATATGGTTACCACTTTGACTGTTCTTTTCTGTCTACGGACAACATTGGCTTATGAACATCTATAAAAATGGAGCTTGTTTGTTACCTGGGTACAGCCTGTATTCTAAGTTAAATGTACAGGTAAGGGTTTTATTTTGAAAGGGTATTTGGGATCAGGGAAGGAGGAGGTTAAAGTGAAACTAATTGTACAGAATGGTGTCATGGAAAGTGAGGAGCTGTGTTTTTCTTTAAAGTCATTCATTCCCTGCAAAGGCCAACATTTTTGCTAAATGCTAATAGATGTAGGAGGCTTGAAAAATTGCATAGTTGCTTTGTTGGGATGTCCTCGGATCGATAATATAGGTCTCTGAATGCCAATCCAGTAATTTAGCCTCTATGTTATCACACTTAGAATCAGAATCAGATTTATTATATATTGTGAACTGGTTGTTCTGTGCTCCCAAGTGCTTGCAAGATGGATTGAACATACTTGGCAAAAATGAGAGCTTTACTGGAAATTTTTCTTAGTGTGTCGCACCAGACAGTCAGCCATTCTTGTCTGGTGCGTGATGTCAGGATTGGTCTCCTTTCGGATTAACTGGGTCATGGTATGAACGTTCCTGACTCGACCCTTGTTTTTTTTTAAGTGGCTATCTCGAAGCTCGACCCGGCATGGATGGACAGCGTGCTCGGGGGTGGCCCGACTTGGATTTGAACTCGGGAGCCTTCGCTCCGGAGTCCGGCACTGATGCCATTGCGCCACCAGCCGGCCACTGGGAAATTGTAAACTATTCATGTGACAGCTGACACAGGCATTATCCATTGGAAGCAAATAGGAAAAGATTGGAAAAGGGGAGAAAACAAAAATGAATTGGTACCAGGAAGAAAACAGTTTCAAAGCATTGCTGTGAGAATGGTTCTACAAGAATAATATTGCTTGTGGAGTTTGGGAAGAAAGCAAATATGGCGACATGAAGTTCAAATTGAGGTTAGAGGCAACAGACAGATCTCTAGGTGAGCTGTGAAGGAGTACCTTGACTTTAGCTTCATATATAGTCTCAGAGTCATTGTACAGAAGAGATATGAAGAAGAAACAAAGTCACATTCCCACCAGGATGTGATCTGACAAAATTAATGCCACTCTGTTAGTAGGTTTAATGTTAAATAAATATATATGTATAAATGGAGAAGTGTGAGAAATAAGTTGATTGGATTATAGCCCAATTCTTTTGAGAAATAGTACATCATGTGTATTTCAAAAATTCAGCTAGATATGGATAATTGGAAATTGCTCACAAACAAATACACTTAGGTATAAGCACAATTTAGGACAACAAACATAATAATTAAAACAGCTGAGAGATTAATTAGGAAGAAGATTTCTGCTGATTGTCCAACTAATGGGAAAGGCTTTTTCAGTTGACAGTCTTGGCAGAAAATTAAAGTATTTTAGGACAAATTGAACTGAAATTTCAGGTACAACTGAATTGATGTTTACTGTAAACTCTGGTGGTTGGTGCCCAATCATTGGATGTATGTTTGTGGAAAAAAAACTGTGTTCTTTTTTTACAATAAAATAGAAGGAAAGAATATCAGAATAATATTATTTCTGATTTAAAATAGATTGTCCGCAAGTAAAAAGGCCCGGCTAGATCATATAGAAACATAGAAACATAGAAAATAGGTGCAGGAGTAGGCCATTTGGCCCTTCGAGCCTGCACCACCATTCAGTGTGATCATGGCTGATCATCCAACTCAGAAGCCTGTACCTGCTTTCTCTCCATACCCCCCCCCCCCCCGATCCCTTTAGCCACAAGGGCCATATCTAACTTCCTCTTAAATATAGCCAATGAACCGACCTCAACTGTTTCCTGTGGCAGAGAATTCCACAGATTCACTACTCTCTGTGTGAAGAAGATTTTCCTCATCTCGGTCCTAAAAGGCTTCCCCATTATCCTTAAACTGTGACACCTTGTTCTGGACTTCCCCAACATCGGAAACAATCTTCCTGCATCTAGCCTCTCTAATCCCTGTAGAATTTTATACGATTCAATAAGATCCCCCCTCAATCCCCTCAATCTTCTAAATTCCAGTGATTATAGTTTTCAGGATGCTTGCTTTAATTTTTAAGAGCTTGCTGGAGTTGAGATTATGCCCTTGGACAGAAGCCAGAATCAAAAATTTCTGAGCTCATCAAGTTAATATGTATTATGATTAACTATGTTCTCCTGGGCAGAAGGCAGTATATCCACTTTGGAGCACCAAAAGAATAAGACTTGGTTCATTACTTTCTGCCACAGTACTTCTCAGATTGCCAACATGTTTCGAGTGATGGGGCTGAGGATAGGGCAGTTGATGTACAAGAAGAGGCAGTGTGTAGTGAGACTCAGGAACGACAGGCAGATGATAGGGCAAAACTGCAATCAGTGGAATGAGTTGCAGTGTAACAGGGGAGAAAGTTGAAAAGGGTGATGAATATAGAACTGAAGGTGTTATATTTGAATGCATACAGTTTACGGAATAAGGTAGATGATTTTGTAGCACAATTAGAGACTAGCAGGTATGATGTGGTGGGCATCACTGAGTTATGGCTGAAAGTAGATTATATCATCCAAGGATACACATTATATTGAAAAGACAGGCAGGTAGGCAGAGGGGATGATGTAGCTCTGTTGGTAAAAAATTAAATCAAATTCTTAGAAAGAGGAGACATAGGATTGGAAGATGTAGAGTCGTTATGGGTGGAGTTAATAAACTGCAAAGGTAAAAAGACCCTGATGGAAGTTATATCCAGGACTCCAAATAATAGGCTGGATGAGGGCTACAAATTACAACAGGACATAGAAAATGCCTGTCAAAAGGACAATGTTACAATAGTCATGTGGGATTTCAATATGCATGTAGATTGGGAAAATCAGGTTGGTGATGGATCCTAAGAGGGAAAATTTGTAGAATGCCGACAAGATGGTTTTTTTAGAGCAGCTTGTGGTTGAACCCACTAGGGGATCAGCTATTTTGAATTGGGTGTTGTGTAATGAACTGGATTTGATTAGGGAGCTTAAGGTAAAGGAACCCTTAGGAGTAGGTGATCATAACATGAGAGAATTCACCCTACAATTTGAGAAGGAGATGTATCAGTATTACAGTGGAGTAAAGGGAATTACAGAGGCCTGAGAGAGGAACTGGCTAAAGTTGATTGGAAAGGGACTCTAGCAGGGATGACAGCAGAGCAGCAATGGTTGGAATTTCTGGAAGCAATTCGGAAGGCACAGGATATATACATCCTAAAGAGGAAGAAGTATTCTAAAGGCAAGATGACAGAACTGTGGCTAACAAGAGAAGTCAAAGCCAGCATAAAAGCAAGGTCCTATAACAGAGCAAAAATTAATGGGAAGTTAGGGGATTGGGAAGCTTTTAAAAACCAACAGAAGGCAACTAAAAAAGGAGTATAAAGATGAAATGCGAAGTTAAGCTAGCCAATAATATCAAAGAGGATACCAAAAGTTTTTCCAGATATATAAAGGGTAAAAGAGAGGTGAGAGTGGATATTGGACCACTGGAGAGGTATTAATGGGGGCCAAAGAAATGGCGGACAGGCTGAATAAGTATTTTGCATCAGTCTTTACTGTGGAAGACATTAGCAGTATGCCAGATATTCAAGGATGTTGGGGGAAGAAGTGAGTTCAGTTGCTATTACCAGGGAGATGGTGCTTGGAAAGCTGAGAGGTGTCATGAGCCCTGCAGGGCTCTACAGTGTGCCAATGAGCACTGGACTTGTAGATTTCTTGAGCACCTGTGTTTGTTAATTATTGTTTTAACAAGAGCCATTAATCCCTTATGCTTCCTGTTTAATCTTGTCAAGTTAATTGCCACTGGTACAGGTTTTCTGCTTTCTGTGATTATATAATAGACCCGTTTAGTGCTGATTGCAGAGTCCTTGTATGGAGAATGATTTGCTCATGGTGTCATATGGTTGTGCCACCAATGCTCTGTTGGAATTCCTATGTATAACTTCTTGCTTCTGTCTCTACATGGGAGTCTGCTGTTCCTCCACATCTCCATTCAATTGATACCACTGCTCACTGTGACAGAGTCTGCAGTTCCTTTGCATTTGTGTTTTATTGTTGCCAGCCCTTACCATGACAGAGTCTGCTGTTCCTTGGCACCTGGGTTCAGTCATTGCCAGCATTCACTGTGGCAGAAGGACTCCACCATCTATGGACCCAGTGGAGATACAACAGCAGCTTGGACATCAGTCTGCAAGGATGCCTTTACTTGGTTTGTGTCCTGAATCTATGTTCCGAGTGCCCTGAGTCTATATTCTGAGCTTCTCCAGTTTACATTCCAGAATTTTTCCAAGGTTCACTAGGTCAACAAGGTTCATTAGGTCTCCTATGATATGCAATGTTTCTGGGGTATATGCAATTTTGTGACCTATTTGCATTGTTCCTGAGTTATATACCCAATGCTCCTATTATATGCTCTATTCTGAATTTTCCAGCCCTGGCTTGAGAACATCAGGTCTGTTTCTAATTTTCCAGAATGTCTCAGGTTCTACCAGCCCAGACCCAAGTTTTCCAGATCTCTATGGGCTGTCAGGTGCCAGCCTTGGGGAAGGAGGTTCTGTCAAGAGCCCTGTGGCTTGCTGTACAGTATTGGGCTTCTTGGTTTCTCAAGCACCTGTATTTACTAATTGTTGTCTTAATGAGAGTGGTTTAGCCCTTGTGATTTCTGTTTAATCTTGCCCAGTTAATTGTGATTGGCATGGGGGTTTTTCACTTTCTGTGATTATTTAATGCAGACTCTCAGTCAGCACTGGTCCTGGAGTCCTTGTGTGTAGAGTGATTTGTCCTGTGGTGTTACTTGGTTGTCCTACTCATGCTCTGTTGGTATTCCCATGTATAATCTCTTGGGCCAGTCAGCATGGATTGTTTAAGGGAAAATTTTGCCGGACAAATCTGTTGGAGTTCTTTGAGGAAATAAGAAGCAGGATACACAAAGGAGAATTGGTGGATGTTGTGTACTTGGATTTTCAAGAGGCCTTTGACAAAGTGTTATACATAAGGCTAGTTTGCAAGATTAAAAACCCATGGTATTACAGGAAAGATATCAGCATGGATGAAGTATTGGCTGGTTGGTAGGCAGTAATATGTGGAAATAAAAGGAGCCTTTTCTGATTAACTGCCAGTGACTAGTGAAGTCCTGCAGGGGTTGGTATTGGGACCACTTCTTTTCACGTTGTATGTCAATGATTTGGATGATGAAATTGATGGCTTTGTGGCCAAGTTTTCAGATGATATGAAGATAGGTGGATGGGCAGGTAGTACTGAAGAAATAGGGAGCCTGCAGAAGGACAGAAACAGATTAGGAGAATTGGCAGGGAAGAGGCAGATGGAATACTGTCAGGAAATGCGTGGTCATGTATTTTGGCAGAAGGAATAAAAGCATAGGCTATTTTCTAAAATGGGGGAAAAAAAATCAAAAATCCAAGGTGCAAGGGGACTTGGAAGTCCTAGTGCAGGATTCCCTAAAGGTTAACTTGCAGGCTGAGTCTGTGGTGAGGAAAGCAAATGCAACATTAGTATTCATTTTGAGAGATCTAGGATATAAAAACAAGGATGTAATTCTGAGGCTTTATAAGGCACTGGTGAGGCCTCACTTGGAATATTATGAGTAGTTTGGGCCCCTTATCTAAGAAAGGATATGCTAATATTGGAGAGGGTTCAATGGTGGTTCACTAAAATGATTCTGAGATTGAAAGACATCATAAGAGGAGTGTTTGCTGGCTCTAGGCCTATACTCGCTAGAATTTATAAGAATGAGAGGGAGTCTCATTGAAACTTATTGAATGTTGAAAGGCCTAGATAGAGTAGATGTGGAGAGGATATTTCCTATAGTCAGGGAGACTAGGACTGGAGGGCACAACTTCAGAATAGAGTGATGTCCATTTAGAACGGAGTTGAAGAGGTATTGCTTTAGCCAGTGAGTGGTGAATCTCTGGAATTCAATGCCAGAGGCGGCTGTGGAGGCTAAGACTTTGAGTGTATTCAAGGTGGAAGTTGATAGATTCTTGACAAGCCAGGGTGTGAAATGTTATGGGGAGAATACAAGATTGAGAGGGAAATGGATCAGCCATGATCATCAAATGGTGGAGAAGACTTGATGGGCTGAATGGCCTAATTCTGCTCCAATATCTTGCGGTCTTAACTCACTGGAGTTAATGCTATCATCTTTCATGGGCATATGATTGTACAGTAATCAGAACTTAAATCTGATCAGTCAGGTTTAATTTATAGTCTTAGAACACTATAGCACAGAAACAGGTCCTTCAGCCCATCTAATCTGTGCTGAATCATTAATCTACCTACCATTGACCTGCACCAGAACCGTAGCCCTCCATACACCTCTCATCCATGTTCCAACACAATTTCTCTTAAATGTTGAAATTGACCCTGTGCTGTCAGCTTGTTGCACAATAAGTAGCCCCCATGTTCCCTTTAAACATTCCACCTTTCACCCATGACCTCTGGTTGAACTCTCATTGAACCTCAATGGGGAAAAAAGCCTGCTTGCATCTACCCTATCTATGCCCCTCATAATTTTGTATACCTGTATTATCTTCTACATTCTAGGGAATGAAGTCCTACCCTATTCAACTTTCCCTATAACTCAGGTCCTCCAGTTCCGACAACATCCTTGTACATTTCCTCTGTACTTTTTCAATATTACAGCTTTCCTGCAGGTAGGTGACCAAAACTGCACACGATACTCCAAATTAAGCCTCACCTATGTCTTATACAACTTCAACATAACATCCCATCTCTTATACTCATTTCATTGACTTATAAAGGCCAATGCGTGAAAAGCTTTCCTTGACTCTACCTACCTGTGATGCCACTTTCAAGGAATTATGGATCTATACACCTAGATGTCTCTGTTCTACTGTACTCCACAATGCCCTGCACTTGTCTGCATTATATTCTATCTGCTGTTTTTCAACCCATTTTTCCAGCTGGTCCAGGTTCAGCTGAAAGCTTTAATTGTCTTCCTTGCTGTCTACTACACACAAACTTGGTGTTAGCTGCAAATCTGCTGATCCAGTTTATCATCTTATCATCTAGATTGTTGATATAGATGACAAACAACAATGGACCCAGCACCGATCCCTGAGGTGCACCACTTGTCACAGGCCTCCAGTCAGAGGGGCAACCATCTACAACCACTCTCTGGCTTCTTCTGCAAAGCCAATGTCTAATCCAATTTACTACCTTAGCTTGAATGCCAAGCACCAGAACCTTCTTGACCTTGTCAAAGGCCTTGCTAAAGTCCATGTAAACATCAACTGCCTTGCCTTCATCAATTTTCCTGGTAACTTCCTTGTAAAACTATAAGATTGTTTAGATGTGACCTACCGTGCACAAAGCCATGTTGATAATCCCTAATCAATCCCTGTCTATTATATATCCGGTCTGTTGGAGTACCTTCCAATAGCTTTCCCATTATTGAAGTCAGGTTCACTAATATATACTGTAATTTCCTGTTTTCTTTTAGAGCCTTTCTTAAACAATGTAACAACATTAGCTATCCTCCAGCACCTCACCCATTGCTAACAGACAGACAGGCATACTTTATTGATCCCGAGGGAAATTGGGTTTTGTCACAGTTGCACCAACCAAGAATAGTGTAGAAATATAGCAATATAAAACCATAAATAATTAAATAATAATAAGTAAATTATTCTGAGTGGAAATAAGTCTAGGGCCAGCCTATTGGCTCAGGGTGTCTGACACTCCGAGGGAGGAGTTGTAAAGTTTGATGGCCACAGGCAGGAATGACTTCCTATGACGCTCAGTGTTGCATCTCGGTGGAATGAGTCTCTGGCTGAACGTACTCCTGTGCCTAACTAGTACATTATGGAGTGGATGGGAGACATTGTCCAAGATGGCATGCAACTTGGACAGCATCCTCTTTTCAGACACCACCATCAGAGAGTCCAGTTCCACCCCTACAACATCACTGGCCTTACGAATGAGTTTGTTGATTCTGTTGGTGTCTGCTACCCTCAGCCTGCTGCCCCAGCACACAACAGCAAACATGATAGCACTGGCCACCATGTTTTGCATATCTCTGCTAGAGCTCCTGCAGCTTCTGCACTAGACTGCCACAAGGTTTGACAGAACACTTTGTCGGGCTCTGGGGATTTATCCACTCTAACTTACCTCAAGACAGCAAACACCTCCTTTCTAATCTTTTTGGGCCCATAACCTTGCTGCTGCATTGCCTCACATTTATAGACTCTGTCCATCTTCCAGATTAATACAGATCCAAAAAATCCATTTAAGATCTCCCCCATCTCTTTTGGCTCCACACGTAGAATACCACTCTGATCTTCAAGAGGACAATTTTTGCTCCTCGCTATGCGTTTGTTCTTACTGTACATGTGGAAGCCCTTAGGAAATCCTCACTTTGTTGGCCGGAACAACCTTATGTCATCTTTTAGCCCTCCAGATTCACTTTTTAAGTGCTCTCTTGCATTTCTCATGCTCTGGGATAACGTTGGTGTAATTATGTGTCCACACAGGTAATCACAATGGAATGAACATGGACAGGGTAAATACCAAGCATAATTGCACAGTAAATTCTGCCAATTCAAAATTGTAACCTTTCAGAAGTATTTAATGTATCATGATCAATATTACAAAGCCATAGTCTAAGTAAATAGATTACTAACATCCACAAATAGAATTAATAGATATAAAACAAAGCATCTTGTCTTTGTACAAGATACAGGTTAGACCTCATTTGGAATTTTAATGCATTTTGGATTTCTATTTGATCACTATAGAAAATTTGAAACTTATCAAAGAAGGGCCATGGGGATAATAGTTTAATAGTAAATCTGTAATGCCTAAAGCATTAGTTCTATTCCTTTTAGAAATGTGTATAGTTGGATGATTTAAAGGTTTTACAAAATTATTAAAGATTTGGTTGTATTATTGTTTAGGAATTGTTCCGATAAGCTGAGGATAGTCAGATATCATAAGTCCCGATGAAGAGTGTTGGCCGAAACATTGACTGTTCACTTTTCTCATTAGATGCTGCCTGATTTGCTAAGTTCCTCCAGCATTTTCTTTGTATTGATCCAGAGACCATAAGTTATATCATTTTCAGATGTTGACGAGTTCACATTTGTATCAATGAACTGTTGTGTGACTGTCTTTCTGTAATTGTACATGTAGATGTGGACTGCAGCAAATCACCATCAATGTGGAATGAGGAGACTGTGGTCAATAGTTAAAATCAACCTGCCTCTATAAATTAGTCAGAACATATTCTACCAAATATGTTACAGAGACAGCTAGATCGAGATTGCTTCCTTTGAGCTATCTCAGTGGAGCTGATTCATTCAGAAGATGTGTTAAATCTTGTTTAGAAATGTTTTAACTTATTAAGATGCAGTTAATATTAGAATTATGAACAGAAGAATAAACACATCAGTGTTTTAATTGTATTCAATGTTATCATTATAAAATTACTGTGTCTAACATGTCAAAACAAGCTTAACTCTGATAATTTTAAACTCCATTTCGTTCTACCACATGCACTGTCTATGGCATGAAGACAAAAGAGGCTGCTGATGTTATATCATCCACTCTCTATTTGGGTCCAGCTCACAGCTGTCAGTCTCCATTGCACCCACACCCTCTCTCAACCATCTATATACTGGCAATCTTGCCTCTTCCATCTTGGTCTTGATGTAGGGTCTAATCAAAGCAGTAACTTGCACTTGTTTCCTACACAGATGCTGTTTGATCCAGCGAGCTTTATGAACATTCTGTTATTTGATGCATTATCTATAGTTCATACTTCAACCACTATGTCAGCTTATCTGTCCGTTTAGCAGAAGCAAACCTTGAACGTTAAATTCAAGCAGAAGAATTAATAATTCTGCCAATTACACTTTCATTTTGTAAAACTGCTTAATTTAGTTGGGGTACACTTACAGGCACGTGGAAAGCTTTCTGGCACATTGTCCAAATAATTGTTAATACTGTATGAACCATTGTTTTTCAGTGACCCCTTGTGGAGAATGTAGATATGAATAGGATAACAATAAATACCAGTTCTCTCAAGGATTCACATCCCCGCTTTTCTGAAGGAAAGCTGTGACATTTGGATGCATTTAGCAAGCACCTCAAACCTACATTCTCCTCCCTCCTCCCCCCCACTATTTCCATAATATCTTTGATTAACAGATATTTATAACTACTAACTGCCTGAGTATCAATGGCCATTTATAGAAGAAAGTTCCAAGTTTGGAAACATCAATTTAGAAGTTTTTCGCCTTAACTTTTGGATTTAGAAGTTCTGGGTTTAAATTTTGACACATGTACCCTAGTTATGAATTCCCTTAAATAGCATAATTAGTTTATTTCTATAGTTATCTTGTCGGTTCCCTTTAATGAATTGATAGCAAAAAGGAAATAATGGATATAGTAGCAAACTATTCATCTATTTGAATCTGTGCCATCAGGAATACAAATCAATTCTGATATGGGTACAATTTTCTAGCAGGAATGACCACATCAATTTTAAATTTTCCCTTCTTTGGATGAGGGCATCAGCTGTCGGTCCAGCTACATTCAGATATTAGCTAAAACATCTTCTTATATTGAGGGATATATCAAATTCAGGTCTATATAGTGAAAGGTAATCAATACTTTGTGGAGCTAGGAAATACATTATGTTGAAAACAGTCTACTCTTCAAGTTACCTTTTTAAATCAATTATTTATGGGGTGCAGGATGGAATCTTTATCTTTTTACTCTATAGCACCGACTTTTGTTGAGTCAATGTCCTGTAATGTAATAGGTTGGTGCATCAAACACCACATACTTTATCACCAGTTTCTGAATGACCTTATCAATGCTTGAAATTCAGGTAATATTCACTCAATAAAAAACAAAGGTAGAAGAGGTATTTAATAACCTCAACAAAAACAGTTCTTGGCTGTATGTAATTCTGTTTGATGAAGCAACAAATAGGATGTAGTCTATTTTAATTGTTCATATTAACCAAATACAATGTTCCAGTAAAGTGATTTACCATTAGTAATTTAAATGATCATAACTTAACAATTGTTTGTTGATGATCCTCTCCACGCCTTGTGGACCATCTGGCACTAATCTTTGCCAATTCCTTAGCATTTGTCTGTTTTTTTTTATTATGAGGCCGAGTTGCTAACTTAGCTCAACGCTCAACCCAACAGAGAGGGATAGCATGCAAGGAGCCGGCTGGATTCGAACCTGGAACTACTTGCTTTGAAGTCTGGTGTGGATGCCACTACACCACGACCAGCTACTTCCTCTGATAGCTCCTTCCATATGCTCACCACACTTCCTGTGGAAAAACTTAACCTTCATATCTCATTTAAGTCTCTCTACTTTCACATTAAATCTATCCACTCTAATTTCCTATCCTGGGAAGATGACTATATTTAACTTATCTATACCTCTCATGATTTTATAAACCACTACGATGTCACCCCTTCAGCCTTGTTGGTTAATTATCAATTTCATTGCAGGAAGCTGGATGGGAAGGTTGTTATTAAGTGTTGTTAATTACCAACTCAGTGGTGAAAGAGGTAAAAGTGGATACCCACTAGCCACTACAACAAACTAAAGTGGTACCCAATGGAGACAACAAGAACTATGGTTGATGTGTTAGTAACCTCTTAGTCACAGTTCCTTTGTTGCTGGGCTATGGAGGGTTGGGAAACGTAACAACAGAAATGGTTGCCATGCGTAAGATGGTTCTAGAAAATCGTATGGCATTAGATCTTCCCTTAGCAATTAAGAGGGAAACAGTTATAAGCAAGGAGTGTTGTACTTACATAGACCATAAGACATAGGAGCAGAATTAGGCCATTTGGCCCATTGAGTCTATTCCACCACTCAATCATGGCTGATCCTTTTTTTTTATCTCCTCCTCAACCCCAGTTCCCGGCCTTCTCTTCGTAACCTTTGATGCCATGTCCAATCAAGAACCTATCAATCTCTGCCTGAAATACACCCAACGACCTGGCCTCCCCAGCTGCATGTGGCAATAAATTCCACAAAATCACCACCTTTTCGCTAAAGAAATTTATCTGCCTCTCTGCTTTGAAAGGGTGCCCCTCTATCCTGGGAAACATACTTTCCACATCTACTCTGTCTAGGCCTTTCAACTTTCGAAAGATTTCAGTGAGATCCCCCTCATCCTTCTGAATTCCAGTGAGTACAGACTCAGAGCCATCAAACATTCCTCGTATGATAACCCTTTCATTCCTGGAATCATCCTTGTGAACCTCCTCTGGACCCTCTCCAATGCCAGCCCATCTTTTCTAAGATGAGAGGCCCAAAACCGTTCACAATACTCAAGGTGAGGCCTCACCAGTGCCTTATAAATCCTCAGCATCACATCCTTGCTCTTGTATTCTAGGCCTCTTGAAATGAATGCTACTATGGCATTTGCCTTCCTCACCACAGACTCGACCTACAAGTTAACCTTCAGGGTGTTCTGCACAAAGACTCCGAAGTCCCTCTGTATCTCAGATTCCTGGATTTTCTCACTGTTTAGAAAATAGTCTGCATGTTTATTCCTACTACCAAAGTGCATGACCGTGTATTGTCCAACATTGTATTTAATTTGCCAATATCTTGCCCATTCTCCTAATCTGTTCTTCTGCTTCCTACCTGTTTCCTCAACACTACCCGCCCCTCTACCAATCTTTGTATTATCTGCAAGCTTGGCAACAAAGCCATCTATTCCATCATCTAAATCATTTATACAGCATAAAAAGAAGTGGTCCCTACACTGACCTCTGTGGAACAACACTAGCCACTGGCATCCAACCAGGAAAGGATCCTTTTATTCCCATTCGTTGCCTCCTACCAATCAACCAATGCTCTAACCATGATAGTAACTTTCCTGTAGTACCATGGGCTCTTAACTTGTATGGCACCTTGTCAACGGCCTTCTGAAAGTCCAAATATACAACATCAACTGCAAACCCTTTATCTATCCTACTTGTAATCTCCTCAAAGAATTCCAACAGGTTCATTAGGCAGGATTTTCCCTAAAGGAAACCATGCTGACTTTGTACTATCCAGGACATCTTTAGGGAGTGGTATCTCAGAAAGACAGTGTCCATTATTAAGGACCTCCAGCATCCAGGGCATGCCCTTTTCTCACTGTTACCATCAGGTAGGAGGTACAGAAGCCTAAAGGCACACACTCAGTGATTCAAGAACAGCTTCTTCCCCTCTGCCATCCGATTCCTAAATGGACATTGAATCCTTGGACACTGCCTCACTTTTTAAAAATGTACAGTATTTCTATTTTTGCACATTTTTTAATCTATTCAGTATACGTATATTGTAATTGATTTATTCATTATTTTATTTATTCTTTTCTCTTCTACATTATATATTGCATTGAACTGCTGCTGCTAAGTTAACAAATTTCACGTCACATGCTGGTGATAATAAACCTGATTCTATCTTGTGTCGCCAAGTACTCCATCACCTCATCCTTAACAACCGACACCTTCCCAACCACTGAAGTCAGGGCAACTGGTCTATCTCTATAATTTCCTTTCTGCTGCCTTCCTCCGTTCTTAAAGAGTAGAGTAACATTTGCAGTTTTCTAGTCCTCTGGCACCATGCCAGAGTCCAATGATTTTGGAAAGATCATTTCTAATGCCACCACAATCTCTAATGCTACCTCTTTCAAAACCCTAGGGTGCAGTTCCTCTGCTCCGGGTGACTTATCTACCCTTAGGTCTTTCAGCTTTTTGAACACCTTCTCTCTTGTAACAGTAACTGCACCCACTTCTCTTCCTTCACACACTACAACATACTGCTAGTGTCTTCCACAGTGAAGACTGATGCAAATACTCAATTATTTCATCAGCCAACTTCTTGTCCCCCGTTATTATTTCTCCTGCCTCATTTTCTAGTGGTCCTATGTCCACTCTCATTTCTCTTTTATTTTGAACATACTTGAAAAAATTTTACTATCCACTTTGATATTATTTGTTAGCTTGCTTTCATATTTCATCTTTTCCTTTGTAACGATTTTTTTAGTTGTTCTCTGTAGGTTTTTAAAAACTTCCCAATCCTCTGTCTTCCCACTAATTTTTGCTTTGCTGTATGCCCCTTCTTTTTCTTTGACTTCCCTTGCCAGCCATGCTTGTACTATTTTACCATTTTAGTATTTCTTCATTTTTGGAATACACGTCCTGCACCTTTCTCATTTCCCCCAGAAATGGACGCTATTTCCTCTCTCATACCACTGTAATTTCCCTTACTTACAATACTGCTACATCAAACTTTACTTTCTTTTTATCAAATATCAAGTTGAACACAATCATATTGCGATCACTGGTTCCTAAGCTCCCTAATTGCCTCCGGTTCATTACACAACACCCAATCCAGTATAGCTGATCTCTTAGTAGGCTCAATGACAAACTGCTCTAAAAAGCTATCCCTTAGGCATTCAACAAACTCACTCTCCGGCTCTCGTCTCTCTTTTATTTTTACACACTTGAAAAAGCTTTTTCTATCCACAACAAGCTAGCAACATTGTTTGCTAGCTTGTTTTTGTATTTCATCTTTTCTCTTCTAATGATTCATTTAGTTGCTTTTTGTAGGTTTTTAAAAACTTCCCAATCCTCTATCTTCCCACTAATTGTTGCTTTGTTGTATTTTTTTCTCTTTTGCTTTTGCATTAGCTGTGACTTCCCTTGTTGGCCATGGTTGTACTGTTTTGCCATTTGAGTATTTCTTTGCTTTTGGAATACATCTATCATGCCCCTTCCTCATTTTCCCGATAAACTCAAGCCATTGCTGCTCTTCCATCATCCCTGCCAGCATCTCCTTCCAATTTTCTTTGGCTAACTCCACTCTCATACTGCCGTAATTCCCTTTACTGTGAAATACTGCTATGTTAGACTTTACTTTCTCCCTATCAAATTTCAAGTTGAACACAATCATATTGTGATCACTTTCTCCTAAGGGTTCCTTTACCTTAAGCTCCCAAATTGCCTCTAGTTTGTTACATGACACCCAATCCAGTATAGCTGATCTCCTAGTAGGCACAATGACAAACTGCTCTAAAAAGCCATCTTTAGGTATTCAACAAGTTCACTCTCTTGAAATCCATTACCAACCATTTTCCCAATTGACCTGCATGTTAAAATCTCACATGATTACCATAATGTTGTCCTTTTGACTCACCTTTTCTATTTCCTGTTGCAATCTGTGGTCCACCTCCCAGCCACTTGTTTGGAGGCCTGTATATAACTGCCATCAGGGTCCTTTTACCCTTGCAGTTTCTTAACTCAGCCCACAAAGAGTCAACATCTTCCGATCCTATGTCGCATCTTTCTACTGAGTTGATGCCATCCTTTACCAGTAGAGCCACACCACCCCCTCTGCCTACCTTCCTATCCCTCCAATGTAACGTGTAACCTTGGACATTCAGCTCCCAACATCAACCATCCTTCAGGCACAATTCAGTGATGACCACAACATCATACCTAGCAATCTGTAATATTGCAACAAGATCATCCACCTTAACTCTTATACTACACACATTTAGATACAACACCTTGAGTACCCTATTTGCTATCCTTTCTGATTCTGCATCCCTAATGATTTGATACTCAGCCTGTTGGATGCAACTAAGTCTCATCACCTGCCTGCCCTTCCTGACAGTTTGACTGCACATGATCATTACTTTTTTACCATCTGTCCTACCCTGAGTCCCTTCAATCTTGTTCCCAACCCCCTGCCAAGTTAGTTTAAACCCTCCCCAGCAGCTCTAACATACACGCCCCCAAGAATATTTGTTCCCTCTCGGGTTCAGGTGCAACCCATCACTTTTGAACACTTTTTGATAGGTACATAGAGGTTAGAAAAATAGAGGGCTATGGGTATCCCTAGGTAATTTCTAAGGTAAGGGCATGTTCGGCACAGCTTTGTGGACTGAAGGGCCTGTATTGTGCTGTAGGTTTTCTATGTTTCTAAGTTAGGTTATACCACCCCCAAAGAGATCCCAATTATCCAAGAACCTGAAGCCCTGCCCCCTGCACCAGCTCTCAGTCATGCACTTAGCTGCCAAATCATCCTTATTCTACCCTCACTGGCGTGTAGCACAGGCAGCAATCCAGAAATTACTACCTGGGAGGTCCTGCTTCTCAGCTTTCTACCTAGCTCTCTAAATTCTCTTTTCAGGACCTTATTGCTTTTCCTTCCTATGTCATTGGTACCCAATAAGTACGAAGACATCTGACTGCTCTCCCTCCCTCTCCAAAATGTTGTGGGAACGATCTGAGACATCCGACCCCGGCACTTGGGAGGCAACGTACTATCCGGGTGTCCTATTCATGTCCACAGAATCTCCTGTATCAAGTCCCCTATCACTACCGCTCCCTTCTTCTCTCTCTTTTGTCAGTGCCTGTAACCCAGTTGCCGTGTCATTCTCCCGGGAGGTTATCCCCACAAAGGTATTCAAAGCGGTATACTTGTTTTTGAGGGGAATGGCCACAGAGGTGCTCTGCTCTAACTGTCTATTTCCATTTCCCCTGGCAGTCACCCAGCTACTCGCCTTCTGCAACCTCGGGGTGACTACGTCCCTGTAACTCTGATCAATTATCTCCTCGCTCTCCTGTACAGCCGAAGGTCATCCAGTTGCTGCTCCAGATCCCTAACACGGTCTTCAAGGAGCTGTAGCTGGATGCACTTCATGCAGATGTAGTTCCCCGGGAGACTCCAGGTCTCCCAGTTCTCCAACATCCGGCTCGAAAAACACACCACAGCCATTTAAATGGTACAGTAAGAGGGAAAAAAGAAACAAAAAGGAAACATTAACAGTTTACACACCTCTTCCAAGCCAAAGCTTCCTTTGAGCCAAAGCCCATTGCTTCTAATCTTGCCACTCCCGACAATGACCACTCCGTTTATCCCTTCTGTACTTTTATTTAATCCGTAGAGCACTGTTGACAGCGCTGATAGGCCTGTACAATGGACAAACACCCTCAAAGTTCCCTTTTTAAAATAACTGCCACCAACCTGTGAGAAATACCTCTTGGTAGAGCTCTGAAGAGTCACATACCTGAAGAGACTGCAAACATAACTAATTTAGCTATTCATATCCTTAAAGAAGCAACAAAAATCCAGCTGATGGATGGAATTTCTTTGACTGGATCCATTCAGGTCTCGGAAGCTGGGGTTACTTAACATTATGAGTCATATTATTTATAATTATGCCTCATCATAATTTATGTAATTTTTATTTGTTTAAAAGCAATCATAAATAGAATAGTTGAAACTTGTGCAAGTATACCTACTAATCTGCCTAACCATGATATAATCTTATGAATACTTTGAGGAATATATATCCTTTGATATTTCATAACCTAAGTGGTTTTTTTGGTTATACTAGACAACAAAGGTTTTGCTTCCTGAATACTTTTGGATGTATCTTATGGATTTTGGGATGCAGATCATGGAAATCACCACAAAATTTCCCTATCATGCACCATTTTGTTTAAAATCACCTACATTTGTTATCTCAATTCATAATTCAAGTCAGAATAACTGAAGCCAAGGTTAAGGAAGGCAGTTTTGTTGGTCCACAAGTCATCAATGACAGGCAATTCAAAGAACTTCCAGTGGGACTAGAGAAAATGACATGAAAGGCATTCAAGGATGTTGTTGAAAATTTTCTTGGCAACTACAGAGCACCAGACTATGTGCAGCTGATTGACAACATGCTTCACCCATGAAGTACAACATGTCACTAAAGATTTGTTTTCTGCATTTCCATTTGTACTTCTTCCCTGCAAATCCTGGTGCTGTCAGTGACGAGCATGGTGAGAAGTTTCACCAGGACATTGGAGAAATATCAGGACAACTGGAATCCATCAAAGCTGACTGATTATTGTTGGAACACTTAACCTAGAAGCCTCTGATACTGAGCGTAAACAAAATCATCAACAAAATATTTTTAACTTAGTTGAACTATTACAATGTGTCAGCACTGTTATGCAATTAAAGTAATTATATTCAATAAAAGTTAATTTCTTGTTTCTCCAAATTCCTACGATACAAGTCTGAAATTATATTTGTTCAGCTTCAAGCAATCTATCAAAACAAAAATTTGAGGAAGCAATACTTTAGAAAAATTTTGATGTCCAGCGTTATTTTATACATAATGTAGATACCACAAGATTTTCTGGCTCTGAATTTTCAGTTGTTAAGATTCTAAATATGTGATTTAGAATCAAACATATTTTCTTTGCAGTTCAACAATGATCTGCTTGTAGTCTATAATTCGGTTTTGTTCAGGAGGTGGGTTTGGGGGCTGATGATCAGTATGTCATTCTTTTTTGTGGGGGGGGGGTGGGGAGGTGGGGTTGGTGTTTCTCTCTGAATAACTTTTGTGTTTTTTCTTTGTTTGTGGTTATCTGGAGAAGATGAATCTCAGAGTTGTATATAAATACATACTTTGACAATAAATGAATCTTTGAATTATATACAAGTATCTGCTTACTATGATTCCTAGTAGGTATAGTATGCATAACAGTTTAATGTGCCTCTAGTGGCTACAAAAAGTATAATTCTGGAGCTTCTTTGTACTGCATTAAGTGAATGTTGTTCTCATTGGTTAATTTTTACTGCAGTATTGACTGAGTGCTTTCTAACTTGTTAATTTTAACTATAGATTAGAATGAAATTTTTCTTATCTCTGTGGGTATAAAACAGCTGAACGCGAAGTAGCACTATCTTAATCTTTTTAGTATCTCGTCTGTAAGCCTTCTGCTCCTGTTTCCGTTGTTCCATCAACCCTTCGTAAAATAATTGTGAAGCAATAAGTCTTGTGCCTCTTTCCAGACTTCTAAAAGAACCTTCGATTAAAACACCAAAATCCATCAGCCTCTTTTGCTCCAAGGAAAACTGTCTCAGTCTATCCAATCTTTCCTTATAACTCAAGCCCTCCATTCCAAGTAACAGCTTTGTGAATCTTTTCTGCATCCTCCTGAGTTTAATCATATCCTTCCTCTAGGGTTGTGACCAGAACTGTGGTCTAAACATTTTGTATAACTGTAACATGACTTCCCAAATCTTGTCACTGTATGTGATTATAGGAGGCATGAATCCCAAGTCTGCAGAAGACATTAAAACTGGTGTTATTTATAGCGTGGCAGATAGTCATAGGCTAGAGAATGATACTGATCAGCTGTTAAGATGGGCAAAACAATAGCAACTAGAAATTTGGAATGACACACAAGTCGGGGGGGGGGGAAGGTCTTAGAGAATACTGTGAAACAGATGGACTTTGTGTACAAATCTAGAGATCACTGAAGTTGGCAGCAAGGTAGATAAAGTGGAGGCAAGATATGCTTCCAGAAAGACGGCTGCATGCTTGTACACAGTGGCTTCTACGGGGTTAGCCAAAGGTGGTATTGTCTTTTTTAAATGTACTTTTTACGACATTAAGAACTTATAAGTACTGCAGGTTTACCCCATCAGCAAGTTGCTTGTTAGCAAGAAACTAATAGAGCTGGACTTGGTGCAGATCACGTTGCTACCTGTGTCAGGAGGTGTTGGAGTGGATACACAAAGGTGTTGTGCAATCTAAAAGCGAGTGATTGTCTTAAGTCTCTTTTCTTGTAGATTGCAAGACCTTCTGGACATTGTTAATGTGGAATGCTGAAAGTCCCATTCATTGGTGAATGGTGGGAGAGCTGCGTGGTCTCTGTCATACTGAGAACTAGGCCTCAAGCTGTGGTGTCACCTGCTTGCAACCACCCAGTAGTGAGGTGTCAGAGTTGGTGCGCTCCACTGGAGGGCCGGAGATGTTGAGGGGTGGCCTACATGCTGGAGTCTGTGCTGTCCTCTAGTGTTCATGTGCAGAAGACAATGTATTATGTGCAACTGCAGACTGCTGCAACATTCATGAACGCAGGGACTTGGAATATATTTGTTTTGTGACTGTATTTTACTGCTGTCTTATATATGCTATGTGGCCCTTATTATTAGATGGAACAGAACAAAGTTAAATGGAACAAACTGCTTTAATAGAGAAAAACATTATGATTTGTACAAATAGTTTATTCTAACTAATTATCACCAGCTCCAAGAGCTTCTTTTAAGAGAAGCTAAATGTTACATTATTATTAACTTTTTGAGATACTTTATTCAGGGCAATGCTATTCAATTATACGGTGTATTAATTATGTTTTTCCCAATTCTTAAACAGGATTTTTGGATACATTCAATATTTTTGTTCTTTGCTAGAAGTTGACTAAATTGAAATGCATTTAATATCGTACAAACACAGTACAGGTTGCCTTAAATGCTTAGAGCTGCAAGTGTTTTGGATTTTTCTGTATTTTGGAATATATAACGAGATAGCATGACACCAATATCATTTCTGACTCTGAATTTATGTGCTACCTGTAAGCAGTCATTGTCTTACACTTGTTCATCACACTTATATACAGATGCAGCCATTCAGCATTTTAGATTTCCATTGGTGACAATCTTGGCAAACTCATCAATGAATTTCTCTGCTGCTTCATGATCAGCAGACACTTTATTACCACAAATCTTTAAATATATATTTAAAGATATATATCTTTAAATGACTTTCCTTAAATTTCTGCAACCCAGTCTGCTGAATATTGAATTATCCTCAGTTTTCAGTTCGTCTTTGCTGGTTTCATGATCAGCATACCATTATGCTCTTTCCAATGCTGATGAATCCACTCTATAAATACATGTTTCAGGTCTTCATTTTCTGCTTTAAGGAGTATTTTTCATTAACTTGTCAGCACTCAAAAAAAAGTTTGGATTTCAGGTTTTCAGATTTTGGATTTTCAGATACTCAAATCGATGCAATGTCAATTTCCTAATAGTCATAAATCAGATCTAAAGAATGCTCCGGCATCTTGGTACAAATCCAGGTATTAAATGACAGTGTTTATACATTTTGACTTTGTTACTGCGTCAAAAGAAAAATTAGGTGACAGTTTAAAAAGGCAAAGTACTTCTGGAAGTTCACAATTTATGTATACACATTTCTTTAATAAAAAGTCAACATTTCTTGTGATTTTCAACAAGCTGCTTCACTGGGAACTTGTAGGTTTTAACCTGCTCTCGGATTTCTGGTTTGTGTTTTAAAGTAAAGATTAGTGCTCGTATTGTCCTCCGATATGAAATGTTGATCAAACGGGAACACTGGTGAAAAACCTCTCGTTCTAAGTTTTCAATCAGAGGATGATCCTTCTATATCAAATACATAATAAAATAATACATTAATTATTACAGGTAGTAACAATATACTCAATTTATACAAGCTAATGACCTGGATTATGCCTCTCCTTAGCCTCCAGTTCCAGAGAAAGCTGCTGGCTGACATCATTGTGTAAATTAATGTTTCCAACTACCATACATATGGAATGAAAGTGTGGAAGCTCCTGCTGAAGTGACAGATCAGCACCAAGCCCAGAGGTGGAGCTCAGTGTTCTGAGTTGAGAGGCTGGATATACATAATATCTCTGATCACCTTACCAGTTATGGCCAGTGTTTGGAAAGAACATCTCTATTTTAATAAAATAGTGGATCTGGCCTGAAAAGTGAAGACAATCTTCCAAATTATGAGTGTTCCCTTAAGCCAATCAATATTGAAGGTAGTTTATAATAAAAGTGTTAAAGAAGATAAGTGAATTAGTCTTACACATCATGATTGCCTTCAAGACAACGGACAAGAGGCTGCAACACAGTTTATGTTTGAAAATGAGTTTTACAATCTAAAACTTAATCAGCATTAAAAAAAAAAATACCTCCAGTTCCAAGACTTCAGTGAACATTTTTCGAGCATTACTCCTGAGACTCTCGGTCTTAGAATCACATCGCACCTCGATGGATGACTTATTTTTATTTTCTTTTATAAAATCTCTCCAGGTTTTAAAAATGACTTTGGCAAGCTCAGCAACTTCAGGGTCTGAGTTTTTCCGCATCCTATTTACAGTGTGTCCTAGAAATAGGAAGAATATTTATCTGAAAGCAGAATGCAATAAGAATGATTTGTACAATCTCAGACTAAATTTAAAAGAACATGCTACTACTTGTGGAAAGCAGTCTCTGTCACCCAGCACACTGAATCACATTTTTAAGGCGGAAGCATATTTCTATTTTGTCCAACAATTCACAACTAAAACTACAAAAGTAGCTCTCAAGGCTTCAACTTTAAAAACCCTTTAAACTTGAATTTTACTGAAAAGGTAGAAAAGAGAGCAACACACACAAAATATTGGAGGAACTCAGCAGGCCAGGTCGCATCTATGGAAAAAAATGAACAGTTGACATTTTGGCTGAGATGAAGGGTCTCAACCTGAAATTTCGACTGTGTACCCTTTTCCACAGATGCTGCCTCGCCTGCTAAATTCCTCCAATATTTTGTGTGAGTTGCTTTTGATTTCTAGCATCTGCCGATTTTCTCGTGTTTGAGATACATGGTATAAACTTCTTTTAAAAGCAGAAAGAGAACTGATTTATAGTATAAGCATTTCTATGCATTATATAGTTAGTGGTGAGATACTGTAAATATTCAGCACTGCTCTGGTTCGCCAACTTAAGTTCACACTGGGTACCCGCAGGTATAAGTTTCATGCCCTAGGCAATGCAAGAATGATTTTTGTTTGTAAATGAATTTCACAATTTTTAAGTTTGTCCTGGCAACATTAAATCTTTTCAAAGCATGCCCAGATTTCAAACTGTGATTCAAACCTAGGCACTCAAATACATCCATTTTCACCCCTTTGCCTGCATTCAATAAAGACCATAGCTATCCACCCTTTGCTCCCTTCCGCTTTGCCCTGAATCTTACAATTTTCACTCAAGAGAAGCCAACCTTTTCAGCTTGGTGTTATCAAATATATGCACCAAGTTGCAAACGTCATTTTCAGTCTGTAAGTTCCTCACTGTACTGTATTGGTGGTTCAATCAGACTTTGATTAATGAGTTGAGTTATGAAGGGATAATAATAAATTATTTGTGCAATGTGACTGGAGACCACACCTGAAAACAGCTCTGTTTTTGTCAGTTACAAGGTTTCCATCCTCCCGTCAGTTTGTGGCTCCATCTTGCAAATAACCATAAAGTACAATCTTTACCTATTTTTGTTGAGACTAGAACTTCCTGAGAGGGTATTTTCTTCTTTAGTTCCAGCAGTGCTTCAATTAAGTTTTCCTTTGTTTGATTAGGGAGTTCCAGAATGGATTTACATCTTTTAATATCTTCAATCACCACAACTCTCTGTTTAGAGAATTAAAACAATCGTTAATGTTCACTCAAATTGTACTTGAAGTATTACTACAAAACATGTTTAAGGTTTTGAGTAAGAGTCAAAAGAAGTATTTAACATCTCAGAAACCGTATCTTGGATTAAATTTTTAAAAAACCACACAAATGCAAGCATAGATGAAAAAAAAACCCACATACAGTGGAATACTTCCATCATCCAGTTTCCGCTACATTAAAAGACTTTTAATTGTTTTATTTCCAACTTTAACATTATTTCAATTGTTTTTCACCAATTCATATTTTTGTACTTTAAAGGGTTAATCTTTGTGATTGTCCATTGCCTCACCACTATGGTGGCCTTAAACATAACAGAATTAGCTTAGATTACTACTATGTGAATAAATGCAATATACTATGGAAACACAGCCATTGGAACGTGAAAGTTAGGTGAACACAAGGGTGGGACTTATGAAGAGTGTGATAAGAGATGGCTGGTTCTGGTTCAGCGGTCTGAGTTGGTGCTACTGTATTGATAAACTTACTGCAATGTTCCATATCAGTGCAGAGGGGATAAAATAGAGCATTTGGCTTTGGGGTAGTCCTTTGATGGGCTAGTTGTGAACAGTGCCACGGATCAGCAGAATGGGAGATGTGCTGCAGTAAGAGGGGCCTGCACATACCTCAATAAATATTTTAATGGTTGCTCTGTCAAGTTTTGTAGTTCTAAGTAGGTAACACTGGACAACAAATTTTTCCAAGAGTTGCTTCCTCAGAATTTTTTTTGTTTATGATAGACTGCTTGAAGATGAACACAAATATAAATTCAGACTGCTTGTATCACGTAGGAATTTGGAGAAACAACTAATGAACTTTTATTGAATATATTGTATTAAATTGCATAATGGTGCTGATGCTTTGCAATAGTTCAACTGTTAAAAATATTTTGTTAATGATTTTCATTTGTACTCAGTGTCTGAGGCTTCTCGCTTAAGTGTCCAACAATAATTCGCCAGCACTGATGGATTCCAGTTGCCCTGGTATCTTTTCCCCATGACTGCAATGTCCTGGTGAAATCTTTCACTATGCTCGTCACTAACAGCACCAAGATTTACAGGGAAGAAGTCTAAATGGGAATGCAGAAAATGCATCTTTAGTGACATGTTGCATTTCATGGTTTTATATGCTTGAAGCATGCTTTCAACCAGCTGCATGTAGTTTGGTGCTCTGTAGATGCTGAGAAAAATTTCAACAACTTCTTTGAATGCCTTCCAGGTGAGTTTCTCCTGCCCCACTAGAAATTCTTCAAATTGCCTGTCATTGATGACCTGTTTCATTTGTGGACCAACAAAAATGCTTTCCTTAATCTTGGCATCAGTTATTCTAGAAAGTATCTGTCTCAAATATCAAAATCCTTCATAGAAATTTTTGTGCCTGGTGATAGCAAATTCCATCTTTACAGTCCTGAACCCAATAATTATTACTAAAACCTGTCCTGCTATGCTGCAGCTGTGCCGCCTAAGCATGCCTGGACAAATAGGAAACTTACCAGCTTACATTGTTGGCAACATTTTAATTGACTTGAATTATGAATTGAAATAATAAACATAAATGATTTCAAAAAAATGGTGCATGATAGGGAAATTTCATGGTGATTTTCATGATCAGTAGCCCAAAATTCATGAGATACACCTAAAGGTATTCAGGAAGCAAAATCTTTGTTGTCCAGTGTAATTAGAGGTTGTGTCTTGCTGCCTGACCTAGCTGGTTCAGAAACCTATTGGTGTAAGAAAACAATTATGGACTGGTCTTTTACCATAAGCCTTATTCACATTTTAGTTTTACATTTGTAAACAATAATTTTGTTGTATTTTTAAAATTGGAATGACAGGTTGAGATTTTTAATTAACTAAATGACCTGGGTATTAAAAAACATGTAAAAATATGTTAACAAATATATTTTTATTATTTTTGTTTATTTAGCGATGCAGCGCGGAGTAGGCCCTTCCGTCCCTTCGGGCCATGATGTCCCAGCAACCCCCGACAAACCTGATTATCCCTAACTAATCATGGACAATTAAACTACGCGCTGTACCTTTGTACTGTGGGAGGAAACCCACGCATTCCACGGGGAATGCTAGTCTCCTTGCTGGAATTGGAACTCGGAAACACACCGAGCTGTAATAGCATCGCGCTGACCGCTGCGCCACCGTGGTACAGTACCCTCTCGAGTACTTCCATTCAGGAAATTGTGGATAGACAATGTTCTTCCTCCCAATGTCTGCACCCACGTACAACTGTTTCTCCTCTCCAAAGTACTACTAATTTCAATCTTCATCCATGCCAGACAATATTTGGATCATTTCTTTTAGGATGCTGTATAAATTTAATTGCTCTGCAACAAGAATTAACTCTTATAACTCGACAGACCCTCCTAAATTGTCATTTTAACCAAAGCAAAAAGGAAACTTTTGACTGACCATGAATTACTTTGCCTTCTTTGCAGGGAGTACGGCCCCACACTCTCAGTGACCTGGGTTCAATCTTGACTTCCAGGGGGAGGGAGGGATTGTTAGTAATTTGGAGAGCCTGAGGGGAAACAGTGGGAGATTGGAACTGATGGGATTAACGACCATGTGTCTTTAGAAATGGGCAAAGGTTTGATTAGAACTAGTACACAGAACAAAAATATCTCGAATGCCCTTAACCCACAGTTTCGCGTGAACTCCGGAAAACCCCCCACAAAGGGGAAATTCTCTACCTTCAAAGACTCTAGAGTAGTCTGACGGTAAACCTTGGGCTGGGGCTGTGCTGGGCTCGCCGCGCAGCCCCGCACTACGAACCGATCCATGGATGACCCCAAGCTCACGGCACACGACGATGGGTTCTCGGTAACGGAATACAACACAAGTCCACCGTCGACGACAGGAAGCCAGTGTCCACTAGCGCTGCCTTCACACACACAACTACGCAAACCGATGGCAACTACAAGTCCCAGCCACCCCTGCGCCAGCAGCCGGCGGTATTTTTTTTTAAAAAAGCATGATATTTACATCTAACACAAACCCAACGGCGGAAAATTTGTATAGTAAATCGCTAGGATCACATGTAAGATGAAAGTTGTATGAAAACCAATTAAAGTGAAGCAAGGTATGACGGCGCATGCGCGGTGAGGTGAGGGATTGTGGATCACAACAAACAGGCGGAAGATGGCGATGGCAGCGGGCGGTTCTAGTCGCTGCGGCTCGGTCTTCGGCTTTGCACTGGTCGCGATATTGGCTCTGTTTTTCAGTAATGTGTCGCTGGCTTCCGACGCGTTCGAAGCTGTTTTGGGAGATACATCGTCGTGTCAGAAATCCTGTGAGATGACCTATACGCTGCACACTTATCCGAAGGTAGGGCTGGCCGGCTGGTATTTTTATGTAAAACCTTGTTGTTCTGAGGCTTGAGGCTTCTCATTATTTTACTTTAACAACGCAATCTTTTTTGATTAACTGATGTGTATTATTCATTTTCAGATATCTAAATTGGTGGATCCTGTGTATTTTGTTAAAAAGCTCACATATTACATCATAAGACCTAGGAGCAAATTAGACTGTTCGGCCCATCGAGTTTTTTCCGTATTCCATCATGGCTTTTTTATTATCCCTCTCAACCCCATTCTCCTGTCCTCTCCCCGTAACCTATGACTCCCTGATTAATCAAGAACCTATCAACCTCCACCTTAAATATACCTAATGACTTGGCCTCCACAGCCGTTTGTGACAAAGAATTCTACAGACTACCCTCTGGCTAAATAAATTTTTCCTCATCTCCGTTCTAAACGGACGTCTCAATTCCGAGGCTGCCCTATAGTCCTAGACACCCCCACTATAGGAAACAGGCTCTCCACATCCACTCTATCCAGACCTTTCAATTCAATGTTCGGTAGGTTTTAATAAGATCCCCTTAATTCTGCTGAACTTCAGCGAGTACAGGCATAGAGCCATGAAAAGCTCCTCATATGTTAAACTTTTCATTCCTAGGATCATCTTCGTGAACCTCTTCTGGACTGGAATTTCTTCAATGCTAGCACATCCTTTCTTGGCTAACGGGAACCAAAGCAACTCTCACTACTCCCAAGTGTAGTCTGACCAATGCCACAAAAACCCTCAGCATTATGTACTTGCATTTGTATTCAGGTCCTATCAAAATGAATGCTAATATTGCATTTGCCTACCTTGCCACTGACTCAACCTGCAAGTTAAATTCTGTATTCTGTGCAAGTAACTTTGAACAGTTGAATCATGACGTTAATAGGTTGTAAATCATGAGAAGGGTGCAGGAAAAATATATTTGGGATCTTAATCATTATCTAAGATGTAAGTTTTCTGGCAACTATCTTGAAAGTATCAAGAGCTGGAGGTAATAGTAATTGATTTAAATTGAGAGTGTGGTTTTGAATGATGTTCAAATAGCAATGATCCGCAGGAAATGTCATAAATTTTTAAGTCAGATTTGGATAATGGAGGTCTGGATTACTTACCATAAATTAGAAAATGTTTGACCTTTTTACACTGCTGGATTTTTTATGGGAGAGAGCTGCTCAAACTATTACAATTTGTAATTTGATTCCTGCAGCATTTTCTGAGATTGTTTATGAAGTTATTGTTCCAGTCTTGAGAGAAAAATTTATGGTTATAGTTGATTGTGCTGAACTGTGGAGATTATGCCAACCTGTTTCTTAATTTTGGTTTTGGGAATTAGCATGCAATCCTGCAGAGTAAGCATGTGTCAGTGACTAGGAGAAGCTCTTACCTCTGAGAATGTGTTACTGGTTTTATCTGGAGAGCTCTAAAGTGAGTGATAGATACTGTATCAGAAACCTGGTTAACCATAACTTTGGCTTTAAACTGAATTTTGAAGTGAGATTTGTGTTCAAGCATTGATAGTGATGATTTTGAACTTGATCAAACAGTTGGCAAAATCTGTAGAATATTATTTATGTTGCCAATTTCTATGGTTAAATGGTTGAAAATTGAAGGGATTTTGTAACATTGCTCTCATTGTGATGTCACATAGGAGAAATTAAGGTGAAAGGTTGAGATCCATATTTGGACTTTGTAGAAAAAAGTCACCAGTAACAAATGTTTGTTTTTGGTATTAAAATTAGTAATCATAATTTATTTGATTTGAAAATAGTTTGCTTGTGTTTTTTCAGAGACAAGTTTAGAAAAACAACAACTTAATTTAGTATAATGGATTTTTAAAATCATTTATTGAATTCTCAGCATCAGCCTTACCCAGTAAAATATATTTTGCAGATATTCTACATTAATAGTGTTGACTGCTGATTTGGAGAATTAATACAATGCATCAAGTATTGTATTAAAGTGTTGCATCAAAATTTTGAAACTACTGGGTTTATTGTGTGAAGCAATTCTTCAGAAAATTGAGTTCTGAAATCAAAAGTCTGATGGTATAGGTAGGAGGGATGGTGTTTTTGATTTGCTTTTCAGCTGGTTTGGTGAAACAATGGCCTGTTCCCATGCTGTAGTCTTCTATGTTTTAGGTGATACAACTCCACATTGCTAGGATTGCAGGAGGGCTGAGCTGAGACAGGATTGATTGTATTGGATGTTGTCAAGTTTGTAATGTATATGACATGTATAAGCAATGGAATAAGAAATATTTTACGACTGAGAAAGCAATTAGATTTGTCAGTTATGCATGGAAACCTGTGGATTTTATCCTAGGGTGGAAATACTTAAAAATAAAAGTGGAGGTTGTGGAACTATGCAATAATGGAAGATGTTGGTCATTGTACATTGTCATGTGCTTAGGCTATGGATAAATAAGTGGGTTGCTGGGGGGTGGGTGCAGTTTGTTGGGCCCGAAGGGCCCGTCTTGTGCTATTTTTCTAAATAAATAAATGTGAAGACAAACCAAGTATTAAACATTATTGTAGGGTGTTATTTGTGCAGAAATGAGCTACAGTATATCTCAACCTTTTCTCAGGACTGAGATTAAAAAAAAAGTCAAAATAACATCCAAGGATACACATTGTATTGAAAGGACATGTAGGTAGGTAGAGGGGGGTGGAGTGGTTTTGTTTAAAAAATGAAATCAAATCTTTAGAAAGAAGTGACATAAGATCAAAAGATGTAGAAATCTTGTGGGTAGAGTTGGGGAGAAGCTGAAAGGGTTTAAAAAAAACCATGTTGGGAGTTACATAAAGGCCTCAGAACAATAGCCAAATTTTCAACAATTGGCATGCAAATTCCAATAGAAGATATAAAAGGCTTGTAAAAACAAAAAGAGCAACGTTATGTTGGTTATGGGGGATTTCAATATACAGGTAGACTGGGAAAATCATGTTGGTACAGGATCCTGAGAGAAGGAATTTATAGAATGCCTGCGGGATGGCTTTTTAGAGCAGATTATGGTTGAGCACACTTGGGAAAAGGCAATTCTGGATTGGGTGTTGTAAAAGCACCAGATTTGATTAGAGAACTTAAGGTTACGAAACACATAGACAGTGATCATAATGTGATAGAATTCACACTGCAGTTGGAGAGGGAGATAAAATAGGATGTTATTGGTATTATAGTAAAGTTAACTACAGAGAAGTTAACAAAGTTAACTACCAGATGAACTCAACGCTTTCTATACCCACTTTAAAGGGAGAATATAACTGCTGCAGTTGATGATCCCGTGATCTCTGTCTCAGAGGACAATGCTAGGCTGTCTTTAAAGAGAATGAACCCTTGCAAGGTGGAAGGTCCTGATGGAATACCTGGTAAGGTTTTGAATTCCTGTGCCAACCAACTGGCAGGAGTATTCAAGGACATTTTCAACCTCTCAGTGCTATGTGCTGAAGTTCCCACTTGTTTCCAAAAGGCAACAATTATATCAGTCCCTAAGAAGAATAATGTAAGCTGCCTTAATGACTATCGCCCGGTAGCACTCACATTAACAGTGATGAAATGCTTTGAGAGGCTGGTCATGACTGGACTGAACTCTTGTCTCAGCAAGGACCTGGACCCATTGCAATTTGCCTATTGCCACAATAGGTCAATGGTAGATGCAATCTCAATGGCTCTTCACATGGCTTTAGACCACCTGGATAACACACACACCTACGTTAGGATGCTGTTCATCGATTATAACTCAGCATTTAATACCATCATTCCCACAATCCTGACTGAGAAGTTATAAAACTTGGGCCTTTGTACCTCCTTCTGCAATTGGATCCTCAACATTCTAACCGGAAGACTAGTCTGTGTGGATTGGTGATAAAATCTCCTCCTTGCTGACAATCAACACTGATGCACCTCAGGGGTGTGTGCTTAGCCCACTGCTCTACTCTGTCTATACGAATGACTGTGTGGCTAAGCATAGCTCAAATATAATCATAAATTTGTTGATGATACAACCATTGTTGGTAGAATCTCAGATGGAGACAGAGGGCGTACAGGAGTGAGATATGCCAACTAGTATAGTGGTGTCGCAGCAACAACCTGACACTCAACGTCAGTAAGACGAAAGAGCTGATTGTGGACTTCAGAAAGGGTAAGACGAAAACACATACCAATCCTCATAGAGGGATCAGAAGTGGAGAATGTGAGCAGTTTCAAGTTTCTGGGTGTCAAGATCTCTGAGGACCTAACCTGGTCCCAACATATCAATGCAGTTATAAAGAAGGCAAGACATTGACTATACTTCATTAGGAGTTTGAAGGGATTTGGTATGTCAACAAATACACTTGAAAACATTCTGATAGGATAGAAGCTGCAGAATGTTGTAAATTTAGTTGGCTCCATCTTGGGACTAGCCTAGAAAGTACCCAGGACATCTTCAGGGAGTGGTGTCTCAGAAAGGCAGAGTCCATTATTAAGGACCTCCAGCACCCAGGGTATGCCCTTTTCTCACTGTTATCATCAGGTAGGAGGTACAGAAGCATGAAGGCACACACTCAGTGATTCAGGAACAGCTTTTTTCCCTCTGCTATCCGATTGCTAAATGGACATTGAACCCTTGAACATTACCTCACTTTTTAAATATATATATATATATAATATCTGTTTTTTGCACAAATTTTAATTTACTCAATTTAAGTATACCTTAGTTTATTTACTTATTCATTATTACTATTTTTTCCTTCTGTGTTATGTATTGCATTGAACTGCTGCTGCTAAGTTAATAAATTTCATGACACATGCTGGTGATAATAAATCTGATTCTGATCTGAGAGGAGTAGGTCAAAGTAAGTCAAGTCACTTTTTATTGTCATTTCGACAATAACTGCTGGTACAATACAAAGTAAAAATGAGACAACCTTTTTCAGGATCATGGTGCTACATGAACAATACAAAAACTACACTGAACTACGTAAACCAACACAAAAACTACACTAGTCTACAGACCTACCCAGGACTGCATAAAGTACACAGAACAGTGCAGGCATTACAATAAATAATAAACAAGACAATAGGCACAGCAGAGGGCAGTAGGGTGGTAGTCTGATGGCTTAGGGGAAAATCTGTTGCATAAATAAACAGCTGAATGGCGGCGTCCGGGATTCCATTCGTTTCTGTACTCCCACTGAGTAGTTTGTTGCCACAGATGTAGTCCCATTTAATGTCCATTGGAGAGCAGAATGGACGGGAGAGCCGGCTGGCTAGGGCTTACTTTTTTCCTGGCATGGACTCCTGCCCGCTTGCCTTGCTTCCACTTCCTCGCACACCGCTTACGACGTCCCCACCTCCGGCCACCGGCATCAGGCGACTCTTGAGGACTGTAGGCCCGATTCCCTCAGCAAGCAGACATTGGAGAGCAGAATGGATGGGAGAGCTGGCTGGCTAGGGCTTTTTTCCTGGCACGGAATCCTGCTCGCTCGCCTCGCTTCCTCGCACACCGCTTATGACGTCCCCAACTCCGGCCATTGGCATCAGGCGCCTCTGAGGTCTACAAGCCCAATTCCCTCAGCAAGCCGAGGTCGCGCAGATTTTCATGAAGGTTTGTTTTTGAGTGATCTCTGTATTGTAGCAGTATCTGGCGATGGTAGATAGTCGCTCTGTTACCAACTGGCCTAAACCCTAATTGTGCCCTAAAGTTTAAAAAACTAAATTAAATTAAAGTAAACTAAATTAATGTAGCACCAGATCTGAAAGGCCGCTGCTGCCATGTGTCGCACCACCTACTGGAGGACATTAGCAGGGATGACAGTAGAGCAGCAATGACTGGAGTTTCTGGGAATAATTCAGAAGACACAGGGTTGGTTCATCCCAAAGAAGAAGCAGCATTCTAAAGGGAGGATGAGGCAACCATGGTTAACAAGGAAGGTCAAAGATAGCATAAAATCAAAAGAGAGGGCATGCAATATTGCAAAAATTAGTGGGAAGCTAAAAGATTGAGATGTTCTTATAAAAAAAAGTAAGAGAAATGAAGCTAGCAAACTGTATAATAGAGGACACCAAAAGCTGTTTCAAATTTATAAGATTATTAGACATGAGAGGAGAATTAGGTCATTCAGCCTATCGAGTCTGCTCTGCCCTTCAATGATGGCTGATTTATTTTCCTTTCAACTCCATTCTTCTGCCTTCTCCCTGAAACCTCTGACATCCTTAATCAAGAACCTATCAGCCTCTGCTTTAAATATATCCAATAACTTGATGATTTAAAGTATATGGGAGGATGTGCGTAGGTTACTGTGGATTGGGATTGAAAAGAAAATTGGAAGTTCTCTTACTAAGTAAGTCGGAACAGGTACATCCGGTATTATTTAGCATCAGTTAGTCAAACTTTTGTCTTAGTATATAGTATATATTTTACCTTTCTATGCATATAAAACACTTAAGAACGTATGTTTCAGCGCCGGGCTTGGGAACCATATCCTAGCGCGCTCGCCATCCGTGCCTGGTTGATATGGAGGATCAAAAACCCACAACCCAATAATTAAACCACTGCGTTGCTTAGTAATAATTGTAGCTTTCATCGGGGCAGGGCCTTTCTCACTTTATCCTTTACAATTGTTCCGATCATTGACCAGTTGTAGCCTAACACATTTCCGATGACCGACGGCATTTCACCTCTTCCCGATCGCTTTATTATTTCCACTTTATTTTCAATCATAATCGTGATTATTTTCGTGAACAGAAACACTGTTGATTCAGAGCTCCAACATCGGGTCCTAATGTCCACCGCACTGAGACAGGTTAAATGAGACCTGGGGTTCCGCTGGGTCCTAAGTCCACTGCATTGAGACATGTGAATAAGGGACTTGAGCATCTGCGTTTTTTGGTATCTGCGAGGGGTCCCGGAACCAATCCCTCGTGGATAAGGAGGGCCGACTGTAGTATATATTTTACCTTTCTATGCATATAAAACACTTAAAGAAATGTGTGTATTTCAATAATTAATCCACTGCATTGCTTAGTAATAATTGTAGTTTTCATCGGGGCAGGGCCTTTCACATGCTCCATTATTCTCACTTTATCCTTTAAAATTGTCCCAATCGTCGACCTACTGTAGCCTAACCCTTTTTCAATGACCGATGGTGTTTCACCTCTTTCTGATTGCTTTATTACTTCCACTTTATTTTCAATTGTGATCGTTTTCCATCAACGGAACAGAAACACTGCAAGTGGTGGGTCCCAAGCTCCATCAGGTCCTAAAGTCCACCACACTGAGACAGGTTAAATAAAGGACTTGAGCAACCACAGGTGGGTCCTGGAACCCCCCACGGATAAGGAGGGCCGACTGTATTCTTGCAAATCACCATCTGGGAAAGAGAATGCCATGCTTTACATGCAAGGAAATTGAGAGGGCATTCTTCTTCCAATGTTTAGTGTACTGTTACGTATCCGTGACAAGTGACAGTGGTACCCTTGTCACGTGACTGGGGTTGAAGTTATACTGGACTTGAGGTAATGGTCTTGTGATGGTGGAGTGACGTCATTTTCCCGCCAGTAGAGGTCATGTGACAGGTTTTTTTTACAGGGTATAAAAGGAAGACCCACCTTGTCAGGTGGGGCAGTTCGTGGCGGGATTTGCCAAGCTGACTTCATGTCCCTGCGTGATTTAATGTGATGACGCAGTTTAGTTAAAAATGAAGTTTTATATAATGCCTAAAGTTTAAAAGGTCATTGCCAACAGTTTCTTTACTGTGGAGAGTGAAGATAAAAGTTTGGAAGATAAAAATCGAGGAGAATCGATTTTCGACGGTGGATTGGTCTCGACCTTATTTGATCCTCATTTGGAAGGATTTTGTTGACTGTTCTCGTGTTAATCTCCGCTGGGATAGCGGGAGATTGAGAATAGTGTGGAAGGAAGGTCAGTACCTTTAAGCCGTTATATTTCATAAAATTCTTCGTGGGAAAGTTCGACACCGGGGGAATCGAAGGACAACGACGTGGAAGAGAATTTAAATCGCTTTAAAAAGTCTCTCCTTTTTTGAAAGGACTGTGAGCTTTTGAACTTTCGGCATACCGCTTTAAAGAACTTTTTTTTCAATACCGCTTTAAGAACTGTTTGAACTGCAACGCTATTAAGAACTGTGAATCAACCGCACAGCAGCTGAGTTCCGGTTACGCTAGTGTTTGTTTACTTTTGGGGGGTTTGTTTTCAGTGTTTAATAAACGTGTTATTTGTTATAAAAACCCTTGCCTAACTCATATATATTTATTGTTGCCTGAATACGTAACAGTACAGTCGGCCCTCCTTATCCGCAGGGGATTCGTTCCGGGACCCCCCGCAGATACCAAAAACGCGGATGCTCAAGTCCCTTATTTAACCTGTCTCAGTGCAGTGGACATTTGGACCCAGCGGTGCAGCTCTGAATCTGCAGTGTTTATGTTCATGAAAATAATGACGATCACGATTGAAAATAAAGTGGAAATAATAAAGCGATTGGAAAGAGGTGAAACACCATCAGTCATTGGAAAAGCGTTAGGCTACAGTCGGTCAACGATCAGAACAATTTTAATGGAGCACGTGAAAGGCCCTGCCCCAATGAAAGCTACAGTTATTACTAAACAGCACAGTGGTTTAATTATTGAAATACATACGTTTCTTAAGTGTTTTATATGCATAGAAAGGTAAAATATATACTATATTTTAAGACAAACATTTGACTGAAGCTAAATAATACTGGATGCACCTGTTCCAACTTCAAATCCGACTTAAAGACGGAGTCAGGAATGGAACTTGTTCATAACCTGGGGACTGCTTGTACTTTAAAATCATCTCTAGATTACTTATAATACCCAATACAATGTAAATAGTTGTTATACTGTATTGTTTAGGGAATAATGACAAGAAAACATAGTCTGTATATGCTCAAATGACGAATGCTGGAGAGAGAACTTCCGGGTTTTCCCAATCTGCGGTTGGTTGAATCCACGCATGTGGAACCCATGGATAAAGAGGGCCGACTGTACAGACAGTCCCTGAGTTATGAACGTCCGACTTACGGACAACTTGTACTTACGAACCGAGGAAGGAGAACACCGTCCGCCATTTTAAGTTGGATCCCAACGCCGTCCGCCATTTTAAATTGTTGCCGTTGACACTGTGTTGAGTGTTTAGCTTTGTATTTGGTTTTAAATTTTCTTAGTAAGATTCACCCTGACCCCCCCCCCCCCCCCCCCCACCCTGTGGTGCAGTGAGATCAGCGCCAGGGTGGAGAACGGAGGTTTCCGAGTTCAATCCAGTGACAGACCACTCCCGTGCCGGGTTGATGTCGAGCTCACAACTTGACCTTGTAAAAGAAAACACTGCCACCTCCAGTTTAAATTCCTACGCGGAATATTGTGGAGGATCAAATACCCAAACCCAGCACAGCCCCCACTTGTCCCATTTAACCTGTCTCAGTGTGGTGGTCCTTAGGACCCAGCGAACCTCGGGAGCTGGTGGAGGTCAGGACCCACTGCCCGCAGTGTTTCTGTTCCATTGACGGGAACCGATTGAGATTGAAAATAAAGTGGAAATAATAAAGCGTTTGGAAAGGGGTGAAACGCCATCGATCATTAGAAAAGCATTAGGCTACAGTCGGTCAACGATCGGAACAATTTAAAAGGATAACAGATAAAGTGAGAATAATGGAGCATGTGAAAGGCCCTGCCCCGACGAAAGCTACAGTTATTACTAAGCAACGCAGTGGTTTAATTATTGGAATACATACGTTTCTTAAGTGTTTTATATGCATAGAAAGGTAAAATATATACTATATACTAAGACAAACGTTTGACTAACTGACGCTAAATAATACCGGATGTACTGGTTCCAACTTAGGTACAAATCCGACTTAAAGACGGACTCAGGAATGGAACTTGTACATAACCCAGGGACTGCCTGTATATATTTCCAATTTTCCGATAAAAGTGGACACTTCCCTTTTTTATCTGGATTAAATTGAAATTCTCACCCTGCAGGTTCATATTTAGAATGTTTATTTTGATTGGCTAGGTATGCCACATCTCCAAGTAGAAGTTCAGTCTTGTCTCCAAAGCTCTTGTTGACTTTGAGCAAAAATTCAACCATGGTGTCAAAAAGATTAAAGAAACATTTTAAGAGTCATGCTTGAAAAAAGTCACTGGCTGAGGTTTTTGGTTGTGAGATATTGACAAGAATTGCACAATGGACTGCAAACTGACTTGGAATTTTTTTCATAAATGCCACTAAACCGGCATGGGGACCTGTCATACATGGTGCTCCATCTGTTGCACAAGAAACCATGTTCCTAATTGGAATACTTTTATCCTCTAAATACATTTTGAGTTCATCGTAGATTGATTCTCTGTTGGTATTTGTTTTTAACTTTTTGCAGAAGAGAATCTCTTCAGAAACTTTTCCATTTTTGATGAGCCATACATATGCCATCTATAATGCCTCATTGTCTCACGCTGTTGACTCATCTAGTTGTATTCCAAGTTCTGTTGATTGTAGTGCTGTGCATAGTTCATTCTCAATATCTTCACTCTTTTCGTCAATATGAGGGACTATAGAGTTATTACTCAGAGGAATTGACATTAAGATACTGGTAAGCACTTCTGATACAGCAGGCGTTATTAATCTTTTTCCAATTGAATGAGATTTTCTGTGCTTTGCCATCATTTTGGAAATGTTATAAGATCCACTATCAAGGTAAATTTTCGCTTTCTTGGCAAATGACTCGAGTGTGTATCGCTTTTCGAATGCTTCTTTCATCTTCTGGAACTGAGCCATACCGTAAGTAGCCTTTTAGGGAAGTGTTCCTGCAATTTTGATGGTTTCATGGCTTCATTAGACAGTACAGTATTACAAATAAGACAAATGGGGTGTCGCTGATCTGACAGGAACAGTATAACCCCATACTCCACGTATGTAACATTGTATTGACGCACTTTCTGTAGTTTCTGTTTCTTAGCAGGATTAGAATTAAAGGCTTCACTGCCTTCAGGCTCAGAGATAGAGCTATATGTATTTATCTATCGTTAACGGGGCTCAATTAAAATAAAAAAATTAACACAAACTGGGAATGCCTATCAGATGTTGGCAATGGCAAGGAGTTGACACGATCAGCCAGATCTTGTGCCTCAAGTTAGGGTGTTGCTTACGCACCCCCCCCCCCCCCCACCCCGCCTCAATGTCTTCTATTTCCTCTAACATAAGCACCCCTGCTGGGAATCACTGGTATATCGGAGATTCTATTTTGATAGTATCATAAGTACAATTATTAATTATACATTAGTCCTAAGGCTTCCACTCATACAAAGATTTGCAGCGTGTTTACATTAGATCTGTTAAGTCAAATACGATTGGCGTTTCAGTTGTATCATGCATAGGACAAGGGATAAGCTATCTTGCAACCTTAATAATATGCTCAGAGTCAAATAAAGTATTCATTTTTAAAAATTTGATTCTGCATTTTTGATCAGCTAGTAACATGCATGCCTGAATAAGCAAGTTTCACTTCAAGCCTTACTTTAGAAGTCTGTCTTAAAATTGTTCTTAGCCAGTGTAATTTTATTTTGAAGGCATTAATTTGTATCACTTGTGTGTTGGCTTGTGCAATTTTAACATATAGTCTTCCTTCTTGGCCACCTGCCAATTGTAGACCATAAGATGTAGGAGCAGAATTAGGCCATTTGGCCCATCGAATGTTTCGTCATTTCATCATGGCTGATACATTTTTCCTTCAGCCCCAATCTCCTGCCTTCTTCTGTCCTCCCCCATATCCCTTCATGCCCTGACCAATCAAGGATTTATCAACCTCTGCCTTAAATATACATTAAGACTCGGTCCCCACAGCTGCCTGTGGCAACGAATTTCACAGATTTACCACTCTCTGGCTAAAGAAATTTCTCCTCATCTCCATTCTAAAAGGACGCCCCTCTATTCTGAGGCTTTGCTCTCTGGTCTCCCACCATAGGAAACATCCTATCCACATTCACTCTTTCAAGGCCTTTCATCATTCAATAAGTTTCAATTAGGTCACCCCGCGTTCTTCTGAATTCTAGTGAATACAGGCCCAGAGTCATCAAATGCTCTTCATATGACAAGCTGCTCAATCCTGGTATCATTTTCATTAACCTCCTTTGAACCTTCTCGGTTTCAGCACGTCCTTTCTAAGATAAATTATGACTTTGAAATTATATCAGTTGTTGCTGGTAGAAGTTCATTACTTAAGCATTTTTCTGTTTTTTTCCATTATGGCAGGAAGAGGAACTCTATGCTTGTCAAAGAGGCTGCAGGCTCTTCTCGATCTGTCAATTTGTGGATGATGGCACTGAATTAAACAGAACCAAGAATGAATGTGAATCTGGTAAGATCGCAAACTTGTGTGCCATGATATGCTTTGGTGCTATAGAGAACTTTTTTGATTAAACAACCAGTAATAGAAGATGACATGCACTAAGGAAGAATCTTTTGCATGGTTAGGAAATTGATGGAATCAGATATATTAGCTCACACTGCTAGAGAGGCTATTAACAGCAATGGGATAATTCTGTAGTACAGCTAACATAGTAATCATCAGTACTTTTAGCTTAGTAGAGACTATAGAGACTTGCATATCAAAGTGCAAAAGAGTTTTGACACATGCATTCATAAAGTGCATCAGGAGCAGCTTTCTCAGCTAATGCAACCAGGAAAGCAGTTATAAAATATTACTTTAGATCTTATAAAATGATAGCAATCTTATAGGAAGGGATTCTCAGTAGCATTTTTATTGAATTGGAAAGTGGAACGCTTAGCAAAACGTTGTTTGTAAAATTTAAAGACTTCCACAGGGATCCTGTTAATGCCTGTGGAGTGGCTTATAGATTTGCTAATAGTTTAACAATGACAAATCTAAGGAATAACTTCATAATACTAGATGATTATATGTTGTTTTGAGAAATGAAATTTCCATGTGGAATTTGAGTATGACAAAAGCTGCTAAGGTTTTAAAAGTTTGTGAAATTGCGGAAAAATTAGTTAGCCTGAAAATTGGAAACATTAAAACATGATCAAAAACACATAGAATCTGTTTTTATGGCTTGCTAGTTTATGTTCCTAGAGGTTCTGCATGTACTGTATGTTTGATTAAAAAGTATGTAGTTATAAATATGGGATCCTTGGAGAAATGGGAAGAAATGATCCATTGGTGGGGAGAGGGGAGGAGGGAGGAAATATATCCATTTTCATAGCAGTAGAAACATTAAAAATAAACAATGAGAAATGAACGTAAAACAGAATTGTAATAAGTAGGTTATTTTTGGGTTAGATGACTCTAAACTGTAGGGTGCAACAGGAATTGGTGATGGGCCCTACATCTTCACTGTATATTTTGATGATTTGCATAGGGGAACAAGTGCAATATATCCAAATTTGCTGTAGGTGTAAATTTAGATGGCTTTCAATTGAGTGGGGGGGGGGGGGGGGGGGTGGAATTAGAAATTTCAAGGGGCAGGCTGAATGAAAGGATGAGGTCATAGGAGATGACCATTTGGCATACCTGCACAATCAGGAGGTAAATTTAGCAGTCTGCCAGGGAGAAGCTAAAGTCAGATGTATCGGTATTACAGTGGAGTAAAGGGAATTGCAGAGATACGCGAGAAGAGTTGACCAAGATTGATTGGAAGGGGGCATGAGAGGGATGACGACAGAAAGCAATGGTTAGAGTTTTTGAGAGCAATTCGGAAGGCAGAGTATAGATACATCCCAAAGATAATAGACAATAGGTGCAGAAGTAGACCATTCGGCCCTTCGAGCCTGCACCGCCATTCTGAGATCATGGCTGATCATCTACTATCAATACCCGGTTCCTGTCTTGTCCCCATATCCCTTGATTCCCCTATCCATAAGATACCTATCTAGCTCCTTCTTGAAAGCATCCAGAGAATTGGCCTCCACTGCCTTCCGAGGCAGTGCATTCCAGACCCCCACAACTCTCTGGGAGAAGAAGTTTTTCCTTAACTCTGTCCTAAATGACCTACCCCTTATTCTCAAACCATGCCCTCTGGTACTGGACTCTCCCAGCATCTGGAACATATTTCCTGCCTCTATCTTGTCCAATCCCTTAATAATCTTATATGTTGCAATCAGATCCCCTCTCAATCTCCTTAATTCCAGCGTGTACAAGCCCAGTCTCTCTAACCTCTCTGTGTAAGACAGTCCGGACATCCCAGGAATTAACCTCGTGAATCTACACTGCACTTCCTCTACAGCCAGGATGTCCTTCCTTAACCCTGGAGACCAAAACTGTACACAGTACTCCAGGTGTGGCCTTACCAGGGCCCCGTACAAATGCAAAAGGATTTCCTTGCTCTTGTACTCAATTCCCTTTGTAATAAAGGCCAACATTCCATTAGCCTTCTTCACTGCCTGCTGCACTTGCTCATTCACCTTCAGTGACTGATGAACAAGGGCTCCTAGATCTCTTTGTATTTCTCCCTTACCTAACTCTACACCGTTCAGAGAATAATCTGCCTTCCTGTTCTTACTCCCAAAGTGGATAACCTCACACCTATTCACATTAAACGTCATCTGCCAAGTATCTGCCCACTCACTCAGCCTATCCAAGTCACTCTGAATTCTCCTAACATCCTCATCACATGTCACACTGCCACCCAGCTTAGTATCATCAGCAAACTTGCTGATGTTATTCTCAATGCCTTCATCTAAATCTTTGATGTAAGTCGTAAACAGCTGTGGTCCCAATACCGAGCCCTGTGGCACCCCACTAGTCACCACCTACCATTCCGAGAAACACCCATTCACCGTTACCCTTTGCTTTCTATCTGCCAACCAGTTTTCTATTCATGTCAATATCTTCCCCCCAATGTCATGAGCTCTGATTTTACCCACCAATCTCCTATGTGGGACCTTATCAAATGCCTTCTGAAAATTGAGGTACAGTACATCCACTGGATCTCCCTTGTCTAACTTCCTGGTTACATCCTCGAAAAACTCCAATAGATTAGTCAAGCATGATTTGCCCTTGGTAAATCCATGCTGGCTCGGCCCAATCCTATCACTGCTATCTAGATATGCCACTATTTCATCTATAATAATGGACTCTAGCATCTTCCCCACTACTGATGTTAGGCTGACAGGACGATAGTTCTGTTTTCTCCCTCACTCCTTTCTTAAAAAGTGGGATAACATTAGCCATTCTCCAATCCTCAGGAACTGATCCTGAATCTAAGGAACATTGGAAAATGATTACCAATGCATCTGCAATTTCCAGGGCCACCTCCTTAGTACCTTAGGATGCAGACCATCTGGACCTGGGGATTTGTCAGCCTTCAGTCCCATCAGTCTACTCATCACCGTTTCCTTCCGAATGTCAATCTGTTTCATTTCCTCTGTTACCCTATATCCTTGGCCCATCCATACATCTGGGAGATTGCTTGTGTCTTCCTTAGTGAAAACAGATCTAAAGTACTTATTAAATTCTTCTGCCATTTCTCTGTTTCCCATAACAATTTCACCCAATTCATTCTTCAAGGGCCCAACATTGTTCTTAACTATCTTCTTTCTCTTCACATACCTAAAAAAGCTTTTGCTATCCTCCTTTATATTCCTAGCTAGCTTGCGTTCGTACCTCATTTTTTCTCCCCATATTGCCTTTTTAGTTAAGTTCTGTTGTTCCTTAAAAATTTCCCAATCATCTGTCCTCCCACTCACCTTAGCTCTGTCATATTTCCTTTTTTTTTAATGCTATGCAATCTCTGACTTCCTTTGTCAACCACTGTGGCCCCTTTCCCCCCTTTGAATCCTTCCTTATCTGGGGGATGAACTGATTTTGCACCTTGTGCATTATTCCCAAGAACACCTGCCATTGCTGTTCCACTGTCTTTTCTGCTAGGATATCTGTCCAGTTAACTTTGGCCAGCTCCTCCCTCATGGCTCCATAGTTTTCCCTGTTCAACTGCAACACTGACACCTCTGACCTGCCCTTATCCTTCTCAAATTGCAGATAAAAACTTATCATATTATGGTCACTACCTCCTAATGGCTCCTTTACTTCAAGATCGCTTATCAAATCCTGTTCATTACACAAGACTAAATCCAGAATAGCCTTGTCCCTGGTCGGCTCTCGTACAAGCTGTTCCAAGTGCATCCCGTAGGCACTCTACAAACTCCCTATCTTGGGGTCCAGCACCAACCTGATTCTCCCAGTTCATCTGCATGTTGAAATCCCCCCATAACTACTGCGACATTACCTTTGCCACATGCCAATGTTAACTCCTTATTCAACTTGTACCTAATATCCATGCTACTGTTTGGTGGCCTGTAGACAACACCCATTAGGGTCTTTTTGCCCTTACTGTTCCTCAGTTCTATCCACACAGACTCATTTCTCCTGATCCTATGTCCCCCCTTGCAAAGGACTGAATCTCATTCCTCACCAACAGGGCCACCCCACCCCCTCTGCCCACATTTCTGTCCCTACGATAGCACGTATACCCTTGTACATTCATTTCCCAGGTCTGATCTCCCTGCAGCCATGTCTCCGTTATCTCAACAACATCATAGTTACCCATTCGCACCCGAGCTTCAAGCTCATCCGCCTTACTTCTGACACTTTGTGCATTCAGATATAGAATTTTTAGCCCATTTCTCCTCTCTCTGTTTAAATCGCTGCCTATTGTGCTTAACCCAGCTCCCCGAACTCCCATCGGGCTATATGCCCCTTGAATTTTGTTGTCCTTCCTAAATTTACTTATTCTTTCTGCACATTTAACTCCATGTTCCGTCAGACCATCCCTCTGTACATGTGTCCTCCTTATCACTTGTTCCACCTCACCTTTCTCTACTACACACTTAATATTCCAGAACGTGTAGTCCCCACCTGTCCTTTGATCTTCATCTTGAAGAACTATTCTATGAGGAAGATAATGTAACCATCATGACAAGGTAAGTCAAAGACAGCATAAAAGCAAAAGAAAGGGCATATAATATAGCAAAAATTATTGGGAAGTTAAGATTTTGGGAAGAATTTTAAAACTAAAGCCATAAGGAGGGTAAAGATGAAATATAAAGGTAAGCTAGCCAATAATATAAAATAGGATACCAAATGTTTTCTTCTGATATATAAAGAGCAAAACAGATGTGAGAGTAGATATTGGACTGCTGGAAAATGATGCTGGAGAGGTAGTAATGGGGGCAAAGAAATGGCAGGTGAACTCAATAAATATTTTGTGTTACTCTTCACTGTAGAAGACACTTGCAGTATGCCAGAAATTCAAGAGTGTCATGGCAGGAGTGTGTCTAGTTGTTTTTACTAAGGAGAAAGTGCTTGGGAAGGTGAAAGGTCTAAAGATAGATAAGTAATCTGGACCATATGGACTATACCTCAAGGTTCTGAAAGAGGTAGCTGAAGAGATTGTGAAAGCAGTAGTGATGATCTTTCAAGCATCGGTAGATTCTGGAAATTTTCCAGAGGACTGGAAAATTGCAACTGTCACACCACTCTTTAAGAAGGGAGGGAGGCAGAAGAATGGAAATTATAGGTTAGTTAGCCTCACTTCAGCAGTTGGGAAGATGATGGAGTCCATTCTCCATTGGGGTACTTGGAGGCAAATGATAAAATAGACCAAAGTTTGCATGGTTTTAAGTGTGAATCTTGCCTGACAATCCTGAAAAATGCATGTCTTCTTCCTACAAGGTGAATCCTAACATCATGAATGGCTGTGATGCTTCACTCCTAGATGAGATTAATGTGTTTTATGCATGCTTTGAAAGGGAGAATAAAACTACACCTATGCAAATCTCTACATCTGGTAACCCTTGGAGGCCGACATTAGGATATCTTTCATGAGGGTGAACCCTTGCAAGGCCTCAGACCTTGTTTGTACCTGGTAGGACACTGAAAACCTGTGCTAATCAACTGGCTGGAGCACTCAAGGACATCTTCAGTCTCTCACTGCTACTGTCAGAGGTTCCCACCTGCTTCAGAAAGGTGAAGTGCCCAAGTGGAGCAGGGTGAGCTGCCTCGATGACTAATGCATAGTTGCATTCACATCTGCAGTGATGAAATGATTTGAGGGATCGGTCAAGGCCAGAATCAATTTCTGCCTATGTGAGGACTTGAACCGGTTGCCACAATAGGTTTACAGTGGAGGCAATCTCACTGGCTCTCCACTCAGCCTTGGATTACCTAGATAATAGTAATACATACAGTTGCAAGAAAAAAGTTTGTGAACCCTTTGCAATTACTTGGCTTTCTGCATTAATTACTCTTAAAATGTGGTCTAATATCTAAGTCACAATAATAGACAAACAGAATCTGCCTAAACTAATAGCATACAAATAATTGTACTACTTCTCATCAATACTGAATACACCATTTACACGATCATAGTCTAGGTTCAAAAAAGTATGTGAACTCTGGGGTAATGCCTTCTACAAAAGCCATTTGGAGTCAGGTGTTCCACCAATCAATGAGATGAGCTGGGAGGTGTGAGTTGTGGTGGTGCCTTGCTCTATAAAAAAGATGCACAAATTCAGGTTATAGACAGAGCCTGCTCTTCTCAAGAAAGATCTGTATATGTACACCATGCCTCGATCAAAACAACTTTCAGAGGACCTTAGAAGAAGAACTGTAGAGATTCATAAAGCTGGAAAAGACTACTAAAGCATTTCTAAAGACCTGAGTGTTCATCAGTCCACAATAAGAAAGTTTCTACAAATGGAGGAAATTCAGTACTGTTGCTACTCTCCCTAGGAATAGGTGTTCTGCAAAGATCACACCAAGAGCACAACATGCAATGCTGAAGGAGGTGAAAAAGAACCCGAGGATAACAGCAAAAATCCGGCAGAAATCTCTAGAACTTGTTAACGTCTGTTCATGTGTCCACTCGGAAGAAAAACACTCAACAAGAATGGTGTCCATGGAAGGACACCTTTGAGGAAATCACTGCTCTCCAAAAAAAAACATTGTTGCATGTCTCGGGTTTGCAAAAGACCACCTGGAGTTCCATAATGCTTCTGGGACCATGGTCTGTGGGCCTGTGAGATAAAGTTAAACTTTTTGGCAGAAGCACCCGCTGCTATGTTTGGAGGAAAAAGGGCACTACACACCGACACCAAAACCTCATCCCAACTGTGAAGCGTGATGGAAGGAGCATCGTGCTTTGGGGCTGCTTTGCTGCTGCTTCAGGGCCTGGACAGCTTGCAATCGTTGAGGGAACAATGAATTCAAAATTGTATCAAGACATTTTACAGCAGTGCTCCACCACCTGAAGCCTACTAGAAGCTGGATGATCCAAAAAGACAATGATCTGAAAAACAAGTGTAAATCAACAGAAGAATGGTTTAAAAAGGAGAAAATGTGTGTTTTGGAATGACCAAGTCAGAGTCCACACCTTAACTCAATTGAGATGCTGTAGTGTAACTTGAAGAGGGCTGTTCATGCAAGGTATCCCAGAAGTATTGATGAACTGAAACAGTTTTGTATGGAGGAATAGTCTAAAATTCCTCCTCGCCATTGTACAAGTCTGATCAGCAGATGCAGAAAACGTTTGGTGGAGATTATTGCTGCTAAAGGAGGTTCTACCAGTTATTAAATACAAGGGTTCACTTACTTTTTCCAGCTTGTAATGTGAATGATTAAACAATGTATTCAGTAAAGCTCTGAAAAGTATAATTGTTAGTAGTTTAGGTGGATTGAGTTTGCTATTATTGTGACTTAGATAAAGATCAGACCACATTTTATGAGTAATGTAGAAGAGCAGGTAATTGTAAAGGGTTCACAGACTTATTCATGCAACTGTACATCAGGCCGCTAATTATTGATTACAGCTCAGTTTTCAATACCATCATATCCGCAGTTCTAATCAACAAATTCCAAAACTTGGGCATCTGCTTGTGCTATAGCAGAACTGCCTGTATTGTGAACAAGCAGGTTTGTGGGGGGGTGGGGGAGAAGGGTGTGGGTATGATTTGTCCTATGAGGAAAGGTTATGCAGATAGGCTTTCACATATTAGAAAAATGATAGGTGATCTCCTTGAAATATAAAATTACTTGTGTTTGATGGGGTAAATGATCATATGCGATGAAATATAGGGGCATAATTAAGCAATTCAGCCCATTGAGTCCACTTCACCATTCAACCATAGTTGATTTTACTTCAGCCCCATTTTTCTGCTGTCTTTCCATTACCCTTGAACTCCTCCCAACCTAGACTCTCCTGCTAACAGAAGCTTTCCATGTTCACTTATTTAGGCCTTTCGGTATCTGGAAGGTTTCAGTAAGATAGAGTCGTAGATTACTTCAGCTAAGAAATGGGCCCTTCAGTCCATTTTGTCTGTTACCAGAGTTATAGGGAAAGGTTAAATTGGTCAGGAATTCAGCTGGAGTGCAGCAGAATGAAGGGAGATCTTATAGAGCAGGACTTCTCAATTTTTTAATGCCATGGACCTATTACCATTAAGCAAGGGATACCTCTGTATACAAAACTACGATGGATATAGATGGGTAAATGCATGCAGACAGACTTGAAGTAGAAGGAGGGTTGAAACATTCAAGGGGAACCTGAGGGGGAAATTCACTCATACGGTGATATGTGTGGAAGGAGCTGCTAGTGAAGTGGTGAATATGGGTTCAATTGTAACATTTAAGAGAGTTTTGGATAGGTATATGGATAAAAACTTTGTCACAATATCATTGACCATTTAGGACATAGAAGTTTCTTCACCTTCATGTAGGGAATGAGAATTCTCTAAGATGACAATAGAGGCTTGAGTTACATAGAATAATCAATACTGACTTTAGAATTATCAGAGCAAAATGCTGTTGAATTTTAATGGTCAGCCATGATCTTATTGATCAGTGGATCAGGCATGGGAGGCCAAATGGCCTATCTTGACTTCTTGTGATGTGTGTGTTCAAAATAAAGGATAATTTTGTTAAACTGTTATCAATAGGGTGTTACAAGGATTAGCAATAGAGTATCTGCATTAAACACTTGAAAAACTTTGCTGATGATGTAAGTCTGAATGTAGGCTATGTAGATAATGCAAAGTTTTGTAGCGAGATATCTTTGCCTTAGTGTACACAGAGAGTGTGGAAATTTGTTTATTAATTTTAGTAGGAAAAATTTTAAAATCAGACGTTAAACCTAACAAATACAAGTGTACAGAGGCATCTGAGTGCGCTTATGCAGAGAATGGGAGTGTTAGCGTAAAGGTTTTCTTTTTTTTTATGGTTCTTGCTGGAAAGGCCAGCATCTATTGACTATCACTAGTTGAAGATATGATGAGCTGCCAATTTAAGCCTTTTGGTAAAGATACTGCTGTTGGGTACAAATCCTTGTCTGGGTGTAGAAGGTAATTTACTGGTAGTGATGTTCTGTTGCAGCTTTTGCCTTTGTCTTCTGTGGTATACAAGAATTTGTAAAAGGTTTTGTTAGTGTAGAGGTAGGTAAATTGGTACATTTTGTTGTTGGTGGTTAATTTTGACCTGATTATGCTATCATTCCTTGTCTGGGTAACTGGAAAGTATTATATCATGTTCCTGACTTGTACTGCAAAGTTTGTTTTTGGTATCTGCAAGGTGGGAGATACCCAACCTATGACTTGCATTTATATTTATGTGATTGGCTCATTGAATTTCTGGTCAACAATAACTGATTTTTTTATTTTAGATTTCAGATGGTTGTGGTTCAGATTTTGATGATTTTAATTTTTTTTTAGAATTATAGTGATGGTTTTGGGGACTGAGGGGAATTAGGGATCAGGATACAGTTTAGGGAGAGGGATGTGGGGAATTAGAGGTCAAGCCAGAGTCTGAGCCTCTGCTCCATGTTGAAAGGCCAGCGACACAGAGGCAGGAGGACGTCCAGTGTGAATGAGGCCTGGTGCCCCCCCTGCCCCACATTGGTGAGCTGTCGACAGGTTCCAGAGTTGGAGTTCCCTGCAAGCAGAAGAAAGAGGGTCCTATGATTCCCTGAGTATGCAAATCGGTTGAGACCGGAATTTGAGGCCTAGTGTGTTTGGGGGTCCCGTCATTAGCCTAGTGTGTGGTGATTGGCTAACGATGCTAACGATAATGGAACTTGATAATGGTAGGGGTTGTGGTGGTATTGCGGTTGAAAGTCAAGGATAGGTGATTAGACTTACTTTTTCAAGCTGCTCATTGTTTGACTTTTGTATAGGTTTTGCTCTGCCAACTGCAGCAAAAGAAGATCACATCGGCTATATTGAGATTTTTGCCATGAGTGTTTAATGCTCTGATAAGATCAGATTTGGAGAAGTTGACACAGATTTCATTATAGTACCTAAGGGACACTTGTTTCTGTCTCTCAAGGTAATCCCAGACAGCATCAAAGATGTTGCGATCAGGGCTGTGAAGGCTATACCATCTGTTCCAGAACTCCTTGTTCTTTGCGGAAGATAGTACTTTATTACCTTGGCTATTTGTTTGTGCTCATTATTCTGCTGTAGAATGAAATTGGGACTGATCGGAGACACCTCCCTGATGGTATTGCGCAATGGATGAGAATCTGCTTGTACTTCTCAGCATTGAAGATTCTATTAATTCTGACCAGATCACCACCTCCATTTGTAGAAATACACCCCCAAACCTGCAGGGAACCTCTGCCGTGCTTCACTGTTGGCTGCAGACACATCCATGTTGCGCTCTCCAGCTCTTCTATGGACAAACTGCTTCCTGTTTCATCCAAAAATGTCAAATTTTGGCTCGTCGGACCAGAGCACGCTGCTATTGTTCAGCACCCCATTCCTTGTGTTTTTGTGCATAGTTTCTTGGCTTTGCTTCTTTTTTGGAGGTATGGCTTTTTTGCAGCAACTCTTCCATGAAGACCACTTCTGACAAGACTTCTCTGGGTTGTAGGGGGATGTACTTGGGTTCCAGTGGTTTCTGTGAGTTCAGAGCTGATAGCAGTGCTGGACTTCTGATTTAGAAGGGAAGTCTCTTGTCCACTGCACTTATATGGTCGATCACTGCACTTCTGATCCTCAACCTTGCCCATTTCTTCATGTTTCTTCAGAAGAGCTTGGACAGCACATCTTGAAACTCCTGCCTGCTGCAAAATTTCTGCTTGGGAGAGACCTTGCTGATGTAGGATAACCACCTTGTGTCTTGTTGCTATGCTCACCCTTGCTATGGTTGAAGGTTCAATTGTCACACCTACCACACCCTCACTTTTTAGTTGGTTGTCCTTCACCCAGATGGATTCCTTCTAGACTAGTTTCTGTTTCAGTTAATCCTTTAAGTTTATTAAACTCATTATGCCATTAATCATTAGTACCTGTTTGCTATCTTTGTTTAATCATGCACGGCTATATACCTAGAAAATAGACAAGTTTTTATTTGAAAAGTTACTTAGTATGTTATTTTTTTTAATGAAATACAGAAATTTCTGTAACATTAATTTTTTTTGTAAATTGAATGTTTGGAAATCTCTTGCTTTTTTCTACTGATAAAGTAATGCAGAAGGCAAAAAATAAACATCTACAACAAAATTTGTATTAAACAATCTGTGGTGTATAAGACTTTTGCATAGTACTGTATGATGTTGTTTAATTCTTCAGCTGGAATTGCTTCGAGTATCAACAGCTGAACTATAACTGCCAGTACCTATCTTGTGTCACACATTTCTGAAGTGTGTAGCTTAAAGAGCACCCTGGCTGTCTCACTGACTACTCTGGAGATAAAACTTTGCTGTGTATGAAATTGTTATAAATCTGATTTTCGATACATTAGAAATGTTCTTTTTTAATTTATTCCTTCTTAGCCTGTGTTGAAGCATATAAACAGCAAGATGAGCAATATGCTTGCAACTTGGGATGTGAAAACCAACTGCCGTTTGCTGAACAGAGACAGAAACAGGTAAGGCAGAACAAAGGAGGAAACCTGTTAACTCAAAAACACAACATTACTGTTGACATCGTTTTCAACTTCTCTACCTGTTGCACAGAATTTCTTCTGGTTATTTAGATACAAGGTGATCATTCTTGTGCTACTGTGGGGTAGATAAGTGATAGCACTAGAGTAAATCTGGTCTGACTTTCCTGGCCACAGTCTCATGGAAAATTAACAGCTAAAGGCAAAGAAAACTGTTGCAGTGACACTTGGGAGGGGGGGGGGGAACACAACTCTTTTTAAAAATAAATTGAAGTAATAAGGAAATGGCAGTATTTAAAGGTATGAAGAGAGAACTAGGAAAGCATCGTAGACCAGTAAAAGATTTTTATTGCTTTTTTTTCCATAATGGAAGACCTGAGAATTTTTGGTTTTGAATTGTAGTGTACAGTTTAGCAGATAGAGAAAAAAAATCATGTTACATCAGTCATATTGCGTGACAGCAATTAGGATTTATTAACAGGTGCTCACTGTTAAGTATTGTTCCATTTTAATTTGAGTTTAGGGAATTACCAGGTTATAGTTTGGATGATAATTATCCTCCCTTTTCTACAGCTCATGGCTATGGTGCCCAAAATCCACTTTGTTTACCCAATCAGCATAATGACAACTTTCTGCAGTGACTTAATGAATTCTGCTCAGAGCTTTTTCACTTCGTGGACCTTCTACCTGCAAACTGATGATGGCAAAGTAGTTGTATTTCAGGTAACAATATTGCACATTTTGCACTTTATGTAATTAAATGTGGGGCACACATAAAGGCTAAATGATCCTAACAGGTACTACCAGCAACCAAAAGGAGGCCAATGACTTTAAATAAGATAAGATAAAACTTTATTTATCCTGAAGGGAATTATTGTTGCAAGGTTGCTCAGTGAGAAATATATACTTTAAAATACAAGATGTAAGCATTGAGGTACCGAAAAAATACAAAATGTGCATTAAAAAGTTAATAGTGCAAAATACAGATGTGCAAAGAAGCCATATACTTGTGTACTTAAGGAGGAGGAGTTGTAGAAACTTATAGCCACAGGAAAAAGAGGATCTCCTGTGGCATTCAGCGGTGTACCTTGGTGGAATCAGTCTATTACTAAAGGTGCTCCTTTGTCCAATATGTCATGGAGGGATTAGAGGGATTGTCCATAATGCTCCATAGCTTCTGCAGCATCCTCCTCTCAGAGACAACCACCAGGGAATCTAGTTCCGCCCCAAGAACAGAACCAGCCTTCCTGACGAGCTTATCGATCTTACTGATGTCAGCTGCTGTCACCCTGCTGCCCCAGCAGACTACAGTGTAGAATAGAACGCTGGCCACCACTGAGTTGTAGAACATCTGCAGCATAGTACTGCAGATGTTGAAAGACTGGAACCTCCTCAGGAAGTACAGTTGGCTCTGTCCCTTCTTGTACAGAGCCCCAGGCAAGTGCAAGACACACGAAGTGCTGGAGGAACTCAGCAAGCCAGGCATCATCTATGGAAAACAATATGGTTCATGTTTCGGGCCAAGACCCTTCAGCAGGAGATGCTAAATTGAGAAGTTGCTATTTAAAAATAAGGGATTACCCATTTAAGATGATTGGGGCTAGTTCAGAGCCTTGGAGTGCAAAGGAATGTTGGAAGCGGAGTATTTGAATACTTTGAGGAATGTGGGAAGATTCTTGTTGAGCGTAGTAGTGAAGAGTTGCCTGCTGGGATGTAGATTTGAGGTTACAATCCAGTTAGGTTTCATGTTATTTAATTAAGTAGCAGACAACGGCTGAGTGCCTGATTTGCATATACATATGTGAACATATAAAACTGGAGGATTAAAAGAGGAGGGGAAAAGAGTCCTCTTAATTTGTCTGAAAATTTCTGAAATATGAGTTTTGTAACTGGATTTTTTTTCACATTGATGTCATTTGCATAATTTGAATCTAGCTTGGCGCACGATGCATTTAGATGCAAGTGCAACTTGCTTTAAAAGTAGGCCTCTAGGGAAAAAAATTGGGCAGAAAGAAAAACCTAGATAAGGTAAAATAATTTTGTATTTTGTGCAAAATCAGTTAAAACTAAAAATGATAATGATAATTGATAAAGAATCCTAATAATTAGGTTACCTTATCAGACTACAGAGAGAGAATATAGGGAAAAAATTGATCACTAAAGTCCTGGTTAATATTTTTGCTTGTCTTTCATATTGGCTTTATGGTACAAAATTATTTATATTTACTTTCTATTCCTGTTGCTTTTCTGTTTTCTTTAAGTCTGAACCAGATGTGCGATTCATGGTTCCACAACTTGAGCTGCAAACAGACAATGTTCAAGAGACATCTCAAGCACTCTCAGGTAACCAGTTCTTAATCCGTGGACTAATGCTTGTTCCATGATGAGACGTGGAATTTTTAGGAGGGTTTATTTACCGTAGCACATTTTTTGGCTACTCAGCCTGTTAATAAAGCAGGAGTTTAGAATAGTGAAATGTTTTCTGATGATGTTCAAATCTGACTTGCAGAATTTTTCATTCAAACCCTGAAATGTAACATGCCTCAGATGAAGCAGAGGAGAAGCCAGGACCTGCAGACAAAATACCTTTTAAATAAAAATGGAAAAGTTAATAATAAACTTGGGAAGCTAGGCAGCATTTGAATGTTATAATTTTTATTATCACAACCTGTCATGGTCCGGTCTGTGAAATCTGTGTTCCAGTTCACAGTCTGGTCCGTGGACTCCAGACTCCAGGTCCCTTGTTTCATTTGGGCTTAATCATAGGTACCTGATTCTCGTCTTGGGGCCGGGAATATAAGTGGCCCTGGGGTCAAGTGTAGGTGCTGGTTCGTCTTGTCAGTATCCTGTCCTCGCCTCTGTAGGGTAAGTCGGGTCGTCTTTGCCGTTACCCTGTGGTTGGATCTGTCCCTCCCTGTCTTTGCCTCCATTGGGTAAGACAGGCTGTCTTTGCTATTACCCTGAGGCTTCCCCTTCCCTTCCCCTTCTTTCAGCAACCCACGCCTGAAGCCTTGCCTGCAACCTCGCCTGTATCTTAGCCGCTGGAGTGAGACTGGAGCCTTGCTACGCCAACAGAAGGAACTATCTATTGTTGAGCTTGGAACTGTATCTTTGTGTCCCCGTGTTTAGTGTCCGTGTATGAGTCCTGGTCCTATGTCCTGTCCCCAAGGAGGGGTCCTGACTCTGTGTAAGCCCTGGCCCTACGTCCTGTTCCCAAGGAGGGGTCCCGGCTCTGTGTTCAGTTTTCCCGTGCTCGAGTCCAAGGCTCAGTAGGCAGGCCGTTTTCCGCTACTCGAATGGACTGTGGTTATTTTGTCGTCTTGTATCCTGCTCAGTAGGCAGGTCGTTGTTGTTTGTCGTTCTGTGTTCAAATCCAGTCCAAGTCTCAGGCTCCGAGGAGGTTCCAGTCCATGTCCAAATCGTGGCCCAGGCCCTGAGTCCTGGTCTCGTCCAGGGCCAGTGTCTGTGTCCAGCTATGCCTCTCCCCACTTCTGCTTTGCTCCCCCTCGACCAAGGCCTAGTCTGAGCTTCATGTCCTCGTCCAGCCCTGGAGTCCTGCATCCTGCCCCCACGTCCAATCCTTGCCTGGATCCAGAGTCCGAGCTCGAGTCAAGACCCAGGTTCCAGGTCCCTGTCCAGTCTCTGGCTCGGAGTCCTTGTCCAGGTTCCAGGTTCCTAGTTCCTTGTCCAGGTCCCTCTTTCCTAGTCTAGTTCTAGCCCAGGCCCTGTATCCTAGTCTTGTCCAGTGTTGTTTCTCCCCCACTTCTCTTGCTTTCTGACACACCAGGTCCCACTTTCCCTAGTACTTCAGTGTCTGTGTCTTGAATTTGGGTCTGCTCTCAATGCCTACCTTATGACACAACCAATAGTTTGAATAGGTGCAGCACTTGCTCACCAGTAATCTATTCAACAACACCCAGTTTGGGTTTTGTTAAGGAAGCTCTCTTCTTCTCAGCATGGCCTTGTTCTAAGCATAGGCCAGGGAGCTGAGTTCCAGAGACAAATTGAGTGTGACTGCCTGTGTATCAATGAAACATTGCAAAAGTTAAGTCAAAAGCATCATCACTAAGGACATACTTTGCACCTAGAAAGATGACTGTGGTTGTTCGAGCTCAATTATCCTATCTCAGCATATTACATAGAACATAGAATAGTACAGCACATTACAGGCCCTTCGGCCTACAATGTTGTACTGACCCTCAAACGCTGCCTCACATATAACCCCCCACCTTAAATTCTGCCATATACCTGTCCAGTAGTCTCTTAAACTTCACTAATGTGTCTGCCTCCACTGACTCAGGCAGTGCATTCCATGCACCAACCACTCTCTGAGTGAAAAACTTTCCTCTAATATCCCCCTTGAACTTCCCTCCCCTTAACTTAAAGCCATGTCCTCTTGTATTGAGCAGTGGTGCCCTGGGGAAGAGGCACTGGCTGTCCACTCTGTCTATTCCTCTTAATATCTTTTACACCTCGATCATGTCTCCTCTCATCCTCCTCCTCTCCAAAGAGTAAAGCCCTACCTCCCTTAATCTCTGATCATAATCCATACTCTCTAAACCAGGCAGCATCCTGGTAAATCTCCTCTGTACCCTTTCCAATGCTTCCACATCCTTCCTATAGTGAGGCGACCAGAACTGGACAAAGTACTCCAAGTGTGGCCTAACTAGAGTTTTATAGAGCTGCATCATTACATCGCGTCTCTCAAACTCTGTCCCTCGACTTATGAAAGCTAACACCCCATAAGCTTTCTTAACTACCCTATCTACATGTATCCCCAGATCCCTCTGCTCCTCCACACTACCAAGTATCCTGCCATTTACTTTGTACTCTGCCTTGGAGTTTGTCCTTCCAAAGTGTACCACCTCACACTTCTCCGGGTTGAACTCCATCTGCCACTGCTCAGCCCACTTCTGCATCCTATCAATGTCTCTCTGCAATCTTCGACAATCCTCTACACTATCTACAACACCACCAACCTTTGTGTCGTCTGCAAACTTGCCAACCCACCCTTCTACCCCCACATTCAGGTCGTTAATAAAAATCATGAAAAGTAGAGGTCCCAGAACAGCTCCTTGTGGGACACCACTAGTCACAACCCTCCAATCTGAATGTACTCCTTCCACCACAACCCTCTGCCTTCTGCAGGCAAGCCAATACTGAATCCACCTGGCCAAACTTCCCTGGATCCCATGCCTTCTGACTTTCTGAATAAGCCTACCATGTGGAACCTTGTCAAATGCCTTACTAAAATCCATGTAGATCACATCCACTGCACTACCCTCATCTATATGCCTGGTCACCTCCTCAAAGAACTCTATCAGACTTGTTAGGCACGATCTGCCCTTCACAAAGCCATGCTGACTGTCCCTGATCAGACCATGATTTGCTAAATGCCCATAGATCCTATCGCTAAGAATCTTTTCCAACAACTTTCCCACACAGATGTAAGGGTCACTGGTCTATAATTACCTGGACTATCCCTACTACCTTTTTTGAACAAGGAGACAACATTCGCCTCCCTCCAATCCTCCGGTACCATTCCTGTGGACAACGAGGACATAAAGATCCTAGCCAGAGGCTCAGCAATCTCTTCCCTCGCCTCGTGGAGCAGCCTAGGGAATATTCCGTCAGGCCCCGGGGACTTATCCGTCCTAATGTATTTTAACAACTCCAACATCTCCTCTCCCTTAATATCAACATGCTCCAGAACATCAACCTCACTCATATTGTCCTCACCGTCATCAAGTTCCCTCTCATTGGTGAATACCGAAGAGAAGTATTCATTGAGGTCCTCGCTCACTTCCTCAGCCTCCAGGCACATCTTCCCACTTTTATCTCTAATCGGTCCTACCTTTACTCCTGTCATCCTTTTGTTCTTCATATAATTAAAGAATGCATTGGGGTTTCCTTTACCCTACTTGCCAAGGCCTTCTCATGCCCCCTTCTTGCTCTTCTCAGCCCCTTCTTAAGCTCCTTTCTTGCTACCCTATATTCCTCAATAGACCCATCTGATCCTTGCTTCCTAAATCTCATGTATGCTGCCTTCTTCTACCTGACTAGATTTTCCACATAACTTGTCACCCATGGTTCCTTCATCCTACCATTCTTTATCTTTTTCACCGGGACAAATTTATCCCTAACATCCTGCAAAAGATCCTTAAACATCGAACACATGTCCATAGTACATTTCCCTGCGAAAACATCATCCCAATTCACACCCGCAAGTTCTAGCCTTATAGCCTCATAATTTGCCCTTCCCCAATTAATAAATTTTCCTGTCCACTCTGATTCTATCTTCTTCCATCACTGTCCCCCAGATGCTCACCCACTGACAAATCTGTGACCTGACCTGGTTCGTTACCTAATACTAGATCTAGCATGGCATTCCCCCTAGTCGGCCTGTCAACATACTGTGACAGGAATCCATCCTGGACACACTTAACAAACTCTGCCCCATCTAAACCCTTGGAACTAAACAAGTGCCAATCAATATTAGGGAAGTTAAAGTCACCCATGATAACAACCCTGTTATTTTTGCACCTTTCCAAAATCTGCTCCTCGGTATCTCTGTTGCTACCAGAGGGCCTATAGAATACCCCCAGTAGAGTAACTGCTCCCTTCCTGTTCCTTACTTCTACCCATACTGACTCAAAAGAGGATCCTGCTATCCACCCTTTCTGTAGCTGTAATAGTATCCCTGATGTAATGCCACCTCTCCTCCCCTTGTCCCTCCTCTCTATCCCTTTTAAAGCACTGAAATCCAGGAATATTGAGAATCCATTCCTGCCCTGGTGCCAGCCAAGTCTCTGTAATGGCCACTACATCATAATTCCATGTATGTATCCAAGCTCTCAGTTCATCACCTTTGTTCCTGATGCTTCTTGCATTGAAGTACACGCACTTTAGCCCTTCTACCTTACTACCTTTACACCCTTTATTCTGCTTCTTTTTCATCAAAGCCTCTCTATATGTTACATCTGGCTTTACTCCATGCACTTCTTTCACTGCTCTATCGCTCCGGGTCCCATCCCCCTTGCAAATTAGTTTAAACCCTCTTGAACCATGCTAGCAAACCTACCTGCAAGGATATTGCTCCCCCTCGAGTTCAGGTGCAACCCATCCAATCTGTACAGGTCCCACCTTCCCCAGAAGAGATTCCAATGATCCAAAAGTCTAAAACCCTGCACCAACTCCTCAGCCACGCATTCAACTGCCATCTTCTCCAATTCTTACCATCACTATCACGTAGCACTGGCAGCAATCCTGAGAACACCACCCCTGAGGTCTTGTTCTTCAGCCTTCTGCCTAGTTCCCGAAACTCACAGTTCAGGACCTCATCCCTCTTCCTGCCTATGTCGTTGGTACCAACATGTATCACGACTTCTGGTTGCTTTCCTTCTCGTAACAGTATGTCATGCACCTGGTCAGCGACATCCCGCTGCCTTCTCACATCCACAAAATCTCCTGTCTGCTCCCCTGACTATAGTCTCCAATGACAACAGCTCTCCTCTTCTCCGTCCCATCCTTCTGCACCACAGGGTCAGACTCAGTGCCAGAGGCCCTGCCATCATGACTCACACCTGGTTGGTCATCCTCGCCAACAGCATCCAGGATGGTAAACTTATTATTCAGGGGAATGGCTACAGGGGTGCTCTGCACTACCTGTCTACTCTCCTTCACTTTCCCCCCTCGGACTGTCACCCAATGACCTGCTTCCTGCAGCCTAGGTGTGACTACCTCCCTGTAGCTCTCATCTATGACTGCCTCATTCTCCCTTATGAGTCAAAGGTCATCCAGCTGCTGCTCCAGATTCCTCACACGCTCTTCCAGATCGCCCAGCTGCAAGCACTTCTGGCAGATGTGACTCTGCGGGAGAGGGGAGTTCCTCCAAGACTGCCACATCTCACAGGAGAGGCACATCACCGTCTCAAAAGGCATTGCAAAGACTAACTGGGAACAAACTCGTCCTCCGCCTCTTGTCGTCGAAGCCTCTCGAGTCAAAGCTTCAAATCTCCACTCCTTCACAGGCCCACTCACTCACTGGCCGCTTTCCACTGTATTGTCATGTATTTTTAGCTTGGGTCTAACCACCTTAAGCTACAGTAATCAATTCCATTGCAATTCCTCAGCAGAATAAAGCAGCCCAAGTATCTAATACAACATCCAGGCATAGGCTGTTAAGTAACAGTCCCTAGCACTTTTGCACTATCTAAAATTTTCACCACCTAGCCACGACGTACACTGGCTGTATCATTGTAGGGACGCCAAGATCAATATCCTGAAGGTTACCATTAACCAGAAACTTGCATACTACCGTAGATTTCGCACTACAGAGCGCACCTGATTAAAAGCCGCTGGCTCTAATTTTAGAAAGAAAATCAATTTTGTACTTGTACAAGCCACACCGGATTTTAGGCCGCAGGTGTCCCACGTTGTAATATGAGATATTTACACAGAAAGATATTACACGTGAGGATTTTTTAACTTTTAATTAAATCCATATGGTAACATAAACAAATACATATTGCAAATGCCTTTAACTTAAAAGCAGTGTTTTCGCTCAGGTCTAATGTGCTCGGGTCTAACGTGCTCGGGTCTAACGTGCTCGGGTCTAACGTGCTCGGGTCTAACGTGCTCGGGTCTAATGTGCTATCGCAAACCGGTATTTCCCACAAGACGCGGCAAAACCGGATGTGATGTCATAGTATCCCGGGATGTACAGAAAACAAATAGATAGATAGATACTTTATTCAACTAGAAAATACTAACAAATGAATTACTAAGCGAAAATATTATAAACTAAATAACTGCCATAAAGGCAGCACAATGCTTTTCTTCGAGTGTTTTCCATGTTGATGAGGGTGAGTACAAATGACTGATTTACAATAATTTAATTGTGAAAGTGCGCTTGATTTATCGTACAATTTCATTGGACCTCTGTGAACTACTCATCAATTTTATTGGTCTACTGTTACGAGGCAAAATGTTTTTGGCGGCATGAAAAAAAATCATGTATTAGCCGTACCGTAGTAAAGGCCGCAGTGTTCAAAGCTGTTCAAAGCGTGGGAAAAAAGTAGCGGCTTATAATCCGACATCTACGGTATATTATTCTAAGAATACCATAGCCTTGAGCAGATCAGAAGCTGAGTATCCTGTGGTAAGTAACTCATTACTTGACACTCTAAGCCTTTTCGAATTGATAAGGCACAAAAATGAGATGGTGATTTTCCATTTGCTGCGATGAGAACAGTGTCAGCATCTTGAAAGACACCATTCAAGACACAGAAACCAGCGTGATTAGTACCCTACCATTGGCACATTGTGCCTGAATGTGTATCAGTTACAAAATGAGCTGCATTTCTTGCTCAGGCAAGCACCCCTCAAGCCTAGAAGCTTACTCCCATTGTCCACCTTGGTGATAAGTGGTACATCACTGTCTGCATGTTCCCTCCAGGTGCACCCTGTCCACATTTGGAAATGTATCAAGAATCTTTCATTGCTGGTTCCATATTGTGGAACTCATTACCCATCAGCACTGTGGGAGTATCTTCACTAGAAGCACTGCAACATTTTGAGAGGTGGCTTTTTGATGGTTTTTGCAGATAAATGACATCATTACCAAAATCCCAAAAACAGTCCCTAGAGTTTTTTTTAAAAGTCCATTACTAGATGGAACCTCAAAGATAGGAACAACTTCAGCATATTTATTGCAATTGATTGCAATAATTACAAACTAAAATATTTTAATTCACAAGTTCTTCATTTTGCCCAAATTCTTTGGTGCCGTCACTTTAGTAAGCTGTCTTGCAGTTTTCTTTTTCAAATTTCTTCAAGCTAGTAAACTTCGAAAATTAACAAACAATTGATGCTTCAGGCTGAGATCCTTCTTGGCCCAAAATGTTGCCTGTTTATTAATTTTGCATAGATGCTGTCTAACTACCTGAGTTCCTTCAGCATTTTGTGTATGTCCAGTAGGAGTAAAGATCTGAAGATGAGCTGATGGCATCAAACTCAATTATTTGTGCAAAATGTATGAGGCCTTCTGTATTTCTGTAGTAGTCTGAGGAGCTTGGAAATATTCCAAAACCTAACTTCCACTTTTACCAATCTGTGATTTCCTTCCCTAACAGATCCCACTGTTCTCAGCCAGATTTCAAGCAGCCCTAGCATCATATACCAACTCCTGTATGTTTCTGTTGTGCAACAATTTTATTGCTTTTTCACAGTAATTTCAACTGAAATGATAACTGGTACAAGGGAGTATGAGAATAGAGATCTAGTTGGACTCTTGATTCTTCTCTTCTGTAATCAAACTATCTACTAACATCATCATAGACTAAATAAAGAATGGATGTTCAGGCAACTGCATGAGGTCTGCTGGCATTCAGGGACCTTTATGCTGATCTCTTCTCATTTTAATGGTAGAAAGGAAGCAGAAAAATGGGGTAAAATTCTAATAATCCAACACACTTAGGCTTCTGGCGCTGAACAAGACTATCAAGATCTTCTAGAGTTTAGCCTATTCACTTTATTCCCAGCACACTTTTTTTATAAGATGTCACATTATTATAATAATAATTTTATTTATCCCAGTAAATTTGAATGCAGCATGGGGTCCTGAAAGTTTAGAAAATGTGGGAACTGGAGCTTTAAGGAGTACAGTAGGTGCGTCACCTCACAAGCTAAATGCCAAATCATTGAGATTTCTGAATAGTTCGATGGCAGATTATCAAAGTTGTGCTACACACTGCCATTTACAGTGGCATACAAAAGTTTGGGCACCCCAGTCAAAATTTCTGTTACTGTGTATAGCTAAGTGAGTAAAAGATGACCTCATTTCCAAAAGGCATAAAGTTAAAGATGACACATTTCTTTAATATTTTAAGCAAGATTACTTTTTTTATTTCCATCTTTTACAGTTTCAAAATATCAAAAAAGGAAAAGGGCCCAAAGCAAAAGTTTGGGCACCCTGCACGGTCAGTAGTTAGTAGCACCCCCTTTAGCAAGTATCACAGCTTGTAAATGCTTTCTGTAGCTAGCTAAGAGTCTTTCAATTCTTGTTTGGGGGATTTTCGTCTATTCTTGCAAAAGGCTTCTAGTTCTCTGAGATTCTTGGGCTTCTTGCATGCACTGCTCTTTTGAGGTCTATCCACAGATTTTCGATGATGTTTAGGTCGGGGGACTGTGAGGGCCATGGCAAAACCTTCAGCTTGCACTTCTTGAGGTGGTCCATTGTGGATTTTGAGGTGTGTTTAGGATCATTATCATTAACCAGAAATTTCATAGAAGCCATCCTCTTTTCATCTTCAGCTTTTTTACAGACGGTGTGATGCTTACCTCCAGAATTTGCTGGTATTTAATTGAATTCATTCTTACCTCTACCAGTGAAATGTTCCCTGTGCCACTGGCTGCAACACCAAGCCCAAAGCATAATCGATTCACTCCCGTGCTTAACAGTTGAAGAGGTGTTCTTTTCATGAAATTCTGCACCTTTTTTTCTCCAAACATACCTTTGCTCATTGTGGCCAATAAGTTCTATTTTAATTTCATCAGTCCACAGGACCTGTTTCCAAAATGCATCTGACTTGTTTAGATGTTCCTTTGTAAACTTCTGATGCTGAATTTTGTGATGAGGATGCAGGAAAGGTTTTCTTCTGATGATTCTTCCATGAAGGTAATATTTGTTCAGGTGTTGCTGCACAGTAGAACAGTGCACCACCACTCCAGAGTCTGCTAAATCTTCCTGAAGGTCTTTTGCCGTCAGATGGGGGTTTTGATTTGCCTTTCTAGCAATCCTAAGAGCAGTTCTCTTGGAAAGTTTTCTTGGTCTTCCAGACCTCAACTTGACCTCCACCATTCCTGTTAACTGCCATTTCTTAATTACATTACGAACTGAGGAAACAGCTACCTGAAAACTTTGCTATCTTCTTATAGCCTTCTCCTGCTTTGTGGGCATCATTTATTTTAATTTTCAGAGTGCTAGGCAGCTGCTTAGAGGAGCCCATGGCTGCTGATTGTTGGGACAAGGTTTGAGGAGTCAAGGTATCTATAAAGCCTTGAAATTTGCAGCAGCTGGCCTTTCCTAATGATGACTATGAACAAGCCATACCCCTAACAAGCTAATTAAGGTCTGAGACCTTGGTAAACTTTATCTGAGAGCTCAAATCTCTTGGGGTGCCCAAACTTTTGCATGGTGCTCCTTCCCTTTTTTTCACTCTAAAATTGTACAAAACAAAAATAATACACTAATCTTGCTTAAAAAGTTGAAAAGAATCTTTCATCTTTTTAACTTTATGACTTTTGGAGATCAGTTCATCTTCTATTTACTTAACTATTCACAGTAACAGAAATTTTGGGGTGCCCAAACTTCTCCATGCCACTGTATGCTTATCATAAATATGAAACCTGCTTTGTTTTCTTCAAGCTATATAGTTCCTATAATGCCTAAAAGTGTTAGCAATCTAACAGACAAAAAAAGCTGAATTGATTTGTAAAATGTTTACCATTAGATAAATAAAGTGGGAATAAAGGGCCTCCAAAAAGTTAACATTTGAGTATGATCCCTGTTAATAGGTATCCCAACTCGTGTCTCTTGGTGCTTTAACAATTTCATATGATGAGGAACAGTAACTTGGGTATACTAAAAAACATTAAGTGCAAAGCTGATTTTGCAGCGAAGTGTGGTACCTATAATTGCTACTATACAATATTTGATTTGTGACTTTTCTCTAGCAATTTTGCTTTTAAATCTTACTCTTTATAATCTCATAGTATTTATATATTTATTAGTGCATAATACAGATTTTCCTTTTTTATATCTGTTATCCTTAATTTGTTTTGCTTGTCTAATTGTGTGTATGTTATGATCCTGTTCTTTTCCAATAATATTATACAATTCTATTTTCAGTTGTTTAAGGAGAAATAAGTTTCAGCCTATTCAGCCTGCCAATAAAATATTTTTGCTTATTGTTTTTCCCTTATCGATGTGTTGGATTTCAGATCCTTAAAGTTTAAAATTCACGTTCTTGTTTAAATCCTCCTTATTGCCAACACTCTCACCTCAAACTTCATCCCTGCAGCTTTTTTGTGAAATTTCCTTCAGCTTACAAATCTTCAAACTGACATTAAATATAATTTTGGATCACTTTCTCCCCCCATTTCAGCAACCGTGCCTTCTGCTGTCCATAAACATATGGTGGAATATGATACCTTATGAATTTTTTCTCCTTAAAACCCATGTTTTTGGTCAATAACTCATGAAATAATCTTGGAGTTCCTCATTAAATATGAATGCCATTTATTGTGATAGCTTTGAAATGGGGATCCTTTTTCGTAATACACTAAATTCTACCCTTTGCATTCATGTACAGTAGGTGATGCTTTTCCAATGCCTAATTCTTTAAAATTCATGAAAATTAATTTTTCAGTATATTTTTCTATTTAACTTCATCTCTGTTATGTTTGAAACTGCAATTTTTCAGAATTTTATCTTGTTCACCTTTGTATTTATGGGATCATCTTCCCTCAGTTTGGCTCACACACTTCATACCACCATCAGAACTTATTAAAACAAAGCTATTTGCTTTATTTTAATGTCTTCAGCCCATGAGAATTAGTTCTATGAGGTTTATAATAACAATATTAGTAACAGAGCTTGAGGCAGGCCTGTATCTAAAATTTCTGTTGCTCTTATCAACAGATCACATATCCAAGGCTCTTTATGATGACACTCGCAAAGCTTTCAGAAGGGAGCCTGGGAGTGGTTTGTATTTGAAAGAGGGCCGTGAACAGGAAAATCAGAGTGTCTTGGAATGTTTGTCAAGGTAGGTATTTTGAAACTTTGACTCCAGACAGAATATTTATTTGATGCACTAAGTTGCAAACTTGTAAGGATGTAGAGTAGTCCAGTTAAAATAATTCTGTAGTTACATACTGGATGATAATGGATTACCTCATATAAGCAGTTAGTTAAGTTTTGACTGTTTTCACTACGATTTCATTTGCATTGTTTGAATGCAGAGTAACATTAATAACTTGTATAGTGACCCCTTCATACAAGATGCTTCTCAGACTGGAATTGGATTCATTTAGAATGATTTCTTCAGTCCAGAGATGCCAGCACTGATTGTAGCAATGTCCAGCCATCCAGGCTGAGATGCTTAAAAACCTGGGTGTTAATTCAGTTCTACTGCTTACAGCTGCTAAACTGCTTAAAACTGTATCCATTTTGTAATATGACAGGGGCACAAGCAACTTATTTGAACTGACAACCAGCAATTCAGCTGCATTAAATAATGGAAAATATTATCCCCATGACCGCATGCCGTGGAGCTCCTGGGCATTGTCAAGTGGTCCAGCAATCCATGGGTTCCCCCTTTTCGTGCAAAACCTGGGGGTGGGAGGGCGGGCGGGTGGGTGGCGTCCATGTGGCAATTACTGCTGCCTCAACAACGCCACAACCCCTGACCGATACCTGATCCTGCATACCTAGGATTTCTCTGCCCGCCTGGCAGAGAAAATTATTGTCTCAAAGGTGGATCTCGTTCACAGTTATCACCAGGTCCCTGTCTATCCGACTGACATTCCTAAGACTGCTGTTATTACACCATTTGGTTTGTTTGAGTTCCTCCGAATGCCATTCAGGCTGGAGAATGTGGCCCAGACCTTTCAGTGCCTCATCGACAGTGTTCTCAGGGATTTGCCATTCCTGTTTGATTACCTAGATGACATCTTGGTAGCCAGCTCTTCTAGGAACAAACATCTCTTACACTTGAGAACCCTTTTTGAATGCTTTAGTCAGCACAGTCTTATCGTCAACCTTGGACACTGTGTCAATGCAGCAAGAGCAGTCCCCCTGCTGGCTAAAGTTGAGGCCGTTAAGTGCTTCCCTTGGTCAGCCACTGTTAAGGTCCTTCAGGAGTTTTGGGCATGGTGAACTTTAATCACCATTTTGTCCCCAAAGCAGCTCAGCTTATGCACCCACTCTACAAGGCTCTTAAGGGGCAAAGCATCCAAGCACGTCGTGAACTGGGTGGAGGAGAGGTCTAGGGTGTTCTTGGACACTAAGCAGGCATTGTCCAATCCAACACCGCTGGTGCACCCCCTCCCAGACACATCTGATTGCACGGTCATCGCGCTGCATGAGCAGTCGGTTAACAACATTTGGTAGCTTCTCACCTTTTTTTAGCTGTCAGCTTCGCCCCTATGAGAACAAGTACAGCATGTTTGACAGTGAGCTTCTCGGCCTGTACTTGGCTGTGCAGCATTTCCGTTTTCTCCTAGAGGCCCATCCATTTATGGCTTTTATGGATCATAAGACCCTTAACATTCGCTATGGCTAAGGTCTCTGAACCTTTGTTTGCTCAACAGCAGCACCATCTTTCTTTTATTTCAGAGTTCACCACGGACATCCAGCATGTCACGGAGAAGCGTAACCTCGTGGCTGCCTGCCTTTCCCAGTCCTTCACAGGTGCCGTCCATTTGGGTGTGGGCTACACCCAGATGGTGGCAGACCAGGTTTCAGACTCGAGCGTGCAGGTGCTGTGTTAACAAGGTGCAGGGTTGAAATTGATGGATGTTGCTTTTGGTGAGAGTGGCGTTTCGCTACTGTGTGGTGTGTCAATGGGGCAACCCAGGCCAGTTGTGCAAGAGAGCTGGGAGCAGCGCATTTTCTAAGTGGTCCACGGGCTCTCTCACCCGGGTCGGAGGGCATTACAGAAACTGGTGACAGAAAAGTTTGTTTAGCACGGGCTTAAGAAGAATGTCAGGGACTGGGCTAGTGCTTGTTTGGCATGTCAGTGCCCGAAGGTGCATTGACACGCCAGGACTCCTTTGGTGGTCTCTGAGCGGTGTTTCAACCATGTGAATGTGGATTTGGTTGTTCCGTTGCCCCTGTCCTGCGGGTTTACTCACCTCCTCACCATCGTTGATAGGACCACGCATTGGCCAAGGCAATGCCACTGTCAACCATTTCAGCCGTGGAGGTGGTGTGAGCGATTGTTGGCTCATGGATCACTTGGTTCAGCGTCCCGTCAGATATCTCTTCTGACCGAGGGATGCAGTTTACATCCGACCTTTGATGTGCAAATGCTTATCGTCTGGGGGTCAAACTGCACTAGACCATGGCATATCACTCTCAGGCCAATGGTCAGTGCGAGCAGTTCCACCGTTCAGTGAAAGCCGCTCTTCATGTATGCCTCAGTGATGGTTGTTGGGTGGGCAGACTGCCGTAAGTCATGCTGGGCCTAAGAACAGCCCCTAGGCAGACCTTCAGTCCTCTTCTGCAGAGCTAGTTACCAGGCAACTCCTACAGGTGCCGGGAGAGTTTTCCCAACATCCACGGTCCCATGGTCTGCAACAGCGGTTGGCTTTTATGGACAGTGTCAAAACTTTCGCTCTGGTGCCCATGATGCAGCAAGGCCTGCAGGAGGCAGAATGTGTTTGTGCGTTATGATGGCCATCGGGGTCCCCTGTGGCCCATTCCAAGTGTTGGAAGCAGGGGATAAGTTTATTACGCTGGACTTTGGAGGTATCCAGGACAGTATTTCTGTGGATCGTCTCAAGCCAGCCCATTTGGACCTGGACTCTCCAGTGGAAGTGGCACAGCCCCTGTGGATGGGACAGCCTCCCATCTCCTGACCTTCTGACATTGACTGTTCTTCCTACCTGGCACCTGCCCATGAAGGCAGGAGTAGGTTCAGCCGAGTTTTGCGGGTCCCGACTTGTTTGACTTTGTCTGCTAGGGTGAATTCTGGGTATATGTGTTGTTGGGCTTGAAATTCTGCCCTGTGTTCTTTTAGGAAGAGAGACAACTAACACCGGAATATAGCAAAACGTGGCTTTATTGCAGAATTCGTAACTGGCACAGCGAATCCACGGAGTCGCTGGAGAAGGCGTTCTGTTTTCCCCTTACAATCTGCTCTTATTTATACCCCTTTTCCCCCCAGCACAACCCCGCTACATATTAGGTAATATCGGGCACTTGTGTCCATCTTATTGGCCCGCAGCCATATGCTCACGAGTTACCTGTTTCTTTTGTTTACTGAATCGCGTGACACTAGTAGTTTCGATGTAGCGGGGTCCCCAGTTTCGCTCCCCCCTCCCTCGCATTCCAGCTTCCTAACATGATGTGCGTTACGTGAGCCACTCCTGACCTGTAATGGCGGTCCCGAATTAACCCCAACACGAATTAACCCCGACACAAATTAACCCCAATACTAATTAACCCCAACACTCCCTCCCTTGGCCTCCCAGAGGCCACATCCCCACATCCCTTACAATCTTTTCCGAGGCTGCCGGGATCAGGCAGGGAGGTGAGTGTCCCCCAGCACTCTTTGACGTGTCCTCCCTATTTGCACATCCTGATTTGTCCGACCTAGGGTCACAAAATATGGGTAGGGGTTCCCTAAACATTCGCAATTTTTACAAGTAGCATGCAACATTTCAGAAAACTTATTCAAAAACAACTCTCAATTTCCTCCTTGGTATGGCCCATTCCAGTCCGTGTTCTCCCATAGTGTGTCTGCTTTCGGGAGGGCCTCGATCGCCCCTTCCACCGGGAACAAGGGTGCCTGGTACGCCGGTGGAGGTCCATCCTTTCCAGTCAAGGCTCGATCTATAGTTCGGACCACTAGGGTCCTGATGCAGGGTATGCAACAACAACCACACGTGATAAAGATAGCAATTGAAATAAGACAGTCCCAGTGCCAACTGTCCAAGTAGGACCCCCCATTCCCCAAACGTACGTTTCAACCAATTCAGCACTGGGTTATTGACTCCTGAGTGTTGCTTTAGCTCATTGGCCAGGGATCGCAATTTAGTCAAGCCCTTGGTTAGTGATCCGTCCGGGCCTGTATTGTTCGCTATGGACATACAGCACATGTCACCAAACAGGGCGCACACTCCGCCCTTCTCTGCTAAGATCATGTCTATGGCAATTCTGTTCTGCAGGGTCATTAGGGACGTCTGTGATAGCTGCTCGTGGACGGCTTCCACGATGTCCCTGGTTAGATTAGCCAGCCTCTGAACGTTATAGTGGATCAGGTTGATCCGGTTGACATTTTTATTGGTGGTGATTGGGAATATGGCTGAAAAAAGTGGAAAGCTCTCAAAGCCTGCAGCTACCTCGTCTGCCAGTTTATATTCGTCCGGGATGTTTCTAGCCTGACCGATAGCATCAATCCATATCCCATTGGGGTTCCTTTCCCCCCTTTCAGTGAGCGCCCTCTTGTTCCTATACCACCTCCCGATTTCATCAGGGATTGGGTTGAGGGTGTAGTCCCCTGGATTCTTTGCCGCAATGAAAAGAGGTACATTTAGAGTGATCAGGGTGTAGTCCCCTCCCAGTTTACAGGTAGCCAATTATATAGGACCCGTTTCCCACAGTACCACCAGAGGTCCGCTCTGCTGACAGTCAGCATGGTGGCGTTTTCGGTGCCAGTAAGACTGATCCGGGTAGAACACGCACTGTCAGGTAGGTTGCCCACTCTGTAGGGCTGATCCGACGGGGACAGATTAGTAACGCAAGTGATGTTCCTGATCGGGTCCACCCTAAAGGCTGGTGGGGTCACATTGGCCGGGGCCATGGGGAAATAGGTTTCCCAGGACTTACACCCGGCAGAGGGGTTGGTTAGTGACATGAGTTCGAGGGCACAACGGAAGGTGTCGTTTCCTTCCTCGAAGGGGCTGGGACTCATGAGGAGTGTGGGTTTCCCCGTAGCACATACCCAGCAGTCCCCTATCGCTGCCTGGGTGGTGTATTGGACCACTCGGTCAACCCAGGCGTTTGCTTCCACGTACCCTGTCTCAATTGCAATATACTCCCGGGGAGTTATCTTATTCGTGTCCGAACTCTTTACCAGAACAGGGCTGGCTGTGGGACCCAATCCTGGGTCTGTGTGGGTTCCCAGATTGATCCGGATAATTCCCCATGGGTCTCGGCCCGTCACGTCCACCCTTATGATCAGGTAGAGCACGCCCCCTGCCCCCTGTTCTTTGACCCGCGATGAGTGGAGCAGGTCTGTGACGACCATCCCTTCATACTAAAAGGGTTGTGTATTTCTTCCTTGAGTGTCAAGATTAACGGATTCACTCCCTGCTTTCTTCCCCAAACAGAGCCCCTGTAAAGGCTCACCTTCCTCTTAAACTCATAGTAGGGTTTGGAGGACCCTCGATTGTTTGGCCTCTTATCCAGCCAGGACTGGTCTGGGCCTGTCCACCACCATACATTTATCCATGCGCTACACTCCTTTACCCCTGGGTTCGGGTATCCCAAGGTGAATGGACACATGTAGACATTATACCCAGTCCAGGCTTTCTTGTCGCCCCAACAGTAGATCACATCGCACAGGTCGAACTGGAATGTCCTACCTGTATGAGGGTCCGCATTAAGGATGATATTCGCTCCGCACGCATCTCCTCCCCTTCCCGCTTCGGCCATCGGCGCCTTACCTAGGAGCATTACTCCTACCCATATCAGGGTTTTCCATGGCGTCATCTTCCTCGGCTTCCTCCTCCTCTATGTCGGAATCGGGATCAATCGGTCTTCCTTTCTTTGTCCTAGAGCAGTGCGAGAAATGGTGCCAGTTATTGTCCCCCTCCCTTCCTACCTTGAGTGTATTGTTTGAAATTTCTGTAACAGGGTACGGGCCATGCCATCGCTGCTCGCTCCAGGAGGAGCGCCCTGGCTGCCGCAGGTAGACCTCATCTCCTATTTTTAGCGGCAGCTCGGGGGGTGCGTCCTCAGGGTGGGCATTCCTGACTTGCTTAGCTATGAGCCTCACCATCTGGCCCAGGACTCTCATGTATTGGGTCATGTCCTGATTCATTGTCTCCCAGTTTTCCTCCCACCGTGGTGATGTGCGCGGTCCGGGCATGGAGCGCCCTGTCAGTATCTCGTGTGGTGTTAGAAAGGTTTCCCCATTCTTTTCTTGCCGCATGGACATCAGAGCCAGAGGGAGAGACTCCACCCAAGTGAGCTGGGTGCCTGCCATTACCTTTGCAATTTTGTCTTTTATGGTTCGATTTGCTCTTTCCACTAGGCCCTGGCTTTCTGGGTGGTAGACACTGCCGAACCGATGGGTTATCCCTAGAACACCCTCTACTCTGGCCAAGTGTTCGTTTTTAAAGTGGGTGCCATTGTCTGTACAGACTTTAGTGGGGACACCGTATCGGGGAATCAGTTCCTGGGTAAGGATGTTGACCACCGTCTCACCATCCTCCGCCCTCGTGGGGAAAGCTTCTACCCATCTCGAGAATCGGTCCACTACAACTAACAGGTATCGGTCGTTCTTGGGGGTCCTTAATCTTGCTCCCATGTCCGTGAAATCCATACAAATTTCCTGCCATGGTCCCGTGGGGTTGGGGAATTTGAGCATCGGATGAGGCAGTGGTTTCCGGGCATTGTGTTCATTACAGATTTTACATTCAGCTCTCAAATTTTCCATGTGCTCCTTCAATTTTGGAGCCCACCAGTGATTCTTTATAAGTTTTATTACCTTGGCTATCCCTATGTGGGTGGGCCCATGGATCTCCTTAAATAGTGACGGTAGTAATGCCCTGGGTGCTACTATCTCCCCTCCCTCGGACCGCCATATATGGTGGTCCGTATCTCCCATAGTGAAGTGTTGTCGAGCAGCTCCCTTGTTAATCCACCCCTGACGCTCTGCTTCCGATGCTGCCCCCTGTAACTCAGCAAGGTGGAGCAGAGCATCCGCTTGGAGCAACGGAGCGACCTGTAAACCTTGGGATTCCGGCTGGGCCAGCGGGCGGGGTGAGCCAGGAGGTTCACAGTCTGAGGTGTCCCTCCCTGACCTCAGGGTGGGCATTTGAATTGCGGCTTTCGCCGCCCTGTCGGCTGCATCATTACCTCTAGCCTCGGGGGTGTTTGAGGAGCTGTGGCCTGCCACCTTTATCACTGCGACCTGAGTCGGCAAGCGGACTGCCCTTAACAACCTGCGGAGAGGTCTCTCATGCTTCACCGGGGTACCAGCCGCGGTCCTGAAACCCCACCGGATCCAAGTTGCTCCCTCTATATGCACAGCCCCCCACGCGTAGTTAGAGTCGGTGTAAATATTGACTCGCAAACCCTCACTAAGCTCTAAGGCGCGCAGGAGGCCGTAGACCTCGGCCAGCTGGGCTGAGGCTGGTTGTGGGATCTCGGTCACCAAATGCTAGTGGCGGCAGCTTTTTTATTAACGTGTCCAGATCAGTACGGGCCCAGGGGACATACTTCACCCCCCCCTCCCTGTGTGGCCAATAGGGGACCCTGTAGACCCCGCCAGGAGACACCATCCCCCGGCGTGCTATCCCCGTCCTCCAAGGGGTCGGGTTCGTTAGCCTGACCTATGGACGGGCTGCCTTTTACCAGTGTGGCTCGCAGTCCAGACCCTGTGATTACTACCGAGTCCTCCTCAGGAGGCTCGGTCTGTCGCCTCAGCTCAGGGTCTCTCTTGCCACCTAGAATCGTGAGGGCGGCATGCTGGAATGACTGAGTGGGGAGGTTCGGAGGGCAGGCACCAGTCCGGCCAGTCCTCCCCTACCTTCGGGAGGGCGGCATGGGCTTTGTGTGCCCTCGCCGCCTCCTCTGTCAGGGCAGTGAGTTCGTTTAGTTGCTGGCTGTGCTGCGTTAGCAGGGTGAGCATATGTTCTCGGATGGGGTCCTCTACGTCAATAATACCACCTTTTATTTCCATCATAGGAGCTTGGACATTCTCCTGTGGGGCTGACGGGACTGATGGTGCTAGATCTGCTTTGGGTGGCTGGGGGGGCTCTGCATATGGTGGAGGGGCCGTTACTGGGATATTGTGATGCGGGGCATGAGCGGCGTTAGACCATCCGGAGGGAAATGGTGGGTAAAGAGGCTGGTGGTCTATGATCCACTCTGGGTCTGCGGGGTCAGTCTCGGGGTCTGGACACGTGGCTGACTCCGTTGGTGTGGGGCGCGGGAGCACGGAGTTCCCCGGCGGTTTGTCCGCATGCGCCTGGAACCGGGACAGGAATTCCTTGAGATACACATCCTCATCCTCTAATTTGGCTACGGACTTGGATTTCCCAAAAAACTTTCGTTTTGCCTCCCCTCGTCTGTTTTCCATATCATTGAGGACACGAAGTTGAAATTCAGCCAGTAAGGAGAGGATCAGAAATGGTTGGTCATCAGCTGGGAACCATCCTTTGTCTCTCCACGCCTGAAGGCTTTTTTCTAACATGTGTAATTTCTTTTCACCTTCCTTTACTGTATTGTTATGGGAGATCGAGTGTCTGACGCTCTGGAGCACCTCTCCAGTGCGTGGTCTATTTGCAGCGACAGTGGCGGGGGCCACAGTCGCGGACTCCTTTTGGGTGAAGTCTGAATCAGGGGGATACGTGAGATGGACTGCCACAAACCCCAGTTCCGCGGTTGTACTTGCCGGATGGGTGGTGCCCGATAGGGGCACGGTTGTTAAAGGTCCAATGCCACGCGGAAAGTTTGATTGCATTGATCCCTTCTCAGGCCAATCCCGAGACTCCCACTTTGGGGTCAGACTCATTGTGAGCTCCGTCTTCCATTTGTGTGGCGGGGCCTGCTTTATTCCCTCCCAGGCAGGGGGCGGATTACCTAATTTTATCACTGTTCTGGCAGGTGTTTGGGGATTCGCTGCCAGGTTATCCAAAATTTTAGCCATGTGAACGGGGTCTACAAGGGTGCGTCGAACCTCACTTAGAAGGTGGTCTTTCTGGTGGGGTGCCTGGTCTAGTACCTTAAGTACATTGTTGGGGTCCATAATGGCATTATCTAACAATAGCTGCGATGTAAGATTAGTGCCGTGGTTTAGGCTCAGTCGCCACCACGGGACACCAGGTTGTTCAACACGCAGGTGTCTGAGTTTTGGTCACTTAAAGTTGAAGTGTTCCATGGCTCCCCAGTGCACAGAGAGGATCAAAATGTGGGACAGTCGCCTTTCAAAACCTGACCTTCGCGTGGGAGATTTCTCCTCTTAACAACCGGTCTAAGGTAGGCGCAGTCAAAATCCCCGTGCACTAAGGTGTACCACGGAACACTTTCTCCTCCTCACTTCTTACCTTTTAATGCCCTGTTGGAGACCTCGGCGACAGGGTATGGACCATGCCACCGTTTTCCGTTCCAGGTGAGCTTCCCCGGGCCTCGGAGGAACACTTCCACTCCTACCTTGATGGTGTCCGACCCCTGCGGCTGCTCACTGTTAGTTTATTGAACTCGCACAGTTATCAATTTTACCATATTTCTAAAAACTCTCATATACTCTGTTACTCAACACACCAATGTCTGAGTTTTGGTAACTCGAAATTGAAGTGCTCCATGGCTCCCTAGTACACAGAGAGGATCAAATGTGGGACGGTCGCCTTTCAAAACCTGACCTTCGCGTGGGAGATTTCTCCTCTTAACAACCAGTCTAAGGTAGGCGCCGTCATTATCCCTGTGTACTACGGTGTCCGCAACTTAATTCTCCTCACTCCTGAGACTTTTATGCCCATCGTGGGCGGCGGGTACCCTCACTCAGAAGACTTTTTCACGGGCGGAGAATCTTCCTAAAAACAGATTAAGAGTTAGTACTTACCAGTCACGATTCTGCACCGGGAATGATCTCTCCCAGGGTAATTTGGGGTTGGTGAGGATCCGTCAGCAGACAAGATCTAACTCAGTGATTCAACTATCTAGTGGAAGTCTTCGATATAACAGGCACTTCCTGACCTTAGTCGAGCTTGCGGCCGCAAGTTGTCTGCCGTCGGACCCGCCAGCCTGTGTTGTCTCTCCCTCCCCACGTCGGGGTCACCAAATGTTGGGCTTGAAATTCTGCCCTGTGTTCTTTTAGGAAGAGAGACAACTAACACCGGAATATAGCAAAACGTGGCTTTATTGCAGAATTCGTAACTGGCACAGCGAATCCACGGAGTCGCTGGAGAAGGCGTTCTGTTTTCCCCTTACAATCTGCTCTTATTTATACCCCTTTTCCCCCCAGCACAACCCCGCTACATATTAGGTAATATCGGGCACTTGTGTCCATCTTATTGGCCCGCAGCCATATGCTCACGAGTTACCTGTTTCTTTTGTTTACTGAATCGCGTGACACTAGTAGTTTCGATGTAGCGGGGTCCCCAGTTTCGCTCCCCCCTCCCTCGCATTCCAGCTTCCTAACATGATGTGCGTTACGTGAGCCACTCCTGACCTGTAATGGCGGTCCCGAATTAACCCCAACACGAATTAACCCCGACACAAATTAACCCCAATACTAATTAACCCCAACAGTGTGTAGGGACTCCTTAATTTCATCAGGCAGAATTCACCCAGACTGTTAAGGGTTAAGTTTGCCGTGCATGTTGTGTTGTATGTTATTATGTTTTTTTTGGGTGGGGGGGTTATATACACGGTGTTGCCATTTGCTTTTGGGAATAAGGTGTACATTAGAAGTAATTACACTCGTGTTGATTTTTGTCAGCAGTCCTACAGCAGCAACTAAGTACAATGAAAATGGGAAATTATATTGGTTTTAAAGATGCAGGGTTCTGTTTCTGTGAACAGTTCACAAGTCAGTTATGCAGCTGGGAAGATCCCTGCAGCAGTCAGCAAATTCATACTATCTGCCTCTCAAACACTTGATCAGGTCTAAGGGCTGTGCATAAGCTGGACGTTCGTAACTATTTCTGCATTCCTTAATCTATTCCTTTGAAATTGTATTTGGTTTCTTCCAGTTACTTTGACTCTTGAAGTTGAAAAATTAACTACATTTAATCTGACAGTAATGCTGCACTAAGTCTTGCTTAATTTTGCTGGGTTGGAGTTTTAAAGGTTAGAATTGAGGCTGGTACTTATTAAATATGGATCTACCGGGATCGATTTGATTGGTAGAATGGTTCTACTTCCTGGTGATATTAAATATTAAGACTTGTCTGTTAATGCACTTGATTTACTGGGATTGCTTTCCGTTTCTCTTTATGGGAAAGTAGTAGATGTTAAAATCTTCTATGAGGAGACTGCTGGTATTGTGCATTTGAATCAGAACTAATTGGCTAGGTGAGCAGCAAAAACTAGAATATGATACCCTATGGGGATTAGGTGGGGTGGGCAGAATTTTGTAAGCACAGAACTAATTACAACATTGTTGAAGTGAGTTTTTTGATCTGTTGACTATATTACATTGAATTTATTTTGCTTCAAAATTTGTAACAATTTTCTCCTAATAAGCACCAAGTTTTGATTCCATGTGGTATACAAATTTTTACACTCCCATTACACAAAATCAGACACTGGGTTGTCGTTCAAAGGAAGGCAAACAGGATCTGTTGTAAGGATGTTCTTGAAAAATCATTGGTTAAAAACTTGAGTAGATGCCTGCAGTTGGAATGGTGTACAGAAGGATTGACTGAATGAAGAGCAGAAGAAATTGACAATCCCTTTTTCAGTAACCTATAGAAGTGCTACTGATTTGTAACATGCAGGATTACTGGACATTAAATGGTTTATTCCAGGAATGCAGGGATTCCTCGTTGGATCTTAACTACCACTCTGGTTCTTTCTGTGTTGGTGCTTCTGTGGATCTGTTGTGCTACTGCTGCTACAGCTGTGGAGCAGCACATTCCATCAGAGGTAAGACTAACTTTCTAATTCCACCATTTAACAAAAGTACTGTAGCTACAAATTGAATGTGGTAAACTAAAGGTTTACCATTTAAATGGTTTGCAAACAACGAGCCAAGGTCTCCAAGAATTATTTGGAGCCATGTATCTATCATGTTTGTACATTGGCTTCATAATGTACATCCATTTACTACCTTCTGTTTCCTCATCTGTGAATTGTCAAATGTATGATACATTTACTGCATACTGACTTTATCATCTTTTGATGCAAGTGTTGTGAAGTTGTAAACTTAATGTTTTTAAAATGTATGCATTTCTACAATTGTAAAAACTCAATACAGTGCACCATTCACTTGGTCATAATTACCTGCTCTTATACTCTTTTGCGGTCAAAATCCTGTTGCAACAGTTCTATGGACACTGATTTCCTTTATTTCCTTTTATCGTATCTTTGAATTTGCAGTTCACACTGGATAGTGAAAGCCTCTAGGGGATTTATAATGGGCAATAGCATGGAATTATACTACAAACACACTGGAGAAAATTCAGAGCAGTCCATATCCATTTAGATCACTTAGAATGAGCCTCTGGAACAAAAAGAAAATGCTAGAAACACTCAGCAGGTAAAACACCATGTGTACAAGGAGAATCTGGTAATGCTTTGGGCCCAGAATTTTTGTCAGAATTGGGAAAGAAACAAATAGTTTCAGAATGAGAGAAGGTGGGATTATCTCTGGGGGTAGTCCAAATGGTTTAATTTGCCAGTTATCAAATCTATATCCCTCTGTAGCCACCTATGACATCTTTACAATTCCATACTTATTTTTGTGTTATCACTAACTTTAGCAACTACTCCTTTTGGTGTCTTCATCCAAGTTGTGTATATACAAATTAGAAAATTTTGAGGCGCCAGAACTGAATCCTACCCTACATCACGCTTTCATCTTGCCAAAAAAAAAGCCAATTTACACCTACCCTTTCCTGCTAAGCCATAAGCTTTTATTTTCCACAGTAACCTTCAATGTGGCACATATATTATTTCCTTCTGGAAATACATAGACTACATCTACTGGTTCCCCTTAATTCACAACATGTTACGACATCGAAGAGCCCCATTTGGTAAAATATGATCCTCTTAGGAAATCACAACTTTACTAGATTACTTTTAAGAAATTTTTGTGCCCGTGATAAGTTTTTATTAATAGTCTTACCATTTCCTCAATGACAGATGTTATACCAACTGACCTGTAGTTTCTTGTTTTGTCTCTATCTTTTGAATGAATAATTTAAATTTGCTATTTTCTAATTTAATAATGTACCCTTCCATGAAACTGGGAAACTATGGAAATTTAAATCAATCCTTTTTTTTTTTAAGAACCCTGGATGAGGTCCATTAGGAACCAGAAATCTGTCAGCCCAAAACCTGTGTGTTAAGTACCATGACAATTTTCTGAATTATTCCTTCCCAATGTCCCAAGTTGGGTATCTTTTACATAGTATTGTATCCTCTTTAATGCACAGTACCTCCTCTGTTCAGCTGGCATTTCCTTTTCTATTATTAATTCACTTGACTCTATAATACCAACATTTACTTTAGCATTTAAAATATCTATAGAAGCTGTTACTATTTTTATTTAATAGTCTGTTTCCTTTTTTTTAATTCATTGCCTTTTCATTATCCAACTGACCTGTCATTTGACTTTGTAGAATAATGTTTTTCTTTAAGTTTGATATGATCTTTTAGTTAACTGCAGATAGTGGGTCCTTTACTCAAAATTTTCTTTTTTGTTGAAATGTCTCATTTTCTATGTTGTATCCCAAGAATTTATCCCTAAACTCAATTTGACAATTCGTCTTTAGCCTGAGTCTAAAGTTAACATTTGGTCATTACTTGCTAAGTACTTAATTTCTTTATACATTTGTATATCTTAATTTTCAGCCCCCCCAAGAGTATCAACTTCAGTTTATAATTTGATACAGTGCAAATACAACTTGGCAGTTTCATTGAAAACAATCATAATGCAGTCGCTGAAGTTTCTCCTGTAGCTTGGATAAACACACATTTGAGGTAGAATGTTGAATTCAGCACAGAATTGAATACCTTAACAATAAATTTGGAAGAAGGGTTTTTCTTATTTCCATCTTCCTAATTTGTTCTGAAGATTTTTGTATTGAACTTGTATATCAACACTGGTGGCCTTGCTTTAAAATACAATTAAAACATTGTTCTTTAATGAATAAGATTCGATTGTTTTGTAAATAATGTACTGGGTCACGTGTACTCTGATATTTAGTTGCTCAGCCAGTTTGACAAAGTTGCTGGGTGCCAGGACCATTTTGAACTGACAGTGACCAGATATTGCAATATTCATGCAAAATATTTGCAAAATCCAATACTGTAAATGGATTGTAGTTTATATCCATAATTGACAGATCATTCCATGGCACTTTATTAAGGAAGAATTTACAATTATTCCTCATGACCACTCTTGTTTTATTCACTAGAAGAAAATTTTTAAATATGAAGGTCTGCAAGGGGAATGACAGTTCTAAACATCTGTGTGACTTTTACAGAAACTGAGCATATATGGAGACATGGAGTTTATGAATGAATTGAAGCTAACTTCATATCCATCGTCATCATTGATTGTTATCAAATCCAAGGATGAAAAGGAAGTGGCTGGACCTTTGCCTACTAAAGTTAACCTAGACCAGTCAACAATTTAATCAATCAGGATTAAACTTGGATTCCCCTTATGTTCTGGAATTTGAAATGGTGGTCTTTGCCAAATGTCTGCTTGAGGTGAATTTTCAAACTTAAGATATCACATTCCTAGATATAAATAATTCAACTTGATCTTGGGTATGGACTGTTTTATGAAAGTTATGAGCTATAAAACAGTTGTTTGTTGCACAACAATTTCTGAGAATGTCCAAACTTATTAGCAGCTGAACTTCTCAATCACACTGGTGTACAGATTGTGTCATTGCTTGTAATGTTTAATATGATGCATTTCCTATTCAACTGTTGAAATGGACATTGATTAAAACTTCAATTAAATTTATAACTTAATGTATTGATCTCCCTCTGCATCATGACTTTACATGCTTTTTGGCAAGAGATGCTCACATATGCATTATGTAAATACTGAGTCACAATCTTCAACAGTTTAACTTAACAGTAACTCATTGATAAATCTGTAGCTCTTATTTAGTGCATTTATTTTTTGCTGAGTTACTGTGAAATTTTTACGTTATTGTAATCAAACTTAAGCTTTTGTAGTTTTTCATCCAAAAGTACTATCTTCTTCATGGGTTTTGTGGACAAGATTTTCTTTAGCTCAGAAATAAATATTGATTTGTACACCCTTTTCTGGTTATGGCATTTCCTCTTTTCTTTCACAGTAGTCAGTGAATAACCTACTCCAGAGACGAAGCTAAATTCTGATTTGTGTGATGGAGAGTGGAATTACCATCAAATGATAATAGAATATTGGAAAATGAATAAACTACCTATTGTAAAGGTAGCACAAAAGCTGCAATGACATTAAACAAGTTTTCTATAGCTAATATTCTTAGGATAAACTTTAAAGGCAAATAAAATTTCATGCACTGATCTATGAAATTATTCAAGGCCAGGACGGACTCCTAATTTGCTAATATTCAAAGGAAACTTTGGTTAGCCAGGTCATACCTTTGTAGGTTTGCCTTCAATAAATATCAGTAACAGGATGGGATGGTGATGGGCTCAGGGTTTCTGAACAATGTCAAATCTTTAGATATTTACAGAACAGTGAAAATTCAGTTCTTGTGATTTCTTTAAACAGAAGCAGATTTCCTTGCTAAGGTACCCAAAGATTTTCTACAGAAAGTAGGTATCAGAAGATAAAATTGTCATGCAGTAAAATAGTTTCAATGAACTAAATACTTAATCATCAACCAGTACCATGTTATATTGGGAAACACTTAATTTGCCTTGTGAGAATAGGTTGAATGAACTTGGCCTTTTCTCCTTGAAATGACAGAGGATAAGGGGTGACCTGATAGAGGTGTGCAAGATAATGAGGCATTGATCGTGTGGATAGTCAGAGGCTTTTTCCCAGGGCTGAAATGCATGAGAGGGCATAGTATTAAGGTGCTTGGATGTAGGTACAGAGGAGATGTCAGGGGTAAGTTTTTTTACTCAGTGGTGAGTGTATGGAATGGGCTGCTGGCGGTGCTGATGGAGGCAGAAACTGGGGTCTTTTAAGAGGCTCTTGGATAGGTACATGGAGCTTAGAAAAATAGAGGGCTATGGGTAAGCCTAGGTGGTTCTAAGGTAAGGACATGTTCGGCACAACTTTATGGGCCGAAAGGCCTGTATTGTGCTGTAGGTTTTCTATGTTTCTACTTCACTCATTTTTCTGATAATGTTTATTTGCCATAATGGATAAGTGTGTGACAAATAGAGGGATTCTCAGAATAAATCAAACACTGTGATGACATCGAACTTGCAGAACCTAAAAAAAAAAGTTTTATTTCATTATCCATACAATTCAAATAAATTTAACTCCATAATGAGAATGAACATGGTCAGAAACAGTGTAAACTGCTAGTTCAGTCAGGTGAATAGCAAGTGCTGAAAAGTTTTAAAACACATAACTGGGCTTTGCTAATGAAGGAATCTTCCAAAATCCTTAATCTTGGTTCAAGTTCTCTCTTTCTGTACAAGTTTCGGTTTCCTCTTCAGTAACAGTTCAGTAACTCCCAGTCATCCAAGGTCAGCTCAGCATGTTTGGATTTCACAGGAGGAGAGGAACAATCAATCTCATAAGTTCGGTCGGGTCCTCTCTTACGGGGTCCAATTGTGGAACAAGTAGCTGACTCTACAGAGAGATCCTGATTGGGTTTTCTGTGAAACTGCATTTTGAAGGAGTCCTTGATTTGCACTGTATTTGAAAACCCATCAGTGCCTAAATTGGTGAATTTATTCAGCCCGTCTTTAAAAAAAAAACAGAATTTAAGTATTATTGTAAAGCAAACAGAACTGCAAGCTATTTTATAAAACAAGTGAACTAATTGGTCAGATAGAATAGCACTCCAGCAGATGCTGGTTGAGGATTAGTCTAGTAATTAGTTACAATCAGAGCAACTGCCACTGTTGCAAGACCATTCACAGATCAGCCTGCTGACATTCACATCCACATTCACTGCTTAAGCCAATATTTCGCATGACTCACTCCCCCACCGAGAGTTTGTTTATTTACTGAGATACAGCGCAGAATGGGCTTTCAAAAAGCATTCATATTAATCTTATAAAATAAGATAATAGAAAAATAAATATCCATGGAAGCACTAACAAATGAAGAAGAGAAAAATATAAGCAGAGCAAAACCAATGTAAGTTGACCAAACCTTTTACTATCCAAATACTGATATGTACACCAAATCTGTGAGGATTTCAAAACGTATCATTCAACATCACATGTTCTTACAACTGTAACTGGCACCAAGACAGCATGAGACATTTCTTTGGAAACATGACACAGACTTGAGTTGCTAAAAAAAATGTTGTTTCATTCTGAGTAAAAAATCATTATGTATCATTTTTTACTATGAGTGGTGTTTTAAAATGGGATTCTCTTCATGCAATGTTCCAACAAAATTTGCTTTCACATGGCATCTTAAGCCTGCGTGCCACATGTTTGCCACAAGGATAATTTTCGCAAGGTTGGGGGAGATGAGAACTAGAGATCATAAGTTAATGGTGAAAGGAAATACTTAAGGGGAAGTTCTTCACTAAGAGGGTGGTGCAAAGGTGAACAAGAGTAAGCTAGGAAGCATCTACAAAGACCTATAACTTCAAGGAAATAGTAAATAAAACCAGTTGGTCAATTAGTAATGCTGGAAGCAAAAAAAATGTGACCAAGACCTTTAGACAGTTCATGAAACCACGTCTTCTATCTTTTTCCAATGTGGTTCTACTACTGTTGGAGCCTGTGATCTACATTTTGGTAGTGTGTTATTGAGCCTATTGAGTGATCTGGTGCTTTGCTGTCTTCAATGGTGTTCTGTGAGGCTTTGAATGAAGTGTGCAGTCTTGAAGCCAAGAAGCCTGGAGGTGGTGGTGGGGGGGGGGGGGGGGGGGGGGGGGGTTATAAGCCCATGATCAACTCCATTTATTGCCGATGTGTAGCTATCTGTAAGGAAGGTGAATCTCAGGGTTGTATCCTGCATACATACTTTGAATCTTCAGTTGAAGCTGACTGACCAACACAAGACCTTTCACCATCAATAATTATATTCACATAAAACAGACATTTATTAAGTTCATACACCACCTCCACCACCAGGCTTGGAGTCATGTGCCAGCCCTATTTATTGGTAATTGAATAAGGAGGACTGTCATATTTATTGACTCTCACTCCCAGTAAATACTACCAAGCAATGTACCAATTGCTCTAATAAAAATAGAAAAATGGAAACAAAAGATCAGTAAACAAAGTAGAAGTGAGAATATTAATGAGTTAGGATGATGTATATCTCACTCATTTACATCTGTAAAATCTATAAAGTTATTCATAGAAGACTTAAGAAAAAAAGAGGGTAGGTTATGTGGAGATGGCTTTTTAGAGCAGCTCATGGTTGAGCCCACCAGGGGATCATCTATTCTGGATTGTGTGTTGTGCAATGAACCAGAATTGATCAGAGAGCTTAAGGTAAAGGAACCCTTGGGGGAGAGTGAACATAATATGATCGAATTCACCCTGAAATTTGAGAAGCTGAAGTCTGATGTATCAGTAATACAGTGGAGTAAAAGGAATTACAGAGGCATGAGAGAGGAGTTGGCAAAAATTGGTTGGAAAAGAACACTGGTAGGAATGAAAGCAGAGCACCTATGGCTGGAATTTCCGGAAGAAATTCAGAAGGTACAAGATGTATACATCCTGAAGTATTCTAAAAGGCAAGATGACTCAACCGTGGCTAACAGAAGTCAAAGCCAACATAAAAGTCACACAGAGGGCATATAATAGAGCAAAAATTAATGGGAAGTTCTTAAAAACCAACAGAAGGCAACTAAAAAGTCATTAAGAAGGTAAAGATGGAAAACAGAAGTAGGGTAGCCAATAATATTCAACAGGATACCAAAAATTTCTTCAGATATATAAAGTGTAAAAGAGAGGCAGAAAAAGTGGACACTGGACTGTTGGAAAATGATGTTGGAGAGATAATAATGGGAGATAAGGAAATAGTGGATGAAAATAAGTATTTTACATCAGTCTTCACTGTGGAAGACACTAGACGTATGCTGGAAATTCCAGGGGTCGGGGGCATGAAGTGTGTGAAGTTACCTTCACTAGAGAGAAGGTTCTTAGGGAACTGAAAAGCCTGAAGGTAGTTAGGGCACCTGGACAGATAGTGTACACCCCAGAGTTTTGAATTAAGTTGCTGAAGAGATTGTGGAGGCATTAGTAATGATCTTTCAAGAATCACTAGGTTCTGTAATGATTCCTGAAGACTGGAAAACTGCAAATGTCACTCCACTCTTCAAGAAGGGAGAGAGGCAGAAGAAAGGAAACCATAAGCCAGTTAGTCTGTACTCAGTGATCGGAAAGATGTTGGAGTTGATTATTAAGGATGAGGTCTCAGGCCACTTGGAGGCACATGATAAAATAGTCTGTAATCAGCATAGCTTCCTCAAGGGAAAATCTTGCCTGACAAATCTATTGGAATTCTTTAAAAAATAACAAACAGGATAGACAAAGGAGAATTGATTGATGTTGCGTATTTAGATTTTCAGAAGGTGTTTGACAAGGTGCCACGAGGCTTCTTAACAAGCTATGAGCCCATGAAAAGATTCTAGCATGGATTCAGTGCTGGCTTTTTGGCAGGAGGCAAAGAGTGGAATAACATGAGCCTTTTCTGGTTGGCTGCTGATGACAAATGGTGTTCCACAGGGGTCTGTGTTGGGACCAATTCTTTTGACGTTATATGTCAATGATTTGGATTACATATTTGATAGCTTTGTTGCAAAGTTTGCAGATTATATGAAGATAGGTAGAGGTGCAGGTAGTTTTGAGGAAGTAGGCTACAGATGGACTTAGACAAAATGGGCAAAGAAGTGGCAGACGGAATACAGTGCCGGAAAGTGCATGGTCATGTGACTTTTCTAAGTGGAGAGAAAATACAAACAACTGAGATGCAAAGGGACTTGGGAGTCCTTGTGCGGGATTCCCTAAAAGTTAATTTGCAGGTCGAGCCTGTGGTGAAGGTAAATGCAATGTCAGCATTCATTTCAAGAGGACTAGAATATAAAAGCAAGGATGTAACTTTGAGGCTTTATAAAGCACTGGTGAGGCCTCATTTGGAGTATTGTGAGCAGTTTTGGGTCCCTCATCTTAGAAAGGATGTGCTGAAACTGCAGAGGGTTCAAAGGAGGCTCTCGAAATGATTCCAGGATTGAATGGCTTGTCATATAAAGAGTGTTTGATGGCTCTGGACCTGCCTTCACTGGAATTCAAAAGAATGAGGGATGATCCGAGTGTTGAATGGCCTTGACAGAGTGGATGTGGAGAGGATGTTTCCTATGGTGGAAATGTCCAAGACCAGAGGACAAAGACTCAGAATAGAGGGGCGACCTTTTAGAACAGCGATGAGGAGGTATTTCTTTAGCCAGAGAATGGTGAATCAGTGTTATTCTTTGCTACAGGGAGCTGTGGAGACCAAGTCTTCATGGATATTTAAACAGAGATTGATAGATTCAATAGACCTAAACAGTTAACCCTCCACCAACACTCTTCTCTGCCTAGCAGAACTTGTCCTCACTCTCAATAATTTCTCCTTTGGCTCCTTCCACTTCCTTTAAACAAAAGGGGTAACCATGGACACTCGCATGGGTCCCTGCTATGCCTGCCTGTCAGCTATGTGAACAGTCTATGTTCCAAGTCTTCACTGGTGACTGTACCACACTTCTCCTGTGCTACATTGATGACTGCGTTAGTGCTGCTTCCTGCACCCATGCTGAACTCATTGACTTCATCCACTTTGCCTCCAACTTCCTCCCTGTCCTCAAATTCACCTGGTCCATTTCTGACAGCTCCCTTCCCTTTCTCGATCTCATTGTCTATCTCCGGAGACAGCTTATCCACTGATGTCTATTACAAACCCATGGACTCTCACAGCTACTTTGACTACACCTTGTCCCACCCTATTACTTGTAAAAATGCCATCCTCTTTTCTCAATTCCTCTGTCTCAGCTGCATTTGCTCTCAGGTTGAGGTTTTTCATTGCAGATCGAAGGAGATGTCCTCCTTTTTCCAAGAAAGGGGCTTCCTTTCCTCCACCATTATTGCTGCCCCCAACCACATCTCTTGCATTTCACGCATATCTGCTCTTACCCCTTCCTCCCGCCACCCTTCCATAGATAGGGTTCCTCTTATCCTTACTTACCACCCTACCAGCCTTTGTGTCCAGCACATACTTCTCTGAAACTTCAGCCACCTCCAATGGGATCCCACCATCAAGTACATCTTTCTTTCACCCTCCATTTTCTGCTTTCTGCAGGGATGGCTCCCTACGCGACTCCCTTGTCCATTCGTCCCTCCCCACTGATCTCCCTCCTGGCACTTACCCACACCTGCCCCTGCATCCCCTCCCTCACTACTATCCAGGGCCCTAAACAGTCCTCCAGGTGAGGTGACACTTTACCTGCGAGTCTGTTGGGGTCACTTATTGTGTTCGGTGCTGCCAGTATGGCCTACTGTATATCGGTGAGACCCAGTGTGGATTGGGAGACCGCTTCGCCGAGCATCTACGCTTCATCCGCCAGAACAAGTAGGATCTCCCAATGACCACCCATTTTAATTCTACTTCCCATTTCCATTCTGATAATATGTCCATCCATGGCCTCCTCTACTGTTGTGATGAGGCCACACTTAGGTTGGAGAAACAACACCTTGTATTCCATCTGGGTAGCCTCCAACCTGAAGGCAGGAACATCAATTTCTTAAACTTCCGGTAATGCCCCCCCACAAAACCCCCTCTTCCTTATTTCCCATTCCCCTTCTCTCACCTCATCTCTTTGCCCGCACATCGCCTCCCTCTGGTGTCCCTTCCCCTTTTTTCTTTCTTCCATGACTTTGACTCTTTCACTAATCAACTTCCCAGCTCTTTACTTCGTCCCTCCCCCTCCAGGTTTCACCTATCACCTGGTATTTCTCTCTCCCGTCCCCCCACCTTTAAAATCTACTCCTCAGCTTGTTTTTCCTCCAGTCCTGCTGAAGGGTTTGGCCCAAAACATCAACTGTACTTTTTTTTCCATACATGCTGCCTAGCCTACTGAATTCCTCCAGCATTTTGTGTATGTTGATAGATTCTTTATTGGTCAGGGCATGAAGGGATATGGGGAGAAGGCAGAAGATTGGAGCCAAGAGGAAAATTGGATTAACTGTGATGGAATGGCAATGGGCCAAATTCTGTTCCTATATCATATGGCCTTATGTTACTTCTAAACACAAACTCTATGGCTTGGGCTGAATTACTTTAATGTTCTGAGAATTATACCTTAGAAGGAAATATAGGCATTAAAACACTATTGTAGGCCTAGCAGATTGATACTTTGTCTCCAGAGATTGTTACTAAAAGAGATCATGAACACTGAAATTGTGCTCCTGGTAAGGGATGATTTAATTGAAGCTTTGAAGACAGTGTAGACTGATGGAAATTGCCTATTTTGGCTGGGAAATATAGGACAAAAGTTAGAATCTAAAATTTATGAGCCAGATTGTATTAATACAGAGAAAAATTAAGAGAATGAATTTGCTGAAATTAAAGCCTTCTTAATGCAAATCCTCAACCATGTACTAATTGTTGCCTGGTTAATTGTTACTCAAATCTGACATTTATACATTTTGAAAGCATTTGGAATATGTGGAGTTGGGTCACATTCCCTATTATACTTCCTATGCTCGTAAAGATACTGAGATCTTAATTAACTAATATTCTCTTTGTAAAAGATGGGGAATCTTACCTGGAATTGTATGCTCTCCTGTTCAGATACAATGATAAACAATGCAGGTATCAAGAATACAAGTCATAAAAAAATAAATTAACAGTTTTTCTATAGAATTTCATGAAGCCAATTTATATGAATAATTAGAGTTGAGGTGAAGAGCCTAAATACCAAATACTGAGATATGTTGAGGGGGACATAATTGATTTTGTGGTGCTATTGGAATAGGGTGTTCTGTTTGTGATGCGTAATCACTTTGCAGGCTCTCTGTGTGGAACTGGATACACTGCAGGCTAACAAAACTTAAGTGTCAACACTTCAAAGGCAAAGCAGAGAAATCCTGAGGAAAGGCATGTATTTCAAATGTGAAGGAGACCAAGAACATGTTAAAAACTATGCATGGAATTATGATATTTTAAGCAGACTAAATGTACGACATAGACAAAGATTTTGTGAAGACATACCGATTGAAATAATGGTCACAAAATGGGTAGTGGGAATTCATCGACCAAAGCTGGATAAGCTTGTTAAACCAAATTTGTTCCTTAATAATTATGGAAGCATCGATTCTAGTCGTACAAGACAGTTTCACATCGATAGCAGGCAAACTTAAGCTGATTTTACAACGTTTCTCAAATATTGCTTCTTGCAAACAACTTACAGAATCGCTGTGCAACTGTTCTGCTGTCAACTTCTTCAAGATGTCTGTTGCATGAACGTTCCCACAGATAAACCACCTAAAATATATTAAAAGTAAGTACACCAATTGTTTTCTGGGAATAAAAGTACACAAAGCTAATTTTATCACTTTTAACAATTGAATGGCCATGGAAAAAAATCAGTGAGATGATGTAACACTATCAAATGCAAACCAGTCTGGAGACACATTTTCCCTTTCTAAAGGACAATAAAACAGACGAGTTTTCAACAACAGTCCCAAGCTATCTTTTCAACAAGAGTTCACCTGGTTATTGAATTCGACTTCACAATTTAATCTTAAAACTGCTAATATGGTCTGTGTAATACAACCACTATAACATCAAATTCTTTATGGAGGAACTGTTTTCATAAACAAAGCAACACTAAATAAACAACAAAAGGAATTAATGTTCACAAGTTGAAGAATTCCAAAGAATGATTTATGTAAAAAAAATACATCGAGTTTTAAAAAAGGTCAATCAAAATATCCGTAACTTTGTAACCAATTGATAGGAGTGAAATTGCCTTAATTCTATTTCTCCTCATGAGAAGTTCAACACTGTAGAAATTTAATCTTGCATATGACTGACACCACTCCAGTTAAAGTAAATTCAAACATTAAGGGAGAAATTCAAGGCAAAGCCTCCTCTATGCTGTTGATGGAGCCTCTAAGAAATTGTAGAAGAGTCAAATGTTATCACAGGAACAGAAATAACTTCCTAATACAAGCTGGTTCAGGTGGAGTAATAGTTTAAGTTCTGGATAACATTCCTTTTAATCTGCCTAAAACATACGTTTTAACATCACTCTGAGAGTAGAGCCCATAGTGTTATATAGCTTTGCCAAGTTCATCAAATTTATGATAACATAGCAGTAGCTTTGTGCAGTGAGCAAAACAAAATCAGGAAGGCCTCAGTTCTCATAGGACTCTGTAACCAGCCATAGCAGGAAGTTGGGTTGGGTGGCGTTAGAAAACAAAATATGAGATTTTAAAGATTGAGGCATAAACTTGAAGCTCTGAGGAAAAATAATTGTACAACCAAAAGAACTGCTGGACATGCTTGATCAAAATGTGGATGCAAGATAATTCTAATCAATAAATTTGGACACTAGATTTGTATTATTCTATATTTACACTGAGTTTTTAAAATTATTTTTCAAACTGATGTATAAAGGGAGCATTTCAAACAAATGATTGGGACAGAATTTAAACCAAGTTTCAGAAAAGTAATACAAAACATCAACCATCAGGCTCCCGAACTTCATTTGCCCCATCACTGAACTCTTCCTGCAAATTATGGACACACTTTCAAGGACTCTTCATTTCAGGCTCTCAATATTTATTGCTCATTTAATATTATTATTTTCTTCTTTCTTTTTGTATTTGCAGTCTGTTCTTTTTTGCAAATTGGTTGTTATCTGTCCTGTTGCGTGTGGTCTTTCACTGATTCTATTGTGTTTCTTGTACTTCTGAAAATGAATCTCAGGGTTGTCTACGGGTACATTTATATATGCACTTTGATAATAAATTTACTTTGAATGTTGAAAACACTGTAGTCCCTAAAAATTATTTAAATCCAGTTCATATTTCTCACATGTAGAATATTAGAAATTTTCTGCCACACTGTACCTGCTCTGCCCAGCCTTCTGTCCTGCAGCAGGAATGCTCAAACTCCTCCAGAGGTTCTCCAGCAGGAAGCAGTGACAACTTGCTCTGAATCATTTGGATCGATGAGCAATTGGGCTAATATAAAAATAAAGTTAAAACTAATGAAATGTTCAAATTAACTTTCCAAAATAGAGAAAAAAAGATGGCCTATCTATGCTTTGGCTCAACTGTGATAATATACACTCAGTGGCCACTTTATTAGATATACTTGCTCATTAATGCAAACATTTAATCAGCCAATTATGTGGCAACTCAATGCATAAAAGCATGGAGATATTGTTAAGAGGTTCAGTTGTTGTTCAGACCAAACATCAGAATGGGGAAGAAATGTGATCCATGTGACTTTGACCATGAAATGATTTTGGTGCCAGATCACAACCAGACAAACAAAGGTAACAGTTTATAGAATGCCTCTATTTCTGTGGTACTTCATATCAATAAGACATAAAGCACAAGGATGAGCTGACCCCCAAGGTAGGACATAAAGAGTGGCCAATGAGGGGCAAGGAAGATTTGGCCCATTATTTATGGTTCACATTCTTGATTCAGTTTTAAATATGTTCTTTGTTGCCAATCCACTGTGTTTTGTAATATTACACATACAGGATAGAGAATATTGTGTTTTATGAAACCTAGGGAATTTGTAAGAAATCTTGTCACAAATATAGAGTATGAAAAGGTTCAGTTTTGGTTTGAATGTCATCATGAAAGCTGTCAGATTAATGTGAAAGTTATAAATCCTCACCGAAACACCAGTCCCAGAGATATTCAATGACCTCAGTTTTGTAAAGCAACACACATACAGCAAACCACGTCCACTGATTTTAAGGTTACCTGTTTAGAGGAAAAAAAGATGCAGGTAATAACTGGTTTCTGATTAAGATTCTTACTGCAATAACTCTGAAAAGTATCTGCTTTGGTGATTACATATCTTCCTTGAAAATAGTAATCATCTCAACTATTTAACGATTTGCAGCATCTCCAGATAAAGAAGTTATTTTGGAAATCCTTAGTAAAATAAACACATATCAAGTGACAGCTTTCATTTTCAATATCAAATCATTGTTTTTAAATCAGAAGAATAATACTACACGGAAACAAGTACTTGATCCATGCCAACCAAGCTCCTCTAAGCCACTCACATTTGTCTGCATCCCACTAAACCCCACCTGTCCAGGTACCTATCCAAATTATTTTTGTATCATTGTATCTGCCTCAATTACTTTCTCTAGCAGCTTGTTCCATGTATGCACTACTCTGCGTGAAGGAGTTGCTCCTCAGTTCCCTCTTAAATCTTTTCCCTCTCATCTTAAGCCTGTGCCTTCTAGTTTTTTTGTTTCCTTTCCCTGGGATATGAACTGCGTGCATTGACCCCATCTGTGGCCCCCATGACTTTGAACGCTCTTATACAATCAACCGCCCCCCCCCCCCCCCCCAAGTCTCCAATACTTCAAGGAATACAGAATTTAACTCAGGCACTCAAATCCTGTCAACATTCTCCTGTCAACTCTTCCCAATGATGCCCTTCCATAACAGGCTGACCAAAACTTCAAACAAAGATCCAAGTGCAGCCTTGCCAATGGCGAGTATAACTGCAACAGAACACCTCAACTCTTATACTCAGTTTCTAAAGAGGCCAGCGTGCCAAGCAGATTTTTCATCATCTGTGATGCCAGTTAATGGGAACCATATACCTGTACCCTTAGGTCCTCGTTCCACAACACTCCCCATGGTACTACCGTTCACTGTACAAGTCCCAAACTTTATTTGATTTCCCAAAGTGCAACATCGCACATCTCACCTATTCTTAGGCCACTTACCCAGCTGATTAAGATCCCCCAGTAATTTTTGTTAACTTCCTTCAATGTCTACAATTCCATCTACTTTCTAACCATGCTATGCACATTTTGATCTAAATTGTTTTAACAAAAATCCCAGCACCAATACCTGTGGCACTGGGAGGTTTGCACTGGAAGATTGCCACATTGTTGAAGTTAACTGATAATATTCTAGATTTTTGCATATTCCTGTTATTGATGGGGAAACCACCCAATGTTGTGATATGGATTACTGATGCTTATTGGACATTTTAAGTTACTAGAGGTCCTTTACCTCTTATGTTTCATAAATGAGCATCAGCTGCACTTACAGGACAATGTACACTTGTGTTTTTACAGTATGACAAACTAAAAAGTATTTTCTCCCACATTGTTGGCTCTACTGTTTATCATGGTAGGGAATGAGTTATAACTGCTAATCCACAACCAATTGCTATTACATCCAAGTTTAAACAATTCCATAAGTTTACAGCACAGTTTAATGTTTGTGCAAGCACATATGCAGTAACAACTTCAACATTTAATTTTTTTTTTTTACATAGAATATGTTGCAATACAAGGAGGACATATGTTCCAATCACTCCAAGGAATTCATGGCCTATGTGACCTCTATACCACCCTTCCTCAGTTAACTGCTCAGCATAACTTGTCACCCGCTTCTTTTTCAGCATATCAAAGGATGAACTTCAAGGTACCAACTTCCCAAGCTATTGCAATTATGGGCAATGGCCACCATTAAGTAATTTCTGCACCGGTCAGAAATCTTCACAGAATTTCATTATCACTGTGGATTTTCCACTGAATTAATCAGAACGAGTCAGCTTAACTGGAATATTAGTTCATGCTACAGTGCCTATAAAAGATATTCGCCCTCACCCCAGGAGTTTTCACGTTTTACAACGTTGAATAGCAGTGATTTAATTTGGCTTTTTTTTGACATTGATCCACAGAAATACTCTTTCGTGTCAGAATGAAAACAGATCTCTACAAAGTGATCTAAATTAATTACAAATATAAAACACAGAATTCACCCCCTTCAATTCAGTATATGGCAGCAATTACAGCCTTGAGTCTGTGTGGATAGGTCTCTATCATCTTTGGACATCTGGGCACCGCAATTTCATTCCCCCCCATTCTTCTTTACAAAACTGCTCAAGCTCTGTCAGATTGCATGGGGATCGTGAATGAATGGCCCTTTTCAAGTCCAGCCACAAATTCTCAATTTGATTGAGATCTGTACTCTTGACTTGGCCACTCCAGGACATTATCTTTGTTGTTTTTAAGCCATTCCTGTGAAGTTTGGCTTTATGCTTGGGGTCATTGTCTTGCTGGAAAACAAATCTTCCCCCAAGTTGCAGTTCTCTTGCAGACAGCAACAGGCTTTCTTCCAGAACTTCCCAGTATTGTGCTGCATTCATTTTACCCTCTACCTTCACAAGCCTTCCAGGGCCTGCTGCAGTGAAGCATCCCTATAGAATGATGCAGTCACTTCCGTGCTTCATGGAAGGGATGGTATGTTTTTGATGATGTGCCGTGTTTAAACTTAGTGTTTAGTCTGATGGCCAAAAATCTCAATTTTGGTTTCATCAGACCATAGAACCTTCTTCCAGCTGACTTCAGACAAACTCTAGCTGAGATTTCATAGGAGTATTTTCCTCCAACAGTGGCTTTCTCTTTGCCACTCTCTCATAAAGCTGCAACTGGTGAAGCTCCTGGGCGACAGTTGTTGTATGCACAGTCACAGTCATCTCAGTCATTGAAACTTGTAACTCCCCTAGAGTTGTCACAGGTCTCTTAGTGGCCTCCCTCACTTGTGCCCTTCTTGCACGGTCACTCAGTACTTGAGGACAACCTGTCCAGGCATATTTATAGCTGTGCTGTATTCTTTACCTTTTTGATGATTGAATCAACTGTACTCCAAGGGATATTCAGTGACTTCGAAATTTTCTTGTATCCATCTCCATATTTGTGCTTTTCAATAACCTTAATGCAGAGTGTTCTTTTATCTTCATAGTGTAATTTTTGCCAGGATACTGACTCACCTGCAGTCTGACCTTCCAGGTACACGTGTACTTATACTACAATCAATTGAAACACCTTGACTGCACACAGGTCTTCAAAATATTAATTCCCTTATATTGTGACACATGCAGATAGAAGCAACTGTATCAACCAGTCTTAGTTTAGTAGTAAAATTGTGGATTAAAAATGTACACCAGAGTTCTAACCATATATGGATTGTGTTTGTCCATTATTGTGACTTGGATGAAGACCAGATCATAGTTTACGAGTAATAAATGCAAAAAACTAGGGAATTGCAAAAGGTTCACAAACTTTTTCTTGTACCTGTAGTTTAATACACGCACATACAGAGTCTATACCTGTCCAATAGACCCTAATCTCCAACCATCATGGACCATCTTGTCTCGGGACCAGGACATCACATTGTCACAGTTGTATGGTAATTTGTTGTGTAATGCTTACTGCACTAACTCACATTAACAAAAAATCCATGCACATGTAACTTGCATTTCTCAATATGGAGTCTGGGTTCTCCCAGTGGAGAAGAGCTGCTCCCCAAATCACAGTGTGTATTCCATCCTCTAAAGCAGGGGTGTCAAACTCATTTTAGGTCACGGGCCGGATTGAGCAAAATGCAGCTTCATGTGGGCCGGATCAGTCGGACGCGTGTGAACGCAGCTTTCGTTGCCTCCGTTTTTTCAGCCTGCTCTCATGTGTCTCAGTCTCTGCTATAACTACAAAGTGTTTCACTTTACAAATTCTGTTTCTTATGAAGAAGACTGCCGAATAAACACTAAAAACCCTGAAAACCTGGTACCTGTATAAACTCAGCATTAGCCATATCATACGCCATAGGCGCTTCGATTACTGGGGCCAGCTTTAATAGTAATTAGATATTATCTCGCGGGCCAAAGATAATTCCACCGCAGGCCGGATTTGGCCCGCGGGCCTTGAGTTTGACATATATGCTCTAAAGAAACACTGAGCATGATCTTCACCATGAGCAGCCTCAATCACAATACCTGGGAGCTGCTGACCTCACAAAAACCTTTTTCTCCATCAGTCCCTAATCTAAATGACCACAAAAATCATATGCACTTTGTCTGTTTAATTCGTAAAAGTCATGATCTTTACTGACTGTCCACAGTAGACCCAATTCTCAAAGCAGACTGGTGTCATGTGCCCTCAGCATCACAGTTCTCTCAAATTTTCCTCACTTCCAACAAAATGTCTGTCAGAGTGGAGCCACAGGACAAATAGGAAACCGTTCAACTCTTGTAATCTTCATTCCAGAACCAAGGTCACTTCAGATTTGGTTTTTCAAGCTGTAAATGTTCACAGTCTGAGCTTCATGTCATCATCCATTCTTTCACTGAAGCATATGAAAGAATTGCCCTTACATTTAACAACTAAGAACAAAGTTCCTCAACAACCCAACACTGCTCCACCCACCCAGGCTCTACTACACAAAACTGCTTCCTGACAGCACAGGTAAAACGAGATCCTGGAAAACATGTACCACTTCCCAAGCTTGGGAGTCACCTACAATAAAGGCAAACATTGAAAATTACATTCATTGCCATTGATAGCCTTTGGATATCTGGGCAAAGCACTGTTTGAAAATCAGGAACTCAGACAGCAGGCACGCAGCTCATGATATAATACTAAGTAATGATAATTGGCCACCTCCTCACCCCAACCCATATATTCCTGACCCATCGAGTTCAATGCACTGTGGAGATACCATCAGTACCATCTCTACAAAATCCTGCAGATCTGATGGGCTATTTCCTTGTTTTGGCATTGCACTTAAAGTCTTTTTAAATTCATATTGATGATGAGAAGTATATCAGAATTATGTGGACTGGCCACAAACTTACCTGACAGATCCAGCACCTCCAAATTTCCTAAACCCTTCCTCATCACTCGGACCGGTGCTGTCATTCTCTGCAGACCACAGTCAGACAGGCCATTATCTCTGAGGTATAAGAGGACGAGACTGGAAGAAATGGGGTGAAGCTCAACTTTCGAGAAGTGGAAGGGGAAAAACATATTTTGCTGTTAGAACCATTTAATTACCTTCAGGCACACAAGACCAGCTCCTCAAGAAGGGCCTACAATTAGACTTCGAACAAATGGATTATTGAGTTGGGTAAGTTGCAAATTCTGTATCAGCAGTTCCTTGAATTCTAACCAGAGTTTGATAGAGCTGCAACATTAAGTGGCAGCTCTTGAACTGAATCCCCTGGATAATGAAGGCCAACAGACCAAATGCCTTCTTAATAACCCTATAAATTTGCATAGCAATTTTGAGGGATCTATTGATGTGTACCCCAAGATCCCTCTGTTAGTCCACACCGCAAAGAAACCTGTCATTATCCCTGTAGTCTAGATTAAACTCCATCTGCCACTTCTCAGCCCAGCACTATATCCTACGAACGTCGTGTTGTAACTTGCGATAACCTTCTACATTATCCGCAACAATACCAACCTTCATGACGTCTGCAAACTTACCAACCTCCACTTCTATTCCCTTATCCAAGTCATTTATAAAACTAACGAAGAGTAGGCGTCTCAGAACAGATCTCTGTGGATCTACAATAGTCACCAACTCTAGGTAGAATACGCACCATCTACTACCACCCACTGCCCTCTATGGACAAGCCGATTCTGTACCAACACAGCCAGGTTTTCCTGGGTTCCATGCCCCCTGACTTTCTAAATGAGTCTACCATGGGGAACCTTGTCAAATCCCTTATTAAAATCTATATACATCATACCTACCTCTCTACCTTCAATTTATTTTGTCATTTCCTCAAATTCAATCAGGCTCATGAGGTATCAACTTGTCGCTCACAAAGCCATGCTGACTATCCCTAATCAGACTATGCTTCTCCAAATGCTCGTATATCCTGTCTCTAGGACATTTCTCAAACAGTTTTGTAACCACTGACATAAGACTCACTGATCTATAAATCCAGGATTATCTCTATTACCTTTCTAGAATGTAGGATTAACATTTACCACCTACCAATCCTCTGGTACTACTCCTGTACCCAAAGGCAGAGAACCTCTTCCATTGCTTCCCATAGTAACCTGGGATATTCATACCCTATCTGGCCCCAGGAACTTATCTACCCTAATGTTTTTCTGAAGTTCCAGCACATCTTTTTCTTAACACTGACATATTCCAGTATATCAGCCTGTTTTACATTGTTCTCACATTCATCAAGGCATCTTACTGGTGAATACTGAAACAAAGTATTCATTAAGGATCTTTCCTACCTCCTCTGACTCCAGCTACATCTTTTCTCTTTTATCCCTGATTGGTCCTAACTTGACCCTAGTCATCCTCCTGTTTTTCACACACATTTTTTTTTCTTAATCCTACTTGCCTAGGCCTTCTCATGCCTCCTTTTAGCTCTCCCAAGTTCGTTCTTAAGCTCTTTCCAAGTTAACTTATAACTCTGTAGAGCCCTGCCTGATCATTGCTTCTTTCTTCACCCTACCATCCTTTCTCTGCCTCAACGAGACAAACCTATCCAGAACACTATGCAAGTGCTCCCTTGACAACCTCTACAATTTGGCTGTGCATTTCTCCAAGTACATCTGTTCCAAAACTATGCCAAATTCCTGCCAAATAGCATTATTCACCCTCCCCCAAATAAATACGTCCATTTATTTGGCATGTGAGAGAGAATAGGTTATAAGGAAATAAAAAGGAAAAATGGGACTGATTCCAAAAACCTGATGGACCAACAAATACGAGGCCCACCATAGATTGGGTGATCAAGTAGAAATAGAACAAAATTTGAAACCAAGGGATTACCTTGAAATTGTGACTGATGTGACAAAGTCCATAATGCAGGAAAACACAAATACTAAACGCCACAAGAGAATAAAAGACTGAATTAACATATAATACAGGGGTGTGGCCTATGGTTAGGCCACACTTAACCCCCTCCAGTTCGCCTATCAGCCCTGACTAGGAGTTGAGGATGCCATTGTCTACCTGCTGAACCGTGTCTACACCCACCTGGACAAGCCGGCGAGCACTGTGAGGATCATGTTTTTTGACTTCTCCAGTGCGCTCAACACCATCCGTCCTGCTCTGTTGGGTGAGAAGCTGACAGTGATGCAGGTGGATGCTTCTCTGGTGTCATGGATTATTGATTACCTGACTGGCAGACCACAGTATGTGCGCTTGCAACACTGTGTGTCAGACAGAGTGGTCAGCAGCACTGGGGCTCCACAGGGGACTGTCCTGTCTCCCTTTCTCTTCACCATCTACACCTCGGACTTTAACTACTGCACAGAGCCTTGCCATCTTCAGAAGTTTTCTGATGACTCAGCCATAGTTGGATGCATCAGCAAGGGAGTGAGGCTGAGTACAGGGCTACGGTGGGAAACTTTGTCACATGGTGCAAGCAGAATCATCTGCAGCTTAATGTGAAAAAGGCTAAGGAGCTGGTGGTGGACCTGAGGAGGGCTAAGGCACCGATGACCCCTGTTTCCATCCAAGGGGTCAGTGTGGACATGGTGGAGGATTACAAATACCTGGGGATACGAATTGACAATAAACTGGACTGGTTAAAGAACACTGAGGCTGTCTACAAGAAGGGTCAGAGTCGTCTCTATTTCCTGAGGAGACTGAGGTCCTTTAACATCTGCCAGATGATGCTGAGGATGTTCTACAAGGCTGTGGTGGCCAGTGCTATCATGTTTGCTGTTGTGTGCAGGCTGAGAGTAGCAGACACCAACAGAATCAACAAGCTAATTTGTAAGTCCAGTGATGTTGTGGGGGTGGAACTGGACTCTCTGACGGTGGAGTCTGAAAGGAGGATGCTGTCCAAGTTGCATGCCATCTTGGACAATAACTCCCATCCACTCCATAATGTACTGGTTAGGCACAGGAGTACATTCAGCCAGAGACTCATTCCACTGAGATGCAACACTGAGCATCATAGGAAGTCATTCCTACCTGTGGCCATCAAACTTTACAACTCCTCCCTCGGAGTGTCAGACACCCTGAGCCAATAGGCTGGTCCTGGACTTATTTCCACTTGGCATGATTAACTTATTATTATTTAATTATTTAGGGTTTTATATTGCTATATTTCTTCACTATTCTTGGTTGGTGTGGCTGTAACGAAACCCAATTTCCCTCGGGATCAATAAAGTATGTCTGTCTGTCTATCCAACCTGGGGTCTGTGGACCCCTCAGTTAATGGTAAAGCCCCATGGCATAAAAAAGGTTGGGAATCCCTGGTATAATTAGGTGATTGATGGCTGGTATGGATTTGATGGGCCAAATGGTCTGTTTCCCTGTCATATTTCTCCATGAGTAAATAAAATTCTCTATACAAAATTAAGGATTTCTCATGCATGAAATTGGTGATTTCTAATAGTGAATACAACTAATACATACTGTACCTCATGAGGGGTTCAGATGTCAAGTGTCGTAACAGTTCATGGTCATCGCCCAGTTTACAACTTGACAGATCCAGACACTTCAAACCACGAAAAGATTGGATTTCCTTTAACTTTTCTGATACCAACGTAAATCTGAAAGAAATATTAAGGCAGCTTTGTAAAATATCACTATAGCAACTGTCCTGTAATGCAAGAGAACTGCATCACATCAGTGGCCCCGATTATAGCTCTCCAAAACCATTATCAGCATGAAATCAGCTACAATGCAGATTCAATATTAGAGTTTCTCAACCATCTTTGAATTAAGTTTTAATTACAATAGACCCAATATGGGATTAAGTGTCCCATAGGCTGTGTTGTCTATCTGGTGCAACTAGGAACTAAGTTAAAATGCAGAGCCAAAAAGCTAATAGTGGATTCCAGTTAACCGGGTCAGCCACTTATTTGAGACAACACTTAAAGAACTAAAACAAATCAAGAAAATTATTTATTTGGGACAATATGCCACTTAATCAGGGCAAGAAACTTGCCACATGTTTTCTAATTAGCGTCAGTCATGTGCATGTTATGTGGCCGGAAGACACTACACCGTAGCGTCAATTATGTGTGTTTGTATTCAAAAATCAGGCTTCCAAGGTAGAGAGAATGGAACTGCTCCAGTGTAATGCCTTTTCCACTTTGAAAATACTTCCGCACAAGTATTGGTAGTGATTTCATTTGTTCTGTATTTCATTTAAATACATAATTTGTTACTCAGTTAAACGATAGTATGTTTTTTTAAAAATAGCTTTTTTACTATTTCCACGAAACTTCAACTACTTGAGCCAAAAGGTACTGGTCCTGGTGTGTCCCAATCAACCAGAGTTCACTGAATTCTCTCGATTGACCCATGCCACATGCAAATTGGCACAGCGTTTCCAAGATCAGAGAGCTAAATCGGGCCCATAGATTGGTGTGGGAGAAGTGGGTTTGAATTTGTGGGGAAATGGCACCAGAATTGGGGATAAAAGGGAATAGTTCAGATGGTATGGGCTCTACCTGAACCATGCTGGGATCAGTGTGCTGGCAAATCACAAAATTAGGGCTGTGGATAGGACTTTAAACTACATAGTAATTTCAACAGCTTGGAAAGTATGGATAACGTAAAAGAGAAGGAAATTTTTTTTGGGGGGGGGAGAGAGAGCAGATATATCAGTACTACAGTTGAGTAAGGGAACTAAAGGCATGAGAGAGATGCTGGCCAAAGTTGATTGGAAGCAGACTCTAGCAGGAATGACAGTAGAGCAACAGTGGTTGGAGTTTCTGGGAGTAATTCAGAAGATGTAGGGTTGAAGGGAAATTGAAAATCTGGCCGAGTGGTGTCATAACAACAACCTCTCACTCAATGTCAGCAAGACCAAGGAGCTGATTACTGACTTCAGGAGAAGAAACGCAGAGATCCATAAGCTAGTCCTCATCGGGGGAATCAGAGGTTCAGAGGGTCAGCAACTTTAAATTCCTCAGTGTTATCATTTCGGAGAACCTGTCCTGGCCCCAGCACACAAGTGCAATTATGAAGAAAGCACAGCAACACCTCTTGGAGTTTGCAGAGATTCAGCATGACATCTAAAACTTTGACAAACTTCTATAGATATGTGGTGGAGAGTGTGGTGATTACTGTATCACAGCCTGGTATGGAAGCACCAATGCCTTGAACGGAAAATCCTACTAAAAATAGTGGATACAGCCTAGTCTATCATGGGTAAAGCCCTCCCCACCATTGAGCACATCCACATGAAACACCATCTCAAGAAAGCAGCATCCATCATTGGGGACCCTACCACCCAAGAGTGCTCCCTTCTTGCTGTTGCCATCATGAAGAAGGTAAAGGAGTGTTAGGACTCACACTACCAGGTTCAGGAACAGTTATTACCTGTTAACCACCATGCTCTTGAACCAAAGGGGATAACTTCACTTGCCCCATCATTGAAATGTTCCTATAAACTGTGGAGTCATTTTCAAGCACTCTTCATCTCATGTTCTCAATATTTATTGCTTATTTATTTTTTATTATTATTTCTTTTTGTATCTGCACAGTTGTTATCTTCTGCACTCTGGTTGAATGCTCATGTTGGACGGTAACTCATTGATTCTGTTACGGTTATTATTCTGTTGATTTATTGAGTATGCCCACAAAAAATAAAATTTGAGAATAAATTTACTTTGAACTCTGAAGAAGCAGGATTCTAAAGGAATGATGAGGCAACATAGCTAATAAGAGAAGTCAAACACAGCACAAAAGCAAAGAGAGGGTGTAAATGATAGAAAAATTAGCGAGAAGCTAGAGGATTAGGAAGCATTTAAAAACCAACAGAAGATAACTAGAAAAGTAATAAGAAAAGATGAAATACAACAAGAGAAGTCAAAGCCAACATAAAAGCCAAAGAGAGGGCATATAATAGAGCAAAAATTAGTGGGAAATTAAAGGATTGGGAAACTTTCAAATACCAACCGAAGGCAACAAAAAAGGTCATTAAGATGAAAAATAAAGATGAAATACAAAATATTAATATTAATACAGTAATATTAAAGAGGATACCAAAAGTTTCTTCAGATACATAAAGTGTAAAAGAAAGACAAGAGTGGCTATCAGACTGCTGGAAAACGATGCTGGAGAGGTAGTAATGGGGGATAAGGGAATGGCAGATGAACTAAGTTTTTTGCATCAGTATGGTGGAAGTTCCAGGTGTCGGGGGGAGGATGAAGTTGTGATGTTGCCACTACTAGGGAGAAGGTTCTTGGAAAACTGAAAGGTCTGAAGGTAGACAAGTCACCTCAACTAGATGGTGTACACCTCAGGGTTCTGAATGAGGTGGCTGAGGAGATTGTGAAGGCATTAGTAATGATCTTTCAAGAATCACTAGATTCTGGAATGGTTCCAGAAGACTGGAAAACTGCAAATGTCACTCCACTCTTCAAGAAGGGAAAGAGGCAGAAGAAAGGAAACTATAGCCCAGTTAGTCTGACCTCACTGGTTGGGAAGATGTTAGAGTCGATTGTTAAGGATACTTGGAGGCACACGATAAAATAGGCCATAGTCAGCAAGGTTCCCTCAAGAGAAAATCTTGCCTGACAAATCTGTTGGAATTCATTGAAGAAATAAGAAGCAGGATAGACAAAGGAGATTCGGTTATGTTGTGTACTTGGATTTTCAGAAGGCCTTTGACAAAGTGCCATACGTGAGACAGCTCAATGAGCGCATGGTATTATAGGAAAGATTCTAGCATGGATTAACCAGTGGCTGATTGGCAGGAGGCAAAGAATGAGAATAAAAGGAGCCTTTTCTGGTTGGCAGCTAGTGGTGTTCCACACAGGTCTGTGTTGGGACAGATTATATGTCAATGATTTGGATGATGGAATTGATGGCTCTGTTGCAAAGTTTACAGATGATACAATGAAAGGTGGAAGGACAGGTAGTTTGGGGGAAATAGACAGGCTACAAAAGGACAAACAGATAAGGAGAATGGGCAAAGAAGTGGCAGATGGAATACAGTGTTAGAAAGTGTATGGTCATGCACTTTGGTTGAAGAAATGGTTGACCATTTTCTAAATGGAGAGAAAATACAAAAAACTGAGAGGCTAAGGGACTTGGGAGTCCTTGCGCATTATTGCCTAAACGTTAATTTGCAGGTTGAGTGTGGTGCAGAAGGCAAATGCAATGTTAGCATTCATTTCAAGAGGACTAGAATATAAAAGCAAGGATGTAATTTTGAGAGTTTATAAAGCACTGGTGAGGCCTCTTTTGGAGTATTGTGAGCAGTTTTGGGTCCCTCATCTTAGAAAGGATGTGCTGAAACTGCAGGGGATTCACAGGAGGTTTACGAAATGATTCTAGGATTGAATGGCTTGTCATATGAAGAGCGTTTGATGGCTCTGGGCCTGTATTCATTGGGATTCAGAAGAATGGGGGTGACCTCATTGAAACCTATCGAGTGTTGAATGGCCTTGATAGAGTGGGTGTGGAGAGGATGTTTCCTATGGTGGGAAACAGCGTCAGAATAGAGGGGTGCCCTTTAACAATGGAGATAAGGAGGAATTTCTTTAGCCAGTGAAATTGTGGAATTCACTGCCACAGGCAGCCGTGGAAGCCAAGTCTTTATGTATATAGGTTGATAGATACTTAATTAATCAGGGCATGAAGAGATCCGGTGGGGGAGGAGATTGGGGCAGAGAGGAAAATTGCATCATCTGTGATGAAATGGCAGAGCAGACTCGATGGGCCAAAAAGCCTAATTCTTCTCCTATATCTTATGGTATTGTAAAGGTAAGCTAGCCAATGATATAAAAGAGGGCACCACAAGTTTTTACAGATATATAAAAAGTAAAAGAGAGATGAGAAAGGACATTGGTCTGCTGGAAAATTATATTGGAGAGGTAGTAATGGGGACAAAGAAATGGTGGATGAACTGAATAAATATTATATGTCAACCTTATCTGTGGAAGACAACAGTATGCCATAGATTCAAGCATGTCAGCAGCAGAAGTGAGAGTATTACTAAGGAAGGTACTTGGGAAGCTGAAAGGTCTGAAGGTAGGTAAGTAACTGGACCAGAAGGGCTACATGCCAGAGTTCTGAATGAAGTAGCTGAAGAGAATGTGATCTATCAAGAATCACTAGATTCTGGAATGGTTCCAGAGGACTAGAAAGTTGCAAATATCACTCCACTCTTTAAGAAGGGAGGGCGGCAGAAGAAAAGGAAATTATAGACAAGAATGCCCGACTTCAGCAGTTGTCAAGATTTTAAAGGCATTGGTGAAACTGCACTTGGGACTATTATGAACGGTTTGGGCCCCTCTTTTAAGAAAGGACGTGCTGGCATTGGAGAGAGTCCAGAGGAGGTCCTGAGAATGAAAGGATTAGCAGATCAGAAGTGTTTGATGGCTCTGAGCCTGTAGTCACCAGACATTATTTAGAGATATCCAGCGATACAGTTCCAACCCAATGAGCCGCACAGCCCAACAACTCACCTATTTAACAGTAACACCAGCCTAATCACAGGACAATTTACAATGACCAATTAACCTACTAACATGTTTGGGAGGAAACCGCAGCACCCTGAGGAAACCCATAAACTCCTTAGACTGCATTAGAATTGAACTCCAAACTCCGATGCCTTGAGCTGTAATAGCATCAAGTTAACTGCTACGCTACCTTGGCACCAAGAATAGGGGGTCGGGGGATCTCATTAAAACAAGTATTGATGACATAGATAAGAGTGGACTTGGAGAGAATGATTCCTCTAGTGGGGGAATCTAGGGCTTTAGAATTCAAGGATGTCCCTTTAGAACATATGAGGAGGAATTTCTTTAGCCAGAGGCTGTTGTGTGAATCTGTAGAGTTCATTGCCACAGGCAGCTGTGGAGGCCTAGTATACTTAAAGCAGAGGTTGACAGATCTTGATTAGTAAGGGCATCAAAATTTACAAGGTGAAGCAGAAGAATAATATATCAGCCATGATAGAATGGGCCAAATGGCCTAATTCTGCTCCTCTGTCTTAAGGTCATGTGGAATGGCAATGGAGGACAAACATTTGCAAAAAACAGTCTACTCTTTAAGAATGGAGGGAGGCAAAAGGCAGGAAATTATAGGCCGGGTAGCTTGAAGTCTGTGATTGGCAACATAGCAGAGTCCATTATTAAGGATGAGCTTTCCGGGTATTTGGAGGCACTCGATATAATAAGCCCAAGTCAGCATGATTTCCTTAAGGAGAAATCTTGCCTGGCAGATCTGTTAGAATTCTTTAAGGAGATAACAGGCAGCATAGCAAAGAAGAATCAGTGGATGTTGTTTACTTGGATTTCCAGAACGCCTTTGACAAGGTCTTGCACATGAAGATGCTAAAGAAAATAAGTGCCCATGGCATTACATGAAGATACTAGCATGGCAGAAGATTGGCTGACTGGCAAGAGGCAAAGAGTGGGAATAAAGGGGGTCTTTTCTGGTTAACTGCCATTGATTAGTGGAGTTCTGCAGGAGTCAGTGTTGGTCTGCTCCTTCCTTTACAGGTTAATGATCTGCATGAAAGAATTGACAACTCAGAGGCCAAGTTTGCAGATGATACAAAGATAAGTGGAAGGGCAGGCAGTGTTACAGAAGCAGGTAGTCTGTAGAAAGACTTTTACAGATTAGATGAATCAAGCAGATGGGTACAGCATAGGGAAGTTAATGAGTTATAGAAATCATAGGTTAGCTGTGCACTTTGATAGAAGGAATAACAGTGTAGACTATTTTCTAAACAGGAAGCAAATTCAGAAATTGGAGTGCAAAGGGATTTGGGAGACCTCATGCAAAATTCCCTAAAGATTAACTTGCAGGTTGAGTCGGTAGTAAGGAAAGCAAATGCAATGTTAGTATTCATTTTGAGAATGCTAGAATATAAAAGCAAAGATATAACAATGAGGCTTTATAAGGCAGATCATATTTGGAATATTGTGAGTGATGTTGGGCCCAATATCTAAAAAAGGATGCACTGGTGTGAGAGGGGTCCAGAGCAGGTTCACATGAATGATCCCAGAAAAAAAAAGGTTAATATACAAGAAATGTTTGATGATTCTGGGCCTGTACTCACTGAGTTTAGAAGAACGATGGGGGAAATCTCATTCAAATATACTGAATATTGAAAGTCCAAATGGAGTGGACATGGAGAGGATGTTTCTAATAGTGGGCAGTCCAGGACCAGTGGACACTAGCTCTAAAAAAGGACAACCCTTTAGAACAGAGATGAAGAGGAATTTCTTTAGCCAGAAGGTGGCTAATCTGCAAAATTCATTGCCACAGACAGCTGTTAGTACATTTAAAATGAAGGTTGATAGGATCTCGATTTGTAAGAGCATCAATTTTATGAGCAAAAGGGATTCAGAGGGAAAATAAATCATTATTTGATTTATTTGGGACAGGTTGCACCTTAATTGGCGGGGGACCAGCATTCTGGCAGGCAGGTTTGCCACTACAACACGGATGTATTTAAACTAAGTAGTGGGGGGAGGGGATGAACTGGAAATATAAAGATGGAGTTAAAGGGAAAGTGAAAATAAGAAAAGTTAAAAAGGACAACAGAATCAATGGAGCAGAAAGCTCAAGAAGAGATCATATAGTATGGCCAAGTGAAATAGGAATTGATATGAAAGGTGAGGGGAGTAACGAATTGAAAGTATTACATATGAATGCACGAAGTATAAGGAATAAGGTAGATGAGCTTGAGGCTCAGTTGGAAATTGGCAAGTACGATGTCATGGGAATAACAGAGACATGGCTTCAAGTGGACAGGGCCTGGGAAATGAATATTCAAGGATATACGTTTTATCGAAAGGATAGAAAGGCAGAGGGGGTGGGGTGGCTCTGTTGGTGAGGAATGATATTCAGTCCCTTGCGAGGGGGACAGAGAATCGGGGGATGTAGAGTCAGTATGGATAGAACTGAGAAATTCTAAGGGTAGAAAAACCCTAATGGGAGTTATCTACAGGCCCCCAAACAGTAGTCTGGGTGTAGGGTGTAAGTTGAATGAAGAGTTAAAACTGGCATGTCGCAAAGGTAATGATACAGTTGTCATGGAGGATTTCAACATGCAGGTAGACTGGGAAAATCAGAATGGTACTGGACCCCAAGAAAGGGAGTTTGTGGAGTACCTCCGAGATGGATTCTTAGAACAGCTTGTACTGGAGCCTACCAGGGAGAAGGCAATTCTAGATTTAGTATTGTGCAATGATCAGGGACCTCGAGGTAAAGGAGCCATTAGGAGGTAGTGACCATAATATGATATGTTTTAACCTACAATTTGAGAAGGAGAAGGGAAAATCGGATGTGTCAGTATTACAGTTGAAGAAAGGGAACTATGGAACTATGAGGGAGGAGCTGGCCAAAGTTCAATGGAACAATACCCTAGCAGGGAAGACAGTGAAACAACAATGGCAGGTATTTCTGGGAATAATACAGAAGGTGCAGGATCGGTTCATTCCAAAGAGGAAGAAAGATCCTAAGGGGAGGAAGGGGCGGCCGTGGTTGACAAGGGAAGTAAAGGACAGTATAAAAATAAAAGAGAAGTATAACATAGCAAAGATGAGTGGGAAGCCAGAGGACTGGGAAGCTTTTAAAGAGCAACAGAAGATAACAAAAAAAGGCAATACACGGAGAAAAAATGAGGTACGAAGGTAAACTAGCCAAGAATATAAAGGAGGATAGTAAAAGCTTCTTTAGGTATGTGAAAAGCAAAAAAAATAGTTAAGACCAAAATTGGGCCATTGAAGACAGAAACGGGTGAATTTATTATGGGGAACAAGGAAATGGCAGATGAGTTGAACAGGTACTTTGGATCTGTCTTCACTAGCAAAGACACACAGAATCTCCCAGATGTAATAGTGGCCAAAGGAACTAGGGTAATGGATGAACTGAAGGAAATTTATATTAGGCAAGAAACTGTGTTGGATAGACTGTTGAGTCTAAAGGCTGATAAGTCCCCGGGACCTGATGGTCTGCATCCCAGGGTACTTAAGGAGGTGGCTCTAGAAATCGTGGACGCATTGGTAATCATTTTCCAATATTCTACAGATTCAGGATCAGTTCCTGCGGATTGGAGGGTGGCTAATGTTGTCCCACTTTTCAAGAAAGGAGGGAGAGAGAAAACGGAATTATAGACCAGTTAGCCTGACGTCAGTAGTGGGAAAGATGCTGGAGTCAATTATAAAAGAGGAAATTACAACACGTTTGGATAGCAGTAGAAGGATCAGTCCAAGTCAGCATGGATTTACGAAGGGAAAATCATGCTTGACTAACCTTCTGGAGTTTTTTGAGGATGTAACTATGAAAATGGACAAGGGAGAGCCAGTGGATGTAGTGTACCCGGACTTTCAGAAAGCCTTTGATAAAGTCCCACATAGGAGATTAGTGGGCAAAATTAGGGCACAAAGTATTGGGGGCAGAGTACTGACATGGACTGAAAATTGGCTGGCTGACAGGAAACAAAGAGTAGCGATTAACGGGTCCCTTTCGGAATGGCAGGCTGTGACCAGTGGGGTACCGCAAGGTTCGGTGCTAGGACTACAGCTGTTTACAATATACATTAATGATTTAGATGAAGGGATTAAAAGTAACATTAGCAAATTTGCCGATGATACAAAGCTGGGTGGCAGTGTGAAATGTCAGGAGGATGTTATAAGAATGCAGGGTGACTTGGACAGGCCAGGTGAGTGGGCAAATGTATGGCAGATGCAGTTTAATGTGGATAAATGTGAGGTTATTCACTTTGGTGGCAAGAACAGGAAGGCAGATTACTATCTAAATGGTGTCAAGTTAGGAAAAGGGGAAGTACAACGAGATCTAGGTATTCTTGTACATCAGTCAATGAAAGCAAGCATGCAGGTATAGCAGGCAGTGAAGAAAGCTAATTGCATGATGGCCTTTATAACAAGAGGAATTGAGTATAGGAGTAAAAAGGTCCTTCTGCAGCTGTACAGGGCCCTGGTGAGACCCCACCTGGAGTATTGTGTGCTGTTTTGGTCTCCAAATTTGAGGAAGGACATTCTTGCTATTGAGGGACTGCAGCGTAGGTTCACAAGGTTAATTCCCGGAATGGCGGGACTGTCATATGTTGAAAGATTGGAGCGACTGGGCTTGTATACACTGGAATTTAGAAGGATGAGAGGGGATCTGATTGAAACATATAAGATTATTAAGGGATTGGACACACTGGAGGCAGGAAGCATGTTCCCGCTGATGGGTGAGTCCAGATCTAGAGGCCACAGTTTAAGAATAAGGGGTAGGCCATTTAGAACAGAGATGAAGAAAAACTTTTTCACCCAGAGAGTGATGGATATGTGGAATGCTCTACCCCAGAAGGCAGTGGAGGCCAAGTCTCTGGATGCTTTCAAGAGAGAGTTAGATAGAGCTCTTATAGATAGCAGGGTCAAGGGATATGGGGAGAGGGCAGGAACGGGGTACTGATTGTGTATGATCAGCCATGATCACAGTGAATGGCGGTGTTGGCTAGAAGGGCCGAATGGCCTACTCCTGCACCTACTGTCTATTGTCTATTATGATCAAATGACAGAGCAGACTTGGTGGGCCAAATGTCCTAATTCTGCTGCTAGATCTTACAGTCACAAGGTAGAGATTGGTTAAGAGTTATTTATTTAGTGATACAGTGTGGAATAGGCCCTTCAAGGAACACTGCAACAGCTACCCTGATTAACCCTAACCTAATCATGGACAATTTCCAATGACCAATTAACCTACCTGGTATGACTTTGGACTGTGGGAGGAAACCGAAGGACCCAGAGGAAACCCACACATTCCTCTGGGAGGATATAAAGAGACTCCTTATAGAACAATGCCAGAACTAAACTCTGAAGCCCAGAATACCCTCAGCTGCAAGTGTTGTGCTAACTGCTACGATAAGTTCACACAATTGGGACATTGTTAGTTTAACTGTTGTTTTTCTTCCATTTACAAAAAGTGGAACTGGTCACAGATGCAATGAAATGAGGGAAAGTGGAGAGGAAGGGGGAAAACAAAGATGGGAAGTTGAGAGGGGATGGAATGGAGGTGTGGAGGGGTGGTGAGCAGGAGTGCTAAATGACACAGTGGACAATAGAAGTGCGAGAGCTTATGCCTAATTTTACTTGAGCAATTTCAGCTCAAAGCCTCAATGATGTACTTCAGCCCACAACTTTTCCACTCCAACTGAAGCCATGTCTTTGAACAAATAGAGTTACAAAGCAGTCCTGTATCGTAGGTTCTTGTATGAAGGTAAATTAATTAAGACTGCCCAAACCAGGCACACCTACTGTATAGTAGTTAGAAAACACTACGTACCATTTTACAGTATATATCATGAATGAAGTATATTTTAGAAATAAAACAAGAGATCTTCAGTCTTTCCTGGACTCAAGACATTGACTACAGGTGTAAAATACCACTGCCAACAACCAAGATCATGCAGTTCCTCAGATTTGAGAGACTTGTCAGAGGACAGTGATATAACTTGCATCACAATCTCCAGTGAAGGTAACCAAACTAGAATGACATGACAGAGGCAGAGAGGGATGGGGCTATTGGCTTATTAGTCTTTCCTGAACCTTAACAGGGTGATGTTAAGCTGACATTCTGCATCTAAACAAGATCAGGGGGAAAAGAAAGCATGGAGATATCTACATGCATGTCGGAAGGGCATATCAATAGCTAGCAACCTTACAGGCATTTCATCCACCTACTCTCTCCGCTGTTAGGAGGCCTCTGGTCTGAGTGAAAACAAATGAAGTGGATAACAGAAAGGGAATGCATGCAAGTTCTTGTTAGAAGAACAAGTACCAGACTACATTAATTGTATAATTGAAGTCCAAAGAGAACATGAAGGACTATATAAAGGGGTGTTTGTAATGTGAACAAGGAAATACTTTTGCTCCAATCAACTTTAACACTTTACTTGAAAGCAAATTTTCAAATTGGGGAACTTGAGAGCTCTCAAAATTCCATCCTAAATGGTCATTCTTTATGCACCAGGCATTGGTTATCATTAGACTATTTGACCAGAGCTATGCAAGCACAATGCAGCCAAATCTAAATGTCTTCAACTGGGATCCACCTCAAACACCATTCAGGCAAAATCTCTGGATTGCAGCCAAGAACATGCAACTCATTCACAACCTCCCCCCCCCCCCCCCCCCCCCCAGCCCTTGACCAATTTCAGCAACGACTGAATATGTGGGAAACAAAGTAGTTCACCCAACATCTGTGGATGGAATAGTAAAGCCAACATTTATTCCCAAATGCCAGTCTGTTTTCATTGTCTCAACAGTATCGCATATGGCGTCTCATATCACATCAAATTAAAAAAAACTGTACCTTTCTCGTAAACACAGGGACTGGAGTACTAGACTTCCATAGGCCTCACTGAATATAAAGAGAGCCTTGGCGCTTGTGCTGGGATCAACAAATTTCTTTCTTGCTTCCACTGCAGTGAAAAGTTTCTCAGCAATCTGCTCTGGGAAGCCAATTAGTGAGTCAACATGTTGAATATTGTCAGCTATAAAAGCAAGTACCCCATCAAAAAGTGACTTGGGAGAGTAGCGAAGATTTCCTTCTTTTGTGTAAGTGAAGACAATGTGATCAGTCCGGTAAGTACTAGGCTTGTCCCCATCTTCAATGCACAGATTAACAGTGAATCCCTTTTGAAATAGTCGCACTGACTTGGATCTTCCACTGGTTACATTTAAGCTTGATGCTCCATTTAACAGACGCAGCCGACCCTGTTCACGCACATAAATAGGTCCAAATTCAAATGCAGGACTTGTACTGGTGAGCAAAGACATTGGAATGCAATCTGAAAAAATGAGAGATATTATTCTTTTACAACCTGTATTTCCATATTTCCTTAAGATACAGAAGAACATTGAGTCAATGCGAGTTGTCAGTGGTCCTATCAGTTCCATTCCACAACTTATTCCACCTACAATTTGTTCTTTCACAGTTATGTCCAATGACAGCCCTTCACTCTCCTAGCAGACAAGTAACTCACCCATCATCACATCGTTAGAACATGGAAAGAAACTGCAGCACCTTGGGGAAACACATGTAATCACACAGAGAATGTTCTATGCATAGTATTGCTCTTACTACACACACAGCAATAGAGGGCAGAGTTAAGTCTATGCTGCTGGAGTGCAAGACATTTTCAAGTTTGATCTTGAAGCACAAAGAAATTGAACCCCAAAGTTCAAGCTCAAAATTCAAGGCAAGCTTTTAAGAAATTATATCTTATCAATTTGATTCCATGTAGCTGAAACCTATTAGGAGTGGGGAATTGAGTGTCAGTCACCGAAAGTCAAGATATGATCAAGTTCCTCTAGTCTAACTACGCCATAGTGACACACACTAAAGCTCTCTCTGCAATGCTTAATAAAAAAACCTAGACCTGAATAGTAGTGCACTTTGGAGCCATGGAATGTCTCGTCTGTTCCCCTATCACTATTGCTCTGCCTTCCCTGCTGAACCTCAGATTCAGCCACAATACCATTGACCTGGCTACGCTGCTGTGCCCCGATAGGTCACCCCTCCAGCAGTATCCAACGGAGTAAACATTACTGGGAGGAATGACCAAGGGCTGTCGCTTCCCTTTACCTCTCCTGATGGTTGTCCAGCTATGAGCAGCCCGTACCTTAGGTATGATGAGTTCACTAACATTTTTGTCTTTGGACAATTCTAACTATGTCCAGCTCCAGCTCCTTCAAATAATCAGTCAGGCTGGGTGCACTTTGAGGCCTCACTTGGGAGTATTGTGAGCAGTTCTGGGCCCCTTATCTAAAAAAAAAGGTGTGCTGACATTGGAGATTGTTCAGAGGAGGTTCACAAGAATGATTCCAGGAATGAAAGGATTATCATATAAGGAGCATTTCATGGTTCTGGGCCTGTATTTGCTAGAATCTAGAAAACTGAGACGCAATTCCACCAGCCGGAGGATGGTGGTGGTGGAGGAAAACTGGTCAGGTCTATTGTTAAGAAAGAAGCAGAGAGTGGGGGGAGGGGGAGGTGAAAACATGTTTGGTGGTAGGATCCCATTGAAGAGATGCAGAGGCTTGTGCAACGGTGGGTAAGAATTCCTCTTTTCTGGAGATCTGGGAGTGGGGACGGGGGTAGCGGGAGGTGGAGGCTGGGACGGGGGCAGCGGGAGGTGGAGGTGCGGACGGTGGGAGGGTTGAAGAGTTAGGGCCCAAAGGCTAAAAGGTGCAGGAGTATGGTAAACAAGGAAGGCGATAATAAAACGGTGCCAGATGGATGTTTTGCGGATTATGTATGCGAGTATAGTAGTAGCTAGATAAAGGGAGAGTGAGGAAGTCAGGAAAATGGGGCTGGAAACGGGTTATATAAAAAATAAAAAACAATTACAGTGGCGGTGGAGTAAAGCTTACCCAAAAATGGAAAATTCAGTGTTTATACCACGGAATTGTAGACTACGCCTTTAGCCACACCCTGGCAGTGGAGAAGGCCGAGAATCGACAGGTCAGCATGGGAACAGGGAAGGGGGTTGAAATTGGATCCAACTGGGAGCACAGAACGGCCATTGTGGACGGAGCGATGGCGCCACTTCACAATCTGAAAGAAACTCCTGAAAAGATTCAATTTTTCCTCTTTAATTGCTCGCCTTGCAAACAACATTCAGGTGTCTGCTTACTTTCAGGATATCCCAAGGCCAAGCTGCAACCACGACTCCTTCTGTTAACAGGGGTCCGGAACCATCAGTCTGCTGTCGGGACGGGCGGGCAGATTATTGGAAAGGACCGGAAGTGCATGGTTGTTGTGGTAACGGCGAGAGAGCGATGAGGCAGGACTTTGGTGTGGCGGATGCGGGGACGAAGCTGGTTTTAGCGACATCAGGCGATGAGAAACATCCGCCGGAGAACATTATCGATGGGTAAGAAGTGTACTTGTCACCCTGGGAAGAGAAAACTGCGGGCAGCATCCAGGGTAAACTTCTGAGCATCGAGTGACGACTCCATCAATCCAATCTGCTGCTCACCGTCCCCGGAGCTGCACTTCGCTTGCTCTGCGTTACCTGATCGGATCTGGCCATATTCTAACCAGAGTCTCTAGCATGTATCCTTAAAAACCAAGCCAACGCCGGTCGATTTGCTTTCCTCCATGTAACTATGCAGGGAATTTTCAACCATGTTGAATTGCTATATCTATAATTTGATCTTGAATATCCTTGAAGTACTGCCTCTAGGGAAGAATCGAAGGGTAATCCCCAATTATATTTATAATTTCCTAGCAATTATTGCAAACAATAAAAAGTATGGTGTTTGGAATACCTACTATTTCTCATTTTACTTGCAGTAATACAGAAACGTTTTGGATTACAACAGGAATGTTCCCACAAGAATTCATCATACGTTTTCCCGAGGTTGTCCAAATAAATTGTGTAAAAATCCACTGTTACAATGGTAAGATCTTTATCTTAGAATCAGATTTATTATTACTGATCAATGTCGTTAAATGTTTTATGGCAGCATTGCAAGACATCAAAAATTACTATCAGTTACAATAAAAAAAAGTGGAACGGTTCAAAGGAGGAATAGTGAGGGACTGTTTATGGGTTTCTGGAGAATTCAGAAATCTGGTAACCGAGGGGAAGAAGCTGTTCCTAAATGTTGAGTGTGCGCCTTCAGGCTCCTGTACCTCCTCCCTGATAGTAGTAATGAGGAAAGGGCATTACAACTTTTATGTAGCCTCATTTGATCCTCAGAATCAGGTTTAATATTACTGGCATATGTTGTAAAATTTGTTATTTTGTGGCAGCAGTACATTGCAATATATAATAATAACTATAGATTACAATAAATATACATTAAAAAAACTAATGAAGTAGCACAAGAGAGGGGGAGGTATTGAGGAAGCTTCATTGGTTTATTGTCAGTTCAGAAATCTGAAGGCAGAAGGGAAGAAGTTGTTTCTAAAACAATGAGTGCATGTCTTCAAGCTCCTGTACCACCTCCTTGATGTTAGCAATGAGAAGAGGGCATGTCCTGGCTGATGCCGATCCTTAATGATGGATGCTACCTTTTGAAGGTGTCCTGGATGCTTGGGAGGTTAATGAGAGGGAGGTACTTTTGAAGCTTCTTCACGTACTGAGATGATTATATTTAATGCTGAGCTGTAATCAGTAAACAGCAGCCCAACGTACCTATTGCTGTTGTCCACGTGGTTCAAAGCCAAGTGGAAGGTCAATGAGTTTGCATCCACTGTAGATCTGCCGTAGTGCCAGGCAAATTGCAATAGGTTCAGGTCCTTGCTCAGGCAGGAGGTAACTCTAGCCATGATCAACCTTTCAAAGCTCCATCACAGATTTTTCTGAAATCACAACCCTACGAGTAATTTGTCGTGTGTGCTGTAGGTAATTTGTTTTGCACCTTGGCTACAGAGGAATGCTGTTTCATTTGGCTATATTTGTTTATGCTTGAATAATAATTGGACTTGAACTTGTCTGTTACCAGATGATATTTTTTGCAATGAAAAGACTATTTAACCCAAATTTCTACATGTGTGCGGTTTAGTTGGAGAAAGCTTTTAACACATAGTCCTTAACTGAAAATTAACTTTCTTGTATTTTTCATCGTGGGTGGCAAGTAATTTCAGATCCTCCAGGATAACAAATTTCAGTTTGATTTCCTATTCCAGTCCGCAGGCTTAGTATCGAGAAAAATTCAGAAAAGGATCCTGTGGACTTTGAACCTTTAGCTAAAAGTGGTAAGGGCATTCAATAAACCTTTAAGTCATTAGAGTTATGAGAATAAATTGTTCTATCCAATTCACCTGGTAGGTTTCATCTTTTGGTGATTTATTTTGTCTAAATAGAACTTGAACATGCTGAGGAACAGCTTCAATTAGAAGAATTTGCTGTAAGTACTTTTTCAAGTTGCTGTATTGCTCAATATGGAATGATTATAGATCGAGAGTTCAACAGAGAAGAAAGGAGCTGTGTCAACCTCAGATAATTTCCCTTTAGGCACAACCATTCAGGTTACTATTGTGGCATTATATGAAATTATGGGGGGTGGGGGGAGAGTTGATTTGCATGCAAGAGAGAATAGATTACAGAGAAATAAGTTCAGAACATGACTGACAGGAATGCTTTGACATAAACACATGAGCTGAATGACTTACATTTTACAAGAAAATATGAGAAGCTTATAATAAAAAAACTATAGCTCTCCCAGTGGTAGAAAGTGTAGTTTGAAGAATGCTGTACTGTGATGTTATTACTGAAATGTTACACTGTGTTGTAATAGCTGTTGAATGGTTCAGAACAATTTAAGCAAGTTCTACTGCTCACCAAGATGAGAAGTATATTAAAACAAAGATCCCAAAATCTAATAAATATAAATGACTCTTTCCCCCCCCCCCAACTTAGAACTTTGTGGCTGTTTGAGTAATACTAGCTGAAAAATTGAGATACAGGGTAAAAGAATAAAATACACTTGGAAAATATGAAGAAAGGTAAATAAACAGATGTATTTACATTTTATCTATGTCTTGTTTCTTGACATACACAGATAAAGTGGCTTTATTTTATCAAAATGTAATTTCATCCCTCAGTAATATAGGGGTACAAGAGTTGAAATGCAAAATATTTAATTGAAATACTGTTGTTACATTAATTTACAGGCTTGCTCTTAAAACCAATTTGGTTTTACTCTTATGAAAAGGTGGATTATGCTGTGCATCAGCATTCAGAATCTAGCTTCTTTTACAATCATTAGAGATAGTCAACTTTGAAATTTGTTTTTACCCTGAACATGAATTTTCTGGTATAGTTCAATAGACTGTAACAGGAACTCCTGGCAGCTTGCACTAACTAGATTGTTGTTTCTTTTGTTGTACTAGTTGTAACAAACTAATTGAACATAGAAAAGGGCTCATATGTAGTTTTCTGCACTTGACTTAAGCTACTGAAGCAGCATCTTATTTTAAAGTGAATTAAAGAAATTTTTCTTTGCAGCTGGATGGAACAAGGGCAACACATCTACGATTTGTTATTAAATCAGCTTTTGACCATTTTGTATCAGTACACAAGGTGACAGTAGAAGGTACAGAGGAAGTCACTTAAGTCCAAAGAACACAACTGTTAACTTTGTAAAGGGGAAAGATTGAATTGTGAAGTCCAGGTTTGTTAAGAATGTAAATACCTTCTATTGTATTTTAATTGTTAATTGCTTATTCTTCTGAATAAACTTATTGCCTTTATTGGTCAATCTGAATGGCGCATTGAAACAGCTTTATAATAATTTGGATATAACAACAAAATTTCACCCCTTTTAAATGATCTGTTAAATACATATATATGCAAAGTATGTGTGGAGTAATTGTTTAATAGTTCAGAATAAAAAAACTTCATCCACAGATTTAAATGTTCTTAGCCATATTTCACAACATTAGACTACAGCCTTAATTTTGGCAGCAATCTTCATAAATAACATAGCTAAAATCATCACACCTCTTGTGGCTGATGTTCCAAATTCCTTAAATGCTAAGTGAAGCTGAATAATCGTTATGATTGGGTTTTTAAATTCTATAAATTTGAAAAATGGATGGAAAAGAAACAGGAAAATAAGATTTGTTAACATGAGAAATGGGTAAAATGCTAGAAGGATGAGATAATGGGCACTTAAAATATGAATGCAATTAGACAAAGTTGGCATGGATTTCTGGAAAGGAAATCATCTGACTAATGTACTAGATTACACTGCAAACTTGTTTAAAAATAAAAAGTAAAAATAGTGGAAAGCCAATGGATGTGCTGTACATTAATTTTCAGATCATTTTTGAAGGCAAAGGTTAGAATGTAAAATTAAAGAGCATAATTATTGGAATAATGGCATGATCAAAAATTGGTTGACAAATGTCACAATTGGAATAAAATGACTGGCAATAATACGGTAATTATAAATAGCACCATGATCAGTATCTGGGCCTTAGCTCCACAATATATCAATGATTTAGAGGAGGGACAAAATTGTGAATTGCAAAGAGGCTCGAGGTGATTTAGAGTTTGAACAAGTGCACAAAGAATTGGCAGATGCATGCAACATTCATAATTCTGAAGTTGTCCACTTTAGTTAAAGAGAAAATGGTGGTGAATTATGTGGTAAGAGGTAGCATTGGGGATGCAGGGATACAAATAAAATTCATTTTCAGGAATCTTTTTTTTCATTTGTTAGTATTGTCAAATTGAATGTTTCAGAAAGCAGTAATTTATCAAGCATATCCCACCACCAGCTTTAACTGAAAATTTTCAGTTTAAACTTTTAGAAAATTAGTACAATTTATATTAAAACATAAAATCCAAAGTTACCTTTCCTCATTTTCAAACTATCATATCCCAGTCACAGCAATTCAAACTGAGAAAATTATCAAGATGGAAATGAAAACTATTCAGATCAATTTACAATTAGGCTTGATTATTTGAAAAAGTCAAAGAAATCTTTCTCAGTAGATTATACCAGTACTGAAAACTCTGCCAACACATGGTTTAACTTAGGTTTTGCAAAATTAATCGTACTTCTTCTGGTTTGTATCCCGAAGGTCCCATGTTGCCCTGAAATACATGTAAATATATGGTTATGAGAAATTAAGCACCATTACTGCCAAAGATTGACAGTGTTTTGATCTGCCTTGTCTGATTCATACCTGTGACAAATCAATTTGTTTCACTCTTCTCCTCAGTAACATTTTATTCCATGATTACTGCTAGAAACACATGTCTTTTCTGAGTCTGTAACCCTGAAATTCCATTTTATGACAAATTAATAGAAAATAATGGCAATTTAATGTGCTGGGTGGGGGGGGGGGGGGGGTGGTGTTATTGGGGATAAGTTTCCACTACCTATTAAATGCTCCTAATGGTTTGCATCCCAAATGGTCTCTGACAACTAAGTCCAGCTCCTGGCCTTCACGTGTGGCTTAGCTACGAAGCCGGGTGGAACAGTTTCTAATGGCAAGAGAAGTGGCAAAGGCGGGTTACTGGTGCCTTAAAACCAGTTGCTCTGGGCAGATAGGGCTCGTTACCCATGGTTAGCATCTCACCTAGAAGGAAAACCCTGATCTCAAACCGCCTGTGTTGTGGCTACGCCCACTCATGGGGAAGGCTTCGGGAATAAACCCCAAAGAGAAATCTGAGGCTGAGGTCCCTAAGGCAGTCCTATGTTGAGTTCAATACTGACTAACAATTCCTGTGATGCAGCTGGTGTCAAGCTGTATCAGTTTCTGCCGTTCCTTTGGATTCATCAGCTGCATAGAGAGGGGGAGCTGCTGCGTGGACAACAGCTTCCTCTCCATATTGTACTGTCCTGGCTTGTGTATCATGTAGACAGCTAGGATGCAACATCCATGGTCAGCCTTGACCAACGAAGGCCTCACTCACTGTATATTCATTGTGACAATAGCATTAACAAAATGCAAAAGCCAGTTATTCAAAAGGATTTTGAAACAGTATTTTGCTATTTGGTACAGTTTTCTTTATACTTGAGCAAGTTAATTCTACTGGTAAACTAGGATTGAAAACAAAACAACTTTTATTAGAAAAACACATGTACAGAACCACATAACATAGGAGCAGAATTAGGCCATTAAGTCCATTGAGTCTGCTCCAGCATTCCATCTTGGCTGATTTATTATCCCTCTGAGCCCCATTCTTCTACCCTCTCCCTGTAACCTTTGATATCCTTACCAATCAAGAACCTATCAAACTCTGCTTTAAATATACAAAATGATTTGGCCTCCACAGCCATATAAAGCAATAAAATTACAGTTTCACCACTCACTGGCTGAAGAGCTTCCTCCTCATCTCTGTTCCAAAGGGACAATCTTCTATTCTGAGGCTGTGCCCTCTGGGTCCTAAAGTCCCCCCAATATAAGAGACATTCTCCCCAGTTCCACTCAATCTAGGCCTTTTAATATTCGATAGGTCTCAATGAGATCTCCCCCCATCATTCTTTTAAAATCCAGTGAGTACAGTTCATCACATTTTTTGACAATTTTATTTTTGGAAACCATTGACTTTATTTTCCCCTCACCTTTCTCATATTTACACAATCTTCCCTTTTCAGTTTTTCATTCAATCACAAAAGACATGCACAAAATGTAAAATTCCATGTTTATATTTTCCCCAATTTAGAAAGATCAATTGTGAATTTTCTCAACTGTGCTATTTCAGGCTTGCTAGCTTCTGGCACCATGCCAAGTCCAAAGACCATCCCTTACCTTGCTTACATCCTCCTCTAATCAGAGAGAAAATACAATCAGTTGAGAAGCAAAGGCACTTGGGAGTCCTTGTGCAGGATTCCCTAAAGGTTAATTTGCAGGTTGAGTCTGGTGAGCAAGCAAATGCAATGTTAGCATTCATTTCAAGAGGACTAGAATATAAACGCAAAGATGCAGTGTTGAAGCTTTATAAAGCATTGATGAAGCCTTACTTGAAGTATTGTGAGCAGCTTTGGGCCCCTTTTCTTTGAAAGGATGTGCTGAAACTTGAGTTCAAAGGAGGTTCACAAAAAGGATTACAGGATCGAATGGCTTCTCAAACTAAGAGTGTCTGATGGCTGTGGGCCTGTATTCACTGGAATTCAGAAGAACGGGGTGGGTGGGGGGGGGATCCTCATTGAAACCCATCAAATAGTGGAAAGGCCTTGATAGACTGAATGTGGAGAGGATGTTTCTTATGGTGTGAGAGTCTTAAGACCAGAGAACACAACTGCAGAATAGAGGGGCATCCTTTTAGAATGGAGATGAGGAATTGCTTTAGCCAGAGGGTGGTGAATCTGTGGAATTATTTGCCACAGGCTGCTGTAGAGGCCATCTTTATATATTTTTAAGGCAGAAGTTGATAGATTCTTAATTGGTCAGGGCACGAAGGGATATGGGGAGAAGACTGGAGATAGGGTCCGAGAGGAAAATTGGATCAACCATGATGAAATGGTGGAGCAAACTCAATGGGCCAAATGGCCTAATTCTGCTCCTATATCTTATGGCCTTATCAATTTTTTAAATTTAATTAATTTGTTTGCTTAGTAGGCCTTCCGGCCCTTTGAACCATACCACCCAGCAATCCCCCAATTTAAACCTATCCCAATCATGGTACAATTTACAATGACCAAATACCCTACCAACTGGTACATCTTTGAACTGTGGGGGAAAACCACGTGGTATGAGGAGAACGTGCAAACTCCTTGCAAGCAGCAGTGGGAATGACGTGGATAAAAACCAGACTTTTTATATTTGAAATTTATTTTCATTAGGGGCAGCACAGTGGCTTATAATTTAGTGCAACACTGTTATAGTGCCAGTGATATGGGATCACTTCCTGCTGCTGTCTGCAAGGAGTTTGTACATTCTCCCCATGACCATATAGGTTTCCTCCCACATTCCAACGATGTGTCCAATTAACCACCCAACTGGGTGTTACTGTGCAGTGCGGGTTGTTGGGCAGAAGGGCCTATTACTGTGCTGTATCTCTAAATAAATAATTTAGCTGATCCAGTATTAACCAACTCCCTCAGGAACAGGTAGGGTATGAATTACAGTGCATTAGCCTTTGCATTGTACTTGGGTAAACAAAATGTCTGATAAAAGACTAGCAGTGAAGCTACTAATTTTGGATTACGGATGGATTTAACATACAAAGTAACCCTTGAGTTTCAGGATATTCAGTTACCTTGTAAATGATTTTGCCATTGAGCACCACGTATAGTCTCTCTGGCAGGGCTCCATATTTAGCACAAGTCATATTATCCATAGAGTCAACTACCATTGGACAGCGAGGCTCCTCTTTTAGCAAGATCTTTGCTGCACTGATACGATCATTTAATGTTTGATGTTTTTTAATATCCACATTGTTCTTGAATGCCCAGCCATCTGAAACAAGTAATAAAATTAAGCAATCAATATAAAGGACCTCACAAAAATTGTCATTTTTGTTTGGAGATAAAAACAGAGGATGATTTATAATGAAACATTTGCGAAGGTGCTAAATAAATGATTGAAAAGCCAAGGGTATTATTAAGGTAAAAGATAAAACAGGCAGTAATAATAGTAAGATGACAAAAAACTTGGTTTTACATTTCCACCAGTTATAGATTTCACTCACATCTCTAAGAAAGATAGTTGTGGTTACAAATCATTTTAACACTTGGACTAAAATACAACAGCCATACCTCAGCAGTGTCCCCAGCCCAACCATCTTCAACAGCTTCACTTATGATCTCCTTTCTATGAGATGGTTAGTGGAGATGATTGCTGGCAATTGTACGGTATTCAATTCCATTTACAACTTCAGTAAATAAAGTAGTTAAGATCTGCATGGAGCAAGACCTGGACAATGTGCAGGTATGAGTTGATAAGTAGCATGTAACAGTCACACCACAAAAGTGCCAAGCAATCACCATCTCCATTTGAGAGAATTGTCACTATTGCAGGGTTCCACACCATCAACCTTCAAGGGAGACTGACTAAAAACTTAGTTTTTAAATAAATTGTGTGGCTCAAGGAGCAACTCAAAGACAGGGGATCCGAGATGCCAAAGCTTTTAAACATCTGCAAGGCCCAAGTCAAAAGAGCAATGAAATATCTTACCTCCTTTGATGCAAGCTCAGTATCATACAGGACAAAGCAAACTACTTAGCTGACGTACCTCTGGTACCAAAATAGCAGTACAGTGCCATCTAAAAAAATGTTCTGCAGTTACTTGCCTAATCTCACCTGAAAGCAGCTCCAAAACATATGACCTCTACCACTAAGCTTGACAAGAGTAGCAAGCATATGAGGACACCACCTGCAGGTTCCCCTTTAGGTCACACATATCCTACCTTGGAAGTATATTTTTAAAAATGTCATTTTCAATATGCCAGAAACCCATGATCACTAGAATGGCTGGTTCAGGGAGCTGAATAATCTTGCCGACAAGTGTTTGTGTTTTCACTTTAACATTAAAATTATGTACAACTTACATTGTCTGAATCTACATGCCTATGATGCTGCTGTAAGCTTTTCACTGTTCTCGTACCTCACCATACTTGTGCATAGGACAACAAACTTGACTTGACCACCACCTTCCCAAGAGTAATTGGTGAGCATGGATAAGCAGCTTTGTGCATACCGAAGATACAGCTTTAAACTGGTATGCAAGAGTAGCAAAACACAAGAAAGGCTGTCTTTCTCTGGAAATCTATTCATACCTGTAGCATGTGCTTCTTCAATGTAGACAATCAGAAAATCAGCCACAGATTTGAAGTCTTTGACAAGTTTTTTGAACTCATCAAATTGGAAAAGAAATGGGGGTCAGGAGCAACTTCCAAAATTCAACACTAGTGGTCGATTATCTAGGGGGAGAAAGTAAATCTATTTAAAATAAAGCTCTGGACATACAATTTATAAATGTTACCTGTCAAAGAAGATCACATTGGATGGATAATATGAAAATAATACATGATGAGACCATAACCAAAGAACTCAGAAAGGTATTTTGCATTTTTCAGAGATTCAGAACAATTGGGAAATACAACTGAAAGAAAAAAGTATTTATTCATCTTATACATAATGAATTACCTTGCTCTTTCACAGTTGGCGCACAAGTTATGAAAGAATAGGACATACAGAAAACAATCAAGGTTGTGGAGAATACAGCTGAAAGTGGGATTAATTGGACAGTTTTTAAGGTGATATATTTTAAAGCATCAATTTAGAGACAAGAGAAAGTCTGCAGATTCTGAAAATCCGAGCAACACACAAAATGCTGGAGGAACTCAGCAGGCCAGGCAGCATCTACAAAAAAAAAGCACAATTGACAGGACTGGGGGGGGGGGGGGGGGAAGTTTATTAGATTTGAAAGATGGGGAAGGGGAGAGAGAAGTGCCAGGCCATAGGTGAAACCTGGAGGGGGAGGGATGAAGCAAAGAGCTGGGGAGTTGATTGGTGAAAGAGAAGACCCTAGAAGAAAAAAAGGTGGTGGGGGGGGGGGGGAAGAGGTGCACCAGAGCAAGAAAATGGGTGGGCAAGGAGATAACATGAGAGGGCAAAAAAGGCGATGGCAAATTGTGAAGGGGCGGGGAAGAAGAGGCATTACTGGAAATTTGAAAAATCGGTAGTCATGCCACCAGGTTGGAGGCTACCCTAACGGAATTCAAGGTTTTGTTCCTCCAACGCAAGTTTGGCCTCATCCTGAGAGTAGAGGAGGCCCTGGATGGACATATGGGAATGGGTAGTGGAATTAAAATGAGTGGCCACTGGGAGATCATGCTTGTTCTGGCGGACGGAGCGTAGATGCTTGGCGAAGCAGTCTCCCAATCTACGTCGGGTCTCACTGCTATACGAGAGGCTACACCGGGAGCATCGAACACAGTAAATGACCCCTACAGACTCACAGATGAAGTTTTGCCTCACCTGGAAGGACTATTTGAGGTCTTGAATGGTAGTGAGGGAGGAAGTGTTGGGGCAGGTGTAACACTTGTTCCGCTTGCAAGGGTAAGTGCCAGTGGGGAGGGACGAATGGATAAGGAGTCGCGCAGGGAGCCATCCCGGCGGAAAGCAGAAAGTGAACGTGTGGGGGTGGGAAAGATGGAGGAGGCGGTAGTTCCGGAGAATTATGTGCTGGACGCGGAGGCTGGTGGGGTGGTAGGTGAGGACAAGAAGAGCCCTATCCCTAGTAGGGTGGCGGGAGGATGAGAAAAGAGCAAACGTGCGCTAAATGGAAAAGATAGGGTCAATTTCGGTTTATGATTCCATAAGTATAAAGATATATAATCAAGCATGAGGAAAATTGCTAAAATAATAATTCCTCCAAAGCAAATCACTAAGGAATTTAAGTTATTGTAACAACCACATGCAATTACCTCAGACCTGGGTAACATACAAAAATGGAGATTTGTGCCCACAGAGTATTTACTGGAGATTGTTGCTACATATTTTATGGGCCAATTCAACCTCCATGTAATAAAAACACCATTGGCCCAAGGAGGAATCTTAAGAACAACGTTCATCTTATTTAAACTTAAAGCCTTTTTATATAATCTAACACGACAAAGTAACAGAACCTGTTCCAGTTTTAAGTGAAGATACTACCGCCATCCTTAGCTCTTCCCATTTATTTGTTCTCCTTCAACCCTGTAATCGTCCAAAATATACAATGTTTCCAATTTTTAATTCAATCGCTCAAAAACATTGATGGATCTGTCTTCAGCGCCTAAACTCTGGAACTACCACTTTGAAATTCTCCCTCACTTTCTTGCTCCAAGACATTCTCTGCAACTAAATGCTAATGTGGCTGCCTGAGATTTCGTTTGATCTTGCTCGTTTTTAGCGCCTGAAAGGCACTCGAAATACAAGTTTTTGTTTTTAAAAAAAATATAGAGCATGCTCCATTGCTCAAAGCTAGCGAAATGCAGCTTGGTTATAGCTACTGTATTCTATAGAGGGAGGAATTACTCAAGACAGCGGTTCGGCAGTGAAGAACAGGACTTTGTTGCATAAAAACACGCTGAGTAAGGCTTGTATTTTGATAAATCTGATAAAGAGAAAAGTCGAACATGGAATGGCGCACCATTTGGTGGAGCCCTGTTGGACAACAAAAGCCTTAAAGTAATTTTCCTTTCTTAAAACCAATGCCCCAAATTACGTTTTTTTTGTTTGTCCCATTGAAACGCTTTTGAACGTTTGTCTACACATAAACGAGCTGTTATTAGAAAATTCAGCTTCATGTGTTTGACTTTTGGCCACCAACAAGATACAGTTTAGATTTACGTGTTGTCTGCCCTTGGGTATTTCGAATCCAAGCCAGTCAGAATATGCTTTCAATAAAGAATTACGTAACATTTAAAATACATATTACAGAGATCAAATGCACTTGTTGAACTCTCAAAAATACATTACTGTTTTCACAAGCCTTTAATGCAATTACGTATAACTGATACAAACCCTTCGAGAAATCAAGCAGTCGATGTTCTTTGTTGTCGAAGTCAATAACTCGTGTATTGGGAGCAAAGGCGCCTTCGAAAGCTTCATCTCCAATATTTGTCAATAGATTTTTGGCCACTGCTTTCACAGTGTTGAAACTGAAAAATGTTGGACCCCAGTCTTCGTATTTGAATTTTGGATTTTGAGTCATGGATGTTTTCAACCCAAATTTCAGCATCACCTTCTTCACGGTTTCAGGAAAGAGAAGCATCATAAATTTACCAATTAATGCTTGCAAACAAAAAAATATTAGCCAGCCCAAACTCTTGGCGTACACAACTAATTTCCTCATATCTGCACAGAGCTAGCTGCGCCAGCGCACAGAAAATGCTATGAGAGCGGGTATTTATACTTACGCAAGATATGTCATTCTCTTTGACCCTGGCTGGGCGGAAGCATTTAAAGAGATTTCAAAATCTAAATCAATGTATTGAAGATCAACGAAAAAAATAGTAGAATATACTACTTCATTATAAGTAAGTTTTAAAAAGTAGAGCCCAGAAAAAAAACAGCTATTTTGTCTGTTGCACTTTGAGACGGTGCAGGAGTATTGTTCAGGTGTAGGTGGTGAATTATTTGTCGGCATATTAAAGTCTGTGAGGAGTGATTTGAGTGACACTGCCTTTAAGAAGGAGTTGACGCTGACGCGTCACTGCGGCCTAAACTAAGCTCAAATTCGACCTGCACTGCATGGTGGCTGGATCTTCTTCGGCTCGGCTCCTGGATTCCGAGCTAACGTAAGGCAGCGAATACAAATACGGTCGTTGTCAGGAGGGGACTGTGTGTGAACTTCTGCCCGCGGTGAGGGAGGCCCGCGCCCTGTCTCCATGGCAAAGGAAAGGGGTGGGGGTTGTTAGTGTCATCACCATCGTAGTTATCTTCCCCTTGAACTAAATACTTTTACGTAAATATTGGGAATCGGTGGCAATCTCTATCATTCCTCATCCATCAGTTATTCAGCTCCACAGCTGTTTTGCTAGTGCTGCTGACGTATTACTTTATCTGAATCCTGGACTATCAGGTTGACAGACTATTTGATCGTAAACGATCTTGTCACAACAGTAAAAGGCATCACAGTCGAACTGGAACTGATCATCATAAAACGCCCCACTCAATTTCCAGCATGGATTATGGATCACGGAACCAAGCCATTTACCTTCCTCATAATTAGAGGTGCCATTTTACTGAAGGGCTCCTTTTCTGTCCAGCACCTGCAACCTTTTTTGATCTGTTTGTCGCATTCTTGATCATCATTGCTGATACCGAAAATTGTCTGCATTAAGTGGTGTGGATAACTCTAGGACGTTTAATTAATTTACTATCTTATCCATTGTTGCAGTAATGCATGAATTCTTTAGCTCGTGTGCTATATAAGCCCAGAATCTTAACATTTAATCATACGTGCCTTTTATTATCAATTTATGATACGGTTAATTTTAACATTAACTTTTGTGATATTCCCTTTGATTATAAAATAACCTAAGTACTGTACATGCACTGTAAGTAACTAGATTTTGTTAAGGTGAAGCTTCATCAAGGCCTCATCTCTCACAAAGCTGATACGTCGTTTGTTAATGTTGCAGAAACTAAAGATCTGTTCATAAGTTGATAGTTCTGACAGTCACGTAAATGGCAGCTGCAGATGATTTGCAGTTCCGAGGTAATTTAATTTAAGATTTTTTTTAATGCAGAGATGCTTGTTTTAATCACAGTAGCTCTCGAATTCATCAATACCTTAAACTATTAATTTGTTTCAATTGTCTCTTTCTGACAAGATCTGCCTTTGTGCTGCTAATTTTGAAATATTTTTGAAACAATTTATTAACATCTGATTCTCTGAACAACATTTATCAATCTTGATATGCTGATTATATCTTTGACGTGTTTGTACGTTTTTCATGTGACCCAGTAGGTTTCCTTCTGGTTCTTTGCTTTTCTGTCACATATCCCAGTACTGTAACATGCCCCTAGTGTGTAGGTGAGAGGTATAATCTGGGGTAGTTGTTAGGTACAGAATTTGAGATACAAGGTGCATAATGGATGGCACAGATTTGGTAGGCAGAAGGACCTGTTTTGGTGCTGTATGACTCCCCCACCCTTCACCCCCCCAACCTACCACCAGTGCTCATGTTTTTAAGTAACTCCTTTTTGCAGTTTCTTGTAGTGTACTGTAACATAATATTTAATTGGCAAATTATAAGTAATTCAAATAATGAAATTGTTTAGCTTGTTGATAAATGCACAGATGAATTGAAGCCCTTTGCTGAAGCTAGTTTATGCCTCTTTAGACAGAATCAGAATTAGTTTTAATATCACTGACATATGTCGTAAAGTTTGTTTTGCAGCAGCAGAACAGTGCAATACCTTAAAAATACTATAAATTACGTAGAAACATAAAAAACCTACAGCACAATACATGCCCTTCAGCCGAATATGTACTTGTGTTGGAAATTACCCAGGATTACCCATAGCCCATACAATGGGTAAGATATTAAAAATTATATAAGTAGTGCAAAAATAGTGAGGCAGTGTTCATGAATTGGCTCATTGCCATTCAGAAATCTATTATCATCCATTCTCAGAACTATGGTAGAATAAATAAGAAGTAATTTGTTAATGCCTATCACAATTATTTTTGTATTGTCCCTGGCCCATTTTATTAATTTAGTGATGAATTTAGCGCAGTTAGTTTGCAACAATAATGACTATTTGTAGAGCTTTAATGTAAATAAATTTTCCAGTAACATTAAGATTATTCAGATGGTATATAATACTTTGATATTCTTTCATTCATCTGTGTTTTAATGTAGAGTTTGATGACGCTACAAACCTTTTGGCAGCAAATCCTGATGCTACAACAATAAGCATCACGGATCCTAATGATAAACCTAAAAATCAGAGAGGTCCATCAGATGAACTGGGAAAAGATGAAGACGAAGATTTGGAGAATGAAGACTCTGACAAGGCAGAGGTGAGTAATTTTGTAGTAGTAATTGAACAACAAGTTCAATATCTGTTATGTTCCCCAAAATATATAATTACTACAATAATGTGCAAAATTTTTAAAAATGGGTTGAAAAGAATATTGTCAAATAACCCCATTTTTATCATTATTAATCAACTTCAGTACACCTTAAAATTAAAACTTTCCATAAAATTTCTTATTGGAAATGCATCTAGTTGTGTTTAAATTTGTGTTATTCCCTTAGTTTACCTTTTCATTACTTTCTTGGCATCCTTTTTTACACCACAAGTGAATGTGGTTCTTATTCTATATAATATAGGCAAATTAAGAGCGGATTATAATATTGGTTGCTTTTAAATGAAATTTTAATTGAGTTATTGCATCATCCCTGTTATGTAGCAACTTCACTATTTCTTAATGAATTTTCTTACCTCTATTTTGTAAAGCAAATCTATCCACATTTAGAATATTGATGATCAAGTTTTGTGGTTAATATTTGTTGTTTTCTTTAGTTGCTTGCAGGACAAAAGAAAAGTGCTCCTTTTTGGACTTTTGAATATTATCAAACATTTTTTGATGTTGACACCTTCCAGGTAGGGATGGGATTAAGTTTCTTTACCATCTTTGATTCATATATAATAATGAAACAGCAAGACTTAATGATATTTTCTTACCTTGTCTCCATCTTGTCATTCTGGGTATCGATTTACATCATGTTTTGATTGTGGCTAATACCAATTTACTAGTATCGATGCACACAACCCCTTCTTCCCAAATGACCATTCCTTTTGTGTAACCATAACAGTGAATGGCAACAGAATTCTGCACAATCACAGAACCTGATCCTGTTTTATCTCTTGTAGGCATACATTAATGTTCAAATAATCAATGATTTGGTAAAGTAATCCAAACCTGTTTGTTTTTCCAATCTTGCACAAGCTATTATATTCAAATTTAGTATCCCAGTTGCCTTTGTGCATGAAGTCATCTATCTCAGCAGTTACCTGGGATTTTTTTTTGAACTTGCTAAGAAATTAATTAGGAAGTTGAAAATTCTGACATAGAACAATAATTAAATGAGTGTAAACTCAAATTTTTCCTTTCTGCGTTGTAGGTATTGGATAGAATAAAAGGTTCCCTTTTACCACTTCCTGGAAAAAACTTTGTAAGGTTATATATCCGCAGTAATCCGGATCTGTATGGTAAGAATATGTTTTATTATAATTATCTTAAAAGCAAAGAACCCTTAGGGTTAGGGTCCTTTTTTTCCCCTTTCATATTACACTCAGCAGCCACTTTTTTTTTAAAGGTATTTCCTGTACCTATTAAAGTGGCCACACAGTGTGTGTTCTGCTGCCTTCTGCTACTGTAACCCATCCACTTCAAAGTTCGACATGTGCATTTAGAAATGCTCTTTTGCATACCATTGTTGTAACATGTGGTTACTTAAGTTACTGTCATCTTCCTGTCAGCTTGAACCGTCTGGCCATTCTCCTCTGACCTCTCTCATTAACAAAGTGTTTTAGCAAAAGAGAGGGCATACAAGAAAGCCGGAGCTAGTGGGAAGTTAGAGGATTAGGGAGCTTTTAAAAACTTGTAGAACAAAACTAAGAAGGTCATTCGGAAGGAAAAGATGAATTATGAGAGGAAGCTAGCGACTAATATCAAAGAAGATACTAAAAGCTTTTTTAAGTATATTTTTAGTGTGTATATATATTTAAAAAATTTATTTAGTATTTTTTTTAGTAGATCTAAGTATATCTTTTTTAAGGTAAAGAGAGTCGAGGGTAGATATAGGACCAATACAAAATGACGCTGGAGATATTGTAATGAGAGGTGCAGAGATGGCAGAGGAACAGAATGCGTATTTTGCATGAGTCTTCACAGTGGAAGATGTCTACAGTATATCGGACATTCAAGAATGTCAGGGGAGTGAAGTTTGTGCAGTGAAAATTAAGACTGAGAAGGTGCTCAGGAAGCTTAATGGTCTGAGGATGGATGAATCTCCTGGACCTGATGGAATACACCCTTGGGTTCTGAAGGAAGTAGCTGGAGAAATTGTGGAGACATCAATGATGATCTTTCAAGAATCGATAGTTTCTGGCATTGTACTGGATGACTGGAAAATTGCAAATATTACTCCGCTATTTAAGAAGGGTGGGAGGCAGCAGAAAGGAAACTATAGACCTGTTAGCCTGATGTCAGTGGTTGGGAAGTTGTTGGAATCGATTGTTAAGGATGAGATTACAGGACACCTGGAGGCACATGATAAGATAGGCCAAAGCCAGCATGGTTTCCTGAAAGGAAAATCTTGCCTGACAAAAACCTACTGCAATTCTTTGAGGAAATTTCAAGCAGGGTAGACAAAGGAGATGCAGTAGAAGTGGTGTACTTGGATTTTCAGAAGGCCTTTGACAAGGTGCCACACATGAGGCTGCTTAGCAAGACAAGAACCCATGGAATTACAGAAGTTAATAGCGTGGGTGGAGCATTGGCTGGTCGGCAGAAAACAGAGAGTGAGAATAAAGGGTTCCTATTCTGGTTGGTTGTTGGTTACTAATGAAGTTCCACAGTTGTCTGTGTTGGGACCGCTGCTTTTTATAATGTTTCAATGATCTGGACTATGAGATTAATGGATTTGTGGATAAATTTGCCGATGATACAAAGTTAGACAATAGACAGTAGGTGCAGGAGTAGGCCATTCGGCCCTTCTAGCCAGCACCACCATTCACTGTGATCATGGCTGATCATACACAATCAGTACCCCGTTCCTGCTCTCTCCCCATATCCCTTGACCCTGCTACCTATAAGAGCTCTATCTAACTCTCTCTTGAAAGCATCCAGAGACTTGGCCTCCACTGCCTTCTGGGGCAGAGCATTCCACATATCCACCACTCTCTGGGTGAAAAAGTTTTTCCGCATCTCTGTTCTAAATGGCCTACCCCTTATTCTTAAACTGTGGCCTCTAGTTCTGGACTCACCCATCAGAGGGAACATGCTTCCTGCCTCAAGAGTGTCCAATCCCTTAATAATCTTATATGTTTCAATCAGATCCCCTCTCACCCTTCTAAATTCCAGTGTATACAAGCCCAGTCACTCCCTTAATAGCAAGAATGTCCTTCCTCAAATTTGGAGACCAAAACTGCACACAATACTCCAGGTGGAGTCTCACCAGGGCCCTGTACAGCTGTTGGACTCAAATCGTGGAATCGGGAACGTGAGTTCCCCGTTGTCAGTTGGGAATCCTTTTCGGGGTTATTAGCCACTCGATTCTCTAGCTAGGGGAACCAAATCATACGTGGCTCCCGAGCAGCTTCCCGTTCTTACGGGAGCGATCAGCGATGGTGTCTCCGTCTGGTGTGTCGCTGGAGTACCGCCTCCTGCAATCTCCGTTTTATCATGGCTGGCAGATTTGTAAATGTCAATCAAGGTAGGGTGATACAATCCCCACCCCCACATTGCCCGAGGGCGTCCATGTCCCTGATAGCTGGCACGTACTATAGAGTTGCAATTCAGACAGGTGCCTCTAAGAACAATGGTCAAATCCGTTGCATTGTCTCTCATTTCCTGGGTCCAAGACCCGAATTAATAGCGATCTTGCGATTCTCCGGAAGGAGGTGGCTGGTCCCGCACCCTTCGGCCCCTCAGAGCTGTGGTACATTCATAACACCTGTCAGCCAGCCAATTTTCAATCCATGTCAGTACTCTGCCCCCAATACCATGTGCCCTAATTTTGCCCACTAATCTCCTATGTGGGACTTTATCAAAGGCTTTCTGAAAGTCCGGGTACACTACATCCACTGGCTCTCCCTTGTCCATTTTCATAGTTACATCCTCAAAGAACTCCAGAAATTAGTCAAGCATGATTTTCCCTTCGTAAATCCATGCTGACTCTGACTGATCCTTCTACTGCTATCCAAACGTGTTGTAATTTCCTCTTTTATAATTGACTCCAGCATCTTTCCCACCATTGACGTCAGGCTAACTGGTCTATAATTCCCTGTTTTCTCTCTCCCTCCTTTCTTGAAAAGTGGGACAACATTAGCCACCCTCCAATCAGCAGGAACTGTTCTTGAATCTATAGAACATTGGAAAATGATTACCAATGCATCTGCGATTTCTAGAGCCACCTCCTTAAGTACCCTGCGATGCAGACCATCTGGTCCCGGGGACTTATCAGCCTTCAGACTCAACAGTCTATCCAACACCATTTCCTGCCTAATATAAATTTCCTTCAGTTCATCCATTACCCGAGTTCCTTTGGCCACTGTTACATCTGGGAGATTGTGTGTGTCTTCGCTAGTGATGACAGATCCAAAGTACCTTTTCAACTCATCTGCCATTTCCTTGTTCCCCATAATAAATTCACCCGTTTCTGTCTTCAATGGCCCAATTTTGGTCTTAACTATTTTTTTGCTATTCACATACCTAAAGAAGCTGTTACTATCCTCCTTTATATTCTTGGCTAGTTTACCTTCGTACCTCATTTTTCTTGGCGTATTGCCTTTTTTGTTATCTTCTGTTGCTTCTTAAAAGCTTCCCAGTCCTCTGGCTTCCCGCTCATCTTTGCTATGTTATACTTCTCTTTTATTTTTATACTGTCCTTTACTTCCCTCGTCAGCCACGGCCGCCCCTTATCCCCCTTAGGATCTTTCTTCCTCTTTGGAATGAACCGATCCTGCACCTTCTGCATTATTCCCAGAAATACCTGCCATTGTTGTTCCACTGTCTTCCCTGCTAGGGTATTGTTCCATTGAACTTTGGCCAGCTTCTCCCTCATAGTTCCATAGTTCCCTTTGTTCAACTGTAATACTGACACATCTGATTTTCCCTTCTCCTTCTCAAATTGTAGGTTAAAACATATCATATTATGGTCAAAGATAGGTGGAGGAGTGGGTAGTGTTGAGGAAACAGAGAGCCTGCAGATATACTTAGATAGTTTAGAGGAGTGGACAAAGTAGTGGCAAATGAAATATAATGTTGGAAAGTGTATGGTCATGCACTTTGGTGGAAGAAATAAACGGGCAGCCTATTATTCATATGGGGAGAGAATTCAAAATTCAGAGATGCAAGGGGACTTGGAAGTCCTTGTGCAAGATACCCTAAAGGTTAACCTCCAGGTTGACTCAGTTGTGAAGTTGAATGCAATGTTGGCATTCATTTCTAGAGCTATAGAATATAAGAGCAGGGATGTGATGTTGAGGCTCTATAAGGCACTTGTGAGACCACACTTGAGTATTGTGTGCAGTTTTGGGCTCCTTATTTTAGAAAGGATATACTGGTGTTGGAGAGGGTTCAGGGAAAATTCTCGAGAATGATTCCAGGAATGAAAGAGTTATCATATGAGGAACATCTGGCAGCTCTTGGGCTGTATTCCCTGGAGTTCAGGAGAATGAAGGGGGAATCTCATAGAAACATTCCAAATGTTAAAAGGCCTGAACAGATTGGATATGGCAAAGTTATTTCCTATGGTAGGGGATTCTAGGACAAGAGGGCTTGACTTCAGGATTGAAGGATGTCCTTTCTGAACTGAGATGCGGAGAAATTACTTTAGTCAGTGGGTGGTAAATCTGTGGAATTTGTTGCCACAAGTCATTGGGTATATTTAAGGCAGAGATAGATAGGTTCTTGATTAACCAGGGCATCAAAGGGTATGGAGTGAAAACAGGGGAGTGGGGATGACTGGAAGAAATGGATCAACCCATGATTGAATGGCAGAGCAGACTCGATGGGCTGAATGGCTCGCTTCTGTTCCTTATTGTCTACAAAACTGCTGCTCACTGGATGTTGTTTGATTTCTTTTGCACCACTCTCTAAAAAATCTAACGACTGTTGTACATGAAATCCCAGATCATCAGTTTCTGAGATTCTCAAAGCACCTGTCTGGCACCAACAATCATTTCATGGTCAAAGTTACTTAAATCACATTTCGTCCCCATTCTAATGTTTGGTCAGAACAAATGAACCTCTTGACTACATTTGCATGCTTTTTTGCATTAAGTTGCAAGGTAATACCTTTAATATATATGATTGTATAAAAGTTTTCTTTGGTTTAAAAAAAAAGTATACTGGTTATCTTTGAGGAAGTCTATAGTATTTCTGAAAATTCCAAAACTGAAGTGAGACTTTGTTCTATAGTATGAAAAGGAAGGTTACAAATGTTACATTTATTTGTTACTTAGAAAAAGAAACAAATGCTTTATTTTAGAAATTTGTCTTTGTCAGGTCCCTTCTGGATCTGTGCCACTCTGGTGTTTGCAATTGCAATAAGTGGAAACTTTGCCAATTTCTTGACTCATCATGGTCAGCGTGGTTATCGTTACGTACCTGAGTTCCATAAAGGTAGGGAGGAAATACTTCATTATTATAGAAATATAATTTAATTAAAATGTTTTCTTCAGATGGCACAGCAATGTAACAAACACCCTATCCTACTGAAGAACAAGAAAACATTGCCCACCATTTTACTCTGACATGAATGACCTCACCAGGCACATTGTATATATTTTTCAGTATTGGTCTCACATAAAAAATGGTGCAGGTCAAGAAGCTATCTTTTAAATGCTGTCGTTTGTAGATGGAATCTGATAATGTTACAAAACTAATTTCATTTTCTTTCAGAATTATAGAATCTGTAATAACATAATAGATTTTAATTGCACTGATGGTGATAATGGTATATATTAAAGGGTTTAATGGGGATTTAAAAAATCTCCATTGGAAAGTGACTGTAACCAGACCGCATAAATTTAAAAGTTCCAAATGCAAATTGTTGTTTGAATGTGGAATGCTGTTATCAGTGGAAACAAAATCCATACAGCTTTTTGCTGGGATGCAGATAAATATCTGAAAATGAATTTTGAAAGGGCACAGGATATGTTCTGAAAACTAGATATACATTTGCTTATTGCTGTCTTTCTGTGATGCAAAACTCTTGAACCACTTTGCAATAATGTGCTAAATAATACAGTGGATTCTGTCTAATTGGACCATTGGTTAATCAGGGCCACTTATTTGGGACAACTCTTTAAAAAAACAAATACTAATCAAGAAAATAGCCAAGATTCCCTTCACTTATTTGGAACACCATGCTGCTTAATTGGGACAGGAGACTGTTGCCATATAGCTTCTCTTTAGTTTCAGTCATGTGTATTTGTATGTCCATTAAACACTCATCATCATCATCGTCAGGTGCCATGCCCAGTTTGAGCTTTGACTGCCATGGCCCACACACTCCTGTTTCGGGTCAAGTGGATCAATTCATTGGTATTCATTTCCAGTTCCCTAGCTGCTGTCTCCATCATCGTTTGTCTTTGCCTTTCTCTTGCTGTCTTCCCTTCAATCTTTCCCATAATTACCGTGCATTCTAACTCCTCTCTCCTAATCATATGTCCAATGAAGTCATGTTGTCTTTTCATGATCTCATACATGATTTCTCTTTTTGTGCTTGCTCTGTTCATGACATCATTAGATATTCGTTTCGTCCATGATATTCTTTGCATCCTCCTCAAAAACCAATCTCTGCTGCCTCAATTCGTTTCCTCATGTTACTAGATATTGTCCAACATTCTGAACCATATAACATAACTGGATAAACGTAACATTTTAGTACTTTGAGGCGGGTTGTCATACCTAGTTTAGTGTTGGTCAGTATACTCTTCATTCTTATAAAGGTGTCTTTTACCATCCCTGTTCTTCTTTTGATGTCCATGTCACACCTGCCATCTGAAGTCACCCAGCTTTCTAAGCAGCAAACTTCTGTACTTGTTTTATGCCTTCCCCATTTATTCTCAGCTTGCAGATAGGATTCTTCTCCTTTTTGGATATCACCATATATTCTGTCTTTTTGCAGTTGATAGACCCATTTTTGCACTTTCGTCAACAACTATATCAGTTAAATTTTGTATTTCTTCCTCCGTACTTGCAATTAACACAGTGTCATCCGCATATCTGAAATTACCGATGTTTTCACCACCTACTTTAATTCCTAAGATGTCTCTTATTTTTTATAATATTGTTTCACTGTACACATTAAACAAATCAGGGGAGAAAACACACCCTTGTCTAATCCATTAGATACTACAATGTGCTTAAAGTGTTAGTTGTGTGTGCTTATGTTATCCATTTGGCTGACATGCCAATTCAAAAACCAGAGATTTTTGATAATTTTGTTTTTTATTTTGACTTTTAAAAATTCAGACTCTTGCCAAAGAGGCAAGTTTGAAACAGGCAGTATAGTTTGTCACTGATACTTGGCAAGAAATAAGTAGTATGACATTTCAGAACTGTTTTGCTCACTGCAGTTTTGAGCATTCAGACTTGGAGATGCCAGAAATGGCCAGCAGTGAAAATGAAATGATTTCACTACTTCAGCAAGTTAGAAACTATGAAGAATTTGAAGGTATTGACAATCATCTTGAATGTTATAATGAAAATGAAGATTTGGAAGATGCAATTGTCAAGATCATTATATCAATACACAAAGTTGGTTAATAGAAACATAGAAAATAGGTGCAGGAGTAGGCCATTTGGCCCTTCGAGCCTGCACCGCCATTCAGTGTGATCATGGCTGATCATCCAACTCAGAACCCTGTACCTGCTTTCTCTCCATACCCCCTGATCCCTTTAGCCACAAGGGCCATATCTAACTTCCTCTTAAATATAGCCAATGAACCGGCCTCAACTGTTTCCTGTGACAGAGAATTCCACAGATTCACCACTCTCTGTGTGAAGAAGTTTTTCCTCATCTCGGTCTTAAAAGGCTTCTCCTTTATCCTTAAACTGTGACCCTTCATTCTGGACTTCCCCAACATCAGAAACAATCTTCCTGCATCTAGCCTGTCCAATCCCTTTAGAATTTTATACGTTTCAATAAGATCCCCCCTCAATCTTCTAAATTCCAGTGAGTATAAGCCTAGTCGATCCAGTCTTTCTTCATATGAAAGTCCTGCCATCCCAGGAATCAATCTGGTGAACCTTCTCTGTACTCCCTCTATGGCAAGAATGTCTTTCCTCAGATTAGGGGACCAAAACTGCACACAATATTCTAGGTGTGGTCTCATCAAGGCCTTGCACAACTGCAGTAGAACCTTCCTGCTCCTGTACTCAAATCCTTTTGCTATGAATGCCAACATACCATTTGCCTTTTTCACTGCCTGCTGTACCTGCATGCCCACCTTCAATGACTGGTGTACAATGACACCCAGGTTTTGTTGCATCTCCCCTTTTCCTAATTGGCCACCGTTCAGATAATAATCTGTTTTCCTGTTCTTGCAACCAAAGTGGATAACCTCACATTTATCCACATTAAATTGCATCTGCCATGAATTTGCCCACTCACCTAACCTATCCAAGTCACCCTGCATCCTCTTAGCATCCTCCTCACAGCTAACACCGCTGCCCGGCTTTGTGTCATCTGCAAACTTGGAGATGCTGCATTTAATTCTCTTGTCTAAATCATTAATATATATTGTAAACAACTGGGGTCCCAGCACTGAGCCTTGTGGTACCCCACTGCTCACTGCCTGCCATTCTGAAAAGGTCCTGTTTACTCCCACTCTTTGCTTCCTGTCTACCAACCAATTCTCTATCCACATCAATACCATACCCCCAATACCGTATGCTTTAAGTTTGCACACTAATCTCCTGTGTGGGACTTTGTCAAAAGCCTTTTGAAAATCTAAATATACCACATCCACTGGCTCTCCCCTATCCACTCTACTAGTTACGTCTTCAAAAAATTCTATAAGATTCGTCACATGATTTTCCTTTCACAAATCCATGCTGACTTTGTCCGATGATTTCACCTCTTTCCAAATGTGCTGTTATCACATCTTTGATAACCGACTCTAGCATTTTCCCCACCACCGATGTCAGACTAACCGGTCTATAATTCCCCGGTTTCTCTCCCTCCTTTTTTAAAAAATGGGGTTATATTAGCCACCCTCCTTAAGCACTCTGAGATGCAGACCATCTGGCCCTGGGGATTTATCTGCCTTTAAAAAAGGAAATTAATAAAGGTGACACATTGGAACTTGAGCTAGTGACTACACAGGATGCCAGGAAATTTATTGTTGAATTATGACACTACTTCATGCAGAAAGACAATGAAGACAGTCCATTATCTACATTAAGTGTCTTTGGTGATTTTGTTCATTTACAGTCAATCAGAAGAACATGACAGAGCAATCTGGATAAATTCCTCTGTTAATAACTATTAGGAACTAATACACAGTTTTATAGTACTGTTGTATTAATAGAGTTCTAATTCATTCTGTATTTCATTTAAATACATAATCTGTTAATCAGTTAAATAGTAGTTTTTTACCTATTTCCATGAAACTTTGGTTAATTGGGGCAGCTGCTTAATTAGGCCAAATTGCACTGTTCCTGATCTGTCCCAGTTAATTGGCATCCACTGTATATACAAAAACACTTGTTTTCCTGCCTGATTCTCTCCTTCTGGAGGTCCTTAAATTCTTCTCTCTAATGGAATTAAAATTCTTACATTTTAAATAAGCAATATCCAAACACATTTTGCTTTTATTCAGGAAACTGAATTTTGCTTGCCATGGCAGGTGGCTGTCTGGGGCTGCCCACCTTCAAACATGTAGCACTGACAGTTTTGATTGAGGACACTCATTAGTTTTGCCTTCTGTTAAAGCTGTGAGGGGTATTCCAATATATATATTCCAATATAACTCAGAGTCCTGCCATGTGCAGAAGTTCGCTGATGACACGGCCATAGTGGGGTGTGTCAGGAATGGACAGGAGGAGGAGTATAGGAAACTGATACAGGACTTTGTGATATGGTGCAACTCAAACTACCTGCGTCTCAATATCACCAAGACCAAGGAGATGGTGGTGGACTTTAGGAGATCTAGGCCCCATATGGAGCCAGTGATCATTAATGGAGAACGTGTGGAGCAGGTTAAGACCTACAAGTATCTGGGAGTACAGTTAGACAAGAAGCTTGACTGGACTGCCAACACAGATGCCTTGTGCAGGAAGGCACAGAGTCGAATGTACTTCCTAAGAAGGTTGGCGTCATTCAATGTCTGTAGTGAGATGCTGAAGATGTTCTATAGGTCAGTAGTGGAGAGCGCCCTCTTCTTTGTGGTGGCGTGTTGGGGAGGAAGCATTAAGAAGAGGGACGCCTCACGTCTTAATAAGCTGGTAAGGAAGGCGGGCTCTGTCGTGGGCAAAGTACTGGAGAGTTTAACATCGGTAGCTGAGCGAAGGGCGCTGAGTAGGCTACGGTCAATTATGGATAACTCTGAACATCCTCTACATAGCACCATCCAGAGACAGAGAAGCAGTTTCAGCGACAGGTTACTATCGATGCAATGTTCCTCAGACAGGATGAAGAGGTCAATACTCCCCAATGCCATTAGGCTTTACAATTCTACCTCCAGGACTTAAGAACTTTTTAAAAGCTATCAATGCTTTTTGAGACGGTGATTTAGATGCATATCATATTTTTTTTACTGAGTTAAGTATTGTATGTAATTAGTTTTGCTACAACAAGTGTATGGGACATTGGAAAAAAAGTTGAATTTCCCCATGGGGATGAATAAAGTATCTATCTATCTATCTATCTATCTATCTATCTATTGAGAAGGTCAAGTACAGCAGTGAGGTCTAGATAGCAAACTGCCCTGAGGTTGCAAAGGGCCAGTAAGGTGGGCTGTCCACATTTGGCCCAGGTCAGAGCAGAAGTGTGAAGAAGATGGCCAACAAAATGTGGCCCAGCATCTATTACAGTATGTGATTCATAGATTTTAAAACATTATTGGCTTATTTTTGTACTCTTAGTAGTTATTCCTGATCATGTTTAGGACAGAAAGCAACAATTGCAATTCATAAGATGTTCATATTCAGAATTTATAAATGGCATTGTACAGACACTGGTATTATTACAATTATTCCTTTACAAATTCTCAATGCTTTTAGGTTTCAGTGTAAAAATGTATTTATAGTAGCTATTGGAGCATAACTTTGTTTTTATTTGTAGTTTCTATAGCAGCGACAGCAATCTACACTTACGCCTGGCTTATTCCTCTTGGAGTCTGGGGCTTTCTGATGTGGAGAAACAATAAAGTAGTGAACATTGTCTCGTATTCATTCTTGGAGATAGTGTGTGTATATGGATACTCACTATTTATTTACATTCCTACTACAGTAAGTATGACCTTGATTTCGGTTGGGCTAAATTCATTGGGATGGTGTGACAGATCTTAACTCCAGTACTAGCGCCAGAGGAATGTATGTGTAGAACAACACATTAGGAACTTAGGAGGAATACTATCTGTAAATAGTTCAAAGTAAATTGATTATCAAAGTGCATATATGTCACCATGTACCACGCTGAGATTAATTTTCTTGCGGGCATACTAAATAAATCCATACTAGAATAATAACCATAAATGAATCAATGAAAGACTGCACCAACTTGGGTGTTCAGCCAGTGTGCAAAAGACAACAAACTGCAAATACAAAAATAAATAAGTAATAATAAATAAACAATAAATATCAAGAATGTGAGGTGAAGAGTCCTTGAAAATGAGTCCATAGGTTGTGTGAGCATTTCATTGATGGGGGTAGGTTTTGTTGAGTGAAGTATCCCCTTTGGTTCAAGAGCTTGATGGTTGAGGGCTAATAACTGTTCCTGAACCCAGTGGTGTAACTCCTGAGGTTCCTATACCTTCTTCCCAATGGCAGCAATGAGAAGAGAGCATGATGATGGGTGCTGCTTTCCTACGACAGTGCTTTGTGTAAATGTGCGCAATGGTGGGGAGGGCTTTGCCTGTGATGGACTGGGCCTCATCCACTACTTTGTGTGAGATTTTCCATTCAAGGGCATTGGTGTTTTTATATCATGCTGTGATTGAAGTATTCAGTCAGTATGTTCTCCACCGCACATCTGTAGAAGATTGTCAGAGTTTTAGAAGTCAAACCAAGTCTTTGCTAACTTCTAAGGAAACAGAGGCATTGCCATGATTTCTTTGTAAATTCCTGTACATGCTGAGCCGAGGACAGATCCTCTGATGAACATTGACTTATGGACCTCTGATTTCCTCCTTCTGATGTCAAAAGTCAGCTTCTCAGTCTTGCTGATATTGAGTGCGAGGTGGTTGTTATTTTCAGTTTCCCTCCTATGTGCTGATTCATCACCACCTTTTTTTCGGACAATAACGGTAGTGTTGTCAGCAAATTTGAATATGGCATTGGAGCTGTACTTAGCTACATAGTCATATGTGTAAAGCGAGTAGAGCAGGGGGCAAATCACAGCCTTGTAGTGTACCTGTGCTGATGGAGATGGTGGAAGAGATGTTGTTGCCAATTCAAACTGACTGAGGAAACAGAGGATCCAGTTGCACAAAGATGTATTGAGGCCAAGGTTATTGAAGCTTATTGATTAGTTTTGAGGGGATGGTGGTATTGAATACCAAGCTGTAGTCGATAAAGAGCATTCTGATGCATGCATTTTTTGCTGTCTAAATGTTCCAGGGTTGAGTGAAAAGCAAATGAGATGGCATCTGCTGTGGCTTGTCGCTCCAGTAGGCAAATTAGAGTGGATCTAAGTCGCTTCTGAGGCAGGAGTTGATATGCTTCATCACTAACCTCTCAAAACACTTAATCACCGTGAATGTAAGTGCTACTGGATGATAAGTCATTGAGGCAGATTACTATTTGCTTAGGCAATGTTTAAGTAAAGTCTGCTTGAAACAGATGGGTACCTCAGACTGCCGAAGCAAGAGATTAAAGTGAACACTCCATCCAGCCCAGGTCTTTAGTACTCGGCCAAGTACCCCCGTCTAGGCTGGATACTTTCCATGGGTTCACCCTCCTGAAGGCTGCTCACACATCAGTCTCAGAAATGGGCATCACAGGATCATCGGGGCTGTGGGAGTTCATGATGGTTCCTCCATGTTTTTTGACAGTCAAAGCGAGCATAGAAGGCATTGAGCTCATCTGGAGATGAAGCCCTGTTGTCACCAATGTGGTTTGACTTAACTTTGTAAGAGGTGATTGTATTCAAACCCTGCCACGACCGTCAAGTGTCCTTCGATGATTCAAGTTTTGTCCAGAATTGCTACTTTGCCTGTGAGATGGCTTTCTGGAGATCGTACCTGGATCTCTTTAACTTTCTGGGTCATCAGACTTGAATGCCTCTAATCTGGCCCTCGGCAGATTTTGAATCTCATGGTTCATCCAGGGTTTTCAATTGGAGAAGGTCTAAATGATTTTGTGGCTACTCAAAAAACAGAGTAAAGTAATATGGATTGTTAACTTTATGGTATTTGGGTCTGTTTGAAGTTGATACTGACTTCTCTGAAAGGTGAAGGAAATGCAGATGGAAAATTTGGAAAGGTAATAAGAGTTGTTACTGGGATTAGGTGTTCCTGGGGACGCTTTGCCAGCCAATAACTTTAGTGGCTTGGGCTACAGTTCAGGTAGCCCACTGATATTAGGGTATCTAATCCTGCTGCGGTTTTTTTTAAGGAATTGGTGATAGATGATTCAAAGATCACAGAAGCATGTTCATCTTGGTTTGTAGTGTTTGACCGTGCTATTTGTAAACAAGAGAAGATCAAAGTGAAACTGTTCATTATTTTAATCAAGCTACAAACAAAGTGACAGATGCGCTGAGGTGAGGAGCAGGACAAAATATAGAATGTATTGCAGGGCTGGTGCCAACAGTGCAAAGGTAATAATCACTGAGGATTCTTGCTGAAAATCTACAGAAAGAGCCTCTTGTGTATCATCACATTTCAGAGAAATTCAGTAATGTAGCCATGTACTTTCAGAACTACATTTATGAAACAATGTTTCTAAGAGTACTGTGTGATCATGCTTTTTTTCTGAGATGAGATGCAACACTGGAATTTTGGGGCACTGCTTTATTATACTTGTGTTAATGAGCCATTCTTCATATCGGATGTTCTTAGAATCATACAACTATCAGCACAAAAACAGGCCTTTACCCCCCCCCCCCAAGTCTGAGAGAACCATGAAGCAGCCATTTATACTAATCTTACACTAAACTCATTTCCTCCTCTACACATTCCCACCACTTCTCCCACATATGAATTAAATAATCTAATGCCTAAAGCAAAGTTAAATTGCTGAGGTAAATTAGATCTCGTGTATTCTAAACTGGTCTCTTGCAACTCAACAAAATTTTTGTAGCAGTGCTTGCTCAGCAGTCTCCTGATATAATGGAGGCCGCTCTGACTAGTGGTGGAAGCTCAAAGTGGGTAGTTTTTCTTTAAACTGCTCACCTGCCAGCTCTAGCTATCCTTCACCTACTAACCTCCAAGCTCAAACTTCCACTGAGTTTCTTTTCCTATGTTTTGTATTGACACGGACAGCATAGATCTTGTATGAGCATGTAATACTTTTTCCCTTGTTGTGTTGCAGATGCTGTGGATTATTCCAAGTGAGATAGTACGTTGGCTGACAATAGTATTAGCCATGTGCCTTTCAGGCACCGTTCTAGTGATGACCTTCTGGCCAGCTGTCCGGGATGATAATCGGAGAATTGCCATAACAACTATTGTAGTTATTCTGATCCTTCATGCCCTGCTTGCCGTTGGCTGTAAGGTACATATGGATTTGTAATTCTGATGATGTGTCAACTTGAAATGTTAACTCCCTCTTTTCACAGATACTGCCTGACATGTTAAGTTTCTCAGATTTTTTTTAACTTTATAATTTACTTGCTTCATGGAACTAACTAATACAGTATATTGACATTCTAATTATAAGAACATTATGTTTTGTCAATTTTTTTCACTAAATTGCACATTGGGAAAGAATTAAAATCAGGATTATTTTTGTCTTGTATTTATTTTCCTTGATCTCCATAAATCCACTGAGCAAATTCCATCAGCCCCTTTTCAATAGTTTCAATAGTTCCTTTTAATGTCAGAGAATGTACACAATGTACTACCTGAAATTTTTTGTTCTTTGCAGACATCCATGAAAAAAGAAGAGTACCCCAAAGAATGAGTGACAATAAAAGCATGAGAACCCCAAAGCTCCCCTACTTCCCTCCCATGCACAAGCAGCAGCAAAGCAATCACCCTCTCCCTCCCCCAACCCATTACTTCAGTAAAAACATCAGCACCTTTCACCCACCGAGGAAAGCCCCCAGGAAAGACCATGATCTGCAGTACCACAAAAACTAGTCATTCACCTGACACTTTGACATTTCACAGGCGCATGCCCTCTCCCCTCTCCCTCCCCCAATGAGTTCAAAGAAGTTGCTGTCAAGTGGGTTAACGAGCCAGCAGAAATGGACTGATACGTTGGAGTCTGGTGGTACTGTAACTAAAGGTGTTTATTAGTAAACTAAGTAATACAGTATCAAAAATGCAAATATACAGATAAAACAGGTTAGCAATAATAAATACAGAAGTATAGGAATAAGAATCAAAAACCAAGCTCTATCAAAGTCTAGGGGTAAATGAATAATCTTAAGATAATGCAGAGTTCAGTTCAGTTTAAGTCAAGGTAGTTGCTGTTGTGACATTAGAGAGAGAGAGCGAGATGTGAGCCGCTGCAGCAGGCAAACCTTCCGTTGTCTTCTTGTTCCATTGTACTGATGTGGTCATACGGTTATGACCCCTCCGTTCCTGGCTAGACCGTTCTTCCGTGGTGGGCTCGTCACTCTGGCACGAGTGGACACATACACAAGCCCCCACCAGTCCTGCCGTCACACTGTGAGCCTTGCGACCGATCTCCTGATTCGGTCCTCTAAGCCCCCACCTTCCTGTGGGTGCACAACACTCTTGCAGTGTCTCGTGGCGTGTCTGAGGGTGTCTCCGCAGACCCGTCTTTTATCCCCACTGACGGGGTATCAGCCATCCATTAACTCTATGTCCATCAAACTGACCACTCCCTGCTGTCTCTGCAGGAATGTTAACGAGCAAAGAAGTGTCCTTGTAGCAAAAGGTAAATAATCAGTGAAGAAGCCATAATACTAAATCATGTGTGTCTCTCTCTCTCTTACCTGCATCAGATGCCTCTCCCTCTGTTCCCCATCTCTCTCTCTCTCTCTCTCTCTCATTAGCAGCATGGTTCACGGGGGAAGGGGTCAGCTCTGGACCCCAGCTCCATCTGGTTCTCTCATCACACACAACAATATATTCCAACAGTTTTATTTTCCTAATGAACATAAAACTGATTTAGAAAGACAAAATTGATTCCAATATTGAGCAGTCAGTAACTGAGGTGAAAGTGAGTGCAGTATACAGCTTAGAAGGATTTACAAATACTCTTTCAAAAGATGGAATGTATTCCATTTTTTTTACTCTAAGTAAATATGTTTTTTTTTGTTGGGCTCCAAATTCAAATTACCTGTATTTCTTTATTTGAAAGTATCCTTATTTTCCAAAGCATGTTGGAAACCTTGTTGAAACAATTTTTAAAAAGTTTTACTGATAATGGATTTCTTGTATTGTTCAAGCTTTCACTATTCTTAATATATATTTTCTGATTTTACAAGTTATTTTTGTTTGTTTTTTTTGTACAGTGAATGCAGTTTTTAATTAACCACAATCTGAAGCCAAGTTTCTTTTCTTTTGCCTTAAGGGCCATATGCACACATCTGGTGTGCATTTTCTTGGGAAAACTTACTTTAAAATACCATTGGTCTTGGTATTATAATGTTTTTATTGCAATTCCCCAGGCCTATTTCTTTGATCCACCAGAAGAAATCAAGCCTTCTCTTGTCACGACAACTATTACTCCAACTCGTAATGGAACTTTGGTGACAAACCATGCTGCAGCATAACTTGTCAGGTGAGCATTTCCATGAGCAGGGTATGAAGGACAAATAGGAGAAACAAAGTTCTTAATCCCAATTTAGACTTTGATTGTTTTAGGTTTAATTTAATGGGTTTTACATTAGATTCCAAAAACTAGTTAGCATATTGTCATAAATAAGAGACTCGACAGATGCTGGAAATCCAAAGCAACATGTACAAAATGCTGTAGGAGCTCAGCAGATCAGGTAGCAGTATTGTCAGTTAATCATATGAAACAGCATGCCTCTGACCCATGCAGAACAGGAAGTCTCAGGATTAGCTCCAATCTGTGAATATTTATCAGGGTTACATTTCAAATGGTCTTGAATGAATACGATAGTGTAATAGTTAAATTACTTGATTAGCACTCAGGGTTCTGAGCCATTGATCCAGAGACTGAATCCTCTCCACCATAGCAGGTGGGGAACTTAAACTCAAATACAGCTTCTGAGGTATTGGTACAATTTCTCTAAACCTGTCCCTGAGCCATGCATTCACTTTTCAGATCTTGTTGATCCAATGCTATTTGCACATTGTACAGGTAGTACTCCAGGGATTATTATCTTCTGTGATTCTGTTTCTTGAATCTAGAACCAGGCTGTTCATGCTCCCACAGTAGAACCTCCTTCCTAGTTCCACTTAAGATCTGCTAAAGCTATTGAAGAGAGCTTAAGCTAGTATTGCCGGGGTATGGGATCTGAACTGAAGAGACGGAGGAAAGGGCATTTGGCTCACAGATAGAGAAAGCTTGGAGACAGTGTGAGAGGGAGGATAGGCAGATGATAGAGAAGGGACATGCTCAGACTGATGGTTTGAGATGTGTCTATTTTAATGCAAGGAGTATCATGAACAAAGCTGATGAGCTCAGAGCTTGGAGCAGTACTTGGAGCTCTGATGCTGTGGCCATTACAGAGACTTGGATGGCTCAGGGGTAGGAATGGCTACATCAAGTGCCAGACTTTAGATGTTTCAGAAAGGACAGGGAGGGAGGCAAAAGAGGTGGGGGTGTAGCACTGCTGATCAGAGATATTGTCACGGCTGTAGAAAAGGAGGAAGTCATGGAGGAATTGTCTACTGAGTCTCTGGGTGGAAGTTAGAAACAGGAAGCGGTCAATAACTCTTCTGGGTGTTTTTTATAGACCACCCAATGGTAACAGGGACATTGAGGAGCAGATACGGAGACAGATTGTGGAACGGTGTAGAGGTGTAGTAATAACAGGGTTGTTGTAATGGGAGATTTTAATTTCCCCAGTATTGATTGGCATGTCCCTAGAATAAGGGGCTTAGATAGGGTGGAGTTTGTTAGCCTACAAGAAGAGAGGCTGTACTTGATTTGGTATTGGGAAACGAACCTGGTCAGGTGTCGGATCTCTCAGTGGGAAAGCATTTTGGAGATAGTGATAATATTTCTATTTTCCTTACAATAGCATTGGAGAGAGATCGGAACGGACAAGTTAGGAAAGTGTTTAATTGGAGTAAGGGGAAATATGAAGCTTTCAGACAGGAACTTCGAAGCATAAATTGGGAACAGATATTCTCAAGGAAATATACGGCAGAAATGTGGCAAATGTTCAGGGGATGTTTGCATGGCGTTCTGCACAGTTATGTTCCAAGGAGACAAGGATGGCAGGGTTCAGAAACCGCGGTGTACAAAGGCTGTTGAAAATCTAGTCAAGAAGAAAAGAAAAACTTACGAAAGGTTCAAGAAACTAGGTAATGATAGAGATCTAGAAAATTATAAGGCTAGCAGGAAGAAGCTTAAGAATGAAATTAGGAGAGCCAAAAGGGGCCATGAGAAAGCCTTGGTGAGCAGGATGAAGGAAAACCCTAAGGCGTTCTACAAGTATGTGAAGAGCAAGAGGATAAGACACAAGAGAATAGGACCAATCAGTGTGACAGTGGAAAAGGAAGGAGGAGGTAGCGGAGGTACTTAATGAATACTTTGCTTCAGTATTCACTACGGAAAAGGACCTTGGTGATTGTAGGGATGACTTACAGTGGAGTAAAAAGCTTGAGCATATAGACATTAAAGATGATGTGCTGGTGCTTTTGGAAAGCATCAAGTTAAGTCACCGGGACCGGATGAGATATATCCCAGGCTACTGTGGGAAGCAAGGGAGGAGATTGCTGAGCCTCTCGCAATGATCTTTGCATTATCAATAGGGTTGGGAGAGGTTCCGGAGAATTGGAGGGTTGTAGATATTGTTCCCTTATTCAAGAAAGGGAGAAGTGATAGCCCAGGAAATTATAGACCAGTGAGTCTTTAGTGGTTGGTAAGATGATGGAGAAGATCCTGAGAGGTAGTATTTATGAACATTTGGAGAGGCATAATATGATTAGGAATAGTCAACATGGCTTTGTCAAAGGCAGGTTGTGCCTTTCGAGCCTGATTGAATTTTTTGAGAATGTGACTAAACACAGTGATGAAGGTAGAGATGTAGATGTAGTGTATACGGATTTCAGCAAGGCATTTGATAAGGTACCCCATGCAAGGCTTATTGAGAAAGTAAGGAGGCATGAGATGACTTGTGGATCCAGAACTGGCTTGCCCACTGAAGGCAAAGAGTGGTTATAGATGGGTCATATTTTGCATGGAGGTCAGTGACTTGTGGTGTGCCTCAGGAATCTGATTTGGGTCCCCTTCTCTTGGTGATTTTTATAAATGACCTGGATAAGGAAGTGGAGGGATGGGTTAGTAAATTTGCTGATGACACAAAGATTGGGGGTGTTGTGGATGGAGGGCTGTCAAAGGTCACAGTGGGACATCGATAGGATGTAAAACTGGGCTGAGAAGTGGCAGATGGAGTTCAACCAGTTAAGTGTGAGGTGGTTCATTTTGGTAGATTAAATATGATGGCAGAATATAGTATTAATGGTCAGACTCTTGACAGTGTGGGGGATCAGAGGGATCTTGGGGTCCGAGTCCATAAGACACTCAAAGCTGCTGCTCAGGTTGACTGTGTGGTTAAGAAGGCATACGGTGTATTGATTTCAGAAGCCAAAAGGTAATGTTGCAGCTATATAGGACCCTGGTCAGACCCCACTTGGAGTACTGTGCTTAGTTCTGGTCGCTTCTCTACAGGAAGGATGTGGAAACTATAGAAAGAGTGCAGAGGAGATTTACAAGGATGGTGCCTGGATTGGAGAGCATGCTTTATGAGAATAGGTTGAGTGAGCTTGGCCTTTTCTCTTTGGAGTGACGGAGGATAAGAGACGATCTGACAGAGGTGTATAAGATGATGAGAGGCATTAAACACGTGGATAGTCAGAGGCTTTTTCCTAGGGCTGAAATGGCTAACACAAGAAGGCACAGTTTTAAGGTGCTTAGAAGTTAATTACAGAGGAGATGTCAGGGGTAAGTTTTTTTTAACACAGAGAGTAGTGAGTGCGTGGAATGGGCTGCTGGTGACTGTAGTGGAGGCAGTAACTCGAGGTAATTTCTAAAGTACATGTTTGGCACAGCATTGTGGGCCGAAGGACCTTATTGTGCCGTAGGTTTTCTATGTTTCTATGAATACACATGAATTCAGCCAAATCAAACAGCATTACTCCAGGGAAAAACACAGTACCAACAGTCAAACACAGCACAAGGCGCATATAGCACATAGCAGTGAGTACATGTTTGGCACAGCATTGTGAGCCAAAAGACCTGTATTGTGCTGTAGGTTTTCTATGTTTAAGATCCCAGATGCCTATCAGATCCAGGAACACAGGATCTTTCCCTTTGAGCTCCCTTCCATTTGTAAGAGAATGACCCTCACATAACACCAAGCAACCAACAGAGCCTTCTGGATTTGTACTTAAAACTACAAGGAACGTTTATCACCCTAATCATATCTGACCTCTGTTGCTGCTGCATTTTACTTTACTCCCGTAAATTGTCTCTGGCGCTAACATCAGTTCACTTATTTTCCCTTATGTCAGCAAGAACCTGGGCTCCTTCAACAAATGCAAAGGCTAAAGTCCTTCCAAAACTACTTCCTGGACTTCATATCTAACAGTGGTAACGACCTCTGGCAAACAATAGCCAATTAACTGATTTCCTCTCTGAAATGTCTGAAACTCTAGCTCAGCGTTTCCCAACCTTTTATATCCCATTGCCCCCCAAAGCACTTTCATACTTGCCAATGCTCCCCCAATGATTCTGTTTTAAATTTTTATTTGCCTTTAAACCCAGATTGCACAGTACCTGTGTATTGTATAGCAGCTTCAATATCAATTTGATTCTTGAGCCTGACAGGTTTTAGCAGGAGTTGAATTTATCTTGTTCAAGTTGTGACCACCAATAAAAGCTGACATTTTTGAAAAGTATTTTTGCATCTTCATCGTTCTGAATATCGATAATTACTTCTTGCAATTTCTCTTCCTGTTCTTCCACTTTGCAAAGAAATGGGCTGATTACCTAGTCCAAAATTTCCAGATCATTCAAATCCTTGGATCGATTCTGAAAATTCTTCAGTGACTGCAAGTATAAGCATTACTCTTGCAAATCACCGTCTGTGAAACAGAGTGTCGTACTTCTCCTGGAGGGAAACTGTGAGGACATTCTTCTTCCAATGTTTTGCTTATATATTTCCAATTTTCCAATAAAAGTGGACACTGCACTTTTTGCCTGGTTTAAATTGAAATTCTCACCCTGCAGTTTCATATTTAGAATGTTCATTTTGTCATAGAGATAGGCTTGGTATGCCACATCTCCATGTAGAAGTTCAATCTTGTTTTCCAAGCAGCAGCTTTTTGACAGCCAATGAACTTCGTGTGAAGAAGCAAGCGTTCAAACTCTTCATTGTTATCTTGGCCTAACTGGCAAAATATTCTGCTATTTAGTAGATTAGCTTTAATTTTGTTAACAGCAGATATTACAAGAGTCATGCTTGAGATGTTGATGATGAATTACAATGTTGAGAATGTGTGTTTCACTCGTACCATGCCACAAGACAAGAGGAACTGTTGGGCATCCTGGTTGCTAATTTATGCATCCCCAGTAATGTCTGTTCAGTTGATAAGGTCAGATGAGATTGCCGAATTTCAGATGCATTCTGACGACAAGTGCTCACTACTATGGTTCTTCCTCTGTTCCAGTGTTTCATCCTTTTTTCTGGAAGTGCCTGCTCTATTAATGGTCAGGTCTTGTCCTCAAGTTAGGGCTGCTTACCCACTCCTCCCCCCCCCCCCCCAAAGAATCTTGAATGCCCCTGATGACTTCTATTTCCACTAACACCTCCTTGGGACACATAACTGCCCCCACTGGGAATCACTGCTGTAGCTTATCAGCTTTGTAGTAAATCTAAGGTTGCTGCTATGGATCAGTAATGTTTCCTAATTCCAATGTGATAGAAACATAGAAAACCTACATACAGCACAATACAGGCCCTTCGGCGCACAAAGTTGTGCGGAACATGTCCCTACTTTAGAAATTACTAGGCTTACCCACAGCCCTCTTTTTCTAAGCTCCATGTACCTATCCAAAGATCTCTTAAAAACCCTATCGTATCCACCTCTACCACCGTTGCTGGCAGCCCAACCCACGCACTCACCACTCTCTGAGTGGAAAAACTTACCCCTGACATCTCCTCTGTACCTACTCCCCAGCACCTTAAACTTGTGTCCTCTTGTGGCAACCATTTTAGCCCTGGGAAAAAGCCTCTGACTATCCACACGATCAATGCCTCTCATCATCTTATACACCTCTATCAGGTCACCTCTCATCCTCTGTCGCTCCAAGGAGATAAGGGGGGAGATAAAATATACTTTATTTACTTTATTAATTTATTGTCACCAACAATTGATACTAGAGTGTATTATCATCACAGCGGTATTTGGTTCTGTGCTTTGCGCTCCCTGGAGTACAAATCAATAGTAAATATAATAAAAATTTAAATTATAAATCATAAATAGAAATAGAAAGTAAGGTAGTGCAAAAAAAACCCAGACAGGTCCGGATAATTGGAAGGTATGGTCCAGGTCCGGTCAGGATCCATTCAGCAGTCTTATCACAGTTGGAAAGAAGCTGTTCCCAAATCTGGCCATATGAGTCTTCAAGCTCCTGAACCTTCTCCCAGAGGGAAAAGGGACAAAAAGTGTGTTGGCTGAGTGGGTCATGTCCTTGATTATCCTGGCAGCACTGCTCAGACAGTGTGCGGTGTAAAGTGAGTCCAAGGACGGAAGATTGGTTTGTGTGATGTGCTGGGCTGTGTTCACGGTCTTCTGCAGCTTCTTCCGGTCTTGGACAGGACAACTTCCATACCAGGTTGTGATGCATCCTAGAAGAATGCTTTCTACGGTGCATCTATAAAAATTAGTGAGGGTTTTAGGGGACAGGCCAAATTTCTTCAGCTTTCTCAGGAAGTAAAGGTGCTGGTGGTATACCAATAAACCAGTTACTTTTCTAACTTCCTGTCCAGTCACACTTCAGTAAATTCACCTTTTTTTAATGAATTCTTGTTTGTGTTCTGGTGCTGGTGATTTTTACTGATTCAATACATTTTTTTCTGTCTAAAATACAAACACAGTATCCACCACTCACCATAATCCCAAGAATTTGCTGAATTCTCCAATGATTGAAGGTTTTCATTAAGTAATTGTGGAACCACTTTTCGTTTTGTTTCATTGGCCTGGTTTAAAATTAGTGAGAAAGAGTAACTGCTAGAGAATGCTGGAGGAACCCAGCAAGTCAGGCAGCATCTATGGTAGGGAATATCAAGACCCTTCATCAGTATGCTCCAGCATTTTGTGTGTGTTGCTCAAGATTTCCAACATCTGCAGAATCTCTTGTGTTAATGAAAATGAGTAGGTCTTTTCTATAAATTGCAAAATATGATGCAAAACTTAGGAAATTTAAATGAAACCTTTTAAAATAAGCCCATTTTACTTTCATTTATCGTGTTCATCCTCCCTGTCATAAATACTGTTCACATGCCTAGATTACATTTCTCTCTGCTAGTATTCCAACCTAATCTTGTTATTCAGTCAGTTTCAGTACCGTTTCTGAGTTCACCTTTGTCTGTTTTCAGTTTGGAAAAAAGCAGATTCTTCTGGATGTATTTCCAAAGTATTTATTGAACCCAAGTTTGAAATAATTAACTCATCTTTAAATTATAAAGAAGCTGTGCGTTTGAGAACTTTGTGAATTCGTTTTTATTTTATAAATTTCAATTACATCATATCTCTGCATTCTAAATAAAATGTTTCTTTTTAATTTTTTTTAGATTTGTTCTCTGATATATTGGTGTGCAGAAAGACTCTTCAAACTAAACAGCCAGTGTAACATGGATTAGTTAATTAGTCTACAAAGATATATGCTGATTTATTTGACTATGGTGAACATCTAAACCAATTAAATCAGGTTTTGGGATTTTTGCTTTGTGGCTAATGTTTTCCTGTTCTACTTTTCCACTGTCTAATGAAAGGTGTACATTACAAATTGTAAATACTCTTTCTCATGGTTTGCTAATTTAGTTTGGGGAAAGATATTGTTTGTAATCTTTAATGTATAGATAATTAAATTACAATTTTTGAACAGCTATACTTTATTTAAAATATGCCAATTGTAAAATGTACATAAGTTAGTTTTGTTTCATAGTTTTGTGTAGAATTTGACAAAAAGCTGAAGTCCATTGAATGTATAAACACATGTCATATGGAAATATTACAGCCATTATAATGAGAATCACTGTATGCAAATGAAGAATTGCCAATTTTGGGGTGAAAGGTTTGCTGTGTCTTTAATGTATCTTTCTCACTTTCAGGAATGGAAACAAAAGTAATCATCAAACCATAAAGCATAGGAACAAATCCTTTTGACCCGTCAGGTTCGCTCTGATCATGGCTTTGATTTATTACCTTCCTCAACCACATTCTTCTGCCTTTTCCCAGTAATCTTTGATGCTCTTACAAATCAAGAACCTTATCAATCTCTGCTTTAAATATACCAATGACTTGACCCCCCCTCCACATCTGTTTGCAGCAGTGAATTCCACAAATGGCTAAAGAAATTCCTCCTCATCTCTGTTCTTAATGGATGTCCTTGTATATGGAGGCTGTGCCCTCTGGTCCTAGATTCCCCTACTTTAGGAAACATCCTTCCCCATTCACTCTGTCTGAGCCTTTCAATATTTGTTAGGGTTCAATGAGATTCTCCTTCAGCTTGACATCATATTCTAGTCCTCTTGAATTAATGCTGATATTGCATTTGAGAACATAAGAAGTAGGAGCAGGAGTAGGCAATTAACTTGTTGAGCCTGCTCTGCCACTCAACAAGATCATGGCTGACTTGGCCATAGACTCATCTCCACCTACCTGCCTTTTCCCCATAACCCTTAATTCCCCTACTATGCAAAAATCTACCCAACCTTGTCTTAAATATATTTACTGAGGTAGCCTCCACTGTTTCATGGGCAGAGAATTCCACAGATTCACCACTCTCTGGGAAAAGCAGTTCCTCTTCATCTCCGTCCTAAATCTACTCCTCTGAATCTTGAGGCTATGTCCCCCAGTTCTAGTCTCTCCTACCAGTGGAAACAACTTTCCTGCCTCTATCTTATCTATCTCTTTCATAATCTTATATATTTCTATAAGATCTCCTCTCATTCATTTGCTTACCTTACTACTAAATCTACTTGCAAAGTTAACCTTTGGGGAATCCTGCATAAAGGCTTCCGAGTATCTTTGCACTTCTGATTTCTGAATTTACCCTCCATTCAGAAAACAATTCTATACCTTTATTCCTTCTCCCAACGTGCATTGCCATACACTTCCGTATACTGTTTTCCATCTGCCACTTCTTTACCCATTCTCCTAATTTGTCTAAGTCCTCCTACAGACTCGCTGCTTCCTCAACATTACCTGTTCCTTTACTTTATATAATCCACAAACATGTCCACAAAGCCATTAATTTGGTCATCTAAATGACTGACATTGACATGAAGGTAGATGGCCCCAATATCGACCCCTGCAGAACATCACTAGTCACAGGCAATCAACCAGAAAGGGCCTTCCTTTATTCTGAATCTTTGCTTCCTGCCAGTCAGCCAATCTCTTATCCATGCTAGTATCTTTCATGTAATATCATGGGCTCTTGTTTAACAGCCTCATGGGTGGCACCTTGTCAAAGGCCTTATGGAGATCCAAGTAAACAACATCCACTGATGCTCCTCTGCTTATCCTACCTGTTATTTCCTCAAAGGATTCCAACAGATTTTTCAAGCAAGATTTTCTCTTAAGGAAGCCATGCTTGTTTCAGCCTATTTTATCATGTCCCTTCAAGTACCCAGGAAGCTCATCTTTAATCATGGACTGCAACACCTCACCATCCACTGAAGTCAGACTAATTCTCTTTTTTCTGTTCCCCCTCCCTTCTTAAGGAATGAGCAACATTTGCAATTTTCCAGTCCTCTGGAACCATTGCAGAATTTAGTGATTCTTGAAGGATCATTACTAATGCTTCCACAGTCTCTTCAGCTACCTGTTTCAGAACCCTGAGGTGCAGTCCATCTAGTCCATGTGACTTATCTACCTTCACACCATTCAGATCCCAAACACTTTCTCCTTAATAATGGCAGCTGCACTCACTTCTCTCCCCCTCCCCTCCCCATATACAGTGGCATGCAAAAGTTTGGGCACCCCTGGTCAAAATTTCTGTTACTGTGAATAGCTAAGCGAGTAAAAAATGAACTTATTTCCAAGAGGCATAAAATTAAAGATGACACATTTCTTTAATATTTTAAGCAAGAAAGCTTTTTTATTTCCATCTTTTACAGTTTCAAAATAACAAAAAAGGAAAAGGGCCCAAAGCAGAATTTTGGGCCCCCTGCATGGCAGTGCTTAGTAACACCCACTTTGGAAAGTATCACAGCTTGTAAACGCTTTCTGTAGCCAGCTAACAGTCTTCAATTCTTGTTTGAGGGATTTTCGCCCATTCTTCCTTGCAAAAGGCTTCTAGTTCTATGAGATTCTTGGGCTGTCTTGCATGCACTGCTCTTTTGAGGTCTATCCACAGATTCTCAATGATGTTTAGGTTGGGGGACTGTGAGGGCCATGGCAAAACGTTCAGCTTATGCCCCTTGAGGTAGTCCATTGTGAATTTTGAGGTGTGTTTAGGATCATTGTCCTGTTGTAGAAGCCATCTTTTCATCTTTTGTTTTTACAGACGGTGTGATGTTTGCTTCTAGAATTTGCTGGTATTTAATTGAATTAATTCTTCCCTCTACCGGTAAATGTTCCCCGTGCCACTGGCTGCAACATGATCGATCCACCCCCATGCCTAACAGTTGGGGAGGTGTTCTTTTCATGAAATTCTTTTCCTCCAGACATACCTTTGCTCATTGTAGCCAAAAAGTTCAGGCATCGGGTTTGCTTAGATGCTCCTTTGAACTTTTTGAATAGAACTTTTTGGAACTAAATAGAAACTTAATAGAACTAAATTGCTTTTTCATCTTTCTATAAGATGGATGGGTTTGGTGCAGTGATATGCACTTCTCAATATCGATCTGAATGTCACTCAGGAGTTCAACATCCCATGTTCAGTAATTTGCAGTCTGTTTCATTCCTTTGAAAGAAGTTGGGCAGCTGTTGGAAAGGCAATTAAAAACATCTTGACCTTTTTCCATAGTGTGAGATAGTGTTCAGAGATTTCCTTCTGCAACCAAAAGTCTCAATATGAGTTTTTGAACTGTGGCTTCAGTTTAAAGTCATTTTGTAGCGATATCAGTGCTTTCTGTTAATTCCTCATTAGAAGTGTTTAGGAATGGGTTTATTACCCAATCTGGAATTTGGAGCATGTGAAGATCCTGAAATCTCTCTGATATTTCTTTATTCAGCTCATAAATTTGACGCAGTATACTTGAAGATCATCATATGATATTTCTTTTTCTTTCAATTCAGAGAGGAGTGGAAATTGGAAAAGTTGTGACGGCCAATGTTGCACTTAAATAGGGTTAACTTGGACAGAAATGTGGAGACAACTGATTTGACTAAGATTCACATAATTTCCTTGCAACTAAAGTATTACTACATTAAATTTTGCAAATAATTCTGATAAATAAGCAAAGTCATGCCTAATATTCTGGAGTTGATTACTGAATGAAGAGTTCAAGTCTTCAAAGTATTTAGTCACTGTTTCAAATATCTCAGGCAGTCTCCTTTTGCAGAGCCACCTCACTTCTGTTGCGCAACAGCATGCATTCAAACTGTTCATTGTCATTCTCAATGCAAAGCTCTTGAGATAGTTGAGAGCAAAGAACTTGATTTTATTTACTGCTGTGATAACAGTATTTAATGATTTGTGCAACCAATATTAGCTACAGCTTTTTTCAAGAAAGTAATAACTCCACAGTGGCATCCTGTCATTGTTGGTGCCCCACCTGTTGGACAAGCGAGAATGTTGGCGAGCAGAATGTCCTCTTTTGAGAAAAATTACCCATCAACCTGAAATCTTGACTTCCTTTCTGTACCTGTACTAATCCCCTTGCAAATAACTACTCCTGAACTATGCTTTCATCTTTTATGAAGTAAACCTAAACAAGAAGCAAAGTTACTTTGCTTGGCAAAGTTGACTCATCCAACTGCAGAGCAAATTCTGTTGTTGCATAATGGGTCTTCCACATTCTCAGACATCACATTTATTCATCTTTGAACAGAGTTGTCGCTTAGCAGAATCACTTTAGTTATTTGGTCTGGTGACCTATGCAAATCTGTACACAGAGGCTTCCTTACTGCTGGCAGAAGCAGTTCTTCTACAATTGTATAAGGCTTTCCAGATTTAGCAATGAGCAATGAAATATATAAAGCATACAAACCATCAGTTTTGTTGTGAAGTGCTGACAATCATTTTATAGTGTTCTCCATTTTAAAAAGTTTTCACGAAGTGACTGAACATCAACCAAGTACAAACAAATCCACAGATGCTGGATTGTGTGTGTTGAACATAATCTAAATTCCTGTTTGCTTTATCAGTGTATTCTCTTCAAATGTTCATGGAGCCTGGATGGTTTCATTGCCTCATTTGACAAAAAATCACACAACAGACACATTGGCTGCTGTTGGTTGGTGTTGGTATAAATCCACCTTTCAGATACTCCACCCCATATTGTCTACACTTTTTGTTTGGCCTGCTTCTGACATTTTTGTTATAGATCAACAACCACAGGTCAATTGCCTATTATTTAAGTCCAACCTCAAGTGCTGTGATAAATAAGCGGGAAAGTTACCACATCATCATTGCTCAGGCAAAATGCAGGATAAAATCCATATTCATTTGTCTTGCTCTAGACCAGGGGTGGGCAAACTTTTTGACTTGTGAGCCACAAAGGGTTCTAAAATTTGACAGGGGGGCCGGACCAGGAGTAGATGGACGGAGAGTTTTGGTAATACACCTCATAAGAGAAAATAAAATATCATGGGATATGTAGAAAACATGTGCTTTAATTTCAATTGAAAATGAACAAATGCATTACAACAAAATATCTGTCTTTGAAGTCCCATGGTATTTAGCTATTTATTGAAATGACTTTTAAAACACTGAAAATTAAATGAATAAAATACAGCTTTTTTTAATAGTAACAGTTATTATTTTAAAGCACTGAAAATTCTGTTATCCTTCAAGATATTATCATCATCACTCTCCTCCTGACTGTCTTTATTTCAAAAACGGTAGGAGATGCAGGTCTACTTGTCCTGCTCCTTCTTATTCAATTGTCCCCTGTGCCAAAACTCAACAACGACCAGCACAAGGACAGAACAGTGACAGCGCGCCAGTATGCGGAGTGCATTATTTGATCTGGAGCGCATTTTTAATTTTGAGAACGTACGTGCACCTGCGCAATACTCATGTCCATCACTTAACAGAAATGACATGTAACATGTAAGGCTTATTGAAAAAAATATTTTCAAATGCATTTTTTACAAAACACAACGAAGAAACTTATTTTTAATTTCAGTGGGAACAGTGTTGTTGGTCTCCCTTTTTAGCCAGCGCATCAAAGTCTGGATTTAGTTTTGTTGTGGCGATTCTCAGGATGGATCTGAGGTGTTGGTCAGTTAACTTGGATCTGTGGCTGGCTTTGTTGATGTTCATGACGCTGAACGCCTGTTCACACAAATAGGTCGAGCCGAAAAATACCAGCATCTGTGCCGTCCTCCGGAGGTTTGGAAACACCTCTTTACCAAGTGAAGCATAAAAGTCATTCAGTTTAAGAGAGTTGAACTTCTCTTTTAAGACGGGGTCAGACTGAAGGTCGATCAGTTCCAGCTGTAGCTCCTCTGGTGCTGTTTCAGGATCTTGTGACGGGACAGGCCACCAACTGAAGTGACTTGTCAATTTTTTCAAAATCAGAAAAGCGACGGCAGAATTCTCTGTGCAGCGCATCCAGTGACTCGCTGTATTTTTTCACATTTGCGCCGGCCTCTTCCAGTGTGGCTAGTGTGGGAAAATGAGTGAATAACTTATTCAAAATTTGCCTGGAGAAAAAAGCCAGCTTGGATTTAAAGGCTTTCACGTTTGTGTACATGTCATGCACAAACTGATCCTTCCCCTGTAGCTTCACGTTCAGTTCATTCATGTGTGAAAATATATCCACAGCAAACGCAAAGTCACAAAGCCAGCTCTTGTTGCTCAGCTCAGGAAATTCGCCGGCCTTCCTCAGTAACTCCAAAAATGCACCGATCTCCTCTTTGAGCTCCCATACTCGTTGAAACACTTTGCCCAAACTTAACCAGTGGACACGGGAGTGATAAAGTAGGTCCTGGTGATCCGCATCAGTTTCCTCCAGGAACGTGATGAACTGACGGTGCTGAAGTCCCCTTGCACGTATAAAGTTGACAAGTTTTACGACAGGATTCACAACATGATTCAGCTGTAAATCCGATTTACATAGAGATTCCTGGTGGATGATGCAGTGAAGGAAAATAACATCCTGGTCAAGATTTTCATCTTTCACTTTATTCTGTATTCTCCTCAGCAGGTCGACATTTTTCCCTGTCAAATTAGGAGATCCATCTGTGGTGACGTTGATAAGTTTACTCCAAGGGAGCTTCATATTTTCGATGACAGCAGACACCCGGTCATACAAGTCCTCTCCCCGTGTTTTTCCTTTCAGAGACTCCATTGTCAAAAACTCCTCCGTTATTTCAAAAGTATTGTTAATTCCTCGGATAAAAATGAGGAGCTGAGCAGTGTCTTTTACATCGTTGCTTTCATCCAGTGCTAATGAATATAACGTGAACGACTCTGCCTTTTTATTTAAGTCGCTGGTTATATCTTCATCTATCAGTTCCACACGGCGAGTCACTGTCCTGCGTGATAAACTGATTTTTTCAAATTTGTCTTTGCTCTCCGGACACAATACACCTGCTGTCTCCACCATACATTCTTTTAAAAACTCGCCTTCAGACAGAGGCTTGCTGGCCTTTGCTAATTTGAATGACAGCATAAAACTCGCCTTGGTACTTGTCTCATGTACGGCAGTTTGACGGTGAAAAAATTTTTGTTGAGCCTGTAAATTAGCTGCCAACCTCTGAGCATTAGCTTCCCGTTCTTTCGTTGACTGGTTGCTAGCATAGTTGGCATGTTTTGTGGCAAAGTGACGGCTGATATATTCTTTAAAAACCGCCACAGTCTCTCGGCATTTCAGGCATACAGCAGTTGATCGGTGTTCGGTAAAAAGATATTTAGTTGTCCACTCCTTATTAAACACCCGACATTCTCTATCTACTTTTCTTTTCTTAGCTCCACTCATCTTTACAGAAGGGGTGAGAGGTCAAAGAGTAAAGCGCAAATGTGGAATAATACGCTGCACCTCAACAAAGGTCAATGTATATAGAGTGCGTCATCTATTGGGAAAATGCCAGAATTGCGGGGAAAAAACGTTAACAAGGTTTATTAATATAATTTCATCAAGTTCTGCGGGCCGAATTAAAAAGCTTAACGGGCCGCATATGGCCCCCGGGCCATAGTTTGCCCATGCCTGCTCTAGACTGAACTTTCTATTTTTCCAAATCTCTTCTATAGACTGTAACCTACATTTTAATCATTTGGACTAAAATTCTGCAAAAGATTGGGAAGTTCCAGAAAAGCAATTGAAGCTATTAGAATATTCGTCCTCACATCTTCAGAATTATCTCTGACCTTCAGACATAACTTTCTGCTTCCCCAAATCAGCTCATTCCTGACCCCAGTTGCAGATGACTGATTATGTTCCTGGTGGTTTGAAGGACCTTTTTGTGAATACAAAGCTAGATACTGAAAATCTGAAGTCAAAATCTTAATTGCTGGAAATACTCATAATGTTTCAGGTCAAAACCTCTTATCAGAACTGAAAAAAAGAAAAAAAAGTTGTGTTAACTTGCAGAATGTGGGTGGGAGATTGACAGGAAAAAGGGAATATATCTGGTAAGCTAAAGCCAGGATAATCATGAGGATATGTTGTAATGTGGTCATCCAGTTACAGTTAATGGAATACCTTCATCAGAAAGATAATCTTGTTTTTTTTTTAACCTATCCATACCTTCTCCACAATTTTTAAAAAAACTTGTTTTCTCTTTCTTTCCAGTTCTGATGAAGGATCTTCCATCGTAAATATTAATATTTCTAATGGAAGTCCCTTCAACAGAACTGGAAAAAAACAGCTTTTTGTACAGCTGCTGTTTGCAGTATTTTCTGGTTTTATTACTGTAAGGATCTATATGTATGCCAATATACAGCAAACATGGTCATCAGCAACCACTATTGAAGGAAAGATTTTAAAATGTTTTGTGGGCAAGCTAAGAAAGAGAAGCATATGGATAGTTTAAAAATGCTTTCTCTCAACCTATTTTCTTTACCTTTTCAGGATCTGGGCATGCAAAGCCAACAGTTATAGCCTATCTTCAAATGCCTAGGTAGTGGTGAGCTTCCTTGTGGACCTCTACGGTTCTGCCTTGTTCTTTCTTGGTAATAGGGGTGGGCAGGTTTGGGAAGTTCTCAACGTTGCCAGAGCAAGTAACTAGTGCATTTTGAAGTTGGTAGACAAAGCAGCCATGAAGGAAGGAATATTTAGGATGATTAATAAGGTACAAGGTAAACATGTTACTTTCATCTTTTATGGCGTTGAGATTCCTAAGATACACTGGCGTTGCATTCATCCTGACAGGCAGAGTGGCTGACCTCAACATCAAGTCAATATTTGACAGGTGCAGCATCAAGGCATCTCGGTAAAAGTGGACACAGTGAAGGAGTGGCACTGGACCTAAACTTCAAAACTCTATGGAGTCAGTGAACAAAGGGTAAACTTTCCAGTGGTTATAGTCATACTTACTCAAAGGAAGAAGCCTGTGGTTAGTGGAAGTCATACATCTTGGCTCCAGATATCAAGAGAGGATATGCCTGTGGAAGTATCCTAGGCAAACCTCTGACTTGTTCCTTGTATGTGACTGGAAAAACCTTAGGTTATCAGGAACAGAGTCACTCACTTCAGGATACCCACACTCTTGACTTACTAACAACAGTATATATGAGGCTGGTCCAGCTGAGTTTCCAGTCAATTATGATCCCTAGGTAATAGATGGGACATGGCAGTGGCAATTTCTTTCAGTGTCAAGGATAGGTAGTTAGACTGTTTTGTTGGAAATGATTATTGCCTGACATTTTTCTGGGACAAATGTTATTTGTAACTCATCAACATGTATCTGCACTGGACAACAATTCTTTTCAATAGTGTTGCTTCCTCAGGATTTTTTGTTTGTTTATGATTGACGACTTAAAGGTGAACACATATAATTTTCAGACTACTTGTATCACATAGGAATTTGGAGACACAAATTATTTTTTATTGAATATAATGTGTTCAACTGCACAATGGTGCTGCCATTTTTCAATAGTTCAACTAAACTAGATATGTTTTATTGATAATTTTCATTTGTACTCAGTGTCTAAGGTTTCTCACTTAAGTGTCCAACAATAATCAGCCAGCACTGATGGATTCTAGTTGCCCTGATACCATTTCTCCATGACCACAATATCCTAGTGAAACCTTTCACCATGCTCATCACTGACAGCAACAAGATTTGCAGAGAAGTCCTCGAAATGGGAATTCAGAAAATGAATCTTCAGTGACATGTAGCATTTCATGGTTTTGTATGCTTGAAGCATGTTGTCAACCAGCTGCACGTAGTTTGGTGCTCTGTAATTGCCAACAAAATTTTCAATAACATCCTTGAATGCCTTCCATGTGATTTTTTTTTCTGGTCGCACTAGAAGCTCTTTGAATTGCCAGTCATTGATAACCTGTTTGATTTGCAGACCAAAAAAAGACTTCCTTAATCTTGGCATAGTTGTTGTAGAACACACCTCTGGTGCTACTTGGACACATTATTCTGGGAAATATCTGCCTCAAATATTGAAATCCTTAAATAACCTTTCTAAAACCTACCCTGCCTAAGCATGCCTGGACAAGATAGAAAACATTTCAGCTTACATTGTGGGGAACATTTTAATTGACTCAAATTATGAATTGATATAACAAAAATAGGAAATTTTAAAAATATGGTGCATGATAAGGAAATTTCATGGTGATTTTCATGATCAGCAACCCCAAATCCATAAGATACCACCCAAAATATTTAGGAAGCAAAATTGTTGTTATCCAGTGTAATCTGGTGTATTGATGAAATGAAGATAATTGGTGAATGTATTTGTGAAGAACATTTGGGACAATTTTCCACATTATCAGGTGAACACCAATGTTGTAAATGTACTGGAGATGCAGCTTGTTCTGAAATACAGGACCAATGCTACAACCATGATATTACCAGATCCAACCCCTTCACTATATACAGCCATTTCTTGATATCACATGGAATGTATCAAAGGAAAGAGATTTTAAACCATTTTGCAAGTAAACTCATAAAAGTGACTGGATCAGTTGGCAGTTTGTTAAAAATAGCTTGAACTGAAGTGGTTACTTAACCCAATAATTGTTAATTGCCATGTGAATAAGCTATAGAGAAAATGAGAAAGAAGTGTGAATGGGAATGATGGGATTCCTGTGCTAGGAAGTGGCATAGACTTGAGGGGTTGAATAGCCTCTAGTGGTACTAAGATAGTCACCAGATATTTAAGTACTCTTGAAGTTCCAATTTTTAAAGTAGGAAACGTACCAACTAATTTGCAAACTGCAAGGTTCTACTAATATGAAAATTATTCCTTATTTTACTGTTATTACCTTATGTCTTAAAGTATTTGATGACTGCTTGTCTTTTTGAATAAAACCGTTAGACATCTGATACATATACAGCTGAGAAGTGTGATAGGATGCCAGAAAGGTAGCTTGTTAATATATAAACTAATTTTCTGTAATTGAGTTGCAGTTGGCTTTTGTTTACAATTTGGCTCGGATCAAGTCTTGTATCTCTACTCTCCTTGAAAATGGAACCTAATCCAAGTTTCTGTTGAATGTTTCAGTAGATTTCAAACTCATTGCCTTTGGTTAGCAATTCTGGGGGGGAAACCCTGCTCTTTAGCAACAAATGTCAGTGGTAGTATATAGTGCAGGTGGGTCTACATAAACTTATACATACAGTATATATTCCATTTTAAGTCTTTCCTATGTGTCTTAAAGCAATTAAAGAAGAACTTGGCTTCAAACTAGGTAAGCAATTTTAGTAATGCCTTTGTGGTGTTAATCCCACCAGAGTCAAAAGGTTGAGTATTCAACTCCAAACTCCAGAGAACAACTTTTAGATTGGCATTGCAATGCAGTCCTTAATAGTTCAGCACCGTCAGAGGTACTCTTTGCAAATGAGAAATTGAACCATTTACTATGTCAACTAGAAACAGGATCCTGTAGCATGTCTTTAAAGAGTAGGGGATATTTCTTTGTCTTGGTTAATATCACCTCAAAATAATGATCTGATAATTATCAACTTTGTTATCAACTAAGCACTTGAAGCACATTTGCTTTTACAGCTATCCAGTCACGATAAAGGGTCCTTGATCTGAAAGACTGACATTTACTTGACCTGCCGAGTAGCTTCAATATTTCCTGTTTCTGATTCTGGATTCCAGCATCTGCAGTTTTTTTTGCTCCAACTGCTGGTTATCATCAGGCTACTTGTAGTATATAAGTCACTATCTATTACCTGGTCCTAGTCATACAACAGTCCCCCAACATTTGACCAATATCCAGTCAGCACTGCTGGAACAAGATGCATGTCAACAATTGTTCAGGACAGTCTGAAAATATCATCCCCACCATCTGTATACTAACTAGCTTCACAACTTGAGAGATTACTCATAATTCAAAGGCTATATTGATTATTCATCCAGGATGCCTTGCTCAGAGGTTTTTGAGTTTGGGTTTGGAATCACATTAAAGCAGACTGCTGGATGGGGATTAAGATTCTCCATGCCAAGTTATGAACACATTATTGAATTTTACAGTTTCCCATAGAAGAATGTAAGCAAGTGATTAGTATCACTCAACCCTACTCAGCAGTTTATGGTTATGAAATAAAGACTGCACTGAATGACACATCTTAGAAAAATTGAGCTGGAAATGAGAAATTCAGCTGTTATTGATTTGCAATTCCACTAAACACTGATTATAATGTCACTATAACCTACTTTTACACTTGAGTATTCTATGTGTTGTAACTAATACATCTTGATTAATGGCTGCAATTTGAGCTGGACATGTTAATGGCAAAGGAAAAGATGAGCCTAGTGTTATCTCGGTTACAACTAAATAGGCTTCAGTACCTTTACTGCCTGATCTTCCATGGACAGCAACTGAACTCCAATCAATCAGGAGAAAAACAGGACAGATTCTGTCCACACAAACAAAGTGACTCCCTCTAAAGACTTTTTTAACATCCTGGACCAAACACGAACGGGAATAAGGTATGAAAATACTTAAACTTTTTCACTATTTTATACAATGATCATATTGCATGCTGAGTAGCAAGTTGCAAAACAGGATTCTAGAAAATCGATTTGTCAAAATGTTACAGGTAAATAAAACATGAATGTAGATTTAAGAAGCATTTTACAGATTTACCAATATCTGAATATTTTAAAATCAGGAAATATTATGAATTTTGTAATTAGTAATTAACTATAAAACATGCCTTAGTATACTGGGACGGGGAAAAAGCATCCTTAATTTTAGCTGAGCATATCCTGTTACAGTTAGGAAGTGCAGTTTCATGGATGGTGGGCACAAAGTGGATTTGTTTTGTTGACCTTGTAAAGATAGAACTAAAATGCAGAAAAGCTGGCAAGCCTGCATCCAGCCTCCATCAAACCATAAACAAAACAAAATATGCAGGTTCTGGAAATCCAAGAAATACACACAAAATGCTGGAGAAACTCAGCAGACCAAGCAGCATCTATAAAAAAAGTACAGCCAACATTTCGGGCTGAGACCTTTTCTTTTTCCCTCTAGTCCAGCTAAAGGGTCTTAGCCCGAAATATTGACTGTACCCTTTTCCATAGATGCTGCCTGGCCTGCTGAGTTTCTCCAGCATTTTGAGTGTGTTGTGTGTGTCCATCAAACCATGCAAGAATGCTGTATTTGTGGGCTTCAGAACAATGCTGAAGGTGCACAAAAGAGACAAAGTGAGACCAGATCAGATGGGATAAGGCAATCAGCAGACATTAAACATGCTTTTGCAGATGGGCTAATCTAGGCAAGTGTTTATGATAATAAAGATGTCAGATAGGATTGAGCTAGAAAGAATATGGGTTGATTGCTGAAATTAGCTATCACACATCTAGTGTTATTATCAATAACCCAATAGGGAACTCAGAGAAACATTTTTACTCAAAGGATTGTAATGTGGTGACTGCAAGTACAAAAAAAAGAATCAAATAACAAATGCATTTATGGGAAACTGAATGAAAGAGAAAGAACTAGAAGGAAATCCTGATTATAGTTTTTAAGAAGTAGTGTGAGAGGCAGCTGTTAAGCGCCATAATGGATGGCAAAGACCAGCTGAGTAAATGGTATTCTCAACTTGACTCAATAAATGCCTTTGAAAAATGGTCACTTCATGGACCTAAAGCAATCTGCACACGGTTGTGGGAGGGATATTTAAACATTAGAAGTAAAAACCTAAAATATTCAATTAGGTATTTTAAGTAAAAGTTAACACTACCAATATAACTGTAGGAGAGGTAATTCCAATAAGAGGAAAGCTGTTTCTTTTTTCCCTAAAGTGCAGATAATTGGGTCTCAGTAAGAAATACTCAATACAAGAACTCTGGAACTAAGCATGTCACAGTTCTGGTTTATATTTATTACCAGCTGACCAGAGAATAGAATCATACAGCAGGGAATTAGCCCCTTTGGCCCAACTGCTCATGCCACTGAATCAGAAAAACTTGTTTTAATTCTAGTTTGAGTTTGTAGTTTAATTGTAACAATGAGCATTTGCCTATTTTCTTGTGTTCAATATGAGGATCTTGAGTAGTTCTCTGCTGTCTTTAATAGTAGTATAAATACAACATGGGTATGGAGGCTTGATTAATGCTATTGTATGTTAATATATAGAGACTATACACAAGCCTCATTATACTGCTGCAGATTGACATTCTCTGCTGTATAGGTCCTCAGTGGAAAAACATTCACCTGAACCCAGATATCAACTGTAGCCTCTAAGCAACTGGTAGGAAATGAGTGGGAACTTAAGAACTTTCTTCACCTACTCAGAACTGATTTTACACAATTTGAACTGAATAATTTACAAGATGCTTATGGTACATCAGCTGATATACATTTCAAATAGGCTAAATAAAGAACAGTGAAATAAGAAGCAATACCAGCTGGGATGCTGGTACCATCAGTTAGAGTTTTATTTACTTTTTAAAGCTGTGTCCAAGGTTCACTTTTGAAGTCTCTTTAAAAATACTGGAAATACGATGTATCTCTCCCTGAAATTGTTACCACAGTAGACAAATCTCATTTTCATCAAGAAAGCAGGCTTCTCAATGAAGGCACAAGAAAAAAGCCTTTCTAAATAGGAAAAATATGAAGGTTGTGATTTTTGGTTAATGTGCAGGTATAAGACTGGCCACTGGGCCTGGGAAACTATAGTACATGAGGAAGATTTAGCAGTTTTTAAATCATAAAACTGTAGAAAGGCCAAGCAGAGGGAGAGGCAAGCAATCCTCTAGTTTTAAAGTGATGGGAAAGGAATAATATTCCCAGGAAGAAACACTTTAGAAAGTGTTGACATGAACACCATAGTTAGATCAAAATATGCCAAAGAGTGAAATGAGTTGCTAGGTTATCAGTGACAAGTGTCGTTGATTTTTGGGGGCGGGGAGGTGAAAGAAATGGAAATGGAAAGAAAATGGAAAGTAATGGCCTCTTTCCATTTGTGTTATTTTAGGTTCAGCTATGATTGAAGAAATTATTTCAATGTACTAAAGTTATCATAATTTTCTACAAGTTGTTTGGTTAGTAACCAGATAGCATAAATTTTAGTCACTTGAGAAGGTGGAAGTCTTGTTTTCAGCTATGGGGATGTTCTTGGGAGATGGATTCTGAATCAGAAGTCATGTTTGAAAGAACAAAAAACAATGTTTTGCTGTTTTTTTTTAAAAAGCAGCTGTTTGTTAAAACAGGAGCAGAATGTGGAAAGGACACAGAACAAATTCAAGAGCCAGAGTAGAGAAATAGATGAATCACTGAAAACTTATTTCTGATGAACAAGAGCTAGTTTTTAAAGAATAAATGCCTACGGAACAAGCTTGGCTCTGGTTTTTGCCAAGCAACTACCAGAATATAGCTGCAGAAACTAACAGGATTGCCATAGTAACTGTTAAAAAAACTGATTCTAGTTTGAAATGTCACTTATATACTGTAGAGCCATTTGCCCCTTAGTGCTCGTGTAAGAACGTTGATCCAACTTCCCTGCTTCCACCATCACCTTACAAAGACTTTTTTAAAAGTCCTTACCCAATTCCCTGGCATAGTTTCCACACACTTTTAGAACAATGTATCAACAAAAATAACAATCTTCATCTCCCAGTTTAAGTCTCTCTAGCTATCACTCCTCCTGATATTGAAGACATAGTAGTCAATTGTACCACCAATCACTTATGAAAGGGCAGATGTATAGTATTGTACAACAGCCGTTGCTCGTTTTACTTCAAGTGCCACCAGGATTTCTTAATCATTGATTTTAAACTAGTAACAACATTAGGAATGGTTGATATGTAAAATGCATGAAACCTATTTGTGTGTTTGTCCCAGCCTCAGATTAAATATGTCCAACCCAAAGGGGAAGATCTGGGACTCATCTGCACAGAGAAACACATTGACCAAGTATGAGGCCAAGAAACTCTTACTGAAATACAGAAAAGAGCGAGATGAAGCATCAAAAAAGGGGGAAGTGAACCGAGATAAATTGCATGTGATTCAGACATCCATGGGAATGCAGATCCGTGAATTGAAGGAGAAGGTAAAAGTGCTGAACTCGGAGAACAAAGATTTACACAAAACCATTAAGAAGCTCCAGCCAGAGTTACAACTGGATACCAACCCCAAACTGAGGAGCAAACTGACCAAGGAGGTGTTAAAAGAACTGAAGGAGAGGTCAGAACGATGCAAGAACCTGCAGCAAGAAAACACCAGGTTAAATCAGGAAATAGATAATCTGACTTTGAAGTTGGCACAGACAGAGAATGTCAGGAAGGTTTTAGAAGACCAACTCGTGGCTGCACAGAGTCAGGTGAGAAGTCTGAGCAACGAACATGACCACGTGGTAAAACTGTGGGAAGAAGCCGAGATACAGAGAGAAAAAATCCTGCAAATTAAGCACCTCTTCAGACAGTCTCTCTTTAGTAAACAGCATTGCCACCAGACCATGGATAAATGCATTCAGACCGTCGTCTCCATCCCCGTCTACAGGCGCTTTTACATGAGAAAACCCGAGGGGACAGTCAAGCAGCAGGTGGTTTATCAGGAAAAGGAGAAAGTGAAGCAAAGGTTTATAAATGAGGCACCGGTAACCCCCAAAGAGAGAAGAGGCAACACTTCAAACAATGCATTGACTAAAATCTATAGAATTACCCCAAACTGAGACCCATTGCATGGAACACAAAGGGGGAAAATCTATATGAATAAAGGCAGAGGAACTCCTCAAATAGTCAGTACTCCTCGTGGTTATGAGATGTATTTACATCTTCTGTGTGTGCAGCATTAAAAATTCACCAAATCTCAGAAAAGCAACTAAACATTGCAATAGGCTATGGGAAAATCACTTTATTATCTCTTGTCTGTATATTTTAGTCTTTAACAAGAAAATAAATATCCTTTAAGTTAAGGCCAATTAAAATGTTTTCTTATTAAACTGATTAATGTTTTTGTCTCCTCACCCCTAAAGTGATGGTGGATATTTGTTAATGGTCTAATTAGAGTCCATAGGATGGTACAGGCAAAGCCTACCACCTTTCTACTGTCTCTGGGTGAGCATGTGGTGCAGTTCTTTATTAGCTGATGGGCCACAATCTAATAATGACCTAATTATGAACCACTTACATAAATCTGCACAATGCCTCACTTCTTAATTAAATAGAATATTCAGCAGATCTATGAACATAATATAATTGAGCAGGTTGCTTGGCCCTCATTGCCAGGCCAAGCAGCTACAAGTACAATGCCGACCTTTTACCTCATTGGCACTTTCCTATTCTTGAATGCACGTGGCAACTGGCCTAACACAGCTTTCATGGTAGAGAATTTTAAAGATTTACTACCCTGTGGGTGAAGAACTTCTTTCTCATCTTTGTTCTGAATAACCAATTACTTATTTTGAGATACTTTCCCTGTCTCTAGACACTTCAGCCACCAGAAACAAACTCAAGAGAATTTTATTCAGTTCAGTGAGAACAGCTTTCCTTCCAAGATCAAGAGTGGACAGGCCAAATCTGATTAATTTCTCCCCATTCCCTCTTCATTGCTAGTATAGCTTCCATTGTGTGCTGTGTCTGCGAGGCTGAGTCGGGTGGTGCCTTGGAAGTCCATAGCGGGGGTATTCCCTTCTGCCGCCGTTGTGGGATGGCAAGTCTGTTGGGACCCTGGGGACTTGTGGAAACTGTGGTGATTTCTTTTGAATTTACAGTCCTTTAACATCTTGGACTATTTTTACTGTGCCCATAGTCTGTTTTTTTTAATCAATTATGCTATTGTTTGCACTGTTGTAATTATGTGGTTTTGTGCAGGTCTTGTAGCTTTAGATTTTGGTCTTGTTTTTTTCTGGTGGTTTTGGAGCTCCTTTCCGGGGAACGTGCTAGATGGTAGTGCGTTATTAATACGCAGCAGTCTCTCTGGACTCTGGATTGGGGATTGCCAAACGTTATGTGGATTTTCTGGTGTTGTCTGCTTTGTCATATGCTTTTGTGATATCATTCTGGGGGAACGTTGTCTCATTTTTTAACTGCATTGCATTTGTGGTTTCTAAATGACAATAAACTGAATCTGAATCTGAATTGCTAGTATGTCCTTCCTTAGCTAGGGAGGCTAGACCAGTACAAGAATGGTTCTTAAAAAAAACTGAAGTAAGTTATGTCCACTCATATATTTATACCCTTTGTGCTGACCTTTAAACTTCGCCCTTCATTGCCCTCCATTTTTCTTTCATCCATGTGCCTCAGAGTCTCTTAAATGTCCCTAATCATGCATTTGCCTCTACCAACACCCCTGGCAATGCATTCCACTCACTTATCACTGAGTAAGAATGATACCCCTGACATCCACAACCTCAATATTTTCCTCCAGTCACCTTAAAGTTATGCCTTCTCATATTAGTTAAGGGTCCTTGATCTGAAAGACTGACATTTACTTGACCTGCCGAGTAGCTTCAATATTTCCTGTTTCTGATTCTGAATTCCAGCATCTGCAGTTTTTTTGCTCCAACTGCTAGTTATCATCAGGCTACTTGTAGTATGTAAGTCACTATCTATTACCTGTTCCTAGTCATACTCTGTGTGATACTCTGGCTCCAACTAGAGATGCAGTCATTTATTCTTTATGTCATTCTTATGATTGCAAGGCAATTCTGAATATTAAGAACACCAAGTACTGCGTCTACCTCAATGGCAAGTTGTTGAATAGCAGATGAGCTCTATAGCATGGGCTTGTAGTGCATTGTGTTGTCACCTAGGGGAGACACAATCAGAAGCGGTGTGCAACCAAGCAAAAGACAGGAAAGCACGCTGGTATTCAAGTGAGACTAAAGGCAACACCCTTCAGGCCATCTGTCTCGTTGACTCTGCTTTCAAATGTTCGATCACCAGAAAATACATTAGATTACATGTGTCTGAGACTAAATCAGTGTGAGATGAAGGATAGCTCCTTCTGATGGATATGTGCCTCCACAACCATCCTTGAAGCAGTTATCCAGCCAGACTCTGCTGGGGGTAATCTATTGTGTCCGGTGCCCCCGGTATGACCTCCTCTACATTGGTGAGACCCGTCGTAAACTGGGGGACTGCTTCGGTGATCACCTCTCCTCCATCGGCCAGAAGTACAACTTCCTGGTAACCAAACATTTTAATTCTGATTCCCATTCCCATTCTGACATGTCAGTCCATGGTCTCCTCTTGTGCCAAGACAAGGCCACCCTCAGGGAGGAGAAGCAATGCTTTATATTCTATCTGGGTAGCCTCCAACCTGATGGCATGAATATTGATTTCTCCTTCTGTTTAAAAAAATCCCTGCTCTGGCCTCTTAACTATTCTCACCTGCCTATCACCTCCCACTGGGTCCCTTCCTCCTTCCCTTTCTCCTATCATACATTCTCCTCTCCTATCAGATTCTTTCCTCTCCAGCTCTTTGTCTTTCCTACCTACCTGGCTTCATCTACCACCCTCTAGCTAGCCTCCTTCCCCTCCCCCCATCTTTATATTCTGGTGTCATCCCCCTTCCTTTCCAGTCCTGAAGAAGGGTCTTGGCCCAAAATGTTGACTGTTTATTCATTTCCATAGAAGCTGCCTGACCTGTTGAGTTCCTCCAGCATTGTGTGTGTGTAGCTGCTAGCAGGTTTCACCACTTTTCAAGCCAGCAAAATTCCCATGATCTCTGGCAAGACCTGCAATAGAGGTATGTACATCTACATTAACAAGAACTGAAGCATGAATGCTTCAGTAGTGATGACCCACTGTTCGCCTGTGGTAGAGTTCTTATCATGAAGTGCAAGCCCTTCTGTTTACCGAGGGAGTTCATTGCGATTGTGATTGTGGCTGTATTCATCCAACCACATGCCAATGTGGGGGAAGCTTTTCATGAGCTCTATAGTGCCATCAGTGACGTGCAAACCGCACACTTGGAAGGTTTTATTGTTGGCGACTTCAACCATGCCTGCCTAAATTCCACCCGCATGTTGACTTTGCTAGAGGTGATAGCACGTTAGACCTGGTTTATGGCAACATCCCTGGTGCTTACAAAGCTGCTACTTCTCCCCACTTGGATTCTCTGCCCACTTACCTGCTATGCTAACTCCCACATTCTGCCCACTGATGAAACAGTTCAAACCAGTTCAAAGGGAGATGAAGACCTGGCCAGAAGGAGCAGCCTCGGTGTTGCAGGATTGTTTTGAAAACATGGAATGGGATACGTTCAGGGAGGCAGTTACCTATGACCATCACATTAACATTGAAGAACATGCGTGATTTGTGACTGACTACATAGAAATACACTGAGGATGATCATTAAACACGTCTATGTGAGGGCAAATCGGAAGCCGTGGTTGTTGGCAGAGGACTGAGTATTGCTGAGAGATTGCGATGCTGCCTTCAGATCAGGGGATAAGGCAACTCTCAGGTTATCAAGAGCCACATGTTCCCATGCCAAGGCAAAGACAGGATTATTCGCAGAGAATATACAGCCATTTCTGTGACACCAGAGACAGGAGGTGCATGTGGCAGGGCATTCAGAGCATAACGGACTGCAAGTCCACCCTGTGTGTCATCAACAGCATCTCTTCCCGTTAGGCTGAATGTCTTTTATGCTCAGTTTGATGCACATAACGGTGTGCTGCCGAGGAAGGCCACCCCCTCCCCCCGAGGTGCAGGTACTGTGTCTGGCTGCACTGATGTGAGGAAGACCCTAGCCAGGATCAACCCATGCAAAGCTGCAGGACCTGATAACATACCTGGCCGGGTGCTGAGGGGTCGTGCAGCCCAGTTAACTGAGGTTCTAACAGACATCTTCAAAATCTCTCTGGAACGGTCCCCTCAGGCTACAAGGCAGACACCATCACTCCAGTGCCCAAGAGTGCAACAGTAACCAGCTGCAACGACTACCATTGCCATCCAATGGCACTGACCTCAACAATAATTTAGTGTTTTGAATGGCTGGTTATTGATCAAATTAATCCCATCTTCCTGCTGCCTTGGACCCTTTTCAGTGTGCTTATTGCTCAAATCAGTCCACCAATAATGCCTTATTCTCTGCACTCCTCTCTGTCCTGTGCCACCTGGAAAGAGGTGCCTCATGCTGTTTATTGACTTCAGATTGGCATTCAGTATGACCGTACCTCTGAGCTGATGGGTCAACTGTCCTCGATGAGTCGTAATACCTCACTAAGTGGAGCTTGGACTTCTTAATAGAAATGGAACCGTCAGTTGGTGTTGGCAGAAACATCTCCAATCTCTTTGCCCCCTACCATCAGGCAGGAGGTAGTGTAGCATTAGGAGAACTGTTAGGATGGGAAACATCTTCCCTTAGGTCGTAAGACTACTGAACTCCCTGCCACCACCGAGGCCTCATCATATATGAAGGGCCAGTAGCATTATACTGTTTGCTTTTTAAACTGGTTTCATATATGCACCTTATTATTTGTGGTAATATTACATTATGCATTATGTGAGTTATATGTACAGTGTTGTGCACCTTGGTCTGGGGGAATGTCGTTTTGTTTGGTGGTTACATGTGTACAGTTGAACGATGATAAACTTGAACTTATTCTCATAACACATGCTCTCTATTACAGGGAGTATTCTGGTAAATCTCCTCTGCAACCTCTTTAAATCTTCTGCATCTTTCCCATAATGAGGTGAACAGAAATAACAATATAACAATTATGGTCTAGCCAATGTTTTATAGAGCTGCAACATTTTCTCATGGCTCTTGAACTCAGTCTCCTGACTAATAAAGGCAAATACACCATATGCCTTCTTAACCACTCTATCAACCTGTGCAGCAACTTTGAGGGATCCATGGACATAAACCCCAAGATCCTTCTGTTCCTCCACACATGAAGAACACTGCCTTAACTTTGCACTCTCCTTGCAAATTCAACCTTCCAGAATAGATCTTTGTGGAACACTAGCTCCTGTCCCTGTTCAAGGCTATGCTAAAAGGTCAAGGAGCTGTGGTCACCGTCTCTGAAATGTTCACCCACTGAAAGATTTGATGCATGACCATGTTCAATGCCTTGTCTAAATTGGGTATGGCTTCTCCTCTAGTCGGCCTGTCTACATAGTGTCATGAATCCTTCCTGGACATTGACAACAACCCAATTATTTTTGTAACTTTCCAAAATCTGCCTCCTGATGTGCTCATCAGTGTTGGACCAGAAGTGTTTGGAAATAGGCCTATAGAATACTTCCAATACAGCGATTTCTCCCTTCTTTTTGCTGACTTCCATTCACACTGACTCAGTAGACTATGACTCCATGATATCCTTCCTTTCTGCAGCTGAGATACTATCCCTGATTAGCCTTGTCATTCGACCCCCACCACCTCTTTTACCCCCTCCTTTTCCCTTTTGGAACATCCAGCAGCTATTCCTGCCCTTGTGACAGCTAAGCCTCTGTAATGGCTTGACCATAACACTTCCATGCTCCAACTGCATCATCCTTGTTCCTGATACTTCTTGCATTGAAGTAGGCACATTTCAGTCCTTTAAGACATTGAAGCAGAATTAGACCATTCAGGTTTCTCCAGCATTCAATCAAACCTAATGCACTATATCCTCTCATTCCCATTCTCCTGCCTCCTCCCTGTAACCTTTGACACCCTTACTAATCAAGAACTTAACAACTTCTGCTTTAAATATGACTGATGACTTGGCCCCTACCAAGGCCATCTGTTGAAATGAATTCCAGATTCACAACCTTCTAGCTAAAGAAATTCCTTCACATCTCTCTCTTAAAGGTAAGTCTTTGTTTTCTGAGGCAATGCCCTTTGGTCAGATACTCCCACTATAGGAACTATCCTCTCCATGTCCACTCTATTTAGGCCTTTCAATAGGTTTTAATAAGATCCCACCACATTCCTCTAAATTCCAGCGAGTAGAGTCATCAAACGCTCCTCATATGTTAACCCTTTCATTCCCAGGAACCTCTTCTCGACCCGCTCCACTGCCAGGGCCTCAAAATGCCAAATGCAGCCTTATAAAGTCTCAGCATCCATTGGATTGTATTTATGCCTAATCCCCTGCCTATCCCTGTATACATTGCATCCATCCTGACATACAATTCTGGTTCCCAACTCCCTGCCAACTTAGTTCAACCCTTCCCAACAGCTCTAGCAAACCTGCCCGCAAGGACATTGGTCCCTCTCGAGTTTAGGTGTAACCCATCTTTTTGTATAAGTCATACCTTTCCCAGAACAGATCCCAATGATCCACAAATATATGTCAAACCTTATCCCTGCACCAATTCTTCAGCCAAACATTTATCTTCCATATTATCCTACATTTACCTTCATGTCCAGAGATTACTACCCTTGAGTGTCTGCTTTTTTAGCTTCTTACCTAGATCCCTATATTCCCTCTTCAGGACCTCATCATCTTTCTATGTCATCAGTACCAATGCGTACAACAAATTCTGACTGCTCATCCTCCCCCTTTAGAATGCTGTGGACTTGATCTAAGACACCCCTAACCCTAGTACATGGGAGGCGACATACCATCTGTGAGTCTCTTTCACACCCACAGAATCTCCCAAATGTTTTCCTAACCACTGAATCCCCTATAACCACTACTTTTCTCTTCTCACCCCTTTCCATCTGAGCCACAGAGCCAGAGACCTGGTTTCTGTGACTTTCCCCTAGTAGCTTCCAACCCCCAACAGTATCCCAAGTTGTATTCTTATTATTGAGGGGCATGGTCACAGGGGTACTCTGCACTGTCTGCCTATTCCCTTTCCCTGTACATCAATGCTACTGAGGTCAAGAGGGCTGATAGCTTTAATTTTCTAGGAGAGAACATCACCTGTCCTAGTCCAACCATGGACATAGAAGATCACCAACAGCTCTACTTCCTCAGGAGGCAGAAGAAATCTGACATGCCCCCTGTTAACCCCCAATTTTATCCTGTCTGGATTCATCACAGCTTGGAATGGCAACAGTTCTGCCCATGACTGCAAGAAAGTGCAGTGGTGGGCACAGCTCAGTACATCAGAGACTAGCCTTCCCAGCACTGACTGTCTCTACCTCTGGCTGTCCTGTACTCCGCAATACTAAAAGCAGCAGCCTGTGACCTGAACAGATCAGAAACATTAGCCTATGACCTGAACAGCAAGATCAGAAACAGCTGGTCTAAAATTCAAAGTCTTCATGGGCATTATGAAATTGTCAGATTTGATAGGAGTACAAGAAGCACAAACTACTTTAAATTTTACTCACTGTCTGCTTCTTGGCATTTGAAGGGATTATTCCTAGGAACCCAACCACACATCACACTTACCTGCCTAGCAGCAATCCATAAAGTCAGAGTGTTATTAAGTCGAAGCAGAATATCCTGGACAATTGAATAAAGAACATTTAATAATCATCAGCTTTCCTATTACTGGCCTTTTTGAGGCTTCAATTTATGTCTCTACACACCCACTCCCACCCCACCCAGTTAGTTATTGCGGTTGAGAATCATCTGGGCTGGGAAGAAGACAAGAAAAGTTTCCACTGCAGATGGTGATGACGGTGAATTTAATCAGGTAAAGATGGCACCTGCGTACAACACTCCCTTGGTTGACAACTTCTGAATAAAATGATAAGATATAGGAGCATTCAACCATGGCTGATCCATTTCTTCCAGTCATCCCACTCCCTTTGATGCCCTGGCTAATCAAGAACCTATCTATGTCTACCTTAATTTCACCCAGTGACTGGGCCTCCACAGCAGCTCATGGCAACAAATTCCAGATTTACCATCCTTTAACTAATTTCTCCGTATCTCTGTTCCAAATGGATGTCCTTCAATCCTGAAGTCATGCCCTCTTGTCCTAGACTCCCCAACCCTGGGAAATAACTTTGCCGTATCTAATCTGTTCAGGCCTTTTAACATTCAATGTTTCTGTGAGATCCCCCCTCATTTTCCTGAACTCCAGAGAATACAGCCCAAGACCTGCCCAATGTTCCTCATATGGTAACCCTTTCATTCTTGGAATCATTATCATGAATCTTCTCTGAACCCTCTCCAATGTCAGTATATCCTTTCTAAAATAAGACCAAAACTGCACACAATACTCCAAGTATGGTCTCACAAGTGTCTTATAGAGCCTCAACATCACATCCCTGCTCTTATATTCTATACCTTTAGAAATGAATGCCAACATTGCATTCGCCTTCTTCACAAACTCAACCTGGAGAGTATCTCAACCTTTAGAGTATCTTGCACAAGGACTCGCAGGTCCCTTTACATCTCTATGTTTTGAATTCTTTCCCCATATAAATAAGTCTGCCCATTTATTTCTTCCACCAAAGTGCATGACCATCCACTTTCCAACATTGTATTTCATTTGCCACTTCTTTGCCCATTCCCCTAACCTATCCAAGTCTCTGTTTCCTCAACACTACCTTTTCCTCCACCTTTGTATCATTGGCAAATTTAGCCACAAATCCATTAATCCCATAGTCCAAATCATTGACATACATTGTAAAAAGTAGCGGTCCCAACACCGACCCCTGTGAAACTCCACTGGTAACTGGCAGCCAGCCAGAATAGGATCCCTTTATTCCCACTCTGTTTTCTGCCCATTAACCAATTCTCCACCCATGCCATTAACTTCCCTGTGATTCCATGGGCTCTTATCTTGCTAAGCAGCCTCCTGTGTGGCACCTTGTCAAAGGCCTTCTGAAAATCTAAGTACACCACATCCACTATGACCACAATACTATTTATTTCACTTCTTTTACACCTGTAAAGGGTTCTTGAATGCATTTCTGGAACTGCTGGAGCCTACGATTTGCAGTTTGGATGATCCAGTGCTTTACTGTCTCCGAGAGACAGTAATTGCAAGCCTCGATTCTTCACCCATTAAATCAATGAGAGAAATTGAAACATCGAGGCAAATGCAGAGGGTGAGCGCCAACTGCCTGCCTTCTGATTGCTGGTGGGATCACTCTGCTACTGGAGAGGGGAGCCAGTGTGGCCTGTTGCAGCACTGAAGATGTACAAAGGATTTCTGTGTTTATTGATATTGATACAGATTTGGATTTAGACTGTGGACTTTCCCCCCCATTTTTGATATTCTATGTTTTCAACTGTTCTTTCTCATTTTTTTGTATGGGGGGGGGAAGTGGGATTTGGGTTCAATGTTCCTGTGGTATTTTGTGCAGGGGGCAGAGGGGTATGTTTGTCAGTGTTCTTGTGTTTTACTAGCTTTTTGTGCAGGGAGAGGGATTTAGGGGTTGACGATCATGTTGCTGTTCTTTTTTGTACAGGGGTGTGGTTGCTGTTTCTCTCTGAACTGACCTACATGGTTTTTCTTGGTTTCATGCCTGTCTGGAGAAGAATCTCGGAGTTGTATACTACATTCACACATTGATAGTAAATGAACTTTTGAAATACAGGGGATGCACAAGGCAGTGCTGGGACTGCAGACCAAGAGCACTACTGTAAATCAACATTGTGCTGTATCAGTCCATTAAAAAGGTAGCTTTGTAGCAGAAATGCTTTCTTCTTTCCTCCCGTCCCCAACCTATAACCATGCTTTGAGATTTGAATCTCACAGATATAAATCATGATGTGGTAGAGTTAGCAAATATTCAGCTTCTGGATTTTAATCTTGCTAAGATTGTTGGGTATGAAGTCTTCGTTCTCTCCTACCTGTAAGATACATCTATGAAATTTATTTAAGGCATTGTTAATAAATTTCTAGTAATATTAGTGTACACTTCAAAACTGTTCTGAACAAAGAACCAAGTTTTCAATTTCAATTAATAAGGCAGCTAGAAAATGGAAATGCTGGTCTTAAGGCTCTATACATCTTCAGATACAATGTAACCCAGAATAAATAAGTGTATGTAGTGGACTTCAGCAAACCAGAAAATGCCAATTCCCTGTTGGTTTAAAGCATAATAACATTAAATCACTTTAACAAAACATACATCAAAAGTTTACTCAGATCCCAAGAATAACAGCTATTAGCATAGTTAAAACAATTGCACTGTTCCAAATATAAAACTGGTAGCCTAGCAGGAGCTTCAGGATAGGCACTAAGAAAACGGGCGGAAAAAGTCCGACCATTTTATTCTGGATAAACTTAATTTTTACAAGCATTTACTTTTCAATGTAGAAATTGATGACCAGGCCATATTCCATGTGAATACAATGGATTCCAGTGAAATGGGACACATCCCGACCAGTGCATTTTGGCCCAATTAAGTAGCTGCCCCAATAACCCAAAGTTTCATGGAAATATCTTAAAAAAGCCAAACTACTGTTTAAAAGAGTAACAAATTTTGTATATAATTGAAATACAGAACAAATTAGTACACTACCAATACTATTACAGTACAAAAAACTATTAGTTCTTAATAGTTATCGATGGAGGAATTCATACAGTGTACGTTGCCCTGTTCTTTTGATTGATTGTAAATGAACAAGATCTGCAGACACCCAATATAAGTAATGGACTGTCTTCTTTGCCGGTATCAAAAATCACCGCTTTTTAATTTGGTATTGGTCAGCCCAAATGAATAACATAACACAAGCATACACAACTGAGGCTATTTAAAAATTGTTTTGCTCTAAGCATGATGTAGTGAATAATGGCCACACAAGTGTGCGTGATTGAAGCTAGTTAGAAACCGTTTGGCAGCAGTGTCCAGTTCCTATTAAGCGGCAGTGTCCCAAATAAATGAAGGAAATTATGGCTATCGTCTTGATTAGTTTTTGTTCCAAGAGTTGTCCCAAATAAGCAGCTGTCCTAATTAACTGATGGCCAATCAACCTGAATCCACTGTATTTGCCAACTAGATTTGCATCCGAAAATTGATAAAAAAGCCTTTGTTTACTGGGATCATATTATGTAACCTAGTTTAGAATACAGATTCGCATACAAAATCTTCTCCAAATACAAATAATCAAAAATATTGCAAACAGTAGATTAGTTTTAAGCAATTAATGTTTTAAGTTGATATCTTTTCATTGATACTAGAAAACAAGCACATTTTAAGTTGCAGAGAAGGGGACGGTTACAAAGAAGTGTATTAGGGCAAAGACCAAGAGAAACTGAATGATACAGATGGTGGTACCAGTTGAGAAGAGGAAGCTGGAGTCTGGTTAATCAGTGCTGATCTGTCTGAAGGAGGTGCATTGAGATAAAGCACTGAAAAATATTTAGCTGGTCAGGCAGCATTCATGGAGAGAGAAAAACATTTAACTATCCAGTAAAACTAATGTTACTGGCCAGTTCTAATACAAATATGGTATTCAGGTCATCTTAAATTTCTATATTCACCTTCACCTGCTCCAGACAGAATAGACAGAAACAGAAACCCCGGCCATTCCATTAAATCTCACTTGGTCTCCATTCAAACCATTCTCTATAACAAACTCTCCAAAGATGCTGAACATTTTCTGTATTTTATGGTTTACTTCCAGATTTGCAACATCAACAGTTGTTTGTTTTCTTTCCCAACATTTATCTTGTAATATAGTCTATTGTAACTTGTATTAGTCAAAGGTTCAGTAAAGTTGATCATTTATTTAGATATGCATAGATACAGATGTCAAAAATGTAGAAACTCAGATACAAGCTTGCTCAATTCCAAACAGCACTTCAAGAAATACATTATTTTTTTACAATCATACACAAAATTTTGTACTGTACAAAAGCAAATTTTCAGCTGAGAAGTCTCTTCCCATGAAATTTTAGGATTTCTCTTAACAGTTTGAAACAAAAATCCTACATTTGTCAGGATATAAAAGGGAACTTTAGAACAGCAAACGGACAATGCTGGTAGTGTGTTATAAAGTTTTGACCCTATGAGCACTAGGACTCGAAGATTTCAATTCATTTCATTCCTTGTATTCCAGAAACTGTTGTAGCCTTTTTCTGTGTTCTGATGATAGTTGGACAGCCCTTAAATTAAGAATATTTAAACATTACACATCATATGAAAAAATAAATTAGCATTAAATGAAATCGAGGGTTTTGTTACTATTTCAGTAAAAGTACTTAACATGGTCAACAGTGGAAGATTCTGAAATTGCACCTTTCAGTATTACAGAGAATAAAGGGCAAATATAAAACACAGACTTACTTTAAATGCTCTCCAAAGGTAGTGGTTATCCTGTAAATTGCAGTTTTCAGGGAAGCACGAAGGGCAAATCTCAAAGTCTTGTAAGAAGAATCTATCAGAGTACCTGTGGATCTTGCTGGCTTGCTAGAGGCATGAGGTAGCTTAAAATGTTTGTCAACAGCCTGTTTAACATAAAATAATAATTTCAGGAAAAATGGAACTTGATTAAACACTGGTACAAGCAGCCTCCGTGTTACGCAGGGGCTGTGTTTCAAGAAAGCAACCTGCATTGCGATTTCTCTAACACAAAATCTTACTATCGAATCGCATGTTCTTAGTGCAGGAGAATACCTTTGAGAGTACCTTTGCTTTCAGTAGTAATGAGTACCACAGCTACTGGTTTGAAGTGAGCCCATTTAAGAGATTTGCTTTAGAAACTGACAAGTGGACAGCAACACACACAACATGGTGGAGGATCACAGCAGGCCAGGTAGTATCTATGGAAAAGAGTAATCAGTTGATATTTCAGGCCAAGACCCTTCAACAGGACTGGGAAAAATGAGGTTAAAGGAAGAAGGTGGGGGGGTGGGGGGGGAAGAGAGGAAGAAGCATAAGGTGGTAGGTGATAGTTGAAACCGGGAGAAGAGGAGGAGGGGTGAAATAAAGAGGGGTGAAGCTGATAGGTAAAAGAGATAAAGGGCTGGAGAAGGGGGAATCTGATAGGAGAGGATAGAAGACATGAAAGAAAGGGAAGGAGCTCAAGAGGGAGATGATAGGCACGTAAGGAGATAAGGTGAGAGAGGGAAATGGGAATGGGAATGGTGAAAGGGGTGGACAATTGCCAGAAGTTCAAGAAATAGATGTTCAAGTGGCCAGCAGCTGTGTTTGGAGAGACTACTTTTAAAATAAAATAGAAAATATTGCTATCAATTGAAAGGATATTTTTTCCTGATCTTAAATATGTCTTTCTCTTAGCTTTATTTCATTTTACAATTCTCAATGCATTCAGAACTGAAAGGTGTAGTAGATTAATGTGTTTTTTTTTCCTCCCACAATATTCTACTATGTCATATAAATTAGTCTAAGACAGCTTTAAAGTAACCCTAAGTGCCTAGTATAAACTGACAGCTGCAATTATTCTAACAGTGGGATGTGACTTAAATGTGCCTAACACGTACAATAGGCTCCACTGCCTGTTGCATATACAGCTTTGCACTGATAATATTGAAACTTTGCTTGCTTCCTAACAAGAACTCTGCAACCTCTAATGTTCTATAGTGGGAGTTTCACTTGTGCTATTGGTGCAAAGCTGTGCTTGCAACAGACACATTTAGTGGAGCCTATTTTGCATGTTAAGCACATTTCAGTCAACATGCGCAGTTCTTTTGTACCTATACTAGTGAAACCTGGTCCTGATTAAAGGGACTTGGTCCAAAATGTCCTGTTTATCCCTCTTCGTAGATGCTGCCTGACCTGCTGAGCTCCTTCAGCATTTTGTGTGTTGCTGTGGTCCAACATCTGCAGTGTTTACTGGCGAAACCTCCTGAGACTAAAGACTGCAGCTTGTCAATTTGAATGCAATATATCTCTGCACCCTATCTCCCCCGTTCCACATGACTGTTGGTTCAAGATCCTTTTGAGGCATCATCTTGTAGTGCGAGGTCCTTATCAATGTATCACAACTTTCATGCTGTCTGACAGTCTTCTTAATTTGTCTAATCACACGCTCTAAGGCAGAGGTTCCAACCTTTTTTATAATGCCATGGACCAATACCATTAAGCAAGGGGTCTGTGGACCCCAGGTTGGGAATCTCTGCTTTAAAGTATTCAGCCAGCACCATTCCAAGCCATTCTTGTCACTTAAGTTATTCACACATCTCACTCAGACAATGGATGAACCCAGAACTCACATAATCAATGCAATTTAAAAGGCAAAAAATATCCGAGTTGCAATTCTAGAAGACAAGCCAAATATATGTACTGACTATATTACGTGGGAAGTGACCTGACAGGTTGCCGAGCCAGGCCATTTGGCAATCAATAAGCTGAAATTGAGTTCTTCTCCAAAGTGAGAGAAGGAAGCATCTCCTTGAGCTGAATTCCAGCTGGACAATGAGGTCCTTAATGGTAGAGATGTACTGCTAATGTACACGAGCCACCAAGTTAATTTCGGGACTCTTCATGTCATGTCGGTTAATTCAATTAGAAAAGGGAAGGGGAAAGCAGATGAACTCTTAAAAGGTGGTGAGGATTGAGGGATGCTAAACATTCCTCATCACTCACAATTTACCATGATAATCTAAACACCACAGGGAAAGTATTTTTAAGTCAGGATTGTAGTGCTTGGCAGAGCCTAGAAAGAAGCTGAAAGATCCTTACCTCCTGGAGAGAGAGCATGGATGACAGAATAGACGACAGCATTGTTTGCACTACACCATATCTGTCCTCTGTAAATGAGGCCGTCACAAGATGAGAAAGGGCTATAAATAAAAAGAGGACAAGTGAAATTAAATTGAAAAATATTAGATCGAATTCGATCAATCCTTACTGGAATGATCTAGTGGAAAAAGTGTTCCATCTAGATTGATGCAGGTCAATTAACATTGAAAGTTTGTCAAAGTACAGAAATTTCTCGCAAGGATTGATGAATGAGGAAAATACTTTTGGTTTATTCTGGAACCTGGAGATTCATATTTATTAAACACTATTTAGATTACATCAGTAACATTTTGATCCCCAGAAATTTAGTCCAATTCACAGCTCTGGCATACTTTGCAGAATTAATGGTAAAGGCCAGTAGGGCAACCCCTTGTTTATTTGAGATTTTAGTCATCCAATATACCACTGATTGATTATAACAGTTAGGTGTAATCAATATAATCAGATCAGCACAATATAAACACTCAGTGGCAAGCAATGGGGTAATATTTAAAATCTTGACTCCCATATACAACCCTATATAATTAATGCCTACGAGATTGTACAGACCTTCAACATGAAAATATATAAACGTTCTTTCATTTCCTGTGGCAGTATTTATGCAGATTCAAAGAATGTGTTATTGCCCCTTTCCAGCACAATGACTTTCAACATTTAGCCAGCTACTTCATCCACTTCTGTGGGAGGGGTGAATAATAGATAATTGAATGGTGAGGCAGGAAAGCACATTCAAAAAGGGTTGTTTGGAGGCAGTAGATTAGTGGAGTTAAAACAGCTGACAGTCCAATTCAGATGGAAGATACAAAGATTAGGAATTCAATGACATCAACAACAGGCGTAGGCTCTGCAATCCCTTGAAGCTGGTACATATTCCACAAATTCCTGGCTAATTTACCTCCAGTCAACCTCTCAACCTTTAACCATGTCCTTTGATTTGTGTGATCTCCATAAGTATATTGTTCTAATTTTGAAAAGGCGTAACAGGGCATCCAGCTGAGAATTGCAAGTGTCTGGGGGAAAAAAATTCTTGTCCTCTATTCTAAATAGTTCTTATCCCGAGTTTGGATTTCTTTAATTAAATTTTCCAGCCTTAAGTAACAATTGTTTAGGATATCAAAATTGTGTACAGTGATCCCTAATTTCCAGCTGCCTGATTTGCTGAGAAGTTCCAGCAGCTTGAGTGCACTGCTTAAGATCTCCAGCATCTGCAGAAACTCTTGTGTTCTTTAATTTTCAGGATTTTGTGGTCGAAATCCACCGATACACTAGTCCAAGTGACAATGTTGTAGAATGAGCACGTGGAGCATCTAATATCACTTCATGTCCTGCATAGCCACCAAGTTTATGCCATGAGTTCTCCTCATACGCCTAAAAGGGACAGACCAGACAGATTGCACACTGCTCCACCTGAGCTATATAACAATTTACTGGGATAAAACTCAGTGATGAAACATCTTTAAAATGCTAAACATTCATTACATCACAGCTCCCCTCATGTTCAAAGGGAATCTATAACACTGCTCACTCCACTATTTATATTCCAATCATATCCAGGTAAAATTTCTGATCATAAACTCAAGAGCTTCTGCAGATGCTGGAATCTTTAGCACCGCACACAAAATGCTGGAGGACCTTAGAAAATCAGGCAGCAACTATGGAGGGGAAAGTCAATGTTTCAGGCCAAGGCCATTCACTAGGACGGGGAAGGATGGGAACCGGAGCCAGAATAAGGTGGGCAAGCAGGATTGAACTAAGAAGCTGGGAGGTGAAGGGTCAAGAGGTAAAGGACAGAAGAAATCTATAGGAGAGGGTAGTGGATCATGGAAGAAAGAAAAGCGGGTGGGGAACCAGAAGGCGGTGACTGGCAGATGGGGGGTGGGGGTAACCAGAATGGGAATGGAAAAAGAGAGAAGGGTAAGGGAGTTTAATTATCAGGTTACAGAAATTAATGTTCAATCCATCAGGTTGGAGGCAACCCAGATGGAATACAAGGTGTTGCTCCCCCAACCTAAGTCTGGTCTCATTGTGGTAGCAGAGGTAGCCATGGACAGACATGATAGATTGGGAAGTCGAATTGAAGTGGGTGGCCATTGAAAGATTCTGCCTGTGGTGGTCTGAGCAAAGCTGCTCAAAGCAGTCTCCAACCTGTGTCTGGTCTCACTGACGTGGAGACCGCACCAGGAGCATCAGCTTCAGCAGAAGACCCAAGACTAGCAGGTGAAATGTTTCCTCATGTGGAAGGACTGTGTAGGCCCTAAATGGCAGTGAGAGAGAAGATCAGTTGTCCCTCCCTCCGGTCTTCTCTGGGCACATATCCCTGTAAACATGACAAGTGCTACACCTCCTCTCTCACTGCAATTTACAGTGATCCCTATGGAAAATGGAAGGGGAAAAGGAAAGATGCGTTTGGTGGATTTGGGAAAAGTTACAGTGAATGATGTGCTGAATATGGAGCCTCTTGGAATGGTAGGCAAGGACAAGGGGAACACTATCCCTGTTACTGTGGCAGAACAGGGTGAGAGCAGATATGGCGGACACAGGAACTGAGAAGGGAACAACATTTTTTTTTGAAATAAGTGTCAGGTTAGGAAGAAGTATAATCATGATAACTAAGAGAGTCAGGAGGTTTGCAAAAGATGTCACTAGATAGTTTGTTTGCTTCTTCCTAACCTCTATTTTACCAGGAATTAAATTTTTACTGCTTTTTAAATATTTTTTATTTTGATTGCAAGTTAATATCCATGGGCTTAGGTTACAAGCATGAAGTCATGAAAAGTTACAGGACGAAAACATGCCTTGCAGCCCACTAAAACCAGACTGACCATTAACCACCCAGTTACACAAATCTAGTTTGGAGGTTAATTTGGACTGTTGTCACCCTCTGTCAACTCCTTAACCCAACAAATCAATGTTATTACCACTGACTCCTATTGCCATGGCTGCAAACACACACAAAACAAAGTCCCTACTTGCTATACAATATGCAAGTTGTCTCTGGAACATATCCCTGCAAAACGCAATGAGATCATGACTGTTCCATTTGATTGCGAATGCAAGCCAACCTATTAAACCTTTCTTGATAGGACAATTTTTCACGTGAACCAGAAGGACTCAATATTGCCTCACAATGATTACATGTAATTTAGAAGCTGAAATTGTGATAAAATTGTGACAGAATGGAGTCATTAAGGGAAGAAAATCTGAAATATTTGACTGAAAGTTGACTTTTCTTGTTGAATTTTCATCACTTTTTGGTTTCTGCTTTTCTCTCCACTCCACCAACTGAAGTGGGCAATGCTACGAATTAGTCAATGATTCCATGGAGAAGTACTGGATAGCTGAAATAAACAGGTGAGTTCCTTTAGGCCACATCTCCTCATTGCCACAGAAATTTGGAATTCTCTGGAAGTTTGACTTTTAGCTATGCCAGTAGATTAAGTGCTAAATATAAGAGCAGAGCTCTGTTATCTTATGATGAAAGGTAGTAAGCACTCACCATTTGGCCTTTAAGCTGCGTCCGCTACAGACAGTCCATGGTGCTATTCTTTAGAATGGAATTGAAGCCAGATTGAAGGTGTGTGTCTGGTAAGTGATTTTTAACACTATTTCAAAATAAGTCTGAATATTTTCAATGTCTATAAATTAAAATGTGCTTCAGTGGATGTGCAAGTCTGTTTACTACTTGAATCCTGTTGAACTTGGGAGTATTCAGGTCCACAGCTACACCTGCAGAACAATTAAATTCTCCCCTTCCTTATTTCCCTACAGCCCTACAAATTATTCTTGCTCACAAGCCCATCAAATCTTCTTTCATCTTTTTGCCATAAATTTACATTAACAGGTGAGGAAATGCGCACAACTATGGGAAGCTGAGAGGCAGCAGCACTAGCAGTTCTGCCACAAGGTTGCTGATCTCAACTGCAATACATTCTTCATGTAAATGGATTAAAAATGTTTCAAATAACATCAGATAATTGGTTGGAAGCAAGCCATATTTCTGACATAAGTAATTACCTTCAAGAGCCCAAATATGTGCTTGACTGTTCGCAAACAAGGCCTGACTTGAAGCTTCCGGAAGCTGGAAAAAAACTGTAATTAAATCTAATCTCTCTTAATTATTAGAAAAAGACGTGCAGTACGTGCAAGATTGACAAGTTAGGCTAGCTGAGATTGTGAAATACTATGCAGTGTCAGTCACTCACATGCAAAGCCACTCAGCAGGAGCACATTTGAGCCATTAGTCTGGATTATTTCATAAAAGCTGATTGATTTTCAAAATTGTTCATTCAGTATTTCATTTCAAAATTCCATACATGCATAATGGAAAGAAGCCAAGTTAAAGATCACATGCAAAGTAAGCATTTAAGTTCTGAACACAACTTACTTTTTAAAATATGATGTAATGCAGAAATTTCTCAAGTGATAATAAGTTACAAATGAATAAAAGCTCTCTGATACTTTGTTGTTGGCTTTATTTAACAATGCCACTTGCAGTAGTCAACTGCAGATAAAACTTTGAAATTAAATAGAGGCGAATTAATGTTGCTCGAAAAAGTTGAATAAATGACTGCCTCAGCTATCTGCCTCATGATATCTGTATCGAATCAATAACAAATCTTTGAACACTGTTAATTATATTTAAGAGTACATCTTGTTCTCCTAAAATGGAGTTCAGTAACTCCGGCAAATCGGAAACGTGGAGATTTTGTATGGATTTTTTTTGCATCTTTATTTACTTGGTAGATGGACACAGAGACTAAAGAAGTGAGGTCATGGACTATGTACAGATTACAGAGGAGGTGGTGGTTGCTGATGAGGCAAATCCCCAGGGCTTGACAATCCCTCGAACCGTAAGAAGCTAGTGCAGAAATTACAAGGGACCAGGCAGAGATATTTACAACATCCTTAGCAATGGGTGAGGTGCCAGAGGATTGTAAGATAGCTAATGTTGTTCCATTGTTTAAGAAAGGGTCTAAAAATAAACTAGGAAATTATAGACTGGTGAGCCTGACATCAGTAGTGGGCAAGTTATTGGAAAGACAGGGACTGATTAGGGACAGTCAACACGGCTTTGTGCATGGTAGGTCGTGTCTTAACAATCTTGAGTTTCTTGAGGAAGTTACCAGGAAAGTTGGAGAAGGCAACACAGTGGATGCTGGATGGAATTTAGCAAGGCCTTTGACATGGGAGGTTGGTCAAAAAAGGTTCAGCTGCTTAGCATCCAGGATGAGGTAGTGAACTGGATGAGCCATCGGCTTTCTGGGAGAAGCCAGTGAGCAATAGCAGATGGTTGTCTCTCTGACAGGATGTCTGTGATTAGTGGTGTGCCAGAAGCATTAGTGCTGGGTCCATTGTTTATCTAATCTACTTCAACCACCTGGATGATAATGTAGTAAACTGGATCAGCAAATATGCGGATGACACCTAGACTGTGGGGTATAGTAGACAGTGACGAAGGCTATCAAAGCTTGCAGTGGGATGTAGACCAGCTGGAAAAATGGGCTGAAAAATGGCAAACAGAATTTAAAGCAGACAAGTGTGAGGTGTTACATTTTGGGAGAATAAAGCAGGGTAGAATTTACAATGAGCTATAGGGCACTGATGAGAGCAGTAGAACTGAGGGATCTAGGAATACAGATTCATAATTCCTTGAAAGTGGTATCAATGGTAGATAGTGTCGTAAAGAGAGCTTTTGGCACACTGGCCTTCAACTTAAAGTATTGAGTACTGGAGTTGTGATGTTATGTTGAAGTTGTACAAGACTTTGGGGAGGTCTAATTTGGAGTACTGCATGCTGCTCTGGTCACCTACCTACAGGAAAGATATCAATAAGATTGAAAGAATGTAGAGAAAATTTACCAGGGTGCTGCTAGGACTTGACCTGAGTTATCAGGAAAGGATGAATAGGTTAGAACTTTATTCCCTGGAGCATAGGAGAATAAGAGAAGATTTGACAGAGGTATATGCAAATAGGCTTTTTCCACTGAGGTTGGGTGCGCCCAAAACTAGAGATCATGAACTAAAGCTGAAAGGTGAAATGTTTAAGGAAAACATGAGTGGGAACTTCTTCACTCAAAGGGTGGCAAGAATGTGGTATGAGTTGTCAGCACAAGTGGTAAATTTGAGCAACACCCAAAATGCTGGAGGAACTCAGCAGGCCAGTCAGCATCTAAGGAAAAAGTGCAGCCGACATTTCGGGCCAAAACCCTTCAGCAGGACTGGAGAAAAAAAGCTGAGGAGTAGATATTACAAGGTGGGGGAGGGCAGAGAGAAATACCAGGTGATAGGTGAAACCTGAAGAGGGAGGGATGAAGTAAAGAGCTGGGAAGTTGATTAGTGAAAGAGACAGAAGGCCATGAAAGAAAGAAAAGGGGGAGAGGAGCACCAGAGGGAGGCGATGGGCGGACAAGGAGCTAAGAGAGGGACAAGGGGATGGGAAATGGTGAAGGTGGGGGCTATTAGCGGAAGGTTGAGAAATCGATGTTCATGCCATCCCCTTTTCCCTCTCTCACCCCATCTCCTTGCCTGCCCATCACCTCCCTCTGGTGCTCCTCACCCCCTTTTTCTTTCTTGCACCTTTCAAATCTACTCCTCAGCTTTTTTTCTCCTGTCCTGCCAAAGGGTTTCGGCCCCAAACATCGACTATACTTTTTTCCCATGGATGCTGCCTGGGCTGCTGAGTTCCTCCAGCATTTTGCGTATGTTGCTCGGATTTCCAGCATCTGCAGATTTTCTCTTGTTTGTGGTAGATTTGGGTTCAATTTAAGAGAAGTTTGGATTGGCACATGGCAATGGTCCGGGTGCAGGTTGATGGGACTAGGCAGGTTAATATGGACTAAATGGGCTGAAGGTCCTGTTATTGTGCTGTAGTATTCTGTGACTGTGGAACAACCATGTGTTAAATATCCTGAATTACAGAAAAATTGCTGCTTTTAAAATAGCAATTCTTTTCAATTACACAGACGTTTCAGATTCATATATCCATGTGTTAGCTGTAAATCCCAGTAAATCTCCAGTGCTATTGCTTATGATTGCATTTGTCTCAATGACAGTTACTTTATTTAACTACTAATTCATTATTCTAAGGCCAGAAATTTGACTCAATTCGGCATTCACATCTATAAAGTCAGAAGCTGATCAGCATCTATCTTCTGAGAAAACTGCCAATGCATGCAAAATTATTTTTATGGATCAAGTCAGCAAACCATAAAATTTCAATTATTTCCAACAGTCCAAAGTTTGTAAATAACTGAAGATTTTGCTAATTTGCCAACTGTTGCTCATCATAATAGAGAAGCTTACGAACAGTGAAGAAAATCACTAACAGCGGCTTCCACACATCACAAGTAACTGTGTAACAGCACACCTCAGAATTTGCCATCACATTTGCTCCAATAATGGCAACTGTCATTCTCAATGTAAACTCCAGATCAATATATTAAATCCCTTTGAAATGTTAACATGTTATTTGGTCGAAACAACCTCTCCATGTTTGAGAAACCGCTGCACTAAAGGCATAAAGCAGAAGAGATTGCAATATATAGAACGACAAAAAATTTGTAATGTACGAAACATGAACTAAAGTAATTCTGACAACTACCTGATATACTTTGGCATTACGACTATATTCTATTTTGACCATATGCAAAGGTCAAAGGATATTTGTAATGGTGAATTGTGCTCATCCACATAATTTCTCAATGGAAACACTTCAACTGCCTTTTATTTGACAAAATGGCACACTGAGTTTGGCAAGATGGATGGGAAACAGAGCACCAGCTGAGAAAGTGGAGGGAGGGAGAGAAAATGAATGTTAGGGCCAGTAAAAACAGGCAGGAGCAAAGTAATAGATATGATGGGACACAGTTTGGAATATGTGTATTTTAATGATAGGAGAGATCAATAAATCAGAGGTTCCCAACCTGGGGAACACGAGCCACTCAGTTAATATAATTCTCTAGCATAATTAGTGGACAAGACCCTTAACAGTGTTGATGAGCAGAGGGATCTTAGGGTCCAAGTCAATAGCTCCTTGAAAGTGACTACACAGGTTGATAGGCAGGTTAAGATGGCATATGGCATGCTTGCCTTTATTAGTCCAGGCATTGAATTCTTAACTCAGATGTGTAGCTTTATAAACCTCTAGTTAGGCCTCACCTGGAGTACTGCACACAGTTCTGGTCAGCCATTATAAGAAAGATGTTAAGGCTTTGGAAAGGGTGCAGAAGGTGTTTATCAGGATGCTGCCTGGACTAGAGGGTATGTGTTATAATGAGACACTGGAAAACTTGAGTTGTTTTCTCTGGGGTGACAGAGGTTAGGAGGAGATCTGATAGAGGTTTTTGAGATTATGAGAGTCATCAATAGAATAGACAGAATCTTTTTCACAGGGTTGAAATGTCCAATACTAGAGGGCATATATTTAAGGTGAGAGGGGGCAATTTCAAGAGAAATGAGGGTCTCAGCCCAAAATGTTTCTGCACTTCCCCCCCCTCCCCCAACAGATGCTGCCTGGCCTGCCAAGTTCCTCCAGCATTGTGTGTGCACTGCTTGAATTTCCAGCATCTGCAGATTGTCCCTTGTTTGTCAGGTGTGAGGGGTATTTAAGAAGAGACTGGTGGTTATGCTGGTTGAAGTGGTGGTAGAGGGAACTACTTTAGGGACTTTTAAGAGATGTTCAGATAGGCACATGAATGTAAGGGAAATAGAAAGCAATGGACATTGTGTAGGCAGAAGGGATGAGTTTAATTGGCCATTTGATCACTAACTTAATTGGTTGGCACAACACTGTGGGCCTAAGGGCCTGTTCCTGTGCTGTACTGTTCTATGCTTACGAGAAAATGATTTAAGGTCAAGTCCCTAAACTAATTTCACCTAAATAAAGTCAGATGGACACATTAGTATCATCCAGTACCAACTGAAACAAGAGCTCCTTCTTGGTTAAAGGAAAGGTTCCAGGAACAGAGCAAATTAACAGAGTTTGTCAGATGTACTTAGCCAATCAAGAAGCTGCAGAATGAAACTATTGCACAAGCAAAAGGAAGACAGCAACATAAAGAAACCAGCCGCTGAACAAAGCATCATGTAAGATTTCCAGGAAGGCATAACCTTACATGCTGTTAATCTGATGTGGCTTAAATGACATTCACAGTACCTTGTTAAATAAATACATTATCTGCCCCCGTTTCAACACAAAAGTTTTGACCTAAATGAACAAAGCATAATTTCAAAGCCATATTAATACATATTGTTTGAACTTTTAAAATGCTGGATGGAGGATACAAATTATATTAAACAAAGCTACAGGATAATAATGCAAGGCAGATGGGTCATTGTTCTATGCTTTAAGTGAAATTTTAATCATCCTGTACCTTTGTTAAAAACCATTGCTACTAGTAGTTATCAGTGCAATTTCACAGTTAACATCAGGTAATCTTGACAAAGTTTCCAAGCTCAATTTCCCCTCCAAGTAGCTACCTGTCCTGCATTTCCACCGCTCTTTGCCTCCAGATAGTTTCTCATCTGAAATCTGCACAGCAATACAGGCCGAGTACCCCCTCATTCGAAATGTTTGGGGCTGGAAGTGTTTCAGAGTCCTTTGGATTTTGGAACACCTAATGAGATAGCTTGGGATCACCATCCCTTCCGATGAAAAGACTGGTAAGCAGTCTTTGTCTTACACTTGTTCATCACACACATGAACTGAACAGTAAAAATTATTACAGACCATCAATAAATATAACATGTGCAGGGCAAAAGCAGCACAGCAACATTGGGAGAATACCTGAATCAGCTGTTGAACAACATCAAACGGTAGACTTTCAGTCTCATCTATGATGCCAAGCTTTGATTAAAGGGTTACAGTACACTGTATTTGTATTTTACTTTTTAAAGTTTTATGTAAGGTATAAAAACAATCAGCATTATAGACTTGTTCTGGTGTTAGATTTTCATGAACAACAGATGCTTTAGAATTTTAATGCCGTGCCTTTTCTTAAATTCCTGCAACCAGCCTGCTGAATATTCACAATTGCCTTCAATTTTTGTTTCATCGTGATAGATCATTGCTTGTCTCATGATCAGCATATCATTAAGCAGCACATGTTCAGTCCAAAGCTGACAATACATGATCGGGATCTTAATTTTTCACTTTATGCAGTGTTCTTCTATTTTTTATTAACTTCAGTTCATTACATATGTGAGGTCACTTCTTGCCTGGGAACCTTCCCAGTGTCTTGTGGAATTTTCCATTTGTGACCTCAAAGAAAATGTGGATTTCGGAGTTTTTGGATTTTGGAATTTCAGATAAGGGGGTACTCAACCTGCAATTAGTACAAAGCTACAAGCAAAATTACTCAGCTACAGGGGAAACAAGTTTCTAATGAAACATGACTTTTATAATAAGTTACAAGTTGAGATGTTGTTATCACACTGTCAAATAATCAAGGTTCCAGGAATGCATCTAATACAGGACAACCTGCAGGCTGCAAAAACTAACCTATACAGTGAATAAATTGATGTGGCTGAGAAATGCAGTCTCTTTACTCAATGACCGGGCACAATCCATGAGTTTTACCTGTTCTTGTCTCTGAAGTATCCAATCTGAAATAGGACTGTGCTTGGTTACTTCAGGAGTTCTGCTGCCAACCTGGGCAGCTTGACCAGCAAATTGACTTGTGTTCGCCAAGGACTCTGAAAACACAGGCATTGTTAACTCTCAGTAACAACAATTCAAACAAAATACATACAAAAATATGTTTGAGTGATGTACAAACAGGCCATTCAACTTTTTTTAAATGGCAGAGCAGTCTTAATGGTAAAACAACCTACTGTACTCCTAGCAAAACATACTGTTTTATACAATTTTAACCCACTGGTAACACAGGGTCAAACTAAAAAGCTATTAAAATTACTCAGGATGTGTGCGTTTGTTTAGTTAATTAATGGTTCCAAATACTGAGCCAAAGTAAATTAAATTATAAGAGGCAGTTGGCCAGCTAGGAAATGCAGATGTGATGGCCTGAACTCTGTAGAGATACCTTAACTCCAAATACACGTATAGTTCAAGCTCAGAGAATGGCCAGAATACTGATGGAATACAGAAATATTTCAAGGTCTCTTAAGGCAATGCTGAAGTTATGCTATTAACTATTAGCAATATTGGTAAAACCCAGATTCTTATTATAACATCACTTTGATAAAAGGAATAAAGGCATAGACTTATTTTATAAATCAGAATCAGGTTTATTATCACTGGCATGTGATGTGAATTTTTTTAACTTAGTAGCAGTTCAATGCAATATATAATATAGAAGAGAAAAAAAAGTAATAAAAATAAAATAATAATTAAACAAGTACATCAATCACAGTATATGTATATTGAATAGATTATTAAAACATGCAAAAAACAGAAATACTGTATATTAAAAAAAAGTGAGTTAGTGTCCAAGGATTCAATGTCCATTTAGGAATTGGATGGCAGGAGAATTTATGGGCCAAATGGCCTAATTCTACTACTATGTCTTACGGTCTTAAAATACAAATACAAAAACTCAATTAATACGCAACTGGTAGAAATATAATTTGCAAACATAAAAAAAAAATCTGGTTTTATGAATAAAAATAAGTGACAGAATGATAGAATATGGCATATAAATGAGGCAAGGCAATTAGAGGGGGTAGTTTGCACCCTAGACAGTGAGAGGAACTCGCATTGATAGGAAAGGGCATACCAGAATTAACATAGCCAAGATAATGGCATTGAATAAAACAGCGGAACAAAATAAGTGTCAATACTCCAGGATCAGATGAGTTTTCATCTTGGATTTTAAAGGAAATAGTTGAAACTCTGAAAGATCACAAGTCATTTACGAGTTCTCTTGATTTTGGAATTATTGCTTATTTTGGAAAATTGCACACTAAGTTGTGGAAACAAAGTGTTGAAACAAGCTAATTATACTAGTTAATCTAACATCTTTTGATACATTATGTTTGCCTGTAATTAATTGGTAATTGGATTATTATTGTCAAAAGTAATGCAGTACAATGCAAAGAAGAATCTTTCTCCATGCCACCCACACAGATCACTTCAAAATACATTAAGAGAAAAGCAATAACAAAGTACAATAGTGTTACAGAGTGAACCTTAGTAACTTTCAGCTAATCAGCCAGTACTACAAGGATTTGTAAATGATAGATCATGCAAAATATGAATAAGTTTTTAAAAGAAATTATTAAAACAGTGAGCAGGAAAATGTTTATGTATATTTCTATAGGGTTCCAGGAATAGTTTCTTATTGCTGGGTTTTAAAAAGTCTCCCAATCTTCAGACTTACTACTCTTAATAATATTACAAGGCTTTTAAAACAAGATATATAAACCTAAACAACCTGAGCCTCTTTTACTTGCCCGGAATGGTCACATCTCCCTCAAAGTTTTTACTTCTCAACAGAAAGTACGATATATTCATTGAGAATTAAATATTTTCTTTTCAGTGTCTGATACTGTTAATCTCCCAGCAATTTAATTGAATTTCACAGTCAACATTATGATTCCTGTGGAATTATCAATTTCAAGATTAACAAGATGCATTCCTAGAAAACTGTCCATATCGTGAGTTTACGTGATGCAAAACTATCATTAGCACATATCAAGAAATGTGTGTTGAAAATTCTATTTACTTACTTCTTGCACTTCTTCCCAGATGATTTCTATAAAAAGCAAATTTTAATTCTGTGTTTCAATTTATTTTTTAAGATAGTGATTTGTGACTTTTGCAAGGGCAAATTGCTGTTACCATATGGCTGTAATGCAGGGGTCATCTGTATTACCTTTGTTACAAAATTAATGATCAAACTCAATTAGTTGATTAGCTGAGTAATCAATTAATACTCAGAGGATAGCTGCTATTAGGGGGCCTTAACTTTAATTCTTTACTTTCTCTCATTAGAATCTGTATGGATAGCACTTCCTGAACTGTGTATTTGTTCATCTACTTTGTTCACAAATAAAGGACGTTTAATATCATTTTATCTCAATTGGACCAAATTTACTGATACTACATTCCTTGCTAAACAAGGTACAGCGATGGAAGCTTGATGTCAGCAAATAGTTGCCAATTCCAGAGTTCTCAGATGAGAAGTGAATTTAAATAGAGAGGTAATAGCCAGCTTTGTGAAATAACCTATTAGACTTGTGAAACAGCTAATGTAAGGCTATACATGTTCAATTAAACCAAAAGGAGAAGTCACACAACTGGGAATTATAGACCTTCAAACAGTCCAAAGGAAACACAAAAAACCAGATTTTTGGAAAAATAAAAGATACTGTGGCAGTAACAGAGTGAAATTTCATAATTGGGATATCATCAATGAGAAAAATATGAAGGGTGCACAGTTCGTAAATCGGATGCAGATGAAATGCTTAGCTAGTATGTATTAAATCCAGCAATAAGAATATGGGGGCAAGAGGATCAATGCTGAGTTTTGTTTTACGCAATGAAATTGGGGTGTGGATTTGGATTAATGGTCTTCTCATAGTGACAGTTATAGATCTCCTATAACTGTGCAAAAAAAAATCAAGTACAAATTCTAATTTGGAGAAAGGTTAACTTCAATGGACTGAGAGTGATTTTGCAGAAAAGGAATGAAAACAACTCCTCGAGGGTAAATCATTTTCACTAATGAGGCACTCAAAGGGAATTCAAGAGATTTACATCAACATTTTCTTACAATAATATGGAGTTGCAATGTATAAATTTAAAGTGCTAGAGGGCAAGATAACTAATAGAAACTTAAGGCACAAGGCAGAAAGAATTCAATAGCATAGAAAGCCAATAATATAAAGATTGTAGGACTGGAATTAAAAGTTATTGAATAAAGTACAAAAAAAACTAACTGGCCCACTCTTGTTCATCAGCCTTTGCAGAGATGCACTTGGGAGGATCCTAATATGCTGCATCACTGTGGTACAGAAGTTGTACTGTAGCAGACAGGAGGGCCTGATAATGCTAAGTACCTCCAGCATTTTGTGTGTGTTGCTCTAGACTTCTACAATCTGCAGGATCTCTCATGTTTATCATAGTTCATTGTATTTTATATGACTACTTTTATATTTAATGTACCTTTTTATTGTATTCTTTATGCTTGTATTTTATTTTTATGCTGCTTCAGATCCAGAGTAACAATAGTTTTGTTCTATTTTATACTTGTGTACTGAAGAATAACAATAATCTTGAATCTGTCTCTAGAATTCCATATTTCTATACAACCGCACAAGTGCAGGTAAATCACAGAAGTTAACAGTGAAGAAAGGCAATAAATGGATGCTCAAAAAAGACAGCAATTATTAACTTGTTGAGGAGTAAAACCTTACACATTTTGATCAATTTATACATTACCATATTACACTGCACAATATTCAATTTGTAAAGCCTCTTACAAGATTAGTTCAATCTCAGTGAAAACTTTACTTTTAAATTTTCCATAAACAAAAGCTTCTAATAAGGCTGTTTCACTTTTCTGTATACCAAACTATAGCACAGACATACCAGTGGAACGAGATGCCGACGACCAAATTTTTGGTCCCCGCTTCAGTAAACGAGGGCTCCGCACTGAGCCATAGTAAGGCGAACCCAAGTCATTCAAGTGGGTCACGGCAGATGAGTCAAAAGGACTGCCCAAATTTGGTGTAAAGGGGAGGCTGAGGAGGCTCTTCAAGGATGAGGACTTGTTCATTGGTGAATTCAGGGGGCTTTGGGGAAAAGGAGTACAGAATGGCATCTTTCGGGAAGGCTGGTAGCTGGCAGGCTCTTCAAGACAAGATGTTTCTGCAACAGAAGGAAAGATGACAATGAAGGCATGCCTATGACAGGGCTGATACACAAAACTAGATTGCTGCAAGTTTAGGTCATAAATAGGATGGCTACTGAAAGATCAAAAATCTAATTAAAACATTGATTTATAATTCACGTGTTCAAGCTCCCTTATCTCTATAAACTTCTCCACTCTAAACTCTGCATTCCACTACTTCTAGCACAACACTGATACCCACTTCACAAATGACGACAATTTGGCCACAAGGGCTGGCGGATATGTGGGTAGCGGGAAGAGAGGGAACAGGACTAAGTGAATGGTGGAACTTTATATCAGAAGTTTCTTCTCCAGCTTACAGCTCCATTCATCCCAGTTCCTGATCCTTCACTTCCACTCTCCTCTGCATCTTATAAACCTACTTGCTCTAACTTCTTTCAGAATTGATGAAAGGCCACCAATTTCAAATGGCTACCTTGTGCTTGGTCTGCTGTGCATTTAAAACACCTTCAGTTTTTATTTCAGATTTTCCACAGCTGTTTATTCAAATAAAAATTTTATCTAGGTCAATTTGTTATTGCTTAAAAAATGCCAAAACACATTGTAGCAATTCTGGACTGCTTTTTGGAAGCAAGTGATAGATTTCAGGTATTCCATTGCCGACAAATTATTGTAACTATGAAATGGAGAAACAAAAAGGAACATTAGATTGAAGTTTTGGTCTATTTTATGTCCTTTAGTCTTATATCCAAAATGTCCTGTGCAGCACATCAAATAAATGCTGTCCATTAGTAACCTGACACACAATGTACAAAGAAAAATTACATAGCATCTATTAAAAAATTAAATTTGAGATCTGACCTGATGTACTTGACTGGTGACCCTCTCCAGGAATGGGATATGGTTTGACTCGACCATTGGCAGCTATGGCTTCCTGATACTCGATCAGCTTGTGTGTTAGGTCATTTAGCAAGGCTAAGCATTCGCCTGATATGGCTATCCAATTATGAGGATGGCCACCTTAAATTAAGAACAAAAGTGATCAACTACAGTCATTAGGTTAAAATTTAAGCTAATATTTAACTTATAAAGCACTTTCTCAAAAGCACAACCTAAAACACGGAGTGAAACAAAAAACAGAAAAAAAATCACAAAGTTTAAAGGAACATTGGAGGGGGGGGGGCTTCTTCACACAGTGAGTGGTAGGAGCGTGGAATGAGCTGCCAGATGAAGTGGTAAATGTGGGCTCACTTTTAACATTTAAGAAAAACTTGAACAGGTACACGGATGAGAGGTGTATGGAGGGATATGGTCCAGGGCAGGTCAGTGGGACTAGGCAGAAAAATGGTTCGGCACAGCCAAGAAGGGCCAAAAGGCCTGTTTCTGTGCTGTAATGTTCTATAGGATTGAGTGGAACCTGAAACAGAGACTTGCATTAAAATCTCATCAAGGGTGTCCTCACATGATTCAGTTCATACACTCCAGATGAAGCACCTGAACTGAAATCGTATTGACTTTCTCAGCAAGTAACTTTTCAAACAACAAGGAGTTTACAGATTTAAGTGGATTAGAATGCTGTTAAGAATTAAACTCATTGGGAAATCTGTGACAAAGGATCTGATAGGGATGGTTGAGAGACAATTTTAGAAAAAGTGAGTTGTGATGGAGAAAAGCAAAAGTAAAATGAGATTAAAATGAGTGACACAGACACTAAGATAAACAATTTTCTTGAAATTGTGATTTGTTGCACATTTCCAGGATGATAGTCATAGTAACTAAAATACTAACTTCCACAAGAGACAATTTCAAGAAATTCCCTCAGCTTGTGCTTACTAAAAAGTGAGCTCTATAACCACCAAAATTAATACATTTATCAGTACCCCAAAAATCAATTGAATGATTCTGCAACCACACCACTGTACAAAAACTGACAGTAATAAATGCACTCCTAGTAAATAATGCACAAGGATCAGGATTATTACAAATGGCTGCATCTTCCCACCCAATTCCTAAAAATCAACATCAATCCATGCAGAATATCAACTCTTCAAATCAGTACAATCTTGCATCTAATATCCAAGAGATTTTGTAATGAGGAACTTGGTCATACCTGGTTGGCTAAGGCTGAATACTTCTTGTCTTCGACAGGGTGAATATTGAGAAAGCAAGGCCAAATCTTGCAATGCAAGGTACTGCAAAACAGATGTGCACATGTAGTTAGCAGCTTGCTAGCACTGTCTAGACAATCAACTGCAATTATTGTGACCGTTTTACCTTTACACAAGGGGAAACATTGGCAGTTAGAATTTTAGGAAGACACTGATCGGCATCCTCTCCAAAAGTGGACTGCACAGAAAATTGGAATACCTGAATCAATGGGACAGAGAAAAACACAATACATGATGGAACCTTCAAACCACAAGCAAGCACAATACTGTAAATGAATTCTGAACTTTTCAAAAATTGTCAATAATCTAAATTTGTCCTTATTCAAAGATAGGACCGAAACAGGAACTTTCTGATATTCTAATACAGGGACACATGACTCTTGACAAACACAGATGGACAGGAAGAACATCAGCAGCTAAAGCAGTGACACTCTATAATGTGGACAGCATTTAAGTTGGCTAATCTATTTATGTTGATATATTGATAAAAATATTTCTTCTACATTTTAAAGCTAGTAATAGAAAATCAAGATTCAAACATGATTTGCTCATCCACAATCAAGTTTGGAAATCGCAATTACTAGCAAACAGCCAATGCCTTTTAGTGGAAAATCCTAGAAAAGGTAGTGGATTTGGCACAGTACATCACAGGTAAAACCCTCCCAGCCATTGTCCTTATCTACATGAAATGCAGCATCCATAATCAAAAATCCACACCGCTCAGGCGGTCTTCTTTTCTTGCTGCTGCTATCAGGTAGAAGGTACAAATGCTTCAGGACTCACAACACCAGGTTCAAGAACAGATATTACCCTCAGGCTCTTGAACAACCAGTGGTCTCAGTTTATGGACTTTTTATCTTGACTTCTCTAGTGCCTTTAACACCATCCAGCCCAAGATCTTAAGGCACAAACTAACGGAGATGGGAGTAGACTCTCACATGGTGGATTGGATAGTGGACTACTTGACAGATAGACCTCAGTATGTGCGGTTGGGAGACTGTAGGTCTGACACGGTGGTCAGCAGCACAGGAGCGCCACAGGGAACCGTACTCTCTCCGGTCCTGTTCACCCTGTACACATCAGACTTCCAATATAACTCGGAGTCCTGCCATGTGCAGAAGTTCGCTGATGACACGGCCATAGTGGGGTGTGTCAGGAATGGACAGGAGGAGGAGTATAGGAAACTGATACAGGACTTTGTGATATGGTGCAACTCAAACTACCTGCGTCTCAATAACACCAAGACCAAGGAGATGGTGGTGGACTTTAGGAGATCTAGGCCTCATATGGAGCCAGTGATCATTAATGGAGAATGTGTGGAGCAGGTTAAGACCTACAAGTATCTGGGAGTACAGTTAGACGAGAAGCTAGACTGGACTGCCAACACAGATGCCTTGTGCAGGAAGGCACAGAGTCGACTGTACTTCCTTAGAAGGCTGGCGTCATTCAATGTCTGTAGTGAGATGCTGAAGATGTTCTATAGGTCAGTTGTGGAGAGCGCCCTCTTCTTTGTGGTGACGTGTTGGGGAGGAAGCATTAAGAAGAGGGACGCCTCACGTCTTAATAAGCTGGTAAGGAAGGCGGGCTCTGTCGTGGGCAAAGTACTGGAGAGTTTAACATCGGTAGCTGAGCGAAGGGCGCTGAGTAGGCTACGGTCAATTATGGAAAACTCTGAACATCCTCTACATAGCATCATCCAGAGACAGAGAAGCAGTTTCAGCGACAGGTTACTATCGATGCAATGCTCCTCAGACAGGATGAAGAGGTCAATTAGGCAATTGGGTCAAAAAGGCCCAATGCCATTAGGCTTTACAATTCTACCGCCAGGACTTAAGAACTTTTTAAAAGCTATTATTAATGCTTTTTGAGATAGTGATTTAGATGCATATCATATTTTTTACTGAGTTAAGTATTGTATGTAATTAGTTTTGCTACAACAAGTGTATGGGACATTGGAAAAAAGTTGAATTTCCCCATGGGGATGAATAAAGTATCTATCTATCTATCTTGCTATTTCATGCCCCTTATTTATATTTGCAGTTTGTTGTTTATTGATCCCGTTTAGTTACTGTTCTATAGATTTGCTAAGTACTGTATGCCTGCAGGAAAAAGAATCCCAGGGTTGTATGTGGTGACATGTATGTACTCTGATAATAAATTTTACTTTGAACATGTCATAAGCCCGCTGGAGCCAAGTCATGTCATTTCATAGGTTAAATCAGATCCTGTATCTCACGTCCATTTCCCAATCACTGCTCAAAAATGTGCATTAAACATTCCAAACCAATGAGCACCCACAGCCTTCTTAATATGTACAACTGTATGAATAAAGAAATAATTTATCAATTCTGCCTTAATAGGCAAGCTCCTAACCCCAAGACTCTGATGTTAATTTAGACTTCGGAGCTGTATGTAGTATCAACCTGTCAATAACTCTCAGTAATTTATCTTGCTTCCAATATGGTCAGTTCTTATTCTTTTCATTTCCAGTAAGTCCAAGTTCATTCTGGTAACTATCAGATGAATCCACGCTGCACTGCATCCAAGTCCATTCTACTTCAGGACAGAAACCAAAACTGACCCCATAGTGTACATCAGGCGGCCTCACTAGAGCCTTGTTCCAAATGCAGCAAGACATCTTTCCTGTTGTGCCTCAATCCTCTTGCCACAAATCCCACAGTGTCATTTGTACCCTAACTGTGTTGCAGCTGCATAATAACACTGTGCTTCATGAACCATCACATCACATCTTACATTTGTCTCTTGCCATTAAAAAAACTTTTCTGTTACTTGTACTGATGTGAGTAACCTCACCTTTAACCATATTATTCTCCACCTGCCAAACTGCTATCTGCCCATTCCACCCTTCTGGATTTAAATCCTTCTGCAGACTCTTTGCACTCTCTCCAGATCTCTTTTTCATTGCAGCAGCAGCAACTTTAGATATGTTATACTATATAGATTGTATTATACTATAGACTGTAATGGTAATGATATGAATAAAAGATCATGATATAACATATCCAAAATTGCTGTTAGTACAGTGGAATCTGCTTCACTATAACCTTCACTAAAGATCTCTGCTCAGACGCAAGAATGAGGTCGTTGCTACGGTCAATCTGAAAAAGACTGATTCATTCCTACTGTCTTCAGCTATTTAGTCGATCTTCTTATCCGTGCTAAAATCTGAACCGCAAGCCTGTTCCTTTTGTTTGTGTAGCACCGTATTAAGAGACTTCTAAAAATTACATATCAACACAGTTATTCTTTATGTATTTGGTTGTCATTATAGACCAACTGGCATAGAATTAACCATTTTTTGCCTCTTGTTTTTGAACATCATTCTTCTAATTGCTACCTTTCCATCTGCAGGGACTGAGAATGTTGGGAATTTTAGAAAAAAAAAATCATCTTCTGTTCACTATCTCAACAGCCATCTCTTTCAGAATCCTATAAGCTGTCTCAGGTCTAGAGGATTTGTCAGCTTTTAGATGTCTATTTTCTTTATTCTCATTATATTCTGAAGTTCCCACTATTTTTGGTACCTCAATTGCACTTGAGAACAATGATTTAAGACTTTAGTCATTTCTGTGCTTCAAGTTCATGATTTTTCTCTTACTAATGTACAATTATTTCTGTGACAATGTTTTGTTTTTACCAGAATGTAAAATATTGATAAAACAACATTTTCCCCTTTTACATGGACCACATATGAAACCTTCCCCCCCCCCCCCCCCCCACCGCCACTCTCACATGTAAATATTTCATGTTGGTTTATGCTCACATCTTATCTTCTCTCCTCATCAACATTGTTTACCCAAAGGTTGCTTGGTGATAGTATGTTGGCAATTACAATATCTTTATATTTAGAATAACTGTAATTCAGGAGATTTTATCTGAACAGATAACATATGTATTCCATACTCACCTCTGTGATGAAGATTTTAAAGAACACCCATGTAATGTACCAGGTAACCAAGAGAAATGTACCACTTAGCCAGGTCATGTAGAGCAGCGGCAAGTCAAACAGTCCAGTCAGGGTATCCAGGGAATGCTGTATGCTTCAGAAAAAGTTACAGATAGTTTTATTTTCCAAGTGCTCATTCACAAATCAGCACTACTTCTGGAAATATTGGATCTCATCGTGGTCATCTGACAGACACACCACTTTCTAAAAAGCCACACGGAAGTTAAGCATATACCTGAACTGCTTCACTACACTCTTTGGCAAAGATCACTGCTCAGATGCAAGAATATTGAAGTAAAGCAGAAAATAGTTTTGCATGATTAAACTCAGGGTACATAATCGTTACATTAATCTTTTGAACTGTTTATCCCAACATGCTTCTTTGTCCTAGGTTTTGGGGAATTGCGAATTTCGTACAATGCCACAGATACCTTATAGAAAAGGATTCAAATTTAAATTAAGATCTGTGGTAGGGGAAGAGGCAGAAGAAAGGTTTATGCTTTGGACAGAGCCAGATTTTAAATTTGTGCTCAACCTGACCTGGCTAAATTCAGCATTTAGAATTAGGATGCTTAAAATCATTTTCCTTACCAAAAACTACTTCTGATCTACAAGTCCCCGATTTTTTGATAGATGATATTCAGTATCTCCAGTCTATCTCAGTGGATAAAATACACTGGTGGATTGCCAGAGGGCAAAACAAACATAATAGATTTAAACCCAGGAGGCCTTATGAGTTCAACCCGATCCTAACCATTTTGGCTTCGATGCCCTTGGCCAGTGATAGAGAAAAAGAAATAAAACAAAAAACTTCAAAATAATTAGTAGGTACCATATCAAACATCATTGACTGAATACTTAGTATTCAGCTCACGAACCTGTCCTTTTGAAGGGTCGTTGAGGCACTTATCCAAGCTCTTGGCACATAACCTAGGGATTAAAATAAAAATATAACAGAAAAATCAAATTAAGGACCTTCAAGATTAATTGGTCCAAAATTAATTGAGTCGATTTTGGCTACAAGGCAATACCGCCAATAAAAAATTAGTATTGAAATTTAATATTTATGAATAAGCTCATTGCACTTTACCTTTCAACATTAAGAGCAATAAACAGAGGCTACAGATGCATGAAAGTAAAATACACACCCACCAAGATCTTTAATTTGTTTTCAAAATCAAAGTTCATGGTTGTAGCCATGAGAATAGAAATGAAATGATAATCAGAACATAAGTGCTGATGTTATTGTACACCAAGTTACTGCTAAATTGCAAGACAGGCTAGAAGAGCAGAAATTTGCAAAGGCAACTGCAGAAGTCTATACCAAGATTATGAAATATTAACCAGACTTTAGTAGATTCATACAAAACATTACCTATTATAGTTATTAACTCTTTCGTCTTTAAACATAAGTTTATTCAGATTATTTCCCCTTATTGTATTCACCTCTCTTCTCCCCATCCCTATTATGGATGGACAGCGTGTGATGTCAAGAATCTACCATAACTGAACTCCTTCACAAAAACATTTTATGTTTGTATTCTAATTTAGTAATCAAAATAATTAACAAGTATTCATTGAGAAGTATTATTCGTATTCTTCCATTGTGCACTGCTATTGCTTGCATCTGGTCACCCAATGAACATTCCAAAGTAGTAACTCAATGGATATATTCAGTGGAGCAGAAAGAATGGAGGACAAGCAGAGGCAATCATTGCATGAGAGCGATACAATCTTATGAACCTGGACTGACAATTTTTAAAAAAAAGTTACCTAGAAAGTAGTAAAGGATGCAGTAGTTCCTGAGGAAATACAATGACTGCACAGCACTGTACTTAATGACCAGTGGCAGGTTTGCTTTAAAACGCAGGTACTTGAATTGCTACAAAAAAAAAAGATAGATTACTTTTTCCCTTTCCTTAAATCTAGCTCATTATGATATTGCACTTTAACGTTTACCTGCACTGCACTTTTTTGTAGCTTTTACACTTTATTCTGCATTGTTATTATTTCACCTTATTCTACTTTGATGCACTGTGTAATAATTGATCTGTATGAACAATATGCAAGGCAAGATTTTCCACTGTATCATGGTACACCTGGCAATTCCAATGATAAACCAATAAATTATCTCCCTTCCTCTTACTAAAGCACCATTCACAGATATAGAACACCAGTGTAACCCATTCAAAAGGCAGCCTGCACACTGCATACTCTAAAGACAATGGTAGCAAGGGAATTATCAACACTGTGCCCTGTACCATTTTCAGTCTTTAATGTCCCGACTAGTTTTTGCTCCGTCTAATCCAGCAAAAAAAGAATCATTTAACAGCACAAATCAAAGTCCCACCACCTCTTTTTAGTTCCACAATGATTAAGCTATAGGTACTCAGAGGGTCCAGATTAGCTTTAACTGAGATTACACACCTGAATTGCTATTTAAATATTATACCTAGAAGATGCGGTTTGTGGCTGTCTAGTTTCTATTTTATTCATCTCCTGTTAATGGGACCACAAATCAAAAGCCCTGTAAGACACTTGCAAAATTTTAAATTGAAACAATGCAACCAGCATGTCCATAAACTGCAAAAGGATGACCTCACTTTCCTTCTACACGTTAAATGTAGTGTTACAACTTGTCACAATGCTAAGCAAGAAACACATTTCCATTATTCATGCCAGGGTTAAGCACCACTTGCAACTGGGCTACACAGTAACTGCCACTAGGAAGGAGGTGAGGAACAGAGGTATGAGCAGAGGTGCAGGAGCTAGTAGATCGTTACATCAGCTGACCAAGATGCCAAACCAAACAAAAAAGTTACAATTTAAAAACATGGACACAAGGGCCGAGGCCAGAGAGGACACCAGAGGGAATAGAGCAGAACCAAAAAATAGACGCCTAAAGAGGCAATGGGCAGATGGCAGCAAGCTTGCTTTAGAACGGGGCTTTGAAGTCTGGACAAATGACTTCAACGTGCTGCTTTAAAACAAATATTTAGTACAATAGAAATTGATCTGCTTTTAGAATATTTGAAGTAGAACTTAACAGTAACCTTACCTGCAGAGTTGGGAAAGATAAATAATTTAAGTTGTTAATAAAATAAAGCAGACTGTAACTGTATCCTATAAATGCTCCTTCCATCAATAAGAAAACGTGAAACTCATTCAGGCACATGCTGCCACTGGATGTAGAACTGCAATGAGAAGATCAAAGTTAAAAGGTAAAAATACAAGAGAAAGGACAAGGCGCACAGAAACTACGAACAAGGATATTTTATAGGTGCCCTCATTGTGATCAATGCCATGCTTACCTGTCCTGAGACGAACAAGGTACACTGATCATCTGGTAACGCCCCCCAGCTATGACAGCAGCACACCAGGCCATCAGCATCCCGATCACTGCATGGACCACTGAATGAATGAACCGATGAGGATGGAACACATTCCCTATGAGTGCTATCCGACTACACGGAATAGAAGGCTCCACTGGAAACGAAGGACAGAATTTTCTTTTAAAAAAAAAGTTCAGCAGGTTTGAAACTCTGCTAGGGCTTATTTGTTTGGAAAAGTAGATAAGGAGGCAAATCATTTGAAAATGTCCCTTGACCAACTTAATGCATTTTAAATTCATGGATGCTAACGTCTCAAGATATCATATCTTGGATCCAGCACACAAACGTAATCATACGAAGGCACTCCAGCACCTCTACTTTATCAGAAGCTTGAGAAAATTTGGCATGTCACCAAATACTCAAACTGTAAAAAGTATCCTGACTGGTTGCATCATGGCCTGGGGTATGACAATTACAATGCAAGAGGCTGGAAGAGTAGTTCTCACAGTCTGATCTATCACAAGCACAACCCTCCCCACCATTGATAGCATCTATTGGAGGCAAAACCTCAAGTACGCAGAAATTATCATTAAGCACCCCCACCATCTGGATCATGCCCCTTTCTCACTGCTACCAAGTACAGAGGCCAAGTGACACTGTCAAAACGAATACAAATTTCAATCATGTAGCTTATGTGAAAAAATACACTGTCGTATAAAAAAAATACAATAAATACAAGTCACTTCCTCTTGTTTTAATTGATAATTGACTAAAATTTCTATTAAATTAAATTACGTTGAAAAATGCCAATTATAAATCATAATTCATGATTTCAAACCTCAAGTGTGAAACTTGAGCATCAAAAAGTTATCTGAAAATCAAACAAGAGATTGAATTAGAACATCAGCTTTAAAAATCAGTAGCCAAATGAAAAGAATAAAATTCTAATACCTGTATAATATTCCATATTGAAGATTCCAATGATCACCGCAGCTCCACAGAGCACCAGGAAAGAAAACATTATATAAGAACTATTCAGGTGGTTCCATGTCTCTAGAAAGAGATATAGGACACAAGATGTCATCAGCGAGACTGCATTTGGAGAGGGAATTCTGGCCCCAATCCACTAACATTGTGATTACCTGTAATCCATTGAACAGGGTGGAACACATTTGGTCGACTAAACATTACAAACACAGTTGTGGAGACAGGCAGCAACAGCACAGACCATGCAATGGCAGCTGCTGCTCGCCAACTGAACACCTGCAAGGCAAGATGACAGAACTGAAATCAACACTTTCACAGGGCTGGGGCAAATTCTCAAAAACAATTATTAAGACATATGACTGCTTTATTCCAGTTCTACCCCAGCTGACTTTCGCTATTATTTCAATCGACTCTATTTAGGCAACTATCTTTCCACATTTTGGTGAAATTTCTATTCACCTTTTCCCACTCTGAGACACTGCAGCATTTTCACACTCAGTAAGAAAATGAGAGGTAATCCGGTTGACACCAAACCAAAGTTCATCACACTCTTACCTGGCAGGATTCTTGAGAATTTTCTCTTTTGAATCTTTACTGTTAGTTGCTGACCAGAACTGTATATCTTTTTCCAGCTATAAAAACACAAAATGCTGGCAGAACTCAGCAGGCCAGACAGCATCTATGGGAGGAGGTAGTGACGACGTTTCCGGCCGAAACCCTTCATCAGGAGTGAAGTAACATGGGATGGTCGAGGGGGGACCCCCCCTTCTTATCCCCCCTCGACCATCCCATGTTCTTATTATTCCCCCTCGACCATCCCATGTTCTTATTATTCCCCCTCGACCATCCCATGTTACTTCACTCCTGATGAAGGGTTTCGGCCCGAAACGTCGTCACTACCTCCTCCCATAGATGCTGTCTGGCCTGCTGAGTTCTGCCAGCATTTTGTGTTTTTATTTATTTCCAGCATCTGCAGATTCACTCGTGTTATCTTTTTCCAGCTGTGGGGTTTGTTTTTCTGCAGCCAATGAAGGAACGCCTCACATGATTTAACTAATGTACCAAGCTGCTCAGTAGGGAACTCTGGATATGCAGTTTCAAGGCTCTTTCTAAATGCACATTTCTTATATCCCACCTTCATTCTGGGCTTTCTCGCCTAGTTTGGTGTCGCACATTTTCCTGCTTTGAGTCTAATTTGCCAATTTTCTGCTCATCTGACAAGTCCATTGATATACTTTCTTCCCCACACTGAGGAATACTTGTGTTATTGAAACAAAGGATCTTCTCGCTTCATCGTGATAGCATGATAGTGGTTTTACAATAATCTGATCCAGCTTTCAAGTCAATAAATCCTAAACTCCCCTTCCCAATCCCAACTCCAGCCTCTAATAGCAACTACTAATACAAATTGGGATTTGGTTCCGCCAGGACCAGTAACCCTCCAAAACTGCTCTAACACCTCTTCAGGAAATCATTAGTGACAGCAAGCTACTAGACCCTGACAGGCGAAACACCCAAACACTAAATGAAAAATCGGAGAAAACTGCAGGTGCTGGGAAACTAAAATAAAAACAGGAAACATTGTAGAGTTGGGAGACACAGCAGGTCAGTCAGTGTCTGTCGAAAGAGAGACAAAGTTCTACATAAAAATATTACCCTGATGACTTTCCACAGTCAGTTTCACAGAAACCATCAGCCTTACTGGCTTCCTATCTACCTTTGCAAGAGAATTACCGGTTGAAGGCCGGCCAAGCCTTGGCCTTTCCAGCTTCAGTAACGGAATCTGAAGCACAACCTCGTGGCCGAGGGAAAACTAAGGCACAAGCGGGCACCTTCCGGCAAGCGTAGCCATCTCTCACCTTGCGCATGAACCAGAAGTCTGGCGGCCGCTGTATCTCCCCATCGCTGTCCGCACTCCGCATGCCTGGAAACACTGCCGCTCCCGCACTTTCCAATTCAAAGACCGGCGCCAGGCCGCCGAACACCGATACTGCGCCTTCCTAATGACGTCACGGTGACGCAACTCACCGTGACCACTTGATCGGCCCGACGCCATATTTAGTACTGGCATTGCTTTCGCTCCCCGCGCAGGAACGTGTATGTGTGCGGCGCTCAGACTTGGAAATCAGTTTTTTTCATCATTCACGAATGTAGTGCAATTTGTTTTTTTTTTAACGACTGAAAATTACATCGATTACAAACTAAGAGTGCAAAAGACGAATGACAAGATACTGTTCATGATTTCATAGTGATGCACCATCAATAACTCTTGGAGACTGGAAGTGAACGATAGGCTTTTATTAACAGCAAAAGGGAGCACGACATCTTGAAGACTGAGGGAGGAGCAGTGCCCCAATCGCCTTTATACAGGGGTCTGTGGGAGCCAGCAGAGGGGTGTGTCCAGACAGCTATACATAGTTTACCACACATAGACCGTTCGGAAATCTGTCGTCAGAGTGGAAGAAGCTGTTTTAAAACCGTGACTGGGACGAGTACACCTAATCTACACTAACCCCGGAGTACTGATTTACACTGACCCCATTTTTATTGTTCCTGCATTCCCATGAACACCCCCAGAATCTGTCAGCTATGCCACCAGGGGTAGTTGATCTATCCACCCGATGAGCTTTGGGTATGGAGCAGGGACTGAGACGAAACCTGGTTTGCACGGAAACCCAGCCAGTGACTCCACACGGGTCAGAATTGTACTCTGACCCTTTTCTTTAAATCCAAAGTATAAAGTTAGCTGAGTGACAAATTTCAATCTCTGTCACAAGATAATTATCTGGATTTGTTAGATCTATAAACTTGTAAATGTATACATTTTCCTTTTTAAATCACCGAATGTTGGTGCCGTTGGAAAAGCCATTTACTGGCATCTCCAGTTGTCCTTCAGAAGGTGATGAGGAGCTGCCTTCTTAATGCACTGCAGTCCTTCTCATGAAGTGGTTTGCTGGTGCAAGATGCCCAGCCTTTGACCTGTAGCTGATCATGTTCTGAGTCTTTGGTGACTCTTGGATGTTGATGTGGAGAACTCAACAATGGTCAAGGATGCTCTGGCACACAGGATCCAAGGTGAGCCCCCGAATTAGATCCAAAACGGGCTTAGTAATAGGCAGCAGAGTGTGATGTTTTTCTGATTGGAAGCCTGAGACCCATGTTGGGACCTAATCATTGGTGATACATTTCAATGATTTGAATGTAAATGTAGGAGTTTGCAAATGATGCTAAAGTTGATGGTATTGCAGGTGGCGATGAAAGATATCTAAGGATACAGCACGATACAGATTTGTTGGAATATTGGAGGGCAGATTGAATTTAAACCCAACAATTGCAAAATGTTGCATTTTGGGAAATAAATAGGGATAAGACATTTACAGTAAATATGGGCTAAGGAATTTTGATGAAATATAGACCTTGAGGTTCAAGTCTGTAGTTCCTGAGAAGTGGCAATAAAGGCAGATAGGATGGTGAAGAAGGCATATGACCTGTTTGTCTTCATTGGCTGGGTCATGAAATCAAAAATGTTACTTTGTAAACTACTGGATAAATGACTCTTGGAGAATTATGTGCAGTTTTGTCTGTCCCACTGTAGAAAGGATGTGCTCCCCTTGCCTTAAAAGTGAAAATAAATGTTAAGGAATAACAACAAAAGCATAAAATTTATATAAATGAGATTGAAATGCAAACTAAACATTACAATCACGTCTCGCTAATCAGAAATCACTTTTAACCAAAAATATCCCTTCAGAATTAATTGTTCTTGGAAGTTAGTAGAATTAGGCAATTTTATTAACACATAAGGAACTGAAATCTGGAATTGAAGAACAATTTTCAAAAAAAGTCTTGAAAGAAAGTAATATGTAAAGTCATTTTTTGTACACTTTAGTGTTCATTTAAAACTGTAGATAAATTGACTTAAGATGAATAAATGAAGCTCATTAGATTGAATTACTTTATTATCACATGTACTGAGAGCCAGTGAAAAGATTTTGTTCTGCATGTCGTTTAAAGTTCAAAGTACATTTATTATCAAAATATGCATACAATATTCAACCTTGAGATCTGTCTCCTTACAGGCAGCCACAAAACAAAGACACTGAATAGAACCCATTAAAAAAGACCATCAACCACCCAATGTACAGAGAAAAAGGTATGTAAACCATGCAAACAGTAAAAGTAAGCAAATGGCATTCAGAACTGAAGTTCACGACAGCCGATTCAGGAACCTGTTAGTTACAGGTCACAACCACAGTTCAGCACAGAGACGAGTAGACCTTGCTGAGCAGTGAGATGAACTGACCCATCCCTCATCTCCAGACCTTCACCAGTGCCATCTTAAACCGGACCATTTAAACAAATCATGCCATAATTACATAAAAGTTCAAAGTAAATTTATTATCAAAGTACATATACGTCACCATATACAATTTTAAAAAATTAATTTTTATGCATTTCTACAAGACAACTACAAACAGAAAAACCCAACTACAAAATGAAGATTAATACAGTGCAAGATAAACATATCAAATATATAAACCATAACAATAAGGAAACAGCACCCAAAATAAAATCATATAAAGTTAGTATCATCCCCACCCTACCACTACAAAACTCCAGGCCAACCATTACATTATGTAAAAAAAAAATAATTAGAGCATTTGACCCCACAGAGCTGTAAAAATATATATAATGCCTACTACCAAAGCTATAATGTAATTCCCATCAAAAAGAGAGCATGTCCTGGGTAGTGGGAGTCTCTGATGACGGATACTGCTTCCCTGAGACAGCGTTTCCTGTAGACATGCTCAAGGGTGGGGAGGGCTTTACCCGTGATAGATTAGCCCATATCCACATCTTTTTGTAGAATTTTCTGCCCAAGGGCTTTGGTGTTTCCATGCCAGGCTGTGGTGCAGCCAGTCAATATACTCTCAATTACACATCTGTAGAAGTTTGTCAAAGTTTTAGATGCCATGCCAAATCTCCACAAACTCCTAAGGAAGTAAGAGGTGCTGCTGTGCTTTCTTTGTAACTGTACTTATGTGCTGGGCCAAGGACAGACCCTCCAAAATAATAACACCAAGCAATTTAAAGTTGCTGACCTCTGATCACCTGATGAGCAATGGCTCATGGATGTCTGGCTCCTTATCCCAAAGTCAATAATCAGCTCGTTTGTCTTACTGACATTGAATAATAGGTTGTTATTATGGCACCACTAAGCCAGGTTTTTCAAATTCCCTCCTATACGCTGATTTGTCACCACCTGTGATTTGGCCTATGGCAGTGGTGTTGTCAGCAAACTTGAATATGGCATTGGAGCTGTGCTTAGCCACGCAGTCTAAGTGTGAAGTGAGGAGAGCAGGGGGCTGAGCAAACAGTCTTGTGGTGCACCTGTGCTAGTGGAGGAGATGTAGTTGCTAAACCAGACTGACTGGGATCTGCAAGTGAGAAAGTGGAGGATGCAATTGTACAAAGACGTATTGAGGCCAAGGTCTTGAAGCTTATTGATTAGTTTAGAGAGGATGGTTTTATTGAATGCTGAGCAGCCGTCAATAAAGGTCATCGTGATGTATGCACCTTTGCTGTTCAGATGTTCCAGGCTTGAATGAAGAACCAATAAAATGGCATCTGCTGTAGATCTGTTGTGACAGTATGCAAACTGGAGCAGATCTAAGTTGCTTCTCAGACAGGAGCTGATATGTTTCAACACCATCCTCCCAAAGTACTTCATCATTGTGGACATAAATGCTACGGGGCAATAGTCACTTACTACGATGATAGTCATTGTAGTATAAAAGATAACAGAATGCAGGATATACTGTTACAGTTACAGAGACAGTGCAGTGCAAATAGACAAGTACAAGGTAGATTGAGAGTTTATGAATTCACCCTTTAGCATTTGAGAGAATTGTGGTGTCTGATAATAGCTGGATAGAAGCTGTCCTCGAGTCTGGTGGTTCATGCTATCTTCTGCTTGATGGAGGAGTGGAGAATTCGAATCAGGATCAGGTTTATTATCACCAGCATGTGTCGTGAAATTTGTTAGCTTAGCAGCAGCAGTTCAATACAATACGTGATAATATAGAAAGAAAAAATTAACTAAGTAAATTAATTACAGTAAGTATATATGTGCATATTAAATAGAGATTAAAAATAGTGCAAAACAGAAATATTATATATAAAAAAGTGAGGTAGTGTTCATGGGTTCAGTGTCCATTTAGGAATTGGATGGCAGAGGGGAAGAGGCTGTTCCTGAATCGCTGAGTGTGTGCCTTTAGGCTTCTGTACCTCCTTCCTGATGGTAACAGTGAGAAAAGGGCATGCCCTGGGTGCTGGAGGTCCTTAATAATGGACACTGCCTTTCTGAGGCACCTTGAAGATGTCTTTGGATTCTATGGAGGCTAGTACCTGTGATGGAGCTGACTAATTTTACAACTTTCTTTAGCTTCTTTCAGTCCTGTGCAGTAGCCCCCCCATACCAGGCAATGATGCAGCCTGTCAGAATGCTCTCCACAGTACAACTGTAAAAGCTTTCGAGTGTTTTAGGTGACATACCAAATCTCTTCAAACTCCTAATGAAATATAGCTGCTGTCTTGCCTTCTTTATAGCAGTATCAATATGTTGGGTCCAGGTTAGATCCTCAGAGATCTTCACGTCCAGGAACTTGAATTGCTCACTCTTTCCACTTTTGATCCCTCTATGAGGATTGGTTTGTGTTCCCTCAGCAAGGTAAGCCCTTCCTGAAGTCTACTATCAACTCTTTCATCTTACTGACATTGACTGCAAGGTTGTTGCTGTGATACCACTCAACCAGCTGGTATACCTCAATCCTGTATGCCCTCTTGTCTCCATCTGAGATTCTACCACCAATGGTTGGTAGAATGGTTGGAAGAGGGTTGCATGGGTCCACGATTATATTAACTGCATTCCTGAGGCAGTGGGAAGTGTAGACAGATTAAATGGAGGGGAGGTTGGTTTGTGTGAACCAACCATACATATACAGTATATGTTTCTCATGGTTGTTCTGTAATGTAAGCATTTGTTCTGCTTGCAATGCATATATTACATTCATTGTGTATTGAATTCATGGAATAGCATACATTGAACATTGTCAGAACAAATGAGCTAATATTTGAAGGCAAACATACATTTCAGGGAAAGATATCCCAGGGTGCTTAGTAAGAATGTCATCAACAAAAATTGTCTCATTGAAGGATGACTGAGAACATTGAAAGAGAAGCTGACATGTTTGAAAGACCAGTTCTGGATAACCACCACCCTGAAGTGATTAAAGGCTGGAATGCGCTAGAGGCAAAAACGGAAGAAAATCAGAGATTTTGATGGTCATATTGAAAGGAAGGAATAAAGCCCTAAAGGGGTTTGCAAACACGGGTGAAGTTTTTAAAATTCTGGTTTTATTGGTCTGGAGGCCCGCATGGCTCAGCAAGAACAGGCTTAATGGGTGAATGGGATTTTGTGCAAGTACAAATGAACTTCATGTGTACCAAAATACTGAAACATTAGTTTAGGAGGTGTACAGGTTTATTTAGGAAAAAGTACAGTATAAAATAAAGCTATCTGCACTCAGATATGTTTTTAAACCGGCATTGAAATGAGCATAAACCTGATCAAAGTATGACCTACTTTTCTTTGTGGTATCGTTCTGAATTATTTAGATTAGATTAGATACCACTGTTGTTGATAAAATCTTAGATTAAAATGGGGCGGCCTACAGGTGTGATCTAGTTCAGCTGGTTGTGCAGTTGTAGCATATGGAATTTATAGAGTAATGATTGAATATTTCTCAGGTAGGATGACAACTTAATTCTTTCTAAACTCGTAGCATGTGGGGTCTGTAGGTCTTTTAGTCTGAATGCCTGTCAAGTGGAATTGTTTCAGATTTCAGATTAATCACTAACCATAAACATTAATGTACTGTGTAAACCCAAGGGATGTTGTGCATCATGGACATTGTGAGATTAAGGAATGTAACAACAAGGAGTATCCACTATAAAACTATGTTAATTGCCATGATGTGTTGTTTGAATGGAAGAAATCAGACTGTGTTAATGGGCAAGAACAAAGGATGTGTCTGTCTTTTGTTGACTCTGCACTTATGAAACTCGTATTTATGAGGCTTTGTTGGAATTTCACCCGGACCAGAATCGTGAACAGTGCTTGGGATCAAGAGGTGGTTTCACAAGTTGGAATCAGAGTTCCCCTGATAATGACTGAGTGGTGACTAGGAACCCTGAGCCCAGATATCCTTGTGACTTGCTATGTAGTATTTTGTGTGGTTTATTTGTGCTATCTATTTCATGACAATAAACTAGGCTTAAATTACTTTGTTGTGCTTGTACACTTACTATCACACCTCCTGGACATGTGAATAGTTTGTATATGATCAATCCAGCCTATTACACTTTGGCGCTGCGAGGAAGGTCCAGGAAAATGTGGAGGTGGACAAGCAGTTGAGTGATTTCATACCTGAGATTTATTGGGTCCCCAGATGGACAGGTAATTCTGAGGGTTCTGGATTACTGGCTAATGTTTTGATTAAATGTGGTCCCCCAGATGTTGGAAGAAGGTATTTTTCTGAATTGTCTTACGTTAAGCTTCCATATGTAGTATCACAGTCCCTTTAGCATATAGCTTTCTTTCTAAGAAGGATTCTCTCTCTCAGGTAGAGTCGATTTTTATGACTGCATTGCAGAAGTTCAGCATAGTAATAGCTGAGCTCTCTGAGGAAAACAAGTGACTGCAGCACGAGTTGGCCTCTTTGGGTTGTCAGAACACTATTTTAAGTGAAACAGCACGGGCGGATTAGGATTGCTCTGAGTGCCACGAACCTAAGCAGATTGCTGTGGTATGTAGACTGGCTACCATAATGCAGAATTGGCGCATGCGTGACAGTGGATCCTGTGGAGGTCCGATCTATGATCCTGCAGGAGGACTTGGTGTGGGGATATCTGGTATGATGATGATTTGGATTGGGACGAAGACAATGTAATCGAGGCTTGCCCCCTCCATTATGTAGAAGTTAAAGAGGAGCGACGGAATGTGAACAAGGTGCAGTGGCTGTCCCTACCACCACGAGACCACTATTTGTAACTACACTACCACCGAGGATCAGGATTTAGCCCAGCGACTGTGTCAGTGGCCAGGGGATTCTTTATCCAGCCTGTCTATTGGATCTAGGAGACTCCCAAATGATTTTTAATAAGCATGAACTGATTCAGTTGGGGTCATAACTTCGGATCCATTGGTGCTGGCTGAATTGCGGGCTGGTCAGGCTAATGGAGTTGAACGCTCTCTGCGGGCAGTGGTCTTAGAAGCTGTCTGTGCTCGCTACCCTGCCTTTTTGGATTGGAATGCGTCACCCCATCCCTGGAAAACTTTCCTGGAGGCTATTTCATGCCTCTATGATATGGCAACACAATCTGCCATTTATAGTAATAACAATGCCTCTAAAGGCCCTCACGTTGCCCCCTTTTCCCTTGGTATGCACATCCTGTTGACGGAATGGGGACTCTCACACTGGCGAGTGATCTTGTTGGCTCTATTAGGGCCAGCTGAGGGTCGGACTGTTGCAGAGACTAGCGGTCTATTGGCCCGACTTGAAGGGTCAGATGTAGGTAGGGAATGGGTGTAGGTTAAGGCTGCTTTTAAATCCCGGGGGCAGCAAGGGCAGTCTGGGCACTTGATGAATGGAACCAGGAATGCCCCAAAGCAGCTGACTGTCCCAGCAGTCGGTATCAAAGAGCCCTTCTTCTTGTCTTAGTAGAAAGGAAATGCTTCTATTCCTGCTGAAGGCACTGGAAGATAAGGGAACAAAATAACAGTCTACTTACTGGTGTTCTTGATGTGCTGTACCGTGAGCATTTGATCCAGGTGGGTTGTATTCTATCACCTAAACAAAGGTCGCCCTTTTGACCCCTACACTGGAACGTAATGTTAAACCCAAAAATAAGGACATTCCTGGTTATATCTGGACGCATGAATTGGACCCTGGATGGCAGATTACTCAACCTGTTGCCTGGGGATATGGCCAGGGCTCTGGAACCCCCACTGTTGCTATGAGGACAACCCACACTCCTGGTGTCCCAGAGGGAGACCTGAGGTCATGCGTACCTATTACCCATCGGTGGTCACACAGTAATAAGCAGTGGTGAATCACCCTGGTGGACACTGGGGCTGAGGTTACCTTACAAGGGAATCCAGATCTATATTAGGGAGCGAGTGAATATTTAGGGATATGGGGATCGGTTACAGATGCTGTACAAAGGTCCGTCTCACTATTGGCGAGGGTCCTTCTCGATCTGACCCTGTGCTCATCTCTCAGGTACCTGACAACATTTTAGGAATTGACTTGTTAACAGGAACCTCTATCATGACGCCCTTTGGCAAATTTGCTTTGGTATTAGGAAGGTGTCCTTTCTGGTTGGGAAGACAAAACGGGAACCTGTCTTTGTACCCTTGCCATTGCAAATAGTAGTTACAAAGCAATATCACATCCCGGAGTGGAGGCATAAGGAAATCGGCGAGGCAGTTGAATCCCTCCAAAACCTGGGGGTTTTCCGTCCTGCCTCAACCAGTTCAGAAACCTGCTGGTTCATGGTGCATAACTATCGATTATCTCCAGTTAAATTTGTTCACCCTTCCACTGGCCACAGCTGTTCCAGACAATTGAGGACATTTCTAGCTGGATTGATAGTTATGATTTGGCTAATGCTTTCTTCTCCATCCCTATTGTTGAGCAGTCCCAAGGTCAGTTTGCTTTCACATGGAATGACCTTCAGTACACCTTTACACAGCTTCCATGATGTGCTGTTGCAGGGGTCCTCTAAAGAGGAGGCTTCTGAAGCCCTGAATACTTTAATTTATCACATGTAATCAAGAGAATGGTAAATTAACCCTGATAAAGTAAAGGGCCCAGCTATGACTATTCATTTTCTGGCAATACAATCTCAATAAGGTCAAAAATAAGATCCTAGGCATAGCACTTTCTATGACAAATCAAGAGGTCCAATGCTTTGTTGGCCTTCTGGGATACTGGCAGTGCCACAGGCCCCATTTGACCATGCACCTTTGACCAGAAAGAAGTTTAATTTTGCATGGGGCCTTGAGCAATGATCAGCTTTTGAGGTTGCAAAGGAGGCCGTTGCCACGACCTTACCCCATCTCCTTGTTGAGAGGGCATCCCTTTTAACTTGTAGGTCCTGTTAAAGATGATGTGGCTGTCTGGAGCCTCTGGCAGAAGTATGGTGGAAAGAATATGCCTCTGGGTTTCTGGTCCCAAAAGCTTCCTGATGCTGACACCAGATACACTGGAGAAAAAACTTCCTGCCTGCTATTGGGCTTTAGCAGAAACTAAAACTCAGATGCGGGATTCCCTCTTCTCCCTTCTCCCTGATCTTCCTGTTATGGGATGGTACTTTCTGACACACTCACGCATAAGGTACAGCATGCACAACAGTGTTCTATTGTTAAGTGGAAGTGGTATATTTCTGAATGAGCATCAAAGGGACAGGACACGATGAATAAAATACATGAACTGGTTGCTGAATCCCCTCAGGCTATGTCACTGACGCTTGGATCTACCCCAGTCGATGTCTCACCTGTTGTGTGGGGGTGTTTCCTTTGATATTCTGATGTGCTCAACAGGGCTGTGACTAGAAATTAAGCTTCTAAAATGACGCTTGGCTGCCATTTGCCGTGGATATGCCCCAGCTCAGGTTTGGCACATTGATTATGTCGGTCCCCTTCATTTACAGAAGCAATTCCAGTACTTCCTCACTACGGTGGATACTTATTCTTGTCTTTTGATGGCAATGCCTACTGTTAAAGTTAATCAGGATGGTAACCTTAAGGGATTAGAACACCCTGCTTCTGCAAACAGAGATCCCCTTGAAATCCAATCCAATAATAGTTCTCACTTGTTGGGTTCCAGGATACAAGAGTGGTCTGTCTCTAATGGTGTGTGGTGAGTCTTCCATGTCCCCTATTATCCATATTCCATGTCCCATTATCCTCAGGCCATTGAACGAATGAATGGCCCGTTAAAACAGCAAAATTGTTTACTTACTTCTGTCCACACCTTATCTGGATGGTTACCTGCCTTTCGCCATGCTTTGTATAATATGAACAATCACCATTTGAAAGGAGGTACTCCAGATTTGTTAATGATAGAACAATGTGAGAAAAAAGGATTTGGCTGTATTTTGATGAGTCTGCACTTGTGAAATTCATACCTAGGAGGGTGCTTTCCCAGGCTTCACTGAGTTTCCACCCAGACCAGAATTGTGATAGGTGCCTGGGGCAAGGGGTGGGGTCACAAGTCAGAATTGGAGTTCCGCTGACAACAACTAAGTGGTGACTAGGAACTGTGAGCCCAGAAATTTCTGTGACTTGCTATGTAGTATTTCATGTGGTTTATTTATTCTGTCTATTCTATGATAAACTAAATTCAGTTAGTTTGTTGTGCTTGTACACTCATTACCACATCTCTGGGACAGTCATATAATTGGGTGTGATCAATCCAGCCCATATGGTGGTGTCACAATAACAACTTCACACACCATGTCAACAACACTAAGGAATCTTAATGTGGGCTTCATGAAGTGGAAGTTGGGAGGACACACATTAGTCCTCACTGAGAAATCTGCACTGCAAAGGCTTCCTGGTTGTCAGCATCTCAAAGGATCTATCCTGGGCCCAACACATTGATGCAGTCAGGATGAAGACACACCAGTGGCTCTACTTCATTTAGAGTTTGAGGACATTTGGTATATCCCCAAAGACTCTTACAGATTTCTACAGGTACATTGCAAAGAGCATAATGACTGGTTGCACCACTACCTGGTAAGGAGCCAGAGGATTGCAAGAGGCAGCAGACGGTTATGGACTCAGCCAGCTCCACCACAGGCACAGTCCTCCCCACTGAGGACATCCTCAAGAGGTGAAACCTCAGAAGGTGGTAACTATCATCAAGAAACCTCACCATCCAGAATGTCTTCTTCTTGTTACTCCCATCAGGGAGGTAGTGCAGGAGCCTGAAGACCCCCACGCAGTATTTTAGGGACATATTCTTCCCTTCTGCTGTCAGATTTCTGAAGTCCATAAACCCATGAACACCACATTATTATTCTTTCTTTTCACTATTTATTTAGTTTTGTAATTTATAGATTTTTATGTCCTGGCACTGTACTTCTTCCATAGTACAATAAATTTCATGTCACATGAAACATAATAACTCTGATTCTGAGATTAATTTATTGTCAGAAATAAACTAATCCTGGGTGCTATGAAATTAGCTGTTAGTGTGAACCTCTCAAAGCACTTCATCACCACAGATGTGAGTGCTACTAGACAATAGTCATTAAGGCAGCTCTCCCTGCTCTTCTTGGGCACTGATATAATTGTTGCTCTTTTGAAACAGGTGGGAACTCTTCTGTAGAACCTGACAGCATACCGTCAAAGCTTTTTGGAACTATCTTTCAAAGTCCTTGTTAGTCAGTGATATTTAAAACCTGTTCAAAACTTAAAATAAAATCAGTAAAACAACTTAAAAATAAATTTATTTGTACTAAATACTATCAGACATAAATGACAGCAGATTATTAAATATTAAAATAAGCAAAATTTTACGTTAAGTAACTCCATAAACTAATCAAAAGAAAAACATGGGAGCCGGGGGAATGCGTGTCTACTTAGTTTTACACATATAATGTGGTGGTGTCATGACGTATACATTCACATACTTTAATATATAACCCATAATGAATTATGTAAACCACAAAGAATGTTTAATCAAACAGTATATTTACAATATTACTGAAATATTAAATACATCCGCTCATCCCTGCTTAGGTATAAACTCCAACTCTATACAGAATGCATCTATGTATATACACACAGAACTACTATATATGTACACACACACACTGTATATACAACTACCATATAGACATCCATGGCAGAGTGAGTTTTGAATTGTCCCATTCAAACCTAAAGATTTAGTTGCTGTAGAGGATTTGTGGGATGATGTCTTTCCTGACAATGGGGTTACTCATCTTGGCAGGGAGACTTGTGGCTCTGAAACAATCTCAGGTTCTGGGGCCTCCTCCATGGTGGTTGTAGGACTCTGGGACTGCAGGAAATGGTTTTGACAGCTCTGACACTTTTCTTCTCCAACAATTGACGTTGCTCTTCCCATCTGATTGATATGTCATCTTCAGATGACATCAGATGCAATCTATGCTGTGTAGGAGAGTGGTCCAGTTCTGTCTTTCATCTTTTGATCACCTTGGTAGTCCTTCACCAGGACTGCTTGTCCATGAGTGAAACATTGAACCTCCTTATTTGAGGAGCCCTCAATTTTTTTCTTGGCTGTTTCCCTGCATACTCCATCTGACATTGGGTTTGAGATTATCCAAGCATGAATGCAAGGGATGAGCCAGGAACAGCATAGCTGGTGAGTTGTTGGTTGTGCAGTGTGCGGTATTGTGATATTCAAAGAGGTATTTAGTGAGCTTCAGATTCAGTGTCAGTATAGTGTGTTCTGCTAACAGTCCATTCTTTATACTCTGAGACAAACCTTTCTGCCAAGCCATTTGTAGCAGGGTGGTACGGTGCAGATGTAATGTGTCTTATTCCATTTATTTTCAGGAATGACTGAAACTGTTCCACAACAAACTGTGGTCCATTGTCCCTAAGTATTCTAAAACAAAAGCTTCACAACACATCAACCGTGTGCGATGCTATAGTGGAGGCTATTGGGAACACTTCTGGCCACATTGTAGCTGCATTCACTACCAGAACATTTGTGCCCTCGAATGGTCTGGCAAAATCCACCTGAATCCTCTGCCAGGGCAATGAAGGTCATTTCCAGAGATGGAGGGGTGCTGCTCTTGGCATCTTCTGGACGTGTTGGCATTCCAAGCAGTGTTTGGCAAGCTGTTTAATCTGGTGATCTATCACAGGCCAAAGCTTTGAGCCAATGCTATCATTTTGACTACACATAGATGACCAGCATGTAACTCCTCCAACACTTTAGCTCTCAGCTTGGATGGTACAACAACTCTCAATCCCCACATAAGGCAACGTCCGTCAAGGGCAAGTTTATTCTGAATTTCATCAGCATTTCCACGGTTAGTTGTCCTCTTGAATTTGGTCTTGTAATTGTGCCCTTCAAGAAACAGAGCCCAACATTATTGGATTTTCATCAACAGCATTGAAGATTAGTGCTCTTTTTGAAACTGCAACTTGACGTTTTACCTTTCCCTCTTCCTTGTGCAGTCCATTTATTTTTCTTTGCCTGACATGCTTTTTGCATGTGTTCTACTTTGTTCAATTTTCTGCAAGATTCTCCTTTAAACTTTCATTGGTCTGGCGTTGGAAGCCCCTGACACAATGGTAACATAATTTGTTCATCCAGGCAAGCTTCTGTTTAGAAGCTACAGTTTTATTCACGCTAACTGTCATTCCTCACTGCAACTCAATTGCATCTAAAGCTGCAGTTTTCATTTATACAGGCATTTCAACTGCTCTTTTAAACGTGAGTTGAGCTTCAGTTAAGAGCTGTTTTTGAAGAATTTCTTGAAAGATCCCACAAACTAAACAATCTCTTTTCGCATCATTAAGCCCATCAGTAAACTGACAATGCTCAATGAGTCAACAACATAGACTCTCCTTCCTTCTGATTCTGCTTATGAAACCTAAAGCGTTCCGCAATCGACAGTGGTTTCAGTTCTAAAAGTTCCTGCATTACTTTCACAATATCAGCAAAGCTCATTCCAGCTGGTTTAGTTGAAGCAGTCAAACTTCTAAACAAACTGTACGGTTTACCACCTGGTGCACTCAGCAAAACTGGCACTTGCTTTTCATTGGCTATTTCATTTGCTTTAAGATACTGCTTAAGTTGTTCAGTATACATCATCCAGTTATCTGTTGAGCATTTGAATACATCTTTCTTTCTGATGTAGCTAGCCATTTCTGCTTTTATTAAAATTTATTATTATTATCACCCAGTACTCACTGTTTATGAACCTGTGAACTTGATCTGTTTCTGCGTTTAAAAAGAACTCATCCGTTTCCCTCCCCTTTTGAAGAAGAAAATATGCTGTGCTTTTTTTAAAACCTGAAAGTCTCTCCATTTCTGAAGAAAAACAATTGTGTTGCTCTTCACTATTCTGAGTGTCCAGTTGCACTAGGAGGTATCGAGGGCGATGTCTTGAAGCTTTTTGATCAGTATTGAAGGGATGGTAGTATTGAATGCTGAGCTCTATTTCATGAAGAGCATTCTGTTATATGCATCTTTGCAGTCCAGACCCAATGAAATGGCATCCGCTGTAGACATTTTGTGAAGGTAGGCAGATTGGAGCAGATCCAAATCACTTCTCAGGCAGGAGTTGGCAAGTTTCATCACCAATCTCTCAAAGTACTTTATCACAGTGGATGTAAGTGCTATTGGACGATGGTCAGTCAGGGAGGTTACCACTTTATTCTTAAGCACCGGTATAATTGAAGCCTACTTGAAGCAGGTGGGTATCTCAGACAACTGAAGTGAGAGGTTAAAGTCATCGGTCAACATGCCAGCCAGTTGATCCACTCAGGTCAAAGGTAAACTGTTGGATCAATGAATCCCTGTACGTTGTTTACCTTACTTGTGAAATATAGTTGTATATTAACCTGAAGGCCCTACACCAATTCCTAATGAATTATTAAATTACAATGTAATTGTGCCTGCTTTAGCTCTTCAGGAGGTCCTTTCAAAATTCAAAATAACGATGACGTGGAGTTTTATAGCCTTTGAGTTTGATTAGTTGATTTAATGTTGCTATGTAATTTTAAAGGATGTAATATGATTTTAAACCTCATTCTCCAGTGTTAGGATTGCCTGATTCATTTTCCTGAGAGCTCCGTGTACCTATCTAAGAGTCTCTTAAAAGACCCTATTGTATCCGCCTCTACCACCTTTGCTGGCCGTGCGTTCCGCTCACCCTCCACCCTCTGTGTGAAAAAGCGAAAAGACCTCTGTGAGAAGAGCATTTCTGAATGCAGGACTTTGAACTTGAAGTGCAACGGCTACAGCAACAGAAGGCTATCTACGAGTGTACACAGAGTGGCCACTTTATCATGTACGGGAGGTACCTAATAAAGTGCCACAGAGTGCCTATCACAAGCCTGCTGTTGATGTTAAAATAAACTTACTCGAGTGTTTGAAGAGTTAGCCCTCACCCCAGTGGACAGAGTGAGTGAGGCTAACCACCTGCAGGTTCTGCTGCAAGTTTTACATCAGGCCATACCATCCAGTTTCAACTTTAAGTATAAGACCACATTCAGGAAATAGCCTGGCATTGTTTAGGCTTCAGCTACATCACAATGTTCCTGCTACAAACAGCACTTCTGCTTGACTTAGATCTCTGTGATTCCTGTAACCCTGAGAAAATTTCACTTCCATGTACTTCAGTGATACAGGGCTGTATCACATTATAAAGTGCATGCAAAATTGACTCAACATTTACTTAGTTCTCTGTTCTATTATTGATTCTGTATTTTTTGATTGCTCGGTACTTACCCAAAATGACTGTCCGTAAAAGACTTGTCATTGCATTTCTGAAATCCTTAACTCAAAATTTTCTAGATCCATTGCAGTTTCCTGCAGAGCCAACAGATCTGTAGAAGCTGCAGTTCCCATCGGTCTGGACTTCATACTACAGCACCTCTGCTCCCCTGGGACATATGACTGGAATCTCTTTGTTGATTTTAGTTCAGCCTTCATAACCATCAAACCAGGTCCAATCTGTAGATGGATCACAAACTTCCTTTCTGACAGGAGGCAGTATATGAGACTGACAAATACAGCCCCACATTCTGTGCAGTCATCCTTGATGAGCCACAGGGGGGTGTTCTCTCCCCTCTGCACCAATGACTGTCTCTCCAATTAAACCAAAAATGTTTACAGACAATGTCACTCTCATTGGACTAATCACCAGAGGCGTGAACAAGCTAGTGTCCCAGTGCAATCACAGCAACCAAGAGCTGAATGTCCCAAAACTACAGAGATGGATATCAACTTCAGGAGAACTCTGTCTCCTCGCCGCCCACTCATCATCAACAACTCTACAGTTAGCATCATTTCAACATTTAGGTTCTTGTCCATCATTATTTCTTGTGGGAGAACCATATCTCAATAACAAAAAGGCTCAGCAGAAAATGTACTTCTTGAAGGGGTTGGTACAATTCGATCGTCCTCAGAATATATGGGAGAAATTCTAGAGAGCATCCTCACATCAGCCATTACTGTCTGGTTTAGGGCAGCATCCTCCCACAATATATGAAAACTACAACAAATTGTCAGCTCAGCAGAAAAGGCTGTAGTTCACCATCACGGCAGGAATTGTATGTGTCCAGAACAAAGAAGTGAGCAGGAGAAATCATTGAGGATGCTCCCCACCCTGCAAACTGCCTTTTCCAAAAGCCCTCTTTTGGAAAGCACTTTTGGGTTATTAAAACAAAAACTTCACCCCATTTTAAAAGTTTATTTCCCCAGGCAATTAATCTGATCAACCATTCTACTTTGCCCCCACCCCCACCATCTATGACCTCAGTCACTGTACAGTACTTTTATAATGTTGTTTACCTTGTAAAGAAAGATTGAAACAATTACATCTTTTTTAGCGTAAGTAGACAGAGAATGAGAGGAGACGTGATAGAAGTGTTCAAAGTCATTAGGGGTGTAAGTAAAGTGGTTGACAGCTGCTACTTCCAAATTAATCCATCTTCAAGCACACAGAATCATAGGTGGAAACTGGTTAAGGGAAGATTTCAGACTAACATCAGGAAGCATTTCTTTGCACAGCGAGTTGTGGACACATGGAACAAACTACCTAGTAGTGTAGTTGAGAGTAGTACCTTAGAGACTTCCAAATCTAAACTTGATAGTTATTTCAACACACTATGTGAACAGGAAATTGGCAAGCTTTGTTGGGCCAAAATGGCCCGTTCTTGTTAAAATCTTTCTGATGTTCTCATGGTACGTTTGTATTTATGGATATTTTATTTTATATGTGTACTTTAACCTCTAACTTTATTTTTATATAGTTCTTTATTCCTTATAATTGTTGAATGTTGTTTTTGTTGCTTGTCATGCCAACACACCACAGCAGATTCCCAATAAACTTGAATGCACGGTACATGGTGAATACAGTTGATACTTGATAAGTACAAGATCGAGGTGAAACCTTTCAGCAAATTTAATGTAATACTGCATTTATCCCTTAAGGGGGTGCTCTGGTTTTTAGGATCACATTTCTTAGGGAAAAAATTGGTGAAGGTACTTCAGGATGTCACCATAAAGAAATGTTGGCCCTGCTCCAATGTAATTACATTCATTCAGTGTGCTAACATTATTTAATCCAGTTTGGCCGGTGCACATGTGTAACAATAAACATCAATTAAAAGTTAGAAGATTTATGGATATTTTTGGGAAACTATCCAATAAATACATAGAAAGTGAAATGCAATAGTTCATAAAAAATTTGGATTAACTGTATACTTACAAAACTTGATTTAGCAACATTTTACTGAATGCATAATGAACAATGCAAAATTAAAATTCAACAAAAATGGAACCCTGAAGTTAAGTTACAAAATACGTAGTGTTTTTTGCAGGAAAGGTGACAGTGGATGTCAAGGCTCAAAGTCAGTGCTGCATGACTAAATCACAAATCAATTCTAGTGGTGTAACACAAAAAGCCAACTAGTCCTTGCTCTCCTAGTTTACACTCTCATTGTATAACTCATAAATCAGCTAGAAACTACTTTCCTTCAATTTTATGTGATATATGTTACTCTATGAACCATTGCGAAGTGCTCATTCAAAAAGTAAACAATGAACACAAGCTAGGTTCATTCATCCAGGGGTGGGATAGACCTGGTAATTGGATTAAAATGATTTTGATTTTCACTGCTGCCTCATAGCTCCACTGGCTTGGGTTCAATTCTGGCCAACGATGTTGTCTATGAAAGTTCTCTTTCAAAATGTAGCGGTTTCCTCTGGCTGTTCTAGTTTTATCCCTAATGCACAGATTATGGGTGAAATTATTGTAAAATGTGTATTTGCCAGTCAGTGGGGAGTTGATGGTGGGCCTGTTTCTAAGCTGTATTTCTGACTCTGAAATAGAGTTGGGGAGAGCAGGGTTGTATTAATTTAACCCAATACACCACATGGAGAGCACTGATAGAATGATGACTGGTTTTATCATCACCTGTTATTTCTCTTTTGACCTCAATAAGGTGTGAATTTGGATGGGGTATTAAACAAGCATTTCATTCCATCACAAACAAAATAAGAAGATGCTAGATGCATGGGAGGGAGGGTTGGAAGGTATTTCAGAATTAGAAGAGTGAGATAACAAGTTTGTTTGAAGTTGAAGAAAGGAAGAGAAGCGAAAGAACCAAGGGAATGTCTGTCATAGGAAGGAAACTATGTTTTTCAAGGTAGTATTATGTTTTGCTCTATGGGAGAGCAAAGAGCATGAGTCAGAGCTGATAAAACTCTGAACTCTCAAACTTAAAGTTATAAGGTCATGGTCAAGGATTTATCTTCAAAACTAATGGCGTATATTACTGAAGGGGTGCTGCTGCATTGTGAGGTCTGTCTTTCAGATCTGATTAATGACGATGCTGTATGTAATGTGCTAGATTTAAAAGTTTTGATGCCACGATTTCTTGAAAAATAGGTGAATTACCTCTGATGCCATGAACAATACTTATCTTTTAACTATTGCCACTTAATGGACACACAATCAACGTATGTTTAGAAGCTATCTTATGTACTTATATTACTGTGATTTTTTTCAGTCATTGCGTTCTTTATCTTAATGAGTTTTTTTTTGCGCTGCATCAGATCCAGAATAACTATTAGTTCGTTCTCCTTTACGCTTGTGTACTGGAAATGACATTAAATAATCTTGAATCTAATGGAAGATTGATACATGCAAATGCTACTGTGTTTCTATGTTACATCCTAAGCATAATTCAGAAGTAAATCATTGGTTGTGAAGTTTTTTATGGCATTATAACATATGCTTTATAAATACAAGGCTTTCACATAGAATTGCTAAATAACTTATAGCATCTGAAGTGATTTCTTGCCTCTTCATTTCTTATTTCCTTACAATGCAGAAGGAAGCCTTTTGAACCATCCAGTCTATTCAGGCTCAGAAAGCAAATCCTTCAATCCCAGCCCACCACTTGTATCCCTGTAACCTCCCGTGTGCCCATTCTTTCCCTGTGTTATCCTACATTAGAGGAAATCTATAGTAACAAATTATCTATCAGTAGCACATCTTTGAGATGAGGGCCGAAAACTGGAGAAATCAAAATTGTCACAGGCAAAATGGCGGTCCATACCAGAAGTCAGGGTTGTAGCTGGTTTGCCAAAGCAGTCAAGGAGCAGCACTAGATGCTGCTATCCATTTCTAGGGTGGGATCCAACGAAGGCTAAAGGACCTCAGCCACTGTAGTGAGAGGAACCCTCAAATATTGAAGTTAGGTATTAATACAACCCCTACCACCAAATTCCTGATATGAAACAAATATTTGTAGATATTACTTGTCTCTCGACTAACTGGAGTAGATGAAAAATTAGTTTCAACCCTGTATATCAAACAAGTAATTGCCATCTTGGAATTTATATAATCAATTACTTGCCTTGGGAAAAGGACCAGTGACCCATTTGGTAAAGTTTTTCACTGAGTTTACAGTTTCACAAGAAATTGCTTTAGTCCTTTAAAGCAGTAAAGTCTCATACCAGAAATTGTTTATTTTGAAAATTGTAAGCAAATTTATTAATAAAGTACAAATGAAAAGGAAAAATAACTACATAAAAACAAACACCTTTCTATCTACAACACACACAAAATGAGGATAGAACACAGCAGGCTAGGCAGCATCTATAGGGAGAAGCGATGTCGACGTTTCGGGCCGAGACTCTTCTTCCTGACGAAGGGTCTTGGCCCGAAACGTCGACAGCACTTCTCCCTATAGATGCTGCCTGGCCTGCTGTGTTCTACCAGCATTTTGTGTGTGTTGTTGTTTAAATTTCCAGCATCTGCAGATTTCCTCGTGTTTGCACCTTTCTATCTACTTTAATGTTACTTTAAGAAGTGTAAATTTGTGTACATCGGCTTTAAATCAGTATCTCCTTTGACTTTAATTTCTTCTGTACCTAATTTAGCATATAACTTGCAGCACCTGGGGCCCCAAAACACTAGGCCACTGCTATACTATGGTACAGAATGTCTACCTTTCCATGTCCAGACCACGTTTCGGGATATCTGATCACTTGGCTGTCCTCCTACCTGCGTACAGGCAGAGGCCAAAGGGCAAGGCTCCAGAGATAAGGGCAAGAAAGAGGTGTTTGTGGGAGGCAGAGGGGTGGCTATGAATTGCTTCGAGGTGGCGGACTGGACCGTGTTCAAGGACTCATCAGAGGATCTGAATGAAAACACCACGACTGTCACAGTCTTTATAAAAACAGTCCTAGTCAAATGTGTTCCCATAAAATCATTTAGTGTTCCCCAACCAGAAGCCAGTTTGCCTACCATCCCAATAGACCAACAGTAGATGCCACTTTCTTGGCTCTTTACTCAATCCTGGAATATCTGGACAGCAAAGGTGCATACATCTTTATTGACTGCAGCTTGGCATTCTATATTACCATCCCCTCAAAACTAATCAATATGCTTCAACACCTCCTTGTGCAATTGGATCCTCAATTTCCTCACTTGCAGACCACAGTCAGTTCAGATTGGCAACAACTTCTCCACCACAATCTTCACCAGCATTGGTGCACCTCAAGGCTGTGTGTTAGCCCCCTGCTCTACTCACTTTAGACTTATGACTGTGAGTCTATGTGCATATTTAAGTTTGCTGATGACACCACTGTTGTTAACGAATCAAAGGTGAAGGCGAATCAGCATACAGGAGAGAGACTGAAAATCTAGCTGAGTGGTGCCACAATAACAGCTTCTCACTCGATATCAGCAAGACCAAGGAGTAGATTATTGACATCAGGAAGAGGAAGCCAGTCCTCATTGGGGTTTCAGAGGTGAAGAGGGTCAGCAACTTCAAATTCCTCAGTGTTATCATTTCACAGGATCTATCCTGGGCCCGCATGTAAGTATAATTATGAAGAAAGCACGGCAGCACCTCTACTTCCTTAGAAGTTTGCAAAGATTCCACATGACATCCAAAACTTTGTCAAGCTTCTATAGATGGATGGTAGAGAATATATTGACTGGTTGCATCACAGTCTGGTATGGAAACACTAATGCCCTTGAAGGGAAAGTCCTACCAAAAGCAGTGGACATGGCCCAGTACACTGTGGGTAAAGCCCACCACACTATAGAGCATACCTACATGCGGCACTGTCACAGGAAAGCAGCATTCATCATCGAGGACCCCCACCTCCCAGGCTATGCTTTCTGCCCTCTGCTTTCAGTCGGAAGGTGGTACAGGAGCCTCAGGACCCACACCACCAGGTTGAGGAATAGTTATTACCCCTCAACCATCAGGGTCTTGAACTAGTGGAGATACCTTCGCTCAACTTCACTTGGCCCATCGCTGAACCATTCCCACAGTCTATGGATTCACTTTCAAGGATTCTTCATCTCACGTTCTCCATACTTATTGCTTATTTATGTATCTATTTATTTGTTTGTTTGTTTGTTTATTTATTTATTTTGTATTTGCAGTTTGTTGTCTTTTGCACATTGGTTGTTTGTCCATCCTATTGGGTGCGGTCTTTCACTGATTCTATTATATTTCTTGGATTTAATGAGTATGCCTGCAAAAAACCCCGAATCTCAGTGTTGAATATGCTGATATATACTGTATGTACTTGATAATTAATTTACACTTTGAGAATTGAAATTTTTTTATCACTCTCTAGAATTTAGACCATAAGACCATAACACATAGTAGCAGAATTAGGCCACTCTGCTCATCGAGTCTTCTCACCATTTTTACCAAAATGCATAACTATGTATTTCCCTACAGTACATTCCATCTGCCACTTCTTTGCCCATTCTTCTAATCTGTCCACATTCTTCTGTACATTCCCTGCTTCCTCAGTACTACCTGCTTCTCCACTTACCTTTGTATCACCTGCAAACGTGGCCACCCCATCAAACAAGTCATTGACATATAACGTGAAAGAAGGGGCCGTAATACCAACCCCTGCAGGAAGCCACTAGTCACTAGCAGTCAGTCAGAACAGGCTCCCTTTAACCTGAACCTCTGCCTCCTGCGGTCAGCCAATCTTCCGTCCATGCTTGTATCTCTCCTGTAATACCATGAGATCTTATCTTGTTAAGCTGTATCATGTGCAGCACCTTGTCAAAGGCCTTCTGAAAATCCAAGTAAATAACATCCACTGACACTCCTTTGTCTATCCTGCCTGTTAATTCTTCAAAAAATGCTAACATATTTGTCAGGCAAGATTTCCCTTAAAGAAACCACACTGACTTCAGCCTATTTTATCATGCGCCTCCAAGTACACTGAAATCTCATCCTTGATAATGGACTCCAACGTCTTCCCAACCACTGAAGTCAGGCTAATTGGTCTATAATTTCCTTTCTTCTGCCTCCCTCCCTTCTTAAAGAGTGGAGTGATATTTGCAGTTTTCCAGTCCTCAGGAACCATTCCAGAGTCAAGTAATTCTTGAAAGATCATTACTAATGTCTCCACAGTCTCTTCAGCTACCTCTTTCAGAACCCTGGAGTGTAGTTCATTTGGTCCAGGTGACTTATCTACCTTCAGACCTTTCAGCTTCCCAAAGACCTTCTCCTTAGTAATAATAACTACACTCACTTCTGCTCCCTGGCAATCTGGAATACTGCTAGAGTCTTTCACAGTGTAGAGTGAAGCAAAATACTTATTAAGTATTTTGTCCCTCATTTCTACCTCTCAAGCATAATTTTCCAACAATCCAAAGTCCACCCTTGTCTCTCTTCTACTCTATATATATCTTAAAATTCTTTTGTTAACTTCTTTGATATTAATGGTTAGCTTACCTTCATATTTCACCTTTTCTCTCCTTCTGGTATTTTAGTTGTCTTCTGTTGGTTTTTAACTTCTTGCTAATTTTTGCTATATCATATGCCCTCTCTTACTTTTATCCTGTCTTTGACTTCCCTTGTCAGCCATAGTTGCCTCATCCTACCTTTAGAATACTTATTCATCTTTAGGATGAATCTATACTGCAATTTCCAAATTGCTACCAGAAACTCCAGCCTTTGCTGTTCTGTCATCCCTGCTTGTGTCCCCTTCCAATCAGCTTTGGCCAGCTCCTCTCTCATGTCTCTATAATTCCCTTTACTCCACTGTAATACTGATACATCTGACTTATCTTCTCCCACTCAATCTGCAGGGTGAATTCTATCATATCAGGATCACTCTCCTAGGGGTTCCTTTACTTTAAGCTCCCTAATTAAATTTGGTTCATTACACAACACCTAATCCAGAATTGCCTTTCCCTTAGTGGACCCCAACACAAGTTTCTTTAAAAAGCCATCTTGTAGGCATTCTACAAATTTCATACAGAACAACTATTTTCAAACCAATTTCTCCAGTTACTTAGACCTTACTGATTGGAAAAGTATGATGCTCTATTATATTCTGGAGGTGGCTTTCTACATTTTGAATACTTCATCACTCTGATTTAAAATCTGCCTGTTGTGTAAAAACTGAACCCCATATCACCACTCAATTCAAATCCTCTCTGCCAGTGAGGGTCAAATTAACCAGGATATACTGCCTGATTCTTGCTGCTTCAGTTGGAACCTAGAAACAGGTGGTCCTCATTACTAACCCAAGAAAATTGAAGCCTGATCATGCCAAGAAGATAATTTTGCAAAGTGAGTTATTAGGATGTGCATGATGCACATTTTGCCTACATATGCTGAATACCTTAACCTGGGCTCTTTAAAGGGACTGTTCAGGATAATTTAAAAAGAGGTTGTAAATGATTTTTCAAGGTGGTGGAAAAATGTCTCTGTAATTGGTCCTTCATTGTGATTGTTTCCCTCCCATAAAGGGCATTTTAATCTGAGCCAACTGGTCTCCACAGGTAAGTTCAGAGCATAAGGAATATGGACAAGAGCAAGCCATTGGGCCCCTCATATGTACTCTTTCATGCAAAAATATTACAGACAATTTTTAACCCAGCACCACTGTCCTTGGCCTGCACTATATGCCTTGATTCCCTTAATATCCACAAATCCATGAAATTACCAATTTTCTGGACCTTGCTGATAGCCAGCTATGAAAATGTGAGTCTCTTGCTGATGGTACAATAATCATAAAATCCAGTGATATAACCGGAAAACAGAATAATAGATCCAAGAAAGCTTAGTAAAGGGAGCTAAGATGCAGTTAATTTTTAACCTGCTGGAAAAATTTGAATGGATTCAAAGGGATGGCTGAGAACAACCATTTCTAAATGTGCACAAATCCTTAAAAATGAGATAAAAGCTCCTGAGTTTATCAGAATAAAGCATACCAATATGTTCTCCCTATATATCATGCACTAGATCTGTTGTTCTTGTTTGTCACTGATACTGGAAACAATTTTGCTTTACATTATACGAATAGGAAACTTGCTCTTCCTGTACATTATATGAACAGGAAACACTTCGTTCTGCTTGCTCATCTGGCTCATCACATATAGAAGAAATTCTTTCTTGCACATCATAAATAATCAAAACTTTTGATATTCCTTTAAGTCATACATCTAGCAATTGTTTTCTGAACATTATATGCACAGTAAAACATTGTTTTCAGAAGTGCAGTACATGTATAAAAATTTTGCTTTTCCTATTCATCAGCCGCATATTACTGTACTTATAGTATTGTACTTCCTGTACATTACACCAAGGATGTCATTATCTTCCTATGTATAAAACATCTGAAGATCTTTTGCTTATATGGAGCGGCCATAGTTGGGAGTGGGCCAGTGGTGGGAGTGTGAGTGTCAGGCTTTGGCTTGGAAGAGGCATTGGCTATGTCTCTGTTAAATTGGGTAAGTCTCTGTTAAATTTCCCCTTTTTCTTACTGTGTCAGGGGTACTTAGTGTAGTTTAAGTGGCCGTTATGTGTTCTTCATGCTGGATGTTGGAGTCCTGGGAGCCCCAGAGTCCCCCACGGAACTACATCTGCGTGAAGAGCAACTAGCTGCAGCTCCTTGAAGACCATGTTAGGGATCTGAAGCAGCAGCTGGATGACCTTTGGCTTGCACAGGAGAGTGATGAGATCATCGATTGGAGCTACAGGGAAGTATTCACCCTTAATTTGTAGGAGGAGGGTAGCTAGGTGACTGTCAAGAGAAGGAATGGGAAGTTGAATAGGCAGTTAGCGCAAGGCAACCCTGTGGCCATTCCTGTCAATAATAAGTATACTGTTTTGGTTACTGTTGTGGAGGATGACCTCCCAGGGGAATGCCAGAGACCAGGTTACTAGCACTGAGCATGGATCCATGGTGCAGAAGGGAAAGAGGGAGAAGAGGAGAGCAGTAGTGATAGAGGGCTCAACACTCAGAGAAACAGACAGGAGATTCTGTGGACGTGAACGGGACACCCAGATGGTATGTTGCCTCCCAGGTGCCGGGGTGTCTGGGATGTCTTAGATTGCGTCCACAGCATTTTAGAGAGGGAGGGAGAGCAGCCAGATGTTTTGGTACATGTCGGTACCAATGACATATGAAGGAAAAACAAAGAGGACCTGAAAAGAGAATTTAGAGAGCTAGGAAGAAAACTGAGAAGCAGGACCTCCAGGGTGGTAATTTCCGGATTGCTACCTGTGGCATACGCCAGTGAGGGTAGAAACAGGTTGATTTGACAAATAAATGCGTGGCTGAGAAGCTGGTGTAGGGAGCGGGGCTTCAGATTCTTGAATCATTGGGATCTCTTCTGGGGGAGGTATGACCTGTACAAAAGTGACAGTTTACACCTGAACCCGAGGGGGACCAATATTTTCATGGCCAGGCTTGTTAGAGCTGTTGGGGAGGGTTTAAACCAATTTGGCGGGTGATGGGAACCAGATTGAAAGGACTCAGGATAGGATGGATGGTAAAAAAGCAAAGATAGCGTGCAGTCAGACTGTCAGGAAGGACAGACAGATGGAAGGACAAAATTGCAGCTAGCAGGGTGAATACCAGCACATTATGGATGTGGAATCAAAAAGGGTAGCAAGTACAGTACTCAAAGTGTTGTATCTCAATGCACGGAGTATAAGAAATAAAGTGGATGATCTTGTTGCACTTTTACAGATTATCTGGTACAACGTTGTGGCCATCACTGAATCGTGGCTGAAGGATGGTTGTAGTTGGGAGCTGAATGTCCAAGGTTACATGTTGTATCAGAGGGATAGGAATGTACGCAGAGGGGGTGGCATGGCTCTACTGGTAAAGAATGGTATCAAATCAGTGGAAAGATGTGACATAGGATCGGAAGATGTTGAATCCTTCTGGATTGAGTTAAGAAACTACCTGGGTGAAAGGACCCTGATGGCAGTTATATACAGGCCTCCAAACAGTAGCTGGGATGTGGACTACAGATTATAATGAGAAATAGAAAAGGTGTGCCAAAAGGGTAATGTTCTGACAGTAGTGGGAAATTTTAACATGCAGATAAATGGAGAAATTCAGATTGGTAATGGATCCTAAGAGAGGGAATTTGTTGAATGCCATTAAGATGGCTTTTTAGAGCAGTTGGTCATTGAGCCTACTAGGCTATACTGGATTGGGTTTTATTGTTGTAAATCAGAGACGATTTGGGAGCTTAAGGTAAGGAATGCTTTGGAGACAGTGATGCACCATCAATAACTCTCTCTGAGACGTGAAGTCGAGATATCGGCTTTTATTGACTGGAAGAAAGAACAAGCAGTAGTTGACCACCATACTACATCCTGGAGAATGAGGGCCGGGCTCAGGCCTCAATCGCCTTTATACCGGGGTCTGTGGGAGGAGCCACAGGAGCAGTCAGCAGGGGGCGTGTCCAGACAGGTATATGTAGTTCACCACAGACAGTGATCACAATATAATTAAGTTCAATGCAATATTTGATAGGGAGAAAGTAAAGTCTGACGTAGCAGCATTTCAGTGGAGTAAAGGATATTACAGTGATATGAGAGAAGAATTGGGTAAAATAAATTGGAAGGAGCTGCTGGCAGGGATGACAGCAGAGCAGCGATGGCATGAGTTTCTGGAAAAATGAGAAAGATGCAGGATAGATGTTTCCAAAAGTGAAGAAATACTCAGATGGCAAAATGGTACGACCATGTCTGACAAGGAAAGTTAAAGCAAATGTAAAAGCAAAAGGCAGGGCATACAACAAAGCAAAAATTAGTGGGAACATAGAGGATTGGAAAGCTTTTAAAAACCTACAGAAAGCAACTAAAAGAATCTTTTGTAGGGAAAAGATGAAATATGAAAGCAAGCTAGCAAACAATATGAAGGTGGATAGAAAAAACTTTTTGAGGTATGGAAAAAAAGAGATGAGAGTGGATATAGGACCGCTAGAAAATGAGGCCAGAGAAATGATAATGGGGGACAAGGAGATGGCAGATGATCTAGAGTATTTTGCATCAGTCTTCACTGTGGAAGACATTAGCAGTATGTCAGATGATGAAGACTGTGAGGGAAGAGAAGTGAGTGCAGTTACTATTACAAGGGAGAAGGTGCACAAAAAGCTGAAAGACCTGAAGGTATATAAGTCACCCGGACCAGATGAACTGCACCCTAGGGTTCCGAAAGAGGCAGCGGTAGATATTGTGGAAGCATTAGTAATGACCTTTCAAGAAGCATTGGACCCTGGCATGGTTCCAGAGGACTGGCAAATTGCAAATGTCACTCCACTCTTTAAGAAAGGAGGAAGGCAGTAGAAAGTTAATTATAGACCAGATAGCCTGACCTCAGTGGTTGGGAAGATGTTAGAGGCAATTGTTAAAGATGAGGTTATGAAGTACTTGATGATACAGGACAAGATAGAACAAAGTCAGCATAGTTTCCTTCAGGGAAAATCCTGCCTGACAAACTTGTTGGAATTCTCTGAGGAGATTGCAAGTAGAATAGATATACAGGGTGCAGCAGATGTTGTATATTTTTGGATTTTCAGAAGGCCATTGACAGGGTGCCACCTATGAGGCTGCTTACCAAGTTAAGAGCTCATGGTATTACTGGAAAGTTACTGGCATGGTTAGAGCATTGGCTCATTGGTAGGAGGCAGTGAGAGGAAATAAAAGGGTCCTTTTCTGGTTGGCTGCCAGTGACTAGAGGTGTTTGACAGGGGTCGGTGTTGGGACTGCTTCTTGTTATGCTGTATGTCAATGATTTGGATGATGGGATAGATGGCTTTGTTGCCAAGTTTGCAAACGATATGAAGATTGGTGGAGGGGCAGGTAGTGTTGAGGAAACAGGAAGGTTGCAGAAGGACTTAGACAGATTAGGAGAATGGTTAAGAAATTGGCAAATGAAATACAATGTTGGAAAATGCATGGTCATGCACTTTGCTGAAGAAATAAATGTGTGGACTATATTCTAAATGGAGAGAAAATCCAAAAATGTGAGATGCAAAGGGACTTGGGAGTCCTTGTGCAGAACACTCCAAAGGTTAGTCAGGTTGAGTCAGTGGTGAGGAAGGCAAATGCAATGTTAGCATTCATTTCAAGAGGTCTAGAGTAAAAGAGTGGGGTTGTGATGCTGAGGCTTTATAAGGTACTGGTGAAGCCTTGAGTATTGTGGACAGCTTTGGGCTCCTTATCTAAGAAAAGATGTGCTGGCATTGGAGAGGGTTCAGAGGGGGTTCACAAAAGATGATTTCAGGAATGAGTTATAATATGAGGAACATCTGATGGCTCTGGATCTGTACTTGCTGGAAGATGAGGAGAGACCTCTTTGAAACATTTCCAAAGTTGAAATGCCTAGACAGAGTAGATGTAGAAAGGATGTTTCCCATGGTGGGAGAGTCTACGACAAGAGGGCGCAGCCTCAGGATATAGGGGCGCCCAATTAAAACAGAGATGTGGAGAAATTTCTTTTGCCAGAGGGTGGTGAATTTGTGGAATTTGTCATCACAGGTAGCTGTGGAGGCCAAGTCGTTGGGTGTATTTAACATGGAAATTGGTTCTTCATTGGCCACGGCATCAAAAGTTATGGGGAGAACACTGGGAAGTTGGGCTGAGGAGGGGACAAAAAAGATACGCCATGATTGAATGGCAGTAAAGACTTGATGGGTCAAATGGCCTAATTCTGCTCCTATGTCTTATGGTCTTATAATAACAATTTAGCTAATTCTTCAAGAGTACTGAACGTATTGGAAATCTGATATTAAAACAACGAATGTTAAAACTGTCCATCATGTCAAGCAGCATATGTGGAGTGAAAAAGACAGTTTCTTGGATGCCTGTTCAGGACATATGGTTCTTTCCAAAAGATTTGCTTTGAGATCAAAATCAAGATATTAAAAATTGTCTCAGATTCCTGTTTGTTGTTTCCTAAGACTTCAAAAATACAGAACTGTGCAAAACTCATAGGCACATGTAAAAATATTCTGTATAGTAAAGAAGCTTTCAAAAATAATGAAATTAATATTTCTAAATATCAAAAAAATTACTTGAAAGGGCAGTTAAACAGTGAAAAGCTAAATCATATCAATATTTGGTATGATCACCATTTGCCTTTAAAATCACATCACTTCTCTTAGGTACACTGTCATGCAGTTTTATAAGAAAATTGCTGGTAGGTTGTTCCAAGCATCTTGGAGAATTGTCACAGTTTTTCTGCAGTCTTTGGATGTCTCACTTAATCCCAGACAGCCTTGATGATGTTGAGATTAGTGCTCTGTGGAGACCATACCATCTGAAACCAGATAAAGAACCTACGGTGCCTACGTGATTTTTTTTCCTCAGCACCCAATCATATATTTTCTTTATACAATCACACACTTCCAAATTATGCCTGGCATCAGGCAGTTGTTATTTTCTTATTTAATTTATCTCCTTTCCTCCGGTAGAGAATGCATTTTCAGGATTAATTGTGTTACATATTCATGTTTATTTAACATTCATGAAAAATCTACTATTTGTTAAATGAGGAAAATTCACAACTTCCCTGCCCATTAATGGTTAACCTCCTAAAATACATTAAACTGGAAATGAAGACAATGATCGGATCAGCCAGATTGAAAGGTGTGTTGCCCACTCCTCTTGTGAGTTATATGCACTGGGTAACACGGAAGTCTCTGAGTACAGTCCATCAAATGCGTCTGAATAAGCTGTTGGCGAGTGTGGAACTGAGCAGATGCTGGTTCTCATGAGCTTGGAGTCAGGCAAACTGGATTTGTGAAAAGCCAAAATGACAGAAAAATTAATGTTCTTGTATATAGGCAAAGTATTAAGTGAGATGCTGGAATCTGGGATCTGTTTCAATATACTGCTTGTAAGTATCTCAATATAATTACTGTAAATGAGTTAAACAATGCAGGGTGAGGAACTTGGATCTCAAAATTTTAAAATTTAGAATTTTAAACCTCCACTAGGGGGCTGGTTTAACCGGTCTCAGCATATTCAGGAAGATTTAGTGGAGGAGGACAACACAGCCTGAAATGTTGAAGGAAAATGGACATCAAGCACGTCAAAGAGAATTACAATATTGTCAAAGAACTGGAGAGTTATATGTAGGGCAAGGTACAGCACGGCATTCCCAACACCAGATGGTCAAATATTGCCTAGCTTTGACTGACATTTGAAGTTACTTGGCTTTAATAATCTTTTGGCTATTGGCATTGTTGTTTAGTCCTATGAATTACATAAAGTGAAGATCCACTAATATGCCCAGTTTAATTGGTGGACATATGTTGCTTGATTATGGAGTGAGATTAGAAATATTAGCAAGATCCATGCACCATGGAGCCTAGTAATTTTTGATGTGTGCACACTGAGCACAAAATAGTTGCATATAGCATGCAAGAAAATTAATACATTTGATACCAGTTGAGAAGATTGAGTCAAGAGATGTAGATAGATAGATAGATAGATACTTTATTCATCCCCATGGGGAAATTCAACTTTTTTTCCAATGTCCCATACACTTGTTGTAGCAAAACTAATTACATACAATACTTAACTCAGTAAAAAATATGATATGCATCTAAATCACTATCTCAAAAAGCATTAATAATAGCTTTTAAAAAGTTCTTAAGTCCTGGCGGTAGAATTGTAAAGCCTAATGGCATTGGGGAGTATTGACCTCTTCATCCTGTCTGAGGAGCATTGCATCGATAGTAACCTGTCGCTGAAACTGCTTCTCTGTCTCTGGATGGTGCTATGTAGAGGATGTTCAGAGTTTTCCATAATTGACCGTAGCCTACTCAGCGCCATTCGCTCAGCTACTGATGTTAAACTCTCCAGTACTTTGCCCACGACAGAGCCCGCCTTCCTTACCAGCTTATTAAGACGTGAGGCGTCCCTCTTCTTATAGGCTTGAAAATGGATAGATTTCACTTCACTGTATTTGATTTGTACATTAAGGAGGCAACCAATGCAGATATTCACCCGATTGTCTCAGGAAATCAAGGATACATTTTCAAGATTTTCTATCCGCTGTCTACAATCTGCTGAAATTGTTAAGCATGATGACAAAATTTAGACAATACAACCACCAGCAAACAAGGGGTTTACATTTATTGAGCCAACGGATTTCCATAATGGAATTTCCGACATTTGCAGTTTCCATTTTTTTCCCTACACGTCAACGGCATTCCTGAGTGCTCTTCCATTTTCCCCTTCAATCTTGCCCATTCCTCTGACAAGGCTTACTCATGGACATATGGAATCTGGATGCACTCTCCACCAAGCAGCTTTTCTTCATGTATAATCTTTTAACTGTTTATAAGATACAAAATCACATGTTGAATTCCAAGGCTGAGATTAGGTGATTTCTTCCCTTTTACCCCTTGCCATCTTACCACGTGTACCATTCCAGCTGAGCCTGCCAGTGGTCTAACTGTTGCTGTTTGATTGGTTCAGTGGAAAGTAGATGTCAAACCTACGAGTTCTCGAATTTGTGATCAACGCCACAGTAGCTGCTGTCTATCTCCACTCTCTTAACTTTAACTTAGTCCCTCAAGTTCTTATCAGACCAATTTTGGTGAATCACCAACAGAAGTTAAAACTCTGCAGATGCTGAAAAGCTGAAATAAAAATAGTTCAATCAGGATATAATGAGTAATGGCTGTTAATGTTTCAATTCCTCGGAATTGTATGCTGCCAAAATAAATTATTGCAAAAACCTTGTGAGGATTATCAGAGATGTTGAATGAGAGAAATTTTACATAGGATTATTATGATGACTTACAGAACTAAGAGGAAAGGTTTCAAACGAATCAACAAATTATTATGCAAAACAGTTGTAAATAAAATCTTTATCTCCAACGACTGTGAAGAGAGATGTTGTACTACTCTGAGGAATAATCATCCTGAGTTTTTGAAAGAATGATGGAATTTGTAGAACTTTTGTGGAGAATTATTACAAAGAAATGCTGCGAGGAAAAGCTGTAATTTAGAACTCCTGTGAGGCAAGATCTGATTGTAGCAGTGCTGTGACGGAAGGATTCAGTACAGAGCAGCTAGTTGGAATGTTTCATATAGAACTGTGGTAAGAGAAAGTTCTAACCCTAACCCCAACTGTCTTGTATTTTTTCCGTAAGGTATCTTTGTATTTCCACATTTATCCTACTGAACAAATTATTTTAAATAGTTTAAATAATTACGAAATGGAATAATCTTTATTATGAATATTAAATACAGAGACCGAATTAAGTTCGTAAATGCAAATACATATTATTTCTTGTTGCCCTGCCTGTCCAGTATTACAAATCGCAATGTGCAAATTCCATTGTGCTTACTAACCACAGGGAATGGTTGTGCAGATAATGTTTGGTAGAATATTTTCCATTAACGAGGTCGCATTTCTCTTTAGTGCCTGCAAATCTTTGAAAATTAATTTCAGAGAATGTAGTTCGTCGAATACGAATCAGAGAAATTCAACTCAGAGATGGGTTGAATCAAACAAGAGTTCACACCGAGAGCTCACTCCGACCGTACATGGTCCTCGCACCCTCTGCAGCATTCGCTTATGCTCTCGGGATTATTCAGAAGCGAACCCCTATCTTTCACTGATGGGTTTGGAAATGATCTTGCCGCTTGTTTGTTTCTTGTCTTTTCCCAGGACGGGGAAGGAAACCTCCCCGAGACTGGTCGGCGAGAACGCGCAATTCCCACCTCGCGCTTGCTTTTGATTGGTGGAGCGCCCGCGGCTTTGTCTCCTGTGTGACTGACCCGCCTGTCAATCAGTCCGTCCCGCCCGCCGCACTTCACTGCTTGGGGCCAGGGGCCAGCAAAAACTCGCAACACTCTGGGATCCTGCAATGCACTCAACATCTTGTTTCATGCGATGTGCTCATTCAGGTACTTCTTATACATCTATATCACTTGAAATTTCAATTGTCAAAGAAAATTAAATCTACCAAGATGTTTAAAGGTTGATATTATTATTCTATACAGAGAATGTTTCTTTTTGAAAATCCGTTGCTATTTTACTCAGTATTTGTCAATTCACCAATATCACAGTTATGCTTTCGCTGTACGAGAAAAGTGTACAAAGTTAATTAAAAAACGTTTGTTAGTGAATGAAGTTTTTTTTTCTTGAGAAAAATGTACTTTATAAAGTAATCTGTTCAGGTGCAAACCTATCTTAAACGTGTCTGAAATTCTTTTAAAAAACTACCTGTGTGGATTTGTAAATTCTCGGTTTAAAATATTTAGAACTCTTGTATATGTGAGACATGGGGAGATGAGCAAAAAGATTTTTGGGTATTTTTATAAAGTGAGATGAATATAACAGCATGAGTAGTGCTTAAATTGTAACCATGGTAAAGGCAGAAATGTGCCAGAGTATGATGAGTAGATGTACATATTTATTGCAAGTTTCTTGTGTCCTAGTCAAACGGAAGTTGTCTGAGATTGTGCTCTTGGATTTTAAAAAAATAGGATTTTGATTGAGTTGTTTATGTCATGGAACAATGTATCACGGATTTAACAGCTGCTGGACATGAGGGGACAATTAAATAAAAAAAAACTGTTCAGAATAATTCCTGGTAATGCACCTTACTTTGACAGACTCATGTAATGGTAATATTGTGGGTTTTTAACCCTATTAGTCATCACTTGAAAGCATGTGTAACGTCTGAAATGGGATGAAGAGAGTAATTAGGGGCAATACACAACCACAGGTAACTAGCATTGCAATGTTAGAAAAACTGGTGCTTTGAAAGCTGGTTCTATACATTTTAACCTATGTAATATTGTTTAAAGCTGTATGTAACTCTCCAAAGATGTCACAGTATGTTTTACTAGTACGGAGTGACTGAGACTGATGGTAGTCTATGCAAGCACACTTTTTGTATTGATTCATCATGAAAATTCTTGTTTTTTAACCAAAGATCAGTTTTAGAAGCATGACTTGATTTTATCAGGATATACATAGTAGGTATTTGAAATTGTTGTAGTTTGCAAAAGATTTTTTCAGAGTTAGCGAGCTTTCTGTTCCTACCTCTAGGAAAAATATCATGAAGACTTTTCTTCAATACTTTGATTTCTTCATTTTTAACTATTGTCCCAGATATTATATAACTGATGTGCAGATTATAGCATGCTGGGAACCATATGCAAGCCCAAATATTTAGTCATCGTCAATGATTTTGATCACGTATTTAAAAAAGCACAGCCTTTAAATACATTTATTTCTTCTATATAAAAGGTGGTTTATATCAGACAGTTGTGAGAACAGTTTGGTCTGTTTAATTCTGTAATTGAGATTAATTGTTTGAAATCTGTTGCCTATTATGTAATGAGCTTTGAGCTTAGGGGTGCAAACTAAATCAAGTTAGTTTCACCCTTTGATATTTCTCTGCCCTCCACTGAGACCTTGGAATCTGTTAGAATGCTAGGTTATGGCTAGTGCCAGCCTTATGGTACCTGAATCAAATGTCCATTCTTCACATCTGTGGATAGAATATGAACTAGCCATTTGTCCTGGGAAGGATTGTAGTGGGTTTGATCCTGTCCTCCTCCAATAAGCAAAACTTTTGATCTTCATTTTAATCTTTGGTGCACAATTTTATTGACTCATTGCTGGTGTGGGAGGGGAATAGATCCAACGAACTCCCCAACTCCCCAAAAATGAGTATTTTTTGTTTATTTGAAGAGTACTATATTAATCTTGGTTATTTTTTGACCTTGGGTGAGAAACCAATGTTGAATATATTAGGATCTAAATGTAGCTTTTGTTATGTTTTAATTTTGAGTTAAATTTGAAGAAATCAGATGGCTATATTTTTCTTTGCGTAATAATATTTCGTACAATTCATTAGATTTAGTACTTTTATTATTTTGTCATTATGTTTCTTGCACTGCAGTGATACACTAGTTAATACCTGGAGAACTGCCATCCCCCTGTTGTACTTCATTTGAAAGACATTAAATTTGGTTTCCAGTCAGTAACATTTACAGTTTTCCTATCATGTTTGATGACTTTTTTCAAAGAAGCAAATTGTGAATGTAACTCATGGCTAGTGACTCAGTGGGTAAGAATTGTATTGAGACAAACAACACTTGAGGCTTAATCTTTCAAGTGCCGCTGAGGGAGCTGAGGTCAACTGGAGAGACATTTATTTTGCTGCGAAAGTTCCCGAGGTATCTGTAATGCAAGTGCAAGTGTGCAGTTGGTTGGTTGAGATCAAGTTTAGACTTGGCTCTGATCCCCTACATGGTCACTTTGCTGAAAAACAATCCAAAATCTTTGCCCACAAATGAAGGTAGGTCTCAGCTGGACAGTCAGATGTGTCACTGCTGGCAAGGATCAGTTCCTTTTGCCATGAAAGGGAAACCAATTAAGGGATAGGAACAGCTATTTGAACATGTCAAGTGTATGTTTGTTTTATCTTTGGAAGAAATATCTAAAAACATATTCTTTACAGTTATTTTGCTCTAAATGCTTAAAGGGAATAAAATTTGCACAGCAGAGGTACTACATCACAAACCCTGGGGCAAATAATGGACACCAAATGCCTGCAGCGAGAGATTATTCAGCAGTGACTTCTTCAATAAATAATAGAATCCTCAATGCGATTTCACAAATTATTGCTCCCATTGGGAATGAAATGTCATAGTACAACATGGTCTCTGGTGTATCTCAGAGGACCTGCATGGGTATGTGATTCATTTACTATCTACTGATACCAAAGTGCAAGCTAGTCTAAAGGAGTATCAGCTTGCAAATGAAATACAATACCCTAATCCTTCTAGGTAGTAGTTCTGTAAGATCCACAACGTTAAGCATTAAGGGACCACATGAAAATGTTTTGATACCTATATGAAAAACTATTCAGTCCCCAGTAATACCCAAATATAAAGAAAAATGTATGACCACAGTAGCCATGGTCAATTTGTTGGAAATTGCTTAAAACCACAAATTGTAAACAGAAATTGTTGAAGATAAATATGTTTATCAAGTCTATGGTCTGTTGAGATCCACATGTAACTGAAGAACAGTTCTGTCAGGAACTGGTTAGTCCAATTTCCATTTTAAGCCCTAGATTGCAGTGTGAGAGATTTCTTTCAATAATGTAAATTGATGTTAAAAATTAAATATTTAGGCACTGTTAAGTGAAAGAGCAACATGCTTATAGGATTATTGTTGTAAATACACATCTTAATGAAGTGCAGTGAAAGATCTGTTTAATTCTACATGTGATTATAATGTGAGAAAAAGCATAATATTTGGAGTACCTAGCAAAATGACCACATCAGGCTAACTCATAAAACTTGGAAATGGAAAATTTATTTCAGAGAGAGATTGTGATTTTATGTTTGTCAGGAAAGCCATATGGAAACCAAGAAGCACCAATCAGTATATATTAAATAAAAGCATCCTTTTACTACATCTTCCTCATTTTATTCTTCTTCATTTTCCTCCATGGTCCCACTCTATTTTTCCTCTACTCTTCTTTTTATTTCTCTATCTACGTTTCATCCTTCTCTTCTACCTTCATTTCTCCTGCACTCTCCTATATTCTGTTCTCCATTTTCTCCTATTCCTTCCCCCCTCGTTAATTTTTCTCTCCTCTGCTCTCTATTCTCATCAGGCCTTTTTCCTCATCTGTCTTTGTTCTCCTTTCCTCTATTCTCCTCTCCCTGCTCTCCTCTCCTTTCCCCTTTCCCTATTATCCACTGACTCTTTCTTCTCATTCCTAGACCCCTCTTCCTTCTCCTGTTCATTTGTCTGGCTTTGTCCCAGCTCCTTGTTGGTCGCTTGTATGCTCTGCTGATTGTGCTTTCTTCTCTGTTCTGCCCAGCTCGGCAGTCTGCTTCATTTTTTTCCCTTTTTTATTTTCTCCATCACATCCTCTCCACTACTTTCTATTCCCTTCCATCTTTATGTTCTTCACATTCCACACAGATAGAAGTATAAAGAAACACTGTATAGAAATGGGCTTTTTAGCTCATCAAGTCAATGCTGACGATCAAACACTGGATTATACTAATCATGCAATAATCCCATTTTCTGTTCCCCAGGTTCTCAACGATGACTACACATAGATTCTACCACTCACCTATACGCACAGGGGTCAACAGAGCAGCCAATTAATCTAGAGCTTGTATGTGTTTGGGATGTGGGAGGAAACCGATACAGTCACAGAGAAAGTGAGACTCCACACAGATACAGGTTGGGACTGAACCTGTGTCTTTGGTACTGCGGAACACCACTGTGCTGTAACTCTTTGCTCAACTTTTCCCCTTTTTCCTTTTCTCTCTTCTCTCCTAAGCCTAAGATAGTCAATCTTCTCATTCCATTACTCCAACAACCCAGTATTTTGTCCCAAATATAATATTTTCTTGCAAGAGCTCAGTCAGAACAGCTTGCACCCAAAATGAGAGTCTGGTCCAGTCTTTTCTCACATGCATACTGTAAAGCTGGAGAAAGCATATAGTAATCTATAGATCAAACTTCCTTTGGTTATAGCGCATCCATCTCCTCTGTGGCTAAAATCATTTAGTAAAGTGAAGAAAGTGGATTTTGCCTGACACTTTGCAGGTGCAGTACTGTGTTAGATGGTGCAGGCACTCACCAAACCCATGTGCATTTAATCTATATAAAGGAAGTTACATAGGTCTGTATTGCGAAGGTATTTCACTTGCATGAAATACCTTCACAACACAGACCTATGCAAATTCCTTTACATAGCACATGCCTTCAATCCCTCTTGCCAATCTAAGATATTTTTAATCAGTATTTATGTGTATAATATAATAAATAGCTAAATGCTAATAAACAGCCACACACACAGTAAACACACCCTTTGAGGCTATAAGATTCCATTCTGAACTGCACAACATCCATTTCTGATTCATTTTTGCCTGCTAAGTATGAAACGTGAAATTAATTTGGGCAATCACCAGTCACTTTCTGGAGGACATGCACTGCATGGATTTAATCTTTTGAAACCCTGTAAATACAGAGTTTCAGGCATAGAAATAAGCCATCACAGCAAGAAGAGGGCAGCAGTCCAACATAATGGAAAATGCATGTCTTTGATTATGGGGAAGGGGAATCAATTCATTGTTGTAGGAAGCAATTTTAACAAAGTTGGCAGCTGCAGTTGTTACTAAACTACCCTCTGATATGTAGTCTTTTGTTTGAATACAGGCCAGAGTGATAGGTAAAAGTCCCTGTCCTTCCAATTTCTTTTATGTTTGTCCAGATTTCCTCATGTGTAGCAACTTGTGACATGCTGTTATTGAATCGTAAGGGTAATACAGCACAGAAGCAGATGTCTCAGTCCGCTGAATCCTGTTGGTTTGATTGTTTTTTTCACCCTCGTTTAGTTAAAACATTTTTTGCCCTGCTGAAAGTGCAAATTGGTAATGATGAGATTATCGGGGCACCCAGGGTCTTGGAGAATAAAGGATGGACATGCTGTCTCACTAAAGCGTGACAGATAAAAATACAGAAGGAAAGAGGAACGACAGAAAGAAAGAGAGTAAATTAGAGTCAGACCGACAAGATAACGAGAAAAAGTTGATGGGGGGAGTGGGGACAAATTAGTTCAAAGGACAAAGGAAAAGTAAGAAAGTATTGCATATTAAGCATTTCTAATGTGGAATCACATCCCATAAAATTATGTCATATTTTTGGCAGAGCTGCCTGAATCTAATCTGATCTTCATGCTCTTAATAATCCTTTACCTGTTTTAAATATCTACTGATTCTGAATGGTGCAGCAGTTTCTGCTTTAATTAATCACTGTACAGCATTTCAAGGTCTTTATAATAAATAAAATCAACTTTGGCACTGGATCATTAATTCTTGAAATGGTATTTTCTTTACTCACTCTGCAAGTATCATCTATCGTCAGAAAGCTACTTCCTATATATTGTATGTTCTGTATGGGGAGTTCCTTAGCATCAGTCTTAATTTTGCCTCTTTTCTTCAACTGAATAAATTCCAACCTACTCTTAGGATTTAAATTAAATATTATTGGAAACCATCTTTTATTTTATTCCTTATGATAATATCCCAGTTCATGAACCATGAGTTTGTGATCCAAGTTCAAACCTGGCATCTGCTACTGTTGGAATTTGATGGTTCTATGTAATTAAATTGAAAATTAGAAAATTCATAATAATATTGGTGTTTATTTTATTTATTTACTATATTATAATATTTTATATTATAATAAATTAATACACATTATATTATGTAAACATTATAGTTGATTGTAGAAATAGTGGTAGGGTATTAGCCCAGTAGACTGAATTAGGTTATAAAATGGGCACAAACATGCAGGTAAACCAATGAAACTGCTAATCCAATCATAATAAAGCAAAATCAATGAAGCAAATCATATGCCATGGAGCAAGACCGATCCAAGTCAGAGAAAATCTTGAATACATTCTATAGCTTTTAAATTTGTAATTTGTTCAGTAATGGGGCTTTACTGGCAAGACTAGCATTTACTGCATATTGCCCTATAGAGGATGCTGTGAACTGCTTGCCTGAACAACAGCAGATAATGGAGTGAAGATACTCCAACAGTGTAATTAGGTGGAGAGTTCCAAGATTTTGTTCCAATGATAGTGAAACGATGTTGACACATTTCCAAGTCAGGATGACGTGTGACTTGGAGAGAACCTGGACTTGATGGTGGTCTTCATCTGACCTCCTGTTCTTCTAGAACAGTGGTTCCCAACCTTTCTTGGCCATGCCCCACCTAATCACCTCTAAAATCCTGATGCCTCCTGTGGTGATATATAATTCTTATTATTCAAAAAGTGAACTCCTATTCACCTGGAGGAAGCCTAAAAGACCATTAACTTGGTTTAAACAAGCTTCCAAAGAACATGGCATTCATGAAAGAGAAAAATAAAAGAACCAAAGAACTGTTAAAGTTCTGAGGAAGAAATTACTAAGAAACTGTAAAAAAAAAGAACATTAAGTGATATTAAAATAATAATAATGATAAATATAATAATAAAAGAGTATTCACTGGTAATAAAGAGGGAGAGCGAGAAAATAGAATATTGAAATATATGTGGATTGTCTCATATGTGGATAATAATTAATAAATAAATAAAACAATGCCGATTCGTTTCTACAGCATACAAAGACAGATACACCGTTTAAAAGAGATGACACAATGTACACAGCTTCACACCACCAAGAACCGAAAGCTACTGCAAAAAGCAGCATTGGCGTGACCTCGTACGAGTTTCTTACGCGTTTGGACTTGTTCATTTGTTCCTTCCTACATCAGTCAATTCATTAATTTAATTATGAAAGCCATTTGATGGTTGTAATGATGGTGATACACTATATATACAGTACATACACAATTACACATGTACATACACACAAGTATTTTTATGTATGCATACTGTATATACACATATGTATTAACTCGCACACACACTCATACTCACACAGACTTACTAGAAAAAATTCACTGTTAATAACTCATTCTCGAATTGCCCCCCTTAAAAATCAAATTACCCCCCTGTGGAGCGTATGCCCCACGTTGGGAACCACTGTTCTAGAAGAAGTTAGGTTTGGGTAGTGCAACAAAGCAGCATAAGTTTGGTAGTTCCTGTGTCAATCTTGGAGTGTAGTTATTTAAGGTGGTGGTTGATGTACCAATCAAGTGGGTGTTTTAATCTGGATGACGTCAATCTACTTGGGTGTTGTTGGAGTTCTGAACATCCAGGTACACGGAAAGTATTCAATTCACTCCTTGTCCCTTGTAAAGATGTGCCTGTGGGAGCTGGTTATCTTGTGGGTTGCTTATTGGGGAAGTGGCAATTGAAAGAGAAACCTGTTAATGACTGGGAGGGTTGGACTTGCATCAGAAAGCAGAGGTGGGTCTCAGGAAATTAGGATTTGAGACATCGATGAAGGCAACCTTCAGGATCAGGTGTTGTTGGCAGTGGCAATGGAGAGCAAAGTTGTGATCAGGCAGTTGAAGTTTGGAGATGTGTGTCAAATATTGTTAGGGATATTTGAATGGTGAGATCGATGGTGATTATTTTTTCTCTCTGTACTTTCTTTAATGCATGCTTTCACATTGCCTTTTACCTATGGACTTCAAACAATCATCTGTTCCCCCAATAAAATAATAGTGTTTGCATTTTAAATAGAACTTCCACAACCTTCCGCAACAAAAATTAAATTCCAGTGTTGCAGATTTAAAATGTGGCATCCAGTTTGCACAAGGCACGTGTAATAAACAGCAATAAGTCCTGGGGAAAGTTTACACAGTCACCAGAAGAAGATGCAAAATTTAATACAGACAGTATAGGAAATCAGGATTTATTTTGGTTCACTATAGCTGTGGAGCACCACCACCACTTGCTGCACCAATTTGCCATCATGAAGAGAATCAAAATTTTGAAAAGAGTGCAAAAAATGAAGAGAGATCAGTGACTAATTAACACCCAACAAGGGTATTAAAGTCCAAAGGTTGAAGCAGGAAGTAAAAATTGAACCAGAGTAGGAGCCAGAGCAATAATTTAAATAATATAGGGAGGTAAGGAGAAGGAACAGGACTTGAGATTGTTTGGAGGGGAAAAAAAAGTAGAGAAAAGTTGAGATGATGGTGGTGCCCAGGCATGCTAATACCCTCTCCCATTTGTTCAGCTCTGCTAGCACAATTTGGAAGTTGCTAAGTTCTTAGGTTACTTTTCTGTCTTGTCAAACAATTCATCCTAAGCACTTTAACAAGTTTCATCAGTGGCTGGAGTTGTACACTGATGCTTTCAAAGGTTCAGTAATTACTTCAAACAATGCATGTTTGTTTATTGTGGTGTTTGCATTACCCAAATTGCTTGCAGTTACTATGCACAGACTCAGACAAAAAGGAGGGATCAGCACTGTTGGGATGGAACACCAATAAGTATCCTTCTCTAAGGACAACTGAAGAATCTGGCTGTAGGATGACCTAAAGATGAATCATGGTAGAGCTGAGACATTTTGAACTGTAAAATTATCTGTTGAGCAAAGCAGTGCATAAGTTGAATATCAGAAGCAGAGATGGCATGTGACAAGAAAGCAGCGTGACGTAAGTGACACGGGTCTCACATTTCGCCTTTTTAGGAGGAGGAGGAGGAGTACTGTGGACCTTCCTATCTCTTTTTGTTGTTAAGGCTGGTCTGTGCCTGTGGCACTGCAAACCCACTTCTAACAAAACCGGGTTCCCTGTTAGAATCTGAGGTTGTGTAGAGAGATGAAGATTTGAGATAAAAGTTCTTTTCTGGTGTTTCTGGGAAGTGATAATCTCCCCTGTAAAATCTTAACATTAGCAAAATTTAACCTCTGGCAGGACTGTGGTAAATTATACTGCACAATGTTGATTCAAGTACTGTAGTAGAAAACAATACATAATGAATGACAGAGATCTCATGTTGACTTTGAAAGTTGTCATGAAAGCCTCAACCTGCCCTATGTGGAAATCCTTTACTTAGAACCACATGATAAGGCACCAAATTAATGTCACATAATTAGCTCCATACACCCAACTGAATCACAGCCTTAAATCAAAATTGTCTCTTAATGTTTTTCTACCTCCCACATGCACAACTCAAACAAAATTAAGTTTTCTGAAACCCAAAGAACTTCTTCAAAATACAATTTAATTAGTGCAAAGCTAATGTATTTACTCTGCTTCACAAGTTTTTGTACAATACTTTATTTTGTCTTTCTACAATAATTTTGGTTGAATCAGCTCATTTGGTTTCGTTGTCTGTGTTTAATTGGCTTGTGGTTAAAGTAGAAATGTCAATTATCCAAAGTAATTGAGAACAGAACTGTACAGATAATGCTTTTGTTTAAATAATAAAACACTAATAAGGAAAACAGATGCAATGTGAACTTATTTTAATTGTAAAATAAAAATTCACTGGCTACTTAGATCTTTAATTCAGCCTATTTTAAGCAACTTCACAAGCATTACAAACTGTAGCAGTACTCTCCCTGCAGATACATAAAAACTATACCCAAGATCTGCAACAGAATATTCTGTTCCAAACTGTACTGATACAAGTCATGTTAATGAATTTTATCATGTTAGAAATTGACTCCATGCAGCTCTAATATAATAAACTGCAATAATAAAACTCTGTTTCAATAAGCAAATTTTCCTATTGATTTTGGAGTTCCAAAAAGACTCTTCTCAGAATGGAGGGCCTGAGGTTTTTTCAGAACCACGAAGGCTGGCTGCAGGTGGTGTGTGTTTTTTTTTATCCCATCAACTGAATTTTTGGATTTAAGTATCTTTGTCCAGCAGCTAGGGCAGAGGTGATCAGAGAACCAATAGCTTCATTGCCAATACATTGTGCATCTATTTCCACTTATTGCCCAATTCCTTAGCATTTTTCTGTTTTGATTTTGAGGCTCAACACAGCATGCTCCTATATTTTATAGTCTTGTGGTCTTATAGTAAAATCTTCCAAATTCACTAGAAGGATATGTAAACCAATTATAATTACACTCAATCAATTCTATTGGGCACAATACACCAGACTTCTGAGTGTGTGATTAGAGGAAATTATTAGATGAGCCAGTGGAAAATATTCAAGGGTATGCTCAAAAACTCTTTGCAGTACCCTCCTTGATTCCTGACAATACCCAGAGCGTGACAGGAGCTCAAATTGGAGATGTAGGATTTGGGATGGTGTTGAGGACCTTGACATAATGCATTGCGAGCACTCAGAGGTCCCGCATGGAGGGTAGAAGGAGTGGACCATCTAACAAACTATCACTGGCTCACTCCATCAGCTACCACATGCTCCATCTGTGGAAGAGTCTGCATTTTCCACATTGGCCTCGCCAGTCAGCTCAGAAACCCCAAAAACAGGAGTAGAAGTAAGTCACTCCCAACTGCAGAGGCTGCCTATTTCCAAGTCAATATGATTTGTTGTTTCTATACCTATTTCGACCTTGTCATCTACCAAAAAAATAGTTGTGGCAAGTTTCCTGTCGCTTCTTCTTCGTAAACTTGACAGCCACAGTGTGATGGCGGAGAGTGTAGATCTCCAGAATGGTAGATGAAATGCCTGTAAAATCAATGTCCTGGATGTGATTGAAGACGGGTATAGTTGTAGCAGTCACATAGAGTACTCCATCCTATTCCTCTCTTAGACAACAATCTTGGTGAGCTATTTGCTACAATGTACCCAAACTCTGTCAAGGGTGAGGAAGGCACCCAAGCTGGTTAATGGTCTGGATCATAATATCTGGGATTTCTTTACAAGCAGAACCTACAGTTGTCTATGATACTACAGCAGAGGGAAATGAAAGTGTACCCTTGATACTTCTAGCACTGTTCTTACTTATAATGAATTCATAAAATTCATAATCTCAAGCATTATGAAGCCATTAAAAGTACAATTCAGATGTGGTGTAATGATTACTGTTGTTCCTGGCCACACCTTGTGGCACATGGGCTTCAACCTTTTGCCATTTTTAAGCATTTGTCTGATTTTTTTTTTGAAGCTCAACCCAGCATGAATAGAAAACGTTCGAACTGGGGACCATTCACCTCAAAGTCCAATGCAGATGCCACTACAGCACCAGCTGGCTTAAGGATCACTGTGCTGTGCACAATCTAATTACCACTTACAATCATATAAAGCAATAGGCAGATAAAAATTAAAGACTTACTTACATTGTAGCATTAAGTGCACTTAGCTTAAATTTTCATAAATGCATATGGCAGATTCCCACAGACATGAATAAAGGTTAATTTAAAATTCCAATTTTTGATTTTACTGATACCAATGCAAGCTGGCTTTTCCAATGTAGGATATGTATCCAAATCCTCATTCAACCGGCTAAATAAGTACAATTGCAATTAAGAGGGTGTCGCCTTGACCATGATGGTGGATGCCCTGGAGGTAGAGTTCAGACACTCTGGGTGATTAGAGAAGGGCTGCTTTGGCCCTTTCAAAATGGTGACAAAAGATCATGAACTGAAAAGCAAGAAAAAGGTTTTCTCTTTGATGGAGTAAGACCGAGGTTAGATCTCTGAGACCAATTGAAGTGCTTGAACAGAGTTCTCTCTTTAACATCTCTTCTTAGTGTTTATCTTCTACAAAGCATCCAGTAGTAAAGGGACAGGAAAACCTTTGGTCCCCTTTTAAAAAAAAATTGTTTGCATGTAACAAGTGTGCAAGGAACAGTTGTCAGTTTTCTCAGTGGTGTGTGCCATTACCTGAATGAATTTGGGAGATATCACCTCACCCCTATTCCATGTTCTGACCTAGGATAAATAGAGTCAGAGAGAGAACACGACAAGACAGAAGCAGGCCCATCAAGACTGTGCTGAACTATTACTCTGCTTAGTCCTATTGACCTGCACCCAGACTATAGCCTTCTATATCCCTCCCATCCATATACCCATCCAAGCTTCTCAAGTGTTGAAATTAAACCTGAATCCACCCGTTTTGCTAGCAGCTCGCTCTACACTCTCACTACCCTCTTGAGTTAAGAAGGTCGCCTTAAACATTTCACCTTTCAGCCTTAACGGATGACCTCTAGTTGTACTTTCACCCAACCTCAGTGGGAAAAGCCTGTTTGCGTTTACCCTATCCATAGTCTTAATAATTTTTTTAGACCTCTATCAAATCTCCCCCCATTCTTCTGCACTCTAGGGAATGAAGCCCTAACCTATTCAACCTTTCCCTACTGTACATGTCCTTAAGTCCTGGCAATGTCCTTATAAGCTTTCTCTGCACTCTTTCAATCTTAGTTTTATTTTTCCTGTAGGTAGTGACTAGAACTGTACACAATACTCCAAATTTGGCCTCATCCATATCTTATCCAACTCTAATGTAACATCCCAACTCCTGTATTCAGTATTTTGATTTTTGAAGGCAAATGTGCCAAAAGTTATGGCCCTGTCTACTTGTGATGCCACTTTCAAGGGATTATGACTGTATTCCCAGATCTAGCTGTTCTACTGCATTCCTCACTGTGCCACCATTCCCTGTGTAAGACCTACCCTGATTTATCCTGCCGAAGTGCTAAACTTCACACTTGCCTGCATTAAATTCCACCTGCCATTATTCAGCTCATTTTTCCAACTGGTCCAGGTCCCACTGCAAGCTTCGATAGTCTTCATCAGTATCCACTACACCCCAAAGCTTGGTGTCATCCGCAAATTTGTTAATCCAATTTACCACATTATCATCCAGATAGTTGATATAGTTGACAAACAACAATGGGCACAGCACTGATCCCTGGGGGACGTCACGTGATAATGTAGGATCGAGACGCTGGAACCCAGCTCTCCCGTAAAAAGTTAATAAATTAATGTTTAAATGAAGAAAAGTTAGCACTGATCCCTGTGGCACACCACTAGACACAAGCATCCAGTCAGAGAGGCAACCATCCATTTACTGCCACTCTCTGGCTTCTTCTGCAAAGCCAATGTCTAATTTGTAATTCAATTTACTACCTCATCTTGAATGCCGAATGACTGAACCTTCCTGACCAACCTCTCATGTACAAGGCCTTGCTAAAGTTTATGTAGACAACATCCACTGCCTTGCCTTCATCAGATTTCCTGGTAACTGCCTTTAAAACGCTGTAAGATTGGTTAGACATGACCTACCGTGTACAAAGCCAAATTGCCTATCCTTAATCTATCCCTGTCTATCCAAATGCTTATATATCCGGTCCCTTGGAATACCTCCCAATAACATTCCCACTACTGATGTCAGGTTCACTGGTCTATTGTTCCCTGGCTTATTTTTAGACCTTTTCTTGAACAACAAAACAACATTAATGGCCTCTAGTCTTTCAGCACTTCACCCATCGCTAAGAGAGTTTTAAATATTTCTGCAATTTTTGCACTATCCTCCCACAAGATCTGAGGGAACACCTTGTCAGGCCCTTGGGATTTATCGACCCTAACATAAATTAGATCTTCATCTTCTGTAAAGTTATACTTTTGAATGCAAAGTAAAGTTATGTGTAGAAGATTAGGTGTTTGCAATTCAAATAAAGCACAAATTAAGAGGCAGAATAAAGTTTCCTCAACACTGTCTTCAGACTAAAAGCTTACCTGTTCTATTTTGAAATTTGTTTTTCAACCCATTTTTCAGCGATGAAAAGATTTTCTTTGAAGTAAAATCTGAAAATGCTGGAGATACTCATCAGGTCAGTGAGAATTTGTAGAGAGAGAAATAGTTAATGTTTCAGCTCATTGACAGTGGATTGAGACTGATATTTTGGAGTAAAGGTAAAACAGATTTTAAGTGGGATACTGCTTTGCAAGAACACTTGACTGGGACGTTCAAATCTGAGTAAGACAGCAGCTCCTAAAACATTCACCATAAGGAAAGCATTAGGAAGGTAGTTTTTTTAAAAAAAAAGGAAGTTTTATTCACAATGGAGGGATGTGCATTAATGCTGTATAAAATGTGAATGAGAGGCGATCATAGTCAGAGTAGCAGTGTGGGCCAGGTGGAGGAGGCAGGGAGTGTGAATAACTGAGCTGATGGAATACAGTGTAGGATAAAAGTGACATTATCCATTATGGTTTTAAAAGAATAGAGAAGTGTAGTATTTTTAAATGGGGATAGAAATGTACTGGTGATCTGTGGACCTGGATATCCTTTTACACATGTCACTAAAAATTAACGTGCAGCTACAGAAAGAATTTAGGGAGAACAATGGTACATTTAACTTTATAACAAGAGAATTTGTGTTGAAGAGTAAAGATGTCTTATTGGAATTATAGAGCACCCTGGTTAGACCATACTTGGAACTTTGTGTACTCATCCCCCTTTCTGAGGGAGAATGTAAATTTCATATAGGAAACACAATAAAAATACATCAGCTTGATTGCTGGGATGGGGGTTGATTATATGAAAAGTGATAGCTTCTTTTCTCCCGGATTTAGAACTCTTGCTAGACATTGTAAGTTAGATATATTCACAGGCAAGTAAGAGATACCGAAATAATTCCTAACTAAGGTTTAAAAAATGGAAACATTTAGTGCAAAGATAGCGACAGTAACGGAACAAAAGTTCGGAGCAGCTAAGCAATCGCCATCTTACCGGAAGTCCATGAAAAGTGATTAAGCTGACTGACCCTATACACTTCCAGAATGAGAGGTGATCTCACTAAAACAAGAACATATCTAATAGGATTTGATAGGACGAAAGCAAAGATGATGTTTCTCTAGCTGTTTTGTCTAAACCAAGAATCAGATTTCAGAGCCGAGCTGAGAAGAAACTTCATCTGAAAGGTAGTTACTTTTGTGATTATCCACCCGTGAGTGCTAAAGCAACAAAAATCATTAATTTTTTGGATGTTCAGGAAATCAGGATACATGGTGTTTGAATAAGGGAGTGGGGCTGAGGTAAAAGTGCAGCCACGAATGCCAGAGAAGGCATTAGGAAATGACTGGCCTATTTCTTCTTATGAACTTTGGTGTCTATCATACAGGTGGGGATATTAGTAAGCGTACAACCAATACCCATCAGAGTATGCAGATGATTTTTAGTATGCATCCTTGATTTGACACCACGTATGATGTTTCGGATCTCATGTTATACCTAATTTTATACCTAATAACAGATAATTTTATTTGGCTGTTCATGTGTTAAGCAGCAGCAAAGTTCATTCCCCCCTCCCCACCAGTGCTACTTAACGGAATCTTATGCAATGTGTAGGTCAGTTGCTAATCAACATATTATTGCTCCCCTGATCCCTCCAATGTTTGAAGTTAAAGGTTTAAGGTGAAAGGTGAACTCTTTAAGGGAAATCTGAGAGGGAATTTATTCACTCAGTGGGTGGTGCAAGTGTGGAGCGATCTGCCAGCAGAAGTGGTAGATGCAGGTTCAATTGCAATATTTAAGAGAGGTTTGGATAGGTACATGAATTGGAGGGGTTTGGAGGGATAGGGTCCGTGCGCAGGTAGATGGGTAGTGTGCAGGCAGAAGGACAGTTCAGCATTGACTGGGTGGACTAAAGGGCCTTTTTCTCTTCTCTCTGACTCTATGACTAATGTAAACCAACCACCTTATGAATTCAAGCAGAACCTGATTTCCTTGTGCCATTGTTGGAAAACTTCAAGCAGTTCTAAGTCCAAGACTGTGGACTGAAGATTTTGACCTGGTGTCAGCGGTCCGGTTTGGATGGCTGCAGGCTAGAGTAAAGATACTGCTTTTGTTGCAGGGGCAGAATCATGAATGCAGATACCCTGAGAGAGGGCAGTACCTTTGTTCTCCACAGAATCTCTGCTGTTCTCTGGGCCAGCACCTTAGCACTCCAGGTACGTTGTTAATGAACAGATGGTTCGAATTCTGTTAACACTCTACAAACTTGTGGACATTGGAATCCACATTCACATCAGTCTTGGTGTGCACACCAATAAACTGAGCTTGTGCAACTGCTATGTGAGCTTTCAATAATATCCTTAGATTCCGAGAAGCTAGTGTTCGCTTGGGAATGGAAGTTGATCTAATGATTGTCAAACTGTGCATTATGATTAGGTCTACATGTATTTGGAAATGAATTGCCAGCCACCTTATTGGAAAGAATGGATGTCAACCTCTTTGGGAAACCTTGCACAGATTCTTTGACACTGAAAGGTAATGTTCCTTAATGTTACCTGGAGGTTTACTGAGAGACCTGTTAATGCTCCAAACGTTTTACTGTGTTTGTTCAACTGTCTTTTCTGTACCTTTGATGTCCTAATTCAAGCTCTCTGTTGCCAAGCCTTTCTGTGATCTCACCCTCCCGACGTCAACAGCAGTGTTGTTGTTGTCCCGATTTTTGACTGGAGCGCATTCTGTCCTTTATCTCACCACTTGCATATTCCCTCTCTGACTTGCTCTCTGCCACCAGTATTGAGTCAGTCACAGTAAAGGAATATGAGAAAGCTATTTGTCATTATGTTGAGAACAGTGCTGTGTATGTGTTGGACTGTTTATTGTGGTTGAGTGACTCACCTCTTGATATCCAAAGTCTCTGTACTAACTGATGGCACAAATCAGAAGCAAGTTAGAGTATCTCCAGTTGTGAATGAGTGCAATAACACTCAAGAAGTTTGATGCTTTCTAGGAAATTGCATTGTACACCTTCCACCATTTGATGAATTCATTGCCTCTGCCACTGACATATAATTGCTGCTGTGTATCCCATCTATAAAGTGCACTGAAGTTAATTTCCCTAGCTTCTCTGCCTGAAGTTGGACACCATGGTAGCATAGTGGTTAGCATCGTGCTAGCTACAGCGCCTACAACCTCGATTCAATCCCTGTTGCTGTCTGAAAGAGATTTGCGAATTCTCCCCGTGACCCGGTGGGTTTCCTCCGGGTGCTCTGTTTCCTCTCATGTTCCAAAAACACACAGAATTAGCAAGTCGCTTGGTCACTTGGATGTAATTGGGTGGCATGGGACCAACCTGCAACTTGTACCAAAAAGGACAAGGGTAGCAGGCGCATGGGAAAATCACCACGTGTGAATTCTTCTCCAAGTCAAATACCATACAGACATGGAAATATAACACCATTGCTGGGTCTAACTTCTGAAATACTCTGCTCAACAGCATTGTGGAACTTTTATAGCAGTGGTTGAGACAACAGTTTACCACTGCCGTTTCACTGTGCGATGGCTATAACCACCAAATCCATTCAGTCCTGTCTTAGTTTCATTTGATTTACAGCCTCAATGTTGTATATTTGGTAGAAATTCAGCAAAAATAAATTAAACAATAGAGAGCATTTGATCAGAAGTTCTGAAAGAACCCACAATTCTTAGATGAAAAGCTATTGAGGAATATTTAGTTAATCCTTGTTTAGAGAACATAATAAAAAAAATACCAGAATAGGAAATTATAACTACTAATTACAAAGTGTATAAACATAAAAAAGTTCACATTATTTGTTATTACCCAATGACAGGCTCATGTTTCTTCAACAATGGGGCTAGTAAGAACACGACAGAATAAACAAAGAATCAATGCCTGACAGAAGTAGTGACTATTCAATCTGCTTAAAAACAGTATTTGTTAAAAGGGTGACCATGCAACAAAAGTGTGGTAGAGAATGTCTTGCACGAAAGAGGTGATGTATATTAAGAAGACTGACAACCACTTCATTCTTAGAGCAGTATGAATAATTTCTAAATGCAGTGTGGCTAGCACTTTTTACATTTCATGAATAAGCTAAACAAAATCTCAGGCATTTGATTGTTCAACTGAGGTGGAGTTGAACTGTCGGCCTAATAAATAACTGTTCAGTCTCTGGTACCCTGCAATCTCAAGCACAAGCTTCCCATCTTCAGTGGTTAAACTGTTGTGTGTAGATGATGCTTGAGTGTTCAGAGGCCAAATTGCAATGGCCAAAGGTGTTGTTGACTTGTTGTCTGACGCATGTGAGAACAAGTGATTTTGCAAAATTCACCAAAGCCACTTTAAAAATGCAGTTGAGTCATGGGATCCCCGTTCTTCACTACTCAAGTGAAAAAGGAGCTTTTAGGTAGCATGTAAACTGTAGGGAGCCCATAGAAGCCCAACTGTCCCTTCAACCCAATGCCTTCTGCCCTATTAAAAAATCTACAGCTTCCAAAGTGGCCTCATCAGTCACCTCAAAGCCCAAGGGACCAGAGAAAGCAACCCATTCATGGCTCTGAAGGATCGCCTGAGAAGAAGTTAAGTGATCTTCAAATTCATCTCTTTAAAGTCAATGAAATTGAAGCTCTAGGAATAGGAAGTACTCTCCACCTTAGGATAACGATGGACTCTTCTCCCAAGCAATGCATCTCTCAGTACAGGCATTCTCTCAGTGCAGCCATTGTGCTTAGAGTTGAATTCTGACAGTCTGACCAGTTTTGTGTATCTTTCAAAATATGAAAGTAAGTCTTTAAACTGCAAGAGGAAAAACAGATTAAAAGAAGTGTTTTTGACCTGGGTTTGATGGTTGTAATTTTAATTTAACCCACCCCAGAAGGTTCTATCCAAAGTTATTTCCCTATATTTCAGGAATATTTGGAAACATCCACAGACAGACCAGCTGGTCCTACAAATTTCTGATTGAGCCACAGTGCAACTGCAATCCAGCAACCATATGATCTTTTGAGAGCAAAGAAAGGTTTTGAGAATATGTATATTTGGTAGCATAGCAGTTTGTGCAGTGCTATTACAGCTTGGGGTGTTGGAGTTCTGAGTTCAGTCTTGGTATTTGCTGTAAGGAGTTTGCATGTCCACCCCATGGAACGTGTGGGTTTCCTCCCACAGTCCAATGATGTAAGGGTTAGTAGTTTAATTGGTTATTGTAAAGTGGCCTGTGATTAGGCTAGATTTAAATCAGGGGCTGCTGGCGACGCAGCTCGGTGGGATGGTAGGACCTATTCCACACTTTATTTCTAAAGTAAAGTATATAGAAAAGTGGGAGATTAGCAAAGTTGACAAATAACTCTGAGAACTAAAGGAGGAAAAGCACTTCCCAGAAGTTAGCTGTAACCAAGTGGTATATTTTCTAATATTCCACCTACCTCTTGTAACTAACTATACTTGTCCAGCTCTGTTTCAAATATTTGCAACAAATCTACAGCCAAAGTTAATGATTCTCTGAACTGTAGCTCCTGTACAATGATTTTCTAAATATGCAACAGTGATGGAAAACACTTGGAATGTTTACTCTGGGTACGGTAAATGGCACAAATAGATGGAATGATTTTCCTTTCTGTTAAACAAAACTGCTCTGAATAGTGCTGCAGAACTGGGGACATTTTGACCCCTTCAGAAGGGATGGGGGCTGGAAATTACATCACAAAACTCCAGAGCAAATAGTAGTAAGTTGTTGAAAGTCAGTGTAATGTGGAGTACAGCAATTTTGTAGATTCCTGGATGGCTCAACTAATTTGGAAATTTGTCTTATTATTTTTCAACAAGGCACTCAATGCGCTGGAGGAACTCAGCAGGTCAGGCGGCATCTATGTATGGGAATAAACAGTCGACATTTCGGGCTAAGACCCCTCATCAATGCTGAGCTCCTCCAGGACATTTTGTGTATTGCTCTAGATTTTCAGGGTCTGCAGAACCTTTTGTGTTTAGCATTTTAAAGTAGTCTTTGTTTTCATTAGTGCTTTTTATTTCAATGTGAAAATTCACCTTTATTGCCAACAGTAGTGCAACATGCAAAATTGGCCTGCAATTACATTTTCAAATCTCACTGCTACTGTTGTTTTCTCATTCACAGAACAAACAGGTTTACTAACTCCCAAAACCATTCCTATCGAAAGGGCCAAACCCCCAAATGTATTCTCTGTCGACACAGAGAGCGGTATTTCCTCTGATCTCAAATACAATATCTGACATGTTCTGGACTGCTTTCCACATGACAGTCACAGGATAATATCTGCCTCATCTGCAATTTGCTGCTCGCTACTGCATTAGGAAGTTCAGCCGAAATGAGTGAGAACAAGCAAGGAACTTCATCTTTTCCTGTAGTCTACAGGAGCAAGCAGAGGGTACATGCACATTTGCCTGCATTGCAGGCTTCGCTAAAGTGCAGGTATTTAGACGCTCATTAACATCATACCAGAAACATCCATAGCAATCTCCTGCTAAGAGCACCTGGCTGTAGTCCTGGTGGGTGCCTGCAGCCCCTAGAGAAAGCAACATGACTCCTGCAGGCGCTGTTCTTCAGTAGCCCGACCAGGTCTCATTGATTCTGGGGGAGCAGTTTCTCACGCATTCTCCTCCAATCATTGCAGCATCCACTCATTCAGTTGCAACACTCTCCTGCAGCTGGAAGAGTATTGTCCGCTTTGTGAGATTGCCTCTCTTTAAGAACTGGTTTGAAGATTGCATCAATATAGGCTGCGAGTGATGAGAACTTGCAATACAGTGGAATCACTTTTAGGTCTGCATTGCAGAGAAACTCCCAGGAAAGTTATCTTATGAACCTGGCAAGTGAAATTCTTGTTCTTTAGTAAACACAAAGTACATTGCAGATGCTGTGGTCAAATCAACACGTACAAACGAACTGGATGAACTCAGCAGGTCGGGCAGCATCCGTTGAAACGAGCAGTAAACGTTTCAGGCCGAGACCTGAAGGGTCCTGATGAAGGGTCTCGGCCCGAAACGTTGACTGCTCGTTTCAACGGATGCTGCCCGACCTGCTGAGTTCATCCAGCTTGTTTGATCGTGTTGAAATTCTTGTTCTTTGTGTGACTTCTACATAAATGGCAAGATAGATCCTCACTGCTGTTTTAAAGCAAAATGATGAGAGAATAATGTTCAGCCTTTACATAAGTGAAACAATTAACTGTTAATTATCATCTAGGTTAATGCTTGCAGCAGAGGTTTGTACAGTGAGCTGTGAGATGGTTGACATCTGTGGTATGGTATTTTGCTTAAGAATTGGTATATTCAGGATAAAGTGGAAACAGATATAACCCAGGGGGAAAATGCTGTGTATGTTGCATGATGGAATGCTTCTAACTCGGATCTTCCGGATTATTTAAAATACATAATGAAGAGCTTTGTTTATCTGTACATATCAAGGGAAAAGTTCTCTGCCATTGTTTCTAGTTGTTGACAACCTGCTACTAGAAGGTTCACTGAAACCTGTACAAGAGATTCAGCAGGTGCTGGAAATCTTGAGCAAAACACTGGAGGAACACAAAAGGCCAGGCAGCGTCTATGGAGGGAAATGAACATTTGAAGTTTCAGGCTGAGGCCCTTCATCAGGACTGGAAAGGAAGAAGGCAGAAGCCAGAGTAAAATGGTATGGGAAGGTGTAGTCCAAATGGCTGAGTTTCTCTACCAACTCCTACTCTTTTATTCTGGCTCGATGCCCTCCCCCTTCCTTTCCAGTCCTGATGAAGCGCCTCAGCCTGAAATGTTAGCTGTTTATTCCGCTCCATAGAAACTGCCTGACCTGCTGAGTTCCTCTGTCTCTGTTGTCACTGAATCTAACATTCACATTACATTTACTTTCCTTCATTTAGAAGGAGAGTGGAAGAACAGGTTGCAGCACATGTGGGCCAGGAAGAGCAGGAATGTTGCCTCCAAGTTCAAAAGAATACCCATAAAAAACAGTTTACTGTTACCATATCCACAAATATACAACCCTCCCCTTATCATGATGTCCAATTACCTAAGATATCTGTGATGTCTGACTACCCCACCCCTCCCACCACAATGTTGATTTTGTTGCATGAAAGGTTGGAAACTTGTTAAAACAAATTAAAGTGTTTGTGTTAAATTCATCAGGATATGCGGGAAACCCTTTCTTCTGGGGTTCCCATCCAAAAATCTTCCCACTCACTCTATTTCTGGCTCTGAATAAATATAAAATTCAGTCTGGAAGAAAAGTCTCTGTTATGTTGAGACCTGACTGCTGTCTGGGAGCTCATTTCGAAAACTAAATGACTCAATCAATTTTTTGTTTTGCCAAACCTAAATGTTAAAATTTTCACAAATGAGAAACAGTTAGATTTTGAACTGGGCTCTCATCAAATGAATATTCATCACATATGTAGATTTACAGTAAAGTTTGTTTATTTATTTATTGAGATGCAGCGCGTAATAGGCCATTTCAGCACTTCCAGCCGCACTGCCCAGCAATCCCCTGATTTAACCCTAGCCTAATCATGGGACAATTTGTAAGGACTAATTAACCTCCTGACTAGTATGTCTTTGGACTGCGGGTGGAAATTGGGGCACCCGGAGGTAGCTCACAGAGTAATGGGGAGAGTGTACTAACTCCTTGTAAGTGAGGAATGGAAGGTTCCATTGATCTGTATAAATTCCAGAATTATTAGGGTTTGTTAAGCTCGCTTTTAAATTTCCAAGCTATTGTGGTGACAGCAGGCAGGCAGTGCAGTGTTGGCAGGAAGAGATTTTGGAACAGCAACTCAAAATCAAACCGCCACATGCACCTTACAGACAGTTAGTCAGGAGAACTGAAGGCGTATAAATACTTTTCTGTCTTATGTCCACTCCTCATCTTCATTTTTCTGAGCACATTGATAATATTCTTCTGCTTCATTTCGAGTGGGTGAGTTATTCCTCTTTGTGCAGTGCCTGGAGATTTTATACTTTTCATTGTTTTGAGCTTTCCTTCATCTGTTTACTTGCTGGATTATGTGATGATAGCTGCTGCAGGGAGCAAATTCTGTTTCCCTGAATGATAATTCAAAGTACAAATTGTGTCCATGATTAAAAACTGCCAACAGGCCAAGAACTGTTCTCAGTAATTCTGCAGAATAACAGTAGAGGTGTTGAAAGTGAAAGTTTAAGTAGTGCATATGAGATTCCCTAGAGCATTTGGGCTCTTTGACACAATTCATTTACACTTTCCTTTATTAACCAAAGCTACTTGATTCTTTTAACTGCTTTTTCAGTTTGATAGTCACCCTAATCATTCCTATTACTGCTTGTCCACCCCTGGACCTCAAGGTTCCTTTTACCAACTCAGTGTGCCTTCAGTGCCCAACTGGTGACAGAGGGGCAGATTGCCAGCTTTTCCTTCTTCATCACTGTTAACCCTTTTGTAAAAGTGGGACTGGAAGTTTTTGGGCCTATAAAGCATCCTACTTCCTTCGTTGGGTGAAGAAGAGAGAGGAGGAGGAACTAGTATGGGCTTTTATCTTCCATTGTTGTGCAAAAACAAGCCTGTAGGAAGCTTCACTCCAATAGAACATTTCATGAAATCTTTTAGGTGCTACCCGTTAATTGGGACAGCAAACCCTTCTTTAGGAACAGAAGCCCCCCCCCCCCCCCCCCATTTTTATTGGTCTGTCAGGAACCCACGATGCATATTTAATGAGCAAACTGTGCTGGTAGTGATAGACATTCATCCCGATTAGACTCAGTGCTTGGGGAAAATAAACTAATTAGGTGCTGAATGAGTGGGTGTCTCAGCAACAGGCAGAAGTGCTGTCTGTATTTTAGCGGAAGATTCAAGAGCATACTGCAGTTTTTTAGTACAGTCAGTTTATAAGACCTGACTGCTGGGGAAGAGAGGAATTTTTCACTCTTGATGGCAGTGTCACCATTTGACATGGCTGAGAAAAGTATTATCACAGGTTAGGAGTTGATCACTGTCCTTCCTCAACTATAGAGAAGAGCAAACCAAACTTGCTGTCATAGGACAATATACCCTTTTTGTGTAGTAGCCATCATTCTGCTTTTGTGAAGAGATTACTGATTTATGACCAGCTTTGTGCAAAAGGCAGTTTTCTTACTAGCCTGACAAAGTATTTCTGGACACAAGTATTGAAGTCTTTGTGTTCTATAGATTTCCTTCGGTTGGCTGCAGGCTCTTAAACCAAAGCTTGGTACCATATAATCAATATCCCATGATATATCCCATTAATTTTTCATTTCTTCCCAATCAGAGACTGGACTTAATCTAAATCTTTAGCTACTTTTTAGAATGTGCAACTTCAGGTGCTCACATGGTGACTGTGTTTGCTCCTGAAGTAAAGGATGTAGCTTGATTGCAGGTGACCTTTTAATAGAGTGACTGTGCAACACTATTGCAGCCTGGGGACTCCGCAGTTCAGACTTCAATTCCGTCCTGTCCTGTGAGTCTGTACGTCCGCCCCGTGTAATGTGCAAGATATTCCCACGTGCTCCGGTTTCCTCCCACAGTCCAAAGACGTACCGGGTAGGTGAATAGGTCGTTGTGAATTATCCTCTGATCGGGTTTGTTGGGGATTGCTGAGGCAGTGCGGTTCAAAGGGCCAGAAGGGCCTACTCCACGTTGTACCGCTGAATAGATAATTTTAGAGAGTAAAAAGAATTAAAACCAATATAAAATCATTTCCAATCAGAACATTTGGTTTCCAAAAGACAAAAGTTTAAATGGAGTGGGTGATAAGACCTTAAGACAGGAGCATACTTAGGCCATTCACATATCAGGTCTGCTCCACATTCCATCATGGCTGATTTACTGACCCTCTCAACTCCATTCTCTCGCCTTCTCCCCGTAACTCTCACATCCTGACTAATCAAGAACCTATCAATCTCCTCTTTAAATATATCCGATGACTTGGCCTCCACAGTCACCTGTAGCAATGAATTCCACAGATTCACCACCACTCTGGCTAAAGAAATGTTTCCTTATCTCTGTTCTAACTGGATGTCTCTCTATTTTGAGGCTGTGCCCTCTGGTTCTAGACTCGCCCACTATAGGAAACATCCTTTCCACATCCACTGTGTCTAGACCTTTCAATGTTCGATAGGTTCCAATGAGATTCGGCCCCTCCCCCACCCCGCCAATCCCATTCATCTGAACTCCAGCAAGTGCAGGCCCAGAACTATTAAACACTCCTCATACATTAACACTTTCATTCCTGGAATCATTCTCATGAACCTCCAATGCTAGCACATTTTTTTTTAGATAAGTGGCCCAAAATTGCTCTCAATACCTGGCAACACACACAAAATGCTGGTGGAACACAGCAGGCCAGGCAGCATCTATAGGAAGAAGTACAGACGACGTTTCGGACCGAGATCCTTCGTCAGCACTGACGAAACATCGAGTTCTGATGAAGGGTCTCGGCTTGAAACGTCGACTATACTTCTTCCCATAGATGCTGCCTGGCCTGCTGCGTTCCACCAGCATTTTGTGTGTGTTGCTTGAATTTCCAGCATCTGCAGATTTCCTCGTGCATGCGTTTTTAAATTCACAATACTCCGTGCAGTTTGACCAATGCCTAATAAAGCCTCAGCATTACATTCTTGCTCTTCTGTTCCAGTCCTCTCGAAATGAATTCCTTCCTCACCACTGATTCAACCTGCAAGCACAATGTTATTTTTCCTGGGGGCAAGATATCCAGCTCACATCTGTGATCATTTTTTCACTGTAATTATGTATTCTATTGTTAATGCAGATAATTTTCTCCTGAAACTTCACTTGGAGGCTGTTGTTTATTAACTTTCAGTGTTCTGATCTTGAATGTCTTTCTGATGAATGTTAACCAGTTCTGATGTACAAATGATAAAAAAGCAATGTGATTTAAACAATGCTCTCACAATGTTTAAACAATGTTGTTACTGTGAAACTGAAACACCTTACAGTTCAAGAAAAGCAGAAAAAGTAGAAAGCAATCCCATTAATGTTTGGGGACAGTACTCTGAATTGGACTTAAAAATTTGTGTGTCCGTGGTGTATTCCTAGGCTGTTTGACATGTATCAATAGTCTGTGATATGTGACATTTCAAGACAATGTAAATTTACACCATAATGTGCAATTCTGTGGTATTTCATGTAACTCTATAATCTGACATGTAATTCTACACCATGACTCGTAAGACTAATGGTCACATGTAGTTTTAGACACATTAACATTCTTGTACTATTCAGATAGAAAACTGATTTACTTCATGTAGTATGTTTTTGCATGGCTCAAAAAATATATCAATGCAGTAACTGTTCTGTGGTGTCCCAATCCCACAAACAACAATGAAGTCATTGACAAAGATAAAAGTATGATATTGATAATTTCAAATCCATCCTTGTTGATTTGATTATGCAGTTGTATATACACCAGTGCAGGAAAAGCCTTCAGTGATGGAATATTTTATTAGTACTACACTAGAGTGCAATACTGCAGTCTGTTCATAAGTTTTAAAACAGTTCTTCAACATCCAAGTGACTTAAAAATAAAAAAATCATATCGGCTGAAAAACTGCCATGGTTTGCTGCTCATTTCAATAAACTAGATGTGGAAATCCAAGCAAGTAAAGTTCAAGATTCAACTGTCCGCCTAGATCACAATTATTGCAGTCACAAATAAATCTAAATGGAAATTTAGAAGAATCTTACTTTACCAGAGTGCAATTATAATATAGAGTTACTATCATGCAGTATAGCAAGGGGTAAGATGTTTAAGATGAAGCCATGAATGGAAAAGGGATGGAAGGTTATCTTGGTGGAATTAAAGGGGGGAGGGGGGTGATTTGCATGGATTATAATTACTGGCATGGGCCTGTTGGGCTTAATCTTTGTTTCTGTGTTTTAAATAATATGTACTATATTCTGTAACATTAGAAGCAGAAGCCTGTGACCTGGACAGCAAGATCTAAAACAGCTGTTCTGAAATTCAAAGATCTTCACCGGGTTCTTTAACTATTAAATTAGGGAGAATTGATAGAGTATTAGAGGCACAAAACTACTTTAAGCTATACCATCTGGCTCTTTGTTCATATTTGAAGGGATTTTTCCCAAAAGGACTAGGGTGAAGCTCATGTGGAGCACAAAAATATGTATGGCCATATTGGGCTGAATAGCCTGTTACTAAACTGTAAATGCAATGCAATACTATGTAATTTTATAACAAGTAATGGCCATTTCGATCAATGAGCCAGATTCTTCCACAGTCATGCACAATTTATCTATTCATGACCTTAGGGGAAAGTATTGCAAACATTCTCCTAAAAATAATGCAACTGAATCTTTGGAATACCTATGTAATTTATTCTTTCCATGGCCTACCACTTATAACCTTACCTCCCTCCCAAAAAGATTCCTTTCAACTTGTAATAAGGCTCAGAAAAAAAAAGGCTTTTGATATAGTACTTCTTGGGTAAATTCTAAGCCATGGAGATAGAAAGGCAACTTTGTGGGTTTTATCTGGAGTGTACACGCACGCTGTAAAATCGATGTAAGGATGAGGGGACAACTCACCAAACCAATACTTTATGGAAGTGAGATAACCTTCCATCATATGGAGTACGATCAGGAGAAAGCCATCTGGCCCATCAAGTCTGAACCATCATTTAATACAATCACAGCTGATTAAATTGTAGCCTAAACTCTGTATATCTTCTTATTTATCAAATCTCTCTCTATCAATGCCTTAGACCAGTAGCCCTGTCTTAAAATATTGACTCTTGCTCTAAGTTTTCCCATAAGTAGAAACTTTTTCTAAGCATGAGACCATAAGACATAGGAGTAAAATTAAGCCACACAGCCCATCGAGTCTGCTCATCCAGTCCATCATGACTAATTCATTTTCCTTCTCCTGCATTCTCCCACCACCATTCTCCTGCCTTTTCCCCATAACCTTTGATGCCTGGACTAATCAAGATCCTATCAGTTTCTGCTTTAAATATCCTCAATGACTTGGCCTCCACAGCCATCTGTAGCAACAAATTCCACAGTTTCACCACCCTCTGGCTAAAGAAATTTCTTCTCACCTCTTTTCTAAATGGACATCCCTCAATTTTTAGGTTGTACCCACTGGTCCTAGACTCACCCACTATAGACAGCATCCTCTCCACATCACTCTATCTAGGTCCTTCAATATTCAATAGATTTTTAATGAAATTCCTGCTCATTCTTCTAAACTCCAGCGAGTACACACCCCGAGCCATCAAATACTCCTCATTTGTTAACCTTATTTAAGTGGCATTTGGATGGGACCTTGAATGAGCAAGATGCAGAGCGACATGGAATTAATGCAGACTAGTCTAGTTGTTCTGGATAAGTGGTTGGTAATGACATGGTGAGCCAAAGAGCCTGATATACTCAGCCAAGTAAGACAGAGTAGATGATCTGATAGTAACCTCAACTCTGCATTCCCTCTTATTTATCAAGTCTTTATCTTCCAGTGCTTCAGACCAATGGTTCTCAACGTGGGCCATAAGGTCCCCACAGGGGCCATGCCGGATTTCATAGGGGCCACAAGAGATACTGAACAGACCATGATAAGTTCACAGTTTAATTACTAAAATATATAAATAACTAAATTAATATATGTAATTTATTTGGAACCCTCAATGAACTGAATGGGAAAGTATGCTAGATGATGCAAATGAGGGAGTAAAACAGTTTAGCTTGTGTGTGTGGTGATGTGAAATGCCAATTGACCATTTACAAGTCTCCATTCACATCTAGCAAGGTGGCCTGCTTCACATCCACCTTCAAATCACAAACCGCAGATTGGGTGGGGCTGTCTGCAGCAAGGCCAGCCAGCGACTGTGCGGTAAGAGGCTGGTTCTATTAGCCTTCCACTGACCCGCGCAATTGACATTATAAAATGTGACATGACCTGTGAAGTTACTATAGTGGAGTCATCTGCCAGAAACAGCTAAGCTGCAGAGAGGTGAGATCGTGCGAAATCTACCACTGCATCACTATCTACCACTACAACTTCCATTTAATCTCTGATAGTTATCATATATGGAAAGGAAGTTCAGTTTACTTTTCTTGATAGTATTGTAGCATTTCTTAGTGATTAGCGGTAATTTGTTGGAGAACAAATTACCCCTGCTGTTAGATACATTTGAAAAACTGAATTTATTAAACAAGCAGTTACAAGGAAAAATCGCTATGTCATATCATACAAAGCGGCCATTACCACTTCCTTGGAAAACTCAAACTTTTCAGCAGCAATATTGGACGCCACAAATTCATGGAATTTGCTTCACTGGCCACTCATAAAATAGAATTGCAAGATGACGATCTGATTGTATATGTTGATCATTTGAAAGAACTCCACACTGATGTGGAATTTGGGTTCAGATACCTGCTGGAAATGCATATTCCAGATTGGGTGGTGGATCCATTTGGGGTGAATATGAATATGTTGATGCCACATTGCAAGAAAGTGTTACTGAGCTGCTGAATGATTTAACAGATCAAGCAAAATTCAAATGGAGCAAGCAAAATTTCTGGATAATTTGTCATATTCAAAATCAAAGCTCTCCTCTGCCCTCTGTTTGGAAAATCAGATCACTCCTCCATTTTTCTGGTGCCAAAGTACAGGCAAAAGCTGAAACAAGAGGCGGCCATAGTTAAAACCGTTCACTGTTGGTCCGACCAATCTGCCTCCATACTGTAGGACTGCTTTGATGATACTGACTGGAATGTCTTCCATGATGAGGATGTCTCTGAGTTCACGGATGGGGTTATGAGTTTCATCCAGAAGTGCATTGAGGAGGTTGTTCCCCAGAAATCAGTCAGGGTCTTCCCGAATCAGAAACACTGGATCACCAGTTCCACGCGAGCAGCACTTACCGCGTGAGACAGAGCTTACGTTGCCGGTAATCAGCAGGAACTCAAGAAATGCAGCTACAGTCTGCACGAAGTCATTGAGGCAGTGAAACAACAATACATGGACAAGATCCAGACTCAACTTTCCACCAACAACACATGCATCTTATGGCAAGCTCTGCACACCTTCATAGACTTCACAGCCAAACGCAGTGGAGTTTCCAACATTGGCGCCTCTCTCCCAGACAAGCTAAATCTTTTTTACGCTCGATTCGATGTCGCCAATACTGAGCTCTTGAGGAGACCTGCAGATGATGCGACCGGCAGCTTGGGAGGCCGAAGTATACAGGCGTTTCCAACAAGTGGACAGTAACAAGGCCACGGGACTGGTCGGCATCCCAGGGCGGGTACTCAGGATGTCCACGGCACAACTGGCAGCTGTGTTTACAGACATTTTTAATCTCTCCCTCTCCCAGTGTAGAGTGCTCTCCTGCTTCAACACATCCACTATTGTCCCTGTACCTAAAAAGACCAAGGTAACATGTCTGAACGATTGGAGTCCTGTCACACTCACCTCAATAATAAGCAAATGCTTTGAGACGCTGGTCAGGGACTACATCTGCAGCTTACTGCCACCCACACTGGACACTGTACAATTTGCCTACCGACACAACCGATCGACAGATGACGCAATAGCCACAGCTCTACACACCGTCCTTGCACATCTGGAGAAGAGGGATGCTTATGTGTGTACGCTGTTCTTGGACTACAGTTCAGCATTCAACACCATAATTCCCTCCACACTTGATAAGAAGTTCAGAGACTTCAGCCTTCACCCTGCCTTGTGTAGCTGGATCCTGGACTTCATGTTAGATCACTGGCAGGTGGCAAGGGTGGGCTCCCTCACCTCTGCCCCTATGACCCTCAACACAGGTGCCCCTCAAGGCTGTGTCCTAAGCCCCCCCCATTTATTCTCTGCCTACCCATGACTGTGTTGCCAGCCACAGCTCCAATCTCCTAATTATATTTGCTGATGACACTGCACTGATTGGCCTAATCTCAAATAATAATGAGGCAGCCTACAGAGAGGAAGTCATCACCCTGACAGTGATGCCAAGAAAACAATCTCTCCCTCAACGTTACAAAAACAAAGGAGCTAGTTGTGGACTACAGGAAGAATGGAGACAGGCTATCCCCTATTGACATCAGTGGTTCTGGGGTTGAGAGGGTGAACAGCTTTAAGTTCCTTGGCATAAACATCACCGAGGATCTCACGTGGTCTGTACATATTGGCTGTGTGGTGAAAAAGGCACAACAGCGCCTCTTTCACCTCAGATGGTTGAAGAAGTTTGATATGGGCCCCCCCCCCCCCCCCCCAGATTCTAAGAACTTTCTACAGGGGCACAATTGAGAGCATCCTGACTGGCTGCATCACTGCCTGGTATGGGAACTGTACTTCCCTCAATCGCAGGACTCTGCAGAGAGTAGTGTGGACAGCCCAGTGCATCTGTAGATGTGAACTTCCTGCTATTCAAGGCATTTACAAAGACAGAAGTGTTAGAAGGGTCTGAAGGATCACTGGAGACCCGAGTCACTCCAACCACAAACTATTCCAGCTGCTACCATCCGGGGAACGGTACCGCAGCATAAAAGCCAGGACCAACAGGCTCCAGGACAGCTTCTTCCACCAGGCCATCAGACTGATTAATTCATGCTGACACTACTGCATTTCTGTTATTATTGACTATCCTGTTGTACATAATATTTATTATAAATTACTATAATTGCACAATACACATTTGAAACGAAGCATAACGTAAAGATCTTTACTCCTCATGTATTTGAAGGATGTAAGAAATGAAGTTAATTCAATTCAGTCAGTTTCCACACGCTCTGGGAGAAAGTAAAGTTGTTTTAAATTGGATTTTTCACCTTTTATCTAGTTGAATGTGGTTTCGATCATTTTTAACCATGTTGCAACCAGATATTCAAAAACACGCTAGTTTGCATCAGTCACAATGATCTCACTAAATACCTAAAGTATTAAATGCTTTTTCATTGCTGGTTGGAAGAATATTATGTATATTAAGTAAAGAATTCAATTCTGAGCTTTGAAATAGTTTTATTTTTCATATAATCCTGTAAGATTATATTTAACATATAATACCTGTAACCCAGGGGTGGCCAACCTTTTACATTACATGTGTCAGTTTTTTCACGCACAAGTTCAGATGCCGAATACAATTCTTGTAAAAATATGTTAGTATAGACATATTTAGCATTTTTACATGATATATTGATTTAATATAGAAACAAGATAAACATTACTTACCTTAATGAGACTTTTAACAAATATATTTTGTCTTCTTTTGATTTCTTCCTTTTTCTTAATCATACAGGTACATTCTTTCCATAACTCAGACTCAAGCACTAGCTTCAGTTTTCCTTCTATTTCAGTCTGATGTTGTGTTTTATAGTGTCTATTAAGATCATGTCTTCTATTATGTGTGAAAGTGTTTTCACAAACAATGCACAACTGTTTTCCTGACGGGCCAGCTATAAATACGAACTCATTTTCGCAATGTTAATTGAATTCACGCTTACTATCACTTTCTGCTTTTCTTTTGCTCATTTTCTTTTGCACTGTGATGGGTAACAGAATGTAAAAACATGCCTTAATTTTTGAAAAAGTACAGAACTGCAAATGTGATGCACCATCAATAACTCACTCTGAGACGTAAAGGCGAGGTATCGGCTTTTATTGACTGGAAGAAGGAACAAGCAGTGATTGACCACCATACTACATCCTGGAGACAGAGAGGCCGGGCTCAGACCTCCATCACCTTTATACAGGGGTCTGTGGGAGGAGCCACAGGAGCAGTCAGCGGGGGGTCTGTGGGAGGAGCCACAGGAGCAGTCAGCAGGGGTCTGTGGGAGGAGCCACAGGAGCAGTCAGCAGGGGTCTGTGGGAGGAGCCACAGGAGCAGTCAGCGGGGGGTCTGTGGGAGGAGCCACAGGAGCAGTCAGCGGGGGGTCTGTGGGAGGAGCCACAGGAGCAGTCAGCAGGGGGTCTGTGGGAGGAGCCACAGGAGCAGTCAGCAGGGGTCTGTGGGAGGAGCCACAGGAGCAGTCAGCAGGGGGTCTGTGGGAGGAGCCACAGGAGCAGTCAGCGGGGGTCTGTGGGAGGAGCCACAGGAGCAGTCAGCAGGGGTCTGTGGGAGGAGCCACAGGAGCAGTCAGCGGGGGTCTGTGGGAGGAGCCACAGGAGCAGTCAGCGGGGGTCTGTGGGAGGAGCCACAGGAGCAGTCAGCAGGGGTCTGTGGGAGGAGCCACAGGAGCAGTCAGCAGGGGTCTGTGGGAGGAGCCACAGGAGCAGTCAGCAGGGGTCTGTGGGAGGAGCCACAGGAGCAGTCAGCGGGGGGAGGAGCCACAGGAGCAGTCCAGACAGGTATATGTAGTTCACCACAAAATGTTCACAAAGGACAAACAAAGCACAACTCCGTAGCACACGAGTGTCAATTGTAAACTGACTGGCAAAAACCTGTGACGCACCGCTGGTGCAGATACCTGGCGCCTCAGGATCAAACAAGTATCAAACGTGTATTGAAAAGTTATGGAACGACTGCAGACCAAAGGTCCTTCTTTCCTAGTTTGACTCATAGAGCAATTTTTAAAAATTGAAAACAGATTAATGTGAAAGAAGATAACGTTCGCCAAAAGATGTGCACAAAATAATAAAGTCGCTAAAAATAATTGCTAAGTTTTAGATTTATTCTCAGTAAAACCCATTTCTAGCTCTAAGCTACTTGAATTCCTGTTACAGATTTTTTTCCTACAAATCATTTTTTGGTCAATACTTCTTGCATGAGTAGTCTTACTTTTTTATTATCATCACTGGGGCCAATGCGCCACAGGTTGGCCATCCCTGCTGTAACCTGTTAAAACATAAATATTGACTGTATATTTGAATAACAGTTGACAAAAAACTTTAACAATTATGGAAGGTGGGGGCCACAGAGGTAAATGAAAGTCATAAGTGAGTCACAAGCAGAAAAATGTTGAGAATCACTGCCTTAGACCAGTAGCTCTTTAAGCAGCAACCTTTTCTCTAAATTCTCCCATAAGAAGAAACATCTTCGAAACATCTACTCAGCGAGTAAAAAGGGATTGTTCATCTTGTGTAATGTGTGCGACTGGATCCTAAGAAAATTTTGAAGGATGTATTTTAAGGACGATCTGTTGTGGCAGGGAGTAGATTCAAACTTGGACCTACTTCTCTACCTTCCCTGTTCTAAGGAATGTACTAATCAGTTGTGCTGGGTATCCTCTATATTATAGCATTAATTGTTGATTCATACCAGCATTTGAGCCATGTCAGCTTCTGCCTGGAAACATACTGATAAGGGACAAAGCGTATATTCTTCAATAACTGATGTATTCCAATGGATGTTATTTTATGGCTTGGCTTTGGCCTTCTAGCTGTGTGCCAGTTTTGGGATTGTTGTGATTTGCAAAGCCAGGGAAAAGTAGTTATAAGAGGGACAACTGGGCTCTTCCCTGAAAAGGGAAGAAGCCAATCACATAGTAGATGTACTGAAAACTTTGTAACAGCTTCTCATACGAGGGCTCAAGAATAAACATTTCATGACAGTAAAGATATTGCACATTTCTATATTGGGGTAATGTCTGCCTTGCTGCAATTGGTACCAGTGCCTCTGAGCCACCAAAAAAAGGTGCACACAAACCTTGCTCTGACTGCAACTGATCAGGACTAAATTGTTTTCGCCATCATGTGGCACTGTCAAGTAATCCATTGGCATTTCAGCTATGTTTTCTGATTGGGTATTTATTTTAATTGGTTAATAGTGGAAATTGAAATAACACCTTGATTGGAATATTTAATTTCTGCTATCAAGTCCACAATGTTGACTGCATGAAAGATAGTCAATGGTATTGTACTGAAGGGCAGAAAAACATCCATTCAGCAGTGAAATGACAAAGATCTGTACTTGTGGTGTGGGCTTGGATTGAGTAATTAAAGCATAAGAATCAGAAGCTGGTGAAGTTATTTTTTTTTCACTTGTACAATTTTTTGGGAGTGAAACATAGTGGATTAAATCGCATGTAGAAATCATCAAGGAATTCTTCATTTTCTGTTTTTTTTCATGTGGTGAGACTGAGATGATAAATCAAAAATAATATCTTATGAAGTTATATTAGTCACATTCTGAGACACCCCAAACTTTGCCAGGCTGGTCTGCATTTGTCTAACGCACCAACTGAGTCAAGCATGAAACGTCTGTACTATTTGATTTATATTTAACAACACCGTCTGTTATTGTTGGCATAGAGCAATCTGTTTCATTTCACAAAAATCTGTTCATGGCTCTGAAATTTAGATATATTCAGCACTAATAATTGATGGCCTGTTTCCTTGTTTACTGTATTGTAAAGAGAAAATAAGGAATGTATAGAGACATTCAGTGTGAGACACAGAGGCCAGTGCATGTGTATATGTGTGAAACAGCTGTGGCTGTCCAAATAGCAGCAGTACTGTAGACGTTGGACCACTGAAACAGATTCCCTAGAAACTTACTTCCTTTTTGTTTTGGTCTGTGTGGTCATATTCTTTTTACCCTACAAAGTGCCTTCCTCCCCTAATTCCCTCTCCTAATTTTCCCCTCTTCAACTGAGGCAATGTCAGTTTCAATAGTCTGACCTTTCTTAGCTAAATGATCACATTTAATTAAATTGATTTTGTTGGTGGCTTGTTTTCCATAGGCGGCGGAGAATTGCATTACAGTTTGGCTCAAACTTGTATCCATCCTTTCCATGTTTATGTCCACATGCTTTAAATCCCTAAGAGGGACCACATGGTGACATCAGTATCAGAGGTGTACTTTGGAGTGTTGGGTGCCACATGTAACATTTAAATAATTGTTCCTGTTGTTCTGCTTGTATCTGAAGCAACAACTAAAAATCTTGATTGAAGTGTTCTGTGTGGCTAAACATGGCTCCAATGCCATATGTACGTTTGCTGCAACACCACTGTTATAGGCTGAATCAAAGATAGTGATGAATCAGTATATAGGGGGGAGATTGAAAATTGAGTTGAGTGGTGCCATAACAAAAACATCTTATTTGATATCAGCAAGACCAAGGAGCATATTATAGACTTCAAGAAAAGGAAACCAGAGGTCCATGAGTCACTTCTCATCTGAGGATCGGAGATGGAGGGGGTTAGCAACTGTAAATTCATAATTTTGGAGGACCTGTCCTGGGCCTAGTATGTAAGTGCAATTATGAAGAAAGCACGGCAGCACCCCAACTTCCTTAGCAGCTTGCAGAGATTTGACATGATATCTAAAACTTTGACAAACTTTTCTACTGTAGATGAGCAACATAGAGTATATTGACTGGCTGAATCACAGCCTAGTATGGAAACACCAATGACCTTGAATGGAAAATCATACAAAAAGTAGTGGATATGGCCTGCCCAACATGGGGAAAGCTCACCCAACCATTTAGCACATCTACATGAGATGCTGTTGCAGGAAAGCAGCCTCCATCATCAGGGAACTCCACTACCCAGGACATGCTCTCTTCTCACCACTGCCATCAGGAAGAAGGTACAGGAGCCTGGCACTCATACCATCAGGTTCAAGAACAGAGGCTTTTCAACCAAAGGGGATAACTTCACTCAACTTCACTTGCCCCATCATTGAAATGTTGCCACAACCAATGGACTCGCTTTCAAAGACTCTTCATCTCATTTTCTTGATATTTATTGTTTTGTTTCTTTTATTTATTTACTTATTGCTTCTTTTGTATTTGGACAGTTTGTTGTCTTCTGCGTTCTGGTTTGGACAGTAATTAATTCTGTTATGATTATTATTCTTTAGATTAATTGAGTATGTCACAAGAAAATGAATATGTGTTGTATATGGTGACATATATGTATTTTGATGATATATTTACTTTGAACTTTGATTACAAATTGTCCACTAGTAAAAGAAGAGTGCTAAAACCAGCTCTTCACTGATTTCACAGTCCAAACAGTGACTGCAATATAAATTAGACACTTGTTACTGAGGCATTGAGATCTTTAATCTAGTAATCAGCTACTTGTCAAGGGTAAATTTTATAGATTGGCAGATGTTTGTAAATCTTCAGCTTCTAACTCTGGAAAAAGATTAGGTTGTGATGGCCAATAAACACACAAACAATAGCTTTCTATATATGGACTTCAACTCTTTGAAGTGTGAAGAATGTGTGCTAAAAGATATTCATGTAAAAATTGAATATATTTAAAGATTGCTGTCTTCTCTTTATATCCTTTAGTAGATAAATATGGAAGATCCTTGTGTAACAGCCCTTTGCTATTTGTGTGGTAGTATCCTTGTTTAAATGGTCACATTAAAAGGGTAAACAGATGTCAACTGAACATTCTACCTGTTATTACCACCATTAGGCATTTTAAAGCCTCAATTTTGCAAAGTTTGTGAGACTAGAGACCTCAAAAACAGCTGAACTGTGAAAAGGAAAGAAAACCTCTATAAAATAATAGTCACATGCATTTGGTCCTAAATGATCTTGAAACTATAAAGTACTACTGAGCGTTGGCAAAAAAGATGAGAAGGTGCTTAGATCAATTCATAAATCACTGATGGAAATCATACTGCAGAATAAATAAAATGAACTATTTTCTTGTCCTACACCTTAGACTTTAGACCTATCTGGACAGGAAAACCTTCCACAGGATGGATTGTGAGCCTCAGCCCCCTCCCCCCCAAAAAAAGCTTGAATTCTCCTTTTATATCTTTTGATGGAAGAAAACATAGATGCTGTTCAGGGTTGTTTAGACATTCATTCAGATTTTATTTTCTCTGCTTCACCCAGGTGCTGAAGGTGCAAATCCCAAAGTGATCTAAACAAGTTACACTCCATTAATTTTAAAATGCTTTTCTCCTAAATGTACAACAGGTGGCATACGTAGAGCAATGGGAAATAATGAATAGTCTTTACAGCAGAGCAGAATGCATGAGTTGCAGAGGTGGTAGTTGGTGAGTATTTTGCTTGAACAGCCTTACTCACTCCGCTGAATCAGTGCATACTCTACCAAGCTGCTTGGCTTAGGACAACTGAGAGTTCTAACAGGAGAGCACAGGCAAGATTTCTCGGTGGCAGCTGACTAAATCTTTTCAGCCCCACGCCTTTTTAACTAATTACAGCAGTCAGCACCTCAGGCTTACAAAGAATTATAGCAGCTTTTTAAAGAAAACAGGAGCTCCATTTGGGGACTGAATAGATTGATACTTCATTCTTGAGACATGACATAAACCAGTTCAATGATTGACTTGCAGCCCAGACATCCTCTTGGGTCTGGTCTTGGTACTGCAACATGTGGTGATATGAAGCTTCCAGAACTGAACGGTGAATGTTAATCGTACTTTCTTTTCCCCATTCTTTAGCCTTGGCGATGGCGAAGCAAAGTTTCAGCGGTGGCTTAGGGAATGGTAGTACGAGTTTACACATTTTTAAAAAAACCTATGGCTTTGATTTCCAGTTACAGCCATTGAAACTGCAACGTCAAATATAAACACTACTAAGTACCTTTATCCTCCCTGCATCCTCTCTGGTGGTTGGTCAGTGTGTTTGGGACAAAATTCACCCGGTATGAGGCGTTGCTTCATGTAGTGGGGCATGACAATTGAACACTGCTGTCCCAAGTCTGTCCACCCACCATGTGCACCTCAGCATGTGCTTTCTTGCAATGGGGGTGGTCAAGAGAAGCAACTTTGTGTGCTGTGCCCATATCTGGTTGTCATCACTTCCTTCTGTTCAACCCATCCATCTTGGTCATTAATGTTGCAGTGCCTCAGCACACTGACAGAGTGCTTACTGCAGTTTCTGGTGAGCAGGGGGTAACGTTCATGCCAACGAAGTCCATGGGACATTGAGCCAGTGCAGCGTGGAAGAGAAGCCAACACACGCGTATTGCCTCATTAAACATGGGCGGAGCAAGAGACTCCGAGCCAAGTTCAGCTGTTTTCTGCCCAGAATGAAGTCTTGCTGAGTTTGGCCATTGAGTCATGCAACCTTTATTTTAATAGAAAAGGTAATTTGTCATGAATGGACTGATTCAAGATTTAAAATAAAGGACAGTTGTATTAAAAAATGAACTGTGCATCGTGTCACACCATATTTTTTGAATAGCAATGTATAATTCATCCATAAACATGCTGCTCCTTTAGGAATTAAGGCAATATGGTCTTCAGGCAATTTAATTTGATGCTTGATATTAACGATGAGATGGAAGATTAAATAATTTGAAAGTTATAATATAAAAGGGAACATGTGGTGCATGATCCTGTTAAACCACATAAGAGGCGGTCCTTGTATTTACCATTTAAACACGTAGATTACAGTCAGAGAGGAGCATAGTCTGAATATGTGGGTGGTGTTACTTAAATGCAGACACACTGTCATCCCACCATGGGGGCTGCAGGCAAGAAAGCATCATTCATTCAAGTAAAGTAGAGGCTCCCATTATCCAGCTGCACCAGAGCTGTAAGGATATCTATAATTGCAGGACACCCATTATCAGCATGTAACTGAATTAGGAACTAATTTAAATCTCCACAGATGTTGGTCATATGGGATCTGTTATTTCCAGGGGTGCCACAGACAAGGTCACTATGGTCCCTTCTTGTTATTATTATTACCGCAGTTTGGAACATGGTACAAAGCTGAACTTTTATATTCACAGTGGCTCTAAAACCCACTCAGATAATTCCAGTGGAGACTCCACTGTTGAGTTTATTCAAAACAGAAGTCAATAAATTTCTGGATTTCAATGAATTGAGGGACTATGAGCATATTTCTGAAAGACAACTGTGAAATAGAAGATCATAAACACGAGAGATTCTGTAGATGCTGGAAATCCAGAGTGAAAATGCTGGAGGAACTCAGCACATCAGGCAGCATCTAAGGAAAGGAATAAACAGTTGGCATTTCAGGCTGAGACACTTCATTTGTCTTGATGAGGGGTTTTAGCTCAAAATGTCGACAGTTTATTCCTTTCCATAGATACTGCCTTACCTTCTGAGCTCCTCCAGCATCCTGTATGTGTTACTTGAGATAGATCCACTACGAATAGTGGTTGGTCTATTTCTGCTCCTATTATGTTCCAGTGTACCTCATGAGACCTGGAATACCTTTGTTTAGATGGTAGCAACACAATCAGCTCCCAAGACTCATTGTTTTGTAATCCATTCCCATCCCCAACCCTGAGCCACTTGCAATAAAAAGCAACACAATATCGTGGCTAGAAATGCAAAGTTCTGGATAACTTAGAATATAAATGGCTCAATTTTTGAACTAAGTTGTCAAATACAAATCTTCTGGCTTCTGGATGATGTCTCTTGGGCAATTGTGGAAGCAAGTCTAATTAGCTCGACTATGTAATTTAATATCTCATCAAAGATTTATTTTTATTGTTGAATGAGAATAGCGCAGAGTAGTTGATGGGAAGGAAGTGGGATAAATAAAATGGACAGGTGATTCACCTTTAGTCATTGCCTGTGCAAATTAATCTGCCAGTGATTCTGGTTGGATAAAGAAGCCTAGTTTTGCTTCAGTTGAAAGGTAGGATTTGAGCTTTATTTCAGGGGCCAGCCCTCCAAAGTGGAGAGACTGTGAACTTGATGTCCAGGGTGCAAGCAGTCACTTGATATACATTGACCAGGTAGAGCAGGGGATTACCGGATTATGGAGCGTGGTGAGCTTGCTAGCTGCAGATGGTGCAGCACTTGCATTGCTACAGTGAACTCAGCACCTTTGGCTTTGGAAAGGCAGTGGGAAGGGGGAATCAAATGGTAGAACTATTCTTGATATTAATCGGTGACATCACCCTCGAGCTTCCCTCCCTCTGACAGACATTACACACTTGAGTATTGAGTAGGAGCAAGAAGGGGCTCCCAAGTAATGCGCCCCAATGTTATTACTGTTCAATACTCAGCCCAAGGATAATCATTTAGTTGACTGCCAGAGATGGACAATAGAATCCTGCCATCTCAGGTTGGCCCTTTAAGAAATTAATAAAGAATATCTGGGGTTATAAAGTCAAACATGAAGCCAATGTAAATCAAAATATGCAATCATATGTGTGGTTTTAATAGCAGAAATTCTTGCTTAAAATTAACAGAAAAACTTTAATTTACTTAAGTAAATTAAATAATATACTCTAACTACTTATTCAAATTAGTCATGAGGACTGACTTACCTTAAAATATAAATGCAACACAACGTGTATTTCCATCTCAATGTTTATTAGAGAACATAGCACATTTGGGAATAGCTTGGAAAGAAAGTGGGTCTCACATTTTGTGAGTCATTGGTGTTTCTATACCCCAATGATCAAAACACAATTCAGAACCTTTGTGTTTCCCACGAAGTGTAATAGTGAGAAAATGTACTTTATGGAAACACACTGCATTCAAGCCGAAATTACATCCACATGTGGATATATTTGATCAGTGTGGAGAAGCTGGTATTGCTTTTTAAAATATCTTTTTTACTGACCTGCTAGTTACTGCCCTTTGTTTCCTGACAGTGAAATTTATTTCTATATTAGGACAATGCAAACCTGGTGGCTTGGTTCACTGCACAGTGGCTACTATATTAGGAGTCACTGGGCTTCTCTGTGTTTTGGGATGGTTGTATCTGTCTTAACTTGGTCTTGATGTTCTCCTGTCAAAACACTGGCATTACGAGTCTTAACTCTGGAAATCCACGAAGGCCAGGCATGGTTTTTTAATCAATTCCTATGCTTTTTATCTTTTCTAATTTAGTAATGATAATTTCTTAGAGCTCTCTTTCATTGTCTGCCGATTTATATTCAACTGTGAACCAGATATGCCACCTCTTGAAAAGCCTCACATCCTGTATCCTGGTACATAAAGCCACAAGAAATAGCAGTGGGAGACTTTTGTCCTAATATCAATTTCTGCCCATTAAACAAATTTCATCAAAATGTAGCAAACAGGGTGGAGAAGAGTGATTATTCAACAAGCAAGACAAAGAATTATGATAATACAAGATGCAGGAACCTCTTTGTTCCCATGCCACCACTGCTCCTAACCAACAACCAATACAATAATCCATCTCAATCAGAGTGCTGCATTGCTAGCTCAAGGAAGGATTTACAATGGGGGGGGGGTACATTTTGCAGCCCATTTTGGTCGGGGTAGGCAGTACGTCTATTTATTTCCAACTTGTTTATTGCTGGGTCACCCAACAGCTTTAAACCATCATGGCCTGTTAGATTATGCAACATTCACACTATCTTAGAGCAAGTGTTGTAGATTGTGTATCAGGTCCCACAAAACTTCAGGTTTCAGGGTTGTAGCGATACTGACAAATTATTGATCCCCTTCAAGAATATAAATAATTTATTTAAATAATCCCCCCCCCCCCCCCAATTTGCTTAAAGTCTTTGAAGCTCACTATTCTCTTGCTTGCTCCGTCACCTGCAATATGATGCCAATTGTGCTGGACAGGAGTTTTGGAATTTCATTCTGAGATATCTTATTCACAAGTTTCTGCAGATGCTGAAAATACAACAAATGAAGGGTCTCAGTCTGAAATGTCAACTGTTTATTCCACGCCTTAGATGCTGCCTGACCGGCTGAGTTCTTTCAGCATTTTGTTTGTATCTTCTTAAATACTTCCTCAGTTTATTTTACAGATAACAAAATGCCAAATTGTGACAAAAAATCTTTTCGACAAGTGGGGAAAGAATTTGGTATCCTCGATTAATGAACACAATGTTCATGTGCTTCTTTACCATGAAGCAGTGATTTGTATGAGTCAGTAGGATAAACAGATACTATTCAGCATGAAAGACGTGAAGGAAGATGTTCTGTTGGGAAATCTGCAGCTTGCTGCCACCCACACTGGACCCCTACAATTCACCTACCGACACAACCGGTCGACAGATGATGCAATAGCCACAGCTCTACACACTGTTGTTACACACCTGGATAAGAGGGATGCTTATGTGAGAATGCTATTCTTGGACTACAGTTCACCATTCAACACCATAATTACCTCCAGGCTCGACAAGAAGTTCAGAGACCTCAGCCTTCACCCTGCCTTGTGTAGCTGGATCCTGGTCTTCATGTCAGATCGCCGGCAGGTGGTAAGAGTGGGCTCCCTTACCTCTGCCCCTCTGACCCTCAACACAGGTGCCCCTCAGGGTTGTGTACTAAGCCCCCTCCTTTACTCTTTGTATACCCATGACTGTGTCGCCACCATCCAGAGCAAATTAAATTTGCTGATGACACTGCATTGATTGGCCTTATCTCAAATAATAACGAGGCAGCCTACAGAGTAGAAGTCATCACCCTGACACAGTGGTGTCAAGAAAACAAACTCTCCCTCAAGTTGCGAAAACAAAGGAGCTAGTTGTGGATTACAGGAGGAATGAAGACAGATTAGCCCCTATAGATAAAAATGGATCTGGGGTTGAGAGGGTGAACAGCTTTAAGTTCCTCGGCATAGACATCACTGAGGATCTCACATGGTCTGTGCACACTGGCTGTGTGGTGAAAAAGGCACAACAGTGCCTCTTTCACCTCAGATAGTTGAAGATGTTTGGTATGGGCCCCCAGATCCTAAGAACTGGCTATAGGGGCATGATTGAGAGCATCCTGACTGGCTGTATCACTGCCTGGTATGGGAGCTGTACTTCCCTCGATCACAGGACTCTGCAGAGAGTAGTGCGGACAGACTAGCACATCTGTAGATGTGAACTTCCCACTATTCAGGATGTTTACAAAGACAGGAGTGTAAAAAGGGTCTGAAGGATCATTGGGGACCCGAGTCACCCCAACCACAAGCTGTTCCAGCTGCTACCATCCGGGAAACGGTACCGCAGCATAAAAGCCAGGACCAACAGGCCGGGACAGCTTCTTCCACCAGGCCATCAGACTGATTAATTCATGCTGATGCAACTGTATTTCAATGTTATATTGACTATCCTGTTGTACATACTATTTATTATAAATTACTATAAATTGCACATTGCACATTTTGATGGAGACGTAACGTAAAGATTTTTGCCCCTCATGTATATGAAGGATGGAAGTAATAAAGTCAATTCAATTTAATAAGTCCTGGTGCTAAAGTGATAGATCAGAGCACAGCATATTTCCTACCAAGAGAATGACGAGTCGCCTTCATCAGCATATGTTCAGATTTTTGAATATATCAGAAAAGGTTCCTAGCCAATATTGGGTTGGAAGCTTGCCTGGGAACATGTGGGAAACTGATAATACAGTGTGGGAAAACTCCTAAGCGAAGTAGCAAATTAAGGATACCTGGGAATAGAGATCTGTACAGCTCTTGTAAAGGCTATGATGATGAAGGTACTTTTTTTTCAGTGTGTATTTTCCAAATGTTGGATGGAGCAACATCTTTGCTGGAAATGCAGTAGTCAGAGAGAGTTTGTGCAGTGGACAGCTCTGATGTATGATGGGATTAGCTTGCTGCCTAGAAAGAGGCTGAACTGTGCCTCTTTCCCAGATTTGCAGATTCACAGAATCTACAAATCTGGGAAAGCCTCAAAACTCCAGAGACATGAGTTCAATCCCAACCTTCGGTGTAATTTCTGCAAAGTTTGCATGATCTCTTTGTGAGAGTTTAGGATTCATAGAACATAGAAGAGTATAGCAGAGGAAGAGGCCCTTGTTCCAATAGTCTGTTCCAACTATGATGCCATTTTGAACTAATTCCACCCTGCCTGTAGATCTACATACTTCCAGCTCCCCCCTCCCCACCTAGTCATGTATCTGCCTAAATACTTCTTGAATGTTGGGATCACGTGTTTCCACCATCTCCATTGGCAACATATTCCAGGCTCCATCCACTTACTTTGTAAACAAAAATATGCCTCACAAATCTCCTCCAAACTTTACCCCTTTCATCTTAATGCTATACTTTCTAGTATTTGACATTTCCACCCTGGAAAAGAGACACTCACTACCTCCTCTATCCTTTGTCTCATAATTTTATATACTTCTATCAAGTCACCTCTTAGTCTCTGATACTGCAGAGAAAACAGTCCAACTTTGCCTAACCTCTCCATATTGCTAATATTCTTGAATCCTGAAACATGCTGGTGAACCTCTTCTGCACCATCTCCAAAGCTTCCACATCCTTCCTGTATTGCAGTGACCAGAACTGCACACAATAGTCTAAATGAGGTCTAACCAAAGTTTTATGCAACTGCAGTATGACTTATATGATTTATACAATGCCCTGACATGTAAGTATACCTTGCTTACCATCCTATTGACTTGTGCTTCCACATTCAGGGAGCTATAGACTTAAATTCTAAGATCTCTCTGTACATCAACGTGCCAAAGGGTCTCCTCTTATATTTGACCTTTCAAAATACAGCACCTCATACTTGTCAGATTAAACTCCATCTGTCATTTCTTTCTTGTTAATATTTCTAACAGACAGACAGACATACTTTATTGATCCCGAGGGAAATTGGGTTTCGTTACAGTCGCACCAACCAAGAATAGTGTAGAAATATAGCAATATAAAACCATAAATAATTAAATAATAATAAGTAAATTATTCCAAGTGGAAATAAATCCAGGACCAGCCTATTGGCTCAGGGTGTCTGACACTCCAAGGGAGGAGTTGTAAAGTTTGATGGCCACAGGCAGGAATGACTTCCTATGACGCTCAGTGTTGCATCTCGGTGGAATGAGTCTCTGGCTGAACGTACTCTTGTGCCTAACCAGTACATTATGGAGTGGATGGGAGACATTGTCCAAGATGGCATGCAACTTGGACAGCATCCTCTTTTCAGACACCGCCGTCAGAGAGTCCAGTTCCACCCCCACAACATCACTGGCCTTACGAATGAGTTTGTTGATTCTGTTGCTGTCTGCTACCCTCAGCCTGCTGCCCCAGCACACAACAGCAAACATGATAGCACTGGCCACCACAGACTCGTAGAACATCCTCAGCATCATCCGGCAGATGTTAAAAGACCTCAGTCTTCTCAGGAAATAGAGACGGCTCTGACCCTTCTTGTAGACAGCCTCAGTGTTCTTTGACCAGTCCAGTTTATTGTCAATTCGTATCCCCAGGTATTTGTAATCCTCCACCATGTCCACACTGACCCTTGGATGGAAACAGGGGTCACCGGTGCCATAGCCCTCCTCAGGTCCACCACCAGCTCCTTAGTCTTTTTCACATTAAGCTGAAGATAATTCTGCTCACACCATGTGACAAAGTTTCCCACCGTAGCCCTGTACTCAGCCTCATCTCCCTTGCTGATGCATCCAACTATGGCAGAGTCATCAGAAACCTTCTGAAGATGGCAAGACTCTGTGCAGTAGTTGAAGTCTGTGTAGATGGTGAAGAGAGAGGGAGACAGGACAGTCTCCTGTGGAGCCCCAGTGCTGCTGACCACTCTGGCTGACACACAGTGCTGCAAGTGCACGTACTGCCATAATGCGTGCGTAACTTTTCTATCCCTGCTGTATCCTTTAAAAACTTTCTCACTATTCTGTACTCTTTAAATTTTTGCGTTATCTAAACACTTATAAATCAACCCGCTTGCATTTTTGTGCACAGGTCCCAGTACTGATTCCTGCAGAACAGCTCTAGTCACAGCCCTCCAGACAGAATAACACCCTACAACCACTACCCCGTCTTCTATGGGCAAGCCAATTTTGAATCCAATCTACCAAGTCTCAATGGATCCAAAGGAAAATCATGTTCAGTTAACTTAATGTTTCCATAATAGAACTGAATGGTCAACAGGGAAATAGTTGTTGTGGTGTTCATGGATTTTCCAAAAACATTAGTAAGATGCTTCATAGATGGCTTTTGGCTAGATTGGAGGATATGAACTGGAGGCTGCGGTAAGGGAATGGAAAGAAAACTGGCTAAGAGACAGTTGTTTTTCATACTGAAGAGAAGCAATAGTTTTTCTCCTGAAGTCACTGCTGGGATCACTGATTTTCTTAGTATGATATTGCTGACTTACAAATTGTAGATGGCACAAACTTCCTGCACTTTGTGAAGGGCACTGCACCTCACTTCCTGTTAAAGCCATAAATCTTGTTGAGTTGGAATAAGTGTTACTGCTTTTGGACACAGAATCCATCCTCTTTAAGATTCCTTCTGTCCTATGGAATGATTGCAAAACTTCATTTGGAACAGATATTTGTCTCCCTTGCTATATATACAGCCTAGCTGTTGTTTCATTCAACAAGTAAGAACATAAAAACCTAACAAATAGGAGCAGGGGCAGGGAAAACGCATTAGGATCCTTGAGCCAGTTTCACCATTTATGGAGTCCTCTTTCTTTTTCAACGCATTTATCCCATGATTCCTATGTGGATCAGAAATCTGTCTCAGCCTTGAATGTAATTATCAGCTTTTCTTCCGTGTGCATGGATATGCAGTGTTTACAGAGAGAAAAAACCATTCTTTCTTTCTGTCTTACATGGACATCCGTCTATCATGAGTATATGATAAATTTGTTCAGCAGGGTAACATTCCCTCAGCAATGATTTCTGTCAAATCCCTTTCAGAAGCCTACATGTTTCAGTAAGATGGTCTCTTACACTTCTAAGCTGCAGAGAGTATAGTCCCTGATTTACTCAGTCAGTCCTTAAAGACTTTGCCTTCATCTCAGCTCTCTTCAATGCCTCTTCAGCAATTACTGTACTGAAATAAAGAAGCAATTCCTTCCTAAATTTGCATTCAATCTCTTCTGCAATAGGGCTGATATCCCATTACTTGATAGTTTAGCAAGTAATTATTAAAGCAAATGTTGGTCTTATTTATCTCATGATGTGCCTTTCTATTCTTCTTACCAACTGTCCTAATTCTGCACATTATACCCAATCGGTAGTCATTTTGGCAGTTCACATAATGGTTTTTGTATCATCACAGTCTATTTTCCCATTTATCCAGGCATTGTTTGCAAACATACATATACCGGTAATCTCCTTTCCCCTTCATCTAAGTCATTAATGGCAGTTATAAATTGCTCGGCACTAATCCCTGTGGTACTCGTTACAATTTGCCATTCTGAAAATGTACCATTTCTTTCAGACTATTTTTTTCTATCCATTAACTAGTCCTCCTATCTATAATGTAAAGGAAGTACTTTAAACAATTGGGGAAAAGAGTTGTTCAGAAAGATGCTGAAACTAAATATATTTATAAACTTCAGTCTCTAAAATTAAGTATCTTTAAATAACCATTCAGATGAGCATCAGATAGGGAGACTGTGTTGCCCTTTTGATTCCTCTCTTACCTGTGCCATCTACAGGAGGATGGTTGAGTGAGTAGTTCAAGAGTTAATAGCTGAACACCCATATAGGCCCAAACATTTATTCCTGAACTTACCAGAATTTCACTTGGTCTCTGTAAATTTCAAGAAGAGATTCTGCAAGTTAAGGTTTGATTTCCTGGAATTTGGAAAGTTAAGGGGTGACCTTAAATGAATTATTCAAGATGTTAAAGGGAACTGTTGGTGAAGATGGAAATAAACTATCTCAGCTAGTTTAGGACTGGGGGCATAGTCTAAAAATTAAAGACATATTTTTCATGAATGAAATTAGAAAGCTGTTCTAAATAGAAATATAGTAAGAAGTCTGGAACTCTCTCAGTAAAGGCAATTGGTGCTGGGTCCATTGTTAGTTTCATTTGCAGTTTGTAATAACCATGGTTTTGAGATTTGATCAGCCTCTACCATGTTTTCTATTTCTGGCATTGTCTGCTTATGTAATATTCACACAATATTCTTGATTTCAGAGGAAATTGAGGTGTAGAGGATGGCAATTATATAGTCCAATTCAAAAACCTCATTACATGCTGTCCTTCATTTCTACTGTCCCAGGAAACTCATCTCTGATGTGTTCAGGAAGAGAGGGGATACAATTGGTGAGGATCTGCAGTGCTCTTCAAATATCTTTGGTTTCATGGTGAGCTATCAGCACAAGTAAATTTGTTCCATAATTTCTATATATTAATTGAGATTTCAAAAGAACAAATCCTTCAGTTCTTCATATGTTAGGAATATTTGTTTCTTGTCAGATTGTGGATGAAACTTGTGGATGGATATTCATTTCATCCTTGGAGGAAAGGCAAAAATTTAAGATTTCAACTTGGTTGTTTTTTCTTAAGACTTTATTTTCTATCTCTAAATCACAGTTTAGACAGGTTCTCTTCACTCATAGTAAAAAAAAAATTAATGCAAATTTTGTCCATCTTTAGCAGGGTTGATACCTAAACTGTAAAAAGAATCTAGATATTCTGTAATGTAACATGACAAATGTATAAATAGTTGAGCAGAATAATCTTTAGATTTGAAGAAGGATGAAAACGTGTGTTAACCAGTTCCAGGAGAGGCAGCCAGCTGAAGATTTCCCTCTTCTCTCCTGAAGATGTTGACCTGTGTTGGAATGAGCTTTAAAGTGCTGGCTGCACATCAACCACTTACTCAAGTCTCAGAGAAAGTTACCAGCTCATTCAAGCATGAAGGGCCAAACATGGTTACACAGCTGGGTCCTGTCCACATTTACAGTGAGTGTACAAACAGAAATCATTCATTGTTAGGTGTACGAGAAAGCCCCTTGGCCGATCAAACCTTCTGTGCTATTCAATATCATCATGACTGATCTATCCCAGGTATCACCTTTTCTGTGCCTTGTCCTAAGCCCTCACTTCACTGATTTTCAAAATATACTTACTTGCTCTTTCAATGTCCCCAATGACATATCCTACTCAACCTTCCAGGTTAGAGAACTTCCAGAGTTTCAACACCCTCTTCAAGAAGAAATTCCTACATAGATCAGGCTGGAAGCCTCGGTTAATTTTTTTCCTACCACTATCTGGGTCTGCTGAAACAGTACATCTTCTCATTGGTTAACCTCATCTACTTCATGAATGGAAGATGGGTATCTCCTGACTTTTACAGCTCAGAACCGTACCATACTTACCCACTGAACATGCAAGACCTTTGCAGGGTTGTATTAGTCCGAGATTTTAACTTCCCTGCTATTTGCTGGACTACCCAGAATCCTAAAGGCCTGGATGGGTTGGAATTTGTGAAATATGTCCAGAAAAGTTTTCTGAGTCACTATTTAGAGGGTTCTACTCAGGAGTTGGTCCTTCTCTTAGCAAGCAAAGAGGGCAAGTAACTGAGGAGGCAGTCAAGGAGCACTTTGGCTCCAGTGACCATATTTCTATGACTTTTAAGACAGTGATAGAATCATAGAACCATAGAACACTACAGCACAGTACAGGCCCTTCAGCCCTCCATGTTGTGCCGACCCATATAATACTTAAAAAAAAAAGTACTAGTACTAAACCCACACTACCCCATAACCCTCCATTTTTCTTTCATCCATGTGCCTGTCCAAGAGGCTCTTAAATACCCCTAATGTTTTAGCCTCCACCACCATCCCTGGCAAGTCATTCCAGACACTCACAACTCACAGACACTGTGTAAAAAAACTTACCCCTGATGTCTCCCCTAAACTTCCCTCCCTTAAATGATAGATACACAGATTAAGGATAAAACTGGATTATGGCTAGACAGAATTAGGGCTAATTTTGAGAAAGTTAGGTAGGATCAAGCCTGCTTGAAGAAAAAGGAACAAGGCAAGTAGGAAGCCTTTAAGAGTGTGATAGCAGGTGTCCAGGACCAGCATGCTCCTATTAGAGTGAAGGGTAAACTTGGCAAATTTAGAAAACCTTGGCTGATAAGAGAGATTGAGGCTCTGAACAAGAAGAAGAAGGAACCATACCATAGAAGAAGTGTACCTAGCTCCTCCCTGGAGCTCCTAAGCTTAAGGAGGTCCAGAGATGAGTGAATTGCTGGAATCCTTTGAAAAGATGAAGAATAATGTTGAGGGAAATAAGAGAGAAAAGAAAAGGTATGAGATGGATCTGGCAAGTAGGGTTAGCAAAATCCCAAGAGATTTTCTACAGCTATATTAAGACCTTCTATAGCTACATTAAGAGTGAAAGGAGACAATAGCTCTCTTTAGAGATCTTGTGACGCAGGAGATTTGTGGGATTGTTAATGAATATTTCTTCTCCATAATTACTGAGGAGAAAATCATGGTTGCTCAGGAAATAAGGGAAACAAGTGGTAAGGTTTTGGAAGAAATATGTATTACTGGGGAGGAGGTATTTGCAGTGCATTGAGATGGATAAATCCCCATTGCCTGAATGACAGCATTCCCGCCGCTGTCTATAAGGAGTTTGTATGTTCTCCCTGTGACCACCTGAGTTTCCTTCGAGTGTTTGGGTTTCCTCCCACAGTCCAAAGATGTACCAGTTGGTAGGTTAATTGGTCAATGTAAATTGTCCCATGATGAAGCGAGGGTTAAATCTGGGGTTGCTCGAAGGGCTGAAAGGGCCTATTCTGTGCTGTAGCTCAATAAGTAAATAAATAAACCCTTGTACTTTTGAGCGAGATCGGAGAAGAAATTGCAGAGGCCTTGCAGAACTATTTTCTTCATTGTTAGCCACTGGTCAAGTTCCCAAAGGTTGAAAGGTAGCTAATGTTCCATTACAGTATGTAAGAAGGGTAGCAAGGACAAGTTAGGGAACTGCAGGCTAGTCAGCCTGACATCACTAGTGGTTAAGTTATTGGAGAGGATTCTGAGGGACAGGATCTACCAGCATTTAGATCGATAGAGTCTGTTTAGGAGGAGTCAGCATAGCTTTGTGCCTGGAAAGTTGTGCTTAATGAACCTTTTAGAATTCTTTGAGGAGGTGACCAAAAAAGTAGATGGGGATAAGGTGGATTGTATTGTCTATTTGGACCTTCATCAAGGTCCCATATTGTAAACTGCTCCATGAGGTTAGGTCCATGGAATTCAGGAAGAGCTAGTTTAGGTGGATTAAAAATTGTTTCATTGGTAGGAAGGGTGGTGGTTGCAGTTTGTTTCTTGGAATGTAAACTGGTGACTAGTGATGTGCAGCAGGGGACCAGTGTAGGGACCCTTGTTATTCATTATTTATGTAAATGATTTAGATGAGAATGCACAAGGCTTGGTCAGTAAGTTTGTAGATGACATGAAATTAGGAGGTGTTTATAGTGAAGAAGGTTATTATAGATTACAGGGGGATCCTGATCATTTTAAGGAAGTGGGTTGAGGATTGGCCACTGGATTTCAATATGGGTAAAGTGATGCATTTTGGAAAGTCAAACCAATATAGGATTTATACAATGAATGGTTGGGCACTAGGCCTTCACTGGTTACAGCATTGTGTAGGAGTCGGGACATACTGTTTCGCACAGAGCGTGGAGAGCATATGGAATGATCTGCCAGTAGTTGAGGCAGGTACAGTAGTATCATTTAAGAAGCTATGGATAGGTGGAGGGGTGGATCTTAGAGATATGTGGGACTAACCAGGTGGGAACAGCACCATTGTCAGCATAGACTGGCTGGGCTGAAGGGTTTGTGTCGTTGCTTCATTGCTCTACGACTCTATGGTTGCTTTTGATTCAATTTTTTAACATTAGTAATGTGAAATATCATATTTGTCACTTTACAGTAGCTCTTTTCCCCTCTTTTAATTTCATATTGAGTCAGCTGTGGTTTTGTTGGCAGGCATCAGAAGGCTTGAGCTGTGAGTCCTACTCCAGAGAGCTGAGTACAAAATCTAGGCTGAAACTCCGGTTCAGTGGAAAGGAATAATGCACACTTAAGGATATTCTCTTTTAGATGAGATATTAAATGCAGCCACATCTGCTGTTTCAGTAGCAGTGTAATATTTAAGCAAAATGCAATGAAACTATTCCTGGCAAATGTTTATTCCTCGATCAACATTTTTAAAAGGGCTTACCAAGTCATTATCACATTGCCGGTTGTGGGAGTTTGTTTGTAGTGCTTCTCCCACAGAAATATTTAGCTGGCTGTAAAGTGCTTTGGGAGGGCCCGAGAAAGGCTATATAGCGGTATGATTTATGGGTGTTGACGCTTTTCTCTTTCTTAGGGTTTAACCTTGTAAATCCATGTTTTAGGCTGATGGATGTTAGCGAAAAGCTAGTAGTGATGAGGTGGATAGAAAGTGAGTTTATCCCCGTGCTGGACCAGATTCTGCTGGCCTCTGCCTGCTGAGTGTGACTCCTGACCATCCTGCTGGAGATCGTTTTATCCGGAAGTGGGCTGTGCGAGCTGACTCTCTGTACCTAAACACTGAGGTGGAGCAGGATCCGAGTGCCATCATTGATGGCATTTGGGAGCACCTCACTCTCAATGGATTTTGAAGTTTTCAAGTAATCTCTCAGACATTTAAAATTATTCATATAAAAACAAATAATTTGTAAGAGTTAAAATTATTTTTAAAAAGTTAAAAGGGAAAAATAAAAAAATAAATTTAGTTGAAAATTCAAAATACCAACAAAGAATTAAAAGTATTCAAATGGAAAATAAGTGCAGAGAAGTACTTTAACTTGGGTAAGCTTCATTCAAGTGGCGGGGTTACTGTTTATATACCATCTTTCTTTAGCATAAAGATGAGGGGCTAATGCATCTATCCCAATTCCTTAGCACCTCAGCGCTCAGCTGCTGATCTCAGTGATGAACCCAGCAGTGGAACGGGAGGCCCGAAGTGCTGCCATCTGACTTCTAGCTCCTCTTGGATTTCTGCTTTTGGCCAAATTCTGCTGTGGCTAGATCATCTAAGAGCTAGGGATCCCTGACTTGTCAGTCAGCTTGATCCAGCTCATAATTTACCCAGGGGTGCAATGAACTCTGGCCACTCTGAATGGTGTTTGAGAGAAATGCGAGCGGATTCAGATGGCACTTCAGTGGTGTATAAAGTGCATTTTGCTAGGCATCAGAAAATGTGTGAATTCTCTACTTTATGATCAGCAGCCATTAAAATGCTGCGGCAGCAGGTTGGAATATTCTTGCTAGTGGTCCTCTAGTAAAATGCAATTTGGGATTAACGGGCAAGACCGCTTTGCATGGTGGTGAGTTAACATAACCAGTTTGCAATGGAAATCAGCCCAAGTACAGATTTAAAAATATATGTTAAAATTATCATGCTAAATAAATCTGTCATTAAAAAAATTACAGATGAGCAGAAGTATAAGCAACAGAGAGAATTGCATGAAAGATGCCAATTTAGATAAACTGACGACATGATCTATAATTGAGCACATTTGTATTTTAAGACTTCTCACTCTCCAACCTGGCTGGATTTGACTTGCATTTTAAAATAGCCTTTGCGTACGAGTTAGTGAAGGAAATGCACATGTCTGTTTATAATTTTCTTTGTATCTGCTCTGAGAAGGCCTGTCGTTAAGAAATTATTAGCTAAAGTAATTGTGTAATGCTCAGCTTTCGATGTTGTGTAATGGAAAAGTTTTGTATACATTTAATTAGATTGCAAAGGTCAGTTGTAAATTGAAATTAAACAGGCTCAGACTTGTACAAATGATTTGGAGCATGCCAGAATATTTTTTAAAATGAGAAATAAGATGATTCTTGGAGCAGTGAATTTTTGTAAAATAACCAGGTCAAAGAGCACACATGTCTTTTGTTTTATGGGTTCGCAAATACAATATTTGCAGAGTTGGATTTATGGCACAACTTTTGTTTATCAGTCCATAATCTTCCATGCGAAACTGCTGAGAAATAAATACGGCTTTATCCTTCTGTGCCCTCTGTTGTGTAACCTGGAAAGAGAAGTTCAGGAAAAAAATTAAAGCCATTTAAGATGCATAGAAAAAGAAATGATGATTTGAGCTTCGGTCAGTAACTAGTGCTTAAGTATATCTGTTATTGACTCTGCTTTTAGTCTCTACTGAGTGAGCTAATCCCAAGGAGACAGCACTTTTCCTGTCTGAAAAGCTTGATATGTATATTTGTCTGGTCATAACTGGATTGCTGGTTTTAGGTGCTTGCTGAGTGCAAATTGCCTGCTGCAGTACAAGGATTATAACAATGATTTCACACCCAAGTACTTTATATATTGTAAACTGCTTTGGGATATTAAGAGGTTGCTAAAGGCATAATACAAACAAAAGTCTTTTTTTCTCTTATGTGGATAACTATACCACGGGCATGCCACTCAGAAGATTGTCTGTCACAGAATGTCACATACCTATAATATTAGGCACATCCCATAAAATATAACCTATCATTTCCCATTAATATGTGATCTTATCATACACTCGAGAAGGTACGTATTAGGTGATGTATATAAAGAAAGAAACTGCATCTATATTGCTTCAAAAGGTGATGCCTCAAAAAGGCAGCATGCATAATTAACCCCCGACACCCAGGGCCTGCCACCTTCTCATCAGGGAGGAGGTGCAGGAGGCTGAAGGCGCACATTCAACTTTTAAGGAACACCTTCTTCCCCTCCACCATCAGATTTTTGAACAGTCCATGAACCTATCTCATAATTTTTGCTCTTTTTGCACAACCTATTTATCTTTTACATTTCTTACTGTAATTTACAGTGTTTTTACTAATTGCTATCTCAAAACAACAAATTACACAGCGTATGTCAGAGATAATAAACTCTTTCATACCCTCAGCAACCATCATGGATGACAAACTTTTTGAACTGTAGACATTTTTGCATTGTAGGTGAGAATGGTAAATTTATATACTGAGCTTCCACAAACAGAACTGAGAAAAATGTTTTTAGTGGTGTTGATTGAAGGGTTAATGACCTTTAGGTAATGTCATGAAATCTTTTGCATCTACTTGAATAGTGTTTCAGTTCAATAGGGATACACCTGTGTGGTGAACTACACATACCTGTCTGGACATGCCCCCCCGCTGACTGCTCCTGTGGCTCCTCCCACAGACCCCGGTATAAAGGCGATTGAGACCTGAGCCCGGCCTCATTCTCCAGGATGTAGTATGGTGGTCAATTGCTGCTTGTTCTTTCTTCCAGTCAATAAAAGTCGATATCTTGCCTCACGTCTCAGAGAGTTATTGATGGTGCATCAACCTGAATACAGACACTTGAGGGTCAATTTGAATTAATTGTGGATTTTAATTCCCACTTGGTCTGGTTTTGTTTAGAGATACAGTGTGGAGTAGGTCCTTCCAGCCTTTTGAGCAGTACCACCCCAGCAACCCCTAACAAACCATGATTTAACCCTACCCTAATCACAGGGTAATTTACAACGACCAATTAACTTTCCCTGGTACATCTTTGGACTCTGGGGGTGAAACAGGAGTACCCACACATTCACAAAATGCTGGTGGAACACAGCAGGCCAGGCAGCATCTATAGGAAGAAGCACTGTCGACGTTTCGGGCCGAGACCCTTCATCAGGACTTCGTCAGGGTCTCGGCCCGAAATGTCGACAGTGCTTCTCCCTATAGATGCTGCCTGGCCTGCTGTGTTCCACCAGCATTTTGTGTGTGTTGCTTGAATTTGCAGCATCTGCAGATTTCTTCGTGTTTACCCACACATTCTATGGGAGGATGTACAGAAACTCCTTACAGAGGGCATTGGAATTGAACTCCGATGCCCCGAGCTGTAATATGGTTTCAGTAACCCCTACACAACTGTGGCATCCATGGTTGTTCCATGATAGTTCTTCATGGTACTTCCAATTCTTTAAGGGGAAAAAGATCAATATTGGGCTTTCTGCCCTGCTAACATTGTCCTCAGTTAGATCCTAGGAGCAAGTTCCAGTTGTTGGTGCTGGGTATGTGGTTTTGTGACTACGAAGGGGGAAATTCTTTAAAAGTATATTCTCTGTTAAAAACTTTTTTGCCATGATGCAGAGGGTGGTTGGTATATGGAATGAGTGTCCAGAGGAAGCTGTAGAGGTAGGTACAATTATAATATCTGAAAGACATTTTAGGCAGGGATATGGAACAAATACAGGCAGATGAGACTAGTTCTGATAGACAACTTGGTTGGCATGGTCAGGTTGGGCTGAAGGTGCTGTTTCTGTACTGTTGTGACTCTACGAGTTCATTGGAATCATTGAAACTTAATACACCGCCTTGGTTTTGATGATCACTGAGGATGCCTGAGCAAATCCCTCGGATTTAATGCAATTTGTCCTATTGTTATTTTGATTTGCTTTGTACCCAACTTAAACCCAGAAGAGAACCATGACACATACCAGTTTACATTTTAGTGTTCTTTATTTGGGCAGCTGCAATGAATTATGGAAATTACTTCAGAGAGAATGTAGTGATACAGAGAGTACAAAGGAGTTGGATTAACTTCAGTAAATTTCACATTTGTGAAGATCTGTAACACAGATAGTGGGAGGTTGAATCTCTCTGCCAGACCCCCATGTTTTTGGCAAAATTATAAACCCTTGAAAGATCTTTGTGAGGGGTTGAAGGAGGGTGGGCTGCTAGGGTAAAGTAATTGTAATTTATTTTGATGGGCAATGTCTTGTCGGTGGCCTCTGTTCATAAGAGTCACACCATGAAGATCCTACGTGTATTCCATGGTGGATGTTACAGCTCAGCCCAATAACATCTCCATATCACCCACATACACAGTTAACAACAGGATCTGTTGAAAAGTATTCAGAAGTACAAACCTTGGATTTTAGTTTTAAACCCTACTTCAGTTCCTTGCATATTAATATGGTTTAGTTACAACTGCATTTGGTGACTAGTGGAGTGTCGCAGGGATCTGTTCTGGGAACTCTGCTATTTGTGATTTTTATAAATGACCTGGATGTAGAGGTGGAAGGATGGGTGAGTAAGTTTGCAGATGACACTAAGATTGGAGGAGTTGTGGATGGAGCTGTAGGTTGTCGAAGGTTACAAGAGGACATAGACAGGCTGCAGAGTTGGGCAAAAAAAATGGCAGATGGAGTTCAATCCGGACAAGTGTGAGGTGATGCATTTTGGAAGGACAAACCAGAAGACTCAGTACAGGATTAATGGTCAGTTACTTAAGAGTGTGGATGAACAAAGGGACCTTGGGGTTCAAATCCATACATCCCTCAAGGTCGCTGCACAGGTTGATAGGGTAGTTAAGAAGGCCAGTGGGATGCTAGGCTTCATTAACAGGGGGATTGAGTTCAAGAGTAGAGAGGTCATGTTGCAACTCTACAAATCTCTGGTGAGACCGCACTTAGAGTATTGTGTTCAATTCTGGTCACCTCATTATAGGAAGGATGTGGAAGCTATGGAGAGGGTGCAGAGGAGATTTACCAGGATGTTGCCTGGTTTGGAGAACAAGTCATATGAAGCAAGGTTAGCAGAGCTGGGACTTTTCTCTTTGGAGCGTAGAAGAATGAGAGGGGACTTGATAGAGGTCTACAAGATTATGAGAGGCATAGACAGGGTATATTGTCAGTACCTGTTTCCCAGGGCACCAATAGCAAACACCAGAGGGCAAAGGTACAAAATTAAGGGAGGGACGTTTAGGGGAGACATCAGGGGTAAGTTTTTTACACAGAGGGTTGTGAGTGTCTGGAATGACTTGCCAGGGATGGTGGTGGAGGCTAAAACATTAGGGGTATTTAAGAGCCTCTTGGACAGGCACATGGATGAAAGAAAAATGCAGGGTTATGGGGTAGTGTGGGTTTAGTACTTTTTGTAAGGATTATATGGGTCGGCACAACATGGAGGGCTGAAGGGCCTGTACTGTGCTGTAATGTTCTATGGTTCCATGGGTGTGTTGATAATATTTTCTCAGTTGCTTTGTAATGGCATGTTTATGTCTGTTTAATTACAAAAGGACATAAGAAAATAATTAATTTATCAAGATCGGTACATTGCTTTGGAAAATGAAATACCATATACCATTGATGCCCAGACATCAAAATCTAATATGTTGCTCTGTGAGAGGATGTACACCATAACAGAAGTCTACATGAAAGGCAGATTATTTATAGTCAAACTTAATTGTGCAAGAGGCTGATGAAATGCTCACACCCCTCAGTATGACAGAACTCAGCTTCGATTGAAGATGTATGGAATTGAGTTATTTTACACTATAATTTGGATGAAAATTTTACGACGCTCTTGAGTCCTAATATAACTGCAGTCAAATTCTCAAGCTTCAACTCATGGAATTTTAAAGCCTAGAGGTAGTAACCATTAAAACTTACATTTATGACAGACTTTGTCACATAGTAGTTTTTTCTCTTGAGTATGGGCCTTCTTTTTGGGATTTAAAACAAAGTTTTTGTTTCACACACCGATGTTTTTTCATTATTGGTTGTATTGTGTATATAGTATGAGTGTGTTGCACTTCAGCCTTGCAGACATTGATTTCCATTATGTGTGATAAACATTTGAAGAGTCATTGCTTTGATTTATAATTTTTCTGCCTGTGGTTCAGTGGTAGAGTGCACCATCCAATGGGGTTCATAGTTGTAAGGATCAGGAAGATCTGTGGTTTGATCACTTGCCTGTGTGTTGATCTCAGGTTGTAGGGGCTTTATAACTGGTCTCAGTGTTCCTTGGGTGGGAAATGATAAAGGGTCTGAGTCCCTGCAAGATGATGTAAGAGAGTGCTGAAGAAGGATATAAAAGAAGACGTGAGGTTGCTCTAGCAGACAAGGTGAAGGAGACTCCTAAGGGCTTCTACAGATATATTGAGAGTTAAAGGATAGCCAAGGACAATATTAGAAGATCAGAATGGAGCTGAAAGAGATGGGAGAGATCTTAAATATAATCTTTGCCTCTTGATTTACTCGGGAGATGGACAATACAGTCTATAGATGTGAGAAAATGCAGAAGTGATGTCACGAACCCCATACAGTTTACAAAGGCAGATGTGGTTTTTGCTGTCTTGAGGCAGATTTGGGTGGATAAATCCCCAAGGCTTGACAAAGCTAGTGCAGAAGCCGTAAAAGAGATATTTAAAATATCCTTAGCCATGGGTGAGGTACCAGAGGACTGAGTAAAGCTAATGTTGTTCTGTTGTTAAGAAAGGTCCTACGAAAAAGCCAGGTAATTATAGGCTAGTGAACTTGACATCAGTAGTGGAAAAGTTATTGGAAGGTATTCTAAGGGACTGAATATATAAATATTTGAAAAGACAGGGGTAGATTAGTGATTTGGGTGTGGTAAATTGTATCTAACCAATCTTATAAATTCTTTTGAGAAGTTACCAGGAAACTAAATGAAGGCAAGGTAGTGAATGTTGTCAATATGGACTTCAGCAAGGCCTTTGACAAGGTACTGCGTGGGAGGTTGGTCAAGAAGGTTCAGTTGCTTAGCTTTCGAGATGTGGTAGTAAATTGGATTAGACATTGGCTTTGCAGAAGAAGCCAGAGAGTGGTTGTAGATGGTTGCCTCTCTGACTGGAGGCCTGTGACCAGTGGTGTGCCTCAGGTATTGGTGCTGGGTCCATTGGTGTTTGTCATCTAGATCAACAATCTAGATGATAAACTGGATCAGCAAATTTGCAGATCAAGATTGGGGGTGTAGTGGATAGTGAGGAAGACTATCAAAGCTTGTAGCAGGATCTAGACCAACTGGAAAAAGCAGTTGAAAAATGGCAGATGGAACTTAATGTAGACAAATGTGAGGTGTTGCACTTTAGGAGGACCAACCAGGGTAGATCTTACATAGTGAGTAGTAGGGCACTGAGGAATGCAGTAGAACAAAGGGATCTGGGAATACAGATTCATAATCCCTTGAAACTGGCATCACAATCAGATTGGGTCCTAAAGAAAGCTTTTGGAACATTGGCCTTCATTAATCAATACATTGAGTACAGGAGTTGGGATGTTACATTGAAATTGTATAAGACATTGGTGAGGCTTACTATGAACTGGAGTATTGTGTGCAGTTTTGGTCACCTACCTACAGGAAAGGTGTAAATAAGATTGGAAAGAGTGCAGAGAAAATTTACAAGAATGTTGCCAGGACTTGTAGACTTGAGTTATATAGAAAGGTTGATTAGGTTTAGACTTTTCCCCTAGAACATAGAAGACTGAGGGGAGCTTTGATACACATATACAAATGTTTGAGGGGTATTGATAGGGTAAATGCAAGCATGCTTTTTCCACTGAGGTTGGGTGAGACTGCAACCAGAGTTCATGGGTTAAGGTCAGAGGGTGAAATATTTAAGAGGAATATGAGGGGAACTTCTTCACTCAGAGGAAGGTGAGAATGTGGAACAAGCTGCTAGAATGGTTAATGGGGGGATTGATTTCAATATTTAAGAGAAATTTGGATAGGTACATGGATGAAAGGGGTATGGAGGACTATGGTCCGGATGCAGGTCGATGGGACTAGACGGATTAATTGTTCAGCACAGACTAGATGGGCCAAAGGGCCTTTTCTGCGCTGTCATGTTCTATGAGTCTATGACTCCTGATTATTGGTCACAACCTTATTAAGGATATTTAGGTATTACTGTCAAAAGTGATGCCATGTTCATGCTCACATCTGTAGTGGGACAATTTATTTGAGATCTGGCCGTGTTTATACATCACCACGTTTAGGTTATATTACTGAATGTTAATATCTTGTGACAACACTATCCTGATTACAGCTGTGAATTGTCAAGGGATGGTTGGTTTTCTTGGCATTCTACATAGTGCTTGCTGAGCATTTGAAATTTAGGGGGAAGACTATAAAAGTTGAAACAATTTTTTCAGAACCTTTTAAACTTCTAGTTGCAATAACCATTATGTGAAATGGGATATTTCTCTATAATAACATCTTTGCAGACCACATACCATTGCAAACTAAGTAATCAGATCAGTAGAGAGTTGCTGTTTTAAAAGCTGGAGCAAAAACTGAAATGTTGGTATTAGTTTGAAAAGGAAAGCACAATTTTCCAGATGAGGGCTTGACAAGAGGATATAATTTGAAATGAAGCTGTCTTTTCCTCTATTTGTGTCCTTTCATTAGCTGGTATCCTGTAATATTATTTGTGCTAAGATGAAAAATATCTCTTTTAGGAAATGATGCATGCTTTGCGAAAGAACATAGTGGAATATTCTGCTACTTTTTCAATGACTTAACTTTTACCAAAAATTAAAATCGATGGGATTAGGCAGATTAATAGTTCGTACGGACTAGATGAGTTAAAGCGCCTGTTTTTTGTGCTATAGTGCTTTATGTCTCTGTCACTCTGCTGTAAACCTACAGTGTTGTTAACTTAATTTGTGGTTCATAGTAAAAAATGCTGAAAAGCTGCTCTATTTTCTTCATGTTCATATCTTTCAGGAAACTATTGGCATATCATCTGCCTGTTTAATTGCTAAGTGATTATATTTTTGTTAACTTTAATGTAACTTATAATTGTGCAAAGTGTGAGATATCAGTGAGATCACATTTTCTGAGGAGTGTAGTAGGCTAATGTGAAACTCGTGCCTCCAATGCCGAGTAGATTAAAGATGCAGATAAATGACAAAGTAGTGAAAGGACAGGAGAATCTGTGTAATTTTATTCTTTTGCTCTGACAAATCTTCAGGTTTAGTGTCATTAAAACACTAAAATACATATTTCACATCAATATTGATAAAACGGTTGTAAATCTTACGTATTTTAATGTCACAATCTGAATGCATGCAGAATTCATTGCAGTACATCAATATGATTTTCTGTATAAGATTAAATGTGTTTAATGATTATTGATTCCATAATAATTTGGGAAATGTATTAACAAATTAATTACTACAATAAGTTTACCATCCAACTCATTACACTATACTGGAAAGAAATACTATGTCCAAAAGTGACAGAAATTGGGCCTTGTGTTTTTAAAGGCATGGGGCTTTACTAATAGTGTTCAATCTGCTAAGTATTTCCTGATTTAGCTTTGTAAGAAAAATGCCACAGACAAGTATTTTCTTTTGATTTTTGATTGGCATATTTTGTAAATTAGCAAACAAATAAAAAACATATAATATGTACATGATTATAAATATGTGTGTATATACGTGTGTGTGTATAAATGTATACACACGCACAAACATATCCTTTGTAACTTTGAGTTGTTATCAGAGCTTCATTATTTTTGACCAATTTACAGTTCAATTTCCTTCAACATATAAATAAGATACTTCTGAGTCATTCATACATAAAATCAGAAGTTTTTTCAGAAAAAAAATTCTAATTGTGTCCATCTGCTTAGATAGTGAACATTGGATCAATTATAGCTAATTTCAGTTTTATTCCCTTCTGAATTCTATACATCTACCTTCTAGTCTGTCAGTCAGAAGCTCAGAATATACATTGTCTCCCTAGCTCACATTCCCAAGAATACTTCTAGCATCATGCTGACAAATCTAAGATACATTTTACCAGACTAATTCATATCATTGTTTGTGAGCTAGTGCAGCTGATTTTACAGCACCTGCTTGGAAGTGTGTGATTAAGCAGAAGAAGATGCTGTGATGTGCACATTAAATTGCAACCAGAAAGAGCAGGACAGTGAACATTCCGCATTCAGAGCAGGCAGCACCCTCCCCAACCTGAAATCCCATCACTGCGAATCCATGTTTCTTTCTCAAATGGACGAGGTTACTTTGTATGTTTTATTGGAAGACAAAAGTACAATTCACAATCAACCCACTAAGCGTAGCTTATTGTCAAGTGCTATTGAAATAATAACTGGTAGCTTACAGAGAATATGATCCTTGCTTTCTAGGTGCTGGAATGAATAGTTTGCCCTGTAACAACACCAAGGGACTATATCCCAACTACTCACTTGTTTAAGACAATCTTAATATGAATTTTGAGTGATCATGTTTGAAATGACAGCTTTTTTGTATGTCAAATATGTTAGCTGCAATTAAGGAGATGGGTACAAGGAGATGCTTATTAGGTGATTTTTTATACCATTGATGATAATCACACAGCCATAGTATGATGGTATTGGATTTGTTGACTACAGAATTCCAAACTCAAATGAAGACTTTAAGCCCTCTTGTATATAAATAGCCACGAGTGCTCTCATTAAAGAGAGATTGTACTGTAACGACCCAATCTTCAAAGACTAGTTTACTTCCCTGTTTATTCTCCATGGCAGGTTTAGCTGCCAAAGTTTGTTATTCAAGCTGCAGGTCTCTTCTTCCTACCAAGGAGAAGACACACCCAAAAGGCTGAAGGAGCTTAGCAGGCGAGGCAGCATTTATGGAAAAGAGTAAACAGTCGACGTTTCGGGCCAAGTACTGATAAAGCGCTTTTCCCATCCACCTGGCTTCACCTATCACCTTCTAGCTAGTCCTCCTTCCCCTCCCCTGAGCTTTTTACTCAGGTGTTTTCCCCCTTCCTTTCCAGCCCTGAAGAAGGGTCTTGGACTGAAACGGACAGTTTATTCATTTGCATAGATGCTGCCTGACCTGCTGAGTTCCTCCTTGGTTGTAAGTGCTGCCTACTCCTTCTGCCAGTGAATTCTTGCATGTGCTGCATGGGAAGTACTCCATACATAGGTCAGTTATAAGCTGAATTGTCACTTCATGATTAGATGTTCGTTTATCAAGGTGTGCTTGGTATTCTGATTCTCCAGGTCTTTAGGAGCACAAGCTTATTCAAAAGATCAATCTGATTTCTGTATACATTATGGAAATGGACATTTTTAATTTTAATGTGAAATCAATGTCAGTAGGACTTTATAAGAAAGGTTAACAAAAGCTAAATTTATTGGAAATTCTTTCTCATTCTACCTTGCTGTTCAGGTCTTGCTACATAGAACTTTCCTCACCCATTCCTCCTAAGTCTCAAATACCTAGATGCACACAACTCCTGGTTCCTGTATTGAGTAGTGCTGCAAGCAAGAATTAGTGCACCTTCTCCCACTCTAAATCATTCTCACCAGACTTTAGACTATATTGCCTTCGTGCCAATGGGTTCTGATATCCTTAACTCCATTCTTCTTCAACTCAGCACAGAAGCTTTGATTATAAGACACGTTTTGGAATTAACTGTTAGGGATAATTATCAGAATTTATTGGGTTTAAACTCTAAAATTGTAAAACTTACATAACAGTTTACCCTTTCACCCAGGTTTCTCAATTATAAAGTAAACTCATTGGTGCCAGAATTAGTATATTACTTACAGCAGTTTACAGAATGATCATTGTTTCATATGAGTACTCTGTCTCTCTTACTGCTCCATATTCCTGCCAATTTTTTTTTTGCTGGAATGGACATGAATTTAAACATAAAGGCTGTGAAATGACTAGGGACCAGCATCACATGATTGGAATATGTGGACTTGAAAAGTTTGTGAGAATGTGAGGAGATGAAATTATTGGCTTCAACGATGGCTCTGGGCCCAGGAGTCGAGACTATTCTCTTTGTTTCATGTTTAGAGTGAATTTGAAAGGACATCACAGAAGACACTTAGTTGGTTCATCAGTTGAACACTATGAAAAGTCAGCTGAAATGAGGAAATCTTTACCATGATCAATGCTACTTAGCTCCTACTCCTTACAATAAACTTAACTGTTGATCAAGACAAATGCTGCATACCAGTTACAGTTCATGAAACCTCAGATCTGCTCGAAATTATTATTTGAATGCCAGAAAGTAAGTAATTTCTGCTGAGTTTTTTGTGCACTAAGTAATCCAATTTAATTTAAAAAATGATATTAAATGATAATCAGGAGCTTACAGTTTGCTTTGTGAGGGAAACAATTGCTGCAATGACTCTTTGTGGCTGCAGCTTCCATTTACTAACCTCAAGGCGATAGACAATTTCCTGGAATTCCCTATGTTACTTGCTGACCTTTTTTAATACTTTTGTTTCGTCTTCCCTTTCAGTGTCACTTTCCCTATAATACCCTCCTTTATATTTGTTTTGATTTGTACCTTTCTAAGGAAGGTACTAGAAAAATGCTTTATAACACCCCATGTGAGACTTGCAGTGCTGCATAAATGTGCTACAGCTGTTAAGGACATAAGAAATAGGAGCAGGAGTAGGTAATCTTGGCCGTCGAGCCTGCCCAACCATTCGGTAAGAATATGGCTGATCAGGCTGTGGACTCAACTCCACTTACCAGCATTTTTCCCCCATAACCCTCATTTCCTTGCTATGCAAAAATCTATCTAACTGTGTCTTAAATATATTTAATGAGGTAGCCTTTAATGCTTCCCTGGGCACATAATTTCACAGATTCACTATTCTCTGGAAAAAGCAGTTTCGTCTCATCTCCATCCTAAGTCTATTCCCCTCCACCTTGAGGCTACGTCCCCTAGTTCTGGGCTCACATATCAGTGGAAATAACTTTCCTGCTTCTATCTCTCTCACAAGTTTATATTCTTCAATAAGATCTCTTATTCTTCTGAATTCCAGCAAGTATCGTCCCAGGTAACTCAATCTCTCCTCCATAGGTTAACTTCCTCTTCTCAAGAATCAACTTGGTGAATGTCCTCTGCATAACCCCCAAAGTCAATATACCTTTCCTCAGGTAAGGAGACCAGAACTATGTACAGTACTCCAGGTGCAATCTCACCTGTACCATGTACAGTTTCATCATAACCTCCCTGCTCTTAAATTCAATTCCTCTGGTAATGAAAACCAATATTCCATTTGCCTTCTTGATAACCTGTTGCACCAACAAGCCAACCTTCTGTGATTCATGCACAAGCACTCCCAAGTTCTTCTGCACAACAGCATGCTGCAATATTTTACTATTTAAGTAATAATCTGATCCTATTTTTTCTTCCAAAGTGCCCCTCACATTCACCAATGCTGTACTCCATCTGCCGGATTCCTGCCCACTCACTTAACCTCTCTATGTCTCTTTGTAGACCCTCTCCTTCCTCTGAGTAATTTGCATTTCCACTCAATTTAGAGTAATCAGCAAATCTGGGTATGCTGTAGGTCCCTTCATTAATATACATTGTGAGTAGTTGTGGGCCTAGCACTCTGCTCACCACTGACAGCCTAACAGAGAAACACCTATTTATCCCAATTCTCTGCCCCCTTTGGTTAACTGATCCTCTATCCATGCCAATACATCAGCCCCAACGTCATGCACCCTTATCTTGTGCATAAATCTTTTATGTGCATCTTATTGAACTCCTTCTTGAATGCCTCTTGAATCTATTCCTTTGGATCTTCTGGCTGTCTCTTGTGCATGCAGCTATTGCAAGAAAATGATGTAAATCTTATCAAAGTCAAATCAGTCATCTCCACATTTCTGTTCAAGTTAATCCTATTTACATGCAACATTGCCTGTTGTGACCTTTTCCAATTTCTGAGCCTCTTTGAGAAAGAAAGAATACCAGATGATCCTCGGGTTTACTATGCCCACCTGGGTGTGTCAGAGAGATTTTAGCATCTTCTCTGGATCCAAATTCCAGATTGGGTAATAAATCCGTTCCTGAACACTCATAATGAGGAATTAACAGGAATGATGGTGGAAGAACTGACCTTGCAACAAAGTGACTTTGAACTGAAGCCGAGGTTCAAAAAGTCATATCAAGACTTTTGTTTGCAGAAGGAAATCTATGAATGCTATCCTACACTGTGGAAAAAGGTCAAGGTGTTATTTATTGTCTTTCCAACGTCATGTTTAGTGGGGCATGGTTTCAATGCAGTTGCCCAACTCCTTTCAAAGCAATGAAACAGACTTTAAATCACTGAATGTGGGGATCTGAGAGTCCTTCTGATTGACATTCAATCTGATGTTGAGAAGCTGATATCACTGCACAAGTCTCCTATCCCTTTTCAATCCATTTGAAGGAGAGCAAGCAATGAAATAGTGAATAGTTGGGCTACTAATTTATGCTCTAAAATTGTTCATGAAATGGCTTTAAATAGATTTTTTTTTGCAATTATTTGTCACTGCTTTGAATTTGCAGTTCCTACTTTCTTTCCCTGTGCATCATAATATCACAAGTCCTGGTTATGTGACCATTGATGCAAAGCAGACAATTTGAAGAGCATTGATAATTGCTGGGGTCACCCATCTAGTAAAGATATTGCCTAGAAGAAGATAATGGGAAACCACTTCTGCAGAAACATTTGCCAAGAACAATCATGGTCAAGACCATGATCGCCCACATCATATAATGTGGCACATAATGAATGTGCTTCATAAATCAAGCTTATAAAAGTTTTTATAATATGGCTGGAAAGCAGAGGGGCACTGGGGGTGTGGTCTGAGTGCCAAGGGGGTGGTAAGCTAAAAAGGTTTGTGAACCACTGATTTAAACTGTTTAAAATGTTGTAACTAGTAAGAAGAACAGTAATAAACTTCAGGAGCACATAAACAGCCTGATTAAATGGGCATCTACTTGGCAGTGCATTTTAACAAAGAAATATAGAGTACTACATTTAATAGAAAGAGTGAGGGAAGTGTCAGAAATGGAGAAAACTCTGGATGTGTTTAAAGGAGCATAAGTAGGTGACAGGATAAATGGAAGAAAAGGCATGCAGGTTTTATGTACTGGGAAAGTAAAAGAGCAAGGTTCTAGTTCTGTGACTGTTCCATGACAGTTATTGATTAGGGTTTTCAAACCTGAATTCTGTTGGCAATGCTAAAATGCACATTGCCTAATATTTGATATCATTTGCTGCTCATTAGGCATTCAGCACTCAAGCTGGAATTATAGAGGCAGTGTTTCCTTCTAATATGGAAGGATGAAATTCAGCCAGCTCACTCCTGTGTGATCTTCACTTCTTGCACCAGATTGTGGGAAAGTTGTTAATGGCATGAGAGAGGATCAATGGAATGGCACAGGTAATAAAGGAATACGGGAATGTGGTGGGGATTTGATAGGAATATTCAAAATCATGAACACCTTTGATAGTGTACTCAAGGGAAAATTATTTCTAGTGGTAGAAGGGTTGGTAACCAGCAAATACAGATTTAAAGTAATTAGGAAAGGAACTAGAGGTAACAGAAGAAAATGTTTTTTTTTAATACACCTGGTGAAAGGTACTAACAAATCAGGTTTGTTAGTACTTTTCCAAAGGCACAGGGACTTAAAACAGAAAAATTTACAGGGCTCGATAAAATAATAAGAATAGTTGGATTGTTCTTTTAAAAAGTGGGCACATTGGGTCAGTTAGCCCTTTGCTAAATCGCTTCTGATTCTCTGATTTGAAAGTTTCAATCATCATTTTACATCATTCTGAATGCCTACTGAGCACATCATGACACTAGTTATCGTGCAATGCACAATTCAGCCCCTCCTAACTTAAACTGGAGCTCTAGACTGCTACTGTAGTCATGTAGACAGGAAAACTAGGAACACAGTGTGATACTTCACTGTTTTATTTGCGATTTAAAGAAACATTCTACTGACATTGGGATTGTTTCAGAGTTGACTTCATCCTAGTGTAGCTGTTCCCTAAGAACACAGAGCATGTGACAATTTCCAGAGAATGTTGTTACAGCAGTTTGAAGCCTGGGACTGCGTATGACAAAGAATTAATTTTAAAATATTAGTAAACATTTGCAGCTATTGTATCAGTCTATATTGGATATGTGTCTGTGTTGAATCTCACTACCAGAATCATCAGTGATCTTTCATTTGATTTGCAAAGAGGAACATGGCATTGAGTGATGCGTGTGTCAATGATAACAGCATTGACAGTCCTGCTTTACAAGACGTTTTGGGAGAGGGAACTCAATGACCACAATGGAGGAGGCACAGAGGTGTCCATCTTAGAAAACATTGTGTATGGACACTGAACCTCTCCGGGAGCTGTACTTTCACAAGCTGAAGCTAACTAAAATTGTGATTATGATATGAGTCTCTGTTCTAGACATTATTTAAGATCATAACTTGTAGGTGGTTATCTGTTATATTTTGGATGGAAATAGATCTCTGAAAACAGTTTGAGAAGGATGCTTAATGGTCTATTTCAATCAATAAAGTCAAAGGCTTTAGTGAGGTCTAAAGAATGCCCCCTTCCACTCACCAAGCCTCAGGATATTGTGCTATTTCTGACTCAACTGAGCTCCATTCTCGCACTCCCTTTGAACTCGTTTGGGGCCTGGTTCCTCCATACAAAAGGCTGAAAGCGTGCACCACCGGGCTGAAGGTCAGCCTCTGTTCTGTTGTTGTCAGACTCCTGAGGGGAGCTCTTGTACACTAAGGTGGACTCTTGGCTTCTCAATCTATCTCGTTATGATCCTGCACTTAGCTTTTACATTTTATTCTGCACTATTATTGTTTTATCTTGTTCTACCACAATGTGTAATAAGTTAATCTGTATAAACAGTACATTCACATTAATTGTCTGGTGGTTATCGGTGTAGTTAACATCCAGGAGACTGGAAAATCTTCCAGTCTGGAACCGCAACGTTCCAAGCATACTGGATTATTAGAATTTTACTATATCTGCCATATCCTTTTGTTTTTTTTACACCAAATCTTTTTTACACCCTATTTATTTTACACCATGTCTTTCTTGTTATCCATGGGCTCCTGACTTTTATTTCCTTACACTTCACTCTCAGGGGAACATACCTGTACTGCAGCAGAAAACCGCTCCACTTTCAAGGCCTTCTCAGTTTGGTCACAATGTCGCCTGACTGGCTATGATTGCAGTTTATCAAGGCTACATCTGTTCTTATTCCTTTGATCATCTGCTTTTCTCCAACTGACTATTTCCCCAACCTTATTGATATTTCTCACAACTATTCCTTCACTGATACTTGCTTCACTTGGGCTGGCTCATTTTCCAGAATCAGTTTCAACAACACCACCTTCTCTGCTGGGCCATTTGCATTTGATCAGGAACATTCACCTGAACACTTCAGAACTCCTTCCTATACGTCACTAATGTTATGGCCATTCCAGTCCCTCTTGGAATGGTTGAAGTTTACCATTAATATCACTCAACAACTTTGATACTCAACATCCTTCTCATATTTGGTGTTTGGTGAATGATCCCAACCATTATTGTTTCTAGTTCTCAGTAGATTGGTCCTGAACTTACTCACACTGGGACATCTTTTTCTCTCCAGCAATGCAACATTCTCCTAAATAATATTGTTACTTCTACTTCTCCTAAACATATTGTATCTGTTTTCAGCCTGGTGTCTATTACTGATGCAACATTGTAATCCAATGTGGTTACTGACACCTGCAGCTTATCAACCTTATTTAATACTTTAGTGTGTTTACATTCCAACACTCTAAAACTTTCTTAGATCTTCTGGCGTTCACTCTTAGTCCATCTTTTGTCTAAAATCTTAGGCTGTTTATCTCTCTCAATGATTTTTTTTGCACTGTGTTTTCTCAAGAGCTCAAAGCCCTGTCAACTATGTTTAAACTTCCCCAATACCACTAATGAGCTAGCATCCAAAGACACAAGTCCAGACTTCGTTGTGATGCAATCTATTTGGCCTGCACAGGCCCTTCCTTACTCCCAAATTTATACCCGTGTCTGGGGAATATAAAACTCTCCCTCCTGCATTTCTGTACTCGTATTTCTCAAGTTCATTACCATAGACGAGCATACCAGGGTATAAATGCCAGGAAAATTAGCTTTTTGCAGCAGCAACACAATACATTACACATTGTACATTCCTTTGAGAAAATAATAGGCAGCCTGGACAAAGGAGAGTCAGTGGATGTTGTTTACTTGGATTTTCAGATGGCCTTTGACAAAGTGCCACACATGAAGCTGCTGAGCAAGCTAAGAGCCCATGGTATTACAGGAAAGGTACTAGCATGGATAGAAAATTGGCTGACTGGCAGGAGGCAGAGAAGGGATATAAAGTGGGCCAATTCCGATCAGCTGCTGGTGACTAGTGGTATTCTACTGAGGTCAGTGTTCGGATGGCTTCTTTTCACGTTGTACGTTAGTAATATGGAAGTCTGAATTGATTGCTTTGTGGCCAGGTTTGCAGGTGATATGAAGGTAGATGGAGAGGCAGATGGTGTTAAGGAAGCAGAGAGTCAGCTGAGGACTTGGACAGGTTAGGAGAATGGGCAAAGAAGTGGTAGATAGAATACAGTATAGGGAAGTGTGGTGGTGCACTTTGGTAGAAGGAATAAAGGCTTAGACTATTTTCCAAATGGGGAGAAAGTTCAGAAATCAGAGGTACAAAGGGACTTGAAAGTCCTATTGAAGGATTCCCTAAAGGTTAATTGCAGGTTGAGTTGGCAAGGGAGGCAAATGCAAAGTTAGCATTCATTTTGAGAGGAATAAGAGCAAGAATGAGATGCCGAGGCTTCAGAAAGCGCTGGTGAGGCCTCACCTGGAGAACTGAGAGCAGTTTTGGGCTGCTTATCTAAGGAAAAATGTCCTGCATTGGAGAGTGTCCAGAGGAGGTTCATGAGAATGTAAGTGTTCCTGCAATGAAAGGGTTCATGTATGAAGAGCTTTTGATGGCACTGGGTCTGTACTCATCGAAGTTTAGATGAATGAGGGGGAGGTATTGAATATTAAAAGGTCTAGACAGAGTGGATGTGGAGAGGATGTTTCCTACAGTGGGGGAGTCTAGGACCAGAGGGCACAGCCTCAGAATAGAGGCTGTACACTCCATCCCCTTTAGAGAAGACATGAGAAGGAATTTCCTTAGCCAGAGGGTGGTGAATCTGTGGAATTCATTGCCAGGAAACAGCTATGGAGGCCAAGTCATTAGGTATATTTAAAGTGAAGATTGATAAGTTCTTGTTTACTCAGGGCATCAGAGGTTAGGGAGAGAAGGCAGGAGAGTAGGTTATGAGGGTTAATAAATTAGCCATGATGGAATGGCAGAACAGATTTGATGGGTCAAATGACCTAATTCTGCTCCTATGTTTTATGTGTGGTATATTTCTGTACTCACTGGCAAGTGTCATTTGGAATAATCTGGAGATTACTAACCTTGAGGTCATGCTGCTTGAATGTCTTTTTCTAAAACCTTTGAAATCTGCCTTCAGGACTTTAACCTTTCTTTGACCTATGTCATTGGTACGGATTGTGCTCTCTGGCTGGTTATCCCCCCCTCCAGAATATTTTGCAGCTGCTTAATGACAGGGAGACAACAAACATCTGTCTGCTTCTCAAATCAGAGAACCTTGTATTCTTTTGGCATTTTTCCACCCTTTCTGCCCTGCTGAGCCATCCATGTTGATATTGTCTTGGTTGTGACGATAGATACCTCTTTCCCTTCAACATTCAGAATCAAATGCTGGTTATAGAGCAAGATGCCCACAGGAGTCTCCTGAAGTATCTGACCTCTCTATTTTGTCACCTATTCCCCCTCTGCATGCTCTCCCTTGAATTGCAGGGTGACCACATCCTGAAGTGTGTTTAATGTTCAAAGTAAAGTTATTATCCAAGTATGTAATGTCACCATATACTACCCCGAGGTTCATTTTCTTGCAGGCCATCACAGTAGAACAAAGAAATACAATAGAATCAGTAAAAAAAAACTACACACAAGTAAAGACTGACAAACAACCAATGTGCAAAAGGAGACAAACTATGGTGATACAAAATAAAATCATAAATAAATAATACCGAGAACACAAGTTGTAGAGTCTGTGAAAGTGATTCCATAGGTCATGGAATCAGTTCACTGTTGCGGTGAGTGTAGTTATCCACTCTGGTTCAGGAGCCTGATGGTTGAAGGGTAATAACTGTTCCTGAATCAGGTGCTGTGGGATCTAAGACTCCTGCACCTCCTGCCTAATGGCAGCAATGAGAAGAGAGCATGCTCTGGATGGCAGGCATCCATGACAATGGATGCTTCTTCCTTGTGACAGCACTCCTTGTAGATGCTCTCAGTGGTGGAGAGGGTTTATCCTGTGATGGCCTGGCCTGTTTTCACCACTTTTTGTAGGCTTTTATGTTCTTGGCCACTGGTGTTTTCATGCCAGACCGTAATGCGACTAGTCAGGATACTCTGCACTGTGCATTTATAGAAGTTTGTCAAAATGTCAAGCCCTGCCATAGCGGTCGAACGTCCTTCTTTGATTCAAGTTTGGTCCAGAATTGTGTTATCCTTGAAACAATTAGCCTAGTGAATGGACCACAGTGACACCATCTGTTGCTCAATCTCCAAAACCTGGAGCTCGAGCTCTGCCAGCTGACGATACCTTCTGACATATGCAAGTCCTAGAATTACAATGTGGCATTCAATAAGCATTTCATAGATCTGAGGTGCATTGCTGTGCCTTTTCTTATTATATGAGCTCTGCTAATAAAAGTAATATTCTTAAAATACTGTTATTATCAGATTACATACTTTTTCACCTACACTGAAATGACATCTTTAATTTTGAATAAACTCCTCTTGGTCTTCAAGCTTGGTACAGGCATTGATTATAACCACCGAGTCAATGACAGATTCTGCCATCTTCATCAGAGATGATGCCTGGGCATGTCTAGTCTGGTGGTATTTATACCCCTGTCATCCGTCCCTCCCTGATTGGTTAGTCCTCATCCAATCGGGCTTCTGCTCTCCCACTTGATTACAATTGAATTCTAGTCCTTACTTAGAGTGAGACCTTCATCTTTGTTTAAAATTCTTTTCCTCTGGTTTTGTTTCAAAGACTTCCTTTACCAGGCGGTCCCAAAAGCCATTGGTGCGGCACAGTAGTTTTGTGCCATCAAGGTCAATCCTGTGATAATTGTGAATGCAGTGTTCTGCTATGGCCAATTTCTCCAGGTAACCCAAATGGATACACCTTTTGTGCCCCTTGATCCGGGTTTCCACTATGTGTCCCGTCTAGCCGATATACGCTGCTCCACATTCATGAGGAATGCTGTAAATGCCAGCCAACCTGAGTCCCTGGTCATCTTTTACCAGCATAAGCTGTGATTTGTGCTTCCTTACGGGTTTGTGGATGGTATTGATCCTGGACATTCTAGTACAACGGAAAACAGATGGTAGCCTTAGACATGACGTCTATCAGAAACCCACTCACACGGACTTATACCTCAACAACAACAGCCACCATTACGCCTCCCAATGTAGAGCAGTTCTTTCTACTTTGGTTAACTGTGCAAAAACTATTTCAGGCCCTGGGAGTGTCCCTGAGGAAATAAGATGATTACGTGTGACATTCATACAAAATGGCTGTTAGGTGAAGGAAAACAATCGGGCCCTTAAAACGACCAATGGTAAAGCCTGAAAACTTAACCATGAGGAGAAGCCCATCGCCACCTGTCTTCCCTATGTTTCCACGGTTTCTGGAAGGATTGCCAGGATCCTGAATAAGTACTGTACTGGATTAATATGGTAGCATTCACAATGGTTGTAGGATTGACCAGCACAAAACTACTATGCCATGCCAATGGCTTTTGGGACCTCCAGTAAAGGAAGCCATTGAAATAAAACTCGAAGAAAAGAATTTTAACAGAGATGAAGGTCTCACTCTAAGTAAGAACTGGAATTAGATTGTAAGCAAGGTGGGAGAGCGGAAACTTGATTGGATGAGGACTAGCCAATCAAGAGGGATGGACTAAGTGGGTATAAGTACCACCATCTAGACATGGCCAGGCATCATCCCTGATGAAGATAGCAGAGTTTGTCATTGAAACGTTGGTTATAGTTGATACCTGTACCCGGCTGGAAGCCCGAGAAGAGTTTATTCATCGTATAAACTGGGAAAGCGCTAGATTCTTTTTCTTTATTTTCATTCTCTTTGTTTGTTCCAAACGCTTTTATATTCACAGGGTCTCTGGTTCCTGTTTTTGTTTGATGCTCATTGAGGCTGTTTCCTGTGCTCCTTTTGCTCACTAGGAGTCTGCCACTGGGGTTCTGTTTCCATGGCATTAACACAAAATGTTGAGGGGGATGGTGTTGAAGCTGCGTTGTTAAAGCGGTGGAATTAGCTGTTGGTGCACAGTAAGACAAAGTTTTGAGCAGTATGACAGTGGAGAAAGAAGTTAGACATAGACATGGTCTGAGATGAGCCATGCCTCACCCTGCAACAGGATATACTGATGCTGAAATGTCAATGAACTGGAATGAGGTGAAATCTTACCCAACCTATTTGACGAGTGCATATAAGGAGTGGAAATAAAATTGAAATAAATATTGTTACACAAGTTGCAAGAAAGATAATCTGCATAATACATCTGCGAACATCTTGGAAGATAGGAATGGTGCAGATGGGATATTGAAGATAATGCTAATTTAGGATGCTGAATTTATCTAGTGAGAATTCCCAGTAGAATCCGCATACTGAGTATTGGCTATATAGTCTTACTGCATGATATCTGGGAGCACAGCAACAGTTCTTGTGGCTTTTGTGTGGAGTTAACACAATACACACATACATTTTGGTGCCCTTAAAGATTTGTAATCCAATTTTGAGACAATTGTTTAACATTTCATGAAACATTAATTCCAGAGCAATGTGATTAGAATTGACCCTGTTGGATTTTTACAAGATTTCAACAATTTCCCTACCTGGTTATGTTTTTTAACTGTAACACTAACAACGTAGGAAAACACTGCCTTTTAAAAATACTACTTAATTGAGACTAACAGTGGTCGTTTCTCAGTCAATTTGTAAATTATGCCACTATCATTCAATTGAGACAGGATCTTTCAGGAACAAACAATATAAATATAATGATTTAAGTGGAATATTAAATATGAACATAGTGAATTAAAAGTGGAGAATATTGGAAATGCTCAGTACCCTCCCCTTTCTCGGTTAATATAGATTTTTAATTGCTCACTTTCCTAATTCTAATGAGCAAACATCGGTCTGAAACAGTAACTTTGTTTTACTCTTCACAGCATGAGCTGCTAAGGATATTCAGAATTTTCAGTTTTTATTTCAGATTCCCAGTATTGGCAGTCTTACAGTTTTTAAAGTGAGATGGTGTTTTTATACAATTATTTAGTAATATAGTACTTTTTTAAATAGTAGATTTAATTGCAAAAAATAGTACTTGCAAAAGTAAAAGGGGGACATTTGGATGAAATTTGTGTTATGACAATACTGAGAACTATGGATTGTATAACAGATGTCTTTGGTTCTTTCAGAGAAGTAGCATTTAGTTTTAGTTTGGAATGGAAGCTCTCTAATTGCCTTTACTGTCAAATTAACCCAGTTGTTTCTACATTTAAAAGGTAAGAAAGGAGGAATTCTTGCTTATGCTGACAGAGAACTGGCAGGAAATTTGTAGCTTTGATAATATTTTCGCTTTGGATGTGAAACACCTGTCCTTTGAAGGTGTACATTGTTCATGCCCTTTGAGTTAGGCTGTCATTTTAAATTTGAATATAAATTAAGCATACTATATATACTGTTGTCACTCTTGTTTTCAGGCTTAAAATGACCTTCCACTCCCCGCATTCCTCATTGCTTCTTTTGCTATCCTGAGGAGTTTTTAAGAGTTAGGATCGAGCACCTTTACATATCATTGTAATGTGAGGACCTCCTTTTGTGAAGATCAGCCTGTCCAATGTGCAATCTCTCCAGTAGAGAATGTTGTGTAGAAAGTACAAGCAGGACCCTTGGTATTCTCTCTTTATTCCCCTCTGGTCCAAAGACAGCAAAAGCAAGTGGAAAGTGTAAATTCTTCCTTTGCCCCATTCTCTTTATGCCTACTCTCTTCCCTCCCCCCCCCACTAATCTTAGATTAGATAAATCAATATGGATCAGGACTTCCCACAATCACCATTGAAATAGCATTTTATGTTAGTACCATCAAAAGAGCTAATCCTGACAAACATACAACTTACTGTTTTCTAAATGTACAGCAAAAAATTAATTTGAAATTCAAAATAGGAAATCAATCACAAAAATGGCATTTAGCCTATTATGGATTTTCCTGGGCTTCCCATAATTTACTTAATTACCTGAGAGGTGAACTTGGAGAGGCAGAGGCAATTCAAGAAACTTCCATGAATAAGTGATGCTGCCTTGCTTATGGGGTATTGCTTGCATTTTCTGTTTTTATTTCTGTTCTTAGAAACCTTCTCTACTATTGGCCACCTCCCCTGGGCCATGAAATAAGTGGAGGAGAGTTCATTGTAGTATGTAAGGTTACATTGTGTATCAAATTAGCAGGATCAATGGGCCATAGAGCCTTTTTTCGTTCTTTGCATCACAAATGAAGATTTGCTGATTATTCTGGAAGTGAGATTAAACACCCACACATCCAATGTGAGTCTGTACAACATCTGCTTTTGCATATTTTAAGATGATCTTTTTTGGTATGGGCATTTCCAGTCTTCTCTGAATTGTTGGTCTCTTGGAATTGCACATGCGGGATCCACATGTATGTGCACAGAGGGCAACAGGCATGAAATCCAGGAACATGAAATGGCACAAACATGAAATCCAGATAAAGAAACATAGACTGAATGCTTGTATCAACACTTGATATAAAGTAATTATACATTTGTGTGTGAATATAAATGCACTGACATGATATCACAAGTGGAAAACTCCACAAGGCATTGGGTCAGTTCCCAGGAGATGTGCATGCCTGTGTGTATCACAGACAGTTCTTGAGAAGTGATATGAACTAATTTGGCAGGGAGATGGGAACCGGAGTAAGGGACCCAGGATAGGACAGATGGTAAAAAAGCAAAGATAGCGTGCAGTCAGACTGTCAGGAATGGCGGGCAGATGATAGGACATAATTGCTGCCGACAGGGTGAGTATTAGGGATGCAGAATCAAAATGGTTAGCAAATACAGTATTCAAAGTGTTATATTTTAATGCACGGAGTATAAGAAATAAGGTGAATGATCTTTTTGCAGTTTTACACATTGTTGGGAATGATGTTGTGGCCATCACTGAATTGTGGCTGAAGGATGGTTGTAGTTGGGAGCTAAACGTCCAAGGTTACACATTGTATCAGAGGGATAGGAAGGTAGGCAGAGGGGGTGGCATGGCTCTGCTGGTAAAGAATGGCATCAAATCAGTAGAAAGATGTGACATAGGATCGGAAGATGTTGAATCCTTGTGGGTTGAGTTAAGAAATTGCAAGGCTAAAAGGACACTGATGGCAGTTATATTCAGGCCTCTGAACAGTAGCTGGGATGTGGACTACAGATTACAACAGGAAATAGAAAAGTCATGTCAAATGGGAAATGATAGGATAGTCATGGGAGATTTTAACATACAGGTAGATTGGGAAAATCAGGTTGGTAATGGATCTCAAGAGAGTGGACTTTTTGAATGCCTATGAGATAGCTTTTTAGAGCAGTTTGTCATTGAGCCTACTAGGGGATCAGCTATACTGGATTGGGTGTTATGTAATGAACTAGAGGTGATTTGGGAGCTTAAGGTAAAGAAACTCTTAGGAAAAAGTGATCACAATATGATTGATTTCAATTTGAAATTTGATAGGGAGAAAGTAAAGTCTAACATAGCAGTATTTCAGTGGAGTAAGGGAAATTACAGTGGTATGAGAGAGGAGTTGGCCAAAGAATATTGGAAAAAAAAGCAAAACTTAAACTATGAATCAACCAACAGGGAGGCCTTCAATAAAAACTCCAAACCTCCAAAACAGGTTAAAGACAATTGTAGTTCTCTATAGATAAGGTTATACAAAAATAAAATAGATTACACAGGTAAAATCTAAAAGTTCGCAGGGAAACATTAAACTTAAATTATCTATTTAGAAAAAATGCACCAAGTCCAGGGAGAGATTGACTACAGCCCTTAGAGTTTCGATAGATAATGACTGAATTATTCAAGTAAAGTCTGAGTTCGGAAAAGATAGTTTTACTTCGAGAAGTACTTATCAACCATTTTAGAAGGTCAGGCCGGTTCCGAAGAAGACGAGGTGGCTGGGAGACTTCCAACAAACGCCTCAGCCTCCTTCACTGATTTAAACCACTTATAATCTCCAGTAGTAAGCGTAATTCGAAGATCGGCTGGGTTTCGAAGAGAGGGTCTGAATCCGCGATCAAAAAGCACTTTCATTACACCTTTAAACTCAGCACGCATCTTCAGAACCTGGGGGGCAAAATCCTCCACAAAACGAATGACCATATTTTGAAAGGCAAAAGTACCTCTGCGGCGTGCCTCCATCATCAAACGGTTTTTCACCTGGTATTGATGAAAGCATAAAATAATCGGCCGTGGGCGGGAACCCAGAATTGCTCGAGGAACATAGATCCTGTGTGCCCTTTCAAGCTCAGGTGGAGTCGGAAAAAATTCTTTCCCGAAAATCTCACAGAGAAACTTGGAAAAAAATTCAACGGGAGAGCCCTTTTCGGTGGCCTCTGGCAAACCAAGAATTCGTAGATTGCAACGTCTGCTTCGATTTTCAAGATCCACCATTTTGGAAAAAAGTTTACTATTCTTCTCCTCTAAGTTGGAGCAGAGAGTTTCAAGATATTGAACACAACGTTTTAAATCTTCAGAAGTTACGTCAATGCGAGATAAATGTTCATCATGATCATCCACTCTAGCATTAATCTGATCCAGTTTGACATTCAGCTGGTTGAAAGAAGTTCTAAATTCAGTTCTAAAATCCATTAAAGTATCTTGTCGATGTTGTTCCAGAACAGCGAGAATGTCAGCCGGCAAAGCCGTAGAAGTTTCCTTTTTCCCGGTTTTAGTACTTTTGGTAGCCATTATAAGATAGATGTGTTTGCAGGCAGGTAGAAGAGAACTAATAAAATACCTAACTAAGGTTTAAGAAGGGAGACACATAGTGCAAAGGTAAGAAGAATAACGGAGCAAAAGTTCGGAGCAACTAAGCAATCGCCATCTTACCGGAAGTCCAAAGAATATTGGAAGGAGAAGCTGGCAGGGATGATGGAAGAGCAGCAATGGCTTGAGTTTCTCAGGAAAATGAGGAAGGAGCATGATAGATGTATTCCAAAAGCAAAGAAATACTCAAATGGCAAAATTGTACAATTGTAGCTGACAAGGGAAGTCAAAGCTAATGTAAAAGCAAAAGAGAGGGCATACAACAAAGCAAAAATTAGTGGGAGAGATAGAGGATTGGGAAGTTTTTAAAAACTTACAGAAAGCAGCTAAATGAATCATTAGAAGCAAAAAAATGAAATATGAAAACAAGCTAGCAAACAATGTTAAGGTGGATAGAAAAAGCTTTTTCAAGTATGTAAAAATAAAAGGGAGATGAGAGTGGATATAGGACTGCTAGGAAATGAGGCTGGAGAAATAATAAAGGGGAACAAGGAGATGGCAGATGAACTAAGTGAGTATTTTGCATCAGTCTTCACTGTAGAAGACACTAGCAGTATTCCAGGTGTTGAAGGATGTGAGGGAAGAGAGGTGAATGCAGTTACAATTACAAGGGAGAAGATGCTTAAAAAGCTGAAAGACCTGAAGGTACATAAGTCACCCAGACCAGATGAACTGCACCCTAGGGTTCTGAAAGAGGTAGTGGTAGATATTGTGGAAGCATTACTGATGATCTTTCAAGAAGCATTGGACTCTGGCATGGTTCCAGAGGACTGGAAAATTGCAAATGTCACTCCACTCTTCAAGGAAAAGAGGGAGGCAGCAGAAAGGAAATTATAGACCAGTTAGCCTGACCTCAGTGGTTGGGATGAAGTTGGAGTCAATTGTTAAGGATGAGGTTGTCAGATGAATCATGCCTGATGAACCTGTTGGAATTCTTTGAAGAGACTAGAAGTAGGATGGATAAAGGGATACAGTGGATGTTGTATATTTTGACATTCAAAAGGCCTTTGACAAAGTGCCACACATGAGGCTGTTTATCAAGTTAAGAACCCATGGTACTACAGGAAAGTTACTAACATGGTTAGAGCATTGACTGATTGGAAGAAGGCAGCAAGTGGGAATAAAAGGATCCTTTTCTGGTTGGCTGCCCGTGACTCGTGGTGTTCACAGGGGTTGGTGTTGGGACCTTTTCTTTTTATGCTGTATTTCAATAATTTAGATGATGGAATAGATGGCTTTGCTACCAAGTTTGCAGATTATACAAAGACTGGTGGAGGGGCAGGTAGTGTTGAGGAAACAGGAAGTTTGCAGAAGGACTTAGTTTAGGAGAATGGGCAAGAAAGTGGTAAATGAAACATAATGTCTGAAAATGCATGCTCATGCACTTTGATAGAAGAAATAAATGTGCAGGCTATTTTCTAAATGGTTAGAAAACTGAAAAATCTTTCTGCAGAACACCCTAAAGGTTAACTTCCAGGTAGAGTCAGTGGTAAGGAAGGCAAATGGAATGTCTCAAATACAAGAGCAGGGATGTGATGCTGAGGCTTTACACGACACTGGTGAGGTCTTACCTTGAGTATTGTGAACAGTTTTGGGCTCCTTATCTGAGAAAAGATGTGCTGGCATTGGAGAGGGTTAAAGAGGTTCACAGCGTTGATTCTGGGAATGAAAGGGTTATCATATAAAGAAAGTTTGGTGGCTCTGGGCCTGTACTTGCTGGAATTTAGAAGGATGGGGGGGGGGGGGATCTGATTGAAACCCTTCGAATGTTGAAAGCCCTAAATGGAGTAGATGTGGGAAGGTGGTTTCCCATGGTGGGGGAGTCTACCTTGGGGTAGAGTGGCGTCCATTTAAAACAGAGATGTGGAGAAATCTCTTTAGCTAGAAGGTAATGAATTTATGGTATTTGTTACCACAGACAGTTGTGGAGGTGTGTTTAAGGTGGAACTTGATCGTTCTTGATTAGCCATAGCATCAAAGGATACAGGGAGAAGGCCGGGGAGTGGTGCTGAAGAGGGGAAGAAAGGATCAGCCATGATTGAATGGCAGAGCAGACTCAATGGGCCAAGTGGCCTAATTCTGTTCCTATGTCTTATGGAATGCTTTGTTGCAGAAGAACATTTTAACTCTGGTGTCATCTTTCAGAATGCATAACAGGGACCCGGAGCAATGAACAAAACCCAACAACTCTGGAGTGGTATAGCAAGAAAACATGTCCATATTGACCATTGTACTTATCTTTGCTAGTCCCCTTTACTCCCAAAACCTGCTCCTATTTCTTAAGTTCTGATACTTACCCACACTAGGTCAGTAGCCTTATCGAGTCAAGTGCTTGTTGAGTTGCTGCTTAGACATTGTGAGAGTATCCGCCTCTAGCAGCTCCCCAGGAAAGTGTGTTGCAGATTCCAGCCACTTCCTGTGGAAAAGAAATCCTCCTCTAAGGTGACAGGAAGGTTGGGGATGCGTTTTAAAGTAGCACCAAGTTCTGATGAATTGTGGTTATGTTTCTGCTAAACCATAAACTCGAGTTTACGTTGCATGTAGTGCACAGGTGGGATTTATCCCTAGAAAGACCAAGCAGCAAAATCCCTCTGGCAGAATAAAAACAATTCATGTTGTTGGCATTCCCACAATTAGGATCTTTCAAAATCAGGGTGAAGCTATACAAAATTTTCATTCAGAAGTTTAAATGCTTTAGATATATTCTGGGGAAATATGAATTGTATACATTTTGAAGAGTTAATTGTCCCTAATTGTACATTTATCTTTTGCCATTAGATAGTTCTCTTTTATTCCAACTTGCTTTTGAGTACTATGGACATCTACAACACCACATTTTAATAATAATGCTGAGAACAAATACATAGGTGTGAAGCTCTTTTGGAATTGAGTATGTGAATGACACAATGTTTAATGCAAGGATATTCTTTTAAAAACTAATTCAGCTCAGTAACCCTTTATTTATAAGTTAATATTTCTAAGCCGGGTTAGTAAATACATGTGAGTATTGTAAAACAGGAGAGTGTCTGAGCAGTGTTTTAAGTGGATGCTATTTTCTTCACAAGCTGAACACTACACAAGATCAGTAGCACATTAAATTTTAAGAATGCTAAAAATATACAGATTTTGAAGTACAGTTTTGTTCATAAAGGGACAATATAAAGTGATAGTCTAATATATCTGCGTTAATGATTGAAATTATATTGATGTATCGCTCGAGTTTAATTCTAACACAGCTTAGAGCTGCTTCTGAGTTATCAATCAGCCAGACTGTACCTTTGCTTCAATCTCCATTGCAGAAGAATGCTCCCGACTGCACCGGTATAATATCTCCATGCATCCTGGTGGGATCTGTAATTTAACTACAAAGGTTACACAGAGTGAGATGTACAAGTGAGACTGCTAAATCTGTGCTGAATTGTACATTGGTTATAATTCTTGGAAGCTATGTTCAATCCTGGAATGATTTTCATGAACTTCCTTGAACCCCCTTCAGTTTGAGTATATCCTTAGTGTCTACAGCTCCAAAATGACAAGGAGAATTAAATTTCTAGCAACAAATTTGACTCATGACAATATAAAGCCATGCTTCCCCAGCTCTCTGCCATCCTATTATAAGTATTCATTGCTTTTGATTTCCATAACTGATTGATAACACCCTTTTTTTTTGCACAACCACCCGGATTCAAAACCGTATTCTCATCTGTATTCTCATCCTCTAGGCTGTGTTTCAACAAATGGATGTAATGTTGAGGCTTTATAAAGCACTGGTGAGCCCTTACATGGAGTATTGTGAGCAGTTTTGTGCCCCTTATCTTAGAAAGGATATACTCAAACTGAAGGGGGTTCAAGGAGGTGCATGAAAATGATTCCAGGATTCAATAGCTTGTTGTATGAACAGCATTTGATGGTGGGCCCGTATTCACTGGAATTTAGAAGAATGAGGGGTGACCTAATTGAAACCTACCAAATTGTGAAAGACCTTGACAGAGTGGATGTGGAGAGGATGTTTCCTATGGTGGGAGAGTCTAAGACCAGAGGACACGGCCTCAAGATAGAGGGGTATCCTTTTAGAACAGAGATGAGGAGGAATTTCTTTAGCCAGAGTGTGGTGAATCTGTGGCTTTGATAGATTCTGATTTAGTCAGGACGCGAAGGGATCCAGGGATTGGGGGAGGCGGAAGGCAGGAAATTGGGGCTGAGAGGAAAAATGGATCAGCCATGATGAAATGGCAGAGCAGACTCAATGGGCTGAATGGCCTAATTCTGCTCCTATTGGTCTAAATAGGCTAGAGATTAAAACAAAAGTCACTTTTTAAAAAAATCATAAAAATACATTTGATCTATCAGGCCATTCCATTGGATTTGAGATACTTTTCAGCTTGTCCCTTTCTCTTGAGAACAAAATGTCTCTCTGATTTTAACTTATATACATAGCTCTAACACTAATTCAGTCCCATTTTGGCTAACCTTATTTTACCCTCATCACGTGTCCAACTCCATCAGATATGGCAGAACTGTCCGAAGCTGATCTGTATTTTTCTTTACCCTTTTCTGTGCTCCAAGTGTCCTAATTCATCAGATCTTGGTTTCAGATTGGCTTTGATTTCTCATAATCTATGCGTATCTCATTCTAGGAAGCCATAATAAATATTATTCAAAATGTAAGTCTATCCTGTGCTCCTTTTCCTTTCAACATCAACAAGCTGTTAAAATGTCACAATATGTCCGTTCTGAGTTGGGGATCTAAGTGAGTTGGCTATTTCAACTAAGCTACTGAAAAGGAAAGTATATCTCTTGTTGAAATTTAACATTGTTCAAACCAATCATTAATAAAAAATCACAAGTAATTTTGATTTCATATATCAACAAGTTTCTTTCAGATTTCAAGATCTTGAGAGTTTTGAAACAATTTATTTTCTGTGATCAGTTTTGCCTTTTGCAATTGGTTGATTTACACTGCAATATAATTTGAAAGTGACCTTCCTGTGCTGGCTGACACAACCAACAGGAAATCCAGGGGAAAGCACAGTGACCAGGTCTCTGGCACTGAGTGTGGCTCAGAAAGCAAAGGGAGCAAGAAGACTGTAGAAGTGATAGGGGTTTCCATAGTTTGAGGAGCAGCAGGAGATTCTGTGGACATGAAAGAGACACCCTGATGGTATGTTGCCACCCAGATGTCAGAGTCAGGGATGTCTCACAGCGAGTCCACAGCATTCTAAAGGGGGAGGATGAGTAGCCAGAAGTCATGGTACATATTGATATCAATGACATGGGTAGGAAAAGGTCCTGAGGAGAGAATATAGTAAGTACGTAGAAAGCTGAAAAGCAGATCAACAAAAAAGCAGGAGATCAACAAACTGCAAGACTAAAAAGATCCTGATGTGAAATATGTACAGCCCTCCGAACAGTGGCTATGTTGTGGGCTACAAATTACAATGGGAGATAGAAAATGCATGTCAAAAGAGCAATGTTGCAATAATCATGGGGGATTTCAATGTGCAGGTAGATTGGGAAAATTAAGTTAGTGCTAGATCCCAAGACAGGGAATTTATAGAATGCCTACCAGATGGATTTTTAGAGCAGCTTGTGGTTGACCTCACTAGGGAATCTGCTGTTCTGGATTCGATGTTGTGCAATGAAATGGATTTGTTTAGGGAGCTTAATGTAAAGGAACCCTTAAGAGGCAATGATCCTAATATAATTGAATTCATCCTGCAGTTTGAGAGGGAGAAGCTAAAGTTAGATGCATCAGTATTACAGTAGAGTAAAGGGTACTACAGAGGCATGAGAGAGGAGTTGGTCAAAGTTGCTTGTAAGGGCATGCTATGGGGGATGATGGCTGGAGTTTCTGGGAACAATTTGGAGGGTGCAGAATAGATACATCCCAAATAAGTAGTAGTATTCAACATTCTAGTATGTTGTAATGAGGCAGCCATGAATGAGGGAAGTGAAAGACAGGTGGAAATAAAAGAAAGGGCATACAGTACAGCCAAAATTATTGTGATGCTAGAGGACTGGGAAGCTTTTAAGAACCAATTGAGGTGAGAGTGAATATTGGACTACTGGAAAATGGCACTGGGAAGGTAGTAATGGGACCATAGAAATAGAGGACGAACTCAATATGTATTTTGCATCATTGTTCACTGTGGAAGACATGAGCTGTATGCCAGAAATTTGGGAATGTCGGGGGCAGAAATGAGTGTAATTGATACTACTCAGGAGAACGTGCTTGGGATGATGAAATATCTTAAGTTAGATAAGTCACCTGGACTACAACCCAGAGTTCTGAAAGAGGTAACTGAAGAGATTGTGGATGCATTAGTAGTGACCTTTCAAGAAGCACTAGATTCTGGAATAGTTTTGGAGGACAAGAACATTGTTTACCTGGATTTTCAGAAGGCTTTTGACAGGGTGCTGCACATCAGGCTGCTAAGCAAGATGAGCACCCATGGTATTACAGGAAAGCTACTAGCACAGATAGAAGATTGTCAAACTGGCTGGAGACAGGGATTTGGAATAAAGGGAGCCTTTTCTGTTGGTGACCAGTGGTATTCCACAGGGGTTAGTATTGGGACAGCTTCTATTCACATTATATGCCAATGATTTGGATGGAGAAATTGAAGGCTTTGTAGGCAGGTTTGCAGCCACATAGAAGGAAGTAGTTGTGTTGAGGAAGCAGGGAGTCTGCAGAAAGACTTAGACTTGGAAGGAATAAAGGCATTGATTATTTTCTAAATGGGGAGCAAATTCAGAAATCAGGGGTGCAAAGGGACTTGCAAGTCTTATGCAGGATTTCCTAAATGTTAACTTGCAGATTGAGTATTTGGTAAGGAAGGCAAATACAATGTTTGCATTCATTTTGAGAGGACTAGAGTATAAAAACAAGGTTGTAATACTAAGGCTTTATAAGGCATTGGTTAGACTGCACATGGAGTATTATGAGCAATTCTGGGTCCCTTATGTAAGAAAGGATGTGCTGACATTGGAGAAGGTCCAGAGGAAGTTCACAACAATGATCCTTGGAATGAAAGATTTAAGACTTGTTGGTGTTGTGTATTTAATATTTCAGTAATATTTGAGTAACATTGTAAATAATTGTTTGATTAAGTATTATTTGCTTGTTTACATAATTCATTATGGGTTATATGTAAAAGTACGTGAATGGCATACGTCATTACACCACCATGTTGTAAGTGAGTGCCTCACTAAAGTAGAGCTAAATGTACACGGGTTATCCCCAGTTGCTGTGTTTTTCTTCCAATTAGTTTTATGTTTTGGAGTTACAAAACATAACAGTGGTGACGAGGAAAATTTAAAACAAGCCCAAGTCATCTGCCTACCTATTGAAGAGAAAAAGATAAATGTCAAGTTGTAGTTTTAAAAAGAGAACTAATCTGCACGCTGTTGATGAAAAATATGATTATGATGAGTGTGACACAGGACTGGGTATCCTTGAGATTTCTTCCAACATTTTGTATTCCAGATTCCAGCATCTGTAGTTTCTTGTGTCTCTGTACTCTATCAAACCTTCTTAACATCCTCCTTCCTACTCACAGTCCCTACCAGTTTTATATAATTTGTGGACAGTGAGGAAGGCCATCAGTGATTGCAGCAGGATCTGGACCAGCTGGAAAAATAGGCTGAAAAATGGCAACCAGGTTAGGCCTTTCGCAGTGACTGGTAGGGCTCTGAGGGGTGTAGTAGACCAAAGTGATTCAGAAATACAGATCCATAATTCATTGAAAGTGGCGTCACAGATAGTTAGGATCATAAAGCTTTTGGCACATTGGCCTTTGTAAATCAAGTATCGAGTGGAGGAGATGGGATATTATGTTGAAGTTGTATAAGATGTTGGTGAGGCCTAATTTGGAATATTGTGTGCAGTTTTGGTTACCTACCTACAGGAAAGATGCAAATAAGGTTGAAAGAGTACAGAGAAAATTTACAAGGATGTTGTGGGACTGGAGTATCTGAGTTATAAGGAAAGATCGAATAGGCAAGGACTTTATTCCTTGGAATGTAGAAGATCTGAGGTGAAATTTGATAGTGGAATGCCAAATATTGAGGGGTATAGCTAGGGTAAATACAAGCAGGCTTTTTCCTCTGAAGTTGGTTTGACTACAACTGAGGGTGAAAGGTGAAAATGTTAATGGAAATATGAAGGGAATCTGCTTCACTGAGAGGGCTGTGAGAGCGTGGAATGAGCTGCCAGCACAATTAATGGATGCAAGTTTGATTTCAATGTTTAAGAGAACTTTGGATACGTACATGGATGGCAGGAGTATGGAGGGCTATGGTCCGGGTGCAGGCTGATGGGAGTTAGCAGGTTAAATCATTCAGCATGGACTAGGTGGGCTTTTGTTCTGTGACTCAATTATCTGCAATATTGGAAATATGGCATTTGGTTTGCTCAGGCTAAGCATGTTTTGTTTTTTTACTGCTCTGCCTTGCTGCATATTTCAGCTCATTCATTTCCCTTTCGATAGACCAGTTCCTAGTTTTCTGAGGAGGTAATTTTCTCAAAGTCGGTGATGGGTAGACACAACCAGTTCTTTTGAATTGGTGTAGAGTTATTTTTGATGTCGGCTCTTTTTATATTAGTTTTGAAGGATAGTAGGCTGTGCCCATCATCTTTATGATTTTTATCCCCATGATTTTTATTTCATAATTTCACTGTATTTTAAGTATGCGCTTTTTGCAGTGTATGTAACCAGTCATACTTGGTAGAAAAAAAGATGTAGATGAATCAGTTCTTTGCCAGAAGCTGATAAATGCAGAAGTATTTTTAGTGGAAGATAAATGCGTGTGAACTACTTGAATGAGGTGAGCCCTACACCAGAGGCACATTCATTGTGGACATTTTAACTTCAGCTACAGTGTTGCAGATGTCCTTGTGCATCTCATTGACCATGCTCAAAGAGAGCCTAGAAGGAAATGGTTGACTGGATTAGGGAATGGCAAAAATAAGTTTACTGATAGAATTGGATATAGGAGGTACAGTACTCAGGAATTTGAGTAAGTAGTTATCTTTGAGTTGATCCAACTTTCAGTGAGATCATAGTTGATCCATGACCTTAGTTCATTTGCCTGCCTTTACCCTCTTTGTCATAATACTATTTGTTAATAAAAGTCTATCATCTGAGGTTTACAATTCATAATCAAGCAAGGATTTGGCAGTGTGATTTTCAGATTTCTATCATCCTTTGTATTTAGAAAAATAAGTCTTGGAAAGTTTGGCTCTAACTGTTAGGCCTTGACCTCTTGACTTCATAGCTAAAAGAAAAACTCTCCTAATTTATCACATTCTCATTGCCTGTCAGTCACACAATGTCCAGATAGTTCTGCACCTAGTTCAATCAGACTATGTATATAGGCTAATCTCACGTATATACAGGCCCAAGCAGACAGTTGTACATTGTGTTTTATAGGATTGTTTTTACATTTATATTTATTGTGTTTGCTTTTGTTTTTTTAAAATTATGTTTGTGTTTGTTTTATGCTGCTTCAGATCAGGACTAACAATCGTTTAATTCTCTTTTACTCTTGTGTATTGAAGATTGACAACAAACAGTCTTAAATCTTGAAGAGCTTCTCATTATTTTCTCCATTTGCTCATTACACTTTAATGATCATAGTTTATGATCAAAGCCTCTTCAAGCTTTTTAGTCGAAAGAGGTTTTAGGTTAAGTAAAGTTAGGTTAGTTCTTGGAAAGGTTTGATTGAGTTGTAGCAGTGCATTTTATAGAATGTGTCACATACTTCAGGCACAACGTGTTTGTGGTGAGGGGAGAGAAGGCTTAAGATGGTGTCTAGGATGCTAATCAAACAAGCTACTTTTGACAATGTTGAGTTTGGACTGGAGGTAGGACTAAAACTTGGACAGATTGACGCACTCGGGCTGGACCCAAGAGCAAACGACAAACCAATGTTTAGCCGATTTACATGCTGAGCCAGATTTAAAAGATTAAGGCATCAGCTGAGGGCAAAGGATGAACCAGTGCTCAGCTCATTACTCCGTAAGGCTTACTTGCCTCAGTGCTGAACTGGCTTTGTGCCTGTGGCCTCGCCTTTGGGGACTGCAGTTCATCTTCTGTCTGTTATTGTTTACTTTTCTATTGTTTGTGCAATTTGTCCTTTCTTTTGATTGAATGTTTGATTGCCTTTGTGGTGCAGGATTTTCATAAATTCTATTGTTTCTTTTTTTTGTGGATCCATGTAAGAAGGTGATCCTCATGATTGTATATGGTGTACATAATTTGATAATGTACTTTGAATTTGAACTTTGAGTATTGTTGAGGTTAAACTCATTCAGGAATGTGGAGTCTGCTCTGTAACCTTTTGATTGGTCTTCACCAATAAAGACAACGATGCTTTTGATTGGTCTTCACCAATAAAGACAGCGATGCTTTTGATTGGTCTTCACAAATAAAGACAACGATGCTTTTGATTGGTCTTCACCAATAAAGACAACGATGCTTTTGATTGGTCTTCACCAATAAAGACAGCGATATTTTTGGAGTTTGCACTTATTGTTTATTACATAATCATCTGCTATCATTAACAACTAGCAGTGTGGGTCCCTGAAGCTTTGATCTGAATTTTTAGTTGTGAGATTTCTTTGCTTTGTCTTTTTGCATCTTGCTTCTGTTTAGCAGAAGCTGTGCTGCTGCTTCACTTGGTAGGCAGCTCATTTTCTATGACATGTTTGGTACCTCTTCTGAGATATTCACTTACACTCTCTGTTGAAGTAGAATGATTCCCTAGATTGATGGTAATAGTAGTTTTTGGGATTTGCTCTGAAGACACATATTGTAATAATTTTGCTGCCTTTGATAGCCTACGATGCTCCATTGATATCCAGATTTGTGCTGTCGGATCTATTCTGAATGTATGGGATTGTACTTGAATTCCAGAATGGAATGTAGTAAAGCTTTTCATTTCTGATTGCTATCAAGTGTTGGGATTGTATTTAACTCTGATGCACCTTCAGGCTGGAATAACTTGTAACATTCTTTCTCTTGAATTCCCCATGAAGAATGGTGATAGGACTAAGATCCCCCAGGCCCGGCAGCAGTGGTTATACTGTACCTGGGAACAATGGATGGAACCTGGGAGAAATTTGAGAGAGAAACCATATAGTAATGAGTTCAGCTTTTACTGACAGTTTGCCTGACACAAATTTAAATGTAACCTGAGCCACTCATGTGAGTGGAACAAAAATAACATAGTTATCTTCAAAATAAATTGTGTTTTAGCTGAAATCTTTTGTGTTCTTATTGCCAAGTGCCTAAACCAAATATACTGTACTGGTTTGTCAGCTGTGCATTTTAAAAGAGTATTTTAGAATTGCAAGGGAAGTGTTAGTTTAAAAAAGCAACAGCTCAAGTATGGCATTATCCCAAATCATTAAATACTGTATTTACAAAAACCGTGACCCTTATCCCTATCCCCTTTAGGAAAGCGCTATTCAACTACTGGAATTCTTTGGTCAAGGGGTTTCAACCATTTCAATTGGTCTGAAAGATGTGCATGTTCTGATTTCCCCTTACACCCTAATTTAATTTGTGTTTGGATTGCAGAGTAAAGGACTGACTGTGATATGAGAATAGGAGACTAAAGCACACTCTAAAATATCATGTTTATTGAACTGCATTACACTTACTGAAAGTATTTCACAAAATATTAGAAATGAGCTCACTTTCAAATATTAGAAAATACCCCATATTTAAAAGGTCATTTGATCTGGAGGAAGGGCAATGCATTACTGGCATTGAAAGTAAAATTTAAGTTAAACACTGCAGAAACATTAATTTAAAAAAAATTACATTTCTGATCTCACAATGGATCAATGTTAATCTTTGACCTCTAGTTGGTTGAGATAGGAAAGAAACACCAGGATTTTTGCCTCAAGTACATATGTACTTGGATAAGAAGTAAATTGCTCTTGCTTGTGATGCTGTACTTGGTGGAATAACCGTCAGATCATTTTTTTTGTTAGATTGGAGATCAGCACTTAGGTGATACAGTGGGAGCAGTCAACACTCACTGTAGCATATTTCAGCAAATGGTCTTGCTTAAGGAAAGGAGTGAGCCACAGGATAAAACTTGAAACTTTCTGGTCTTCACACTAACTATTAGCTGCACAATTCACTGATGTTATTTTGTACAATTAATGAAAAGTGCAACAAAAACACTTTTTTCCCCCGAAAATATCAAGTTTTTTTTAATTTTCAGATGGAATATTTGTTTTACAGAACTCCAATATATCAGCAGTCTGTCTCTTGGTAATCAATCACAGATTGCAAATCACATGAGGAACAAATCTCTAAGATATGTTCTTCATGTCTAGTGTGTTGGGTTATTTTCATGTCTTGTGGTTTGAATTTGGCTGCTATCATTTCAGAGGAATTTCCTGCCATCTGTATTCAATCGAATTTTCTCACAGATTTGTGCTTGCTAGTAAATATAAGGATCTGGCAGTAGATGCTTTGTTCATCTTCAGTGACAGCCATTTTAGTTAAACTGTTAACAGCATTTTGGCAGAATCCATTAGATCCAAATGAGCTTCTTACTATTATTTAAAAAAAAAGATACAAGCTGGTGCAATATTGAATGCATGACAAAGGGGAACCATTGCTAAAATTCATCTGATGAGCTGCAATGAAACAAGGCCAGAGAATCAGGCAAATTGATGCATAATTGAAAGGGGAAACAAGTGCTGGGTTTGGTTATAGATACTCATTTGATGTTTTAACAGAATTGTTATTGTCACAAATATTTATTTATCTTCTTGAAATTTGGTACATTGGTTATTAGTTTTCACAAAGAAGATACTCCTCAAGCAAAGGAAGAAAATGTCGTTTTGATTCAAATTATAAAAGAGATTTCTTTTTAATTTAATTTAACAAATGGTATCAGCACTCAGAAAAACCATTCATCTCATAAATGGATGTACACAATTGTAACAAAATATTATAAACATGCTACGTTAATTTAGATGTAGATTGTATTCAATGTTTAATAGGCACCCAAAGATTAGGAAATACAAATCAATTTAATGTCTCAGGTGGTTTATATACAAACCAGAGCAGCCTGGTGGTGCTTCTCAGAATGGGATCTAATTAACATGAGATGTGTGAGTTAATTGAAGGACTTGGGTCATCTGTACAAAGGTTAGAAATATGCAGACCAGGTTAACCTCCTATATATAAGGGCTAATTCAATGATTGTAGCTCTCTAAGCAGGAAGGGAAGCACTTGTAGATGTCACTCACTGGGAGATCACTGGATTTTCTCAATGGAGTTTAATGAACAGAAACATCGGGGCTGCTGGCATGAAATTTCTGGAGGTTTACTCCCTGAAACCCTATTTCTTCAGCCTGATTGTTATTGGGTTTGAACAATGTTATAGATTTTGTGAAGCTGTCTGAGTTCCCTTCTGTCTTGTATCCATGAACTTGATCGTATCTCTTCAGTATGTGTAACAATGGATATGCACATTTTGTTTAAGTGTTTGTGTTGGTGGGATAGGTTAACATGCCAGATTGAAATGCTTGGTGCTTGTCATGCAGGTAATAATCATCAATCTACATTAATCGATTATTAATTCAAGTGCTATTATTTCAAGTTTATTCAATAGTTTTTAATCAGTAAATATTGCAACAAACCTTGCATCACAATATGCCTATATTGTCAGGTATGGGTCAATTAGCTAACACGAGGAAATCTGCAGATGCTGGAAATTCAAGCAACACACACAAAATGCTGGTGGAACGCAGCAGCAGGTCAGGCAGCATCTATAGGGAGAAGCACTGTCGACGTTTCAGGCCGAGACCCTTCGTCAGGACTAACTGAAAGGAAAGATAGTAAGAGATTTGAAAGTAGTAAGGGGAGGGGAAAATGCGAAATTATAGGAGAAGACCGGAGGGGGTGGGATGAAGCTGAGAGCCGGAAAGGTGATTGGCAAAAGGGATACAGAGCTGGAGAAGGGAAAGGATCATGGGACGGGAGGTCTAGGGAGAAAGAAAGGGGGAGGGGAGCACTCAGTTGCCTTTGAGCGAGAAGGCTGTGGATTCAAATCTTAGCCAGAGTCTAGACTGATATTGAAAAATTTAGACTGACACTCTGATGTGGTTCTTAAGGTGTGCTACCATTGAAGGTGCTGTCTTGAATGAAATCTTAAACCACATGTCTCAGATGGATGTAAATGATCCAGTGTCACAATCTCAAACACATGCCATTGTTTCCAGATTGCAGGCCAATATTTTTTTGATGCTGATGGAGGCATCCCTCAGCACTATCATCCCTCAACTTGTTAAAGAACAAATTTGTAAAAAAAAAGTAAAAGCAAGAACATTAAGTCATGAATATGAAAAAGCTTTGGGAATAAGCAATAGGTCAATGCTGTTCAAAATAATATAATTCAGGGTACTAACTAGATCCATCATAAAACAATGGCTCACCTTTCATTGTACCATGTTGCTGTAATGCCACGGATTGGTGAATTTATAGTACCACTCCCCCCCCCCCCCCCCCCCGCCCCGCACCCAGTCCAGAAGAATAGGACTATTCTATCAGATCTGTGCTGGAATTTCCAGCAAAAATATCTAATTGGTAACTGAAGATATAAAATTAGTGGAAAACAATCCACTTGCTTAGGAATCTTTTGACATTTGGATTCAATTTCATCCTAGAAGCAAAACAGGATTTTCAGATTAGGATACACTCTGAAATAGGCATCCCTTTCTAATTAGCTAGCCTTGTTGTTTAAATGCTAGTATGCCTAGTAAAACTAATAGATGGAAGGTTTTGAAGGTTACTTGACAGAATTGTTATTTGAAGTGTAACTATGTTAATTAGTGAAAGAAAAATACATTTTATTTTGTGCTAATGGTGAAATTCTTAGTTCAGTGAAGTGGAGAGTTTCACTATTGTGGATGTTTTAGACATCTACTATATCAATGTGAATTTCCTCCAAACTCAGGTAGAGCACATGTGGTAACAAACTAAACCTCTTTCTACATCATCCCATCTAAACTTTTAAAGGTCAAAAATTGATAAAGATATTTATATTTTACAATGCTCTTCAGTCTTGACCTCAGAAAGGCAGCCACTACTGAACAGCTATAATAGGCTTCAGGCCTGCAGATCTGTTGGGCAGATAGTTTTTGTCAACCTCCAGTTTCCAGCTGGAAGGTCTGGAGATGCCTAAAAACAGCTCTGAAAATTGTAGTCCTTCAGTTTCATGGAGAAGAAGGAAAGATGGAAAACTGAATGTCCCATGCCTGCCTCTGCACTGGATTAGGTTTAGATTTTGGTCAGAATCTAAGTCCCATGCCTGCCTCTGCACTGGATTAGGTTTAGATTTTGGTCAGAGGTCCCTGCCAGCACTGGCCTTTCAGGAGAAGCTTTATGTAAATAGAGTTCTATCCCTAATAACTATCCACAGGAACAGGAAGAACACCCCCCCCCCCCCCATGCCTATGAGATGAATATCTTTATCACAATGCCAAAAACTTATTGCTAAACATTATTGTGTAAAAGTCAATCGGTGTGATTCCAGCAGTAATTCCTACATTCACAGCTAAATTGTGGCAAGTTGCAGATCAAGCTTGTGGTCAACTCTGAAGGTCTGCTTTACTTCAAGTGTTCTGCAATTTTCAGACTGATGTACAACACATTGCTTCACTGAAGCATGATTAAACAGTGCAAGGTGCAGATAATTTCATTGATAACCATCTTCTTTTGTATTGCCTCGATGAGTAGACAAATCTGGTATTATGCTGCCCATCCCTGGAGCCTCTGAAGGGTTTGGATGTCTTTATCTGAAACCGATATTGTTTGCTTAGTTGGATGAATTTTCTGAGGGTATTGCATTCTAGTGATGAATGTACAATGTCACACCATTCTGATTTAATTTTCATCGTTAGTGATTCACCTCCCCCTCCTGTAGCCCCCTTTACTCTCCTTTCTCATCAGCCCCTGAAATTGATGTTTATGCTTTTACTGATGGATGCTGCATCCATTTTGTCTCTGAGACTGGTGTTCTTCACGCGTGTGCCTAGGCTGTTGCTGAAGAAGAGGGAGCATTGTTTTCACTTGCCATCCAAGAATATTCATCTTTTTTTTATCCAACCACAGGACCATAACCAGAATTAGGAATACAGTGCAAACTTTCTCTGAACTCAGCTGTACTTGGGGTTAAAACAGTAGGTGTTGGTTGGGTGATGGTGCCTCTGTCGTAAACATTACAGTCAGGGTTCATGGTCTTGCTTTTCCCCAAATCAGTGTTCAGGATCTTTTACCTATCAGGGTGAATCATTTCTGGGTACCACACATCACGTGTAATACCAGACTAGATCAAAAAGGCAGTATCTTGGCTTTACATTTGATCTTTAATTTTGGAGTAGAATAATAACACTTAAATTACCTGCTGTTAGTCCATCCCCTGAACAACATGCTGTGTAGGCTTAAGCTGGGGTGTCTCTTTCCTTTGCCTCCAGTTGAAACTGCACCAGAGCCTGGACAGAGCAAAAATGGTCTCCATTAGAATGCAGTTCATGAATTAATATCAGCAAATTTTCATACATGAGGAGTGGGTGAGGGGGGAACTTGATTCTATAGTGAAGCAGCCTATCAACAATTACCATCGGGAATCACACAGAAGGATGGCTGGGAGATGAGACACTGGATACATGCTAATATCCAAGTTAATAGGCAGCATTTCAGTAGTTTGATGAGAGAAATAAAAGCATGTGAGTTCAATTAACAAGCATGATCTAAATTGGAGATGACTGGTTCTAGATAAAAAAAATTCAATCTATATAGAAATAACTCTTAAATGTACATAACTCATATGTAGATATATATATATATATATATATATATATATATATAAACAAGAATTAAAATGCCTGAATTGCATTGAGGTTGATAAGATAATTTCTCAAAAAGTGCACATAGCACATTTGACAGTCTGCAAAATTGTCCGTATCTTCATTTGGACTGTGTGAGAATGTGTGTACGTATCTTCATTTGGACTGTGAGAATGTGTGTACGTATCTTCATTTGGACTGTGAGAATGTGTGTACGTATCTTCATTTGGACTGTGAGAATGTGTGTACGTATCTTCATTTGGACTGTGAGAATGTGTGTATGTATCTTCATTTGGACTGTGTGAGAATGTGTGTACGTATCTTCATTTGGACAGTGAATGAAGTTATTGGTTTCAGGAATGCAGCTACAGTTTTACATTTCCTTTGTAGTAAATTTATTTTATAACCAAACTTTTACATCATAAAATTAATTGTGCTCGTTTTACCTTGACAATGTGCCTGTGGATTGAAAACCATGCTTGATTTACGTGGATAATCAAGGGATCTGCTGTTGTAGTAAGCATACTTTCAAACATTCAGATTGTACCAGTTTTATGAAAACCAGAATTATTGTTTTAATGCCTAATTATAAAGCTAAATAAAGGTAATTTATTTTCAATCAGCAGAAAGCTTCTCCTGGTAGGGGTTCACTCAAAATGTGTTCCAGGCAAGAGTTGTGTGACCATCTCCCAGATTCACAGTATTGTGCATCTTCAGCCATTAAGCTTCCAGATGGTGAATACATTTATCAACAGTGTTTTTTATTGACATTAACTATCATTCAGTTGCAGGTGTAGAGCTCTGTATATGCAAGATGACAGACTATTGTTAGTCTCTGTGCTTGAAAACTACCATTGTATTCTATGCCCAGCAGTTCTGCTCAGGCAGCAGTTGTATCTTCAGTATATATATTTTCTGGCCTTACAACATTTCAAACATATGTCAATATATAGTTACAGAAAATACTTTTCAAGTTTCACTATTCATTTTTTCAATCTAGTTGATTTATGATGGGAGAAATTCTTCACATCATTCAAAACTAGCTTTCACTAAAAAGAACAATATGATATTCAGGAAACTGTGGTTTATACTTGGTGTCGTGCCAGTTGGATAAAACAGATTTTATTTCTTTTGTGTGTGGCACTTCACAAACTGTTTCAACAAAAGGAACTTCACTTAAACAAAGTACTTCATTTTCTTTTGTTTTGTAATTGTATTAATACTGCATTGAGCAACAGTGAGTGTACAAGGATCTCTTGTAAATGACCTTATTGTGCTGTTTGGTACAGTATTCTCCATAGATGTTCTGATTCTGTGCTTACACACATTGTTGATGAGGTAAAGTGAGACTGATAGTTTATCCAGTCACAACCAATTGTCTGGATTCTGTCCAAAGTTTTAATTTCCACAAACCACTTCAAACAGAACTTGCACATGAACTGTCTGAAAGAAATTACCCAAGTGACTAGGGGTGAACATAAGTGTCTTATAATGATGTAGATGAAATAAGGAGTGTTAAGTCATCTCCCACAGGAGGGCCAAAAGGTTAAACTTAGTTAAGTTGCTTGTAAGAACTGAATTTTTAATGTTTTTCTCCCATTCTTCCCCTAAGGTAAACCACTTGAGGCTATTTTGTGCATGGGTCTAGCTTTGATATGTTTTGTGGGCATCAGTATTCTATGTCATGGGATGTAGCAGGATTGAGTGGGATATTGCTGACAGGCATTCACTTTTCATTGGGGATCATCAAAGAGTGATCAGGAATCAGAATTCTTCAGGAATTTTCACTTCCCCAACGAATGCTTCAGCTATGAAACTGATAATTATTTATGTGTTGGTTTTCACAATTAAGGTATTTTTACAGCTTAAGAAAAATTGTGTCAGTTCAGTGCCCAAATCCAGATGGAAATATACATGTAAGTAATTAGCATAAGTTTCTAGGGCAGATTTGGCCTTATACCAGCATCTTTCCTATCAATGCTTGCGCAAAACCCTTCTGACAACTTAAATTTAAAGGGATGTACGCACTTTAAGATGAGTGGTTGCATATGGGGAAGGTATTGTTTTAGCTTGTATGAAGCTTTGAAGTGGATTTTAAATATCCTCCAGTTTTTGGCAAAGTAGTGTAAATTAAGCTGGTGAAAGGAACGGGGAAGTGTAGAGCTGGGGTTGTAGATGGAAGCTGGTGGAGAGCGACAAGGAAGATTAAATGAAACAAAAGGAAACCAGCTTGGACTGTGGAGGAACATGGAAGCAATGCAGCATTCAACTTCTACTGTGATCATGGTGAGGTGGGCAAGCTGGATGTTAAGAGGGTTGTGTGTTCTTCATATAGGGAATCATGCCTATGAGGTGGTTGCCAGCTTAACAGTACATAGGTAATTTAATCTCATAGGAAATCTGGTGCCAGGAACAGATTCTGCACCCTTCAGAGTCTACACTCTTTTCTACATGAAAGTCGGAAAGATGATCAGAATTTTACTTGGAAGGCATGAGTTTAAAGAAAAGCTTTTTAAAAAGGAGAGCTTTGCAAAGATAAAGTTTAGGGGTAAAAAAATATCAAGCCTGGGTGGTAAAAATGATGGCATCCAACTAAAGGGGTAGATAGCAGAAGACTTGCAGAAAAGTTTAGTTTTGGGGAAATGAAGTGTTTGTAGGAATGGGTAGGTGGTAATTCATGATTCTTGGAAGAATTATTAAGAGCGTTAAGGATGTACACATTTGAAATTGTGTATTATATTGCAAATTGTGTATCACCCCATGCCAAAAGTGGCCTAAATTTTTTCACTGCCCAGATGACTGTACTGTATTTCTATTGCTGCCATCACTTGAGCTGCATGTGGCATGATCTGCTTTGTTCCTGTAGCTTATTGGTGATTCCTCCATCAGGGACAGTCAAAGCTAAGCATGACTGTTCATTATCCCAGCACTGAAGTCTCTGATATAATGCACGAGCTCCCTTGCCTTCTAACTTACTCCCCCTCTGTGAAAAGGATTGTTGTCCACATTGGCACAACTGACATTGTTCAGCACAATCTTAGCTGCTCAAATGTGAATTTAGTGGTCTCTTTGAAATTCTAAAAGTCGGTGGCAAGGACATTTTTATCTCTTGACCAATCCCCATGTCGGGTGGCAGCTCTGGGTGTTTCTTAACTTTAATCTATTTTATGAATGTGCCACATTTTCAAACCTAATGGCCTTCACCCAAACGGTCTAGGCTCATGGGTGCTGTCTGCAAACTCACATGGATGACTATTTACAATCATTGACATGTGTGATCCTTCCTTAACTACTTCCTCCTCACCGTGCACCCGCTCCATAAATGTTACCCATCCTATTCAGACCATTGTTGCTGGAAAGGCCCCTGATTAAACTATCCTGTTAAAGGTGTTAACAAAAATAACATTCTACTCTTAAACTTTACCTCCCCTGTTGCTCCACTTCAGGCTATTCTGTTTAAGCTAGCTCTTGTAAATGTGAGATCCCTTTCAAATAAGACTCTTATTACCTCTACAGAACTTGAGTTTATGTTCTTAACTGAGTCCTGGTTAAAGCTAAATGAATATTATCTGAACCCCTTAACTATGACAATTTCAGGGTACCAAGGCCCAGTGGCTGAGGTACCACATATTCAAAGAGCATTTTATGTGCAATTTACTGTCAGGCAACAGTTTTTCAAATTTTGAGGTACGTATGTTTAAGTTTGTGGTACAGATCCTGTCTTCTGCGTTAATATTTATCTGTCTCCTAAATCCAATGCCTGCTTTCTCTCAGAATTCTCAGAACTCTTGTTCTATATTATATTGAACTACAACAGGATTGTCATTGCTGGTCATTGATTTCAATATTCGTATTAATGATCTCTCAAATGTGAACTCTATGGCAGCTGAATTCATGAATTTGCTAGACAGCCTAGATCTTACCCAGCATGTCACTGAACCCATCCATTGACTGGAAGCACTGTTTCCTTTATTCTGCATGGGTGCACGGCTACACAGTAACTGCAATGCTCCCATGCACGTAGCCTTTGTTGCTGCTCAGAAGTCACTTTTATTGTCATTTTGACCATAACTGCTGGTACAGTACATAGTAAAAATGAGACGTTTTTCAGGACCATAGTGTTACATGACACAGTACAAAAACTAGACTGAACTACGTAAAAAAACAACACAGAGAGGAAAAAAAAACAACTATACTAGACCACAGACCTACCCAGGACTGCATAAAGTGCACAAAACAATGCAGGCATTACAATAAATAATGAACAGGACAATAGGACAACATTGCTTGTAAATACTCTTGACTTGGTAACAACAAAAGAGTTAAATATTATTAATATCTCTCTCTGATATCACTGTCTTTGATTATTCTTGTGTACTTTTTTGATGCTCTCCTGTCTGTAACCGAGACCACAAAATAAATTACAGTTTAAAAATAAAGTTTCTTGAAGCCGCAGCGCAACTTAAATTCTCTGAGCTGTTTAGCTGATCTGACCCATGTGACCTGAACGGCTCAATAAATGAAATGGTTGATTTTTTTCAACAACAACTTGACAATATATTAAACACAGTGACTCCACTTAAGGTTAAAAAGAAATTACTCAGTAAAACATCACCATGGTTAAACAATTTTGTCCACGTGTTCAAGAGATCAGGTGAAGTAGCTGAGAGAAAATGGAGGAAGACTAGGCTAAAAGTCTACTGTAATGTTTTCAAGGAAAAACTAGCCTCCTTTAATGTTGCTATATGCTCTGCAAGAAGAACCCATTTTCAAAAATATTGCTCTCCACTATAAACTGACTATTGAACCCTGCCCGAACCTATAATGTCCTCAGTCAAGCAACTGCTACAAAATGTGAGGAATTTGCAATATTTTTTAATCAACATAATTACTTCCATTAGGAAGTGTTTAGCTACAGATACTGGTAACCACTACAGCTAACTTTGTAAAGACTTCAACCGTTAAAATTTATAAGTATTTCCGATTCAGAACTCTATAAGATTGCCACAAAAAGTATACCATCTACTTGCTGTTTGGCCCGGTGCATACCACACTTTTAAAGGACTCTTTTACTAGTGTTTTCTATTCTGAAGAAAAATTATTAACACATCCATTGAAACTGTAGTTTTCCCCCTATGCCTTCAAAATTATGCCTATCAAACCTCTACTTAAGAAAGCCAAACCTTGATAGTGAAGTACTAGCTAACTACAGGCCTATATCAAGTTCCTTTCTTGGGCATGATTCATGAGAAAGTAATTTTCAACCAACTCAACAACTTCCTGAAACAGAACAATATTTCGAAAAGTTTCAGTCATGTTTTAGAGCAAACCACAACATGGAGACGGCACTTATCAAAATTGTCAACAACCTTTGGCTCAACCTGACACCAACAGGGTTTCTGTTCTAATTCTCCTAGATCTAAGCACTGCCTTTGACACAGTTGATCACAACATTCTCCTAGATTGCCTTAAGAACTGCATTGGGTTCTCTGGAGAGAAAAAATTTGTCTGTCTTGGAGACCAGTTTTTTAAGAGATATGATGTACCTTGTGGTATTACTCAGGGAAGCTGTCTTGTTCCCTGACTCTTCTCCTTACACATGCTCCCTTTAGGAGACATCATTAGAGAGCATAAACTTGATTTCCCCAGTTATGCAGATGAGACACAATTGGATATCTCAATGGAACAATAGACAATAGGTGCAGAAGTAGACCATTCGGCCCTTCGAGCCTGCACCGCCATTTTGAGATCATGGCTGATCAATTCCTATCAATACCCGGTTCCTGCCTTGTCCCCATATCCCTTGATTCCCCTATCCATAAGATACCTATCTAGCTCCTTCTTGAAAGCATCCAGAGAATTGGCCTCCACTGCCTTCCGAGGCAGTGCATTCCAGACCCCCACAACTCTCTGGGAGAAGAGGTTTTTCCTTAACTCTGTCCTAAATGACCTACCCCTTATTCTCAAACCATGCCCTCTGGTACTGGACTCTCCCAGCATCTGGAACATATTTCCTGCCTCTATCTTGTCCAATCCCTTAATAATCTTATGTGTTTCAATCAGATCTCCTCTCAATCTCCTTAATTCCAGCGTGTACAAGCCCAGTCTCTCTAACCTCTCTGCGTAAGACAGTCCAGACATCCCAGGAATTAACCTCGTGAATCTATGCTACACTTCCTCTACAGCCAGGATGTCCTTCCTTAACCCTGGAGACCAAAACTGTACACAATACTCCAGGTGTGGTCTCACCAGGGCTCTGTACAAATGCAAGAGGATTTCCTTGCTCTTGTACTCAATTCCCTTTGTAATAAAGGCCAACATTCCATTAGCCTTCTTCACTGCCTGCTGCACTTGCTCATTCACCTTCAGTGACTGATGAACAAGGACTCCGAGATCTCTTTGTATTACTCCCTTACCCAACTCTATACCGTTCAGATAATAATCTGCCTTCCTGTTCTTACTCCCAAAGTGGATAACCTCACCCTTATTCACATTAAACACCATCTGCCAAGTATCTGCCCACTCACCCAGCCTATCCAAGTCACCCTGAATTCTCCTAACATCCTCATCACATGTCACACTGCCACTTTTTTTTTTGTTGAAATCCCCCATAACTACTGCGACATTACCTTTGCCACATGCCAGTGTTAACTCCCTATTCAACTTGCACCCAATATCCATGCTACTGTTTGGTGGCCTGTAGACAACACCCATTAGGGTCTTTTTGCCCTTACTGTTCCTCAGTTCTATCCACACAGACTCATTTCTCCTGATCCTATGTCCCCCCTTGCAAAGGACTGAATCTCATTCCTCACCAACAGGGCCACCCCACCCCCTCTGCCCACATTTCTGTCCCTACGATAGCACGTATACCCTTGTACATTCATTTCCCAGGTCTGATCTCCCTGCAGCCATGTCTCCGTTATCCCAACAACATCATAGTTACCCATTCGCACCTGGGCTTCAAGCTCATCCGCCTTATTCCTGACACTTCGTGCATTCAGATATAGAATTTTTAACCCATTTCACCTCTCTCTGTTTGAATCGCTGCCTATTGTGCTTAACCCAGCTCCCTGAACTCCCATCGGGCTATACGCCCCTAGAATTTTGTTGCCCTTCCTACATTTACTTATTCTTTCAACACATTTAACTCCATGTTCCGTCAGACCATCCCTCTATACACGAGTCCTCCTTATCACTTGTTCTGCCCCACCTTCCTCTACTACACACTTAATATTCTGGAACCCTGTAGTCACCACCTGTCCTTTATTCTTCCTCTTGCTATCCTCTCTCACATTCTGGATCCCCGTCCCCTGCAAATTTGGTTTAAACCCCCCCAAGAAGCTCTAGCAAACTTCCCTGCAATGATGATGATGATAGCACCCAGTCTTCTCTGTTATCTGGTATGGCTGCAGTAAACAAATTAATTAGCAATAATTTCCTAAAGCTAATTGAAAATAAAACTGAAATACTTTTAGTTGTTCCCAAAGTCAAAAGAGATAAACTTCTTGATGAACTTAGGAACTTGGCTCCCCTTGTAAAATCAGAAGGAACAAGCCTGGGTGTTGTTGATTCAGATCTGAATTTGAAATCCCACATAAAGTGACCAGAGCAGCATTTCTGCACTTAAGAAATATTGCAATGATATGTCTGTTTCTGTTACATAATAATGCTGAAAACAAATTCATGCCTTTATATTGAACAGACTAGATTACTGCAGTGAACTTTTTACTGGCCTTCCAAAGGAATCTGTTGACCATTGTTTCCTCTAACTAAAATGCTTTAATGCACATAGCTTTTGTTGCTACACAACTGGAATTTTATGTAGTGTCAATGTAATTTAGAAATCTATGTTAATATAATTGTGAAATGCCCTATAATTAATTAATGAAGATAATCCATATTTTTTTCTAATTAATAAATGTACCGCCACCTTTACTTTGAAACATTTTAGAGCTTCAGTGCATTTAGTACATTGTCAGTGTTTCAAGTTACAACATTGTTACAAATTGTAACAATAAACACAGAATGGAAGTCAGTAGTCCAGCTGAATGCCAACAAAAAATACTCAGCTACTATTACAAACTACAACAAAAGTGTTGCCTCAAAAATATTGCAGCAATATTGTGATTTTTAAATTTTTTGTTTCTAGGAAATTTAAGACTGGTTCATTTGAGACATTCACTGATATATTGAACTATCTGTTTAGAAATGAAGAATTTGAAGAACTGTCAATTCTTGTTGATATGGTTGGAACATTTCAATATTCTAGTGCTGACTGTGAATATGAATTTACTCTGATGAATTCTATCAAATGTAAATCCAGAAACAGATTAGAAGTGGAACATTTGGATAATCTAATGTGGATTATGATGTATCTTTCATCTGAATGTGAAATTAATCTGGACAGTGTTTATGGAAAATGGATTTGCAATGAAGACAGATGCGAAAAAAGTTTACGAAACGTGGAAGGTTTTCTTTGTTGAACTGTATTTTATTATACGCTTCAATTAATAAATAAAATCAGAAGTCTACTGTCAAGATGAATCCACACTCAGGTTGGAGGAACAACACCTTATATACCGGCTGGGTAGCCTCCAACCTGATGGCATGAACATTGACTTCTCTAACTTCCGTTAATGCCCCTCCTCCCCTTCTTACCCCATCCCTGACATATTTAGTTGTTTGTTTTTTTCTCTCTCTCTGCACATCACTCTGCCTGTTCTCCATCTCCCTCTGGTGCTTCCCCCCCTCCCCCTTTCTTTCTCCCGAGGCCTCCCATCCCATGATCCTTTCCCTTCTCCAGCTCTGTATCCCTTTTGCCAAACACCTTTCCAGCTCTTAGCTTCATCCCACCCCCTCTAGTCTTCTCCTATCATTTCGCATTTCCCTCTCCCCCATTACTTTCAAATCTCTTGGTATCTTTCCTTTGAGTTAGTCCTGACAAAGGGTCTCGGCCCGAAACGTCGACAGTGCTTCTCCCTATAGATGCTGCCTGGCCTGCTGTGTTTCACCAGCATTTTGTGTGTGTTGTTAAAATCAGAAGTATGTGATTTTTCAATATTCATAGTATGCATATTACAAAAAACAAAAACACTTAAAGTGCTGAGAGATTTTCAGACCATGTAAAAATTTCTTGCTCAGTGCAATGGTTGGTCTGCGCAGCTGTTTAAAAAAAATAGAGGTAATATTGTCCTTGACAAACTTCAACTTATTTAGAATGCTGCTGCTAGACTTTAAATAAAACTAGGATGAGAGAGCATATCACCCCCGTTCTAACTACTCTGCATTGGCTTCCGGTATCTTTTAGAATTGATTTCAAAGTTCTCTCACTTATTTTTAAAGTTATCAAAGGTCTGGGACTGGAGTTCATCACAGAATTGTTTTCATTTTATAATCCTGCTCGAGCTCTCAGGTCTTGTTCCGCTGGTCTCATAAAATTAAACAATCTCTCTCAAAAGATTATAGGCAGGTCAGTGTTTTTGAACTACTTTTCTAAACTGTGGAACTCAACACCTAAAACTACAAAGGATGCAGACTGAGTTGACACTTTTAAATGCCAGCTCAAAACTGATTTATTTATCTTTCCTTTTAACTGACATTTTTTTCATGTTTGCACTTTATCCTATTGTGGAGAATAATGAACTACATCATTTGTATGAAAAGTGCTCTATAAATAAATTATTATTGTTATAATTATTATGCTTTAGTGCTTAATACTTAAATATATGGCATGGCATTTAGCCAACAAATAATATTAAAATGTTCATTTTTGTTACTTTTTGGCACACCACTGCATATCCTTGTTAATGTACATATCAAGCTTTGTTTGTATTTTTAATCTAAAAAGTGGCAACCCAGTACATAGCTTTAAGCTGTTTATTCACAAAGTACTCCAAATGTCTTCTAACCTGACAGAACTTTCAAGACTTTGTTCATCATATTGTTCTGCAATAAGTCTCATAAAAGGTGTCAGTATCCCAGGGGAAAGCGAATAGTGATCTGTAGAGATTCTGCATCCTAACATCACTGCCCATGAAACTCAGCAACGACGTCAGAGGTACGTATTTTTTTACACAGAGAGTAGTAGATGTATGGAATGTGTTGCCTGGGGTGGTGGTAGAGGCTGATGCATTAGAGACATCTAAAAAGACTCTTGGATAGGCATGTGGATGAAAGAAAAATGGAGGCTATGTGGGAGGGAAAGGTTAGGTTGATTTTAGAGTAGATTGAAAGGTTGGTACAACATCATAGGCCGAAGGGCCTGTACTGTATTGTTCTAAGTTCCATAAAAGCATATAACTAAGTTAGAAAGGGTAATACAGCAAAAGTGACAAAGAATGAAAGAACAATATATCAGGAGTAACACATAATATGTAACCTAGCACTGATGACCCAACATTGTCAAAGACTGGAGGCCAAGTCATTGGGTGTATTTAAGGCAGAGATTGACAAGTTATTGATGGTAAGGTGGGTTAAGGGTCACAGGGAGAACATGAGAGAAGGAAAATCAGCATGATTGAATGGTGGAGTAGACTTGACTGTGCTTAGTTGGACATGCGGACGAATTACTGAGATTTAAACTGAAACTTTAAAGATGAGCTTTATTTGTCACGTGCATATCAAAACATGCAGCAAAGTGCATTGTTTGCATCAACAACCAACACAGTCCAGATATGTAGTCTGGGGGTAGCCTGGAACTGTCGTCGTCCTTTCGGCTCCAACGTAGCATGCTCACAGCTTACTAACACTAAGCTGCAGGTCTTTGGAAGGTGGGAGGAAACTAGAGCACCTGGGGGAAACACATGCAGTCATGGGGAGAATTTAGAAACTCCTTACAGACAGTGACAGGAATTGAACCCTAATCGCTGATTACTGGCACTGTAAAGCATTACGCTATTATACCACCCTGCTTACTACAAATGGATAAATTAAATAGTGAAAAATATAACCCAAACTAAACTGGATTTGGTTCGGAAACATTAAACAGTGACTGGGATTTCCCAAAATGGTTATGTTCAGAATAGGAGTGAATTTTATGACTATCCCTGGAATGTGGTTTGAAAATGCTTTGAATTTTTGGCATGTTTAAATGCAGAAGCTTCGATGACCCTTGAAGCTTCCCAATGATGTCATTTAATGTATCTTCCAGTCCTAAGTTTTGGTGGCTAGATGGACCATGGTGTTCCTTGCCTTTAAAGAGAATACTATTCTTATCCCAGTCCTTGTAAGTTGTCCATTGATATATTCCTTTCCAGCTAAAGAATGCAGTGTAGTTCACTGCCAAAGCTTGCAAAACTCAAAAGAGACTACAGGTTGGTTTGAAAAGTCACTTTGATAGCAGTTTGCCTCGCATCTGTGCCTGTGATTCCCTAGTGATTGTTCATTTTTAAATGGTAGAAATTCATGATTTTATCTGTGCCGCTTCAAGCCTAGACTATAAATTAAACCTGGTTACAGATGGGCATTTTTGAAAGCAAGGATTTCAGATCTTCACATTGTATCCAAATCTTTCAATACCATCATCAAGGTGAGATTGCTGCAAAATAAAACTTTAGTGTTATTAGTAGTTATTAACCCAATCCATCCTGGTCATGTGATTTATGATTCCACTGTATATGCAGTTAATTTGCCATAAACTATCCTCTATACTATTCATCTTCCAGCTTTGGCAGCTTTCTGCAATACAGAGCTCAGCTGCATGTCTTGTAGCTTTCTGAAATTCCATTTTAAATAGCTTAAATATACTGTGAAATCTACCCTCACATCTGCTTTTAATACCACACATCTCAGAATTTGAAAGCATTGGCAGTTGGTTTGATGGGGGGTGGGGGGGGGGGTTGCTGTGAGTGGGAAGTAGATGAACTGTATTCTATAGCAATTGCCTTTTTGCCTAAAGTACCTTAAAGAATTACAGGAGAAAATTAGGTATTGCTAAAATTAAACAACAAAATAAAATCACTTGTAATTATCACAGTTTGAGATGTGGTTGCAGGCCATCTGTACATCAGGGGTAATTTCCCAAATGGGAGAAAAAGGATCTGAGGGGGAAGATCAATCATATGCGTGAAGATAGAAGCTTTAATTTACTTTCAGCGTTCTGCTATCCATCTGTTTTAAATACAACTTGATTTTTGGGGGGTTGGGGGTTTGTGTTTTTGGTAGGGACAAATGGGGCTTTCCCACACAACACTGCTTTCAACATTTTCTAAATTTGTGTACTAATGTCTTCAGTTGCATTAATCTCTCCAACATTGGGCCGAATTCAACTGTAGGCCCATCTAACTTATCTGTCAGCAGCCCAAGGATAACACTCAGCACTGATCTCAATATAACATGGTCACAAAGACAATATAGACTCTTTACTAAAAACAAACTGTAGGTGCAGCAAAAACAATTTAAAAAAAATTGAAGCTCAGAAGAAATGATTGATCCTTTTTGATTGTATCTGCAAACACTGCAATGGTACATCTTGTGGAGGAGAGTAATATTAATGACTTTGTGTAACTTTGTTTAACTTTGCTGACACCAGATTTATTGTTAGTGTCATGGGGTTGTGATGGTGAACATTCACAATATTGCTATTTTGGAAACTGTAAGTTCTGGGCCGTTATTCTTAGCTATGCTACAAAGGTGGCAGTGTAGCCTTTGATCCAGTCAGTTCAAGTTCAAGACTCATCCAGTCACAACCTTAAAAATCTAGTCAGATCTTGCTGTAGGTTGCTATTTTCAAATGTGACTTTAAAGGTCCTTTTCGTCTATTATATATAAATAATCTCAAGGCAATCTTTTGCAGAAGGGTAGGGCAATAATCTCTGGTGACTTGGCCAACAGGTGTCTCTTGGTGAATGAACATCCTTAAAATACGATTTTGTTATGTGGCTTTTATAGGAGTTTACAGTACAGAAAATGGTAGCAGCATTTCCTACATTACTGGTTTTAAAGAGCTTTGAGAAAACTTACAAGCCACTTTATAACTAAGAGTTATTTTTCTTTTACCTTTTAGGGCTATATTATGCCCTAATGTTAGGACTGTTGTTAGAATCTTTCAGCCATGCGATCTGGTCCTGAATTTAGCCTCTCCAATATGATGAAAGTAATATCAACCAATCAATTTGGGCAAATCCATTTCCTAGGCCCAAAGCACACAAGATTTCCAAACCTTCTGAAATAATTGGAGTTAATAGTTGATTTTGTTTAGTTTGTCTTAAAGTTTGATGCAGTAGTCTGAGGAAAAATATAACCACAGAGATTCTGCAGATGCTGGAAATCCAGAGTAATGCATGCAAACTGTTGGAGGAACTCATCAAGTCAGGCAGCATCCATGGAGATGAATAAACAGTCAATGTTTCAGGCCGAGACCCTTCATCTGAACAGGGAATGAAAGATGAAGAAGCCAGAATAAGAAGGTGGGAGGTGAAGCTGGGTGAGTGGGGAAGAGGGGATGAAGTGGGAAGCTGGGTGAGTGGAGAAGAGGGGATGAAGTGGGAAGCTGGGTGGTGCTAGTTGGAAAAGGTAAAGGGCTGAAGAAGAAGGAATCTGATAGGAGAAGTGAGTGGATCATGTGAAAAAGGGAAGGAGGAGGAGCAATAGAAGGAGATGATAATCAGGTAAGGAGGAGAGAGGCTTGCCAGTGAAAGATGTTGCAACAGCTGCATGGACTGTCTTGGGTACTGACTGGTGGTAATTTGTTATCTCTAGAATGTGTTGTGTGCTGAAGTGGCTAAAGCTCAACTAAAAGCTATTCATAGGGCACGACAGCCTCTTAACCTTGATCAGAGCAAAAAAAAACTTCATGAAGTAATGTTGCAATTACTTTCCACTTGTCAGAGCAATGTTTTCAATATCAAAATCAACAGATTGAATGATGTTGTAATCTGTGATGGTAAATTTCAGATAGTTTTGGATGTTACCTATAAGCAGGATTGCATAATGAGCATCTAAGTTCATAATTTGCATCAGAACTCAGTAACAAATATGAATACATCGCAGATATTGATGTGGGCAAGTCTAAACCAAAATAGTATGTCCTGTTCATCAGTGTTTAACATAGCTGTTGGAAGTCATCAGCCGAACCACAATCAATTGCTCATGAACAACAGAGACTGAGAATTCATGGAGCTGGTGCTGTGGGCTTGCTGGAGATCAAATGCAGGAATTAGCAGTCATCGGAAGTTTCAGTGTGGAATGAGCAGAGAAATACTTCTGCTCTTTATGTCTACACATCGTGGTAATCAGCAAAAATTTTAAATGTCATTTTGAGGGCAGCTCGACAATCCCATTAAAGGTTATAGTTTTCTTGATAGAATTGACATGAACAGTATACGATAGCAGGCCAAGTAGTCCAAGTCTTCGATATAGCATCTGGGTATCTAGCAAAGCTTAGTCCTCTGATGATACTCTTTCTCCCCCTTACATCATCCTAAGTGGAAAATAGTCATATATATTTCATATATGGTCTGTTGCATCCACCAAGTATTTAATTAGCAGTTGGGGTTTAATTCCCGATGCTGTCTATAAGCTGTTTATCTGAGTACTTCATATTTTTTCCAACATTCCAAAGATATACAGGTTGGGTTGGTAAGTTGTGGATTTGCTACGTTGGCACCAGAAGCATGCTGCCACTTGTGGGTTGCCTCCTGTATATCCTTGGACTATATCAGTCATTGACACAAATGATGCATTTCACTAAATGTTTTGATGCTTTGTTGTACTTGTGAGAATAAAGCTAATCATTTTAAATCTCTGTTTCTTTAATCCATCAGAGTGAAACGGACCTGAACTTGGGTCCCAGAGGCAGCATTGTACCATCCAACCTCAAAGTAAAGCTTCCTAAAATCTAAATGTTAACATACTGCATCAGGCACTAATTTTTCTGGCTTGTTTATTATTTTATTAGCCAAATCAAAATTATGAATGCTGCTCATTGAAGAGTGGGAGTGCATTAAAAATTTTTAAAAATCAGGAATTCAACCTCATTTTCCATAAGCTCTCAATAGCACATGATATAACATTTTGCTCTGTTCCTGTATTTTGTCAATTAAGTTCAAACTGAATTGAGTCACCTTAGCCTGGCAAAGACCCAAGCTAAATGCTGTTTGGTGCTTAACTTCTTGACTCTCTTAAATGGACCCAATAATACATATATTATACTCAGTACCCTTCCTCTAATAAAAAAAGTACATTTGGAAAAAACACCACCTTCTCAGCTTAATTAAGTTGTTAAACCTGCCTCATTGACTTCTACTAAGTCTTAGCTATAGGTGCAAACTCTTCACAATTATAGTGGCTCTTGCTTGCTCTCTGAAATGGGTTGATCATTTCCTTTGTCAGCCATATTATTGGTTAGTTACTATTGCTTTTATTCGCATGAATCGATCGGCAGTTAGTCATCACAACCCGATTGTCCAGGGCTCCATGACCTCTGCCATATCATCTTGTACTCTTACAGCTCTGGCCGGTTTCCTGCTGGTGTGCATTGCTGCAGATTCCTTTTGGTGTACACCCCATTCTCAGGAGCTTCGCAGCCATGCAGCACAAATGCCTCAGCCACAAAAACCTTCTCAATTATTATTGTACATCTTGTTGTTTTAATAATGGCGATGCCACCTGCCCTGGAGTTATCCTGTGATGTCTTCTTGCATGATCTCTGGTCTTGTCCTCAGAAGAACGTCAGCTTCTTATACACTTTGTCTTTAGGTGGCCCATGAATTACTTCTCCTCTTTTGAAGTAGTTTCCACAACCCAGAAAATACTTTAAACCAGATTAATACTTCCGTAATCTTAAGCCAAATTTGCTTTTATAATATCAACAATTAATTGGTAAGGCAAAGTGAATACTGTTCCATTTGAATCTGTCATATTATGTGAGAATCTATTCTATAGTCCCTTTGTCAATACCAGCTTCACTAGTTTCATTACTTCATGCACACTTAAGAGTTTGGATTGTTTAATTGTTAACTACTGCTAATGGAAAATCTGTTTCACGTCTCAACTAGCTGCTGTGCCAGGCATAAGCACTGTCTGGAACACAGTCTAAAGGTGGTGTTTACTAAATTAAAAAGCTCCGGAGTGGCCAGCATTAATTGGAAGCTTGAAGCAGGTGCTGTGTTAATGCTCACCATCTTATATGTGAGTATACCATCTCTTCAGTGTGACAAATTCTTTTGTTATTCAGCTTGCTTTCAAAACACCCATGGTTGTAATTTATACTTTAATGTCTGTGTTTAATTAGTAACATAAAATGAACTTTTTTGTCCAGGCAGTGATCCAATATTATATTGTTAGGGTATTTGTATAGAACAATCCAATTAACCTTTGGGATAAACGAAGTAGCTACTCAGTTTTATAATGTGGGATCTTGTTTTTGCCTCCATTTTATACCCTTGCTTCTAGGCACCAATGTCAGTTCTATGGGTATTGAAGGAGCTGTGATATCATGTCCAAGTAGCGAATTGTTAAGGGTGAGTTCAGAAAGGATTTTCATCTCAGTCCTGAATGCAATTTATAGTCATTGCATTAGGTCATGAAGTTATGTATCAGCCTTGAATCATTGGTAGCACTCTACCAGTGTTAGAAAGAACCAAGCTTTGTCATAGATGTCCTTTACTTAGTGAGATGTTAAGTAAAGATGCCAACTTTCTCAGTTGAGTGTACCAGATCCAATAGTAGAATTCTGAGAGGAACAGGCAGATTATTCAAAGGTCTTGCCCAATGTTTATCTGTTGTCTGACATGATTAAAATGTCATTGTTTGGCTATTTTGCTCATTGTAATTTAGGGGACAACAGGCAATTATTCACAAAATGCTGATGAAATGCAGCAGGCCTGGCAGCATCTATAGGAAGTACTGTCAACGTTTTGGGCCGAGACCCTTGGTCAGGACTAACTGAAAGGAAAGATAGTAAGGGATTTGAAGGTGAGGGGGAGGGGGAAATGCAAAATGATAGGAGAAGACCAGAGGGGGTGGGATGAAGCTGAGAGCTGGAAAGGTGATTAGCAAAAGGGATACAGAGCTGGAGAAGGGGAAGGATCATGGGACGGGAGGCTTAGGGAGAAAGAAAGGGGGAGGCGCGAGCACCAGAGGGAGATGGAGAACAGGCAGAGTGATGGGCAGAGAGAGAGAAAAAAAGAGGGTGGGGGAAACTAGCATTTTTGTATGTTTTTTTTGAGGCCGAGTTGCTAACTCAACGCTCAACCCAACACGGGTGGAAAGAGCTCAGGGAGCCAGCCGGATTCAAACCCAGAACCATGCCCGGAAGTCTGGTATGGATGCCACTATAGCACTAGCCAGCATGAAGATTATAGTGAAGAGGAGAAAATTAAGTGAAGTAAGAACAGATCAAAAGTAATACAGTAGGAACATAAGTAAAGGGATAAGTGTCCATTTAGGAAGCAGAGGAATATTTAACCTGAATGTCACTAGCAGGTGAGCAAACAATTCATCAGATTGGGGAATTTTTTTCTGAAATCAACTGAAATGAGAATTTCCTTCCCTAATCTGCTGGCCTCACTCAATGAGAGACAAAATATATTGCTTTCTATTTGATAACTATACAGTCATACTTGCTGTTTCAGATAAACAATTAATGACCTTTGGAAAACCCCTAGGTAGGATATTCCCTTTAAATCCATTTGATCTTTCAAATCTGATAATCTTGTTATATATTTGGCTGCATAGATTCTCATCTGACTGAATTAATCCTAGTTACGTACATGCACCAATATGGAAATGCTCAAAAAGTTACGGAGAATTCCACTGACTTAAAATTAGTTTTATAATCCAGAGATTGAGCCGAATATAGATTGAGTATTCAATCTGTATTGAATAAACTGTTCTCAGGCAGGGAAGCATTAAATGTATTGTAATTAGCCTCACCATTTTTTGGCTGCAGATTGTTGAGTGGGAAATTAATTGGATTCCTTGCCTCAGGTTACTGTTCTGTTATCATTGCTGGTGAGTTTGCCTCATGTCAAGTAAGGACAGGATTGAGCTCTACAGTGATATTCCCTTGATAATCATACAAGGTTAAACGCTCCTCTCCAGGTTAGCAGAGGCTTGACGTTTGTACCATTCAAGCCCAAACATTCTCTAATGAACATCACGAATACATACCAAGTTGCTGATGTCAATTTGGGTATTAAAAAAAAGGGGAAGAACCCTATGTTGCAGTACTTAGCAAGCACCAAAGATCTGCCAAAGATAACCATCTGCAGGCTTCAACAGAAATGGAAGCAGCAGGTTATCCCTGGAGATGATTGCAGGGAGAAGAAGCTCTCTTCAATCAATGAAGCGTATTTGGGTCATTATCATAGCTTTTTAAGGCTTTCTGCTAGTTCTCACAAGGTGGTCTGAGAACATAGCAGTAGAGAACAGAAGAAAATAAGGCAAATAAAATATTTACACCACTACCACAGTGATTACCCTTACAGGTAGAGGGGGCAGTGTGGTGAGCTACATATACCTGTCTGGACACGCTGACTGCTCCTGTGGCTCCTCCCATGGTCCCCGCTATAAAGGCGATTGGAGACACCGCCCCAGTCTCAGTCTCCAGGATGCAGTGTGGTGGTCAATTGCTGCTTGTTCTTTCTTCCAGCCAATAAAAGCCTATATCTCACCTCCCATCTCCAAGAGTTATTGATGGTGCATCAGGCAGTAGCTTTTGTGAGGAATTGGGAAGTTGGCAAGGGTAGAAAACAATTCCATTTGAGGAACGATGTGCTCCTTGGATTGAAATAGTATTTGATGTTTCACCAAGACCAACACTGGTGCCTCATTAATTTCACGTATGAATGATTTTGAGCCATTGTGTAATGTGACAAGAACTGAGAAGCGTTGCAGCAGGATTTGAAGGTATCAGCAAAATGGGTAAATGACCCACATGGGAAAATGTGCAGTAAATGGAACTAAGGAAATGAAATGCTCAAAGTGACAAGGGAACATGTTAAGAGGCAGGATGCCTTGTTGTGCAGGCACCCACCTCTTCAGAAGTGTAGAGGAAATTAGTGAGGCAGTACAAACACCAAGTAGAATCAGGGAACATAGCAAACAAAACCAAAGTAATATTTAACTTGTTGAAGAACTCAGTTGTGTTACATTTGGATTATCATATGCACTTTTTGACATCCTATCTTCAACAAATTTTCAAGCTGAGATTGATTTGCAAAGAAACTGGAGTTGAGAAGTTTGGCTGGCGATCATCTTTCAAGCCCTTTGAGATTATGATCGGATTTGATAAAATAAATAATGTCTTTCTTGTATTGGTAAAGTGGTAATTTCACAGCACAAGTTGATGAGAATCATAATAGGATTTCAAGGAGAAGTAAGAAGTTGCATTTGGGGCAATCAGAATGTGATTTGTCTCCAACTGTTGTTGAAGGAGCGAGTGCAAGTACTTCCAAAAGGGGATTAAATAGCTGCTTAATTAGATTCTCATGCCAGCGTATCACTGCATTAGTCAGGGTTCCTCAATGTGTAGTTTTCCTGAAAGCAAAATTTACTGGATAATCTGCGCCAGGAATTTTTTTCCTTACTAGCCAATGATGTATTAGTAAAACACTCTACCCAAGGTGCCTTAGCAAGCTGAGAGCAATCTGCTGAGTTGCCAAAACAAACATCAAACTGGAGTGAGTTCATAGGGTTAAATATTAATATAATTGTAAAAATTGGCCCTCTTTAGAATAATGAGTGATTTTATTGTAATGATAAAATGATTATCAAGAAGCATATAATAATGTCAACCAGGTGTTAAAATAATTAATCAGAAATGAACATCACAATAAAATCAGCATTCTTATTAGAGGGTATGAGCTGTAAGGAGAGCTTAGACACACTTGAGTTGTTTTCTCTGAAGCACTGGAGGCTGAGGGGAGACCCAACAGAAGTTTATAAAATTATGTGAGGCATAAATAGGGGAAATAGTCATTTTTTTTAAACTGAGAGAGAAATGTCAAATACTGGAGAACGTGCTTTCAGGCTGAGAGTGTGAAAGTTTAAAGGAGATGTGCGGGTCAAATTTCTTCACACTGAGAGTGGTAGGTACCTGGAAGATATAGCTGGAGAATTGGTGGAGACAAAATTGATGGTGGCCTTAAAGAGGCAGTTAGACAGATACACAAACACGAGGAGCTTTCAAATCTCTCACTATCTTCTCTTTCAGTTAGTCCTATGAAGGGTCTCAGCCTGAAACGTTGACTGTACTTCTTCCTATAGATGCTGCCTGGCATTTGTGTGTGTTAGTTAGACAGATACATTGATATGAGGGAATGGAGCAATATGGGTCATGAGCAGGTAGAAGAGCTATAGTTTAATTTGGCATTGTGTCATGCATGGACATTGACTGAAGAGCCTGTTTCTGTTTTGTAGTGTTCTAAGTTCTATATTCTTTTTGCAGCTGCTTTTGAGGCATATTCAGGAGGGGGAAATTTGGCTCATCAATTCTTCACTATTCTGTACATAGCAATCCAGTGAGTCTTATTCCTTAATTATTTCCCCAGAGCTCTCCAAATAATGTACTTTCAAATATTTATCCCATTCCAATTTGAAAGCCAGAGAAGAATCTACATCCACTGTATTTTCATATAACTGCTCACCGGAAAACAGTTTTTTCTTCATATCATCACTGGATCATTGGTCAATTATTTTAAATCTGCCATTTCTGGACCTTGGCCACGCTTCCATTTCTCAATCTATCTTGGTTAAATCTCCTTTAACTTTCTCTGCTCCATTGAGGACAATTATAGGTTCTCTGTTGTATTCTCTTCATAAATTCCTGCATGTACCGAACAATGTTCGTAAATCTTTTTGAAATTCTTTGCATTCTTCAGAAATACAATGACAATATTTGGATATAATAGTTGAGTTTTTTCTTTCAAAACCATTTTATAAAGTTTTGCCATTATTTCCCTACTTTTGTATTTTATGGCTCTGTATATGAAGTCCAGGAACCCATACATTATTGCCAATTGTTTTCTCCGTCTGCCTACTGCTTTTAAAGAATTGTGTGACTACTGGTTTCTGTTCCTATACTCAGGATTATATAATTTAGTTAATATTGACTCTGTTCATTCTTTCTGCCAAAATACTTACCTTCTTTTTAAAATTAAAATCCATCTGCTACATGTATGTTCATTCTACCAGCTTATGCTCTTCTGAAGTCAATTTCTATCCATCTCAAAATATTTAGAACTAAGATAAAATAGTGTTTTCAGACATTTATGAAAATTGCTAAGATCACTTTGCAGAATAGGCACAACTTTTAACTAAATCATTGAGAGCCTGTTTGGATAATTTCAAAGGTTAATTTTCTTATATTGCAGAGAATTGAGAATAAAAATGAAAATATTCAGAGTGTGGTAAAGATGATACAATTCAAAATGGCTTTTATAACGGAGAGAAAAGTGAAAGGCTATAAACAAAATGAATATTGTAGACCAGTAGTTAAAGAATTAAAAAAAATATTTTGCTTATGGAAATGCAACAGTTCAATTAATATATACATAGATACTTCTCAAGAAATATACCTAAAAATAAAACAATAGTCAGGGATTACACAGTTAATTATCTACTTCAATGGATCATATAGTCTGAGCCTTACAGTTAGATGGTTAAAAACAAATCGACCAGCCTAAAAGAAACAAGTTTTTGAGAGCTAAATGCATTTCATTGTTCAACATTGCAATCTTTGGAAGTCAAAATGTAAGGCTGACTTTTAACATACTGTAACAATTTAGAAAGAAAAACAATGAATATAGGATTTCTTTATTAATAAATATGCTGTGGTTTTTATATTATATTGTTCATGCAGTACAAACTATTAGCTTTGTTGCTTTCTGTGTTTCTGAGAGTATTTGTGTGTGTTAGAAGAATGATTTCATTACACACAGATCCTGAGGCACTGTGTTCCGGGTCTGCACAATTGTGCCGTTGATTAGAGTTCGTAATATTTGAATTCTAAAATCCCTTTTAATAAGAAACACTTTAAAGCAGTTAGAATTAAATATATATTTTTTTGTTCTGCATCAAAGCCAGATGAAAAATCAGTCACATAATGACGTATCACTCCGGGGAACACTCTCCATCTGTTCTGGACAAGGATTCATAATATAGAACAATGCTTTTTCCTGTCAATTTACTGCACTAAAGAGATTGAGTCATGTTTGGATGCAGTGCCATGGGTGTTCTTTGCCTTCCAAAATCTCAACCAAAGAGAAGTTCTTAATAAATGAATGATGACTTCAATTATTGGCAGGGATTTTGACTCTGAAGGGCATTATTACACAGTTTGAGCCATGCATGCACACCAGCAAAATTTCGGTAGAAGATATCAATCATTTTTATTCTGCACAGTTTTGAGGATATTAACTGCAATTGTAGTTCTCAAGTTTCTCAATTGATTGAGATCAGCCAACTTGCCATATCCTATGCTTATACAAGTCAGTAATGAATAAAAATTAATTCTTGAATTTACATGGTACTTTTCAACACCTCAGGTCATCACAAAACACTTCACAGCCATTGTAACCAAGAGTACTCTATAAGTGTCAACATGCTGGAGATGAGTAGTCTCAAACTTTTTCTGCTTGTAGCCCACTTGTGACTTCGATTTACCTCTGTGGCCCCCACCTTCCATAGTCTCCATTAGTAGCTAAAGTTCTTTGTGGTCAACTGTACTAATTATTCTAATACACAGCCAATATTTATGTTTTAACAGGTTATATGTATCATTGTATGTTAAATGGGTATATATGAAAAATAAACTATTTCAAAGATTTGAATGGAATACTTTATTTATAATGAAAAAGTGCCTAGCATTATTACTTTGTGTATTTAGTGAGATTCTTGCAATTGATGTAAACTAACTAGTTTTTGAATATCTGGTTGCAACTATCTTCCTCAGGCACAAGTTAGTCAAATGACAAGTTAGGTTTTAGCTTAAAGGGTCTGTGTTCGTCATGGAGCCAGCCAATCAGGATTGAGCATTAAGCCCTGCCCATGCCCTGCTCACTTGAGAGGGTATATATAAGGAGGTGTCTCCAGGGGGACTTGTCATTAGACTAACTTGTGCCTGAGGAAGGGGGTTGGGTTTACTGTTGAAATGTTGCAAACAGTATCTGTGTATGTGACTGTTAAGGCCAAAAGATAGTATGGGTAGATTTTCACAAAGCTACTCTAGGCAGTTGTAATGTCAGATTGCAATTTTTTCCTTGTAACTGTTTAATAAATTCAGTTAGATTTAGTGACGACAATTTGTTCTCCAAGCTGCTTATTCAATAGAAATGCTACAATACTATCTCAAGGTGCAACAAGGACAATTATCTTTTGATAACTATCGGATCTCTGTGGATGCATTAGTTGCCATTCAAAATCTTCTTTGTTTTCCTCATAAAGCTGTCAGAAAAGATGATCTTGAAGTGCATTTGATTTGAAGTTGACAACCATTATTATAGCAGAAAATTGTTGTGCAAATGTCCTCCCAACTTTTTTGCAACCATATATTGATGGTGGATGACACAGTGTATGTGAAAAAAAAACCAATCACGTCAGGCACAGCATTTTTTAAATGAGTGAGGAATCCATTGTATCTTCCTACCATTGAAGCAACACCATCAGTTGCACCAGCCATTATATTTTCTGCTTGCAGTTTCTGTTGTGATTTCTACTGTTATGAACCAGAGCACATATGAAACTATTTAAGCTATCCCCTTGAGTAACCAATCAGTATCAAGGCATATTGATGAAATGTCAGATGATGTGGAAGAATGACTAGTTACAGTAATTTTGCCCCGCAAATCGGTAGAGCATGCATGTAAAAATAAAACTAGCTTTTTAGGCATTTCTTAAGATGCATGTCATAAATATATTTATAAAATGCATATAGGTAAATGCACATTCTACGTGGCAGTAAAGAGCTTGTCCTGAGCAAGAAAAGCGATTTGAATTTCCTTTCTATATATAACTATCAGAGATTAAATGGAAGTTGTAGTGGTAGATAGTGATGCAGTGGTAGATTTCACACATTCTTACCTCTCTGCAGTTTAGCGGTTTCTGGTAGATGACCCTACTATAGTAACTACAGACTTCATGTCACGTTTATAACTATTATATCACGCCTGGGTCAGTGGAAGGCAAACAGAACCTGCTCCTGCTGTCAGACAGCCCTGCCCAGTCTTCAGTTTGCTTGTGATGCTCATAACCATTTTAATGAGATTACTACAACACAGACCACCCAGGCTTTCCATATTAATTCCTTCTGATAACTGCTTCAATTTGGAAAGCCTGGCAACTTCTGAGAGTCTCTCAGTTGGAATTAGATGTGGATCGTTCCCTATTAACATGTAATTATCTAAGTAATAATCACTAGTTGGTGGACTAAGTTGCAGGGTATTCTGCTGGGTCGCACCTGCCTGCCTACTGTATAATCAGTGATTTGGGGGGTGAAGGTGGAGTGGGGCATCGTTTGCATCATCTAGCATATTTTCCCATTCATTTCATTTTTTTATTTATATATTTCAGTAATACTTCATTGAACAGTAAACTTATCATGGTCCATTCAGAAACTCCTGTAGCCCTCAGTTTCCTGTTTTATTTACTTGTGGCCTCTATGAAGTCCGGTGTGGCTCCTGTTGAGAACCACTGCTGTAGATCAACAAGTTCCCCTGAACACCAATTCAGTATTGACCAGATTATCTCTGTTTTTTGTTAAAAAGAAGAATATTCGCTAAGATAATAAGATTTCACACTATGTTTGTGGCAGAACCTGTAACATTAATTGATTTGGTCTTCTACTTGGTTTTGTAATGACTGATCAAGAACAGCTAATTAATAGTTCATGCAAATAACATGAATCAAATCTGAGTGAATCTGGATTTGCATCCATTAACATTGCACTATGAAATATTATTCATTCTTTTAATGTTCCAAATTTTTAATGGACAAAAAAAAACTTCTTTTTGATATCCACTTTGAAAATAAATTGAACTATATCCAATGTGAAGCAGATAGACAAAGAATATTGAAATGCTAAGTACAAAAAACACAGGGCTTATGAATGCACCAACCTATTCTTTTCTGAAGAAGAGCTGAGATTGACTGAAATTACACAGTATTTACTGCCTGTTTTGGATGCTGTGTAATTTGATAATTTGTTCCTGAGATGTAACTTGATTGTCTCTGTGTACTGCGGTGCCTGTTTACACATTGAATTTTTTTTTGCCACAATTCCATCAGTTCTAAGGTGAGGAATGAACTTGATGGGACTGGCACACTTGCTGCCACTGCAGTGAGCCCTAAGTCAGTTGTATGATTGAGTTCCCTATTATTTTTAAATGGAAGTGTAGACTATTTCTAAATAGAGAGAAGATTCAAAATTCCAAGATGCAAAAAAGGGACTTCGGAGTCCTTGTACAGGATTCCCTAAAGGCTAAATTGAGGAAGGCAAATACTATGTTAGCATGCATTTCGAGAGGGCGAGAATATAAAAGCAAGCATGTAATGTTGAGGCTTTATAAGGCATTGGTGAGGCCTCACTTGGAGTATTGTGAGCTGCTTTGGGCCTCTTATCTAAGAAGGAACGTGCTGACATTGGAGAGGGTTGAAAGAAGGTTCACAAAAATTATTCTGAGATTGAAACGCTTATCTTGTAAGGGCTGTTTGATGGCTTGGGCTTGTTCTCACTGGAATTCAGAAGAATGAGATGGGATCTAATTGAAACCTATTGGAGGTTGAAAGGCCTCAACAGATTGAATGTGGAGAGGATATTTGCTATGGTGGGGGAGCCTAGAACCAGAGGGCTCAGCCTCAGAATAAAGGGATGTTCATTTAGAATACAATAAGGAGGAATTTCTTCAGCCAGAGAGTGGTGAATCTGTGGAATTCATGGCCACAGGCAGCTGTGGAGGCCAAGTCATTGGGTAATTCAAGGCAGAGGTTTATAGATTCTTAATTAGAAGGGTTATGAGGAGAATGCGGAGACTGGGGCTGAGAGGGAAATGGATCAGTCACGATGAAATGGTGGAGCAGACTGTATGGGCCAAATGGCCAAATTCTGCTCCTATATGGTGTTATGGTCTACACTACATCATTGCTGAATTTTAAACCAAGAATTGCATGAGTGGAATTTGTTTATATGATTTCTTCCACAATATCTCATGCTTCCAAAGTAATATTGTTCAACTGGCATTAACTAAGAGGGATGGCTTTATGCTACTAAATTATTATTACTAGACAATGAAGTTCTATCAATTTGCATTAATACTCATTAGGAAATAATAGAGACATTGCCTTCTGTGTTGGCTGGATTCAAACTTGGGCTCAAAACATAAAGAGTCAGTGCTCAAAGTTTCCTTTTTTTGGTCCTGATTTTCTTTTTGGTCGGCTGTATGTTTGTAAGTTGAAGGATGCTTCAGTATGATGAAACATTTTAGCAATTTTGGCACAATCGTTCAGTGTTAGGGCATTCTGGACAGGAATGGGATAGTGTTCCATTCACTATTTTCCATTGACATGCTTTATTCTTACCTTTAGGAAGGAACCTTTAGTACACCTTATGATATTTCTGTTACTTTCATGACCTTTCTTGTAAGTACATTATATTTTCAAGTGTTACTTTAATAAAGATAGATTAACTAACATTGGCTCAGAAACATAGACATGTACAGCCAGGAAAGGACCTACAGCTTACCACGTCTGAGTTGACCATGATACTGAATTAAAACCAATCTTGCTTGCCTGTATATAGCTTATACCCATTTATTCCCCGACTTACTCTGGTTGTTCAGATTATTTTGTCAATTTAATGCTGGCTAATTGAACCAATAAAAGACTGTCATTGAACTCCCTAGGATGCTCCAACCTCCATAAATTTGTATCCTCTTATTCCCTAGTTCAAGACACCAATGACCAGTTGAAAGTACAGGCAGAACAGGCTGGATGCTTGTGTAAGAGTTGAAAGTGACCTCCATTGTACAATTCTCCTTGGAAGTAGAAGTCATATGCATTGTGATGTCACAATGCATTGTTGTGTTGTGTGCCAGCTCCATCTGATCCAATGTATAGAAGCTGAACAGGAGGAGGCATTAGATTTTTACTGCCATGATTTATAAATGTTACTTTGTGATAAATTGTGATGAAGAATTTAGCATCATGGAGTGACAGGTAAAGTGAAACTTAAAGAAAATAGATATTCTCTGTATTCATTCTTTGTTGTTAAGTTAGTGGCAGATCTTCTTGAACTACTGATATCCTAGTTACTGAATTGTATAAGACAGGGCCTCTCACAAATTTAATGCAGTGATTTTAGTGGGACATGGCTTGTCTTCAAGCCAGGATAGTATGCAGCCTGGAGACGATGAGATCCCCATGAAGACTCGTATAGCGTTTGAAATGAGATTATTGTAGCCAGTGGAGAGAACCAAATGCTTAGTGGTTGTAATATCCTTAACATCAAGCATATTTAAAATTGTTGAGTTCAGAGATAGTCTATTTGTAACAATGAACTAGGGAAAGTCAAAAGAGAAAATCTTAAGGCCAATCACATTCTAACGGCTCAGTAATGGAAGTTTGGATTTTTTTTGCAAGTCCACAAAGGAAGGAAAAACTAAACAAGGTAAGGAATTATATTTTAAAACCTGTATGGAATTATGAATAATTTTTGAACTGTTACTTTCAACAATCAACCATCCTGAACCCCTCTGACAGTCTCTGCAGGAGAACAAGCCGTAGTCAGTCTTACTGCATTGATATCGACAGATTTATCAGCTTGTCATCAAGTTCTTGAGTAATTGCTGCAAGAGTTAATTGCTTTGTATCTTTATCTATATTTCTGAGGCAGACTTAGCTCTTCATGTAAGTTGGTGAAATGCTGGCTGCGCTTCCAGCATCCCTAGTTGAGATGCAGACACAGGTCTCTTTTATTGACAGGCACCATGCCTTGATAGGACGATGTGGTGCCATGATGAAGTTACTGTGTGACTTGCCAATTCCTCTGAACTGTTGGACTGCGTAGCCTCTGTACACTTGGTTCTCTGTTACAGTCAGATTGATTTTGTTTTGAGAAGTCAGCAGTTCCAGCTATTATTGAATAGAAAAATGTATTCCAGTGTTAGAATGTGTCTGCTTTAAATGTTGTGCCAAACTTAATCATACATCTCAAGTCAGAATAATTTTCTCAAAATAATGTTATTTAAAAAAATACACCAAATATTTTCTCTGAAAAGCTCCCTCTATTTGTATATGACTATTAATATCCATTTTTACCATTACGATCTGTGTAGTTTTTGAAACCCTTGACAGTATTAAAATTTACATTTATTTATGTAAGAAAGAATTGAATGAGAAAAGGCAGTTTGGCTCACCTAGCCCATAGTATGTCCTGTGGTGGACTATATTCCATTTTTTAAATCTTCTGTAACAAAATCCTGTATTAGTATTTCCGTGCACCATGAGGTAATCAGACAGAAACAAAATATTCATCAATCCTTAGAGATCTGCTAATCAATCCTCTGCCACTGGTCTCTACAGGAAACATTCCCTATTTCCTCACGTTAAGTTTTTGAATTATATGACATTTAATCATTATGATCCCAAGATCTCTCTCCCCTACTGAATATTTAACCAATAAACAATTGAAGAAATAATTGTCAAAACTCAGCTATACATTCAATACAATATTAGCACTTCAGAGGCATTAATGGAATTGACATATTTGATGTATAGAACACTGCTAGATACTTTCACAATTCATAGTTAGATTTTGGTAGGAATAGAAGAGTAACTAGGAAGATTGAACAATTGTGGTCAAAGAGATAAAATAGGTAGGAAAAGGACAAACAATTTGGTGATGATATATGCTGGTGGTCATGGAGTAAAGGTAGGGTAGAGGTATTGAGGGTGCCTGACTGGTGATAGTTTAAAAATAAGATGGTTGAAGTCACAATGGCATGTGTCACAATATTGGGTAGAGGAATATTAGCTGAATAGGACTTTGTATAGAACTCATTATGGACATCGGGTTATGACCAAAGCAGAATTTATGTATGGTGTACTGTTTGTTTTTTTAAAAAAAATGTTTTTGTTTGTAACTTAAACCCATTCAACTTTGCACTCAGAAGTCCTACCCAATTATATTTACATCATTAACAGCCACAGGACTGAGATTATGTAGTTTAGCATGAATGTAAATGAAATTAGCAGTATCTGGTTTTGTAGAGTAGTTATCAATGGAATAATTTTGATTTTGTTGCATTGCATATATTTCTGGTGTATGGTAAGGTACTGGTTTAATTGATGAATAATGAGCCAGATTTCTGGAGAAGTTCGAGTTCCATTAAGGCATCTGGGGGAATTTAGATTCAAATAATTAAGTTGGCCTGGAATTTTTCTTTAAAAAAAACCTGGTTATGGTAAGGTTAACCATTAAACTAACAGATTGTTGTAAGAATCTATTTTGGTGATGACTTTTGCGGAAAAAAGAATCTGTTGACCCGAGACAATCTGGCCTATTTCTGACTCTGGCCCTCGTCATGTTGATGACTCTTAAAGGTGGACAATGAACGCCACATTGCTGGCATTGGCACCAAATGAACAGAACAAGGTGTTTGTTTCCTTAAAATGTATTATTTTACTGTGTCTATTCTGGTCACTTCTTCATTGAAAACACTAACAAACGTTAGATTTCACCTTAATGGGTGCTGCCCAAATGACTGTACAAATTTGAAAAGCCACTTGTATTACCTTCAAAGAGCACGTGTGCTAGAAAGCTATTAAACGGTGCAGTTCATTCCAACTGGGACCAAACCTTTCTTCACCAGCCTCCTCAGACCTATTGTATACATTCCTGCAGGAGTTATTAGAAAGGAGCATGCACTCTGTGTGATGTCTTCTTGCTCAGTCCCAAGGTGCTGAGGCCGTCTCCAACAAGTACCGTAGCTTGTTCTGGGACACGGCAACCCTTTCCCCAGTGTCCAGGCAGGGTCCATTCACTCAGCATAATGTACATTCTTAAAGTTTCAGACTAACAGCACCTCGTCATTAAACCATGGAAGGCAAATTTTGAATGCTTAGGTCTATTATGCTTAAAGCTGAATTAAACCAATTGGGTCATTGATGTTTAAAAGTTTTGATTCGAAGTTAAATTAATGTATAGGAACTTCTCCAATTTAGTCTGTGGTGGTGGGGAGGAGGGCACGTACATTCTGCTCCCTCCTTTGGAAAGCCTGAGGTACATCCTTCAGGAGCAGTAGTGTTTCTACTCATGGATTTGTCCAGAAGAAGCAAACTCTCACTAGCTTTTCATTCTGTTGCAGCAAATGGTGATTGCAGCCCATATTACACTGTGTCCAGCAAGAGGGATGAGATGAACCATGTCATGAGGAATGAGCCAATAGCAACAGCTAGTTTGGAGCCAGTGAATCATTCAGGAAGTCACATCAGAACCTTTCCGTCTTCATCCCGTGGCAGTTCCCATCTGACTCTGCCTCACTCTGACACCAGGTTACTGTCTACCACCATAATATATTCTGTATGTGTTTAAAACCAATCTGTATGCGGATGAAGGTCACCAATCTGAGCTGTTAACCTGCATTTCTTTCCTGACTATCACATCTGCTGTGCTTTTGCAACATGAGTAAAAGGGAGAGCTCACCTGTGGAGCACTGTGAACTATAATTTGAATCAGGTTTAATATCACTGGCATATGTCATGAAATTTGTTATACTTATTTAAGACATTTTTCCAGTCCAATCTTACCTGCTCCTCTCCTGAAAGACTCTAACTGCTAAATGTTAGTTACCAAGATGGGATCTGGAACAAACGCAGGAGGACGAAATCAGATCAGAATTAAGCCGTTGATGAGCTGAAAGGCAAATGGGTTTAAGAGCAGAGTGGTCAACACCTGCTCCTAGAAAAACAAAGGGAAACCTGAGTTACGTTTTCTTGGAAATTGGCCTTCCTCAGTCTTCCAACTGCAAGGAACTGTACATTTTGGGCAAATATTGGGTAAATCCTCCAACTTAATTATTTCCAGAATACTCTACCAAAGAATAGCCAAATAAACATATTTGTGTGATTATTCAAGTGTTTCAATGAAGTTGCTCCCCAGTGAGCCACCTGGTGTGCAATTAACAATCAGCAAGTACCATATATGTCATTATTTTATTAGATTCAAGAAGCCTTCATGTGTGAGCCTGGACAGCAAGTGCTCTTGTGCTGTTTAATCACAAATGGTTTAATATCTGTTTCCTGTCCTGATTTGTTTTGCATGTAGACTGGTGGATTTGCCCACAATTGGAATCTGTCCAAGAGACAGAAGCCTCTCTGATTTTTACTTCTAAGCCCAGATGCAAGGAGTCTAATTGTAGTTGACCCTTTCCGCAATGCCCAGGCAGAGTCCACTAACCCAGTGCAGAATACAATTTTGATTTATTTTCAGATTAGCAGCATTTGCAGTTTTTGATTTTGAACTGTGAATTGTATTTGGGGATTGCCTGATTTGTAAGGCTCATTTATACACTAAGTCTTTGGGGGAAATCTTGCATTTTCCTTGAAACATAGTTGTTAGCCAAAATAGCTTCAGAAGACCACTTCAAAAGACTATGAAAATCAAACAGTGTAACAGTAATTATTTCATAAATGGATTCTGGACCATTATTTTGTTCTGATTACTAGGATAAAGAGCAATTTAATTGCTACATCATGTTTTGTTTTAATTTTTTAGTTAGTTTTGTAGAGTGTTAAGGGACCCTTTGTAGAATGCATGTCTATCAAAGATGCAAATTTGAGAATCCCTACATTGTCTTTGCCATTAATTTTTGCGAATGTTCCCACATTTAAAGAATTTGAAATACTGTATGAAACAATAATAAGAGAGAAATTGATATATCTTTATATTCAATTGTTTTAAATTGGTGTCTTAACAAGTTTATGCTTGTTTTTCAGATCACTTGCTCCTCAAACTTCCATGTCTCCCAGCACCCTACGTTTGGATGAAAATCTCCCAAACCTGCACATCAAACAGGAATGGCCGCAATTCCTTTCTGAGAGCGAAGGGCTTTCCAGTCATTCTGAAATCGGGGTTGCCAGCAGTCTGTCATCAGAAGCTGAGCCATTGAACAGCAGCATCTCTGGTTTCTATTCATCTTATTTCTTCAGCAATGATAGCAGCTCTTCACTGGGTTTTATGTCAAGTGCCAGCCCTCGTCAAGTGAGCAAGCTACAACTGGGCAATGTCAAGAAACGATCAGTTTCAGCGTCACCACTTTCAACTGATGGGCTCGACATCACCGCCATCATTCGCACCTCTCCGACATCACTTATTGCTTGTGTCAATGGGATGAGGAGCACATCCACCAGTCTTCTTTCGCAGTCTGGAGGAAGCGGTCACGTCGGGCCACGGAAGAACGGCAGTGCGCAGTCCTGCTCTATGCTAGGCAGCCAGTGTAACTCAGCTTCTCCTGCATCGTCCCTGTCCACATTCCCAACACGCAGTGGTGAGCAAGAGGATACCGAAAGTGATCATGTTCCTTTGCAGCAAGTGGAGGAAAACATGGACCTAAGTCTGGCCACGGGAAACATGGTTGTTCAACATGGAGTGATTGATGGTTGCAATAAAATTAACTTTTTCAAGCATGAGCCCATTGATGACTATTCACAAGATATAAAACTGTTTCAGCACCACCATGGTCCTCCTCCTCCATACCATTCCCAGCAGCATTTTGGTCAATCCCATGGGACTATAACTCACTTACACAGGCAACTGCCCAATGGACAGATTCAACTTGAAGATGCTCACGAGCTGGTCAAGAACTTTGGGAAGCAGGTATGTCGATGGATAGACTGCAGTGCTGTCTATGACCAGCAAGAGGAGCTGGTGAGGCACATCGAGAAAATGCACATTGACCAGCGTAAAGGAGAAGACTTTACTTGTTTCTGGGCTGGGTGTGTGAGGCGCTACAGGCCCTTTAATGCTCGTTACAAGCTCCTGATACACATGAGGGTTCATTCAGGAGAAAAGCCCAATAAGTGCATGGTAAGTCTACATACATTGCTGTTGTTATGAATCTAACATAATGCGACAGTACACAGTGAATTATATTTGCTGTTGGTTGACCTCTTGATATTGCCCATTGTCAATGGGAGTAGGCCTTTAAATGTCCTTAAACTTGTAATGTGAAAACTCAGCAGTTTAAAAATATATTTTGTCCCTTTGAAAATGTATTGTTTTGAGGGAACACTTTGATAATTGAGGAGGATGAAGATTTAGTTATTCCCTAAAGTCCGATGTCAGTAGTGCTGCTAGAGTTTTTGAAGAAACTTGGATGATTAATCAAGAAGCGTGACTCACGCTACGGGAGATTACTGGCTTCAGTGTTTTTCTCCTGCTCTGCAAACATTGTGAGCACATAAGACTTTTACTGTATTTGCATAACTTGATTGGTGGACTGTTTTGATCAAAATTCATAACTTGAACCTAAAAGTCCTTCCCTTCAATTAGACCTCAGTAGAAGGCTTCTGAACATCCCTTTAATATGTGTTGTAGATGCTGGAATAGTATCTATTTTCCCTTGCATTCTCTTGGAGGCGTTAACCATCTTGAGTATCAAGTCCTAACTCCTATTTGGTTCTGTTTGAATAACAGCCATGGGGGAAGCACAAGTAGCTGTATACAGTTTATTGACTTGAATGGCATTTTCTACATAGTGAAATTTTATTGTAGCCGTGTTGTGTTTTTGGGTCTTCTTTGGTGTTCAGTATTCATTTTATTGTATCTAAGTTCTGGACTTTGAGACATTTGACTACTGTTTAAATTTCTGAGCTAAATGGCTTTGGCTTAATCCAGTGCTACTGTTTTGATCAATATTGTATCACCCATATTATTTTGGTAAACTTTTAAATGCCAGATGAGGTGCATGGTTTGGTTCCAAATAATTTGGATTTATCTGTAGTTTGTTTGTTGGTTAGAGATCTGCTTGTTAGTTTTTATGAGTGGCATGTGATGTTTTGGAAAGTTTGGTCACACATGCTATGGGTTTGACCTCTACTACCACCAGTATCCTTGTATCATTACAATAAACTAAGGAAGTTGATATATGGAGTAGCAAACTGTACGAGAAGTTTTTTGGATCAAATGTGCGTTAGTGGATCTTAGATTGGGTATTTGGAAGTTGGAATCAGACTGAAAACTAGGGGTTGTTTGCCAGTGTATGTATAACATTTATGGGAATGTGTACAGGTTGAAAGGGTAGAATTGAGGTGGTCTTTAATGCCATGAAAGAATAGTTTGCCAAGAATTACCATTCCGTCTCAAGGAAGATTTAATAGAAGAGGAATAAATTTCAGGAAAATGACTTTAAAATGATTTACAAAGCAACGTTATGTCGACTGTTTGCAAGAACATATGGCTGTATCCTAGCTGTGTCAGCTGGATGCCTCCCCAGATATATTTAATATCAAGTAAGAGCAGTTTAGAGAGCTGGGATATATATTGCCTCTTCACCACAAAGGGGAAGTCACTATCAAAACAAAGGGAATGATTAGCTCAACTGATGAAATTCCATCTCTTTAATCTGTTGATTAAATAATATCAAGCTTCACAATAATTACCTCAAAGGTTTTAAAGTCAGAGTTAGCTTAAATCAATGTTTTTCTTGGAAGTTTGATTTAATGATATTTTACATGAAACCAGAATTAAATAAAATTACAATAACATTCAGATTAGGTATAAAACATGACAGGATATTACAAGAAATAGGATAAATTATGTGGTTTCCTTTCAAACATTCACTGTCCCTCAAGCCAATTAGGAGGGAAAAAGCAGCAAATTTAATGTTATATGACTGAAAATCAGTCTAATTTCTTTTCTGTTTTCAGAAGCTGGGAGAAAAAGATAATCCATACAAAAACTAATAGTTTCTAAGAAGCCGATTGTTACTTTGGCCAAGGGCCTGTTCCCAATATCAGATGCTGGCTAAATGTGAAGCAGCTGTTTTATGAGAGAATTCTACTGAACTTGGAGAGGGTTTAACTCACGATTATTTTTTAGAAATAGTTTCAGAATGAATAATAAAGGGATTAAATATGTTTCTAAAAGTCATTGGAATTTTTCATTCTAATGTCTCATTAGTTTCCTGTGAGCAAATAGTTTAGATTCCAGGTTGGAATTCAAGTTGTGCTGTACCAGGTAACAAACACAGTCATGGCAACGGGTGCTGTTCTCTGGAAGAATATGTTTCACTTTGCAATTCTAATTTCCCTCTGTTTTATCTGCCCTCCTAAAAGCAATAGTCCTGTTGCTAGGGTACAGTTCTGCAGACACTGGCAGCTACTGTTACCTTGCCAAAGTAGCCATTCTTTATATGCAAGTCGAGACTGCAAGTGTCGGTAAGCTAAGTACTTTATCCAGATGCTCTTTTCAAATCTTGCCTCCAGCAATATAAATTCATAAAGAAATACTTAATATTATTAATGAAAACCTTCCTTAAAAAGAGATCAGCTCAGTCTGGGAGTAGTGGCTCTAATATTGCTCTGACATAAGCTCAGTCAGCAATGACTAAGGAATAAACCTATGACCATTGTTTCTTTTTACTTACCCCCAAGAAATTTTTTGAGTTAATTTGTTGCTTGAATGATCTATGCATAGAAAACAACTTTAACCTTGCAGCAAGAATCAGGGTAACTCTAGAAGGTTGGTATTTTTTAAAGTCATATGGAGCATCCAACTCCTCACCTTCACTTGTGGATCAGTCACTAAGCCTGGCAAAACCATTTTTAATGACAGGAGAAGGGGCAAAGGTGGGCCACTGGCGCACTAAAACCAGTTGTTTTGGGCAGATGGGGCTCGTCAGCAATGGTTGGAAACTCATCTAGGAGAAGGAAAACTCGGAACTCAAATTTCTGGTGGCTTACTGGCTGGCAACTGCTGTGATGCCACTGGTATACCTGTCTCCGCTGTGACGCCACTGGTATACCTGTCTCTGCTGTGACGCCACTGGTATACCTGTCTCTACTGTGACGCCACTGGTATACCTGTCTCCGCTGTGACGCCACTGGTATACCTGTCTCTGCTGTGACGCCACTGGTATACCTGTCTCTACTGTGACGCCACTGGTATACCTGTCTCTACTGTGAAGCCACTGGTATACCTGTCTCCGCTGTGACGCCACTGGTATACCTGTCTCTACTGTGACGCCACTGGTATACCTCTCTCTACTGTGACGCCACTGGTATACCTGTCTCCGCTGTGACGCCACTGGTATACCTGTCTCTACTGTGACGCCACTGGTATACCTGTCTCTGCTGTGACGCCACTGGTATACCTGTCTCTACTGTGACGCCACTGGTATACCTGTCTCTGCTGTGACGCCACTGGTATACCTGTCTCCGCTGTGACGCCACTGGTATACCTGTCTCTGCTGTGACGCCACTGGTATACCTGTCTCCGCTGTGACGCCACACTGGTATACCTGTCTCCGCTGTGACGCCACACTGGTATACCTGTCTCCACTGCTCCTGTGGATCCATCGGCTGCAAGGAGACAGGGACCTGGCGTTGACACAACATGGGAAGCAGACTTACCGGTTATAAGTCAGTACACTCAATTGACATAGAGCGTGGCGCCTGGGGTTGTTTCTGACTGCGGGAGAGATTCTTGGATCTCACTGGATAGCTACTGCCCACCTTAGGATGCTGACCCACCACTGTCTGCTTTCCTCATTGGGAGCAGAGGGATGAGGAGTTATCCGGACTGCAGACTGGAAACACTGCACCAGGCAAGACAATACAATGAAGGAGACCAGCTTTAAAACTGGGACGCTGGAATGTTTGGACAATGATGACTGACCTCTCTGATAACCTTACAAGACATCAGTGATGTCAGGAAGCAGCTATAATAAACAAGGAGCTTAAAAGACTTCACATGGGCATAGCCACCCTCTAGGAGATGTGTCTATACTACACCTTTCTCTGGCAAGGGAAGGGCCTTGGTGAGCCCAGGGAGCATGGAGTAGGCTTTTCAGTGAGGAAGAGATTGTTGAAGTTGGTGCAACTAGATGGCAATGGGTCTGAGCAACCACTTACTCTTCACCTCAACACCACTGAAGGTCAATTTACTCTTGTCAGTGTGTACACTCTCATGCTGTGCTCTACATCTGAGGCAAAGGATGAGTTTTATGAGAATCTTGCACCCACCATCAGGAATACCCCCAGCAAGGAACATATTGCTCTCCTGGTAATGCACCCAAAAAGCTGGGGGAGCTCAGCAGGCCAGGCAGCAGCTGTGGAAAAGAATAAACGGTTGGTCTTTTGGGTGAAGACCCTTCATCAGGCACCAGCTGGACTTCATTCTGGTCAGACACTCCTTTGGCAGCGTGCTATTCATGCATTCCTACCATAGTGCAGACTACAACACAGACCACTCGCTGGTGTGTTGCAAGACCAGACTACAGCCAGTCAAAGAAATTCTATTGTGCTAAACAAGAAGGGATCCCTTGCATTGATGTCAGCAAGATGTCTCACCCAGATCTGCTGGAGCAGTTTGTTCAGTCCTTTGGGAAAGAATGGAGTGCCTAGCAGCTTGGAAGCTCTGTCATTGAGAAACGGGAACTTATGCAGAATACCATCTACAGCAGAACCTTAGCTATCTTTGGAAAGAACACATTGAAAACAAATGACTGGTCAAATGTGCCCTCTCTAGCTGAATGTGTTCACCAGCTGAGAGGAACCTACAGATCCTCAGGACTGCTGGAAGTAAAGTTTATCGTTCTGCCAGGCATTGTGCCAATGAGTCCTGGATGCAGCTCAGTGAAGATATCCAGATCACAGCACTGGCAGGCAACATATGTATGATGGGGTCAAGAAAGCCCTCGGTCCCTCTCAGAGCAAGATGGCATCGTTTAAATCAATCAATGGGTAACTAATCACAGTCGGGTAAACAGTGGAGAGATGGATAGAACACTAAGATTGAACACTGTCACCACTTCAGCCTGGACGCCATTGAGTGCCTACCGACGATGGAAGAACTGGATGCAGACCCAAGCCTAGAGGAGCTCAGCCAGGCCATTGGTGGCTTGGCCTCGGGGAAGGTACCAGACAATGATGAGATTTCTCCAGACCTCATCAAGCACTGCATGACTACTCTCTACCCCTGCTGTGTGAAGTCCTCTGCCAGTGCTGGCTGAAAAGAGTTGTGCCACAGGATATGAGAGATGATTTTTTCCCTCTACAAAAGCAAAGGTGAGAGAAGTGACTAATAACTACAGGGGCATCTCTCTCTTGAATATTGATGGCAAGATCAAGTCTTCAGAAGATAACTGAATGTATCTACCCGGAGTTACAGAGTGGCTTCCGTCCTGGAAGGTCATCTGTGGACTTGCAACATAAGTCTGGAAATAAAGTCTGGTAAGGTAGATGATATTTGTAACATTCTGGCAAACCAAAGGTGGTGATGAATCAGCATATAGGAGGGAGATTGAAAATCTGGCTGAGTGGTGCCATAACGACAACCTTTTAATGCCAGCAAGACCAAAGAGCTGATTATTGAGTTCAGGACCAGGAGACTGGAGGTCTATGAGCCACTCCTCATCAGAGGATCAGAGGGTCAACAACTTTAAATTCCTCAGTGTTGTCATTTCAGAGGGCCTGTCCTTGGCACAGCACATAAGTGCAAATACGGAGAAAGCATGACAGCGCTTCTACTTCTTTATTAGTTTGTGAAGATTCGGCATGACATCTCAGACTTTGGCAACATTTTATAGACGTGTGGTGGAGAGTATATTGACTGGCTGCATCATTGCCTGGTATGGAAATATCAATGCTCTTGAACAGAAAATCCTACAAAGAGTAGTGAATACAGCCCAGTCCCTCGTGGGTAAAGCCCTCCCCACCATTGAACATATCTACATGGAGTGTTGTTGTAGGAAAGCAGCATCCATCATCGAGGACCCACACCACACAGGTCATGCTCTCTTCTTACTGCAGTGAGCAGGAAGGAGGTTCAGGAGCCTCAGGACTCACATGACACCCAACAATTCCCTTGGAAAGTGTTGTATAATCTTTTAATATCAGCTGAGATGGAAGATGATACCCGTCTTACTGTCTTATCTGAAAAATGGGATCTGCAATGATGCTGTGCTCCCACAATATCTTGACAAGAAATGACAAGACACGTATTAAATTTATCTACCATTTAACATTGGAGAAAATCCATTTATTTCAAATCAACTGATAACTTCATTAGCAGGTTAATGATTTGATAGATTGCAAACTTTGATTATTATGTTAATTTTTACTTTCCAAGAAAAATGGTAGTGACTTGCTGGACACAATAAAAAAGAAAGTATTTGGCTCAAAATGAGAATTTGTTGGAGGTAGCTTTAGCACTATTGGAAACGTGGGAGTTCCTAATATCACTTGATTTCAGAAGACCTTGTGAAAATGAAGATGGTCTAGCAGAAACTGATGTACTGGGAATTTCCTGCAGCCTTCTGTTTTCTTTTTCTTTTTTTTAAACTAGTATTTGTTTTACTATTGTCACATGTACTGAGGTACAGTGAAAAAACTTTATTTTGCATATGCCGTCTGTACAGATCATTCCGAAGCACAAGTACATTGAAATAGCAGCAAGCAAAAGGCTTTTACAGAGAAAGTGCAGTGCAAGTAGACACATAAGGTGCAGGGCCGCATCAGGGTTAGTTGGGAGAACAAGAGTTCATTTGTTTCATACAAGAGATCCATTCAGGGATAGAAAGTTGTTCCTGAAGTAGGATAGAAGCTGTCCTTGAGCCGGGTGGCACGTGTTCTCAAGCTTATGTATCTTGTTGTCCTGATTTCATAACATTTTTGGACATCGAACTGTGCTGTTTCTCTCTCACTGATCTCAATGATCTATCTGCCAGATGCCCTAATTTTACAGCTTATCCCCAGAGCAACCCTAACTTCAAACTATATTCTCTTTCTCCTAATCATCCCATCCCTATCTTTCTTGCACAGAATGGTACAGGTGGCACGGTAACACTTTACAGCACCAGTGTTCAGGTTTCAATTCCCCTACTGTTTGTAAGGAGTTTGTACATTCTCTCCATGACTGCATGGGTTTCCTCCTGATGCTCCAGTTTCCTCCCACCTTCCCAAGGTGTCTGGATTAGTTAGGGTTAGTAAGCTGTGGACATGCGATGTTAGTGTCGGAAGCACGACAACATTTGCAGGATGCCATCAGCAGGTGGACTAATGTTCTGAGTTGCTTCTATTTCAATGCAAGAAGATAAGGCCAATAAACTAAGAGCATGGATCAGTAACTGGAATTATGACATTGTAGCCATTAGTGAGACTTGGTTGCAGGAGGGGCAGGACTGGCAGCTCTGGGGTTTCATTGTTTTAGGCATGATAGAGGTGGAAGTATTAATGAGGGAAATGTGGTATTACTCATCAGCGAAAATGTTGGAGCAGTCCTCTGACAGGACAGACTAGAAGGTTGTCTACTGAAGGTATATGTGTGGAATTGAGGAATAAAAAGGGGTTATCGCCAGGTGCACTGAGAGACCGTGTTAGGGATCTGGAGCTGCAACTCGATGACCTACAGCTTATTAGGGAGTGTGAACAAGAGAGTTAGTCACCCCGAAGTTGTAGGAGTTAGACAAGTGGGTGACAGTCAGGGAAACGAGGGAAAGAGCTCAGATAGTAGAGAGCATCCCTGTGGCCAACCCCCTCAGTAATCATTATCTCATTTTGGATGCTGTTGAGGGGGTGACCTGACAGAGGACGACTATGGCGATCGGGTCTCTGGCACTGAACCTGGTTCCGTGGTGCAGAAGGGAAAGAGGAAGATGAGGAATGTGCTAGTCATAGGGGATTCCATATTGAGGGGAACAGACAGGAGGTTCTGTCAGCCTGATAGAGATACCCGCATGGTGTGTTGCTTCTCAGGTGCCGGGGTACGGGATGTCTTGATCAGGTGCAGAGTGTTCTGAAGGGAGAGGGTGAACGGCCAGAAGTCTTGGTACATGTTGGTACCAATGACATAGGTAGAAAAAGGGAGGAGGTCCTGAAGAGAGAATTCAGCGAGTTAGGTAGGAAGCTAAAAGGCAGGACCTCTAGGGTAGTAATAGACAATAGGTGCAGAAGTAGACCCTTCGGCCCTTCGAGCCTGCACCGCCATTCTGAGACCATGGCTGATCATCTACTATCAATACCCGGTTCCTGCCTTGTCCCCATATCCCTTGATTCCCCTATCCATAAGATACCTATCTAAATCCTTCTTGAAAGCATCCAGAGAATTGGCTTCTGAGGCAGTGCATTCCAGACCCCCACAACTCTCTGGGAGAAGAAGTTTTTCCTTAACTCTGTCCTAAATGACCTACCCCTTATTCTTAAACCATGCCCTCTGGTACTGGACTCTCCCAGCATCTGGAACATATATCTCAGGGAATGGAAATATAAGGTATGGTCATGCACTTTGGTAGAAGGAATAAAGGCATTGACTATTTTCTGAACAGGGAGAAATTTCAGAAATCAGAGGCGCAAAGGAACTTGGGAGTCCTTATACAGGATTTCCTAAAGGTTAGCTTGCAGGTTGAGTTGGTAAGGAAGGCAAATGCAATGTTAGCATTCATTTCGAGAGGACTAAAATATAAAAGCAAGGATGTAATGCAGAACTTTATAAGGCATTTGTCAGATCACATGTGGAGTATTGAGCAGTTCTGGGCCCCGTATCTAAGAAAAGATGTACTGGCATTAGAGAGGGTCCAGAAGAGGTCCATGAGAATGATTCTGGGAATTAAGTAGTTAACGTATGAGGAGCATTTGATGGTTCTGTGCCTGTACTCACTGGATTTTTGAAAAATGACGGGGAATCTCATTGAAACCTGTGGAATATTGAAAGTCGTAGATAGAGTGGATGTGGAGAAGAAGTTTCCTTAAGTTGGGGAATCTAAGACCAGAATAAAAGGATGTCCATTTAAAACAGTGATGAGGAGGAATTTATTTAGCTGGAGGTGGTGAATCTGTGGAATTTGTTGTCACGGTGGACCGTGGAGGGCAAGTCATTAGGTATATTTAAGGTAGAGATTGATAGGTTCTTGATTGGTTAGGGCATCAAAGGTAACAGTGAGAAGGCAGGAGAATGAGATTGACAGGGATAATAGTCTGTCTTGTCTCAGCACTGCTCCGACATTTTACCTGATGAGTAATACCTCCTCTCCCTCATTAATACTTCCACCTTTATCATGCCTAAAATGCACAGTGAAGAGTATCCTGACTGGCTGCATCATGACCTGGTATGGAAACACCAATGCCCAAGAACAGAACAGTCTACAGAAGGTGTTGGATGCAACCCAGTCCCTCACAGGAAAAGCTTTCGCTCACATCTACAAGCGGCACTGCCACAAGAAAGCAGCATCCATCTTCAAGAACCCCCACCATCCAGGCTACCAGACTATGATCTCTTCTTACTGCTGCTGTCGCGAAGGAGCTACAGAAGCCTTAGGCCCCACACCATTAGGTTCAGATACAGTGATTACCCTTCAAGCATCAGACAATTGAACTAGAATGAGTAACTTCACTCACCTCAACACTGAACTGATCACTGAACACACTGAACGCTGATCTGGACTCACTTCCAAGGACTCCACAACTCATGTTTTCGGTATTATTTATTTACACCGCTGTCTGCAGGGAATGTCCATATTCTCCCCGTGAATGTATGGGTTTTCTCTGGGTGCTCTGGTTTCCTCGCACAGACCAAAGATGTACCAGTTGGTGATTTAATTAGTCATTGTAAATCATCCCATGATTAAGTTACGGTTAGGATGGAGGTTGCTGGGTCACACTACTCAAAGGATGGAGGGGCTATTCTGCACTGTATCTCAATAAATAAATAAATAAACAAACAAAAAATAAAATTGTTATTTTTCTTGCATTTACAGATTGTCTTTTGTGCAATGGTTGTTTGTCAGTCTGTGTGTAGTTTTTCATCGATTCCGTTGTATTTCTTTGTTCTACCATGAATGCTGGCAAGAAAATGGATTTCAGGGTAGTATATGGTGAAATTACATAGTTTGATAATAAATTTACTTTGAATTTTGAACTTTGAAGTAGTAAATTGGATTCAACATTGGCTGAATGGGAGAAGCCAGAGAGGGGTAGTGGATGGTTGCCCATCAGACTGGAGGCCTGTGGACTAGTGGTGTGTTGTAGGGATCGGTGCTGGGTCCATTGTTGTTTGTTATCTATTTTGTGTTTCTTCATCCCCCTCCCCTCCAACTTTTAACTCTACTGCTCGTCTTTTTCTCTCCAGTCCTGCTGAAGGATTTCAGCCCGAAATGTTGGCTGTACTATTTTCCATAGATGCTGCCTGGTCTGTTCAGTTTCTCCAGCATTTTGTGTGTGTTGCTCGGATTTCCAGCATCTGCAGATTTTCTCTTGTTGGTGATTGGCTCAGATAATGTTGCTTTGAATAGTTATTCCAATTTTTAAAAATATATTTGACAGATGTAATTCATGTCGATTGTTATAAAAACCACTCACAGTTTACAGCACTGAATGCAGCTATTTTCTGTCTGTGTCGAGTCTTTTCTAGACCCGGGACATGTTTTACTATTAGGTTCCTTTCATTAAAATATTCAGCCACTCTTTAACACAAAAAATATGCTGTAGATTTGTATTAATTAAGGCAAAACCATTTTGCTAAAAAATTCTTCATTTAAAAGAAATCTTCTGATTGGTAACCTACCTGTTTATCTGTTGTTGGTACGCCATTCAAAAAAAGTGTTGATTATAAACGATCAAAAGTATATAATATCAACACCACTATAATTATCTTGCATATCTGCCTCGCATTCGTTACTATGCTGGAAACAGTCCAACATCTCAGATTTTCCTTTTAAGTTTATCCTTTAAGATCTTAGGAAAGGGAGTTTACTGTATAGTCTCTGAGGCCTGACCTCGAGTTCACTGAGACTGTGGTTGAACTGTAGTTTAATTCCATGGCACAGATGTTGGAGAACACTGTTAAACAGAATACCATTTAGATGGAATAAATGCCTTTGATACTGGGTGGAACTCAAGGCTTTGGGGTATTGGTACGAGACATAAGCCATTTCAACTTCCCTTGCCTGCACATCAGGAGGCTTCAGAACTCCTAGAACCAAACAGACCTTGGGAGTATCAGCATCAGAGGAATTGGCATGTAGGGTGGGGTTGTTTACTGAAGGAAGGCACAAGAAGTTCTCCAAGGAAATCGAGGTGGAAGATTTGTGACTGTGAGACAGCATTATGTTAGGGGACCGTCGCATGAATGAGCCTTCAGGAGTCACAGATTAAGAGCAGAGCTGAAAATGGTGTGTTACGGTAAAGAAGGGGATTGGCACCTCATGGAATGAAATGTGGTTTGGCCTAAGGGAAAGGGAATGTGGTGGTTTGTGATCAGCGTCTGAGAGAGGGTGCGTTGGGGAACTCAGGGTGTGAATGGGAATTGTAATGGTGATGTGGAGAGGGAGTAGGTATGATGGAGTTGGTTTTGGGTGAGGTCATGTTTGGATGCAAAGTAGAGGAGTTTATTTTGTACAGTACACCAGTCCTTTGCAATAATATCTGGTTGTCCTGGAAAGGACAACCAGTAGCCAAATAATAACAGCCGACAAGGAGATGGCAGATGAACTGAGAATCTTGTATTAGTTGTCACTGTGGAAGACACTAGCAGTGTGCCAGGTGTTGAAGGTTGTGAGAGAAGAGAAGTGAGTGCGGTTACTATTACAAGGGAGAAGGTGCTCAAAAAGCTGGAAGATCTAAAGGTGCATAAGTCACCTGGACCAGATAAACTGCATCTTAGGGTTCTGAAAGAGGTAGCGGTAGATATTTTGGAGACATTGGTAATGATCTTTCGAGAATCATTAAACTCTGGCAAAGTTCTGGAGGACTGGAAAATTGCACTCTTTAAGAAAGAAGGAAGGCAGCAAAAAAGCAATTACAATCTAGTTAGCCTCACCTTGGTGGTTGGAAAGATGTTGGAGTCAGTTGTTAAGGATGGGGTTATGGAGTACTTGTAGAGACAGGACAAGATAGGACAAAGTCAGCATGGTTTCCTTACAAACCTGTTGGAATTGTTTGAGGATAGATAAAGGGGATGTAGTAGATGGTGTATATTTGGACTTTCAGAAGGCCTTTGACAAGGTGCCACACATGAGGTTGCTTACCAAGTTAAGAGCCTATGGTATTACAGGAGAGTTACTGGCATGGTAAGAACATTGCCTGATTGGTAGGAGGCAGTGAGAGGGAATTAAAAGGATCCTTTTCTGGTTAGTTGCCAGTGACTAGTTGTGTTCCACAGGGGTGTATGCTGTATAATTAAAAGATTTAGATGATGGAATAGATGGCTTTTTTGCCAAGTTTGCAGATGATACAAAGATTGGTGAAGGGGCAGATAGTGTTGAGGAAACAGGAAGGCTGCAGAGGGACTCCTACAGATTAGGAGAATGGGCAAGAAAGTGGCAAATGAAATACAACGTTGGAAAATGCATGTCCATGCACTTTGGTAGAAGAAATAAATGTGCAGACTACTTTCTAAATGGGGAGCAAAATCCAAAAATCTGAGATGCAAAGGGAGTTGGGAGTCCTTGTCCTTGGGAGTCAGTGGCGTGGAAGGGAAACTCAATGTTAGTATTAATTTCAAGAGGTCTAGAATGTAGGAGCAGGGATTTGATGCTGAGGCTTTATAAGGCACTGGTGAGACCTCACCCTGAGAATTGTGAATAATTTTGGTCTCCTTATTTAAGAAAAGATGAGCTGGCATTGGGGAGGATTCAGAGGAGGTTCACAAGGATGATTCTTGAAATGAAAGGGTTATCATATGAGGAATGTTTGATGGCTCTGGGCCTGTACTCGCTAGAATTTAGAAGGATGAGGGGGTTCTCATTGAAACATTTTGGATGTTGAAAGGCCTAGACAGAGTAGATGTGGAAAGGATGTTTCTCATGAGGGGGGAGTCTTGGACAAGAGGGCACAGCCTCAGGATAGAGGGGTGTTCATTTAAAACAGATGTGGAGAAATTTCTTTAGCCAGAGGGTGGTGAATTTGTAGAGTTTGATGCCACAGGCAGCTGTGGAGGCCAAGTCGCTGGGTGTATTTAAGGCGGAGATTGGTAGGTTCTTGATTGGCCACTGCATCAAAGGTTATGGGGAGAAGGCCAGGGAGTGGGGTTGAGGAGGGAAAAAATAAGGATCGGCCATGATTGAATGGCACAGCAGACTCGATGGGTCAAATGGCCTAATTCTGTTCCTATGTCTTATCGTCTAATGATTGTTCCCTAAAACCACAAGATTCAATTAACTGTACAACATTACAAGAAAACTGCTGTATGTAAAATGACATATTTGAAGTATGCCAATTGTTCAGAGCAATCATGATTGGAAGTATTCATTGGAATTTCTGCTCAGTGTTAAAAATTACAAAAAATTTGTAACCACCATTCAGTCAGTTACTGAACCATATTGGGCCCAATTATGCAAGGAAGAAGGTCCAATGGAATCAGATCTGTCAGCACCTGGTACACAAATGTGTGTCATAATCAGATGTGAAGTTAATTGTTAACCCACTATAAGCTATTAGATATCTACTCAATTGGTAAACTTATATCTGAATCAGAAAAACTGCAAAATTGCATTTCTTAAGAGCATTTCTAATGATAATCCAATTGTCAGCACAAAAGAATGCTCTTTATCAACTACAGCTCAGCCAGTATTCCGCTTTAGTCTAATCCATAAGCTCCAAGATCTTGGTCTTAATACTTCCTTGACAATTGGATCCATGATTTCCTCACTTTAGACCCCAGTCCATTTGGATTGGCAACAATATCTTCTCCACAATCTCCATCAGCCAGGTGCACCACAAGGCTGTATGCGTAGCCCTCTGTTCTACTCACTTTACACTTATGACTTGTGTGGCCAAGTACATCTCCAATGCCACATTCAGGTTTGCTGATGACACCACTGTCATTGGCCGAATCAAGGTGGTGATGTACCTTGAATAGGAGAGAGATTGAAAATCTGGCTGAGTGGTGCCACAACAACAACCTCCTACTCAAAGTCAGTAAGACCAAGGAGCTGATTATTGACTTCAGGAGGAGGAAACCACAGGTCCATGAGCCAGTCCTCATTAGAGAATTAGATGTGGAGAGGGTCAGCAGCTTCAAATTCCCGAGTATTATTATTTCAAGGGACCTGTCCTATGCTCAGTATGTGTGCACTTAAGAAGAAAGCATCAACACCTCTAATTCCTTAGGAGTTTGTGAAGATTCAGCATTACATCTGAAACTTTGACAACTTCTATAGATGTGTAGTAGAGAGTATATTGACTGACTGAATCACAGTCTGGTATTGAAACACCAATATCCTTGAATGGAAAATTTTACACAAAGTAATGGCCTAGTCCATCATGGATAAAGCCCTCCCCACTACTGAGCACATCTACACGAAATATTGTTGCAGGAAAGCAGCAACCATCATCAGAGATCCACACTACCCAGATCATGCTCTCTTCTCACTGCTGCCATCAAGAAGAAGGTACAGGAGCCTCAGGACTCACACTCCTAGCTTCAGGAACAGTAATTACCCCTCAACCATCAGGGTCTTGAGCCAAAGGGCATAACTTCACTTCAACTTCACTACCTCATCACTGAACTGTTCCCACAATTTATGGGCTCATTTTCAAGGACCCTTCATCTCATGTTCTCAATATTTATTGCTGATTTATTTATTATTGTTCTTTTTTCTTCTTTTTCTATTTCCGTGGTTTGTTGTCCTTTGCATATTGATTGAATGCCCAAGTTGGTGCAGTCCTTCACTTATTCTATTTTGATTATTATTCTGTTATGGATTTATTGAATATGTCCTCAAGAAAATGAATCTCGGGGTTGTATACAGTGACATGTAAGTTTGTACTTTGATAATAAATTTACTTTGAGCTTTGAAAGCAAGGTCTTGCTTGTAGGGGTGTTGCTCTTTCTTTTGTCACTTAGCCCACATATTGATCTGTTTCCCAATTCTGACCAAGACAGTAGCAAAATTATACCCAGACTAATAATGTGATTTCCCCCAATGCCTCATCTGTCATCTGTTAGGAATATCAAATATGTAATGGTGGAATATATCAGATGGTGCTAGGTTTGAAGAGTACATTTAGTTTCTCAGCAATCTCATCAAATTGGCCATCTGATACATTTCATAGTCCAAGCTAGTCTGCCAATGTCATGTAATTTTTGCAGCTCAACTCTATTAATAAAATGAATTTACTTCTCCCTTCAGATTATTTCCCTGTTTCCTAAAGCTCTACAGTGTTGTTCACCTTAAATGTCCAATGCTACAAGTAAATACTAAGCACTTATTGCATTTTATTGTATTTTCTAGGGTTTCCAAAATATTTTATTTGTATAATTTCTGCCATCTTGACTTGAATTTCCTTTCTGCAAGCACTGATCTTATTTTAGTTTTTACTAGGTTTGCCAATTTATCAAGTCACCTGGTCTTACCTTCTCAACCTGGAACATTCACACATCCGTTCCAGGTTGAGAAGGTAAGACCAGGTGACCACTGGCAACCTGGTGTATTGTGAGTTTTTGTGATTTGGTCTCTAGAAATGGGTAGCACTATCACCCGTTTGATCAGATCAAGGTGGAGCTTCAATTGAATGTAGCCTTTATTTGTGGCCATCAGTTTACAAATGAATGCAAGCAATTTAAAATGATATACCTGTGTGATGCAAACTCTGAGGACAGGGCTTTCTGTTAAGCACTAACAGGCATACACCATTCTCCAAATAATTTCCCAAGTTTGAGCAAACAAATTACTCCAAAGAAGGGAATGTGACATAAAGTCTGTTTGGTAAAGTGCTTTTCACATCTGTCTCCAGATATCCTGAAGCACCTCACACTTGAGGTGTTTATTGTTAATAGACAAAGTGGTAACCACAACAGTTAACTCACAGAGAATAAATGTTGACAAATATCACTGAGATAATGACCAAGTTATCTCTCTTGGTGATGTTGATTGAAGGACGAATGTTGATTATGACCTTGGGATAATGCTCCTGCTCTTTGTTGTTGACTGAGAGAGCATTTCAAGTTTTAGTTTAAATTCTTGTCTATCTGACGGCACATCCAAGAGTGGGACAGTGGAGTATTACCAAGATTTTGTGCTCATATCTCTGGAAGGTGACTTAAACTCATATAAATCATCTTTAAATCATAATTAACAGATAATTTTAATACTAGATATTGATATTAATTTGAGAATATGCTGTCCAAAAGTAAAGAACAATTTGTGCTGAGGAACAATGGAAAGCACATAATTAAATTTTTATTTGTGTGTACCGGTATATGCTGAAGAGTTCAGTAGACTCTGCTGTTCTTTTAGTATTATACATTTATTGGATTTATCATGGTCTATCAGTATTTTTATCATTTGCTGTAATGCCATCTTACTCTTTATGTATCACTTACTACTAGTCAGAATTCCTGTGTCAATAATCAGGCACATGAACATTTTCTGGGAAAAGGACCTTTGAAGCCAAGTGCAGTCAAAGAGCAGTGACTGAATCCAAACATTGCACAATGTCTTACTGAGTGCTCCGATGGAAGCAATTGTGTTCAAAGTTTAACATATTCAACTATAACAGTGAATATTGCTGACTTTGAACATTGGAGTTTATTTTTCTGTGCTGGTAGTTTGCACCGTGTACCCGGTCTCTTCCATCACTGGCATCATTAAATTTGCAGGAGCCAATACTGGCATGGTGTATATGTCCTCCACCTTCCTCCCTTGTCCAATTATGTCTCTTCTCTCTACTCACCTCCACATTGTTTCCCCCTTCTCTCACCTCACACTTCAAACCTGAGGCATGGCATCGGTTGAAATTGGGCCTTGACCTCATAACGAATTATTGGATTAACTACTGCCAGCTTTTTCACCTCTGTCATCAGCTCATTAATTTGAGGGAAGTGAAAATCAGGACTCTTTGCCTTGCTGGTAAATCTTTGTAAAACGGCATGTGGTTGGCATATGGCAATGGCAGGCAGCAAAGAAAAGAAGTCCTTGTGACGTGTATGTACATATTGCTTGATAAGTGTTGCATTGAACTACTTAGGATATTAGCACACTGGATCAGTGCACCATAACAGCTATCCAGAATTTGTACATAATTCAATTTACATCATGAACCCTTATAGGTCAGCCAAATTGAAAAAAGGCATTGTAAATGTGTTTTTAAAGAGAGCCAATAGTTAACACCGGAATCATGGGGCAATCAGGGAAGTCACACAATATTCTTTCTTTTATGTGCCCATATTTACCAGAAGCAAAAGTATTTTCCTGTACTTGATGCCTGAAAAGGTTTATTTTTGTTCAGTATTAAAATATAAGATGTGAGCAAGAGCTTGGAGCTTCCCAGAGATTATACTGTATATCGTAGTACTTGGGACCCTGAATTCAAACCCTACCTTGACTGAGTAACGATTTGATTTTCACTGGGAAAGCGTTATTTATTTCTGGTAGGCCATTAAGTACAACATTAAATAAAAACTCTATTTTTCCAGCTCAAAAGGGATGATAATCTGTAGGCATAGTTGTAGCTCATATGATGCCTGCCAATCTGGACTTCAATTAATATTTGTGGTTACATAGCTATCCTTCGGAGTAACCAATTGAAATCCAACACATCATTGTATTTGCTGTTACAATGTTTGATTAATGCTTTTTGTCAGTGATTTTGATTGAAATTCTTCCTAGAGACATTCATAATAGTTCAGCCATATGTAATTTATTATTTTATTTACTGCGGAGCTATTTGAATCTCTCAGAGTACTTGTATATGAAAAAGTCTCACTGCTCTTTTGGTAGTTAGAACAGCTGATTAACAAAATTAGCAATTCTAAAAATTGCATGTGTGCAAAAGATTGCATATATTTATCCATTCAATGACAGCAGTTAAATTCTTTTAAATAAGCCCCTGTCTAAAGCATAGAAATAAGTGTGTGAATTCTGCTCAGAGTTATGTTCCTATAAGCTGAAGAAAAATTGGGCTGATCTTATTGTAAGCACTTTTCTTTCCCACACATGGAAGCAAAAGTCTACCCTTGGATCACTATACTTGAGCTATTCCATAAGGGATCTGCTACTACATGAATAAACCTTTCCAAACATAAAACAAATAAGGTGGCGTGTTTATTAGACCATTGCGGCAGTGCATTGTGCACATTTTGGGGTCCCCTTTGACCAGAGGTGAAGTGGAGAGCAAAAAATGAAGCTGATGGAGCTTGGCATCACGTAATGCTCCCCGCTCTCAGTCTGATCCAGATTCTTCAAACATAACAAGCTTCACTCTCAGAAAGGAAGGAAAGCAAAAGTTGTTCATTATTCAGTGGAGATTATAGACTTCTCCTGTGTGCATGAGATTTGGTGTGTGTTGATGGGCTCCCTTACTGACTTATATTTACAGAATTTGATTTCTCTCTGCATCAGGTCTCTTCTAATGACTAACAGAATGAATACAGGCACTTTCCAGTTTACGACAGTGTTCTGTTGCTGAGAACTGTTTGTAATGCAAACTATTTGTAAGTTGGAAATGAACAGAAACAGAGTACGGAAGAGGATCACAGGAACAGCTGTGACGGGAGAGTGAACAGACTCAGGAAGAGCAACTGACAGCTGGGGTGAGCAAGTGAGCTGGTCTCCTCTGCTCACCTCAGCTCGACCCAGGTTTGGGTATGGGTGGTATGGGTGGAAAGAAATCAAGAAGTCTCATAGAAATGCCTAGCAAAAAGTGGTGGCAGCCTTCAAATTCATCATCATCCACACTCCAAAATGCTAGTTTGTTTGTACATCAGATGCTCATAACATGGGGAAGACTTGTATTTGTGATAATTCATTTTATGAAGAAGGGGAGGAAGGAGAAGGCAGACTATAATAGTATATACAGTAATGTATGAACAGACAGGAAGAATTTTTACCGCTATATAAAGCAGAAGCAATAATTAAAAGGGATCATTGGTCTTTTAGAACTTGAGACTGGGAATTTATAATGTAAGATAGAGAACTGGCTGTGGTTCTAAATAATTATTTTGTATCAGCTTTTATGGCAAAAAGAATCCCAAAAGTAAGATAATTAAAGAGCTATACTTAAAACGATTTCCATCACCTGGGAAAAATATTGAGCAAACTATTGGGGCTAAAAGCCAATAAATCCTTTTGGTCTGATGGCTTGTATCCTAGGATATTAAAAATGCGGCAAAGGAACTAAGGTTCCCCAAATTCTGGAGAGATTGCAGAGAAAAATGTGGAAATATTGAATAATATTTAATATTCAAAGTGTAATATTCAAGAAAGGCAGGAGATAAAAACAAGAAATCACAGGCTAGTTAATGTAACAGTCAATGGGAGAAGTCTGTTATGGAAGGGATATTAACAGATTCTTCAGAAAATCAGTGAAAGAGTGACAAACTATTCTTATTTAACTAGAGTGCGACTACAGAATGTTTGCGTACAAAATCCAATGTGCAACAGTTCTGGGGCCAAACATGCCTTGTTAATCAGAGGTCAGAAGAGAATGGCCAGTCTGGTTCAAGCTGACAGGAAGGTGAGAGTAACTCAAATAACTACGTGTTACAACAGCAGTATGCAGAAGCGCATCTCTGAAGGCACAACATGCCAAATGTTGAAGTGGGTGGGCTACAGCAGCAGAAGACCATGAACATGAACTCAGTGGCCACTTTATTAGGTACAGAAGTTACATAATAAAGTGGCCACTGAATGCATAAGATTCTGAGGGAGTTGACAGATTCATGCTAAGAGGATGTTTCCTGAAAACTTGGACATTATTTTTCAAAATAAAAGAGTTATTAATTGTAGACAAAGAAGAGGAATTTCTTCCCTGAGGATTGTGAATCTTTGGTATTCTCTAATTCATAGTGCTGTGAAGGTGAAGTCATTGAATATCTTCAAGCTGGTGGTTTACAGACACAAGGGAGTCAAAAGATATCATGAGAGAACAGGAAAGTGACGTTAAAGATGAACCAGCCACGATCACATTTTCCTTTTCCAAAGACAAGTAGAGGGTTCTCTTATACCTCAGGTAGATATGTCCTTCAACCAATATCACAAGAAACAGATTATTTAATTATTTATCTCCTTGCTCTTTGTGAGATTTGGCTATGTGTAAGTTGACTTTCTCGTGTCTTCAGAAGTACTTCATTGTTGGTCATGCACTTTGGGGTTCTCGTGGTTGTCAAAAGTATATGCAAGTTTTTTTTCTTTTTCTCTTCTCCAGTTGTGAGTGTAACACAGGATAAAATAGGCTTTGAAATTAAATCACTGGAAATAACACATTCTTACAAAAATCACAAAATTTTCTTTAAAATGAAGAACAGAAACTCCCTTATTCACTTATCTGGGTTTGACACTCATGCTTTCGTTCCTCAGCTATCACTTTCACTAAGTCTATCTACTTCTCCCTTTTGCTTTCAAGGTGTTCCTCCCTTTGATCTGAATAATCCTTTTCTTTAGTCTGTTTCTCTTTTTGTCTCAGCAATTATGAAATCTTGCTTTCAATTTAATTGACATTACAGGTTGCCTGATTTGATATTATTTCTTCCAAGTTTTGTGTCTGTTCCTTTCAGCGTGCTTTCTTCTGCTTCTTATGTCTGTACTTGCTGCTTGTCTTTTTTTGATCGCTTTCTGCTCAGTATCTATTTCTGTCTTGCTATTGTGTTCCTTCTCTCTCTCCTTTGTGCTGTCCTACTGTTACTGGTCTCTTTTGGCTCCCTGTCTTTCTAGCTTTCCTCTCTTTTGTTCTCTGGTGCCCATTTGTACGTTCTGTGTCACAAGTCATCCCTGTAAATGGCAGATTAATCAGTGTTCAGGTTACTGGTGAGGTGAATGCTAATAGCTCATTTGCAGATGATAACTGTATATTCCACACAGGATCTGGGCATTACTGAGGAAGCCAGCTCTTGTAACTCATTCCCAATTGCCTTTGATCTTTGTGACTTTCTTGCCATGAGTCTAAATCCATGAATCTAATTTTTTGTTCTAAGACAATAGACAATAGGTGCAGAAGTAGACCATTCAGCCCTTCGAGCCTGCACCGCCATTCTGAGATCATGGCTGATCATCTACTATCAATACCCGGTTCCTGCCTTGTCCCCATATCCCTTGATTCCCCTATCCATAAGATACCTATCTAGCTCCTTTTTGAAAGCATCCAGAGAATTGGCCTCCACTGCCTTCTGAGGCAGTGCATTCCACACCCCCACAACTCTCTGGGAGAAGAAGTTTTTCCTTAACTCTGTCCTAAATGACCTATCCCTTATTCTTAAACCATGCCCTCTAGTACTGGACTCTCCCAGCATCTGGAACATATTTCCTGCCTCTATCTTGTCCAATCCCTTAATAATCTTATATGTTGCAATCAGATCCCCTCTCAATCTCCTTAATTCCAGTGTGTACAAGCCCAGTCTCTCTAACCTCTCTGCGTAAGACAGTCCGGACATCCCAGGAATTAACCTTGTGAATCTACGCTGCACTTTCTCTACAGCCAGGATGTCCTTCCTTAACCCTGGAGACCAAAACTGTACACAATACTCCAGGTGTGGTCTCACCAGGGCTCTGTACAAATGCAAGAGGATTTCCTTGCTCTTGTACTCAATTCCCTTTGTAATAAAGGCCAACATTCCATTAGCTTGCTGCACTTGCTCATTCACCTTCAGTGACTGATGAACAAGGACTCCTAGATCTCTTTGAATTTCTCCCTTACCTAACTCTACACCATTCAGATAATAATCTGCCTTCCTGTTCTTACTCCCAAAGTGGATAACCTCACACTTATTCATATTAAGCATCATCTGCCAAGTACCTGCCCACTCACCCAGCCTATCCAAGTCACCCTGAATTCTCCTAACATCCTCATCACATGTCACACTGCCACCCAGCTTAGTATCATCAGCAAACTTGCTGATGTTATTCTCAATGCCTTCATCTAAATCGTTGATGTAAATCGTAAACAGCTGTGGTCCCAATACCGAGCCCTGTGGCACTCCACTAGTCACCACCTGCCATTCCGAGAAACACCCATTCACCGCTACCCTTTGCTTTCTATCTGCCAACCAGTTTTCTATCCATGTCAATATCTTCCCCCCAATGCCATGAGCTCTGATTTTACCCACCAATCTCCTATGTGGGACCTTATCAAAGGATGTGTCTCACTTGAACATAAACACTATGCTCCTGCATTCTGGTGTATTGTGACCATCCCAGTACCATAAACTGAGTGATTGCTTATCTCAGTCAATGAAGACCAGAAGGACTACTGTATAAGCATTGTTACTCATTAATTTGTAAACTGTCTTGAGTGGATGTAAACTTCAAAGTAATTTTATTATCAAAGTACACATATGTCACCAGCCCTAAGATCTGTTTTCTTGTGGGCATACACAGTAAATCCAAGAAACACAATAGAATCAATGAAAGGCCGTAACTAACAGGATGGACAAACAGCCAGTGTGCAAAAGATAACAAACTGCAAATACAAACGGGAAAAAAGTAATAAATATCGAGAACATGAGATGAAGAGTCTTTGAAAGTGAGTCCATAGGTTGTGAGAACATTTCATTAATGGGGTGAGAGAAGTTAAGTGCAGTTATCCCCTTTGGTTCAGGCGCAATGGTGGTTGAGGGGTAATAACTGTTCCTGAATCCAGTGGTGTGAGTCCTGAGGCTCCTGTACCTTTTTCCTGATGGCAGCAGTGAAAAGAACACATGGCCTGGGTGGGTGGGGGTCCCTGATGATGGATGCTGCTTTCCTGTGACAGTGCTCCATGTGGATATGCTCATGGGTGGGGAGCGTTTACCCATGATGGAGTGGACCATATCAGCTACCTTTTTAAAAAAAATTTTTTCATTAGTTTTTCAAAACATTTTACAAATTAAAAACCCCAAATCCCAATGAGGAGCTTTAATACAGTGCAAAATTAAGCATACAATAACAATATGCTACAAAGGAAGAGAATTTAACAAAAAAGCACCTAAATTAAAGACAAGTGAGCTTAGTGTCCTCCCCAAGCCCCACAACACAAGAAAAAAACAACAACTCCAGACCGACCACAACACAGTATAAAGAGTATAAGTCAGGACAGTCAAACTCACAGACTGTGAATACACTTAGCAACAGAGGATAGTAATGCCTACTACCAGAAAAAAAAATATCAGCTACCTTTTGTTAGGATTTTCCATTGAAGGGCATTGGTGTTTCCATACCAGGCCATGATACAACCAGTCAATATACTCTCTACCACACATATTTAGAAGTTTGTCAAAGTTTTAGATATCATGCCGAATCTCCTCAAACCTCTAAGGAAGTAGAGGTGCTGCCGTGTTTTCTTTGTAATTTCATTTACGTGCTGAGCCCAGGACAGATCCTTTAAAATGATATCATCAAGGAATTTAAAGCTGTTGACCCTCTCCATCTCTGAGCCTCCAATGAGAACTGGTTCTTGGACCTCTAGTTTCTTCCTCCTGCTCCCTGGTCTTGCTGACGTTGAGTAAGAGGTTGGCGTTGCGGCAGCACTCAGCCAGCTTTTCAATCTCCCTTCTATGTGCTGATTAATCACCACCTTTGATTCAGCCGACACCAATGGTGTCATCAGCACACTTAAATATGGCATTGGAGCTGTGCTTGCCCTCACAGTCACAAGTGTAAAGTGAGAAATCGAATTGTATCATTGATACAATCATTCAATGATTGATTGATTCAATGATACAATACATTGATTGTATCATTCAAACTTAGTAAACTTTAAAGGAAGACTGAAGTTGGAAATAGCATTCAAACTGACTCTTGCATAACTTTAATTATATGCCTTGAATTGGTTTTAACTGAAGGGTTACTTTTAAACAAACAACTGAAATTTCTAGGGTGATAGGAGTTGGTGCTGTGGTGGAGAAGTGTGTTGACTTGTCATGGAAACTTTGACAAGAAGTTTTGCCGTGGAATGCCAAAAGAGATCATTTCTAAATATTTTTGAGGAATGCTTGAGGATTTTCACCATTTTCCCCTAAATTGCAAAATTATTTTTGTTTTGCAAAATTAAATGCGATAATCTGATTGTCCCTTCCCCTGCATCATTGCTACTTTTATGACTTTAATTTAGAACATCACTGTTACTTTACCATTGTTGTGTTGTCTAACAGCTTGTTCAATGCCAAAGTTAACAGTGAAACTGAATTTTCTTTTGCTTAGTAATGGCAAATTCAAATACACTAGGCTATTGTGCTGGCAATGACCAACAGTTCCAAAGGGAATGACGAAATGTCAGTGTCTCCCACAGGAAGCCTTGGGTTTCCATGCATGTGTTGGCAAACACACAAGTTTGCCACTTCCTGAAGGTCAAATACCAGCTTCTAAGAGAGGGCGCTGATGCGCTCCACTGGCCTTCAACTTTTAACAGGGTGGACTGGAATTAGAATTGGGACCCTCAGTGAACCAGAGGTGATTGTAGGTGAGTGCTTTATTGATTTACTTCAATTTAATACTTCTGATTATTTGTTGCTTGAATATATTTCAATTATTTTTTGTTTTAAAGTACCTTATATTTTTCAGGTTATTTAAATCAAATTTTAATAGTTTTTAAAAGCCTTTATAAGACCATAAGATATAGGAGCAGAATTAGGCCACTCGGCCCATTGAGTCTGTGCCACCATTCCACCATGGCTGGTTTATTATCCCTCTCAACCCCATTTTTATGTCTTCTCCCTGTAACCCTTAATGCCTTCATTAACAAAGAACCTATGAACTCTGCTTTAAATATACTCAATGACTTTGCCTCCACAGTCGTCAGTGTCAATGAATTCCACAGATCCACCACCCTTTGGCTAAAGAAATTCTTTCTCATCTCTGTTTTAAATGGACATCCCTCTTTTCTAAGGCTGTGCTCTCTGGTCCTAGACTCCCCCACTATAGGAAGCATCCTCCAAATACCTCACTCTGTCTAGGTCTTTTAATATTCAGTAGGTTTCAATGAGATCCCTCATTGTTCTTCTAAACACCAGTGAGTACAGGCCCAGAGGTGTTCCTTGTATATTAACCCTGCAATTCCAGGAATGATTATCATCAACCTCCTCTGGTCCCTCTCCAATGCCAGTACATCTTTTAGACAAAGGACCCAAAACTGCTCGGAATACACCAAAGTGTGGTCTGAGCAATGCCTTATAAAGCCTCAGCATCACATCCTTATTCTTATATTCTGGTTGCCTCAAATGAATGCTAACATTGCATTTGCCTTCCTCACCACCAACTCAACCGGCAAGTTAACATTTAGGGAATCCTGCACAAGGACTCCCAATCCCCGTGCACCTTAGATTTTTGAATTTTCTTTTCATTTAGAAAATAGTCAAGGACATTTAAAATCTGTTAAAAAGCCTTTAACAGCCTTTAACAATCAATAAACTTTAGCGTATTCTGGAGGTGAGCTTCAGGTTTACTCAGTGCAAAATCCACTCTGCTTCACTAGATGCCTGTAGAGTGCAGAGCCAGCTTATTCATCTCTCAGCATCCAGGAAAAACAATCAAGGATGGGGGGGGATGTATCTGGATGATGACCCTGAATAGTGGCCAACTGCAGGATGATCCACCCAACCAACAACATCAATAGTTTTGCTCAGCCATTTATAGAACCTTTAGGAACAGGGATGTGAGAGTTCGACACAAACCTACAATGAATCTGGAGCAGCTAATGGAAAATAAAATGTAATATGTGTTTTGAGTTGCACACTGAATACGTGACTGCATCAAATAATTTGATTTGTAATCCTCGCCAGGAGCTCCTGCACTGCGTGTTGTCAGGTTGGTACGTTGCTTCCTTCTGGAAAGAATGCTCTTGTGCTAATGAGAGCATCTCACGTCCACATCACACAACTGCACATTTATATTGCCAGTCATCAATGAGTGGCTACGTAACTCTATTAGTTGTCATATCTTCCCTCCACATTGGATTGCCAGCCTGCTACCCCTAGGAGACTTTCGGTAAGACAGATAGATCAGAGTTTTTCTAAAGACCAAAATAAAACATGTTCTTGTACGAAAACACTTAACTTTAACTGGATGCATAGCTTTAAATTTTCTGGTCTTACCATTGACATTGGTCTTTAAGCTGGCACCCTGCCCAGAACCAATGATGCATGAAACAGCTGAGTATTGTGCTAATCACAAAAAAAGTCATATGTAGCAGCTCTGTGTATTACTGGTTAGATCTGTACTTGGAAACCAAAGCAGAAAGTAGACAATTAAAACTTTCATGTATGTTAAATCTATTTTGATACTTTTTTTTCAGAGATTGCTTCATTGCTTTTTAGATGAGGCTGAATTTGCTCAACTTCACACAATTTTGTCGAACAAACAGTGAATCTCATAATTTTGGCAACATTGAGGCCCTTACAAAATCTATAAATGATTGGCAAATTGTCCGAGGAATGCTATTTTTGGCAAACACAGTAAATTGAAACTGTTGCAGTCATTGATGGTATTTTACAAGCTGAATATAAATTGCCGTTCAAAAAGAAAATATTTAAAAGCCGCAGTTTGGATCAGAAAGTCAAATTGCAGTGAACTGGAAATTAATTAATACATTTGCTTTATAATATATTTGTTTAAATGAATTGTCATGCTTTCAATATTATCTAGGTTTGAGAGTTGCTGTTTCAATGCAGAATAAGAAAGAGTTGGGTATGTTTTAGTTGTTTAAAAAAAATCCCAGGCCATGTCTTATATTCTTGACTTTTCCCTTATGGCCCATTTCCACTTTTGTTTTTCTGTTGTAAAATATCAGAACTATGTTTGAAATGATTTCTCAGAGACTATCATAATTTTCTCTTCTGCTCATTGATGTAGATTTTAAATCCTAAACTTCCTCGCAAAATTTCAGCATGTATGATTCTCTTCAAACATGTATGAAATCCACTTTTAGTACCAACTTCCAGAGACTGGTTTGGAACATAATTGAAAGGATCTCATAGAAAAATAAAAGATATTCTGAATAAGGGGTGGTGATGTCTGAGATTGAAAAGACACTGTATGTGAATAATGAGGCAAAGTTAAAGCACTAAATGCAGAAATAAATACTGTAAAATGAGAGAATGCAATGCATAATAAGGATCAGCTATGTATAACTCTGTACAGTGTAAGTTAAGAATCTTGTATGCAAACTAGACAACATCTTTAAGTTAAGCAGTATTGTAAGTAGACAAAGAAGCGTATAACAGAGTGTTATACATAAGTAATGCTGTATTATACCTGTGTTCCATGTTCTATGGATGTCAGTAATGCAGAAAAGTTGACATGCATTGTCCACACGTAGTTGCACAAGAAAGTGCTAGTAGAACTGTTCTTTGAGCTGCTGTGGTCTCTGTGATGATATTACTATCACAGCGACACTGTAATACCGAAAGCATTGTGATACTAACAGCAGTATGCTGTGTGAAGTACAGCACATCTGTTGCCCTGGTGGTAGAAGTCATAGGGCTCATGCTATTGTTCGAGGAAGATGGTAGTGCTTTCAGTAAGTATTACACACTACAATCAGATGAAGCAATGATTGAGACATAAGATGCTGGGACCTGGAGCAGAAAGCAATCACTGAAAGAATTCAGCTGGTCAGGCAGCATGTATGGGAAGAACATAATTGTTGACGTTTTGGGTCACAACCCTGCATCAATCTGCTGTCCCCATTTCTTTCAAGGAAACCTCATAATTCAAGTTCCAAGAAAATGGCTCAATGACATTTGACTTCTACAGATGTACTGCAGAAAAATATCCTATTGGATTGCATCTCAGTGTGGTATGGTAACTGTCTCCTCTGGACTGATCAAACCTACAGAGAGCAGTAAACACAGACTTGTCATACACTAGAGTTGGAGTCAAGGTTCTTGCTTCCTTGGCCATTCCCTTTTCTCTCTTCTACCTTCTGGGAAAATATGTCAGAGCTCGAAAGCTCAGCCGTCCAGGTATAAAAACAGCTTCTTCCTCACTGCCCTCAGACTTCTGAACCAGTCACCTCTTTCACATCCCCTTTCCTGTGATGTGATACTACAACATTCTCAAATTCTTAACTCTGCCTCTCCTGATTATTCTGTTATTGTCACTTCAAGCATTTTGTTTTGACCTCCTTCAGGTGGCTTGACAATCTTTGTACCGTTCTGCTGGTTTGCACTTGTTGCACTGTATGTATTGTTACGGTCTGAGCAAGGAATTTTACTACACCCTATTGTTCATTACAATTTTATATATTATTATACATAATTATCTGAATTTGGACTTGAACCAAAATCCTGCAAAAGCTAGGGACCTGCAATAGAACATGAAATACTGTTTGTACTACTTTATTGAATTAATTCTTCCCACTATTTTCTATTTTGACATTCATTTTGTTTTCCTCACTGATGATCTTGAAGTTATCACATACTTTGATAATTTCTGGTATTTACTGACATGGAAGTGAAGTAAATTCAAAATAACAAGAAAGAAAACAATGGTTTGTTTCTGATTTATAAAATCTTGGTGAATGTTAGTATCCAAGAAATAAATGCATCACAATTCTAAATGGTGCTTTTCCTAATATACACCAAATACAAAACTTCTGAGTAGTTTGTCTGTTGATTTGTTGTGTATTGGTGAAGACGGTTAGTGGAAGAGATCTGAGTGAAATGTTCACATACAGTCGGCCCTCCGTATCTGCGGGGGATTGGTTCCGGGACCCCTTTCGCAGATACCAAAATACGTGGATGCTCAAGTCCCTTATATAAAAGCCTAAGAGAGCTCGTAAGGGTGTTATGAAAAGTGAAAATAACGTTCTGTGTTTGTTTTGCAGTGAGCCGTTATAGAGGTAACGGGCACCCTGAGCAGCGAGAGTGCTTTATCTCGACTTATTTTGTGCATCCGTTAGCAAGATGTGTCCTACGGTATCAGAAAAGCCTAAGAGTGCTCGTAAGGGTGTTACGCTTAGCGTAAAACTGGACAAAATTAAGCGTTTCGATCGTGGTGAATGAAATAAAGACATTGTGCGTGCGTTGAACTTGCCTGCGTCCACCATTCGTACTATTTGCACGCAGAGAGAAAGAGTTCTGAAAGCTGCCGATGTTACTATTGGTTCTGCTAGTAGCATATCATTCCTGCTTTTACTATATGTTAGTGTTATATTAGGTTTTATGTGTTATTTGGTATGATTTAATAGGTTATTTTTTGGGTCTGGGAATGCTCAAAAATTTTTCCCATATAAGTTAATGGTAATCAACAAGTGTGTAGATAGAGTGACATCATAAAACAAATAAAAGCTTTTCCCAATCAGAAACCATGGATTAACAGACAGGTTCGTCTCCTGTTCAAAGCCAGAGATTCAACCTTCAGGTCTGGAGACCAGGAGGTTTACAGCTCCGCCAGGGCCAACCTGAGGAGGGGAATCTCTCAGGCTAAACACACATACAAACAGAGGATCGAGGAGCATTTCAACTCCTCGGATCCCCGGCGCATGTGGCATGGCATACAGATTGTCACAGACTTCAAACCACCGAGTACGGTGCCCCCTTCCAGATCAGCTTCCCTCCCTGATGAGCTTAATTACTTCTACGTTCGCTTTGACCGAGGGAACAAGGAGGTCACCCTCAAAGCAGATCTCCCACATGGTGAACTGCCTCTCTCACTTTGTGCCACCCTGAGCAGGGTGAATGTACGGAAGGCAGCTGGTCCGGATGGAATACCTGGCCGAGTGCTCAGAGTCTGTGCAGGGCAGTTGGCCGGGGTCTTCACAGACATTTTCATTCTGTCCCTGGCCCGGGCAGTTGTCCCCACAAGCTTCAAGATTGCCACCATTATGCCAGTACTGAAGCATTCCACTGCCACGGGCCTGAATGACTTCCGCCCAGTTGCACTCACCCCCATCATTGCCAAATGCTTTGAGAGGCTGGCTCTAAAACATCTGAAATCCTGTCTGCCCACTACCCCAGACCCCCATCAATTTGCCTATCAACCAACAGGTCAACAGATGATGCCATCTCCACAGCACTTCACTCTGCCCTGACCCACCTGGACAGCCCGAACTCTAGCATTCAATACTGTGATCCCCTCCAAGCTGATCGCCAAACTTTGCTAGCTTGGTATTGGCTCATCCCTCTGTAACTGGACCTTGGACCTTCTGACTAACAGACCCCAATCTGTTAAGTTAGACAACCTCTCCTCCTCCACTCCCACCCTGAACACCGGCGTGCCTCAAGGCTGTGTGCTGAACCCTCTTCTGTACTCCCTTTTCACCTATGACTGTGTTCCTGTACATGGTTTTAATTCCATAATCAAGTTCGCAGACGATACCACAGTGGTTGGCCTGATCAAAGGGGATGACGAGACGGCCTACAGGGACAAGGTCCAGCACCTGGCCCTTAACACCCAGAAGACCAAGGAGATCATTGTGGACTTCAGGCATGCTAGGAGCCACACTCGCATCCCCATCTACATCAACGGAGCTGCAGTGGAGCGTGTATCAAGCTTCAAACTCCTTGGTGTCCACATTTCCGGTGATCTCACCTGGTCCCTCCTCCATCCTGATCAAAAAGGCACAACAGCACCTTTATTTCCTGCGGAGCATCAAGAAAGCTCACCTCTGTCCCAGGATACTGATGGACTTTCACCACTGTACCATTGAGAGCATACTCTCCAACTGCGTCTCAGTGTGGTATGGCAATTGTCCTGTATCAGACTGCAAAGCACTCCAATGGGTGGTGAGTACTGCCCAGCGGATTATGGGCATCCAATTTCCCACCATGGAGAACATCTACCATAAACACTGCCTGGGTAGGGTGAAAAGCATTATCAAGGATGCATCTCACCCTAACCATGGACTTTTTACTCTCCTCCCATCCGGTAGACGCTACAGGAGCCTCCGATCCCGCACCAGCAGGCACAAGAAGAGCTTCTTCCCTGAGGCTGTGACCCTGCTGAACCTCACATCACAGCACTGAGCAGTATTGCACCCATATTGTACTGTCTCAGTACTTTTATATTTGTGTGCTGTAGTACTTACTTTTTATTCGCAGTTATTTTATAAATAACACTATTCTTTTGCACCTCTGGTTAGATGCTAATTGCATTTCATTGGCTTTGTATCTGTACTCGGCACAATGACAATAAAGTTGAAACTAACCTAATCTCATCTAATTGCTTCTTTGCTTTACGCCATTTCAGCTTACAAAAGGTTTCATAGGAACGCTCTACCTTCGGATAGCGGGGGATACTTGTACAGTATTTTCGACCCTCGGTAGCTTTTTAGGAGCCATTTTTTCAAAGAAGCAAAGGGTGCACACAACACAAGTAGCGACTGAATGAGGCGCGAGGCGAACAATGCTCAAACAATAAGTGCTGGAGAGAGAACTTCCGGGTTTTCCTGATCTGCAATTGGTTAAATCCACAGATGTGGAACCCATGGATACGGAGGGCCGACTGTACTTGGCCACATAATTTCTTTGTAACAACTTGACCTTTAATCTCATGCACCATTTGATGCACCATCAATAACTCTAGGAGACTGGAAGTGAAGGATAGGCTTTTATTAACAGCGAAAATGGAGCACGACATGTCAAAGACTGAGGGGGGGAGCAGTGCCCCAATCGCCTTTATACAGGGGTCTGTGAGAGGAGCCACCGGAGCAGTCAGCAGAGGGGTGTGTCCAGACAGGTATACAAAGTTTACCACGCCATTCCAAGATCATACGTTAAGAAGATATATTATTTTACTTCACCCTCTGTGTTTTTTTTTACTTCTCTGAAGGAACTGGCTTTTGCTGGGGTCTAGCTGCAAGATGCTGAGCACATACTTTTGCGTCAGCTTGTTGGTTTCAATAATCCAGATTCTTTGGTTATGGAAATAACACAGTTGTAATCTAATTATTGTCCTGTCCATGGCTAGCACCTTAAAGCAGGAGTCTCTAGTAATAACCAAGAATGGTGACCCTGGAGTGTTCTGTTCAGCTCTCCCCCTGGTGTAGGAGTACTAATTGTCTTTTCATGCAGGGGTGCACTCTGTCTCACCAACCAGCAGCGGCTTGGACAGGCCAAATGTTGTATTTGAGTATGTCAGAGTGTGTGTTCCTGTGCTAATCAGAACACATTCTAGTTAAGACATTAAAGTGGCCTCAAGTAATAATTTCTTGTCAGTCCTATTAATTTAAACATTTCAGTTTCAAATAAATATTTATAATTTTCTGCAATATTGAGCAGTACAGTAATACTGCATTCATTTTAGATTAATGATTCATTTTGCCATTTTCATCTCATAAGGGAATTGAAAGCATGAAAATTATTATCACATGCCTGAATTTATTAATCAATTTATCTTTATATGGTTCAACAGAAAAATGTTAAACAGCTTTAATGTCCCCGAAATGTCAAGTGTTTTGTGTCAACTTTTCCTTCCAGACCTAGAAGTGTGGTAGGGCTATTTGGAACTGTTTCCGAAACAAAACAAGCTTTCAGCTAACTAGAAAACAGTTGTTGGTTTTACAGCGGGGAAAAAATATTTTCCTTTCAATACCATGCAGATTTTCCAGCTAAATATTTTTGGATTTCAATCCAGAATCATGGTTATTTTGAGACATAAGAATATAGTGAGGCAATGAGAAAGATCAATTCAGTCAACAGACCTTTCCAGTTCTTGGCTTCCTCATTCCTGCAACGCTTGGAACTCTTGGCAGATGGTTTATTATTGAAGTACAGAATAGAGATTTTGATAACCTATTAGTTCTCATGCTCTGTTTGTTGCATAATGTGAAACTTTATCACGTTTTATCGACCCATAAATGTGTTAACATGTTGTTCAAGGATACCTTGTCTCCTGCATTATCCCATTACCATGGATGTAAGGTACAAAAACAATCCACTCAGCCTGTCTTATCCACGACATTGTTTAGGGTCCACTTGTGCCACCCCTCACCTTCATCTAACTAGCATATCCTCTTGTACGTTGTACCCTTGTGTTGATGTGTATGGACAATTTGCAGGATGAACTTTTCACTATACCTCGGTGCATGTGACAGTAATGAACCAATACCAATTCCAATTCCAATTAGTTTTCTTGAATTGGAAACGTTAAGCCAGATCAACAAGATAAATCTTAAAGAAAGACTCAGGAGAAAATTCCAGAATTTAGTATCTAGGCAACAGGGGCATGATGCAAAGGGTGATGCAAAAGAAACTTCAAGTGTGTGAGGTCCCAGACTTCAAGGAGCATGTAGATGTTGAAGTCAACATCTGTAATGAGGGAGTTGTTCAAAGATCACCTGTTCAGGATTCAGGACTGGGTTGCTTCAGTAAGACCATAAAACATAGGAGCAGAATTAATCCACTCAGCCCATCAAATCTGCTCCACCATTCCATCGAGGTTGATTTATAATTCCTCTCAACCACATTCTCCTCCCTTCTCCCTGTACCCTTTGATGACCTGTCTAACCAAGAGCCCATCAACCTTCGCAAAAGCGTCCTGACTTCCACAGCCGTCCATTGCAATTAATTCCACAGATTCATCACCCTCTGGCTAAAGAAATTTCTTCTCATCTCTGCTTTAAATGGACATCCCTCTATTCTGAGGCTATGCCCCTTGGACCGAGACTCACCCACTATAGGAAACATCCTCTAAACATCCACTTTGTCTAGACCTTTCAGTATTCGATAGGTTTTAATGAGATTCTCTCTCTCTCCCCCATAAACTCCATTGAGTACAGACCCAGAGCCATCAAATGCTCCTCATGCACTAACCCTTAATTTCTGGAATCATTCTCATAAATCTATTATTGACCCTCTCCAATGACAGCACATCTTTACTCTTGAATAAGGAGCCCAAAACTGCTCACAATGCTCCAAGTGTAGAGTGACCAATGTCTTCTTAAGCCTCAGCATCACATCCTTGCTCTTATATTCTAGTAGTCTCGAAATGAATGCTAATATTGCAATAGCCTTTCTTACCACAAACACAACCTATAAGTCAACCTTTAGGGAATCCTGCACAAGTGCACAAGAAAATAGTTTACACCTTTGTTCCTTCCACTATGCATGACCATACACTTCCCTACACTATATTCCATCTGCCAATTCTTTGTCTATTTTTCCAATTTGTCCAAGTCCTTCTGCAGACTCTCTGCTTCTTCAACACTACCTGCCCCTCCACCTACCTTTGTATTGCCTGCGAACTTGGTCACAAATCCATGAATTCTGTCATCCAAATTATTGACATATAACATGAAAAGAAGTGATCCCAATACCATTCTCTGTGGAACACCACTTGTCACTGGCAGCCAATCAGAACAGGCCTCTTTTATTCCAGCTCTTTGTCTCCTGCTAGTCAGCCAATCTTCTATACATGCTAGTATCTTTACTGTAATACCATGGACTTTTTTCTTATTATGCAGCCTCGTGTGGCACCTTGTCAGGAGCCCACTGGAAATCCAAGTAAATAACATGCATTGACTGTCTTTTGTTTATCATGCCTGTTATTTCCATAAAGAGTTCCAATAGAGTTGTTAGGCAAGATTTCCCTTTAAGGAAATCATGTACCTCCAAGTACCCCGAAACCTCATCAGTAATAATGGACTCCCAACATCTTCCCAGCTATTGAATTCAGGCTAAATGGCCTACAAATTCCTTTCTTTGTCTCCCTTTCTTAAAGAGTAGGATGATATTTGTAATTTTCCAATCCTCCGGAGAATTCCAGAAACTAGTGATTCTTGAAAGATTATTACTAATGTCTCCACAATCTCTTCAGCCACCTCTTTCAGAACCCCGGGGTGTTGTCCACCTTGGTGTGGTGACTAATCTACCTTCAGACCTTTGAGCTCTTTACTTCACCCCACCCCCCATCAACTTGTGTTTGAACCTCTGCTTCCCTCTCCCCCACCCCCTAACTCTGACTCCTCATCTTTTTTCTCCTGTCCTGATGAAGGGTCTCGGCCTGAAATGTCGACTATACTCTTATGATAGCCTGGTCTGCTGAGTTCCTCCAGCATTCTGTGTGCGTGTTAACTCTTGCTAAGGATTTGAATTCACCAGCAGAGCAACCCCACTCCCTTTGCTTACCTGCTTGTCCTTTAGATACAAAGTATATCCTTGGATGTTAAGCTCCCAACTATGATCTTCTATCAGCCATGTCTCAGTGATGCCAACAGCAGTGTACCTGTCAATTTCTAACTGTGCTACAAGATCATCTACTTTATTCCATATACTGCATGCTTTCAAAGATAACATCTTTAATCCTGTATTCATAACCCTTTTTGCTATTCCCCCCAATGTTACACTTCACTTCATTCCACTTACTGCAGTTTTGCTCTATTATCAGCCTGTCCTTCCTCACAGTCTCACTAAAAACTGTATCTACTTCCCTTCCCCCTGCCAACTTAGTTTAAAACCTCCCCAACAGCTTGAGCAAACCTGCCCACAAAGATTTTGCTCCCTCGCAGCTTCAGATGTAATCTGTCCTTTTTGTACAGGTCATACCTGTAACGCATGCATCTAATTCTTTTAGAGCAATGACTCCCCTTAGCACTACGTATGATCTGTTGTCTACGCAGGCGCATTGATCTGCTGTCTGCGCACACAGATTGGTGACGAGTACGAACCTGAACGTCAGAAAATATCGTGAACTGCACCAACGGTTATGAAGCAAAATGGTGAGAGGAAAGAGTTAAACAGTATGGAAGCCTTCGCAGATGCTAACAAAGGGACGTTGTGAATATGGCATATTTCACAGTGGATAATGCAACTGGCAAAGTTAAAGTGAAAATAACGTGGCAATGGCTTCAGTTGGGAAAGATGATGAATTTAATTGTGCTAATGAAAGCTGGGAGTTGTATATCGAGAGGGTTGAACTGTATTATAAAGCGAATGATGTGGTTGATCAAAAGAAAGCCTCCAAGCTACTTAGATTGATGGGGGCAAGAACGTACAGTCTCTTATGCTTCTTAGTAAGCCCTGAAAAGCCAGCAAGCAAGATGTTTGACGAAATGGTTACAATTTTGCAAAATAACTTGAGCCCTAAACTGCTGATAATAGCTGAGAGATTTAGATTTTTTCAAAAGGACCCAGTAAAAAGATGAAAGCATTTATGAATACATTGCATAAATGTGCGAACATTCCCAGTACTGTAACTTTAGAGATGGACTTTCTGATGCAGTAGGGGACAGGCTTGTATGTGACATTCATAGTCAAAGCACCCAAAAAAGGTTCCTGTCAGAAAGAGACCAACCTTAGAACAGACATTGACTGTTGCAATATAGTTAGAGATTGCAGGAAAGGATGCAACAGAACTACAGAAAAAGCAGTTAGAATGCACAATATATCCCTGAATGGTGCAAAAAGCCAAAAATGTTATCAATGTGGCAAATCCTCCCATGATGCAAATGACTATTAGTTCAAGGAAAATGTTTGCAGAAATCATCACATACAAGGTCACATAGAGAGAGTGTGCAAGGCAGACAAAAAGCACAACTGAGTGAAAAGTTTCAACCATGAAACTAAGCAAATGCATAAAGTGAATGAATGTGAAACAGAATCAGACAACACAGAGTCTGACAAAGGTGAGCTGTCATGCCTAGAACTGCTTAGTAATACTGAAGCAGATCACAACATGATATGGATCACAATTGACGTGTCCGATGTAAAACTGAAAATGGGAGCTGGATACAGGGTCAGTTTTGTCTATAATTTCAGAGGCTGATTACTATCAGACTGTTTTCTGAGCTACTATTAACGAAGACCTACACAGGTGAAAACATGTCTCCCAAAGGCATACTGAGTATGACGTATAGAAGCCAAACACAGCAATTAGAGCTTTGTGGTGAAAGGTGGAGGGCCAGCACTTTCCGGACGTGAATGGTTGAGAAAAATCCAACTAGATTGGTACTCAATCAAAGCTCTCAATGTGACATCAACAGGCAACTGCAGCCCAAGTGGTAGCACTAACCAGAGATTCTCACTGCTGCTTAATACTAATGAGAAAGTGTTTGAGAAGGGGATTGGTAAACTCAAAGGCAGGAAGGCTAGAATTGAATTGAACGAAGAAACAACACCAAGGTTCCGTAAAGCACGTCCAGTTCCATACGCACTATGTCCTAAAGTTGATGCTGTACTTCAGAGATTGGAGGCATCTGGAATTCTCTCCAAGGAGCAGTGGATTAGTTGGGCCATATCCATTGTTTTGGTGATCAGGAAAGGCAAGGCTGGAGCCATTCGCATATGTGGGGATCTCAAAGTGAGCATTAGCCTGGTGCTGTGCAGTGTCCCTACCAGGGATAGAAGGCATTTTTGCATCTTTGGCAGGCAGGGAGAGGTTTCCAAGATTGATATTTCACAGGCCTACCTGCAAATGGAGACTGAGGAGTCAAGCAGGAAGTTCCTCCAAATCAACACTCACAAGGGACTGTTCCAGTACAATTTGTCTCTTCTTTGGTGTCACATCAGCTCCAACAACTTGGCAAAGAGCAATGGACCAAGTGCTCCAAGATATCCCAGGAACACAATGTTACCTTAATGACATCATCATGGCTGGCAAGAATGATGAAGAGCACCTCCAGAACCTTGGTAAAGTGCTTACCAGACTGAGTGAGTATCGTCTGCATGCAAAGAGAGAGAATGTGAGTTTTTCAAGAATGAAATCTCATATTGTGGACATGTCATTGACAAGCATGGCTTATGTAAGTCATAAGAAAAGATTGAAGCAGTGCTGCAGGCACACAAACCGGAAATTATGTCACAACTCATGTCATACTTGGGCTTTGTAAACTACTACCACTGGTTTCTCCTAAACATTGTTAAAGTGCTGCACCTATTGAATGCACTGTTGCAGACAGGAGGAAAGTGGGAATGGTCAGAAAAATGTGAAAGAGTATTTAAGGAAACAAAGAGACTAATAACAACTGATTAACTGCTCACCCATTATGACCCATTGCTGCCCATCAGACTGGTGTGCAATGTGTCCCTTTATGGCATTGGAGCCATTTTGTCACACATTATGAAAGATGGATCTGAACGTCTGATTGCAATTGCTACAAGATCACTGACAAGCCCAGAATGCAACTACACATAGACTGACCAAGAGGCCCTTAATCTAATGTGGGGAATAAAGAAGTTTTACTACTACCTCTACGAACAAAAGTTTACTCTAGTGACAGATCACTAGCCTCTTCTGTCCAATTTCAATCAAAGGAAGGGAATTCCAGTGATGACTGCTGTCTTGTTACAATGTTGGGCAATGTTCCTAGGAGCCTACTCTTATGACATAGCATTCAAGGGTACCAAACCACACAGCAATGCTGATGGCCTGCATTGTCTTCCACTGTTGGTAACCGAAGAAGAAAAGTCTTCATACTGTGACCCAGCAGAAGTGTTCCACACAGCATTGGAGAACTAGTTGCTGGTAACAAATTCGGAAATACAAAGGAATGACCTGATAGTGTTAAAAGTCTATGATATCTCCAGGTAAGGATGGCCAGCTCATGGTAAGGCGAGACCAACTGTTGGCACATCAGAGGATGTTGATTTGTGGATCTTGTGTTGTGTTTGAGAATCTGCATTAAGGACACCTGGGTATTGTCAGGATGAAGAATGTCGCACGGAGCATTGTGTGGTGGCTGGGAATAAATAAACAAATTGAAGACTTGGCCAAAAACTCTTTAGAATGTGAGAAAGTTCAAACTGCACCCCTACAGGCTCTGTTACACCCGTGGGAGTGGCCATCTTCACCATGGCAAAGAGTACACATTGACTTTGCTGGGCCATTCAGGGACTCCATGTTTCTGGTTGCTGTGTGTGCTCATTCAGAGTGGCTGGAGGTTATGTCAATGAAGTTAACCACCTCAGCAAAAACTGTCTCTGCCCTGGGGATACCTTCACCAGAAATGGCTTACCAGAACAAGTTGTGAGAGACATCAGACCACAAAACATGTCAGAAGAATTCCAACTGTTCATGAAGTAAAATGACACCAAACATTTCAAGTCACCTCCTCACCACCTAGCAATGAATGGGTTAGCTGAAAGGTTTGTCTAAAACATTCAAAAAATCCATTAAAGTAATAGACAAGGAGGACATTTCTCTATAGCACAAGGTGGATAACTTTCTTTTCGTATATTGGAACTCTGTTCATGCGACAACAACTTAAACACCTGTGGAATCTGAGATCTCACATAGACCTCCTGAAACCATACCTCTAGAGGGCAGTACAGAATAAATTGTTCAGCCAGTTGCCAAGTGAAACAGCAAGGAGCTTTGAGGTTGGACAGGAGATCCTTGCGCATGATTACCGAGAAGACAAGTGGACACCTGGTAGGGTAGCTACAAGAACTGGACCACTGATGTAAACAGTGGATATTGGAGATCATACATGGAGACGTAATGAGGACTAGCTACTGGATGCTCAGCCGAAGAACACACCTGAGTCAATTGTGTCCAACAAGCCAGGCACATTACAGCCCTCAGACTTGCCTCTGAGTGATGATCATGTCACTGACAGCAACGTGACACTGGCAACCGAGAGCGTTGCCTCAGACAAGACACCTAGCAAACCTGATGCCTCCCCTCAGGTCCAGAGGCACTATCCGGAAAGAAACAGAGCACCACCCAAAAGACTGAATCTTTAGTATAGTGAAGTTAGTTATGGACTGTTATTGTGAAAGCATGTTTATTTGGAATATGGTTTATGACAAGAAAATTGATTACTTTGTACATATACAGTTTAATGTTGCATTAATCTATGGGGGGGGGAGTGTAATGTATGGATCTATTTATTTTAGAGCAATGACACCCCTTAGCACTATGTACGATGTTTTGTCTACGCTTGTGCCTCTCTCTGTCTCTGTCTGTCTGTCTCTCTCCCCTCTCATGAATATACCAGTTATAGCCATCTCCCACATCAGTGGTTTTATTTTAGTTGTGCACAGACGGAATTATACCTTCCCCAGACGAGATCCCAATGATCCAGACATCAGAATCCCTAACCCCTGCAGCATTTCCTCAACCACTCATTCGTTTGTACTATCATTGTATTCCTGCCCTGACAACACATGGCACTGGGAGTAATCCATGATGGCTACCTTGGAGGTCCTGCTCTTCAGCCTCCTCCCTAACTCCCTATACTCACTGTGCAGGACCCCTTCCCTCTTTTTACCTATGTTATTGGTGCCAATGTGCATCATCTCTGGATGTTCACCCTCCCTCTTGAGAATCTTAGAATCTTTTGCAGCTATTCTTAAACATCCTGGACCCTGACATCTGGGAGGCAACATACCATCCTGGTTTCTCTTTCACAGCCACAGAATCAGCTGTCTATCTTCCTAACTATCAAGTCTCTTATCACTACCACCTCTGACTGACTGTAACCTTCCTTGCTGAGTCTCAGAGCTGGTCACAGTGCCTCTGGCCTGGCTGCTGCTGATGTGCCCTAATAGGTCAACCCCCCCCCCACCCCCAGCAAACCCAGCAGTATGTGCTCTGATAGTTCGTCTTCTCAACAGTATTCAAAAGGTATACTTGTTGCAGAGGGGAATGGCCACAGGTTATTTGCATTGAACAATTATTCCCCTTTCTTCTCCTGGTGGTCACCCAACCATTATTCTGATGCCTACACTGTGTTTGTGACCACTTCAGTAAAAGACTCATCTATGAAGTTTTCTGCCTCCCAGATGCTCCTGAGTGCATCCAGTTCCAGCTCTAGTTCCTTGACGTTATCAGTCAGGAGCTGAAGTTGGATGCACTTCCTGTAGTCATCAGGGTTAGGTTGCCTGAAACTGAACATCTCACAGGAGGAGCATTCCACTGCCTGAACTACCATCCTGCCTACACTTACTACGCCCCTATCTTCTCAAACTTAAGTTCTAGTCTCAGCCTGTTCTCGCCAAAGCCTGTTGAGCCAAAGCTTGAGCACTCCAACACTAGCCTGCTCCAACACTGGCTGCTGCACTTAAACCTTGCTTCTTTTAATTGGCTCTTGCTAAGTTACTATAAACCCAATCAATCTGTGGAGTGGGAGATTGATTGGGTTTATAGGGTGTTAACAGACCCAGCTTGCTTTTTAAAATTGGCACGTAAAGTCTATGAGGAGCTGTCTCCAACTCACCACATGATCTCCTGTTCTACAGACAATGGGAGGAGGAAAAACAAGGATGGAAAGGTTCTGGAAACTTGGATGATGAGGGTTGCTATAAATTTACTTGAAAAGGGGAAAAAATAGGCATAAGTTTTAGGAAGCTGAAATCAGAAAGGAATTCAGATGGCCAAAGGGGGCCATGGAATATCCTTGCTGTGTATGATTAAGGAAAATCCAAAGATATTTTATGCATACATTAAAAACAAGAGGGTAACTAAGGGACTCTTTGGAATAAAGAAGGTAAATTAATACTGGAGCCAGGTAATGCAAGTGAAATACTGCGTGAGATTAGGGTGGGTTAGGGGATATTCTAGAACGTGTTGAGTTCATGAAGGAGGAGGTGTTGGGTACATTGAAGAACATTAAGATGCAAATCCTCATTGTCTAATTGGATCTATCCTAGGTTATTAAGAGAGGAGTTTGCTGGAGCCTTGAAAAAAAACTTTGTGTCCTCTCTTGCCAAAGAGAAGGTATCAGAGGACTGAATAATAGGCAGCGTTGTTCCTTTGTTTAAGGAGATGAATAGAAATAATCCTGGAAATTATTGGCTTGTGAGCATCTCAAAAGTAGTAGGTAAGGTATTGGAGAGATAGGATTTACTAGAATTTAGAATTGAAGCATAGAATTTACTCACATTTGGAAAAGCATGTCCTTATTAGGGATAGTCAGCAAGGTATTGTGCAGGACAAGTCATGCACAGTGATTGAAGTTTTTGAGGATGTGACCAAGATGGTTGATGAGGCTAGAGCTGTGGATATTCCCAACATTAACTTTAAGAAGGCATTTGACAAGATCTCTCATAGTAAGCTGATGTAGAAGATTAAGATGCGTGGAGTCAATGACAGGCAGCGTCCATTATTAAGGACATCCAGCACCCAGGGCATGCCCTTTTCTCACTGTTACCATCAGGAAGGAGATACGGAAGCCTGAAGGCACACACTCAGCAATTCAGGAACAGCTTCTTCCCCTCTGCATCCAATTCCTAAGTGGACATTGAAGCTTTGGACGCTACCTCACTTTTTTTTTTAATATACAGAAGATCTGTTTTTGCACATTTTAAAAAATCTGTTTAATATACGTAATTGATTAACTTGTTTATTTATTACTTTTATTTTATTTATTATTATTTTTTTCTCTCTCTGCTAGATTATATATTGCATTGAACTGCTGTTGCTAAATTTCACGTCACATGCCGGTGATAATAAACCTGATTCTGATTCTGATTCTGATGTGCTAGATTGGATTCAAAACTGTCTTGGCTACAGAAGGTAGAGATGGAGTGGTGTCATTTTGACATGAAGTCTATGACCTGTCCTGGGACTCTGCTGTGTGGGAGGCCAAATATAACCAGAACATGCGCAGTTAATTGCAGGACCATTGCCATACAGAGGGATATTAGGTTCAAGTCCATAGCTCTCTGAAATTGGTAACACAGTAGGTCGAGTGATGAAGAAGCCATTTGGCATTCTTGTACTCATAGATTGGGGAAAAAGACAGGGAGGTTAAGTGTTGTCAAATGAAGGCACAGAGCTAAGACAAAGTTACTAGATGATTAGAACAGTGCAGATTTGAACGTAGCTTGCAGATATTTGGACGAACTCTTTATGTAGAGCATTGGAACAGGCAAATCTGGTGGTTACAAAGAAATGGGTGAGGGATTCAGCAGCAGAACAGCTGAGGGCAAGAATGTTATTAGAGATGGAAGTTGCCAATCTTAGCTGTCTTTTAAATGTAGATATGACATTGAACTCGCTGACTCAGGTTGTAGTTTTACTTGAAAGCTGTGATGTTTTATGGTCTATTGCTTTGAACTTTCCATTAACGTATAATTTATTTCATTTCCTTATCAAAATGTTTAATTACCTTATATAATTATAATGAAATGAAAGATAGCCAGTCAATGCAACCCTATTACAGCTCAGGGTGTGAGAGTTCGGAGCTCAACCCCGTCATCCTCTGTAAGAAGCTTGTACATATTCCCCGTGGAATGCGTGGGTTTTCTTCAGCTGCTCTGGTTTCTTCCCACAGTCCAAAGACGTACAGGTTAGTAGGTTATTTGGTCATTGTAAATTGTCATATGATTAGGCTAGGCTTGGGGTTAAATTGGGGGTTGCTGGATAGCAGGGTTTGAAGGGTCGGAAGGGCCTATCCCATGCCGTGCCCCTAAATAAATAAATAGATAGATAGATAAGCAAACCGATCTGAGGAAAATGGGCCATTTGGCCCACTGAATCTGCAGCAAAGATCGAACAACCATTTATCTGAACCTTACACTAAACCAATTTTATTCTCCCCATTATCCTGTAAACCTGTTCCAAATTCTGCCATTCACTTACGTAACTGCGGCGATTTACAGTGACCACTTAACCTACCAAACCACATCTTTTTGTGATGTGGGAGGAAACCACAGCGCTGGATAAAACCCATACAGTCACAAGGAGAAGGTGCAAACACCACACAGACTGAACCAAAGATCAGGATTGAATCTAGGTGATTGGACCTGTGAGACAGTAGCTGTACTATTGTGCCACTTCTAGTTATCCTTTCTGTAAAGAAAACAACCCCAGATTGTTCAGTCTTTCCAGTTAAGTATACTGTATGTATCTATATAAATGCTGAATAAAGGAATCTCACATGACTGCCCTAATTGCATACATATCAGGGTCCATAATATTACTTTTGACTTCCTACATATTGGAAAGTTGAAGCTTCCAGATTGCATTTTGTAATGTACTCCAGAACTTCTCGTGCTACATACAGCATATGCATCTATTGGATGCTGAACTCAGACATCATCTACTTAAAAACATATAATCATGATATCTCAGCAGAAGGCTTTGTATAGCTCAATATGCCATAGAAACAGGCACTGGAAAAGAGCCACATCCTCTTATCCTGCTTCCCAAAATAGCCTCATGTTTTCCCAACAGCTGTCAGTACCCATTATAATTATTAAACACAAATGAAAAAGTATTATTTGATGTTCCAGTTGAAAGAAAGATCTACAATAGCTTCTCAAAGATCCATTCCAACAACTAGATTGCTGACTTAGGGACACTATATCATATTGCCCTTTCTTAAGAGTTAGTACACTAATAACCCACTTTGTAATACCCTGCAAGTAGCTGATCTGTTATAATGCTTTAGTCCAGGGGCACTATTTTTATTAAGAGTTGGAGGCCCTTGTGTGCGTGTGAGGGGGTTGGTGAGAAAAGGGGCTTGTTTTGCTGCTGTTGTTTTGTTCTGTGGTTGTTGCTGTTGCTGCTGCTTGCAGTGTTTTGCTGAACATTGTGAGTGTGAGAATGTGTCACACTCTTTTTCAAAAGTGTTGCTTCCTCAGAAAATGTTTTGGTTTATGATGGACCGCTTGAAAGCTGAACACAAATATAATTTCAAACTACTTGTATCACCTAAGGACTTGGAGAAACAAGAAATAAAATTTTATTGAATATAATGTGATTAATTGCATAATGGACACTGCAATAGTTCAATTAAGCTAAAAAATGCTTTGTTGATGATTTTCATTTGTACTTGGTGTCTGAGGCTTCTCGCTTAAGTGTCGAAAAATAATCAGCCAGTATTGATGGATTCCACTTGCCCTGATAATATTTCTCCATGACAGCAATGTCCTTTCACCATGGTTGTCACTGACAGTGCCAAGATTTGCAGGGAAGAAATCTAAATGGGAATGCAGTAAATCTGAAGACCCCAGGCTTTGGCTTGGTGGCCAATTCTAGGCTTTCTTAATAAGTGGAGTCATGCTCTGTCTTCAAGATTTAAGTGCATACTTGCCACAAGTATAACAGAAAGTATTGTGGCTGTTGCAAAATTGGCCAGACATTTTGCTATCACAAATACTCCTGAGAATACAATTGCTTTATGAGTGCTCACAATATGCTATGCATGTAGAGCATGCGGGTCAATTTGATCGCAAACCGATATACAAACGTAAACAGAATGCATAGAGCACTGTGTTTGTGAAGCTTTTGTAGCTATTCTAAAACCTGGCCAGACATGCAGCATCCACCCTATCTAAGCATGTCCAGGCACGCAGAGACAAGATAGAAAACTTTTCAGCCTACATTGTGGACAGCATCTTAATTGACTTCATTCATGAATTAAAATAACAAACATAGGCGATTTAAGCAAAATGGTGCATGATAGGGAAATTTCATGGTGATTTTCATGATCAGCAGCCCCAAATCCATAAGGTACACCTAAAAGTATTCAGGAAGCAATATATTTGTTGTCCAGTGTTACTGTATTAACACAAACAATGCATTTCACCGTGCGTTTTGATGTACATGTGATAAATCAGCATATACTAGCTTACTTGTTAAATGTATCCATGAAAATCATGTTCCCTTGGCAATGAAAGTGAAATAGTCATAACCCTTTGGTCATTGAGACATAGTGCCTACTTTTCGAGCTTATACATTAGCGCTCTCATTCTTGGAAAGGCATTCTGAATGCGAAGTGAGGTACCAATGAACTCACTTTGTTGGAGGACTGTGTTACTGAATACATCTTTTCACTGATTCAGCTTTGGAAAAACAATCAGCTGTTGGGGCCAATCTGACTGGTGGTGAGGCCTGAAAACACATGTATCTGACTTGTCACTCCAACTATCATTCTCAGTGTCTGCAACAACGTTGAACTAAAATCCTTGTCTATTTCTCCATCGCATTGGCATAAAATGTGAGATATCTATGTGAGATAACTGATTAAAAATCCAAAGCACAGTATTATTATTCTGATAGCTTTAGTATAACAGTCAACCAGAGAGCTCTCTCAGTGATGTTTCATGGCCAATTATGGGAGAAATTCCTAAGCAGTTACGACACGAATTTCTCAGGAATTATATTTAAAACATTAATTGACAACATGATACTATCATTATAAAATGACAGCAGTAAATTTTATTTATTGCAATATTGATTCATGAAATAAATGATATAAGTCTGCAGAAGCTGCTTATTATACTGTAAAAAAATTGGTTGTTTATTTCTCTTTCAAAAAGACTACAATCATTCTTCTCAAGTCTCCATTAGTTTTTTCATTCATTTTCCAATCCCCATTTTCTCTCAAAATCCCCAGATTGTTGCTGCCCTGTTTAAAACCTCTACAATCTGATTTACAACATTGTGAACCACAAGCTCTGGGACAGACTGAGATCAAAGCTGTTACTTCAAGATAATCTTCAGAGCGACTTTGCTATATTGCTGCCTTAGCTCCTATCTCACCACCAGTAAAACCCCACTAACATATCCCATTGCTACTATCTTTGAACATCAAACAGACCTAACCTCCAATTTCTCCAAAACCTATACCCACTACCATATCTTGTTGCACTTCCCAAATTCCCATTATAGCCACATTTTCCCAATACTTTGGGGAGATAAGCTAACATTCAGAATAGCTTCAATATCAGTGGTGGGCTCTCATTACCGGCCTTTCATGACTATTGGGAGGCTTAAAAGACACGAGACATAAGATATAGAAGTAGGTGGTGGTCCTGTGTCTACTGTACCTTGTCATATGATGGCTGACATTTTACCTCAGTGCCACTTTCCTGCACTAAACCCACAAGCCTTGATTCCTTTATTAACCATAAGCCTATTGATGTCTGTCTTAAATGTATGCAAACAATTGAGCACCTACTTCCCATTTCAAGTACTGTACATATGTGTCACCATGTACAGCCCTGAGATTCATTTTCTTACAGCGTACTCAATAAATCCATAATAGAATAATAACCATAATAGAATCAATGGAAGACTGCATCAACTGGACGTTCAGCAGTGCGCAAAAGATATCAAACTGTGCAAATACCAAAAGAAATAAATAATAATAATAATAATAAATAAGCGATAAATATTGAGAGCATGAAATGAAGAGTCCTTGAAAGTGAAATCCATAGTTTGTGGGAGCAGTTCAGTGATGGGGCAAGTGAAGATGAATGAAGTTCTCATTTGGTTCAAGCACCTGATGGCGGAGGGGCATTAACTGTCTCTGAACCTGGTGGTGTGAGTCTTGAGGCTCCTGTAACTCCTTCCTGGAGAGAGCGTGGTAGTTCCTGATGATAGATGCGGCTTTCCTGCAACAATGTTCTGTGTAGATGTGCTCAGTGGTGGGGAGGGTTTTAACTGTGAGGGACTGGGCTATATTCACTAGTTTTTGTAGGATTTTCCATTCAAGGGCGTTGGTGTTTCCATACCAGGCAAAGATGCAGCCAGTCAATATACTCTCCGCCACACATCTGTAGAGGTTTGTCATGCTGAATGTCATGCCAAATCTTCGCAAACTTCTAAGGAAGTAGAGGTGCTGTTGTGCTTTCTTCGTAATTGTACTGATATGCTGGGCCCAGGATAGGTCCTCTGAGCTGATAACTCTGGGGAATTTAAAGTTGCTGAGAGCATCCTGAGCAGATGCATCACTGCCTGATTTGGAAATTGCACCATCTCGGATCGCAAGACCCTGCAGCAGATAGTGAGGTCAGCTGAGAAGATCATCAGGGTCTCTCTTCCCTCCATCATGGACATTTACACCACACTCTGCATCCGCAAAGCAAACAGCATTATGAAGGACCCCACGTACCCCTTGTACAAACTCTTCTCCCTCCTGCCATCTGGGAAAAGGCTCTGAAGCATTCAGGCTCTCACGACCAGACTATGTAACAGTTTCTTCCCCCAAGCCATCAGCCTCCTCAATATCCAGAGTCTGGACTGACACCAATTTACTGCCCTCTACTGTGCCTATTGTCTTGTTTATTATTTATTGTAATGCCTGCACTGTTTTGTGCACTTTATGCAGTGATGAGTAGGTCTGTAGTCTAGTGTAGTTTTTGTGTTGTTTAGGATTTCGGCCCGAAACGTCGACCCTGTAGATGCTGCCTGGCCTGCTGTGTTCTACCAGCATTTTGTGTGTGTTGTTTTTTTTCCCCATGTAATGGTAAACACTTTTATTTCGATTTTACTAAGTTTTAGGCAATGAGGAAAAGCCCCTTGCACCAGAAACAGAATTGACTTTGCAACAAAATAGTGGGTTTGTATATAGTACAATTCCCAGACACGGTAAATGCAGGTAGATAAATCTACAAATAAAGGCATTTTTAAGTTCATTCCCTGTAAGATAAAATGCAAAAACAATTGGCCATCAGAGTTGTATAAAATGGCCAAGTCATTGGCTTTATTTATCAGTACTTGAGATCTGTGAGTTGTTTTCAAAACCCACTCTCTTCTTCTCCAGTCCTTTCAGAATCACAAAATTATGTGCAAAACAACCTGTGACAATAGAAAACAAATGACCAATTATATTTGATTCAAATAACATCAACTTCCTGTAAGTTAATACAGCAAGACTTCAGTCATCATCACTCTTTTGCAATCACACTTGTGTCATCAACCAATTTTGACTTCATTTTCTCAACTTCAAATTATCAATGTATCGAGAACAAAGCACTGTTTAAGTAGCACATATAAAATTATTAGTATCAGAATTAGAATCAAGTTTATTATCACAGTCTTATATTTTGTGCAAAAAGAAAGGAATTATGAGGTCGTCTTCATGAGTTTATGGACCACTCAGAAATCTAGTGGCCAAGGGGAAGAAGTTGTATCTAACATAGAAAACAGACAGTTCAATACAGGCCCTTCGGCCCACAAAGCTGAGCCAAACATGTCCCTACCATAGAACTACCTAGGCATACCCATAGCCCTCTATTTTTCTAAGCTCCGTGTAGTCATCCAGGAGTCTCTTAAAAGACCCTTAGTTTCTGCCTCCACCACCACCAATAGCAGCTCACCACTCTCTGCATAAAAAACTTACCCGTGACATCTCCTCTGTACCTACTTCCAAGCACTTTAAATCTATGCCCTCTCGTGCTAGCCATTTCAGCCCTGGGGGAAAAGCCTCTGTCTATCCACATGATCAATGTTTGTGTGTGTTGTTGTTTGAATTTCCAGCATCTGCAGAATTCCTCGTGTTTGCTCAGTGTAGTTTTTGTATTGTTTCATGTAACACCATGATCCTGAAAAACGTTGTCTCATTTTTACTGTGTACTGTACCAGCAGTTATGGTCGACATGACAATAAAAAGTGACTTGTCTTGACTAGATCCCCTGATGAGAACTCGCTGATGGATCTCAGGTTTCCTCCTCCTGAAGTCAATAACCAACTCCTTTGGTTTGCTAATGTTGAGAAAGAGGTTGTTGCTATGACACCACTCAGCTAGATTTGCATCTCTGTCTTATATGCGCATTCATCACCACCTTTGATTCAGCCTATGACAGTGGTGTTGGCAAACTTGGAGCTGTGCTTAGTCACACAAGTGTAAAGCAAGTAAACCAGGGGACTATACACACTACCTTGTGGTGCCCCTGTGCTGATGGATACAGTCGGCCCTCCTTATCCACGAGTTCTGCATGCGCGAATTCAACCAACCGTGAATCGAGGAAACCTGGAAGTGCTCTTCCAGCACTTGTTGCTCGAGCATGTACAGACTTTTTTCCTTGTCATTATTCCCTAAACAATGCAGTATAACAACTATTTTACATAGCATTTACATTGTACTGTATTAGGTATTATAAGTAATCTAGAGGATGTGTGTGGGTTATTGGGATCGAAAAAAATCGGAAGTTCTCTTACTAAGTAAGTTGGAGCAGGTACATCCGGTATTATTTAGTGTCAGTTAGTCAAATGTTTGTCTTAGTATATAGATTATATTTTACCTTTTACTTTTCTATGCATATAAAATGCTTATAGGATCCAAAACCCAATAATTAAACCACTGCGTTGCTTAGTAATAATTGTAGCTTTCATCAGGGCAGGGCCTTCCTCACTTTATCCTTTAAAATTGTTTTGATCATTGACCGACATAGCCTAACGCTTTTCCAGTGACTGATGGCATTTCACCTCTTTCCGATCGCTTTATTGTTTCCACTTTATTTTCAATCGTGATCGTGATTATTTTCGTGAACAGAAACACTGCGGATTCAGAGCTGCACCGCTGGGTCCTAATGTCCACTGCACTGAGACAGGTTAAATAAGGTCTGGGGTTCCGCTGGGTCCTAAAGACCACCTCATTGAACCAGATTGAATAAGGGACTTGAGCATCCTCATTTTTTGGTAACCGCGAGGGGTCCCAGAACCAATCCCTTGTGGATAAGGAGGGCTGACTGTATTGTGGAGGAGATGTTGTTGCCAATCCAAACTGACTGGGTTCTGCAAGTGAGGAAATCGAGGATCCACAAGGATATATTGAGGCCAAGATCTTGAAGCTTATTGATTAGTTTGGAGGGGATGACGGTATTGAATTCTGAGCTGTAGTCGATAAAGAGCATCCTGATGTACGCATCTTTGCCGTTCAGATGTTCCAGGGTTTAGTGAAGAGCCAGTGAAATGACATCTGCTGTGGGCCTGTTGTACCAGTAGGCAAATTGGAGCGAATCCAAATCACTTCTCAGGCAGGAGTTGATCTGTTCACTTCTCAGGTAGACGTTAGACAGAATTCCGAGAATTTACTGCCATTTAGTCCTCAAGGATGTGAGTGCTCTCTTCTTTCTTAGTGGGGCTATCTTCAAATCTAGTCTGAATCATTCTAGAGTTTATAGAATTTTTGAAGTTATCAATAATACATCCATTATCTTTATTGTCATCTCTTTAATAACACTAGGCTGCAGACCATTATAGAATTTTTGACTAACATACACAAAAGAGCTGGAGGAATTTAGCATGTCCATTAGCATCTATGGAGAGAAATTAACAGTTGAAGTTTTGGGCAGAGACCCTCCATCAGGGCCTGCTGAGTTCCTCCAGCATTTTGTGTGTGTTGCTAACATTTTCCAGTATCCCCAGGATATCTTGTGTCTTCATTAGGGAATATATTGGGTTTCAATATTATTACCTTCCCCAGAACTGTTCACTAATACAAAATTATTTGGGCTCTTTATTTGTTCCAAGCCTGTTGTTCCCCACTATTTATGTGTGATTTTACATCTCTTTTGAAAAGGAGACAACATTTTTTCTTCCCTGTGTAACTTCTGCATTTGTCAACTTTCGTTATTTTTTATTTTTGTGTATCTGTAGAAGCGCTTATTGATTTCAGTCTATGTTCTTATTTTTCTTTATCAATTGCTTCATCTATTTTTGCTGAAATGTGATATTCTGCAGCATTCTGCACTTTTTGGTAACATTAGCCCTTTACTTTGATCCTGCACTACCTTTGCCTTATTAGCCATTTTAATTGAGTTTTCTGCCTGGGGATGTATATTTGCTAAAAACTATGTATTATTTGTTTCAATGTTCGCTTTCAATTTAATGCATTTCCCAATTTTCCATAAGTAAAATGTGCCCCATTCTTAATGGGTTTGCATTGTTTGGATTTAAAATCCTGGTTTCAAACAGAACTAAATGATTTTCCGTTCTTACATTAAATTCTACCATCACATTCCCTTAAGTCTACCTAACCACAAGGTTATTCATTAACTCTTTTTCATTGCTGAATCCTTGCTGAGTATTTGATCTGAAATAGCCTGGTCCCTTGCTAGTTCCTCAGTGTGCTGCTCTAGAAAACCATCTGTCATCCATTCTTTGAATTGGTCCTCCACGCTATTGTCACTCATTTGGTTAGCCCACTCACTGTGTGTAGATTATAGTCACCCACGCTGCTTCTATTATCCTCTTTACTTTTTGGGGTTTAGATAATTCCCACCAGCATTTTCTACCCCTTCCTCTAACTGAACTCAATCTAACTGATTTTACTTTTTGATTTTCTGAGCTCTAATCCTCATCTTATTTGTTATTATCAGACCCACCTCTTTGTTTTCCCCTCATCTCTTCAAAAAGGTATTGTAGAATATTTAATTCCCAATCTTGGTAAATTCCCAAACTTGGTAAATGTGCTTTCACAAATGTGATTTCACTTACGTGCTTTCAAATTGTACGTTTCAGTTTTGACCTTTTACCTGCTCTCATATTCATATGTTTTCATGATCGAGGATGTACTTCATTGGCGTGTTTTTGGGAAGTGAGAGCACTAGGCAAAGCCCAGTATCAGCTTACCAGCCTGGGGAGGAACAAAAGCTATTGCGCTTAAACAGCAAGCAGGAAGAAGCAGGTACACTGAAAGATTGATTTGGTAAAACCACACATCAGGAACCAAAAACCATAACTGAAGGATCACCATTTTGATCTGGAGAAGGATGATTGTTGTGCATCATTCTCTGGTAATACTGAAGTGGTTGTAAGGAGAAAGGCTGAAGCAGGAACAGATATGTTGTTGCTGTTCTGGTGGTGGTGGAGGTGGAGGATTGGAAATGACATTGAAGATCATTCGCGAGGAACCAATAAATATTGTAATTGAGGAGAATGTGATCAGGCATAGATGCCTGCATAAATGCATGAAGCATAGCCTTTGTACAATAAAGGATCTGTTTCCATGCTACATAACCCTGTGACTTTGCGCAGAAGAGAAAAATATCTACAAATGTTGAATTTGTGAAATACAACACTATAAGCACTTGAGCATCTGCTTTGGAAGTTACCATTGAATGGCGTGGATTTGTTTACATAAAAAGCTTTCTGTCTGCTCTAGACCATCAGATAATAGATCAACCTGAAAGTTAATCCCTGTGAGCAAGTGAATTTATAAGGTGCATATCACGTTTCACCTATTAGTTGCCTAACATGAAACAGGACAGGCAGTTAAAAGCCACACTCACCAAACATAAATGCTTGATTCTTCATGACCTCCCCTTATTCTAACTTCACCATCTCTTCTAACCTCATACAATGTTCTCTCTTCCCTCCATTGCCACACCCTGAATACTACAGCTGATTTGGCCATAGCCCACTTTCAATAAGCCTTCAACCATGTTAACTCCAACTTTCCTAAAATCCAGTTTTTCTGCCAAGTTATTGCTCACATTTCTAACTCAACAAACATGGCTCACCATCCATTAAAAAAAATGTTTATTTAATCTTCCTTCATATTGAAACACAATGGGATGTTAATAGCCACTGTGATTTAAATATAGGGCTTGCTGTTGCCGAAGAATGCCTAAATCACGTGGATTTCTCAGAAACACCAACTATACCAACTATATTTACATGATGTCTGTATTACAATATGCTTAGACGACAACTGGCTGTTTTGGCAGCGGACTGCTATTCAATGTGGCAGAGCTGATGGTTTCACGTAATATATAAAGCAATTAAGGTTAAGCTCTTTCAAACCATTGCGCTCTAAAATCCATCAACAGGAAGGAATATACCGAGGTAAACTGGCAATGCAGCAGAAATGCCAATAAATGGTGTTTGTGATGAATAAATTATCAGATTACTTTCTTAGATTTATATTGATGACAGTATTGTTTACATCATTCAAGAAATTCTTCATGTTTCCTTTGACTGTAGTGTATCATCATTTATTTGAAATGTTGTTCTGATGTTGCTTTAAGCTTCATAACATTACTTCACTTTTTAATATGCAGTATTTCTGTTTATGCACATCTTTAAAATCTATTCAATATATGTAATAGATTTACTTGTTTATCATGTTTTATTTTATTTATTTTTTTCTCTCTTTGCTAGATTATGTATTGCATTGAACTGCTGCTGCTAAGTTAACAAATTTCACGTCACATGCTGGTGATAATAAACCTGATTCTGAATATGTGACTCTTCAAAGAAAAGTCTGCCATTGTAATTGCAGCCGTGAACTTTAAGAGGGAAGATCCAGCAAAAAAGCCTTTCCTTCTCATTCAGTAATACTAGGTGAAAAGTGATTTAGATAATGATGGCTGTAGCTGTGATACCTTCCGTAACTGGCCAGCCTGTTGTCAATCTGGGCTTCCACATGAAAACCAGCCACTTAAGTAAAGTATATACTGGTCTTCTTAGAACTGTACCGCAAGTGGCTCAGTTTTTTTTCGGGGTAGTACAGATCTTGAAGAACTAAGCAAATCAGTAATTTGTGGCTTAGTGATAGACAGACACATCGTAGACGACTGCAGTTCGGTGTTAAAACTTAGAGAAGTCCACTGTTCTTCTAGATTGAGGCCTGGCCCAAGAGTTAGATCATTTGGAAGGTAGATCATGATATGATACAGTAAGATGGGAGGAAGATGATCCTATAGGAAACAAACAAAGAAATAATGGCATCAGTGAGCATGAGAAAGATTATAGAGGAATGATTTTTATGCAGCATATCTTTCTGCTTGTACAATTATTTTCAAGGATTTAATAGTTCTAGCGGTGATCACATTCTGCCAAAATGATAATTGATTCCTGAAAGATTTGCGTAAAATAGTGGCAGGGTAAATGCTGTAACTTAATAAACCAAATTCATCCTGAGTAGCTATGGGCTTGGCAAGAGAAACGAAAACAAGTGAAACTTTTGTTCATGCGTGTAATAAGTTTAAGTTAAACAATATCCTAACAGAAACAATTATGGCAGTGGGCACTGGCTCAGTTACTGCTCTGGCAGTCGGCAATAAAGCAAAACCACATAATCCAGGAACTCAAGTAAATTGTCAGTCAGAAAATCGCTATCAACATATGGCTGGTGGATTTCACATTTTTATAGAATCCAGGCCAGCAATATGTACAAAATAAATCAAAACCAAGTTATGACCCTTAGGTCATAATTAATCTTCGTTAATTGACAATGCAGCTTTTGAGCTTTAAGTTGAATGATTGCTCTATGTATTAGTTTGAGTTTTTGCTATGTTTATTAGCTTGTTTTATTTGAGTTTGAAAGCAAGCCTTTCAGCTTCCCACAGATATTAACATTATAGTATAAATTCTGAGTCCAAGAAGAAACACGATGGGACTCCCCAGAGGAGAAATGCACTGCTTTTGTTCGCCAAAACAGTAGGTTACAAGTTAGACTGAGGAAGTTGTGATCACACTGTAGAGTGATCTGTTCACATTGTGCTTTAAACACCATGTATGTTCTGGCCACTGAGACACCAGGGAGACTTTTAGGCATTGGAGGCATTGCAGAGAAGAGTCAGCTGCACTCAACCTCAACAAGAGAGATGTTATGTTATATTCAAATACTCAATAAGCAAGTTTTTCAACCTTTGAAGGAAATGCCAAATGTAATTTAGATAATTAACGATATAGGGAAAATGAATCTGAAAATTTGCTTCAACGATAATTGCATAAACAAAAATAAGCATATTTAATCAGCTGATTCTTTTTGAATGTAATTGATTGGAAAGAAGAGTGGTAATGAGAATACAGTTAGCGGAGTTATTTGTGTGTTAGTGATGACTATGTATCATTTCAATCTTTAAGTGCACTGCTGACTTGAATTATTTTACTGGTCATCATCACTTTGTCTGAAACACATGTTTTCTTTTGGGAAGTTTTAAACAAAGTAAATATTTATTTGCTGAACAGATTTGTCATTCCTAGGAGAAAGGAGATGTGAATTATAAGAAATATAGTGTGTTTCTATATGAAAACCTAAGTATTTTTCCAATAAAACTGAGTGTTTCATTTAAGTTTTCCATGAAGTTATGAAATTCAGCATATTGAAATATGCAGCAAATAATATAAAAATTCAACAGTTCCTACAGGAATTGCCTGCAAGTAGAAAATAAATCCTGTGCATTAACTTTACTATTTTTCTTTGATTGTTGTCCAATTACCAATTTATTTTTCAGCATGTTGGTTATTCCTGGATCTACTCTTCTCACATGCCTCAGGTTTATATTAAGGTTTATATTATATTATTTGAATAATCTGTTTTTTAGAAGATATTGATTAGCCTTTGCTTGTTTCCCTTGTAGTCATACACTTTTATCCCATATTGTATATTCCTGCTAAGTTGACTCTGGATCCCACATGACATATGAACTCTTTCCAGATGGAGCATTATAGGGATCTGGGCTGATTTTGATTCCTTAATCTTGGGGTGTCTTCAGAGATTGAATTTCTTTTCCAATGTAACGCAAACAGGAATAGAAACTAGGTGAAAAGTTGTTGGGTTACAAGACTTCAACCATCAAAGATATATTTTTGTCATTGAAGATTACTATGCATCATTGATAATAAACCGTATTTTTTAGAAATCTTTAAAAAAAAAGTGACTGCAGCCCTCCCTAACAGGATAGAAAATTTCCAGATCTTGTTAAAGTGTTTGTGTCTCTGTGTGGCTTGAATCACAATGTTTTGAAATAAAATTCTGTTTTGAAATAATCTATGACAGATTTATTTTAATCAACTATTATGCTGAAGTTACTTGTAGTGCATAAACCTTTTGGAAACCTGAAGTGTAAACTTGGCCAGTCAGGGATGAACCATGCTTGCTGGGAAGAATCAGCTGTGCATTATACTGGTCTTAATGGAACTTGCTTTAACTAGAAGATTGAATTTAATTGTGTTGTGTCAATATTGCACAAATTCTGAAGATTTTTAAAATTCCATGAAGTCTTCTTATAGTGATGTAAGCCAAGGAGACCTATCTTCCTCCTTAATTCCAATCACTTAACTCTTTAGGCCTTCTATTTTAGGCCCCATTTGAAACCATTTCTTTCCTGTTAACAGTTTATCTTGAACTGTAGCAGGAATGTCCAAACTGCTTGCTGATGGGTATCTTGGCTGAACACAGCTCCAAAACCAACTTCAAACTTGCATAATGCACAAACTGTTGGACAAATCACAGGTGGTGATGAGGTAGATCATGTGGTTGAGTGGTGCCGCAAAAATAACCTCTTGCTCAATATCAGTAAAACTAAAGGTCTAATTGTTGACTTCAGGTAGGGGAAAGAGGGCAAACGTGCTAGTCTACATGGGGTATTGGCAGTGGAGAGGGTCAGCAGCTTTAAATTTCTGGTGTGAACATATCAGATGACCTGTCCTGGGGTTACTGCATAGATGTCATCATAAGGAAAGCACACCAGCAACTTTATTTAGGAGTTTAAGGAGGTTTGGCTTGTCATTGAATACTAACAACATTCTACAGGTCTCCTGTTAGAAGTATCTTAACTGCGCATCATGGTCTGGTATAGCAATCTGAATGTAAGAACCTGCAGAGAGTAATGGGCACCACCCAACACATCATGGGCAGATCCCTCCCCTCCATTGGTAGTATCTCCAGGAGGCCCTGCCTCAAGAAGGTAGCATCTGTATTCCAAGATCCTCACCATTCAGGCAATACTGTCTTTTTGCAACTAATATCAGGCAGGAGGTACAGAGGCCTGAAATTCAACATCACCTGATTCAAGAACAGCTACTTCCCCTCAATCGTTTTGTTTGTGAACTAACTGAGAAAATCCTAATCACTACAGTTTAGCAAAACTATGAACAAATTGCACCAAATTAGACTTTTTTTGTTCTTATTGAGTTTTCTTGTAAAGGTTGTTTATAATTTGTCTAATTTATAGTTGTCTTATGAATTTTGCATATATTATATGCAGTGCTGTGTTGCTGCTGCAAGTTTATCATTGCTCCTGTGCATACATGTACTTGTGCATGTGACAATAAACTTGACTTTCACTTTGAAGGCTGCTCAATATGGTATAAATCCAACCCAAGTAAAATAGTTCCTCATAAAGGGAAAGACAGAAAGAGAAGCCACTCTTTCCCTTTGTTATTAGTATGTCTGTATGAAGAAACCATGGCTAATAGGTTCTGCATATTTCTGGTTCCTTATTTTCTGGAACTGAATTATCCTTGAAACTACTTGTGGAAAGAAATGTATTGTTGCTAGAACTTATATTTGGCTGATTTTCCTTGTTTCTTCTCCCCATTCCATTTTAACAGGTGCTTATTCCATGTGCCTCCTCATTCCCAGATTCCCTACTCTCCACATGACCTGCCCAATAGCTTTATTTTCTGTTGGTTTTGGACTATTTTCTAAATGCTGGTAGTGGATTACCTCGCACAAGGCACACATACTGCAGGGCAAACTATCTCCCAATGTAACTCAGAGGAGATGGGGAGTGCGACCAGAAAAGTGACCTGTCCAAACATTGAGGGTAACTTGTGTAGAAGACCACCATCCTATATCATACGTACTAGGAATTGACCTTAGTGTTGATAGACGAGTGGAATACTCAAAATGTGGCAATAAAATATATTATGGTTTCTTTTTTGCTGTCCCTTCTCTCTTTCCCACCCCAACCTAACCCCTTCTTCCGAAGGCAGAGACTTTAACTACAATGGAGGAAGATTGTATTTGGGTCAGGTGAAGCCATAGGATGTGGCCTTTGGCAATGTCAGCATGAGGAATTGGGTCATTTATCATTCATGCCTAGTTTAAATATTCCATCACTGTTTGATAGCCAGAACTGATACAGTTGACATTAGGACTAGCAGGCAATTGAATGTTTTGGTACCACAAAGGACGTGAAATTTGTTTGTTGCTCCGAATATAGGAGCAAAAATAGGCAAGCAAAATAATATCAGTGGTTTAGGAACCTGCTTTACTGTTCAGGAAGTGGATGCTCAAAATAAGTTCACTTCCTAAACTGAGAGAAGTTATGTATATTCGGGCTGAGCAGAGCTGGTGAGTTTATGATGTCCCATAAAATCACTGCAGTTCTCGCTTGCCACACCACAAAGGGCAGGAGAATGAAAACAGAAGGGACCGCAGCAGACTGTAGGAGCTGGAATCTGGAGGAAAATATAGACACTGGAAGAAGTCAATGGAAGCAAACGATATACGAAGAGAGGGCAGGACTTTTTTGATCACCTCACAGTATATTTTCAGTATTCAGATTTTAATTTTATTTCTGATTTTATGCATTTGCACTATTTTGATTTTATACTTTGTGTTATGAGGCACGAAACATTCCCAAGTCAACCCGATCTCAGTGACAACAGGCCAGGTTTTAGTTGGATACAGAATGAAAGCCTTTCATATCTCCTCAAAAAATAGTCTTTGATTTAGAGATTCAGAATAACATACAAACTGGATCACCTTTGTAGCAGTTACAACATTATAATAAGTAAAATGCTTTAGTTTATGAAGATGTGATTTAATTCATTGCCACTTGAGCATTGAAGCTCAACATTTCCTTAATATTTAAGTCATAAATTATGTAAATAACAGGTGTCACCTCTGTGTTCAGGTCCAGTTCCAGAGACTTGACTACAATAATCTAATCTGACCTTCCAGGGTAACACCACAGGAATACAGCACAGGAGCAACCTTTGTATGTAGCTTTAATGATATATAGATATTAAGAGAATCAAGGGGTAATGTAGGAAAGTGATGCTGCAGTAAATGATCTACCATAATTTTACTGAAAGGTGAAGCAGGCAAGAAGAGATGAATAGCTATAACTTCTATTTTTTTATGTTCTTAAGTCAAAGCAAATTAGTTTTTACAGGTCAGTGTCGAAGATTCTTTGGCCTTATTTTGAAGGAGATGAATGGCTTCATTCCTAGTTGCTTGGCAATTATTTATAAATCAATAAATATTAAAGAAACAGAATACATGCTCAATTTTACAGTTCTATATGTGGAACTTGTTGTTTACAAATTGCATGCCATATTTCCTGCATTAGGATTGTCGCTATGCTTCAAAAGTACTTAGTTCACTCCGAAGCATTTTGGGATTTCCTCAAAGGGATGTGAGAAGTGCTATATAAATGTGAATCTTTTCAGTGGATAATTCCTGCCCATTTACAGCCCATGGAAGATTGAAAAAGCTAGGATTTAGTGCGTTTCTCTCCATGGTGATCTCACAAAGACATGAAAAGATTAAAAGGTTGGGCTATCCCAGCTTCAGAGAGCAAGTGGAATGTCTCCAATGAGCAAGATCAGTTATTTTCCTGAAGATACCCCACCAACATTATTGAAATTCTGAGCTCACCATGTGGGGGGGGAGCTGCAGAATCAGACACAATGTATATGGTATGTTCCCAAGGTGGGCCTCCAGGAAGATAAGGTTTGGGATTTTAGATCTTGGCTTATTAATAATGTTGCTTTAAAGTAATTGGCAGTAAATGCATTTAAGCAATTCCATGGAGCATTGAAACCTAAATAAGGTGGGGTAAAAATGGAAAAAGAATAAAAGCTTAGGAATGAAAGAAGTTTTAGAACCCTTGTGTTTAATTCCCAATGAGCTGACCTATTGTTTCAAATATGTTTGAGTTCCGAATTGAATTGTTTTATTTGGCCAGGGTAAGTTTTGGAAAGTTTATTTATTATCCGTTCTGATATCAAATGACACAGCGGCGACTTTGTATCTCTGACAGCTGTGTCAACTTTCACGAAATCAAAGGGATTTTTTAACATGGACTTTAGCATTAAGGAAATTATTTTATGAAAAAAATCTTAGGTGTGAGTAATGCTTTAGAGTAAATCCAAGTGCAAAGAGGTGGCCAAAGACATGATCAAATAGGGATGACTCTAAGCATGGGAGAGAAAACAATGAATAGGAAATTTCCGGATAGGCTCCAGAGTGCTGGCCTGTGTTGGTAAAAATTTTATCAGAGATGAAAAGAATTATAATTATGTAGGACCACTCACATCCATTCCAAAGTATCTTACAGTTAGTTATGTACTTCTGAAGTATATACACTGATGCAAAATAGCAAACAAAACCTATTGTTAGTGCCACCATGAGCTTTTATTTGTTTTCTTAATGATAGATGAGATGGAGCAACTTGTCAACTGTTGGGTCACTGAGACATACGTATCACAGTGACCCTGCTCCTTTTCAATACAGTATCATGGGAACTACTTTTGTCAATCTTACATTTTTTGTTACAATTTTCATGTTAAAAGCACTGAAAGAAGACTGCCACTGCCAACTAATCCCTGAAGTGCAAGCGCTTTACAAATGACTTTTAACCTGACTTTGAGTAGTAAGATTGTTACTTCAGCCTTCCAGTATTGTGCAGGCTTTCCAGTGGAATTGAAGTATAAATGCAAAAGAAATCTGCATTAACAGCTCCAAATTGTCAGGACCTTCCAGGTCCTGGCCTGGCACTGGTGTTTGTCAATATCTCTGAGAGTGTGGAGCATCAGTGTTCTCTGATTGTAGTCAGTTTGTGGTAAGCCAGAGGTTTTAGACCTCATCACATAATTGCCCATACGTCATTGAAAAGTTTGTTGAACAAGTTCCATCTCCAAAGCCTGACTTGTTTTGAAGTCCAGGGTTTGTTTTCTCTGTTCTAAGGGCTTCCTTTGCCTCCATGGAATTTTCTGATATTGCAACGTGAGCAGCTTTTGAGTGCTCAGACCAAGAATGGTATCCAGCAGGGCATCGTGTTTTCTTTCCTTTTTCTTTCTTCCACATTCTTCCTCTTTCATTTTAAAACATTTGGGGATGGTTAGGACAGTAAAGGGAATAACCAATAAATTGTAGGATACTGAGAGGTATGAAGAAACAGATACCTTATGGTGCATGGACATGTCAATTACTATTGGGGATTGCATCATTCTGTATTTTGCTGCTCGCCACAAATCTAACAATTTTTTAAACGTTATCTTTATAAACAAATCCAACCTTTCCTGTTAATAATCATCCCAGCAGGGATCTTTCCTGTTAGAGTACAGGATTTATCCATAATCACTTGACAGTTGGCTAAGCCATACCCTGACTAAGCTGACTATCAAAGACTAGCAAAATCTGCTGCCACAGGTGGTGAATGGGAGAATGTAGGAGAGTCATTAGGAGTGGAAAGGCAGCAGGAATGAATAGGTGTGAAAAAGGAGACCGTGGGAGATGAATGACAGGGCTTCTGTGGTCCATGGAGCTCAGCATTCACGGGGAGATCACCCTTAAATGTTTTTACTTACATTTCAGCACCTCTTCCTGACTTTAGCTGTCCATTGAGCCTTTTAACCAATGCATATCTATCCTCTCGACCGTAGAAATCGCGATGCCCCTTGCCTCAAACTCAGGCTTCATTCACTTGTAGCCACCAATCGTTTTGTAGTCATCTATTCAATTTTTGCTGCAGTGGTGAAACTAGAAAAGGAGAGGATTTTGTGCACATTTACTCATGATGGGTCTTAAAACCATAGAGTCGTACAGCACTGAAATGCCTCGTGTGCCATGGCAACCATCAAGCACTCGGCTGCACTTATTCCACCTGCCCAGTGTCACCTGCTTGCAGTGAAGAACTTACAGTAGCCTACTTACCTAGCAACAGACTGCCTTTAGCATAAGTGTGGAACCAATATAGTTACAGGAAAAATGTACAAAGTCCTTATAAAGTAGAGCAAGTTGCAAAGATTAAAGCACAAACAAGTGTTGGTCCTCCACTCCTTGTTGCTTAATATACCCTTTGTGGTGTTGAACAATTTCAAAGCCTGTAGAATGGGTTTAAGTTGGGCTTCAGCTGTGTGATAAACCTTCCAATGTGTTCCATTCTTGCACCACCCCTCTGCTCTGTGCTATTGATAGTTTACCGAGGCTCACACACGAAACACCAAAGCAACACTCTCACTCAACATCAGCAAAACGAAGGAAGGGGAAGGAGGGTGAATATACACCACTTACATTGGGGGATCAGCGGTGGGTGGAGTTAGCAGCTTTAAATTCCTGAGCATTAATGTATCAGATGTACTGTTTTGAGCCCAGTGCACAGATTCAATCATAAGTAAAACACGCCAGCATCTTTACTTTCATAGGAGGTTCAGTTTTGCGCTGAATACTCCCAACAAACCTACAGATGCACTGCTGAAAGCATTCGGACTGGATGGATCATGATGTGGTACAACAATTTGAATGCACAGGAATATAAGAAGCTGGAAGGAGTAGTGGAGCCAGCCCAGTACATCATCGGCACATCCTTTTCCACTGGTAATATCTGCAGGAGGTGCCGTCTCAAGAGGGCAACAGCAAAGATTCCCACCGTCCAAGCCATGCTACCTTTTGTTGGCAGGAGGTACAGAAGCATGAACTCTCACACCACCTGGTTCAAAACCAACTATTTTCCTTCAATCATTTGGTTCTTGAACCAACTGACAAAACCCTGATCACAACAGTTTAGCAACACTATGACCTCTTTGTCGACTTTGCACTAACATGGGTGTTTTTGTTCTAATTGTTAAAGTTTGTGTACAATTTATGTTTAGTTTGATGTTTTTCTTGTAAATTCTCCTTATATGATGACATGTGCCTGCGTTGCCACTCCAAGTAAGTTTTTCCATTGCATACATGTGCATATGACAATAAACTCAACTTTCACTTGGAAGCATAGTGGCTCAGATGAGGATACAGAGAGAGATGTTGGTGCTGATATTATTATATTGCTACATAAATCAGGAGATGTAGAGATGTATGATGGTTGAAAGGCTAGGGTTTGGTGGGGAATGATTCAGATTTGATGAAGGGGAGGGGACATTATTGGGAAGAAAAGAAAGCTAATTTCAGAACTAATATTGTGTGACCATCTATGGAGAAGCAGTAGTCACTTTTTGAGTTTAAAGTTCATGGTCTTTTTAGAAAGGGCGCTGAAAATCTTTTATCCAGCCAACTGAGATTAAAACTCATGCAGTTCATGAACAAATGAAATTCAAGACACGTAAGCCCACATTAGTCAGACAAGGTTAATTAAGTATGCATCCCAAGAAATAGTTTCGTAATGTAAATCTTTAGGGATTAAGAAACTGATTTTGAAAAGTCTTATGACTCCACAGGGTTTTGATAGAACTTTCTCTTTTTTCACAACTTGTTCTTTTGGAACTCTGGTGGTTGTGAGCCACTTACAAACAAAGAAGTTCTGTTGTTTTTTGTTGTTCTGTTATGTTTGGCCAAGCAGACAGAACAGAGACGTTTGAACACTGTTCAAGCAACTGACAACCCTGGAACCCTTATCTAGGGCAGGCTTCTCACTGAACATTTTTGAAGAGCTCAGGTAAAGGATGTGGGGCAATTGAAACAACTACAGAGAAGGCCAGAGAAAAGCTGAAATATTGCCACAGAGGTCAGGTTTAAAAACTTTAGGATTGCAAGAAAAAAAAATCTAGATTAGCTTAAATCACTCAGAATTCCTTCACATAATCCTCTCTTATGACTTCAGAATATCATCAAAGATCAAATAACTAATAAAATACAGTTAATGTATAGTCACACTCACACTTGGAACAAAGGGCAACATGGTGGACAGTTAGTGCACAGCAAGGCCAACATGCAACAATGGGAATAAATAACTGGATGGTCTGCTTTAAATTACATTGGTTGAGGGATGAACGTTGATCAGGACCATAGGGAGAACTGCTCTGTTTTCCTATAATGGTATTGGATCATTAACGTGTGCAGGGAATTGCATTAATTAACTTCCTGACTTAATGATCTTCCTGAGTTTTGAGGTGCAAGCAAAAGTGGGCTGATTGCAATGGGAAAGGAGAAGCTCTGAGAAACCGCTCTGACCTTTTCTGTCCATTCAGCTCGAGCCTCAATTTTTCCATAAGCAAACACTTGTAAATATGTGCTTAAGACATCAGCTTGAAAAAACAGTAATTAAATGAAAATCTGTTGAAAATGAAAATATAATTTGAAATGAAGATAGTTTTTAAAAATTTCTTTAGTGTTTAACTGTTTCTGTGGCATTCCAAAGAGTATTATAAGAACAGATAATGTTTTTTTTTTGGGTGTTATTTATTTAATTGGGTTCTCTTTATCTAGTTTTAGGACTATCTGGTGAAGATCTGATCACATTTTGGGTCATATTAATGCAGAAATAGAGAAAATTCTACAGGGTTCACAAAATTTCTAGCACCACTGTATATCATACAATACCTTCTCATTTCTTATAACAGGTTTAAATGGTAAACCTCTCTACAAGTGATAAGCGTTTGAAGATTGAGCTGAATTTTTGTTTCATATAGAAGAAAGCTTCTTCAAATGTCAGTTGTCTTCAGGTGTGCGGTTTGATGATGACCCATCTCTCACTCCTGCGTGAAGAATGTAAATGAAGAGTACATGCTGCAAGCTGATCGCAACATACTTTGCTAAAATCCAGATTCTTTTATTTATCACAGTTACATCAAAGTATATAGTGAAATGCATTGTTTGTATTCACAACCAACGCAACCTGAGGATGAAAAATGGCCAGTCAGCAGTCGGGATTGTGAGAAGACGTAACTCACTCAGGCGTCGATTTGCAGAGTTTAGTGTTTGAATAGTGGCAAATCAGTGATTGGGATTGATTGGCAAGAGCAAATAAATAAAGGGCAGGGGCAAGTGGAGCAGCCATTGTTGGAACGGACAGTATTGGAGTGGTTATTTGAGAGTCTAGCTCTTCATGGCTGCAGTGAAGAGAAGCTTGTGTGACAGAAGGTGGAAAAGATGCAGGTAGATTTTCTTTTGGGAGGCTGAGGGGGTGATAGCTAGGACATAAAGCGAGGTGGTCATACTAAGGTTCAGGGCACAGGAAACTGCATGACAGTCAGGAAGGGAAAAGGGGTTAAGGAGCCAGTGCAAAGTGCCTCTGTGGCCATCCCCCTCAACAAGTATACCACTTTGCATAGTGGGGGGGGGGGCGCAAAGATGACCTAGCAGAGGAAAGTCACATTGGTCAGGTCTCCGGCACTGAGTTTGCCTCTGTGACTCAGAGGGAAAGAGGAAGAAGCACGCTGTGGTGATAGGGGATTTGTTAGTTAGGGGACTGGATGGGAGGTTCTGTGTGCAAGAATGAGATTTCCAGAAGGGATGTTGCCTCTCGGGTGCCAGGGTCTGGGATATCTTGGATTGAGTCTTTAGCATTCTTAAATGGAAGTATGAGCAGTCCATGCAGGTACCAGTAATATAGGTAGGAAGAATGATGAGGTTTTGCAAATTGAGTTCAGGGTGTTAGGTATTAAGTTAAAGGACAGGACCTCCAGGGTTGTGATCTCAGGATTGCTACCTGTGCCATGTGCTAGTGAAGCCAGAAATAGGAAGATCATGCAGTTTTAACACTTGTCTAAGGAGTTGAAAGGGGTGGAGACTTTAAATAGATTTTTGCATCTTTATTTACTTGAGAGATGGACACAGAATCTGTAGAAGTGAGACAAAGCAGCAGTGACATTATGGACCATATACAGATTACAGAGGAGGAGGCGTTTGCTGTCTTGAGGCAAATTAGGGTGGATAAATCTTCAGAGCCTGACAAGGGGTTTCCTCAGACTCTGTGGGAGGCAAGTGCAGAAATTGTGGGGGTCCTAGCAGAGTTATTTAAATCATCCTTAGCGACAGGTGAGGTACCAGAGGATTGCAGGATAAATAATGTTTTTCTATTGTTTAAGAAAAACTCTAGGAATAAGCCAGGAAATTAAAGGCTGGTGAGCCTGACATCAGTAGTGGGAAAGTTATTGGAAGGTATTCTAAGGGACCGGATATATGAGTATTCAGATAGACATGGACTGATTAGGGATAGTCAGCATGGCTTTGTGTGCGGTTGGTCATGTCTAACCAACTTTATAGAGGTTTTCAAGGAAGTTGCCAGGAAAGATGTTAAAGACAAAGCATTGGATGTTGACTACATGGACTATAGCAATGCATTTGACAAGGTCCCACATGGGGAGTAGGTCAAGAAGGTTCAGTTACCTGGCATTCAAGATGAGGTAGTAAAGTGGATTAGACATTGGCTTTGAGGAAGAAGCCAGACAGTGGCAGAAGATGGTTGCCTCTCTGACTGGAGGCTTGTAACTAGAGGAGCACCACAGGGATTGGTGCTGGGTCCATTGTTGGTTGTTATCAATATCAATGATCTGGATGATGATGTGGTTAGCAGGATTAGCAAATTTGCGGATGACACCAAGATCAGGGGTGTAGTGGACAGTGAGGAAGACTATCAGAGCTTGCAGCAGGATCTGGACCAGCTGGAAAAATGGGCTGAAAAATGGCAGATGGAATTTAATGCTGACAAGTGCGATGTGTTACAGTTTGTTAGGACTAACCAGGGTTGGTCTTGCACAGTGAATGGTAGGGCACTGAGAAGTGTAGTAGAACAAATGGATCTGGGAATACAGGTCCATAATTCATTGTAAGTGGCATTACAGGTAAATAGGGTCATAAAGAAAGCTTTTGACACATTGGCGTTAATAAATCATAAGAATTGGTGAAGCCGAATTTGAAAGTGTGTAGTTTTGATCACCTACCTACAGGAAAGGTGTAAATATGGTTGAAAGAGTGCAGAGAAAAGTCACAAGGATGTTGCTGAGAATGGATGACCTGAGTTATAAGGAAAGATTGAATGGATTAGAACTTTATTTCTTGAAACGTTAAAGACTGAGGGAACATTTGATAGAGGTATACAAAATTATGAAGGGTATAGATAGGGTAAATGCAAGCAGGTGTTTTCCACTGAGGCTGGATGGGACTACAACTAAAGGTCATGGGTTAAGGGTGAAAGGTGAAATGTTTAAGGGGAACATGAGGGGAAACTTATTCACTCAGATGTTCATGAGAATGTAGAATGATCTGCCAGTGCAAGTGGTGCATTTGAGCTCGATTTCAACATTTAAGAGAGGTTTGCACAGGTACATGAAAGGTAGGGGTATGGAGGGCTATGGTCCCATTGCAGGTTGATGGGACTAGGTAGTTTAAATAGCTCGGCATGAACTAGATGGGCCAAATTAAATAGCTCGGCATGAACTAGATGGGCCAAAGCTCCTGTTTCAGTGCTGTACTTTTCTATGACTTTATGTGCTGAGGGCAGCTTGCAAGTGCTGATACATATTTCAGCACCAACCTACAATGCTTCGCAGAATGATACAGAGTACACAAAAGAGAACATAACAAATAAAACAAAAACAGCAAAACAAACTTAATTTCTCTCTCTTACTCACACACATACAGTCTTCCAACCCCAGGGCAAGCTGTCTTCTGCCTCCAGTGGACTTCACAGATATTTGGCTTCAAATTCCCTAGTCGACTTGCAGATCCAGGCTTCCACAGTTTGCTGGAGTTTCGATTGACCTTTGGGCTTCTGTCTTCCCCAGGACTTGCTGATAATGACCAATGAGGGCCCTAGATGCGGGTCCCAAACACTAGGGAATTCCAGACTCCCCATTGACAGGACCTCGGACACCCAGCCATGAATTCCAGACTCAGCAATGACAGGACCCTGGACACTTGGCCTCGAACTGTGGTCATGCCAACTTGTGTCCCTGGGGGAGACCTCAGCCCTCATCCTTGCTAGTCTGGTGGCCCAACATCCAACCATGGATGTCCCATGTCTGTGTTGCTGGGAAGTATTAATGGATAAATGTTGCAGCTTGTGGATTGGAGATGTACCAGTCATGATTTTATTTTTCAATTGGTTTTACAAAGTAATTTTTCCTATGTTCATTTCCAACAGTACCCAGCTTGTTGTTATAATACTGAAAATATACAGTGGGCCAATCAGCATCTAAAATGAAAAGGAAACAAAAATTACATTTGCTCATCTGGACCCAATTTTTTACATATGAATTTGAAAATATTTAACCATATTGGCATTAGCAACAAGTCCAATCATGTTCACAGAAAACAGCAAAGAATTACCTAAAAATAATCAAAAGGATGATATAAAGAATACGAATAGAGGAGAAAAAAAATAAATGCGGATGCTCAGAATTTCTATAATATGTGAAAAAGAGGAGGACAGTGAGAATAGAGACCCCTGCAAGGATGAGAGGTTGTGAGAAATTACAAGCAACTCCTGCATTAAGGGGGTTGATGGTGGGGGGCCTAGTTCCCAGAAACTGGTATATATTGCGATTTTCCATAATGGGCTGTGTCAACTGTGCTTGTGTCAAGAAACACAAGTTGAGAATGTAAATGTTGTGCTTATTCATTTACTTTTTTTCCATAGATTCTGAGAGAGTAATTTTTATTCTGCACCTCAGAGTTTTGAATAATGATCTGTGAATTTGGTTAGGACAAATTTCCATTACCTGAATGTCAGAGTTTTACCTATATAGAAGGAAATAGAAAATATCTAAGATGTTAAACAAATATCTTGTATGTGTTTTCACTATGAAGATATTATAAATAGCGAAGAAATCACAAGCCTAATAAAAATGAAAAACCTGAAGTAATTAAACAAGAAATGAGTAAGTGGAGTTGCCGCCTCAGAGCTCCAGCAGTCTGGGTCTGATCCTAATCTGTGGTGCTCCTTGTTTTTCCCTATGATGGCATGGATCTTCTCTGGACACTTCCCTTGGTTTTCTTCCACATGCCAAAAGGTGTGCAGGTTAGAAGGCTGTAGAAATAGCAATTGCACTAGTGTTGATTGCCTAAAATTCCCTCAGTTCCATGTGTATTTTCCTGAACCAAAGCTTCCTCAAGCTTCCAGCATCCTTATTATTTCTTAAAGACCTGCAGTATTGTTTCTTCTTTACCAACTCATTCATTTTCATCCCCGGAAATATCAACCTTTCATTCCCTGAAGAGAAGCATGCACCATTTCCTCACACACCGTAGGTATTCCCTATTTTTAAAACGCTGGTTGTGTCCTTCACCATTAAATGTTTCTTCCTTGGGATTTGTGTGGTTTTTGTATTTCTGGGCTATTGCATTTACTGATTGAACCTCCTAGATTTGTGTTCTGGAAATAACAAATCTGGACACTTTTGAGTTCAAATTATTTTTATTCAGTGAACTTAATCAGCACACCTTTAGCCACAGAAGATGTGCTTTATACATGGCAAACCACTTAACTTCAATATGCATCTCATCACAAAAAATCACTCAAGTAAATGACCTCCTTGGAGGATGCTAATTAATATGGAAATTTGCACCACGTATGAAACACTGCTTTGTGACAATTATGTGGGTGTATTTTTAACTGACTTGAATTTTCCTAAATGTAGTATTTATTTTGGTTACTTTTCTTTTTAAAGAAATCTTTTAAGCATGAAATGTTTTGCGATGTGTAATTACAGAAATCTGTGTGGTTTTGTTTGCTCAAAGCTTCTGGTATTGCAGTTTGTGAATAACATTACTGTTTCCTGCCTCACCAGCAGCAACAACAGTTGCAACGGTGTCTCTGATATTTGCCATATTCTGAGGAGCAGCCTTTGAAGGTCTATTGTGCTAAGGTGTATATGTGCATGGTGGTTAGATGTGCACAGTAATATACAATTTTCCATTTCCGTACCCAAATTATCAACTGTCCTGCTGGCTTGGTACCTTGCCCATAATTTATAAATGTCATGTGAATTAGCCATCTGAAGAATCTATTGTCCTTTTTGAAGCTGACTTACTTAGCGCCTGTTAAATTATTTAAGGCTGTAATAATTGATTAATTTCAGGAAGCAGCGCCACATGATACAAAAGAATTGAAAAATCACATGGTGTAGCAAATTTATACTTGGACACATTCATACACACAGAATGCTGCAAACGCAGATTCCCAGTTTAATGGAGAAATTTTCAGGAAGAAATAGTTGACTCTGGTGTACTCACCACATATAGAGAGGAGATGGACGTACAGGGAGAATAAATTGAAGAGTTTATAGCACAAGGCAAAAATTGAATAATAAAGATTCAGTTGATAGTGAGCTAACTGGCAACCAGTTGATCTCCTGTTATGACCTGCAGGAGGGTAAGTGTAATTTGAGAGCCATACCTCACTGTTAACTGGGTAGCAGGCTGTTGATGGGAATTAATTATCTGAGGCACCTGTCAGCCCTGCTTCAGTGTTGGGGAGGAGTGGTAGTTTGGAGGCTGGCTTGGCTTTTCCTCCTGATACCACAATACACAGATTTATACCTGGGACCCATTTCAGCTTCACCACAGCTGAATCTTGATCAAGAATGTGTGTTTTGCACTTAGCCAGTCATTACATAGACTGACATTTGAGTTCTTGAATGGCTAAGTTTAACATTGCAAATGTTCTTCCCACCTAATGTGAGTCAAATAAGAGTAGACATAAGGCACAATCACCAAGCCAAATTGATGAACAATCTAATAAAAACACAAAACCCTTTGGCCCAAAACGTCATCACTACCTCCTCCCATAGTTGGTGTCTGGCCTGCTGAGTTCTGCCAGCATTTTGTGTTTTTATTTATTTCCAGCATCTGCAGATTCACTCGTGTTGATGAACAATCTGTTGGTTACTCTATATTGAGTTAGTTACCATCACATGATCAATTATGATATTTCAATATTTATCCTGTGCATTTCACTCAACAGTCTTTTGAGAGCGTATCTGTCCATGTTTTCCAGGAGTTGGAATAGAACTTATGATGATACAGATTGCACTACTGGCCTTTTTAAAAAAAAAATCTTATACTTTTTTAGCAACTTCTGTGTACTTGATTATGGAATAGAAGTGAACACCAAAGTGCTCAGGCATAAAGTGCAATCTGTTGTTATTATAGGAATGAATTGTACAGTCATTGTAAAGATTTATTGCATTTATTCGTTAGATTTTGACTTATGGTTTGATTTCAATGCAGTAAGTTCAGTTTGAAGAGCAACTTATGGAGATGAAAATAACAGGTCATCTTCGGATTGGGAGAGCTATTGGAAGACTTCAGTACAACAGATATCGATATCCCTTAGTGGCATAGGCAGCTAAAGGAGGAAATGGATATATAGGAGTTAGGGAATTCCGGAATATAAAGTCTAAAGTATTGCTACTTGTAGTGAGCGCTTCCAGGAGGAGATCCACTAAAAAGGAATCCAACTGTGAGAAGGAGTTTTGAATTTGAGGTCTTTGAAGACCTGAAGTCAATATAGATCAGAAGGAAAGTGCTATGAAGTTTACACCATAGAATGTAAAACAATTTTTGAGAGGTATTTCTAGCTGACATACAAAGCTCAGGATACAGGAAAAACAGAGTCATAGAGACTTAGAAAGATTAAAGTGGGTCCTTTGGACCACCCCATCCATGCCAACTATTTTGTCCTTCTATAATAATCCCATTTGCCCAGAGTTTGTGGACACAGTGGTTAAGTAAAGCAAAGCTCGGAATTAAACACTTGTGTGCAATGCACGTTTAAAAAAAACCCAGATTAAATGCAGGAAGCTTTGAGGACTAACGATTAAAATATTTAGAGTAGGAATGATATATGATCATCATTGACCATGGAGTCTTAGATAGGTATCTGTGGTTAGAAGCTGATTATTTATTTTAAAACAGATTTTTCTGTGGGCCTCATAGAAAGGATATTACTGTTTACTAGATAATAGGTAGTTTTTAATTGTTTAAATTAGTTTACTTAAAGACTCTCATTCAAAATAACTTAAATTATAGAGTGTTCAACTACTTTCAAATCTGTTCAGTCATTTAAAGTTGTGGTTTTGATGCCATTCATTTGATAGGAAGGAGACAGAATTTTTCTTCAACAATGAAAAGTTTTTTCCCACGTAATTCATGTTTGGAAATCAGTAGGGCCATTTTTTCTTCAGTTGTGCATTAGCTCTATAAACAGCGTATGCTAAAACAAGTGTGAATGTGTCAAAAAAGAGGCGAAATGCAATTTTTTTAAGCACACAACTGATGACCATGTCTATACACCCTGTGGAGGAGTGAGTCTGGATTAGGTGTGTTGCCTGGTTGCCATTTGCTTTTGGGATTTGCATTGACATTATTAAAGAGTGCCATATTTAGAAGGCTGGAGCATTTTATTCCACAGACATAACTTAGATAAAAATAATCGTTTGTATTCAATGGTATGAATTGTGTAATGTTTAACAAAAATGCCTTTTTCTTCAGTTGTTGTTCTATTTTAGACGTTCTCAAACTCTGGACTATCTGGAGTCATTGGGAATAGTTGTAATGGTGCCCAGAATGACCAGTGGCGGTTATTTATTGAGATTCTTTGCATATCATATAAATGTTTCCAAGCTCTGAAACAGTACCATAAGAAAAGACTAATGGCTTCTAAGAATTTCAAGTAACAATTGAAATTCACTGCAAACATTCCACAAAGAATATCCAATTTTTACATTCAGTTTCCTGTGTACAAAAACGATGCTTGGAAGATGTTGACATATTACCAGATCATGTGATTTTTCCAGGAAACCTTGGTGACCTCAAAAACACATAATGGTTTGTTTATCTAAGGGACTCAGGAGACCACAACTTGATTTGCGACTCTTATACTGAACTAAATGCCAATGATCTGGGTCAGAATGAGAATCAGGTTTTATTGTCAGTCTTAGAGGATGTGAAATGTGTGGTTTTGCAGCAGCAGTATAGTGCAAAGACATAACATTACTATAAAATAAATAAATAGTGCAAAAAAAAAAGAATAATCAAGTTGTGTTCATGTGCTCATGGAGCATTCAAAAATCTGATGATGGAGTTCCTGTGTAGTTTTGTACCCATGAGGCTCTAATATTTTGACCACCTAGCAGCATAACCCCTCATCCCACTCCTGCCTAACACGTCTGTTCCATCTCCTTCAGGATTTGCCTTTCGCAATAGAGAGTGAGAGAATGCGCAATATTGTTACAGCACTTTTTTTTAATAACGTTGATTGGTTTGTGATGCTTCGCCAAGTAGTTATTAGAAAGAACTTTTTGAGCATCTGAGGGAATAATAGGCACACTGTTTGGTGTAATAGTACAGAACAGTTCAGAAGAACACGGATCGATCTGATGTTTGTTTATGATTGCAGAGTTGGGAATTGTGTTTTTCTTAAGTCTTTTACTATGGAGGGGAAAAATGTCAATACGCTTTCTGCTTTTGGTTGTAGTGCAAAAAGACAACTATCTTCTTATACTGAGGAGAGAATTCTACCATAGTGGCCTTCATTTTTTAAAATATACTTTTGCAGTTTCCTTATTTTTGTGCAAAATTCAAAACCACTTCCCCAGATCAGAATTCACCCAAAAATTGAAAACCATACAGACCAATATGTTATGTTTTGTAACTCCAAAATAGAAAACTAATTGAATGAAAACACAGACTGTATACTTAGTTTTGTTTTTACTTTAAGCGAGGAGGGCATATATGATGCGGTGGCATGATGACTTATGCCATTCACTTGTATTTACATATAATGCATAATGAATTACTTAAACAAAAAACACTAGTTAAAATGTGGCTTATGGCCTTTAATTTTACCCCCCAAAAAATGTCTGGAGTCACTTAACACTTTAGTGCAAGGGTGTTTATTAGGTGCATCAAAAGCAAATTTACAAAATTTGTGAAAATAGTGATAAAATGCCAATTTTTACAAAAAAGATATCTGCAAGAAAGAAACAATAATAGCTCTGTACTTATTCTTGTCCCTTGCGAGCACCTAGCAGCCCCTATCTGTCCTCTGCTGAGAATCAATCTCAGATTTTCGGGCTCGTCTGTGGTGGTTGTAGGAGTTGCCTCTGGAACTGCAGGAAATGGTTCTGAAAGCACCGAGCACCTTTCGTCTCTATGCTTCTTTCTTCTCCAAGATGCTCCTGACCTCTCTGGACGTGTTGGCATCCTGAACAGTGCACGGCAAGCTGCTCAATCTGCTGACCTACCCCAGGCCACTAGATGAAGCTTTAAGCCGACGGTCCAGATGACCAGCATGTAGCCCCTTCGAAACTTCAGCTCTCAGCTTGGATGGTACAACAATATTCATTCCCCACATAAAGCAACCCCTGTCAAAGGCAAGTATATCTTGGAGCTGGTAAGAATGTGGGATCTGGAGCCTTGGCTGCACATTCCAGCCATTTTGTGTGGCCATGGAAAACTGAAACAGTGTCTTTTCTGGTTTCCCTTTGGATCATCTCTGCTGTAATAGGGAGATTTTCAATTTGTGAAATACGTCAAGCAGAGTGTTCTCTTCTGTAAAATTTTCTTTTTACTTTCAGCTTGTTTCAGCTGGTTGGTTGAAGGAGTTAAACTTCTAAGCTATATGCTTTTCCATCCGATGCACTCAGTAACACTGGCAGTCATTTTTCATTGGCTTTTCACTTGCTTTAAAATACTGTCAATTTGCTCAGTAGATAATGTCTTTTGTGCAATCAAATGCATCTATCTTTCCGATGCAGCCAGCCATTTCTGCTGTTGTTTTTTACTTGTGATTATTGTTACTAAGTACCCACTGCTTAGGAACCTGTGAATTCATCCGGTTTCTGCCTTTTAAAAAAAAATTCGACTGCTTCTCTCCTCTTGTGAAGGAAGCATGCTGCGCTTTTTGTTCAACTCGCTACGCTTTTGTTTAACTGGAGTGTCGCGCTGTCCATCAATAGGTAGTTACTCATTTTGGGTTTTGTGTAAATCTTGCTCATTGCCACTATTATGGTTTGTAACTCCAAAGCATAAAACTAACAGAAAGAAAACATGGAGCTGGGAGATGTGTATGCTTAGTTTCATTTTTACTTTAAGTGAGATAAGACCATAAGATGTAAGAGCGTAATTAGGCCATTCAGCCCATTGTGTCTGCTCTGCTATTCTATCATGATTTATCCTGGATCCCACTCAACCCCATACACCTGCCTTCTCGCCATATTCTTTGATGCCCTGACCAATCAGGAAACTATCAACTTCCACTTTAAATATACAGTATGCACAGACTTGGCCTCCACCACAGTTTGTGGCAGAGCATTCTCTAGATCTAATACTCTCTGGGTAAAAAAAAATCCTCCTTATCTCTGTTCTCAAAGGTTGCCCCTCAATTTTGAGGCTGTGCTCTTTAGTTCTGGATACCCCCACCATAGGAAACATCCTCTCCACATCCACCTTATTTGGTCCTTTCAACATTCAGTATGTTTCAAAGAGATCTCCACACATTCTTCTAAATCCAGTGAGTACAAGCCCAAAGCTGCCAAATACTTCTCATATGTTAACCCTTTCATTCCTAGAATCATCCTCGTGAACCTCTTCTGGACTCTCCCCAATGACAATGCATCCTTTCTGAGATATGAGGCACAAATCTGTTGACAATACTCCAAATGTGATCTGACTAGTGTCTTATAAAGCCTCAGCATTACCTCCTTGCTTTTATATTCTATTCCCATTGAAATAAATGCCTACATTGCGTTTGCTTTCTTCACCACAAACTCTACCTGTAAATTAATCTTCAGGGAGTCTTGCATGAGGACTCCTAAGACCCTCTTGCACCCCTGAAGTTTGAACCTTCTCCCCATTTAGATAACAGTCCACACTATTGTTCCTTTTACCAAAATATATTATCATACATTTCCCAACCCTGTATTCTATCTGCCACTTTTTTACCCATTCTTCCAATTTGTCTAAATCCTACTGCAATCTCATTGATTCCTCAGCACTACTTACCCCTCTACCTATGTTCATATCATCCACAGACATTGCCACAAAACTATCAAATCCAGTATCTAAATCATTGATAAACAATGTGAAAAGTAGTGGTCCCAATACTGACCCCTGAGAAACACAACTAATCACTGGCAGCCAACCAGAAAAGGCCCCCTTTATTTCCCATCTGCTGCCTCCTGCCTGTCAGCCATTCCTCTATCCATGCCAGTATCTTTCCTGTAACGCCATAGGATTTGACCTTGTTAAGCAGCCTCATGTGTGACACCTTGTCAAATGCCTTCTGAAAATCTAAGTAGGAGACATCCACTGCCTCTCCTTTGTCCACCCTGCTTGTTACTTCCTTGAAGAACTCTAACAGATTTGTCAGGCAAAACTTCCCTTTATAGGAACCGTGCTGATTTTAACTTATTTTATCATTAGTCTCCAAGTACCCTGAAACCTCATTCTTGATAATAGACTCCAACACTTTCCCAACTACTGAGGTTAGGCTAACTGGCCTATATTTCCTTTCTTTTGCCTTCCTCCCTTGCTTGGTAAAAGACATTTGCAATTTTTCAGTCCTCTGAGACCATGCCTTGAAAGATCATGACTAATGCATCTGTTATCTCTTCAGCAACCTCTCTCAGGACTCTGGTATGTAGTCCATCTGGCCCAGGTAACTTTTCCACCTTAAGGCCTTTCCATTTGCCTTGCACCTTTTCCTTTGTAATAACAATAGCTCTTACTCCTGCTCCCTGATACTCACGGACCTCTAGCACACTGCTAGTGGCTTCCACAGTGAAGACTGATGCGAAGTACTCATTAAGTTCATTTGCTATTTCTTTGTGCCCCATTACTACCTCACCAGCATCATTTTCCAAAGATCCAATATTAACTCTCGTCTGCCTTTTATTCTTTATATAACTGAAAAAAATATCCTGCTATTATTGACTAGTTTGTCCTCATATTTCATCTTTTCTGTTCTTATAGCATTTTAGTTGCCTTTTTGTTGGATTTTAAAAGGTTCCAAATCATCCAACTTCCCACTCACTTTTGCTACCTTGTGTGCCCTTTCCTTGGCTTTTATGCAGTTCTGAATTTCCCTTGTCAGCCATTGTTGCCTACTCCTGCCATTTGAGAACAACTTCTTCTATGGTACAGATCTATCCTGCGCCTTGTGAACCATTCCCAGAAACTTCAGCCATCTCTGCTCTGCCGTCATCCCTCCTGCAATGCAAATGGGCAACTTCCTCTCTCATGCCTCTGTAATTCCCTTTATTCCATTGCATGTGACTTGTGCTTCTCCCTCTCAAATTGCAGTATGAATTCAGTCATCTTATGATCACTGCCTCCTAAGGATTCCTTTACGTTAAGTCCCCTAATAAGATCTGAGTTATTACACAGCACCCACTCTAGAATAGCCTTTCCCCCAGTAAACTTAAGCACAAGCTGCTCTGTAAAGCCATCTCGTAGGCATTCAACAAATTCCCTCTCTTGTGGTCCGACACCAACCTGATTTTCCCAGTCCCCTTGCATATTGAAGTACCCCATTACAGTTGTGACATTACCCTTACTTCTAGCTTCCTTTGCAATCTCAACCCCACATCTTGGCTACTATTTGGAGGCCTATATATGGTTCTCATAATTTTTTTTTAACCCTTGCAGTCTCTTAACTCCACCCACAAAGATTCAACATTCTCTGACCCTATGTCACCTCTTTCTAAAGATCTCTTGCCAACAGAGCCACACCACCACCTATGACTTCCTACCTGTCCTTTCAATGCAAAGTATATCCTTTACCAACTATGACCTTCTTTCAGCCACAACTCGGTGGTGCACATATTGAGATGATGTGTACCGTTCAACTACTTTTACATATAACCCTAATGAATTATTTAAACAATTGAAAAAATTTTAATCAAACAATATATCAAATATTGGAGATTTTTGCAAACTATGATTCCTTCTCCGCATTTCCCTATCTATCATTAATCTATGATTTTCCCAAAGAATTCTCTTCAATTTGCTAAGTACAACCGTCATCCATCAGCCGGAAAATTGCATTATTAGGGAAGGAGGAGCAAGTAGAAAATTATAACGTGGTTAAGCAGAAGCAATCAGGTTTGACAAATTTACTTGAATCCTTTGATAGCAAAACTGGAAGTGCATAAAGGAGAGACTAGATGTAGTGTTTTAAGATTCCCAGATGGCATTTGATGAGGTGTCATGTCAATAAGAAAGCTACTTGACAATGGATAGTGGAGATAAATGGATCATTTTCAGGTTGTCAAGCTATAATTAGTGGGCTCTTTGCTGTATCTTCACTATCTTCAATGTATTTAATTACTTAAGTCAAAGGACTGATTGTATTGCAGTCAAATTTGATGACAACACAAATATAGCTGGATAATATAGCACAAATAAGTTCCTGAACAGGATGCCCAAGGTATACAAAAGGATGCATAGTTAATCTCTAATAATCTACTATACAACTGTTCAGAAATCCCAATGTTTTCACATCTGGCTCACTGGGACCCTGATTTCCATTTTGCACAGTCCTTTTGATCACACCAGGGTCTGGTGTCCTGCATTCCATGTAAATTCAAGAGCTCTTCTGGAAAATTTATTGCATGACTGTGTAAAATCTTTTTAAAGTAAATTAACAGTTTGTTGGGTATAAATAAGAGTAATATCCAATAATCCGGAACATCTGCCAGTCTGACACTATCAATGTCCTGAGGGTTCTGCATTATCAAATTTTTATTGTTGGTAGGTTAAGTGAGTGGGCAGACATTCAGAGGGATATAATGTGGAGAAATATAATGTTTTCCATTTGGTAGAGAAATAAAAAGGCAGAGAAATTACCCAAGCCTTACTTCTACATGAAGCATTCCAAATCAGCATGCAGATACAACAGGAAATTAGGAAAACAGATGGAATGTTGGCAAAGTGGATGAAATGTGAATGTTAAAAGTCCTCATACAACTGCTCATGGTATTAGTGAAATCTGAAGTATTGTGTACAATTTTAGTCTTATTAAATAGGGATACTTGCATTGGAAGCAATTCAGAGAATGTTCGCCGGATTGATTCCTGGAATAATGGGATGATATTCGATGTAGATTCTGAGAAGATATTTCTCCTCATGGAAAATCTAAAACTAGGGACCGTTGTTTCTGAGTAACTGGTTGTCCACTAAAGACCAGAATAGGAGAAATATCTTCTTAGGTGAATCTTTGGAATTCTTCAAGCAGAATAATATTACTATTCAAGCAGGGATTTTTGGTTTAAAAGGTTAGGGGGAATAGACAAGAAGATGGAACTGAGGCCAAGATTGGATCAGATCAGTTGTGATTTTATACTGATAACTGAGCTGTGACTTTATTGATGGTGGAGCTAGGACTAGGGGCTGTTTGCATACCCTTTTCTTCCTCATGTATTTTATGTCCTTTGAAATCCATGCTGGCTACTAATAAATAATTAAACTATAAAATGACCATTTAATATTTAGATGCCTATAATTACCGAGATTAATTGACTCCCTTTACAAAGTAGAAATTATATTAGTATTCTCTCATCTAATATACACATACTCTTGAGATCCATGATGAAAAGAATAAAATGCATTACTGGATTTAAGTTACTTTTTTCCCATTTGATCTTTGTTGATCTTTGAGCTGGCCAAGGCTCCAACAATGGACATAACCATTACATTACATTAGTCAGGTTGTCTTACTGAAGCATTTTGACTGTATTTCGAATCCAGGTTTTCCAATGGTACTAATTTTATAGAGTATTTTATTCAAAGCCTCACATAAGACCAGTGTATGGTACTTTTGGTGTAGCACATGTCAAGATATTTTGCACTAAAGTATAAAACAGAATTTGTCTATAAGCCATAGGTGACCAAAAGCTTAGTCAAAGACATGGGTTTTAACAAAAGGGAAAGAGAAGCAGAGAAGTTTACTGATGGAACTTAGGAGTTTGGAGCTCTGGCAACAGAAAACAGTGTTGGCAATGGTAGACCAGTTAAGTTCAATTTATTATCAAAGTACATATATGTCACCATATGCTACCTTTTGATTCATTTTCTTGCAGGCATTTACCCAAGAAAGGAAATGCAATAGAATTTTACTAAAAAGTATAATCAGACAAAGACAAACAATCAACGTTCAGAATAAACTGTGCAAATGAAAAAAGATACTGAGAATATGAGTTGCAAAAAGGCCCCGAAAGTGAATTAAGTTCTACTATAGTTAAGAGGCAATTGGAGGAGCACAGATATCTTGGATGGTTGTAGATTACAGAGATAGAGATGGCTGAGGGCATGGAAGAACTTGGTAAACAATGATGAGATTTTTAAAATCTAATGATTGTTCACCTGATAAACAAAATAGATCACCAAGTGCAGAGGTGAAATGTTATTAGGTCATGGACAACAGAGTTTCAGATTACCTTAAACTCCCGAGGTAGAACAATGGTTGGATGAAGTGTGTTTGAAGGGTCAATTTTGAATTTATCAAAGGGCCGAGGGTTTGGGTAGCAGATGAATTGAGATGGGGCAAAGTCAGGCCAATTTGTGGCAGTGTAAATGGCATTCTAAGTGATCCAAAATTCATTCCAGGATTAAAATTGACTTGCAAATTGTGAGAAATTTGTTCAGCTTTGAGGAGGTGCCGGGGATGGAGTTGAAGCTTGGGGAGTGGAATTTGTGAAGGGAACTGAGCCAATGCTTGATTGACATATTAATTTTGAGATTAATGGCTTTCTCATCAGCTGGTGGTTTTCAGCTCATGATTCTGCTGCCTGTTAATTAAGGAATTTCTTGGATTGGTAGGGTTTGTTGATGTTTGCAGGACAGAGTGTTGGATTTATTAGAGGCGATCAATCTGGAAAAAGAAATCTTGATGTCTGGCTTACACAGTGATAGAGTTAGCCTTTGTAAAGATGGATTTGTCTGATGGTATGTGTATATGACCTGTCTTTATAAGACAATGATACTTATCTTTGGTAAAGTCACAGAGATTGTCCTTAGCCAGATAGAAGAACATAAATGCAGAAGGAGTTTGTTATGAGCTGCTGGAAACAGGATCAATAGAGCATGCAGGAACAGTGAGTAATATCAGTTTTGGAGATTTAACAGCATTTGGTTAACAAGTTGACAAGGTTGGCTCGGAAGGTTGAGTGGAGCAAGAAGACTCACAAGCAATACCATGGGAATTGCACCATTTTAAAATTCAAAACCTTAGAGCTTAGCTAAAGTAACAAATGAAAAAATAATTTTTTTTGCAGCAGGAAAATGTTTGTCATTCATTGTAAAATCAGAAGTGTTTTTTAATATATGTGTTCCTAGTTGTTGTGAGCATAGGAATTATTGTCCTGCCGACTCCTGTTGCTTTAATCTATGTATAATAATTGGATGACTTGAAGGCATAGTGTATTGACATGCTGTGCTGCCCCTTGCTGTGTTGTGCTGTGGTGTGCCAAACTGAGCTATGCCATTATCCCGCTTAATATTTCTAGCATGGATACCGATCTCAGCTCTATCCTGTCCACCTTTGCAGAGGTAATAGGTGGAGCCCTTGCACAGAAAGGAAAAGAGTCTTCCTCCACTCATCTAGCCTTCATTATCTCTCACAACTCCTTGCAAGATGCAGTGGATTATATAGTGAAGCTTAGCACAGAGAAATGGAAAGATAATTATAGCAGTAGTATTAAAATTAACATCATTTAAAGTAATTTAACAGCTTGAAGTATGAACGGCACTTTTAAATGAATATTATTTCCAGTTGTTCCTGTACTGTATTTCCAACATTTTGAGATTATCTCGGGAAACATGTCAGCCACTGGTACTTTGTCAATTGGATTACATCTCAAATTTATCCCCTGTTGCTCCCAATGCTTTGTAGTAGCCCTCGCTCAGGAACTAATTTCCTTGCCAACTTACCTCGAGCGCTATGAACCTGAATCTAAAATGTTAGCAGAGAGTGGTTTTTTCAAGTTTCTCTCTTTAATAGAGCTCTATATTTCCTGTCTTATTTTTAAAATGTGGCTCACAATGGCTTTCTTGGCAGCTTCTCGATTTGGCAGTGAACTAGAGTGGGCCAAATAAAAGGACAATATTTATAACCCCAAAACCACTGGCATCATTTCCCTGGCATGTTTCTGAAATTCTAGCTATCTGCTTTTTGCCTGGACAACTTAGTAAGTCAAAGGAGTTTTAGTTACATTCACAGCTGGTTTATTACTTGTGTTATTATAAAATAAACTTTGCCAAAAATCCTTTGTCCTATCCCAGAAAAAAAAGTGAATATACGCTTGAGAACCTGGTGTTGTCAGATTTATAGTTTTTCCTCAACTTTTCTCTTTTTTTTCTTTTCTTTCTAGTGGCTCTCAGTGATTGGTCGTGTGATTCTAGATTCTGAGAGTCAATAGGATGTTTAACACAAGACAGAAAAGTACAAGCCTTCTCTCTCTCTATATCCTTACAAATGCACCTTCTAAAATCAATCGTTAAATAACAGACTGGACATGGAAATGTTCCTTTTGATAGCACAGAGTATTTTGTAGCATCATTGTCAATTGTAGATAAGGCCTGGTGTCAACTGGCTTGGTATTATTTTGGTCTATTAACTAGCAGAGCTGTGGAGGGAGCTGTCGTGTGGTATTTTCCTAGCAATGTGGTTACATCTGCTCGCACCTAGTTAACATGTTAAATAATCTGAATTTCAGAACTTCATGTATTTTGTGGTTATGGGTCACCTGTGGAAGCTGTTGATCTAGCAGACAGGAGAGTTGCTGTTCTCACCACACAGTAAAAAGTTGAATAATTAAACTTTAAACCTTTATGACTGTGTTAGTAAATCATAGTTATGGATGGTGAAATATCATGTTTGTCTTGTAGGAATGGCTTGTAGAGAAGTCTTTGAAACTTGCAGTTCACCCAAACTGAAAACTCCTTCAGACAACAAACTGTCTTTCATCAGTTGGAAGCAAGGATGGAATTTCTGAAATGTGCTTTAGTAGGATGAAACTAATAATTCCTTGTATTATTGTACATAAATATTGTAACAGCCACAAGCAAAAGTAATTTGCTTTTCTTCTCAGTAGTAAAAAAGACTTGTAAAACACTAAATTGCCCAGTGGTCTTAGTTTTGTTTGGAGATGCAATGTGGTCACAGGTCCTGTGGCCCAACAAGCCTGCAGAGCCTAGTTACACCTATGTGACCAATCAACCTACTAACCTGCACATCTTTAGAATGTGTGGAAGCAACCCACACAGTCACAGGGAGAACGTGCAAACTCCTCACAGACAGCAGTGGAGTTGAACCTGGGTCACTGGCGCCGTAATACTGTTACACTAACTGCTATGCTAATGTGCTGCCCCAACCAGGACCTCATTCTCAGCCAGTTACAAAGATGATTAACAATGGAAAAAGCCAAGGTCATAATCATTTAAAGAGTGAATGACTTTAATCCTGTCTTTCAGGGAATTCCCAACGTTACTGCAGAGAACATTCCTTTCCAGTCCTATGCCAGTCACTCTGGCTCTTTAGTTTATCACTAAATCTATACTTTAATAGTTCTTAGTACTCAATCATTTGCATCTAAAGCAATATAATTTGATACCTCTGAATGTTGGAGAAATTTGAAAGCTTTTAAATTATATTCCGCCTGGGTAGCCTCCAGCCTAATGGTGTGAATATTGATTTCTCTTTCTGGTTTAAAAAAAATTCCCTTACCCTCCCTTTTTCTATTCCTCACTCTGGCCTCTTACCTCTTCTCACCTGCCTGTCATCTCCTCCTCTTTCCCTTTCTCCCAAGGTCCACGCTCCTCTCCTATCAAATTCTCCCCCTCCAGCCCTTTAGCTTTCCCACCCACCTGTCTTCACCTATCACCTTCTAGCTGTTCTCCTTTCCCTCCCATCACCTTTATATTATGGTACCTTCATCATTCCTTTCCAGTCCTGAAGAAGGGTCTTGGCCCAAAAGACCGATTTGCAAAACATCTTCACTACTGAGTTCCGTCATACCTCATTGGAGGCCTCTTGGTCAATAAATCAGCTAGATCATCCTTCTGTAAATGACTGAGATAATGTGAGTGGTTGAAGACTGCAAGTAGTGAATTAGTTGATTGATCAAGTCCACAGGATTCAGCTGACACCATGGGGAAGGTGGAGAAAAGGGTACTGATCATAACTTCTGTGAGGTCAGATCACTTCTGTTCATCTAATCTTCCTGAGCTAAAGATGCCCATTGGGTGGGTTGTGGGCTTGACCATTAAATTGGAGCTAATTTCAACAAAGTCCTTCTCAGTGAGAACACTGTCAGTCATCAGAAACCACTTAAAATAACTTCATTGATATCAGTGTAAGCGCAGATTGAGCGCTGGTAGTCCTCATTGCCTGTTACAGTCATTGTACACCAGTTTTGACCCCAAAATTTTGGATTCCTACTCTTTTTAAAAGCCTTTTTCAGTGCTGGCAAAACAAAGCGATTGATTTATGAAATAGTTTGCTCTAATCTGTGGAGCATGAATATTGATATACAAATATGCATTTTCTTTGACCACAAGGGATCCCTTATTTGAAATGCATGCCACTAGTCAAATTAAGATGCCGAATTGTTGTCACATGGCTCTTGAAGGATATATTGCATGAATAAATGTGAAATTGACTTCATAAATTGTATCATATTTGTATCTGACACAAACTTTGGATCGGTTAAGTTTAATGTTTAATCTTTACCTCATGTCAGCAAAATAAAAGAGATAGTCATTGACTTCATGAAGGGGGACAGTGCATATGCTCCTGTTTACTCAATGGCACTGAGCCAAGAGGGTTGAGAGCTTCAAGTTCCTAGGAGTGAACATCAACAATAGCTTGTCGTGGTCTAGTCACAGACACCATGGCCAAGAAATCTCACCGGTGCCTCTACTTCTGTAAGAGGCTAAAGAAATTTGACTCTCACTGATTATTATTGAGGTGCCGTAGAAAGAATCCTATCTGGGTGCTTGGTGTGGCAATGCTTTGCCTGCGACTGCAAGAAACTGCAGGGAGTTGTGGAAACAGCTTAGCACGTTGTAGAAACCAACCTCCCCTCCACGGACTCTGGCTATACTTCTTACTGCCCTTTTAAAGCAGCCTGCATAATCAAAGACTCCACTCACCCCAGGTATTCTTTCTCCTCTCCTCTCTCATTGGGTAGAAGATACCATTAGGCTCTAGGACAGCTTCTATTCCACTGTTATAAGACTATTGAATACCGGTAGTTTTCTGGTACAGTAAGATGGACCTTTGACTTCACAATTTACTCGCTATGACCTTGCACCTGCACTGCGCTTTCTCCATAACTGTGATACTTTATTCTGCACTCTCTGATTGTTTTAATTTGTACCACCTCAATGCACTGTTGTAATACATTGATCTGTACGAGGATTATATGACAAGCTTTTCCACGGTACCTCAGTAAGTGACAATTATAAACCAATTTACCAATTGATTATTTATTTACGACTGAATGAGAAGGAAAAAAAAACCATATGAGTAGCTTCTAGTATTTAATTCTGTCCCTTTCCTGATGCTGTCCATCTGTATTGAGTGTGAGATCTGTGGGTGCAGTATGTCAGTGAAAGAAGCACATTCATAGTGGAGTTTCAGATTGCCTGAAAAACCCATGAAGGTTTTCAGCCAATAAAGTGTCACTTTAATTCAGTTGTATTTATGGTATTTGTTAGCAAGGATAACATGAAGGGAGTAACATGGAAGTAAAAGCCCTTAAGCTTAATATGTTTATGGAAAAGCTTAAGGAAAAATAACAAATTAGGTGTTCAAAAACACACAATTCAAGTTGAAGGTGATGTTATAGGACATGTAGGAAAGTGGGAAAATAGAGTAAGCTGACTGTATGTGATTTTAAAGAAGTGTTATGATAAAGCTAGAATTACACATAATTGTCCGTGGGAAGTATATGATGTGCTGTTGATAGTGATTGGCGTTTTATCTATTTTTGCACATTACCTGTTGCAATATTGTTTCACCATGGATACTGCTCACATTGCTGCATGAACTTTACCAGGAGACAAAACAGTGACGTGAGGCAGTGGTCAGGGTACAGAATGGATGGAGTAAAGAAAATAAATAGATCTGAACACTGGCCTTTAGGAAAGGAATGACTGGATAAGGAAGTGGTTTTCATTTGTATCCATAAGACCATAAGATATAGGAGCAGAATTAGGCCATTTTGCCCATTGAATCTGCTCCGCCATTTCATCATGGCTGTTCCCATTTTTCTCTCAGCCCCAATCTCTTGACTTCTCCCTGCATCCCTTCATGCCCTGACCAATCAAGAATCTATCAACCTCTGCCTTAAATATACATAAAGACGGCTTCCACAGCTGCCTGTGGCAAAGGATTTCCCAGATTCACCACTCCCTGGCTAAAGAACTTCCTCCTCAACTCTGTTCTAAAAGGATGCCCTTCTATTCTGAGGCCCTGTCCTCTGGTTTTAGACTCTCTGACCATAGGAAACATCTTCTCCATATACACTCTATCAAGGCCTTTCACCATTCAACGAGTTTCAATTAGGTCACCCTTCAGAATTCTAGTGAATACAGGCCCAGCGACGTCAAACACATGTCATATGACAAGCCATTCAATCCTGGAATTATTTTCATGAACCACCTTTGAACCCTCTCCAGTTTCAGCACATCCTTTTTAAGATAAGGGGCCCAAAACTGCTCACAGTACTCCAAGTGAGGCCTCACCAGTACTTTATGAATCTCAACATTGTAGCATTGCTTTTACATTCTAGTCCTCTTGCAATGAATGCTAACATTGCATTTACCTTCCTCACCACAAACTCAACCTGCAAATTAACCTTTAGGAAATTCTGCACGAGGAATTCCAAGTCTTTGTGCCTCAGTTTTTTGTATTTTCCCTCCACTTAGAAAATAGTTAAGCCTTTCATTTCTTGTACCAAACTGCATGACCATACACTTCCTGACACTGTATTCCATCTGCCACTTCTTTGCCCAATCTATCCTCCTTTAGGCTCTCTACTTCCTCAAAACTACCTGCTCCTCCACCTATCTTCGTATCATCTGCAAACCTTGCAACAAAGCCATCAATTCTGCCAAATGTCACCTGCTCATAACTCCAGAACATCCCAAAGCTTTTCACAGACTATTCAGAATCTTTGACATGAAGTCCCCATTATAATATAGAGAACAAGATGGCAGAAGCAGCAATGTATTTTATCAGATCATATACTGTATCTATTGGCAGGAGGCTAAGAGAATCTCCTGTTGTTCTTTGAAAAGTGGTGCAGCATCCTTTTTATCCACCCACTCTGGGTTGAACATCTCAACTGGTTTAACACCTCAGTGGTGGGCCAGATTGTACTGAGGGTTAGCTGGTTATCTGTGGAGGCTTTTCTACCTTTCTCTTGCAGCAATCAGTAAATATGGAATGTGCTAGAGATTAAATCCTGACACATCAGTGGTAAATCCAGGGGATGGCATTGCTGCCTTTTCTAGTGCATAATTTGAATTAGAAATACTGATCTTCCTTAAAATGCAAATTTAGGGAAGATTTTTGTTTACTTTCTTTGCTTCACTGTTTCATTGTATATGTATTGTTCTTAATTACTTAATTATAGTTTAATGTGTCTTAAAATAAATTCATTATATTTTAAGATTTTCCAATCAATTTAAGTTAATGTCAATTGCCATAGATACTTATAAAACAACGAAACAGAATTTGACGTCAGGGCTTTGCTGGGAGTGCAGTCTCGTGATTTAACATCGCAAGGGTTAGTCGCTAGTTTCAGCTTGCTATGCTTTTGGGGTGGGGTGGGGTGTGTGTGTGTGTGTGTGTGTGTGTGTGTGTGTGTGTGTGTGTGTGTGTGTGTGTGTGTGTGTGTGTGTGTGTGTGTGTGTGTGTGTGTGTGTGTGTGTGTGTGTGTGTGTGTGTGTGTGTGTTGGATTAGATCAAGCATGATCCATCCCTCTATCTTCCGCAATGGGATAATCTTTCAATGTTGCATTGAAGTGTCAGACTCAGTTATGTGAAGAAGTCTCTGGAGTGGGACTTGAACCCACAATCTCTGACTCAGAGTTGAAAGTGCTATTAATTCATACCAGGCTGAGGCCTTAAATAAAAAACAGGGGACTGAATTAATGAAGGAGAAAACAGAAACATGTGAGATGGCCAGAAAAAAGGCAGAATAAATAAGAAAAAAGAGCACATAAACTAAGGTTGAAAGATTGAAATAAAATAAGAAGGGCCTAAAACGTCAACTATTTATTCTTTTCTATAGATGCTGCTTTGCCTGCCGAGTTCCTCCGGCATTTTGTATGTGTTGTTTGGATTTCCAGCATCTGCAGATTTTCTCTTGCTTGTGATTGGACATTTATTATATTAAGTGTGTGGAGCAATGAGAAAATCCTGTCTTATGTAATGCTCTCCAAATTTCTTTGTGTTCTCCATTACTACATAATTTAATATTTAGCACAGAGAATGGTTTACATTCCCTCAGTGTGGGATTCTATCCATGGTCCTCAATAATGATTAACTATCTTCCCTAATTACCTGCTTCTACACCTCCTCTATTGTTAAAATTACGTGCAAGCTAGTTGGTTCCTTCTATTATGCCAAATACTTTTTTTCAACAGCTGTTGCTTTTTGTTAACTCTGATTAAAACTGTTCCCATATCAGCATGGTAGTAATCAGTTTAACTTGCCTCTTGTTGTTTTTCAGTTTTTATATGTTGGAACTTCAGAATGCCTCTGTACCTTCCTTTCCTTTTACAATCTATAGACTTTTTAAGCTTGAGTTTGGGATGATCTTACAAAAGTTTATTTACATTGCCCTACTCTCTTTAATCTTGTTGGTCTCCTGCACTATGGGATTTGGCCCTTCACCCAGTATGAGACTGAATGTCCATATCCGATAGACTTGCATAACTTCAGTAATATAATCTGTCCTTCAGTCACAAATAGATTTTGAAATTGATGTAGATTTCTTTGGTGGCACAAAATGATTGTGATAATTTAATGTAACACACCTGGTCCGGTCCCTTGGATGGTTTTAAGGACTAAATGTCTTTCCCTTTTTCAAATTAGATTCAGGTTTAAATTACAAAGATGGAAAATTAAATTCCTCTGTCATGTCTGAATGATGAAAGCACCAGCCTGCGTCTAAGTTTCATTCAACGCTGTCCAAACGTACTTTTAGCTTGAAGTAAAGGAATAACAAGGACTGAAGTAATTTTAGGAAACAGCAGGTCATGACCTACTGCTGTTACATTTCTTTCTTCATTAACTTTTAAGAAAACCTGAAGAAACATCTTATATTTTGTTCAATAGGACCAGTACATTTTGCTGTGTAAAGAAAGGGACAATAATTCTGTTGTTGCTAATGACATTATAAGTACGTTTGTAAAACTTTCCATAACAATCAAAACCATGCTTGAAAGAAGTTTGTTTAGTGCTTCACTGAAGTCAGGAAATGTTAAGAGAGGAAACAGTCAGCGAAAGGTTGTTCCTTCAATATTCTAAAGTAATATCACATAACTAAGTGGTGGCAGATAGAAAAGTCCTCCAGCATTTTCAATTCGGGGTCAGACTGATTTTTGGCATTCTTTCTGCCTATCCTCTATCCCGTTAATTCGTTAGAGTAAAAAAAAATCATCATTGTTAGCTTTGTAGTGTATACACCCTGGCAGGTTCTGAGTTGAGGAGGGATATTGAGGCTCTGGTCAGGGAAAAAGAGGCATATGATGGGGATAGGCAGCTGGGATCAAGCAAACCCAGTGATGAACTTCTGGTGAAGAGTCTCGTCACGAAAAGTCGGCTATACTCTTTTCCACAGATGCTGCCTGGCCAGCTGATTTCCTCCAGCATTTTATGTGTGTTACCAAACAGGAGTATAAAAGATGTAAAGAACTCCTAAGTGTACTCCCCGAGGGGAGGGAAAAGAGGATATGAGAGAGCTTGGCCTGAAAAAGTAAAGGAAAATTCTGAGAGATTATATGTGTATATTAAGAAAGAGAATAGTTTCCCTTAAAGATGAGTGTGGTTGTCAATGTGTGGAGCCACAGGAAGTGGGTAAGGTTTTAAATTCATACTTTCATCTGTGGGAGAAGATTATGGAAGCTAAGGAAATTAATAGTGATGTCTTGGAACACATCCACATTACAAAAGAGGAGGTGATGGTAGAGGGTGGTAGTGGAAGGTTGTTTTCCCTGGAAGCCTGTGGCCAATGGTTTGCTTCAGGGATAGTTGTTTATATTAACAAATTGGATGTGAATGTAGTTAACATGGTTTGTAAGTTTATAGATTCCATCAAAATTGATTATCTAGTGAAGAAGATTATCTAGATCAACGAGGAAACTGGGCCACATATTGGCAGATGGAATCTAAATCAAACAAAAATTATTGCATTTTGTTAAGTTAAACCATAGCACAACTTGAGCAGTAAATGGTAGGACCCTGGAGACTGAAGAACCGGGAGATCTAGGTGCACTGGTGCACAGATTCCTGAAAGTGGCAACACAAGTGTGCACGATGGTGAAGAAGGTATTTGCATGCTTTCCTTCATTGGCCAGGGTGTTGAGTACAGGGATTGGGATGTCATGTGCAACTGTACAAGTCATTGGTGACACCACACTTAACACTAACTGACATTTATACAAGTACATGGATGGGAAAGACTTTGAGGGATATGGACCAAACACAAGCACATGGATCTAGCTCAGGTAGATAACATGGGCAAGCTGGGCTAAAGGGTCTGCATCTATAACGTGTAACTCATTGACTCTACTCCATATTGAAATAATATGCAAAAGGAAAAGGTAAAACACAGAGTCCTGGAGGATGTGCCTGGTTTATCCCAAGTTGTTTTCACTTACTCTTGGAACTTGATATCCCTTTTTTGTCATTTCTGACTTATTTTGCGTTGTTAATGCACCAAGTTTAAACCATGAATTGTGATAAATGGAGATGTTTTATTTGTTGCAGCTGTCTTCCTCCCACCTTCCAGACTTGGCTGAATCAGACTCAAAAGCCTTCCGAGTCTTGTGTGCATCAACATTTCTGTTGGCGTGTACTCTGTCATGGAGTGTAGAGTTGATCTGTACCTTAAAAAAAACAATTCCAGATTACACAGCAAACCCATATTTTCCTTACATAAGTTGCTTCTTCTCTATTTCTGTATTGCTTCTTGCTCTGCATTTTTAGGATGTTGTACTGATCTAGCCTTGCACACAGATTACCTGTCCTTTCCACTTGAAGTTGAACATTTCATTGCTCTGAACCACTATACTTATGAAGGATGATCTTTATTACTTTGGTCACATTTTTTCTTGATAGTCCTGCTTTTTGCACCTTATTCACTTACATGGGTTTAATATTGGAGCACCTGCCTTTACTATTGCCTTTTCCCTGTATACAGCAAGAGCATTGATTTTATGTGCTGTGTAATTTTCTGTTACAGTTTTGGGAGCAACTTTCTTCCACTTGACAATTTTTGCATATATACACAAAAATATATCCTATGTGTTTAATAATTTGGATTGCATTTCCCAGTCTGTTAAACTGCACAGAACCTTCTTATCCAGTGCTCAACTCAGGAGAGTGCTGAAATTTCAGTGTTGAGGAGATCCTTGGATACTTAGCCTCACCTGATCTACGGTTTCTCGTTCTGAAATTATACTTATTACAATTTCCAAATGTACCAGACTGAAGTGACTTTATGATCCCTCTATCTGCTCATCAAATTAAACATCTTCAATCTTGATTGGCATCAAACAACCTGCAAAAGAGGTAACTTATACCATCTCTATTTCTATTACTGTTTCTTACTCTTGTATAGCTTCATTTTGTTCAGGCACATTTGCAATTCTTTCACTCTCAGTTTTAATATTACTATTTGCCCAGAAGATCATCTTCATTGACTCCATGTCAGAGCTAACAGCTGTCCTGAAGAAGGGTCTTGGCCCGAAACATCAATTGTTTACTCTTTTTCCATAGATGCTGCCTGGCCTGCTGAGTTCCTCCAGCACTTGTGTGTGTGTGTTGCTTTAGATTTCTATCTCTGCAGATTTTCTCGTGTCTGTAACAGAGTTGGATTGTTGCTAAGCTGCTGTTTTGCACTATTCTCACTTTAATATTGACGATCTGCACATACTGCACACCTGTTTCTTTCTTTGGCACTCAAGTCTGAACTCAAATCCTATCATTTCAAGTTTGTACGATAAACTTACTGTGATTAGTCATCCATTTTCAGACTAAAATGATCAGCATAATTCTATTCAACATACAATCTACTGGAAGAAGTCAGTGGGTCAAACAGCATCTGTAGCCAATAGCATTGTTGGTTTTTCGGGTTGAAACCCTGGATCAGGACCTGAAATGTTGACAATTCCTTTCCTCCCACAGATGCTATTTGACTCACCGAGTTCTTACAGCAGATTTTTGTTGCTCCAAACTCCACACCTAATTTTTGTGTCTCAGCATGATTGTATAGTCACTCAAGGCAGATTTAGATGTTCCCTATTCCCTCCCACCTCCTTGTCTGCTATGGCTTCCTGGTCAATACTGAGTCAAATGCATAGAATGCAGGATGAAGCAAAAGAAATGTAGAGAGGTTTAGAAGATGTTTTGGGTTTAATTAAGGTTTTTCACAGATTACTGGTATATTTCCTCTTTATCTCAGATAATGCATTCAATATGGTTGATTCTCATGGTTGAATATGCACTCAGTGGCCACTTTACTGGGTACATACTTATGCTGCTGTAGCCCATTTACTTCAAGGTTCGACATGTTGTGCATTCAGAGACATTCTTTTGCACACACTGTTGTAACACATGGTTGTTTGAGTTACTATCGCCTTCCCGTCTGCTTGAACCAGTCTGGCCATTATGACCTCCTTAACAAGGTCTTTGTGCTCAAAGAACTGTTGTTCACTGGGTGATTATTGCTTTTCATACCATTCTCTGTAAACTCTAGAGACTATTATTTGTGAAAATCCCCAAAGATCAACAGTTTTTGAGATATTCAAACCACACTGTTTGGCACCAACAATCATTCCCATGGTCAAAGTCACTTAGATCACATTTCTTCCATCTTCTAATGTTTGGTCTGAACAACAACTGAACCTCTTGACCATGTTGTGTGCTTTTATGCATTACATTATTGCCACTTGATTGGTTGTTTATATATTTGCATTAACAAGCAGGTGTATCTAATAAAGTGGCAGATCAGTGTATTATGCAATGATGTCACATTTACATATTCTATAACCAGCAGAACCATTTTTTCCTATTTTATCCATCTTACTTTTTTTCAAATTATGCTGCACGGGAATGTAGCTGTTGAAGGGTTTAATGCTGGGAAACCATTATTAAAATAATCTCATGCCACGGACCTATCAGGCCTCCGTTTATCTCTCAGACATGTTGTTTTACCCATGCTTTGCCTGCTGTTACTATACTCAGAAATAATCTTGGCAAAATTATCAAGAAAACAAAAAAGAGCATTTGTTTCACAGTCCTTACAATGCGTTGACTCACATTGGTATATTTTTTTCTGTGGCAGGAAATGAGTATAGATGAAAATAAATGTATTTGGCTTTCTTTTAGGAGAGTGGCATCATGACCTAACCTTATTCACTTGGGGTCACCATGTCCACATGTATAGAGGCTATTGAACACTGACCAAGTAGAAATCTGAACTGATTATATTACTTCTTACCATGTTCATTGTGACTGACTGCTCATTATATACCGTATGCTGATTGGAGTGATCATTAGCACTAAATGATTCCTTGGCTAATTCACTGTCAGCTCACCATATCGCACTCACAGCTCCCCAATATCCTCTCTTGCCTCCAGCTCCCCTATCTCATTGCCATCTTGCTTTGATCCTCCATGCATTTCACTGTTGACTTTGCATTATTCCATCGCACTGCCAACTTGTCATTATCCTCCATATACAAATTCATAGAAACTTTATTATCAAAGTAGGTATTTGTCACTATGTACTAACTACCTTGAGATTCATTTTCTTACAGAAAAATAAACAAACAGAATTTATGAAAACCAATAAATAACAAAAAATGACAAAATCAATGTGCAAAAGAGGACAAATTGAGCAAATAATAAAAAAATAAGTAAATAAATAATGCTGAGTCGTAAAGTCCTTGAACACAAGTTTATAAATTGTGGAGTCAGTCTAGTGTTGAGGTGGGTGCAGTTCTTCTTGCTGGTTCAGGAGCCTGATGATTGTAGGATAATAACTGTTCCTGAACCTAATGGTGTGGGACCCAAGGCTCTTGTACCTCGATGGTGGTAGTACGGAGAGAAGAGAGCATGGTCTGGATGGTGGATTCCTTGATGACGGATGCTGCTTTCTCGTGGCAGCTCACCTTGTAACTGTGCTCAATGATGTGGGGGGGTTTGCCTGTGATGGGATGGGTTGGGTTGTAGCCATCACTTTTTGTAGACCAGTGTTCATCTATAGAGGTTTGTCAAAGTTTTAGGTGATTTATATGGCTGTTAGTTCAGTTTTATTCTGTTCTGCTGACATTTGTCTTTATCCTTTATGCATATCATTGTCAGCTCACCATAATTTTCTATACTACAACCTTATGCTCAGCTTTAACCTCTATCTGACTGCCATTTGCTATATCCCCCCGTGTATCTTAGTGTCACCTCACCATTATTCTCCAAATATATTACTGACAGCTCTACTTTCTCCCGTCTCACAATCAGTTCACCTTTATTTCTTATATAAATCACTCAGTTCACCGTTGTTCCCTGTCTCACTGCCAATCTGCCATTATCCTCCATTACATCAATGCCAGCTCAGCATTATCTTCTGTCGCACTGCCAATTCACCATTATCCGTATATATTGCTGCCAGGTCTTTGTAATCCTCTGTGTAACTCTCTGAGACCTCTTTTATTCCCAGAGCAATTCATCGCTAGTCCTTCATTCCGTTCTGTTTACCTCACTGCCAGCTCCATTTTACCCTCAGTATGGATCATTGTCAGGCTTACATTCTGTATGTGACTAATTCCTGCACCTATAAAGGGAGATATTCCTGGGTCTGCAGCCTCCAGCCTTGAAAGCCAGGATGCAGTGAATTTCAGAAAAAAAACCTGTAATTCACAGTGCACACCTATAAAAGAACCCTTGCAATTTTCTTCCATTTATTTCAGTGGAGGATAATTATGTAGGTTCCTCTCCAGGCATGTGTTTTGCTGCTGACTTGGGAAACTTCCCTTATAGTATCCTCTTTGTTCCCTTTTAGTAAATCACTGCCATCTGTTCATATCTTAAGCGCTCTACACTGACAACACTGCTTGATGAATTAGGTTACTGTAACGTACCTACTATGTAATTTATTGTTAGTCTTGCTATATTCTGTATGCTTCTTGAAGAGTACTATATTGCACACAGTCTCTGCCAGGTTTCTGTTTTGTTCCAGATAACATCTAGACATTTAAGGACATGATCTTGCAGCCAGCATTGTAATATCACAAATAATTCTGTCTTATTAATTCTGTATCGATTCTCAATGACAGCTGTATAGATTACTCAGTATACTAGCTGTATCACCGGTCGCTTCTTCTGTTCTCTTGTCTTCATTAGCCACAAGTAAGGTGCCAGATAACTGATGTAGTCAACTCTTTATTAATGTGTTTTATGATAGACAGCTTAAAAATGGATTAAAAGATCAATTAACTGGATAAAGTGATGCTATTATTTGGGATTGTATATATATTTGTAAAATGATAGAATTCAATCCTGGACAAATCAATGTGGAAAAGAATGGTTTGGTTTCTTGCTTTGCTGCAAGTTAATTAAGTGCAATGAGATCGTCCGCTTGCATATCACCATTAATCTAGAAGAGAGAAAAGGGAATGATTTATCAAAACTGTATTAGATGTAATTCATGAAATAGTGCTAAAAAGATGGGTTTTAAGGAAGGAAGGAAATGAGATTTAGAATAGGGATCCTGAAGCATTCGACTCAAGCAGCGGAAGGAGTCAAAATTCGTCCTCAGCTGTTCACATCATCCTCATTGTTGGCTGAACTCCCCATTTGAAGATCAGACTCATTGACTACAAACTGCCTCATTAAACTCCAAAGATGGGATGGAGTTGATTCAGAAACCAGAGCTTGTTGAATTGTAGTGTTGAAGTAGGTGACTGAAATGGAGAAGAGAAAGGCGATGGAATGATTTCAACGCAGGGATGAGCGTAATAAAAATGAGTTGATGGATTAGAAGCCAAGTAGCTCATTGTGCCGGAAGTGTGGTGAACCCTTTATCGAGTCACTGAATTTGAAATAAGCTGAAATTCGTGGTTGATGGAGCACTATAAGTCACCTAGGAGGGCATTGAAATTATTGAGCCAGAGGTGACAATGCAGAACTAGGGCTTGATCATGTTAATTTTATCTGAAATTTTAAAAAAAACAATGCATCAAGCACACATACATTCACCAATGAAAGCTGATGTATGATTGATCAAATGCAGAAGATGTCAGAAACACTCGTAGGGCAGCTTGCATCCATGGAGGAAGGAGCAGAAAAGAGGGGGAGAGCGAGAGAGAGCGAGACACTTCCCTCACGATGATGGTTTTATCCTGTGGCATCATGTGAATCTTATTGTTACAAAATACAAAATGGACTGTCGAGCATGCCAGTAGACATTATTAGATAACATTGAATCTATATGGAAAACAATGCACTGAAGTTCACATTGAAAATAGGCTGCTAGGAATGCTTCCCAGTGGAATTACATTTTACACTTCATTGTTTAATTTTATGAACTGATTAATGAGGAAGAGGTGTTAGCTGTCATGGAGTGCATAAGAGTGGATAAAACGACAGGGCCAGATGAGATCTATCCATGGAAAGATAGGTATTCGTCAGGTTTCACTGGGAGGCAAGGGAGGACACAGCTAGACCCTGATAGAGATTTCTGTATCTCATTGACCACAAGTAAGGTGCTAGAAGACTGGAAGATAGCTTATGTTGTTACTTTGTTTAAGAAGGGCAGCAGGGATAAGCCAGGTAACTAAAGGGCAGCAAGCCTTATGTCACTAGTAGAGAAATCATTGGAGAAAATTCTAAGAGGTAGAATTTATGTACATTTGGAAAGGCAAGGGTTAACCGGGGTAGTCAGCATGACTTTGTGTGGGGCAAGTCCAGTCTCATTAATAAAGGGCACAAGACTTTGCAATGGAGGGAAGTTCAGAAATGAGGAAAAGAGGACTTCGGAGACAATAAATGTAATCTTGAAAATGTTTGCAAAGTACTGAAGGGTCATGAACACAGTAGCTGTAAACGTTGATTAGATTTGATGTTATAGAAATCTAAGCGTTATTGAGGGAAAAATAAATATTTGGTATGATGCTGAAAATGGCTTCTAGAAACTAAAGGTAGGAATCCATGCTGTTGAGTCTTTGTAAATCGTTAATTTTAGCACTTGTGAATGAATTGTATAGTTCCTGTTATTTGGTAGATTCTGTCTTCATTAATGCCAAAGTAAATAGCTCAAACATCCTGGTGGTGTTGCCAGCAGCCAATCTTTAAGTTATTAAGTACAACTCTAGATTGTACATGTTAATAAGTTTGACTTCCCACTGGGCTGTGATTTAAATTTTCTCTGAAATTTCCTAGTTGGCTCAAATTGGGGAACGAGATGTGATTTTAGGAACATTTTGGATGTCCTAAGTGTATTGTTGGATATATGTGCAAGCTTTATTTTATTAAATGAAAAATGTACTTGTAAATCTAAGCTGTCATATAGTAAACTTGGAATTATATTTTGGGCAAATCAACTGCATAGCTCACTGCGTGAAGAATTGTATCCACATTTATGATTTCTATGTTGTCACATTAATAATTATAAAAATAAAAAGAGTCTTGGTAAAATTGGTTTATTATTGTCATATGTACTGAAGTACAGTGAAAAACATGTCATGTATACTGTCCACACAGATCAATTCATTGCAACAGTGCATTGAGGTAGTAACATGTCATGTATACTGTTGTGGTGAACTACATATACCTGTCTGGACCGGCCCCTCTGCTGACTGCTCCTGTGGCTCCTCCCACAGACCCCTGGATAAAGGCGATTGGAGGCACTGCTCCTCCCTCAGTCTCCAGGATGTTGTGTGGTGGTCTTTTGCTGCTAATTGTGGTCTCTTGCAGCTAATAAAAGCCTATCATTTGCCTTCCGTCTCCGAGAGTTATTGATGGTGCATCAACTGTCCACACAGATCAATTCATTGGAACAGTGCATTGAGATAGTACAAGGTGAAGCAATAACAGTCTGAGGAATAAAGTGCAACTGTACAGGAAAAAGTGAAGTACAAGTAGACAGTAAGGTACAAGTTCACAACAAGTAAACTGTGAGGTTAAGGGTCCATTTTATTATAACAGGGAACCACTCAGTAACCTTATAATAATGAGACAGAAGCTGTCCTTGAGTCTAGTGGTATGTATTTTGTTGCTTTTGTATCTTCTGTCTGATGGGAGGAAGAGGATTGTGAATATCCAGGGTGAGTGCGACCTTTGATTATGCAGGCTGTTTTGCCTAGGCAGCAAAAGTGCAGACAGAGGCCATGAGAGGGGAGGCTGGTTACTGTGATGTGCTGACCTGTGCTCACCACTCCCTGCAGTTTCTTGGTGTCATGGGAGGAGCAGTTTCCATACCAAGCCATATGCATCCGGGCTGGATTCCTTCTATGGTGCATTGATAAAAACTGCTGAGGCTCAAGGGGGCCATGTCATAGTTCTTCAGCATCCTGAAGAAACTTGCTAGCTTAATGGCTTCAGATAACATTCCAATTAAATTGCAATAAAGCAATTCACGTATTACTGATGAAAGACAAAATTGCAGAATTACATTTCCTGTCCATGCATCTTTGTCAAGTACAGTATGCTCTCACATTGTGGCAGTTTGGGTGCAGAAATTTGTCTTTATGAAATTAATATATCATTACCAACAAGTTTTGAGATACAGCATTCTCTCTGATGGAATTTATATTGGAAAATATAATGGAATAAATATAAAATGAGAAAGAATCAATACTTCTTGTCAAATTTTTGTCAAGAGATCTTGTTAGGGAAAATTTTGAAAAATGCACCAGCCAGTAATGTGGGTCTGTACTGTGGGTCCAAAAAGTGAAACTCATATAAAACTATAAAAGATTTAAATCTCTCGATAATGTGGCCTTTGAAATTCAAAATCTGTATGACTGCGGATAGGAAGATTAATAATCTAAATATACATCATTCTCCCTCAGAATTTCCTTACAATGTGAGGAGTCAGGTAAGATATAATTCAGTGGTATCATGAAAGGCATAGTCACTATGGCCAAAGAAAGTCTCCATATCTTCAAAGATCTTTCTCACCATGGCTCCCCGTAAGCCAATATGTTTCTCTCTCTCTAGCCCCATTTTGTTTTGCAGAGCAATGAGCTATCTACACCTGCCTCCTTTAATATTAAATTTTGTTGCTGCCTAGACAGTTATTCGGCTCCTATTCCATCCCAGAGCCTGTAGCTGTATACTTCCCGTGAGTGTCATTGACAAATACCTGGCAAACGGCCAGCAGTTCATCCTCTTGGCCTTAGGAAGGTTGTGGTCTAGAGAGACCGAAAGAGCCAGAGAAAAAATAGATTTTTAATTCCTGAAAAAAATAACTGCCAAATAATACATTACTCCTGTATACAGGGAAGAATTGAATTACTTATAATTGCAATAGCATTCTCTGCAGAACCTAGCCTTTTCAGTTTTACACTCTCAATACTTAGTCAATTCAAGAAAAATATAACTGTTACAGCCAGACCTCTCTCATGTTTCAAGTATTGTTGGAGCAAATTCAGCAGTTTCTTCCAAAGTATTTTTATCTCATTCTGTAACACCTAATACCCAGTAACAAAAACAGCTTGTGGACCATGTAATAAATAGCCATCTTGGCCTCAATCTGTGCACAAACTCTGAACATTTTTAAACGGACAGTCCTCTTCTCTCTCTTTTATGAACCATCTCATTTTATCCTTGCACAACAAAATGGTAAATAAATAATTGGAATTCTTAATATCAAACTTTCTTTCAAATGAGAAATTGACTTAAAAATACTATTAAGAACCAGAGAATCAAACAATAAGAGAAGAAATCTGCATTTTTGTAGTAACTTTCACAATGCTGATATAACTTAATATATTTGCATCTTCTGAAGTCTCAGTTTTGGAGTGTTGTCTCTTTCTTAGGCTGCCCCTAGGAACTGAGACTTTGAACAGAGATTCATAGAGCCATAGAACACCACAGCATGGAAGCAGGCGCTTCGGCCCACCTAACCTGTGCCGAACCATTAATCCTCCTAGTCCCATTGACCTGCACCAGGACCATAGCCCTCCATACGCCTTGCATCCATGTATCTATCCAAATTTCTCCTAAATATTGAAGTCAAGCCCACATCTGCTACTCCCACTGGAAGTTCGTTCCACACTCTCACCTCTATCTCAGTGAAGAAGTTTCACCTCATGTTCCCTTTAAACATTTTACCTTTCACCTTTAAACTATGACCTCTAGTTGTAGTCTCATTCAACCTCAGTGGAAAATGCCTGCTTGCATTTCTCCTATCTATACCCTTCATAATTTTTGCAGCTCGGTCTTCTACATTCCAGGGAATAAAGTCCTAACCTATTCAACCTTTTCCTATAACTCAGTCCTCAAGTCCCGGCAACATCCTTGTAAATTTTCTCTGCACTCCTTCAATCTTATTTACATCTTTCCAGTAGCTAGGTGACCAAAACTGCATACAAACTCCAAATTAGGCCCCATCAATACAACTTCAACATAACATCCCAACTCACTGTACTCATAACATTGATTTATTAAGGCCAATGTGCCAAAAACTTTCTTTAAGGCCCTATTTACCTGTGACACCACTTTCAAGGAATTATGGATCTATTTTGGTCCTCCCAAACTGCAACACTTCACACTTGTCTGCGTTAAATTCCACCGGCCATTTTTCAGCCATTTTTCAAGCTGGACTGGAGTCCATTCCAAGTTTTGACAATCTTCCTTGCTACCCACTAACCCCCCGTTCCCCAAATTTTGGTGTCATTTGCACATAAGCTGATCCAGATTACCACATTATTAACCAGATTGTTGATATAGATGACAAAAAAACAACAATCCCAGCATTGATGCCTGTGGTACTCCACTAATCACAGGCCACCAGTCAGAGAGGCAACCATCTATAACTTTGCTCTGGTTTCTAATGTGAAGCCAATGTCTAATCCATTTTACTACCTCATCTAGAATGCCATGCAACTGAACCTTCTTGACCTACATCCTATGCATGACCTTGTCAAGGGCCTTGCTAAAGTTCATGTAGACAACATCCACTGCCTTGCCTTCATCAACTCCATAAGATCGATTAGACATAACTTACCATACACAATCACCTTTCCAGCTCTTAGCTTCACCCCACCCCCTCCGGTCTTCTCCTATCATTTTGCATTTCCCCCTCCCCCCACTACTTTCAAATCTCTTAGTATCTTCCCTTTCAGTTAGTCCTGACGAAAGGTCTTGGCCCAAAATGTCGACAGTGCTTCTCCCTATAGATGCTGCCTGGCCTGCTGTGTTCCACTAGCATTTTGTGTGTGTTGTTACCATAGACAAAGCCATGTCGACTTTCCCTGATCAGCTCCTGTCTATCCAAATGCTTATATATCCGGTCCCTTAGAATACCTCCCAATTACATTTCCACTACTGATCTCAGGCTCACCGGCCTATAATTTCCCTGCTTATCCTTAGAGCCTTTCTTAAACAACAGAAGAACATTAGCTATCCTCCATCACATCACCCTTGGATAAGGATGTTAAATATCTCTGCAAGGGGCCCCTGCAATTTCTGCACTAGCCTCCCACAGGGTCCACACTTTGTTTGTCCTTGGAGATTTTTTTTCACTCTTAATTTGTCTCAAGACAGCAAGCACCTCCTCCCCTGTAATCTGTATAGGGTCCATAACCTTGCTGCTGCATTGTCTCACATTTATTGACTTTGTATCCATCTCCCAAGTAAATACAGATGCAGAAAATCTGTGTAAGATCTCCCCCATCTCTTTTGCCTCCATGCATAGACCATCACTCTGATCTTCCAGAGGTCCAATTTCATCCCTTGCTATCATTTTGTTCTGCAGAGACCCTTAGGATTTTCCTTTGCCTTGTCTGTGAGAACAACCTCGTGTTTTTATAGCTCTGCTAATTTCCTTCTTCAGTGTTCTCTTGCACTTGTTATACTCAAGTACTTCATCTGTTCCTGCCTATACCTGCTGTGCACTTCCTTCTTTTTCTTATCCAGGGCCTCAATATCGCTTGAAAACCTAGGCTGTCTCAACCTGTTACCCTTGCCTTTTATTCTGACAGAAAAATACAAACTGTACTCTCAAAATATCACTTTTGAAGGCCTTCCACTTACCAAGTACAACTTTGCCAGAGAACGACCTATCCTAATACACACTTGCCAAATCCTTACTGATACCATCAAAATGGCTTTTCTTCAATTAGAGTTTCAACCCTTGGACAGAACCTCCAATGCTAATCATCACCTAGCAACTTCAGTGATATGGTGTATGTGTCTAAAAGTCAACAACTTGGAGCTTAATGCTACCAAGACAGCATTACTTCCAGGACAACCCCCTACCTACTGCCTCCCCTTGGAAATTAATGGTCAGGCTGGGTCTGTGGTCAAGTCATTCAAATGTCTGTCGATTACCTTTACCATACATTGAAGTGGGACAAGTACATTACATTCATCACTAGAAAAGCCCAGCAGAGACTGTTCTTCCAATGCCAACTTAGAAAACTTAACATCTCAGGGTGTATCCTGATGAATTTTTACACGGCTATCATTGAGAGGGTTGTGACCACTTCTATCACAGTTTGGTTTTTCACACCACCTCCCTTCCCAAGTCCACATTCTAGCAAGTGGTCCACTCAGCAGAGAAGATCATTGGCTGTCAGCTACCAATATTAGAAGATGCATTCAATGCCAGACTGAAGAAAAGAGCTTTCTTCCCTACCACCCTCCCTAGAAGTCACCTATTCACCAAATTGTCATCAGGAAGAAGCAACAAGTCCATCACCACCAGGACTACACATCAACTCCAAAGCTTCTTTCCTGTAGCTATCCAACTTCTGAAAGAAAGCTCACTCAGATGTAATGCCCTAATTGTTGTACACGCCATCTGTTAAACAGTCTTCTTGCTCCCCTTGTTCTGATGATAATTATTTCATCGGTTTATTTGTTCACATTTACTTAAGTTTGATTATTGATATTTGTGCATGTGACCATTCTGCTAATTGCTGATTTCTCATAGCTGTTTGCACTATTGTTTTCTAACTTGTTGGTTCCTATTGTGTTCTGTGTTATGGTATCATCCTGTGTCTTCTGCTTGGCACTGAACCATAATCAATTCTAGTATGGTTTACGTATTAGCAATAGAGTGATTCTAATTCTGATTAAGAAAGAATTAGGCTTGCCTGGCATCTTTCCCCTCAAGCCAAGTAACCTCTGGTTAAATCTGAACACTACTTCCAGGGGAGCTCTAAAAGGTGGCTGCCGGTTTTGGATTCATAGATTAATTTAATGAATAAAAGTAATTGCAAGCTGAACAATAAGTGGGATGACTGTGTTTTCTATTGCACTAGCCTTTCTTGTTCTCTTAAGGTAACCACATAACATTTTTGTTTTGTGTAAAGAAATTTTTGAAGAGTTGCCTGTGTACTTAGAGCTCAGTTTTAAAGTGGTAGAGACTGCAGGCTCACATAGTTCGAGAAGGGTTCAATGTTACTGGAATGTTTATCATATCATGATGTCTGGAATCAAATACTTTCATTTCTTGTCATCAGAATCAGAATGAGGTTTATTACCACTGACATCTGACGTGAGATTTGTTGTTTTGTGATAGCAATACAGCTCAATGCTTTCAAAATTATTAGAAGTTGCAAGAAGAAATATATAAAAAATAAATAAGTAATGCACAAAGGGAGCTGGAAGTGGGGCAGTGTTCATGGATTCATGGTCCGTTCAAAAATCTGATGGCAGAGTGTTGTGACTTCAGGCTCCTGTACCTCCTGCCTGATACTAGCAATAAGGAGAGAACATATCCTAGATGGCAGGGGTCCTTAATGATGGATGCTGCCTTCTTGAGCCATCGCCTTTTGAAGATGCCATTGATGGTGGGGAGGCTAGTGCCCACGATGGAGCTAGCAACATTTACAATCTTCTGCAGCTTTATCCAGTCCTGTGCATTGGTGCCTTCATAAATGAGACTTCCAGCCATATCATCTTTAATTTGTTTTTGATTGGAAGAATGATAAAAAGACTTTCATTACCAGAATGGTGGTTGTGCATTTGGAGTGTTAAATTGCTCTGAACAGTGACTTTAATCTAAACTGAGTAATGATGGTTTAGTTAACGTGTACAAAGTAATGCTTAATATAACTTTTCAGGACTGTATGTAACTACTATGCTATTTATTTAAGTCATCAAACTAAAAAGCTAGAGCCTCTGGTGTAGGACACTTGGAGTATTTATAAGAGGAGACAAGGAATTAGAAGCATTAACGTACATTAAAACAGTTTAACATAGAGGAATTAAACTTGTGCAACTTTCTTCCAGAGGCCCAAAGGAGAGATTTTCTTCTGTGTACGATATTCTGAGAGTCCTGTATTTAAAGTAGAATGTATCTCAGGACATAATTCAATTCTACATATTAACCACGGATAATTTCAAGAGTCATATTAGAACTGCCCGTTTATCCATGCAGTTTTATTTTACCATGGCTAAAGGCAGCTGGTCACAATAGGAGCCACTGCTGCTGGTTGTGGAGTTGAACTAGACAACATGAGAAAGAACAGCACAATCGCATGGGTGGACACCCCATTTCTCAAATACATTATTGGTTATCTTGCTATAGAGATTGACAGCTGAGGCAAGGAACTGAGCAGTTATCCCCTACTTCTCCCTCCCAAATCCCTCTACTCCTTTTGTGAAAGGAAGTGGAAGGCCCTATATAAAATATATGGTGGTAACTGAGCCAGCAGGGAAAACTCCAAAGTTGCTGCTTGAGATGGAATTCTCAATAATGAACCAAGAAAGGACTTAGCCTTTAATTAATACTCTAGTAGGTCTTCATCCTGCTGCAAGAATAGTTTGTTTTTACATCTTGAATGTGTACCACTATAAATGAATTTTCATGCTAGGAACTACCAACAGAATTTACTAATGATTCAGTTCAGTCATGTAGAGCAAATAAATAGACGTTTTATGATTATATTCCTTGCCCAAAATAAAACTGGAAGTAATTAAAAAATAAAATTGTAGAATCTAAGCAAAATAAGGATCCAGAAGAATTCTACAGTTTAAGGAATTGAGAAAGGATTTGTTTTTGCAGTGAAGAGATGAGACAGCTCTTGGTTGATGGAGGAGAAAGAAAATATATTGAAACTAATTTGAACTATGGGGGAAACCAGAACAGGCTTTGGTAGAACAGTAAATAAAGAAGGTTCACTAAAATAGAGAAACTGCAAGAGGAAAAGTAAATGAGAGCTTGGGTCGTGAGGTGAGAGCATTCCCCTATCAAATCAAAGCGGAGGTGTCAGTAATAACAACTATTCAAACATCAGAGCAGAGAATACCCTGCCTTGACTTTCTATGGCAAGCTTAACATGAAACGAACTTTCTTTAGACCACTTTCTCTGACCAGGTGCTGTCAAAGTAAAACAAGAATTTAGTTTATAAAAATGATTAAAACAATGTTAAGTTCTCAGTAAATCACTAATCAAAACCTGGCATACTATTCTGTAGCTGTAGAGTTTTCAATATGAAACTAAGAAAAAATGTTTTGGATTGAAAATCTTAAGATTTTCCATGTGTAGTCTGTCTCCAATGTCAGTAGTCTATGACCTGCTCTTTCCTTTCTGTTGTATAAAGGCCATTTTGTTTATTTGACCTGACAGCAACCACCATGGATATTAGCAAGGTTGTTGAGCAGCACACTGCTGCTATTTAGCTCCATAATGGTAAAAAAAGTTTCACTTATTCCATCACAGCTCATTTCCCCCAGAAATGTTACTCAGAGCTACAATTGATATTCATTAAGACAACCTCTGTTTTCCCAGTCTTACTTTCTTTCATTTGCTATAGATTAAAGTTAAAAATGTGCTGAATTTTGCATTTTCCCAGAAGTGGACATTTGAGTTGGCAGTTGCAGAATAATTCCAGAATGATCCACGATCTTGGTACTAGTGATACCATTGGCAATTTTGTGGTTTCCTTAATTGTAAGGGATAACAATTTAAAACCAGTGTTGATAAGGGACTTTTCTTCCAGGACTTTAGTAAAAGTAAATCTGGTTTCTTTCATAAATCATTCAATCAGATTGGATGGATGACTGTTTAGGGATTAGATCAAGAATGTGTTTCTAACTTCAACGCAACTTGGTGAACTAATAAATGGGAGAAATTTATTTTTGGAAATTATATATCTTGGGATAATCGTGATTTGCTATTCTTAAAGAGTTGAAATCAATTGTCCATAAAATAAACATTTCTATATCTTATAGCTAATTATTGATTGATAAAAACTTGTTTTGAATGCTAATGCTAAATGGGTATTCGAATATTGCATGCATCTGGTTTACTGCTCTTCATGCTTGATTCCATGAATTCAATGAAAATGAATTTTAGTTTGAGAGTACAACTGGCAGCCAGTATTTTTTTCCTAGGAGCTAAGGCAAGTTCCATGATAAAAGCTATTTCATTTCAAGGCTACAGCATTATTTTTTTTCCTGACTTCTATATTTGTTGTGTGTCCCTCTGAGATGTAGAGGACCAGTGCCATTTCTTCTCTAAGGAATGGCAGTGCCACATGAGTGGTTCACTCAGCTTCATCTGCCCATTCTTAAAAATTAGTGGTGGTGGAGAGAGAGCATGAGATGTGGTGGTGGTGTTGGGGTGGAGGGAAGGGATAATAAGGGAACTGTAGTGACAGAGAAGGGAATTGAACCTCAGAGTAGATAGTTGGTGCCAAAGAGGACATCAGTATCATAAGGTACTAATTCAATACAGTGGCAATATTTATGTCACACTGTAACATTGGAAGGTATCCCAAAATTTGATCAAGCCTCAAAATGGGAATATCGAGATAAATCAAGTAAAATTATAGTTAAGTAAATGGTAGGTATGTTAAGGGAGGAAAGACACACAGACAAGTAGAAGGGAATTCCAGAGTTCTAGGGCTTCTGGAATTGAATGCATAACCACGAATTTAAAATTACTTCTCAGACCTGGAAACAGGTGGATATCAAAAGAGAGTTGAAGCACGGGAGGAGTTTGCAGTGGCAGGAGACTTAGGAAACAATTTGAATGCAAGAGTGAAAATTGGAACGCTACCTTGAGGGAAATCAGTATAGTGAGCAATCAACAAAGGTACAATGCAGATTAGAACAAGGGCACCAAGTTTTAGGATGCTGGAAGGCTTGTTTACTGAAGAACAGAACAAGGGACAAAGAGTGCAAAAGAATAGTTACGCCTTGAGGTAAACAAAGTTATGGATGAAGGTCTGAGGAGCTGGAGCAGAGCTAGGTGTTGTTAGAAAGGTAACAATAGGCTTAATGTAAGACTGGACACGTATCAGAATCAAGATTATTGTTACTGATGTAAGTCATTGTTGTTTTATAGCAGCAGTACAGTGCAGGCAGAACAAATTGCTATAAGTTATAAATAAATAGCACAAAGGAGAATAAAAAATAACGTTCATGAGTTCATGAACTATTCACAAATCTGAAGGTAGAGGGGACGAAGCTGTTCCTAAATAGGTTCTCATACTACCCCTCCCTGATGATAGGAGTGAGCAGGGGGCATGTCCCAGCAGGTGCTGGTCTTTCACGATGGAGGCACCACATTTTGGAGATTTTTTGATGGTAGGAAGTCTTGAGCCTGTGATGGAGCAGGCTGACTCCACAGCCCTCTGAAGCTTCCCAAAAACCCGTGCATCGGTATCTCCACACCAGATGGTGATGACACCAATCGGATTGCTCTCCACAGTACACCTGTAGAAGTTTGCTAGAGCTTTTCGTGACATTCCAGATCTCCCTGAAGTCTTAATGAAGTAGAGCTGTTGGCATGTCTTTGTCATGATTGTATCAATATGTTGGACCCAGATTAGATCCTTTGAGATGTTGATGCTCAGGAACTTGAAACTACTCACCCTATTTGATCTGAGTTCATGCTGGGAACAAATATTACACCAAGCTGTGAATAGCTTGGTCATCCTCGCACAATTCCCAAGAAGAAGAATGGTGTCAGTGGTTACGGTAAGGAATTGTGTGTAGAAGTCTAAGACAGTGACTCATGTCTCCATAATATTTAGTTTAAGGAAGTTTACAGCTGCTAAAAAGCTAGATTATGGACAAACTGGATGGTATTTAAACACAGAGGAGGAGTTGTGAGGGATGGTGACAAGGTACAGCTGGATCTCATCACCACCACATGTGAAAGATGTGGTGTAAATGGCTGGGCCCTGGGGAGTGTTGTAGATCAGAAGGACCTCAGAGAACAAGTACATAGTGTAGTTTTCTGAAAATGTTGTCATATCAGTGAAGGGTAGTGGGGAAGGGTAGCGAGGAAGGCCTTTGCCATGTTGACTTTCATTAGTCAGGGCGTTAGAGAAGTTGTAATGTTATGTAGCAGTTGTACAAGAGGATGATGAGACTGCATTTGGAATTTTGTGTTAGTTTTGGTCACCATGCCCAAAGAAAGATGCCATCAGCTGGAATGAATGCAAAGGAGATTTACAAGGATGTTTCCTGGAGGGCCTTTTTCTGTGCTGTATGATTCTGTGACTCTATGATGCTATTGAGTATAAGAAGTAGTAGGGAATTAAATGTAGATCCTTAGGAAACACCAGCAATAATGGTGCTAGAGCAGAACGAGAAACCTTTGTAAATTATTCTCTGGCTATAATCAGATGAGAAGGTGTTAAATTATCTGATTGCAACCCAGGTTGACCACTGGTTTGAGGAGGATGAAGCTTTTTGATGAGAGATGATGCAGAGTAAATGATCTCCAAGTAACAGCGTGCTTTACCCGAGACAAACGGGCATCCTTTTTGTACCAGAATGACTTGTCGACATTTGTCCTTTTTCCACATTAATCATTTGCAAATTAAGAGAAGTTTTGTGTGGCAAAGGTAAATTGGATATAATTTGTCCTTACATCCAAGAAAACTCAGATATTCATGATTTCAATCTGAATACAAGTCCCAAACATGGAGTTAGTGAGCCAAAATTTGCTGAAGAAATATCAGTGTGGAATGATGAACTTCATTATTAATTTGTAAGCAAGCCAGAAAATAAAGAGGAAAAGATTTCATATGAAAAGCAAATTGCTATGAGCTGCTAACTTATTTCCTTTGCTTTATTGTTAATATTTCACAAATGCCATCCACTCAGTAGCCTCACCTTGCTTTTCATGAAGTTCCGATACATTAATTGCCAATTCCAAGTTGAAGGAAATTTATTATTAAAGTTACCAAATACAACCCTGAGATTCCTTTTCTTGTGGGCATTCACATTAAATAGAAGAAACACAATCAATGAAAGACCGCACCCTTCAGGATGGACAGACAATCAGTGTGCAAAAGATGACAAACTGTGCAAATACAAAAAGAAAGAAAAAAAGATATAATAATAAAAAATAAACAATAAATATCGAGAACATGAGTCCTTGAAAGTGAGCCCATAGATTGTGGGAACCAATCAGTGATGGGGCAAGAGAAGTTGAGTGAAGTTATCCCTACTGGTTCAAGATCCTGATGGCTGAAGGGTGCTAACTGTCCTTGAACCTGGAAGTGTGGGTCCTGAGGCTCCTTTATCTCCTTCCTGACATCATAGAGGTTAAACTTGGTGGTTAATATTGCAAGCTTTTTAATCGTGATAGTAGATAATTACTTCCGGTCAATGTCTTTCTTATCCTCAAAGTGAGTAATGAAAATATTTAGTCTTATTCTATCAGATAGTTTATGGATATTCTATGAATTTCAGATTTTACCCTTTGCTTACTTTTTTTCTTTCTGAATATCCCTTTTTCTCTTTCCTTTAAATTATCTTCTCTTTATTTTTCTTACATTTAAGTATATAAATTAGAAGCAGATGTAGACCACCTAGAACCTTGAACCTGCTCCACTATTCAATGAGGTCATGGCTGATCTGCTGGTAACCTCAACACTGCCTTTTATATTACCCCCAATAACCTTTCACTCACATTGCTTGTAAAGAATCTATCTACTTGTGCCTCAACAATATTATTCCATTTTCACACAGAATCTTCCAAGAGAAAAAATTTAAACCTCACCTGTGTCATAAGTAGGTGACCCCTTATTGTTAGCAGTGATCCATAGTTCTAGAAACTTACACAAGAAACTTTCTCTCCACCCTTTCAAGACCCCTCAGGATTGTATGTGTTTATGTGTTTCAGTCAAATCTCCTCTAATTCTTCTAAACTCCAGAAAATACAAACCTAACCTGTCTATTTTTTCTCATTAGACAATATTTTGTGATGGATTTGATATTAAATTAACCCCCTTTAACCAGTCTCCTTTAGTCTTCAAATCTGCTGGTTAAGGAGAACCAAACTTTGTCCGATCACTCAATAAGTTCCCAAATGCTCTTTTCTTTTGGCTGCACTGTTAATCAGTGTGCAGCTGCAACTAGCAAGACAAAGGAACTGAACATAGTAGAAAAGGTTTAATTATTGGGCACATTGTGAGGTACCAACTTCAGCAAACCCAGGTCTCTATCTAAACCACCCAATTTCTCTTAAAGATCCCATGTGACATTTTCACGGCAAAATTCAGAGTGTGGTTTGGGGTATAACTTATTAATTAGTATAAGCAGCAGATGGGCTAAATCAACCTGGACAGACGTAACAGTCAGTTTTGAAACTACTGATTTAAGTTAATCCCAAAAGGTTATTAATTTGTCTTTAGTGACATTCAGAAAGATCATTTTGAGAATAAAATACCCTCTATGTGTGTGATTTAAAACAGCTTAGGTAATGTATGTTTTTGAAAGAGTTGATGAAGCGTACTTCAACAAAAAAGAAATCAGTTCAATCTAATGCTGTTCTAGTACGTGTCAGTGCTGAAAGGTTAAATTAATAGCACAGGAGTTATTTTCATCCCTGAGTTAGTACAGATGTTGAGCTGCAGTGATTTACTGGATGAGCATTGTTGGTTTACACTGTAAGCATTGTAGTGTAGCTGCCTTGTTCTTTTCATGGTAATATTTATATTTTTTAATACTTTATTGCAGTTCGAAGGCTGTAATAAGGCATTTTCTAGACTAGAAAATCTCAAGATCCACCTGCGGAGCCATACTGGTGAGAAGCCTTACCTTTGTCAACACACCGGCTGCCAGAAGGCTTTCAGCAACTCCAGTGATCGTGCCAAACACCAGCGAACCCACCTGGACACAGTAAGCATGATACAAAATGTTTTGCATTATATTTAATTAGTGTTTACTCAGTACACCACCCTATCAATGCATTGAATTAGCTAACTGAGGCAATCAAGGAGAAACAGTGGGAACATTAAAATTCTGAAATTAGAAACAGTAAAATCAGAATCAGGTTTATTATCACATGAAACTTATTATTGTGTGGCAGATGTACAGTGCAAAGATATAAAATTGCTATAGATTACAAAATAATTAAATAGTGCATAAAAAGGAAAAACGATAGTGTTCACTGGTTCATGGACCATTCAGAAGTCTGGTGGTGGAGGGGAAGAGGCTATGCCTGAATCACTGAGTGTAGGTCTTCAGACTGCCGTACTTTCTCCCTAATGGTTGTAACGAGAAGAGGGCATGTCTTGAAGGGTGATGGCCCTTAGTGTTGGTGGTGCCTTCTTGGGGCACCGTCTCTTGAAGGTCTCCTCAGTGCTGGGGAAGGTTTCACCTGTGATTGAGCTGGCTGAGTCTTCAGCCCTCTACAGCATCTTCCGTGAAGCCTCTGTGCAAGGAATGCAACCAGTCAGAATGCCCTTCACCACACATTTACAGAAATCTGTAGGAGCCTTTGGTACCATACCAAATCTCCTCAAATTCCTAATGAAGTACAGCCATTGGCATGCCTTCTTCATGATTGCAACAATGCGTTGTGCCCAGGATAGATCCTCCAAGATTTCTGATGCCTATGAACTTGAAGCTGCTCACCCTTTTCTCTGCTGAGCGCTCAACGAGGTGGTGTGTGCCCTCCTGACTTCCCCTTCTAGAGTCCACAATTAATTCCTGATCTTGCTGACATTGATTATGAGGTGGTTGTTGTGACACCATTCAACCAGTTGATCTACGTCACTTCTGTGTACCTCCTTGTTGCTATCTGAGATTTTACCAACAGCAGTGGTTTTTACCAATGAAAATGCTGCAAATGCACAATAGGTTGGTCATGACGTTAAAAAAATCATCAGCAGGTTAACTGTTTCATCAAGAACAGGACAAGTAGAGAGTAAGCAGTGATTTGGGAGCCAGCAAACAAACTACACTACTACTGCGGCATTTCTGAGGATAAATCAGACTCATAACGTTAGCTGGCTTTAATAACTATCTGATGTAACTTCAGCATGCCCTATCTTGTGTATCAAATTTCTCATCCAATGGAACGAGGTAAGCAGAACTGTATTCAATGTGCCTGATTCTATACAGCAGGAGGGAATGGTATACTTCAATAGTGTCTCTCAGGAAACTGGGATTCCACAGTCAGTTATTGTCTATTTAATGGGCTGAAACTGGTAGACCTGTGAGATCCACCCAAACACCATCTATGAGCCCATTTAACTGCAGCAGAACCAAGTCATCCTCAGATCTCTGTGCAAAAAGGTGTTGACTGCTGTGATCAATGAAGATGCAGGCTAGAAGTTTACATACCAATATTTGTAGAATTGATGTGTTTCAGTGCATAAAGAAACTAATATTAGATGGAGCAATCATTACTTTTAGTGCCTGTGAACTGGGAGCAGAATATACATGGAAAATTCCCACTGTGCATTGACAATGCTGATAAGGGTGTCTGTATGATAATTTGTGGAAATCCTTATAGGTTTTGGTTCTGACTTTCCATCTACATCCCAGCCAAATCTTATGATCAAATTTCCCACTCTCTCCAGTACTTTCACACTTTGATGTGGATGGTTATCTGTGTCCTTTCCGATTGAAAATCATTAGAAATAAAAATTAGATGGGATCTGCAGCAGGTAACGAGGTTGTTTTACCAGTTTACCAGTCTCTAGTAAAAGAGAATATCACTACTTACTAGCGAGCCTCACACATTTAAGGTGAGTCATTTGATAAGTTACTAGTGGAGGTGAAGCTGTTATAGAGGCACACAATTTTAGTACAGCTGACTTATTCTCCATCTTCTTCTGAAGTAAGGAATCTGCTTAGTTTTACATTCAGACTACCGGTATATCAACTTCCAAAAATCTTTGCTAATGTACAACATTGTGTCCAGTACAGCAGAGAGAGACACACACGCAGTTTGAAATTCTAATGGCATAAATAACATTCAACTATTTAGTGAGTTTTTCAAGCTGGTTCAGTTTACATTAAGTCACTGTAGGGCTGTGTAGCAAAGATTGATGATTCATTACTGGAGTTTCTGCTGCATTGATTAGTTGTTTTCTCAGGAGATTATTTATTGGCTTTCTCATCATGCTGAATTTTCAATCCCCCTTTCTGGCACAGGACTGAAAAAATAGCTTAGGGAAATTATCTTCAGTTCTGGCTGTTCCTGATGTTGTTGAAATAGAGCAGCCACTTGAAGATAACACAACACATATTTAAATATTTAATTCCATGAGGTCCCTGTCCTAACTTTGGTTGAACTTGGAGGTGATGCACCCAGTAAAGTTCAAGTTTATTTTTTATTATCATTCAGCCATCCATGAATACCCATAAATACAACCAAATGAAATGGCCTTCCTCTGGGGCACAGTACCAATTGTCCTACACAGCATAAGGTACATATAGCCTATATATGTACCTTATCTTGTACGTGTATCACATAGGCAGTTTCAGAGATGGAGATGGAGTTGGAGCGAGCGTTTCGAAGAGGAGTCGAGGTGGAGAAGTTTTGGTGCCTGTCCACCTAAACTGGGTGCGAGGCTGGATCACTCTAAGTACCAAGCTGATTTGGAGAGGACAAGAATGGCTTTGGGCTGGGTGGTGAAGTCTAGGCCCTGTGGCTGGCATGGCCCAGTGTTTGGATGACTGGCCCAGGTGGACTGGAAAGACCGGAGGTGATTTTGCTCGCTCTCCTGCGATGTTCACTCCTCTCTCAGTGGTGCTGAGGCTGTGAGTCTGCTCTCACTGCTGCGCGTTTCATGTCAGCGAGCTTCACAGCGGCTTGCCCCACTATATGGTGAATGAGACCGCGGCTTTGGGCCTATATGGACTCAATTTGGTTCAGAATGCTGTTGCTTGCTTCTTTTGTTTGCGTGATATGTGTTTTTTTTCTCTTGTTCACTCTGCATTGGGCTCATTGCATCTTTCATTTTTTTTAAATTGGGTTCTTTTGGGTTTCTTGCTTTGTGACTGTCAGTAAGCAGACAAATCTCAAGGTTGTATTTTGAATCTTTGAATATTAGATGGCAAATAAACATACAGCCACACAAAAAATATATATATCCCAAGTCCCTGAGTGACATGTCCTGTATGTTAATGGTGCATGGTTGTTATCACAAGAAGAAGCAGTTCTCAGCAGTACACAGACGCATGCATGCATGCACACACGCAGTCTAGCCTGTTATTCCACCAATCGAACACTGGAAGGCAGCACCAGTGGCAGGGGCCACCCCCCAACCCAGCATGAATGCTGCACTACATTGCCTCTGGCATCTCCTCTGCTGGACTGCTGCAACAGGCAAACTCGCAGCTCGAGGCCTAGTCCTTGCTTCAACTGAGGCCACGCAGCTCCCTTGCTGTCTCTCACCAATAAACAAGGGGAATGGACTTGTAGCATTTTTACATTATCAGTGTCCAACAGGGTCTTGCGATTGCAAGAGAAACATCATAGACAATCACTCTCAGTTAGACTGCACACCACTTTTGTGCACCAACTACAACGCCTTTCTGTAGCGCGTAGTAACACTGTCCACACCAAGTCCGGCTTCTTCAGTTCCTGCACCAATGAGCAGCTTGCTGATGGGGTAGACCTGTAGAACCGGACATTCTTAATGTTATGTTTGTTCCTTAACAAATACAAACTTACATGGGTAAAAACACTAGAATGATTTCATTTACATGTTTACAGAATGGCTTCAGGTCAACCACATTTTACTTGGCGCCCTCTAGCCCACCAAGGGTGTTGTGTGTGTGATCCATTCACCAATGTCACTTATGGTTCCAGGTGAACCACCTTGTTGCACACTGGGAACTGAAGTTCTTTATTATATGGACACATAATAACACATCTTCCCCCTTTAAAGGAAATAAACACAATAGTATGTCCTCATAAACCTGCAAGACACAATAATGCTTTCCAACAAAGATATTTATATTAACTTGAATTGTAATAAAGAAGTACAATCCTCCATTCACTCAGTCGCTCTCAATCCATCTCTGTGGTAATCCCTTTTGGACTGCTGTTTATTTCCACGGATGTCTTGCTTTGATTGTTGCATTAATACGAGTGTCCTTTTGAGAACTCTGATCAATGTGTTCATTTCTTTCACATCCTCTGCCAAGATCTTATGTGTTCATCTCTGTTCTTGTGCTTGCTCTGTAACCATAATTCGCTCTATGTTCCTTATAATAGAGCCCTGGACTATATCCATGTGATCAGTGAGTCTTTGCTCAAATTCTAAATGAGTCTGTCTTGATTCACAGAGCTCCATCTGTTGGCTGTGTATCATAGATAGCAACTCCTCCTGTTGGTTTGTGTTGAACTGTTGCTGTTGTTATGACCCTGGGTCTTGTGTGGGCTTCCTATTTTCTTTTTTCTTTTTCCTCTTCAACTTCGGTGAGGATTGTGAAGATAGTTTTGATTTCCAATTTTTAACTGAAAGTTGATGAGAGACAGAATGAGAACCAATGCTGTATGATGAGGAAGCAAGACCGAAGACGACTTAATCATGATCACTATGTTCAATACTGGCATCCTGACTGTAGCTGGAACAGATGTCTATGGAAGGTGGAGTTCTTGTGCTTCTCTTGCATAACCTCTCTGGAGCTCTCATGGATGCTGTTTTGAGTTTCTCAAGTTACATCAGGTAAGCATCTGAGCTCCTCAAAGACATTTGCGTGTTTTTTATTGAGTGTTGCCTGGATACCTTTGGTCTGTGAAGGCACTACAGAAACTCTTTCCACTAGGTTGAGCCTTTGACATGCACTCAGACCGAATACTGGCTGTACTTACTACTCAGCAACCAGTATAGGTCCTGCCCTTTGTGCTTGAAGGTCACCATTCAGACTTCTTTTACTGGAACGTTCTCTCCAGTTTAATCTGTCATTTTTAACTTCACTGGGTAAATCTTCTTGTTTACTTTGAGAGTCTTGTAATCATCCATGGATAACAGATTCACCTGGGCCCTGGTGTCAAGCTTGAATGGAATTACTGTCTCATTCACAGTCACTGGAACGAGCCATTCTGTTTTACCACCACCAGCAGTATGCAGAGAATCTATAAAGAGTTTCTTCATTTCCTCAGCCACTGTGTGCAACTTTCTCTTCGTAGCCCCAGCTTCGCAGCACTTTGCAAAATGATTCTTCTTTCTACAATTATTGCAAAACTTTCCATAAGCAGGACACACCTTTGGTGTGTACCTACTTCTAAATTTGCTGCATTTGCTGTTTGATTCTACCTCTTTGCTATGCTTTTGCTTTGGGAAACACCTTGTGCTCTGCCCCTCTGTTTTCACAGCATGCACTGTTGTTTCTGCCCTGTGCAACTCTTTAGCTTGAACTTGTGTCATCTCCAAAGCCCTACACATATTCACAGCGTTTTCTAGCTTTAAGTCTTCTTCACGGTGCAATCTTTCTCTGAGAACATTATCTGGGATTCCACAAACTATTTTGTCTCTGACTAGTGAATCTCCCAAATCTCCAAACTCACAGGACTTACTCAGTTTGTGAAGTTCAGCTAAGTATTGGTCAAAGCAGATATTTTGTTTCTGGTCACAGGAGAAGAACTTGTATCTCTCAAATGTGATGTTTTTACTTGGGACAAAATACTCTTCAAATTTTGGTCATCAGAGTGTCCATTTTAGTCTGTCTCCTCAATTTGAAAGCTGTTATAGATGTCCAAAGCATCTTCACCAATTATGCATAGAAAGATGGATGCTTTCAATTTTTCCTCTGCCCCACTGGCTCTGCTTGCCGCTAACTATATTTGAATTGCTGTTTGAAGCATTCCAAACTATCCGCTAGATTGCTGGTAAACTGCATAGATGTGGGACTTAGGTTAGCCCTAACAGGATTTCCGGGCTTCTCCCACCTGAATCTCTTGGTAAACTTCGAGACCGCGTGCTCTCTTGCCAGCAGCTTCTCTCTTTCTCAACCTTGCATCTCTCTCTCAATTGCTTGCGCTGTCCAGCTACGTTTCATACTTAGACCTCACGCCGACTTCGGACACCACGATCTGTTTGTTATTTAACAAAGGCAAATTTGTGTGGGTAAAAATACTAGAAATATTTGATTTACATGGAAGTAGATATATTTTTGAAAGATTAGGGAATTGAGAGATATGGAGGTCTGGCACAGAGGGGGTGAAGGCAGGGAAGATCACATGGCTACAAAGAGCTGAGTGGCCTACTCCTGATTCTAGATTGTTCAATGTCATTTCCAGTACATACACATAAAGGAGAATGAAATAATTGTTACTCTGGATCTGATGCAGCACAAAAATCACAATAAGATAAACAACATGATAATTTAAAAAAATCAATTGATAGAAATACATAATACAGTTTATATTCGTAGATTGATTATATGCCCATAAAGCTCTGATGTTCTTAGGTTCTTATAAATAATTGTAAGATACTCATTCATTTATTCATATGTTTGAGTGGCTTTCTTAAATAGTGTTAATTATTTGAAAGTTTGGTATTCAGCTCTTTTGTTGAATGTGCAAGTAATGCTCTTAGTTTACACTCATGGTGTTGGACTGAGGCAGGCTGACCAAAAAGGACAGACACTTGATTAGTGATACAAATTATTTAACAAATACAGTTAGGTTTAAATTTTCTCTTGAGAGAGTTTGCCAGAAAAATAGTCCCCAGCAGCTACTGACCCTTCCAGGACTATCTTTAATATAGGGAAGGAACAAGGAATTGCTGCACCATTTCTAATGATACAATAGCCAGTCTAACCTTATCTGGGCACAGACATGGAGAACAACACTTAGGCCATTTGGAAGCATGGAGCTGCGCTCAACCCAAGAGCTGAAGTGAAAACTGAATGAAAGGTTTGCCAGCAAGACTGTATGATGGTTTACATTTTGAGCCAGGTAATCTTGAAAACATATGTTTAGGATTGTCAGAGGAATTCTAATTAAATAAGATAAAACAGATGCTGAATCTGTTTGAATTTATGAAACTTTCGTCATGGGATACAGAATAGGTTGCTCTGTCTTTCTGTTATATGATTCAAATATTAATGTACTGTATATGATGTCTAAACATAAAACTTAATTCTTTTCTTCTTTGTGCTTTCCTTCCTTTGCCAAGGAATCTCTACCTTCAGAGCTCAGGTACCACTTATTCAATCAATTCAGTCGATGATGGTCGAGACAAATTTCAATTACAATGTTTTTTCTCGTCTATCACATGAGTAATAATTTGACAGAGATTGCTCAGCTGCATGAAACCTAACGATTCAGTTCATTGAAATTATCAGTTGTCAATGATTTGAGATTTATCTGCTCTGCCATATTATTGTCCATGCAATAGCGACAGCATTTGAGCTCCCGTAAACGATTATTTATACATGTCTGTGAAGTTTATGCATCTTACGACCATGCCATAGATTTAAATGTGGCAGCTTAAGTAACCTTGTAAACCTGCTATACTTTTGGGTGTGTTTACACAAAGAATACCAGATCAAGATCTACTGCCAGCTGTTGCAGGGCATTTTGCCCAGAGGCACTGACTCCTATAGCAGTGCCATATAGCCGCTGTGTCAAAGGAGTAAGACAGTCAGGCAAAGTTTAAAGCATTCCTAATAATTTATTCATTCCGTATTAATGGATTACCTGTTGGAATGACTTTGTATACTTATCCAAAAGTGCTTTAGCAATTACATCCAACAATATACATTGGTACCAAGTTAAAGGTTACACACAGCAACTAATCTTGAAACAAAAACATTGCTTGCATGTAACCCTGTAAAGTGCAGTATTTAAAATATGGCCATTGACAAATTATTACTACGAAACGTTCTTTGTTTGCAGCTTCTTAATAGTTTTACTTTGAGTACCAGTAATAATTATCAACATCTACAGTTGTAAAAACTATTTTCAGCTTTTGAATCAAATCCAGGAGTGAGGCTATCATCTGACACCCCTGGTCAGCTGCCAGAGCTGAGCTATTCGAGTGAAGTGTCTTAAAAAGAAGAATTTCTACTTTTAGTAACTGCATTCCAGTTGAAAAGTGCTCATGCACAGGAAATAATAATTCACTGTTCCATAGCAGAAGGAATCACATGTACATAGTCAGGATAGAATTGTCTTAATGAGACTCAGCAGCGATTGTGAAGTGTAAAACTTTTTTCTCTCTCAAACATTTACAGAAACCATATGCTTGTCAGATCCCAGGGTGCACAAAGCGCTACACTGATCCAAGTTCATTGAGGAAGCATGTCAAAGCACACTCTGCCAAACAGCAACAGGTGCGTAAGAAGGTAAGAAATAATCATGGATAATCCAGTATGTGTCATGTACTGGACAATCACATGTTTTTGGGAAACACAGGTATTTACTTTCACATCACATTTTGGGGGAAATATTTATTTATTTTAGAAGGATTATATGTTCTTTGCTCACATTTTTTTCAATGGAGAACATTAAACATGTCACAATTGGGAAAATAAAAGGCAAATTAAATTAGGAATTAGTGGTTATGAATGGCAGCCTAGGTTTTAGAAGACAGCTATGAAGACCCAAGGGCTAAAGATGTCCATTGTTTTTTTGCATCCTTGAAAAGTGTGGTTCAGAAACTTGATTAGTCTCGAAGAGGCGAAGCATGTCAAGAAATATTTGTTCAAACTGTATTGATATAATATGGGAAGTTTGTGCTTGTTCTTCCACTACAAGAAATTTTCTCTTTTATAGCAGTTAACATCAGCTCTCAGAAATTTCAAGAAAGTATTGAAACAAACATTCTTCTTTCTGGCTCAGTGGGAAAAAGTGAAACTGAAATTGCTGGAAAAGCTCAGCATGTCAGAGTATCACTGATAAAGTGAGCCAGTTTTGGTCAACACTTTATCAAGAAGGAAATGAAAACAATGCCTCACCTTATCAAAAATATTCTCTTTGTCCTACCCCTCTCTCCCCACTCTTTCTGCAACTTAAAACCAACTTATTCTCCTTCTTCATCAACCTGAAATGTTAAATCTGTTTCTCTTTCCACAGAAACTGCCTAACCTAGGAAAGCCAGCTGCTGATCAGAAATAGCCAGCATGGCTTTGTCAATGACAAATCCTGTCTGATGAACTGATCAAAATTTCTGAAGAAATAACAAAATGTACTGATGAGGGCAGCACAATAGATGTAGTTTACAAGGCCTTTAACAGGGACTCATGTGGGATACTGGTCCCGAAGGTAAAGGACAAGTTAATACCGTAAATTGGACCCAAAATTGGATTTATAATAAGAGTCAGACTATGATAATAGAGAGTTGCTTTTCTAAACGGATGTTTGTGACTTGGATCAGTATTTCACGAGGATCAATGTGGAGGCCTTTGCTGTTTGTAATAGACATGAATGATTTGGATGTGAATGTAAGAAGCATGATCAAGTCAAGTCACATTTTATTGTCATTTCAACCACAACTGCTGGTACAGTACACAGTAAAAACGAGACAACGTTTTTCAAGACTATGGTGCTACGTGAAACAGTACAAAAACTACACTAAACTACATAAAAACAACACAGAAAAAAAAACTACACTAGACTACAGACCTACCCAGGACTGCATAAAGTGCACAAAACAGTGCAGGAATTACAATAAATAATAAACAAGACAATAGGCACAGTAGAGGGCAGTAAGTTGGTGTCAGTCCAGGCTCTGGGTATTGAGGAGTCTGATAGCTTGGGAGAAGAAACTGTTACATAGTCTGGTCGTGAGAGCCCAAATGCTCCGGTGCCTTTTCCCAGATGGCAGGAGGGAGAAAAGCTTGTAATGGGGGGTGTGTGGGGTCTTTCATAATGCCGTTTGCTTTGCGGATGCAGTGCGTAGTGTAAATGTCTGTAATGGCGGGAAGAGAGACCCCGATGACCTCAGCTGACCTCACTATCCGCTGCAGGGTCTTGCGATCCGAGATGGTGCAATTTCTGAACCAGGCAGTGATGCAGCTGCTCAGGATGCTCTCAATACAACCCCTGTAGAATGTGGTGAGGATGAGGGGTGGGAGATGGACTTTCCTCAGCCTTCGCAGAAAGTAGAGATGCTACTGGGCTTTCTTTGCTATGGAGATGGTGTTGAGGGACCAGGTGAACACCAAGAAATTTGGTGCCCTTAACGATCTCTACTGCGGAGCCGTCGATGTTCAGCAGGGAGTGGTCATTCTGTAGCCTCCTGAAGTCAACAACTATCTGTTTTGTTTTGTTCACATTCAGAGACAGGTTGTTGGCTCTGCACCAGTCCATTAGCTGCTGCACCTCCTCTCTCTCAGTAGGTAAGTTCTCAGATGACACAATGATTGGAGTTGTTGATGGTGTGGTGGGTAGTCTTAGACTACAGGGTGATATTGATGTATTGAGAAATGGCAGATGATGTTTGATCCAGATAAATGTGAGGTGATTTTTTTTTAGAATACCAATGAGTAGGATGTACACCATGAGCGGTAGGGACCTAGAGGGTATCAGTGGGGCCTTGGTGTACACTTTTAAAGATCATTGAGGTTGACAGTTCAGGTAGAGAATGTGGTGAAGAAGACAAGTGGGATAGACTTTGAATGCAAGAGCAGAGAGGTTATACTCTTACCTTGTAAGGCTCTAATTCATGAAATTTAATGTCATTATACATAAAATAAGTAAAACAAGTTCTACTTTCTATTTTAAGATTTTCATGAAACAATGAGCTAATAATATTGTGGTAGGTGTCTAATGCATTAAATTACGTTGGAATGTCTGCTTACATATTAACAGGCATTGAATCCTGAAGCCTAGAAGGTCTTTGAGGTGTTTACAGTGTGCACAAAAAGGCACTTGAGCAGTTGCACAAGTTATACGCTGTCAAGATCCTAGTCAGCATTTATGAGACTAACCTGCACTTTGTGGCTTTGGTGACCGTGGCTCCAATAGACAATGGTGAAGTCCATGAATGGATGGGAAGCAAAAATAGAACAGAGTGTAAAATCAATAAGCTGTAAAAAAAAAGGGTTACCAAGCAGTTTTAAGAAGGTGTGCTTGTTTTCCTCTTTCTCTTAATCTTTGCTGTAACTTGGGTGTCAATAACAGCTGGTAAATCAGTCCGAGCTACTCATAACAAAGAATCAGGATCAGGTTTATTATCACTTACGTATGGTGTGATATTTGTTGTTTTGTAGCGGCAATAAATAAATAGAGCTAGTTGAGTCTACAGCCTTCTGCAGCTTTTTTTTGATCATGCGCGTTGGCTACTGAGATTGCCAGCTATTCAATAGATGGCATCACATCCTTGTTCAAAGCCAATCTTTATAGGCAAACACTCATTTGCTAAAGTCAATGGATTGCAAGGGGGAATTCTGACCTAATTATTTATTCCCTATTGAGAAGAGGAGAGAGGCAGCTGAAGTCACTTGTTCCTTCCGTTAATGATTTATCTTTAAATGTAGTGGATTCTAATAATCAAATATGACAATTACTGCTTCTTGGCTATCAATCGTTCCAGAATTCTTAACATCTTGATAAGAATTGGGTGTATTAAAATGGTTTTAGCTTGAATTTTGTAGAAAACTTCAGAATTCTGATGGATTTTTCTGTGGTATATTTGTATTTAAAGCATTTGCACTCACTTTGCAGCAAATTTGCACTTTCACCAGTAAATAAAGCCTGAACTAATCTGAATTGCACAGTGGAATGAATGTAGCCTGTGCAATATATGGTAGAATAATTGTCATAGGATGAGCTTTCAGTTAAGTTAATTCAGACTTTGGTGTATAGATAGCAAATCGGCTACAAGAATGTAAATTTTGATGGTAGAACCTGCTACACAGTGCATATGCTATGTATAAACTCAACTTGAGGTGGAGGTAATGTGGGGTTGAGGTAAAGATCAGTCATGGCTTTATTGACTGGCTGTGTGGGCAAACAATGGGCAGAGTCGAAGTGGAGTCTATGTGGGGTTGAGGTAAAGATCAGTCATGGTTTTATTGAATGGCTGTGCAGGAAAACAATGGGGGGGGGGTTGCTTTTATTCTGTTTCAGTTTTGTATCATTGTATGTTGGTCTCTTGCAATCATTGTGGGTCTAGTTAATGAAGATTACTATCTGCTTCGCTGAACTGAGACTTTATTGGCATGGAATGCTATCCAAAGTGTTGGAAAGAGATTGAAATGTTATGTTCAAAATAGAGAGAGATAGACAGCTTAATGTTTGCAGAATGAATAAACTGGGTATCGTGAGAGAGATGATTAGGGTCTGAGCATGTCATTAGCTTTGACTGAGTAAGCAAATTCTGATAAATGACAGAAGAAAAACAGGTACTTTGAGTGTTAAACTGTGAGGGTGAATAATCTCTTTTTAATTGTTTGGAATTATTACCAAATGGAAAGTGGAGTTATGACTGGCAGAAATGTAATGTAATGAAATGTAATATCATTTACAGCTTGACAACTTACTTTTGTTCATGTTTTTTTAGTTTGTTGTCTGGAGTCTGACTCAAGTCAAAAGCTAAGAAATTAGCAAAGAGAGTTCTTTTGTTTAAATGCAGCATTCTTCTAGTCATGAACAGAGGCAGAAAATATGCACTCAACACCATAGTTTAAGAGTGCATTTCCATGGATAATGGATTTAGTTGATGAAGCATACAGTGTACTAGTACAGAATACTGATGAGGTTGTATGTTGGAAGATTAACTGCATAAATATTTGCAATTGAATGTGGATATGCTTGATTTGGATTTCTGCTTGCAGAGCACCAACTCCATTCTGTTCCCCTTACCTTTGGAGTTTCAATACATGGAATTGAATTTGCATTGAAAAAGAGACTTTATTTGCCACCTTCTCCCAGCACAAAGCCACTATTTTTTTATTAGGCAGATTCCAGAAATTTTTCTAATCAACATAGTGAATAGCATAAGTAGAATCATAGTATACTACAGAACAGAACTAGACCCTTCAGCCCCATTTAATCCATGCCGAACCATTAATCTTCCTAGTCCCATTAACCTGCACCCAGACCATATCTCTCCATATCCCACTCATCCATGTACCTATCCAAATTTCTCTTAAATATTGAAATCAAACCTGCATCCACCAGTTACACTAGCAGCTCATTTGACACTCTGATCACCCTCTGAGTGAAGAAACTCCCCCTCGTGTTTCCCTTAAAGTTTTCATCTTTCATCTTTAACCCATGACCGCTAGTTCTAGTCTCACCCAACCTCAGTGGAAAAAGCCTGCTTGCATTTACCCTATGTACATCGCTCAAAATTCTGTGTACCTCTATCAAATCTTCCCTCAATCTTCTATATTCTAGGGCATATATGTCAAACTCAAGGCCCGCGGGCCAAATCCGGCCTGCGGTGGAATTATCTTTGGCCTGCGAGATAATATCTAATTACTATTAAAGCTGGCCCCAGTAATCGAAGCGCCTATGGCGTATGATATGGCTAATGCTGAGTTTATTCAGGTACCAGGTTTTCAGGGTTTTTAGTGTTTATTCGGCAGTCTTCTTCATAAGAAATGGAATTTGTAAAGTGAAACACTTTGTAGTTATAGCAGAGACTGAGACACATGAGAGCAGGCTGAAAAAACGGAGGCAACGAAAGCTGCGTTCGCACGCGTCCGACTGATCCGGCCCGCATGAAGCTGCATTTTGCTCAATCCGGCCCGTGACCTAAAATGAGTTTGACACCCCTGTTCTAGGGAGTCAAGTCCTAACCTGTTCAATCTTTCCCTGCAAATCAATCTTCATATCCTGGCAATATCCTTGTTAATATTCTCTGCACTCTATCAGTCTTACTTGCATCTTTCCTGTAGGTTCGTAACCAAAACTGGACACAATACTCCAATTTAGGCCTCATCAACATCATATACAATTTTAACATAACGTCCCAACTTTTGTACTCAGTATATTGATTTATGAAGGCTAATATGCCAAAAACTTTCTTTACAACCTTATCTACCTGCAACACCACTTTCAAGGAATTATGGATCTATGTTCCCAGATTTTCTGTTCTGCTACACTCCTCAGTGTCCCTACTGCTCACTGTGTAAGACCAACCCTGGCTGATCCTCCCAGAGTGCAACACCTTGCACTTGTCTGCATTAAATACCTTCTGCCATTTTTCAGCCCATTTCACCAGCTGGTCCAGATCCTGCTGCAAGCATTGACAATCTTCTGCACAGTCCACTACACCCTTAATCTTGGTGTCATCTGTAAATTTGCTGAGCTTGTTTACCACAATATCATCCAGATCGTTAATATAAATGACAAACAACAACAGACTCAGCACTGATCCTTGAAGTACATCACTAGTCACAGGCCTCCAGTCAGAGAGGCAACCACTCTCTCTGGCTTCAGCTGCAAAGCCGATGTCTAATCTAATTTACTACCTCATCTTGAATGGCAAGTGACGGAACCTTCTTGACCAACCTCCCATGCAGGGCCTCATCAGAAGCCTGCTAAAGTTCATGTAGACAACATCCACTGCCTTGCCTTCATCAACTTGCCTGATAACTTCCTCGAAAAACTCTAAAAGGTTTGTTAGACATAACTTGCCAAGCACAAAGCCATACTGACTATCCCTAATCAGTCTTTGCCTATCCAAATACTTATATATCCAGTCCCTTCGAATACCTTCCAATAACTTTTCCGCTACTGATGTCAGGCACACAGGTCTATAAATTCTTGGCTTATTGTTGGAGCCTTTCTTAAACAATGGAACAACATTAGCTATCCTCCAATCCTTCAACACCTTACCCATGGCTAAAAATGTTTTAAATATCTCTGCTAGGTGCCCCATAATTTCTGAATTAGCCTCCCACAGGGTCCAAGGGAACACCTTGTCAGGCCCTGAGGATTTATCCACCCTAATTTGTCTCAAGACAACAAACACTTTCTCCTCTGTAATCTGTATAGAAGATCTAAAACCACCTCCTCTTTAATGATCTTGCTGCTGTTTTGCCTGTCATCTATAGACTCTGTGTTTATCTCCCATGTATATATAGTTGTAAAAAATTCATTTAAAATCTCCCCCATCTCTTTTGGCTCCATGCATAGATTGCCACCCTGATCTATCACAGGACCTAATTTGCCACTTGCTATCCATTTGCTCTTCATGTACCGTACTGTGCAAATGTCTTAGGCACGTAAGTAAAGCCGGGATGCCTAAGACTTCTGCACAGTACAGTCAGCATTTCATGTATTGCACTGTTCTGCCGGCGTTTTTTAAAAAAAACTCAAATTTCATGACATATGTGAGTGATGATAAACCTGATTCTGATACGGGTATCTATTGTAGACTGAGACTAGGAAGGGGACAGGGAGAGGGATATCATTGTTGGGAAAATGAGAAGGGAAAGGGGAGGGAATGGGAAGCACCTAAGAGACATTCTATAATGATCAATAAACTAATTGGAATCAAGTTATCTTGCCTGGTGTCTCGGTTGGGTGTGTTTTCACCCAGGCCACCCCCCCCCCCCTTGTCTGGCACTCCTTCTCTACCACCTGTCCCACACCCTGCAGCACTCCACCCTCGCTATTCCCAACATCCTTTGTTCCTGCCAGATTTACAAACTTGATCTCTGCTTCACATTGTCATATACAGTATTGTGCATCCTAACTATAAATACATGCCTAAAACTTCTGCACAGTAATGGATCTCCTGATTTCCTTCTGAAGTATTCTCTTGCATATCTTCTACTCCTTAAGTATCTCATTTGTTCTTGCCTGCCTATACCTATTAAGCACCTGCTTCTTTTTCTTAACCAGGGTCTCAATATTTTCGAAAAACAAGGTCCCTAAACCTGTTATCCTTGCCTTTTATTCTGAGAGGACATGCAAACTCCATACTCTCAAAATTTCACTTTTGAAGGCTTCCCACTCACCAAGTGCACTTTTACCAGAAAACAGCCTGTCCCAATCCACATTTACCAGATCCTTTCTGATACTTTCAAAACTGGCCTTTCCCCAATTTACAATCTCAACCTGAGAACCAGACCTATCCTTTTTCATAATTACCTTGATTACATTATCACTAGATGCAAAGTATTCCCCTACACAAACTTCTGTCACCTGCCCTTTCTCATTACATAATAGGAGATCTAATATCGCTCTCTCTCTAGTTGAAACTTCCATGTATTGATTACGGAAACTTTCCTGAGCACATTTGACAAACTCTTTCCCATCCAGCCCTTTTACGGTTTGGAAGTCTCAGTCCATATGTGGATAGTTATAATCACCAACTATCTCAACCTAATGTTTCTTGCGACAATCTGCGATCTCTCTACAAATTTGCTCCTCTAAATCTCGTGGACTATTGGGTATTCTATAATATAATACCATTAATGTGGTTATACCTTTCTTATTCCTCAGTTCTACCCATAAAGCCTCACTAAGGCAGCTGTCTAGTCTGTTCTGACCAAGCACTGCTGTGACATTTTCCCTAACTGGTAATATCACCCCTCCCCCTTTAATCCCTTCCCTTCTATCACATCTAAAATAACAGAACCCTGGAACACTGAGCTGTCAGTCCTGCCCCTCCTGCAAGCAAGTCTCCCTAATGGGTACAATGTCGTACTTCCACGTGCTGATCCATGCCTTAAGCCCATCCGTATTTCCTACAATATTGCTTGCACTGGAGTATACTCAGCTCAGAACATTAGTCCCATCACGCTCGACATTTCGACTCCTGACTTCATATGTAGTCAATTTTTCCACAACTGTCCGCTCTGGTACTCTGGTTCCCAGCCCCCTGCAACTCTAGTTTAAATACCCTGCCCATGTTCAGCACCAGCAAACTTTAGTTCTCCCTCCAGTTTGGGTGCAAACCACCCCTTCTGTACAGGTTTCTCCTTCCCTGGAAGAGAGCCCAATGATCCAAAAAATCTGAAGTCCTCCCCCCTGCATCAACTCCTTAGTCACATGCTAAACTGTATGATCTTTCTATTTCTGGCTTCACCAGCATACGGCATGGGTAGCAATCTTGAGATCACAACCTAAGACCTTTAACTTAGCACCTAACTCCCTGAACTCATCTTGCAGGACCTCATCACCACTCCTACCCACGTTATTGATACCAACATGGACCGTGACCTCTGACTGCTCACTCTCCCACTTAAGAATGCTGTGGAATCGATCCAAGATGTACCTGTCCCTGGCGCCCGGGATGTAACAAACCATCTGGGAATCTCATTCTCGTCCACAGTATCTCCTTTTTGTTCCCCTAACCAACGAATCCTCAATCACCATAGCTCACCTCTTCTCCCCGCTTCCCTGGAGCCAGACTCGACTGCTGTGGCTGTCCTCTGCCAGGTCATTTCCCCCACCAATAGTATCCAAAGATGTAAACCTGTTGTTGAGGGGAATGTCCACAGGGATACTCTGCACTGGCTGCCCACCTCCTCTTCTCCTCCTGACTGTCACCCATTTACCTGTGTCTTGCACCTTGGGTGTAACTACCTACCTGTATGTCTTGTCCATCAACCCTCAGTCTCCCGAATGATTAGGAGTTCATCTGGTTCTAGCTCCATCACTTTAGCATGGTCTTTTAGAAGCTGCAGCTTGCAGGTACAGTCATCAGGAACACTAGAAGTCTCCCTACCTTCCCACATTCCACAAGAGTAGCATTCCAGTATCCTGTCTCATATCCCCACTGATCTAAATATGCAATAAGAAATAAAGAATAAATAATGAAAAACAAATCTGCCTATGTCCTATGCTCTCCTCGCTGAAGCCTCCATGAGCCAAAGCCTCAACTTTCCCCTCATACTTTGGCCACTCCCACAGTGGCCGCTCCACTTAAACCTAACTTTTTATTGGTCCTTGTGTAGTGCCTGATTATGTGCAATCCAATGCCTCCTCGGGCCTGTGGCACATAAAATGTGCAGACTGCCTCTGCTCGCTTCTTTTAAACTCTCTCCCTCTATGCAACCTAATGTCTCCTCAGGACTATGACAAGCAAAATGTGCGATTGCCCTCATTCGCTTCTTTTAAATTCTCTCTCTTTCCAAGCAATCCGGTATCTCTTGGGACTGTGGCATGCAAAATTCATTACAAATATTGCATGACATTCTGTGACACTTCTTTTCTTACACAACTATTTTAATTATCTCAAAGAAATTGCATCCAACCACCAGATGGGTCAGGTACTGATAGCTACCTGATATAGTACAGAGGCTAGCACTCAAAGGATTCAATCTCCTACAGTCCTGTTTACTGTTGTAAAGTTGGACTTTGGCTAAGTGCTAAGCTGGCTGTTTATGTTTACGTGGGCAGAGAAATTTTATAAAAATCATTCTGATTTTTGCACTTATTCATTTAATTTATTTTAGTAATAAGAAGAGTGAATGGTGACAATATTTAAATGTTTTATTTCTTAGGGCAGTGAAGTAAGGAAGTGATCTAAGTTTGCAGATATGTAACGTGGGTGGCAGAAAAAAGTGCCACAAATAAACAAATAAACTATTGCTATTGATAGTTAAAGGAAATAGATAAATTAAAAAGTGGTTGTTACAACCTTCTACAATATTTGTTTAGGTTCAGTCTTGGGCTCTATGCTCAAAGTAATAACAACTCTGGCAAAATACAGCACGAATGTATTGGGATAATTCAAGTGTTAAGAAAATTAAACTGAAAGGAAACGGGATACAATTTCTCAAACTAAAAAGATAAAATGCTGTTTTGAAAGTGGTATCATTAATGTACAAAATAAATAAGATTATTTGCAATGTCAATTAAATTAAAAGTTTGATTACAAACTAAAAAAGATGAGAACTAATGAGGGTTCAGTCTGAAGACATATTTCGATACAGCTATTGCTATGAGGATTGTTCAACATAAAATCTTACTGGATACTTAAAGTATTTCAAATGAATGTGATGTAAATTGAGGAAAAGGCTGATAATTTTTGGGTGAAGGAAGGAAAATTGAACTTACTGTACCTAGCCTCTTTCAATTCAAACAAAAATGTTCTGAAGAGCCTCCAGCTCAGCTGAAATATTGAGGTGTATGTGATCATTATTAAGTCATACTTGTAAAAACCCTATATACGTGGACGATAGGCAAGGACAAGATTGCGGGCTGTGATAATCTGAAAAAGGATTACAAATTTGTTTCTTACACAAAAAAGTGATCATTTGGACAATAATCATTTAAGCATACTGCAATAAGGTTCCCCATGCAAGGCTCATTCAGAAATTAAAGAGGCATGAGATCCAAGGGGTCCTTGTTTTGTGGATCCAGAATTGGCTTTCCCACAGAAGGCAAAGGGTGGTTGCAGATGACTCGTATTCTGCACGGAGGACGGTGACCAGTGGTGTCCCGCAGGGATCTGTTCTGGGACCCCTCCTCTTTGTGTTTTTTATAAATGACCTGGATGAAGAAGTTGAAGGGTGGGTTAGTAAGTTTGCTGATGACACAAAAGTTAGGGGTGTTGTGGAGGATTGTCAGAGGTTACAACCTGACATCGATAGGATGCAGAACTGGGCTGAGAAGTTGCAGATGAAGTTCAATCCAGATAAGTGTGAAGTGGTTCATTTTGGTAGGTCAAATATGATGGCAGAATATAGTATTAATGGTAAGACTCTTGGCAATGTGGAGGATCATTGAGATCCTGGGGTCCATGTTCCTAGGACACTCAAAGCTGCTGCACAGGTTGACAGTGTTGATAGCATTTGGTGTGTTGGCCTTTATCAACCATGGGATTGAGCTCAAGAGCCATGAGATAATGTTACAACTATATAAGACGTTAGTTAGACCTCACTTAGAGTACTGTGCTCAGTTCTGGTCACCTCACTACCGGACAGATGTGGATACTACAGAGAGAGTGCAGAGGAGATTTACAAGGATGCTGCCTGTATTGGAGAACCTGCCTTATGAGAATAGGTTGAGTGAACTCCACGATCAACAGAGGATGAGAGGTGACCTGATGTATAAGATGATGAGGGACATTGATCGTGTGGATAGCCAGAGACTTTTTCCCAGGGCTGAAATGGCCAACACGAGGGGGGCATAGTTTTAAGGTGCTTGGATGTAGGTACAAGGGGGATGTCAGGAGCAAGCTTTTCACACAGAGAGTGATGGGTGCGTGGAATGCACTGCCAGTGAAGGTGGTAGAGGCAGATACAATAGGGTCTTTTAAGAGACTCTTAGATAGGTACATGGAGCTTTAAAAAATAGAGGGCTATGCGGTAAGGAAATTCGAAGCAGTTTGTAGAGTAGGTTGCATGGTTGGCACAACATTGTGGGCTGAAGGGCCTGTAATGTGCTGTAGATTTCTATATTCTATGTTACATTCTAATATTCAGTCACTGAAACAGAATGAACCACCAGTTTCAGGAAGGATTGGGGGAGGGGAAGAAAGAGGCTGGAGCAAAATGTGTTTTCTGTAAGAACATCGTAATCACACCAACTAAAGATTTACATAATACATTGATAAAATAAATTACATGTATAAAATGACTTTGCAGATTTTTATAGATGTAGTAATGTGGTTTACTTTGAATTATCATGGTGTAAGCTGTGTGTTTATGTTAAGTTATTTCTGTGAACTGAATTATGCCTGGTAACAGTGATGGCAGGGGTTCCTGAATCTAAAATTGCAGATTAGATTAATTCCGCTTTGTTGGGTTTGTTCCCCCTGCTGTTTTTAATCTTTTTCTCCATTTGTGTTAAGCACTATATGTCTCACACAGTATTGCCAAGAGCAATCATTCTGCTAGTTATAAGATAGATGTCAAGATGATTTGCTACAGTTAGTTGAATGGGCTGAACTTTGCTGGTTATGATCCAATCCCAGCAAGTGTTTTCTGTTACAAAAAAACCCTAAAATCATCAATTAAAAGAACTCAACTCATATGTTTCTCTTTCAAAAAGTTCACACAGTTTCAGCAACATTCTCTGTATATTCTTGGATGTTCCTTTATCCTATTGGCTGGATGAGATAACCCCTTTTATAAATTAAATACAATTGCATGTTAACTGGCCTTCCCAGTGCTCTAGGTATGTGTTCAGTCAAATGTGGTAACTCAGCTCTTGGATTATTGATCTGGTGGATGACATACGTAGCTCCTAGGAGACTGTGGACAGGATAATTTAACATGGTGTAAATGTTCCAACTTCAGAATCATCATTACTCTGCTGTTGTTTGGAGTCATTATGCTGAGGCCATTTACAGATTGACTTGCCTTATTAACCAAAGGAGGTGTGTCAGAGAAATCTGAGTCACATTCCTGTATTACATAAATACATTAAGGGATTATTGTAATTTGTGCTGCCAGCCTGTGCTTTGGTAAGGTACATTGTGTCTAAGTGCAATTGGCATTTGGTTTCTTAGAGTTTTGTGTGGAAGCTAAAAACAAAATGTCTGAAATATATTTGCCCTGTTCAGAAATTAAAATATGTTCAGGTTCCAATATAACCAGAACATGAATCAAGAAGATAGCATTGAGCTTTATTGTTAGCTAAGATGCCTGTACAGTTGCAGACAAGACTGAATTAAATCCAGTCCAGCTTGGAAGGGTTGATAATGAAAAGAATAAGAGTCTGCAGATGCATGGTAAGACAGGGAGAGTCTGTTCCATGTGAAGAGCTGGGAAGTTATGGAAATATCAGCCTGTGGAGGAGTGACAGAATTATTCTGTAGATAAACTACAGAAATTCTGGGAGTCAGGAGTTATGTGATAAATGTGGTTGTGAGATATAAAAGGTTCAAATTGATCAGGTTTTGCCTGCATGTAATACCCAAGAAGATGGTGGTAGTGAACCTGTTGTCCAGGATGAACCTAGGACTGAATTGCAGAACTGGACCTATGATATAGCCATGGCTAGGCAAGACATGTCCAGGAGACACAAATGATGTAGAACAGTGATATAGCAAACAGAAGGCAATCCATCAGAGCTGAGGGCATCTGGAGTGCACGCATCTTGGATGGTAAGCACTCCTTTACTGCTGAGTAGATCTCAGAAGTTAATGAAATGTATAGACAATTTATAACTGATAAATCTACTTAAATACATATATATTTAACCTGGTGCGTAATTGTCTGCATGTAAAAAAATAATGTGGGTAAAATTTTATACGTGTGATGGTGATGATGTATGGGTCTCTTACTTTCTGTTAAGGAGAAATGATGAATTATAACTGAATGTGAAAATACATTTAAGAACTATAATTTCAATTTTTGTGACTCTGGTACATTTTTATACTAACGACTTCTCTTCAATGAGTCTTGATAATTTGTTGATTATTCTTCTGAAGAGCATCTCCAATGAGCCAAAAAGCACAAGAGAGATTACATATATTTTATCGATAGCTGGAGTCTTCTTTCACATCTTCTTATGTTGAAGTCTGAATGTTTTAAATTATGAACAGGAGAAATATATTTATGCTCAGATTTCCATTTGAAATTCTCAGTTAACTTTGGTTGGGTCTGTAGTACCAATATTACTGCTGTCTTTTCCTGAACAGGTCACTGCCCATTGCTGTCAAGTTAGAGATAGGGACCTGGTCCTGGACAACAGTTTGTGGACTTGGCTCCCAGATATGTGAGAACTTGAGCCTTCTATCCAACAATGCCACTGTAAAAGTAACTCGTGGGTTTTCTGCCCACTCAATATGAAATTACTCCTTCTCTGTCTGTATCTGTTATGTCAAGTCAGCCAAAAAACATTTAGAACTTTTTTACCCTCACTTATTAAAAACTGGACCTCTGAACTTTTGCAGTTGTATCAATATATCATCTAATCATTTCTGAACATCTGTGTGAGTGAGCATGAAAATACAGAGATTAAAACAAATGATAACCATGAGAAATTAAATTCATATAAAAGTAAATAAACAAATAAAATTAATATTGTCTAAAGCAGGGGTTCCCAACCTGGGGTCCACAGGCCCCTTGCTTAATGGTATTGGTCCATGACATAAAAACGTTTGGGAACCCCTGCTCTAAAGCATGGAGCCTAATAAAGAAATGTCAGTCATATTCTGATGTATGTTTCTTTGCAAAGCCTAACCAGAATAAGATCAAGACAGTTTAATGATATTGATTAAAAATAAGTTAAATTTTGGGTAAGTTTTCCTTTTCCAGCATTCTCTACTTACCTGAACACACTGGGCTAGAAATCGTGCGGTGCCCAGCAATGCATATTGGACGTATGCCAACTTCTTGTAGCACAGCAAGGAAACTTTTTGGAAAGTGCAAGAAATCCTGTGCATGAGTGAGCCAGTTTCCAGAGGTTTATTATCCTAAATGGCCAAACAATCCCTCGCCCTAATAAAAGAAAGAAGCAAGCCTTCTCTTGATCATAATTTGTTGGAGATCAGTTTGCTGGCTTTGGTGGTGGACTTGTAGGCAGTGGTTCAGACAAGGACAGGCTTTTAGATTTGTGCTTGAGCAGATGGTCATTTTTGTTATTTAGACTCACAGAATTTTAATTCCTTGCATGCATGATCCAGACATTCAGTAGTGTCAACAAACTCACATAGAATAGCTACCATGCCTAAAGTATATCACGTGCACAAAAGCTGCCAAATCTATTTCACATATCAATTATGACAGAATTCAGTGACATGCTGACTAAAGCTTAAAACGGTTAGACAACAAATGAACTTGAAGTTGGTCTACTTAGAGTAGAAAGAATATTGCTGATTTGCTATTTTACATTTCTGTCATTAACTACTTGACATCTTTTAAATTTGCTGAGTTATGCAACTATGAATTATTCCAAAGTTATTCAATAGTGTCCTCACGGAATACTGTACAAATCATGAGCTCTTCCTGTCTCTGCCGAACCATTTGGAAATCTTCATCCTGAGACCTTGGTATATGTTGATCAAAAATTATCTGTTTCTGCATCAGTGAAAGTTGGTCTGTTAACAGTGCATGAGTGATATTGGTGCTGAACTGAACTGTTGCAAGCAACGGGTGCAATGCTGAAGGAATTTCGGTGAAGTACCAAAATGAAATGAGGATTGCGTAAGTGTTGTTCTTGGGAAGCATGGTAAGAAATACAATAGAACCAGTGAAGCATTGCACACAAAGGCTGAGAAGCAACCAATGTTCGAAAGAAGAAAAGCTGTGCAAATACAAAAAAATAAACCCAATATTAATAATAATAATAATAAGTAAATAATACTGAGAACATGAGTTGTAGCTTCCTTGAAAGTGAGTCCATAGGTTGTGGAATCAGTTCAAAACTGAGGAGATCCTAGGAATTGTGTAAGGCAATGCTAGTTTCCAGATTACACATAATGATCTGCACTAATGATTACTTATTTCAATTTGTTATACAGCTCTGTATGGCTGCCTAGTTATGAAACATTCTATTAAATGGGTCACTTGCACATCAGATGAATGGTATTGCTTCAATGTACTAACTACAGGTTAGCTAACAAAATTGTACAAAAAACCAGGAAACTAAGAATTAAACAAATTCCTTGCTGCATCAACTTGGCATTCTTCAAGTTAATTAACCAGTGTCAAACCACAAATGATCTGTAACTTCCATCCAATTCAGCATTCCCAGTCTTTTCCATTAGAAACTGATGAATTTACTTTTAAGTATTTGTAATGGTGAAATTAAAAAGAAGTCCAGGAAAGGTTCTTCCTCTCATGTAGCTTGAGTTAAACTGAAGGATGCTCACAAGATAATATGAAGTCACTTTCCATTTGGTTGAAGTTTCAGTAGTAGATTCACCAATGTTGTCCCAGCTGAGGACACATGCTCCTGATAATTCCTATAAGTATATTTAATAGCTATACATAGAAAGAAACCAGAAATGCATGCACAAGATGTGGCTATGGAATTGGGACCTAAATGTGGCATTCATGAATATTCTTCATTAAAACTGTTATAATGTCGGTTCCTGCTTCCATTTAAACGGAGCAGACTTGATGGGCCCAATGGCATAATTCTGTTCATATGTCTTATAGTCTAATCATCAATAAAAGCATGAGAAAAACTATCACATAGCTATGTTAAAAGCCTTCTTAGATGTTTTTCTACCTTCTTTACTGGTCTAAATCTGCAATTAATTTAGCTAAAATATGATTAAATATAATTTTTATAAGTCTCACTGAGAACATTAAAACTGAAACTAAATTCCTCTTCGATTGTAAGAAGGTTTTATATCAGTAATTATGGTTAATGTTACAATTATATGCCCTATGTTTTTACTCATTTTCAATCTCCAATCATTCCTGATTGCATAAGTGTATATTAAAATACGGAAATGTTTGCCTTACTAATTGGGTCAGAGTAAAGAATGAAGTGGAAGTATATCCAATAAAAGAAAGAGAGAGTGCCAAGCCTTATAGATACTAAGTCAGAATTATAGCCACTTTAGAAAGCATTGTTCACTTAGTATGAAGTACTTCCATTTTTTCTTCAGACTTTTCATAAGACTGATGAACATTAGTAAATATAGTCAAAAAGTAGATACTATTCAATTTAATATTAATGAAGTTTCAACCTAAACAGAATAAAGGATAGCAAGACCTAGAGTGATAAAGAAAGTATAAAGTAAGAATTAGGTTGAACAGAATTCTTTCATTTTAATATTGGAATATAAAGACAAAGGGTAAAAGAAAGAGGAACTAAGAGAAAATTGAATGGGAGAACTTAACAGCTGGAATAAAGAAAAAATCATTAACAAGAAAGATTTTTAAAACACATATTTGGTAAACAGAAATTGACATAACATCTTTTTTTGCATTCAAGCCACAAAATGAAGCTTGAAGCAAAGGAGCAGCAGAACTATTCATGGACATCGTGTAGAATTTTACTCTTTCAGTGGTGAATAACCTGTTTTAGTTTTGAAGGTTGTGCATTGTATTAATTTAGGTCAAAAGGCCGTCTTTTGTGACTGGAATGCTTATTACCAGTCTCTATGCTAAAATAGCATTTGTGTTATTTGTTAGTCTTGAAATTTAATTGGGTTCATTACCTGATTCAAGGGGTACATGAAGGACATGCGTGCTTTAGTTAAAACGTACATCAATGTGATAACCATTGGAGGAAACTTTTTTGAGTTGATTTTATGAGGCCTCTTTGATCTTTTTTAAGTATAATTTGTAAATGAACCATCATCTTGAATTTAGAGAAAAAAGTTCAAGAACCAGGAATAAAATTGCCATATCTGGGCACTTTGCTGATGCTCATCTGGCTGTGGAAATGCAAATTGCCCTGTTGATTCAAAGGCTAAGTACAAAGCAAGTTTATTATCAAAGTACATATATGTTATCATATGCAACCCTGAGATTCATTTTCTTGTGGGCATACTCAGTAAATCCAAGAAACACAATAGAATCAGTGAAGGACTGCATCCAACAGGATGGACAATCAACCAATGTTCAAAAGACAACAAACTGCAAATACAAAGGAAAAGTAAAAAAATAATAATAAATAAGCAATAAATATCCAGAACATTAGATGAAGAGTCCATGAAAGTGAGTCTACGAGTTGTGAGAATAGTTCAGTGATGGGCCAAGTGAAGTTGAGTGAATTTATCCCACTGGTTGAAGAGCCTGATGGTTGTGGGGTGTGGGTCTTTGAGGTTTCTGCACCTTCTACCTCAGGACAGCAGCAAGAAGAGAGAAGGACCTGGGTGGTGGGGGTCCCAATGATGGTTGCTGCTTTCCTGTGACAGTGCTCTGTGTAGATATGCTCAATGGTGGGAAGGGATTTACCCATGGTAGACTGGGCCGTATCCACACTTTCTGTAAGATTTTCCATTCAAATGCATTGGTGTTTCCGTACCAGGCCATGATACGAACTTTCAGTATACTCTTCAACACACTTATAGAAGTTTGTCAAAGTTTTAGATATCATACTGAATCTTTACAGACTTCTAAGGACATAGAGGTGCTGTTGTGCTTTTGTCATAATTGCTGGGCCCAGGACAGGTCCTCTGAAGTGGTAACGCTGAGGAATTCACAGTTGCTGACCCACTCCACTTCTGATCCCCCAATGAAAACTGGCTCATGGACTTCCAGTTTCCTCCTCCTGATGTCAATAATCAGCTCCTTGGTCTTGCTGACGTTGAGTAAGAGGTTGTTGCTGTGGCAACACTCAGCCAGATTTTCAGTGTCTCTCCTATATGCTGATTTGTCACCACCTTTGATTCGGCCAGTAACAGTAGTGTTGTCAGCAAACTTAAAAGTTAGCATTGGAGCTGTGCTGAGCCACACAGTCATAAGTGTAAATCAAGTAGAGCTGGGGACTAAGCACACAGGTTTGTGGTGCACCTGTGCTAAGTAATAAGTAAAACTATTCATTGTTTTACTGACTCCTTGAATCAACAGACCAAAATGCATCTCACCTCCTTCATTTAAACGCCTTCAGAAAATTTAAAAGCACTCTTGTGTATTATTACTGATGTTCCAAGGACCAGTATGGTAGCATTAAATACAATTTTTCTTTAAGAGCGTATTGTTCAGATTGACCTCAGAAAACTCTCCAGATCTCCTGCCCAGTAATCTGGCCGATTCCCTAATTTTGAAGCAGTTGTCTGAGCAGTGTTCTGATCAAATGTAAACGAAGCATTTGAAATGTAGTGGTGCATACCTCACCCTCACCCCCCTTCCTCCTCACCTGGTTTCACTCATCATTTGCCAGCATGTATTCCTTCCCGTACCCCCACATTCTTATTCTGGCCTTCCCCCTTCCTTTCCAGTCCTGATGAAGGATCTCAGCCCAAAATGTCGACTGTTTATTCCCTTCCATAGGTGCTGCCTGAGTTTCTCCAGCATTTGGTGTTTGTTGCTCAGGATTTCCAGCATCTGTAGAATCTCTCATGTCAGATTGATGATATTGTGGGCCTTTAGTCCTCTTTCCTCCTGGCAGTTCAAATCCCATTTCAGTTTCTCCCACTGTCAATTACTTTAGTTTTGATTCAGTCTTGACTCCAAGAAGTCTAGAATATAGGACCAGGTGTAGGACATCTGTCCCCTCACCACCTCCATCATTTAATATTATCATGGCTGTTCTTTGCAAACCTCACCTCCTCTCCTGTGACAGTTCTCCAAAATCACCATTTCCTGATCTTCAAATATTTCTCTATCTCCTTCTTACTCTTGCATAACTGTGTGTGGTGAGTGACATGAAAATGTTTCACAGTGGCTCCCATGGAGCCAGTGTAGTAGTTATTGTGAGTTGGTGTGCTGCCAATAGTGTTGAAATCAGTGATCATTTTAAAGGTATATTTGTTGTCCAGAACTGAGAATGTCCTATTTTCTTCCAGTGATATCATATGCTTTAGTTTAAATATAATCTTAAGTACAAGGCAAGTAGTGTTCAATGTAGAAAATGTCGCTGACTGGAACATCAGTGTCATGGGTCTGGTTGGCGTGAACTCACCACCAGCGCACTCAGCCAGGATTAGTTGTAAATATCATTCTTTCCATTGGGAAATGTGGCTCATTTCATCCAGTTAATTAGTTGTTTGAAAGTGAGATGTCTGAGGTTCCTCACCAGATTTTTATTTGCCTGTCATTAATTTTCTTGTTCAAGAGTTGGGTGGTCAGCAGTTGAAATTCCTTCCCTCCTCCAGTGGTAATCTCATTGAAGGTTTCAAAGATACTTAAGATGTTTACAATTGGGAAAAGGAATGAGGCACAAATTAAAAACTAGGATATGAAAAATAAGAAAAGTTAGGTGGAATGTTTTCACCCAAGTGATAATCAATCTATAGAATAAATGACCAAAGAGTTGACAACATAAATGGGCTCAAGGTAATCTGTGTTTTCCTGAAGAGAAACAGATGGAGAGATACGGTTAGACATCAGATAAATATGGGTTTGAGATCTCTGAAAAGTGTACAGTCTTATTTTGCTGGCTTTCTGTAGTTATTAAAATTCTGCTCTTTCGACATACAAACAAATGCAATTTCTAGCAGGAGTGATTGGATTGGAGTCAGCAGCAGTAACTGTAAGATTTTACTTCTCCCTACCCATCTATTCCCCATAACCTCAGGGGTTTGGTGACCACTGCTCCTATCAGTCTCCAATAATCAAGCTCTGTATGACAGGGCTAAATTGAGATTAAATTTAATTGCTTGTTAGGATTTTAGCATTTTGAAGCAACTCTTGCCTCTCTTTTCCTACCTTAATTTACCTAAAAAAAAAGGCTTAAGAAGACCTCCTCTATCTTTATACTTGTACAAATTTGGGCACTTAACTTGAATACCTGAATGTACAGAATTGAAGCTCAGAACCTGCTAATAAAAAACTTTAACAGATTCCATTATATTGTCCAGTTGACTAAAAGTCTTTGAATTGGCCTTCGTTTCCATGCACATATGAAAGCTGTTTTTTTTCCATTCAGGAAAGGTTAAAGCTTTACAGTGAGAAAAATTATAAAAGGGACTTTTTAAATACATATTTCTTGCATTTGTTTTGGAATGTTAGAATTCATTTTAGAATATTTATAAACTAGATTTTGGAAACAAGCATGCTTCACAGAATTCTCGCTATTAAAAATAGAACTCTTTTAAAAGATTCTAACTACCCCACCCCCAATGCCTGAATTTCTGCTAGAAGTTCTCACTTAGAAAAACTCCATGATAAAATTCAACCCATTGGGAGGGAGTTTTGAATTTATCATGGGACATTTATTACTATTCTGTTCCACTTCCTTGAAAATTCAGGTGTGTGAGGTGTTGGTGTTAGCAGAGAAGGGTGGTAGTTCTGTTGCAAGGCCAATACAAGGGTAGTGTTGTAATGATTTGTCTCCGCATAACATCCTGTCACTTTCCAGGGTAGATCATTCATGGTAGAAAAACAAATGGCAATAAAAATATTTGTGTTTCTCAACTGGTCAGTTGTGTATTGTATCTGACAATTACAGTGAAACTTGTGTGGGAGGTTTTTTAAAGTGAAAAAGTTGTTCCACTGGGACAGTTCCACTCTCTCAACCTCAGAAGTCTTGTGGTATGCATAATCTTCACAACTAGAATCTTTCTCGGTTGCAGTGGATAACCATGACTACTTCCGCACCTTGTCACGCCCATTGCTCTCCATGAAGAATTGCAGAACCACCTTCCTGGCTGTTGGATCTCACAGTTGATCCCATCCACCCAGTCTTACGGAGCTGACTTCACTTGCTAGGACAGGCATGACCCTATCATTAATATCATTATCATTAATCATTAATCATGATCATTAATGGAGAATGTGTGGAGCAGGTTAAGACCTACAAGTATCTGGGAGTACAGTTAGACGAGAAGCTAGACTGGACTGCCAATACAGATGCCTTGTGCAGGAAGGCACAGAGTCGACTGTACTTCCTAAGAAGGTTGGCGTCATTCAATGTCTGTAGTGAGATGCTGAAGATGTTCTATAGGTCAGTTGTGGAGAGCGCCCTCTTCTTTGTGGTGACGTGTTGGGGAGGAAGCATTAAGAAGAGGGACGCCTCACGTCTTAATAAGCTGGTAAGGAAGGCGGGCTCTGTCGTGGGCAAAGTACCGGAGAGTTTAACATCGGTAGCTGAGCGAAGGGCGCTGAGTAGGCTACGGTCAATTATGGAAAACTCTGAACATCCTCTACATAGCACCATCCAGAGACAGAGAAGCAGTTTCAGCGACAGGTTACTATCGATGCAATGCTCCTCAGACAGGATGAAGAGGTCAATACTTCCCAATGCCATTAGGCTTTACAATTCTACCGCCAGGACTTAAGAACTTTTTAAAAGCTATTATTAATGCTTTTTGAGATAGTGATTTAGAGGCATATCATATTTTTTACTGAGTTAAGTATTGTATGTAATTAGTTTTGCTACAACAAGTGTATGGGACATTGGAAAAAAGTTGAATTTCCCCATGGGGATGAATAAAGTATCTATCTATCTATCTATCTATCTTACTGGGGTATGAAGCCCACCAGCTACCCTCACCTGGTTGAGCCCGCTTGTCAAAGCAGTGTACTGGGATGTGGCTGCTGTTGCATCCAAACAACTATTTGGAGCCACAGATGAGAGCTGAGTGTTTGGTGGGGACCAAAGGTGAGTGAACTGCCCCAGAATGGACATGACAAGCCCCTTCACCAGTGGTACTACCCCAGGCACCCCAGTTAGCTCATCTGAATCATTCTCACTACAGTGATACTGCTTGACTTTGAACCAGCAGTCTCTGTTCTTGTTAAAAATAAATCAATGCTGGAATATTGCTGTTTTAAATGGCAGAGTCAACTTTGCAATGTATTTGGACTCTTAATGATTGGAAGAGTCCTTAATCTATTATAGTTCTTAAGCTTCCACAGTCAAATCATTGTGTTTTGGCAGCTTCTGCAAATATTTAGACTATATGATAATGAGCTGAAATCACATCAGACATGTGCTGATTGGAGTCTTTTTTACTTTATCTTCCCTTTTATTTGAAGCTACGCTCAGGCACTGAACTTGAACAAGATATGATGAATGACTGCCAAACTATTCAAGCTCTTCAACCAGCAACTTCTCCGTGCAGTGTAACAAACAACACAATTGGAAGAACTTTGGTGGTCAATCATGAGCTGTATCCAGGTATAGTTTAAATATTTAAAATAAAATTGTTGCATTCACATAAATTATCCTCATACTAGATTATAGCATCCATCACAGCTGTTTTGTCTAAAATAAGAAAAATATAATTATATCCTTGTCTGTTGGAACTCATTGCTTGGTACTTTTAGCTTCCCAAAACTCTCCCTTATTTCAACAATAGCATCAACATCTATTCCATTACTTGCCTCTATGCAAACATACCTCTTCCTGACTTTGTCTTTTACCCTTGCTCTTATTGTCTGGTGACTTTACTTATTCTGTTTGTGTATATAGAATTTCATCTACTTTTGTCTGTAGATGCAGGATATCATAATAGTTACAAAAAGAAGACAAGACATAGACCAAGAAAGTATGAGTAGTGAACGCTTGCTCTTTGAAATAGGTTGTATACTGAAGGGAAGCAAACGTGTGATTGGAATGGTGGGCTGGGAATTGGGAAGAAATGGCTGGGCACACCATTGTAAGTATAGAAGTAAGAAATTTCACAGTTTGAGAAAGGCTAGTCAATACATTTTATGAGCTGGTCCAGAAAAAGTTTAGTCACTAGAGTTTATCATCTAAGTTGTTAGGGAACTCCTGTTGCAGATTATATGAACTTGGAGATGTGAAGGTAGAACAAGATTAAAAAAAGGATTCTGCTGTATAAAATTTAACTCTGTGTAAGAAAAATAAGAACACATCTGCATGTTTTTGAAGGAAGAGCAAGTGGCAAAGTAAGACCATGATGTTGATTAACACATTGCTGTATTGTGATTCCATCGTCATTGATAATCAAATATAATAAATGGACCCCGAACACACGTACACTTACAACTCAATCACACTTTAGTTTATTTGTGCACAAGAAGAAGAACATGGCCCTTGTTACCATACTGTTCTGAATTCTGAGCAGAGCCATTTTATGCATAATTGGCCTAGCAATTATGGATATTGACCATTGACCATATGTTTTAATTCCTTTCTTGCAAAAACAAGGCATTTGATAAGGTACCCCATGCAAGGTTTATTGAGAAAGTAAAGAGGCATGGGATCCAAGGGGACATTGCTTTGTACATCCAGAACTGGCTTGCCCACAGAAGACAAAGAGTGGTTGTAGACAGGTGATATTCTGCATGGAGGTCGGTCACCATTGGAGTGGCTCAGGGATCGGTTCTACTCCTTGTGATTTTTATAAGTGACCTGGATGAAGAAGTGGAGGGATGGGTTAGTAAATTTGCTGATGACACAAAGGTTGGGGGTGTTGTGGATAGTGTGGAGGGCTGTCAGAGGTTACAGCGGGACATTGATATGATGCAAAACTGGGCTGAGAAGTGGCAGTTGGAGTTCAACCCAGATAAGTGTGAGGTGGTTCATTTTGGTAGGTCAAATATGATGGCAGAATATGGTATTAACGGTAAGACTCTTGGCAGTGTGGAGGATCAGAGGGATCTTGGGGTCCAAGTCCATAGGACACTCAAAGCTACTACGCAGGTTGACTCTGTGGTTAAGAAGGCATATGGTGCATTGGCCTTCATCAATTGTGAGATTGAGTTTAAGAGCCGAGAGGTAATGTTGCAACTATATAGGACCCTTGGTCAGAGCCCACTTGGAGTACTGTGCTCAATTCTGGTTGCCTTACTACAGGAAGGATGTGGAAACCATAGAAAGGGTGCAGAAGAGATTGACAAGGATGTTGCCTGGATTGGGGGGCATGCCTTATGAGAATAAGTTGAGTGAACTCAGCCTTTTCTCCTTGGAGCGACGGAGGATGAGAGATGACCTGATAGAGGGGTACGTGATAATGAGAGGCATTGATCGTGTTGATAGTCAGAGGCTTTTCCTCAGGGCTGAAATAGCTAGCACGAGAGGGCATAGTTTTAAGGTGCTCAGAAGTAGGTACAGAGGAGATGTCGTGGTAAGGTTTTTACGCAGAGAGTAGTGAGGGCGTGGAATGGGCTGCCGGCGGCGGTGGTGGAGGCAGAAACTAAGGGTCTTTTAAGAGACTCCTGGATGACTACATGGAGCTCAGAAAAATAGAAGGCTATGGGTAAAAGCCTAGGTAGTTCTAATGTAGGGACATGTTCGGCACAGCTTTGTGGGTGAAGCGCCTGTATTGTGCTGTAGGTTTTCTATGTTTCTAATTAATCATTCACAGTACAAGTATTAAAAGTTATTAGGAACCACAAGCTGACAATCATTAATACTTTGAAGTCAGTAAAGCAATTGCCCCTAAGTTAGTATGTGAGTGCCTTATATTGGTTATCTCATCTCCATACCTCTGGTGTGCATTGGGAAGCTATACTCTTTCAAAGACCTTTCTTGTCTTGGCTGTTTGCACTCTACTTAAAACATTTGCCCGGAGATTATGTTAATCCTTGCCTTGCTGCAACTTCCATAATTCTTCAAGATTGTGATAATCAGGATCTGTGATTACCTCTGGATTGAGAATGATGTGCTTCCACTCCAGTTTTGTGGTTTCTCGGAACGCTTTTGAGGCCGTTGTGAAAACAGCAGATATTTCTGCATGGTACCTGAGGGGTTGGGCCGATGGGTAGTCCTGTGTGATGGTGCACTCTTTCTGATGTTAGTGCATGGATTTGATGTTCTCCTTACTAACCCATATTCTCAGTTTCAAAGGGTCAGAGGTCAGAGCTTCCTGGGAATCAGTCAAGATATTGCATTTTCTAAAGAAGGTGTACTGCAAATTATTTTATGTAAACAATGACATCACATTTTTCACCTTGCTTAGTTTTCTATCCCCACAGCAGTTCTTGGAATACAGTTTTGTTTCCAGAGTCTGGTGTCAAGTATGCAAATGATGTGACCCTCCCAGTAGAGTTGACTGAGTTTAATTAGGGTCTCTGTGCTGTTGCTGTTGTTTGGTTGGCATGGACTAGTTGGGCTGAAGGATTGTAGCTGTGCTACATTATTCTGTAACTTGGTATTCGTCTGAGACCAGACACTGAGACAATGATTCACTTGTCCTTCCAGGGAACTCAGATCATTGTTGATATCTTCAAGTGCCTTGCAGTGCCTGTGATGGGTAGTCCAGGCCTCAGGAGGAGGAAACCAAGCAATATTGTTCAACAAAGTGTAAGGTTTATGCCAGGTCTGACGTACCTTTCATCATCTGACCAAAGGCTATGCTGGTGCATTTTAAAGTGATGGTGAATTTCATTACTGATGACATCCTTTGTCGAGAAATGGCTCCAAATTCATGGAAGGTGGTCTACCTGTTCCAGATCTCCTAATGAGTGTTTATTGATGGAGTGCAGTATTGTGGAATGGGGACATATTGGTAGAAAGCCATTGTTTTGTGGATGTAGAGAGTTAGGCTGATTCCCTCGTGTATTTCAGTGAAAAGTCGTTGCTGGCTTTGAACCCTGCCTCTGAGTGCACGCAAGCACACGTGCCCTTTGCATATGGCGGCTTCACAACTGAAGTTGTAATGATTTTTGTTCTGATTGCAGTGGCCATAGATTGAACAGTTTTCCATTAAATCTAAAGATTAACTGAGGTCAGAGTTTGTCAGAGATTAAATGCTACATTGCAATGAAAAACACAAATGAAAGCCTACTTCCTTACACTTGATACAAACTGAAGGATTGATAATGTGAATTTTAAAAATGTTGAAGTTTATCGGGAGAACTTATTCATATCTCCACACTACAACTAATGTGACTTACATTTGGTGCCAGGATGTCTCTGATCCAGTTTTTAGACCTTGCTTTCCAAACTTGGCAGATATTATGACGATAATCACAGGCATTAAGTTAGCCAACTTTTTCACAATTTAGGCCAACAGTGAGCTATTATATTCTTGATTGATGATGCAAGTGTATTACTGTGATGCTAAATACTTGCACACACAGAAATCTTCCCAGAGTTGAGAAACACAGTCAAGAAATATTAACAAGAGTTTCAACACTTACTAACAGATGTTATCGTCTGTTGAGAATACTTTTGCTTCAAATTCCTGTTGTCTATTGATAAAAGTCTGATTTTAAGCAAAACTATTTTAGAGGAGGTGATATTCATGTCAGATCTCCCTGCTAGTGGTGAATTTCACAAAAACTACTCCTTTGATTGTAAACAAGAGAAAATTTGCAGATGCTGGAAATCCAAGCAACACACAAAATGCTGGAGGAACTCAGCAGGGCAGGCAGCATCTATGGAAAAAAGTACAGTCGACATTTCAGGCCAAGGGATCCTCTGTACTTTGTTCCTTTGATTGTAAGTGAGTTGTGATTTTAGAACCACTTTAAAGTCAGGAAGTAAGCTGCTATAAGCTGATACTTTGAATATTTTTCCTAGGATCATGTTTTTCATAGCTCAGGGTCTGGATTAGATGACAGGTGGTTTTGGAGTTGTGGGCTTTCCTGAGATAATTGAAAATGAATCGAAATGCAACAAAATTCTTCATTAGTGGTATCCCAGAATGACTGCTGAAGATCTGAAAGAAATGCAGGTTTTAAGATTGGATGCATTTATAACATCCAAGCACATCTGCTGTAGCCTTGATTTTGCTCAAAGAAAACATTAAATTTATGAGGATAAAGGTATTATGACAAGTCAAATTTTACTATCATGAAACCTAAATTTTGTAAAATTCTCTGAAACAAGGAAAAACTAATTACTTTTTCTTCATTCATGCTATTTCCAATATGCTGCAAGCTTACTTACAGATTTATGAACGTTTGCTTCAATCTATGTTTGACGACTTCAAGTATAATAGAAATGTGAGACGCAGATTTAATTTAGTTTCAATATTGCCTTCATTTGAGATTAAGATTATATTTAGTTAAAATTTGATCCATTTTAAGTCAAGTCTATCTTCAGAAATTAATATGTTTGTATTACATCGTCGGCAATTTTAGCTTTCAAGAGTAGTTAACAAAATTAACTAGGCAAATTAATTTGTGAAGAAAATAGGGTAGCAGTATTTTTAATTTGATGAGCTGAGACAATTCTTTTACTTGTTCATTTAGGGATGTACAGTTGCTCACCCACCAGGCACAATGGGCCAGCGGCATCCATTTTATCATCTCCACAGCTCACCCGAAGTTCGTCCTCCGACTGCCATTCCCTGGAAGGGGACTTACACAGCCCACATGGTCATCTTGCACAGCTGTCGAAAGTGGAAGATTCAAAACTAGGGTAAGATTGACAAGTTTAAGACTTACTAGATCCTAGGTACCTACATTTGGACTGCAGTTATGAAAGTGAAAGTAAATTGATGGAGTTAACCTACCTCAGTGATAGTTGAGAAGGAAAAACAGCCAGCCACAGAATTCACCACTGGCTTTGATACCTGCACTGTTGGTTGTTAGCAGCTAGGGTGGCAGTAGACATTCAGTATTGTGCAAAAGTCTCAGGTGCCTTAGACTTTTGCATCATTCTTTAGTAATTTTATGTATTGCACTACTTTTGCTGCAAAGAGAAACAAATTTCATGATATGTATGAATAATAATAAACCACATTCTGATATGGATCCCTATTGTGGACTGAGAATGGAAAAGGGGCAGAGAGAGGAGAATCAGGTTTGGGAAAAGGGGCAGAGAGAGGAGAATCAGGTTTGGGAAAAGGGGCAGAGAGAGGAGAATCAGGTTTGGGAAAAGGGGCAGGGAGAGGGGAATCAGGTTTGGGAAAAGTGGAAGGGAGGGGGGAGGGAGTGGGAAGCACTGGAGATGCATTCTGTAATGATCAATAGATCAATCATTTGGAATCAAATAACCCTGCCTGGTGTCTTGGGCACCCATGCCACAACCCTCCTCTGGGACCCTTTCTCTGCCACCTGTCCCACACCCCTCCTGTGGCGCTCTACCCTCGCTATTCCCAATTTACAAACCTGTTCTCTGCTTCATGTTGGCAAATACAGTGTGTGCAAAAGTCTTGGCTTCTAAGCTATATTTGTTTATCAAACAATATATATATACCTAAGACTTTTGCACAGTACTGTACTAAGAGGTGAAAATAAACATCCAACTTTTATATCCTGATGGCTTTCCAATTATAATAGTTAAAATGTGTGCATCAGCTTTGTTGATATGAGAAAAGAGGAAAGAAGGACATGTCTTCACTACTTAAATATGAACATCCCTATCCTCCACTGCATTACCCTTAACAAAAGTCTGCCATCACTAGAATCATTCCAGCTCATCTTTTCTGCACAATTGCTTTAAAATATTTATTTAGAGATAAAGCTCAGTAACAGGCCTTTCTGGCCTACAAACCCATGCCACCCAATTATACCCATTAAGCAATTAACCTACTAACCTGTATGCCATTGGAATGTGGGAGGAAAGCAGAACACTGGAAGGAAACCCATGTGGTCATGGGGAGAATGTACAAACTCCTTGCACACAGCAGTAGGAACTGAACTGGTCACTGACGCTGTAATAGTGTTACGCTAGTCACTAGACCACTTTGCCTCATCAAAGGTTAGCTTTATTTGTCACATGCACATCGAAACATCAAAACATACAGTGAAAAATGTCATTTGCATAAACAACTAACACAGTCTGACCATATGCTGGGAGCAGCTCGCAAATGTCACTGTGTTCCTGGCACAACATACTTACCCTCACCTATAAGTATTTGGAAAGTTGGAGGATACCGGAGCACCCAGAGGAAACTGATGCAGTCACAGGGAGAATGTACAAGTTCCTTAAAGTCAGGAGTGGCAATCAATTACATTCACTTTAATAAAGCATTATGCTACCGTGCTGGCATCATTCATCATCAACATCATTCATAAAATACAGTTATCAGAATTGTATGCCTTTCCCCAATTACCGTCACCAAGTTTTGCTAAATTTGTTCGTAGCTTCATCACTTTTCCAGCCCAGTGCCTCTTTAATACTTTCCTGTGTTAAATTTAGTTTGCTTATTTCATCAGTCTACATCTTCTTGAAGTCTGTCATCCTGTCTTTAAGTAACACAGCCAAGTTGTTATTATATTATCTATAGATATTGATTATGTCTTCTGTACACCATTTATGTATCAGGAAAAGCACTCGTCCCAGTACTAACACCAGACAAAAGCACTGTATCACCTTAATCTAGTCTGAGAAACAGCAGCTCACTGTGACTTTGCTTTCTGTCCCTAACCCAATTTCTCACCCACATGTCAATGCTTTATTTTATTCCAGGCACTTCAACCTTATTGACATGCTAATTTTGTGGCAGTTTCTGTGCATGTCTGTATTTATATCAACCTCATTATCTCATTCAACCTTTTTGCTACGTCTTCAGGCAATTCTTTCAAATAGATAAACAAGTTTGTCTTTTTGAAATTCAAGTTAGCTTCTGTTAATTATTCAGCTGATCTGAGTGATATTAATTTATTCCTGTATTACTGAAAAATCATCTCTTGTGAATTGATTAGGTTGTATTTGCTGACTTTATCCTCACATCTACTTATCAAAAATAATGTAAGATTTCCATATCTCCTGTCCCAATATTTTCGCCCTCAACTATCCTTTCCTCCCTCTCACCCCATGTCTAATCAAGTATCAAAATCTTTGACTCAAAGACAAATTTTTCCTTTAATTTTGCATTTGGAGCTGCGGATTTACTTAATTTCAATTATAGCTGCGTGGGTGACCTGCCTGGTATTAATTTGATTAGATTTTAATTCATCCAGCTTTACAAACATCTCTTAATTTACTATGATGACAGAAGCAGTTTCTCTTTTAGTTAAAACAAATTTAAAGTGATCATTTAGTACCTCAGTCATGCCCTCTACCTCTAGGGTATTGATTTTGATCCCTAATTGTCCCCATCCTTATGAAAGGTATAATAAACTCTGCCCATATTGTTCAATTCAGCAGGTCAAGCAGCATCTGTGGAAAAGTGTAAACGGTCGACGTTTCGAGTCCTTCATCAGGACTGGAGAAAAAGAAGATGAGTCAGTGTAAGAAGGTGGGGGAGGGGATGAAGAACTACAAGGTGGTAGGTGATAGGTGGAACCTGGAGAGAGAGAAGGGTGAAGTAAAGTGCTGGAAAGTCAGTTGGTGAAAGAGCTAAAGGGCTGGAGGAGGGGGAATCTGACAGGAGAGGACAGAAGGCTGTGGAAGAAAGAAAAGGGAGTGGGAGGTGATGGGTAGGAAAGGAGAAAATGTGAGAGAGGGGAATGGGGAATGGTGAAGTGGGGGGTGGGCATTAACAGAAGTTCGAGTTGGAGGCTACCCAAATGGAATGTAATGTGTTGCTCCTCCAACCTGAGTGTGGCCTCATTGCGACAGTAGAGGAGGCCATGGACTGACATGTCGGAATGTGAATGGGAATTGGAATTAAAATGGGTGCCCACTGGGAGAGCCCCCATTTTCTGGCAGATGGAATGTAGGTGTTCGGCAAAGCGGTCAATCAATTAACTTCCCAGCTCTTTACTTCACCCCTCTCCTCCTCTTGGTTTCACCTATTACCTACTACCTTGTATCTCTTCCTCCTATCCCCCACCTTCTTACTCTGACTTCTGATCTTTTTTTCTCCAGTCCTGATGAAGGTTCTCGGCCCTAAACGTTGACTGTTTACTCTTTTCCATAGATGCTGCCTGGCCTGCTGAGTTCCTCCAGGATTTTGTGTATGTTGCTTGGATTTCTAGTATCTGCAGATTTTCTCTTGTTTGCCTTCAAAGAAATTTCTAGTTCTTAATGTTTTCCTAAACTGTTGGAGCAATCAAAATCAAATTTACCTCTTTAATTTGTATTCTAGACCCTCATTAATCTTTTTAATTTGAGCTGCACTGAACATGGTTAATATTCTTAATTCACCTGCATTATCTTGTTGCTTTCCTGCATCTTTAGTATTAGAATAAGAACAAGTAATGAAATCATGTTCTTGCTCAAATCAAAATTATGGAGCTGTACTCAGAAATCTGCTTGCTTCATTCATAAAGTGCTCAGTCTGTAAGAAGTTACGCTCATTATTACTTGTTTCTTGGTGCTATGGGAGATGATTGGAGATGAAAATGGCATCTGTTTATCTGGCACACTTTTGAAGTGAATCATTCTGTTACACCATTCTGGTAAAGGTGATTGTGCCAATGAGAATAAACCTCCCCCCCCCCCCCACCCAAATAATCAGCATGCAGTGTTCATTTGAAATTATCTCAGTTATTTTAGCGTTCTAGCCTTCAGTTGATGCCATCTCCAAGTCTTGCACAGTTGCAAATACTCTCAGTAGCACTGTAGCATCAGCAACATACTGAAAAGTAGCATCAATGTTACATAAAGTTGCCAAGTGATTTCTTGTAGTGAGATTGCTCTTAGCACATTTAAGATACAAGCTACAACAATCCAGGGGAAGCGTTGTGGCAGTGACTGAAGGACTTCCTGAAGACTTCACGGAATTTGGATTAAGAATTTGTTGCCAGACATAGATTCCTGAGAGGAAGAAGGGGGAAGAAGGAAATGTGAAGATGAAATAAAAGCAGCCCTCAGGCACCTACATCATGCATGAACAACTAATTTGAGTGTAGTGCCAATAACTGAAGTCTAACCTCCCTCCGATTGGCAATCCTTACCTTCCCTCTGACACTGACATTAAAACATCGTCTTGGCCAAAATGTGAAAATAAATGCAACCATGAAATTTGAATTTCCAAACCAAATATAAATGGAAACCATGGCAGATGTTAGCTAATCTCTCTTGTGTGTTCTCGCAGACCTTAGACCTTTGCTTGTCTCGTGTCCACATAAAGCACATCACTTGGCAACAGCATACCTGGCAGAAGGCTAGTGAGTTTATTGGTGGAGACTCCTGTTGCCTTTGGCCAATGACCACGTGCAAATCTGGAACTAGCTGTTTCAAACTGCATTATATTGGCATGAGTTCAGCAACTTGAGCTGGCCTGTATGTGAGCAATGGTAAAAGCAGTAACAGAATAGTGGAGATGCAAGAGTGCATGCAGTAATCCATAGAAAGGATGTCAGGCTCGTGCTGCTTGGAACAGCAGACACTTTTCCTGGGTCAATGCTTTAGAAATCCAGCAAGTCGGATGGAGACACTTTCCAACCCTGGTTTCTACAGTCATGATAACTGTGATCACACATGCCTTCCACTGCAACACACACACACTCCTGGCAGAGCTGCTTGTGAAGTGAAGTGAAATGCAGCAAGCACTGGAGTGCTTGTGAAGTTGGCCTTCAATTCTATGCTGGAAGAGATGGACTTTAAGCTCTGCACAAACTACTGTGCCAAGTTCAGTTTCCCTCATGCTGATTAACATTTCTGGCATCTGTGTTTATTTATTTAGAGATTATTTAGAGATTTGAGTTATTCTGCATGTTCGTCCACCATCTTTAGTGTAACTTGTCCCAGCAAACCCTCAGTTGAGTCCTGTGCTAACATCAGTCTTTACACCTGAATGACCATCTTCCTGTGCCAGGCCACAAGTCACTCATGATCATTCACACCCCAGATCCTGGGCTAACCTCTAACTAGGTACAGCCAGTGATGGTTTCTAAGCTAATGATTGTTAGTGTGAAATTAATAGACTGTGTGCTTTCATTACTCGTGTTCCTCCACTGCCAAGCCACAATATTTTTCTTGAGTAACTAAAAAGAGAAAGTTGCGATGAGGGATATCCATAAAATAATTGCAATATACAAGCATGAAAGAATTGTGAATAAGAAGGAAGACTGAGAGAGTGTCATCTTTGATTGATTTGGCCTTGTCACTAGGCTAGCCAGGGATATTCCAATATATTTTTAACATTGTCTCTATTGCCAAGGGTAGATTCTGTGGTGCTTTCTCCTGCAATAAAGAAGGGGATAAGTTGTGTGATATATTTAAGACAATAAGACCATAATATGTTGTGGCAGAATTAGGTCATTTGGCCTACTGAGTCTGCCCCCCCCCCCCCACTTCATCATGGCTGATCCATTTCCGTCTCAGCCCCAATCTCCTGCTTTCTTCCTGTATCCCTTCATGCTCTGACTAATCAAGCATCTTATCAACCCTCACCTTTCATATACCCAGTGACTTGGCCTCCACAGCCATTTGTGGCATTGAATTCCACAGATTTAACACTCTCTGGTTAAAGAAATTCCTTCTCTCCATTCTAAATGGACATCCCTCTATTCTGAAGCTGCACCCTTTGGTCCCAGACTCTCCATCATAGGAAACATCTTCTCCAAGTCCACTCAGCTGAGGCCTTTCAACATTCAACAGGTTTCAATGAGATGTCCCCTCATTCTTCTGAATTCCATTGAGTGCAGGCCTGGAGTCATCAAAAGCTCATCTATTTATGACCCTCTTAATTGTGGATGTTATTAGTGGTTAATGATGAATTGTTGGAAGTTTTGAAGCTGAGTCTTTGCATGTCTGAGGAGGAGAATATTAAAGTATGAACTTCAGTTGATAGGGATTGTTGGTGTCCGAAGAATGGAGTTGTGGTTCGCTGCATAGTCTTTGAAGATTGTGATGTGTTTGGAATATGCACTTGATATGTACCCCTTTCTGTCTGAGATTATTGACTTTATTTGAGTAGAGTGTCCAAGTCCTTGGAATTTACCTGTGATTAACTGATCCCATAGTCTTTTTGAATAACTGCTTAGAAGGCCTTATGGCCACCAATTTATTTTAGAAACTGTTCATGTTTTCCTCTCTAAAAAGACCACCACCATGGTATCCAAAATTCTAGCAACTCTTTCTCTCTCTCCTATGTTGTTCCATCCTTAATGTTTCCTATGTTATGTTCATTTGCTACAAGACTTTCAATTCGCAACATGTTTCAGATTAATGAAATACCAGCCACCTTTAGCTGGTGCTTGCCAGTGACGTTTTGGATCTCCTTGCTGATACAGTGGTTATTGTTGACTCCATGCAAACAAACGTGTTGATCAGTAGACAGCAAAACAATGACAAACCATTTACAACTCAATAAACAGCCATTGTGATTCTTGTTCTAGTTTTTTGGTAGTTACCCAATTGAGCCACCTTTTTACATTTCATGAAGCTAACAGTGAACGCCATGCATTATTCTCATCTAACAGTATCTTGTGAAAAATGCAGTTTGTTCAAAGCATGGAAGAAACTTCACAGAAGCTCCTAAATTTTGTTTTCAGTTCACTAAAGGTATTGTGAAACAGTGATATGTGCCAGGTTTGTTGTTTTTCCACTCTGTGTGTCAGTCGAGTGGTCTGAAATATAGTTTGCCTTTGTGTTAATTTGTTATTTCATCTACAAAGAAGCTATACGGGCAATATGCTGTTTTCAGTGTGAAGCTTTTTGCTTTAAAAAATGTTCATTCTTAAACCTGCAACTCACAATTTTACACAAAGCATATTTTCTACTACCCTGTGGTCACTGGCAATGCACATGCTGGGCCATGCTATTTCTTCTGACATTGCAGTCTTCCACTGGGAGGTCTGTAGGGATGGCATGCATTGAGATACTACAAGGAGAAACAATAAGAGAATGCTGAGTAAGGTGTTGCAGTTACAATGAAAGTGCAGTGCAGCCCGACAATAAGGTACAGCAAGTGCCGTAATGAAGTAGATTGTGAAGTCAACAGTCCATCTTATAGCCCACCATCCGGTGGTCCGTTCAATAGGAATAGAAGTTGCCCTTGAGCCTGGTGATAGGTTTTGAACACAAAACACCAGGCACACAAGATATATTTTTATTAGCGTTGAGGAATGACTCCTGGATGTACAAACAGCCGGAACATTAAGTTGCAAACAGATATATCCTAAACTATGTATCAAATGGCAGAAATCTGTCTTTAATTATGTGTCAGTTAAGTAGATGACCACTTAATACTTTCATTGATGTCATGGGGGGAGGGGGGTTTCAATGAAAGTCGATTTATTTGTCCTCCCCTGTGTAGCTCTAATGGTACAGAATCAGAATATGCCAGGCTACATAATTGGTTTCAAAGGCCTTAAAATATTATTGGATGTTAGAGTATAATATATTGTTATACAAGTATTAGTAGAAGTGATTGCCTTGTCAATATCCTAAGAAAATCTGTTAAACGGATCCCCCATGCTAAGCTGGCAATCTACAATCTTGACAGACAGTTGAGCAGGGAGGTTACATGTAAACAATATTTTTTTAAAGACTGTTTCTTGCTTTTTATTAACTGACTACTCCCCCTATCATTTTTAACTCCTGAAAGATGCCCCATGTCTAACAAACCCTCCTAGGATTTTCCTTCCTAGCATGACAAAATTATTGCATGTGTCTAATTAAATACAAATAATTCTGTCAAGCTCTGGTGGTATCAGATTTTTCATGGAAGAGATCTCATGGAACTTCACTGTGATTTACTGTTGTCAGTTAAATCATTTAAAATAACACTTCAATTTGACCAGAAGAAATCTCAGGTCAGATTCTTGTTCTGCACCAAATGAACTGATCTCAGCTGGAGCAATGTGCTGCAATTGAATTGGATCCAGATTCAGATTTATTTTTCATGTGTACATTGAAACATACAGCAAAATGCATCATTTGTGTTAACAACTAACAAAAGCTAAGGATGAGCTGGGAGAGGGTAGCCCACAAGTGTCACCATACACTCCTGCACCAACAATCAACAAAACCTTTCCTCCCTCCCACCCATATGTTAAAGCTCACATAATTGGGTTATGAGAATGGTGTAGGTGTGGGGTGAGAATGTGGAAGTTGCAGGAGAGAAAGAAGTAGTTTATGCCAAGGTACCCTTTAGCATTGTTACCCTTTTCAGTTTGGTTGACCTCAGGTGAAATTAGACTGGAGCTAAATTGTCATTCTCCTTCAAGGCAAGAAAGAGTCATTTGAGGATGGGTTGAAAGAGTAGTGAAGAGAAGTGGAAGAGGAATCCAAAACTAAAGCAAGGGTGTAGAATTCATAAATGTCTGACACAGGTTCCAACATTTGATTCAATAGTGTAAGGTACTATGGTGCATTGCTTTGCCAAAGTTAATATGGTCTGAAGGACTTCTTGCTCTGAAATAGTTATTGGAAAGACAAATCAAACATTTTATAAAATCATTGAGTTTAACACAACACCAGGATCCAGTCTGCATTACAAAATGTGTTTACCCTGGCAGGATCAAGAAGCTTACAGTGAGGCTGTTCATGGTGCATTCATATGAATACTGCAACAGGGAGCCAAGAATGCCAAACAGATGATGCTAATGAAAATGAAAAGGATTGCATGATTTGAGGACATTTAATTTAGTGGCATTTATTTACAGTCATATAATTATAGAGCTATACAGCATAGAAGCGTCTCCTTCAGCTGAGCTATTTTGTGCTATCCAAGGGGCCTGTCTGCGTTGGTCTCAAGTGCCTGCATTTGGCCCAAATCCCTCTAAACATTTCTTAAACATGTACCTGTCTAAATATCTTTTAAATGTTGTCATTTTACCTGCCTCCACCACTTTCTCTGGCAGCTCATTGCATTTCACCATCACCCTCTGTATGAAAAGCAAGTGAATTCTCATTCAGTCCGCTTTCATTTTTTCCCCTCAACTTAAGCCTATGTCCTCTAGTTTTAGACTTCCCTATCCTGGGGAAAAGACTGTGATCATTCACCTTATCCAAGCCCCTTATGATTTAATATAACTCCATATGGTCACCCCTCAGCCTTTTATACTCCAAGAAAAACAGACCCAGCCTTTCCATTCTCTACTTATAACCCAAGCCATCCTTGTGAACCTTTTCTGCACCTGCACCCTTTTCAGCTTAATGACATGCTTCCTATAGCTAGGTGACCAGAGCTCCACACAATATTCCAAGTGCAGATTTACTAATGTCCTAATTAGCTAGAACATGATGTCCTAAATTTTCTTTTCAAACCCTGACTGATGAAGTCAAGAATGCCAAATGCCTTCTTCACTACTCTAATACCTGTGTTGTCACTTTTAGGGAACTGTGTACTTGTACCCCTGGGTCTCTGTTCTATTCTGCTCTTCAGGGTTCTGCCATTAACTATATAAGTCTTGTCCTGATTTAACTTCCCAAAATGCAACACTTCACACTTGTTTGCATTAAATTCCATCTGCCATTCTTTAGCCTACTTTCCCAGTTGATTAAAATCCTGTTGTAACCTTAGATAACCTTTTATTTCTGTCCACTGTACCACCAACTTTGGAGTTAACTTACTAATTATTGCCACATATGTTTTCATCTAAGTCATTAAACAGATGACAAACAAAATAGAACCTAGCGCAGATCCATTTGAAGCACAAGCAGGAGGCAATCTGTAGATGTTAGAAATTCAACGCTACACATAAAAATGCTGGAGGAACTCAGCAGGCCGGACAGCGTCCATGGAAAAGAGTATAGTTGAAGTTTCAGGTGAGACCCTTCATCAAGACTGTAGGGTCTTGGCCCGAATTGTTAACATTTTACTCATTTCCATAGATGCTACCTGGCCTGCTGAGTTCCTCCAGCATTTTGTGTGTGTGTGTGTGTGTGTTGCTCTCCATTTGAAATATGACTGGCTACAGGCTCCATTCAGGAAAACAACTCTGCACTACCACACTCAGACTCTGGCCACAAAGACAATTTTGTATCCAATTGACCAGTTCACTCTAGATCCCATATGATATAACTTTCAGTCAGCAGGACCTTATCAAAGGCTTTCCCAAAGTCCATGCATCACTCTGCCTTCTTCCCACATCAATCCATTTGACCACCTCTTCAAAATACCCTGTTGAATTCATGGGGCACCATTTCCCACCCACTAAGGCACGCTGATAATCCTAGTCAGTCATTCTCTTTCCAAGTGCTGGTAGAACCTGTCTCTCAGAATCCCTTTCAATCCCACCTGTCATTCTCCAGTCTTCCGGTACCACACTTGTGGCTAATATTATAGGAAAGTCTGAATTGCAACTACTAGTCAGTACTTTGGATATAACTATCACCACCTCTGGCATGCTTTATGAGCTCAGCAGGATAGATCCATAGCTTTAGATATATGAAGGAGGGTTGGGGGGGTGTATTCAAAATTTACTCTTATTGCTTGGAATTTCACCATATAGATAAGGCGAAGGAAATTTGGTGATTGTCACTTACAGTTCACCCTCAACTGATGAATGAGATCTTTCATATTTAGCATTATTTGTAGATACAGTAAGGAAAGAAAAGGTACAGTTTTAGTTTACTTTGAACACTAAGTAACCACCACTAAGAATGATTCAACAGTATCACCAACTATGCTTCATCATATGATGAAAATTCAGTATATCATAGGATTGATCTAAAGGACTGTCAAGTATTTATTATTGTTTCAAAATACAATCTATATCAAGTCTTTTGGTTACTTACTCTATAGTGTAATCCAATGGAAATGGATTAAACCTGGTAATAAGGTATGATTCTGCAGATGCCGGAATCAGGAGCAACAAACAATGTGCTGGAGGAACTTGGTAGGTCAAGCATCATCAGTGGGAGGAAAGAAATGTTGGCTTTTTAGGTCAAAACCTTACATCAGTGATAGATGGTAGTACAGGCTGATAAGCTATGAGACGTGTGAGTGTCAGATGTATATCAGCACCATCTATTAATTTCATGTTCAGCAGTATCTAAGCAGTTAGGTTTTGGTAGTGGAAATCTTTTAGAAACATCAATACAAACATAGATCCATAGCTTTAGATATATGAAGGGGGGTTGGGGGGGGGTGGTATTCAAAATTTACTCTTATTCCTCTAAGGGTTGTCACTTAGAGGAAAATGGCTTAATAAGGACAGGCCAGCATTGAATTCTTAAGGGAAAATTGTACTTAACGAATGTAGTAATGTTTTTTTTAGCAAATTGAGTTTATGAAAATAATGCAATTAATGTTATGTAACTGGACTTCCAAAAAGCCTTTAAAAGACAAAAGGATGTTAGTTAAAAGCAAGGTTAAATAAATGATTTTGTGCTGACACTTAAAAGTGTCAACTGAGTTTGCATCCCTTATAGTTTTAGATATTGAATTCTACAGTTCAGGAACATTGTTCAAATAAGCTGACTTGCCAATGATGAAATGGACTATATAATAAAAAAGTAGTGATTGAAAATTGCTTAGACTTGTTTTTATACTTCTTAATATGTTGGGCTTTTTCTCGTTTTTTCTTGGAAATCACACTCTAGAAATATCCCAGTAAGTCACTTCAGTGCCCTTTTTAAAACCCAGGGAACTGAGGAAGAAAAGGGCAGGTTTGAGAAATGTAGTCTGTTGAGCAATTCAGTCAGATCATGGCTGGTCTGTAACCTGTATCTGTATATCTCCCAGTTCTTCATATCACTTTATATTTTTGGTTAACAAAGATCCGTCAGTTACGGTTTCAAAATGAGCATCATTGCTGTCAGTGGAAGAAAGTTTTAAGCCTCTGTCATCTTTTGCATGCGTGATTGTTTCACAAAGGCCCACCTCCTATTTTTAAACTATGTCATTTATTTCTGGACTCCTTACCTACCAGAGACTTCCTGTCAGTCTTAACTGCTTTCTTTATCAGATCATCCATGAAACCTTCTAAATAATTTGGAAAAATCTATAGCTTGCTTAATGTCTCTTTATTATTTAATGCATACTATTCTGTTATCTTTGATTTCATCAAAAGGCAGTAAGTTTTTTTAAAGATATGGTAACTTTTTTTCAGAATTCTATTTGTAGTCCAACTGCTGTCTTGTAGAATATTTCAAATGAGTTTATGTTCTGTGTACATAGACCCAAACTCTCTTTAAACTGCTAAAATAAAAGAAGAAAATGCTGCAAATTCCCATCAGGTTAGGCTGCATCTTTTGGAAAAGAAATTGTGTTAGCATTTTGTCAGAACTGGGAAGGAGATTTTTAAAAATGCTAATTAAACTGCAGGGTGGATGGAGAATGTCCCTGTTGTGGTTAAACCAGGTGATCATTTTCTCTTTCTCTTCCCACAAGTTGACTTCACATGACCTACTTGATACTTCCCAACATTTCAATTTTTATTTTAGATTTTCATCATGAGCAGTTTTTCTTTTGAATTTTCACTTAATGGACCATTTTTACTTCCCTGTCTTAGAAAGTATTCTACAAGTTTTCCAGACACCTAAGGCAATGAACACATTTGCCATCATTGAAATCCTGCTTTGTGCAGTTTAACCTATTCCTTAAATCTATTAATAATACAAAAATAATTTTACATGCTCCTGCGTGGTAGGTTGGTCCCAAAGGTGGGATCACATGGGACCCAGGATGAACTGGACAATTACATTAAAAATGGTCTTGGTGGTAGAAGTCAGAGGATGGTACTGGAAGATGTTTGTTTGATTGGATACCTGTGACTAGCTGTGTGCTGTAGAGATCTGTGGGCTGGCTCCCCTCAACTGCTTGAATGGTTTGGATGGAATGTATGTGGATGACACCAAAGAGGACAGTGAAGAGGTTTATCAGGGTGCCCACCAAACGTAGTTCCATTTGCTTGAACTTTGCCTACATCCTGATAAACCCTTCAAACTCCTGTGCCTGTCCAAATGTCACTTAAATGCTGTAATTGTACCCACCTCCATCAATTTCTTTAGCAGCTCATTTCATATATGCTCATGATTATATAAACCTCTGTAAGATCACCTCTCAGCCTCCAGGGAAAACATTTCCCACCTATCCAGCCTGAAATCCTCAGGTCACAGCAACATCCTTGCAAACCTCTTCTGCATCCTCTCTACTTTAATCACAACCTTACTATTGCTAGGCAACCAGAGCTCCAAGTGTGATTTGACCAACATGTTGTATAACTGACACAGAAGATTCCTAGCCAAGCATGCCATATGCTTTCTTTACCATCCTGTCACCTGTGTCACTTTCAGGGAACTGTATACTTATACCCCTGAGTCTCTGTAGTACAGTATTCCTCAGGGCCATTATATTCATTTTGTATGTCTTGCCCTACTACATTATTTCACATTTTTATGAGTTAAGTTTCTTCTGTCATTCTGTTGCCCATTTTCCCCATTGATCCAGATACTTGTTGTATAATTAGACAACCTTCTTCACTGTCCACTATATTACTACTGATGTCACCTGAAAGCTCAGTAGACATGCCACCTGCATTGTTATCCAGATTGTTAATATACATGACTCTTGCCAAACATGGATGTAAACTGGACCTACGTAACATTGAAAGTGTATGTGAATAACTCCCATTGCTCTACCATCATTTACGTAATCTACCAAATTTATTCTGTTTGTTGCTGCTGATCTCTGTTTTACTTTCACTGAATACAACACTGGCCCGAAGAGACTGGGCTGAACCTTGCTGGGAAACAGTGGTCCCATACCTAACTCCCAGCATTCCTCAGTATGCTTGGGATTTTCATGCAAAGGCAAGTGCTCAATTTTGCTGGAAACTCTTCATTCGTATTTGTTGACTGCTGTTTGATGTTGGACTTTTCATGGAGGTTGGGAATGGTGGACAAACTTGCTGCAGTTCCTCAGCACTTAGGCATGAGGTTCTGTCTGCTGAATGTGTGCCAGGTTAGAACTGGCACTGGAACAGCAAGTCCATTCATCCCATTCGAAACGAATGGCTGCACAGCACTGGGATTAGTAATAGTTCATTTACATTTTTAAACTGATTTAATTTGGTTAATGTGCTTTTAAATCTTTTAATTTTTAACCTTGTTAGTTTTCATTTTCCTTTAGTTTTTGAATTTCAAGAACATTGTGAAGTTTTAAGAGTTTATCTCTCATTATATCTGTTCAACATGTTTACAGCTCTTCCTGTATCATTTTCCCTTGATGTGTTTGGTTTACATTCTGGCTGTCTTGCAGCCATATCTTGGTAATGGTTTCCTTGTCAATCCTTCCAAGCTGAATTTGCATTTGTAAATTACTATGCCTTTCGCATTCTTGCGTGTTTGTACAGCAACCTTTACTTGAGCCTATACTTTAACTTGTTGTAAAGTTTACTTGCACATTTCTTCTTTCTGAGTACTGGTTTAATTATCCTAACCTCTTGGTTTTCCAGCCACCCATCTGACTAAAGTGTAGTGATCCTTCCTGAAAGTGTGATAGCCAGAATTGTACACTAAACTTGGTTTGCTTTGTAAATCTTTAACATTTTTACTATGAATTCTGTGCTTTAGGATGTCATATGCTTCCCTAACTGCTTTGTTACTCCATCCTGTCCCCATCAGCAAAAATATGTGGACATTTACCTCACATTTCTCTGTACATGCACCTCTAAGCTTGTGCAATCTAGTTTTCATTGTCCTTTCCCATTATATCTTCAAGAAATCACCTCAGAATTTTCTGTGCTGAACTTTATCTGCCATATGTTGCCCATTCTCCAGTCTTTCACTCCACTGCCCTCCCCCCTACCCCACCCAACCCCAACTGGAAGTCCAAGTCATTCGTATTGGAACACCAACAGTTGTAATATTAGACTTTAGGGAAGTCGTTATCTCTTTCCTGTCTTAAAGTTATCCATTCCCTTCTGTTTTTGATCCCTTGAGCAGTAGAATGTCCACACTGATACTACTCCATCATCCGGTGGGCTTCAGTTTCACCAATGATTTGAATTTCCATAACTATAATATTAACTGCACTGCCTGGCGTTCCTCACTGTTGTTTCGTCAAAACACCGAATCATTTCAGCAGATACATGCTGACTCTCTTTAATAATAGCTTATATTTGTCATTTGTTTCACCAAAAACTGAAAATGTTACTTGAGAAATCTGGTCCAGTTTTTGACATTTTATTCATAGCTTTTCCACACAGTTCAAGGTTAAGATTTCCGATTATTTTCTGTTTTATGAGTGCATGGTGTGCATAATTGGCTGTAAGATATTTGCACATAAGAAAATAAATGTGATGCCAAAGTATGACAAATTTTCCATGACACAACACTTGGTGAGCTGGATGATATAGCAGTATCAGGGATAAGAAATATTTTGATAGTATTGATGAAGGTAAATAATTAGATCACCTGAAGCTGAAAAGGAAAGTTTGTTGGGGTGTTTCAATAAAAGTGAAAGGGAAATCACAGGATTGGGCTGATTTGGAAGTGTAGATCAAGACTCTGGTTACCTTGATGAGGCAAGATATCTTGGAATTTGGCAGCACGGGTAACAAAAGAAATTGAGGTTTGGCAGCTTGAAGATGGGGATTTTGCAGCAGTGTGGAAGACATTTTGTGGTTTGCTCTTATGACACCCATATTTGCATTGCTTACATAGTTAAGTCTTTATGTAAGCCACATTGATTTAAGAATGTTAAGAGGCACTCAGCATATGTTTTTTGTCCCATAATTAACTACCTTTAAAACTTATGAAATTTTTGAAGCAAAAGATTATTGCTCAAATGAATTTTCACCTTGTAATGCTTTAAATCTGTCATAAAAGGAGCCAAAAGTAAATTGAATGAAGAAATTATTTGATTTTTCCAATTCTGAAAATGATTAATTTTATAAAGCAAATATCGTGTACCTACTTTCAGTAGAAAGAGAATAATTTCTGTAAACTTCCCTCTTGAAATTTTGATAATACTTTATATATGAAACTTTACCTGAAAAGAATTGAGTTGTGATTAATCTTTTCAAATAATTTAGCTAAGTAAAACCTCAGTAAACATCTTGTTCATCTCTATTTTGTGCGTGGTAGGTCATGTGTAGCCAACCTTATAGAGTTTTTTGAGGATGTTACCAGGAAAGTTGATCAAGGGAAGTCAGAGGTCTCCTTCATCTCATATTAAGGAATGAGACCTGGTAGGTGACTGAAGTTGTTGTTGAAGAGCACTTTGCGTCTAGTGATCATAAAGCCAATAGTTTCAGTATTGCAAGGAACAAGACTGGTCCTCTGGAAGATCAGAAAGATAATCTATGCATGGGGGAAATGTTAAATGGATTTTTTACATCTGTATTTGCTTGGGAGATGGACACAGAGTCTATACAAGTAAGGCAAAGCAGCAGCAAGGTCACGGACCCGATACAGATTACAGAGGACAAGCTGTTTTCTGTCTTGGAGCAAATTAGAGTGGACAAATCCACAGGGCCTGACAAAGTGTTGCCTCGGACCCTGTGGGGGGCAAGTGCAGACATTGCAAGGGATATTGCATAGCAGAGATATTTAAACGTGTGAAGTCCCGGAGGTTTGGAGGAGAGCTAATTTTGTTCCGCTGTTTAAGAAAAGCTCTAAAAATACACCAGGAAATTATAAGCCGGTGAGCCTGACATCAGTAGTGGTAAAGTTAGTGGAAGTTATTCTAAGGGACCAGATATAGGAGTATTTGGCTAGACAGGGATTGATTAGTGATAGTCAGCATGGCTTTGTGCATGGTAGGTCATGTCTAACCAAACTTATAGAATTTTTCAAGGACGATACCCAGGAAAGTTGATGAAGGCAAGTCAGTGGACGTTGTCTACATGGGATTCAGCAAGGCACTTGACAAGGTCCCGCATGGGAGGTTGGTCAAGGAAATTCAGTTGCTCAACATTCAAGATGAGGTAGTAAATTGGATTACTCATTTGCTTTGTGGGAGAAGCCAGAGAGTGGGAGTAGATGGTAGTCTCTTTGATTTCATGCCTATGACTACTAGAGTGTGGCAGGGATCAGTGCTGGGTCCTTTGTTGTTTGTTATCTCTATCAATCATCTGGATGATAATGCCCTAAACCAGATCAGCAAATTTGCAGATGACATCAAGATTGGGTGTGTAGTAGACAGTGAGTAAGACTATCAAAGCTTGTAGTCTGATCTGAACCAGATGGAAAAATGGGCTGAAAAATGGCAGATGGACTCTAATGCAGACAAGTGTGAGGACCGACCAGGGTAGGTCTTACACAGTGAGTGGTAGGACAGTGTGGTAGAACAAAGGGATCTGGGAAATCAGGACCATAATTCATTGAAAGTGGCATCACAGGTGGATAGGGTTGTAAAGGAAGCTTTTGGCACATTGGCCTTCATAAATCAAAGAATTGAGCCCAGGAGCTGGGATATTATGTTGAAATTGTGTAAAACGTTAGTGAGGCCTGACTTGGAGTATTGTGTGCAGCTTTTATCACCCACCTACAGAGAAGGTGTAAATAAGATTGAAAGTGTACAGAGGAAATGCATAAGGATGTTGCAGGATCTGGAAGATTTGAGTTATAAAAAGATTGAAGGGGTTAGGACTTCATTGCCTAGAACAAAGAAGAATGAGGGGAGATTTGATAGTTATACAAAATTATAAGGGATATTGATAGCGTAAATGAAAGCAGGTTTTTTTCCACTGAGGTTGGGTGAGACTACAACTAGAGATCATAGGTTAAAAGTGAAAGGTGAAATGTTTAAGGAGAACATGAGGGGAAACTTCTTCACTCAGAGGGTCGTGAAAGTGTTGAACAAGCTGCCAGCACAAGTGGTGAATGTGATTTTGATTTCAACGTTTAAGAGAAGTTTGGAGAGGTACATGAATGGGAGGGGTATAGAAGGCTATGTTCTGGGTGCATGTCGATGGGATTAGGGAATTTAAATGGTTTGGCATGGACTAAATGAGTCGAAAGACCTGCTTCTGTGCTGTAGTTTTCTATGAATAAAAAGACAAAATGTCAACTTTCAAAAACAACACTAATCAGCATACTCTGATAATGAAAAATCTGATAATGATGAGAGTGACACAGGACTGAGATTTACAAACTTAACAAGAGACAGACAATATGGCTTACACCAGGAGTGAACGGTAAATTAATTGAAATGGAATTGGACACTGGCTCAGCTGTTTTAGTTATTCCACAAAATGAGTTTGAATGGCATTTCAAAGACACTGGACTGAAGTCTGCAGATATCCAACTAAGTACTTATGCTGAACAAGAGATAACTCCTGTGGGAATGACATTTGTAACAGTGAGATACAATGACCGGAAGTTACATTGGGCTTGTATGTGGTAAAAACAGAAAGCCTAGTGTTGTGGGGACATGATTGACTGAGACAACTACAACTTGATTGGAGACCCATCCAATCAGATCAGCTGCATGCCACATCTCCTACAAAAGAGTCAAGTGAAAGAATTAAGAAAGGAACTGGATGATGCCACAGAAATGTTCATGGATGGCAATGGAAAACTCAAACATATCAAGATAAAATAATATTAAATGACAATGCCACACAGAAGTTATACAAACCCCACTCAGTTCCTTTTACCACCTGTAATAAAGTAGCCTGTGAGCTCGATCACATGAAGGCTGAAGGAACTCTTTCCAAGGTTGAGTGGAGCCCATGGCAATGCCAATGGTCTCAGTCACCAATAAGATGGGTCTGTTAGTAGCTGTGAAGTTTTTAAGGTACTGAAAGTAGATAAGTACCCTCTGCCCAGGTTAAAGGATACCCTTGCAAACCTTTCTGGATAGAAACTTACACAAATGTGCTGAAAAGGTTCAAGCAGTGGTGGATGTCCAGTGGCCAAAGGATGTCTCACAGTTCTGATCCTCTTTAGGATTTGTCAATTACTCTAACTGGTTCCTGCCAAACTTATGTACTGTGCTCAACCCCATGAACTTGTTACTATAGTTTGGGAAGAAATTGCAATGGACAAAGCAGTGTGAGGAGGTTTTCAAAAAGGTAAAGGGAATGGTGACGTCAGACACTGTACTCACACATTATGATCCACATTGTCCAATGAAGTTTGCCTGTGACACCTCGCCCTATAGTATAGGTGCAGTCATGTCACATGTTATGAGTGATGGAAGTGAACACTCCATAGCATTTGTATCACATTCCCTGACCGATACAGAAAAAGATTACACATCAATTGGCAGAGGGCTCTTGAGCCTGGTTTGGGGTGTAAAATGCTTTGACCAGTGCTTGTATGGGAGAGAGTTTCCCCTTGTTACTGATCATCAACCCATAGTATCTATTTTCAGTCAATAGAACGGTGGTCCACTAACAGCTACAGTGCGAATACAGAGATGGGCTCTGTCTCTTGCAGGACACAATTACAAAATTTATTTCAAGAAGACAACTAGTCATTGAAATGCTGATGGATTGTCCCATTTATTCTTGGAAAGGGAAATAACTGAAAAATTTTCAAAAGAGGACACTCCTCTTGACATGTTCTCCCTGATGCAAATCGAGAGTCTCTGTTACAGCAGAGATGATCCAAAGGGAAACCAGAAAGACCCCACACTGTCTCAAGTCTACAAGGCCAGAAAATGGCTGGAGTGTGCAGCAGAAAGTCCAGTTCCCCATATTAACCAGCACCAGGATGAACTTGCCTTATGTGGGGATTGAGAGCTATTGTACCATTCAAGCTGGGAGATAAAGTGTCGGAGGAGCGATATATCGGTCCTCTAGGCATGGTCAAATTGAAGGTGTTGGCTCGGTGTTTTGTCTGGTGGCCCGGAATAGATTAGCAGATTGAGCAGCTTGCCATGCACCGTGCGGAATGCCAACACATCCAGAAGATGCCAAGTGCAGCACCTCTTCACGCCTGGGAATAGCCTGCATTGCGCTGGCAGAGGATTCATGTGGATTTTGCCAGACCATTCATGGGCACAATTTTCTTGTTCGCAGTAGATGCAGCTACAAATTTGCCAGAAGTGTTCACAATGGCCTCCAACACTGCCTCACATACTAAAGATGTATTGAGAAGCCTCTTCCCAAGGACTGGTGCTCCAGAACACTCAGTGACAATGGACCATAGTTTGTTGTGGAACAGTTTCAGTCATTCCTGAAAATGAATGGAATGAGACATATTACATCTGCATAGCACCATCCAACTACAACTGACTTGGTAGAAAGTTTTGTCCAGAATTTAAACAAAGCACTGCGAGCAAGGTCAGCAGAACACACTATACTTATACTGAATCAGAAGCTTGCAAATTTCCTCCATGCATATTGCAGTGCAGTACACTCCACAATCCACAACTCACCAACGATGTTGTTCCTGGGTTCTCCCTTGCGCTCTCTCCTCAAACCCAATCTCAGAAGGGGTATGCAGGAAATACAACTGACACACATTGAAGGCTCCTCAAACATGGCAGTTCGATGCTTCACTCCCTTAGTGAGGGATTACAGAGGTAATCAAAAGGGGGTACTTGGAAAGATTAAGGACAGAACTGGAAAACTCATCTACACAGTGGAGATTGTGTCTGATATCCTCTGGAGAAGACACTTCGATCAGTTGAGGAGGGCAGAGACAATTGTTAGAGAAGAAAGGTGTAGAGAGCTAGCAGATGCTTTTCCTGCAGTCCCAGTTTGATTAAGCATTCCTTGATTGTTTACATAATTCATTGCAGGTTACATGTAAAACTATGTGAATGGTATACATCATTATGTCACCACGTCATGCGGACCTTGCTTAAAAAACAAGTTAGACTCACATTCCTGGTTCTCTTGTTTTCCTTTCAATTAGTTTTTATGTTTTAGAGTTACAAAACGTAACAATGTCTATCTTTTCAATGTCTCCACGGACTGCAGAACATGGAGTGTGTCCCTGCCATTCCTTCCTGTCCCTGTAACCTTTGTACATTAGAACTTAATTCTTACAGTGAAAAGTCAGTGGGATTCAAGATGCAGTGCCTATGTGTTGTCCCTAACTTCTTCTAAAGGCAAAGACACTATATGGTGAATATCCAGTTGTCAGCCTGATGCATTCTTCTTTGATAGATCCTAACTTTGATCTCATTCTTGAGATTCTTGAACCACTTCCTGCCTGGGTAGTTCCTCTGCTAACCTTGAAGTTCAAAGTAAATTTATTATCAAAGTATATATATATATATGTACAACCCTGAGATTCATTTTCTTACACAGTAAGTTCAAGCAACACTATGGAATCAGTGAAAGACGGCACCCAACAGGATGGACTAACAACCAATGTGCAAAACAGAAAACAACATTGTGTAAATACAAAAAGAAAGAAATAATATATAAATAATAATAATTAAGCAATAAATATTAAAAACATGAGATGAAAAGTTCAGTGATGAGGCAAATGAAGTTGGGTGAATTTATCCCCATTGGTTCAAGAGACTGATGGTTGAGGAGTACTAACTATTCCTGACCTGGAGGTGTGAGTACTGAGGGTCCTGTACCTTCTTCCTGATGGCAGCAGCAAGAAGGAGCATTACCTGGATGCTGGGGGTCCTTGATAATGGATGCTGCTTTCCAGTGACAGCACTCCCTCCACGTAGATGTGCCCAGTAGTGCTTATGTGCTCATTTTATTTGACTATGGTTTCACTTCTCCAAGGCTAAGTAACACCACCCATCTTCTAGGAAAAGGGAGTGAAGAGAGAGCTGACTACAAGAAGTCACAAACAATTAATCTATGTTCTTTTGAAGTTAAGAAACATGCCTAGAATGAGAAAAATTAAACTCTGTTGGATTACTCAGTTTGTCAGTCATGATCTGTAGAGAGAGAAATAGAGTTACTTTTTTCAGGCTAGTGATTCTTCATCAGAACTGGAGAACCAAGGAAACAAGTGTGTTTTAAGTTGTGGAGGTGAGGGGCAATGGTAATGAGAAAAAAAATAATATCTGTAGAGACCAAGGAGCTCTCTGGCTAATCATAGCAAAGTCGTCTGAGGGAGATGAATAAAAGAAGCTGGAAAGAGAAACATCCAATCAGCTTGACTTGTGAGATGCAGAGCCCAGTGCAATACAGACAAAACGCTACAGGCTCTCAGCACGCCAGGCAGCATCTATGGAAGTTAATGAAAAACCAACATTTCAGGCCGTTTTTATCACTGTTAAGGCAGCTGAAAGCGTGGATGTTTGGGAAATGGAGGAAATGCGGGTGAGGGTAGCATCTATGGTGGAGGAAGGAAAACCCTGCTCCGTGATGTCATGGAAAGGAAAACTATATCCTGGAAACAGATGCAGTAGAGATGGAGGAACTGAGAAAAGGCATTTTTACAGGAGACAGAGTGGGAAGAAGTATAGTCAAGATAACTGTGGTAGTTTTATAAAAGATGTCAGCCGACAGTTCGTCTCCAGAGATGGAAATAGGGAGATTGAGAAAGGGGACAGAAGTGTCAAAAAAGGACCAAGTGGACTTACAAGCAGGGAAAAAGTTAGAGACAAAGTTGATGAAATTGATGAGCTCAGCATGGGTGCATGAAGCAGCACCAGTGCAGTAGTCAGTGTAGTGGAGAAAGAGTTGGGGAGCATAACCGGGGAAGACTTGGAACATGGACTGTTCTACTTAGAGGTGGGTATAGCTGGGGCCCACATGAGTGCTCATGGCCACCCTCAAGTCTGGAGAATGTTGAAGGAGCTGGAGGAAAATTTGTTGAGGGTGAGGACTAGTTCTGCCAGATGGAGGAGGGTAGTGTTGGAGGGGAACTGCTTGGTTCTTTTATTGAGAAAGAAATGGAGAGCTTTAAGGCCTCCTTGATTGGGGATAGAAGTCTATCAGGAATGGACTGAAAATGATGCAGTCAGAACCAAGGATTTGAAAGTTAGTGAGGAAATTGAGAGCATGCGAAGTATCATGGATATGGGTGGGGAGGGACTAAACCAATGGGGATAGAACGGAATCAAGATATGAGGACATGAGTTCAGTGGGGCAGGAGCAGGCAGAGACAATAGGCCTACCCAGACAGTCAGGTCCAGGTGACATTTAGAATGAGAAATTTTTTTTATTGGAGGCTACTTCTCATGGCTAGATAGTCCAAATTTAATACTCGTGCTTTCATGTTTTAAGATTTAAATGGGGTGAAATGTTATGGGTGTTGTGCATTGTGAATCTTAAAATTCTTTACCTAAGAAGGCTGTAGATGCCAGTGGAAGAGTAAGTTTGAGATTGAGTGATATTTTGTTATATTGTTGTTATATACCAACGTACAGTGTAAATCTTGTTTTGCATGTCATCCATACAGATAATTTTATTACAGCAGTGGGACTAAGTAGTACAAGGGAAAGCAGTAACACAGTGCAGAGTAAAGTGTTATAGCTACAGATAAAGTGTAGCACAGGTAGACAGTAAGGCACAAGGTGATAACGAGGTAGATGATGAGGTCAAGAGTCCATATTATCGTACTAGGAGACCATTCATCAGCGTTTTAAGGGAATTATGGGCTATGGGGATGAAGTAGGAAAACAAAGCTGAAATTGAAAATCAACCATTGAATTTATAGATTATATCTTTAATTTTGTTTGGGTATTGGTTGGGCCAGAATGGTCCCATTTTTGAGTGCTTGACTTGCACTGATGTTAGGAATCATTTTAATAACTGCTTGGAATTCCAGAGCTTCTGTATATTCTGCATGCTACATTCTTAAGTAGAATAATTAGAATACCCAATGGAAAAATTTTGTTAAAAAATGCAATTGTCATCAGTAAGGAATTTCATTCTTTTTAGAGTTCTTTAAACCCTAACAAGAAACAGATATTGCTAACAGCTAAAATAGATTTCCACTGAAGACTGCCAAGAGGCAGGCATATTTTATCATTAAAGTTTAAACATAGGCACATGGAGAAAACTATTGGCCAGATAAGTACAGGCCAGTTAATGTAAAACAATTGAGAACAGGTTGGCTGCCACATTCAAAATAAGCTGGATTGATATATATTTTTTTGTATTTAACATCCATACCACCTTATGACTTTTATCGGTCAACTTTGCTGGGTGTCAAGATTCAATTCAGTGGGTATTCACTTCTACAAATAAATAGGGTGTTGTAAAGGAGAAATTGTACAATTACTGAAAATCACCTAGACATTGAGGGAGTACATGTATTATTCTGTTAGTTACTGAGTGTGAGCATGAAAGTCCCAGGCTTTCTATTCAAAGTTAATTGATCTTAGCTCAGATAGTGGTGGGGAACTATGATTGATATGAGTATAACTGAGCTTGGGATGTTAAAGGATTCCTAAGGTTCCTGCTATAAATTTCTTTCACTGCATGGCCCTATGATAGAATGGTCTTCCCACAGTTACTGATTGGGTAAGTATAGAGAAAAGCCATCATGATTAAATATTGTGGGGCACTTTATACCAACATGAATCATCACTTTTAGGGCAGATGAGCAGTAAAGAAATAAAATAATACTTGATCATTTCAAATTAAAAGAGAAAATTAAAGACTTCATGGAAATCATAGACACAGCAGGGGTCTTTGCTGTATTGTCTATCGAAAAGATGGTTCTGAACTGGCATGTCTGTTAAATAGTTGACTTTTACACAAAGATTTATAATGTTTTTTAAATATTCTGCACATTCCACAATACAAGGGAAAGAATCACCTGGCAGCAATTAGCCTATGATACGTTTTAAACTATAATAAAGGAGAATTTGGGTGCTTAATTCAAAACGTTCCCTGGAAGTGAAAAGCATAACTGTTTCCTGAGTATGTACTGACAGTGAGTTCCCTGGAGATAGGATCTCATAAAAGCAGCAAGGGGCCAGAAACTGTGCTGTGCTCAAACTTCATATTAACACAGCTTCAGCACTAAATGACAACTTTAATGGAATTCAGTCATATGACAAAGGTAATCAGGTTAGATAGCTTGAAAGTTTTAAATCATCTCATCTCTGATTTGTTCAAAAGATGAAAAGAATGGGGTCGATATACGTTTATACTTCATCCCAAGTAAAACTAAATAAAACTGTTGGTGAAGAGCTATAACCACTGCCAGATTGCAGATCTACTGTATCTATAGAGCTGGCAAGAATTAATCATAATTCCAAGCTGGACTTGTTTCATAACTGTGCCCAATTCACATCAGTGTCTTTTGACAGTGAACACAAGAATATTTGCCTGTACAACATTGACATGTTGGTTAAGATCAGAATGATGAAAGCAGCATCCATCATCAAGGATCTGCACTGCCCAGACCATGCTTTCTTCTCACTGCTGCCATCAGGAAGAAGGTACAGGAGCCTCAGGACTCACAGCACCAAGTTCAGGAACAGTTATTACTCCTTCACCATCAGGCTCATGAACCAGCGGGGATAACTTCACTTGCCCTATCACTGAACAGCTTCTACAACCTGTGGATCACTTTAAAGGACTCGTCATCTCATGTTCTTGATACTTATTGCTTATTTATTCATCATTATTATTTACTTTTTTTCTTTTCTATTTAGATAGTTTGTTACCTTTTCCACATTAGTCATTTGTCCATCCTGTTGGGTGTGGTCTTCCATTGATTTTATTATGTTTGTTGTATTTACTGGGTACGCCACAAGAAAATGAACTTTTGGATTGTATAGGGTGACATACATGCACTTGACTCTGAACTTTGATATTAGCTTCAAAGTTAGTTCAAGAAGTTGTGGATTGAAACCTTTAAAGGCTTCCCTGCTACCTGTATCATCAGGATAGAATAATAGCAGAAGCATTCGGAAGTGTCAGGGAAATATTCCAATTGCATCTTCATTAGATTGTTTGAAGTGCAGTAAGTACATTTGTAAGCAATACGAAGTCAGATACTTAGCCTCCAAATTAATAATCTTGGGCTGAGACCAGGGCAGGAGAAGGTGTTAAATGTTTTGGATGCATGAGAATCAAGTAGTGTTACAAAGCCCTGTTCTTTCCTGGGAATGCTTCAACCTGTGCTTGATTTCCTTTGGACCAGTGCACCACCTTAACCAGTGTGATGATGCAGTGATCCCACAATGTTATATGGGACAGAGTTCTGGGATTTTGACCCAGCAATGGTGAAGGAACTGTGATGTATTTCCAAGTCAGGGTAGTGCATGACTTGGAGGACAACGTCCAGGTGGAGATGTTCTGATACTTTTGTTGATGTTATCCTACTACCTGGCAGAGGTTGTGGCTTGGAAGGTACTAGGTAGTATATAGATGAGTTGCTGCAGTGCATCTTGTAGATGGTAGAAACTGCTAATACTGTGTGTCAGTGGTGGAGTTGAGTGGATAGTTGTGGATGGGATGCTTTTTAAACAGGCTGTTCTGCCCTGTATGATTTTCAACTTCTTGAGTGTTGAAGCTGCACTTTTCCATACAAGTAGTGTGTATTCCATCACACTCCTGACTGAGCATTGTACTGTGGATAGTGGGCAGGTTTGGGGGGGGGGGGGGGTGGTGAAGAGATGAGTTACTCATGCAGAATTCTTAACCTCTGACCTACTCTCGTCATTTTTATTTTGCATATAGCTACTCCAGTTTAGATTCTGATCAAAGGTAACCCCTAAGATATTGATAGTGGGACATTCAGTGATAGTAATGCCATTGAATGTCAGGAATAAAAGCTGGATTTTCTCATGTTGTATATCATTATTGCTTGGCACATGTGCTGCATAAATGTTACTTGCCAACCATCAGCCCAGGCTTGGATATTGTCCAGGTTTTCCTTGTTTATGGAATGCTTCATTACTCAGGGAGCTATGAATGCTGTTGAATATTGTGCAATCAGGAGTGGAAAATCTCTACTTGTGACCTATGAATCTAACAGAATAGATAAAAGGAACCTGTAGATATGATGTATTTGGATTTCGAGAAGGCCTTTGGGAAGAAATGGTAGAATGGCTTGGTAGTTAGTGCTCCTACTACACAGCTTCAGAGATTGTATTCAACCTTGATCTTTGGTGTTGTCCTTGTGAAGTCTGCATGTTCACCCTGTGACTGTGTGAGTGTCGCACTGGAACGCTCAAGTTTCTTCCCATGTAGCTGGTTAACTGGGTACTGTAAATTGCCCCTAGTGCATGTGTTGCAGGAGTTGATGGGGACTTGAGAGCACAAGTGGATTAGTGTAGATGGGTGCTTAATGGTTAACATGGACATAATGAGCTGAAATGCCCATGTCTATACTGAATAACATATATGTAAGCAGTTATTAAAAAAACACCTGAGTCTGGTGATGATACACAGGGATGGATCCAGGATTATTTAGTAGTTCGAGGCAGAGAGTATGAATAAAAAAAGATTAGGGTGCAGGGCTGTAACAGATGGGATGGCACGGGAAATGGGGTGGTGCCCACAACTATTCATAATCATCCGCAGCGATATGAAAGGTGTGGACTGTTCGAAAGAACATTTTACATGAATCACATGAAATTAAAGTGCAGGTGTAGCCAGCGGTTCAGAAGGCAAGCTGTACAGGTAGTCATCCGGGTAACACTGGGTCCTGTTGCTGAGAACTCTTTCATAAGTGAGAAATGAACAAAAACAGTGTGTGAGGGAGGATCAGAGAGACCGCTGTGAGCGGGCATAGGAAGAGTGGCAGCAAATTGACCTCACTGACACAGTGAATCAGCAGGTGAGTCTGCTCAACACACCCAGCTCTGCCTGACTCAACCCTTTCCCTGATCGTGTGGCTCAGGGGCAGGGAGTGGGGAGAGAAGACATTCCCACCCATAGTGTTTCCCATCCGCATTCCCATCCGCAGTGGCAGATCCATCTCCATCAATTCTGCCAGTCTCTCAAATTCTAATTTGTATGGATGGAGTGTCAGGCGTTTGTGACCTGTGGAGGGCCTGTTCTGGCCTGTATTTCAAGAATATAAGAGTAAGAACAGATTTTCTGGACATTTATAGAGTCCAGATGAAATTGTATTTAGAATATTGTGTACTGATACCTAAAGAAGGATATATTTGTGGTAAAGGGAATGCTGCAACAGTCTATCAGATAAATTTGAGCAGCTGTCCTATGAAGAGAGACTAAACACACTGGATCTATAATTCAGAAGGTCAGAAATAACCTCACTGAAATTTACAAAATTCTTGCAGGGTTTGACGGGATAGATACAGAGGAGATGTTTCCATTGATTAGAGCTAGTGGTTCTAATTCAATGGAAATTCCATTCAAGTTTTCCAAGGTCAGTCTGAGCAGTAACTCTGGCCTCTCATGCCCACTAGCACATTGATCAAATATGATCATCATGTATGTAATGGACACGTGTATCTGCTGCATGTTTACTTACTTCCACTGAAAAAAAATACAGATCGAGAAGGAGGCCGTAGTTTATCCTCTGACCAAATTCAACTCTTCAGGTATTGGCTTCTCCCCGAGTACAATGTTTAGACTTTGTAGCTCTCTTAGCATAGTTATTCGAAATGGTACAGAATCTCATGATCAAATGCTATGGCTGATACACTCTAGAATGCTAACTTGAGAAGGTGATCACTAGGTTGGTACTGAAAACGTTCGTGCAGGACGATTTCACAGTTAATGCTGATGATGATCTTAGGATCACCTAGCGAGATATTCAGCTTAGAGAGGTCCACAGGTACAGCCTGTTAGACAATTATAATTTTGAGTTGGATATCAGCAATGTCATTTAGCCTTCGTGAAGAAGGCGGCAAAAAAACGAAACATAGTTATTCCAAAGGTATTGCAGGGCGTATTACCACTAATGTTCATACTCAAAACAAGGGGATGTTGTACATGTAAGTTCAAAGTAAATTTATTATCAAAGTACATATACGTTGCCATATACTACCCCGAGATTCATTTTCTTGCAACCATTTACAGTAGACCAAAGAAATACAATATAATCAATGAAAAGCCACAAATTAAGACTGACAATCAATGTGAAAAAGTAGGCAATCTTTGCATATAGAAGTAGTAATAAAAATTAATAAATAATTAATACGGAGAACAGGAGTTGGAGAGTCCTTGAAAGTGAGTCCATAGATCGTGCAGTCAGTTCAGAGTTGCAGTGAGTGAAATGATCCATACTGGTTCAGGAGTTTAAGGGTTGTAGGGTAATAACTGTTGCTGAACTTGGTGGTGGGACCTAAGGATCCTATACCTCCTTCCAAAAAGACATGGCCAGGATGGTGGGCGTCTTTGATGATGTATGCTGCTTTCTTGTGACATTTCCTTGTAGATGTGCTCAGTGGTGGGTGGGTTTTGCCTGTGTTGAACTGGGCCATATCCACCATTCTTTGTAGGTTTTTCCATTCTTAGGCATTGCTGATTCCACATCAGGCTGTGATACAACCAGTCAGTTTCTCTGTTGTGCATCTATAGAAGATTGACAAAGTATTAGATGACAAGCCAGATCTGTATGTTCTTCTGAGAAACAGAGCCTAAAATGCAAGGCTCCAGAAATTAAGACAACTAAGAGGTGGTCATGGACAGCAGTGGGATGGCTACAGAATTGCTTTGAGTCATTGGACTGGGCTCTGTTCAAGAACTCATCCAAGGCTCCGAATGACTACACTAGAGTTGTAACAGACTTTATGAAAACAGCTGTAGATCAGTGTGTCCCCACAAAATCATTCAGGGTCTAAGCTGGATGAACCTTGAAATCTGGAACTTGTTGAGGGCCAGATTAGAGGCATTCAAGTCTGGAGATTAAGAATCCTACAAGAGGAGCAGGTATGATCAATGGAAAGCCATTTGATGGGCGAAGTGGAGATTTTGGACAAGAATGGAATCAACGAGGGACACTTGACAGCTGTGGCAGAGTTTGAATGCCATAACCTCCTACAACGCTAAATCTTGCAACGTAGGGGACAGCAGAGCTTCACTTCCAGAGGAGCTCAATGCCTTCTGTGCTTGATTTGATCACCTGAACAGGGAGGAACCATCGTGCACCCCGACATCTGCTGATGACCCTTTAGTCTCAGGATCTGAAGATGACGTGCAGTCTGCCTTCAAGAGGGTGGATCCGAGGAAAGCATCCGGTTTAGACAGAGTACCTGGCCAGATACTGAGGACATATGCTGACCAGCTGGCGGGTATGTTCACAAACATCTTCAGCTTCTTGCTATGGCAGGGTGTGGTGCCCACCTGCTTCAAGCATGCTTCAAACATACTGGTGCCTAAGAAGAGTGTGATAACCTGCATCAATGTACCCAGTGGCACTTATATCCACAGTAATGAAATGTTTTGAGAGGCTGGTATTGAAACATATCAGCTGCTGTCTGAGTGGCAACTTCGATCTGTTCCAATTTACCTACCAGAGCAACAGGTCCACAGCAGATGCCATTTCATTGACTCTTCACACAATCCTGGAACTTCTGGACAGCAAAGATGCACACATCAGGATGCTCTTTTATCAGTTACAGCTCAATAACACCAAGCCCCAGGCCTCAATACTCCCTGTGCAATTGGACCTTTGATTTCCTCACTTGCAGACCCCAGCCAGTTCAAATTGGCAAAAACATCTCTTCCACAATCTCCATCAACACAGGTGCACCACAGGGATGTGTACCTTAGCCCCCTGCTCTACTTGCTCCACACCAATGATTGTGTGGCTAAGTACAGCTCCAACACCATATTCAATTTTGCTGATGGCGCCACTGTTGTGGGCCGTATCAAAGCTGGTGATGAATCAGCAATCAGGAGAGAGTTTAAAAATATGGCTGAGTGGTGTCATAACAACAAACTCTCACTCAATGTCAGCAAGACCGAAAAACTGATAGTAGACTTCAAGGGGGGGAACCAGAGGTCCATTAGCTAATCCTCATTGGAGGATCAGAGGTGGAGAGGGTCAGTACCTTTAAATTCCTGGGTGTTACTATCTTAGACCCATCATATCCAGGACCCATCATATAAATATTATTGCGAAGAAAGCACCACAACACCTCTACTTCCTCAGGAGTCTGTGGAGGTTCAGCATGTGATGAAAACCCTTGGCAAACATCTATAGATGTGTGGTGAAAAGTATGCTGACTGGCTGCATTATGGCCTGGTCTGGGAACACCAATGCCTTTGAATGGAAAATCCTACAAAAGGTAGTAAATTTGACACAGTACATCATGGATAAAGTCCTCCCAACCATTGAGCACACCTACATGAAACTCTGTTGTAGGAAACCAGCATCCATCATCAAAGATCCTCACCACCCAGGCCATGCTCTTTTATCACTGCTGCCATCAGGTAGAAAGGAACAAGTGCCACAGGACTCACACCACCAGGCTCAAGGACAATTACTACCCCTCGACCATCAGGCTCCTGAACAGAAGATGATAACTACACTCATCTATTGAGATGTTTCCACAACCAATGATCTCACTTTAAGGACTCTTTATCTTGTTATTTCAGGCTCTCATTATTTATTTCCATTTACAGTATTTATATTTTCATTTGCACAGTTTGTTGTCTTCTATGCTCTTGCTCTTTCATTGACAATACCCAATAGGTGCAGGAGTAGGCCACTCGGCCCTTTGAGCCAGCACCGCCATTCAATGTGATCATGGCTGATCATCTACAATCAGTAACCTGTTCCTGCCTTCTCCCCATATCCCTTGACTCTGCTGTCTTTAAGAGCTCTATCTAACTCTTTCTTGAAAACATCCAGAGAATTGGCCTCCACTGCCTTCTGTGGCAGAGCATTCCATAGATCCACAACTCTCTGGGTGAAAAAGTTTTTCTTCAACTCTGTTCTAAATGGCATACCCCGATTCTTAAATTGTGTCCTCTGGTTCTGGACTCCCCAACATCGGGAACATGTTTCCTGCCTCTAGCGTGTCCAACCCCTTAATAATCTTATATGTTTCAATCAGATCCCCTCTCATCCTTCTGAATTCCAGTGTATACAAGCCCAGTCGCTCCAATCTTTCAACATATGACAGTCCCACCATCCTGGGAATCAACCTCGTCAACCTATGCTGCACTCCCTCAATAGCAGAAATGTCCTTCCTCAAATTTGGAGACCAAAACTGAACACAGTACTCCAGGTGTGGTCTCACCAGGGCCCTGTACAACTGCAGAAGGACCTCTTTGCTCCTATACTCAACTCCCCTTGTTATGAAGGCCAACATGCCATTAGCTTTCTTCACTGCCTGCTGTACCTGCATGCTTACTTTCAGTGACTGACGAACAAGGACACCTAGATCTCATTGTACTTCCCCTTTTCCTAACTTGACACCATTTAGATAGTAATCTGCCTTCCTGTTCTTGCCACCAAAGTGGATAACCTCACATTTATCCACATTAAACTGCATCTTTCCACTCACCCAACCTGTCCAAGTCACCCTGCATTCTCCTAACATCCTCTTCATATTTCACACTGCCACCCAACTTTGTGTCATCTGCAAATTGATCCTGTTTACAATTACCGTTCTATAGATTTGCTGAGTATGGCCACAGAAAATAAATCTTACGGTTGTATGTGGTGACGTATATGTATTCTGATAATAAATTTTACTTTGAACTTTGAAGAAAGTAGAAGCACCACTGTGCTCTCATTGTAATAGCACTTACATGCTGGTCCCAGGACAGACCCTCTGATATATCACCAAGGAATTTAAAGTTACTGACCCTCTCCACCTCCAATCCCCTAATGAGGACTGATGTATGGACCTCTCGTTTCCTCCTCCTATAATCAATAATCAGCTCTTTAGTTCTGCTGACAATGAGTGAGAGATTGTTGTTGTGCCAAAATTCAACCATATTTTCAGTCTCTCTCTTATATGCTGTTTCATCACCACTTTTGATTCGGCCAACACCTATGGTGTCATCTGCTACTTAGCCATGAAACCCATGGCTTGAAGTTTTTATCTTAGTCAATAACTGGCTAAGGGACAAGTGTGCTTGTTATGTCAGGACTGCACATCAGGTACGTCCACATCTGATTCTTAAATATATGTACATAAGAATTAGTAGCAGAACCAGGAAATTTGGCCTTTTAAATCTGTTCTACTTCAATTCCACTTTTCCACACTGTCGCAGTATCCTTGAATCCTTTTAATATCCAGGCATCAATCAGTTCCTTTTCTGAATGAATTCAATAATGACTGAGCCTTCATAGCTCAGTGGGGTAGAGAATTCCAAAAAAATTCCCTTCACCTGGATATTAAATGGCCTACACCTTAATCTGAGACAGAGATTCCTGGTTTGAAACTCTGCAGCCAAATGAAGCTTCCTTCTGAATAGACACTATAAGAAATTTATGTTTTATTGAAATCACCTCTTATAAGCTCAGCTTTTCCAGAGAGTTTGATTTGCTTATTTCCAGCAAGGCTGCATTTTTTCCTCATTTTGAGGATAGCCAATTAAAATGGGACCCTCCATTACCGAAGAACAGAGAAATGGAAATTGTGAGTTTTTTCCCCATGCATCACCTGACTTAAGAGTTGGTCTTGGATAATGAAAATGCCTGACTTGCTTTAAAGTTTGTCTAACAGTTCTTTTGAGTACAAGTTACAACTTTTATGTATATTGATAACAATGTGTGATATTGGTTTGATGTTTAATTGCCTCCTGGTTAAGCAATGGCTCAATTTTACAATTATCGTCCTTGTTTTTCAATGCCTCCATGATCTCACCCCTTCCTATCCCCATTAACTCCTCTAAAATATCTGCACTCCTTTAAATCAGCCTTTATTCTACAATTTTACATCTGCCAAGATCCAAGATCCAAATCTCTGGAAGTCACTTCCTAACTCCTTCCACCTTACAATTTTATTTCCCTCTTTAAAAAGCTCCTTAAAACCATTCTATTTGATCATTTTTAGTCTTTTATGTGATGGCATTAATTCAATGTCAAAGTCGAGTTAGTTGTCACACACACAAGTACATGTGTGAATAGGTACAATGAGAAACTAACTTAAGATCATAAGACTATAAGATATAGGGGGCACAGATAGGCCATTTGGTCCATCGAGTCTGCTCCACCATTCAATCATGGGCTGATCCAATTCTACCAGTCATTCCCACTCTCCTGCCTTCTCCCCATACCCTTTGATGCCCTGGCTAATCAAGAACCTATCTATCTCTGCCTTAAATGCACCCAATGACTTGGCCTCCACTGCCATTCGTAGCAACAAATTCCACAGATTTACCACCCTCTGACTAAAGTAATTTCTTTACATCTCTGTCCTAAATGTATATCCTTCAATCCTGAAGTCCTACTCTCTTGTCCTAGACTCCCCTACCATGGGAAATAACTTTCCCATATCATATCTAATCTGTTCAGGCCTTTTAGCGTTCGGAATGTTTCTATGAAATCCCCCCTCATTCTCTTGAACTCCAGGGAATACAGCCCAAGAGCTGCCAAATGTTCCTCATACGGTAACCCTTTCATTCCTCGAATCATTCTCATGAATCTTCTCTGAACCCTGTCCAATGTCTGTATATTCTTTCTAAAATAAGGAGCCCAAAACTACACATAATACTCCAAGTGTGGCCCCACGATTGATAAATGAAAGAGTTGATATCTCCCTTGGCAGGGGTGTCTAAAATCCTAAGACATAGGAACAAAACGATGTCATTCATACCATTGAGTCTGCTCAGCCATTCGATAATGGCCGATTTATTATTCCATCTCAATTTTTTTGTTCCCTGTCCTCTCCCTGTAACCTTTGACATCTTGGGAATCAACAGCCTATCAACTTCCACTTTAAATTACTTGACCTCCACAGCTGTCTGTGACAATTAATCCCACAGCATCACCACCATCTATTGGCTACAGAAATACTTACTGGTACTTATTTCTGTTCTAAAGTGGCATCCTTTTATTCTGAGGCTGTGCTATCTAGTGCTAGACTCTCCCACTATTGGAAACTTGCTCTCTATCTCCACTCTGTACAGGCCTTTCAATATTTGGTAAGTTTCAACAAGATCCTTCTCATCCTTATAAACTCCAGTGGATACAAGCCCAGAGCCATTAAATGCTCCTCTCATTTCAATGAGCCCTTTCATCCCCAATTTTATTCTTGTAAATGGCCTCTGTATTCTTCAACACCAGCAGATCCTTCCTTAGATATGAGGGCAAAAACTGCATACAGTACTCCAGAATGATCCTGCACCTCCTGAAATAATCTCAGAAGCATCTGCCATTGCTGCTGTACCATTCATTCCATCTAGAGTCTCTTTACAGTCAACTTTGGCTAGCTCCTGTCTCCTGCATCTGTAATTATCTTTACTCAACAGTAATTCCAATACATCTGATTTTTATCCTCTCCCTCTCAAACTGAAGGATAAATTCAATCATATTATTATCACCATCTCCTAGGGGCTCCTTTAATCTTCCTAATCAAACCTAGTTCATTACAAAATACTAAATCCAGAATTGCCTTTTTCCCTAGAGGGCTCGTCTACAAGCTGTTCTAAAGTGCCATTTCACAGGCATTCTACAAATACTTCTCTTGGGATCCAGTGTCAACCCGATTTTCCTAGTCTGCCTGCATATTGAATTTCCCCATGACCACCATAACATTGCCTTTCTTACTGTCTTTGCTGTCTCCTTTGTACCCCACATCCTGGCTACCATTAGATGGCTTGTATATAACTCCAATCAGCATCTTTTTACCTTGCAGTTTCTTAACTCTACCCACAAAGATGCTATATCTATGTCACTTCTTGCTTTGGGTTTGATGCATTTATTTTTTTTTACCAACTGAGTCACCCTGTCCCCTCTTGCCTTTCTTTTTGAGAGAATGTGTGTTCTTGGATGTTTAGCTCCCAGATCTTCTGTCTGTGACTCTGTGATGCCTATGTCATTGTACCTGCTAATTTCTAACTGCTATAAGCTCATTTACCTTGTTTTAATATGCCGTGTGCCTTCAGTCCTGTACTCACCAACCATCTTCTCAGATTTGTCTACATGTTGCCTGAAGTTAAATTCTTATACCCTTGTAAACTTTCTGACTTAGCTTCGCAATAAGGGTTTGGACATTTAGGACAGGCATGAGAAATTCTTTGAAATTCTCTGCCCTAAGGAGATGTACTGGCTTTTTTAGCTGAGTACCTTTAAGGCAAAGTTTGATTTTGTTTTTGGATGTATGGGGAATCATGCAGGAAGGTGTCCTGAATGGAAAGGTCAGCCATGACCTTGTTGAGTAGTGGATCAGGCATGATGGGATGAAGGAACGCTTCCCACTTGTATTTCATTTGTTCTGTTCATATGTTTTTAAGCGTTTCAGATATGGATGGGCACTGTTCAGTAGCTCTCTGGATGAATTTTGATAGCATCTTTGAACAATTTGGTTCTGGAGTCTTCCAGGAGACAATATTTACAAGGTATCTGGCCAAGTATTTGGATCGGACAGTAGTGGAGAGATGCAAGTCTAATACAGGCAAATGGAATTACCATAGATCGGCATCACAGTTGGCGTGTTCGCCCACAAAATTCTTGACTGATTGTACTCTCTCCCAAGCTCACTGATACATATCAGTGTTCCTATTGAATTTTGTGGCGAGATTAGCCAAGTCAACATGAGAGTCATAGTCAAACTTAGGACCTGTGATCTCTGCCAAATGTATAGGTAGAGTTTAAACTTGCTGCATTGTAAGCATTCTGGATTGCTGTCTTAGAAATCAAAAACAGCTTTCATTTACTTAATGCCCTTAACACTGTAAAATATCTCAAGGTGCTTTTACAAGCACGATGTAACAAGGAACATACTATCCACATGAAAGCTGCTTACTACTGTTACACCGTTAATTTCTAGTTGTTATTTTTTATGACAAGTTTCATTCTGAAATAATGATCAAATAACCTATCTTTGCAAATTCATGTGGAGGTTAGAACCTGAATGCAGTTTCTAGGAAGTTAGTGATAGAATTAGGACAGAGTGTTTAGCAAATGTTAGATGTTTTCAATTCACACAGAGCCAAGCCTTGCTGAGCCAAACTCACACCTGGAATCATCCCACATGCTTACCTGGTCTAAATCCGGAGTGCTTATCACACTGGACCAAAGCATCCCAAGCTTACTACATGGTCTGGTTGGCATTAGGACTTCTGACAGTGCAGTAAGGAAGACCTGCCCTGAAAATTCTCTGAAAACTTTGAGAGCTTTGCCCCTACCGTTGTTAGCATTTAGAGGTGTAAATGCAATTTAACAGATTTTAAATGTCTCTGAATGTCAGACATTTAAGATCTATTAAAATGGAAATACACTCAGTGGCCACTTTATTAGGTTCCTCTTGTACCTAATAAAGTGGCCATTGACTGTATGTTCATGGTCTTCTGGTGCTGTAGCCCATCCACTTCAAGATTCGGTATATTATGCCTTCAGAGATGTTCTTCTGCACACCTCTGTTGTAATGAGTGTTTATCTGAGTTACTGTCAGCTTGAACCAATCTGGCATTCTCCCCTGACTTCTCTCATTAACATGGCATTTTCACCCACAGAACTGCTGCTCTCTGGATTTTTTTTGTTCTTTGCTCACAATTTTCTGTAAATTCTAGAGACTGTTGTGCATGAAAATCCCAGGAGATAAGCAGTTTCTGAGATACTCAAACCATCCCGCCAGGCTCCAACAATCATTCCACAGTCAAAGTCACTCAGATCACATTTCTTCCCCATTCTGATGTTCGGTCTAACAACTGAACCTCTTGACCATGTCTGCATGCTCATGCATTGAGTTGCTGCTACATGATTGGTTGTTCAAATATTTGCATTAACAAGCAAATGTTTAGGTGTACCTAATAATGTGGGTATTGAGCGTAAACGTTGCTTAGAAAAGAAAGTTAACTAAAACAGAAGTAACTACATTGGCTGTGATAATGGAAACATCACCAGTACATTTGGCATGAGGGAGATTGCAGAGCTTCTACCCAAGGCCAGGTTTTGGTGGGAATCTGTTTTACCAGTTAAAAAGGATCATATCTTGCAAGTTTTTCTGGTGGTTGCAAATGGAATTTTGCACTCAGCCATTGATTGGCCATAAATCCTTTGTGTTCTTTGAATCACAGAAGTCTGAGATTGGCAGCAAAGATGCCCTGTCTCTGATAGTAAAAATGTAGAATCCAGCCTTGTTGGGATTCCCCAGCATAGGAAAGAGGAAATCACCTTTCAAATCCTACGCTGACTAAAATTTAGGCCTGTAGTTTTGGAGAAAAAGTTATGTTTTAAATTATTTTTACAAAGCTTCACCCGTAGATTTGCCTATCAGAGGGATTTTCAGCAGCGTCTTCCACAGTATACCGTCTAGACTCATGGTCTGAATATGAGCCAGGTAAATGTTAGAAGAGTCCATGCCTTGACACTGACTGGGACCTTGGTCCAATGCAATACAGTTAATGTGGTTTTATTTGTCTCTTTACCCACAACTGACCTGCAAAACCTTAATATTTGCTTCAAGCTTAAACATATATTCCTATTAGACAACATAGACAACTCAATAAACCTAATTAATCTCTGTGCTCTGCACCATGGAGTGAAAAAGCATAGCAACTTCCCAATAGTGCTATACCTGAGATAGGGTCACTGATTTTCTTCTGCTTTTATACAAGGAAACCAAAGTATTTTGTGCAACATCACAAAATGGTTGGGAATCATTGATGTTAAGTCCAGTCTTTGATCCTGCCACATAATTTTCTTCAAAATGAGTGTGGACCACATGGTGCTTCCAAACTTATAACAAGGTCATTTAGCAAAGAATACAGTCATTGATTTCCCCTCCAATTCCGTCCCTCTACAAGATTCATTTCTTGTGGAGGGGATAAATATCTATCAAGCGGAGACCAATTATGAATGAATAAACTTTATCAGGCTTCCAGTTGGGTACAGGTATCAGTTTTAACCAACATTTCATTGACAAACTCTGTCTAGGCATGTCTAGTCTGGTGGTATATATATCCCTGTTGTACATCAGTCTTGATTGGTTAGTCCTCATCAAATGAGGTTTCCAGTGTCCCACCTAGTTTACAATCGAATTCCAGTTCTTACTTAGAGCGAGACCTTCGTCTTTGTTAAAATTCTTTTCCTCTAATTTTATTTCAATGGCTTCCTTCACCAGGTGGTCCCAAAGGCCATTGGCATGGTGCAGTAGTTTTGTGCCATCGAAGTCAGTCCAATGGCCATTACGAGTGCAATGTTCTGCTCCTGCCGATTTGTTCGGGTAACCCTATTATCTTTTTATCATATGCTGAACAGCAATTTTGGGCTCACTGCTGTAGTGATGTTCTGCTCTATTTTTCGTAGAGTTAAGATATTCTATTCATGCTAGAAAGGATCTCTCACTGAGCCAAAATATCAAAATGTCCTAACTTTGAAAAATTGATGGGTTGAAGAGTTGTGAAATATTAACTGTTTGTAAAATGGTAGAAAAGTTTGAGATCAATGTGACCAAGAGCATAGGAAGAAATAATCCTTCATGTGTCTCTTTGTGTGATAGTTCACACTGATGGTTTATTGCCGTAAATTGTTTTATTATCACAAGTGACTAGCCATTTCCTAATCTGAATAAGGCTGAGTTTAAAAGAAGACATCAGAAACAATGAAGAAAAGTCAACCTCTGAGCATTGGAGGGAAAAATAAAACTGGCTTCATTTTGAAGACATTAAAAAACTATTAAATTTGCTTTAAATAAAAATTAAAGCACTGTTTCAATTAAAAATACTGAAATTACAGCTCCTGTGCCGTTTCTCAAACATACGATTCTGCCATCTCTCTTCTCTGCTAAAGTAGAATGGCATAAACTGGATAGGCAGAACCCACAACATAATGTTGGGGAATCCCAGCACAGCTGGACTTCTGTGCTGGACACTACTGGATGCTCACCAGTAGGGTAGAGTGGTAAATGCACAGGCATCTGTCATCCAGCAGAGCCGCGTTCTGCGGTATTTCTGTGTAAATCTGGGCTGTATCCCACCAGTTCCCTTTGGAGTCATCAGCCACAGCCAGCTCTATTCAGGTCAGTATGTTCATTTCGATAGTTCAAACATCAATGCAGATCTTTGGAGAAGAGGTTTTCCTACTAACCTCAGCCCCAGTGCTGGGAAAAAAAAGCTGTATAAGTTCTGTACCAATGTCAGTGTTCCTTTTATTTGTGGTTTAACATGGGTAAATGTTATGCCAGGGCTGTACATTGGCAGAGCTGATGGACTTGTACCTCCAACTGAGTGGGCATTCCCTATTCTAAATTGGCAGGTTAACTGGCCACTTTAAGCTGCCTCTAATCAATTGGGTGATAAAATCTTGCGGGTGGAGTTAGAATTAATTGGGATACAGGGAGATTTAAATGGAAGTAATGTAGGATTAATGTAGATCAGTGGTTGATGTGAACTTGGTGAGGTAAAGGGCTTGTTTCCATGTTGAGTAACTTTACGTCACCCAAAGTAAAGATCCATGCTCTGGCAAAGCTGCAACTGATGGAAAGTTAAGGAAAATGAGGCATGGTTATGTTGAGTGTTCGAGATGAGAGGTTTCTGTTTTCTGGTTTGCATCACCATATCTTTGTGCACCTGAAAGCAGTGTTTGGTAATAACTCTTTATAAATGGATCCCCCTCAACTCTAGTCTTCAAACCATCTGTTGCCATAACAAGTGTCTTTTGGTACCACGGCTGCTTCTGCTAAAACTGCAGAAAAAAATAGGTCTTAAGAATTATAAGGATTTCACCAAAAAAGAGAACATGGGGGGGGGGGGGGGGAGAATAACAGTACCTTAGATGATGGCTGCATGTGAAATGTTTTTCCCACTGTCAGACTTAAAGTCTGCTTTAAATATTGCAAAGCAGCCCATGCTATCATGGAGATTTTACAAGTAAGCAATGTGTTTGAAATTGATTGAAAGTTTTAGTTTTACTAAGTTTATGTAAATAAAGTGCACCATGCCTGTTAAGTTGTTTCAGTCACCTTCTCCTAAAACAATATATATGAAAATGAGGTGCACTGCAAATCAAGCATGTGATGACTGTCTGGTGAGTCCTTTTTTTTCACAAAAAGCAAGATTCTATGCTGTTGGTAAAAGTTTTGGGAAAATGGAGCCAATTACATGCATTTTAGGTATGTGCTCTATTGGATTGCTAAAAAGGAAATATTTCCTTGCAGGGATGGATCTGTTGTTCTTCCTTTCTCTTCTCTAGCCAGTCCACGGAAAATGTTAGCTCCAGCATTGCTACAGAAACATGGTTCTCACTCACCTCAACCAACAAGCAATCAACTCAACACAGGGCAACATAAATCCTACCCAGTTTTTCAAAGTCAACTGATGCAACCCATTCAAGCAGGTACTTTGAAGTATTTTCTTTGGGAGAATACTGTATAAGCATAAAGTATGAAAATGTGCCAGTATAAGTAATAAATGTAACTTATGTGAAGTAAATTAAAATGATCTTGAATACTGTTTTTAAGAAGTTTCTTTCTTCTGGCAGACATTTTAATGTTCACGGATAATAAAAATTATATTAATTCAGTTATTTATATTCAAAAAAACCACTGGATCTGGTGATGTTCTAGATGAGAATAGCAATACGGTGTGATATTGGCCCAGATATTGCTCAGTCTTGATACATTATCTCTCATTAATCACCATATTAATTAGTTGCTATAGATTTTTCACAGGTTTGGTAAGAGGAGACTTTTTTCCCCACTCTGGTGTTGTTCCAGGTCTCATGTTTTTTTATGGGAGAACTGCACTATGACTGAGCACTGTTTTCTTTACAAATTCCAGAAAGGCAAAGAAGGTTCTAAACTGAATCCCCAATTTGTGCTCAGCTATCTTGGCAGTGTTACAATTAGTTTTGACCATTAGACTTGAGAAAAATCAACCAGAGTTGCACCATTTGTCTTGGAAATTCAGAATAGGATCAGCATGCTGTTATGTTCAGAACCACAGACAAAACTTTAACCACTTGCAATAATGGTCCAAGACTATGATGGTGCAGTGGAACTGCCATTGTTTTGGGCATGTCCTTGGAAGGCTGTGCTAGATCTTGGTGACCATGCTTTCGCCCAAGATGTTTGCAGGCATAAAGTGAGCCTGGATCCCCAATTGTTAATTAATCTGACTAGCATTACTATTTACCAGTAAGGTACAAGGCATGCATGAAGCCCAATAAATGTTTACAAGCAGAGACGGTGTGTAGTGAGACAGGCAGATGATAGGGCAAAATTGCAATCAGCGGGGTGAGTTGTAGTGTAAAAGGGGGACAAAATCGAAAAGGGTGATGAATACAGAAATGAAGGTGTTATACAGTAACCCAAGGATACATATTGTAACGAAAGGACAGGCAGGTAAAGAGAGGGGGTGATGTGACTGTTGGTAAAGAAAAAAAAGAAATCATATCCTTAGAAAGACATTACATAGAATCTTTGTGGGAAGGGTTAAAAAACTGCAAGGGTAAATAGACCATGATTGGAGATACATACAGGCCTCTGAACATTAGCCAGAATGTGGGCTACAGATTACAATGGGAGATAGAAAAGGCATGTCAAAAGGACAATGTTTTGATAGCTGTGGAGATTGAAATATGCAGGTAGATTGGGAAAATCAGGTTGGCCCTGGAGCACAAGAGATAGAATTTGTAGAATGCCTATGGGATGGCATTGGTTGAGCCCATTATGGGATCAGCTATTCTGGTTGGATGTTGTATTAAAACAACAGGATTTGATTAGGGATCTTACGGTAAAAGAATGCTAAGGAGAAAGTGATCATAATATGATAGCATTCACCCTGCAATTAAAGAGGGAGAAGCTAAAGTCAGATGCAAAAGAGAGGGCAAACAATGGAGCAAAGATTAGTGAGGAGTTAGAGGATTGGGAAACTTTTAAAAATGAACAGAATGCAACTAAAAAGCCATAAGGTGGGAAAGAGGAAATAATAAAGGTAAGCTAGCCAATAGAATCAAAGAGGATGCCAAAAAAAATTTTCAGATTATATAAAGAGTAAAAGAGAGGTGAGAGTAGATATTGGACCACTGGAAAATGATGCTGGGAAGTTAGTAATGGGGTACAAAGAAATGACAGATAAAGTGAATAAATATTTTGCATCTTGCCTTCAATGTGGAAGACACAAGCAGTATGCCAGAAGTTCGAGAGTATCAGGGCTGAAGTGAGTGCAGTTGCTATTAATTGGAAAATTGGAAAATTGAAGGTTCAGAAGGTAGATAAGTCACCTGGATCCAGAAAGTAAACACCCCAGGGTTCTGAAAGTGATGTCTGAAGAGATTTTGGAGTCATTAGTAACAATTTTTCAAGAGACAGTAGATCTGGCATGGTTCTGGAGGAATGGAAAATTGCAAATGTCACTCCACTCTTTAAGGGAGAGAGCCAGAAGAAAGGAAACTATAAGCCAGTTAGCCTGACCTCAGTGGTTGGGAAGATGTTGGAGTCGATTATTGAGGATGTGGTTTCGGTGTATCTGAAGGCACATGATAAAATGGGCCAAAGTCAGCTTGATTTCCTTAAGGGACTATCTTTCCTGACAAATCTGTTGGAATTATTTGAGGAAATAACAAGCAGGATAGACAAGGAGATTCAGTGGATGTTGTGTACTTGGATTTGTAGAAGGTCCTTGACAAGGTGCTACACATGAGACTGCTTAACAAGATAAGAGCCTTTGGTATTACAGGAAAGATACCAGCATGGATAGAGCATTGGCTGATTCGCAGGAGGCAAAGAGAGGCAACCTTTTCTGATTAGCTGCTGGTGACTAGTAGTGTTCCATGGGAGTCAGTATTGGGACTGCTTCTTTTTATGTTGTGTCTCAATGATTTGGATGGCAGAATTGATGGCTTTGAGGGCAAGTTTGTGGATGATATGAAGATAGACAGAGGAGCAGCTAATGTTGAGAAAGCAAAGTGACTGTTGAAGGACTTAGACAGATTAGGAGAATGTTCAAAATAGTGGCAGATGGAATACAATGTTGGGAATTGTATGGTCATGCATTTTGGTAGAAGGAACTAAAGCACACATTATTTTCTAAATGAGAATATTCAAAAATCAAAGGTGCAAAGGGACTTGGGAGTCCTTGGGCAGGATACCCTAAAGGGTAATTTGCAGGTTGGGTCAGTGATGAGGAAGGAAAATGCAATGTCAGCATTCATTTTGAGAGGACTAGAATATAAAGCAAGAATGCAATGCTGAGGCTTTAGAAAGTATTGCTGAGGTCTCACTTGGGAATATTGTGAGCTGTTTTGGGCCCTTATTTAAGAAAGGTTATGCTGACATTGGAGAGGGTTCAGAGTATGTTCATGAGAATGAGTTAAGGAGTGAAAGGGTCATTGTATGAGGAGCAATTGATGGCTCTGGGCCTGTACCCGCTGGAATTTAGAAAAATGAAGGAGTATCTCATTGGAACCTATCAGATGTTGAAAGGCCTAGATAGAGTGGATTTGGAGAGGACGTTTCCTATAGTGGAGGAGTCTAGGACCAGAGGCACAGTCTCAGTATAGAGGGATGTCCATTTAAAATGGAGATAGGGAGGAATTTCTTTAGTTGGAGGATGGTGTTTCTGAGGAATTCATTGCCACAGACGGTTTGGGTTGCCAGGTCATTGGGTGTTTTTAAGGTGGAGGTTGATAGGTTCTTGATAAGTCTGGCATGTGAAAGGGAGAAGGCAAGGGAATGGGGTTGAGATGGAAATGGATTAGCTATGATGAAATGGTGGAGGAGACACGATGGGTTGAATGACTTAATTCTGCTCCTATGTCTGTTTGTCTTATGGTCTTAATATCTTCATTTTCAAGTTAAAAAATTATTATGGTTAGAAGATAAGAATAATCCTCTCCTCCTACACTTTTACTTCAGTTCAAACTCAGTGAATTTTTTAGTGAGATGAATGTGTATTAAAATGAGTGTTCATTAGGAGAACAGAGAAATAAGTTACTAGGCCATTATAAAACAAAACCCCAATAGTAAGAAGTGGTTTCTTAGATATTTTATGTAAGGAAGGTTTTTGGGAAGGACTTATTGATGTTTGGGGGTGGAGACAATAAAAGGAGCAATTGAGTCCTGAACTTGGTTCAGTTTAATTCCTGATGGTACTTCCTTGTTTACCACTAAATTATGGGGTTGTTATTCAAGACACAAACATTTTTTTATTGAAACATTGAAGAAATTTTCAACTAATCAACCACTAATTATCTACTGACTGTCTAGCAAATGGAATTATTGGCATGTAAAGAATTAATTTAAAAGTAAAGTCCAATAACATGGAAAAGATTAAACTAAATTACAAAATCTATCCAAACATGTGGCATGATAATTTTAAATTACAAGTGGCTATTCAAAGGCTTTGTTATCTTGCTATTAAACCAATGATTGTGGTCTCAACAGTACTACCACTGAGGTCTGCGTGTATGCACACTGTTCTTACAAAGTGTACTATTCATGACTATGTCTGTTGTGTGGTCCCATGTTTATATATATATGTTTTACTATTTTTCTTCAGAGATGCTGACATTTTCAGAGGTATTGTTTCATATTTGTTGATAGCTTTACGTATCTCATTTGAATTGTCTAGCACACAGAACTCTAAACAGAAGCTTATTCCATCTATTAATTCAGAAGATCTCTGCCTGGAGCGGAGATATCCAATTTATGAAGCTGGAAGTCTGCAGCCATAGTTGTGAGAAGACCTGAGAGCAGAATCACATGTCAGGGTCTGTTTCTTTAAAACTGCTCACTATCTTGGTGTCATATTAGATCCTGAGATGGCTGAGAATCATACTTTTGCCTTCAATATAATGGCATGGGAACTAAACAGGATTTATCAATCAGATGGCACAAGATTTCACACGGGCAACGAAGGCACCTTGGAGCACAGATACACCAGTCAGTAAAAGCTCCACCACAGGTTGACAAGAGAAGCAAACCAAGCAATAGAGAGACAACATTGAAAAGTAGCGTTGCTGTCTTGAACCTGTGTAAAATCCTGGTTTTCCCACTCTTAGGAATACTGCATACAGTTCTGGTCATGGAGAAACATAGAGAAAATGGAACCAGTGTAGAAAAGATTGCAAAGATTATACCAAAAATACAAAGATATTGTTATCAGGGATGAACAGTTTGAGGTCTCCTTTTAATTGAGAAAAGACATAGTAAGCGAATCGAGGACTTTTAAATGATGATTTTAATGGACTGGGAGTAGAAAGAATATGTTTAGTGGGGAAGAACATACCCAGAAACTATTATTATGTTAGTTACTAAGAAATCCAGAGGGGAAATTAAAAAAACTTCTTTACCCAAATGCGATGGGAATACAGAATATGATGCCATAGGTAAATTCAATCTGTGTCACCAAAGACACCTAGTACCGACAATGGACTGCCTTCATTGCCTTCCTGCATGCAGTAGTGTCAAAAATCACTGTTTGTTAATTGGGCGTCAGTAGGCCCAAATGAATCACGTGACGCACTCACAACTGACGCTATTTAAATACTGTTCGCTGTCAGCATGGTTAGTGTCTAACAGCCACACAAGTGCACAGGACTGACACTAGTTAGAAACTATTTTGCAGCAGTCTCCTGTCCCAATTAGGTGGCATAGTGTCCCAAATAAACAGGGGCAGTCCCAGCCCTTTTCTCAATTAGATATTGTTCTTTAAGGGTCGTCCCAAATAAGTAGCTGCTCCAATTAGTCAAGGGCCCAATTCTCCAGAATCCATACATTTTTAAGCAGATACTGAACAAACAGCTTAAAAAGCAAAGGGAACTTCACGGAAAGACATAGATGACGAAAGACAGGAAGGGGCTCAAGTGGAACATTAATGTCAGCATGGATGGTTGGCCAATTGTATACATTTCTCTATCATAGTGTATATTACATGTGATCCTATGTAAGGAGATATGGGGACATCTGGCTAGGTTTTAAGCACCATTTTAAGAGAAAGATACAGAGGTGGAGGAAGAACTATGAGATGTTTAGGGAGATGGTTCCGTAGCTTAGAGTCAGGTGGTGACACAACTGTTATGGCAGAGCAGTGAAAATTAGGGGCCTCAAGAGAACAAAGTTGACAACTTGGAGCAGTGCAGAGATCTCTGGGCATTACTGGACTGCTACAGATAACAGAGAGGTAGAAAGAATGTGAGAGGCTATGGATGGATGTGAAATCTTGGATGAGAAGTGTTAAATTATAGAATTGCTCTATTAGGTGCTAGTTGTCAACAAACATGGAGGGGATGGGTAAAGAGAATTTCTACATGTCAGGGAACAGGCAGATGAAATTAGTTAGGGGAGGGAGTAGGTGACCTGGTGGGTATAATGTGTGGCTGTTAGGCATATAGAGCAAAGTAGGGAGAGAGAACCTGGATAAATCGAGAGAGAGAGAGGTAGGCAGGTAGGTACAGGGTTACTTTTCAGAGTTTCTTCTCACTGGGTCTCCTATTTGCGCTCCTCAATTGATTCTATCTGCCCATCATTGTTCCCTTATCATCTTCCTTACTCATCAGATTCTGCAGGCTACTGTTCACGCATGCTTCAAATCAGCTATCATTATCCCTGTACCAAAGGACTCTACACCTTCAAAACTAAATGACTACTGTCCGATGGCACTGATCCCAATCATCATGAAGTGCTTTGCACAGAAGGGAATGGCACTTATCAAAAACTCCATTCCTGCCAGGTGGGACACTCACCAATATGCTTACAGACAGAACCTCATTATGACGCATGCTGTTGCATCTGTCATGTACCTGGTCCTGACACACCTAGAAGTCAAGGACACATATCAGAATGCTGTTTCAGGATTTTGTTTTGGCATTCAACAGTATTGTCCTACAGACCTTGGTGAACAAACTCCTACTCCTCCACTGTGCAACTGGGTGTTGGACTTCCTAACTAGTAGTCCTCAGTCAAGATACACAACCACTTCTCCTTCCCTATTATCCTCAACAAAGGTGCCCCCCACCCCCAGGGCCATGTGCTGAGCCCATTGCTGTACACTCCGCTCACACGATTTCATAGACAAACACAGAGTACATAATCATATTGTCAAGTTTGCCGCTGACACGACAGTGGTGGGACTCATCATCAACAACGATGAGATGGCCTGCAGAGAGAAGGTGGAAGAGCTCGGTGCCAGGTAAATAATCTCTTCCTCAATGACAACAGGACAAAGGAGATGGTTGTTGACTTCAGGAGAACTTGCAACATCAGGCCCCTCTTTACATCGCAGGCACAGCAGTTTCAAACTCCTGGGAGTTTACATCTTACACAACCTCTCATGGTCCCAGAATACATCCTACACAATCAGGAAAACACACCAATGCTTCTACTTTCTGAGGAGGCTGAAGAGAGCTGGACTATGTACATCTGTACTCACGTCATTCAACGGATGCGCAGTGGAGAGCTTCCTAACAACCTGCCTCACTGCACGGAATGGAAACTGCACTGTTGCAGACAGGAAGTCTCTACAATGCATAGCCAAAACTGCCAAACGCATAACCGGCACCAACCAACTCACCATCAAGGACACATCTGCGGAAAGGTGCTGGAAAGAGACTAGTAACATCATGAAGGATCCCACCCGCCCTGCTCATGGACTGTTTGCCCCACTCTCATCAGGGAGGAAGCTATGTAGCATCTATGCCAGACCACTTTTCAGCTACTTTTCCCAAGCAGTGAGGCTGTTCAACACCTCCCCCCACTAACTCAACCCCCTACACCCCCAACCACCTCTATTTTATCATTTCCTGTACAGTCACCTTATGTACAGACACTCCTGTGCCTAGCATCACTTTATGGACTTAGGATCAATCTATGTTTATAAGATATCTTGTGTAATTATATTTATTTTGCTTTTTTATTATTATTCTGTCCTTTATTATGTGTATTGTGCTGCATTGGATCTGGACTAACAATTATTTTGTGTATGGGAAATGACATTAAGCAATCTTGAATCTTGAATGCATCCTCACTAATCAGTTTCCAGTCTCTGTCTCTACCTCCACCCTTCCCTCACCTAACTGCATCTCTCCCTTTTGTTTACCTCTCTCCTTATCTGTCCATCAACCATTGGCTGCAGTCTCCCAATTCCATCCCTCAACCTCCTCATTTGACTCCGTTTGCCCATCATCCCCCTTCTCACCTGGCCTCATCCTTCCCTCTCACCTCTTTGTACTGGCTGTGTCCCCTCTAGACCCTCAGTCCTGATGCAGTTTCTCAATCCAAAATGTCAACTATCTCTTTGCTTCCACAAATGCTGCTTGACCCCAGGAGTTCACACAATAATTGTTTTTTTTCCCCCTGCTCCATATCATGTGAAGTTTCTTGTGTCTCTATTTTAGGAATAGTATGAAGATGGAGAAGTCAAGAATAGACTATTGGGGACCCAAGAGATAAGGAACAGGAATGGGAAGTGAAACTAAGAGTAGCAATATTCCTTTCACCAGTTCTACACTTCTAAAAATTTTCATTTATTATTTTTCATATAAGGAAAAATATTTACAGATTTTCAGTTTAGTTGTCATCTCCATGCCAAGCCTGCTTCACCATTCAATAAGATCATGGCTGATCTAGCCATAGACTAATCTCCACCCACCTGCCTTTCCCCATAACTCGTAATCTCCTTCAGGAACAGCTTCTTCCCTTCAGTCATCCAGTTTCTAAATGGACAATGAACCCATGAACACTACCTCACTTTTTTTCTCTGTTTTTGCACTATTTTTAATTTAACTATTTAATAAATATATATAGATAGATAAAAATTTACTGTGATTTATTTATTTATTATTTCCCCATGTTTATCGTGTATGCAAAGTACTGCTCCCGCAAAGTTAACAAATTACATGACATGTGCCGGTGATATTAAAACTGATTCTGTTGTTTGTTCACAGGTTACCAAGGAAGTTTTCACACCATGCAGCACACTTTCCAGTACAGTGATTCATTTAGAACAATGGAGCAAGCTACGATTCACAATTCCCTTTCGGCAGATGATTCACATTGCCCTAGTCCAGTTCAGCATAATGGCTACCATTCTTGCATTGCACATGCAAGTCTATCAGGTAAAGACTGGGGCAGATTTACAAGCGTGTTGCTCATGTTAATGTGCTATTTCTTTGTTTCTCTTCCATATGGATGTGACTTGGATTTTACGTGAACGTATAGTAGTATTACCGCTTCCAGAAAACTAAAAAAACAGAACATAATCCCTCATTCAAGAAGTAATTTCGTGAATACTTGCTGACTTGTTTATTATTTAAGTCGATCGAGCAGCCACTGTCACTTCCAGTTAAAGATTTTGTTGAGTAAAAACTAGATTGCAAGATATCTTTGAATACTTTTGCAAGCCACAGAGACTGATTGGTAGTCACTTACATTTTTCATGCTATTAAAAGGATATTTAAGCCTAACATTTTTTTTTGCAACGATTAAAAAAGATTTTGGAATAATTATTTGGTTTGTACCTTTTGCCCAAATAATTTAGAAAATGCACATACGAAGAAAAGTGTCAAAACGATGGATTGGTTTTCTTGGAATGAGGTGGAAAGAAACCTATAAGTTTAGTAGAGTGTGTCCAGTGACCATGCGGCATTAATTAATAAATATTGTATGGATGTTAAATCTCCAGCGGGGGGGGGGGGGGGGGTGAAGGAGATGGGGGGTCCCAGTTGAGAGCAATCTAGAATGTTCTAAATTGACAATAGGAGGAAGCATTCCAGAAAAATGAATGGGATAACGATAGTCAGGAAGACAGTCTGAACAAAAGAGGCCACTACAAATAGAATCCAGGATTACAATTAATGATAATAAGGGCCAACATATAAATCTGGATTTTAGCATTTTTAATACGATTGTCAAATCAACGGTGCAAATTGTTGCAAATGGACACCCTGTAATTGTCACCGCAAGAGATTCGGTTACAGGGTGACCAAAGTTGGGAACCAAATATTCATATTTAGAAATGACAAGCAAAAAGTGAAAGAAGGTGAGTAGCTCCTTAATGAAAGCTAAACACTGAGCGATAGTGAGAAAGGACACTAATTCAGAACATCAAGATTTAGAACCAGCATTGCTGGCACTACGAAGCACTAAGGGGCAGAAAGCATTGGTGGGATTCATGTAAAAAGTGTTCTGCAGTAATTATGGGTGATAGAGATTGGCCAAAACATATCAGTAATAAAACTGTGGAGCATGAATTCTGGACGGAGACCAACATTTTAAGGAGCCAGGCTATCTTCAGTTGGGATACAATGAGAAGGGGCTAATTTGTAATTTTATTGTGCATGGTGCTTCAGGGGAAATGAGCATAATAAGAAAGCTTCACAAAGTGAAGTAATTTGATCTGAAACTAGTGTACAAGTTTTAAACAAAGAAAGCTATGAAGATGGGAAAAGTGAGAGTCCGCCTTGATAGATTGAGAAGATTCATTAAAATACTTGATAGTTAAGTGGGAATAATTAATACTTAAGCAAAGAATGATAGGAACTGTAATAGTTTTACATTCCTTTCTTGTATAAAAGGAAAACAAAAGGGGAGAAAATGATCCGATGATGGCTGGAAAAGAAGCTACAAATTGTATAAGATTTAAAATCCAAAATGAATGCATATAAACTTTCTGAAAAAGTAGTAAGCCTTGTGATTGGGAGCATTTTAGAATTTAGTCAAAAAGGAGCAAGAGAGGAGAAATAGAATATGAGAGTAAACTTGCAAGAATATAACTGTAGATCATAGAGTAATAAGTAAAGAGAAAAAAGAATTGTGAAGACAAATGTATATCTCTAAAAGTAAGTAATGGGAGAATTTATTATGGAGAAGGAAAGAAAATGGCACAGCAATTAAAAAATACTTTGATTCTGCCTTTATGGAAGAGGGGAGCTAATTACTTCCTAGAAATGCCAGGGAACCAAGAGTCAAATGAAAAGGAGGAATTAAAGGAAATTAGTATCAGTAAAAAGTATGTACTGAAGAAATAGAGAATGAAAGCCTAATCACCCTAAAAGATAGGAAGCCACTGAAGTAACTGATAACTTGGTTGTCATGTTCTAAAATTTTACAGTTTATGGAGGAGGACATTTCTTGTACATTGTGAAGAATCCACAACAGGCTTCAAGGTGATTTATATTAAAATAAATTAATTGAGTTGTCAAACTAGAGTTTGGAAGAATCTGAGGAAGTCTTATTGAAGCATATAAAATTCTAATAGGATTTGCACATGTACACTCAGTGTACACTTTATTAGGTACCTCCTATACCTAATAAGGTGACCACTGAGTGTATGTCCGTTGCTGTATCCTGTCCATTTCAAGGTTCAAAGTGTTGTGCATTCAGAGATACTCTTCTGCACACTGCAGTTGCAACACACAGTTATCTGGGTTACTGTCACCTTCCTGTTAATTTGCACAAGTCTGGTCATTCTCCTGTGACCTTGCTCATTAACAAGGCATTTTCATCCACAGTATTGCCACTCACTGGATTTTTTTTTGGTTTCTCACACCATTCTCTGAAAACTCTAGAGACAGTGTAAACATCCCAGGAGATCAGCAGTTTCTGAGATACACAATCCACCTTTTCTGGTACCAGCAATCACTCCATGGTCAAAGTCACCTCGATCACATTTCTTCTCTATTCTGATATTTGTTCTGAACAACAAATGAACCTCTTGACCATGTCTGCATGCTTCTATGCATTGAGTTGCTGCCATTTGATTGGCTGATTAGTTAGTTGCATTAATGAGCAAGTGCATAACTGTACCTAATAAAGTGACCACAGTGTATAGGAGATGGATGTTTCAAATGGTTGACAGTTAGCCTGATTGAAAACACTCTCAGGATATGCGGTATAACATTTCGGACTAAGATGAGAAATTGCTTTGCTTAGAAGATTGCGAACCAGTGGAATACTTTGCCACAAAAAATTGGTGGCGATCAAGTTGTTGAATGTACTTAAGATGGTACATAGATTTCTGAACACAGGATCAAGAGATACGATGTTGAGACAGAGGATCAGTCACTATCATACTGAATGGTGGAACCACTTATTAGGGCTGATAAATCTTCTCCTGCCCTCTTTTCTATGTTTCTATAACAAGTATTTGCAAATACATTAGATGTTGTGATTGAACTCAACAATATCTTTGTCAGACTTTATCTGATTCTAATTACTGAAAATGAGAGACATCAAGCTCCAATTATTGTAAAACAGGACACGGTGCCAGTTTTAATGCCAGGGCTCTCAGTTTTAGAACAGTTTGTCTTTGAGCAGAAGTGCTTAAGGATGATCTTGTAGAGGTTATTAAAATGGAAAATAATAATAAATTTATCCAGCTGTAGATCTAAATAGATTAGGTATGGTTAACTGTCAAGAACTGCATGAACAGGGAGTAAGAAGATGGTCTGAATCATCTGGATTTACCCGATTGGTGGAATGATGGCGAAAACCGGGAAATAATTTGAAGTTACTTGCCATTGCTGGCGAGGTCCACTTGAAATACTGTGCTCAGTTTTGTTTCCCTAACCTAAAGAATAATATATGTAATAGCATTGGAGGCAGTCCAAAGGACGTTCATCAGACTAATTCCTAGGATGAGAGGGTTGTCTTATCAAGACATTTTAAGTGTGTTTACCCTGGACTTTAGAAAATAATAGTTTTCAGATACACAGTATAAGATCCTCAGGGAGCTTGACAGGGTAGATGTTGAGATAATTTCACTCCAGGCAGTCCCCAGGTTACTACAGGCTCTGTTCTGGAGAGCTGTTAGTAAGCTGAACTGTTTATGTCTGACAGAAACATAATGTTTGGGGATGGATCACAGAAATGGCAGTGATGGGAGAGTAGGCAGCCCTAGTTGGCCTCTCTGACTTGCTGAGTAAGCAAGTGAGCCTGCTCAGCATTCTAGCTCTGCATGGCTCAGCCCCACGACTGTGGTGTCATGGCAGCCGGGCTTGTGGGAGAGAAGATGCCTGCGGCCCTTCACAGCCAGAAAATCCATTCCCACACATCCTGCTGGTCTTCCAAACACTCATTCATATTTATAGGATGTCTATAAGCCAGTCAATTGTAAGCCAGAATACTGGGAAGAGAGAATACAAAGTTGGTAAGGAACAGCCATATAAGGCTACAATCAGGATCTTGTGATTCAGGTCCACTTTTACGTTGATCTTTAATGCAAGAAATATGAATGGTATTTCTCTGTATTGTGAGAAGAACAGCAAGGTTTGCAATTAGGCTCCCATTTGGTAATAATGAGTGCATTAATGCTAAAAAAGAATTGATGGAGAATTGTAGTAGGCAGTAAAACCATTGCCTAGAGGTTGTGGTCAGCGGTGAGGCACCCACATTTAACTTGTGGACCGTGTATAGTCAATTACTTAGAAGAACCTGGGAAATCTGACTAAACCACAATCATCTCTCAAAATGTTTGATACCTAAACTTTCAGAAAAATTCAAAAACTACAACAAAAATACTCAAACTATATAAAAAACCTATTTAAAAATTCAAAACACTTAAACAACTTTAAAAAAATTCAAGGGCAAACATTTATGTAAACAAAATAAATGCTCAATTAGGTAAGTGAATGAGGTACTGTTCCTGCACCACGTCTAATCTGCTAATTGTTTGAGCAGATTTGTTATTACATGTAATAAAATACCACGAATTTGTACTCCGTTGTAGGAGTTTAGAAAGTTACTTCCCATTGCTGTATAAGTTGTCCCTTTCATACTGGAGGAAAATTAATGACAGTGTATTGTTTAATAAAATGCAAGTACCTTACAGAGAGAGGAGGTGGTTACATATAGCTGTTCGCTCTGTTGAGAACTACAGGTGATGGTGATTGGCAAGTTTAATTTGTTGATTAAAACTGTGTAGAGGCCTGGGTTTTAAATAGAAAAGCAATAAAAAATGCACCAAGTAGCCAGCTTGCTTAAAATATAGGTAATGATTTTTGGTGCTCACAAAGTAAAAGTTACATGGCTATCATATGATTTATACAGTTGAACAAAATACAATGATAAAGGGTTTGGTCTGTCTGCTGATCTCATTGTAATTACATGTATATTGGTCAGATAAAAGTTGAAGTAGATCTTGCCAAGTGAGAATTCATCTACAGCTTTGGTTTCTGGACATACCTGAGATAAAATTCCATTAAATATTGCAGTTCCTTTAAAGTCCAAGATATGTTAACTACCGCATTTAGGTTTAAAAATTCTTTCAGCCCAGTGGTGTTAGATACTTTCTTACATTCTAGCACAGTTGAGATTTTTCTGTTAAGGTTGTCAAGGGCTGACACCACTTTGGTTCAGCCATGTATTTCCAGGAAAGAAATAAACCACCTTCACAAGATGATTCTTGGAAATGTGACTTCACAGCCATGACAATGCAGCTAACTCTGAATTACCCTCTGAAATGACTGAATTAAGATATTGTTCAAAGTAAATGTATTATCAAAGTACATGTTTGTTACCATATGCACTCCAGAGATTCATTTTCTTACAGGCATACTCAATACATCCATAATAGAATAATAACCATAGCAGAATCAATGAAAGACTGCACCGACTTGGGCATTCAACCGGTGTGCAAAAGACAACAAACTGTGCAAATATGAAAAGAAAGAAATAATAATAAATAAGTAAACAATAAATATTGAGACCATGAGATGAATCATCCTTGAAAATGAGTCCATAGGTTGTGGGAACATTTCGATGATAGGGCAAGTGAAGTTGAGTGAATTTATCCCCTTTGGTTCAAGAGTCTGATGGTTAAGGGGTAATAACTGTTCCTGAACCTGGTGGTGTATCCTGAGGCTTCTGTACCTTCTTCCAGATGGCAGCAGTGAGAAGAGAGCATGTCCTGGGTGGTGAGGGACCCTGACGATGGATGTTGCTTTCCTGCGACAACTTTTTGTGTAGATGTGCTCAATGGTGGGAAGGGCTTTACCCGTGATGAACTGGGCCATATCCAATACTTTTTGTAGGGTTTTCTGTTTAAGGGCATTAGTTCCAATCCAGGCTGTGATGCAGCCAGTCAATACACTCTCCACTACACATCTATAGATGTTTACCAAAGTTTCAAATGTCATGCTGAATCTTCACAAGCTCCTAAGGAAGTTGAGGTGCTGCCATGCTTTCTTTGTAATTGCACTTAGGTGCTGGGCCCAGGACCAGTCTTCTGAAATGATAACACAGAGGAATATAAAGTTGCAGACCCTCTCCTCCTCTGATCCTCCAATGAGGACTCGATCATGGACTTCTGGTTTTCTTCTCCTGAAGTCAATAATCAGCTTTTAGGTTTTGCTGACATTGAGTAAGAGGTGGTTCTTATGGCACCACTCAGCCAGATTAAGAACAACTTAATGTTAAAAACTCTGATTAAATATTGATATTGAAAATGAATATTGAGTATTGAGCAACTTGAATATTTAATTCACCAGATACACTCAGATTCTGCAGTTTTAAAATGTGCTAACAACACTGCTAGAGGGTTCCACTTCTCACACTATGAAGCAAAGAAAAAGCTTGCATGCCTGCCTTTCCTCTATTGACAGGACCCAACTTCGGTTTTCATAGACAGCAACAACGCCTGGCTAGCTCCCATCCCCCAAAAAACCTACGGTTGAAGGCAAAATAAATTATTGATAACATTATATGTACCAGCAAATTCTTGCTTCTTAAACCCAACAACAAATACAGACTGAACGCATATCTTAATACTGACACTGTGACAACAAATTTTTTCAAAAGTCTTGCTTCCTCAGAATTTTTTTTTTGTTTATGATAGACTGCTTGAAGATGAACACAAATATAATTTCAGACTGCTTGTATCATGTAGGAATTTGGAGAAACGACAAATTAACTTTTTTTCAATATAATGTGTTTAATTGCATAATGGTGCTGATGCTTTGCAATAGTTCAACTAAGTTAAAAATATTTTGTTAATGATTTTCATTTGTACTCAGTGTCTGAGGCTTCTCGCTTAAGTGTCCAACAATAATTCGCCAGCATTGATGAATTCCAGTTGCCCTGGTATCTTTTCCCCATGACTGCAATGTCCTGGTGAAACCTTTCACCATGCTCGTCACTAACAGCACCAAGATTTGCAGGGAAGAAGTTTAAATGGGAATGCAGAAAATGAATCTTTAGTGACATGTTGCATTTCATGGTTTTATATGCTTGAAGCATGCTTTCAACCAGCTGCATGTAGTTTGGTGCTCTGTAGATGCTGAGAAAAATTTCATCAACTTCCTTGAATACCTTCCATGTGATTTTCTCTGGTCCCACTAGAAATTCTTTAAATTGCCTGTCATTGATGACCTGTTTGATTTGTGGACCAACAAAAATGCTTTCCTTAATCTTGGCATCAGTTATTCTGGGAAGCACCCGTCTCAAATATCAAAATCCTTCATAGAAATTTTTGTGGCTGGTGATAGTAAATTCCATCGTTACAGTCCTGAACCCAATAATTATTACTAAAACCTGTCCTGCCATGCAGCAGTTGTGCTGCCTAAAAGCATACCTGGGCAAGATAGGAAACTTTACAGCTTACATTGTTGGCAACATTTTAATTGACTTGAATTATGAATTGAAAAAATAAACATAAGTTTATTTTAAAAAATGGTGCACGATAGGGAAATTCCATGGTGATTTTCATGATCAGTAGCCCAAAATTCATAAGCTACACCTAAAGGTATTCAGGAAGCAAAATCTTTGTTGTCCAGTGTTACCTTTCAAATGCATTCTGTTTGTGCAGCAGGTTAATTTTCTCAAACAGTATTTTATCTTGATGGTATAACATTGATAAAATTAATTTGCTTTTTTTTCTAGAGTGTAACTAGAAATAAACAGAATCCATTTAGATATCTTTGTCAGTTACTTGAAGGCCTGTTTCCAGTCACAGGTTGTAATTATGCAGTCTCAACCATGCCAAGATAGATTATCACTAAATTGAAATGTCTAGTGAGCTAAACTACACTACCTATTAAGTTTAGTAAATTTATGCACTGCCAAATTTAATTAAGCACTTTTTAAAATTCACTATATCACTGTCTGAACTGGACAAAGTTGTATTTATAGTTATTAGGCAATTTAAACTTTGTCAAATGTGGTGTCTTTGTCAAAATCTAGTTCAAGTACTTTGAGGTATTTAATAAGAATTAGATGATGTTAACTATAAATTTTTAAAATAAAGATTAAACTCTGACTATTAATTAGAAAACCTAACATCCACTATTTTATCCTAAATATAGCAATATTATATAAATATTCTATATTATTAAAGTATAAATTGTTTGGGAACTGTCTTTCACATTTAGAAATTGGGTTCAAGAATTCTTGTCTGAAAATATTAAACACACTTCTGATGTAAAGAAAATAGCTTTAGCAAACCCTAGTCCAGTTCCCTAATAGTCTGTGTCTTAAATACAAAAGCAGGAAGTGAATGACACTTTCCTAGAGAGAGTGGAATGCATACAAAAATGGAAATGCCACATTACTGTGTTAGGACTCACTTTTCCTCTGTGTACATGTATAAGAGTAATATAAAAACTATTTTAGTACATGTAAAGCATATATTTTTCTGCATGCATACTGTTCAGGCATTACCAAGAGATTAGTTTTCATGTAAAAGCTCCCCCTTTAAACTTTTTAAACCTTCAACAGTACAAAACAAGAATGGATAGAAGGAATGATTCAGAACCCATTACCACTTGAAATACTTCCAAGAATTGCATTTCAGTGCTAAATTTATCAGCTTATGCCTTATTATATGAAAGCAATAGAGGTTATATTGATCCTACTGCCTTTTCTGTGATTTGTGCTTGAATCTATTGAGGCTTTGTGCTGAGACTGAAAGTTTGCAAAATTACTGCCATTGATAGTATACATGTGGAATTCTCTCCATAGGGTTTGACATTGTCCCAGAATCTCAAGGCACATTCGGAGAAACACTTCGTAATGAACCAGAAGACAATGGACTCTTCCAGATTAGCACCGTTGACCGATGTCTGAATCAGCTGTCCTCTGTTTATACAGAGACCTGAAATCATCTTTAACCTTACTGGACTAACAACTGCCTGGCGTGCCTCTGTTCAAGTTACATTCAAAGACTTAGACAAATATATTGGAATAGTCAAAGTATCTCATTGCATTTCCAACTCCAAATGCTGATCATCCAAAGTGAAATGATTATAGGTGGATATTAGAGTATGTACACAATCCTCATGAGCCTCTCGCTGCATATATTAATGAAATCAGCACAGCTGTCATTGTAACTTTAAGCTTCATCATTTCTGTAAACTTCTTTCTGTTTATGTACAATTGACTGGAAGCAATCCCAAACACTTTCAACTTATGATAAGGGTCCCTTGTAAAACTGTCAGTGTTGCTGGCCCAAATTGAAATGTCCAAAAAGTCACACAATTGCATATTATATGATGTGTGGCGCATTGCAAGTGCTTGCTAGCCTAATGAACAAGGATCTTCAACGATGTTTTAACAAATAAAAAAAAAGGAAATAACTTGCACTGTCATTCTGAATATTCTTCCAAAGGTCAGGCATCACTCTTGATGCTATTGTATCTATTCATCTTGAGGGTATGTTTAAACCTTTCAACTCCCCCAGCTATAATCAAAAATGTACAAATACTTATCCATCTTCATATCTTCACTACAAAACATTGGCCTGAGATCAACATCTGTGTTTGTAAGATGTATTACAACCACCCTTACTGCATCTCATTGTCCACAGATACCGATAAATCCAGCATCCGTTATATTTTTAATTTACTTATATGCACTAGTTTTAAAGGTAAACTTGAAACAATGGACATCTACAGTATATCAACTAGAATCTCAAAGATAACTTAATATTTTAAGTGTGTCACATGGATTAGCATCACATAATTTTGACATTTTCCCAAATCCCTCAACATCTCTTTGTATACTTAAACCATTCTTAAAACCTGTCTGTTTAACCAAGATTTTAATACCTCAGTTTTTCTGCCTTTGGCTTGATTAATCTTTTCTATGATTCTAGGAAGCTCATTGAGATGTTTTGCTGCATTAAAGGTGCTACATAAATTAAAATATTTTTGATGTATTTCATTTTTGCAGTGTTTGGCTTGCTGAGCATTCCTAAAGACTTTGTTTCATTTCAGATTTACAATATTTGCAGTGTTACAGAATTTTAAACAATAAACATGAAATGTGTTGTTGCCATTGCACTTTTGATATTAATGCTTAAGGCATCCAGATGTGCAAAGAGAGCAGCCTATTTTGTAACTTGTTAATCACTATTTTCTGGCTAAGGTCAAATGTAAAATAACATGGGTATAAGTTTGTAAAGAATATTAACTTTAAAAAAAAATCCCAACATCTTTGTTTTCAAATACACACTTTTTGTACAAACTTTTCACATCAACATAATGTACATAGTATGTGTAACAATTTAAGTATTCATATGACATTTTACAATTTATATAACTTTTGAATGGATTATTAAAAGCACGTTATTAATCGATATATATTTGTTGACTTCTACTTAAAAAGATTGAGTTGTTGCTTAAAACTTCACAGAAATGCAAAAATGTTGATTAATACTGCAGAAAATGAACTTTTTGGATTTATTTTGTGAAGGATATGTGCAAAATAACAACCAATTCCATTGTGGCCTGAAGTTTTAATGTTCCATATGCATAAAGCTGAATGGACCACACATGACTTCTTTCGACTCTGTTATTATGACCTCTACACTTACACACAAAATGTTATGTTTTGTTCCCATGCTATTTCCGATTGATGATAATTTTACTTTCAATAACTGCAGAGTAGGGTGTATGTGAGTGAGGGAGGTGGATGTGGTGTAGTTTGATCGCAACTTGAGATCTTTCTGTCCAGTGTTCAACATGTGGTGAATAACGTACCACTGTCAGGCCAAACTGTACCTCAAGTTCAGGTTTGATCTCCGTTCAACTATACACGACTACCCATAAAAACAGCCAAGTGCAAAGGCCAAGGTGCACAGTACCAATAGTACTGCATAAGTTGCATACAAGATATCAGTCAGCATACAGTCATACAAAAAAATAATATAGCCAAATCCTTGAGTCCATGAACATTGTCATCAAGAGCAAGCCTGCGGCAGTCTGCATCGGAACGCAATCTAGCTGGTCTTCCGCCAAGCTGTAATTGGCTGGGCTGATCAGACCCAAAATTTCAAGTGTCCAGGAGATGTGGTAACAAGCATACAAGCACAACAAAGTAACTTGAGCCTTATTTATTATCGTAAAATAGAAAATGCAAATAACCAGACAAAATATTACATAGCAAGTCACAATGATTTCTAGGCTCATGACTCTTAGTTGCCAGTTGATTGTCACTGTTGTCGGGGGGAGCGAAAGTCCAACTCACTCACAAAACCACCCCTGGGTCCTAAATCATAATTCACGATCGCGATTTCTGGTTGCAGATGAAGCCCGAAGAAAATCCCAAAAAGCAGGTCAATACATACACCACAAAATATATATTCCACACGTGGGAGTTCCCGGTAGCCAAAGATTTTAATTTCCTTTTGCATTCCCATTCCAACATGTCAGTTCAGGTCTCCTCTTGTGCCAAGATGAAGTGATCCTCAGGGTGGGGGAGCAACATATTCTATCTAGGTGCCCTCCAACCTGAGGAATATCAATTTTTCTTTCTGGTAAACTGAGTCCCCCCCCCCCCCTTTATTCCCCTCTCAGACTTTTTACTTCTTTCACCTGCTATTACATTCCCCTGGCTCCCCTCCTCCATATCTTTCTCTTGTAGTCCATTCTTCTCTCCCATCAGAGTCCCTCTTTTCCAGCCCTTGACTTCCCCACCCACCTGGTTTCACCTATCACCTTCCAGCTGGCCGGAAATGCTGACTGTTTATTCATTTCCACAGATGCTGCCTGACCTGCTGAGTTCCTCCAGCATTTGTTGTGTGTTGCAACAAGCTTTGCAAGTGCAGAGCAACCACAAGACAGACAGACTTTGATTTTTTTGTAATCACACTATCAACTCAGTCTGGTTTCTTTCATTTAAACAACACGTGCCCATTTACACAGTCCTCATAAATCAATTAGACATTTTAATGGTCACTCCTCGTTATGTTGTAGCACACAACATTCCTTAATTTCCCAGTGACTGGACACTTAACTTGCCTTGGATTTCAAAAGATACATTGATGTTTACATATATAAACAATAAGCCCAATCCAAAAAGAATCCATCAAGTCAGCTACCTAACCAATTGACAGACATTCTTATTTTAATGGTTACTCATTGTTTACTCTACAGACCCCATATGCTAAGCATTCAGAAAGAGTTAAGTTGTCATTTGACCTGACAGACATTCATTCATTTGACCTGACAGACATTCATTCACTGATTTACAAAATCTACTCATACCATCTGTTAAATGTTTTTCCTGCTCTCCATGTTTTGTTGTTAATGATTGAGTCTGTTCATTTGTTCACATTTGTTTTAGTTTGATTATTATGTTTGTGCATGTGTCCGTTCTAATTGTTGATTGCTTGTGGCTGTTTGCACTATTGTCTTGTGAATTGTTGGTTGCTATTGTATTGTCTGTTATGGTATTGTCTTGTGCTTTATGCTTGGCACCGAACCACAATCTGTTCTGGTATGTTTCATATACTGCCAATAAAGTGACTCTGATTCTAATAGGCCAAGGTCTGCCCCTTGAATGTCTGTTTAGGCAGAATTCTTCTTTCTGCTGAAAATGAAGAATACATATTAATATCCATTGGATGATTAAAATTAATATTATGACCACTTTTAAAATATGAAAAATTATACAAGTCCAAGGGTTAACCTCAACATTCACATCAAAATAATGTCCTCATCCTGGGGGTTGAGTCAACAACATCTTGTCATTTCAAACAGCAAGAGTAAAACATTACATTGTGGTTGTGGATGCAAGAGTCAAATAGCAATCAATTTAGTACTTGTTTCACAAAAATGTCATTTGAGGCCAGTCACTCTAGGTGTACAACATTCCCTCCCACTTTTTGGCCCACCGTATTCCTAATTTGCACAAATCACATAATGTACATCTTTTCCCAGACCAACAATATAGTTTTTACAAATCACAGGACTATTAATGGGTTGTCAGGTCTCAACAGAAACCTGACATCCAACAAAACACAAGGCAAGTATTAAAACAGAACAAAGCAACGTTCCAGCAGGAACCTTTAAAAAGAACAAGAACTGAGAGATAGTTAAAAATGTTTTCATTCCATTTTAGTCAGTTTACCCTCATCTACACACACAGGATGGGTTTGTCCTCATTCCATCACCCAATATGTATATCCTTGTCTGTCGGCTATAATCTTACCCTCCACTGGAGGGGAAGATGGGTATGTCACCCAAGATCATCGGCACCCGCCGCAGAACTCAGTCGGCTCTTTACCTGCACGTTCAGATGTGCCACCAGGGGCAAAAGAAATAGACTGTCCTATTATAAACAAAACGGGTGTACTTTCTTTCAAGGGGCGGCTGTTCAAATTATACAAAGCACCGTGAAAGACAGGTAACCATCCAGATAAAGTAAGGGCAGAAGTAAGTAAGCAAATTTGCTTTTTTAATAGGCCATTAATTTGTTCAATTAGGCCACCGTCCTGAGGATAATAGTGGACATGGAATACCCACTGTACACCATTAGAGACAGCTCCCTCTTGTACCCTGGAACCCAAAAAGTGCGAACCATTATCAGATTGAATTTCAAGGGGATCACCATAAGCAGAAACAAGATGTGCTAATCCCTGGAGGGTACCATCCTGACAAGCTTTAACAGTAGGGATTTCTACCATAAAACCAGATTAACTGTTCGCCATAGCGAGGAAGTCCTGGAATCACAGGCACCAACATAATCTATTTGCCAAATCTGAGCACCCACAGGGAATGGCAGCCAAGGGTCATTTTGGAAGCTGTTGGTCCTTAGTATCTAAACATAGCCCACAATTCCCTACCACTTTGTCAGCTACATCAAGGGAATTAAATGCAGCATCTCCAAGTTTGCGAATGATACGAAGCTGGGCGGCGGTGTTAGCTGTGAGGAGGATGCTAAGAGGATACAGGGTGACTTGGATAGGTTAGGTGAGTGGGCAAATTCATGGCAGATGCAATTTAATGTGGATAAATGTGAGGTTATCCACTTTGGTTACAAGAACAGGAAAACAGATTATTATCTGAATGGTGGCCGATTAGGAAAAGGAGAGGTGCAGCGAGACCTGGGTGTCATTGTACACCAGTCATTGAAAGTGGGCATGCAGGTACAGCAGGCAGTGAAAAAGGCAAATGGTATGTTGGCATTCGTAGCAAAAGGATTCGAGTACAGGAGCAGGGAGGTTCTACTGCAGTTGTACAAGGCCTTGGTGAGACCGCACCTAGATTATTGTGTGCAGTTTTGGTCCCCTAATCTGAGGAAAGACATTCTTGCCATAGAGGGAGTACAGAGAAGGTTCACCAGATTGATTCCTGGGATGGCAGGACTCTCATATGAAGAAAGACTAGATCGACTAGGCTTATACTCGCTGGAATTTAGAAGATTGAGGGGGGATCTTATTGAAACGTATAAAATTCTAAAGGGATTGGACAGGCTAGATGCAGGAAAATTGTTTCAGATGTTGGGGAAATCCAGAACGAGGGATCACAGTTTAAGGATAAAGGGGAAGCCTTTTAGGGCCGAGATGAGGAAAAACTTCTTCACACAGAGAGTGGTGAATCTGTGGAATTCTCTGCCACAGGAAACAATTGAGGCCGGTTCATTGGCTATATTTAAGAGGAAGTTAGATATGGCCCTTGTGGCTAAAGGGATCAGGGGGTATGGAGAGAAAGCAGGTACAGGGTTCTGAGTTGGATGATCAGCCATGATCATACTGAATGGTGGTGCAGGCTCGAAGGGCTGAATGGCCTACTCCTGCACCTATTTTCTATGTTTCTATGTTTCTATATCAGTGGGAAGGAATAATCCCCACTGCCTAGACCACTCCATGGTACTCTGTACCCCAAATGACCAGAAGACCCTTGGACCCACTGAGCAAGAGGCAATTATGATATAGATGTCACCGTGCCAACACAAGTGAGTTTGTCAGCAATGTTGTTAGATCCTGTCATTGGCGAATCTTTCAAATGGGTGTTGAAATGGTAATGGTAATGGGGTTGGTGGTCTGTCGATGACATAAAATCTGTGCAGAAGTGTTTTATAGTGAAAAAGCCCTTGCACTGGGGCAGTTCCACTCTCTTGGCCTCAGAAATCTTTGCTCAATGGTATGAAATATCATCACAACTGGAGACTTCCTCGGCTACAGCAGAATACCAGGCCGCCTTTTGTGCCTTGCCGTGCCCTTCACTCTCCACAAAGCGCTGCAGCACTGCCTTGCGAGCCATTGGATCTTGTAGTTGATCTCATTCGCCCAGTCCACTAGAACCGGCTTCGCGTGCTTGTGCAGGCATATCCCTATCTCACTGGGGTTGGAGGATCCTGGCTACCCTCACCTGGTTTAGCCCACCTGTCGAAGCGGTGTACTGGGTTTGCATGTGCTGTTGCATGCAAACAGTTACTTGGAGCCACAGGTGAGAGCTGGGTGGCAGGTGAGGATCGAAGGTGGATACACCTGCCACCAGAGGTGTTACCCCTCCCTGGACACCCATATACCCCAAACTGTAATGGTAACATGCAATGATCGGTTCCAAATTTCCTTCCATAACTCTGCAGGCCCTGTCTTCAGACTGAGTGTGTCAGAGAGTTCCATCCCATAATGGGAAGGTGAGAGTGGAGAGAGACGTGGTAATCCTCCATCTGTGTTTCAGTCTCCACTAGAGTCTAGTGGTGGGCCAAAACACACACAAAATCCTGGAGGAACTCAGCAGGCCAGGCAGCATCTATGGAAAAGAGTAAACAATCGACATTTTGGGCCGAGTCCTGAAGACAAAGAGTTGTTTCTCAGACAGCTCGTGACAGCATCAGGAAGCTTTCAGGTCCAGAAAACCAGAGGCATATTCTTTCCACTATTGCCAGAAGCTCAAGACTGCCACATCATCCCAACCTCATATTTCTCTGTCCCTTAAAAACAAAAATCTATTGATGATTATCCACAACACAATGATTGAGCCTCGTTATCGTTCAGATAGAGAATTCCCAAAGATTTACTATCCTTGGGTAAAGAGAATTTTTTTCCCTTATCTCAGTCTTTAATGGTTATTTATCTATCTATTCAAAGATACAGTGCTGAACAGGTCCTTTTGGCTCAATGAACTGCACTGTGCAGCAACCCATTATTTAACACTGTTCCAATCACAGGACAACCTTGATGCACCATCAATAACTCTCTGAGACGTGAGGCAAGATATAGGCTTTTATTGGCTGGAAGAAAGAACAAGCAGCAAGTGACCACCACACTGCATCCTGGAGACTGAGGCCGGGGCGGTGTCTCCAATCGCCTTTATACCGGGGTCAGTGGGAGGAGCCACAGGAGCAGTCAGCGGGGGGGGGGGGGGGGGCGTGTCCAGACAGGTATATGTAGTTCACCACAAACCTATAGTCACTAATTTATCTATTAACTGGTACATCTTCAGAATGCGGGAGGAAACCGAAGCACCCAGAGGAAACCCTCACGTTCATGGGGAGGACGTACAAGTTCCTCACAGATGGTGCTGGAATTGAACTCCAAACTACGACACCCCAAGCTATAATAGTGTAGGGCTAACTGCCACACTACTGTGACACCCCATGGTTGATCCCTTATTTTGAGGTGATAACCCCCAGTTCTAGAAAGCCCAGATTAACAAAACAATTCCTGAATCCAATGTGTCACTAAATGAGCACCTTGCATCATCATTCAATAAGGGGAAGAAGGACAGTGAGACCAGTCTGACATATTTTAATATGCTAGGGCATTTTGACGTCAAGAAGGAGAAAGCATTTGGTCTCTCGAAGAGCGTTAAGATGGATAAATCCCCAGGACCTGATGGGATCTATCCCAGGTTATTGAGAGAAGCAAGAGAAGAGATTGTTGGGGCTTTGATGAAATTATTTGTATTCTCTCTAGCCACAGGACACAGGAGAGGTCCCAGGCAACAAAACAGTTCATTTGCTTAAGGAGGGAAACAGGAATAATGCAGGAAGTTATAGGCTGCTGAAAGTCTGTTTTGATTTGTATTAGTGTTTGTCAAAATTAATTATTTTGAATTTGAGGAAAACATCAGGGATGTATCAGTTTACAGACTCCATAAGCTACACTGCATTAAAATGGGTAACTGTAACACATCTGCATCAAAAATCAAATTAATTCAATGACCCTGAATTTCCTGGTGAACACCCGAAAGCCTTGGGATTACATGCATATGAAGTCAAATGGGAAGATCTGACTTATTTGTAGAACTGGGCACCATATCTGTCAAAATGCTCTGCTCCTGGACTCCTCAAGTAGTCTAGACATGTTTAGGTTCTCCAGAATTGACAGTAGTGAATCAACTCCCAGGTCAGTTTAGATCCATTGCAAGATCTATAAGACCATGAAAGAGCGGTAGATTTATTTTTAATTAATTTGATTTACTTTTATATATTTAACTGTCAGTGTTGTTGCATTATTGAGCAGCTGTTGACTTTGAAGTTTAGCAAACCTTAACATCTTTGACTGTCAGAAAAGCTGATCAGTGGACTTTCACCGGTATCAGAGGCTTTCTGGCTGGTCACTTTCAGTTCAACCTTTGGAGCAGTAATCCACTGCTCAAGCATTGCTTCCTGAGTCTTGGAAGCTTTGGCTTAAAAATTTTGTCCTTTTACACCTGCATCAGATAAGTTCTAATGTGGGGCAATCACAGATGGTGACCGCAGGCAGTAGACCTCTGCTATCTGGCTCATTAAAAAATCCCATCATCAATCAGGTCAATGTTCCCCAGCAACCAATACCTCCAGATAGCAAGTGTCACTGGTCACTGATCTAAAGTGTAGCTTGAATGTTATCTGTAACATTATTAAAGTTAAATGAATGATAGTTTAAATTACTTTTGGAAAAATGTTAAGAGGATAGCCTTATCTTAGAAAAAGTAGCAGTGGAAAAATGTGGCCTTGGTTGAAGCCCTTGTGATGATAGCGAAAGCATCAGGTGCACCATTTTATGCTTGGAATCATGATGCTCAATTATTTCAGTGCAAGCTTGACGTCTGCCTGGGGTGGGATGTATACAGTAACCAGGATAGTGACAGAGAGCTCACTCAGCAGGTGGTATGGACAATATTTGACTGCCAGATACTTCAGGTCGGGGGAACAGTACTGAGACAGAAAGACCTCAGTTAGTGACATAACAAAATATCAATTAAGGGGCCATTGCAGAGATTTTTCTTGAACATTTTATAAAGTAAATCTAATTACATTGAATAGATTACATTGAAAATCTAAGAGATTTTAGATTAATACAATTACATGTTTAAAATATGCTACCAGGCCTCTCACAGATGTTCCCTTCTATTAGGTTCTTCTGCAGTAAAAGAACACTTGTTACACCTTTTCATGCTTGGTGCAGTTTGTTCATAAATAGTGGAGCTTTAATTTGATCTCATGCTGTTTGATTGGATTTTGTCATTTCTAACAGCACACACTTACTAATTTGCTAACTGCAACTCAGGACTTCTGTTTTAAACCGTAGACTTAAATTGTGATTTTGCAGATTCTGTAAAACTAGGCCTCTGTTGCAAAGTTTGGACCCAGATGATCAATATCAAATGCTACATTGCTTGCTCCCTCCCACTCTGACTGGCTCTTCCTGTTGCAGATGCGTGGTTTGGAAAGGAGAGACAGCAGATGGATTAGCATATGTAAGTCTAGGTCAAGGACCATTAGAAGGCTGGGGCTGTGTACTAAGTCCCCTCCTTTACTCGCTGTATACCCATGACTGTGTCACCACCCACAGCTCCAATCTGCTAATTAAATTTGCTGACAACTCTACATTGATTGGCCTAATCTCAAACAATAATGAGGTGGCCTACAGGGAAGGTGTCATCTCTCTGACACGGTGGTATCAAGAAACCAACCTCTCCCTCAATGGTGGAAAAACAAAGGAGCTGGTTGTGGATTGCAGGAGGAATGGAGACGGGCTAACCCCTATTGACATCAATGGATCTAGGTTTGAGAGGGTAAACAGCTTCAAGTTCCTCAGCATCCACATCACTGAGGACCTCATGTGGTCTGTACACACCAGCTGTGTAGAGAAAAAGGCACAATAGCGACTCTTTCACCTCAGATGGTTGAGGAAGTTTGGTATGGCCCCCAAATCCTAAGAACTTTCTATAGGAGCACAACTGAGAGCCTCCTGACTAACTGCATCACTGCCTGGTATGGGAACTGTAACTCCCTTAATCGCAGGACTCTGTAGAATGGTTCGGACAACCCAGCGCATCTGAACTTCCCATAATTCAGGACATTTACAAAGACAGGTGTGAAAAAAGGGCCTGAGGGATCATTGGAGACCCGAGTCACCCCAACCGCCGCCTATTCCAGCTGTTTCCATCTGGGAAACAGCACAGCAGCATAAAAGCCAGGACCAACAGGCTCTGGGACAGCTTCTTCAACCAGGCCATCAGACTGATTAACTCACGCTGATCTGAGTGTATTTCTATGTTACATTGACTGTTCTATTTATTATAAATCACTATAATTGCACATAGCACATTTAGACGGAGACATAACGTAAAGATTTTTACTCCTCATGTATGTTAAGGATGTAAGAAATAAAGTCAATTCAATTCAATTCAAAGTACATTTCTATCACCATATACAACCCTGAGGTTTATTTCCTTGTGGCCGTACTCAATGCATCTATAGAATAATAACTATAACAGAATCATTGAAAGGCCACCCAACTTGGGCTTTCAGTCAGAGTGCAGAATTGTGTAAATATAAAAAGAAAATAATAATAATAATAATAGATAAGTTAACAATAAACATCAAAACATGAAATGAAGAGTCCTTGAAAATGAGTCTACTGATTGTTGGAACATTTCAATGATGGGACAAGTGAAGTTATCCCCTTTGGTTCAGGAGCTTGATGGTTGACGGGCAGTTTCCTGAACCTAGTGTAGTGAGGCCTGAGGCTTCCTGACCACAGCAGCGAGAAGCGAGTATGAACTGGGTGGTGGGGATCTCTGATGATGGATGATGCTTTCCTGCAACAGCATTCCATGTAGACGTGCTCAATGGTGGGCCAATCAATGGATTGGGCCATATCCATTATTATTTGGAGGATTTAAAGCTTAATAAGTGGAATCAAAAGGAACAGGAGTCCATTTCAGTGTGTGTGGCGGAATTGAAGAAATTATCTGAGCATTGTCAGTTCAGTGACAGGCTTAATGATGCACTGAGAGTATGTTTAGCTTGTGGAATTTTAAAAGAGTAAAAGAAAATCTGCAGGAAATCCAAGCAAGACACACAAAATGCTAGAGGAACTCAGCAGGCCAGGCAGTATCTATGGAAAAGAGTACAGCCAACATTTTGTGCCAAGACCCTTCATCAAGACTGGAGAAAAATAGATGAGCTGGAGTAAGAAGGTGGGGGAGGGGAGGAAGAAACACAAGGTGATAGATGAAACCACAAGGGGGAGGGGTGAAGTAAAGAGCTGGGAAGTTGATTGGAGAAAGAGATACAGGGCTGGAGAAGGGGCAATCTGACAGGAGAGGACAGAAGGCCATGGAAGAAAGAAAAGGGGGTGGAGCACCAGAGGGAAGTGATTAAGAGAAAATATTGGTGGCCTGGAATGGCAAGGGATGTCTGTAAATATGTGCAGGTATGTGAGGTGTTCGCCCTGAACAAGGAGCCCTGCCCCCACCCTCGAGCATTCCTTCACCCTCTGCCTGTTCCAGGAAGACCATGGGCTCACATATCCATGGACTTCGTCATGGGTCTTCCTCCTTCCAAGGGGAAGACTGCTACCAAGCTAATTGTGGATTGTTTTTGGAAGGCCTGCAAATTCATCGCCTTGGACAGACTGCCATCTGCAGCAGAGAGGGCCGAAATTGTCCTGCACCGTCTTCAGGATCCATGGTTTTCTGGTGGACATTGTGTTGGATTGCGGTCCGCAATTCATATCATGTTTTCGGAGGGCATTTTGCAAGCTGATCGAGTTAACAGCAAGTCTTCCCTCTGGTCTTCAGCTACAGTCCAACGAACAGACAGAGTAGGTGAACCCTAAGGCACCTGGCCTCTGAAAGACCAGATGAGTGGTGTGTTCATTTGATGTGGACAGAGGTCACCCACAATACTTTACAGCATTCGGCGCATTGAATGTCTCCTTTCAAATGCCAATTCAGGTAGTCTCCACCACTCTTCCCCAAGCAGGAGGCCAACGTTGGGGTTCCTGAGGCCATAGATCTAGTCCAACTCTGCAAGGAGAAATAGACAAGGGCAAGAGAGATTTTGTTAGCTTCTACTTGGAAGGCTGAAGTAGATGCTAACTGCACGAGAAGACAGGGGCCAGCTTTGCAACCTGGGCAACAGGTCTGGCTGTCAGCTTAGATTTGCCTTTCTGAGTAGAGTGCAAGAAATTGCCGTCCAAGTTCATTGGACCCTTTAAGATTCTCAGGAAAGCAAACCCAGTGGCTACCCTCAAGACCTTCAAAGTCAATCCCACTTTCTTCATTTCCAAATTAAAACCTGGGAACACCAGCCCTACCACTGTCAGTCCCACCACTGCCCAGGTTTGTTGATCAGGAACAGGTCTTCACCGTGAGAAGAATTTAGGATTCATGAACTGTTTGGGGAGCTCAGCAGCCCGTTGTCGACTGGGAAGGATTCGGACCTGAGGAACAATGCTGGGTTCCTGAAAGGGACATCTTGGATTCGGCGCTCATCCATGACTACAAGTGTCATTCCTCTGAATAGCAAAGGGCCGTCATATGGTTGATATCTGGCCATTTCTGCATGGCAATCTGTAGCCCAGTGATAGTTTTGTGCTTTGGGGAACATAGTTATGTCCCTGTACTCTTGGCTGTCAGGTGCTGCTGGATATTGAATGCTCTTTGGTGGTTCTTTAATATATGTTGGGGAGGTGAATTTGGAAGATTGGGTTCTGCACAATCGTTCTATTGTTCATTGCTTCATTAGGGTAGTATAATAGTTCAAAGCACATTGCTGAATACACTGAATAACACACTGCTGACACATGACTGTGCTGCAGGAGTCAGCCCAAACTGTGCCATCAGGTTTGCAGATGACACAACAGTGATTGGCATCGTCAACAACGATGATGAGTCGGAGTACAGAGAGGACGTGGGGCGGCTTGTGGACTAGTGTGAGAAAAACAACCCAAGTCTGAACGTGGAGAAGAACTTGGAAATGCTTGTGGACTTTAGGAAGGTGTGGATGAACTATCACCCTCATACGTGGCTCCTCTGTAGAGAGAGTTAAGTGTAACAAGTTCCTGGGAATTCACATCACGGATGACTTCACCTGGTCCCTCAATACCTGAATAAGAAGGCACAGCAGCGCCTCCACTTTCTGAGGAGATTGAGGCAAGCGAGGCTCCCCCACCGTCTTAACTGAATTTTACAGGAGCACCACTGAGAGTGTCCTGACAAGCTACATCTCCATCGGGTGTGGGAGCAGTCGAGCATCAGATGGAAGTCCCTACGAAGGACTGTGAGAACGGTTGAGAGGATCATAGAGGTCTTCCTACCATCCATCAGGGATGTTTATCAGGAGTGCTGCGTACGCAGGGCCCTTAGTATTATCAAGGATCCCACCCACCCATCCAGCATCCTCTTTGACCTTCTGTCATTCAACAGGAGACTCCGAAGCATGGAGAGAAGAGTGGTCAGGCTGGGACAGTTTCTCCCCTTGGCCATCAGGCTTCTGAACTCCCTGCCACATTGCATTCAAAGATTCATTGGCTAATTTGTTCTGTACCCTATAATATTTAACTTCTGCACTTTACTTAGTTTATTTATGCATAATTCATTTGTAAATTTTATTCTTACTTCCATATGTTATTGTGTGTTATATGTGTGTTATGTGTACTGCTTTGTTTTACACCCTGGTTTGGAGAAACTTTGTCTCATTTGAAGGTACACATGTATACAGTTAAATGACAATAAACTTGACTTGAAGTGCTTTCAAACTTTCAAATTCTCAGTTTTCTTTGGATGTGTTATTTTCATTGGATGGATAATTTATTGCAGCAAGAATGTTTGGTTTCAAAGACTTGAGAAAGAAATTTTTAAACATCTCAGCAAATGCTATTCCAAATAAATTTTCTGAATTTAAGCTTTTGTAAAAGTCAACTCACCTGTTATTCAGTGATTTGAAAACATGAGGGCTTGGTGTTGATCCCTGCTCTTTCCGGAACACTGGGGCCTTATTTTCACACTTTCCTCCCAGCACCTGGCTCCATTTTTCCTCTCCGACTGCCTCCATCCTTCACTCACTACCAGAGTCTTCCACCTCCACCCCCTCTCCCCCAACTGGCTCTACCTGCCTATCATCTTGCCCCTTTCCTCAGTCTATCTTCCACCTCGGGATCATTTCTCACCACTCGCCTTCCCCTCTTTATGTTAGCCATCTCACCTGTCCATTTTCAGTCTTGATATAGGGTTTCAATCTGAAACATATACAATTTCTTTCCTCCCACAGATACAGCATGACCCACCAAGTTCCTCCAGCAGAATGTTTGTTGCTCCACATTTCAGCATCTGCACAATCACTCTTGAGGGCTCTAATATTTTGATCTTCTCAAAAAGAAAGGGATGGATTTGTTTTGCACAGATCTTACTGAATCAACATCAAACATTTCAAACCCAAGCCAGTTCTACTGCTAGAGAAAATCTGCAGGTGCTGGAAATCCGAGCAACACACATGAAATGCTGGAGGAACTCAGCAGGCCAGGCAGCATCTATTATAAAGAGTACAGTCAATGTTTTGGGCCAAAATCCTTCGGCAGGACTCAGTATATTTCAGATTTCATCATTGACACAACGAGGGAGGAGAAGGTCCCATGATCACATAATTGCACTGAAGCACAAAAAACTTCTCTGGTGCATCCCAAGATGTCTGAGATAATTTTGACTGCAGTCTCCAAGGGGAGTTATCACAAATGATTTTCTTTCACAAAAGGAAAATCATAAAACAGGTGATACTGGAAAATGTGTGTGCAGGAAACCTTCACGAGGTCTGGCAGTATCTGGGTAAAGAGAAACAGAATTAACATTTCAGCTCAAAGAGATTGTATCAAAACTGGGAAATAAAGATAAACTGGTTCAACATTGTGGAGGGTGTGGAAGGGAAATAACTCTTCATCCAAGGCCAGGGTTGGCATGGAGATAAGTTATAGAGATCATCTGGTGGATGAATTAGTAGAAGCAGGTTGAGAGGAAATGAACAAAAGCTGTGAAATAAAGACAGAATATAAACAAAAGAGTGTACAATTAGTGAATTGCGAGGCTGTAGGACATATGCAGCAGGTCAGGATGTGCCAATTGAGAAAAAATAAATATTGAGTTAATATCACAGATTGAGAGCTGAAATAATCTTTTGTGATATAGACATAGTGAGGCATCAGAAGCTGTAGAATTTGATATTGAACATGGAAGGCTGTTGGGTATTATTATAACAATGTAAGAAGCTGCGACTGGATACTTAGAGTGGAGTGGGGTGGAGAATTCAAACAGCAGCCTGTAGGGAATTGTGAATTATCCCTGCTGACTGAACACTGGCGTGTGCTCTGTGGAATAGGTCTTATCCGTGTACTCCGAATGCAGTATACTAGATTTGAATATGTGTATGCAAATTGCTGCTTCTCTTGAGGAAAAGACTATCTGGGTCCCTGGCAGGAGGGAAGGGAAGGGATAAGAGGACAGGTATGCATACCTGCAGTTGCATGAGGAAGTGGAATGTCGGTGGGCATGTACTAGAATGGCACGAGGGACCTCATTTTCCACCCTGCATTGAGTAGGTCATCTTTGGCATTTTCTGCCAGCTTCAATTGGGTCCCACCGCCAGAGGCATCTTTCTTTCCATTCCCCTTTCTGCATTTCAGGTGAATCCTTTGCAACACCCTGACCTTTCTCATAATACATCCCATCTGGAATTGGTGCCTTCTTCTTGCAAGTATTTCATTAAAGTGTAGAACACAATCGCTTCGGCTTCCCGAATTCCCACAGGAAGTAAATGAACATTTCCTGAAAAAAAAGAAATAGAGCATAATCACTGGGGTCAAGAAATTTCACAAATATTGAGAGTTTAAAAAACCATCTTAATCTAACTCCTTTCCAACCACAAAGGCTAAGTCAGCTATACAATCGTCTGTAGCACTGTGAATGCAAAGCAAGGTCATGGCCTTGTTGGCCTATAACAATGAAACTGAATGCTGACATACTGTGAACCACGAAAATCGTCATCCATAGCTTGTTTCTGAGATCTCTGATCCAACACCTAAATGCCTTGCCACAAAATTCTTATATTGCCTGATGAGTGGGACTTTGTTTAAAAGTTTGATCTCAACATGAAATATACCTACCTGGGAGGATCTCCATTCTGAAATTTTGATTTCTGTGAATGGTGGCTGTTTGAAATTGCAGTTAACCCAGATGGGAGTAGTACACATCACAATATGCAGTAGCACACAAGATGCATTGTAAGATTAACATTTCAAGCCAAAAAGTCCACACTAATTCGAGGATAAGTTCATTTATACAGCACCATGAGAGATCTCTTTTAAGTCACTGTGCAAATGACAATTTCAAGCAGCACTTTGGGCCTAAACTAGTGAAGATTTAGTGGTAGAGGGACGATATTTTACTTATTTCACAAAAATCTTCCTCATATTTTCCAGTCTCTTGTAGGAGTTACCATGATAAGTGTTGAAGAACGGGCCAGGCAGGAGGGAAGATTCTTGACATCAGATTTAACATCAAATTGGATGTCGCAATCTGATTCTTAGAATAACGTGGCAGCTATGGCCCTAATCCAGTTATTTCATCACAATGTGCTCCACTGTAGTGAAGCAATCGATTTTATTGGAAAAATCTCTCATTATTTGCTGGCTATCAGAGTTTTCTTTGAGCACTTTAATATTAATGAGGTGGTGAGCTTGCTTTTGAATTGAGAGAAATTTTATGAATCATTCCTGGAAACCTTGCTTTACAGCCGGAGTGATTTATTTACCAGGGGATCTCTGAGAAAGCAAGTAAGGAGCTTAAGGTTTGTGCTGTCTGATGTGAGCTGGAAGAATCAACAAAGTGCTGGTACACCAGGGTATGTTTAGTTTTTGTATTGTTAGCTTCTTGCATCATATTGCCTGCTTCCTGTGCTTACATTGCTAGCAATCCAAGGAGTGAAGTATAAACTCCTTTTTGTAACGGGCACAGAATCCTGACTTGGAATATCACATCTGGATACAGCAGAATAGGCAAAGCATCAGGTAATTCCTTCCTAGATGGGAGACCAAAAATGTAAGACTGGCTGAAGGAACTTCACATACACATATATTGTCCCGGTACCGAAGAAACCACAACCAAAGGAGTTGAATGACTTCAGACCTGTTGCCTTGACGTCGCACGTGATGAAGACCATGGAGCGGCTGATAATACAGAATCTGAGGCCACAAACCAGGCACACCCAGGATCCTCTTCAGTTTGCGTATAAGGAGAAGATGGGAGTGGAGGATGCTATCATGTATTTGCTGCACAAATCACTCTCTCACCTAGATGGGGCCAGTTGTGCTGTGAGGATTACATTCCTTGACTTCTCTAGTGCCTTTAACATCATCCAGCCCAAGATCTTAAGGCACAAACTAACGGAGATGGGAGTAGACTCTCACATGGTGGATTGGATAGTGGACTACTTGACAGATAGACCTCAGTATGTGCGGTTGGGAGACTGTAGGTCTGACACGGTGGTCAGCAGCACAGGAGTGCCGCAGGGAACCGTACTCTCTCCGGTCCTGTTCACCCTGTACACATCAGACTTCCAATATAACTCGGAGTCCTGCCATGTGCAGAAGTTCGCTGATGACACGGCCATAGTGGGGTGTGTCAGGAATGGACAGGAGGAGGAGTATAGGAAACTGATACAGGACTTTGTGATATGGTGCAACTCAAACTACCTGCGTCTCAATATCACCAAGACCAAGGAGATGGTGGTGGACTTTAGGAGATCTAGGCCTCATATGGAGCCAGTGATCATTAATGGAGAATGTGTGGAGCAGGTTAAGACCTACAAGTATCTGGGAGTACAGTTAGACGAGAAGCTAGACTGGACTGCCAACACAGATGCCTTGTGCAGGAAGGCACAGAGTCGACTGTACTTCCTTAGAAGGTTGGCGTCATTCAATGTCTGTAGTGAGATGCTGAAGATGTTCTATAGGTCAGTTGTGGAGAGCGCCCTCTTCTTTGTGGTGGCGTGTTGGGGAGGAAGCATTAAGAAGAGGGACGCCTCACGTCTTAATAAGCTGGTAAGGAAGGCGGGCTCTGTCGTGGGCAAAGTACTGGAGAGTTTAACATCGGTAGCTGAGCGAAGGGCGCTGAGTAGGCTACGGTCAATTATGGATAACTCTGAACATCCTCTACATAGCACCATCCAGAGACAGAGAAGCAGTTTCAGCGACAGGTTACTATCGATGCAATGCTCCTCAGACAGGATGAAGAGGTCAATACTCCCCAATGCCATTAGGCTTTACAATTCAACCACCAGGACTTAAGAACTTTTTAAAAGCTATTATTAATGCTTTTTGAGATAGTGATTTAGATGCATATCATATTTTTTACTGAGTTAAGTATTGTATGTTATTAGTTTTGCTACAACAAGTGTATGGGACATTGGAAAAAAAAAGTTGAATTTCCCCATGGGGATGAATAAAGTATCTATCTATCTATCTACAGAGAACATTGTGTCATGTTGGCAGTCACTTACTATTGTAAGTTGCATTAGTGATATGAAATATCATTGGTAGTGTGGTGAACTACATATACCTGTCTGGACACGCCCCCTGCTGACTGCTCCTGTGGCTCCTCCCACAGACCCCGGTATAAAGGCGATTGAGGCCTGAACCCGGCCCTCATTCTCCAGGATGTAGTATGGTGGTCAACTACTGCTTGTTCTTTCTTCCAGTCAATAAAAGCCGATATCTCGACTTCACGTCTCAGAGAGAGTTATTGATGGTGCATCAATTTTATTGACTGGAAGTTTTAAAACATGGAAAGCGTTTTACGTCCGGAAAGATTGGATTTGGACCCCCAAGCCACTGAAGCAGCTCTTGCCTTTGAACTCTGGCTTGCATGCTTCCAATCATACTTGGAGGAGGTTAGTGCAACTGAACCCGCTGTTATGCACCGAATTCTCCTCTCGAGGGTCACCCCGAAAGTTTACTCACTTATCAGAGGCCTGCCGAACTACGAAGGGGCACTGGACGCCCTCAAAAGACAGTACCTGCGGCCGGTGAACACAGTCTAAGCAAGACATCGCTTAGCTATGCGACGACAGTGGCCTGCAGAGTCAGGCGCCCAGTTTCTTCGAGCCCTACAGACGCTCGTGCGGACTTGTGACTGCAAAACTCTCACAGTGGAACAGCATGCGGAGCTCCTCGTACGAGATGCCTTTGTTACAGGAATCAGGTCAGTGTATGGGCGCCAGCGGCTGCTGGAAAATGCCGATCTTACCTTACGCTCAGCGATCGAGATGGCCGACACACTGCAGGTTGCTCTGCACAATGCTGACGCTGTCCAGCCGCGCAATCCCCCGCCGGTTCCGTGGACACCTCAGACCTCACCGCCACTGGTTCCCGCGAGCAAATTCGGCAACGTCGCTGCCAGTCGCGATTCCATGAACTCCCCGAACCCGACCACAGCTGCTGCCAGTCGCAAGCCTGTGCAGTGTTACTTCTGCGGACTCGAAAAGCACCCCCGAAAACACTGCCCGGCCCGAGAAGCGACCTGCTCCAGCTGCGGGAAGAAGGGCCATTTCGCCAAGGTCTGTAAGTCTAAACCACGAGCGGGGTCGGGCAGCGCTGCATGTGAGGCATGGGGGCCACCATCTTGCCTGCCCGCCTCGTGTGAGGCATGGGGGCCGCCATCTTGCATGCCCAGATGGGGGCGGCCATCTTTGTCGGTGCCAACATGCCCCGCCCCCTACCCACCGGTGCTTAACGGGCACCAAGACGGCAGTTCAACTCTGGCCACCGTAACCCTCGACCAAAGCGCCCCACACCAGCTTGCAAGGTCAATGATGGACATCCTGGTGGAGGGGCACAGGACTAGCTGCCTGTTTGACACGGGCAGCACTGAGAGTTTTATTGACCCGGACACAGTGCAACGCTGCGGACTCGTGACACAGCCGGTAAGTCAGAGGATCACCTTGGCTTCTGGGTTGTATTCCACAGACATCCGGGTGGGTTGTGTAGCGACATTGGTGGTGCAGGGCACAGAATATCGGAAATTTGCGCTTCTGGTCATGCCTCAACTATGCGCACTTGTGCTATTGGGGCTGGACTGCCAGAGCCATCTCAAAAGTGTGACTATGGCATATGACGGGCCCCTCCCACCACTCACTGTCAGGAATCCTCAGTTCTGTGGGACTTTGTCACATACCCCGCTACTGACCACACATACACACCGACCCACACATCCCACCCAGCACCATGCCGACAGCTGCGCTACTGACACCACTTGCAGCCTCTCCACCCTCAAGATCCCTCTCCCACCGCTGTTCACCAACCTGACCCCCAACTGTAAACCTGTGGCAACTAAAAGCAGGAGGTACAGCGCGGGGGACAGGGCCTTATTCAGTCAGAGGTGCAGCGGCTGCTCAGGGAGGGGATCATTGAGCCAAGCACAAGCCCTTGGAGGGTCCAGGTGGTTGTTGTTCAGACCGGGCAGAAAAATAGGATGGTCGTGGACTATAGCCAGAGCATCAATAGGTTCACGCAGCTTGACGCGTACCCCCTACCCCGCATCGCGGATATGGTCAACCAGATAGCTCAGTACAAGGTGTACTCGACAATAGATCTGAAATCCGCTTATCACCAGCTCCCCATCCGCCCAGAGGACCACCCCTACACCGCCTTCGAGGTGGGCGGCAGGCTCTATCACTTCCTGCGCGTCCCATTCGGTGTCACAAATGGTGTCTCGGTCTTCCAGAGGGAAATGGACCGGATGGTGGACCAGTGCCAACTGAAGGCCACATTTCCATATCTGGATAACATCACCATCTGCGGTCACGACTGGTCGGATCACAACGCCAACCTCCAACGATTTTTCCAAGTGGCCGAAGCCCTGAACCTTACTTATAATAGAGACAAGTGTGTGTTCGGAACCACCCGACTCGCTATCCTTGGGTATGTCGTGGAAAACGGGGTCATTGGCCCTGATCCCGACCGTATGCGCCCCCTGTTAGAGCTCCCTCTTCCCACCACTCTCAAAGCCCTCAGACGGTGCCTGGGCTTCTTTACCTATTACGCCCAATGGGTCCCCCATTACGCAGACAAGGCCCGTCCCCTGGTCAAGTCTACCACTTTTCCCCTCTCTGCCGAGGCCTGCGCGGCCTTCAGCCGCATTAAAGGGGACATTGCCAAAGCAACGATGCATGCGGTGGACGAGACCATTCCCTTCCAAGTAGAGAGTGACGCCTCCGATTTCGCGCTTGCTGCTACCCTCAATCAGGCAGGCAGGCCAGTAGCATTCTTCTCTCGTACCCTTCAAGGCCCTGAAATTCGGCACTCCGCGGTGGAGAAAGAAGCCCAGGCCATAGTGGAAGCTATTAGGCACTGGAGGCACTATCTCGCCGGCAAAAGGTTCACCTTGCTGACCGACCAGCACTCAGTTGCGTTCATGTTCAGCAACCAACAGCGGGGCAAAATCAAAAATGATAAAATTTTGCGGTGGAGAATAGAACTCTCCACCTACAACTATGATATCCTGTACCGGCCTGGAAGGCTCAATGAGCCCCCTGATGCCCTATCCCGGGGAGCATGTGCCAGCGCACAGCTCACCCAGCTATACGCCCTCCATGCACATCTTTGCCATCTGGGGGTCACCCGATTTTACCATTTTGTGAAAGCCCGGAACCTGCCTTACTCCCTTGAGGACATCAGGACGATGACCAGGGACTGCCAAGTCTGCGCTGAGTGCAAACCGCACTTCTACCGTCCTGAAAAGGTGCAACTTATCAAGGCCACCCACCCCTTTGAGCGACTGAGTGTTGACTTTAAGGGCCCCCTTCCCTCCACCGATCGCAATGTCTACTTTCTCAACATTATCGACGAGTACTCGCGGTTCCCCTTTGCCATCCCCTGCCCCGACACCACTACCGCGTCCGTCATAAAAGCCCTGCGCCAGCTCTTCACTCTGTTCGGATATCCCTGCTATATACACAGTGATAGAGGGTCCTCCTTTATGAGTGATGAGCTGCACCAGTACCTGCTGGCTAGGGGCATTGCTACTAGTCGGACCATGAGTTATAATCCCCGGGGGAATGGACAGGTGGAGAGGGAGAATGCCACAGTGTGGAAGGCCACACTTTTAGCCCTTAAGTCAAAAGGGTTGCCGGTCTCTCGATGGCAGGAGGTCCACCCCAAGGCACTCCACTCTATCCGCTCCCTGTTATGCACGTCCACCAATGCCACCCCTCATGAGCGCCTATTCTCTTTTCCCAGGAAGTCTGCCACTGGGACCACCCTACCAGCTTGGCTGACGTCCCCAGGGCCAGTGCTGCTCCAGAAACATGTGAGGAGCAATAAATACTCCCTGCTGGTCGAGAGGGTTCACCTTCTACATGCGAACCCCCAGTATGCTTACGTGGTCTTACCCGATGGGCGGGAGGACACGGTCTCCGTCCGCGACCTGGCGCCCGCAGGAGCAGCAGACCACTACCCCGAACACTCCACGGTAACGATGAACCCTGTACCCGAGTTGACACCGCGTACACCGAGCCCTACACAGACTCCTCATGACACGCATATACCAGGCGCCTCGCACACGCGTGAGGGATCACTGACGCCTAGTGGGCTGACACCTCCAGTCAGGCTGGAACCAGCACAACCTCCGTCTCCGGTGTAATCACCACCAGCAACTGTGCAATCACAGCCGGTGCTACATAGATCGCAGCGACAGATTCGACCACCTGATAGACTTAACCTGTAAACATACTTGTAAGAAACTTCGCCCCATGGGGACTCTCTTTTAAAACAAAGGGGGGGGTGAATGTGGTGAACTACATATACCTGTCTGGACACGCTCCCCCTGCTGACTGCTCCTGTGGCTCCTCCCACAGACCCCGGTATAAAGGCGATTGAGGCCTGAGCCCGGCCCTCAGTCTCCAGGATGTAGTATGGTGGTCAACTACTGCTTGTTCTTTCTTCCAGTCAATAAAAGCCGATATCTCGACTTCACGTCTCAGAGAGAGCTATTGATGGTGCATCAGGTAGAAAGGGAGAAATTATAAACATAGCCTCCCTTTGGAATGAGAGGACATATTCTTAAAATTAATCTTTCAAATAGTGAAAGCTGAATGCATTCTTTTCACTTGAAGTGTAATTGCAATTTGAAACATTCCCGAAAACTAATCTGTGAATGCTGCATTAATTAGAGTCGTCTCCAGTGAGGGGGACTTGATGGATGTGGAACAGTGTAGAACATGCTAATATTCCGAAACATGTCATTGTAAAGAATGAGGATGGGCTGGAACTTCTGAAAAACATAGGACTTCGGAGCGTGTCAGGATATACCCCAGGTTACTACGGGATAAAAAGGAAGAGATTGCTGCACCTTTGGCAATGATTTTTGCATCCTCACTGACCACAGGATAATACCAGAAGACTGGTCACTAGCAAATGTTAGGCCTTTGTTCAAGAAAGATTAATAGGGATAATCCTGGGAAGTATAGACCAGTAAGTGCTACTTCAGTGGTGAGCAAACTATTGGAGAGGTTCTTAAAGACATGATCTGCAAGCATTTGCAGAAGCAGAGTCTGATTAGGGATAGTCAGCATGGCTTTCTGAGGGGCAGATCATGCCTCCTGAGTCTGATTGAATTTTTTGAGTTATTGACAAAATAATCTGATGAAGGGGGGGTCATTGAATGTGGTGGATGTATATGGATTTTAGTAAGATGTCTGATAACGTTCCCCATGGAAGGCTCATTCCGAAATTCAGGAGGCACAGGATCTAAGGAAACTTGGCTGCGTGGACTTAGAGTTGGCTTGCCGTAGAAGGCAGAGGGTGACAGTGATCTGTCTGGGGTCGTGATCACTGGTGGTCCACACGTACCTGTTACGGGACCCTTGATCTTTGCGATTTTTATAAATGACTTTAAGGAGGAAGTGGGAATGTGGGTTAGCAAGTTTGCAGATTGTTTTGTGTTATGTTTCAATGGGACTTTGATAAGATGCAGGACATAGAACATAGAACATTGGTACAGGCTACTTGGAACACGATGTTGTGCCAAACCAGCTATAAAGCAAATCAAAAACACCCGAACACTATTCCCTCCTACCTACATGATGTCCATATCCCTCCATTTTCCTTACATCCCTGTGCCTATCCAAACATCTCTTAAAAGCCTCTAATGTTATCTGCCTCTACCACCACACCAGGCAGTGCATTCCAAGCACCAACAACTCTGAATATAAAACTTACCCCTCACATCCCCCTTGAAACTACCCCCTCTCACATTCAACGCATGCCCTCTGGTATTGGACATTTCAACCTTATTCACCTGGAAGATGGAAAATCTGGTCCTGTTACTCAGTTTTGCTGTCTGTGTGACACTTTCCTAGTCAGGAATATTCTCCTAGTTTGCTGACCCAAACCAATCAGGACCCAGCCACCAGTGCGGTCTGAGTGGTGCTTGGGTGTCATGCAGAATAAGGAAATTTGCCTCCAATAACACATTGAAATCTTAGATAGCCGGCAAAGCTTCTTACTCAGCTTTATCAATCATCAAAGATATTTAAAAAGTGTTTTATAAGAATCTCTGATATTGAGGTGTTAAAAACCAAAGGAATTAATTGAAACTTAAAAAACAATTAATATTTTGTATAGTAAGAAATTATTATAGTTAAAAATAACTACAAATAAAATATACAAATAATTTAAAACATTAAGTTAAAATTATATAACTAAAAGCGGGAAACTTTCCCCTTTGCTTCAGAAGTCCCATAGTTCCCATTGCAGCTCCTTGAGCCAATTGGGGAAACCAGCAGTAGGAGTGGCTCTGTGTGAAATCCTGCAGACCGGTAAACATAAATCTGTCCAAGTCTGGTGTTTCTACGTGTGATGCTATGTTTCTTCGAGGAGATGACCAGGCATATAGATGAGGGTAGTGCAGTGGATGTGATCTACATGGATTTTAGTAAGGCATTTGACAAGGTTCCACATGGTAGGCTTATTCAGAAAGGCAGAAGACATGGGATCCAGGGAAGTTTGGCCAGGTGGATTCAGTATTGGCTTGCCTGCAGAAGGCAGAGGGTCGTGGTGGAGGGAATACATTCAGATTGGAGGGTTGTGACTAGTGGATCACAAGGATCAGTTCTGGGACCTCTACTTTTCATGATTTTTATTAACGACCTGGATGTGGGAGTAGAAGGGTGGGTTGGCAAGTTTGCAGACAACACAAAGGTTGGTGGTGTTGTAGATAATATAGAGGATTGTCGAAGATTGCAGAGAGACATTGATAGGATGCAGAAGTGGGCTGAGAAGTGGCAGATGGAGTTCAACCCAGAGAAGTGTGAGGTGATACACTTTGGAAGGACAAACTCCAAGGCAGAGTACAAAGTAAATGGCAGATACTTGGGAATGTGGAGGAGCAGAGGGATCTGGGGGTACATGTCCACAGATCTGTGAAAGTTGCCTCACAGGTAGATAGGGTAGTTAAGAAAGCTTATGGGGTGTTAGCTTTCATAAGTCGAAGGACAGAGTTTAAGAGTCGCGAGGTAATGATGCAGCTCTATAAAACTCTGGTTAGGCCACACTTGGAGTACTGTGTCCAGTTCTGGTCACCACACTATAGGAAGGATGAGAAAGCATTGGAAAGGGTACAGAGAATGCTGCCTGGTTTAGAGAGTATGCATTATAATCAGAAATTATTATAAGAGAAGGAGGATGAGAGGAGACATGATAGAGGTATGCAAGATATTAAGAGGAATAGATAGAGTGGACAGCCAGCACCTCTTCCCCAGGGCACCACTGCTCAATACAAGAGGACATGGCTTTAAGGTAAGGAGTGGGAAGTTCAAGGGGGATATTAGAGGAAGGTTTTTTACTCAGAGAGTAGTTGGTGTGTGGAATGCACTGCCTGAGTCAGTGGTGGAGGCAGATACACTAGTGAAGTTTAAGAGACTACTAGACAGGTAAATGGAGGAAGTTAAGGTGGGGGGTTATATGGGAGGCAGGGTTTGAGGGTCGGCACAACATTGTGGGTTGAAGGGCCTGTACTGTGTTGTACTGTTCTATGTGTGATGGCATGTATGTAAAAGTTCTTGACCTGTTGCTCTTTAATGGCTAAACACTGGAGGTTTTGGACTGCACCAATAGCATTAGCCTGTGAGATCTGACCCATTGTACACAGGTAGCTAAGAATAGTCTGCATTTACTTATTAAGATTAATGAAAGAACAATAGATGAGCCATGGATAATTTAATAATCTTTAATAAACAATAGATACTGTTTATGTAACATGATAGAGGTTTGAGTAGCTAGATTAGGATCGCCTTTATTAGCATTTGCTGAATTCATTCTTTCAATTAACTCATTAAAATTCTTGTTTACAAATAAAATCAATAACAGAAGAGGGAGAGACAGAAAGAAAAGTAAAAATGCACTGTTGCCCTCTCCTGGTCGAAAGGTTTCAAATAAAATGTTTTATTTTATAGCAGTTTTACTGTTGAATTTGCCTATTATAAACAAAGAGGATTTGAAATATTTGGGTTGATTTGGATCAGATTTATTTGCTTACCCTGGAATGATTTATCTTTGCAAAACATTTAATATTGGAAGGTGTGCTAATATGATTTTATGTGTTCCATGAGTATTGCATATTGAATTCCAAATCAGAATCAGGTTTATTATCACTGGCATGTGACATGAAATTTGTTAACTTAGCAACAACAGTTCAATGCAATACATAATATAGAACAGAATAAATAAATAATAAACAAACAAACAAATAAATAAATTATAGTATATATATAGAATAGATTTAAAAATGTGCAAGAATCAGAAATACTGTATATGAAAAAAGTGATGTAGTGTCCTAGGGTGTGATGTCCATTTAGGAATCGGATGGTAGAAAGAAAGAAGCTGTTCCTGAATCGCTGAGTGTGTGCCTTCAGGCTTCTGTATCTCCTACCTGATGGTAACAGTGAGAAAAGGGCATGCCCTGGGTGCTGGAGGTCCTTAATAATGGACGCTGTCTTTCTAAGACACTGTTCCCTAAAGATGTCTTAGATACTTTGTTGGCTAGTACCCAAGACGGAGCTGACTAGATTTACAACCCTCTGCAGCTTCTTTTGGTCCTGTGCAGTAGCCCCTCCATACCAGACAGTGATGCAGCCTGTCAGAATGCTCTCTACGGTACAACTATAGAAGTATTTGAGTGTATTTGTTGACATGAGAAATCTCTTCAAATTCCTAATGAAGTATAGTCGCTACCTTGCTTTCTTTATAACTACATCGATATGTTGGGACCAAGTTAGATCCTCAAAGATCTTGACACCAAGGAACTTGAAACTGCTCATTCTCTCCACTTCTGATCCCTCTATGAGGATTGGTATGTGTTCCTTTGTCTTACCCTTGCTGAAGTCCACAATCAGCTCTTTTGTCCTATTGATGTTGAGTACCAGGTTGTTGCTGCAGCACCACTCCACTAGTTGGCATATCTCACTCCTGTACACCCTCTTGTCACCACCTGAGATTCTACCAACAATGGTTGTATCATCAGCAAATTTGTAGATGGTACTTGAGCTATGCCTAGCCACACAGTCATGTGTATACAGAGAGTAGAGCAGTGGGCTAAGCACACACCCCTGAGGTGCACCAGTGTTGATCGTCAGTGAGGAGGAAATATTATCAACAATCCGCACAGATTAGTAGTTACAATCTATCAATAAAGTTAAAGTTGTAAATTAAGTATTACCTTGGTAATTCTACATAGCATTGAAAGATTAGGTGGTAGGACTATGGGTGGAACTACAGAATAAGAAATGTATGACCATGTTAATGGGGCTACATTACAGACCACCTGTGGGATTTAGAGGAACAAGTATGTAGAGAGATTGTAGACTGCTGCAAGAAACACAAGGTTTTTATAGTAGGTGATTTTTAACTTTCCACATATTGACTGGAACTCCAATATTGTAAAAGGACTAGATAAGATAGAGTTGGTCAAATGTGTTCAGGAAAGTTTTCTTCATCAGTAGAGGTCCTGTCCAGAGAGTGTATGATACTGGATTTCCTGTTAGAGGATGGGACAGGGCAGGTGACAGAAGTTTGTGTGGGGAAATAATGCCATTAGTTTAAAGATAATTATGGAGGAGGATAGGTCTGGTCCATGAGCTGAGATTCTAAATTGGAGAAAAAACAAACTCAATGGTATCAGGAAGGATCTGGCAAGTGTGGATTGGGACAGGCTGTTGTCTGGTAAAAGTGTACTTGCTAAATGGGAGATCTTCAAAAGTACCATTTTGAGAGTACAAAGTCTGTATGTGCCTATCAGAATAAAATGTAAAGATAACAGGTGTAGGGAGCATTGGTTTTCAAGAGATATTGAGGCCCCAGTAAAAAAACAATAGGTGTATATCAGGTAGAGGCAGGTAGGAACAAATGAGGTACTTATGGAGTATAGGAAATGCAAGAGAATACTAAGAAGGAAATCAGTAGGCTAAAAGAAGGCATGAGGCTACCCTATCAGACAAGGTGAAGGAGAATCCTAGGGGATTCTACATTAATGTTAAGAGCAAAACAATTACAAGGGACAAAATTGGTCCTCTGGAAGATCAGAATGGTAAACTACATATGGAACCAAAACAGATGGGGTAGATCTTAAATGGGTACTTTGCTTCTGTGTTTACGCGGGAGGTGGACACAGATTCTACGGAAGTGAGGTAAAGCAGCAGCGCTGTCATGAGCCTGATACAGATTACAGAGGAGGACATGATGCTACCTCAAGGCAAATTAGGGTGGATAAATCCCCAGATCCTGACGAGATGTTCCCTTACACCCTGTGGGAAACAAGTGCACAAATTGCAGGAGCTCTAACAAAGATATTTAAATCATCACTAGTGACAGTTGAGGTACTGGAGGATTGAAGGACAGTGTGGCGATATCATGTGTCACACGTCAGAACGTGATTGGACAGAGCTATGAGCATGAGCAGAACTGACAGAATGATTGAGAAGCTTGTATGTTAAGATGTGGTTGCTGTTTGCTGTTAAATAAAAGTTCTAGTTATGTTCTTCCAGAACATGCATCTTTATGAGTAACCCATGTTACGTATAAAGAACACAACATGGTGTCTGAAGTCGGTCTGGAAGAATAATTCATTTCGCTAACATGTGAGAAGCGAAGATAATCAAACAAAAAAGAGCGCAAACTTTTTCGTTGTTTGCTAACAGCTTTAAGAATGGAAGTTTAGCAACCCCCATTGATGCTTCAGCTGACTGAAAATGTAGTTGAAAACTGGAAAAGATTTAAACAGCATTTTGAAATTTATTTATCAGCAGTCAGAGCAGAAGATAAATCGGAAAAAACAAGAGCTGCGATTCTACTCCACATGATTGGAGATGATGCAGTTTAGGTATATAACCATTTTACTTTTGAGAATGGAAATAATTTGAATCTAAAAGTGACAAGTTTAAAGTGTTTTGCATACCGAAGCACGATGTGATGTATGAACGGTACAAATTATTTACATGCAAGTAGAAAGCTGGTCAAACGATTGATCAATTTGTTACAGAGTTGAGAAACCACAGTAAAACATGTGAGTTTACAGAGCTGATGGACTCTCTCATTAAAGCCAGATTGTTTGCTGCATTCTGGATAATGGTCTGAGAGAGAGACTGTTAGAACAAGATTTCAATTTGGAAAAATCTTTGATTCTCTGCAAGGCTTCATAGACTGGGATGTCGCAGGCTAAAGAGCTTTTTATCGAGAACGGCAGCGTAGGCGTTGTAAAGTGCAAACATATTAGAAAAAATAATGAAGCGACAATGAAACAGACAGACAGACATACTTTATTGATCCCGAGGGAAATTGGGTTTCATTACAGCCGCACCAAGAATAGTGAAGAAATATTCTTGTAAACCGACGGAGTGCAAGACGTCATCTGAAAGAAAAAACTTTGTGATCGCTGTGGATGGCAGCACCGACCTAAAAAGTGTTCAGCGTATGGAAAATTGTGCAATCACTGCGGTCAGAGTAATCATTTTTCACGCTGTTGCAGAAGTAAAAAGAAAATAAAACACGTAAATGCAGTGCTTGAAAATGAACGTGCAGAGTTTTATATTGATGTGCTTTGTGAAAATAAACAAAGCAAGAATGCCATTGCAAGTGAACCAAAACATAATTCTGTTTAAATTGGATACTGGAGCACAAGTAAATGTTCTTGCAGAATCTGAGTTTAATGCATTAAAGCTAAGACCAAAGTTACATCAGACAAACATAAAAGTGGCTGGGTATTCAGGTGCAGACATTCCAGTTAAAGGAACATGTGTGGCAAAAGTATCACACAAAAAGATTGAGCACACGCTTTCATTTGTGGTGGTGCCAAGGAATGTACAGTCAATACTGGATCTATCTGCCTGAGAGAGACTGAATTTGGTGAAAAGAGAATTAGTCCTGGACAGTGACACAGTCAGAATACAGTGACTTGATGAAAGAGCGAGAGAGAACAGAATTTGATTTTAACGTGGCAAAAGTAAAAGATGTCATAAAGAAAGATCCCAGACCCATCCCTTTTTTTTACCAAACTTGCCGGTACAGTACAATATGGATCTGAAGCCAATGAGTGACAAGAATCAGGATCCAATTGAAGAAGTGAAAGTGCAAGTGAAGAAATTGAGAAGTTTTATTGAAATGATGAAGTCTCAGCATAAAAAAGAGATCACACAGTTAATGAATGAATTGTGTCACGTGTCAGAACATGATTGGACGGAGCTATGAGCATGCACAGAACTGACAGAATGATCGAGAAGCTTGTATGTTAAGACGTGGTTGCTGTTTGCTGTTAAATAAAAGTTCTAGTTATGATCTTCCAGAATATTTGTTTTTATGCGTAAACCACGGTACGTATAAAGAACACAACAGACAGCTAATGTTGTTCCACTGTTTAAGAAAGGCTCTAGAAGTAAACCAAGAAATTATAGGCTGGTGAGCCTGACATCGGTTGTGGGAAAGTTATTCTACGAGTCTGGATATCTGAGTACTTGGATAGACATGGACTGATTAACGATGGTTAGCATGGTTTTGTGTGTGGTAGGTTGTGTCTAATCAATCTTTCAGAGTTTTTTGAGGAAACTACCAGGGAAATGGACTTTAGCAAAGCATTTGACTAGGTGCATACGAGCTCGATTTCAATGTTTGAGAGAAGTTTGGGTAAGTACATGGATGGTATGCATATGGACGGCTGTGGTCCAGGTGCAGGTCAATAGGAGTAGACAGTTTAAATGGCATGCCACAGACTTGATGGGCTGAAGGGCCTGTTTCTGTGCTGTACTTTTCCATGACTCTATTAGCAAAAATAATTAAAAGGTTAAAATATAGCTATGTTTTCTCATTCAACTTGAGTTGGACAACTGACAATGAGTGAAACTCTTTTGTTTTCCCTATCCACATTCATAGTACTTTTAAAAATTGTGATAGATGACACTAGACCATTACTCTTACCACCTTTTCAATTCTTGTTAATTTTAGTGGTATTGAGGTTCCTTAAATAAAATTTCAGTGAAATTTTAAGTACATTCATTTATATTTATGTTAATATATATATATAAAATCTATGTATGGCTCGTTTTTCCATCTGCAAATCTTAGCTCCAGTTGCCATTCATGTTTGTAACTTCACATGGCCACTCACCACCCTGTGATTATTTTCCATTTTCCTCTTTTCCTTTGAAGCCCTCTTTAAAGATATTTTGTTGGAATAGGAGTTTGGTTACATCTTCTGATGCTCTTGGATTTTTACAGTATATTTTTACAATATTTGAACTCATCTGTGAATGTTGTGTTGCATCTATTTATGTTATATCATTTGCACAGTTCCACATTACGCATGAGAACAATACAGTACTTAAACGCATTTCTAGCATCTTGCCTTTCCTTGTCCAAATTTGTCTTTGTAGATATATTTTGAAAACAAATAAAAGACATCTGAAAATTATTTTTGTTTAGGGGTTTAATACACAGGTATATTTCAAGCCATCAATCAAGCAAACTTATGATTTAATGTTTTCTGATATATTTCAGAAGGACAGAATTCAGTGCTGCCAGTTGTGAGACTAACCCCCTTTCGGTCCTTGGCATAGGTGATATAAGAGTCTGGGAATCTATCAGTAGGTCAAACCCAAATTCAAAGTTCACAGACAACCTTGAGATTCATCTTCTTTAAGGCACTCCACACAACAAAAAATACAATAGAATTCATTTAAAAAATGCACACAAGACTGCCATATATCCAATTTGCAAAAGAGGACAAATCACGTAAAGTAAAAAAAACTAAACAAAACCACGTGTAAAGTCCCTGAAAGTGAGTCCACAGCTGCAGAGCCTGTCCAGCGCTGAGTGAGTGAAGCTGGTCCAGAAGCCCGATGGATGCAGGGCAACATCTGCTCCTAACCTGGCAGCGTGGGACCCTGCACTCCTGCACCTACTGTCTGATGGCCATAGTGAGAAGAAAGGAAGCCTGGTCAACTAAGGACATAAGAAATAAGATCAGAAGTAGACCATCTGTCCTTTCAGTCTGCACTATCACTCATCGAGATCAATAATGATCTTGTACATCAACATGTTCTTTTTAATTATCTCTATATCCCTCGATTCCCTGAACATCCAGACCAGGCTCACTCCAGTTTTAGTCATCATACTGTATGATGACCTTCTAGACTTGTTTGACTTACCTACTGAAGTGTGTGAAAGGATAGACCTTGCACATGGCATCTGCAAGGCAAAGGTCCTCTCCTAACCTGTCCCTGCTGAGTGACATCACTTCCTGACAATAAAGGTCCATGGCTGCATTCTCCTGACTGCTAAAATTCCACTGGGAACATTTTGCCTCCTAATGTTACTGTGGTAGACGACCAATAGAATCAGCACCACCCACCTCCCTCTGTCAGCAGAAACCCAATATAGAATTTGTTTTAGTGGTGGCATAGTGGTGCCTGAAGATGGAGAGTTCAAGTTCAGAAGCTGTCATCACCATTGATTCAAATTCAGATTTATAGACCATATGACCATAATACATACAAAAGGAGCAGAAATAGGCCATTCAGCCCATTGAGTCTGTTTCAGCATTTGATCATGGCTTATTTATTATTGCTCTCAACCTTAACACTAATCCTAAAGAAATTCCTTCTCATCTCAATTCTAAAGGGACCTCCTTGTACTCTGAGGCTATACTCTCTGGTCCTAGACTCCCTCACTGTTGGAAGCATCCTCTGCATATCCACTGTATCCAGGCTATTCAACAAAAATGAATAGCCCCCCGCCCCCTATTCTTCTAGACTCCAGTGAGTACAAGCCCTGATCCATCAAAAGCTGCTCATGTGTTAACCCTTTCATTCCCAGGATTGTTCTCGTGAACCTCTTCTCCAATGACAGCATATCCTTTCCTAGATAAGAGGCCCAAAACTGCTTATGATTCTCCAAATAAGCTTTGACCATTGACTTATAAATCCTCAGCATGATGGACCTAAGGTCATCTGAGGCAGTATGATGTTTTGATTATGATGCATTATTGACATTGAACTAATGGCTTATTTTAATGAGTGTATCAATGAGAGGTAGGGACGGAGGCAAGCTTAGCAATGGAACTCAAGAGCTTGGTGGTCAGTGTTGGAGGAACTAAACTTACATGAAATATTAGCTTTATTTATTTCTCACATGTCAAAATATACAGTGAAATATGTCAGATGTGTCACAACCAACAGTGTCCAAGAATGTGTTGGGGGCCTACAACTGACTAACACTAGAATGTGGGAGGAAACTGGAGCACTGGGGGAAACAAATGACCACAGGGAGACCGTCCAAGCTCCTAACAGACAATCTCAATCTCACAGCTAGCGGTGTAAAGCATCGCACTAAGCACTACACTGCTCTGCCACCCCACCGTGTGCGTAAGGGACAAGAATCAGAGGAAGGCCGATAATCGTGAGGATAGCACAATTGGAGGGAAGTATGGAGGGAGAAAAGGCCTCTTGAAGGGACAGTGGAATTTTAAAATCACTGCAGGATGGTGAGATGGTGTGAGTTTGTAACTGCTGGAGTTATGGGGTGAAAGAGGACTTTGTGTAAGCTAGGATCATCATCATCATTATGTAGGACGTAGACGACCATAGTCTTCAGTATGATTCTTCTTGACAGGTTTTTCTAAAGAAGTGGTTTGCCATTACCTTCTTCTGGGTAGTATCTTTACAAGACGGCTGACCCCAGCCATTATCAATACTCCTCAGACACTGTCTGCCTGGCGCCAGTGGTCGCATAACCAGGACTTGTGACCATCCACCACCTGCCCCCATGGCTTCACGTGACCCTGATCAAGGGGCGAAGTGGGTGCTACACCTTGTCCAACGGTGACTTGCAGGCTAGTGGAGAGAAGGGGTGTCTTACACCTACTTTGGTAAAGACATATCTCCACCTTACCACTCCAAACTTAGGTACAGGCAGCATAACTTAGGATGACTTCAGGCTTACAGAGGATCAAGATGGAAGGGCCGACAGAATTAATAGAGTATTAATTATGAACATGCTTAATCATTTAAGTTTGGTAACTTTATATACATAGCACAGCATGACCTGGATTAGATTCAGCGACAAACTGCAAATCTAATTCTCATGTCTGTGCTGTAACTTGTTGGGAATATGGAGACACTCTATAACCTGGCATCATGCAATGGTGAGCAGCTAAGTAGCCTTTATATTAATCTGTAATGCTTTTCTCTAACAGAAGCAGTGTGTGTGTGTGTGTGTGTGTGTGTGTGTGTGTGTGTGTGTGTGTGTGTGTGTGTGTGTGTGTGTGTGTGTGTGTGTGTGTGTGTGTGTGTGTGTGTGTGTGTGTGTGTGTGTGTGTGTGTGTGTGTGTGTGTGTGTGTGTGTGTGTGTCACACGAACTGAGATACAATGCACAGCCTTTGTTTTCATGCCTCTCAGATAATTATGGCAGGGCAGTACAGAGTTAAATAAAAGCATAATGCAGAATAGACTCTTCACTTGCTAGACAAATAAACTTCAAACTTCATGAAGTTCAAGTAAATTTATGATAAAAATACATATATGTCACTATTTTCATTTTCTGAGATTCATTTTCTTGTGGGCATTCACAGTAAATAGAAAGTTGCACAATAGAATCAATGAAAAGCCACACATGACAGGGACAAACAAGCATCCAGTGTGCAAAAGACAACAAACTGTGCAAATAGAGAAATAAAAGATAATAATAATAATAATACAAATGGTAGCAATAATAATCATCATCATCATCATCATCATCATCATAACCAAATGTGACACACCAAATGTCACCAGCCTTAGTGCAGCATTTCCAACAATCACAGAGATAATACATTTTTGGTCCAATATCTGGTCAAACAGGGTGTTCGCACAATCAAGAAGCAAGCCATCCATTTTAATTCCACTTCTCATACCCATTCTGATATGTCTATCCATGGCCTCCCTTACTGTCACGATGAGGCCACATTCAGGTTGGAGGAACAGCACCTTCTGGGTAGCCTCCAACCTGATGGCATGAACATCGATTTCTCAACTTTCTGGTAATGCCCCCCACCAAACCTTCACCAGTCCCCATCCCCTTTTCTCTTCTTGCCCTTAATCGGTGTCCTCTAGCTTTAGACTCCCCTAGTCTAGGAATAAAGAAAATGACTACGTCCATCCCCTTCAGGGTTAGAGTAAATAGGTACTTAGTGGTTGGCATACATTTGTGTGGCTGAGGGCCTGTTTTTATGCTGTATAACAATGACTACATGGCTCAGTGTCCTAAATCTATGGCTCTGGGCTGTAATTCATGGGGTTCAGTAGGATATGGGGCAGGGGGTGTTACTGAAACCTATCGCATATTGAAAGGCATGAATAGAATGGATGTGGAGAGGATGTTTGCATTAGAAGAGAGAGTCCTCGATCTGAGGGCACAGCCTCAAAATAAAGGGACATCCCTTTAAAACAGAGATGAAGATAAATTTCTTAAGCCGGAGGACAGTGTAACAGTGGAATTCATTGCCACAGAAGGCTGTGGAGGCCAAGACATTAGGTGTACTTAAGGCTGAGATTGAAAGGTTCTTGACTGGTCAAGGGGTTAAATGTTACAGGAAGAAGGCTGGAGAATGGGGTTAAAAAATCAGCCAGGACTGAATGGTAGAGCAGATTCAAAGGGCTTGAATGGCCCAATTCTGTTCCTGTACATTATGTTGCTATGGACAATTCATCTTATTTCCATCATAAGGTCTGGATTCTGGCACTTTGTTGATGTTAGCATGGTACTTAGGATGCATTCACAATCCTTTATTGTGTGGCAAATCCAAATCTTGATAAGCAACACTGTCAGAAGAATAATACTTATCATCTCATAACATTGAAAGGCAATATTGCTTACCCATGACACCAGATTGATTGACTGACAGGAGGCAGAGTATGGGAATAAAGGGGCCCTTTTCTGGTTGGCTGCCAGTGACTAGTGGGGTTACACAATGGTCGTTGTTGAGATTGCTTATTTTCACATTATATGTCAATGACTTTGATAACAGAACATGGCTTTGTGGCCATGTTTGCAGACAACACAGAGATAGGTAGAGGGGCAGGTAGTGTTAAGGAAGCAGGGAATCTGCAGAAGGGCATAGACAGATTAGAAGAATGGGCAAAAAAGTGCAGATGGAATATTGTACGTGGAAGTGTATGGACCTATAGTTCATTAGAAGGAATAAAAGCACAGATTACTTTCTAAACCGGGGGGGAAGAGGGGAGAAGATTCCGACATCAGATGTGCAAAGGGACATGGGAGTCCTCATGCAAGATTCCCTAGAGGTTAACTTGAAGGTTGAGTAAATGGTAAGGAAGGCAAATGCAAATTCATTTTGGGAGGACTAGAATGCAAAAGCAAGGATGTAATGCTGAGGGTTAATAAAGCATTGGCCAGACTACACTTGGAGTTCTGTCAGCAGTCTTGGGCCCCTTGTGTAAAAAAGGATGAACTGGCATTGAGAGTGCCCAGAAGTGGTTCATGAGAATGATCCCTAGAATGAAAGGCTGCAGTTGCTCATTGAAGTAGAGGAGGACAAAGAGAGATCTTTTAAAAATTAAGAACTGATTTGGTTGAGAATTAATGAATTATTGATTAGATCAATTTAAAATCCACTAAGCATGAAACAAAATGACATTTTAAAAGTGTAATAGGTTCCCTATGCTACAGAGAGCTGAGGTAGTGACTATTTTACCTTCAATGGAAAATCCAAATGAATACTAAAGGTACAAAAAGATCTGGGGTGAGGGGAAAAAGCAGGCCAACTAAATGACTTTTGTATTTGCTTTATCAAAGAGCAGTTAAGGACATTATAAGCCAGATAGAACTTTTCTGAGCTATAAGATCTATAGTTCCATACATATTAATTTGCCAAACTGGTAAAGGGTGACAAATAACTGTTAGTTATTTAATTCCATAATTCTCTCATCATAAGCTTTTCAAACGTCAAGAGTTGCCTTGTTGAATTACTGCCTTGTAAATTGCTGGCTGCCCTGTGTTATCATAAGTCATATTCACAGTGTGAAACATCACCTGCAGGGAGGATAAAAAATATAAATGAAATCACCAAGTAAACAGGTGTTCCTGAATGGCTGTCTGTGCGAACTGCTTTCATTTTGTCTGGGGAACTGAGTGTGAAACTTGCAAGTGCTGAAGCTGCCTGTTTGTCAGTTCCTACCATAAAACTGGAGCTTGTATTGCATGCTGGTATTCAATGTCCTATTTATAATAATCGCAAGTATGCTTTTGAATTGTTTCTCTGTTAGTTTTCAATGAAAAAGTATAATTGAAGAGAAGGATGGTAATCAGGGAGTACAAACCATTTTTTCTTACTATTGTGACCTAGTATTGGCATCAGGTGCTCCAGGCGTATCATCAGTCTTTCCAGACAACCTCATCAAGTGGCCCATAACAGATCTGTCATTTTTGCCCTCTAAAACTTTTGAATGTTACTTATGCTATGACTTATTTTGTTGTATTTTTCTCAATCTCTTTGAAACACGATGACTTTGTGAAACACTTTGGTTTCCTTGGCTGCGTAAGTCTAAGGAAGACAGTCTCTGGCCCCGCCAAACATGTGAGCCCACCCCAAAATCCTCTGTTTGTGTGGATGCTGTGTAATTCACCACTCTGTTACAAATTAATGCCACAAAATAACAGACAGTAGATTGCATATGATTAAAGAAATTATATTTATAAATCTTAACTAAAGGGTTAGTTAAGAACAATAAAAAGGGCCATTCTAATTAAACAGTTAAATGTGCACAAGTTGGAGCTCATCTTGAACTTCTCTGTCACCCATGCACTGGGCCCTTGGTCAATGTGGAAGCTCACACCACCTTCCGAATGTCGCTTGCAATCCACCTCGAACAAACGGGTCTCCCACCAGATGGTATCCTAAGACTTATACTCCCCAGCATCTTCTCTCTTCATCTCCTCTCGAAGAAAAGCTCCAAGCCCAACCTTAGTGTCCTTAAGGAACCTCCCCTTAATCTGACCATCCTAACTGGGTGGCACACAATTCTCCTCTCTCTTATCTTCAACAGAGACCCAAGCATAAGCTGAAAACAAGCAGATCACCCAGAACAGCACAAAATGAAATACATACAGCATAACAGTAAAAAATATCAACCAGGGCATTACATTTGTTTTCCCTTTGCTCTATATACATGTGAGTCAATGTTTTCTCTACTTGTTTTCCCTAGAAACTACCTTTGGTGCAACACCACTCCCACTAATATACCAATGAGAAATAGCCAGGAACTGGAATAATTCTAAGGCTGCAAGGCTTGAGGTAATTTTCAAATCATCATACAACATGCTACAGTCGTAAGAACACAGAGTTGGTAAATTAAATTAGTAAATCGGTTCATTAATATTTCATGTACCAAAATACAGTGGAAAAATTGTTTTCCGTATCATCCAATCAGATAACTTCATCCTTTATCTAAGAAAGGATATGTTGGCATTGGAGTGGATCCAGAGGAAGATCACGAGAATGATCACCAGGAATGAAATGGTTAACATATGAAGAGCATTTAATGACTCTGGGCCTGTGATGGTTGGAGTTTAGTAGAATGAGGAGGGATCTCATTGAAACCCACTGAATATTGAAAGGCATAGATAGAGTGGACATGGAGATGATGTCTCCAGTAATGGGAGAGTCTAGGAGCAGAGGTCACAACCTCAGAACATGTAAGTATTGCTTTAGAACAGAGCTGAGGAGTAATTTCTTTAGCCAGAGGGAGGTGAATCTATGGAATTCATTGCCACAGATGACTATGGAGGGCAAGTCATTGGATGTACTTTAGTGGTGGTTATAGGCACTTGATTAGTAAGGGTATCAAAGGTTACGGGATGCAGGCAAGAGAATGGAGTTGAGAGGGTAAGTAAATCAGCCATGATCTTTTTTTGTAATTTTTTTAAAATTGAAGTTCATCATCAAACAAACATTTCCATAAGATGTATTTCAGACAATGTACATATATATCATATAATCATATATACCACAAATCTCCACAAAGTATTTATCTGATGTATACACTTATAGAAAAGAGCGGAAAGAAAAAACAAGCAAAAGAAAAAAACTACGTACAAGTAGGGAGTGATCTTTTTTTAACAACATAGTCATTGATTTGTGAGAATAAAATCAGGCCTATGAGGCATTATGTAGTTAAACCATTTTTCCCAGTATGAATCAAATTGTTCCAGCTTATGATTAACAGATGCTGTTATCTTCTCCATTTTGTAATTTCCATCCATGTATTTAAAGTTGGGCTCTCCTGTGATAACCATTTCCTAGTAAGAGTCTTTTTACCAGCCACCAGCAGTATATTCATTAAATATTTATCTCTTTTCAACCATTCTTGAGGTATATATCCAAAATATATGGTCTTACTCTCTAAGGGTATTTCACGTTTAAAGATGTCTTGTAGGGCATTGTGTATCCCCCTCCAATAGTTTTTTATAACAAGGCAGTCCCAAAAAATATGATAATGATTTGCATTTTGATTTCCACAATTTCTCCAGCAAACAGGGAGGTTACTATCATAATGGGATTTCTGTGAGGGTGTAATAAAATATTTTATCAAGTTTTTCCATCCAAACTCCCTCCATTTCTGTGAACTGGTACACTTCCATTGATACCTCCATATTGTTGTCCACTCTTCCTCAGATATAATTATCCCTCCTTCCTTCTCCCATTTTGTTTTAATGTATGAAGTCGAATGTGTTTTAAGATTTGACAACCCCTTATACATGCTTGAAATGATTCTACTACCATAATCTGAATTATATGCTTTTCTAAATAGCTATCAAGCATGTCTTTGCCTTGGTTACATTTTTAAGCGTCTTATTAACATATTGTCGCATCTGTAAATATCGATAAAAATCTTGTTTTTCTAATGTGTTTCTCTTTAAACATTTCAAAACTGAACAGTGTTCCTTCTTTCATTATGTTGCAAAGAACTGTTATTCCTTTAGCTGTCCAGTCCTTAAATCTAGCATCTAATTCATTTGGTGTAAAATCCGAGTCATATGCACACCATTTAAGAATTGCAATATCTCCCTCTAGATTATATTCTTTTATAGTAGTTTTCCATATTTTAAGAGTCAATTTCATCCATGGGTTATCAATTATATTTATGTACCTTTGCAAGTTGTTATCAGCCAAAATTGCTTGTATGGGGATGGGAAGTACCCGCTCCTCAATGTTTTTCCATTGAGTGTCATATGATGGGTTGCACCAACTTATCACAGCTCTAAACTGTGCTGCAAAATAATAATCTCTAAGAGAAGGTGGGCCCCATCCCCCCTTTTCCTTTGCTAATTGCGAAATTTTGAGATGAACTCTAGGCCTTTTACCCTGCCAAATATACCTTGATAACATCTTGTTCCATTAATTGAATTGATTTTGATTAATCTCTATTGGTAGGGTCTGAAAGAGATATAACAGTCTGGGCAGTATATTCATTTTAATAGACTCAATCCTTGAACTGAGACTGAAAAAAGGAATCAGGCTCCACCTTGCCATATCTTCCTTAAATTTTTTATATAAAGGCTGATAATTACATTCTGATAATTTTGCCAAATCTTTTGGCATAATGATACCCAAATATTTGAAAGACTCTATGTGCCATGCCCAGGGATATCGACTTTCAATTTCTCTTGGTGGGCTATAGTAATATGAAAGTAATTGGGTTTTATCTATGTTGATCTTGTACCCTGGTAATTGACCATATTGTTTAAAGGTTTGCATCAATTTAGGTAAAGGTATGTTGGTTGCCCTAGATAGATCAAAATGTCATCCGCGTAACAAGCCAATTTATGCTCTGTCCCTTTAATAGTAATTCCCCTGATATCTTCATTTTATCTGATTTATTGAGCTAATGGTTCCAGATATAATGTGAAGAGTAGTGGTGACCATGCACAACCCTGTCTCGTGCCCCTTTCTAGGGTAAAGCTATTTGATAAATATCCATTGATTTTAATCCAACAGTAGGGTTGTCATATAGTGTCTGTATAGTTTTAATAATTGTGTCTTGGAAACCAAATCTATGTAAAACTCTGTAAAGAAAATTCCAATTAACCAAATCAAATGCCTTTTCAGTGTCCACGCTTAACATTATTGCTTTGATTTTATTTTTTTGCATATGATCCATAATGTGAAGTGTCCTTTGTATATTGTCTTGTGTTTGGCATTGTCATATAAAATCTGTCTGATCGTTACGTATCAGTATGGGTAGAAACTCCTCTAATTGATTGGCCATGATGGAGATAAATAATCTATAATCTACATTAAGAACGGATATTAGACTAAATGATACACATTCCATTTTATCCTTGCCTTCTTTCGGTATAGCTGAGATTATCGCTTCCTTCCAACTGGGTGGCATTTATGCCTTTTTTAGAGAAATCAGCCATGATCAATTGACAGAGCAGACTTGATGGGCCTAATTCAGCTCTTATGTCTTATTACAACAGTGCATTGATGTAGTACAAGTTAAAGCAATAGCGGAATGCAGAATAAAGTATTACAGCTGCAGTAAAGGTGCAGTTCAGGCAGACAGTAAAGTGCAAGGCCATAACAAAGCAGACTGTGACATCAGGAATACATCTTATTATGCTCTGGGACCATTCAGTCATTTTATAACAGTGGTAGAGAAACTGTCCTAGGGTTTGATGGCATGTACTTTCTGGCTTTAGCATCATCTGCGTGTTGGGAAGGGGGAGAAGAGAGAATATCCAGGTGGGTGGGGGTCTTTGATTCTGGTTACCATTTACCACGGCACTAAGAAGTGTAGAGTCCATGGAAGTGTAGAGGCTGGTTTTGTGATGTGCTGAACTATGCCCACAACTCCCTGCAGTTTCTGCCAGAGCAGTTCCCATACCAAGCTGAGATGCATCTGAATGGTGCATCGATTAAAATAGTTGAGGGGAAAAGGGGACATGCTGAATTTCATTAACCTCCTAAGGAAGTAGGCAAGAAGAGCTTTCTTGACTGTAGCATCTACATAGTTGGACTAGGACAGGCTGTTAGTGATGTTCACTCCCAATAACCTGAAGCTTTCAACCTACTTAACTCGGCACTGTTAATGTAAGCAGGAGTATGCATTCTGCCACCTGACAAATCCAATCCCACCCCTCCTTCCTGAAGTCTTTTGTTTTGCTGACATTGAGGAAAAGGTTGTTGTCATGAGACCATGTCACTTGGGTCTCTATCTCCTTCCTGTACTACAACTCATCATTATTTGAAATACGGTGCACTGTGGTGGTATCGTCTGCAAACTTGTAGATGGAGTTAGAGCCGAACCTGTCCACTCATTTGTGAGTGGACAGTGAGTAGAGTAGGGGGCTCAGGAACCAGCCTGCGGGGCATCGGTGTTGAGAATAATGAAGCCAGAGGAGTTGTTGCCATCCTTACGGTTTGCCGTATGTTGGTCAACAAGCCAAGGATCCTGTCACAACCATGGACCCTGCTGTGCGATTTACGTGCAACTGGGCTGTGGAACAGGTTGTGCTCATTAGTGTGCATGTTTCAGCTGATTACTGTTTCATTATGATGGTATTTAACTCCCTTCTTTTCATTCTCATCTTCTTGAGACTTGACCAAAAACACAGCTATGTTTACGTTCTCTACTTACCCTCGGCCTTGTCCAGGAAAGAGGACTAATGTTTCGACTGACACTGGAAAGGAGAGGTATTCATTTATGATTTAGTTATTGCTTCCAGTGTTAGCAGTTAACTCTCTGCTTGAGAGTTTCAGGTAACAGTCCTGTTGGCCTAGTGTGATGTTTTCCCCTTAATTTCTGCAACAGTTCTCATTAAAGTCAATGAACTGTCGACTCACTTCAGTGTGTTTCTCTTCCCACACTTGGGCTACATCCGAATGTTGCAACTACAGTTCTTGCTGTTGTAGTGTTCAGATATGGCCCAAATGCGAAGAGAGAGAGAGAGAGACTGAGCAGGTCAACAGAACACTGACTTTAATGAGAGCTGTTGCAGAATTTAAAGGAAAAGAAAAACAATAAACGCTCGGGAAAAGGGCTGTTAACCAAAAATCTCAAATGTCTCAAGAATGTTGGGGAGTGGGGGAGAGGGGAATGTAGTTGCTATTAATAAGGAGCAGGTGTTAGGGAAATTGAAAGTTCTGAAGTCAGCTGGACCAGATGGGCCACAGCTCAGGGTTCTGAAAGAAGTAGCTTGATGCATTAGGAATGATCTCTCAAGAACCACCAGATTTTGGAATGGTTCTGGAAGACTGAGAAATCGTAAATGTCACTCCACTCTTTAAGAAGAAAGGGAGACATAGAAAAGGAAAATTCTCACCAGTTAGCCTGACTTCATTGTTTGGGAAGATGATGGAGTCCATTAGTAAGAATGAGATTTCAGGGTACTTGGAGGCACTTAATAAAATAGGCCAAAGTCAGTATGGTTTCCTTAAGGGGAAATCTTGTCTGATAAACCTGTTGGAATTCTATGCAGAAATAATAGGCAGGGTAGGCAAAGGAGAGTCAGTGAATGTTGTTTACTTGGATTTTCAGGCCTTTGACAAGGTGCTGCACATGAGGCTGCTAAACAAGATAAGAGCCCATGGTGGTACAGGAAGGATACTAGTATGGACAGATTGGCTGAATGGCAGGAAGCAAAGAGTCAGAATAAAGGGGACATTTTTTGGATGACGGCCGGTGATAAGTGGTGTTACATTGGAGTTGTTGTTGGGACCACTTCTTTTCACATTTTAAGTCAATGAGTAGTTGATGGAATTGGTGGCTTTTTGTCCAAGTTTGCAGTCAATACAAAGATAGGGAGAGGAACAGGCAGTGTTGAGGAATCAGGGAGATGGCAGAAGGATTAATTAGGAGAATGGGCAAAGAAGTGGCAGATGGGATATAGTATAGGAAAATGCATGGTCATGCACTTTGGTGAAATGAATAATAGCTTAGACTATTTTCTAAATGGGGTGAAATGATGTGCTGGCATTGGAGAGGGTCCAGAAGAGGTTCGTGAGAATTATTCTGGGAATAAAAGGGTTATGAGGAGTGTTTGATGACTCTGGGCCTGTACTGGCTGGAATTTAGAAGAATCTGAGGGGACTCATTGAAACCTATCAAATATTGAAAGTCCTAAATAGAGTAGATGTACAGAGGGCACAGCCTCATAATAGAAGGATGTCCCTTAGGACAGAGATTAGGAGGTATTTCTTTAGCCAAAGGGTGGTAAATTTGTTGAATTCAATGCTACAGACAGCAGTGAAGGTCACCATTAGGTATATATAAAGCAAAGGTTGATAGGTTCTTGCTTATTAAGGATGTCAAAGGTTATGGGGAGAGGGCAGGAGAATAGAGTTAAGAAGATAAGTCAGCCATGATCGAATGGCGGAGCAGATTTGATTGGCCAAATGCCCAAAATCTGCTCCTGTGTCTTAGGGTTTTAAAACAAAAGAGGTGGTCATGGACTTTGTGATTTGGGGCGGTGCACCTGCTCGTGTCCACATAGTGATGCTGAGGTTCAGAGCTTCAGGTGCCTAGGACCAGCCACGTAGATACTATTGCCAAGGAAGCTCACCAAAGCCTCTACTTCTTCAGGAACCTAAACAAGTTTGGCATGTTTCCATTGACACTTTTTATCATACACAATAAAAAGCATCCTATCTGGACGCATCATAGTTTGGTCTGGAAACTGTTCTGCCCATAACCGTGAGAAAATGCAGAGAGTTCTGGACAGAACTCTGAAGATCATGGAAACCAACCATCCTGTCTCTGTCTATACTTCTTGTTGCTTCAGTAGAGCAGCAGCATAATCAATGTCTCCACCTAGCCTAGAACTTCTCTCTTCTCCTCCTCCCATTGGGCAGAAAGCACAAAAACCTGAAAGCATGTGCCACCAGGATCAGTGACCGTTTCTATAGGATCTCGTCGTTACATGATTCCCTAGTTCAATAGAAGCAGAATCTCTTACTGTATATTTTCAATAAGATAGACTATTGACTCCCAATCCCCCTCATGATGATCTTCCACCTTATTATCTACATACACTATACTTTCTCTGTAGCTGTTACTTTTTATTCCACATTCTGTTATTGTTCTACCTTGAACTACCTCAATGCACGGTGTAATGAGTTGACCTGTATGAACAATATGCAAGACAAGCTTTTCAGTGCATTTGACAATAAGAAACTAGTTCCAATTCCGTATTGTCAACATTCATCACCCTAATCTCATTAAACATTCTCATCACCTCCTCTAAAACTCAATCAAGTATGTAAGATGTGACCTTCTCACATAAAGACGTGCCTGATGTCCCAAGGAAGTCTATGTTCTTCCAGATGTGAGTGGATCCAAGCTCTAATAATCTTCAATGATTTCTCTACCATCAGTGTAAGGCTAAGTTTTTCTCTATTGTCTTTAAACAGAGGAACAATTTTGGCGATGAACGACATCTCTGAAGAGTTTCCTCAATCCTCTTGATGATCTTATGGATGGATGAAACATATGGTGCCTATTTTTGGAGAAGGCATGGGAGCATGTAGCCTGTCCAATTGAAGCAGTTTAGTGTGATTACAACTTTGCTGCTGGGTTATTGGCTGAAGAAGGGACACTAACATTGTTTTGCTTATCCAGAGTGGATTTGAAAAATGTTGTGGAGTTGGTATCTACAGTACTTGTCCAATTCTTTAAAGTGCCCGCTGCAGGTGATCCATGTATCTGAAATGAGATCAGGGATCACAATTGCCTGGTAGAGAATGAACTTCATGTTGTGTAAGAGATTTTCAAACCATCTTTTTCTTCAAGAGCCAAAGGCTGTGGAGGGTCAGTGATTGTAGTGGTGAGTTTCGGCAGTGCCGTCTACCTCCATGCACTGGTAGACCTACGATATGGAAATGGTCCATGTTTTCCAGATGTTTATCATCAAGACAGTTTGGTAGAGTACCTTTTGTTTTGCAGATGCTAAGTGTAAGATATATTATCTTAAACTCTGGTGAATGAATAGCAACTTGGAATTAGGCCTGCCAATATGTATAAAAGCAAAGGTTATTTATATCACAAACAAGACCTAACTAGTTTCAAAGCTCTCCATTTCTTTCTGGACACCAAACCCAACCAGTTCCCCTTCACCGCCACTCTCCTCTGTCTGTTGGACCTGGCCCTCACTCTCAATCATTTCTCCTCTGGCTCCTCCCACTTCCTTCAAATAAAAGGTGTAGCCATGGGCACTCGCATGGGTCCTTGCTGTGCCTGCCTTTTTGTTGGCTACGTGGAAAAGTCTATGTTTCAAGTCTACACTGGTATCACTTCCTAATTTTTCCTACACTACATGGATGACAGCACTAGTGCTGCTTCCTGCACCCATGCCAAGCTCGTTGACTTCATCAACTTTGCCTCCAACTTCCACCCTGCCCTCAAACTTACCTGGTCCATTTCTAACTCATCCCTCCCCTTTCTTGATCTCTCTGTCTCTATTGCTAGAGACAGCTTATCTATACCTCTTCCCACTCTGTTTTCTTGAAAAAAAAATGCCATCCCCTTCTCTCAATTCCTCCATCTCTACTGCATCTACTCTCAAGATGAGGCTTTTCAGTTTAGAACAAAGGAGATGTCCTCCTTCTGCAAAGAAAATGGGTCCCCTTCCTCCACCATCAACACTGCCCTCAACCATATCTCTTCCATTTCATGCACATCTGCCCTCATCCCATCCTCCTGCCTCTCCACCAGGGATAGGGTTCCTCTTGTCCCCACCTACCACTGCACCAGCCTCTGCGTCCAGCACATAATTCTCTATAACTTCCGCTATCTCCAATGGATTCCACCACCAAGTAAATCTTTCCCTCCCCCCTTCCACTTTCTGCTTTCCACCGGGATCACTCCCTACATGAATCCTTCATCCATTCGTCCCTCCCCACTGATTTCCCTCCTGACACTTACCCTTGCAAGCAGAACAAGTGCCTCACCTGATCTTACACCTCCTCCCTCATTATCACTGAGGACTTCAAACAGTCCTTTCAGGTGAAGTGGCACTTCACTCGAAAATCTGTTGGGATCATATACTGTATCCGGTGTTTCCGGAGTGGCCTCCTGTATATCAGTGAGACCTGACGTAGTACAAGCTAATGCAGGCTCCAAGCCCTGTATCTCTTTCACCAATCAACTTCCCAAATCTTCACTTCATCCCTCTCCCTCCCAGCTTCATCTATCACCTCCTGGTTCTTCCTCCCCTCCCCCCACCTTCTTACTCTGACTCCTCATCTTTTTTTCAGCAGTCCTGAAACAGCAATCTTTTCTATAGCTCCTGCCTGGCCTGCTGAGTTCCTCCAGCATTTTGTGTGTGTTGCTTGAGCCACTTATATACTGATTGCTTGGTACCTGTGATTTGAGAGGCTTTGGTTCCAGAGTGGAGGTGACACAGATGAACAGATTTCCCATGTGTTTTGTAGATTAGCTTCAATTCAGAGGCAAGCTTATTGGAAATGCAGAGCAATTTGCTGCCCCAGAGAGCTGTGGAAGCTACTACACTCAATAAATTCAAAACGGAGATAGACATTTTCCTGGATAAAAATGGCATTAGGGGATATACGGTGAGCGAGCAGGTAAGTGGACATGAGGCTAGGTTTAGATCAGCCATGTGATCTCCTAGACCAGTTTTCGATAGCCTGGATGGGTCGGAGAGGAATTTTCCAGATTTTTTCCCCAGGTTTTTTTTTCCCCGGGTGATCACATGGGTTTGGGCGGGATGAATAATAAAATAAAATGGGCGGCATGGTGCCCTGTTGGTTGGCACTGTTGCCTTGTGGGATTCGGTGAAAACTAGAGTTAAGATTGGATCAGCCTTGATCTTGTTGAATGGTGGAGCAGGCTTGAGGGGCCGATTGGCCTACTCCTGCTCCTATCTCTTATGTTCTTATGTTATGTTCAATACTGCAGCGAGTAAAATTGAGAACAGGATGGGAGTGACGATGTGGCCTTGAGATGGCACCTAATTTGCACTGGGGTTAGATCTGTTCTAGACCACTTATGTGGCCAGAATTGTGACTTGTGGGCTGTGGAGAGAATCTGATATTGCAGGTTTTCAGGCACAAGCAGGCATATTAATGGGTCGGCACAGACCAGTTGGGCTGAACGTCCTGTTTCTATGCTGCAGTCTTCTATGACTCTGAGGTTAAGTAGCATAAAAGTGAAGGTTCTATAATAATTCAGAAGTCATAACGAAGTAGATAACTAGGTTAACCAACCATATAATCCAACTTGCTCTTGTTGAAAACAGAAGGGAACTTTAGAGCGTAACCAATTCAACTTTATTTAATTATTTATTGAGGTACAGTGTGGAAAAGGCCCTTCCAGCTCTTTGAGCTGCGTCGGCAAGCAATCCCCCGAATTAATGCTGGCCTGATCATGGGACAACTTACAATGCCCAATTAAGCTACCAGTCGTTACATCTTTGGAATGTGGGAGGAAACCGGAGTACCCGGAGGAAACCCAAGTGGTCATGGGGAGAGCGTACAAACTCCTTTCAGGCAGCAGCGGGAGCTTCATTTTCTGCAAATTCAGAATGAATCAGGTTAATACCACTGACATATTTTGGGGAATTTGTTAACTTTGCAACAGCAGTACAATGCAATACATAACAAATATAGAAAAAACATGAATTACAGTAATTATATATATGTATATTAAATAGTTAAGTTAAAATAAGTCACGCAAAAAACAGTAATAAATAAAAAAAAGTAGTGAAGTAGTGTTCATGGGTTCAATGTCCATTTAGGAATCAGATGGCAGAGGGGAAAAAGCTGTTCTTGAATCGCTGAGTGCGTGCCTTCAGGCTTTAGGCTTCTGTACCTCCTTCCTGACAGTAACAATGAGGAGGGCATATCCTGAGTGGTGGGGGTCTATAATGATGGATGTCACCTTCTTGAGGCACCACTCCTTGAAGATGTCTTGGATATTATGGAGGCTAGTACCTGTGATGAAGCTGACTAATTTTACAACTTTCTGTAGCTTATTTTGGTCCTGTAGAGTAGCCCCCACCCCGTTCCCCCCCTATTACCAGACAGTGATATGTAAGGCTGTCAGAATGTTCTCTGTGATACATCTGTAGAAGTTTTCAAGTGTTTTAAATGACAAACCAAATCTCCTTAAACTCCTAATGAAATAAAGCTACATTAATACATTGTGATTAAGTTAGGTCCTCAGAGATATTGACGCCCAGGAACTTGAAATTGCTCACTCTCTCCACTTCTGTTCCCTCTGTGAGGATTGGTTTGTGTTCCCTGTTCTATCCTTACTGAAGCCCACAATCAGCTCTTTGAATTTATTCACATTGAGTACAAGGTTGTTGCTATGACACCACTCAACTAGTTGGTGGTATATCTCGCTCCTGTACACCCTGTCGTCACCATTCTGCCAACAATGGTTGGATCATCAGTAACTTTATAGATGGTGTTTGAGCCTAAACCTAGTTACTCATTCATGGGTGTAAGGAGGGTAGAGCTGTGGGCTAAGCACACACCCCTGTGGTGCACCAGTATTGATTGTCAGCGAGGTGGAGATGTTATTTCCAATCTGCACAGATTGTGGTCTTCCGGTAAGGATCCATAATGCCCATGCAAGCTCAGAATATTTGGTATCCATTTTACTTTTCAAAAGGGAGATCCTTATGTTTTGATTAAAATAAGCAAATATGTAGAACAATACTTTAATTCTTTGTATTTAATGCTGAAAGAAATGACTTTTTGTGCAGCATCTCATATGCTGCATCACTAGTGAACACAAGGGGGAGCCATTGGTTATGTATCTGAAGATTTCTCTGGTTATGGCACACCTACACACACATAATTATTCCTTACTTCAAATGTGAACAAAACAGTTATTAAGTTGTGTCTCGAGTTCTTAGGAAAAGAACATTACAGTTGATATCATCAATAAACCATGTACTCTGAGGCTGTGTCCTCTGGTCCTAGACTACCCTGCATTTAATGTGTTCGTCCACCATTTCTAAGCAACTCATTAACTCTCCAGTGTCATTTTCGAGTGGTCTGATATCCACTTTCACCTCTGTTTTACCCTTTATATAAATAAAAAATATTTTAGTAACCTCTTTTATATTGTAGGCTAGCTTACTTTCGTATTTTATCATTTCTCTCCATGTCGTTTTTTTAGATGCCTTCTGTTGGTTTTTAAAAGCATCTCATTCCTCTAGCTTCCCACTAATCTTCTATGTTTCCAAAACCTCCACACTTTTCTTAACATGGGGTGACCAGGATTGTACACAATCTTTCATGTGGGGTCTAAACCAAATGGTGATTTCTATTGCTTTTGCTTATTTGCTGAGTTTATCGCTAACCATGAAATGTTGAGGTAACTGATCAATCAGATACATATCAGTGAACAAAAGGACTGAAGATACGTTAATATGTTTTTGTAGGTCAGAAAATTACTTTTTTTGTCCTGGGGATATTGGCCAATGACAGATAGACTGTGGCTAAATATCAATGGACATATTTACGTTACTGACAACAATAAAGTACTAGTATTCATGCTTTGTAACTATCAACTGGCAGCAGTGTCAAAAATTTGCCGTGCTTTGATAGCATGGTTGCATCCATAGGCCAATCTAAAATGGAGCAATTCCAGTTTTAGTGGAATCTTGACAGTTATTTGTCAAAGTGTACAATCAGATTTTATTCATTTACAACACATCTATTCCATTTTGTAAATAATTCCTGATAAATTAATCTTCAATCAGAAAAAGTGACCTAATGTGCTTTTATAGGGTGCTAGAACTCTGGGATTTCCGGGTACCTAACCGTCTACCTGACAACTGCACCCAAGTTCAGCTTCTGACTGACAAGGTCAAGGAACTGGAGGTGGATGTACTCAGGACAATCCAGGAGGCTGAAAACCTCATCGATGAAACTTCTACTGAACTAGTCACACCCAGAGTGCAGGCTTCAGATTGTAGGTGGGTGACCACCAGGAGAAGTAAGGGGAGTAAACAGTCATTGCCGGGTTCCCCTCAGCAACAAGTATGCCCCTTTGGATGCTTCTGGGGGGCATGACCTATCCAGGCTCAGCAGGACTTGGAAAGTATTCTCAAGGAGAAGGGTGAGCAACCAGAGGTGGTGGTGCACATTGGCACTAATGACATGGGTAGAAAGGGGGAAGGGCAGGCACTTAAGGTGAGAGGGGGTAATTTTAAAGGTAATATGAGAGTCAAGGTTTTTACACAGAGAGTGGTGGGTGCTTGGAATGTGCTGCCTGGGGTGGTGGTAGAGGCAGAAACATTAGGGAGATTTAAGAGGTGTTTAGATTGGCACGTGAATGTGAGGAAAATAGAGGGGTGTGGACATTGTGTAGGCATAAGGGATTAGTTTAGTTGGCCACTTGATTACTAATTTATTTAGTTCGGCACAGTATGTGGGCCAAAGGGCCTGTTTCTGTGCTGTACACATGACTTCTATGCTCTATGCTATCTTTTCATAGGGTTCTTGATTTGAGCCATTTTTATTTGTGTTTATCAAAGTAATGAATATACATTCTCTCATAAAGGAATGGTTCTTCATGCTGGATATTCAGCAACATAACCAAAGTTGTGATACTCAGCCATTCTGTGGCTTTCCTCAGTGTGGTAGATAACGTTGTGCTGAATTCTGGGAGGTTCAGGTTTATTATTATGTACTGTATGTCATGAAATTTGTTTTGTGGCAGCAGTACAGTGCAATACATAAAGAAAATCACCATAAATTACAATAAAAATATCAAAAAAGTAAGGCTAAAAGAGAGAAAATTAGTGTTTGTGAATTCATAGACCATTCAGAAATCTGATGGCAGAGGGAAGCAGCTGTTCCTAAGATATTGACTGTGGTTCTTCAGGCTCCTGTACCTCATCCCTGGTGGTAGCAATTAGAGGATGGCACGTTCTAAATGATGAGAGTCGCTAATGATGGATGCCAGCTTCTTGAAGCATTGCCTTTTGAAGATGTCCTTGAAGGTAGGGAAGTTAGTGGCCTTGATGGAGCTGGTTGAGTTTGCAATCTTCTGCAACTTATTTTTTATTACGATCTGGTGCATAGCAGGTGGTGATGTAACCAGCCAGAATGCTTTCCCAGTTACATCTGTAGAATTTTGTTATACCCAGTGACGCACCAAATCTCCTCAAAGTCATTGCCATTCCTTCTTTGTAATTGCATCTGTGTTTCGGACCTAGGTTAGATCTTCGGAGATGTTGACACTTGAAGCTGCTCACCCTTTCCACTGCTGATGCTTCGGTAAGGACTGGTGTGTGTTCTCCTGACTTCCCTTCCTAAAGACCACAATCAATTCCTTGGTCTTAATGATGCTGATTGCAAGGTTATTGTTGCAACACCACTGCTAGCTGATCTACTTCACTCCTGTAAGCCTCCTCATCACCATCCGAGATTTTGCCAATAACAGTTGGGGCATCGGCAAATTTATAGATTTTATTTGAGCTGTGTATAAGCCATGTATTAAATAATGTAGAGCAAGTAGAGCAGTGGGCTAAGCATGGATCCTTGAGATGTGCCTCTGTTGATTGTCAGACTGATTGTGGTCTTCTGCTGAGGAAGTCAAGGATCCAGTTGCAGAGGGAAGTACAGAAACACATACTATGAAATGTATTGATTAATTCTGAGAGGATGATAGTGATGAATGCTGAGCTGTAATCAATAAACAGCAGCCTGAGTTCGATCTTGCTGTTGTTCAGGTGGTCCGAGGCTGAGCGGAGAGACTGTTAGATTGCATCCGCTACTGTGGATTAAGCTATCCCATCTCCTTTCATAAAATTTCATCACTAACCTCCTTGTGTCTTTTTATTAGTGGGAAGTTGTCTCCTTGAAGCCTTCGATTTCTAATTTTAACAGTCATGAGTTTGTGCAGAGGATGACTATTCATCCCTCAGGAGAACATTGAAGCCTTTTCAGAGATTTTCTGCTTCCAAATTCATAGAACTTGTATTCCTTAGCTGAAGTTGCCTGAATTTTGATATTTTTAGAGCAACCCAATAGATAAAAAGAGTTAAAATATCTGGTAAGTGCCTTTAGAACAGTGCTTGTGGACTGAAAACAGTAGGAGTTCAACCAAGCTTTGTGTTAAACACATACCTTATTCCACCAAACCCTTTCCCAGCTATCCAATTTCATCAAAGGTATCCTTTCCACATTGACTCTCGCTCTTGACTAACTCACATTATTTCAAATCCATTCCCATGTACAATACCCATCTCATGGGAATACCCATTCTCATGTACCCCATCCCTGATATATTTAGTTTTTTCCCCCTCCCCCCTTTTTGTCTCTCTCTCTGCCCATCACTCTGCCTGTTCTCCATCTCCCTCTGGTGCTCCCCTCCCCTTTTCTTTCTCCCTAGGCCTCCCATCCCATGATCCTTTCCCTTCTCCAGCTCTGTATCCCTTTTGCCAATCACCTTTCCAGCTCTTAGTTTCACCCCACCCCCTCCGGTCTTCTCCTATCATTTTGCTTATCCCCTTTCCCACCCCCCCCCCCACTTTCAAATCTCTTACTATTATTCCTTTCAGTTAGTCCTGACGAAGGGTCTCGGTCTGAACCGTCAACAGTGCTTCTCCCTATAGATGCTGCCTGGCCTGCTGCGTTCCACCAGCATTTTGTGTGTATTGCTACAATACCCATCTGTTATGTTTTGTATTTCCGAAGCATATAGCTAATTGAAAACAAAGAGAGTCCATAATCTGTGTCTAACTTTTCTGTTTAGATGTTGCAATTTTGTTTATGCTCACTTTCATTCCTCACTGCAGCTCAGTTATGTCTCTGGCTGCTGTTTCCGTTGATACAGTTATTTCAACTGCTCTTTTAAATGTGAGTTGTGCTTGAGTCAGGAGCCGTTTTTCAAACCTTTCCTGTAAAATTCCATAAACTAAGTGATCTCTCAGTGCCTTATTAAACCTATTAATGTACTAACAATGCTCAGACAATCTCTTCAAATCAGCCATATACGCTGAAATGGAATTCCTTTCCTTTAGATTCTGCTTATGAAGCCTGAAGTGTTCTGCAATCAACAATAGTTTTGATTCTATATATTCCCACATTACTTTCATGATATTAGCAAAGCTTATTTTGCCAGTTTTGGTCGGAATAGTTAAACCTCCAAGCAAACTGTATGCCTTTAAATCCAATGCACTCAACAAAACTGGCATCGGCTTCTCAATGATGTTTTCATTCACTTCAAAATACTGTTCAACACATTCAGTATACGTGAACCAGTTATCATTGTGCAACATATCTTTCTGATGTAATCAGACATTTCTGCTTTTTTATTTATGGTTATTATCATCTAGTACTCACTGTTTACGAACCTTTGAATTCTTCGGTTTTCAGTCTTTTTATAACTCGATTGTCTTCCTTTTGTGAAGAAAGCATGACTTTCTGAAGAAAACAAAATGTACTGTTCTTTTTTAAAACTCAATTATTTCTCCCTGCGCATTTTAAAACTTGAATGTTTCATTGTGCTTCAACAGTTAGGTAGTTATCTTGGGTTCATTTAAGAAATACCTTTTCACCATTTTTATGTTTTGTAACTCCAAAGGATTTGGATAACTCCAGATTGAAAGGATATTAGGGAGAGTCCATTATGTATGTCTAACTTTGTTTTTACTTTAAGCCAGACATGCACGTATGATGTGACATTGTAATGATGTATGCCATTTACATACTTTTACACATAACCTGCATTGCATTATGTGAACAACAATGAATGCTCAATAAAACAATAGATTTACGATATTACTCAAATATTACTGAGATATTAAATACATAACACCTTCCCAATCCCTAACCACCCTAGCACCTCTCCAGCCTCAGTTCTCGTCCCAAAAAAGGAAGAGTTTTATCCAGACATTTTTGGCTCAGATCTTCATCCCTTTGATCTCTTTGCATTATTACATCTCCTAATACATTCCAGTCTCCACTTCTGTTTCATTACCTTAACTCTCTGATTCCCCTACGTCTTTGAACATATTCCAATTTCCCTTCACCACTCATCCAATATTTGATCTCTGCTGATTGCGCTTAACCTAGTTAGCTGATGTCACCGTAATATTACCTAATCTCACCATAAACTTTCCTTACCTCCCAGTTCCTTAAAATTTGTTGCTTATTCATAACCTCTTTCCTGGTCACCTGACTCCCCTAACAATGCTCGAGCCATCCTGGTCATCCTAATTTCTGCAAACTCAATATCCGATACTCTTGCTTGCACCAGAGATTACTTATTTCTGAGCCTCAGCCTTCACGGACAAGTACACTATTTATTAACCATACATAATTGCCCTGCATAAGGTAATTGTGGTGAGCTATCTACTTGAACTATTGCAGGTACCTTCTGGTGAGGCACTGCCACAATAGTTTTGTTAGAAATTTCCAGCATTTAGATCCAGCAATAAGAATGCAGCATGGATCAACAGATTGGTGCAAAGGGACTTTGGCATGCTTATCTTCATAGGTTAGGGCATAGTATGTGAAAGTTGGAACATTGTTTTGCAACTTCACAAAACATTGGTTAGACTCCATTTGGAGTATTGTTTTCTGTTCTGATTCTCACGTTATAGAAAGAATGTGCTTACATTAGAGGGGGTGCGGAGGAAGTTGTCAGGATGGTGTCTGAATTGGAGGACTTTCGTCATGATGACAGATTGGAAAGCTGACTTTATTATTTTTTCCTGGAATGAAGAGACTGAAAGGTGACTTGACAAACATGTATAAACTTATAAGAGACATAGGGGACCAGACCATCAACTCACTATATTTGCATCAACCATGACGCTAATCTAAGCTTAGGCCATCTGCTTGCACAAGGTCCATATTCTCCTATCCCTGTGTTTATTTCAGAGACATTTAGATAGACACTTGAATAGGCAAGGCATAGAAGGAGGCAAACCTCATACAGGTAAATGGGATTAGTATAGATGAACAAAAGGGTTGGCCAAAGGGTCTATCTCTATGGTGGGCAATATAACTCTTAAGATATGGTGACATACTTCCAGTCAGGGTGCTGTGTTCCTTGGAGCAGAGCAGTAGATGAGCTACTGTAGTGCATTTTATATAGTACAGTACATACAGCTGCCATGGTGCAGTGGTGGTGGAGGGAGTGAATGTTCATTGTGGTGGCTGGAGTCGCAGTCAAGTGCACTGCTCTGTCTTGTATAGTGTTCGCCTATTTCAGGGCTGAAGCTGCCCTTACTTGGACATGTAGACGAAGCATGCTGTTAAGACTTGTAGGTGGTGGCAAACTTTCAGTGTGCCTGGAGGTAAGTCACTTCCCACAAGGTATCCTGCTCTTATAGAGTAGTATTTACATTCAGATAAATTTCTAGATGTTGTTGAGCCCCAAGGTTTTTAATGGGTGGGGATGACAATGGTAATGCCATTAAAAAACAACAATAGTTAAATTTCTCTTGTTGAAAGTGGGTTTTGACTGGTACATTTGCGACATGAGGGTTTCTTTTGTTACATTTGCCTAAGCCTTGCTGCATGTGAGCAGGAAACTTTTTTTTATCCTTGAACATTGTTCAATTATCAGCTTCTCTGCTTCTACCTTTACGATGAAGATGAAGAGATATGGGCTCAGACAAAGCTTTGAGAAATTACTACAAAGGTGTCTTGGGGCTGGGTTAATTAACTTCCAACAACCACAATCATTTTCCTTTAGTCAAGGAATTAATTCCAACCACTGAACAGTTCCCTGTACCCATTTTACCAGGACTTCTTGGTGCCACACTTACCAAGTGCTCTCTTGATATTTAGAGCAATACTCTCATCTGGACCCATTTGCTGAATACTGTCTGCACCAAGGTCAGAAGGTGATCCTCTGTATCGCACCAAGGTGCGATAGGTCAGAAGCAGGGTGTTCCTCGTAGATCCAAAACAGGCCAATGGTGAACAAGAATCAAGTAAGTTCTGCTGAATAGCACCAGTGTTGGCACTTTCCACCACTTTTCTATTGTTTGAAAACGGATAGACTGTGCTGTAGTTAGCTGGATTGAATTTGTCTTCCTTGTGGACAGTCAGACTGAGTAATTGTGCATATTGTAGTTAAACAGCATTTTAATTGTAATGGAACAGGTTTGTTGCATCTTCAAAATTGCAGCCAGGATGCTATTGGTCCCACAACCTTTGTCGCTTTCAGTGCTGTCAGATGTTTCTTTGTCGTATGAGATGAACAATTAGAGAAAAAGTACCTTTTTTATGGAAGAACCTCAGGAAGTAGCTGAGATGAACAGAAAATAATAAAAAGTACTCAAGTTGTCTCTTCAACAGACACTTCAATGGACTTCACAGTTGTAGAGGATACGTGTGTTCCTGAACCTCATTCCTCCTGTTATCTACTTGATTATGCACCATTGTTCATGACTGAATGTGACAAATATGCAAAACTTTGGTCCATTCAATGTGGTATTGTCCACTTGCCAGCCGGTTTTCATGTTTAGTGTGTACTTAATCTTGCGTTGCTGCTTTACCAGGTTGACAATTTATTTTTAAGTATGTGCCATGCAGTATACCATTTTTCATTTTTCATTAAAACAAGGTTAATCCCCTGTCATGATAGTAATGGCAGAGTAAGGGCTATGCAAAGCCATACAATTAAAAATTATAGCACATTCAGTTCTTCTGCTGCTAAGCAAAGTTGATGCCCAGTTTTGAGTTGCTTGATGTGTTTTGAGACTATCCCATTTAGAGCAATGGCAATGCTCCACAAGTTGGTGTCCTTAGTGTAATGATGGACTGTTTCTGAGAACTGTTTTGGCGGTATCTCTTACCAGTGCAGACATGGATATTGGCAACACGTAGTTTGAGATTAACGTGGTCAGGTCACTTTATCCTTTATATTGTTTCAGCTACTATCTGCCTTAAACCCAGTCTAGCAGCAGAGTCCTTCATGATTCAATCAGTTTGGTTCAACCAAATAATTCTTGGCGATGCCCATTCTGTGCTCCTGCTACTTTTAATGCTTCTTCCACACATTGCTCAGAATGAAGGAGCATGACAATGAATGAGTCAGATAGAGACCGGAGCTGTGCACTCATCACAATCAGACATTCAGGAAGAGACCTAGTGGCAAATTGTCCTGGGAGAAACTCAGTAGAATCTCTTCAGACTCAAAGTATTTTGACTTTTATACTTTTTGAAAGCAAAGGTAACAATAGGTGATGGAGTTCGGTTTCAGCTGGTATAGTGACGTAGTTTAATTCAGTGCTTTGAGTGCAGCCAAACGGTTCCATCCAATTAAATATTCACAGTTGGAGTCCATCATACAGTAACTGACAAGGTGTCTCTGAATATTCAGACACCTTTGCTGGGCAAAGCAGTTCATATGGGTAGCTTAAAGCTTCTGAGGACAAAACCCCACTTGAAATTAGTGTAATGGGAGCTAAAGTAAGTTTGGGGTGATTATATTTATTTTCTTGTTTATTTTGTACATCAATTATATATTATTTATGTTAATTTAAGGTTATGCTTCTCTTCATCTTGTAATGTGCTATGCTGCTGCATAAAACTAACTTTCATGGCATTTATTTATGCGTCTGGCCACAATAAACTTAAACCTGAACTAACTCTCTGGGTATGCAAATGCTCCTAATTATTGATTTATGGAACAATAATACCTACAGTATGACCATATTTCGAAGAGATAAGTAACAGATAACAGTGAATAGTCTTCCTTGATGCCAGTCACAGTGGTGAAGGTATTTCATCTGAAGATGTCTGATATCTAGATTGATGTAGACTAGTTAACATACCCCTAATTCTAACTTTGCCCAAAGCATATGAGGATGTCTCTACGTTATGTCAGTTCACAAACCATATCTCTTACCAAGCTATGAGCTAATGGCTAGCTCTCTTCAGATGGTGGTGCTTTTGTCAGATTTCAAATTTATATTTACTTATCAGATGTACATCAAAACATATACTGATATGTATCACTTGCATAAACAACCAACACACCCCGGGATGTGCTGGGGACCCATTCTGGCGCCAGCGCTGCATGGCAGAACAACACAACACAATATCCATAAAGCTCTGCTTACAATTTAAAAACTCATTACTGTTAATACTGGGACATTTTGTTCTTAAAGACTGGTTCTCATTTTTATGAATAGCTACTCTTCATTAAACTTTATACATTGACCATGGTTTCTTTTGCCCTAAAGGTGGGCATTGCTGACCCCACCCCACTGTATATTCTGTGTTTCAAACCCCATACTTGCTTCAGGGCTTCTTCCAAATGTTCCTTAGTATGACAATGAACTGATTCACCAAGAAGAAGAATAAATGGAAGAGATTTTCTTCCCTTTGTTTGTGCTGGTACTCGGTGTCTTCTTCTCATCTAGTCAGTATAGCTTGTAACTCCTTTGGCATGTCACTCATGGTGGGACTTTTGTTTTCATGGGACTGGATGCACTCGAGAATTGTGATAAAGGAGATTGTCACAGACCTTGTAAAGTATGATTACATAAAGCTGCTGCTTGACTGGTCTGATTAGTTTTTGAGGAAGACTTTATAAGGTCAACTGGGCTACAAGTAAATTTTTGTAGATTAATTTTATGATTAGGTGATGTCTATTTGTCTGACTGGCTTAATTCTGTTGGCCAGAAAGAACTGCAATCAGTGACCTGTGGTGAGGCAAAGACGGTGGAAACAGATGAAGCAAAAGTCTTTGTTCTTGTCATGTGATGATAAGAATTGAGGTAGCTATTTTGTGAGATTGTCCTTACTGCTGCCATTTTGGAAACTGTTTAGTGAACGTGGACACAAGGAGTTTCTGCTGAGACTATTCTCAGATAAGAAGTTGTTTATTATGTAAAATAGCAGGTTTGCAGAAGGAACAGCCTATGGTCTGTTTGTTTGGCTGATCTGGTTAGACTGGTCCGAACCACTCTTGAGTTGGACAGAACAAAAAAATTTTAGATGAAGGCCATAAAACAAAATGGCTTATAGCCCTGAGCTACAACCAATGGGAATCTGACACACATCAGTCAGATGACCCCGAGCCAATGAAATTGAAACATTATAGATTGAGCTGAGGAGGAAAAGGATAAGAATGAGGATTTTGGGAGCTCAGGCAGTGACCAATGTTGCAGGTGTGGAAGATCCCACATCAGACACATGGAGAACACATTGTGACCATGAGGAACATTTGGCCAGTGTAGGTACTTCTTCCTGGCTATTACCATTTTTCTTCTTTAGGTGTTCGTGAAGGGTCATGAAAATTTAATAAATGTGCACACAATTAGTCAGTTTGTGAATTCATGTGCTTGTTAGTAGAGATAATAAAGGTACTTGTCAGTAAATGCCATTCTTTTTGTGCCTAACTGATCATTACTACTAAGGGGTAATCCTTGTATCAATCCTTTCTGTTTTAGCAAAGAGGTTCTGATATAAATGAGTTTTGTAGAAATCCAAATGTTTTGTTGTCATCATTATTAAGAATTGTTTGTTCTCTTTCAAATTCTACATTATTTTTAAACTGAATTTAAATCCATAGCTATCCTTTAAACTCATACCCTGAATCATTAGCCCAGATCTCAAGATTACCAGTCCAATATGTAACCCAATGCACCTTTTCAAAGCATTTTCTGTTCAGTTGGCATTCAAGTCTATCAATCAGAGGGACAAAAAAGCATGTATGTAATGGAATTAAGTCTCTATTGTGTTTACTCTCTCACTTCTATGCCTTCATCCACCCACCCACCCTTTGTCCTTCAATGTCATAATCTAAGTAGAACCAGTAAGTGTCAGGGCTATTGATATTATATCATTGAGGGAAAAGTATAGAAGGAGCTCCAAATTTCAGCTCTCATCTTCTTTTAGCTGAATTTCAAGCCCTGGCTATTTTGCAATATCCTCTGTACTTCTTTCAAATTTCCATTATTTTTACTTTTATATATTATACCATTTGCAAGGGTGGCAAGGTAGTCCATTGGTTTGTAGATAAGTTTAGTAAAAACAAACCATCACATGCTATTTGAAAAGCTATCTCCTTATTAGTTATTTTCAGCATGCAGAAAATATCCTATTTTTTCATTGTTTTGAAATTCTTCCAAAAATGTTAAGAAAGCATTTAAAAACTTTGACATTCTTATAACTAAAACCTCTTTTTCTTGACACCATTCTAATGTGGTTTTGCACTAATGAGTTTTTCCAAGGAAAAGAGCTGTGTGGTGCTGTTTGGTTTGGTGTTACAAGTGTTGATTTCCATAAAATTTTGCTCACTGATTTTGATGTCCAATATGGTAAGAAGAATTACAGCGTTAGAAACTGGAGCAGGAGTTTGCTCATTTGGTCCCTAAAGCCTGCTCTACCATTTCTCATTTATCAAGAACTTTTTTAGCTCCCACTTTAGTTGTCAATTTTGCACTATCCCAATGTTTCTGATTTGCTTTTAGAAATCCCTCAATCTCTATTTTGAATGAATACCATGTTTCTATTGCTTGTTAACTATTTTGCATATTGATTTGACTCTATAGTAGACTTCCCCATGCTCTTGGTGAGCAGCAGGGTTCTTAATGTGCTACAGTATTTGCAAAGTAGATGGAGAATTTTCAATGTAGATTGAGTTTGAGGAGACTTGTTATGTAACTGAAGACTCTCGCAAATTTCCTCAGATGTACTGTGAGGAACATTCCGGCTGGTTGTGTCAGCATCTGGTATGGAGAGACCGCTGCACTGGATTGGAAAGAGCTGCACAAAGTTGCAAACTCGGCCATTTCCATCATGTGCACTAGCATAACAATGTCTTCAAAAGATGATGCCTCAAAAAGGTGGCATCTGTTATTAAGAACCCCCATCACAAATTAGGTCAAACAATGTTATTGCCGAAATCTAATGAAATAGAAACTTTAATTCAAAAAGGAAAGATTAAAAAATTTATCTCTTGTATGTATAACTTGATTCAAAAACAGGCAATTAAACAAGGAGTCCATAAGTCAAGACAAAAATGGGAAAGTGACTTGAATATTAAAATTGAAGAAACAAATTGGTCAAGACTATGTCTTGATAGTATGACAAATACAATAAATGTCCGGTTAAGATTAGTGCAATATAATTTTTTACATCAATTATATATTACACCACAAAAAATAAATAAATTAAACCCAAACTTATCTGATCAGAGCTTCTGATGTAACCAAGAAATTGGTACTTTTTTACATTCTACTTGGTCTTGTTCTAAAATTCAATCTTTTTGGACAAATTTAAGAGTTTTATTGGAACAAATTATTGGAACACAACTTCCACATAATCCAATATTATTTTTACTAGGTGATATTGAAGGGATAAAACCGAAACCCAAATTGAATAAATATCAGAAAGAATTTATAAAAATTGCACTGGCAGTAGCCAAAAAGGCTATTGCAGTTACTTGGAAATCGGATACATATTTAAGTATGGATCGTTGGAAGAAAGAAATGTATGGCTGTATTCCACTTGAAAAAATTACTTATAATTTAAGAGATAAATATGAAACATTTTTGAAAATTTGGTGCCCTTATTTACAAAAGACAGGATTAAATATATAGGCGCTCCGAAGATGAAATAATTGGTTATTTGGGGAAAGAAATAAATATATATACTAAAGTTATTACGAACTGCATGGAGCATGTGGGGATCTTCCAATATCCAGGCACTCTTTCTTTTTTTTTCTTTCTTTCTTTTTTTCTTCTATAGGGATGTTAGGGGGGAGGTGTTGGGGGAGGGGTTAAGGGGAGGGGGGATGGGTAATATATATATTTTTTTCATATACTTTTATTTCTGTAATTACTTGAAAACAATAAAAAAAAAGTTTTTTTTTTAAAAAAAAGAACCCCCATCACCCAGGGCGTGCTGTCTTCTCATTGCTACCATCAAGGTACAGGAGCTTGAAAACATACACTCAACATTTTAGGAACAGCTTCTTCCCCACCACCATCAGATTTCTCAATGGACAAGGAAGGTATGTATGCTACCTCACTATATATTTTTATTACTTTTTTTGCACTCCCTTTTTGATTAAAGTTCTATATATATTGTAATATATATATATATTTTATTAGGTATTGTAATGTACTGTTGTTGCAAAACAAAATATTTAGTGATATGTAATTCTGATTTTGAGCTCAAGGATTTTACAGAAGTTGACATATTTCCAAATCAGGGTGGTGCATCTGTCAGAAGATAGAACAGCCCTTCAGCTCATAATTTCTGCACCAAGCATGATGTCAAATAAAATAATCGCATCTGCCTCCATTTCATGCATTTCCATGTGTCTATCTAAAAGCCTTGTGAATGCCATCTGGTTCCATCAGCATGCCTGGGCAGTATGTTCCCAGAACACACCATTCTTTGTATAAAACAAATTGCCCTGCATATCTCCTTTAAATTTACCCCCTCTCACCATAAAGCTATTCTTTCTAGCTTTGACATTTCTCCTCTGGGATAAAAGATTCTAGCTGCCACCATCTCTATGCCTCTCATTATTCTATAAGCTTCAATCAGTACTGGAAGCATTGACTATGAAGATTAAAAAAAGAATGAAATGGCATTACATGGTTTATTCTGGTAAATACTGTTTTTTTTTATTACGAATGAATTTTATTTTGCAAAGAAATAAATTTCAGTCAGGCTTTTGACAGAATATCACATGTGCACATGATGGACATACTTTCCAAAATGGGTTTTAGGAAGGGAATTGGGAATCAGAATAAACTGCTCTACACAGACACCTCTAGTATAGTCCAAATCAATGGGTAGGAAACAGATAGCTTCCCAATCAGGTTTGGATTCAAGCAGCCTTGCCTACTCTCACTTTGCCAAAGCCATCAAGAAAAGCAAGAGCATAAGAGACATGATGCTGCCGAGCAGTGGAGGGACCCAACTGAATGCCTCCCTGTACGTGAACGACATCACCGTCTTCTGCTGAATCCAAGGCTGGTTCACATATTGATTAGCATCTGCGACCAACTTGAATTGGCATCAGGGATCAGAGTTAACTGCACCAAGCGTGAAGACACGCTCTTCAGCAACTGGTCCGACCGATCCTGTGTCAAGTCTAAAGGTGCTGGAGATCTGGATTGGAGGGGCTGAGGCGTGGAACAAAAATTGACTGAAATGGACTGAGAAGGTAAAATAGAAATTGGGACTGTGGGGAAGATGGTCTTTATTGATGACTGGGAAGAACCTGGCCATCAGGTGTGAGGTGCTCTTAGGGCTGCTGTACATGACGCAGATGTGGCCCATTCCCCACTCCACCAACTTGGAAATCTCCCGAGCTGTCTTCAAGTTCAGCTAGGGATCCAAGATGGAGCAGGTCACACAGGTCACAATGCACTGGTCCCTGGACAATGAGGGTAAAAATATACCTGATGTTGTCTCACCCGAGGATCAGCTTGGTGTGTGGCTGCACCAGGCTGTGTGTGGAACCTAAGTACGTGGGCACCAACTACCACTACGTGCTGAGGTTTAATCTCCCCCCATTGTTGTGAAGATTGTTTCTGGTCCAGTTGCCACACCATGGCCTAGTCAATTATACATTACCACACTACCAGTCCTTTATGGAACCGTATGGAACAGTTCTTTCAGACCAACACCTTTGACTGTAAAGTTGACGAGCAGTGGTCAGCACAGAATGCCCTGCAGACACTGCAAGAGAAGGACTTGGTGGTCACAGTGCTCAGTGGTTCCCCTGAGCAGGTGATTCAGACTATCTGGCAGACTATCTTGAAATCATCCGACAAAGTCAGCATGGATTTGTGAAAGGAAAATCATGTCTGACGAATCTTATAGAATTTTTTGAAGATGTAACTAGTAGAGAGGATAGGGGAGATCCAGTGGATGTGGTATATTTAGATTTTCAAAAGGCTTTTGACAAGGTCCCACCCAGGAGATCAGTGTGCAAACTTAAAGCACACAGTATTGGGGGTATGGTATTGATGTGGATGGAGAGTTGGTTGGCAGACAGGAAGCAAAGAGTGGGAGTAAATCGGACCTTTTCAGAATGGCAGGCAGTGACTAGTGGGGTACCGCAAGGCTCAGTGCTGGGACCCCAGTTGTTTACAATATATATTAATGATTTAGACAAGGGAATTAAATGCAGCATCTCCAAGTTTGCGGATGACACGAAGCTGGGCGGTGGTGTTAGCTGTGAGGAGGATGCTGAGAGGATGCAGGGTGACTTGGATAGGTTAGGTGAGTGGGCAAATTCATGGCAGATGCAATTTAATGTGGATAAATGTGAGGTTATCCACTTTGGTTGCAAGAATAGGAAAACAGATTATTATCTGAATGGTGGCCGATTAGGAAAAGGGGAGGTGCAATGAGACCTGGGTGTCATTGTACACCAGTCATTGAAGGTGGGCATGCAGGTACAGCAGGTGGTGAAAAAGGCAAATGGTATGTCGGCATTCATAGCAAAAGGATTTGAGTACAGGAGCAGGGAGGTTCTACTGCAGTTGTACAAGGCCTTGGTGAGACCGCACCTAGAGTATTGTGTGCAGTTTTGGTCCCCTAATCTGAGGAAAGACATTCTTGCCATAGAGGGAGTACAAAGAAGGTTCACCAGATTGATTCCTGGGATGGCAGGACCTTCATATGAAGAAAGACTGGATCAACTAGGCTTATACTCACTGGAATTTAGAAGACTGAGGGGGGGATCTTATTGAAACGTATAAAATTCTAAAGGGATTGGGCAGGCTAGATGCAGGAAGATTGTTTCCGATGTTGGGGAAGTCCAGAACGAGGGGTCACAGTTTAAGGATAAAGGAGAAGCCTTTTAGGACCAAGATGAGGAAAAACTTCTTCAAACAAAGAGTGGTGAATCTGTGGAATTCTCTGCCACAGGAAACAGTTGAAGCCAGTTCATTGGCTATATTTAAGAGGAAGTTAGATATGGCCTTTGTGGCTAAAGGGATCGGGGGTATGGAGAGAAAGCAGGTACAGGGTTCTGAGTTGGATGATCAGCCATGATCATACTGAATGGTGGTGCAGGCTCAAAGGGCCGAATGGCCTACTCCTGCACCTGCTTTCTATGTTTCTATGTCTCACCAACAGGCACCTGGCTGGTGGTGAGAGGGCTTTCCCAGTCAGATTCATCCAGCGTGCTTGGACCATCACTCCGTCTTCGTGCTGCTCATGGGGCGACTCTAATTGGAACAGGACAGTTGCTCAACTCTGCAGACTGGGCTTGGAAGAGGGTCCATGAAGATGCAAGGGCCTGTGTCATAGTTCATCCTGACCAGCTTGTTGACAGTGGACTCTCAACTATTACCAAGGGAATAGTTATGGTTTGAGCCTCATTACCAGGAAGTGTAGTGGAAACAAAATCAATCTGGATTTACAAAGTGGAATTAACAGAGGAAAGGGACTGGAAGGTTTGGCATACTCGAAGGAGCCAGATTTGATGGGCTGAATGGTTTCGTTTTGTGCCATAATGATTCTATGAAGGCTCAGAATCTCACTTATCCTTTCTTGGCTTGATCTTACTCACTGTTTGGGAACTACTGTAGCTGAAATCTGCAGCCACAGAGATTGCAGTAAGGAGAATAGTTCCAACCTATTTAAAATTACTAACAATCTTCATACCATCAAACTGTGGCCTCCGGACCACAGGGAGCAAGTGCATTAGCTGGAGGCTCAAGAGAGGCCTTTTCTTTCTCAGTAAGTGTAGCTTCCAGGGAGGACTCTGGGTAAAACTGAAGTGCAGGGCCCTAAGGCCCTCCCTACCATTTTACTGGCTAACATACAGTCAGTCTCTGGAAAATAAAACTGATGACCTCAGAGCAAGACTACAGTACCAAAGGGACATCAGAGATTGCTGCGTACTCTGCTTCACAGAAATGTGCCTCACCCCGAGCACTCCAGCCACATCGCTTCAGCCTGACAGCTTCACCAACTACCACATGGAACGATGGTGACATCATGTAAAGGTAGAGGTGGAAGGGGAGAAGCTTTTCCTGAAATGTACTTGATTTGAGTTATGGTATCTGCAATTACATTGGCTATCTGATATCGTCCATATTTTATCTCCATTTTACCTAGTGGTGTTAATTTATTTTGAAGAGTTTGGATACAGGTCCACATATACATGAAATTGATGAGGCCCAAGTGCCTATTATTTGTATATAAATTTGGAAGTCAATATTGGTGGGCTATGTAATGTTAAAGTTACAAAAGAAGAACATAAACCAGCCCTTATCTGGCATCCCTTCACATGTTTTACAGTACAATTGATTGAATTGCAGTCGGTAGTATCAGCTCACTCTAGATTAATTTAGACTAAGTGAATCAGTGAAAACTGCAAATTGAATGTAATATCTTGTTGGCCTCCAGGGCACAGTGCTACACAGATAATTGCTAGCTGTAACACTGAAGGAGTACTAAGTAAGGTTCTTCTAAAACTTTAATTAAAATCTGTACTGTATACATAACAAAGAAAAACTGGAAAGAATAAATGAGAATCGCTGAAAATGATTCTATAGGAATTGAAACAATTATGCTTAATACAGACTATTATTTCATGGTGGTTCAACAAAGAGATCTCCTCACCATAGTGACCATCTAACAATTAGGTAAATGACTGTTCAGGTTTCATGTAGATGGGTATGCTCCGATCTGGGCAAAAAAGTGTTTATACAGCTAATGAACATTAAAGCCCAATATTTATACTGGTGAACTGTTTTCAAATGCATTTTCTTCTTTTGGATATAACTCCCAAATTATGTCTATTTTTGCAAGCTTATCCTAGACGTTCACCTGTGCAGAATCCAAAAATCACACATCAATTTACCAAGCATAACTAGTTTTGGGCAGACCATTATTTTTGCCTAGTAAACATAGACTTTTTTTCATATGAAAAGTTAATGTATTCAGAATTATTTTTCTGGCATCCAGATTATCTGTACTATATCAATAATGCTGTAATGTAACAAAATAGAGAGAGTACAGAGAAGATTTACTAGAATGTTACCTGGGTTTCAGCACCTAAGTTACAGGGAAAGATTGAACAAGTTAGGTGAACATAAGTAGCAGAAGAAATCAAAAAGAGTTGCTCTATTTTCCTCGTATCAATGATAAGTAAAATGTTGAAGAAGGGGACTTTTGCAAATGAATAAAAATCAGTAAATGAATATCAAGCTTTGGAAACCTGAAGTTAAGAACAGAATATTCTGGGAAAAACTCAGTACATCAGACAAGTCTACTGAGTTGAATGAGGAACACTTAACATTTCAGGTCGAAGACCTTTATCAGGTGAAAGATCTCCAAACTGAAGCATTGCTAAAAGCTTATAACAAAATAACAATCCAATCAAAATTCAAAACAGCTTCACACCTACTTCTGCAAATTCTGAGTTAACAGTTTTTAGTTTCCAGACAAGACAACAAAAATTAGCTTTATTTTCAGCATATGATGTAGGAAAGAGGCTGACAATATCTTACATGTTCTATATTTATGAGAAGTGAGGACCAGAAACTTTGGTGGTAAACATTATCTACTGTAGACCACTTCGACAACAATATTGCCCAAATCAGGCTGTTGTTTATTGATTACTATGGGTTGATAGTGTTGAACTATCAACCCATAGTACTAAACAACAAGCTTCAACACCTGGGCCTTTGTATCTCCCTCATCAAATGGATCCTTGACTTCCTCACAGTCAGTGCGTATCAGAAATAGCATCTCCTTTTCACTGACAATCAACACAGGTGCATCTCAAGGATTCATGTTTTGCTTCTCTACTCTCTCTACACTCATGACTGTATGGCTGGGTATAGCTCTAACACCAGCTATAATTTTGCTAATGGCACGATTGTTGTTGACAGAATCTCAGATTGTAACAAGGAGGCATACAGGAACAAGATAGATCAGCTTGTTGAGGTGCTGTCACAGCAACAATCTTGCACTCAATGTCAGTAAGACCAGGGAACTGATGGTGGATTTGAGGAAAAGGAAGGCAGAGTAACACACACCAGTCCTCACCGAGGGGTCAGCAATGGAAAGCGTCAGCAGCTTCAAGTTCCTGGGTGTCAACATCTCTGAACATCTATCCTGACCCCAGCATATTGATGCAATCATGAAGGAGGCACACCAGTAGCTATATTTTATTGGGAGTCTGGGAAGATTTAGTATGTCATCAAAAACTCTAGTAAATTTCTACAGGCTGTATCATGAAGAACTTTCTGACTGGTTGCTTCAACATCTGGTATGGAGGTGCCAATGCAAAAGATTGGAAAAAAGATACAGAGGGTTGTGATCTCAGCCAGTTCCATCGTGGGCACTAGACTCCCCACCATCGAGGACATCTTCAAAAGGTGATACCTCAAGAAGGTGGCATCCATCATAAAGGACCCTCACCATCCAGGGCATTTCCTCTTCTTATTACTGCCAAGGAGGTACAGGAGCCTGAAGATACACACTCACTGCTTTAGGCACTGTTTCTTCCCCCTCCACTATCAGATTTCTGAAAGGAGCATGGCCCCAGAAACACTGCATCACTATTTTGCTCTCTTTTAGAACTATATTTTTTTTAAATTCTTTTAAAATATTCTTTTAATAATTGATGATAATTTTTATGTATTGTACTACATTGCTGCTAAACAATAAATTTCACGGCATATCGTGTGTGAGTCATAATAAACCTGATTCTGAGTCATTCCAAAACAAAAATTTCAATTGCGTGGGGTGATACACTTGTTTAAGGAAGATAAACAGCCGGGAGGGTTTAGAAATTTTCTACAGCTTTTGTATTCGTTTCACTAGTTTGTTTCTGTGATAATGGATTAATAGGGTGATATCACTTTAGCACTAAAACCTCTAAGTTAAGAAGAGAAGTACTAAACTTCTCTTCAGTCATTCAATAAATGACTATTCTTATAAATCTGTTTCTTAGCTTGTTCAGTTTGTGATCTTTTAAAAATCTGAATTGAATAATCGGGTAGGTGCTGGAGACCATCTTCCTTTGGGGGGGGCAGTCTCCCTAAGCATGACTACACATGTATATGATGGTAATGTACAACATGGCTCTAAAAATGCCTAAGATCGATATCCAAAAGAGCTTGAAGTACAAAGCCAATATAAAATTCAAAAAACTTGTATTGAAAAATAGACGAAAGGGTTACCATATGTTTAAAATTTCTTCTCTAGTCTAAGCAACTCATGATTATATGGGAGAAATGATGAGAAACATCGTGTTTATTTATCTTTACAAAAGCATGATAGATTCATGGACCATACAATCTCATCTCAATTATGCAGGTAACTCTGACTTTGAGTATGATGGCACTCTGTTGATTTTTATCTGTCATTACACCATCAACACACAAATTTTCTCCGTGGAACAAAGGCACTGTAGAAAATCATAGACACATGACTCCCCTGCACGCATACTTTACAAGGAAGATGGAAACAAACATATTTGCAAGATAACAAGTGCCAGAACCTGTGGGTCAGGAACAAGATTCACAATTTAATCAAAATAAATCTAACTATCTTTACAGGCAACCCCCACCTTACGGCAAATTTGCATTCAAAGTGGAGACATCAGAGAAAGAGATGAAATTCGAGCGTCAGTGTTCAAGGGAGAAAGGTGGTGTCAAAGGTGATCAGATTAGTTAATGTGTGGTGACTTATTGAAAGTGGAGTAAAGGCTGAGGGATTACAGAGCTATGACTACTGCAGCTCTGTACAATGCAACATACAGTACTGTGCAAAAGATTTGGGCACATGTAAAAAAATTCTGTAAAGAGAAATGCTTTCAAAAATAATAGGAGATGTTTTTAAATCAAAAAAATTATTATAAAGACCAGTAAACAGTAAAAAACTAAATTAAATCAATATTTGGTGTGACTACCCTTTGCACTTAAAACTGCAATCAGCTAGTAGGTTGTTCCAAGCACCTTGGAGAACTTTCCACAGTTCTTCTACAAACTTTGGCTATCTGCTTCTGTCTCTCCAGGTAATCCTAGACAGCCTCGACGATGTTGGAATCAGGGCTGTCTGGAGGCCAAACTATGTAAAACCATATCAAAAAATCTAGGGTGCCCAAGTCTTTTGCATAGTAGGCATCTGTTAGTCTCATGAGACCATGGATTTGCGCCTTGGAAGGTTTCCAGGGCGCAGGCCTGGGCAGGTTTGTATGGGAGACTGGCAGTTGCCCAAGCTGCAGGCCTTCCCCTCTCCACGCCACCGATGTTGTCCAAGGGAAGGGCACTAGGACCCATGCAGCTTGGCACCGGTGACGTCACAGAGCAATGTGTTGTTAAGTGTCTTGCTCAAGGACACAAACACGCTGCCTCAGCTGAGGCTCGAACCAGTGACCTTCAGGTTACTAGACCGATGCCTTGCCCACTGTGCATAGTACTGTATCTCAAATCCTGGGTGGTGATTTATGAATTTTCAAAGGTCCAATTTAATGTCAGGGAAATGTATACAATATACATCCTGAAATGCTTTTTCTTCACAACCATCCACGAAAACAGAGGAGTGCCCCAAAGAATGAACAATAGGTAAATGTTAGAACCCCAAAGTCTCACCCAGCTCCCCTCCCTCTGGTTCATAAGCGGCAGCATGCAGTAGCCCCCCCCCCCCCACCTGCATAAAAAAGCATCGACACCCGCCACAGAGCACTCAAGCGTGAGCAAAGCAACAGCAAAGACACAGACTGGCAGTTACCCCAAAGACTTTGCACTTCACCTGGTATACGACATAGCACAGGCTCTCTCTGTTCCTAATAAGGGAGAAGGAGGTGTCTCCGTTTCCCCAGTGAGCAGGGAGACATAACAAACAAATCACTAGTTTACAATGTTAAAAGTCTGTTACGTCACTTTTTTCAAGCTCTGTGCCAGAAGATCTCAAAGATCTTGGGTCTTTGGGCACACAGCAGATATCATGACTCCCTCGACGACACATGGGTCTCCTACTCTGACACCGACCCTTGATCTGCCTGTCTCCAGAGCCCTGAGATCCTAGGCTTCCAAATCCAAGCCAGAGCCTTTGGCGTGCCGAACAACAACGGTCGGTTATGAAACCCCAGAGCAGGTCCCATTCCCGCAAAGAAATGAAGTCAGCATGAAACTCTACATCAGGGTCTTCCAAAGAACCCTGAAAGGGAAAAATAGAGATATTAAAGATGGAAATAGAGCTGTTTCCAAAGATGCAAGCAAAGGAATCGCTGTTTAGCACCTTCATTACTCCTCTCCGCCTCTTCTTGTATCTTGTATTTTGTAAGGGGAAATTTCTGTTACACAAGTGATGGTACAGGGGGAGCCAGTTGCACTGATGTTGCACAGAATACAATGGATTCCAGTTTATTGGGACCAGTGCATTTTGACCCAAATAAGCTGCTGACCCAATTAGTCAAAGTTTCATGGAAATAGTTAAAAAGGCATTTTAAAAAAAGATGAACTACCACTTATCTGTGTCAACACATTGTGCATTTAAAAGAAATAGAGAACAAATTGGAACACTATCGATGGAGGAACTCATCCAGTGTACACTACTGTTGTCTGTAAGTATCCTTTACCGTAAATTGTAAATGAACAAAATCAATGCAGACACCTAATGCAGATAATGGACTACCTTCAGACAATGCTTTCCACGATTGCATCGTCCAAATCTTCGTTTTCATTGTAACGTTCAAGTTGATTGTCGACATTTTCAAATTCTTCGTCCCCAACTCATTGAAGTGGTAAAACCATTTCATTTTCATCCCTGGCTGTTTCTGCCATCTCTAAGCCTGAATGCTTGAAACCATGGTGAGCAAAACGGTTCAGAATAGTCTTACTATTTATTTCTCACCAACTATCAGTGACAAAATTCACTGCCTTTTGAACACAAGCATATGCAACTGATGATATTTAAAATCTGTTTGCTCGAAGCACAATGTAGCGTCTAACAGCCACGCAAGTGCCCTCACCTGACACTAGTTAGAAACTGGCAGCAGTCTCCTGTCCCAATTAAGCGGCATAGTGTCCCAAATAAACAAATGGAATCCTAGCTACTTTCTTGATTAGATTCTGTTCTTTAAGATTTATCCCAAGTAAATGCCAGCCCCACTTAACCAGTGGCCCAGTTAACTGGAATCCACTGTAGATGCTTCCAGGTAGAATCACAGTGTAATTTTCTGTTACTTAGAAGGCAAGTTCTATTGATTGTGTTCAATAAATACAACGTTTGTACATACATTTGGCTTTTCTTTTCTTGAATATTTTAATTCTTTGAAGGATACATTGATGTGCAAGTACTTAGTTTGTTTATAAATTGATGTAGTCAACAAAACCAGCAACATATACATATAATGGGGCAGCACAGCATGCAGCTATTGGACAGTGAAAGTTCATGATAGTCTCAATCCGAAAGATCTACTGTCCATTTCCCTCCGTAGATGCTGCCTGACTTGCTAAGTTACTCCAGCATTTTGTGTGCAACTCCAAAGACATGAATGTTGGTGGACAAAAGGCCAGTTGCTACTACTATCTGACTCTATGATTCTAATGCCTTTAATAACATTTTACCAGAGGTTGTTAAACAAACTTTCACAATGGGGCTGATGACCAAAGCTTGATCAAAACGCTTGGCATTGCAAAGTTTCTAAAAGGAAGGAGAAGTGATAACAGTGACTGGATATATTCATTAATAGCTGAGCTTGTTTACTTAATCTTTTTATATCCCGACTATAGAGCTCAATTGCAAAAATCTAAGGATGAGTTGCTTTCACTTCAATTCTGTGTTGATTGATGGGGTAATGTGGTGCCTGTAGATTTTACTACAAGTAACTTCACTGCAGAGGTGCTTGGTAAAGTGGCCAAGTGGATGGTTTGCAAGGCAACACACTCCTTCTGCCATTTATATTGGCCTTTCATGTGCTTCCTGAGCAAGTAATTGACCCTCACCGCCATTCTGAATGCACCTTCTCCACTTTGAACAGCTTATGGGGCCAGGGAGTGGTAATGAATGTTAAAGCACTCCACAAGCCTCCGCATCCAGCACATAATAGTCCATAACTTCCACCATCTCCAATGGGATTTCACCACCAAGAGTAACTTTTCCTCTGTCCCACTTTCCGCTTTCCACAGGGATCGCTCCCTATGCTACTCCCTTGTCCACTCATCCCTCCCCACTTATCTCCCACCTGCCACATATCCTTGCAAGCGAAACAAGTGCCACACTACCCCTACACCTCCTCCCTCACTATCATTCAGAGCTGCAAACAGTCCATCCAGGTGAGGATGCAAGATTGTTGGGGGTCATCTACTGTGTCTGGTGCTCCCGATGTGGCCTCCTGTGTATATGGTGAGACCCACCATAGACTGGGAGACTGCTTCATCGAACACCATCGCTCTGTCCACCACAAAAAGCATGATTTCCTGGTGACAATCCACTTCAGTTCTACTTCCCATTGACATTCCCACTGACATGTCAGTGTCAGGATGATATGAGTCTGAAAACTCTACTGCCAGGGTGAGGCCACACTCAGGTTGGAGGTGCAACAGCTTGTATTCCGTCTTGGTAGCCTCCAACCTGATGGCATGAACATTGTTTTCTCAAACTTCTGGTAATTGCCCTCCATCCTGTCCTTCACCATTCCCTATTCCCCTTCTTCCATGGTCTTCTGTCCTCTCCTATGAAAATCCCCCTTCTCCAGCCCTTATCTTTTTCACCAACTAACTTCCTAGCTCTTTACTTCACCCCTCCCCCTCCCAGTTTCACCTATCACCTGCCACCTTGTACTTCTTCCTCTAGTCCCCTCCCCCCACTTTCTTTTTCTGACCTCCCAGTCCTGATGAAGGGTCTCAGCCCAAAACATCGACTCTTTTCCGTAGATGCTGCCTGGCCTGCTGAGTTCCTCCAGCATTTATGTGTGCTGGAAGGGAATGTTACCATTTTTTCAAGGAAGTGCTTAGATCATCCTTCAATCCTTTCTGCAGTCCACTTGGTATTCTCTTTCTGTGACTGAACTTTAGTGTGAGCATTTGTTTATGGAATCTGCCTGTAGAAATAACATGACTTGCCCAATGGAATAAGATGAATATTATTAGAGCCAAAATGCTAGGAATGTTTGCAAAGCAGTGTAGGGTTTAGTGCTGACAATTTTGATGTTATCTCCCTGGTGCTGAGAGGGTCCTGCTTTAGGTGGTTCAGGTCTCTTAGACGAATAGGGATTATTGCTACCAGTAGACCTTGAGTTTAGTGCCAGGTCTGTAGTCTCGATCTTCAACCCTTTTCCTCAGGTGTATTAAGGTAGTGAAGAAATTGCCCCAAGTGGGATTAACCAAGATGATATGAGTCTGTAAACTTCACTGTTGTTTTGATATTGAGCGATTCAGTGCATAGAAAAAGTAAGAGACATAGCATGAAAACAAATCCATTGCTCATTGGGCCATTGTTGATTATCAAGCACCAATTTTTAACACTAATCCTCTCCTCAGCCATTTTATTCTTTGCCACATTCTCTTAAACTCATGAACATGCTAGGGAGAAGTTAACGTAGCAACCCTCAGACTTTCAGGATGGAGGGAACTGGAACAACCTAGAGGAAATCCACTCGGTCAAGGAAATTCCAGAGTGATAGCTAAAGAGGTCAGCTCTACTAACTGCTCCACTGTGCTGCCAAAGACACTTAGCTATAAAACAAGGAATATGTTCCCTGCTACTGCCTCTATGATGCTAGTTTAACAGAGGTAAGCAAATGAAATAAAGTTAAATATATTGAATTATTCTAACATTCAAGGTAACATTTTCAGTATTTTTTGTCATCACCTAAAACTGTGTTAGCTTAACAGTTATCTCACCTAAGAATGATTTGACTTCCTATCCAAATTAGAGTCTCATTGTAATTAGCTTTTCATCTAATGATTGAAGAAATTTAATCAACAGACATTTAGTTACACAAGCTTTTCAAAAAGCTGGACAACATGTTCGAAAGTTGTATAGGAATGAGATAATTGGAGAAGAAATTTAAATTACTATAAATCAGATTACAATTTAAGAACCAGGTCGAACTAATACTTTGTCAATTTAGATTTTGCCACCTGCATCTGGAAAGATAATTTTGCTGAGTGAAATGGCCAGAACAAGCCTGCACATGAAACTCCTTGGAAAAAAACTCTACCACTGTGGCAAAGCTGCCGCTACAGCCTGTCAAGGATGTAATGATTTTGCAACTATTCTCAATGTTCTTCTGTTGGGAGATACATATTTAAACAATAGCTAATATGATATAAATAATTTTAAAAGTTAAAGATAAAATACTGGAATATATTTCTGAATAATTAGTGCATATTGTAAACACATAATTAAATTCACTACATTTTTACTGTTCTTTCTGGTGCAAAATCCAAAACAGAATTCCAGCAAGCCTCTGTGGAATCCGGGGCAGAGAACGGTTAGAAATTGCCAGAAGCCATTGATATTAATACTGAACCTCTGATAAATGAAGTATAAGAATATATGGGCAAGATAAATTCTAATATTCAGTGTTGATAACTATTGCTTTAAATAACGTATGTATTCATTTTGTTTGGACAAAATAACTGATCTTTAGCATGTTGGTGTGTAAGCTCTGTAAAAATCTGCTTCCTGATGCTACCTTGAATGATTTAATGTGATTTGAACCTCACATACCTATGGTCCACTGCTGTAACGGAATGGGCATTCGTTGTTGGTGATGGAAACAAGGTGGGACGCGTGGCTGTCTCCTTGGACTGTGTTGGTCATTAACACGAATAATGCATTTCTCTGTATGTTTCAATGTACATGTGACAAATAAAGTCTGTAACCCTGTTTGGATTATCCCAGAATCTTTTGAGAATAATAGACTTCTACCAGAAAAGTAATGTTTTAATTTTCATATGCCAATATTTCTAAACCATTTGAACAATGATTAAGTAGACCTATCATCTCTGCCTCCTCCAATGGTTCCCCAACATGATTGATGCCAATCTTGAGCCACTTGAATTCACTTCACTTGATATAAAGAAACAATTAAGGACACTGGATTTTGTAAGGGTGTTGATCCCTGACCACATTCCCGCGATAGTACTGCGCTTGCTATCTAAGAGAATTGCGCATGAGCTATCCATGACACTTTGGGCTTAACGCAAATCTTGTCATTTGGAAATAAAATAATGTGTTTGACACATTATCTTACTTCTAGAGGAAATGATGCATTCGATAACAAAACTTCACTGGCCCTTTTTTATATATAGATGTAAGAATTATAAACTGGTTTCCTCGTTGTCAACATGGACACAATCTAATGCAAAAATATAGTTGCTCTTTCTGCCTGAAGCAGTCATGAAGGGTATGTTTTACTGAAGCTATAATCCTATAGAGGGAACCTGCACCCCATTCTCTTTCATTTCCAGGAAATTACTTTCCAACTGAGCTGTCCTGTTTGATTGGCAGCATAATGACAAAGAGGAGTCCCTTTTCCTATAGCGGTAATGAGATGAGAGTGACGGTATAAAAGTGTCTACAAACTTCTGTAGTAAAGCTAAAACCTTTAAACTTTTCCTCCATGAAAGAAAGATGATTATAGTTGTTGTGTGCCTGTTATCTCAGCTCCAAGAAAGACGTAGTTGCAAGGATTTCTATAGGTAACGTCCTTGACCTGACCATCTCCAATTGCTTCATCAGTACCATTGCGCAATATTCAAAGTAATTTGCAATTCATCAGAAAATAAAGCAGTTCCTGCTTGAAATATTTTGCAATAACTATGAGGTGTGATTGATAGGTCGTGGCCTAAGGTAGAAGGAGTCAAGTTTAGAAAACCTAGCACATTAATTCTTCAACATACTCCCCTCCTACATTTACACACTTAGTCCAGTGGTCGTGGAGCATACGGATCTTGGACCTCCAGAAAGTGTCCACAGATGGGTGATTGATAAGTTTGTGGCCTAAGGTAGAAAGAGATGAGTTATACAGCTCTCGTTACATGCGCATGCAGGTCAACTCTTTGAGTGATTATGCAGAAAGTTTGAAGATAGAAACTCATCAGGGGTGATTGATAAGTTTGTGGTCTAAGGTAGAAGGAGATGAGTTATTAACTTCAAATTCCGAACAGCTACCTTGACCAGAAATTCAGCTGCATTAGCCACCACCTAAATGTTGTCACCGCAAGAGCAGACCACATTGCAGAGTTTGGGTATTGTGTAATGCATGACTGCATCCTAAATTTGAGAACCCTTTCCCACAATAAGATTGTGATGGCCTACAGTTATTTGCGGCACAGCAGACGTCACTCTAATGTAATGCAGCTCCCTCTTGAACTAGGTGTACCTATTGAGAGTAATGTCTTCCCACTTTTTAGACATAATGTTGAACTTCTTCAGGCTGATTTTGATGTTATTGAAGCATTTCAAAGCTCAAAGTAAATTTATTATCAAAGAACATTCTGTATACATCATCATATATATCCCTGAGATGTATATTCTTATAGGCATTCTCAATGGATCCAATAACCATAATCGAGTCAATGGAAGACCATACCAAGAACTCGCAAGCCTCTCCACCACAACAAGGTAATGATCCCTGGAGAAGTGTCAAGTGCTACTTTCTAAGCAACCGCCTGCTCACAGAGCTCAGTTTGGATTCTGCCAAAATCACTTGGCACTTGACCTCATTATAGCCTTAGTGTACACATCTGCAGAAGAATTGTACTCAGATGTGAAGTAAAAGTAAATGCACTTGACATCATTCGATCGAGCATAACAACAAGACCTTCCCCTGACTGCAGTTGAAGATGGTCATGGTGGTGGGAAGCTCATGATCCAAGCCATGGGACATCTCTGTACAGAATCTTCAGAGCAGTGTCTTAAGCTCAGACATCTTCTGCTGCTTCATCTATCATCTTCCTTCAGTCTTAAACTCCAGAGCTGATTATCTGTTATTTGTGAAGTGGGGTGCCGTGAGCAATCATAATCAATTGAAAACAGACGTGGGAGCAAGGAGGAACATCTGGAAATCTCCAGGAAGACCTTCTTCATTGCTGCTGCTGCTGTGAGGTCCGGGACTCTGCTGGGAAGAACAGGCCCCCAGTCCTCAGGGTTGTGTTGCCGATGGCCGTTGGCGGGGCCGTCTTAATACGCTCAGCAGAGGATGGTGCTCGGAGAAGCTGTGCCGGAGGGGATGGTCTTCGGCTCGGAGGTTCGACGGACTCGGAGTCCGCTGTGGTCAGGACGCTTTCGGTGTGTGCTGTGTCTGCGAGGCTGGATTCAACAGAGCTTTCATTGTGTGCTGTGTCTGCGAGGCTGAGTTGGGCGGCGCCTTGGAAGTCCATAGCGGGGGTATTCCCTTCTGCCGTCGGCGTGGGATGGCGAGTCTGTCGGGACCCTGGGGACTTGTGGAACTGTGTGGTGATTTCTTTTGAACTTATAGTCCTTTAACATTTTTGGACTATTTTTACTGTGCCCATGGTCTGTTTTTTTTAATCAATTATACTATTGTTTGCACTGTTGTAACTGTATGTTGTAATTATGTGGTTTTGTGCAGGTCTTGTAGCTTTAGTTTTTGGTCTTGTTTTGTCTGGTGGATTTGGAGCTCCTTTCCGGGAAATGCGCTAAGATGGTAGCGCGATATTAATACGTAACAGCCTCTCTGGACTCTGGATTGGGGATTGCCAAATGTTATGTGGATTTTCTGGTGTTGTCTGTTTTGTCATATGCTTTTGTGATATCATTCTGGAGGAACATTGTCTCATTTTTTAACTGCATTGCATTTGTGGTTTCTGAATGAGAATAATCTGAATCTGAGAAGCAGGGGTGTTTGCTGGTGAGTGCACAATACTCAGCACCTGTCGTTATTCCTCAGATAATGAAGCAGTCCACAATCGAATGCAGCAAGATATGGACAACATCCAGGCCTAGGCTGATAGGTGGCAAGTAACATTTGCACCACGCAAGTACCAGCCAATGAGAGAGAACAAGCGAAAATCCAGCTATCAGCCCCTGACATTCAATGACGTTACTGCCACTGAATCTCCCACAGTCAATATCCTGGGGGTTCCCATTGACCAGAAGCTGAACTGGAGTAGCCATGTGCACAGTGTGGCTGGAAGAGGGGGTCGGAGGCTCGGAGCCACAGTGCAAGTAACTTATCAAAGGCTGTCCATCATCTGCAAAGGCTCAGGTCACAAGTGAGATGGAATTCTCTCCCCTTGCCTCTGAAACCCCTTTTACCGGGGGTGCAGCTCATTAGCCCCTTGCTGGCACCCAGCAGTGAGAATGCCAGCTTTCTCACACTCCGGGTTGGTATGACGTAGCCCGTTCCCTTACTGGGCCCCTCCACAGTTTTACCTCTTTTCTTTGCAGATTGATTAACTGCTGATCCACTTTCCAAACATTTTCCAGTCCTTCACACTCCCGTTTGAAATGCCCATCTTCTCCGCGGTTGTAACAGAAGGTACCAGTCACTTCCCTAGTCAAGGGACCCCGCTCGGTAGCAGCCCTTGCCTTGGTTCGTCCCACCAGTGGGTCCCGCTTCCTATCGGCCTTGTCATGATGCTTGGTGACAGCACCAACCGATACCTCTCGAGGTAACTCAGCCCTCAGATCTTGCACAACGTCCTGCAAAACACCCCCTTGTGTGGCATCAGGGTTTGCTTTAGCAACAGAGGCTGCTACTGAGGACTTTGCCCTGCTGATGGAGGCCTCCCGCTCCTCCATGTTTTCCTCCTCCCTAATTTCTCTGAGTAGCTCGATAAAATTTGGAGGAGGGCATAACTCGCGGATCACTGGAGCAATCACATCACGTGGCAGCGTGCCCTTCAGAACCTACTTCACCCTCGAGCAATTTCTCTCAGGCAGTTGACTGCCCCCTTTGGCGGACAAACAGTGCAGCAGCTTCTCCAATCTGAAAACTTCTCTCCTTCCTCCTGAAAAGTGTGCCTAAACTTCATCCTAAGGTCGGCTGTACTTCCAACAGTGCCAGAAGCATCTTGCAGGTAATTAGCTGACAGTTAATTGACTTTCTGCCTTGAGGAACCTCACCATATCAGTCACTGGGCCCTTTAAGCTCACTACCAGTCTCTGTTTTTTTCCTATTACATGAGCCATTCATCTAGTAACTGAGATGTCGTCTGCTCAGCCCAAGCCTCATATTCTTTTTTCTCCCCCCATTGGGTGTGGGCTTGACTCCAGAGGACACTCCTAGCCTACAACATCCTGGGTCTCTGCAAAAAGACTTCTGCAATTATCAGCCAGAGATGTAATAGCTAAAACGAGCTCAGACTTTAAATTCACTGCTGGAAGACTCATTTGGACTTTCACATCAGACAGCTCCTTCTGCATCAGCAAGGGAGATGAGGCTGAGTACAGGGCTACGGTGGGAAACTTTGTCACATGGTGCGAGCAGAATCATCTGCAGCTTAATGTGAAAAAGACTAAGGAGCTGGTGGTGGACCTGAGGAGGGCCAAGGCACCGGTGACCCCTGTTTCCATCCAAGGGGTCAGTGTGGACATGGTGGAGGATTACAAGTACCTGGGGATACGAATTGACAATAAACTGGACTGGTCAAAGAACACTGAGGCTGTCTACAGGAAGGGACAGAGTCGTCTCTATTTCCTGAGGAGACTGAGGTCCATTAACATCTGCCGGACAATGCTGAGGATGTTCTACGAGTCTGTGGTGGCCAGTGCTATCATGTTTGCTGTTGTGTGCTGGGGCAGCAGGCTGAGGGTAGCAGACACCAACAGAATCAACAAACTCATTCGTAAGGCCAGTGATGTTGTGGGGGTGGAACTGGACTCTCTGACGGTGGTGTCTGAAAAGAGGATGCTGTCCAAGTTGCATGCCATCTTGGACAATGTCTCCCATCCACTCCATAATGTACTGTGTCAGACACTCTAAGCCAATAGGCTGGTCCTGGACTTATTTCCACTTGGCATAATTTACTTATTATCATTTAATTATTTCTGGTTTTATTTTGCTATATTTCTACTCTATTATTGGTTGGTGCAACTGTAACGAAACCCAATTTCTCTCGGGATCAATAAAGTATGTCTGTCTGTCTGTCACTCCTCAGAAATGAGAGCAACTTGTCCTTAAGTCTCTGCCCTTAGCTACTGGAAACTGGTCTCCCAATTTTTCACCCTTAGTTACACCCCCCCACCCCTCTCTAAACTTATGAATGGCCCATGGCCCCGCTTCTCTAAGTACCTCACTCGTGCCAGGCAGATCTGCTCCCGTCATGTCATTGCTAGTCTGAACCAACACAACATCCTTACCAGCCAATTGATCAAAATGGCATTCAACAAGGGTAACTCACTCTGATACTCTAACGTTATTTAAAACCCTAATCAACAATTCGTCTGGGCTGCAGATATCCACCCCTTTCAGGACACAGGCAGTTGTTGTGGGTAATCTCTTTGAATCGCACCAAAAATTATCCTCTGCGGCATCCATAAGCAAGGATCTTAATCACATTCCCGGAAGCTATTTTAAGCACAGGCTTAAACACACAAGCTACTTATTCAATTCTTACAGCAAATGCACAGTATTGGTGAATCAGATCACGGATGAGCCCCCTGAATGAAATCTTTTTTTACCGGGCATCTCTGGAGATCTGGTTTGTTAGCCCCTCACTAACAGCCACTGGGCTCAGCAGTGAAAAAAGCACCTTTGTCAAACTCTGTACGTCTCAGGTCGGTATGACTTAGGCCGCACCAAAACCGGGAAGTTGGGAATGTCTCACCCGAGCCCCAATCTGTGTGAAGGTAGGACCGACTAGAGATAAAGGTGGGAAGATGTGCCTGGAGGCTGTGGAAGTGAGCGAGGTCCTCAATGAATACTTCTCTTCGGTATTCACCAATGAGAGGGAACTTGATGACGGTGAGGACAATATGAGTGAGGTTGATGTTCTGGAGCATGTTGATATTAAGGGAGAGGAGGTGTTGGAGTTGTTAAAATACATTAGGATGGGTAAGTCCCCGGGGCCTGATGGAATATTCCCCAGGCTGCTCCATGAGGCGAGGGAAGAGATTGCTGATCCTCTGGCTAGGATCTTTATGTCCTCGTTGTCCACGGGAATGGTACCGGAGGATTGGAGGGAGGCGAATGTTGTCCCCTTGTTCAAAAAAGGTAGTAGGGATAGTTCGGGTAATTATAGACCAGAGAGCCTTATGTCTGTGGTGGGAAAGCTGTTGGAAAAGATTCTTAGAGATAGGATCTATGGGCATTACGAGAATCATGGTCTGATCAGGGACAGTCAGCATGGCTTTGCGAAGGGCAGATCATGTCTAACAAGACTGATAGAGTTCTTTGAGGAGGTGGCCAGGCATGTAGATGAGGATAGTGCAGTGGATGTGATCTACATGGATTTTAGTAAGGCATTTGACAAGGTTCCACATGGTAGGCTTATTCAGAAAGTCAGAAGGCATGGGATCCAGGGAAGTTTGGCCAGGTGGATTCAGAATCGGCTTGCCTGCAGAAGGCAGAGGGTCGTGGTGGAGGGAGTACATTCAGATTGGAGGGTTGTGACTAGTGGTGTCCCACAAGGATCTGTTCTGGGACCTCTACTTTTTGTGATTTTTATTAACGACCTGGATGTGGGGGTAGAAGGGTGGGTTGGCAAGTTTGCAGATGACAAAAAGGTTGGTGGTGTTGTAGATAGTGTAGAGGATTGTCCAAGATTGCAGAGGGATATTGATAGGATGCAGAAGTGGGCTGAGAAGTGGCAGATGGAGTTCAACCCAGAGAAGTGTGAGGTGGTACACTTTGGAAGGCAGAGTACAAAGTACAAAGAGAAACTCCAAGGCAGAGTACAAAGTAAATGGCAGGATACTTGGTAGTGTGGAGGAGCAGAGGGATCTGGGGGTACATGTCCACAGATCCCTGAAAGTTGCCTCACAGGTAGATAGGGCAGTTAAGAAAGCTTATGGGGTGTTAGCTTTCATAAGTTGAGGGATAGAGTTTAAGAGTTGCGATGTAATGATGCAGCTCTATAAAACTCTGGTTAGGCCACACTTAGAGTACTGTGTCCAGTTCTGGTTGCCTCACTATAGGAAGGATGTGGAAGCATTGGAAAGGGTACAGAGGAGATTTACCAGGATGCTGCCTGGTTTAGAGAGTATGGATTATGATCAGAGATTAAGGGAGCTAGGGCTTTACTCTCTGGACAGAAGGAGGATGAGAGGAGACATGATAGAGGTATACAAGATATTAAGAGGAATAGATAGAGTGGACAGCCAGCGCCTCTTCCCCAGGGCACCACTGCTCAATACAAGAGGACATGGCTTTAAGGTAAGGGATGGGAAGTTCAAAGGGGATATTAGAGGAAGGTTTTTCACTCAGAGAGTGGCTGGTGCGTGGAATGCATTGCCTGAGTCAGTGGTGGAGGCAGATACACTAGTGACATTTAAGAGACTACTAGACAGGTATATGGAGGAATTTAAGATGGAGGGTTATATGGGAGGCAGGGTTTGAGGGTCAGCATAACATTGTGGGCCGAAGGGCCTATACTCTTCTATGTTGTATACTGTGTAAATACTGCCCCCTGCAATTAGCTGTTGGCAAAAATAATAGATCGTACACTGCATACAATTATAAAGGAAGTATAGTTATAAGTGTCAACTTTATCGAATAGTTAGTAGGAAAAAGAAAAGGAAAAAAAATAAAAAGGGTCCATTACAGTTAACTCAGTCCAAATGTGCACATACATTGGAGCTCATGTTGAAGTTGTCTTTAACTCACATGCTGGACCCTCGGACTGCATGAAAGCTCATACCACCTTCTGAATGTCACCGGAAATTCATCTTGAACAATGGGTCTCCCACGGGGGTATTGGTCCTTCCTCCTTGAAGCCATTCATCTGCACAAAGCATCTTGTGCAAAAGGAAAAGCATCCTCAACCATCTTCCCTCCTGTCTTCTCCCAGCTCCTGCCAAAAAGACCTCGACCCAGACCAGTGTCCATCTCAAAAACCTCTCCACCTAGCGTTCTCTAGAACTTTCTCCCAACTCTACCATCCTGATTGGCTGACACATCATTCCTAAGTTGAACAACATAGCCCTTTATCTTTAGTTCAAACCCAAACATGCTAAAAGCAGAACAGACTGCTCTTACAGAACCGCTTACAATGAAATACCTGCAGCATAGAAGTAAAAACCTTCATCAGGGTGTTACACTTCAATGAACGTAGCTTGAACAACAGTTAAGGAGCTCAACACCATAACTGCATATGCTCTCTACAGGATGTGACACCACAATTCACCAAGACTTCTCAGAGAGTACAGTCCAAAATCCTTGAACTGTCTCTCTGACTGTATAGTGGATGTATCTATGCCACAATGAATGCAGCAGTTCAAGAAGGCCGCTCACCACCAAATGCCTTGATAAAAGATTTCCGTCCAAAACACTGACTGTTCATTTTCCTCCTGACTGCTTCAGTTCTTCCAGTATTTTATGTGTGTACTTCAGATTTCCAGCACCCAGCCTCTGTTGTGACCGCTACCTTATCAAGGACAACAAAAGGATAGCGGGTTCAATGTTTGCTCAGTCGGCAAAGCCCATATCTCTTGAATGAATATATCAAAACAATACTTTTTTAGGATGCTCTGAAAGCACCTTCTAAATTCATGATTTGTCCTATTAAAAAGCACAAGGTTATTTGGCACAACTAAGGGAAGTTCCTTTCTAAAGCATACACCATCTTGGCTTGGAAAAACATCACCAATCCATCATTGATACTCAGTCTAAATCCCTACCTAACATTAGTTGAGTTCCTTCACAAGAAGGTTTTAGAGATTGGCAGAACATCAATGATTCAGAGGAAATTAGGGATGTGCATTAAATCCGGGCCTAGTCAGTGATGCTCAAATTTCCTAAATGATTCAAGAAAAAACCTTCCCTTGCATTCAAAACCTTTTTATTTTTCCCTCTTTTTACAATAACATTAATTTTTCTCAATTTTCAAATTTGGTAAACGCCAGAATTGCAGAATTGGTTCTGAGTTTTGCAAGAGCTCTGAACATCACTTATTCTTGCTTTCCTGTTTATAATTAAATAAATTACATAATTATAATAAGGTTGTAATTATAAGGGTGTTCTGTTAATAAGGTGGGATGGGGTGTTTGGGAGTAAGCCTGGTATCAGAATGATTACTTCTAATACCACGGCTATGATGTGTTTTTACTTACCAGGTGTATGGAATACAATGCTGCTTTCAGCAACTGCACTACTTCAAAATTTTTTTGTAGGTATTTCAATATTTCACCATTAAAAGTAATTTGAATGAGCTTAGTCATCTCCCCTTCTTGCCTGATATTTCTTGCACATATTTAATGTTCCTGGCTCTGTTCTTTCTCAAACAAGAAGCTGATCTAAAATTGTTTTTCCGGCTTCTGTCTATCACACAGAGTGCCTGTTCCATTGTTTTTTTTCCCCTGAATCACACAACATTCATTCTGTGCATAAGAAATGCTGATTAGAGGAATATGGCAGCTTTTGTTTTGCATCCATCTACCCAGCTGATAAATATTAAATTGGTGCTCCAATGCAACCAAATAGAAAGAATTTTCAAAGATCTATCAGCACTCACCTGAAAAACTATCAATGCCTTGGAAATGAAATCCTGAAAGATGACGGCTTCATCCTTGAAAGAAGATACTACAGATAAACAAGATAATCTTTTCACACTCATGAAGAAGACATTCAGACATGTCTGTAAAAGGGTTTAGGGATTGTTTTCTCAAGTCTCTAGCTTACTACTTAACAACTGACAGGAACTTTCCTGAGTACACAGATAATTTGTTCAATACTGTATAAACTGGTTTCCAGCAGCTCAGTGATCCCACTGCTGTCTTGCATCACACGGTGTATGCTTTTGAAAAGATTATCCTTTCAAATACAGTTGTGGTGGATGGGACATTGAAAAACTTTCAGTGAATGTTCTTTATTTTATATCATCTTTCCAGCATTTGATTTTAATGATTCAGCAGTAACTAAATTATTTAATAGTTGCCTAGACCATGTCTTTTGCCTTCCTGAATCATGCAAGTAACATGATGCAAATATATAATGTTATTAATACATGTGAAAATGAGTTTGTGTTCACAGTTCACAACAAAAATTATCTGGAATTCTTGAATTCAAGTGTAGCAAAGAATGTTTGACAGTGTGAATGAAAAGCTAAAACTGAAAGTGAATTTAGTAGTTCTGGGCATTACCTGGCATAAATTTTTCTCATTAAACAATGGTATGTAAAGAAAATAAAGAAAAACGTAACTAAATGACTACATTGTGTGGTCTCATTCTGGATCAATTCAGTTGAAGTTGTTGGACTTTGTCCATGCTCTATGATAATTAAGGCAGTCATCATTCATTACAGCGAATGAACCTACCTTGGTTCAGTTAGAATTACTTGAAAACTACATATTGTATCTGACTGTGGTATTGCATGAATGTTTTAGAAGTTTGAGAAAGTACGCTAACCTTTTTCCATCAGAAACTTCAGGGTAAGCTAATTGCAGAGTAAGTGATCATTGAGCATTTTTTTCAAAAAGCCAATGGAAGATTTGGCAAATTGAGTGCCATGAATTTACATACAAATGTCATATTAGAAATATTAGCAGGTGAGCTCACTTTTTTTATTTAAAGTCTCAATAATCAATGATTGAGTTGTTTTTCTGATCTGGCTATATTCCATATACATCAAAAATTAAAAGAAGTTTAAAATACAGCAGGAGAAATAGAAAGCAGCAACTAAAAACTAACCCGTTATAGACAGTATCATAATTAAGGTGGGTGAAGGAGTGCAGAGACTGTGGAATGAAAACTAAGTGTTTCATTTTTCACTGATTATTTAAATTTGACATTATATTACCAAGAACTCTTTAGAAAATCTTAAATGTCAAGGACAAAATTTAACTATCAGTTACAGACAAATAACTAAATACATAATGTTCAAAGAACTTAGTGAAGCATTAAAAGTAACAAATAAATCATATAAATACATTTGTTAATTGAAATTTGTAACTATTATAATATGTCTAAAACTGAGACAAGGTTTCTGTGAAATGCCTTTGAATGTTTAGCTGATAAAGGAATGATATAAACACTAGTTATAATTAGAATGAATAATATTTTTATCCATGCAAATAATGACATTTGGTACAGGGAGTTTGCGATCAGAGAAAATCTTACTTTTAACAATATTTTGTCACTTTGAATTGACTGGCTTTTCCATATGAGAAAGACATCTACCTTGTAAAGTGACTTGCTTTTCTACGAGCTGCATTCCATCCTGAAGTATAGTTTGTTTTGAAAATGGAACCGAGAAATCCACCAAGGAATGTTTTTGTGTCAGCATTCATTTATTATCATACGAGGGAGTAAAAGCTGGGGCAGACAAAGGACTAGTGACAGAGAAATAGTCTTAGTTATTTCAACTCCCAACAGATATTTGAAAGGATTGTTGTGATAGATTTTAGTCAAGGGATATAGGCACTTGAGAAGGGAGAACAGTACAGAGACAGTCAAGATGCAGACGTAGAAAAGGGTAGTGAGCTGGGTCACAAAAAGCTGTTCACATGACTGGGTTTAAATCATACAGAAAGTTGCTGGATATCAAAAACCTTTTGAACTGCCTTGCACTATACTTACTGATGAATAGAAGCACCAGAAGTACTTGAACTGTCTGCAGGGTATAATCCGTTAGCTCTCTGTCACTGTTATATCTTTAGTTTAGCAATACAGAAAATAATGAAAAAGAAGTAGAAGAAATTGCCTTTCAACTCATGAGAGAGCATAGGCCATCAACTTCTTTGCTGTTGACGTTTCTGTAGCAGGCAATTTCTTTTTTCCGAGGTCAAGTTACTAGCTCGACGCTCAACCCAGCATGGATGGAAAGCGTGCATGGGAGTCGGCTGGATTCGAACTCGGGACCTTCCACCCCAAAGTCCAGCGCTGATGCCACTATGCCACCAGCTGGCAGAAAATAATGACCAAGTGTAAAAGTGCATAGAAAAATCACCCTATTATCACCCACAACTCCTCTCTCGGAGTGTCAGACACACTGAGCCAATAGGCTGGTCCTGGACTTATTTCCACTTGGCATAATTTACTTATTATTATTTAATTATTTATGGTTTTATATTGCTATATTTCTACACTATTCTTGGTTGGTGTGACTGTAACGAAACCCAGTTTCCCTCCGGATCAATAAAGTATGTCTGTCTGCCTGTCTATTGATAATGTTTTCTTCAGACTGCAGAAAATTCCAGTTGATGAATTCATTGCTCATGTTAAGATGTTTAAGCTATTTTAGGATTTTTATAGGGTAGACCTAGAAAATTGCTCCACACCACTTATTTAGCATTAAAACTGACCCGTGGGTCATCTGTTTGTGAGATTCAAATAAAATGGATATGGAGATCATAGAACAATGTTTTCTTATGTAAAGCCAAGCTGAAACTGACATTTGGCTCTGTGTTCTCTGCAAGTAACACAGTCAGCACAGCTTTCAGGGTATTTTTAAAGAAATATATAATTCTTCAGCAATAGACCTTGACTGGAGAACAGTGGTACTCAATGGTGCCTGTTGCAATGACAATAGCAGAGTGGGAAACTGCTCCCAGTGCATTATAGCTGTCTAGTGGGCTGCTGAGGAACATTTCACAGAAGGCATGCGTTTTGTGAATGGGAGCGACAGAAGACTCTTCAAGACTATAACTTAATATGCTGTTAAGGAGGTTGCTTTTAGGGCCTGAATGCAGGTTTTGAACACCCACACCTTGGGAAAGCCTGCAATGGAGGAAACTGCCCATGCTCAATTTGCCTGTGGAACTAGGAGTGGTACCTCAGCTCTTTAATTAAGGAATATGGCTAACCCAACTAATTGTGGAGCCCCATGCAGAGATCTATGCTTCATTTTTAGTCACAGGCAAAGTTCCAGAGGACTGGAGGGTGGCTATCGTTCAGTTACTTATGAAGAGCAGCAAAGACAACTAAGGGAACTACAGGCCAGTGAGTCCGATGGTGGGCAAGTTACTGGAGGGGATTCTGAATAACAGTATCTATCAACAATTAGTTAGACAGAGACTAACTCGGGATAGTCAGCATGGCTTTGTGCATGAGAAATCTCAGAGGTTTTTGAAGAGGGAACCAAGAGTGTAGATGAGAGTAGGACAAAGGATGTAGTCCATTTGGACTTCAGCAAAGCCTTTGACAAGGTCCCACATGGCAGACAGGTCTGGAAGGTTAGACTGCATTAGATCCAGGGAGAAATATCTAATTGGATTCATACTTGTCTTGATAGTAGAAAAAGGTGAATGGTCATCAGAGATTGTTTCTCAGCCCGGAGGCCTGTCACTGATGCTATGCTACAGGGATTAGTGCTGGGACCTTTGTTGTTTGCTATTAATATGAACAATTTGGAAGATTATGTACAAGGCATGGTTAGTAAAAAATACCAAAAATTACAGGGTGATTTTGGTCAGCTAGGTAAGTGGGCCGAGGATTGGCAAAAACCTTTCAATTTAACAACATATCTGGCTAAGTACTGAAGACCTGTGCTAATCAACTGGCTGGAGTGTTCACTGATATCTTTAACCTCTTGCTTTGGGTGTCTGAGGTACCCACCTACTTCAATCGTACTGGTGCCCAAGACTAAAGAGGTGCCCTGCCTCAATGACTATCTCTAGTTGCACTTACATCCACTGTGATGAAGTGTTTTGAGAGGATGGTGATGAAGCATATCAATCCCTGCCTGAGGAGTGACATGGATCCACTTCAATTTACCTACCAAATGCCATTTCATTGGCCCTTCACTCAGCCCTGGAACATCTGGATAGTGAAGGCACATACATCAGGATGTTCTTCATTGACTACACCTCTGCATTCAACACTGTCATTCTTTCAAATCTAATCACTAAGCTCCAAGTCCTGGGCCTCAATACCTCCTTGTGTAACTTGGATCCACACTTGCAGACCCCAGTCAGTTCAGATTAGCAACAACGTCTTCTCAACAATCTCCATCAGCACAAGTACACCACAGGGCTGTGTGCTTACCCTCCTGCTCTGCTCACTTCATACTTATGTCTGTGAGGCAAAGCACAGATCCAAGACCATGCATAAGTTTGTGGATGACACCATTGCTGCTGGCCAAATCAAAGGAGGTGATGAATCAGCATACAGGAGGGAAATAGAAAATCAGACCGAGTGGTGCCACAACAACCTCTCACTCAATGTCAGCAAAACTAAAGAGCTAATTATTGACTATAGGAAAAGAAATCAGACATCTGTAAGCTAGCCCTCATCAAGGGATCAGCGGTGGGAGAGCCAGTAACTTTAGATTTCAGAGGAGTTGTTCTGGGTCCAGCATTTAAGTCCCATTACAAAGAAGGCACAGTAGTGCCTCTAATTTCTTTGAAGTTTATGAAGATTTGGCAGGTCATCTAGAACTGACAAATTTCTATGACGCATGATGGAAAGTATACTGACTGGTTGCATCACGGCCTGGTATGGAAACATCAATGCCCTTGAATGGAAAAGCCTACAAAAAGTAGTGAACATAGTCCAGTCCAGCACAGGGAAAACCCTCTCTGCCATTGAGCACATCTACAAGGAAAGCAGGGCTCCCACCATCCGGGCCATGCTCCCTTCTCACCGCTGCCATCAGGATACACGAGCCTACAGTCCCACACCATCAGATTCAAAGACAGTTATTGCCCCTCAACCATCCTGCTCCTGAACTAGAGTGGATAACTTCACTCACCCCTAACACTGAGGTCCCTACTGATTCCATATCCTTTGGACTCACTTTCAGGGACTCTGAAACTCCTGTTCTCAGTATTATTTATTGCTTCTTTATCTATTATTATTGTTTTGGTTTTCATTTTGTACTTGCATAATTAGTTGTCTTTCGCACATTGGTTGTTTGTCTGTGTATCTTTTCATTCATTCTGTTGTGTCTCTGTGTGTTTATTGTGAATGCTTGCAGTAGATGAATCTTGGACTTGCACATGGTGACATATACCGTATGCACTTTGATAATGAATTTACTTTGAACTTGGAAATGCAAGTGTTGCATTTTAGGAAGTTATACCAGGGTAGGAATGGTTGGACCCTTGGGAGTGTTATGGAACAGAGGGATATATGAGTAGAAGTACCTAGTTTGCTGAAAGCAGTGTGTAACTGCAGAGCAGTGCTTGTCATATCTCGTGTGACTGGTCGCCGCACTCTTTATTAGAAAATCAAATTGCATAGTACTATACCAAATACTAGTGGGCCATCAAAAGCTCTGGGTATCGAAAGGAGGTAGTGAATAGAAAATGCACACTTCTAGAGGTAAGCTTTATTTATAAAAAATAGCAATATATACAAAATATTTACATGAGCAAGAACAATTCAACATTCCAACATTCTCTCTTAGATTATAAATCTCAGATATTACCAAAAACCAAATTCCTTTCCAGATAGAATCAGTGATATTCATTAGAATAATCTTTATTACTCAAACTTCTCTAACTAATTAGATGAAGTGTTATTCTCTATTTAAGGGTTTACAGATTAACCTTTCCTTTTTATTTATCCCTAGTTAGTTAGGAAGCTAGTTGAATTCCTATTTTTAAGTATTATGGTTAATCTCAGTTTCAGTTCAGGTCAGTATGTCTACAAATTCAAACTTAACCCCCCAAAAAAACTAAATGTATGCAAAAATAATCAGTTCTTCCAGAAAATCAAATTCAAATCCTTTGAATGAGAAATGAAGTTCTACATCCAAATGTATTAAATCCTCTACATCATTAAACATTTTGTTCAAATGGGTCTTCGATCTTGGGTGGATCACCATCTTGTTTCTTGGTTCGTTGGATGAAATTGTTGATCATCCACAGAAAGTCGATTCACAAAACTAACACAACAAAAAACTGACCTGTATACAACAGGATTACAATCTGTATGTTCTTGTACGCATTCTATTTTCTATTGCAAATTAACTCAATATCACACTGTCATTTTCAAACATTCCTCAGTTACAACATTACTGAACATGTTTCACACTCAAGATATACACTCGGTACAGTGTAAGTGTTTTGACTCCCCAAATCCCTTGGTATGATTTAACAGAACTAATTTCCGACCTCACGGTAGAGATCTTGGACACTACTCTTTGCAGACATCGTCTCACTATAGCTGGTGCTCGTTATAGCCATAGCTTCAATAAATCAATGGTCAATGGTGACCCAACTGCAGCATACGGACTTAGTATTTGGTGAGACGAAGGAGAATGTTGGCCAGGAAGCACCCCACAGAGCTGAAGGTCTCTCTGCACTTGAGTTGCCTCAGCACCAAACAACAGACCAAGTGAGTTCCCCCTCGGTTACCCCAATCCACTCATCAAGGAAAGACAGGATCAAATGGCCTAGATCGTCAGACAACATTGTCTGGATGCAGTTCGATGATGATCTAGACGGCATCCTGGAAGTTGCCTTAGCAGGCCCAGTACACAGAAAGACCGACTCACTCACAGCCATAGCGTACAACCTAGCTGAGGGACGATTTGGCCCAATGGAGCAAAGTCAGCCCGAGTTACTGCAGCGACCAAATAGGAGGGAAAGGGAGGTTTGTCACTTGAGAGGTGAATTAAAGACGCTCAACAAGAGTTTTAAAACCAGCTCACCAGCTGAAGAAGAAGATATCAAGGACTTAACCAGCATGCTGTGGGAACAGCTGTGTAAACTTCGGAAGGCGGAAGATCTTCAACAACAAAGAAGGGAAGGAAGAGATAAGACGAGCGCAGTTTGTGAGAGTTCCATTCAGCTTCACCAGGACTCTTCTTGGCCAACAGGAACCTGGTATACTGTCCAGCTCGAAGCCAGAGGTAGGGGAGTTCCTGCGGGAGGCACACAGCGAACCTATGGAGGGGTCAGGGGCTAGGAACCAATCGGGCTGTGTGTAGACCAGAAAAACCATCAATTGAGCTGAACTTGAAGGAGCCTACATGGCAGTAAATCCAGGACCACATCCGGAAAGCTAAAGCATCTGCCCCATGTTCTCCTTTTTAAAATTCGATAAACCTAGTTTTCATTCCTTCACAGGTAAAGCTTTCTAACATTGCATCTTTGGGTTTTATTAACCTGGGTTACAAGAGGCACAGTTAGACAGTGTGGTGAAGAAGGTGTTTGGCATGGTGACCATCATCAAAAGGAACATTGAGTATAGGAGCTGGGACATTATGTTGCATTTGCATAACTTGGAGTATTATTTATAGGGTTTGGTTGCCCAAATTAGGAAAAATATAATTAAACTAGAAATAGTGCAGAGCAGATTTACAACGATGCTGCTAGAACTCAAGAACCTGAATCATAGGAAGAAGTTACAATTCCTTGTAACAAATTAGACTGAGAGATGATTTTATCGAAATGTATAAAATCATGAGGGGTATAGATAGGATGAATACACATAGTTTTTTCCCATGTTAGGGGAGCTTAAACACTAGAGGATGTAGGTTTGAGGTAAGAGGGGAAATACTTAAAAGGAACTGGACGGGCAAGTTCTTGGTACATAAGTACATGGATAGGAAGGTTTTAGAAGGATATGGGTCGAATGCAGGCAAACGAGACTGGCTTGGTTGGCAGCATGGCTAGCATGGATGGATTGGGCTGAAGGGCCTGTGTTACTCTGTGATTCTATAGGCTCCGTTATTATAATGAATCTAGCAGTGAACAGAAAACTGGAACAAGGCAAAAACCAGCCTGGAAAGATTCTGAGGTTCTGAAATCTGAGCCTGACTCTGACAGTAATCCTCACGGGGCAAAGCAGCCAGGGCACAAATGAAGTTGCATTGAAGTCAGCCAAGGACAGAGGTCTCACTGAGAACAAAGAAAGCGGCTTGAGTGTTAGTCCCACAAATACCATTGCTTCAAAGATCACTCGGTTAGGATAACCTGGTTGATCTGTATGTAAATTGAACCGGTTGAGATTGAAAATCTCACTGCAGATTGATTTTGTATGTTGCACTACATTTGGAGGAGCATTGTGCTAGGACAAAAAATGCAGAAATATTTGCAAAATGTCTCTGTTGCAGGTTTTTAATCGCACAATGCCATTTTTTTTCAATGGTATCAATAAATTTCCTGTTCTCGATATCCAGGTTACTAAATAAATTCAGCTTTCCCATGTTAGCCAGAGAAATATAATTGTGCACAGGGTGCCAAAATTGTATAATATGTATAGTCCTGATCATAAATCAGTGATCTCATTGATAGGATTACGTAAATGTCAGATGAAAATATTTTCAGGCTCAGCCAATAGTGTGAGTTAATCATCGTCCTTAGTTCTTCATAAAGGGCTAATTAGCTGCAATACTGATAGGTAAGGTAGCTGTTGCTCATAAAAACAATGTTCTCTGAATATCACCACATTCAAAGCAGAGGCATAGAGGCAAAATGGAATTTCTAAAACACCTTTCTCAATCTAAAGAAATCCAAAGATGCTTCACAACCAAATAAATACTTTTAGAAAATATAATAAAAATCAACACATTCTGTAGAAGAGAGAGACTTGGAACAATATATAATCTGAGAGTTTAGATAATAGCAGTATAACACCATAACATCTCTTTTAATTGACATATGGATCCATTTTTTAAAATAACCTAGCAACTACTAAAGTAGTGAAGGGAGGAATATTATGCAAAAGTTAAGTTTGTCCATTGGTATTATTAATTATTCTCTTATTATTTGCTGAAATAATGTGTTTGGAAACAGCAATAATTTTGAGATCTAACAATTGTGAATGGAAGAAACATTATTTCAGGCTAATTCTGAGGGAATTCAGGTTTATTTAAATCACTGACAGTGGAGCGACCTAATATTGCTGCCAACTGTTTGTTGCTAAATGAGAAGTCTTAAATATGTCTAGACACTGATGGAGAAAGCCTACCTTTCACTCATCCATGCCAATGTTTCATCTAGGAAGCTTGTTTACCTCCTTTCAAGCCGAAGACTGACATAACAAACTACCACTTTAAGAAAAGTAATCCTGTTTGCTCTGTCTTATCACTGGTCAATGATATGCCTGAAATTCAGCACCTTCAATAGTAAGATGTCATGGTGAAGATTAATTGTTCTTTTAGATTACATCCTTTTTAGGATATTAAGGCTATAATGCTCTCAATGTTGAAGAATAGTTATTATCCTTTGGATAATAATTGGTTTTGAAAGTGAGATTTTTCAGAATCAGAATCAGGTTTATTATCACCGGCATGTGACGTTCAATTTGTTAACTTAGCAGCAGCAGTTCAATGCAATACATAATCTAGCAGAGAGAGAGAAAAAAATAGTAATAATAAATAAAATAAAACATAATAAATAAACCAGTAAGTCAAAATAGATCATTTAAAAATGTGCAAAAACAGAAATACTGTATATTTTTAAAAAAGTGAGGTGTGTCCAAAGCTTCAAAGTCCATTCAGGAATCGGATGGCAGAGGGGAAGAAGCTGTTCCTGAATCACTGAGTGTGTGCCTTCAGGCTTCTGTATCTCCTACCCGATGGTAACAGTGAGAAAAGGGCATGTCCTGGGTGCTGGAGGTCTTTAATAATGGACGCTGCCTTTCTGAGACACCGCTCCCTAAAGATGTTCTGGATACTTTGTAGACTAGTGCCCAAGATGGAGCTGACTAGATTTACAACCCTCTGCAGCTTCTTTCGGTCCTGTGCAGTAGCCCCTCCACACCAGACAGTGATGCAGCCTGTCAGAATGCTCTCCACGGTGCAACTATAGAAGTTTTTGAGTGTATTTGTTGACATGTCAAATCTCTTCAAATTCCTAATGAAGTATAGCCACTGTCTTGCCTTCTTTATGACTACATCAGTATGCTGGAATCAGGTTAGATCTTCAAAGATCTTGACACCCAGGAACTTGAAGCTGCTCACTCTCTCTACTTCTGATCCCTCTATGAGGATTGGTATGTGTTCCTTCATCTAACCCTTCCTGAATTCCACAATCAGCTCTTTCATCTTACTGACGTTGAGTACCAGGTTGTTGCTGCAGCACCATTCCACTAGTTGGCATATCTCACTCTTGTTCGCCCTCTTGTCACCACCTGAGATTCTACCAACAATGGTTGTATCATCAGCAAATTTGTAGATGGTGTTTGAGCTATGCCTAGCCACACAATCATGTGTATACAGAGAGTAGAGCAGTGGGCTAAGCACACACCCCTGAGGTGCGCCAGTGTTGATCGTCAGCGAAAAGGATATGTTATCACCAATCCGCACAGATTAGGAAGTTTGGAAGTCGGGGATCCAATTACAGAGGAAAGTGTAGAGGCCCAGGTTCTGCAACTTCTCAATCAGGATTGTGGGAATGATGGTATTAAATGCTGAGCTATAGTCGATGAACCTATATGACCTATAGTCGATAGGTGTTTGTGTTATCTAGGTGGTCTAACGCTGTGTGGAGAGCCATGCAGATTGCATCTGCTGTTGACCTATTGTGGCAATAGGCAAATTGCAATGAGTCCGGGTCCTTGCTGAGGCAGGAGTTCAGTCTGGTCATGCCCAACCTCTCAAAGCATTTCGTCACTGTCGATGTGAGTGCTACAGGGCGATAGTCATTAAGGCAGCTCACATTATTCTTCTTTGGTACTGGTATAATTGTTGCCTTTTTGAAGCAAGTGGGAACTTCTGCCTGTAGCAGTGAGAGGTTGAAAATGTCCTTGAGTACTCCCACTAGTTGGTTGGTACAGGATTTCAGAGCCTTACCAGGTACTCCATCGGGACATCTGCCTTTGCAAGGGTTCACTCTCTTTACAGACAGACTAACATCGGCCTCTGAGACAGAGATCACAGGGTCACAATGTCTTGCAGTCCCTGCCAGAGTTGCCGTGTATCTGATATTGCCTCCAAACTTGTTTGAAATTGTCCCTTTGCCCTTGAAATAGCCCTCTGAAAATCATACCTGGTTTTCTAGTACAGGCCTGGGTTGCCAGACTTGAATGTCACAGATCTAGCCTTCAGCAGACGACGTACCTCCTGGTTCATCCACGGCTTTTGGTTTGGGAATGTACAGTAAATCTTTGTAGGCACACACTCATCCACACAGGTTTTAATGAAGTCGGTAACAACTGCAGCATACTCATCCAGATTCGAAGGTGAATCCCTGAATACGGTCCAGTCCACTAATGCAAAGCAGTCCTGTAGGCGTTCCTCTGCTTCCCTTCTCCATACCTTCTTGGTCCTCACTGCTGGTGCTGCAGTCTTCAGTCTCTGCCTATACTAGAGTAGAAATACAGCCAGGTGATCTTTGTATAGTGCTTTTTCATTGGTTAACTTGGTACTACAGTATTTGAATAAGTGCTTTCTCATTGGTTGAAACTTATCTACAAATTTGAAAGGAATCTCCCTTACCTATGGTATAAAATTGCTAAACACAAAGCAGTGCCACTTTAATATTCTTAGCATCTTAGTCTCTTGACTTTAAGCCTTCTGCTGCTAGCTTAGGCCATAAGACCATAAGATATAGGAGCAGAATTAGGCCATTTGGCCCATTGAGTCTGCTCCACCGTTCAATCATAGGCTGATCCAATTCTTTCAGTCATCCCCACTCCCCAGCCTTCTCCCAATACCCTTTGATGCCCTGGCTAATCAAGAATCTATCTATCTCTGCCTTAAATACACCCAATGAATTGGCCTCCACAGCTGCTTGTGGCAACAAATTCCACAGATTTACCACCCTCTGACTAAAGTAATTTCTCCGCATCTGTGTTCTAAATGGATGTCCTTCAATCCTGAAGTCATGCCCTCTTGTCCTAGACTCCCCTACCATGGGAAGTAACTTTGCCATATCTAATCTGTCCAGGCCGTTTAACATTTGGAATGTTTCTATGAGATGCGAGGGTGTTCATTTCTGCCGCCTGCGTGAGATGACGAGTCAATTGGGACCCTGAGGACTTGTGGAAACTGTGTGGTGGTTTCTTTCGAACTTACAGTCTTTTAACATCTTTGGACTATTTTTACTGTGCCCATGGTCTGTTTTTTTAAATTAATTATGCTATTAGGTGAGCGGGCAAATTCATGGCAGGTGAAATTTAATGTGGATAAATGTGAGGTTATCCACTTTGGTTGCAAGAACAGGAAAACAGATTATTATCTGAATGGTGGCCAATTAGGAAAAGGGGAGGTGCAACGAGACCTGGGTGTTATTGTACACCAGTCTTTGAAAGTGGGCATGCAGGTACAGCAGGGGGTGAAAAAGGCAAATGGTATGTTGGCATTCATAGCAAAAGGATTTGAGTACAGGAGCAGGGAGGTTCTATTGCAGTTGTACAAGGCCTTGGTGAGACTGCACCTAGAGTATTGTGTGCAGTTTTAGAACATATAGAATATAGAATAGTACAGCATATTACAGGCCCTTTGGCCCACAATGTTGTGCTGACCCTCAAACCCTGCCTCCCAGATAACCCCCCACCTTAAATTCTTCCATATACCTGTCCAGTAGTCTCTTAAACTTCACTAGTGTGTCTGCCTCCGCCACTGACTCAGGCAGTGCATTCCACACACCAACTACTCTCTGAGTGAAAAACCTTCCTCTAATATCCCCCTTGAACTTCCCTCCCCTTAACTTAAAGCCATGTCCTCATGTACTGAGCAGTGGTGCCCTGGGGAAGAGGTGCTGGCTGTCCACTCTATCTATTCCTCTTAATATCTTGTATACCTCTATCATGTCTCCTCTCATCCTCCTTCTCTCCAAAGAGTAAAGCCCTAGCTCCCTTAATCTCTGATCATAATCCATACTCTCTAAACCAGGCAGCATCCTGGTAAATCTCCTCTGTACCCTTTCCAATGCTTCCACATCCTTCCTATAGTGAGGCGACTAGAACTGGACACAGTACTCCAAGTGTGGCCTAACTAGAGTTTTATAGAGCTGCATCATTACATCGTGTCTCTTAAACTCTATCCCTCGACTTATGAAAGCTAACACCCCATAAGCTTTCTTAACTACCCTATCTACCTGTGAGGCAACTTTCAGGGATCTGTGGACATGTACCCCCAGATCCCTCTGCTCCTCCACACTACCAAGTATCCTGCCATTTACTTTGTACTCTGCCTTGGAGTTTGTCCTTCCAAAATGTACCACCTCACACTTCTCCAGGTTGAACTCCATCTGCCACTGCTCAGCCCACTTCTGCATCCTATCAATATCTCTCTGCAATCTTGGACAATCCTCTACACTATCTACAACACCACCAACCTTTGTGTTGTCTGCAAACTTGCCAACCCACCCTTCTACCCCCACATCCAGGTCGTTAATAAAAATCACGAAATGTAGAGGTCCCAGAACAGATCCTTGTGGGACACCACTAGTCACAACTCTCCAATCTGAATGTACTCCCTCCACCACAACCCTCTGCCTTCTGCAGGCAAGCCAATTCTGAATCCACGTGGCCAAACTTCCCTGGATCCCATGCCTTCTGACTTTCTGAATAAGCCTACCATGTGGAACCTTGTCAAATGCCTTACTAAAATCCATGTAGATCACATCCACTGCACTACCCTCATCTATATGCCTGGTCACCTCCTCAAAGAGCTCTATCAGGCTTGTTAGACACGATCTGTCCTTCACAAAGCCATGCTGACTGTCCCTGATTTGATCCCCTAATCTGAGGAAAGACATTCTTGCCATAGAGGGAGTACAAAGAAGGTTCACCAGATTGACTCCTGGGATGGCAGGACTTTCATATGAAGAAAGACTGGATTGACTAGGCTTATACTCGCTGGAATTTAGAAGATTGAGGGGGGATCTTATTGAAATGTATAAAATTCTAAAGGGATTGGACAGGCTAGATGCAGGAAGATTGTTTCCAATGTTGGGGAAGTCCAGAATGAGGGGTCACAGTTTAAGAATAAAGGGGAAGCCTTTTAGGATCGAGATGAGGAAAAACATCTTCACACAGTGAGTGGTGAATCTGTGGAATTCTCTGCCACAGGAAACAGTTGAGGCCAGTTCATTGGCTATATTTAAGAGGAAATTAGATATGGCCCTTGTGGCTAAAGGGATCAGGGGAGGGGTATGGAGAAAAAGCAGGTACAGGGTTCTGAGTTGGATGATCAGCCATGATCATACTGAATGGTGGTGCAGGCTCAAAGGGCCGAATGGCCTACTCCTACACCTATTTTTATGTTTCTATGTTTGCACTATTGTAACTATATGTTGTAACTATGTGGTTTTGTGCAGGTCTTGTAGCTTTAGTTTTTGGTCTTGTTTTGTCTGGTGGATTTGGAGCTCCTTTCTGGGAAACGCGCTAAAACGGTAGCGTGATATTAATACGCAGTAGCTTCTCTGGATGGATTGGAGACTGCCAAACGTTATGTGGATTTTCTGGTGTAGTCTGTTTTGTCATGTGCTTTTGTGATATCATTCTGGAGGAACGTTGTCTCATTTTTTAACTGCATTGCTTTTGTGGTTTCTAAATGACAATAAACTGAATCTGAATCTGATTCTCATGAACTCCGGGGAATACAGCCCAAGAGTTGCCAAATGTTTCTCATATGGTAAACCTTTCATTCCTGGAATCATTCTTGTGAGCCTTCTCTGAGCCCTCTCCAATGTCAGTTTATACTTTCTAAAATAAGGAGCCCAAAACTGAACACAATACTCCAAGCATAGTCTCACGAGTCCCTTATAGAGCCTCAACATCACACCCCTGCTCTTATATTCTATACCTCTAGAAATGAATGCCAACATTGCATTCACCTTCTTCACAACCAACTCAACCTAGAGGTTAACCTTCAGGGTATCTTGCATAAGGACTCCCAAGTCCCTTTGTATCTCTGCATTTTGAATTCTCTCCCCATCTAAATAATATTCTGCCCATTTATTTCTTTCACTAAAAAGCATGACCATACACTTTCCAACATTGTATTTCATTTGCCTCTCCTTTGCCCATTCCCCTTTGGCCATATCTAAGTCTCTCTGCAGACTCTCTGTTTCCTCAACACTACCTGCTCCTCCAGCTATCTTTCTATCATCGGCAAATTTAGCCACAAATCCATTAATCTCAGTCCAAATCACTGATATACATTGTAAAAAGCAGCGGTCCCAGCACCGACCCCTGTGGAACTTCGCTGGTAACCGGTAGCCAGCCAGAATAGGATCCCTTTATTCCCACTCTCTGTTTTCTGCTGATCAGCCAATGCTCCACCCATGCTACCAATTCCCCTGTAATTCCATGGGCTCTTATTTTGCTAAGCAGTCTCATGTGTGGCACCTTGTCAAAGGCCTTCTGAAAATCCAAGTGCACCACGTCTACTGCTTCTCCTTTGTCTACCCTGCTTGTAATTTCCTCGAAAAATTTCATTAAGCTTGTCAGGCAGGATTTTTCTTTCAGAAAACCATGCTGGCTTTGGCCTATCTTGTCATGTGCCTCCAGCTACTCCATAATCTCATCCCTAACAATTGATTCCAACAACTTCCCAACCACTGATGTCAGGCTAACAGGTCTATAGTTTCATTTCTGCTGCTTTCCACCCTTCTTAAATAACAGAGAAACATTTGCAATTTTCCAGTCATCCGGTACAATGCCAGAATCTGTTGATTCTTGTAAGTTCCTTGTTAATGCCTCCACAATCTCTCCAGCTACTTCTTTCAGAACCCAAGAGTGCATTCCATCAGATGCAGGAGATTTATCCACCCTCAGACCATTAAGCTTCCTGAGCTCCTTCTCAGTCGTAATTTTCACTACACATACTTTACTTCCCTGACACTCTTGAATGTCCAGTATATTACAAATGTTTTCCACTGTGAAGACTGATGCAAAATACGCTTTCAGTTCCTCTGCCATCTCTGCATCTCTCATTACAATATCTCCAGTGTCATTTTCTATTGGTTCTACATCTACCCTCCACTCTCTTTTACCCTTTATATACTTAAAAAAGCTTTTAGTATCTTCTTTGATATTAGTCACCAGCTTCCCTTCATAATTCATCTTTTTCTTCCTAATGACCTTCTTAGTTTCCTTCTGCAAGTTTTTAAAAGCCTCCCAATCCTCTATTTTCACACTAGCTTTGGCTTCCTTGTATGCCCTCTCTTTTGCTTTTACTTTGGCTCTGACTTCACTTATCAGCCACGGGTAGTGTCCTTCTTCCATCTGAAATTTTTTTCTTATTTGGAATATCTGTCTTGCACTTCCCTCATTTTTCACAGAAATCCAGCCATTGCTGCTCTGCTGTCCTTCCTGCTAATGTCCCTTTCCAGTCAACTTCAGCCAGTTCCCCTCTCATGCCATTGTAATTTCCTTTGTTCTATCAACGCTTAATAAAACCATCATGAAGCAATGAGTTTTATGCCTCTTCCCTGACTACTGAAAGAACCTTGGATTAAAACATTAGAATCCAACATCTGGAAACTAAGACTTACTAGTGATAGGTGCTGTTATATCTTGCCTGCATTGCCCTAAAATTTGTTGTAGAAATTGCCTCTCTGGTTCTGCACCAGTGATTCCAGTGACTTAATTAATTTCATGGCCTAGAGAAGGGGAATGATAATTGAACCAAATATTTTATTGTGTTTAATTACCTTTATCTTTGTTTTTAATTTGTATTTAATTAATATTTTTAATTTTAATGACTTTAACAATTTGCACATGTCAGATACATTTAGAAGTAAAAGAGTCTCACAGGTTTTGACTGGAGATAAAACCCTAACCAGCTTTACCTCCTGATATAGTTTGTTTGAGTGCTTTGTGAAAAGGGGCTCAACATTACACTGCCTGAGGTCTACTTGTCACAATGCTGGAGCATCCAGGCTCTCTGTGCTGATTTAAAATAAAGAATGTTGGAAACATCAGGCGTGTGTGATATACCCAGCAGTACATGCAATACTTGGAAAAGAGCCAAAATTGCAGATGGATGACTGCTGGAAATGATCAGTTGAAACATAGACAGAATGAAAGATTGAGTTGCTTAAAGTTTGGAAATTCAATATTGAGCTCAAAGGCTGCGGTGTTGAAGATTGAGGTGTTGTTCCTCTACCATTCATTGGGCCTCACAGTAATAGAGCAAGAAGCCTAGCCCCATTGGTCAGCTTGGGAGTGGGATGCAGAATTAAAGTGACTCTTTGATCGCTTTTGTGTTAGCTACCAATAGCTTCAATATAATATTCTCATCGTGCAGTTTAAGTCCTTTCATAGCTTCATCTCTTCCTAGTCAATCCTCCCTTGTGCTGCACTTCTCAGCAATCAATATTCCTTCAATTGTGGCATCTCCCACATTTTTATCCCACTAATGTTAGGTGTGTCTTCAGCTGTCCAGACAAGACAGCTTTTTAATTCCTCCTACCTAAACTTTTCCAACTCCCTCATCTATGAAAACTCTTAAATCTTATAGTCACCTTCTCTACATGTTTCCTGCTTCAATTCTGTGTGCACCTTTTCTTTAAGTTCAAAGTAAATTTGCTATCAAAGTACCGGTAATTATATGTCACCATCTACTACCCCGAGATTCATCTTCTTTGGGCATTTGCAGTAAATACGAAAAACACAATAGAATCAATGAAAAACTGTGCACAACAAAGATGGATAATGTACAAAAAACAACTGATTGGGCAAATGCAAAAAAAACCTAAACAAACAAATCTATAAACAAATAAATAAATAAATGTTGAGAGCGTGAGTTATAGAATGCTTGAAAGTGAATCCATAGTGTGTGGAATCAGCTCAGTGTTGGATTGAGAGGCGTATCCCCTCTGGTTCCAGTGCCTGGTGGTTGAGGAGTAATAATTGTTCCTGAACCTGGTGGTGTGGAACCTGATGGCCGCAGCAAGAACAGAGAATGGCTTGGATGGTGGGGGACCTCGAAGATGGATGCTGCTTTCTTGTGGCTGCACTCCTAGATGTGCTCACTGATGGGGCGGGCTTTGCCTGTGACGGACTGGGCTGTAGATTTTTCTTCTCAAGAGCACTGGTGTTTCCATACTAGGTTGTGATGTAACCAGTCACTACACACTCCACCATACACCTATAGAAGTTTGTCAAAGCTTTAGATGACATGCTGAAACATCGCAAATTTCTAAGAAAAGAGAGGTGCTGCCTTACCTTCTTTGTAATGGCACTTACGTGCTGGCTCCAGGACAGATCCTCTGAAATGATAATGCTGAGGAATTTATAGTTGCTGACACTCTCCAATCTAATCCCCTGATGAAGACTGGCTCATGGACCCCTGGTTTCCTCTTCCTATAGTCAATAATCAACTCTTTGATTTTACTGCCATTGAGTGACAGGCTGTTGTTGTGGCATGATTCAGCCAAATTTTCAGTCTCCTTCCTACAGTACATGCTGATTCATTGCCAGCTTTGATTCGGCCGATGACAGTGGCTTAATCAGCAAACTTAAATATGGCATTGGAGCTGTATCTAGCCTTACAGTCATGTATAAAGTGAATAGATCAGGGGGCCAGGCACACAGCCTTGTGGGCACATATGCCAATGGAGACTGTGGAGGAGAAGTTGCCAATCCAAGCTGATTGGGGCCTACAAGTGACAAAATCAATGGTCCAATTGCACAAGGAGGTCGTGAGGACCATGTTTTGAAGCTTATTGATTAGTTTTGAGAGGATGATAGTTTTGAATGGAGAGCTGCAGTTAATGAAGAGCAGTCTGATGTACCGCCTTCACTGTCAGATGTTCCAGACTTGAATGAAAAACCAATTAAATGGCATCTGCTATTGACCTTTTGTGATAGTAGGCAGATTAGAATGGACCCAAGTCACTCCCAAGGGAAATTTAGATAACTGGTTTAACAATATTAAAGACGGTAATGTGTTTCTGTGAAGTCACTGTGAAATATCATTTCTGTGGTTCCCCATCCAGAACACCCATGCCGAATCATATCCGAATTTACTATGTGTTGTGGGCTGAAACAAGCAGGTCTTACTCTAGGGTCATGGTTCAGATGTTTAATCTTGATGCAGCGTGTCTGCACCAGCGGTGTATTGATCATTGGATCATCGACTAGGAGATGCTGCTTGGCTTTCTGGTATTGGTTTAGGAGGAAGGTGGACCTGATCAGGCTGTCATTGAAAGGCAGCTTAGAATGAAACTACCTTCACATGCAGCTGGGGGCCAGAATCCACAGAGGCTGTTAACTTTAGCACCACTCTCAACCTCTGTATTCTTTGAATTGCATATTGAGCATATCTTTGTCAATTCTGGAGAAAGTGACATGGTTAGTCATTACACCTTTCCTTGGAGGTAGTCAGGAATCCTGGAAATGAAATGCTACTGAAAATCAAAATGGAAGATATGGAAATATAAGACATGAAAAGAATATGCTGAAAGTGCTCATCGGCCCAAGCAACGCACATAGAAAGAGAAACAGAGTTTAACCGAACTGGTAAGTGTTTCTGGCATTTTCTGATTTTATTGAAATGATAACACTGTGACTCGAGTAATAAACCATGATAGATTTGTCACACATTCATAAGTTTCACATGTACTACCAAAACTCTTTGCTGTAACCTCCCAATTTCCCTCTCCCCTTTTCTGTCCCAATGAGAAATTAAAATATGGCCCCATGAATTTTGTGAGACCCATCCTCATTCTCTGCCTGATAGATGGTTACAGAGGTAGAATGAGGAAGGGATAGATCGGAAAACCGTGTTCAAAACATTTCCTAATTTAAAGAAGTGCTTTGGGGGAAGTGTAGGAAGGTACATTCCACTTTGACTAATAGTGCAACAGAAAGGAGGTGAAAAGAGTGAGATCAAATCACATAATTTGCATTTGAGATCTTTACATGGTGCTGCTTTCAGTAAAAAATAATACAAGGATCTGATTTGAGGGATAAGAAGTGAAGACTGTTTGTAGTGAGGAAATGTGAAAGTATAGGACAAGGAGAAGGTGATCCAGGTGAAGTTTGCATAAGTATTAAAGCACTGAAGCTGTGACTATGCCTTTGCTGTGGGATAAGAATCAAAAGACTCATTCTTTTGTCCTTTCAACAGGGGTCATATTGCATTCAAGTTGTGCAAGGCTCGGTTTCGGATATATTTCTCTTCTGTTCCAAATTTTACTAATAATGAACTGAAATACATTTCATATAAAATAAAAACTGATGCCAATAGAAGCTACTTCTCTATGAAGAATGGCTGATAAGTGTTTGATGTATCTAGTTTGCCGCTGTAAAACCTGAGGTGCTTATAACTTTGCAGGTAGGCCCTCTGTGGTGTACGAATCTATTTCTTTTAGTGCAACGACTCCCCTTTATTATGTGCCTTTATTAATTTGATATGTAGTTGTACAGACACAACAAGTTGATGACGAGTATGAACCTGAATATCAGCAAATATCACCAATTGCATCAACAGTTATGAGATGACAGAACTCAGAAGAAGGGAGAGAGACAGCGAGAGGAAAGAGCGAGCCTGTACAGAGAAGGCCGTCACGTATGCTAACACAGGGATGTGTGAGTGACAGAGCACAGTACACAGTGAGAAACGCATAACTAGGAAAGCTAAAGTGAAAATAATGTGACGTTGGCCATAAGGCTGATTTATACTTGTGTGTACTAGCTTACGCCGTAACCTGCTCAAGTGGGCTACGCTGTTGTGAGCATTTATACTTGTGCGTTGGTGTGTCTGCGTCGCTCTGCAATTCACCACCAAAACACTAGTTGGCGGTGGGGTTCCTATGCCACTGTGTTGAGTCTCTTGGTGTTGAAATTCAACATGAAGAAACTCAAATTTCAAACAATGACGACTGAAACTGAAGGAGGGTGAATTTTCTGTGCTTGTCCGGCCACTGAGAGACATGGACGAGGAAATACATTTCAAGTATTTTCGGATGTCGGCAGGCAGATTTGATGATTTGGTTCATCGTCTCCAACCATCTATTTCATATCGGTGTACGCACAGTATATTCAGAGACTGGCAATCACCATTCGAGTTTTAGCTTCAGGTAGAAGTCAACAGGCTGTAGCAGCTAGCTACAAACTGGCGTCAAGCACAGGGTCCTCCATAATTTCCGAGGTCTGTAAAGCTTTATGGAAAGCACTGCAGCAGGAGTTCCTTCCCTGCTCTTCAGTCTCCCAGTGGGAAGCTATTGCAGCGTCAGAAGAAATGCGATGCTACCAAGCGGATCAATCACAGTTGTTGTGGTCTGCGTCGCCATGACGCGTAGTTACATCTTTGGGGAGGTGTGCGTCAGGCTATGGGGTAGGGTACAGCGTAGGGTATGGTGTCGGGTACGAGGCTACGCTGTACCTATGGTGTCAATTTGACGCACAAGTATAAATTGGCCTTTAGTCAGGAAGTTGGTGAATTTGATAGTGCTAGTGAGAACTGGGGGTCATATATTGAGAAATTTGAACTATATGTTGAAGCCTGAGGAAAAGTACACACTCAGGACAACAAATACTTTTTTGGGTTTTAATTCCTTTATCTGTTTTAGATTTTTAAGTGCCAGAAGATGTTCTCAAAACAAAACAAACAACTTTACAAACAGGTCCTGCCATTACAATCTCCGTTTAACCTTCGATCCACACACTTGTGTCTCAAAAAATTGCATATGCAGTATAAAAATACAAAGAAAATCGCAGAAAACTAATACACTAATACGGTAGTGGCAATTCCGAATGAACACAATACAAACAACACTAGAATCCCCCAACCCTGAATCTTATACATAGCAGTGAAAAATGTAAGCGAATGCATCTCACTTAAGATGTCTACTACTTTTTAGTACACACGTGCTGAACCCTCGAACAGAGACTAAACATTCACGTTAAGCGGTTACATGCACTATCAGTCACGATACAATAAAGTTAGATAAATAGTATGCTTTGGCACAACTTTTACAAGATATTGCCTGGTAGTTAAATTACAGGAAGACTGATCTACTTGGCTGGTGAGGAACTTTGCAAACTACGCTATCCAGCATCGAGTTCTTTACTGGTGAAAATCTAAAGCATCCACATGTAAAACATGTCAAATTACTGATATTCCCGATTTGCCAACAAGCATAAACGAATTCACATGGATTTTCCTTATCATGCCCAGTACCTCTGGGGGAACTTGATTCCAATGCCCCACCAGCTTCTGCAGCAGAAAACAAAATAGTCTCCCCACTATCCCGCGTGTGCGTAATGACGGCACAATCTCCACTTAAAGGTACAGACAACTATTCTAGCATTACCCAGATGGAAGCCCGAGTACACTTTTTAATGATAATGAATAGCATTCGATGGTCACCCAGTTACATATATTGTAATGCTAATGATGTGGATGAGGAAAAGAACATATCCACACTTCTTACCTTAATGGGTGATAAAATGTACAGTCTCTTGTGCAATTTAGTAACTCCTGAAAAGCCAGCAGGCAATACATTTGACAAAATTGTTGAAATTTTACAAAATCACTTGAGCCCAAAACAGCTAGTAATAGCTGAGAGATTTAGATTTTACAAAAGGATCCAGTCAAAGGATGAAAGCATTTCTAAATACATTGCAGAACTGTGTAAACTTTCCCAATACTGTGACTTTGAAGATGGAATTTCTGATGAATCAAGAGGCAGCCTTTTATGTAGAATGCATAGTCAAAGCACTCAAAAGAAGCTACTATCAGAAAGAGATCTCATCTTAGAACAGGCATTAATCATTACAATATCAATGGAGATAGCAGCAAAGGATGCATCAGAACTACAGAAGAAAGTTTAGAATGTGAAATGCTCAAAATGTCTCTGAATAGTGTAAAAAGCCAAAAATGTTATCAATGTGGCAAATCTTCCCATGATGCAAATGACTGTTGGTTCAACGAAAAAGTTTGCAGAGTGTCACAGATAAGGTCACATATAGAGAGTGTGCAAGTCAGACAAAAAAAGCACAGCCAAAGAGTGAAACCACATGGAGTGAAAAGTTTCAAACACAAAACTAAACAAGTGACTGAATGCGAAACACTGAATCAGACAACACAGTCTGTCATGCCTAGAACTGCATTGCATTACTGAAGCAGATCGCAAAATCATCTGACTCACAACAGATGTTTCTGGTGTAAAACTGAAAATGGAGCTGAATACAGGGTCAGCTTTGTCTGTGATTTCAGAAGATGACTACAACAGACTGTTTTCTAAGCTACTATTAGAAAAGACCTCGGGGTTGCTAAAGACCTACACAGGCAAAAAAAGTGTCTCCCAAAGGCAAACAGAAAGTGAATGTCATGTATGGAGGCAAAAGGCAGCAGTTAGAACTTGACATGTTGAAATGTGGAGGGCCAGCACTTTCATACGTGAATGGTTGTGAAAAATCTAACTAGACTGGAACATAATCAAAGCTCTCAATGTATCATCAATAGGCAACTGCAGCCCAAATGGTAGCACTAACCAGATACTGGCACAGCGGCTTAATGCTAATGAGAAGGTGTTCAAAGGCATGAAGCTCAGAAATGAACTGGATGAAGCAGCAACACCTAGCTTCCATAAAGTTCATCCAATGCCATACACACTACATCCTACAGTGGATGCTGAACTTCAGAGCTTGGAGACATCTGGCATTCTCTCCAAGGTAGAGTGGAGCGATTGGCCCATGCCTGGGGCGTATCTACGGAAAATAGCGCCTATGGCAAGCACTGAAATTGCACCCCTGTCCAAATGTCTGACACCCATCTTCTAGATAACTCTACCATAATATCAGCTCAAAAATACAAGTCAAGCTCGTTAACCTTTTAATTAACAAATTAATGAAAATTATAACTCCACCTTCCTTGCTTTCATGGATGCAAATTGGCCTATGATGTGATCAAAGTCAATTTTTTTTCCATTTCTTCTCTTTCTACATTCAGCAGAGCAAGATCACAGAGTCTGCCTTGACCCATGGAGGCTCTCAAATATGAAAGTATTAGTTTTAACTTGCTGAATGATCTCTCACAGCTGGCGATGGAAACTGCGATGGTTAGCATTATCTGAATAGCAATGCAAAGATTGGGAAAGACACTCTCATCTCCATACTGAACAATAAATTCAAGAAGCTCTTGATATTTTCATGTTGACCCACCTTGATAGCAACATTCTGCAATCCAAAATTTCTTCATATAGCTGCTGTCCATCAACATCAGAGCTGTACAATTTGCTCAAATTCTCACAGTTCTTTTTAGGTCGTTACTGTCAGCACCGTAACACAATCCCTCGACATCGAGAAGGAACCCAAACTTGGTGTCAGTGTCGTGCAAACGAGCGAACCTTTCATCCATTTCTCTGTGAAGAGGGTCGAGTGTTCTCTTCATGACTCTTTTCATTTCCTCCTTAGCTGTTAACCCAGCGTCTCTCGAGTTCTCATCAGCCATTCGTTTCTTTCGTCTCTGACGTCTTTCAACTTCAATATTCCATTCTTGACAGAGACTGACTCCTTCGAGTGAATCACTGACCAATACTTCTCTTTCATCATAAAAATGATCTCGGAGGGCTTTCAAATCCAGGGCAGCATTGTTGAAGCTCATGCTGGGATCCTGCAGCCTCTTTTGAATACAGTCAATGTGAATGAGTACTTTGTTCCAAAATCCTAGCAAAATCAGAAAATCGTAACTCAACATGTGGTTGTACAGCTGCCTTGTGTCACTTCTTGTTTCACTGGTCTCGTTTTCATTGTCTATCATGTCCTGGAGAACTTGAAGATTCTCCTCAAGGTACTTGTTGAGAGGCTTCACTGCTTCTGTCCTTGTACTCCACCTGGTTTCAGACTTTGACTTAACAACCACAGGCATGATGTTTTTGAGTTTTTCCCAGTGCTGTGTTGAATGAGAGAAAAACACATAGAGAGCTTTGATGGTTCCAAAAACCGTGACCATCGTTGTATCTTGCTTGGCAGCATGTACACCCACCAAGTTGACTGAGTGAATGTCTCTTCCACATACTTCACTACTTCTGGCATCTGCTCACAGTGTGCCTGATCAGGAGTCAAGTTGAACATGAGACCATAGTACTTGGCTTTACGAATGCTTCTCAGTAAACTCTGGCGAACAGTGGATGCCATCATGTGGATGTATTCATTCTGGATAGCCGGTGAAAGATAAGACGTGGATCCAGGATGACTTTTCAAATGAGTGAGGTGTTCTTTTATTACAGGGTCAAAGATGGCCAATAGTTTCAGTAAGCCAAGGAAATTTCCCACATTGGAGTCATCGCCTAGCTGAAGTGACTTGCTGGGTCCTCGCAAAGCCAGGTTCTGAGTCGCAAGGAATTTTATGCAGTGAAGGATTCTCATTAAGATATCACGCCACTTCTGCTTTTCCTTCTCAATCTCTGACTGAAATATCGCGTCAATAACTCCTCTGTTTCCAGCTAAATTTCTTCCCATTTCTTTCCACTGTGTGAAGCATTCCCGATGATTCTTGGCATTTTCATGAACACTAATCCTTTCAGGTGCTTTCCACTGGTTGAATCCACTTTCTTGCTCCAATGAAGATTGAAAGTCTGACCGGGAATAGAGAAGAGAACAGGTACAAAATGCAGATGTTTTAGAAGGGGAATAGACCAGCCATGAGCGAGTCATGACCATTTCCCAATTTCCTCTTGAACAAGTTTTGTTTTATTGGGTGGTTATTTGTTGATAGGAAAGGCCCCTCACTGTTCTGGAAATACTTTGAACCCAGCTTTATTATTTCTGTTCTCAACGCGTCAGGCTGAACTGTTTTTCCAGTATCCTTGTCGAACTTCAGAAGTCCAATGTCATGCTGTTCAATCACTTCTGGTATGACAGTTTGAGGCTCTTTGACACCTTCCAATTCACTAGGTTCAGTGTTGTCAGGTAAAATCTTGTCAGATAAAATCTCGTCAATAAACTCAACATCACCACCACAACCATCGTCTTCCCCTCCTGTCATGTCCACGTTCTCTGTGGCAGCATCACTCCTAATCTCGTCATACTCAGATTTATCTGACTTGACTTCCTCCTCAGCTTGTGACGCATTTGTACTTGATCCACCTTCGGATTCTAACAAACTTTTAGCAGGTGCAGGCAACTCCATGGACCGTGTCGAACTACTTGTTCCAGGCTTTTCAAAGAAGGGCATGAAGAACTTGCTCGACTTCTTGGCTTCCTCTGCCTCCAACTTCCATCTCTTCTGTCCTTCAGCTCCACTTTCCTTCTTCTTCGTGAAGAAACATTTCATGGTCTTCTTACACAATGCTCTGAAATAAGGCCATCCTAGTGCTTCTCACCCATGATAATTCAAGACTGATCATATATCTGAAGAAAATCCTTATTTCACTATCCAAGGATGGCTTGTCTAACTTTACTAGAAACTGCTCAGTGGCACCCCCCCTCAACTGGCGCCCAGGGCATGTGCCATACCTGCCATGCCTTAGATACGCCACTTGCCCATGCCCATTGTCTTGGTGATCAGGAAAGGGAAGACCAGAGCTGTTCGCATACGCAGGGACTTCAAAGTGAGCATCAACCCTGTGCTGCATACAATGTAGTACCCCCTGCCGTGAATCGAAGATATCTTTGCATCTTTGGCAAGTATGGAGAGGTCATCAAAGTTTGACTTGTCACAAGCTTATCTGCAAATGGAGATTGAGGAGTCAAGTAGGAAGTTCCTCACAATCAACACTCATAAGGGACTGTTCCAGAATAGTCATCTCGTCTTTGGCATTGCAGCAGCTCCAACAATTTGGCAAAGAGCAACGGACTAAGTACTCCAAGGTATCCCAGGAACATAATGTTATCTTGATGACATTATTGTGACCTCCAGAACCTTGGTGTAGTTCTTACCAGGCTGAGTGAGTATGGTCTGTGTGTGAAGAGAGATAAATAAGAGTTGTTCAAGACTGAAATCTCATATTGTGGACATGTCACTGACAAGCGTGGCTTACATAAGTCACAAGAGAAGTTTGAACCAATATGCAGGCACCCAAACTGGGAAATGTGTGGCAATTCAGGTCATACTTGGGCCTTGTAAACTACTACCACAGATTTCTTCCAAATTTTGCTACAGTGTTGCACCCATTGACTGCACTGTTGCAGACAGGAGCAAAGTGGGAATGGTCAGAAAAAATGTGGAAAAGCATTCAAGGAAACAAAGAGACTAATCACATCAGTTGAATGGCTCGCCCATTATGCCCCATCTCTGCCCATCAGACTGGAGTGTGAAACGTCCCCTTATGGCATCGGTGTCCTTTTCTCACACACTATGAGAGATTGATCTGAACAACTGAATGCATTTGCGTCAAGATCACTGATGAGCGCAGAACACAACTATGCACAGGTTGACCAAGAGGCCCTTAATCTAATGTGGGGAATAAGGAAGTTCCACCACTACCTCTATGGACAAAAGTTTACACTAGTGACAGACCAACAGCCCCCTGTGTCCATTTTTAACCCCAGGAAGGGAATCTCAGTGATGTCTGCTACCAGGTTGCAACGTTGGGCACTTTAACTAGGAGCCCACTCTTATGACATAGCAGTCAAGTGTACCAAACAACAGACCAATGCTGATGGCTTGTCATGTCTTCCACTGTCGACAACTGAAGAAGAAAAGTCTTCATTGTGTGACCCAGCAGAGGTGTCCCACACCACATTGGTGGACTAGCTGCCAGTAACAAATTTTGAAATACAAGGAGAAACATAAAATGATCCGAAATTGTCAAAAGTCTATGATATCACCATGCAAGGAAGGCCAACTCATTGTAAATCTCTGTTTCCAGAGTTCTCAGTGAGACGAGACCAACTGTCGGTATATCAAAGCATGTTGATGTGTGGATCTGGTGTTGTTGTTCCCTCTAAATTGAGCACCAGAGTTGTTAGGGAATCTGCATGAAGGACGCCTGGGTACAGTCAAGATGAAAAGTCTCACACGGAGCTACATGTGGTGGCCAGGAATAGATAGACAGATTGAAGACATGGCCAAAAGCTGTTCAGAATGCCACAAGGTTCAAAATGCACCCCAGCAGGCAGCTTTACACTTGTGGGAGTGGCTGTCTTCACCGTGGCAAAGAATATAAAATTGACTTTGCTGGGCCATTCATGGACTCCATGTTTCTGATTGCTGTGGATACTCATTCAAAGTGGCTGGAGGTTATACCAATGAAGTCAACCACATCAGAAAAGGCTGTCTCTGCTCTGAGAACTGTCTCCTCCAGAAATGGCTTACCTGAACAAGCTGAGTGACAATGGAGCACAATGCACATCAGAAGAGTTCAGACTGTTCATGAAGGAAAATTGCATCAAGCATTTCAAGTCAGTTGCTCACCACCTAGAAACGAATGGGTTAGCTGAAAGGTTTGTACAAAGCATTTAAGAAGTCCATTAAAGCTATGGACAAGGAGGACACTTCTCTTCAGCACAAGGTGGACAACTTCCTTTTTGTGTATCGGAACTCTGTTTATGCGATGTCAAATCAAACACCTGCAATGCTGTTCATGAGCAGGAATCGGAGATCTCGCAGAGACCTCCTGAAACCAGATCTAAGGTGGGAAGTGCAGAATAAGCAGTTCAGCCAGTTGCCAAGTAAATCAGCAAGAAGTCCTAGCAAGTAATTACCAAGAAGACAAGTGGACACCCGGTAGGATAGCTACAAGAACCAGGCTACTGATGTGCGCAGTGGATGTTGGAGATCATACATACATGCAGATGTCATATGGACCAAATACTGGATGCTCAGCCAAAGAACACACCTGGGTCGTCTGCATCCGACAAGATGGACACATTACATCCACCAGACTTACCTCTCAGTGATGATCATGTCACCAACAGCAATGTGAAACACGCAAGAGAAAGATGTCTTCGACAAGACACCTGACAAACTTAATGCCACTCTACAGGTCCAGGGGCACTATGCTAAAGAAACAGCACCACCAAAAAGACTGGATCTTTAGGATAGTGAAGGTAGTTACAGACTGTTATTTAAAAAAAAGTTACTGTGAAATCATGTTCATTTCAACATGGTCTGTTAAAGGGAAATTGAATGTTTTGTTTGTAATGCCCTGGTTCATATTTTTTACTGTTATGCTGTTTGTATTTCTGTGTGTCATCCAGTCAGGATGGTCGAAATAAGGGGAGGTTTCTCTGGTGAGGGACACTAAGGTTGGGCTTGGATCTTCTGTTTGAGAGGAGATGAAGAGGGAAGATGCAGGAGAGAAGAGGTCGTAGGATGCTACGCGGCATGGGACCATGATTCGACGAAGCCAGGGGCAAGACCGATTGAGGATCGGTGACTATGGAGAAACTTTGAGCTCCAACTTGTGCACATTTGATCGTTTCATTAAAATGGGCCCTTTTCTTTTTTCTGTTCTTTTCCTTACTAACCCTTTAATCAAATTAAGATTCATAAATATAATCTTTTAATCATATGCAGTGTACTGTCTGTTATTTTGTGGCACTAATTTGTAACAGGGTAGCAAATTACAGAGCATCCACACAAGCAGAATTCCGAATCAGAATTGGGTTTATTATCACCAGCATGTGACGTGAAATTTGTTAACTTAGCAGCAGCAGTTCAATGCAATACATAATCTAGCAGAGAAAAATAAATAAAATAAAACATAATAATGATAAATAAACAAGTAAATCAGTTACATATATTGAATAGATTAAAAAATGTGCAAAAACAGAAATACTGTATATTTTTTTAAAATGAGGTAGGGTTCACGGGTTCAATGTCCATTTAGGAATCGGATGGCAGAGGGGAAGAAGCTGTCCCTGAATCGCTGACTGTGTGCCTTCAGAATTCTGTACCTCCTACCTAATGGTAACAGTGAGTAAAGGACATGCCCTGGATGCTGGAGGTCCTTAATAATGGACGCTGCCTTTCTGAGACACCACTCCCTAAAGATGTCCTGGGTACTTTGTAGGCTAGTACACAAGATGGAGCTGACTAGATTTATAACCTTCTGCAGCTTCTTTCAGTCCTGTGCAGTAGCCCCTCCATAGCAGATGTGATGCAGCCTATCAGAATGCTCAGAACAGGGGTTTTGGGTGGGAAAGTGCTTAAATCTCATGATTATGGCGGGACCGGAGGTTTTCTCCCTAGACTTACACTGCCAAGGAAACCAGGGGGTTCCATGTTACATATACAGTTTTATGTGACATTAATCTAAAGAGGAGGAAGTGTAGTGTATGGATCTATTGCTTTTAGCGCAATGACACCCCTTAGCACTAATTATTGACTGATAGTTTATGCATGCGCATTGATTTGTTCCTCTCTCTGCAAAGTGGATATGCAAATTAACTTCACCCCCAGTGTGTGCCTTTATTTAATCGATATGTAGTTCTACAGAAAATACACTATTTTCTTAACTAATCCTTGCTCCAGCCCTTGCTTGATGTTGAGTTCCTTAGAGCCATAAATAGTGTGTTTAACCAACCCTGTCTATCCCTGATACCTGTCTGAATGTTTGCATGTTCAACCCTACTATGACCTTGGCACACACAGAGAGCCTACTGGTGGACACCACAGGCACTGGCACATTACCTCCACTCCATCCACCAAAAGTGGAACTTCCTGGTGTCTAAACATTCCCATTCCTGTTCCAACACGTCAGTCCATGGCCTACTCTTGTGTCACGATGAGACCACCCTCATGGCCGAGGAGTAGCACCTTATATTCCATCTGGTTATCATCGAATCTGATGCTTCAATATCAATTTCTCCTTTCAGTAAAAAATAATTCCCACCCCTCTCCTCTTTTTCTAGCACCCACTCTGGCCTTTTACCTCTTCTCATCTGCCTAACACCTCCCCCTAGGCCCCCTGCTCCTTCCCTTTCCCATATGGTCCACTCTCATCTTAGACTGCTTCTTCTCCAGCCCTTTACCTTTCCTCCCCACAGGCTTCACCCATCACCTTCCAGCTATCCTCCTTCCCCTCCCCCCACTTTGTTATTCTGGCATCTTCCCTCCCCCCAAAAAAATGATGCAAATGCTGAATCAAATGCAGATCAAATTCTGGCTGGATTCTCCTTAATCCTCTTTAAAGACATCCCTGCCGATTCCTCCCCACAATCTGCTGCCTAAGCTGACTTCCAAACAAAGTTTGTTTATTCAGGGCTAAGGCATGTTCAAAGCTTATTCTGTTCGGGATCTGCTGTAGGTCTTCTGCAGTGGGATTTTGCTGATGTTGAGGCATCCTCTTATCTATGCAGCATCCTGGGCACCACTCCTTCAAGGTGCCTGTTCAGGCACTGGAGAATTTCAAGCCCCATATGCCATTAGTAACTTTTAAAAAAAATTGTCTTGATAACTACCTTTCTCCCGTTTCTCACTTGAAGGATATGGGCTTCCATTGAAGGGTAATGTAATGGGTGGAAACATATGCATAATTCACAACCACCAACACTGAGTTGCAGTTCGCTTTAAGAGGCTGGTCTGACACGATGACATAATGACGATAACTTTTTAACCACATTTTGTGCTTTGTGTTTGGTTGACATTAGAGGAGTTGTTATGGTTTCCCTTAAACTTGAAACATCTCTGCTGTTTTATTTACAAAAACCTATGTTTGTGAGCCCGATGGTCTAGGATGATTCTGGACTTATTCAACACATTTGCCAACATAGTCACTTTGAAACTAGCGGAGTTTTGGGAGCAAGATGGTTGTGTGGATTTCTCCCAGGGCTGAACTGACTAACATGAGAGGACACAGGTTTAAGGTGCATGGAAGTAGGTACAGAGGAGATATCAGGGGTAAGTTTTTTACACAGAGAATGGTGAGTGCGTGGAATAGGCTGCTAGTGACGATGATGGAGGTGGATACAATAGGGTCTATTAAGAGACTCCTGGATAGGTACATGGAGATTAGAAAAATAGAGGGCTATGGGTAAACACAGATGATTTCTAAAGTAAGTACATGATCAACACAGCATTGTGGGCCGAAGGGCTTGTGTTGTGCTGTAGGTTTTCTGTGTTCCTATGCAAAATTCCACCGCTTGGTTATACAAGCCAGGGCCCAATTCACACTGCGAGAAATCTCCGTGAATGACACTGGATATTACTATGTAATAGCGTTGCTCAGTAATTCCATGGTAGTGAGAACGGTGAGTCTGCTTGAACACACGCCTGAACACGATAAATATTGTATGTTGTAAACTCACCTTTTACAGACTTTTGGAATCTGAGTGTGCCAAACAGTTGTTCTCATCACCTGGCCTCAGAACTAATGGACTACATGCTGCCTCTCCTGGGAAATCAAGTTTGCATAGCCCTCACTAATACATCCGTGAAGGACTATAGGGAGCTTGCTAAAATTGCAGATAGTCTACACTCAGCCAGCCAAAGGTACATCATTCCTCCTCCTTCCCCTGCCTTAATAAGCCCGGTCAGCAGGGCCTTCACTGCATGCCTGCCTGCGGTTGTGAAACAGACGACACCGGGTCTGTGCTCTTTCCACGCTCTCTTTGGTGTAAATGCCAGGAAGTGCTGACCTCCTCGCAGCTTCAACAGTGCCAGCGCGTGGTGACATCAGAGGTCTGTGGCTTCCAGCTGCCGGTAACATCTTCTGTTCAGGCCGATGCTCAAGTGAGTGCGCCTACTGATGAGAAGGCAAAGAGCAATGAAACCTTGCTGGAGGAACTGCCAATGGCAGCAGACTCTGCTTCAGCGGCCGACGTTACACATGGGACTTCATCCTTGCTGAAGTGGCTGAACCTCTGCTTGGTGCATTTTTCCTGCATGCCCAAGGACTGTTAGTTGTCCTTCAGAATTGCTGGCTTCTGGGTGTCAAGGACTTTCGGTCACCATTTCATAGCATTCATTGACCACAACTCCTTGTGCACGCAATGGTCAGCATATCAGAACCTTGATATGCAGAGCAGAGATACCACTTGACCTACATACACTTGGCCTTAAGATTTACAAGGACGTTGCTTGGATTGAGAGCATGCCTTATGAAAACAGGTTGAGTGAACACGGCCTTTTCTCCTTGGAGTGATGGAGGATGAGAGGTGACCTGATAGAGGTGTATAAGATGATGAGAGGCATTGATCGTGTGGATAGTCAGAGGCTTTTTCCCAGGACTGAAATGGTTGCCACAAGAGGACACAGGTTTAAGGTACTGGGGAGTAGGTACAGAGGAGATGTCAGGGGTAAGTTTTTTATGCAGAGAGTGGTGAGTGCGTGGAATGGGCTGCCAGCAACGGTGATGCAGGCGGATACGATAGGGTCTTTTAAGAGACTTTTGGATAGGTACATGGAGCTTAGAAAAATAGAGGACTATGGGTAAGCCTAGTAATTCTAAAGTAGAGACATGTTCTGCACAACTTTGTGGGCCGAAGGGCCTGTATTGTGCTGTAGGTTTTCTATGTTTCTATATCAGAGTTCACAACTGACATGCAACACCTCAAGGGGAAAAATAACACCGTGGCTGATTGCCTCTCAAGGCTAGCTGCAGAGGCCATATGCATGGGGGTTGACTATGCCAGTATGGCAACCAACCAAGCTACTGACCCAGAGGTCCAGACTTGCCAACAGTCCAGACCCACCAACTAGTCCCAGAAGCAAACTGACAGGACGTTATCTATAGCAAAATTATTCAGGTTTAGTGATGGCATAGCTAGTACTGCGAATAGGCCATGTTTGTAGATAATGGTGATGGTTGTATGTTGTCAATCTGCAGAAAGTTGTACACTCACCCAGTTCCATCACGGGCACAGACTGCCCCAGTGCTGTCATGTGAACAAAGTCAATGGAGAGAAGTACTGGTAGGTATGAAGCAGTCTCTTTACTCAACAAAATGAGACAGAGCAGACATCATATTGAGACCTATTTCGGAGGAAAAAAGCCTGCATGACCCAACACTACATGACATTTTATAAGATAAAGATCAAAAGATAAATCAGGCTAAAGATCAAAGGACAATTCCATATTTACAATGCTTTCTTTGAACTACACACAACTCTCACACTTCCCTCTTTGCACCCACATGACACCCACATAATGAATTTAATCAGCATTGTCTGGTCTTCCATCTGTGGTGTTTTTTAATTAACTGTGGGTTAAGGTCCTAGAAACCCACTGTTCAGAGCTGCATTTTAGATTTAACCCACGGTTCATTTTCACATTTGAAGACTGTCGACTGAAATCAGTTGCTGAAGATATTTGTTACACGTGGTAACACCTAAAAATGCCCTATCACCCAGCATTGAGTACTCCTTCAAAAAGTAATGCCTGTAAAGGCCACATTCATCAGTAAAGACCCCCATCAACCAGGACAAACCCTCTTGTCATTGCTACCATCAAGGAAGAGGTTCAGGAGTCTGAAGATGCACACTCAACATTTCAGGAACACTTTCTTCCCCTCTGCCATCAGTTTTCTGAATGGACATTGAACCCTTGAACACTACCTCGTTATTTTTTCCTCTCTTTTTACACTAATATTTAAGTTAATTTTTAATTATATATACTTATTGTAATTCATAGTTTTTATTATTCTGTATTGCAATGCACTGCTGGTGTAAAAACACAAATTTCATGACATAATTAACTTGATTCTGATTTTGATTCAGTATGGATAAGAAGAGTTACAAAAAATTCCAGGTATGCAGGTGAAAGCGAGGAGGAACAATTGAGCATGAAATTTGTATCTTTGAAAAATTTATTATGCTAATGGTTGTAACTTAAGAATTTGGGATTAGAAATTTGATTGCCTAACATTGCTATTTCAGATTCAGATTCAGTTTATTGTCATTTAGAAACCACAAATGCAATGCAGTTAAAAAATGAGACAATGTTCCTCCAGAATGATATCACAAAAGCATATGACAAAACAGACTACACTAGAAAATCCACATAATGTTTGGCAATCCCCAATCCAGAGTCCGGACAGGCTGCTGTGTATTAATATCGTGCTACCGTCTTAGCGCGTTCCCTGGAAAGGAGCTCCAGTCCCACCAGACAAAACAAGGCCAAAAACTAAAGCTACAAGACCTGCACAAAACCACATAGTTACAACAGTGCAAACAATAGCATAATTGATAAAAAACAGACCAAGGGCACAGTAAAAAAATCCAAAGATGTTAAAAGACTATAAGTTCAAATGAAATCACCACACAGTTTCCACAAGTCCCCAGGGTCCCGACAGACTCGCCATCCCATTCCGGCGGCAGATGGGAACACCCCCGCTATGGACTTCCATGGCACTGCCCGACTCAGCCTTGCAGACGCAGCACACAGTGAAAGCAACCTGACCGCAGCGGACTCCGAGTCCGTCGAACCTCCGAGCCGACGACCATCCCCTCCGGCACAGCTTCTCCGAGAACCATCCTCTGCCGAGCGTATTAAGATGGCCCCGCCAACGGCCATCGGCAACGCGACCCCGAGGACTGGGGGGCTGTTCTCCCCAGCAGAGTCCCAGACCTTACAGCAGCAGCAGCAACGAAGAAAGTCTTCCTGGAGATTTCCCGATGTTCCTCCGTGCTCCCACATCCGTTTTCAATCGATTATGATTGCGCACGGCACCCCGCTTCACAAATAACAGATAATCAGTTCCGGAGTAGCCGCTACAAGCTGTGTCACGTCGCCATCTTGGAATAATACAATATTATCTGACAGAAAACCAAATTTTACTTGAAGGGAAGACAATTCCATGTATTATTGCATCATTTCTCTAATAATGCTGGCTCTTGAGAAAGTGCTTCATACTTACAAACGTTTGTACATTGGTGACATGCATCAGATAATACCATGCAATGCCATTTTTCAATGGTGCTGGGTAAGATGTCATCATGTTTCCTAAACTGTGTCCTCCATTAACAAACCTGGTTTTAAAAATAATTTCCTTTTTGGATCCGCATGATTTAAAAGGTAATAATTGGTAGTCTCACTTACAAATACTATGCTCCGCTTCAGAAAACTCAGTAGGCTGACTGCTTATTCTAAAAATGTAATGTTATTCACTACTGAGAGTTTTACTGAACTCTTCTGTTGTTACAGAACTGGAAAACTTCTTGCACTGTGCATTTATGAAATTTGCTCAAACACTTGGAAATGGATATCGGAGGGACCACATTCAGGAGGAGGACCCTGGAGATGGAAGCATAGATTTTATTCCTTAAGCTCTACCAGGATCTCTGCTCACATCTTGACTTCTCAAAGGGCTCTTGCCTCTGCAGGCCGAGTTTTCCATAGTATTTGTGCCAAATTTTGCAACGTCCAGAGTCACATTTGTTCTGGCTGTCATATTAATGATTATAGTCACCTCAGCTTCTTAGCCTTAGGATCATTCCAGGGGCTATGCCCCATCAAAAATGCACACATAGTCATCTGTTGTCAAGTCAAACTAGAGTTTCTAGAAAGTATTGGGACCTAGAGGCAAAATAAAATAAAATTTAAAAGCAATAGCGAGAATCCACTGATAGACTGGATGAGTGCTGCTTCTGCCCGGAACAGCAGGGGGACCCCGCAGCATCACAGCGGCAGACCGGGAGCAGCGTTGGACTCTGTGGTAAGATGCTGAACTTTAAATAACTTGAGAGACTGTTTCATGGATAAGAGCACCGCTGTCACTGTGTTTGGGATAGCGCAGGCTTCGTCACCAGGATCATCACGCACAGGTGCTTCTGGGAAATGGCGCGAGGTTTAAGAAGAGCTCGGGAACCTTCAGGAGGAGTTGCCCAGTTTGAAAACATAACGGTCTATTAGGGAGCGGAGACTGTGCAGGTCGAATCCGTCTACAAGGTCCGGAGATGCAGCTGGTTTTTTCACCTAATGCCTAATGACTAATGGCTAATTACTAATGACTAATGACTAATGACTAATGGTTGATGGAACTAATGGAACTATCAAACTGCCGCACTTGCGAAAAATAAAAGGAGGGAAAAGGAAAAGTTGTTTGGTCGTTGAGTGGAATCCAGTTAAAAAACCTTCAGGTAGACACATTCAATCTATTTCAAGTGAGGAAGCTGCACATGTTCAAAGAAGAAAAAGAAATCCAACTTGACATCTGTACTCCTTTAGCAAAGCAGAAGAAGCAGAGAGGGAACGTGGACTTGCCTGCATCGCTAACTTATTATAGACTGCACTTGTGGAGTACATAAGGCACCCATGCAGAATATGAAGCTCTACATGAGTCATAAGTAATGGCTTCAATTCACTCAGAGTTCAAGTAAGAGTTGATCTTGAAAAGATATTTCAGGGGCCACACTGCTCTACTGAGGTACAGGTCTCTCTCATCCTTACCCAGCTTCTCACTCTTGTCTGCTCTGCAGTCACCCAGTTAAAGGGCTCAGCTGAGATTACGTTTGATCTCCTCAACATACAACTTTACTGTCTATTCAGTTGTGATTGTGACTTTCAGAATATATGAGACAGAATTTCTCACTTTACTATCACCTGATGCTTAGCAAACTGACAGGCAACGCTATTGCCTGATATTCCCTAGCAAGAAGAGGAGCAGCAGAAAAAAAACATGGAGAAGAATAGGAGAAAGAGGAGGAGAATGAAAAGAGGAGGGGGGAGATGAAGGAGGATTGAGCTAATATCAAAAGCATCCACAGTTTTGGCCAGTGGGAGACTGAACAGAGGATAGTGTACAAAACAGATTTAGATGTGATGTCAATGAAAATGTAATAACCTGTATAATCTCATGATACAGTGGTATCCAGTCAGAACACAGATATCTAGCTGGCTGGTAGTGTAGTGGCATCTGACTGGAATTCAAGGTGAGTAGTTCCAGGTTCAAATCCAGCTGGCTCCTTGCATGCTTCCCATCCGTGCTGGGTTGAGCTAGCAACTCGGCCTCGTAAAATATAAACAAATGTTAAAGAAATGGCAAGGTTGCCGCCCGATGTACCACAAGGTACAGAAAGAAACAACAACAACAATATAGACATCTACCAGTGCAGTATTGATTTCCTGCAAAGACTAAAACAGACATCTTTCATTTTTTGATAATAGGCTTAGGTGGCATGTCCAAAAATCCATGATAGACTTCTATTTTGCACCAGTGGCCAACACAAGTTCAAACTACTTGAATGCTACGTTGAAAATTAAGGAAAACGGTTTGTTTTTATGGTTGGTAACCTCTGGTGCTAGTTGAAAAATTGCAGGCTATGCAGTAATAGATGCGAGAACAATTAATTTGCCTCCATATTATATCAGTTCACCATGGTTCCCTGTGTGATGACATCTCACAGTGTCAGGCCTTATTCATATCAGTGTGAGTGCACTACACCTGCTGTTTTATTGCATTAGATAGAGTCAATCTCTTATGGCAGGGAGTTACTTCCAGAAAGCATTCATGGAGATGTTAGTCAGCCTTAATTCCTATGGAGCCTTGCAGTCAACTTGTTCAATAAGTGTACTGTCAGGGTCAATTTGAGTAAAGTGACAGTCAAAAAATGTGTTACTGTATACTGTTACAACAGACCCTCCATATGATTTACTACCACATGGAAACTGAAATGGGCAGGTTATGATCCTTTCGGTCAATGCTGCTTAATAGCTGCATGGAATAAATTATCTTTGGAGGCAAAGTCTTCGGGTTTAATGAAGTAATGGTCTTTTTTTCAGATTTTCAGTATGCGCTTGAGTTGCAGCTACAGAAGATTTATGCTTCAAGTTAGGTAAGGGAGATGAGAGAAGAATCTTTGCTCATTATGGCTGTGTTTAAAGGTGCAGTACATTTGTAAAAACGCACTGCTGTCATTTAGAGCCTATTATTCTCAACGGAGAAGGCCCGAATGAAGTTCTGGGATTAATTACACTCATTGAACTTCTAAGCATGATTAATCTCTGGACCCACACTGCTTTGGGAGAGAAGTCACTGCGGAAAATTGTAACTCTGAGGGTTTGCTCTCTGCAAACATATTACTCCATCATCAAGAGGATCTGCTAGTGGGACGTGTGATGCCACTTGATGGATTCTCTTTCCATGGGAGCAGAAAAGATCCACCAGCCATTGTGTCAATAGTATAACCTTAAGGGCGTAAATATTGCTCCTCTGACTCCACATAACCCCTGTGAAACGTTAACTCCTGATCACCACATGATATCTGTGCCAATCAGAAGGCCCGAATTAAACTAAATCTCTTCTGCCTGTACGTATCGTTTGCTTGGTTGATATTACTACGGCTAGTTCACTGGATGGTACAACCATAGGTTCTGCCCTAATGACAACGCCCTAATTTCTACTAAGGACAAATCGAGAAAGAAGGATGAGGTCCTTTTGGCTGAAGTTAGGGAACTAAGGGAAGAAGTTAAAGAGTAAGACCTCAGCGGTAGATGCCTCTAAATCATTACAATGGTGCCATACAACTGTGAATGCAAAAATAGTAAGATAGGGTAAATTGCTGAAAAGTGCTTAGTTTCTGGGGGAGCTAGGACATGTGAAAAATGGACAGGTTGTATCTCATTAGGGCTAGAGGCAATCTCTGTAGAGAGTTTTGCAGAGGGTTTAAACTAGTTTGACAGGGAATAGAAGCCTAGCAGTAATTTGAATGAAATGGGGGGAAATTTGAGAAGTGAAGTATGTGAGCTTAGAAGTCAGAGGAACAAATTGCAAGAAAAAGGAAACATAATTGTTTGTTGGTGCTAAATTGCAAGGAATATAACAAGACGATGAATTAAGTGCACAACCACACATGTATGATATCGTAGCAATATCATAAACTTCGTTTAAAAATGGGGAGGACGGACAGCAGTTTAGTGTTTCTAGTTACAGGATTTTCTGAAGCGATAGCAAGGGTTAGTGTAATTGGAGAAGATGTTGAAATATTGGTGAAGAAAACGATAGTAGCTGCACGGATGGATAACATGTAAGAAAAATGAAAAAACAGGGCCAAACAGATTGAAGTGAGGGGAGAAAAGGAAAATCACACAGGTGTGAATGTATTGTAAAACGTCAATCAAAAGATGCTGAAACAGTCAATTTTCAAGATATGAAAGTTAACAAGCTGACATAAAATAAAATGCTGAATGACAACAAAAATATGCAGTGTTCTGAATATCAAGGAAGGTTGTCTAAGGTACAGCTGGATATATATTGATTATAAAATTCTGTGGAACTTTGGTGGATGGAATTTGATCTTGACAAGTGCAAGGAAATGCTTTTTGTGAAGTCAGATGGAAGTGAACTAGAGAATGTTAATAGACAGAGTAATCTAAGGATGCAAATCCATACCCTGAAAGTGACAACACTGGTTAACAGACTGGTGAGGAAAGCTTGTGAGCCTGGCATAGAATATTGGAATTGGACATTTTGTTGTAAGTTTACAAAAATCAATTCGGTCTCATTGGAGTACAGTGTGCAGATGTGGAAGGATGTGATCGAACCAGAGAAAGTGCAGAGGAGACTCACCAAGATGTCACTTGGATCAGAGGACTTTACTTATGGGGAGAATTTGGAATCTGGACTCGTTTTTCCTTGGTATGACCTGATTGAAGTATATAAGATATCAAGAGGCAGACGCAAGGTGTTTGGAAACCTGGATAACACCTCCTGGCAAAATCTTTAGACTGTGAATTTGATTCCACAAACTATTTTTTTGTCCAGAAATATTTTTCTCCTTAGGTTTCTGCTCATCCTTTAATTGGTTAATTTGATTATCAAACAAGTTTTTTGCAAGTTCTTAAGCAATAAATGTATTGATCAACTATAATGCTTAAGTATATGTGGTGTGATTAATAATCTATCTTCTATTTCATGGTCTGCTGTGTGCTGTTGTCCAAACTCTTCTATAAACAAGTTTCCTTTGCAGTACAGATATCTTTGGTGATAAAGTTTGGCTATGTTCTCCATTCTGATTAACAGCTTTGCAATCTATAAATAAACTACGCATTATCTTTTAACAATAAGTAATTTGATTTCTATAAAAATTGAGTTTCAGCATCTTTACTATTACACTGCTTAAAAATGATCGCCTTCTATCCAGCAGACATTGGAGATGTCGGTCTCCGTTTCATAGGGAAGCATTGCTGCCACTTCAGCTCTTCATTTCTGAAACTACATTCGTTGTATACCTGCAGTCACAGCAACAATTAGTCTGAAGTTAGCTGCGTTCTATGTTATTTTAAATCAAGTTAACAGTAAAATTGCTGCAATAATCTGCTCATTTGAGCTAAGTTAAACTAAACCCCTAATTACTAGTTTAGCTAAGCAGTTGTCGGTATGGAAAATAGAACAGGACAACACAAGAATAGGATCTTTGGCCCATAATATCTTTGCCAAACATGAGGCTGAACTTCTTCTTCCTGAACGTATCCATATCCCTCCATTCCCTGCATATTCATATGTCTATCTAACAGCCTCTTAAACTCCACTATTCTGTCTACTTCCACCACTACCCATTCCAGGCGCCTGCACTCTATATGAAAAATGAGTGCCGCGGTAGCCTAGGGAATAGCTCGGGCCATTCTGGGGCTCGGAATTCAATTCCAGCGCCGTCTGTATGCCCTCTCCGTGGAATGTGTAGGTTTTCCCAGGTGCTCTAGTTTCCTCCCACAGACCAAAGACATACTGGTCGTTGTAAATTCACCCATAATTAGGTAAGAGTGAAATCAGGGCTGTCAGGGGCTGCTGGGGTGCCATGGGTTGTAGGGCCTACTCTGTGCTGTATCGTTAACTAACTAACTAAATAACTAAATAAGTAAGTAAATAAGAACTTGCCAGCTCATCTCTTTTGAATTTATCCCCACCATGCTAAATGCACGTTCTCAAGCTTTTGACATTTCTACGTTTGGACAAAGATTCTGACTGTGTACCCTATATATGCATCTCATTATTTTACAAACTTTACTCCCATCCACATTTTCCTCCAGAATACTGTGGACCTGCATCCAGAATAACAAACTGTTCGAGAAGCAAGCCAATTCGGAATCCAGGCTACCAATTCACCCTGGATCTTAATTTTCTAGATCAGAAGGGCAATTAGTTTTGGAAGATGGAGATTTGAGAGGTGAAAATGCATTACTGGTATTATTACAACACATGATTACAAAAAGTGGTGGTGCTGCCAGAATAAATATATTATTTAATATATGGAATATTTCAAAAGCGAAGCATCTGCTGCCAATGGAAGTCATGAAAACTGTACAGAGGTTGCATATTTCCCAATCGGTTTATTTTTTTCAGTCTACGGCTCATTACCACATGGTATAAAATAAAGAGGTGTGTAGTCAGTATAAAATTCTAAAGGATGACCTTGGTTGTTCTCAGCTGTTTTTCTTAACTGGAAGGCAGCCAAACTAATCATATTGAATGTGAAATGTGACAGAAAATAAGCAGTTAATTTCTTGACTTTAGCCCTGGTCACATTTTACAGTTTTTGGGAAAAAACAGTCCATTACCTTTCCGCCCTGTGCAGAAAGCATTTGGCTCTTTGGTTATTAGAACATTGCTGCCCTTGCAGCACGAGTTGGCTAGCTTTGTGCAATGTCAGTGTCCACATATTATGCAGCTTTCTTCACAGCTGTAGGTCTTCGGTTTGGGGGAAACTGGAGGCAGACTGTTTCACTGTAATTGCTACTCTTCAGTACAGCTCCACTTCAACGTTGGAATTGGGGTGGGTGGAAATCAAGCTAATGAACAAATCTGAGAACAATGCCCCAATTGTGCCGAGTCAGTGGCTTCTTGTTCTCAAGTCTGTCTACGTAGATAACTGAATGAAATTAACTGCTACAATTGGACAGGTTCTCCAGTAATTTTTTCCTCTGAAAGATAAACATAAAGGAATTTACATTGACTCTGATCTTTACCACTACTTACCGGAATGTCTTCATGAACGTTACGTGCCAGATATACAGATAATATCAAACCACAATGTTCGGTGAATCTGTAGGACTGTAATTTCTCATTTCAATTGGGCAATGATATATCTGCCCTGCTCGAGCCGCTAGAATCTGAGGCGTCAGTAGTTATGCATCCTTACCATCAAACAAAGATAAACACAAGTGTCTACATTGTCATGCTTAAGTGACCATGTCTGCAGTGAATATAATAAAGAAGGTTAAATTTGATAGAAGGTAGAGATAAAATTCCAGTGCATCAAAACACAGCTACTACGTAAAATCATAATTTCAGCATGTGATGGGCGAGAGGAACTGTAAAAATAATTTCATTTCTATGTTTTTGACTAAGTGCTTAAGTAGAAGTTCTTCTTTAAAGATTCTGCTATTCAGCATAACTTTTGATTCTTATTTTGATCTTTAATTTTGAGCTTTTGCCTCCTTCATGGTGATTTATAGAGTGTAGATAGACTCATGGCAATTATAGTAACTGTGCTACCATACCAGCCCGATGGCACCGGTTTATATTTAAACCATCCACCTCCTTAGTAAACCAAAATAGATTAGAAACAGCATCAACTGTCAACTTTACTTCATACTAATAAAGCTGATCTCAGCAATGCTATCACTGGTGTTCTTCCTCTTGATACAAGTGTTAATTGTTCTGATTCCAAACCCAACATTCATTGCTCAGGCTAACATATAAAAAAGACATTTTTATGTGGCACCCTTCACAAGTCAAGTACCCTTAAAGTGTAATTACTCAAATGCTGTATTAATTACGTAACTAATTTGGTGACACCAATCTTCCAAAAGTAAGATATGGTCTGCTTTAATAATATTGAATGATGTATTACAAATGGCCAGTACCCTGGAATATTTCCACTAACCTTTGAAACAACATACTGGTGTCTGTACCTGAAGAGTAGACAGGGTCTGAGTGTGATGTTGTATTGAAAAAGTAATCATTACTTCAGTCTTGCACTGAAGTGCCTCTGTTTGAACCTCTGGAATGGTATTTGGATCCATGAAGCCCCGATTTAAAGTTGACAGTAAGCTGTAGCTGATCATTGGATGAGTCATCGGTCACCTGCTCCTGATTGTGATTTCAGAAAATGAATACTCCAGGAACTGGTGAGGTATGAATATGTTTTTTTCCCTGTTAATTGTGTGTTATCTGCAGTAGACACTATTTCCTGTAGTAAACTTTCTATTTTAAATTAGTCACTAATTTTTCAGTTTTTCTGCGTTATGTATTAGAAACTTTTCAAAAAAGTGGGCTTCCAGTAAGGTGGCACTGTGCCCAGTCTCAGTGGCCCCTCTGGGTCCAAACAAAGGTACAAATGTTTGTCCTTTATGTCTTATTTACGATCACAAGACACAGCTGGATATTAAGAACATCAAGTGTGGAAATATCATTGGTGGTGCCACTCCAATGTCTTGAGATCATTCCCACAGGTAGTCCATATCACAGAAGTTTACAGGAGGGCAGAGATCACCGTAGTCTGGTTGAATGCATTGAGCTCATGACCTTCAAACACTTCTTCTCAGGGAGCCAAAGATAATTTTTCTCTTGTATTTTCACTATCTAGGTTAGCCGTTATTGAGAAGAAGCTTGTGGGATATGTGAAATGTTCCATTTTCTTTAGTGTCACTGTGGACTTTTATTGTCAGGAGAGTTGTGTTGTAAGCAGGATAGTTAGAGGACTGATACTTTGCAAGAGTATGCCCATTTCTCTGACATAACTATGTACAAGTTAATGGGAAGTCGGATCTTAGCCTTTGAAAGTGCTCATATGCAATTATCATGTGTATATTGCAGCCCAATGACTGAGGATGGAATGAGATGACTGAAATTAATCTGTTTCACTTAGTTCTACTTCATGTGAGGTACACCATTTTGATGATAAAGACCAAGAAAGTTATGTCATAACGTATATTTAACATACTGTAAGTATGCAAGGGTCTAGGTCTGTGAGATCATTTAGCTAGAATTCCTTAGCTGGAAACAAATTTCTGCAGGCAGCCCAATTTGAGAAGGATGCTTTGTAGATTATTTTAATCAAGAGTTGAACACTATTGAACAGTCAGAAACACAATGTTGATGATCTTCCCTGCCTTTCTCATGGAATTGGTGTGTGATGAGGATCATACCTATTATGCTTCTGAATAGATACACGATATAGCATGTAGCAGAGGGAAATTTGATCTATTTCCTTTCCTGAAGATTCTCACGTTTCTGGCAATCTTGAGCTTCTCTGGCATGTACTACTCTTCCTGTAGGTGAGAGACGAGGTTCTGCATTTCTAACTGAAGTTCCTCTCAACCAATATTTTAGACACAGTTCAAGAGGGGAACAGTTTCTGGTCAGAGTGGAGATCTAAGGCACTCTCCCAATATGAAGATGAATCGGTCGCTGTCAATCACAACATAAGAGATAGTAGCAGATGCTGGTCATTTAACTTCTGAGCAATGCACAGAAAAGCTGGAGGAGCTCAGTAGGACCTGATGAGTCTTGATGAAGGATTTTGGCCTGAAACATCACCTGTTTATTCCTTTCCATAGATACTGCCTGACCTGCTGATCGTCTCCAGGATTTTTGTATGTGTCTTAAGATGTCCAGCAACTGTAGAATCTCTTTTGTCCATTCAAATCCTGCCTGCTAACTCTGGCATTTGGCTGATCTTTCTCATGACACTTCTCTGTTGTACTAACCTCATGTACCAAGATTCTAATCTTCAAACCTATTGATCTCCATCTGTATGTTGGGAGATCTTAAAAAGTGGGTTATTGCAGTTTTTTCAGAGCCAAATAATTACTTGTAGTGCAAACTGTTGTGTGATATTGACCACTGTAGGTTGTTAAGCATGACCAAATAATTTATGTCAATTATGTAGTTTTAGAGTTAACTGTTGACATGAAAGCAAACACTTATCTACATTTCTTCTGGGTTGTTTACAAAAGCAAGGAGGTAGAAGTTTGATTTTAATATTTTATTCTAGATATGGGACTCCAGCTCCTATAGCTACAGCATACATTTAATACTGAAGTATCTGGAATGGGATTTCACATACACTATCCAAATCTAGTGGTGAACTAAGACATACACTTTGATAGGATAAAGAAAGTTATTTTCTTTTTTAGTCTCCAAAGCCTGCTTCTGCATTTACCCAAGGTATTTGGTTGCCTGCAAGAAGCATAGTTGTTAAAGTCAGAGACTTACAAATTGAGAACCAAAACAAAAGTTTCTCTGAGCACTCAGCAGGTCAAGTAGCATGCTTAGTGGAGAGAGAAATTGAATTTGATGGTCAATAACTAATTTTTTAATTTTTACCACAGGTTGAAGCAAGACAACATTTGTGTCACAATGAATGTTCATATATATGGCATCTAAGCCCAGGATACTGCCATAGCGCCTCTGAATGCCAGTTCAAAGAGGTATGCAGTAAAACTATCTTCCCAGATTAGTACGATTGCTGAAATTATATTCTGGAGGATACAATAATTCTGGAGGAACTGTGGATCAAAACAGGTTTGAGATGTCGTGAGGCAGTGCTGTTATAGGAAGAAGTCAAGAGTGCATGTCATATATGTCAAACTCAAGGCCCGCGGGCCAAATCCGGCCCGCGGTAGAATTATCTTTGGCCCGCGAGATAATATCTAATTACTATTAAAGCTGGCCCCAGTAATCGAAGCGCCTATGGCGTATGATATGGCTAATGCTGAGTTTATTCAGGTACCAGGTTTTCAGGGTTTTTAGTGTTTATTCGGCAGTCTTGCTCGGCAGTCTTCTTCATAAGAAACGGAATTTGTAAAGTGAAACACTTTGTAGTTATAGCAGAGACTGAGACACATGAGAGCAGGCTGAAAAAACGGAGGCAATGAAAGCTGCGTTCGCACGCGTCCGACTGATCCGGCCCGCATGAAGCTGCATTTTGCTCAATCCGGCCCGTGACCTAAAATGAGTTTGACACCCCTGGTGCATGTGCATTTAGAGTGGATCTCGAGGTGTAATGATGGCAGCAATGAGAAAAAGCACTCAAAAGTTTAAACACACCTGTGATCATGGGTCAATTTAACTTTCAGTTAAAGTCCCTATGGAATAAATTGGAGCTGAAGAATTTTTTTAAGCAAAGAGCTATGGTTGTGGAAGCAAGCTTTGGTCAACAACTTATTAAACAGAAATAATTGAGAATGCACATGGTAAAAGAGAAAGATGAAAATAGATGTTAGAGAGAAGCATGGAGCTTCTTCAAGATGGGCATTCCTGGCTGGAAAATGGTAACGTATTTATGGAATCAGTAACGTACAGACAGACAGACAAACATACTTTTTGATCCCGAGGGAAACTGGGTTTCATTACAGCAGCACCAACCAAGAATAGTGAAGAAATATAGCAATATAGAACCATAAATAATTAAATAATAATAAGTTGATCATGACAAGTGGAAATAAGTCCAGGACCAGCCTATTGGCTCAGGGTGTCTGACACTCTGAGGGAGGAGTTGTAAAGTTTGATGGCCACAGGCAGGAATGACTTCCTATGACGCTCAGTGTTACATCTCAGTGGAATGAGTCTCTGGCTGAATGTACTCCTGTACCTAACCAGTACATTATGGAGTGGATGGGAGACATTTCCAAGATGGCATGCAACTTGGACAGCATCCTCTTTTCAGACACCACCGTCAGAGAGTCCAGTTCCACCCCCACAACATCACTGGCCTTACGAATGAGTTTGTTGATTCTGTTGGTGTCTGCTACCCTCAGCCTGCTGCCCCAGCACACAACAGCAAACATGATAGCACTGGCCACCACAGACTCGTAGAACATCCTCAGCATCGTCCGGCAGATGTTAAAAGACCTCAGTCTCCTCAAGAAATAGAGACGGCTCTGACCCTTCTTGTAGACAGTCTCAGTGTTCTTTGACCAGTCCAGTTTATTGTCCATTCATATCCCCAGGTATTTGTAATCCTCCACCATGTCCACATTGACCCCTTGGATGGAAACAGGGGTCACTGGTACCTTAGCCCTCCTCAGCTCCACCACCAGCTCCTTAGTCTTTTTCACATTAAGCTGCAGATGATTCTGCTCGCACCATGTGACAAAGTTTCCCACCGTCGCCCTGTACTCAGCCTCATCTCCCTTGCTGATGCATCCAACTATGGCAGAGTAATCAGAAATACAGCACAGTTCCTTCCACCTCCCATATCCATGTGAGCCATCAAGCGTTTATCGATACTCATGCACTTGGTCCATAGCATTCCATTCAGTTGCTCTTCCAGATGCTTCATAAATGTTGTGCGAACGCATGCATCCCCCACCTTCTCAGGTAGTCACTGAAATCCCTCGGAGCAAAGAAAGTGCCAAATCACTCAATCAGCTCAAAAACACACCATCAAAATGTAAATCATGGGTTCCAGTAGAAACAGATTCACATCTGAAAGAAGAAGTAGAAGAAGTAGTTTTGTGAACTGTCTGAAGGACATCGGCTTTGGTCAGCATCTTCTTCCATTTAATCCAAGATTTAAACAAATATTCTTTGTACCTTGGTAAGCACTTGGATCGAACCATGTTAGGAAGCACTCACTGGACAAAATATAAACCCACCGTAAGAGTTCCTGAAGAATCATGTGCATACTAACAGAAATATCTTTATTGTTGTTCTACAACAGCTGCATAATAAAGTGAACTTCTATGGTTCACAGTTACTTGTGAACAGCTGTTACATAAGGACATAAGATTCATGTCCAAGAGTAAGCCAAGGAGCCTTTCAAGATTGTTCTGTCTTACAGCAAGCTCATGGATAATCCAGTCTTAGCTCAGTAGCACTTTCCTGCAGTTCCCCTTTACTTTTTGACTCCCATGTGACTACCATCTCTGGGCTGAAAATATACTGCGTCTCCTCCTGCACAGCTCTCTGGAGCAGAACATTTTAAATGTTCATGGCCCTCCATAAAAATAAATTCCATCTTAAAAGGCCAACCCTTATTCTGAATCAATGCCTCATACTTTCAGAAAGCTCCACTAGTGGAACCATCTTCTCAGCTACACCCTATCAATACCCCTAAAAATGTTATGAGTTGCAGTTAGATTACCCTTCATTCTACTAAATTCCAATGAGTACAAGCCCAACCTGCTCAACATTTCTTCATACATCAACCCCTTTTGACCAGGAATCAACCTACTGAGCCTTTTTCTGCATAGTCTCCAATATATTATTCCTTAAATACAGAGTCTAAAATGGTATGCATGTTCCACCAGTACCTTGTAAAACTGTAACAAAACTACCCTACATTTACACATCATCCCCCTTGTAATAAAGATCATGCAGATTCTCAATCACGGAGTATAAATCAGAAAGTGCACTTTATTAAATTTTGTACAGAAAATGAAAGGGAGAAAATGATGGGATCAAGAGAGAAAGAAGAGAGAAAAAATGTTTAAAAAAATTATTTTTATTTATAATTTCAAAAATACTTCAGAAATAACTAAAGTCTGAAATAAATATTTTGAAATTTCAATTCTAGGCAATTTGTTTGGCAGTTTTAAGTTTTATTGGACTACTAAAATCCACATTTTCTTGAATGGCCCAGTCCCAATGTTTCCTGCCATATTTGTTTCACACATTAATTCTCCATTTCCACATCCGTATGCAGCTCTCTTAGTACAGGCTGTTTCTGTGTAACGAAAGGATATCCTCAAGTTGAATTTGTCCATATGCTGGAAAATACTCAAAAATCATTGGAAATGGTAACCATTTGTGGTGAGTAATATCAAAAGCACAAAAGCATATAAGGCTGATGAGAAATGGTGTGCGAGAGGAAGCTAACTCTGCCTTTTGTAAGAACTGATGTAGGTAATTATGTCAGACTTTCGAATGTAGTAATTTATGGGAGCTTGTTTGTTTGGAAAGAGTGTTCGTAAGTTTGCATTCATAACCCAGTCTGTTGATATTTCACAGTGAATTTGATCATGTGGATAGTTCGAGGCTTTTTCCCAGGGCTGAAATGGTTGCCACAAGAGGACACAGATTTAAAGTGCTGGGGCGTGGGTGAGTGCATAGAATGGGCTGCCGGCAACGGTGGTGGAGGCGGATATGATAGGGTCTTTTAAGAGACTTTTGGATAAGTACACGGAGCTTAGAAAAATAGAGGGCTATGGGTAAGCCTAGTAATTTCTAAGGTAGGGACATGTTGAGCACAACTTTGTGGGCTGAAGGGCCTATACTGTGCTGTAGGTTTTCTATGTTTCTATGTTTTTTAATTTCTGACAAAGTGGTGACTTTACTGGCAAGTTCCAAACATCTGTGTTCAACTGCACATGTGCAGTCGAGAAAGTTACTTTCAGATTACTTTCTAGTAATAGTGAACATTGATTGATTCCCATTATTTTGACTTTAAGGTTTGGTCTGTGGTTTTAGAAGGTGGCAAGCAATCTAGAATAATTGTTATCTGTTACCTTCACTGAATACCTTTCACTCAAAAGCAATAGTTCATTTAATGTACTAATATCAAGTTTCACAGGAGTCAATAACCTAAATTGAAGTGAAGGTAATACAAAACTATACAAAGCTACTAAGATTAAATTAGCTACCTACTTCACCCCTCCCATCACCATTTAATCCTAAAGCATTTGCTGCAATATAATTAGCTTGATGGATATAATAAGCAAGGCATTGAGTGCACCATGGTTGCATGCATTGCAAGTTGTTTTCATGTTGCTAAAAAGAGCTAAGAAAGCCAAATGAAAGGTTAAGATCCACAATGTGGGGTATTGTGAGGATTAAAATGATCAGGAAAGTGTATATATCAGAAGAGTATTGATTAGGTCATGTATAGTTTTTCCAACTCAGCCAGTAGTAAGACGGAAAGACTAAGGGAAGTGAAAGTTTTGAGTTTAAGGTCCTGGGAAACTAAATGAATTGGGATATAGACAATGAGGTTCTAATAACTATTGTACATATTTTGTTTCACTGAAGAAAGCAAGCAAGAAAAATAGAAAAATTCTGTCTTTACTGATAATTAACATATAGCATTGATGGTAATACTGTGCAGAGGAGTTGGAAACCCGTATGGAAATTGGGCAGCATGTAGATTATTTAAAGGAAACAAATGATGGTGGAAGTAAGGTTGCTTCAGGGTAATCAAGACCAGTCTGTAACCTGCAGTGAAAATGATAATATGTGTGCAAAGATACCAACCAGAGAATAGTGAGGAAATTTCCAAATTCTGCAGATTTCTTTCCAGGGAAAGCATGAGTATGTCCAAACAAATCCTCAAATATGTACTACCTAATGGAGTCACTTTTTTCAACTGCTGCTTGTGGAATGTGCCATACACAATTAGTCAACTTGCATACCTATGAGATGATCAAAAAGCAAAAACTGAACATACTGGAAATACGAAATAACAGAAAATGATGGAAGCAACCAGCAGTTCAGCCAGCATCTATGGAGAGCGAAATGGACTCAACATTTCACGTTGATAGCTTTCATGAGAGTAGCTTACACTTCCAAAGTAATTCGTTCATAATGATATTTTTAAGTGTGAAAAGTACTTTATAAATTTTACTTTTAATCTTTTTTTCTTTTTGTATTTGCACAGTTTGTTGACTTATGCACTTTGGTTGTATGTCCATCTTCTTGGGTGTATTTGCTGGGAATGCCTGCAAGCAAATGAATCTCAGCATTGTATATGGTGACGTACACCATATGTACTTTGAACTGTTAGTGTATCTGAAAACACCAAATGTTCTTGTACAGTTCCATAGATGGCAATACTTTCTACTCCCTCGTTGAAGTTGATGAATAAACATGGATTATCAGTGGTAGTTAATTCGAGGATACTTAACAGCTAAACTAGTTATGGAAACCTAGGAATTACAATAAGGTGCTCAGAGCTACTGTCTATTCTACTGCATGGTTAGATCATGAATGAGTTAAACCTTATTTCAATTTGGCTGCCTAGTTTCCATATCCCTTAATATCCTTACATAACAAAAAAACCATTTTGATGGTTTCAATTGATTCAGCAACAACACCTTGTTGGGACCAGAAATTCAAGATTCATTTTACCCTTTATATCAAAATGTGTGTTCTGACATCATCTTTCAGTGTTCCAGCTGTTATTTTGGTACTCTGCCAAAATGAATGTTGTAGAAACTGTGAGAGACAATTTGTAACTGGAATGCTGCTGTAAATCACTAATCCACTGACGTTGCCCTGTCTTAGTTCTCATCTGAGTTTCAATAGCAGGATGAAAATGCTTTACCTTCCAGGGAGGTGGCACTGAGATTATTTCTCTTGAGCAAATCGTGTCCTGTGGTAGGTGGTCGAGGTCAAGACCACTATTGCTGGGTGTGAAGAGTCACTATTTGTGAAGGGCAGTGCAGGAAGATCATGCAGGCTTTGGAATCAGAACAAAAGGAATCAGAGGCTCCATCATACTTTTCTCATTTAGTATTACAAGATTATTAAATTAAAGATGAGAATCTTTCAGAACAGATCAAAAATGAACATAATTCAACCTTTCATTCCTTATTTACCCACCCATGAATATATATGGACCTGCGCAAACAATACAGTTTTGCAGGGCTGCAGTAACCCATTGGGTAAAGCTGTTTGTACTATTTGAGCTTTTTGATGGAAAGTAGCCACAGATAAATCAAATTTCTAGTGAACTGCCTTTTGAATTGAACAATATTGATTCAAAGTCATGCGTTCACTAAAGGGAGAGTGAGTATTAAAAAAATCATCAATATGATACATTAATTGAGAAATATTAATAACCTAGGAATGTTTTATGATTGGATTAAATGTAAGTGATTGTAGTCCGGGATGGGTAGATAGTTTGTACATATTGGTCCTCAGAGAGTTATCAGATAATTCCCTTTAAACAAACAGTAGAAGTAAGTATGGAATGAGCTACAGAGAAGCTGAAAACTATGATCCCTTTATTTTTCCCTTATCCCAGGGGTAACCATGGCAGAAACAGAAATCATTTTCTGTTTGTTTTTTCTTTAAATGCAAGTTTCTTTTGTTAGGTGTATTCAGGTGCCCAGCTATTAGGAAAAAGTCGAGCTATTCATTTAATTATTTTTTCTAGAATAATGTAAATATAATAAACTTTTGATCCCCAGAAAAAATAAATTAAATAAAGGATTAAAGTCAGATATTTCATCTCCCAAATAAACTATAGCTGAATCTAGAATGTTTTGTTAATCTTACTGACCATATCTCCTATTTTCAAAGGTAGTCATAACAAGCTACTATTGTGAAACAGGATAGAAGCATATCAATAGCTTATTTCTAAGTGTTGCAAGTTAATTTTGCTTTCCTTGTCTCATTGGCCTTGAATTAATGACTGTGGTTAAGAAAGTCAAACAAAGCATACAAACCATAATCAACATAATCTGTAACAGATTGATAATTAAAAATAATCCTAGTAGACAAACAACTACCATTAACAAGCAAAGCAGTTTTAAGGTTCAATTTCATTCAACCTATGCAACATTTCAACATCCCAAATAGGGAAATCTCTTAGACATTTGTTCATAGTTCCTGACCCTAATACCCACCCCAACTTTCAATTTCTCTACACTTTCAATAAGATTTAATTACTTCCATGTGCCAATCTTAAACTGGAGGATCGTAACAATACATAGTTAGAGCATTTAAAAGACTCAGCTTTTTACTTCTGTATCAATAAAAAATCAGCAAAGGCCTACCGAGAATTTACAGGACAAGGTAAACATCATTTACTTTCTTTCTCTAGAATGAGAACTTAGAATGGAGTTCTGCTTTTTGTGGCAGTGTGATTTTTGACCTGCTTAACTCCCCCAAAAGTAAGTTTTAGTAATTGCTTTCAAGACAATATTGTAGTTAACAATTACTGAAGAAGAGGTGACAGTGGTCTTGAAGCTCATAAAGGTGGATAAGTTCCTGGGACCTGACCGAGTATACTCTCATACATTGAGGGAAGCAAGAGAAAAAAGTGCTGGGACCTTGGCAGAAATTTTTGTGTCTTCCTTGGCTATAATGAGGTACTAGAAGTCTGGTAGGTGGCTAATGTGGCACCTTGACTTAAGAAGAGCTACAAGGACAAGCCAGGGAACTAGAAGCAGGTGAGTCTAATATCAGCAGTGAAAAATTACTGGAGGGAATTCTGAGAGACAAGAGCTGTCCATTTTTGGAAGGCAGGGACTGATTAGAATTAGTCAGCTTGGCTTTGTGAATGGAAATCATGTCACAAATCTGTTACAGTCTTTTGTAAAAGTGACAAAGAAGATTGACGAGGCCAGGGTAGTGTACATTGTCTTTGTAGACTTGACTAAGGCTCTTGACAAAGTCCCATATGATAGGCTGGTGCAGAAGGTGAGACCACATGGAATCTAGGGTGTGTTAGCCATGTAGATACAAAGTTGACTTGGTGGAAGGTATCAGAGGATTGCAGGGCAGGATTATTTTTCAAACTGGAGATCTGTAACCATGCCACAGGGACCAATGCTTGATCCCCAGTTGTTTGTCACATACGTTCATGATTTGGATGAGGATGTTGGTGGCAGTGGTTAGTAAGTTTGTGTAATTCACTTAAATTAGTGGTGTGGTAGACATTGAAGAAAAAATTCTGAGGTTATAACAGGATCTAGATTAAATGGGAAAGTGGGCAAAAGAATGATAGACAGAATTTAACTCAGACAAGTGTGACATAATGCATTTTGTGAAGATAAAGCAGGGCCAAGCATACATGGTGCATGGCAGGGCATCTATGATATCAGTGCACAGTTCCCTGAAAGTGTTAACAGTGTTAGAGAAGATAGAGAAGAAGACATATGGCATCCTTGCCTTCATCAAGGCATTGGATACAAGAGCTGGGATGATGTATTGCAGTTGCATCTGTGTAAGGTATTGGTGAGAATACCTGGTGTACTGTGTGCAGTTTGGTCACCAGACTATAGAAACAATGTGATTATGCTAAAGAGGCTGTTGAAAATATTCATAAGGTATTTGCCAGGACTGGAGGACTTGGGTTAATAGAAGTGACTGCCTTTTCGCTGGCTACGTAGAACAGTCCATGCTCCAAACCTTCCCCGGTAATGCTCCCCAACTCTTTCTTCGCTACATTCGTGCTGCTTCATGCACACGTGCTGAGCTCATCAATTTCATCAGCTTTGCCTCAAACTTCCACCCTGCTCTTAAATTCACTTGGTCCATTTCTGACATCTCTCGTCCCTTTCTCAATCTCTCTGTCTTCATCTCTGGAGACAAACTGTTGAATGACATCTTTTATACACTTACCAATTCCCATGGCTATCTTGACTATACCACTTCCCACCCTGTCGCCTGTAAAAATGCCATTCCCTTTTCTCAGTTCCTTTGTCTCTGCCGCATCTGTGTCCCCATTTTCCAGGACATCAGAAATGTTCTTCTTCAAAGAATGGGGCTTCCTTTCCTCCACTATTGATGCTGCTCTCACCCGTATCCTCATTTTCCACATACCCGTGCTCATCCCAGCTTCCTGCTGTCTTGACAGTGTTAAAGTTCCACTTGTTCTTACCTACCACCCCATGAGCCTCTACAGTCAAAACATCATCCTCTGCAACCTCCACCATCTCTAAAGGGATCCTACCACCAAACATATCTTTACCTTCCCTCCCCTTTCTGCTTTCTGCAAGGATAACTCCATCCATGATTCCCTTGTCCAATTGTCCCTCTTCACTAATCTCCCTCGCACTTATACCACAAGCAGCCTAAGTGCTACACCTGCCCGTCCACCTCCTCCCTCACCTCCATTCAGGGATCCTGACAGTCATTTCAGATGAGGCATCACTTCACCTGTGGATCTGCTGTGGTCGTCAACTGTGTCTGGTGCTTTGAGTATATAACAAGCGCTGTGGAGAGAGGGGAACAGATGGATATTATTTACTTGGATTTCCAGAAGGCTTTCAATAAGATGCCACATAAAAGACTTATCAATAAGGTTACATAGCATTGGGGGTGATGTATTAGCATAGGTAGATGGTTGGTCTACTAATAGAAAGCAGAGAGTTGGGATACATGAGTGTTACTCCAGTTGGCAATTGGTGGTGAGCGGTGTACTGCAGGGGTTGGTGCTCGGCCCACAACTGTTCACGATATACATTAACAATCTGGAAGAGGGGACCGAGTGTAAAGTATCTAAGTTTGCTGATGATGCTAAATTGAGTGGAAAAGCAAATTGTGCAGAAGATTTGGAGAGTCTGCAGAGATATCCATAGGTTAAGTGAATGGGCAAATGTCTGGCAGATGGAGTACAGTGTTGGTAAATGTGAGGTCATCCACTTTGGAAGGAGAAACAAAACAACAGATTATTATTTAAATGGTAAAACTATGCAGCTTGCTGCTGTACAGAGGGACTTGGGAGTGCTTGTGCATGAATCACAAAAGGTTGGTTTGCAGGTGCAGCAGGCTATCAAGAAGGTAAATGGAATGTTGGCCTTCTTTGCTAGAGGGATTGAGTTTAAGAGCAGGAGGTTATGCTGCAACTGTATAGGGTACTGGTGAGATCACACTTGGAGAACTGCATGCAGTTCTGGTCTCCTTACTTGAGGAGGGATATACTGGCTTTGGAGGCGGTGCAGAGGAGGTTCACCAGGTTGTTTCCGGAGGTGAGGGGGTTAGACTATGAGGAGAGATCGAGTCGACTGGGACTGTACTCGCTGAAGTTCGGAAGAATGAGAGGGGATCTTATGGAAACATAAAATTATGGAAGTGTTAGATAAGATAGAGGCAGGAAAGTTGTTTCTACTGGTAGGTGAGACTAGAACTAGGGGACATAGCCTCAAGATTCAGGGGAGTTGATTTAGGAAGGAGATGAGGAGGAACTGCTTCTCTCAGAGAGTGGTGAATCTGTGGAATTCTCTGCCGAATGAAGCAGTGGAAGCTACCTCAGTAAATATATTTAAGACAAGGTTGGATAGATTTTTGCAGAGTAGGGGAATTAAGGGTTATGGGGGAAAAGGCAAGTAGGTGGAAATGAGTCCATGGTCAGATCAGCTGTGATCTTATTGAATGGCAGAGCAGGCTCAACGGGCCAGATGGCCGACTCCTGCTCCTATTTCTTATGTGCTCCTGACGCATCCCGCTCTGCACTGGTGAAACCCATTGTAAATTGGGGCACTGCTTCGTCAAGCATCTCCGCTCCATCTGCTAAGGGTGGAACATTCTGGTGGTCAAACATTTTAATTCCAGTTCCCATTTTCTTTCTGACATGTCTGTCTATGGAATCTTCTTGTGCCAAGATGAGGCTATCCTCAGGGTGGAGGAGCAACACTTGTGTAGTCTCCATTCTGATGTCATGAATATGGATTTCTCCTTCTGGTTAAAAAAAAATTCCTCCTCCTTGCCTCTTCTTCTGTTTCCCACTCTGGTTTCTTACCTCTTCTCACCTGCATATCACCTCCTCTGGGTGCCCTCCTCCTTCTCTTTCTCCTATGATCCACTCTCCTCTCCAGTCAGATTCCTTCCTCTCCAGCCCCTTACCTGGCTTCATCTATCACCTTCTAGCTAGTCCTCCTTCCCCTGCACCCAGTTTTTCATTCTGGTGTCTTCTGCATTCCTGCTCAGTCCTGAAGAAGGGTCTTGGCCCGAAATGTCGACTGTTTATTTATTTCCATAGATGCTGCTTGACCTGCTGAGTTCCTCCAGTATTTTGTAAATTACTATAAATTGCACCTTGCACATTTAGACGGAGACGTAACATAAAGATTTTTACTCCTTATGTATGTGAAGGACGCAAGAAATAAAGTCAATTCAATGTGGTGCTCTGGATTTGTTGGAGCTGGAATGACCTGAAGAGTTTTATAAAATAAGGGGCACAGAGAAGGTGGATGATCATTGTGTTTTTCCAAGGCTGGGAGAGTTTAAAACTGAGAGCATAGGTTTAAGATGAGAAAGGTGTTTGAGGGGCAAGTTTTTCCATATAGAGGATGTTGGATCTGTGGAACAACTGCCAGAGGATGAGGAATCAGCAGGTACAGTTACAAAGCTTAGAAGACGTTTGGACACTGATGGATAGCAAAGGTTTAGGGGGATATCGGTATGGATGTTTTCAGCCTTAGGGCCCAATTCCTTTGTGGATAACACTGAAATAGGCACAGAAGATATAGAAAAATATTTAATACTAACCTTACAGTAGCACTCTATTAGTTAGTTTACAAATGGGAATTAAGTCAAGGATTTTTAATCTACATTACACCAGCAGGAGGCATTCTAGTGGTGATTATTACAGTGTATACAATATTATTACAGTGATTATTACAGTGGCCCAATAGCTAAAAAGATAAAAACAAGACAAACTATCGTTTAAAAGAGTAACAAATCATGTATTTAAATGCAAAGGTTGTTATAGCCAGGGCTGATAGCTGGGATAAGCTCTCTCTACCTATTAAAGTTCCCAATGGAAACAACTGAGTCCACCTCCTGGCCTTCACTAAGTCAAGTGGAACTGTTCTACTGATGGGAAAAGGGGCGAAGGCGGGTTACTAGCACCTTAAAACTAGTTGCGTCGGGCAGCTGGGGATCATCAGCTGAGGCTGGTAGCTCATCTAGGAGAAGGAAAGCTCTGATTTCAAATACGATCTGGTGCTTTCCCAGCATGTATGATGAATAAACCCTTCTTGGGCTTCCAGCCGTGTACAGGTATCAATTAAAATCGTTATCAGTACCTGGCTAGAAGCCCGGGAAGAGTTTATTAGTCTCACCTTAAGCCTCTGCTGCCTGGCGGCTATACCCACTCATAGGGAAAGCTTCGGAATAAACTCCAAGGAAACAACTAGAGCTGGAGTTCCTGGGGCAGTGTTACGTTGCATTCAACACTGACTGGCAACTCCTGTGATACAACCGTTGCCAAAATCTGACGATCTCTACCATTCCTGTGGATTTATTAGCTGCATGGAGACAGGAAGCCTGCTACATGGGCAGAAGTTCAATCTCCATATCCTACTGCTCTGGCTCGTGTATCATGTAGACAGCTGGAATGAAATATGCGTGGTCGACCCCAACCAATGGAGCGCCTCAAGATTTAAATGAAATATAGAACAAATTAGAACACTACCAATACCACTACAGTACTATAAAACTGTCTATTAGTCAAGTCAAGTCATTTTTTATTGTCATTTCGACCATAACTGCTGGCACAGTAAAAATGAGACTTTTTCAGGACCATGGTGCTACATGAAACAATACAAAAACCACACAAGCAACACACACAAAATGCAGGTGGAACGCAGCAGGCCAGGCAGCATCTATAGGGAGAAGCGCTGTTGACGTTTCAGGCAGAGACCCTTCGTCAGGACCCTTCTCAGCCCGAAACGTCGACAGCGCTTCTCCCTATAGATGCTGCCTGGCCTGCTGTGTTCCACCAACATTTTGTGTGTGTTGCTTGAATTTCCAGCATCTGCAGATTTCCTCGTGTTTGCCTGAACTACATAAAACAACACAAAAAAAACTACACTAGACTACAGACCTACCCAGGACTGCATAAAGTGTACAAAACAGTGCAGGCATTACAATAAATAATAAACAAGACAATAGGTACAGTAGAGGGCAGTAAATTGTCAGTCCAGGCTCTGGTTATTGAGGAGTCTGATGGCTTGGGGGAAGAAACTGTTATATAGTCTGGTTGTGAGACCCCGAATGCTTCGGTGCCTTTTCCCAAATGGCAGGAGGGAGAAGAGTTTGTATGAGGGGTGCGCGGGGTCCTTCATAATTCTGTTTGCTTCGAGGATGCAGCGTGTGGTGTAAATGTCTGTAATGGCGGGAAGAGAGACCCCGATGATCTTCTCAGCTGACCTCACTATCCGCTGCAGGGCCTTGCGATCTGAGATGGTACAATTTCTGAATCAGGCAGTGATGCAGCTGCTCAGGATACTCTCAATACAACCCCTGCAGAATGTAATGAGGATGGAGGGTGGGAGATGGACTTCCCTCAGCCTTCGCAGAAAGTAGAGTTGCTGCTGGGCTTTCTTTGCTATGGAGCTGGTGTTGAGGGACCAGGTGAGATTCTCCAACAGGTGAATACCAAGAAATTTGGTGCTCTTAACAATCTCTACCAAGGAGCTGTTGATGTTCAGCGGGGAGTGGTCGCTCCATGCCCTCCTGAAGTCAACAACCATCTCTTTTGTTTTGTTCACATTAAGAGACAGGTTGTTGGCTCTGCACCAGTCCGTTAGCCACTGCACCTCCTCTCTGTAAGCTGACTCGTTGTTCTTGCTGATGAGACCCACCACGGTCGTGTCATCGGCGAACTTGATGATATGGTTCGAGCTGTGTGTTGCAGCACAGTCATGGGTCAGCAGAGTGAACAGCAGTGGACTGAGCACACAACCCTGGGGAGCCCCCGTGCTCAGTGTGATGGTGTTGGAGATGCTGCTCCCAATCTGGACTGACTGAGGTCTCCCAGTCAGGAAGTCTAGGATCCAGTTGCAGAGGGAGGTGTTCAGGCCCAGTAGGCTCAGCTTTCCAATCAGTTTCTGAGGAATGATTATGTTGAATGCTGAACTGACATCTATGAACATCGTTCAAAAGTACGTGTCTTTTTTATCCAGGAGGGTTAGCGCCAGGTGGAGGGTGATGGCAATAGCGTCGTCTGTTGAGCGGTTGGGACGGTACGCGAACTACAGGGGTTCCAGTGAGGGGGGCAGCAGGGTCTTGATGTGCCTCATGACGAGCCTCTCGAAACACTTCATGATGATGGATGTGAGAGCAAAGGGACAGTAGTCATTAAGGCAGGACACTGAAGACTTCTTTGGCACAGGGACGATGGTGGAGGCCTTGAAGCACGTTGGAATGGTGGCGCTGCTCAAGGAGATGTTGAAGATGTCAGTGAGAACATCTGTCAGCTGGTCTGCACATCCTCTAAGCACTCTGCCAGGAATATTGTCTTGTCCAGCAGCCTTCCGTGGGTTCAATTAGTTATTGAAGGAGGAATTCATCCAGAGTACACTGCCACAGATTGACTGTAAATGAACAAGTTCAGTGCAGACACTTAGTGCAGATGATGGACTAACTTCATACATTCCTTTGATGATTGGATCCTCTAAATCTTCATTTTCATTGAAACATGAAAATGTTATAATGCTTGTTTTGTAGCAAAACAGTTCTGAATGATCTTACTGCTTATTTCTTGCCAACTATCAGTGACAAAAATCATTGCTCTTTGAAGACAAACGTGCAACTGATGCTATTTAAAAATTACTTGCTCTAAGCATGGTATGGTGTACTTTTTTACTTCTTTCAAATATGATTCTACTACTAAACTTCATGCATTTGGAACCTAAGATTTGTACTTTGAGGGTGTGTTTTTGGGCTGATCGAGTGATCTGGTACTTTGCTGTCTCTGAGGGAGTTTGGTGAGCTTTCAAACAGAGTGTGCGGTCTAGAGGCCAGCAAGTCTGCAGAAGGAGCACAAGTGATGATTGACTCCATTGCTTCTCTCCAACAGGGATGAAGTCAATGAGGATGTTCAGTGCCACCTACCTGCATCTGACCGATCTGCCTTCCCCTCTCACTAGCTACTGTCTGAGTGCAGGAGTCTTGGGATCCATGTAGCAAGAATGGATCAGCGAGGCTGTGGACTTGTTTTGGAGGACTCTGTGGTTCACGTTGCATGTGTTCCTGGATTCTGGTTACTCTTCTTTTTGTTGTTTTTATACAGTTTCATCGATGTGGACTGGGTTGCATTGATGAAGAACGGCACTGTAGCCAGCAGTGGATGAGTGGTGCAGTGCTGAACTGAACTAAAAGTGAATACTACAGGACTCCTGATCTGTTGTTTGATGTTCCCTTCCTTTTTGCTGTTTGTGCAATTTGTTCTTTTATTATGCATTAGGTGTTTGATGTTTTCTTGAACCGGTTCCATGGTGTTTCTTTGTTTCATGGCTACCTATGGAAGAACAAACCTGAGTTGTATTCTGTATAGATATTTCGATAATAAATGTACTTTGAATCTATTAACGGCCACACAAGTGCATGTGATTTAGGCTAATTATAAACTTTTTAGCAACAGTCTCCCATCCCAGTTAAGCAGCATAGTGTCCCAAAAAAATGATGGGAACCCTGGCTATTATCTCTAAGAGTTGTCCCAAATAAACAGCTGTCCCTCTTAACCAATGGACTAATTAACTGGAATCCATTGCATTATTATTTGTATTTTGTAAATTCATTAAGTATATATTTCAAGATGTGACTGTTAAAGAAATACTTGCAATGCAAAGCACCATCTGTGGTTAAAATATATTGTTTCCTTTGCCACATTTGCCTGTCTTTTCGCTCTACAGAAATAGAACCAACAGCCTTTTGAGAAATGTGGCATGGTGATTAGAATCAACCACCAGCTGAGAAATCTTTCCTTATCTTTGGAGGTAACACAGCACTGAACGACGTTAACTCTAAAACAGTGGAAGTTACATCAAGAATAAGAATGTTAAATGCCAAGTTCAGAGAATTGCATTGTTGGTTTCTATTGTGTAATTCTACACTGACATTGACCTCGTTAATCTTAGCCTGGCATTCACCACTAATGTTTTGCAACTTCTAGCAGTCATCACAGTATAGTACAGTCAGTGCAATCTTTCCACCAGGTGACTGATAAACTGGGATACCGTTATAAAAATGACTTCCTTTCATCTACAGGAGTTTTCAGCGGATTTGTCAGTGATGAAAGATGAGGAGAACACTCCCAGAGGGTCAGAAGAACCTTGCAACCAGGTGAAGAAGAAAGCCAAAAGAAGGTATATTCTTTACTCAAAGACCGTGGACAACCTTTGGGTCACATCATTGTTGCTAAAGATGTCTCAAACAAAGATGAGTTAATTTTGGAGACGCAAGAAACAGATGATGTTGGAAATCTGAAACAACACAAAGGAGCTAGAGGAAATTAGCCCATTAAGAACCATCAATCAAGGGAAATGAACAGTCATCATTTCAGATTGAGACCCTCCCAGGCAACTTTGACCCACAGCAATTCACCTGGCACTGAAACAGGTACTTCATCTGTGGCAGATGCCATCTCTCTGGCCCTGTTCTCATCTCCATTCAGCATAGAAACCCATGTTAGGCTATTGTTTAATGACTAGAGCTAAGCCTTTAAAACTATAATTTGGGGAAACTTGCAATGTAAGGAAATGCCCATATCTGTTCTGCCTGCTCCTGTAGACTAAAGCAAAAGTAGAAAAATTCTTCTCTTCTTGAGGGTAGAATTTGCATGACCTCAGTAAGGCAATAATGAGTGACAAAATATGAAAGATTAGCTTTATTTGTCAACATGCTGCCCAAATGACCCTTCCTCACCGATACCCGAGTTTCACCAAGAGCATCTCGTCACAGCTATGTCAAACATGGAAGAGAGAGTTGAAATCCAGAGGTGAAACTGAAGACAATGGCACAACAGACTGCAGATCAGGAATCTGAAGCAAGAAAAAAACTGCTGCAGAAACTTAGTGGGTCAATCAGCAAGTGTTGAGGGGGTGGAAACTGGGAGAAGGGAGAGAGGAATTGTTGATGTTCTTGGTCAAAACCCAACATGAGACTGAATGACTAATAACATTTGATTAAGCTAAGAAAGAACTGCTGGGGGATCTCAGCCCAGCAGCCAGCAACCGGAGGGTGAAGCAACACAGCACAACCTCTTACTCAATGTCAGCAAGATGAAGGAGCTTATTTGACTTCAAGAGGAGGAAACCAGAGGTCCATGAGCTAGTCCTCATCAGAGGATTAGAGGTGGAGAGGGTCAGCCACTTTAAATTCCTTGATGTTATCATTTTGGAGGGCCTGTCCTGGGCCCAGGATGTAAGTGCAATTATGAAGAAAGTACAGCAGTGCCTCTACTTCCTTAGGAGTTTGTGAAAATACAGCATAACATCTAAAACTTTGACAAACTTCTATGGATGTGTGGTGAAGAGTATATTGACTGGCTGCATCATTACCTGGTATGGAAATACCAATGTCCTTAAGTGGAAAATCCTACAAAAGGTAGTGGATATGGTCCAGTTTACCAAGTGTAAACACCTCCCCACCATTGAGCACATCTACACGAAGCACTGTTGCAAGAAAGCAGCATCTATCATCAAGTCTTCCCATATCCCAGGTCATGCTCTCTTCTCTTTGCTGCAATCAGGAAGAAGCCACAGGTGTCTCAATACTCACACTACCAGGTTCAGGAATAGTTATTACCCCTCAACCATCAGGCTCTTTAACCAAAGGGGATAACTTCACTCCACCTGCTCCATCATTGAAATGTTCCCACAACCAATGGTCTCATTTTCAAGGACTCTTCATCTCATGATCTTGATATTTATTGCTTTTTTTAATTATTATTTCATTGTTTTTGTATTTGCATTTTGTTTACTTTTGCATAGTGGTTGAAGGCCCAAGTTAGTGCGGTTTCCTTTGATTCTATCATGGTTATTATTTTATTATGAATTTACTGTGAATACCTGAAAGAAAATTGATCTCAAGGTTGTATGTGGCGACTTATGCGTACTTTTGATAATAAATTTACTTTGAATTTTGAACTTCAATATTGAGAATAGTAAACAAAAAGATGGAGATGCATATCAGGTATTGGCAAGAAGGAGCAAACGAGGTACTTGGAGGAGTACAAGAAATGCAAGAGAACACTTATGCAGGAAATCAGGAGGGCTAAAAGAAGACATAAAGTGGCTCAAGCAGGCAAGCTGAAGGAGAATTCTGAGAGCTTCTACAGCTATATTAGAGACAAAAGAATAGCAAGGGATAAAATCAGTCCTCTGGAAGATCAGAGTAGTTACCTGTGCATTGAGCCGAAAGAAATGATGGAGATCACAAATGGATATTTTGTATCTGTATTTGCTCAGTGAGCAGAGCAGCAGTGAGGTCATGGTCTTTATACAGATTACAGATGAGGAGGTGTTTGCTGTTTTCAGGCACACTACCATGGATAAATCTTAAGGGCCTAACAAGGTGCTCCCTCTGACACTATGGTTGTCCAGAGCAGAAATTGCAGGGATACTAAGTTTTCAGTATCACTGAGAAGTGAATCTGAAAACGTCCTTAAAGAACGGATGAGGTGCTGGAGTATTGGAGGATAGCTAATGTTGTTCAGTTGTTCAAGAAAGAATCTAAGAATAAGCTGGAAAATTATAGGCAGTGAGCCTGATATCAGTAGTTGGTAAGTTATTGGAAGGTATTCTAGGGGACCATTTACTGTATATAAGAATTTGAATATATAGGGAGTGATTAGGAATAGTCAAAATGGCTTTGTGCGTGGTAGGTCATCTCTATCCAATCTTATAGAATTTTCCAAGGAAGTTACCAGGAAAGTTGATGAAGGCAAGGCAGTGGATGTTCTCTACATGGACTTTAGAAAGGTACTTGACAAGGTACTGCATGGGAAATTGATCAAGAAGGTTCAGTTGCTCAGCATTCAAGATGAGGTAGTAAATTAGATTCAACATTGGTTTCACGGGTGAAGCCAGAGTGTGGTAGTAGATGGTTACCTCTAGTGGTGTACGACAGCAATTGGTGCTGGGCTCATTGTTGCTTGTCATCTATAATAATGATCGGGATGATAATGTGGTAAATTAGATCAGCAAATTTGTGGATGACTCTAAGGTTGTAGCTAGTGGACAGTGAGGAAGACTATCAAAGCCTGCAGTGGGATCTGGACCAGCTGGAAAAATGTGCTGAAAAATGGCAGAAGGAATTTAATGCAGACAAATGTGAGGTGTTGCTCTTTAGTAGGGCAAATCAGGGTAGGGCTTACACAATGAGTAGTAGGGCACTAAGGAGGGTGGGGGAACAAAGGGATCTGGAAATACAGATCCATAATTCATTGAAAGTAGTGTCACAGGTAGACAGGGTTGTAAAAAAAACTTTGGCACTTTATAAATCAAGGTATTGAATACAAGCAATGGGATGTTTATGTTGAAGTTGTATAAGATGTTGGTGAGGCCTAATTTGGAATCTTGTGTGCAGTTTTGGACATTTAACTACAGGAAAGATGTAAATTAGATTGAAAGAGTGCAGAGAAAAATTACAAGGATATTTGCCAGGATTTGGGGACCTGGGTTATAGGGGAGGTTTGAACAGGTTAGGTACTTCAGGCTGAAATCATAGGCAGACAGCGCTGTCGACCACCGACGGTCTGTGGTATCCAATTTTGCCAAGGTCAGGATATAAGTTAGGGGATTGGTACCCGTCCTCATCTCAAACTTGTCACTATAGAGATAGCCATTCAGCTTATCCACCACAGCCCGCTTCAACACCACAAACTCCATCTTGTGTGTGGGATAGTTTTTCTCAGAGGGCGACAGACTCCGGCTGAAAAACACAACAGGTCTCAACCCGGTGCCCTGATCCTGATACAGGACACCCCCTAAGCCCTCTCTACTGGCATCTGTATGCAGTACATATGGTGATTGGGGGTCTGCAAAAGCCAGCACAGGCGCCTGGGTCAGCAGCTCCTTCAGTGACTGAAAGGCCTCTTCACTTTTCGCATCCCACCTTGGTCCAAAAGGCTCCGAAGGGCTAAGATACTGTTTACTCTCCTGACCTTTTGTCCTCCTCCCTTTCTTCCCCAAGGGAGGGTAACCACACAGAAGCTGATTCAATGGGTGACTCACTTTCGCATAGCTCTTCACGGACCTCCGATAGTAACCACAGAACCCGAGGAATGAGTGCAAAGCGCTCACAGTCTGGGGCCTTGGCCAGGTGGTCACTGCCTCTGTCTTAGACAGATCTGTAGCTACTCCATGCCCTGAGACTATGTGCCCAACATAGCCGACAGACATCTTGCAGAACTGGCACTTGTCCAGGGAAAGTTCCAACCCTTCAGCTTTCAAGCAGCCCAGCACCTTCAGCAGCCTCACTTCATGTTCTTCCAAGGTGGACCCAAACACTACAAGGTCATCCGGGTACACCAATACCTCAAGTAAGTTCATGTCCCCCATCGTTTTCTCCATGACCTGCTGGAAGGTTGCAGGAGCTCCCGAAATGCCCTGGGGCATCCTTTCGAACTGGAAAAATCACAGAGGACATATAAATGCCATTTTCTCTTTGTTGGCCTCACTCATGGGGATCTGGTAATATACACTTCTGAAGTCCAACACACTGAACCACTTCGCACCACTCATTCAGGGCTGCGTGTCTTAGATTCTTGGGACCGTACACTGGTTGGGGATGGTACACCTGTTCAGAGTCCTATCGTCCACACACATCCATACCTTCCCATTCTTCTTTCTGGCCACTACTATTGGGAATGCGAAGGGGCTATGGGACTTGGTGATGACCATACTGCTCAACGTCTTCCACCTCATCAGGGGCCAGTTGCCGCAAGCTCTCTCTGAACGGGGTGTCCTCGGTCACCCGGATAGTGTGACGAGTACTTTTGGAACAACCCACATCAAACTCGTCAGTGGGAAAGACACCTTCCAGTTTCAACATCTTCTCTATCAACCTTCTCTTCCAACCCACAGGAACTGGGAAATCCTCAAAGTTGAATGACTCAGCGGTCAACTTCTTCCCATTTACAGAGGGTTTCTCCCTGGCTTGTCTCAGTGGGACACTAGACATTACTGTCACCGGAATCAGATGCGCCAGGGCATCCCCCACTTGAAAGTGGCCTCCCTCTTTGTTGTGTTCCTGACAATCACTGCCATCTTGTTTGCCTCTGTAATTGAAGGCTTCTGCAGCTCGGGCCTCACCAGTACCCCAGCAGGAAATCCTGACTCCCTCTCGTGGTCTTCTGGAGCGTCCACTAAGAGGGCCTCACCCTCAGGCACTCTGGGAGATTTAGAGGTTCCTATCACTCTTGCTACTTCCCTGGGCCGTAACATGACTGGCTTTAACTGGGTGAACCATACAGTCATTTGTCTAAATTCAGTATCCAGCTCAATGCAGCCACGTACTTCCTCAAAAGCAGCTTGAAACACTGGGTGCATGGACAATATTCCCAGAAAGCTTTCCCCAGCCTTCTCCTTGCAGGCCCCCATGAACCTCCTCACCAGAGGGGTGTTGGTCCCCACCAGAATTGAAACACTGCCCTTCTCAACAGGGTCCGGACAAACCAGCATGAATGTATCGAGACACTCCCACATCAGCTTCTGAAAACTCCAGCTACTCTGACAAATAACCATTGTATGGATAATCACCAGCACTAAGACCCCAGATCTCCAGTGCACTGAACGGTGTCAATGGTAAATGCTTCAGATACCGGTTGTAAGATGAGCGGTACAACAACGTGACCCGCGACCCGGTGTGGAGTATGGCTTTAGTATAAATACCCCCTATCTGGAGCATGACTGGAGCTTTCAGTAATAGGGTCTTTCACCTTCAGGGGTTCCTTGGTATATTGCTGGGAATGTGTTCCAGAGACACCAGGCCGTTCTCTCACTGGCTCTCCTCTAAGCTTCCCGACGTCTCTCCCTGCTTAGGTACCCGGGAGCTCATTCTCCGAGGGGCTTCCTGCCACTCACACTCCCGCCTGAAGTGTCCTTCTTCACAACAATTATAACAGACCATATTGGCTGCCCCCCTTCTCACAGAACCCCAGCCACTTCCAGCCCTCTGTGTAGTCCACCCCTTAGGGGGTCCACCTCTCTATCTGTTCCATCATATGGCGGGGGGCACACCCGCTGTTAACGACCGGGACATCTCAGTTCTCAACCCTGCCATGTTCCCTTTATCACTCCCCAGGTTGGTCGCTCCAACACGAGGGGTTACTACCAAGTACTGTACCCTGTTGACGGAGCCCTCCTGTGCCTCCGACACATTCTCCACATCCCATACTTCTCTGATCAGCTCAACAAGTGAGAGAAGGGGGTGCATTTAACGAGACAGTCAGAGACCCGAAGCAATCAGGTCCTGGGACTGGGTGTCCTTTGCTACTTGGTCCATTCTTAACTGATCCACCTCAGATGCCTGAATGACCCCTCTGCACCGCAAGCAATTTAGCTGCCTCTCTAGCGGAAAGATATAGGCAGAAAGCTTCTCCCCCTGTTCCTGATGCATGTTCTGAAACCCCACCATGAGCTCCATTGGGCTCCCTGTCTTGCCAGATGCATTTTCCAATGCTCCCATGTCAACAGCAGTACTGGCTAGGCGGTAATGGGTTTTTACAGCTCTCACCTTGTCAGTGGCCTGCCCCCTCAAACTCTCAACCAATCTCTGTCACTTTACGTCAGAGCACTGCCACTCATCCAGCAACTGAGAGGTCTGCTCTGCCCGTCTCATACTCCTCTTCCTCCTTGGGGGTGGGCGTTATTCCAAAGAATGGTCTTAGCTTCCGGTGGGGACCCTCTGCCTGTGCACTGGGCCATTTATTCGCCAGAGAGATAAGGGCTGATACCAACTCAGAACTCCCATTCTGCACTGGGTGACAGGGACTAACTAGACATTCCAAATCCGGCCACCCCTGCCCCTCACTCCTCAGAAATGAGAGAACCCTGTCTTTGAAGTCTCTACCCCCAGCTATGGGAAACTCAACTTGTGATTCAGCCCACTCTGTTACACTCTCCTCCTCCTGGAAAGTACGGACAGTCCACGGCTCCGCCTCACTTGGTGCACCGTTAGTACTGGGTAGCCCCACTACCGTTACGTCAGTGCTAATCTGCAGTAAAATGAGGTCTGTGCCTGCCACTTTATCAAACTTCCACCCCGCAATCATAACTTTGCCAACAACTTTAACAGTAATTAAAGGGCGAAGTAACAATTCATCCAAAGTATGAATATCTGGCCCACTCAACATGCACACATTTCTTACTGGTAACCCCATGGAGACACACCACCACTCCACACCAGCAGCATCCGTACCAGCACAGACTTAAACACACAACCCACTGGTTCAATGCTCAGGGAAATCACACAGCATTAAATGGAATCAATCCCGGAATGATACCTCCACAATTGTAAACCCCCAGGTTCGGCGGGCTGCGTGGAAGACAGTCGCCACCCCCACCAAACTGGTGAAATCTCGTTTGTGTGGATGCTGCGCGATGCGTTCCCGTTACAACTCAGTACCACAAAAGATCAGACGGTACACCATATACAATTAAACAATTGAGCTTTTATAATTCTTAGTTTGTATATAGGGTTAGTACAGAAAGTAAAAAAGAAAAAGGGCCCATTTTAATGGAAGTCTATTGTGCACGTTGGAGCTCACGGTTTTCCGTCCTTGGATTCCCCATCGATTTCCTCTGAGTGACACCGACTCCCAGACCCTCACTCCAAGTCCACTTCGTCCTGAGGTCTAAAAGTTCGCTCCTTTCATGTCTTCTCTCTTCATCTCTTGCCAAAAAAAGACCACAAATACCTCCTCTCAGACACACAAGAAAGAAACAACACTCCTCTCATTGGATGGTGCACATTCCAAAGCCCCTGTCATCCCTAGTCATAACCCAAACTCCGCTGCTACAGAGAAACTACTACATTAACAGTGAAACCTTACAGAGCGTTACATCGAAAACAACCTGGAAGAACTGCAGAAAAAATTGAACAGTATTTTCCTCCCTTTCAACACAAGTGTATGACTGGGTGAGGGATCCTTTTTCTGAATCTTCTGCTCAGCCTGAGAACTTGACTTTGAGAGAACAGGAAGAACTTTGTGAGCTGCACTCTGATCATGCAATCAAAATGAAATTTACTGACCTTCCCCTGGACAAGTTTCTGGATTTCTGTGAAAGAAGAGTATCCTGCCATTCACAGGAAAGCAGTGAATATTTTGCTGCAATGTTCAACTTCTTACATGTGTGAGCAAGCTTTGTTCTTGTTTAACAAGCATCAAAAGCAAGGATGGAAATTGTCTTATTTTTATATAGAAGCTGAAATCTAAATGTACTTACCTCAAGTTCAACCAGAATTGAGAAATTTATTATGTTTGCCTTACGAGTTTTTAAAAATTATTAAAGGGAAAGAGATTAATTTCAAGGAAGGTTGGTTAAAAATTCATTCTCTTCTCAGAAGAGCATTGACAATTACTTTTGAATTATTATATATACAACTTGCTGATCTTGATAATGTACCAAGAGCTATAGATATAATAATTTTTATGCAGGTGTTCCCTATACCTGAAACTTATTTCAAGTGTTCCTCCAGGGTAAAAAGGTTGAGAAAGGCTGACCTAACGCATAGGAAAATCAGGAGAGATTTGATAGAGTTGTACAAAATTATGAGGGGTAATGATAGGATAAATGCAAGCGGGCTCTTTCCAAGCAAGTTGAGGGAGTCTAAAACTAGAGGGCATGGGTTAAGGGTGAAAGGTGAAATGTTTGAGGGGAACTTCTTCACTTAGAGGCTAGCGAGCGTGTGGACTGAGCTGCCAGTGGAAGTGGTGGATGTGGGTTCTATTTCAACATTAAAGAGAAATTTGGGTAAGTATGTGGAAGGGAGGGTTATTGAGAACTATGATCCAGGTGCAGATTGATAGGACTAGGCAGATTAGTAGTTTGGCATGGACTAGGTATACCAAGGCCTGTTTTGTGCTGTAACGTTCATGATACTATTCTGTCTGACCAGTCTAGTTCTTCCACCAGTTTGGTTCTTGCTCCAGATTCCAGTGTCCACAGTCTCTTTCATTTATTATTTGACCAATTATAGTACCAGCTGGTGGCGTAGTGGCATCAGCACTGGACTTCGGAGCGAAGGCTCCGGAGTTCGAATCCAGCCAGCTCCAAAAACCTGGAGAGGGATGGGCTCCACCAGGTTTCAGATTCCCAAGACACACCGTATGATGAGCAATCGTCAAAAAGATCGGTGCAAAAAGCTTGTCATGACAGCGCCCCAACGACTCCACTGGGAGTTAAGGGCACACACACACACACACACACACACACACACACACACACACACACACACACACACACACACACACACACACACACACACACACACACACACACACACACACACACACACAATTTTGGTGTAAAGGCGGCCTGGTAAAACAAATGTCTCTCAAAACACTCAGTGGGTTGAGTCACACATTGCACAAAGGAAGGTTATTTGGTTGTCAGAAATCAATTGAAATCAACTTCATTGCATGAGTTCCTTGGATCAGTGACTAGGCCCAAGCAGATTTTTCATCAGGGAAGTCCTTCATAAGGTGAGAAATGAGAGAGGTAATTGAACAATGGTCAATTCATTCATTGTTGTCTAAAGCAAGGCCAAGATGACATTCAGGCATTGGCTGTTGAATGGCAAGCATTAATACCTCAAACTTGTGAGGCAATGAAGACATTGAATGGTACTACCATCGCTGAGGTACCATCAATATCCTGGGAGTTGCCATTGACCATCAATTGGACCAGCCACAAAAATATCGTGGCTACAAAAGCAGGTTAGAGGTGGTAGTGAGTAACTCTTGTCCTGATTCATGTCAGGAAAGGAATGAAATACACACCAGTTTCTTGGATGAATACGGCCCCAGTAGTTATGGAGACCAGCTGGTTCTGCTATAAGTAGAGAAGATGAATCACACCTCAGCCGACTTTACTGCAGGGAAAGCAAACCCAGCCTTTCTAATCTCTCCCCATAAGTAAAGTTCTCCAGTCAGGACAGCAATCTCGTGATTGTCAGCTTCACTACCATTAGTAGAACCTCATTCTTCCTATAGTTTGGTTACCAGTAGTGCATGCAATACTTCCAATGCAGACTAACCAGTGGTTAGTAATGTTGCAACTTTATGTACCAGCTTTCATATTCTATGCTTCAGCCCATGCCGATAAGCATGACATACTTTCTTCACCTGCCTAACTACCTGCATTGCCACTTTCAGAACACAATAGACTTGAGCCCCAATGTCAAGCTGTACATCAACAATCCTATCATTTACTTCCTAAATCCAGGAACTCTCTTACTAAAAGCATTTGTGGGATCAACTTCAGGAGGTCAAGAGATTAGCTCACCCATTTGTTCTCATGGAATGGGTTGTACCTGCTGGCCTTGCAGTTCAATAAATTCCAGCAAGTCAACAGGCTTAGTTTCCTGGTTAGTTTTGGTTAAATTCACATTTTCAATGGCAAAAGAAATTCTAGCTACTTCTGTTCACTCTACCCAATGCCAGCTTTTCAGGAGTCACTTGGAGTGAATGTGGCAATTTTACTCAATTTACTTTCATATGGGTTTCTACATCCTAGCATTTCAGTCATTTGTATTGAAAGATGTATAGTATGTATGGTGTCAATGTAGTGCTGGAAGCATGGTGAAATGATTAGGATAATAATCACTTTCCCCATTTCCTAACAGACTTGCTTGCTATCCCACAGGAATATTGATTTGGCATAAGCTTTCTCACTGAATATAGCACAAAGGTTTTGCACTGTCTGGTATTCATGAAGCTGCCGATATTAAATAGTGGTAAATTAATTAAATTTCTAGTTTCTCTGTTAACTCAATGAAGTTTTGTTGATTACAATCTCATTTTGTTGGGAGAGAATTCAATGCTAAATTCCATTAGTACCAGAAGCTAAAAAAATTGACTTAAAACCTTGCAAAGGAAACTGCAGGGAAGAGGTAACCAGTTCCAAGTTTTTGGAAAAGAATGAGTAAAATTAATTTTAGCTTCACTTGACGTTCTCTGAGGAAAATAACTATTTTATGGCTTCTGGCTGCTTTCAGTGGAAGATTTCAATCTTGGGAAAGAAAGAAAAAGTGAAAATGTGTTGAAGCATATCTGTTCACCTTTCAAAGCATGCTTAAATATATTTCTCTTGCAGGTTTTCCCTCAAAATTTCTCCCATTTCCTTCTCAAGCAACAGCTACTGAAGTGCGTGGGGAATCCATCAATAAAGTCAGTACTTTACTTTCTCAGTGAAAATAACTGTTCTTGTAATCCAAAATAGTTTTTTGTGGAGAATCTGCAGGAAATGTTGATCCTATTTTCACTTGGTACCAGGTCCACACTTTCTTAAATGAGACAGTGATCATGGTTGTGACCTCAAGTTGACTTTACCTTTCATGCGCAATTAGAACTCTATATGCTCCCAACTTGGTTATTCCAGAAAGGAGGATGTGGATTATTGAGTTACTGAAGATGTGAGAGTTAGTTTGTCAAACTCTCATGTGGGGAAACTATGAAATAGGATTTCTGCACATGTAGCAATTAAAATGGGCAATGCTATAAAGATTGAAAGCAATTTTAGTAGTGGAGTGAATGTGGACGACAGAGTTGTGTTCAGAATGGTATAGGGTGTTAAATTTTAAAACAACTCACTAACATTGAGATGGGCTAGTGAGGTTTGATATGATCAGAGGCTAACGGTACTTCTGGAGGTTTGTGGAAAGATTTGACAGGGATGCACTTGTTTTTGCTCAGGTTCATATCTTTAAAGAAAACTAAAATAAAATAAAGAACTTACAGTTGACTCTGCTAGAATATAAAAAATCTAAACATATTTTGCAACCAAAACACAAAGTATTGAAAAGCAATGAAGAGCAATAAACATTCACAACAATGAAATGATATGTACTGATTAAGAATAGTCAGCATGGCTTTGTGCATGGCAGGTCATGTCTAACCAATCTTATAGAGTTTTTTGAGGCAGTTACCAGGAAAGTTGATGAAGGCAAGGCAGTGGATGTTGTCCACATGAATTCTAGCAAGGCCTTTGACAAGGTTCTGTGTGGGAGGTTGGTCAAGGTTCAGTCACTCAGCATTCAAGATGAGGTAGTAGACTGCATTAGATATTGGCTTTGTGGGAGAAGCCAGAGAGTGGTAGTAGATGGTGGCCTCTCTGACTGGAGACCTGTGACTAGTGGAGTGGTAGTAGATGGTGGCCTCTCTGACTGGAGACCTGTGACTAGTGGAGTGGTAGTAGATGGTGGCCTCTCTGACTGGAGACCTGTGACTAGTGGAGTGGTAGTAGAGGGTTACCTCTCTGACTGGAGACCTGTGACTAGTGGAGTGGTAGTAGATGGTGGCCTCTCTGACTGGAGACCTGTGACTAGTGGAGTGGTAGTAGAGGGTGGCCTCTCTGACTGGAGACCTGTGACTAGTGGAGTGGTAGTAGAGGGTTACCTCTCTGACTGGAGACCTGTGACTAGTGGAGTGGTAGTAGAGGGTCACCTCTCTGACTGGAGACCTGTGACTAGTGGAGTGGTAGTAGAGGGTCACCTCTCTGACTGGAGACCTGTGACTAGTGGAGTGGTAGTAGAGGGTCACCTCTCTGACTGGAGACCCGTGACTAGTGGAGTGGTAGTAGAGGGTCACCTCTCTGACTGGAGACCTGTGACTAGTGGAGTGGTAGTAGAGGGTGGCCTCTCTGACTGGAGACCCGTGACTAGTGGAGTGGTAGTAGAGGGTCACCTCTCTGACTGGAGACCTGTGACTAGTGGAGTGGTAGTAGAGGGTCACCTCTCTGACTGGAGACCTGTGACTAGTGGAGTGGTAGTAGAGGGTCACCTCTCTGACTGGAGACCTGTGACTAGTGGAGTGGTAGTAGAGGGTTACCTCTCTGACTGGAGACCTGTGACTAGTGGAGTGGTAGTAGAGGGTTACCTCTCTGACTGGAGACCTGTGACTAGTGGAGTGGTAGTAGATGGTGGCCTCTCTGACTGGAGACCTGTGACTAGTGGAGTGGTAGTAGAGGGTTACCTCTCTGACTGGAGACCTGTGACTAGTGGAGTGGTAGTAGAGGGTCACCTCTCTGACTGGAGACCTGTGACTAGTGGAGTGGTAGTAGAGGGTTACCTCTCTGACTGGAGACCTGTGACTAGTGGAGTGGTAGTAGAGGGTTACCTCTCTGACTGGAGACCTGTGACTAGTGGAGTGGTAGTAGAGGGTTACCTCACTGACTGGAGACCTGTGACTAGTGGAGTGGTAGTAGATGGTGGCCTCTCTGACTGGAGACCTGTGACTAGTGGAGTGGTAGTAGAGGGTTACCTCTCTGACTGGAGACCTGTGACTAGTGGAGTGGTAGTAGAGGGTTACCTCTCTGACTGGAGACCTGTGACTAGTGGAGTGGTAGTAGATGGTGGCCTCTCTGACTGGAGACCTGTGACTAGTGGAGTGGTAGTAGAGGGTTACCTCTCTGACTGGAGACCTGTGACTAGTGGAGTGGTAGTAGAGGGTTACCTCTCTGACTGGAGACCTGTGACTAGTGGAGTGGTAGTAGAGGGTCACCTCTCTGACTGGAGACCTGTGACTAGTGGAGTGGTAGTAGAGGGTCACCTCTCTGACTGGAGACCTGTGACTAGTGGAGTGGTAGTAGAAAGTCGCCTCTCTGACTGGAGACCTGTGACTAGTGGAGTGGTAGTAGAGGGTTACCTCTCTGACTGGAGACCTGTGACTAGTGGAGTGGTAGTAGAGGGTCACCTCTCTGACTGGAGACCTGTGACTAGTGGAGTGGTAGTAGAGGGTTACCTCTCTGACTGGAGACCTGTGACTAGTGGAGTGGTAGTAGAGGGTCACCTCTCTGACTGGAGACCTGTGACTAGTGGAGTGGTAGTAGATGGTGGCCTCTCTGACTGGAGACCTGTGACTAGTGGAGTGGTAGTAGAGGATCACCTCTCTGACTGGAGACCTGTGACTAGTGGAGTGGTAGTAGATGGTGGCCTCTCTGACTGGAGACCTGTGACTAGTGGAGTGGTAGTAGAGGGTCACCTCTCTGACTGGAGACCTGTGACTAGTGGAGTGGTAGTAGAGGGTCACCTCTCTGACTGGAAACCTGTGACTAGTGGAGTGGTAGTAGAGGGTCACCTCTCTGACTGGAGACCTGTGACTAGTGGAGTGGTAGTAGAGGGGTACCTCTCTGACTGGAGACCTGTGACTAGTAGAGTGGTAGTAGAGGGTCACCTCTCTGACTGGAGACCTGTGACTAGTGGAGTGGTAGTAGAGGGTTACCTCTCTGACTGGAGACCTGTGACTAGTGGAGTGGTAGTAGAGGGTCGCCTCTCTGACTGGAAACCTGTGACTAGTGGAGTGGTAGTAGAGGGGTACCTCTCTGACTGGAGACCTGTGACTAGTAGAGTGGTAGTAGAGGGTCACCTCTCTGACTGGAGACCTGTGACTAGTGGAGTGGTAGTAGAGGGTCACCTCTCTGACTGGAGACCTGTGACTAGTGGAGTGGTAGTAGAGGGGTACCTCTCTGACTGGAGACCTGTGACTAGTAGAGTGGTAGTAGAGGGTCACCTCTCTGACTGGAGACCTGTGACTAGTGGAGTGGTAGTAGAGGGTTACCTCTCTGACTGGAGACCTGTGACTAGTGGAGTGGTAGTAGAGGGTCGCCTCTCTGACTGGAGACCTGTGACTAGTGGAGTGGTAGTAGAGGGTTACCTCTCTGACTGGAGACCTGTGACTAGTGGAGTGGTAGTAGAGGGTCACCTCTCTGACTGGAGACCTGTGACTAGTGGAGTGGTAGTAGAGGGTCACCTCTCTGACTGGAGACCTGTGACTAGTGGAGTGGTAGTAGAGGGTTACCTCTCTGACTGGAGACCTGTGACTAGTGGAGTGGTAGTAGAGGGTTACCTCTCTGACTGGAGACCTGTGACTAGTGGAGTGGTAGTAGATGGTGGCCTCTCTGACTGGAGACCTGTGACTAGTGGAGTGGTAGTAGAGGGTTACCTCTCTGACTGGAGACCTGTGACTAGTGGAGTGGTAGTAGAGGGTTACCTCTCTGACTGGAGACCTGTGACTAGTGGAGTGGTAGTAGATGGTGGCCTCTCTGACTGGAGACCTGTGACTAGTGGAGTGGTAGTAGAGGGTTACCTCTCTGACTGGAGACCTGTGACTAGTGGAGTGGTAGTAGAGGGTTACCTCTCTGACTGGAGACCTGTGACTAGTGGAGTGGTAGTAGAGGGTCACCTCTCTGACTGGAGACCTGTGACTAGTGGAGTGGTAGTAGAGGGTCACCTCTCTGACTGGAGACCTGTGACTAGTGGAGTGGTAGTAGAAAGTCGCCTCTCTGACTGGAGACCTGTGACTAGTGGAGTGGTAGTAGAGGGTTACCTCTCTGACTGGAGACCTGTGACTAGTGGAGTGGTAGTAGAGGGTCACCTCTCTGACTGGAGACCTGTGACTAGTGGAGTGGTAGTAGAGGGTTACCTCTCTGACTGGAGACCTGTGACTAGTGGAGTGGTAGTAGAGGGTCACCTCTCTGACTGGAGACCTGTGACTAGTGGAGTGGTAGTAGATGGTGGCCTCTCTGACTGGAGACCTGTGACTAGTGGAGTGGTAGTAGAGGGTCACCTCTCTGACTGGAGACCTGTGACTAGTGGAGTGGTAGTAGATGGTGGCCTCTCTGACTGGAGACCTGTGACTAGTGGAGTGGTAGTAGAGGGTCACCTCTCTGACTGGAGACCTGTGACTAGTGGAGTGGTAGTAGAGGGTCACCTCTCTGACTGGAAACCTGTGACTAGTGGAGTGGTAGTAGAGGGTCACCTCTCTGACTGGAGACCTGTGACTAGTGGAGTGGTAGTAGAGGGGTACCTCTCTGACTGGAGACCTGTGACTAGTAGAGTGGTAGTAGAGTGTCACCTCTCTGACTGGAGACCTGTGACTAGTGGAGTGGTAGTAGAGGGTTACCTCTCTGACTGGAGACCTGTGACTAGTGGAGTGGTAGTAGAGGGTCGCCTCTCTGACTGGAAACCTGTGACTAGTGGAGTGGTAGTAGAGGGGTACCTCTCTGACTGGAGACCTGTGACTAGTAGAGTGGTAGTAGAGGGTCACCTCTCTGACTGGAGACCTGTGACTAGTGGAGTGGTAGTAGAGGGTCACCTCTCTGACTGGAGACCTGTGACTAGTGGAGTGGTAGTAGAGGGGTACCTCTCTGACTGGAGACCTGTGACTAGTAGAGTGGTAGTAGAGGGTCACCTCTCTGACTGGAGACCTGTGACTAGTGGAGTGGTAGTAGAGGGTTACCTCTCTGACTGGAGACCTGTGACTAGTGGAGTGGTAGTAGAGGGTCGCCTCTCTGACTGGAGACCTGTGACTAGTGGAGTGGTAGTAGAGGATTACCTCTCTGACTGGAGACCTGTGACTAGTGGAGTGGTAGTAGAGGGTCACCTCTCTGACTGGAGACCTGTGACTAGTGGAGTGGTAGTAGAAAGTCGCCTCTCTGACTGGAGACCCGTGACTAGTGGAGTGGTAGTAGAAAGTCGCCTCTCTGACTGGAGACCCGTGACTAGTGAAGTGGTAGTAGAGGGTCACCTCTCTGACTGGAGACCTGTGACTAGTGGAGTGGTAGTACAGGGTCGCCTCTCTGACTGGAGACCTGTGACTAGTGGAGTGGTAGTAGAGGGTCACCTCTCTGACTGGAGACCCGTGACTAGTGGAGTGGTAGTAGAAAGTCGCCTCTCTGACTGGAGACCTGTGACTAGTGGAGTGGTAGTAGAGGGTCACCTCTCTGACTGGAGACCTGTGACTAGTGGAGTGGTAGTAGATGGTGGCCTCTCTGACTGGAGACCTGTGACTAGTGGAGTGGAAGTAGAGGGTCACCTCTCTGACTGGAGACCTGTGACTAGTGGAGTGGTAGTAGAGGGTCACCTCTCTGACTGGAGACCTGTGACTAGTGGAGTGGTAGTAGATGGTGGCCTCTCTGACTGGAGACCTGTGACTAGTGGAGTGGTAGTAGAGGGTCACCTCTCTGACTGGAGACCTGTGACTAGTGGAGTGGTAGTAGAGGGTCACCTCTCTGACTGGAGACCTGTGACTAGTGGAGTGGTAGTAGATGGTGGCCTCTCTGACTGGAGACCTGTGACTAGTGGAGTGGTAGTAGAGGGGTACCTCTCTGACTGGAGACCTGTGACTAGTGGAGTGGTAGTAGAGGGGTACCTCTCTGACTGGAGACCTGTGACTAGTGGAGTGGTAGTAGATGGTGGCCTCTCTGACTGGAGACCTGTGACTAGTGGAGTGGTAGTAGAGGGTCACCTCTCTGACTGGAGACCTGTGACTAGTGGAGTGGTAGTAGAGGGTCACCTCTCTGACTGGAGACCTGTGACTAGTGGAGTGGTAGTAGAGGGGTACCTCTTTGACTGGAGACCTGTGACTAGTGGAGTGGTAGTAGAGGGTCACCTCTCTGACTGGAGACCTGTGACTAGTGGAGTGGTAGTAGAGGGTCACCTCTCTGACTGGAGACCTGTGACTAGTGGAGTGGTAGTAGAGGGTCACCTCTCTGACTGGAGACCTGTGACTAGTGGAGTGGTAGTAGAGGGTCACCTCTCTGACTGGAGACCTGTGACTAGTGGAGTGGTAGTAGAGGGTCACCTCTCTGACTGGAGACCTGTGACGAGTGGAGTGGTAGTAGATGGTGGCCTCTCTGACTGGAGACCTGTGACTAGTGGAGTGGTAGTAGAGGGTCACCTCTCTGACTGGAGACCTGTGACTAGTGGAGTGGTAGTAGATGGTGGCCTCTCTGACTGGAGACCTGTGACTAGTGGAGTGGTAGTAGAGGGTCACCTCTCTGACTGGAGACCCGTGACTAGTGGAGTGGTAGTAGAGGGTCACCTCTCTGACTGGAGACCTGTGACTAGTGGAGTGGTAGTAGAGGGTCACCTCTCTGACTGGAGACCTGTGACTAGTGGAGTGGTAGTAGAGGGTCACCTCTCTGACTGGAGACCTGTGACTAGTGGAGTGGTAGTAGAGGGTCACCTCTCTGACTGGAGACCTGTGACTAGTGGAGTGGTAGTAGATGGTGGCCTCTCTGACTGGAGACCTGTGACTAGTGGAGTGGTAGTAGAGGGTCACCTCTCTGACTGGAGACCTGTGACTAGTGGAGTGGTATAGAGGGTCACCTCTCTGACTGGAGACCTGTGACTAGTGGAGTGGTAGTAGAGGGTCACCTCTCTGACTGGAGACCTGTGACTAGTGGAGTGGTAGTAGATGGTGGCCTCTCTGACTGGAGACCTGTGACTAGTGGAGTGGTAGTAGAGGGTCACCTCTCTGACTGGAGACCTGTGACTAGTGGAGTGGTAGTAGATGGTGGCCTCTCTGACTGGAGACCTGTGACTAGTGGAGTGGTAGTAGAGGGTCACCTCTCTGACTGGAGACCTGTGACTAGTGGAGTGGTAGTAGAGGGTCACCTCTCTGACTGGAGACCCGTGACTAGTGAAGTGGTAGTAGAGGGTCACCTCTCTGACTGGAGACCCGTGACTAGTGGAGTGGTAGTAGAGGGTTACCTCTCTGACTGGAGACCTGTGACTAGTAGAGTGGTAGTAGAGGGTCACCTCTCTGACTGGAGACCTGTGACTAGTGGAGTGGTAGTAGAGGGTCACCTCTCTGACTGGAGACCTGTGACTAGTGGAGTGGTAGTAGAGGGTCACCTCTCTGACTGGAGAACTGTGACTAGTGGAGTGGTAGTAGAGGGTCACCTCTCTGACTGGAGACCTGTGACTAGTGGAGTGGTAGTAGAGGGTCACCTCTCTGACTGGAGACCTGTGACTAGTGGAGTGGTAGTAGAGGGTCACCTCTCTGACTGGAGACCTGTGACTGGTGGAGTGGTAGTAGAGGGTTACCTCTCTGACTGGAGACCTGTGACTGGTGGAGTGGTAGTAGAGGGTCACCTCTCTGACTGGAGACCTGTGACTAGTGGAGTGGTAGTAGAGGGTCACCTCTCTGACTGGAGACCTGTGACTAGTGGAGTGGTAGTAGAGGGTCGCCTCTCTGACTGGAGACCTGTGACTAGTGGAGTGGTAGTAGAGGGTGGCCTCTCTGACTGGAGACCTGTGACTAGTGGAGTGGTAGTAGAGGGTCACCTCTCTGACTGGAGACCCGTGACTAGTGGAGTGGTAGTAGAAAGTCGCCTCTCTGACTGGAGACCTGTGACTAGTGGAGTGGTAGTAGATGGTGGCCTCTCTGACTGGAGACCTGTGACTAGTGGAGTGGTAGTAGAGGGTCACCTCTCTGACTGGAGACCTCTGACTAGTGGAGTGGTAGTAGAGCGTCACCTCTCTGACTGGAGACCTGTGACTAGTGGAGTGGTAGTAGAGGGTTACCTCTCTGACTGGAGACCTGTGACTAGTGGAGTGGTAGTAGAGGGTCACCTCTCTGACTGGAGACCCGTGACTAGTGAAGTGGTAGTAGAGGGTCACCTCTCTGACTGGAGACCTGTGACTAGTGGAGTGGTAGTAGAGGGTCACCTCTTTGACTGGAGACCTGTGACTAGTGGAGTGGTAGTAGAGGGTCACCTCTCTGACTGGAGACCTGTGACTAGTGGAGTGGTAGTAGATGGTTGCCTCTCTGACTGGAGACCTGTGACTAGTGGAGTGGTAGTAGAGGGTCACCTCTCTGACTGGAGACCTGTGACTAGTGGAGTGGTAGTAGAGGGTCACCTCTCTGACTGGAGACCCGTGACTAGTGGAGTGGTAGTAGAGGGTCACCTCTCTGACTGGAGACCTGTGACTAGTGGAGTGGTAGTAGAGGGTCACCTCTCTGACTGGAGACCTGTGACTAGTGGAGTGGTAGTAGAGGGTCACCTCTCTGACAGGAGACCTGTGACTAGTGGAGTGGTAGTAGAGGGTCACCTCTCTGACTGGAGACCTGTGACTAGTGGAGTGGTAGTAGAGGGTCACCTCTCTGACTGGAGACCTGTGACTAGTGGAGTGGTAGTAGAGGGTCACCTCTCTGACTGGAGACCTGTGACTAGTGGAGTGGTAGTAGAGGGTCACCTCTCTGACTGGAGACCTGTGACTAGTGGAGTGGTAGTAGAGGGTCACCTCTCTGACAGGAGACCTGTGACTAGTGGAGTGGTAGTAGAGGGTCACCTCTCTGACAGGAGACCTGTGACTAGTGGAGTGGTAGTAGAGGGTTACCTCTCTGACTGGAGACCTGTGACTAGTGGAGTGGTAGTAGAGGGTCACCTCTCTGACTGGAGACCTGTGACTAGTGGAGTGGTAGTAGAGGGTCACCTCTCTGACTGGAGACCTGTGACTAGTGGAGTGGTAGTAGAGGGTCACCTCTCTGACTGGAGACCCGTGACTAGTGGAGTGGTAGTAGAGGGTTACCTCTCTGACTGGAGACCTGTGACTAGTGGAGTGGTAGTAGAGGGTCACCTCTCTGACAGGAGACCTGTGACTAGTGGAGTGGTAGTAGAGGGTCACCTCTCTGACTGGAGACCTGTGACTAGTGGAGTGGTAGTAGAGGGTCACCTCTCTGACTGGAGACCTGTGACTAGTGGAGTGGTAGTAGAGGGTCACCTCTCTGACTGGAGACCTGTGACTAGTGGAGTGGTAGTAGAGGGTCACCTCTCTGACAGGAGACCTGTGACTAGTGGAGTGGTAGTAGAGGGTCACCTCTCTGACTGGAGACCTGTGACTAGTGGAGTGGTAGTAGAGGGTCACCTCTCTGACAGGAGACCTGTGACTAGTGGAGTGGTAGTAGAGGGTCACCTCTCTGACTGGAGACCCGTGACTAGTGGAGTGGTAGTAGAGGGTCACCTCTCTGACTGGAGACCTGTGACTAGTGGAGTGGTAGTAGAGGGTCACCTCTCTGACTGGAGACCTGTGACTAGTGGAGTGGTAGTAGAGGGTCACCTCTCTGACTGGAGACCTGTGACTAATGGAGTGGTAGTAGAGGGTCACCTCTCTGACTGGAGACCTGTGACTAGTGGAGTGGTAGTAGAGGGTCACCTCTCTGACTGGAGACCTGTGACTAGTGGAGTGGTAGTAGAGGGTCACCTCTCTGACTGGAGACCCGTGACTAGTGGAGTGGTAGTAGAGGGTCACCTCTCTGACTGGAGACCTGTGACTAATGGAGTGGTAGTAGAGGGTCACCTCTCTGACTGGAGACCTGTGACTAGTGGAGTGGTAGTAGAGGGTCACCTCTCTGACTGGAGACCCGTGACTAGTGGAGTGGTAGTAGAGGGTCACCTCTCTGACTGGAGACCTGTGACTAATGGAGTGGTAGTAGAGGGTCACCTCTCTAACTGGAGACCTGTGACTAGTGGAGTGGTAGTAGAGGGGTACCTCTCTGACTGGAGACCTGTGACTAGTGGAGTGGTAGTAGAGGGTCACCTCTCTGACTGGAGACCCGTGACTAGTGGAGTGGTAGTAGAGGGTTACCTCTCTGACTGGAGACCTGTGACTAGTGGAGTGGTAGTAGATGGTGGCCTCTCTGACTGGAGACCTGTGACTAGTGGAGTGGTAGTAGAGGGTGGCCTCTCTGACTGGAGACCTGTGACTAGTGGAGTGGTAGTAGAGGGTTACCTCTCTGACTGGAGACCTGTGACTAGTGGAGTGGTAGTAGAGGGTCACCTCTCTGACTGGAGACCTGTGACTAGTGGAGTGGTAGTAGAGGGTCACCTCTCTGACTGGAGACCTGTGACTAGTGGAGTGGTAGTAGAGGGTCACCTCTCTGACTGGAGACCCGTGACTAGTGGAGTGGTAGTAGAGGGTCACCTCTCTGACTGGAGACCTGTGACTAGTGGAGTGGTAGTAGAGGGTGGCCTCTCTGACTGGAGACCCGTGACTAGTGGAGTGGTAGTAGAGGGTCACCTCTCTGACTGGAGACCTGTGACTAGTGGAGTGGTAGTAGAGGGTCACCTCTCTGACTGGAGACCTGTGACTAGTGGAGTGGTAGTAGAGGGTCACCTCTCTGACTGGAGACCTGTGACTAGTGGAGTGGTAGTAGAGGGTTACCTCTCTGACTGGAGACCTGTGACTAGTGGAGTGGTAGTAGAGGGTTACCTCTCTGACTGGAGACCTGTGACTAGTGGAGTGGTAGTAGATGGTGGCCTCTCTGACTGGAGACCTGTGACTAGTGGAGTGGTAGTAGAGGGTTACCTCTCTGACTGGAGACCTGTGACTAGTGGAGTGGTAGTAGAGGGTCACCTCTCTGACTGGAGACCTGTGACTAGTGGAGTGGTAGTAGAGGGTTACCTCTCTGACTGGAGACCTGTGACTAGTGGAGTGGTAGTAGAGGGTTACCTCTCTGACTGGAGACCTGTGACTAGTGGAGTGGTAGTAGAGGGTTACCTCTCTGACTGGAGACCTGTGACTAGTGGAGTGGTAGTAGATGGTGGCCTCTCTGACTGGAGACCTGTGACTAGTGGAGTGGTAGTAGAGGGTTACCTCTCTGACTGGAGACCTGTGACTAGTGGAGTGGTAGTAGAGGGTTACCTCTCTGACTGGAGACCTGTGACTAGTGGAGTGGTAGTAGATGGTGGCCTCTCTGACTGGAGACCTGTGACTAGTGGAGTGGTAGTAGAGGGTTACCTCTCTGACTGGAGACCTGTGACTAGTGGAGTGGTAGTAGAGGGTTACCTCTCTGACTGGAGACCTGTGACTAGTGGAGTGGTAGTAGAGGGTCACCTCTCTGACTGGAGACCTGTGACTAGTGGAGTGGTAGTAGAGGGTCACCTCTCTGACTGGAGACCTGTGACTAGTGGAGTGGTAGTAGAAAGTCGCCTCTCTGACTGGAGACCTGTGACTAGTGGAGTGGTAGTAGAGGGTTACCTCTCTGACTGGAGACCTGTGACTAGTGGAGTGGTAGTAGAGGGTCACCTCTCTGACTGGAGACCTGTGACTAGTGGAGTGGTAGTAGAGGGTTACCTCTCTGACTGGAGACCTGTGACTAGTGGAGTGGTAGTAGAGGGTCACCTCTCTGACTGGAGACCTGTGACTAGTGGAGTGGTAGTAGATGGTGGCCTCTCTGACTGGAGACCTGTGACTAGTGGAGTGGTAGTAGAGGATCACCTCTCTGACTGGAGACCTGTGACTAGTGGAGTGGTAGTAGATGGTGGCCTCTCTGACTGGAGACCTGTGACTAGTGGAGTGGTAGTAGAGGGTCACCTCTCTGACTGGAGACCTGTGACTAGTGGAGTGGTAGTAGAGGGTCACCTCTCTGACTGGAAACCTGTGACTAGTGGAGTGGTAGTAGAGGGTCACCTCTCTGACTGGAGACCTGTGACTAGTGGAGTGGTAGTAGAGGGGTACCTCTCTGACTGGAGACCTGTGACTAGTAGAGTGGTAGTAGAGGGTCACCTCTCTGACTGGAGACCTGTGACTAGTGGAGTGGTAGTAGAGGGTTACCTCTCTGACTGGAGACCTGTGACTAGTGGAGTGGTAGTAGAGGGTCGCCTCTCTGACTGGAAACCTGTGACTAGTGGAGTGGTAGTAGAGGGGTACCTCTCTGACTGGAGACCTGTGACTAGTAGAGTGGTAGTAGAGGGTCACCTCTCTGACTGGAGACCTGTGACTAGTGGAGTGGTAGTAGAGGGTCACCTCTCTGACTGGAGACCTGTGACTAGTGGAGTGGTAGTAGAGGGGTACCTCTCTGACTGGAGACCTGTGACTAGTAGAGTGGTAGTAGAGGGTCACCTCTCTGACTGGAGACCTGTGACTAGTGGAGTGGTAGTAGAGGGTTACCTCTCTGACTGGAGACCTGTGACTAGTGGAGTGGTAGTAGAGGGTCGCCTCTCTGACTGGAGACCTGTGACTAGTGGAGTGGTAGTAGAGGGTTACCTCTCTGACTGGAGACCTGTGACTAGTGGAGTGGTAGTAGAGGGTCACCTCTCTGACTGGAGACCTGTGACTAGTGGAGTGGTAGTAGAGGGTCACCTCTCTGACTGGAGACCTGTGACTAGTGGAGTGGTAGTAGAGGGTTACCTCTCTGACTGGAGACCTGTGACTAGTGGAGTGGTAGTAGAGGGTTACCTCTCTGACTGGAGACCTGTGACTAGTGGAGTGGTAGTAGATGGTGGCCTCTCTGACTGGAGACCTGTGACTAGTGGAGTGGTAGTAGAGGGTTACCTCTCTGACTGGAGACCTGTGACTAGTGGAGTGGTAGTAGAGGGTTACCTCTCTGACTGGAGACCTGTGACTAGTGGAGTGGTAGTAGATGGTGGCCTCTCTGACTGGAGACCTGTGACTAGTGGAGTGGTAGTAGAGGGTTACCTCTCTGACTGGAGACCTGTGACTAGTGGAGTGGTAGTAGAGGGTTACCTCTCTGACTGGAGACCTGTGACTAGTGGAGTGGTAGTAGAGGGTCACCTCTCTGACTGGAGACCTGTGACTAGTGGAGTGGTAGTAGAGGGTCACCTCTCTGACTGGAGACCTGTGACTAGTGGAGTGGTAGTAGAAAGTCGCCTCTCTGACTGGAGACCTGTGACTAGTGGAGTGGTAGTAGAGGGTTACCTCTCTGACTGGAGACCTGTGACTAGTGGAGTGGTAGTAGAGGGTCACCTCTCTGACTGGAGACCTGTGACTAGTGGAGTGGTAGTAGAGGGTTACCTCTCTGACTGGAGACCTGTGACTAGTGGAGTGGTAGTAGAGGGTCACCTCTCTGACTGGAGACCTGTGACTAGTGGAGTGGTAGTAGATGGTGGCCTCTCTGACTGGAGACCTGTGACTAGTGGAGTGGTAGTAGAGGGTCACCTCTCTGACTGGAGACCTGTGACTAGTGGAGTGGTAGTAGATGGTGGCCTCTCTGACTGGAGACCTGTGACTAGTGGAGTGGTAGTAGAGGGTCACCTCTCTGACTGGAGACCTGTGACTAGTGGAGTGGTAGTAGAGGGTCACCTCTCTGACTGGAAACCTGTGACTAGTGGAGTGGTAGTAGAGGGTCACCTCTCTGACTGGAGACCTGTGACTAGTGGAGTGGTAGTAGAGGGGTACCTCTCTGACTGGAGACCTGTGACTAGTAGAGTGGTAGTAGAGTGTCACCTCTCTGACTGGAGACCTGTGACTAGTGGAGTGGTAGTAGAGGGTTACCTCTCTGACTGGAGACCTGTGACTAGTGGAGTGGTAGTAGAGGGTCGCCTCTCTGACTGGAAACCTGTGACTAGTGGAGTGGTAGTAGAGGGGTACCTCTCTGACTGGAGACCTGTGACTAGTAGAGTGGTAGTAGAGGGTCACCTCTCTGACTGGAGACCTGTGACTAGTGGAGTGGTAGTAGAGGGTCACCTCTCTGACTGGAGACCTGTGACTAGTGGAGTGGTAGTAGAGGGGTACCTCTCTGACTGGAGACCTGTGACTAGTAGAGTGGTAGTAGAGGGTCACCTCTCTGACTGGAGACCTGTGACTAGTGGAGTGGTAGTAGAGGGTTACCTCTCTGACTGGAGACCTGTGACTAGTGGAGTGGTAGTAGAGGGTCGCCTCTCTGACTGGAGACCTGTGACTAGTGGAGTGGTAGTAGAGGATTACCTCTCTGACTGGAGACCTGTGACTAGTGGAGTGGTAGTAGAGGGTCACCTCTCTGACTGGAGACCTGTGACTAGTGGAGTGGTAGTAGAAAGTCGCCTCTCTGACTGGAGACCCGTGACTAGTGGAGTGGTAGTAGAAAGTCGCCTCTCTGACTGGAGACCCGTGACTAGTGAAGTGGTAGTAGAGGGTCACCTCTCTGACTGGAGACCTGTGACTAGTGGAGTGGTAGTACAGGGTCGCCTCTCTGACTGGAGACCTGTGACTAGTGGAGTGGTAGTAGAGGGTCACCTCTCTGACTGGAGACCCGTGACTAGTGGAGTGGTAGTAGAAAGTCGCCTCTCTGACTGGAGACCTGTGACTAGTGGAGTGGTAGTAGAGGGTCACCTCTCTGACTGGAGACCTGTGACTAGTGGAGTGGTAGTAGATGGTGGCCTCTCTGACTGGAGACCTGTGACTAGTGGAGTGGAAGTAGAGGGTCACCTCTCTGACTGGAGACCTGTGACTAGTGGAGTGGTAGTAGAGGGTCACCTCTCTGACTGGAGACCTGTGACTAGTGGAGTGGTAGTAGATGGTGGCCTCTCTGACTGGAGACCTGTGACTAGTGGAGTGGTAGTAGAGGGTCACCTCTCTGACTGGAGACCTGTGACTAGTGGAGTGGTAGTAGAGGGTCACCTCTCTGACTGGAGACCTGTGACTAGTGGAGTGGTAGTAGATGGTGGCCTCTCTGACTGGAGACCTGTGACTAGTGGAGTGGTAGTAGAGGGGTACCTCTCTGACTGGAGACCTGTGACTAGTGGAGTGGTAGTAGAGGGGTACCTCTCTGACTGGAGACCTGTGACTAGTGGAGTGGTAGTAGATGGTGGCCTCTCTGACTGGAGACCTGTGACTAGTGGAGTGGTAGTAGAGGGTCACCTCTCTGACTGGAGACCTGTGACTAGTGGAGTGGTAGTAGAGGGTCACCTCTCTGACTGGAGACCTGTGACTAGTGGAGTGGTAGTAGAGGGGTACCTCTTTGACTGGAGACCTGTGACTAGTGGAGTGGTAGTAGAGGGTCACCTCTCTGACTGGAGACCTGTGACTAGTGGAGTGGTAGTAGAGGGTCACCTCTCTGACTGGAGACCTGTGACTAGTGGAGTGGTAGTAGAGGGTCACCTCTCTGACTGGAGACCTGTGACTAGTGGAGTGGTAGTAGAGGGTCACCTCTCTGACTGGAGACCTGTGACTAGTGGAGTGGTAGTAGAGGGTCACCTCTCTGACTGGAGACCTGTGACGAGTGGAGTGGTAGTAGATGGTGGCCTCTCTGACTGGAGACCTGTGACTAGTGGAGTGGTAGTAGAGGGTCACCTCTCTGACTGGAGACCTGTGACTAGTGGAGTGGTAGTAGATGGTGGCCTCTCTGACTGGAGACCTGTGACTAGTGGAGTGGTAGTAGAGGGTCACCTCTCTGACTGGAGACCCGTGACTAGTGGAGTGGTAGTAGAGGGTCACCTCTCTGACTGGAGACCTGTGACTAGTGGAGTGGTAGTAGAGGGTCACCTCTCTGACTGGAGACCTGTGACTAGTGGAGTGGTAGTAGAGGGTCACCTCTCTGACTGGAGACCTGTGACTAGTGGAGTGGTAGTAGAGGGTCACCTCTCTGACTGGAGACCTGTGACTAGTGGAGTGGTAGTAGATGGTGGCCTCTCTGACTGGAGACCTGTGACTAGTGGAGTGGTAGTAGAGGGTCACCTCTCTGACTGGAGACCTGTGACTAGTGGAGTGGTATAGAGGGTCACCTCTCTGACTGGAGACCTGTGACTAGTGGAGTGGTAGTAGAGGGTCACCTCTCTGACTGGAGACCTGTGACTAGTGGAGTGGTAGTAGATGGTGGCCTCTCTGACTGGAGACCTGTGACTAGTGGAGTGGTAGTAGAGGGTCACCTCTCTGACTGGAGACCTGTGACTAGTGGAGTGGTAGTAGATGGTGGCCTCTCTGACTGGAGACCTGTGACTAGTGGAGTGGTAGTAGAGGGTCACCTCTCTGACTGGAGACCTGTGACTAGTGGAGTGGTAGTAGAGGGTCACCTCTCTGACTGGAGACCCGTGACTAGTGAAGTGGTAGTAGAGGGTCACCTCTCTGACTGGAGACCCGTGACTAGTGGAGTGGTAGTAGAGGGTTACCTCTCTGACTGGAGACCTGTGACTAGTAGAGTGGTAGTAGAGGGTCACCTCTCTGACTGGAGACCTGTGACTAGTGGAGTGGTAGTAGAGGGTCACCTCTCTGACTGGAGACCTGTGACTAGTGGAGTGGTAGTAGAGGGTCACCTCTCTGACTGGAGAACTGTGACTAGTGGAGTGGTAGTAGAGGGTCACCTCTCTGACTGGAGACCTGTGACTAGTGGAGTGGTAGTAGAGGGTCACCTCTCTGACTGGAGACCTGTGACTAGTGGAGTGGTAGTAGAGGGTCACCTCTCTGACTGGAGACCTGTGACTGGTGGAGTGGTAGTAGAGGGTTACCTCTCTGACTGGAGACCTGTGACTGGTGGAGTGGTAGTAGAGGGTCACCTCTCTGACTGGAGACCTGTGACTAGTGGAGTGGTAGTAGAGGGTCACCTCTCTGACTGGAGACCTGTGACTAGTGGAGTGGTAGTAGAGGGTCGCCTCTCTGACTGGAGACCTGTGACTAGTGGAGTGGTAGTAGAGGGTGGCCTCTCTGACTGGAGACCTGTGACTAGTGGAGTGGTAGTAGAGGGTCACCTCTCTGACTGGAGACCCGTGACTAGTGGAGTGGTAGTAGAAAGTCGCCTCTCTGACTGGAGACCTGTGACTAGTGGAGTGGTAGTAGATGGTGGCCTCTCTGACTGGAGACCTGTGACTAGTGGAGTGGTAGTAGAGGGTCACCTCTCTGACTGGAGACCTCTGACTAGTGGAGTGGTAGTAGAGCGTCACCTCTCTGACTGGAGACCTGTGACTAGTGGAGTGGTAGTAGAGGGTTACCTCTCTGACTGGAGACCTGTGACTAGTGGAGTGGTAGTAGAGGGTCACCTCTCTGACTGGAGACCCGTGACTAGTGAAGTGGTAGTAGAGGGTCACCTCTCTGACTGGAGACCTGTGACTAGTGGAGTGGTAGTAGAGGGTCACCTCTTTGACTGGAGACCTGTGACTAGTGGAGTGGTAGTAGAGGGTCACCTCTCTGACTGGAGACCTGTGACTAGTGGAGTGGTAGTAGATGGTTGCCTCTCTGACTGGAGACCTGTGACTAGTGGAGTGGTAGTAGAGGGTCACCTCTCTGACTGGAGACCTGTGACTAGTGGAGTGGTAGTAGAGGGTCACCTCTCTGACTGGAGACCCGTGACTAGTGGAGTGGTAGTAGAGGGTCACCTCTCTGACTGGAGACCTGTGACTAGTGGAGTGGTAGTAGAGGGTCACCTCTCTGACTGGAGACCTGTGACTAGTGGAGTGGTAGTAGAGGGTCACCTCTCTGACAGGAGACCTGTGACTAGTGGAGTGGTAGTAGAGGGTCACCTCTCTGACTGGAGACCTGTGACTAGTGGAGTGGTAGTAGAGGGTCACCTCTCTGACTGGAGACCTGTGACTAGTGGAGTGGTAGTAGAGGGTCACCTCTCTGACTGGAGACCTGTGACTAGTGGAGTGGTAGTAGAGGGTCACCTCTCTGACTGGAGACCTGTGACTAGTGGAGTGGTAGTAGAGGGTCACCTCTCTGACAGGAGACCTGTGACTAGTGGAGTGGTAGTAGAGGGTCACCTCTCTGACAGGAGACCTGTGACTAGTGGAGTGGTAGTAGAGGGTCACCTCTCTGACTGGAGACCTGTGACTAGTGGAGTGGTAGTAGAGGGTCACCTCTCTGACTGGAGACCTGTGACTAGTGGAGTGGTAGTAGAGGGTCACCTCTCTGACAGGAGACCTGTGACTAGTGGAGTGGTAGTAGAGGGTCACCTCTCTGACTGGAGACCTGTGACTAGTGGAGTGGTAGTAGAGGGTCACCTCTCTGACAGGAGACCTGTGACTAGTGGAGTGGTAGTAGAGGGTCACCTCTCTGACTGGAGACCCGTGACTAGTGGAGTGGTAGTAGAGGGTCACCTCTCTGACTGGAGACCTGTGACTAGTGGAGTGGTAGTAGAGGGTCACCTCTCTGACTGGAGACCTGTGACTAGTGGAGTGGTAGTAGAGGGTCACCTCTCTGACTGGAGACCTGTGACTAATGGAGTGGTAGTAGAGGGTCACCTCTCTGACTGGAGACCTGTGACTAGTGGAGTGGTAGTAGAGGGTCACCTCTCTGACTGGAGACCTGTGACTAGTGGAGTGGTAGTAGAGGGTCACCTCTCTGACTGGAGACCCGTGACTAGTGGAGTGGTAGTAGAGGGTCACCTCTCTGACTGGAGACCTGTGACTAATGGAGTGGTAGTAGAGGGTCACCTCTCTGACTGGAGACCTGTGACTAGTGGAGTGGTAGTAGAGGGTCACCTCTCTGACTGGAGACCCGTGACTAGTGGAGTGGTAGTAGAGGGTCACCTCTCTGACTGGAGACCTGTGACTAATGGAGTGGTAGTAGAGGGTCACCTCTCTAACTGGAGACCTGTGACTAGTGGAGTGGTAGTAGAGGGGTACCTCTCTGACTGGAGACCTGTGACTAGTGGAGTGGTAGTAGAGGGTCACCTCTCTGACTGGAGACCCGTGACTAGTGGAGTGGTAGTAGAGGGTTACCTCTCTGACTGGAGACCCGTGACTAGTGGAGTGGTAGTAGAGGGTCGCCTCTCTGACTGGAGACCTGTGACTAGTGGAGTGGTAGTAGAGGGTCACCTCTCTGACAGGAGACCTGTGACTAGTGGAGTGGTAGTAGAGGGTTACCTCTCTGACTGGAGACCCGTGACTAGTGGAGTGGTAGTAGAGGGTCGCCTCTCTGACTGGAGACCCGTGACTAGTGGAGTGGTAGTAGAGGGTCGCCTCTCTGACTGGAGACCTGTGACTAGTGGAGTGGTAGTAGAGGGTTACCTCTCTGACAGGAGACCTGTGACTAGTGGAGTGGTAGTAGAGGGTTACCTCTCTGACTGGAGACCCGTGACTAGTGGAGTGGTAGTAGAGGGTCACCTCTCTGACTGGAGACCTGTGACTAGTGGAGTGGTAGTAGAGGGTCACCTCTCTGACAGGAGACCTGTGACTAGTGGAGTGGTAGTAGAGGGTTACCTCTCTGACTGGAGACCTGTGACTAGTGGAGTGGTAGTAGAGGGTTACCTCTCTGACTGGAGACCCGTGACTAGTGGAGTGGTAGTAGAGGGTCGCCTCTCTGACTGGAGACCCGTGACTAGTGGAGTGGTAGTAGAGGGTCGCCTCTCTGACTGGAGACCTGTGACTAGTGGAGTGGTAGTAGAGGGTCACCTCTCTGACAGGAGACCTGTGACTAGTGGAGTGGTAGTAGAGGGTCACCTCTCTGACTGGAGACCTGTGACTAGTGGAGTGGTAGTAGAGGGTCACCTCTCTGTCTGGAGACCCGTGACTAGTGGAGTGGTAGTAGAGGGTCACCTCTCTGACTGGAGACCTGTGACTAATGGAGTGGTAGTAGAGGGTTACCTCTCTGACTGGAGACCTGTGACTAGTGGAGTGGTAGTAGAGGGTCACCTCTCTGACTGGAGACCTGTGACTAGTGGAGTGGTAGTAGAGGGTTACCTCTCTGACTGGAGACCTGTGACTAGTGGAGTGGTAGTAGAGGGTTACCTCTCTGACTGGAGACCTGTGACTAGTGGAGTGGTAGTAGAGGGTCACCTCTCTGACAGGAGACCTGTGACTAGTGGAGTGGTAGTAGAGGGTCACCTCTCTGACTGGAGACCCGTGACTAGTGGAGTGGTAGTAGAGGGTCACCTCTCTGACTGGAGACCTGTGACTAGTGGAGTGGTAGTAGAGGGTCACCTCTCTGACTGGAGACCTGTGACTGGTGGAGTGGTAGTAGAGGGTCGCCTCTCTGACTGGAGACCCGTGACTAGTGGAGTGGTAGTAGAGGGTCACCTCTTTGACTGGAGACCTGTGACTAGTGGAGTGGTAGTAGAGGGTCGCCTCTCTGACTGGAGACCTGTGACTAGTGGAGTGGTAGTAGAGGGTCACCTCTCTGACTGGAGACCTGTGACTAGTGGAGTGGTAGTAGAAAGTCGCCTCTCTGACTGGAGACCTGTGACTAGTGGAGTGGTAGTAGAGGGTCACCTCTCTGACTGGAGACCTGTGACTAGTGGAGTGGTAGTAGAGGGTCACCTCTCTGACTGGAGACCTGTGACTAGTGGAGTGGTAGTAGAGGGTCACCTCTCTGACTGGAGACCTGTGACTAGTGGAGTGGTAGTAGAGGGTCACCTCTCTGACTGGAGACCCGTGACTAGTGGAGTGGTAGTAGATGGTGGCCTCTCTGACTGGAGACCCGTGACTAGTGGAGTGGTAGTAGAGGGTCACCTCTCTGACTGGAGACCTGTGACTAGTGGAGTGGTAGTAGAGGGTCACCTCTCTGACTGGAGACCCGTGACTAGTGGAGTGGTAGTAGAGGGTTACCTCTCTGACTGGAGACCTGTGACTAGTGGAGTGGTAGTAGATGGTGGCCTCTCTGACTGGAGACCCGTGACTAGTGGAGTGGTAGTAGAGGGTCACCTCTCTGACTGGAGACCCGTGACTAGTGGAGTGGTAGTAGAGGGTCACCTCTCTGACTGGAGACCTGTGACTAGTGGAGTGGTAATAGATGGTGGCCTCTCTGACTGGAGACCTGTGACTAGTGGAGTGGTAGTAGATGGTGGCCTCTCTGACTGGAGACCCGTGACTAGTGGAGTGGTAGTAGAGGGTCGCCTCTCTGACTGGAGACCTGTGACTAGTGGAGTGGTAGTAGAAAGTCGCCTCTCTGACTGGAGACCTGTGACTAGTGGAGTGGTAGTAGAGGGTTACCTCTCTGACTGGAGACCTGTGACTAGTGGAGTGGTAGTAGAGGGTCACCTCTCTGACTGGAGACCTGTGACTAGTGGAGTGGTAGTAGAGGGTCGCCTCTCTGACTGGAGACCCGTGACTAGTGGAGTGGTAGTAGAGGGTCGCCTCTCTGACTGGAGACCTGTGACTAGTGGAGTGGTAGTAGAAAGTCGCCTCTCTGACTGGAGACCCGTGACTAGTGGAGTGGTAGTAGATGGTGGCCTCTCTGACTGGAGACCTGTGACTAGTGGAGTGGTAGTAGAGGGTCACCTCTCTGACAGGAGACCTGTGACTAGTGGAGTGGTAGTAGAGGGTCACCTCTCTGACTGGAGACCTGTGACTAGTGGAGTGGTAGTAGAGGGTCACCTCTCTGACAGGAGACCTGTGACTAGTGGAGTGGTAGTAGAGGGTCACCTCTCTGACTGGAGACCTGTGACTAGTGGAGTGGTAGTAGAGGGTCACCTCTCTGACAGGAGACCTGTGACTAGTGGAGTGGTAGTAGAGGGTCACTTCTCTGACTGGAGACCTGTGACTAGTGGAGTGGTAGTAGAGGGTCACCTCTCTGACTGGAGACCTGTGACTAGTGGAGTGGTAGTAGAGGGTCACCTCTCTGACTGGAGACCTGTGACTAGTGGAGTGGTAGTAGAGGGTTACCTCTCTGACTGGAGACCTGTGACTAGTGGAGTGGTAGTAGAGGGTCACCTCTCTGACTGGAGACCTGTGACTAGTGGAGTGGTAGTAGAGGGTTACCTCTCTGACTGGAGACCTGTGACTAGTGGAGTGGTAGTAGAGGGTCACCTCTCTGACTGGAGACCTGTGACTAGTGGAGTGGTAGTAGAGGGTCACCTCTCTGACAGGAGACCTGTGACTAGTGGAGTGGTAGTAGAGGGTCACCTCTCTGACTGGAGACCTGTGACTAGTGGAGTGGTAGTAGAGGGTCACCTCTCTGACTGGAGACCTGTGACTAGTGGAGTGGTAGTAGAGGGTCGCCTCTCTGACTGGAGACCTGTGACTAGTGGAGTGGTAGTAGAGGGTCACCTCTCTGACAGGAGACCTGTGACTAGTGGAGTGGTAGTAGAGGGTCACCTCTCTGACTGGAGACCTGTGACTAGTGGAGTGGTAGTAGAGGGTCACCTCTCTGACTGGAGACCTGTGACTAGTGGAGTGGTAGTAGAGGGTCACCTCTCTGACTGGAGACCTGTGACTAGTGGAGTGGTAGTAGAGGGTCGCCTCTCTGACTGGAGACCTGTGACTAATGGAGTGGTAGTAGAGGGTCACCTCTCTGACTGGAGACCTGTGACTAGTGGAGTGGTAGTAGAGGGTCACCTCTCTGACTGGAGACCTGTGACTAGTGGAGTGGTAGTAGAGGGTCACCTCTCTGACTGGAGACCTGTGACTAGTGGAGTGGTAGTAGAGGGTCACCTCTCTGACTGGAGACCTGTGACTAGTGGAGTGGTAGTAGAGGGTCACCTCTCTGACTGGAGACCTGTGACTAGTGGAGTGGTAGTAGAGGGTCGCCTCTCTGACTGGAGACCTGTGACTAGTGGAGTGGTAGTAGAGGGTCACCTCTCTGACTGGAGACCTGTGACTAGTGGAGTGGTAGTAGAGGGTCACCTCTCTGACTGGAGACCTGTGACTAGTGGAGTGGTAGTAGAGGGTCACCTCTCTGACTGGAGACCTGTGACTAGTGGAGTGGTAGTAGAGGGTCACCTCTCTGACTGGAGACCTGTGACTAGTGGAGTGGTAGTAGAGGGTCACCTCTCTGACTGGAGACCTGTGACTAGTGGAGTGGTAGTAGAGGGGTACCTCTCTGACTGGAGACCCGTGACTAGTGGAGTGGTAGTAGAGGGTTACCTCTCTGACTGGAGACCTGTGACTAGTGGAGTGGTAGTAGAGGGTTACCTCTCTGACTGGAGACCCGTGACTAGTGGAGTGGTAGTAGAGGGTCGCCTCTCTGACTGGAGACCTGTGACTAGTGGAGTGGTAGTAGAGGGTCACCTCTCTGACAGGAGACCTGTGACTAGTGGAGTGGTAGTAGAGGGTTACCTCTCTGACTGGAGACCCGTGACTAGTGGAGTGGTAGTAGAGGGTCGCCTCTCTGACTGGAGACCCGTGACTAGTGGAGTGGTAGTAGAGGGTCGCCTCTCTGACTGGAGACCTGTGACTAGTGGAGTGGTAGTAGAGGGTTACCTCTCTGACAGGAGACCTGTGACTAGTGGAGTGGTAGTAGAGGGTTACCTCTCTGACTGGAGACCCGTGACTAGTGGAGTGGTAGTAGAGGGTCGCCTCTCTGACTGGAGACCTGTGACTAGTGGAGTGGTAGTAGAGGGTTACCTCTCTGACTGGAGACCCGTGACTAGTGGAGTGGTAGTAGAGGGTCGCCTCTCTGACTGGAGACCTGTGACTAGTGGAGTGGTAGTAGAGGGTCACCTCTCTGACAGGAGACCTGTGACTAGTGGAGTGGTAGTAGAGGGTTACCTCTCTGACTGGAGACCTGTGACTAGTGGAGTGGTAGTAGAGGGTTACCTCTCTGACTGGAGACCCGTGACTAGTGGAGTGGTAGTAGAGGGTCGCCTCTCTGACTGGAGACCCGTGACTAGTGGAGTGGTAGTAGAGGGTCGCCTCTCTGACTGGAGACCTGTGACTAGTGGAGTGGTAGTAGAGGGTCACCTCTCTGACAGGAGACCTGTGACTAGTGGAGTGGTAGTAGAGGGTCACCTCTCTGACTGGAGACCTGTGACTAGTGGAGTGGTAGTAGAGGGTCACCTCTCTGTCTGGAGACCCGTGACTAGTGGAGTGGTAGTAGAGGGTCACCTCTCTGACTGGAGACCTGTGACTAATGGAGTGGTAGTAGAGGGTTACCTCTCTGACTGGAGACCTGTGACTAGTGGAGTGGTAGTAGAGGGTCACCTCTCTGACTGGAGACCTGTGACTAGTGGAGTGGTAGTAGAGGGTTACCTCTCTGACTGGAGACCTGTGACTAGTGGAGTGGTAGTAGAGGGTTACCTCTCTGACTGGAGACCTGTGACTAGTGGAGTGGTAGTAGAGGGTCACCTCTCTGACAGGAGACCTGTGACTAGTGGAGTGGTAGTAGAGGGTCACCTCTCTGACTGGAGACCCGTGACTAGTGGAGTGGTAGTAGAGGGTCACCTCTCTGACTGGAGACCTGTGACTAGTGGAGTGGTAGTAGAGGGTCACCTCTCTGACTGGAGACCTGTGACTGGTGGAGTGGTAGTAGAGGGTCGCCTCTCTGACTGGAGACCCGTGACTAGTGGAGTGGTAGTAGAGGGTCACCTCTTTGACTGGAGACCTGTGACTAGTGGAGTGGTAGTAGAGGGTCGCCTCTCTGACTGGAGACCTGTGACTAGTGGAGTGGTAGTAGAGGGTCACCTCTCTGACTGGAGACCTGTGACTAGTGGAGTGGTAGTAGAAAGTCGCCTCTCTGACTGGAGACCTGTGACTAGTGGAGTGGTAGTAGAGGGTCACCTCTCTGACTGGAGACCTGTGACTAGTGGAGTGGTAGTAGAGGGTCACCTCTCTGACTGGAGACCTGTGACTAGTGGAGTGGTAGTAGAGGGTCACCTCTCTGACTGGAGACCTGTGACTAGTGGAGTGGTAGTAGAGGGTCACCTCTCTGACTGGAGACCCGTGACTAGTGGAGTGGTAGTAGAGGGTCACCTCTCTGACTGGAGACCTGTGACTAGTGGAGTGGTAGTAGAGGGTCACCTCTCTGACTGGAGACCCGTGACTAGTGGAGTGGTAGTAGAGGGTTACCTCTCTGACTGGAGACCTGTGACTAGTGGAGTGGTAGTAGATGGTGGCCTCTCTGACTGGAGACCCGTGACTAGTGGAGTGGTAGTAGAGGGTCACCTCTCTGACTGGAGACCCGTGACTAGTGGAGTGGTAGTAGAGGGTCACCTCTCTGACTGGAGACCTGTGACTAGTGGAGTGGTAATAGATGGTGGCCTCTCTGACTGGAGACCTGTGACTAGTGGAGTGGTAGTAGATGGTGGCCTCTCTGACTGGAGACCCGTGACTAGTGGAGTGGTAGTAGAGGGTCGCCTCTCTGACTGGAGACCTGTGACTAGTGGAGTGGTAGTAGAAAGTCGCCTCTCTGACTGGAGACCTGTGACTAGTGGAGTGGTAGTAGAGGGTTACCTCTCTGACTGGAGACCTGTGACTAGTGGAGTGGTAGTAGAGGGTCACCTCTCTGACTGGAGACCTGTGACTAGTGGAGTGGTAGTAGAGGGTCGCCTCTCTGACTGGAGACCCGTGACTAGTGGAGTGGTAGTAGAGGGTCGCCTCTCTGACTGGAGACCTGTGACTAGTGGAGTGGTAGTAGAAAGTCGCCTCTCTGACTGGAGACCCGTGACTAGTGGAGTGGTAGTAGATGGTGGCCTCTCTGACTGGAGACCTGTGACTAGTGGAGTGGTAGTAGAGGGTCACCTCTCTGACAGGAGACCTGTGACTAGTGGAGTGGTAGTAGAGGGTCACCTCTCTGACTGGAGACCTGTGACTAGTGGAGTGGTAGTAGAGGGTCACCTCTCTGACAGGAGACCTGTGACTAGTGGAGTGGTAGTAGAGGGTCACCTCTCTGACTGGAGACCTGTGACTAGTGGAGTGGTAGTAGAGGGTCACCTCTCTGACAGGAGACCTGTGACTAGTGGAGTGGTAGTAGAGGGTCACCTCTCTGACTGGAGACCTGTGACTAGTGGAGTGGTAGTAGAGGGTCACCTCTCTGACTGGAGACCTGTGACTAGTGGAGTGGTAGTAGAGGGTCACCTCTCTGACTGGAGACCTGTGACTAGTGGAGTGGTAGTAGAGGGTTACCTCTCTGACTGGAGACCTGTGACTAGTGGAGTGGTAGTAGAGTGTCACCTCTCTGACTGGAGACCTGTGACTAGTGGAGTGGTAGTAGAGGGTTACCTCTCTGACTGGAGACCTGTGACTAGTGGAGTGGTAGTAGAGGGTCACCTCTCTGACTGGAGACCTGTGACTAGTGGAGTGGTAGTAGAGGGTCACCTCTCTGACAGGAGACCTGTGACTAGTGGAGTGGTAGTAGAGGGTCACCTCTCTGACTGGAGACCTGTGACTAGTGGAGTGGTAGTAGAGGGTCACCTCTCTGACTGGAGACCTGTGACTAGTGGAGTGGTAGTAGAGGGTCGCCTCTCTGACTGGAGACCTGTGACTAGTGGAGTGGTAGTAGAGGGTCACCTCTCTGACAGGAGACCTGTGACTAGTGGAGTGGTAGTAGAGGGTCACCTCTCTGACTGGAGACCTGTGACTAGTGGAGTGGTAGTAGAGGGTCACCTCTCTGACTGGAGACCTGTGACTAGTGGAGTGGTAGTAGAGGGTCACCTCTCTGACTGGAGACCTGTGACTAGTGGAGTGGTAGTAGAGGGTCGCCTCTCTGACTGGAGACCTGTGACTAATGGAGTGGTAGTAGAGGGTCACCTCTCTGACTGGAGACCTGTGACTAGTGGAGTGGTAGTAGAGGGTCACCTCTCTGACTGGAGACCTGTGACTAGTGGAGTGGTAGTAGAGGGTCACCTCTCTGACTGGAGACCTGTGACTAGTGGAGTGGTAGTAGAGGGTCACCTCTCTGACTGGAGACCTGTGACTAGTGGAGTGGTAGTAGAGGGTCACCTCTCTGACTGGAGACCTGTGACTAGTGGAGTGGTAGTAGAGGGTCGCCTCTCTGACTGGAGACCTGTGACTAGTGGAGTGGTAGTAGAGGGTCACCTCTCTGACTGGAGACCTGTGACTAGTGGAGTGGTAGTAGAGGGTCACCTCTCTGACTGGAGACCTGTGACTAGTGGAGTGGTAGTAGAGGGTCACCTCTCTGACTGGAGACCTGTGACTAGTGGAGTGGTAGTAGAGGGTCACCTCTCTGACTGGAGACCTGTGACTAGTGGAGTGGTAGTAGAGGGTCACCTCTCTGACTGGAGACCTGTGACTAGTGGAGTGGTAGTAGAGGGGTACCTCTCTGACTGGAGACCCGTGACTAGTGGAGTGGTAGTAGAGGGTTACCTCTCTGACTGGAGACCTGTGACTAGTGGAGTGGTAGTAGAGGGTCACCTCTCTGACTGGAGTCCTGTGACTAGTAGAGTGGTAGTAGAAAGTCGCCTCTCTGACTGGAGACCTGTGACTGGTGGAGTGGTAGTAGAGGGTCACCTCTCTGACTGGAGACCTGTGACTAGTAGAGTGGTAGTAGATGGTGGCCTCTCTGACTGGAGACCTGTGACTAGTGGAGTGGTAGTAGAGGGTCACCTCTCTGACTGGAGACCTGTGACTAGTGGAGTGGTAGTAGAGGTTCACCTCTCTGACTGGAGACCTGTGACTGGTGGAGTGGTAGTAGAGGGTCACCTCTCTGACTGGAGACCTGTGACTAGTAGAGTGGTAGTAGAGGGTCACCTCTCTGACTGGAGACCTGTGACTAGTGGAGTGGTAGTAGAGGGTCACCTCTCTGACTGGAGACCTCTGACTAGTGGAGTGGTAGTAGAGGGTTACCTCTCTGACTGGAGACCTGTGACTGGTGGAGTGGTAGTAGAGGTTCACCTCTCTGACTGGAGACCCGTGACTAGTGGAGTGGTAGTAGAGGGTTACCTCTCTGACTGGAGACCTGTGACTAGTGGAGTGGTAGTAGATGGTGGCCTCTCTGACTGGAGACCTGTGACTAGTGGAGTGGTAGTAGAGGGTTACCTCTCTGACTGGAGACCTGTGACTAGTGGAGTGGTAGTAGATGGTGGCCTCTCTGACTGGAGACCTGTGACTAGTGGAGTGGTAGTAGAGGGTCACCTCTCTGACTGGAGACCCGTGACTAGTGGAGTGGTAGTAGAGGGTTACCTCTCTGACTGGAGACCTGTGACTAGTGGAGTGGTAGTAGAGGGTCGCCTCTCTGACTGGAGACCCGTGACTAGTGGAGTGGTAGTAGATGGTGGCCTCTCTGACTGGAGACCTGTGACTAGTGGAGTGGTAGTAGAGGGTCACCTCTCTGACTGGAGACCCGTGACTAGTGGAGTGGTAGTAGAGGGTTACCTCTCTGACTGGAGACCTGTGACTAGTGGAGTGGTAGTAGATGGTGGCCTCTCTGACTGGAGACCTGTGACTAGTGGAGTGGTAGTAGAGGGTTACCTCTCTGACTGGAGACCTGTGACTAGTGGAGTGGTAGTAGAAAGTCGCCTCTCTGACTGGAAACCTGTGACTAGTGGAGTGGTAGTAGATGGTGGCCTCTCTGACTGGAGACCTGTGACTAGTGGAGTGGTAGTAGAGGGTCACCTCTCTGACTGGAGACCTGTGACTAGTGGAGTGGTAGTAGAGGGTCACCTCTCTGACTGGAGACCTGTGACTAGTAGAGTGGTAGTAGAGGGTCACCTCTCTGACTGGAGACCTGTGACTAGTGGAGTGGTAGTAGATGGTGGCCTCTCTGACTGGAGACCTGTGACTAGTGGAGTGGTAGTAGATGGTGGCCTCTCTGACTGGAGACCTGTGACTAGTGGAGTGGTAGTAGAGGGTCACCTCTCTGACTGGAGACCTGTGACTAGTGGAGTGGTAGTAGAGGGTCACCTCTCTGACTGGAGACCTGTGACTAGTGGAGTGGTAGTAGAGGGTCACCTCTCTGACTGGAGACCCGTGACTAGTGGTGTGGTAGTAGAGGGTCACCTCTCTGACTGGAGACCTGTGACTAGTGGAGTGGTAGTAGAGGGTCACCTCTCTGACTGGAGACCTGTGACTAGTGGAGTGGTAGTAGAGGGTTACCTCTCTGACTGGAGACCTGTGACTAGTGGAGTGGTAGTAGAGGGTCACCTCTCTGACTGGAGACCCGTGACTAGTGGAGTGGTAGTAGAGGGTCACCTCTCTGACTGGAGACCTGTGACTAGTGGAGTGGTAGTAGAGGGTCACCTCTCTGACAGGAGACCTGTGACTAGTGGAGTGGTAGTAGAGGGTCACCTCTCTGACTGGAGACCTGTGACTAGTGGAGTGGTAGTAGAGGGTCGCCTCTCTGACTGGAGACCTGTGACTAGTGGAGTGGTAGTAGAGGGTCACCTCTCTGACTGGAGACCTGTGACTAGTGGAGTGGTAGTAGAGGGTCACCTCTCTGACTGGAGACCTGTGACTAGTGGAGTGGTAGTAGAGGGTCACCTCTCTGACTGGAGACCTGTGACTAGTGGAGTGGTAGTAGAGGGTCACCTCTCTGACTGGAGACCTGTGACTAGTGGAGTGGTAGTAGAGGGTCACCTCTCTGACAGGAGACCTGTGACTAGTGGAGTGGTAGTAGAGGGTCACCTCTCTGACTGGAGACCTGTGACTAGTGGAGTGGTAGTAGATGGTGGCCTCTCTGACTGGAGACCCGTGACTAGTGGAGTGGTAGTAGAGGGTTACCTCTCTGACTGGAGACCTGTGACTAGTGGAGTGGTAGTAGAGGGTCACCTCTCTGACTGGAGACCTGTGACTAGTGGAGTGGTAGTAGAGGGTCACCTCTCTGACAGGAGACCTGTGACTAGTGGAGTGGTAGTAGAGGGTCACCTCTCTGACTGGAGACCTGTGACTAGTGGAGTGGTAGTAGAGGGTTACCTCTCTGACTGGAGACCTGTGACTAGTGGAGTGGTAGTAGAGGGTCACCTCTCTGACTGGAGACCTGTGACTAGTGGAGTGGTAGTAGAGGGTCGCCTCTCTGACTGGAGACCTGTGACTAGTGGAGTGGTAGTAGAGGGTTACCTCTCTGACTGGAGACCTGTGACTAGTGGAGTGGTAGTAGAGGGTCACCTCTCTGACAGGAGACCTGTGACTAGTGGAGTGGTAGTAGAGGGTCACCTCTCTGACTGGAGACCTGTGACTAGTGGAGTGGTAGTAGAGGGTCACCTCTCTGACTGGAGACCCGTGACTAGTGGAGTGGTAGTAGAGGGTCACCTCTCTGACTGGAGACCTGTGACTAGTGGAGTGGTAGTAGATGGTGGCCTCTCTGACTGGAGACCTGTGACTAGTGGAGTGGTAGTAGAGGGTCACCTCTCTGACTGGAGACCTGTGACTAGTGGAGTGGTAGTAGAGGGTCACCTCTCTGACTGGAGACCTGTGACTAGTGGAGTGGTAGTAGAGGGTTACCTCTCTGACTGGAGACCTGTGACTAGTGGAGTGGTAGTAGAGGGTCGCCTCTCTGACTGGAGACCTGTGACTAGTGGAGTGGTAGTAGAGGGTCACCTCTCTGACTGGAGACCTGTGACTAGTGGAGTGGTAGTAGAGGGTTACCTCTCTGACTGGAGACCTGTGACTAGTGGAGTGGTAGTAGAGGGTCACCTCTCTGACTGGAGACCTGTGACTAGTGGAGTGGTAGTAGAGGGTTACCTCTCTGACTGGAGACCTGTGACTAGTGGAGTGGTAGTAGAGGGTCACCTCTCTGACTGGAGACCTGTGACTAGTGGAGTGGTAGTAGAGGGTTACCTCTCTGACTGGAGACCTGTGACTAGTGGAGTGGTAGTAGAGGGTCACCTCTCTGACTGGAGACCTGTGACTAGTGGAGTGGTAGTAGAGGGTTACCTCTCTGACTGGAGACCTGTGACTAGTGGAGTGGTAGTAGAGGGTCGCCTCTCTGACTGGAGACCCGTGACTAGTGGAGTGGTAGTAGAGGGTCGCCTCTCTGACTGGAGACCTGTGACTAGTGGAGTGGTAGTAGAGGGTTACCTCTCTGACTGGAGACCTGTGACTAGTGGAGTGGTAGTAGAGGGTCACCTCTCTGACTGGAGACCTGTGACTAGTAGAGTGGTAGTAGATGGTGGCCTCTCTGACTGGAGACCTGTGACTAGTGGAGTGGTAGTAGAGGGTCGCCTCTCTGACTGGAGACCTGTGACTAGTGGAGTGGTAGTAGAGGGTCACCTCTCTGACTGGAGACCTGTGACTAGTGGAGTGGTAGTAGAGGGTCACCTCTCTGACTGGAGACCTGTGACTAGTGGAGTGGTAGTAGAGGGTCACCTCTCTGACTGGAGACCTGTGACTAGTGGAGTGGTAGTAGAGGGTCACCTCTCTGACTGGAGACCTGTGACTAGTGGAGTGGTAGTAGAGGGTCACCTCTCTGACAGGAGACCTGTGACTAGTGGAGTGGTAGTAGAGGGTCACCTCTCTGACTGGAGACCTGTGACTAGTGGAGTGGTAGTAGATGGTGGCCTCTCTGACTGGAGACCCGTGACTAGTGGAGTGGTAGTAGAGGGTTACCTCTCTGACTGGAGACCTGTGACTAGTGGAGTGGTAGTGGAGGGTCACCTCTCTGACTGGAGACCTGTGACTAGTGGAGTGGTAGTAGAGGGTCACCTCTCTGACAGGAGACCTGTGACTAGTGGAGTGGTAGTAGAGGGTCACCTCTCTGACTGGAGACCTGTGACTAGTGGAGTGGTAGTAGAGGGTTACCTCTCTGACTGGAGACCTGTGACTAGTGGAGTGGTAGTAGAGGGTCACCTCTCTGACTGGAGACCTGTGACTAGTGGAGTGGTAGTAGAGGGTCGCCTCTCTGACTGGAGACCTGTGACTAGTGGAGTGGTAGTAGAGGGTTACCTCTCTGACTGGAGACCTGTGACTAGTGGAGTGGTAGTAGAGGGTCACCTCTCTGACAGGAGACCTGTGACTAGTGGAGTGGTAGTAGAGGGTCACCTCTCTGACTGGAGACCTGTGACTAGTGGAGTGGTAGTAGAGGGTCACCTCTCTGACTGGAGACCCGTGACTAGTGGAGTGGTAGTAGAGGGTCACCTCTCTGACTGGAGACCTGTGACTAGTGGAGTGGTAGTAGATGGTGGCCTCTCTGACTGGAGACCTGTGACTAGTGGAGTGGTAGTAGAGGGTCACCTCTCTGACTGGAGACCTGTGACTAGTGGAGTGGTAGTAGAGGGTCGCCTCTCTGACTGGAGACCCGTGACTAGTGGAGTGGTAGTAGAGGGTCGCCTCTCTGACTGGAGACCTGTGACTAGTGGAGTGGTAGTAGAGGGTTACCTCTCTGACTGGAGACCTGTGACTAGTGGAGTGGTAGTAGAGGGTCACCTCTCTGACTGGAGACCTGTGACTAGTAGAGTGGTAGTAGATGGTGGCCTCTCTGACTGGAGACCTGTGACTAGTGGAGTGGTAGTAGAGGGTTACCTCTCTGACTGGAGACCTGTGACTAGTGGAGTGGTAGTAGAGGGTCACCTCTCTGACTGGAGACCTGTGACTAGTGGAGTGGTAGTAGAGGGTCACCTCTCTGACTGGAGACCCGTGACTAGTGGAGTGGTAGTAGAGGTTCACCTCTCTGACTGGAGACCTGTGACTAGTGGAGTGGTAGTAGAGGGTCACCTCTCTGACAGGAGACCTGTGACTAGTGGAGTGGTAGTAGAGGGTCACCTCTCTGACAGGAGACCTGTGACTAGTGGAGTGGTAGTAGAGGGTCACCTCTCTGACTGGAGACCTGTGACTAGTGGAGTGGTAGTAGAGGGTTACCTCTCTGACAGGAGACCTGTGACTAGTGGAGTGGTAGTAGAGGGTTACCTCTCTGACAGGAGACCTGTGACTAGTGGAGTGGTAGTAGAGGGTCACCTCTCTGACTGGAGTCCTGTGACTAGTGGAGTGGTAGTAGAGGGTCACCTCTCTGACTGGAGACCTGTGACTAGTGGAGTGGTAGTAGAGGTTCACCTCTCTGACTGGAGACCTGTGACTAGTGGAGTGGTAGTAGAGGGTCACCTCTCTGACAGGAGACCTGTGACTAGTGGAGTGGTAGTAGAGGGTCACCTCTCTGACTGGAGACCTGTGACTAGTGGAGTGGTAGTAGAGGGTTACCTCTCTGACTGGAGACCTGTGACTAGTGGAGTGGTAGTAGAGGGTCACCTCTCTAACTGGAGACCTGTGACTAGTGGAGTGGTAGTAGAGGGTCACCTCTCTGACTGGAGACCCGTGACTAGTGGAGTGGTAGTAGAGGGTCACCTCTCTAACTGGAGACCTGTGACTAGTGGAGTGGTAGTAGAGGGTTACCTCTCTGACTGGAGACCTGTGACTAGTGGAGTGGTAGTAGAGGGTTACCTCTCTGACTGGAGACCTGTGACTAGTGGAGTGGTAGTAGAGGGTCACCTCTCTGACTGGAGACCTGTGACTAGTGGAGTGGTAGTAGAGGGTCACCTCTCTGACTGGAGACCCGTGACTAGTGGAGTGGTAGTAGAGGGTTACCTCTCTGACTGGAGACCTGTGACTAGTGGAGTGGTAGTAGAGGGTCACCTCTCTGACAGGAGACCTGTGACTAGTGGAGTGGTAGTAGAGGGTCACCTCTCTGACTGGAGACCTGTGACTAGTGGAGTGGTAGTAGAGGGTCACCTCTCTGACTGGAGACCTGTGACTAGTGGAGTGGTAGTAGAGGGTCACCTCTCTGACTGGAGACCCGTGACTAGTGGAGTGGTAGTAGAGGGTCACCTCTCTGACTGGAGACCTGTGACTAGTGGAGTGGTAGTAGAGGGTCACCTCTCTGACTGGAGACCTGTGACTAGTGGAGTGGTAGTAGAGGGTCACCTCTCTGACTGGAGACCTGTGACTAGTGGAGTGGTAGTAGAGGGTCACCTCTCTGACTGGAGACCTGTGACTAGTGGAGTGGTAGTAGAGGGTCACCTCTCTGACTGGAGACCTGTGACTAGTGGAGTGGTAGTAGAGGGTCACCTCTCTGACTGGAGACCTGTGACTAGTGGAGTGGTAGTAGAGGGTTACCTCTCTGACTGGAGACCTGTGACTAGTGGAGTGGTAGTAGAGGGTTACCTCTCTGACTGGAGACCTGTGACTAGTGGAGTGGTAGTAGAGGGTCACCTCTCTGACTGGAGACCTGTGACTAGTGGAGTGGTAGTAGAGGGTCACCTCTCTGACTGGAGACCCGTGACTAGTGGAGTGGTAGTAGAAAGTCGCCTCTCTGACTGGAGACCTGTGACTAGTGGAGTGGTAGTAGAGGGTCACCTCTCTGACTGGAGACCCGTGACTAGTGGAGTGGTAGTAGAAAGTCGCCTCTCTGACTGGAGACCTGTGACTAGTGGTGTGCTGCAGGGATTGGTGCTGGGTCTGTTTGTGTTTATCGTCTGTATCAATGATCTGGGTGGTGATGTGGTTAACTGGATCAGCAAATTTGCGGATGACACCAAGACTGGGGGTATAGTGGACAGTGAGGAAGGCTATCATGGCTTGCAGAGGGATCTGCGTCAGCTGAAAAATGGCAGATGGGACTTAACGTAGACAAGTGCGATGTGTTGCACTTCGGTAAGACCAACCAGGGTAGGTCTTACACAGTGAAAGTTAGTCTCCTGAGGGGTGTGGTAGAACAAAGGGATCTGGGAATGCAGGTCCATAATTCGTTGAAAGTGGCATTACAGGTAGACAGGATCATAAAGAAAGCTTTGGGCATATTTGCCTTTATAACTCAGAGTATTGTGTATAGGAGATGGGATGTTATGTTGAAGTTGTATAAGACATTGGTGAGGCTAATTTCAGAGTATTGTGTGCAGTTTTGATCAGCTGTGTACAGGAAAGATGTAAATAAGGTTGAAAGAGTACAGAGAAAATTTACAAGGATGGTGCTGGGTCTGGAAGATCAGAGTTATAAGGAAAGATTGGATAGGTTAGGACTTTATGCCTTGAAATGTAAAAGATTGAGAGGAGATTTGATAGAGGTATACAAAATTATGACGGGTATAGATAGGGTAAGTGCAAGCAGGCTTTTTCCACTAAGGTTGGGTGGGACTACAACTAGAGATAATGAGTTAAGGTGAAAGGTGAAAAGTTTGAACCTCAAATGAACCTTGAACTTTTGTGGATTTCCTCTGGCTGTTTCGATTTCCTCCCACAGTCCAAAGACATACCAGCTGGTAGGTTAATTGGTCGTTGTAAATTGTCCCGTGATTAGGCTCAGATTAAATTGGGGGATTGCTGGGCAGTGCAGCTCAAAGGTCTGGAAGAACACATTCCACGCTGCATGTCAATAAATAAAATGCATATATTTTAAAACTTTAAATAGGTAGTGCAAAAAGAGAAAAAGAACCCTGTGGTAGTGTATACGGGTTCATTGTCCATTCAGAAATCTGATGGTGGAGGGGAAGAAGCTGTTCCAAAAACAATGCGTGAGTGTCTCCAGGCTCCTATACTTACTCCTTGATGGCAGCAGTGAGCAGCGAGCATGTCCTGAGTAACGGGGGTCCTTCATGACAGATGCTGCTTTTTTTGAGTCATTGTCTTTTGAAGGTGTCCTTGATGCTGGGAGGCGGGTGCCCATGACGGAGCTGGCTGGGTTTGCAACTTTCTGCAGCTTTTTCTGATCCCACGCAGTGACTCCTTCATACCAGACGGCAATACAATGAGTTAGATTGTTCTCCATAGTACTCCAGTCGAAATTTGGCATATCAAGTCTCCTCAAACTCCTAATGAAATATAGCTACTGTTGTGCCTTCTTTGTAATTGCATCAATATGTTGGGCCCAGGACAGATCTTCAGAGATGTTGACAGCCAGGAACTTGAAACTGCTCACCCTTTCCACTGCTAAAGGACACTTCATGAGAATAGGTGTGCATTCCCTAGACTCTCCCTTCCTGAAGTCCACAATCAATTCCTTGAGCACTGATGTTGTGTGCAAAGTTGCTGTTTCGACACCATTCAGCCAGCTAATCTATCTCACTCCTGTGTAACTTCTCCTCACCATCTTAAGTTCCGTCAGCTATAGTTGTGTCATCGGCAAATGTACAGATGGTGTTTGAGCTGTGCCTAGCCACACAGTTGTGGACGTAGAACGATTAGAGCAGTGGGCTAAGCACACATCTTTGATGTAGTGTTGATGGTCAGGGAGGAGGAGATGTTATTTCTGATCTGCACTAACTGTGGTCTCCTGATGAGGATCCAGCTGCAGAGGGAGGTACACAGGCCCAGGATTTAGAGCTTGCTGATTAGTACTGATGGTATGATGGTGTTAAGCAACACCACGGCCCACATCATTTATTTTATCCTTCATAAGTTTTCAATTTCAGGTGAGTGGTGCAGTAGCTTGGCTCTGAATTTTATTCCAAGTTGTTGGGCAAATTGTCCTGAGGTCTGCAGTGAGTGGCAAGCTGCTCTCACTCACCACTGATCGAATACTCACTCACTCACTTTAACGCATCTCACACCAGGGTATTGCCAGGTGAGGATGGACTATCGCTCAGTGGGAAGTGAATTCTGTCATGTGGGGAACTGATGACAAGTCACATCTACAAGATATCTGTAAAGGCTTTTATAAACAATCAAGTTGTCATCCTGGGCAGGCAAAACGGAGTAAATAATTTTGAAACTTAAAAAAACATCCAAAAATATTTTAAAGCTTTATAAAATTTTATAGGAGTAGGATCAAGAAGATACAACATTTATAAACATATAAAACATTTAAATATATAAACACAAGAACTTTAAATTTAACCTAAATTAATTAAAAACAAAATAAATGACTACCAAATGGTAATTCCTCGCTGCTACACCTCTCCATTGAAATCAATGGCAAGAACTCTCTGCACTGTCAAACCTGGTGCAGATTGCCAAACATTACTGCATGAAAATCTCAAATGTTGGCACTTGTTATAGCAGAATCATCACAGTTTTATGCAGTACTCTTCTCATTTCCCAACAAAATTTGGTTTGAAGTGAATAAATCTGTTGAACACAGAGATACTTAGCAATTTTTACCTGCATCATTGTTACTGCTTCTGGTTAGAAAGCTCAATTAATTTGGGGATCAAATCCTCATTGCATCATCAGACCTGATGTGCCATCTTCAAAGTTCAAAGTAAAATTTATTATCAGGGTACATACATGTCACCACATACAATCCTGAGATTCTTTTTCCTGCAGGCATACTCAGACAATCGAATTGAGTTGACTTTATTACTTACATCCTTCACATACATGAGGAGTAAAAATCTTTAAGTTATGTCTCCGTCTAAAAGTGCAGTTTATAATAAATAGTATGTACAACAGGACAGTCAATATAACATAGGAATACTATTGTATCAGCATGAATTAATCAGTCTGATGGCCTGGTGGAAGAAGCTGTCCCAGAGCCTGTTGGTCCTGGCTTTTATGCTGCGGTACCTTTTCCCGGATGGTAGCAGCTGGAACTGTTTGTGGTTGGGGTGACTCGTGTCCCCAATGATCCTTCGGGCCCTTTTTACACACCTGTCTTTGTAACTGTCCTGAATAGTGGGAAGTTCACATCTACAGATGCGCTGGGCTCTCCGGACCACTCTCTGAAGAGTCCTGCGATTGAGGGAAGTTCAGTTCCCATACCAGGCAGTGATGCAGCCAGTCAGGATGCTCTCAATTGTGCCCATTTAGAAACTTCTTATGATTTGGCGGCCCATACCAAACTTCTATAGTATAGTAACTGTAAACAGGATTAATGAAGGGGCAAGAGCATAGAAGACAACAAACTCTAAAACTGCAAATATAAATAAATAGAAATAAATAATGGGAGCCTGAAATAAGATAAAGAGTCCTTAAAGTGAGATCATTGATTGTGGGAACATCTCAATAGGTGAGTGTAATTATCCTCCGATTGTTGAAGGGTAGTAACTGGTCTTGAACCTGGTGGAGTGAATCCTGAGGTACTTGTACCTTCTGCCTGATGGCAACAGCGAAAAAACAGCATGGCCTGGGTGGTGAGGATCTTTGATGATGGATGCTGCTTTCCCACTGCAGTATCTCATGTAGATGTGCTCAATGATGGGGAGAGTTTCTGTTCAAAGCCAATAGTGTTCCCATATCAGGTCATAATGCATGCAGCCAATACACTTCCCACTACACATCTATAGACGTTTGTCAAGGTTTTTGATGTCATGCCGAATCTCCACAGCCTTCCAAGGAAGTAGAAGCGCTATTGTGCTTTCTGAGCAATTACATTTACATGATGGGTCTAGCTCAGTCCTCTGATATAGTGACACAAAGGAACTTATCTTAAAGTTGTCCCACCTCCTGTGGGTATCCTCCTTGCCTGCTCAGGAGAGTGAACCCTCCCAAAGGAGCAGGTCCCTATGGAGTACCTGGTAAGACTCTGAAAACTGGCAACCAACTGGCAGAGATGTTCAAAGACATCTTCAATCTCTTATTGCTTCAGTCAGAAGTTCCCACCTGCTTTAAAAAGGCAACAATGACACCAGTGCCCAAGAAGAGCAGTGTGAGCTGTCTTAACAACTATTGTCCCGTAGCGCTCACACCTACGGTGATGAAGAGCTTTGAGAGATTGGTCATGGCTAGAATCAACTTCTTCCTCAGCAAGGATTTGGACCCACTGCAATTTGTCTATTGCCACAATAGGTTTATGGCGGACAACATCTCACTGGCTCTCCACATGGCCTTGAATCACCTGGACAATATAAATACCTATATATGTCGGGAATGTTTATTGACTACAGTTCAGTGTTTTAATTTCGGGATCAAATCCTTATTACATCATCGGACCTGACGTGCTATCTTCAAAGTTCAAAGTAAAATTTATTATCAGAGTACATACACGTCACAGTATATAACCTTGACATTCTTTTCCTACAGTTCTGATGGAAAAGCAACAGAATCTGGGCCTCTGTACCTTCCTCTGCAACTGAATCCTCGACTTCTTAACCAAAAGACCACAATTTGTGTGGATTGGAAATAACATCTCCACCTCACTGACAATCAACACTGGTGCACGTTAGGATGTGTGCTTAGCCCACTGCTCTACTCTCTCTACACTCACAACTGTGTGGCTAGGCACAGCTCAAACACCATCTATAAATTTACTGATAAAACAGTCATTGTTGGCAGAATCTCAGACATTGACGAGAGGGCGTACAGGAGCAAGATATAGCACTGGGTTGAGTGGAGTTGCAGCAACATACTTGCACTCAACGTCAGTAAGAACAAAGAACTGATTGTGGAGTTTTCAGAAATGGTAAGATGAAGGAACAAACACCAGTCTTCATAGAGGGATCAGAAGTGGAGAAAGTGAGCAATTTCAAGTTCCTGGGTATTAATATCTCTGAGGAGATAACCAGGCCCCAATGTATTGATACAGGTATAAAGAAGGCAAGACAGTGGCTACATTTCATCCGGAGTTTGAGGACATTTGGTATGTCACCAAAAACACTCGCAAATTTCTACAGGAGTAGCCTGGAGAGCATTCTAACTGGCTGCATCACCGTCTTGTATGGGGGCAGGGGGGTCTGCACAGGATCGAAGTAGGCTGCTGAGAATTGTAAAATTAGTCAGCTCCCTCATGGGTACCAGCCTCTGTAGTATCCAAGGCATCATCGAGGAGCGGTGCCTCAAAAAGGCAGCTTTCATCATTAGGGACCCCCACCACCCAGGACATGTCCTAGCAATTCAGGAATAACTGAGTACAGGAATTCAGGTACATGGGGAAAAAGCAAAATGCACAGAAATCAATAGTAAAAAGTAAATTTTAGATTCATTTTTTGTTGGTATACTCAAAAATCTATAAAATAGTAACTATGGCAGAATCAATGAATGATCGCCAAACTAGGGTTTTCAACCAGAGTGCAGAAGACAACAAACTGTGCAAATGCAAAAAGAAGAAACAATAATATAAAAATATATAATATTTATATAATATTGTAATAAATAAATAGATAGATAAATAAATAAATATTGAGAACATGAGATGAAGAGTCCTTGAAAGTGAGTCCATTGGTTGTGGGCACTAACTTCAGAAAGAAGAAATAATGGGATTTGTTTTAACTGCTCCTGATAAGCCTGAACTGATCTCTACATTTATACCTTTTTTCTATCATTTGGGTGACTTCACATGCATTTCCTCTGATGTCCTTTCAACACAAGTGGTCTAAAAACACTTTGGAGACATAGTTCTTAGTTATCTACCATTAATGTTTCAAAGCTGTGAAACTAACTTCCTTGAGTACATAAAACCTCCCAGCTGTAAATGCATCATAATTACTGATACGCTAAACAATACTATCCATTTGTTCTGCAAGCTTCCTTGAACCAAACAACTTAAGAATCAACTTGTCTGTTTGAAACAACCCAAATTAAACAACCAATTATCTTATCCTGCATCTTGAGCAGTAATAAAGCAGGTGTAGAGACCAAAACCTTACTTCTCTCAGGCAGGATGTCTACTATCCACAGAGTTTATTTGCAAAGCTGGTCTTTAGACAATACTTGTTTTAAGCCCAAGGTGATTAGTGCTTACCTTTTACATTTCAAGAGCTGCAGACAGATTTCCCTTTACAACCAGAAGTCAAACAACTGTTAGTTAGAAATTTATTTATATCTATTTGTGGTCTTACAAGTGGCAGGTGCTGTGTTTTGAAAGCAAGATTAGCTAATAACCAAGAAAGACATAGGCCTACTGGCCAAGAAGTGAATGTCCATCACACCCTCCCACTTTCCCCCCCCCCCCACCCCCCCCCCCCTTGCTAAGTGAAGATTTCTACCCTAGCTTTTTCCAACCAAAATCAGCTTGGAGATCAAAACTTCTGCCAAGGCTCCTCTTGGGAACAGACTATCACACCTTTATCAATTCCAGTAGATTGCCAGTGCTAGTAAAGGCTCTTTGCTCTTCAATCTGATGCTCAAAAACACTCATCAAGTACTTCCCAATGTAATCCCTGTGTGATTTTCTCTTTAGAGTATTGACTTCCTCAATCTCAATTGCTCATATTTCCTAAATCTCAGAATCAGAATCAAAGGAATCTCAAAAATGTCACCATTATAATTTCATAAACACATGACCATAATGTTTCAATGTCTATGTTATGTCCATATTAGTCAACCTTTAAAATCTTCTTCCCCACGAACGGTTCTTGTCATTTTCTTGATGCAAATTTAAATCACTGTCTCTGTGACTATTTTTCATCAGGTCAGCTGACAATGTCTCTCAATAAGGTGATGGTAAATCATCTCTTTCATTGAGGTGTTTGCACTGCTTCATATGGTGACTACTTTACTCAGGTTTCCTGAAAACAAGTCTCATTAACAAGTTACTGATTGTGCATTGCTATCTTCTTTTGCCTAAAGATTAGTAATCTCACATTTTTCTTATAGAACGTTATATCCATCAGTTACATTATTTCACAATATAATAATATACACAAGAAAATGGAACACCTACAAAAGTAAGCAAGAGTACAATTCGCCTGCTGAGAATCCTGCATCTTTAATTCTAAATTCTCAGAGAGAGAAAAAAGATGTCACAATGTAGGGATTGGTTATGTCCCTCCCGTGGAGTGAATACACATTGGTATGCTGGAATTCAGCATTCTACCACCAACCATACCACCTGCATAAGGCTCTTCCCATTTTAGTGAATCTAGACTCTGCATATAATTGTTCGTCTTCCCTCTTTACTTTGTCAAGTATTAGACCCGACCGAGAGGAATTGACGTATTTTCCCAATTTCTGTGTTTTCCCAGAAAATTCTAACTGAGCAAGACTACAAAGTCTGTTCTGTCAAACCATGGGATTTTATCAACTAAGTTTAGAAATTGTTCTAGTAACGTTAAGTATAGCACAAATAGCAACATCGATAGGCTTAATGGCCCTGCTTGTTGCTTTGTATATTCTGTGTCGTTGTGTTTTTTACTGATATTTTCTATGGGTTTGTGTGAGGACTGGGCATCAAGCTGTGGTGCCTTGGGGGGAGCGCGGTGTGGTGTGGGCATCAGAGACTCCCATTACGTGATTGTGATTTTGTGGGTGCTTGCTGTGCGTGACAGTTGGTAATGTGTCTTTGCACCTTGACGCTGTAGTAACGCTGTCTCATTTGCCTGTATTTATGTATAGTTAAATGACAAGCAAACTAGAACTGGATGGAATTGATTTGTAGGAGTACCACATACACAATATATATTCACACCCTGATTGTAAGCAAATTACAAACGCATTCAAATTGTTCTACCTTGTGACAATATAACATTTTATGGACCTTGGAAGTCCTAAGACTATATCTCTGTTTCCAAACAACTTACTACAAAACAAGTAAACAATTATCAGGAGTACCGCATTCCTCAGGGGAAGCTACAGTATCTTTCTTCTCCTGGTAAGTCTTTTACCATGCTATAACATACACACATAATATAATAAGATAGACGGTATTAAAAGTCAAAAGTGTAAATCATTATTGCATAATGCCATCATTAGCAATAAATGACACATTTACAAAAGTACATTAAATAAATCTAAGAACCATATACTGTATATAAAAAGTTTCCCATGTTAAAAAGTAAATATGGAACATCTAAAGAGGTAAGTGAAAAATAATGTTTGTTGACTCATCTTTCTGTGGATTATGTTTTTAAAGCAATTATTCACAACAGATGTATCCCGGCACCCTTACCCCCAAAATGAGGCGTGAAACTTGCTTACCCACACACAACACCAGTGATCAACACTAGGAAAAGGAGAGGAGCAAGGATAACATGATCCAAATTGTCCCTGCTTCTCACTCTTCCAGGGCTGAGAATGAATCAGAAGAATAGGTAAAGAGGCAAGAACAGGGCAAGGGAAAGCAAAGCAGTCATATGAGAGGTGGTAGTGTGGTAGCGCAGATCAGGTATGGGAGTTAACAACGACATAGGAGTGGAGCCATCCGCACAGACCTCAACATTTCAGCAAAGACCACCCCACAAAAAATGTAATTCCAATTGCTATGGGAATTGTCCATCGGAAAACTGAGAAAAAATATATCACCCAATTTAAAATAGTACCAATCCACCCGGAAACAATATTCGCTGCTGCGGAAGCTAAGTTTACAACAGCTGGAAATGACTAAGCTATGGTTTCAGCTAAGTGTTAAGCCAGTCAAGGGCTTAGTCTGAATCTCCAAAGAAAACTTGTGAAAGGAGGTGCTTTGTTCATCTGACTGTGTCAGCTCTGTAAGTCTCATAACGCACCGAGGAATGTTCTTTCAATAGGGTTTCTTCTAGCCATTGTTGTCAAACATCAAGTCCTTCTGGAAAACTCTTTGTTCTGCATCCATCATAAATCATCCCTTAAAACTGGACTTGCATCTCCGTCTCATAGCATAGGTTAAAACATCAAATTACTCCGAGAGTCATTTCCTTTTTAAACCTTAGAAAGCAGGTGAAACTCTGATAGCAGTGTGTCTGAACAACTTTCATCATCAGGGATTTCTGCCTTCTGAGTGAACCAAAAGGTCACATCAGTGCTGTTATGAGAGTGAGCATGGCTGTTCAGGTGCTCTTACACTAATATTTAAAAAATCATCCGAACTTTTAGGGCTGATCATGTTTTTCTTCTGCCTATTAATGGTAACACCATGTAACTGAATATACAGCAATAACTGAAGGCTTTCTGTGTATGTAAAATTGTCTATTTAGGAAGTAATGTTACTATATCTATGTAAGCCCAAAATTTAGCATTACCAATTGGTCTCCGACTAAAATATGTCACAGGTGTGTGTCCCCGTTTTCAACTTATAGCAGGTCTATCTGAAATATAATTGAATCCATAAGGACACCAATAATTCTGGATAGTTACAGTTTTCATTGTAAGGTATTATTTACACCACTTCATGAACCATTCACAACCGTTTCGTTAAATGAAATAGGAAATCTGAGTAGATATAATAGTCTATGGGACTAAAATCTCTAAAAGGCTTATTGGACTTATCGGTTTCAGTTGACCAAAAAGGAAAACATTTTTATTTCATTTTACTTTCTGCTTCAGTGCATCTTTCCATCTTATCTTCCCATGCAGAAACCTGGATCAAGGGCTTCAATCAACCATCTGGAATGTAACCCAGAAGTGCAGAAAATTGCCCTGCTACCTTGACATGTAACATTGGAGAAAAGTGGCCATAATTGAAGAAAATGGAGACATCTAAAATCTTCATAGCAAGTATGTTCATGTACTTGTAGGTGATCAAGGGAGAGTGCAATGAGATATCTGTCTAAAGTAGAAATCTTCATTAAAAAAATGGGTTTTCACAATGTTCCAGCCCTAAAAGTTTCTGTCATGTTCCCATATGTGGGATCATTCAATGAAATAACAGTGTCCATACACTCAAGTATAGAGGGGTCCGTGTCAAGGAATTCCTCTATCAGTTTACCTTCAGTACCTGAGCTGGAGTATTTCAGTTTATTAGGGTGTTATTAATCATTTCTGCCAGTGGTTCTTTGCCTTCCCTTGCACCTACAGTTTGTTCATTTCATCTGCAATGCAGTCAGAGTGAATGTTAGAGGCAAGGTTCCAGTGAATTAGTTCACATATCACCAGGAGATAAGGGCCATTTAATGATATTCAAATTAGAATCATCATAGCTCACAGATCTCCTTAAACCAATATTCACTAAGTCGTTAAGTTTTACGGGTATCCAAGCACGAATATTACAAAAACTGGAAAAGCAGCATTTCTTTTTGGAGTTTGAGTCTGTCTTAGTCTAGAGACAACATATGTCATCCCTGGTGAATCTGTGGAATTCATTGCCACACTCGGCTGCGGAGGCCAAGTCACTTGGTATATTTAAGGCGGAGGTTGACAGCTTCTTGATTAGTCAGGGCATGGAGATATGGAAAGAAGGCAGGAGATTGGGCATGATAAGGAAATAGATCAGCCATGATGAAATGGGAGAGCAAACTCGATGGGCCAAAATGGCCTAATTCTGTTCCAATGTCGTATGATTTTATGGTCTAATGTATCAATGAAGCCTTCCTAAAGTAAACAAGTACTTTTATTGGAAGGTTTTATGTACTCAGGGAAGTTGGCTTCACAGCCTTGCAGCATCAACGGTAGGCAGCTGAAGAACTATGTCACCAAAATGCTCTTTAACTGTGTTGCAAGTACATCAGAGGAAATATCATATGCATGTGAAGTCACCCAAATGATGGAAGAGTGGTATCGCCTAATGAAAACCTCCACACCATGGTGGAATAGCCCTTAATCACCACCCTATGCATGAATCAGTTCAGGTTGTGGAAGAGACCCTGCGCACCCAGTGGTGGTAACAGGATTATCAGTCATTCCCACACTGATCCAGCAGAGTCCTCCCTTTTTCTCTCTAAGGTGAATGTAGGGTTTAGAGGATGTTGTGTTACATTAGGCCATAGAGGATATGGTTCTGCATCTTCCCTGACAGGTAAAGATTGTTAGTAATAGCTCTCAGGAATGTATTCTGTGTTGTCTTGTAAAAGTATTTACCATATCCCCCATCTATTTGTGGTAGCTCTCCGTTGATCATTTGCTATCATTTTTCAAAGCCACAAACTCTGTGTAATAATTGGTTTATATGGAATACCACAGTAAGACATCATTCTAAGGCTGTAAGTTCTGTTCTGTTAGGGTGAAACTTTATGATGTATAGATTTTTATAATTTTTATAATTTTATGAGGCATAGTAGGCTTGTGTTTCTTCTCCCTCGTTACAGTAGATGGCTACAACAGCTATTGAGAGAAACACGAATTTGCAGAGCAAGAGATTTTGTTAAGTCTCTTTGCTGGAGGTCTATTGCTTGTTGAACTGCATTCATCAATTCCTCTAGTGCCTCTTAATCTTCTGGAGTAAAAGCAAAAGGGTTTTCATTTTTGATGTACATCTGTCGTATAATGGTTTTGACAATTTAGCATAGTCAGGTATAAAAGTTCTAGCATAATTCAATAGGCCCAGAGTTGGCTGTAAACCTTTCAGTGTCTTTGGATATCCTACTTGAGCACCTTTTTGTCTAATTCAGGGGTTAAACCACATCCCTGATTGGTAATTGTCGTAACTAGGAAATTTACTTCTGTATGACGTGGTTGAGATTTTCATTGTTAATTACATAGCCTCTGACCTTCACCCTCTTAATGACAGTCTACATCTGAGTTAAATGCTCACCCAGCATGCTGGCCGTACAGTATTCTTCATCAGCATATGCACAAACGTCTGGGATTCCTTGTAGAGTCTGAATGAATCCTGCAGACCCTACATTCACCTTAGAGAGAAAAGGGAAGGATTCTGCTGGATCCTTGTGTGAGAATGACCGATAATCCTGTAACCACCATGTGGGTGTGAGGGGTCTCTTTTACAACCTGAATTGGTTCATGTATAGGGTGTTGATTAAGGGCTATTCCACACACGGTGTGGAGGTTTTCATTAGGCGATACCACTCTTCCATCATTTGGGTGACTTCACATGCATATGATATTTCCTCTGATGTACTTGCAACACAGTTAAAGAGCATTTTGGTGACATAGTTCTTCAGCTGCCTACCGTTGATGCTGCAAGGCTGTGCAAACTTTGAAGGAAGTGGAAACTGCTGATTAATCTCTTCCAGGACACTTTCGAGGAATCAAGTAGCATTTCCAGCAAGATGACACCAGTGACCAATGGTGACATCTTGCCGACAGCTTACAAAACTACTGGAATACTTTTCTTCCTCTAAATTACAATCAATTGCGGCCTGTAATTTCCATTTGAGAATGTAATTTTAGGCCGACTGAGCAATCCAGTGCTTCTGTGATCTTTTGGGTGATTTGGCATGGATAAGAGTGGAAAATGCACCTATAGCTGTTGCTGGGAGTATGCACTGTGTTAGTTCTTAATCGTGGAACACAAACCTGTGGTTGGCAGCGTTACTCTGCACTGATTCAAACATAGAGCAAGATTAACATTATTGAGGACGAGAGCAAAAATGGAACAGGTGTCCAATGCTGTCTGCCTGCATTTAATTAGTCTCTTCTGGCTGCTCTCAGCGGGCGGAAGGTGTATGAGTCTTGGGTCCCACCCCTCTGGGTTAGGGTGTGGCGGTTGCTCTGTAGCCATAAGGTGGCTGGACGAGCTCTGCTTGCCTCTGCACTGAACGGGCTTCGCAGCTATGGATTCTCTTTCAGGGACTCTGCAGTTCCTTGTGTTCCTGTTTACTTCTATTTGCTATTTGTGCTTCAGCGCTGAACTGAACTGATTCTGCAGCTGTGGCCTGCAAGCAATGGGACAGCGTTGAGGACTCACTCTCTCACGGACTCTGTGTTAATGTTACTTGTTTATTCTTTATTGTTTGCATGATCTGTTTTTGTCACACATTGGGTGTTTGATGGTCTTGTGTGTGGGGTTTCAATGAGCAGATTCTACTGCGTTTCTTTGTTTTGTGCTGCCTGCAAGAAGACAAACCTCAAGGCTGTATATTGTATACATACTTTAATAATAAATGCAATTTGAACTTTGAAGCATCATCAGGGGTACAGCAATCATTAGTCTTTACTCCTGGACAAAGTGCTCTGTGGTCCTGCTCTTTTGTTAGTATAGCAAAGCTCAGTAAATCTGGCACGCATGGGACTTCAGTGGTGTCAAACCAACAGATTTGACTGACTACTGAATGTTATTCCAATGAATAATCCAACACACTTTAATTCTTGAATTTTCCAGGGAGGCCGGCAAGTTTAAAGGAAACACAACATCCAGGTCACACGTATGTTAATAGGAGCTTGAGAACTGGGGTGTAGGTATTTTAATGTGGAGCGAACTCAAGAACTGATGCCCTGTGTATTAAAAGGAACAGAAAGTATTTGAATTATCACCTGGTGGGCCGAACGATTGGGAATTTGAAGCAAGCAGATAGCAGATTATTGAAGTTTTACTGCAGTGGGGTCACATTTGATACTCTTCAATCTACAACAATATTTCTAGGATCTGTAGAACCTTGGAAAGTAATAAGAGCAGCATCCAGTTACTTTAATTCACCTCTTTCAAAATAATGGAATCTTAGGGACTTCATGCTCACTAATAGCTCTAACATAAATTTTTGACTAAGATTTATTTATTTAAATTCCTCATTCTAACTAGACCCCTGATTCTCTAATATATCTGGCAGGTTTTATGTGTCTTCTTGTATGAAGGTAAACAGAAAATAATTATATAATTCCTTCGCCATCCTTAGAGATTCACCTCCCTCTGTCTGTAGAGGATGCATGTTTGCCCGTCCAAGACTCTTTCTTTTTGCATGCATGTACATTTTCATGTTTTTCACTAATCTACGCTTAAACTTCATCTTCCTTTTCTTTATTAATTTCCTGCTCCTCCTTTACTGTGTTCCAAAATTGTCTTGATCCTCAGGCATACCACATTTTTCCAGGTTTAGGATGGCACTGGTGAAACACAGAGATGCCTTATGGCAGCAAACAAAACTACTAAGTACACTTTCTGATCATACACTTTCTGGACAATGATCACTGCAAACAATCGCCTGCAGCTTCCTTTTTGGAGCTGAGGTTTTGAACAGCCTGTGCAACCTGGCACTTTTGTGGTGTGAACTGAAGTCTCAAAGGTGCAGGGCAGTTACAGCATGGCGTGCATAGGCCGAATTGAGGCAGCAGGACCCGAACTCAAGAGCAAGAAATGAGCCAATGTTTGGCTATTCCTGGAGAAGGCTAGGAGACAATTCGAAGTGACAGGTCTGAGGTGAGGCAAGGCAGAGTCAAGGTGGTGGGGCATGAGCCCAAGAGCGAGGAACGAGCTGATGTTTGACTAATTTAAGCACCAGATTGGAAAGGTCGGCTACAGGTTGAATTGAGGCGGTGGAGCCTAGGCCCGAGAGTGTATCGAAGCGGCAGGTCCAGGTCTGAGAGCAAGGAATGAGCCAGTATTTGGCCAGTTTAAGCAATGAGCCAGATTTAAAAGGTCTGAGTGTCGGGGCTGGAGGCAAGGTATAGGCTGATGTTCGGATTGCTGCTCTGTGAGGTTCACTCGTCTCTGCGCTGAACTGAGGCTGTGGCCTGCAACTAACGGGCTTCTGGACCAGCAGCAGTAATGACTGGCTTTGTGGCTCTGAACTTACTTCCTTGAAATTTAGTTTTGAATTTTATTTACTTACTTTTATTCTTTGCTCAGTATGTTTTGTAAATTGGGTGTTCAACAGTCTCCTTTTTTAATGGGTTCATTTGGGTTTCTTTGTTTTGTGGCTGCGTTAGGAGACAAATCTCAAGGTTATACATAGCATACATACTTTGATAATAAATGTACTTTGAACTTTGAATTTTGTTTCGACTTAATTGTCTGGTCATTTGACTACTTGTGGCACCACGTTTGATGAATCATTTGGTTGATACCAGTTTGGTGAGTAACCGTTTGGCTAAGGATGCAGCTAACTCTAGAAGGCAAAAGTTAAGCACACAGCCAAAATGTTTTGGTTTCATAGATTTTTCTCTGTTCAGTTCTCTCAGTTGTTACTTTTGGCACTTTGAGTGGATTGAATTAATTGTAGACTGACTTCTATAATGGAGGCCCAGACAGCGGATAAAATTGCGAAATGTTTCATTTTTTCTTTGGCAGTCACATCATGGAGAATAAGGATATCCTTGGTCTTGTCTTCATGGCAGCTGTTTATTTATCCTCCATCATTTCCAACTGGATGTGGCAGGACTATAGAGCAGTGACATGATCTGCTAATTGTGGGTTTGCTTAGTTATGCTTATAGCCTTCAGTTCTCACATATGTAATCCCTTGCTGTGACTCCATTACGCTGGCGCCTCAGATTTAGTTATACCTAAACTCAATAAACACGAATTAGCAGGGAGAAGCTGTTGAGCATCTTGAAGTGCATTAAGGCTGATATATCCCCAGGGTCTGACAGAAGTTGGAGTAGATTTTGCAGAAGCCCTTAAGATATTTTTCTTTCTCTCTGGCCACTGGTGAGGTTCTGGAGTACTAGGGAGTGGCTAATCTAGTATCATTTTTGAAAAAGTTTTGCAAAACATGCTACTAGCCAGTGTGTCTGACGTGGGGTTTGAGTAAGTTGCTGGGGGGGATTCTGAGGGACAAGATCTACCAATATTTGGAGAGACAGGTTCTAATTTGGTCCATTCGGCACAGATTTGTGCAGGGAAGTCATATCTCACAAATCTCTTGAAGTTCTTCAAGGAAATAATCATGAAGGTAGAGGAGGGTAGAGCAGTGGTTGTTGTTTACATGGATTTTAGCAAGGTGTTTTACAAGAACCTAAAATGCGGGCTAGTCTGGAAGGTTAAATTGCATGGGAAAGACCTAGAAAATGATAGTGGATTGGTTCATAGTTAACCTAGTGGTAGGAAGCAGAGGATGATGGTTGAAGGTTGTTTCTCAAACTGAAGGCCTGTACCTAGCGGTGTACCACTCGGTTGTGCCACTAGTGGTGTACCTCCCGTACTTAATAAAGTGGCTATTGAGTGGATTTTTGTGGTCTTCTGCTGCTGTAGCCCAAGTTTCGATGTGTTGTTTGCTCAGGGATGCTCTTCCGCATATCACTTGTAATGAATGGTTACTTGAGCTGCTGTCGCCAACTAAAGCATCAACCAGACTAAAATGGATATATTAAAAAGTTAAATTAAATAAGTAGTGCAAAAGAAGTAGTGAGGTAGTGTTCATGGGTTCAATGCCCGTTCAGAAATCTAATGGCAGAGGGTATCATTGAGTGCGTGCCTTAAGGCTCCGGAATCTCCTTCCTGACGATAACAATGGGAAGAGGGCATATTCTGGGTAATGGGAGTCCTTAATGATGGATGCCACCTTTTTGAGGCATTGCTCCTTGAAGGTGTCTTGGATGCTATGGAGGCTAGTGCCATGAACAAGCTGATTGAGTTCACATCTTTCTGCAGCTTCTTTTGAAACTGTGCACTGCCCTCCCCCCACCACTACAGCAGTCAGTGATGCAGCCAGTTAGAATGCTCTCCACAGTACATCTGTAGAAATTTGCCAGTGCTTTTGGTGACACACCAAATCTCCTCAAACTCCAAATGAAGTACAGCCACTGTCTTGCCTCCTTTGTAACTGCATTGATATGTTCGGCCTGGGATAGATCCTCAATGAAATTGACACCTAGGAACGTGAAATTACTCACTCTTTCCACTTCTGTTCCCTCTATGAGGACTGGTGTGTAGTCCCTTGTCTTACCCTTTCTGAATTCCACAAGCAGTTCTTTGATTGTGCAAAGTTGTTTTTGCGACACCATTCAACTAACTGATATTTGTATACACTCCCGCACACCTTCTCGTCACCATCTGAACTTCAGCCAACAATAGTTTTGTCATCAGCAAGTTTATCGATGGCACCCGAGCTGTGCCTAGCCACACAGTCATGGGTGTAGAGAGACTAGAGCAGTGGGCTGAGCACATCCTTTAGGTGTGCCATTATCAGCGAGGTGGAGACGTTACTTCTGATCTGCACAGACTGGAGTCTCCCGGTGAGGAAGCCAAGGATCCAGTTGCAGAGGCCCAGGACATGGAGCATTTCGATCAGACCTGAAGGAATGATTGTGTTAATCACTGAGCTGTAGTTCATAGACAGCAGCCTGACGTAAGAATTAGTATTGTCCAGGCTACGTGAAGCACCAGTGAGATCACATCTGCTGCAGACTTATTGTGGCAATAGGCAAACTGCAGTGGGTCCAGGTCCTTTCTGAGACAGGAGTTGATTCTAGCCATAACCAACCTCTCAAAGCACTTCATCACTGTAGATGTGACCTGGCTAGGGAAATGGCATGGATGAGTTGGACCAAAGGGCCTGTTAGCTTTGCCAAAATTTAGAATGCAGTAATGCCACTTTGAAATGCAAGTTAATGGCGTACAAACTTCCTCATAATCTGTTCAGATTATGTTGCTATCTGCAAGGCATTCCACCTGCAGTAATTTGACAATGCATTTTCTATATTAGGGATTCCAGCTTTCCAGGTATCTTTAGGCCAGAAGGTCGTTTTTACCTCACAGTGACAAGGGACCTTCTTTCCTTCTTTGATTCATTGTTTCACTTTGACTAGTCGACTCACAAACTGGTTTATTACTCAAATAAATGTTATTTGTTCACGTTTTCATTGATTGTACAATTCGATCTTTTTTCGCTCTTTGGGTATTTGATGGTCTTTATCGTGTGGGTTTTTAATGGGTTCTCGTGTGTTTTTTTGTTTTGTGGCTGCCTGCAAGAAGACCAATCTCAAGGTCGTATAAAGCATACATACCTTGATAATAAATATACTTTGAACTTCGAACTTCTATCTGTCATTTTGCTTCAATGGATGTGGAAAGCACTTCATTATGCTCCCAGTGATTCCCCTCTACTTATTGTGCTCCTCATAACTTGTCAATGCATCGTGTATTCTCATGGAATCCCCGAAGCAGGTGAGCCTGACCCTGACTACAAAGAGTTTGTTGAATTGAAACTTAGCCTTTTGAGCAAGCAGACTTTGTGGTCTTACTTACTGTGTAATATGTAGGAACATGATTAGGTGTAAATTAGGTTAAAGTTAACCTTTTGAAATGACAACATGCAAGAAATATATACAGTACTTCTTAAGAAAACAGCACTAATTTAGAGTACTCTAATATTATGCTCTGAAGAGCAGCCAACACACGTGAAACTTTACATCAGTGCCTAAACATTTCTGAGATGTGGGGCATCCTGGTCTAAATACTTTGGCTAAAATGAGGCCAGAAGCTACATTTTTTCTGCACCCTTCTGATTTGCAGTGTGCAAGTAGGTAGGCAAAGCTCTGCAAGATCTTCCTGGCTTGTTGAAACCAGTTAATCTTTGGGCAAGATACAAACTGATCCTTTGCTTACAAAACTGAAAGGAACAGTCAAAATATGTACTCATATCACATGCTATCACACTTATAAAATATAATCCTAAAATATACTCTTTCATCTTAATCAGCATGATTTATCAGAACTTGTAGACAACCAAAATTACATCTAACTTTCAATCTATGAATAACTTTCAAATTGATTTGGTGATACACCATCTCATTTCTATGAAAGTACATGAAGTTTTTTAATTATTTTGAGATAGTTACTCATTTCCAAATATAATTAAAGAAATTATTTTCTTTTTGCTTCTTTTTATATGATGCCACTCATAACTGGGTATGTCTGCTTTTTTGTTTATAAGATTTTATATTGCTGGAAAGCAGTATTGGTTTCTCGGTGACATTACATATTTTATGTGCAATTTGCATATTTCCAAATGGATGAGGTACCAAAATATACTTAAACTAAGCATCTGAGTGCCTGATTCACCTTAACATGGCTGAATTGACCCATTGTTAGTCTTGTATCCATCACAGACCGTGCAGTGCTTGTTTCATCCAGCACCAGCTGTGGCTTCACCTTTTCCATTGGCTCACACAAAAATTCATGAATTGGGGATGAATGCAATTAAAGCATCTGCAGCATCATTCTAAATCTCCTGCACTCAGCTAATTCCTCTCATAGCCTTTTGACACTCTTTTAGATCTCTCTCAGCCTCCACCACTATAAAGAAAAGGAAAACAAATCTGTCTAACCTCCCCTTACTGTGCATGCCCTCTAATCCTGGTAAACGTTTTCTCCATTCTCTCCAAAGCCTCACCGTCCCTGCTTATAATGGGGCGACCAGATTGAGTGCGATATTCCAGATACCACCTAACAAAGCGTTTCATAAAGCTGCAACATAACTTCCTGACTCTTGAACTCATTTCCTCGACTAATAAAGGCAAGCATAGCAAGTGCCTTATTTATCACCCTATTAACCCGTGTAGTCACTTTCAGAAAGCTATGGACTTAACCATGATCTCTCTGCACATCACATTGTTAAGGGTCTTGCCATCAACAGTGTACTGTTTCTTTACATATCATCTCCCAAAGGACTACAGATCATATTTGGCCAGTTTAAACTTCATCTGCCATTTTTCTGACCATATTTGCAACTAATAAATGATATAGGTAAAAAACGGGATGAGGTCCTACAAGGTGAATTTAGGGAGTTAGGAGATAAACTAAAAAGTAGGATCACAAAGGTAATAATCTCTGGATTACTACCAGTGCCATGTGCTAGTCAGAGTAGAAATAGGAGGATATTTCAGATGAATACGTGGCTTGAAAAATGGTGCAAGGGGGAGGGATTCAAATTTCTGGGGCATTGGAACCAGTTCTGGGGGAGGTGGGACCGGTATAAACAGAATGGTCTGCACCTGGGCTGTCCTAGGGTGAGCGTTTGCTACTGCTGTTCAGGAGGCTTTAAAATAATGTGGCAGGGGGATGGGAACAAGTGCAGAGGGACAGAGGGGTGTAAAATGAGGGTAGAAGCAAAAAGTAGTAAGGTGAAAAGTAAAAGTGGCAGGCAGGCAAAAAGCAAAAAGAGCCACTTTTCAACATAATTGTATAAGGGCTAAGAGTGTTGTAAAAACAAGCCTGAAGGCTTTGTGTGTCAATGCGAGGAGCATTCGTAACAAGGTGGATGAATTGAATGTGCAGATAGTTATTAATGAATATGATATAGTTGGGATCACAGAGACATGGCTCCAGGGTGACCAAGGATATTCAACATCCAGGGATATTCAATATTCAGGAGGGATAGACAGGAAAGAAAAGGAGGTGGGGTAGCATTGCTGGTTAGAGAGGAAATTAACGCAATAGAAAGGAAGGACATTAGCCTGGAGGATGTGGAATCAATATGGGTAGAGCTGCATAACACTAAGGGGCAGAAAACGCTGGTGGGAGTTGTGTACAGGCCACCTAACAGTAGTAGTGAGGTTGGGGATGGCACTAAACGGGAAATTAGAAATGCGTGCAATAAAGGAACAGTAGTTATAATGGGTGACTTCAATCTACATATAGATTGGGTGAACCAAATTGGTAAGGGTGCTGAGGAAGAGGATTTCTTGGAATGTATGGGGGATGGTTTTTTGAACCAACATGTCGAGGAACCAACTAGAGAGCAGGCCATTCTAGATTGGGTATTGAGCAATGAGGAAGGGTTAGTTAGCAATCTTGTTGTGCGAGGCCCCTTGGGTAAGAGTGACCATAATATGGTGGAATTCTTCATTAAGTTGGAGAGTGACATAGTTAATTCAGAAACAAAGGTTCTGAACTTAAAGAAGGGTAACTTTGAAGGTATGAGACGTGAATTAGCTAAGATAGACTGGCAAATGATACTTAAAGGGTTGACGGTGGATATGCAATGGCAAGCATTTAAAGATCGCATGGATGAACTACAACAATTGTTCATCCCAGTTTGGCAAAATAATAAACCAGAGAAGGTAGTGCACCCGTGGCTGACAAGGGAAATTAGGGATAGTATCAAATCCAAAGAAGAAACATATAAATTAGCAAAAAAAAGCGGCACACCTGTGGACTGGGAGAAATTCAGAGACCAGCAGAGGAGGACAAAGGGCTTAATTAGGAAAGGGAAAACAGATTATGAGAGAAAGCTGGCAGGCAACATAAAAACTGACTGTAAAAGCTTTTATAGATACGTGAAAAGAAAAAGATTGGTCAAGACAAATGTAGGTCCTTTACAGTCAGAAACAGGTGAATTGATCATAGGGAACAAAGACATGGCAGACCAATTGAATAACTACTTTGGTTCTGTCTTCACTAAGGAGGACATAAATAATCTTCCGGAAATAGTAAGGGACCGAGGGTCTAGTGAGATGGAGGAACTGAGGGAAATACATGTTAGTAGGGAAGTGGTGTTAGGTAAATTGAAGGGATTAAAGGCAGATAAATCCCCAGGGCCAGATGGTCTGCTTCCCAGAGTGCTTAAGGAAGTAGCCCAAGAAATAGTGGATGCATTAGTGATAATTTTTCAGAACTCCTTAGATTCTGGATTAGTTCCTGAGGATTGGAGGGTGGCTAATGTAACCCCACTTTTTAAAAAAGGAGGGAGAGAGAAACCGAGGAATTATAGACTGGTTAGTCTGACATCAGTGGTGGGGAAAATGCTAGAGTCGGTTATCAAAGATGTGATAACAGCACATTTGGAAAGAGGTGAAATCAATGGACCAAGTCAGCATGGATTTGTGAAAGGAAAATCATGTCTGACGAATCTTATAGAAGTTTTTGAAGATGTAACTAGTAGAGTGGATAGGGGAGAGCCAGTGGATGTGGTATATTTAGATTTTCAAAAGGCTTTTGACAAGGTCCCACCCAGGAGATTAGTGTGCAAACTTAAAGCACACGGTATTGGGGGTATGGTATTGATGTGGATAGAGAATTGGTTGGCAGACAGGAAGCAAAGAGTGGGAGTAAACGGGACCTTTTCAGAATGGCAGGCAGTGACTAGTGGGGTACCGCAAGGAGTGCTGGGACCCCAGTTGTTTACAATATATATTAATGATTTAGACGAGGGAATTAAATGCAGCATCTCCAAGTTTGCGGATGACACGAAGCTGGGCGGCGGTGTTAGCTGTGAGGAGGATGCTGAGAGGATGCAGGGTGACTTGGATAGGTTAGGTGAGTGGGCAAATTCATGGCAGATGCAATTTAATGTGGATAAATGTGAGGTTATCCACTTTGGTTGCAAGAACAGGAAAGCAGATTATTATCTGAACGGTGGCCGATTAGGAAAAGGGGAGGTGCAACGAGACCTGGGTGTCATTGTACACCAGTCATTGAAGGTGGGCATGCAGGTACAGCAGGCGGTGAAAAAGGCAAATGGTATGTTGGCATTCATAGCAAAAGGATTTGAGTACAGGAGCAGGGAGGTTTTACTGCAGTTGTGCAAGGCCTTGATGAGACCGCACCTAGAGTATTGTGTGCAGTTTTGGTCCCCTAATCTGAGGAAAGACATTCTTACTATAGAGGGAGTACAGAGAAGGTTCACCAGATTGATTCCTGGGATGGCAGGACTTTCATATGAAGAAAGACTGGATCAGCTAGGCTTATACTCGCTGGAATTTAGAAGACTGAGGGGGGATCTTATTGAAACGTATAAAATTCTGAAGGGATTGGACAGGCTAGATGCAGGAAGATTGTTTCCGATGTTGTGGAAGTCCAGAATGAGGGGTCATAGTTTAAGGATAAAGGGGAAGCCTTTTAGGACTGAGATGAGGAAAAACTTCTTCACACAGAGAGTGGTGAATCTGTGGAATTCTCTGCCACAGGAAACAGTTGAGGCCAGTTCATTGGCTATATTTAAGAGGAAGTTAGATATGACCCTTGTGGCTAAAGGGATCAGGGGGTATGAAGAGAAAGCAGGTACAGGGTTCTGAGTTGGATGATCAGCCATGATCATACTGAATGGTGGTGTCGGCTCGAAGGGCCAAATGGCCTACTCCTGCACCTATTTTCTATGTTTCTATGTAATCTATATCCCTCTGCATCCTTTGGCAAGCTTCTACACTATCCACAATAGCACCTATCTTCATATTGTCATGCAGTTATTTATATATATCACAAACAGCAGAGGTCTCGGTATAGATCACTGTTGAATACCTCTGGTCACAGACCTCCAGCCACAAGAAGTCCCATTGACTACTACCATCTATCTTCTATGGGTAAGGCATTCTGAATTCAAATGGCCCATTCACATTGGTTCCCAAGCACCTTAGTCTTCTGGATGAGTTTCCCATGAAGGACCTTGTCAAACGCCTTACTAAAATCCATGTAGTTAATATCCAACCTTCATTAATCACCTATATCACTTCCTCAAAAAACTCAATCAGATTAGTCAGAAGACACGATTTGCCCTGCACGGTCATGGTTTTTTTCTCTAATTTCTAAATGCTCATAATTCTATCCCTAAGAATTATTTCCAATGACTCCCTTACCACTGATGTGAAGACTTGCATTTAAAGAAGTCATAGAGTAGTTTTCAGGATTATTCCTATTTCCCTTCATGAATAATGGAGCTACTAATCAGTCCTCCGGGTTCTCACCAGTGGCAAGAGAGGATATGAAAATTTTGGTCTTGTGGTCTTGGCCCCAGCAATCTCATCTCTTACCTCTCTCTGTAACCTGGGGTATATCCAATCAGACCTTCGGGACTTAACCATCTTAATGTTCTTTAAGAAACCTACTTACCTCCTTTTTTTTCAAAATGCCTAAGTTGATTAGCAACTCCACACTGACCGCTCTACCTTCCACATCCTCCATGGTAAATACTGATACAAAGTACATCCATATCCTTTGCCTCCATGCACATCTTCTCTCCATTACCCACTCCCTAGTTGTCCTTTTAGGTATAACATGCCCTGTGATTTTCTTCAATCCTACTTGCCAATGGCCCCTCCTGGCAAATCGTGTCTTCTGACTAACCTGATTCAGTTTCTTGAGTTATTTTCTGCCTTCTTTATAATCCTCATGGTCTCCATTTGATTTTCAATTCTAAAATGTCACATAAACTTGCTTCTTCTTCTTGTGTAAAATCACCACCTCTCTAGATACCTGAGCTTATCTTACCTTGCTGTCCTTGTCCTTCCCTCTTACTTGAACACGCTGTATCTGCCCTGCCCTCTGTACAGTTGGTTCGATGTGGGGTTGCCCATAAGCAGCTGTTCCCAGCTAATTCGCCATAGTTCTTGCCTAATACCCTCATAATTTGCTCTGCTCCAATTTAATTCTCTCCTGCAAGGTCCAAACATGTCCTTATATATGGCTATCTTAAAACTTAAGTTTTTTTTGTAACTTCAAAACATTAAACTACCGTAAGTCAAAGGAAGGCGTAGGGTCCATTTGCACGTGTAATTTTGTCTTTTACATTAAGCAAGGCACACACGTATCACATATGATGTATGTGATAGCGTGTGTATGATGACATATGGAATTAATGAAGTCTACATATATAATTAATTATTTAAACAAACAAGAATGCTTAACTAAACAATATATATACAAGATTACTCAAATACTGAAATATCAAATACACAACACTTCTCCAGCGTGACAATAAACTCCAACTCAATAGAGAATGTAACTCAACTGTATTCCCAATGTAACACAACCACTATATACAGTCATTCACAGCATAGCAAACTTTAAATTGTTCCATTCAGGCCTAAAGATTTAATCACTGTGGAGGATTTCTTACTCCTGTGGAATAATGTCTTTCTTGACAAAGGGGGAGCACTCTACATGGCAGGTGGAATTTGTTGTTGTGAAACTAGCTCAGGTTTAGAGCTTCCTCTGTGGTGATTGTAGGAGTTGACTCTGACACTGCAGGTAGTGATTCTGACAGCTTGGATATTGTTCGTCTCCTTTTCTCTCTCTGTATCTACTTCTATCCCTTTCTTTTTTTCTTTTTCATGTTCCTTCTCTTCACACCTTTCTCTTTCTCATTCACACTCTTTCTCTTCATCTCTTCCCTTCTTTTTCTTCTAGTTTGTGTATATTGATCTTGAGATGGTACATTTAGTTCACTGGAGTATTCTCTTATTCATCCTTCTATTGCTCCCTTTACAATCTGCTCTTTCCTCTTGGTTTCCTCATCCACAACATTATCTCATGAATCCTCTGATTTTGTATCTCCACTGATTTGTTTCTTTTTGGCCTTCCATTCATCCAGCTGGGCTTTGGTCTTTGCATCTACTTTTACAAGCAGCTTTTTATCTCCCACTTGAAGTTCATTCAAAAACCTTAATGCATGCAGAGTAGATTTACTCACAAAAGCTGAATGCTTGCAACTTTCCTGAAGGTCCTTGAACTCTCTCTCAGCTTAAAACTAAGCCATATTTCACAAGCAACTGCTTGATTAGAATACTAAAAGCTTTCTCAGATGTTACCTACAAAAACTGCTGTGCTTGGACCATTGCTTTTGTCACTTTCACACCTCCTCTAAGCAGCATGCTCCTTCCTTGGTCCAATATGCTTTCCAACCAGAGGCACAGAGGTTATCACCAACACCTGTTTGTCCTCAACTGGGCAAAGGTTCATGGTGTTTGACATGGAGATGGTTGTGATGTCATCCAGTACCTTTCTTAATTCTCTTTCAGTTGGCTTCATTGTAGGGATTATGGCATGCACACTGTGGATGGATCTCCAATCAAGTTATAGTTGGCTCAGCCCACAATGCCGGTCCCTCTGTTTACCACACACAAGCCCAATGTGGCTGGCTGGTTATTGCATTTCATTGTTACGAATGTCATTCCCACAGGAATTATCTTTTCTCCACTATGAGTTCTTAATTGAATATCTGTAGGCTTCAGTTCGGTATCTTTAAAATGTGTTCAGCCTCGTTTTGTGGAATGACTTTAAAGCTGAACCAGTATCCAATTCCATTTTAATTAATTTGCTGGTCACTTCTGGTGTAAGCCATATTGCATCCCTATGGCTAACTTTCACATTGTAAACCTCAAGACTGCACCATTCTGCGCCACTCAGCATTATCAGATTTTTCATCAATGGCATGCAGATTAGTGCTCTTTTTCAAACTACAACTTGACTTCTTAGCTTTTTCTCTACCCAGTGCAATCCATTTATTTTTGTCTGCCTGACATGCTCTTTGTATGTGTTCTACTTTCTTGCATTATTTGTAAGTTTTACCTTTAAATCTGCATTTGTTTGGTGCATGTGAGTCCCTGCCACAACGATGTATCCAGTTAGGTTTCTGTTTAAATGCCGCAATTTTATTCACACTCACCTTCACTCCAAACTGGAACTCAACTGTATCTCTATCTGCAGTTTCCACTGAAACAGTGATTTCCATTGCTCATTTGAATGTAAGCTGTGATTCAGTTAGGAGCTGTTTTTGGATGCTTTCTTTTAAGGTTCTGCAAACTAAAAGATCTCAGAGCATCCGTAAGACCATTACTAATCTGACAATGCTTCAATTCAGCGTTGAAATGGACTCCCCTTCCTTTTGATTCCACTTATGAAATCTATGGCATTATGCGATTAACAATGGCTTTGGTTCTAAATGTTATTGCATTACATTTACAATTGCAACAAAGCTAAGTTCTGATGGTCTGGTTGGAGCAGTCAAACTTTGATGCAAACTGTATGCTTTTAAGCCCAATGAACAGCAGAATTGGAACTTGCTTCTCATTGGTATTTCATTTGCTTCAGAATACTGTTCCAATTGCTCAGTATACATGAGTGGATTACCTTTTGTGTAATCAAACTCGGTAAATCTTTCCAATGTATCCAGCCATTCCTGCTCTTTGCTAAGTGATTATTATCATGCAGTACTCACTGTTTATGAACTCAGCCACTTAGAGCCAGTCGATCGTGACTTCCCTTCTGAAGAAAGTGTGCTGCTCTGTTCTGACGTTGCTCTCACAGCGTTTTTTTTAGTTTGGACGTCTTGCTGCACTTTAACAGATTGGTAGCAGTCTCGGATTCATTTTAAAAATACTTCGTCATCAGTGTTATGTTTTGTAACTTCAAAACATTGAACTTACTCAAAGGAAGACAGGGGTACAAAATGCAAGTGTAACTTCATCTTTTACTTTAAGCGAGGTGCACACATTTCACGTGGTAGTGTGATGATCTATGCAATTAATGTATTTTTACATTTAACCTGTAATTATTTAAATAAGCAAGAATGCTTAACTGAACAATATATACACGAGATTACTCAAATATTATTAAAATATCAAATATACGACGTTAAGGAGTTGTGGTCACTATTCCCTAATTGTTCTCTTACTGAAAGATCTGGCATCTGGCCAGGCTCATTATCCAACACCAAGCCTAGTATGGCCTCTCCTCTGTTGGGCTATCTACATATTGGTATAAGAAACCCACTTGGATGCACCTAACAAATCCCTCCCCATCTAAGCCTCTTGCAGTAAGGAAGTCTCAGTCTAAATAAGGAAATTTGAATTCACCCACCATAACATGTCATTGTTGCACCTTCCCTGCCTGCATATTTGTTCCTCAATGTCCCAGTTGTTACTTGGGAGCTTGTACAATAATCCCATCAGAATATTTACACCTTTCTTATTTTTGAGTTTTACCTACAGGGGCTAACGGATGAGACCTCCATTATGTCCCCTCTGAATGCAGCTGTGATATTGCTTCCAGTGAAGTTATGTCATTCAAGTCAAGTCAAGTCAACTTTTACTGTCATTTCGACCATAACTGCTGGTACAGTGCATAGTAAAAATGAGACAACATTTTTCAGGACCATTGTTTACATGACACAGTACAAAAAACTAGACTGAATTACGTAATAAAAAAAACACAGAGAAAGCTATACTAGACTACAGACCTACACTGGACTGCATAAAGTGCACAACAACAGTGCAGGCATTACAATAAATAATAAACAGGACAGTAGGGCAAGGTGTCAGTCCAGGCTTCGGGTATTGAGGAGTCTGATGGCTTGGGGGAAGAAACTGTTACATAGTCTGGTCGTGACAGCCAGAATGCTTCGGAGCCTTTTCCCAGATGACAGGAGGGAGAAGAGATTGTATGTGGGGTGCATGGGGTCCTTCATAATGCTGTTTCCTTTGCGGATGCAGCGTGTAGTGTAAACGTCCGTGATGGCAGGAAGAGAGACCCCGATGATCTTCTCAGCTGACCTCACTATCCACTGCAGGGTCTTGTGATCCGAGATGGTGCAATTTCTGAACCAGGCAGTGATGCAGCTGCTCAGGATGTTCTCAATACAACCCCTGTAGAATGTGATGAGGATGGGGGGTGGGAGATGGACTTTCCTCAGCTTTCGCAAAAAGTAGAGACGCTGCTTGGCTTTCTTTGCTATGGAGCTGGTGTTGAGGGACCAGGTGAGATTCTCCGTCAGGTGAACACCAAGAAATTTGGTGCTGTTTACGATCCCTACCGAGAAGCCGTCGATGTACAGCGGGGAGTGGTCGCTCCGTGCCCTCCTGAAGTCAACAACCATCTCTTTTGTTTTGTTCACATTAAGAGACAGGTTGTTGGCTCTGCACCAGTCCGTTAGCCTCTACACCTCCTCTCTGTAAGTTGACTCGTCGTTCTTGCTGATGAGACCCACCACGGTCGTGTCATCGGCGAACTTGATGATATGGTTCGAGCTGTGTGTTGCAGCACAGTCGTGGGTCAGCCGAGTGAACAGCAATGAACTGAGCACACAGCCCTGGGGGGCCCCCGTGCTCAGTGTGATGGTGTTGGAGATGTTGCTCCCGATCTGGACTGACTGAGATCTCCCAGTCAGGAAGTCTAGGATCCAGTTGCAGAGGGAGGTGTTCAGGCCCAGTAGGCTCAGCTTTCCAATCAGTTTCTGAGGGATGATTGTGTTGAATGCTGAACTAAATTCAGACAAGGTTCTAAATTGTTCCCTGATTTATATGTTTTTTTTTTTCATTTCTTCTCACTTTGTGGGTAATGTTGTTATAACCAGATTAATTGACAATTCCTGATTCACCATAGAAGAATGAGATGAAATGCCTGTTAGAAATAGCCAATCTTCCTGGTTATGGTAGTGCAACAATTGGACACATAGTCAACTGATACCAATCAGGGTGCTCTAAATAGTCTCAATCTTCCCAAGCAAGAGAAATTAAAATCATGCATTGAGATGGTTGTCATTTTAAGTGACTTGAATTATAAACTCTCCTTGGACATGGTGGAAACTACTAAGTGAACAGTAGCAATACTTATTTGTAAAACATATTTTAGTGTCTTTAACCTTCTTTATACAATCTTTACAGCTTCAGAGATCTCAATCTTCTCCCCGATACTGGCCCTGCTGATTATCACACTTTCATTAACCTATCCTTTGGTCTAAACATTTGATTTCCTGTGTTAATCTCACTTTATTTGGTTCAAAGATCATGTATTTTATCTGATGACAATATTTTGAGATATTATACTTAAGGCAACATATAATTGGAAGTTGTTTTCTTTAAATATTCAATTGTCATTCACCAAATTTAAGTTGCTGTACTGTATGTTCTAGTAGTCTAGTAAAATGGGTCAAATCAATGCAAAATTAGTCCTTTCTCAGTTTCTTTGCTGACACCTTGTCACTAGTTCATCTAATGCACAACTTCACACAACAGGAAGTTGATTTTGTCTTATATTATTTAGATTGAACTATGGCAACTGAAGATCTTTCTTATGATCTATTATGCATTTTCAAACTTTTGCATTGAACCAAATTACTTTTAAGAGGAGATTAACAATGAGCTGTGATATTTATCTTCTTTCTCTAACATTGTACTGGACTATGAGGCTTTTATGGGTTTTATACCTTTGATAAAGAACAACCAGTCTCCTGTTAGGTGGAATCTCCTCACACAGACCATCAAATTCTATAACCTGCGGCGAGAAGCGAGACTGCGGATACTGAATCTGGAGGGAAAAAAACATAAAACTTCCTTCAACAGTTTGTATTTTTATGCTTTTTTATTTGATATTCATGTTGTTTTCTTGTTAATGAATGCTTTGAAATGCACTGGAACACATGGAGGAATACTACTTCTAGTACCTCATAGTACTGTTTCAGATCTCACTGCATAGCATTTCATCTCCTGTCAATTGTGTCAAACACTCCTTATAGTGGTAGCAGTTTTCATATGTATCTTCCAAAATTATTTTCATTGGCATTACTATACAGCTTGCCAGAGATGAATTTCCACATATCGTTTGACTGTCAATCTGGTTTTGGTACTTCTTTTGCACACCAACATAATGCTAAAGCTGAGCATGGAACAGCTGTATCATGAACTTCATCTCATTTCTCCTGAGAAAGTTTGAAATGAAATTGTGATTGATTCTGCAGGACAGACCACTGTAGAAGTTATAACAGAGAAACGTATTTTAAGGTCCAATTTCTCTCTTTCTAAACACACCCAGCATTATTTTCTAAATTTTCTAATTTCATTTGTTTTAGATCTTCATTCCCTGAAATTCTGAATATGTCATATACTTCTTTCTATTTCCACATTATTGAGGTGAAAACCGGCATTGTGATGTTCATTAAATCCACCCATAGAGCAGACTTGTTGTCTCCTCTTTCGTCTACGATTGCAGGTTGCTAAAACCCACTGCATGATAACTATTTTTAGTGTAGAATTAGGATTCTCGCTAAAGAACTTGAACTCAGATTGAAAAAACATCAAATATTTGCATACGCACAAATTGTATCAAAAACACTTTTCACCACATCTGTGTTCTACATTTCTTGATGGCATTAACATAAGCCCTGCCTGGCGTCAATAATCCTATTTAAGTGAACATTTCTAAAGTGAAAATCTGCAGTAATCTAACCTATTCACTTATAGGCAGCATCTAAGCCAAGTTCAATCATATATTAATTTAAAATCCATACCACCACACTTTCCAGAACAAGTTTTCGGATAGTGATCAAGAGAGAGAGTGGAGACAGATTTTTTCATAGCTACTCTAAGGAAGCTGCCAAATCCAAACCACCATGCTGGTTAAGATTATCCAACACTACCATGCCTTGTGGTTCATTACCTACTGAAGGGAGACCTCCAGCTGCTTTCTCTGATGATGCTCACCGATAACTTTTACTTCATGGTGGCTTTATCATTTGCATCCCATCTGTTTTTTGTTTGAGGATATAAATTACAGCTTATCATATTTTTGAAAATCACATTCTATGTACTTCTAAATCTAACAAATATTTAAGAACAATGAAATTTACCTGAGGAGGTTGAAAAATTAGTTGTGTGGGAGTTGAAGTCTGTCATTTAAACACAAAAATAACTTTTCCTGTTCATCATTAACAAAATTCCATTTACATTTTCATGGGTCTTGAATATAAAATATGTGTTGCATTATATATGAGCATTTATACACGTGTACTTTGTTGTGTTCACGTTCCTGTATGTAGTGTAAAAGAAGCAGGCAAAGGTAAATCAAAAGAAAGTTAACGGGAAGGAGAAATGTAAAATTCTGTGGGAAATAAGCTTTAAAAGTAACTTTTAATGAAATTAAATAGAATACAATAGAGGCGAAATTGGGGATGATTTATGTCAGGCAGTTGTTCCAGCACTCTGGTCTTATCAAAATTCCAAGTTTTTCCCATTGCATTTTCAAACTTTTAGAGGAAATTCAATCTTTAGCCATAAAATAAGATGGTTGCAAGCTAAAAACTTGGGTCATCTTAGTCCCCATGTGAGTAATCAGGATTTTCTTGTTGTCATATTTGATTGAGCTTTAAAATAGTGAACATCTCTCCATTTCACATGCTATAAGACTTGCTCTATTATGAAATTAAATCATGGTTTAGGCTTCGACTGGATATTTTACCCAGTTCCAAGTAGCACACTGTAGAAAGGATGTCAAGGCCTTAGAGAAGATGCAGAGAAAATTCTGAACAAGATGAGATGCTAGTAATGTAGAAAGATTTTAAAAGCTAATGTCCTCATTGCAGAAAAGAATTGTAACCCCCTGGGTCACCTCAGGCTCGCTTAGCTCGTTCTCGTCTAGGGGGAGCAGCCTTCGGCCCCACCAAACTGGGTAATCAGCTTGTGTAGATGCTGTGTGATGTCCCCAACACACCCAATAACAGACAGTACAACATATGTGATTAAATGATTACAGTTTATAAAGATTACTATAACTAAGTGATTAATAACGATACAGTATATATGAAGGAAAAGAAAATAAAGAAAAGGCCCCAAACTTATCAAAGTCCAAACCACTTCATGCACAACCGTTGGAGCTCAATTGCTGAAGTCTTCTGGCCACCAGTCGATCCCCTCCGAACTCCTCGACTCGCAGCTTAGGACCACCCGAAGTGGTCAACCAAACACATCTATCTTTGTCTCCTCTCCTCGGGGTACCTCCTGGCCTTGGACCCCCGCTTGGGGTTAGTTCCTTGCCCAGTTTACAGCATCGTGTCCTCTCTCTCTCACCCCCCGCACTGAATCTCCCCAAAAGCCCGCCAACAATCACTTACAGACTCAGAAGAAAGAACAACATTAATCCCAATTGGTTTACAAAGGAATACAGTTCTCATTATCAGTAAATTTTAACCCAAACAAGCTTCCAGCACTCTCTCGCAACAGAGAAGCATTCCTACTTTTAACAAAACAAAGAAGTCATTTTGATTAACATACGCAGTAACAAAGAAAAAGAAGAACCCCCCCCCCCCCTTTACAGAATGATAAGGTGATCAGTGTCTAGAATTTTGAAGGGTTTTGGTAGAGAAGAACTGTTTCCATTTAATCACTGATAAGAGGCACTGAACTAAATGACTGGTAAAATAACCAAGAGGAAGAAGAGGAGAATTATTAACCCAGTTGGTTGCTATTATGTGGATGTCTCTGTTTAAAAAGATGGTAGTAACAGGATTAATAGTAAATTTCAAAAGGGAATTTTTGGAGTAAAACTCTGATAATCTGACCTCTAACGTTTGGACAACATGAGCCTGAATCCGGCATGCAAATAGGCTCTGTGACTAGATCTGGGTATGGATTGGTACAGAAGAGTATGGAAAATCAGAGGTCAGAATGTAAGCTGGTGCTGCCAGAACTGGAGTCTGGAGTATTTCTATGTGTCTTACTCCATATAAATTCACTGGTTTTTGTGGAAAATTTACTGTACCACCACGAAACATGTAAAAAGTGAAATAAGAGTATGCTTGAAGACTGACGTCTAGTGGTCTGGAAAATCTGCTAATCTGACACCACCAAGACCCCAAGGGTTCTGAATTATAAGACTTGAAAAGCGAAAAATAATGCATGAGTGTGGGGGAAGTGCACAATGGTAAAACTCATCAAATAGGTTTTTCGAAGAATCTTTATTTCTTCAGTGGACTTAGTGGTTCTAAACCACCTAATAGAAATTTACAAAGTGAAGACTGTGTTTAACCATAATGCAGATAGTAATTTTCTAATCATGGACATCAGGCTAATTGAACTTCAGTTCCCTAGTTCTACTATTATCTTTCTTAGCATAAACCATTTTCAATTTAAATGATTCAAGGGAACTCTGTGAGATATTTAGGGCAATGTGCCATCTACTTAATTTACAGTAAAGTTCCGGGACAGAAACTGTCTTTCTTCAAGGTTTTATAATTTTTACAGAAATATCTGTCTAATACTTTAACTGGAATGCATAGTTCTATATATGTACTTAAAAGGATTAGCAGGATAATAATCTCATTTTGTTGATATCTTCATTTGCACCATAAATTTGCTTCAAATTTAAAAAATACATGTTATTAGGTACCTCCTGCTCCTAACAAAATGGCCAACAGAGTGGAACCCAGTGTGGTCTTCTGCTGCTGCAGGCCATCAACTTCAAGGTTCACCGTTTTGTATGTTCAGGGATGCTCTTCTGCACAGCACTGTTGTAACGCATGGTTGTGTTAGCTACCATCACCTCCCTATCAGTTTGAGCCACTCTGGCCATTCTCCTCTGACCTCTCTCATCAACAAAGCATTGTTTTCCCACAGAATTGCTGCACACTGGATGATTTCATTTATCCCACCATTCTCTGAAAACTCTAAAGTCTGTTGTGTATGAAAATCCCAGGAGATCAGCAACTTCTGAAATACTCAAACCACCCCATCTGCAACCAACAATCATTCACTTAGATCACCTTTCTTCTCCATTCTGATGTTTGGTCTGAACCACGAATGAACCTCTTAACTATGTCTACATGCTTTAATGAATTGAGTTGCTTCCACGTGATTTGTGCAGGTGTACCTAATAAAGTGGCTATTGAAAATTACAGAACAGTACAGGCCCTTCAGCCCATAATGTTGTGCTGACCTTTTAACGTACTCTAAAATCAATCTAACCCTTTCCTCCAACATAACCCTCCATTTTTCTATCATTCATGTGCCTGTCTAAGAGTCTCTGAAAAAAACTCGATGTATCTGCCTCTACCACGACCCTTGGCAGAGCATTCCATGGACCCACCACTCTCTGTGTAAAAAAACTTACTTCTGATATCCCCCCTACACTTCCCTCCATTCACCTTAAGATTATGCCCCTTGTATTAGCGATTTCTACCCTGGGAAAATGTCTCTGGCTCTGCACTCGATCTATGCCTCTTATCATCTTGTAGAGATTTATCCAGTTTCCTCTCATCCTCCTTTGTGCTAAAGAGAAAACCTCCAGCTCACTCAACCCATCCTCATTAGATATGCTCTCCAATCCTGTACGTCTCATCCTAGTAAATCTCCTCCACACCTTCTTGAAAGCTTCCAAGTCTTTTCTATTATGAGGCAACCAGGACTGAAAACCATATTCCAAGTGCAGTCTAACTAGAACTTTGTAGAGCTGTAACATTATCTTGGGGCTCTTGAACTCAATCTCTTGACAAATGAAGGCTAATGTACCATACGCCTTCTTTACAACTCTGGCAGCTGACGTGGCAACTTTGAGGGATCAATAAATATAGACCCCAAGATTCCTCTGTTCCTTCACACTGCCTTCAAATTCAACCTTTCAAAGTGAATTACTTCATGCTTTTCCAGGTTCAACTGCATCTGTCAGTTCAAAACCCAGCTTGATGTCTCGTTGTAACCCACAACAATCTTTTACACTATCCATAACACCATCAGCCTTTGTGTCTTCTGCAAACTTACCAACACCACCCCCCTTCCACTTCATCATCCAGGTCATTTATAAAAACCACAAAGATCAGGGGTCCCAGAACAGATTCCTGCAGAACACCATTAGTCACTGACCTTCAGGCAGAATATGTGTTATCTACAACAACCCTCTGCCTTCTGTGGCAAGCCAATTCTGGATCTATGTAGCCAAGTTTCCCTGAATCCCATGCCTCTTGATCTTGTCAAATGCCTTGCTAGACCATAAGATCATAGTACCATTATACATAGGAGCAGAATTAGGCCATTTGGCCCATTGAATCTGCTCCACCATTCTGTCATAGCTGACTTATTATCCCTCTTGATCCCATTCTCCTGCCTTCTCCCTGTAACCTTTGATACTCTGACTAATCAAGAGCCTATCAACCTCAACTTTAAATATACTCACTGACTTAGCCTCCACAGCCACCTGTGCCAATGAATTCCACAGGTTCACTACCCGCTGGCTAAAGAACTTCCTCCTCATCTCTGTTCTAAATGGATGTTCCTCTATTCTAAAGCTATCCCCCCTGCTCCCAGACTCAACCACTATACATCCTCTCTACATTCACTCTATCCAGGTCATTCAATATTCAATAGGTTTCAATGAGATCATCCCTCATTCTTCTAAACTCCACTGAGTACAGGTCCAGAGCCTCCAAAATCTACTCATACATTAACCGTTTCCCAGATTCATTCTCATGAACCTCATTTGGACCCTTTCTAATGCCAGCACATCTCAAGTTCCTGGTAAGAGGTTCGTGGTTCAGATCTAAACTGGCCCCAACAATCAATGCAGCTATAAAGAAGGCAAGACAACGGCTATTTTTCATTAGGAGTTTGAGGAGATTTGGTTTATCACCTAAAGCTCAAAAACTTCTACAGATGTACCATGGAGAGCATTCTGACAGGCTGCACAGGATCAAAGTAAACCACAGAGAGTCATAAAATTAGGCAGCTCCATCATGGGTACTGGCCTCCATAGTGTCCAAGACATTTTCAAGGAGCGATGCCTCAGAAAGGCGGCATCCATCATTAAGGACCCCCACCACCCAGGGCATGTCCTCTTCTCATTATTATCATCAGGAAGGAGGTACAAAAGCCTGCAGACACACATTCAACGATTCGGGACAGATTCTTCCCCTCTGCCATCAGATTTCTGAATGGAGATTGAACCCATGAACACTCCCTCACTACTTCTTTTATTTCTGTTTCTGCACCACTTAATTTAACTATTCAACATACATTACTTGTTGTAATTCCGTTTTTTTTATATTTTGCATTGTACTGTTGCTGCAAAGTTAACATATCTCATACAAAATATGTTTGTGATATTAAACCTGATTCTGATCTTAGTTAAGGGGCCCAAAACTGTTCACAATACTCCAAGTGCAATCTGGCCAATGTCTTATGAAGCCTCAGCATTACATCCATGCTCTTGTATTCTAGTCCTCTCAAAATGAATGCTAACATTGCATTTGCTTTCCTTACCACTGACTCGACCTGCAAGTTAACCTTTCAGGAATCCTGCACGAGGATTCCCAGGTCCCTCTACTCCTCTGATTTTAGAAAATATTCTATGCCTTTATTTCTTCTGCCAAACTGCGTGATCATAAACTTCCTTGCACTATGTTCCATCTGTCACTTCTTTTCCCATTCTCATAATCTGTCTAGGTCAGTCTGCAGACTCCCTGCTTCTTCAACATTATCGTCCCCTCCACCTATCCTCATATCGTCAGCAAACCTGGCCACAAAACCATCAATTACATCTTGTTTCACATGAAAAGGAGCGGTCCCAACATCAGCCTCTGCAGAGCACCGCTAGTCACCAGCAGCCAACCAGAAAAGATCCTCTTTATTCCCACTCTTTGCCTCCTGCCAGTCTGCCAATTTTTCCTGTAATACCGGGGGCACTCATCTTGTTAAGCAGCCTTATGTGCGGCACCTCGTCAAAGTCCTTCTGAAAATCCAGGTAAACAGCAGCCACTGACTCTCCTTTGTCTATCCTGCCTGTTATTTTCTCAAAGAATTCCAACAGATCTGTCAGGCAAGATTTCCTGTTAAGGAGACCATGTTGAGTTTGGCCTATCTAATCATGTGCCTCCAAGTATCCTGAAAGCTCCTCCTAAATAATGGACTCCAACATCTGGTTAAAATGGCGTTACTAAGCACATGTCACAGCTCTCTGGTTGTTAAAAAGTTAAGAAATCTGACTGAAACAACACCAACAATAACTTTTCTGAGGTAAATTGTGTTAAATTATTGCTGCAAAAAATAAAGTTTCATTGCAGATGGAATTCTAATCCAAACGGCAAAGTACATCTGGCCCGGGTGCAAGGTTGGATTGCTCTGGGTGCCAAGCTGATTTGAAGGGCTTGAGAGCGGTTTCAGGCTGAGTGGCAAAATCTGGGCCCAGAACTACTTGGCAGCATGGTCTAGTCCTGGAGCCTTTCGCTGCAGTGGCCCAGATTGGAGGCGAATGATAATTCACTCGCTCTCCACGATATTCACACCTCTCTCCAGGGCACTGGAGCTTTTTGCTGTTCCATTGTTTGGTCGAATTAAACGCCGGCTCAGATAGACTGAAAATACAAGGTGTTGGGATCAGATGCGAGAGCCGATTTTGCTCGTTCTCCATGGTGCTGATGTTATGAAGACTGTCCTGTCTGCTGTGCTCCATGCCTGCTAATATGATGAACTGATAAGTGAGGCTTTGGGCCTACTCTGAGTTGCTCCAGTGTTTGGACTCAATTTTGGTTTGGAATGTTATTGATTGCTTCAATTGTTTGCTTGATTTCCATTTTTATTCTTTCTCTTGACATCAGCTGGTTGGTTTTTTAATTTTTATTCTTTAATTGGTTTCTTTTGGGATTCTTGCTTTGTGGCTACCTGTACACAAACAATCCTCAAGTTTGTATAATTCATACATTCTTTGATAATAAATATACTTGAATCTTGAATCTTTCCAGCCATAGAAGTCAGGATATTTGGCCTATAATCCATATACACAACATCCACACTCTACCTTCATCAATGTGTTTTGTCACGCCCTCAAAGAATTCAATCAGGCTCATGAGGCATGTCCTCCCCCTCACAAAGCCATGCTACTATCTCTAATCAGACTATGCTTCCCCGCATGCTTGTCTCTAAGAAACTTGTCTGATAATTTGCCCACCATTGAAGTAAGACTGTCATTCCCAGCAGTATCCCTACTCCCTTTCTGGAACAAAGGAATAATATTTGCCTCCCTCCAATAATATTGTACTACTCTTGTGGTCAGTGAAGATGCAAAAAATCACCAAAATCACTAAAGCAGAGCAATCTCTTCTGTCACTTCTCATAGTATGCTGGGATCTATCCCATCCACCTTCAGGGACTTATCTATCTTAATATTTTTCAAAGCTTCCAGCACGTCCTGTCACGGTCCAGTCCATGGACTCTGCACTTCAGTTCACGGTTCGGTCCGTGGAATCTGCATTCCGGTTGTTTCTGTTTTCCCGTGTTCTGTTGGGCGCCGTAATTGAGGCACCAGATTCTCGTTTCGGGCCTGCAGTATAAATAGCTCTGGGGTTCAGCTCTTCCTTTGCTGGACCGTCCCATCAGAAACCCACACCAAGAAGCTCGGCATCTGAAACCCTTACCAGGAAGCTCGTTACCAGAAACACGTGACCTCAGCCAGTGCAGGAAGTCTGAACCATCATTGGAGCTGCTGAGTATCGTGGACTCTAGGTTGCTTCTGTGCCTGTGGCTGCTTAGTGAATTCAGTCGTTTTCATGTCCAGCTGAGTTGCCGGCTGTCTGCCGCTGCTCTGAGTATGGTAAGAAATCTGACACTTTCACGTCCAGCTGAGAATTGCTGGCGGTTTGCAGTAAGAAGAGTCCCGGCTCTGCGTCCAAGAAGAGTCCAAGTCTAGTTGAGTCTGAGTCGGAGTCCGAGTTCCAGGTCAAGCCAAGCCCGAGTTCCAGGTCAAGCCAAGTCCGAGTTCCAGGTCAAGCCAAGTCTGAGTTCCAGGTCAAGCCAAGTCCGAGTGCCAGGTCAAGCCAAGCCCGAGTTCCAGGTCAAGCCAAGTCTGAGTTCCAGGTCAAGCCAAGTCCGAGTTCCAGGTCAAGCCAAGTCCGAGTTCCAGGTCAAGCCAAGCCCGAGTTCCAGGTCAAGCCAAGCCCGAGTTCCAGGTCAAGCCAAGTCCGAGTTCCAGGTCAAGCCAAGCCCGAGTTCTAGTCAAGAACCATGTCAAGACTCAGGTACCGAGTGCCTACCAAGACCCAAGTTCCAAGACATGTCCAAATCCCCAGGTTGTATCCCACGTCTATGTCCATGTTGTCATCTTGTCCTGCTCCTTGGCTTCCCTGGTATTCTTAATAAACATTGTCCTGTTCATACTGCTTCAGTGTCTGTGCCTTGCATTTGGGTCCACTCCCAACGACCCCTTGTAACACGTCCTCTCTCTTAACATTGACATTTTCTAGTATATCAGCCTCATTTACACTGTCCTTGTAAGCATCGAGGCCCGTCTCACTAGTGAGTACTGAAGCACAGTATTCATTAAGGATCTCCCCTATCTCCTCTGACTCTAGGCACATGTTTCCCCATTCATCCATTATCGGTCCTACCCTCACTCTAGTCATCCTGTTCTTCACATACATGTTGAACATCTTGGGTATTACTTAATCTTACTCACCAAGTCTTCCTATGTCTGCTCTAGCTCTCCTAAGTCCATTCTTAAGCTCCTTCCTATCTACCTTGTAACTCTCTAGAGCCCTGTTTCATCCTTGCTTTCTAAACCTTAAGTAAACCTCTTTCTTCCTCTTGTCCACATCTCTCATCAACCCCGTAGAAGAGCTTCCTAATCAATGCCCAGCTTCAGTTGTGAATTTCCCTGAGTGCATTTGTTCCCATTTTACGCTCCCAGGTTCCTGCTGAAGAGCATCATAATTCCCCCTTCCCCCAATTATTTTCCCATACTGTCTGCTCCTTTCCCTCTTCAAAGCTATTGTTAAGCTTAGGGAGTTGTAGTCAATTTCTCCGAGATGCTCACCCACCAAGAGTTCTGTCACCTGACCAGGTTCATTGGCTAGTACCAGATCCATTACGGCCTCTCCTCTAGTCAGCCTGTCTACATATTGTGTCAGGAATCCTTCCTGGACACATATAACAAATTTCCCCCCATCAAAACCTTTTGCATTAAGGAGTTGTTAATCAATACTAGGGAAAATGAAATCATGACACTATTCCGAAATCTGCCTCCCAATCTGTTCCTCAGTGTCTCTGTTGTTATGGGGAGAGGGAGTTCTACAGAATACTCACAATAGTTATTGCTCCCTTCCTGTTTCTGACTTTCACTTATACTGCCTCAGTAATCAGCCCCTCCAGGACATGCTCCCTTTCTGAAGATGTGATACTATCACTAATTAACAAGACTGCAGGAGACAGATAAATGGGTGACTGTCAGGAGAAGGAAGGGAGAATGTCAGATAGTGGAAAGCACCCTGTGGTCATCCCCTTCAACAATAAGAACTCCATTTTGAGTGCTGTTGAGGGGGGATCTGGGGGAAGCAACAGCAGCCATGCCTCTGGCACTGAGTCTTGCCCTGTGCCTCAGAAGGGTAGGGAACTGAAATGGATGGCAGCAGGAATAGGGGATCCAATTGTCAGGGGGACAGATAGACAGTTCTGTGGATGCGAAAAGGAAACACAGAACGTAGTTTGCCTCTCAGGTGCCAGTGTCCATGTCCACAATATCCTGAAAAGGGAAGGTAAGCAGCCAGTATATTTTGGTACTGATGCCATAGGTAGAAAAAGGGAGGAGGTCCTGAAAACCGAATACAAAACCTCAAGCAAACCTCAAGGGTAGTAATCTCGGGATTACTGCCTGTGCCACGTGACAGTGATGGTAAGGATAGAATTAGGTGGCAGATAAATGCATGGCTGAAGAATTGGAGCAGGGGCAGGAATTTAGATTTCTGGATCATTGGAACCTCTTCTGGGGCAGGTGTGACGTGTACAAAAGGGACAGGTTGCACTTGAATCTGAGGGGGACCAATATTCTTGTGGGCTGGGTATGTGAGCTGTTGGGAGTGGCTTAAACTAATATGGAAGATGGATGGGAGCCAGTATGATAGAGCTGAGGATGAGCCAGCAGGTTCACAAGTAGATGATGGGTGTAACATGAACGTAAGGAAGGACAAGCCAATGATTGGGTACGATTGCAGACAGAGCGAGTAGGTACTTTGTACCACAGAGGCAAAATTCAGAAGGACAAAGAATGCAGGACTGAAGGTGCTGTATTTAAATTCATGCAGCATTCAGAATAAGGTGGATGAACTCACGGCACAACTAGTTATCGATCGGTATGACATTGTAAGACTCAGCATCACTGAGCTGTGGCTGGAAGAAGGACATAGTTAGGAGCCTAACATCAAAGGATATACCTTGTATCGAAAGGACAAGCAGGAAGGCATAGGCGGTGATGTGGCTCTGTTGCTAAGAGATGGAATTACATCATTAGGAAGAGGTGACATGGGGTCAGAGAATGTTGAGTATTTGTGGGTGGAGTTAAGAAACTGCAAGGGTAAAAAAACATTATGGGAATCATATATAGTCATATAAAGATGTGGAGTTGAGATTGCCAAGTCAGCTGGAAAAGGCGTGTAATAAGGGTAATGTCACAATTATAATGGGGGACTTCAATATGCAAGGGGATTGGGAAAATCAGGTTGGTGTCAGATCACAAGAGAGGGAATTTGTTGGATGCTACAAGATGGCTATAGTGTTCTCGTGCAGGGTGTAGAAACTCTGAACTAAACACCAAGTTAAACCATGGACAATGAGGACAGGATCGCAGTAAGATCGAGCATTTACTGTTCACTCTTCCACATTAACGTATGGTGAAAACTGTTGATAAAGCAATACTAAATGTATACAGTATTTGTTTCCTTCTTGGCATCACATTTACATCATAAATACTTGTAAAAGTAAAACTACAACAAACTATATTACATTAAAGTCTTATTAAAGTACAACATACAGTCAGAATCTACCTACACCATCAACAGCTTTAAATACGCTTCAACACAAACTTTCCAGCAATGCTGTCAATAGCACAAGAAAGTAAACTTTATCAACTGTCATTTCTTTTAACAGAATCAGCATTTTTACTTCAACATATCGACTGTCATATGAACTTACGGTTTTGCTTCTATGATATTTCTTAGTTCGTAGAAATGCAACTTTTCTTGCACTGGTCCTGCACACACAAGCCCCCGTCTTCCCATTTCTCCGAATTGGTATTTACCCACAAGACACGGCGAAACTGGGTGTGATGTCATCACATACCGCGATACATCACAGATAATGAATTTACCTTCAACAACTGCAACGTAGTTATCAACCTTAACTTTAACTAGAAAATAGTTACAAACGAATTACTAAAGCGAAAATGTAATAAAGCTAAACAAATGCCTTAAGGGCAACACAATGGCTCTTTAAAGCAGCTTGTGCTTGAGCCTTCTCAGGGAAAGGCTGTCTTTGACCGGGTGTTGTGTATTAACCCAGATCTTATTAGGGAGATAAACGTAAAGGAACCTTTAGGAGGCAGTGATCAATTTGAGAGTGGGTAGCGTAAGTCACATGTGTCTGTACTGCAATGGGAGAAAAGGGAATTATAGAGGCATGAGAGGAGAACTTGCCCAGGTGGATTGGAGGAGGATACTGACGGAGATGACGGCAGAGCAGAGATGACTGAAGATTCTGGGAATAGCTTACAAGGTGCAGGATAGATAAGTCCCATTGAAGAAGAAGTTCTCAAATGGCAGGGGTAAGCAACTGTGGCTGACAAGGGAAGTTAAGGACTGCATAAAAGCCAAGGAAAACATATGGTGCATTGGCCTTCATCGATCATGGGACTGAGTTTAGGAGCTGAGAGGTAATGTTGCAGTTGGACCCTGGTCAGTCCCTACTTGGAGTACTGTGCTCAGTTCTGGTCGCCTCACTATAGGAAGGACGTGGAAATTATAGAAAGGGTGCAGAGGAGATTTACAAGGATATTGCTTGGATTGGAGAGCATGTCTTATGAGAATAGGTTGAGTGAACTCAGCCTTTTCTCCTTGGAGCGACAGAGGTGACCTGATAGATGTGTATAAGATGACGAGAGGTATTGCTAGTATGGATAGTGTGGATAGTCAGAGGCTTTTTCCCAGGGCTGAAATGGCTAGCACGAGAGGGCACTGTTTTAAGTTGCTTGGAAGTAAGTACAGAAGAGATGTCAGGAGTAAGTTTTTTACACAGAGAGTGGTGAGTGCGTGGAATGGGCTGCCGGCGATGGTGGTGGAGGCAGATATGTTAGGGTCTTTTAAGAGACTTCTGGACAGGTACATGGAGCTTAGAAAAATAGAGGGCTGTTGGTAACCCTAGGTAATTTCTAAGGTAAGGACATGTTCAGCTCAGCATTGTGGGCCAAAGGCCTGTATTGTGCTGTAGACTTTCTATGTTTCTATGAAAGGGCATATAAGGTAGCAAAAGTGAGTGGGAAGTTGGATGACTGGGAAGCTTTTAAAATCCAACAAAAGGCAACTAAAAAAGTTATAAGAAATGAAAAGATGAAAAATGAGAGTAAACTAGCGGATTATATAAAGCAGGATTCTAGAAGTTTTTTCAGTATATAAGGAGTAAAAGGGAGGTGAGAGTTGATATTGGATCACTGGAAAATGATGCTGGTGAGGTAGCAATGGGGAACAAAGAAATGGCAGATGAACTTAATGAGTACTTCAGAATCAGAATCAGGTTTATTATCACTGGCATGTGTCATGATATTTGTTAACTTAGCAGCAGCAGTTCAATGCAATACACAATATAGAAGAAAAAGAAGAAAATAATAATAATAATAATAAATCAGTAATCAATTACAGTATTTGTATATTGAATAGATTAAAAATCATTCAAATAAAAACCAGAAATACTATATATTTAAAAAGTGAGGTAGTGTTCATGGGATCAATGGCCATTTAGGAATCAGCTTGCAAAGAGAAAAAGCTGTTCCTGAATCGCTGAGTGTGTGCCTTCAGGTTTCTGTATCTCCTACCTGATGGTAACAGTGAGAATAGGGCATGCCCTGGCTGCTGGGTGCTGATCCTTAATAATGGACGCTGCCTTTCTGAGACACTGTTCTTTGAAGATGTCCTGGGTACTTTATAGGCTAGTGCCCAAGATGGAGCTGACTAGATTTACAACTGTCTGCAGCTTTTTTGGGTCCTGTGCAGTAGACCCTCCATACCAGACAGTGATGCAGCCTGTCAGAATGGTCTCCATGGTACATCTATAGAAGTTTTTGAGTGTATTTGTTGACATACCAAATCCCTTCAAACTCCTAATGAAGTATAGTCACTGTCTTGCCTTCTTATAAACTGTATTGAAATGTTTGGACCAGGTTAGGTCCTCAGAGATCTTAACACCCAGGAACTTGAAGCTGCTCACTCTTTCTATTTCTGATCTCTCTATGAGTATTGGTATGTGTCCCTTCGTCTTACCCCTCCTGAAGTCCACAATCAGCTCTTTCGTCTTACTGACGTTGAGTGCAAGGTTGTTGCTGCAACATCACTCCATTAGTTGGCATAACTTGCTCTTGTACACACTCTCATCTCCATCTGAGATTCTACCAACAATGGTTCTATCATCAGCAAATTTGTAGATGGTATTTGAGCTGTGCCTAGCCACACAGTCACGGATGCAAGAGAGGGTAGAGCAGTGGGCCAAGCATATGCTCCTGAGGATCAGGGGTACATCAGTCTTCACTATGGAAGACACTAGCTGTGTGCCAGAGGTCATTGAGTGTCAGGGAGCAGGAGTGAATGCCATTGCTATTAACAAGGAAGAAGTGCTAGGCAAATTGAAAGGTCTTAAGGTGGATAAGTCACCTGGACCACATGGACTACATCCCAGAGTCCCAAAGAGGTTGCTGAAGAGATAGCTGATATATTGGTCATGATCCTTCAAGAATCACTTGATTCTGGCGTGATCTCGGAGGACTGGAAAATTGCAAGTGTCACTCCTCTCTTTAAGAAGGGAGGAAGGCAAAAGGAAGGAAATTATAGCCAATTAGCCTAACCTCAGTGGTTGGGAAAGAGTTGGAGTCTATTAGAAGATGGGGTTTCGGGGTACTCGGAGACAAATGCTAAAATAAGTCAAAGTCAGCACGGTTTCTGCAAAATCTGTTCTTCCCTGACAAACCTGTTCAAGTTCTTCAACGAAGTAACAAGCAGGATGGACAAAGGAGAGGCAGTGCATGTCATTTAGTTGGATTTTCAGAGGGCATTTCATAAAAGCCACCCATGAGGCTACTTAACAAGATAAAATCCTATGGCGTTACAGGAAAGATACCGGCATGGATAGCGGAATGGCTGACAGGCAGGAGGCAGCGAGTGGGAATAAAGGAGACCTTTTCTGGTTGGCTGCCAGTGACTAGTGGTGTTCCTCTGGGGTCAGTATTGGGACCGTCACTTCTCACATTATTTGTCAATGATTCAGATAATGAATTGATAGCTTTCTGGAAAAGTTTGCAGATGTTATGAAGATAGGTGGAGGGGTAGGTAGTGCTGAGGAAGCAATGTGATTGCAGCAGGATAAATTGGAAGACCAGGCAAAAAATTGGCAGATGGAATACAATGGTGGAAAATCTATGATAATGCATTTTGGTAAAAGGAACAATAGTGCAGACTATTATCTAAATGGGAAGAAGGTTCAAACATCAGAGGTGCAAAGGGACTTGAGTGTCTTTGTGCAAGACTCCCAGAAGGTTAATTTAGAGGTTGAATCTGTCGTAAAGAAGGCAAATACAATGTTGGCATTTATTTTCAAGGCGAATAGAATATAAAAACAAGGAGATAATGCTAAGGCTTTATAAGACGCTAGTCAGGCTGCACTTGGAGTATTGTCAACAGTGTTCAGCCCCATATCTCATAAAGGATGTGTTGTCATTGGGGGAGTGCAGAGGAAGATCACAAGGATGATTCTGGGAATGAAGGAGTTAACATATGAGCTGCGTTTGGCTGTTTTGGGCCTGTACTCAGAAGAATGTAGGAGGATCTCATTGAAACCTACTGAATGTTAAAAGGACTAAATAGGGTGGATGTGGAAAGGATGTTTCCTATGGTGGGGGTATCCAGAACTAGAGGGCACAGCCTCAAAATTGAAGGACAACCTTTTAGAACAGAGGTAAGAATGAATTTTTTTTAGCCAGAGAATAGTGAATCGGTGGAATGCTCAGAATGCTCTGATCGGTCAGGGCATCAAGGGATATGGTGAGAAAGCACGTTTTTGGAGTTGAATGGGATCCTGATGAAATGGCGGAGCAGACTCGATGGGTTGAATGACCTAATTCTGCTCTTATGTCTTATGGTCTTATATCATTCTCTCACCTCTGTTACATCCCTCCGTGCCCTTTTGAAACATCTACACCCCAAAACATTCAGCAGCCGTTCCTGCCCTTTTGAGAGCTAAGATTCTATAATGGCCACAGTGTCCTGGTCCCATGTGCTGACCAATGCTCTAAGTTTTTGATTGTTCCTGAGACTTTTATTAAAATAGATAAACTTCAACCATCCAACTGACTGCAATTTACCTCTACCAACTACCTATCTTTCCTCAGTCTCTCTACACACTACATCTACCAGCACACCTACTACCTACTACCCCATCCTCTGACCTATCACACAGGTTTCCATCCCCCTACCAAACTATGTTAAACCCTCCCCAACAACTCTAGCAAACCTGTTTACAAGGATTTGGTCCCCTTCAAGTTCAGGTGTAAAATTTTGTACGAGTCATTCCTTCCCAAGAAGTGATCCCAATGATCCACAAACCTGAAACCTATGCACCAATTCCTCAGCCACTAATTCATCCATGAAATCATCCTATTCTTAACTGACACAGACAGTACTCCAGAGAATGGTACCCTCGAGATCCTGTTTTTCAGCTTCCTATTTAGTTCCCTAAGACCTCATCCTTTTTCCTAGCCATGTCATTGATATCAATATGTACCACAACTTCTGGCTGTTCATGTTCTCCTTTTACAATTCTGTGGACGCAATCTGAGATGGCCCTGACTCTGGCATCTGGGAGGCAACATGCCTTCTGGGAGTCTCTTTCACATCCACAGACCTCCTGTCTACTCCCATAAAAACTGAATCCCCTTTCATCAATACTCTCTTCTTCTCCCCACTTCACTTTAAGCCACAGAGCCAGGCTGAATGCCAGAGGCCTGGTCACTGAGAGTCACTAAGTCAAACCTCGCCCCTCCCCCACAATATGCAATGTAGTATACCTGTTATTGAGGGGAACTTCTACAGGGGTACTCTGGGCTATATGCCCCTCTCCTGACAGCCACCCAGCTACCTGCCTCCTGTAACTTAGAGATACAGTGGCATGCAAAAGTTTGGGCACCCCTGGTCAAAATTTCTGTTACTGTTAAATAGTTAAGTGAGTAGAAGATGAACTGATCTCCAAAAGTCATGAAGTTAAAGATGAAATATCCTTTTCGTCATTTTAAGCAAGATTAGTGTATTATTTTTGTTTTGTACAATTTTAGAAGGAAAAGAAGGAAAAAAGCACCATGAACACGCGAAAACAAAAGGCAGATGTTTTCTTTCTTTGTCTCTGGTGTTGAGACAGAGGCAATCTGTGGAATTGTTGCATCTGTACAGACTAAGATTAGTGAACTTAAACTGCACAGTTGATCAAGTTTGGGCTTCCCTTGAGACCTAATGAAATATCGAGTTACTTGATGCAAATAAAATCTTGTTCTACTTTCAGAAAAGTGTGATAATCTACATGCACAAATGATCCAGCTGGCTTAGCACTGTACTTTGCAGAAAGCTTATAATTAATACATATTGGAAATTGCAAACATGATTGATCTAGGACATGGAGTGCTACATGTGTTGTTTTTCTTGGCTGGTGAGTGCATTCCCAATTGCAAGACAGCTGGTGGATGCAAAAGGCCTGAGTACTCTCATGCTATTCTATGCTGAGACCTAGGCAGAATGATCAGCATCCCTCCATTCTTCAGCTGTTTTTTTCTTCATGTTCTGTCCATTCAGCATTCTTAGTAAATAAAATCAGGTTTATGTGTCACATACTTTTATAAAAAGACACCCTGGTCCAATAACTTGTCCCCATAAAAAGGTGGAAGTGCATTCAGGGATGACATTTCCAATCACATTACAGACAAGCATGCCATTTTCAGCTATGGACAACATTGCATTCAGTGGTTTGGGTTACTGAACGAGAAGGTTTCAACCAGTCTGTTTTAATGCCATCGGAATGTTTCTCAGTTGGAACCCTTCGCAGGAAAGGCTATTTTCAGCTACTTTACGAGAGGATAGCTCACACATTAGGCATAAAACCATGAGAAGCAGCTGCTTCCCACTCTCGGCAATGCAGAAAATCTCATGCCTTAATTTAGCAAGAAAAAAGTAGAATGTTATACAACATGAGAAAAGACAATGATGTCACTTTAGCCTAATTAAAATCTTTTCCAAGAATATGTAACTGTACCATGTATAGCTTTGGCAATGTACAATTCTTTCGCGAACTTTTGATGACATTGGACAACGATTCTGCATATCTCACAGCTTTCAGTGATTTCACATAAGTGGCCATTCTGCACTTCGATTCCAAATAGGAACAATTTACAGATTGGGCTATTGCATCATAACAGTGCACAACTGAGCATTTTGATCTCACCTGACATTTATTTGTAAGTATACATCCACATTCATACATAAACATTCAAACAATTATTCTTAACTGTTAACTCTTCTTAAAATATAGTCATATATGACAAAGACACATTAATATAAATTTCAGAAAATGTTTGGATGAATTAACTCAAAGGTGCTCAGATTGTACCTCTGGTTTCATCTAAAATACTCAAATACTTCAGCCAGTGTCTTTCTCTGGTGAATTATCAGGCAAGGAGCATACTATCATATTAATCAGCTACTTATGAAATCTTCTGATTAAAATCTGCTCTCCTCAGCACCACTCTACATTTCTTTCTTCAAGCCCTTTCAGGAGCACGTATTATCAGTGAACATATGGGCCAGAAGCAATGTTTAATTTGGCTGAATTCCCACTATTCATTTTATTTTTGAAACATTCTTTCTAAGTCACCTGTGAGGTGCTTGATACGAAAACATGATATGTTATCAGATGGGTTTAAGGTGTAGTGAAATTATGATAATTGAAGCATTGTAATCACATTTAAATCAATATAAGAAATCTGCTTAGACCAACTTATTTGTTACTTATGCGAACATCTAGTCCAGTGCCTTTTCTATTACCTTTTAAAATACTTAAAATCAGAAACTTTTACCTTAAATTTGACTTATATCATTCACCAGCACAGTTCAATTCCAGTTCTGCTACATACCAAATTCAAAGGACTTGACATTTGACTAAAAGTAACTATTTAAAGTTATGCAATAGTGTTTCAGTTATTTTGAATGTTTAAACTAATTTCAAGCCTCAGAAAACCTTAAGACATCTATTGTAATATTAGATGTTATTCTGTAATTTCTCATTTCCTTTTGTTTTGTCCTCAGTATTTCCTGTCCCACTCAGGCACCCCACACCAACATGATGAAAAAGCAAACAAGAGAAAACCTGCAGATCCAGGCAACACGCATTTTCAACATCTCCAGCAAAAACTTTTCCAATACTTAAGGGAAACTCTATGGCCGCAAGGCTTTAACAAAATGTCCCCAATTATTGCAGGAAAGTGCTTAGGTAGGGTGGAGCTTTTTTTTGAACAGAATAGAACAGTGTACGAGGCAACATCTGTTTACCAACTCAGAAGGTGAAGGAAATTGTTATTATATTTAGATGATTCCAACCTGAGGCACAGGAAGCATTAAAAGATGACAGGAAGAAGGAAAGTGTGAGGAAGGTATGGGTGTTAGTCTTGGTCACAAAGCATAGACAACTGACAGTTCACTGGCTGTTCACAATTGTGCTTCTTCTGCTTTTCCTTTGAAGTCTTCAAAATCCATTTTGTGCTACTGCCCAAATCTAAGGACTCGGGCTTGAAATCTTTTGAGTGAGTTAAAGGGAATTTGGCATTTAACATTATAGAAGCAAGAGTAAGCCATTCGTCCCTTCAAGCCTGCTTCACCATTCATCAAGATCATGAGAGACCTTCTATCTTCTAGTGTGCCATTTTATCCGCACTATCAACATGTGCCATGATTCCCTTAATAACCAGAAATCTTCCTGTATTCTAAATGAACAGATTGATCTTTGCTCTGAATGAACACAATGACTGTGCCTCTGTAGCCATTCGGGGCTGAGAATTCCAAACAATTACTACCCCATGTGTGAAGAGAATTTTCCTTACACAGGCCTTTTCCTGATTCTGCAGTCTGAGAATAAAAGAGCTGCTTTGGAAACCGGATTTTCCTAAACAGCCCCTTATTCTAAAACTAGTCCCAGACAACTTAGACAGGAAAAAACCTCCATACATCAAGCCTCAGAGTTCAAAGTAAATTTATTATCACGGTACATATTTGTCACCATGTACAACCCTGAGATTCACTTTCTTGCAGACATTCACAGGCATATAAAGAAATAGAATGGAATATGTGAAGAACCATAAATAACAAAGGCTGACAAAGAACCAATGTGCAAAAGAAGACAAATCATGCAAAGTAAATTAAAAATAATCAATAAACAACATTGAGTTGTAGAGTGCTTGAAACTGAATCTATAGCTTGTGAAGTCAGTTCAGCGCACAGATGAGTGAAGTTATCCACACTGGTTCCAGCTGTTTCTGAGCCTGCTGGTGCGGGACCTAATGCTCCTGTACCTGCTGTCAGGTGGTAGTAGCAAGAAGGAAGCAAGGCCTGGGGTGATAGGGTCCTGGTGATGAATGCTGCTTTCTTGTCACAGGGCTCCTTGTAAATGTGCTCAGTGATGGAGAGGGCTTTATCTGCGACAGACTGAATTGCATCCACCACTTTTTGAAGGTTTTTCCCATTCCTGGGCTATGATGCGACCTGTCAGGATACTCTCCATTATACAGCCTGACAAGCCTGCAAGAGATTCATAAGTTTTGATATTGTCTTTCATTCTTCTCAGGCAGCCCCGTTCTTCCCATCTGTGCTCATCTTTTGTTCAATATTTGAATAACTCCTATTGGAATTGGCTCCATGCCACAGTATAGTCATGTTCTGTGACTGTGAAGTATCATCCTTCTTCATTCTTGCAAAATTACCTACAACCTTTGCTAAAGCGAACCAGCCATTCATCAGCAACAATTCGATTGTGAAGTTATCTTAATATATTCAGGCAGAGCAGTCCTGGCATTCTGCCTGCAGAATAGGACAGATCTCTGTAAAGACTGAATTATGAGACCAAACCTCTGGACAGATAGCTTCCTGGACAGCTCATATATAGGAATGTGATTCCTGGAAGACTCAAGGCAATAGGCTCTGCAATCCAGCATCCTCTGCTTCTGCTCTTCCTTTTTGTGGACTACTACCAAATCTCCCCTTTATTGCTGTAAAATCTGCAAATTTTTGCCGATCACTTTAAAGTGTAGATTCATGGAATATCCCTACAGTCTAAAACATAGCTTTCCTATGTTTGGTCCACATTGCAAGTTAATTATATCTTAATAGGACAATCATTGATTGGATGCACAAGGATAAATGTCAGTCATACTCCACACACAGGGATATAATGTACCATGGAATCTAGCAGCTGAAGTTTCATTTCTCCCATGATTTACTTTGCAGTACATGTTAATTTGAGATGTATAAAAAAAACCTGTGTTATTCAATTTAATTTCTATGCTGACATGCTTTTAATGTTTTAAAACGTTGTGTTTACCTCTAGCTAAATTAAGTGCCAGTATGTTCCACTTTTAACAATCTTTTGCAAGTAAATGGACAGACATTTGACAAAGGCCTAAGTATACATTGTGCTCCTCAAGTTAAAGAGAATTTTTTCTTCATCTTGTATAGACTAATACAAAAATTATAATGAGTTTTCGCCTAGGCCCTTAAATTTTCTAGCAATAAAGGCTATCTTACCTTTCTGAACACTAACTCACCACTTTTTAAATTTCTGCTTTTGTACTACTTATTTAATATACATATGTACATACTATAATTCTGTTTTTATTCTATATCTAACATGCATTGCATTGTACTGCTGCTGCAGTTAACCAAATTCCAGGACATATGCTGGTGATATTAAAGCCGATTCTGACTCTGATTGCCTGTTGCAAAGAGCTCTCCATAACCTGTGTACTGAAGGCTCAAATGTAAGTGGACACCTTGATCCTTTTCAACTTCAACATCAAGACCATTTAAAAAAGTACTCTACATTTCTGGTTTGCATCTGCTACGTTGTTGCCCACTCACGTACGATATACATGACCCTTTGTAACCTCTTTGCAGCATCTTTACCGCTCACAAACCATTTAGATTTGTGTCATCGGCAAACTCCGCTAAATTGCTAGGAATATTTGTAACCTAAAGTTCCCACTAGTTACAGCCTGCCACTTTGTTTAGTCCTGCTCCTTATTTACTATTAATAAACAAATTCTCAATCTAGAGCAACAAGCAATCTGCTGGAGGTACTCAGCAGTCAAGCAGCACCAGAGGGAGGAAGGAAAATGCTAACATTTCAGGTTAAAACATCTGGACCGAGAGTGGAGAGGCCAGATAGCCACCATAGATAAGTGGTGGCAAGAAAGGATTCTGAGGCGATTGGTAGACTGACGAGGGATGAACGTAGCCGCACCAATGTACTCACTGATGTAACAGTGAAAGTGTTGGAGAATGGTACTGGAGAAGGTTTGGAGCAGGGGCTGTTCCACGTAGGCAGCGAAAAAGGCATAGCTTGGGCCCATGCTGGTGCCTATGGCTGCTCTTTTGATTTGTAGGAAGTGAAAGGAATCAAACAGGAAGTTGTTTAAGGTAAGAAAAAGCTCAGCCAAGTGGGCGGGAATTTTGGTGAGGGGAGCTAGTTGGATCTGAGGGATTTTAGACCTCACTGATGGGGGGGATGGACAGATATAAAGACCGTCATCCATTGTGAAGATGAGGCATTGAGTGCCAGGGAATCAGAAGTTATCGAAATGGTGGAGGGAAATCAAAGAATCCCAAATGTGGATGGGAGGGGACTAGGCAAGGGGAGATAGGGTGAAGTCAAGCTATGAAGAGATAAAATAAGTAGGGCAAAAGTGGGCAGAAATAGTAGGTCTATTAGAACAGTCTTGTGGATCTTGGTAAGAGATTTAAGCAGGAAGTGAGCCCTTGAGGTACTAACAGGTTAGAGGCTGCAGAGAGAAAATCACTCATCTTAAGCTCTCAATCACTTGTCTTAAGCTTTCAATCTATATTAGAATATTACTCCCAATTCCATTTGCTCTAACCTTGTCCAACAATCTCCCTGCAGGACTGTATCAAAAGCATTCTGAAATTCAAATACACACATGCACTCCTGCCCTCATTTACTCTACTTAATGCATTGTCAAAAATTTTTAACAGATCAGCTAAACACAATCTCCTTCTAAGAACTCCTATTAGCTCTGCCTAGTAGCTACTGTTATTATTATAGTGGAAGTAGTAGTAATATTGGTAACACAAGGGATTCTGGTGATGCTGGAATTCCTGAGCAACACACATAAAATACTGGAGGAACCCAGCAGGTCAAGTAGTATCTATGGAAATAACATTTCAGGCCGAGGAGACCCTTCTTCAGGACTGAGCAGGAATGGGGATGATGCCAGAATAAAAAGGCGGGAGGAGGAGAAGGAGGATAGGATAGTATGTTCTAGGTGGTCAGATAACATATCCTTTGTTATAAGCTACAGCATTTTCTCCAATACTGACATTGGGCTAATAAGTCAGTGGTTGCGTAATTTCTCTCTCGTTCATTTCTTAAACAGTGGTTTCACGTTGGCCACCCTCCAATCAGCAGGAACATACAGAATGTTGAAAAATACCAGCTGGAGTATTCACTGTCTCCATTGTCAGCTCTTGCAAAACTTCAGGATTCAGGTAATTGGTCTAGGGATTTACCACTTTTAAAGATGATTAACTTCTTTGATAGTTTCTTTTTTTACTAATACTAATTACTTTATTTCTTTATGAACACAGGACACTTGGTAAAGTTTTTCTGTGAAGTTTGCATCACTTTTGATGAAGACAAACCCAAAATGCTTATTTAGTTCTGCTGCCATTTTTTTATTTCCCATTATAAATCCTCCTTTCTGTGTCTGAGCTGTATTTAATCTGCCTTGATTGTTTCTTGCTAGTCGACTCTCAGCTTCTGTTTCCCTTTTAACAATTCCTTGGTCATCCTAAAATGAACCCAATCTTCACGCTTGCTTCTTTTCCAATACTCTATCATTGCCATAATGCTGTAGAGATATACACCATGGCAAGAGGCCATTCAGCCCATTGAGTCTGTACTGATTCTTAGTTACCATTCACACCAGTTTAGATTAATCCCATTTATATCAAGGTTTACTTCTTCCGTAATGCAGGGTTGAACTTTGTTCTGTTGCCTGCAAGTTTTCATAATTATTGAGAGTGGATCTTACAGATAAAATCATTTGAGTAGCGAGATATTAGTCTGGGAGAGGATTGAGAAGGTGATTGAGTTAATGTAAGGGTATTTTCAATAGAATTGCAACACTAAGAAAAATCACTTCAAGGCAAGGCCAACCACGCAGGCTCATAGAGCTCTTGTCAGGCTTGACATTGGGAGTATATTCACCCTGACAGAGTAGTCTGAGACCCGTTTGAGAATAAAGGGCTGTTTATGAAAATTTGTAAGTATTAACCAAGATGTCTTGGACTGCCTGGAAGTAATCCAAATAAAATCAAGCCCCACAGACAGTAAATAATGCTAAAACAAATTCCAAATCTCCATTTATGTCTTCTTTAGCATGCAAAGCTATCAACATCCAAAATCTCAGAAGTATGTATCTATGTAGAGTATGTGTAAATTTAGCGACACAGGGCAGGACAGTTCCTTCTGGCCCAATGAGCTGTGCTGCCAATTACCCACCCATTTAACACTAGCCTGATCAATGCACAATTTACAATGATCATTTAACTGTTGACTGTGGGAGGAAACTGGAGCACCTGGAGGCCCATGTGGTCACTGAGACTGTGCAAACTCCATACAGATAATGCTGGAATTGAACTCAACCCCCCCCCCCCCCCGTAATAGTGTCACTAATCACTAAACTACCATGGTGCCCACAGCATCTAGCTTTATTTTATTTTCATTATGTTTATTATCTTGGCTTTATTTTTATACAAATTAATAATTTCATTGGCCTTGTATAAAGATTTTGGTGAAACAATATTTCCTTAAAGTACAATTCAATTGCAGTCCCCTTATAATATGTTACACGGAGGAGAGCTGCAACAGAAATTTTAAAAAAATTAAAAGAATCATTATTAATTTGTAAAATTGGAGGTAGTATCCATCTTTTTAGTTCAGGTTAACAGCCCAGATGGACAGCATGAAAAAAGAACACTCGATCTTTTGGATATAGCGTGGATGAAACGAATATAGCCAGTTTTTAGTATTCATCAGTTGAAAGAGAAAAAAAATTGCCCCAAAACTGCCAAGCTCATGCAGAAAGTAGAAAATTGTTCTACCGGAAGGGAATGACATAAATGTAAAAGGCTGAGCTTATTGCTGGGACTCAGTAAAGCAAGCTCTGGACTGTATAACCTGCGAGAGGTTCCTAATACTGACATTCCCAAATTAAATGAATACAAAGATTTTCCACACTGCAGAAAAAGAGCAGGATAATCTTTGTATTTAAAGAAGTTGGCAGAACACAAGTATAGAACAATGTTTGATATAAGTGGAAATTATATCCCATTGTAAGCTGGAAATTGTTTCCTGATTTTTCCCTCTCTGGGTATGGTCTGTGTCTGAATGTGATGATATTGGGTATAAGAACTCCCTGCTCTCTGTAGCTTTGTGAATACTCATGGATAAAGAATGTAACTATAATCAGCTCCTCTTTATTCAATTGTTGACAGATGGGCAGATGTTCAAAGCAAATTTACTATCAAAGTACATATATGTCACCATATACAACCCTGAGATACATTTTCTTGTGGGCATTCTCAAAATATCCAATAACCATAATGAAATACTGCACCAAAAGTGCAGACAACCAGTGTGCAAAACTGTGCAAATACAAAAAGAAAGAAAGAAATAATGAACAAACTAACAAATAAACACAAAAATAAGTAAATAGAGACAGCATGAGATGAAGAGTCCTTGAAAGTGAGTCCATATGTTGTGGGAACAGTTCAGTGATGGGTAAGTGAAGTTGAGTGAAGTTATCCCCTCTGGTTCAGAAGCCTGATGGTTGAGGGGTAATAATTGCTCCTGGTGGTGTGGGACCTGAGATTTCCCAATGGCAACAGCAAGAAGAAACATGACCTTCATGATGGATGGTACTTTCCTGTAACAGTGCTCCATGTAGATGTGCTTAATAGTGAGGAGGGCTTTACTCATGATGGACAGGGCCCATTCCACTTCCTTTTGAGGACTATCAGTTGGTGTTCCCATACCAGGCTGAAAAGCAGCCCGTCAATATACTCGACACGGAGCACCTATAGAAATGATAGATATCATGCCGAATCTTTGCAAACTCCTGAGGAAGAGGAGGTGCTGCTGAGTTTTCATCAGAATTAAACTTGCATGCTGGGTCCAGGACTGGTCCTCCCAGATGATAACAGTGAGGAAATTAAAATTGCTGATGCTCTCCAGCCCGATGAGGACTGGCTTAATGACCTCCATCTTCCTCCTCCTGAAGTCAATAATCAGCTCCTTGTCCTACTGCCATTGAGTAAAAGGTTATTATTGTTATCACACTACTCAGTCAGATTTTCAATCCCCCTCCCATATGCTGATTCGTCACTACCTCTGATTTGGCATAGTGTCATCAGCAAACGTAAGTGTGGTATTGGAGCAGCGCTAAGCCATATAGTCACAAGTGTAAAGTGAGTCGAGCAAGGGACTGAGCACAAAGCCTGTGGCTGACGGAGATTGTGGAGGGGATGTTGTTGCCAATCCAAACTGACTGGGATCAGCAAGAGAGGAAATCAAGGATCCAATTCCACAAGGAGGTATTGAGGCAAAGGTCTTGATAGTACTAAATGCCGAGCTGTAGTTGATACAGAGCAACTTGATATATAAATCTTTGCTGTCCAGATGTTCCAGGGATGAGTGAAGGGCCAATGAAGTGGCATCTGCTGTGGACCTGTTGTACCAGTAGTCATATTGGAGAGGATCCAAGTTGCTTCTCAGGCAGAAGTTGATATGTTTCATCACCAGCCTTTCAAAACACTTCATCAGTGTAGACATAGATGCTGCTGGACAATAGTCATTGAGGCAGGATACCACAGTCTTTTTAGGCACCAGTACAACTGAAGCCTGCTTAAAGCAGGTGGGTACCTCAGGCAGCTGAAGTGAGGGGTTAATAACACACAGTGAACACCTCAACTAATTGATCAGCACAGGTCTTTAATACTCAGCCAGGTACCCCATCTGGGCTGGATGTTTTCCATAGGGTCACCCTCCTGAAGGATGCTGGCATGTCAGCCTTAGAGACTGAAATCACGGGATCATCCGGGGCTTTGAATTCATGATAGATCTTCCATGTTTTGATGGTCAAGGTGAGTATTGAGGGCATTGAGCTCATCTGGAAGGAAAACCCTGTTGACATCTATGCCACTTAATTTCACTGTATAATGGGTGATGGCATTTAATCCCTGCCACAGCTATTGAGCATCCTTCAGCGATTCAAGTTTGGTCTGGGATTGCCACTTCACCAGTGAGCTAGCTTTCCAGAGATCATATCTGGACCTCTTGTAGCTCTCTTGGTCACCAGGCTTGAATGCCTCTGATTTGGTCCTCAGCAGGTTGCAGGTCTTCTGGTCAGGGAAAACTCTGAATGATTTTGAGGGGGCACACTCATCTAGGACCGTTGTTATAAAGTCTGATAACTGTGCTGTATTCATTCCGACCCACAGATGAATATGACCCAGTCCATCAAAGCAATCCCATAGCCACTTCTCTGCCTCCCGCAACCACCTTTTTGTCATCTTAATTGCTGTGCTTTGCCCTTTGGCCTCTGCCTGTATGCAGGTAGAAGAAGGACAGCGAAGTGATCAGATTTCCTGAAGATGGTGTGGGCATGTTGATAGTAATTAGGAAGGGATTTCTTCAAGCAAGCCTAATTGAAATCCCCGACCATGATATGAAATGCGTCAGGTTGGACTGTTTCTTGTTTGGTAACGGCATCATACAGTATCTCAATTGCCTGATTACAGTTGCCCGATGGTGGTATGTAAACTGCAGTCAGGATTATGGAGGAATACATTGGTAAATAGAACGGTCAGCATTAGGTAGTTAGGTCTTCAAGGTCAGGGGAAGAGGAATACGACAAAACTTCCACATCGGAGCCCCAAACAGAAGTTATCATGAAATACACTTCTTGCCTTTTCTGAATCAGCAGATTGGTCCATCCTGTGTACTGAGAAGCCTTGGGGTCCAATCGCTGTATCTGGCATACTCTGAGTAAGCCATAACTCAGTAAAACACAGAACACAACAATTTCACATATCCCTTCGATACAGCAATCTTGCACTCAGGACCTGAGTTTTGTTTTCCAGTGACTGCACATTTGCTAACAAGATGCTGAGTAGAGGGGGGCCACATCCTTCTGTGTTTCAGCCTGGCTTGCTTCCAGTCATGCTGATGAACCTTTGGCCATTTAAAGGTACTGTACCTGCTTGCTTGAGATTTAAGTCCAATGAGTCCTTTAGAAGATCATGAAATCTATAGTTCATTAAGTTGATTTAAAGATAAATTGCTTCAAGGGAAATTACATGCTGCAGATTTCTGTGAGAGTAATTCAAAAGAAATATATTTGGAAGTATTGTACGTAGCTCACAGAATGCCACAGCGGTTCATTTGGCTGCATCATGACTGTTCAGATGCACTCAGACTGTTTCAGCTGTTCAGTGCAGTATAGAAACAGACAAAGTTTTGAAAGGGATAGATAAGATAGAAGTAGGAAAGTTGTTTCCGTTGGCAGGTGAGACTAGAACTAGGGGACATTGCCTCAAGATTCAGGGGAGAAGATTTAGGACGGAGATGAGGAGAAACTGTTTTTCCCAGAGAGTGGTGAATCTGTGGAATTCTCTGCCCAGGGAAGCAGTTGAGGTTTCTTCATTAAATATATTTAAGAAACAGTTAGATAGGTTTTTACATAGTAGGGAATTAAAGGTTATGGGGAAAAGGCAGGTAGATGGAGCTGAGTTTACGGACAGATCAGCCATGATCTTATTGAATGGTGGGGCAGGCTCGATGGGCCGGATGGCCGACTCCTGCTCCTATTTCTTATGTTCTCATGCAGACTACTTGCTTGCAATCATTCATAAAGTTAATGAATCAATACCTTAGAGTCCCATGCACAAGCATATCATAGGCATTTCTGTTCTTGACTTCTGCTGGAGCAAGAATGCCTCTAACGTTGAAAACAAACATAAGAAATTCAGAGATATTCTAGAATAATTTTCTCACTAGCTGTCAGAAAAACAACATGAGCCACTTGAGTTTCTAAGATGCACCACCAGCAACAATTGCCCCTTGGGAGACCTGAATCAGAAGGTGCCACACTGCTGTGTACCTCACTTGAAGTGTTTTAATGAGAAACTAATTAAGCTATTAAATACAGCATATTTATCTGTTTTTATTAAAAGGCAGTGCATTTTTGACTTATCCTAGTGGAAGTGATTTCTAAGTGCTGATATTAAACTTTATAATAACTATTTCTGAAATCAATTTATCAAATGTAGTATCCCGCCAACATGTTAATGAGCTGTGAATTCTAAGTACCAACCTGTGTAATTACATTATGCCTTTCATTACCTCAGAATACCCAAAGAGCTTTGTGAACCATTAAGCAATTTTTGGCATGTAATCACTGTTGTAACATGAGAGAAGTAGCAACCAATGTGTAGGCTTCAAAGTCCCATTAATAGATCCAAGGTAATAACCAGAATATCTGGTTTAACATTGTTGATTGAGGGATAAGTATTCGCCAGTTTACTGGGAAGTTCAATTCTGATAATTAAAAATAGTTAAGGGTTTCGGCCCAAAACGTTGACTGTACTTTTTTCCACAAATGCTGCCTGGCCTGCTGAGTTCCTCCAGCATTTTGTGTGTGTTGCTCGGATTTGCAGATCTGCAGGTTTTTCCTTGTCAGTGGATATTGGTATTGGTTTATTATTGTCCCATATACCAAGATACAGAGAAAAGTTTGTCCTGCAAACAATTTACTGTCCACAAAATCTGCAGACACAGCTCAGTACATCTCAGAAATTAACCTCCCTCCATAGACTCTGTCTACACTTCTCATTGCCTTGGTAAAGCTTCTGGCACAATCAAAAACCCACTCATCCCTGGACCTTCCCTCTTTTCCTCTCTCCCGTTGGATAAGACATACAGAAGCCTGAAAGCATGAACCACAAGGCTCAAGGGTGGCTTCAATCTGATCTCGTAATCTACCTCGACCTGGCCTTACATCCTATTGTCTACCTGCACAGCACTTATGGTAGTGGCCACACCTTATTCTGCATTCTGTATTCTGTTATTGTTTTGCCTTGTACTATCACTGTTATAATGAAATGAACTGGTATCCAAGACAAGTTTTCACTGTACCTTGATACATCAACAAAATGACCAATTTACCATTAAAATCACCGGGGGTTGGCCTGGTTCAATGGAGAGAAATGAAGGGCGTGCCAGGTTCAGAACAGTAGTAAAACTTAAAGTTCACATGCAGGATCGTTTATGTGCTAAAAATGAGAAAAACATGCACTATCCAGAGTTAAGCTGTCCCACAGCCAACGCTGCTAAGTATAGGCATCCTCAGTAATGGCAGGACAAGACTGATAGGAATGCAACCACATAGAGCTATGACTGCAGAGGGGACAATCTATCTGTATTGAGCTTCCACTGGTATAGTAGCCAGTTCTCAACCAATTTGATGCATATGATGAGATATTTTTAAAAAACTGCAGGAAGTGCTTCATTCAATAAAGGCTATGAAGCTGCCCAACATCACAGCTAACTTCCGTTAGGCATGAACATTGACTTCTCTAACTTCCATTAATGCCCCTCCTCCCCTTCTTACCCCATCCCTGACATATTTAGTTGTTTGCCTGTTCTCCATCTCCCTCTGGTGCTTCCCCCCCTTCTCCTTTCTTTCTCCTGAGGCCTCCTGTCCCATGATCCTTTCCCTTCTCCAGCTCTGTATCACTTTCGCCAATCACCTTTCCAGCTCTTAGCTTCATCCCACCCCCTCCGGTCTTCTCCTATCATTTCGCATTTCCCCCTCCCCCCACTACTTACAAATCTCTTACTATCTTTCCTTTCGGTTAGTCCTGACGAAGGGTCTCGGCCTGAAACGTCGACAGCGCTTCTCCCTATAGATGCTGCCTGGCCAGCTGTGTTCCACCAGCATTTTGTGTGTGTTGTTGTAAGTACACCTCTAACCAAGTTATTCAAATATCATCACTCCAGCATCTATCCAACAAAGTGGAAAAACACCTTCGTATGTCCTGTCTCTGAAAACCAGAATAAATTCAACATGTCTGTAAAGCTACCAATTTCTCCATAATTAGTGAAGTAGTGGAAAATGTCATAGTCAGTGCTATCAAATGGCACTTAACCACTGGTGAGCTACTCACTGAAGCCCAGTCTGGGTTTCACCAAAGCCACTCAGTTTCCTCAAAGGCTTGGTGTCAACGTGGACTCAAGAGCTGAATTCCAGAGGTGAAGTGAGAGTGATTGCCCTTGACATCAAGGTGATGGTTAAGCAAGAATAGCAGCAAGGGGCCCTGGAGATCTGAAATCACTGGACAGGGAGTGGAAAATACTCTAATGTTATTTGCCAAAGCTATTCTGACAGCAGCTCCCAAGTTTGCAACCTCTACGAGTAAGGAGAAGATCAACAGGCAAATGGAAACGTCATGTCCTGTAAGAACCATGGCATACCACAAGCCATCCTGATGCTGTTGCTTCAGGAGCTCCTTATCCAAGTTCACCAGAAAGAATGCAGTGGCTCAAAAAGGGTGATTCACTACTGGGGCAGTTAGGATTGGGCAAAATATAATGGCCTAGTCAGTCCTGCTCTGTACTTTGTGTCTGACCTCTTTGCCCTCTGTTCTGGTAAGCATTCATTTTGACCAGAGAAGGCAATTCGTCTTTGAAACAAGCATAAGTGACTCATTTCTCTATCCTTAGCCAAATTTCCAACTTAATCACAATTCAGTATCAACATCTTTTACTCCTCTCTATTCCCCTTGGTTATTACCAAGAGGGAGGAAGTCAGTGTAGGTCGGTAATTAAGCATAGGAATTGCTAAAAGGCTTTGTGGAACAGGATGCAGGCAGCACAATTTTGTATGAGTTTGCAATGGGCAGGGTGGCAAATGGATTAGCATTTTGAATCACCCATACCATCTATATCTCTCTGCAGGTAGATATTTTGAGGTTCTATGCTTGAAAAGTAAAAGGATTTCCTTTTGCCGGGGAACGTGCTGTCCGGGTAGGCCCATCATCTCTGCCTGTTCCTGCCCCACTGAACTTGTGTCCTCATGACTCGACTCCATTCTATCCCCCTTGGTTCAGTCCCTTCCCACCGACATCTGCAACATTTCTCATGATCTTGATATCAGAATCAGAATCAGGTTTATTATCACCAGCATGTGACGTGAAATTTGTTAATTTAGCAGCAGCAGTTCAAAGCAGTACGTAATCTAGTAGAGAGAAAATAATAATAATAATAATAAATTAATTAAAGCATAATAAGAAATAAACAAGTAAATCAATTATGTATATTGAATAGATTTTTTTAAATGTGCAAAAACAGAAATACTGTATATTTAAAAAAGTGAGTTAGTGTCCAAAGTTTCAATGTCCATTCAGGAATCGGATGGCAGAGGGAAAGAAGATTTTCCTGAATCACTGAGTGTGTGCCTTCAGGTTTCTGTATCTCCTACCTGATGGTAACAGTGAGAAAAGGGCATGCCCTGGGTGCTGGAGGTCCTTAATAATGGATGCTGCCTTTCTGAGACACTGCTCCCTAAAGAAGTCCTGGATACTTTGTAGGCTAGTGCCGAAGATGCAGCTGACTAGATTTACAACCTTCTGCAGCTTCCTTAGATCCTGTGCAGTAGCCCCTCCATACCAGACAGTGATGCAGCCTGTCAGAATGCTCTCCACGGTACAACTATAGAAGTCTTTGAGCGTATTTGTTGACATGCCGAATCTCTTCAAACTCTTAATAAAGTATAGCCACTGTCTTGCCTTCTTTATGACTACATCAATATGTTGGGACCACCAGGAACTTGAAGCTGCTCACTCTCTCCACTGAAGGTGCACCAGTGTTGATTGTCAGCGAGAAGGATATGTTACCACCAACCTGCTAACCAACTTTCATTTCCTAGGCCCTGACTGCCTCCTTTTTGCTATGCACATCCAGTTCCTATACACTTCTATCTTCCATCAAGGAGGCCTTAAAGCACTCTGCTTCTTTCTCAATGAAAGAACCAAGCAGTTCCCCTCCACCACCACCCTCCTCTGTCTGGCAGAGCTGGTCCTCAGATTCAACAATTTTTCCTTCAGCTCCTTCCGCCTCCTCCAGACTCAGTGGGTAGCCATGGACACACACATGGGCCCCAGCTATGCCGACCTTTTCACTGGCTACACAGAACAGTCCATATTGCAATCCTTCTCTGGTAATGCACCCCAACTCCTCCTCTGCTACATTGATGACTGCATTATAAACACAAAATACTCTGCAGATGCTGGGGGGTCAAAGCAACACACACAACATGCTGGAGGAACTCAACAGGTCGGGCAGTATCCATGGAAACGAGCAGTCAACGTTTCAGGCTGAGACCCTTCATCAGGTCTCGGCCCGAAATGTTGACTGTTCATTTCCACGGATGCTGCCCGACCTGCTGAGTTCCTCCAGCGTGTTGTGCGTGTTGATGACTGCATTGGTGCTGCTTCATACTCGTCAATTTCATCAACTTTGCCTCCACCTTCCTCCCTGCCCTTAAATTCACATCCCTTTTTTTTCACCTCCTTCCCATTTCTCGATCTCTTTGTCTCCCTCTCTGAAGGCAAATTGTCAACCGACATCTATTATAAACCTACCAGTTTTCACAGTTATCTGACTACGTCTCAACCCACTCTATCTCCTGTAAGAATTCTATTCCCTTTTCTCAGTTCCCTCGTCTCTGTCGCTTCAGTTCCCAGAATGTGGCTTTTCTTTCCAGAACATCAGAGATGTCCACCTTCCTCAAAAAGTAGGGTTTCCCTTCCTTCGTTACTAATGCTGCCCTCACCCGAATCTCCTCCCTTTCCCAAGCATTTGCGCTCACACCATCTTCCCATCACCTTAACAGTGATAGAGTTCCTCCACAACTTCTCCCATTTCCAAAGGGATCCTACCAGCAAACATATCTTTAACAGTCCCTCCCACCATTGCTTTCAGCAGGAATTTCTTCCTCTGTGATTTCCCTGTCCATTCATCTCTTCCCATCAATCTGGCATGTATCCCTGCAAGCAGCTAAAGAGTTACCCCTTCCCTCTCACCTCACCTAAACAGTCCTTCCAGGTGTGGAAACATTTCACCTGTGAATCTGCTGGGATTGTTTTATGGTTCTGATGCTCCCAATATTGCCTCCTCTACAATGGTGATATCCGTCGTAAATTGGAGGACTGCTTCGTCGTGGACCTGCGCTCCATCTGCCAAAAGTGGTATTTACCAGTGGCCAAACATTTTAATTCCGATTCCCACCCATTCCCATTCCAACATTTTGGTCCATGGCCTCCTCTTGTGCCAGAATGAAGCTACCCTCAGAGTGAAGGAGCAACACCTTATATTTTGTTTGTGCAGCTTCCAACCTCATGGCATGAATATTAATTTTTCCTACTGGTTAAAATAAATTTCCTTCCCCCTCCCCTCTTCTTCCATTCCCCACTCTGGCTGATTACCTCTTCTCACCTATCTATCACCTCCCACTGGGTCCTTTTCTCCTTCCCTTTCTCCTATGGTCACTCTCCTCTCCTATCAGCTTCCTTCTTCTCCAGCCCTTTACTTTTCCTACCCACCTGACTTCACCTATCACCTTCTAGCTGTCCTCCTTCCCCTCTCCCTACCTTTTTATTCTGACATCTTCCCCCTTCCTTTCCAGTTCTGAAGAAGGGTCTTGGCATGAAACGTTGACTGTTTACTCACCTCCATGTATGCTGCCTGACTTGCTGAGTTCCTGCAGCATTTTGATGTGCATGGCTTTAGATTTCCAGCATCTACAGATCTTCTCATGTTTATTAAAGTGTTATGCCTAATTACTTTTTTCCGACATCGAGGGAGAACTCTAATTGCACAGTTTCATTTTGGCACAATTGGTACTCCTATCTCTTTCAAGTGCATCACATTCTTCCATTTTTCTCATTTTTCTTTTAAGATAATTTATATGTGTTTCCTATTTCCCCATTAATTTAAAATAAATAAATGCATTTAGATCACTGTACTTTATTCCAATGAAGTGAAGCTACTATTGTAATCTAAAAGATATTTTCCTTTGATTCATTTCCACTTCTTCTTTCATTTATTCTCACCTACAAATCTTCCAAGTACTGATAGCAATTAATATCTGACATCAGACATGAAAAGCTATTATTTTGACAATAGTTGTGAAACAAAGTCTGTGAAGGATAATTGTTAAGATTCAAGAATCAAGATTGTTTAATGACATTTCCGGTACACCAGTGTAAAGCAGAACAAAATAATTGTTACTCTGGATCTGATACTGCACAAAAAAGACACAATAAGATAAAGACACAATAATAAAAAGACAATAATAAGATAAAGACACAATAATAAAAAACACAATAATTGCATAAGATAATTTATATATGAAGATTGATGGCATGTCCATAAGCTGAAGCTAGGCTCAGGAGTATCTGCACATAAACTGGCTGACAGGAAATTATAAAGTAGTGTTAGTGCGAGGTGTGGAGGGGCACCAGCTTTAGGCATGACTTTTTAAACCTTATTCATTGCTTGCTCAGTTTGACGACTGGTTTACATTCAGTGCACAAGCTACTTCTAAATCAAATAGCAAGATTTTCACCCTATGCTAAGATTATACACTTACTAAGTCTTAATGCCCGCACAGGTAAGTGATGATGCTGATTTTGGAGAAGCGCAGCCAAGGAAGTAAACTAGCTGGCGTGGGTTATTGACTATTTATCTAAGGAGTACCAAGATCAGTTCTGAATTCAGAAACTTGAAAGATTGCTTCATAGAAATAATTGAAATATAAATGATAATCAATCTTCATTTTTGTATTGCACTTGTATCCAATTTCAAATGTCGATTGAAGTCTGATAATTTATATTATTGTCTGTGCTTGACCTTCCTAATTTGCTGGTTCGATATGTATGAAAAGTCAGAGTATGACAAGATAACATAACACAGGTTAGGTTGACACTGAAAATGACATCTTCAATGATCCAAACAATTGAAATTTGAGCTAAGTGTCCTGCAGGTAATCTCAGTTGGAAGTGTTGTCACAGCTGAAGCTGACGGACATGGTTTTGATCATCCAGGTTGCCAATCAATCACTAACTGTCATAAACAAGGGCTTCAATTCATTACGTGGGACAGTTTTCTATTGCTTGCTCCAAACCTCTGGGATCCTGGATAAATGAAGTACGTATTTGTTCATATCTGCTGATTTTCATCTTTATTATCTCCTTGAGAAATCTACATTGAATGCAAACAAGTGTGCTGCCAAATTTCAAACTGATGACCTGTGTCTAACTTTTAATTTTTTTAATGAATCATTGATAATCTTCATGATGTGACCACTGCTGTGGTAATGCATATTAGCAGTGTTACCATATGATGAACTCTATTATGCAATGTGCCTTAACAAACCATAAATCTTAGAAGGGCATCCGTTTATTTTGGCACTTTCAGTTTTCAATTAAGTGTCCAAATTAAGATAATTATGTTATTTTGCACAAGGAATTCAGATGCGATCACTCACTCATTCTTTCTCTCTTTTTCTGTCAGATCAGGGATGACAAACTTCCACGCAGATACTGGAAATTCAAGCAACACACAAAAAATGCTGGGTGAACGCAACAGGCCAGGCAGCATCTATGGGAAGGAGTACAGTCAACGTTTTGGGCCGAGACCCTTCATCAGGACTGACTGAAAGAAGAGATGGTAAGAGATTTGAAAGTGGGAGGGGGGAGGGGGAAATCCGAAATGATAGGAGAAGACCGGAGGGAGTGGGGTGAAGCTAAGAGCTGGAAAGGCGATTGGCAAAAGGGATACAGAGCTGGAGATCGGGGAGGATCATGGGACGGGAGGCCTAGGGAGAAAGAAAGGGGGAGGGGAGCACCAGAGGGAGATGGAGAACAGGCAAGGAGTGATTGTGAGAGGGACAGAGAGAGAGAAAAAAGGGGAAAAATAGATAAATAAATAAGGGATGGGTTAAGAAGAGGAGGAGGGGCATTAACAGAAGTTAGAGAAATGTTCATGCCATCAGGTTGCAGGTTACCCAGACAGAATATAAGGTGTTGTTCCTCCAACCTGAGTGTGGCTTCACCTTGACAGTAAAGGAGGCCATGGATAGACATATCAGAATGGGAATGGGATGTGGAATTAAAATGTGTGGCCACCGGGAGATCCTGCTTTCTCTGGCGGACCGAGCGTAGGTGTTCCACGAAACAGTCTCCCAGTCTGCGTCGGGTCTCGCCAATATATAAAAGGCCACATCGGGAGCACCGGACGCAGTATACCACACCAGCCGACTCACAGGTGAAGTGTCGCCTCACCTGGAAGGACTGTCTGGGGCCCTGAATGCTGGTGCTGAATGACAAACTTCCAGTAAAGTTTTATAGATTCCGAGGTTGCTGATGTGGTTTATATGGGTGTCTGCAGAGTCTTCCACAGAAGGGGCAGGCAGTGCCTAATGTGATGCGTGAGGTGTGTTAGTTCCATCACATACATAATGCTTCTGTCTGCTATAGATGCATAAGATGATACTTCTCAAAATCATCCTGAATATTCTTGTTCTATTTTAAATGATTGTGAGGCAGAGGTTCCCAGGAGTTAGTAGGAATGTTGCATTTCTTCATGGAGAATTAGAGCACATCCTTTAATTTTCTGTTCCCATTGACTGTCTGTACTGGGAGTCTCTTGCTGGGCATGTGAACAATATGATCTGCCCAACATGGTCAGCTGAGTGCAGTTAGTGACTCGACACTGAGAACATTTGTCTGGGGGAGGAAACAGATGTTAGTTTGCTTATGCACTCAATAAGTTTGGAGGATTTGATCTGCTACAGGTAATCCAAGTGTTTGGGAGACAGGGATTACTGCATTTCATCCGACAATATGGTATGTTCCAAATCAGAGGTCCTGATGAAGATGCTCAGCCTGAAACGTTGACTATTCATTTTCCTCAATACTCCTGCTGAGTTCCTCTAGCACTTTGTGTGTGTGTTGATCTAGATCTTTGAATTCCCTTTTTTCAATCAAACATTGGTAGCTTGACAGTTTAAAGATGATAGTGAATTAATTCTGCCTTCACTGACAAGACGGAAAATTGTACAGCAGAAAGATTTATTGTCTTTCAGAGGGCGGTGAATAATCTTAATGTCATCAGACAAGTGGCAGATTCTCAAGTCAATTAAACTGAACTTGCTGCAAAACATTACAGATCAGGTTCAAAATACAGCTTTGCTCAAATAAAATATCTCAGCAGAATTATTTATTTTATTCCATATAATTGGCTCACAGGTAAAAACAATTAACATTGTTGTCTGTAGATTCAAACTGTTTCTGCATGTGGTTCTGATCTTAATATGTGATATAGACTTCACCAGAAGTAAGAATGCATAAGTATTGTACTTTTTTATTCTTTATTGGACACTAAAATGATCTATCATTCTCAGTATGTAGATATTGTGATTACTGAACAAAGAAAACAGATGAATGTTATCGTTCTGCCGACGCCATGTGGTCGAGAACACTATAAACTATCTCTTCCCCGTATCTCCCATTTACAAGGACAGATAAAGTACTGAGACAGGTATCTAATCTTGTTTTTACATCCTATAGGGGCAGCAAAAGTGTTACCAAAGATAGGAAGGTGTTGCTACAGCAACATATTTTTCTTTATCTATTTGAGTTAAGACGTGTTCTTTACCTCCAGCATTCTGACAAAGGCCAGTTTATATTTTGATTTTTCAATTATGAGACAAATTGGTTGCTGGTACAATATTCTAAATTTATAAACCCAAAGTAATTTGCAATACAGCATTTTATGTACCATCAAGTAATAGAGTCATATAACACTTAGCATAGAACCAGGCCCTTTGGCCCATCTAGTCTGTGCCAAAACTGCCTAGTCCCAATGACCTGCACCTGGAACATAGCCCGTCGTACCATTACCATCCATGGACCTATCCAAATTTCTCTTAAATGTTGAAATCGACCTTACATCCACCATTTGCACCGGAAGCTCGTTCCATACTCTCATCACCCTCTGAGTAGTAAAGTTCATCTTCATGTTCCCTTTAAACATTTCACCTTTTATTCTTAACCCATGACCCCTAGTTGTGGTCTCACCCAATTTCAAAGGAAAAACCCTACTTGCATTTACTCTATCTAAACCCATCATAATTATGTATAGCTTTGTCAAATCTCCCCTCAATCTTCTATGATAGTAGAATTATCTGTTTAATCTCCATTAGGAAAGGTAGAGATCAAAGAGGAAGTAACAGAAAGAATCATAGATGATTGAGGGTGTCGAGATTTTGGCAAGGCAATTTGGAATTATGTCTGGGACCTTGAGATGGTAGGCATTGGGGAGATGTTATGCTCAGAAGAGAATTAGGAAGATTTGAACAGATGATTGAGGGAGCAGGAGGTTGAGGACATCAGGAATGAAAGAATGAAGCAATCTTCAAGGGAGAAAAGTTAAAGAGGTTAATTACTTATAAGATAGACCCCTTGGGCTTTCCAGAGCAGCCTGATAAGATAAACACCATTAGCTACTTTAAATTATTCCTTCTTCAGTACCCAAGGCATATTGCTTCCTTGGTGCCAGGGTTAGGGACATCTTGGGTTGATCCACAGCATTCTTAATCGGGATGGTTGTGCTCCACATGGGTACCAATGGGATCAGAGCTGGAGAGGGTCAGCAGCTTTACATTCCTCGGTGTTGTCATTTCAAAGGATCTCTCCTGGGCCCAGCATGTAAGTGCAAATACAAAGAAAGCATGGCAGTGCATTTATTTCCTTAAATCTTTGCGAAAATTCGGCATGACATCTAAAACTTTGACAAATGTCTATAGATGTCTGATGGAGAGTATACCGAGTGGTTGCATTATGGCCTGGTATGGAAACACCAAATGGAAAATACTATAAAAATTCATGGATACGGCCCAATCCATCACTGGTGAAGCCTTCCCCACCACTGAGCACATCTACGTCCAGCACTGTCGCAGGAAAGCAGCATCCATCGTCGAGGGCCCCATTATCCAGCCCATGCTTTCTTCTTGCCACTGCTATCAAGAAGAAGGTACAGGAGCCTCAGGACCCACACCAACAGGTTCAGGAACAGTTATTACCCCTCAACCATCAGGCTCTTGAACCAGAAGGGATAACTTCACTCAACTTCACTTGCCCTATCACTGAACCTCTCCCACAACCTATGGACTCACTTTCAAGGACTCTTTATCTCATGTTCTCAATGTTTATATGTTTAGTATTGTTATTTATTGCTTATCTATTTATTATTGTTATTTCTTTTCTTCTTTTGTATTTGTAGATTGTTGTCTTTTGCACATTGGTTGTTTGTCCGTCCTTTTGGCAGCGGTCTTTCATTGGTTCTGTTATGTTTCTTGGATTTACAGAGTATGCCTGCAAGAAAATGAACCTTAGGGTTGTATGTGGTGACATATAAGTACTTTGATAATACTTTCACTCTGAACTTTGAACTTTGGTAGGAAGGGTGATGATCTCCTGAAAAGGGAGTTCAGGGAATTAGGTGATAAGTTAATGGACAGGACTCCAGGGTTGTGATCTCAGGATTGTTACCCATGCCACATGCTAGCGAGGACAGAAATAGGAAGAACATACAGTTCAACACATGGCTAAAGAGACGGTGCAAGAGGGAGGGCTTCAGGTTTTTGTATCATTGGGCTCTCTTCCAGGGAAGGTGGGTCCTGCACAGATATGATGGCTTGCAGCTGAACTGGAGGGGGACTAAAATCCTTGCTGGATGGTTTACTAGTGCTCCATCAGAGGGTTTAAACTTGTGTTACAGGGGTACAGGAACCAGGGTGCCAGAGCATATAGTGGAGTGGCTGTGGAGAAAGATATTTTAAAGCCTACATACAAAGACAGGAATTGAAAGGTTGAGCATAACAGGAGTAGTGTTCTGAGTTGCATCAATTTTAATGCAAGAGCATTGTGGGAAAGATGGGTGAGCTTAGAGCACGGATCAGCATGTGGAATTACAACATTGTAGCCATTAGTGAGACGGTTGCAGGAGGGGTAAGAATGGTAGCTCAAAGTTCCACTGATTTCATTAATTTAGATGTGCTATAGTGGGAGGGATTAAAGGGGAGGGGTGGCATTACTAGTCAGGGAAAATGTTACGGCAGTGCTCAGTCAGGCCAGACTGCAGAGCTCATATACTGAGGATATACAAGAGGAACTGAAGAATAAGAAAGGGAGGACCACGTTAAAGGGATTATATTATAGACCACGCAACAGTCAGTGAGATTTTGAGGACCAAATTTGGAGAGAGATCACAGACAGTTGAAAGAAATATGCGACTGCTATAGTAAGTGATTTTAACTTTCCACGTATTGACTGGGACTCCCATACTGTAAAAGGACTGGATGGAATGTCAAATATGTTCAGGAAAGTTTCCTTAATCAATATACATATAAAGGCCCCAACTAGAGAGAATGCAATACTGGATCTCCTATTGGGGAATGAAACAGGGCAGGAGACAAAAGCGTATATAGGGGAACACTGTAGATCCAGCGATCATAATGCTATCATTATGTGAATGGGAATGGATAGGTTTGGTCCCTGGGTTGAAATTCTAAATTGAAGAAAGGTCAATTTAATGGTATCAAAAAGAATCTGGTAAGTGTGGATTGGGGAAGGTAGTTTTCTGACAAAGTTATACTTGGCCAGTGGGAGAACTTTAAAAGTAAAATTTAAGAGAGTGGAGTTTGTACATTTCTGTCAAGTATAACAGGTTTAGGGAACCCGCTTTCAAGAGAGATTGAAGGAGGAGGTGCATAGCAGGTATAGGCAGAAAGGAAGAAATGAGGAGTATTAGAAATACATGAGAACACTAAAAATGGAAATCAGGAGGGCCAAAAGAAGGCATGAGGTTGCTCTAGCGTTCAAGGTGAAGGAGAATCCCAATAGCTTCTAAAGATATTTAAGAGCAAAAGGATTGCAAGGGATAACATTGATCCACTTGTAGATTACTGTGGTTACCTGCACATGGAGCTGAAACAGATGGAGGAAATCTTAAACAGATTTTTTTGCTTCGGTATTTACTCTTAATGCAAACACAGCATCTATAGAAGTGAGGCAAATCAGCAGAGAGGTTATGTATGCAGATTACAGAGGAGGTGTTTGCTGTCTTGAGGCAAATTAAAGTGGATAAACCCCCAGGGCTTGACAAAGTATTCCCTCTAACCTTGTGGGAGGCGAGTGCAGAAATTGAAGGGGTCCTTGCAAAGATATTTAAAATGCCCTTAGCCATGTGTCAGAGGACTGGTAGATAGTTGATGTTGTTCTGTTGTTTAAGAAAGGCTCTAAGAATGAGCTGGGAAATTATAGTCCAGTGATCCTGATATCAGTAGCAAGTAAGTTATTAGAAGGTATTCTAAAGGATGTAGGTATTTGAATGAACAGGGACTGATTAGGGATAGTCAATATAGCTTTGTGTGGTAAGTTGTGTCTAACTAATCTTACAGATTTTTTCGAAGAAGTTATCAGGAAAATTGATGAAGGCAAGGCAGTGGATGTAGTCCACATGGACTTTGGCAAGGCTTTTGACAAGATCCCACATGGGAGGTTTAATCACTTGACATTCAGGATGAAGTAGCAAATTGGATTAGACATTGGCTTTGCAGGAGAAGACAGGGAGTGGCATTATATGGTTGCATTTATGACTGGAGATTGTGACAAGTGGAGTGCTGCAGTAACTGGTTCTGGGTCTGGTGTTGTTTGTCATCTGTATCAATGATCTGGATGACAACGTAATAAACTGGATCAGCAAATTTGCAGATGACACCAAGATCAAGGGTGCAGTGGACAACAAGGAAGCCTGTCAAAGCTTGCTGTGGGATTTGTACCAGCTTGAAAAATGGGCTAAAAAATGGCAAATGGAATTTAAAGCAGGCAAGAGTGATGTGTTGCACTTAGGGAGGATTAACCAGGGTAGGACTTACACGGTGCGTGGTAGGACACTGATGAGTGTGGTAGAACAGAAAGATCTGGAAAGAGAGATCCATAATTCCTCTAAAGTGGTGTCCTAACTAGATAGGATCGTAAAGAGAGCTTTTGGCACATTGTCCTTCATAAATCCAAGTAATGTGTACAGGGGTTGAGATGCTATGTTGAATTTGGAAAAGATGATAGTGAGGCCTAATTTGAAGTATTGTGTGCAGTTCTGGTCACATACGTACAGCAAGGATATTAATAAGATTCAAAAAATACAGAGAAAATTTCCATGATATTTTCTAAGACTTGAGGACCTGGGTTATAGGGAAACATTGAATAGGTTAGGATTATACTGTATTCCCTAGAGTCTAGAAGATTGAGGGCAGATTTCATAGGGGTATACAAAATTAAGATGGGCATCGGGTAAATGCAAGCAGGCTTTTTCCACTGAGGTTGGGTGAGTCTGCAACTAGAGGTTATGGGTTAAGGATGAAAGGTGAAATGTTTAAGGGGAGCGTGAGGAGAGCTTCTTCACTTAGATAATGTTGAGAGTATGGAAAGAGCTGTCAGCATAAATAGTGGATGCGGGTTTGATCTTCTGGTACCTGGATAGGAGTAGCATGGACAGCTATGGCCCAGGTGCAGGTGGATGTGACCAGGCAGAATAATAGTTTGGCATGGACGAAATGGGCCAAAGGGCCTGTTTTTGTGCTGTAGTGTTTTGTGACTCTATGACTCTAGGCCTAGTCAGTTTGTTTTTGGTGACCACAGACGTTTTGCTCTTGGATTTGTTGCTAGGAATTTAAGTAGAACATGCAGTATAAGGCATTATAAACAACTGACGTGACTGTGCATTTTGACCCTTATAACAGGCCTTATGTGTTATGTAGCTACAAAGGATGTTTGGGTTCATAGCAGAGAAAGCATGGGATGCTTGGGGGAGAGGGCTGCTAGTTGAGGAATGAGAAGATAGTGATTAGTGTACTTTGACGTGCAAAAGAATCAGGATGATAGCTCGCTGCCTCTCTGATAATTTTAACATTTAAAAGACGTTTAAGGCGAAGTTTATGGAGATATGTTTCAGTGCTAAATAACTGTGATTCTGTGATTCTAATAATTTTCATAAAAGCATTAGGAAAGGGAAAAGTGGCTGACAAATTTTGAACTTTCTCTATTACTTAGTAAAATAGTAAATAATCTTAGTTTGGCTTCAATTCCATTTTCATGTCTGGTCCCCATAATCTTCAATTTTCTCTTAGTTCTAAACTTCTGTCATTCTAATTATTGAATAAACTTAATCACTAAACTTTCATTGCTCTCCATGGTAGAGAAATACAAAAAAATCACAATAATTTAAGAGAAGAAATTCTTCTCACCGCTGTCTCAAATGGCTAGCCCTTTATCCTGAACTAAGGCTTGTAGTGGTCTCACCAGAAGACATATCCTCTCGGCACGTTCATTATCAAACCTCCACAGGCTGTCACTTATTTAATTCAGATCACCTCTCATTCTCCTGAACATCTGTAAGTATGAGACCAATTTGCTTTTTCTTTCCTCATAAAGTAATCATTCAGACCCGGAAACAACATCGCTTTTCTGCATCCAAAGCATTTAGATATTTCCTTGAAGCATTATGATTTGGAGCAAGTGTCTTATAACCAAAATGCATTATAAAGAAGAAAGTTGCTTGGACAATTAATTCTAGGAGGTGGTCACACCCCTTAGATTAAGTACTGCAAAGGCCACTGTTCAGGGACAAGAAGCTGTGGTTCTTTGTGACATATGGGGATCCAGTAGAAGGGAAGCTTCTACTTTTCAGCTTTTGGAGTTGCTCAGTAGAGTTGTTCTTGCAAGCTGTGAGAGAGCGAGCAAGAGCTGCTGGAAGGATTTGTGTATTCATGCTGATGGAGTGAAAAGGAACATCGGGACTGTTTATTAGGAAGGTAAACACAGATTGTAAACATGAGAAAGTCCGCAGATGCTGGAAATCCAAAGCAACACACACAAAATGCTGGAAGAACTCAGCAGGTCAGGCAGCATCTATGGAAATAAATAGACAGTTGAAGTTTTGGGCCAAGACCCTTTTCAGGATTGAGCAGGAAGGGGAAAGATGTCAGAATAAAAAGGTGGGGGGGTGGGGGAAGCAGCCTAGCTGGAAGGTAATTGGTGAAGCCAGGTGGGTTGGAAAGGTCAAGGGTTGGAGAAGAAGGAATCAGATATCAGAGGAGAGGACCATGGGTGTAAGGGAAGGGGGGGATCCAGGGGGAAGTAATAGGCAGGTGAGAAGGGGTAAAAATTCAGAGTGGGGAATAGAGGTGGGAGGCAATTTGTTTACTGGAAAGAGAAATTGATATTCATGCCATGAGATTGCAAAGCTGCCCAAATGGAATATAAGGTGTTGCTCCTCCACCCTGAGTGTGGCCTCATATTGCCACAAGAGAAGGCCATAGAATGACACATCAGTAGGGGAATGGGAATAGGAATGAAAATGTTTGGCCACCGGGAAGTTCCCCTTGTGGCAGATGGTGTGAAGGGGCTTGATCAAGTGGTCCCCCAATTTCCCATGGGTCGCACCAATGTAGATGAAGCCGCATCGGGAGCATCCGACACAATAGATGATCCCAGCAGATCCGCAGGTGAAGTGTTGCCTCACCTGGGAGGACTGCCTGGGGCCCTGAATGGAGGTGAGGGAAGAGGTAAATGGACAGGTGCAGTACTTTGGCTGCTTGCAGGGATAAATGCCAGGAGGGAAATTAGCCGGGAGGGATGATGGAGAAGGGAATCGCAGAAGGAGCAATCCCTGTGGAAAGCAGAAAGGGGCCGAGGTAAAGATTTGTTTGGTGTCAGGATCCCTTTGGGGATGGTGGAGGTTGTGGAGTATAATGTGTTGGATGTGGCAGGTAAGAACAGGAGGAACTCTATGACTGTTAAAGCGACAGGAAGATGTGGTGAGAGTGGATGTCTGGGAAATGAAGGAGATGTGGGTGAGGGCAGCATCAATAATGAGGGAGGAAAGCCCCACTCTTCCCTTGCAGCTGTAGACCTGAATCAGAATGCTGTGTTGTCTTCCCAGTGCCAGAGTTCAGCCTCCAGGGGTAAGATCCTTTCCATTACATCTGCCTGGATATTCTGGTGCTGGCTCACGTCAGGTGTTTAGCTCTCTACGGCAATACTGGAAGTGGTTTGCACAGGTGGCTTGATGCCAGGAGTGGCAGACATAGAGGTACCAAAAGAGCCATTAATCATGGTCCAAATCGTACCAATATTTTATCAAGGACTGATGGGGGTATATGAGCTGCTTGGATGTAATGTATGCATAACTACAAAGAGAATATCCCTGTATTATGACTGTGCTTCATGCGAATTGGCAGAAGATCAATAAAGTCAGACAGTTGAATAAGTGGTTTAAAATCTGGTGTAGGAGAAATGGGTTTTAATTAACACATACAAACAAGCTGGAAGAACTCAGCAGGTCGGGCAGCATCGGTGGAAACGAGCAGTCAACGTTTCGAGCCGAGACCATTCGTCAGGAGTTTTAATTAATTGGCTATTGGTACTGGTACTGCAGGAGGAGAATGCTGTTCCCTTGAACTAGCTCATCAAATAATATGGGATGTAGATCAGGCTTTAAACCAAATAATGGGGATTGCATCGAGGGGAGGTGTGATTTAGGAAATTAAGAAGAAAGAAAAAGTGACAATGATATAGCTTTGGATAACCAGGAGGTGGCAGGAAGGGAGATAATATATATACAATAAGTATACACTTAAGAATTGTTGAGAACATGCTTAAAAATGCAATGAAGAACTTTTAATTGAAAGCATGTAACAAGTTAGCTCAACTGATGGCACAAGTAGAATGAAGTGGGTATGATAGCACTTGAGGTGTGGTTACCCAGATGCTCAAGGCTTGCAAACTGAACATCCTGAAGCACTTGGCATTTCAGAAAAATAAAACAGAAAAGAAAGAGATAGAGTAGCTCAGTTAATAATCACATCATTAATGAAACTAATGAGAATAATGTCACCAAAAAGGAGCTGGAAATCCAAGCAACACACACAAAATACTGAAGGAACTCAACAGACCTAGCAGCATCTAAGTGAACAGTCGCTGTTTTGGGCTGAGGCCCTTCATCAGCATTTTGTGTTTTGCTCACAGCAGTGTCACTGAATGTACTCCGTCCGGATGGTTCTTTCATACAGCACCTCCTGGAATTAACCTGGGAATAGGTTATCTTGAAACTGGTCATGTGTAATGAGGCAAGGTTAATTACTAATGTTAGTATTTAAGTATCTCTAAGGAGGGGACATGATAAAATTAAACAAAGGTATGAAAAGACTGTGAATTAAAGTAAACTGAAAAAAAATACAAAGCTTGGTAATAGTTACATAGTTACAGACATGTTAGGAGATACTTGGTAATTATCATAAGACATTTCTTGAGGAACTAAAAACTCCAGGAGAAGCATAATCCATTAATGCTTAACTATGGAAGCTAAGAATAACATCAAATTGAAAGAAAATGCATGGAATGTTGCAAAGGTTAGTTCTGGCTGAGGTGATTAAGAAAACAAAAACAATTAATAAAATGAATGAAGCATGGAGTTAGAAATTTCTCTGAATTACATAGATTGTCCATTCTGTAATATCAGCCATCTTTATTCCTCAATCTGCTGCTGTAGCTATTACCAATGCTTTAGTTATCTTCAGGCATGATTGTTCCAGTGATCTTCTGCTCAGTCTTATCTTTTTTTGTGAACTTGTCATTCAAAACCTGTCTCGTAAGTGTTTTATCCCACAAAGGTGGGCATGCCAAACTAAACTAATTTGCCTGGATGTGATCCACATCCTTCTATTCTCAACAATACTCATGTGCCTACCTAAATGCCTCTTGAATGGTTCCACTGCCACCTCTGACAGCACGTACTGCTCTGTGTAAAAAGAAACTTGATCGCCCCTGTACATTCTCCTTAAATTCCCCCCCTCCCACCTTAAGTACATGCCCTCAAATATTCAACGTTTCTACTCTGGGAAAAAGATTCTGCCTGTGCAGCCTATTTATGCTTCTTGTAGTTTTATAAACTTCTATAAGCGCTCCTCCCATCCTCTGATACTCAAGGAGAAAAGATTCATTCATTCATAGCATGTCGCACCAGACAGTCAGCCATTCTTGTCTGGGGCGTAGAGTCAGGATTGGTCTCCTTTCGGATTAACCGGGTCACGATATGAACGTTCCTCACTCCACCATTGTTTTTTACGAGGCCAAGTGGTTAGCTCGGCACTCGACCTGGCATGGATGGAAAGCGTGCTGGGGGGCCGACTGGGTTCAAACTTGGGAACCTTCGCTTCTGAAGTCCGGCGCTGATGCCACTGTGCCCCAGGAGAGAAGATAATCCACGTTTGTCCAACTCTCCTTTTAGCTAATACCCTCTAATGCGGGTAGCATCCTGGGAAACCTCTGACAAACCCTTTTTAAATCCTTCCTGTGATGGAGCAAGCAGAACTGCATGCAGTACACCAAGTGTGGCCCAAGTTTTATAGAATTGTAACATAACTTCCTGACTCTTACATTCCATGCCTCTTACAATGAAGGCAGTATGTCTTTTTACCGCCCTGTCTATTTGCATTGCCACTTTTAGGGAGCTATGGGCCTGGATGCCAAGATTCCTTTATATATCAATGCTGTTAAGGGCCCTGCCAATGGCTACAGACTTTTCCCTTATGTTTGCCCTCACCACCCACTTGCCTAAATGAAACTTCATCTGCCATTTATCCACCAATAACTGTAAATGATCTATATCCTGCTGTATCCTTTGTTGACCTTCTTCACTGTCCACAACTCCATCAATTTTTGTGCTGTCTGTGAACTTACTAAACAATCCTTCCACATGTTCATCCAAGTCATTTATAGATATCATAACTAAAGTTCCCACTGTACACATGTTTCTCTGAGCAGCATTAATATCAGCTTCAAGAATAGCTCAATTTAAAAATTCCTCTCCATGTTTTCAAATCTCTCTAACGTGTAGTCCTTCTCTATCTTTTTAACATCCTCCCAGCCAATAGCCATCTAAAAGCTTACATCTCTCAATGATTCCTCCTCTAGCTGGATGACCACTTCTGTCTGATAAAGTATACTGACCTGTATTTGAGATATAATAATGAATCTTGAACATAGTACATTATATCATAGGCCGCCTGCTATTTCATATTCGTATTAGTTACACACATCTCATGGGGCTAGTGACAGAGGAACATGAGACTGTTTGAGTGGAAGTAAAAATGGCAAGGGGCAAATTTGAACATGGTTGCAACGTTAGACAAGAGAGGGCAGAAACAATCGTGCTGTTTGTGTAATCATGAATGAGAGTCTAATGCAACCAGGGTACTCCATTGAGTCTTGGAATATTTAGGTGTAACAGACCTCAGGCTGGGTTGAGGACATTGCAATCAGAAGGTCTTGAAGTACCAGGCCTTAGACCACAAACATTGGGATTAAAGGTAAAACATTCGGTGGGGGATTCAGAACTGTAGAGACGAAAACCCAGAAGATAGATTGGCACTTGTTTCAGTGAAATCCCATTCTGGGTATGGGATTGTGAAAACATTGTTAGTCACTTCTGTGACTAAAACAAATGTTGCGCAAAGAATGGCCTTGTTTGATGTAATCCATTGAAAAATCTTCAACAAGTAAGCAAAAAGATAAGAGAGAAAAACAGACTTCTGTGAAGATACTAAAACACTGAGATTCACTGACAAAACCATTATGATTTAAAATTACTAAACTAAAATGAAATTATTGATTTTTAAAATAATTATTGTAATCTGAAGAAACTGCAACACTGCATGCTTGTGTTTTACCCAGGAATGCACTACATTTATGTAAATTTGCATTATACTTGTCCACTTATATCAGTGAGGGACTCTGCACAGAGAGTTTTTTTTGAAACTCCATTTTTTAGTGGTAGTTAGTAGTTAAAATCACCCAAGGTAATTATTTCTTTTGGGATAGTGATACTGGGCTCTATATTTTAATGTGTTCTACAGAGAAGGTGCCAAAGACATTGGACAAAAGTGCAAGTCTTTTCAGTGTCTGAATGTCAGATTCTGTTAATGTTATTGGATATTATTTTACCTGCAGACCTAAGTAGTTAAAGGCAACAAGCCAGAAATTCTACAATGGGAAAGGCTTAACTTGGTGCCAGGCATTACCTTCCATTTTACTTGAAACATGGATCCTAGCAATATTTTTTCCTGATAAATAATGACTTTTCTATGTAGATATGTATGTTTAAGACCTATTTTTAAGAATCTTAAGCATTATTTTTATGCAAGAATTGGGCAGTGGAATTCTATTGCACATGAAATCAAAGCAGATACAGGTATATTTCACTGGAAACCTGGCATAATGCCTCTTCCTCCCATAACTGCATCAGACATTAAGGAAACACAGGCTGGGCCATCTGATATTGGAGTACATTTGGAAGGTGGAACCATAAAGGATGGGCCATAAACGAATGCAGCAACATTGGAGAATGGAGCACCATCAGAAAATGGAGCCATGTTGTGGAATTGAACAGCATTGGAGGAGGGGCCGTGGAGGAACGGAATAGTATAGACAGGTACTGGGATGGAATAACATTGATCAATTGTATTACATTAAATTTTGGTATCGTGGAATAGAGAATCAGCGAAGGTGACAGTGGGTGTGAATCACATCAACAGGCTGGGAATAGAGAGATACAAAGCATGTTCAGGCAGATGGGATTAGTTTAAATCGACACATGATTGGCAAAAAGCCAATCTTTTCCTGTGCTGTAGTGTTCTAAAACCTAAAGTTATACTGAACTGCAAGACAATGGTTGCCACAGCAGCAGGCTGCTGAAGATCATATCAAAATTCATCCGGTGACATTTGATCCGCAAGTAACCTCAGGCCCTATTTGCACAAAATAAATGAATTTTAAATTTTAAACCCCATCAGGTTTTGAACACCTTGAGTTCAGCAATGGTTTGTTAGGGACATTTGAGTATTGTGAGTTGAGATAATTTAAGTACATGTCAGATAAAGGTAATCTTCAGGTCGTTTGCAAAGTAATTAGTCAAAAAAAAATTGAATAGAGATATTTTGGGTAGATCGCAAGGACACAATTCTACTGTGAATGAAGGTTGCTATAACAAATAATTCCTGCTGCATTAATAGATTAAAAGAATAGTAAAGTACTTATTTTACAAGCCGGTTTGCCAGGTAGGATTTCCAATTCTCCCTTTTTCAGCAGATGTCCACCAAATTTGGCTGGGAACTTAGCTCCTTGGCTCTATGAAGCACAGAAAACATGTTGTGGTGAACTACATATACCTGTCTGTAGTGAACTACATATACCTGTCTGGACTGCTCCTGTGGCTCCTCCCACAGACCCCTGCTGACTGCTCCTGTGGCTCCTCCCACAGACCCCTGTATAAAGGCGATTGAGACCTGAGCCCGGCCTCATTCTCCAGGATGTAGTGTTGTTCATTCTTCCAGTCAATAAAAGCCGATATCTTGCTTCTTACATCTCAGAGTGAGTTATTGATGGTGCATCACTGTCTGGACATGCCCCCTGCTGACTGTTCCTGTGGCCCCTCCCACTGACTGTGACTCCTCCCACAGACCCCGGTATAAAGGCGATTGAGGCCTGAGCCCGGCCCTCAGTCTCCAGGATGTAGTATGGTGGTCAACTACTGCTTGTTCTTTCTTCCAGTCAATAAAAGCCGATATCTCGCCTTCACGTCTCAGAGAGAGTTATTGATGGTGCATCACATGTGACACTACTACACATGCTCAGAGTAGACTTCAAAGCTCATTTTTGTCACTCAGTCCTGTGACAGAGATCCATAATCAGATGGGTGTGTAGTTGAAAAGTAAGGCAAAGACCATTTTAGATTTAGCATGGTTGAGGCTTAAGGAATTCAAGGAGCTGTGAAACTCACCAGAGATGCAAGAGTGAAATGACATATTGGAATGGTTTCTTCAAGGATGAGGTGAAAACTTGGGAATGGAGGCTCGAGAAAGAGAGACAAAGGAATAGTTACTTGAAAAGAATTCAGAGTCTGGACAATGGGAGCACAGAATATGCTTCAGAAACGGGTTCAAAGCAGAGAGAGTGGCATTGAAATTGGGACTCATATGGTGAGAGATGGAGGTTAAACTCTAGGGGCCCAGGAATCCTAGTGAAAATAGGGAGTGGTGAAACTGGGGGAGTTAACATAGGGGGAAGTGTGATTTGGGAAGAAATTGAATGAAGAATATTTTTCAAAGATTGTGACTGATGGAGGATCAGGATAGGAAAGTTTGGAGAAAAAAGATCTGGTAAGTTGAAACCTATGTGAAAGACATGATTAGGCACCAGCTGAGCTTAAATCAATGGCAAAATATCACTTGATCAAACCTCTTGAGTGGATACTAACCAGAATTGGTAATCCTTGTAAATAATTTGTATTGGAATGTGCATTAGTTTTGCTGTTGTCTTTCAATTCAAAGGGAAAAAGTATTTTCTTGCATCTTGGATTAGGTGGATAAACTGAAAATATTTTGATAGGATGTTGCAGCAGCAACTTTTGATTTCTTAGTTGTTATGTTCTCACATCAGAAGAGATTACTCCAGTGAGATTAATATTCAATGCCTATATTTAATCGTCCTTGAGAAGATGGTAGAGAATAACCATGTCTAACCTTCTGATAATCTGTTGAGTTGAACATGTACACCAAAAAACACATGTACACGAAGGGTCTCGGCCCGAAACGTCGACAGTGCTTCTCCCTATAGATGCTGCCTGGCCTGCTGCGTTCCACCAGCATTTTGTATGTGTTGCTTGAATTTCCAGCATCTGCAGATTTCCTCGTGTTTGCTTTTTAAATTCACCAAAAAATATCCTCACTTTTGAGTGAACTTCGTAGGGGAATCAGCTGAAAATGTTTGTCTCCACGATAATGATCTGTGGAATGTCAGTGTCTAAGGACTTACCGGTAAATATTTGTTCCCCAACAACCATAACAAGTTTCTCTTGTGTTGAATCCAGCACAAACCACTGACTTCAGTTTTACTGCGAGTCCCGAATGCTGCTTTGATATCAAGTGCAGTCACTTTAACATCACCACTGAAAGTCAACCCTTGTGCTTGTTTGGATCTAACCTGAAATGAGATCTGGAGCTGACGAATCTTGAAGGAACCCAGCCTGGAACAGTGAAATCACTATTCACAGCAACTTCTATCACGTAGCTAATGACTACCCAGACTAATGGGCAGTAATTGGCAAGTGGAATAAATACTACGGTTTGAGGTTGGTAACTCTCCACACTTTTTGTGGGGACCAATAACGTTGCTCCACTGGAACACCTAATTGGACATGCAGCAAATTCTGAAAAGTGTTTTTGTTTACACTATACGGCATGTTGTTAACACCATATACTTTATTGTTTCCAATGTATTCCACCATTACTTTGTCATTTGGGGTGATCCCCATTGACCAATTTTGGCTTTATATTTATTGGGATTTGAGCAAAATTGTACAGATAAGTAAATTAGCTTTTTGAATTTAGATTGTTGAAAATGCTTTAGCCTTGGATTTTGAATTCACAGACTAACTGCACCATTAATGGATGCAGGCTTCTTCACAAGTAATTGAACACCCGATTTATGTACAGCCTGTATTTATGAACAAGATTTTGGGAGACTACAGGATGAACCTGCTGGCTGCAGCAAGGCTGCTGGCATCTCCTATGTCAAGGGAACTCGGTTTGCAGCTGCATTTCTAACTTGCGAACTGTCTGGGTTACAAACAGTTCACAGAAATGGAAGCCTGGACAGGACCTGTAATTGCCAACCACCATTTTCAACTTGACATGAACTAGACTGAAGTTTGAAATAATGTGTGCTTGCAATAGGTTTGCTGAATGGTTCTAAGTGCAGATTTGATGAGTATTCTCAGAAAATTTATTACAAGTTTGCTTCTTGTTCTTGAGACCTTTAGATTTCCTGCAACTTACCTGCCATGGAGCACACTGAGTTGTGTTAGAGTTACAAGCTCCAAGCCCTTGCTATTAATATCTGGGAATAATATTTACTATATGCATTTGCAACAGGGGTTAGGAAATTTGGTGCACTTTGAATTTTTCTTAGAAACAGCCTAGGTTTTAGATGTTTGTTATGTTATAAATTATATTTGTCATTGTATATAGTCAGTTGATTATTGCAATAGATTTACATGAAAGCAACTTGAAAATATGTTGTGTATTTCTTTAATTTACAAACTGTCTTATTTATCCCATTTGTTGAGAATTGATTTTTGAATGTTAGTATCTTTCTATTCATAATTCTATATGATTGGCAGTTTTGTTCCTATTGATATTTATTCTTTGATTGATTCCCTACATACCAAAATTTAATTGTTTTTATTTTATGAATATAATACTTAAACTCATTTGTGTGAATATGTACCAAACAGTTGAGAGGTGTCATTTCTATAGAGTCATAGAAAAGAAAACAGGCCCTTTGGCCTAACTTGCCCATGCCAACCTAGCTGCCAAACTGAAATAGTCTCAGTTGCCTAGGTTTGACCCATATCCCTCTAAAACTTCCCTATCTATGTTCCTGCTCAAATATCTTTTAAATATCATAATAGTACCCACCTCAACTACTTCCTTTAGTAGCTTGTCCTGTATATGCATCATTTGCTGTGTGAAAAATTTGCCCTCAGGTTTGTTTTAATTATTTCCCCTCCTGTTTTAAACTTCTACCATCTAGTTATGAACTCACCTACCCTGGTGAACGGTCTCTATTGATTCACCTTACCTATGTCCCTCATGATTTTATAAACCTCTCTAAGGTCATCCTTCAGTCTCTCCTCGTAACTCAAACCCTCCAGTTCCGGTAACATTGATCTGAATCTCTTTTGCCCCTTTTCTACTTTGACATCCTTCATAGAGCAGAGTAGCCAGAACTGTATGTAAAACTCCAAACGTAGTCTTACCAACATCTTATACCACCTTAACATGACGTCCCAAGTCCTGTAACTCAACATCTTGACTCATGAAGGCAAGCATGCCAAACACCTTTTTCACCACCTGTATTGGTAGTACCAAGGAACTATGTACCTGCACCCCCTGTGCCCTAATATTTACTGTGCAAGTCCAGCACTGTTTCGTCTTAGCAAAATGCAACACTTTACATATACCTGAATTAAACTCCATGTGCCATTCCTCAGTCTATTAGCTAAGCTTGCCACAATTTTAGACAACCTCTTTCACTACACACTATACCATAAATTTTAGTGTCATCCACAATCTTATTAACCATGCCACCTGCATTCTCAACCAGGTCATTAACATAAATGACAAACAACGGTGGACCCACCACCAATCCTGGCTGCACACTATTTGTCACAACCCTCCAGTCTGAAGAACAATCTTCTACCACCCAACCTCTGTCTCATACTGTCAAGCCAATTCTGTATCCAATTGGCTAGCTCACCCTGGACACCATGTGATCTAACCTTCCAGATCAGGCCTGCTATGCTATATCTTTTCAAAGCCAAAGTCCAAAGCAACACATACAAAGTGCTGGAGGATCTCAGCAGATCAGGCAGCATCTAAAGAAATGAATAAACAATTGGCTTTTTGGGCCGAGGCTCTTCTTCAGGACTGAAAATGAAGGGGAAAGATGCCAGAATAAAAAGGTTGGGGGACAGGTAGGAGGCTAACGAGTAAGGTGATGGGTGAAGCCAAGTGGGTGGGAAAGGTAAAGGGCTAGAGAAGAAGGAATCTGACAGGACAGGAGAGTGAACCATAGGAGAAAGAGAAGGAGGAAGGGACCCAAGGGGGAAGTGATAGGCAGATGAGAAGAGGTAAAAGGCCAGAGTGGGGAATAGCAAAAGAGGGGAGAGGGAGTGGGAGGGAAGGAGAAATCAATATTCATGCCATCAGGTTAGAGGCTACCCAGATGGAATACAAGGTGTTGATCCTCCACTCTGAGGGTGGTCTCACCTTGGCACAAGACGAGGCCATGGGCAGACATGCCGGAACAGGAATGGGAATGAAAATGTTCGGCTTCCGAGAACATCTCTTTTGGTGGATGGAGCGGATTGCTTGGTGAAGTGGTCTCCTAGTTTACAACAGGTCTCACCAATGCAGAGGAGGCCACATCGGGAGCACCGGACACAATGAATGATCCCAGCAGATTCGCAGGTGAAGTGTCACCTCACCTGGAAGGGATGTTTGTGGCTCTGAATGGAGGCGAGGGAGGAGGTGAATGGGCAGGTGTAGCACTTTGGCTGCTTGCAGGGTAAGTGCTGGGAGGGAGATTAGTGGGGGGGGGGGGGGGAGATGAATGGACAAGGAAATCGTGGAGGGAACAATCCCTAAAGAAAGCAGAGGTAAAGGTATGTTTAGTGGTAGGATCCCTTTGGAGATGGTGAATGTTGTGGAGGATGATGTATTGGATGTGGAGATATGGGGTTGCAGGTAAAAACAAGAGAACTCTATCCCTTTTACAGCAGCGGGAAGATGGGGTGAGAGTGGATGCTCGAAAAATGGAAGAGATGCAGGAGAGGGCAGCAAGAGTGATGTGGAAGGGTGAGTTGGGGGTGGAGGTGTTGGACAGCCTTACTGCTTGGGGACTGTAACTGTCTTTGAGCCTGGCGGTCCTGGTTTGGATGCTACTTAGCCTCCTCCCTGATGGGAGTTGGACAGACAGTCCATGAGCAGGGTGGGTGGGACCCATCTGTATGTATGTCTTTGATGGTGGGTCGGGTGGTGCCTGTGATGTGTTGGGCAGCTTTGTAGACTCTTCCTGCCTGCTGCTTTGCGGTTTCTGTACCAAGCAGTGATACAGCTTTTAGGATACTCTATACTGTGATTCTGTAGAATGATGAGAGTATAAATGTGCGTAGTCGAACTCTTTTCAGCCTCCTCAGAAAGTAGAGGCATTGGTGAGCTTTCCTGGTTGTGCAGAATGTGTTCTGGGACTGTGAGAGTTGAACAGCATGTGCACTCCCAGGAGTTTGAAACTGCTCACAGTTCCCACTGCTGTGCTGCCGAGGTAAAGAGGGGTGTGATTGGTCCTTGACCAGGTACCATTGACTTAACTACTTATATATGATTTAAGGCCTCAAGCTCCTCCTCTTCTGTAATGTGGATTCTCTTCAGAACATCATTATTAACTTTTCTGAGTCTCCTCGCACCCTGAACTTCTCCACAGTAAATATAATCAGAAATATTTATTTAGGACCTTGTCCATCTCCTGTCACTACACGCATACACTCAGTGACCACTTTATTTGGTACCTGTTCATGTTCTTCTGCTGCTGTAGCCCATCAGCTTCAAGGTTCAATGGGTTATGCATTCAGGATGCTCTTCTACACACCACTGTCGTAATGCATGGTAATTTATGTTATTGTCACCTTCCTGTCAGCTTGAACCAGTCTGGTCATTCTCTTCTGACCTCTAACAAGGTGGTTACACCCACAGAACTGCCTCTCACTGCACATTCTTTAAAAAAAATTTGCACCATTTTCTGAAAACTTTAGTTTCTAAGATACTCAAACCACCCCATCTGGCATCAACAATCATTCCACAGTCAAAGTCACTTAGATCACATTTCTTCCCCAATCTGATGTTTGGTCTGAACAACAACTGAATCTCTTGACCATGTCTATATGTTTTTATGCATTGAGTTGCTGCCTTATGACAGGCTGATTAAATATTTGTATTAATGAACAGGTGTACCTAATAAAGTGGCCATTGACTATAAGTGACCTCATTGATATTTAAGGGGCCATATTCTCTCCCTAATTACTACTTCTCTCTGCCCCAGTTTTTATCAGTCCTACCCATTTCCATAATTATATTTAAAAACAAATAGAATTACATTCAATAGCCCCACACTGCTGCCCCACTAACACTTCATTCACTCATCCTGCCTTATTTCCCAACAGGAGGCTGAGTTTCCCCCCCCCCCCCCCCCCCCCAAAAGAGCCATTTGCATATTGACTGGGAAGTTTTCCTCAAACAAGTAAGAAATCTCGCTGCTTTCAAGCATTCAACATTATGGCAATACCAGTTGATATTTTGAAAGTTAAATCATCTACTACTACAACCCTATGATTGTTCATAGAGCTATGTGCAATATCCCTACTTATTTACTCCTGCAGTTCCTGTGACTATGAGGGGGTGGTATTATAGTACATCTCAAAAAAGTGATCACCTTCTTACTTCTCAATTGCATATTACTGCATCACTGGACAATCCCTTCAGGAATATCTTAGATACAGCCATGAAGTTCTTCCTAAACAAAAATGCAACTCCTCCTCCTAACTTACCTCCATCTTTATCCTTCCTATTGCATCGATACACCAGAAAACTGAGCTGCCAATACTGTCCCAAGCTCAGACATGTTTATTCTGTAATAGTTGTAATATTTCAGTTTCATGAACCCTTTCATGCTCTGAGTTCACCTGCCTTTGCATTGAAATAAATCAAGTTTAATTCATCAATCTTCTCTTTCTCCCAGTTGTGCTCCTGCCTGTCCTGTCTACTGAATCTGCTCTCTTTAACTCCTATGTTTGTCTCAACTTTCTTTTCATCTGTACTGCTGTTCTGGGTCTCACACTCATGGCTACACTAGCTTAAATCCTCTCAAGCAAATCTCCCCACCAGAATATTTGGCCTTCTCCAGTTCAGGTTCCTCACTGGTCACCTTTGCCCCAGAAGAGATCCCAATTGTGCAAAAGTCTGAATCCCTGGCCCCTGCACCAGCTCCTCAGCCACACATGGGTTGTCTCCTATTCCTACTCTCGCTAGCATACAACCTTTAAGGTCTTATATTTTAACCTCTTGCCTAACTCCTGATATTCACTCTAAAGAGCCCCATCCAATTTTCTACCTGACTCATTGGTACCAATAAGCACAAAAATAATTAAATAATGCTTTCTTTTTTTTATATAGTAGTAAGAAGGATTATTTTATTTGGATTATTGCTGTCTTTAAACCAAAGAATACATAGTCAACGTTGTTATTTATAGCAAAACTACATAAAACCGTATTTAGAAATAGAAATGTCATATACAATTACATTTCATAATTCCTTTTATATATATACATATATATATATATATATCAAGTCATATGCAAATACATATCAGCTTACTGAGGACTTAAGTAATAATGTTTTCTGATTTAGAACATTTGTATCAGAACTATTTGGAAGATTTTTTCAGATTGATGACTTTTTCTCATTCAAAACAATTCATTAAGGAAGTATGAAACTATGGACTTATAATATTTAATATCTGGAAATTCAGCTGTGAAATAGCTCCAGATTCACCACACTTAAAATTGAGTCACTGGCACATTTCTGAGTCTCATTTGTCATATTATTGGTGGAGTTGATCAGGTCATCATCTCAAATGCTTCTTAGATCATTGTCATTCTAACTCAGAATTCAGATGGCAAGTGAAGATTTGCCTGTGTTCAATCTTTATTCCAAAAATACTTTAATGGCTATCCTAAAAGGCTTTCAGTTCCTCTCATCATTTTTTGCTCCTATTTCTTAACAGCAATGAATAAAATAAAAGATAACTTTAAATATTGGAACCAAAAGATAATGCCAACAATTAGTTAAACAATTAATTAACAATTAAAGTTGCTGTTAAATTTTTCCCCTCTCACCTTAACTCAATGCCCGCTGGTTCTTTATTCCCTGACACTGGAAATGGACTGAGTGCGCTCACTTTATCTATGCCCTTCGTAATTGTATGCATCTCTATAAGATCACATCTCAATATCCTAAACTCTAAGCAATAAAGTCTTGGCCTCTCTAACTTCTGGCAGCATCCCTGTAAACCTTTTCTGCATTTTTTCTAATTTGATAACATTTTTCCTACTGCCATTTTTCTATAGCGAAAGTGAACATAATACACCAATGCAGCCTCCCAGCATCCTGTACAGCCACACTATAACCTCCCAGCTTTTATAGTCAATGTCCTAACTTACTGAAGGCCAGTGTCCCAAGGCTTTCTTCATCATCCCTGTGACTTGTGACTCCACTTCCACGGAACCAGGTACTTGCACACCAATGGCCCTCTGTGCTACACTGTTCTCCAGGGCCATGTGTTCATTGTGAGGGTCCTACCTAATTTGATTTTACAAGATGCACCACTTATCTGAATTAAACTCCAATTGCTATTACTCAGCTGATTAAGACCCCCCGTGTAATTTTTATTAACCTTCTTCATTATCCACTATAACACCTATTTTAGTGTCATCTGCAAACTTGCTAATCATGCCTTTAACATTCTTATCCAGGTTTCCGGTGATGTCATCGTCGAGAATGGCAGCTTAAGTCACTAGCTCCTCCGGAAAAACGCGTATTAAGCCCCATTAACCTGTCAAATATGATATTTTTCAAAAAATATTTGAACTGAAAAGAGGGGCAAGAATGGGGAGAAGAAATGGAAATTAAAAAAGCGACACTGTGGAGCCTGCATCCGAGAGGAGTGCAGCGAGCGGCTCTCCTACCCAACCGTGTGCTAGCGAGGTGGCCGCTGGGCCTCGTTCAGGCGAAGCGGCGAATGTGTTTGAAATCCTGAAAGAAATAATGGATGTCCAGGAAGATATAAAGCAGTAGCTCCATGATATTAAGGCATAGCTCGCCAGCGTTAATCAAAAAATAGCGGTGGCAGAGACTCACATTGAGAAGGTGGAAGATCGCATTCAAAACATGGAATGGATACTGAGCAAGACAATAAAAATCATACATCACCAAGAAGGTAAACTGCTTGATCTGGAGGGAAGATCACGGCGGAAAAATATCAGAATCTACAACGTTCCCGAAGGAGCGGAGGGCTCGTCCATGACGGAGTTTGTCGGAAAGTTACTGCGGGATGCGCTGAATCTTCCCCCGGCTATGAAGCTGGAAGTCGAAAGAGCACACCGTGCGTTAGTCCCAAAACCTACCCAGGATAGAAAGCCACGCTCAATAATAATTAAATTCCTTCGGTACAGCACCAAGGCGGCGAGTCTACGAAGGGCCTGGGGTAAGAAGAAAGTGTTTTTAGAGGATAAAGTAATATATTTCAACCAAGATTACCCCCCCTCCCCGTGGTCCTCCAGAAACGCAAAGAATACTCCAAAGTAAAGCGAGTATTAAAGCAAAATAAGATTAGATTTCAAACTCCGTACCCTGCTAAACTTCGAGTGTTTTATGACAACGGGACGCGGTTGTACCAGACAGTGGAAGAGGTGGCTACAGACATGAAGGTCAGAGGGTTGACCGTCAGCATGACCAAAACGAAAGAAAGCCTGGCTGAGGAATTGTCCCGCTCGGCGAGAAAATAGTGCGAGAATCGAGAAGGCAGGAGACGGGAGGAAGCCGAGAGAAACGGATCAGGAAGAGACTGGGAATTTCCCAAAGACAGTCCTCACCCCCTTCAGAAGAGCCATAAGGTTTGGCTAACTTAAAAAATGCTAAGAAACTAAACAGAAGCAAAAGTACACGGTGATATACCTATCTCGAGAAATACTTATTATAATGTGGATTTTATATTACTTAGTTGTTATTCTTTATTTGCTCACTTACTCCTTTTTCCCCACCAAAATGAGAATATATATGTGTGTGTGTGTGTGTGTGTGTGTGAGTGTGTATATATGTATATGTGTGTGCATATATATATATTTGTGTGTGTATATATATATATATACACACATAGGAGGAGTACACAGGGAAATCTTTTCTGTGTAATGAATTTGTTCACTGACCTTTATGAATACTGCAATGGGGGCCCTCAACTCACAAATAGGAGGGGTTATCCCCCACAGCTAGGCATTTCATCTAGCTCAACGCAGGGTCATTTACTAGAGACCTCAGCCTTGGAATCACATGTCCGTTGCCATTTTTGTTATTATTTGAGTTTCTTGGTTCTTATTTGTTCAGGGAGTAGATCGATAAAGTTTTTTTCTAATTTCAATGATACATTGACAGATAAATACAGATGGCTAAGGACAAGGTAAAATTCATTTCTTTTAATGTAAATGGGCTATTAAATCCAATCAAACATAAGAGAATTTTATCCAAAATGAAAAAAGAACAAGCCCATGTAGTATATTTACAGGAAACTCATTTAAGTGATAATGAGCATAAAAAACCAAAGAGAATGGGCTTGACTAATCTGTTTTTCTCCTCATACAAATCAGGACATAGGAGAGGAGTTGCTATTCTTATCTCAAGTAAGCTAAATTTTGAAAAAAATATTCGAAATGGGAGATAAAGAAGGCAGATATATTCTGGTAAGGGGGAATGTAGACGGCAATTCAGTTACTCTATTGAATATATATGCACCCCCGGGAAGTGATATTGGTTTCTTTCAGAAAATTACTGATATTATGGTAACGGAAACAGAAGGTCTCCTGATATGTGGGGGAGACTTAAATTTACAATTACAACCAAACTTAGACTCTTCCAATAGAAAAACCTATGAAACAAAATCATTACATAAGAAAGTTAATACACTTTTTGAGGATGTTGGTTTAATTGATATATGGAGAGACCTTTTCCCTGACAGAAGGGATTACACTCATTATTCTGCTCCCCATTCTGTATATACAAGAATAGACTATTTCATAACATTTGGAAAAGACAAAGACAAAATAAACACCTGTGAAATTGGGACAATAGATGTAAGTGACCATGCACCTATATATTTATCTGTTGATTTTGACCTACAACCAAAGAATACTATTTGGAAATTAAATTCAAGTCTACTCAGTGATCCATACTTTAAGGAACAAATTAAAAAAGAAATTGGTCTTTACTTAGAATTTAATGATAATGGAGAGGTTTCACCTCCCATTTTATGGGATACTCTGAAGGCGGTCTTAAGAGGGAAAATTATAGTGATATCTTCATATAAGAAAAAAATAAAGAATAAAACATTAGAGGAATTACAAAATAGGCTGAAGGAACTAGAGAAAAACACAAATTGAATTTGGCACAGGATACATTAGGGGAAATTAAAAGAATTAGGAATGAAATAAATAATTTGGCTACGCAAGAAATCAGGAAAAACTTAATGTTTCTGAAACAGAGACATTATGAAAGTGGATCAAAATCTATGAAAATACTGGCGTGGAAACTGAAAAAAAAGATAGCAGAAAATACAATTCATAGAATTAGGGACCCAAGAATGAAAATGATAAAAAATAAGCTAAGTGAAATTCAAGAAGCTTTTGAAGTGTTTTACAAAACGCTATATTCCAAAGTTCCAGGGGGAAGCATAACCCAAATTGACACCTTCTTGAATTCTCTAGAGTTACCCACTTTAAGCGAAGAACAAAATAGAAGGATGACTGCTGACATAACTGAAGTTGAATTAAAAGCTGCAATTAGCAGGCTTAAATTAAGCAAGTCACCAGGATCAGATGGGTATACGGCAGAGTGGTACAAAGAATTTAAAAATGAGTTAATTCCTGTTTTACTCCCCACACTGAACTGGGCTCTAAAAAAGGCACAAATGCCACCCAGTTGGAAGGAAGCGATAATCTCAGCTATACCGAAAGAAGGCAAGGATAAAATGGAATGCGGGTCATTTAGATCAATATCCGTTCTTAATGTAGATTATAGGTTATTTACCTCCATCATGGCCAAACGATTAGAGGATTTTCTACTCATACTGATACATAATGATCAGACAGGTTTTATACAACAATGCCAGACTCAAGACAATATATGAAGGACACTTCACATTATGGATCATATACAAAAAACAATAGTGATGGGCGTGGATGCTGAAAAAGCATCTGATTCAGTTAATTGGAATTTTCTTTACAGAATTTTACATAGATTTGGTTTCCAAGACACAATTATTAAAACTATACAGACACTATATGACAATCCTACTGCTAGGATTAAAATCAATGGATATTTATCAAATAGTCTTACCCTAGAAAGGGGCACGAGACAGGGTTGTGCATGGTCAGCACTACTCTTCGCGCTATATCTGGAACCATTAGCTCAATACATCAGACAAAATGAAGATATCAGGGGAATTACCATTAAAGGGACAGAGCATAAATTGGCTTGTTATGCGGATGACATTTTGATCTATCTAGGGCAACCAACATACCCTTTACCTAAATTGATGCAATCCTTTGAACAATATGGTCAATTATCAGGATACAAGATCAACATAGATAAAACCCAATTACTTTCATATTACTATAGCCCACCAAGAGAAATTGAAAGTCGATACCCCTGGGCATGGCACACAGAGTCTTTCAAATATTTGGGCATCATTATGCCAAAAGATTTGGCAAAATTATCAGAATGTAATTATCAGTCTCTATATAAAAAAATTAAGGAAGATGTGGCAAGATGGAACCTGATTCTTTTTTTCCAGTCTCAGTTCAAGGATTGAGTCTATTAAAATGAATATACTGCCCAGACTGTTATATCTCCTTCAGACCCTACCAAAAGAGATTAATCAAAATCAATTCAATGAATGGAACAGGATTCTATCAAGGTATATTTGGCAGGGTAAAAGACCTAGAGTTCGTCTCAAAACTTTGCAATTAGCAAAGGAAAAGGGGGGATAGGGCCTACCTTAGAGATTATTATTTTGCAGCACAGTTGAGAGCTGTGATATGTTGGTGCAACCCATCATATGACGCTCAATGGAAAAACATTGAGGAGCGGGTACTTCCCATCCCCATACAAGCAATTTTGGTTGATAACAACCTGCAAAGGTACATAAATACTATTGATAACCCATGGGTGAAATTGACTCTTCAAATATGGAAAACCACTATAAAAGAATATAATCTAGAGGGAGATATTGCAATTCTTAAATGGTGTGCATATGACTCTGATTTTACACCAAATAAATTGGATGCTAGATTTAAGGACTGGGCAGCTAAAGGAATAACAGTTCTTTGCAACATAATGAAAGAAGGAACACTGTTCAGTTTTGAAATGCTTAAAGAGAAACACTTATTAGAAAAACAAGATTTTTATCGGTATTTACAGATGTGACAATATGTTAATAAGACACTTAAAAATGTAACCAAGGCAAATACATGCTTGATAGAGCTCTTTAGAAAAGCATATAATTCAGATAATGGTAGTAGAATCATTTCAAGCGTGTATAAGGGTTTGTCAAATCTTAAAACACATTCGACTTCATACATTAAAACAAAATGGGAGAAGGAAGGAGGGATAATTATATCTGAGGAAGAATGGACAACAATATGGAGATATCAATGGAAGTGTACCAATTCACAGAAATGGAGGGAGTTTGGATGGAAAAACTTGATAAGATATTTTATTACACCCTCTCAGAAATCCCATTATGATAGTAACCTCCCTGTTTGCTGGAGAAATTGTGGAAATCAAAATGCAAATCATTATCATATTTTTTGGGACTGTCCTGTTATCAAAGACTATTGGAGGGGGATACACAATGCCCTAAAAGACATCTTTAAATGTGAAATACCCTTGGAGAGTAAGACCATATATTTTGGTTATATACCTCAAGAATGGTTGAAAAGAGATAAATATTTAATGAATATACTGCTGGTGGCTGGTGAAAAGACTCTTACTAGGAAATGGTTATCACAGGACAGCCCAACTTTAAATACATGGATGGAAATTACAAAATGGAGAAGATAACAGCATCTGTTAATCATAAGCTGGAACAATTTGATTCAGACTGGGAAAAATGGTTTAACTACATAATGCCTCATAGGCCTGATTTTATTCTCACAAATCAGTGAATCTGTTGTAAAAAAAAAAGATCACTCCCTACTTGTACATAGTTCTTTCCTTTTGCTTGTTTTTTTCTTTCCACTCTTTTCTATAAGTGTATACCCCAGATAAATACTTTGTGGAGATTTGTGATATATATGATTATATGATATATATTTACAATGTCTGAAATACATCTTATGGAAATGTTTGTTTGATGAACTTCAATTAAAAAAAATGACAAAAAAAAACATTCTTATCCAAATCATTGATATAAACAATAAACAACAACAGGCCCAGCACTGATCCTTGAGGCATAGTACTATCTTGGGTTTCAGTTTGAGAAACCACTTTCTACTATCACCATTTGATTTCTACCATCAAACCCATGGGTATCCAGTTTGCCAGCACTCCCAAGAATCCACGTCATCTAACCTTCCAGAGCTGCCTAGCATATGGAACTTTATCAAAAGCCTTAGATATTAAATAAACCACATCTACCGCTCTGCCCTGATCAAAAAACTCAATCAAGATTGTAAGACATGACATTGCATGCACAAAGCTATGTTGACACTCCTAGTCAACCCCTGACTTTCCAAATGCCTGTCTATCTTCCCCTCAGTCAAAACAGCGAAGAAATATTCTTTAAAGACCTTTTCCATCTCCTGCAGCTCCACTGCAAAGTGTGCCCTTTGGTCTTGAGGGGCTCGATATTCTCTCCAGTCACTCTTCTTCCCTTTATAAACATAAAATCACTTTCAATTATCCTTAACCTTCTCTGCAAATGCTTTCGTCCTGACTTCATTCTCCAGGGGTCGATCCCAGCAGACTGTACAGGACACGTGCCTCCTTTTTCCTGGCCAGGGCCTCAATATGCCTCACCATCCAGCCTTGTCCTTCAATCTAACAGGAACACACAGACCCTGATCTCTCATTATTTCACTTTTAAAAGCTTCTTACTAGCCTGTCATCCCTTTGCCTGTAAACAACCTAGTCCAATCAACCTGCCTTATACTGTCACATTTTGCCTTGCCTCAATTTAAAACTTGAATTTGTGAGTCATTTCCGTCCCTTTCCATAACTGTTTTAAAATTAATAGAATTATAGCCACTGGTTCCAAAGTTCTCCTCCACTATCACACCAGTTACTTTCTCTGCTCTATTACCCAAGAATAGGCCAAGCTTTGCCCTCTTCCTAGTAGGGCCCTCAATATATTGCCCAAGGAATGTTTGCTGTACATGCTTAATAAATTCCACCCTATATAAGCCCTTAATCATGTGGCAGTCCCAGACTGAGTTAGGAGGGTTAAAATCCCCTATTATGACAACACTATTACTCTTACAACTCTGTATGATCTCCCTGAATATCTGTTCTTCCAATTTCCATTGACTATTTGGTGGCTAATAGTACAATGCAAACTATGTGATCACCCCCTTCTTATTTTTCAGCTCTACTCATAAAAGATCACTGATCAGTGGTTTAATCTTTAACTACTCCTGTGACAATCCCCTTAATTAAAAATGCAACACTCCTCCTCTCTCCCCTGTTCCTCTATCCTGCCAAAACACTAAACTGCAAATCCTGTCCCTCCACAAGCCATGTCTCCATAAAGCCTATAATATCCCAGTTTTGCATAGCTATCCAAATTATGCAGGCTATTGATGCGACCTGGCTGAGTTAGTTGGTATTATCTGATCTGCTGATCTGTTATAAAGTTGATTACAATTGTTCTCAGCACTTTAATTTAGCAAAAGGATAACCAGCGATTTTAGTTGGAATTACCCACTGGTGGCGTAATGACATCAGCGTTGGACTTCGGGGTGAGAGGTCCCGAGTTCGAATCCGGCCAGCTCCCTTGCACGCTCTCCATCCGTGCCTGGGTTGAGTGTCGAGCTAGCAACTCGACCGCGTAAAAAAAACCTGGAGAGGGATGCACACACACACGCACACACGCACACGCACACGCACACGCACACGCACACGCACACGCACACGCACACGCACGCACACACACACACACACACACACATCCTTTTGTGACGTTTAAATAGGCTTTGGCCATTATGTTCCTTGCAACAACTCCACCTGCTATAAGTGGTAGAGGTACAGAAGTTTCAAACATATATATCATCAGGAAAGGATGGCAAATAAAAGTGTTTATAAACTAGTAAAATGCATTATCATTAAAGTGCAGTCAAATAATGATTAAGAAATGTTAGCCTCTGATAATTGACTTCGTTTTACAGGGTGATCAATTTTCATTGCATCATCTGAACTTCAGTGAATTTGATACTCTTGAAATAACAAAATATTTCTGCCTTGTTAGTAAAAATATTTGAAAATGCTGGTATTTAAACAGATTTGGGCCAAGCAGTGTCAAGAATAAGAGTATGCTGACAGGGGAGGTATGAAAGTTCCCGTCTCAATTTTAAAAACAAATCTCTGACACATGGATTGTTTGACAGTGTGTTTTTACAGATATTTGTTTGAAATAAAGACGCTAGGCAAGGTGTGGATTCTATTTTAATATTCCAGGCACTGAGAAAGAATAGGAACAAATGTAATGAGAATTTATTTCAACACTGTGAACATTCACAATATGAAATAGGCCTTGAAAACTGGCATATTTTGAAGATTAAAATGAATAAATGAAGGAAGTTCAATGTCTGTAATGAGACCAATAGGTAAGAGTAAATCAGGGAAGTCTGTAAACAGAGACAGAGGCATTGAAGGGCAGAGGTGAGAGTGATTGTCAGTCTAATAGCATACATTTTCCCATAACCTTATGATGAAAATCATAGTTTAGCACCTCCTCGCTAGGCATGGAAGCAGGCTTCAGTTATTGGATAGATTATGACTTTATATAAATCCAACTGTTAAAGAAACATACGAGTTAAAATAATAAGAGTATTGTTGGAACTTCTTGCCACACAAAGGAAAATGTCAAGTGTCATCCAACTGAACGGCGATTGATTTAGAATGTGGTCATGGGGCAGGTGTCTTACACACGAGGGTGCAATGAATTCCCGTGTTGTTCCTTTGTGCCTTGGTCTATGCGTAACTCAGAACACCTTAGCAGCCCGACTCTGACAACAAACATCTGAAAGATTGTATGTTTGACAGCATTAGATTATTGAACAGTCCATGGACATTATTTTGCTCTCTTTTTACATTATTTATTTATTTATTGATTTATTATGTTTTGTATTGTAACCTGAAGTAATTTTTAGGTATTGCATTGTACTGATTACGCAAAACAGCAAATTTCACAACATACGTCTGTGATAATAAACCTGATTCTGCAGAGCAATCTATTTGTATGATCTTGGGAGTCCCACTGGATTTTATACTCAGTTTTCTGGACTGAATCTTGAACCCATGACCTCCTGGCATTGAAGTAATGTAACCTACCTGTTGTAACTTTAAGAAGTGCTCACTGTACACGCCTACTGTAAATAATTCTTACACTGGACGCAGTGACTTAAGTTTAGATAGATATTTCATCTGATGTACGCACTACTGTTTCCAATTTAATAGAAGCTTGTGTCTGTGTGTGTGAGAGAGGGAGAGAGAGAGAGAGAGAGAGAGAGAGAGAGAGAGAGAGAGAGAGAGAGAGAGAGAGAGAGAGAGAGAGAGAGAGAGAGAGAGAATCCACTTTCTCTTTTCAGTGCAATTCAATCGCCCCTGAAATAGCTATTTTTTAACTCTCAGAATGCCACCTACATATATTTTCTGAACAGGAATTTTTGTTAGATTTTAAGTTGTGCTCATATACAAAACACCACTGCAATAAAGAGGTCACTCAGATATCAGAATTATCTTTATTACAATAATATTTTGTCTCATCCTCAGCAACTAAAATATTATTTTCAGAATCGTGTATTTTAAGAATCCAAATGTTACTGGGGATTCACAGTTTAATTACGTCTTGCAGTCCATGCTGAAAAAAACTGTATCCTGCAACAAATATGGTATGAGTGTAATGCAAAACATGATGTTGCAATGGTGTTAAATATACACAAGGCACCAGTAAGGAACTAGTATAATGAAGTAAATAACAACATCTCTGGGGAGGAGCTGTGGTTGGCATAGGTCAGTGAACATGTGGGCGCCAATGAACTGGGTGAAAATTGTTGGTAGCATAGCATTACTGACAGCATGAGGAAGTTCTGTCAATTAAATCATTAATAAATTATGTTTGCTGGGAGGCATATTTATACAATTACCCAGAGCTTTTTAGTAGAATTGTACCCATTGTCATGCAGTGCCAATTTGTAATAGACATAATGAAGTAACTAAATTTATAGAATCTTACTTGGACCAAATTGCTGAGATCAACAGAACTGACTTGGATTATTATTAATTATAAAGCCATCATTGTCACTGGGTGCTGAATTAACTTTGAGATCATTTAAATATTGGACTACTTGGTTCACCTCAAAATAAGCATCAAGAAATTACTTGGCTACAAGAGCAACAATTCTGTACAGTTTGCTCTCAGTTTTCACTGAAGGTTATCCTGCAGATAACGGAATAGAGGAAACTAGTAGGATAGAGGTACAGCACATTAAGTGAGAGGTTTGGAGTTGCATAGCTTTATGCTGTTCATTGTAGCTGCCCAGGCACAGGGACAGTGATCAGGAATCACAATCGTACCTGATTTTATTTTTTAAAAACTCTTCCTTGCAAAGCATTTAAGTTTTATCTCTCCATGCCAATGAAATACAGACCAATGGGTCACCTAAGAAACTTTCCAATTCGCAATCCATTCAGTCATGGATTACAGAAATAAATGTGAAGTCTAAGATTCCATATAGATTTGTTTCAATTTCTTTGAATATGTTAGGTGAAATCGTACCAATTTAAAATGCAAAGGAAACAAAGGAACATTTGACACTTCCTCATTAGAAATTATTTTCTCAGTCATTTCATACTCACTGAATTGTTCCAAGTGCAATTAAGGGATCAAAAATATAATTTCAACAACAATTATCTCCCTTACTCATGAAATTGACCACTTTGTTAGTTAGAAAGCAAACAATAATATTTTATTTCCAAGTATATTTTAACATTCTTTTTAATAAAAATAGTAATTGGGTATGGAGAATATAAAATGAATTTAAAAGAAAATTTAAATGACTTTATAAATTGACAATGAAAGAATCTCAAGACTATTTTAATAATAGCAATTAAACAGATAAAAACGTTTTCAAACTATTTGGATGTGTTCAGGACATCAGTACTTCCTTTCTCCTTTATCTGCATTAATCAATATAATCTTGCTCTTTATTTTACTTAAGAAAGAAATGCGTAATTAAAAAGGGATATTTTAAACTGAAATCAGACACATTATTTCATGTTTTCAAAAGAGATTCCACAGAAAATGGTAGCAGCTGTTTAGTTACTTTTGCTTGACTGCGAGAACAATGTTCCTGTGTTTTCTTAGCAAAATTTCTCAAAGTTTCTCTAGCGATGAAACTGTCTGAAACAGATTTATTCGTTGGCTCCGGTGCTACCTGGGAGCCTGGGGGTAAGTAATTTCTGAAAGAAACAAGTTCTTCAGACAGATCTGGGCATTGTAATGTTTGGCTCTGAGAGAAATAGTGAGCTGTATTTTCGGAAAGTGAGTCAAAACCTGTCGTGATTTTTGCCTGTGTGTAATACTCTCCATGATTGGAGCACGTTTCCTCTGAATCTAACATTCCCTGTGCAAGAATTGTCCTCGTAGCTTGTAATCGTTCAGGTAAGCTGGTAGGGTTGTCTGTATAGAATGAATTGTTCACTGTGGTAGACTTCTGCCCCCATATTGCATTATAGCCTGATGTGTGTTCAGAAATGCAGCTTGCTATATTTGCTGTACAGGAACCCCTGGTTTGATCAACGTTGCCTTGGTAACACTGCGATGAAAAGTCCCAGACGGCAGGGCTGGCGGGCACAAATGGAATGTAAATATTTATTAACTCCTTGGCTGTGGAAGGGTTAAATTGTGTTGGTTCGCAGAATTGGTTGTAGTTGAGCCGGAGAAGGTTGTACTTGGGTAGAGTTTCCACGCTGGGTCTCATGAACACTTGAAGTGCGGTTAGTTCCTGCAATTCTCTCTCCCTGTACTCTCTTTCCAGCATCACACTTTCCAGCTCCTTGTCTGCAAAAGCTCTCCTTTTCCGCATTCTGTCACTCAGCGGCGGCAGCGAGAAACGGTTTGGACAAAATAAACTGTCGTCCTGTGGGGCGCGATAACCTGCAAAGTAAACATAACCGTGTATGCGATATGGAAGTATGATCCGAGAAATGCATAAACATTCCCGCTTTACACTGTTTACAACATCCAGTGGTAAATGTCAAAGCCACATTACGAAATAATAAAAAGAGGCAACAGAAAAATTAAAAACATAACCTCAAGAGTAACATGGGAAAATGTAATCAAAAGATAAGCATCATAGAAGTGGATTGAGAACCAAAGAAGCAATTAATTCTGAAACGTCCCATCAGTCATAGTCCCGTGCATTTCCCTCCACCGACTACAGTGGCACAGTGACTTTCCCTTCGACTCGCACACGTACACAGACACGCCTGGACAAACTGGATCTGGACAAACAAGGTATTTTCATTCAGCCCTTTCAAGTTGTTTCAAAATTAAATCTGAGTTATACCCAAATCATTATTTTTTTTTCTTTTGATACTTCGATAGTAGTCTCTCCGGGTGAATGTACGTTTGTTTTTAATCGATTCTAAGAGTATAAACAAGCTTTCAGTGAAGATTAGAAGCGCACTCTGGACAAAAAAGAAACTTAGGATTGTTAACTTTTCATGGACCAAGACCATAAGCAGCTCGTTAGCCTTTCCCAATAGCTGAGTCTGAACAGTTATCGATTGCTTTTGTAATATGCTTTAAGTTTTTGTTTTAAAGTGGATTGTGATACATTTATTCTACAACGAGCAGGTTGAAATTAGTTTCAGGCAGTCAATACCTCACGATGAAACTGCAACAGTTCCGCCGAGGAGATAATCTATAAATCGATGTGAGTACACGTTCAAAACTTCAAAAGTAGGTGCTAAAACGTGATCGTAGGAGGGGGCGTTCACGCATGTGAATTATTCTTGGAAGGAGTGTAAAGTCCAAAGCCAGCGCGATTCCGGTGTGGCATTTTTGCTATATTATGACACTCTCTTCATTACGGGTAAATTGTCATCCACTGCTTCATAACAGAATCAGATTTCCGAACTGCTCCGAAACTTTTGCTGTGCATAAATAGAAAACGTTTTGTACTGGACAGTGGCCAGCATTCTGAAGCCCCAACGATGCAGCGTTGTCGTTAATAAAAATATTTTAGTTTATGAAGTTTAGCTTTAGCTCTTACATTTATGTATAAATAAAATGTAAAACAAATTTTAAAAAGTTCCACATACATGCAAGATTGAAATTGCTACCTGGATGACACGTGCGATGCCAGAAATGCACGGAGCTCGGCTCTACATCGCCCTCTATAGATGCCTTTTTAAAGTCGACGTCTGACGTAAATGGCGCGCTAACTCTGGTAAAGAATAATGTGCCTTTTACATATAAGACCCTCCTCACCGAGAGCTACACTGCACATTTCAACACAATGTATGCATGTGGTAGAAACTGGAGATTTAAACTGTTATTTTGGTTCGGAAGTCAGGAATCAATGAACCAGTTCCTGCTATCCACTGCAAATCCGTTTTGCACAATATGCCTGTCGACTGATACGGCCTCTTACAATTTCCAGCATGTTCAACACCATCGCTATGGGAAGATCGTCGCCGAGCTTCTGTAATCTGAGTCTCAAACGCATTGGTACGCTCACTGGCGTATTTAGAACAATTCAAACATATAAAATAACTCGAATCATACAGTATAAAAAGTAACAAATAAAAATGCAAATAAATGGAAACATTTGTCTATAAAAATGCAATGCCAGTAGTCATCACGAGACTGGCATTTAAACAAACATGTTATGAAGAAATCATTACTTCCTGCCATTTTATCCTCATCTGTAAAATTAGACTGTATAATACGTCGATATTAAATTGCGGCAAATTAACAAATATCGAAAGGCAGTTAGCAATATTTAGCTGTATAATTATAAATCCGGGATCTTGGATATCGATGAATGATTTTTGGAATTGGGGTTCACTGCAATGGAATAATTTAACTTTAGTCGTGGAAAGCTGATCAAGATCGTGCTCTGGAGCAAAGTGAAGCTGCTTCGGAGCTGTTAGTCCAATGTTCCGCGTGGAGTAAAATGCGCTTTGGTCCGTTTTCCCCGTAGTATAATACACATTCGCCTAAATAAATCTAAATAAAAATATAAGAGGCGAGAAAATGCTCGGCCCTATAAGTCTTTGTAAAGTTACTCTTACATTCTGATATTTATTTCGTAAATATGATATAAACATATTATTAAACTGTAACTTCATATCTTATGTTAGATCCCTTGTACAGAATCTCCTTTTTAATTTCACCTAAACAAATAATTAAACAAAAATATAATGCTATGATTGTTCTTTATGGAACACGGTCATTGTTCATCGTTAAGAAACTTTAGTAAAGGATTAAAACGAAAAATAGGATTATTTCAGAAATAAGATTAAGAATTAGTTAGAATTTCCCAGAATTGTGTATTGATTATGCGAATAGGATATTTTCTTGCATTTTAGAAGTTATGTACATTTCAGTCATTAAAAGATCAGATTTAGGGAAAGAGAGAGAACTGTTCCAGGTGGAGCAGTTGCACGCTTGATCGCTTACTGTAAAGTAGCTATAAATTACCTTCCAGGATGTTTTTTGCCAGGAGGCTGGGAGTACGGGAATAGCGCTGGTAAGATGCTCTGCGGACTGATGCTGTGGACTCCTTGCCGCTCACGCCTTTCTTAACCTTTTTGAGACCAAGAAGTATATATTTAATTCTCCGTACAAATCGCCTTAAGAAATACCAAGTATTCAAACAGTCCAAACACCGGCGTTACAAACTCTATTCTCTATTTCGACTTTTCTGAAGCAGGGATGCTAAAACTGGCTTCCTATCAATTCGTTTAAAATTTCGTTGATCATATTTACTCGTTTTATTACTAATTGTGCGTGTAATCCTTCGTGATTCCATAAAACTTGTTAAAGTTATTCTGATCACTTCGAATTGCCGGTTGAATTTTCTGCAATAATTTGAGTTTGATTTTATCTGTTTTTAATCTAGCGAGTGGCCTTTGACATAGTTTCAGAAATGGGCATCGGCACTGCGTTAAGTGTAAAAGCCGATATGCTGGCTGAGCGGCGGGAGACAAATGTGCTAGAGCTAACAATTGTATTGCTAAATTAAAGGACATCAATTGCAATTACTATCACCAGCGTACAAAATATTGAATGACATTAGGCTTTTGGTTTCATCTACAACTACAAAGACCAGCGAAAATCAAATTGTCCGTATAAACAAATTATTCTGTTGGCTTTCCCAAAGTCACACCACGTTTACCAGGTGGTTAACGATGCAGGTGTAATTCGTAAACTAACCGCCTTACTATGAAGTTGGCTTCAAGTTCGTATAAATTATTAAATTCGCATAAATCTGATCCCCCACTTATTGTACTAAACACCCCAATGGTGACGTCGAAATGCCTCGTTTTTAGGGGGAAAGAATAACGTTGTTTTAGTGAATCAATTGTGTTGCATGACCTTACAACCAGGCTCGACGACATTAAACCAATTTCAAATTTTCTAGCATCGGCAGTAGACTCATATTAATAAGACTTTTAAATAAAATCGCTATGAATTTGCCGATATTGTGCTTAAGATATAGTTTGTCTATATGTTGCTAGACGGGCTATTTTAAGATGTATCGAAATTTAGAATTGGCATTTGAAATAAATTCGGCAATAAGTAGTTAACCGTGGCTCAGAAAATTCGGCGGAGATATCTCACACTGTTGAATCTCCTGGGCTTCTGAACCGGAGGTTTTAGATAAAATAGTGCACTCCGGCTTCTGTCTCACCTCGATAGCTTGTTGCCTCCTCAGTGCCACCTGAGCTGCCATCACCCTCTGCCTCTCCACCACCAGAAGACAGTTCGTACATTGGCAATCTCTCCACCGACAGAACCTTTTGTGACCTTTTAGGCAGGACACGACGCCGTGGTTTCTGCAGCGAGCGCACTTGGGACTCCTAGCCAGCCTTCGCTGCTCGGGGGCCGGCTTCTTTGCCTTTCTATCCCTGCCAAGTACCCTCTCTCCTTCCTCCTCCTCCTCCCCTTCCTCTGCATACCCCAGACTGTCGGCCTGCGAAAAGCAATTCTCCAAACTTTCCACATCGATTTCTTCCTCGTACACCCCATCAGATTGTTCGCACAGAGAATCCGCCTCTGAGGATTGAACAGACATCTGGAGTCACTGCAGATTGAGTACGGTGATAGAAGGGGCGTTTATGCTGTTTGCAGTTCCGTCTTGTACTTGTCTCCGGACACCCGCTGGAGTTTAAGTGGCGGAGAGAATCTGATTCGAACTGACAGTCTGGCGGTAAGGCGACACAACACTAAAATACATCGAACGATCGCCCGGCCGTACACGTATACCTGAATCTTCAGACTTATCTCTTACGTCGCTCTTTGTATGTAACCAATCTTCCTTTTACCTCACTGAGGAACAACGTCACCGAGAATTTTACTATTGGCAATCTTAACCCACACGGCGCTGGAATTAATGTTGCACCTTAACACAACCCAATTGTTATCGTATATTGGAAGCGGTTACATTTTTCAAGAGAAATCTCAGGAGTATGTCAAGTTAAATACATTTGCATATTGCTCAGTTATTTCCCTTTAAAATCCTAGCTGAAATTCAGAAAGGGGGAAAGGGCGTAGGCACTGCAAGACTTTCCCACAACATTCCCACAGCACTTTCTGAAATTATATTTACGTGGTCTCCCGGTCAGTCAGTAAGATGCATCTTTACGTGTTATCTGAGAACTGTCATTGTGTGATTAATTAACCCATGGTGTGAGATTGCTGTCCCGATGTTGCTTACCCCTCCTCATTTTACTCCTTGTGAAATCATTTTTAATTCTGCTAATCCCGAACGTTTTAAAAACAAAACAAAACGTAGCGTGGTTTGCTGTAAATAACCCCCGTTTAAAAATAACGATAGGAATGATAGGATTCCCGGGCGTTCAGTTCTGCCTCACTAACTCCACTTTTCTTTCTGTCTGCACAAATATTCAGCTAGTAAATTTACAAATGTCGGTGTCTCATTCGTGATCTTCAGTTGTAGTATTTCTTTCCAGGTTTACAACAAAAACGCTGCAGATTTTGCTGTTTCATTTGTTTTGAAGTGAACTACGAAGAAGAAACCCTGTTGCCTGAATACCAATTTATGCGTGAATTTATGTAATCACTGGTCTTCTCCAAAATACTTTCAATCTCAAACTATTCGCTTGGAGAATAAATATGCAAATACGGCAAAAACATATTAATCTAAATTTATATACAGGCAACCACATAACACATAGACTGCTAAACACAGATACCTAAATTCCGGCGCACACGCACACAAAACAGAGTGGGATATTCAATACGGGCTAAACATTCGTAATGGACGTATTATTGACGGGCTCCTTTACGTGATACGGACACTTTTAAACGTACACACACAAATATTCGCATGTTAGTGCACGCTCAGAAACACATACAGTAAATGATTCGGCACACTGGCGCAGCCGGTAGAGCTGGAAGCCAGCAACCTGGGTTGCATTGATCTTAAATTCTGTCTCTGCCGAGTTTTCGCATTCTGGTAATTTTACGGGGTCCCTCCCACATTTCAAAGACGTGCATGTTGGTGGGAATGTGGGGAGAATACAATTGGAGGAGTGTAAATGGGCGCTTGATATTTGGCAGGAACTGGTTGAGCTAAAGGGTGTATCTGTGCTGTATGACTCCGTGTACGTTTTTGTACACTCGCATATACAAAACCGCACTCACACAGCCACGTAGAAATTACACTGGCATAAACAAGCTTAGTGTTACTATTGTCAAGTACAACGCTTCAAAGTTCAAAAGTAAATTTATTATCAAAGTACATATATGTCACTACAACCGGAGAATCATTTTCTTGTGGGCATACTCAATAAGCCCATAAAAGAATGATATCCATAATAGAACTTGGGTATTCAACCAGCGTGCAAAAGACAACGATCTGTGTAAATACAAAAAGGAAGAAGGAACAATAATAAATAAATAAGCAGTAAATATTGAGAACATGAGATGAAGAATCCTTGAAAGTGAATCTGATTTCAGTGAAGGGGCTAGTGAAGTTATCCCCTTTGGTTCAAGGTTGAGGGGTAGTAACTGTTCCTGAACCTGGTGGTGTGAGTCCTGAGGCTTCTGTACCTTCTTCCTGAGGGCAGCAGTGAGAGGAGAGCATGTCCTGGGTAGTGAGGGTCCCTAATGATGGATGTTGCTTTGTGTAGATGTGCTCAGTGGTGGGGAGGACTTTACCCGTGATGGACTGGGCTGTATCCATTACTATTATTAAGGTGATAACAGGATATTTAAAAAATTATAAGTCAAACAAAGTTGACATGGTTTTCTGAAAGGGAAATCAGTTCTCTGAGGATGTAACAAAGAGTATGAATAGGGGAGGACTAACCTATGAAGTGTGTATTAAATTTCCAGAAGTTATTCACTGTAGCGTCCCATTAAAGTTACTATACAGATTAAGAGCTGGGGGTTTGATTCACTGACAGAAAACAGAGCAATAGTACTGGATGATTTTAGTACTGGCAATCAATAACTAGTGTGGGGTTATGGGATTAATGCTGGGTCTCATCTATTTACATTCTGCATTGATAACTTGGATGAAGGCAAGCTTGGGATGAAGGATGCCTGCAGCTAAAGATAGACAAACTGTGGTGTAGACTCACAAAGTTTGTCAAGGAAAAAGTGAGCGGTCAAGGAGTTGTCTGATGCAGCGTACTGTGGGCAAATATGAGGTTACCCACTTCAGATGGAAGAATGAAAAAGCAAATTAAATGGAATGTGACTGCAAAATGTTGCCGATATAAAACTCCTAGTGCACCAAGCACAAGACATTAGCATGAAGGTGCAACGAGAAATCAGGAAGTCAAATGGAATGTTGGCCATTGTAAGAAATATGGAGTAGGAAGTAGGGAAAGTGTGACAATTCTTTTCAATGCACTGATGAGACCATGCCTGAGCACTGATGTGGGATCGCTTTCTATGTTAGGGATGAATAGACTTGCATTGGAGGCTATACAGACAAAATCCCTGAAATTAATGAATTGATATTCAGTATGAAGAAATATTGAGCAAGTTTGGCCAATGCTTATTGGAATAGAAGAGAATGAGAGATGATCTCATGAAGCACATAAGATTCTGAGTGGGATTGGCATTGTGAATGCTGAGAGGATGCTTCCTCTAGCAAAAAAAATATAGCGCAGTCTCAGAATAAGGGATTGTCTGTTTAAAACTGAGACGAGTTATTTCTTCTCTTGGGGTCCTAAATCTGTACGACTTCCTGCCTCAGAGAGCTGCGAAGGCAGAGGCATTGAACAGCAGAGACTGACAACCATCTGAAGGGCAAGGAAGTTAAAGCAAGTGGAAAGTGGGCAAGTCATGCTGAGGTCAGGCTTGGATTAATTATGATCTTACTGAATAGTGGATCAGGCTAGGGAGCTGATTGGCCTATTCCTGTTCAGGTTTCTTAGACCAGGGGTCACCAACCTTTTTTGCACCGCAGACCGGTTTAATATTGACAATATTCTTGCGGACTGGCTGACGGGGTGGGGGGGGGAGTTGTTAATCACGACAGGAATAAAGTTATAAATTAACTATAAGTCACTTATAATTGGCTAATACACTCAGTTTCATTTCTAAAAGGGTTTATCTAACAAATTTAATATTAAACACACAGCTCATACTTTCCTCGCATGAATATAGTGATAAGTCAATTATAACTCACTTATAAGTCAATAGCATCATAACATTTTAAGTAACATTTGGATATTAAACACATGGTGCATATTTTCCTCGTATGAACATATAAAATCATTGCAACACACCAGTGAGAGGACAAGGTCAGGGGCAGACGTCCCCGTACCCGGGCAGCAGCAGTCGCAGTCCGGAGAGAGGGACCGACCGAGCGAGGAGTGCGACAGGGTGTGTGCCCGCCCCCCCCCCCCTTGTAGGGAGGTAGGATCTATTGGCTGACAAAAGTTTGGCTCGAGGGATGACTTTCAGTAGATCGCAGAGAGGTAGCTGCTCTGCTACTTATGAAACCCTGAGCCCGAATTATTCGTCTGCGAATACTTTAGCGAGTTCCCCACAAACATTTGGTGTGCTATACAGGTTTAGAGGCGGTGCCCATCTGTCTGTGCTCCAGGCCAGTGGCAATGGCACTTCTCGCCGGTGCGAGGGTATCACTGCATTTAGGCGACTGATGACCTCACGTGCATTCAAGTTCAACGGTGGGCGTGACAGGGAATGAGGAAAGGTGCAGCTGATTCGTATCGTTTCATATCGCCAAATCATATTGTTTCCTCGTGGCCCAGTAGCACATGCTTTGTGGCCCAGTACCGGTCCGCAGCCCGGTGGTTGGGGACCAGTCTTAGACCGTGCCAGGCTAGACTCTACATAGTACCCTCAAATCTGTACATTTGAATGAAGCATTATTTTTCACATTTTTTTGTATTTCTTTTGTTGAGTTTTGGTAGATTTGTCTGTTTCAAGTTTTGGCAAATGTTAAAACTTTTTTTTGTTCTGGGATTTTGTGGTTTCCACTTGTTCTGTTTATCTGAACACGTTATAAGGCACAAGGTGCTGCAGCCACTCAGGATCCCATGAACCCACCCTGGCTTTCTTGTCCTAAAGTCCTGCCTTCCAGACATGAATCAGCTGAGTGCTTGATCTCAGAGACAGAGGGTTTTGGGCCGTGGTATTGTAGTTTAAAAATGCTAATTGCCCTTGTTAGTTATCAGCAGTTGCTGCAGCAACTCAGATGAAGATAGATGTATAATTTAATGAGGAAATCCAAAGTTGTTGTCAGAGGAGTGCTGCTCCACTGTTAGTTTGTCAAAAGCAGTGATTTGCTGTCTGGTTCACCATCGATAGGGATTGAATTGGTGAAGTTGGTGTATTTGTGTTGTGGCTATTAAATAAGATCATCACAATGTGTTATATCTTATACATTTCATCTTAAGAAACCTTTTAATTATTAGTTTCTTCCAGCTAATTCTCCAACAGTTGAACTACCACTGCACAAGTAAAAAATGGACACATTTCAAATTTCAATGACATTCCAAAGTATTGTCACAGCAATGAAGTTTTTGAAGTGTAGTCAGAATTGCAAAGAGGAATAAAGTCAGCTAAGAATATGGCAGCAGATGTGCATGGAGATAGAGCACAGAAACAGGCCCTTCAGCCCATAGAGTCCATGCTGGCCATCACTTACAGTAATCTCATATTCTGTTCTCCACAACTGCTCCCACTTTCTACATTCAGCCAGCATTATAGTGGCTATAATTTTGGGTTGTAGGAGAAAACTGGAGTACCCTAAGAAAATCAACGTAGTCACAGTGTGAATGTGCAAACTCCATGCACACTGTACCCAAGGTCAGGATTAAACACAGGTTCTAGGCACTATGAAGTAGTGACACAGTACTGCCCTAAAAATGTTTCTTTTCCTGGGGGGGGGAAGGGGGTCGGTGCAGGTCTGGTTCCACTGACAAACTGAGTACAGAATAGCCATACACCAAGTATGTACTTTAATTCAACGACAGTCAGGAGTAGAAGTGAATCACCAGCTTAACTAGTGACAACATTGCCTACTCTGTTTCTGTAACTATACATCCTGCAGAAATGCAACAGCCAATTTGCACGCAGTAAACTCTTGCAAACAACCACAGAACAATGATCAGATCACTCTTTGTCACCTCAGGGAAATGCAGAAGGCAACTACTTCTCAGAAGAAACAACTACTCTTCTTTAAAATAGTGCCTTAGGGTACTCTACAGCCGAGAGAGCAGTCGCCGTAGCTGGTGATAATGCAATTCTCTCTCAGTACTGCATATATGTAGGTATAATCCTGATCTTAGACTCTGCTCTCCAGAGTGAGTCTTGACTACAGACTTCCAACTAAGAAGCAACAGTGATATCTTGGAGGCCAAACCAAAACCATTATAAAAGTGTCCATAGTTCAGATGTGGATAATCCCAAAAACACCAAATTTAAAGAATAACTATTTTTCATTCATAAACAAGAGAGAATCTGCAGATGCTAGAAATTCCTCTAGCATTTCTGCTGAGTTCCTCTAGTATTTTGAGTGTGTTGCTTGCAACTATTCTTCATTTGTCAATTTCTCTGGAATCTCTGTCTGAAATTGGCATACTGGCATACTTTTCTCACTCTTTGTTCTGATAAGTTTACTCATTGCAAAATACCCAAGCAATGAATGTTTCCAGTAAGAGAAAGTCTAATCACTTCTCCTTATCATTCCATGCTGCCAGCATCATCAAATGCTCCTTAGTGACTATCCTGAGGATATTTGCAATCACAAACTTAACTGGACCAACTTGATTACTATCTTGGCTACAAAAGCAGTTCAGCAGCTGGGTATTTTGCAGGAAGTGACTCGCCTTCTGTCTCCTTGGGCTTTTCAGCCTTTGACAGGGCTCAAATTAAATGTCTGTAGAACATTCACCGTTCACTTAAGAAATTAAGCACGATCTATTTGTCAGGAAACTGAGGAGACTTGGTCCAAAAGCAGAGTAGCAGAGATGATTCAGTGATGAATGATAAATTTAATAATAGACTGAAAAAATGCCAAGCCCGGAGCAGCCACAAAGCAAGAAGAACAGACACTAACCACCTCAGGCAACAAAGTAACTGAAAGCTAGGAGCAACTGGTTGGGGCTAACTGGTTTGATGGATGTACAAGGACTGTGGATGACAGCTGGGTTTAAATAGGCTGCAGGTGATGAGTTGGAAATGAGTGACAGATGATTGTTAGCTGGGTGGAGACTGGGAGGTGCCTGCCTGTGGAGGCCTGACAGGACCCCCATCCTCCTATGTCCACCCGTCGGCCCAAGATGATCTGGATGGGTCTGGTGGAGCATGTCAATGACCAATGGAGCCAGAATGAAACTGGACAGTACTTTTTCCACCGGGCTGTACCCTTCCCAGTTGACCAACTACTGCACAATGACATGAATCCATCAACTGGGATTCTATGTACACTGGACTATCCTCCACCATCCTGGGTTCCAGACGTACAGGTTCAGGTGGGTTGAGTGGCCCATGGACAACAGACGAGACAGTTTGTGTGGAGGGTAGGTGTGATGCTGAGGGACGGTGGCAGCTAAGTACAGTAAATGACTGGATTGATGCGATGGGTAATCTTGGAGGGACCAATGAAGTGGGGCAAGAGCCTACAGCAGTTGTTGAACAGGGGGCAGATCTCAGATGGACAGCCAGACATGGTCCCTAGGCCACAGTAGTCTCGCTGGGCACTAATGTGGTTGGCTGGCAGCAATAGGTACAGTTGGCAGCTATGATAGCCCTCTGTGCCCTCTTCCAAGTATTCCAGCAGTGGGGAACCTGGAGGATGCGACATTCATCATTGACTTCTCTGTAGGGAACATCGTGTATTGATAGCTATGAAGCACTTCGAACTGACATACCTGTGGTAGTGGAGATGTGTAGATTGTTCACCCCAGAGCATATGGAAGGGTTAGAGGCGGCAAAGCATTGCAAACTTGTCCATTTTCTGATTGGTTCTTTCTGACTCTCTGTTGGTCTGTGGAGAGTAGCCAGAGGACAAACTCACAGGAGCGGGGGAGGGAGCAGAGTGCTCACCAGAAACAGGAGACAAATTATGGGTCCTGGCCTGACAAATTCCTGAGAGAAACTACATGTCGGAGAACCAGGTCCCCCATCTCAGTGGCTGACAGAAGTTTGGGGAGGTTAATGAACTTGGAGAACCGGCCCACTATTATCATGAACACTATGGCCCGTTGAAGGTGGCAAACCCGTGATGAAATCCATGGCAATGTAGGACCGTGGGCATAGAGGGACTGGTAGGTGCCACAGGAGCCCAGAGGACCATTGGAGGAATTGGACTGGGCACATTTAGGGTGGGCAGCGATGAACTGACATTCCTCTGTGTGATCATCGTGTGCCATCAGAGCCAGTGTTGCAGAAAATCCTGAGTCTGTCGTGCGCCTGGATGACTGTAACGAGGTGAGGAGTGCGTCACAGTGGACAGTCACTGGCATGTACACGTGGGTGTTAGGTGTATCAGCCAGAGCAGGCTCATGCTCTAGGGTTTGCACTAGGACTAGATCTGATTGTCGAGATTCCAAATGTTCAGGACAAGGATCTGTGAATATAGAATGATGGTCTGAGGGTTGATCTCCATTTCACCTGGGTCAAAATGTCATGACAGGGTGTCCACCTTCGTGTTCTTGGAACTGGGTCAGTAGGAAATGGTGAAGTTGAATTGGTGGAAGTGGAGGGCCCGGTGAGCCTGATGAGGGTTGAGTTGATAGGTTTGCTGCATGGACATGAGGTTCTGGTGGTCAGTCCAGATCAGGAAGAGCTCAGTGCTTCCCATCAACTAATGTCTCCATTCGTCCAAGACACTTTTAATAATGAGTAGCTCCATGTCTCTTACTTCATAAAGGCGGTGTGTAGAGTTGAACTTACACAGGGAGTGTCTTCCCATTCGGTCCTCTGGTGACCATGTCAGATCCTTTCAACTCCAGCACAGAAGGTCCGGGGGGGTTTGGATGGCAGAGAATGAGAGTGATGGTGAAGCATCTCTTCAGCTCCTTGAAAGTGTGGTCCATGGGTACAGACCAGGTTACTTGTGAGGCAGATTTGTTGAGGGAGGTGAGAGGACCAGTGATTTGGCTGTAATTCCTGATGGAACAGCAGTAGAAGTTGAAGAAGCCCAAAAAGCACTGTAGCTGTTTAAGGGAGCGCGGTTTGAGCCAGTCATCAACAGCTTGCACTTTCCCTGCGTCCATGGTTATGTCTTTGGGTGAAATGACGTAACCCAGGAAGGAAATAGCCGGGTGTGATCCCGGCAATTCTCTAACTTGCAGTAGAGTTGGTTTTTGAGATATCGAAAGACTGAATAGATGTGACAGATATGGTCTTGGAAGTCCTTGAGGAAGATAAGGATGCCTTTGAAGCTGGCAAACACATACCTGTGTAGCATGTCTCCGAGGATCTTCTTAATGATGAGAGAGAGGGGGAGGGGGAGGGGGAGATATATCTAATCTTTTATATATAGACAATTTAGCAATGTATGACAGTTTTAATAATACTGTGAATATAACAAGCCAGGAGGGGCCACAAACCAAGAGAGAACAGACACTAAACACTACAGACGTCAAGGTAACTGAAGTCTAGGAGCAACTAGTTGCAGCTAGCTGGTTTGAATGATGAACAAGGACTGTGGATGGGAGCTGGGTTTAAATAGGCTGCACACGATGCCGCAGAAATGAGAGGCAGGTGATTCCTTTTAGCTGAGTGAGACTGGAAAGTGCCTGTCTGAGCAAGCCTGATACAATCACCTTTTAACTCCTTAATCAACAGTATCATATAGATCATGTAGAGCTGGAACTTGCCTAAACTTCTTCTGCTATATCTATAAAAATCATCCTGAACTCACCACATATACCCCTGGCTCCATCATTATTTTTAGATCAGATTTTTTGAATTATCTGACAAAACGGTGAGAATATTATAAGCAATTGATAGCAGTGATTCAAGAAGGCAACTCACTATCAATTGTTACAAGGTCAACTAGAGGTATCAATGCTTCACCATCTCAGATGAATTAAAAAGCATTTAATCCTTTCAGGTTGCTTAAGAAGGCTGCTCCAGTGTTTGAAAATTCACTCAGGAAACACCTCAATTCACTCATTGCAATGTTATCAGCTTCTTTCAGCAACTTTAAAAGTCATATGCATGCAAAACCAAGCATACTTCCAGTCAGGAAGCAAGGATCAGATGAGGCTCTACAGAGTTGCAGTTAGTCAGGAAGGAATTTAAGAATAGATTTAGGAGAGGTAGAAGGGGACATGAGAAGGCCTTGGCAAATAGGATTAAGGAAATCCCCCAAGGCATTCTACATGTATATGAAGAACAGAATGACTAGAGTGAGGGTAGGACTGATCAAGGATAAGAGGAGTTGGAGGAGACAGTGGATGTCCTTAAAGAAATCTTTGCTTCAGTATATTCCACTGAGACAGACCTTGACAAATGTGAGTACAAAACAGGCTGATATGATGGAACTTTTGAAAAACAGTAGGATACATAAGTCAAACACAAGGAAATTTGCAGATGCTGGAAATTCAAGCAACACACACAAAATGCTGGTGAAACACAGCAGGCCAGGCAGCATCTTTAGGGAGAAGCGCTGTCGACGTTTCGGGCAGAGACCCTTCGTCAGGATACATAAGTGCTCACGGCTAAATGGGATATAGCCCAAGTTACTACAGAAGATGAGGGAAGAGATTGCCCTGCCCTTTGTGGCAATCTTTGCATCCACACTAGCCATGGAAGTAGTAACAGAGGATTTGAGGGTGGCAAATTTTAATCTCTTGTTCAAGAAAGGTAGCAGGGATAATCCTGGGAATTACAGACCAGTGAGACTTACATCAGTGGTGGGCAAACTATTGGAGGGGATTCTTAGAAAAAGATATATGAACATTTGAAAAGCATAGTCTGATTAGGGTTAGTCAGCATAGATTTGTGAGGAGCAGTTTATGCTTCACAAGTCTGATTGAATTCTTTGAGGAAGTAACAAACATACTGATGAAGATAGAGCAGTGAATGTGCTGTATATGGATCTTAGCGGGGTGTTTGAGAGGATTCTCCATGGTCAGCTCATTCAGACATCAGGAGACACGGGATCCAGTGAAACTTGGTTACGTGGATTCAGAAGAAGGCAGAAGGAGGTAGAAGTTAGAGTGTATTGTGGAGGTTGGTAATGGGTGGTGTTCCACAGCATATTCTGTCTTGGGAGCCCAGTTCTTTGTGATTTTTATAAATGACTTGGATAAGGAAGTGAAAAGGTAGGCTAGTAAATTTGCAGATGATACGAAGGCTGGTGGAATTATGGAGAGTGTGGAAGGATGTCAAAAGTTCTTCTTGCTGCCTGTTATGACACTGGTATTTAGGGCAGCAATGAAGTTCCTCCATCTGTGACAGTGTTCAGGGCTTCCTTCATCCTGTCCGTTGCTTACTCTCGGTTTTCACTACTGTCAGTCATGCAAGTCATGGGTGGAGCCTCAGGAATGCTATTGCCGTTTCCGTAACAACTTTGTTTCACCAGTCTGGGTCGTTAGTCCTGAGCTGAATCCCCAAATATGGAGGACTGGTGGACCACTCTTGGTCTGACCTCTATCCTTTGACCTGAGTGACCCCACCAAGAGCCAAAGCATGTGGTCCTGACTCCAGCCAACTTAGCTCTCCAGGTCTTTGAGGCATGCAAGACTCTAAACCAAACAACAAGGTTCTGGTCCTCTTGGAGGTGTCAAAAGTTACAACAGGACAGTGATAGGCTGCAGAGCTGGCTGAGAGTGGCAGATGGAGTTCTACCTAGAAATGTTGAAGTGATACACTTTGGAAGGTCCAACCTCAAGGTTAATGGCAGGATTGTAAGCACTGTGAAGGAGCAGAGTGATCTTGGGATCCACATATATAGATACCTCAAGGGTGGTTAAGAAGGCGTGTGGTGTGTTGGCCTTGATTAATCAGGGGATTGAGTTCAAGAGCCACAAGGTAATGTTGCAGCTCTGTAAAACTCTAGTTAGACCACACTTGGAGTATTGTAAACAAAAGAGATTCTGCAGATGCAGGACAGACCCTCTGAAATGATAACACTAAAGAATTTGAAGTTGCTGACCCTCTCCTCCTCTGATCCCCTCAATGAGGACAGGCTCATGGACCTCTGGTTTCCTCCTCCTGTAGTCAGTAATCAGCTCTTAGGCCTTGCTGACATTGAGTGAGATGTGGCACATTTAGCCATGGTTTCACTCTCTCTCCCAGATGCCGAATCGTCACCACCTTTGATTCTTCCAAAAACAGTAGCGTCATCAGCAAGTTTGAATGTGAAATTGGAGATGTACCTAGCTTCACAGTTGTAAGTATAAAATGCATTGAGCAGTGGGGGGGGGGGGGGGGCGTTGCTAAGCACGCAGCCTTGTGGTACATCTGTGCTGCTCATGTGGAAGAGATGTTGTTGCCAATCCAAACGGACTGAGTGAGGGAACTGAGGATCCAGTGCACAAGGAGGCATCGAGGAGCCTCGATGTCCTGGAGCTTACTAATTAGTTTTGAGGGGATGACTGTAGACCTATGGTCAATGAAGAGTATCCTGATGTATGCATCTTCACTGTCTAAATATTCCAGGGCTGAGTGAAGAGCCAATGACTTCTGTGTTGACCTGTTATGATGGTAGACGAATTGGAGTGGATCTAAGTCACTCCTCAGGCAGGAGTTGATATGCTTCATGACCAACCTCTCAAAACACTTCATCATTTTGGATGTTAGAGCTATTGGACATTAGTCTAGTCATTGGAGCAGGCTACCATGTTCTTCTTGGGTACAAGTATGATTGAAGGCTGCTTGAAGCAGACAGAATTAGAATAGTTGACACAAAACTTGGTCAAAAACTTCAATATCAAGGAGTTACTTAAAGGAGAGAAAGGGGATCCGGTCCTGCTGAAAGGTCTCGGCCTGAAACATCGACTGTACTTTTTCCCATGGATGCTGTCTGGTCTGCTGAGTCCCTCCAACATTTTGTGTGTGTTGTTCGGATTTCCAGCATCTGCAGATTGTCTCTTGTTTGTGAATTAGAGCAATTAAATTCAGTAGTGTGCAAAGAGTAGAACAAGAAAAGCAGAAAGATATTAAGGCTGAAGAGGTTACATTATTTGGGAACATAAAACTACGGATGAGAATTCTGAACAGTCCATGAACATATCGTTGCTCGTTTACACTCCATTTTTTGCAGCTTACTCTATATTAATTTCTCACACCGTAATGCTGCCGCAAAACAACAAATTTCATGACTTACTGTACGTCAGTGATACTGAACTTATGCTGGTTCTGAAACCAGATCTGACACCAATGTAATGGTGCACACTCTGCTAGAATACTGGGTACAGACTGGAAATTGGCCGGCAGAGCAATGGAACAGAATACTCACAATGAAACATTAACATTTATAGAACACACACCTATAGAGTCCGGATTGTACAGACACACTCTTCTGCAAGTACACAGAGATACTGTTTGCTGCCAGCAGACAATGTTATGCAATGAAGTTATAGTTTACGGATAACCAGCTGAACATGTGGGAAGTGATACTGACTGTAGCAGAACATACTGAGTGAATACAAATGACCTAATGGAAATTGGTGTAATATTTCTCCTTGTAAAAACTGGAAGTGGAGTTGCGCTGATGCAAGTTATATGCCTGGAATTTTTCATAGGCGGCTCTGTGAACCAGCAGGTTTAGATCGATGTAGACACTCGTGAGTATTCTACAGCTCCATCAATTTATAGATCAAGATCTGTGTTGAACTGAGGTGAGTTTCATGAAACCCCTGTAAAATTGTATTTTGCACACCAATCTAAAATCAGAACTTAATTAACTTAAATCAAAGGATTGAAAAGTTAAGTCCTTGAGTGGCTGAAAGTTCAACCAAAAATGCTTATTGCTCATTGCACTGGCTGTAAATACGTGTACCTGAAGGGGTGAAACATTAAGGTATTTTCAGAATCTGAATTATAATGAGTTATTGATGAGGGAATCATTTAGGGGGCTTTGTTGTCTTGGGTAGATCAATCTATTTTAAACCTACCACTTAAACTTTTTTTCTTAAGTTACTTACTTACTGCCTACTACACCACTGGTGTTTAGGGAAGCAGTGAAGGTCCTCCATATCTGGTGGAGTTCAGGGCCTCCATCAGGAGTTTCCTCTCGGTTTTCACTCCTGTCAGTCACGCAGGACCTGGGTGGAGACTCGGCAATGCCATCGCACTCAGATGTGGAAGGATTCTTCATTGCTGTTTGCGTAACTATTTTTTTGTTAGACCTGTGCTGAACCGCAGAATCTGGAGAACCGGTGGACAACTCTTAGTCTGTCCTCTACCCTTTAACATGTTGGCATGGCTGACCCTACCAAGAGGGTGACTCCAGCCAACGTAGCTCTTGTGATTATTGAGGAACACAAGCCTCTAAACGCAGCAAGATTGTGATCCTCCTGAAGGTCTCCTAAGATACCAGACTCATATTTAATGGTAGAGAAGACTGAAATTCACTTGAAGCTATTTAGTGTTGATGTTAACTTTATTTTTATTGAAGCACGTTTGTTTTAAGTGGAATGGGCATGAAACAATAGAAAGAACTGTATAATGTAGAAGGCTATTGTGCCCATCATCTGTGCTGGGGTTTTGACGAAGCTGTTAATTTCACTTTCAGATTAGAAATTATTTTAAGCAATGTGATATACTTGGTATCAACATCATTCTGACGAGGGCTTTTTTTTATCTGAAGGAAACATTTCAGCTGACCTGAAATATCTAACTAGAATAAAGTTTGTAAATAACTAGAGGAAGTGCGGTTTTTTAGCAATCACAAACGGGAAGTATTTCAGGTGCATTAAGAACTGGATTTGTCCCACATAATTTTATCCCAGCAATTTCAGTCCAGGATAGAAAACGGCAGGCTGTCTGGAGCACATTAAGGATATCTGGCCATTTACCGGGGGATGGTTGTGGTGGTGTAATACAACTGCAAAAAATACTTTGGATATATTTGTACCGTACACAAAGCCTGGGATTCAAAAGAATACAACCTTTCAAAAACAATCTGATCAAGGATGAACAAGAGAAAATCTGCAGATTCTGGAAACCCAAGCATTGGATTCTGATGCAACACGAGTGAATCTGCAGATGCTGGAAATAAATAAAAACACAAAATGCTGGCAGAACTCAGCAGGCCATACAGCATCTATGGGAGGAGGTAGTGACGACGTTTCGGGCCGAAACCCTTCATCAGGAGTGAAGTAACATGGGATGGTCGAGGGGGGATGAGAAGTGGGGGGAGGGATAAAGTAGAGAGCTGGGAAGTGATAGGCTGGAGGGAAATGGGCTGGGGGAAGGTGGAGAATTATGGGAAATAAAAGAGAAAGAAAGGTAGGGCTGGGGGGTGATTATAGTGAGGGGGGAAAAAAGAGAGAAAGAGAACCAAACTAAAATTATAGATAGGGATGGGGTAAGGGGGGGCAGGGGTATCAACGGAGGTCTGTGAGTTGAATGTTCATGCCGGCAGGTAGGAGGCTACCTAGGCGGGAGATAAGGTATTGCTCCATCGACCTGCGTGTGGGCTCATCTTGACGGTAGAGGAGGCCATGGACAGACATGTCGGAGTGGGAGTGGTCTGTGGAATGGAAGTGTGTGGCCGCAGGGAGATCCCGCCACTGCTGGAGGACCGAGTGCCGGTGTTCGGCGAAACGGTCTCCCAGTCTGCGGTGGGTCTCCCCAATGTATAAATGGCCACATCGGGAGCACCGGATACAGTATATCAGCCCAGTTGACTCGCAGGTGAAGTGGTGCCTCACCTGAAAGGACTGTCTGGGGCCTAGGATGGTGGTGAGGGAAGAAGTGTGGGGGCAGGTGTAGCACTTCTTCCGTTTGCAGGGAGAAGTGCCTGGAGGAAGGTCGGTGGGGAGGGATGGGGGGAGATGAATGGACAAGGGAGTCGCGTAGGGAGCGATCCCTGCGGAAAGCCGAGAGTGGGGGGGAGGGGAAGATGTGTCTGGGTAAGGGGGGGCAGGGGTATCAACTGAGGTCTGTGAGTTGAATGTTCATGCCGGCAGGCAGGAGGCAACCTTCTGTATTATGTTGGCAGGCCACACTTTCAACAGAAAAACACACTCCCCAAACGTACAGTAATGCCTTTATAAAAACCTATTCTACCTTCCCATTTGCAAGGAATGGTCAAGTCAATTTGATTCCAGTGCCTTCAGTGAGATATTGATGTGAATTGGATTCTGATGTTCTGATGAAGGGTCTTGGCCTGAAACTTCGACTGCACTATTTTCCATAGATGATGCCTGGCCTGCTGAGTTCCTCCAGCATTTTGAGTGTGTTGATCAAGGATGAAATTGATTAGGTCTGTATTTCTTTGGGGAATTCTTCAGCCCAAGCTGTATGTACGTCTATGTACTTTAAATTAGGGTGTCGTCAGTAAATTGAAGGGAGCTAACTCAAAAATCCTTCACAAGTGGAACAGATGGGAAAGTGGCAAGGCGCCACCTACTGTAAGAATGGAACAAGACGCCACAGGAATATCCGTAACTAAAACAAAATCTTTTGAGATAGAATTTGTGTTACAAGTGAGTCTTATTAAACACACAGATGAATGTCTTTCTGTATTATGTTGACAGGCCACACTTTCAACAGAAAAAAAACACTCCCCAAATGTACAGTAATGCCTTTATAAAAACCTATTCTACCTTTCCATTTGCAAGGAATGGTCAAGCCAATTTGATTCCAGCGCCTTAAGTGATATATTGATGCGAATTGTGTCTTCCATACTAACTTTAATCTCTATTTAAGTACAATTAAAGTGTTGTGTTCACCTCTTGATGTTCTATTTTTGAAAAGACATTGAAATCATAGGATACTTGAATTTAGGCTTGGCAGATTACTTTCAAACATGGAAAACCACAGCTATGAGGAGAAATTTGAAACTTGGGAACCATTTCCCTTGAAACAGAGGAGATGAAAATGAGCTTAAAGTCAGAGGTTTGAAATAGTGTTGTGCATTGAATGGGTTGAATAGGGGAAAATCTTCTGCCTGGGGATCCACTGATCAGGTAGCAAACAATTAAAGTAGTTATTGGATGTGAGGAAAGTAGGGAAATCAATTTACATAGTCATTTCTTGGAAAGAAATATGTTGCTGATGGGAATAGCTGAAGTAGAGACCACTATACCTCTAAATGGAATTTAGGCAAATTTTTATACCGGAAAGAAGCACAGACTTACAGTATATTTAGAACAGGCAAGAAAGTGACAACAATTTTGGAGGGATCAATGCCCACCTGTTCCATAGATATTTATTATGTTCTGGTCATTTGAACAAATCACTCAGATTTCAGGTGGGCAGATGTACTTTTTCAGTAAAACACAACCCAACCACATTCCAAAGGTGTCCCTGGCAGGAAATCAGGAGCGATGATAAATTAAAGAAATGTTTTTTTGATTTTGTTATAAGCCTGGTACCATAATCTAAAAAGAAATTCAACAGCAAGGATCCACTTTGTGCCTAATTAACTCCTTTGGCATCAAGTTTCTTCTTCACACCATTGCCATCTCCGTATGAACTTTATTTCTCCATTTTTTTTCCTTCCCGTCCTCCATGAACTGCACAGGTCAGGATCTCGGTCCTCATAATTCTAGTATATCATCTTCAGCTTTTGTCAAGTAATCCAGTCACGTTCTGTAAATAGTCTTCCTTTCTCTTCAGGCTTCTCCAGCTTGTTACCTTGGATCGTGCCTTCCAATTACCTGAATTTCATCAAATGCACATTTCCCTTTTCTGTACCCATGTCAGAACCTGCTGTCATCACCCCTACAATCTGGATTTTCAGAATCCAAAAATATTTGCAGTGTCACTTTCCAATTTCTGTATTTTCATTAAAACTGTCAGGCCTGCTTGCTCCTGCAGGCACCTCCCAGTCTCCAGCCAGCTAACAGGATTTACCTGCCTCTCATTCCAGACTCCTAACCAATGTTCCCTCTCAGGTGTGCATGCGTGCGTGTGCACACATCTTTTGCAACTAGCGCACAAAGGAATTTAAACTCCGCACAAAAGGTTATCACCTTCTACCCCGTGGCATGTTAAGTATTTTTCATGATTGTACATAATCGCATTTCCTTTTCTGGTTTCTGGTGTGGACGGTGATCTGTCTGCAGATTTTAGAACTAGCTGATTTATACCGTTTTTATTGAAGAAATTATTGATTCACCATGTCAAATGCCAAGGAAGCAAAGGGCGTGAAGCACAAATTAACTGCTATATCATTTACAGCGGAATGGATTAATGAAACTGTAGAAATTGCTACACCGGAAACTTGTGAGGTCAGGAACGTGCAGCTATGAGGGATATTTATCTACAATACAGACACTGGTGTTACTTGCATGTATTGCTGAAATGCAAAAGTTGCTGGAGAATTTGTAGTGGGAAGAAGTGTAGTGATATTTGGAAATTTGACCTTTTAAAGCGTCATTTAGCAAGAAAAGAACATATGGATGTTGTGCAAAAGCTCCAGCAATAAAATCCTTCATTACCCACTACAGGCCTGTTGCATATGTTCAGTGAGAGTGCAGATGAATGTGAGTGAAAACGATCAAACCCAGAGGAGATTGAAGTTCTTATTGGCAGTTGTTTTATTTCTTTAGCAATGAACAACAAACTGGACTCAGTAGTTTATTATCCTTAGAATAGCTTCAGGTTTGCTTCCACTTAAAAAGTCAATGCACACATGTCGCTGGCAAAAAACTGCACAGAACAAGATTTTTGCACACACTGGTCTTTACAAGTGAGAGAAACATTGCTCTCTCCTATTTATCAGCAGTTCTCATCCACAGTCCTTGTTCACTCATTAAACCAGCCAGCATTAACCTATTGCCCTAGCCTGCACTCACCCTGCCTAAGGTTTACCTGTGTTTAGTTTGTGTTCTCTCTTGTTTTGTGGCACTTTGTGGCTTATTACTTTACAGTCTATTATTAAAGTTATCGGTTACTGCTGCATCTTCTCCGCTGCTCTGCTTTTGGGTCAAGCCACGGCCACGTTTCCTCACAGGGTGAGGGAACAACTTATTGACCCAGAAAAATACTCTCACCTAAAGGAACTTGTCCACCAACACGGCTCCCCGGCTCCCCGGCTCCCCGGCTCCCCAGCTCAGTGCAGCAGTTACACACCAGTCAACCTCTTCCCTCTGAGCCCCAGATCCCCGTGCCCAGATGTTTCGATGGATCTCCAAACTGATGCCACAACTTTCTGTCCCACTGTGTCTTACACACTGAGCTCCAGCCGTCTCGGTATTCTACAGACGGGGCAAAGGTTGCCTTCCTCATCTCTGTCTGGCCTGGGCTATCGCTAACTGGGACAACAAAGCCCCCATTTCCAACAAACATGAGGATCTCACCACTGGGTTTCCAGCCATCTGGGAAGTGGAAGGGAGGCAGTGGATTTGATACTTTGCCTGCACTGCGGCTCACGCTCTGTGCTGGAGACAGCGGGAGCCCTCGACCTCATCCAACTCACACAGGAATATCATGACTTAGCCGTCGCCTTCAGTAAAAAGGAAGCCAGTACCCTGCCACATCACCGACCACACAACTGCGCGATCATCCTCCTCCCAGGCAACAGCTCTCCCCGAAGCCAACTGTTCTCCGTCTCCCTCCTGCAACCCAAGTTATGAATGACTGTATCACCAAAGACTTTATTCGACCATGCCAGTCCCCAGTTGGTGCAGGATTCCTCTTTGTCAAAAAGAAAGATGAGGGTCTTCTCCCTTGCATTGACTAACTACCGTGGTCTTAACAAAATCACCATTAAGAAACACTACCCTCTCCCATGGAAGCAACACACACAAAATGCTAGAGGAACTCAGCAGGCCAGGAAACATCTACGGAGAAGAGTACAGTCAATGTTTCAGGCTGAAACCCTTCATCAGGACTGGAGAAAAAAAGATGAGGAGTCAGCGTAAGAAGGGTGGGGGAGGGGAGGAAGAAACACAAGGTGATAGATGAAACCGGGGTCTGGGGGTGGGGGGGGTGAAGTAAAGAGCTGGGAAGTTGATTGGTGAAAGAGACACAGGGTTGGGGAAAGGGGAATCTGATAGGAGAGGACAGAAGGCCATGGAAGAAAGAAAAGTGGGAGGAGCACCAGAGGGAGGTGAGGAGATAGGGTGAGAGAGGGAAATGAGAATGGGGAATGGTGAAGTCATTACCAGAAGTTCAAGAAATTAATGTTCATGTCATCAGGTTGGAGACTACCCAGGCAGAATATAAGGTGTTGCTCCTCCAACCTGAGTGTGGTCTCATTGATGCAGTAGAGGAGACCATGGACTGACATGTTGGAATGGGAATGGGAAATGGAATTAAAATGGGTGGCCACTGGGAGGTCCCGCTTTACCTGGCAGACAGAGTGTAGGTGCCCAGCACTGGCCTCAACCGCACCTCTTCCACTTCACGCACGTCAGCCCTCACCGCATTCTCCCGCCACCCCATCGGGGTTAGGGTTCCTCTTGTCCTCACCTATCATCCCACCACCTCCATGTCCAGCACATAATTCTCCATAATTTCCACCATCTCCATCGGGATCCCACCACCAAGCACATCTTTCCCTCCCCCCACTTCCCACTTTTTGCAGGGGTCGCTCCCTACGCGACCCCCTTGTCCATTTGTCTCTCCCCACTGATCTCCCTCCTGCCACTTATCCTTGCAAGTGGAACAAGTGCTACACCTGCCCCTACACATTCACCCTCACTACCATTGAGGGCTCTAAACGGTCCTTCCAGGTGAGGTGACACTTCACTTAGGAGTCTGTCAGGGTCATCCACTATATCTGGTGCTCCGTATGTCGGTGAGACCTGACGTAGATTGAGGGACCATTTCACTGAGCACCTTTACTCTGTCTGCCAGAAAAAGTGTAATCTCCCAGTGGCCGCCCATTTTAATTCCACTTCCCATTCCCATTGTGACAAGTCAGTCCATGGCCTCCTCTACTGTCACGATGAGACCACACTCGGGTTGTAGGAGCAACACCTTATATTCCAACTGAGTAGCCTCCAACCTGATTACACGAACATCGATTTCTTGAATTTCCAGTAGTGCCTGTCTTCACCAATCCCCATTCCCATTTCCCTTTCTCACCTTATCTCCTCACCTGCCCATCACCTCCCTCAGGTGCTCCCCCACCCTTTTCTTTCTCCCACGGCCTTCTGTCCTCTCCTATCAGATTCCCCTTTCTCCAGCCCTGTATCCCTTTCACCAATCGACTTCCAGCTCTTTACTTCGCACCTCCTCCCCCTCCCGGTTTCACCTATCACCTTGCATTTCTTCCTTCCCTCCCCCCTCATCTTCCTACTCTGACTCCTCATCTTTTTTACTCCAGTCCTGATGAAGAACCTCCTCCAAAAACATCGACTGTACTCTTTTCCGTAGATGTTGCCTGGCTAGCTGAGTTTCTGCTGCATTTTGTGTGTGTTGTACTCTCTCTTTGATGGATAGTGCATTTGAAACGCTCCGTGGAGCTGAGATCGTCACCAAACTGAATGTACATGACAGTACTAAACTACTGTCATGATGTACACTGGCAACGGTGGAACCCCAGTGTGGAGGAAAGGCAAATTCCCATGTAGAAATGGCAACCACAGTTCATACTTTGGAAGGACAACAGAATATCGGTGGCTCAACTGAGCGACATCAAGAGATGAAACAAACTCAGAGCTAGAACTCCACAGTAAGTTCGAATTGAGCGTCCGCTTAAATAATCACAGATGTGGTAAACACGTGCCAGACAAAATACACTTAACAAGATTAAACAGAAATAACCAGGGATTAATGACTCTTGTTAAAACAACAATTAACAAATTCATGTGCTCCAGAAACCTCAGTGCCCGATGCTCTCTGGCTCCCCGCACAGGCCAAAAGTGCTCATTACAGTACCCCCATCCCTGTGGCCAACACCTGACCAAACTGGGAGACCTGGGGAACTCAGGACAGGGCTGGTGATCTCGAGACAGGCCTGGGGAACTCTGGACATAGAATACTTAGGAAACATTGAATAAACCTCAGGAGCATAAAATAAAACTCAGGAATATGGAATAAAACTCAAGAACATTGTATAAATGTCAGAAACATTGAATAAAACTCAGAGACATGAACTAAATCTCGCTAGTATTGAATAACTCTTGGAAACATGGAATAAATCTCAGGATCAGTGAATAGTCCTAAGAAACCTGGAAGGCCATGGGAGATTAAAGAAACCTTGATGATCTTGAAAACCTTGGAAAAAGATTTGAACTTAGAGAAGCTTGGAACATGGTCTAGAGAAACTCAGAACCTAAACTAGAGACAATTGGAAAATAACCAATGTCAAGACACTCCTGTACAACCTCCGTTGGGACCTTTACATTGCTCGGACTTTGTCAGACATGCACTGACAATGGTGGAAACTAAGTGCAGAGGAAAGACAGACTCCCAAACAGAGATGGGAGACACAGATTATACATAGGAATTCCATCAGAACATTTGTGGCTTGACCATGTGATACCATGAGACGAAACATTCTCAAAACTAAGACCCTGTGATAAGTGCTAATCAGGGGCTGGTTAAATAATCACCAGGGCAGAAAACTCATGCCAGACAAAATTGACAAGATTAAACAGAAAGCACCAGGGATTAATGACTCTTGTTAACACAATAATTAACAAATTCATGGGCTCTGCTAGAATCCTCAGTCCAATAGTCTCTGGCTCCCCGCACAGGCCCGAAGAATTCATTACAACTACAAATATGTTGCTGCCAGGTGTGTAAATGTTTGTTCCTGCCAGGTGTGTTGCTGACAGGTATGTATATATTTGTTGCTGCCAGGTGTGTATATATTTGTTGCTGCCAGGTGTGTTGCTGACAGGTGTGTATATATTTGTTGCTGACATGGGTGTATATATTTGTTGCTGACAGTTGTGTATATGTTTGTTGCTGCCAGGTGTGTATATATTTGTTGCTGCCAGGTGTGTATATGTTTGTTGCTGCCAGGTGTGTTGCTGCCAGGTGTGTATATGTTTGTTGCTGCCAGGTGTGTATATGTTTGTTGCTGCCAGGTGTGTATATATTTGTTGCTGCCAGGTGTGTTGCTGACAGGTGTGTATATATTTGTTGCTGCCAGGTGTGTATATATTTGTTGCTGCCAGGTGTGTTGCTGACAGGTATGTATATATTTGTTGCTGCCAGGTGTGTATATATTTGTTGCTGCCAGGTGTGTTGCTGACAGGTGTGTATATATTTGTTGCTGACATGGGTGTATATATTTGTTGCTGACAGTTGTGTATATGTTTGTTGCTGCCAGGTGTGTATATATTTGTTGCTGCCAGGTGTGTTGCTGACAGGTGTGTATATATTTGTTGCTGACATGGGTGTATATATTTGTTGCTGACAGTTGTGTATATGTTTGTTGCTGCCAGGTGTGTATATATTAGTTGCTGCCAGGTGTGTATATGTTTGTTGCTGCCAGGTGTGTTGCTGCCAGGTGTGTATATGTTTGTTGCTGCCAGGTGTGTATATGTTTGTTGCTGCCAGCTGTGTATATATTTGTTGCTGCCAGGTGTGTTGCTGACAGGTGTGTATATATTTGTTGCTGCCAGGTGTGTATATATTTGTTGCTGCCAGGTGTGTTGCTGACAGGTGTGTATATATTTGTTGCTGACATGGGTGTATATATTTGTTGCTGACAGTTGTGTATATGTTTGTTGCTGCCAGGTGTGTTGCTGACAGGTATGTATATATTTGTTGCTGACATGGGTGTATATATTTGTTGCTGACAGTTGTGTATATGTTTGTTGCTGCCAGGTGTGTTGCTGACAGGTGTGTATATATTTGTTGCTGACATGGGTGTATATATTTGTTGCTGACAGTTGTGTATATGTTTGTTGCTGCCAGGTGTGTATATATTAGTTGCTGCCAGGTGTGTATATGTTTGTTGCTGCCAGGTGTGTTGCTGCCAGGTGTGTATATGTTTGTTGCTGCCAGGTGTGTATATGTTTGTTGCTGCCAGCTGTGTATATATTTGTTGCTGCCAGGTGTGTTGCTGACAGGTGTGTATATATTTGTTGCTGCCAGGTGTGTATATATTTGTTGCTGCCAGGTGTGTTGCTGACAGGTGTGTATATATTTGTTGCTGACATGGGTGTATATATTTGCTGCTGACAGTTGTGTATATGTTTGTTGCTGCCAGGTGTGTTGCTGACAGGTATGTATATATTTGTTGCTGACATGGGTGTATATATTTGTTGCTGACAGTTGTGTATATGTTTGTTGCTGCCAGGTGTGTTGCTGACAGGTGTGTATATATTTGTTGCTGACATGGGTGTATATATTTGTTGCTGACAGTTGTGTATATGTTTGTTGCTGCCAGGTGTGTATATATTAGTTGCTGCCAGGTGTGTATATGTTTGTTGCTGCCAGGTGTGTTGCTGCCAGGTGTGTATATGTTTGTTGCTGCCAGGTGTGTATATGTTTGTTGCTGCCAGCTGTGTATATATTTGTTGCTGCCAGGTGTGTTGCTGACAGGTGTGTATATATTTGTTGCTGCCAGGTGTGTATATATTTGTTGCTGCCAGGTGTGTTGCTGACAGGTGTGTATATATTTGTTGCTGACATGGGTGTATATATTTGTTGCTGACAGTTGTGTATATGTTTGTTGCTGCCAGGTGTGTATATATTTGTTGCTGCCAGGTGTGTATATGTTTGTTGCTGCCAGGTGTGTTGCTGCCAGGTGTGTATATGTTTGTTGCTGCCAGGTGTGTATATGTTTGTTGCTGCCAGGTGTGTATATATTTGTTGCTGCCAGGTGTGTTGCTGACAGGTGTGTATATATTTGTTGCTGCCAGGTGTGTATATATTTGTTGCTGCCAGGTGTGTTGCTGACAGGTATGTATATATTTGTTGCTGCCAGGTGTGTATATATTTGTTGCTGCCAGGTGTGTTGCTGACAGGTGTGTATATATTTGTTGCTGACATGGGTGTATATATTTGTTGCTGACAGTTGTGTATATGTTTGTTGCTGCCAGGTGTGTATATATTTGTTGCTGCCAGGTGTGTATATGTTTGTTGCTGCCAGGTGTGTATATGTTTGTTGCTGCCAGGTGTGTATATATTTGTTGCTGCCAGGTGTGTATATGTTTGTTGCTGCCAGGTGTGTTGCTGCCAGGTGTGTATATGTTTGTTGCTGCCAGGTGTGTATATGTTTGTTGCTGCCAGGTGTGTATATATTTGTTGCTGCCAGGTGTGTTGCTGACAGGTGTGTATATATTTGTTGCTGCCAGGTGTGTATATATTTGTTGCTGCCAGGTGTGTTGCTGACAGGTATGTATATATTTGTTGCTGCCAGGTGTGTATATATTTGTTGCTGCCAGGTGTGTTGCTGACAGGTGTGTATATATTTGTTGCTGCCAGGTGTGTATATATTTGTTGCTGCCAGGTGTGTATATATTTGTAGCTGCCAGGTGTGCTGCTCCCAGGTGTGTATATATTTGTTGCTGCCAGGTGTGTATATATTTGTTGCTGCCTGGTGTGTTGCTGCCAGGTGTGTATATGTTTGTTGCTGCCAGGTGTGTATATGTTTGTTGCTGCCAGGTGTGTATATGTTTGTTGCTGCCAGGTGTGTTGCTGACAGGAGTGTATATATTTGTTGCTGCCAGGTGTGTATATATTTGTTGCTGCCAGGTGTGTTGCTGACAGGTGTGTATATATTTGTTGCTGCCAGGTGTGTATATATTTGTTGCTGCCAGGTGTGTTGCTGATAGGTGTGTATATATTTGTTGCTGCCAGGTGTGTATATGTTTGTTGCTGCCAGGTGTGTTGCTGACAGTTGTGTATATGTTTGTTGCTGCCAGGTGTGTTGCTGACAGGTGTGTATATATTTGTTGCTGCCAGGTGTGTATATGTTTGTTGCTGCCAGGTGTGTATATATTTGTTGCTGCCAGGTGTGTATATATTTGTTGCTGCCAGGTGTGTTGCTGACAGGTGTGTATATATTTGTTGCTGACATGGGTGTATATATTTGTTGCTGACAGTTGTGTATATGTTTGTTGCTGCCAGGTGTGTATATATTTGTTGCTGCCAGGTGTGTTGCTGACAGGTGTGTATATATTTGTTGCTGCCAGGTGTGTTGCTGACAGGTGTGTATATATTTGTTGCTGCCAGGTGTGTATATATTTGTTGCTGCCAGGTGTGTTGCTGACAGGTGTGTATATATTTGTTGCTGCCAGGTGTGTTGCTGACAGGTGTGTATATATTTGTTGCTGCCAGGTGTGTATATATTTGTTGCTGACAGGTGTGTATATATCTGTTGCTGACAGGTGTGTATATATCTGTTGCTGCCAGGTGTGTATATATTTGTTGCTGCCAGGTGTGTATATATTTGTTGCTGACAGGTGTGTTGCTGACAGGTGTGTATATGTTTGTTGCTGCCAGGTGTGAATATATTTGTTGCTGACAGTTGTGTATATGTTTGTTGCTGCCAGGTGTGTTGCTGACAGGTGTGTATATGTTTGTTGCTGCCAGGTGTGTATATATTTGTTGCTGCCAGGTGTGTATATGTTTGTTGCTGCCAGGTGTGTATATGTTTGTTGCTGCCAGGTGTGTATATATTTGTTTGCTGCCAGGTGTGTATATATTTGTTGCTGACAGGTGTGTATATATTTGTTGCTGCCAGGTGTGTATATGTTTGTTGCTGCCAGGTGTGTATATGTTTGTTGCTGCCAGGTGTGTATATATCTGTTGCTGCCAGGTGTGTATATATTTGTTGCTGCCAGGTGTGTATATGTTTGTTGCTGCCAGGTGTGTATATATTTGTTGCTGCCAGGTGTGTTGCTGCCAGGTGTGTATATATTTGTTACTGCCAGGTGTGTATATATTTGTTGCTGCCAGGTGTGTATATATCTGTTGCTGCCAGGTGTGTATATGTTTGTTGCTGCCAGGTCTGTATATATCTGTTGCTGCCAGGTGTGTTGCAGCCAGGTGTGTATATATTTGTTACTGCCAGGTGTGTATATATTTGTTGCTGCCAGGTGTGTATATAATTGTTGCTGCCAGGTGTGTATATATTTGTTGCTGCCAGGTGTGTTGCTGACAGGTATGTATATATTTGTTTCTGCCAGGTGTGTATATATTTGTTGCTGCCAGGTGTGTTGCTGACAGGTGTGTATATATTTGTTGCTGCCAGGTGTGTATATATTTGTTGCTGCCAGGTGTGTTGCTGACAGGTGTGTATATATTTGTTGCTGCCAGGTGTGTATATGTTTGTTGCTGCCAGGTGTGTATAAATTTGTTGCTGCCAGGTGTGTATATGTTTGTTGCTGCCAGGTGAGTATATATTTGTTGCTGACAGGTGTGTATATATTTGTTGCTGCCAGGTGTGTATATGTTTGTTGCTGCCAGGTGTGTTGCTGACAGGTGTGTATATATTTGTTGCTGCCAGGTGTGTTGCTGACAGGTGTGTATATATTTGTTGCTGCCAGGTGTGTATATATTTGTTGCTGACAGGTGTGTTGCTGACAGGTGTGTATATGTTTGTTGCTGCCAGGTGTGAATATATTTGTTGCTGACAGTTGTGTATATGTTTGTTGCTGCCAGCTGTGTTGCTGACAGGTGTGTATATGTTTGTTGCTGCCAGGTGTGTATATATTTGTTGCTGCCAGGTGTGTATATGTTTGTTGCTGACAGGTGTGTTGCTGCCAGGTGTGTATATGTTTGTTGCTGCCAGGTGTGTTGCTGCCAGGTGTGTATATGTTTGTTGCTGACAGGTGTGTTGCTGCCAGGTGTGTTGCTGCCAGGTGTGTATATATTTGTTGCTGCCAGGTGTGTTGCTGACAGGTGTGTATATATTTGTTGCTGCCAGGTGTGTATATGTTTGTTGCTGACAGGTGTGTATATGTTTGTTGCTGCCAGGTGTGTATATATCTGTTGCTGCCAGGTGTGTATATATTTGTTGCTGCCAGGTGTGTATATGTTTGTTGCTGCCAGGTGTGTATATGTTTGTTGCTGCCAGGTGTGTATATGTTTGTTGCTGACAGGTGTGTATATATTTGTTGCTGACAGGTGTGTATATATCTGTTGCTGCCAGGTGTGTATATATCTGTTGCTGCCAGGTGTGTATATGTTTGTTGCTGCCAGGTGTGTATATATTTGTTGCTGGCAGGTGTGTATATGTTTGTTGCTGCCAGGTGTGTATATGTTTGTTGCTGACAGGTGTGTATATGTTTGTTGCTGCCAGGTGTGTATATATCTGTTGCTGCCAGGTGTGTTGCTGACAGGTGTGTATATATTTGTTGCTGCCAGGTGTGTATATATTTGTTGCTGCCAGGTGTGTATATTTCTGTTGCTGCCAGGTGTGTATATATCTGTTGCTGCCAGGTGTGTTGCTGCCAGGTGTGTATATATTTGTTACTGCCAGGTGTGTATATATTTGTTGCTGCCAGGTGTGTATATATCTGTTGCTGCCAGGTGTGTATATATCTGTTGCTGCCAGGTGTGTATATGTTTGTTGCTGCCAGGTGTGTATATATTTGTTGCTGCCAGGTGTGTATATATTTGTTGCTGCCAGGTGAATATATATTTGTTGCTGCCAGGTGTGTATATATCTGTTGCTGCCAGGTGTGTTGCTGCCAGGTGTGTATATATTTGTTACTGCCAGGTGTGTATATATTTGTTGCTGCCAGGTGTGTATATATTTGTTGCTGCCAGGTGTGTATATATTTGTTGCTGCCAGGTGAATATATATTTGTTGCTGCCAGGTGTGTATATATCTGTTGCTGCCAGGTGTGTTGCTGCCAGGTGTGTATATATTTGTTACTGCCAGGTGTGTATATATTTGTTGCTGCCAGGTGTGTATATGTTTGTTGCTGACAGGTGTGTTGCTGCCAGGTGTGTATATGTTTGTTGCTGCCAGGTGTGTATATATTTGTTGCTGCCAGGTGTGTATATATTTGTTGCTGCCAGGTGAATATATATTTGTTGCTGCCAGGTGTGTATATATCTGTTGCTGCCAGGTGTGTTGCTGCCAGGTGTGTATATATTTGTTGCTGCCAGGTGTGTATATGTTTGTTGCTGCCAGGTCTGTATATATCTGTTGCTGCCAGGTGTGTTGCAGCCAGGTGTGTATATATTTGTTACTGCCAGGTGTGTATATATTTGTTGCTGCCAGGTGTGTATATGTTTGTTGCTGCCAGGTGTGTATATGTTTGTTGCTGCCAGGTGTGTATATATCTGTTGCTGCCAGGTGTGTATATATTTGTTACTGCCAGGTGTGTATATATTTGTTGCTGCCAGGTGTGTATATATCTGTTGCTGCCAGGTGTGTATATGTTTGTTGCTGACAGGTGTGTATATGTTTGTTACTGCCAGGTGTGTTAATGTTTGTTGCTGCCAGGTGTGTATATATCTGTTGCTGCCAGGTGTGTATATATCTGTTGCTGCCAGGTGTGTATATATTTGTTGCTGCCAGGTGTGTATATATTTGTTGCTGCCAGGTGTGTTGCTGATAGGTGTGTATATATTTGTTGCTGCCAGGTGTGTATATATTTGTTGCTGCCAGGTGTGTATATGTTTGTTGCTGCCAGGTGTGTATATGTTTGTTGCTGACAGGTGTGTATATATTTGTTGCTGCCAGGTGTGTATATAATTGTTGCTGCCAGGTGTGTATATATTTGTTGCTGCCAGGTGTGTTGCTGACAGGTATGTATATATTTGTTTCTGCCAGGTGTGTATATATTTGTTGCTGCCAGGTGTGTTGCTGACAGGTGTGTATATATTTGTTGCTGCCAGGTGTGTATATATTTGTTGCTGCCAGGTGTGTTGCTGACAGGTGTGTATATATTTGTTGCTGCCAGGTGTGTATATGTTTGTTGCTGCCAGGTGTGTATAAATTTGTTGCTGCCAGGTGTGCATATGTTTGTTGCTGCCAGGTGAGTATATATTTGTTGCTGACAGGTGTGTATATATTTGTTGCTGCCAGGTGTGTATATGTTTGTTGCTGCCAGGTGTGTTGCTGACAGGTGTGTATATATTTGTTGCTGCCAGGTGTGTTGCTGACAGGTGTGTATATATTTGTTGCTGCCAGGTGTGTATATATTTGTTGCTGACAGGTGTGTTGCTGACAGGTGTGTATATGTTTGTTGCTGCCAGGTGTGAATATATTTGTTGCTGACAGTTGTGTATATGTTTGTTGCTGCCAGCTGTGTTGCTGACAGGTGTGTATATGTTTGTTGCTGCCAGGTGTGTATATATTTGTTGCTGCCAGGTGTGTATATGTTTGTTGCTGACAGGTGTGTTGCTGCCAGGTGTGTATATGTTTGTTGCTGCCAGGTGTGTTGCTGCCAGGTGTGTATATGTTTGTTGCTGACAGGTGTGTTGCTGCCAGGTGTGTTGCTGCCAGGTGTGTATATATTTGTTGCTGCCAGGTGTGTTGCTGACAGGTGTGTATATATTTGTTGCTGCCAGGTGTGTATATGTTTGTTGCTGACAGGTGTGTATATGTTTGTTGCTGCCAGGTGTGTATATATCTGTTGCTGCCAGGTGTGTATATATTTGTTGCTGCCAGGTGTGTATATGTTTGTTGCTGCCAGGTGTGTATATATTTGTTGCTGCCAGGTGTGTATATGTTTGTTGCTGACAGGTGTGTATATATTTGTTGCTGACAGGTGTGTATATATCTGTTGCTGCCAGGTGTGTATATATCTGTTGCTGCCAGGTGTGTATATGTTTGTTGCTGCCAGGTGTGTATATATTTGTTGCTGGCAGGTGTGTATATGTTTGTTGCTGCCAGGTGTGTATATGTTTGTTGCTGACAGGTGTGTATATGTTTGTTGCTGCCAGGTGTGTATATATCTGTTGCTGCCAGGTGTGTTGCTGACAGGTGTATATATATTTGTTGCTGCCAGGTGTGTATATATTTGTTGCTGCCAGGTGTGTATATTTCTGTTGCTGCCAGGTGTGTATATATCTGTTGCTGCCAGGTGTGTTGCTGCCAGGTGTGTATATATTTGTTACTGCCAGGTGTGTATATATTTGTTGCTGCCAGGTGTGTATATATCTGTTGCTGCCAGGTGTGTATATATCTGTTGCTGCCAGGTGTGTATATGTTTGTTGCTGCCAGGTGTGTATATATTTGTTGCTGCCAGGTGTGTATATATTTGTTGCTGCCAGGTGAATATATATTTGTTGCTGCCAGGTGTGTATATATCTGTTGCTGCCAGGTGTGTTGCTGCCAGGTGTGTATATATTTGTTACTGCCAGGTGTGTATATATTTGTTGCTGCCAGGTGTGTATATATTTGTTGCTGCCAGGTGTGTATATATTTGTTGCTGCCAGGTGAATATATATTTGTTGCTGCCAGGTGTGTATATATCTGTTGCTGCCAGGTGTGTTGCTGCCAGGTGTGTATATATTTGTTACTGCCAGGTGTGTATATATTTGTTGCTGACAGGTGTGTTGCTGCCAGGTGTGTATATATTTGTTGCTGCCAGGTGTGTTGCTGACAGGTGTGTATATATTTGTTGCTGCCAGGTGTGTATATATTTGTTGCTGCCAGGTGTGTATATTTTTGTTGCTGCCAGGTGTGTATATATCTGTTGCTGCCAGGTGTGTTGCTGCCAGGTGTGTATATATTTGTTACTGCCAGGTGTGTATATATTTGTTGCTGCCAGGTGTGTATATATCTGTTGCTGCCAGTTGTGTATATATCTGTTGCTGCCAGGTGTGTATATGTTTGTTGCTGCCAGGTGTGTATATATTTGTTGCTGCCAGGTGTGTATATATTTGTTGCTGCCAGGTGAATATATATTTGTTGCTGCCAGGTGTGTATATATCTGTTGCTGCCAGGTGTGTTGCTGCCAGGTGTGTATATATTTGTTACTGCCAGGTGTGTATATATTTGTTGCTGCCAGGTGTGTATATATCTGTTGCTGACAGGTGTGTATATATCTGTTGCTGCCAGGTGTGTATATATTTGTTGCTGCCAGGTGTGTATATATTTGTTGCTGCCAGGTGTGTATATGTTTGTTGCTGCCAGGTCTGTATATATCTGTTGCTGCCAGGTGTGTTGCAGCCAGCTGTGTATATATTTGTTACTGCCAGGTGTGTATATATTTGTTGCTGCCAGGTGTGTATATGTTTGTTGCTGCCAGGTGTGTATATGTTTGTTGCTGCCAGGTGTGTATATGTTTGTTGCTGCCAGGTGTGTATATATCTGTTGCTGCCAGGTGTGTATATATTTGTTACTGCCAGGTGTGTATATATTTGTTGCTGCCAGGTGTGTATATATCTGTTGCTGCCAGGTGTGTATATGTTTGTTGCTGACAGGTGTGTATATGTTTGTTACTGCCAGGTGTGTTAATGTTTGTTGCTGCCAGGTGTGTATATATCTGTTGCTGCCAGGTGTGTATATATCTGTTGCTGCCAGGTGTGTATATATTTGTTGCTGCCAGGTGTGTATATATTTGTTGCTGCCAGGTGTGTTGCTGATAGGTGTGTATATATTTGTTGCTGCCAGGTGTGTATATATTTGTTGCTGCCAGGTGTGTATATGTTTGTTGCTGCCAGGTGTGTATATGTTTGTTGCTGACAGGTGTGTATATATTTGTTGCTGCCAGGTGTGTATATAATTGTTGCTGCCAGGTGTGTATATATTTGTTGCTGCCAGGTGTGTTGCTGACAGGTATGTATATATTTGTTTCTGCCAGGTGTGTATATATTTGTTGCTGCCAGGTGTGTTGCTGACAGGTGTGTATATATTTGTTGCTGCCAGGTGTGTATATATTTGTTGCTGCCAGGTGTGTTGCTGACAGGTGTGTATATATTTGTTGCTGCCAGGTGTGTATATGTTTGTTGCTGCCAGGTGTGTATAAATTTGTTGCTGCCAGGTGTGTATATGTTTGTTGCTGCCAGGTGAGTATATATTTGTTGCTGACAGGTGTGTATATATTTGTTGCTGCCAGGTGTGTATATGTTTGTTGCTGCCAGGTGTGTTGCTGACAGGTGTGTATATATTTGTTGCTGCCAGGTGTGTTGCTGGCAGGTGTGTATATATTTGTTGCTGCCAGGTGTGTATATATTTGTTGCTGACAGGTGTGTTGCTGACAGGTGTGTATATGTTTGTTGCTGCCAGGTGTGAATATATTTGTTGCTGACAGTTGTGTATATGTTTGTTGCTGCCAGCTGTGTTGCTGACAGGTGTGTATATGTTTGTTGCTGCCAGGTGTGTATATATTTGTTGCTGCCAGGTGTGTATATGTTTGTTGCTGACAGGTGTGTTGCTGCCAGGTGTGTATATGTTTGTTGCTGCCAGGTGTGTTGCTGCCAGGTGTGTATATGTTTGTTGCTGACAGGTGTGTTGCTGCCAGGTGTGTTGCTGCCAGGTGTGTATATATTTGTTGCTGCCAGGTGTGTTGCTGACAGGTGTGTATATATTTGTTGCTGCCAGGTGTGTATATGTTTGTTGCTGACAGGTGTGTATATGTTTGTTGCTGCCAGGTGTGTATATATCTGTTGCTGCCAGGTGTGTATATATTGGTTGCTGCCAGGTGTGTATATGTTTGTTGCTGCCAGGTGTGTATATGTTTGTTGCTGCCAGGTGTGTATATGTTTGTTGCTGACAGGTGTGTATATATTTGTTGCTGACAGGTGTGTATATATCTGTTGCTGCCAGGTGTGTATATGTTTGTTGCTGCCAGGTGTGTATATATTTGTTGCTGGCAGGTGTGTATATGTTTGTTGCTGCCAGGTGTGTATATGTTTGTTGCTGACAGGTGTGTATATGTTTGTTGCTGCCAGGTGTGTATATATCTGTTGCTGCCAGGTGTGTTGCTGACAGGTGTGTATATATTTGTTGCTGCCAGGTGTGTATATATTTGTTGCTGCCAGGTGTGTATATTTCTGTTGCTGCCAGGTGTGTATATATCTGTTGCTGCCAGGTGTGTTGCTGCCAGGTGTGTATATATTTGTTACTGCCAGGTGTGTATATATTTGTTGCTGCCAGGTGTGTATATATCTGTTGCTGCCAGGTGTGTATATATCTGTTGCTGCCAGGTGTGTATATGTTTGTTGCTGCCAGGTGTGTATATATTTGTTGCTGCCAGGTGTGTATATATTTGTTGCTGCCAGGTGAATATATATTTGTTGCTGCCAGGTGTGTATATATCTGTTGCTGCCAGGTGTGTTGCTGCCAGGTGTGTATATATTTGTTACTGCCAGGTGTGTATATATTTGTTGCTGCCAGGTGTGTATATATTTGTTGCTGACAGGTGTGTATATATTTGTTGCTGCCAGGTGTGTATATGTTTGTTGCTGCCAGGTCTGTATATATCTGTTGCTGCCAGGTGTGTTGCAGCCAGGTGTGTATATATTTGTTACTGCCAGGTGTGTATATATTTGTTGCTGCCAGGTGTGTATATGTTTGTTGCTGCCAGGTGTGTATATGTTTGTTGCTGCCAGGTGTGTATATATCTGTTGCTGCCAGGTGTGTATATATTTGTTACTGCCAGGTGTGTATATATTTGTTGCTGCCAGGTGTGTATATATCTGTTGCTGCCAGGTGTGTATATGTTAGTTGCTGACAGGTGTGTATATGTTTGTTACTGCCAGGTGTGTTAATGTTTGTTGCTGCCAGGTGTGTATATATCTGTTGCTGCCAGGTGTGTATATATTTGTTGCTGCCAGGTGTGTATATATTTGTTGCTGCCAGGTGTGTATATATTTGTTGCTGCCAGGTGTGTTGCTGATAGGTGTGTATATATTTGTTGCTGCCAGTTGTGTATATATTTGTTGCTGCCAGGTGTGTATATGTTTGTTGCTGCCAGGTGTGTATATGTTTGTTGCTGCCAGGTGTGTATATATTTGTTGCTGCCAGGTGTGTTGATGCCAGGTGTGAATATATTTGTTGCTGCCAGGTGTGTATATATTTGTTGCTGACAGGTGTGTATATATTTGTTGCTGCCAGGTGAATATATATTTGTTGCTGCCAGGTGTGTTGCTGACAGGTGTGTATATATTTGTTGCTGCCAGGTGTGTATATAATTGTTGCTGCCAGGTGTGTTGCTGACAGGTGTGTATATATTTGTTGCTGCCAGGTGTGTATATATTTGTTGCTGCCAGGTGTGTTGCTGACAGGTGTGTATATATTTGTTTCTGCCAGGTGTGTATATATTTGTTGCTGCCAGGTGTGTATATATTTGTTGCTGCCAGGTGTGTTGCTGACAGGTGTGTATATATTTGTTGCTGCCAGGTGTGTATATGTTTGTTGCTGCCAGGTGAGTATATATTTGTTGCTGACAGGTGTGTATATATTTGTTGCTGCCAGGTGTGTATATGTTTGTTGCTGCCAGGTGTGTTGCTGACAGGTGTGTATATATTTGTTGCTGACAGGTGTGTATATATTTGTTGCTGCCAGGTGTGCATATATTTGTTGCTGACAGGTGTGTTGCTGCCAGGTGTGTATATTTTTGTTGCTGCCAGGTGTGTATATATCTGTTGCTGCCAGGTGTGTTGCTGCCAGGTGTGTATATATTTGTTACTGCCAGGTGTGTATATATTTGTTGCTGCCAGGTGTGTATATATCTGTTGCTGCCAGGTGTGTATATATCTGTTGCTGCCAGGTGTGTATATGTTTGTTGCTGCCAGGTGTGTATATATTTGTTGCTGCCAGGTGTGTATATATTTGTTGCTGCCAGGTGAATATATATTTGTTGCTGCCAGGTGTGTATATATCTGTTGCTGCCAGGTGTGTTGCTGCCAGGTGTGTATATATTTGTTACTGCCAGGTGTGTATATATTTGTTGCTGCCAGGTGTGTATATATCTGTTGCTGACAGGTGTGTATATATCTGTTGCTGCCAGGTGTGTATATATTTGTTGCTGCCAGGTGTGTATATGTTTGTTGCTGCCAGGTCTGTATATATCTGTTGCTGCCAGGTGTGTTGCAGCCAGCTGTGTATATATTTGTTACTGCCAGGTGTGTATATATTTGTTGCTGCCAGGTGTGTATATGTTTGTTGCTGCCAGGTGTGTATATGTTTGTTGCTGCCAGGTGTGTATATATCTGTTGCTGCCAGGTGTGTATATATTTGTTACTGCCAGGTGTGTATATATTTGTTGCTGCCAGGTGTGTATATATCTGTTGCTGCCAGGTGTGTATATGTTTGTTGCTGACAGGTGTGTATATGTTTGTTACTGCCAGGTGTGTTAATGTTTGTTGCTGCCAGGTGTGTATATATCTGTTGCTGCCAGGTGTGTATATATCTGTTGCTGCCAGGTGTGTATATATTTGTTGCTGCCAGGTGTGTATATATTTGTTGCTGCCAGGTGTGTATATATTTGTTGCTGCCAGGTGTGTATATGTTTGTTGCTGCCAGGTGTGTATATGTTTGTTGCTGACAGGTGTGTATATATTTGTTGCTGCCAGGTGTGTATATAATTGTTGCTGCCAGGTGTGTATATATTTGTTGCTGCCAGGTGTGTTGCTGACAGGTATGTATATATTTGTTTCTGCCAGGTGTGTATATATTTTTGCTGCCAGGTGTGTTGCTGACAGGTGTGTATATATTTGTTGCTGCCAGGTGTGTATATATTTGTTGCTGCCAGGTGTGTTGCTGACAGGTGTGTATATATTTGTTGCTGCCAGGTGTGTATATGTTTGTTGCTGCCAGGTGTGTATAAATTTGTTGCTGCCAGGTCTGTATATGTTTGTTGCTGCCAGGTGAGTATATATTTGTTGCTGACAGGTGTGTATATATTTGTTGCTGCCAGGTGTGTATATGTTTGTTGCTGCCAGGTGTGTTGCTGACAGGTGTGTATATATTTGTTGCTGCCAGGTGTGTTGCTGACAGGTGTGTATATATTTGTTGCTGCCAGGTGTGTATATATTTGTTGCTGACAGGTGTGTTGCTGACAGGTGTGTATATGTTTGTTGCTGCCAGGTGTGAATATATTTGTTGCTGACAGTTGTGTATATGTTTGTTGCTGCCAGCTGTGTTGCTGACAGGTGTGTATATGTTTGTTGCTGCCAGGTGTGTATATATTTGTTGCTGACAGGTGTGTATATATTTGTTGCTGCCAGGTGTGTATATATTTGTTGCTGACAGGTGTGTTGCTGCCAGGTGTGTATATTTTTGTTGCTGCCAGGTGTGTATATATCTGTTGCTGCCAGGTGTGTTGCTGCCAGGTGTGTATATATTTGTTACTGCCAGGTGTGTATATATTTGTTGCTGCCAGGTGTGTATATATCTGTTGCTGCCAGGTGTGTATATATCTGTTGCTGCCAGGTGTGTATATGTTTGTTGCTGCCAGGTGTGTATATATTTGTTGCTGCCAGGTGTGTATATATTTGTTGCTGCCAGGTGAATATATATTTGTTGCTGCCAGGTGTGTATATATCTGTTGCTGCCAGGTGTGTTGCTGCCAGGTGTGTATATATTTGTTACTGCCAGGTGTGTATATATTTGTTGCTGCCAGGTGTGTATATATCTGTTGCTGACAGGTGTGTATATATCTGTTGCTGCCAGGTGTGTATATATTTGTTGCTGCCAGGTGTGTATATATTTGTTGCTGCCAGGTGTGTATATGTTTGTTGCTGCCAGGTCTGTATATATCTGTTGCTGCCAGGTGTGTTGCAGCCAGCTGTGTATATATTTGTTACTGCCAGGTGTGTATATATTTGTTGCTGCCAGGTGTGTATATGTTTGTTGCTGCCAGGTGTGTATATGTTTGTTGCTGCCAGGTGTGTATATATCTGTTGCTGCCAGGTGTGTATATATTTGTTACTGCCAGGTGTGTATATATTTGTTGCTGCCAGGTGTGTATATATCTGTTGCTGCCAGGTGTGTATATGTTTGTTGCTGACAGGTGTGTATATGTTTGTTACTGCCAGGTGTGTTAATGTTTGTTGCTGCCAGGTGTGTATATATCTGTTGCTGCCAGGTGTGTATATATCTGTTGCTGCCAGGTGTGTATATATTTGTTGCTGCCAGGTGTGTATATATTTGTTGCTGCCAGGTGTGTATATATTTGTTGCTGCCAGGTGTGTATATGTTTGTTGCTGCCAGGTGTGTATATGTTTGTTGCTGACAGGTGTGTATATATTTGTTGCTGCCAGGTGTGTATATAATTGTTGCTGCCAGGTGTGTATATATTTGTTGCTGCCAGGTGTGTTGCTGACAGGTATGTATATATTTGTTTCTGCCAGGTGTGTATATATTTTTGCTGCCAGGTGTGTTGCTGACAGGTGTGTATATATTTGTTGCTGCCAGGTGTGTATATATTTGTTGCTGCCTGGTGTGTTGCTGACAGGTGTGTATATATTTGTTGCTGCCAGGTGTGTATATGTTTGTTGCTGCCAGGTGTGTATAAATTTGTTGCTGCCAGGTGTGTATATGTTTGTTGCTGCCAGGTGAGTATATATTTGTTGCTGACAGGTGTGTATATATTTGTTGCTGCCAGGTGTGTATATGTTTGTTGCTGCCAGGTGTGTTGCTGACAGGTGTGTATATATTTGTTGCTGCCAGGTGTGTTGCTGACAGGTGTGTATATATTTGTTGCTGCCAGGTGTGTATATATTTGTTGCTGACAGGTGTGTTGCTGACAGGTGTGTATATGTTTGTTGCTGCCAGGTGTGAATATATTTGTTGCTGACAGTTGTGTATATGTTTGTTGCTGCCAGCTGTGTTGCTGACAGGTGTGTATATGTTTGTTGCTGCCAGGTGTGTATATATTTGTTGCTGCCAGGTGTGTATATGTTTGTTGCTGACAGGTGTGTTGCTGCCAGGTGTGTATATGTTTGTTGCTGCCTGGTGTGTTGCTGCCAGGTGTGTATATGTTTGTTGCTGACAGGTGTGTTGCTGCCAGGTGTGTTGCTGCCAGGTGTGTATATATTTGTTGCTGCCAGGTGTGTTGCTGACAGGTGTGTATATATTTGTTGCTGCCAGGTGTGTATATGTTTGTTGCTGACAGGTGTGTATATGTTTGTTGCTGCCAGGTGTGTATATATCTGTTGCTGCCAGGTGTGTATATATTGGTTGCTGCCAGGTGTGTATATGTTTGTTGCTGCCAGGTGTGTATATGTTTGTTGCTGCCAGGTGTGTATATGTTTGTTGCTGACAGGTGTGTATATATTTGTTGCTGACAGGTGTGTATATATCTGTTGCTGCCAGGTGTGTATATGTTTGTTGCTGCCAGGTGTGTATATATTTGTTGCTGGCAGGTGTGTATATGTTTGTTGCTGCCAGGTGTGTATATGTTTGTTGCTGACAGGTGTGTATATGTTTGTTGCTGCCAGGTGTGTATATATCTGTTGCTGCCAGGTGTGTTGCTGACAGGTGTGTATATATTTGTTGCTGCCAGGTGTGTATATATTTGTTGCTGCCAGGTGTGTATATTTCTGTTGCTGCCAGGTGTGTATATATCTGTTGCTGCCAGGTGTGTTGCTGCCAGGTGTGTATATATTTGTTACTGCCAGGTGTGTATATATTTGTTGCTGCCAGGTGTGTATATATCTGTTGCTGCCAGGTGTGTATATATCTGTTGCTGCCAGGTGTGTATATGTTTGTTGCTGCCAGGTGTGTATATATTTGTTGCTGCCAGGTGTGTATATATTTGTTGCTGCCAGGTGAATATATATTTGTTGCTGCCAGGTGTGTATATATCTGTTGCTGCCAGGTGTGTTGCTGCCAGGTGTGTATATATTTGTTACTGCCAGGTGTGTATATATTTGTTGCTGCCAGGTGTGTATATATTTGTTGCTGACAGGTGTGTATATATTTGTTGCTGCCAGGTGTGTATATGTTTGTTGCTGCCAGGTCTGTATATATCTGTTGCTGCCAGGTGTGTTGCAGCCAGGTGTGTATATATTTGTTACTGCCAGGTGTGTATATATTTGTTGCTGCCAGGTGTGTATATGTTTGTTGCTGCCAGGTGTGTATATGTTTGTTGCTGCCAGGTGTGTATATGTTTGTTGCTGCCAGGTGTGTATATATCTGTTGCTGCCAGGTGTGTATATATTTGTTACTGCCAGGTGTGTATATATTTGTTGCTGCCAGGTGTGTATATATCTGTTGCTGCCAGGTGTGTATATGTTAGTTGCTGCCAGGTGTGTATATGTTTGTTACTGCCAGGTGTGTTAATGTTTGTTGCTGCCAGGTGTGTATATATCTGTTGCTGCCAGGTGTGTATATATTTGTTGCTGCCAGGTGTGTATATATTTGTTGCTGCCAGGTGTGTATATATTTGTTGCTGCCAGGTGTGTTGCTGATAGGTGTGTATATATTTGTTGCTGCCAGTTGTGTATATATTTGTTGCTGCCAGGTGTGTATATGTTTGTTGCTGCCAGGTGTGTATATGTTTGTTGCTGCCAGGTGTGTATATATTTGTTGCTGCCAGGTGTGTTGATGCCAGGTGTGAATATATTTGTTGCTGCCAGGTGTGTATATATTTGTTGCTGCCAGGTGAATATATATTTGTTGCTGCCAGGTGTGTTGCTGACAGGTGTGTATATATTTGTTGCTGCCAGGTGTGTATATAATTGTTGCTGCCAGGTGTGTTGCTGACAGGTGTGTATATATTTGTTGCTGCCAGGTGTGTATATATTTGTTGCTGCCAGGTGTGTTGCTGACAGGTGTGTATATATTTGTTTCTGCCAGGTGTGTATATATTTGTTGCTGCCAGGTGTGTATATATTTGTTGCTGCCAGGTGTGTTGCTGACAGGTGTGTATATATTTGTTGCTGCCAGGTGTATATATGTTTGTTTCTGCCAGGTGAGTATATATTTGTTGCTGACAGGTGTGTATATATTTGTTGCTGCCAGGTGTGTATATGTTTGTTGCTGCCAGGTGTGTTGCTGACAGGTGTGTATATATTTGTTGCTGACAGGTGTGTATATATTTGTTGCTGCCAGGTGTGTATATATTTGTTGCTGACAGGTGTGTTGCTGACAGGTGTGTATATGTTTGTTGCTGCCAGGTGTGAATATATTTGTTGCTGACAGTTGTGTATATGTTTGTTGCTGCCAGCTGTGTTGCTGACAGGTGTGTATATGTTTGTTGCTGCCAGGTGTGTATATATTTGTTGCTGCCAGGTGTGTATATGTTTGTTGCTGACAGGTGTGTTGCTGCCAGGTGTGTATATGTTTGTTGCTGCCAGGTGTGTTGCTGCCAGGTGTGTATATGTTTGTTGCTGACAGGTGTGTTGCTGCCAGGTGTGTTGCTGCCAGGTGTGTATATATTTGTTGCTGCCAGGTGTGTTGCTGACAGGTGTGTATATATTTGTTGCTGCCAGGTGTGTATATGTTTGTTGCTGCCAGGTGTGTATATGTTTGTTGCTGCCAGGTGTGTATATATTTGTTGCTGCCAGGTGTGTATATATCTGTTGCTGCCAGGTGTGTATATGTTTGTTGCTGCCAGGTGTGTATATGTTTGTTGCTGACAGGTGTGTATATATTTGTTGCTGACAGGTGTGTATATATTTGTTGCTGCCAGGTGTGTATATGTTTGTTGCTGACAGGTGTGTATATATTTGTTGCTGCCAGGTGTGTATATATCTGTTGCTGCCAGGTGTGTATATATCTGTTGCTGCCAGGTGTGTATATGTTTGTTGCTGCCAGGTGTGTATATATTTGTTGCTGCCAGGTGTGTATATGTTTGTTGCTGCCATGTGTGTTGCTGCCAGGTGTGTATATGTTTGTTGCTGACAGGTGTGTATATATTTGTTGCTGCCAGGTGTGTATATATCTGTTGCTGCCAGGTGTGTTGCTGACAGGTGTGTATATATTTGTTGCTGCCAGGTGTGTATATATCTGTTGCTGCCAGGTGTGTATATGTTTGTTGCTGACAGGTGTGTATATGTTTGTTACTGCCAGGTGTGTTAATGTTTGTTGCTGCCAGGTGTGTATATATCTGTTGCTGCCAGGTGTGTATATATCTGTTGCTGCCAGGTGTGTATATATTTGTTGCTGCCAGGTGTGTATATATTTGTTGCTGCCAGGTGTGTTGCTGATAGGTGTGTATATATTTGTTGCTGCCAGGTGTGTATATATTTGTTGCTGCCAGGTGTGTATATGTTTGTTGCTGCCAGGTGTGTATATGTTTGTTGCTGACAGGTGTGTATATATTTGTTGCTGCCAGGTGTGTATATAATTGTTGCTGCCAGGTGTGTATATATTTGTTGCTGCCAGGTGTGTTGCTGACAGGTATGTATATATTTGTTTCTGCCAGGTGTGTATATATTTGTTGCTGCCAGGTGTGTATATATTTGTTGCTGCCAGGTGTGTTGCTGACAGGTGTGTATATATTTGTTGCTGCCAGGTGTGTATATGTTTGTTGCTGCCAGGTGTGTATAAATTTGTTGCTGCCAGGTGTGTATATGTTTGTTGCTGCCAGGTGAGTATATATTTGTTGCTGACAGGTGTGTATATATTTGTTGCTGCCAGGTGTGTATATGTTTGTTGCTGCCAGGTGTGTTGCTGACAGGTGTGTATATATTTGTTGCTGCCAGGTGTGTTGCTGACAGGTGTGTATATATTTGTTGCTGCCAGGTGTGTATATATTTGTTGCTGACAGGTGTGTTGCTGACAGGTGTGTATATGTTTGTTGCTGCCAGGTGTGAATATATTTGTTGCTGACAGTTGTGTATATGTTTGTTGCTGCCAGCTGTGTTGCTGACAGGTGTGTATATGTTTGTTGCTGCCAGGTGTGTATATATTTGTTGCTGCCAGGTGTGTATATGTTTGTTGCTGACAGGTGTGTTGCTGCCAGGTGTGTATATGTTTGTTGCTGACAGGTGTGTTGCTGCCAGGTGTGTATATGTTTGTTGCTGCCAGGTGTGTTGCTGCCAGGTGTGTATATATTTGTTGCTGCCAGGTGTGTTGCTGACAGGTGTGTATATATTTGTTGCTGCCAGGTGTGTATATGTTTGTTGCTGCCAGGTGTGTATATGTTTGTTGCTGCCAGGTGTGTATATATTTGTTGCTGCCAGGTGTGTATATATCTGTTGCTGCCAGGTGTGTATATGTTTGTTGCTGCCAGGTGTGTATATGTTTGTTGCTGACAGGTGTGTATATATTTGTTGCTGACAGGTGTGTATATATTTGTTGCTGCCAGGTGTGTATATGTTTGTTGCTGACAGGTGTGTATATATTTGTTGCTGCCAGGTGTGTATATATCTGTTGCTGCCAGGTGTGTATATATCTGTTGCTGCCAGTTGTGTATATGTTTGTTGCTGCCAGGTGTGTATATATTTGTTGCTGCCAGGTGTGTATATGTTTGTTGCTGCCATGTGTGTTGCTGCCAGGTGTGTATATGTTTGTTGCTGACAGGTGTGTATATATTTGTTGCTGCCAGGTGTGTATATATCTGTTGCTGCCAGGTGTGTTGCTGACAGGTGTGTATATATTTGTTGCTGCCAGGTGTGTATATATTTGTTGCTGCCAGGTGTGTATATTTTTGTTGCTGCCAGGTGTGTATATATCTGTTGCTGCCAGGTGTGTTGCTGCCAGGTGTGTATATATCTGTTGCTGCCAGGTGTGTATATATCTGTTGCTGCCAGGTGTGTATATGTTTGTTGCTGCCAGGTGTGTATATATTTGTTGCTGCCAGGTGTGTATATATTTGTTGCTGCCAGGTGAATATATATTTGTTGCTGCCAGGTGTGTATATATTTGTTACTGCCAGGTGTGTATATATTTGTTGCTGCCAGGTGTGTATATATTTGTTGCTGACAGGTGTGTATATATCTGTTGCTGCCAGGTGTGTATATATTTGTTGCTGCCAGGTGTGTATATATTTGTTGCTGCCAGGTGTGTATATGTTTGTTGCTGCCAGGTCTGTATATATCTGTTCCTGCCAGGTGTGTTGCAGCCAGGTGTGTATATATTTGTTACTGCCAGGTGTGTATATATTTGTTGCTGCCAGGTGTGTATATGTTTGTTGCTGCCAGGTGTGTATATGTTTGTTGCTGCCAGGTGTGTATTTATCTGTTGCTGCCAGGTGTGTTGCTGCCAGGTGTGTATATATTTGTTACTGCCATGTGTGTATATATCTGTTGCTGCCAGGTGTGTATATGTTTGTTGCTGACAGGTGTGTATATGTTTGTTACTGCCAGGTGTGTTAATGTTTGTTGCTGCCAGGTGTGTATATATCTGTTGCTGCCAGGTGTGTATATATTTGTTGCTGCCAGGTGTGTATATATTTGTTGCTGCCAGGTGTGTATATGTTTGTTGCTGCCAGGTGTGTATACATCTGTTGCTGCCAGGTGTGTTGCTGCCAGGTGTGTATATATTTGTTACTGCCAGGTGTGTATATGTTTGTTGCTGCCAGGTGTGTATATATCTGTTGCTGCCAGGTGTGTATATATTTGTTGCTGCCAGGTGTGTATATGTTTGTTGCTGCCAGGTGTGTATATGTTTGTTTGCTGCCAGGTGTGTATATGTTTGTTGCTGCCAGGTGTGTATATGTTTATTTGCTGACAGGTGTGTATATATTTGTTGCTGCCAGGTGTGTATATGTTTGTTGCTGCCAGGTGTGTATATATTTGTTGCTGCCAGGTGTGTATATATTTGTTGCTGCCAGGTGTGAATATATTTGTTGCTGACAGGTGTGTATATATTTTTTGCTGCCAGGTGTGAATATATTTGTTTGCTGCCAGGTGTGAATATATTTGTTGCTGCCAGCCCTCAGTGCACACAGTCCCATTCCTCCAACCAGCAGCTTCTGTGGCCCTTACTGGTCCCTCGATACCTGTGGTCCCACATCGCCACGGATCTCATCACAGTTTGCCACCTACTGAATGGGCCGCGATGATCGTGACAACAGTGGACCAGTTTTCCAAGGTGGTGCACTTCCCGAAGTTCCATCAGCTGCTGAGACGATGGACCTGGTTCTCCAACGTGTAGTTTGCCTCAGGACATTGTGTCGGACCAGGGTCCACAATCCATCTCCCAGATCTGCTCAGCCTTCTGCCCCCTCCTCTGCACCTCACTGAGTTTGTCCTCTGACTATCATCTGCAGACCGACAATCAATCAGAAAGTCAATCAACAAGTGGAGAAGCTTCTGCGATACCTTGCCACCTCTAACCCTCCCACATGGAAGAAGTATCTGCTCTAGGCTGAACTGTTCCACAATCTACACCCCTCCTCCATCATGGGCCTGTCATCTTTTGAGGTGCTTCATGATATGAGCCCCGTTGTTCCCCGCGAAGGAGCTCACTGCAGAGGTCCCGTCCATCAAGGCCCTAGTTTACCACTGCCAAAATGCTTGGAGGAGGGCACAGAGGGCTACCAATTGTGCCGACTGCCACCAGGCTAACCCCCTATGGTGCCCAGCCAGACTACTCTGGTCTGGGGACCCTGTTTGACTGGCTATCCAAGATCTGCCTCTGCATACCAACTCCTGCAAGCTCTCACCCCATTTCATTGGTCCCTTCAAGATCACCCATCACATCAACCCTGTCACTTACCATCTCCAGCAGCCACTGTCCCTCAGGATCACATCTACTTCCATACGTCCTTCCTTAAGCTCATCTTCTAAGTCAGGTGACACCTTCCAGCCTCCTCGTCTCCACCCAGCTAATAGGATTCATTGGCCACTTGTTCCAGACTCATCCCCTGCAGTGTTTTTAAGCCCAATTCTCATCCACAGTCCTTGTTCACTCATCAAACCAGCTGCCCTCATCCTATCCTTCACTCTCCCTGCCCAAAGAAAGTTTAGCTTGTTGCCTGTTGTGTTCAGTTTCTGTTCTCGCTCATTTTCTGGCCACCTGCTGCTTATTATTTTGCAGTCAGTTATTAAAGTGATCATTTACTGCTACATCATCTCTGCTTCTGGATTTCACCTCACTACATTTCCTGACAAAAACCTTATCATTTAATCGTTTTATATATAGTGTATATATAAAATTCTCTGCCCAGAACTGGCAGTTTGTCATTCTTCCCTCTTCATTTAGATCCTTGGGTTACTCTGGAATAAAGTGAAAAGTTGAACAAGTTCGGGAGTTTACAAGATCTTTAAATCAATCAATAATTATTTGGAAAGTGGTTTTGCATTTTTGAAAGCACTAGAAAATGTTTTGCCTCGAAAAATATTGTCATACTCTGGGTTTTTCATTCCTCTTTTTTTATTGCAATTGCTTACCTGCAAATCCATGGATGTTGGGGCCAATTTTTTCACAAGCCATGGAGTTTATTTCAGACCTGAGTTGGCTATATGAGGGGTGATTGATTAGTTCATGGCCTAAGGTAGAAGGAGTCAATTTTAGAAAACCTAGTACATTTATTTTTCAACATAGTCCCCTCCTACATTTACACACATAGTCCAGCGGTCGTGGAGCATACAGATCTTGGACCTCCAGAAAGTGTCCACAGATGGGTGATTGATAAGTTCGTGGCCTAAGGAAGAAGGAGATGAGTTATACAGCTCTTGTTACATGCACATGCAGGCCAACTCTTTGAGTGATTATGCAGAAAGATTGAGGTTAATAACTCATCTATGTTGAAAAATAAATGAGCTAGGTTTTCTAAAATTGACTCCTACCTTAGGCCATGAACTTATCAATCACGGCTTGTAAGGGAAACTTTCTGTGGTTAACAATCAAGAAGAGTTTTGCCAGAAAAAAAGTGTTTTCCTTTATTGAAGGTGCTGCATGAAATGTTTTCACAGCACCAATCTGCTCTGAGCTAGATGCTTTGAACTGTAACGTTCTGTTAAATAAAGGAGTGTGCTTCACCACAGAGCTATGTAGGAAATTTGGAAATGAAAATGGATTCGTAGTGAGAAACTGTTTGTGACAGCCCAGAGAGATAAACATATTTTCCATTTTGATTACCTCAGAGTAAATTGAAGCACTGGCACACTGCAGAGAAAGGAAAGTCAATGGACTTATTCAGAGTTATACAACACAGAAACAGACCCTCAACCCAGCTCATCCTGCCTGGGCTAATATCCCTTTTCTGCGTTTGGGCCATATCCCTCTAAACCTTACCGATCCATGTAGCTGTGTAAGAGTCTTTTAAATACGGTAATTGTACCGGCCTCTACTACCTCCTCTGGAAGCTCATTCTTCATACTCACCACCTTCTGTGTCAAAAAGGTTGCCCCTCATGTCCCCTGTAACTTTTCTCCCCTCATTTTAAATCTATGCCCTCTAGTTTTAGATTTCACAACCCTGTGAAATAAATTGTGACAATTCGCCTTATCTATGCTTTTATATACCTCCATTATGTCACCTCTTATCCTGGTACACTCCTTGAAAAAAGGCCCAGCCTATCCAGTTTCTCCTTACAATTAAAGCTCACCCCCCCCCCCCCCCAGTCCTGGTAACATCTTTGTGAATCTTTTCTGCACCCTTTTCAGCGTTGGGGCAGCCCAGTAGCATAGTTCCTGCAGGTACCTGTAAACAGTCTGTACACTCTCCCCATGACCACGTGGGTTTCCTCCAGGTGCTCCAGTTTACTCCCACATTCCAAAGACGTACCGGATAGTAGGTTAATTGGCCACATCGGTGGGTGCAATTCGGCAGCATGGGCTCGTTGGGTCAGGAGGGCCTGTTGCTATTCTGTATCTCTAAATAAATTGATGGCATCCTTCCTGTAACTCGGTGACCAGAACTAGTCAAGTCAAGTCAAGTCAAGTCAAGTCTAGTCAAGTCAAGTCAAGTCAAGTCAAATCAAGTCAAGTCAAGTCAAGTCAGTTTTCTTGTCATTTCAGCCATAGCTGCTGCTATAGTACATGGTAAAAATGAGACAACGTTTTTTCAGGACCATGATGTTACATGACACAGCACAAAAACTAGATTAAACTATGCCTGATACTGCAGATGTGATCCCACCAATATCTTGTGCCCTCACTGATGAAGGTAAGATTTCCTTTTCCCTTCTTTACCCTGTTGTTTGCCTGTGTCATCACTTTCAGGGAGCTATGTAAGACCATAAGAAATAGGAGCAGAATTTGCCCATTCAGTCCATCGAGTTTGCTCCACTATTCAAACATGATTAATTATTATTTCAACTCCATTTCCTGCCTTTTCCCCATAACCCTTAACCCTCTTACCCATCAAGAATCATAATCCCTATCTAAATTATTTCCAATGACATGACCTCCACAGCTTTCCTGTGGCAAAAAAATCCCATAGGTTACTGCCCAATAGCTTTAGAAGTTCCCCTTTCAGCTCGGTTTTGAAAGGATGTCTCTTTATGCTGAGGCTGTGCCCTCAGATCCTAGACATTCCTACCAATGGAAACATTTCCTTTACATTCACTCTATCCGAACACGTACTGAAACTCCTAGGCCTCTCTGTTCTGTAGCACTCTCCAGAATCCTGTTATTGACTCTGCAAATTCTAACTTCTCAAAAGGCTTCACCTCATAGCTATCCAAGTTAAATTCCAAACACAAAGTACACTGCAGATGCTGTGGTCAAATCAAGACGTACAAAAAAGCTGGATGAACTCAGCAGGTCGGGCAGCATCCGTTGAAAGAAGCAGTCAACGTTTCGGGTCGAGACCCTTCATCAGGACTAAAGAAGGAGGGGGCAGGGGCCCTATAAAGAAGGTGGGGGGAGGGTGGAAAACCAATCAGAGGAAAGATCAAGGGGTGGGGGAGGGGAAGCAGTGAGGGGATAGGCAGGAGAGGTGAAGAAGCACTATGGGTAGTAGAAGAAGGCAGAGTCATGAGAGGTGATAGGCAGCTAGAAGAGGAGACAAAGTGAAGGTGGGATGGGGGAAGGGAGAGGGAGGGAATTACCGGAAGTTGGAGAATTCGATGTTCATACCAAGGGGTTGGAGACTACCCAGGCGGTATATGAGATGTTGTTCCTCCAACCGAAGTTTGGCCTCATCATGGCAGTAGAGGAGGCCATGTATGGACAGATCCGAATGGGAATGTGAAGCAGAGTTGAAGTGGGTGGCAACCGGGAGATCCTGTCTGTTGTGGCGGATGGAGCGTAGGTGCTCGACGAAGCGATCTCCCAATCTGCGTCGGGTCTCGTCGATGTAGAGGAGGCCGCACCGGGAGCGCTGGATGCAATAGATGACCCCAACAGACTCACAAGTGAAGTGTTGCCTCACCTGGAAGGACTGTTTGGGGCCCGGAATGGTGGTAAGGGGGGAGGTGTAGGGACAGGTGTAGCACTTGCGCTAGCAGGGATAAGTACCAGGTGGGAGATCTGTGGGGAGGGATGTGTGGACCAGGCAGTTGCAGAGGGAACAATCCCTGCGGAAAGTGGAGACGGGTAGAGAGGGAAAGATGTGCTTAGTGGTGGGGTCCTGTTGAAGGTGGCGGAAGTTGCGGAGGATAATATGTTGGATCCGGAGGCTGGTGGGGTGGTAGGTGAGGACAAGGGGAACACGGTCCCTGTTGTGGTGACGGGAGGCTGGGGTGAGGGCCGAAGTGCGGGAAATGCAGGAGATGTGGGTGAGGGCATCATCGATGACGGCAGGAGGGAAACCACGATTCTTAAAGAAAGAGGACATTTGGGATGTCCTGGAACGGAAAGCCTCATCCTTGGAGCAGATGCGGCGGAGACAGAGGAACTGGGAATAGGGAATAGAATTTTTGCATTTGGCAGGGTGGGAGCCACAGATCTCCCACCTGGTACTTATCCCTGCAAGCGTAAGTGCTACACCTGTCCCTACACCTCATCTCTTACCACCATTCAGGACCCCAAACAGTCCTTCCAGGTGAGGCAACACTTCACTTGTGAGTCTGTTGGGGTCATCTATTGCATCCAGTGCTCCTGGTGCAGCCTCCTCTACATCGACGAGACCCGACGCAGATTGGGAGATCGCTTCGTCGAGCACCTACACTCCGTCCGCCATAACAGACAGGATCTCCCGGTTGCCACCCACTTCAACTCTGCTTCACATTCCCATTCGGATATGTCCATACATGGCCTCCTCTACTGCCATGATGAGGTCGAACTTCGGTTGGAGGAACAACATCTCATATACCGCCTGGGTAGTCTCCAGCCCCTTGGTATGAACATCGAATTCTCCAACTTCCAGTAATTCCCTCCCTCTCCCTTCCCCCATCCCAGTTTCACTCTGTCTCCTCTTCTAGCTGCCTCTCATGACTCTGCCTTCTTCTACTACCCATAGTGCTTTCCCCTTAGATTCCTTCTTCACCTCTCCTGCCTATCCCCTCGCTGCTTCCCCTCCCCCAGCCCTTGATCATTCCTCTGATTGGTTTTCCACCCTCCCCCCACCTTCTTTATAGGGCCCCTGCCCCCTCCTTCTTTAGTCCTGACGAAGGGTCTTGACCCGAAACGTTGACTGCTTCTTTCAACGGATGCTGCCTGACCTGCTGAGTTCATCCAGCTTGTTTGTACATCTCAAGTTAAATTCCATCTGTTGTCCTTGTCCCATTTTCCCAGACAATCTAGATCCTGCTGTACTGTTAAATAACCACATTCCCTATCCACTATATGATTAACTTTAGCTTCTTTTTGGCTTATACAAATTTACTAATTATGGCAAATGCATTGTTGTCCAAAATATGAATATAGCTGAAGAGCAACAGTGGACTCAGCGCCACTTCCTGCATCATACTGCAGTTCACATGCCTCCTGTCTGAAAAACAGCCCTTCACTGCCACTCTATGAATCATGCCACCACGCCAATTGTATTCAATTGATCTCATCTACTGGATCAGCCTAGCACACAGGGCATTGTCCAAGGCCTACTGAAGTTCATACAGATAAAGTCTACCATCTTGCCCTCATCAAACCTCTTGGTCACAACTCAAGAAACTTATTCCAATTTGTGAGACGCTACTTCCCACACACAAAGACATGCAGACTGTCCCTAATTAGCCCTTGCCTTTCCAATGCAGGTGGATCCAGTCTGTCAGAATCCCCTCCAATCACTTCCCCACCACTAATCTTTGCCATATTGGCCCATATTTCCTTGACTTGCCCTTGTTGTCTTTGGTAAATAAAGGCACAACACTTGCCACTCTCCAGGTTTCTCGTGGCTCACCTACGGCTAATGATGATGCTAATATCTCGGTCTGGACCTCAGAAATTTCTTTCCTAGCATCCTATTATGTCTGAGAATACACTTGGTCAAACCCCAGGGATTTATCTACCATTATGTGCTACAAGACTGCCATGTTTTGTTCAAGGATGCAAATGCTGTGTTCAGTAGCACAAACCCCAGTACTTAAAATAGAAATGTATCATTGTGGCGACCCACTTCCCAGCGCACTCGAACCGGCTCACAAAGTGGCGCGCGCCGGCATTGAGGCCGGTCCCAAAGAGGGTGCCAGGCCTGCTTCACCAGCAAGGGGAAAAACCCACGCGCGGGATGGGACTGTGAATACGCGCCCCCTACAGCATTCCCACCCGGGGAGGGCAGGAACAAAAAGGCTTTAAAGCGAGGCCGCGAAGTTTGAATAAACCTCTTTGCAACTGCAGCTCACCGACTACGTGTCGTTATTTCAGCGCTGCGTGTAGCACACTGCTACATCATTTCCTTTTAGTATCCTATTTTGGTGTATGGTCACTGTTTAATACTTACCCTTGAGTGGCTGGCCAAACTATTCAGGAGATAGTTAAAACTCAATCACAAGTAAATATAGCAAATTTTCTTCTCTTTGGGCTATTTTCAAAGCAGTTGAGTTTCTATTCAATAATTCAGTAATTTCATGGTCACTGTATTAATTTTGAACCACGTTGTTTTAATTGAATGAATTTTAATTCCCCATTTAAATATGGTTAATTAAGCCAGGCCTCTGCCAATCCATCAAAATATCCTTCATCATACCCTTCACAAAGTAAAAAACTTTTCAGCTGTGCTCTGGGAACTTTCAGCTTGCGTAGATCACGCATCTGGAATGAATGACAGCCCCCCCCCCCCCCCCCCGAGTTTTGAGTGACGCACAGCTTTTTGTGCACACAGCTCATATTTCGATAGTTTTTAAACATTCTTCTTGATGTTTCTTGATATCTCACATCTGAAAAATAATGATTAGATTGATTAATCAAGATTTACATCCAGGTTTGGAGAGTCACTAATTCGAGTTCTGTTTTGAACTAATCGGTTTATATTAGATTACACTGGATAACGGCATCACAAATGGTAGTTCAGCCACTCCAGACCCTACTGAAACTTGTCCATGGCCTAAACCCTCCCTGTCTTTCCTCAATCATATTCCAACAGTAACTATTTTCCCTCATATGTTTTATTTCCATCCTTTAAAAGCTTTTATCCAATTTCTTTTTGAAGATCACTTTTTTTGCTGGTTAATTTTCATGTCCCTCTCAGGGGAGATAAAAGATCACTTAATATTTCCAGGTCTGGTAACTAATTAGTGTTCACTGCCGGTAGATATGTTTATAGACAATAGTGAATGATGCAGCCAATCCCATGGTCCAAAGATAAGTTTCAAGTTTAATTATCATTCAACCATACATGAATATCACAAAACTAAACAGCATTCCTCCAGGGCCAAGCTGCAAGTTCATGTTCAAGTTTAAGATCAGGTTTAATTGTCATTCAACCATATTTGCATGCCCATGAAAACAGCCAAATGAAACAGCATTGCTCTATGCTAATATGCAACTGGTAATATGCTTTAAACATTACAAACAGCACGCTGCACGTAGCACATATGGTTATGATTGCAGAAAAACATACAGTCACAAAGAGAAAAAAATACACACAGTCCAAATCTCTGTGTTGTCCCGGTCCAGCTGGTTCTTCCACCGAATGAGCACCAGAGGGCAGCACCGAGCAAACACGAGAGGGGCGAGCCGGCGGCGCACAGACAGACCCCTCCGGCGTGTCCACAACAGGTGTCTGCGCAAAATCCAACCTGCCGTCGGGCTACAAATGAATCAGTGAACCGAACTTGCAGCACTCTACGTCGCCAGGGTTTTGCGATCACAATGGAAACATCCAGTACGATCAATCACTTGCACCTTGTTCTGGACTGTGCACCGTCTCGGCACGACGATATGTAACACGTCCAGTACGATCAATCACTTGCACCTTGTTCTGGACTGTGCACCGTCTCGGCACGACGATATGTAACACGTCTAGGTGAAAACACAGCAGTAAGTCCAGCTCCGTCACTATCGGCCGACCAGCTGATGGGATAGTCCTTGATGTTTTTAGGATCCAGCAGTGACTTGCGATTGTAAATGGTTCGTATAGGATAAACAAGTATTCCTTAGATTGGACCCAGAGTGGCCGCCGCGTCTGAACGTGCCGGCATTTTACTGGAAATTCATTATCCAGGACCACATCTGAAGAATAACTGACTTATGTAGTAACAAAGGGCTGCTCACATGAAACTGTACTACAACATGTTGGCACCATTAGAAGCTGTAAAAAGACTCCAACTGAACTAATTTCCTCGATTATTCCTTGACTGGTAATGCCATCACTTCTGATTGGTTTGGTTTACTTAAACAATAAAGATTATTCTGCTTAAAGAAATGTTACTCCTTTCCCAATCTGAGTGATGTCTGTGGTGGCTTTTATTATTCCCTGTAACTTGAGCTATTTCAGGTTGATCGATTAAAACTCTGGATTGCATCAGTTGCTGCCAAGCCCTGAAAATCATAATGCATTCCTTGTTTAATCCGACTCCAGCCAGCAGTCTACGCAAAGTCCCAGAATTATGTGGGTGGGTGCCAATGTTAAGATGTATTAACTCCCACAGCAATGAAAATTGTGCAGTGATGTGGTGACACAAAAATAGCTTTAAAAACAGCCCTAAATTCCAGAAGAGTAAAATATTTTGATAAATTGACACATGAGGTATGCATTCTTCTGGGAATTTATTCTTCTGGGGATGTGAAGAAGAACTATTTAATGCAATGAGTGCTATTGATCTTGAGTTCTACCTTTGAGAGTGGTAGAAGTAGAGATGATCTATGATTTCAATAGGAAATAGGATAAGCACTTGAGAAAAATATTCAGATATGATCCTGGATAATGAATGTTGATGCATCCTTTGAGAAATTTGTACAACTTTGGGATTAGATTTGGGGAATGAGATTGAGTGGGTTGCTGTATAGAAAACAAGCATGAACACAGTGGGCTGAATAAACTTTCTGTGTCGCAATGAGTCTTTGACTCTGTGGCTGGAAACGTTCTTGAGATGTTTATTGTGAAAGTAAACTGTTGCATGAAGGAAGTGTAAGATAGATAGATAGATAGAAAGATACTTTATTCATCCCCATGGGGAAATTCAACTTTTTTTCCAATGTCCCATACATTTGTTGTAGCAAAACTAATTACATACAATACTTAACTCAGTAAAAAATATGATATGCATCTAAATCACTATCTCAAAAAGCATTAATAATAGCTTTTAAAAAGTTCTTAAGTCCTGGCGGTTGAATTGTAAAGCCTAATGGCATTGGGGAGTATTGACCTCTTCATCCTGTCTGAGGAGCATTGCATCGATAGTAACCTGTCGCTGAAACTGCTTCTCTGTCTCTGGATGGTGCTATGTAGAGGATGTTCAGAGTTTTCCATAATTGACCGTAGCCTACTCAGCGCCCTTCGCTCAGCTACCGATGTTAAACTCTCCAGTACTTTACCCACGACAGAGCCCGCCTTCCTTACCAGCTTATTAAGACGTGAGGCGTCCCTCTTCTTAATGCTTCCTCCCCAACACGCCACCACAAAGAAGAGGGCGCTCTCCACAACTGACCTATAGAACATCTTCAGCATCTCACTACAGACATTGAATGACGCCAACCTTCTAAGGAAGTACAGTCGACTCTGTGCCTTCCTGCACAAGGCATCTGTGTTGGCAGTCCAGTCTAGCTTCTCGTCTAACTGTACTCCCAGATATTTGTAGGTCTTAACCTGCTCCACACATTCTCCATTAATGATCACTGGCTCCATATGAGGCCTAGATCTCCTAAAGTCCACCACCATATCACAAAGTCCTGTATCAGTTTCCTATACTCCTCCTCCTGTCCATTCCTGACTTTCAGTGTGAAAACAACGAGAGGAGATAAAGGATAAAGAATTAAACTTTAAAATAGTAAAGGGCAAAAACACTCAGGGATTCAAATGTGTAAATATTTTAAAGTAGGAAGTCAACTTGTTAAAAGCAGAGAAGTAGCATATGGGATTGTATGTTTAAGAATTCTGAATCCCTGCCCCCTGCTCCAAACCCTCAGCCATGCATTTATTCTCCACCTCATTCTATTCCAGTTCTCACTGTCCTGTGGCACAGGCAGCAATCCTGAGATTACTACGTTTGAGCTCCTGCTTCTCAGCTTCCTTCCTAACTCCCTGTATTCTGCTTTCAGGAATCCACCCTTTTTCTATCTATGTCGTGGTACCAATACCTACCACAGCCTCTGGCTGCCCTTCCTCCCATTTCAGGATATGGTGGACGTGCGCAGAAACATCACAAGCCCTGGCACCTGGGAGGCAAACTACCATCCTTGTTTCTTTGTTGCATCCACAGAATCTGTCCCCCTAACTATAGAGTTCTCTATTACCACTGCCCTCCTCTTCCTTTCCCTACCCTTCGGAGCCACAGGGGCAGACAGTGCCTCTGTTGCTTCCCCCAGGTAGGTCACCCCCCCAACAGCAAAATGGAGTACTTATTGTTAAGGGGGACAGCCACAGGGGTACTCTCCACTACCTGACATCCTCCCTTCCCTCTCCTGACAGTCACCCACTTACCTGTCTCCTGTGGCCCCGGGGTGACTACCTATTTGTAGCTCCTGTCTATCACCTCCTCACTCTCCCTAACAAGCCCAAGGTCACTGAGCTGCAGTTCCAGTTTCCCTAACGCGGTCTCTAAGGAGCTGCAGCTCGACGCACCTGGTGCAGATGTGGCCGTCCGAGAGGCTGGGAGTCTCCCGGATATCCCATATCTGACACCCAGAACAGAAAACTGGCCTCGCAGTCATACCCACCATTCTTGCTAGAGGGGGTGAAAAAAGTAACCTACCTCGCCTTAGCCTGTCCTCACCGAAGCCCCAATGAGCCAAAGCCAGACTACTCTGATTTACACTACTCTGACGAATGCTCTGCTAGACAATGTCTCTCTTTTATTTTGGAGCTTTCTCAGCATCCTTGTGCAATGACAAGCTACTGCATCTGTTCACTTCTCCCCGACCTGTGAGAAGCTCGCTCTCTCTCCAAATCGATTGATCCATCGCTAATAGTTGACATATATCCCAAAGAGATTTAGTAGAAAGCCCTGGAGATCCAAATGTGTTGTGCTAACATGTAACCCCATCTTATGCACTCGTTCTTTTTCCATGTACTCAACAATCCCTCAGACTGTGTATTTCCATGACCTTTTAAGCACCATCACAACCCTTGCAGCTCGATGCATTTACCACTACAGGTTTATGCTAGAGAAGGCTTGGGCTATAAAGGAGGAAAGTTACAGCTGTTCTGTTCATCTCAATAACGCTGACAAAGAATTCTATTAATTTTCCATTAATGTGATCTTTGTAAGTCTTCCCAATTTTCTTTTCTCTCAATGTTCACGAAGGATAAATATCTAAAGCATCACTCCCCAACTTTTCCTACGCTACAGCGACGACTGCATTGGTGCTGCTTCCTGCACCCGTGTGGAGCTCGTCCACTTCTTCAATTTTGCCTCCAATTGCCACCCCGCCCTCATATTTACCTGGGCCATTTCTGACATCTCCCTCCCCTTTCTCGACTCCCTATCTCTGACTCTGGAGACAGCTTATCTATTATCAACCCACCGACTCTCACAGCTACCTGGAGTGTACCTCTTCCCACCCTGTTTCTTGTAAGAATGCCATCCCCTTTTCTTAATTCCTCCGTCTCCATTATGTCCCCTCTCAGGATGAGGCTTTTCATTCCAGAACTAAGGAGATGTCCTCCTTCTTCAAAGAAAGGGGCTTCCCTTCCTCCACCATCAACACTGCCCTCAACCGCATCTCTTCCGTTTCGCACATGGCTGCCCTCACCCCTTCCTCCCGCCACCCCGCCAGAGATAGGATTCCACCTACCACCCATCGGCCTCTGAGTTCAGCACAAAATTCTCCATAACTTCCACCATCACCAATAGGATCCCACCACAAAGCATATCTTTCCATCCCCCTCCCCCACTTCCTGCTAAGAATATTCCTCCTGTTCTAAAAGGTCACCCCTCAATTTGAGGCTAGTTCTGGATAGCCCCACCATAGGAAACATCCTCTCCACATCCACCTTATCTAGTCCTTTCAACATTGGGTAAGTTTCAATGAGATCCCCCCCCCCCACATTCTTCTAAATTCCAGTGAGTACAGGCCCAAAGCACCCAAAAGCTCCTGGTATATTAGCCCCTTCGTTCCTGGAATCATCTCCACGAACCTTCTCTGGACTCTCTCCAGTGACAACACATCCTTTCTGAGATAAGTGGCCCAAAACTGTTGACAATACTCCGAGTGCGGCCTGACTAGTGTCTTATAAACACACAGCATAATCTCCTTGCTTTTATATTCTATTCCCCTTGAAATAAATGCCAACATTGCATTTGCCTTCTTTACCACAGACACAACCTGTAAATTAACCTTCTGGGAGTCTTGCACAAGGACTCCTAAATCCCTTTGCATCTCTGATGTATGAATTTTCTCCCCATTTAGGTAATAGTCTGCATTACTGTTCCTTTTCTCAGAATGCATCATCATACATTTCCCAACACTGTATTCCTTCTGCCACTTTTTTGCCCATTCTTCCAATTCGTCAGAGTCCTGCTGCAATCACGTTGTTTCCTCAGCACTACTCCCCCCACTGATCTTTGTATTGTCTGCAAAATTTGCCACAAAGCCATCAATTCAAAGTAGCCGTCTCAATACTGACCCCTGAGGAACACCACTAGTCATTGACAGCCAACCAGAAAAGGCCCCCTTTATTCCCACTCGCTGTTAGTGTCTTCCACAGTAAAGACTGAAGCAAAGTACTTAGTAACTTCATCTGCCATTTCTTTGTCCCTGTTGCTACCTCATCAGCAGCATTTCCAGTGGTCCAATATCAACTCTCACCTCTCTTTTGTTCTTTATACAACTGAAAAAAACTTCTAGCATCCTGTTCTATATTTTCATCTAGCTTGCTCTCATATTTCATCTTTTCCCTTCTTATAGCTTTTTTAGTTGCCTTTTGTTGGATTTTAAAAGCTTCCCAATCATCCAACTTCCCACTCACTTTTTCTCCCTTACATGCCCTTTCCTTGGCTTTTACGCAGTCCTTAACTTCCCTTGTTGCCTGGCCCTGCCGTTTGAGAACTTCTTCTTCCATGGGACATATCTATCCTGCACCTTGTGAACTATTCCCAGAAACTTCAGCCATCTCTGTACAACCATCATCCCTGCAGTATCCTCCTCCAATCCACCTGGGCAAGCTCCTCTCTCATGCCTTCCCAATTCCCTTCATTCCATGGCAATACTGCTACATGCAACTTCCCACTGATCTCTCTCCTGGTACTTCTCCTTGCAAGTGGAACAGGTGCTACACCTCCTCCCTCACTACCACTCAGGGCCCCAAACAGTCCTTCCAGGTGATGCGAAATGTCACCTGTGAGTCTGTCGGGGTCATCCTATCCGGTGCTCCCGGCGTGCCCTGCTGTATATCGGTGAGACATGACGTAGACTGGGAGACCACTTCACCAAGCACCCACGCTCTGTCTGCCAGAAAAAGCAGGATCATGCAGCGGCCACCCATTTTAATTCCACTTTATATTCCATGGCCTCCTGTACCGCCACAACGAGGCCACACTCAGATTGGAGGAGTAACACCTTATATTCCGTCTGGGTAGTCTCCAACTCTCTGGTGCTCCTCCCACTTCTCTTTCTTCCATGGCCTTCTGTCCTCTCCTATCCCCTCCTCCAGCCCTGTGTCTCTTTCACCAATCCACTTCCCAGCTCTTTACTTCACCCCTCCCTCCTGGTTTCGCCTCTCACCTTGTGTTTCTTCCTCCACTCCCCCCACCTTCTTACTCTGACTCCTCATCTTTTTTTCCTCCAGTCCTGATGAAGGGTCTCGGCCCAAAACGTCGACTGTTTGCTGCCTGGCCTGCTGAGTTCCTCCAGCATTTTGTGTGTGTTGCTTGGACTTCCTGCATTTTAAAACATTAACTTGCCTGTTCTATTTACAAATGCTGGCTCTCCTGCTTTGTGCTTCTGACATTTTCTGTTTTTATTCCAAATTTACAATGTCTGTTCTTTTTATCTCATATTTAATGAAGTAATGCAACCCTGAAAATTAAAGAATTTAAAAACATATTTCAGGATTATTTTAAATTAACGTTCATATTAAGTTTCAGTTTGGCTGGTGGGATGTTGATTAAATACCTAAGTATTTATTACAGCACCAGGATTTCTTCTTCAAAAGTGCACTTTGCATCTCATTTGGTTGTTTTGTTTCATCAGAAGACTGTAATACACGGAATAACCAAGGGAGGGCGAACTAGGACAAGAGACATCAGGTCTAACTTGTTCCACACTTGTTCTCAAAGGTTAAAGTTCAAAATCAATGTACTACCCAGGAAGATACACGCTACCACATACTACCATAAGATTCTTTTTTTTTTTTTGCAAGCATTTACAGGAAAATAAGTATAAAATAAATTTTATGAAAACTGTATATAAACGAAAACTGGCAAATAACTAATGTGAAAAAGATGCCAAACTGCGCAGATAAAATAATATTGAGAACATGAGTTATGAAGTCGTTGAAAGTGAATCTGTGGGTCATAGAATCACTTCAGAGTAGTGGTGAATGAAGTTATCCACGCTGGTTCAGGAGCCTGATGGCTATAGGTTAGTACCTGTTCTTGGACCAAGTTGTGTGGGACCTAAGCTTCTGTACCTTCTGCCCAGTGGTAATAGCAAGAAGAGAGGGTCTGCTCGATGGTGGGGGTCTTTGATGATGGATGCTGCTTTCTGATGGCAGTGCTCCAGGTAAATATACTCAATGATGGGGAGGGCTTTGCCTGTGGTCCATTCCTGGGCATCAGTGTATCTATCAATGATGCAGCCAGTCAGGATAGTCTCCACTGCGCATCTATAGAACTTTGTCAGAGATTTTGGTGACATGCTGAATCTTAACTTGAAAGAAAGTAGAGGTGTTGTCATGCCTTCTTTGTGATTGGCTGTTATGTGTTGGTTCCAGGACAGATCCACCAAGGAATTTAAAGCTACTGACCTCTCCACCTCCATTCCCCTAAAGAGGAATGGCTCATGGACTTCCACCTTCTTCCTCCTGTAGTTGATCATCATCAGCTCTGTAGTTTTGCTGACACAATGAGATATTGTTGCTGTGTCACCACTCAAACAGATTTTCAATTCCCCCCCCCCCCCCCCATATGGCAATTCTTAACCATCTTTCATTCATCCAGCAACAGTTGTGTCATCAGCAAACTTAAATATGGCATTGGAACTATGTATAAAGGGAGTAGAGCAGGGGGCCAAGCACACAGCACCTGTGCTGATGATGAATGTGGAGGAGATATTGTCGCCAATCTGTACTAACTGGGGTCCTCCAGTGAGGAGATGGATGATCTAGTTGGACAGGGAGGTAAGGTCCTGGAGATTAGTGATGAGTTTCGAGGGATGAAAGCCATGAATGCTGAGCTGTAGTCAATGAAGAGCAGACTGACATGTACACCTTCATTTTCCGTTGTACAGAGCTGAGTCAAGAGCCAATGAAGTGGCATCTGCTGTGATCTGTTGCGATGGGAGGCAAATTGGAGTGGATTCAAGTCACTCGTCCAGCAGGAATTGATGTGCCTCACGAAGAGGGTCAAAATGCTACTCGACGATAGTCATTGAGGCATGTAACCACATTTTAACAGAATTTATAACACTGCATTATGTTTCTGTCAAATTTTATATTTTCTAGCATATTTTTAATTTAAAAAATAACAGCCATAATTCCTCTTCTTATGAAACAGCCTATCTACACTGTGGTCCTGCTTTATGAACTAACTAATTCTGTTTTATTATACCTCACCCAATAGTAAATGCCAGAATAGAAAGCAAACGGAGCCTGTCGGGACTTGTGGTGAAGCTTGATACTGTACAAGCTGTTGTTTGTGGTAAGCACAGGATTTAAAAGGCGAGCAGAGCCTGAGAAATCACAAGCTGTTGCGTGTGGTGTGTCAGCACAGGTTTTAAAAATTGAGCAACATCTGTTGGGACTTTCAGCAGAGCTTAAACTCATTTTAGTTATTAGGCACTTAGCAAGGGCTAATAAAAAGAAGTTAGTTTTAAGTGGAATGGCCATCGTTTGTGTGGACCAGTGTTACAGTCGGGAGCTGAGGCTTTGAGTCGAAGGGTTTTGGCACAAAGAAGCGTAAGGTAAGCTTCTGCTCAGTTTCTTTTTCACTTATTGCAGAGTTAGAACAGTGAGTGGGAATGACAGTCTAGACAGTGGGTGCTCCTCTTCTGGGATATAGGAAGACACTGAGACCTCCATTATCCCTGACAACTTCACCCACCAGAAGGGCATCAAACTGCATCTTCTTACAGATCATGGAGCTGAATGAACCTTTGATCATTCGGGAGCCCGAGGGGTTGATGGACAGTAGATACAGGGGGGTAGTTGTACCTAAGGTGCAAGACACAGGTAAATAGGGGGAAAGAGGATAGGCAGTCAGTGCAGGATACTCCTGTGGGGGTTCTCCTCAATAACGAGTGTATTGTTTCAGATACTCTTGGCATTGAACCAATCTCTGTGACTTGGAAGGAAAGGGGGAGAAGAGGTGAGTAGCAGTGATAGAGGATTCATTGGTACGGGGAACAGACGGAAGGTTCTGCAGATGATGAACATTGAGCTGAACTGAAATATGTCTTTTGATTTTATGTTTTATATTCTGTGTTTTCCACATTTTTTTATTGCTGCTTCCATGAATTTTTTGCGTACATGATGCGGGAAATGGGCTGGAAAAAATGGCAGATGGAATTTAATCCAGACAAGTGTGAGGTGAACTTAGGGAGGATAAAGTGGGATTGGACATAGGAGTGAATACTTGGGCTCTGAGGTGTGTGGTAGAACAAAGGGATCTGGGAATATAGATCTATAATTCCTTGAAGGTGGTGCCACAGGTAGATAGAATCGTAAGGAGAGCTCTTGGCATATTGACTTTCATAAACCAAAGTATGGAGTATAGAGGTTGGGATGTTATTTTAAAGCTGTATAAGATGTTGATGAAGCCAGGTTTGGAGTATTGTGTGTAGTTCGGGTTACCTACCTGAAGGAAAGTATCAATAAGACTGAAAGAGTACAGAGGAAATTTACAATAAGTTTGTCAGGACTTCAGGAGCTGAGTTATAAGGAAAGATTGAGTAGGTTAAGCCTTTATTCTTTGAAGTGTAGGAGAATGAGGGGAGACTTGATAGGGGTATACAAGATTATGAGAGGTATAGATAGGGTAAATACAAGTAGTCTTTTTCACCAAGGTTGGATGAAACTAGCGCTCGAGGTTATAGGTTAAGGTTGAAAAGTGAAATATTTAAGGGGAATTCTTCACTCAGAGGGTAGAGCAAGTGTAGAATGAGCTGCCAACAGACGTGGTGGATGTGAATTAATTTGCAACATTTAGGAGAAGTTTGGATGGGTACATGGCTGTGAGGGGTATGGAGGGCTATGGTCCAAGTGTGAGTCAATGGGACTAAGCAGAACAGCAGTATTGCACAGACTAGATGGCCCATGGGCCACTATCTGTGCTGTGGTGCTCCATGAATCTATAACCAGGTATTTGTATCATTTAGATCTCTTCCAGTGTAGGCGTGATCTATACAAGGAGGACAGGTCACACCTAAACTAGAGGGGAACCAATATCTTTGCAGGGAGATCTGCTAGTACTACTCATGAGTGTTTAAACTAGTGAGACCCAGAGCGGCAGTGAAGCAGGTGGAGACAGAATTAGAAGTAGAAAATAGAACAGGCAAGTCCAGTAGGCAAGGCAGACAGGACAAGTGGGAAAGCAGTAGGAGGTTAATAATTTTAACTGCATTTACGTTAATGCAAGAAGCCGCTCAGCTGAGATGCATGCACCGAAAGCATGGATTAATACATGGGATTATGATATTGCTGCAGTCACAGAGGGAACGGATGTACTGGTAGTTCAATGTTCCAAGGTATGGAGATTTCAGGCATGACAGATGGGGTGCAATAGGGGAGTGGCTATTGCATCACTGATCAGGAAGCACATCATGGAAATATTCAAACAATATCCTTGACAAATTAGCCAATGAGGCTATATGGGTAGAATCTAGAAATAAGAAAAGACTTTGATGGCAAACAAGAGAAAATCTGCAGATGCTAGAAATCCAAGCAACACACACAAAATGCTGGAGGAACACATCAGGCCAGGCAGCATCCATGGAAAAGGGTATGGTTGAAGTTTCGGGCTGAGACATCGACTGTACTCTTTTGCATAGATGCTGCCTGGCCTGCTGAGTTCCTCCAGCATTTTGTGTGCGTTGCAAGGATTTTGATGGGGTTACACTACAGGCCTCCCAATAGTAGGAACCTGAAGAACAAGCATATAGGCAAATCACAGTGGGGTTATTATAGGGAATTTTTTATTTTCCAAATATTGATTAGGATTGACTAAAGGGAGTGAAATTTGTAAAATGCAGTCAAGAGGGGTCTTTGAAGCAATACATGGAGAATCTACAAAGAAAGTGTCTGTATCCTAGGGCATGAGGATGGACAAGTGCTGGACGGGTCATGAAGGATTCCTTTGGAAACAGTGAACAAGGTACTCATGGAAAAAGTATAAGGTTCTGTTCTCGAGTTAAGGTGTTTAATTGACGAAGAGCTGATTTCAACCGTGTAAGGCAGTACCTGCTGGAAGTAGATGGGGAGTTAAAGAAAAAAAATGGCAGCAGATAAGAGGGAGGCACTTAACATCAAAATAGTAGGAGTTCAGATTCAACATCTCTGTAAGGGTAGGGTTCAAATACATTAAGATTCGGGAATTGAAGAATTGAAGGCTTGATCAGAAACATATGTCAGGTTAAGACATTTGGTGTTGTGAGAGTGCTTTGAGGTTCCTAGGTGATGTAAGAGAGAGCTTAAGAAAGAAATTAAGCAGGTAAAAAGAGGACATGGAATCACCTTGGTAGGCGAGATTAAGGAGAATTGCATTATCTTTTATGTTAGAAGCAAAAGGATAGCTAAGGGAAGAGTAAGTTCCTTCTGGAACCTAAAGGACAATCGGATACGAGCATCGGATACGGGGATACGAGCAGGATGCTAAATGAAATCCTCCCACTGGCATTCACCGTGGACGATGGAGAGTTAGAGGACAGATACACTGATATTCTGGAACATGTCTGTGTTAGTAAAGGGTGTGTATTAAGGATATTGATACACATTGAAGTGATTGCTGAAGTTCTAACTGAGACTCTTCCATTCAAACATCAAATGGGCCTGAATGACGATTAAAACAATGAAGTCCAGAAGCATTTCTATAGTTGAGGGAACGGCTGGTCGATTATAAGTTCCATGTGGATGGGAAAGTAATTCCTACTGTGTCAGAAATGCCAGTTAAAAGCTTGGGGCATTGGTACAATGTCAACCTCGGTGATACAAATCAAGTGAAACTGCTGAGAGAAGAAATCATCACAGGGCTTAAAGCCATCGATAACAACTTGCTGCCAGGAAAGCTCAAGCTCTGGTGCCTTCAGTTTGGATTGCTCCCTCAGGTGTTGTGGCCACTGACTCTGTATGAAGTCCCTATCACTCACGTCGAAAAGCTGGAGAGGACAGTTAGCTCATTAAGAAGTGGGTGGGCCTATCAGTATCACTAAATAACATCTATCTGTATGGCAAAGAAGCTCTGGAGTTGCCTGTCACGGTGCTGACTGAAGAGATCAAGTGTGCCGAGGTGAGGCTTGAGGTGACTCTCTTGGAATCTCGTGACCATGTTGTCCAGGATACTGCACCCTGGACCTGAACAGGGAGAAAGTGGTGTCCAGCAGAGTCAGTGAAACAGGCAAAAGCCACACTCAGGTTTGCAGACATGGTGGGCCAGGTGCAATCTGGAAGTGGGGTCTTGGCAAAAGACGACAGCACAAAAGCATAGGAGAGCTATGGTGGTGGAGCAAGTACAGCGACGGGAGAAGCAGATGAGGTTTGCAAGAGCAGTGTCTCAGGCAAAACAGGGACAGTGGACATTGAGAGAAAAAAACTCAGCTGGAAAGACTTATGGGAAAAGGAAGAAAGAATGATAAGCTTCCTTATAAGAGCTGTTTATGTTGTTCTCCCAACTCCTAACCAGTGGTTCAGTGAAGTAGCAGCTTGTCCACTCTGTGGAAGAACAGCACACCTCAAGCACATGCGCTCCTCTTGCACAGTAAGCCTCACTCACAACCAGGTCCTCAGATGTTTGGCATCCATTGTGGAGAAGCAACTGCTGAACAACAACCCTAAGCCCCATCTGACTGGAGGTACCACCATCCCCTTTGTTCAGCAAGGACAGGCAGTGCCACCCTCAGTGATATGGTTGGTGTCAGACACACTGGAGCCTGCTCGTGGCTGTTGACCGTGAGAAAAGGCTAATATTTCCCCCTGAGATAGCCACTGACACCCTCAGACCAGATTTGGTCTTGTGGTCCAGCAGTCTGAAGGCTGTAGTAATTTCAGAGCTCACAGTGCCCTGGGAAGATGCAGTCTGCGAGGGGTATAAGCGGAAACATGTAAGATACGCTGAGCTGGCCACAGATGCTAAGCTGTCTGGATGGAAGGTGCAGATTTTCCCAGTCGAGGTTGGATGCCGAGGATTTGTGGCTCCTTCCACGGTCAGATTGCTGAATGGATTGGGAGTCTGAGGCCAGGGCCAGCGGCAGGCTAGAAAAGAAGTCTCGGAGGCAGCTGAGCGAAGCAGCCACTGGTTATGGATGAAGTGGAGTGACGGCAGCTGGGTCCTAAAATGACCCATGGGTGGCCAGATGTGAAGGGAGGTGCACCTGTGACGTCAGGTTGCACTGTTGAGCCCTCTGGAGATGTAGCGGGCTTAAACTGATGAAACATCTCAGAAGTGGGGTGCCCTCCTGATGATCCTGGGAAGTATCTGCCACCCACCAAGCCCCACCTCAAGATCCCTAAGACCCAGGTTAGGATCTGCTTATCAAAGGGATTGAAACAGCTTGTCCTGTGAGCTTAAACTTCATTATCCGTGGGTTAGGTGCCAGGAGACCCTAGGATAACTGATGATGTTCCCATATTGAAAAGGGAAGAAGGGATAAACCAGCAAACTACAAGCTCATGAGCCTTAAATCGGTACAGTAGTTAGAATATTGAAAAAATTCTAAGGTACAGGACTGATGTTGACTAGGGAAGGAAAGAATTGTCTAGCACTTGTCAGTATGGTTTTGTGCAAAGGAAATCCTGTCTGAGAAATCTGATTGACTTTATTGAGCAGGTACTAGAGGAAATAGATGAAGGTAGAAATATAGGTGTAACCTACAGCCCTACCATGTAAACATGGCTGTCAGTAGGTCCAGTAATTTAGGGCACATGGAATCCAAAACTTGCTTTGTGAAAGGAAACAGAGTTGTGATCAAAGGGGGTTCTTTTGACAGGAAGTCTGTAACCAGTGGCCAACTAGGGATCACTGCTGGAACCATTGTTGTTTGTCACGTCTTCGGTGGGAATGTAAAAGGATTGATTCGTAAGTCTGCTAGTGGCACAGTATTGTGATAGAAAATAAAAAAGTTCATTAAAGGATATAACGAGACATACTCTAATTCAACTGGAAAGTTAGACAGGGCTGTGACAGATGGGATTTAACCCAGTTATATGTTAATTCATTTTGGGGCATCAAATACTATCTAGATGTATACAGTAAACAATAGGAACCTAGGAACAATAGGATGTACAGAGGACTCCTAGGGTTCATATTCTTAACTCCCTGAAAGTGACAGCATAAGTAGATAGGGAAATGAAGAAGGCATTCAGCATGCTTACCTCCATGGGCTGAGGCACTGAGTATGAGAGTTGGGATGCCACGTTGCAGCTGAATAAAACACCTGTTCAGTTCTGGTCAGCATACTACAGGAAAGATGTTCTAGCATCAGAAAAATTTAGAAAGGATAACATCCAGGTGTTGCTTGGAATGGAAAATTTTACTTACCAGGAGAGATTGGATGGTCTGGGACATAAGAGATTGAGTGGAGCCCTCTATTAGGCATGGGGTTTAGGTAAGAGTGCAGAAATGTAGAGACCTGAGGTGCACGTTTGTCACACAGAGGGAGGTATTTATATGAAATGAGCTGCCGAAGGCAGTGATTGAAGCCGATACAATAATATAAGTTAAAAGGCATTTGGATAGGTAATGGATAGAGAGGGAGTAGAGGGATACAGGCTTAATGCAAGCAAATGGGATTAGTGTAGATAAGTATCATGGCCGGCATGAACCAGTTGGGTCAAAGGGCCTGTTTCTGTGCCATACAACTCCATGACTATTAATGCACTGCACTCAGTGCTCCCAGTGCATGTTAGATGATCATTTTGCTGAATACGTTCATCCAGTCTGCAGAGGTAACCCTGAGCTTGCAGTTGCTTGCCCCTTCAATTCTCTGCCCCACCCCTACCCTAACCCCTCTGTCTCTGATAGTTTTTACTGTAAAAGCTGTAGAGAGAATATATCCTCTTCCATTTTAATGTTGTAGACAAGACTTAATATCAAATTCAACATTTCAAAACTGGCCTTTAAAATTAATTTTTTTCTCTCTTCACAAATGCTGTTTGACATTCTGAGTACTTCAAACATTCTCATTTACTTCACTTGCTTTGCTTTACAGTCTGTCTCACAGCTCCAGCATTATTTTTCTGTTGCTCTCTCTATTTTCATTTATCTACATTTAGTGGCATCTCCTTTAGACAGTTCAACATTAACAAATAAACCTCCACTTTCTTCTCATCTGGTACCACCATTACTTCTGTCATTCAGTTCCTCTTGGCCTTCACTAGACCACAGACTTTTCCTTTGCTCTCTCCAATCCTCACCCTTCTTTGCTTCTCAAAAACACATTTGATTTCTAACTGTTCCTTATTCCGGTGAAAAGTCATTAGTGAGAAATGTTAGCTCTGTCTCTCTCACCAAAGATATTGCCAATCAGCTAAATGTTCCAGCACTTGTCTTTGATTTCCAACGTCTACAGTTTTTTTATCTCTGCATCAGCTATTACTCGGCCTTTTGGACAATTTGCTTAATTGGGAAGTCAGGCTGCCAAATGTTTTATGTAATAACCCGTCTAGTTACAGAAGGCAGAGAATTCCATTGCAATTCAATGCTACTATTAAGATATACACCAACAACTTAGAAGCTTGGCCTTCAATTATATGCTCATATCTGAATGTAGTGATCCCTGAGTTAATTGTATTATGTTTCCCATAGTTTTGGTGTATCCTTTAAGGAGCTTCTTTAAGAAGATTGGAGCATTCAGCTCCAAGCATTTAATTACTGTCAGAACATGGGACAGTACTTGCCTCCAATGGTTATGGGTGTACCTATCACTCAGTCACTGGAAAGAGAGATAGTGATCCTCAGTTTTAATTGCAACCAGCTAAGCAGAGATATACCCAAATATAAAAGTTAGGAGGAAATCTATGGGAAATTATTTCATCTTCCCTTTCAATATCCACCTTGAGCATCTCAAATATGAGAGATGAGTATGGATACAGTATGTTTGAGAGAAAAGCATGACAAATAGGACTTTATCTCACCCAAGACGATTGGCAAAATGTAAGAATGTTTCTCAGTCTTGTTTGGTTCCAGCATCCATTCCTGGAAGTACATTGTATTGATACATTTTGGGAACTGTTTGAAGTTCATTGCCAATGCTGGCCCATGAGCAATGACTTGAACAGTGTACTTAAGGAACTAATTCACAGTAAAGAGTCAACATCTTCAATAGAGAAAAAAGTGATATGGAAAGAAATTAATTACCAAACATATTACTTTCCCTACATCTTCAATGTTTCTTCAGTTCTCCCAGTCCTGGGGATCACATTTTAAGTCTATTATGCAACTACTTAGCATGTGATTTATGAGACAAAGCATTAAGGTGGATAATAATCTGCTGTAGGAGTGCTGTGCAGTTACAAGATCAAAGTTTGACATCTTTTTCTGACTGAGATTTGTAACTGTGATATGGCGGCTAGAAGAATCTCTTATTACTATAAAAGGAAGAGCTTATGGAAATTGGTTGTCAAGACAGTGACAACCTATGGGAAAAAAAGGTTGAATGCAGGGCATAATATATAACATACTGTAACTAAAATGTAAACTTGTCATTTTTATGCAAAACAATGGGTCAATTTAAACAAGTACTGTTAAGGAAATAAGAAAAGACATATTGGAAGTGGAGGAACACAGTAAAATTTTTACACTATTGATGGAATTGTGCATCAGAAAAGCAAAAGACAAAGGCAAGGGAATTTCTTTTGCATATACACATATTTGAATGTTTATACAATAAGCAGATGGATTTAATCTAAAATCTGAATTCCAGAAATGGATGTGCAGGTTTGAGTCTCTTAGAGAGTCATGTATCTTTGTATCCGTCTTCTCTAAGAGAAAGTGAAAGCTGTAGTTTTGAATATATTTATGGCAGAGGTAGAGAGACTCTGGATTAGCAAGGGGATGAAAGGAATAGATACAATTGTGAAATGAAGACTACAATCAAATGGGCCACAGTTGTATTGAATGGTGGAACAAGCTTGAGGAGCTGAGTAGCGTATTCCTACATTATTTTGAAAGTTTATTGCATGAACTACAATGGCGAGTCAGGTACTACAGCATTCATTGCATTCTGGTGACTCTTCAGAAGCATGGGTTTATGCTTTCCAGGTAATCCTGTCACACATGGTATTCCTATATCATCTCCCATTCAAATCCTAACCAAGTCTGAATCTGCTCAGTTCACTTCACCAAGTCATGATCAAGCAGATCCAATCTGTAACCTGCAAAATATACAATGGATCAATAATTCCCATTATAAATAATTTGAATATCGCTTTCACAAATAAGCTTACATGTCCTTAATGGCCATAATACAATAACTCTAGGTAAGCTGCGTACACTTTGTTGTTATGTTTCAAGCTAATTAACTGTATTGAACCTTTCATAAATATATGGTATTTGAGTTCCTTATAGCAAGCTGTTTACTGCAACAGAATAATTGATTTTATCAACCTGTCCACTTAGTCTGAAACAAACTAGTGAAATTGACCAAAGGTAATCAAGTTCAAGAGTCAGGTCTGAATTTCCATAATGTAGTTTTGTTTTAATTTGATTAAATTCCAAGTATAATGAACATTTTTCAAAATTATTTATTACCAGAAGAGATAATTACAGGTACTAAGGATGGACATCCTCCTTACAGTGCTTATTTTAGGATTTATTTTTATCAATTTGTCTACATTTTTAAAATTTGCATTTCCCATGAATAAATGTGAAAATTAATTGAGTCTGCCTCAAGTCCGTGATGCTAGGGTTTACCTTCTTGCCTTTCACCAAGTGCTTTCAAAGACTTTTCTGCCACTTTTCCATCACAGACAGCTGTTGTTTGGGAACCCTCCTTTACGGCAGGTAGGACCATTGTTGTGCTCCCCAAGAGGGCACTAGTAGAGTGAGCCAGGGAGGTAAACTGTTGCCTCAGACTAGGGTGCTGGAAGGTCATGGTGCTCCATAAAGCAAACTCACTAGAAACAAAGGGGTGATTTCCAGACAAAGTTGGTCTGAAAAATGTCGGCACTGGATAATGACTAGGTTGGGTAACTGTTTGATTTAGATTAGGCAAACTTGCTACAACATTATGGTTGCTGGGCGCTACCTGGAATGGATCAGATGGGGACCTAAAGGCAGAGCTCAGCGACCAAGCTGTTGAGGATAAGGGATAATGACCAGAACTGCAGTCAGCTATGTCCTTGGAATTCTGCTGACTTCCCCTTCTCCTAGCATTACTGGACAATAAGGTTTCAATTGCTGAAACCAAGTCATCACTGCACCCTTTCAGTATCAGCTCCAACACAGACTGTTTCTGGTTTGGAAATATTTTTGTCAGAACTTCAATCGGAGGTCTTTTGAATTCCCCTGGAGGGAACATGTCCTTAAGTACATCTTCAGACTTAAAGAACTTCTTGATGTCTTTGAAATTATATCTGGTACCATCTTTAACCTGTACTGTGTCTTCTTTCGTTTGTTCTGTGTCATTGTTTGACTCAGCCAGTAGTGTTGGTGCATCACTATTCTGGGTATCTGTGGGTGAAATCAACTCTTCTACATTATTTTCCATCATGTTTATTTGCTTCTTCTCATTAACATTTCCTTCCGCACCTTCATATTTATCTGAAAATACATAAATATAATATTATAAATGGTGGCAAATAATCGGCTTGCATTGTTGTATATGGTAATCCATAAGAATACATTTTTTACAATGTTGCTTTGTGGAGAATAATTTTATGAAGGCCCTATCTTTCTTTGACTGCTTTTTCTTTCTATCAAAGTTTGAATTTGTTATTGACTTCCTCAATTCTTCACATTCTGGCCTGCTCATATCACCACTTTCACCACTGTACCATTGAGAGCATACTCACCAACTGCATCTCAGTGTGGCATAGCAATTGTCCCGTATCGGACCACAAAGCACTCCAGCAGGTGGTGAAAACTGCCCAGCGGATTATCGGCACCCAATTGCCCACCATTGAGAACATCTACCATAAACACTGCCTGGGCAGGGTGAAAAGCATTATCAAGGATGCATCTCACCCTAACCATGGACTTTTTACTCTCCTCCCATCCGGTAGGCGATACAGGAGCCTCCGATCCCGCACCAGCTGGCACAGGAAGAAGCTGTGACCCTGCTGAACCTCACATCACAGCGCTAAGCAGAATTACACCCATATTGTACTGGCTCAGTACTTTTATATTTGTGTGCTGTAGCACTTACTTTTTATTCACAGTTATTTTGTAAATAACACTATTCTTTGCATTTCTGGTTAGATGCTAACTGTATTTCATTGGCTTTGTATCTGTACTCGGCACAACGACAATAAAGTTGAATCTAGCCTAATATTTCCCACAAAGTGTTGCTTCTGGTGTGTCCAATAACCTACCTCCTCAGACAGTTAACATACTACCCGTGTGTAGCTCAGCAAAAGTCACTTAACTGTCTTTCAACTATATACAAGCCTCCACAGATACCCCAAATTCCAACCGTGACCTTGTTCTGCACGCCATACTCCCCAAGAGATCAGAGAATTCGGCTCATATGGAGATTATTGAAGACTAGGCGCTTCGTCCGCTGCTGAAACATTTTGTGCAAGTTCAGCAGTATTTTTGTATTCTACCACTTCCTTGTGTATTAAAACCCAGTACTCATCAAACCTTTTTTGGGAGTCCCAAGAGACTGAAGCTGCTGGAATCTGTAGCAAAACAAAACAAAACTAGAACGGAAACGTCGGCCAGGACCTCGAGTCCACAGGTGCACCTTGATCGGCTCAGTTCGTCTACAACCCTTTTTCTGTCTTTTCCAAGCTCCTGTGTTTTTGTGCCTCCACGGATAGTCTCTGCAACTGAGTTCACTTTAGAGTGTGACCATTTACTAAGGACTGTCGGCCAGCAAATGAGACGGGTTCGCGTTCATCTAAACTCAATATTAATCTGACCAATATTTGTTATTATATACAGAAGGACCATACTTTACTTAAGACTGTATGTCATCTGTCGGCGGAAGTCTTTTTTTATTTCAGTCCATTTGTAAACTGATTGGAAGGAAAACTACGTGAAAAGTCTGTCGCCTTCCTAAGCGACATCCATGAAATAACCACTGTTTTTTTTCCCAGTTAGAATGCATGGTAATATTTAAAATATAGGTAACATATTATTTATTTGCAATAACGCAGATTAAAGTCAATAAACGGAAACGAATCACCCAATGAGATCTATTTAAAATACCGCACTTGTAAAGGACAGGGACAGGAAAGTTTGACTGCACATATGATATGCCGGAACTGAGGATCGCTTCGTCCGAACATCCAAAGAAATTATAATCCAGCAAAACTCCCGCCAATTTGTTAAACGTTTAAGTAAATAGAATAACTCATTATTTACATGAAAATGTCCCGTTAGTTTCTGTCTGATTATTACTCATAGATCCAAATGAAAGTTAAGGTTTACTTGCATGGTTTTTTGACATTTTGTTCACATTATTCGAATGTAAATAGTATTGACGAGAACAACACGTCACCAGCAATTTATAATAGGTTACCAATTGATGTTATAAACAATTTGTTAGATTGATCAATTTATAACCTGTTATACATTATTTTTTTCGTTTGTCCGGCCAAATCAAAATCGTATCTCCTCTGTTTCAACCGTACAGAACAACTTTCTTATTTTGCTTAAACTCTTGATTGATAATGTGAAAAGGTCAATCAGCTCCTTAAGTTAGAGCAGAAACCTTCTGAGCATAGAAATAAACTATCTCAGTATAGTTCAGCAGTCGGCATTGGGGAGTCTTTGCAGAATGCCAGTCTAGATCATTGCTATATACTTTAAATCTATATTTGGATGAATATATGGAAATGTCACTAAAGTGTTCAAGCACGGTTTTATTAAAATAAATGAAGTTCATAAAAGTACGGTTTTTAAAAAAGAAATATGTAGAAATGATCCCAGCAGTAGGTCTCTCTTTGTTTCAATTGTAACCAGGCAATTTGATCCCTTAATCCTTGCACTGTGCAGATTAATCACGTCCCTGGGGCTGAAACGGTAAACGCGGGTCATCCAAACAGATCAATCCCCCCTTTCACCCCAACGCAATTATCATAACCAGAGCCTCATGCCTTTGAACTAGCCGGCTCTTTGATTTGTTATGTTGAGAATTAACGCGGAAAAAACAAGCAGGAAGCCAATTTGTAGTAAGAATAATAAGACCCTTAAGTGTTCGCAGACAAGAGGATAACAAGTGTGGCTTGCTATGGCACTGATTATGCAGTTAAAATGACATCCAGATTGTTGCATTCACTCCAGATTCTGTGCTCCATTCATTAAACTAAAACGCTCTACCCCCTTGTTCGACATAAGTAATTCATGTCCATGTAGCCATGAAATTGTTTGCGGAATTTTTTTAAGGGACAATATTATATTTCTTGTTAACCTTCCTGGAGTCGAAAAAAATCTTGCGAAATCACCTCACACGTAATGAAGACGAGGAGACAGCCAGGTGCTTTTGCTAACTGAACAAACACCCCTAATATATAGAATATATTTTTTCGCAGTGGGTTAGTTTAAAAGATGCTGAACAAATCGGGATTCCCCCTTCCAGTCCGCGCGAGTCTACGGACAGGCGAATCAGTCTGCTTGGGGTGTCAAAGGGGGTACGAGTGCAGGCATGGAAAAAAACCGTCCGATTCTCCGATTCGGGGCAGATGTTAGGAATTCTGTCTTATAATGCTTCCAGAGGGGAAAAAATAAACATCCAATTTTGTTCACTCCCTTCATGCTAATATTTCCATGAATGCAAGCTGTTTACACTTGAAACGTTGTTACATGTCCTGGAAAATAACAAACTCCCCATTATTAATGTGAGTACAACAGTTCATAGAATGGGTGAAACAAAACGGATCATACCTTGTACATTGTATGCTGACGTTTTAAAGAAAAATTTCTTAAAGGCTTGCTCATACAAAATGAATGTAATTTTAAATCTAAATTCCCAAGTGAATGTGAGACACTTACCAGGTACCAAGAGGTGTGATAATTCGCTCTACGTTAGTTTAATTGTTTTCTTTTTAAAGGGGTGATAGTTTATCAGGGGTTCCCAACCTTTTATTATGCCATGGAACAATACCATTAAGCAAGAGGTCCTTTGACCCCAGGTTGGGAGCCCCTGGCTTAAAGATTTCGTAGATTCAGAGGGTCTTACTGTCTCTTCGCCCCACCACGTACACACCGACCTTGTTGCTTATTAACACTAACTGCATTTGCCCACACTTTGACAACAAAAACAGCTGGAAAATATCTTCTTGGATTAATATTTAGAGTTAGAGCGCATGATTTAATCGGAAGTGATCCACAGTTTCACATGAGGAGTTACTGGTTTCTGATACTGGCTCATTATAATTTTAGTATCAAATGGCACTGCACTCCGAAGGTGCAGAGTCCTCGATATCTACAGGTCGTTTAGCGAATATGTTGTAGTCGTTAAGGTTCCCAGTGCTAAGAAAAGCCCTGGCGTTTCCTCACCTGGTTGATGTAGCAGGGAGTCAGCAGCCGGCGTCCCCTCAGGTCTGTTTCTACCTCTGTCTCTTGAGTGCAAAGCCTCCGGAGGGGGTGAGTCCTCGAGTCTCTCGGGGGCCGGATAAATCGCTCTACAGTCCTCGGGAAGAACCAGATTGCAGGGACTCTCGTTGCTTTGCTGCCTCCTAAGGGCCACCTGAGCGGCCATAACCCGCTGTCTCTCCAGGATGAGGATGCACTTGTCGCAAGTGCAATCTTTGAAGCGGCAGTAACGTTTGTGGCCTTTCAGCCAGGACAGCACGCCGTGGTTCCGACACCTGGCGCATTTGGGAGTTCTCTGGGACGGAGCCCGGGGAGACGCGGAGGGCATGTACAAATACGGAGCACCGTAGCTATTCATGGCACTTGAGCGAGAGTTCCGTATCTTTTGAAACACAGATCTTGGTTCTTCCCCGGTATAACCTTTTGGCAAATGAAAACTGCATTTAAGAAAACAACGCCGGAGAAAGCGCGACCCTGATCGCTGGAGCAGGAGAGCGATTCATACACATCCCGCCTGCACCGCCTGGCTGTTTATAGGCAGTTATTTCAAGTCACTCAAGTGAAACGATTTCAATGAAAGGATTGAAAATCATTTTTTTTTCCGCCACAAACCTCTCCCCTTCCATTCTTTCCGAGAAGGGTTCAAAACAGCTCCACAATAAGACAATTCTCAATGGGTTCGAGTGGCTGGAGGAGGAGATATAGGTGCAGAGAAAGGGCGGGTTCACTCCATTCAACAGAGATTAAAAGCAAACGAGAGAACTGGAAGCGAGGTAATAGAGCTAATGGATCACTTCTTACAGATCCCCTTTCACAAAGTCTTCTTCTTCCCCGTCTCTGTAAAACGGAAATATCTCGTTTTTAAGGTGCGTCAAATTTCAGGATGCATTGTGGTAGTTGTCTGCTTTCACTTTACATTTCAGTTTTTAAAAAAGTAGTAACCAGAAATAACAATATGAGAATTAACTCCCTTTCTACGTTAACTGAAATTTACACAGCGCGAGGTCACTCGCTTTTATTTTGTTTTGTCTGGTAAATCAGACCACGGGGAAGAGAGGGGCTAGTTATTTAGCTCCTCCAGGTGGAATGGAGAGCTATCAGCATTGTTTAAATGTGTCCCTGTATGGTCAACTGTTGTTTTGTCTGTCAGTAATTCACCTTGCTTCACTTGTCTTGGGGCAGGCGGCGCGCTGAACATTGTGCGCGATCACCTCCTTCTGCAACATTTAGTTAACACATAGGAAACACGGCTGATTCGAAGCGGCAGAATTTATGCCGCATGATTTCACACTCATGGAAACCACACACCTGAAACCCGTGAGAAAGTGCTCCGCTGGGAAACAAGCCACAGACTGGGATTTCAGTCATCCCAAACAATATGAAATTTTATTCTATCTGGGGGCATATGGTTGGGATTTGAAAGCATTATGCACTTACACATGGGAAGCAGGGTGGGGGTGGGGAGGAGGGGCTTGTCTAATAGCCTTAAACATTTCTCTCTCTCTGGCAATCTTGTCCTATTTGGTCCTTGCTGCCTGCTTTCCATTAGTAACTACAATGTCAGCGTGCAAGCCTGATCTCAATGGTAGCGAAATCACTGGAGAAAATCCGAAGAGCTAGGATGAATGTACATTTGGAAAGGTAGGGATTGTTTGTTCCAGGGGAAATCCCGCCTCACTAATTTGATTGAATATTTTGAGGAGGTAGAATATTTTAAGAAGGTTTATGAATGCAACTCATATAGACTTTAAAGTATCCGACAAATTCCAACATGGTAAGGTGATCCAGAACTGATGGCCCATGCAGTCCAGGATGAGCTGCTAACTGGATCCAAAATTGCCTCAGCGATATGAAGCAAAGAGCGGTGGAGAGGGTATTGGAAGTTTGTGACAAGTGGTGTACCACAGGGATCAGTGCTGGCACCCTTGTTATTTGTGATAAATATTTATGTGTAGGGGGCGTGATCCGTATGCTTGTAGAAAGCACAGAAGTTCGTGGATTTAGCAGGATATCGAATAGATGGGAGGTTGAATGGAATATGGTAGGTGTAAATTAATCCTGACAAGTGTGAGGTGATGCATTTCGGGAAGTGAACTAAGGGGAGGATAAAAGGGTCTAAGAAGTGATCTTGAACAGAGCGAGCTTGGAGATTGGGCTCCATAGTTCCCTGAAAATAGCAACACGTGTAGATAGTGTAATGAAGGAACAAACTTTCAGCCTATGATGTCTGTGCCTACAATGTTATGCCACTCTAAACTGGGCATTTGTCAACATGTAGTCTATATCCTTCATTTTCTGTCTGTTCACTTGTCTGTTTAAATGCCTCTTAACCATTGTTACCCCTGCAGCACATTTCCATGCACCTGCCACTGTACATGTGAAAAATGTTTGCCTTGTAAATCTCCTTCAAACTTTCCTCCTGTTACCTTAAACCTGGGTCCTCTGCCATTTGCCATTTCCACTCTGATAAAAAAAAACGACTCCGACCATTTACTTTGACTGTGCCTCGGCCTCAAACACTCCAAAGATAACAATCCAGGTTTGTCCATCATCTCCCTGTAGCTAATACTCTCTAATCTAGGCAACATTCTGGTGAACGTTTGCTGAATCCTCTCCAACGCCTCCACATCCAACCCGTAACACAGCGAACGGAGCTGTATACAAAACTGAAACCGTAGCAGCTAAAGTTTTAGGAGCAAACACGAGGAAATCTGCAGATGCTGGAAATTCAAACAACACACACAAAATGCTGGTAGAACACCGGCCGAAACGTCGACAGCGCTTCTCCCTATAGATGCTGCCTGGCCTGCTGTGTTCTACCAGCATTTTGTGTGTGTTGTTGTTTTATACGGGTGCAATGTGACTTCTCAACTTTTATACTCAACACCTAAAACCGATTAAGACAAGTATACTGTACCGTCGTTTCCCATCCTATCTATTTATGTTGCCACTTTAGAGGGTTATGGGCTTGCACCCCAAGATCCCTCTGTCGTTTACTGTATATTTTCCTCCTACATTTACCTTCCAAGTGGAACACATCACACTTGTTCAAAATAAATTCTATCTGCCATTCCTTTGCCCATATTTCCAAATTATCTATATTATGCTGAATCATTTGACAACCTTCCTCACAATCAACAACTTCCAACAACTTCTGAGCTCTCCGAAAACTTATAAACCAGTCCACCAATGCTTTATCCAAATTATTTGTGTATATCACGAACAACAGAATTATCAACCACTGGTCGCAAGCCTCCGTTCTTAACAATACCCCTCCATTGCTATTCAAAACGGAAATTGCGTTATTTAATGTCACACAGCTTTCATCTCTCTTTTGATTCAAGTTTATTCACCAAGTCCCCTTGAATTTGACATTTTAGTTGTTAGGCGCGGGTCATCGAAGAACATCGCCAAGTCATAGTCAGAATTAAGACTTGGATAATTTGGTGAATTTGTCAGCAGGAAAGGTGAATGCTGCATTTCACTCTCATTTTATACAGCCCTGCACCCCCAGATATTTTGAATCCCATTATAAAATGAGTGTAAGGAAAATGCATTAGATTGGCCTGCTTGTTTGTCACGCTGCACAATTCGATTCAGAGCGTGGCGTGTCCGGTCCGCAGACATTTGTTCGGCTTGATCGGTGCCCACGAACAGTGGGGTTAAGAGTCGAGATTTGTTCGCTGGCTTTCGGAACGGTAAGCATTTTCAACATCCGCCACTTTCCTCTCGAAAGTATAATCAGCAAGTGCTGGTAAAGGGTTCCGGACAGAACTGGAATTTCCCCCCCACCCCCCATTCTGCCATTTAGTCGCAGGCGTTAAATCCGTTTCCCTTTCCACCTGTACTCTCACAAACTATTTTCGATATTTTTCTGTGTGTTTCGGAGAGCCAATATCCGCAGCATTTTACCATTTGTAGTTACTGAAATCGTAGGATACACCGTAGTAGGAATGGGGACGGTAATTGAAATCTGGTTTCACTTCATTTTCCGGTGGCGGGTGGGTAACCGGTTCCTCGGGCAACTCGTGTATGTCAGTTTATTTTCAGTATTTCTCTGCAGCTGGGTGTATTAATAGTAAATCGCAGGGTAAGGTTCAACTAGACTGAGAGCTGTCCTTGCGAGATCGGAGACTTTGAGGTAAAGACGCTGCTCGGCTATTTGCGCTACGACGGGCATCGCTGCCAAGCAGCTGACAAAGTTAATGATTTATCATTACTGTTTTTAAAAGCAGCCTTGGCATTACAGTCTCTCAAGATACAGAATTTTTTAAAATGTTGCATTCTGAAAAGACCTTTAAAATTCTACAGTGCTCAAATGAGCATGGCAGCAATTCTAAAATGTTCTGTGCCCGTTGTTTCACAAAACTTTTTAATCGAAAGATTTATTTCTTTTTACCGGAAAAAAATCAATTTTGTAGTTTTGGCATCAATTTTAAACTCAGTAATTTATTTTGTTTATGCGACATTATTTATTATGTAAAGAAGTAATTGGATCTGGCCCCAATCCCACGCAGTCTGGCTCAAGTGTCATTAGGGGTTAATCGAACCAAAGTTAGTTTCATGATGGACCATTTCTCCATGAGATTTACCAATTGTGTTGCTGCTTTAATTTAAAATACATGTTTTATCTCGACAGAAATAAAAACAAATAATCATGGATTGACATGCAAGATAAATCAAACTTGGCTCCAATCAGAATTTTGGAATTAATGTGTTTCATATTGGTGAGAAATTTCAGGGTAATGCAGTTTAACTTAAAACAGGAGGAAAAACTTCAGACCTAACATTTAAGTTGCTGTCTACCTAAATCTAAAATTCAAGGGAATTCATTTCAAGATTGTTTTGTGTCATTTCCTGTACACAAACGTAAGAAAAACGAAATAATTGTTTTCTCTTGATCGAATGGCACAAAGAAAAACACAAGCGGTAAAGAACACAACAATGATAGAACACACACACTAAATGTAAGCACATAAGACAACTTACATGCATAGACTGATTGTATGTCCATAAAGAGACGCCAGGCTGTACATAAGGATACTGACGGGAAAGAATAAAGTGGTGGTGGAGTTGGTGGCTGGGCTGCTCGAGGAAAGTAACTGTTTTTGAGTTTGGTGGTCCTGGCATGATGCTACATCTTTCTGATGGGAGTGGGACAGACACACTGTCCATGACCAGGGTGTTTGGGATCCTTCATGACGTTACCGGCTCTTTTCCAGCACCTATCCTGTCCTTGATGGGGAGTAGGCGGGTGCCAATGCGTTGGACAGTTTTGACTACCCATTGTAGAGACGTCCTGTCCGCCACAGTGCAGTTTCCGTACGGTGCAGCGTGTCAGGATGCTCTCTAATCTGTGTCTGTAGAATGACGTGAGTATGGATGTGCAAACCCTGTCTCTCTTCAGCCTCCTCAGAAAGCAGAGGCATTGGTGAGCTTTCTAAACTGTGTGTGATGTGCTCTGGGACCATGAGAGGTTGTGTGTGATGTGCGCTTCTAGTTGTGCCGCCGGTGAAGTGGGGGGCATGTGGTGTATGAGTCCTGAAGAAGACATTGTTGACATAGAGGAAGCGGTTATTTGCCTGGGGCCAGGCCTGCAGCTCTTCCGCCTCCTCTCAGTCGGCCGTCTCAACGTTGTTGACGACGGGCCCCACCACTCTCGAGTCATTGGCGAACTTGACAATGTGACTACTTGGTTGTTTGGCCGTACAGTTGTGTCTGAGCGGAGTGCACAGCAATGGACTCAGCACATCGACCAGCGGGGAGGGGGGCACCTGTGTTGGGGATAATAGGGAGGGAGGAGTGGCTGTACCCCCAACGATCTGCTTTGTTTGTTAGGAAGTCCCACACCCAGTTGCATAGTGCTGTATTTAGATCGAGGAGTAGGGGTTTGTTCACCAAGGTCTGTAAGACAATAGTGTTAAATCCAGAAAAGTATTCTGACATTAGTGTCATTGTTTTCTAGGTGTGTCAGGACCAGGTACATCAGATCGTAGAGTGGTTCTGTTGGTGAGTGTCCAGCGTGGCAGGAATGGGGTTTTTGATATGTGGGCATTATCAGCCATACAAAGCACTGTGCCACTGGGCAGTAGTCGTTTAGTTCTGAATGTGTAGAGTTCTTTGGAACAGGGATGATGGTGGCTGATTTGAAGCATGGGGAGACAGCAACCCGGATGGTTGAATTGTTGAAGCTGTCCGTGAAGACACCAGTGAGCTGATGTACTCAGCCCGGTGTCTGGCCCGGCTGCCTTACGGGGTTTGATCCTGCAGACTCCGTCTCACAACTGCTGTTGTTACAGACAATGGCTGCTCGCCTGGGATTGGGGGGGGGGGGGGGTAGCTTTTGTGGCCAGCTTTGTGTTGGATGCCTTGAAGCGTACATAAACATTGTTTAGAGCATCAGGGGTCATCGGTACAGTCGAAGCTGTCTTTCCTTGTGTAGTTAGTAATGCCCTTGATGCCCAGCCACATATGTCGGGGATCTTTATCAGACATATGTTCCTGAATTTCTTATGTGTGGGTGATTTCTGTCCTTTTGATCCATAAGATGAGGTTTCTCGTGGGGAGCACACCTGCATTTAGCCAAGGCTTCTGGTTGGGCTGTGAGGTGACCATTCTTGCCGGAGTAACGTCGTCTACACACTTACTGATGATAGACGATGCATATTCCTTGAGGTCTGTGTCTACTCTTAAATATCTGCCACCTGGTCCATTAAAACTGTCGTAAAGCATAGAGATTGCCATATAGTGGTGATGGTCCTCCTCGCTGGTGTCTTTATTTTCTGCAGCAGTCGGTATGCTGTGATTAACATTATGGAGATGTGGTCAGAGAGACCAGGATGGCTTTGCAAGTACTGTGCCCATTTGTATAAGCATGGTCCAGTCTGTTTGTTCTTTTAGTGACCATGGTGACGGGTTGATGGAATTTGGGTAAAATGTCTGGCAGGTTAACACCATTGAAGTCTCCTGCATTTATGAAGAGAGACCGTCCAGATTCTTGTTTTGTAGAGAGCTGATGAAGCTGTAAAGCTCTCCGTGTCATCACAAACTCAGTGGGGGGGGGGGGGGGGGGGATGGATGGATACAGCACTGAGGAACACAACGGTGACTGCTGACTAAAGGTGAGTGTGTGCTCCAGCCTTTGTTAATGCACACACAGATTCCCCTCCTTTGGATTTCTCCGGAAGGGAATTCCAGTCTGCGCGAAGTCATCCCATGGAGTTGAAACGCCAAGTCCGGTATGCTGTTGCTGAACCACATTTCGGTGAAAACCAGAATGCAGCAGTTTCTTGTATCTTTCTGTGTGTTCATTCTCAGTCATATTTATTAAGGATCCGGCCTGAACACTGGGTCAAAAGGGCTCTGCTGATAGCTCTGGACCACGACAGCCCTTAAATTCTACCTTCTTTCACCTGGCCATGTGGGCTTTGAACCAGCCCCTTCCCTAATTGGACTCTCGCCAATTACCCACTTATCTCCTCAATAGCACCCACCTGTTTCTGTTCTCGCTCATTACCCGGTCCATTTAAACCCTGCCTCGACTCACACTCTCTGCCTGTTCGTCCCAGTCCTGAACTGAGTCGTTCCAGCCTGCTATAGTGACTACTGCCAACGGAAATTGTTGAATTCAGTGTTTCCGGATTCTGCCTGTTTGGAACCTGGTTCTTGCCTGAAGCACTTGTAATCGTCTGCCCTCGCCGGACAGCCTTTCCTGGGTAAGACCTCTGCCTGCCATTCTGGCTTCATGCCTGCCTCCTGGTGTTGAAAGCCTGTTGCCCCTGTGGCTGCTAATAAAATCCTGGTAAAAGAACATACATTGGTCCGCACTTGAGTCCTACCGCAACCAGCCCCTCCTGACAATATTATATATTCACGTTATTTTTTGTTCAAAACAGTATTTGCAGGAGACCTCAGTATACATTGCCACATCATGTACTTTCTCCCCACACTTAGTGAATTTGAATTGATTTTATGGTGAGGAAATTTTGCACTGCCAAAGTTCTCTGATAAAGCATTCTGTACTGGCAAGGCTTGAATCCCATAATAGCTCCATGTTAGTAGCTTTGTTCAGTAACAATAAAGCCATGTTAAAAATTCAAAATAATGATGTTACTATTTCCACCTTCCTTTCCTTAAGGATGCAATATTTTCACAGTTTAAGTTGTCCTTACTCACAACTCTAGTAAAAAGTGTCACCATTTTCACCCAAAGTTTGTGATATAAATATGTTGATGTGTCTTGGTTGGACTTTGTTAAATAATGCAACCTGTGATATTAGCATTTGTGAAAGTGTTTATATCAAAACCTAAGTGTAATTTCACAGTGTACTGGACGGTAATCAGAAATATGAATGTCTCATCACAGGTTTCTTTTATACTCTGCTGGGAATGCGGCCAATTAATTTATACCTAGTTGAGATCCGTTCATTCTGCATGCACTAGGTACTAAATCCAGAACTCTGCCTTGATTTTTATTGCCAGTCATAGAATCATAGAAAACTACAGCACAGAAACAGGCTCTTTGGGTCATCTGGTCCATGCTGAACCATTTAACTGCCTAGTCCCACTGACCTGCGTCTGAAACATAGACCATTCATATATCCAAACTTCTTTTTAACGCCAAAATCAAAGTTGCATTCACCACTTGCGCTGGCAGCTCATTCCAGACTCTGACTGACCTTCATGTTCCCCTTAAACATTTCACTTTTCACCCTTAACCCATGATATCTAGCTGTAGTCTCACACAACTTGTGTGGAAAAAGCCTGCTTGCATTTAGCCTATCTATTCCTCTCATAATTTTGTATACCTCTATCAAATTTTCCCTCAATCTTCTATGGTCTAAGGAATAAAGTCCTGTCCTATTGAGTCTTCCCTTATAACTTCATGATGATTCAGGCATAAAGAAAAGTGCCATTTTTAATTTTCTATGCCACTCCCACTCTGATGCATTTTGACCATCTGCACCATTATAAAAAGGAACCGTACCTTACTTTCAGTCTAGGCACATTATAAGCCTTCCTGTTGACCTGGCCCCATGCGATTAGGTATTTTCCCTCTGAGATACTTGCACCTTCTCTGCAAGTCCGATTGTTTTCTCTTTCCCAATTTTGATGAAAGGTCTTCACAGTAATTCACATTTCCTCTGATATTAGCATTCATTTCAAGAGGGCTAGAATATAAGAGGAAGGCTGTAGTATAGAAGCTTTATAAAGCACTGGTGAGAGCTCACGTGGTTATTGTGAACAGTTTTGGGCCCCTTATCTCAGAAAGGATGTGTTGACACTGGAGAGGGTTCAAAGGTGTAATGAGAGACCTGACGAAGATGATAAGGACCCAAGTGTGGAAGTATCCGAGACCAGGATGAGACACGATACAAGACTGAAACTAGAACTGAATTCAAAACAAGACACTAGGTGACAAGTGAGCTTATGAATGACCACTGAACCTCCATTCAGGTGCTCCTTAAATACTGAAATCCAGGTGCCAAAACAAGGCAGCCAATTAATGGGACAGTCCTGAATCCTTACAGGGGCTGCACCAGCTATCCGTACTCTGGAGAATTTGAGCATTGGAATTCCGGAAGCGGGTGCAGCTGAATGCGCATTGTAATAAAAGGACGGATATGAAAATGATTCCAGGATTAAATGGATTGTCATATGAAGTGTGTTTGATGGCTCTGGGCTTGTGTTCAATAGAATTCAGAAGAATGAGGGGTGACCTAATTGAAACCTATCGAATGATGAAAGGCTTGATAGAATGGATATGGACAGGAATTTTCCTATGGTGGGGAGTCCAGGACGAGAGGACACAGCCTCGGAATAGAAGGGTGTCGTTCTAGAGCAGAGCTGAGGAGGAATCTCTTTGGCCGGACGGCAGTGAATCTGTGGAATTTGTTGTCACAGGCTGCTGAGGAAGCCAAGTCTAAAGCAGTTTTCAGATTCTTGATTGGTCAGGGCATGAAGTGATACGGGGAGAAGGCAGGAGATGCGGGGCTGAGAGGAAAAATGGATCAGCTAAGATGAAAAGGCAGAGCAGACTTGATAGGTCAAATGGCCTAATTCTACTCCTATATCTTATGGCCTTCTGGTCTTAGATTCCCTGACTTGCTGCCCATTGTGGTTTTTAATTCTTATTTCCTGCATCTGCTTTTTCTTGTTTGAATTTCATGCAGTTCAAACTGACTGCAAAGAATTTTCTATCTTCACTCAATTTCATGTCACATTTCAAACTTCGATGTAAAACTCGCATGTTCCATTTTCATGGCCTCAGAATATCCAGAAGAAGTATTTTTGTAATGTACAGACACAGCCAGTTTGGATACATTAGGCTGCAGTAATACTGGTCATTTGACAGTGCTTCAAGGATAACACTGATCTAAGGATAAATATTGGTTCAAGCATCACATACAAGTGTCCTGGAATACTGCCAAAGGTTCCTCCACATCCTGAGCTGTTTTAGCATGAAGTACCTTGACCCATTTTAATAAAAGTCAGTGATCAATTATATTTTTGGTGAAAATATAAGAATATAAGCAGGGGTTCAAAACCTTTTTATGCTATAGACCCCCACCATAAACCAAGGGGTCCATGTACCCCAGGTTGGGAACCCCTGATCTAAAGGAATCAAAGTCATAAATACATGCAAATAATTCCCATCCTCATAGTTTTACATTTCCAGCTATGCTCTGCAGAATTGCACATACTGTACTGCCACCTTGAGAATCTTAGTGAAGTTACATACTACTTTTAAACTTTATTAAATGGTTTATACTCCTGTTCAACTTTGAAATTGCCTAGTCATTGCATTAAGATCTGTTGAGAATATTGTTACATCTGATACGCTTCCTCCTTTTCCTTCTTTCCCCTCTTTAGCAATTTTGGAGGTCTTAATTGATAAAATACAGAATGGCTATATAGGAAAAATACCCCCAAAACTTATCTAAAATCTGGAATTCAATTATTTGTACAATAATTTTTCATAATGAAACAGTTAACTTCGGATTTAAAAACAAAAATAGTATACTGAATCTGAGTCTGAAGATTGAGATGAAAATTTTACCCCTAATCATACACAAAATAAAGCACAGGAGGGCATTTTGGTAAATCTCCTGTGTCCATGTCAGAAATGTTTTCCTTCAAACTCTAATTTTACTTAATTCCAGTTTGCATGTACCTAAACAAGAAATGTGATGTAATAATGTTCTGATTCAGAGGGAAGAGTCAATAATGTGGCCCTCTATTTGAGTAATTCAGGTTCAAGTTCACTTTCTTGTCATTCAACCTTACCGCTAAATGAACCAATGCTCCTCTGGACTAAGGTGCACGACACAGTGCGAGCAACTCACACACATAACATATAAAGTAATATTACCAAAAGAAAATTCCCAAACAATAAGGTGAATTTACAACACAAGTTTAACAAGTAAACAGTATAATGCTGGTGGCACTTTATGCATGACGAGAACTGGATGGCAGCAGGGAGTTCAGTAATCTTACAGGCTGGGGGAAGAAGCAGTTTTCCACCCTAACGTTTCCTAACCTAATGCTACGCTATATCCTGACTGACGGTAGGGGAATCAAAGAGATTGCTGGACAGATGGGAGAGATCATTGATAATGCTAAGGGCCCTATGTACACAGTGCTCCTGGTAAATATCTCCAATAGGTGGAAGAGAGATCCCGATGATCTCCTCAGCACTCCTCACAATCCTTTGTAGGGACTAGCAGTCAGATACCTTGCAATTCCTGTACCAGACAGTGATGCAGCTGGTCAGGACCCTCTTGATGTTGCTCCTGTAAAAAATATTTAGAATATGTGTGTGGAGGGTGAGGGGAGGTGGGCAGGGCATTACACCTCATGGAGGATTTATTTGCTTTGGGTGTGATCTATTTGAATCAAACTGGACTAAACAGATTAAAATGTGAGCACTTAGACCAGATTTGTGTCCCTTTGAGTATAGATTAAGGGGAGAGTCAATAAGGTGTTTGTAAATGTTTAAAGTGTTTCAAAACCAGCAGCTATATTGCATTAGGAACTTGAAGAGATTTGGTTTGTCAACTAAAACATTCGAACACTATAGATGTTCCTTGGAGAACATTCTGACAACCTGTCACATTGCTGTCTGCTATGGGGGGTGGGTGGGTGGGGGGGCTATTGCACAGGACTGAAAGAAGCTACAGAAAGCCGCAAAATTAGTCAGCTCCATCTTGAGTACTATCCTTCGTAATACCCAAGACATCTTCAAGGAGCGGTGGCTTAGGAAAGCGAGGTCCATTATTAAGGACACCCATCGCCCAGGGCATGACGTCTTCTTATTGTTATTGTCAGGGAGGAGGTACAGAAGCTTAAAGGCACACACTCAGCAATTTAGGAACAGCTTCTTCCCAACACCATGTGATTCCTAAATGGACTTTGAACCTATGAACACTACCGCACTCTTCTATATATTTCTGTTTTTGCACTATTTTTAATCTATTCAATACAGTATATATATTTACTGTAATTGATTTACGTACTTTTTTCTCGATATTACCATGTATTGCATTGAACTGCTGCTGCTAAGATAACAAATTTCACAACATCTGCCAGTGATAATAAACCTGATTCTGATTCAGAAATGGTTAAAAAATTTGATAGGAGAGGTTGAGAAACTATTGGCCCTACTGGAGGGCAATGTAACAAATGGCCTTTAAAATTGGAGCTAGTCCCTTTAGAGAGATATATAAGGAAGGATATTTTCACGAAAGGTTAGTGAGAATTTGTAATGTACTTACTCAAAAATACTGTTGAGGCTACTGAAATAGATTCTTGTTAGCCAGTGTTATGAAAAGTCTATAATTACAGAAATTAACAAAATTTTAATAAGGAGTTAAGATAAAATACATGATTCAACCAAGAGAAGAAATAGGCTCAAGTGGTGGGATAAACTTGATTTATTACCCTGAGATTTGAAGAACTATGAGCATGCATTTGGGCATGTGTTCATTGTAAGAATATGACACAATCTTATTTTAACATACAAGATTGTGAGGGGAGATTACAGGCTGCTGAGAGGATGCCTTACTAGTGGAGATGTTTAGAGCTAGAACACACAATTTCAGATGAAAATGGTGCTCATTTAATATGGGAATTGAGGAGGATTTTTTTTTTCTCTTCACGAATCATGAATGTTTTCCTTGGAACCCTCTACCCAGAAAGCTTAGGAGGCAGGGTCGTTAAATGTATTCAAGGCAGATGTTAACAGATATTTCAATGACGTGGAGTTTGTGGAGAGAATGGAAAAGTGATTGTGGTCAATACTGAATCCGTTATTATTATTGGCTAGTTTACCTTCATATTTCATCTTCTCCCTCCACCCGTAGCTTTTTTAGTTGCCCCTTGTTGGTTTGTAAAGGTATCCCATTCCTTGGCTTCTCAATAGTCTCAAAAGTACTGTGACTACATCTGTGTTGTACAATATACATGGCAATGGGCCACGTCCAGCCTAAGGGATGTGTTTGTCAGATCCACCTACAATCACCATACCAGCTGTCTGTAGGCCTGCCAGGTCTTCTTTTCCAGCGGACCACTAGATTGCACTTACCACAACAGGCATCTTGTACATCCCAGAGGTTTGCTTCAGTCCGAGTGTTTGCTGTCAGCCCTGCTCCATGAAATCTTAATACACATGATGTTAATTTTCTTGACTGTTTGATTGACTAATTGAAGAATTGTTTTTATTTGAAATTCCAAGCCAGCATTGTGATATTTAGTGGAACCTCTAAAATAGACTACCTGCTACAAATAGGGAAGGAACACTGGAAACATGGATATAGGAAATGAAGTGGCAAGGTGATGGAGCAGGTCCATGGACAATGAGGAGACAGTGGTAGAGCTGTGTGAACTAGGGCAGTTGTTTTGCTGAAGCTAACTGGAGATATTGAAGCAACACACACAAAATGTTGGAGGAACTCAGCAGGCCAGACAGCATCAATGGAAAAAAGTAAACAGTTGACATTTTGGGCTGAGACCCTTCATCCCGATTGGAAAAAAAAAGTGAGAAGGTCGAGCAAGAAGGTGGGGGGGGAGGGGAGGGAAGAAGTACAAGGTGGTAGGTGAAACTGGGAGATGACGAGGGATGAAGAGCTGGGAAGCTGATTGGTGAAAGAGATAAAAGGCTGCAGAGGGGGAGTCTTACAGAAGAGGGTAGATGGCCATGGAAGAAAGGGAAAGAGTAGGAGCACCTGAGAGAGGTGATGGCAAGTAAGGAGAAAAGGTGAGAGAGAGTGAGAGAAATGGGAATAGGAATGGTGAGGGGAGGGCAATTGCCAGAAGTTCAAGAAATCAATGTTCATGCCATCAGGCTGGAGGCTACCCAGATGGAATATAAGGTGTTGCTCCTCCAACTTGACAGTGGGCTCAGCGCGGCAGTTGAGGAGGCCATAAACTGACATGTCAGAATGGGAATGGAAAGTAGATTTGAGGTGGGTGGCCACCGGGAGATCCCACTTTTTCTGGCGGATGGACTTTAAGTGCTCAGTGAAGCAGTCTCCCAATCTACGTCAGGTCTCACTGAAATACCAGCAGCCACGACAGGAGCACCGAACACAGTATATGACACCAACAGACTCACAGGTGAAGTGTCACCTCACTTGGAAGGACTGTTTGTGGCCCTGAATGGTAGCGAGGTTAGCAGTGTAGGGGCAGGTGTAGCACTTGCTCTGCTTGCAAGGATAAGTGCCAAGAGGGAGATCAGTGGGGAGGATGAATGGACAAGGGAGTTGTGTAGGGAGTGATCACTGTGGAAAGTGGAAAGTGTGGGGGAGAGAAAGATGTGCTTGGTGGTGGGATCCCATTGGAGATGGTGGAAGTTATAGAGAATTTTGTGCTGGGCGTGGAGGCTACTAGAGTGGTAGGTGAGGATAAAAGGAATCCTATCCCGATGGGCTGGCAAGAGAATGCAATGAGAGCAGATGAATGTGAAATTGAAGAGATGCGGGTGAGAGCAGCGTTGATGGTGGAGGAAGGAAAGACCCTTTCTTTGAAGAAGGAGGACATCTCATTAGTTCTGGCATGAAAAGCCTCATCCTGAGAGCAGATGCAGTGAAGACAGAGGAAATGAGAGAAGGGGATGGCATTTTTACAAGTGGCAGGGTGGGAAGAGGTATATTCCAGGTAGCTGTGAGAATCAGTGCATTTGTAAAAGATACCAGTAGATAAACTATCTCCAGAGATAGAGACAGAGATCAAGGAAGGGGAGGGAGGTATCAGAAATGGACCAGGTAAATTTGAGGGCAGGGTGGAAGTTGAAGGCAAAGTTTATGAAGTCAACGAGCTGAGCATGGGTGCAGGAAGCAGCTGGGAGTACAGTTAGACGAGAAGCTAGACTGGACTGCCAACACAGATGCCTTGTGCAGGAAGGCACAGAGTCGAATGTACTTCCTAAGAAGGTTGGCGTCATTCAATGTCTGTAGTGAGATGCTGAAGATGTTCTATAGGTCAGTTGTGGAGAGCGCCCTCTTCTTTGTGGTGGCGTGTTGGGGAGGAAGCATTAAGAAGAGGGACGCCTCACGTCTTAATAAGCTGGTAAGGAAGGCGGGCTCTGTCGTGGGCAAAGTACTGGAGAGTTTAACATCGGTAGCTGAGCGAAGGGCGCTGAGTAGGCTACGGTCAATTATGGATAACTCTGAACATCCTCTACATAGCACCATCCAGAGACAGAGAAGCAGTTTCAGCGACAGGTTACTATCGATGCAATGCTCCTCAGACAGGATGAAGAGGTCAATACTCCCCAATGCCATTAGGCTTTACAATTCTACCGCCAGGACTTAAGAACTTTTTAAAGCTATTATTAATGCTTTTTGAGATGGTGATTTAGATGCATATCATATTTTTTTTTTACTGAGTTAAGTATTGTATGTAATTAGTTTTGCTACAACAAGTGTATGGGACATTGGAAAAAAGTTGAATTTCCCCATGGGGATGAATAAAGTATCTATCTATCTATCTATCTATCTATCATTGCAGTTGTCGATGTAGCATAGGAAAAGCTGGGGAGTGATACCAGTGTAGGCTTGGAACATTAACCTTGTATGTGCATAGGTACTTGGCGATTAAAGTCTGATTCTGATTCTGATTCAAGATATCGATATATGGGTTTGCTGACCCTCTCTGCATACAAACGTTTGAAGTATGGCATATTTCTTATAGAGAAATATGGAATATATAAGGTTGGAAGCCAATTTAAACATGATCTGAAAGGAGCAACATCAATTTCCCTTCAAGTTAGGAATACATTCCATAAGAACATAAGAAATAGGAGCAGGAGTAGGCCATCCGGCCCATCGAGCCTGCCCCACCATTCAATAAGATCATGGCTGATCTGTCCGTAAACTCAGCTCCATCTACCTGCCTTTTCCCCATAACCCTTAATTCCCTTACTATGTAAAAATCTATCTAACTGTATCTTAAATATATTTAGTGAAGAAGCCTCAACTGCTGTAACTATTACTATAACCAGTACACTTGATGGTGACCTTCCTCTTATTGTACTTTGGTCAGTTCAGTCGAGGGCTTCGCAGACGAAAAAAACCCAAAAGTATTACCCCATACCCTTCTCTTTCCATACTTATGGCCTGCTGTGCATCCTAAGCATATTCTGATTTTATTACTGACCAATGCAGTTACAGCCTCACATTACATCATGGGAGGTTCAATGCGCTGTAACTAAAAGTACAAATCTAAAGAGCAATTTCATACAGCCATTGTAGCTAAAGCAGAAACACACCCAAAAAAAATGTCCTTTGTCTTTTTAGCCATTTATTCATCTAGTGCCCTCATGAAAGGACAAGGTCATTCATAAAAGTTCATATACTGGGAGGAGTGTACTCAGCTTCCAACTCTATAGTGGCAGGTTTTACTGTGGAGAAATAATAAAGGAGCTCGCAATAGAGAGTCTGAGCTAATGTTGGACGGAAACATTTTTCACATTGAGATAAAATAATCAAATTTTCTTGGTTACTCTGAGAGCTCATGTCAGTCACTGGTCAAGCGTTTCAAAACACTTACTGTTTATTGACATATTAATTACTGATTATGGCACAATATGCCACAAATCACAACCGCTAGGTTCGTTCCAAGCAAACTGCACAGTGAACAAAGAAGAAATAAAATCAATCCTGTGGAAAATTCAATTCAGTCCGTACTTGACGAACTGCATGTTGGTGTAGAGAAACTGACTGTAAATTTCTTTGATATATCCATTTAGATCATTCAGGATTCTTTGTATAAAACAATACATCATAACTGTAATATTACAAGGCTACATAAGTTCGGTAAAAGTCAACCGGGTGTGAAATTGCTAGGTATGGCTTTACCGTGAATGATGACCAAATTATTGATTAGGAGAGGCAATCATTTTGATCTTTTGACAAAAGCAATTGAGATGGTACAGGCAGCTTCCTTGTTATATGAAGGGTTACTTTTGAGTAATGTCATGGAACATGATTCCACACAACACAAAGTTGTCAGGGACGAATTTGAAGGCAAAACTTTGTGGTAGAATAAGGGGAATCCTTTTCAAACTTGAACCACCCATACACAAAACTTCAGTCACTAAACATCAACCATCTTGTCACTTTGTGTTTCACATTACTCATCAGAGCCCGCTTGCAAGAACTATTTCGTAAACTGCAATTGTGGGCACAACATTGAAGGGGCAGTAAATAATTCAAAAATGTTACACTATTCAACAGGCTTTCCTTCAATAAAGAAGGAAATTGAAATCAAACCAGGAATGAGATTTGTTCTCCAGATGGCTTGATTGCCAGGAGTCAGTTGCTTTCTTGTGAACTTTTACTTCCAAGACTGATCATTCCCGTGTCCGGACTGTCAATGGCTGGCTCTAGGATAAAGGCACAACAAATTATAAATAACCTGGCAAGCCTTTTGGATCACTTCCACATTATTTCCTAAACTCCACACTGATCTGCACATGAAACGTTGCAGCCAAAGTCTCTTATGTGTGTGTTTAGTTTTTGTGCTAGCTTCTTTTGTAATGCTAAAGGATATCCAGCTTGTTCTAGGAAGTGCACACTTCAACGAGAGCTCTGTTCAGGATAGCCCTTGTTTTTACAGCACATTCCTGTGGCCACTCTACAACCCTTGCCTTATTGGTATTTGTAAACGAAGGATGCACAGTAGTTGCTTTTCCCAGGTAGAGTAACTCATTTACTGCTGTGAGATGTGCATTGCATCTGGGCTTTAAAGTATTGTGGTGGTCGGGAGGGTGGTGAAGGGGAAGAGTATTTTTGCTGCTTGGTAAGCAGAGTTTAATACAAATGGAATACAGAACTTTATTCCTACATTGTATATATTTTATTAAGAAGCTCATGGTCCATAATCTCTGCAGTATTGCATCAGCAATAGCCACATAAATCAAAAGCTTGATAATTTGTCGGTTGAAGAACTGTTGGACAAGATAATTGAAGATAAGAAGTCAGGATATGGTCTTTCAGTACTTAGCACAGATTTATGCAACTTGTTTGCATTATGGAGTACCACGTACTTCATTCAAAAAAGTGAGTTTGTATCTAGAGGTGAGAGTCACGCTCATGATAATTTCAAAATCAGATTCTGCCAACAGAATATAAAATGGTCATTCAGTTTTTACCAACTCTGATATATTCCCTGAATACAAGGTGCATTTATCTTCAGGCGAGACGCAAGAGAACACGGATGCTCCAAACACTGGTATGACCACTTTGAATTCTTGGACCCTGTGACAACGGCTTCAACATGCACTTCTGTAGCTTAAACCTAAAATGTAAACTATTGAAATTATTCTAGATGATTATTTTGAATGCTTCATCTGACAATTGGTCTGGTGGGAGTTTACAAGGTAATTATATTCAGAATGTTGTACAATATTAATGGAAAAAATTATACATAGTTGTAAGTGTAAGCAAGGCTGGTATTGGGAGGGGTGGAATATGACTGTCTGCAGAAGATGAGTCTATCCCTCGTGTTCAACAGGTTTGACATTCGGTGAAGATTTGGAGATTTCCATGTGATTCTGCATACAAAATGAAGGTCAGAAAATTCTCAACGTATTTCATTTGGAAAATATTTTGAATACATTGAAACCATTGAGTTGAAAGCTACCAAATAGGAAATAGGGTATTTTTTTCCAATTTTTATTTGACCATCTTCTTAAACTGGTCGTAAAGTAATTTCATTCATGCCACTCAGAACTTGCTATCCTTCAAAGACGTATTTTAACTAGTCACATTTACTGTCAGTTGGCTAGTAGCGTTTTATGACATGATGTTCAAATGCTCATCTAAAAAGTCTTAAATGTTGTGAGAATACCTGCTTCCCCCAACACCTCAGGAAGTGCTTCCAGATTTTGGCCATCCTCTGGATGAAAAATTCTCCCGAAACTCATCTCTAAATCTCCATTAAACCTATGCCTCAGCTTATAGACATTTCTGGTGAGGGGAAAAGTTGCTCACCCTATAAATGCCCCTCATAATTTTGTATACTTCAGTCAAATCATCCCTCAGCATTCACAAAAACGGGCTGTTCCGGGCTATCAATGTCTGATTTATGGCCATCCTTACATATGAACAAGCTCCAATAATAATTTTAAATTCAAAACTCCAAAGTACATAGATACGTTTATTTCTACAAACGACAGAATTAGTTTCCTCTCTCTCATTTCAATGATGTTCTCTCTTATCAGTCGTGTGTGCTTTTCATGCTATTCATTACTATACGGTGGCAGGTTGGTAAGTTCTGTGTATTTTCCAACTTACGGACAACATCAACAGCACCAATTTATTACCCAGGGACAATTTGTTCAAATAAAACACAACCTGGCCTATCTCTCCTGATCCCAGAGAAGATCCTGTTGAATCTCCTATGCACCTTCTCCAGTTCAATCACATTGCCAAAGCATGGTGGCATTACAGACCATGCAATTTTAAAGAGAAGTTACTTGTGGGTCACTATGGACAATAGTGGGTCAAAGGGTCTGTCTCAGTGCGGTATGACTGTTATCTCATTCTTCCCATATTGTGGTGATCCAAATTACACATAGCATGCTACCTGTGGCCCAACTAATGACTTCTATTGTTATACAATTACTTTTTTGCTCTTAAATACTTTGTACCAACTAGTAAAGGCAACGCCCTCTTACAAATCTTATTACTCGACTCGCCGCTTCAGAGCTACTGTTGTACATACGCTATGTTTCCTTTGTACCTCAGTATGTTCCAGGGTCCTGTGTTTCATTACGTATATCCTAGTCTTTTTAGTTCTCCCAAAATTAGCCCTCACATTTTCTGGGTTAAACTCCATGTCATTTCTTTGCCCTAATAGGTTAATACCACTCTATTGCCAAAGATTTCCATCCTCACTATTAACATCACCAATCTTTTTAACTCTGGCATTCACATCCAGATTGTTAATTTATATGACAAACAGGAAGAGCCCCAGCATTGATGTCTGTAATGGGGCTTCAATTACAAAAGCAATCCTCAACAATCACCCTCTGCCTTTGTTAATGTCCAGTTTGACAAGTTGTCCTGGATTCAATGGGGTGGAACCACTTGGACCCATCATTCACGTAGGACCTTGTCAAAGGCCTTATTAAAGATCCTGCAGACTACATCTACTGCACCACTCTTGTTCACTCACTTAGGCGTCTCCCCGATAACTTCAATCAAATTGATTAGACATTGCTTCTTTCTTAACAAAGCCTCACCAAGTGCAGATGAATCCTGTTTAATTTTTCCCCAATAATTTCACTATCACTGACCTATAACAATTGGGCCTATTCCTGCTACCCTTCTCAATTAAAGATTCTGCAGCCAGAGAAGATTTGAGTGTTTTAGTTAGAGCCCAAGGAACTCCTTCTCTTGCCTCTTATTGCAACGGGGATGCAATACTTCAGGCCCCTGAAGATTTCTCCACCCTTAAACCTTCCTAATCATTGAATAGCAATCCCCTTCCATGGTAATTTACTCTAGAATTCCAGCAATCCTCTCTCTGCACTCTCTAACTACAGTCCTTCTCTATAGTGAATGCAAATGAAAAGTATTCAATATTAAGAAATTACTCAAGTCCTCCATTTTCCTCCACAGATTGCCACCTTGATCCCCAATGGGAATGGCTCAATGTAGTGGCAGGTTTTCTCCCTGAAATCCTGCAGCTTCACTTGGGTTCCTTGAAATTTATCTGAGATCTGGAGTTTAGAACTTGTGAGAAGCTGAACTGAACATTTTGAACTCCAGGTTTAAGGCGGCACTGGGAAAGCACAGTGACAACTTGCTGGATTCAAAAACAACTATTAACTATTTTATTATTCACTTTTTCTCAAAAATGATCACCTGTAACTTCCCTTTCGGAGTTGAGCTTTTGAACTGCCTGTATGACCTGGCATTGTAACATTGTGAACTGGAAGACTCGAAGGTGCAGGAAGTTTGTGGCGTGGCACATACTGTACAGGCTGAGGCGACGGTGCCTAAGCCTGAGGGCTGGGAATAAGCCAAGGTTTGACTGATTAAAGCACTGAGCTGGATCGAGGCAGCGGGTCCCAGACCTCGGAGCATATTGAAGCGGCAGAGCAAGGAACAACTCATTGTTTGGCTGATTTCAGCGCTGGACAGATTGAAAGGTCAGGATGTTGTGGCAAGATATGAGGGATGGGCTGGTGTTCAGCTCACTGCTTGTCAAGGTTTACTCATCTCTGCGATGAACTGGGGCTGTGGCCTACGACTAACGGGCTCCTGGATTGGCTGTGACTGGCTTTGTGGCTGTGGACTCACTTTTGTGAACTCCAGTTCTGAATGTTATTTGCTTATTTTTATTGTTTGCATGATTTGTTTTTTTCCCTGCACATTGTACATTTGACGGTGTTTTTTTGAATGAGTTCTATTGGGATCCTTTGTTTTGTGGCTGCCTGTAAGGAGACGAATCTGAAGGTTGTATATAGTATTCATACTTCTATAATAAACAGACTTCAAACTTTGAAAAGGTTTATGGAGTTTGAGCTTATTATGGTTATATTTTCAGTCATTTAATGAATGTGGCCATTGCTGGCAAGGCTGTCATTTATTGTGCAGCCTTAATTTCCCTTGAACCTCCACGGAGGCTGTTAAGAAGCAATTATATTGGTGTGCAGGAATCGTATTTGGCCAGAGCATTTAAGGATTTTTTTTGTGTGCCATTCTCTGCCAGAGTCTCGGCGACCACTTTGTTTTTCAAGTGGTTGTCTTGGAGGAAAGATTCTGTGAGTGGTCCCCCACATCCTTCTCACAGCACAGTTGTCTTTATTTTTAAGAGGCCGAGTTGCAAGCTTGACACTCAACTTGGCACGAATGGAAAGTGTGCCCGGGAGCGCTTTCTTTGCTCCAGAGACCAGCAAGATGTCACTGCGCCACCAGCCGGCCTATTTATGGATGGCAGATGTAATTCATTTAAACATGTAACACTGAAAAAGAGGATGGATTAAATAGGCCAATTGAAGTCAGAGGATAAAATCTCTTTCCCAGATGGACTGCATCATGCATTTTGAAAGAGCTGAAGAAATATCACAACACATGTTTAACAATACTTTAGCTAAAGGTGTAGTGTTAGAGGACAGATGGACACCTAACATAATACCTGCATTTAAGATTTCCCCAAGAATTATATAGCAGTAGGTTAACTTCAATGGCAGGAAAAATAACGGAATTCCTACCAAAGAGATTAGAATACCTAAAGATCCAAAAAACCACAAGAAGCATGATTTTGGCGGGTGGGGGGGAATAATACAGAACGTCAATCATGGTAACGTGGCAAATGTAATTTATCTGTATTTTCAAAAGGCTTCGATGTGGGGCTCCCACAAAAGACCACGGAATAAGATTAGAGAACGTGGAGTCAGTGAATGAGAATTCGTGTCATCGAGTCACACAGAACAGAAACAAACCCTTTCGTCCATCCTGCCCACACCATGAACTTGCCCTATTTTCCTGTGTTTGGTCCAACTGTTCAAAATTTGCATGAACAACTTAGGGTCTGGAGTCAGAAAGACAGTTTTTGTATCTGTACACGATACCACCTCAGTAATGATGGGTGGGTAGTTGGTGGAGTTGCCGATACTGAGGAGGATGGCAACTAGTTACAAGAGGACACATGAAGAGTCGACACGTAGTTTTTAAATGAATTCAACACAGATAAATATAAATGCAGTATCTTTTGGCAGGAAATACAGAAAAGGCACATTATTAGTTACCTGGAAAAACAAGTCACTACTGACTACATAGCAGGAAAAGTAATTTCATGGATACACTAGCACCTGTAAGCTCATACCAAATCACCCATCATCCTGACTTGGATTTATTGCTGAATCAAAATATTGCAGGCTTCACCACAATCTCACCAGCAGGTCAGTAAGTGACATCGTCGCCATAACCTCTCAAGGACAGTGAGGGAGGCTCACTGAATGTTCTCCTTTGTCGTTTTCCCATGGGCAAGACAGATAGACCATGGACTAACTCCTCTAATCAAATTTACTCTGAATGTTGGTTGTGTGGGACTGGCACTTCTTTCAGACTTTTATTTTTAATACCCCAACGCATTTTAAAATATGTTAGACAGTAATAGAATTTTTCCAGCAAACCTGCTAAGTTTAATTGAAGGTGTTGAATGGACCCAAGTGTGTTTATGGTAAATCCAGTCCTCCGAGTTTCAAGGCCTGAGTTTCAAAGGAGTGCAGGAAACAAAGCCAGAGGAGTTTCACAGCAAACAAAACACCAGTGTGCTCAGAGCACCAAAGACAGGACACTGAGTTTAAAGACAGTGCTGGAAACGTCAGCCAGTGAGCTGGACGCTGCAATGTGGAATTGGCACGTGGATTATCTTACTGTATCTTCTCCACATCATGGTTTACATGATCAGCATCAGGGGAAGATAACCTACAGTGACATGAACACAGTCTTAACTTAAAACCATATTTACAATCTAATCAACACCAAAAATACATAACTCTTGCCTATTCACACTGTGCCTGCATTCCATATGTCTTACAGTATGTAGCTGCTCCACAATAATCACATGGCTTCAAGTTGGTAGAAGGCTACTCACGTGCAGCAAAGGGGCAATAGAAAGCCCTTAAATGTGACCCCATGCACTTCCCCGCTCGATGACCAGTAGCAGTCCGAGTTAGCTGATAGCTGGCTCCTGATGGCGTGGCGGTGGATGGTTCATCAACACCTTCCTCCCAGCTGATTCGCGCTCCATTAAGTTAGTGGGTGGGCCCAGCAACACCAGCCACAAAGACTACCCCTCTTCCAGGTAAGCAGCCACTTTCTGAACTGCAGAGAGTCAACCCCCATTTTCAGCTGTCGGCTCAGACAACATCCCAGGCCAAGTACTTGGGGAGTGTGCATACCAGATCACTGATGTCTTCACGGACATCTTCAACACTTCACTCATCCAGGCTGCTGTCTCCCCATGCTTCAAATCAGCCCCCATCATCCCTGTACCAAAAGAACTCTACACATTCAGAGCTAAACAACTACCGCCCAGTGGCACTGTCACTAATCATCATGAAGTGCTTTGTATGGCTGATAATCCCACATATCAAAAACTCCATTCCTGCCGCACTGGACACTGACTTTCTGACAGAACTGCTCTGCAACAGATGCCACACAGCATCTCGTGCACTGGCCCTGACACACCTAGAAAGCAAGGACACTTTTTTCTGGATTACAGTTCAGCATTTAACACTTTGTCCCACAGACCACGGAGAACAAACCCCTACACCTCTGTGTAACTAACAAACAGAGTTCAGAGTGTCAGGATGCACAATTGCTCCTTCCTTCCCACCATCCTCAGTATGGTGTCCCCAGGGCTGTGTACCGAGCCCACTGCTCACGCACGGCCGCACACCCGAGCAATCGCGTTGTCCAGTTCGCCGATGACACGGCGGGGTGAGGCTCATCACCCACAGCAGTGAGACTGCCCACAGAGAGGAGGTGAAAGAGCTCGAGGCCTGGTGCCAGGCAAATAACCTCGTTCTCAACGTCAACAAGACAAAGGAGATGGTTATTGACTTCAGGAGAACTCACACCACTCATTCCCTCTTCACATCGGTGACACAGCAGTGGAAACTGTGAGCAGCTGCAGACTCCAGGGTCTGCACACCACACACAACCTCTCGTGGTGCCAGAACACATCCTCCACAGTCAAGAAATCTCACCTACAGCTCTCGTTTCTGAGGAGGCTGAAGAGAGCTGGACCTTCCGCAAATGTGAACTCGAGAGCTGCATCACTGCATGGTACAGAAACTGCTCTGCGGTAGACGAGGGCTCTACACCAGCTAGTGAAAACTGCCCAACGCATCACTGGCCTACCTGCCATCGAGGAAAGGTGCCAGAGAAAAGACCACTCGCCGGGTTTGCCCCACTCCCATTAGGGAAGAAGCTACACGGCATCCACGCCAGGACCATCAGACTCAAAAACAATGACTTCCCCCCAAACTGTCCAACCAATCAATACCTCTATCCATTAATGCACCCCACCGCACACCTCCACCACCTCTACTTCATTATTTCATGTCAGAGTCACATCATGTACAACTATGCCTGTAACTAGCTCATCAGCAAACAGCCTCTGACAAGACCCATGTCTAAACATAGTGTGACAGTCTGGGAATTTTACCACGTAAAGAATCAGTCCATTCAGAGCTGAAATGAGAACAATAGGACCAAAACACTCTTTTATTGCAGCCAGGATCTTTACACAACAGATGTCCAACCAACAGACCAGCATGGACAAAGGCTGTTAACTCCACCAGGGTCAGCAGTTTGTCAGTGAGCTCCAGAGTTGGACTTCCATGCGGGTAGAGGGAACGAGGCCTGATCAACCCCCTGGGCTCGTGTATCAGTGACACCAGTGATTGAGGCCGAGTATTTGGGATCCTGTCATTGGCGGGTCTGGACTTTGATGTCTGGTGTATGGTGGTTGTTGGGTTCTGTGGTCAATGACAAGGATTGAGACCCGAGGGCCGAACTGGAATTCTGGGGGCCAGGTATGTTAGCCAGAGCCCTGGGTCTGTGCATCTTTGTGAGTCTGCAGGGGTAGTTGAAGGCCCAATGTCTGCATGTCCAGTTCAGAAAACAAGTCCAAGTCCAGGTCCTCTGGAGGCCGATGAAAACCGATTGACTTGAGGTTACAGGACTGTGTAAGGATGTGGGTGCAGGGAGGAAAGGGGGTTGTTTAGCTGTCGTTCTGTTGCTTATTGTGTTGTGCGTTGCTCTGCTGAGCATTGTGGGCACTGAAATTTGTGGCTACAGCACAGCCTTTTTGCTGTGGGTTACACAAACGACACACTTGGCTGTGTGTTTCCATGGTACACGTGATAAATAATACAGAATGGTGAATTCTAACATTCAGGAACAAAGATAAGTCAACCTGCCTGACACTTGATCTCAGAAATGTGAAAAAAACAAACAAGCTTCCTCCAATAACTCAGCTGATCTGTTTCTAACACTTAAGGTTTTTTAAAAATAATATCTATGGCTGACCTTGAGCATTCTACACCAGATTTTATACACTACCTGATTTAACAAACCTTTCAAAATCAGGGCATGCTTGAGAGAAACATACCATCAACAGAGGCTGACATTAAATTTATTTCTCACATAAATCACAAGGAAAGTCATTGATCCTGTAGATCAACAGCAAACAAAATTTATCTCCCCTTAAACATGATCTGTCGACCTAAAACACAGTAAAACAAACCACAAAGAATAAGCATCTTGGTTTTGTTTAAAATAATCATTTGAAAAGATCTAGTGAAAAGGACAGAGTCTACCATAACAGGAAGATGCCACTTTTCCCACTGACTTTGATATATCGTTTCCCTGTCTCTCTGCATCCATTCACTTCTATCTGCGGTATATTGTGTTACTCGTCAACTGTAAAACCTTCAGAATTTATGACTTTCTATTCTAAGTTTTCCTCAGCTAGAGAAACTAAATTTCTTCATTTTGAGTTTCCTCAAAACCATCACTGACCATTATCATCTTTTCTGACTATTCCGTACTTGCTGAATGTGCATCTCATTATTTTGCAAGCCCCCACTTTCCCGCCCTTTCTCCTTCGTGGAATGCATTGGGCACTTTGTGGAGTTAAAAATTTAACGGTAGCCTAGCAATTAGCACCACACTATTACAGCTTGGGGCTTCGGAGCTTGCAGTTCAGTTCTGGTGCCGTTCTGTAAGGAGTGCCTGAACTTCTTCCCCATGGAATGCATGGGTTTTCCCTGGGACCTCTGGTTTCCTCCCACAGTCCGAAGACAAACCGGTCATTGTAAATCGTCCCACGATTAGGTTCAGGTTAAATCGGGGTTGTCAGGTGTTACTGTGGTGGCGTGGCTCGAGTGGGCCCGCGCCACGCTGTACCGCTAAATAAATAAATAAATGAAAGTTATTGGGAGCACGTCCATGTGTTACACATAAAGGGTGAGCAAAGTTGTTCAAAGGGAAAGAAAGCCAAATGGCATTATTTTCTCTTCAAGCAGCTTGTGAAATTTTACACCAATGTATAAAGATGTGTGCATGCTGGACTGCATTCAGTCGCACACAGTCTGCGGTTTGACCGTGTGCAGGTCACTGTGGCAGCAGGGTGTATCGATGTGACAAGGTCCGGGGCCTAGTGTGAGGAACGACATAATGCTTGCACAATGTAAACACTGGGCCAGATGGACTGATAGGGCAAGGAGTTGGGACAGGAGGTGAGGGCCAGGCCAGTTCTGCTCACCGCTCCACACTTACTCAGCTCTTTGCTGCACTGACGCTTGCTCCGGCTGCTCGGGGCTCGCGTCTGCGGGCTTTGTAACGTTTTACTCCGCTATGTGAGGAACTGAGGCTGAGGCCGTGGGCCTGCTCTGGCCTTCGTGCCTGTGGACTCTGTGATCTCTTACTCCAGTATGCAGACATCCCGCCCTGCACAACCTCACTTCAGGGAGGTAGCACCCCCCACCCCCCGCAACCCCATACCCCCCCCCCCCACGGTCGACCTCCAAGGGTGTATGTAAGACTTTGTTTAGTGATTTTGTCTAATCTGTAAACCAAGTTGGGTATGTGCAGAAAATGTGACATTAAAATATGTACTTATATTATCATGGAGTCTTTTTTTATTCTATTACAACTTTAAGCAAGTCTACAGGGAGTTTGGCCTCATCACATAGGACATCAATAGAGTAGCTCCTTAGCAGCTAGCCAGCTAGTTTAAATAACGTTAGCTATGCTAATGAACGAATGACACCTGTTAAACTCACCTCAACATGTCTTTTACAGTCATTTAACCCACCATGGGCAACAGAAAAGTCACTTTTGCAAACAGTGCAGCGAGCAACACTGTCATTATTTTTGACCCCTATTAGGCAGGGGTGCACTTTAGTGTAGTCTGGGGTGAAGTACATTTTATATTTTCTTTTTTTGGAAGACTCTGCCATGGCGCTGCAGGACACTAAACTGAACTGATGGACAATGAAAGAGAGAGAGAGGTCGACTGTAAAGCCCGCCCACAGAGAAAACTGATAGGTCTACAGGCAGTCCCTGGGTTACGAACAAGTTCCGTTCCTGAGTCCGTCTTTAAATCAGATTTGTACGTAAGTTGGAACAGGTACATCCGGTATTATTTAGTGTCAGTTAGTCAAAAGTTTGTCTTAGTATATAGTATATATTTTACCTTTCTATGCATATAAAACACTTAAGACATGTATGTATTCCAATAATTAAACCACTGCGTTGCTTAGTAATAATTGTAACTTTCATCGGGGCAGGGCCTTTGACATGCTCCATTATTCTCACTTTATCCTTTAAAATTGTTCCGATTGTTGACCGACTGTAGCCTAATGCTTTTCCAATGACCGATGGCATTTCACCTCTTTCCAATAGCTTTATTATTTCCACTTTATTTTCAATCACGATCATTTTCCGTCAATGGAACAGAAAACTGCAGATCTTATGTTCTATCGCTGAGCAGCAGTGAGCTGTCTGATTGGCCTATCAGAGTCCTCTTTAGGAACTAGTGGACTTGATCAGCATTTCTGATCTCGCCATTGTTCATGATTGCATTTAATAAAAAAAAGTACAGCAGCAGCCGCGGGCAGCAGGTCCTCCGCTCCCCCGGGTCCTAAAGTCCACCTGCACTGAGACAGGTTAAATGGGACAAGTGGGGGCGGTGCTGACTGGAAAAGGGGGATCAGGGTGAATCTTGTTATGGAATATTTAAGCCAAATACAAAGTTACACACTCAACACAGTGTTAACGGCAACGACTTAAAATGGTGGACGGTGTTGTGATCCGACTTAAAATGGCGGACGGTGTTCTCCTCCCTCCGTTTTTAAGTACGAGTTGTCCGTAAGTCGAACGTTTGTAACTTGGGGACTGCCTGTACTTAGCGCAAAGAGAGACCAATCAGGATGCTCCCTCTCAACGAAATCGATTTCCGGGATATTGTATATAATTTGCCAGCGTCAGGGAGCCATTGTCAATATGCGGGAGACTCCTGGAACTTCCGGGAGAGGTGGGATGTCCGAGTATGTGATGAACTGAGGCTGAGGCCATGGGCCTGCTTCAGGCTTTGTGTCTATGGACTCATTTCCATTCTAATTGCACTCTGCTTACTTTTATTGTTTGCACAATGTATTTTTTTTCCTCTCTCTCTCTGCACATCGGGTGTTTGTTGGTCTTCTTTCTTAATGAGTTCTTTTGGGTTTCTTGTTTTGTGGCTGCCTGTACAGAAACCAATCTCAAGGTTGTATAACGTATACATACGTTGAACTTCTGACAGTCAGCACTGACAGAACTGTAAACTGCAGGAGAGAGACACAGCTGCCCCCAATCCTCACCTTGGCCATAAACATCACAATAATTTTCCAACAAAACCAGAATATGGAAACCAGGAGTGCACTGCCGATTCTTCATTGTATAAATTGATGGATTCTAAAGGCACAGCTTCAGAAAAAAATGGAGGCACTCAGCATCCATAAATATATCCTAAATGCTCAGCAGCCTCCTCCTTTGCTCAAAAGTGGAATATTCCTTTACAAAGTTACAGCTAAATGCTGTGCAGACTGTTACTAATACATAAAACAAAGTTGAAATCTGGATGAGGTCAGCTGACCCTTAAAGGTAAATTACCTTGGGCAAGGGAAGGGACAGAGAAAGAGTTAGCATCCTTGCCGTGACCTCCTTATAGCAATTCATAGAATGGGCTTGAGTAAACTTTAACCAAAGCTGTACAGGGTACTGCGATACCCTCAAACAGTTTGCTTGCGCTCAATGATTGCACTTGGAAGTGCAAAAAGATCATCTGCTGAGATCATGCAACAGTTGGAATCGATTCAACACTTGCTAGATTCACCGTGAAGAGAGCTGGGTAGTGGAGCATCGGGGAAAAATAAACCTTTTTCTCATAGTCGACAAGTAAAATCAATTCCTGTTTTATAATGCAGTTGCTCATTATAATGAAGCTAGTGTTCAGTTTTTGACTCCCTCAATGTATCAATTTCAAAAGAACACAGCGTGCCATATGTGGAAGCTCCCCAAATCAATCCAGATGATGCTGGTTCCCTTTTTTTTTATCTACAGTATCGCTCATTTGGCAACAGAAAAATAGCCAGAGTTTTCATGCACTTAGAAATGCCCCCATGGGAGATGAGTGGGAGCTGGATCCATAATGGGCGATTTCCGTTTGATGTGGTCAAATCCCCAGGTAATAATTTTAATCTATATTCTCACAGAACCAGCGATGCTTGGCTAAGTGGTTTCTGCAACCATACCTCCTACAATGTATCAACATTTTCAAGGGAATCTAGAGAATGGGGAGTGGCCAGCAACTAAAATTAAAATGCTTACATGCTTGAACGACTGAATACATTTCCCAAACTCTCACCTGCAGTTACTTCAGTTTCACCGGAAGTTCCGTTCACCCTTGGTGCTAGGAGAGGGGGGATGTACGGAGACCCTGAGAACAATCTTGAACCAAGAAATGGAGCCGATGAGTAATAAGATGATTGCAGACCACAACCATTATCGCGCATCTGTCAAAAAGGAAATTAAATCCATCAACGGAAGCAAATGACTGGGAAAATGAATGAAATGAATAGAAGGTTCAAACTGAGCCCAACATGTTGATAAATGTATTAGAATAAACGGAATGAAGCATCCCGCTGCCCTCTGCTCTCTCATCCTGAATAACAACTGGGTGGCTTATAATAGCAAAATACTCTTCCACATCTGGTACAAATTCAGATCCATTCAAAATTCAGGATTCTTGGCATAGGATGTAGAAAATATTACATTAGCATAGCATGGTGTACCCATCCTGCTGAGATCATGGTGCATTACTGCACACTGTACAGGGAGGCCTTAATTTGCTGTTCCAAGTTATCAATAGTCCACAACTTTGAAAAACACAACCATTCCTAGCACGTGTGCTCCTTGTTGACCAGCGTAAATAAAAACCTTTAACTCAATTGCATTTAGTGTACTTCTTTGCAAACTATGGAAGCTTAGAAAATTAGAGGGCTATGGGTAACCCTAGGTAATTTCTAAAATAAGTACATGCTTGGCACGGCATCATGGGCTAAAGGGCCTGTATCGTGCTATAGGTTTTCTATGAAAGGATTTCGATAGTTGTGATAACCAAATTCAAAGTGACTGAGCTAAGAAGTGCATCAGTGCTAACCTTACTGCCAATCAGGGATCTGTCTTGCTGCAGTTGACATAAATTCTCCGTTTTTATGACTATTCTGATGGGTGTGGCTCTGGTTAATTTAACTTGTTCTCCGCTTGATGGAAATGGACTAACTTCATTAAATGCTTCAGAAGCGGTGGTGGGGGGGAGGGTGTGAGGGCAAGTGGAGAGTCACTTCTCCTCAGAGTTATCACCATTAAGAGACAAAAATTGATTAACTTAATTGAGATAAAGTTACTCAGTTAAAATGTCTTTCCTTGAATGGCCCTGCTACCAAAGCTACAAGCAAAAAGCTGAAAACGGTTTCTGGGAAAGTGAATAATTCTTGTACCGAACTGAAGAAAAGAAACATTCAGTTATGTCCCTTTGAATTAGTAAACAAGAATAAATACAGCGTCTCCATAACTAACCTTTGTCCAGCGGCATTTGGGAAACTGGTTAAAACTCTGAGGTGATGAACTGTGACTATACCTTTACCTCACACATCTATTCTAATGTCATTGGGAATTTATGATTTAATACATTTTATTATATTTTATGATTTGCCTTTCTGCTGTTAAATAGGTGACTGTACAGAGTTAATCACAACATTTTCATTTCACAGTTTACAACCTGAGGTATGGCTTGTTTCCTTTTATGTTTTTATGAAAAAAAACTAGAATATGTTGAGGTTTAACCTATAGTCTGTGAAGTTACGGGAAATGTAAGGAATTAACTTTCATAGCATTGCATTTTAATACATCCTCAGGACATTTTAGCAAATACTGTTGTGGTGAACTACATATACCTGTCTGGACACGCCCCCCCCCCCACCCCCCGCTGACTGCTCCTGTGGCTCCTCCCACAGACCCCTGTATAAAGGCGATTGAGGCCTGAGCCCGGCCCTCAGTCTCCAGGATACAGTGTGGTGGTCAATTGCTGCTTGTTCTTTCTTCCAGCCAATAAAAGCCTATAACTCGCCTCACATCTCAGAGAGTTATTGATGGTGCATCAATTTTATTGGCTGGAAGTTTTAAAACATGGAAAGTATTTTACGTCAGGAAAAATTAGACTTGGACCCCCAAACTCCAGAAGCAGCTCTGTAAAATAAAAAGCACATTTATATGGCCAGCAAATAGAATAATATCACAGCAAAGAACCATAAACAGGAAGCTAGCTGATTCAAGAGCTATGCATGCCCGTACTCTGTCTGAATACTAGCGTGGGAGTTTTTTAAGGTCCACTTAAACGAGCTTCAGTTTTGAATCGTACCCGAGAAGCATCTAACAGTCGTTCTAGATTCAAGAACAGACACCATGTTCACCGTGAGTTTATGTAAATGGTCACACATTGGTTTATTTGACACATAGATTTGCTTGTAAAAGGGCATTTTGCCATGTTATAAACAGAAGTCATATTCTGGGAAGTTTATGAGAAATGCAATGACTCAATATATCTCCAGAAATCTAAACTTGATTTTCCTCCTTTATATTTGTAAAATGCAGCAAATAATGGCAGGCACTATCCCACAAAACTTTGATTGGGACAACAGTGCAGTACCGACAGCATGGTGTGAAATATTACCAAAGCCTGAGATTTACTGCTGGTATGGAGTTGTAGAGCATAACTCCATTAAAGGTAACTTGTTTGCATCTACAGTGTCTGTAACATTGTACAGTACATATTTATTGAATTGAATTGACTTTATTCCTTACATCCTTCATATACATGAGTTAAAATCTTTGTTATGTTTCTGTCTAAATGTGCAATGTGAAATTTATAGTGATTTATCATAAATATTATGTACAACTGGATTGTCAATATAACATAGAAATACAGTTGTGTCAGCATGAATTAATCAGTCTGATGACCTGGTGGAAGAAGCTGTCCTGGAACCTGTTGGTCCTGGCTTTTATGCTGCGGTACCGTTTCCCGGATGGTAGCAGCTGGAACAGTTTGTGGTTGGGGTGACTCGGGTCCCCAATGGTCTTTCTGGCCCTTTTTACACACCTGTCTTTGTTAATGTCCTGAATATTGGGAAGTCCACACACAGATGCGCTGGGCTGTCCTGCAATTGAGGGAAGTACAGTTCCCATACCGGGCAGTGAAGGATCCAGTCAGGATGCTCTCAATTGTGCCCCTGTAGAAAGTTCTCAGGATTTGGGGGACTATACCAAACTTCTCCAACTGTCTGAGGTGAAAGAGGTGCTGTTGTGCCTTTTTCACCACACAGCCAGTGTGTACAGACCACATGAGATCCTCAGTGATGTATATGCCGAGGAACTTAAAGCTGTTCACCCTCTCAACCCCAGATCCACCGATGTCAATAGGGGTTAGCCTGTCTCCATTCCTCCTGTAGTCCACAACCAGCTCCTTTGTTATAACCTTTTCTGTATTAATTTCTGGTTACAGTATAACCAACGTTCCCTCTAATTTTTAGTAGTCAGTGTGCGCAAAAATCTTATGTTGTGCAAATGTTTTTCCTGTGACAAAAGTATGTGCGCACTGAATGCATACATGGCACAATTTATGTAGGTTTACAAAATATTTGACATAAAACTGCACAAAATAACAACAAAATAACACACATATTTAAGTCACAGTTATTTTTTTCTCTCTCCTGTCTTTGGCATTTACCCATTCTTTGTAAACTCTATCTAGACTAACAGAACTTCCATCCAATTGATAGCTTTTGATTCTCATTAAGATATCCAAAATGACATTCACCTAAACGGTTTCTCAGCTTGCTTTTGAGTTGATTCATTAGGATAAAACCTTGCTCTCAGTCTGCACTAGATGCAGGAGAGGTTCCCCCAATGTCCATCAACTGTGCAAGGTCACAAAACTGTTCATTTTGAAATACAAATGCAACCATTTGAGCAAAGTTTGAAATCAGTTTGGATTTAATTTTTTCTTGCACAGAAAATTTGAAATCATTAAACTGTCCAACTATTACAGTATTTTCAGCTAGAAAATAATGATATTTTAGACATGGCATTAACTTGTTCATCGGCAAATCTGAAGTCACAATCTGCAATTGTGGAGAAATCAATAGCTGACGATTCTTGTACCTCATCTTTCGATAAGAACTTTGATCTCCTCAGGGTTTGATAATTTTCGCGCTCGCTCATCTGCACTCAACCGTAACATGCGTAGCACTCCTGTAATGGGTAATGACGGGTTCTGTTGCCTGAGCTTTTGTACACCGTCCAAATGTGATTTACTTGCCAAATGACGCTTCAAAAAGTCAAGTTTCCAAACATCATCCCACTTCTTTCCGCTAGCAAATTCTCCAGCAACTTTTGCATCACGACAATACAAACAGATAATCGTTTCCAAATCTTACATAAATATTTCTCATAGTTGAACGTTCATGACCTCATGAGCTTTCAGTTTAGTAGTTTCTTTTTATTTTGTTAAGCCATTCAACTACAAACAAACTTGCAGTTCTTTTGCGCTTCACGCCCTTCGCTTCTTTTGAATTCAACATAGTGAATCAATATTTTTTTCAATAAAAACTTAGTAAGCTATCTACAGGAGTTGAAACAGATCTTTGTAAACTTTACGATATGAACACTGTCCACCAAAGATGGCTGCCGCCGTGATGCAGCTGTACAAACCGGGACAGGAAAGGTGAGGTAACGTAAATTAGTGACGTGCATTGTGGTATTTGAAAAACCAAATAACTAGTTAACAGAAACATTTAGCTAAAAGATTATTTTGAATAACTATAATTATTAATACATTACCTTAGATAACTAACCTTTTGTGTGCACATTAATTTCCTTTGTGCGCTGGTTGAAAAACGTGTGCACGCGCACATGCGCACAGCTTAGAGCGAACATAGGTTATAACCTTAATGAACATGACTGAGAGCTGTTACTCTTTTCTCCATGATAGTTAAATAAATCAATGGATTAAAACAAGGAAGCTTAGTTATTTCAGATGCGACAGAATAAATGTTTACGCCACATGAAATACAACTACCGTTTCGTCCTTTTATGCAATATTATTCAAGAATCAGTGATCACAGTGATTCAAGAATCAGTCTGTGCATTTATTTGTAATTATATGTATGTTGATAAACATACATAGCAGATTCTACTTAATTGGGCCATTGGTTAATTGGGGCAGCTGTTAATTTGGGACAACTCTTACAAAACAAAAACTAATCAAGGAAATAGCCGGAATTCCCTTTGTTTACTTGGGACACTGTACTGATTAATTGAAGCAGGAAACTGTTGCTGAACAGGTTCTAACTAGCGGCAGACGTGTGCATTTATGTGGCCGTTAGATGCTACACCATGCTTAAAGTGAAGGTTCATTGTGTACATTGGATGAATTCCTCTGTCAATAGCTATTAGGAACTAATAAACAGTTTTATAGTACTGAAGCACTATTGATAATGTTCTAATTTGTTTGATATTTCATTTAAATATATGATTTAACTCAGTTTGTCTTTTTAACTATTTCCATGTAACTTTGGCTAACTGGGGCAGTCATTTATTTGGACCAGAATGTACTGAACCTGATGTGTCTCAATTAACCAGAATCCACTGTATATACGTTTTACTGCAACAAATTTCACAAAAAAACCTTGCACCACCATCTATTGACCACAGCTTGTAACTGCATTGATACAAGCAATTATGATTTTTTAAAGAACTGCAACCTAGACACTGAGATAAATGTGCAAATTGTATCTGTGACACAGATATCTCAGTGCCTACGCTGAATTTTGACAACATGCTGGTTGATGTTTTATGGATATACAGCTCGAGAATCTTTGTGGGAAAGCACATTGAGCTCAGCCCCAGTATCTGCACTAAGGCAAAGCCATAGCAAAGGACAGATAATATAAAATTGCTAAGTAGGAATTTGTAAGGATTCGAAGTTGAAAGGTCAGCCAGTCCAAATGGGGTGCAACTTAGGCAATAAGGATGGAGGTAACAATAATGCTGACTGCTTTCTTCCAATGCCCTTTAAACTTGGAAATTGTGACAAAGGCTTGTAAATTTTCAAATATTAAATTCCTGCTTAAAAAAAAGAAATGAGGGTTAACCAGTTCCCTCTGACCCCGCCTTTGTTTCCCTGTTGCCTCTGGCCCCTTTACCTCTCTTTACCTTTACCCTCCCTTGCTCTCACATCCTGCCCATCATCCACACTTACTCCTCCTCCTTCCCTTTATTCCATGCTCTACTCTCCTGTCCTATTAGATTCCATCTTGTTTAGCCCTTTGCCACTTCCACCCATCACCTGTCAGCTTCTCACATTGTTCCCATTTCCCTCCCCCACCGACCTACCTTCCCCCGTTCACCTCTATCCACCTGTCACCTACCAGCTCCTGCTCCTCTCCCTCTCCCCACCATTTAATTCTGGCTTCTGCCCTCTTTTCTTCCCTGTCCTGATGAAATGTCAATTGTTCTTTATCCTCCTAAAGACTCTGCTGAATCCCTCCACTATTTTGAGCACGTTGACAAAGTTTTCATATATTTGGCAAACTTCCCAAGTTGAAAACAGATTTTTAATCTGACTAGCTATGAGATATACTGCCTGAATGTGTGATGGAGGCAGATTTATTAGAAATTTTCACAGCAGGTTTGGAGAGGTGAAAGATGAGCTCTGTTGAGAATGAACCGAAAATGGAACTGGTTTCAAAGATATAAAAACAAAAAAATGCTAGAAGATCCCAGGTCAGGCAGCACCTTTGAAAAGAGGAACAATCAGAATATGCAATCCTTTGTCAGGCAACCATTTCAAAATCCCTTCGGTGCCACGGCGTGCTGAGGTGTTGGGAGGACGGTACATTGAGAAGTGCAATACAATTGGAGTTCACATCCTAAGAAAATTATTCCAAAGAAGAGTGTATTACATTCTAAAATTTAAAAATTACATCAACATCTTTTACACTTTGAAACTTCAAATACATTACAGCATTTAACTGAAAGTGGATTTGTAATTGATTTTTGTTTGTTCTTACCAACATGGGGTTTGGATGGAATGCCCCAAGACTTCCTTGGACTGGCCGGAAGCTGCCTCTCGAGCCACACATCCCAGCTGCCACGGGAGTCCCTTTGTAGCTTGGCTGATTAATCGGAAACCCCATGGAGAAGGGGTGATAACTGTAGACACTGCTGCAGTAGCCCGTGTAGAGCTTCGGTGGCAAGATATTCCGGTAAAGGCCGCTGCTCATCAAGTTCCTTTCAGCTTGGTCTTTACTGGCAGAAGTGAACTCTTGGTACAAAGCAGGATGATCTAAAAGTGGAAAGGATCTCTCTCAGTCAGTCCATCCAACTCTGAGCCCAAGTAGTATAGAGCAAATAAACTAAGTTGTAAAGGCACCACTGAAGGCTTGGCATTTGTTCCAGGCTTTGTTGAAGGCAATATTAGCAAAATTAGCTCCAGTTCAGAATTCAGCTAGAAGCTACACAAATGGATACAGGGGTAAGGAGGGGAACTTGTCTTCTATTGTGGAGTTTATCTGAACAGCTTGAAGTTTCCTGACTGGGTTTACTTCAGTGGTACTGGAATGCAACCATGCCAGCAGATCCATGTGAAGTGTTGCAGTTTGGGAGGACAAACCAAGGTAAGACTTATACAATGAATGGCAAGGCACTGAGCTGTGTGGTAGAACAAAGGAACCTGGGAATACAATCCATGGTACACTGAAAGTGGCTTCACGGGGAGGTAGGGTCATAAAAAGAGGTTTTGACACATTGGCCTTCATAAATCAAAGCACTGAGCACAGGAGTTAGGATGATAGGATGGAGCTGTATAACATGTTGGTGAGGCCATAGTTGGGAGTCTTGTATGCAGTACCAGTTATCTACCTACAGGAAAGATATCAATAAGCTTGAAAACATAGAGAAAATTTACTTGGATGTTGCTGGGACTTGAGGACCTGAATTACAGGGATATGTTGAAAATATAGTACTTTATTCCCCTGAGAATGAGGCAAGATCTTATAGAGGTATACAAAATTATGAGGGAAGTAGATATGATGAATGCACACAGGATTTTTCCCCCTCACGTTGGGTGAGACTAGGACTAGAGGTCACAGGTTTAGGGTGAAAGGTGAAGTATTTAAGGGGAACCTGAGGGGGGAGGAACCTCTTCACTCAGAGGGTGTGGAAAGAGCTACCAACGGAAGTGGTGGAAGTGGGTTCAATTTTAACATTTAAGAGAAGTTTGGATGGGTAGGTGGATGAGAGATGCGTGGAAGGGTATGGACGTTTACTGGTAGATGGGACTAGGCAGAAAACCAGGTCTGCATGGATTAGATAGGTCAAAGGTCTGCTTCTGTGCTCTATCACTCCATAACCAGGTACCACTACAGACATTTGGGTGGTGGGGTAATAATTTGAGAATCCCAAAACATGTTACTGTGGGAATACTCAAGTGTTAACCCTGTAATAAAATGTTCAATATTCCTTCCCAAGTTGCTCCAAAAATCCCTTCATAGGTTCTTTTCTCCCTAACTCTTCATCCCTTTTTGTTTCTCTCAAACCTCTTTCTATCACATTAGTAATATGTGCATACCTCCTTTCCTTTCACAAAACTATCAGAAATTCCCTGCTAAAAGCCGCCAGTTCACTCTTCTCCTTTATTATTCTCCTCTGCAATCCTCACTGTGATCACGTCCTAGTATATATTCCTTTGACATTATCCATTGTACATCTGATCTGCTATAACTTGTTCTTCTATATTAAAGATATTCAAAATTCAAATTAAGTTTATTATTAAAGTACATATAAGTCACCATATAAAACCCTAAAATTTATTTTCTTGTGGGTGTACTCACTAATTCTATAAAATAATAACCATAACACAATCACTGAAAGACCACCAACTTGGGTGTTCAACCAGAGTGCAGAAGATTCCAACTGCGCAAATACCAAAATAATAATAATAATAATAATAATAACAACAATAAATAAGCAATAAATATCGAGAACATGAAGTGAAGAGTCCTTGAAAGTGAGCCCATTGGTTGTGGGAAGATTTAATTGATGGGGCAAGTGAAATTGAGTAAAGTTATCTCTTTTGGTTGAGGGGTAGTAACTGTTCCAGAACCTGGTGGTGTGAGTGTTGAGGCTCTTGTACCTTCTTCCTGATGGCAGCAGTGAGAAGAGAGCATGTCCTGGGTGGTGAGGGTCTCGGATGATGGACGCTGCTTTCCTGTGCTTATACAGAGGAAGGTTGTTGAGTTGGTATTCAAACTTCAGGGATGTAATATATATCAGAACAGCAGAACTACAGGAGTGTGATTGTTCTGGGTGGTGCAGAGAGAATAAAGACATTTCTCCAGATCCTTTAACAATTTTAGAATGTTATCAGCTTCCATTGCAACTGCTATTGTACTAAAAGTGGCAGCCAATTTTCTCTTAACGGGCAATATGATAAAAACTACATAATCTGTTCAAACAGTATTTCCTGCGAGTTAAATTGGATGGGGATACGGGGCTTTTGAATCATTATGTTCACCCAAGAAAGCAGCCAGAGACGGGTTTATATCTATTTGAATCTTGGCATCTGTGACAAGGCAGCACCTTCCGGTTTCTGCACTGAATTTTTGAGTAGATATTTTGGGTTGGAAGTAATACTATACTTGTCATTTAGGTCATTAAACTGTAAACTGGTTTTGTCCCAGGATTGTAAGACACTTTAGCAGGACATGTTTAGATAGATAGATAGATAGATAGATACTTTATTCATCCCCATGGGGAAATTCAACTTTTTTCCAATGTCCCATACACTTGTTGTAGCAAAACTAATTACATACAATACTTAACTCAGTAGTTTAACTTTGTAGTTTAATCCCTAGACCCAAATTGATTACTTTAATTTGGCTCCTATCTTTTGACAACTCTAGTTTGAGAGCCCCTCCAGAAGGAGCTTTGCGGTGACGGTAATGGGCGAGTATCACCTCCTTGGATTTAAAAGATGCTCACTGCTAAAGAACACCAGAGAATCAAATCCGTCAGGAAGTCCTGGGAATAAAGGTTGTGTCATTGTGTCCGTTGTGCACAACGCACCTTACTCTTTGCGACATTCAGAACACCTTGCCACCCATGATGCTGTCAGTACAGTGCCAAAATACCCCTACCCCAAAAAAAATTGCAAAAAAAATGACTTATGGTCATTTCTTGTACTTTAAGACATACTGAACAACATATCAAAAGTTGAACAGAAACAGAGCATGGGAAAGTAACAAAATCTGACGTTAAAAAAATGGCCGCCATTGAAAAGAATCGGACCCATACCTGTCTTATTTTGCTATATTTCAGTTTCTAACAATGGTAGTGCCATAATTGTGGTATAAAATGTGAATGGGAATACCCGCAGGGTGTGTTTTATCACCAGAACTATGAACTATTATTCCATGACGATACACTGTGGGTCAACTACCAGCACACGGTAGGGATTGCTAGGGCACTTGCTGCATCCAATCGAATGGGGTCATGGAAGATGCATCTCAGCTTGCTTGCCAATATTCACGGCCACTGGCCATCTGAATGATTTTCTAGTCGGCTCCTCTCTATCTCCAGAAGATGGAGCATTGGAGGATGACAACCCTGAGGTTCATCAGAAGTTCCAGTCTGGGTTCCATGTAATCAGCAGCCAACACTGGGCTGGCCTTGGCTCTGATCCTGTGATAGAACTGACACTAATGCGCTCACTAAAAAGCCAAGGGGGCCTAACACGAGGAACTGGGATGTCAGAGCACCAGACAGCAGTTTGGACTCTGTCTTCCACTGTGTCATCCTCTTACAACCTTGCCATGCAAGAACTGACTGCCAATAGTTACACAACAGGTGAACAACATAAGGACTTGTCCACCTCCAGAGTGAGCAGAGATGAGGCTGACCTTGAAAAAGTCGCATCAAAACTGGATTGTTCCACGCCATTTTCAGATGATAAATCATTGCGCAACATCATCACAGGGGTTTATGCAAATAAGGATGTCAATGTACATGACCTGTTCGCAATAGGAAATGACATAGCTAGGAAGATGGACGGACACTGTTCTCTCGTATTCGCACAAAAAGAGTTCGAAGGTTAAGACACTAGCATCCAGCAGGGCAGTCGAAGTTGCTGAAGACCGTACCACAGATCCAGCACTGTTATTCCAGAGGTTCCTAGTTGTGTCACAGATGGGTGATCTCCGGCTAGACGAAGTGATGAACTATGAACTCTGTCCATATCCGCTGTCCTTGTTTGAAGCAAAGAAATCTTGCCGCAACTGGCAGAAGTGATAAAGAACTATGTCACCTCCAAATTGGACAATGCTCTCACACAGACGGTCCCAGTGACAGATCACTATGTGCTAGATGGGGGATCTCTTCTGCACTGCTTAATATGGACGGAGGGATGCACCTACAGTCCAATTGCAGGTGACTACGCCTCATTCAATGTCAAACACTATGCCAGAGCCACTGTAGTGTTTGATGGTTATAGGGTTGGGCCAAGCATAAAGGACTGTATTCATCAGCGCCAAAGTAGAAATTTGAATGTGAACAAGGTGAACATTGCAGGGGCAACAAAATTTGTTGGAGAAGGGGACTTCTTGTCGAATGAGGCAGGCAAGCAGGAAATTATCCAGCTCATCTTGGAACGTTTGCGACAGAGAGGCCGCCAAGTGATTCAAGCTGGAGGAGGTGCCGACGTTGAGATCGCAAAAGCAGCCGTCACAATGTCTGCTTTCAAATCTACCACCCTTGTTGGAGAAGACACAGATCGCCTTGTACTCTTGTAGTGGTAACAAACTGCACTGAACTCTATTTCCGTTCAGACAAGGAGAAATCAAAAGCCTGTAATATCAAGGTCCTTAAGCAGATACGCGGAGAAGCAGCCTGTAATGATCTATAGTTTCTCCATGCCTTTACCGGATGCGACTCAACGTCCAGAGTATTTGGGATCGGAAAGAAGTCGGGGTTCCAAAGAATCATCAAGAAGGAAAAGGGAATCAGAGACTGTTCAAAAGCATTCTGTTCACCAAAGCAACACACACAAAATGCTGGTGGAACACAGCAGGCCAGGCAGCATCTATAAAGAGAAGCACTGTCAACGTTTCGGGCCGAGACCCTTCGTCAAGACTAACTGAAAGGAATGATAGCAAAGTCAGGATGTTGTGGAAACCAATGGCTGTAGGGCAATGGTGGCGGTTGTCAATGGAAATCATAACGACTCCCTGGCATCTATCAGATACAATATGCTCTGCAAGAAAGTTGCGAGAGCTAAGACTTTTGTCGCGCCTGAAAGACTGCCACCAACAACCTCAGCCTGTAAATTTCACTCCCTGCGGACTTACTACCATGTTATGGAGTGGATGGGCTGGAGTGATGAAATGGAGCTGTCTGAGTGGGGATGGAAGGTGGAAGGGGAAAAACTCGTTCCAGTGATGACAGACAAAAGGCCTGCTCCAGAGGTACTTATTCAGATGATTCACTGCAACTGTTCGGGAGGGTGCAATACGCTAAAATGTACCTGCGGAAAGCGTGGGCTGGAATGCACCAGTGCATGTGGGCATTGCCAAGATGGCAACTGTGACAATATGACAAATGAGCCAGTGATAGAAGGGGATGATGAACAAGCCTACATCTGAGAAGCCATAAGGTACTATATTATGTGTCATGACGTCAGTACTTAATACCAGAGTTGTCCCTTGGTTGCGTCATTGATGACGTCACAACGTCAGTACAAATACAACTTTCATTCCAGAAACTACTGTTAATTGAAAAACATTAGTGGAAAGAGCATTTATTAAAACACCTGGTTTAAAAAACTTGCAGTTTGATGGTTATCAGTCAGATTTTTGACGTTTTTCTGCAGGCGGACAGCTTGTTTTTTGATGTCATTTTTGGAGACTTCCCCGTGTGTCAAAATTGTCCAACTTTTGATATGTTGTTCTCCACATCGAATAGTACAATAAACGATCATAAAACGTTTATTTTGCAATTTTTTGGGGGTTAGGTGGTATATTGACCCACCTACCAGGATCGCGGAGATTATTGTTTATTATTTTTGACCGTTTGGTGAAGACACAAGTGTTACAATTTCCTATTTGTTCCGGATCTTTTCTTTTGTCCGGTGATCCAACACTTAATCCGATCTAGAACAAAGTGTGCTGAAACAACCGAGCCGTGACCGAAACACTACATTCCCAGCCGGAATTAAAATAAATTCCGCTCCGGAAAAACGAGGTGGTCCTATAAATAGCAACAATTATAAACACCTCTTCAATGGGGGGGGGGGGGGGAGGGTTGTGGAGGAAACAAATACTTTTGTGTAACACACCATAGTTGTAAGGCTTCTTAAAACTTTATATCAAAGAAAGACATTAAAATGAGCCTGTCGTTATAACTTATAGAAGTTCGAAGCCGCAAATGTAACTAGAGAATTATTTAAGTTCTATGTTTAGGAGTATTTAAAAATATGTTCAACAAGTCCAACCAAACGTTAAAATCGAAAACACAATAAACCCCAAGGTTTCTTAGAACGGTTTCAGTCTGAATCGATTTTGAAGAATTTTAAATGGGATTTAGCATAAAAGCTTTTAAAATACTATACCTTAAATAAATGAAATATATATTTATCTCTTCTAGCATTTGAGTTACGATCAGCTCAGCACGTTGTCAAATATCTTAACTGATATGCAGTTTTTCTCTTACCGAATTGAGTGGAGGCGTGGACCATGTAGGCGGGGACACTGTCCTTCCTCTCTCCCCCGCCCTGTCTATCTTCCACCCCCGAGGATCCGCGCCTGTCCGGCAGAGAGACTTCTCTCTCCGGCTGGCTGCTGTTGGTGGCCGGGCTCGGTGCCGGAGCTGGCGGTTGCTCCGGGGCAGCAGGTGTGCCGGCCGCCGTGCTGTTGCCCTCGGCGGCCACAGCCCGCTCCTCCTCCCGCTGCTGCTGCTTACGGAGCGCTTTCTGAGCTGCCATGATGCGCTGGCGCTCGGCGATCAGGTAGCACTTGGGGCACTGGCAGTGGCGCCAGTTGCACACTCCGTGCCCCTTCAGCCGCACGTCGAAGCCGTGGTTCCTACAGCGGGAGCACTTGGGAGTTCGGGGAGACTTGCTCAGCGTCCCGCCGCTTGTCTCGGTTTTCGAGCTCCCGGGCATCCCTGCTGCCTCGACCCACAGAGCGAGGGCTCGGAGTCCGAAGCAGGATACAAACTGTCAGAGAAACTAGGTGCGCACCTGCCAGACGGATGTTTGTAACTTTCTTCAGATTGTCCCAGAATCGATACTTTTGCAACTGAACTGTTTCCAATACAGTACTGGGAGAATCTAGCACCGGAGGGCACAGCTTCACAATACAAGAACAGCAATCTCTTTCGCCCGAGGGTGGTGAAAACATTGTCACAGCTGTTGTGTTCTTTATATTAATACGTACCGTGGGTTTCTAATAAAGAACCATATTCTGGCAGAATAGAACTTTTATTTAAGAGCAACAACCACACGCCATGCTTCCAGAGCTGTCATTTCTGCGCGTGCTCAGAATTCTCTCCAATCACGTTCTGACACATCTTCCGTTCCTTAAAAAGAAAAACAATTAGCAACATTGACTAGAGCAAATTCATAATTTAACATGTCTTTATCAGTCTCACTGCGGGTTTATGAACACAAGTAGATCTAAGTGGTTCACACAATTCTTGTGTTTTGTTGCTATTTCCATGTTTTGTCGGTCTGCATCAGTTAACCGAAACTCTGAAGTTGGCTCTTTCTTGAGGTCTTTACTCCTTCTGTTTGGACCATATATGATCTGGATTGTACTTATTCAAGTACTGTAGCTTTCTGTGTCCATGTGTTCATTTTGTCTTGTATCCTCACTTCATCTCCTTGGTGCAGTTCAGGTAATGGACGAGAACATCTGGAAAAGTATGTTTTCTGCTTTGCTTTGTGTTCACCTTTTTACTTGTTCACCTCCCTCTGTTCTGAGAAGGCTTTCATCTATTGGCAGATTGGATCTCAAACGGCGTCCCATCAAGAGCTGACAAGGTGCATATCCACATTCAAGTGGAGTTCTACGATACGCTAACAAAACTTTATAAAAATCACCTCCACTATCTTTTACTTTGTGCATCAGTTTCTTCCTACCGACTTCTCAACAAATCCATTGGACTGAGGGGAAAATGGACTAGATGTTGTTTGAACAAAGCCCCATTCCTGAGCAAAATGTCTCATGCATTCACCATTGAATTGTGGACCATTGTCTGTGAAAACTTCATCAGGTATACCATGTCTGGAAAAAACTGATTTCATGCATGTAATTACATTCTGTGCTGTTGTTCTGCCCAAACCACACACTTCAGGATACAATGAGTAGTAATTTGTTATTAATAGATAATCTTTGTTGTCAGTTACAAAAAGATCAATGCCTACCTCCTGATAAGGTCTCTGAGGACTAGGGTGTGGATGAAATGGCTCCTTAGGGTTGCTAGGTTGGTACTTAAGGTATATTTCACAAGAAGACACCAATCCTGCAATTTCTTGATTCATCCTGGGCCAAAACATCACTTCTTGTGCCCTTCTCTTACACTTTTCAATACCTAGGTGGCCTTCATGAATTTTCCCAAGCATTTCTTTTCGGAGACTTTTAGGAATCACAATTCTGCTACCTTTGTACAATATCCCATCCACAACAGAAAGTTCTGATCTGTGGTTCCAATATTCTTGAACTTCTGAGGTACAGTCATGCCTATTATCTGGCCATCCATCCATCACCATTTGTATTACCTGACTGAGAATTTTGTCCTTCTCTGTCTCAAGACGCAGCAGTTCAAACTTTTTAGGAGCCACAGGTACAGTCTCTGTGATCATATCAACAAATGCCTGAACATCAGCAGCTTCCCTGTGACTGTCTTTTGTTGTTGGAGCCATAGCTCTGGAAAGTGTGTCAGCCGTGTACATGAATTTTCCAGGTGTGTATGACACATTCAATGCATATCTCTGCAATTTGATCATCATTCGCTGAAATCTCAAAGGACAGTCACTTAAAGGTTTGTGAAACAATGCAATCAGAGGCTTATGATCAGTTTCAACATCAGTAGATTGCCCTGACATAAACTGATGAAATCTCTCACAAGTAAGCATAATACTGAGCAATTCTTTTTCAATTTGGGCATACCTTGTTTCTGGATCAGGTAATGAATGAGATGCATATGCCACTGGTAGCCATTCCTTATCATGATTCTGGAGTAATACTGCCCCTAAGCCTGCTTGAGATGCATCACATAAGATTTTGATCAGTCTCTCAGCATCATAGAATTTCAACACAGGTTCTTTGGTGAGCACTTTCTTGAGATTTTGCCATGCCTTCTCCTGTTCATGATTCCAGCTCCATTCGTTTTTCTTTTCTGTTAGCTGCCTCAATGGAGCAAGCTGTTCCGAAAGATTGGGTATGAATTTTCCCGTGTAGTTGACCATTTCCATGAACCTTTGAACAGCCTTTTTACATTGTGGTCTTGGCATGTTCTCAATAGCAGAAACCTTCAATGGATCAGGACGCATACACTCACTGCTGATGATATCACCCACAAAGGTAAGTTCAGTCGCTCCTAGCTGACATTTGTTTTTATTCAACTTCAGGTTTGCCTTGCGTGTTGCCTCAAAGACTTGTCTGAGTCTGGCGTCATATTCTTGTTTAATATCGTCCATGGAAGTATCCATGCCCTCAATGTGCTCATATAGTATGTGAATGGTTTTATGGTACTGTTCAGGAGCTGATGCAATTCCAAACGGAAGCCGAAGAAAACAGCATCTGGCAAAAGGAGTGTTAAAGGTACACAAGTTTGAACTCGGTTCATCTAATATAAGTTGCCAGAATCCAGAGAATGCATCTAATTTACTAAAGTACTTTGCACTGGCAAACTGTGACATAATTTCTTCATGAATAGGCAATTTGAAATGCTCTTTTTTAATGGCTCGATTCAAATCTCTCGGATCTATGCAAATCATCAGTTTTCCATTTTTCTTATCAACAATCACAAGCGAACTGACCCGTTCAGTCGGTTCATCATTTTTTTTATTACCCCTAGCTGTTCCATTCTGTCAAGCTCTGTTTTAGTTGATGATGTAATGCAAAAGGCACTTTCTGCATGGATGTGCTACGGGTGACACTGTGTTGTCAATTTTAATCGTGTGCTCTCCTGGAAGACAACCAAGCCCTTTGAACAAGTCCTCATACTCTTTCATCAAGTCACTGTGTTCTGACTCTGTGTCACTATCAAGGACTAAGACTCTTTTCACTAAATTCAGTCTCTCACAGGCAGATAAGCCCCGTATTGACTGTACATTCCTTGGCACTACCACAAATAAAAGCGTGTGCACAATATTTTTGTGTGATACTTTTGCCACACATGTTCCTTTAACTGGAATACCCAGTTAACCTGAATACCCAGTCACTTTTATATTTGTCTGGTGTAACTTTGGTCTTGGTTGTAATGCATTAAACTCAGATTCTGCAAGAACATTTACTTGTGCTCCAGTATCCAATTTAAACAGAATAATGTTTTGGTTCACTTGCAATGGCATTCTTACTTTGTTTATTTCCACTAAACACATCAATATAAAACTCTGCATGTTCATTTTCAAGCACTGCATTTACGTGTTTTATTTTCTTTCTACTTCTGCAACAGCGTGAAAAATTATTACTCTTACCGCAGTCATTGCACATTTTCCCATACGCTGGATACTGTTTTGGCTGATGCTGCCGCCCACGGCGATCACATAGCTCTTTCCTCTCAGATGATGTCTTGCTCTCTGTCGGTTTTGTTGTCATTTTATTATTTTTTCTAATGTGTTCGTGCTTTCTCACAGCGTCTACTTTGAAAATGAGAAGTTCTTTAGCCTGTGACATCACTGTTTCCGAAGCTTTGCAGAGCATTAAAGCTTTTTCCAAATCTGTGTCTTGTTCTCTTACAGTCTTTCTCTCAGACCTGATTCTGTCTTTAATGAGAGAGTCTGTCAGTTCTCCAAACTTGCATGTTTTACTCCAGTGTCTCAACTCAGTAACATATTGATCAATAGTTTCACCAGCTCTCTGCGTACATGTAAAAAATTTGTACTGCTCATACGTTGCATTATGCTTCGGTTTACAAAATGCTTCAAATTTGTCCATTATCGATTTTAGATTTAAATTATCTCCATTTTCAAAAATAAAATGACTATATACCTCAACTGCATCATCACCTATTACATGGAGTAGAAATGCAGCTTTTGTTTTTTCCAGTTTTTTTATCCGCTTCGATCACTGATAAATACAATTCAAAATGTTTCTTAAATTTTCTTCAGTTCTCAGCTATGTTCCCAGACAATTGAAGTGTCGGTGAAGGTTGCAGCCCTTCCACTTGTAAAACTGTTAGCAAACACCAAAACGGTTCGAACTCTTTTCGATTATCTCCGATTATTAGGTAACGTATTATTCTTCCAGACTTACTTCTGACACCATGTTGTGTTCTTTATAATAATACGTACCATGGGTTTCTAATAAAGTACCATATTCTGGTAGAATAGAACTTTTATTTAACAGCAACAATCACACGTGTCTTACAACGCCATGCTTCCAGATCTTCCTATCATTTCTGCGCACGCTCAGAACTCTCTCCAATCACATTCTTACATGTCATATCACCACAAGAGATGGCTGTGGAGCCAGGTCATTGGGTATATTTAAGACGAAGAGTGGTAGGTTCTTTATTAGTGATGGAGTCAAAGGTTACGGGGAGAAGGCAGAAGAATGGGGTTGAAAGAGACATTAGATCAGCCGTGATGAAATGTCGGAGCAGACTGGATAGTCTGAATGGCCTGATTCTGCCCCTATATCTTATGCTCTTATAGTCTAAAATCAAGTGCTGGGGAGGTCAGCAGGATAGATAGAGATGGATTTGCCAACCGCTAGTGTGCTGCAGGGTAAGAACAGAGCTTTCCGCATTTCTACTCAAAGTTTGCTATGAAAACTACTTATTTTTTGCTCTTACACTTCAGTGTTTGTCTAACTTTCAGTGAATTGTAGAAATAATGAAGTGTATTTTACTGGTATCATGCATTTTCTTCAGATTTTGGTGTTGAGAGGGAAAATAAATCAGCCATGTTTGAATGGCGGAGGAGATTCTTGTTATGACATTATCAGAATTGCAACCATACTCACCGGATAAAGTGTACCTCGGTCTGGGACCACATTCACCTGAAGTGGAACTCATTCAGAAGATAAAAGCAAACTCAAGTAAAGTAGGCAAAGTCAGTTTGGGTTTGGCTAAAGCCTGTGACCGTCTGTACCATCAGTCTGAGCATAGCCACCAAATTAGGTCCTTTGAAGGCATGTTGAAAAAATACTAAATCCAATATTTTGCCAGCACAAAGTTAACAGTGTAACCTAAATTACAGATTGACGCCATTGTTAGAAGCTAATTGATTTCATCTATAATTCCCAGGGTGCAAGTTGGAAATAAAATTGCAAGAACCAAGCACCAAAATTATTAAAAGCTTGTCTTCCAAATTTTGATGCATTACAAGTAGCCATAGCTACAACTGTCAAGTTACAATCTGCAAATGTTTCTTCACTGAATCTGGAAGATCTTGATGCCTGGGATGTTATATTCCTGTGGACAACAAAAAGATATAAAGAATGTTTTAACATGCTATAAAATTGATACCCATTGAGTTCTGCTGAAGGGTTTTGGCCCAAAATGTCGACTGTACTTTATTTTCAAAGATGCTGCCTGGCCTCCTGTTCCTGTGTACTGCTGGGATTTCCAGTATCTGCAGATCTTCTCTTGTTTCCCATATGTAGGAACCATTTGAAAATTAGAAAACCTGGTGAAAACGTGAGGTCTATTGACTTGACGTTGACTGTGAACACCATCTAAAGAATAATGAAGTGAAAAGTCCATATTCCCAACTGGAGTTATCTGGGATACCAGTCCAGCCCACAAATTTATTTTGACATATGACTATAAGTCTCAATAACTACTGTTAATAGTCCAGCTGGCTTCAATACTCAATGGCACTGGTATAACCTTAACTGTGTAATATCACAAAAGAAATCATAATGAGGATATTCTGGAATAAGTAAGTCCTAAACTTTGGATCTGGAGTGTTTCCTAACTGGAATTTACTCGTCTTGCTCACACATTCTTCTCTGAAAATCATCTCAGCCTGCTTGAATCTTTCAGTCATAACATCAGTACACCACATATAGTATTTTATTTCATCTTCTCTGACAGAATAATATTTTTAACTTTATTTCCATGGAAGATAAATGCATAATGACAATTTATTCTGTCTTGCTAAATGGCCATATGGGACTGAAACTGCAAATGTCATACAGTTAGTGTGACGCTGTTACATCTCGGGCTGTTCCGGAGATTGGAGTTCAATCCTGGCAGTGTCCGTACCTTCTCACCACGAACCACTTGTTCACCTCCCACAGACCACATACAAAATGGTTAGTAGCTTAATCGGTCATTGAAAATTGTTCTGTGATTAGGCTAGTGTGAAATAAGTGGGTTGCTGTGCAAAGCGTCTCATTGGGTTAAAAGGGTCTGTTCTGCACTGTATCTCTAAATAAATAAATATGTGTAATTAAAAAGCTAAGTAACATCTACAGATTGCAACTAAACTGGGGATTGTTGGAACTAAAAGTTCCTGAAGTTTTCAGAAGCACGAACTTTCAGACTCATGAGAAAATCTGCAGATGCTGGAAATCCAGAGCAACACACACAAAACACTGAAGGAACTCACCAGGTCAGGCAGCATCTATGGAAATGAATAAGCAGTTGACATTTCGGGCAGAGACCCTTTCTCAGGACTGGAAAGGAAGGAGGAAGGTTCCAGAATAAAAAGGTGGGGGGGAGGGGAAGTAAACGAGCTAGAAGGTGATAGGTGAAACCAGGTGGGTTGGAAAGGTTCTGTGGGCTGGAGAGGAAGGAATCTGATAGGAGAAGTGAGTGGACCACAGAAGAAAAGGAAGAAGGAGGGGACACAGGGGGAGTTGATAGGCAGGTCGGAAGAGGCAAGAAAGCAGAGTGGGGAATAGATGAAGAGGAGAGGGAGGGGGGAGTTTTTTTACTGGAAAAAGAAATCGATAATCATGCCGTCAGGTTGGAAGCTACCCAGATGGGATATAAGGCGTTGCTCCTCCACCCTGAGGGTGGCCTCATTGTGACACAAGAGGCGGCCATGGACCAACATGTCAGAACGGGAATGAGAATCAGAGTTAAAATGTTTGGCTGCTGGGAAGTTTGGCTTTTGGCAGTTGGAGCGAAGATGCTTGACGAAGCCGTCCCCCGGTTTATGCCAGGTCTCACCAGTGTAGGGCAGGCCACATCGGAAGCACCGGATGCAATAGATGAGTCCAGCAGATTCACAGGTGAAGTGTTGGCTCACCTGGAAGGATTTGCTTGGGGCCTGCATGGAGGTGAGTGGACAGGTGTAGCACTTTGGCCACTTGGAGGGATAAGTGCTGGGAGGCAGATTAGTGAGGAAGGATGAATGGACAAGGGAATGACAGAGTGAACAATCCCAGTGGAAAGCATGGGGGGGGAGGTAAAGATATGTTTGGTGGTAGGATCCCTTTGGAGATGGAGGAAGTAGTGGAGAATGATGTGTATTCCCTGTCCAGAGATCCAATAACCAAAATTCAATTTTGTGATAAAATACCTAAAAAATCAACCTTGTAGAGTGAAGGGAAGTTCTTTCACATCTTCCTCGCCTGGTGTAAGATTCTGACTGGGCTAACACCCTTCCTGCCATGCTCACAAACGTTTTCCAACTGTCCTTCTAGGATGCCTGCAGAAATCACTGCTTTATCAATCATATTGTCTTCAAAATACTGCCACTGGGGTCCTCTATATTTAGTTGGAAAGTGTCTGAATGGGTTACTGGGTACTTGCACGTGTGCCACTGTGTACATTAGAATTAAGATTAAGTCTGGGGATTAAATAAATACCCGACATCCTTCGATCGCTGTGTATAACTCCTCCTTCCATGTACAAACTGGGCCTAATCAACTGAAAAGATATTACATGTGGAGGAGAATACATTTAAATCTCTCCATCTGAAGTAGACAACTCCCCCCCCCCCCCCAGCAGATTGGGGATAATTTGCTTCCATTCTGTTTTTGTGAGTTCTAAGGTATTAATGTGGCCAATATGGAAACCACAGACTTTTCCACACAGATGGAGTTAGTGGTGGCTAGCACACCAGGCAGATGGGTGGTTTATGAGTTGGTGGGTGCCTTCTGCTGCTTGTACGGAACCTCTGTGCACTCCTAAATGCCAGGCCTTGAGGTTCTCAATGCCATTATGAATACTCTGAGCAATTGTGAACCAGAGATATCAGAATTCCATCAGGGAAAGCTGCACTTCTTTAAAGAGAATGCATTGGGAGCACTGGACGCATTAGACAACCCCAGCAGATTCTCAAGTGAATCCTTTCCTCTTTCTGCTTGGAAATCTCTTCCCATCATACAGTTTGTTTGGGATTCAGGCATGTGGATGACCGCCTATGTAGCATAGCATAGTAACTATGCAGCCTGTTGTGTATCTGAAGCCTCAATACTAAGGATGTTGGCCCGGAGAGTACTCTAACTTTCGACCACATATCCTTGCAGTGAATTTGGAGAATTTTGTGAATATAGTGTTGGTGATATTTTTCCAGTGCTTTCAGATACCTGCCTTATGTAATCTATGTCTCATCAGCATATAGGAGGGCAGCCATCGCTGCTGCCCAGTAGAGAATATATTTTGTGCCAGGTTTGAAGTTTTAAACCTTTCTAAGGTCTGTGCTGGTAAACGAAATGTGCTGATGAATGTCATTATCAGTATCAGTCTTCACCGAGAAGTGGCTCCCAAGATAAGGCAAGTAGCACAAATTGTCCAGGACTCACGAGGGTCAGCTGTCTTTCTGCTTCCATAAGCTAAACTGAACATTACCTTCATCCCGAAGGCCATCTTCTCGTGTGCCTGTATCGAGAAGTTCATAGAACCCAAATATCACAAGTGCTGAGGTTCCAGATTGCTGCTGCTCACTGGACTTAATCACTCTACCTGTCCTTTGTATAAAATTTCCTTCAGGAAAACGCCTTCGACCACAGGTCCATTCAGATAGTGGTCAGCACAGAGGGAAAAGGACACAATGGATCCTGTGGAATGGTTTCCCAAGCAGAATCTTTTGTCTCATAGCCAGAACCCAGCGGCAAGCACTTTGAACTTGCTTGGTTGGCAATGAGAGAGGCTCCACCCTCCACATCCTTTCTGCATGGTTGGAATCTCACACCCAATGCACACATTGCCCTGAAAATGGCTGTGATGAGGAACAAGTAACCATCCACCTGCATCTGGAAAGGAATGCAAAGGTCCTTTTTTAACGCTAATTTTTATTGCAACACCAACAAATTACATTCAGTACAACCAGTTGTCAATTACATTTTGACTGTTTAACCCAACCACCCCCAACCCTCATCACCATCCCCCCCACCCCTCATCCTCATCACCACCCCTCTCTTCCCCCAATCCCTCTCCCCTTCACCAACCAACTGAATAGTAGTGTGTACACAGACAGAACATTCCTATTTTAATAGAAGATCTTTTAAGTTAGACATCACATTTGTCCACATTAAGATTGTGTTTGGTTGTGCATCATTTGCTCTTGCTGATGACAATTCCAGGTAAGAAATGTCCAAAAAGCTCTGAAGCCAGTGAGTACTTGAAATATCATGAGGAGGTTTCCAACGCTGGACTACACTCTTCTTAGCTGCAGTCAGGCCTGCCAGCCAGATTTTGCATGTTTTTCCCATAAGGGAAAGGTATGAGTCATCATTTAGAAGATGTACAGCGGGGTCCATTGGTAATTGTACCCCCGTTAGTTCTGTAAGAGTACTGATAACCTTCCCCCACAAACCAAAAACCCTTGGATATTCCCATACAACATGTATGAAAGAGCCAATGGTTCCATGGGAGCAATATGGGTCAGGAACCAGTCCCATTTGATGTCTAATTCTCGGTGTTAGATATGCTCTATGACAAAATTTCAAGTGTATATACTGATGATTTGGGTTTTTCAAAGCACCAGCAGCATTATCCCAAATCGCATCCCAATCTAAGTCTTGTCCCAATTCAGGTATGTCCCTATCCCAGGCTTTCATTCCTGATGTGGGCATATATTTCTGGGAGTTTAATTTATCATAGATATATGACACTATCTGTCCTGGAGCACTCTGTATCCAACTTAAAATGGGATGGTCCTTTAAATCTGACCCCCAGGGAACACCATAGGTTTTACAAGCTGATCTTACTCTAAAGTAGAAGAAAAGAGAGTGTTTATCAATATTATATCGAGATACCAGTTCTTGAAAGCTAAGGATAGTACTTGCCCCATTAATATCTTGAAGAGTAGTAATAACTTTATCCTCCCAAGTTCTGTTAGAAAAAGGTTTCACCCCAGATAGAAGATAATTATTGTTCCATAATGGAGAGGACTCTGGTACAAGGGGCTGCTGCCAGGGATGCACAGCAAGACAAACATCAGGTGTTGCTGTAAGAACTCAGAGAAAGACACATTTTGGTCTGTCTGAATTTTCCTTCAAGTACAATAAGATGTCTGTAAGGGGATTGCTGCCCCTTGACACATTCCAGGCTGCAGGAGTACATGCTAAGGAGAACAGCTAAAACAAAGGCTTTGTAGCAGTCTGAGATTCTGCACCATCAGACGCTGATAGACCTGCTAATCCTTAAAGGTATATTCTCCAAAGAGCTCACATGGCATTGATCCGTTCTACATAAAATGTATTAACTTCATGACAGTACAAATACAGTATATACAGTAGTCTTAAAAACACTCTAAATCTATAGATCTGGCAACATCATCGTTCCATCCATCATAACATGGTTGCATCGTCTTGCCTTTAGAGTACTTCTTCTTCTTTGGGATGTAAATATCCTGTCCCTTCAGAATCACTTCCAGAAACTCCAGCCATTGCTGCTCTCCCATCATCATGTCCTCTTGTAATCAAGTTTGTAATCCTCTCTCATGCCTCTAATTCCCTTTACTCCACTGTAATACTGATACATCTAACTTTAGCTTCTCACTCTCAAATTGCAGGATGAATTCTATCATATTATGATCACTGTTTCCTAAGGGCCCCTTTGTCTTAAGCTCGCTAATCATATCTGGTTCATTACACAACACCCAATCCAGAATTGCTGATCCCCTACTGGCCTCAACCACAGGCTGCTCCAAAAAGCCATCTCAGAGGTATTCCACAAATTCCATATAACAATTACAGCACGGAAACAGGCCATCTCAGCCCTTCTAGTCCATGCCGAACGCTTACTCTCACCCAGTCCCACCTACCTGCACTCAGCCCATAACCCTCCATTCCTTTCCTGTCCATATACCTATCCAATTTTTTTTTAAATGACAAAATCAAACCTGTCTCTACCACTTCTACTGGAAGCTCATTCCACACAGCTACCACTCTCTGAGTAAAGAAGTTCCCCCTCATGTTACCCCTAAACTTTTGCCCCTCTCTTGTGATTCAGCATCAACTTGATTTTCCCAGTCTATTTGCATATTGAAATACCGAATGACTAAGGTAACTTTGCCTTTTTGACATGCTTTTTCTATCTCCTGCTGTAATTTGTAGTCCATATCCTAGCTCCTGGCCAGAGGCCTAGAAGTAACTCCTATCAGGGTCTTTTTAGCCTTGCAGTTTCTGAACTCGACCCACAAGGATTCTACGTCTTCCAATCCTGTGTTACATCTTTCTAAAGATTGGCTTTCACTTTTTACCAGCGGAGCCACTCCTACTCCTCTACCTATCTGCCTGTCCTTTCGATAGATGGTGTATCTTTGGCTATTAAGCTCCCCAACTACAACCGTCACACAAGCCAAGACTCAGTGATGCTCACAGCATCACACCTGCCAATCTCTAACTGCAGTACAAGATCATCCAATTTATTTCATGTACTGTGTGCATTAAACTATAACTCCTTCCGTTCTGTATTTGTCACCCTTTGCAATTTTTTCCCCTTTCACACTGCAGCCCATCCCACTGATCGCAATGTTGCCCTATCATCTGCCTGTGCTTCTTGACAGTCTGACTACACACTATCACTGGTTGTAAACCAACATCCCTATCCTCAGCCTATCACTTTGATTCCCACACCCAGGTCAATTCAGTTTGGAACAGTTTTAGCAAACTGGTCCACAAGGATATTTGTCCTCCTTGAGTTCAGGAGTATCCCGTCCCTTTTATACAAGTCATTCCTTCCCCAGAAGAGATCTCAATGATCCATCAATCTGAAACCCTGCACCCTGCACCCTGCACCAGTTCCTCAGCCATGTATTCATCTACCAAATCATTCTATTCTTGGCCCCACTGGCACATGGCAGAAGCAGCAAACTGGAAATTATTACCCTGGAAATCCTGTTTTTCAGCTTTCCACCTGGCTCTCTAAATTCTCTCTTCAGAGCCTCCTCTCTTTTCCATTATATGTCATTGGTTCCAATATGTGTCAAGAAGTCTGGCTGCCCAGCCTCTCAGTTAGAATGTTGTCGACATGATCCGAGATGTCCATAACTCTGGCACCTGGGAGTAATGTACTACTTGGGTCTCTCTACCACATCCAGAGACTTTCTTATCTACTCCTCTAACTACGGAATCTTCCATCACCACTGCATTCTTCCTCTGAACCCTTCCCTTCTGAGCTACAACACACCAGTCAATGCCAGAAACATGATCGATGTGGCTCCCCCACCCCACAGTGCCCAAAATGGTATACTTGTTATTGAGAGGAGTGGCCACAGTGATACTCGGTACCAGCTGCATACTTCCCTTCCTCCTCAGTTTACCTTGCGAGCCAAAGGTCATCGAGCTGCAGCTCCAGTTCTCTGAGGAGCAGCAGATTGGTGCTCCTGGCGCCGGTGTGGTTATCTGAAAGGCTGGAGATCTCCTGGAATTCCTACACCTCACACACAGAACAAAACTCAGCCCCTGGAGCCATTCTTACTGCCCTAATTATACACTTAGAGCTGAGAATGAGCAGGAGAAAACTTAAGTCGCTCACATCTGTTATCGCCTAAGCCTGGTGAGCCAAAACCAAAAGTCTCCCCACTCTAACATTTCCCCACTCCAACAATGGCTCTGCTTGTCCCTGCTTTATTTTTATTAGACCTTGCTCATGAATCCTGAACTTCGATTGGTCGCTGTTCAATCTCTGAGAAAACAGCTATGAAATACTGATTTATAAAGCTCCCTCCTGGACCTGAGTGGAGACGCTGCTACTTTTCACCTCTGAACCCTGATTGGTTGCTGTTCAATCCAAAGTTACCCTAGTAAACTCTGTCTCTTTCTTGACTCTGAGGGGCTACTGCGAGCTGGAGGACATATTAAGAGAGCACAGGTCACTTCAGAGGTACCTCACCCCATCATCATTCTGGGCAAACACCGAGTCATCAAAGCCAACGAATGAGAACGGTTAAAGACTGTTTTAAGATTAGTCTCTGAGATTTGCCAAAGACTTTATGAAATAGTTTCAGTAGTTAAGTTTGACATGTTCCAGATGTCAGGTGGGGAGTGTTCTGTCTTCTAAACGTGCAGATCATTTTGTATGAACATCACTTGCTGAGTTGTTTTTTTTACAGTATTTCCTGCGTGGGTTAATTTGGATTTGAACTTGAAGCACACAGTTTATAAGGACATCCATCTCCATCCACTCTTTATTTCCCCATTGGAAAGGCAATATCTTTTCACAGAATTTTCTCATTCACCATCAATAACTCGCGCTGAGATGTAGGAAGCGAGATATCGGCTTTTATTGACTGGAAGAATAAACAACACTACATCCTGGGGAAAATGAGGGAGAGCAGCAGCCCACAGTCGCCTTTATACAGGGGTCTATGGGAGGAGCCACAGGAGCAGTCAGACAGGTATATCTAGTTCACCACATTCACCCCCCCCCCTTTTGTTTTAAAAGAGTCCCCAAGTATTTTTACAGGTTAAGTCTATCAGGTGGTCGAATCGTTCGCTGCGATCTACGTAGCTCCGGCTGCAATTGCACAGGTGCTGGAGGTGGTGATGGCATAGGTGCCGGAGGTGGTGTTTGCACCGGAGGCGGAGAGTGGGTTGGTTCTGTCCCAACTGGAGGTGTCAGGGATCCCTCGCGTGTGTGCGAGGCCCCCGGAATAGACGCGTACGAGATGCCCGGTACATGAGCGTCGTGAAGAGTCTGGGTGTGGCACGGTGTGTGCGGTGTCATCTCGGGTACAGGGTTCATAGTTACCGTGGAGTGTACGGGGTAGTGGTCTGCTGCTCCGGCGGGCGCCAGGTCGCGGACAGAGACCGTGTCCTCCCGCCCATCAGGCAAGACCACGTAGGCATACTGGGGATTAGCATGCAGGAGGTGAACCCTCTCGACCAGCGGGGAGTACTTATTACTCCTCGCATGTTTACGTAGCAGCACTGGCCCCGGGGACGTCAGCCAAACTGGTAGGGTGGTCCCAGTGACAGACTTCCTGGGAAAAGAGAATAGGCGTTCGTGAGGGGTGGCATTAGTGGACATACACAACAGGGAGCAGATAGAGTGGAATGCCTCAGGGAGGACCTCCTGCCATCGGGAGACCGGCAACCCTTTTGACTTAAGGGCTGAAAGTGTGGCCTTCCACACTATGGCATTCTCCCTCTCCACCTGGCCATTCCCCCGGAGATTATAACTCGTGGTTCGACTAGTAGCAATGCCCCTAGCTAGCAGGAACCGGCGCAACTCGTCACTCATAAAGGAGGACCCTCTATCACTGTGGATTTAGCAGGGATATCCGAACAGAGTGAAGAGCTGGCGCAGGGCTTTTATGACAAACGTGGTAGCAGTGTCGGGGCAGGGAACGGCAAAGGGGAATCGCGAGTACTCGTCAATAATACTGAGAAAATAGACATTGCGGTCGGTGGAGGGAAGGGGGCCCTTAAAGTCAACACTCAGTCGCTCAAAAGGGCGGGTGGCCTTGACAAGCTGCGCAGTGTCAGGACGGTAGAAGTGCGGTTTGCACTCAGCGCAGATCTGGCAGTCCCTGGTCATCGCCCTGATGTCCTCCAGGGAGTGCGGCAGGTTCCGGGTTTTCACGAAATGGTAAAATCGGGTGACCCCCGGATGGCAAAGATGGGCATGAAGGGCATTCAGCTGGTCGAGCTGTGCACTAGCACACGTTTCCCGGGATAGGGCATCAGAGGGTTCATTGAGTCTGCCAGGCCGGTACAGGATATCATAATTGTAGGTGGAGAGTTCTATTCTCCACCGCAACATTTTATCATTTTTGATTTTGCCCTGCTGTTGGTTGCTGAACATGAACGCAACCGAGCGCTGGTCGGTCAGCAAGGTGAACCTTTTGCCGGCGAGATAGTGCCTCCAGTGCCTAATAGCTTCCAATATGGCCTGGGCTTCTTTCTCCACCGCGGAGTGCCGAAGTTCAGAGCCTTGAAGGGTACGAGAAAAAAACGCCACTGGTCTGCCTTCCTGATTGAGGGTAGCAGCCAGCGCGAAGTCAGAGGCGTCACTCTCTACTTGGAAGGGAATGGTCTCATCCACCGCATGCATCATTGCTTTGGCAATGTCCCCTTTAATGCAGCTGAAGGCCGCGCAGGCCTCGGCAGAGAGGGGAAAAGTGGTAGACCTGACCAGGGGGCGGGCCTTGTCTGCGTAATGGGGGACCCATTGGGCGTAATAGGAAAAAAAACCCAGGCACCGCCGGAGGGCCTTGAGAGTGGTGGGAAGAGGGAATTCTAACAGGGGGCGCATACAGTCGGGGTCAGGGCCAATGACCCCGTTCTCCACGACATACCCAAGGATAGCGAGTCGTGTGGTTCTGAACACACACTTGTCCCTGTTATAAGTAAGGTTCAAAGCTTCGGCCACTTGGAAAAATCGTTGTAGGTTGGCGTCGTGATCCGACCAGTCGCGACCACAGATGGTGATGTTATCTAGATAGGGAAATGTGGCCTTCAGTTTGTACTGGTCCACCATCCGGTCCATCTCCCTCTGGAAGACTGAGACACCATTTGTGACACCAAATGGGACGCGCAGGAAGTGATAGAGCCTGCCACCCGCCTCGAAGGCGGTGTAGGGGCGGTCCTCTGGGCGGATGGGGAGCTGGTGATAAGCGGATTTCAGATCTATTGTCGAGTACACCTTGTACTGAGCTATCTGGTTGACCATATCCGCGATGCGGGGTAGGGGGTACGCGTCAAGCTGCGTGAATCTATTGATGGTCTGGGTATAGTCCACAACCATCCTATTTTTCTGCCCAGTCCGAACAACAACCACCTGGGACCGCCATGGGCTTGTGCTCGGCTCAATGATCCCCTCCCCGAGCAGCCGCTGCACCTCTGAATGAATAAAGGCCCTGTCCCCTGCGCTGTACCTCCTGCTTTTAGTTGCCACTGGTTTACAGTCAGGGGTCAGGTTGGTGAACAGCGATGGGGGAGGGATCTTGAGGGTGGAGAGGCTGCAAGTAGTGTCAGTAGCACAGCTATCGGCCTGGTGCTGGGCAGGATGTGTGGTTCGGTGTGTATGTGCATGCAGTAACGGAGTATATGGCGAAGTCCCACCAAACTGAGGATTCCTGACAGTGAGTGGTGGGAGGGGCCGGTCATATGCCATAGTCACACTTTTGAGATGGCTCTGGAAGTCGAGCCCCAACAGCACAGGTGCGCACAGTCGAGGCATGACCAGGAACGCAAAGTTCCGATATTCTGTGCCCTGCACCACCCATGTCGCTACACAACCCCCCCAGATGTCTGTGGAATGCAACCCAGAAGCCAAGGTGATCTTCTGACGTGCCGGCCGTGTCACGAGTCCACAGCGTTGCACTGTGGCCGGGTCAATAAAACTCTCAGTGCTGCCCGTGTCAAACAGGCAGCTAGTCCTGTGTCCCTGCACCAGGATGTCCATCATCGACCTTGCAAGCTGGTGCGGAGCGCTTTGATCGAGGGTCACGGTAGCCAGCATTGAACGGGGCGAGTCGGGGGCGGGGCATGGTGACGCCGGCGAAGATGGTTGTTCACATCTGGGCATGCAAAATGGCGGCCCGCAGGTCTCAGACGCAGCGCTGCTCGACCCCGCGCGTGGTTTAGACTTACAGACCTTGGCGAAATGGCCCTTTTTCCCCCAGCTGGAACAAGTCGCTTCGTGAGCCGGGCAGCTGTTTCTGGAATGTTTCCGAAGCCCACAAAAGTAACAAAGTTTTATGCCTGACGAGGTCGGGGAGTTCGTGATACCGCGACTGGCAGCGGCGTTGGCGAATTCGCTCGCAGGAACCGGTGGCGGCGGGCAATCGTGCGGCTGGACCACCTCGGCGTACAGCTGTGCAGCCTCCAACGTATCAGCCGTCTCTATCGCTGAGCGTAAGGTCAGATCAGCTTTTTCCAGCAGCTGCTGGCGCAAATACACTGACCGGATTCCGGTCACAAAGGCGTCTCGGACCAAGAGTTCCGCATGCTGTTCCGCTGTGAGCGTTTTGCAGTCACAAGTCCGCACGAGTGCCTGTAGAGCTCGGAGAAATTCAGCAGTCGACTCCTTAGGCCGCTGTTTTCGGGTAGCCAAGCGATGCCGGGCATAAACTGCGTTCACCGGCCGCAGGTACTGTCTTTTGAGGGCGTCAAGCGCCCCTTCGTAGGTCGAGAGGTCCCTGATGAATGAATAAACTTTTGGGGCGACCCTCGAGAGGAGAAGTCTGTGCCTAACAGCTGGGTCGGTTGCACGAACCTCCTCCAAGTATGAGTGGAAGCATACAAGCCAGTGTTCAAAGGCAAGAGCTGCGTCAGGGTCCTGGGGGTCCAAATCTAAACGTTCTGGGTGTAAAAAGGTTTCCATGTTTTAACTTCCAGTCAATAAAATTGATGCACCATCAATAACTCACGCTGAGACGTAGGAAGCGAGATATCGGCTTTTATTGACTGGAAGAATAAACAACACTACATCCTGGGGAAAATGAGGGAGAGCAGCAGCCCACAGTCGCCTTTATACAGGGGTCTGTGGGAGGAGCCACAGGAGCAGTCAGACAGGTATATCTAGTTCACCACAGAAAGGCAATATCTTTTCACAGAATTTTCTCATTAAAAACCCTGATAAAAAGCTTTTGGCTTGGGTGATTTCTGGGAAGGTGTTTAACTCTCTGCCTTGTCTTGTACACCCATACCGGAGGACAGCCGACATACCATCCGTACAGAACAGTACATTGTCTGCACTGAGGAAAGGTGCATTTGCTATTCATAGGCTGCAATATGGTGAAATGATAAAAGCTGGCAAAATTCTCCTGGTTTGGAAATGTTTCCTGTTTGCTGAGGTAGTACTTTGATTTACACAAAGTAGTGTATTTAGTAATAAAAACAAATCAATGGCAACAATATAGAAAGATTTATGTCTGCTTTCATGGTGGAATTAAATCGTGCTTAGTGACACTGTTATTTATATTTGTCAATTTTATTTTTAAATGTCATTCTTGGTTACAGTTAATTGAAGTGGTAATAATAGAACTAACATGATTTAATGAGCATTTGGAATTGCTATCAGCAGAAGGATTTGATAAATGAGTAGGAGAATAAATTTGAGGAAGGAGGCAGATAAATCTATTGAGCTGGCAGAGAACATGACCTTCTAGTAAATGCAGTGATATTTGCTCACTGCAGCAAACAGCTCCGATTAAATATATTGCGATCAAACACACTGGAGGAAATCGACAACCTTTATTAACAGTCCTGCACTCATAGAGCATGGAAACAGGTCCTTCGACTGACCATTAAGCACCCATTTACACTAATCCTACAGGAGCCCTTTTTATTGTTTTAGCACCTCTGGGCTTGCTAATGGGAGGGCAATTGGACCTTTTAATTTAGGGGCAATGGTCTTTTGTAACGTTGGGAAGAAAGATGTGATGAACCAGAAAGCCTGCCTTTCAGTTCCATCTATTTGGTAAATAGGTTTATAATTGTTACATGTATTGAAATACCGTGAAAAACTTTGTTTTGTGTGTCGTCCATACAGACCGTTGCATTACATCCGTGCATTGCAGTAATTCAGGGGAAAACAATAACGGAATGCAGAATAAATTGCTAGTTACTGAGGAAGTGCAGTGCAGGCAGAAAATATGGGATAGATTCTGAGATCGAGCCCATCTTATTGTACTATTACTGTACTACAGATCAACAGATTACTCACAGTGCCATGTGTAGCAAAGTGAGATGTAGGATAGGCTAGATGAACTTGTGGCTAAGGAGCAATTGCTGGGAGCAGAGAATCAGGTTCTTGAACCATTGGGACCTCTTCTGGGAATGAGATGACCTCTACAAGAGGGACAAATTGCACTTGAACTGGAGAAGGTGTAATATCCTTGCAGGAGATTTGCTAGTGTTGCAAGGAAGTTTAAACTAGATTGGCGCTGGGTTGCGAGTCTGAACAGGAGCAAGTCAAGGGATAAATCAATACCCTTTGAGAGCAAGCCTAGTAATCAGAATAGTCAGGGTCACAGTAAAAACAGGGAAAGAAATATCCATTTAATTCAGTGCTCAGGGTTTAACTCAGATCGTGGATTGGCTTTGAGGGCTGGGATGTTATAGCCATAACAGAAGCATAGCTGAGATAAGGCAAGTCTGGCAGCTCAATATTCCAGGATGGAGATGCTACAGTAATAGTGGAGGCACAGGCAAGCGAGGAGGCGGTGTAGTCTTTCAGATAAAGGAGGATGTATCAGCAGAACTTGGAGATGACATTCTTGGGGATTGTCCAGTGAAGTCATATGGGTAGAACTTAGAAATAAGGAGAGGGTCACTCTAGTGGGGCTGAGTTATAGACTCTCAAATAGTCAGTGGGAACTAGAGGAGCAGGTATGTAGAGAAATTGCTCTTAGTTGTAAACAAAATAGGGTTATATTAGTGGGGGATTTTAATGGCCCCAGTTTCAACAGGGCCACCCAAAGTGTTAAGGGTCTGGATGAGTGGAATTTGTGAAATGTTTACAGGAGGGTACAATACTGTACCTTCACTTAGGGAACAGGGCAGGGAAAATAAATAAAGTGTCAGTCAGGGAGTGCTGTAGGACAAGATCTCCCAGATTTGGATTGATTGAGTCTGATTTGGAGGAGTCAGCTTTATTTGTGGGAAGTCATTCTTGATGAACATTTTAGAGTTTTTGAAGAAGTAACCAAAGACGTAGATGAGGGGTAGGGTAGTGGTTGCTGTCTATTTGGACCTTAGTGAGGCCTTCAACAAAGACCCAAATGGTAAGCTGGTCTGGAGGGTTAGGTCCATGGAATACAGAGGGAGACAGTGAAGTGGACACAGAATGAGCTGCTTAGTGGGAAGCAGAGGGTGGTGGTAGAAGATTGTTCCTCAGAATGGAGGCCTGTGACTCGGCATGTGCCACAGGGGCTGGTGTTAGGACCCTTATTATTAATTATTTATATAAATGGTTTAGATGCACACAGACCAGGCTTGATCAGTAAGTTTGTGAATGACACAAAATTAGGAGGTGCTGTTGATAGTAAAGAAGGTTCTTGCAGTTTGCAGGGGGATCTTGGTCATGTGGGGAAATGGGCTGAGGAGTGGCAATGCAGGGTGAGATGATGCATCTTGGAACAGTCAGAGCAGCATAGGACGTAGGTGGAGCACTAGAGAGCATAGTGCAACAGAAGCAAAGGTGAATAGTGTTACGTACCCCGTAACTGGGTCACTTACCAGCAAAGATAGAGAGGTCAGATAGAGAGGTTCGTTGAAGTCTGATGGTACTATTTTTAAAAGTCTTTATTTGTAAAGGGGCACAAAAATAAGATTAATACAAACATTCAGATAATACATGTCGTCAATACTCAATCTAAAAGCGCGGGTATAATCATAATCAACAATAAGAAGTAACTCTATCGTTTGTCTAGGGGTTACTGTATTGTCCGATGAAGAAATAAAAGTCAATTGTCATTAAAGATGCAGCTTTCTTGGGTTGTAGAGAGAGACAGTCTTAAACTTGCCTGTGTCTTTTATGAGGTCGATCCGTTGAGTCGGGGGAGTTGGTTCCCCGTTGTTAGTTCAAAAATCGTTTCCGTGGTACCAGCCACCGGCTCCCAGACAAGGGAACCGAACGCACGTGGCTTCCTTCAAATGGCTTCCCGCTACTACGGGATCGCTAGCGTTTCTTCTGGTGCGTCTGAGGGGCCGTCTCTACAGCCCCTCTTTTATCTTGACTCGCAGGGTAGTAGATGTCAATCAGGTTGGGGGTGATGCAATCTCTCTCTCAACCAGCCCACTTTGCCTGAGGGCTTGCACGTAGCATAGTCCCCAATCCACAAATGTGTCTCCAAGAGACAATGGCCAATGTCGCGTCATTTTGCATCGCCGGGGAACGAGGCATTCGGCACGTCTCTCTCCCATTTCCTGGGTCCACTGACCCACCCCACTAGTGCCCTTGCGATTCTCACAAAGGAGGGGGCTGCGGGCATAACAATAGAAAGCAGTGTCACAACTAGTGGAGTGGTGAAAACAGTACTTGGCACACTGCCTGCGTCGGAGTGTTGAGTATAGGAGTTGGTACATTATGTTGTAGGTGTATAAGTCATTGGCGAGGCTACACTTGGAATAGTTTGTACAGTTTTGGTCACTATATTGTAGGAAAGACATGGTTAAACTAAATAGTGCAGAAAAGATTTGGGAGAATGTTGCCAGGACTAGAGAATCTGATTTATAGGAAGAGGTTGGCCAGACTAGGCCTTTATTCCATGGAAGGTAGGAGAATAAAGGTGACCTTATAGATATGTTTAAAATTATCAGCAGCATTTTGCCCAAGGTAAGGGAGTCCAGACTTAGGGAACATAGATTTAAGGTGAGGGGGGAGAATTAAAGGGGACCTGAGGGGCAACTTTTTCAGTCAGGAGGTGATGAGTATATGGAATGAGCTGCCAGAAGCGGTTGAGGCAGATACAGTAGTATCACTTAAGAAGCACTTGGACAGGTACATGAAGGGGTGTGGCTTAGTAGGGTATGGGCTGATCATAGGAAATTGGGGTTACTGGGCAGACACCGTTGTCAGCATGGATTTGTTAGACTGAAGGGTCTGTATCTGCACCACATTGCTTTTTGATTTGATAACTCCATGCCTACGGCTGATACCATGTGAACCCAGCAAAAAATTCAAGAATGGTTCAATTGTTTTTCAAAAATGAGTCTTCCCCACTGCCTCTTGGGACTCTGTGGCCCATGAGCACTCTGGTGAAGCGGCATTTGTGGGAAACTGGGACACCGAAGCCATGCATCTGGAACACACAGGAGCCCTGAATAAACAGTTTAAGGAGTATACCACCTCATTAACTATTCACAGTCCATCATGACTTCGGCCTCACCTCTGCCATTTTGGCCTCATCAGAACCCATAAATACAGAACAAGCCATCCTCAATCCCAATAGATTGCCTAAAAAGAGGCTATGTTGTGTATTTAGTGTTAAGAAACAAGTCTTGTCCAACATTGTCTCTGCATTGGGGGACTGTTTTATTTTTCATTCATTCAACACATACAGCATTAATAATATTGTGAAGTCAAGTATTTATTGTGCTTTCTAGTTGCCCTTGAGAAGACGATTTTGACCTTCTACGTTGAACCACCACAGTATAACAGTCATCATGGATAACTAAATGAAATGAAATAACTAAATAACTAAAATAACTGGGTCCAGAGCACACAGACTCTTACGATTCCAGCTTTCTTTTCATTTTGCTTGTTCACAAAAAGAACAGTACAGGCCCGTCTCACCCACACTGTTCTGAAGCTAGGACATGAAACTGCTATTTTTATACTGAATTGGCTTATCAGTTACGGATATTGATCATTGTAAATTGTATGTGTTTGAATTCCTTACGTTAAAGTTGATCAAAACTTCAAGTGAACAGCCAATGATATTTTGAAGTTAGTAAAAATAATAGAGTCTTAGTTGCTGGGTATGCGTCACATCCTTCTGTTATCTCATCTCTCTCTCTGGCTCCCTATTGTGTAAAGGGACGCTATGTTTTAGGAAGACCTTTCCAGAAAAGTCTTCACTCATCTGACTTGAGTACACACTGCCATAGTCAACCCAGCCTATTTCATCTGCAGTAAGCGGTGTTCTCATTTCAAAAGTCTCAGTTGGCTACAACTGCCCCAGGCTATTCTTGCTTTAACCTCAACTTTCACACTCCCTGTTCTTTGTCCTGTACAAATCTTACTGAAATTCAGTAACACAGAATCCCTGAAACTCTCTGACAGTGTCATCAGGGACAGTTGGCTGTGGGTATCAGGGATGTCTGTGCAACACTCATGGCTAATAATGGTACAAGTACCACCTCTCTTAGACAACAGAAAGTCTAGTCTAGTTGATTTTTGGTGGGTAGCGGAGGGGAAACACAAGTTCAAGTTTAACCATACATGAATACCTGTGAATGTGGCCAAATGAAACAACGTTACTCTGGCTCCAAGGTGGAAAATACGGTATCTGCAGTCACACACAGCACAGGGCACATATAGCACATAAAAGACAGCAGTAAAATATAGTCACAGACAAGAAGATAGTCCAAGTCCCTGAGTCCGTAAGTGTTGCAGCAGTCCACAGTCGAACACAATACAGCTTGTCTTCTGCCAAGCGAACACTGGGGGGAAGCACAGACTCCAGCTTGGACAACTCACCACACCACCCCTGGTGGAGCATGCGGACTCTGACGCCTCTCTCGAGGGTAGCTGTAAATAGGCGATACCACAGCCTGAGGCCTGGTCCTCACTATGACCGAGTTTGCACAGCTCCTTTTCCTTCTGCCAATAAATCAGTGAATTTGGACCTGCAGCATTCCACAGTAACAATGTCCAATAGGGTCAAGAAAACCAACTGAGATGATTACTGGCTGCTAGACTGCACACTGCAACTGCTCTGATGGCTCTCTGACACAGGTAGCAGCACAATCTGCACCATTCAGCTCCCTCAGTTTCTCTGCCAACGAGCAACTCTCTGATGATGTGTTGATGGGCTGATTTGGTCACAGTGCCGACTGGCAGCATTTCGGCAGTAATGTCATTGATGGCCTTGCGTGTGTCATTTAGTGCCAAGGCTGTGTTAGTAGCCAGTTTCTCCAGCAGTGCTGAGATCATGTTAATGCTTTTGTGAGCCGGTCTGGCAGTTTCCCAGAACAAGGACACTACAATCCAGAAATGCTCAGTCTCAGTAGTCCTTGGCTGGCAGCTCCTCACAGGGGGATGCCGGGAGAGTGGGCAGGTGGTTCATCTATGGTACTAAGTAGCCCAGATAACAAAAACTCCTCCATGGTTTCAGATCAGCCATGATCCCATTTAAGAAGGGATACCCCTGGCAGTCAGTATTGGGCCTGTTGGCCACATAGCCAGTAAGTACCATTATCAGGATTTGCAGGGTCACCAGTACTACATACTTTGCAAGTGTTGCTGCCTGTCTAATCTCATTCCTTGATGGTTACTAGACTTCCCCCTATTCCCATGAAGCAGCTTCGGAGTTATGCAATCGTTGTAAATAGGTTGATACTATCCTCAAACCAGCTGCGCTGACAAGAGTCATTCCTATGGGCAGTGCAGTCCCCACTCCCTTTACAGTTATAAGCTCATTACCAAAGTAAACCATGGAATCAACCTCGGTTTGATGCCTTCCAGGAGTATAAACGCAATGGCAATCCACGTTCTAAATGTATAGACGCTCTCTCGAGCACTGCCAACAATCTGACTGGTCATTACAAGATGCATATTTATAACTACGGCAAAGAAGAGTGCAAAGGGTATTCATGTAATGAAATACTTTTTGCAATTTAGGTGGAGAAAAGATGTTCAGATTACCCAAAACATTAAAAGCACAGTGACTGGCAAATAGTAAAGGTCAAGAGCTCAGTCCATCAGTCATTATCATCATCGTTCTTCTGGCCTGCTGTTTCCTGGCTCGATGGCACCATTGTCTTAACGTATGAGGCGTGTACCCCCATGTCAGCCACGGTTGTGTCATCCTACCTCTAGAATACTTCTTCCTCTTTGGTACGTATGTATCCTGCGCCTTCCAAATTGCACCCAGAAATCCCAGTCACTGCTGCTGTGCCGTTAACCCTGCAGGTGTTCCCTTCCAATCAGTTTTGGCCAGCTCCTCTCTCGTGTCTCTGTAATAGCTGTTACTCTACTGTAAAACTGATATATCTGACTTTAGCTTCTCCTTCTCATTTGCAGGGTGAATTCTATCATATTATAATCACTTCCCCTAAGAGTTCCTTTAAGCTTTCTGATCAATTCTGTTTCATTGCACAACACCCAATCCAGAAAAGCTGTTCAATCACAAGCTGCTCTAAAAAGCCATATTGTAGGCATTCTAGAAATTCCGTCTCTTGGAACCAAGCACTAACCTTATCTACCTGCATATTGAAATCCCCCATGACTATCATAACATTGTCCTTTTGACATGCAATTTCTATCTCCCGTTGTAATTTGTAGACCACATCATTACTATTGTTTGGAGGTCAGTATATAACTCCCATCAGGGTCTTTTTACCCTTGCACCTCCTTAGCTCAACCCTCAACAATTCTACATATTCTAATCCTATGTCATCTCTTTCTAATGATTTGATTTCATTGTTTATCCACAGAGCTACCCCACCCCCTGTGCCTACCTGCCAGTCCTTTTGATACAATGTGTAGAAGCTCCCAGCTATAATATTCTTTCAGCCGTGATTCAGCGATGGCCACGATGTCATTCGTGCCAATCTCTAACTGTGCTACAAGATCATCTACCTTATTCCGAGTAATGCATGCATTCAAGTATAACACTTCCAGTTCTGTGTTCATCTTTTTCACTTTTGTCCCCTTTTACACTGCAACTCATCTAATTGATTGCAAGTTTGCCCTATCATCAGCTCCTCCTTGCTAGCAGTCTCACTATATGCTTCTTCTGTTTGTAAACCAACTATCCCAACCACAGCACTATCACTCTAGTTCCTATCCCATTCACAGTTTTACTTAACTCTCCCACATCACACAATCTGGGCTGTAATTTATAATTTATTTACACTAATATTTATTGACACCTGTATCCCCACTCGTAGAGTTAATCCGGATAATTTTGAAAACATTTCACATGTGTTCTACAAATTCATTAGCATCATTGTCTTCTGCCTGTCACTGTTTTTTATGCCAGTCTACAGTGCAAGGGGAACATATTCTTAAAGCCCCTGCTAGATCAATGCAAGATACATTTACATGAACATTTCGCTCACTCACTCTGCACCCCTCCACCTCCCATCTCCAGTTGTGCAACAGGGAACCTCTGTCTGTGGCAGGACCGTGGCTGATGCCAGTCAGGAAGTGCCACTTGGCATGGGTCTTGTTGAAACCATGCCTGGGGAAGGCAAGGGTATAGCATCTAGTTCATCCCTCAGCCTCTGGTGCTACTACTTTCTTTTCAAACACTGAGGTAGACACTGTTCTCCTTTGCCTGTTCTTTCTGTGACTTTTCCTTCTTTAACTTTTGCTCAGCTTCTCTGCTTTTTAACAGGATTCATCATACTTGTTTTGCATTTCACATCTACATTAAACCAACACAGGCCACTCTACATTTTCCTTTCTATAACACATGTCTGCAGACACTCACTTAGTTCATTCCACCCATATAATATACTTAACAACATACTTAATCCTTTCTGGTGCATAATGTACAAAATGCATGCTACTGAAATCCTTTAGAGGTCCAGGACTGGGGACTCTCATGCTATCATTTACGCGCGCGTGCGCACACACACACGCGTATACACACACACAAACACACGTATACACACACACACACACACACACACACACACACACACACACACACACACACACACACACACACACACACACACACACACACACACACACACACACACACACACACACACACACACACACACACACACACACACCCATTTTGGAGTTCCATTGATTTACTACACACTTGCTGAATTCTCCTGTGCTTCATGTTGATCTCCAACATGGCCAATGGCAGCACCTCATGTGGGCTCCAACCAGGACCACAGCATCATCTCTTGTGAGCTCCAACCTGCACCATGGCAACAACTTGTGCGGGCTCCAATCTGGACCACAGCAGCACCTCGTCCAGACTCCAACCCGGACAATGGCAGCACCTCGTCCAGACTCCAACCCGGACAATGGCAGCACCTCGTCCAGACTCCAACCCGGACAATGGCAGCACCTCGTCCAGACTCCAACCCGGACAATGGCAACACCTCATCCAGACTCCAACCCGGACAATGGCAACACCTCGTCCAGACTCCAACCCGGACAATGGCAACACCTCGTCCAGACTTCAACCCGAACAATGGCAGCACCTCGTCCAGACTCCAACCCGGACAATGGCAGCACCTCGTCCAGACTCCAACCCGGACAATGGCAGCACCTCGTCCAGACTCCAACCCGGACAATGGCAACACCTCATCCAGACTCCAACCCGGACAATGGCAACACCTCGTCCAGACTCCAACCCGGACAATGGCAACACCTCGTCCAGACTCCAACCCGGACAATGGCAGCACCTCGTCCAGACTCCAACCCGGACAATGGCAACACCTCATCCAGACTCCAACCCGGACAATGGCAACACCTCGTCCAGACTCCAACCCGGACAATGGCAACACCTCGTCCAGACTTCAACCCGGACAATGACAGCACCTCATCCAGACTCCAACCCGGACAATGGCAGCACCTCGTCCAGACTCCAACCCGGACAATGGCAACACCTCATCCAGACTCCAACCCGGACAATGGCAACACCTCGTCCAGACTCCAACCCGGACAATGGCAACACCTCGTCCAGACTCCAACCCGGACAATGACAGCACCTCGTCCAGACTCCAACCCGGACAATGGCAGCACCTCGTCCAGACTCCAACCCGGACAATGGCAACACCTCATCCAAACTCCAACCCGGACAATGGCAGCACCTCCTCCAGACTCCAACCCGGACAATGGCAGCACCTCGTCCAGACTCCAACCCGAACAATGGCAACACCTCGTCCAGACTCCAACCCGGACAATGGCAGCACCTCGTCCAGACTCCAACCCGGACAATGACAACACCTCATCCAGACTACAACCCGGACAATGACAACACCTCGTCCAGTCTCGAACCCGGACAATGACAACACCTCATCCAGACTCCAACCCGGACAATGACAACACCTCGTCCAGACTCCAAACCGGACAATGGCAACACCTCATCCAGACTCCGACCCGGACAATGGCAACATCTCATCCAGACTCCAACCCGGACAATGGCAGCACCTCGTCCAGACTCCGACCCGGACAATGACAACACCTCGTCCAGACTCCAACCCAGACAATGGCAGCACCTCGTCCAGACTCCAACCCGGACAATGACAACACCTCGTCCAGACTCCAACCCGGACAATGGCAACACCTCGTCCAGACTCCAACCCGGACAATGGCAACACCTCGTCCAGACTCCAACCCGGACAATGGCAACACCTCGTCCAGACTCCAACCCGGAAAATGGCAGCACCTCGTCCAGACTCCAACCCGGACAATGGCAGCACCTCGTCTAGACTCCAACCCGGACAATGGCAGCACCTCGTCCAGACTCCAACCCGGACAATGGCAGCACCTCGTCCAGACTCCAACCCGGACAATGACAACACCTCGTCCAGACTCCAACCCGGACAATGGCAACACCTCCTCCAGACTCCAACCCGGACAATGACAGCACCTCGTCCAGACTCCAACCCGGACAATGGCAACACCTCGTCCAGACTCCAACCTGGACAATGGCAACACCTCGTCCAGACTCCAACCCGGACAATGGCAACACCTCGTCCAGACTCCAACCCGGACAATGGCAACACCTCGTCCAGACTCCAACCCGGACAATGGCAACACCTCGTCCAGACTCCGACCCGGACAATGACAACACCTCGTCCAGACTCCAACCCGGACAATGGCAACACCTCATCCAGACTCCGACCCGAACAATGGCAACACCTCATCCAGACTCCGACCCGGACAATGGCAACACCTCGTCCAGACTCCAACCCAGACAATGGCAGCACCTCGTCCAGACTCCGACCCGGACAATGACAACACCTCATCCAGACTCCAACCCGGACAATGGCAGCACCTCGTCCAGACTCCAACCCGGACAATGGCAACACCTCGTCCAGACTCCAACCCGGACAATGGCAGCACCTCGTCCAGACTCCAACCCGGACAATGACAGCACCTCGTCCAGACTCCAACCCGGACAATGGCAGCACCTCGTCCAGACTCCAACCCGGACAATGGCAGCACCTCGTCCAGACTCCAACCCGGACAATGGCAACACCTCCTCCAGACTCCAACCCGGACAATGGCAGCACCTCGTCCAGACTCCAACCCGGACAATGGCAACACCTCGTCCAGACTCCAACCCGGACAATGGCAACACCTCGTCCAGACTCCAACCCGGACAATGACAACACCTCCTCCAGACTCCAACCCGGACAATGACAACACCTCGTCCAGACTCCAACCCGGACAATGGCAGCACCTCGGCCAGACTCCAACCCGGACAATGGCAACACCTCATCCAGACTCCAACCCGGACAATGGCAGCACCTCATCCAGACTCCAACCCGGACAATGGCAGCACCTCGTCCAGACTCCAACCCGGACAATGTCAGCACCTCGTCCAGACTCCAACCCGGACAATGGCAACACCTCGTCCAGACTCCAACCCGGACAATGACAACACCTCGTCCAGACTCCAACCCGGACAATGACAGCACCTCATCCAGACTCCAACCCGAACAATGGCAGCACCTCGTCCAGACTCCAACCCGGACAATGGCAACACCTCGTCCAGACTCCAACCCGGACAATGACAGCACCTCATCCAGACTCCAACCCGAACAATGGCAGCACCTCGTCCAGACTCCAACCCGGACAATGGCAACACCTCGTCCAGACTCCAACCCGGACAATGGCAGCACCTCGTCCAGACTCCAACCCGGACAATGACAGCACCTCCTCCAGACTCCAACCCGGACAATGGCAGCACCTCGTCCAGACTCCAACCCGGACAATGGCAACACCTCGTCCAGACTCCAACCCGGACAATGGCAACACCTCGTCCAGACTCCAACCCGGACAATGACAACACCTCCTCCAGACTCCAACCCGGACAATGACAACACCTCGTCCAGACTCCAACCCGGACAATGGCAGCACCTCGGCCAGACTCCAACCCGGACAATGGCAACACCTCGTCCAGACTCCAACCCGGACAATGACAACACCTCGTCCAGACTCCAACCCGGACAATGACAGCACCTCGTCCAGACTCCAACCCGGACAATGGCAACACCTCGTCCAGACTCCAACCCGGACAATGGCAGCACCTCGTCCAGACTCCAACCCGGACAATGGCAACACCTCCTCCAGACTCCAACCCGGACAATGGCAGCACCTCGTCCAGACTCCAACCCGGACAATGGCAACACCTCGTCCAGACTCCAACCCGGACAATGGCAACACCTCGTCCAGACTCCAACCCGGACAATGACAACACCTCCTCCAGACTCCAACCCGGACAATGACAACACCTCGTCCAGACTCCAACCCGGACAATGGCAGCACCTCGTCCAGACTCCAACCCGGACAATGGCAACACCTCGTCCAGACTCCAACCCGGACAATGGCAACACCTCGTCCAGACTCCAACCCAGACAATGGCAACACCTCGTCCAGACTCCAACCCGGACAATGACAACACCTCGTCCAGACTCCAACCCGGACAATGGCAACACCTCGTCCAGACTCCAACCCGGACAATGACAGCACCTTGTCCAGACTCCAACCCGGACAATGGCAGCACCTCGTCCAGACTCCAACCCGGACAATGACAGCACCTCGTCCAGACTCCAACCCGGACAATGGCAGCACCTCGTCTAGATTCCAACCCAGATGGCAACATCTTGTGTGAACTCCAATGTGGACCATGGCAACCTCATCTTTTTTTAAATGCTGCAGCTTTCCTATGTTGGCGACTACGTTGCTGTACCTTGACTACTGTACACTGGAGGAAATTTGCGTTCCAGAGACAGCATAGTCCCTTGTTCAATTATTGTTGTTGGGTAAGCTTCACATCCTTCTGTTATCTTGTCTGTCTCTGGCACTCCCTATTGTGTAATGGGATGCTATCTTCTAGGAAGACTTTTCTGGTGAAGTCTCACCACAGAGGCCTCACTTGGCTGGCTTGAGAACACACTGCCACAAACAGTGCAGCCTGTGATGCTCCGGTGGTCCCACTTCAAATGTCTCACTTGACAACAATTACCCCAGGCTATCATTGCTTTACCTGCAGCCTCCGCAATTGTGTCAGTATATTGAGCACTGGATAGACCCTCTGAGATGTTGACACCCAGGAACTTGAAACCATTTACCGTTTCCACTGCTGATCCTTCGATAAGGTCTGGTGTGTGTTCCCTCGACTTCCCCTCCCTGAAGTCCACAATCAATTCCTTGGTCTTACTGACATTAAGTGCAAGATTATTGTTGCGACCCCAATCCACCTCACTCCTGTATATCTTCTCATCACCATTTAAGACAGTTTTGTTATTGTCAAATGTATGGATGAGCTGTACCTGTCCACACAGTCATAGGCATAGAGAGAATAGAGCAGTGTTAATTGTCAGCGAGAAGAGATGTTATTTCTGATCTACAGCCTGTGGTTTCCCGATGAGAAAGTCAAGGATCCAGTTGCAGAGAGAGGTACGGTGACCCAGGTTTTGGAGCTTGTTGATTAGTACTGAGGGTATGATGTTGTTAGACGCTGAGCTATATTTAATAAAACAGCAGTCTGATGTAGGTATTGCTGCCATCTAGGTGGTCCAAGGGCGAGTGGAGAGCCACTGAGATTACGTCTGCTGTAGACCCATTGTGATGGTAGGTAAAATGCAGTGAGTCCAGGTCCTTGCTTTGGCAGGTGTTAGTTCTGGCCATGACCAACCTCTCAAAGCTTTTCATCGCAGTGGATTTGAGTGCAACTGGACGATAGTTGGTGAGGCAGTTGTGAATCTCAGAGCTGCATATGGTGACATAGATGTACTTTGACAATAAAATTACTTTGAACTTCGTGGTTTGAACCCTTCTCTTCTTGGGCACTGGTATGATTGATGCCCTTTTGAAGCCGGTGGGGGCCCCCAGCTGCAGCAGTGAGAGATTGAACACTCCAACCAGTCAGATGGCACAGGTTTTTAGTCCCCAGATACAACATCAGGGCCTGTCACCTTGCGAGGGTTCACCCTCTTGAAAGATGGTTCTCTCGTCGGCCTCTGAAACAGCTCTCTGAGTCTCCTCATGCTGCAGAGATGCACACAGGTGTGGTTTTATTCTTCCTTTCTAAACATGCAACAAAGACCTTGAACTCATCTGGCTGTGAAGTGTCATAACTACTTATGATGGTAGGTTTTGCCTTGTAGGAAGTAACAGCCTGCAAACCCTGCCAGAGTTGACGTGTGTCCGATGCTGTCTCTAACTTCGACTGCAATTGTTTTTTCTCCCTCTTAAAATAGCAACATTTTAGTGAAGTATCACGAAAAAAAGATCTTTAAAAGTGATCGATGTTCTCAGCCATACTCAATATAGAGTTAACAAACAGCTGGAACAATTGAGGCAGCTTACCTAAAACAAAATAAAATCAACACTTATAATTGTTGCAGAAATGCATTTGGAAATTCACCTTACACAATGGCATTTACAGAAGTTTGCTTCTGGAAGCAGGAATCTTTGAAAATACGGTAATCTTCATGTCCTCCCCATCTTCTGGTGAATGCCATCACGATCAAGGTCCACCAGCGGAGCTAGTAACAGAGTTTGGCAAGTCCTTCCACCCCCACCCCCACTTCACTTTAATCTATGCCCTTTAATACATGCCACTTCTACCCTAGGAAAAGATTCTGACCGTCTAACCCATCTATGCCTCTCATAATTTTATCGGGACTCCCTTTGCCTCTGATACTCCAGAGAAGACATCCCCAAGATTGTCCAAGTTCTCCTTATACAGCAGCTAATATTATTGAATAATAATATTACAGAACCTCTTCCGCAAACCCTCCAAAGCTCCCTCATCCTTCCTGTATGATACTGACAAGAACATATCCAAATGTGGCCTAACCAAAGTTTTATATGTTTTATTATTTATGGTGCAAGCATGTACAAAATTTCACAATTGTTGATACATGTTAAGTAGGCATAGATTGAAATTCTTTATCAAATTATAGCATTTTGGCATGGCTTAACATCAACCAATTCATCTTAACTTTGGATCCATAAGAATATTGTGGAAATCAGTTGACCTTTCCAGAGTGGTTACAAGACAATTAATCTTTTAGCTAAAATAGCTTCGCTTATTTATGATTCTAAATTTATGATAATAAACCTGATTGACTTCTATTGTGATTTTGGAAGAGGCATCCCAAGAAACTTGTACAAAAAAAGTTCGTATGTCACCTTTCAGAAGATCTAAACTTAGCTTTCAGAAAATGGATTATCATTGAAGTGTTGTTACTTTTGAAATATAGGAATCATGCAGCAATTTGCACACAACAGGATCTTACAAATGGCTATATACTCTGTTTTAGAAATGTTGGATGAAGATAAGATAGGATACGGTAGATTCGCTTCTTTTTTTCCAATGAAAGTTATGTGTAGGATTTTCCACATACATCCATCAAAAAGGAATAAATCTTAACGATGTACCTATTTGTGCTCAAGCTTCAGGGACTGTTCTTGAAGATAGAATTTGCTGACGCAGAGGGAAGAATACCATTGTTGAATCAAGGGAAGTGTGAAAGTCAGGCTTCAAGGTGATAGGATTAATCAGCAGTGTTGGAATAGAATTATATAATTTATAATTTTATTTATTGTTATAATGACTTGCATTTACTTTTATATGTGTGTTAATTTAATTCTAATGCCCAATATGAGTCACACTGTAATAGAGAGATACAACACAGAAATAGGTCCTGCAATCTACCATCTGTACTTATAACATATTTATACAATATTACATTCATAATATGTGTGTTTATTATATTATATAATATACTAATATAATGTATGCATAAATGTATGCTGTTCTCTCCAATTTAACTGTTCTATCAGTGATTAATTAACGCATGAGGTACCTCGGCTACTGATACTAGTCCATGGCCAATGCAGTGGAAATCCCAGACTGTTGATGTTATTGCCAAGTTCTGAAAATTATCTGAGTCATTATTTCTTTCTGACATACAGACAACCAAACGTTTGTTTTCCCACTGTTAGAAATTTTTTAAAATTTGTTTAATTGCTTGTTGCTCTGAAGGACAGGAAAACGAATATGACACTGGGGAATGGACAAGAGGTTGGAGTCAAAGTTTCCTCACTCTGAGATGAGTGACGGCTGTCTGTGGTGCGGTTAACTGGCGCCAGGTGGCAGCACTGAACGCAACAACAGGTGGAAGGCTCAGGTTTTTCTGAGTCCACACTACAAAGGTGCCGCAGTCCGGGACATGCCCGCCGGACTTGGCGAAGAGTTTGCGGCGTGTTTCGCTTCACCGTCAGGCGATTTAATCACCAAATGATACGAGAGGCCAAGGAAATAATAACGTAAGCTACTTCTTAATATTTCATCTGGATTTAATGTCTTAATTATTTAAAATCAACGCAATTTCTTTTTATTCTTTGAAAGCGTTTGAAAGATAGTTTTAATTATTTTCTGTTCACGTTAGGGACATAGATAGTTAAAAAGACTGCGAAGTTGGCACGGGCTTGACCATTGGTTGGAGGTTTCTGCAGGGTTTGGGACCTCGGGCAGCGATTCCCAAAGAGGGGTTGCATGTCCTAAAGGGGCGTTAGGGAGAAACAGAAATCGTTGGGAGGGCGTTCAGGATTATTAGGGGGGAGGGGGCGGGGGTTCGGTAAGTGACATCCTAACTATGGCTCTATAATTATGAGACCTTACGTGATTGGTCAATCGCGCTAACTGGAATAGTATAAAGGCAGCTGGCCGAACACCATTCAGATTCCAGTCTGAATCCCTGTCAATGTAATTTTCGCTGCTGTGCTCGTCCTCATCTTCGCCTCGCTGTTCCTTTGCTTGTCGCTGCCATCATCCCATCCGTGGCAACTTGCTGCGGTCGTCACCACCCGACAGGCATTCTCAGTATGTGTTATTTTTTAATTTTAATTTATCCCCGTTAATGATGGATAAATACGTATGGCACAGTCTTTATGAATCTGAAGGCGGTAGACCTTGAATTCTAATCCTGTTAAGAAACAGAAACTACAGAAAGTGTGTTAATTGACTGGAGTATGGGTTTATTCCGTTTAGACCTCGATAGTGATCTCATTGATTCTGAGAACGTTTCCAAAATATTAGCAAAGTGTGCAAAATCTCATACAATTTGTGAAAAATTAATAATAACCTGCTGTGTCAGAAGTGCTCACCACTGTTCTCAAAATTAACACCGGTATTTTAAAATCTGAATAATTACTCTGTAGCTCGTCCTGTTGACAAGGTGAGTGAAGACGTTGAGTATGAACTATGCACAGAGCTACAAAAAACAGAATTTGGGATACAACTGGGTGAGTCAACTGTGGAGACAATGAGACATTGCTAATGGGATGTGCACAGTTTATCAAAAATGGAAAAGTTTGTAAAGAGATTCACTTGTAAACAGTTAAAAACAAATCTCAACGGAGAATCAATCTACCATGAGCTGAAAATGTATTTTGAGGATAAAAGTATTCTGATTAGGAACATGATTTCTTGTGCAACAGATGGAGCATCATGACAAGTCCCATTGTTGGTTTAGTGGTATTTATGAAAAAAAGAAATTCTAAGTTTGTTTGCAGTCCATTGTATAATTCATCATCTCACAGCCAAAAACCTCTCTTGGTGATGTTTTTCAACCATGACTGCTCTCAACAAGATTAAAGTTCATCCATTAAATGGCAGAATATTTCACCAGTAATGCCAAGATAATGATGAAGAGTTAGAACGCTTGTTTCTTCGCACTGAAGTGTACATTGGCTGTCAAAAGGCTGCTGCTTAAAACATTTCTTTGATGTTTTGAACACTGGTTGAATTTTTGCTCAAAGTCAACAGGGGCTTGGGAAGCACGATTGAACTTCCATGTGGAGTTGTGGCATACCTAGCCCATCTGTATGACAAAATGAACATTCTAGATATGAAAGTGCAGGGTGAGAATTTCAATTTAATTCAAGCAAAAAGTGCAAAGACCACTTTTATTGGAAAATTGGAAATATACATTATAAGCAAATAATGTTCTCTCAGATCCCTGCATGGAAAGAATGGCACTCTCTTTCACATACAGGGACTTGCAAAAGTATTACTTACACCTGCAGTCACAGAAGGATTTTCAGGATGATCTTGAAATTCCAGACTGGGTAATTAACCCATATCTTTGGTTACACCTGCAGTCACTGAAGAAGGATTTTCAGAATGATTTTGAAATTCCAGACTGGGTAATTAACCCATATCTTTGGTTACACCTGCAGTCACTGAAGGAGGATTTTCAAAACAATCTGGGAATTCCTGGCTGAGTAATTAACCCATTCTTTGCAAGGTGGAAGAACAGAAAGAGAGCTTAGAAAGAGGAAATGATGGAAATTCAGAATGATGAAGCAAAAATGCTTTTCAAAAATGCCGGCTTTTGTGGTATGTGGCTACGCTGTCATATGAAGTTTCCTGGTCTTTGGAGAAGAGTCAAACTGCTCTTCATTGCATTTCCATCCTCCTACCTTGTTGAAAGAGGCTTCAGTGTAGTGAACCACGTACTCCACAAAAAACAGAAGCCGCTTGGACATTGTTACATCTGGGGACTTGAGGATTTTGCTGTCATGACTTGAAGCAGATATTTTAGCTCTTGCTAAAAACCATTAAGCTCAAGGATCACATTGATATCAAAGCTGCTGTACAGCACGCGCGTCCTGCGTAAGCTGGGTTTAAAGACAAACAAAAAAATTATTGCGGAATCATTTTTCTCATGTTAGCATTTGGTAGACATGTTTTTACACAATGGGAGTGTTGGAAAGTTCAGTATATTGTGCCTAAGAGGGCACAAAATTGTGCTTTGGGGGAGCGTTGGCAAGTATGAAAGTGTTTTAGGGGGGCTTTGGGCTATAAAAGGTTGCAAAGCACTGATCTAGGGCCTAGGGTTGAACTATCTGGCCCACAAACAGTGAGAATGGCTGGAGCCACCAGGATTGGGGCCACGGTGAGTGAACCCTGTGAGATCGGCAGTTGGGGCTATTGGAAAAAAGCATGGATAGAAATTCATGGCCTCATTTAAAAACATGCTGATTGAATCTCTAGGGTAAACGTTCGTAAATGTTTACTCGGTTAGTTTATAAATTAATACTATTTGAGGTAATAATTTGCTTCTGAATATAAATCACATCCTAAACTATACTTCCATGTACCCTTATGAAATACAAAAAGAGGCTGATTCGCCCATTCAGTCTAAGGGAACTCAAAGCAACCCCTCTTCTTTTCCCCGCCTAACTTTTCTTGTAACCTATTTTCCCATTGTTTGCATCAACTCCTCCCTTTTCGCACCCCTCCTGATTCTACCAACCAACTGCTCACTCGAATAACCAGGCAACCACCATGCCCGCACACCTTTGGAGGATGCTCATGTGGACACAGCAAGGACATGCCATCAGGCCGGGTCATAAGTGAACCTGGGTTCCTGGTGCAGTTGTGAGGCAGCAGAATTACCAGCTGTACAACAGCGCTGCCCACGACAATGCCAGAACTAAGCCTGTTTCACTCTTTTAGAGAACATAGTCTCCAAACTTACTTTGAACGCAAGACTGGTTCACCTACTCTTTCAACACTATGATGATTACTTATAGTAATTAACACTAGGTTAATTACTTTTTCTCTCTCTTCTTTATTTCTCAAATTATCATCCTTTCCTCAAAGTCCTGACCTTTTGCGCTTCCTTACAAACATGTGCCCATCTCCAACACCTCTTAAAAGCCTTGAATTCCCAAACATGTTGCTTTTTCAACCAAACTCCAAATGGACTTCAAGGCATGCCCCAGAGGATTCCGTTCCTCCAAACTCTAAGCAACCCGTGTTGTTCATTAGTTGGGAGTGAACAACGGTGTATGGGAGAAGATCACAGAAACCACGGCGCTGGGGGAGTGAGTAGCCACGGCGCTGGGAGAGTGAGTAGCCACGGCGCTGACGGAGTGAGTAGTCACGGCGCTGGGGGAGTGAGTAGCCACGGCGCTGGGGGAGTGAGTAGCCACGGCGCTGGGAGAGTGAGTAGTCACGGCGCTGGGAGAGTGAGTAGCCACGGCGCTGGGAGAGTGAGTAGCCACGGGGATGGGAGAGTGAGTAGCCACGGCGCTGGGAGAGTGAGTAGCCACGGGGCTGGGAGAGTGAGTAGTCACGGCACTGGGGGAGTGAGTAGCCACGGGGCTGGGAGAGTGAGTAGCCACGGGGATGGGAGAGTGAGTAGTCACGGCACTGGGGGAGTGAGTAGCCACGGCGCTGACGGAGTGAGTAGCCACGGCGCTGGGGGAGTGAGTAGCCAGGGCGCTGGGGGAGTGAGTAGCCACGGGGATGGGGGAGTGAGTAGCCACGGGGATGGGGGAGTGAGTAGCAACGGCGCTGACGGAGTGAGTAGCCACGGCGCTGGGAGAGTGAGTAGCCACGGCGCTGACGGAGTGAGTAGCCACGGCGCTGACGGAGTGAGTAGCCACGACGCTGGGGGAGTGAGTAGCCACGGCACTGACGGAGTGAGTAGCCACGACGCTGGGGGAGTGAGTAGCCACAGCGCTGACGGAGTGAGTAGCCACGATGCTGGGGGAGTGAGTAGCCACAGCGCTGACGGAGTGAGTAGCCACGATGCTGGGGGAGTGAGTAGCCACGGCGCTGGGAGAGTGAGTAGCCACGGCGCTGGGAGAGTGAGTAGCCACGGCGCTGGGAGAGTGAGTAGCCACGGCGCTGACGGAGTGAGTAGTCACGGCGCTGGGAGAGTGAGTAGCCACGACGCTGGGGGAGAGAGTAGCCACGGCGCTGGGAGAGTGAGTAGCCACGGCGCTGGGAGAGTGAGTAGCCACGGCGCTGGGAGAGTGAGTAGCCACGGCGCTGGGAGAGTGAGTAGCCACGGCGCTGGGAGAGTGAGTAGCCACGGCGCTGGGAGAGTGAGTAGCCACGGCGCTGGGGGAGAGAGTAGCCACGGCGCTGGGAGAGTGAGTAGTCACGGCGCTGGGAGAGTGAGTAGCCACGGCGCTGGGGGAGTGAGTAGCCACGGCGCTGGGGGAGTGAGTAGCCACGGCGCTGGGGGAGTGAGTAGTCACGGCGCTGGGAGAGTGAGTAGTCACGGCGCTGGGAGAGTGAGTAGCCACGGCGCTGGGGGAGTGAGTAGCCACGACGCTGGGGGAGTGAGTAGCCACGGCACTGACGGAGTGAGTAGCCACGACGCTGGGGGAGTGAGTAGCCACAGCGCTGACGGAGTGAGTAGCCACGATGCTGGGGGAGTGAGTAGCCACAGCGCTGACGGAGTGAGTAGCCACGATGCTGGGGGAGTGAGTAGCCACGGCGCTGGGAGAGTGAGTAGCCACGGCGCTGGGAGAGTGAGTAGCCACGGCGCTGGGAGAGTGAGTAGCCACGGCGCTGACGGAGTGAGTAGTCACGGCGCTGGGAGAGTGAGTAGCCACGACGCTGGGGGAGAGAGTAGCCACGGCGCTGGGAGAGTGAGTAGCCACGGCGCTGGGAGAGTGAGTAGCCACGGCGCTGGGAGAGTGAGTAGCCACGGCGCTGGGAGAGTGAGTAGCCACGGCGCTGGGAGAGTGAGTAGCCACGGCGCTGGGAGAGTGAGTAGCCACGGCGCTGGGGGAGAGAGTAGCCACGGCGCTGGGAGAGTGAGTAGTCACGGCGCTGGGAGAGTGAGTAGCCACGGCGCTGGGGGAGTGAGTAGCCACGGCGCTGGGGGAGTGAGTAGCCACGGCGCTGGGGGAGTGAGTAGTCACGGCGCTGGGAGAGTGAGTAGTCACGGCGCTGGGAGAGTGAGTAGCCACGGCGCTGGGGGAGTGAGTAGCCACGATGCTGGGGGAGTGAGTAGTCACGGCGCTGGGAGAGTGAGTAGCCACGGCGCTGGGAGAGTGAGTAGCCACGGCGCTGGGGGAGAGAGTAGCCACGGCGCTGGGAGAGTGAGTAGTCACGGCGCTGGGGGAGTGAGTAGCCACGGCGCTGGGAGAGTGAGTAGCCACGGCGCTGGGGGAGTGAGTAGCCACAGCGCTGACGGAGTGAGTAGCCACGATGCTGGGGGAGTGAGTAGCCACAGCGCTGACGGAGTGAGTAGCCACGACGCTGGGGGAGTGAGTAGCCACGGCGCTGACGGAGTGAGTAGCCACGATGCTGGGGGAGTGAGTAGCCACAGCGCTGACGGAGTGAGTAGCCACGGCACTGACGGAGTGAGTAGCCACGACGCTGGGGGAGTGAGTAGCCACAGCGCTGACGGAGTGAGTAGCCACGATGCTGGGGGAGTGAGTAGCCACGATGCTGGGGGAGTGAGTAGCCACGGCGCTGGGAGAGTGAGTAGTCACGGCGCTGGGAGAGTGAGTAGCCACGGCGCTGGGGGAGTGAGTAGTCACGGCGCTGGGAGAGTGAGTAGTCACGGCGCTGGGGGAGTGAGTAGCCACGGCGCTGGGAGAGTGAGTAGCCACGATGCTGGGGGAGTGAGTAGCCACGATGCTGGGGGAGTGAGTAGCCACGGCGCTGACGGAGTGAGTAGCCACGATGCTGGGGGAGTGAGTAGCCACGGCGCTGACGGAGTGAGTAGCCACGGCGCTGACGGAGTGAGTAGCCACGGCGCTGGGGGAGTGAGTAGCCACGACGCTGGGGGAGTGAGTAGCCACGACGCTGGGGGAGTGAGTAGCCACGGGGCTGGGGGAGTGAGTAGCCACGGGGATGGGAGAGTGAGTAGCCACGGCGCTGGGTGAGTGAGTAGCCACGGGGCTGGGAGAGTGAGTAGCCACGGGGATGGGAGAGTGAGTAGCCACGGCGCTGGGAGAGTGAGTAGCCACGACGCTGACGGAGTGAGTAGTCACGGCGATGGGAGAGTGAGTAGCCACGGGGCTGGGGGAGTGAGTAGTCGCGGCGCTGGGGGAGTGAGTAGCCACGGGGATGGGAGAGTGAGTAGCCACGGCGCTGGGAGAGTGAGTAGCCGCGGCGCTGGGAGAGTGAGTAGCCACGGGGATGGGGGAGTGAGTAGCCACGGCGCTGGGAGAGTGAGTAGTCACGGGGATGGGAGAGTGAGTAGTCACGGGGATGGGAGAGTGAGTAGCCACGGCGCTGGGGGAGTGAGTAGTCACGGCGCTGGGGGAGTGAGTAGCCACGGCGCTGGGAGAGTGAGTAGTCACGGGGATGGGAGAGTGAGTAGCCACGGCGCTGGGGGAGTGAGTAGTCACGGCGCTGGGGGAGTGAGTAGCCATGGGTCTGGGGGAGTGAGTAGCCACGGCGCTGGGGGAGTGAGTAGTCACGGCGCTGGGGGAGTGAGTAGCCATGGGTCTGGGGGAGTGAGTAGCCACGGGGATGGGAGAGTGAGTAGCCACGGCGCTGGGGGAGTGAGTAGTCACGGCGCTGGGGGAGTGAGTAGCCATGGGTCTGGGGGAGTGAGTAGCCACGGGGATGGGAGAGTGAGTAGCCACGGCGCTGACGGAGTGAGTAGCCACGACGCTGGGGGAGTGAGTAGCCACGGGGATGGGAGAGTGAGTAGCCACGGCGCTGACGGAGTGAGTAGCCACGACGCTGGGGGAGTGAGTAGCCACGGCGCTGACGGAGTGAGTAGCCACGACGCTGGGGGAGTGAGTAGTCACGACGCTGGGGGAGTGAGTAGCCACGACGCTGGGAGAGTGAGTAGCCACGACGCTGGGGGAGTGAGTAGTCACGGCGCTGGGGGAGTGAGTAGTCACGGCGCTGACGGAGTGAGTAGCCACGACGCTGGGGGAGTGAGTAGCCGCGGCGCTGGGGGAGTGAGTAGTCGCGGCGCTGGGGGAGTGAGTAGCCACGGCGCTGACGGAGTGAGTAGCCGCGGCGATGGGAGAGTGAGTAGTCGCGGCGCTGGGGGAGTGAGTAGTCGCGGCGCTGGGGGAGTGAGTAGTCGCGGCGCTGGGGGAGTGAGTAGTCGCGGCGCTGGGGGAGTGAGTAGTCGCGGCGCTGGGGGAGTGAGTAGCCACGGCGCTGGGGGAGTGAGTAGCCACGGGGATGGGAGAGTGAGTAGCCACGGCGCTGGGAGAGTGAGTAGCCGCGGCGCTGACGGAGTGAGTAGCCGCGGCGCTGACGGAGTGAGTAGCCGCGGCGATGGGAGAGTGAGTAGCCACAGCGCTGGGGGAGTGAGTAGCCACGGCGCTGGGGGAGTGAGTAGCCACGGGGATGGGGGAGTGAGTAGCCACGGGGATGGGAGAGTGAGTAGTCACGGCGCTGGGGGAGTGAGTAGCCACGGCGCTGGGGGAGTGAGTAGCCACGGCGCTGGGGGAGTGAGTAGTCACGGCGCTGGGAGAGTGAGTAGCCACGGCGCTGGGAGAGTGAGTAGCCACGGGGATGGGAGAGTGAGTAGCCACGGGGATGGGGGAGTGAGTAGCCACGGGGATGGGGGAGTGAGTAGCCACGGCGCTGGGGGAGTGAGTAGCCACGGCGCTGGGGGAGTGAGTAGTCACGGCGCTGGGAGAGTGAGTAGCCACGGGGATGGGAGAGTGAGTAGTCACGGCGCTGGGAGAGTGAGTAGCCACGGGGATGGGAGAGTGAGTAGCCACGGGGATGGGGGAGTGAGTAGCCACGGGGATGGGGGAGTGAGTAGCCACGGCGCTGGGGGAGTGAGTAGCCACGGCGCTGGGGGAGTGAGTAGTCACGGCGCTGGGAGAGTGAGTAGCCACGGCGCTGGGGGAGTGAGTAGCCACGGCGCTGGGGGAGTGAGTAGCCACGGGGATGGGGGAGTGAGTAGCCACGGCGCTGGGGGAGTGAGTAGCCACGGTGATGGGAGAGTGAGTAGCCACGGGGATGGGGGAGTGAGTAGCCACGGCGCTGGGAGAGTGAGTAGCCACGGGGCTGGGAGAGTGAGTAGCCACGGGGATGGGAGAGTGAGTAGTCACGGCGCTGGGGGAGTGAGTAGTCACGGCGCTGGGGGAGTGAGTAGCCACGGGGATGGGGGAGTGAGTAGCCACGGGGATGGGAGAGTGAGTAGCCACGGCGCTGGGGGAGTGAGTAGCCACGACGCTGGGGGAGTGAGTAGCCACGGCGCTGGGGGAGTGAGTAGCCACGACGCTGGGGGAGTGAGTAGCCACGGCGCTGGGGGAGTGAGTAGCCACGACGCTGGGGGAGTGAGTAGCCACGGCGCTGGGGGAGTGAGTAGCCACGGCGCTGGGAGAGTGAGTAGCCACGGCGCTGGGGGAGTGAGTAGCCACGGCGCTGGGAGAGTGAGTAGCCACGGCGCTGGGAGAGTGAGTAGCCACGGCGCTGGGGGAGTGAGTAGCCACGGGGATGGGAGAGTGAGTAGCCACGGGGATGGGAGAGTGAGTAGCCGCGGCGCTGACGGAGTGAGTAGCCACGGGGATGGGGGAGTGAGTAGCCACGGGGATGGGGGAGTGAGTAGCCACGGGGATGGGAGAGTGAGTAGCCACGGCGCTGGGGGAGTGAGTAGCCACGGGGATGGGGGAGTGAGTAGCCACGGCACTGGGGGAGTGAGTAGCCACGGGGATGGGGGAGTGAGTAGCCACGGCACTGGGGGAGTGAGTAGCCACGGGGATGGGGGAGTGAGTAGCCACGGGGATGGGAGAGTGAGTAGCCACGGCGCTGGGGGAGTGAGTAGCCACGACGCTGGGGGAGTGAGTAGCCACGGCGCTGGGGGAGTGAGTAGCCACGACGCTGGGGGAGTGAGTAGCCACGGCGCTGGGGGAGTGAGTAGCCACGGCGCTGGGGGAGTGAGTAGCCACGGGGATGGGAGAGTGAGTAGCCACGGGGATGGGGGAGTGAGTAGCCACGACGCTGGGGGAGTGAGTAGCCACGGCGCTGGGGGAGTGAGTAGCCACGGCGCTGGGAGAGTGAGTAGCCACGGCGCTGACGGAGTGAGTAGCCACGGGGATGGGGGAGTGAGTAGCCACGGCGCTGGGGGAGTGAGTAGCCACGGCGCTGGGAGAGTGAGTAGCCACGGGGATGGGGGAGTGAGTAGCCACGGGGATGGGGGAGTGAGTAGCCACGGCGCTGGGGGAGTGAGTAGCCACGGGGATGGGGGAGTGAGTAGCCACGGCGCTGGGAGAGTGAGTAGCCACGGGGATGGGAGAGTGAGTAGCCACGGGGATGGGGGAGTGAGTAGCCACGGCGCTGGGGGAGTGAGTAGTCACGGCGCTGGGGGAGTGAGTAGCCACGGGGATGGGAGAGTGAGTAGCCACGGGGATGGGGGAGTGAGTAGCCACGGCGCTGGGGGAGTGAGTAGCCACGGCGCTGGGGGAGTGAGTAGTCACGGCGCTGGGGGAGTGAGTAGCCACGGCGCTGGGGGAGTGAGTAGTCACGGCGCTGGGGGAGTGAGTAGCCACGGCGCTGGGGGAGTGAGTAGCCACGGCGCTGGGGGAGTGAGTAGCCACGGCGCTGGGAGAGTGAGTAGTCACGGGGATGGGAGAGTGAGTAGCCACGGCGCTGGGAGAGTGAGTAGCCACGACGCTGGGGGAGTGAGTAGCCACGGCGCTGGGAGAGTGAGTAGTCACGGGGATGGGAGAGTGAGTAGCCACGGCGCTGGGAGAGTGAGTAGCCACGACGCTGGGGGAGTGAGTAGCCACGGCGCTGGGAGAGTGAGTAGCCACGGCGCTGGGGAAGTGAGTAGCCACGGCGCTGGGAGAGTGAGTAGCCACGGCGCTGGGGGAGTGAGTAGTCACGGGGATGGGAGAGTGAGTAGCCACGGCGCTGACGGAGTGAGTAGCCACGGCGCTGGGAGAGTGAGTAGCCACGACGCTGGGGGAGTGAGTAGCCACGGCGCTGGGAGAGTGAGTAGCCACGGCGCTGGGGGAGTGAGTAGCCACGGCGCTGGGAGAGTGAGTAGTCACGGGGATGGGAGAGTGAGTAGCCACGGCGCTGGGAGAGTGAGTAGCCACGACGCTGGGGGAGTGAGTAGCCACGACGCTGACGGAGTGAGTAGCCACGGCGCTGGGAGAGTGAGTAGCCACGGCGCTGGGGGAGTGAGTAGCCACGGCGCTGACGGAGTGAGTAGCCACGGCGCTGGGGGAGTGAGTAGCCACGGCGCTGGGGGAGTGAGTAGTCACGGGGATGGGAGAGTGAGTAGTCACGGGGATGGGGGAGTGAGTAGTCACGGCGCTGGGGGAGTGAGTAGCCACGGGGATGGGGGAGTGAGTAGCCACGGGGATGGGGGAGTGAGTAGCCACGGGGATGGGGGAGTGAGTAGTCACGGGGATGGGGGAGTGAGTAGTCACGGCGCTGGGGGAGTGAGTAGCCACGGGGATGGGGGAGTGAGTAGCCACGGGGATGGGAGAGTGAGTAGTCACGGGGATGGGGGAGTGAGTAGTCACGGGGATGGGGGAGTGAGTAGTCACGGCGCTGGGGGAGTGAGTAGCCACGGGGATGGGGGAGTGAGTAGCCACGGGGATGGGAGAGTGAGTAGCCACGGGGATGGGGGAGTGAGTAGCCACGGCGCTGGGGGAGTGAGTAGCCACGGCGCTGGGGGAGTGAGTAGTCACGGCGCTGGGGGAGTGAGTAGCCACGGGGATGGGGGAGTGAGTAGCCACGGCGCTGGGGGAGTGAGTAGTCACGGGGATGGGGGAGTGAGTAGTCACGGCGCTGGGGGAGTGAGTAGCCACGGGGATGGGGGAGTGAGTAGCCACGGGGATGGGGGAGTGAGTAGCCACGGCGCTGGGGGAGTGAGTAGCCACGGCGCTGGGGGAGTGAGTAGTCACGGCGCTGGGGGAGTGAGTAGCCACGGGGATGGGGGAGTGAGTAGCCACGGCGCTGGGGGAGTGAGTAGCCACGGGGATGGGGGAGTGAGTAGCCACGGGGATGGGGGAGTGAGTAGCCACGGGGATGGGGGAGTGAGTAGCCACGGGGATGGGAGAGTGAGTAGTCACGGCGCTGGGGGAGTGAGTAGTCACGGCGCTGGGGGAGTGAGTAGCCACGGGGATGGGGGAGTGAGTAGTCACGGCGCCGGGGGAGTGAGTAGCCACGGCGCCGGGGGAGTGAGTAGCCACGGCGCTGGGGGAGTGAGTAGCCACGACGCTGGGGGAGTGAGTAGCCACGACGCTGGGGGAGTGAGTAGCCACGGCGCTGGGGGAGTGAGTAGCCACGGCGCTGGGGGAGTGAGTAGCCACGGCGCTGGGGGAGTGAGTAGCCACGGCGCTGGGAGAGTGAGTAGCCACGGCGCTGGGGGAGTGAGTAGCCACGGCGCTGACGGAGTGAGTAGCCACGATGCTGGGGGAGTGAGTAGCCACGGCGCTGACGGAGTGAGTAGCCACGGCGCTGGGAGAGTGAGTAGCCACGGCGCTGGGGGAGTGAGTAGCCACGGCGCTGGGGGAGTGAGTAGCCACGGCGCTGGGGGAGTGAGTAGCCACGGCGCTGGGGGAGTGAGTAGCCACGGCGCTGGGGGAGTGAGTAGCCACGGCGCTGGGGGAGTGAGTAGCCACGGCGCTGGGGGAGTGAGTAGCCACGGGGATGGGGGAGTGAGTAGCCACGGCGCTGGGAGAGTGAGTAGCCACGGGGATGGGAGAGTGAGTAGCCACGATGCTGGGAGAGTGAGTAGCCACGGCGCTGGGGGAGTGAGTAGCCACGGGGATGGGAGAGTGAGTAGCCACGGCGCTGACGGAGTGAGTAGCCACGGCGCTGGGAGAGTGAGTAGCCAGCAATCAGCCTCACTGACTTACTGAGCAAGGGTCAGAATCAGGTTTATTATCACCGGCATGTGTCATGAAATTTGTTAACTTAGTAGCACTATTTCAATGCAATAAATAATATAGAAGAAGAAGAAAAAAAGAATAAAATAATGACAATAAATAATGAAATCAATTACAGTATTCATATACTGAATAGATTAAGAATCATGCAAAAAACAGAAATAATATGCATTTTAAAAAGTGAGGTAGTGTCCGAAGCTTCAATGTCCATTTAGGAATCGGATGGCAGAGGGGAAGAAGCTGTTCCTGAATCACTGAGTGTGTGCCTTCAGGCTTCTGTACCTCCTGTCTGATGGTAACAGTGAGAAAAGGGCATGCCCTGGGTGCTGAAGGTCCTTAATAATGGATGCTGCTTTTCTGAGACACCGCTCCTTGAAGATGTGCTGGGTACTTTATAGTCTAGTACCCAAGATGGAGCCGACTAAATTTACAACCCTCTGCAGCTTCTTTTGGTCCTGTGCAGTAGCCACTCCCCCACCCCCATACCAGACAGTGATCCAGCCTGTCAGAATGCTCTCCTTGGTACATCTATAGAAGTTTTTGAGTGTATTTGTTGACATACCAAATCTCTTTAAACTCCTAATGAAGTATAGCCGCTGTCTTGCCTTCTTTATAAATATGTCGTTATGTTGGGACCAGGTTTGATCCTCAGAGATCTTGACAACCAGGAACTTGAAACTGCTCACTCTCTCCACTTCTGACCCCTCTATGAGGATTGGTATGTGTTCCTTCATCTTACCCTTCCTGAAGTCCACAATCAGCTCTTTCATCTTACTGACGTTGAGTGTCAGGTTGTTGCTGCAGCACCATTCCACTAGTTGGCATATCTCACTCCTGTACGTCCTTCTTGTCACCACCTGAGATTCTACCAAAAATGGTTGTATCGTCAGCAAATTTATAGATGGTATCTGAGCTATGCCTAGTCACACAGTCATGTGTATACACAGAGTAGAGCAGTGGGCTAAGCACACACCCCTGAGTTGCACCAGTGTTGATTGTCAGCGAGGAGGAGATGTTATCACCAATCTGCACAGACTGTGGCCTCTGGTTAGGAAGTCGAGAATCCAATTGCAGAGGGAGGTACAGAAGCCCAGGTTCTGCAACTTCTCGATCAGGATTGTGGGAATGATGGTATTAAATGCTGAGCTACAGTCGATGAACAGCATCCTGACATAGGTGTTTGTGTTGCCCAGATGGTCTAAAGCCATGTGAAGAGCCATTGAGATTGCGTCTGCCGTTGACCTATTGTGGCGATAGGTAAATTGCAATGGGTCCGGGTCCTTGCTGAGGCAGGAGTTCAGTCTAGTCATGACCAGCCTCTCAAAGCATTTCATCACTGTCGATGTGAGTGCTACCGGGCGATAGTCATTAAGGCAGCTCACATTATTCTTCTTAGGCAATGGTATAATTGTTGCCTTTTTGAAGCAAGTGGGAACTTCTACCTGTAGCAGTGAGAGGTTGCAAATGTCCTTGAATACTCCCGCTAGTTGGTTGGCACAGGTTTTCAGAGCCTTACCAGGTACTTCATCGGGACCTTCCGCCTTGCAAGGGTTCACCCTCTTTAAAGACAGTCTAACATCGGCCTCTGAGACAGAGATCACAGGGTCACTGGGTGCAACAGGGATCTTCACAGCTGTAGTTGTGTTCTCCCTTTCAAAGCGAGCATAAAAGGTGTTGAGTTCAACTGGTAGTGAAGCATCGCTGCCATTCATGCTATTGGGTTTTGCTTTGTAGGAAGTAATGGCTTGCAAATCCTGCCAGTGTTGTTGTACATCCAATGTCGCCGCCAACATCATTCAGAATTGTCTCTTCACCCTTGAAATAGCCCTTCACAAATCATACCTGGTTTTCTGGTACAGAGCTGGGTTGCCAGACTGGAACACCACAGATCCAGCCTTCAGCAGATGACATACCTCCTGGTTCATCCACGACTTTCGGTTTGGGAATGTACAGTAAGACTTTGTAGGCACACACTCATCCACACAGGTTTTAATGAAGTCGGTAACAACTGCAGCATACTCATCCAGGTTCAAAGATGAATCCCTGAATACAGTCCAGTCCACCGATTCAAAAGCAGTCCTGTAGGCGTTCCTGTGCTTCCCTTGTCCAAACCTTCTTGGTCCTCACTGCTGGTGCTGCAGTCTTCAGTCTCTGCCTGTACTCAGGGAGTAGAAGTACAGCCAGGTGATCAGACTTCCCGAAGTGAGGGCGTGGAATAGCACGGTAGGCATTCTTGATGGTGGTGTAACGATGGTCCAGTGTTGTTTACTGTGGTATTGCAAGTGATCTGTTGATGGTAATTGCTTAGTGATTTTTTTTTTAACTGGCCTGGTTAAAATCCCCCCAAACGATGGTGAAGGCATTAGGGTGCGTTGTTTCGTGCATGTTGATCCCATTACTCAGATCATCTGAAGCCTGATTGACATTGGCCTGAGGTGGAATGTATACTGCTTCCAAAGCGATCCCGGAAATCTCCCGTGGTAGGTAAAAAGGACGGCACTTAACTGCTAGATATTCCAGGTCTGGTGAGCAGAATTGGGACAGCACTGATATATTTGTGCACCAGGAAGAGTTGATCATGAGGCTTACTCTTCTACCTCTGCTTTTGAGAGACTCTCTAGATCTATCCTGACGGTGTAGAGTAAACCTGGCGATCTTAATCGTTGCATCCGGTACGGAAGGGGTTAACCATGATTCCGTGAAACAGAGGACACACATGGTCCTAATGTCTCTCTGTACCCTGGCTCTGAGATCATTGATTTTATTCACCAGAGACTGCATGTTTTCCAGCAAGGTAGTTGGTATAAGGAGTTTAAAACCCCGTTTCATTAAACACACTTGTATCCCTGACCTGCACCCATGTTTCCTACATGGAACCCGGCGAGGAGTCCGTCCACAATCAGCATTGTTTCCGTCAGCTTTAAGCAGCGATCGTTCATTTGAACACATTAAGACATCTTTGTTGACTGTACTGGCCTTGGAAGCAGTTGTGCTTTTTAGCTGTATCAGGCTGAAACGGGAATATTTGATCGTATCCATTGAGAGTCCTGCTACTACTCGAGTCGCCTCAAGGCACCCCGGAATTCTGCGCAGTGCTCCCAGCTCTGCCCTGATTGTGGTGACTTGGGTGGGTGTTGTGGGGGGAAGGCATGTAGAAATGGTCTATTCTGTTCCCACCTGGCAGAAGATCGCTGCAGCAACTGGCAAAGTTACCTTGTTGGTTTCCTAAATGCATGATCGTATGTTTAGGCTGTCCATAACTAGGGCATTAATATCCTGGGCAGGACCTCTACAAAAATATAAATTAGTAACATTCTTTGAGATAGTGATTATCTTATCCATCCCCGCTCTTCTGGGTACTCATTAAATACCTCTTCACTGCATCTAATTGGACAGGTTGCATTTACCTGATCCACTTGTTGATGGAGAACCACGTGCAGATCGTTCTTTTCCCAATCTGAAAACAGAGTCAGTTTCAATGGAGACACAAGAGACTGTAGATGCTGGAATCTAGAACAACAAACAATCTGCTGCAGGAACTTAACACGCCAGGCAGCATCTGGGGGAGGAAAGAAGTTGTCCACGTTTCAGGTGAAAACCCTGTATCAGGACTGAGACTGGAGAGGTGAGATGGCCAGTATGAAGAGAAGGAGAGTGGCAGAAAGGGATTCTGAGGCAATTAGGGTGACTGAGAAGGGGTGTAAGGTGACAGGCAGTTAGTGGAGGATCTCCTGCACTGCTCTTCTCCCCTACCTGTCACCTGTCCTCAGTTTATCCAAAACATCAGCAAATTGTTTCCTCCCACAGATGCTGCACACTGAGTTCCTCCAGGAGATTCATAGTTGTGTCAGTTTCAATGTATACGCTGGTACCCTCCAGTTCTATCGTACAACTCTGCTCTCAACACTCTCCCCTCTGGACTGTTAGACAGCACCAGATGAAAGGAAAATACCTTTCAGCAAATACAGAGAAAACTGAGGTCATTGTTCTCTACGCACTTCAGACCCCTGTCACCAACATGATCCATCCCACTGATACTTGTTTGAAACTAAACCATACTGTTCGCAGTTTTAAAGTTATATTTCATTTCAGTTTGAGTTTTATTCCACATGCTCATATCATCACTGAAGCTGCTTAAGTTTATTATGTAAGAGTACATGGTAATACAGGAAACCTATTAGATCGTCCGACTGGCAGGAGGCAAAGCGTGGGAATAAAGGGGTCTTTTCTGGTTGACTGCCGTTGACTAGCGGTGTTCCGCAGGGGTCAGTGTTGGGACCTCTTCTTTTCACATTATGTGTCAATGATTTCGATGATGGAATTGGTGGTTTGTGGCCATGTTTGGGGATGATACAGAATAAGTGGAGAGGCAGGTGGTGTTGAGGACACAGGGAATCTGCAGAAAGATAAGGAGAACGGGGAAAGAAATGGCAGATGGAATACATTGTCGGGAAGTTCATCGTCATGAACTTTGGTAGAAGTTAGACTGTTTTCTAAGCGGGCAGCAAATTCAGAAATCAGAGGTACAAAGGGACTTGGGAGTCCTTGTGTAGGTTTCCCTAAAGGTTAGTTTGCAGGTTGAGTTGATGGTATAGAAGTCAAATGCAACATTACCATTCATTTTGAGAGGACTAGAATATAAAAGTAAGGATGTAATGCTGACGACACATACTCAGTGATTCAGGAACAGCTTTTTCCCCTGTGCCATCTGATTCCTCAATGGACGTTGAGCTCGTGAACACTCCCTCACTTTTTAAAATAATTTCTGCTTTTGCACTATTTTTAATTTAACTATTTAATATGTACTTAATTTTTCTATATTCGCTGTGCATTGTATTGTACTGTTGCTAAGTTAACAAATTTCATGATGTATGCTGCTGATATTAAACTTGTTTCTGATTCTGAGGCTTTCTAAGGCACTGCTGAGGCCTCACGGAGTATTGTGAGTGGTTTTGGGCTTCTTATCTAAGAAAATGTGTGCTGGAATTGGAGAGGGTCCAAAGGAGATTACAAGAATGATCCCAGGAATGAAAGGGTGATGAACCTTTGATTGCTCTGGGCCTGTACTCGCTGGAGTTTAGCAGAATGGGAGGGGGGAATCTCATTGAAACCTATCAAATATTGAAAGGCCTAGAATGAGTGGGTGTTGAGAGGATGTTTTCTGTAGTGCAGGGAGTCTAGAACCAGAGGACATGGCCTCTGAATAGAGGGATTTCCATTAAGGACAAAGATAAGGAGGAATTTCTTTAGCCAGAGGCTAGTGAATCTGTGGAATTCATTCCCATAGTCAGCTGGGGAGGCCAAGTCATTGGGTATATTTAAAGCATAGATTAGTTCTTGATTAGTTAGGACATGGAAGGTAATGGGGAGTAGGTCGGAGAATGGGGTTGAGAGGGATTCCATCTGCCATGATGGAATGGCAGACCAGACACAATGGACTGAAAGGAGCAGAATTAGGCCAATGTCTTATGGTCTACCTGTTCCCTAGGAGCTGTTCTCATCTACCTGCAGCCACAGGAACACGATCTTCGCCACACTTCGGAGAAACACACAAGGAGCAGCATTGCCAACATATATGATCTTTCTCGGCTACTCCAAAGTTTTTGATTCTATCAACACCTGTCCAAATTGTATTCATGTTATTCCTGATTCATGATACTTGCCACCAGAGCTCATTTCAGTGACGAATGGTTTCAAACAAGACTACATCATTACACCAGCTCTTCCTCACCACAGTGTCACACCTTGCTTCTAATAAATTTCCCGTTGGAGTGGATCTCATTTTTCACAAATACTACGTCTTTGTCAAATGATTCACTGAAGCTTGCATCATGAAAACAAATTTCCCCTAACATCCTGCCCCATGCTGTGCCACATTGTCCTCCGACAATAAACGCTTGAGGTAAGAGTCAGGAAATTGTGGACTACACTCCGTATCTTGGGAGGCACTTCTCAGCAGCAGTTAATGAAGCAGCACTCCTCCTTCCATTCACCACAGCACAGCCTTCATTGAATCGGAAAACAAGCGCTTGAAGATGAAGTCATTGGAACAGATATGAACCTGAGGGTTGCCAGATAGCAATGAACCTTGCCCTCCTGGACTGTATGATGCTGAGACCTGGACTGCCAACGATGGACATTTCAAAACAATGGAAAACTACCACTAGTGCTGTCTCTGCAAAGCCCTGCAAATTTATTGGAAAAATAAACAAGCTAATATCAAACTATTAGGCCAACATCCCCATCATCAAGTCCCCACTTACATAGATGAAGGCCTGGTTATTCATTGTTCGTGTGCCCGGCACCAGAAACGCACTTTGTCCAAGCTTTGTCAGAGGAGATGTTACCAGGCAGGCAGAGCGGAAACGCAAGGAAGAGAGCAGTTCTTTTTAAGGAGTACAATATCCCTCGAAGCTAACCTTGAGTGTGTCTGTTGGAAGCACAGACAGACCCTGAGTGAGCAAGAGAAGGAGACAGCAACCCACTTGCTCGTCTCGCCAAGCATTTCTTCCTTCATTTGTGGAAGATTACGCAGTTCCCACATTTCCTCACCAGGCGACTCAGAACCATCAAGAGGATCGAGTCATCTTTTCTCCATGTACTGTCAAATAAGAAGGAAATGTTCCTGTGCTGTTCTGTCATTCCATTCTGGGAAGAGGGGCTGGAAAAGAAGATATTCCTGTCAACAAACACAAAAAGCTGGAGGAACTCAGCAGACGTTGTCGATGGTGGGGAAAATGCTAGAGTCGGTTATCAAAGATGTGATAACAGCACATTTGGAAAGAGGTGAAATCATCGGACAAAGTCAGCATGGATTTGTGAAAGGAAAATCATGTCTGACGAATCTTATAGAATTTTTTTGAAGATGTAACTAGTAGAGTGGATAGGAGAGAACCAGTGGATGTGGTATATTTGGATTTTCAAAAGGGTTTTGACAAGGTCCCACACAGGAGATTAGTGTGCATACTTAAAGCATATGGTATTGGGGGTATGGTATTGATGTGGATAGAGAATTGGTTGGCAGATAGGAAGCAAAGAGTGGGAGTGGGACCTTTTCAGAATGGCAGGCAGTGACTAGTGGGGTACCGCAAGGCTCAATGCTGGGACCCCAGTTGTTTACAATATATATTAATGATTTAGACGAGGGAATTAAATGCAGCATCTCCAAGTTTGCGGATGACACGAAACTGGGCGGCGGTGTTAGCTGTGAGGAGGATGTTAAGAAGATGCAGGGTGACTTGGATAGGTTAGGTGAGTGGGCAAATTCATGGCAGATGCAATTTAATGTGGATAAATGTGAGGTTATCCACTTTGGTTGCAAGAACAGGAAAACAGATTATTATCTGAATGGTGGCCAATTAGGAAAAGGGGAGGTGCAATGAGACTTGGGTGTCATTGTACACCAGTCATTGAAGGTGGGCATGCAGATACAGCAGGTGGTGAAAAAGGCAAATGGTATGTTGGCATTCATAGCAAAAGGATTCGAGTACAGGAGCAGGGAGGTTCTACTGCAGTTGTACAAGGCCTTGGTGAGACCACACCTAGAGTATTGTGTGCAGTTTTGGTCCCCTAATCTGAGGAAAGACATTCTTGCCATAGAGGGAGTACAAAGAAGGTTCACCAGATTGATTCCTGGGATGGCAGGACTTTCATATGAAGAAAGATTGGATCGACTAGACTTATACTCGCTGGAATTTAGAAGATTGAGGGGGGATCTTATTGAAACGTATAAAATTCTAAAGGGATTGGACAGGCTAGATGCAGGAAGATTGTTCCTGATGTTGGGGAAGTCCAGAATGAGGGGTCACAGTTTAAGGATTGTTACGGATTCAGCAACAATAAATATATGAGTGAGGCAGGGGTTTTTATAACAAATAAAACATTTATTAAACACTGAAAAACAAACCCCCAAAAGTAAACAAATCACTAACGTAACCGAAAATCAGCTGCTGTGCGGCAGCTTAAACAGTTCTTAAAGCGATGTTGCAAAAACAGTTCTTCAAAGTAGTATTGCAAAAGTTAAAAATGCTTACAGTCCATTTAAGGGAGAGACTTTTTAAGATGATTTAAATTCTCTTTCACGTCGTCTTGCTGCAATTCCCAGTCAAACTACTTTTCCCACGAAGAATTTACGAAGATGGAAAATGAAACGGCTTAAAGGCACTGACCTTTCCTTTACAAAACTGTTCCCAATCCTTTCTGCTATTCACAGGGATTAACACGGGGACAGTCAATGAATTCCTTCCGAATGAGGATCAAACAAGGTCGAACCTGTTTCACCGTCGAAATCGACTTTCCTCGATCTTTTAACTCCCAAACTCCGATCTTCACTCTCCACTGATTTTTAACTAGCAGTATTATAAAGAAACTGCTGGCAATGACCTTTTAAACTTTAGGCATTAAATAAAACTTCATCTTTCAACTAAACTGCGTCATGACATTAAATCACGCAGTGGCATGAAGTCAACATGGCAAATCCAGCCACGAACTGCCCCTCCTCACAGGGAGGGGTCCTCCTTTTATACCCTGTAAAAAAAAACACTAAAAAAAACCTGTCACATGACCTCTACTGGCAGGAAAATGACGTCACTCCACCATCACAAGACCATTACCTCAAGTCCAGTATAGCTTCAACACCTGTCATGTGACAAGTACACCACTGGACTGGTACGTAATAGGATAAAGGGAAAGCCTTTTAGGACCGAGATGAGGAAAAACTTCTTCACACAGAGAGTGGTGAATCTGTGGAATTCTCTGCCACAGGAAACAGTTGAGGCCGGTTCATTGGCTATATTTAAGAGGAAGTTAGATATGGCCCTTGTGGCTAAAGGGATTAGGGGGTATGGAGAGAAAGCAGGTACAGGGTTCTGAGTTGGATGATCAGCCATGATCATACTGAATGGCGGTGCAGGCTCGAAGGGCCGAATGGCCTACTCCTGCACCTATTTTCTATGTCTTTTTATTCTATTCTGGGGAGAGAGGCTGGGCGGGGGAATCAGTTTTCAAGACAAGGGACTGCCAAAGGAAACTGCTGTATACCCATGTTCCTGGACTTGACTTTTCTTTTCAGGAAGCACTATCAGCCTGTAGCTGGTGAACAAACAGCAGGGGGCAATGTCAGCAAACAGATGCTTTTCACTGCTTCAGGAAGATGAGATACCACCATGACTCAGTAGTGCAGTATGTAACTGTTCTGTTAAATTGTCCCAATAACCACTTTGGTTGCACAGAACTTGTTCTGCAGCACATTCTCCCTCTTGCAGATAATTTCCCATTTACCCCTCCTGACTGATGTTGGGGCAAAGTTTACAGGCAACACCATCCTCCAGTGCTTCTCTCTGACCATTCAGTTAGCATTCAAATGGGTCAAATGACCAGCTTTCGAGGTGTATGACTCTGAGGTGTCAGTCGCTGATTTGAAAATCAGGGCAGAGGATATTACTGAGGTGCAGTCCCTACACTGGACACTTCCGATCATTCTGCAGGAAAATTAGTGATGGGATTGGGAAGACTGAATGTAGAAAGCAGCTCTGAAACCAGTTATGGTGCTTTGGAGTTTGCTCCCCACAGCGTGATTACTGGCCAGTACAATCCAGCATCTGTTTCGGATCATTATCTTATTTCATGAGTGTGCTTTCTCATGGAGTAATTCTGTATCTAACTTGCTGATCCGGTAGAAAATAAGCAATCCGTCTGTTCGGGGTCTGCTGTTCAAAAGGTAAGTTTTACAAAAGCAAAATATTGCAGTTGCTTAACATCTGAAATAAAGCCAGAAAATGCTGCATATATTGAGCAGTTCAGGCAGAGTTGCTATGTCAGCAGTCACTTCATCCAAAAGAAATAACGTTTCCATTTACCTTACCTGTGAAAACACAGGGCAGCTTCCTGCTCCTCTCCTCAGCACCACAACCCCAAAGCCATTTGCTGCAATTCCACACAGTCAGAGGGCTTAAGCTTCAAGGTGGGACTAATTCAGAGTCAAATTAATTGTCGTATACACCGAGGTGCAATGAAATTCCTTGCTTGTGTGAAAATCACAGAGTAAACAGTGAATGTGCTAATAATAAATCCAACCATACATACAGCGATGAGGTGGCGTAAACACAAAAGAAGGGTGCGAAGTATAACAGTGAAAACAGAGGCAATGCGAAAAGAAATGCTGAAGTGACAGTGCTAGAACGGGCAGAATTAAGAGTTTGAGAACGTGGCAGCACAAGATAAAAAGAGGGGATTGGTTCAGGAGATAGAGTCATAGAGAAGGGCAGCAAATAAACAGGCCCTTTGACCCATCTAGTCTGTGCCAAACCATTTAAAGTGCCCACTCCCATCGACCTGCACTGGGACCACAGCCCTCCATAGCCCTACCGTCCATGTACCTATTCAAGCTTCTCTTAAACATTGAAATCGAGCTCGCACGCTCCACTTGCACAGGCAGCTCGTTCCACACACTCACACCCCTCTGAGTGAAGAAGTTTCCCCTCACGTTCCCCTTAAACTTTTCACCTTTCACCCTTAACCCATGACCTCTAGTTGCAGTTCCCACCCAACCTCAGTGTAAAAAGCCTGCTTGCATTTAGCCTATCTATATCCCTCATAATTTTGTACACCTCTATCAAATCTTCTCTCTATCTTCTACTTTCCGAGGAATAAAGTCCTAACCTAGTCGATCTTTCCTTATGATTCAGGTCCTCCAGTCTCGGCAACATCCTTGTAAATTTTCTCTGTGCTCTTTCAGCCTTGTCTGATGATCTGATAGCAGTAAGTCTGAAAGCTGTAAGGAAGAAATTGTGCTTGGGTCCAGTCGTTCCCTAGAAGGTAGAAGAGAGAAAAGCGAATGCCTGAGTGTCAGGCATCCTTGATGCTGCCGTTAACTTTCCTAAAGCAACACACTGTGAGGGTGGAGGGATGGGATGAGCTTGTGATGGCGTGGCCAGTGTTTACTACTCTTTATGGGTTCTGACAATCCACATCTAGTCCATTACTTGCTGGAACCAGGCTGGAAACCAATTTGTTGTGATAATGTTACTGGCATCTTTAGCATACAGTTTCATAATTGTTCAGAACCAGACAGTGAAGTGGAGGGAAATGATACACTCCACATGTTACGCTGAGGGCATTATCTCCCTATTACCACCACTGGCTATTGTACGGAACACTGTGAAACTCTCACACAGTTTCTCTACTGTCCATGTGAATTAACAATGTGGACTTTGTCTGGTCTGATTAAGGGACTAGCGGCACAGTGGTTACGTTATTAGACTGGCTCTCGGAGGCCTGAACAAATCGATCAAGAGGTATAATTTAAATTTAAAATCACTTCACAGCTGCTGGAGAATTAAAATGAAGTGGTAAGTACATTTGGAATAAATAACTATTATCAGTGAAAATGACGATGTTTTGTTATGCTGATCTCCGTTAGAGAAGGGAATGTTTCACCTCTGCCTGATCTGGCCTGTGTGTGAATCCAAAGCCTGCAATGCAGTCGACACTTAATTGGTTCCTTAGTCTGCAGGACATTAGGAATTGATAATAATTGCCAGCCTTGGCAACAACATCTACTCCCATGAACAGATAATAACATCCGCAAGATCGTATCTGTTGTTCAAAAATCTTTCTGATTAAACGATGAGCATTGTGTCAGCTGATCTGTTTCTTCATCAGACGCCCATGTCTCACATTGATACAGGTTTCACAGTCAACTCGATGACAACTGTAGGGACATCTGTTCATCTTCATGCAGAATTGCTTTTGGTTCTAGTATACTGTAAAGCAAATGAAAATCTAAATATTTCTGTAAATGCAATTCCCTGACCTAGAAGTTAGATAAGCCCTGCTGATAGATACTGTGTGGCCCAATTTTTTAGCCTTTGTCTCTGCAGTTTCTGTATCATCAGTAAATCTGGCCAGTTCCCAGTTACATTTGGTATCTATATTTATTTATATCTATTTAGAATGATCAGAACTATAGGGAACCTCCTCATCTGTAATTTTATATTACTTGTTTTTGTTTATTTCTGTATCCAAAATTATTGTGGCTTGTATTTAAATTGGAAATCTTTCCTGCAAATTTTTTGAAAGCTAAGATGTATTGCATCTTAGGCCACGTCCACACTACACCAGATAAATCCGTAACCAAAGCTTTTTCTCTTTGTTTTTACCTTCCGTCCACACTAAAACAGCGTTTTCGTCCCCCAAAACCAGAGCTTTTCAGAAACACTTTCCAGGGTGTGTAATTTTGAAAACGCTGTTTGGGCAGATCAGTGTGGACGGGGTAACTGGAGAAATCTGAAAACGCTGTCAGACATCAGCGCGCCATTTCATTGTTTTCTTGAACGCAACCTAACAATTTCAGAACAGACGGCAACGAGACTGAAGCCAGAAGAGTTAAAAATGTACTCACCAAATACTTTGACCTATAACTTACTGAATAAATAAGTATACTTACTTTGCTCTGTTTTCTGTCTTTGCTCGTATGAAGGTGGTTTACCTATTTATGCAAGTACTTCTCTGACAATAGATGTGTAACAGCCTAATGTAACATTGTATGGAAATACAAGATAATACTGATGTGGACATGTTTTATACATTTAACAAGGGGCTTTATTAATGCAACAGAGTTAGTCAGTTTTGCAATGTTCGTTGTCAGCTGGGTCATACTGTCTGTGAACTCCCTGTCGGTTGACTCCATATGCTTCCGTATTTGTTTTTTTTACTTTTAAATCCTCCTGCGCAAGAACCAACAGCTGCCCGTCGTTTAAGTTTTTCTAGTTTGTAACTGAACAAACATGCACCGTCTTTCACAGTGAGATTCGACACCAAACATGTCGCTTGTTTTCAGTAGATGTGTCCTGCACATGCGCAGTAGGAGGAGATTCGCTGAAATCTCTGTTTCAATGTGGACAGAAATATTTTAAAAAATGCATAGTGTGGATGCCTATCGTTTTTACGCGAAACCGGCGTTTTCAAAATTATCCGGTCTAGTGTGGATGTACCCTTAGAATATGATAGAACTATGTTGTGTCGACCTTTTAACCTACTCCAATATCAATCTAACCGTTCCCTCCCACATAGCCCAGTATTTTTATTTCATCTATGTGCTTATCTAAGTCTCTTTAATGTCCCTAATGTCTCGGCCTTACTAACCACCATCCCTCACACTCATTCCGTGCACTTATCGCACTTGGTGTTAAAAAAAGACCACCTCTGACATCTCCCCTGTACTTTCCTCCAATCACCTTAAAGTCAGGCCCTCTCATATTGGCCATTGCTGCTCTGGGAAGAAGGTGCCGGCCGTTCACTCTATGCCTTTTATCATCTTATACACTTCTATCAAATCACCCCTCAACCCCTGTAACTCCAAAGCAAAAGACTCTAGCTCACTCAACCTATCTTCATAAGACAGCATCCTGGTAAATCTCCTCTGCAACCTCTCTAAAGTTTCCACATCCTTCCTACAATGAGGTGACCAGACCGAACAAAGTACTCCAGGTGTCTAGATCTGCAATATTACCTCGCGGCTCTTGAACTCAATCCCATGGCTAACGAAGGCCATGCACTATATGCGTTCTTAACCACCCTATCAACTTGTGCTATGACTTTGAGGGATACATGGACGTGAAGATCCCTTCTTTTACTCCACACTCTGGCTTCAGGTTCGATCTTCCAAAACGTATCACATCACACTTTTCTGGATTGAACTCCATCTGCCACTTCTCAGCCCAGTCTGCATCCTATCAATGTCCCATTGTGATCTTCAATAATCTACCCTTTTCAAAACTCCACCTGTCTTCATGTTGCCTGCAAAATTACTGACCCACTTTTTCACTTCCTCATCCAGGTCATTTATAAATATCACAAAGAACAGGAATTCCAGAACAGATCCAACAGAAAGTAAAGGATGGCAGCAGATGGAGTGTCATCTACTGACACCCTTTGTTTTCTGCGGGCAAGCTAATCCTCCATCTACACAGCTAAGTTTGCTGGATCCCATGCCTCCTAACTTTCTGAATGAGCCAACCTTGGGGAACCTTACTACAATCCATATTCTCTACACCACATTGGTTTGGGTGTTTTTTGTGAAAGTTCACAAGTAGCTTTGTCAAGTTGTAGGATAACATAATTGGTGGAAACATACGTAATTCCCAACCACTGACATTGAGTTGGGATTTCGCTTTAAGAGGCTGGTCTGACACGACAACGTAATTATGTAAAGGATTTTTAATGTGCTTGGAGTTCAGTTTCTTTGGTGTTCAATGAATGAGTTGCTATGGCTTTTCTGAAACACAAAACACCTCCGTTACCTTATTTGCAAAAACCCCTGATGCTCTAGGATGATTCCAGAGTTATTGAACATGTTGGCCAATGTGATACATATGGGGGTTGACTATGGCAGCCGACCAAGCTGCTGACCCAGAGTTCCAGGCTTACTGAACAGCAGCCATGGCCCTGCGTTTGCCTGACATTAAGTTTGGGGAAGCTGGGGTTTCTCTCCTGTGCGATGTCTCAACCAGTTGCCCTCACCCCATTGTGCTGGCAAACTGAAGGAGACTGTTTTTAACTCCATATGTGGCCTTTTGCCTCTGGGCCAGAAGGCCTCATGAAAACTGGTTGCACTCAAGTTTATGTGGCAAAGCCATTGAAAGGGTATGCGTAATTGGAGTGCAGCCTGTGTGGAGTACCAGTGGGCAAAATTTAACCATCCTGCTCAGGTGCCGTTGGCACCTTTTGAGGTCCTTGAATGATGGTTTGACCATGTCAATGTGAACCTTGTTGGTCCTCTTTCCCCCCCCCAGCAGTTTCATGCATCTTTTTACCATGGTGGACTGTACCACCAGGTGGCCAAAGGTCATCCACTTGTAATGACGATGGCTGCAGATGTGGCCTGGGCATTCATCAGCATCCAGGTTGCTTGGTTTGGTGCCCCCATCTGATAGTTCCCCTGAAAGTGGTCCCCAATTCATATCAGATCTCGGGGCTGCAGTAGCCCAGAAGCTTGGCGTTAAGCTACGAAACACCGCAGCTTATTCACCCGCAGTCCAGTAGCCTATGTGAGCAGTTTCATTACCCCTTAAAGGCAGCTCTGAGGGCTTCCCAGACCAATGATTGTCTCCCATGGGTCCTGCTGGGACTCTTTTGGGAGACAATGAGTTGGTATACAGATAGCTGTAACGAGAGCCAGGTGATTTCATTCCTGATGCTACAACTGCCTAGTTGGCCTCTCAGCAGCATTCTATCCTCCTCAGTAAATTCAATTTCTTTTCAACTGTTCCCACCTCCCATCGTGGCGAACGGCACTCTTGGGTCCCTGTTGACCTACATTCTTCTGCCTTGTTTGTTTTTGCCTGCCATGATGCACACAAACGTCCCCTTAGGCCCCCTTATGATGACCCATTCCGCAGTTTGGGGAGAAAAGACTTTTATCATAGATAAGAGGGATAAACCTGAATGTACTTTGGTAGATCATCCTAAACTGGCCTGCCAAGATTTAGAGGATTCTGCTGCCATGCCCCTGCTGTCATGACATGATCATGAGCGTGTCAACACACCTCTGGATGAGCCAGAGGCACCTGCTGTTCCTCCACTCATGGATCATAGCCTGCCGGCTCGTCCGAGCTCCAGACAGGCTCACAACGCAGTTTTCGTGAAGTCTGGGTAGGTTAACAAAATTGGTGGAAACGGACATAATTTACAATCACAGACATTGTGTTGGGGTTTCACATTAAGAGGCCGGTCTGATGTGATGAAGTAATTATGTGAAGGGCTTTTAGCAAACTTGCAGTTCAGTTTTTGGTGTTCAATAATGAGTTGCTATGGCTTTCCTGAAACATAAAATGTCTCTGCTGTTTTATTTGCGAAAACCTACAACGCAAGTAGTTTTCTCAAGTAAAGTCACTATTCCTTATTAAAGTACGGTATTCCATTTTCCCTTTGTCTGCCTTTTCCATTTTGTCTTTTTTAAAATCCTAGTCATACCTTGTTACTCATTGCATAGCAGATACCTGGGGAAGGCACGGATTGCATGTCACCATCAGGCCATGATGATTCAGAAGGAGAGAGGGAAACAGGAAGATCAGCAAACATGAAAAGGGGGATTTATCCATAGTCATTATCTACAACGTATTTGAATATTTTCATGATCCTCTGTAGAGCAGCATTCCAGTCACGTAGCAATAACAATATTGCATGTACAAATGTTAATGCAATGCAGCTTCTCAAACCCTATCCACAGCTGAAAATGGAGAAAGTTAAGAGAATTGTGTATTTATTTAGCAATACAGCACAGAGAGCAGGCCCTTTTGGCCCTTCGATCCATGCTGCCCCAACAACCCCACAACTTTGATTTTATCCTAACTTAGTCGCAGGACAATTTACAATGACCAGTTAGATTACCCAGTATGTCTTTGAGCTGTGGGAGGAAACCGGAGCACCAGGAGAAACCCACATATTTCAGGCGGGGGGGGGGGGGGTGCGTACAGAAACGTCTTACCGAAGGGCGCCAGAATCGAATTCTGAACTTCGGAACGTCCCGAGCTGTTGCGCCAGGCGCTACGCATAAGTAGGAAGAACTATGACTTAATGTGAATAAATAGGTACTCTTAAAGTGAACGGAATATATTTAATCACAACTTTTATGAGTGTGAACTGTTTGTTGGGCTGATCAATCTGTTGAAATTTGCACTCAACCTGAGCCAAAGATTTCCAGGGTCTTCCGTATCGCATAGCCACATAATCGTTATCAAATCAATCAGAGCAGTACGCTGGATGCAAAAACTGCATCTCTTCACTTTATCATCCTATCTATCAGATAGAGCTCATTCTTCCAGTGGCAGTATACTAATTGGAAGAACCTTTTCAATAAAAGAGCACTTGTCCATGTGCATGGTTTTGCAAATACTATTTCTGGATTTTTTTTAAGTGTTAGCATTCCCCACTGAACAGTCCTGTATTGTACCTGCTAACCTGGAATCTTCATTGTACCGGTATTGGTTTACTATTGTCACATGTACCTAGATACAGTGAAAATCTTGTCTTGCATATGGTCAAATCGAAGAATAAGGTAAGACAATAACAATGCAGGATAAAGTATAAAAGCTACTGGAAAAAGTGCAGTGAAGGTTCAAGCAACACAGAAACATCCAGCTACTGCAGATATTCTTGTCTTTGTATGGAGTTCTAGATCATAACGAGGTGGATTGTGAGACCATTGTGTTGTACAGGAGTTCTATTGAAGTGCCTGATAACAGTGGGATCGATGCTGTCCTTCAGCCTGGTGGTGAGTGCTTTCAGGGTTCTGTATCTGCTGCCTGCTGGGAGAGGGGTAAAGAGAGAATGGCCGGGGTGGGGTTCTTTGATTATCCTGGCTGCTTTAATGAGTCGGTGAGGTATTTAGGCGGAGTACAGGTGAGGTTAGTTCCTGCGATGTGCTGAGTTGTGTCCACAACTCCCTGCAGGGCAGTTGCCATATCAAGCCGTTGTGTATCCAGACAGAATGCATTGGTAGAAGTTGGTAAGAGTTGATGGGGATATGCTGAAGTTATTTAGCCTCCTGAGAAAGTAGAGGGATTGGTGAGCTTTCTTGTCCTTGTCACCAACATGGTTGGAGCAGGACAGACTATTGATGATGTTCACACCTGGGAACTTGAAGCTCTGAACCCTGTCAATCGCAGCACTGTTGATATAGACAGAAGCGTGTGCACCACACCCCCCTTTCAGAAGTAAAGCACCTGCTCTTTTGTTCTGCTGACGTTGAGAGAAAGGTTGTTCCCTTGTGCTTTGACTTATCGTTATTTGAGATGCAGCCTACAACTGTGGTATTACATGCAAACCTGTCGATGGAATTAGAGCAGAATCTGGCTCCACAGTTAGGAGTGTACAGGATGCAGAGTAAGGGATTGAAGATGCAGCCTTGTGGAACACCAGCGTTGAGAATTAATGAGGTGGAGGTGTTGCTGCCTATTAAACGGATTGTGGGCTCTTGGTCAGAAAATCAAGGATTTAGTTGCAGAGGGAGGCATTGACTTCCAGAGTCTGGAGTTTGGTAATGTGTTTGTTTAAAATAACAGTATTGTCAAATGGTGCCAGCTGAATCATCTGCAGCACGACATCAATAAGACAAAGGAGATGGTGGGCTTTAGGAAGACTAAGCCTGCACTGCTCCTGTTACTGTTGATGGTGATAACATGCGTATGGTGTAGACCTACAAGTACCTGGGATGCACCTGGATGACAGACTTGAGTGGAGCACCAATACAGAGGCCGTGTACAAGAACTGCCAGAGTTACTTCTACTTCCTGAGGAGACTGAGGTATGCCGGCCTCTCCTTCACATATCCTACCAGTCTGTTGTTGCCAGTACAACCTTCTAAGCGGTGGTGTGCTGGGGCAATGGCATCAACACAGGTGATGCCAACAGGCTCAATAAACAGATTAGAAAGGCTGGCTCTGTTACTGGAGTCAAACTGGACACAGCTGTGGTAGAACGAAAGAGCCTATGGAAAATCCTGGCAATTCTGGACAAATATTTCTCCTTATAGATGCTGCCTGGCCTGCTGTGTTCCACCAGCATTTTGTGTGTGTTGCTTGAATTTCCAGCATCTGCAGATTTCCTCGTGTTTCTCACCCTCTGCATGCCACCTTGGTTGAACAGAGGAGCACTTTTAGTAATAGACTGAGACACTGTACTACTCTAAAGAGCGTTATAGAAGGTCATTGAGTCAATCTATAGCCGAGGAAGTAATGACCCCTCCTGTTAGACTGTGGTAACTTATTTTTTATTCTTTCTACTTCTAATATTTCTATCTATGCACTTGTAGTGTTACTGCGACACTGTAATTTCCTTTGGGATCTATCTAACTATTTTAATGCACAACTGCAGTCAATAAATGATAGTCTGACAGAGGTGTCTTCACTACATTGCTTTCTCCATCATTGAACTCAAAATGTCACATCAGAAGTTATCTTTTACACTTTCATAATCACTTGTCTACTCTAGGTACTGCAGAAAATCAGTTTGGAAGGTTATATACACAGAATGGAACCTGCCCAATGTGTGGTTTATTTAAGTGAATAAATATCTTCAATATTCATATAAAATCCTTCCTGTCTGATTTTCATTTTTTTGCACTTGGCCCATGTATTTATTTATATGCAAGCCCAGAAGAGATATTCTACCTCATTTTCTTAATACTCTCTTTTCCCCCAGAACTCAAAATGCTGGCCCTTTTTACAGTCATTTCTGATTCCTGTAGAATGCCTTTGCTTTCCAATTGTCTTACAAGTAATGCACTTAATTGTACATAGTAGATAATTGGAAACAATATGTTCTGCCTTTGCAGTGGTGCATACAAAAAGGGTTAATTATTGTCTGTAGTTAAAAGGTTCAACAGTTATTTTACTGCTACTTTGTCTGATAAATTAATGCTGTTTCCACTATTACTGGAAAATTTTCCAAAGCATTAACAATGTGCACAGGACAGAGGTAGGCAGAACAATCAATTGTCTGGTATTCAAAGCTGTAATGAGGCATATATGACAAAGTTTGAAATGAGTGATTTTAATCCTTGCTAAACATTCTTCAAACATTTAAACATTTCAAATCTGTAATATGGCAAATTATGTAGATTTCGTCTTTCTATAAAACTTATCAAAGTAGCATTTTATAACTTGTTGTGATGTATCAGTTAAGTAAGGAACAACATGAACACATTCATCTCATTTTCAAGTATGTTACAAGCTGGTTTTTAACTTGCTGTGTCTGAGGCTAGTGCGGCTTTCATTTGTAGTAAAGAGCAAAAACAGGAATCTGAACAGCATCTGTGGCCAGAGAAACAGAGCTGAAATATAGAAAAGGTTAGAGGGGAAACCGCTTTTAAGATAAAGGAAAAATCTTTAATGAAAAAATTAAATAACAAAAAGGTTGATGATGCAGAGGCATACAGGGTGGAAATTGGGATTTAGAAGATAGGCTTATGACGAGATGAATCCCTCATTACCGTGGCGGGGCACTGCAATCATAGAATACTGGCTGTATCATCATTTCAAAGCCACATCTTTTGCGCAAAATCAAGAAATGAGAGTTGATAACAATAAAGTTTAGGTTGACTGATTTACTTTCATCTCACACATATTCCATATAAATTTTATTCCGTATTTCAAAATTTGGGCGGAGATTTGCGAATTCTATAAGGATCTATTTTTTTTGTAACCTGAACCCTTGTAATGCAGGCTTGCCGGTATAATTATATAGGGAAAATATGTAATTAGATAGGGCCCTGAAGAGACCACACCTAGATAATTGTGAATAATTTTGCAATCTTTAACTAAAGGAGGAAATAGTTACTCTAAGAGGAGTGTAGTGAAGATCTGCCAAATTGATTGTTGGTATTGTGTTGTGTATTTAAAATTTCACTAATACTTGAGTAATCTTGTACATATACGTATTGTTTGATTAAGCAATCTTGTTTGTTTAAATAATTAATCACCGGTTATTTGTATAGATACTTGATTTCCATACGTTATCACATTACTACGTTATATTCTCAAATCTTAGAAAACCAGAGTAATTAATATAAAGGAGCAAATGAAATGGAAGCAGATTGCAACATACAGCATACATACAACCATGTGTCACACTTCTCCTTTCAATATGATATGGATACAGTCAAATCTTGATCTCTGTTCTCCTGCCAGTCTCTACTAATCACCTTAACGTCTGGAAATCTATCAATGTCACTCCTTGGATATAATCAACAACTGAGACTCTACACTTGTGCAGAGGATACTAGAGACTCAAAAAACCACCAGCTGAAGCCATTTCTGCTTGACTAGAACCTGCATGGCCTCTCCCTAATCCTGATGCTGGCCCCCTACGCCCAGCTTTTCAGCAAAATGAAACAATGCATCAGTACCTACCTTATCATACCCCTTCATAATTGTCATGTTTTCATAAGGCATAGGAGCAGAATTAGGCCATTTGGCCCATCTAGTTTTATCACCATTTCTTCATGGCTGATCCATTTCCCTCGCAACCCCATTCTCCTGCCTTCTCCCCATAACCTTTCACACCCTGACTAATCAAGATCCTATCAACCTCCACCTTAAATGCACCCAATGACCTGGCCTCCACAGCTGCCTGTGGCAATTAATTCCACAGATTTACCACCCTCTGGCTAAAGAAATTCCTCTTCGTCTTATACAGCCTCAGCATTACATCCTTGCTTTTATATTCTAGTCCTCTTGAAGTAAGTGCTAACATTACATTCACCTTCATCACCACTGAGTCGCCCTAAAAATTAACCTTTAGGTAATCCTGCACAAGGACTCCCAAATCCCTTTGCACCTCGGAATTTTGAATTTTCTCCCTGTTTAGTAAGTAGTCCAAGTCTTTATTCCTTCTACTAAAGTACATGACCATACACTTCCCAACACTATATTCCATCTGCCACCTCTTTACCCATTTTCCTAATCTAAGTCCTTCTGCAGCCTCTCTGCTTCCTCAAGACTACCTGTCACTCCACCTATCTTTATATCGTCCACAAATTTGGCCACAAGGATATCAAATTCATCATCCAAACTATTGACATACAACAAAAAAAAGAGGTCCCAACACAGACCCCTGTGAACTCTAGTCACCAGCATCCAGTCTGAAGTGTCCCTTGTTTCCCACTCTTTGTATGCTGACAATCAGCCAATGCTCTATTCATGCTAGAATCATACCTGAAATACCCTGGGCTGTTATCTTGTTTAGCAGCCTCATGTGCGGCACCTTGTCAAAGGCCTTCTGATAGATTGATTCTCCTTTGTCTATCCCGTTTGCTATTTCTTCGAAGAACTCTAACAGATTTGTAAGGCAAGATTTTTCCTTAAGAAAACCATGCTGACCATGTTTCCCCATGAACCCCAAAACCATATCCTTAACAATCGACTCCAATATCTCCCAACCACTGAGGTCAGGGTAAACGGCCTATAGTTTCCTTTCTTCGGCTTCCCTCCCTTCTTGAAGAGTGCAGTGGCATTTGCAAATTTTTAGTCCTCCAGAACCATGACACAATCTATTGATTCTTGAAAGATCATTACTAATGCTTCCATAATCTCTTCATCTACCTCCTTCAGAACCCTGGAGTGTAGTCCATTATGTCCAGGTGACTTTTCCACCTTAAGACCTTGTAGTTTCCCAAGCACCATCTCCCTAGTAGTAGCAAGTGCAGTCGCTTCTGCCCCTTGTCACTCTCGAACCTCTGGCATACTACTATTGTCTTCCACAGTGAAGGCTGAGCAAAATACTTATTCAGTTCATCTGCCATTTCCCTATCCCCTGTTACTATCTCTCCAGCATCATCTTCCAGTGATCCAATATCTTTTTGCCTCTCCTTTACACTTTATATGTCCGAAGAAACATTTGGTATAATTTTAGATATTACTGGCTAGCTTACCTCCATATTTCATCTTTCCCTTCCTTATGTTGTTTTTAGTTGTCTTCTGTTAGTTTTTTAAAATTTCCCAATTCTCTAACTTTCCACTAATTTTTGCTCTATTCTATGCCTTCTCTTTTGCTTTTATGTTGGCTTTGACTTCTCTTGTCAACCATGGTTTGTTATCCTGCCTTTAAAATACTTCCACTATCCTGTGCCTTCTGAATTGTTTCCAGAAGCTCCAGTCATTGCTGCCCTGCTGTCAAATTGCAGGGTGAATTCTATCATATTATGATCACTGTTTCCCAAGAGAGCCACTTCCCCTCCTATTCCTGCCCGCCTGTCTTCAGATAGATTGTATATCCTTGGATATTAAGCTCCCAACTACAATCAACTTCCAGCCATCATACCAATAAAGTTATTCCTGCCAGTCTCTAACTGTATTACAAGATCATCAACCTTATTTCGTATACTGTATGCATTCAAATATAACACCTTCATTCATGTATTTCCTCCAAGAGGACCACAACCTGAGTGTGAGTGTGAGATCTGGAGAGCCATGTTGGCTGGAGTCAGGGCCTTGTGCTCTGGTTCTTGGTAGGGTCACCTATGCCAAACAGGTCAAAGGGTAGAGGCCAGACTAAAAGCGGATCACCAGTTCTCCAGGTTCAGGGGTTCAGCTCACAGCTAACAACCTTGATTGGTAAAACAAAATTGTTACGGAAACAACAATGAAGAATCCTTCTACATCTGAGTGCGATGATATTCCTGAATCGTCACCCGGGGCTTACATGACTGACAGTAGTGAAAACCGAAAGGAAGTTACTGACATGATGAAGGGAGCCTTGAACGCTGCCAGAGATGGAGGAACTCCATAAGTGCCAGCTGTGTAACAGGCAGTAAGTAACTCCTGTATTCATCATCTTTTTCAATTTTGTCCCCCTTTTACACTGTAACCCATCCCACTGACTGCAATTTTGTCTATCACGTGCCTGTTGTTCCTGACAGTCAAGTCAAGTCAACTTTTATTGTAATTTCGACCATAACTGCTGGTACAGTGCATAGTAAAAATGAGACAACGTTTTTCAGGACCATGGTGTTACATGACACAGTACAAAAAACTACACTGAACTATGTAATAAAAAACAACACAGAGAAAGCTACACTAGACTACAGACCTACACTGGACTGCATAAAGTGCACAAAACAGTGCAGGCATTACAATAAATAATAAACAGGACAGTAGGGCAAGGTGTCAGTCCAGGCTTCGGGTATTGAGGAGTCTGATAGCTTGGGGGAAGAAACTGTTACATAGTCTGGTCGTGAGAGCCCGAATGCTTCGGAGCCTTTTCCCAGATGGCAGGAGGGAGAAGAGATTGTACGAGGGGTGCCTGGGGTCCTTCATAATGCTGTTTCCTTTGCGGATGCAGCGTGTAGTGTAAATGTCTGTGATGGCAGGAAGAGAGACCCCAATGATCTTCTCAGCTGACCTCACTATCCGCTGCAGGGTCTTGCAATCTGAGATGGTGCAATTTCCGAACCAGGCAGTGATGTAGCTGCTCAGGATGCTCTCAATACAACCCCTGTAAAATGTGATGAGGATGGGGGGTGGGAGATGGACTTTCCTCAGCCTTCGCAAAAAGTAGAGACGCTGCTGGGCTTTCTTTGCTATGGAGCTGGTGTTGAGGGACCAGGTGAGATTCTCTGTCAGGTGAACACCAAGAAATTTGGTGCTGTTTACGATCTCTACCAAGGAGCCGTCGATGTTCAGCAGGGAGTGGTCACTCCGTGCCCTCCTGAAGTCAACAACTATCTCTTTTGTTTTGTTCACATTCAGAGACAAGTTGTTGGCTCTGCACCAGTCCGTTAGCTGCTGCACCTCCTCTCTGTAAGCCGACTCGTCGTTCTTGCTGATGAGACCCACCACGGTCGTGTCATTGGCGAACTTGATGTTATGGTTCGAGCTGTGTGTTGCAGCACAGTCGTCGGTCAGCAGAGTGAACAGCAGTGGGGACGATGGTGGCGGCCTTGAAGCACGTTGGAATGGTGGCGCTGCTCAGGGAGATGTTGAAGATGTCAGTGAGAACATCTGCTAGCTGGTCTGCACATCCCCTGAGCACTCTACCAGGGATGTTGTCTCTCTCTCTCTCTCTCTCTCTCTATATATATATATATATATACACACACACACACACACACACACACACACACACACACACACACACACACACACACACACACACACACACACACACACACACACACACACACACACACACACACACACACACACACACATATATATATATAGATGGTCTCACTATATATTGCCTCTGCTTGTAAACCAACAGCCCCATCCTCAACCTGATCACTCCAGTTCCCATCCCCCTGTCAAATTAGCTTAAACCCTCCTGAACAGCTCTAGCAAACTTGCCCGCAAAGATATTGGTCCCCTCAGATTCACTTGTAGCCCATCTCTTTTGTACAGGTCATACCTTCCCCAGAAGAGATACCAATGCTCCATAAATCTGAAACCCTGCCCTTGCATCAGTTCCTCAGCCATGTATCCATCTGATGAATCATTTTATTCTTGCCCCCACTGGCTCATTACACAAGGAGCATACTGGAGATTATTACCTGGAGGTCCTATTTTTCACCTTTCTACATAGCTGTCTAAATCCTCTCTTTAGGACCTTCTCTCTTTTCCTTTCTATGTCATTGGTGCCAATATTTACCAATACGTCCATCAGCTCACCTTCCCTCATTAGAATGTCATGGACCTGATCTGAGATGTCCTTGACCCTGGCACCTGGGAGGCAATATCCCATCTGGGTCTCTCTATCATGTCCGCGAACTCTCCTATCTACTCCTCTAACTATGGAATCTCCTGTCACCACTGCATCCTTCCTCTGCCTCCTTCCATTTTGAGCCACAGCATCAGACTCGGCCGCTCCAGTTCCCCCCCCCCCCCCCAGTAGGTCGTCCCCACCTCCAACAGTATCGAAAACAGTATACTGGTTATTGAGGGGAACAGCCACAGTTGAACACTGTACCAGCTGCATATTTTCCTTCCCTCTCCTGACAGTTACCCATTCACCTGCCTCCTACAACCTCGGGGTGACTACGTCCCTGTAGCTCCTCTCTATCATCTCCTCAGTTTCCCTTCTGAGCCAAAGGTCATCGAATTGCAGCTCCAGTTCTATAACATGTTCCCCGAGGAGATGCACCTTGGTGTTTCTGGTGCAGATGTGGTTATCCAGGAGGCTGGAGGTCTTCCAGAATTCCCATATCTCACATACAAAATATAACAGCCCCTGGAGCCATTCTTACTGCCCTAACTATAAACTTACAGATGAAGAATGTGCAGTAAATAGCTTACTAGATACTTACATTGCCCACACCTGTTTTCATCCAAGCCTATCGACCCAAAAGGTCTCCCCACTCTAAGACTGGCCCACTCCAACAAGGGCCATTTTGCTTGCCCCGCCTTATTTTTATGTTACCTTGCCAATGAATCCTGAACTCTGATTGGCCATTCTTCAAGTTCCGAGAAGACGGCTACGAAGTGCTGATGTTTAAAGCTCCCTCCTTGATCTGAGTGAAGACACCATTATCTTTCACCTCCAAACTCCGATTGGCCACGGTTCGAGCTGTGAAGGACAATCTTTCAATAAGATTGTCTCTTATACTTGTGGTCTCCAAAGTTTTAAGTGCATCTTACTCAATCTTGTATCCCAGGAATCAATCAAGTTAATTTTGTTTGGTAGCTTTAAGACAAATTTAGTTATCCTTCGATGTTAAGATCTGGATGGCACAAAGTAATATATAGGTCTCCCTGAAACCCCGTACAATTACACCAAGCTTTCAGTATATTTGCTTCAGTACTGCTGAATATAGATAAGCCAGATTTCCAACAAGGGTGAATCTCAACAAAGATCATTTTCTCATTTTCCAGACTTCCTTTCTTCAGGTGCCAAATGATGACAGTCTCATCCCTATTGCAGCCCCTTTTGAGGACAGTGTGTGGCAATGCTTAGACTCTAGCTGGTACCACCAGACATGCAAGATCATGGTTTGAAGGTTCTTGTGGTGAGGCATCCTGTCAAGTGATTTTGAAGGTCGATATAAGGATGAGATTCACAGGATCTGAAGAATGTTTGTAATGAAGTATTGCCTATTGCAGCTCTCGGACACATCCTCATACCCTTCCTTGGGCCACAACCCACAAATGAACATCAGGTCATTGTCTCCCAGACCATTATAGATCTTCACAAATTAGGAGATCTCTTATCTGTAGCCTTCAACCCGATAGTGTCCCAATTGTGCACTGCCCATCTCTGTCTACGTAAGATACACAAACAGGACTGCCCTGGTAGACCCATTGTTTCTGCCTGCTCTTGCCCCAACAAATTATCTCTCCCTACTTTGATTCTGTCCTGTACCCTTTCCTGTCTATATCCAGGACACTTCTCATGCCCTTTATCATTTTGATAAATTCCAATTTTCTGGTCCCAACTGCCTCAGTTTTACCTTGGACATTCAGTCACTATACACCTCCCACTGCAGCAGGAAGGACTTGAGGTTCTCTAAGATCTCAAACAACCAAACATTTTTTCCTCCACTAACACTGTCATCCTCCTGGTAGAAAGTGTTCTTAAACTTTTAAGGTTATTTCAATTCCTCCCACTTTTCACAAATTAAAAGTGTAGTCATGACTTCCTGCTTGGGCCTTGAATAAGCCTGTCATTTTGTTGGCTCTGAAATTATCCTTGTTCCAAGCATGCTCTGCACACTTGCCCAACTCTCCCTCTACACTTACTGCATTGATGTTGCTTCCTTTTAGGGTGGTCACTTTTGTTACCTTTCCCACCAGCTTCCACCTGGTTTCTGTTTAACCTGAACTGTTTCTGACACCTTTTTATGGATCTCTTGGCTTCCGTTTCAGGAGACAAATTATCCTCTGTTATCTGTTATGAATAGCTAAGTCAAATACCTCTTCCCACCCTATTTCTATAAGGATGCTGTCACTCACAGTTTCTCTGTCTCTAACTCATCTGTTCTCAAGATGACTTTCCACTCTGGGGCATCAGAAAAGTCCTTCTTCGGCAAACATGGCTTCCCCTCTGCTGTGTTGGTGGAAACCTCACACACATTTCTGCCATTTCCCTTCTGCTCTCGCCCCCTTCTCCCCAGACAGAGCAATGATAAGAATTCTATCTGTCCTCACCATCCACTTCACTGCTTCCAGCATAGCGTTTCTGCCGGCTGTAATGAGATCCCACCACCAGTCTCATCTCCTCTTCCCTTCTTTCTGCTTTCTACAGTGACTACTCTCTGTGACATATCACTTATCCCTTCCCACACATCCCTCGTCGAACCCAGCACTTCCTACTGCAACTATAGAATGTGCAACACTTGACCCCCACCTCATTCCCTCACTACTATCTAGGGACGCAGACAACCTTCCAGATGATGCACTGTTGTTTTCCAAAGCAATCCTAATGGAGGATCTTCACCTGAAACATGATGTCCTGTTGCCTCCACAGATGCTGCTTGGCCTGCTGAGCTCTTTTAGCAGTTTGCTAACTTTCAGCAGCCTCTTCTGTCTCCATTCCCTGACTTACTATGGTCAAAGTTGTTGTTCAACACAAACTTTTCAGTGAGTGACAAGCACAGACAAGCTGAAAGCAACGACCACTTTTATACACAGTAACACTGGGGGGAGATAGAACCACAGCACAAAATAAAGGCAACTATGCTTGAGGAGGCTGTGAACAAAAGTAGCCATTAGGATGAGGGGCATATTTGTGTACAATTATCCACAAAATGCTGGAGGAACTCAGCAGGAAAGACAGCATCTATGGAGGGGAATAAACGGTTAATGTGTCAGGCCGAGTCTCATTCCTCTCTGTAGATGCTGTGTGATTTGCTGCATCCCTCCAGTATTTTGTGTGTGTTGCTCAAGATTCCCAGCATCTGCAGAATCTTTTGTGTATATGGGTACAATCAACCTCCTCCTTTGCTGAAGGTCCGTAGGTCATGGCTCTCCAGGCATTATACAGTTTGTTATTCAGATAAAATGGAAGACAGGGCAGGTAAATACTGCAGCACAGATGTGGCGTACACAACATTGAGAGCACTTTACACCTGACGACCTACTTCTTTCTTGCAACTGAACGAGAATAATACTTTTATAACCTCTTCATCTTGGGCATGTTCCACCTAGTTCTTGGTATGCTGTATGTCCTGACTCCACCTAGCTACATTCCTTGCATCTTAAAGTAATTGAACCAGAAGGTGAAAAGAATGATACTTTGGTCAGACTATTTTCCAAAGGATATGGCCTTGCTTTTGTTGTGATTGACCGGCTTTCGAGGCCAGTTTAAACTAGTTACAGATGCTCAGTTCCTTTGACAATAATCTGAAAATTTAACCTCTAGTCTATTAATCAGGACGTGTTCATTACAGACAACACATTTTATGTTACCTCATGTAAGTTATTCTCAGCTTCCTCAATAAGTTGTCTTCTTGTTTTTGTATGGGATTGTTTATGATTGGCTACATCTTTGACAATGTACAATCATAATTTAGTCACCTTCATTTCTTCCCATTTCAGTTCATTTGTTTGGTACAGTAGTTTTCTTGTGCAGTTTGGGCCATTTTCATGGTTTGTGATGGGCTAGCTTAATCAAAGTTGTTGTTAAAGAGGCACCAATGATACCACAATAGCAATAGGCTTTAGCACATTCTTCAATAATTTCCTGGAGTGCCTTCACTGTTAATGCACTTGTGCCAGTTTTTATTGATGTATTAACTATCTCTACTCATCATAATAATCTCTTCCAATTAATATTTTTTTCAGTGTTTCAGATTAGATTGTCTTTATTTGTTACATGTACATGAATCATCGAAACATACAGTGAAATGTGGTGTTTTGTGTCAATGACCAATACAGTCCCAAGAATTGTGCTGGGGGCAGCCTGTAAGTATTGCCATATTTTCGGTTCCAGGATATGCAGCTATATAGAATCTGGTCAGATCCCACTTGGAGTACCGTGCTCAGTTCTGGTCGCCTCACTACGGGAAGGATGTGGAAACCATAGAAAGGGTGCAGAGGAGATTTACATGGTTATTGCCTGGATTGGGGAGCATGCCTTATGAAAATAAGTTGAGTGAACTCGGCCTTTTCTCCTTGGAGTGACAGAGGATGAAAGGTGACCTGATAGAGGTGTACAAGATGATGAGAGACATTGATTATGTGGATAGTCAGAGGCTTTTTCCAAGGGCTGAAATGGTTGCCACAAGAGGGCACAGGTTTAAGGTGCTGGGGAGTTGGTACAGAGGAGATGTCAGGGGTAAGTTTTTTATGCAGAGAGTGGTGAGTGCGTGGAATGGGCTGCCGGCAACGGTGGTGGAGGCGGATACGATAGGGTCTTTTAAGAGACTTTTGGATAGGTACATGGAGCTTAGAAAAATAGAGAGCTATGGGTGAGCCTAGTAATTTCTAAGGTAGGGACAGGATCGGCACAATTTTGTGGGCCGAAGGGCCTGTATTGCGCTGTAGGTTTTCTATGTTTCTATAACATGCCCACAACTCACTCACCCTGATTGCACATTGTTGGAATGTGGGAGAAGAGCCATGTGATCATGTGGAGAACATTCAAGCTCCTTACAGAGAACAGCGGGAGTCGAACCCCAATCGGTGATCGCTGGGATCGTAAAGCAATTGCGCGACTGCTACACTATGGTTCCATCCTTTAACTTGTTCGTTCACTTGTCCTTTCCCAAATTTTGTCCATTGATTCCGCATCATTCTTTATTATAATTAGAATGTTTTACATTAACACCAGTTCTGTATTCCCAAATATAATTGGGGTCCTAATGATCATTGGACCATTAGCAGGTTTGGGTGTGGACATAATTAGCCATTTCTTCATAGTAAGTCTAATTTTGGGTTGGGGAGGCTTCTCAAATGTTAATCCCTACAAAATCCACTGATCCTCAAGCTGTAAGAGCACACACATCTCCCAATCCAAACCTACACAGCCCAGTTGCAGGAGCTACCCATACTGAATATGAGCCCAGCCTTACTCTATCCATCCTTATTTATTACTGCTAATAGATAATTATACTCTGATCAGTATTTTAATTTAGTTTCCTGATTTGAGGAAAGCTACATGTGGGTGCAGTGTTCAGCATCACTGGGAAAGGAATTGTGACAGGCTAAGGGGTGGCCCCTGCTCTTACTCCCGGAAGCCCTGCCATTTGCTCTCATCTTGGCTATTTCATCTGCCTTCCTTGGCAGTGATTCTCACCTTGTACATAATTCTCTTAGCTCCCACTTTAAACCCTCAGGTATTGTTTACAGCATCATTGCTGACATTAATGGTTTTCCATCTGCTGTTTTGCAGATATTTTGTGTAACGGATGTTTGAGCCAGAGCAGATTGTGTTTGCTGGGAGAAATATGTAGAAAGAGAGACTCCAAACACCAATTTGGCCCGTTATTCACAGAAGAGTGGGCAATAGACTCCTATCAGCTCTGATTTATGGGTCAGAGTGCCTGCATCGTGTTTTTCTCTCCCCTTTTCTCCTTAACTGACACCAACTACGTATTTATCCTATGATACCCTTGGGTGCATATTTGATCTAAATCCTTTCTCTGTCTTCCACATCTCCTCAATTGGACTAGTGGGGCTTTACCCTAGTAGTTCACACATTTAATGCTTCTAATCTCATATCTCATATCCATCCCTCCTATTTTAAATGTCCTCCTAACAATCCAAATCCCACAGCCTGTTAATCCTAGCCTCCAATTCCAGATCTGACCATGATGGGTGAGAAGGATAATTGACTGTATTCTAGTAAACGTGGCAAAGTCACGGCCTAAAATGGGGCTGGAAGGGCCTATTCAAATCACTGTCCATTACGCTGCTGGCAGTTAGGGCAGCAATGAAGGTCCTCTATCTCTGTCTGTCATACCGTCGCACACAGATATAGAAGAATTGTTCTTTACTGTTTCTGTAACAATTTTTTCTGACTAGTCAAAGTTGTTACACTGAGCTGATCCCCCAAACCTGGAGGACCGATGGACCACTCTTAATCTGGCTTCTACCCTTTGACATATTTGACATGGGTGACCCTACCAAGAGTCAAAGCACAAGGCCCTGACTGCAGCCAACATAGTTCTTGGGGTCGTTAAGGCATTCAAGCCTCCAAACCCTACGACAAGGTTGTGTCCTCTTGAGGGGAAAGGCCTATTACTGTGCTATGTGTCTAAATTTTATAAAAAGCTGGTGTGGTATACAAATCCATTTGCAACTCTTTGTGTTCTACTTGTACTTCACATACTTCCTCAACTGAATTAATGAAGACATTTATGGCATAATTTTTACTAATTCTTTTTAGTCCCCCATTCAGTGTAAGAAACACCTGAGGACCATCATTGATGCCAATCAGGGTAATTCTTAAATCACTCTCCTCTTTACTTTGTCACTTATTCTTCTGATAGAAGGATCAGTACAAAGCAGGATCTCAATCTGTCCTTTAATAGATTCAGCAGTGACTCAATCACACTTCATTTCACTTTTTCACTTTTGAGCCTGTGACATATTAGCCAGGGACTGGACAATGCACCAATGAATAGAGGGAAAACAAGTCCATTTGTCAGCTGTCCCATAAATTTAAAAGTGGGTTTGTATTGATCCTTTGGGTGTAAGGGAATTACTACAATCTATCAGCTATATTTTACAGTAAAAATATGGTAGAGTAGGGAATATTCCTAATGGCGATTATTGTATGGAATTAATCTGGAATGTTCTTTCGTGGGTTTCTGAGACCAAGAATCATCTTTTTTATAGTCAGCTAAATAAGTGTCTTTGCACGTATGGCTGGAGGCCTCGGTGCTCCTTGTTCTATAAATGTAGCAGACTTTTCCAAATTTTTCTTGGTCTTAAGGAAAAGTGTACTGTTTCTGTAGTTGGGATATCAGCTCTATCCCTGTCTGCACTTCCAGCCCTATCACATTCTCTGGATGAAGGCTTCAGTTCCCACCCTCATAAGGTAAAACAGCTACGACTTTACTGTCAGTTACTGTCCGTGATCACATTCTGTGCCTACAGTCTCTGCACTTAAATAGCTCCAGCTGACTGTGGTCTCATTTCATCATCGTCAATGATCACTTTGTTTGGAACGGCCCACTCTGAAAACATCGAGATTTTAATACTGTCCCAGCCAGAGAATTGCCATGAAACTTTCCTTTGGATGGACAATAAACTGTGACCTGGCTATGCTTGTATCTCAAAGAATAAAAAAAGCCTGACAAAACCAGGGAGGGAAATGCCTATTGCAGTGTCTATTAAAGGCCAATTAATGGACATGCGTAGACATTGTAAGAGTGGACACGAGTCCTGAGGCTGGATGTGATTCCTTCATGCCCTGAGATGCATGTTTCCATGACTCCCATGCTCTTGCAATTGCCAAGACGCAGTCCCGTATGTGAACGTTTTCTCGTATGTGCCCATCCCGTGAGCCATACAGGGTCCAGAAGGCTACTCTTGTGGTTGTACTTTCTACAGTGGTTCTTCATAGATCAATGAAGTGCGGCTGGGGTGGGAGGGCGCCGTGATGGAAATGTTCAACGGGTCAATTTAACATCAGAGAATGTACAACCTGAAATTCTTACTCTTTGCAGACATCCACAAAAGAGAAAAAAGCCGAAGAATGAATGACAGAAAATATTACAAGCCCAAAGCCCCCCTCCCTCTCCCTTGCACAGGCAGCAGTGGAAGCCTCAACCCTCCCTGCTCCCTCTTCCCCCACTCGCTCCAGCAAAAGCATCAAAGCCCCACCACCCACCATGCAAGAAGCAGCAGAGGCCCCAAAGTGACCATGATGTAGAGTCCATCAAAAACTACTGTCCACCCCAACACTTTGATACCTCAGACAGGCTGTCTCTCTCACTAGCGAGGGAGAGAGAGATACCACTCCTGCAACAAGAGGGGAGACCAGCTGCTCTTGCGAGGTTTCAGTGTTGCAATAAAGCCTGCCTAGACATAAGCTCAGCAGTATCCTGGGGTGCAGAGCAATTGTCTAGATAAAAAATCTTCCTGTAATTCCCTTACCACCAATCGAATCACTCAGTGGCCAACTCCTTAGTGCTCCAGGTACACTCAGTCAGTTGTCTTCACACCAGTCACTGCCTGTTCATCACTTCCAACAGGCATGTTCCTTGGAATGTGAAATGCTAGAGGAGGGCTGTCTCATCTACATAGATAGATAGATAGATACTTTATTCATCCCCATGGGGAAATTCAACTTTTTTTCCAATGTCCCATACACTTGTTGTAGCAAAACTAATTACATACAATACTTAACTCAGTAAAAAATATGATATGCATCTAAATCACTATCTCAAAAAGCATTAATAATAGCTTTTAAAAAGTTCTTAAGTCCTGGCGGTAGAATTGTAAAGCCTAATGGCATTGGGGAGTATTGACCTCTTCATCCTGTCTGAGGAGCATTGTATCGATAGTAACCTGTCGCTGAAACTGCTTCTCTGTCTCTGGATGGTGCTATGTAGAGGATGTTCAGAGTTATCCATAATTGACCGTAGCCTACTCAGCGCCCTTCGCTCAGCTACCAATGTTAAACTCTCCAGTACTTTGCCCACGACAGAGCCCGCCTTCCTTACCAGCTTATTAAGACGTGAGGCGTCCCTCTTCTTAATGCTTCCTCCCCAACACGCCACCACAAAGAAGAGGGCGCTCTCCACAACTGACCTATAGAACATCTTCAGCATCTCACTACAGACATTGAATGACGCCAACCTTCTTAGGAAGTACAGTCGACTCTGTGCCTTCCTGCACAAGGCATCTGTGTTGGCAGTCCAGTCTAGCTTCTCGTCTAACTGTACTCCCAGATACTTGTAGGTCTTAACCTGCTCCACACATTCTCCATTAATGATCACTGGCTCCATATGAGGCCTAGATCTCCTAAAGTCCACCACCATCTCCTTGGTCTTGGTGATATTGAGACGCAGGTAGTTTGAGTTGCACCATATCACAAAGTCCTGTATCAGTTTCCTATACTCCTCCTCCTGTCCATTCCTGACACACCCCACTATGGCCGTGTCATCAGCGAACTTCTGCACATGGCAGGACTCCGAGTTATATTGGAAGTCTGATGTGTACAGGGTGAACAGGACCGGAGAGAGTACGGTTCCCTGCGGCGCTCCTGTGCTGCTGACCACCATGTCAGACCTACAGTCTCCCAACCGCACATACTGAGGTCTATCTGTCAAGTAGTCCACTATCCAATCCACCATGTGAGAGTCTACTCCCATCTCCGTTAGTTTGTGCCTTAAGATCTTGGGCTTCCCTACTTAATAACATTGCAAATACATATTATTATGAGGGACATGCAGAGGATGGGTAGTAGGAAACTTTCCCCCATGACAAAGACGTCAAAAACTAGACTGCATGGAGTAATGGGTAAGTGATTTGGAGGGGTTCTGCGGACGAACTTTCCATTCCATAGGGTAGCTGGAATTTGGAATGAACTGCCTGAAGGCATTCAGGAGCAATTGAGCTGCTAATGCATAAAAGATCACGTGCTGGTGGATAAATACTTGAGGGGCAGAATAGCCTGTTTATGTGCTGTGAGAACGAATGACACAACGACTCAATGTCACGATCTGTGCACAAAGTCCCTCATCACTCCGAACTTCAGCTACAGCTTCAATTTTTGCAATCATCAAGTCAGAAATTCGAAAGGATCACTGTTAAAATTTTTAATACAGTTGTTTGACTTTCTTGAAATTGTTTGAAATTGGCCTTGAAGAACACAGACTTGTAATATGTGATTGCTTTAGTCAATTGTAAACAAGCATCTCAAGGCTGGCTGATTAGTTTTGCAAAGTATGGAGCCATATACAATACATTTTTTTAAAATTAGTCTTAGAATAAAACTCTGAGGGCATTTAACATTTCCTATTGATAAATTGTATTACTATCATCAAAACGTTCCCTCAGGTTGTACGCAAATTCATCTTGATCTACCTGGCATCTGCAGAACTTCAATATTTTGCATAATGGTAAATTTAGCATATTTTCTTTTCATACCACAAGGGCAAACTTGGTCACTTGGACACTTCTGCATACTGAAACACAAATATCTTGAAACCAAAATGTCACTGTATAGAAATACTTGATTCATTTCGGCAGGAAAATGTTTAGCTTTTGGATGTTTTCAAATTATAAATATTTAAAATGGAGACTATTTGCTTTATTGTTTGTTTGTAGTTCTCTGCCAATTAGTCTTGATTTATCCAACTTGCCAACACATGCTGGTGACTCATTGTTCATCAAATTCAGCAGTTTCAACCACTTTTACTCTTGTAGGAACTGAAAGTTCCTGAAAGCAGGCATTTTGGACTACATTATGTGTATCTGTTTAATCATTTATGCAAGTTTTCTAAAATTGCTGAACTATGAACGCAAAGATAACATTGAATTTTTCTCTTTTATTTTGACGAAAAACACATTAGTTTATTATGCGCTGTGTTGTATAACATGGGCGATCTTGATCTTGATATTGTTCTTGACCAGTTCTTCTTCAGAAGTGGTTTGTTATTGCCTTTTTCTGGGCAATGTCTTCACAAAACGGGTGACCCCTGCCATTATCAGTGGTCGCATAACCAGGACTTGTGATACGTACCAGCTGTTCATACAACCATGCACCTCCTGATCCCATGGCTTCACGTGACCCTGATAGAGGTGGCTAAGCAGGTGCTACACCTTGCCCACCTTGACCTGCAGGCTAGCAGAGGGAAGGAATGCCTTGCACCTCCTTTGGTAGAGACGTATCTCCACCCTGCCACCCAAAGTGTCATTATTAATTCTTAAAGAGAATTGAAACAGAGGGTGGCCCACTTTTATAATTTATATGTACAGGGATTCATCGTCTGAATTCTGCATTTATCCTTCATTTAGTTTTGACAATTGGGATTTCATTTCATCTTAAACATAAGACTAGGTTGAAGGCACAATCTTTAGAATGAAAAATAAACAACTGTAATTAGTATTTAAATATTCTAGTTTTTTTTCCAACACAATACATAAAACTTATCTCTGGTGTTTTAAAAATATTTAACGTGCCCTTTTCTCGGTGGCACAATTCTTAATTATCAATGTAAAAGGACATTCACAAGCACTATATTAATCAGGAGTCTCTACTATATTTTGTTTATATTTGTATACTTTTTATGAATAATTAAATCCTAGTTTCAAATTGGAGAAAAAAATGTGGTTTAAAGTCATGTTTAATGTAACTTGCCAAGTATTGCACACAAAGGAAAATCTCAAACTACATTATTCATTTTGGAAGCGAGTTAGTATCCTGGCTCTAAATAACCCAGTAGTTAAATACAATGATGATAGAAATCTGTCTTTGTTTTATTTTGATCCATAAAACATAATATTAAATTAAAACAATTGATGTAATTCATTACAACATCAGATGTAAAAGTACTAACTGTGCTAAAACAGTAATCAATTTCCTGTCTGACTGAAAAATCACCTACAGCACAATTGTGAAATGACCTACAGTATATGATGAAAATACAGTGAAATCGATAACAACAGCTGGGACAGGGCGAAGAGTGAAGGAGATTAATGCTGTTGAGTAGGAATAGACTAGCGAAGGGAAGAATCTATGAAACACCTGTGTTATTGGGAAAAGAATAAGTGAATGATAGTTCCCATCCACAACCACCCTCCTCTGTTTGGCAAGACTGGTCTGCACCTTCAGCTTTTCCCACTTTCTCCAAACTCAAGGGTAGCCATGGGCACCTGCATGGGCCCCAGCTGTGCCTGCCTTTTCACTGGCTAATGTAGAACAGTCAATATTCCAAGCCTTCCCTGGTAACGCTCCCCAAATCCTCCTTTGCTATATTGATGACTGCAGTGGTGCTGCTTCCTGCACTAATTTCATCCACTTTGACCCCAACTTCCACCCTGCGCTTTAATTCACTTGGTCCATTTCTGACACCTCTCTCTCATTTCTTAATCTCATCTCTGGAAGCATTTCTCACGGCTATCTTGATAATACCTCTTATCACCCTGTTTCCAGGATGGGGCTTTCCTTTCCAGGACATTGGAGATGTCCTCCTTCAAAGAAAGGGGTTTCCCTTCCTCCACCATTGATGCTACCCTCACCGGCATCTCCTCTGCTTCCCAGATGTCTGCACTCATCCCATCTTCCCATGCCAGGGTTATAGTTCCTCTTGTTCTCACCCTACCACCCCATGAGACTCTGCATCCAATACATCGTTCTTTGCAACACCCACCATCTACAGCTGGATACTACCACCAAACACATCTTTACCTTCCCCCACCTCTGAGCTTTCATCAGTGATTGCTTCCTCCGTGATCTCCTTGTCCATTCATCCCTCCCCCACTAATCTCCCTCCTGGGACATACTTCTACAAGTGACAAAAATGCTACACATGTTTATTCACCTTTGGGAGTTCAAAGTGATTGGCATTAGTGTATTTTGCCTGTTCAGATGCATTGTCAAAATGGTCTTCTTTTAATTTTCAAATATAGATTTAACCGGTACTAATAATTACTTAGGTGAGACCAAGCACAGGCTTGGTGTCTGTTTTACTGAGCACTTGTGTCTGTTCTCCATGGCCATCCAGAGTCTCTGCTTGCAACCTATTTTAATTCCACTCCCCATTCCCACGTGGACCTCTCTGTCCTCTGCCTACTTCACTACCAGGGTGAGACCAGATGGAAACTGAAAGAACACCACTTCATGTTTCACCTGGGTAGACTGAATATTGAATTCTCTAATTTTCAGGGAAACCACTCCCTCTCTGACCCTTTCTTCTTCTTCAGGGCTTCCCTTCTTTCCAAGCCAAAACTCCAACCCTTCTGCACCTCACCCCCATCTCCCAGTTTATTCTCCCATCTACACCATCTGCCCATCACCGACAATCACACCCCCCCCCCCCCCCGCCAACTGTTCCGATTTGCTCACTATACTAATTTGGTTTCTCTTCAACTTCCTTCCTTATCAGATTCCATAACCTGAAGCTTTCAATGACAGTATCATTTTCCAGCCTTTATGATTTCCCCCACCCAACCATCCGTCACTTGGATCCACTCATTGCTTTCCAGCTCTCGCCCTGCATCTCCCGGTCACGTCTTAATACCTTCCCCCTACTTTTTCCATTAAGTTGAAGGGGCTTGACCTGAAATATCGCCTGCTCATTCCCTCCCAAATCGCTGCTGGGCATTCTGAGTTTCCTCAGCAGTTTGTTTATTTGCTCCAGGTTCCTGTATCTGCAACCTCTGGCATCTCCAGAAATAATACGACCCATTCCTCTTCTGACAAATTTTTCTATAAACTGGTAAACTACAGGGCCTGCAAACTTAATTTATGTAATCTTTTAACGTAATTAACATTTTAAGCCTATTATCACTGTTTTGTTGACACTGCACTCAATTTATTATGCAAGATGTAATGTCAGAATTATCATTAATACCATAAGGTGTAGGAGTGTCAGGGATTACCAGATACAATATGGGCCACTTGGGCCAATAAAATTGTTTCCATGCTGTACTACATGGAAACAATTTTTTGTAGACATATACTACATGTCTACAAAATAAACAGCATTTGGCCATTGGGCTTCTAAGACCATAAGATATAGGAGCAGATTTAGGCCATTTGGACATCAAGTCCGCACTTCCATTTCATCATGGCTGATACAATTTTCCTCTCTGCCCCATTCTCCTGTCTTCTCCCTGTATCCCTTCATGCCCTGACCAATCAAGAAACTCTCAACCTCTGCCTTAAATATACATAAAGACTTTGCCTCCACAGCTCCCTGTGGCAACAAATTCCACAGATTCATCACTCTTTGGCTAAAGAAATTCCTCCTAATCTCCATTCTGAAAGGACACCCCTCTATTAAGGGATGTTTTTTACACAGAGAGTGGTGAGTGTGAGGAATGGACTGCTGGCGATGGTGGTGGAGGCAGATACGATAGGGTCTTTTAAGAGACTCCTGGATAGGTACATGGAGCTTAGAAAAATAGAAGGCTATGGGTAACCCTAAGTAATTTCTAAAGTAAGTACATGTTCAGCACAGCATTGTGGGCTGAAGGGCCTGTATTGTGTTGTAGGTTTTCTATGTTTATTGTGAGGCTGTGTCCTCTGGTCATTGACTCTCCCACCATAGGAAACATGCTCTCCACATCTACTCAATCAATACCTTTCCCCATTTGATGTTTCAATTATGTCACCCGTTATTCTTTGGAATTCTGGTGAATACAGGCCCAGAGCCATCAAACACTCTTCATATGACAAGCCATTCAATCCTGGAATCATTTTTGTGAACCTCCTTTGTACCTCTCCAGTCTGCATCCTTTCTAAGATAAGAGGCCCAAGACTGCTCACAATTCTCCAGGCCTCACCAGTGCTTTATTAAGTCTCAACATTATATCCTTGCCTTTATCTCCTAGTCCTCTTGAAGTGAATACTAACATTGCATTTGCCTTCCTCTCCACAGACTCAACCTGCAAATTAACCTTTAGGGAATCCTGCACAAGGACCCCCAGGTCACTTGGTGCCTCAGACATTTGAATTTTCTCTCCATCCTTCTATCTTGTCTACCAAAGTACATGACTATACATTTCCTGACACTGTATGCCGTCTGCTACTTCTCTGCTCATTCTCCTAATCGGCCCAAATCTTTCTGTAGCCTCCCTATTTCCTCAGAGCTACCTGTCCCTCCACCTATCTTTATATCATCTGCAAACTTTGCAACACAGCAATCAATTCCATCGACAAAGTAACTGACATATAATATAAAAAGAAGCAACCCCAACACTGACCCCTGTGGAACACCATTATTCACCAGCGGCCAGCCAGAAAAGACTCCCTTAGTCAATCAGCCACTGCTTTATTCGTACTGGTATCTTTCCTGTAATACCATGGGCTCCATAGCTTGTTAAGCAGCCTCATCGAGTCTTCTCTGCCATTTGGTCATGGCTGATATTTTTCCAAAGCCATTCTCCCTCTTTACAACCTTATTAATCAAGAACTTTTTAATCTGTCTTAAAGATGCCTTTCTCCACAGCTGTGGCAAGGAATTCCGCTGATTCGCCCCCTCTGGCTGAAGAAACTCTTTCACAATCTCCTAGATTGATAGAGCAGGAACTTGTATTCTCGCAGTGCTCGAGATGTAAAGGCCATCATTTAGCTCAACACCTCTTTTTCATTACTTTGCTCCAGTCTTAACAGCTGGGAAAAATATGTGCGCGCACCTGTTTTTTTTTAAATAAGGCCTTCATGGCTCCTATCCTTTGATCGTTTTGAAATAACTTAAGTCCAAAAATTAAGATCTACTTTTTACCAACATTGAAGTTGCTTTGTCACAATGTTGGCGATTTGCCGAATCTGTTAATACTGTAACCCTTTGTATTTCCGTTCTTCTGTTGACACCTGCAATAGCACCCAGGCTTTTTCTGCCGCCTGTGGGATTGTACTTCACCATACAGTACCAGTGTTTGGTGAGTACTCTAGTTTCATCACTAAAACATATCATTTGAGGTCGTGAACAATCAATTAAATTTCCTAATTAGGTCAGTAATTTGCCGTCCATTCCATGAGATTCCGATTCAAGTAATATTCTCACATAGGAATTTTATCACACGCCTTCGGTGTGCGTTTAAATGACAGCCGCAAACATTGGACTCGGAGTCGGTACAGGGAGGCAGTTGACAGCCCAGTGAATTTTGTCGTTCAACCCTGTTGAATTCCTGCGTTCCCATTCGCTTAACCTGCGCTTCTGCTGCGAAATAGGGATTGTGATGTGATTGCGCTTTAACTTTACGTTCCTCCTTCTAGCCCTTACGTCAGAAGCTGCCGCTTGGCTTCGCTCCTACGGGGAACAGTGCTATTCAAGGCGAGAGGTTGCCGCATCAGGGGATGAGCAAAAGAGACAATGTGGATTCTTTCGTTTGCGTTGTTATTATTGAATTTGCACGTGCTTGAAGGTTAGTACATGTGTTTTTCAAAGATAAATCTTAACAATTATTTTGGAATTGACAATGGTGGGTCATGTTTTCATGCCAGTCCATTGAATGTAATGGTGTTTAGAGTTGAAATAAAACGGCATGCCGAAGGATATTGATTTTCACCCGTATTCTCTCCAGCCCAAACGTTAATGTAAACGTCCATCATCCGATTCATTGCCAGGTTTTTTGCTTTAAAATATGTTAGTAATTAACATCCTTTCAGTTTTTTAAATTACAGCTGCTGAGCAGGACAGCTATTTCCTGGTATAGTAATGTTTTTAATGGATCATATCAGGTTTTAGTAGAACTGTATTGCCTTGCCTACCAGGAGCTGGTTCTGGTGGCAGCTCGGTGCGGGGCGCACATCGTGTATTTTTGCATTGCTATAGCTGGGTTTTTGTTTTATTTTTTTTGCCATGTTTGAACCGTGTAAATAAAAACCGATTCCCCTCGCCCCCCTCCGCCGTTCAGGTACTCGGCTGCACTGTGACGAGGGTCAGTTTCAATGCAAGAACAATCGGTGCATCGCGTTACTCTGGCGCTGCGATGGAGACGACGACTGTATGGACAACAGCGATGAGGACGACTGCCGTGAGTACCATCAAATGATGAAATGCCAGTGGGAAGTGAGGTTGTTTAACACGTTGTGGCCCGCAGCCAAGGTGCTTGGTGAATTACTCCAGATTGCACTAGGACCAATCGGGCCCCTTGGCAGGGCAACACATGTCCACCACCGGCTGCTTCGCTGTGGGATGACAGTAACTTTACCCGGGCTTCGTTGTAAATGAGCGGAAATGTGTCGGCTTGTGTTTCGAAGCAAGGCGATCTAGTCGTTGGCTGGCCATGGAACAGCAGATATACCACGTGGCTGTAAAGCGCCAATAGGCAGTGGCAGTTTAGGCACGCCCCTTTATCTTTTAAGCCCCGCCAATAAGGTGTAGTTCATTCATTCAGTGTAAGGTCAACCCTTCGGTGACCTGCGAGGAGTAGGAAGTGTGTTGATCCAAAGCTGCATGAATTGTGTCGCTTACGTAAAGTACAACCAGAGCAAAAAAAATTAACACGGCAGTAAATTGTTCTGGAGCAGTGGCCTTCATTCTTAAACTTTTCTCCAGCATTTGATACCATCGCCAAATCACCCGTCGCGTTGCGGGAACCAATCGAATTTCTCGGTGACGGCAGCTAATTTAAAGGAAGGAGTGGGTGTTGGTTGCGTTGCTCACTGGTCAGTGTGACTTAGTTATCAGGGAATTCAAATGGCAAATAAACCTTCATGAAGAGTGTTGTTGTGTTTAGTGTGGAAAAGAAGGAAGAACATTTAAAGAGTATATTGAGTTGGTGAAATAGAGTAACACACACAAAATGCTGGAGGAACTCAGCAGTGAAATAGTGTTAAATTATCGGAATAAGAAATTTACGGTTCCCTGACTTAAAAAAAGATTGTCGATTATAGCAACAAGAATACTGATTTTTTTTTTTTAGCAACGAGCAAAAAATGCTGGAGGAATTCAACAAGTCAGGCGGCATCCGTGGAGGAGAAAAAGCCTTGCATCAGGAATGCGAAGGAAGGGGGCAGAAGTCAGAATGAGAAGGTGGGGGTGGGGGAGGGAAGAAGTATAAGATGGCTGGAGATAGGCAAGACCAGGTGAGGATGAAGTTAAGTGGTGTGTTGGGGGTGTGGGATGAAGTAGGATGTGGGTTCCCATTTCAGAGTGTCTGAGGTGTGCTCCTTTTTCAAGGAGCAGGGTTTCCCTTCTGTCGTCAATGCTGCCCTCATTCACATTTGCCCTCAACTGGTCCTCCCACCATTCTAGCAGAGATAGGGGTTCCCTTGCTCTTAGCATCCCGCGAGCCTCCACTCTCCATAACCTTTGCCATGTCCAACAGGATCCTACCTCTTTCCCTTCCGCTCCCCACTCCGCTTTCTACAGGGATCACTGTCCACGTGACTCTTGTTCACCCGTTTCTCTCCACTGCCCTTCCTTACAAGTGTTATACCTACCCCTGCACCACTTCCCTCACCACCACTGGGTTCCCCAAGCAGTCCTTGGGTCAGGTGGCACTTCACCTGCATCTGTTGCTCCTGATGTGGCCTCCTCTACTTCAGAGAGACCTGGCACGGATTGGGGGGACTGCTCTGCCATTCGCTGCAAAAGACAGGATCTCCCAGTGGCTACCCATTTCAGTTCTATTTCCCATTCATATTCTGACATGGTGAAGCCAGACTCGGTAGCAACACTTACTCTTCTGCCTGGGTAGTCTCCATCCTGATGGTATGAACATCAATTTCTCTAACTTCTGGTAATTTCAACTACCCCCACCTCTTCTTGACATTCTCAATTCTAGTTACCTTCTCACCCTAAGCGAGAGAAAATCTGCAGATGCTGGAAATCAGAGCAACACACAATGCTGGAGGAACTCAGCCCGAAACGTCAACAGTACTCTTTTCCATAAATGCTACTTGGCCTTTTGAGTTCCTCCAGCATTGTGTGTGTGTGTGTTACCTTCTCACCCCTTCTCCTAAGCTGCCCATCACCTCCCTCTGGTTCCCATTGTCCTCTCCTATTGGATTTTTTTCAGCCCTTTACTCCTTGCACCTATCTCCTTCCAGCTTCTACAATCAAATCCCTTTCCCCACCCACCTGGTTTCACCAATCACTTGCCAGCTTGTACTCCATCCTATTACACCCCCCCCACCTTATTCTGCTTCTGCTCCCTGCCCTTCCAGTTATGATGAATCATCTTAGTCCAAAATGTCAACTGTTAATTCCCTTCATAGATGCGACCTGAACCCCTTCAGCAATTTGTGTGTGTTGCTTCAGATTTCCAGCAACTGCAGAACCTCTTGTGTTTATGAATTGCTGAATTTTTAAGTGGTGTGAGACATGAGGAAATGTGTCTGGGGTGTACTTGGGGTACCGAATCTTTTAGAATTTAGTAACCTGGATGCTGGGTCCAGGTTGTTTTTGGGGTAAGCTGTGTCTGAGGTGGATCGGTCAGGATGTTGAATGGTGGAGTAGATCTGAAGCCCTAAATGGTCTGATCTGCGTAGGTTTTTGAAATGCAAGACTGATTGCCGGGAGAGTTGGGTTGCTGTGATTGAGTGTGAGTAAAATAAAAATGTTTGTTTGTTTTTGGTGTTAACAACTGTCCAAAAGCTTCATGTCCGCTTTTAGTAATTTCAAGCTCAAGTGCAAATTTTCATTCCCTCATATATTCTACATGTTTTAAAAGCGTTACACCATTTGTTATAATCACTCTTTTTGAGTAAGTTTCACATCTCCCCACTATTGGGTTTCCCACTGCTCATCTTTTACTAGATAAGTATAGCTTTGTTTTAAATATTTTCCTTGTTAATCTTCTCTACTCTGCCTCTATTCTTCTGAACACACGACAACCAGAACTGTATGCAGCTCTCTAAATGTGATTGACTCAAAGTCTGGTGCAATTTTACTATGAAGTCCCAGGCTTTTCAGTTTTTTAGTAATAAAGCCTTGTGTTTTGCTTCTGCTCATGAAGTGCAATATTAGTACTCGAAATATCTATTGGTTCCTCTGTCCCCATCAGGACTTGAAGCTTCCAAGTAAGAAAATTACCTTTCTACAAAAGTATACTCCCTTTTGTGTTGAACATTTGCCCGTGATTTATCAATTTGCATGTTTATTAATGTCCTCGTTGTGAGTTTCCTAATCCTGCTTCAGTATCAGGATTTTGATCCCAACATTCAAATAACTAAAGTAAACTGTAAATAGCAGTTGTCACAGCACTAATCCTTGTGAAATACCACTATCCATTTCCTCCTCTGAACAGCCCCCATTTGAACAGTTCCCCTTTTGGAACAAATGAACCACCTATTCTGCTGGCACACCGCATTCTTCAAACTTGAAAGAAGGACTTGGACAGATTAGGAGAATGGACAAAGAGGTGGCAGATGGAATATAGTGTAGGGAAGTGTACAGTCATGTGCTTTGGTAGAAGGAATAAAGGCATACACTATTCTCTGACACAGAATTCAGAAGTGAGTGGACTTGGGTGTCCTGGTGCAGGATTCCCTAACGGTTATCTTGCGGGTTGAGTCGGTGGGAAGGAAGGCAAGTGCGGTGTTGGCATTCGTTTCAAGAGGACTGGAATATAAAAGAAAAGATGTAACGCTGAGGCTTTTTAAGGAATTGGTCAGACCACATTTGGGAGTATTGTGAGCTGTGTTGGGCCCCATATCTAAGAAAGGATGTGCTGATGTTGGAGAGAGTCCAGAAAAGGTTCATGAGAATTAACGTACCAGGCAGGAATGATGGCTCTGGGGCTGAATTTGTTGGAGTTTAGAAAAATAAGGGGGGGAGGGGGGGAAATCTTGTTGAAGCCTGCTGAATATTGAAAGGCCTATATAAAGTAGACGTGGACAGGGTGCTTCTAATAGTGGGAGGGTCTAGAACCAGAGGGCACAGCTTTATACTGCAAGGATGTCCACTTAGAAAAGAGATGAGGAAAAATTTCTTTAGCCAGAGGATGGTGAATCTGTGGAGTTATTGCCACTGATGCCTGGTCATTGGGTATATTTTATGTGGATGTCAATAGGAGGCTAATTAATAAGGGCATCAAATGTTACGGGAAGGAGAATGGGTCTGAGAGGAAAAATAAGTCAGTCGTGATCAAATTGTGGTGCGGATCGATGGGCTGAATGGCTTAGTTCTGGCTCCCATGTCTTATCCTCTTATTACGAGGTACATTTTGGGAATTTTTTTGAAATCTAGATAAACTGCATCCATTGAATTCCTATTGACTAAGTCATTTTTAAGATATAAAGGCTGCAGTTAACATACAAGTAATCCTCTGAGTTAGAGATTAGATTTCAGTGATTCCTATTGCTGAGGACATAACATGGATTTCTTGACCTTTTTTTAAAAACTTTGATTCTCAGGACAAATTTAAAATTCTGCACGTTTATAAGGGGTGATTGATAAGTTCGTGGGCTAAGGTAGAAGGAGCCAATTTTAGAAAACCTAGCACATTTATTTTTCAACATAGTCCCCTCCTACATTTACACACTTAGTCTAGCGGTCGTGGAGCATACGGATCCCTTCTTTGTAGAAGTTGGCGTCTTGGACCTCCAGAAGCGTTCCACAGCAGGGGTGATTGATAATTTCATGGCCTAAGGTAGAAGGAGATGAGTTATTAACTTGAAACTTTTTGCGTAATCACTCGAGTTGAACTGCACGTGCATATAACGAGAGCTGTATAACTCATCCCCTTCTACCTTAGGCCACAAACTTATCAATCACCCCTCGTACTTCTAATCCTGCCCACTGAAAGAAAAATCATTCTGCAGAGAGCCGTGTAATGCTCTCTTTTATCTCTGGTTTTCATTAATTGTTAAACACCCCTCTTTCTGCTTTCCACAGGGATTGCTCCCTACATGATTCCCTTGTCCACTCGTCCCCCCCATCCCTTCCCACCGATCTCCCTCCTGGCGCTTATCCTTGTAAGCGGAACAAGTGCTACACCTGCCCTTACACTTCCTCCCTCACCACCATTCAGGGCCCCAGACAGTCCTTCCAGGTGAGGCGACACTTCACCTATGAGTCGGCTGGTGTGGTATACTGCGTCCGGTGCTCCCGGTGTGGTCTTTTATATATTGGTGAGACCTGACACAGACTGGGAGACTGTTTCGCTGAACACCTACGCTCGGTCCGCCAGAGAAAGCAAGATCTCCCAGTGGCCACACATTTTAATTCCACGTCCCATTCCCATTCTGATATGTCTATCCATGGCCTCCTCTACTGTCAAGATGAAGCCACACTCAGGTTGTAGGAACAACACTTTATATACTGTCTGGGTAACCTCCAACTTGATGGCTCTAACTTCTGTTAATGCCCCTCCTCCCCTTCTTACCCCATCCCTGATATATTTAGTTTTTTTCCCCCCTCTTTTTTTCTCTCTCTCTGCCCATCACTCTGCCTGTTCTCTATCACCCTCTGGTGCTCCCCTCCCCCTTTCTTTCTCCCTAGGCCTCCCATCCCATGATCCTTTCCCTTCTCCAGCTCTGTATCCCTTTCGCCAATCACCTTTATGACTCACCCCACCCCTCCGGTCTTCTCCTATCATTTTGGATTTCCATCTCCCCCTCCTACTTTAAAATCTCTTACTATCTTTCCTTTCAGTTAGTCCTGACGAAGGGTCTCGGCCCGAAATGTCGACACTGCTTCTCCCTATAGATGCTGCTTGGCCTGCTGTGTTCCACCAGCATTTTGTGTGTGTTGCTTGATTTTTGCCTCTTTCCGCTTTTCAAGCACTGAGTTCCAAACACCTGTATCATTCTGAGTGAAAGTTTGTTTACCCATTTTCCTCTTTAGTCGTTCCCATTACTTTAAATTTATGCCTCCGCTTGGCTTTTGACCCCTTTGATAAAGAATACAGTACAGGTCTTCCTTAGTTTATCTGGTTTTCAGTTTATTTTTATGTACGGGTTTCATAGTTCTCAACTCAGTTGCCCATCAGTTTCCTGAATCAAAGCAAACAACCTTCCCTTGAATCTGAGGGAGCCCAATATCTTTGCGGGTAGGTTTGCTAGAGTTGTTGGGAGTGGTTTAAACTAATATAATGGATATGGGAATCAATATGGTAGAGTTGAGGATAAGCCAGCAGGCTTACAAGTAGATGATGGGTGTAATGTGAACATAAGGAAGCCCAAGCCAATGATTGGGTACAAATACAGACAGTGCAAAGATTTAAATTGATTAAAGAAGCAAAATTCAAAAGGGTGAAGAATGCAGGACTGAAAATGGTGTATTTAAATGCATGTAGTATTTGGAATAAGGTGGATGAACTTGAGGCGCAATTGGTGATTGGTCAGTATGATGTTGTGGGCATCACTGAGGCATGGCCAATAAAAGGCCATGGGATGGGAGCTTAATATCAAAGGATATACGTTGTATCAAAAGGACAGACAGGAAGGCAGAAGTGGTGGTGTGGCTCTGTTGGTAAGAGATGGAATTCCATCTTTAGAAAGGTGACATAGGGTCAGAGAATGTTCGGTCTTTGTGGGTGGAGTTAAGAAACTGCAAGGGTAAAGAAACATTATGGGAATCATATATAGGCCTCCAAATAGTAGCCGAGATGTGGGGTTGAGATTGCAAAGGGACAAAGAAGGGTAAACTAGAAAATAATATAAAGCAGGATATAAAACGTGTTTTCAGTTATATAAAGAGTAAAAGGGAGGTGAGAGTTGATATGGGACCACCGGAAAATGATGCTGGTGAGGTAGTATGGGGTCAAAGAAATGGCAGATGAACTTAATGGGTACTTTGCATCACACTTCGCTGTGGAAGACACTAGCAGTGGGACAGAGGTCTGTGAGTGTCAGGGAGCAAGAGCAAGTGCTATTGCTATTGCAAAGGAAAATGTCCTAGGAAACTGAAAGGTCTTAAGGTGGATAAGGCACCTGGACCAGATGGACTACATCCCAGAGTCCTGAGAGAGGTTGCTGAAGAGATAATGGATGCATTAGTCATGATCTTTCAAGAATCACTTGACTCTGGCATGGTCCCGGGGGACTGGAAAATTGCAAATGTCACTCCACTCTTTAAGAAGGGAGAAAAGCAAAAGGAAAGAAATTATAGGCCAGTTAGCCTAACCTTGGTGGTTGGGAAAGTGTTGGAGTCCATTATTAAGGATGAGGTTTTGGGGTACTTGGAGACTGATGATAAAATAAGTCAGAGTCAGCATGGTTTCCGTAAAGGGAAGTCTTGCCCGACAAATCTGTTAGAGTTCTTTGAAGAAGCAACGAGCAAGGTGAAAAAGGAGAGGCAGTGAATGTCATGTATTTAGTTTTTCAGAAGGCATTTGATAAGGTGCCTTACATGAGGCTGCTTAACAAGGTTAACATCCTGTGTCATTACAGGAGAGATACTGGCATAGATAGAAGAATGGCTTTCAGGCAGGAGGCAATGAGTGGGTATAAAGGGGGCCTTTTCTGGTTGACTGCCAATGACTAGAGGCGTTCCTCAGGAGTCAGTATTGGGACCACTACTTTTCACATTGTTTGTCAATGATTTAGATAATGGAATTGATGGCTTTGTGGCAAAGTTTGTGGATGATATAAAGATAGGTAGATGGTTAGGTAGTGATGAGGAAGCAATGTGATTGCAATAGGACTTGGACAAATTGGAGGAATGGGCAAAAAAATGGCAGACGGAATAAAGTGTTGGGAAATGTGTGATAATGCTTTTTGGTAAAAGGAACAAAAGTTCGGACTATTATCTAAATGGGGAGAAAATTCAAACATCAGATATGCAAAGGGACTTCATACAAGACTGCCAGAAGGTTAATCTACAGTTTGAGTTTGTGCTAAAGAAGGCAAATGCAATGTTGGCATTCATTTCAAGGGGAACCGAATATAAAAACAAGGAGATAACGCTGAGATTTTATCAGACACTAGTCAGGCTACACTTTTGAGTATTGTCAACAGTTTTGGGCTCCACATCTCAGAAAGGATGTGTTGGCATTAGAGAGAGTCCAAAGGAGGTTCACAAGGATGATTCTGGGAATGAAGGGGTTAACATATGAGAAGAACTTGGAAGCTTTGGGCCTGTACTCACTGGAACTTAAAAGAATGCATCGGGATCTCATTGAAACCTACCGAATGTTGAAAGGATTAGACGGGGTGGATTTGGAGAAGATGTTTCCTGTGGCGGTGGTATCGAGAACTAGAGGGTATAACCTCAAAATAGAGGGGAGACCCTTTAGAACAAAGGAATGTTTTTAGCCAGAGAGTAGTGAATCTGTGGAATGCTCTGCCATAGTCATCTGTGGAGGCCACGACCACGGGTATATTTAAAGTGTAAATTGATCGTTGGTGATCAGTTAGGGCATCAAAGGTTATTGTGAGAGGGCAGGTGTATGAGGTTAAGTAAGATCCAGGATCAGTGATGATGGAATGGTGGAGCAGACTCGATGGGCTGAATGGCCTAATTCTGCTCCTATGTCTTATGGTCTTATCCCAAACAACAGAAAATGTTGAAACTTCTCTTTAGGTCATCTAGTACCTGTGAGGAGAGAAAACAGTGTTTAAGGTCATTGGTTATACCTTGCTTCCTGAAGATAAAAACTTGAGCTTGGCAAAATTCTGGTTTTGTATTTCATCAATAAATGGCAATTTTGCCAAACTCTTGTAGGTCATTAAAGAGTGCTCCATTACTAGTAATGGAAAGTTAATGTCTGTATTCCTCTAACACTAATAAAAGATGTGAATTTTTTTGAACTTTTAATCTTTTTTGTATGGATTTAGTATTATTCCCAAACAAATGAAACTGCATTAATTCATTATGATTGATATCTACACTTACTTTGTCTGGAACTTGGTTTGTAAATAATGTTTATTGATTCTTAACCACCTTTCTCCCCTCACCTACCCCCCCAAAATCTGTAAACCAAACCTCGCAAGGGTCTGAATCCTCAGTACGTCAAAGTCTAAAATGAAATTGTTTTATTTGTTGAAATCATTTAAAAAATAAAACTTGATTTTTAAGGAGGCTATAAATGCTGCAGCCCCTGTAGAGAAGATATTGAGTTCAACGGCAAGTTTGCTAAATGATCTGTCTATTCTGGATGATTTCAATCCTCTTATGACTCTATTGAGGTGACCTAAATTTAATCCTTAAATCGCCTGCAATATGACCTCTAATTTTGAAATTAATGTATTCTAATATAGGGCAATATAAACCACCTTCATTATTATTTTAGAACAGGTAATTAACTTGCGGCATATGCTGTGCTCCAGTATGTGCAAGGTAAGTTGCATGCTTCCTTTCCACATGACACTTTATTGAAAGCAACTGTCTGTGATCCCTTCCACAAGCAACAGCGCTATGATCCCTTTAAGTTTTCCACACTTCCTAACAACCCCCTCTACTCAAAATTCCCAGATGCATGGCACAGAAAGTCAACCCCCTCCCCTGTATTCCACAGCTACTTTAAATACCTAACCCTTAGCCCCCTGATGAATAAAATGTAAGCGGATTTTGGCTGTGCACTGATACTGTTTGGTGCTGTAGAGCTCCTGGTCTTCCAGTTCCAACACTCACGGGTACGTGGACTCACCTGTCCATAGAGGACCTTCATTCGGGCTTCACTACTGTATTGAGAACTTGGTGCAAAACTCTACCTTGCCTGCAGTTTGCTATGGTGGTGTGAAATTCAAAAACGTGTAGCATCTGTGGAAAGGGCACCAGTTAATAATTCAGGTCAAAAGTGCTTTGTCAGAACTGTTGATAAGATAGTTTGAGAGAGCATGCACACCAGCAGTAGGAAGAAATAGAAAGCATGCTACCTGAAATTGTTGAATTAAATGTTGAGTCTGGAAGACTGCAGCAGCCCATACCACAAGAGGAGGTGTAGTTCCCCAAGTCTGCATTGGTCCTTGTTTGAACAGTGAAAGAGTCCAACCTGTCTGTTGAAGTAGGTTTGTGACAGGTAACTGGAAGCTCAAACTGTCCTTGAAGACGCAACACGAGTTCTCTGCAAAGGTGTCACGTTTTTCCTATTGAGGTAGAGCCCACGCTATCAATGCATTTTGCTAGATTTGAAGAAGTGCGGACGGATTGCTGCTTCACCTCGGAGGACTGTTCGAGTTCCTGGATGGTAGAAGGATGGGTGCTGCATCTCTTGAGGTTTCATTGTTAGGGGAATAACTAGTGTAGATGAAAGAGTGGGCTGAGCAATTAAGAAGTGGACATCCCTTTGGAAAGATGTGTCTGATGGTGTTGTCTTCCCTAGCGCAGTTCTCTTGGAGAGATTCCTTTTATCCTATGCATTATTTCTAAACTTTCACCTCAAAATTAACGTAACTTCTGGTAACCCCCCCCCCCCCCCACCACCCTCCCATTCCCCCTGCAAACTCCTCAGTTTGTTTTCCCACATTCTGGTGGCCCTTTTCCCCTCCTCCTTCCTCATGACCTTTATCCTATGCATTATTTCTAAACTTTCACCTCAAAATTAACGTAACTTCTGGTAACCCCCCCCCCCCCCCACCCTCCCATTCACCCTGCAAACTCCTCAGTTTGTTTTCCCACATTCTGGTAGCCCTTTTCCCCTCCTCCTTCCTCATGACCTGCCCATCACCTCCCTCCCCCTCTCCTTCCTTTTATCCCCTGGTCATCTGTCCTCTCTCATTAAATTCCTTCTTCAGCTCTTTACCTTTTTCACCTAGCTTCTCAATTCATTCCTTTTTACTCCTCCCCTTCCCCCTCAGCTGAAAAGCAGCATTTTCCTTTCCACAGATGGAACCTAACCTGAAGTTCTGATTTATTTATTTTATTTTTAGTTCAGTTTCTGGGCTGAGTCTCCGAAAAGAACGGAGAGACGAGCACCCAGCTCATCTATCAGGAGGTGGTGATGAAGATCCTGGTGTTCCGTCAGAACGTGCAACTGGTGCGGCCTGTCCCCAACAACGCTCTGCATTTGCTGTACCTGCCAGTGTGCAACAAAGGGCCACGTGCTTCCATGCTGAATAGGTGCACTGTTTGGCTCAGACGACCCAACCCCCACCCTCGGAGCTGGCCTCTTCACAACAAACTGGAGTGATTCATGCTAGGCTTTTGTCAGAGCAGTGTGGAGGGCAGGGAAATGACTTCTGTACCACTCTTCTGAGCACTAAGTACCTGTATATTCAGCACTTGAATGAACTAAGTGGCGAGTGTTCCCATTACTTGAGCTCAATTTGATAATTGTAGGCACAATGAGAATTAGTTAACAGCATCACCTCAGGAATGCTGCAAGTTAAATATTGACAAGTGTGATTGTTTTTCATTTTAAGGATTTGACAGCTTAGCTGCTGCCTCTATGCTGATCAGATATAAATGCCTGTTTTACTAACCCAGTGGACGGTGTACCATTACACTGAATTATTATTTTAACCAGGTTTGTTGAAGGGAAACAAGTGTCAGTTTGATTTTAATTATTTGAAGCAGTAGTCTGATATTTAGCTGAAACTGTTCGAAGGGGTTGGTCCTGCTGCTGCTTGAGCAGAAAGGATCTGGGAGCTGGCATATTTTTAACCCAGTGCATCTGATGAGCTCCTGGTGTAGTTAACATGCAACAGTTTATAGGATTACATTGAGACTACCTGCTCGGCAGTTGGGGCCAGATAGAAAACTCTTGTTCTGATGATCTCTTACTAACTTTTCTTTCAGTTAGTCCTGGCGAAGGTTCTCGGCCTGAAACGTTGATTGTGCTTCTTCCTATAGATGCTGCCTGGCCTGCTGCGTTCCACCAGCATTTTGTGTGTGTTGTTCTGATGATGTCATTGGCACCACAGTGTGTGTATGCTTTTTTAAAAAAAAATTTAACTTGGCAAAGATTGTTGGGCGTCTGGCTGCTACATCAGCAAACAGTGACAATGGAGCTCTGATCTGACAGGCTTATTATTGTTAGGTTTGGTCTTGGAAGTCAAAGATTTCTTATCTACAGAGTACCTCTTACCTCTTGACCCTGTCAATCCCTCATGATTAAATCATTTTAATTTATCTGTCACATTTTATAATGAAATAAACTTGTATCTCTTTTCTGCACTTTTTTTTGGTGCTTTTCTGTCACGTTTTTGGTAATGTTCCTATTCTAAAACAACACATCCCTTTTATAGCAGGATGAAAATAGGATTTTACTCAGCTATGATGTACGGGCAACAAAGCCTCTTTGCACTTGCTCTCTGCAAAGGATGATACTGAGTAAGGAGGTGGCGATGCTGCCCTGGAAGTCCACCTTTACTTTGGAAGTGTTTAAAAACCTCCAAGCAGATTGTGTGCTTGGCTTTTTGATCATTCATGCCTCAGTTGGTTAGCACGTGTTGTGAGTATAAGAATTTTACTTTGAAATATTTTACAGGAAGATAGTGTTTATTGGGAAGCAGGTTCAGCACAGAGAGTTTTGGAAGGCCATTTAGAAATATTTGACTGCCACGTTAAGTGCTATCGCAGCTCCTGTTATGGCCTGTCTGGCATTGACGGTAGGAGGGTCCAGCTGCAAACCAAATGTGAGGGTTTGACTTCTGTTGTAAACTTGACAGTTTGATCTGATTCCAGTACTCTGGTTACACTGTATGGATTTAGCATTTAAAAGTGTGTTTCATCTAAAACACAGCTGTGATGGGAGTACTGTCTTTAACAATTATTTGATTATGGATTTGATATTAAAGCATCAATTTGATTATTAGTAGAATAAATTTTCACCTATGGGTTTGCCCACAGAAGGCAAAGGGTGGTTGTAGATGGTTCGTAATCTGCATGGGGGTCGGTGACCAGTGGTGTTCCACAGGGATCTGTTCTGGGACCCCCTCATCTTTGTGATTTTTATAAATGACCTGGATGAAGAAGTAGAAGGGTGGGTTAGTAAGTTTGCTGATGACACAAAGGTTGGGGGTGTTGTGGATAGTGTGGAGGGCTGTCAGAGGTTACTGTGGGACATCAATAGATGTAGAACTGGGCTAAGAAGTAGCAGATGGAGTTCAACCCAAATAAGTGTGAAGTGGTTCATTTTGGTAGGTCCAATTTGAAGACAGAATATATTATAAAAGGTAAGACTCTTTGCAGTGTGGAGGATCTGAGAGATGGGGTTCGTGTTGAAAGGACACTCAAAGCTGCTGCACAGGTTGACAGTGTTGTTAAGGCGTATGGAGTGTTTGCCTTCATCAACTGTGGGATTGAGTTCAAGAGCCATGAGGTAATGTTACAGCTATATAAGACCTTGGTCAGACCCCACTTGGAGTACTGTGTTCAGTTCTGGTCACCTCACTACAGGAAGGATGTGGATACTATAGAGAGAGTGCAGAGGAGATTTACAAGGATGTTGCCTGGATTGGAGGATGTACCTTATGAGAATAGGTTGAGTGTACTTGGCCTTTTCCCCTTGGAGTGACGGAGGATGAGAGGTGATCTGATAGAGGTGTATAAGATGATGAGAGACATTGACTGTGTGGATAGCCAGTGGCTTTTTCCCAGGGCTGTAATGGCTAACATGAGGGGACATAGTTTTAAAGTGCTTGGAACTGGGTGCCGAGGGGACGTCAGGGGTAAGTTTTTCACACAGAGAGTGGTGGGTGCATGGAATGCACCACTGGCGACAGTAATGGAAGCGGATACAATAGGGTCTTTTAAGGGCTTCTTACATAGGTACATGGAGCTTAGAAAAATAGAGGGCTTCTGCGCTGGGGAAGTTCTAGGCGGTCTCTAGAGTAGGTTACATGGTTGGCACAACATCGTGGGCTGAAGAGCCTGTAATGTGCTGTCAATGTGTATGTTCTATACTGATGACCCCTGTTTGGGTTACAGAAATTTGCCCTTAAAGAATTCACAAATCAGCGTCTCAAAATTGTAGAGAATATAATCTGCCCTTACAAAATGTGTATGTGGTGGGGGGGAGGGAGGGGTGGGAAAAAGGAAATGTTTTTTTTTAAACTTCTTTATGATGCATGCAAATGGATAGTGGATCTTTTCTGAAAATTGCAATTTGGCCCTTAACATTGGTTCACCTGCAGAGGACTTACCAGGGGTTATTTAACAAAACTCTGTAATGAGCAGAAATACTGTCGATATCATCTTACCTTCTCAGTTGGAGATGTGTTGGCCTTCCTTTCTGAAGCAGGGTCTCAAGATTATTAGTGTTTGCGGCTATGGAACAATTATCCATTGGAACAGGATTGGTGACGTTGAGAAGAAGAATGGTAATTGTGTGATTCATTGTCTTGGAACATCAAACTTAAAAACTATTTGACCCTGAAATGGAATTTTAACAAAGAACAGGTAGTCTGCTTAGAATGTGTACCTGAACCATATTGTGTCGTAAAGTGCTGACTGCTGTTGCTCTTTAATAGATGACTTTGAATGAAGTCTGTTGGCAGCTTAATGGAGTTTATTCATGGAACTGATTAGGAACGGGATGACTCTTTCCAGGATACAGTATGCTGTTGCACAAGTGAATAATTGTCTTGCTATTGTTGCCACAGTGCCTGAAAGCATTTAAGATTGTAACCATGATTCAGCACTATTTGAAATACACCACGTTGCATCATCATATATTCTAGGTAGGACCCAACTGTTCACAATCTATGAATTAACTTTGGAATCTAATGTGACATGAAAATAATGAGGATGCAGAGAGGCTTCTAGGAGACATGGGAAAACAAGCTGCTGGAAGAACTCAAGCAGTCTTTGTCAAGGCAAAGGAATGGTGTAGGAGTGAAAGGGAGGGGTGAGGCAGAGGCTGGTAGGTGATCAGTGGAACCTGGTGGAGAAGGGGGAAGTGCTGTCTCAGCATCCTCTTCATCTTCACCCCTCCCCCACCTTACATATAGTTCCATCCGACAATCTTTTTCTCCTCTTCTCCCCCCCCCCCCCCCACCATTTCGTTCCACCTATCACCTACCAACCTGTGTCATATTCCTTCGCCCTGGCTATCCTCTGCGTGCACCATGTCCTGATGCAGGGGCGTGATTTGAAATACCATCTGTTTCTGTGCCTCTGCAGATACCACTTGACCTACTGAGTTCCAGCAATGTATTTCTTTGCTCCAGATTCCAGCATCTGCAGATCCTTGTGCCACATGGAGCGTGGTTTAAAAAATGTTAAATGGAGAGAGATTTCAACCTAGCTGCTCCTGATTCCAATGTAATAGTTCTACTCGTTAACGCCATTACTGAAACCACTTGTGTGTCTGTTTTTATTTCTTAATCCTGTCCTGATAAATCTTAGTCCCCATGGAAAATAAATACCTGAAGAAGGTTACCACTGAAGGATGAAACCCTGATAGAGAATATGGTAATTCATTAAACTAACTTTTAATTTTAAAAAATGGTTTCTATTTGGCGTCTGAGTAATGTTGTGTCAACATGGAGCAAAGGTCACTCGCAGTATTCTAAGGTTTTTCGTGCTCAGCAAGAGAAACATTTGAGTTAACCTTGAATCTTAACTGAAATATCCTGACAAACTCTGATCTTGACTTTGATCAAGAATCTGAATGCTGGGTGCTTGTCTAATTGTAATCTGTAACCTTTTGTACTACCACACTGTAATACAATTTCCAAAGAAATCCAGTATTAGTTTTGTTTTCCCTAATGGTGGACTGAAGTAGTAACAGCAGTGTCTTTGGCTGGTTGGAATGACTAATTTGTGCCAAAGACTTTTTCTGAATAACTGGAGCTTCAATTCTTTTTAGGTTTTAACCAGTTTTTTTAAAAGCAGAATAAAAACCTCGAAGAATTACTGGTAAAATTGATTAAAGCTCAGCTAGCAGTAACAGCTATGAATATTTGTCACTTTGTTAGAATGTGACCCATGACTTTCAAAAGGTGCATCTAGCCGTGGAGCAATCAATCCATTTTGTTTGTTGGATATGATGGGTAGTGGTGGGAGGAAGGGAACTGCAGGAGTAAAAAATGTGGATGGAAATGGATAAGGCAAAATAGCTAGGTGGAAATGAAGATTTTATTTACCGAAGAAGTAAGAGAAGGCCTGAACTTATCTATAACTTCTGCAGTTACATGTGGTTGCTAGCAAAAGGACCTGTTGTAAAGGACACCAATATTGTGCATTATGTATAACATTAAAATCTAAATATATTTTCTATTTATATAAAAATATAGAAATAATTGAAATTTAGAAATAATTGACTGCCACGTTAAGTGCTATCGCAGCTCCTGTTATGGCCTGTCTGGCATTGACGGTAGGAGGGTCCAGCTGCAAACCAAATGTGAGGGTTTGACTTCTGTTGTAAACTTGACAGTTTGATCTGATTCCAGTACTCTGGTTACACTGTATGGATTTAGCATTTAAAAGTGTGTTTCATCTAAAACACAGCTGTGATGGGAGTACTGTCTTTAACAATTATTTGATTATGGATTTGATATTAAAGCATCAATTTGATTATTAGTAGAATAAATTTTCACCTATTGGTTTGCCCACAGAAGGCAAAGGGTGGTTGTAGATGGTTCGTATTCTACATGGAGGTCGGTGACCAGTGGTGTTCCACAGGGATCTGTTCTGGGACCCCTCCTCTTTGTGATTTTTATAAATGACCTGGATGAGGAAGTAGAAGGGTGGGTTAGTAAGTTTGCTGATGACACAAAGGTTGGGGGTGTTGTGGATAGTGTGGAGGGCTGTCAGAGGTTACTGTGGGACATCAATAGATGTAGAACTGGGCTAAGAAGTGGCAGATGGAGTTCAACCCAGATAAGTGTGAAGTGGTTCATTTTGGTAGGTCCAATTTGAAGATAGAATATAATATAAAAGGTAAGACTCTTTGCAGTGTGGAGGATCTGAGAGATGGGGTCCATGTCGATAGGACACTCAAAGCTGCTGCACAGGTTGACAGTGTTGTTAAGGCGTATGGAGTGTTTGCCTTCATCAACTGTGGGATTGAGTTCAAGAGCCATGAGGTAATGTTACAGCTATATAAGACCTTGGTCAGACCCCACTTGGAGTACTGTGTTCAGTTCTGGTCACCTCACTACAGGAAGGATGTGGATACTATAGAGAGAGTGCAGAGGAGATTTACAAGGATGTTGCCTGGATTGGAGGATGTACCTTATGAGAATAGGTTGAGTGTACTTGGATTTTTCCCCTTGGAGCGACGGAGGATGAGAGGTGACCTGATAGAAGTGTATAAGATGATGAGAGACATTGATTGTGTGGATAGCCAGTGGCTTTTTCCCAGGGCTGTAATGGCTAACATGAGGGGACATAGTTTTAAAGTGCTTGGAACTGGGTGCCGAGGGGATGTCAGGGGTAAGTTTTTCACACAGAGAGTGGTGGGTGCATGGAATGCACCACTGGCGACAGTGATGGAAGCGGATACAATAGGGTCTTTTAAGGGCTTCTTACATAGGTACATGGAGCTTAGAAAAATAGAGGGCTTCTGCGCTGGGGAAGTTCTAGGCGGTCTCTAGAGTAGGTTACATGGTTGGCACAACATCGTGGGCTGAAGAGCCTGTAATGTGCTGTCAATGTGTATGTTCTATACTGATGACCCCTGTTTGGGTTACAGAAATTTGCCCTTAAAGAATTCACAAATCAGCGTCTCAAAATTGTAGAGAATATAATCTGCCCTTACAAAATGTGTATGTGATGGGGGGGAGGGAGGGGTGGGAAGAAGGAAATTTTTTTTTTAAACTTCTTTATGATACATGCAAATGGATAGTGGATCTTTTCTGAAAATTGCAATTTGGCCCTTAACATTGGTTCACCTGCAGAGGACTTACCAGGGGTTATTTAACAAAACTCTGTAATGAGCAGAAATACTGTCGATATCATCTTACCTTCTCAGTTGGAGATGTGTTGGCCTTCCTTTCTGAAGCAGGGTCTCAAGATTATTAGTGTTTGCGGCTATGGAACAATTATCCATTGGAACAGGATTGGTGACATTGAGAAGAAGAATGGTAATTGTGTGATTCATTGTCTTGGAACATCAAACTTAAAAACTATTTGACCCTGAAATGGAATTTTGACAAAGAACAGGTAGTCTGCTTAGAATGTGTACCTGAACCATATTGTGTCGTAAAGTGCTGACTGCTGTTGCTCTTTAATAGATGACTTTGAATGAAGTCTGTTGGCAGCTTAATGGAGTTTAATCATGGAACTGATTAGGAATGTGTGGACTGTTTCCAGGGTACAGTATGCTTTTGCACAAGTGAATAATTGTCTTGCTATTGTTGCCACAGTGCCTGAAAGCATTTAAGATTGTAACCATGATTCAGCACTATTTGAAATACACCACGTTGCATCATCATATATTCTAGGTAGGACCCAACTGTTCACAATCTATGAATTAACTTTGGAATCTAATGTGACATGAAAATAATGAGGATGCAGAGAGGCTTCTAGGAGACATGGGAAAACAAGCTGCTGGAAGAACTCAAGCAGTCTTTGTCAAGGCAAAGGAATGGTGTAGGAGTGAAAGGGAAGGGTGAGGCAGAGGCTGGTAGGTGATCACTGGAACCTGGTGAAGAAGGGGGAAGAGCTGTCTCAGGATCCTTTTCATCCTCACCCCTCCCCCACCTTACATATAGTTCCATCCGACAATCTGTTTCTCCTCTTCTTCCCCCCCCCCCCCCCCCCACCATTTCATTCCACCTATCACCTACCAACCTGTGTCTTATTCCTTCGCCCTGGCTATCCTCTGCGTGCACCATGTCCTGATGCAGGGGCGTGATTTGAAATACCATTTGTTTCTGTGCCTCTGCAGATACCACTTGACCTACTGAGTTCCAGCAATGTATTTCTTTGCTCCAGATTCCAGCATCTGCAGATCCTTGTGCCACATGGAGCATGGTTTAAAAAATGTTAAATGGAGAGAGATTTCACAAATGTCACCGATAGCAGCTAAATGCTGCAGCTGGCAGTAATGTTGAATCAATAAACATTTATATCTTCCAAGTTTAAATTACTTCTGTTTTAGGCCTTTGGCAAGGGCTTTGTCAGAGTTTTATTTCTGATAGTCAGGACTTCTCTAGGTGGTACAAAATGTAAAGGGACAGTATAATTTTACAGCCTCTGTCAGAGAAGCGAAGATTATAATCATCTACAATCAAACATGCCAGGCTAAATCTACTGCCCTTGCAGTGAATTTGTACAAAGCTATTCAGTGAGTTTAAAAACCTTCTCAAAAATCACCTGAGACAAAAGCTTCCTTCAGGATTTTTATTGAGATCTTACTTGAGAAAAGATATTGCTGTTTCAAGGGCAAGGAGGATGGATTTGAATGTCTTTCCACTGTGTGATTCAAATTAAAACAGAATTAATTTGAGCAGAAAGTGTTGATCATACAATAAGAATTGCATCTCTAGAGGGCCGAACACTCCCTGCCTGGCATCCATAGGATGCTAAACTTGACGACTGAAACTAAAGTCCAATGGTCATTTCATTACGTCTTTGGCAAAAGAGGTCCCGCTTGGTGGTGCAATAATATCAGTGCCGGACTCCGGAGCGGAGGTTCCCAAGTTCGAATCCAAGTCGGGTTGAGTGCCGAGCTAGCAACTCGGCCTCGTAAAAACAGGAATAGCTTGCTATGGAAACACCGTCAAAAGACGGTGCCCCGATAACTCCACTGCCAAGTTAAGGGCTATTCTTCTTCTTCTTCTTTTTCAAAAGAAGGATAGTCTTGGAGACTGGTCTTGAAACCATCTTTAACCATTCTGTCTTTGAAAATACCAGCTTTGATGAAATTCCTCGTGGGGATAAGTAAGAAATGCTGGGCCAGTTCTCCATGAGGAGACATTGGGGTGATTAGCTTGGAGCCCTCCTGAGGCATGATCAGCCAGGTTGAGAACACACATCCATTGGCTTTTCTGGGTTGATAACCTGATCTTATTATGCAAGTAAACAGAGATCTCCTTGTTTCATAATATGTAACTGAGCACAACCTTGCTGTCGGTAAAGAACTTGATATCATCTAATTCTGTGTCCATCTCTTCAGCTATTATCTCTGCCATCTCAATTGTTAGAACAGCAGCACCAAGATCAAGCCTTGCTGTGGTGAGATCTGATTTGTGAGCAAACTTCGCCTTCCCCAGGATGAATCCAACTTCACTATATTGAGCAGTGTCTGTGACCTTCCGGTATGCAACAGCAACAAAATAGTTTTAGTTGACACATCACAGAAGGTGCAGTCCTCTTCTGATCTGCAGATAGTGGAATTGTGGAGTATGTTCTTGGAATCTTCAGAGCTTCAAGATCCTGAAGGGAGGAACACCACTACTGCCACTGCTCGTGTTTCCTTTTAGCGAGTGGGACGTCCCATCTACAAGTATCTGAGATCAAATGTTTTGGTCAACTCTCTTAACATGAAGTGTCCCTGGATATTGACTGGGGCAGCAAATCCAAGAGGGTCACATCAGCTGTTGCTAGCTGTGCCCTGTAAAGGGTCTTGCAGTATCAGCAACATAGAAAGTAAAGGTGTCAGTAATGAGGTCCCATCCAAGGCCAGAATGTGCTGTGTAGGAGACAGGTCCTATCTGAGGTCAAGATTCTGTAGACCTTTGGCCAGATCTTCAGATGGGAGATGTTGCATTATTTCAGCACTGTTGGATGTGGTCTGATGCAGTCTGAGATTAGACTGAGCCACCATGTCTTGTGCTGCTGCTGCTTCAGAAAACGGTTGAAGACCATCACCCACGTAGAAATGCATTTCTACATAACCCCCGTTCCTCAGTTCTGAATTCCTTCTCTCCACGATAGCAGTCTTGTTAAGGAATAGATCCCACAGCTGGGCCAGTTACCAAATACATGAACTCTCCTACGATACTCTAGAATTTCAATGTCCAACTGGTGGTCATGAACCCACTAGAATCTGAAGTAGCCTCAGTGATCCTCTCTCACTAGGAAGGGAGCTGTGAAACATTTGTTCGATGTCTGCTATTACCACAACGGACTCCGTTCTGAAGCATGAGGACCCCTAGGAGAAGGTTATTAAGGTCTGGCCTCCAAGAGCACATTGTTCAGTGATATAACTTTGGAACTGCATAACTGAATCAAAGACAATTTGGATTCATGCAGGTTTCTGGGGGTGGTAAACACTGAAGTTGAGCAAATATGATTTTCTGTTTTTGGGATCAGGTGGAGGTGCTAACTCAGCATGATTGTTTCTGAAGTCTCTCCGTGAATTCTGCGTAATGATCTTTCATTTCTGGTTTCCTTCTCAAAGCGACTGAGCACATGAGTCAACTGAGAGTCTGCTCAATGTTGTCTGTAGGAGCTGTCTTGGAGAGCAGAAAAGCAGGGAAGCTACCCAGCTGTTTGACTCGTCTTTGCTAATCTTTTTGTTCATGATTCAAAGGAAGATCTCATCTTCAATGGAAGGTGCCAGCTTGTAATCATCTCCTGAGTGACAGAAGACCAGCTTGCCTAAATCTGGTTGAGCTGAGGGAAGCATGTCAGGACATTTGGTTTGCTTATCTACAATCTTCTCTATTCAGACAGATTCTACTCACAGGATCTGAAATGACTTGGGCGTCCGTTCTCCGGACACTAGTTCTAAATGTGCTGACAGTGGACTAATGAGCATCACTGAGGCAGAATTCACCCAACCCAGGTCCAGTTGTTGGTCATAAGGTGCATTGTACCAGCTATTGCGCTGTTCACATTACTTATGTCCACAGAAAATGTCCCTGCCAAGCAACAGGAGAATCTTAGCAGAAGAGTCAAGTGAGGGATCTTGTCAGCTAAGGCCTTGAGATGTGAATGACCGTGTGCAGCTTCAGGGGTTGGGATGTCATCTCTGTTGTTGGGAATATGGCTGTACTAAATAAGGGTTGGCAAGGGGAAGCAGACGTCCCTCTCCTATTGACATCACAGTAAATCTATTGGCTCTTCTGGCAACCTCTAATGTTCCAGAACTTGTATTTAGAGTGTACGGGGAAATGACTTTGAATTCTCCTTACTTCATCCCCACCTTCTAGCATGTCCTCCTTCTCGTTCTCCTCCCCCCCATCATCTTATTCTGGCATCTCCTCCCTTCCTTTCCCATCCTGATGAAGGGTCTCGGCCTGAACCGTCAACCTTTTTGTTTCATTCCCATAGCTGCTGCCCGACCAGCTGAGTTCCTCTATTATTTTGTGTGTTTTTCCCTTGAATACTGGATGTGTCAAAGAATGCTGATCTTTGCCAATGACACATTGCTCTAATCATTCGATATCACATGTGCCTTTAGTTTTTTGCTCAGGATATCCCTTCTGGTAGATGTTGGCTAAGTATTTTAGACCAGGGTTTGCCTTGGAACCCTTTCCTGCATACCTTCTGTGTGCGAGGAAGTAGCTAACAGGATGGATGCTCAGGTGGTATCCCACCACGCTCTGCTGGAACCAGTAGTAGCCCTGAACGAAATGCTGGTCACTGTTGCACTCAGTGTGGTGTATGACAGTTTTCTGCTTCACTTTTGTTGACCGTGATAAGTGTTTTGATTTTCCATGCTTTTGCTGGGACCTCTTTTTGAGGTGTTGCTGGAAATTGAGAGCACAAGACTGGAGCCATTTTGCATTTTTATGTGGCGGCAGATGAATTCCACAAAGAATGAAAATGGCGGATGGTTGGCGTGATGCTTCTTCTTGTACTTTAAACCTTCAGTTATCCACTGTTCTGCGATATTGCTTGGTAGTTTCTGCACTGCAGTATCTATTCCTGTTGTAGTGTCCAAGGCACTCTGTCCTGTTAGGTAACCCTTGATTTTTCCTGCTTGCAGTTCTGACAACTGATCTGCAAGCTCCAGTAGCTTCTGTGGTTCTTTGTGTGAGCTTTGGAAATGATCAAGCCTTTTGGAGAGAGATTCTTCGATTGCCTCTGGAGAATCACAGCACTTGTCCAGCCTCTGCCACAGCATTTGTAAACTCATGACTGGATTACGATGTGCACTGCTTGAACCCTTCTTGCATGTTGGAGAGACTCCCCATCAAGCCACTTGCGGAAAAGGTCTAGCTCTTCGCTACATATGAGACTTGCTCCTTAAACATCATTGCGAAAGCTTTAGTTCCAAAACAGATAACTGGCAGACTGTCGAGCACTTTTAGTCCAGCTGTGACTAGGTGTTGATGAGCAAGATACCAAGCCAAATCTAATGCACAGTGGATCCTGAATGAGAGCGTTGCGGAGACTGGTTTGCCAAATACATGTCCTGGGATAGATGGAAGCTCAGTCTGTCCATGTCTATACAGATGAGATTGACATCTATATAGAGCAGCACTTGACTGAGTGGATCTGCAGAAGGGGGTGTTGTGGGTCTTTGCTGCTGTAGACCTTGATAGTCAATACTTGGACTATGTGAAAGGCACGTTGACTGTGTGATGTGGGCACCCTCTCCTTGTAGAGCTGGAGCACTGTCTTATTGATGGCCAAAGTGTGTTTGGATGTATTCTTTAGATGTATTGGCTGTTGTGACGGCAAAGCACAACGGATTCTAGTTATAGACTCACCGCTATCTGTCAGCTGCTGCTTCGTACACCTTTGCCTCCGCTGAGGCAGCCTCAACTTCACGCTCTCCCTTGAGCACATTTAATGCAGCTTCTGCACGTGCTCTCTCGATGACCTTTCTTCATTTGTATTTCAATCTAGCGTAAGCCGCTGTGCCAATAGTGGATTTGTTTGAGCGTTGCAAAGAGGTGGTAAATGTGCCACATTCTGTGGTTGCTTCTCTGTCTTGGTGATCACCATTGCTCGGGTTGGAAGCTGACATTCAGCTGTGCCTCCGGTCCGTGGGCGATGCCTTTTGAAGACATGCTATCTTTTCACTCTACTGCCTTCATAGTGTGTATGTACAAAGCTAGGCAGAGAATTAAGCACCTTCTCAAAAATAACCCGAGACGGCTGCTTTCTTCAGAGTTTTAATGAAATCTTACTTGTGAAGAGGTATTGCTGTTTCAAGGGCCAATAAAGAGAGGATGGAAATGGATGTCTTTCCACCGTGTTCTTCAAATTGGATCAAAAATTAACCCTTGCAGGAAATGATATCTTCTTGCGTACAGGAAGTGATTCTCATACAAAATGAGCTGCTCCTCTCGAGTCCAGAACACTAAGTGTTTGGTTTTGTTCCATGGTTTAGGTACTAATGCTCCTCACTATGGTGCGCAAACTTGGCCAAGTTTTGCTGAGGACGTTAGCTCTGATATCACTAGTTGTGTGTTCTTACTGATTTGGTTCTTGGGTCACTTGATATTTTTCTAGCAGACAATATAGCTGGTGTAAGAATGAAAATGGTTAGCATTAGTTACCAATGTTAGTTGCAAACACATTGGTCTTGTGTTTGCTACATGCAATTAGAAGCGCTGATCTGCACTCTAAAAATCTGTTATTGTTCCATTTATTGGCTCAAGTGTATTGAAAGAAAACTTGCCAATAGTTCTGAGGAAAATTAATCTTAATAAAGTTTGAGAGAAAATATTAACTTTTAATCTGTTGCAGAGTAATTTAGTATCATGATTGGTATATTAATAAGAATAAAACAGTGAACCTGAAACTAGGCAATTATAGCATTCTCTGCTTTTAGTTTTTCTAATCTTAGGATAGGCTTCTAACTAGTTCAACTATTTCATTTGGAGAATATGGATCATTTTTAATATAAAGCCTTTTTAATTAAAGCAGAAAGATTGCACATTATGCCAATATTAATTCTAGAAAAAAAACAAAAAAATTCTATCTGATGATTCCAATTAATATTCTTGCCCAGATTTGCCCACGTCCATCCACCTTGGCATACTTTCTCATTCAATCAGGTCATGCAAAATTTTGATACTCCCTCTGCCCGAGAAGTATTTTTCAAACTCTAATCTCATCCACCAAGTTCTACTCCCACACTGATACCGAAATTTTTCTTTGTTGTGGAAACTCTTCTCCCTTTTTCATTCCCCCCCCCCCCAATCTGCCTCCACCCCAAATCTTATTTAAACTTCATGGGTGTTATCTGCAAAAGATTTAGAATATTTCTCCAGGAGCACCTTGCCATTCTCAAACCTTTGAACAATGTGTTCAAAATATCTGTCACTTGTTTCCTGATCTCATTAAGTTCTACTAGCTAATTCAATGTGCAATAGAGCAAAATTCCAATCCTAACTCCTCCTTCGTACCGTTGATATATGCATTTCATTACAGCTTGTGTCTCCTCTGATACTCCTTTTGTTCTGGCTTCTGGGCATTCTTTCCTTTCATCATGTCAGAACATTACTGTCCTTTTCCTGAATCCAACTGAGCTCTTTTATCAGCTTATAATACTTTTCTAGTACTAGTGCTTTCAAAAAAACTTTCCTAGCGTATCCATCATGGGTTGACATTTATTTTGGTGGTGCAAAGTTCCATTTTCTATACAAAAGTCGGTCTCTAAATGAAATTGCTAATTTGGTATGACTGATTAAGTACACTTATTCGTTATTTTTGACTTTGGGTTTAAAATTGTGCAGTTTCTTAGATAGTTCCAAGATAATTTGATCTGTTAGGCACTTGGCAGGGGCCATTTTGAAAAAAGAAGTAAGGTGTAAGCAGAGTGGCTATTCTGTGAGTGGACAGTTCTTGAGTGATCAGGCTTCGGCTCAACAGGCTTGGGCAAGCACAGGCAGAGGTTCGAAGTACGTTTTTCTGTTGATACATACCTAGTATGCTGATAATGGATCCAGGGTTAGTGGAATGTTTCTTGTGTGATATGTGGGAACTTTGGGAGACAACCAGTTTCCCTGATACCTACATCTGCATGAACTGCAGCTGGATGACCTTCAGCTTGTACAGGCAAGTGAGAAAATAATAGGAGCTACAGGGCTGTAGTCATCCCTAAGTTGCAGGAGGCAGGTACCTGGGTGAGTGTCAGGAGAGGGAAAGGGAATCGTCAGCCCTATGACCATTCTCCTCAATAAGTATCCCTTTTGGATACTGTTGGTGGGGAACAACCTAGGGGAAAGTTGCAGTGACCCTCTGTGGCTCAGAAGGGGAAGGGGGAGAAAAAGAGTGCAATTGTGATAGGGGATTCCATGATTAAGAGAGCAGACAGCAGATTCTGTGGATATGGAAGTGTCACCTGGATGGTATGTTGCCTCCTAGGTGCCAGGGTCAAGGATGTCTCTGATTGGATTCTGAAGTGGGAGGGTGAACAGCCAGAAGTTGTGTCACATATTTGTATCAGTGACAAAGGTAGCAAAAGGGAGGAGGTCCTGAAGAGAATATAGGGAGTTGGGTAGAAGGCTGAAAAGTAGTTCCTCCAGGGTGATAGTCTCTGAATTGCTGCCTGTGCCACGTGCAAATGAGAGTAAGAATAGGATGATTTGGCAGATGAATCTGTGCAGGATTTTAGATTTATGGGTAATTGGGATTTCTGGGGAAGGTATGACCTGTATAAAAATGATGGGTTACACCTGAACCCGAGGGTGGGGGGGGACACCAATATTTTTGTGAGCACTTTTGCTAAAGCTGTTGGGAGGATTTAACCTAATTCGGCAGAGTATGGGAACCAGAGTGATAGGGCTGAGGGTGGGGCAGTTTGTTTACGACTAGATGCAGTGTGTAGTGAGACGGAGGGAAGTCGGGCAGATGGTAGTGCAACTTTGCAGTCAGTGGGTTGAGTTAAAGTGAAATGGGGCAAAATCAAAAAGGGTGCTTCACCCTTCACGGAGTGTGTTGTATTCCAGTCAATGAGTATATGGAGTAAGATAGATGACCTTGTGTGCATTAGAGATTGGCCGGTACGATGTGGGCATCACTGAGTCGTGGCTGAAAGAAGATCATAATTGGGAGCTTAACATCCAAGGATACACATTGTATCAAAAAGGTAGGCAGAGGTGTGGGGTGCCTCTGTTGATTTAAAAATCAAATCGTTAGAAAGGTGACATAAAAGCAGAATATGTAGAATCCTTGTGGGTAGAGTTAAGAAACTACAAGGGTAAAAAGACCCTGATGGCAAGTTGTTTACAGGCCTCCAAGCAGTAGCCAGGATGTGGGCTACAAATGACAATGGAAGATAGAAAAGGCATGTAAAGAGGGCTATGTTGCGATAGAGATGGTGGATTTCAATATGCTGGTATTGGGGGGGAGGGGGATGTGGAGGGTGTCAGGATGGTATTGGATCCTAACAGAGAAAATTTGTAGAATGCCTACGAGATGGCAGTTCTAGGAGCTTAAGGCAAAGGCACCCTTAGGAGAGAAATGACCATAATATGATAGAATTCACCTTGCCATTTCAGAGGCAGAAGCTAAAATCGAATGTATCAGTATTACAGTTGAATAAGGGGACATGAGAGAGGAGCTGCCCTAACTAGATTCGGAGGGGTCACTGGCGGGGACGATGGCAGAAGCAATGGCTGGAATTTCTCGGAGCCACTCGGAAGGTGCAGGAAAGATGCATCCCAAAGATGAAGAAGTATCCTAAAGGAAGGATGAGGTAACTGTGGCTGACAAGGGAAGTCAAAGACAGCATAAAAGCAAGAGGGGGGCATTTAATATAGCAAAAATTAGTGAGAAAGTAGAGCACTGGGAAGCTTTTAAAAACCAGCTGGTAGCTATAACTACTGATGAGACCTGAAGCCAAGAGACAGGACAAAGCCAGAACTCGAAAGACTCCTTTATCCATTAAAACCACGCAACTACAAATCTCAAACTGAACTGTACATCCCAAAGCATGACTATCTACACCAACTGAACCAACCACCAGTACCAACACATGCAAACAACGATGCAACTAGAAAGTGACAGCCTGCAACCATCAAGGACTGAGCGCCAACGTAAGCTGGGTGTTCCAGTTCAAATCATCTTCAAGAGGAACAGGTCAAAACAACCAATGCCTATTGGTCAACTGACAACCAATTCCAGACTGACTTTCACTAATTGATCATTGTTCCAATCAATATTTTAAAAGTTCTTTGACTATTTAAATTGTTTATCCAAAGAACATTCAGGATGTTAATTGGAACAATGATGAATTAGTAAAATTCAGCCTGGAATTGGTTGTCACTGATCAAGAAAGCTAGCCAATAATATGAGGATACAATAAGTTTTTCCATATTTATAAAGAGTAAAAGAGAGACGAGAGTGGATATCAGACTGCTGGAGAGGTAGTAATGGGAGACAAAGAAATGGTAGACAAACTGAGTAAGTATTTTTCATCATTCTTCTCTGTGGAAGACACTAGCTGAATGCCAGCAATTCAAGAGTGTCAGGAGGCAGAAGTGAGTGTCGTTATTAATTACTAAGGAGAAGCTGAAAGGTCTGAAGGTAGCTAAGTGACCTGGTTTCCTTGTGAGGAAATTTTGCCTGACAAATCTTTTGGAACTCTGAAGAAATAACAAGCAGGATGACAGTCGGTGGATGTTATTTACTTGGATTTTCAGACTGTCTTGGACAAGGTGCCACACATGAGACTGCTTAAAAAGAAAAGAGCCCATGGTATTGCAGGAAAGGTACTGACAAGGATAAGAGATTGGCTGACTGGCAGGAGGCAAAAAGTGGGAATAATGAGGCCTTTTCTGGTTGGCTACTGGGAATGAAAGGATTAACATATGAGGAGCAATTGATAGCTCTGGGCCTGTACTCACTGGAGTTTAGAAGAATGAGGGGGAACTTCATTGAAATCTATCGAATATTGAAGTCCTAGATTGAGTGGATGTGGAGAAGATGTTTCCATATCTGGTTGGGAGTTTAGGAACAGAGGACACAAGAAAAGAGGGATGTGCATTTAGAACAGATGATGAAAAATTTCTGTCGCCATGGGGTAGAGAATCTGTGGATTTAGTTGCCACAGACGGCTGTGCAGGCTAAGTGACTGGGTGTATTTCAGGTGGAGGTTGATGGGTTCTTGATTAAGCAGGGCACCAAAGGTATGGAAAGAAGGCAAGAAATGGGGTTGAGAGAGATAAATCAGCCAAGATGGAATAATGGAGCAGACTTAATGGGCTGAATAGCCTAATTCTGCTCGTGTCTTCTGGTTGTATAATAACTTTGTCACTGTTTCCTGTTGGTGAAATGGAAATGAATGCAAAGCTGGTGATTCCTCCCTTCAGAAGATCAGAGGCACTGGCATCCATTGTTATGGGCCAAGCTCCTCCTCTGCCAGAGCTGAATTATTTCAAGGCATAATACCATTTGCAGTTGTTCTATATTGTTCACCATGTCACCAGTATGTGACAGATTTTGCATACTGCTTTGAGGATTTTACAGTAATGTACACACTTTGAATTCAGTAAACGATATTAATATTGTATTTTGTTTTGGCACCAACTCTATTCCTCTTCCTCACATCTGTGTTATTATTGTGTTTGGATCTAGCTGGAGCAGTGCATACAGTCTATTTCTGTAATTGCTCACCAGTGCACCCCCCAGCACAACAGAAAAAGAATCACCAACCTATCAAAGTCACAGTAGGAAATGTGATTGAGATTCTTCTGAGGTTGAGATTCCGTCAATCAGAAGAACTACTTGCTGCGCAGCCTTGCCAATTAAAAATAGTTTCTGGTGCCAGAGTAAGAGGAGAATGAAGCTCTGAAGATGAGGAAATTCCTGTACACTCATGACTGCGTGGCCGGATTCTCTTCGAACTCCCTCTCCAGGTACGCAGATGATGCCACTGTAGTGGGCCACACCTCAGATAACGATGAGTCTTGAGCACAGAAGGGGATCAAGTGACATGGTGCCGAGACAGCAACTTTTCTCTCAATGTCAGCAAAACCCTCAAAATGCCATTGCCCCTCAAAAAAGCACATACTCTTGTCTACATGAATGTTGTGGGGGTTGAGAGATTCAAGTTCCTAGGTGTGACCATCACCAATAAATAACCTGTCCTGCTTTAACCACGTTGATGTCATGGTCAAGAAAGATCACCGATGCCTCGACTTCCTCAGGAGGCTCTGACAATTCTTATGACTTTTTATCGATACGTCATAGAAGACATTGTTTGATGCATAACAGTCTGGTATGGCAACTGTCCTGTGCATGACTGCAAGAAAAGTCAGAGTTGTGGAACAGCTTAGCACATCACAGGAACCTGTCTCCCCTCTAAGGACTCAGCCTATGCTTCTCGCTACCTCCGTAAAGTACCCTCTTCTTCCCTCTTTTATTGGGCAGAAAGCAACCACCAATAGGCTCAAGGACAATTTCTATCCCACTGTTGTCAGACTCTAGTACAATAAGATGCACTCTTGACCTCAGAATCTACCCCATTATGATTTGTCTTTTATTTACCTGCATTGCACTTTTTCAGCAGTTTTCACACTTTGTTCAGCAATGTTATTGTTTTACCTTATTCTAGCTCAATGCATTGCCTAATAATTTGCTCTGTGTAAACAGTATGCAAGGCAAACTTTTCACTGTCACAGTAGTAGTACAAAGAAGTTCTTGTTCAACATCCATTGCTTCATTTTTCAGTTGGCTGGAGCAGATGGGTGTTGGCTGTGTGGATTATAAGGGACTTCCTCATAAGATTATTTTCAGAAAGAACCTGCAAGATTATTTCCATTCCAAAATCAGTGACCTCCTTAATACTGCCTTGACACCAACTCAGTATCCCAATAATCAGCCTAGTTAACATTTCAAGCCAAAGAACAATTGGAAATACCTCCTCTTACTGAGATCCATTTTAAGTCCTTGCACCAATTGACATTTAGAATATAAAGGCAAGGAGATGATGTTGAGCCTTTAAAGACACTGGCCGCACTTAGAGTATTGCCAACAGTTTTGGGCCCCATATCCCAGAAAAGGATGTGTTGTCATTGGAGAGAGTCCAGAGGAGGTTCATGGTGGTGATTCTGGGAATGAAGGGGTTAACATACGAGGAGCGTTTGGCAGCTTTGGGCCTGTACTCACCGGAATTTAGAAGAACGTGTGTGAATCTCAGTGAAACCTACCGAATGTTGATGGGACTAGATAGGGTGGATGTGGAGAGGATGTTTCCTCTGGTGGGGGTATCCGGACTAGAGGGCACAGTCTCAAAATTGAGGGGTGACCTTTTAGAACAGGGTTAAAGAGGATTTTGTTTTTAGCCAGACAGTAGTAAATCTGTGGAATGCTCTGCCACAGACTGCGGTGGAGTCTGTTACGAATGCAGCAGCAATCGATATGAAACTGAGACAGGTTCATAAACAAATCCCGAGATTTATTAACCTCTGCTCAAAACTTGGAAAAGTAAACAAACGACTAACTTAACTGGAAGTTAACAGCTGGGCGGCAATATCTAACAAACAGTTAAACATTGAAACTGTTCTTAACGAGTTCTCATTCAAGCACAGACTTAAAGTGGTAAATTCAAAAGTCCATGTGATTTATACAGTCATTAAGGAGAGACTTCCTCGAGACAACGATTCCTTCGAAGTAACGATGTTCTGCCGATCCCACAGCCAAGAGAAACCTTGTTCGAAGAAATCACGAGGAAATAAAAGGAACTGACCTTTTGACTGGAGGGTGGTCACTGCACAAACCTTCCTGACCTTGCAGGGGTTTAACTCAAATGTGCATGCCACAATTCCTGAATGAAGTCACAAAGGTCTGTCGTTTCCCAAACGCTGAACGACATTAACTTTATCCAATCGTTCGAACTGGGATAACTCCGGTAATGCCTTCACTCTCCAATACTGGACTGTGAGGGAAAAATAAACGTGCAACAAACAAAACCGGTGGAACCTCCACACGTCCGACCGGCAACAACAACGTTGCAGAAAAATAAAAACAAGAACTGCGTCACAGACCGCGGCTTTGGTTTAAATACAGTTTGGAAAATGCCATCAAGTGACATAACATCACCCCACGAGCCTCAACAATTACATCATCCCACTGTCCCGTGTGCAAACTAAGAGTATGTAACAAGGCCAAGCCCTTGGGTATATTTAAGGTAGAAGTTGATAGTTTCCTGATCAGTCAGGGCATCAAAAGATATGGAGAGAAGGCAAGTATATAAGATTGAATGGGATCCAGGATCAGCCATGATGGAATGGTGGAGTAGACTTGATGGACTGAATGGCCTAATTCTGCTCCTATGTCTTGTATCTAAGTTTTTGAGGAAATTACAAGCAGGGAAGGAGATGCAGTAGATGTGGCGCACTTGGATTTTCAGAAGGCCTTTGACAAGGTGCCACACATGAGACTGCTTAGCAAGATAAGAGCCCATGGAATTACAGGGAAGTTACTAGCATGGGTGGAGCATTGGCTGATCGACAGGAAACAGAGAGTGGGAATAAAGGGATCCTATTCTGGCTGGCTGCCGGTTACCAGTGGAGTTCCACAGGTGTCAATGTTGGGTCTGCTGCTTTTTACGATGTATTACAATGGTTTGGACTATAGGATTAATGGATTTGTGGCTAAATTTGCTGATGATACAAAGATAGGTGGAGGAGCGGGTAGTGTTGAGGAAACAGAGAGCCTGCAGAGAGACTTAGATAGTTTAAGGGAATGGGCAAAGAAGTGGCAAATTAAATACAATGTTGGAAAGTGTGTGGTCATGCACTTTGGTGGAAGAAAATAAACGGGCAGCCTATTATTTAGATGGAGAGAGAATTCAAAACATAGAGATGCAAAGGGTCTTGTGAGTCCTTGTGCAAGATACAGTACCCTAAAGGTTAACCTCCAGGTTGAGTTGGTGGTGAAGAAGGCAAATGCAATGTTGGCATTCATTTGTAGAGGTATAGAATATAAGAGCAGGGATGTGATGTTGAGGCTCCATAAGGCACTCGTGAGACCATACTTGGTGGGCAGTTTTGGGCTCCTTATTTTAGAAAGGATATACTGACATTGGAGAGGGTTCAGAGAAGATTCACGAGAATGATTCCAGAAATGAAAGGGTTACTGTATGTGGAACGTCTGGTAGCTCTTGGGCTGATCTCCCTGGAGTTCAGGAGAATGAAGGGGGATCTCATAGAAATGTTCTGAATGTTAAAAGGCCTTAACAAATTAGATATGGCGAAGTTATTTCCCATGGTAGGGGAGTCTAGGACAAGAGGGCACGACTTCAGGATTGAAGGACGTCCATTTAGAACAGAGATGCAGAGAAATTACTGTAGTCAAGGGGTGATAAATCTGTGGAATTTGTTTCCACGAGGGGCTGTGGAGGCTACGTCATTGGGTGTATTTAAGGCAGAGATTGATAGGTTCTTGATTGGCCAGGGCATCAAAGGGTATGGGGTGAAAGCAGGGGAGTGGGGATGACTGGAAGAATTGGATCAGCCCATGATTGAATGGCGGAGCAGACTTGATGGGCCGAATGGCCTACTTCTACGTCTTATCAACATTTCAAATTGCACAGATGGGCAAAGTTTGAACTCCAGTGGTAGAAGCATTTGCTTCTCTTAGCTTGCAAGGACTGGATCCAATCAATGCAGTGTCACGTTTTCTCTACTGTACAGCCCATTACACTGCTGGCGTCCAGGGCAGCAGTGTTGGTCCTCGAACTCTGACAGAGTTCAGGGCTTCCTTCATCGTGGAGGCTCAGGAATACCATTGCACGCAGAGGTAGGAGTCTTCATTGTTTCCGTAGCAGTTTTGTTTGACCAGTCAGGGTTGGTAGCCCCGAACTGAACCCCTGAACCTGGAGAGCTGGTGGACCGCTCTTAGTCTGGCCTCTACCCTTTGAACTGTTTGGCACGGGTGACCCTACCGAGAGCCAAAACATAAAGCCCTGACTCCAGCCAACATAACTCACCTGGTTATTGAGACAGGCAAGCCAAACTGCAACAAGGCTGTGGTCCTCTTGGAGGAGTGTCATATTTTAAAGCACTAATACTCTTACCTACTCCCATCACCCCTGCTCGTGATGATCTATGTAATTTTTGAATAAGTATTTCATTTGTCATACTGGATTTCTTATTTCTCTGCCTCTCATGGGAACCCCTTATTTAGGATGACCATAATTAGTAGGATAAGAAAATAAGACACAGATGGTGATCAGCTTCAGAAGTCCTGGCGTGTAATTAACAGAATAAAATTGCTGCTGTGGCACGTTTGTACAACAGGGAAGGAAATAACTTGGTAAATACTGACATGAGGTATGGATAATATTGGCAACCCTTTTGGATGAGATGTATCAGGAAATGTAGTGGCACCAGCACCTACCAAACCAACATGCCTTGTGCCTCTGCAGTGAAGTATGTTTTGTTGGTCTTAAATGAAAATGCACTTAATCTGTGTGAGAAGTTTAATGTTGCCTTGTGAGACAGAACTGCCTGTGTATTGGCTGCTTTAACACAAAGCAATGTTTACTATCTCACATGAAACCAGGATGACGTTTGTCTAAAGTTGTATATTCTAGTGCCTTATTTGATATCCTTGTAGGTGAGCTTGGTGAGCATAATGTTTAGTGTCTTGTGTTGCTGCAGTTTGTTACCTAGAAAGCTGCTCCCTTCTCTGTAAATCACGTGGCTGTTCTTGATGCCCCATGTTCCAGATTCAGACTGACTAGGATAGTTGGAGCAGGTTGTGGGGAACAGGTACATGCGTGCAGCCTGAGAAGCATTGGTGGGAGGTGAATTGGTTCCCATCAGACTAAAAGTCATAGGAGAAGAATTAGGCTCTGCCATTCTATCATGGCAGATTCTTTTTTCATAATTCCCCCCTCAAACCCTTCCTGCCTTCTCCCTGTAACCCTTACTAATCCAGAACCATCAAGCTCCGCTTTAAATATGTCCGATGAGTTGGCCTCCACAATTCAATGGGTAATATATATATGGAATTCATCGCTGTTTGTGGCAATGAATTCCACAGAATCACTATCCTATGGCTAAAGAAATTCCTCATGTCTGTTCTAAATGGACATCTCTCTATTCTGAGGCTGTCCCCCGGTCCTAAAATCCCCCATATAGAAAACGTCCTTTCCACATCCACTCTATCTAGGCCTTTCAATATTCGATAGACTTCAATGAGATTCCCCCCCCCCCCCCCCATTCTTCTAAACTACAGTGAGTTTGGGCCCAAAGCCTTTGAATGCTCTTCATATGTTAATCCTTTCATTTCTAGAATCATTCTTGTGCACCTCGTCTGGACCCCTCCAATGCCAGTATATCTCCTTTTAGATAAGGGGCCCAAGAATGCTCACAATACTCCACAATACCTTCCAAAGCCTCAGCATTACATCCTTGCTTTTATATTCTAGTCCTCTCAAAATGAATGCTGATATCATGTTTGGGAACATTGATGTCCTCATCTATCAAATAATCCTTTGCAGCTGCCACCAGCTGGAAGGTACAAGTTCCTCAGAACTCGCACCACCAGGTTTGAGAACAATTATACCCCTCAGCCATCAGGCTCTTGAACAAGGGGGGTAACTGCACCCATTCTACCTCTGGTGTTCTACATCCGATGGTCTCACTTTAGGGACTCTGTATCTCATTATTTATTGCTATTTATATTTGCATTTGCACAGTTTGTTGTCCATTGATCCTGTTTAGAGTTGCTGTTCTATAGATTTGCTAAGTATGCTCACAGAAACAGAATCTCAGGGCTATATGTGGTGACGTGTGTGTGCTCCGACAATAAACTTTACTTTGAACTTTGTCTTTGTTGGCTAAGGACTGTGAACATCTTTACTCCCATGTACTGTTTGCTTGTCATGAACGCCGGACGCGTGATGATGAAGGGCAAAATTCCCTCAGTGTTTACTTGCACATTCAACCAGCAATTGGACCATTTTGTTACCATCCCTTCCGTTTTGAATGACAGCTCACTGCTGCTTGCGTTTCTAAAAAGTGATCATCTTAATGTTTGTGAACAGTTCTGCCCACGTCACCACCATTCCTCCCCTCCACCCATATATATTCTGTAATTGCTCTGATTTCAGGTTAAGTTCTGTTTACTGTCTTTTTTTAAATATCCCTATTACTTGAAATGTGATGACAAATGCCAGAAAGAATCAATATGTGGCTTTTGTTGCAAACATAGCATGGGAGCATATTTGCAACTTTGTGTGTGTGTGTGTAAATATGCGCATGTGCATTCACTCTTTCACATGTACTGTCTTTTTCACTCTTTTATTTGTCTCCTCTATTTTCTCAGCATTCTACTGTTTTTTATTAATTTGTACATGGTTTCTTTCTTGCAGTCAATGTTCCTTACGTTTAATCATTTTATTATAGGCTGACCTGTTCCCAAGTCCTGTCCCTTCTTTCTGCAAGCTTTTAAATCCAAAGCTGACCCTTGATTTTTTTCTCTCTCTGTGGAGCATAGGAACGAGTCTTTCAGCCCCCTCCCCCCCCCCCCACAGATTCCTTGCTGACCATCAGACACCACCTAGTCATTTTATTTTTCTGTCTGTCAGTTCACCTATACACGAGGCAGGTGACCGTGGCCCTTTAAACTACCAACTGTGTAACTTTAGGAAGTGGAAGGGAACTAGAATATCAGGAAAACTCTGCACCTTCACAAGGGAATGTCATTTCATGGATGTCTAGTTATTTTCCAGATAAGAACGTACCAGTGGCCATTGGTTAATCAAAGCCACTGCTTATTTGTGACAATTCTGAAAGAACAATAACTAATCAAAAATAGCTGGCATTCCCTTCATTTATTTGAGACACTATGCTGTTTAACTGAGCCAGGAACCTGTTACCAGTTTGTAAGTGGTGTCAGTTCCACTGTCGATGACCATTAGGAATTAATACATAGATTTACAGTGCTGTAGTGGAATTGGTGGTGGTCTAATTTCAAATTCAAGTGCATTTGTGTGGCGGTTAGATGCTACACTGTGCTTGTAACAAACAGTTTTTAAATAGCATCAGTTGTGTGTGTTTGTGTTATGTTATTCATATGGGCTGAAGGATGCTGAATGGAAAAGCAGTGATTTTTGACACAACTTCATGCAGGAAGACAATGAAGGCAGTCTATTATCTGCACGAGACATCTGCTGACTTTGTTCATTTACAGTCAATTAAAAGAACATGGCAGCGTACACCAGATGATTTCCTCCTTCAATAACCATTAGGAACTAACAGTTTCATAGTACCGTAGTCACATTGGTAGTTCAAGTTTAATTGTCATTCTGCCATTCATGAATACACCAAATGAAACAGCGTTCCTCAAGGCCAAGGTGCAAAACACAGTACCAACAGTCCTAGTTTGTTATATATTTCATTTAAATACATAATGTGTTAGTTAAACAGTAGTTTGTCATTTTATACCTTTTTTAACCAGTTCCAAGAAACTTTGGCTAATTGGGGCAGCTGCTTAATTGGACCAAAGTGTACTGGTCCCAATGTGTCCTAATTCGCTGGAATCCACTGTATTTCTGTTCCTCTTCTCTGCACTTGAACACCCTTGACCTCACTGATGCTGCCTGACCTGCAGAGTGTGCCCAGTACTTAATTTTATGCAATTGTTTCTCTCAGCACAAACTACATAACATGTTCATTCTATTGGTGTTTATATACTTTGTTTTACACATGTAAAATGTCTAATGCATTAAAGGTGTGTCACTGTTTCGCCTTGATGCCATTCTGCTAATCTGAGATTACATTTCAGAGGGCAGAAATTTCATCTGAGAATATCCGTACAGAAACACAGATTTTTCAAACAGAATGACTTGCAGAGAGCTGGGTTGCATTCTTGCTAACTCTGTTTGGCGCCCTTTCTCCCTCCAAGACGCGGTGCTCTGCTGTATGTTCTCTGCATGCTATAAGTGCTGCTCCATCTGACCCAACCAATTGTTCTGCAGTATTCTGTAGCGGCTTAAATAAACCTCCTGGAAAACTATTGGAGGGTTGGACTATTGGAGGCAGCAGTCAGAAGAAATTGAACTACAAGTGTTCATTCAGAAGCAGGCTTTTTGCCCCACTGTGTCTATGCTGACTGCCAAGCACTTATCTACCCCAGTCCTATTTCCCCTCACAGGTCTCCCAAGAGCTCAGCATCAGGTTTTTCTATCACAGGTCATGATGGCAACATCAACAATTGGGAAACCAATGCCAGGGACAGGAAACTCTGGCAAGCCATCATCCCAGAAGGAGCAGCAACTTTCAAAGCCAACAGATGCGCAGAACTAGAAGAAAAGAGAGGCAGCAACAACCAAAGCCCAACCTGCCATCTGGACCTACCTGTCCTGAATGTGGAAGAACTTTCAAAGCCAAGATTGGATTCCTAAGCCACTTGAGAGCCCATAATTAGATCAGCAGGACAAAGACCATCACCCTCGACCTCAGGGGATAGCCACGACGACATAATGTTTGCTGTTTTGCAGTAGCAATACTTTATAATACATAATAAAAGTTCTAATACAATAAGAAGAGTATATTAAAATAAGTTGTGCAAATAGACAGCAAAAAATAGTGAGGGAGTGTTCATTGTCCATTCAGAAATCTGGTGGAGGGGAAGAAAGAGTTTCTGAAACATTGAGCATGTATCTTAAGGTTCCTGTATCACCACCTTGATGGTAGAAATGAAAAGAGGGCATGTCCTGGGTGATGGGGGTCCTTTATAATGGACACCACCTTTATGAGGCATCACCATTTGAAGGTATTCTTGATTCTGTGGAGGCTGGTGCCCATGATGGAGCTGGCTGAGGTTACACCTTCCTGCGACTTTTCCCGATTCACCCTCCCCAGACCCCCACAATTCCACTGTCAATACTATGATAATTTATGGTAGTAATTAACTTAACAATTCTCATGCCTCTGGAAAGAAACCGGAGCACCTGTGGGGAAAGTCCATTTAGTCACAGAAAAAATGTGTGAATTCCAAAAGCATTCAAGGTCAATATTAAGCCACGATCTTGGGAGCAGAGTTGAGGGGCAGCAGCATTAAATGCTGTGCTGTTGTGTTGTTAATTAGTTAATAATTCCATTTAAAAAGCTTTGGTAGTTCATTTTGATGGTTTGTACATTTAGGAGGGGCCATTAGCAGGAGCACTAAATTCTAGAATATGACTGACGGCAATCAATATTGTACACTAATGAGTACAACGAGAAATGTGCAAGGTAGGCAGATCAATTATAGATGGCCAATCCTTCATTAATACGATGCTCAGTTATCTGGTATTATCTGTATACATGGCATGGAAATTCAGAATCACTAAGGGTTCTTACAGCTTACAAAAATGCAATTTTGCCTCGTGGATGTTGAGGAGAAATACTCCTTTTGCATATTAAATACTCTTTTTTTTATGTAACCTGCCACTCTTCAATTCATTGTAAAACTGTGGAGCTTTATCTTCCAGATTTTGTGGTAAAAACATTTTACAAAAAAAAGGTAAAAACTAAAATTATAATAGGGAATAATATCAATTAAGACTGATTATTTTCATTTCATACCCCATCATAGATACACTGCAGAGATTTGAAAGAAATCCTGCCATTATCTCATAAGTTGTTAATTCTTTTTTTGTTACCAAGAAAAAGGAAGTGTTGATCCCTTGAAGAACATTAATATGGATGAGTTCCCCAGCCTTAATGAGATCTATCCTAGATTACTGAGAGAGGAAAGAGAGGAAGGAGATTGCTGAGCCTTGACACAGATCTTTTTATCCTCTTTAGCAAACAGGCAAGGTACCAGAAGACAGGAGAATAGCCAGTTTTATTCCTTGGTTTAAAGATGGCAATACAGTCCATCCAGAAAAGGTAATGAGCATTACATCATAGTTATTGAGTTGACTTATCCTCAAGAAACTTCTCCACATCCGGAAAAGTGTGAACTTAATCAGGATGGTCACTGAGGCTTTGTGTGGTGAAATTATGTATTACAAGTGATTACAAGTTTCCTGAGGTGACAAGGATGATTGACGAGGGTAGGATAGTAGGTGTGGATTTTAGTAAAGCTTTTGAGAAGAGCCCTGATGCTGGGCTGATCCAGAAGATTGACGCACATGAGACAAATTGTGACTGGATTCCAAGCTAGCTTGGCAATGAATCGGTATTATTCTACTAGAGGGCTGTGATTAGTGATGGTCTGCTGGAATCAATGTTGGGACCTCTGCTGTTTGTGATACATAAAAATGATTTGGATTAAAATGTAGGTGGACTGATTAGTGAGTGTACAGGTGACACAAAATTTTGTTGAGTTGTGAGAAAGGTTGTCAAATGATAAAGGATATAGATCAGCTTGAAATGGTAGTTGGATTGTAATTGGGAAGTGTGAGGTGTTCTGCTTGATGCATAAGAGCAAGGATGTGGGGTCTGAGGCGAAGGCGATGAATATATTCTCCAGGGTATTGTCTGAATAAATAGCAATAGGCCTAGCATTGACCCCAGGGAGATACCAGTGGTCATGGGCCTCGAGTCCGAGAAGCAACCTTCCACCATCACACTCTTCTTTTTTACTATCGAGCCAATTAGCCAGCTCTCTATGGATCCCATGCAGTCTAATTTTCCATGCGGAACCTTGTATTAAAAAAACCTTTACTGAAGTCCATGTAGATCACAGCTATCACCCTGCCCTCATCAACCTTCTTGGCTGCTTAAAAAATTAACAGATCTGTCAGGCTGGATCACCCCCATATTAAACCATACTGACTCTCACTAATCAACTCCTTGTCTCTCCAAGTGACTGTATAATCTTTTTCCCCTCAGAATCCTCTTTGGTAACTTGTCTACCGCAGATGTTAGGCTATTGTTCCAAGATTTTTCTTTGCAGTCCTTTGGCACATTAGTCACCTGTCTTCTGACACATCATCCGTTACTAATGATGATACAAATATCTCTGCCAGGGCTCCCCCAATTTCTTCTCTAGTTTCATGCAGTGTTCTTGGATATACCTATACTTGCTCATCTCTTGGAGATTTATCTATCTTCGTTTTCAGACATCCTCAGTCCACCTCTGCTGTAATGTAGTCTATCCCCAAGAACCTCCCCCCATTAACTATCTCAAGGTTTCATGACCTTCATGACCTTCCCAATGACCTTCCCAATGGTAAAGTAGGAGGAGCAATACTTATTGAGGATCATACCCCCATCTTCTGTGGCTCCACACAAAGTTGACCACTTTGGTCTTTGAGGGACCTGGTTTTCTCTCTAGTTGGTCTTTAATATACACAATCTCTTTGGATTTTCCCTTTGATCTTCTCTGCTAAATCTAGCTCTTGCCCTTTTTCACCCTTCTGATTTGCTCCTTGAGTAGACTCCTGCAGCCCTTGTAATCATCCTGGGAATCATTTGATCGAGCTGCTTATACCTACCTGATCCATCTGTTCTCCTTCAGTAGTTTAAATTGCCACAGTGGTTGGCATGACGTTGTGGGCCGAAGGGGATTGCACTGTTTAGAGAGAGCAAATGGTTCTATAAAACTAAAGTGAAGCAAAGTATAGGTACTGGACGTCAAATCAAACATTAACGTATTTGCTTATTCGCCATGGACACCAGGAAAACACGCGATCCTTTTTCATTAGTGTTGCCTGAGTTCAATATTTCCAGCACTGTTTCCAATCTCAATCAAGCTGTTGTTTTCTTAGCTGACCAAAGCTCCAATTATCTGCTTTTTCAAATTCTTTTTCTCCTCATAAAATAATGAATTTAACATGGTAAAGAATGCCAGTCATTGTGAATGAGTACTGAAAAACACTTACGATTTCAAAATTGCCATATCATCTTTCTCAAGTCTTTCTTTCATAACACTACCCTGCTTCGCTAAGCTCCTCTGGCCTAGCCTACTGATTGCCTATCCTCTTTATCTCTGCCACTTACAAAATGAATGTTTTCAAGGTGTGAGATCATTAGTGGGTTTCAAAGCTAGAGGTAAACTCTAGGCATCTAGTGGGTCAGTCAAAAGCAGTTTTCCCTCTGTCAAAACATGCATTTGCCCATTACTGATAAATGGTTTTGTGTCACTGAATGTTGTTGTTCTGCCTGTGGGAGGGTGTTGATGTTTGTCTCCTATCTTGTTGGTGATGTGGAATATTTAATGGTGTCGTCGTCAGTGATATCGTCCTTCAGTGTGTTGAGGTCCTTGCTACAGGAAGTCCATGTCCCGGAACAGTAATCAGTGCTATTTGGTTGACCTTTGTGCTGGGTTCGAGATCATGGTCTTTAAACATTTAACAAAATTGAAGATGGTCCTGATGCCCCAGATGTAATGCTTAATTTCAGATCAGATTCGGATTTATTTATCATATGCGCATCAAAGCATATAGTGGCTTGCATTAACTGTCAACACAACCTAGAGCTGTGCTGGGGGCAGCCCACAAGTGTTGCCACACATTCCAGCGCCAACATAACATGCCCTCAATGCTCGGCAGAACAACACAGAACACAACCATCAACAGAACAGCAACAGTAAAATAAGGGCCTTTTCTACTTCCCACCCACCCATGCACACAGACAGTCCTCCAAGTCCAAGACAAACTTCCAGTCTCCAGGCTTCAGCCTTCAGGCTTTGACTTCCGATCAACTTCCGACACTAATGCCTGCCATGTTGTGTCTCCTGAGAAGTGGCCCATGTTTTCCAGCCTCTTTTCACAGGCCTTTCATTGCCAAGTGGTGATGTATGGCAGGAGCACGTTGGTGGAGTTTAGTGGGTCTAAAACAGGCCACCATCCCAATATCTTCCTCAGTCTTTCTCCTCCCAGTGCTACTTCTCACCACGAGGCTTCTTGAAGGAGTGGAGTTAATCTACACGGCTGATGGGAAACTCATCAGTCTATATTGATTTCCACTCCAGAACCAATCATCCTTCTTCAGTCCAAGTAAAACATGCTTATGTATGTGCACGTTCAGAGCCCAAGGTCAGAGTGATTGGAAACTTGCTGACTGGATCATGTAAGAAAACAAACCATCATCAGAGACGTAACTCAGCATCCATCTTGTATGTTTTGATCCAGCTGTGTTCAGCTTTTGCAGAACCATGTCAACCCACAAATGCTTTGACTTATTCCCCAAGCTTTGTCACTTTACCCTAGGCTCCATTCCTGCTCTCAAGGAGATGTAAAAGTGCATAAAGGATGTAGGAGAACACTTAAGAATAAAATTAGGAGAGAAAAAAAGTAGCTTGAGATATCATTGGCAGATAAATTAAAGGAGAATCCTAAAAGATTGTATGAGTACTGCATCTTAAGAACAACCTGGGGCCAGAATAGGCTCCCTCTGAGGATCAGTGTCAGTGTATATGCATGGAGTCACAGGAAATGGGTGAAATCTTAAATGAATACTTGTCTAGTTTTACTGCCAAGAAACTTACGGAAGCTAGAAATTCATGGAAGAGAATAATATGAAAGAGGAAGTACGTAGTGGTTTTGAGGTGAATAAATGTGGATAAATCCCCAAGGATTGATCAAGTGTTACTTGGATGCCCTGGGAAGCAAAGGAAGAAATTACCGTGGTCCTGACAGATTTTTTTATATATCCCCCAGCCATAAGGGATGAACTGGAAGACTGAAAGGTACCTTTACTTAAGGAGGGCTGTAAGGACAAACTTGGCAACTATAGGCTGGCAAGCCTAACGTTAGTGATGGGTAAACTACTGGAAGTGATTCTGAGAGACTATTTGTTTGCATTTGGAAAGGCAAAAACTGATTAGGCATAGTTAGTAACACACAAACTGCTGGAGGAACTATAGAAAAGAGTACAGTCGACGTTTCGGGCCACGAGGAGTCCTGCTGAAGGGTGTGGCTTGGATTTTCAGCATCTGCAGATTCTCTCTTGTTTGGGATTAGCTATAGTTAGTATGGCTTTATGCATGGGAAATTGTCTCAGGAGATTGAGTTTTTTTTTGAAGAGCTGGTCAAGAGGATTGATGAGGACAGGTAGGTAGATAGCAACACGTACAAACAAGCTGGAGGAACTTAGCAGGTCGGGCAGCATCTGTGGAAACGAACAGTCAACTTTTCGGGCCGAGACCCTTCATCAGGACTGTTTGTACGTGTTGCTTTGACCACAGCATCTGCAGTGTACTTTGTGTTTACAGGTAGGTAGATATCTTCTTGGACTTCAGCAAAATTTTTGATGAGGTACTGCATGATAGAGTGGTCTGGAAGATGAGGATCCAGATGAACTGCTCAGTCGGTTACAAAATCTGGCTCAATGTGAGGACTTAGGGTAGTAGTTGAAGGCTTTTTTTTTCCTCACTGGATCCTATAACTAGTGATTTGCCACAGGAATTTTACTGGGACATGTGCTGTCTTTCATATACATTAGTGGTTTAAATGAGATTGTAAATGTAGATTTGTGGATGATCCCAAAATTGGTGGTGTCATGGTCAGTGAAGCAGGCAATCTAAAGTTACAACATAATCTATATCAACTGGGAAAGTGAGCAAAGGAAAGGCAGATAGAACTTAAAAGTCAAGGATAGTATGTACACAATAAGATTGCCAGAGGAAGTGGGGGAGGCAGGTAAGATTTCAACAGAAATATAACAAGGTAGAGCATTTTAAGAACAAAAGGAATATTTGTGACTCACTGTGGCATACTTTTTGTAGCATTCAATCTCTGCAATTATCAGACACTCCTTTTTGACAGCTCCCCCTCTTATCCATTTCAACATAAAGTCACTTAGCTTGTTAGTTCTAATGAAGGGTCATGGACCTGAAATGTTAATTGCTTCGCAACTGCTGTCCATCCTGAGGCGTTTCTGCATTTTGACAGTGAAAATAAGACCATAAGACACAGGAAAATAAATTAGTCCATTCAGCCCATCAAGTGCTCTGCCATTCAATCATGGCTGATTAATTTTCTCTTTTCTCCATTCTCCTGACTTCTACCCGTAACCTTTGATACCCTTACTAATCAAGAACCTATCTGATGTCTCAGGTATATTTCACAGTCATCTATGGCAATGAATTGAACAGATTCACTCTGGCTAAAGAAATTCCTTCTCATCACTGTTCTAAAGGAACATCTGTGTATTCTGAGGGTATGCCCTCTAGTCCTAGACTGTCAACTATAGGAACCATCCTCTCCATGTCCACTCTAGATGGGCCTTTCGATATTCCATAGGTTTTCATGGGATCCCTGTTATTCTTTTAAGATTAAAAAAAAATCAAGTGTTTCTTGCATTGTTTTTAAATACTTGCAAACTTGTATCAAGTGGTCAAGGTATTTTGGAATTTTTTATCTGATGTTAAATTCTATTTCCAGTTTGACTTGGTCAGTTGAAAAGATTATGAATCCTAGTCATTGGAACAGAATAGTTGTCTCAACATTGATCTCTCAGACACTCCAAGCTCCCCCTGTCCCTTAAAAGCCTCTTGCAACCTGAATCACTGTGCCTTTTTGAGCCTTTTTCCTAGAGTTTCCAGAAGGTCTTCACAAATTATGTATTATTTTATAAGGGACAAGTATGTTGCCACTAAGATGGCAATATGTCACAATCAATATCTTGATTTCTCTGCTTTTTTTATATCACCTTTCCTTATTTTCAATTTACCACCTCCAAGTACAAATATGATTGGCTTAAGAACAATAAAAATAGGCCATGCAGTTCCTCCAGCCTGTGCACATTCAATAAGATCATGGCTCAATTTTCACATCAATTCCTTGTCATGCATCACCTGATTCCATCAGTGATCAAAAATCTGGGTATGTAAACTAACTAAGCAGTTTGTATTCCAGATATCCATCTCTGAACTATTTTTCAGCACATTGTCTTCCTTCTTCAAATTATACTAGTAATTGCTAACTCACCAATGCCTTTTACAACTGACATAAAACCTCGGTGCATTTGAATTAAGTATCTCAAGAACCCAAAGTATTCTGTTAGCTTTCCTGATTTAATTTTCTGCCTAAGTATTTGCTCTTGTGAATTGTCCACCTGAAGATTCATATCTCTGCAACTCAAGGGTTTGGCAGTCTCTCATCATTTGGGTTATTTTCTTTTTCCTACCAAAATGAACAATTTCCCATCTTCCCACATGCTTCAGTTGCCAGATCTTTACCCACTCACTCAGCCGATATCCATTTAGCAGCCTCTCTGTGTCTTACTTTCACGACTTGCTTCTCTGTCTATCTCTAGCAAGAACAATGTCAGTCCTTTCATCTAAATTGTCATCTGTATCAGTGATCTGGATGATAATGTGGTTTACTGGATCAGCAGATTTGCAGACGACGCCAAGATTGGTGGTGTAGTGGACAGTGAGGAAGGATATCATGGGTTGCAGAGGGATCTGGATCAGATGCAGAAATGGGCTGAGAAAGGACAGGTGGAATTTGATGCAGACAGGTGTGAGGTGTTGCATTTTGGTAGGACCAGCCAGGGTAGATCTTACACAGTGAGAGCGCTGAGGAATGTTGTAGAACAAAGCGATCTGAGAATACAGGTCTATACTTCGTTGAAAGTGGCATCACAGGGAAATAGGGTCGTAAAGACAGTTTTTGGCACATTGGCCTTCATAAATCTAAAAGTGTTGAGTACAGAAGATGGGATGTTATGTCGAAGTTTTATAAGATGTTGGTGAGGGCTAATTTGGAGTATTGTGTGCAGTTTTGGTCACCTGCCTACAGGGAAGGTGTAAGTAAGGTTGAAAGAGTACAGAGAAAATTTATAAGGATGTTGCTGTGTGTGGAGCACCAGTGTTATAAGGAAAGGTTGAATAGGTTGGGACTTTATTCCTTAGAACACAGAAGACTGAGAGGAGATTTGGTAAAGTTACATTTTAAAAAATGAAGGGTATAGATACAGTAGTGGAAAAAGCTTGCTTGCATTTACCCTGAGGTTAGGTGGGACTACAACCAGAGGTCATAGGTTAAGGATAAAAGTGAAAAGTTTAAGGGGAACATGAGAGAAAATTTCTTCACTCAGAGGGCCACGAGAGTGTGAATGAACCGCCAGCACAAGTGGTGCATACAAGTTTGATTTGAACACTTAAGCAAAGTTTAGATACTTACATGGATGGTAGGGGTATGGAGGGCCCAGTACAGGTCGATGGGAGTAGGCAATTTAAATGGGTTTAGCATAGACTAGATGGGCCAAATGGCCTTTTTCTGTACTGTACTTTTCTATGACTATATGATCAGGTGGCAAATTTAAGACAGTGGAGCGTAAGCTTTGCTGATATTTACCCAGGAGTCAATAAAATGCATGTCATGGTCAGGATGTACTTTAATACATTGAAGTTGTGCGTCATATAGCATTGAGGAAAAACAGCTCAATTTATTATTATCTTCCTTTCTAGATAATTCATTTATAATGTTAAAGGTCGCCAACTATTTAGACTAATGCATGTAGCAACTTTTCAGGCAGAATCTCCGTGCTCTCTCTTCAAACTAGCAAGTGTTTTGATACCTCTCCTGCTTTAATTAGATAGGAAATAAAGATGTTTATTGATAAACCATCAGCTCTCATATAAAGAATTATTCATTATTTTCCTAACAATCCACTGATAATGCAGTGTATTTGAAATAAAACTTTGTTCTTAAATAGCATTTATGATGTAAAGAAGGAAGTATTGGTTTAAAGAGAATGTTGCTATATGCAGTCTGTTGTTGGTGGTGGCAATTGCTAATACCTCCATGACTCTGTGTGTGTGTGTGTGTGTGTGTGTGTGTGTGTGTGTGTGTGTGTGTGTGTGTGTGTGTGTGTGTGTGTGTGTGTGTGTGTGTGTGTGTGTGTGTGTGTGTGTGTGTGTGTGTGTGTGTGTGTGTGTGTGTGTGTGTGTGTGTGTGTGTGTGTGTGTGTGTGTGTGTACGCTCCCTGTTTTAACTAATTAGGCAGATTACCTGAGGTGCCAGACCTCTCCCAGCAATCAGATGTTTATGTGAAAAAGACGAAATGCTGACAGAACTCAGCAGGCCAGACAGCATCTATGGGAGGAGGTAATAACGACATTTCAGCCCGTGACTCAGCTTTCACAGGGAGGTGCCAGAATATAAAAGAGCAAATATGCTCGTAAATGTTTCCAATATTTCTGTTGTTATCATTCACTTCTCGCATGTTCTCCTCTTTGCACGAGATCCTTTATCGTCCTGTTTGTTCTCGCTTGGCTGACTAAGCCCTTCTCTGACACCTCCCTCAGGACCATGCTCCCTTCAGTGCTTCTGTCTTTTACTAGCTCCCATTCTCTGCTGCCAGGCTTCCTAGGCACTATTCCCTGCCAACAGGGCCCATGGCCTTGAAAACATATGTATGCCATACCACTGCCTGGTTCTGGAGTTCTGTTTGCAAAGACATCTGTTACTTTAACCTATCAGCCCTGGAGGCCATTTCATTTTTCATTCTCTGCTGGAATTTAATCTTTTTAATTCATTTCTTATCCTTCATGCCCCTTTGGGTGATGACGTTCCCTGACATTTGCAGCACTTTTATCACTGCTTGAGTCTGCAACACTTTCAGCATAATCTCTCTTGCAAATGGGATTCCTTCTACTCTCTAGCTGGCAGTGCATGAATCTGTGAACACTTTGCCAGTTATCAGGCCGGGCAGCATCTATGAAAAAGAGTAAACAGTGGCACGTTTTGGGATCTCAGCCCAAAACGTTGGCTGTTTCCTCTTTTCCATAGATGCTGTCTGGCCTTCCGAGTTCCTCCTGCATTCTGTGTGCGTTGCTTTGGATTTCCAGCATCTGTAGATGTGCTTGTGGTTGTGACTTTGCCAATTATGTCTCAGCTAATGTAACATTGTTTTTTTTCCACTCCTTTTAGCATTATAATTTGCATAATTTACTTAACTCGTGTTCTCAGAGTGCTGATATAATCCTAATTACAAAACTATTTTCGTGGAAGCTATCTCTTTGTTCAACTAGCTTTTCCCTCTTGGTCTTCATTCAAGTTCTTCCTGCTTAATAGACCCCTAGGTCTATTCATTTCTTGATTTGAATATACTTCCGTGTTTAATTTCTAGACTACCTTTTTTTTAAAAATTCTTTTACATGTAGCCACCATCTAGACTGCTCTATTTTAGATAGATAGATAGATAGATAGATACTTTATTCATCCCCATGGGGAAATTCAACATTTTTTCCAATGTCCCATACACTTGTTGTAGCAAAAACTCATTACATACAATACTTAACTCAGTAATAATATGATATGCATCTAAATCACTAACTCAAAAAGCATTAATAATAGCTTTAAAAAAAAGTTCTTAAGTCCTGGCAGTTGAATTGTAAAGCCTAATGGCATTGGGGAGTATTGACCTCTTCATCCTGTCTGAGGAGCATTGCATCGACAGTAACCTGTCGCTGAAACTGCTTCTCTGTCTCTGGATGGTGCTATGTAGAGGATGTTCAGGGTTTTCCATAATTGACCGTAGCCTACTCAGCGCCCTTCGCTCAGCTACCGATGTTAAACTCTCCAGTACTTTGCCTCTTTATGAGACCTTTGACCTATAATAGCTGCTAAAGACATCTCTGATCACTTTAACGTCCTTACTTTAGTTTACCTCCCCTCCCCCCATCATTCTTTCTTGGAAGGTAGTTATAATTGAGGGCTTGTGGTGAGTGCAGATAGCAGTCAAGACATAGGCTGAACTGCTTGCTTTTTGCGCTGTCAATTCTAATCTTTTAAATTATTTCCTGGAGTGGATCTACCGCATGGTCCTTTGTCGGCATCTTTGAGTACAGTCACTTCCTGTTTTACAAAAGCAGAACCTCGGGTGATTTTCATTATGTTGGAGTGGCACAAAATTAAGCTTAGCTTGACATGTCACGCTTTGATATATTCCTATGCCAAAGCTGCTACTGTTCCTACAAATAGAACCATTTTGTTGGGCAGGAGCATCCATAGTTTCACTTTTTCATAACTAACTGTCTCCACTCATCCCCTTTGCTTGCCCTTTTCAGCCTTCTCTCCAATACTGATTGGTTAAGATCAATATCAACTGGGGAGACATCTCTGCTAACTCTTGTTTAGACATTCCTTCTGCATCTTCTGCTCACTCAGTTACGACCTGGAGGGCTTCATACATGAACAAACCCTGTCACGTTCCGAATTACAATTCTGACTTCACCCTCAGCCCTGTTGTTGCAAATCTCCTCATTCTTTCTGAGATCTGTCACCATTTGGTTGCCTTCCAGATTCCTGACTACCTTTCACAGGAATTTCCTGAGCAAATATCTCCTGAAAACAATTAGTGTTCTCTTACTGTGTGCACTTCACTTTTTCACCCTATAAGCCCTCCGGGGATTGTTTCTGTTACTCCATATCTGTTTGGCCAAAAGCAGCTAGCTCAAATCCAACTTTATTTCCCCCTCTTTCATGGAGTCATGGGACACTACAGCACAGATACAGGCCCTTTAGCCCATCTAGTCTGTACCAAACTGTTATTCTGCCGAGTTTCATTGACCAGGATCTGGATCATACCCCTCCATAATCCTCCCATCCATGTACTTACCTAAATTTCTCTTAAATGTTGCAGTTGAACCTGCCTCCACCATTTCCACTGGCAGATCGTTCCACACTCTCACCACCCTCTGACTGAAGAAGTTTCTCCTCACATTCCCGTAAATATTTAGCCTTAACCTATGACCTCTAGTACTAGTCTTGGCCAACCACAGTGGAAAAAGCCTGCTTGCACTTACCTTAAGTATACCCCACATAATTTTATATACCTTTATTAAATTTCCTCTGGAAAATAAAGTCCAATTTAACCTTCCCCTATAACTCAAGTTCTTAAGTCCTGGCAACATACTTGTAAATTTTCTCTGTACTCTTTCAATCTTATCGACATCTTTCCTTTAGGTTGGTCCTAACGTGTAATGGAACATAACATCCCGACTCCTGCACTCATTGCACTGATTTATGATGGAAATGTGCCAAAAGCTCTCTTTACAACCCTGTCTACCTGTGACACCACCATTCTCTCATTCTGTTGACTCCTCCCACAGCCTCCTCTTCCCAAGGATTTTTCCATGCCACCCTTTCCCATGTCAACATGCTGCCCCTCGATGACTTGGGGGGTACATAATCTTCCCTTTGGCTACATTTTGGTAGCAGAACCAATCATAACATTAACATGTGTTTAGTGTAGTACCATTGATAAAAGTGTCCAAAGGCTGCCCATCTAACATCAAATCAAACAAGGGTTACAACTTTAACTAAAAGTTGAGAAAAATAAAGGCATTATTCTTGATCCTAAAAAAGTCTATTGTCTTTACCCATTTTCCGCTTCCTCCATAGCCTTTTTATTCACTTTCAACAAATGCCATTTTCTGTCCTGTTTCAACATGAGTTCTGGTTCTAGTTGGATTTTGTGTCCTGTTTTCTCTTGCTGATGGGCAACGTGTGTAATTCTCAAATTATATACATGCTTTTCTGTCTGTCCGATCTCTGCAGTCCCCAGGCACTTCTACGTCCTTTTTTAATCCAGACTGAGGCATCAAGACATCTAGTATTTTCTATCAGTTGAACAACATTTTGGGATGATTTGCATGGCATCAATTCTTCTAAGAGTGCTGCACTGAAATATTTTTGAAAACCTTATAAAATTGCCGGTTTGGTGGGTTTTTAACGTTCAAGTCTTAGACAATGAAACTGTGATAGGTGGCTTGGAAAAGAGAAATAGATGAAATAATTGTGCCTTGCAAGTCTCTTTTAAGTTCCTAATATAGCTCCTGATTTGAAGGTTTTCTTTTATTCTTAGGGAGGCTATAGAGTAATTAAAGTGATTTCTTGTGTCTTGGGGAAAACATTTTGGAAAAGAGGATACTTTAAAAGGCATTATTGAAATTTTCTGGACTCTGAAGGGATTTGTTAAAATGGATCCAGACAAATTTGTTTCCCAATGAAACGGGGCATAGCTACAGGTACAAGTTTTAAAAGTGGAATAGTGGATGAGTTTTACTAAAAGGATAAGAGATTTGTGAAATCAGTCACCAGGAAGTTGTCAGAATGTGAATGGTGACATGTGATATTTGCATGTACTTCTATGAATGGATTAATTGATTTTAGTGGAATGTGAAACCACAATCAACCAAATAATGGCCAATAAATAGTGATTAGTAAAATATTTTGTTTGTTTAATTTGTAAGAGCCTTCTCTTCAGCAGTCTGGGTGTTTATTTTTATTCAGTCCCATGCTCGCTGTCTTGTGTTTGTCACCACATGATGCACTAGTAGGGTGGATTCTGTTGATAACCAAGTTGCCCAGGTGACACAGTGGCAACGGGAAAGCCTCCATGTAGCTGGGGTCTGTGCAGTATAGCAATACAATAACACGTATCTAAGAAACATGCTTTTGAATCTGACCTTGCTGCAGAAAGTTTAAGCATGAGGTTGCGAGGCTTCCATGGTGCCATTTGTTCCACTGTACTCAAGCTTTCTGGCCTCCAATTTAACTCCTGTTAGACATAGTTCATGCACAGTTATTGAAGGCTTGAAATGAGAAATGTGATTTGCTTGGGGGGGGGGGGGGGGTGGAGTTCTCATTGTAATGTAGCACTACATTCACACCAAGCTAAAAGATGCGTCCTCTTTTTATTTCCTTGACCCATTTGCGTTACATGCATTATTTCATTTGAATAACAAGCATTCAAATGAACTTCTTTTGCCTCTCTTGCACCCTGCTTTCTGCCGGCCCCAAAGCCTGTCTGCAGTTCAAGGCCAAATGTGGCTCTTGTATGCTGCAATTTCATCTCAACAAACTCAACGTGCAGCTGGAATCAAATCAATGACCTTCCTAGCGAGACTATAAGTTATTTTAGCAATGTAGCAACCTGTAAACACTGTTCATTTTCTTGAGGAAGATTTCTTTCCCACTAATATTTCTCCTGCTGTAATATTTGTAAAGCGGACCTAGGTTTAAAGCTCTTTGAGCTCAGTTACAATATGTTAATATTATTCGCAGTTTCCTACTTCTCCTGGGTGGGTTTTGGGAAATCATTGTGTAAAATATTGCCGAACAAATCATGGAAAAAGTTGGGATGGGAGTGGAGGGAGAGGCTGACAGTTTGAGCTGTGTTACGTGCTGAGTCAGCAGAGAGTGCGATTGTTAACACTGAGGCCCCTGCAGTTGAAGCAGACGTGTTTATCGTGCCTCGTCACTGGCCATACTTTTCTGGTTGTCAGCTATTATGCACAGCACAGTATATCCATACCTTTGTGCATGATTGAGGGGCAACTAAAGAAAGGGACAAGGCAAGCAACCTTCCTGTTTACAAATGAAATAGTAGAACAACTTGAAGTTAGCAGCAGGTCACAGAGTCTCATGCGAACTTGCCACATCCTTTAAAAGAAAACTGAAATGAAAGTTCCATCTTTTGGTTAGCAGCTCTGAAAATGCCGTTTTCCCACAGCTTTCGCTTAAAAAAAATGGATTCTGAAAGTGTTTGGGTCTGTAGCATTAGCAACAATATGAAACCACAAAGCATCAAGAACACTTAAAATAATAGCCCATTGAGAACATTTGTTTAAAATGCCTATTACAGATGTATGTAGGTTGGAAACGAAGCATGGATTTACCTCCAGTAATTTGAGAGAAAAATGTTAGTGTCGGGTGAAGCCAGACAGTGAGGTCTGAAATCAGCCACTTATGAGTGTCCCGTGTCTGCTCCATCCTTGTCTTTTGTTTTATTTTGTAATTATAGTCGTTTTTATGTTCTTATGCTGTACTGCTGCCACAACACAGCGAATTTTACAACGTGTCAGTGATAATGAGCCTGATTCTATTTGATTTTTTTTGGTCTGGCGGGGAGGATCTGCTGTGGGTGTGACCTGAGCCTGTGGCCATGTCCCCACTGCAAGTGTACCGAGCTCTGCACCGGCTTTCAGAAGAGCCGTGCACTTGTCGAGGCAAAGGGATCAGTTGCAATGAAAAGCTGAGTTAGTAATCGCCTAATGCTTGGAAAGTCCGGATAAAGCTGCCGTATGGGAATTCCCCTCGTTCGTGTGAAGGTCCCAGGTGACGATTTTCAGTCAAATGATGATTCGTTTAGTACGGAAGCGCACTAATGTGCACAGAGCCCTTCCACCCTTTAGTGGGATGATGCAGCTCCACCATGGGGGTCTCCCCTGGCTGGGTTGCACATTGTGGGGGAGAGTGTAGCTGGGCTGGGTTGAGATTAAGCTGTAGAGAGCAGCAGTCTGAGGTGGCGTTAGGCCAGGGATGGAATTGAGATGCATTGTGAGTCATTGTGCACGTTGGCCCAAATGATGTAGGCCAAGCAAGAGATAAGTTACTACAGAATGAATTTAAGGAGCGGGTGAAGAAGCTAAAAAGCAGGACCTCAGGGGAAGTAATCTTTTGATTGCTTCCAGTGCCAAGTACTAGTAAGAACAGGAGGATGTGCCAGATGAGTGTGTGGCTGAAAAATTAGTGTGGGGGATTCAGATGTTTTGATCTTTGGGATCGTTTCTGAGGCAGAGGTGACCTGTATAAGTGAGACGGGTTTGCAGGTGCAGTTGGGTTGGCTTTAAACTAGGTTGGCAGGCGATTGATCTGTAGCATCAGGGAAGTACCGTAAATGAGAGACTGGAAAGTGATGCAAAAGTCACTGGCAGCCTTGAATAGATTTGACAATAGACAATAGGTGCAGAAGTAGACCGTTTGACCCTTCGAACCTGCACCGCCATTCTGAGATCATGGCTGATCATCTACTATCAATACCCGGTTCCTGCCTTGTCCCCATATCCCTTGATTCCCCTATCCATAAGATACCTATCTAGCTCCTTCTTGAAAGCATCCAGAGAATTGGCCTCCACTGCCTTCTGAGGCAGTGCATTCCACACCCCCACAACTCTCTGGGAGAAGAAGTTTTTCCTTAACTCTGTCCTAAATGATCTACCCGTTATTCTTAAACCATGCCCTCTGGTACTGGACTCTCCCAGCTTCTGGAACATATTTCCTGCCTCTATCTTGTCCAATCCCTTAATAATCTTATATGTTGCAATCAGATCCCCTCTCAATTTCCTTAATTCCAGCGTGTACAAGCCCAGTCTCTCTAACCTCTCTGCGTAAAACAGTCCGGACATCCCAGGAATTAACCTTGTGAATCTACGCTGCATTTCCTCTACAGCCAGGATGTCCTTCCTTAACCCTGGAGACCAAAACTGTACACAATACTCCAGGTGTGGTCTCACCAGGGCCCTGTACAAATGCAAAAGGATTTCCTTGCTCTTGTACTCTATTCCCTTTGTAATAAAGGCCAACATTCCATTAGCCTTCTTCACTGCCTGCTGCACTTGCTCATTCACCTTCAGTGACTGATGAACAAGGACCCCTAGATCTCTTTGTATTTCTCCCTTACCTAACTCTACACCATTCAGAGAATAATCTGCCTTCCTGTTCTTACTCCCAATGTGGATATCCTCACACTTATTCACATTAAACGTCATCTGCCAAGTATCTGCCCACTCACTCAGCCTATCCAAGTCACCCTGAATTCTCCTAACATCCTCATCACATGTCACACTGCCACCCAATCTTGCTGATGTTATTCTTAATGCCTTCATCTAAATTATTGATGTAAATCGTAAACTGCTGTGGTCCCAATATCGAGCCCTGTGGCACCCCACTAGTCACCACCTGCCATTCCAAGAAACACCCATTCACCGCTACCCTTTGCTTTCTATCTGCCAACCAGTTTTCTATCCATGTCAATATCTTCCCCCCAATGCCATGAGCTCTGATTTTACCCACCAATCTCCTATGTGGGACCTTATCAAATGCCTTCTGAAAATCGAGGTACACTACATCCACTGGATCTCCCTTGTCTAACTTCCTGGTTACATCCTCGAAAAACTCCCAATAGATTAGTCAAGCATGATTTGCCCTTGGTAAATCCATGCTGGCTCGGCCCAATCCTATCACTGCTATCTAGATATGCCACTATTTCATCTTTAATAATGGACTCTAGCATCTTCCCCACTACTGATGTTAGGCTGACAGGACGATAGTTCTCTGTTTTCTCCCTCCCTCCTTTTTTAAAAAGTGGGATAACATTAGCTATTCTCCAATCCTCAGGAACTGATCCTGAATCTGAGGAACATTGGAAAATGATTACCAATGCATCTGCAATTTCCAGAGCCACCTCCTTTAGTATCCTAGGATGCAGACCATCTGGACCTGGGGATTTGTCAGCCTTCAGTCCCATCAGTCTACTCATCACCATTTCCTTCCTAATGTCAATCTGTTTCATTTCCTCTGTTACCCTATGTCCTTGGCCCATCCATACATCTGGGAGATTGCTTGTGTCTTCCCTAGTGAAGACAGATCTAAAGTACTTATTAAATTCTTCTGCCATTTCTCTGTTTCCTATAACAATTTCACCCAATTCATTCTTCAAGGGCCCAACATTGTTCTTAACTATCTTCTTTCTCTTCACATACCTAAAAAAGCTTTTGCTATCCTCCTTTATATTCCTGGCTAGCTTGCGTTTGTACCTCATTTTTTCTCCCCGTATTGCCTTTTTAGTTAAGTTCTGTTGTTCCTTAAAAATTTCCCAATCATCTGTCTTCCCACTCACCTTAGCTCTGTCATACTTTTTTTTTAATGCTATGCAATCTCTGACTTCCTTTGTCAACCACTGTGGCCCCTTTCCCCCCTTTGAATCCTTCCTTCTCTGGGGGATGAACTGATTTTGCACCTTGTGCATTATTCCCAAGAATACCTGCCATTGCTGTTCCACTGTCTTTTCTGCTAGGATATCCGTCCATTTAACTTTGGACAGCTCCTCCCTCATGGCTCCATAGTCTCCTTTGTTCAACTGCAACACTGACACCTCCGATCTGCCTTTATCCTTCTCAAATTGCAGATAAAAACTTATCATATTATGGTCACTACCTCCTAATGGCTCCTTTACTTCAAGATCGCTTATCAAATCCTGTTCATTACTCAACACTAAGTCCAGAATAGCCTTGTCCTTGGTCAGCTCTCGTACAAGCTGTTCCAAGAATGCATCCCGTAGGCACTCTACAAACTCCCTATCCTGGGGTCCAGCAACAACCTGATTCTCCCAGTTCACCTGCATGTTGAAATCACCCATAACTACTGCAGCATTACCTTTGCCACATGCAAATGTTAACTCCCTATTCAACTTGCACCCAATATCCATGCTACTGTTTGGGAGCCTGTAGACAACACCCATTAGAGTCTTTTTGCCCTTACTGTTCCTCAGTTCTATCCACACAGACTCTACTTCTCCTAATCCTATGTCCCTCCTTGCAAAGGACTGAATCTCATTCCTCACCAACAGGACCACCCCACCCCCTCTGCCCACATTTCTGTCCCTACGATAGCACGTATACCCTTGTACATTCATTTCCCAGGTCTGATCTCCCTGCAGCCATGTTTCCGTTATCCCAACAACATCATAGTTACCCATTCGCACCTGAGCTTCAAGCTCATCTGCCTTATTTCTGACACTTCGTGCATTCAGATGTAGAATTTTTAGCCCATTTCTCCTCTCTCTGTTTAAATTGCTGCCTACTGTGCTTAACCCAGCTCTCCGAACTCCTATCGGGCTATATGCCCCTTGAATTTTGTTGTCCTTCCTAAATTTACTTATTCTTTCTGCACATTTAACTCCATGTTCCGTCAGACCATCCCTCTGTACATGTGTCCTCCTTATCACTTGTTCCGCCTCACCTTTCTCTACTACACACTTAGTATTCCGGAACCGTGTAGTCCCCACCTGTCCTTTGTTCTTCGTCTCGCTATCCTCTCTCACATTCTGGATCCCCGCCCCCTGCAAATTTAGTTTAACCCCCCCCGAGCAGCACTAGCAAACTTTCCTGCAAGAATGTTAGTACCGCTCCAGTTCAGGTGTAAACTGTCCCGTCGGAACAGATCCCACCTTCCCTGGAACAAAGCCCAATTATCTAAAAACCTGAAGCCCTCCCTCCTGCACCATCCTCTCAGCCATGTATTACTCTGTATAATCTTTCTGTTCCTTGCCTCACTCGCACGTGGCACAGGTAGCAATCCTGAGATTGTTACCCTGGAGGTCCTGCCCTTCAGCTTCGCATCTAACTCCCTGAACTCACTACGCAGGACCCCCTCACTCATCCTACCCTACATGGACCACAACATCTGGGTTCTTGCCCTCCCTCTCGAGAATTACCTGCACCCGATCTGAGATGTCCCAGACCCCGGCATCAGGGAGGCAACATACCATCCGAGACTCCTGATCTTCCCCACAAAATCTCCTATCTGCCCCCCTGACTATAGAATCCCCTATCACTACCGTTCTCTTCTCTTCCCTCCTCCCCTTCCTAGTCGAGGGTCCAACCTCAGTGCCAGAGACAGGACCACTGCAACTCGTTCCTGGTAGGTCATCCCCACCAACAGTATCCAAAACGGTATACTTATTGTTGATGGGAACGGCCACAGGAGTGCTCTGCTCTCTCTGTCTGCTCCCCCTGCCTCTCTTGACTGTCACCCATTTGCCTACCTCCTGTCTTTTCGGTGTGACTACCTCCCGATAACTCTGATCTATCTCTGTCTCTGTCTCCCGAATGGAGAATGGCCAGGAATGGGCAATGCTTGACCTAGCGTGGAGTAATAGGCTGGAGCAATTGACTGAGCTGACAGTGGGGGAGTGCTTTGGGATCAGTGATTATAGTTTATTTAGTTTTAAAACAGTTATGGAAAGAGAAGGAACTGATTCACAGATTGAAATGTCTTGACAGTATGATTCAGGAGCTTTCAACCGTTGATTGGAGGAGGTTGTTTGTAGCCAGAGGGTCGACAGACAATTGAGAGGCTTTTAAAGGTGAGATAGTGATAGTGAGGAGTAGGGAATCCTGGATTATGAGGGATTTTGAGACCCTGGCCAGGAAAAAGGAGGCATGTGTCAGGTGCAGGCATCTGGAATCAAGTGAATCCCTGGAGTAGGACAAGAGATGCAGAAGTGTACTCAAGAAGGAAAAGGGGGACATGAGATAATTTTGGCAGAGAAGATTAAGGATAATCCAGAGATTTTATATGTTAATGGAAAAGGTAACTTGAGAGAATAAGGCCTCTTAAAGACCACAGGGAATTTATGTGGAGTTGCAGGAGATATGGGCAAGAACCTTATTTCTCCTCTGATTTTAGACATGAAGACATTGGAACTAGGAAAAGGTAAATGAGGTGGTCTTAGAGATGGTTTAGAGGAGGAACCCGTCACAACCCTATATTTCCACAGTTTCTGGAAAGATTGCCAGGATCCCGGAGAAATATTGGATAAATACCATCCACAAGCCCTTAAGGAAGTTCAAATCCTAGTTTATGTGTGTCGAAGATGACCTGGGGCTCAGGTCGGCTGGCATTTACTTGACTCCCTGGGAATGGGGGACAGTGTATATTTCCTTCCAAAAGTAAACAGTAACATTTGAAAGCTCTGACTCCATTTGCCTGACTTTTGCCTGTTTTAATCTGTTATATTCAAAGTAACTGTATTATCGAAGAAAAATGTCACTATATACAACTCTGAGATTTATTTTCTTGTGGGCAAACACAGTAGATCCAAGAAACACAATAGAATCAATGGAAGATCGCACCCAAAAGGATGGGCAAACTATGTGCAAAAGACAATTGTGTAACTACAAAAGAGAGAAAAGGAAATGATATTGCTACCACTCTGCACTATGTATCCTGGATAATTGTTATTTCCTGAGAGCCCTGAATGGGCAGCTTAGGGACCTATTATATCTTTTTGCAATAAATACTAAATTCTTAATTAAGTTGGGAAATGTATGATAATATATTTTGGTAAAAGGAATAATAATGTGGACTATTATCTAAATGGGGAGAAGGTTCAGACATCGGAGGTGCAGAGGGACTTAGGAGTCCTCATGCAAGACTCCCAGAAGGTTAATTTACACGTTGGGTCTGTGATAAAGAAGGGAAATGCAATGTTGGCATTTATTTCAAGGGGAATAGAATATAAAAGCAAGGGGAATCATGATGAGGCTTTATAAGACACTAGTCAGGTTGCACTTGGAGTATTGTCAACATCTCAGAAAGCTTATGTTATCATTGGAGAGAGTCCAGAGGACGTTCACATTAATGATTCAGGAAATGAAAGTGTTTGGCAGCTTTGGTCCTGTAGTCACTGAAATTTAGAAGAATGGGGGGCTCTCATTGAAAGCTACTGGATGTTGAAAGGAGTAGAGAGGGTGGACATGGAGAGGATGTTTCCTTTGATGAGGGTATCCAGAACTAGAGGACACAGCCTCAAAATTGAGAGCAGCCTTTTAGAACAGAGGTAAGGAGGATTTTTTTTTTTTAGCCAGAGAGTAGTGAATCCATGGAATGCTCTGCCACAGAATATAGTGGAGGCCAAGTCCATGGCTATATTTAAGGAAACATTTGATAGTTTCCTGATCGGTCAGGGCATCAAAGATATGGCAAAAAAACAGGTGTATGGGGTTGAGAGGGATCCGGGATCTGCCATGGTAGAATGGCAGAGCAGACTTGATGGGCTGAATAGCCTAATTCTCCTTGTAAGTCTTATGGTCCTATGGTCTAATTTAAGTTATCAGTTATAGTCAGGGGCCTTGAAGTAGGGTTTCGCCCTTATTGCGAGTTAAGTTTATGCTACATTTAGTCCTGTTGCTAAGTCAGGCAACCCCTTCCTCTCCTCTCAAAAATGATGTAGAAAATTGGAGAATTAACATTTTTTAAAAAGCCTTTATGTTTTGTAAAGAGTGTTTTTTAAAAAAAAATATCCTTACAGGTGCATTAAAACACGACTGGCACTGTCTGCAGTGATGGTAACTACTCTGTCTTTGCCACCTGGGTTAAAGGGAAGTGAAAAGTGCTTTAAGACAGTGTTTTCTTTCATCTCCAGCAGCAGTCTTTCCTTTTGCTGCTCTGGCTGCCATCAAAATGAAGGAAAATGCAGGAGGAAACGCGTGACTTTAGTATGTGTGATCACGACCCCTGTGTTCTCCACCCCAGTGACTGTTGGCCTATTTTGAACAATTCTGTCAGGATGCGGTTTACCACCATCATTCCTACAGTCCTGATTGGAAAGCTACAGAACTTAGTCCTCTACCTCCCTCTGTAACTGGATCGCTGACTTCCTAACCAGAAAACCGCAATCTGTAAATTGGAAATAGCATCTCCACTTCGCTGACGATCTACACTGGTGCACCTCAGGGGTGTGTGCTTAGCCCACTGCTCTACTCTCTCTGTACCCATGACTGTGTGGCTAGCCACAGCTCAAATACTATTTATAAATTTGCTAATGATGCAGCCATTATTGGCAGAATTTCAGATGCTGTCGAAAGGATGTACAAGAGCGACATACCAGTTAGTTGAGTGGTGTTGCAGCAGCAACCATCATCGACGTCAGTAAGACGAAAGAGCTGATTGTGGACTTCAGGAAGGATTAAACAAGGGAACACAAACCAATCCTCAGAGGGATCAGAAGTGGAGAGAGTGAGCAGCTTCAAGTTCCTGGGTGTCAATATCTCTGAGGACCTAACCTGGTCCTAACATATTGATGCAGTTATAAAGAAGGCAAGACAGTGGCATATTTCAATAAGAGTTTGAAGAGATTTGGTTTGTCAACTAAAATACTTGATAACTTCTACAAGTGTTCCGTGGAGAGCATTCTGACAGGCTGCGTCACTGTCTGGTGGAGTGGGGGGGCTACTGAAGGAGATTGAAGTAAGTTGCAGAAACTGGTAAAATTAGTTGGCTCCATCTTGGCCACCAGCCTCCATAGTGTCCAAGACATCTTCAAGGATGGTACCTTAGGAAGGTGGCATCCATCATTAAGGATTGCCACCACCCAGGGCATGCCCTCTTCACACTGTTACCACCGGGAAGGAGATACAGAAACCTGAAACCACAGACTCTGCGATTCGGGAACAGCTTCTTGCCCTCTGTCATCCAATTTCTACAAGTTCACAAATTTCACAACATATGCTGGTGTTATCAAGACTCAGGTTTGATTTTTATTTCACCTCTCCAGGACATCCTTGACTGTGTTTCTTAAGCCAAGAGACTGAGCTGTTGAGGCACAACGCCTGCTTTAGAACAGCAAACAGAACAGAACAGAACAGCAAAATGCTGCTGGCAGTGATCATTCTTCAAATGCCTCCCCAAAACTGCAGTGACCTACAATGCTGGTTCACTCGGCAGTAATAATAGCTACAGCCTTAAACCTGTTACTACTCAATGCAGGCGAGCTAGCTGCACTGCGGACACGGGCAGTGATGTTAGTACCTTGATGAACAGTTAAGTGTTTCACTGTCTTATGACCTGTGATGTGACATTTCAAAAAAATGCAATTACATTGTTAATTAATGAGGAAACATTTAACATATCTATGCATATAAATATATTAGTTTACAATTGGGGTGTGTGTGTGTGTGTGTGTGTGCGCAAGTTGTTCAGCAATCTTATAAAGGAGAAAACTGTCTTCAACAAGTGCGCTCTCCACTAGTTTATCTCCATCAGGATGTAAGTTAATTATTAAACTTCTGGATGTTTTCACTTTCCTCTTCCTTGTTTATTGTTTTATGCCCAACTCCAAGAGCACTACAGCACAAGTGCAGACCCTCTGGCTCGAATTCTTACATCTCTGGTGCTCCTTTGCACTTTGTCAATGACTGAACATCTGTCATAAGGTAAATGTTGGAAGTAAATTGATCTTGTAATACTAATTTTCTCCACATACAGTGCCTTGCCTACTGAGTATTTTCAATATTTCTTTTCCCAATCTTCATAATCTTCATAAAAAAGTAAACAGTATTTGTTTTTATGTTCATAGTGTCCTCCAAACTGCGTACTCATTTTGTGTTCAAGTTATACATTTGGCATATCATTAAGCTGAGGTATTCTATGTCTACGCGAGGTCTCCAGCTGTTCGGGGCTGTTATGCAGAACACAGCCTCTCAGTGCGTAGTGATGGCAGAACCTTAGACTGGACAGCTTCCCCACAACTCCTTTGTGTTAGCTGAGCCCAGCGTCAGTGCGTCCTGCAGCCTCGAACACAACATTCACCTACTGACATCCCGTTGTACTGGGGAACCAGCAAGTTTTGGGTTGATCAGAGTGCATTTTTCACTAAGCTGATGATCTTCCAGCAGCACTTGATGTTTGTCTTGGCGTGTATCCCTGGAAGCAGCTCTTGTACCAGAGAGTCTTCTGTTATGCAGCTGCTGGAGACACAGCTTGACCTTTGCCAGACCTTCTCTTCAAAGGCACAATCTACAAAGAACTTGATCTCTCCCTCATTGCAGGCATCACGAAGGTGATGTGTGAGATTGACTGGGGGAAGGACCTGATGGGGAATGCTTCTCTCACTGCCAGCCAAGTGAGGTCTTGGTTCTCGCTTGAGAGTTCTGATGAGGCATTCTTATAAATGACCTGTAGAGTTACTTAGGAAACAGGAACTGTTTGTCTGATGAATTTGTGATCCTCTGAAGGGTTTAATTTTTTTTTACAAAGAGCAGGTACTGCGGCACGATCCATTTGAAGGGAACATTGCGCAGTAACTAGGCCAGACCCATTTTTCACAATATTGGGGACACATAGAACCTCAACACACAGTGAAGTACTTGTGTACTTTTGTTCTGTGTATGGCTTGAACACACAAAGGTGGCTGTCAGGAATAAGGTAATGTTGGGTATGCATCCTCCCTGTTCAGTAAAAAATGTGTATCACAAGCTATCTTAGAGCCCCAGGTGAAATAGAAGATTGCTCGGGTGACAGCCGCAGTGGAGGACCAGGCCGTGGGCCGCACCTGCATCAAGTACAGCAGACTGTGAGCACCTCGTGCCTGACGACCAGGGTCTTGCCTGCCTTCGAGAGGAAGCTCTGTTCTCATTTTCCCTATTTTATTTTGAGCTTGTTGATCTCATCCAGCTAGTTTTTGTGTCTCACCCGGCTCCTCTGAACCAGATCCCTAACATCTTCAGATAGTCAGACTTAGCATTGAAAAGAATGGAGGATCAATTGGACCAGTTGCCATTATGCATGGCCTTGTACTTCCTGCAGTGACTCAAGTTGTTGAGGCAAACTGGTCGCAGATACTAATCTGTAAACTTGATGAGAATCTGAGCAGAAGATGATGAATAGTCCACGTACAAGCTGACTTTGATCTGAGCACTCGCACTTTATCCTTCATGCCTGTATCTTACCTGACAGGTTCAGCAGAGAGTTCTACACAATTCACAATTAAATCATGAATCATGCAATGCTTTGTGCTTGGTGTGGCTCTTTACAGAAGCTCTATTAAAATGCAAATCCAGTTTAGAAATATCTGCCAGCAGTAATGTATCCCAGTGTTAGACAGGGACAATGCTGTCCCTGTCAGTATTGTATCCCAGAGAAATACAGTGAATTACAGACCAGACACAGAAATATCCTGCAATCCTGATGAAGAAGCTTGATGAATCTGTTTCCCGCCTGATAATTTGGACTACTGATGTTTGTGAATAATAGTTTGATGCAATTCCTGTTTCCCTCCCCGAAACCTTTGAGGCCAAGTTGGAAAATATGCCCATCTTTAGTTCACTGCCCTGCCATCTGCCCACCCCTTGTATTTCTGTCTTACAATGTTATATTTTAGTGCCTGCAGTACTTTGTGTTACAACATCTCCAAGCATATTTTGAAAAGCATTTCTGCCTCTGCCTAATGATGATTTTTATCAGAATGGTCTATTCAAAAGTCAACAGGAACTGGGACTCTGAGCCCCTGAAGCAGAGAAACTCTGAAGACTGTTCTGGGCCATTCAGAGAATAATATGACATTGAATCTGCCTGAATTTTTTGAACTAGTTTAATGCCTCGTTCTGGAAGAGCTGACTTTTCTGTTGTGTATTTGATATTTCAGTAATATTTGAGGAATTGTGTGTGTGTGTGTGTATATATAGCATTCTTTTGTTTAAATAATTCATTGCAGGTTAAATGTATGTATATGTGAATTACATATGTTATCACACTACCAGGTGATATGTGCACACCCCACTTAAAGGAAACACAAAGTTAGACACACATTTTGGACTCCCATTCTTCCTTTGAATGTTTTGAAGTTACAAAGCATAACACGTTGCCATTCCTGAGCTGCATTTCCCAGCTCGATAGCAGTAAATCCCTTTAGTTCACTACACCTGCCCGTCTCAGACACAAGTACAGTCTGGAAGCAGGCTGAGCCCCAAATGGTTAATCAGTGAATCTTGCGATGCATTGTGCTTGGTGTGGCTCTTTACGAAAGCTCTATTAAAATGCAAATCCAGTTTAGAAATGTTTTCCCAGCAGTAGTGTATCCTAGTGTTATACAATGACAATGCTGTCTGTCCCTGTCAGTACCGTATCCCATAGAAATACGGACATTTCCCACCATTAGTTACAGCCTGTTGTTGGAGAGACAAACGTACCTGTCAGACCCTGCACCTATCAATACTGTGCTGCAGTGTTGCACACTCAATGACATTTTATTAGGTGCCTCCCGTACCTAATAAAGTGGCCACTGGGTCTATGTTCCTGTAGCAGCCCATCCATTTGAAGATTTGTTGTGTTGTGTGTTCAGAGATGTTTTTCTGCACATCACTGTTGTAACGTGTGGTTATCCGAGTTACTGTCGCCTTCCTGTCAGCTTGAACCAGTCTGGCCACTCTCCTCTGACCTCTCATTAACAGGGTGTTTTCATCCACAGTACTGTCGTTCACGGGGGTTTTTTTATTTTTGTTTTTTCAAACTCATCTCAATCACATTTCTTCCCATTCTGATGTATCATCGGAACAACAACTGAACCTCTTGACCATGTCTGCATGCTTTTACGCGTTGAGTTGCTGCCACCTGATTGGCTGATTAGGTGTTTGCATTAATGAGCAGGTGTACCTAATAAAGCAAATATATTGACAGACCTTATCCACTACTAGCATACCCTAACGCTTTAGAGACAGACCCATATCCATTAGGTTTGTATCCCGGTGTTACACAGTGACAAATCAGTGCTCACTTGGGCTAGAGATGGACCAATCAGTGGAAACGTACCTATTGTTGTATAGTGACTGACCTGTGATCACCAGAGCTATGAGCAGAAGATGAACTACTGGAGGAACTCGATGGGTCAAGCAGCCTCTGTGGAGGCAAAGGGATGTTCAATGGCTCAGGTTAAGACTTTGCTCTGGACTGAGTCTGTAGAGGGAAAGACGAGACATTGGCTGATAGGTGATAGATGGAACCAGAGATGTGCCCCCTGTTGTAGAAACTACATACCCATCAGCACTGTACTGCAGTGTTTTTGAAATTTCAGCTCCCTTTCTCATTCCCACACTGACCAGACTGTCCTCTGCCTTCTCCACTGCCTCGATGAAGTAGGCTGGAAGAAGAGTACCTCATAATCTACTTTGCTTGCCTGAAAGCCACTGGTGTATACATTGAATTTAACAGCTTCAGGTAATTTATTGCCCCTCTATTCTATTCCTTTCCCATTCCCACCAGTCCAGCAGAGAGGGGTTCTCTCTTTACCTTCGTTCACATTTTTTCAGTCTCCATCCCTTCCTACCTGCCTTTCTCCCACCTGGCTCCACCTGTCTGTTATCCACATGTCAATCCAACTGTTTCTTCTCTCTGTGTTTCCTCTTCCCCTCCCTCTCCATCTACCCTTCAGCACTGCCTTATCTAGTTCAACCTATCACATGTCCTGTGTGTGTGTCCTCTGCCTGCCCTCAATCACAGTTCCTAATATTCTCCAAGATTCCTCCCCACCCTCATCCATTTCCACCCATCAGCCTCTGTCTGAATTTCCCCAATGACTATGGAGCACCATTTTGTCTATCATCTGCTCCTCATCTGGTTGCACCATCACCTACCCACCTCTGTGTCTCCCCTCTCCCTCACGTTTAGTTCTGGCTATCTTCCCCCTAACCTTCAGTCTTGATGCAGGCACTCTTCAAGCAATGTCAACTCTTCCTTTGCCTCCACACGTGCAGCTTGCCCAGTGAGTTCAGTTTGTTTGTGTTCTTTGCTCGGGATGTCAGCGACTGCAGTCTCTGAGACAACAGAGCTCTACCTGTTATTCTCCAGCCCGTGCTATGTAATGGAAAGGGGTTACCAGGTTATAGAGAAAAAGGTTCGAGGATGTGTTCAAAGTCTCCTGGATAAAATGCAAAATGGCAGAGAGCATGGCTTGGACGCTGGATGTTGCTTTCTTGTGCCAGTGCTCCCTTAAAGTGGCCAAACAGAGAAGGAATATTTGAGAGCTTTATGTTCATGCACTGGAAGCACACAGAAGCTCTGTGCAGTTGGGGGAAGGAGTGATCCACCTTATAAAGCAGGGCTAGGCAACCTTACGCACAAATGATTTTCTAGCATGAGTTATTCATTAATTTGAGGCAAAACATAACTAGATGTATTTAAATGGATAATTCCCATATTTCAAGTTTTTTTATGGCATTTATCTGGCCCACCGTCCACTCATTAATACGCGATCAGGCCCACAGAGGCAAAAAGGTTGCCGACCCCTGTTATAAACTGTTCCGATATCTGCCACAGGCCATGCTGTGGAAGAGTTTGTAGTTTCCATATTAGCCTCATCAGCCATTTCAGATCCCACAATGTCAGAGTGGGAGTAAGTCAATGACAGGTCTGATTTGACTAGCATAGTGCAGCTAGATTTGGAGCTTTATATTGACCTCCTTCAGTTTTTTTTATAGCTAATTGGCGGGCGGGTGATCTGTTAGTTTTTTTTTGTGTGTGAGATCGGATTTGGGGTTTTGATGTTACTATCACTGTTTGTTTCTGTGAGTGAGGTGGTCGGGGATTGTTGTTGTCACGTTTTTTCTGCGGGGGAAGGATTGGGGATTGTTATTGACCCTGTTTTTTCCTGCAGGGGAGTGGTGGGGAAGTTGATGCTGTTGTCGCTATGTTTTTTCTACTGGGGAGGGATTGTGCGATTTTGGGCCTTGCAAATTTTGTTTCTTTTTCTTTTTGGTGCTGTGGGTGTTAATTGGTGTGTTATTTTTCGACAACTCCCGTGGTCCTTCTGTATTTTTTTTTCTATATTCTGTTTTTCCCAGAGAGTGATGAATCTCTGGAATTCTCTGCCCAGGGAAGCAGTTGAGGCTTCCTCACTAAATATATTTAAGATACAGTTAGATAGGTTTTTACATAGTAAGGGAATTAAGGGTTATGGGGAAAAGGCAGGTAGATGGAGCTGAGTTTACGGACAGATCAGCCATGATCTTATTGAATGGTAGGGCAGGCTCGATAAGCCGGATGGCCTACTCCTGCTCCTATTTCTTATGCATGTAATGGCTTTCTGGAGAAGACAAGTATCAGAGTTGTATTGCATTTGAGAATAAAATAAACATTTGAACCTTTGGAGCTGGAAGTGGATCTTGATGTGGGATCTGGGGTTCTGATATGAGTCCTAGATAACCTGGCATCAGAGAAATGTGAGAGAAATCCTGAATCCTGTCTGCAACCATGTTCTCCTAACCTCCACCTGCTTCTGCCTGATGATGCCAGGGTGCACCTCCTTTAAAGAGTTGTGGCTGCCCGTTGTTTCCAGGAATTGCTGGTGTGGTAGGCTGATGGAAGGGGCTGCTTGCTCGACGAGTGATCAGATATAGCAGACTTGTACAACTTCAATAGCAAGACACTTATGACTTGTCGCCCACAAGTCAAGCCTCATATGTTAGCTTTGAGGCACGCTTGCAAGAGTAACTGGCAGAGCATTAAGCTATAGCTGACTCTTACTGTGGATGGGCCAGCATGGACTACGTAGCCCGAGGATCTTCAACATATCTCTACATCAGGTTGTCCACCAAATCAAGCCAGTACCTACTGTTCACCAGTTAGTGTGCTTAGGCCTATAATCTTTCGGTGTGTAGGTGCAGCTGGTTCCTGTATAGAACTTGATAGTTATCCATAATAGGAATAAATATTAATGAATTTATTATTAAGTTGTCCAGTCCCTTGTTCTGAGCCAGTGGAAATGTTACCTAGTCTGATTAAGTTGAAGTTAGAGCTCTGGGGGGAGAAAAGTAACTGATTACTGATCTTGCATTTTTTTTTGGTTAAGTTTTTCTGGTTTGGAATATAGGCCAGACATAATTGCTATTTTTTTTGAGAAAGTTTGTGTAAAGTGCCAGTCAGTAGTTTACAACGATGTTGCAAACTCCATTTACTACTTGTACCTATTAAATGAGTGTCCATTCATCAGGGAATCCTTCAGAAGCTGTACCCTTCACACGTGAATCTTGGGCTGATGCTTGTCCTTTCCCCCAAGGAATATTTAAATGAAGCCTGCCGTCTTTTTATGCAAATGAAACATTTGACAGAACTTTGGTTTAATGAATGCTCAACTTGATTTTCATTTTCATAGTGCTAACTGTTGGGTATTCTGCTTACTAAACAGCTAAGAACACGTGTGCAGCAACACATTTTACTTGTGACAATGGAGAATGCATCTCGGGGAACTGGCGCTGTGACGGAGAAGAAGAATGTACAGATGGTTCGGATGAGGCCGATAAATTGTGCAGTGAGTAACATGTTTAAAGAGACGTTTATTGAATTATGCCACAATCTGGGGGGAAAAAATGACATTGTGTTAAATATCAAGGTAGCTGGTTGTCTCTGTGAATTCACACTCATTTTTTAACAATAAGATAGAGGGAAGTTCGAGTGAGTAGTAGAATTCATTTCTTAATAACACTGGGGTGTGGTGGGAGCCGAAGCTTGTTAGTATCAGTGTTGGATGCGAGCCAAAACAATACATGTCGTGGTATTATGGTTGAAGCTGTTCCTGTCCTTGCCTACTTTCCAACTGTGTACATTTTCCAGTAAGATATGAAACGAGCAGGAAATTCCTGAAATAGCATCACTGTTACAGGTCACTGATCCTTAGAAATGTTTTCATCTGTTTCCAGATGTTGGAAATTTGAGACCAGTTTTTGCTTCAATTCCGACACGATTTACTGACCAGGTGTGCATGTCCTTGCTGCATTTTTCCTTCTGGCCAGTTGTGCAGGTGTGGTGATGGTTTGAATTATCTCATTCTGTGTAGACTAGGGAATCTGCTCTGCGACCTCCCTGGTTTATATGGCTTGGTTTGACTCTTGGATGAATATTTTCAGCATGAATTATGCAGCTAAAATTAGTTGATTTTAGTGATCTGTATCGAGTAATAGGAAATATTGTTGGAGAGTAAGGGCAGGTTGTTAAAGAACCTTTTGTCTTGTGGATTTTTTTGTGTAAGGCCCATCCTCTTGTATGTTTCAGTGAGAGCGACAATTGTGGCTTGGAGTTTGGCCTCGAGGGCATATCAGTACAAACACTGACAATGTACTGCAGTCTGACAACTGAGGTTCTGATGAACTTGAATCTGGAATGTAGTTGCTGTAGGTCGACACTTCTATGTTAGTTCTGATCCTGTGCCAGGATTGTTGGTGAGGTGCAGAATGAACAGGGGGATACAAGTGTAAAGACAATGATAGAGCTTTGTTTGACTCTATTGTAGACTCGTTGTTTACAGCCCACAATGGTGTGGCTAGTCACAGCTCAAACGGTATTTATAAATTTGACAATGACACAATTATTGTTGGCAGAATCTCAAGGAGGCATACAGGAGGGAGATCGATCAGGTGTTGTAGGACCAGTAGGACATTTTGCACTACTTATTAAATAGAAGTTAAATATAAACATTGTAATTTATAGTTGGTTTTTATTATTATGTATTGCAACATACTGCTGCCTCAAAACAACAAATTTCACGACATTTGCCAGTGATATTTATCCTAATTTTGATTCTGATTCTGAGTCATGCCTTGTGTGGCATTGTAAGGGATGTATAAGATGGAGGAAAACTTCTGTTGGTAGCCTAATTTGAGAAGAATGCTCTACAGTCCCTTGGACTAACAGAGTGAATGGCTTTAGCAAGGTCAATAAATCTCCTCGCTGTATTTCTCTTAAATGTGCAGTGAAGATCCTGTCAGCTGCACCATGACGTAGACACTATCACCTCCCCTTGGAACCACTCCTCCTTCCCTTTTTCCCATGGTCCACTCTCCTCTCCTATCAGATTCCTTCTTCTCCTGCCCTTTATCTTTCCCACCCACCTGGTTTCGCGTGTCACCCTCTAGCTAGTGTTTTTTCCCCTTCTTTTCTGTTTTATTCTGGCATCTTCCCCCTTGTTTTCTGGTCCTGAAGAAGGGCCTCAGCTTGAAATGTTGTCCTGACCTGCTGAGTTCCTGCAGCATTTTGTGTGTGTTGCTCTGGATTTCCAGCGTCTGGTAAATCTCCTGTGTTCTTAATCCAAGCTGATTAATTGGTACAGCAGTACTTTAAAATGGGAGGAGCGTGTTTGAGAAGAATCCAGGCAGAGGCATTTTCTGTGGTCAGCATCAGCCATCCTTTCCTGTCCTTTCTTCAAAGTAATCACGATTATGGCATCTCTGAGGACCCCAGTTTACTTCTCACTTTTCAGATGTTGAAAATTGGATTATGTGTTTGTGAACTTCACCAGGATACCGTTTGCTCTTGAAGCCTTGTTGACTTTAAACTGGGATATGGCCTTCTTGGCAATGTGCTGATGAGATTAGGCTGCTGTAGAGTTGAGAGTGCTCACAGCAAGGATGAAGAGTTTGTTGATTCTTCCTTCCAGTGGGTATTGTCTTCCTTGATAAGCTCACCTTTGTACTTGGTTCTGACTGCAGAGGAGCCTTGAATGTTTATGCCACAGACGGTCTTGCTGGCACTGAAGAATCTTCATGTGGCACGCTGTTGGTCAGCAGCTGAGCCTCCTGCACCAGACTCCCAAAACATACACTCTGTCCTGAGTGTTATGCAATGAAATTGCCGAATGAATAAAGGGAAAGACTAAAGAATGTATTCAAAACTGTTTCACAATGCAACGTCGTGTATATCCCTGACCCAGTCTGGCTCAAAGTAGAGAAGGAGTATTCGGAATGCTATTAGGAAATGCAAGTCGTCCAAGTGTTTGGACCAAACTAAGGACCTGTGAAAATGGCAGGAAGAGTGCAACACCTCACCACTTCCACTGCCTCCTCCCTCGTAAATGGAAGATTGGCATCCCCTGCCAGACATACTGGGTCTCACACAGCCTGCGTGGACACAAGTAATCCTCTATCCTGAGGGATGATCTATGAAGAAGAAGGGGGAGAAGGAGAAGATCATCAACAATAGTCGGAGCCAAGAAGAAGCAGTGGAAAGGGTGAACAGTTTCATGTTCCTGGGTGTCAATGTCTCTGAAGAGCTATCTAATCCCCAGACTATTGATACAATTATGAAGAAAGCAAGCCAGCTAAATCCTATATTTCATATGGAGTTTGAGGAGACCTGGTATGTCAGCAAAGACTCTAGCAAATTTCTACAGATGTGTTGTGGAGAGCATTCTAACTGGTTGCATCACCGTCTGGTGTGGAGGAGTCACGGCATAGGATCGGAAAAAGCTGCAGAGGCTGCAAACTCAGCCAGCTCCATCACGGGCACCAGCTTCCTAGCGTCAGGGACATCTTTAAAAGGCAATGCCTCAAGATGGTGACATCTATCATTAAGGAACTCCATCACCCAGAATATGACCCCTTCTCATTGCCCGTCATCAAGGAGGAGGTACAGGAGCCTGAAGAGACACACTCATACTTTTAGGAACAGCTTCTTCTCCTCACCATCAGATTTCTGAATGGACAATGAAGCCATGAACACTACTTCACTAACAAGAGAAAATCTGCAGATGCTGGAAATCCAAGCAACACACACAAAATGCTGGAGGAACTCAGCAGGCCAGGCAGCATCTATAGGAAAGAGAACAGTCGACATCCTGTCCTGCTGATGGGTTTTGGCCTGAAACGTGGACTGTACTCTTTTCTGTACATGCTGCCTGGCCTGCTGAGTTCCACCAGCATTTTGTGTAGGTTACACAACCTTGCTGTTTTTCTGATTTTGTTATTTTTTCACCTCCTATTTAATTTTTAAATATATATATCTTATTGTAATTTATAGTTTTTAAAATTATGTATTGCATTGTACTGCTGCCTCAAAACAACAAATTTCATGACGTATGTCAGTGATATTAAACCTGAATCCGATTCAAAGCTAATATTGTGGCAGTAACTCAATGCAGACGTGGCCATGAACACTACTTCACTGTGTTTGCTCTCTTTTTGCACTACTCATTTATTTTAATTTTTTAATATACTTTATATTTCTTGTAGCTTATAGTTTTTTTTAATGTATTGCAATGGACTGCTGCTGCAAAAGAACACATTTCCTGACAGTGATGTTAAACCATGATTCTGACTGGGTGGTTAACTGATTACTTCGCTATTGCTGGTGAAGAGCTCTGCTGGAGTACATTTTCAATGCGGCTGTTACAAAGGCATTGGTTTTCATGGTACTAACCAGTCCGAAAGAACTAAATGAGGAAACCCTAATGAAATTAGTTTTTCCTTTAATTGATTCATTTGGAAAGATGTGGTTTTGCATTTCCATCTCCTTTATCAATTAATATTTAATCAGGGATAGTCAGCAATAGGGAACTCAGCAAGTTCTGTGGGAAGAAAAGAATTTTTGACATCTTGGATCAAAACCATGCATCAGAACTGGGGTCAATTCCTTTCTACCTACAGCTATTGCTCGTCTTGTTGAGTGTTACCAGCGTATTGTTTGTGGCTCCAGATTCCAGCATCTCTTTTCCCTTGTAACTCCATAGATTTCTGAGAGGGAAATCTAGTCTCATTAATTTGATTGAGATTTTGTAGGGTAACTAAGAAGATTTTTGAAGACATCGTCTATATGGACTTCGGTTGGGCTTTGGAAAGGTTTTGCATGATAGTTTGGTCCAGAAGGTTAAGGAACATTGCATCCAAGGTGACCTGGCTAATTGGATACAGAATTGGCTTGTTGATAGGAGGCAGATGGTAGTGTTGAAGCCTGTGGTTGCAGCAGAGAGAAATCAGAGGAGATTCACTAGGATGTTTGAATTAGAAAGAAATGGGGTGAGATTCGATAGGCTAGGCTTGTTTCCTCAGGACTGAAAGATGCCATGGGGAAACATGACAGAAATGTATAAAATTATAGAAGGTATAGAGTAGAAAATCAGGACCTTTTTCTCATTACAGGTATATCAAAAATAAAATAATAAAGACCTAAGGTGAGAGGGAATAGTTTTAAAGTAGAATTAAGGTGATAAAGTTTTGTTTGATATCTGGAATTCGCTGACAGAAGAGATGATGAAATCAGATACGTTTCAGAGATATCTTAGGCAAGCACTTCAACAGGCCAGTCATGTAACATGAACGGATTAGATCCGTGAATGAACCAGCATGGGTCAAGAATGTATTCTTATCAGATCATTTCTGAGAATGTGGCAGGTATGCATGTGGGTGTTTGATAGCATGGTGAATTGATTGGGCATGTGCATTACGCACGGAGAGTGCTCTCTGTTGGTGCTGACTTTCGAGTGCACATGCTTTTTGTCTCTGCAGGCCCAGTTTGTTGCTCCCATGATCTAAGTTGCCAGTGTGTACTGTTGCTAACATGACTCAGTAAATACCTTTAACTGCTGCTTGCCCCACACTTCAGTATGTAATGAAGCGGCCTTTTCTGTGCTGTACGTGTCTATGACCCGAAGCTTATATTCTCCTCTCTATTCACCTGCCTTGTGGTTATTGCCATGGGCTATTGATGAGGGAAGACATCTACATTCTGTCCCATAAAAGCTAGGGACTGCTGAGCTTTTAATTTTGATTAGTTACCAAGATTTTGAGTCAGTGGCACAACACTGTATTAACATGATGCTGGCAGTGAAGAAAGTCACGTGACACTTTGCCAACCAGTGGAAATCTGTTCGGGCAAGGTCCTGAATTGATGGTTGACAACCATATGCATGATGCCTTGTTCTGGGTTTAATGATGACTGTCCCTGTGTACTAGCAAATTTATGCTGAGGGTGGCAAGTCAGATAGCAGCTGGGATCTCCAGCCAATCTTACAAACTAGCTTCTACCCAGAGCGCACTCAAAATGCTGGAGGAATCCAGCAGGTCAGATAACATGTTAGGATGCAGAATGACTTTGGTATGGATGTACAAAGTCCAACTCTCTTCAGACTCCTCAGAAAGTAGAGGCATTGGTGAGCTTTCCTGACTGTGTCTTCTGGACCATGAAAGGTTATGCATTTGCAGGAGTTTGAAACTTCTGAAAACATCCTCTCCACCCTTCTTTTCTCCTCTTACAAACCCAAATGACTTTAATGTTCTGAGCATATCAACCTAGTTTGCAGCTGGCTACAGTTCATGAGCTGTTTGTTGTCTGGGCATCTGTAGCAATGCTGTAGCCTGAAGCTAGCAGCGATGTTGGTGATGAACTGCCTTGTGGTGATAAATCTGTAGCACACACTAAGAGCTGGAGGAAGACCAACAGGTCAGGCGACGTCAGGCTGAGACCCTTCATCAGAACTGGAAAGGAAGGGGTTGAAGCTGAAATAAGGTGAGGGGTGGGGAGGAATAGACGCGTGCTGGTGATAGGTGAGACTGGACCAGGGAGAATTTGGGGGAGAGGGGAATGATGTGAGACGCTGGGAGGTGATAGGTGGAAGAGGTGGAGGATAGGTTAGGAAGTGGGGAGCCAGAGGGAGGTGATGGGCAGCTCATGAGAGTGGGGTGGTGGGGGGGAGAGGAGAAGGGATGAGAGAGCTGCCAGAATGGGGAAGCAAAATGAAAAAAGAGGTGGAAAGAGAGGAGTCATTACCAGAAGTTGGAGAAATTGATATTCGTACCATCAGGTTGGAGACTACCCAGTTGGAATATGAGCTGCTGCCCCTCCAATGTGCATTTGTCCTCATTGTGACAGTAGAGGAGGCCATGTTGGAATGGAAGTCAAACTAAAATGGATGGCCACCAGGAGATGCTGCCTTTTGTGGCAGACAGAAAAGGTTCTTGATAAATCTGCTTCGGGTCTCACCAATGTAGATAAGGCTACACTAGGAGCATCAGAAATAATAAATGGCCCTGATAGACAATGGCACTTCGCCTGTGAACCTGATGATGTGCGGGTTATGGATGCTTGGTGGTGAGGACAAATGTAAGGGTTAAGAGGAGAGGAAATGAAGGAGATACAGGTGAGGGCAGCATCTATAGTGGAGGAAGGGAAATGCTGATTTCGGAAAAAAGTGACATCTCGGGTATTCTAGAATGGAAAGCCTCATCCTGAGATCAGATGTAGAGGAAATAAGAGAAGAGAATAGTCTTCTTACAAGTGACAGGTGAGAAGAGGCATAGTCTAGATAACTGAGAGTCAGTGGGTTTGTAAAAGGTGTCAGTAGATAACTTGCAGAGGTGGAGACAGAACACTCAAGGAAAAGGAGAGAGGTGTCAAAGATGGACCAAGTAAATTTGAGGGCAGGGCAAAAGTTGGAGGCAGAGCTGACAAAATGAAAGAGCCCAGCGTGGGTGTAGGAAGCAGCATCGATGCAGTCATCAGAAAGAGTTGGGGAGTGTTATCAGTGTAGGCTTGATACATGGGCTGTTGCACGATTGAAAAGGCAGGCATAGTTCAGACCCAGGCGAGTACCTTGGGTTTGGACAAGGTGTGAGGAGCCAAAACAGAGATTGTTGAGGGTAAGTACACACTACTCTACTCTACTGCCACAAGGAAGCCAAACTCAGATTGGGGAAGGAACACCTCATATTTCATCTGGGTAGTCTCCAACCTGATGGTATTAACATCAATTTTTCCAACTTCTGGTCATCACCCCCCTCTTTCCCTACTCCCCCCTCTTTCTTGTTTTCCCCCTTCTGATGGCCCTCTCACCCCTTCTCCCAGCCCACATGACCTGCCCATCACCTCCCTCCAATTCCTCACCCCCTTCCCTTTACTCCACTGTCCTCTCCAATCAGATTCCTCCTTCCTCGGCCTTGTCAACCTCTGACCTCTGACCTTCTCCAATTGTTCCCCTTTTCCCCAGCCGCCCAGCTTCCCCTTTAGCTGGTCTCGCCTATCACCCGCCAGCTTGCACTCCTCTACTTCTCCCCCCCACCACCTCCTCATTCTGGTTTCTACCCACTTCCTTTCCAGTCCTGTTGAAGGGTCTCAGCCTGAAGCATTGACTTTTTATTCCTCTCTTTAGACGCTGCTTACCCTACTGAGTTCCTCCATTATTTTATGTGTGTTGGTTACAAATTCCAACATCTTCGGAACCTTTTGTATCTAGAACCTACCCAGGAAGCACGTGGGTGGGACATGGGGTGAGGTATAGGGTGTTATATTATTATTTTACTCTTGATACCTTCATTATGTCTTTTTAGACAAAGAATTCTTAAACTGAATTGTAAACATAGTAGCTGTTTAACTTCATTTGATAATGTATTGCAGTAATAAATAAGCTGAATGCATTTAACCTGATAACAGGCAGTTTATGTGCATTTTCCAACGAATAGGTTCATGAATAAAATAATCTAATCAAGCCCAGTAATGAGAGCAATTGATTCCGGTTTCCTACTGATTTGTTTATTATGCGTTTGTCTGCTGTTTTATATATAAAAAAAACAATCAAGAAGTTTTCAAGTTGGGATCTTCTTTTGGTCTTTTTCACACCACGTACCCATACTGTACCCATTGCTTTTAGGGCACAGTCATATTGGGTATGGTTGCCTCGTCCATCTTTAAAGGCACACCATTGTTTAAAACATCTGGATGCAGTCAGTGATGTTTTTCCACTGTGAAAATCTATACAATTCTTTTTTTTTAAATATATAAAGTGTCTGCACCATTTGGGGCTCATCACATGCATTTGTTGTTTAGACCATTTTAAATCCAAATTTACAAATGGATGCTTCATCGTTTGGTTTCTCGTAAACTGCTCTGTGGCATAATCAATAAACTGGCTGTTTGCTAATGACAAAGCGGAAACATTTTAAAGAATAATTTCAGATCAAAGTTAAAAGAAGTCTATACAATGGTTTCCCCCAACTTCATGGAATGATCATCTGCAGCAAAAGCAAAAAGAAAGTGCTTGTTCTTGCCCTTAAAACATCTACTTTTGCTGAAATCGAGGTTCAGTTCTCTGATTTGTTCTTTCTTGGGACCTCAAAGCTGAAAACTCGATTTGCTTGCTTTCTCCTGGAGACTTGATCTCAGGCTTGGTACTCCCACTCACTGGCTTCCAAATTTACCTCTGCTTCTGTTCTGGTTCAGTCCTGCTTCCTTCCTGGGCTATAGATCCTAAGCCTTCTTTCACTGCGTGTACATTGCAGTGTGTCACGCTGTGTAAGTGACCGGGGCTGATGTGAGCCCCAAAGGTTTGAAAGAGGCTTGATTGAAATTCCACGTTCATGAAGCAAACACACTCAGACTGTTTTCTTTCCCGTGTGGTGCAGATAAAGTTACGTGCCCACCGGACACATTTGGCTGTTCCAGAAACAGATGTATCCCACTTTCGTGGCAGTGTGACGGTCAGAAGGACTGTGGGAATGGAACTGACGAGTTGCATTGTGCAGATGGTGAGTGTGTGAATTTCCTTTGGGGGATTTAGGTACAGCTCAAGCTCTAAACTTAACCCTAGCTTGGACAACCCCCCAAATGTGACTTTGAGTGTGTTTATTGTGAAATAAACACAAATGTTTATTTCAGCACAAATAAACATTCAGGAGGAGACCTCCTTGGAAGCTTTTTCTCCTGGGAGAAGTACTTTCTTGAATCTTTCTAGAACTCAGAATACATCAAGGTTTTATGCTCTTAAAGAAGACAGGTAACAACAGGTGATTGTGTAAATTTCAGTAATTACAATTGCACAGTTTATTTCACTATCTTGGGCACATAGTTCCAATAAATTGTATATTTACAAAGGGAGTAAGTCTGAAGTAATGCCACCATCATACAACTTTGAGACGAAAGATATTCACGTGAATGGTCCAAGAGCTTCTGAGGGCAAACACACAAAATTAGTGTCGTATGGTTTAACACTGAGTACACAACTATCCTGATTATTAATTGATGGAGCAAATATGCAGATAACCATATTTGTTGTGCCAATTGTCAAATAACTAGTGTGAAGCCTTGATCTCTTTCAGAACGCTGTGAAATTTTGTTGGAAATGTCCGATGTTTGGTCTGATGTAGGCCAGTTAACATAGTTCCACTATCTTGTGTTTAGCAAATGTGTACGAGAATGTCTTGAGCAGCCTCCAGCTGTGAATTCATAGGCAGCTCTCTCCAGGCAGTGGTGCTTTTTCATGCGATTGTGCTTTTAATTTTAAAGCTAATTACTGCTTGTAGCTCACATTTTGTAATAGCTTAATAAAATTGGTTCTCATTTGTATTAATTGCCACCATCTCCATATCTCCTAAAGGATACCTCCCACCTAGCAATCCCAAATAGAGAAAGTGAGTGTGTGACCATCTTTCGTGTGAGTTTTGGGTATGGCTCCAGCTCTAGCCCCAACCTTTACCATCTCGTTTCCCCCGTGGTTCAGCAAGAGAAGTGAACTATCGTCCTGCGTAGTTCTGACTGCTACACATGTCAAGTTTCCATGCTCCATTGCAGGGTGGTGCTGTGAAAACCCATCTTGGCAGAGAGCGTTGAGCTTAGCTAGGACATGCCAGAGAGGGCGTTAAAAGCCATGGTTCTTCCTTCTGATCACTGTCACTGACCAGCTGGAAAATAAATATATATCAGTATCTGCTGATGGGATTTGTTTTGGCTGGGGTTGTCTTTTGACAAGCAAGCATTGGGCTCTGATGTAAATATCACCAAAGCCCGAGTGGCTGCTTTTCTATTTTTAAAGGACAATTGCTGCAAATAATGCCTATGGCCTCTGTGAAGCCTTTCAAAACAACTGAACGCATACTGACTTTGTCCACGGCTGAACAGATGGCCGATCAGTTTGTTGCAGTTCCTACTGTTGTCACGGTTTTACCTTGGAGATCACGTTTCTTGAGTAAAGGCAGGATGGCAGCGCTCACAGGGGAAAGCTAGCTCATTGTGAAACCCCCCACACATGTTGATGACGCCAAACTACACTTTTGAATCATCCTCTGAAGAAAAGTAATTTGTAAAATTAATTAGCTTTGATTAATTGACTGCTCTGTGAACATATGTCATTTTAAAATTCCCACACAATTTCTGTCCTTGACATTGTGGATTTCCTCGCGGACATATCCAGCACAGGCTGGACGTTAGTAAGCTGAATTGAGATGCAGGTGCTCTTGTGGAGTGATGTTGGCCAACTGCAGCTGGGCACCGTAATTGGATTTGGCTGTCCCCAGGGAGAGGGGCGATTCCCTACCGGTAACTCTGCTGGAGAGTGCATATGCAGTGAGGAAGGGATTATGTTGGGCTGTAATGGTCCATCTGTTGAGTGACCTGCCAGCACTCTGTTCCAACTTTCACGTGCGCTTACAACTTCTGTGCCCGATATTCACCATTAGTCAGTGAATTCGGACATGATTAAAAGATGTTTGAAGCATGGGTTGATGAAAAGAGGGAAATAATTGTATTTTTTTAAAATTGCACGCAAGACTTTATCAATTCGTTTGTAATAGTGGCTCTTTCCACATTCCACAGATAAGAAGACCTGCTCGGTGAATGAATTCTTATGTGATAATGATAAGTGCATCACCATGCTGTTTGTGTGCGATGGGGACGACGACTGTGGCGATGGCACAGAGGAGCGAGACTGCTCTCCACCCACCTGTGGAGCCCACGAGTTCCAGTGCAACAGCTCCACCTGCATCCCCGAGCTGTGGGCCTGTGACGGTGACGTGGACTGTCCCGACGGCTCGGACGAGAGCGTGGAGAGTTGCGGCCACTCGGCGACTCAGAAGCCGACAGACGCTTGCTCAGCCAGCGAGTTTCAGTGCGCAAATGGCGAGTGCATCCACTTCAACTGGAAATGTGACGGAAGCATAGACTGCAAGGACAGATCAGACGAAACTGGCTGTCGTAAGTTCTCTTATCTCTAAGTTTATCAGACTGGGAGTGTGCTGTCTCTCCATGTTCCCTGTGGCGTGCATGTAGTGAGGCACTTAATTCATCTGTAGCAGGTTCAGAGACTATGATTTCTTCTGCTCTGTGATGACTTAACTGACCTCAGTTTAAATTGACAACATGCTGAAATAACCAGCTGTAATTAAAAAGTATTACACACATAAAAGCAAATAGATTTTTTAAGCATTTCTCACCTCACCCCCGCAAAGAAAACCTGGAATGCTTACTGAATCTGGTTCTTTAGGAGTCAGGTGCCCTGCGTTAGCTTATCCAGTTAGCTGGTGTGTGTGTCTTTACTGGCAGGATGCACTCTCAGAGCATTAGCAAACAGAATGTGACAGCATTTCCATGTAAGGATACAGCAGGAAAATAGAAATAAAGCTCAGTGTGAGATAGATTTTATGGAGTGTTTTAATGCATTAGAAAGAGAGTGAGAAACTCGGGGAAGTAATTCCAGAGTTGAAGAGCCTGCAGGCATGGTGGAGCAGTTAAAATCTGCAGGAATCAGCAATGGAGAAGTTCAAGAAGACCTTAAAAACAAGGTCTTAAAATCTGAAAGATGCTGGATTTACAGGCAACAGTGAGCATTGGTTTGATGAGTGAACAGGATTAGTGCCAATTAGGATATAGGCAACGCGATGAATTTATAGAGGATAAAATGAAACTTGGAGAACCATGGGGAGTATCAGGCCATTGTACCGTCAAGTCCAAAGTGTCTATGATGCTGACTTGTAGAAAGCCTCGTGTTAACTCGGACCTCTGTCTCTGAGGTTCTGGCTGAATTTGCACTCTATTCTCCATAGAACATGGGAGGCTTGACTCCCAAGAAGTACATACACGAAGTGTTTTTTGGTAGCAAAGGACAACAGTTATCTCACAGAAGTAAATGGAAGATTTGACCAAAGTAGGAATATCCAGTAATCCCACAGTGCAACTCATTTGGGGTGGTGGAATGCCAAGATGGTAACAAGAGACCATTGAACCCCTGAAGCCTGTTCTGCAGGCCCGATAGCAACAGTGGCATTTACAAATAACGATAGGCGTGGCAGGTACTGTGACTGATTTTTGAGCCTACAATTTTGTCAATGACCAGTCAGACTTTTGGGTTTGCAGTCTGGTATTTCTTTATCTTTGGGAAGTTCCATGATTGAGAAAGAAAATGAGCTAAAAGGATAGAATGGTACTTTCCCTGACTTTGAAAATCTTTGACACTCAAGACCCTCTTCTAGTTTTGTTGTCTGCCCGGTGTTAAATTTTATCCTGGTGGCTTTTTAAACATTAAGATTTTTTGATAATTTAATAAACTTTCTTCTGAATAACAATAAAAATAGAAACATTTAAAAACAAAGCATTGTCTTTTCTTCTTAAAGCAAAGGTAACTTGCCGGCCCGATGAATTCCAGTGTGGTGATGGGAGTTGCATTCATGGATCCAAACAGTGTAACCAGGTCTTTGACTGTCCAGACCGCATCGATGAGCTAGACTGCAAAACTGGTTAGTGCTGTTTACTGAGTGACGTGTTTCCAAGTAAGTGATGGCGTCCCTTGAGATCTAATAATGTTGTTCTTGGTGTCAAACAGTGAGCCCCTGTAATGGACATTCAAAGTTTCTGTGTGGAAGTGGAGAGTGCATTGATTCAAAGAAAGTATGTGACTCTGACAAGGACTGCAAAGACTGGTCAGATGAACCACTTAAAGAATGTGGTAAGATGGATTCAGTGTGGCAGGTGCTTTCTGTCAGCATTACAACTCCAACATATTCTCCTTCATGTTTTCCAAACAAGCAGTGGCGATGAGGGAGTGGAATGTTTCAGCAGGGCAGGCTAAGACTGAAGTGAAGATTCCTTTGATGTTTCTCAGAATTGCTGTTTTGTTTCAATCTAATGGTCCCTTTCCGCCTTGTCCTTTGAACTTTGTGACAACTGAAATGAAGCATAGAGTCTCATTGCCTCTCGGTATTTGCACTGTGAAAAGTGTAGTACTGTTCACAAGGTCAGAACTGCAGCTTCTGAACTAAGTAGAGTCATTGATACAAGGAATAATTCACCGGTATGCACACTGTAAGGTCTCACAAACAGCCCTGGGATGGTAGTTCAGGTGGAATAGTTAAAATGCTAGACAAGATGAGGAGGAAAAATCCACTCTTTCTCTCAAACCCATAGCTATTTAATGTAGGAGCTTTGATTGCACATGCACTGTTCTGACTTAGAGGTGAGATTTCTACCCAGGGATTGAGGCTGGTGCAGAGCTTGAACTGAACAAAACTTCTGCCACAGGCCACAGACTGCACTGGACAGACCAGAGGATGGTTTTCAGTTTGTGCTTTCCCAGTTATTCATCCGGTTAAAGGCACCTGTCATTCCTAGTAGGAATTTTATAAAACAAGCAAATTACTTTTTATACGAATCACTTATAATACCTCATCCAACCCTTTATCTCAGATACCTGTTAACTTGTTATTCTGACTGCTGTTTGGTCCAGAAACCTGCTCATCCAACAGCAGTTGTGTAATGTCTGGAATTTTCACTGCCTCTCCAACTTTCTTTCCTACCTACAAATGCCACTTAAAATGTACCCATTTCACAGAGCTTTTGGTTATCTTCCTTAATATCCTGTAGCTCAGTAGTTATGTTTGAAAACGATCACGGACCATCTTTGGATTTGTTTTTGCAGTGTTGAGGTGTCTAATGGAGGTGACTCGTGCATTGATTAAATCGTTTTCTCAAAAATAGAACATTTTAATCAGGCCTCAACTTAAAGTGTCCCGAGTAATTATTAATTTATAACTGATGTTTAACAAAACTTAATAACTGTCTAAAACTCCACTTATATCCCTCATCACCCCCAACCCCACTGTTGATTTTGTGATTGAAGAATAGTAATTTTTAACATTTTGGTGAATACCCTTTTAAGTTCATTGTTAGTGCCCCGTTGGCCGTGTTTAGTGTATGTGGATTTACTCAACCGCTCCATTGCATAGATCTGGAAAAGCAGCCAGCCGTTCCTCACTGATGCTCTGTAATTTATTCCGTCAATGTGTTGATTTTTGTTTTGGTGCCAGGATTGAATGAGTGCCTGACCAACAATGGCGGCTGCTCCCACACGTGTAGAGACTTGAAGGTCGGATATGAATGTGAATGCCCAGCCGGATACACACTGCTAGACTCAAAGACCTGTGGAGGTAATTAAAATGCAAGGCAAGTCCTCCCCTCAGTCATCTTCGAACAAAGAGCAGACTGAAACGAAGCACACGTTTCAATAATCAGCACTGTTGCACAAACGGCATAGAATTCAGCCAGTTGATTGACTAGTTGAAATGGTTCTTTCAGATATAAATGAATGCGAAGATCTAGACCGATGCAGCCAAATCTGCACTAACATTAAAGGAGGGTACAAGTGCACCTGCTTCCAAGGTTATGAGATGGATCCAATGACCGAGAGTTGTAAAGCAGTGGGTAAGGCAGCCTGCTTCATTTTTCTCCTCTATGTCAGGAGGTGACTGCTGGTAATTTGTGCATGATCTCAGGTGGTAGGTAGTTTTGGGCACAAATTCCTTTTCATCAGTCTTTCCTCCTAGATATCCACATGATCTCTGAAACTGACACCACTGCATTGGCCAGTGAGGTGGAGGTAGAGGTGTGACTCTCAACAGTCTAGTGCTCAATTTATACAGTTAAAGCAAGGAAGAAACTGACAGCAGCGAAACGGCTTCTTTGCAGACTGGGCTTCAGGAAGGTCGTTTCTATACGGAGGTGAGGCGGAGGGTGATGGTGCTCGGTGGAAGCAGATGAGATGGTGGACAGATGGAACCAGGTGGAGGAGGGGAGGGTAGAGATGGAGGGTGAGATGATGAGTAAATGGAACCAGATAAAGGAGGGAGAAGGGATGGGAAAGGTGAACCAAGGGAGAAGAAGCTCGGGGTAAGTACGTGGGTGATGGACATGCTGGGGGGGGGGGCGGGGGGTGGAAGAGATGGTGTGATGTTTCTTGCTCATGAGGAGGAAGTGGAGGGATGAAGAGACGAACAAAGGAAAAAGAGAGCTGGAGTGGACTGGAAGGAGTGTGGAACAGACCACAAGGGGAGTCGGGTTTATTGAAATTAGAAAGTTCAATGTTCACACCATCTGGTTGAAAGCTACCCAAGTGGAATATAAGGTGCTGTTCTTCCAGTCTGTTTAGCCTCATAGTGACAGTGGGGAAGGCCAAAGGGCTGAGGGAATGGGAAAGCCGGGTGGGGATTGAATTACATGCAACCTATTGGCAACATCATTGAAAATTTTGAAAATCAAAGACTTTTTACTGTCCCCTACCTCGTTCCACCGTCCCATTAGCCCTCCCTTACTTGGTTCCAATAATCACCTACCAGCCTCCATCTCATCACTCCCTCTGACTTCTATACACGGGCTATATTCCCTCCACGTGCTCAGTCCTAATGCAGTCAACTCAGAATGTCAATCATTCCTTTGCAGAAGTTGCTTGATCTACTGAGTTCTTCCAACAATTTATTTCTTACCTCAAATTCCAGCATATGCAGTCTCCTGAGTGTCCAGACCTCTCCAGAATACTGTGGTAACTGAAAGACAGTTGCATATTAAATGCAAGGATAAAATCAGTCTCACTTACAACAGTGAGTTACCGAACGAGACTGGGGTGATCCCCAAACTCTTCTATTCCCAATTTGTTCAGCCTCTCTTATACTGATGCATATTGGGATCAGGAAGTGCTGCATGCCTCCAAGCCAGGTGGTGGCAGTACTCACCAAGAATCAAATGCTGAACTCCCAACAACTAATTCTCATTGCTGATGTGCTCTTCATTCTTGTCCAGTGTTCTGTGGTTATATCCAGTCAAGACTTCTAAAATTAAACACTTTAAAATCACAGTTTTCCTTTTTGCCTCTGCCTGTTTATATATTCAGCACTTACACTAGGAATGAAGGTTCTGTGCAGCCAATGCCATTTTGTATTTTAGTACCGCAAATAATCCTTACCCTTATAGCTGATCTTAAGACTTCCCTGACACCTATTTAGATATGGGATTCTGAAATGGGAGGGTGAACAGCCAGATATCATGGTACACATCGGTACCAATGACTTAGGAAGAAAGAGTGAGGAGGTCCTGAAGAGTGAGTATAGAGAGATTGGTAGGAAGTTAAAAAGCAGAACCTCGAGGGTTGTAATCTCAGGATTGCTACCTGTGCCACATGCCAGTGTGGGTAAGAGTAGGATGCTCTGGAGGATGAACACGTGGCTGAGGAACTGGTGTAGGGGGCAGGGTTTTAGATTTCAGGATCATTGGGACCTCTTCTGGGGCAGGTGGGACATGTACAAGAGAGACGGGTCACACCTGAACTACAGGGAGACAAATATCCTTGCAGAGAGGTTTGTTAGTGCTATGGGGGCGGGGGGGGGGGGGGTGTTTAATCTAGATTTGCAGGGGGATGGGAACCAGAGTGCCAGAGTAGATAGTGGAGCGGGGGTCAAAATAAATTATGTTAAAGTTTCATGCAAAGTGACAAATAGAAGGGTTGTGTGTGGTGGTAATAATCTTCTGAGGTGTGTCTATTTCAATGCGAGGAGTATTGTGGGAAAGGCTGACAAACTGAGGGCATGGATTGACACGTGGAGTTATGACATTGTAGACATTAGTGAAACTTGGCTACAGGAGGGGCAGGACTGGCAGCTTAATGTTCCAGGGTTCCAACTTTTCAGATGTGATAGAGGCAGAGGGATGAAGGGTGGTGGGGGTAGCATTGCTAGTCAGGGAAAATGTTACAGCAGTGCTCAGGCAGGACAGATTAGGGGGCTTGTCTACCAAGGCCATATGGGTGGAGCTGAGAAACAGGAAAGGTATGACCACATTAATGGGGTTGTATTATAGACCACCCAATAGTCAGCGAGAATTGGAGGAGCAAATCTGCAGAGAGACAGCAGACAACTTCAGGAAACATAAAGTTGTGATAGTAGGGGATTTTAATTTTCCACGTATTGATTGGGACTCGCATACTGTTAAAGGTCTAGATGGGTTAGAGTTTGTAAAATGTGTTCAGGAAAGTTTTCTAAATCAATATGTAGAGGTACCGACTAGAGAGGATGCAATATTAGATCTCCTATTAGGAAACGAGTTAAGACAGGTGACGGAAGTGTGTGTCAGGGAACACTTTGGTTTCAGTGATCATGACACCATTAGTTTCAACTTGAAAAACTCTGATAAAGAAGAAGAGAGAGATGTATGACATGTATAGGAAACAGGGAGCAAAAAAGGTACTCAAGGAGTATAAAAAGTGCAAAAAAATACTTAAGAAAGAAATCAGGAGGGCTAAAAGAAGACATGAGGTAGCTTTGGCGGTCAAGGTGAAGGATCATCAAAAGAGCTTCTCCAGGTATATTAATAGCAAAAGGATAGTCAGGGATAAAATTGGTCCTCTTGAAGATCAGAGTGGTTGGCTATGTATGCAACCAAAAGAAATGGGTGAGGTCTTAAATGTTTTTTTTTGCATCTGTATTTACCAAGGAAACTGGCATGGAGTCAATGGAAATAAGGCAAACAAGTAGTGAGGTCATGGAACCTATACAGATTGAAGAGGAGGAGGTGCTTGCTATCTTGAGGCAAATCAGAGTAGATAAATCCCCAGGACCTGACAGGGTATTCCCTCGGACCTTGCAAGAGACTAGTGTTGAAATTGCAGGGGCCCTGGCAGATATATTTAAAATGTCGGTATCTACGGGTGAGGTGCTGGAGGATTGGAGGATAGCTCATGTTGTTCCATTGTTTAAAAAAGGCTCTAAAAGTAATCCAGGGACTTATTAGGGAGAGTCAACAAGGCTTTGTGCATGGTAGGTCATGTTTAACAAATCTATTAGAGTTTTTTGAGGAGGTTACAAGGGAAGTGGATGAAGGGAAGGCAGTGGATGTTGTCTACATGGACTTCAGTAAGGCCTTTGACAAGGTCCTGCATGGGAGGTTAGTTAGGAAGGTTCAGTCACTAGGTATACATGGTGAGGTAGTAAATTGGATTAGACATTGGCTCAATGGAAGAAGCCAGAGAGTGGTAGTGGAGGATTGCTTCTCTGAGTGGAGGCCTGTGACTAGTGGTGTGCCACAGGGATCAGTGCTGGGTCCATTGTTATTTGTCATCCATATCAATGATCTGGATGATAATGTGGTAAATTGGATCAGCAAATTTGCTGATGATACAAAGATTGGAGGTGTAGTGGACAGTAAGGAAGGTTTTCAAAGCTTGTAGAGGGATTTGGACCAGCTGGAAAAATGGGCTGAAAAATGGCAAATGGAGTTTAATACAGACAAGTGTGAGGTATTGCACTTTGGAAGAAAAAACCAAGGTAGAACATACAAGGTAAATGGTAGGGCACTGAGGAGTGCAGTAGAACAGAGGAAGCTAGGAATACAGATACCAAATTCCCTAAAAGTGGTATCACAGGTAGCTAGGGTAGTAAAGAGAACTTTTGGTACATTGGCCTTTATAAATCAAAGTATTGAGTATAAGAGTTGGAATGTTATAGTGAGGTTGTATAAGGCATTGGTGAAGCCGAATTTGGAGTATTGTGTGCAGTTTTGGTCACCAAATTACAGGAAGGATATTAATAAGGTTGAAAGAGTGCAGAGAAGGTTTACAAGGATGTTGCCGGGACTTGAGAAACTGAGTTACAGAGAAAGGTTGAATAGGTTAGGACTTTATTCCCTGGAGCATAGGAGAATGAGGAGAGACTTGAGAGAGGTATATAAAATTATGATGGTTATAGATAGAGTGAATGCAAGCAGGCTTTTTCCACTGAGGCTAGGGGAGAAAAGAACCAGAGGACATGGGTGAAGGGGGAAAAGTTTAAAGGGAACATTAAGGGGGGGGCTTCACACAGAGAGTGGTGGGAGTGTGGAATGAACTGCCAGATGAAGTGGTAAATGTGGGCTCACTTTTAACATTTAAGGGAAAAACTTGGACAGGTACGTGGATGAGAGGTGTATGGAGGGATCTGGGCCAGGTGCAGGTCAGTAGGACGTGGCAGAAAAATGGTTCAGCACAGCCAAGAAGGGCCAAAAGGCCCGTTTCTGTGCTGTAATGTTCTATGGTCCTAAAAAATTATAACAAGATCATTAGACATAGGAGCAAATTAGGCCATTCAGCCCATCACATCTTCTCTGCCATTCTAACATCCTTCTCACCCCCATTCTCCTCCCTTCTTCCTGTAACCTTTGACATTCTGCCTCATCAGGAACCTATTGACCTCCGATTTAAGTATTCTCAATGACACTATCTCCACAGCTGTTTATTGCAATGAATTCCACAGATTCACCACCCTCTGGCTAAAGATATTCCTTCTCATCTCTTTAGAATATTCCAAAAGGATATTCTTGTATTCTGAGGCTCTGCCCTCTGGCCCTGAGCTCCCCCACTATAGGAAACATTCTTTCCATGTCCACTCTATCTAGGCCTTTCAATATTCGATACATTTTAATGACATCCCACCCATTCTTCTAAACTCCAGCGGGTACAGGTCCAGACCACCAAATGCTTCTCACACAATAACTCTTTTATTCCTGGCATCATTCTTGTGACTGTCCTCTGGATCCTCTCCAATGCCAACACATCCTTTCTCAGACAAGAGCCCCAAACCTGCTCACAATCCTCCAAATGCATTCTGACCTATAAAGCCTCAGTATTACATCCTTTTTATATTTTAGTCTTCTCAAAATGAATGCTAACATTACATTTGCCCTCCTTACCACTGACTGAACCCAGACTCCCAAATCCCTTTGCACCTCTGATTTCTGAAGTTTCTCCCTGTTTAGAAAATGGTCTGTGCCTATATCCCTTCTACCAGAGTGTGTGACCATACACTTCCCTGCATTCCACCTGCCGCTTCTTTTCCCTTTCTCCTAACCTGTCTAAGTCCTTCTGCAGACTCCGCGTCCTCAAAACTCCTGCATCTCCACCTATCTTTGTGTCATCTGCAAACTTGGCCACAAAACCATCAACACCAGCAATTTTTATTGTACGTTGGCAGATTGAAAACATTAACTTAATAAGTTATTTTGTATGGCTTAGCGAAGTAAAGTGAATGCCATTTGATGAAGCAATCTTGGTTGAGGGAATTGATTACATATATGATCAAAGATGGTTTCGCTGGGCTTTTGATATGGTAGTATACAGTGGATTACAAGCTATTGAATCATTGATTGATGACTCTACAGTTTTAAGATATGGCAGGGGGAGTGGAGAATGCAATGAAGGCCAGAAAGGGGAAAACCACAGGCCACACACTGAATTTATGATTGGAGAAATGTATAATCTTCAGTAAGCAGTCTCAGTGTTCAATTTATTTTGTAGTTTCATTGCAAATAAAACAGTAGTTGCAGTAAGATCTGAACAACATTTGGGCTTGGTGTGACCTTCAACTCATGAGATCTGGAATGGGGAGCTAAAGAAGTTAGAAAGGCTGGGCTTGGAAACTTGTTACTGGGTAAGATGATTTTGATAGACCTTGGAGAATGTTTGAGTTTGTGGTGAACAGATCAGATTAAGGCAACTTTGTGGTCTCTTGTGGGTTAAAAAGGCCAGTTGGGAACAATGTGCCTACTTTGAACAGGCTAGAATTTGCCAGTTGTTATTTCATCTCTCCAGTTTTGTCTCAGCTTAAAAAGGATTTTACTTTTAAAAATTTAATTTTGTTTTCAAAGTCCTTTGTGATCCCATCCCTCCCAGGCCGAGAAAAAAATGTATGCACCTCTGGAAAGGAGAACACAGCCCCAAGATCTAAATTCTTAAAATCCTTCCTTAAACCTGATTTCTTCCCACTGATTCTAACTAAAAAGGAATTTTATTTTGTTTTGATGTCTGAGATTTGGAAAATTAACAGAATTTTGAGTTGTCCTTACTCTAATTGTAATGGTACTGTGACACTGCAATTTCCTTTGGGATCAGTGAAGTATCTGTCTATCTAATGTAAATATTTTGTATATATTTCCACTTTCCCTTGTCCTATGAACAAAACTTACCCTCAGGAGTATGTGTTTTTCTATTCACTGCCTCCTTTCGATACCTAGATCTTCTGATAGCCCACTAGCACCTGGTGTAGTGCTATGTAATTAGATTTTCCTCATAAAGAGTTGGTGACCAGTCACACAAGATCAGACCAGCACTGCACAGGTGTCACATGCACAATTTCATCCTTCAGGAAACATTTTAAGACCTTTTTTCTTTCACCAGATTATTGGTTGTTTGAGCTGTGGCTTTCTTGTGCTCTAATTAGAAATTTTGTTTCATTATGTGGCTGTGAAGCAAGTGGGACTTATTTTTATTTGTCAGTCTGGGCATCACTGGCAAGAACTGCATTTATTGCCTTTCACCAATAGGCTTCCCTGCTCTTTACTTCATCTCTTCCCCCACCTCCCACTTCCCGGTTTCACCTATCACCTACTACCTTGTATTTCTTCCTCCCCTCCCACCCCTTCTTACTCTGACTCCCATCTTCTTTTCTCCAGTTCTGATGAAGGGTCTTAGCCTGAAACGTCGACTGTACTTTTTTCCATAGATGCTGCCTGGCCTGCTGAGTTTCTTCAGCATTTTGTGTGTATTGCTTGGATTTCCAGCATCTGCAGATTTTCTCTTATTTATTGCCCATCCTTGACTGACTGTGAGAAAGTGTTGAGCCAATGCCTTGAACTACTGAATGTCTTCTGACGAAGGTGCTCCCACAGTGCACGTGGATGTAGCTGCAAGATTTAGACCTAGTGACAGTGAAGAAAGGACATTATAGTTCCAAGTCAAGATGGTGTGTGCAAAACTACAGGGGTCAGAGGTCAGGATTTTGAGAGGTGTTGTTGGAATAGCCTGATGAGTAACAGTTTACTTTGTACACACTGTAAGTTAGTGTGGGAGGAAATAAATGTTTAGGGTGCCAATCCAGTGAACTGCTTTGTCCCAGATTGTGTTCAGCATCTGGAGACTTGTTTGCACTAATTTATCAGACCCCTGACTTGTGCTATGTATAGCAGATGGTAGTAAGCCCTTGTGGTGTCAGCGTACAAGTCATTTGCTACAGGATATCCAGCCTTGGAAATTTCTCGAGCAGCCATAACTTTTATGTGGCATATCCAGCTGGGTTTCCGATCAGTGATAATCCTCGGAATATTGATGGTGTATGTGATGAGGATGATGATAATGAATAATGATTGTGAATATGGTAATGAAAGACAAACAGAATGTGAGGAGAATGAGCACATGTTTATAATAGTCAGTTAATAGAAAACCTGTTTAAGCTCTTTAGATTATGGAAGATCACTGTCATTTATTTAAAAAAGTCTTGTCCTTACCTTTGGTGTTGACTATAGTCACCAAACGCCTGCCCAGTGTGTCCATGGTGACGCTGTGCCGCTGGCAGGATTCGCTGTTGAGCTGAGTGACCACAAGTATTTGATGAAAATGGGAGTACTGCAAAACCTACCATTTGACATGATTCTGGCGAGCGAAAGGGTCTGCCGGGAGTTTACCCTGGTCAAGAATAAGTACAGAGCTGTTATTGTGTTTCTTGTAGATATTGTTTTGTGAATATTGGGATTTTTTCACTAATTTCACTCATTTTAAGTTTGATTTTTGATGCACCTAATAAAGATCTTTGCACTAAAGTGCTAAGCGACTCCAGTCATGTAGTCTTGGTAAAATTCAAGGTCATTACCCATGTTTTTAACATATGGTGGCTGTGGTGGGGTGGCCAGTCACAAAGGGATGTGTTTTAGTGGTGATGGTGTCTCATCAGTAATGCATCCTGTATCTTGATGCATTTAAAGGAATGCCACTTTTGCAAAGACATTCTGTGGAAAATTACCCCTTTATTTGCATGGGGCTCAATAAAAGGAGTGGTGTTTCTTGCAAATGGTATAAATTTAATGCTTTTGTGCTGCTCACTTTTGAAAAGGGAGGCAGAAGAGAGGAAGAGCTACTGATGTCATCCTGAAGCAAAATAGAAGCTGCTGGAAGTGGGTCAAGCAGCAGCTGTGGAGGCAAGAGGGTACGAGGCAGGTTGAGGCCATGTATCTGTGGTGGACACTATTCTACTCTAAAATCCAAATTTCCACCTCAGAGTGCACTCTTGCAACATTTCCCAGGGGTCCAACAACTTGTTAGGAAAGTACTTGCACTGCATGTTTTGTTGCCTATGGCAATATAAACAGAGCTGACAATTGTGTTTTATTTCCTCTCAGTTCCTCAAATAAACTTCTCATTCTCTTGATAGGTCAAAGCCCTTCTGTTCTCTTCACCAACAGCCATGATATCAGGATGATTAATTTGTTGAAGAAAGAATATACTCGTCTTGTCTCCACATTAAAGAATGCGGTCTCCCTAGATGTGGATGTTGAAGAAAATAAAATATATTGGATCGACCTGTACTACAAAGTGATCTATAGGTAAATGACTTTTTTTTATATAATGATCGTCAGAACCTGAATCAGGTTTAATATCACCGTGATGAAATTTGTTGTTTTGCCACATCCACATATTGCCGTACGTAATAATAAAACACTGCACATTGCATAAGGAAGTGTGTATAAATATAAAATAAATTTAGTTAGTAGTGCAAAAAGGGAGCAAATAAAAGTGAGGTACATACAGTAGTGTTCATCGGTTCATTGTCCATTCAGAAATCTGATGGTGGAGGGGAAGAAGCTGTTCCTGCGTGCCTCCTCTACTTACTTCTCGATGGTCGCAAGGAGAAGAGGGCATGTCCTGGATGATGGATGCCACCTTTTTGAGGCACCACCTTTTGAAAGTATCCTCGACGCTGGAGAGGCCAGTGCCCAGGATGAAGCTGGCTGAGTTTACAACTGTCTGCAGCTTTTTCCGATTGTGCCGCGCCCCTCCCTCCACCCCCCCCCACCCCCCCCACAGACCAGATGGTGGTACAGCCAGTTAGGATCTCTCCACCACGGTACATCTTCAGCAATTTGGGCGAGTCACCAATGGCATCCAGATCTCCACAAGCCTCTAATAAAATATAGCCACTGTTGTGCCTTCATTGTAATGCATCAGCATGTTGGGCCCAGGATAGATCTTCAGAAATGTTGACACCCAGGAACTTGAAATTGCTCACCCTTTCCACTGCTGATTCCTTGGTGAGGATTAGTACGTGTTTACTTTCCTGAAGTCCACAATCAGTTCCTTGGACTTACTGACATTGAGTTCAAGGCTGTTGCGACACCACTCAACCAACTGGTGTATCTCGTTCTGGTCCTGTATATCATACTCAGAATACAGAGAAATATTTTGCAGCGTTGTGTGCATGTATTATTAGACTAGTGGTGCAACCTGTTAAACTGCTGGATAAAGCTACCATACCTCTTGGGTACTTTCAACATTTTTTTCCACCTAGATAGGAGAGATACAAGTCATTGTATTCTACATGACTGTGCCATTAAATTGAAGTTTTTTCTGCTGTGTCAGGTAGACATTGCATACTAGTATTATTTTGAAAGGGAAATTTTGCTTTGTAACCTGGAAAGTTTGTTGTATATGTTAGCAGTTGAATTTTCTACATTCTGAATCTTTAGCTGCAAAACACGTTCTGAAAGAGGCATTGAAGGTGTTTAATGTCTATGTGTCTACCTGTGTCAACCAGGTTGTATCTGGGAAAGAAATTCCCCCTCACTGATTTGGAATTCTATTTTGTATCTTATCCGGCAAGTTAACAGTGAGATTGATTCTCATTATACACTGATCCTAAGTGATAATGGTGCCTTGAATATTTTAATTATTCTTTCCATTTGGGGACTGGAGGGCTGATGATAATGCGCGATGAGCTATGTCATGTGGGCATGGTAGGCTGCAAAGGAATAGTTCTGATTTTTTAATATTCTGTATCTTGAACGATCTACTCAACGTGCATCACTGAAATTCTTGTTCCTCTCCGTGCCTTGTGGTGCATCGGGTGGCAACCTTGCAGTTTCTTTAGCACTTTGTTTTTTTTAACGAGGCCAAGTTGCTAGCTCGAAGCTCAACCCAGCACAGATGGAAAGTGAAAAAGTAGCTAGCCAGATTCGAACCTGGGGAACATTCGCCTCGAAGTCTAGTGTGGGTGCCACTACACCACCAGCTGGCTAGACATAGAAAGACTGAGTGAAATCACAGAGAACAATATTAACACCATCTCTTAGATTGTCAGTACGTTTTAAGGTATAAAAGCAGAGGCCAATAGGTTAAGGGGAGAGGGGAAAGATTTAAAGGGGACCCTAGTGGTATGATTTTCACAGAGGGCTTAGGGTATATGGCATAAGGAGCCAGAGAAAATGATAGTGGCAGGTACAATTACAACACTTAGAAGACATTTGAACGGTACATGGATTGGAAATGTTTAGAGGGATATGGCCTAAGTGCAGGCACCTGGGACTAACTCAAGAATACCCTTTGGTTAACATGGACAAGTTGGGCCAAGGGACCTTTTTCAATGCCAACAGTTTCAATATTTCAGAGTATTTGATAAATATTGTGCAACAGTCATGAAGTTACTTCATAAGATGGTAGTCAGCAGCCATAAGTGAATTCCATCAGAGTGAATGGATAACGTGCAGGTGAAGCTGGAATTTGAATCTGTTGTCCCAAATATCTTCTGCCCATTATCATTAACTCTGAGACTGAGAACTACATTCCCAGTCTTTGAAATTATGTTAATTGTTCAACATTGGTCACATATTTAAAATCGGTTCAGAAATAGAGCATAAATACTCCAATTCCCCTTTGCATTACATTGTCAGCACTAAATGAAGCATTTGTTGCCCGATCTGTTTTGCAGTGCACCTTTGGATCAAGGTAGTGATCCTGGCCAATATATCCATCTGATTGACCAAGACCTCCAAATTCCTGAATGCCTAGCAATAGACTGGATTCACAAAAATATATATTGGACAGACTCTGGCTCCAGGTCTATCTCTGTGGCCACCACAGATGGAACCAAAAGAAAGACACTTATCAATACCGAGCTTGAGAATCCCCGAGCCATCGCAGTTGACCCAATTCGAGGGTAAGTAATGGTACTGCTGTTAATTCCGTCTTCATCTTTCTTCTGTTCTTGTTCTCTCATTCTTTTGACTCTTGTTTAATCAGGTTCATGTATTGGTCTGACTGGGGCAGCTCTGCAAAGATCGAGAAAGCTGGACTAAATGGGGTTGATCGTCAGTCACTAGTCAAGGAGAATATTGAATGGCCAAATGGAATCACGTTAGGTAGGTGATACCACAGCAATATTTTATATTTTGGTGAAATTAATTATGAATGGGCAAGAAAGCAAAGATAAGTCTTAACAATTCATAATCTATATTGAATGGGTTTTCATATGACCCAAAAATAAAGATGCAAATAAGTTCAAGGGGATGTAGATGAGATGGATGATTGTACGATTTCTATCATGTTGTTGCGCGATTCAAGACCATTGTAGAAAATTCAATGGAGAGAAATTAAAAATGTTGAATTGAAAAATGTTGAAAGGAAACACAATTTACTGAAAATAAATGATAGATAGTATAAGATCATAAGACATAGGAGCAGAATTAGGCCATTTGGCCCATCGAGTCTGCTCCGCCATTCAGTCATGGTTGATTCTTTCTTTTTTCTCCTCAGCCCAATTTCCTGGCCTGCTCCCCATAATATTTGATGCCATGTCCAGTCAAGAACCAATCAATCTCTGCCTTAAATACACCCAACGACCTGGCTTCCACATCTGTATGTGGCAACAAATACACCAACCTCTGGCTGAAGAAATTTCTCCACATCTCTTTTTTGAATGGATGCCTCTCTATCCTGAGCTGTGCCCTCTTGTCCTAGACTCTCCCACCGTGGGAAACATCCTTTACACATCTACTCTGCCTAGGCCTTTCAACATTTGAAACGTTTCAATGAGATCCCCCCCGCCCCCATCCTCCTAAATTCTAGCGAGTGCAGACCCAGAGCCATCAAACGTTCCTCAAATGATAACCCTTTCATTCCTGGAACCATCCTTGTGAACCTCATCTGGACCCTCTCCAATGCCAGCACATCTTTTCTAAGGTGAGGAGCCCAAAACTGTTCACAATACTCTCGATGAGACCTTAGCAGTGCCTGATAAAGCCTTGGCATCACATCCCCGCTCTTATGAATGCTAACATTGTATTTGCCCTCCTCACCACTGACTCAACCCGCAAGTTAACCTTCAGGGTGTTCTGCACAAGGACTCCCAAATCCCTTTGCATCTCAGGTTTTTGGAGTTTCTTGCTGTTTAGGAAATGGTCCACACATTTATTTCTACTACCAAAGTGCATGACCATGCATTTTACAACATTATATTCTGTCTGCCACTTTCTTGCCCATTCTCCTAATCTGTCTAAGTCCTTCTGCATCCTACCTATTTCCTCAACACTACCTGCCTCTCCGCCAGTTGTCATATCATCTGCAAACTTGGCAATAAAGCCATCTATTTCATCATCAAAATCATTTATATACAGCATAAAAAGAAGTGGTCCCAACACTGACCCTTGCGGAACACCACTAGTCACTGGCACCCAACCAGAAATGCATCCTTTTATTCCCATTCGTTGCCTCCTACCAATCAGCCAATGCTCTAACCATGTTAGTAACTTTCCTCTAATACCACGGGCTCTTAACTTGTCTGTGGCACCTGGTCAAAGGCCTTCTGAGAGTCCAAGTATACAACATCCACTGCACCCCCTTTATCTATCCTACTTGTAATCTCCTCAAAGAATTTCAACAGGTTCGTCAGGCAGTATTTTCCCTGAAGGAAACATGCTGACTTTGTACTATCTTGTCCTGTGTCACCAAGTACTCCATCACCTCATCCTTAACAATTGACTCTAACATCTTCCCAACCACTGAGGTCAGGCTAACTGGTCTATAATTTCCTTTCTGCTGCCTCCCTCCTTTCTTAGAGTGGAGTGACAGTTGCAATTTTCCTTAAGCTTCCAAATTGCCTCCAGTTCATTACATAACACCCAATCCAGTTTAGCTGATCCTAGTATGTTATACTTCACTGCGAAATGACTGAATGGAAAATTAAGTATGTTGCTGCACTTCATTAGGATCTTGGTGAGAGAGACCTGGAAGCTTTGTGCAGCTTTGGTTTCCTTTTGAAGAAATATATAGTTATAATAAATACAGTGATTCAGAGATTCTCCATACTTTATCCTGGGATGGTTGGTCTGCATGTGAGGAGAGATTGAGTAGACTAGGCCTCTGATCCTAGACTTCAAAAATTGAGATGTGACCGCATAGAACAGTACAAAATTCTGAGAGTGTTTATCGGAATAAATACAGAGAGGGTGTTTACACTAGCTAAGGAGTTTTGAACTGTTACATCTCAAAATAAAGGGCAGGCCATTTAAGACTGAAACATGGAGTAACTATTGTCCACCTAAAAGGTTAGTTAATACTTAGAACTGTCCATGCAGACTTGTGTGGAGCTCAGCCATTGAATTCAAAATAGAAAACAATAGATTCCTAGACTTGTAATCTGAAGAAACGAGACATACTGAATTGTGTACATTGTGGGCATTCAATCTGAGATCATCTATTCTATATCAAAAGCTGGATAATATTTTTTCCAATATTTGTTATTAAATTCCGGATTGAAAGTAGCTCTGAGTGCTGTTGAAAGGAGCTGAGAAATCTGTAGTAACTGGAGGGTGGTATCTACTTGTAGATTTACTGAATCAACGATTGTATTGGGTTGACTCCAAACTGCACCAACTGTCCAGCGTTGACCTGAATGGTGGCAACAGAAAAATATTGCTGTTCTCAGAAGAATACTTGACTCACCCATCTGCACTTGCTGTGTTTGAGGTAAAACTTGTACCTTCTGTGTCATTTTACTCTTGAAGCTAGCATCAAAGCCGAAAGAGCACTATATTTTATTTTCTTTAATCTTCATTCAACACCAAAGCACAGTATTTTTAAATTGGATTTTGCTTGTATGTTATCTGTTTCTTTAGGCCTAACTGGGTTTAAGTATAATTACAGCTCGCACAGATTTGCTGTAATTCTGATCAGCAGGACTTTAGCCCACGGAGGTAGCGGACTTTACTCAGTCTTTTCTGATTGCCTTACTTGCAGTCAACACCGGTACACCTCAGGGATGTGTGCCTAGCACACTGCTCTACTCACTCTACCCATGAGTGTGTGGCCTGGCCCAGCTCAATGCCATCTATCGATTTGCTGATGACACAACTATTACAAGAATTTCAAATGGTGATGGGCAGGTGTTCAGGAGTGAGGTAGATCAGCTGGTTGAGTGGTGTCTCAACAACAACCTTGCATTTAATATCGGTAAGAACAAGGAATTGTTTGAGGCCTTTAGGAAGGGGAAGTCAAGGGAGCACATGCCAGTCCTTATTGAGGGATCAGCAGTGGAAAGGGTGAGCCGTTCCAAATTGTTGGGTGTCCAGATCTCTGAAGATCAATCCTGGATGAACATATTGATGCAATTATTAAGAAGGAGCAACAGTGTCTATATTTCATTAGAAGTTTGAGGAAATTTGCTGTGTCAGCAAAGACTTTAGCAAATTTCTACAGATGTACAGTTCAGAGCATTCTAACTGGTTGTGTCACTCTCTGTTACGGATGGGCCACCGCCCAGGATCAGAAAAAGCTGCAGGAAGTTGCAAACTCGGCTGGCTCTATCATGGGCATGAGCCTGTCCAGCATCAAGGACATTCTCAAAAGGCAATGCCTCAAAAAGGTATTTTTAAAAATGCATTTAAAAAGTGTCCATCATTAAGGACCCCATCACCCAGGACATGCCTTCTTTTCATTGCTACCATCAAGGAGGAGGGAGCGGAGCCTGAAGAGACACACTCAATGTTTAAGGAGCAGTTTCTTCCCCTCTGCCATTAGATTTCTGAATAGACAATGAACCTGTGAACACTGCCTCAGTATTTGTTTTTTCTTTTCACATCATATGCCAGCAATGTTAATCCTGATTCCAGATTTTAGTTTCTCTGTCCATCTTTTCCTATCCGTAAAATAATGACTGGCTGAGGCAGGAGGATTTCAGTAAGGTTTCAGAATTTCATTAGTATTGTTGAGAATTTCACAATGTAGCCAAATCCTTTCCTCTGCTGTTTGGATGGGTACAGTTTGAAGCAAATGACACTTGATAGGTTGACAGGTTTTCTTCCTTGGTTCCTATTTCTTCCTACCTTTGATTCAAAGGCAGCTTTTAAGAGCCACAATGTCTTGGGTTTTTACTTTGGTAACTATATTGGCTGTTTTAATTTTGCATCCTGTGCTGTGATGTGGTTTTGTGATTCTAGAACAATATTTTTATTTGTGCCGTTTTAGCGTATCTCAAAATAATAGCAGTTCATAACCGGGATCAACACAGATAAAAGTCATAATTTAAAGTTGTGCTCGGCGCAGTATTTGAGCTGCACTTGAAATGCAAATGCAAGATGTAAATGTTTCAGTTGGCAGCACTAAGATCACAGGGATATACTGCACAGCTTGATCTTTCAACCTTTCAGGTCAATGTGGTGGAAGGCATTAATATCAAAGAGAGAGAATAAACCACAGCCACCAGTTATTAGTGAGGGAGAGCAGTTCAGTGTTGCAGATGACTGGAGCAGCATTGTATGAGATCCAAGTAAAATGTGTCAATATTGAAATGCGTTTGATGTTTCGTCCCCATGGCCGCTTATTTTGACCGCTTGTTACTACATCACCTTTCTGTTACAGGACAAGATTTACTGGACTGACAATGAGCATGATTCTATTTACTGTGCAAATAGGCTGAATGGGGAAGATATCATGTTACTTGCAAATAACCTGAACAATGTACACGACATTGTCATTCTTCATGAACTAAAACAACCCAAAGGTAACTCGTGTCAGAATGTGCTTCGTCAAAATGTTATGCAGGCACCCACCACGTTATAATGTTGTGTTCCCAGAAAACACTGTTTCTTCAATTCCTGCAACACGAAACCTCATCATCTGCACAAATCAAGAAATACGAGTTGAAACAAAAATCTCTGTGTTAATTAATTTCCCCTCTGTTTCCTCCTACAACATATATTTCATAAGAGCGAATTTTTATTCCAGTTCCCAGACTTCCTGGTATTTCCAAATTTTGTGAATTCCATAAGGGTTAATTTCAGTAACTGAAACTGCTGCATTGTGGTGGTTGCCTATACAATTTTATGGAGCATTTTTTTCCAAATTTTGTCTACTTTTTTTTAACCCCAAACACCTTTCTATGCTTAACCAGCTGTAAACTTCTGTGTACATGGCAGTACAAATAAAGGAGGGTGCCAATATCTCTGTTTGCCTGCTCCCCAAATCAGCAACCACTCTCCAAAGTACACGTGTGCCTGCCCTGATGACATGGAACTTGGGCCCGATATGAGAAAGTGTTACAGAGGTATGTGTATCTTTTCTGCTCATTTTAATTATGCTGGCTTTTTTCAGCTTCTAAGGATGGAGTGCCTTCACAGGCTAAAGCCCTTCAGAATTCTTTAGGTTTATTAAAGGGTTTGAATAAGGTACTCACTAATAAATGCAATGAGGAATTCATAAAGAGCTTCAAGAAGGAGATGTTGAGGGAACCCACACTGGCCCTCATGGAGCGGTCAGCAGTGGAAAGGGTGAGCACTTTTAAGTTCTTGGATGTCAAAATCTCTGAGGATCTATCCTGGGCCCAATATGCATGTAATTCCCTGGTTAAGATTGCATTTCTACTGCTATGCTGTTAGGCATTTTATTTTGGCAGTTTTCTGCAAACAGAGTGTGTTCTGTTAGTCAAGCTTCATAGGCTACTATTTTGCCTTCAGCTGAGATAAGGAGACACTTACTCAACTTGGGAATGTTGTGTCAGCCAATTACGTATCTGTTGGTGACGTGTTGCAACATTCTGCCAGTGGGATGGTATGGATCATTCGAGAGAGCTGAGCGGCATCAGGTTTCTGAGGGAAGTAGTCTGGTTTTGGTCTGTCAGGTGGGGAGGTGTTGGAAGAGGAGGTGTGGAGCGGAGCACAAGGAAGGATGCCACTCGAAGGAGAGACCCCTTTGTAAGGAGTGTTTTGTGCAGATGAATGGTTCCAAGTAAGAAGTGCTAATACTCTTGAATTAGCCAGTTCATTCAAAATGATCCTTGAGGGAAGTTCGAACTGTGGCTGGTGTCCTGTTCACAGACCATGGGGTCAGCACGTGAGGAATCAAAGTGAGGTACCTGACTGCTCCAGAAATGAGCTCCAATGTTTACATGTATATTTAGTCTGGTTTAACTGTACTGGGCCCTTTACATTTTCTTGCCCATTAACTGTTAGAAGTTGAAATATCTGTAAATATTCTTCAGAAGTTGTAAACTCAACCAGCTCCATCCTAGGCACTAGCTTCCTCACCATCAAGGACATCTTCAAAAGATGATGCCTGAGAAGGCAGCATTCACCTTAAAGACCCTCATCACTCTGGAAATGTCTGCGTCTCATTACTACTGAGGTAAAGGATCCTGAAGAGACTCACTCAACATTTTAGGAACAGCTTCTTTCCTGCTGCCATCGGTTTTCTGAATGGACATTGAACCCATGAACACCTCCCTACTTTTTTGCACTCTTTTTGCACTAATTTAACTTTTAAAATATATTATTATAATTTACAGTGTATTTATATATAGCACTTACTGCTGCTGTAAAACGACACATTTCAGTAGTAATAAACTTATATCTGATTAATTAAGGAATGGTTAGAACTTTGCCACAGGGAAGGTTAAGGCACCTTGCACCTTCCCATTTGAGAATAAGCTTGAAACCAGCAATCAGGAGGTTGTATGAATAAAGGGCCAGATGAAGAGTAGCAGAAAATGATTTGTGTAAATCACTGACCTCTTTGGATTGCATGGCTGCTACATTCTATATAATTCGTATTGCTTGCAAATACCTTGCCTTGTGTAGTTGCTTTCAGCTGTTAATGTTGAAGTTGCTGTTTCACAGTCTACAGTTCTGTCTGCCTTTATTTTATCATAGTTGGAGGGCTTCCCTCGGTGACCAGCAATAAATCAACTCCAAAATCTGACGCGCCTTTCTCCAGTGTCTGGGTTCCTGCTGATACAACTACAACACCTGGTGCAGTGGTTGTGAATAGCGTCACAGGAGGCCCTCAGTGGCCTTTCCCTTTTGAGGCAAACAGCAGTGATGCAGACAGCTTGCTCCGCAGTAACATTTCCTCACCTTTATGTAAGTCCTATTGGTATAAATCTCTTCCGATTTGCTGCTCATATGATACACCGAGGTGAAGCAAGCAACTTGATTTCACACTCCATTCAACTCGGCCACCTCCTTCCTGCCTGTGCAAAGAAGGGGCTGAGGATTGACATCAGCACATTCCATTTTGATGGTCTGCTTAATCATGTAGTAAATCATTTGGAGTAGGAATGTCTAGTGGGGGTGTGAGGCAGGCCTGATTTTTAGTGTCTATTCCTTCCCTAATCCACTATTGTGTTCTTTTAATGGAAAATGAATTTCTCGTTTCCCCTCCCCTCCACATGTGACTTTTGTTTCTTCAGATACTCTGCCAGTTCCACTCTCATATGTTGGAGCTGGAATTAGTCATCCCTCTCAATTTCCCAGTCATGCTCTGGACTGAGCTCTTAAGATCAAAGCTTGATGTTACCTCACCACTACTCGATTTGCTTCCACTCTCGCTCTCGACAGCTTTTCCAGCACTTTCCAAAAACATTGTAAAACTAAAGCAGCATCTGCGCTTGCATGGGCCTTGTAATTATTCCTCCTGCACTAATGTTCATGTACCAATGTTCAAATACCCATGGGCATAGACCTTACCTCTGCCCAAAACACGGACCCTTTATTCCTCTCCTGACCTGCTGAGTTCCTCCAGCATTTTGTGTGTGTTAACTTATTTTTTTCCTTTTCTCACCAGCAGACAACCAGGGAAAAGGCAAGAAGTCAACTTCAACCAATGCTATTGTGGGAATTGTCACTCCTATAGGTGGGTAATTACGATGTACTGCTTCTTGCTTTTTGAATGATCTCTTTCTTGTCTTGCTGAAGAGGAATACAGATTTTAACTTGGTGCACCTAATGCATCTGTCAGACACCACTAGGTAGAGACAAAATGAAGTCTTATATGTGCCCCATTTTAACAGATACCTTGCAACAACTGCAATCAAATTCAGGTCACAAAGATAAAAGACTTGTAGCCAGCTCCCTGTGTTATCGAGTCCCCATGATGGAGCAGGAAGTATTCTTTCCCTGAAAACCGAGAATTCCTGTGTAGTGCTAAATGCAGCCGAATCAACTGAGCTACAGCAGTCTGTGGAGGATTAAAAGATTGTTACCATTTTTGTATTCCTTTCTACGCCTCTATTGGAATGCTAGCACTTTGTGTCAACCGTTTTGCTTTGCCAGCACATATTCTAAAATTGGAACAATACAGAGAAGGTTAGCATGGCCCCTGTACAAGGATGACATGCAAATTTGTGAAGCATTCCGTATTTTTCATTTACCGTATGAATGACAGGAAGCACGGTTAGTGAAGTGGTTAGCGCAACAATTTGTAGCCTCAGCAGTAAGATCGGGATTCGATTCCCAGCACTGTAAGGAGTTTGTACATTCTCCCTGTGGCTGCCTTGGTTTCCTTCGTGTGTTCCCGTTCCAAAGGCATGTGGGTTAATGTTAATATGATGTGGGCGTGCAGTGCTGGCGCTGTGAGCGACACTTGCGGGCAGCCCGGCACAATCCTTGCCTATTTGATTTGATGCAAATGGCATATGTGACAGATAATCTTCATTCTTCGCACTAATTTGCGATCTGTCTTGCTCTCGGTGATACTTCAGCTGAATGGAAGACGGAATGGCTCATCAAGTAACTGAGTAAATGAGGAGTTGTGATTTGAACAAGATGCCCAACACTGAAAGCACAATTCTAAGCACAATTGACAGAGTGATGGTGCTAAGATGTTTCCCTTGGTAATCAATTGAGGCTAAGGTTACAGATCTTTGAAATCCTCTGTTCCAGAGATGTATGGATGCTGAGTAATTGAATACTTTAAAGATTGAGATAAATTTCTAAACAAAAGAATTGTGGGTTTCAGGGAATAGGTAAAAAAGAGGAGCGGAGACCATAGATCTGATCAGTCATAATATAGAATGGTGGAGCAAACCTTCTGCCCGCTCCTGGTGCTTATGTGGTAGATAATTAGCTGTGCCTAAACAGTAACTGTTAGAAGAGACTTGTTTGACCACCAGTGCCTTGAAAAGATTCAGAAACTTGTATAATCCCAATTAATTTGTGCTGATAATATTGGCCAAGAATGATTTTACTCTTGCCTTCTGTTCATGCTAGATTATCTGCCTCTTTTGTGATGTTGTGAGGTACGGACCAGAAAGCCAAGGTCTCAAAATCAAGGGTCTTGATTGCATAAATGTAGAGATGGATAACCCAAACATCAAGCTCATTACTAATAATTTCAGTGGGGAACTGTGGGGAGGGGAGGAAATGCAAGTGTGGATAAAGTGTGGGACTACGTGGATAATGTTGGCAAATGACATGAGTTCATTTGTGATGAAGCCAGATTGCACAACAGAGAATGGTACGTGACAGTGGGATTAGCTAAAATGGTAATGGGAGGAGAGATATGTGGAACAAAATGTAGCCGTTTGGTCAAGTGGCTAGTTCTGGTGCTATTAATTTAATGCACATTCTTTCTCTGGATTATTTTTCTGATCAAATAAAAACACGCAGATGAATAGAATCAGAAATGTATGCAGGACATAATGAATGCAAACCTTTGTCCCATAACATTACAGCAGGCACTTAAAAGAAGTACAAGTGTCAGCTAATGTAATATCAAGTGATGGATGTGCAGTGATAATATTTTTGGATATATGATGCCTTGACACTTCAAAATAACGGGATGTCATGGTAACAGTAACAACTACATTATGTGCAAGTGTTCAAAAATCAAAAATACCAGAATCCATCTCTATGTTTTCACCATATATAGCTGCCCATAATGGGGGGGGGGGGGGGGGGACAAGATCGAATGTGATGTCATATTGAACGATGGTATGATCACCAAGTGCAAATGATGCATGGGAGACATCAACATTAAACTATCAGTTTTACAACCTGAGGTCACTCCATTCCTTTTTAGTGCCAACACTCCTTCCTTAATTTTCAATTTAGCTGAAGTTCCTACTGGAATTAAAAACAGAAACCATTTTAAGTTTTAGATTAAAGACCCACTGACGTTTAATGATTTGCATGGATATAACGATTAAAGTAAGGAAGAATGTTTAGACTTGCTTGAAGGTGCCACAGTTAGTTTATATTAAATGAAACTACGTCTGAAGAATCCTTGGTTATAACTAGCTCTTTCCCACACCAGTGACCCACCTCCCCTTCTCTCCTTACCCCATCTGGACTCCTTTCCTGATTGAATGTTGGATCCCATCCATGATCAAAATGAGATCACAGAAATGAGAGGATAGTGGCCTACCAGTCTGAATAACTGTTTTGTTTAAAGTTGATTGTACTTCCAATTAGTCTAATTAGATGTATTGAGCTAATCACTTATATTAATCAGTGACACATCTAAGCTTTGAATTTTGTTCTCATCATTGGCTGATCAATTCTATATGCAGTGCTTCAAGATTTCAAAGGTACAATTACTGTCAGAGAAACGTATACGATATGCATCCTGAAATGCTTTTCCGTTGCAACCATCCACAAAAACAGAGGGTTCCCCAAAGAATGAATGACGGTTAAATGTTAGAACCCCAAAGTTCCCCCCCCCCAGCTCCCTTCCCTCCTGCACGTGAGTGGCAGCAAGCAATGATCCTTAATAAGAAACAATTGCTTAATCTATCTTCTGTGTTTTGACTGATAAACTGTGCTGATCTACTAAATAGTAGTTTGTATGGCTCTTTTCAGTGATCGTTAGCTTGGTGTGCCTGGGAGGCTTCCTGATATGGAGAAACTGGAGAAAGAAGAACACTAAAAGTATGAACTTTGACAATCCGGTCTACAGGAAAACAACAGAAGAGGAAGAAATAGAGGAGACCCAAATTGGAAGGAATGGGCAGATTGGCCACGTGTACCCTGCAGTAAGTTTTCCCCACCTCTTAAACGTCTGGCCATACTGCACCAAGCAGAGTAGACCGCCTGTTGGACTGCAAAACACTCAGGAAATTAGTTGAATTTTTTTTTCTTAGTGGAGGCCTACTAATGTAAACACAGACACTCCAAACATGTTTCAATCTGAAACCCAAGACTGTACTTTATGTGATAATCATGTATCTAATGTTTTACTTCTTAAGTTTGAATTTTATTATCCTTCCCAAAATCGTTTAATAGGTTGCCAGCTAGAACGTTCAGTAATTGTTTACGTTCCTTTCTGCAGAATGGCATCTTCTGCAAATGTTCTAAGGAAGTCCTGTGTTCATTTCAGATGAAGCAAGCTCTCTTCTTGAAACTTTCTTAATCCAGCTTTGTATTTTGTGGTTTGACAGCTGTGGTCTAAAACCCGAGTGCGACTTTGCTGGATTTAGAACCAGTGACATTGGTTCCAATCTCAGGCAAGAATGTGTTCAATGTGGTTGGCAGTGCCAAGTTCTGGAAAGAGGTAATACTGTGTCTGCCCGAAGTGAGGAAGGTCCCTTTGGTGCTGATAGATGCTGAGGGTGAATAAGGCTCTTTGAATGACGCAGAGTGAAGGTGAAAGAGCACCAATTAGTGCCCAGTATCTGGAAGAAGGCAAGCAGTAAATATAAAATCAAAATGCTGCTATTAATTCTACTGAGTTTTACAAGAAAGTAAGATGGTGAGACAAATCAGGCCATGCTGGGATACCTAGCAAGTTCTACATAAATGTTTTCTTTAACTGACTCCCATCAGAGATGGCCATTTTCTTGCCATTTTTCCTCACCGTTTTAAATAGAAAATGTACAATTGCCCAGTCTTTGATAGATGTCTTTGGAAAATTTGAGGGGTTTGCAAAGATGTAACTGGCTTTTCTCATTTCTTGTTAGGTTGATTGGTGTACTTTTTGCTAGTTCATTAATATTAGCTGTTTAGCTTTCTGTCTGCCTGGTCCTCGAAGCATTTTTATAGATCAGTCTGACTTCTGGTTGCCTGCAGCAACCAATGTAAGTAAAATAGGCTTTGTTTTGATTAAGTGTCTAGATTACAGAAACAAGTGTACCGGGAGATAACGCCATTGTAATAGCTGCATAGAAGCTTATGTAATAGCCAAAACTTGGACTAAATTTCCCCACCTGCCCCGTAGCAGCTGGGGAATTTAAATACAAGAAATTATACATATATTGAATTAAAAAAAATAACCTTGGTATCAACTATCCAGAAACTGACAGTTGTTATCAACTATAACATCCTTCAGGGAAGGGTATCTGTCATCCTTACCCAGCTGTGCAGACATGCCCCCTGCCACACCAGTGTGACCTCAGAAAAGGCCCAGCAGAGGATGCTGGAGATAGAGTTTGCAGTTTTCTCACTGAGCAAATACTTTTTAAAAAAACCTAACTGCATTTATTAGCCCACCGCTTCATTACAAGACCTGCCGTAGCATTCTTATCATTGATAGTTCGCCTAAAAGAAGGATCAGGGATCTGTAAGGGCAAGCCTTCTTGTGAATATGAAAGTAACTACTGTGTTAAACCTCAGGCCACCACGTGCTGCTCACAGTGTATCAACAGAATAAGCCTCATCTGTATTTCTGTGTAGATAAGAGATATTCACTACCATTACACCACAGGGTCTTTACACCATAATCTTCAAGAAGATTAAATCTTTGATTTGAACATACCAGGCACAATTTTGAAAATTTCCATATGATGAAAAATATGCAGTTTATAAAACTTACAAAAGGTATGTAAAGAAAATCGTGGAGACCAGATTAGTGGTGTAGGTGGATACTCAAGATTCAGTGTTGAGAAGAAAGAGGCGATGTATTTTGGTGGCACACAAGAGGAAAGACCATATAAGCTAATTATTGTTGTTATAAAGAAATATGAAGAGAGAATTATTAAGGCCAAGTTAGTAAAGCATATAGAGTGCTGGGTTTTATAAATAGATGCCTAGAGAAAGGCACAGTTGTTTGTTAGACCCCTAGTAATCTAATGCTCGGAAGTATATGAAAATTTAGTAAAGGGTACAATTGACTGCTTCAACTATGAGGAATTGCAATTAGATAGGGATGTTCTCCTTATGGTACAAAGATAGAAAATTTGGAAAGTTCAAAAATGATGATGGGTTTATATGTAGTAAATAAAGCACAGTTTTGTGATTGAAGGGCCAAAAACTAGAGAGCATAAGTCTAGGTTAATTGACAAAAGAGCCAGAGAGGTTATGAGAAGTCTTAATTCACAATAAACATATGCAGTGTTTTCAGACAAAATGCAAAGAGTGAAATGAACTGAATTGCCCTTTGATAAAACTAGAGTGGACTTGGCTGCACAACCTCATTGATGACCTATTACTACAGCAACTACGACTTTTTTCAACTTTTCTTTCCTGTTTCTCCCTGTGGCGTCAGAACCACATCGTGGACTGCATGTTGCCTTCTGCAGTCATCAGACAAGATCTTCAGTCCTAAATGTTATGTTTTGTAAATCCAAAACATAAAACTAATCAAAAGAAAGACAGGGAGAATGTGTACACTATATTTTCACTTCTAGTGAAGCACGCACGTATGACGTGGTGGCATAGTGATGTATGCCATTTACATATTTTTACATATAACCTGTAATGAACTCTATAAACAACAAAGAATGCTTAATCAAGCAATATATTTACAATAGTATTCAAATACTAAATGCACTACACTCCTCCCTGATTAGCTATAAAGTCTAACTCAGTATAGAATACATCTCAACTACTATATAATGCAATATATTATATAAAATGTAACTATTATATAGTATATAATAGTAAACTTTAAATTGCCCCATTCAGGCCTAAAGATTTGATCGTTGTGGAAGATTTCTTACTCTTGTAGGATACTGTCATTCCTGACAAGGGCGGGGGTCACTCTGCTTGGCAAGTGAGACTTATGGCTGTGAAACAATCTCGGGTTCCAGTGCCGACTCCATGGTGGTTTAGGGAATTGACTCTGGAACTGCAGGAAGTAGATTTGACACCTCTGGACACCTTTCTTCTGGGCGTGTCAACTTGTGAACAGTGCATGGCGATCTGCTGATCTATTACAGGCCACCAGACAAAGCTTCAAGCCAATGCTTTTCTTTTGATTATGCTGCCTAGATGACCAACATGCAACTCCTCCAACACATTAGCTCTCAGCTTGGATAGTACAACAACTCTCAATCCCCACATAACGCAACCTCGTGCTGGCAAGATTGGGGCAGCTGGAATTTCTGGTGCACTTTCCAGCCATTTTGAGTTGCCAGGTAGATCTGAGACAGTGTGAGGTTTTTTGTGGTTTTCATTTTGATCAACTCTGCTGTAACAGGGAGACTTTCAATTTGCTTTAGGTAGAGTACATTCAGAGAAGTGTCCTCTTTTGTAAATTTTACAGTTTTTTTTCCTTTCCCAAGGGTTAAGAGAACACTCCGTCAGCATTCCCATGATTAGTTGTCCTCTTGAATTCAATCTTGTAATTGTGCCGTACAAGAAACAAAGCCCATCACTGCATTTGTACTGCTGCTGCAGTGGAACGCCCTTCTGTCGATTGAAATGAGCACTGGTTTATGCTCAGTAATGAGGTTAAACTCTCTCTCGTAAAAGTACTGGCTAAAATGTTTTACACCCCTAACCAGACTCGAGGCCTCTCCAGAGCACCACACACAAAATGTGGGAGGAACTCAGCAGGTCAGGTAGCATATATGGAAAGGAATAAATGCTCGATGTTTTGGCCCGAGACACTTCAATGGGACAGGAAAGATTGGGGGGAAGACAGCAGAATAAGAAGATGGGGGGAGGGGAAGTGAAAAACATGGAAGGTGGCAGTTGAAGCCAAGTGGGTGGGGGGAGGGGTGAAGTAAGAAGCTGGGAAGTGATAGATGGAAAGGATAAAGGGATGAAGGAGGCATCTGATAGAAAGGAGATAGGACCATGGGAGAAAGGGAAGAAGGAGAGACACTGAGGGAGGTGATAGGCAAGTGAGGAAAAGAGAGGAATGGAAGAAGTGGGAAGGGGAGTGGGAAAATTACTGGAAGTTAGAGAAATTGGAAACCCTTTCTATAGTTTCCACATCTTTCCTGTAGTGAAACGACCAGAACTGAGCACAGTACTCCAAGTGGGGTCTGACCAGGGTCCTATATAGCTGCAACACTACCTCTCGGCTCCTAAACTCAATCCCACGATTGGTGTAAGTCAATGTACCGTATGATTTCTTAACCACAGAGTCAACCTGCGTAGCAGCTTTTAGTGTCCTGTGGACTCAGACCCCAAGATCCCTCTGATCCTCCACATTGCCAAGAGTCTGATCGTTAATTCTACATTCTGCCATCATATTTGACCTACCAAAATGAACCACTTCACACTTATCTAGGTTGAACTCCATCTGCCACTTCTCAGCCCAGTTTTGCATCCTATCAATGTCCCGCTGTAACCTCTGACAGCCCTCCACACTATCCACAACACCTCCAACCTGTGTGTCATCAGCAAATTTACTAAACCATCCCTCCACTTTCTCATCCAGGTCACTTATAAAAATCATGAAGAGTAGGGGTCCCAGAACAGATCTCTGAGGCACCCCACTAGTGACCGACCTCCATGCAGAATATGACCCGTCTACAACCACTCTTTGCCTTCTGTGGGCAAGCCAGTTCTGGAACCACAAAGCAATGTCCCCTTGGATCCCATGCCTCCTTACTTTCTCAATAAGCCTTGCATGGGGTACCTTACCAGATGCCTTGCTGAAATCTGTATACACGACATCTACTGCTCTACCTTCATCAATGTGTTTAGTCACACCTTCAAAACTTTTCATTTCATTTTCTCTATAAAGTTTTATAAAGTCCCAGTTTTGTATAATATCTAATAAATGGATGTTTTTCTTTAAATCTGAGCTACTAACTAGATTTTCTATTTTCTATTTTCTTGCTATACGCTATTCTGAGAAAAACGGAGAAGGAAGTGGTGTCCTCTGGTTGGTAGGCTCACATCTTAACTCAGAACTGTGTCCCCTGAAAATACTGGGAACATGCCACGTGACACTCTGAGCCCAAGGCTCCATTCAATAAGATATCCTCTTTAATGTTCTCTTTTGCATAATCTACCTTGTAATAAAGAACGGCAGAAAAGGTGTGATGGCTTATAAGGTCCTTTTATTTCTGCTGTTTCATTGAATGCTTCTGTGTGCTTGAGGGCTTCATATTAACTTGAATGTGACAGTTAATCAGAATCAGCTTCCTTTAGGTCATATTTATAATGGAGGTTAATCAAATCATCATGGGAATGAGACAACCGGCTTAACAAATACAGGAAAAAATATAATTTTGCCCTATTTCTGCAATTGAATAAAATTGGGCATTCTTAATTTTACTGCTTTAGACTGCAAAATCTAAAGATCACCTCTTCAGGTAGAATTTGAATTAATTGCCTTTGTTTTAAAACAATGACTTTGTTTTCCATTGACAGCGTGTTGCTCTCAGTATGGAGGACGATGGATTACCCTGAGAGAAATTGTGTCGCATCCACTTGACCTGCAGATTCCTCACATCAAACGATGCAGCAGCTGTGCCAGTCAAGACTGGATGCCCAGTCACCAGACAGAAAATTTCTAACATCTAAATGATGTGTATTTTTGTATTAGCAGATCATTTTTATACTATAAATGAAACACAAAAAAGGGACTTTTTGTTTGCACTGATTGAACACCAGAAAGAAATGACACAGGCCATAAGTGTCAACTCCAATTCCTTACATTTGTATAGAATAATGCTGCACTTGCACGCAAAACCTCTTCAAAGCTATATTTATATCTTTTTGTAAATAGTCTTAACAGTGCTCGTTGCAGTTTGAAGTTTTGCTGAGAGCTTAATTTGTTGAAGCTCCCCATTGGCATAAGCTACACAAGATTTAAAAAAAACGGTATTTATTTATGGATTTACTTCCTGGACAGACATGGTTAATGTACATATGAAATGAAATAGAAAATATTTTACTGCTGCTGCATTTTGCCTTTTCTGTACAGTGGAGCCTTATTTGCATATGTTTATACAAAAGGAGAATGTATTTATAAAATTGGGAAATGCGTGGATGCTTGCTTCTTTATGTATTTGTCTGACTCAAGCAGAGCAAATTTCTTTGAAGGGACAAACTGGAATGTCCAATTAACTATAAGTGAATGCTTGCTGCATATTTGCTCTGCTATGTATTTAATTTTTTTTCAGATCTCTGCAATTTTTTGTAGTTGTTAAAAGATTTTCATTTCATAACTTAAATGTAGCTGTTCTGATACTTGAATGGAATAACCTGGTACTGAGTCTACAGAGCATTGGCTAATGCCCCTTTAGGAGGAGAAAGGAGAGGCAAAAATAATCAGTCGTAATGCATTCACAGTGAGTACTGTCAGAAAGTTCAAATGTGGGACTCATGCAGCCTACAGTTCTACCTATGATAAGGTTCACGAGTGAAAAATGAAAATATGGTAGAAGGGCTATGGGTGATCTCTCAGTACCCTCAAGGGACGTTTGAAAAGCGAGAAGGGTGATGTCAGGAGGAAACACATTTAGTATAAAATGTACATATTGGATCTGCAGTACAGATCAAGTAAAAGTCGGCCTTTTGAGTAACTTTAAGACTGATTTCCTTAAAATAGCCAAAGGTTTTGTAAGAGATGCATTAAAATGGTTTTCTTTTCTAAACCTGATACAATATTTTTCTGAGGTGAGGTGGAAATCTATCAAATTTGTATCTGGTTTCCCTGTATATTTGCATATTTGTAATATTTGATCTGTATTGATGTTGAGAGGGGAATTTTGGTTGTGTTTTTACCTTGATCGGGATATCTTGTAAAGCAGATTTCTATGGCTTGTATTTGTATTAAATTTGAAGTTGGTAACCCAAGATTAAGAAAATTAAAGTAGCCACCTAGAACAAGCCTGGCTAAACTTTTTTGTTGTTGTAGTAGCTCATAAGCAGAACAACTCATTGAAAGTGTGTGTTGCTTGTCTCTGTACTAAAGGTGAAGCAGAAATTACAGCCTCTTGGATATATCACCAAAGTACGTTTTCTCCTTGGGTACAAACTCAACGATAATGGAGCCAATCATAATTTAAAGCCAGCAAGATCTAACAAATATGATCAGACTTCGGTTAGTTACCAGCCCAGTTACTCAGCATAACCTGTGATTTACAACGTAACCACTTAAGTTCTAAGCAACATATTATTTCTTATCTGTGTGTGTCTATATTATAAGACACTGGCTGCAGAATTAGGCCACTCAGCCCATCAGTTCTGTTCTGCTATCTAATTGATCATGGCTGATTTATTATTCCTCTCAACCCCATTCTCCCACTTTCTCCCGGATAAGATATTATAAAATAGATGCACCTACTTTGATATCTAGTTTTGTATCAGCAGACAAGTGTAATAAATCTACCAGCTGAGGGCCAAGCTATGGCCCCCTTAACACTAATTACAAGCTATGGCCATCTTAACACCAACGACAATGTGTCATCTCAAAAATGAGCTACTCTTTCCTGTCTACTTACAATTCTCACTTCCTGATAATAATCTCCACAGTCTCGTGAAGGCTAACTTTGGATTGTACGTTTTGTTTGCTGCTTTTTATTAAATGCTACTTGAAAGCCTGAACTGTGTCCATTGAGTCCTGGAGCAATACAGCATGGGTGCAGGTCCTGTGGTCGAACGATTCCATGTTGCCCACCCATCGAGTCCCAAATTCCTGCATTGGCCCATATCCCTCAAGAGCCTGCCACTGCATGTACCTATCCAAGTGGTCCTTAAATGATACTATTGTACATCCCTCATCTGACAGCTCGTTCTATATACTCGCCACCCTCCATGTGGAAAACTTGCCCATCAAGTCCCTTTTCCACCTTACCTCAAATCTATCTCATTTATACTCCCAGTTCCATTACACTCCCCAGTCATTTCTGCACTGATTTTATGCTAACCCTTCACTCTAACTTAGATAGAACTTTAAGAAACTCAATTTTATTGTATAGAACTTTTACTGGGAGATCTGTGACTTGTTCCTAATAACAGCACGTTAATAATGAACTATAGGGAAGTTGTCCTGCATTCCCTCTTAGGAAAATTACAGTTGCATTTGTTACTTTTTAGGGGTATAGAAACTCAAAATTATTTACAATTTTTATTTCTACCTGTTATTTCCTTACAAAATGTATGTAGTTTACTCTCAATCCTAAAATATATAACATTTTAAAGAGCAGAACAATGTAATCATCTCCTCTACTAGTTTCTTCTAAAACTCTAGATATGGGTTAGGGCGAGAGAATTTAATTTAATCCTAATAATTAATTTAGTATCACTTATGAACCGCTATTAAATTCCTAATTTTCTGCAGATCGTTGATTCCTTTCTCTACTTTGTTACTTCTGTATGATGATGAGATTTTTCAAGTAAAACATGATTGAAATAAATTGTTCCACATTTTTTAGGATCATTTTAAAGATACAAAACCCTTAGGCAACATTGGCAACTAACCAAAGGGTTTTAAGATAAACACATGGTGTAATGAGAGACCAGACCAGAGTCATGTTCATTGTAACTGTAACCTTTTAGTAGAGTATTTTGTACACTGAAATTAGAAATGACTACCGTATTTAAGGATGCAAATTATACTTCGAAGTACAATAGATGATTAAATGTTGAAAATAATTTATGCAGAAAGTTTCAAACAAGGTTATATCAATGGTCATGAGTTTTTTTGGGTTATATACAGACCTTACGATGACTGCCCCAAAAGCAGCACCAGCAAAGTGTATGGTTAATAATTTGCTAGTTACACACTAGGCAGTTCATGGATTTGGGGAATAATGAAGCTACTTTATCATCTACAGTATTATGTCTGGTCATTAATAGGAACAAACTTACACAATACATCTCTGAGAGAGATTAATAAACCTAGGCGCAATACAATCATAACATTTGAGAGGAATATAATAAAAACAAATCATTTCTCCATAAGCATCTACTGTAATACTCAGAAATGAACACTACTTTTTCAGCAGCTCCTTGGAGACTTTGTCACTAATCTTCATTGTCATTGACATTGGAGTCTGTGGGATGGTGTGGCTTCCAGATGGTAACAAAAGTAACTGCTTTGCCTTGGGTTCTTCTGATTTCCATTTCCCTTTCTTCCACAAAGGACCACCTAAATGACACATTCACATTTTATCAGATGCATTTTCAATATTTTCCCTACAATCATGTTTCATTTTACCATCACTTTTAATTTCCTCCACAAAATAAAGAGCATTGCCTGGTTATAAGTCAGATAGCTGCCCCAGCTGTTCCAAACTGTGTTTAAAACACTTTTTTAAACCATAAGCAGAAAAGGCACCTGGGCAAGTTCAGGCACCCTTCTTTGACAAAGGGCTTTTTAACCCTGCTGGCTCTTGTTGTTCACCTGATCAGGCCCCACAGCCAAGGAGTGTTATTAAATTTCAGTCAGATGCTTACCCAGACTGCCCTACGTATAGATGTGAGATTCAATAAACATAATCTGTTTGTGATGTGGATTGATGGCAACCACCCTGCTCATTCTCAACTGCTGAGTTGGGATCTCTGGAGGGGGACGCTCAACACAAAATATGGAATTTCTGACAGATGCATTCCCCACTCTATAGCATTAATGTGCAAGTAGAAGGGTTTAGTTTAACGAGGTGTGATCATCTGAATTAGTTTAGCACAACATCATGAGCCAAAGGGCCTGTTCCTTTGCTACACTGTTCCATGTTCTAATCCATCTGTCTTGTTTACATGCTCCTATTTCTGATTCAGAGGCTACCACTGGGTCAAGAATAATAGATTTGAATCACTATGATGTTTCTTCTAAAGGACATAAGTCTTTTATCTTCTAGACTGATTAATATGAGGGGTGATTGATAAGTTCGTGGCCTAAGGTAGAAGGAGTCAATTTTAGAAAACCTAGCACATTTATTTTTCAACATAGTCCCCTCCTACATGCACACGCTTAGTCCAGCGGTCGTGGAACATACAGATCTTGGACCTCCAGAAAGTGTCCACAGCAGGGGTGATTGATAAGTTCATGGCCTAAGGTAGAAGGAGATGAGATCAACTATACAGCTCTCGTTACATGCACGTGCACTGCAACTCTTTGAGTGATTATACAGAAAGTTTGAAGTTAATAAATCATCTCTTTCTACCTTCCACAACCGCTGGACTAAGTGTGTAAATGTAGGAAACATAAATGTGCTAGGTTTTCTAAAATTGATTCCTTCTACCCTAGGCCACAAACTTATCAATCAAACTTATCAATCACCCCTTGTATTATGTGTCTCATTTTCAAGCTGCTGGCCACATCACAAAAATTAACCATTCTTATCCTTCTCAACCTTTGCAGCCTTTCTCCAATCACTCTCCAATTTGTCCAGCTGAGTAAATTCACTATCGCTCGATATTATTTTTGTTTATCCAGTCTTGGCAAAGACTGCCTCCTCTAGGTCTCAGCTCAGTTCTACACCATTATGTATGATGATCCCAAGGATTTCTACTAGGCTTCCCTCATTACTCATCTGGTCAAGGTCATCCTCCAAAACGGAGCCCATTTCTGTATTTACATTACCATCACGCAATCTTCCCCTTGCCCCCACCTACCTCAATCTCTCCTCCACTACAGAAAATTTGTCTGGCTCTCTCTTCCACCCAAAACCAGATGAACAAAAAAAAAATCCTGGCCAGTGTCATTGGGCATCCCTTTCCCAGATTACAGGTAACTGTCTCAGATCTGATAGGTCAAGCCTGATGAGGTCACAAACAACACAAGTTCTAAACTATATTTCTGTACTATCATTGAGATTGTACAATTGCATCTCTAGATTTTGCCTTTGCCTCAGCTATTCAGCACTCATGCTGTTATTACTTGTAAATCAGTATTCCAATGCATGTTTGATGACCTCTGTTTTACCATCCTTAAAATTGGTGTATAACCTTGTCATAACCTTATGGCCATTGGCTCATCACGCCGATATTCACTGACACTCACTTTCTCCAAATTAATATTTGATATCAAGTTTCCAAGACTTGCTTTTAAATCCCTACATAGCCTTAAATAATCCTATTGCTATAATCATCTCCACCCCTTTAATTATCTAAGATCTCTATTCCATTTGGACACCTTAAACTTCTCTGCATTTGACGTACTGTCATTGATAGCGATGCCTTAAGACTATAAAGACTAAAGCCATAGAATTATTCCCTTAATCTGTTTATCTATGCTTCTTTTCACGCACCATTTAAAATCTTTCTCTTTTACATTGTTCTCTGGTAGTTTCTTCTATTTCTCAGTATTCAGTTGTATTTGAGGTTATTTTTAATTTCAATCATTCAAGCTAATTAGTTGCAAAAGATAAAATCTGGGGAAGGTTGCGATTAATTTGAAAATGGAGTCTCAAACATAATTCTCAATGAGTTGATTATTAAAGTATGAAATATTTTAAAACAAGGGCAAGTAACTTCAATAGAATTACCTACACATAAGTCTAATCTACAAAGAAGCAAATCTAATAAGCAACAAGGTTATGTTTACCAGAAGGATGTCAACAGGAGCAAGAACCAATCCAATGACAGGTGGAAACACACACACATAATGCCGGATGAACTCAGCAGGCCAGGCAACATCAATGGAAAAGAGTTTAGTCGACGTTTCAGAACAAGACCTGATGAAGATTCTTTTCTATACTCTTTTCCATCAATGTTGCCTGGCCTGCTGAGTTCCTCCAGCATTGTGTGTATTACTTGGATTTCCAGCATCTACAGATTTTCTCCTGTTACAGATGGAAACACTTTTATCCAATCTTACCACAGGGCTCTGTTATTCCAGGATAACAAGTGATATGAACATCAAACATACCTGACTTGTTCAAAGCTGTACCTTATAACTAGAATCACTCACTCTGCTGATTAAATAAAGTTACCAACTTAAACAATAATGCATATTTAAAAAAACATAATATTATGAACCTCAACGCAAATTATATTTGAAATAATATTAGACAAATTATTTTATAATGATACAAATGACATTAGATCTATTAATGAAGCAGTAGATTTATAAATATGCAATTTTTCTTGCTGGTCTGGCAAAAGACATTAATGCACTTCATATTGTTCATCATCATCATCATCATCATGTGCCATACTCTCCAGAGCCTCAGCAACCACTTTCTTCCACTGTGATCTGTCGGCAGCCAAACCTCTTGCATCTCTGGTGGTGAGGCTGGTCCACTTCTTGATGTTGTCGATCCAGGTTGTCCTCTGTCTGCCTTGGGAGCAGCTTCCTTCTACTCAGCCTTCGGGCACAGTGCGTTCCAGTGTGTCGTCAGTTCTTGAAATGTGTCCAAAATAACGAAGTTTCCTTTGGATAACGGTTTCCAGAAGTATTGGTTTTGTGCCAATCTTTTCTAGGATGAAATTGTTGGATCTCCTCTCAATGTATGATACCCTGAGGATCCGTTTGTATGTCCACATCTCAAATGCTGTCAACTTCTTTTCGTCAGCTGCGTTTAGGGTCCATGTTTCACAGCCATATAGGGTTGCTGGCCAGCCAAGACTCTTGAGGAGGTGTATCTTGGTGTCAGTGCTCACAGATCTATCTTTCCAGATGTTCCAGAGTTTGGTAGTGCTTGTGCGTGCCATTGTTAGCCTTCGCCTTATTTCCTTGCTGCATTTGTTTGTGACATTTAGTTCTGCACCAAGGTATATAAAGGAGGACACTTGTTCGATCTTGTCGTTTCTGATGTAGATGTCAGCTTGAATTGCAGTTTTGCTTATCACCATAACTTTGGTCTTTTTGCCATTTATCAACAATCCAAATTCAGCAGAGACTTTTGCAACATTATTGAGTAGTGCTTGTAGGCCTTCTTCCGTTGTGGCTAGCAGGGCTGTGTCATCTGCGCATCTCAAGTTACTGATGGTTCTTCCTCCTATTTTAATGCCAGTGTTGTCCGGAATTGCCAGTCTCATGATCATCTCAGTGTAGATGTTAAAAAGGTGTGGAGAAAGGATGCAGCCTTGGCGGACTCCTTTCCCATTGCAGAATGATTCAGTCTCGCCAGATGTGGTCCGAAGGCTGAGGATTGCGTAGCATACAGTGTTTCTAGAAGAGCCACTAGGTGTGGTGCCATGCCCAGTTGAATCATTGTTGTCCATAGTTTGGTGTATTGGACACAGTCAAATGCCTTTGAGTAGTCTATGAAGCAGATGTACAGGGGGGTATTGACCTTTCGCATTTTCTCCATTATTAGACGCATGTTGAAGAGCTGGTCCCTGGTGCCTCGGCCACTCTTGAAGCCAGCCTGTTCGAGTGTAATTTCTCTATCTACGTAGTTCTTTAATCTCTCAGAGATGATTATGAGTAGAACCTTGCTGGCGTGTAATACCAATGCAATTGTTCTGTAATTACTGCACTGCAGGAGGTCCCCTTTCTTGGGAATTGGAAAGTAGACAGATTTGCACCAGTCTGTTGGCCATTTGCCAGTCTTCCAGATGGCGCAAACAATGCGATGCAAGATGTGGGCCATTGAGGTGCCTGTTGCTTTCAGTAGTTCTGCTGGTATGTTGTCTGGACCAGGTGCTTTATTCCTTTTAATCTTCTTGATTGCTCTTTCTACTTCTGACAGTAGTAGTTCATGTTCCAGTGTTGTCCAGTCAATGGCTTTGTCACGGTTTTCATCCTTGTGATTTTCACAGAGTTTCCTGGTGTACTCGAGCAACCTTTCCCTCACATCTGCATCTTCTCTCAGAATTTTCCCTTCATCATTTTTGATTGCACCAGTTCTTGGTGTGAAGGTGCCGGTAAGTTCTTTTACTGCAGCATAAACTATCTTGCTGTTGCCTTTGTTGGCCTCATTTTCCATGTTGGAGCAGATGCATTGTAGGTTTGCCTCTTTGTCGAGCCTGCAGCATCATCGTACTTCACACTTCAGCTCCTTGTATTCCTTACTTGCTGCTCCTTTCTGACCTTTCACCAATCTCTTCTTTTCTACTGCACACAGTGTTGTTAGGCATTCTAATTTAGCTGATATATACATAATAATTTAGCCTAGGTCAGGCATTTAGTAAAAGAGACTCAGAGCAGGTAAATTCCAGCCCCTGCTTTGTACTGTGGAATGAAGGAAAGGTTCATAAGGTTCCCTTTCCGGCACAACCCACAGAATAATGTATCTGCTGGCCCCAAATTAATTTACGATTTACCTCCCAGAATTATTGTCAGCACTGCTCATTAACAGCTGAGCTGAGGTGAAGAGCTTGTGCAAACAATCCAGGAGTGCTTTGCTCCAATGACTAAATTGATTTAAATATTTTTAAAAATAAAATTCTTCAATGGTAGGAATTATTATAATTAAGCTAAGTAATCTTGGGGATGCAAAGATGAAAATAAGGGCAGCTGATTTTTATGTAGCAAATAGTAATATCACAATGAGGCAGATAATCTATTTTTATGATGCTCAGTTACAGGATAAACATTGGCTCGAGCATCGGGCATAAATAATTTCCCCTTTTTTTTGTCTGGTTTCCCCACTTTGCCTGTGAAGGTAGTTGAGGCCTCTATTCAACATTTTATCCAATGATATATCTCTCTCAATGATGTATTGTGCCTAGATGAAGAAATGGATCACAACCTTCCCACTTTGCTATTTTATGAGACCATTTCACTTGGAATCAGAACTGTAAGAATGAGGAAAGGAAGACTGCAAAAGAAAATTTAACAGTTTCCTCTTCACATGCCTGGCCTCCCATCACCCACTGCTCTCATTTTCTTCTGTAGTTCAGCCAAGGCCATCATATTCCAACAAGAAATAATCTGTTCACTTACTGTTTTCTGAGTTCTTGAAATCTTTGATACAAATTGCTCCTCGTCCACTTTTCTGAGATGATGACAACCAAACCTCTTGATTGCACGACACCAGACAAACGTGCTAGCCAAGCTGGCAGATAAAGAAGGTAGCTTTTCAATAACATATTAGCAACACTCAAACAGCACCATGTCCTGAAACAAATGCTATTTGATTGTGGAACAACAGGGAGTGACAAAGAGACTTCCACATTCAATTGTAAAGTGCACAAGAGTCAACAAACCTGGTGTAAAATATTTTAAACGATCTGTAATAGATAAGTCAGAAGACCAAGTTACTTCTACTTGAAACACTTCAACAAATGCTCTTACAAACTCCCAATACCGTATTTTTGCCCATTTCATTAAGCAGTTTTTCCAACAAAATTTTTCCTTGATCTTAAACTCCAAATCCACTACCCCTCTCCTTGGATCCCCATTGTGGTGGAGTTGATATTTATGGAAAGGTCTTTCACTGCAGCTTATTCCAAAATGCAGATTTCATTCCTTTCTGTCTTGGCTTTTAAAATTCAAGCCTAGGGCACCTGGTTGTCAGCTGGTGTTTATTTTTCTCCAATGCACTTTTCATTCTCAATGACGTCTTTAGTTCTCCAACTAGACTTGTCAAAATTTAAAACAAAAAGAGAACTTTAGCAATACCTAGAAGAATTTAAATGTGAGTACTTTTGTGAAAAAGGACTTGATAATCATTCCGGGTCTGGAATTACGTTATATCGACGACTGCATAGGCGCTGCTTCCTGCACACATGCTGAGCTCGTCAACTTCATTAACTTCGCCTCCAACTTTCACCCCGCCCTCAAATTCACCTGGTCTATTTCCGACACCTCCCTCCCCTTTCTAGATCTTTCTATTTCTATCTCTGGAGACAGCCTATCCACTAATGTATACTACAGACTCTCACAGCTACCTAGACTATTCCTCCTCCCACCCTGTCTCCTGCAAAAATGCTATCCCTTTCTCTCAATTCCTCCGCCTCCGCCGCATCTGCTCTCAGGATGAGGCCTTTCATTCTAGGACAAAGGAGATGTCTTCCTTTTTTAAAGAAAGGGGCTTCCCTTCGTCCACTATCAACTCTGCCCTCCATTGCGTCTCCCGTATTTCACGCACCTCTGCCCTCACCCCATCCCCCTGCCAGCCAACCAGGGTTAGAGTCCCCCGGTCCTCACCTATCACCCTACCAGCCTACAGATCCAACGCATAATCCTCCGTAACTTCCGCCACCTCCTATGGGATCCCATCACCAGACACATCTTCCCCTCCCCCCCCACTCTCGGCTTTCCGCAGGGATCGCTCCCTACGCGACTCCCTTGTCCATTCATTCCCCCCCCCATCCCTCCCCACTGACCTCCCTCCAGGCACTTCTCCCTGCAAACGGAAGAAGTGCTACACCTGCCCCCACACTTCTTCCCTCACCACCATCCCAGGTCCCAGACAGTCCTTTCAGGTGAGGCACCACTTCACCTGCGAGTCAACTGGGGTGATATACTGTATCCGGTGTTCCCGATGTGGCCATTTATACATTGGGGAGACCCACCGCAGACTGGGAGACCGTTTCGCCGAACACCGGCGCTCGGTCCTCCAGCAGTGGCGGGATCTCCCTGCGGCCACACACTTCAATTCCACAGACCACTCCCACTCCGACATGTCTGTCCATGGCCTCCTCTACCGTCAAGATGAGGCTACATGCAGGTCGATGGATCAATACCTTATCTCCCGCCTAGGTAGCCTCCTACCTGCCGGCATGAACATTCAACTCACAGACCTCCGTTGATACCCCTGCCCCCCCCCCCCCCTTACCCCATCCCTATCTATAATTTTAGTCTGGTTCTCTTTCTCTCTCTTTTTCCCCCCCTCACTATAATCTCCCCCCCCCCCAGCCCTACCTTTCTTTCTCTTTTATTTCCCATAATTCTCCACCTTCTCCCTAGTCCATTTCCCTCCAGCCTATCGCTTCCCAGTTCTCTACTTCATCCCTCCCCCCACTTCTCATCCCCCCTCGACCATCCCATGTTACTTCACTCCTGATGAAGGGTTTCGGCCCGAAACGTCGTCACTACCCTCCTCCCATAGATGCTGTCTGGCCTGCTGAGTTCTGCCAGCATTTTGTGTCTTTACTTGATAATCATTCCCTCATTTGCCTTTGATGGAATGATATGTCATCCCTGAATGGACCAATAAAGCACAAAAAGGCAACCCATGGCAACTCTAATTCTCCTCAAACAAAAAAGAGCATTTCAATCATGTTTTCATGAAACAGGATAAACCATGAATTATATTGGAACTCTCAGCACATAAGTAGATTAATCTACCAAATTGGTCCAAGCCCCTGAGGAGTCTGCCAATATCCTCCTTCACTTTACCCTCTTATCATATCTCTAAACAATAACCTCTACAAATATATTCCTTTTTCATATTTATCAATATTTATTTCCCCCTTAAGTTTATCTCAATTATTCCATGTGGTAGCAAGAACCATGTTCCTGCTTCTCCCTGGACAGAGAAGAGCCTGATCACCTTCTTAGTGACCATCTGTAAAGGATTTCCTAACATGTTCTAACCTCACAATGACATCACGTCTTCATAAATTAAACACCTCTAAAAAGTCATCCCAGCCTTCTCCTTGCTAATGAAGAATTGATTTATTTGATATTGTTTTTGGTTCATTTTTAGAAGAACCTAGAGAATAAAACAGAAATGGAGTCAATCAAATATTCAGATTATTACTTAACTTTAAGGTGTTCATCAGCAATAAGAAACTTGAAAAACTAAGGATCTTATTTTCTGAGAAAAAATCTAATCAGCTCATAGGAAATTAATGTAAATGATAAAGGGGATCTTATTCAGTTAAATTTCCTTAATGGAGGGAGATGACAACACAAACGTTGTTTATCATAGCCTCTTGCACTGCTCTGTTTAATGTCACCGGAAAGGCACTGGCTAAAAGTAGACATGATATGAAAAATGTCATTCTCCTGTGACATGAGGGGGTTCTCCCATCCTGTCATTCTCCAGTGGTCTCCTCTTGTCAGGTTGGAGTAACTGAACTGTGAATACATTTTCCCATGTATCATCCACAGATAAAAATCTTCAATCATATGTGCTTATATTATTGTTAATTCCACAACTGTCATTTATGATATGAAAAACTAACAGACAATTCATTGGAATTATGTCCACGACTAAATTCTTTGACTCACACTATTACTTTTGATGTTATACCATAAAATATTAAGCAGCTGTCTTTTTTACTAATTAAAAGGGGCACTGCCATAATGAACAGGTGGCAAATGTATTTTCAAACCCTTTAAATTATAACGTGTTGGTGACAGAAACTGCAGTAAAATGCAGATCATGTTATGCAAGATTGACTCTTCAAAACGAAGACTCGTTTATTGATTTTATTTCTCCTTCCTTTCCCATCTCAGGAAAAACCTCGTTGCAAATGAAATTGCCCATTAATTTCCAGAACTATAGTGCAACCATTATAAAGACATCTTACACACATCACAATACAGATCAAATACACAGGAGAAAATCATTAAAAGGGGAAGGAAGTGCAATGGATTAGCACTTTCTGAAGCAGATTATATTTGTGGGTATTCTCGATTTGAATTCCAAGTTGTTGCAAATTCATGACTGAACGGATATGTCTATTGATAATAGTGTGTATCCTTTTCTCATCTTTGGAGATACAAGTGACTACAGATGCTGGAATATGGAGCCAGAAAAACAAACTGCCAAAGGAACTTCGCATCTGTGGAGGCAAAGGACAGGTGACATTATTGGTCAACACCCTGCAACAGGGCTGAGATTATACAAGGGAGAGGTGAGGCAGGAGATATCAAGCAATAGGTGAATCCAGGTAAGGTTGAACAGATAGAGCCAGGTGGGATAGGGAGGGATGAACATACTGACCAAGGTTGGACAGATGGGATTGGGAAGGATGAAGATACTGTCCGAGGTTGGATAGGTGGAATAGGGAGGTATGAATATATTAGCTGAGGTTGGACAGATGGGATAGGGAGGGATGAAGATATTGAGTGAGGTTGGACAGATGGGATAGGGAGGAATGAAGATATTGGCCGAGGTTGGACAGATGGGATAGGGAGGGATGAAGATATTGACCGAGATTGGACAGATGGGATAGGGGAAGGATGAAGATATTGGCTGAGGTTGGACAGATGGGATAGGGAGGGATGAAGTTATTGACCAAGTTTGGACAGATGGGATAGGGAGCGATGAAAATATTGAGTGAGAACGGACAGATGGGATAGGGAGGAATGAGGCTAGAAAATGATAAGTGGAGGTGACAAAGGGCTGCAGATTATGGAATTTGATAAGAAAAGAATGAGACATGGATCTCATGTCTTCTTACTTTCTCAATAACCCTTGCGTGGGGTACCTTATCAAATGCCTTGCTGAAATCCATATACACTACATCTACTGCTCTTCCTTCATCAATGTGTTTAGTCACAACCTCAGAAAATTTAATCAGGCTCGTAAGGCATGACCCACCCTTGACAAAGCCATGCTGACTATTCCTAATCATATTATGTCTCTCCAAACGTTCATAAATCCTGCCTCTCAGGATCTGCTCCATCAACTTACCAACCACTGAAGTAAGACTCACTGGTCTATAGTTTCCTGGGTTATCTCTACTCCCTTTCTTGAATAAAGGAACAACATTTGCAACCCTCCAATCCTCTGGAACCTCTCCCGTCCCCTTTGATGATTCAAAGATCATCGCCAGAGGCTCGGCAATCTCCTCCCTCGCCTCTCACAGTAGCCTGGGGTACATCTCATCTGGTCTCAGCAACTTATCCAACTTGATGCTTTCCAAAAGCTCCAGCACATCCTCTTTCTTAATATCTACATGCTCAAGATTTTCAGTCCACTGCAAGTCATCACTACAATCACCAAGATCCTTTTCCATAGTGAATACTGAAGTAAAGTATTCATTAAGTAGCTCTGCTATTTCCTCTAGTTCCATACACACTTGCCCACTGTCACACTTGATAGCTCCTATTCTTTCATGTCTTTTCTTCTTGCTCTTCACATACTTGTAGAATGCCTTAGGGTTTTTCTTAATCCTGCCTGCCAAGGCCTTCTCATGGCCTCTTCTGGCTCTCCTAATTTCCTTTTTAAGCTCCTTCCTGTTAGCCTTATAATCTTCTAGATCTCTAATATTACTTAGCTCTCTGAACCTCTTGTAAGCTTTTCTTCTTGACTAGATTTATTACAGCCTTTGTACATCATGGTTCCTGTACCCTACCATAACTTCCCTGTCTCATTGGGAAGTACCTATGCAGAACTCCACACAAATATCGCCTGAACATTTGCCACATTTCTTCCATACTTCTCCCTGTTCCCAATTTAAGCTTCCCTTTTCCTGCCTGATAGCCTCATAATTCCCCTTACTCCAGTTAAACGCTTTCCTAACTTGTCTGTTCCTATCTCTCTCCAATGCTATGATAAAGGAGATAGAATTATGATCACTATCTCCAAAATGCTCTCCCACCGAGAGACCTGACTCCTGACCAGGTTCATTTCCCAATACCAGATCAAGTACAGCCTCTCCTCTTGTAGGCTTATCTACATATTGTGTCAAGAAACCTTCTTTAAATAAATAAACCATTTTAAATAAATAAGCAAATAAATAAAAATATACATGGTGGCAATACCAGCTGAGGGAAGGTGGAGAGCCATGTTAGTGGCAGCTGATCTATCTGAAGAAGGTGTGAATATAGAGAGAAGAGTGAACACTGAGCAGAAAGACAAACACAATGCTGGAATACGGAAGTACAGAGGACTGCCGCTGCCAAAATTCTGAACTAAAAGATAATGGAGGAAACACTCAGCAGGGCAAGCAGCATCTGTGGAGAGACAGGTTGATGACCTTTCAGCAGCACTGGCCAGTTGTGATACAATTGAGAAAGGCTTGTTGTTGAATTCAATCTCAGATTCTCAGAGCTGTAACATGGCTGATCCTAGCTTGATTACACCTTCTTCAGCAACACTTCTGGTGAGAACTCCCATTCCATTCTGTAACGTTTCTGGCACTGTTGCATCTGTTCTGATGACCACATCGTCTACATTGATGCTTTCTTAAATATGTCGGGGCTCTCAGCTGTATCCATTCAGTTACCTCTACTGTTACTCTCTCCCATGTAAATACTGAACTTTCTACCCCACTAACCCCGACATTCAATAGATCCTATGCCATTTCCATTACACCTATATGTTGGCTCCCCAAACAACTCTTCCTCTCCTGCCCCCTACAACATTCCTAAAGGTTCAACTACTCTAATGCTCTGATACACTCTTCTATCTCCAGCTGAGCCCTCTCCCCAGAGCACCTTTCCTATGCAATCTCACAAGAACCGACATTGCCCTTTGCATCTTCCTTCTCCACCATCCAGGCATGCAAAAAATCCTTCCTGGTGAAGAAGTCATCTACTTGTATTAATTTCAATCTTGTGTACCGCATTCAGAATCAGGTTTAATATTGCTGGTATATGTTGTGAAATTTGTTAACTTTGTGGCAGTGCAATGCAATACATAACAGAGAAAAAACTGTTCACACTGTTGTCCCCCCCATAGAGAAGAAACCTATGGCAGATTTGGTGACCAGTGTAAAGAACACCCCTATTCAGTTGGCAAGAGCAACCTCGGGGTTCCAGCTGCCTGTTAGTTTCATTCTCTATCATTGGCCTTTGAGCTTTAACGAACCCCAACATTTTGGTCCCAGCAACAGCATCTCACCTTCTGACAAGACACAATGCAACCCTCAGGATTCAACACTGAATTCAATCATCTCAGATAGCCAGATTACTCAGTTTGTGTCCCAATTTACCAGTTATTAACGAAAGGTCATCCTGTAATTTTATCTCAGATTTATAGTGTTTTGTGTCCCACAGTTCCAGTTTTGCTTTGTCTCCTTTGCTTTTTCTCAATCATTTCCCTGTATTTACATTTCCACCAGAGCAATCAGCTGTGATTACCTGCTTTTATCAACCCCTCTCTGATAACACCGAAACCACTCTTATCATCTGTTTCTCTTGATCTCTACTTTATTGTACACAGCTTGTTCTCTTCTTTCTCTGCAGTTTTAAACCTGTTTATTTCCTATTCTTCTTGGTTCCGATGACAAGTCATCAACAAAAGGTGCTAATTCTATTTCACTCTCCCCAGCTGCCTAATCTGCCAGGTATTTCCATCATTTGCAGTTAATAATGTCTTGTTTACTTTATGAAGATGCATTCAAATAGTACAGCAAAGCTCCGAATAACACGGACACATGGAGAAAATAACTCTCTGCTGGGACTTGCAGGGAAGATAACTCTCTGCTGGGACTTGCAGGGAAGATAAAACTCTGCTGGGACTTGCAGGGAAGATAACTCTCTGCTGGGACTTGCAGGGAAGATAAAACTCTGCTGGGACTTGCAGGGAAGATAACTCTTTGCTGGGACTTGCAGGGAAGATAAAACTCTGCTGGGACTTGCAGGGAAGATAACTCTTTGCTGGGACTTGCAGGGAAGATAACTCTCTGCTGGGACTTGCAGGGAAGGTAGGTCAAACTCAAAAGGACTTTACTATTTTATGGAAGAATTGAGAGGGCTTGACAAATTCTGTGAAAAGGACAGAAAACATTAAGCAAAATGTGAAGACAAATTCCAGAGACCAACACACTGTTCTAAAATGAAGAATCAGAAACAATCAATAAATCAATACATTTCTAAATCTTTCACATCCATTGCAAGGTTTGTTACCAACTTGTGTGATCTCCAATAACATTCATTACTTTTCAAGAATTTGTTTGAGTGATTTGCATTCATTCCAGGCGATTTTACTTTGCTGTTTAAGCAATTTCCTGGTGTGAGCTCACATGGTAAACACATACAGAATGGCTTGCCATCGTAACAGAGGGACATGGGTGTAAAGTAATGAAGCTGTACAAACAAATGGGTATAATGATGTCTCAGGTACAGATACATAGAATATATTTTGTTTTCTTTCTTAACCCCTTTTCTTGTGAAGACACAGTGCCAAAAACTGTCACGCCAGGAAGCAGACCTCCCAGTTGCTGCCTTCATTGGTTACCTTGCAGGTGTGGGGTTTAGCCATTAATCAGAAAGTTCTCACAAGCTTAAAAGACATGCTAAACTAGCACTATGCAAATATCAGGGCAGTCAGTTTCTATTCTGCAGACACACACGTTTTAAAAAACTATGCTGGTCCACCCAGTGGTAAATTTTTAATGTTTTATGATTTTATTAGATCCCAATTGGATTATAATTTTAGCAACTACTAAGATATTGAATGCAATAGATCTAATAACAGTGCCAGCTTAGCACCGTAATTAGCATATCCTTTCATTGAGTGCAGATCTGAGAGACCATTTTCGGTTTTGCCCAAATCTCTGATTTGTGAACAATCTCCTCTTTATGGTTCATACTGTATGCTCTAATTAGCAATTATAACAAGACTTGTGCCAAGCCTTGACAAAGGATACCTTCAGCAGTGCACAGTCTTGTAACTAATGTACCTTAAGTTATACTTGAGGCTTTATAAAATTGACTTCTAGTCTCTACGTGGAATAATTCTCTGGAATTAGCCTCCAGTAAAAGTTATTTATGTTTACTGCATTTGGAAGCTCACTCCTGAAGACAATGCTAAACAGATTACAACCATTGTGTGAGTATATTATAGATGCCTCAAGATTTCGAGACAGGGAATGAATGCGTCCACACAGTTTTAAGTATATTTGGCAACACCACAGGGGATGAAGTTCTTGACACTAATGGGGAATGGGATTAATTGTAGCACCCACTTTTCCATAAATTGTAGGTGGTAGTGGAAAAACTTTATGTGAAAACAAAGCAAGTTTCAGAATATCAGTGTATTAATGTGTAATAAATATTGCTGCATAAAAATAAGTAATCTGTCTAAAAGTCTACCATATACTAGTCTGGTATCACAGCTAGCTAAAATACAGTGTTTCCATAGAGTCATACAGCACAAAAAAAGGCCTTTTGGCGAGTCCACACCAACCAAGATTTGCATGTAAGCTTTGTTATTGTCCCATTGACAATGCTTGGTCCACATTCTTCTAAACCTTTCCTATCCATGTAACTGTCCAAATGTTTTTTAAATGTTGTTATCGCTTACAAGGTCAAAGTTGGTCCTTGTTGTGAAATGACATCACTTTTTAAAAATGTTCCTACCTTTACGAATACTGAGTATTTAAGATTGGTTCATTAAATATTGCTCCTCCTCTTGTGATAACTACACTTATCAATGGTCACTTCATTAGATACAGCTGTACACTTGCTCATTAATGCAAATTTATAATTGGCTAATTGTGTGGCGGCAACTCAATGCATATGGTAAGTGCATGCAGACGTGGTCAAGACGCTCAGGTATTGTTCAGACCAAACAAAATGTGGCCATGGGATGATTGTTGGTGCCAGGCGTAGTCGTTTAAGTATCTCAGAAAAACTGCTGACCTCCTGGAATTTTCACACACAATAGTCTCGAGGGATTACAGAGAATGGTGTGAAAAACAAGAAAGCTGCCGTCCTGTGGGTGAAAACACCTTGTTATGAGAGAGGTCAGAAGAAGATGGCCAAAATGGTTCAAACTGACAGGAAGGTGAAAGTAACGCAAATAACCATGAGTTACAACAGTGATGTGCTCTGAACACACAACACACAACAAATCTTGAAGTGGGTGTGTGACAGCAGCAGATGGCCACGCTGGTTTCACTGGGTATCCATCCAGTCAGCATCCTCAGAACTAAAGGAAGACCTGGGGTTGTCAAACATTAGAAACGCTGAGACTGCAAGTTCTGCTTCTGAGACATCCCATTTGCTGTCAACGTTCAACAGCAGAGGGACTCAAAACGCACAGCAGAAACCTTATATATTTTGTACTGTTTTTGAAATGGCAGAATTTCAAGCTTCAAGAGACCTTTCAGAACTAATGGCAATAAGCAATCTATTAAAATGTTTTGCTCCAGAGGTCGCAGAGTTGGATGGTCTTTGATTTGGCAATCTGTCAAAATAATAGATTATGCTTAACATTATGTATTAAATCATTAAGATAACACTAGCGTTGTCCTAATCATGACTTGTATAAAAACTCAGTGAACCTTACCTGAGGGATTGAGGGTACGATCAAGGAAATCGAGAAGTATAAAACTATGATGTCCAACTTCATTAGGAATCCAAGTAAGCTGAAAAATCAAAGGAGCCCTTCCATTAATATCCTAATTTTGCTACTTATCAGTAAGTTGCCTCTGTGAGAGTACTGAAGCAACTAGAGAAGAATAAGGTTAAACTTAGGAGCTAAAAAAAGGTCACTTTGTCCCTTGCTGGCATGACTAGCATGTGATAAAAAAAACTATGCAAATGTGGATATTCAAAGCATTCAACCTCTCTCAACTAATCCATAAATGACCTGTGAGATTGGTGAGGAGAAACACCGCATGGTGAACCGTAGGTCCAAGGTCATCTGTTCCTCCCACGCATGCTACAAGGAGTTCTCCAGAATTGACCTGATCTCTATTAATTAGTGTAAATGAATTGGGACCCCGGGGACTTTGGAATGAAGTACGGGTCATTTCATAGAGCACTACATGCGGTACATTTACCTGGTTGGCTAATTGAAGAAGTTCTAAGGCTTGTACATGTCATGTCTCCAATTACTCATGTGCTGCATTAAAAATGTAACACATTTGCATATAAATGGCTCTGGAGCCCCCTAGGGAGCCTGTCTCATAGATCGAGCTACTCACTGAATTCCTTGTTACACACTGAGGCCACTGCAGTCAGGCTGGACAGGGTGACACATAGAAGACAAATTGTTCTCCAGTGCAAAGGATACAAAAAACAGGAAATGCTACAGCACAAATCAGAGGTGTTGTGATAAATCCAAAAGGAAATGTCAAAAGTGAAAGCCAACATGGGTTTGCGGAATGAGCAATCACATAGTCCTACTTTTAAAATAGATTGACTTCCATGTGTATATCAAATAACACAAAACCAATAGGACCCTGAGAGTATAGATGCAGAGTGAACATTCATAGTGTCACTGTTTAAACATAAACAGTTCCAGTTTAAGACAGAGTTGAAGCTAAATTTATTCCCCCAGAGAGTTGAGGACCATTGGAATGTTGTTCCTCAAAGGGCAGTGGAAGTAGAGGCTTTGAATGTTTTTTCAGTCAGAGATAGAAGGGGTGAAACGTTGAGGGGACAGGCAGAAATTCAGAGTTGAGGAAATAGATGTACCATGATTCTATTGAAGTGCGGAGAGGCCTTCAGGAGTCAAGAAACAATTCTCTGCTCCCAGCTTGTACACTAGATCCGTGCTTTTATATAAACAATGATTACCTGTTTGAACATCACCCTGTCTCTGTCCAAGTACTCTGGAACCTTGATCTCATTATTCCAGTGCCCTGTATGTTTTAGCTGCTGCGCAGCATCAATGAACCTTCCATTGTAGTCTATTCCAAAGACCTATGAAAGAAAATTTTTAAACAATCTACGTAAAGAATGGTATTGCTGGGTACTCAGAACTGGACAGTTCACAATGAGGAAACATTCCTGGCTCATGTTGAAAGATTAGGATGGTAGGGGTTTCCAAAACTTACAATCAAATTGTATAAATGTTCTTTACAAAACACATTTGGAAGTTAATCACATTACATTCGCAAACGTAATTTTTCCCATTACTTCCTTCTCAACGCTCATCACAATGAGAAGCATTGATCATGTGGATAGTCAGAGGCTTTTTCCTAGAGCTGAAATGGCTAGCACGAGAGGGCATGGTTTTAAGGTGCTTGGAAGTAGGTACAGAGGAGACGTCAGGGTTAAGTTTTTTTACGCAGAGAGTAGTGAGTTAGTGGAATGGGCTGCCGGTGACAGTAGTGGAGGTGGATATGATAGGGTCTTTTGAGAGACTCCTGAACTGAACAGGTACATGGAGCTTAGAAAAACAGAGGGCTATGTGTAACCCTAGGTAATTTCTAAGGTATGGACATGGTCGGCACAGCTTTGTGGGCCGAAGGGCCTGTAAGTTTTCTATGTTTCTACAATGGTCCAGCATGAACAATGAAGTAAGTTGCTCTCCATCTATGAGAGTTGGCATTCATGCTGAGAAGGGCTGTAGCTGAGGATAGTGATAGTCCTGGATTCAGTCTCTGATCATTGGCTGCTGTGTATTAGTCTAGCGTAAGGATTAGTGATGGGGAAAAGGCTTTCTGCCCTTTGGAAAACTGCAATTTCATTGAATACAAATCCCCACCTTCTAGAATAGTTACTTGGGTTCAGACAACCACTAATAAAGTGATGAGCCTCAGTAACTTCATCATGGGATTGAAAAGGAAAGAAGCAATTTATTTGTAATTCCAATATATAAAGTCAATTCAAATATCACCTTATGAAGCAGCTGTGTCAACATGAATGACAAGAGCCCAGTTCCACTGCCCAGGACAAGGCCTGTTGTCCCAGATAGCTGATGTTCCTTGATCACCTGCTTGCACACCCCATACACCTGGCTGCAGTAACCATTTTCACTCAGGCCTCTATATTCCAAATCCAACTGTTCCTGAGTAAACCAGACAAAATAGTAAGGTTTTCATAACTTGCCAGGCTAAAATTTCACAAATGTTCAGCAACAGCAGTATAACAAGTAGTCCAACAAGCTCAGGCCGTCTTCTGAGCCTTCCTTGGCATCAGGAATGAAGTATTAAACAAGGAATGAATATCACCACTAACCAAGATTCCGTGAAGCCTCAGACTGACACCAAAATGGGCAGATTGTAAAAGGGATTAATTTATGATTGTGCTGAATTATATCCTCCCGATGAATCACTGTTCTGGAAATATATCCAATGATCTTGGTTGGCTTCAAGAACCTTTCTTGAGAATTAATTTCAAAGGGCATAGTTATTCCCCCCTTGATTGAAAATTTTGGACCTTTTCTTTTCTTCCAAACCCCATTTCTAATTTCAGCAAATTAGCTCATTGTAGGAAACAAAGTGTGTTTGTGTGGTGAGCATGTGATTCAGCTGGAGTTAAGAACAGGCTTGTTGGGGGAAGCTGGACATCATTAGCATTCTCTGATGGATCATTACAGAGTGGGGATTTGATCTACTTTGAGCCCAACAGCCCAGTGACTCGCCTGCCCACTGGATTATACATGAAATGTAACTGTGAGGTGAAATATGATCAGAGCAAAACCTGCACACAATTTCTGGTTACAAGGCCTGAAAATATGGTAAGAATTTGAAGGAAACTGGTCCTGGAGTAAAACTCAAAAACTTTCAGATGATCTAAATGACATGTTCATGACTTGCTGGACTAAAATTCAGGGTTTGCAGGGCATTGACAACACAGATTCCATCAAGTGTTTAGCTTCACACAAGGATTCAAGTACAACGTTAACGACAAGCATTTTGAGAGCAAAAGTAGGCATACTAAACATTTTTGCTTCTTGTTTATTAAAGTCAGAGTTGTTTGTTGCTAGTAACCCTTGGTACTAGGGAGAGGAATGCCCAGTCCCATCCCAACTCAGCTCCTCCTGCAGACGTGTGACGCTTCCTGTCCATTTCTGAGAGCATCCACCCCATCGTCTCTCCGAGAGAGAATTAATTTAACTACAGTTCTGTGCTAATCTCCATCAGCTGTTAAGTGTACTAGCAAAATCATTCCATAATTTAGTCAGCACATCAATGAAACATAATAAAACTATTTACTTTCTCTGATTTTTTTCCATCTGGTTTTAAGGTAGTGACAAAATAACTGCTGCTTCATGATGAGAATCAGCTCTCTAGCAGCATTGGCCCCAAGTGCTGTTGTATGTCTCCCTGATGATAATACACACGTGCTTACAGTCACACCATCTCCAGCTCTTACAATACTTCGAAGAATTTGTGTGAAGGAAGCTTGTGCTGATTCTGATACAATGGCCAAGTAGAAGATGATGCTGTTGGGTTGAGTGATCTTCCTCACCCTTTCCGAGGCTGAGAGTAGCATGTCGCTCTGTCTCAGCGTTCATGAAAGTCTGAACCAGAACTCACTTGCCCGAAGAGTCGGAGAAAGAATGTTGTCTTTCCTTTACAATGAAAACCTTACCACACTGATGAAAATGCCAACCGATGATGAGGTTCTGAGTTCATTGATTAGGATTGCGGCATGATACCACTGATTTTACTTGGGGCATCTGTAGGTGACAGTATGAATGGTCTTATACCCTAAGGCTAAGGACAGGAAAGTCAGCCAAGGTCACGCGATTACAGGCAATTTCTATAGTGAGTGAGAATCCAGCTTGCCTCTGCCACACTCACTCCATCTCCCATGAAATGATAGCCTGGCAACAGTGCCCGCCCGGCAGGGTGAAGCAATAGCTAATGCAGCTTGATGTTTGATGGGGAGGGTGGATCTGATTATGTGGAGTTTTACATGGGCGTGCCACACTTCAGTGAAATGAATAAAAGAAAATTTTAAGAGCAGAATATTTTCATGTCATTTTCTAGTGGTTCAATAAAAGGATTACAATGAGCTTTGCCTGAAGCATTCCTTCAAGGGGGAAAAGAAACTTGGAATTCAAATACTATGAGATCAATATGCAAAACTTCTTGTTTCACACTTGGGATTTAGTGTTACAATTATATATGGTTGTTCTACATGGTACCAAAAGACTTATTACTAACACTCTTAACATTAAACCAATTCTGTTCAGAGCTGCTTGAAGTAAGGTATTTAATTCATCTCACACAGAAAGCTTGTAAAAGATTTATCTTCAGAGCATCCAGCTATTTTAACTTGTATCAAATGACCTTGTGGACTGTTTTTCCCCAGAAGCATGCATGGCTGACCTACCTGCACAGCAACATCTGTCTCATAGTTCAATTGAGTGTTACTGCTGGTAACTGGTATCAGTTGTACGGTCTCCTTGGGGAGAGAGATTGAGTTATCTGCAGAAAACACAAGCTCCTTCAGTGGAAATCTTGTTACCGAGGAAAATGCCAAGTAATTGTAATTCAAAGCGTAAAGGATTCTTTTCTCTGCTAGCTACTTCTTATTTCATAAACTATTAATACTACCTGTCAGAAATGCTAATCACGTTGCTTAGCGTTTGCACAGTTAGAGGAACCTTGAACCATATCAGCAATATTTGAATAAAGTCTACAGTCAATGGTGCAATGAAGGACATGACAGTCTCATTTTATTGATGATCATAATCATCTGCTGAAGCAACTACCACCAGAACAGATCATAAAGTGATTGTGTCATTACACTTCCCGTTATCAAATGCAACTTCTTATACCTCTCAAATTATGCATAAGGCCTTGATACGAATTGAAGTTAAATGATTGTGGCCGGATGGGTTCCAGTGATGCTCTGTTCTTGTTGTGACTCAGGCACTTACATGAAAAAAAAGTTTCTCTTGTTTTATGCAAGCAAAAATCAGATGTCTAATGATGCTTTGCCCTTGAAAGTTCAGATAACCAAGAGAGATGTTTTAATGGTCTTAATAGCCTCTGGATATCAAGCATTAACCTGAGCTGAAATTGAGTTTTTTATGCTTTGCACAAACATGATGCATTAGAGTCATTTTACGAAGCCCAGAGTGATAAGAGACCTGACTTACCCTGGAGGAGTTCAGTAGGTCAGATAGCATCTATGGAAAGGAATAAAGATCTTTTTGAGCCAAGAACTTTCATTAGGAATGGTGAAGAGTTTTAGCCCAAAACATTGACACTTTATTCCTTTCCATAGATGCTGCCCGACCTGCTGAGCTCCTCCAGCATGTAGTGTGTGCTACTCTGGATTTCCAGTATCTGCAGAATCTCTTGTGTTTATGATTACTGTGTGCCTTTACCTGCCATCCCTGGAGCAAATCCTTCAACATTCACCACTGTGGCTGGAGTCTGTGACCCATGGCAGGTTCTGGCCAAGCGGAAGCCCAAGTGTTGGAAAAAATGCCTTCTGAAAGCAAATCTCGCAAACCTTGAAGCCTCATCACCTGTTGAAATCCAAGATCCGCCCTATGAATACAGAAATAAAATTAGAGAAAATAATGGTACTATGGTACTATAAGTATCGCTTCATTCAAGCTTACTTCACAAAATCAGAAATCACTAAAACAGTCATTGCAATATTTATTAAGTGTGGACACTTACATTGGAGGAAAATACTAGAGGAACTCAGTAAACCAGGCAGCATCTATGTAGGGAAAGAAATTGTTGTCATTTTGGGCTGAGGCCCTTCATCAGGACCAGAGAGGAAGCGTGCAGAGCCAGAACAAAAATATAGGGGGAGAGGTCTTGGTGAAGAGTCTTGGCCCAAAATGTTGACTGCCCCATTTCTTTCTATAGATGCTGCTGACTTGCTGAGTTCCTCCAGCACTTTGTGTGGGTTGCTCAAGATTTCAAAAATCTGCATAGAATTTCACAACAACTTTGTTTCGGTTCTTTTAATTATTCCATTGTAATTTTTGCCTATGTTAAGGAAGGAACAGGTCTAATTTGTCATCAACTTGACAAACACAAAAAATGTAACCATGGGAAAAGGAAACGTGACACTATTGAGAATGATTTTGTTGTTCTAGCGCTTGAGGTGAGGTTTTGTGCAAAGAGCCTTTATGCACCAGGAGGAGCTTGAGGCTTCCATTCAATACAATGAAAAATACTTCCCCTCCCAAAACATATCTGTTACCTTAGTGACACTGGTTCATTAGCCTTATCCCTGAGGCATCAACTCAGCAGCACAGCTCTGTCAGCAAGGCAGTGTTGGCTTTGATGGTGTGTTCAAGACCTGAACCAATTACTTCAGCTGATTCTTGAGATAGTGGTAACAGTAACATTATAATTACAACTCACCTCTTAAAATTTTTCTCTACCAAATTCAAAGTCTTTACTTTTAAAGAGGGAAAGAAACATCAAATTAGATGTAATCTGCTTCATCTTAATTGTCAAATCAAACAATTACATTTTTAATGATTCTCTAAACTTCTCTACCTAACCCTTGCCTGCACCAATTGATAGAGAATCCTTCTCTCACCATGCTGCTCAAGACCATATTTGACCATATCCCACCAACACCTAGTTCCAAAATGTTCAGTGCATTGAAATGATTTACTTGTTCAGGGAAACATCAGCCTTGTGTACTTCATTATGATGAAATAAGATAGATAGATAGATACTTTATTCATCCCCATGGGGAAATTCAACATTTTTTCCAATGTCCCATACACTTGTTGTAGCAAAACTAATTACATACAATACTTAACTCAGTAAAAATATGATATGCATCTAAATCACTCTCTCCAAAAGCATTAATAATAGCTTTTAAAATGTTCTTAAGTAGTTTACTTAAATACATTAAATACAATCAACCCCGGCACTTTAACATATCTTACTCCTGGCGGTTGAATTGTAAAGCCTAATGGCATTGGGGAGTATTGACCTCTTCATCCTGTCTGAGGAGCATTGCATCGATAGCAGCCTGTTGCTGAAACTGCTTCTCTGTCTCTGGATGGTGCTATGTAGAGGATGTTCAGGGTTTTCCATAATTGACCGTAGCCTACTCAGCGCCCTTCACTCAGCTACCGATGTTATACTCTCCAGTACTTTGCCCACGACAGAGCCCGCCTTCCTTACCAGCTTATTAAGACGTGAGGCGTCCCTCTTCTTAATGCTGCCTCCCCAACACGCCACCACAAAGAAGAGGGCGCTCTCCACAACTGACCTATAGAACATCTTCAGCATCTCACTGCAGACATTGAATGACGCCAACCTTCTAAGGAAGTACAGTCGACTCTGTGCCTTCCTGCACAAGGCATCTGTGTTGGCAGTCCAGTCTAGCTTCTCGTCTAACTGTACTCCCAGATACTTGTAGGTCTTAACCTGCTTCAACATTTCTTTCCAGAGAATTTTGTCATATGAACTTCAGTTGTGCTTGAAATCAGCTGTCACCCAGGCAGTGCTCAACAAGAGGGAGGGTCAGTTCAACAGGGTCTTTCAAATAAACGTCCAGGATCTTGTGTGAATTGGTGCAGATTGCCAAGAACTTTAAAGCCCAGATAGAAGACGGAGTCTGTAGAAGGTTTTTTTTCCAGGAATTTCCATACACCTTCAGCCAAAATAATGGCAGACATAACAGAAAAATTGCTGCAGTTGTGGATAAGAAAGAAGGTTTTCAAAGGATAGTGAATTGTAGATATGAGCAAAGACATGGTTGATGAAGTTAATCTGGGCGAGTGTGATGTACTGCATTTTGGGAGGTGAAGTATGGAGGTAGTGTACACTTTAAATATAAGAACTCTTAAAAGAATTGTTGTACATAGTGATCTTGATGTCCAAGTCCATAGTCCCTGAAAATCCACAACATACATCGGTCAGGGAGTAAAGAAAACATACAGCATACCTGCCCTCGTTGGTTGGGGCAATGAGTACAAGAATCAGGGAGTCGTGTTGGAACTGTACAAAATGTTAGGCTGCATTTGGAGCAGAGTTCAGCTCTGTTTGTCCCATTACAGGTAGAATGTTGAAGGTTTCGAGCGGTTCACCACGGTGCTGCCTAGATTAGAGAGTATCAGCTCTACAGAGAGATTGAACAGACTTAGATTATTTTCGCTGAAGCATCGGAGGCTGAGGGGAGACCCGTAGAAGTTTATAAATTATGAGAAGCGTAGATAGGGTATATAGTCAGAGTCTTTTTCACAGGGTAGAAATACCAAATGCATTACAGCATAGTTATAAGATGAGAAGTGGATCGTTTGAAGTATGATTTATTTTTACACACTGAGCCTGGAACATGTTGCCAGGAATGGTGATGAAATTGAGATCAACACATGAACGTGAAGGGAATGTAAGGATATAAACCATGTGCAGGTGAGTATAGAGGGAGTAGTTTCGTTTGGCATCATGTCACAGCAGACACGTTGGATCGAAGGGCTCTGCTGTTCTGTGTTCTACTGTCATACCATGTTCATGTGGTGTGGGAAGCCACAGAAGGACAGGTGGGGTTTGGTATGTTTTATAACCTCAAAACATTAAACTCACTGCAAGAAAAAGATGGAAGCCCAGGAGATAACATATCTAACTTCGTGTTTACTTTAAGTAAGGTGCGCACGTATCATGTGATGATGTCATGATGTATGTAAATCACTTATTTTTACATATAACCCAAAATCAATCATTTAAACAAAGAATTCTTAATCAACACCATATTTCCAATATTACTCAAATATTACTGAAATACTAAATGCAGAGCACTCTTTCCTGCTTAACTATAAACTCTAACTCTGTGAGGTAATTTTACAGCTATATAAGACTTTAATTAGACGCCACTTGGAGTACTGTGTTCAGTTCTGGTCACCTCACTACAGGAAGGATGTGGATACTATAGAGAGAGTGCAGAGGAGATTTACAAGGATGTTGCCTGGATTGGGGAGCATGCTTTATGAGAATAGGTTGAGTGAACTCGGCCTTTTCTCCTTGGAGGGATGAAGGATGAGAGGTGATCTGATAGAGGTGAATAAGATGATGAGAGGCATTGATTGTGTGGCTAGCCAAAGGCTTTTTCCCATGCTGAAATGGCTAACATGAAGGGGCATAGTTTTAAGGTGCTTGGAAATAGGTACAAGGGGGATGTCAGAGGTAAGTTTTTCCACACAGAGATCGTGTGTGGAATGCACTGCCAATGAAGGTGGTAGAGGCGAATACAATAGGGTATTTTAAGAGACTCTTAGATAAGTAGAGCTTAGACAAATAGAGGGCTGTGCAGTAGGACAATTCTAGGCAGTTTCTAGAGTAGTTGGTCGGCACAACATTGTGGGCCAAAGGGCCTGTAATGTGCTGTAGATTTCTATGTTCTGTGTTCTAACTCAATATAGAATGTATCTCAACTTATATACATTTAAGTATATAATGTAACTACTATATACAGACATCCGCAGCATCGTAAATTTTAAATTGTCCCTTTCAGGCTTAAAGATTAATCACTGTGGAGGGTTTTGTTACTATTGTGGGATAACATCTTTCCTGACAAGGAGAATTACTCTGCTTGGCAGGTACCACTTGTGGCCTTGAAATACTCTCAACTTCTGAGGCCTCCTCCATGGTGATTGTAGGAGTTGTGCCATTAATGTTCAAGTAAAACCTACAGGAATCCCTGCTGGGGCAATGCAGGCCATTCCCCGGGATGGAGAGGCACTGCTCTTGGCATCTTCTGGACGTGTTGACATCCTGAACAGTGCACAGTAAGCTTCTCGATCTGCTGATCTACCCCAGGCCACCAGACAGAGGTTTGAGACAATGCTTTCATTTTAACTATGCCAAGATGAGCAGCTTGGATGGTAAAACAACTCTCAAACCCCACATAAGGCTATGTCCATCAAGTGCAAGTTCATCCTGGAGCTGGTAAAAATGGGGGAGCTGGGAGTTTCTGTTGCACATTCCTGCCATTTTAGGTAGCCATGTAGACCTGAGACAGTGTGGTTTCTTTTCTGCGGTAATAGGGAGGAGACTTGGAATTTGCATTAGAGCAAATAGGTCAAGAGTGTATTTTATTGTAAATTTTTCCAGTATTTTCTTTTCCAAGGGTAAATGGGACAATCCATCAGCATTGCCGTGAATAGCCATCCTTTTGAATTCGATCTTGTAATTGTGTCCTCCAAGAAACAGAGCCCACTCTGCATTTGTGCTGCTGCTGTTAGTGAACCACCCTTCTGTGCATTGAAAATAGAGACTAGTGGTTGATGATCAGTAACAAGGGTAAACTGTCTCCGATGCAAGTACTGGTTGCAACGTTTTACACCCCGAGCCAGACTCTAAACCTTTCTGTCATGGTTTTTCTCTGCAGCGGTAAGGGAACGTGATGAAAAGGCTCTCAGCTTGGATGGTACAACAACTCTCAATCCTCACCTTAGGCAACGTCCGTCAAGGGCGTTCAACCTGGTGCTGGTAAAAATGGGGGAGCTGGGAGTTTCTGTTGCACATTCCCGTCATTTTGGGTAGCCATGTAGGCCTGAGACAGTGTGGTTTCTTTTCTGCGGTAATAGGGAGGAGACTTGTAATTTGCGTTGGGGCAAATTACACCCAAATTATGGAGGTCACTTCGATAACTCATAAGGTGTGACATGCCTGCGTCTATACAGGAAGACAGGGCAGCACAGGTAAGCTTTACTGGATGATGTGAATCATAATGTGTGAGTATCGATTCTAATGTCACCATTTCCTTTACCATTTTGAAAGCCATCTATTTTGTCCATTCCCATTTTTCCCCGATCTGCAGTAATGAGTTCAAGGGATGGAGCACAGTAGCCAAGTTTGTCAGGAACGTGGTATAGTATTTGAAAAAACCCTAAAAAGGACCACAAATGTGATCCATCCTTTGGTGTTGGGGCATCCACCACTGCTTGAATTTTCTCAGCACACTTGTGTAATCCTTGTGCATCGATGGTGTGACCATAATAAGAAATAAAAATTCTCACTTATTGCATTGTGTTCTGTGCCCATAATCTTCTAATCTTTTTAATACCATCTTGAGATTTTAGAGATGTTCCTTGTCATCCTTACTGGTGGCAATGACGTCATCCAGGTAGCACTGAGTGCCCGGGCAACATTGCTGTCAGAGTGCAGGTGCAGGTGCTTCTCAAAATACGTCTATTACGGTGATAAAGCCCTTTGTGAGTGTTTATGGTGAGAAACACATTGGACTATTCTGTAGGTAGGCCTCAGATAAATCAAGTGTTTTCCTACAGAACGGTTTGCAAAGATATCCTCTATGCTGAGCAGAGGGTATTGATCTGCTTTCACTACTGGGTTGATGGTGACCTTAAAGTCATCACAGATCCTGAAAGACACATTCTACTTGACTACTGGGATCACTGGTGTTGCCTATGGGCTCCACTCAACCTTGGACAGAATTCCCTCTGTCTCCATGCAATCTCCCTCACTGGCTATGAGGAACCGGACAGGCTTTGTAGAACTTGGGTGTGGCATTTTCTTTTAACGCAATATTACCCTTGATATACACACAAAATGCTGGAGGAACTCAGCAGGCCAGACAGCATCCATGGAAAGAAGTACAGTCGGCATTTCGGGCTGAAACCTTTCTGCAGGACTGGAGAAAAAAAGCTGAGGAGTAGATGTGAAAGGTGGCGGGAGGGGAGAGAGAAACGGCAGGCGACAGGTGAAACTTGGAGGGGGAGGGATGAAGCAAAGAACTTGGAAGTTGATTGGTGAAAGAGACAGATGGCCATGGAAGAAAGAAGGGTGGGGGGAGGAGCACAATTATGCAGCCTATTTATTTTGAACCTAGTTATTTCTGCTTTTACTTCACAGGTCCAGCATTGGAAGTTTTATTTCCTCCCTGTTTTCGCACACAACTACATGGTTTCTGTGATGCAAAGGTGAGTTAAAATGAATCCTTCAGAGATGAAGGATGTAACACTGAACCTACCAGAATTATATTATGCTTGCCATCAAAACAGGGGGTAGAGAAGTCATCATACAGGTATGTGGTTTCGAAGCCTGGAAGCCCATTAAAATGATCTTCTGTCCATTCCCAGACATTACCAAACACGTCATGAAAGCCTGCCTCATTGGGGGGGTACATATTCACAGGCTGCAGGGTAACAGAGGAAAGAACAATGTCAGCCACACACTGAATTTCCACTACAGGAAGGATGCCTAAGCACTGAAGTGAATAAACACACCACTGGCAAATTTGAAGCTGCTGAATCTTTGGATGAACCTTCATTTCTAAAGCATCACAAATCTTCTTGAGGGTTAGTAAAGAATAATCACGTACTCACGATGACACTTAACCGGCACACTGGTGACTCCCATTTCTCTCAGGCAGATCGCAACGTATGCTTGGTGGTAATCCTCTTTTGCCTGTTACACCGCTGGCCTCTAGGGCAGCAGTGAAGGTTGCTCCATCTCTGGCGGTGTTCATGGCTTCCTCCACCACCTCAGTAGGTTCCTCTCGGCTTACTGTCAGCCATGCAAGTCCTGGGAGGAGACTTGTGAATACCGCGGCACACAAATGTAGAAGGATTCTTCATTGCTGTCTCTGTAATAGCTTTGTTTGACCAATCAGGGTTGAAAGCACTGAGCTGAAGCCCCGGACCTGGAGGATCAGCGGATCACCCCTAGTCTGGCCTCTACACTTTGACCTGTTTGGCATGGGTGACCCTACCAAGAGCCAAAGCATAAAGCCCTGCCTCCAGTTAGCATAGCTCTTCAGGTCATTGAGGCACGCAAGCCTCCAGACCCAGTGACAAGGCTGTGGTCCTCTTGAAGGGCTTGCTTGTATAACTTGGAACTATTAGCACTGAAAATCTCAAAATTTCCTTAAAGTTAATCTTATGACCATTTAGTGTTTAGTTTCATAAAGTATTGAAAAGAAAGTAATCTACAACTCACCATTTCCAAGGGATGTAGTGATAGATGGGTTAGGAGAAAAGTTTTACCTACCGTTGGTGATCCAAAAGTCAGGTTGATGTTGTGTTTCTCCTTTACGTTATCACAAAATATTGGATCAGAAGTAACGTCACCTCCCAAAGGCTTCTATGAAGAGTGTGTGGGAATGTTATTAGGATAACTACCTGTATTTTGGCTTTGTACAAATAGAAATTAAAACTCCATGCATAAAAGGATAAATGGAATAACTTTGAGCTTGATACAAAAGCTCCAAACGACTAAGGTTAAGGCCTGTTTTACATCATCACCCTCGGCACAATTACCACAATGAGGTTAATTTGAAGTTATTCAGTCAGCCAGCCACAAAGAACAACATCAGTCATTGAAAACAAAGCCTGATATTCATGGAAATGCAAGCATTATATCCTGAGCTTACAGAAAGACTTGATTACCAGTACTATTCAATGTGACAATGAACATTTGAAACGGGGAAAGCCTGGAGTTCAAGCCTTGGTCAGTTAGCTATCCCACGACTTTACACTGTAGGCACCTTTTGTAATAGATTAGAGATTGCTCTCAGCTGCAGTGGAAAATTGCACTGATGAACAGCCAGAGAGGAAACTAGACTTTTGTTACTGCTCTCTTGCATATATTTCATCTCCTGATAAGTTCCTTTCATTTGGTAGAATATTTGACTCCTGCATAGTCCACATAGAGAATGTGCATTTACAATTGGAATTACAGGACTTCCAAGGTCTAGTACATAGAAAATGGCCCTAAACAGTTTCCTACAGGGATCTGTTTTGGGCCCAATGTTGTTTGTAATATACATAAATGATCTGGATGATGGGGTGGTAAATTGGATTAGTAAGTATGCTGATGATACTAAGGTAGGAGGTGTTGTGGATAATGAGGTGGGTTTTCAAAGCTTGCAGGGAGATTTATGCCGGTTAGAAGAATGGGCTGAACGTTGGCAGATGCAGTTTAATGTGGAGAAGTGTGAGGTTCTACATTTTGGCAGGAATAATCCAAATAGAACATACAGGGTAAATGGTAGGGCATTGAGGAATGCAGTGGAACAGAGAGATCTAGGAATAACAGTGCATAGTTCCCTGAAGGTGGAGTCTCATGTAGACAGGGTGGTGAAGAAGGCTTTTGGAACGCTGGCCTTTATAAATCAGAGCATTGAGTACAGAAGTTGGGATGTAATGTTAAAATTGTACAGGGCATTGGTAAGGCCAAATTTGGAATATTGTGTACAGTTCTGGTCACCGAATTATAGGAAAGATATCAATAAATTAGAGAGAGTGCAGAGACGATTTACTAGGATGTTACCTGGGTTTCAGCACTTAAGTTACAGAGAAAGGTTGAACAAGTTAGGTCTCTATTCATTGGAGCGTAGAAGGTTGAGGGGGGATTTGATCGAGGTATTTAAAATGTTGAGAGGGATAGATAGAGTTGACGTGAATAGGCTGTTTCCATTGAGAGTAGGGGAGATTCAAACGAGAGGACATGATTTGAGAGTTAGGGGGCAAAAGTTTAAGGGAAACACGAGGGGGTATTTCTTTACTCAGAGAGTGATAGCTGTGTGGAATGAGCTTCTTGTAGAAGTAGTAGAGGCCAGTTCAGTTGTGTCATTTAAGGTAAAATTGGATAGGTATATGGATAGGAAAGGAGTGGAGGGTTATGGGCTGAGTGCGGGTAGGTGGGACTAGGTGAGATTAAGAGTTCGGCACGGACTAGGAGGGCCGGAATGGCCTGTTTCCATGCTGTGATTGTTATATGGTTATATGGTTATATGGTTACATGGAATCCTCCATCAGAACAGTACAGTACAGAACAGGTCCTTTAGCCCTTCTCCCCATGTCAAAATTAAACTAACCCCTTCTGCCTGCACATGATCCATATCCCTCCATTCCCAACAAGCCTCTTAAATGCCACTCTTGATTCTGCTTCCACCTCTTCTCCAGCTTCACGTTCTAGGCACCTACCACGGAGTAAAATAACCCAGACAGCACATAACCTTGGATCTTCACTCTTTCACCCTAAAGTTATGCCCTCTAATGGTAGAACCTTGGGCCAACAGGATCGGTGCCACCATCCGTGAATTTGCAGAGATGCTCAATGCAAACAGATGGACGAGGAGACATGATAAACTGTGATTTGAAGCAGCCAGAAATACTCAGAAATATTGTCCTTCGACTTGAGAGTGGAATCGCAGGGAAAAATCTACGAAAAGCAAATGACCTGGCAGCCATATTTCAGTTAAAGGTTGGACTGCAATACAAGAATCCACACGGGCCTTGTTTTTTGAATGGAAAGAAGTTCTCAAAGGAAACGAGTTGAGCAATAGTGTTTAATTGTCCAGAATTACACTAAGAGTCATGGTGTAGGGTAGTGCTCGCCAACCAGTCGATTGCGATTGACCGGTCGATCTTTAAGACTTTCCCAGTAGATCCCGAAGAAAAATAAAAATAAATTCTGAAATGCTGCTGTAATGTGAGCGTTATAAAAATAAGTAATACTAATTAGGATAATGGTAATATAGCAATACTCCTGCTACGGAAAGCTGTTTGTAAAGAGAGGTTGTTTCCAGGGTTGCGGGATTTTACTTCCGTTCTTTCTGCCCAGTGCGCATGTGTGTCTCGCCTCTCCACCATACACTGCGATTCAGTGAAAACCTCTGTAGTTAAATATTGGTTTTGCCGTCCCAGATAAAGTTGTTTCTTCGGGCTTGAAGTTGTCAAGTGGTCCTTTCTCACAGTAGAAGTTACTACAAGTACATTATGCTGATAAACCTTTTGATGCACAAGCAAATTTTACCCCTAGAGTGCATATGTGAGTCGTTTTTAACCCAGACTTAGTTGCTTTCCCTGGTTACTGTGTTTCTCTTTTTCCGCTGCCCAGCGCCGTGTGTCACATGTGTGCTGACATCATGTGACTGTTGCATTTTTTTCAGCGTAGCTTGTGCTGCATCAAAGTGATTAGATAAACGTACAGACTGTCGCAAACATCAATATACGGCACTCGCTGGTGATATCCTGCAGGATAGCTAGCTAGCATGGCAGAGGTTCCGCGAAAGAAGGTGAAAATGTAGAAATTCCATCCAGAATGGGAAGAGGAATTTCTATTTACCTTGGTGAAAGACAAGTGTGTATGTACGTTGTGCCACCAAACACAAGCACTGACTAAAAGAGGGAATCTGGAGCGGCACCACAACACCAACCACCAGAAATTTAAAGACACCTACCCCCCCCACCCCCCAAAGAGCGCAATCCGTGCCAGGAAGGCTGAGGAGCTGAAATCGGGGTTGAAGGCCCAGCAATCGTTTCTCACAAAACATGCTGCTCAAAATAAGGCTGCTATTGAAGCATCATTTCGTGTAAGTCACCTTTTGGCTAAATGCAAGAAGCCTTTTACAGATGGTGATTTATTCAGGGAAGCAAGGTCCATTACCACAGAGACTGTTTTTAATGACTTTGAAAACAAAAACGACATCAAAACCACAATACGTAATATACTGCTTGGCCCTGCAACAGTGACAAGGAGGGTGGAGTCACTGTCAGAGGACGTGGATCGACAAGTGTTGAAGGACTTGTCACTCTGTGAATATTTTTCACGACAGTTCGATGAATCCCTGGATGTAAAGCAAACAGCTCAGCTTGTTGTATTTGTCAGGATGGCTTTCCAGGATTTTACAACAAAGGAGGACTTCCTCACTCTTTTGCACTTAAAGGAGAGAAAGAGAGGTGCAGATATTTACAAAGAGTTTTTTAAAAATGACCGTGAACGTGACATCCCCATTCATAAACTGGTGGCAATTACTGCTGATGGGGCCCCAGCAATGCGCGGTGTGCGTGTTGGTTTTATAGCACTGTGCCGTAATGACCCTGATTTTCCCGACTTCCTGGATTATCACTGTGTGACTCATCAGCAGGCCTTGGCTGGGAAGATCGTGGACTTTTCTCATGTAATGACACCGGTGGTCAAACTGATACACCTGATTCGAGCAAAAGCGCTTCAGCACCACTTATTCAAGGCGTTATTGGATGAGCTCGATGCCGCTTACGGAGATATACCGTAGATTTCGTACTACAGAGCGCACCTGATTAAAAGCCGCTGGCTCTAATTTTAGAAAGAAAATCAATTTTGTACTTGTACAAGCCGCACCGGATTTTAGGCCGCAGGTGTCCCACGTTGTAATATGAGATATTTACACAGAAAGATATTACACGTGAGGATTTTTTAACTTTTAATTAAATCCGTATGGTAACATAAACAAATACATATTGCAAATGCTTTTTTTCGAACCGTGCCTGTAACGCGGCTACTTTTAAATATACATACGTATCGGTAACACACAAATTACATTGCGTATACTTTTTTACTGAACAACATTCCAATATCTCCTAATGACTGGTAAAAAAATATATACTGCAGCCTACCAGGAAAAGTTATTGATCGCCTTTAACTTAAAAGCTGCGTTTCGCTCGGGTCTAATGCCGCTCGCCCCCCACCTTCCCGTTTATCGCAAACCGGTATTTCCCACAAGACGCGGTGAAACCGGATGTGACATCATAGCATCCCGGGATGTAGTACAGAAAACAAATATACCGGGTACTTAAAACACTTCTAACTTTAACTAGAAAATACTAACAAATGAATTACTAAGCGAAAATATTATAAACTAAATAACTGCCATAAAGACAGCACAATGCTTTTCTTCGAGTGTTTTCCATGTTGATGAGGGTGAGTACAAATGACTAATTTACAATAATTTAATTGTGAAAGTGCGCTTGATTTATCGTACAATTTCATTGGACCTCTGTGAACTACTCATCAATTTTACTGGTCTACTGTTACGAGGCAAAATGTTTTTGGCGGCATGAAAAAAAATCATGCATTAGCCGCACCGTAGTAAAGGCCACAGTGTTCAAAGCTGTTCAAAATGTGGGAAAAAAGTAGCGGCTTATAATCCGACATCTACGGTAATTCTTCGTGCTGATGTTCGGTGGTTGAGTCGCGGCAAAGTGCTGCAACGATTTGTTGACTTGCTGCCTGAGATAAAGACTTTTCTGTCGTCAAGAAACAAGGAGCACGAGGAACTGTCAGATGATGCGTGGCTACTGGATTTAGGGTTTCTGACAGACCTATCGGCTAAATTAAACGCACTTAACAACAAGCTCATGGGAAAAGACCGACACCTGCCCCACATGATAAGCGCAGTAAATGTGTTTAAGGCCAAGCTCGGTGTTTGGATTTCAAATTTAAAGAACAGGAGGCTGACACACTTTCCCAACTTGGAGAAAATATTACAGATCATCAAGGGAAAAAATGCTTTTTGCCCTGAGTAGTACTGAGCTTACCTAGACAAAGAGGCAATAGAGTTCGATTGGCGTTTTGGGGAGTTAAACGTCATGAAAGATATTGCTGCACTTATTTCAAACCCATTTCTGCCGATCGATATAGAACAGATAGCAGCCAAATTCCAGCAAGTATTTAGTGTGCCAAGTGATATTGAAATGGAAATAATTGATCTGCAAAATGTCATTGAGCTTAAAGCAAGATCAAGGGACGATGATTTTTGGGGGCTTGTCAGCAGAGAGAAGTTTCCTCATCTCACCACATGTGCACTAAAAGTCAGTGCCTACTTCGGGTCAACTTACCTGTGAAATTGCATTTTCACAGATGAACATTATTAAATCTACGTACAGAAGCTGTCTCGCTGATAGACACCTCACAGACTGGCTCAGACTGGCTGTCTGTAGTTATGAGCCAAATTTCAGGGAACTAGCAGAAAGTATTCAGCCCCAGTCATCACATTGAGTGCAACATCAATTTTTATTCATTTATTTTTCGTGTTGAAATAACATTAAATAATGAAACTTAGAATTAAAGGTATGAAGTATTGTAATATTCTTAAAGAAAGACAGCTATGGCCTGTTTGATATGCTAGTTACAGTGTTTTCTTGGTTGAATTAATTTGAAAATTTGACCAAAGCATTTTATGTAATTCAAATACAATCAGCCCAAATAAAAGGCCTCAAGTTGGAAGTACAACCTGAGCTGTTATTTCTCTAAACGATTTTGCCTTTCACTGAGGCTGAGGTAGGGGATCTTGGGCTTAAAAAGACTGGTGACCTCTAGCGTAGGGTGAGCTGAGGATTGGTATGTGTGAGGATGTGAGGATTTTGGGGGGGTTGGCAGTCAAGGAGTGGCTATGTGGAGTCGCTGTTTATAAGAGGCATCAATAGCAAAGGGCATTTATGTCTGGAACATGAACCAGAAAAAATGAATACAAGTGAATATTAATGAATTGGGATTTGGAGACACATAGGGTATCCAACAGGAGAGAAGAAGCAGATGGAATCACCCGATAACAGGGACAGGAGGAGAGGAAAGGGAGGGAATGAATGAGAAGGCCTAGACAAAGAAAGCAATAATAAATAATCTCATATCAGGCTTGTGCAGACAGATGGATACATAAAGAACGAGGCTTCCATATTCCAGCAGTAGACTGGAAAATATCATCTCGTATCATAGAACAGCATTGTTATGTATACTGAGTACATGTAGTTCCCTAATATTACAATAAAATGTTACACTGTCTTCAGTCAGCTCCTAGGCAACAGGTGCAAAGATTACTGGATCAACCTCACTGACCACCGATCTGCTCCAGACTGTGTACTCACTGCCATCTTTCCATGGGCAATTCGCAGGATTAGTGGGCATCTTTACCAGTTTCTACCCTGACCCAAGTACCTGATAGAGGACACTTCTTTCCATACAGTTGTTTTGGAGGCCAGATGTTTAAAGCCAGAATCCCAGCATAATTTTCTTCCTCAGTAGATTGGATACTGTGGATATACTACAACTATTTTGGATCATTAAATTCCAGGCAGAGCCTGACTTCCAGGGCCTCCGAAATCTCAATGACTCAATATCTAACGCACACTATATTTTCAAGCTGGACCACACGAGGAACTGAACTGACAGCTTAAATTTTAACAGTGTAAGGCACGCTTCTTTTAACTTTCTAAACCATGATAGCTCCTAGAGCTTGGTCTCAATACCTCCTTGTGCATCCTCAATTTCCTCACTTGCAGACCCCAATCAGCTTGGATTGGCAACAACATCTCCTCCACAATTAGATGCACCACAAGGCTGTGTGCTTAGTCCTCTGCCTTACTCACTTTACACTTAATACTGTGTGGCTAAGCACTGCTCCAATGCCATATTCAAGTTTGTTGATGACACCACTGTCATAGGCCGAATCAAAGGTTGTGTAAAATCAGCATGCAGGAGGGAGATTGAAAATCTGGCTGAATGGCGACTTGATAACAACCTCTCACTCAATGTCAATAAGACCAAGGAGCTGATTATTGACTTCAGGAGAAGAAACGCAGAGGTCCATGCAAACACGAGGAAATCTGCAGATGCTGGAAATTCAAAACAACAACCATGGGTCAGTCCTCATTGGGGGATCAGTGGTGGAGAGGGTCAGCAACTTTAAATTCTTCAGTTATTATTTCAGAGGACATTTCCTAGGCCCAGCACGTAAATGCAATTATGAAGAAAGCACAGCAGTGCCTCAACTTCCTTAGGAGTTTGCGAAGAGTCAGCATGATATCTAAAACTTTGACAAACTACTATCGATGTGTGGTGGAGAGTATATCGAGTGGCTGCATCACAGTCTTGTATGGAAACACCAATGCCCTTGAATGGATAGTCCTGCAAAAACTAACGGTTACAGCTCAGTCCATTGTGGGTAAAACCTTCGGCACTATTGACCACATCTGCATGAAAGCAGATTTCCTGCTGTCACAGGAAAACAACATTTATTATCAGGGACCCCCACCACCCAGGACATGCTCTCATCAGAAAGAGGGTACAGAGACCCAGGACTCACACCATCAGGGTCAGGAAGAGTTATTACCCTTCAACCACGAGATTTTTGAACCAAAAGGGATATCTTCACTCCACTTGCCGCATCATTGAAATTTTCCCACAAGCTATGGGCTCAATTTCAAGGACTCTTCATCTCATCTCTCAATGTTTACTACTTATTTATTTGTTATTATTATTTATTTTCTTTTGTATTTGCACAGTTTATTGTCTTGCACACTGGTTGGTGTGGTCTTTCATTGATTCTGTTACGGTTATTATTCTATCATGGATTTATTGAGTGTGCCACAAAGAAAATGAATCTCAGGGTTGGATATGGTGACATATATGAATGTTGATAATAAATTTAATTTGACTTTCGAAACCAAGATATTTGCATCACACACACACACAAGCTTAATTTGCGCCCTTCCCCAAATCAAGCCCAACAACAAACAGGTGAAGAAGATACTTTTTATCCAAAGATAAATCCCCTGATTCTTTGGATAAAAAGATTTATATAAAGACACAAGGAAGACTTTTGAAAGGTGAAGACCCAGAGTGGCTGAAGTTTGCAAAGGGTGGATAAAATGAAGGCATTATTGGATTAAATTTTATGTGCAGTAACTCCCTTTGTAGCTCCAGTGACGGCAAGTCCTTTATGAAGTGACAAATACACAAAAAATGCATGGTTATTTTGCATATATTCAACCCCTCAGAAAACTCGATTGCCTACCTGACTGTCAGATCGAATCCGATGATGTTCGGCTTCAGTGAGGAGGCGATATCCACTGCCTTTCCACTCACAAAAGGCCTTTGCTTCATGATAGTTGACTTCCACTGGCCAATCCCAGGGCATTGGGAGGATATCAAACAAAGCTCTATACCTGCAGAAGTTAATGGGCATGCATCCTCTCAACTTCTGACACCAATTTAACATAACCATATAACCATATAACAATTACAGCACGGAAACAGGCCATCTCAGCCCTTCTAGTCTGTGCTGAACGCTTACTCTCACCTAATCCCACCGACCTGCACTCAGCCCATAACCCTCCATTCCTTTCCTGTCCATATACCTATCCAATTTTATTTTTAAATGACAAAATTGAACCTGCCTCTACCACTTCTACTGGAAGCTCGTTCCACACAGCTACCACTCTCTGAGTAAAGAAGTTCCCCCTCGTGTTACCCCTGAACTTTTGCCCCTTAACTCTCAACTCATGTCCTCTTGTTTGAATCTTCCCAGCTCTCAATGGAAAAAACCTATCCACGTCAACTCTATCTATCCCCCTCATAATTTTAAATACCTCTATCAAGTCCCCCCTCAACCTTCTACGCTCCAAAGAATAAAGACCTAACTTGTTCAATCTTTCCCTGTAACTTAGTTGCTGAAACCCAGGTAACATTCTAGTAAATCTCCTCTGTACTCTCTCTATTTTGTTGACATCTTTCCTATAATTTGGTGACCAGAGCTGTACACAATACTCCAAATTCGGCCTTACCAATGCCTTGTACAATTTTAACATTACATCCCAACTCCTATACTCAATGCTCTGATTTATAAAGGCCTATCGATTTGCAGGAAGGGTTCCTGCAAACTGGGTGCAGCAAATGTGATGCACTGTTTATGAAAGGATGAAGAGAGAAAGAAGGGAACCAGCAATCTGTCAGCCTGACATTGGTTGTCAGGAAATGCTGGTTATAAAGGACAGAATATGTGAAGACTTGGAAAAGAATGACATGATTGAGCAGAGTCAGTATGGGTTTGTGAAAAGGAAGCTGTGGTTGACTAATCCATTGAATTTTTTGAGGATATATCTAGTAGATGGGGGGAAACCAGTGATGTGCTGTATTTGAATTTTCAAACAGTTTTTAATTATATCCTTCACAAAAAATTGTTGATCGTGACTGGGGTATGTGAAAGTGGGGGGAAATATGGAAGCATGGGTTGGAAGCTGTTTACCAGTGAACAAACAAGGTGGAGCATAAACAGGACATTCTCAGATTGGCAGGCTGGGACCAGTGTGGTACCACAGATCAGTGACTAGGTATGAACTGTATGTATATCAGGAGAGATCTGAGTAGGATGGGTCTGCGTTCTCCAGAAAGGAATCGAAGCTGACCCAATTGAGACATAACAATATACAGTACTTGGAAGGCTTGACAGGTTTAATGTGAGGAGGATGTTTCCCCTGATTAAGGAATTTTGAACCGGAGGCTATAGTCTCAAAATATGGATTAGGTCATTTAGGACTGAAAGGAGACCTTTCTTCATTTGAAGATGAACAGGCTTTGGAGTTCTCAACCTGGAGATCTAAGATTTAGTCCCTGACTGCATTCAAACTAGTGGTTGATAGATTCTCTGGTTGTACAATGAATCACAGAGTCTAGGGTAGGGCAGGAAGATGGTGTTGGGGTAAAAGACCAACATTTTCAAATCAAATCAATTCAAATCAAGTTTAGATTTCATTCAAACCATACATAGAAACAGAGGAACGAGACAGTGTTCCTGAGGGGCCAATGTACAAAACATTCAAAATAGTAAGCAAACTTCAAAAAATAGCCAGTAACATACAAAATAGCGACTAACATAATAGAAGCATATTCACTCAAAAAATAAAACATATATATAGTCCAAGGCCCGGAGCGACAACATCCGGCAATCGATGGTACAATGTGCAGACAATCCAGCCTGTCATTCCAGTGCTCAAACATGGGAGGGCAGCACTGAGAGGCGAGGTCAGGCCCCAGCCAAGCATGGACACCTCACCTTAGCGCTTCCATGTCTCTCAGCTGGTCTGCAGCAACAGGCAGGCCTGAGGCTTGAATGGAAAAGCAACTAGAGGGGCTGAATGGCTTTCTCCCACTCCATTTCTTGTGCACATTTCACTGCCATCACTATAACATGTCATTGTTGATAGGCTGGACAAATTAATCAATTAATTATTTAGTCACTTCCATTTGATCTTCTAATCCTTTCTGCTGTTCGCTAACCAGACTCGGGCTTGAGAAGGTTTCAAGCTGTGCCCCCACCTCCATAAACCCGTTTTACTCAATATTCAAAAGCAATGACCTCATGCAGACACTGTAATTACTCTGAGTGCTTGGGGATGGATGTCTGTGGCGCAGAGCTTATCCATTACTGACAAGGAACCCGCAGGAAAGTAGTTCTTGCATGGGAGATCTCACTGCTACCAACACTAGCAACATGAACATGAAATAAGTGCAAGGTGGAGACCGTTCCATCAAAACAACTAGGAGATATTGAATGAATAGTCTGTGTTTTGTGGGAATGCTGACAGGAACTTGTGATAATTAGTTGCATTCCATGGTAACTACCGTAGATTCCGGACTACAGAGCGCACCTGATTAAAAGCCGCTGGCTCTAATTTTAGAAATAAAATCAATTTTTTAATTGTAAAGGCCGCACCGGATTTTAGGCCGCACCGGATTTTCGGCCGCAGGTGTCCCACGTTGTAATATGAGATATTTACACAGAAAGATATTACACGTGAGGATTTTTTAACTTTTAATTAAATCCATATGGTAACAAAAACAAATACATATTGCAAATGCTTTTTTTCGAACCGTGCCCGTAACGCGGCTACTTTTAAATACGTTGCGTATACTTCTTTACTGAACAACATTCCAATATCTCCTAACGACTGGTAAAAAATATATATACTACAGCCTACCAGGAAAAGTTATTGATCACCTTTAACTTAAAAGCAGCGTTCGCTCAGATCCAAAGCCGCTTGCGTAATGCGCTCCCCCCCTCCTTTCCGTTTATCGCAAACCGGCGTTTTCCCACAAGACACCGCGAAACCGGGTGTGACGTCATAGCATCCCGCGATGTAGTACAGAAAACAAATATAGTTAAAACTCTTCTAACTTTAACTAGAAAATGAATTACTAAGCGAAAATATTATAAACTAAGTATGCCATAAGGCAGCACAATGCTTCGAGTGTTTTCCATGTTGATGAGGGTGAGTACAAATGACTGATTTACAATAATTTAATTGTGAAAGTGCGCTTGATTTATCGTACAATTTCATTGGACCTCTGTGAACTACTCATCAATTTTATTGGTCTACTGTTATGAGGCAAAATGTTTACGAGGCGGCATGAAAAAAATCATGCATTAGCCGCTTCGGATTAAAGGCCGCAGAGTTCAAAGCTGTTCAAAATGTGGGAAAAAAGTAGCGGCTTAAAATCCGGAATCTACGGTACCTGTATTCTGGCAGTTCTTCCCCATTCCAGTTCTTTTCAATACCATTCCAGTGTCCATTTAGACTGCCGTTGTGAGGTTCATCTGTGTGACCTGCTTTAACGTTAGATTTATCTGGTTGACAATGAGAGTAACTTGCAAGGTCACCACCACAGACAGACTTGCAACCTATTGAAAAATGAAGTTGAAAACATTGTCTGCATTGTGGAAAAGAATGGCCAAATACAAATCTTTTATCCCCCTTTTCTGAAGGTGAATATTCATGAAGTGACTGACAAAGAACTTCAGGAACCACTCACTACACTACAACTTCTGTGACCCCTGCAACGCTGCTCCTTCAAGAGGCAAATTATCACCCTCCAAGTTCCAACCTCAATGAGATCAGTTAAGGGTTAATCTTGATATATATGGCTTGGTACACTTAGTACAGGCAGCATCTATGGAAAAGATAGATGCTTTTCTATCATCTATAGAAAAGATGATAGAAAACAACGTCAACGTTTCGGGCTAAACCCCTTCGGCAGGATTGGAGAAAAAAAGCTGAAGAGTAGATTTAAAAGGTGGGGGGAGGGGAGAGAGAAACAAGCTAATAAGTGAAACATGGAGGGGAAGGAATGAATGTCCCCCAACCCCTCTCCTTCACCATTTCCCATCCCCTTGTCCCTCTCTTAGTTCCTTGCCCATCCATCACCTCCCTCTGGTGCTCCTCTCCCCCTTTTCTTTCTCCCATAGCCTTCTGTCTCTTTCACCAATCAACTTCCCAGCTCTTTGCTTCATCCCTCCCCCTCCAAGTTTCACCTGTCACCTTGTGCTTCTCTCTTCCCTCCCCCCACCTTTTAAATCTACCCCTCAGCATTTTTTTTCTCCAGTCTTGATGAAGGGTTTCAGCCGGAAACATTGACTGTATCTTTTCCATAGATGCTGCCTGACCTGCTCAGTTCCTCCAGCATTTTGTGTGTGTTGCTTGGATTTCCAGCATCTGCAGATTTTCTCTTATCTGGATTAAGGTGATTCTACTGGAATTCTACTTTGTACAGGAAATACTTAACAATGGTCCAGTCATTGCCAGTACTTTCAGTTGCTTCTGAAATTCCACAGGAAACATTGGAGACTATGAGTTACTGATGTTACCTACATTAGATAAGGAAGCTTGCACTTGCATGTTTGCTAATGGAGGTAAATTTTATCGCTTTAATATGCCAGGTATTTTTAAAGTAAAGGTCTCACAGCTTTTAGAGGACAGAAGGGAATAGTGTCCACCTGAAACACAATTTACAAACCCGTGCTTAAATAATAAAAATAAATTAGGAATTAAACATGCACAAAGATTTTTTCCATCAAGTTCCCAACATATTTTATGCAATGGACCGATACCATTAAGCAAGGGGTCCGTGGACCCCAGGCTGGGAGCCCCTGCCTTACAAGGGTTATGGATCAACTAATTGGAGTTGTAATGCTAAAGTTAGCACTTTCAAACCTAGCTCCGTGATATGTGCGTTTTCCACAGGGATTGAGGGATCATGGACTGAATTCTAATAAACCAAGTTGCTCAATTAACACACTGTCTAAATTATTAGCCAGTTATATCCACTTTATTTTCAATGTGCCTTCCCAGGTGAGTGAATTGCCTAGCATGGAACTAGGCTGATTAGTTCATTTAACAAAGTGCTACCTGGATGGTGAAAATAGTCATTTTGAATATGGAAGGCAAGTAAATTTGTGAGAAAGATTCCAAAATCTTCCAATTACCTATTGATTTACAGGCAGTTGATATGTCAAAAATGAATGGGTCATGTTGACTAAGTAATTTGAAGTAATAGGTACTGATCCAAAACTGCAAATGAGAATTGGGGCACATGTAAAGTTATACTCTGAGAATGTTCCCTGTACAGTAAACTTTAGCAATATCTAAATTACATTTAAAACCATAAGACATAGGAGTGGAATTTGGCCATTTAGTCCATCGAGTTTGCTCCGCATTCCGTCATGGCTGATCCCGGATCCCACTTAACCCTATACACCTGCCTCTAGCCATATCCTTTGAATCCATGACCAATCAAGAAATTATCAACCTCCACTTTAAGTATATCCACGGATGGCCTCCACCCCAGACTGTGGCAGAGCATTCCACAGATTCACTACTGTCTGGCTGAAAGAAATTCCTCCTTACCTCTGTTCTAGAAGTTCATCCCTCAGTTTTGAGGCTGTGCCCTCTAGTTCTGGATACCCCCACCATAGGAAACATCCTTTCTACATCCACTTTATCTAATCCTTTCAACATTCAGTAGGTTTCAATGAGATCCCCTCACTTTCTTCTAAATTCCAGTGGGTACAGGCCCAAAGCTGCCAAATGCTCCTCATATGTTAACCCCTTCATTGTTGGAATCATCCTCGTGAATCTCCTCTGGACTCTCTCCAATGACAATGAAATATGGGGCCCAAAAATGGTGGCAAAACTCTGAGTGCAGCCTGACTAGAGTCTTATAAATGCTCAGCATTATCTCCTTGTTTTATATTTTATTCCCCTTGAAATAAATGCCAACATTGCGTTTGCCTTCTTTACCACAGACTCGACCTATAAATTAACCTTCTAGGAGTCTTGCATGAGGACTCCCAAGTCCCTTTGCACCTCTGATGTTTGAATTTTTTCCCCTATTTAGATAATAGTCTGCACTATTGTTCCTTTTAGCAAAATGCAATTGCTTTACTTCCTCAGCACTACCTATCCCTCCACCCATCTTTGTATCATCCTCAAACTCTGCCTCAAAACCATCAATTCCACTATCTAAATCATTGATAAACAATGTGAAAAGTAGTGGTCCCAATACTAGCCCCTGAGAAATACCACTAGTCACTGACAGCCAACCAGAAAAAGCCAGTCGTTGCCTCCTGCCTGTCAGCCATTCCTCTATGCATTCCAGTATCTCTCCTGTAACACCATAGGAGTTTATCTTGTTAAACAGCCTTATGTGTGGCACCTTATCAAATGCCTTCTGAAAATCCAAGTAAATGACATCCACTACCTCTCCTTTGTCCACCCTGCTTGTTATTTTCTCGAAGAACTCTAGCGGATTTGTCAGGCAAGATTTCCCTTTACAGAAACCATGCTGACTCTGACTTATTTTATCATTAGTTTCCAAGTACCCAAAACCTCATCCTTAATAATGGACTCCAACACTTTCCCAACCACCGAGGTTAAGTTAATTGGCCTATAATTTTCTTTCTTTTGCCCTTCCCCCTTCTTAAAGAGTGGAGTCATGTTTGCAAATTTCCACTCCTCTGGGACCATGCCAGAATCAAGTGATTCTTGAAAAATCATGACCAATGCATCCGTTATCCCTTCAGCAACTTCTCTCAGGACTTTGGGATGTAGTCCATCTGGCCCAGGTGACTTATCCACCTTAAGACCTTTCAGTTTGCCTGGAACTTTTTCTTTTGTAATAGCAAGGGCACTCACTCCTGCTCCCTGCCACTTATGAACCTCTGGCACACTGCTAGTGTCTTCCACAGTGAAAGTAAAGTACTCATTAAGTTCATCTGCCATTTCTTTGCCCCCTTTACTACCTCAACAACATCATTTTCCAGTGGTCCCATATCAATTTTCACCTCCCTTTTACTCTTTATATAAGTGAAAAAAATTCTCATATCTTGTTTTATATTATTGGCTAGTTTGCCCTCATATTTCACATTTTCCCTTTTTATAGCTTGTTTAGTTGCCTTTTGTTTGATTTTAAAAGCTTCTCAATCATCTCTCACTTTTGCTGCATTATAAGAACATAAGAAACAGGAGCAGGAGTCGGCCATCTGGCCCATCGAGCCTGCTCCTCCATTCAGTAAGATCATGGCTGATCTGGCCATGGACTCATCTCCACCTACCTGCCTTTTCCCCCATAACCCTTAATTCCCCTACTCTGCAAAAATCTATCCAACCTAGCCTTAAATATATTTACTGAAGTAGCCTCCGCTGCTTCACTGGGAAGAGAATTCCACTGATTCATCTCTCTCTGGGAAAAGAAATTCCTCCGCATCTCCGCCTAAATCTACTCCCCTAAATCTTGAGGCTATGTCCCCTAGCTCTAGTCTCATTTACCAGTGGAAACAACTTTCTTGCCTTTATCTTATTTGTCCCTTTCTTAATTTTATGTTTCTATAAGATCTCTTCTCATTCTTCTGAATTCCAGGTAGTACAGTCCCAGGCGACTCAATCTCTCCTCGTAGTCTAACCCTCTCATCTCTGGAAACAACCTGCCTCCAGAGCCAATATATCCTTCCCCAAGTAAGGAGACCAAAACTGCACATAGTAGTCCAGGTGTAGCCGGACCAGAACCCTGTACAGTTGCAGTATGATCTCCCTGCTCTTAAATTCAAACCCTCTAGCAATGAAGGTCATCATTTCATTTGCCTTCTTGATAGCCTGCTGCATCTGCAAACCAGCTTTTTGTGATTCATGCACAAGCACTCCCAAGTCCCTCTGTACAGCAGAATGCTGCAACTTTTTTACCATTTAAATAATAATTTGCTCTTTCTTTTTTCCTTCTGAAGTGGATGACCTCACATTTACCAATATTGTACTCCATCTGCCAGAACCTTGACCACTCACTTAACCTATCCATATCTCTCTGCAGCCTCTCCATACCTTTGCTTTTTGCTTTTCTACTCGATTTAGTATCATCAGCAAACTTAGATACACTACACTCGATCCCCTCTTCTAGGTTGTTAATGTGTTTCATGAATAGTTGTGGGCCCAGCACCGACCCCTGTGGTACACTGCTCACCACTGATTGCCAACCAGAGTAACACCCATGTATCCCACCTCTCTGCTTTCTATTAGTTAACCAATCCTTTATCCATGCTAATACATCACCCCCAACTCTATGCATCCTTATCTTATGGATAAGCCTTTTATGTGGCACCTTATCAAATGCCTTCTGGAAATCCAAGTAAATAATGTCCATCTGTTCCACTCTATGCCCTCTATCCTCAATGAACTCCAGTAAGTTTGTCATACAGGACCTGCCTTTTCTGAATCCATGCTGCGTCTGCCTGATGGATCCATTTCTTTCCAGATGCCTCGCTATTTCTTCTTAAATGATAGGTTCAAGCACTTTCCCAACTACAGATGTTAAACTAACTGGCCCGTAGTTACCTGCCTTTTTCCTACATCCTTTTTTGACAGCGGTGTGGCGTGACATTTGCCATCTTCCAATCCGCTGGAACGTGCCCAGAGTCCAGAGGAAATTTGTAAATTATCATCAAAGCCTCTACTATAACTTCTGTCATTTCTCTCAGTACCCTGGGATTCATTCCATCAGGACCAGGGGACTTATCTATCTTCAGGGCCACAAGTTTGCTCAGCACTACCTCTTTAGTGATAGCTATTGTTTGGAGGTTCTCACCTCCCATTGCATCCATAACATCTCTCTTTGGTATGTTAGATGTGTCTTCCACCCTGAAGGCCAACGCAAAATAGTCATTCAAAGCCTCTGCCATTTCCTCATTACCCAATATCAATTCCCCCTTCTCGTCCTCCAAGGTACCCACATTCACTTTATATAATTCACTTTATATAATTGTGAATTCACATTCACCCTTTTCTGCTTTATATAATTATAAAAACTTTTACTGTCTGTTTTGATATTTCGTGCTAGTTTATTTTCATATTCTAGCTTCCCTTTCATTATTGCTTGCTTTATTGGAGCTTTTTAAAGTCTTCCCAATCTTCCAGTTTCCCACTACTCTTGGCGACTGTACATACAAGCTTTTAGTTTGATGCCTTCGTTTAGTTACTCAATGCTGGCTCCCCCCACTTTTACTGTCCTTGCTTTTTACTGGAATATACTTCTGTTGAGCACCGTGAAAACTCTCTTTGAAAGACTTGCACTGTTCCTCAACCATCCCACCATATAGCCTGTGTTCCCAATCTACTGTACACTAGCCAAGTCCTCCCTCATCCCATTGTAGTTTCCATTGTTAAGGTTTTAGATCAAACTATCGAAACCTAATGAAACTATTGCACCCTGCATTTGTATGAGAAACTCAATCATACTGTCACCTTTATTTGCCCCTTCCTTTGCTTTAATGCAGTTCTTAAATTCCCTTGTCAGCCACGATTACCTATCCCCACCATTCGTGAACTTCTTCTGTGGGACATATCTATCCTGTGCCTTGTGAACTATTCCCAGAAACTTCAGCCACCTCTGTTCTGTCGTCATCCTTGCCAGTATCCTCTTCCAGTTCAACTGGGCGTGCTCCTCTCTCATGCCTCTGTAATTCCCTTTATTCCATTGTGATACTGATACGTATAACTTGTGCTTCCCCCTCTCAAATTGCAGTATGAATTCAGTCATATTGTGATCACTGCTCTTAAGGTTTCCTTTATGTTAAGCTCCCTAATAAGTTCTGGGTTATTACAAAACACACAGTCTAAGATAGCCTTTTGCCTAATAGGCTCAAGCACAAGCTGCTCTAAACAGCCATCTTGTAGGCATTCAACAAATTCCCTCTCTTGCAATCTGACACCAACCTGATTTTCCCAATCCCCTTGCATATTGAAGTCCTGCATTACAATTGTGACATTACCCTTATTACTTGCCTTTGCAATCTCAACCCCACATCTTGGCTACTATTTAGAGGCCTATATATGATTCCCATAATGGTTTTTTGACTCTTGCAGTTTCTTAACTCCTCCCACAAAGATTCAACATTCTCTGACCCCATGTCACCTCTTTCTAAAGATGTAATTCTGTCTCTTAGCAACAGAGCCACACAACCGCCTATTCCTTCCTGCCTGTCCTTTTGATAAAAGTATATCCTTTGATGTTAAGCTATCAACTATGGCCTTCTTTCAGCCGCGATGCAATGATGCTCACAACGTCATATTGATCAATCTCTAATTGCACAAGTTCATCCACCTTATTCTGAACGCTATGCACATTTAAGTACAACCCCTCAGTCCTGCAGTCTTTGCCCTTTTGAATTTTGCCTCTTTTGAATGTGCTTACTTTAGTGTTGGCGCGTGGCCAAGTGGTTAAGAAGTTCGTCTAGTGATGTGAAGGTCGCTAGTTCGAGCCTTGGCTGAGGCTGCATGTGTGCACTTGAGCGAGGCACTTAACAACACATTGCTCTGCAACGACACCGGTGCCAAGCTGTATGGGTCCTAATGCCCTTCCCTTGGACAACTTCGGTGGTGTGGAGAGGGGAGACTTGCAGCATGGGCAACTGCTGGTCTCCCATACAACCTTGCCCAGGCTTGGAAACTTACCAAGGTGCAAATCCATCACGAGACTAATGGAGGCCTACACACACCACACTTGAGGATAGCAATACATCAGCTTTTGTCATTGTGCATGCTCAATTACCAATTCATTTTATTGTCAAAATACTGACTTATCTTGGGTTCATTTCTTTTGTTAATCTATTTTCTACCATTTACTCCACAAATTCAATGAAGGAAAAGTACAATTTCTGAACTATCATTCTAACTCTTCTGAGTTGGAGTATCCAAGTGATTCCTACCTCTAGAACAGACCCAGAACGTAGGATGCTGGGCCTGACAGAACTTCCTCCACTCCCAGCCTTCCTTAGTCCAGTAGTTTTCCTTTTCATATCCTCCATCCTGCACAAAGTTCCAATATTCTCCGTTTGTTATTAGGAACTTGCTAGCGTGAAACTCTGGCACTCTACAGGAATGTATTTAGAACAGTTAAAGAGAAATATTTGCATGCATATTGCATACACAATACTAACCCCTTCCCACCTCACAGCTTTCCGGAGAACGGAGTAGGACAGCCAGCCAGTCAAGTCTGCATTGGTTTGAAAGAGCAATCCCATTCCTTTGTTTATTTTCCCTTTTAACTCTTAGAGTTGTAGAATACTATAGCATAGAAACAGAACCTTTAGCCCACTTACATGCCGACCCGGTCTCCTGCCGAGTGCCATCTATCTGCACCTGGACCACATTCCTCCCATCACCTCTCATCCATGTACCTATCCTGCACCTGCTACTTCTGCTAACAGCTCCATCTTGGGTACTATTCCCCGTAGTATCCAAGACATCTTCAAGGAGTGGTGCCTTAGAAAGGCATTGTCCATTATTAAGGACCCCTGTCGCCCAGGACGTGCCCTCTTCTCATTGCTACCATCAGGAAGGAGGTACAGAAGCCTGAAGGCACACACTCAGTGATTCAGGAACAGCTTCTTCCCCTATGCCATCCGATTCCTAAATGGACATTGAGCCTGTGAACACTAACTCTCTTTTTTTACACACATAGATACACACTTGCTGTAATTGAATTATATATTATTTTTCTTTCTATATTATCATGTATTGCATTGAATTGCTGCTGCAAAGTTCACAAATTTCACGGAACATGCCTGTTAGAATAAACCTGGCTCTGATTCTGATTAAAATGTGTCCTTTAGGCACAACATGATATTGTTACAATTGTTGCAGCTACAAGATTGAATCCCACTTTTAGACAGATAATGGGCTGAAGATGTGGACTGGTTATTCAGGGCTCTTACTAAATCCAGAACCAGTACAGTAGACATAAGTGTCTTTATATTATTACGGTAACTCTGATTCTACACCATAGTTGTTGGTTCTTTACTGACTTCCAAACAGACCTGGCAAGTTACTGCAGTTCATCGAACTGACCATTGGTTCAACAAGAACATACCCTGTTACCTAACAATCAAACAACTGAGTCACCTACTTTTCTTGAAAGCTTTATTCATTTGCACGTTTGGCTGCTTGTGCACATATCTGTAACTTCTGGTAAAGGGTTACTCCCAATGACTAGGTTCTCACCATACAGTATTTAAAACTGTTCCTGAGTCTGCTACTCCTACTCAAAGGCAATCAGCCAATTTACTGCTGTCTGTAACATGTTTTTCCGATTTCCTTTCTTTGTCCATTTCTTGGCTAAGCATATTGCTTGTGTGTGTGTGTTTAATGCAATTTGACTGTGCAAAGGCATTCTGTGCTATCCAATAGGAAGTTCACATACATACTTTGTTATCTTTTGTGCATATTCATTGTCCCAGCCATAAGATGGGAAATTCCTTGGTTTTCCAAAAGTAACTCTGGAAGCTGAGACTTTGATGAGCGGGTTGGCCAATGGCTGGAAACCTATAGGTGAGAACGAGGATGTAAATCAAACAAACACTGATGATTGCTACGGGAACACTCATTTCCTTTTTGCTTAAAATGATGCCATGCAATGAAAACAAAAGCATTACATCTGAATCTGTGCAATTTTTAAACTGTTCTATCTGAGTTCCCTCTGCCCTCTCTTTCCTTTGGTCCTCCCAGAGCACAAAGCATCTGAAGCCAGCTGGTCCCTGCCAGTATGTTTGTAAAACAGTCCTCGGGAAAATGCTTCCTGATTCCTCACTGTTTCAGCCTTGATCTCACCTGAACTGATGCCAAATCATGGGGACACCCTCTTTGCATTGTCTGAAGTAACTTGGTCATTGCTTTTGTCAGTAATTCGGGCAGTGGTTTATATAATCTTATCACCTTCAGTCCTGTCCTCAGTCACGGATGTACTTCTACATCCATATTCAGTTCGTTTCGTTGGTTAGAAATGTTCCATTCCTCTTTCCACAACAACATCACTGTGGATTCTACACACCTTTTTGAACTATCAACTTCTAATTTTAACAAAAATATTTAAAAAGATGTTTTCTTCCCACGCAGCATCCTATTATATTTCGCTCATTGGCTTTCCATTAGAATGGGGCCAAGACTATACATTGGTATTCCAACAGCTGTGATACCACTTATGCATTTAATCAACATTGCAGTTCAACTATAATGCTGTCCTTCTTGCCAAAAGGCAGTATTCACGTGTGAATCCAGAGTTATTTATTGCATCCGGTGCTCCTCTGTATTGTTGAAACCATTGGGTTTTGCAGCTAGAACATGCGAGAGTCATCTTGTGTGCTTAACAAAAAGCTGCAGCCCTTTACTTCCACTATGAACAAACCAAACACAGTCACCTTACTCTGACGTCATCACATCAGACACTGTCTCTGAAAGTGAAATGACGGTGATTGTGAATTATGTAGAACAGTTTCTATAATGAACAATATGTGTCATCGGCCACCCAGTACATGACCCGACAAGACCTGATGCAGATTGGAGGATCACTTCATCGAGCACCTTCGTTCCGCCTGCCGGGATCTTTCAGTAACCAGCCTTTAAAATTTTACTTCCCATTCCCACACTGTCATATCTGTCCATGGCTTCCTCTACTACCAGGCTGAGGGTAGACACAGATTTGTAGAACAGCACCTCATATTCCACCTTGGTCATCTTCAACCTGACAACATCAACATCAGCTCCTCTAATTTCGGGTAACTACTTGCCTCTGACCCTATTTTTGCCCCTTGTCTCACTAGCCCCCATTACCCCTTCTCTTTCCCCCTCCCCTGTTCTCTTGATCTGCCCATCATTCACACATTCCTCCCACTGGTTCCCCTCCTCATGTCTTTCCCTTTATCTCATGGTCTTCTATCAGATTCCATCTTCTTCAGCCCTTTGTCACTGTGCTCATTCACCATCATCTCAGTTGGCTTTTGCAGCATCTTCAGAATAATTTACTTTACCCCCTTTTTATTGATCCTGTCTGGGCTTGGACACTGATCTCTTTAACCTTATGACTAACTCACTAATGTGTCAGGTGCGGTCACAAGATGTAGGACACGAGAGGCCACTTCCAATCAGTCGAGAGCATAATGCCAGCCTAGGGAGATACATTTGCCATCTAGGAATGCTACACTGTGAATATGAGAAATCCACTGACCACTCTTTGAGGGGGCATATCTCCAGTTCAGAGGCCTTTGAACCAGGTGAATCGGTAGTTGACGAATTAGCACAGATGAAGTTTCCAGATGAATTCGCTCATGTTCAAATCCCATGAAAATTGCCCACTGGAAAAAAAAGATAAAAATGAGACTGGCTTTCATTTTGTTATTTTCCTTACAAGAAAAGTATTGCAATGCACTCTAGCCTTTGGGAAACAAACGGAAAAAAATGCAATAGGTTTATTTTTGCAATTCATTTGGAAGTTCAGTTAGGTTTTAATCCCAAACGTCACAGACCAGCTCGTCTCAGCACAGCTGGTGGTTTGGATGCTGGAGAAGATCTTAGACCTGCCATACATTGATGCCTGATGTTGTAGTGTGTGAAGGAAGAGAAGTGGGTACAGTTACTGTTACAAGAGAGAAAATGCTCAAAAAGCTGAAAGACCTAAAGGTACATGTCTCCTGGACCAGATGAACTGCACCCTAGGGATCTGAAAGAGGTAGCGTTAGAGATTGTGATGGCATTAGAAATAATCTTTCAAAAATCATTGGACTCTGGCATGGTGCCAGAGGACTGGAAAATTGTAAATTTTACTCCACTCTTTAAGAAAGGAGGAAGGCAGCAGAAAGGAAGTTATAGACCAGTTAGCCTGACCTCAGTGGTTGGGAAGATGTTAGAGTTAATTGTTAAGGATGAGGTGATGGAGTACTTGGTGTCACAGGACAGGATAGTACAAAGTCAGCATGGTTTCCTTCAGGGAAAATCTTGCCTGATGAACCTACTCGAGTTCTTTGAGGAGATTACAAGTAGGATAGATAAAAGGGATGTAGTGGATGTTGTATATTTGGATTTTCAGAAGGCATTTGACAAGGTGCCACACATGAGGCTGCTTACTAAGTTAAGAGCCCATGGTTTAACAGGAATGTTACTAACATGGCTAGAACATTGGCTGATTGGTAGGAGGCAGCGAGTGGGAATAAAAGAATCCTTTTCCGGTTGGCTGCCAGTGACTAGTGGTGTTCCGCAAGGGTCAGTGTTGGAACCACTTCTTTTTATGCTGTATATCAATGATTTAGGTAATGGAATAGATGGCTTTGTTGCCAATTTGCAGATGATACGAAGATTGGTGGAGGGGCAGGTAGTGTTGAGGATACAGGTAGGATGCAAAAGGACTTAGATTAGGAGAATGGGCAAGTAAGTGGCAAATGAAATACAATGTTGAAAAATGATCATGCACTTTGGTGGTAGAAATATATGTGCAAACTATTTTCTAAATGGGGAGAAAATCCAAACATCTGAGATGCAGAGGGACTTGGGAGTCCTTGTGCAGAATACCCTGAAGGCTAACTTGCAGGTTGAGTCGGTGGTGAGGAAGGCAAATGCAATGTTAGCATTCATTTCAAGTGGTCTAGAATACAAGAGCAAGGATGTGATGCTGAGGCTTTAAAAGGCACTGATGAGGCCTCAGCTTGAGTACTATGAGCAGTTTTGGGCTTCTCATCTTAGATGTGCTGGCATTGGAGAGGGTCCAGAGGAGGTTCACAAGGATGATTCCAGGAATGAAAGGGTTATCATACAAGGAACGTTTGATGGTCTGGGTCTGTAATCATTGGAATTTAGAAGGATGAGGGGGATCTCACTAAAACCTTTCGAATGTTGAAAGGCCTAGGCAGAGTAGATGTGGAAAGGACTTTCCCCATGGTGGAAGAGGCTAGGACAAGAGGGCACCGCCTCAGGAAAGAAAGGCGTCCTTACAAAACAGAGATGCAGCAAAACTGCTTTAGCCAGAGGGTGATGAATCTGTGGAATTTGTTGCCACAGGCAGCTGTGGAGGCCAAGTCTTTATGTATATTTGAGGCAGAGATTTATAGATTCTTGATTGGTCAGGGCATGAAGGGATAAGGGGAGAAGACCGGGAACTGGGGTTGTGGAGGAGATAGAAAAAAAGATCTGCCATGATTGAATGACGGAGCAGACTTAATAGGCCAGATGGCCTAATTCTGCTCCTATGTCTTATGGTCTTAAATAAGAAAAGGAAAAAGTTCATCACAGAGTTGTCCCTTCTAATGGCTGAGCTGAACTCTGTGATAAGGGACATAAGAATGTGCAAAATTACAGCACAGGAAAAGGCCCTTCAAACCTTGATGTTGTGCCTTTGCTGAAGTTTTATTGAAATAGTTCACATTTGATTAGGTTCATTTTACAAGAAACAGACAGATTGATTAGTCACAAAAAACTCCCACCCAGCAGCTTCTGTTGTTGATTACATCATTGTTAGTGATATAGGGATCCAAGATGGCGGCGCGATGCAGCTTGCAGCGGCCACTCTGGAGCTGATTATCTGTTATTTGTGAAGTGGTGTGCCGTGAGCAATCGTAATCGATTGAAAACGGACGTGGAAGCACAGAGAAACATCGGGAAATCTCCAGGAAGACCTTCTTCGTTGCTGCTGCTGCTGTGAGGTCCGGGACTCTGCTGGGAAGAACAGGCCCCCAGTCCTCGGGGTCGCCTTGCCGATGGCCGTTGGCGGGGCTGTCTTAATACGCTCGGCAGAGGATGGAGCTCGGAGAAGCTGTGCCAGAGGGCATGGTCGTCGGCTCGGAGATTCGACGAACTCGGAGTCCTTTCGACGGACTCAGGTCGCTTTCGGTGTGTGCTGCGTCTGCGAGGCTGGTTTCGACGGAGCTTCCATTGTGTGCTGCGTCTGTGAGGCTGAGTCGGGCGCCGCCGTGGAAGTCCATAGCGGGGGTATTCCCTTCTGCTGCCGGTGTGGGATGGCGAGTCTGTTGGGACCCTGGGGACTTGTGGAAACTGTGGTGATTTCTTTTGAACTCACAGTCCTTTAACATCTTTGGACTATTTTTACTGTGCCCATAGTCTGTTTTTTATCAATTATGCTATTTGCACTGTTGTAACTATATGTTGTAATTATGTGGTTTTGTGCAGGTCTCGTAGCTTTAGTTTTTGGTCTTGTTTGTCTGGTGGATTTGGAGCTCCTTTCCGGGAAATGCGCTAAGACGGTAGCGTGATATTAATACACAGCAGTCTCTCCGGACTCTGGATTGGGGATTGCCAAACGTTATGTGGATTTTCTGGTGTAGTCTGTTTTGTCATGTGCTTTTGTGATATCATTCCGGAGAACGTTGTCTCATTTTTTAACTGCATTGCATTTGTGGTTTCTAAATGACAATAAACTGAATCTGAATCTGAATCTGATTAGTATGGGGAATGGAAAAGGGTTTTATTTCAGGTACCCTGCGGAGGCATAGAAGAATGCCAGTACAAGTCTCCTTTCACATCCTGTGTCAAATACCCAAGTCAGATACTGCATGGATCAGGTGAAAATCAAGCCTCCTTTTACACTTGTACATCAGACCTTCTCAGGCTATGAAATAAGCTGCAATTAAAGTTGCCTCTATATTGTCCATTGAAGCACTCTCCACCCTGGGGAAGGCTTATTATTAGTAATGTTTTATTATTATTATTATTATTATTATTATTATTATTATTACTACTAGTGAGGTATGCCACCAACATAACATCTCCTGGAATTTCCCTGACTTCAGCCTAACTTCCACATAGGTTTATTTTTGTTAATAGTAGCAGAGAGTTTGAATGAGGAATGAACAAAGTTGACAAGACAGTACATTTTACTCCACCATAGAGCTCTTTGTATCTTAAATTAAATAGAAGAATGTTCACCTCCTTACCCAAGGACTGTCCATTGTTATTGGAAGCTCTAGTGCAGTCTCCTGAATGACTTTACGAACTACATCCCGTATCTTCCTCCGGTACTCAACACATTCCTTTAACGTAGGCCAGTTGAAACTTCCCCCCAGCCGACAATTCTCCTGATGATATTGAAACAGCTTTTGACAAACTGCAAGGTTATGAAGCATTTGAAAAGACAATTCGTGCATTTACGTCTTCCCTTTGAGCTCCTATAGAGTATCATCTGGCCAGCCTCTGACCTGCGTGAGTTGAACTCACCAGGGAAGTGGAGACGACATTGGCAGAGATCTAAAACCAGCCATCAATGCACCCTTTCAATGTAATTTGGAAATCTTAAGCAGAAAGTGGATGACAGGCAAGGCTAGGGTCAGATTTGACTTGATGAACTGCTGTCGATGGAATAGGTGGCCAAGACTGCCTGGATGCACATGGAAAATGCTCACCTGACCTCACTGAAGGTAGAAATATACTTAAACTTGATCCTAAACATAGCTTTCAATACATCAGTTTTTCAAACTATTGGCCATCTCATCTATAAATTCTTCCAGTGCCTCTGCCTCCATGATGGGCTGGTGTAGAGAATTTGAGAGATTCACCACCCTCTGTGAGAAGAAACTCCTGTGGACCTCAGTTTTAAATAACCACTGCTTCTAATGCAATGATGTTTCCTCATCTGAGACTCTTCCACTAGTGAAAACATCTCGACAACAATACATTGTCAGCACTACCTCCTGCCCTCTCCCTTTGCATCTTATAGTATCAATTAGATTATCCTTCACTCTCCTAAACCCCAAAGAATCCAACATGGTTTATAGATCAAACCATATTCCAGAAATTAACCCAGGAAATCTAATGTTACTTTTCTTCTACAGTTCCTTATTCACTCCAGAATTGTTGTTCTCTACTAGTTCTGGGAATTCTTATGCCTTCTATATTTGTTTAATTTCCCAGTGCATTTATCATTCACTGATATAATTTTTCCTGTTTCAACCCATAAGTGATTCACATGAGTTCTTGCTAATCACTTCCTTTCTCCACAAACATGTGAGTCTATTTTAAAGCTCTTCACTTGTCTACTCATATATTATTCTTATCAATGCCATGGCATTCCCTTTGCTGAATTCTGAATATTTTCCCATCCTCATGCTTACTGCTCCTTTGAGTACGCACACTGGAACCCAGCCAATAAACTGTAAATAAATACAACTTGACATTTGAAATGCCTGCACCCCAATCCCTGCCCGCTATTGAAAACATTTTACACACCGTGTCATCCCAGGACATCTCATCCACTCCCGCCTCAAAGAGAGCTTCAAATTTAGGTTCCACTTGCTCCTGTGGATGACAAAACAAACAGCAACTTGTATAACCATGATGTCCAGCTTCTCATATTTAAACATCAAACAGTACAGCACAGGATGAACCCTTTGACCCATGTTGTTCTGACGCAAGCAATCACTTGTTCCAATGAAGCAATGAGAGATTTAAAAAGAGCTCAGGGCCTTTTGGGACTTCTTGATGGGCTTCAGTCATAGCAATCTGTTAGGCATTTTGTAAAGGACAAATAGAAGAAATTGGGTTTAAGTGGAATGGCCGTTGTGGGAGTGATCATAGTTGGACCGGATCAGTGGTAGAGTGCTTAGTTTTAGGCTTTGGCTCAAGAGACTCAGGCGAGAAGAGGCAAAGGCCAAGCTAAGTTTCCATCTTTCTTTGTATATTACTACATACATAGTGCAGCGGCAATGGATCCAAGATCAGTGGTATGTTCTTTATGTGAGATGTGGGAACTCTGGGAGACTACATCTACACGAGGCATTTCCAGCTGTAGCTTCTTACAAACCATGTCAGGGAACAGGACCTGCAGCTGGCCAACCTTAGGCTTTTACTAGAGAATGAAGAGCTGATAGATAGGAGCAATATGGTGGTATAACCCCTAAGAGGCAGGAGGCAGATAGCAAGGTTACTGTCAGGAGAGGGAAAGGAAATAGGTAGTTCTGGATTGGATGTTATGTAATGATCCAGATTTGATTAGGGAGCTTAAGGTAAAGGAACCCTTACAGCAGTGATTACAATATTCACCCTGTACCTGGAGAGGGAGAAGCTAAACTCAGATGTATCAGCTTACAGTGGAATAAAGGTAATTACAGAGGCATGAGAGAGGAGCTGGCCAACATTGATTGGAAGGGGACAGTAACAGGGATGGTGGCAGAACAGCAATGATTGGAGTTTCTAGAAGCAGATGGAATGGTTCAGGAAGACTGGAAAATTACATATGCCACTCCCCTCTTTAAGAAGCAAAAGACAGGAAATTATAGGCCGGTTAGCCTAACTTCAGTTGTTGGGAAGATGTTGGAGTGCTGTATTAAGTATGAGGTTTCAGGGTACTTGGAGGCACATGATAAAATAGGCTGAAGTCTGCATGGTTTCCTTAAGGGAAAATCTTGCCTGAAAAATATTTTAAAAAATTCTTTGTGGAAATAACAGGCAGGGTAAATAAAAGAGAGTCAGTGGATGTTATTTGATTTTCAGAAGTACTTTGGCAAGGCTGCTAAACAAGAACAGAGCCCGTGGTATTACAAGAAAGATACCAGCATGGATTGAAGATTGGCTGACTAGCAGGAGGCAAAGAGTGGGAATAAAGGGGGCCTTCTCTGTTTGACTGTTGGTGACTAGTGTTGTTCCGCACAGGTTGATATTGGGACCACTTCTTTTCATGTTATATGTCATTGATTTGGATGATGGAATTGATGGGCTTTGTCATCAAGTTTGTAGATGATACAAAGATAGGTGGAGGGGCAGGTAGTGTTGAGGAGGCAGGGAGTCTACAGAAGGACTTGCATAGATTAGGAGAAGGGGCAAAGTGGCAGATGGAATGCAGTGGAGGGAAGGGCATGGCCTTGCTTTTGTAAAAGAAATAAAGGCATAGACTATTTTCTAAATGGGGGAATATTCAGAAATCAGAAGAGCAAGGGGACTTGGAAGTCCTAGTGAAGGATTCCTAAAGATTAATTTACAGGGTGAGTCAGTGGTAAGGATGGCAAATGCAATGTTGGTATTCATTTCAAAAGGACTAGCACGTAAGAGCAAGGATGTAAGTGCTGACACTTTATAAGGCATTGGTCAGGCCACACTTGGAGTAATGTGAGCAGATTTGGGCTGCTTATCTAGGAAAGGATGTGCTGGAATTGGGGAGGATCCAGAGGAGGTCCACAAGAATGATCCCAGCAATGAAAGGGTTAATGTATGAGGAGTGTTTGATGGTTCTGGGCTGTACTTGCTGGAGTTAAGAAGAATGGTGGGGGAGGGGTGGGAAATCTCATTGAATATTGAAAGGCCTAGATAGAGTGGATGTTTCCTATAGTTGGGGAGTCTAGGACCATATGGCAGAGCCTAAGAATAGTAAGCTGTCTCCTTAGAACAGAGATAAGAAGGAATTTCTTTAGCCAGATGGCAGTGATTCTGTGGAATTCATTGCCAGAGACAGCTGTGGAGCCAAATCAATGGGTATATTTAAAGTAAAAATTGGTAGTTTTTTGATTAGTAAGTGTGTCAAAAGTTATAGGGAGAAGGCATCAAAGGATATGGCAAGAAGGCAGATGTGTGGGGTTAAGTGGGATCTGGGATCAGCCATGATGGAATGGCAGAGCAGACTCGATGGGCTGAATGGCTTAATTCTTCTCCTCTATCTTATGGCCTTATGGTCTGAGGCAGGAGAATGGGGTTGAGTGGGATAATAAATCAGCCAAGATGGAATGAAGGAGCAGATCCAATAAGAAGGTGTTAAAGGTCAGTCATATGACCCCTAGCCAATAACACTGAGAGGTAATGTTTCAACTGGCAAGGAATGAGTATAAAAGCAGAGGGTTTCAGTTACAAGGTAGTGGTGACTCTCTCTAGAGGCCCACCATCATGGATGTGAAATGTGCCTCAGATGTGGAGATTCGAAATGGGACTATGAGGAACACACAGCCAGTGGAGTCTCCTTTTTACTGGTATTACCTTTTCTACTTTTTGATTGTTCAGGGAAGGTCAAGAAAACTTTGTAGTTGTGCACACAAGTATTGGATTGTGCAGATTCGCGTGTTCTTCCACTGAGACAATAAAGGCATTTGTTGATAATTACAGATTCTCTCTGTGCCTTCCTGATCATTATTACTAAGGGGAAGATCCTTGTGAAACTGCCCTCCACTTACCCTAACTGATGTCTTCTGGTATATTTACATAGGTTCCTTAAGGTTGTTATAGCCGGAGGTGGTAGTGGGGTAAGCTCCCACTATCTATTAAATTCTTCCAATGTTGTGCTTCTGAAATAGTCTCTGATGACCAGGTCCAGCTCCTGGCCTTCATGTGTGGCTTAACAATTAAGCCCAGTGGAACTATTACTACTGACAGGAGAAGGGGCAAAGGTGGTTACTGGTGCCTTAAAACCAGTTGCTTCAGGCAGATGGGGCTTGTCAGTTGTGACTGGCAGCTCATCTAGGAGAAGGAAAACTGATCTCAAACTTCTGCTGCCTTGCAGCTATCCCCGCTCATGGAGAAGGCTTCAGGAGGACACCCGGAGGAAAAATCTGGAGCTGGAGCCCCCAGGGTGGTCCTATGTTTAGTTCAACACTGACTGACAACTCCTGTGGCACTGAAAGTGTATACAGTAATCTATACAATTACATATATGCAATGTACACACATACACTTTCTGTTCTGGACTAGCTAATGCTTCCTGGGACATACAGTAGTTGTATTTGTTCTTTATGTTCTGAGAATGAAAGTCAAACTTGGAAGGCATTTAATCCAGATGCAGTCTAGTATAGCCAGGTTCACACACTTCAATCAGCCACAACGATGGATCATCAGGAACAGAAAGCATTGCCAAATGGATGGACTGGGCTTTATAATCAGACAGGCCAACAGGCAGTAGGTGGCACAGGTAAATAATTTTGTTGGTGCCTGGCTGAAACCAAAAGTAGACAACTGGAACTGTCAGCCCCCTCTCTACAAGCCTTTCAGTTAAAGACTTGATCAGGCAGAGGTAGATACATCCTGACCCTATTAATTTGCAACCTGATCTTCTATTGTTGGTGCTCAAGAATGAGAATGCAACCTTTGATCCACATTTTATTTTTGATGTGAACTTTGGCTCTGTTGACTGCACGTTTTACTCTGAATGTAAATTTTATAGAGTCCAGTGTCCCATTCCAGAAGCCTGAAACCAAAATCAATACTGAAGCTCAAATTGTAAGCATGGTTGTTCAGACAAAATGCCAAAACATTTCAATGGATGTAAAAAAAAAATCCCTTTGAGATTTATTCAAAAAAGTAGGACTGTTCTCCTTGGTTGACAAGATAATTTCATACCTCAGGTGACAACTCGCAGATTATTCTGTCATTATTACACTTTTTTTGTGTGAGGTTAGCTGTACCCAAGTTCACAGTGGCTGTACTTCAAAAAAGTACTGAGTTGCCTGCTCGGAGTCCTGGGCATCTGGGAATTGAGGTAATGCAACACTTTTCATTTTCATGTAATGCCATTTTCAAACTAAAACCAACTCCAGGTGAATGACACATTAAATCTAAATTAAAGCTCACTCAAATTGTTCCCGGAATTGTCCCTGGAAGCAGTTAATATGAACCATGAACATTTGACGGTCGTCTGCTATCCAAATGGTTCTCTGCTAATGGCAGGATCAGATTTTAGTGATGTCTTTTCTATATTGCATTCATAGAGCAGGATCATTTAGGGGAGAAATTACCACTGGGACGATGGGAGAGTCAGCACAATCAGACCTTGATAACAGGCATTGCCTTGAGAAAATAAGAGGGAGAAAATTCAAAAGAAATGTCAAGTTCTCTCACTGACAGCACCATGCAACATTATTAATATTTCAGGACTTTGATTATTCATGTCAACCTAGCAATCACATTAAACACAAGGGATTGGACAAAATAAATAAAAGAATGCAATACTATTTCTTTCTTTGACCTGATTTTAAACGTGTTTGTTCAAGATTAATGCCATATGAAGTATTTACTCTAGTTTCCCAGGAGATGATCTGTAATAGTCATGGATTTCTGTCACTTTTACCTTAATGAGGCCAGAGAGCAACAGTTTGTTGATGTAAAACACTGAAGGATGGCAGAAGTAGAAGATCAGAGGCAACCGTAGTTGGTTTGGGCACAGGTTGAAGCTGGACTCATCTGGAAGAACAAACAGAACCAGATAATAATTAATAATTCACTGCATATCCTACATTTACACTGGAAAAGAACAGATATTTCAAGTACTTTCTGAAATACGCTTGCTCTTCCAAGAAAATGAAAAGGGATGACTTTTAACCAACAATAGGTGCGGTTGGCTCAGGCATTTAACACAGAAGAGGGACATCATAGTAAGTTTAAAAGTGGTGAACAAAAGTGAAGAGAAACAACACAAACTGCAGATTAAAGCTGAGTACAGGATTAACTCATTGAATGACAGAAAAATAACCAGAGACCGAAACAGGATTAACCACTGCATTCTTTTTGGTCCGCAACCAGTAAAACTTCTAATCTCACCTAAAGCATATGAGAATTGGCTTATTGTCATCTGGTGCTGTGGCTCTTAGAGGGGAAGCCAAAGGTATGTACTCGGTTTCTTGGGTGTGTCTGATCAAACAATTTCTAACACAGTACCAAGAATGGAATCAAAGATGCAACCAAGATCATTTCAGACCCATGTTTGAGAGGCAGTTTAACTACGCTTTAAACCTTGTGGTTGAATGGGTTGGCCTGGGTCTAATCTCGTTGGATCTGGCTTGTTGACTGTGGTCCACACCCACTTGCCCTTACCTGGGGGGGGGGGGGGGTGGAATTCGGAGGTGGCGCCTCTACACTTGTGAAGAGTGTCGAGACCTCTCTGATAACAAGCCACAGTGGGCATGCCTTGGAAATCCTACTCCTGCAATCTTTAACAAAGGAGAAAGGAGAGGGGGAGAGGGGGAGGGTGGGCGGGGTTTTAACACTAGTCTTACTTACAGTGTCTACTGTAAGTAAGACTACTTTGCAATGTTTAAATATCTTTGATATTTACAGGCATTTAAAATACAAAATTAATGCAACTGGTTAAGAAAAAAATCAAAATGAAGTTAATTAAAACACATTAAAACATTTACAAACCAGTAAAAATATTGAACCTGAGTAAACTAATTCCTTTTCTATGGACTAAGAATTCCCATTAAAATGATCTTTCCTCAGGTCTAACTGGCACAATGCTGGGAATCCCAACTAGATTGGACTCTGCTTGTGAGTGGAGTTGCCATATAGAGTTCAGCGATAGTACAGAGTGAGAGCTGGGAGCATTTGTTACTCAGTCAGTCGTGGATATGAGTAGGAAACAATTCAATGCTTGGGAGCTGCATTGAACAGATACAAGTTCAAGTTTAGCCTTTCCTTCCACTGTTCTTTCCAGTGGGAAAGGGCAGGCTGCTCTGAGATTAGTGACTCTGCTACTTCACAATTACATTGCGTGCTAGAATTTAAACAATCAAACCCAAAAGGGACAATCACAAGTCACTGTTAAACGTAGATAGATCAACGAAGAAACAGTGCTGTGAAACTGAAACCATTTGTTCATGTTATGTACAATTCCCAAATAAATTAGCTTTCTGCAAGTCAAATCACGCAACCATTCATTGTCCTTCAGTTCAGCACCTTTCAGGAGCCTTGGCCTGGTCATATCTGTTCATGATTCCCCTGAGTTCAGCCACAGACAACATCTCATGCACGTGTTATTGTGCATTAAGGTGCAACTCACAACCTTTGTTTATTTAAGCACAAAAATACAAAGACTAGACTTTGCAGCAGAGAGACACAAGTCAACAGGTTCTTGAGGTGACTTTGTACTTGGTTGGTCTGGTTGCTGAAGCATAATTATAAGTTCCTTCAAAGAATGTAGCACTGTATGTTCCTCAGACTTACACAGTGGATCGGAGGTGTGCAATAAGGTAAAGGGACCTGGGAATACAGATCCACAATTCCTTGAAAGTGGCATCACAAGTAGATGGATTTATAAAAAGAGCTTCTACTGCACTGGGTTTCATTGGGAAGTTCTGCTGAAGTTGTATAGGATACTGGTGAGGCTTCATTTGGGGACAGTGTGCAGTTCTCATCATCTACTCCTAGAAAGATATTAATAAGATTAAAAGCTGCAGAGAAAAATTACCAGGATGCTTCTGGTACTTGAGGCAAGTTTGAATAGGTTAGGACTTCATTCTCTGGATCGTAGAAAAATGAGGGGCGATCTTATGGAGCTATGTGAAGTTTGAGAGGAGCAGTACAGATAGGGTGAATGCACGCAGGCTCAGGTTGGCGAGAGATCATTGGCAGGGTGAAAGGTGTGATATTTAAGGGCAACCTGAGAGGGAACTTCTCCACTTAGAGGGTGGTGCGAGTGTGAAGTGGTGGATGTGGGTTCAATTGTAACTTTTACGAGAACTTTGGAGGAGTACATGGATGAGAAGGCTTGGGAGGGTTATGGTCCGGGTGCACTTATATGGGACTAGACAGAAGACCAGAACAGCATGGATGGGATGGGCCAAAGGGCCTTTTTCTGTGCTTTGGTGCTCTATGACTCTGCGACTCAGTGCAAAATGCTGCAACATCAGCCACTACCTGAGAGTGGTGTGGGACCAAACAGTGGACAGGGCTGCACTGGCAGTGGCTTCACCCAAGAGAGCTGCTTCCTCCCTGACCTGTTTTCCCTCATCTCCTTCTGCACCTGCTCAGTGGCAAGGAGAGAGGTATTTTAAGTTCTTTACAGTGGTCAGTACAGCAATAATGGAGTAACTGAATGGTCCGTCAGGGTGTGCAGTATAGTTTTATCAATAAGAGTCAGCACAGAAGTAAGGACCTTTGGTCCATACGTGTCCATTCTGACCAAACAGTAGCTTCATGGCTAATCCCATTTCCCAACTCTTGGCTCTTGTGCCTCTAAACTCTTATCTCCCATATACTTCGTAGTGACTGTGACTAAACCACTGGAGAAGTTGTGGATATGAAAGTCTTCATTCATCACAACAAACAGACATTCTCATAAAGACCCTCAGAATCAGGTTTAATATCACTGGCATATCATGAAATTTGTTGTATGGTAGCAGTACATTGCAAAACATAATACCAAGAACTGCAAATTACAGTAAGTATATTGTTATGCCATCGGCCCCCTCCTTTGTGAGAATCTCAAGAACCCTAGTCAAGGGGGGGTCAACTGACCCAAAAGAGGAAGAGACGTGCTGAATGGACGCAGAAAAATGGGAGAGAGAGAGAGAGACCACGTTCTCCCAAGAAGCAGAATAAAGGTGACATTGACAATTGTCTCATGGAGACCACGTGAAAAGCCCTCGGGCAAAGTGGGCTGGTTGAGAGAGAGATCGCATCACCTGCAACCTGATTGACACCTGCGATCCCGTGAAGAAGTATAAAGGAGTGTCTGAGGGGGGGGGGGGAACCCTCAGACGCACCCAGGAGACGAAGGAAGCACGATATCGATTCCCGTGGGAGCGGGAAGCCATTCTGAAGGAAGCCACGTGCGTTAGATTCCAACTTTTGAATCTGTGGCTAGAACCAACGAAAGACTGCTTTTAGCTAACAACGGGGAAGTCTGCGCCCCTGATTCCAAGGATTTGCTCTGCCAAGACGACGGGCAAGTGTTTATCTTTTCCAAATCATCTCTTTCTCTCTACAACGTGAAAACCCCAGCGGTTCCCAAAAGGGAAAAGCCTGCAAACTTCTGAGTGACTCTTTATATTTCAATTGGACTCTGTATTAACCCCTAGACAACTGTAGAGCTTATTTCTGATTGATTATGGTTACACCGGTGTTTTAGATTGAGTTTGACGATGTATATGATCTGAATGTTTTGTATTAACCATACGTTTGTGCCCTTTTCGAATAAAACGTTTGAAAATAGTAGCATCCGACTCAGCTGATCCATCTATCTTTGCTGGTAAGTTACCTGGTTACGGGGTTACGTAACAAGATATATATTTAAAAAGTTAAATTAAGTAAGTCATACAAAAAGAAAAAAAAGTAGTGAGGTAGTATTCATGGGTCCAATGTCCATTTAGAAATCCAATGGTAGAGAGGAAGAAGCTGTTCCTGAATCATTGAGCGTGTGTCTTCAGGCTCCGGTACCTTCGGCCTGATGGTATCAATGAGAAGTGGGGATGTCCAGGATGATTAGGATCCTTAATGATGGATGCCAACTTTTTGAGGCATCATTCCTTGAAGATGTCCTGGATGCTGGGGAGAGGAGTGCCTATGGTGGAGCTAACTGGGTTCACACCTTTCTGCAGCTTATTTTGATCCTGTGCCATGCCCAACAGTGATGTAGCCAGTTAGAATGATCTCCATGATATATCTGTAGAAGTTTGTGAGTTTCTTTGTTGACATACCAAATCTCTTCAAACTCCTAATGAAATATAACCACCGTAGTGCCTTCTTTGTAAATGCATTGATACGTTGAGCTCAGGATAGATCCTCACAGATGTTGACACCCAGGAACTTGAAGCTGCTCACACTTTCCACTTTTGACTGCTCGATGAAAACTGGTGTGTGTTCCCTGTTCTTACCCTTTTTGAAGTTCACAACTCTCCTGGTAGAGTTCTTCAAACTCAAAAGCACATCACATTTTAATACCCTTAAGATCAAAGGTAACAGTAGGTGATTTAATACAATCTCAATAGTTAAAATGACATTGTTTACTTCTATACTTTGCATTGACAAATGGTTTCTCTGAGATATATATTTACCGTGGAAACACTTTGTAATTGATAAGACTCATCTGAAGGTTCAAAAGCCTTGGCTGGGAGAAATTAATTAACACAAATATTCTAAAAATACTTCTGTCAACAGAGAGCCAGATACCCAACGTTAATGTTGCCAAGGCTGTTTCTGAATAAACAATGATCTAAGTACACAAAACTATTGATTGCCTATACCCGTGACCATATTTGATATGCTAATTGACAATGTCAGTCTGGTCTGCCGACTGGAACTCAAGTCACAATGGTGCAAATAACTTAGCCCAGGTTGCCTGGTTTGATGCAGGCCAGTTAACACAACCCCACTGCCTTAATGTTTGGCTGATATATATACAAACATCTCAAAGTCACCATTTTGCAAACCATCTCTCTTACAGACAGTATTGTTTATTTGCAAAGCTTTGCTTTTAACCTCAATTTGCTGCTTGCTATTTACAATTCACATTAAGAACTGAATATTGGTTCTTGCTTGATTTCAATATCTGCTACATTCGCATAAATACAGGATATTCCCTAACAAACTTGGAGTATTCTGTGCAGTTTTGGTCACTGAATTACAGGAAGGATATTAATAAGGTTGTAAGAGTGCAGAGAAGTGTAATGGGGTTTTTTCTTTTTCTTTGTTACTGTGTATGTAATCAAAATGGCGTCTTTGTTTTGTTAAAAGTAGGAATGCTGGCGCCTGTGTTAATAGTAGGAATGTTAGCGTCTTTGTTATGATAAGTGCTGGAAGCTTGTTTGGGACTGTAAACTGATTGTTGGCAGGATTTTGGGGAGTTGGGGCGATGGAGTGAGAGAGAGAGGACGGGATGCTGGAAGCTGGGCGACGGTCCCCGGCCCAAGGTTTCGGTGATGAGAGGAGACGGAGACAGAGGAGTGTGGAGCGTCTGGTCGACCACCGTGGGGGTCCCAGGAGGCGGGTCGAGGAGTCGAGGGGATCGAATGCCAAAATACTTCAGTAATTGAGCTCCAACGATTGTGCACGAAGTGGTTTGGACTTTGATAAGTTTGGCGCCTTTTCTTTTTTTTCTCTTATTCATATATACTGTATCGTTAGTAATCGCTTAGTTATAGTAATCTTTATAAATTGTACTCATTTAATCGCATAAGGTGTACTATCTGTTTTTGGGCGAGGCGGGGACATCACACAGCATCCACACCAGCTGATTACCCAGTTTGGCGGGGCCGAAGGCTGCTCCCCCTAGACTAGAACGAGTTTGAGCGATGCCTGAGGCGACCCAGGGGTTACATTGTGGGTGCTCGTCCGGGATTGATTTCTGTGGAAGATGTGTGATCGCCCTCTTTGAATTGTGTCTGCGGTGAAGAGCTGGTGTGCCTTTGTGGGTGTGCGATTGCTGGTTGTCTCTGCATGTGTGTTGGGTAGGGTGGCTGCTGTTGGTAGCCCGGGGGTCGTTGTTCGAGTTCCGACTAGCGCTGACGAAATGGTGGTGGTACCATGGGTTGTCCGTACTGTTTGGAGAGTGAGGAGTGACAGGTTGGGATGTTTCAGCTATGGTGGGCTCCGCACGGTTGTTTGAATAATGTCCAGCCCTAAAGGGGCGGAGACGTGTGTGGTGAACTAGATATACCTGTCTGACTGCTCCTGTGGCTCCTCCCACAGACCCTGCTAACTGCTCCTGTGGCTCCTCCCACAGACCCCTGTATAAAGGCGACTGTGGGCTGCTGCTCTCCCTCATTTTTCCCAGGATGTAGTGTTGTTTATTCTTCCAATCAATAAAAGCCGATATCTCGTTTCCTACGTCTCAGCGTGAGTTATTGATGGTGCATCAATTTTATTGACTGGAAGTTAAAACATGGAAACCGTTTTACGCCCAGAACGCTTAGATTTGGACCCCCAAGACCCTGAGGCAGCTCTTGCCTTTGAACACTGGCTTGTATGCTTCCAATCATACTTGGAGGAGGTTTGTGCCACCGACTCAGCTGTTAGGCTCAGACTTCTCCTCTCGAGGGTCGCCCCAAAAGTTTATTCATTCATCAGGGACCTCTCGACCTACAAGGGGGCGCTTGACGCCCTCAAAAGACAGTACCTGCGGCCGGTGAACGCAGTTTATGCCCGGCATCGCTTGGCAACACGAAAACAGCAGCCTACGGAGTCGACTGCTGAATTTCTCCGAGCTCTACAGGCACTCGTGCGGACTTGCGACTGCCAAACGCTCACAGCGGAACAGCATGCGGAACTCTTGGTCCGAGACGCTTTTGTGACTGGAGTCAGGTCAGTGTATTTGCGCCAGCGGCTGCTGGAAAAAGCTGATCTTACCTTACGCTCAGCGATAGAGACGGCTGATACGTTGGAGGCTGCACAGCTGTACGCTGAGGCGGTCCAGCCGTGCGATTCCCCGGTTCCGAGCGAATTCGCCAACACCGCTGTCAGTCGCGGTATCACGAACTCCTCGAATTCGCCAGGTATAAAACTCTGTTACTTTTGTGGGCTTCAGAAACATTCCAGAAACAGCTGTCCGGCTCGCGAAGCAACTTGTTCCAGCTGCGGGAAGAAGGGCCATTTCGCCAAAGTCTGTAAATCTAAAACGCGCCCGGGGTCGAGCAGCGCTGCGTCTGAGACCTGGGGGCCGCCATTTTGCATGCCCGGATGTGGACAACCATCTTTGCCGGCGTCACCATGCCCGGCCCCTACCTACCCGTGTGCGACCTGGGAGCCGCCATCTTGCATGCCCGGATGTGAGCGGCCATCTTTGCCGGCGTCACCAGGCCCCGCCCCCGACTCGCCCCGTTCAACGCTGGCTACCGTGACCCTCGATCAAAGCGCTCCGCACCAGCTCGCAAGGTCGATGATGGACATCCTGGTGGAGGGGCACAGGACTAGCTGCCTGTTTGACACAGGCAGCACTGAGAGTTTTATTGACCCAGCCACAGTGCAACGCTGTGGACTCGTGACACGGCCGGCACGTCAGAAGATCACCTTGGCTTCTGGGTCGCATTCCACAGACATCCGGGTGGGTTGTGTAGCGACATTGGTGGTGCAGGGCACAGAGTATCGGAACTTTGCGTTCCTGGTCATGCCTCGCCTGTGCGCACCTGTGCTGTTGGGGCTCGACTTCCAGAGCCATCTCAAAAGTGTGACTATGGCATATGACGGGCCCCTCCCACCACTCACTGTCAGGAATCCTCAGTTTGGTGGGACTTCGCCATATACTCCGTTACCACACGCACATACACACCGAACCACACATCCCGCCCAGCACCATGCCGATAGCTGTGCTACTGACACTACTTGCAGCCTCTCCACCCTCAAGATCCCTCCCCCATCGCTGTTCACCAACCTGACCCCCGACTGTAAACCTGTGGCAACTAAAAGTAGGAGGTACAGTGCAGGGGACAGGGCCTTTATTCATTCAGAGGTGCAGTGGCTGCTCGGGGAGGGGATCATTGAGCCGAGCACAAGCCCATGGCGGTCCCAGGTGGTTGTTGTTCGGACTGGGCAGAAAAATAGGATGGTTGTGGACTATAGCCAGACCATCAATAGATTCACGCAGCTTGACGCGTACCCCCTACCCCGCATCGCGGATATGGTCAACCAGATAGCTCTGTACAAGGTGTACTCGACAATAGATCTGAAATCCGCTTATCACCAGCTCCCCATCCGTCCAGAGGACCGCCCCTACACCGCCTTCGAGGCGGGTGGCAGGCTCTATCACTTCCTGCGCGTCCCATTTGGTGTCACAAATGGGGTCTCAGTCTTCAAGAGGGAGATGGACCGGATGGTGGACCAGTACAAACTGAAGGCCACATTTCCCTATCTAGATAACATCACCATCTGTGGTCGCGACTGGTCGGATCACGACGCCAACCTCCAACGATTTTTCCAAGTGGCCGAAGCTTTGAACCTCACTTATAACAAGGACAAGTGTGTGTTCAGGACCACACGACTCGCTATCCTTGGGTATGTCGTGGAGAACGGGGTCATTGGCCCTGACCCCGACCGTATGCGCCCCCTGTTAGAACTCCCTCTTCCCACCACTCTCAAGGCCCTCCGGCGGTGCCTGGGTTTTTTTTCCTATTACGCCCAATGGGTCCCCCATTACGCAGACAAGGCCCGCCCCCTGGTCAGGTCTACCACTTTTCCCCTCTCTGCCGAGGCCCGCGCGGCCTTCAGCTGCATTAAAGGGGACATTGCCAAAGCAACGATGCATGCGGTGGACGAGACCATTCCCTTCCAAGTAGAGAGAGACGCCTCTGATGTCGCGCTGGCTGCTACCCTCAATCAGGAAGGCAGACCAGTGGCGTTTTTTTCTCGTACCCTTCAAGGCTCTGAACTTCGGCACTCCGCGGTGGAGAAAGAAGCCCAGGCCATAGTGGAAGCTATTAGGCACTGGAGGCACTATCTCGCCGGCAAAAGGTTCACCTTGCTGACCGACCAGCGCTCGGTTGCGTTCATGTTCAGCACCCAACAGCGGGGCAAAATCAAAAATGATAAAATTTTGCGGTGGAGAATAGAACTCTCCACCTACAACTATGATATCCTCTACTGGCCTGGCAGACTCAATGAACCCTCTGATGCCCTATCCCGGGGAACGTGTGCTAGTGCACAGCTCGACCAGCTGTATGCCCTTCATGCCCATCTTTGCCATCCGGGGGTCACCCGATTTTACCATTTCATTAAAGCCCGGAACCTGCCGTACTCCCTGGAGGACATCAGGACGATGACCAGGGACTGCCAGATCTGCGCTGAGTGCAAACCGCACTTCTACCGTCCTGACACTGCGCAGCTTGTCAAGGCCACCCGCCCTTTTGAGCGACTGAGTATTGACTTTAAGGGCCCCCTTCCCTCCACCGACCGCAATGTCTATTTTCTCAGTATTATTGACGAGTACTCGCGATTCCCCTTTGCCGTTCCCTGCCCCGACACTGCTACCACGTCGGTCATAAAAACCCTGCGCCAGCTCTTCACTCTGTTCGGATATCCCTGCTATGTCCACAGTGATAGAGGGTCCTCCTTTATGAGTGACGAGTTGCGCCGGTTCCTGCTAGCTAGGGGCATTGTTACTAGTCGAACCACGAGCTATAATCCCCGGGGAAATGGACAGGTGGAGAGGGAGAATGCCACAGTGTGGAAGGCCACACTTTTAGCCCTTAAGTCAAAAGGGTTGCCGGTCTCCCGATGGCAGGAGGTCCTCCCTGAGGCACTCCACTCTATCCGCTCCCTGTTGTGTACGTCCACTAATGCCACCCCTCACGAACGCCTATTCTCTTTTCCCAGGAAGTCTGTCACTGGGACCACCCTACCAGTTTGGCTGACGTCCCCGGGGCCAGTGCTGCTACGTAAACATGCGAGGAGTAATAAGTACTCCCCGCTGGTCGAGAGGGTTCACCTCCTGCATGCTAATTCCCAGTATGCCTACGTGGTCTTGCCTGATGGCGGGAGGACATGGTCTCTGTCCGCGACCTGGCGCCCGCCGGAGCAGCAGACCACTACCCCGAACATTCCATGGTAACTATGAACCCTGTACCCGAGGTGACACCGCACACACCGTGCCACACCCAGACTCCTCACGACGCTCGTGTACCGGGCATCTCGTATGCGTCTATTCTGGGGGCCTCGCACACACGCGAGGGATCCCTGACACCTCCAGTTGGGACAGAACCAACCCACTCTCCGCCTCCGGTGCAAACACCACCTCCGGCACCTGTGCCGTCATCACCTCCGGCTCCTGTGCAATTGCAGCCGGAGCTACGTAGATCGCAGCGAACAATTCGACCACCTGATAGACTTAACCTGTAAATATACTTGGGGACTTTTTTTAAAACAAAGGGGGGGTGAATGTGGTGAACTAGATATACCTGTCTGACTGCTCCTGTGGCTCCTCCCACAGACCCCTGTATAAAGGTGACTGTGGGCTGCTGCTCTCCCTCATTTTCCCCAGGATGTAGTGTTGTTTATTCTTCCAGTCAATAAAAGCCGATATCTCGCTTCCTAAGTCTCAGCGTGAGTTATTGATGGTGCATCAATGTGGGCGGAGCGGACCTCTCAGTTGTTGGGTGAGTGGCAGTGCTTGGCTGAGGGAAAGCGACAGGGATTGGTTGAAAGTTTGAGTAGGCGGGCTGGTAGCGTTGTTAGAACTGTCGGGCGCAATTATCTCGAAGTGACAGCTGCCAGTTCTGGGAAAGTGTGGGAAAATGCGTGTGGTTCGACTGGAAGTCAAATACCGCAGCTGGGGGGCTTATCAAATCCGTGGCAGGAAATTGGTGGGAAGTTTTTAGGGTATCCCTTTTGGTTAGGAGGGCAGATAAATTGCTTGCGGAGACAGGGGGATTTGTCAAGGGGATCAGTTGTTCCGTTGATCCGAGAGGTGTCGGGAAACTTAGAGGAGGCCCAGTGGGGGAACGGCTTGGGGTCTCTGGGGGAGCACGTTCCCAGCAATGTACCAAGGAACTCCCGCAAGGAACAGACCCTATTCCTGAAGGCTTAGAGGGACCACGCACTCAGGTGTTGTTACGGATGGATGGAAGTCAAGTTAAAGCCATCCTCGGCACCGGGGCACCGGTTAAGTTGCTGTACAGTTTGTGTTATAACCGTTTTTGGAAGCCTTTACCCTTGATGACATTGACGGCACTGGAGATTTGGGGTACCAGTGCCGGTGATTATAAAGACGACGGTTGTTGGTCAGTGAAAATGGAGTTCTTAGAGGCAAATGTGGAGGTGACTGAGGTTCGTGAATCGTTGATGCTGATGTGTCTGGACACTGTTGAGACGGGCAACGTTTTGGTTATGGAGAGAACCAATATCCTGCTGGTGCGCTTGGGGGCCTGCCCGGAGGAGGCGGGTGAAAGCTGTTTGGAGGCATTATCGATGCACCCAGAGTTTCGAGCTGCTTGTGCAGACGTGTGTAGCAGCATTGGGCCGATACCGAATTCAAACAAGAGCCGGTGATGGTATGGCCTGGAGGAGTATCTGAGGGTGAGACCCTCTTAGTGGACGCTGTGAAATACCACCAGGGAGGGGAGTTGACTGCTGAAGACACCTCGGTGAGGCAGAGGTTGCGGCGACTGGCCCCTACAGCGTGGCAGACGTAGGCAGCGTGTATGTGGATATTGGGCCGTAGAGGCGATGGCCTATCTGAGTGGTGCGAAGACGTTTAAGGTGCTGGATCTGAGGAGTGGATGTTGCCAGATCCCGATGAGGAGGCCGACCAGGAGAAGACGGCGGTTAAAAGTTCCCTAGGAATCTTTCCGGTCCGAAACGATACCACAGGGTATCTCCGGAGCCCTTGCAACCTTCCTGCAGGGCATGTGGAAGACCATGGGGGTGTGGAGGCGTTTGGAATTTTGACGTATGTGGATGATCTCCTGGTATTTGGATTTGCCTCAGGAGAATATGAAGTGAGGTCGTTGCAGGAGCGGCTGAGAACTACAGAGTTAAAGTGTTTTCTGGACACGTGCCAGGGCTGGCGAAGGTCGCAGCTCGTGAGTGTCTCTACGGAATCAAGTTTGAAATGAAGACTGAGAGACCGGAGAGAGTGATCTGGAACCATTTGAAAGATGTACAAGTTGGAGAGAACGAAGAAAGTTGTTTGACTGAGGGCCACAGCAAACTGAGAGCCTAGAGAAGGGAGCTTGCAGAGGTGAAGAAATTGCGGACAAATCTCGGAAGGGGGAAGCGGTAGCTTGAAGGGAACCTGAAGATGACCATCGACAGTTCAAATGAAGTGCAAAACCTGAAGGTTGATCTGGAAGAAGTCATGAGGAGAAAAAAAGCAGGAGAGAAGTGCAGTGAATACTGAACTGGAGGGTGACCAATCTTTAACTGCTTCTTTTCAGGTCGGGGTGGAAGAAGCTGTTGGAGTAACTGCATTCCAGATTGAGATGGCCGGGATGCAGGAGTCAGAACTGCTGAGCCAGGGGCCAGAGAAGATGATAATCTCAATTGCAGGAGGCTGAAGAGACTGCAGGAGCAGTGCAGGTCACGTGTTTCCGTTTGGAGAAGATCAAACAGCAGCTACCGATCAAAGAAATGAGGAAGAATACGGATTCAAAGGCTGATATGCTGGATGTGTGGTACATGCTGCCTTTTGCTGACTTTCCCTCGATTGAGGAAGAGACCTTTGGCCCTTCTTCCACTGAGTCAGGTGTAGTGGGGAGGGTTAGCTGTGTGCAGTGTGGGGCATGAATGAGAGGTTGAAAGAGGAGTTGGTAGTGGACCCAAGGTATCCCCAGCTGTGTCCTAGCCTAAGGGTTTAGGTGAGGGGGGTACGGAGGTCTCAGAAGGATTAGGGAACGCCCAGATAGTTGGCCTATATAGCGCCTAAGGAACAGGGCGTGAGGTTTACTGTGTGGGGAGGAGATGTCACTGCTTGTGCTTGGGTTACGGTGTGTTGGCAGGAAAGGTGACGAGTTATCTAATAGTCATGAGGACATGACTTTTATTTGGTGGGGGGAGAGTGTAACGGGGGTTTTTTCTTTTTCTTTGTTACTGTGTATGTAATCAAAATGGCGTCTTTGTTTTGTTAAAAGTAGGAATGCTGGCGCCTGTGTTAATAGTAGGAATGCTAGCGTCTTTGTTATGATAAGTGCTGGAAGCTTGTTTGGGACTGTAAACTGATTGTTGGCGGGATTTTGGGGAGTTGGGGCGATGGAGTGAGAGAGAGAGGACGGGATGCTGGAAGCTGGGCGACGGTCCCCGGCCCAAGGTTTCGGTGATGAGTGGAGACGGAGACAGAGGAGTGTGGAGCGTCTGGTCGACCACCGTGGGGGTCCCAGGAGGCGGGTCGAGGAGTCGAGGGGATCGAATGCCAAAATACTTCAGTAATTGAGCTCCAACGATTGTGCACGAAGTGGTTTGGACTTTGATAAGTTTGGCGCCTTTTCTTTTTTTTCTCTTATTCATATATACTGTATCATTAGTAATCGCTTAGTTATAGTAATCTTTATAAATTGTACTCATTTAATCGCATAAGGTGTACTGTCTGTTTTTTGGGCGAGGCGGGGACATCACACAGCATCCACACCAGCTGATTACCCAGTTTGGCGGGGCCGAAGGCTGCTCCCCCTAGACTAGAACGAGTTTGAGCGATGCCTGAGGCGACCCAGGGGTTACAGAAGGTTTACAAGGATGTTGCCGGGACTTGAGAAACTGAGTTACAGAGAAAGGTTGAATAGGTTAGGACTTTATTCCCTGGAGCATAGAAGAATTAGAGGAGATTTGATAGAGGTATATAAAATTATGATGGGTATATATAGAGTGAATGCAAGCAGGCTTTTTCCACTGAGGTTAGGGGAGAAAAAAACCCAGAGGATATGGGTTAAGGGTGAAGGGGGAAGAGTTTAAAGGGAACATTGGGGGGGGGGAATTCTTCACACAGAGATTGGTGGGAGTGTGGAATGAGCTGCCAGATGAAATGGTAAATGCAAGCTCACTTTTCAAATTTAAGAAAAACTTGGACAGGTAAATTGTTGAGAGGTGTATGGACGGATATGGTCCAGGTGCAGGTCAGTGGGACTAGGCAGAAAAATGGTTCGGCACAGCCAAGAAGGGCCAAGAGGCCTGTCTCTGTGCTGTAATGTTCTATCGTTCTAAACCTGACCATGTACTTTTTAAATGTATATATGTAAATGCAGGTATATATTTGCCTGAACCACTTCTTCTAGCAGCTAGTTCCATATATCCATCATCACTGTGTAAAAAATCTGCCCCTAAGCATCACATTAAACCTTCCACCCCTACCCTTAAAACTATGTTTTTGAGTTTTTGATTCACTAACTCTGGAAGAAGGTTCACCACCCCTATCTATGCGCCCAGTGATTTAATATACCTCTATGAGATCGTCCCTCAGTCTCTTGTTCGGCAAGGAGTAAGGGTAAGCCTGTTCCTTCACTCCTGGCAACATTCTTGTAAATCTTAGCTTTGACTCTTTTGAGTTTAATCACATCCTTCCTACAACAGTGTAACCAGAACTGAACACAGTACTCGGTGTGGTCTCACCAACACCTTGCACAATCATAATTTAATCTCCCATTTCTGCATTCAGAGCCCTGACTGATGAAGGCCAGCATGCCAAAAGCCTTCTTCACTGCCTAGTCGACCTGTGACTCCACTTCGAGGGAACCAAGGTTCAAGGTCCCTCTGTTCTATGCACAACAATAAGCAGTGCTCTTCTGTTCAATGTCCAACCTTAATTTGACCTTCCAAAATATAATATTTCACATTTATATGAATTAAAGTCAAAGTGCCAGTCTTCAGCCAAAACACCCAACCAATCAAGATGCCAGTGCAATTCCTGATACTCCTCTTGACTGTCTACAACACCACCTATTTTATTATCTATCATCTAAAAACTATTCTTTGTATATTCTCATACATCCAAGAATCCCTGCATAGATTTTCATATAGTACCTCCAGGAGAATGTTACCGAAGTGAGGTGGATTCCTTGAATGTCTAGATGCTTTCTTCATTGTCTCCTCAACTCTAGATTGCATCAAATTACACAATGAGAATGTATCTGTAGATTCCGGAGTTGAAGTCAGCTGGTCCTCAACCTAGTGTAAATGGTCAGACAACTTCGAATTGAAATGTGGATGAGTTAGGTGGGTTGGGGACCTACTGACATTTCCTGGATTTCAATCTACCACTGTCCTTCAGCTCCCAAAAAGTCAGCACTTGAGATTCAGTCTATGCAGCCTACCTCCCGAAATACAGTTCAGTCTACACTGTCATTTACATTTTTCAAGGTCCTCTGACCACCTCTACATTTCAAACTGCAGAATGACCTGTCTCCCCAAATTCTCCTTATCCAGCTATTCCTAAAGAGTTCTTTGCCTTATACGCTATATGCTTGTGAGCTTCTTTGACTCAACATCCTTTTCTCCAGTTTATCTATTGGATTTATTGGTGAATATTATGAGCGACCACTTTAGATTTATTATTTGCATTCTAGATGCTTTCCCAGATCGAATTTAAATTCCCACTGCATCCCTGGGTATATAATCTGTGTCATTATTGTCTGATTGACCAGGATCATCTGAAATCTTCAAACTTTTCATGGATAAACGTTCCATAGAACAGACCAACACATAAAAAAGCAGCTTCTAAGTTGAACAGCCAGTGTGCTTCCTGTGAAAAAGCCCCTGATTAAATTACTGAAACAAAGAAAAAGACAAAGAAACTGTTAAAAGCAAACTTCTCCCAGGTCTAAACTTTCACCCAGTCACATTGCAAAGCACATTTGACAGAGGAAAAAACAAGCAACGCTGAATAATATCCAGCCTTACCTTTGAGGGCACTAAACAATGTTTCATCCAAGTCGTAAGTATTCTCAAAGTAATCCAAAATCTCCCTGAAACATACAAGTGTAAAACAAGCTTATAAACATACCAGTGATAGCACCTTGCAGCAAGATCTTTTAAATTGTAGCAAAAACATCTAAGACTGTAAAAAAATCTTTTAAGCTACTGTTCTAATGCATAGGTACTGTACTACATAACACAACAATGAGCCCTGTTTCATCAGGAAAAGATTGCAGAACTCCCCCTTCACAGGTGTCAATGCTTGTATACTATTGCCACACAATACACTGATCTTCAGATCTGCAGAAAAATACATAAAGCACTATGGATATCAATATAATTACTCTTTCGTGCAGTTGGCAAGATGACAGGGTTTAAGGGAGGTCAAGCACAGCTTTCCAGTAAGAACAGAGTTCATTTTCTAGATCGACTCTCAACACAGCTACGTTGCAGCATAGAGTAGGGTGAGCTTTTATATGAGGGTGGCAGGGGAGGATCTGTAACCTTTATGTCCAGTTTTCATTGACTTGTTGATCTTGAGTTTTGTGTTCATTGCAGAGCACCCAGCAATGATTGGGCCACATCATGTGTGCCTTTGACGCACTTTCTTAATCAAACTCCTATTAACTCCCAAAGGTCCATCTGTCTTCATTTGGGGAATGGGGGAATTGGTTTATGCTCCATTACACAGATTCATTCCATTTTGCTCTGGAATAAAAACCATCATGTCAGGACTGGGGAGAACTGTGTTGAGCAATTGGTTGTAGGAAAGATTCTAATGAGGTGGAGGGCAGAGAATAAATCCAGCAGGTTTTTATTAAAATCCCAACATGTTTCTAAGAACTCTATCTGTACAAGCTAGTGTACAACTGATTTGATTTGCTATTGGTGACACCAAGAACTGATTGACCATAATGGGTAAAGAAAAAGGTTGAAACTAAATGGCATCAAGGTGCCTATTAGCCAAGCTCCTGACCGGCAAACTGATAGCATTGCAGCCAACAGGGATGAACTGAGCAAAACTTCGTTAATCTGCAATACCGCAATTTGAAAACAGGATAGTTCAGCTTCTGGTGGTGGGGTGCAATCCTTTCAATCTATTTTACACACTGGGGCCTTTGCTTCCTCACTTCCTTTAAACTCACCTGGATCCTGGTTCTCACATCCTCTTGAAATTCGCCTGGATCTGTTTCCCATACTCCCCTTAAAACGACCAGACACACAGAAAAAAACATTATTCTGTTGTGCAACATCTGAAAAGTGCAATAAAAGGATGTTGGTACTAACATCCAAGAGTCCAGAAAAGTTGCTGTTCTGGTACCCAAGTTCTAGGTGTGTCAGGTTAATGGAGCTTTAATGTATTGCTCATTGAAAACTGTTAAAGTACAGCAACAATGCTGCCATCTACTAGACAATTTGGTAGAAAACTTCTCAGCATATGCTCTGTTAAGTAACAGATCAGTCCAAAGTGGCTAATTACTATTATATCAATCTATCACAGAGACCAAAACTATTGTCCTTTCTATCATATGTAATTTGTTCTCCACTAGCCTTTTGACTGATGTTCCATTGGTTTTTATGTCAATTACTTTGGTGTAAACCTGTGCACAATCTTGGTTTGATTATGGACTAAAAGTGTTGGCTGCTATGGCGAAAATAACTGCCCTTGTCATCAGCAGCTTTTGAACAAGCCTGGCATCAAGGAGTTTTAAAAAATTCATTATCCTGCACTGTGGTAGAAGGAATAAAGAAATAGACTTTTTTAAATGGAGAGAAAATTTAGAATTCAGAATTGCAAAGGGTCTCGGGAGTCCTTGTGCAGGATTCCTTGAAGATTAACTTGCAGGCTGAGTCAATGGTGAGGAAGGCAAATGCAATGCTAGCTTTCATTTTGAAGGACTAGAATGTAAAATTAAAGGATTGGTCAGACCGCACCTGGAGTATTGAGAGCAGTTTTGGGCCCCTTATTTAAGAAAACGTGCTGGCATTGGAGAGGATCCAATGGAGGTTCATAAGAATGAAGGGGTTAATGTATGTTTGATGGCTCTGGACCTGTACTTGTTGGAATTTAGAAGAATAAAGGGAGGGTGGGGATCTCATTGAAACCTATTGAATATTGAAAGGCCTAGCTAGAATGCACGTGGCAAGGATGTTTCCTATAGTGTGGGAGTCTGGGATCAGATGGCACAACGTCAGAATAGAGGGAGATTTAGAACAGAGATGAGGAATAATTTCTTTAGCCAGAGGGTGGTGAATCTGTGGAATTTATTGAAACAGAGGCCAAGTCACTGGATATATTTAAAGCAGAGGTTATTAGGTCCTTGATTAGTAAGGACACCAAAGGATACAATGAGAAGGCTGGAGAATGTTAATGAGAGGGAAATAGAGGGAATAAATCAGGCAAGATGGAATGATGGAGCAGACTCAATGGACTGAATGGTCGAATGCTGCTCCTATGTCTTATGGTCTTATATCTAAATTTGAAGTCAATGGGAATGGATGTGCAAACTTTTCACAGGCTGCTGAGCTGGAGGATGGCTGTAGTTATCAAAGTTAATGGTTTTCAACTTGAGGGACTTTATTGTAGGTAGTGCATACGGAAGTAGCCAAACTTCAAATAAGTGCAGCTCCTTCATCAGTTTTCATGGTGGTGATAATGGGAAAGTGTTCACTAAGAGCTTATGTTGGAATCTGAAATGAAAGATGTATTAACAAACATCTTGAAGAAAAATAAAAGGATTGGGCAGACATGAGGAAATCTGCAGACGCTGGAAATTCAAACAACAACACACACAAAATGCTGGTGGAACACAGCAGGCCAGGCAGCATCTATAGGAAGAAGCACTGTCGACGTTTTGGGCCGAGACCCTTCGTCCTGACGAAGGGTCAATTGAAGTGCTGAAACAAGTCCTTCAACTCACTGGGTCCATGCCCCTCACTGAGCTATCCCTACCTTAACCGAATCCCACCCATCCTGTCCAAGATTCTGGCTCTCACCTACACCCTATGGCCAATTTGCAGTGTCCAATTAGCTTACTAGCCTATAGAGTGATGTGTGAAGGAACTAGATCACCCAAAGGACCCTGGTTAGACCCTAATTGGAGTACTGTGCTCAGGTCTGGTCACCTCACTACAGGAAGGATGTGGAAACTATAGAAAGGGTACAGAGGAGATTTGCAAGGATGTTTCCTGGATTGGCGAGCATGCCTTATGGGAATAGGTTAGTGTGGATAGTCAGAGGCTTTTTCCCAAGGTTCAAATGGCACGAGAGGGCACAGTTTAAAGGTGCTTGGAAGTAGGTACAGAGGACATGTCAGGGGTAAGTTTTTTTTAATGCAGAGAGTGGTGAGTACGTGGAATGGGCTGCCGGTGACAGTGGTGGAGGCAGATCCGATAGGGTCTTTTAAGAGACTCCTGGACAGGTACATGGAGCCTGGAAAAATAGAGGGCTCTGGGTAACCCTAGGTATGTTGGCACACCATTGTGGGCCGAAAGGCCTGTATTGTGCTGTAGGTTTTCTATGTTTCTAAAGCACACAAACTCTACAGAAACATCATGAGAGGTTAAGACTGACCGAGTTCTGTGGAGTTGTATGATAGCAGCTTTACCAGCATAAAAGGAATCCTGTGAAAATGGTGTATTTGTTTTTTCAAAAGATGTACAGTAAAGTCCCATCAACAGGATCAAAGCTTGTGGAACTGGGTTGATCTACTGACACGGATTGAGAATTGGTTACTGGACAGAAAGCAAAGGCTGGGAATGAATGGATGTGAACTTCTGAGTTTGGCATGCCGTGACAAATGGAATACCCCGAGGCCCAAGCCACTTATGATCTGGCTAAAGAATGAAATAGATTTCCAAACTGTTGACACTAATTGATGGGATCGTCATATGCGTGGAAGGATGTACAAAGACTTCAAATGAATTCATACAAGCCGAATGGGTGGGTGAAAACATGGTGGGTGGTACATGCAGTGTATTAGAAAACTCTACAGTTATTCACTTTATTTACCCAACAGAAAACCAGCGTTTGTTAAATGTGAAAGATTGGGTAGTGTTAGTGGGTGCTTATACACGTCAAATGTACATGTAGCAACTGATTAGGAGGCTAAATGACACATATTACAGGAGTAATGTTCATTTATCACGGATCACAGGAGTAAGGAAGATTTAATAATTGGATAGAACATTGGTAACACTAAAGCATCAGATATAATTTTCTCCCTACATTAAAAAAAATTGTGAGGTTATATTCCATTAACTCAGCACACTCAACAAAAGCTGCTCTGTGAATAAATCCCTCATTAGGTGTCTTCTCCTCAAAGATGCTGCTGTGCTCAGTAGGTGATGGAAAGGCTTTGGTATGTCAGGATGTGAGTTATGTACCACAGCACATCCAGCTTCTGACCTGTTCCTATAGCCACAGTAGCTATGTAACTGCTCCAGTTGAATTATGGCCATTGCTAATGCACCCACCTCTAGATGCAACGGAGACAACCTAGTTGACAGTAATGTCATTGAACATCAAGGATTTAAGTCATATTCTAGGCCCCACCAACATTGACAATTGGGATTTTCTTACAACCTGCTCCTCCTGTTAGCTGCTCAATAATCCACCAGCATTCCATGTTAGATGTGATAGAACCATGGCACTTAGATTTGTTCATGTATCATGAAACCCCGGTAACTAAAATGAAATAAAAGTGATGGCCTTGTTTAACTCAGAGAGGTAAGACAGTAACAGGGAATGCTGTGCCCACTCAATGGAATGAAACCTGATGGCTAAAGGCAGATAAGGATGTCTAAAATACAAACATCATCCTCCCACAGTAGGAGACCCAGTTTTCATAAGGGATTCTGTTTGTGCAGCAAAACCTTGGTAATAGGGCATAGGTCTTCTAGGACATAATTAACATATTTTTCTCAAAGTCTATGCATTTTGACTATAGGTTTCAGTATCATCTCCAAAACTGCACTCATTAAGTATCTCAAGCATTTGAGATCCAAGGTTTAATTAACAAACTATGCAATGGAGTGCAAGAGGCTGCCAACAAAGGTATGAATAAAGTTGAGAAAAACCATATGCTCCTCAACTGTTCTGCATTCTTAGTGCTGAAATGCTTGCTTAACATTAGGAGAATATGACAGGATATATGTTGGTTTCAATGTCAAGGAATTCAAGTAACATACAAAAACAGGGAGTAGCTTTAACATCATCAGGTTCAGTTAAGACTGAAATCTATATGACAATGGTTTTCCAAATTAATTAAATCCATGCTAATAGGGTCCTATCTTTTCAACAGCTATCAAGGCTTTGTATTACTACATTTTAATAGAGAGAGTTTGAATCGGTGTTTGGCCTTGAACAGATTATTGATTAACTAGCAGACCGAGAGCGGTATGATTTTGTTTATGTTTGTTAGTACCCTGCTAAGGTTATATCTGTTTTAGCAACAAACATTGAAACATCAAAATATAGCAGAAGGTTTGAAAGTCATACATCTTTGACCTTTGATATTTGTTCAGTTGCTAATTGTCATTGATAAGTTGGAGGAGAGCTGCTGTCAAGCACTACAGTGCATGTGCCAGAGCTCCACCTAAACCACTGCTAGATGATGATTTGAGAACTTTGACTCACTTTCTAACTGTGGCTATCTGCATTTTCCATTGACTTCAGCACTCAAAGTAATGGCAGATTCTTCAGCTACTGCATTCGGGCTTTGCAGATCACTAAATCCTTGAGTCACTTTATAATCTGTAAAAACGTTCTGAAAGCCTATCTGCGAACTAAAGTTTTGATCAGTCTATGATTCAGCACCCATTCCCTTTCTTCCAACTAGTTTAAAGTTCAAATTACATTTATTATCAAAGTATGTATACTTTAAATAACCTTGAGATTTGTCTCATTGCAGGCAGCCACAAAACAAAGAAACCTCAAAGATCCCTTAAAGAAAGACTGGAAAACACCCAGTGTGCAGAGAGAAAAAAGACAGATCGTGCAAACAATAAAAGCAAGCAAACAGCTTTCAGAACTGAAGTCCATGAAAGAAAGTCCATCCGCTGACACAAAGCCACAGGCCCTCAGTTCAGCACAGAGCTGAGTAAGTATCATAGAACAGTGAGTTAAAACAGCCTGTTCTTCGCCTTAAGCCCTGACACCCTGACCTTTTCAATTTGGCCCTGTGCTTAAATCATCGTCCAAACATTGGGTTCTGTAGCTTCAATACGCTCTGGGGCCTGGAAATAGGAAGTCACTTGAAATTTTTGTTACGCTTAAAGGTATTATACAGATGTAAGTTGCAATTTCCATGATTCCAGGCAACCAATAATTGTCACATTGGTGATAGGTGGGTTTAGTTACAGGAAAAAGTTGAGTAGGGTAGCATTTTAATGCAGTGTGGGAGCTAATATAATTACAATCAATAAATAGTAACCATCTATTTATTTGAAGAATGATATAATCTTAATTTGATTTAATGACATAATCTTAATGTATGATTTTCTTCACCTGAGCATTCCTCCTGTCAGAGTGTTTGGAATTGTGGTTGTTGCCTGTGTACACCATCAATGTGTACGGTTGCATTTTTGTTAGATGTTGCAAGAAAAGCACATCATTGTTTGCTCTCTTCCACAGACCTTTGCACCCCTACCCAAGTCAAAATTCAAAGCCTTGTTATAAAGTTCAATGCTGATGCAGGCATCACTAGCTTTGAAATGTGTATGACAAAACACCATCACCTTCATTAAAGTAGTGTAATAGATCGTTATTTTATGATCGTAACTATATTACACTGAGAAATATTATTACCAACAATGTCAGAGCAGTGAACCTCAACTATGATACCCATGTGTTGGAGAGAGAGAAATCTTTCTCAGGACCTTGTTTTGTGGATACAGAACTGGCTTGCCCACAGAAGGCAAAGGGTGGTTGTAGATGGTTCGTATTCTGCCTGGAGATCAGTGACCAGTGGTGTTCCACAGGGATCTGTTCTGGGACCCCTCCTCTTTGTGATTTTTATAAATGACCTGGATGAGGAAGTAGAAGAGTGGGTTAGTAAGTTTGCTGTTGACACAAAGGTTGGGGGTGTTGTGGATTGTGTGGAGGGCTGTCAGAGGTTACAGCGGGACATTGATAGGATGCAGAACTGAGCTGAGAAGTGGCAGATGGAGTTCAACCCAGGTAAGTGTGAAGTGGTTCATTTTAGTAGGTCCAATTTGAAGACAGAATATAATATAAATGGTAAGACTGTTGGCAGTGTGGAGGATCTGAGAGATCCTAGGGTCCATGTCGATAGGACACTCAAAGCTGCTGCGCAGGTTGACAGTGTTGTTAAGAGGGTGTATGGTGTGTTGGCCTCATCAACCATGGATTGAGTTCAAGAGCCGTGAGGTAATGTTACAGCTATACAAGACCTTGGTCAGTCCCCACTTGGAGTACTGTGTTCAGTTTTGGTCACCTCACTACAGGAAGGATGTGGAAACCATAGAAAGGGTGCAGAGGAGATTTACAAGGATGTTGCCTGGATTGGGGAGCATGCCTTATGAGAATAGGTTTAGTGAACTCGGCCTTTTCACCTTGGAGTGATGGAGGATGAGAGGTGACCTGACAGAGGTGTAGAAGATGATGAGGGACATTGATCATGTGGATAGCCAGAGGCTTTTTCCCAGGGCTGAAATGGCTAGCACGAGGGGGCATCATTTTAAGGTGCTTGGAAGTTGGTACCAAGGGGATGTCAGGGTTAAGTTTTTCCACACAGAGGTTGGTGGTTGCGTGGAATGGGCGGCCGGCAATGGTGGTGGAAGCAGATACAATAGGGTCTTTTAAGAACCTCTTAGCTAGGTATAGGGTGCTTAGTAAAATAGAGGGCTTTGCGCTAGGGAAATTCTAGGCAGTCTCTAGAGTAGGTTACACGGTCGGCACGACATTGTGGGCCGAAGGGCCTGTAATGAGCTGTAAATGTCTATGTTCTATGACACTCTGTGTTCCATAGTCATGATCATCCTTTTAAACACTACAATGTGAGTACAGACATGATCTAGAGCAATTCCTTCTCCACACCGTACAGTCTCAAGCTATCAGCTGTACATCATGTATACTATGTCTCTTTGTTAGGTGGCATCATTAACCATAGAGGAAACAGGACACTAAAAGAAAAAAAAAGGCTTCCTGGAGTCTCTGCACCCTTAATTAAGGCTGCTGAATACAAGAATAGGAAGAGACAATCCCCCATCAGTCTGCTCGCACCCCCTGGCACTAGTCACGATATTGTCACTCCTGAGTTTAGTTTCCTGAGGGGGGAAAGTACTCAAACAGGCACCTTAACCAGTACTACCTTTTAAAGTTAGTCAAACGAATTGGAAGCAAAAGGTAAGAAATTGGTTAATAGGTATGACCTTGAATGGGTGGGATGTGAAAGGTGACATCCCTTGAAATCTTTCATGGACATCTCAGCTTCTCAGTAAATTTATCACAGACTGAGATGAAGGAATGGAAGATTCTATGTCCAAGTTTGCACAATTAGTAGTGTTGATGGAAACAAGGTTGCCATGATGGAAACACTCTGGTTTCCTTGTCTGTGTAAGTCTAGGGAAGACAATCTCCGGCCCTGCCAAACGTGTGACAGTGAGGCGTGAGCCCACCCCAAGCCCCCTGTTTGTCTGGATGCTGTGTGACCTGTTACAAATGAGTGCCATGAAATAACAGACAGTCTTCATTTGACTAAAGGGTAAAGAAAAAGAAAAGGGCCCATTTTAATGATTCAGTCTAATGAGCACACATTGGAGCTCACAGTTTCCCCGTCTCCAATCCTCCATTGATTACCCCTGGACTTTGTCAGATCATGGCCCACTCCAGGTTGAATCCTATAATCTCTTCTCTCCAGTGTCTTTTCTCTTCCTCCCCCTCTAACAAAAGATCCAAGCTCAGCCTTAGTGTCCCTTATCAGAGAAACTCCCCTTAATCTGACCATCCTAACTGGATGCCACGAAATTCTCTCTCTTATTTTCAACAGTGACCCAAGCATAAGCTGAGAACAAGCAGCTCGTACAGAACAGCACGAAGTGAAGTACAGAACAGCATAACAGTAAAATTATCAACCGGGGCATTGCAGGACAATGAAAGACTGACTTTCAAACTGAGAGCATCATACAGTTCAAAGGGAGGATCAACATAACATATCATTTATAATTAGTAAGGAGAATTGTTTGGAATCAGATTGGACAGGGAAAGGGGAGCAGAATGAATACACATTTCTAAAGTGGGGCCCAAGAAAGAAAGTTAGGGAGCCATAGAGACCCAAGACGTGGGACATGAGGGCAGTTATTGATTATCTGGGGTTTATGGACAGACATCTAATATACCTCAGAATCATTCCAAATATGGAACATGTGATTTCACAAAAATCTTGATTTGCCATCCACAAGTGTTCTATTTTTTCTTCGTGCTTGAACAGCACATTTCAGTCCCAGTCCCAAGTCGGTATTGTCAAATGAAATAGAAACAGTGCAAATAGATAGAGATACTGTCATATACTCATCTCCATTTGTGAAGGTACAGCGAAAAAGCACCCAGGTCTGTATGCAGCAACGTTCAGTAACATTTAGGCACAGGCTGGTGGGTCCCTTGCGACACAGAAGTGTTCGGCAATGACCTCTCCAACAAGGGGAGTCTACAGCAGGAGCACTAGCCTCAAAAATAGTTACCTTTCCCAAACAGTAAGGCTGTTCAACACCTCCACACACTCCCACCATCGCTACATTATCATTTCCTATCAGAGACACCCGATGTACAGATATTTCTGTGCCTAGTGTCACTCTCTGAACATTTAACCAATCTACATCTGTATATACAGTCTTATGTATTTATACTTATTGTGTTCTTTACCTTGTTGTGTCTTTTTTGTGCTGCATCGGATCTGCAGAAACAATTAGTTTGTTCTCTTGTGCTGGAAATGACATTAAACAATCTTGATTTTTGAAAGCTTGATTCTAACCACTATCTTGACTTTTAACAGCTTTACGAATACATAGTCTCCTACTGTTATCATCCTGGATATTCCCATGACTAGAAAGATAACACAGCCAGCTACTCAAGTATTCTGCCTCAGTCTGCTGTTGAATGATTCACCAAATGACATCCCAGACCCTTTCTATCATGAGGAGTGTGCTAGGATATCCTTCACTTACCTGGGTAAGTGCAGCTCCAACAACCCAGCATGATGCAAATAACAGAACCCAATTTGCTGGCACCTCATACATCATCAAAAACATTCATCCCCATCCCAAAAGCATTGCCTTGAGTTTTTATTGTCCACAAAGTTCAATGTAGAACCTCAGAGGTCCGTGTGAGCTTGTGACTTTCACCATCACCAAGGGGAAAGTCAGCAGGTGCATGGGAACTGCCTTCACTCAGAGAACTGTAGTGGTTCAAGGCAGAAGCACATCACAACGGCAATTAGGGACGGACAATAAATACTGGGTTTGCTAGTGTTGCCTAGATCCTATACAAAAAAAACACACGTGAAACTATTTAATTGTAGTTGGGTTCCTCACTTCAAATGTGTTCTGCATGCCAGATTACTTTTACAATTGTCAAATAGTGTAATTGTTAAAATGCAAAAATTCGAGACAATATAGTAATAACCCATCTTCTATTCATGAATTGTTGAAGTATATTCCAACTGTATAGATATATCAGCAAGTGACATTACATCCAAGAAATGGTGTAATCTTTAAGTTTTATCATGCAAGAGGAATTACTTATTCATGGTCAACGTTCAATTTTATTAAACTGCTCCGTCACAGTATGAATAGGTTTGTAATTTCATTTCCCCATCTTAATTTCTCAGCTTTCTGGAGTTACTGGTTGAATGTTAACATAAAACCTCTTTCATGTCTAACTTTCCCAGCTCTAGCAAAAGATCAGCACACAGAAGCATTAATTCTGCCTCCCTCCTCCTCCTCTCCAGAGATGCTTCCTGACCTGCTGAGTATTTCCAGCATTTTCTGTTGGTGTTTAAGGTTTCCAGGTTCTTCAGTATTTTGCTTTTGGAGCATTTGTTAGCAGTAACACTAAAAACATTAAAGATAATTAACCACAATTAGAGATGTCTGCATGGTGTAAGTCTGCTCACCTTGATTTAATGCTGCCATCACCAAAGTAAAATCAGCACAACAGAAATATTCAAGCTTGTTTGTTGGAGTAACTCAGAAGTGTTACCATGGAGTAACCATTTCCATTGTCAGAAGTGGATGTGGATAAAAAAAGCCCAAAGGGTATAGATTTCTGATTTTTTTATTTTGAAAATTCACTTTATGGGATCTGCACATTGTTGGTAAGGACAGCGTTTATTGGCCATCTTCAAATTGTCTTCTCAAACTGCTGCAGTCCTTCTGATGAAAGTACTGCAGCCACACTGGTGAGCTTGCTGTTCTAAGATTTTGACTCAGCAGTGTTGATTGATCACCAGTATGTTTCCAGGTCTTGCCAGTGGGGAACCTGCAGATGATGGTGTTTCATGTGTTTTGTTGTCATTGCCTAGGTGCTAGAAATCCTAGGCCTTGAAGGAGTTGTTGGTATGGCCTTATTAAGTAAATACAGCACATTTTGTTGATATGAGCCGGTAGATGAGGGTAAAAATGTTTAGTGTGGTGGATGGAGCACCAATCACGTAGACTGATTTGTCCGATGTATTGTTGAGTTTCTTAAAAGTTGTTAGCAAGTGGAGAGTAATTTCTGTCTTGTACATAATGGAGAGGCTTTGAGATGCCAGATGAGTAACTCACTGCAGGACACTCAAATTCTGACTTTTTTCTTGTAGCCACAGTATTTATAGAGCTGTTCTGGTTGAGTTTCTGATTAATTGTGACCACCAGGAATTTGATGAAGGGTGCTGTGATAGTAACACTATTGTTAGCCCATCCCCAGAGTGCTTTCTCTTTGATGTCCTCTGCATTCGGTTTCTCCAGGATACCTTGATGCCACATTCGGTCAAATGCAACCTTGATGTCAAAGGCACTCACTGCCCCTTTACCTCTCAAATTCACTCTTTGATCCAAGTTTGTTCCAAGGCTCCGATGAAGTCTGGAGACAAGTGATGCCCCATTTGGACTTTGTATCAGTAAGTTATTGAGAGCACTGTCGATACCAGCTTACATCACCTTGCTGGTGATCGAGAGTAGATTGGTTGCATTTGTCTTGCTTTTTGAGAACGGACTTACTCGGCCAATTTCCTCTACTGTCAGCAGATGCCACTGTTGTGAACAGGGGCACAGATTTCCCTCACCATCTTGTCCAGTCCTATAGTCCTTGCCGTATCCACTTCTCTCAGCTGTTTCTTAACATTGCTTGGAGTGAATGCAGCTGGCTGAAAACTGTGGCGTGCAAGAGGAAGGTGAGATGGTTCATCTATTTGACAATTCCTGCTGAACATGGATGCAAGTGTTCCATCCATTTGCTTAGCACTTGCATGCTGGACCTAACCAATTGCGAGGATGGTTCTGCTTTTGGAGCTGACTCCCTTTGTTGGATGTCTACTTGTCTTCCGCCATTCATAATCAGATGAGCGAGGACTTCAGAGCTTTTGTCTGAACGGTGGGTTGAGAGGCTGCAGTGCACTGCTTGTGTCTCTGATACTCATGTACTGTAGTTCTATGCTGCAAATTCACCAGGCGCCATCTCAACACTGTAAGTGCGCTTGGTGCCATCTCTGCAGTTACTACTGGAAGAGGACTTGTTTTCTTGCTTGGTAGAGTGCTAACAGATCTATTGGCAAATAAATTAATGGCAGCTTACTCTACAGCCTTCCCAGACCGTGAACAGTAAATATTCCGCATTTAATCTAGTTAAGGTTTCCTCGCCTACTCCAGTAAGATGATGATGAGTTCTCAGCATCAATCTGTTTGGCCTGGTTCAGGATCGTGTGTTTCTACTCAAATTATCAGACACTTTTCTTCTTGTTAACTGAAATCTCACAAGCGGAGTGTTAGATGCAGTGTGAAACCTGCCACACTGCTGCCTTGACTACAGCAGCTGTTTGGTTTTTTGTTCAAAGGAAAGGAATGAAACAGCCCACAGTTTACTGGAAAGGTGTGAAGTGGGCAGATTATTATGGTTTCTGAGCTCATTTTCCTCCTGCTGTTGGCCATCCAGGGCCTGTTGTGACAAATGGGAACTGGTAACTCTGCCGGCATCACCTTGGATCACTGGCCATAATATTATTCAGAATAGCTCGAGAGCATGAAGGCTGTCACTGCCAGGGGCAGATGCAATAACACCATTTAATTCATCCGTGGACAGGAACATGGATAGAAAAGAGGTTCCCAAATGGAGGTCCACAGACTCCTTGGGTAATGGTAGGGTCCATAGCATGATAAAGGTTGGGAATCCTGGTTTCGAGGGACATGGGCCAAATGCAGGCAAATGGGACTAGCCTGGAGAGGCACTTTGGTCAGTTTGGATAAATTGGATTGTTACAATTGTAAGCTAAGCCCGCCTCTGTACTTAAATATGGACATTGACCAAGCTAAAGCACAAAGAAATATGAGCATTTACATTGTACTTCTCACAGTCTCAGATTATCTGTACAACTGACAGTGGGGCCTCTGTTACAATATAGAAGTCATCAAAGTATTCGATAAGGCATTATCAATTGCACGAGGTGATTGGTACAATTGGAACTAGCCCAGGATTCCATGCTCAGTACTAAAGGATGAAGAAAGGTAGGAATATCAGTCAAATGTAGATTTGTCTAAAATCAGTTCCTGCTGAGCTTAAGAGTTTGTATGCTCTCGCTGTGACCACGTGAGTTTCCTCTGGGTGCTCTGGTTTCCTCCCACTGTCCAGAGACATACCAGTTGGTAAGTTACTTAGTCATTGTAAGTTGTCCTGTGGTTAGGCAAGGGTTAAATTGGGGTTGCAGGGCAGTGTGGGTTAGAGGGCTGGAAGGGCCACTCCGTGCTGTATCTCAATAAGTAAACAAACAGATATATCATTTAAAGTTATCTGTACGTGTATTTTTCAACTTCAGAAAGCTCAATTTACAAATGTTTCTTAGCACATCATTGACTTTTGGGATATGTCTTAATTTACAAAACATTTATTGCATCGCAAAAAGCGCATCACTCTCCACAAATAGGATTTCATGCCAGGAACTTCCATAGTGCATTTCACCCGAAAATGTTAATTTCCACCAAAATTTAGCTTGGACAAACGTTTTCCAGGAATGCATCCATTTAATCACTGACAATCTGTTTCAGAAAAACTGAGGCTGCTGGCTTGGGGAAAGAGGAAGATTGTGCTTATGTAAACGAGGCACGAGGATGGATTAAAGGTTAGATTTCGGATGCAGGCATGGGAAGCCTTACACTGGAGCAAGTTGATACTGCTTGCAATTATCTAGCACAATGTCCTCACGTGCTCGATGGGCAGACTGTAAACTGAAGCCTCATAGGAACTCTCATTCTCCGGAAATAAGCTCCTAACTCTATTGAATACATTTCTACAAAAGCACTATTCTATCTTCCTAAGTGCAGCTTGGCAACTTAGACAGCCAGTCATTTTGCAACATGCAGCAAATCATTTGAGTACTTATCATAACACTTCCCACTGACATTTGCTGTGGCACCTCAAAGCTCATGAAGAGGAAACAATCATTTGCACAAATTACATTGCTCTTTGTTAACCAAGTCAGCAGGGAATATGATTCAAATGATGAATTTAACTAAAGCATTGCAATAAAATAATTAATATAATAACAAACATAGGCCTGCCTATTTCCTCCACCCTCTGATAGTAGTGGAAATACACACACTGAATCTTAACAACGTCTGTGTCTCAGGAGGTACTGAGTGGGGTTGTAATGTACAAGATCTAAATGCTAATTTGTCTATTTGCTGACTATCGTCCTGTTAATTAATTTATTCCGGTAAAAATTACCAAGAAGTAGGTGACACACAATGAGATAAAGTGGTGCCTTGCACTGTCTGGAGAATCCTGTCACTTCCACCCTCAATTTTTCCTGCGTCCATATGATTTCCACTTGAGTAGTTGCATGTAACTCATTGGAAAATAATTGGCAGCAGACAGACCAGCTCATTTTCCTTCTCAAGTCAGGAGGTGTGCTCCTACTGTTCTGGCAAGATCAGTTCTCAGGGCTTATTTGAAAAGGGTGATAATTAGTTGAACCACACAAACTGGAAGATCCAGAGTTAATATGGTCATCCTTTGTCTTTTAGGTAGATTGTCGACCTTTTACACAGTGAAGTTAATTCATCCTGGGTCTTGGAGGATGTGATCCCTGCTGGAGGTTAGATGAGGACTGGATCAGAGTTGACCAGAAAAACTAAGATGCATGAAGAATGGCCATTTGAGCTCGGAATAAGGATGCATTGTGGATCCAGTATTTATATCCATAATTCTGGTGAGAATATTCAAAACTGAACGGCATGTTTACTACGGTAATAATACATGTCCCATTGGCTCAGCCAATTGATCATTATTCAGTATGACATTTAGTTAGATCACAGAATAATGCATAACTTTGGAAAACATCCCAGGATGTTTCTCAGAGCCATAAGGAAACAATATCAAATAAGGAGATATCAAGGAAGATGCTTGGTTATAGTGAACTCTAAAGAACATTTAAAGGAGAAAAAAAGATGAAAGAGAGGAAGAGCTGAAAGCAAAGCTGCTGATGGTAAAGGACTGTGGTGAACTAGATATACCTGTCTGACTGCTCCTGTGGCTCCTCCCACAGACCCCTGCTGACTCCTCCCACAGACCCCTGCTGACTGCTCCTGTGGCTCCTCCCACAGACCCCTGCTGACTGCTCCTGTGGCTCCTCCCACAGACCCCTGCTGACTGCTCCTGTGGCTCCTCCCACAGACCCTGCTGACTGCTCCTGTGGCTCCTCCCACAGACCCCTGCTGACTGCTCCTGTGGCTCCTCCCACAGACCCCTGCTGACTGCTCCTGTGGCTCCTCCCACAGACCCCTGCTGACTGCTCCTGTGGCTCCTCCCACAGACCCCTGCTGACTGCTCCTGTGGCTCCTCCCACAGACCCCCGCTGACTGCTCCTGTGGCTCCTCCCACAGACCCCTGCTGACTGCTCCTGTGGCTCCTCCCACAGACCCCTGTATAAAGGCGACTGCTCTCCCTCATTTTCCCCAGGATGTAGTGCTGTTTATTCTTCCAGTCAATAAAAGCCGATATCTCACTTCCTAAGTCTCAGCGTGAGTTATTGATGGTGCATCAAGGACTGAATCAGAATACACTTAGTGGAGAAATATTTCAAGAGTGGGGACATGCAAGCGTTGTTGGACTGAAGGAGAGTACCAGGACCAGAGAAGGACAGGCAGTCTGTTTAGCAAATATTGATTTTAATACCATTAGGGTTGTTCAAGATTTCATTTCACTACATGGATATGATGACTGTATTAACAAACCATTGGTGCATACAATGGCAATATAACCTGCCTCGTTAAATTAACCCTTTTAAATGAAATTAGAACAATTTCTACTTTATTAAAATTAAAACACATTGCTTAAATAATTTAATTTCAGACAATATCATTGAAAGGTGGCTTCTTTGAAAAAATATCAATACTTGAAGAACAAGTGTCAATGATTTCAGATACTAAACAAATTTATTTTTTCAAGGTTTGAACACAGAATGTGCTCTCGGTCTCCAATTAGTGCCCACTTTTGACAGGTTTATCAACAATGATAATCATTTAAGTGTTTGGAGACATAGTAAAGCAAACCCATACAACCATCTGAAGAGACTAAGGTGATTTGGAAATTCTGATTAAGTTAGATATTTTAATACAATAGTTAATGTTCAGCAATTGATCCATGGGGAAAACACGGAGAACATTTTTAGACTGCATACGGTGATGTGGGATTTGCTATCTGATAGTTCAGATACTCAATGGCAACGTTCAGAATATAATTCTACTCAAGGCCTATTTGCAAAGCTATGGAAAAGTAGAGATGTGCGGGACTAATTGTACGGCTTGAAAGATCTTCCAATTAGTTGCTCTTTAAAAATGCCAGGACCAACGGGATAAACAGCTTTGTTCCAAAATCTATGATTTAACAAACAAAATCCATTTTGGCTAATAGGCAACGTGATTATCCCATAGAGGCGCAGCTGACATTTGCAACCTGTATTCCCAAATCTGCATGTATCCATGGAATGGGATTAACAAGCAGAGAGCAAAATTGTTATAATTGGCCAGAACTGGTCTTGAAGACAACCTGAAATGATTTGCTATCTCACAGAAATAGTACACATCTTAGAAAGCCTCATATTTCTAAGTAGCAACTAAGATTTATTTTATACTGTTTTCCTTTTGTTGTCAACTCAGGCAATTTGAATGAAAAGAAAAACAGTTCAGTTACATGAAAACATTTTAAAGATTTTTAACGATAAGCAGAGTAATGAACAGATTGAAAAAGAAATCAATCATTCTTAATTACAATACAAATATCACCTGCCAGTCAAAAGCTTTAGTCATTGCTGATTAAAGTGAAAATGCTTCAATAATAAATACTTGTGGGAGAAGCAGATGTAGAGCTGTGTGCTAGTTACGTGAGTGATGTGCATCAGTACACTTAACATCTTTTCCATTGTGTGTTTTCAACAAATGAGGAAACATTTCCAAATACTATTGAATTTGCCATTGTGCTCTCAGCATCACATTTCAAGAAACATTTCTTTGAATTGGCTTTAGGATTCACTGACATTTATACTGAAGCAAAAGACATTTATTTTAATAAGTTACCTTTTACAATCTTTACTTTTCATCTGGAATAGGAGAAATCAAATTGAAGACAAGGATTATAAAGCAAGATTGAAAAAATTCATTGTAATGAAGGAACACAAATTCACACTGAGACATTTACAAGTAACGGGGAAAGTCAGGGATTATTTTTTGATCAATGCAACTAACTGCTCTCTACCAGGGAAAGCTGTTTAAGTCTGATGCATAAATGGGCTCAGAAGGCAACGACGGCTTTCTGTAATTATGTGAGCTGATTTTATGTACAGGTATATGAAGTTCTAGCAGAATTGTGGCCAGCTGGTCCTGCATATTCAGAAACTATGGACATGTTGCACACCAATTTCTGATTTTAATGAATATAAATTTGTGGTCAGTAAATGCTTGACTTACTCAGTATAAGTAGATGTTAGGGGTAACGTACCGAGAAAGTAATTATGTGCGGATGAAATCTAAACAAAATGTAATTGTTAGACCAGTTACTTCCCATTGCTAAAATTTTTTGAATATGAGATTCTGCAGATGCTGGAAATCCAAAGTAGCATACACGAAATGCTGCAGGAACTCAGCAGGTTAGGCAGCATCTGTGGGAAGGAATGTCTCCGGCCAAGATCCTTCATCAAGTCTGGAAAGGAAGAGGGTAGGAAAAGGAGGGGGAGGGGAGAAATACAAGCACACCTTTGCTCAGTCCGAAACAAGCAGAATTTCCCAGATGCCAACCATTTAAAATCCAATCCCTATTCCCACATTACAAGCACAAGAAAATTTGCAGACGCTGGAGACCTGAAGTAATACACACACAAAATGCTGGAGGAACTCAGCAGGCCAGGCAGCATCGATGGAAAAGAGTAAACAGTCGACGTTTCTGCTGAGAGCCTTCAGCAGGACTGGACAGGAAGAGAAGAAGGTGGGGAGAGTGGAGGAAGAAATACAAGGTGGTGGATGATAGGTGAAACCGGGAGAGGGGAAGGGGTTGAAGCAAAGAGCTGGGAAGTTGATTGATGAAAGAGATAAAGGGCCAATCAGCCTCCCACTCTGACACGTTGCTTCATGGCCTCTCTACTGCCGCTCTCAGGTTGAAGGAGCAACGCCTCATATTCCCTCTCGCTGGCTTCCAGCCTGATGGCATGAACACTGACTTCAGTAACTTCCGGAAATTTCTCCCATTCCCCCATCTCCCTTTTTCCATTTTCCATTCTGGCTCCCTTCTTACCCTTTCTATTCTCCTCACCTGCCTCTTAACTCTCTCTAGTGCCTCTCCTCCTTCCCTTTCTCCCATGGTCTCCTTTCCTCTCCTATCAGATCCCTTCTTCTACAGCTCTTTACTTTTTCCACCCATCACCTCCCAGCTTCTCTCTCGAACCCCTCCCCCTCAACTGGCTTTACCTATCACCCTCTGTTATGTTTTGTAACTCCATAAAATAAAAACTAATTTCAAGAAAAAAATGGAAGCCCAGGAGGGTCACTTTAAGTGAGGAAGACACGTATGGCGTGGCAGTGTGATGACATATGCTGTTCACATTCTGTGACATATAATCTGTAATTCATTATTTAAGTAAAGACGAGAAAATCTGCTGATGGTGGAAATCTAAATAAACACACACAAAATGCCGGAGGAACTCTGCAGGCCAGGCAGCATCGATGGAAAAGAGTAAACGGTTGATGTTTCGGGCCGAGAACCTTCAGCAAGACCCTTCCCAAGTCCTGATGAAGGACCTAAGCCCAAGACATTGACTGTTTCCATTGAGGCTGCCTGGCCCACTGAGTTCCTCCAGCATCTTGTGTGTGTTACTATTTAAACAAGGAATGTTTACTGAAACAATATATTTATAATATTACTCAAATTTTACTGAAATATTAAACACACAACACTCCTCTCTGCTTAGCTATAAACCCCAATTTAATACAGAGTGCTTTTCAACTATATACTCTACACTATATAAGTAATATACACAATTTCACAGCATAGTAAATTTTAAATTGATCCATTCAGGCCTGAAGATTTAATCGTTATGAAGGCTTTCTTACTCTTGTGGGATAATGTCTTCCTGACAAGGGCGGGTTCACTCTGCTTGGCAGTGAGACTTGTGGCTGTGAAACAATCTCATGTTCTGGGGGTGCTTTTAGGAGTTGGCTCTGGAACTGCAGGAAGTGATTCTGACAAATCTGAGTAACTTCCTTCTGGATGTGAGGATCGTTATGCGTGAGTACAATGCTGATGCCACTATTTCCTTTGTCTTTTGGAAAGCCACCTCAGACTGCTTTATCTATTGTCATTTCTTCCCAATTTGTAGTAATGAGTTCAAAGGGTGGAGACAGGAACCTGTTACAATAATTGACAAATCCTAGAAATGACTGGAACTGCAACACACCTTTTGGCCTTGGGGCCTCCGCCACCCTCTTGAATTTTCTCAGCACTCGGTGCGTCAACAGTAAGTAATGCTTGGTTTAAAGAACTCACACTTGTTGTGCATGCCCTGAGCCCATAATCTATTTTAATCCTTTTAACAGGGTCTCCAGATATTGGAGATGTTCCTTGTCATCCAGTTTACACTGAGTGCCCAGACAGCCTTGCAGCACCTGGCCTATGGCTTTCTGCAAGTGTGCAGGGGCCAATATAAGCCTATTATAGCAATGAAGCTCTTTGTGAGTGTTTATGGTGAGAAACACGTTTCACTCTTCTTCCATCTCTATTTGCAGGTAGGCTTTCACTGTTTACTTTGCTAAAGTATGTTCCTCTGCAAAGGATTGCACAGGTATTCACTGTCCTGGGCAGAGAGATACATCTACTGACAGTACTGGGTTGAAGATGACTTTAAGATCACCACAGATCCTGACAGACCTGTTCTTCTTTGCTACTGGAACCACTGCTCATGGGCTCTAATCAACGTTTAAAAGTATTCCTTCAGGCTCCATGTGAGCTAGCTCACTGGCCACGTCAACATGGACGATATAAGAAACCAGAGGGCCTTTTTAAAATCTGGGTGTGGCATTTTCATTTAACACCATTTTACCCCTGAAATGTTTGAGTTTTCCAATGCCATCCTTGAACCCTGCTGAGGCATCATCCAGTACCTTTCTTAATTTGCTTTCAGTCGGCTCTTTTGCAGGGGATGTGGTGGATGAATCTCCAATCGAGTTGCAGATGTCTCAGACAATCATGACCCCAAAACGCTGGCTCTCCTGTTTTTACCACATTCAAGCCCAATGTGGCTAATAGAATGCTGTATTTCAGTCTTACAAATGTCATTCACACAGGTGTAATTTTTTCTAGTATAAATTCTTAGTTGCATATTCGCATGTTTCAGTTCAGCACCTTTGAAATGCTATTCAAACTCATTTTGTGGAACGACTGAAACAGCCGAGCCAATGTCCAATTTCATTTAATTAATTTGCCGTTCACTTCTGGGGTAAGCCATATTGCTTGTCTATTGTTAGCTTGCACATTACAAGCTCAAAGATACCCAGTCCTGCGTCACTGTCATCATCATTGGATTTTTCATCAACAGCTGGGAGATTAGTGCCCCTACAACAATGGGTAACACAATTTGGTCAGCCAGGCCAGTTTCTGCTTAGATACTGCAAAATTCACTTTCAATTGAATTTAAGAGAGTGTAACTCAATTGTGCCTGTTTGCTGTTTCCATTGACAGAGCTATTTCAACTGTTCTGTTAATTGTAAATTGTACTTCAGTTAGAAATTGTTTTTGAATGCTTTCTTGTAATGTTCCTGCATTACTTTCATGATATCAACAAAGCTGATTTTGGCTAGTTTGGTTGAAGCAGTTAAATTTTGAAGCAAACTGTATGCCTTTAAATCCAACACACTCAGAAAAACTGGCACTTGTTTCTCATTGGCTATTCCATTTGCTTTAAAATATTGCTCAGTCTGTTCCATATAAAATATACCATTACCTGTTGAGTAATTAAACACACCAATCTTTCCAATGCAGCCAGGATTTTTCTGCATTTTTTAGGATTATTATCACCCGATGCTCACTGTTTATACATCCATGAATTTGTCCGTTTTCTGCATTTTAAAAAAAACTGACCATGTCTGTCCCTTCAAAAGAAACATGTGCTGTGTTGCTTTTTTTAAACTCGGCTGTTTCTTGCTGTGTTTTTTAAAAAACTTCAACATCTCATAGAAACATAGAAAACCTGCAGCACAATACAGGCCCTTCAGCCCACAAAGTTGTGCCGACCATGTCCTTACCTTAGAAATTACCAAGGGTTACCCATAGCCCTCTATTTTTCTGAGCTCCTTGTACCTGTCTTGTTGCACTTCAGCGGGTCTTCGGCTCATTTTAAACTTCTTCATTGCCACTGTTATGTTTCATAACTCCACAAAATAAAAGCTAATCACAAGAAAAAGATGGAAGCCCAGGAGAACAGGCCTTAGTTTCATTTTTACTTTAAGTTAGGCACACACGTATGATGTGGCGGTGTGATGATGTGTACCATTCACCTACTGTTACATATAACCCACAATAAATTATTTGAACAAAGAATGCTTACTTAAACTTAATTAAATAATATTTTTACAATATCACTCAAATGTAAACAAATTCCCCTCCCCTGACCTTGTTATTCTGACTTCTTTCCCCTTTTTTTCCCAATCCTGATGAAGGGTCTCGGCCCGAAATGTCAAATCTTTATTCCTTTCCATAATGCTGCCTGACCTGGTGTGTGTGTGTGTGTGTGTGTGTGTGTGTGTGTGTGTGTGTGTGTGTGTGTGTGTGTGTGTGTGTGTGTGTGTGTGTGTGTGTGTGTGTGTGTGTGTGTGTGTGTGTGTGTGTGTGTGTGTGTGTGTGTGTGTGTGTGTGTGTGTGTGTGTGTGTTATTTAAAATTCTTCAAATTTTATTTAGACTCAAAATAAGGCTATTGTTCTCAGAATGGGAATGGTATCAACCCATTATTAAAGTGCATAGAAATAGTGTGGCTACATTAAGGGAGCAATGCAAATCTGCATTTAGGTACTTTAAAGATTAAAGATCTAAGGATTAGCTTTATTTATCACATGTACATCGAAACGTGCAATAAAATAAAAACGTGCATCACTTGCGTCAAGTCAAGTCAGCGAGGAATGTTCTGGGCAGCCTGCAAGTGTTATCACGACACCTCTGTCAGCATAGCATGCCCACAACTCACTACCCCTAACCGTACATGTTTGGAACGTGGGATGAAACCGGAGAGAACCCAGGGAGAACTTACAAATTTGTTACAGACAGTGGCGGGGATCGAACCTGGCTGATTATACAGCTGGCTCTCTAAAGTGTTGTGCAAACTGTTGCAGTGCCGTATCCAACTGAGTATTTTTATATTCCTGGACTGAGTATTTTTAGTCACTCTCCCTTAATTATATTTCATGATTTCAAAGATCTGATCTGTACCTGCATTGTTTCAGATTTGATTAAGTGGCGATATGAACTGCATTAAATAGAAAGCCAAAGATCATTTTATAACCTCAGAAGGTCCCAATAAAATAATTTTTGAAGCTTTGTTGTCAGAACATAGAAAACGTAGTAATTTGCACACAGGAAAATCCCACATACAAGTAACAATTAGAAAATCTGTTTCTGTGATGTTATTTCAGGAGAAATATTGACCTGTTTATTGGGAATTAAAGCCTTGGTTCTCTTTGTTAGGCTTTGCCATCTCTAACTTCCATCGGGGATGGTTGATAGAAGGAATCAGTCAGATGTAAAACCAATGCCCACCTGAACGCAGGTAATCTGGATCAGACCTGACCCGACGATTTGGATTAAGCTTTGATTCCAAAACAATTCGTAATCAACATGGATAATAGAGTCAACATGGACTCCAATCAGGAGACCAAAGCACAGATTTAATGTTTCTTCAGCAAGATGGTACTGAAACAATGCTTTGAAGTATTGAGAGAAAGAAAGAGAATGAATCAATAAAGGGAAAACAAAAAGGGAGGAAGCAAAGCTGTCAGTGAGGCCTACATGTGGAGAAAGAATCCAATTTAATGACCAATTTACGGTCTCCTATGACTGAAAACAATCTCTTTTGATAGCTGAAAATATCATTTAATGATTTAATGAAGTTGATTGATCAGTAATGTCATTCCCATCATTTGTAATATGTAACAGATTATGAAAAGTTAAAAATCAATATGATGGTTGCTACACCTAATTGCTGACTCAAGATCAATTCATGCAAAGTTAGGGTATTCTACAGAAGGTAATCAACAACTTCATTATTTCTTGCTATTATTACAAACAGTAACAGTAATATATTTAAGATTCAGTGTTAGCTGATGTTAAATAGTGCATCAAGACTGGGCATGTTTTATAATACTTCTGTAATATTAACAAGATTAATCTCAGGCAAAGCCATTAAAACCCAAAATAACATAACACTGTAGTTGCTGTCAAAACCAGCTTATTCTAGCTTAATGGCTATAAGTTCACAACAACACACACTTTTCTTATAAACAAGAGAAAATCTGCAGATATTGGAAATCCAAGCAACATACACAAAATGCTGGAGGAACTCAGCAGGCCAGGCAGCATCCATGTAAAAGAGTACAGTCAATATTTTGGGCTGAAACTCTTCAGCAGGACTCCTCTCGGCCTGAAACATCGACCGTACTCTTTCCCATAGATGCTGCCTGGCTTGCTGAGTTCCTCCAGCATTTTGTGTGTGTTGCTTTTCTTGTCATGATTTGCAATGGACACGAATCTGAAGATATTGCAAATATATCAATCTTAAAGCACATTAATGTAAAAGCAGAAGATATTTTTTGTCTTACAGTGACAGCTGTATTCAATTAGTTTTATCAGAATTGAAATAAATGGTATTTGTATAATCTGATATGCAAATTTTCTTTATAAGGCTCTCCACTATAATGGCACTGAAAGGTACAGCATTAACTTGTAACATATATGCACTTCAGAATTAATGTCCTTTCTCTTTGAAGCAATGTTACAGAACTATTGCATAAAACAGCTTCAGGATTTATTGTCTGCAAGTGTCAGTCAGGTATGCTTTTTGACAGTATCCTTCTATAGCATTAACAACTTCTGAATATGTGATTTTTGAGGACAAATTAAGGCATGATTTTCAATACAAGGATAACTTGCATAATTTGAAGGGCTGAAAGACTTCTCCAATGAGTGATTTGTAGCTGTGAGGAAACAGTGTGTAGCTGTTAATAAGTGTCATTACTGTTTTTAATCCTGATTGTGAAGTAATTAAGGAAGCAGCAGCGAATGCAAATCAAAGAGTGGAAGAGGTGCCTCTATTCCTGTGGATGCTCAACAGCTCAGTGATTTCCTTCTGGCCAGCTTGCAAAGCAATGTTCATAGCAGTGTTGCCATTCTGTTGGGAAAACGAGAGAGACAAGCAGGGTATGAAACACTGAAAATGTGGTAAGTAAATCATCTAACATTTTGTCAAAGGTCAAAGTCCCTGCCAACATTATGCTCCAGTGCTGCTTTTAGGTATGTCACAACACAGAGAACAGGTTTCATTTCCTCACCTACCACTCGCTCTACATGTGAAGTTCATGCCTTCAAATCAAACTGTAGCAGCCAATTATTAAGTGATGCTGAAGCTTATTCCCAAAGGAAGAAAAAAAAATACAACTGAGGGACCAGTGTTTTTACTACATAGTTTAATTCATATTTAATATAATCCCTTCATTTGATTCATAAAAATTAAGATCTTCTTTCTCAATGCCTTTATTTGCCTCTCTGGCAGTTTATTTTTCAAAGAAAAAGGGGAATAATCCTGGTTTGGTCACAGGGTGTGACAAAACAGGTCTGCAGGCACCACAGCAAAGGATGAGGCAGATGGTACTCGACTCCTCCTCAGTCCTGGGAATGTAATCACAGTCCCATTGTATGCCACTGACAGCCATCTCAGAATTAACAGAGATGCTTGCAATAATCCCTATAATTAGTTTAGACAGCTGGTAACAATCATAACAATCCTCCCCTGAAATAATCTTCCAGTGGCAATTAACATGTTACATTAGAACATTATAAATTATTGCATCTCATTGAGATTCACGAACAATAAAGTCACTTTAAAAAGCTACTAATCATCTCTATTCACCAAAAATCTATTTGATGCATTCAAAACTCACTAGCAAGTGTACCAAAATGTGAATGATATGTAAAATGCGCTTATGGTGACTTTTTGCACTAATCAAGTTGAGAATTGCAATGGAATATGTTTCTGTTTCAGGCATTATCAAGCACTCTCAGGTCAATGTACCTAAGCACAGTAAAGCCTCTTTTAGTTTGCCTTAGTAACATCATTCAACTCAAACTTTCAATTCACAAATCATTTACCAGCATTTCCCAAGATCCCACCACACCAGATGTTCCTGTGGCCTCTCTGAAACAACCAGATTGTGTCATGTTGTAAATAATCAGGGGCTGCATGCCTCGACAATGACAAGTGTGGAAACAGGCAATGGGAAAACCATTGCTGAGGTGCGCTCTTCAGGGTCCACAGAATCTTAACTATGCACCTTGAAGTGAAGTCACTTCTGTGACTTAGATCAGCTGGCTGAGGGGTGAGAGCATGATGGGGATGAGATAGAGAAGCAAAGACCAGCAATTCAGTGTTACCTTGTGAGGCCAGCAGTAAAGCCTTTGGTTTCTCAAATGCACAACAGAGTATAGAATGCAGTTTGCCACACTGGAAGAAATACAAATAAGTTACTGATTCACCAGGGACCCAGGACAGGAAAAGGGATGAAACAAAAAGGCAGGTAAACACTTGCAGAGCAGAGAAATGGGCATTGCTGACGACAGAAGAACGAGTCCCTACGGAGTGAAGAAATGGGGAGGAGGGCATGTTGTGCCTGGTTGATACTATCAAAAACATTCTGCTGATGATACTTGACTAATGCTTGTTTGAGATTGGGACATGCATTCTATAGGTGTGATGTCCTGGCAGTGAACTAGTTAATGGTGGAAGGCAGCACCCCAAGTCTTTACCTCAGGAGTAGACTGTCTTGCATTGTAGCGCTGGGACCTTTGGAGTGACAAGAGGATTACTGCACATGACCATCAAACAACCACATTTAGTGAAAGTGCGTAATAATGTGCAAAATAACAAACCCTAACCTGTATGGAGCTGGTTGTAGGAAATAACTTTGTGGAGTACTGCAAGTGAGAATCTGCAGACTTGTTGACCTATGGATGCATGATAGTGGAAACTGAAACTCCTGGAATAGTTTGAATATTGGAAACAGGGCTGATAACTTTCATGGAATACACACACACACACACACACACACACACACACACACACACACACACACACACACACACACACACACACACACACACACACACACACACACACACACACACACACACACACACACACACACACACACACACACACACACACACCTGCTGTATTTTAATTATCCTACTATAGTATATCCATTATCAACACTACAAAGAATAACTATTGTCATAGAATCACATTAGAAGGAAATAAGCCTTTCAGTCCACGCATTTACACAATTTTCATTCTATTCTTCCCACTTTTCCATCAATTCCCCCAATTCTACTAGTCACTTACAGACTAGGGGTAAAGTTCAGTAGTAATTAACCTATCAACCTGCTCGTCTTTGGGAGGCGGGTGCAACCAGAGTACCCACTTCATATGTAATGTTCAGGAGGGTAGCCAACTTCCATGCAAACAGCACCAGAGATCAGGATCTGCCGGGCAACAGCCCTTATTAGTAACACAATGTTCCCTTAACGGAATAAAGTTTTGTAGAAAGTTCCAAAAACACACACTTTATTTGAGCTCCTTATGGGTAAAATCTTTATATTCTATATACAATGTTTGAGTATACAAATCCACTTGCTCAAACATTACGTGCAGAATATAAAAGTTGGTCCATCTCAGTGGGCTAAAGGCTCTGTTTTGTGCTGTATGACTTTGGCGCTATCACTAATAAAAGTGAGATGTTGTCAGTACTGAAACATAGAAAACCTACAGCGCAATTCAGGCCCTTCGGCCCATAAAGCTGTGCTGAACATGTCCCTACCTTAGCAGTACCTAGACTTTACCCATTGCTCTCTGTTTTTCTGAGCTCCGTGTAGCCATCCAGGAGTCTCTTAAAAGACCCTATTGTTTCCGCCTCCACCACTGCCACCGGCAGCCCATTCCACGCACTCACCACTCTCTACGTAAAAAACTTACCCCTGACATCTCCTCTGTACCTACTTCCAAGCACCTTAAAACTACACCCTCTCGTGCTAGCCATTTCAGCCCTGGGAAAAAGCCTCTGACTATCCACACAATCAATGCCTCTCATTATCTTGTATATCTCTATCGTCACCTCTCATCCTCCATCGCTCCAAGGAGAAAAGGCCAAGTTCACTCAATCTATTTTCATAAGGCATGCCCCCCAATCCAGTCAACATCCTTGTAAATCTCCTCTGCACCCTTTCTATACTTTCCACATCCTTCCTGTAGTGAGGCGACCAGAATTGAGCACTGTACTCTAAGTGGGGTCTGACCAGGGTCCAATGAAGCTGCAACATTACCTCTCGGCTCTTAAACTCAATCCCACGATTGATGAAGGCCAATGCACTGTATGCCTTCTTAACCACAGAGTCAACCTGCGTAGCAGCTTTGAGTGTCCTATGGACTCGGACCCCAAAATCCCTCTGATCCTCCACAGTGCCAAGAGTCTTACCATTAATTCTATATTCTGCCATCATATTTGACCTACTAAAATGACCCACCTCACACTTATCTGGGTTGAACTCCATCTGTCACTTCTCAGCCCAGTTTTGTATCCTATCAATGTCCCATTGTAACCTCTGACAGCCCTCCACACTATCCACAACACCCCCAACCTTTGTGTCATCTGCAAATTTACTAACCTATCCCTCCACTTCCTCATCCAGGTCATTTATAAAAATCACGTAGAGTAGGGGTCCCAGAACAGATCCCTGAGGCACCCCACTAGTGACCGACCTCCATGCAGAATATGACCCGTCTACAACCACCCTTTGCCTTCTGTGGGCAAGCCAGTTCTGGATCCACAAAGCAATGTCCCCTTGGATCCCATGCCTCCTTACTTTCTCAATAAGCCTTGCATTGGGTACCTTGTCAAATGCCTTGCTGAAATCCATATACACTACATCTACTGCTCTACACTCATCAATGTGTTTAGTCACATCCTCAAAAAATTCAATCAGGCTCGTAAGGCATGACCTGCCTTTCACAGCCATGCTGAATATTCCTAATCATATTATGTCTCTCCAAATGTTCATAAATCCTGCCTCTCAGGATCTTCTCCATCAACTTACCAACCACTGAAGTGAGACTCACTGGCTTATAAACTTTGCATAAACTTTGAACTTATTCAAGAAAGGGAGCAGGGATAGCCCAGGAAACATCTGCAACCCTCCAATCCTCCGGCACCTCTACCATCCTCATTGATGATACAAAGATCATTGCCAGTGGCTCAGTAATCTCCTCCCTCGCCTCCCACTGTAGACTGGGATACATCCCATCCGGTCCCAGTGACCGATGGAAAATGGAAAACGATGTTTTCCAAAAGCTCCAGCACATCCTCTTTCTTAATATCTACGTTCTCAAGCTTTTCAGTACACTGCAAGTCATCCCTACAATCGTCAAGATCCTTTTCCGTAATGAGTACTGAAGCAAAGTATTCATTAAGTACCTCTGCTATCTCCTCCGGTTCCATACACACTTCCCCACTGTCACACTTGATAGGTCCTATTCTCTCATGTCTTATCCTCTTGCTCTTCACATACTTGTAGAATGCCTTGGGGTTTTCCTTAATCCTGTCAGCCAAGGCCGTCTCATGGCCCCTTCTGACTCTCCTAATTTCATTCTTAAGCTCCTTCCTGCTAGCCTTATAATTTTATAGATTCATATAATTACCTAGTTTTTTGAACCTTTTGTAAATTCCTCTTTTTTTCTTGACTAGATTTACAACAGCCTTTGTACACCACGGGTCTTGTACCCTACCATCCTTTCCCTGTCTCATTGGAACGTACCTATGCAGAACCCCACGGAAATATCCCCTGAACATATGCCACATTTCTTCGATACATTTCCCTGAGAATATCCATTTCCAATTTATGCTTCCAAGTTCCTGCCTGATAGCCTCATAGTTCCCCTTACTCCAATTAAACGTTTCCCTAACTTGTCTGTTCCTATCCCTCTCCAGTGATGATATAGAATTGTGATCACTATCTCTAAAATGCTCTCCCACTGAGAGACCTGACACCTGACCAGGTTCATTTCCCAGTACCAGATCAAGTACAGCCTCTCCTCTTGTAGGCTTATCTACATATTGTGTTAAGAAACCTTCCTGAACACACCTAACAAACTCCACCCCATCTAAATCCCTCAATCAATATTTGGGAAATTAAAATCTCCCACCACAGCAACCCTGTTATTATTTCTCCTTTCCAGAATCTGTCTCCCTATCTGCTCTTTGATGTCCCTGTTACTATTATTGTGGTCTATAAAAAAAATCCAGTAGAGTTATTGACCCCTTCCTATTCCTCACTTCCACCCACAGAAACTCCGTAGACAACCCTTCTGTGACTTTCTCCTTTTCTGTAGCCGTGACACTATCTCTGATCAACAGTGCCACGCCCCAACTGCTTTTGCCTCCCTCCCTACTTAGTATGGAGTAGGTTTGCCCCAAGATAACTTGATGAATGACGAGGAGCAACAACCAGCAAGAAGAGTAGATAGGGATGGGCAATTGATAAAAATCTGGAAAAGAAGCAAAGCATGAGGTCTAAGATGATGTAAAATTATACTCACTTTATCAGTTAGTTCTGAGTTACATCCAGGCTGAGCCAAAAGGAGTTTAACAATCTCAATGTGACCATGTTCGCTTGCACACATAAGGGCTGTAGACCCATCGGTGTCTTGGATATTCACATTGGCCCCATTGTTCAGCAGAGCTTTGACCATATCAGTCCTTCCATAACTGACAGCCAGCATGAGTGCTGTCTGCCCTGTCTGGAAAAGGAAATCACACTTGGTTGTTATTACTTTTAAAAGGTTTATCTTGAGCATGAATTCGAATAGCTACACTACACGAGTGCTGAAGCCCTGGTGACAAATATCCCTTGACAAATCTATTCAGTCTCACCTTGAGACAACAATGTAAATCATGGAGACAAATCCACCTACCCAGGAATAAGAGTAACATAAATTGCTCAGCAATACAGTCTTTCATTAACATGGCTAATATAATACAATTCTCTGAATGCACTTATCAGTACACCAGACCAGCTTAGTTTTATCTCTATCATGATCAGAAGAATTCTGACACACCTTTGTCTCCTGGACAGTTTTTGTGTGCATTAGGTGTTGAGGATGTGGTGGTTTGCATGAGGAGGGAAGTGGCAGTCAGGGATTTATTAAATCTTTTGTCTTTTCCAGAGTTCTTTACTACTCGTTGGTCTGGATTCCTGCCAGATTTTTTTCTAACTTGCCCAACAAACTATGCAATAGAAGAGGGGAAGGAATGAAGCTAAAACTAGTCAATATGCAGGATCTGAGTATGGGCAGGTTTGACAGACTAACTCATTTTTTCACACCTGTTACTTCTATATTTCTGTTTTTTTTTAATCTTACAGCTAAAGCTAGAGCTTTGAGATGAAGTTCTTTTCATCAGTAACTGCTACCAGTCCTACTGAGTTCCCAACTTGCCAGAAGCCCATGCTTATAATAGCAACAAACTTAGTTTTCTCAAATCAAAGAATGACAGTGACAGAGTCGCTTCAGGACGTGAGGGAAACAACAGACCGTCGGTGGGTACAGTCTGTAAACATAACGCTCAGTGTGAACCAACTAATCTGATTAACTGGTTTTAAGACTTGTGCAACTGAGGAGCAGCATTCAGAGGTTACAAGATAATTCTATACATGTTGTCAGCTGGATACTTTTAAGACTTTTTCAAATTTTAAAGGTTGAAAGAAAATTCCTTCAGGCTTTCACTAGTCCTATTTGGATGAATGATAAAGATACGGGTGACTCTGTGAATTAATTCCATCTGATGCCTGTTCCTTCCCTGTGGGGAACTTATCATCCTGCCGCCACCTTTCTGCAGCTGAGATTTGGGACTCAGGAGTGTGAAACATCAGACACATAGCCCAAGATCTAGCATGAATCACGCACACTTAAAACAGAGAAGTCAAGGGAATGCGGACTACAAACTCCAGGGACTGATTTCACACATGCTTGAGTCCAGGCATCCCCTTTGTAAGAAACAGAGATTTAGCTACATGCTGCAAGATAAAGTCACACCTTATCTCTTGGCAAAGGATTGTACAGAGGATGCCAGAAATAATTAATTTTCCAGCCTTGAAACAGGATAATTATTCTTTATGAAAGAGGAATTGCCACAACTCTGGTAGCAAATTCACTGCCACCTGGGAAATATCCCTGAAGCCTTAAGGTGTGATGCCTGCATTACTGTGTAGGAGCTAGAAAGTTTTAAGACATAACTTGTAAACTACATTACTGTGTAAGAGCTAGAAAGTTACAAGACATAACTTGTAAACCATTTGCATAAAAACAGACGGTGCGGGAAATACTCAGCAGGTCAAACAGCATCAGTGGAGCAAACAACAGTGTTAAGGTTTCAAGTCGACGACCTTTCATCAGGACTGAATATTGTACTTTACTTTGTTCTACTCTGTAAACTTCTACAGATGTAGTGGTTGAAACAAAACCAAAAGAATCTCTAATAAGGTTTGTATGTCAGACTCATATGCTTAACCCTGTTATAAATCAGCCTCCCTGGAGGGTAGAATTGCAGAATTCTGTACAGTCACTACAGTCATTGAGCTTCTGGGCCAACTGGTCCATGCCAAACAATATTCCCTTCAAAACTCATCCAATTTGTTTGTTTCCTTAATCCTCTAAACATTTCCTATCCATGTATCTGTCCAAGTATCTTTCAAATGTTAATTACATATTTGCTTTACCCACTTTCTCTGGCACCTCATTTGATATACCATTTTGATGAAAAAGTTGCACTTTGGGTTCTTACTTAATTTCTCCCCTTCAATCTTTAGTTCTTGATTCACAAACAATGAGTAAAAAGACCCTATGTAAGCCCCTCTTGATTTTATGTACTGTATTTCTATAATATCACCCCTCATTCTTCTACACTTCAACAAAAACACAGCCCCAACCTGCTCAACCTCTCTCCATATCTCAGTCCATCGAGTCCCAGCAACTTGCTCGTAAATCTCTTCTACACTCTTTCCAGCATAATAGCATCTTTCTTATAGCAAAATGACTTAAACTCACCAACTGCTTGCACAACTTTAACATACCATCTAACTCAGTGCCCTGACTGATGGAGGCCAACATACTAAAGGCCTTCTTCTCTACCTGTGACACCACTCTCAGGAAACCATATACCTGTTTTCTTAGATCTCTCTGTTTTACAACATTCCCCAAGGCATTACCTTCAACAGTGAATGTCCAACCCTGACTTTTCTTCTCAAAATGCAACACCTCACATATATCCAAAGTTATACCCCAGAAAGGAGCACTTATTCCTAATCTGCCTCTCTTATACTCTTTGAATTAATGTGTGAGTAGTATTTGAATGCTCTGGGCCTGCACTTGCTGCAGTTTAGAAGAATGAGGAGACATCAGTAATGGTCAATAAACCAATTATCTGGAATCAAATGACCTTGCCTGGTGCCTCAGGGCTGGACGTGTCTGCACCTGCACCACCCTCCTACCCCTGGCACTCCTCTCTGCCACCTGTCCCACACCCCTCCCGTGCTGTTCCACATCCTTTGCTCCCACCAGAGTTACAAACGTGCTCTCTGCTCCATGTTGATAAATAATGTACTGTGCAAAAATCTGAAGCATCCTAACTATATATACGTGCCTATGAGGTTTGCACTGCTGTATGAGTTGCCACTTTCAGGGAACAATGGACTCAAACACCAAAATCCCTCTGGTCAACGACATTCCTTAGTGCCTTTCCATTTACTGTATGTCTTATGCCTTGACTTGTCAAAATGCATCACTTTACACTTGTCAGATTAATTCCATCTTCTATCATTCCACCTTAATTTTCCACCTGATTTAAATTCAGCCTTACTCTCCACAACACCATCTACCTTTGCATCATCCACTGATTGAGTCTTTGATGATGAAAAAAAGAGGCTGCGAGGTGAAAAATTTATAGACTGGATCTTAGATGCTAAAGACTGGACGTCTCAAGGAATGGCTGGAATAATGAGAGTCAAGAATGTGGAAAGTACAGTTACCTCAATAGGTTGTAAGACTGGGTGGACAATTTTGAAAACAGTGTGGTTGTTCAGCTATGTGATAATTGTATGATGAATGAACCTGTTGTGAGTTTGGACATTGGCAGTTAGCACATTGGGTAACCTTCAGTTACTGTGTGTTGGAATAATCAAGTCTACTGGTAATGTAACCATTGAAAGGGGGTTCCAGGGAATGGGTGACCAGGGTCAGATGGATCATATTGCAGAGATGAACATAAGAGGGAGTGTATCCTTGGGAGCTCATGTTATCAACAAAAATATATAAAGGTAAAGTTGGTCTGATTTATTCTCACTGACCAGGGAATAAAGTTTGAGGGTGGGCCAAAACAATGCATTTGATCATTCCAATATTTAATCGGAGCAACTTTTCAGCTCTTCTAGTACTGGATACTGTAGAAACATAGCAAACACATAATACAGGCCCTTCAGCCCACAATGCTGTGCTGAACATGTCCTTACCTTAGAAATTACCTAGGGTTACCCATATACCCATGAAGTTGTCATGCACTTTCGAAAGAGTAGAGGGATTAAATGAGGTGGGGTCATTGTGCTTTCAGATAATGTGGCTGAGGAACTAGAAGTAGATCAAAAAAAGGAGAGATTAGCAACAGAATAAACTCTTCTTTGGCTTCCAACTGGGTCCACGTATCAATTTTAACCGATGTTTCGATGGCGAGCTCTATCATCTTCATCAGGGATGATGCCCAGGCATGTCTGGCCTGGTGGTATTTTACACTCATCATCCATCCCTCCTGATTGGTTAGTCCTCATCCAATTGGTTTCCACTGACCCACCTGATTGGATGACAAACCAGTCAGGAGGGGTGGATGATGGGGGTATAAATACCACTGGACTAGACATGCCCAGGCATAATCCCTGATGATGATAGCAGAGTTTTCCATCAAAACAATCAATATCTATACTTGGCTGGAAGCCCGAGAAGAGTCTATTTGTCACATACACTGGGAAAGAATACATCCTTTTTCAGAATCAGAAGTTGGTAGAATAATAAAGGCTGTGCTGGCTTTCACCAAAAGCATCTGATATACCAAAATTCAGAGCAATTTAGGATGATTCTTTGAAAGGAAACTAAATGAATTCCCTGGCACTGATATTAGAGAGCTTCCCCATGTGCTGTTCCTTATTGTGGAGGGGAGGTTTGTGTGCCTTAATCATCCTGGGAGCTATACCAGCTGGGACTTCAGTCCCTGGTAGGTTCAACCTTGCTGGGCAGGTTCCAGGTGAAGGGCCAGACGAATACAGCACCTGGTCCTCCAGGTTGGGGGTTGGGTGTAGGGCCAGCAACCCTACCCTTGTAAAATCTTTACCGTTACAGAAACCGAAACAAGGAAATTTATTGATGACGGTGAGAGGAGTGATGCAGAACTGGGAACAGAAGTTATGATGGACGGAGATCAAAGCCACCAGGACATCTCCGGACTGAGAGCTAATCTTCTTTCACCCAAAGAAACTATCCATTTTGGATGCTGGAATGTTCGCCTGAGAAAATCAGAAACCAAGACTTGCTTACATCTTGCAATATGGAATCAATCTCAGTTTGTGTGAAAAGAAGACAATGGAGATGGCTGGGCCATGTAATGAGAATGCCAAATGATCAACTAGCAAAAGTAGCACTAAGGTGGACCCCACAGGGAAAGCGAAGTAGGGGCAGGCCCAAAGTGACGTGGTGAAGATCTGTGGAAGCAGAACTGAAAGAAGTAGGCATGAACTGGGTAACGGCGAGCAGCAGAGCGAAAGACCGGCAGAAATGGAAGGAACTTGTGGAGGCCCCATGTGCTACCTGGGCACTAAGGGTTCGGACAACGACGAGACGATATTAGAGAGCAGCATGAGAAATTTCTTCTGCTTAATCAGAAGATAGCTATTAACTAAAATCAGAACTCCAGCTCTTTGCACATTGTCTCTATGGAAAAGAAACTTAAGGTATTGTCCCAAAACTGGATCCATATTCTATAATTAACTGACAATATCAAAGGTTGCACATTATTAAATGTCTCTGCACTTTACATGTAAATACTGGAATGCATGTTGAACTCTCTACCATTTGTTAACTGTTATTTAGAAATCATAGTTCATTCTGGCAGTGTGGACATTGCTAACATTTATATTGATCAACCTTGGATTTGTTCAGGTGATAAGCCATCATACTGCAGTCCAAAATGTTAGGCAAATATGACGAAGACAACTGCAATATTTGACCAATACTGTTTAAAGCATAATGATATAACCATGTTACCCAGTGAACCTGGAACCTGATAACTTTCTGTGCATCCAGCCGGTGGAGGTCACTCCTTTGGCTCGTGCTGCCAAACTCTGCAAGCTTTGGTAGCCTGCTGCAGGGTAGACTGTAGATATTACATTCTGCAGCCTAAATAGTCCTCAACATGGAGGGTAGATGTTTAGTCTATGGGAAAAATTGTGGTTAAAGTGGCATTGCAACATGAATTTTGCTCTAGGTAATGCCAACAGCCAAGAATATTATTCATCCTGAGTCTGGTGGGTGGTGAAGAGGGTTTGATCACTCTCCTACATGAACCCACATCATTCTGCTCCACTTTTATTTTTAAATTTCAATAATAGTTCCACGTTCTGGCCTCTGGGGGCACAGTTCATTTTGTGTGAGCATCATTTCCTGTATGCAAGCCGTGTTTTATATAGTTTCATTCATGGATAAGTTGATTTGATTTGAAGCTTATGGTGGAATGACATCCATCTCCATCCCCTCTTTATTTGCTCTTAAAATAGCAAGATTGATGAGTCTGAAGTTTCTGGTAATATTGGCAAACATTTAGTAGGTATATTTTGAAGGAAGTATTATGTTTATCATTTGTTGCTACTAAGACATTGTGCCACAGCTTACTCTTGTTTACATGGCATAGTTATGGAGTGTTGCGTGTGTGTCTTATCTTGGTTAACACCAATAATCAACAGTATTAGTATATTCAACCACAGGGCAATTCTGTGTTGAATTTAATGTGTATTTTACATAGCTTTCTGCAGTTTCATAAGTTAATTCCGATTAAAAACTCTGAGGAAAGCTTTCATCATGGGTGACTTTGGAGAATGTGCTTCACTTGCTGCATGCATTGTTAAGGGCAATAAAATATACTTACTTAGTAGGCAGCTGTCGATCCCAGGGGATCGTGGGTCTGTGCCTCTGGTGGACTGTGTCCTCTCCAGGGTGCAAGCCTGGGCAGGAAGATTTGAAGAACCGGCTGTTGCCTGTGAAGTGGGAGGCCCCTCTCCACGTCACTGATGTAGTTCAAGGGAAGGGCAAGTGCCAACACAGCTTGGCACCAGTGTCGTCACAGAAGTTGTAAAGAACATCAAACTACCTTAGGGACCCTGGCTCCAGATTTCTTCCTCTGGGTTTACTCCTGAAGCCTTTCCCATGGGTGGGTATGGCCGCAAGGTAGCGGAGGTTTAAAATCAAAGTTACTCTTCTAGGCAGGCTGTTATCCAAGGCTGATGAGCTCCACCTGCCTGAAATACTTACTTATTCCTCTCAAATATACATCACGTTTTCTCGTGTTATCATATGCTACCCATGCATCTAACCAATGTAATAATCCGTCAGCTCTTTCCTGATGACTTGTCGGGCCGTGAGAGGATAGCCTTAATGGAAGCCGACTTCATGAACCACAGACGCAAAGTCAATCGTTCCTCCTAAGCATGCAGCACTTGCCACACATCACATATAATGTTACTCATATATTCTGTGACATAGTTTTCTTTCAAAAAACATCCAGTCTGCTTTTGAATGAACATGATTTGCTTCATCGTCTGGATAAGAAACCCATTTCGTAGTGTTAAAGTCGGTTGTGTTTGTGATAAGGCTTCTGACAATTAATTTTGAATTTACTTCTTTTCAGGGTCTGGACAAACTGAAACGTCATCATGATCTATGTTTCATGGTTCCTTAAGAATCCCCTAGATCATATATGTCAAACTCAAGGCCCGCGGGTTTGACACTCCTGCCCTAGATCAATGATCTTTTCACCTCTACTTCTCTTTCAATAAAACCTGCCTTATTTGGTGTAGGTGCTTGGTTGAGGAGCCAATAGTGAGAAGCTACCATCCATGGAATTATGTCTGAATGCCTCTAAGTCAGAATCCCACCTAAATGCAGTGATACCCTAGGACCAAGAATCACTGGCTGGCCTTTACAATCAATATCTGCATCTCCTTGATTCTTCCTAACCGCTCTCCAGTATTTCCTCTGGTAGTCCCCACATCCTTGCAATGGCAAGTTGACCAGATTTTGCATAGATGATTCCAACTGTGTCTGCACTACCGGTGAATAAAATATAATTACCTTTCTTCAATCTGTGCCCTTTAATATGCCAGTGAATACATGGCCTCATTCACTGAGGACTGCTGTAATGGCTGCAACATATTCTCCATCAAAACCCTTCACGCTAATTAATTCCTTTCAGTGAGAGGGAACACCTGGGGCCAATGAAGCGAATGATACGTTGATTCATTTTGCCATAATGAATTACCTGACTGGCTTGAACATTGACATTTCCCAAACGAAGAAGCTGCATGACCACCGCCACATCGTCGTCTGTTTCAACGGTGGCCAGTGAAGTGAGCATGGTGGCAGTGTATCCTGCCTTGTTCTGATGGTCTACGTTGCACACACCTGATCAACAACAAGAAATTTCAAGATGACGTCAATACGTTCATCAGAAAGTAAAGCAAGTTCCTCTTCTCATTCTCTTAAAAGAGTGTAAATGTGCACAAAATCTGAGGGTTCGCTCACAGCAACTGGGTGGCAAAATACATAATGTGGTGCTGAATAAGGAGAATGCCTGGTGCCTTTCCTCAGGCCACATCCACACTAGACCGGATAATTTTGAAAATGCCGGTTTTGCGTAAAAACGATAGGTGTTCACACTATGCTTTTTAAAAAATATCTCTGTCCACATTGAAATGGAGGTTTCGGGGTATCTCCTCCTACTGTGCATGCGCAGGACACATCTACCGAAAACAAGCGACATGTTTGGTGTCGAATCTCACTGTGAAAGTGCGTGTTTGTGTAGTTACAGACTAGAAAAACTTAAGCGACGGACAGCTGTTGGCTCTCGCGCAGGAGAACTTAAAAGTAAAAAAAAAACAAATACTGGAGCGTACGGAGGCAACCGACAGGGAGTTCACGGACAGATTGACCCGGCTGACGATAAACATTGAAAAACTGACTAACTCTGTTGCATTAATAAAGCCCCTTGTTAAATGTGTAAAACATGTCTGCATCAGTGTTATCTTGTATTTCCATACAATGTTACAATGGCTGTTACACATCTATTGTCAGAGAAGTACTTACATAAATAGGTAAACCACCTTCATACAAGGACAGAAAACCGGGCAAAGTGAGTATACTTATTTATTCAGTAAGTTATGGGTCAAAGTATTTAGTGAGTACATTTCTAATTCTTCTGGCTTCAGTCTCGTTGCCGTTTGTTCTGAAATTGTTAGGTTGCGTTCAAGAAAACAATGAAATAGCACACTGTCGTCTGATAGTGTTTTCAGAAGTCTCCGGTTACCCCGTCCTCACTGATCCAGCCAATCCTGCGTTTTCAAAAATACACACTTTGGAAAGTGTTTCTGTAAAGCTTTGGTTTCGGGGGATGAAAACGTCGTTTTAGTGTGGAGGGAGGGTAAAAACTAAGAGAAAAAGCTTTGGTTACGGATTTATCCGGCGTAGTGCGGACGTAGCCTTAGTTTTATTGAACCAATTGGTCTCAGATGGGGCTTACCAGATGACTACTTGAACTATGGGTTTTGTATTGTTCTTGTGGACATCCCATCATTCTCATTTGCACTGCAACTTTTATATAAAAGTTGAGAATGAGGTCTTTCATTGATTCAGTTGTTGGATCAAAGTATTTAAATCACAGCGGTAGCAATATAATAGGCTTTTAGATCTCTGTGCCCATTGGCCATTCAAGGTTGATTTTAGCTCCACTTACCTACTCCCTTTTTTTCCGAACCTATCAAGGATCTATTGATCTCAGTTCTGAAGTTTTTTGTGGACCTCACCTCAACAGCATTTTGGGGGAAAAGTGCCTCAAATTTCTCCTAGTCTTTCTAAGGGATTTTTTTCTGTAGATAAACTGCTTCTATACTTCAGCCCTTCAAAATAAAACATCTCTTTGTACCTGTGTCCAGTAGGAGTTTCACGATGTGAAAGTTGGAGTGGGAGATACTGTAATGGAGAGCAGTGTTCTGATTGTCATCTGCCAAATTCACAATAAAGTGAAGTAGATCTGGTGACATTTCTTGAAGTTCTTGGAGAAAGCATTGAACTCTGTCCGAAGCTGCAGATTTCTGACTGGAAATCTGGAACCACTCCCATTGAACTGTCCTCAAGTTCTGCCTCTGGGGAAACAGAACATTGAACAAAACATCATAACAAAAACATGTTTTCAATATTATCAAACACTAATCTTTGCAGATTCCTCCCCTTCTCTCCTGAAGGATTTGAAAATGTGGCTCCCTAGAAAGCAATATAAAGACCACATCTTACAGCAAGGAGCAAACACGAGGAAATCTGCAGATGTTGGAAATTCAATCAACAACACACACAAAATGCTGGTAGAACACAGCAGGCCAGGCAGCATCTATAGGGAGAAGCGATGTCGACGTTTCGGGCCGAGACCCTTCGTCAGGACTAACCGAAAGGAAAGATAGTAAGAGATTTGAAAGTAGAGGGGGGAGGGGGAAATGCGAAATGATAGGAGAAGACCGGAGGGGGTGGGATGAAGCTAAGAGCTGGAAAGGTGATTGGCGAAAGTGATACAGAGCTAGAGAAGGGAAAGGATTATGGGATGGGAGGCCTCAGGAGAAAGAAAGGGGGGGAAGCACCAGAGGGAGATGGAGAACAGGCAAACAACTAAATATGTCAGGGATGGGGTAAGAAGGGAAGGATGGGCATTAACGGAAGTTAGAGAAGTCAATGTTCATGACATCAGGTTGGAGGCTACCCAGCCGGTATATAAGGTGTTGTTCCTCCAACCTGAGTTTGGATTCATTTTGACAATAGAGGAGGCCATGGATAGACATATCAGAATGGGAATGGGATGTGGAATTAAAATGTGTGGCCACTGGGAGATCCTGCTTTCTCTGGCGGACCGAGCGTAGGAAAAGGCCACACCGGGAGCACCGGATGCAGTATACCACACCAGCCGACTCACAGGTGAAGTGTCGCCTCACCTGGAAGGACTGTCTGGGGCCCTGAATGGTGGTGAAGGAGGAAGCGTAAGGACAGGTGAAGTACTTGTTCCGTTTACAAGGATAAGTGCCAGGAGGGAGATCGGTGGGAAGGGATGGGGGGGACGAGTGGACAAGGGAGTCGCGTAGGGAGCGATCCCTGCGAAAAGCAGAAAGGAGGAGGGGAGGGAAAAATGTGTTTGGTAGTGGGATCCCGTTGGAGGTGGCGGAAGTTACGGAGAATTATATGTTGGACCTGGAGGCTGGTGGGGTGGTAGGTAAAGACAAGGGGAACCCTATCCCGAGTGGGGTGGCGGGTGGATGGGTGAGGGCAGATGTGCGGGAAATGGGAGAGATGCGTTTGAGAGCAGAGTTGATGGTGGACGAAGGGAAGCCCCTTTGCTTAAAAAAGGAAAACATCTCCTTCGTCCCGGAAAGGGCTGTTTTTGCCCCTGAAATGAAAGGTTTTATGTTCACGTCCTGCTAACATGAGGGAACGTTAATGCTGGTGATTGACGTTTTGAAGTAACATTAAGGTGAGAGCCTGCGTGCTCTTCAGAATTTTCAAGAAATTCCATGACACAATTTGGAAAAAGACAAGGTCTTAGTCAACACCTTGTCTGCCAATCAAAAGATTTACAGGTCACTTATATCACTGCTGATTTTGAGGCTTAGTTATGACAAATAAACTGCCAAATTTACTTTCCTTATGACTCAAAATTACACCACGGACATTATAGATCAAGTTCATATTTTGTATTAATTCTTAGGATGCAACTAATCAATACAAGGTCATACTTATTGAAAATCATGGCAGTTGTAAGATGGTGGTCCTAGAGATTTTCAGAGCACTTTAACAGTCACCATGCAAATCAGTCACTTGCCTTTGATATTCACACTTGCCTGTAACTTAGCAAAATCTTACAATGCAAAATTGGCTCCATACAGACTGGGGAGGGCCAGTGTAAGGCAATGCCTTAATGATTAAAATTGACGAGTTCTATCCTCAGCATTAACTTGAGAGATCACACCCAGTTACCACCCCAAACTTACTAAACAACTTCGGATAAGTAAAAATAATAGCATTTATAATTTATTATAAAATTAGTGAAAATACTTCCAAAAAATAAGTTCATTTTTTAATTGCTTAGAAACACTAAATGCTGGGATATCTAGAAAGGTTTGTGTTCCTTGACTGAATTGCATGCGAAGTACCATGGCAGGCCAGTTCTGAGTGTAACTATCAACTTCTTGTAAATTTGAAACTTCAGTCAACACTCCGTGGTTCCAAAGAAGTTGAGGTGGGGAGTGGTTGCAATATCATAGTTCTAAGCAAAATTTCTGGCTGTTCAATAGGAAATTACAGTTGCCGTATTTGGTTGGAGTCACATGTTGTAAACATGACTATCTTGTCCATTAAAACAGTTGAAATTTGACAATAATCCAGCAACACTCATTTTTAAACTGTCATCCAAGTACCATCAAGACTTACTCTTTTAGCTTTGCAAGCTATGATGTTTTTTTTTTGATGCCTCAGTATCTGGGCCAATACCATACTGATAGATAGATAGATAGATACTTTATTCATCCCCATGGGGAAATTCAACTCTTTTCCCATGTCCCATACACTTGTTGTAGCAAAACTAATTACATACAATACTTAACTCAGTAAAAAATATGATATGCATCTAAATCACTATCTCAAAAAGCATTAATAATAGCTTTTAAAAAGTTCTTAAGTCCTGGCGGTAGAATTGTAAAGCCTAATGGCATTGGGGAGTAACTGCCAACTAAGAGATCCACATATATCATATCTCCAGGATTTCCATCACACAGAAAAAAGATATGCTGAACCATTAAGGGGGTCATAAAGCAGGCCTTGGTCAGAGGGGTAGATTTTAAGAGGTGTCCCAAAAGAGAAGGGCAAGAAGATGAAATGAATCAGCCAAGGTAATAGTAATACGCAGGTTTAAAGATGTCAAAGGCACTTAACAGTTACCAATATCACAGCTCAGCCTAATCTTGTTGTCCTTCAAGTTTTACTATTTATATTCTGGATTATTGAGTGGCAACAGGAACTGTGAATCCTGTGAAGTCTGATTTTTATAACATTCCTACTTGATTATAACTTAGAAACAATGACTTTACCCACTTTTGCATTTGGCTTGAGAGAGCTGTCTGTGCCTCAAGTTCCTCCCAGATGGTTCACCTGGAGCCAGTGGTAATGGCAAAATAAGTTTGTTGGCTGCCAACAGATGAATTCAGTAGATTTACCTCATTTGACAGGATCTGAATGGATTTGCCAGGGACTAACGTCATTCAAACCTCTTCAAAATTCAGTACAAAGGTAATAACAACCCAAAACAAGGGTTAAACCTTGAACCTTTGTGGGCCTTATTACCACAGTGGACAATGAACTCATCATGATTCATCATTTTCAACTGCAATGTTTAATCATTAGTTAAATATTTAATGCATTCTGCTTTGACTCAAGCAATTAAACATAAAAGAGGAAAAATACCGTACCACGCCTTTGTCTTCTGTGGTTCCCAACTCGCTGAGGTGAAGCTTCAGGTTTTGACAAACCAAGTGTAAGCTTGGCTTTGATTCATGCCTGACAAGAGCAAGACAAACTAAACTGCGTTAATTATAGTGGAATGGGCACATGATCTGATAACTTTACCCAATCAAGCCGGTGTAATGGTCATAAATTTGATGTACAGTATGTATACGTACAAGCTTATCTTATTACACACGGGCTAGAATTGGACAGTCTGTAATGGTCTCGCATACCACAAAATTCCAGAAAAGGATCAGGACCAGAGTCATCTGGTTACGATATCAGAATATCAGATCTGATTCTGATATGGGTCTCTATTGTGGACTGAGAGTGGGAAGGGGACAGGGAGAGTGGAATCATGGTTGGGAAAAGGGGAAGGGAGGGAGCAGGATGTTAGTGAGACATTTTGTAATAGTCAAAAACCAAATTGTTTGAAATCAAATGACCTTGCTTGGTGTCTCAGGACTGGTTGTTTCTGCACCTGCACTATCCCCCCCACCCCTGGCACTTTTCCTCTGCCGTCTGTCCCTCACCCCTTCTGCGGTGCTCCACCCTCGTTGGTCCCAACATCTTTTGCTCCTGCCAGATTTCCAAATTTGCTCTCTGCTCCACACTGACAAATACAGTCCTGTGCAGAAGTCTTAGGCACCCTGGCCATAAATATGTGCCTAAGAGTACTGTATATAAGGAGAGGAAATGTCTATCAAGGCCCTCGACTATGTTAGCATTCCATAAGCGCTTGACTGACCGGCATCCATTCCATCTCTCCTCATGGCCATGGCAAATGGAAAAATTAGTTGATCTTAATCTAAGAAGTCAGTTGTACCAACTCTGCAGCTCTTGGGGAAAGGAATTCATCACTGATGCACACTCTCTCCCATTTTTCAGGTTCCCCATAACTCATCACTGGCCACTTTCTGGACAGGACTTAATCACTGGTTCAGTGTTATCCTTTTCTCAGGGTTAAAACCGATCTAATCAACCACTTTAACTTGCTCATGGCATGGTTGCCAATGGTGAGCTTGCATTTAGGACCAAGTTGTTGTTCTATGAACAGTCATGTTTGTACGACAGCCTATGGCAGATACCATTAATAACCTATCCAAATTGCTTCAATTTAGAAATGTAAGGTGAATTATCCATGTTTCCAAGTGGGGAAGGAAAGAATCCAATGAAACAGCTGAGGAACAAAATTTGCAGGTTGTTTGCATGATCTGAACAATCTGTGTGCAGATTGTTCTATTACTCAGTCTGTAATGCTTCAATAATGTAATATAGGCATGTTAAAGGAGTTAACATGCATGATCAGAACCGGACTGATTCTATTATTGGCCTTTATTCAGCTTCTCCACATCCTTCCAGGAAGTTGTCTTTCGGTCTGATTTTGTCCTGTCAAAGATGCACACCCGCTCACCATTAATAGTGTAACTTGTGCCCCACCCTCTGATCATTTGAATTAATGCTTGGAAACTGAGATTGATCAGCATTTCACACATATATCAGGTAGAACTGAAGTGAGGTAACTCTCTGGGGTTCTGGTTCTATGTCATCCATTTGCTTGCAGTGCTTGATAGTTTTGAATCACATTTCATCATCATAAATGTCAGAACAATTACTGTACCTTTTAGTGCAATGTTGCGTAATAGTGACTGCGGCATTACTTGACGATGGATGGACCTCTTCACATCTCGTTCTCTCTGCATCTTTTGATAATTCTGCTTTGTTGACAGTATGCTGGGTTTGATTTCCTTTCTTGATACCTTCCTTTTCCAAGTCACTGTCTGCACCTCCTTCTGATGAGTTGGAATCTTCGCTTGATGTGGTTTCATAACTTGAAAGCAAAAATCCTTGTTCAAGAATTTTTGCACATCACAGGTCTTGAATGACCAGAAAACATTATTTAACATTATTAAATGCTCACCCGCCATTTACCCCAATAAACTGAAGATTTTTTTTGGCTGAAGAACCACTTGATTTGATATTTCCACTGTTCTTTTTCATAATAGATTTAAGAGATGCAGACGGAATCACAGCTATAGATAAAGAAAGAAAACATTGCTTGGTTATGGCTGTGGTTGTTTCACAACCAAATTAATAGCTTTACTTGGCTTTAAAGGGATCAGACCTGCATCACTGATGCACATTTCCAGCTGGAGGTCAGCCCTGAAGTCCAAAGATTCGGAGCGTGGTGACACTGGCTCTGCACGATGCATGGTTTTGATTTCTGAAATACAATACAATTACTTCAAGAGGAATTCAAGGATCAAAAACCTTTCATGAGCACTGGTCACATTCATGAACTGCAGTCTGACTTGTAAGAATATATATTAGGATGTGAACAGGTTTTTCTTTATATTTCTGCCTCTTCACCTTTCTCCTTCTTCCCTTCCTCACTCCTCAGATCTCTCTCATGGTTAATTCAGCCAACTAAATGTGCTGGATTAAAATACCGTAATTTTTAATCAATACATATCCCGAAGGGAGAAAAATAAAGCAATCTTAAGAGACACCAAGTTCAATACCATTTTTGCTGAATTATTTACCCTATTTAGGGTGGCAGTTAAGGTATTTAACTTTATTTTTTTAACACTCAGAGCATGTAGAAACTTGTCACTTGTATAAGACGTTGCTAATACCTCACTTGGAGCACTGTGTGCATTTCTGGTCACCATGCTATAGGAAAGGTAGGCAAGGATGATGCCAGGACTAGATGGTTTGAGTTATAAGTAGAATCTAGATAGGCTGTGACTGCTTTCCCTGGAGAGAAGGAGAATGATGGGTGACCTAAAACAGGTTTATGAAATCACGAGGGGCATGGATAAGGTGGATAGCAGGATAGCAGAGTCTAAAACTAGAGAGCATAGCTATAAGGTGAGATGGGAAAGATTGCCAGCATGAGGGGCAAATTTTTTCCATAAAGAGGGTGGTGAGTAGATGGATTGAGCTGGGTGTAAAAATGGTCGTGGAAGGTAAAGTTACAACATTTAAAAGATTTTGAACAGGTTGATGGGTAGGAAAGGTTCAGATGGATAGGGACCAAATAGTACTAGCTGAGCTCGTTTCCCTGGTTGGCAAAGATGAGTTAAGTTGATGGGCCTGCATCCACGCTGTACTGATCCAACTCTTGAGTTTTCCATTTCCAAATGCTACATCGAGAATGAGGAAAAAACGTAGTTATGATGTCCATTTTTCTTTAAACCACACATCCCTACTTCTTTCTTGTTCAGGTGATTAATTTTCCAGTTTTGTGTTTGCCCTTCTCAAAACAAAGCTTCCCAGCTCTGCAGAAGGGCTCCTGACCTGAAATGCTGGCTCAGTCTCACTCTCCGCAGATACTAACCCAGGAAGTATTTCCAGTATCTTCTGTTCTTAGTTGAGATGTTTCAAAGATGGGATTAGAACTGCAAGGTACTTACACTCAATGGCTGCTTTATTCTTTCATACCCAATAAAGTAGGCACTGAGTGTGTTTTTGTGGTCTTCTGTTGCCACAGCCCAACAACTTCAAGGTCTGACATGTTGTGCATTCAGGGATGTTCTGCACACCACCGTTGAAATGCATGGTTATTTGAGTTACTGTTTCTTTTCTATCAGCTTGAACCAGTCAGACTATTCTCCTCCGACTTCTCTTATTAATAAGGCATTTTCACCACTTACTAGATTTTTTTAAATTTTTCGAATCATTCTCTGTAAGCTCTAGAGACTGCTGTGTGTGAAAATTGCAGGAGATCAGTAGATTCTGAGATACTCAAACCACCCCGTATGGCGCCAACAATCATTCCACAGTCAAAATCACTTAGATCACATTTCTTCCTAATTCTGTTGTTTGGCCTGAATGACAGCTGAACCTCTTGACCAAGTCTGCCTGCTTTAATGCATTTTCAAATATCAGGATGTCCACTTTACTGGCAGTCAAAAACAAATACTTCCTCTCACATTGCCTAGGAACACATATAAATTGACAAAATTAATTTCATGCTGGATAGTCAAATGATAAGAATTCTCAACCTCAGCAAGTATTGAAGAATTTTGGCTGTTTCCATCGGAAGATAATTATAATTCATTTGCAAGAGGTGTGTAGAATTATGAGAAGACAACAGACACAGAATTCATTAATGGATATACACTGATACACAGTTAACTCCAAGATATTAAGAGCAGAGAACAGGAGAAATAAGATATACAATGGGATATAGATAAGTCAGTTGGAATTAGGAAATGCAGGAGAACATGTATAAATACTTAAATATCTTAGAAACTTTTCCTTCATCCACGTCACTGAGGGAAAATGAGTATTGGGTACAACTACTTATGATGTGATGTTAAATCCTGTTTCTACCCAGTGCCACTGCTCACAAGGAATTTAATCCATAGGCTGGTTCTGTTCCAGTGTTATGATTTCTACATTATTTCATTTAATCTCGCCTGAATTTAAATCAAGTTTTCACAGGTAGAAAGTCATTATGCTAATCCATCTGTGCCCCAGCTGGTAGCAGGTCTGCTCTCCTGCACTTTTTCCAGACTCTTTGCCAAAACAAATCATTTTGACAGTTTAATTGTCAGCAAGGATACCAGATTGTCAAACTTAAAATAACTAAAGCATGATAAATAGATGCCTTGCTGAAACACAATTCATCTATTTTTCTTCCTGGCTCTGCAAAAATGTAATTTTTGTTAATATTTTCCAAAGTTCAAATTAAATTTTAGTATCAAAGTACATATACATCATGAGATTCATTTTCTTGTGGGCATACATACAGGGTAGCAACTTGCTACAATATACATAATACCTTTGGTGGCAAAAGAGCAAAAAAGACTGCAATTGTTGGAGAAGTCTGAATTGCAACAAAAAGTGCGGCAGACTCATCGGGTCAGGCCCATCAATGTTTTAGAAAACAGGACAAGTGTTTCAGATTGGTAACATTTCATCACAACGAGGTGATCCTCAGTGACGATCTCTTCTGTTAGATAACATCCTCTTAATACTTCCTTTCTTCATTTTTGTCTGAGATGCACTGTGCCTTGAAGTTCGTATGGTATTACAAGTTAAACAATATACCACAGCAATCTGACGTTGCAATTGGATTTAGGAATGTAGTGGAGTAATGGCATGAAAACTGGAAGGCTATTTAAGATTGAAGAAGGATTTGAACTGTGAATGGACAACCTTCTCTGTACAAGAGACAAAATTTAAAAACACTGCTAATACAGGACTGAAAGTGTTATATCTGAACGCAAGCAGTATATGGAATAAGGTGATGATCTTGTAGCACAGTTAGAGATTGACAGGCACGATGTTGTTGGCATCACTGAGTTGTGGCTGAAAGAAGATCATAGTTGGGAGCTTAACATCCAAGGACACACATTGTATCAAAAAGACAGGCAGATAGATGGAGGGGGTGGGGTGGCTCTGCTGGTAAAAAGTGAAATCAAATCCTCAGAAGGAGGTATCATAGGAAAATGTAGAATTCCTGTAGGTAGGGTTAAGAAATGGTAAGGGTGAAAAGACCCTGATGGGAGTTATGCAACACACACAAGCTGCTGGAGGAACTCAGCAGGCCAGGCAGCAGAAATGGAAAAGAGTACAGACTGCTGATATCCTCCAGCATTTTGTGTGTGTTGCTTGGATTTCCAGCATCTGCAGATTTTCTCTAGTTTCCGATGGGAGATAAACACAGATGTCTGAACAGTAGCCAGGATGTGGGCTACAAATTACAATGGAAGATAGAAAAGGGATGTTAAAAGGGCAATGGTATGATGTCATAGGAGATTTCACTATGCAGGTACATTGGGAAAAATGAAACTGGTGCTGTATTTGGATTCTAAGAGAGAAACAATTTATAGAATGCCTATGAATTGACATTTTAGAGCAGCTTGTGGTTGAGTCCACTACGGAAAAGGCTATTCTGTAATGGGTGATGTATATAAAACAGATTTGATTAGGAACATAGAAATCTACAGCACAGAACAGGCCATTCGGCCCACAATGTTGTGCCGACCATGTAACCTGCTCTAGAAACTGCCTAGAATTTCCCCAGCGCATTGCCCTCTATTTTTCTAAGCTCCATTTACCTATCTAAGAATGTCTTAAATGTCCCTATTGTATTCGCCTCTACCACTTTCACTGGCAGTGTGTTCCATGCACCCACCACTCTCTGTGTGAAAAACTTACCTCTGACATCTCCCTTGTACCTGCCTCCAAACACCTTAAGACTATGCCCCCTCGTGTTAGCCTTTTCAGCCCTGGGAAAAAGCCTCTGGCTATCCACACAATCAATGTCCCTCATCATCTTATGCACCTCTATCAGGTCACCTCTTATCTTCTGTCACCCCAAGGAAAAAAGATCAAGTTCACTCAACCTATCCAGGCAATATCTTGTAGATCTTCTCTGCTCACTTTCTATAGTATCTACATCCTTCCTATAGTGAGGTGACCAGAACTGAACACAGTACTCCAAGTGGGGTCTAACCAAGGTCTTATATAGCTGTAACATCACCTCACCGTTCCTGAACTTAATCCCGCAGCTGATGATGGCCAACACACCTTCTTAACAACACTGTCAACCTGAGAAGCAGCTTTGAGTGTTCTGTGGACACAAACCCAAGATCCTCCACACTGCCAACAGTCTTACATTAATACTATATTCTGGCTTCAAATTTTACCTACCGAAATTAACCACTTCACACAAGACCGATTAGGAGAATGGGCAAGAAAGTGGCAAATGAAATACATTGTTGGAAAATGCATGGTCATGCACTTTGGTAGTAGAAATAAATGTGCAGATTATTTTCTAAACGGGGAGAAAATCCAAACATCTTCAATGTTTAAAAGTTATCTATCCACGCCAATAAAGAGTTTGCCATAGAGTTATAGAGAGAAACAACTCAACAGAGCAACAATGGCTGGAGTTTCTGGGAGCAATTCAGAAGGCACAGGACAGCTATATTTCCAAAAAGAAGTAGTATTCTAAAGTCAGGCTGATGCAACCATGGCTGATAAAGGAAGTCAAAACCAACATAAAAGCAAATGAGAGGGCAGAAAAATAGAGCAAAAGTTAGTGGGAAGTTAGAGGATTGGGAAACTTTTAAAAAGCAACAGAAGGCAACTAAAAAAGTCATGGGGTGGGGGGGAATTAAATATAAAGGTAAGCTAGCCAAAAATATCAAAGAGGTTATACAAAGAGTAAAAGAGAGGTGAGAGTAGATTTTAGACTGCTGGAGAGGTAGAAAGAAGGGACAAGGAAATGGCAGATGAACTGAATAAGTATTTTACATCAGTCTGTACTGTGGAAGGCACTAGCAGTATGCTGGAAGTTCAAGAGTGTTAGGGACAGAAATAAAGAAATAAAGAGGCTAAGTAAAGAAATAAAGCAAAGTATACGACTAAAAAGAAAGTTATATAAGGTAGCTAAATCTAGTGGGAAGATTGAAGATCGAGAAGCTTTTAAAGATCAGCAGCAAATAACAAAAAGATTGATTAAGAAGGGGAAGATAGATTATGAAAGTAAATTGGCGAAAAACATAAAAGCAGATAGTAAGAGTTTTTATAGTTACATAAAAAAAAAAAGGGTGCTAAAGTAAATGTTGGTCCCCTAGAAGATGAGACCGGGAAATTAATGGTAGGGGACATGGAGATGGCGGAAACGCTGAACAAATATTTTGTATCAGTTTTTATAGTAGACGACACTCAAAATATCCCAACACTGGATAAACAGGGGGCTCTAGGGGGAGAGAAGCTAACTACGATTCAAATCACCAAGGAAATGGTACTTGATAAATTAATGGGACTGAAGGTGGATAAATCCCCTGGACCGGATGGCTTGCAACCTAGGGTCTTAAGGGAAGTGGTGGTCGGGATTGTGGATGCATTAGTGATAATTTTTCAAAACTTGCTGGACTCGGCAATGGTCCCGGCAGATTGGAAAAATGCTAATGTAACTCCTTTATTTAAAAAGGGCAATAGACAGAAGGCTGGGAATTATAGGCCAGTTAGCCTAACATCTGTGGTTGGCAAAATGTTGGAATCGATAATTAAGGAAACAGTAACGGGCACTTGGATAAACATAGCTTAATAGGACAAAGTCAGCATGGCTTTACAAAAGGGAAGTCATGTTTGACAAATTTGTTGGAGTTCGTTGAGGACATAACATATAGGGTAGATAAAGGGGAACCAGTGGATGTGGTGTATTTGGACTTCCAAAAGGCATTTGACAAGGTGCCACACCAAAGGTTATTACTTAAAGTAAAAAGTCATGGGATTGGGGATAATATTCTGGCATGGGTGGAGGATTGGCTTTCTAACAGAAAACAGAGAGTTGGGATAAATGGTTTATTCTCAGACTGGCAGTTGGTGACTAGTGGTGTTCCACAGGGGTCGGTGTTGGGACCCCAACTCTTTACAATCTATATTAATGATTTGGAGAAAGGGACTAAGTGCAACGTATCGAAGTTTGCTGATGACACAAAGATGGGAGGGAGTGTAATGAGTGCGGAGGACATTGAAACCCTGCAGGGGGACATAGATAGACTGAGTGATTGGGCAGACATTTGGCAGATGAAATATAATACTGACAAGTGTGAGGTCTTGCACTTAGGCAGGAAAAATAATAGAGCAAGTTATTATCTAAATGGAGAGAAACTGGAAAGTGCTTCTGTGCAAAGGGATCTGGGGGTCCTGGTGCAGGAAACACAAAAAGTTAGTATGCAAGTGCAGCAGGTGGTCAAGAAGGCCAATGGAATGCTGGCTTTTATTGCTAGGGGGATGGAGTAAAGGAACAGGGAGGTCTTACTGCAGTTGTACCGGGTATTGGTGAGACCACACCTGGAGTATTGCGTGCAGTTCTGGTGTCCATATTTAAGAAAGGACATACTGGCTCTCGAGGCAGTGCAGAGAAGGTTCACTAGGTTAATTCCGGGGATGGGTGGGTTGATGTATGATGAGAGGTTGAGTAGATTAGGACTCTACTCATTTGAGTTCAGAAGAATGAGAGGCGATCTTATTGAAACATATAAGATTGTGAAGGGGCTCGATCGGGTGGATGCAGGGAGAATGTTCCCAATGATGGGTGAAACTAGGACTAGGGGGCATAATTTTAAAATAAGGGGATGCCGTTCCAGGACTGAGATGCGGAGAAATTTCTTCACTCAGAGGGTGGTGGGGCTGTGGAATTTACTGCCCCAGAGAGCTGTGGAAGCTACTACACTCAATAAATTCAAAACGGAGATAGACATTTTCCTGGATAAAAATGGCATTAGGGGATACGGTGAGCGAGCAGGTAAGTGGACATGAGGCTAGGTTTAGATCAACCATGTGATCTCCTGGACCAGTTTTCGATAGCCTGGATGGGTCGGAGAGGAATTTTCCAGACTTTTTCTCCTCAATTGGCAACTCGGTTTGTTTTTTCCCCGGGTGATCACATGGGTTTGGGCGGGATGAATAATAAAATAAAATGGGCGGCATGGTGCCCTGTTGGTTGGCACTGTTGCCTTGTGGGATTCGGTGAAAACTAGAGTTAAGATTGGATCAGCCATGATCTTGTTGAATGGCGGAGCAGGCTTGAGGGGCCGATTGGCCTACTCCTGCTCCTATCTCTTATGTTCTTACGTTATGTAAATGAGTGCAGTTGTTATTAGCGGGGATAAGGTGCTTGGGAAGCCTGAAAAGTCTGAATAAGTCACCTGGAGCAGATGGACTACACCCAAGTTTCTGAAAGAAGTGGATGAAGGGACTGTAGAGGCATTAGTAATGATTTTTCATGAGTTAATAGATTCTTGCAAATTTCCAGTCCTCCAGAACAATGCTAGTGTCACTTCACTCTTCAAGAAAGGAAGAAGGAAACTATAGGTCAGTTAGTCTGAGCTCAGTGGCTGGGAAGATGCTGGAGTCGATTGTTAAGGATGTGGTTTTGGGTACTTAGATACACATGTAAAATATGCCAACATCAGCATGGTTTCCTGAAGGGAAAATATTGCCTGACAAATCTGTTGGAATTCTTTGAATAAATAACAAGCTGAATAGACAAAGGAAAATTGATGGATGTTGTATACTTGGATTTTCAGAAGACCCTTGACAATGTGCTGTATATGAAGCTGCTTAACATTGCAGGAGCCCGTGGTATTACAGGAAAGATACTAGCATAGATAGAGAATTGGCTGATTGGCAGGAGTCAGAGAGTGGAAATAAAGGGAGCCTTCTCTGATTGGCAGCTGGTGAGTAGTGCTGTTCCACAGGGGTTGGTGTTGGAACTACTGCTTTTGACATTGTTGGAATTGAAGGTTTTATGGCCAAGTTTGCTGATGGTAGGAAGATAGGTGGAGGAGCAGGTAGTGTTGAGGAAGCAGGGAGGCTGCAGAAGGACTGAGACAGATTAGGAGAGTGGAGATGGAATACAGTGCCAGTAAGTGTATGGTCATGCAATTTGATAGCGGGAATAAAGGCCTGGACTATTTTCCAAGCAGGGAGAAAATTGAAAAAAAAACTGAGGCACAGAGGGACTTGAGAATCATTGTGCAGAATTTCCAAATGATAATTTGCAGTTTGAGTCAGTGGTGAGGAAGGCAAATGCAATGTTAGCATTTATTTTGAGGGGACTAGAATACAAAAGTAAGGGTTTAATGATGAGGCTTTATAATGAGGCCTCATTTGGAGTATTGTGAGCAGTTTTGGGCCCCTTATCTTAGAAAGGTTGTGCTGACACTGGAGAAGGTTCACAAGAATGAGAAAGGTTTACCGTATGAGGAGCAATTGATGGCGCTGGGCCTGTACTCGCTGAAATTTAGAGGAATGAGGGTGCGGGATCTCACTGAAATCTATTGACTGTTGAGATGCCTAGACAGTGTGGATGTGGAGAGGATGTGTCCTATTGTGGGGGAATCTTGGACCAGAGGACACAGATTCAAAATAGAGGATCGTCCAGTTAGAACAGAAACGAGAAGGAATTTATTGTGTAAGAGGGTGGAAAATCTGTGGAATGCTTTGCCACAGGTAGCTATGGAGGCCAGGTTACTGGGTGTATTTAAGGTGGAAGTTGATAGGTTCTTGATTACACAGGGCATGAAAGGTTACAGGGAGAAGGTAGGAGAATAGGGTTGAGAGGGGAATGGATCAGCCATAATGAAATGGTGGAGCAACACGATGGGATGAATGGCCTAACTCTTCTCCTATGTCTTATTCTCTAATCTGGCTGACATATGACTCAAAACCTGTTATTTTGGTGACTCCAGGGATAAAAAGGGAGGAACAATGAATTTTGTTCTCATTCTGTGTGTTGTGTGCTTATTTTGTTCCCATGACAGTGTGGCTAGGCATAGCTCAAATACCATCTACAGATTTGCTGATGATACAACCATTGTTGGTAGAATCTCAGCAGGTGACAAGAGGGCGTACAGGAACGAGATAAACCAACTAGTGGAGTGGTGTCGCAGCAAAAACCTGGCACTCAACATCAGCAAGACAAAAGTGTTGATTGTGGACTTCAGGAAGGGTAAGATGAAGGAACACTTGCCAATCCTCATAGGGGGATCAGAAGTGGAGGGAGTGAGCAATTTCAAGTTCCTGGGTGTCAAGATCTCAGAGGACCTAACCTGGTCCCAACATAACAATGCAGCTATACAGTGGCTATACTTCATTAGGAGTTTGAAGAGATTTGGGATGTCAACCAAACCACTCAAAAACTTCTATAGTTGTACTGTGGAGAGCATTCTGACAGGCTGCATCACTGTCTGGTATGGACCGAAAGAAGCTGCAGAGGGTTGTAAGTTTAGTCCACTCCATCTTGGGTACTAGCCCACAAAGTACCCAGGACGTCTTTAGGGAGCGGTGTCTCAGAAAGGCAGCGTCCATTATTAAGGACCTCCAGCACCCAGGGCATGCCCTTTTCTCACTGTTACCATCAGGTAGGAGATACAGAAGCCTGAAGGCACACACTCAGCGATTCAGGAACAGCTTCTTCCCCTCTGTCATCCAATTCCTAAATAGACATTGAATCCTTGGACATTACCTCACTTTTAAAAGATATATTATTTCTGTTTTTGCATGATTTTTAATCAATTCAATATACATTTACTGTAATTGATTGACTTATTATTTTGTTTCTGTATTGTGTATCGCATTGAAATGCTGCTGCAAAGTTAACAAATTTCACGATTCATGCCGATGATGATAAATTCTGATTCTGATTCCATGAATGACCAGATTCCTCTTGTGCTGGCAATTTATAGTTTGATTAACTTCACAACCTGCGTGTCTGTAACATCGGGGGAAACTGGAACACTCAGGATCACAGAGAGAAGGTGCAAATTCCACACAAGCTGTATTGGAAGTCAGAACTAAACCAAGGTTATTGAGAGAATACCTCTAATAGCTCTACCCTCGTGTTAACCACTGTTTTACTGGCAGTTTAATGATTGCCTTTCTGCCTGCAAAATTGTCTCTGATTTTGCTGTCTCTAGAAAATCTTGTTAGGAATCTGGAAGAGCACTACACAAGACATCCATATTGTGCTCTTCAAATGAATACACACTTCTTGATTTGTGCCAGAAGGATGATGATATTCCTGGACTTTTTCCAAAATGTTTTACATAACAGGCTTATATTAAAGAATACAGCACATGGATTCAGGGGTAGATTAGCTTTGTTGATAATAAATTAGCTAAAATACATTGAAAAGCAGGGAACAGCCATGAAGAGTGACTACTCAGATTGGAGAAAGAGGAGACGCCATGTTTCACAAGGAAATTGTGCTGAATAGTATTATGCACTTATAATTTTATGTTAACAATAGTGCCACAACATCTAACTGTAAGGAGCAGCTAACACTGAGAAAGCATGCAATATCGGGTCATTTAAACTCAGCAACTACACAGCAAATGAATTTAATTTTAATAAATATGGCATGATACTATTGGAAGGAAAAAAAGATGTTCATCAACACTTGTGAAGTAAAGTGAATGTTCACAAGTGCAGAGTATTCCAGGGAAACAGAATTTTGAAAGCGGCAGCATAGGATGGCAGAATGAATGACAACAAAACATCCAGTTCATTCTATGGATGTACAGTAGCAATCAGAAATACGTATTTGCATTGAATCCAAGTCAAGTTTAATGTCAAATGCACAAGTGCGGTCAGGTACAAAGCAAGGAAAAATATGCTTGCAGCAGCATCACAGGCATATACTGTACAGTAGATTCAGACCACACACATCATAAATCATGCTGCACATTACACAGATCTGCTCTCCATGTTTTTAGAAAGGGTATAAAATCATTGGAAGATATTCAAAGCACAAGATGATTTATGAGAGCAATTGTGAAGAAGATTATACAGTATGATATTTTCCTTTAGGATAGGGAAGGTTGAGAGGCTCTGAAGGTGGCAGATGTAGAGTGAACATGACTTCAGGTAACATACACAAAATGCTGCAGGAACTCATCATGTCAGGCAGCATCCATGGAAACGAACAGGAAACAAAACAAATGAGTCAAGATGAAGCCACCGATGGCTTCCTCTACTGTTAAGATGAAGCCACACTCAGGTTGGAGGAACAACACCTTATATACCGGCTGGGTAGCCTCCAACTTGATGGCATGAACATTGACTTCTCTCAGTTCAGTTAATGCCCCTCCTCCCCTTCTTACCCCATCCCTGATATATTTAGTTTTTCCCCCTCCTCTTTTTTTCTCTCTCTCTGCCCATCACTCTGCCCGTTCTCCATCTCCCTCTGGTGCTCCCCTCCCCCTTTCTTTCTCCCTAGGCCTCCCGTCCCATGATCCTTTCCCTTCTCCAGCTCTGAATCCCTTTTGCTAATCACCTTTCCAGCTCTCAGCTTCACCCCACCCCCTCCGGTCTTCTCCTATCATTTTGCATTTCCCCTTCCCCCTCCTACTTTCAAATCTCTTACTATCTTTCCTTTCAGTTAGTCCTGACGAAGGGTCTCGGCCCGAAACGTCGACAGTGCTTCTCCCTATAGATGCTGCCTGGCCTGCTGTGCTCCACCAGCAAAATAGGGAGAGATTTCTTTTCTTAAAGTTATAGCAATAATAAAGTTGCTATCAAACAACAGTTGTTGAGGCGAAAAGTTGGATGTTTTCTAAAGGAAACCAGATAAGCAACTGAGAAGAAATTAAAGGATATCCAAGAAAGGCTGAGATGTGTGCAAGAACAAGGAATACCTAGGTGAATGGTCCTTACTATAATAAAACAGGTATATGCATTGTAACACGCCAATGACATTTCACCAGACCCAGTTCTGATTAAAGGACATCAGCCTGAAATATTAATTGTTTCTATCATCTCCCTTCAGATTCTGCTGGACTTTTATAGTATTTGTAACAATTTCTGTTGATTTTAATACCTCAGATACCTACAACTGCAGAATTTGCCATTCCATGGTCTGTTTCTGTTGTATAATTAGAGAATAGTAAAATTAGCAAGAGGATAGCCATCGATCACATGCAAAATTTCTCTTCCAGACTGTTGTTTGCAAATTTAAGTGAATAATAAGTATACAAAATGTAAAACATGCAAAATCGACAGAGTTTCATCCCAACCAAAGAACAGAGCCCCAGAAAAACCACCTAATAATCTGTTCTTTTAGGTATAATATGGGATGGTAGCGTTGGAGGGTGGGGGTCAGGTGAGGTACAGAAACGGAGGGGTGGTATGGTAACTGAGGGATTAGCCTAACACTTTATAGCAAGAGTGAAACGGTTTAATTCCTACTGCTTTCTGTAAGGAGCTGGTATGTTCTCACCATGACCACGTGTGCACTGATTACCTCCGACATTCCAAAGACGCACGGGTGAGTGGATTGTGGGCGTGATATGTTGCTGCCGGAACATGGTGACACTTGTGGGCTGCCCTCAGCACCACCACAGTCTGTGCTGGTTGTTGATGGAAACACATTTCACTCTTTGTTTCAACTTAGATGTGTCAATTAAGGCTAATCTTGATCTCAAGCTTCTTCAAACCTGGTATTACACGTGAGCCTTTTAATTTTTGAATAATCTCCACTGTTATTGCTGGTCAGCTGAAATTATTTTAATTTTATTTTAATTGCCTTATCTTAATCTTAGTTGTCTTATTTTAAGTTAACCAGCTTACTTTATTTTAATTGAGTTGCAGTTTATTGCTATTTATGCACTATTTTCCACCACTTTACTTTATGTCGACCTGCTTGTTGGGATGCTTATTTAGTAGGCTTAGGTCAAACAATTGCGATGGGACTTACTGGGAGTGGTGACATCCACAGTGATGACTCACCAGGCAGAGTAAAAGTGATTCTTCCTGGGATCAAGCAGTCTGGCAACATTACAGCAGCAAAGTTCACACATTAGGAATGGTCAATTGACAATTATGAACAGGCTCCCATGGAACTAGACCTCATTAAGGAAAGAAGGGCACTGAAAGAGACAACTAGAGCATTTACTTGAACAGTTGATTTGAATGAAAATCTATCGTTATTTATGTAATTTAGTCAGAGTGATCTTACCTGGTTCACACTCCTTTTTGGCAGAGTTCATTTCTGATTGATTCTTTTTAGCAGAGTTCTTTTCTGATTGATCAAGCACGGGAGGTGATGGAGTCGATGGCTGAAGAGAACTTATCAGCTGAATGCTGAGGGACCCTATACTCGAACAAAGTTTTTTGAAGTTCTGTGCCAACTCAGGGTAGTTCTGCTCCAAAAAAGACTGCTGTTTGCATAAAAGACCCTCTATTGTTTTAATACTTTGGGCCAATTCAGGCTTTGTTGAAATCATCTGGGATTCAGTCTGAGGGAAGTCATGGAAAGCATCTTGGGATTCATATTTTTCACACCCACTGCCTTGGCATTTGACAGCAACTGGACATTCTACGTCATTATCCTTAGCATTGCTCCCAGCAGCAGAACTGCTCTCAATGTTCTTCAGACCCTCAGAACCACTCTCACTATTGTCATCACACACCGCATTGCAGTCCTTATTTACCTCGCTACTGCTTACGTGACACATGCAGCGCAGTGATGAGTCACGGTCAGTCTCTATGGCCTTGCTGCATGCGCGGACCGTAGCATCTGTCGCTTTCTCACTTGTTTCAACAATTGCCATAACACCTGCATTACTGACGGCGATGTGATCTGTACAGACTCCTACACTGCGTGTCTCTATTAAATTTGTGTGTGTTGCGTTTGTACCGCACTCTTCACGATGTATTGACCTGGTGACCGGTTGGAGGCCTGGCTCGATATCCTGCTTGCACATTTGTTTTGATTCATTTGGTTCAAGGAGTCCAGCTTCAATTTCAGTGATACCTAGATTGCTTTGATTTCTAGGCTGGGTAATTGTACCGGGTACCTCAGTTTGGTCTTGTGTACATTTCCTTTCAAAGTGTACAGCTGGATCTTCCAGATTATTTGAGGAGACAATATTTCTATTATCCTTGGGGACTACGGTTTCCTCTGCCAACATAAGTTCTTGAGCTCTACCTTTAAGCTGATTTTCCTGTATGGCTCCCGGTTCTTTAATGGAAAACTCGGTGCTGGAGTGTGGTACAAATACCAACCCCAAATCCCCAATGGTAACTTGAATACCCACATCCCTCGATCTGTTTTCATTGTCTTCTACAACACAAGAGTTCAGAAAGATTTCCTCATGGGTACCGAAATCAAGGTTTTCTTTTACACTTACAGTAACGTTTGAAACAAGTTGAACTTGATCATCAAGGCTGATCACTTTTTCACTTTGGAATTTTTTATCCGAGCTGAGGAACTCAGAGGCTATACTTTTGCTTCGGAGTGATGTCTGTCCTCCTACTGTTTCTGTTCCATCTGGTATGACTGAAGAACTGTTTTGGTTTCCTGCTGTGACATAGTTGGTTTTGTCTCCATTATGATCAACTTTGTTCTCCAGGACAGAAGTCTGCATTGCTTTCTGATGAATTTTCAACTGAATACAGAGCTGTTCTTTTTCTTCCTGTAGCACAAGTACTTGCTGTTTAAGTTCAGTAATGGTCTTTACTTGCTCTTCCATCTCATTGCTTCTATCCTGAACAATTTTTACTTGCTGCTGTAGCTGACGGACCTCAGTTGGTTCCACACTTAACTGTGGTGCAACCTCAGTGATGGTGTAGTTCTCCTGGATAACTGCATTGCCCAGTGTACTGAAGCCATAATTTTGTGATAGGTCTAATTTTTGCTGGGACATGGAAAGTCTTTGATGTTGTTCTTCAGAACTCTGCTCCTTGAAATAAACTGGCGCACTAGATGCCCTTAGAAGGGGAGGTTTTATCCAGCTGTGGGGAGACAGTCCATTCTCCACAAAACGTTCCCTGGCATTAGATAAAGTCTTTCCTGATCTGTAATCATACAGTTTAGGTTGTGATAATGATGGTTCATAGTTACACAGAGAACTTTTAAATAGTTCCTGGTTGCTGGCCCCTTTACATCTGTTGTTGGGTGCCTGGGAAGAAGTGATCTTGCATTTGTCCCCATACCTTCCACAAGAATGAGAATCGGCTGAGGAGAATTGAGTATTGCTGATACTGAAATTTCTAGGCAATGTGCTATATTTTGGTTGCTTGGTTTTCTTCTGGATGTAAACCTTCTTGATGGTATTTCCTTTTTCTATGTCATCAACGTATTTCAGGAAGTCCAGGTCCAGGTGGAATCCGTAGGGGGTTTCCACTGAATATGGGGATTGCTTTGCTCCGTCCTTACTGGCACGCATCTCAGACAACTTGATGTCGGCTTCAAAAAAAAAAGATTTTGAGAAAACATCTAAATACCAAAAATTTTAAACTTCGTTTTGCAAGCATGCAAATCCAACTAATTCATTCCATAATGTCAAGTGACAACCTTGAGATAGCTACCAAAACAGAATTATGCTCAATTATGCCGTCCTCTACAACTGTTCTTCACTAATATTAGTGAACACAAATGGATTGATATACCAAGACCATAAGACATAGTAACAGAATCGGGCCGTTTGGCTCAGCCAATCTGCTCCGCCATTCCATCATGGCTGATTTATTGTCGCTCTCAACCCCATTCTCCTACCTTCTTCCTATAGCCGTTGACGCCCTGACTAATCGATAACCTATCAACCTCCTCTCCTGAAATCTACAATCAGTTCCCTGGTCTTATTGAGTTGGGTGAGAGGTGGTTGTTATTGCACCACTCAGTCACGTTTTCAATCTCCCTCCTGTAAGCTGATTCATCACCCATTTGATACAGCCCACAACAGTAGTGTCATCAACAAAACTGTATATTGTGTTGGAGCAGTACTTAGCCACACAGTCATAGCAAGTAGAGGAGGGGACTACATACACATCCCTGTGGTACTCCTGTGCTGATGGAGATCATAGAGGAGATGTTTTTGCCAACCTGAACTGACTGGAATCTACAAGTGAGGGAAACTGGGATCCAATTGCACAAGGGGGTACCTTCTTCCCCTCTGCCATGAATACTTCCTCAGTCCTGTCTTTTTGCATTACTTATTGAATATTTTAAATAAATACTACTTATTGTAATTTAAATTTTATAATACTATGTGTTACAATAAATTTGACAATGCATGTTGGTGATATTAAAGATGATTCTGATTCTGAGGAGATGCTTCACTACCATTCCTATTCTCTAGCATCCAAATCCCCTGCAGACTCTCAGTGGTAGAGACAGATGCATTGGACGTGGGTTCCAGGCTGTCCTCTCCCAGCGAGGACCAGATGGGATGACTCACCCTTGTGCCTTCTTACAGTCATAGAAAACTACAGCACAGAAACAGGCCCTTTGGCCCATCGAGTCAATGCTGAACCATTTAAACTGTGTAGCCCCATTGACCTGCAACCAGACCATAGCCCTCACTACCACTCCCATCCACGTACCTATCTAAATGTCTCTTAACTGTTGAAATTGAAATCCCATCTACTACTTGCACTGGTTGCTTGTTCCACACTCTCACCACTCTCTGAGTGAAGTTTGCCCTCATATTCCCCTTAAACATCTCATCTTTCACCTTTAAACCATGACCTCTAGTTGTAGTCTCATCTAGCCTCAGTAGAAAAAGACTGCTTGCATTTACCCTATCTATACTCCTCATAATTTTGTATACCTCTATCAAATCTCACCCAACCTTCTATGTTCTAGGGAATAAAATCCTAAACTGTTCTAACTTCCCTATTAACTTAGGTTCTCTAGTCTCTATACTCTTTCAATATTAATTTTATCTTTCTTGTAGATTGGTAGCCAAAACTGCACACAATACTCTAAATTAGGCCTCACCGATGTCTTATACAACTTCATCACAACATCTCAACTCACATACGCAATACTTTGATCTACGAAGGCCAATGTGCCAAAGCTTTCTTTATGACCCTAGCTACTTGTGACATCACTTTCAATGAATTTTGGGCCTGTTTTTCCATATCCCTTTATTCTACCGTACTCTTCAGTGCCCTACTGGTCCTCCCAAAGTGCAAAACTTCGTACTTGTCTGCATTGAATTCCATCTGTCATTTTTCAGCCAATTTTTCCATCTGGTCCAGATTGTGCTGTAAGCTTTGATAGTACTCCTTGCTGCCCACTACACCCACAATATTGATGTCATATGTAAATTTGCTGATCCAGTTAACCACGTTATCATCCAGATCATTGAAATAGATGACAAACAACAACAGACACAGCACCAGTCCCTGCAGTACTCCACTAGTCACAGTCCTCCAGTCAGTGAGGCAACCATCTATTACCATTCTCATCCAATTTACTATCTCATCTTGAATGGCAAGTGACTGAACCTTCTTGTGCAATGGGACCTTGACCTTGCCTTGCTAAAGTCCATGCAGATAACATCCACCTCCTTGCCTTCATCAGCATTCCTGGTAACTTCCTCAAAGCACTCTATAAGATTGGTTAAATATGACCTTTCATGCACAAAGCCTGCTGACTATCCCTAATTAGACCCTGTTTATCTAAATACTCATATCTGGTCCATTAGAATACCTTCCAAAAACTTTCCCAGTACAGGAGTCAGGCTCAATGGCCTATCATTTCCTGGCTTATTCTTAGAGCCTTTCTTAAACAATGGAACAACACTGGCTATCCGCCAATCCTCTGGTGCCTGACCTGTCGCTAAGGATAATTTAAATATCTCTGCTAGGGCCCCTGGAATTTCTGCACTAGCCTCCCACAGGGTCCTATGAACACCTTGTCAGGCTCTGGGGATTTATCCACCCAGATTTGCCTCAAGACAGCAAACCCCTCCTCCTCTGTAATCTGTATAGGGTCCATGACTTCACTGCTGCTTTGCCTCACTTTTATTGACTCTGACCATCTCCCACGTAAACACAGATGCAAAGAAATCCATGTAAGATCTCCCCCCAACTTTTTGGCTCTGGTAATCTGGTTCCCATCCTCTGCAACTCTAGAGGCAGCACGATAGCATAGTGGTTAGCACGACGTTCTATGGTACCAGCGACCCAGATTCAGTTCCTACCATTGCCAGTAAGAGTTTGTACGTTCTCCTCGTGACCGCGTGGACTTTCCTCTGGTGCACCAGTTTCCTCTCACAGGCCAAAGATGTACCAGTTGGTAGATTGACTGGTCATCGCAAATTTTCCCATGACTAAGCTAGGGTTAAATTAGGGGTTACTGGGTAACATGGCTCGAAGGGCAGAACGGCCTATACAATGCTGCGTCTCGATTAAAAAAAATGCCTCCATGCAGAACTAGCAAACCTTCCTACTAGGGTATTTGTCCCCTCCAGTTTAGAAGCAAACTTTCTCTTCTGCACAGACCCTATCTTCCCTGGGAGAAAGCACAAGGATCCAAAAATCTGAAGCCCTCCCTCTTACACCAACTCCTTGGCCATGTGATCAACTGCATGATCTTCATACTTCTGGCCTCACTAGCACGTGGTAATCCTGAGTCCTGTCCTTTAACTTAGCACCAGACTCCCTGAATATTTTGCAGAACCTCACTCCTCTTTTTATCTATGTGATTGGTATCTATAAGGACCATCACCTCTGGCTGCTCACCTTCCCCCTTAAGAATGCTGAGGACTCAATTTGAGATGTCACGGTCCTTGGCACACAGGAGACCACATACCATTCAGGAATCTTGTACTTGTCCATAAAACTTCCTTTAGTTCCCCTAACTAATGAATCCCCTATCACGACAGTTCACCTCTTCCTCCAGCCCTCCTGAGCCACAGAGCCCTACTCAGGGCCAGAGACTTAATGCTGGGACTTTTCTCTGTTGGGTTACCCCCCCAACAGTATTCAAAATGGTCTAGCTGTTGTGAGGGGGAAAGTCAAAGAGGTGCTCTGCACTAGCTGTTTAACCCCTTTTACCCAGTTTTCTGTGTCCTGCACCTTGGGTGTAACTACCTCTTTATATGTTCTATCTGTCACCTCTCAGCCTCATGAGTGACCCAGAGTTCATCCAGTTCCAGCTCCAGCTCCTTAGCGTGGAGTGTTAGAAGCTGCACTTCCTGTAGGTAAAGCTGTCAGAGACACCAAAAGTCTCCCTGCCATCGCACATCCCACAAGAGCATTATTCTTCTGTCCTGTCTGACTTCCCTACTGCTCTATCTGTGCAGCTATAAGGAAGGAAACGATAAATAAACTGAAAAGATCTACCACAGCTTTGTGTCTTTTCTCACTCAAGCCTCCGAGAGCTAAAGCCTCAAATCCCCATTCTAATACTGTCCACTCCAACAAAGACAGCTCCGCTTACCTCTGCCTTACTTTTATTTGCTCTTGCTAATGAATCACGCAAGTGCAACTCTACACAATGCCGTTATCAAGTAGGAGATAGGGAGTTACTCACCATTAAACTGGCCTTGGAGGTATGGAGACATTGGCTGATGGGAAACACCGAGCCCTTCCTGGTCTGTACTGATCACCAGAACCTCATATTCACACAACAGATATTCCAACTCAACCTACATCAAGCTCGCAGGCCCACTTCTTCCAGCAATTCAATATCACCATCTCCTAATGACACAGTTCCAAGAAAACACTAAGTGGATGCCTTGTCATGACGGTTCGAGCTGAAACTGAGATCAACCCATTATTCCATCCTTGCAGATCCTTGCCTCGATTGTCTAGGATCTTGAGAACCAGATCTTCCAGGCCCTACTGCTCGAGGCTGGTGTAGCCAACACACCCCACGACTTCAAGTATGTGCCAATGGCTGTGTGCTCTGCAATGGGACCACTCCTCACCCCTGTCTGGACATCCAGGTGCACGGTGGTCTCTGGTTCTGATGGCCCACCATGATCGCAGATGAATGTCAGTTCATCACTCCCTACCTTCAATGTGCACAGTCCATTTCCTCCAATGAGGAATCCTCTGGGCTCCCGCGACCCCTGTCAGCCCCTCAACACCTGTGGTCACATATCGCCTTGGATTTCTTCATGGGTTTGCCACCCTTCAGTGGGGCCATGGTGATCCTGATGATGATGGACCAGTTCTCCAAGGCAACCCACTTCATTGCTCTCCCCAAACTTCCATCAGCCGCTGAGTCACCTGACCTGGTTCTGCATCATGCAGACCACCTCCACGGCTCACAATTTTCCAACGACAGCTGCTCCCTCCTCTGCACCTCAGTGAGCTTGTCCTCTGGCTATCATCCACAGACCAATGGACAGTTAGAGCTAATCAGCAAGTAGAAAAGTTTCTGCAAGACCTCATTGCCTCTAGTCCTTCCATGTGGAAGAAGTATATGCTCTGGCCTGAACTATCCCACAATCTACACACCTCCTCCATCATGGTTATGTCATTCTTTGAAGTACTTCATGGCTACCAATCCCAATTGCTACCCCCACCCGCTGGAGGAGCCAACGGTGGAGGTTCTGTCCACCAAGGCTCTGGTTCACCACTGCCAGAATGCTTGGATGATGACAAGGAAGACCATCCTAGCTGCGATCTGTACCTACAGCCGCTGGTGCTCAGCCAGACTACTCCAACCAAGGGCTGTCCACCCAAGTTCTGCCCCTGTGCACTGACTCCTGGAAGCTCTCACCCTGATTCACTGGGACCTTTAAGACTGCCCATCATATCAACCCAGTCACTGACTGTCTCCAGCTGCCAGGGTCCCTCAGGATCACACCTATCTTCCACGTGTCCGGCCTTAAGCCTGTTGTCCATAGACCACTCAACCCACACCTGGAACCAAAGATGGCGGATGGTGGTCTAGTGCACTTGATTCACCAGTTGATGGATTCACACCATCATGGACAGGATATGGAGTACCTGGTCAACTGGGAGGGGTACGGCCCAGAGGAGAGATTATGGATCGCTAGGGCCAGCTGTTTGGGGTGGAGGGCTCCCTGTTGAGCCTTCACATGTAGGCTCCTCCTAGTCTCCACCCAGATAACAGGAACCACCTGCCACCCATTTCCAACTCATCACCTACAGCCTATTTAAACCCAACTCTCAACCACAATCCTTGTTCGCAGCCTCAACCAGTTGCACCTAGCCTCCAGTTAGCTTGCTGCCTTGCCATGTTAAATATCTGATCTCTCTTGCTTTGTGGCCCATTGTAGCATGTTATTTTGCAGTTTATTGAAGTTATCGCTCACTGCTAAATCATCTCTGTTCTGCGCATGGATCAAGCCTTCTCCATGTTTCCTGACACCAGCTTCAGGAAGTAAGTGATGGAATGGAAAGGAAATCAGTAGAAAGATTAAACTGACAGTCACCTTCCATTCCCATCCCTCTGTATGGTTTGTGAGGTTTATGCATTTATTTACCCTGACACCAGTGACACCACTGAAATTAATTTGCATCAAATATTGAAAAAATAAAAGTTCTGACCTACCTGGATGACCTGGGAACTGTAAATCTTCTGACATTCTGTCTTAGCAGAATGTGGCTTGATGAATTCAGTGAAACTGACTGAGCTGCAAGCGAAAGTAGGCAAACAAAATTAACCTCTTAAATTATAAAATATTGGTCTATTTAAGTTAGGAAGCCATTGCTTGATATTTTATACTTCACCAATAACACATCAATGATTCATTACAAATTAGTTTTTCACATGTAATATTCCAGCTGCCACTTACTCTTTCCCAGTTCTAAAGAAGGATCTTTGACCTAAAATATTAATTCTGCTTCACTTTCCACAGATGCTGACCGACCTGGTGAGTATTTCCAGCTCCTCTAATTTTATTTCAGATTTCCCACATTTGCAGTTTGTTGATCTTCACTGCTTGGTATCAATCTAGGCACAGGAACTAAAGGCGGCCTTTATATTATCCATTAATCTTTGTATCAGTGCATCATTTAACATAAGGAAATAGAAACTTGACAGTTATCACTACATATTTTATTGAAGCAATCCTAAAGACATAAGAGTATCGAATCTCTGCAAGTTTTAATGACTACAATTTGATTCACAGCTCCAAATTCAACAAAATTTGGGTATAACAGAAAAGGGTTATGTTATCACAGGGTCACCCAAGCTAAGAGGCAAGGAGAAAGAAATATTATCAAAAGTACTGTCATACAATTGTTGTAATAACAATTTAAAAGTTCTATGTTGTCCAGCCTCTGGGAAGCAAACTCCTAACACTAATAGGCCAGCAAAGGAAAATCAAAATATCTTCTATGATGGAAATCCAAAATACAAATAGAATGTTTTTTTGGGCGGAAAAATCACTCTACATTTCAATCTCTGATCTCATGTGAAGGCTGCAGAGGAAAATTTAGCTATTGCAGCCTCTTTTCCCATTCTGTCCCTGATAATCCAATGGCCAGGCTCCCACTAGATTCCAAATTGCAACTTCAGAATGGAGCCTTGGGCTAATGAAGTGGAAACACCAGAAGCTCCAGGTGCTGGAACCTGCAGCAACAATGTATTGGGGAGGAACTCAGCATGCCATCTAGTGGTGGTGGCGGTGGTGGGGGGTATGGAATGGAACTGTTGAAATCTTTACACAACACACACAAAATGCTGGTGGAACACAGCAGACCACGCAGCATCTATAGGAAGAAGCACTGTCGACGTTTCGGGCCGAGACCATTCATCAGGACTAGAAATTTTTCCAGTGATTTGCTTATGTCTACTGAAGTGGTTCAGAAAGCAGTGAGCATTCTCAAGGAGCTCAAGAAACATTCTCTCTCATCAGATAAGGTCAGTAGAAAAGAAGGATTTGGTAAACAAAAATTGTTAATAATCAGCTTTAATATTAATCAAGTGTGCTCACAGAGAGAAAGGAAGGAACATGTGAGCAAGCTGAAAAATAATTTTCATTTACTAAAGTTGAACCTTCTTGTCTCTGCATCCCCCCCCCCCCCACTGTAAATCCCAACTTACTCCTTCTTAGCTCATTCTCTCTGTTCAGCTCATTGACTGCTTTCTGTCCTCTACCAGTGCAAACTGAGATGACAAGATTTACTAAAATGTTACAAAAATAAATTAATGCAATTTATCTGCTGTAACTTTTATGCAATCTTAGAAACCTTGGTGAAGAATGCAGCTGTTGCACATTCCCATTAACAGATGAATAAGCTTGTCTCTGCAGTTTTAGCAAATGGTTTGGTGTCCAGATTTTCAACCATGCTGGAAAAGCTGTTCACGGGCCATCAGAAATGTGGGCACTTTAAAACTGCTTGTGGTACATTAACCACAATGGAACTTACAAGTCTTATTGTGCATCTGGTGAGTTGGTTGCGGTCACAACTAAATTCTGCTTAATTAAAGGACCAACAGCGTACAACAGAATATACTTCTGGCCCTGTTTATTCGTGAATGATTCTGTGTAATTTCTACTTGTAATCAACACTCAAAGATTAAAAATAAGTGGCAATATTTAAACACAAGGTGGAGTCTTGGTTTCTGATTCAGCTAACAGCATTCACTATGAAGCAGGGTAACTCGAATCCCATGTGAGCTATAATGATCAGCAACGATGGTGGGCAGGACATACTGCAGGAAGAACTGGTGGAATATTGGAGCTCAGCTGAAAGAGAACTAAAATAGATTTAGTCTAAAGATGGAGAAGACCAGTGTTGAAGTGGGTACTTGTGGTTCTAGAATACTCGGATTGAAAGCTTGGTCTGAAGCTGAATACACGGTGGTCTGAACAGCCTTATGCAGTGAGATATGGCAATAACTGTCAGTTTCAGAATGAAGTTTGTGGCAGGGGTCATAAAGTTGAGGCAACGATCAATTCAGTGTGCAGTTGCAAAGTGACAGCTTATCTAAAATTGCACACCAGACATGTATTTTTTTCAAGAGAGAAGCAACAAAGGCTGGAGGTGTTATCATCCTTTGGTGATCTCATGTCGGAAGATGACATTACCAAGAAATCAGATGGGGAGGAATGAGTCATGGATAAATGCTGAGAGGTTTCAATGCACAGGTAAAAGCTTTGACTAAAACTTCAGTCATTGCAATTTTCCAAAATACCATAAATACGTATTTGACTTCTGTAACATTTGGTATTTCCAGTCAGCTATTTTCAGCCTCAGAACAGACCACACGGATCACTGTGTCTGCAGCATGGACACAAGCCTTTAAACCCACTGGGACTTCCTTCTTCAGTTGCATTTCTAAGAAAGGAGTGAATAGCATATAGCACAAAACCGGAGAAGATTTACACGGATTACGAATGGTTATATAATACAACTATTCCCATCGTTCTGACAAAATTAGATTGTTTAGTCAAACCAATACCTATTATTACCACCGTCTTAGTATTAAAACAATTCAGCACATGTTCCAAACCAAAACCATAGAACCAAACGTGGAATCACTTGTCTAAAGAGATAGGCAAGTGAGACAATTTGCATTCACTAACTTCTTGGAAGTATCTGTTTAGAAGTAAAACTGTGCAGTTTCTTTCAGAAGTCATTGAATAGAATGTCTTGCAGTATTGGTTTGGTAAAGTAGGGAAAATACAATGCTGGATAGTAGAGACATGGAAACACCTACAATGGGGTTGAGGTGGGGGTGGGGCGGGTTGACATCTCCTAATTAACATTTTTTTAAAAATCTCCATTTTCTAGACATAGTTGTGGAACAGGGATGAGGGAGCAGCAAAGTTCCTAGGAGTGGAAGGTGAGTGGAAAGAGGGAACTCTCTCATGCGATAATGCCTCAGCATCTACCCTGCCAAACCTTCTTGGGTTCCTATGTTTGAAGAAGGTCTCTTGGTATTTTGTTTAAGATTCCAAGGACTACAGACCCAACTGTTTTGCCTCTCTTCTTCTGGGCAGTGTTTTTACAAGACAGGTGACCACAGTCATTATCAATACACTACAGCGACTGCCTGGCATCAGTAGCTGTACAACCGGGACGTGGTAAGCACCAGCTGCTCATACGACCATCCACCACCTGCTTCCATGGCTTCACGTGACCCTGACTAGGGGCGGGGTGCTACACCTTGCCCAAGGGGGACCTGCAGGCTAGCGGAGGAAAGGAGTGCCTCACACCTTTGGTAAAGACATATCTCCACCCAACACTCTTCCATTATATATGTAACTTCATTACATTCGGTGACTGTTTTTAATAGTTTACTCAGTTATATTTACTGCTTTGCCTTTCTTCTGCTAATCCTAAAAAATAGTACATGGATTTGAAATTTTCGAGAATGCTAAACTAGGAGTATAAGCGATCCTACATCTCTGGAGACGGATTATCTACTGTATTAATAACAGCATCTGCAGATTTCCTCGTGTCTGCTTTTTGAAATCTAATAAATTCATGTCATTTGACTGAAAATTCCTCTGTAAAAAATGAGGTGCTCTCAGCATTTAATCTCTACAAGTTGCCAGTGAATAATTAGGGGCATTTATTTCCTAGTGTGTTTCTAGACAAGTGAAAAAATTCACACTATTTCAGCCTTGTGCTATCAGTTCATTACCATCAATGAAAGTCCAGAGCACCAAAAAACATCTACAAACCTCACAGCACTTGAAAGTTTATCCTAAAGGCATTCCTCTCATGGCTCTGGAATCAAGAGACTTTATTCTTCATCATAACTAAATCAGAATCCTTCACTGACATATAAATAAACCTGTTCCTTCACTATGTTCTCCTCTTTATCTACTAGTTAACCTATTACTGAGTCTGACATTATTTCCAATCCTTAAACAGAGCCAACCAGTATATCAGAACAAACAAAACTGCAGCTATTTTCCGGCCTCATTCCCATATTTCTTGATTCCATAGTATTCTTTAATCTATTCTGAACAAACACATTAATTGAACATCCACAGCCTTCTCGGGTAGAGACTTCCAAAGATTCACCACCCTTTGTGTGAAGAGATTTCTCATTTCTGTCCTAAATGGTTTGTCTCCTTTTTGGAGACTCCAAATCTTTGTTTAGCCGAGGGAAAACATCATCCTTCCTGTATTCAGCCCGTTGAGCCCTGTCAGAGTTTTCAGTAAGATCTCTTGTTTTACCAAACTTCAAAGAAGACTTTGTTCACTCAGCCGCTCCTCATTTCAAAAACCAAACATCCATTCAACTGATTTATTAATTATGTATTTGGGAATACTTTGAAAGCCCGCATTCATGCAATGAGAAAAAGCCCATAAACAAAGAGATTATATTCAATCACTCTTTAAAAAGTAATCAGTCTATGCACTGACCAGGAGAGCAGATGGAGCTGTGGAATCAACTCCTGTGAATCCTCTCTCGCCCTCCAACCATGTCGGCAGAGCTGAAGAAACTGGGGAGAATGGAGTCAGTGTGGATCGGCGATACATAGCTTACTACATAGTGATCCATGCTGAAAGGTGCATGGGTCATGTGAAGCTATGATGCCCTTTATTATCACTAGACTTGCAATGTGAATCATGGCCACTGGGTCAGTTGATGCCTCTGCAGAAAAGCCTCCCTTTATAGAATCAGCCTCTGAATAGCAGTGAAAAAACTTTTACCAGAGGAGATAAAATGAGGGTCAATGATCAACTGAAATTAACTACAGTCTGGTTTAACAGTTCAACAACCTCCTTTCCATCCTTGATCTCACATTTCAGATAAAGTCTCTCAGCCTATTTTCACAGATAACTTATCAACTCTGCATGCAGTAGACGTCAGTGCTGTCAATCGCTCTCCATAGGCAATGCCTGTTCTCCTTTCAATCCTACTTCCTCAGCACAGTCTGTGCGGATTGGCGATAACAATCCTCCTTGCTGACAATCAACACTGGCGCACCTCAGGGGTGTGTGCTTTGCCCACTGCTCTACTCTCTATATACACATGACTCTGTGGCTAGGCATTGCTCAAATGCCATCTATAAATTTGCTGATGATACAACCATTGTTGGTAGAATCTCAGGTGGTGACAAGAGGGCATACAAGAGTGAGATATGCCAACTAGTGGAATGGTGCCTCAGCAACAACATGGCACTCAATGTCAGTAAGATGAAAGAGCTGATTGTGGCCTTCAAGAATGGTAAGACAAAGGAAAACGTACCAATCCTCATAGCGGATCAGAAGTGGAGAGAGCAAGGAGCTTCAAGTTCCTGGGTGTCAAGATCTCTGAGGATCAAACCTAGTCCCAACATATTGATGCAGTTATAAAGAAGGCAAGACAGTAGTAATATTTTATTAGGAGTTGAAGAGATTTGGCATGTCAACAAATACACTCAAAAACTTCTATAGTTGTACCGGGAACAGTTCCTTCCCCTTTGCCATCCAATTCCTAAATGGACATTGAAGCTTTGGACACTAACTCACTTTTTTTAATACACAGTATTTCTGTTTTTGCACTTTTTAAAATCTAGTCAATATACATAATTGATTTACTTGTTTATTTGTTATCATATTTTATTTTATTTATTATTTTTTTCTCTCTGCTAGATTATGTATTGCTAAGTTAACAAATTTCACGTCAGATGCCGGTGATAATAAACCTGACACAGATTCTGATTCTGGTCTGGTTACCATTTAGTCCAACTTTCCCCGTGGCTGCTCATCTGTGCCTTCACACTGCTAATACCCTTCAGAAATCATCCTTCCCACCCATCCTGATCATCCTTCTGGAATAGATTCCATCTGCATTCCTACACATCAGGAGTGATGACACAAAATCAAACTGTGGTTCTTCATGGGGGACAAGTTCTCGCTCCCAGATCTCATCGATTATCCGTTTGTCAATATCCCCAGGAAGGTGCTTGGTCATTGAGGGCCTTCAGGGTGTGCCTCTGCAGCCCTATGGACAAACTGATTCCATGCCAGTGTCACCGACTGTGGCATCGCGGGGGAACGGAACATCACGGAGACAGATGTGGCTGTCGGAGGTCTCTGCACTTGGGCAATTGCGCTCCCTCACTCTCTCTCGATGGTGGGGGAAGAGTTTGTGCCAATTCTCAAGTTAGAGAAACTCAGAATAAACGCAACACGGCAGACTGTAACATTGTAAGAGTGAGTCCTTTGTTTTATTGGTCTCCTCTCTCGCTGTGGAATGGGGCAACATCTCTCTGTTGAGTGAGAAAAGGTGAGGGTGAACACCTGAGGCATGTCGAGTTGTTGGGTGAATAATAGTTTTTGTTGGACTGCAGATCATGGGCTCTCCCTGGGGGCTTTGCTACTGCCCACCTGGTGGGTGATAGATACTGATGCTTCCTGCTGAAATAAGTGCAGGAAAGGAAGAGGAGGGTTCATTCTTTGCTGCTGCTTGCGTACAGGAGGGGGAGAGGGGGCTTTTTCTGTCATTCATTCTTTGGGGTTCTAGTTTCATGGATGTCTGTGAAGAGTAAGAACTTCAGGTTGTATACTGTATACAGTCTCTGATATGAATGGAACCATACATGGTGATCAAGAGGTTCAGTCATTCTCTGCCTGAGCTGGGTGAACCAAATATCACATTAAGATACTGCTCTTGATCTATCTAAACAGCTCACTACTCCAGGATCATCCCAGAAAGCCAAGAGGTCCCTTATCTTCCCAGTTTCCAACTCCTTTCCTAAATCGTCTCCATTGAACAAAGGAACTCATGACTTCTCAGTGACAAAGACTGAAAGCACCCTTTCAGCTATTTCCTTTCCCCACCCATCTCAGGCCCTCCTGTGTTTGAACTGCACCCGGGATTCATCGCCTGGCATAAAAGCAAAAGAAAGGCCATATAATAAAGCAAAAATAGTGGAAGATAGAGGATTGGGAAGCTTTTAAAAATCAGCAGAAATTAAAAAAGGGGGGGGGGGAGGATGAAATATGAAGGTAGTCTAGCCAATAATATCAAAGAGAACACCAAAAAGTTTTTTCAGATATATAAAGGGTAAAAGAGTGCCGAGAGTGGATATTTCACTGCTGGAAAATGATGCTGAAGGTGTCGTCATTGGGGACAACAAAATGGCGTATGAACCTCATAAGTATTTTGAATCAGTCTTCACTGTGGAAGGCACTTGCAGTATGCTAGAAATTCAAGAGTGTCAGATGGCAGAATTGAGTGTAGTTGCTACTACTAAAGTGATGGTGCTTGGGAAACTGAAAGGACCAAACGCAGGGAGGGCACCTGGACCAGATGGACTATACACCAGGTTCTGAAAGAGGTAGCTGAAGAGATTGTGGAGGCATTAGCAGTGATCTTTCAAGAACCACTAGATACTGGGCAAATGTCACTCCACTCTAAGAAAGGAAGGAAGCAGAAGGAAGGAAATTATAGGCCAGACAGCCTGACTTCAGTGGTTGGGAAAATGTTCGAGTCCAATATTAGGGATGAGGTTTCAGGATGTTTGGAGGTGCATGATAAAGTAGGCCAAAGTCAGCATGGCTTCCTTAAGGGGAAATCTTGCCTGATGAATCTGTTGGAATTCTTTAAGGAAATACCAGGCAAGATAGACAAAGGAGAGCCAATGGATGTTGTTTACTTGGATTTTCAGAAGGCCGTTAACAAGGTGCTGCACATGAGGCTGCTTGACAAGATAAGAGTCCACGGTATTATTGGATGGCTAGAAAATTGACTGACTGGCAGGAAGCAAAATCTCAAAATAAATGGGACCTATGGTTGGCTGCTGGTGACTAGTGGTGTTCCACAGGAGTCAGCATTGGGACCACTTCCTTTCACATTATATATCAATGTCTTGGCTGATGGAATTAATGGCTTTGTGGCCAAGTTTGCAGATGATACAAAGATAAGCGGGGGGAAGGTAGTGTTACAGAAGCAGAGAGGCTGCAGAAGGACTTAGACAGATTGAGCAAATGGGCAAAGAAGTGACAGATGGGATATGGTGTATGGTTATGCACTTCGGTAGAAGGAATAAAGGCACAGACTATTTTCTAAATGGGGAGAAAGTTCAAAAATCAGAGGTAAAAGGGGACTTGGTAGTCATAGAAACATAGAAAACCTACAGCACAATACAGGCCCTTCAGCCTACAAAGTTGTGCCGAACATGTCCTTACCTGAGAAATTACCTAGGGTTACCCATAGCCCTCTATTTTTCTGAGCTCCATATACCTGTCCAGGAGTCTCTTAAAAGATCCTATCATATCTGCCTTCACCACCGTTGCTGGCCGCTCATTCCACGCACTCACCACTCCCTGTGTAAAAAAACTTACCCCTTGGTATCTCCTTGTGTCCTTCTGCAGGATTTCCTAAAGGTTAATTTGTAGGTTGAGATGGTGGTAAGGAAGGTAAATGCAATGTTGGCATTCATTTCGAGAGGACTAGAATATCTGGAGGCCCTCTGTCGGTCAGGGTTGACAATGGGTGTTGTGTTCCAGCTGCAAGCTAGTTCACAAGCCAGGGCAGAACGATATGGAGAGCAAGCTGTTACCCACGTAGCAGGTTTCCCCTCTCCACGCAGCTGATGAATCCAAAGGAGTGGCAGAGACCGATACAGTTTGATACCAGCAGCGTTGCAGGAGTCGCCAGTCAGCGTTGAACAACATAGGACTGCGTTAGAGACTCCAGCTCTGGATTTTTCCCTCAGAGTTTACTCCCAAACCTTTCCCCATGAGTGGATATCGTCACAAGGCAGCAGAACTTTGATTTCAGAGCTTTCCTTCTCCTAGGTGAGCTGCCAACTATGGCTGACGTACCCCATCAGCCCGATGCGACTGGCTTTAAAGTGCCAGTAACCCACCTTTTCCACTTCTCCAGTCAGTAGAAACAGCTCTGGCAGGCTTAGTAGCTAAACCACACATGAAGGCCAGGAGCTGAACTTGGTTTTCAGAGGCTATTGGAGACGCACACTTTTGGGAGCATTTAGTAGAATAAAAGAGCAAGATATAATACTGAAACTTTATAAGGCATTGGTCAGAGCACACTTGGAGTCAGTATTTATAATCAGCTCTTAGGGCTTGTGTGGGAAGCTGGAGAGCATTGGGCTCTGGGTTTTTTTTAGAGCACCTGAATTGGTTAATTGTTGTTTAATGACAGTTTTAATTGTTTAGAATTCCTTATATATTTTCTTCAGTGACTCACTCTTTGTAATGCAGTCTCCTGGTGCTTTCTGTTTAAAGTTGTTAAGTTTATTTTCATAGGCTTGGGGATTCCATATATTATTTAAGTGGACACCCAATTAGTGCTAATCATGGGGTTCTAGTTTTGAGAATGTTATGTCTTGTGGAGTCGCTCATCAAGTCACCAATGTTCTGTTGGAATTATGAATAAACTCTAGTTGCCATCTCTACAATAGAATCTGTCTTTCCTCCACACTTTGGTTCCAACGTTGCCAGCGCACATCATGACAATGTTAGGAATAGTTTCAGCCCCTGATCTAAGAAAAGGTGTGCTGTCATTGGAGAGGGTCCAGATGTGGTTCACAAGAATGATTCTGTGAAAGAAAGGGTTAAAGTACGAGGAGCTTTTGATGGCTCTGGGCCTGTACTCACTGGCGTTTAGAAGGATGAGGGGGCGATCTCATTGAAATCTATTGAAATTTGAAGGGCCTAGATAGAATGGACATAGAGAGGATATTTTCTATAGTGGGTAAGTCTAAGGTTAGAGGGTGCAGACTCAGAATAGAAGGACATCCATTTAAAACAGAGATAGGAAGGAATTTCTTGAGCCAGAGGATGTTGAATATATGGAGTTCATTGCCAAAGATGGCAGTGGAGGTCAAGTGACTGGGTGTATTTAAAGCTGAGGTTGATAGTTTAGTCAGGGCTTCAAAGGTTGCGGGGAGAAGGCAGAATGGGGTTGAAGGGGATAATAGATCAGCCATGATGGAATGGCAAAGCAGATTCGATGGGCCCAGTGGCCTAATTCTGCTCCAATATCTTATGGTCCTGGCCCATCTCCTTTATGTACCCAATGGTTGAGCACCCCAGTTCCCTCCCTGATCCCCCATTAGCTGATGAGGTTGTTGTTTCACTCGTCTCAGGTGCTTCTGCTTTCCTTCAGATTTGCCACCATCTCCCTCTTATACAAAAAACCATCACCCTTGACCATGCTTGATTGGTCATCTGCCCCAATACTGCATGATGTGGACAGTGTCAGTAAACAAAAATATCCTAGGGAAAGTTAAAGTACAAGTTGCATTCCTTCCCCCGATCCACAGATGTAAACAGGGACTCACAGAACAATGGTGATTTTTTTTAACTGTAGATAGAAACAAACAGCTGCTTTGCAAAGTGACAGATGATTAAACAGTATGAACTCTTTAATCTATTCTACAATCAATCTAACCATTCCCTCCTACATAACCCAAAACCCTCCTGTCTTTCATGCATGGGCCTATCCAAGAATCCCTTAAATATCGCTATTGTATCAGCCTCTACCACAACCTAGGCAGTGCACTCCAGGTAGCCACCACTCTGAGTAAAAGAAAAGCCTCTCTAACATCTCCCCTAAATTTTGGCCACTCAACTGAGATGACCTCTAGTATGAGACACTACCTCCCTGGGAAAATGGTATCTGTCTGTGCCTCTTATAAATACTGGCCAAGTAATGGAAGGACAAAGATGGAGTGCAAGGTGATTGTCAGTCACCACTTCATGCGATGACTGATGGAGTATTCTGTCAGCAAGAATGTGAGGTTGCCACTTTGGTTGCAAAACCAGCGTACGATTTACACTGTGTGAGATGACTGAACTCTGCAAAATCTGGGTGAACTTAACTAAGCACAGAAAGACAGCAGGAGCAGTGAGCAATTAGGAAGGCAAGTAAACTGTCGTGAAGGGAATGGAGAATGTAGCTTTGTTACCGCTGAACGCAAGTCTTGAGAAAGCACTGATAGCATTTAGTGTACAGTTTTGATTTTCTTAAGTATGAAAGCAGCCACTACTTGCCTTGGAAAGAGTTTCTGCAAACATTCGGAAATAGATTCTTGGGAAAAGATTCATGGATTTCCTCTTGAAGAACTCGAGAAGAATGAATGATTTCAGTGGTTTAAAAGATTGAGAGGTGATCACAATAAATCATGAGTAACTAAAAGGATGTGACAGGGTGGATGGCATATCCCCTGGTGGGAGATGCCTAGAAGAAACTGAGGATCATGAATCTTTGGAATTCTTCACTTCCATGGGAAATTATGATTTAACTATAATATTATATTACAACTATAGCTATATATTAACTAATATATTATGATCTAACTGTAATAGGACCTGCAGTGCTATGACTCAAGGGCTGAAAGGTGAGATTAGATTGAGTGTCTGCTTTTTTGACGAGGATGAATGTGGTGGATGAAATAATCCTTTCAGTGTTATACCTTTCCATTAGACTCTACATTAGCTTACCTATAACCTTATTGAATGGTGGGGAAAAATCTCAATTTTTATGTCTGTTTGATATTATTTTGGTATTTATTCTGAATTTAAATTGTGTGCCAAATGATGCGTCTAGTGTGGTTGTGCAGGGGATAGTGTTTCTCTTCCTCACTTCAGCTTCTGCCGCTGGCTAGCAGTCTTGTGAAAAGGAGAGCTGAATGTGCAAGTCTCTCCCTGCCAGTACGTAGCCTCGCGTAGTGCCTCCTCACTTGCGGCACATGGAAACTGAACTCCGTTCGGACTCAGCCTGAACTACAGAGGACTGGGAGGAGGTCTAGCCCCTGCACATGTAGCAAGCAGGCCCACCAGCGTGTGGACACGTCTTGGCGCTCGTGAACCAGATCCCCAGCTATGGGTGGGCAGCCTCGAGAGAGTTGAAGGCTAATGGAGTAAAGCCAGACAGAAAATCTGGAGTGGAGCCCCTGAGGCAGGTGGACGTCACTGAACTTCCTTCCAACAGCTCCTGCAGCCAAGCTGGTGCCAAACATATTGCCTTCACTTTCCTTTGGACTACACCAGGGAGGCTGAGGGGGGAATCTTGATGACTGGGCATCCCAGGTCTCCATACCTTTTGCCCAGGCTTTTGCTCTGGAGAGGTCACTCCAGTGCCATTATCACTCCATTGTCCTTTGAGACCGACACATGCCACCATCATCATTCTGTATTCATTGTTAACTGGAGGGTGTCACCACACAACCTTCTGCCTTTAGTCTTGAGCAAAGATATCCAGGGGCTGATCATTTTTTTAAATGAAGCTATTTGTTGCAGAGAGTAATGAGACTCTGGAAATGTCTACCCAAGGAGGTTGTGAAAACTGGACATTGGAAGTGCTAAAGTGGAGTTAGATACACGCAGTGATATAAAACCTTCATAGAAGAATAGAGGACTGGAGTCAGTTAGCCATTGGTAACATCAAATAGTGGGAAAGGCTTCAGAGGTCCGATGGTCAATCCTGCTCCTGTTTTTTTGTTTTATTGCCTCACCTTCACCAGTGAACAACAGGCCCACTTCCATGTTGAGGTCAGAAAGTTATAACCAGAGTCACAATCAGATTGTTGAATGTTAATGAAAAATCATCCAAATTTCTACCACATCCCCAAATTAAATATGTAATCAAAGCAAATACAATAGCATCCTGCAGATACCAGGCTGCTCTCTGAGGGCAGATAACACCAATTTGCAGTGGTGAAGAGATATTGTTTTTCAGTTTTGGTATAACCCATTGAAACGTTTGCTTTTTCTTCATAAACTGTTTTAAATACAGCCCAGGTTTATAAGATAAAAGTTGACTTTGGAACAAATTTGAATGGACTAAATGCAGTTACTAGTTGGAGTGGACCCAATGCACAAAACTCCACCTAATTCAGTAAACTTACTAAGACCACAGGAATGCTATGTGGGAAATTAAACCTTGTTCCAGAAGGGTGTTTCTCTAAAAATACTTTTAAAATACTGTTAAGGCATGAAGAATCCACAATTCAATCTGAGTGAGATGATTTTATTTTCAACAAATGACAAAAAAAATCTTGTAGCAATGCTTACAAACAACAAATTATTTGTAAGATTTAGCACATTAGTAATAGCTGAAACTTTGACCCCTAACTGAAGGGCTCATTAACTAGGAGTAGATTACAGAGCTTTCCAATAATTGGTTCAATATGTTACTGCAACATATTCCTAAACTTTAAATGTGGATTTCTGGTAACAGAATCAGATCTACTTTCTTGGAATTAAATTACATGGAATTTGTTGTCTTGCAGCTGCAGTACAGTGAAAAGACAAGAATTACACTGAATTGCAAAATGAATAGTGAAAAGGAAAAGAAATAGTGAGGTAGTGTTCATGGACCATTCAGAAATCTAATGACAGAGGGCAAGACGTTGTTTCTAAGTCGTTGAACGTGGGCCTTCAGTCATATGAACATCCTTCACAATGAGAAGAGGGAAGGACCCAGATGGTGAGCACCCTTAATGATGGATGCCCACTTTTTGAGGCACTGCATCTTGAAGATGTTCTTGAAGGCAAGGAAGGTGGTGCCCATGATTGAGTTGCAAGAGTTTAAAACACTCTGGAGCCTCTTGAGATCCTGGGCATTGGTGCCTCCATACCAGGCTTCGAGATTGTCGCTGTGACACCACTCAACCAGCCAAAATATCTCACTCCCATAAGCCTACCTGTCACTTTCTGAGATTTCACCAATAGCAGTGACGAATTTATAGATAGTGTTTGAGTTGTGCTGACTAACATAGTCATGAGAGGAGAAAATTGAGCCATGGGCTAAGTGCACATTCTTGAGGTGTGCCATGATGTTATTATTGAATCTCACTGATAATGGTCTCCCAATAAGGATTCGAACATCCAGTTAGAGAGGGACGTACAGAGGTCTAGGTTTTGAAGCTTGCTGGTTAATACTGAGGGGGATGATGGTGTTGAATGTTGACTAGAATTGATAAAGAGCAGCCTTACATATGTTTTACTGTTGTCTAGATGCTCCAAAGCAGCCTGGAGAGCCAGTAAGATTGCATGTGAAATTGCATCAATAGTAAGAGTGCCCAAGAAGAGCCGGATGAGTTGCCTCAATGACATTGCATGGTAGCTCTCACATCTGCTGTGATGAAGAGCTTTGAGAGGTTATTCATGACTATAATTAACTCCTGCCTCAGCAAGGACTAGGACCCATTGCAATTTGCCTACTGTCACAATAGTCTACAGCTGACACAATCTCACTAGCTCTCTACACTGCTCTGGAGCACCTAGAACACAGAAATACATGTCAAGCTGCTGTTTATTGATTACTGCATGGCATTCAACACTATCATCCCCTCAGAACTAATCAACAAGCTTCAAAACCTGGGCCTCTCTACCTCCCTCTGCAGCTTGATCCTTTAACAGGAAAACCACAGTCAGCACAGATCAATAATAGCATCTCCTCCTCACTGACAATGAACACAGGCACACCTCCACTGCTCTACTCTCTTTACACTCTTGACTGCATGGCTAGATACAACTCAAATGCCATCTATAAATTTGCTGATGACCCCACTGTAACTGGTAGAATCCCAGATGGTGACGAGGAGGCTTAAGGGAGTGAGATAGATCAACTGGTTGAGTGGTGTTGCAACATGCACATTAGCCAGAACAATGAACTGGTTCAGACTTCAAGAAGGGGAATTCTAGAAAACACCCTCCAATCCCCATTGAGAGGGTCAGTGGCAGAAAGGGTGAACAGCTTCAAGTTCCTGGGCATCAGCATTTGAGAGGATTTATTCTATTGATGTGATCATGGAGGGGTCACACCAGCATCTCTACTTCAGGTCTCTTGCAAATTTCTACAGATGGACAGTGGAAAGCTTTCTGACCGAATGCTTCACAGCCCGGCATGGAGGCTCCTTTGTGCAGGGTCATTAGAAGCTGCAGAGGCTGCCAGATCCATCCCAGGCACAATCCTTCCCTCGACTGAGAACGCCTCATGAAAGTCTCATCCATCATTAAGGATCCCCACCATCTGGGACATGCCCCCTTTTCATTACTACCGTCAGGGAGACTGGCACACCCCCTTCTCATTACTACCACCAGAGAGACTGGGACACACCCCCTTCTCATTACTACCATCAGGGAGACTGGGATATGCCCCATCAGGGAGAAGGTATATATGCCTGAAAACTCCACTCAAAGACTTAGGAACAGCTTGTTCCCCTCTGCTATCAGAATTCTGAACAGTCCATGAAAACTACCTCTTAATCCTCTTTCGCATTATTTATTTATTTATTTATTTATTTATTATTTTTGTAGATTTTAATTTCCTTGCACACTACTGCCAATGCACAACAAATTTCACAATATGTCAGTGACAATAAACCTAATTCTGATTTATTTTTGGTGATGAACTGCATATTTAACCAATACTTGAGTTCTAGTTTCTTTTTACTTACAGTTTGCACTTCATATCGTGGCTTCACTAATTAGATATCAGCCCAAACTGGCTCATTTAAAAGTCTGAATCTACAGATGCACACAAGAGAACATTTCACAGCCATTGATGGCTTTCTAACCTACTGCTACAAATGGAATGGGAAATTGAGTACAAATAAGTTAAGCTCACTCATTCGAGCTTCAAACCCAGTCAGGGAAAGTCACTTGCAGGGTCAGATGGGCAATCCACATCACAATTCATTGGGCACCGGGTTTTCTCAGACTACCCCCAAACCATGCCTGTGGCACAGCACATCCATCATTAAGGATCCCCACCATCTGGGACGCACCCCCTTCTAATTACTACCACCAGCTCTCCTCCCATCTTCCATTCTATGTAAATGTGTGCCAGCCCAGCTTTCTGCTGACTGCACCTTTACTCACACCATGGTCTGCCTACTGGCCTATACGGACTCCTCGTTTAACAATACTCAGTTTAAAAGTACCGTTCTTGTATTTCAATCCTTCCATGGCTTCAGCACTCATTTCCCTCTGTCTCAACCCTACAAGTCTTCAGTTCTCCATTTCTGACACTAAATACACCCTGAATTTTAATCATTTTATCACTTTGAGCTGCTTTGATCCTATGCTCTGGTATCAGGGCCAAGATGCTGATGCCATCAAACAGCCTGCTGTCACTCACTACAGAGCAAGAATCACCCGTGCCTAAAGTGTAGAGGGCTCCAGATGACATGGATTTAATTCCAGAATAGTCCTTTTTGCCAAAAGAGATTAAACAAAAAGGGAGAGACTGAAAACTTTATTTAATCAAGATAATTTGAACTATAGCACTTCATATACTGAAAGAAAACATGCTTTACCTATGACCCAGATTAATATTTTTAAAAATGCTGTGAAAATTCCTTCTTATCAATGACAGTTGGGTAACTAGGAATGAGTTAAAATGATGACTTTATACTCATGAACTGATCAATGCTTTGTTTTTTGTCACAAACAATCCAACAGATGAAATGACTAAGTGAAAAGTAACACAACAGTTTGAAAATGACTTTCAACCTTCCATCTGTGACTTCCAAATGCAAACAGGCATGTCTCTTCTCATCTGTCCCATGCATGAGGAAATTTATTTTTACCACTAATTTACATCAAGTATACCATGCTGTGAGCTACCTCCACAACAATGTCTCTTTCAATGCAGACATATCATTCAAGTATCTCTCAGTTCCCTGGCACTAAAGAAGATATGGGTGGGGCTGGGACCTTCCTCCATTCCCATTGGACATGACACCCAGCTAAATGTTTCCCCAGAGCCCTAATTGTAGGGGTTACATTGGGTGAAAAGGCAGGAAGCCATTCTACTTCCATTATAAATTAATACAGTTCCACACTTCAGGACACAGAACGGAGGACATAATCTCCAGAGAAACAAAAATATTTCAACTCACTGCCTTCGTAGCCTGAGGGATGCTGAGAAATATCCTCTGTAACATTATGATTTAAGCATCTTTTGTTATGAAAATGTTCAAAACAATTCCAATTCTCATTTACTCCAGGAAAGGAATTCATTATACAAGTGCAGCTGAGCATATATATCTCCCACATAGGCATATGAACTCGCATTTATTTTTTCCTGTGTCAGTCATCAAAACTAAACAGATTAGAATTTTTCATATTACATCAAATTCAAGCATCCACAAGTATTTAATCACTACCAGTCTTCAGTTTGCAACAGCCATCCAAAACAACTTAATATGTCTCAGGAAGATATATCCTGCCCATCTGCACATTTAGTACAAGACCAAGTGACAAGAGTCACATTCAATAAGATGTCTGCAGCATGGACTCCTCCTCTGATTAAAGGCAATGTCATGTCACAAGCAGGGGAGATAATGATTTCTTAAATGTTTCAACTGGAAGCAGTTCTTTAAAAACATGGTTTGTTTCCTTCTCTTCTGGCCCCTGTGTATCATATTTTCTGAAAGCCTCTGCAAAGTTTCCATTATTATGAACCTCTAAACAAAAATCACAATTTGCATTGAAAAGTATGTGACCAGAGAGGCAGGTTTGCAATGGCAGTTACAGATAGCCTGCAGCCTTAGACAGGTTGGGGAGGCATCCCCAGACTGAAAAAAGCAACGGGGATCAAATTGTGTAGATGAAGGTTGTGGAGTAGCCTTAAGGTTGGGTGTGGTTGGAAGGATCATTGGAGTTGTGGTGAGATGAGTTAGAGAAGTGTGTGGAGAAAGGCGAAAGACAAGTAATGACCAATGTTATAGAGGTCCCTTTGTAACACTGCAGCACAAAATCCTCATTGTATCAAAAATACCCAAGGAGGATTTCATCCAGAATAATATGATCATTGCTCCTTAAACAGGACTGCATTGGGACTGACATCAGCCTCTACATGAGAAATCCCAGCAGGGTTGCAAGAGTGATTAGTGCTAGCCAGAAATGTTTATTCACTTAATGGGATAATGCAAACCACTCCTTCATTATCACGTTTCATTGTGGGGTGGAAACATTGGTATTTGATTGAAGTGCTGAATATAAGTAGCATTACTAAGCCTCGATTCGTGCTTTAGTTATTGGTAGGAAAAGTAACATCCTGATCATTAAGAAGCCACAATACCTTGGCTGGAGCTCCACGGTTTTTGTGTAAAAGAATCAAGAGGCTCAGAGGAGATCTGAGGAAGATATTTTTCCCACCCAGAGGATGGTTGGAAGCTGGAACACACTGCCTGAAAGGGTAGTGGAGCCAGAGACTCTGAGTACATACAAGTATTTAGGCACAAGACTTGAAATACGAAGGCATGGAAGGCCATAGGTGTGATTGCACATATGATGGCTGGCATTGTCATGATGGGTTGTCATGAAGGCCTAGCTCTGTGCTCTATGATGCTCATCAGTTCTGGAAGCAGCATGAGGCTGTGCTTGACCCCGTATATTGTGTTTTTAATATTTCAGTAATATTTGAGGAATATTATAAATATATTGTTTGATTAAGTTTAAATAATTTTAAATAATCATTTATTATTTTGTTTAATAATAAATTATTATTTATATTTGTATAAATATATATTATATTTATTTATTATTGTTTAAATAATTCATTACGGGTTATGTGTAAAAGTATGTGAATGGCATACGTCATTATGCCACCATGACATAAGTTTGTGTCTCACTAAAAATAATGAAGCTTCCATGTTCTCCTGATCTCCGCAAGCTTTTCATTCAGCAAATTTAGTGTTTTAGAACTACAAAACACAACAGTGCCAATGAGAAAGTTTTAAATGAACCCCAGATGACTATCGACCTGTTGAAGTGCAGCAAGAAGTTAGAGTTTTTAAAAAGTGCTGCGAGACATTTGAGCTTCCCCCAAAAAGAAGCGCAGCATGCTTTCTTCACAAGAGAAAATGGTTGAGTTTAACAAAAAGGCAGAAAATGAACAAATTCATGGGTTCATAAATGGTGAGTATTGATTGGGTGATAGTAATCATAAATTCACAAAAAGTAGAAATGGCTGGCGACATCAGAAAGACAGGCATGTTTGACTGCACAATGGATAACTGGTTCATATACAGAGCAAATTGAACAGTATTTTAAAGCAAACGGAATAGCCAATGAGAAGCGAGTACCAGTTCTGCTGAGTGCAATAGCTGCAAAAGTTTACAGGAAGGTTGACTGTTCCCATCAAGCCAGCTGAAATAAGCTTTGCTGAAATCATGAAAGTAATGCAGGGACATTTAGAACCAAAAATATTGTTGATTGCAGAACGTCTTAGGTTTCATAAGTGGAACCACAAGGGAGGGGAATTGATTTCAGCTTACATGGCCAAATTGAAGAAGATATTTGAGCATTGTCAGTTCAGCGATGAGCTTAATGATACACAGAGAGATCATTTAGTTTGTGGAATCTTTCAGGAAAGGATACAAAAATGGCTCCTAACTGAAGCAAACCTACTAGTTAAGAGCTGTTTAAATAGCTGTATCAATGGAAACAACACCCAGAGACACAAATGAGTTGCAGTCAGGAATGAAAGGAATGAACAAAACTGCAAAGGCTAGACAGAAAGCAGCCTGACCAAGCTAATAGTGCTATTTTTGTGCAGGGGCTGACATACATCAGAGCAATGCATGTTTAAAAGCAAAACTTGTAGAAAATGCAACAAAGTAGGACACATACAAAGACAAAAATAAATGGGCTGCAAGGGGCAGGGGGAGTTTGGCAGTATCTTTTTTGTTATTTTCTGTCAGTTTGACTTTCTAAGTGCATTGAGTAAACACCCTTGCACGAAAGCGCTAAGCCTCTCAAAGTCCAACCTTATGTCCTCACCGCGAGAGGTAGAAATGGGCAAGGTCAGCCAACATGGTTCTGGTGAAGCTGTGTAGGCCAATCCCCTGTTCAGTGGATGCAAAGGATTGCAGAAGTGTGGATGAACTCCAACACTGACTTCAGAGGATGATGGAGACGGGAAGTAATTGATTGCCTGTGCTCTAAGAGCCCAAGTAAGTAAGTAAGTAAGTGTGAAATGCTAAGTGACTCCAGTTGTCTTTTCTTTGGTTGTAACCTACATATTGTAATGCATGGTCTCCTCTGATGAGGCCTCTCACATGGTGAAGGAGCAACGCCGTATATTCGGTCTGGGTAGCCTCCATCCTGATGACATGAATGTCCATTTCTCCTTCAGGTAAATAAAAACTTTCCCTTCTCCTCCCCTCCTCTCATCAGCCCATCACCTCCCCTGATGCCTCTCCTCCTTCCCCTTCTGCTATGGTCCTCTCTCTTCTCCTTCTTCTCCAGCCCTTTACCTTTCCCACCCACGTGGCTTCACCTAGCACCTTCTAGCTCTCTTCCTTCCTCTCCCTCCATCTTTTTATTCTGCAATCTTTCCCCTTCCTTTCCAGTCCTGAAGAAGGTTCTCAACCCAAAATTGATGCTCCTGACCTGCTGAATTCCTCCAGCATTTTGTGTGCGTCGCTCGGAATTTCCAGTGTCTGCATAATTTCTTGAGTTTATGATTTTTGTCACCGAGAGTTGGCAAGAAGTAAGCAGTAAGACAATTCAGAACTATTTTGTTCACCAGGATTTCAAGCTTTCAGGCTTGGAGAACAATTTCACTACTTCAACAAGTTATGAAGGTATTGACAATCATCTTGAATGCAACAATGAAAGTGAAGATTTGGAGGATGCAATCATCTGAAATATTGTATGAAGGCAGCCCATTATCTGCACTATGAGTCTGCACTGATTTTGTTCATTCACAGTCAAACAAAAGAACACAGCAGATGAGTTCCTCAATTGTTCACTATTAGGTATTAATAAACAGCTTTATAGTTCTGTAAAGGTATTGGTTGGGTGACAGGGTGGAGGTATGTCTCTACCAAAGGAGGTGTAAGGCATTCTTTCCCTTCACTAGCCTATAGGTCAAGGTGTAGCAGCTGCTTACCCCCGATCAGGGTCACATGAAGCCGTGGGAGCAGGTGGTGGTTGGTTATATGAGCAGCTGGTGCCTATCACAAGTCCTAGTGATAGTCCTATCACAACCACTGATGCCAGGCAGACAACTTCTGAATGACTGGGATCACCCGTCTTGTAAATACTCTGCCCAGAAGGCAATGGCAAACCACTTCTATAGAAAAATTTGCCAAGAAGAATCATGGTCATGGCACATAACCAAAGAGGGGTATTGGTAGTGTTCTACTTTGTTCTGTATTTCATTTAAATACATAAATTGTTACTCAGTTAAATGGCAATTTATCTTTTTTATGCATCTTTAACTACTCCAATGAAACTTTTGCTAACTGGGGCAGCTGCTTAATTGGATGAAAATGTACTGGTCGCGATGTGTCCCAATGAACCGGAATCCACTGTAGTGGAGGGAGAGGTTTCTGCCTGAAGGTCGATGACTAGTGGTATTCAAAAGGGATCTGCTCTGGGACCCCACTGTTTGTGATTTTTATGAATGACTTGCATGATGAAGTGGAAGATTGGGTTAGCATGTTTGCAGATGGCATGACAGTTGTCGTAGGATACAACAGGATATAGAGAGGATGCAGGGTTGGGCAGAGAAATGGCTGATGGAGTTCAATCCAGAAAAGCATGCAGTGATACACTTTATAAGATCAAACTTGAAGGCAGAGTACGTCCAATGCCAGGGTTCTTGGCATTGTGGAGCACCACAGAAATTCTTGAGTCCAAGTCCATAGATCCCATAAAGTTGCAGCACAAGTTGGTAAGTGGTTAATAAGGTGCACAGTGTGCTGGCCTTCATTGGTGTGGGGCCTGAGTTCAAGAGCCACAAGGTAATGTTGCAGCTCTATAAAACTCTGGTTAGACCACACTGGGAATATTGTGTTTGGTTCTGACCCCCATAAGAATGATGTGGAAGTTTTTGAGAGAGTGCAGAGGAGACTCACCAGGATGCTTCCTGAATTACAGAACATGTCTTATGAAGACAGATTGAGCAAGCCAGGGCTTTTCACTTTGCAATGACAGAGGACGAGAGGCAACCAGATAAAGATGAGCAAGATTAGAAAAGACATAGGTAGAATGGATAGCTAGCACCTTTTACCCAGGGCAGCAATGGCCAATACAAGAGAACACCCCTTTAAGGTGACTGGAGGAAAGTTTAGGGGAGATGTGTGAGTTTATTTTTACACAAAGAGTTATTTGTGTCTAGAACACTCTGCTGGGGCTGGGGGTCAAAGCTGATACAATAGGGACATTGAAAAGACTCTTAGGCACACGGAAGTAAGAAAAATGGAGGGCCATGTACTGTGTAGGAGGGAAGGGATTGCTTTGTAGGTTGGTACAATACTGAGGGCTAAAACTGTGCTCTACTGTTTTATGTTCTACATTCTTTTTTTCCATTTTAGGCCTTGTCATTTTTGATTGCCGTGTCCTCAAACTTACCAAAATTGATGTACTGTACTGATAAAAGGTTGTATTAAATATGGTTGTGTGAAACAAAGCAGATTTCATACACTGTGCCAGGGATTTGGAATCTCAATTAGTTTTCACTACATAATCCCATTTCCTCTCCACCCTACCTTCTCCCCATTCACCAAGTAATTGTTAATTTTTCTATGCCTTTCAAAACATTCTCTGTGGAACAGTTATGGCCTTTCTAAAAGCAATCAAGAGACGCACTGGAATAAAACTGCAACAGTATGTAGTGATGATCTAATTAGCTGTATGCACAATTTCTTACTAGTGCATGGCACTGCTCAAGAGTATTTTCCTGTAGGAATGCTCTTTTCTGCATGAGTATACTTAATCTGGGTAAAAAGGTAATATGGGGTGCTTTAATTCACTATAATTGACACTGCTAATAGATGGCAAAGTATTACCATCTCAGATGAGTTGAATAGACCTAAAAATGTGTTTGCACAATTCCAAACAGGGATTGTGCCATTTCAAATTATGTTAACTCAGTAATTCTACACAGACCTGTAAGTGTCTATGCACCTGGCTGGAAACTTATAATATTATTTTTCTGCAAGGTTTTTGTTTTCCATGGAGTGAAGCTCCCTCAATGATGTTGTTGTGTGCAAAATTCATTTGTAGTGAAATTTTCAACATCACTTGTCTTGCAAACAAAATTTCTTATTCTGAAAACATGCTTTGTCCTGGAGATCTGTGACCTCCAATGACTTCAGAAACAACCTCACATTCTGACTGCTTTGCCAGTCACTTTCAGTCTCAAGACTGTTCCAGGCTGCTGCTGCTGATCTCTGCCATATTCCACCATTTGCTGCATTCTTCTCCATTATGGAAGCCATCCAAACTCCAAATTCAAGCATCTATGCACTTTTCCTTCAGTGCAAAGGAACAAACAGAGCAGAGGTAGATATTTTCTAGCACAGCAAGCTTCCTAAACTGCAACTGTGCACAAATCGCGCTCAAATATTATTTATTCCTCACGGAACTCTCCCTCCACATCTAATGCAAGAAGAGCCTGGATGTAGCCCCCAAGGCTCTCTCTGACCCCCTTGCTCAAGCAATTTGCTGATTGATGGCTCTACTCTTAATCAGCCCATTCTAGTCCAACTGAACTGGATGTGCTGGAGCTTTTGGAAAGCATCAAGTTGGATATCACCAGGACCGGATAAGATAAACATCAGGCTACTGTGGGGGGTGAAGGAGGAGATTGCTGAACCTCTGGTGATGAAATTTGCACCATCAATGAGGACGGGAGAGGTTCTGGAGGATTGGAGGGTTTCAGATGTTGTTCCCTTATTCAAGAAAAGGAGTAGAGATAGCCCAGAAAATTATAGACCAATTATAGACTAATCTTACTTCAGTGGTTGGTAAGTTGATGAAGAAGATCCTGAGAGACAGGAATTATGAACATTTGGAGAGGTATAATATGATTAGGAATAGTCAGCATGGTTTTGTCATGGGCAGGTCGTGCCTTACGAGCCTGACTGAATATTTTGAGGATGTGACTAAACACATTGATGAAGGTACAGCAGTAGATGTAATGTATATGGATTTCAGCGAAGCATTTGATAAGGTACCCCATGCAAGGCTAATTGAGAAAGTAAGGAGGCATGGGATCCAAGGGGACATTGCTTTGTAGATCCAGAATTGGCTTGCCCACAGAAGGCGAATAGAGGTTGTAGATGTGTCATATTCTGCTTGGTGGTCAGTGACCAGTGGTGTGACTCGGGAATCTGTTCTGGGACCCCTACTCTTTGCGATTTTTAGAAATGACCTGGATGAGAAAGTGGAGGGATAGGTTAGTAAATTTGCTGATGACACACAGGTTGGGGGTGTTGTGGATAGTGTGGAGGGCTGTCAGAGGTTACAGCGGGACATTGATAGAATGCAAAACTGGGCTGAGAAGTGGCAGACAGAGTTCAACCCAGATAAGTTTGAGGTGGTTCATTTTGGTAGGTCACATATGATGGCAGAATATAGTATTAATGGGAAGACTCTTGGCAGTGTGGAGGATCAAAAGGATCTTGGGGTCCGAGTCCATAGGACGCTCAAAGCTGCTGCGCAGGTTGACTTTGTGGTTAAGAAGGCATACGGTGCATTGGTCTTCATCAACCATGGAACTGAGTTTAAGAGCCGAGAGGTAATGTTGCAGCTATATAGGACCCTGGTCAGACCCCACTTGGAGTATTGTGCTCAGTTCTGGTCACCTCACTATAGGAAGGATGTGGAAACTATAGAAAGGGTGCAGAGGAGATTTACAAGGATGTTGCCTGGATTGGGGAGCATGCCCAATGAGAGTAGGTTGAGTGAACTCAGCCTTTTCTCCTTGGAGCAATGGAGGATGAGAGTTGACCTGATAGAGGTGTATACGATGATGAGAGGCATTGATCGTGTGAATAGTCAGAGGTTTTTTCCCAGGGCTGAAATGGCTAACACGAGAGGGCACAGTTTTAAGGTGTTTGGAAGTAGGTACAGAGAAGATGTCAGGGGTAAGTTGTTTGTTTTTTTTTGGGCAGAGAGTGGCAAGTGCGCAGAATGGGCTACCGGCGACAGTGGTGGAGGCAGATACGATGGTGTCTTTTAAGAATCTCCTGGATAGGCACATGGAGGGCTATAGGTAACCCTAGGCAATTTCTAAAGTAAGTGCATGTTTGGCACAGCATCGTGGGCCTAAGGGCCTGTATTGTGCTGTAGGTTTTCTATGTTTCTGTGAACTCTGGGGGCACTTTACACCCTCTATCATTATGGTATCTATTCAGGAGGTAGAGACAGCAATTACAGCTGGAAGTGTGCCTCCCCTTGAATTACAGCATCTCCCTACCAGAGCAGCTCCTGAGATCAACCACACTTAGAATCTAAATGGTTGCAACCATGAGAACTTGCAGAAGGTCAGTGGAATGGTACGCACAGAAAATAACACAACATGGATGTTGAAGCCATGTATCTTCGTTCAATTATGGATAACTCTGAACATCCTCTACATAGCACCATCCAGAGACAGAGAAGCAGTTTCAGCGACAGGTTACTATCGATGCAATGCTCCTCAGACAGGATGAAGAGGTCAATACTCCCCAATGCCATTAGGCTTTACAATTCTACCGCCAGGACTTAAGAACTTTTTAAAAGCTATTATTAATGCTTTTTGAGATAGTGATTTAGATGCATATCATATTTTTTACTGAGTTAAGTATTGTATGTAATTAGTTTTGCTACAACAAGTGTATGGGACATTGGAAAAAAAGTTGAATTTCCCCATGGGGATGAATAAAGTATCTATCTATCTATCTATCTATCTATCTATTTATTGTCTGTATTGTGCTTGTGTTGTGCACCCTCACTCTGGGTTCAGGTAGTTTGTCAAGTGGGTTTGGGTGGCAGTAGAAATAAATGAATGTGGTCACCTGTTTGCCCGCATGGGTGGGGATGAGTAGGAAGCGCATTTTTTAAAACTAATTGCTTGTCTTTGTTCGAATTTGATCCAGTTATGCTTGTCTCGGTTGTTTTCGTTTTACATGAATTATGGAAGGGACGAATGATTTTATTGCTGGTTTGTAAAAAAGGATTAAACATACCGTACTTTTTTTGACTTGGTATTCAGTGAGTTGGAAGCGCATCATACAGTGGGATACTCCCTCACTCAGCCTCTCAGCGATTTTTAGTTTGCTTTCAGGTAGTTGCTACAATGGCATTACACCAACACCACAACAGCCACATTTCCATGCGTTGACTGTCTTTGTGGGGCAGCCACTGCAATAGGCTGGCAAATTCTATCATTTTAATTTTCTTGTGCAGTTTGTGCTAAATCATAAAGAACATTTTTCTGAGAATCTGGATGTTTAATTTATGATCCTATTAACCTTGATCACAACACCATTAACAGTTAGGAAAATATACACTTGAGAAATTCAATTTCTTAACAACATTTTATCTCCTCGTGTTTCCTCTTCATTGGTCATGGCACCACTCTAATGATCAATCCTTAGACAGTGAGACTCAGCAGGCTAGCTGCCTGCTGAGCAAATCACAGCCAGACCCAATCAAACCCTCATCCAAATTCTCTCCTGGCAAATTACTCTCCCCTTAATTCGGCTGCATAGAAGGTTCTTGAGATTTGCATTCAAGGTCTTTCTTCTTGAAAAACAAAAGACAAAGTGCTAACTGCTAAAGAATATTTAGCTGCTCCTCAGCTGAATGGCAGTGATGTATCATGGGATACTACCCCCAGCGACAGACACAATCACAATTCAGTTAACCGTATCACGGCTCACAGAAAAAGATCAAGCTTAAGCATCAGTTATGATAGGCTCTGAGGTACTTCATGAAGGTATTTGAAGTTACACATGACAATTCAATTAATAGACGTAATGCTGTTTTTGTTAATGTTCACTGATATTTAAATTTTACATTGCCCAGTAGAAATTTCAAGTACTAAAAATATTATGCCTTATTTTTTCCTCATATATCATCTTGATTGGAGATGAAATAAGGACAGGAGATACGTGATCACTAAGTCAGTGAGTTTTTCTTATGGCCCCTGCTGGGTGATAACTGGAAAACCCAAAGTCCTGCCACTGTATCACCTATAGGGATACACATTACTGCACAAAACATGGATCATTATGATATTTTCTGTAACAAGTTTTTCAAAGCAGCTTCCAATGGAACACAGGCCCCATATTACAAATGTGTTGTAGTATCTATTGGGCATAAATAATTAAACACGTTCTGTGCATCCTTCTATTCTATAGAAAAAAATCCCTCAAAAACATACAAGATAATAATCTGGAGATCCAAACTGACCACTGTTCATAATCTACCACACAAATACAACACAATTTAAAAATAAAAATCACCTATTCAAAATTCACCCACCCTCTGGAATCACCATCATGTGGAATGACTAACTGTTGTGTTACTACAGCCTTTTCTTTATGACTATGTTTTAAACTCACTTTATACAAACTTGCTATGAATTGGAATTCAGAAATGAATTACGCTTATGAATCTAACTCATCCTTGCTCCCCACACTTGATGGTAAGCAGCAAATACTGCACATAGGTATTTCACCACAAAATACATCTCACTTGTTGCACACAGGGATAAATGAGACCCAGATGTACTGTCAGAAGTCAGCTACCTACATTCAGGTTAACCAGAATGATTTGCCTGCTTTACATTCCAACATCAACACTTTTCTATTGTAAAACTCTTTCCAGAATTGTGCCAATGCCCAGGACTTGTCTTTAGTATGCGAAATACAGATGCACGGACTCACAAAGTGGAGTTTTGAAGGGGCCAACCACCACTTACTGCCCCATGCAAGTATACACAGGAAGCATTACCAATTTAAAACTCCAAGTTGCTAGGCAAAAAGAACTAATGATGAAAATGAATCAATTATGCTATTGTGCACTTCAGTGTTTAAGGATGAATTACTTAAGTTATTTTAAGAATTCAAAATAAAAAAGCACACATTACTGACCAATTCAGAGAACTCCCCTGGAGAGAATGTTACTTCGCCACATAGAGCATTCTTTTTATAAACCGGAGCATGGGAATGTTATAGTTTACTGAAACTGTTTATCAAAGATCTGGTCCCCAAATTTTACCAGAATCATTCATTATGCATATCCAAATTACACAGAATTACTCTGCAATGAAAGTAACTGCTTATCGAACCCTTCATTATTTTGCTCAGATTCCTCTCCAACCTGAAGATCCTGGCTGAGATTTTTTTTTCCACACAACATTGGGGAAAGTGGGACTGTGCAACCGAAAATAGGCTTCACCTGTGGCAGAGCAAAACTGGATCCATTTTGGGCAGAAAATTCAACAACTAGTTTTCCATTGGGATTTTCATTATCAATATAAACAAGATTCCAGCATAAAACTCCTCTAAATGATGTCAATAATACTGCCGAGGCCAGTGGCTGTCTTCAATGTGATTTTCAACTTTTCTGAACTCTGTTTATTTACTGTAAGTTGCAAGTTAATGGACGATAGATGTCACAAAGATCACAGGTGGGCACATGAAAATTGTTGGAGGTGGCATACAAGGGACCCTCACGCAAGACACACACACACACACACACACACACACACACACACACACACACACACACACACACACACACACACACACACACACACACACACACACACACACACACACACACACACACACACCACCCCCTTCACTACAGGGTCTGTTATGATGTCAGCTGTCAGTGATGGCACACTTTGTCCATTAAAAGAAAAACCTGAAATTATATAATGCTGTTCATAATCTCATGGAATGTTTTAAATAAATTACGGTTTAACTATGATGAGAATGCATCTGGTCTTCTGATTTTCACTTTGTTAACCTGGCATGGCTTCTTTCCTTACCAATCTTTAATTGCCCCAATAAAATTTAAATATCTTTTCTTATGTGATTTCTAAGCCACTTCAGAGGGCATTGAAAATCAATCAACCATATAATTGATTGGAGCCACGTACAACTTAATCTAAGCTTGTGACCGATTCCCTCCCTTCACAGAAGTTGATTTTTTAAATGACATCAGCACATTTTTTTAATTGAATTTTCTTACTTTGCTGCATTAACTCGCTAACGAGCTAGTAGGGACTTCAAGTTTATTTATTGACTATCATATCCAAGCACTTCTTATTGTGCGGTCGCTAGAGTTATACTTTTCCAAATGGCATTCTTTGAAGTCTTGGGAGCTTTCCCCTCCTCTGATCTACCTTCATATTCTTCAGCTTCCTTTTTCCCTACTGCCCCCCACCCCCCATCCGTCCTAGTACACCCCTCTCTCGGCTAAGCTATGAAAATAAAGTGTGCGAAAAGAAAACATCTGCCAAAGGTCCCATGGCGGAATCGTGCTATCAGCCCCCCGATTGTTTAAACAATGGTTTATTCAAACTTGTATGAATTTCCTACCTGATGATTAAAGTCTATTTAAGTATGAGCTTAGTGGAAAGTAGTTAAATTTAGCCCAGAAACCACCATTTAGGCTCACACAAATGAGAAAAGTATCAAGTTTAGTTCTTTGCCTGCACCTCTTAACTGGGGTCTGCTGTTGAGACAGCAAGTGTGTTTTTGCAATGATTTCAGGACATGGAGAAATAGATAAAATATTAGCTCAGAGTCGTATCATCCAACACAGCTAGGCTGAATGGAAACTGAGGCAAAAAACGCAGATTACTGAGTGATCTGGCGGTGTTTTGTGTATGAGGAAGTATTGATACACAACATAGATAGGGCAGTAGTAGACCAAGATGACACTAGGCAAGCCAGAGGCCTGGGTGAAGATATGGCAGATGAATCTTAAAGCAACGATGAAGAAAGTAACACATTTTGGTACGAAGAATAAGGCACAACATTAAGTGCAAGATGATCAAGTTTCCAGGTAGAAGGATCTCAAACCCTCGCAGAAAGTTTGAGAAAGAAAGATCATGGATTTCAAATGATTGAGTAAGAGACCAAAGGAGATACGATGGGAAATTTTGGATCTGGAATGTTCACTTTCGAGGAAACTCAAAATCAGATTCAACTTTGGAAATAGCATCAATATTATAGGGAAATAGCCAGTCTAAAGCAAAGTAAGAATCTACACTTACAAAAAGAAAGCAGGTGCTTGATAAACTGAATGGCATCATTCTGTATTGAAACACTCACATCTTTAACCACTGGACTGAAAAGTGCAAATGGACAGAGCAAACTCAGCTGTGATGCCAAAGAAGTTGTTTCGCAGATTTTGCACATGGAGTATCAGCCAGCGCTCAAGGAATCGGAAGCTTATTGGTGTTTACACTCCAATTATCTCTTCTGGACAGGAGGAAGCAAAATCATCTTCTCAAGCTCACACAAAGCCTAAAATTATAGGGCATAGATTAAAGTTGAGGGGGGAAAGATTGAAAGGGCAAGCCTTTCCAATGCAGGGGATGCTGGGTTCATGGAACAAGCTGCCAACGAAAGCTGTACAGGCAGATGAAATCAGTGTCTAAAGTTCAAAATGACCGAAAGCAGCCAAATGGGTGTAACCTAGATCAGCATGGATGAGTTGGGCCGAAGAGCTCATTTCCATGCTATTATTATGTATAGCAAAATAAAAGTTACTTATTCAAAAAATGGCATTTTAGGTTCATCACACCTATGGAGTCACTGAACTCAGCTCACGGATGTCATAACTATCGCCACTTGCCAACAAATCTCATTTCGTGATACCTTGTCTTCAGCCTAGAAATTATACTCACAGTATCCTACTGTGGCAGTGTACAGGAAGATGTGAATTTATGATGCCAAGTTCTGATTAAATAACGCTTTTTTTTAGGCCCAAGAACAGCATTTTCAGATCAGTCTTATTTGAGATTCAGAGAGCCCAAGGGAGAAGAGCACAGGTGCAACACAAGAAAGCAATCATCCGCAACTCCAAAGCCTAATGAAACAACGCTACAAAATTAGAAAACACACGAGCCTAACAGTCAAGAAAAACAATGTACAGCAAGAAAGGCAGATTATGTTCCAAGCCACAGTTACACAACTACCAATGCAGTACATTCTCACGGATACCATGCAGTGTTATTGTCATTTGATAAATGCAAGGAGTTACGTTGAATATTCTTGAGCATTCATTACCTCCGCCTTGTTAAATGCGCCTGTTGTAGTGAAACTATACAACAGAGACAGAGAGAGAGCCAGAAAGTGAAAATATGGGAGCAGGAAGACGGTTAGGATCACCTTTAATATTTGATGTTATTCAGTTATTATTCTGTGAAAAAGTACATTAGACACGGGCTATCAGTGATGCCTAGCTACACCAACCCACCCTACGGTATGTTAGCTCTCACTTGCCACATGTGGCAAATATATTGGAATGCACTGTAACATGATGGAAGATCCCTAGTTTGACAGCTGTTCATGGATTCTGTTAAAGTTACTGTTCTATAGATTTGTCGAGTATGCCCACAAGAAAACTAATCTTAGGATTGTACATGATGATGTAGATGTAACTTGATAATAAAATGCACTTTGAACTTTGGATCAAAGTAAAGTAAACAATTTGCAATTGTGGACACTTCACCTTCAGGAAGTGAAGTGAGCAGGGAAAATGTTCGAGAAAATATAGATACTTTTCTTTAAATAAATTCTGATGATCAATGGACTGATTATTTACTTTCAAGTTGTCGGGATTGTCCATACATACAATCACTTGTGTTGTGTTTGTTTGCCTATAACTACAGATGAGAATCAAAGCAGGAGATAGGACAAAGCCAGAACTCAAAATAAGTAAAACCATGCAAATACAAAAATCTCAAAACCAATCAGCACATGTCAAAGCACGACTTTTTAACTGGTTTACCCAAGAACATTTGAGATGCTGATAGGAACAATGACCAATCAGTGAAAGTCAGCTTGAATTCATTGTCAGCTGACCAATAGGCATTGGTTGTTTCAGCTTGTTGTAACACCTCTCTCTCGAAGATGATTATCTATAGCAATTGAACCAGGGGTTGATTTGGATCGGAACAACTGGCTTACACTGGCTATTAGTACCTCTTTGTGGTTGCAGGCCATCACTTTTCAGTGGTGTTTGTTTTGGCCTCTTGTTCCAGAACATTCTTCCCTGTGCTCTGTGTCCAGCCAGGACCTATGAGACCCTGCTCGCAGCGCCAAATGTTGTGATGGAAATGAGACAGATTATTTGGGTCTCAAAGGCAAGAGCTCTGGACACACAGTTTTAATAATAAGGAATTTATTTTTAGGGGGGAAGAGCTTGGGAACAACACAAGTGCACAATATTTGCATAAATGTGCTTAAAATAGATGAGCGTGGGAAAAGTCGGGTCAGCAGTACAATACACGGGAAAACGGTGTGGGGACAGAGTACAGGTACACATACAAGTAAGGGAAAAGTAAAAAAAAAATGTTTTGGATGGGGAAAATTGAACACTTCCAGCAGTAGATGAAGGTCTAGCTCTGTGCTTGAAAATTTGTTGCATCTTTGGGAGCACTAGGCCTCAATCGGTAGATGTGGTGATGCCTGCGATGTCTGTCTATGATAACTTTGTAGGGCATTTGATGATCTGATCTGGTACCCAGGAACTTTGCCCATTGCAAAACTGTCTGGCCCACAATGCAGCTCCAGGCTTTAATGACTTCACCCTTCACTATCTTTGTGCATCTGGCCATCCACTGTCTCAGATATTGGATTGCATCCAACCCTGTGCACAGTTTTCTTCCCAAAAGTACTTCAGCTGTAGACTTCCCTGTGAGGCCTGGATGTGCTGTAATTCAATTTGTCTGCAGAGATGTGTTGGGAGTCTTGACCGATGCTGCTTCTCCTTTTGACTTCAGAAACAACTGTTTGAAGGCATCCAGAAACCATCTCTGCTTGACCATTGGACTGTGGATGATATGGAGGTGAGTGGATGTGGATTATTCCACTGTTCTGGCAAAGTGCTGTGAATGGAATTAAATGCCATTGTTATAAACAAGAATTTCTGGCATCCCAGAGCAGCTGTTGAATGGTGGCCTCTGCCATTGTTGACTTCATAGATAATACTTTGGAATAGGTGTCAACCAGGGCAAGGTCAACTGGGCCAGAGAAGTCAAAATGAGCTCAATTCCAAGGTCTGGTACCCTGCAGCCATGGTTGCAGATTGGCTCGACTTGAATTCTTTGGCACTGGGTACACTGCTTGCATACCGACGTGCCCAGCCAGTGCACAGTTACTTGCCAGAGCTTTCATTTGATGACCACAGAGGAATTATTTCAGTACTTTTGGTTGAGGTGTTTGTAGAATCACTATTTCATTTCCAAACATTAGACAGGAGTCCACAGTTGAGAGCAATGTATAACGTCGTTAAAAGGGTTCGACTTCTTCCTCAACCTTGACCAGGCATCCGTCAATGAGGTATCTGGACATACACTGAAGAGGATCTGCAGCGGCTTCTGCTCTGATCTTGTCGACTGTGACAAGGATGAGGTCCAGGCTTTGGCATAATTTTGCCTGACCCATGCCTATCACAGCAAATTGTTGAAATAAGCAACAACACCATCAATGCCACTCAGCGAGTCCATAAGTTGGTGGAAAAATGAAGTAGCCACTTCTACCCCATAAATTTTGGAAATACTGTAAATATTTTATACCTTCTACCTGGAGGTTGGTTTCAGTCAAGCCCATCTTTGAAAAGTAGTGACCACCATTCAATGTTGCAAGTAGATCTGCTGGTACCAGTAATGGGGTCAGGTGCGTCTCCAGAGAGACATTAAGACCAGGTGGGAAGTCTGCATGCAACCTCACTACTTTCGTGACAATGACTGTTGGAGCTGCCCATCGTGAACAGTTGACAGCTTGCTGCAGGTGATCTAGCTCTTACTCAATGACTGGTAAGCCTGCATATAGTACTGGTCTTTTGGTACAGGAGACTGGCTTTAGGTCTGGATGGAGATGGAGTTCAGCTTGCTGTCTGGTACAGCAACCTAAACACTCATGGCACACTGCTGCATAGCACTGGTGCAGTTGTATCCACACACTGATGGTGGTGTGGCATCGACTGTCGTGATCTGAATGGCCAATGTCTTCATTCGGACCTCATCCAGAGATGAAGCTTGTCCATCCAGTCAATACCAAGCCCATTCCGATCTGATTGTCCGTTAGGTAACACACACTATTGACTTGGTTACTGTTCAGCTTCACCACTCAGTGCAATTGGCCAATCAGCTGGAGTGTTCCACCTGATGCACTGTGGGTGGTGTGAGGAGTTGATTTGACCAGTGAGACCCAAGTGCCCGCCACATCCATTTGGAGATAATGATGATGTCTGATGCCATATAGAGTTGTAGCTTGACCAAAAGATTGTTGATAAATCCATTGACATATCATCTCCTAGGAGCAAAGTCAACTTTGAATGTGACCATTAACTTCTTGTAGATTTTGCTGGCTTTTGAAACTTCTTGTCCTTGTGTTTCACTGGCCTAGAAGAGAGTGAAGGATAGCAAAAGCCCTCGTGATCGTGCATTGGCATTTCTTGTATTGGCAGTTCCTTGTGTAATGCCACACACCACAGTTCTAACAAGCTGTGCCTGGCTGCTTGGAGATATGCTGAGTGATGACGTCTGGGCCACTGGAAACTGCATTGACATGGTTCTGTTTGACCAGGTCGGAATCATGTTTCAGGATGATCAAACGCTGACATCCTTCAGTGACAGCTTGTACATAAGAACATAAGAAATAGGAGCAGGAATAGGCCATCCAGCCCATCGAGCCTGCCCCACCATTCAATAAGATCATGGCTGATCTGTCCGTAAACTCAGCTCCATCTACCTGCCTTTTCCCCATAACCCTTAATTCCCTTACTATGTAAAAATCCATCTAACTGTTTCTTAAATATGTTTAGTGACGAAGCCTCAACTGCTTCCTTGGCAGAGAATTCCACAGATTCACAACTCTCTGGGAAAAACAGTTTCTCCTCATCTCCGTGCTAAATCTTGAGGCACTGTCCCCTAGTTCTAGTCTCACCTGCCAATGAAAACAACTTTCCTACTTCTATCTCATCTATTCCTTTCAAAAATTTTGTGTGTTTCTATAAGATCCCCTCTCATTCTTCAGAACTCCGGGGACTATAGTCTCAGGTGACTCAATCTCTCCTCATAGGTTAACCCCTTCATCCCTGGAGTCTGGCCAGGACCTGAAGTCCACAAATAAACATCAGACATTCGGACTTGTGATTCAGTCATGTTACCCAGCTTGAACTTTTCATATTCGCAATTGACGACATGGGCATATGCGATGAAGCCATTGGTGTTGTGTTTAATGAGTTTTAGGCAATGGTAGCGAACGTTGAAGAGAGATGACTGCTCTCCAAAAATGCCTGTTAGCTGTTGGATAGTTTCATCAAACAGTAGGTCATGCGGTTTTTAAAGGCAGAATGAAGTTGAAATAATGCTCGTGTTCAGCAGTACCCTACTTTTGGAACAAACTGTGTGTCTTCCAGGAGTCATGTTTACTGGCAAACTTGACCCAGAATATATCTTCATAATAGTTAAATACAGCTCATGGAGCAGCATTGAACTGAAAGTTGGTCATGGACACAACAACTGACTCACATGAGTTCTGCTTAGTGTTTGCTACCAACATCATTGCACTCACTGATAACCTACGGGTCACGATTTCAATTAACTTCAAATGGGCCACCTCAGATTGAGCTTGCTGCCATTGTAGAATTGCATGCAAGTCTTCTGCTGAAATTAGCATGTCGATATTAGCATGTCCTGTAGCTAATTTCTTGTGTTCACTCACCTATAACTACTGATGAGACCCGAAACCAGAAGACAGGATAAAGCTGGAATACAAAATAACCTTTTATTCAGAAAAACCACACAGCTACCAAAACTGCAAAACTCAACAGTACATCCCAAAGCATGACTGTCTAAATAGTTTACTCAAGAATATTCGAGGTGTTGATCGGAACAATGATCAATCAGCCTGGGATTAGTTGTCATAACCAACAGGCGTTGGTTATTTTGCCTTGCTGTAACATCTTTTTAATCTATAACATATAAAATACTTATGGTCTATTCATTTATGATGGTGGTCTTTTTTTTTCCAGCTGGGTTACATCTTAACACAGATTACAGACTGGAATAAAGACTACTATGCTTTGAGTGGTGAATAAAAACTGACTTAATCCTGTTTCCTTTAAGGTCAAAGTTGATTGTATTGTCATAGATACAAATACACCTAAGCAAAAGAGAAGTGAAGAACTTACTAGCAGCAGCATAACAGACACATTGTATCAGATACGTGGCATTCGAAGAAAAACATAAACATATACTTTACACTATTTTTACAAGAAAGAACACAATTAGAACAAATGAAGTCCACTATAGTGCAAAGTGATCAGAGTGGTCACAGGGTTGCGATACTGAATTAATAGTTAGAGTTGCATACGTTAGTTCAAGGACGGAATGGTTGAAGGGAAGTTGCTCTTCTTCACCTTTTTCTTATTCAAGAGTTGTGATTTAAAGTTCAGAACATTAAGCTGTGACTGAGAAGGAAGCATCCCCACCTCAAGCCTTAAGGCTTACGTCCTGCTCCAGAGGCTCGAGGAGATATAGACAGCAACTCCACTGCAAGACGGAAGGAATGCTACACGGTTAGAGGTATCAGTTTTCAAATATTAAACTCAGGCTGTCTGCTCACTCAGGTGACAAAAATATCACATGGTATTACTACAGATAAAGGCAGAAGTATTATTTTTATTGTTTTAAGACCACAAGACACAGGAGCAGAATTTCAGCCATGCAGACCATCGAGTCTGCTTCACCATTCCATCACGGATGATTTATTATCCCTGTCAACCCCATTCTCCCGACTTCTCCCCATAACCTTTGACACTCTTAGTAATCAAGAACCTATAAACCTCTGCTTTAAGTATATCCAATGACTTGCCCTCCATATAGGCATCTGCGGCAATGAATTCCACAGATTCACCACCCTCTGGCTGAAGGAATTCCTCCTCATGTCTGTCCTAAATGGACATTTCTCCATTCTGAGGCTGTGTCCTCTGGTCCTAGATTCACCCACAACAGGAAGCATTCTCTCCACATCCACTCGAAGCCTTTCAAAATTCAGTAGGTTTCAATGAGATTCCCCCTCATTCTTCTAAACATCTCTTGACAAATACTTATTCAATAAGACTAAAACAGATAGTGTTACAATCACAATGCTCTTTGTGAAAATTGGCTCTCTGCTTTTCATGCATAACCATTGACCAGACTTCAAAGCACATCTTTTGTCTAGCACACTGTGGAGGAAATCCACTGCGAGCCCTGAGTGCCGTCCACTTGCAAAACATTGCCAGGCATAATGATAATTGCTAGAGATTATTCTGCAGTTATGAAATTATGAAGAGCAGATATTAATATAAATAAGGATACAAGTGACTTCTGTCCTTTCTGCCTTGAGGGGGACAAGCACAAGCTGATCGGTCATAAGGCATAGATGCAGAATTAGGCCACTTAGCCCATTGAGTCAGCTCCGCCATTCAATCATGGCTGATCCTTTTTTCCCCTTCTCGGCCCACTCTCCATAAGCTTTGATGCCGTGTCCAATCAAGAACCTACCAAGCTCTGCCTTAAGTACACTCAATGACCTGGCCCCCATAGCAGCGTCTGGTAATAAATTCCGCAAATTAACCGCCATAGGCGAGTCCGGGTGAGGGGAAAGATAGGTGGGTGGGCGTGCAGGACATCAACAAAATAGTACAGACCCATTAATTGCAATCTCATTTCGGAACCCCGGATTTCTTCGAGAATCCAGTTTCTGGCTGTAGCCGAGGGAAGATGCATTGCACGACCTCTGATGTCATCGGCAGTACAAACGATGCCAAGGAAACGTCAGCCGTGTGAAAGTGAATTGTGCTGGGGAAAGGTATGTCAACGTCCAGATGGCCGCTGCTCGATGCCAGAAAACAATTACTCATACGATCTGACATGTGTTACATGGGCTCCTACGAGAAAAAGTGTGCAAAATATGAGGTGTCGTAGTATTACAGCTCAAGACACTGTAACTAAGAGTTCAATCCCAGCGTCTTCTGTACGGAGTTTCTGTTCATCCTCCTTGTGGGTTTTCTCTAGATCCTTGAGTTTCCTCCTACAGTCCAAGACATGGCGGGTAGGTTAATTGTTTATTGTAAATTGTCCTGTGATTAGGTTCAAAATACATTTATTATCAAAGTATGTATAAATTTAGGGTTAAATTAGGGTTGTCAGAGGTTGCTGGGTGGTGTGGCTCGAAGGGACGGACAGGAGTTTTCTGCTCTGTACCTCTAAATAAAAATAGGTTCCGTTTCTAGACTGACCAATCATGATTTAACAGGGTTGTAATGGAACAGAACGGCTGTAACACGGACTGTGAGGACCTAGCAACTAGATTGGTTCTGTGATGATCTTACACCATTTGTGGCCCCTGTAGGTTCTGAGTGGAAACCAGGAGACTTGGAGTCAACTACAGGCCAGTGCAAGGGAGTTACAATTTTTAAGCACAGGACTTTGAAAATAAAGCAACTATTTCAGTGTTGAAATTGAAGTGGCTAGGGATGAACATACTCTCAACATTCTGAAACTCCAAATCAATTCTGCAAATGTGCTCTAAAACACAGAATTGTCACAGTTAAGCCCACCAGCCAACTATCTGCTCATCCATCTTCTATATGCCCATGTTCTTTTGATATTGAAGCCATAAATGAGACAACCACTCTGCTTAATGAGCTATAACCACCACTGAAACTACAACTAATGAGAAATTAACTTTGAATCCAATTTAGATCCACGGTTGAATACCTGACTTCACATCAAACACTTCGTAGCTAAATGTGCTTCTTATAATTAGCTCTGTGTACTTAGAAGCTTCAGGAGCACAAGCTGATCGTTCTCCCTAGACCTACACAGAGAAGCTTTGCTGGGAGCATACCCAATGTTGCCCTCATCATGGTAACGAACTTCATGTGCGATTGCATCAGATGGTGTGTAATTCCAAAGTACCAGTATGTGGCTACCAAGTGCCCCTATATGCTGGGGTTCTATCAGTTCGTGGTGTTGTGGAAAACAGGCCTGGCCCTTCTGAAGTGCACCACCCCAGTTAGCTGCATGTTGCCACACTATTCTGTGGCAGAGTACTTCCGAGTAAACATCTTTGACCACAAGTCCGTCAGGCAGTGGGCAGTGCAGAACATACTGCAGGGCAGGGTTACCAAGGATTCTGTAGGTTAGTTTCCTGGTCAAAACCATCTGGCAGATAACCTCATCACCCAATTTGACAAACAGGCACTGAGGTCTTACTTGGCTGGCAGTGAGAGGTGTCCTAACAGTCAAAGCTTTTTTTCAATGGACAACACATTACTCCCAAAGGAAGTTGCCCTCAGGGCAGCAGTGATAGGGAAGAAACGGTTAAACAACTCTTTGTGGATAGTAGATTTTATGAGAAAATGTAGAGATGTATACAGGAGACTGTGCCCTAGTTCAGCTACATTACAGTCCAAATGTCTCAGTATATCCAATACACACCAAGATGGATATCAAGTGATGCTGGAAGGTCATCAGCTCACTGAAGGACATCCTTTGGTGTACCCGGTCTTGATGGTATTCCAACACAGTGAGATATCCGTAAAGGAGTATAACCAACTAGCGCATTCTAGACACCAGGAGTATGTGTCGACATATGCATTGAAACTTGGTGCAGCCAATGCAACGTCTCTGTGGGGAAGGACCACAGTTTGGGCTCTGTGCACTACCACACAGAGGGCAGAGTTGGGTAGTGAAACCCCCTCTAACAAAGAAAGGAAGATCACCCCAGGGAGCCATATGAGAGACAATGGCGTTGTTTGTTTTTTTTTAAAAAAAGGTTTACACTGAATGTTACAACCATAAATGTATTTTTTTCTTTTCCCAGTTTCTTTGTATATATTTCAATCACGAATATTTTTTTGAAATAATAAAAGCTTTGCTGGCAGCAATCTACAGCACCTCAGGAAGGTTACACCGAGAATCACACACTCTTTGCCGAACTACAGGTACTCCCACAAACAGAATGAGATTAGAAGATAGTGTAATGTGTCTTAGTCAGAAAACTAGGAATGGAGAAAGGAGGAAGAGTGTGTGGAACAGTGTTTCAGAAGCTTCACTGAATTGAGGAAGTAGAATTCAGAAGTGCAACAACCGATTTCGAATTAATAGAATAAATGCAGTAAGTGGAAAACATCTAATAGTGTTTGGGAGCTATTGTAGGTCTGAGAGAAAGTGTTTTTATTTTTAAACACAAAGTACACTGCAGATGCTGTGGTCAAATCAACACGTACAAACAAGCTGGATGAACTCAGCAGGTCGGGTAGCATCCGTTGAAAGGAGCAGTCAACGTTTCGGGCCGAGACCCTTCGTCAGGACTGAAGAAGGAGGGGGCAGGGGCCCTGTAAAGAAGGTGGGGGGAGGGGGAAGGTGCAGGTGAAAGACCAATCAGAGGAAAGAGCAAGGGGTGGGAAAGGGGAAGCAGGGAGGGGATAGGCCAGAGAGGTGAAGAAGTAATGTAAGGGGAAAGCACTATGGGTAGTAGAAGAAGGCAGAATCATGAGAGAGGTGATAGGCAGCTAGAAGAGGAGGCAGAGTGAAAGTGTGATAGGCGATACGCTGTGTACTTATCATATCATTCCTGCTTTTACTATATATTAGAGTTATTTCAAGTCAAGTCAAGTCACCCACTTCAACTCTCCTTCACATTCCCATTCAAATATGCCCATACATGGCCTCCTCTACTGCCATGATGAGGCCAAATTCAGGTTGGAGGAGCAACACCTCATCTACCGTCTGGGTAGCCTCCAGCCCCTTGGTATGAACATTGAATTCTCCAATTTCCGGTAATTCCCTCCCTATCACACTTTCACTCTGCTTCCTCTTCTAGCTGCCTATCACCTCTCTCATGATTCTGCCTTCTTCTACTACCCATCTTGCTTTCCCCTTACATTCCTTCTTCACCTCTCCGGCCTATCCCCTCCCTGCTTCCCCTCCCCCAGCCCTTGATCTTTCCTCTGATTGGTTTTTCACCTGCACCTTCCCCCCCTCCCCCTACTTTCTTTATAGGGCCCCTGCCCCTTCCTTCTTCAGTCCTGACGAAGGGTCTCGGCCCAAAACGTTGATTGCTCATTTCGACGGATGCTGCCCGACCTGCTGAGATCATCCAGCTTGTTTGTATGTGTTTTTATTTTTGTCTTGTACAGAATTATAGTAGTGTCAACCATACAGCAGTTTCTATGTAACCCAGATGAAGATATTCCCATCTGTATATTTAAATAATCTAATCAAATAATTCATTTACATTACTCTTTACAGCTGAGGAAATGCAAAACTACTCGATATCCCCTGGAAACTGGTAACAATTCAAAGAATAGAATTCTCGAGCTAACGTGAGGAAAGAAAGGTAACACTTGACAACAATTTTTTTCAGAAGTGTTGCTTCTGCAGGATTCTTGCATCACGTAAGAATTCAACTTTAATTGAATAAAATTCATTTAATTGCACAACGGTGCTGATGCTTTGCAATAGTTCAACTAAGCTAAAAATATTTTGTTGACCATTTTCATTTGTATTCAGTGTCTGAGGCAGCTCGCTAAGTGTCCAACAATAACCAGCCAGCCAGCATTGATGAATTCTAGTTGCCCTGAAACTGTTTTTCCATGACTACGATGTCCTGGTGAAACCTCTCTCCATGCTCGTCACTGGCAGCTCCAAGATTTGCAGGGAAGAAGCCGAAGTGGGAATGCAGAAGATGAATCTTTAGTGACATGAAGAAGAGCTTTGAGCAATCTAGGCATCGGAGTTTTGAGAGGAGGGGACCACTGTCTGAAGGTAAAGGGCAGCAGGTCAGGACAGTGGAAAAAAAAGCTTTGAACCAGTGACCAATCGGCATTTAGGATTGGTTAGCAGGAGCAGATTAAAGAAAGGCAGGGCCAGGGCAGCAGCCAGAGTTGTCGTAGTCAAAACGGTGACCTTGAGGCTTCAGTGAAGAGGGCCTTCAGTCAGAGGGAGCAAAGCACAAGTTTCTTTTGTCATTCTGTTTTCCATATCCGCTCAGCTAGGACATTAGAGATTCCTGACAGGATGGTTGAATGTGCCCCCTGTGGGATGTGGGAAGGCAGGGGGACCTCCTGTGTCCCTGACCTGTGAGAAGTGCATCCAGCTGCAGCTTCTAACAAACCGCATTAAGGAGTTGGAGCTGGAACTGGATGAACCCCGGATCATTCGAGAGACGGGGGGTGATAGATAGGACAAATAGAGAGAGGTAGTTACACCCAAGGTGCAGGACACAGGAAACTGGGTGACGGTCAGGAAGGTGTTAAATGTAGAGTATCCTTGTGGCCATCCCCCTCAACAACAGGTATATCACTTTGGATACGCTCGGGGAGGGGATGACCTAATAGTGGAAAGTCACAGTGGTGGGGTGTCTGCCTCTGTGATGCAGAAGGGAAGGGGGACAAGAAAGCACACTGTGGTGATAAGGGATTCGTTAGGGGAATGGACAGGAGGTTCTGTGAGTGACAATGGGATTCTCGGATGGTAAATTGCCTCCTGGGTGCCAGGGTCCGGGATGAGTCCTCAGCATTCTTAACTGGGAGGGTAAACAGCCAGAAGTCATGGGCCATGTAGGTACTAATGACATGGGTAGGATGAGTGACGAGGTTCTGCATGGGGAATTCAGGGAGTTAGGTGCTAAATTAAAGGGCAGGACCTCCAGGGTTATAATCTCAGGATTGCCAACTGTGCCACGTGCTAGTAAGGCCAGAATGAGGAAGATAACAGAGTTTAATATGTGGCTGAACAGTTGGTGTAGGAGGGAGGGCATAAGATTGTTGAATCATTGGGCTCTCTTCCAGAGAAGGTGGGACCTGTACAGGAGGGACAGCTTGCACCTGACTGGAGGGGGACTAATACCTTCGAGGGAAGGTTTGTTAATGCTGCACAGTGGGGTTTAAACTAGAGTTGCAGGGGGATGGGAACCAAAGTACCAGAACAGTTAATGGAGAGGTTGTGGTGGCAGATGTTGGTAAGACCTTAGACAAAGTTAGGAATCAAAAACTTGAGCATGGTGCGACTAGTATCCTGCACCGCATATACTGTATTTCAATGCAAGTAGTATGGCAGGAAAGGCGGACGATAGTGCTGAAGATGAGGGAGCTGGTTTACAATGTGTAGTGAGGAGAAGCTGATGGGGCAAAATTGCAGTCAACAGGATGAGCTGCAACGCAAAAGACGGACAAAATCAAAGGGTGAATACAGGATTGAAGGTGTTGTATTTGAATGTGTGCAGTATATGGAAGAAGGTAATTGAAGCAATTGCAGATTGGCAGGCATGATGTTGTAGGCATCACTGAATCATGGCTAAAAGATTATAGCTGGGAGCTTAATGTCCAAGGATACACATTGTATGGAAAGAATAGGCAGGAAGGCAGAGGGGGAGGCGTTGCTCTTTTGATTAAAAAAATGAAATCAAATCATTAGAAAGAGGTGACAGGGTCAGAAGGTGTTGAAACATTGCGAATAGAGCTAAGGAACTGCAAGGGTAAAAAAAAAACCCTGGTGGGAGTTGTATACAGACCCCCAAACTGTAGTAAGGATGTGATCTACAAATTAGAGCGGGAGATAGAAAATGCAAGCCAAAACAACAATGTTACAATGGTCACGGGGGACTTCCACCTGCAGGAAGATTGGGAAAATGAGGTTGGTGCTGAATTCCAGGAGGGGGAATTTCTAGACATGACTTTGTAGAGCAGCTCATGGTTGAGCCCACTAGAGGATCAGCTATTCTGGATTGGGTGTTGTGCAATGAACCAGAATTGATTAGAGAGCTTAAGGTAAAAGAACCCTAAGGGGAGAGTGATCATAATATGATCGAATTCATCATGTATATTTGAGAAAGTGAAGCTAAAGTCAGATGTATCAGTAATACAGTCGAGTAAAGGGAATTACAGAGGCAGCACAGAGGAGTTGGCCAAAATTTATTGGGAAAGAACACCAGCAGGGATGATGGCTGAGCAGCAATGGCTGGAATTTTCTGGAAGCAATTCAGAGGGCACAGGATATATACATCCCCAAGAGAAATATTCTAAAAGAAAGATAGCACAAATGTGGCTAACAAGAGAAGTCAAAGTCAACATAAAAGCCAAAGAGAGGGCATATAATAGAGCAAAAAATAGCAGGAAGTTAGAGGATTGGGAAACTTTTAAAAACCAACAGAAGGCAACTAAAAAAGCCATTAAGGTAAAGATGGAATATGGAAGTAAGCTAACTAATAATATTAAAAAGGATACCAAAAGTTTCTTCAGATACACAAAGTGTAAAAGAGTGGTGAGAGTGGGTATCGGATTGCTAGAAAATAATGCTAGAGAGGTAGCAATAGGGGACAACAAAATGATGGACAAACAGAATAAGTATTTTGCGCCAGTCTTCACTGTGGAAGACACTAACAGTATGCTAGATGTTCCAAGTGTTAGGGGTCATGAAGTGTGTGAAGTTACCATAACTAGAGAGAAGGTTCCTGGGAAACTTAAAGGTCTGAAGGTAGGTAAGTCACTTGGACCAGTTGGTGTTACCTCGTGCTTCTGAAAGAAGCAGCTGAAGAGATTATGGAGGCATTATACTAATGATCTTTCAAGAACCACTAGATTCTGGAATGGTTTTAGAAGATTGGAAGATTGCAAATGTCATTCCACTCTTCACGAAGGGAGAGATGCAGAAGAAAGCAAACAATAGGCCAGTTAGTCTGACCTCAGCGGTTGGGAAGATGTAGGAGTCGGTTATTAAGGATGAGGTCTCAGGGTACTTGGAGGCACAAGTTAAACTAGGCCATAGTCAGCATGGTTTCCTCAAGGGAAAATCTTGCCTGACAAATCTGTTCTTTGAAGAAATATCAAGCAGGGTAGACAAAGGAGAGTGGGTTGATATTGTGCACTTGGATTTTCAGAAGGCCTTTGACAAGGTGACATACATGAGGTTGCTTAACAAGCTACAAGCCCATGGTATTACAAGAAAGATTCTAGCATGGATAAAGCAGAGGCTGATTGGCAGGAGGCAAAGAGTGGGAATAAACGGAGCCTTTTCTAGCTGGCTGTCAGTGACTAGTGATGTTCCACAGGGGTCTGCGTTGGGATCAATTCTTTTTATGTTAGTTGTCAATGATTGGATGATGGAATTGATAGCTTTGTTGCAAAGTTTGCAGACAATATGAAGATAGGTGGAAGGGAAGATAGTTTTGAGCAAGTAGAAAGGCTACTGAAAGAGTTAGCGAGATCAGGAGAATGGGCAAAGAAATGGCAGATGGAATATAGTGTTAGGAAGTGTATGGTCATGCATTTTGGTAGAAGAAATGAAAGGGTTGACTTTTTTTTAAATGGAGAGAAAATTTTAAAAAAACCTGATGCTATCTCCTTCCTGTACTCCAACTCATCATTATTTGAGATACTGATTCTGAGTGGAGTTGGGGGCTAAAATTCACCCCCGGAGCACCAGTGTTGAGAATAATTGTGGTGGAGGTATTGCTGCCATCCTTACTGATTGCAATCTGTGGGTCAGGGTGTTAAATATCTAGTTGCCGAGGGAGGTATCAACTGCTAGGTCTCTGAGTTTAGTGATGAGGTTGCTTAGAATTATAGTAGTGCAGATAGCACTATAGTCAATAAAACAACAACAACCTGTCAGAGGGTAGGTTTCCACTGTTCAGATGCTCCTGCAATGAATGTAGAGCCAAGGAGATGGCATCTACTGTAGACCTGTTTCAGTGGTAGGTGAACTGCAGTAAGTCAAGGTTGTCTGGGAAGCTGGAGTCAATGTGTGCCACGACGAGCCCGAAGCACTTCATGATACTCAGTGTCAAAGCCACTGGGCAGTAATCATTAAGACATGTTACCTTGTATGTTCTTAGGTAGCAGGTTGTAATTGGATTCTGAAAGCATGTGGGAACCCCAGACAGAAGCAGGGAGACACAAGAAATGTTTGCAAATACCCCTGCTAGCTGATCTGGACAGAATCTTCTGCTTGTATTACAAAATATTAATAGGATTAGTTTAATGGTTTTTAGGATAATGACAAGAGTTGATAGGAGACCCAAAGAGAAATTCTTGTGAGAAATGTCTAATCAAAAGGATATTGGATGTAAACTGAGAAGTTAGCAAACTTCTCTACATACATAGTGTATGGAACAACCTTTATTGGATACATGTACTAACATCTATAGAGTTTTGATGGGTAGGTATGAGCAATAATTGTATGCCAAAGCTGGCTCATGGGGTGAATGATCTACTAATATTCCTGTGCTGTTTGTGCTAATAGCACAGCAGAATGGCCAAGAGCTCTGCAGCTTTACAAACAGCCACTCTGAATGGATTTAGTATCGGGAACCTTAAGATGTATTGCCATGAATAATTAATAAATTTACTTTTTAAAAACCACACCAATAAAAACCTTGTAAAAGAACTGTTTTTGTTTGAAAAAAGATCCATCTTCTGAAGTGCTCCCTTGCCTTTCTGGTGCATTCCAGGTGTGAAGACTACTGGACTGGAAGACATCAAACCCAGGCCCAGTCAGCATCCAGATGGACCACTGATAAACTAAACCTGCCTGCCTGCCCACAGGCACCAGGGTCCACCTAGTGAAGCTGAATGGAGATTGGTACCTTGGCTTTGACCAGAGGGGATTGAAGTAAGGGGAACTGTGCACTCTTTTCAGATACCTTTTAAATTTCACATGTCTTACGTCCTACAACTCGTGCAGGCCGCTTGCTACAGAAGCACAGTAAATCCATGGAAACAGAGGCAGGCTCTTAGCACAAGGTGCCTCCGTGATTGGAAAAGGGCAGGACTGTGCTGGAAAGATCTAAGGCAGAGGAAGAGAAGCTCAGAGGAAGAATACCTCATCCTCCTGAACTCAAAAGGAGGTACGAAATGTTTGAAACGTGGCATTCCTGGCATTGGATTGACCTGGAGGGAAGCTCATTGCTCATATTTGTTCGACATTGCTATTGTTGAACTATTGGCAGACAACTGCCTCAATGCCATTGGAACCCAATGTGCTGGACAGGAGTCTGCCAGCTTCAGGCAAAGCTGTGTCAGCTGCTTATTAAAGCATGTAAAAGATCAAGAAGATTTTGACCTTCCATCTACTTAACTTCAATGTGGATCGGAGCTGATGGAATATGAAATAATATACAGTACAATCCACCATTATGTATTAGACTGATTGTCCTTCTAACACAGGTTGAGAGCAGAAAAGACACATGCATTCCAACTATTTGAATATTGTCACTTAATTATATAGATGTATAAAGGAATTTACAAATCAAAGCCGTAGAAGACAATAGTCACAAGCACAAGAGATTCTGCAAATGCTGAAATCTCGAGCAACACTCACAAAATGCTGGAGGAACTCAGGCAGCACCTACGGTGGAGGGAAATAAACAGTCGACATATCAGGCCAAGATCCTTCGTCAGGACTGGAAAGGAAGCAGACTATCCTCCTTTAGAGCAGTCCTTTCTGTAGTGTGATGGTAAAAATAAAAGTCAACCAGTTTTGCAAGGCCAGCAAACTATAAGAGGTTTTATTCCTTCTTGCCTCCCTCTCCATTGCAGAGCTGCTCAGCGCTGAACCATTTTTGGCAGTTTGCCAAAAGGCACATTCGCATTCTCTTAAAAAATGTACTGTACTGTCAAACTATCTTTGCTGCAGTCAGGTGGAACGGAAGATAAAAAAAGGAGAATTGAACAGGAATGTCATAATCTAAATCGTGCTGACTATTATTCCACAAGGCATTTTCTACTCTGCCCCTCTGAATTCCTGCTAACCAGCAGGGAATCTAAACCATCTGTCTCCAAAGTCAAAGATTAAGATATACCACAGAAGAAATGCCTTGACTTCAGCACACTTTCTTTTAACTGCAATGGATTCTCCTTCGAAGCTGCTTGTACTTCAAAACAACACTCTCATTACATTGCCATTTGCAATGGAACAGTTTCTTTTAAAGAGATTTAAAGACATTTGAAATGCAAGTTGCTTACAGCAGTTAAATGGTCCAATGTTTTTCCACAAAGTTTCTCATCTTAAACAGCACCACACCCAAAATCTAAATCCCTATTCCCCTTCTGATGCTCAAAAGTATTTCCACTGATGTTTGCATGTTCATTTGGGTGGGGTCATGCCATCCCTCATCTTCAAAAGTGTGACACTAGGCAGTAAGAAAAATCAAAGCCATTGTAAAACAAAATCTTTAAGCAGAAGTTTAATATTATTTAATGTATCATTCCCTTGATTTTGCATTGACCTGCTGCGTTTACTGAAGAATGTTATGAAATGGGAGGGGCCTGGAGTTACCAGCTTCCATGTAATCATCAAGAGTACAGTGTGGAGCATCCATACAGGAAGTCACATAAGAAAGCTGGTAGCCATAACTTTGACTTGTTCATTTGGATTGAAAGTAGTTTCCCATGGACGTGAAGAGTAGAATCAGAATCAGGTTTATTATCACTGGCATATGTCACAAAATTTGTTTTTGCTACAGCAGCACACAGCAAGACATAAAAAATCACTAAAAGTTAAAATAATAAAATACATAAATGGTGCAAAAGACAAATGGCAGGTAGTGCTCGTCGACCATTCATTAATCTGATGGCAGAGAGGAAAAAGCTGGTCCAAAACATTAGGTGTGTGCCTTCAGGCTCCTGCACATCTTGCTGGTGGTAATAATGAGAAGAAGGCGTGAGAACAGCAATACTTTACATGGGTAGGTAGTGCTGAGGAAGCAACGTGATTGAAGCAGTTCTCAGACAAATTGGAAGAATGGGCAAAAAAAGTGGCAGATGGAATAGTATTGGGAAATGTATGACAATGCATTTTGGTAAAAGGAAAAATAGTGTGGACTATTAGGTAAATGGGGAGAAAGTTCGAGCATCAGAGGTGAAGAGGGACTTGAGAGTCCTTATGAAACACTCCCAGAAGGTTAATTTACAGGTTGAGTCTGTGGTTAGGAAGGCAAATGCAATGTTGGAGAATAGCAAGGAGATGATGCTAAGCCTTTATAAGACATTAGTCAAGACACATTCAGAGTATTATCAACAGTTTTGGACCCCAAATCTCAGAAAGGATGTGTTATCATTGGAGACAGTCCAGAGGAGGCTCACAATGTTGATTCTGGGAATGAAGGGGTCAATAAACGAGGTATGTTTGGCAGTTTTGGGCCTGTACTCATCGGAATTTAGAAGAATGTGGGGTGGGGAGGGGGAATTCTCATTGAAACCTACCGAATATTGAAGGGACTAGCTAGGGTGGATGTGGAGAGGATGTTTCCTTTGGTGGGGGTATCCAGAACTAGAGGGTACAGCCTCAAAATTGAGGGGGGAGGGCGACCTTTTAGAACAGAGGTAAGGAGGAATTTTTTAGCCAGAGAGTGGTGAATCTGTGGTATGCTCTGCCACAGACTGCGGTGAAGGCCAAGTCCATGGGTATATTTAAGGTGGAAGTTGACAATTTCCTGATCGGTCAGGGCATCAAAGGATATGACAAGAGGTGTATGGGGTTGAGTGGGATCTGGCACCAGTCATGATGGAATGGTGGAGCAGGTTCAATGGACTGGACAGCCTAATTCTGCTCCTATGCCTTATGGTCTTATGGGAATGTAGTCAGTAATTTTCTTTGTCTTTCTTTCTCTCCCATGTCTCCCAAAGCAGTCGATTGCTCAGCTATACTTTCACAGGTGCTTTACATACTGACCGGTCTACGAACATCAGTATGTCACCGTAGATAGCTTCAAAACTGACAAATTCTCAGCAGCAATTGATAGAAAATGACCTTCCTTTATTTACTGAGTATGCCCACAAGAAAATGAATCTCAGGATTGTATATGGTGACAATTGCACTTTGATAATAAATTTACTTTGAACTTGCCAAATTTTTACCCTTTCTTATCTGATCGTTGGCCCACCCTCATTTACACATTTTAACAAGGCACAGATAAGATATTGGAACTGAAGTTATTTAAATTATTCATGACTTCTTTTACTGTGAATTAATAAATCTTGTACTGTTAGCCTCTAATCATGTCGTATCAAGGGTTAAATTGGACTCCATTCTTGCCTTGACATTAATCTTCAAACCAATAGATGGCTCAGTTTCTGGGCTACGGTTCAACAAAAAGATGGGGAAATGTAAAACTGCCGAGCTGCGGGGAAGGTAGTTAACTGTGGGAGATTACAGCTGTTCCTATCTGCATTTTACAAAGACTTCGTATTGTATTCTATGATGGCAATACTGTATTCAATTTAGCGTGAGATGAGAAATGATTTCATCTTTATTACTCTGAACTGCAATCCCAAGATTTAAGAGGGATCCGGAGCTAAAAAGCAGATATTTTGTTTTGCCAGTGGTAGGGGGTCCCTCTGGGAGGAACAACCCAGAGTTATCACATTGAAGTCGGCAAGAGGTCAACTGTTGCATTACACTCCCCTCGACATTACACTCGACAATAGAAGCAGATGTGGAAGATTAAGGAAATTGTCTGAATAAAGTACAAAGCAATTTGTCACTTTAATTTATCAGATTATTTTTCTCTGAAGATCTTCCCCATTTTCAAATGTTGATCTCTGGTAATTGTCGAAAAGCAAAACATTATCCCTTTTTAATGTGCATGCATTCAGGATAGCAAGATACAGATGAAATTATTGGCTTTTATGTTTGCTTCAATATATTAATTTCAGAAAAAAACATAGATAGATATAGCTGACATAACACTGATCCTGTTTTCTAACACGTGTCCATTCACTGCACAAAGCACTGGAGGTCCGGAACTCCCACTCAAGACACTGTAGAGGCGAGGTTAAAAGGAAGTTCAAAACACAGACTGGTAATCACTATTGTGCAAATGCATGAAGGAATATGCATCAAAGGAGAGTAACAAGAATTGAGAGACATTACATGTAGGCCTGTCAAGCCATTAAATAACAACACAACTGATCTCTTTGGTCTCAACTACATTTTCCTGTCAATTTCCACCATTCTGGATTCCAAAACCATATCACTTAGTTACCATCACTCAGCATCCACAGTCCTCTGGGTTTTTGCTTTATGACATGCTGCTCTGCGCTCTGAAGTTCTCATCTGTTTGACGCCCACTTGGAACTCCCTGAATCCCTCTCTCAAACGTTCCCTGGCCATGGATTTCTGTAACTCCCTGGAAGAAGATGCTGATCCTCACCATTCATTGGAATCATTCCTTAGTAAAATGGTGAAACCTTTAGATGCAGCAGCCTCTCAGGGTCCAACCAAAGGTGCTACCGTCTCCTTTTAAAGTGTATTTATTTTTTACAATCAGAACACTTCCGGACATTAAGCCCATTAAGAACTGCAGGTCTACCCCATCAGCGAGGTGCTTGTTAGCGGGGGAGCTGGTTGGTGCGGACTGTGTTACTGCCTGCTACAGAAAAGCAACTTGGTTGGTTTACGAAGGTGGTGTACAATCTAACAGCAAGTGATTGTCTTGGCTTTTCTTCTTGTGATCTGAAGACCCCGTTGGACATTGGTAATGTAGAATACTACAAGTACTGTTCGCTGATTATTAGTGAGACCAATGGCGAAGAAGCTGTGTGGCCTGGGTTGTAGCACAGATCATGCCTCATGCCATAGTGTCACCTGTTGCAGCCACCCAGAGGTGGTGTGAGTGGAGTCCATGCTGGACTGAGGTCTGGCTCCTCCCAGCAGTGCTTCCCTCCAGAGTTCGCTCAGTGGAACTCAAACTGGGCTGCGTCAATCTGCAGACTGCTACATGCTTGCTCTCACCGACAACATCCATGAACCATCAATCTACAGGATGGCACTCAGGGACTTGGGTTATATTATATTTTTTTGTGTGGCTGTACCTTCACTGCTATCTTTTATGTGTGATACGTTATTTGTGCTGTGCGTGACTGTAGGTACTGCGTTTTGCACATTGGTCCCAAAGGAATGCTGTTTCATTTGGCTGTATTCAGACTATATGGTTGAATTTGAATTTGAACTTGGTCGTAGATACTGATCCCAGATATTTACTATGGAATCATTTGAAACGGAATCCTGACTTTCTCTCTGGAGATGTTCCCTGAAGTTGTAAACCAATGGATGGCTGATGCTTTATCTCTCAGTGCTGTTGCTTAAACCTGCTGATGTCACAACACTGAGAGATAAAGTATCGGTCCTCCATTAGTTTGCACCAACTTTGAGATTCAGCTTGGAGGACATTTTGTTGATCTGAGCCCATTTATAAAGTGATCCAAGACAAAGGTCCAGGAAAGACCCAATCCCAGGAGCAGGCTGGAGTCAAGCAAACAGCACCAACCCTCTTGTCACTCTACTATACTGCAGTCCTGAACTTCAGCTCCGACAAGCTCGCATGTGGAGTGAAGACAATCAATAAGAGGAACAGGAACTGTTCAACCTTTATCATCTGCACTCGAAAACCAAGATCTCTCCATCTTCAGTCATTGAATTAGAATACACAGGTGATGGTTGTGTATTTATACACAGGACAAATTTCAAGATGTTGTAAATTCCTCCACCAAAGCACCTGACAATATGGGCCTTACAATAAGCACACGAGACACAATGCAAAACACCATCCCTACAATCTAGCTCCATAATCAAACCCTGAAGAACATGGATCACTTCCCACTTGTCATGAGGTATTGCTCAGTGACGGCAAACATCGATAATAAGCTTCATCATTACTTCCTACTGACCAAGGAAAAGTATTTAAATAACATGATCACAAATCAAACCTCAAGCTCATGGAGAAAGGAGAGCAGTGATCTCCCGTTTCCTAGGTACTCTGCGAAGATGGAGAACCTACAATAGAAAGCAGAAGTACCAATAATGCTATCTTCACAGAAATCAAAATCAATTGTCAGGATAGGTGAACCAACTTTAGCGTGCTTTCCCAGACCAGCATCCTGAGGTTTGAGGCCTTGATCACATCTCACAGCTTTGGTGGATGTGCACGTTACTTACATGCCTATCAACAGAGACCCCAAAAAAGTTTCATTTGTTGGAGCCTCTTAGGACAAGGTCTCCGGGATGACAGAAAACCACTTCAAATGTTCTCAAAGATTCTTTAAAATGAGAAAGTTACATCCGTATGAATTCACAAAAAATCCCAATTTATTCAAAATGGAGGTGTGTGCAGGAAGGTACAGAGCACTCTGCGTCTCTACAGTGGGAACATATGGACTAGAACATAGAATATTACAGCACGTACAGGCCTCTTGGCCCATGATGTTGTGCTGACCTTTTAACCTATTCTAAGATCAATCTAACCTTCCCCCTCCCACATAGTCCTCCATTTTTCTAACATCCATGCACCTATCTAACAGTCTCTTAAATTTCCTGATGTATCTGCCTCTACAAACAGCTCTTCAGCATGTTCCGCACACTCACCACTCTGGGTGGAAAACCTACCTCTGACATCACCACTATACCTTCCTCCAATCATCTCTCATATTAGCCATTTACACCCTGGGGAAAAACTCCTGGCTGTCTACTTGATCTACGCCTCTTACCATCTTGTACATCTCTATCAAGTCACCTCTGATCCTCTATCACTCCAAAGAGAAAGCCTAGTTCACTCAACCTTTCTTCATAAGACTTGCTCTCAAATACAGGCAGCATTCTGGTTTGCATTTCATCTGTAGCCTCTCTAAAGCTTCCATATCCTTCCTATAATGAGATGACCAAATCTGCACACAATACTCCAAGCGTGATCAAACCAGAGTTTAATAGAGCTGTAAAATTATGTTGAACTCAAACCCCCGACTAGTGATAGCCAACGCACCATACACCTCCTTAACTACCCCATCAACTTGCGTAGCAACTTTGAGAAAGCTGCTGGCATGGGTCCTAATATTCTTTCGTTCCTTCACATTCCTAAGAATCCTGCATTAACCCTGTACTCTGTTTGAGTCTGATTTTCCAAAGTGTATCACTTCAAACTTCTCCAACTTGAACTCCATCTGCCACTTCTCAGCTGAGCTCTGCATACAGTCAGTGTCCTGTTGTAACCTGTGACAACCTTCTACACTATCCACAACACTACCAACCTTCATGTCACCTGCAAACTTACCAACCCATCCTTCCACTCATCGAAATCAGTTATATTAAAAGAAACACAAAAAGCAAGGGTCCCTGAACAGTTCCCTGCAGAATGCCACCAGCCACCAAACTCCAGGCAGATTATGTTCCATCTTCAACCCACCCCTCTGGGTAATGGGTTAGAAATGGGTAAGCCAATTCTAAATCCACACAGCCAAGTTTCCTTGGATCCCATACCTCTTGATTTTTGACTGAAATCCATATACACCACCACATCCACCACTCTACCTTCATCAATTTGTTTTGTCACTTCCTCAAAGACTGCAATCAGGTTTGTGAGGCAGGACCTGCCCTTCATGAAGTCATGCTGAGCAAAGGGAATAAACTACTCACCAGCCAGCCAGACCAGCATTCAAACACCTTGTAGCAGAGTCTGCAAACCTGTGTGGGACTCTTCAGTCACCACAAAATTGGAGTGGAAGCAAACCACCCTTAACCGAAGACTGTCTAAGATTTCCAGCATCTTGTTTATTTTTTATTCCTCACATTAAATCACTTTAAAAACAAGGCTCGTCCTAATTTATGGGCAATATTATGTTGCTCTTTTGAAAGGAAGTCCATCATCAGTTTGCAGAGTTCATAGTTTAAACTAGAGAACAAGTACCAGATTCAGTTTGTCAGAATCCAAACTTAAAATCTTACCTTTGTTATGGTCAAGTTTGTACAAACAAACATTCACATGGACAATGAGGCAGACACCATACGAGATGTAGTGCAAGCCTTGCAACTCTGGAATTTGTATTGAAGTGCAGTATTTAACTACAAGTCAACACTAACTGTTGAAAGTAATTTACATTCAGCCAAACAACACAAAATATACCATTTGTATCTAATGCATACTGACTTAATTGTCTGTTTACTCTCATTTCACTACGTACAAGTGATGCATATTTAGGCTTGATCCAAAACAACCATGTTTTATGTGAGGAATTAGTTGCCTACTATTGAAAAAATATCCCCTGTAGGTACAGCTCTCTTTGCAGAGTGGCTTCATGTAAGTGTGAACGAATTCTGCTTCAAGACAACTGGACTGGTCATTAATTCGACATCAGAGTCACTGGCCTCTGTTTCAAACAGGCAAATTGTGAGAATTTGTTTAAACAACTTATTCATAAGTTGCAGTAACAATTACATGGGTTAATAACAGTTACTAACTGTTATTGCAATGTTCAGTACAACATTTTTCACATGTATGAAATACATAAGGAAATCTATCCTTTCTCAATGATTGAAAAGCATTAAGTGCATCACCCAAGCTGCAGACACATTTCATGTTTCAACAATAAGCTTGACTAAAATCACTACTATTTAAATGCGATGAATAATTTTAAGACCTCCACACCCATTCCCAGCAGCAAGCTGCCTTACCTTCAAAAGTTCCAGTATTTATTCCCTACACTAGAGAAGTCAGTTATGTGAAAACTCAAGTAAAATGTTCTTAATCCAAACAGTATAGATTCAATTATTCTACTGATGCAATCAGGATGTTGGATGCCACTCCATAAGGGTCTGCTCATGTACGCCAAAGTCAACAGGATAAGTCTGGTTAGTTTGCAGCTATTTGTCCATGAAAAAAATGTCTTAAGAACACACCCCCGGTGAACACAGACACTGCTTGCCAGTTTTAGCATTCATCACGGATCATTTGCTCCTTAACTATTACGATACCAGGCATTGTTCAATGATATTGATTAACAGCACACTCTTCTTTCAGCTCTTTACCAAAGAATCAAGTTAGATCTAACTTCTTGCAATGCACTTGCATTTAACTTACTAACTGTAAAATGAAGCAGCGTTCCTTGAGGGTTTGTCTACACATTATGAAAACCAAATGTGAGTTTAAGACCTAAAGGAGTGAGTGCTGTTTCAAAGACAAGTTCAAGTATTCTTCGTTGTTCAAAACAAGTTCACCAAATCGAAGCCAGGGTTAGCTTTATTGTACAAAGTGGAAAACTTTGAACCCAACGGGTTACATTGTCCTTGACAGCACTCCCAGGGTAAATAAAAGATAAAATTTAATAATGAGCATTAGCAAGTAATGATATTAAATGTAAAGTGATTATCATAATCCAACAGTGCTTGGAATCATGCCAACTGTATTCTGACTAGTGATTAATTGTTTGATTTATGGACAGAGAAAGAAGATTTGTTGCGATTCAGTGCTTTTCGCGTGCCTTTCAGCACGCCCTGCGGCACTTCATTGTCAATGGAGTGTCTCTAAAGTTGCATCAAAGTTATGATGTGACAAATGTGATGAGCCATTTGCACATAGTAAGCTCCCATAAACAACATTTTATAGAATAGGACACCCAGATGAGTTCCTACATGGGCGCATTTCTTGTTCATAAGTCTTTCTATTCACAATATTGAACATACTCTTTTGTCAACAATTTTCGGCTTAACTTCTGTTACAGTTACTTCCCACCCAATTTTCTTTTAATAGCTGTCACTTTGTAGTTGCACATTATGGCTGATTTTTCGGACTCTTATCAATCAAGGCACTTTAGTTCAAGGCATTTTGCAATAACACCTTTGAAAAATCTTATCTCAAACATTATCTCCCATTCTTTCCAGAAAAAAATGCTAATCTGGCTGAGATATGATTCATATAACCTACTGCACTCTACAGGGAAGATAAGCTACCAATGCACACAGCAAAAATTAGACAAAGTAGTCCCTGCCTATGTGTTTCACATTCTCTCATGGCTGTTTCTTTATTCATGCAACCTGTAAGAGAAACATTCAAGTTTCAGAAGACATTTGTGGACAGAAACTTCTCATTATGAAAGAACAGTGTTGTCCTGGGATGAGGCATTGAAGGAAACTTACAAGTAGTTCCAAGACTCCAATCTGCTTTAGTTGGCATATCACTAATGAGTTGCTGCCGTATAGAGATCCCATGGTAATAAATCAGTAACAAGTGGTCAGAATCTCTGCTGTTGAAGTAGTTGGTCACCATCTGGCATTTGGGTGGCAGGAATGTTACCAGCCCCTGCTTACCTTGGTCCTACAGCAGACTCACTTTCTGAGCAGTTATTAACTGAGCATTCTGCAATCATTAATGACCATCCCCACTTTCGACCTTCTAATAGAATAAGAACAGGACTGAAATTAAGGAAAGCTTTTAAACATACTGCAGAGCAGAGGCTCACTGTGGCAGAGTGATTAAGTAATTGTGATTGTTATAGGAGACTTGAAAGACAAACTTGTATCCTGAAATTAACATGTATCTGAAGTCACTGGAACTCTTTCAAAACACAGAAGGAAAAGCAATGGTGAAAGATGCAATAGTACTGTCAGCTTAATTGGATGATTATATGGGCAGTCCTCATTGTCTTAAAGATGTTCAGACAATGACAAAGAAAGCATCTAGCAACAATATATTAAATTGATAATTATTCCTGTTGCTACTACCATGGAAATCAAACTGAAGCGAAGTTAAAGAAGAAACAGGAGGCGGTAATGGGAATCAGACATTAGAGCCTGCAGCCTGGCAATAAAGAATTTAAATTACCAGTCAGGTTTGATGCTTCAATATTAGTGGAAAACATTTATGACAAAATGCAAGATAAACACTTCCCTCACAGCATGGTAAAAAACAAAAAAAAACATAGGAGACTTTCAGAAGGTCATTGAAGGGTTATTGGCCTAAAATATTACTCCTGTTTTCTCTCCACAATTGCCGAGTATTCCCAGGATTTTCTGATTTAACCAGATTTCGAGCATCTGGAGGATTTTGTTGCTTTAACTTGCACATAATTGCTGACTTGGTACAAGGCCATCACAAAGGCATCAATGAGGAGCCAAATAGCACCAGTATGTGGAGTGTACCTCGGAGAGGAAGCTCAACTCACTCAAGAAGCTTGAGCAAACCTTCTACTTTGGGGAAGCAGCCTCATAAGTGTTACTCTGAATATAACGGCAGCATTGTGTGTGTGTGTGTGAGAAATGCATATGGATTAGCACAATGTAGTGCAGTTTTAACAAACTGGAACAAAACTTATTGAAGAGCAAGGAGAAAACATTGTGTGTTGACTGTCTATGCATACTTTCACCTGTTTTATTTTTCACACACAACTTCAATTCATTCAGTTGAGATTATACTCTCCTGTTTGAATGTAGGTTTCTGAAGCAGGCATTTTGGAGGCACTTTGGTCAACAATTAAGCATCTGGCCCCTTCAAAGGGCAGGCAACAAGGAGTGTGTCCAGACCAGGCAACAGGCATATAACAGAGAAACTGAATATATCTACTCACCTAAGAAAAATCTATATAGTACCTATCATGACTTTAGAATGATTCAAAACACTTTACAGCTAATGAAGTTATTTATGTTAGAAACTTTGAAGCCACTTTGCAAACAGACCATATGAAGATCAAGTAATCTTGAGGCACTGTACTCACATATTCACAGAGCTTTCAGGTGTTCAGCATTTACCCAAATAGTAAAATCTATCCTCATCAGAAGGAAGTTAGCTAGCACTGAACATGGGCATGTGCAAGATTAACCCACATCTGTTCAATGTTTTGCAGGCTACATGTTAATTTGGTGTTCCCCGCTGTTTTAAATGGAAGCTACGTGCAGCCAACCATAGTCACAAAGTTCATTGGTTGCAGGCAGATCAGCAGGGGCCAAAAATCACAGATGACTGGTGTTGCTTAAAGGTAGCCTGCACTTCTTAAAGGGAAGGTGTTTTTGTCCTTGATAAAAAGAGGCAAGATATTTTTTCCTAGACTTTTGAGATTTAGCTGACAATGCAGTTAGTTTTAGACACAGAAGAAAATAAATTCTTGTCTTCCTGACCATGTGGACAGCAGGAGGAGATAAATTTGTATCTGAGGTTAGTGTTGGGGCCATCACCGAGACATAACATAGGACATGATATGTAACATCTCCCATTTTTTTGGCAGGAGATAGTGACACATTCCAGGAGGCAGCATGTGAGAACTGAAGAAGGATATTTGCAGGTTCGTGGTTAACTGTGAGGCAGGTGAAAGCATTGCCCTCATGGAGAAGTGTACTGCTGGCAGGGAGAAGACATTGATATGGATATCTACAGTTCCTTCCCTTTTTCATCATGCTTCTCTCTCACCTTACAAGACAAAGTTGGCCCAAGCACACATTTCTTAACTTTATCCACCAACTCTAGCTTTGTCACTTTTTAAAATTTTGGATACCTAAGAACTGCAACTTAGTGGAGGCCTTGACCAATCATGCATGTCGTTTACAAGTCAAGCCCTTCCCGCTACTGAGCACATTTACAAGAAGCGCTGTCACAGGAAAGCAGCACCCATCATCAGGGACCCCAACCATTGAGACCCTGCACTCTTCTCACTGCTGCCACCAGGAATTGGGTACAGGAGCTTCAAGTTCCACACCACCACGTTCAGGAACAGTTACTACCCCTCAACCATCAGGTCTTGAAACAGAGGGGATAACATCAATCACCTCAACAAATGGAGTTACTGTTAACGACTCTACAACTCAGTGCATGATATTTATTGCTTATTTAGTTAATGTTTTTCTTGTCTTTTTATATTTTGCACAGTTTGTTTTGTTTTGTACAGCAGTTGCGTGTGCAGTTTTTCACTGATTCTGTTATGTTTTTCTTATTTACCGTGTATGCCTGCAAGAAGATGAATCACAGGGTAGTGTATGGTGACATATATGTACTTTTACTTTTGAGCTCAGAGGTGGGTGATGCTGTCCTTTAGAGGCTAGGATGTTGGGGAGACCCACACTCGATGAGCTACCAGGGAGAGGTACAGGAGCCAGAACTTAGCTCTTAGGCAGGTGAGGTCTCAATAATTCTACAGCGGAAGAGCAGGACCAAGAAAGCTGCAGAAGAGTATGCATTGCCTGGGATGGTGGTGGAGGCAAATACGAGAAGGGCATTCAAGATGCTCTTACATAGGCACATGAATATGCAGGAAATGGAAAGTGTAGACTTTGTGTAGGCAGTAGGACATTCCATTACTATTTCAATTAGTTCTACACAGTGTGGGCCAAAGGGCCTGTACCTGTGCTATGTTCTGTGTTATTAATTGCACAAATTGTTCATGCTCCACGAACTGAGTTTCAAACAAACACTGACATCTACTATTAAATGCATCTTTTAAAATAGTCACCAAGTTCCTTGATATTTTTGTTTAATTCAAGACTAAAGCTACTGATATTTCAAACACTATTTCCCCATGACAGTTCAAAAATATTGTGCAGCTGGTAAATGTACAGGCTAGCTTAGATCAGGAATCTTCTGTGATTGGTGAGTTTAGCTATGTTTTTGTTTTAAATTTGCACACAGGATTTGGCTGGTGCTGATAAGACCAGTATGGTCAGGGGGCTCCACTCCTAAACTGCTGAGGTCTGGGTGCTGCAGGTACCTGTAGAGCTGATGGATAGGATGTCCTAGGAATTCAATGCAAAAGCAAATAAAGAGGATTATGTTTTAAGTCAATTCGATAAAGAGATTTTGATTAGTCAGTGGGAATATTCACCCAGTTTCGGCATGTTCCTAAGAGTTTGTGATGTATATAGAAGGACTCTTGAAGGTCTCTTGGGTGGTGCTATGATGGGGCAGTGTGCTAGTGGAGAGGGAGTAAATCTTGCCTTTTTTTCCTCTTTTGTTCATTATTGATGGCCGAACTAAAAAAAAGAATATATGAGGCCAAGTACTTTCATTTCAGAGTGAAAATACACAACAGTAATCTGTAGGCCTTCCATAAATGTATCTTCAAATTAACTTAAATAATTTTGGTTGTGATCGTGAGTCAAGAAACGACTTAGAGGGCAATTACAATTACAATCTTTGAGGGCACTCACTGATGCTGTTAGTTCCAGGAACAGAGACAGAACACATTTTACAAATTTCAGATGCACTGAAAGGCATTTCTGATGAAACTGACCTGACAGGGTGCCACAGGTCAGGCTGTGCAGTGTACATGTCCTTACAGAACCACCAAAATCTATTTTCCTGCTTTTGAACCAGTCAAAGATCTTCATTCGGCTTGGAAAAAAATATGCTACATTCTGAAAAAAAAAGCAAATTTTCTTTTGAACAAAAAAGCTCATCTATAAATGATAGGCAGATTCATGAAAACTTGATCTGATGTGGCTAAACATAGAACGAAAGACTTTGTATCTGAATTTGAAGACTCCGTATGGGTTCCATTGACTGGCCTGGACTTTCCTTATGTTAGTGGATTAAGAGCTTGCCCATCAGAATCGGAATCAGGTTTATTATCACCGGCATGTGTTGTGAGATTTGACTTTTGCTTCCTCCTGGGGGTTTCGTGGGTGGATTAGAAGGAGCAGGATCATTGTCTGTGAGCTGTCAGCTTGAGTAATAGTCGAGGCACTTGCATGCTATGAAGAAAACTACATACAATTGCAATAAATATTACTGACATAGCTTGACTTATCATTAATAAATTACCACAAAAAGACAATGTTCAATGTTCAAAGTGAATTTTATTATCAGAGTACATGCATGTTACCACATACACCCCTGAGATTCCTCTTCCTGCAGGTATACTCGGCAAATCTATAAATTAATAACTATAACTGGATCAGTGGAAGTTCAAGTAGTGCATAGAAGTCTACAAATATAAATAGATATGAATAATTAACAAGAGCATGAAATAACAAGATAAAATGTCCTTCAAGTGAGATCATTGGTGTTGGGAACATCTCAATAGAAGAGTGTAATTGTCCTCTTTTGTTCAAGAACCTGTTAGCTGAGGGGTAGTAACTGTTCCTAAACCTGGTGTTGTGAGTCCTGACACTTGTGTACCTTCTACCTGATGGCAGCAGCGAGAAAAGAGTATGGCCTGGGTGGTGAAGATCTTTGATGGTTGACACCGCTTTTCTACAGCAATGTTTCATGTAGATGTACTCAATGGTTGGGAGGGCTTTACATCTGTAATGAATCCACCTCCTTTTATAGGATTTTGCGTTCAAAGACATTGGTGTTCCCATACCAGATGCAGCCGGTCAATACAATCTCCACTACATACCTATAGAAGTTTGTCAAAGTTTTTCATGTCATGACAAATTTTTGTAGGCTCCTAAGGAAGTGGAGGCACTGAAATGCTTCTTTGCAATTACCTTTATATGACGGGTGCAGAACAGGCCCTCTGTGATAGTAGCACTCAGGAATTTAAAGTTACTGAGCCTCTCCACCTCTGAACCTCCGATGAGGACTGTCTCATGGAAACTTCTGGTTTCCCTTTCCTGAAGTCTACAATCAGCTCTTTGGTCTTGCTGACATTGAGTGAAAGGTTGTTGTTCTGCCTCCACTCAGCCAGATTTTCAAACTCCCTCCTGTTTGCTGATTCACCATCACCTTTGATACAGCCACAAAAGTCATGTCCTCAGCAAACTTGTATGTGGTGTTAGAGCTGTGCTTAGCCACACAGTCATAGGTGTAAAGTGAGTAGATCAGGGGGCCAAGCACACAATCCCGTGGTGCACCTGTGCTGATGGAGATTGTGGAGGAGATGTTTTTGTCAATCCAAACTGACCGGGGTCTGCAAGTGAGGAAATCAAAGATCCAGTTGCACACGGTGATATAGAGGCCCTGCACTTGGAGTTTACTGGTTAGTTTTGAGGGGATGATGGTATTGAATGCTGAGCTGTATTCGATAGAGAGCATCCTGATGTATGCATCTTTGCTGTCCAGATGTTCCAGATTTGTGTGAAGGGCCAATGAGATGGTATCTGCTGTGGATTTGTTGCTGCAGTAGGCCAATTGGAGTAGATCCAAGTTGCCATTCAGACAGGAGCTGATATGTTTCATCACCAGACTCTCAAAACACTTCACCACTGTGTTTGTAAGTGCCACTGGGCGATGGTCATTGAGACAGGCTACCACACTCTTTTTGGTCACTGGTATGATTGAAGCCTACTTGATGCAGATGGGTACCACACACTGCCAAAGTGAGAGGTAGAAGATATACATAAACACACCAGCTGGTCAGCACAGGTCTTCAGTATTTGGCCAGATGCTTTCCTTGGGTTCATTCCCTTGAAGGCAGCCCACATGTCAACTTCAGATACTGAGACCAAAGGATCATTGGGAGATGGTGGGGGGGGGGGGGGGGGTGCGCAATGTTTCCTTCATGTTCTGGTGGTCAAAGCGACCGTAGAAGGCATTGAGCTCATCCGGAAGTGAAGCTTTTGACTTAACTTTGTGGAGGTTATGGCATTCAAACCCTGCCACAGCTGTCAAACATCCCTCATTGATTCCAGTCTAGTCTGGGATCTCCACTTCATCTGTAAGATGGCTTTCTGAAGATCATGCGTGCACCTCTTGTAGCATTCTTGATGTCCTGTCTTGAATGTCTCTGATCTGGCTCACAGCAAAGTTCTGATTTCGTGGTTCATCCAGGGCTTCTGACTGAGGAAGACTCCGAATGATTTCATGGGGACACACTCATCTACAGCTGTCTGTTATGACCCTGATGTAACGCTTAAACACGGCCCTGTCCACCAACTCAAAGCAATCCTAGGATTGTTTGCAAACTACCATTGTTTTAGATGAAACATTCTAATGTAACTGCCACTGGAGTTGAGAGTTCACATAAATTTGGTGGAAAGAATGTTTACTCATATTTATGGAAGGTAAAGTGTTTGATAATTCAAATAAAAAGAACTAGACAATGTTATAATTAGTCTACGTTTCAAAGCATGGAGTTTGCAGAATATACAAATCATATTTAAATTTTACAAGAAAAAAGATAGCTCAGAACTCCAAAGAATACAACAGTATTATTACAACAAAGACAAGAAGGCTAGAAGATATGTAATCTGATACATATTTATATCCACGAACTGCATAAATTAATACCCTGTAATAGTTTTAACATTAACATCATGTATAATTCAACGATTTCATTTCATAATCAAATTTCTCATATCCCCCAGCAATAGACAATGATAAGTTTAATAGCAAATAAACAATTCTTGTAAATAGGTTAGCTTGGTTATAGTTTAATAGCTTTTACTGAGCTCTGGTATTTTAAATATGACTACTTGCATAAAATTAATAATTTTCATTGTTTTGTGCTTTATAAAATGGAAGACTTATTCCCAATCTCACCACTTTGCCAATGATCCACAATTACTCTTTATTTGTAAAATGAACCTCAACATTTCAAGACTTCTTGACAACAATTCAGCAATTGTGAGAGGCTATTCAGAAAATGGTTTCGTAGGATGTTGAGAAGTATGAAGCTTTCTGGCAAAAGACCATCACGGCTTTCTTTTTAAACAAAATCAACAGAAGATGCCTTTGTTGACCCGAGTGACTGGTATTTAATATTCTAACTTGCTGAGAACTGCAATATTAACCCTGAAGATTGTGATCTCGTTGTCTATTCCAAGGATGGAGTAAATTAGAAATTGGTCTTTGCTTTGAGGTTATCTGGTATGTCGGAAACATTGTAGTGACCATGGAGTGATAGCATTGATACACTGCTATGGAAGGCAGTGACCAAGAGTGGACAAAAGGGAAGAGTTGACAAACAGAAAGAATTATCCCTGTGCATGAATATCCAAATGTATCATTCTGTAAAGTCCATGAACCCACCAACATTACCTCACTAATCCTCTATTGCATAATTTGTTTTTTTGGAACTCACAGTAACGATTATGCCTTGCACTGTACAGCTGCCACAACATAACATCTCTCAAGGCAAATATCCGTGATAATGACAAACCTGATTCTGATTCGCTCTTAACTTCTTTTGTGATGTGAAAGGAAATATTTAAAAAGTAAGAGTTGTACTTTATAAAAACTGGAAGAATATAATAGTCTCTGTGTTTCATTTAAAGCATTACTCCCACGCTAGTTCCCATCTGTCTGTAGGTCAACAGTGCAATGGAGAAAGTAGAGTGCTCCAATTCCCCAGGTGAAGTTAGAGCACTTTTTCCAATTGCCACCCACCATCATAAAATCATGATATTTTAAAATGGTTGAAGATAGCAATCAACTTTTGATTAACATTTCACTAAAAATGAGCAGATTCCTGAACATGACAGTTTTCAAAGTTAAATTTCAAAGTCAATAAGCTCTTAATAACAACTAGTACCAGTTACTGCACAGACAACTGATTAGCAGAACGAAAAACAGAGACAGATCAAAAATGTCTCAGAAATATGTGTCAGCAGGGACAGGAAATGGATAATGTGATTAAGCTTTCCAAAAACTGCTAGAACACATGAATACATAATCAGAGATTGTAAAAAAACTGAAGATTCTTATTTGAAGCTATTAAAAGTAGCAACTACTTGTTTTAGATTTAAATATAAAGATGCCTTCATTTAAAACCTCATCAAATTCAAGACAATCTGTGAAATACTGCCCAAACCAGAACGAGAGGAAAGTTCAGATATTTTGAAAGGATGGATGGCAGCAAATGTATTTTCTAACCCAGTGCAAATTGTTTTAAGTTAGTTGCAAATTTGATGGAACCTGGAAGTAAACAAAGCAGTGGAGGGTGGGGACGGGAGATGAGGGGTGAGGAATCAGGGGAGTGAAGGATGACCACTGGGATCTGACTGCATGGAGTTAAGTTGGCTGGGTTAAACAGAAACCCAGCAACAAATATATGAATGTTATGGATTCTACCCTTTATAAGACAGTAATAGTTACTTGGTTCCTGAATATCTGCTGCTAGTGCACATTCTGAGAAGCTAAAGTCAGATGTATTGGTATTACAGTGGAGTGAAGGGAATTACAGAGGCATGAGAGAGGAGTTGGCCAGAATTGATTGGAAAATAACACTGGCAGGGATGACGACAGAGCAGCAATGGCAATTCGGAATTAATTCAGAAGGCACAGGATGTATAAATCCCAAAAAGGAAGAAGTATTCTAAAGGCAAGATGATACAACTGTGGCTGACAAGCGAAGTCAAAGCCAGCATAAAAGCCAAAGAGAGGGCATAAAATAGAGCAAAAGATTAGTGGGAAGTGAGAGGATTGGAGAATTGGAAGCATTTAAAAACTAACAGAAGGCACCTAAAAACATTATTAAGAATGTAAAGAGGGAATAAGAAAGTAAGCTAGCCAATAATATTAAAGAGGGTGCTAAAAGTTTCTTCAGATACATAAACTGTAAAAGAGCGGTGAGGGTGGATATCGGAACCCTGGAAAACAATGTTGGAGAGGTAGGAATGGTGGGAAGGGTGGGGGGGGGGGAACAAGGAAATGGCAGACAATCTGAATAAGTATTTTGCATCAGCTTTCACTGTGGAAAACACTAGATGTATGGTGGAAGTTCCATGTGTCAGTGGTCATAAAGTGTGTGAAGTTACCATAACTAGAGAGGATGTTCTTGGGAAACTGAAGGGTCTGAAGGTAGATAAATCACCTGGGCCAGATGGTGTACACCCCAGGTTCTGAAAGAGATGGCTGAAGAGATCATGGAGGCACTAGTAATGATCTTTCAAGAATCACTAGATTCTAGAATGGTTCTGGAAGATTGGAAAATTACAAATGTCACTCCACTCTTCAAGCAGGGAGAGATGCAGAGGAAAGGAAACTATAGGCCAGTTAGTCTGACCTCAGTGGTTGGAAAGACGTTGGAGTTGATTATTAAGGGTGAGTTCTCAGGATACTTGGAGGCACAAGATAAAATAGGCCATAGTCAGCGTGGTTTCCTCAAAGGAAATTTTTGCCTGAAAAATCTGTTGGAATTCTATGAAGAAATGCAAGCAGGGCAGACAAAGGAGAATCGGTTGATGTTGTGTACTTGGATTTTCGGAAGGTCTTTGACAAGGTGCCACGCATGAGGCTGTTTAACAAGCTGCACGCCCATTATATTACAGGAAAGTTTCTAGCATGGATAAAGCAGTGGCTGATTGGCAGGAAGCAAAGAGTGGGAACAAAGGGAGCCTTATCTGGCTGGCAGTCAGTGACTAGTATTGTTCTACAGGCATCTGTGCTGGGACCGATTCTTTTTACATTGTATGTCAATGATTTGGGTGATGGAATCCATGGCTTTACTGCAAATTTTGTAGACAATATGAAAATAGGTGGAGGGGCAGGTGGTTTTGAGGAAGTAGAGAGACTGCAGAAAGACCAATTAGGAGAATGGACAAAGAAGTGGCAGATGGAATACAGTGTCAGGAAGTGTATGGACATGCATTTTGGTAGAAGAAATGGAAGGGTAGATTATTTTCTAAATGGAGAGAAAATACAAAAAAACTGAGGTGCAAAGGGACTTGGCAGTCCTTGTGCAGAATTCACCAAAGGTTAATTTTGGTGGGGAAGGTAAATGCAATGTTAGCATTCACTTCAAGAGGACTAAAATATAAAAGCAAGGATGTAATGTTGAGACTTTATAAAGCACTGGTGAGGTCTCACTTTGAGCATTGTGAGCAGATTTGGGTCCTCTATCTTAGAAAGGATGTGCTGACATTGGAGAGGGTTTAAAGGAGATTCACAAAAATGATTCCAGGATTGAATGGCTTGTCATGTGAAGAGTGTTTGATGGCTCTGGGCCTGTATTCACTGGAATTCAGGGAATGCGGGGTAACCTCATTGAAACCTATTGAATAGTGAAAGGCCTTGATAGAGTGAATATGGAGAGGATGATTCCTATGGTGGGAAGGTCTAGGACCTGAGGATAGAGCCTCAGACTAGAGGTCTGTCCTTTTAGAATGGAGATGAGGAGGAATTTCTTTAGCCAGAGAGCAGTGAATCTGTGGAATTTGTTGCTACAGGCAGCAGTGGAGGCCAAGTCTTTATGTATATTTGAGGCAGAGATTTATAGATTCTTGATTGGTCAGGGCATGAAGGGATAAGGGGAGAAGACACGAGACTGGGGCTGAGCAGAAAATTGGATCAGCCATGATGAAATGGTGGAGCAAACTCGATAGGTTAAGTGGCCTAATTCTGCTCCTATATGGTCTTATGTTAGAAAGCATACTTTTGCAGAAAAACCGGCTATCAATGCAACTTCATTGTATGTGCAACATTGCAGGTACAAATATGAGCAATGATCACAATCTGGTGCTGTTGGGTTGAGGTTTATTTCTATAATTTTCTGCATGCAAAAACAAACATGCTTGTATTGAGTGAGGAAAGCTGATTGCTCCTGTAGACTACTAATACCTGAGAGACATCAGCCAGAAAGACTAAGCATTTAGCAAACAAAGAGAAGGAAGTCATGAACAAAAAAGATTCTGACCCTGGGCTCAAAAGATATCATCCCCTTTTTGACATTTAAATACATCTGCAAAAATTCAAAGGTACAGCTGACGGAATCGCCCCCAGATTCAACCATGTGGTTAAACAAATCACCAACTAACTACCCTTCTTGCCTACAGCTGTATTGCTAGGAAAACCCATGGGATGATTCTGAACTATGCTTAGCAATAACAGGAGGAAGTCATACTGAAATACCTTACGTGCTGAAACCCAGATCATACGTATTAAATTTTAAAGTAATTCACAATTGTATATTCCTGAAACTCACCAGGAAACATTAAATCTTTATTCCAGTACCAAGCTAAAAATGAGTAGCACACAGCCATTACTGTACAAAAATATAGGATTTTAGCAAAACAGTAAATGAGGAATTTGACTGAATTTGGTTTACCTGTCAAGCAGGAACATACAGTATTCATCTCTGGATGTTAATATCACAGACGTACTTGTCTGGTACTCTATTCAATTACTAAATCCAGTTACTGGGGCAACTCTACCCTGGGGATTCTGTGGTTTACACTTAGCACAGCAGCAACTCTGAAATAATGAAGGGCAATTGGATTTCTGTCAGAACTTGTTTCTTCTATAAAACTGAGATCTTGGCAGCAGATGTAATGGGCATTATTTTATGAGTTTGGAACTCAGCTAACCAGGATGAATACATTTTCCAATATTGGTCTAACTCACTGAGGTGTGGAACATTTTGATTGTATTTCAAGATATTGTGTCAATGTGCAAGTGAGAAGAAAGTATTTATAATGAGAAATTCCAACTCACAAAATCCACCAGAGAATCTAAAATTAAGACTATTGTGTTTAAGTATGGTATTGAGGGCACCAGTCTATCAATTTATTGCATTATGTTGTTCATGGGAAATCTAATGCAGAAGCAGTTCCTTCACATGTGGTTTCAAAAATATAATCTGAGCTCACAGTTCTCAGAAATCTGCTGCTGCTCAAGAACATTCTCATCTTAAGTACATCTTAATCAGTCATTGTTTGCCTGAAGGCTTGATTCTGGAATGAGCCTGTGGGGAGTAGCACTTCCATCTTCCTCTCAAAGGGAATGCATGACAGTGTTTCCTCAAGATGGGGTAGGCAGTCCTTCCTCTCTGCTAGACCACCACTGTGGTTATAATCATTCTGATTTTTGATATGTAGCCAAAAGATGGAGATGGGCCTACCCAGGGTTAAAACCAGCATCAGCAACAGCACCCCTAGAATTTGTGAGGGAGTACAAACCCTGATGCTTGCCTTAACAACAAAGGAAGTTTCCAGTGATTTCTTTATCAAAAAGTTTTAAAAATTTTTCCCCAGAGAAAGGCTACAACCTGCATCTTTAGGTGTTTGGGGACAGATTTATTGATTCACTCAGGCAGTTTCTGCTGCACCTTCACCTTGATCCTGCCAATTTTCACAGGTTCATGGGAATAGTTCAGTAGCAGACACATCACAACACTGACAAACGAATATATTTCCAAATTGTTTATTGGGATCAACATTATATACAACAAAAATCATAAATGCTTATACATGGAAAGAGGCTATATGGCCCATCAAGCCTCTGCTAGCTCCACATAAGAGCAATCTAACATATCCCCTATAGCCTGGAAAGCACTTTCCTTCCAGAAACTTATCATCTCCATTCTGAATGATAAAACTGAATCTGCCTCCAGTCAAACCACAAAAGCACATTTCAGACCTAATCACTCACTTCATAAAAATGTTTCTTCCCATCTCAATATTGGTTCTTTCATCCATCACCTTCATTCCAGATCCACTGATTCTCGATAACTCCACCAACAGCAATAGTTTCTCTCCACCTACTCTGTTACACACTAGAACATCTCTGTCAGACCCATGCATAGATAACTTTGATGGTCTCTTCTGCTCTGTTTATGGAATGCACATTTATGTAAAATGGGAAAATATATTTTTCATGCCTGCAATACACATAAAGTACATTTTGCAAATTCCCACAAGTCTGCAGAAGACAAACGTCTCCCTAATCCTGGAGAGATTCAAAAAATCTACACTGCAACATCAACTCCGAGCAAACTTTGCAACCTACATTATGTAATGATACAGATTACTTAAGACCATAATACATAGGAGCAGAATTAGGCCATTCAGCCCAATGAGTCTGCTCCACCATTCCATCATGGCTGATCCTGGATCCCACTCCACCCCATACCACTGCCTTTTTGCCAAATCCTTTGATGCCCTGACTAATCAGGAAACTATCAACTTCTGCCTTAAATATACCCACAGACTTGGCCTCTGCCACAGTTTGTTGCAGAGCATTCCACAGATTCACTACTGTCTGGTTAAAAAAAAATCCTCCTTGCATCTGTACTAAAAGGTCACCCCTCAATTTTGAGACTATGCCCTTAGTTCTGGATATCCCCACCACAGGAAATATCATCTCCACATCCACCCTATCTAGTCCTTTCAACATTCGGTAGGTTTCAATGAGATCCTGCACATGAGTACAGGTCCAAAGATGCCAAACGTTCCTTGTATGTTAACCCCATTCATTCCCGGAATCATCCTCATGAACCTCCACTGGACTCTCTCCAATGACAACACATCTTCTCTAAGATATGGGGCACAAAACTGTTGACAATACTCAAAGTGCAGCCTTATAAAGCCTTAGCATTATCTCCTTACTTTTATATTCCCCTTGAAGTAAATGCCAACATTGCATTTGCCTCCTTTACCATGGACTCAACCTGTAAATTAACCTACTGGCAGTCTTGCACTAAGTGCCTCTGCACCTCTGATGTTTGAGCTTTCTGTCCATTTAGATAAAAGTCCTCACTATTACCAAAACGCAGGATCATGCATTTCCCAACACTGCATTCCATCTGCCACTTTTTTGCCCATTATTCCATTTTGTCTAAGTCTTGTTGCAATTATATTGCTTCCTCAGCACTACCTACCCCTCCATCTATCTTCGTATCTGCAAACCTTGCCACAAAGCCACCAATTCCATCATCCAAGTTATTGAAAAACAATGTGGAAAGTAGTAGTCACAATACTGACCCCTGCGGAACACCACTAGTCACAGGCAGCCAACCAGAAAAGGCTCCTTTTATTCCCACTCTCTGTCTCCTGCCTGTCAGCCATTCCTCTATCCATGCCAGTATCTTTCCTGTAATGCCATAGGACTTTTATCTTGTTAAACAGGCTCCTGTGCAGCACCTTATCAAACGTCTGCTGAAAATCCAAGTAAGTGACATCCACTACCTTCCTTTGTCCACCCTGTTTGTTACTTCTTCGAAGAACTGTAACAGATTTGTCAGGCAAGATTTCCCTTTTCAGAAACTATGCTGACTTTAACTTAATTTATCATTAGTCTGCAAGTACCCCGAAACGTCATCCTTAATAATAGAATCCAACACTTCCCCAATCACTGAGGTCAGGCTAACTGGCCTATAATGTATAAATTATTTCATTTTTTAAATTTATTGAGATACAGTGCAAAATAGATTTCTGCCCCTTTGAGCCATGCCGCCCAGCGACCCCTGATTTAGCCTAATCATGGGACAAATTACAGTGACCAATTAACCTATCAACTGGTACGTTCTTGGACTGTGGGAGGAAACTGGGGCACCCAGTGGAAACCCATGCAGACACAGGGAGAACGTACAAACTCCTTACAGACAGTGGCAGGGATGACACCTCCATGTAGGCCAGACTAGATTATTGAATAATTATTGAGTAAATTAAGTATTTACATTTACAGTGTCCCCATTTGGAAGTTTTCATATTTTACTGTTTTACAACATTGAATCATAATGGATTTAATTTGGCTATTTTTGACACTGATCAACAGAAGATGACTCTTTAGTGTCAAAGTGATCAAAATTAATTACAAATATAAAACACAAAATAAGTGATTGCTTAAGTATTTACCCCTCTTTAATATGACACACCAAATTATCATCGGTGCAGCCAATTGTTTTATAAGTCATATAATTAATTAAATGGAGATCTGTGCACTGAGGGTGTTTCAAATGATTGTAGTAAAATTACACCTGTATCTGGAAGACCAACTGCTGGTGAGTCAGTATCCTGGCAGAAACTACACCATGAAGACAAAAGGACACTCCAAGCAACTATGCAAAAAGGTTCATGAAAAACACGTCAAGAGATGGATACAAGGACACTTCCAAGTCACTGAATATCCACAAGAAATGGAAAGAATATTGGTCAACTGTAAATCTACCTAGAGCAAGCCGTCCTCAAAAACTGAGTGTCTATACAAGAAGGAAACAAGTGAGGGAGGCCACCAAGAGACCCATGAGAACTCTGGAGGATTTATAAGCTTCAGTGGCTGAGATGGGAGAGACTGCACATACAACAACTGTTGCCCGGTGTACCACCAGTCACAGCTTTATGGGAGAGTAGCAAAGAGAAAGACACTGTTGAAAAAAACTCATGAAATCTCAGCTAGAGTTTGCCAGACAGCAGGAACTTGCAAGCATAAATTGGAAACAGATGTTCTCAGGGAAATGTATGGAGAAATGTGGGAAATGCTCAGGGGATATTTGTGTGGCATTTTGCATAGGTACGTTCCAATGAGACAGGGAAAGGATGGTAGGGTACAGGAACCGTGGTGTACAAAGGCTGTTAAAAATCTAGTCAAGAAGAAAAGAAAAGCTTATGAAAGGTTAAAAAAAACTAGGTAATGATAGAGATCTAGAAGATTATAAGGTGAGCAGGAAGGAGTTTAAAAGAGAAATTTGGAGAGCCAGGAGGGGCCATGAGAAGGCCTTGGCAAGCAGGATTAAGGAAAAGCCCAAGGCATTCTACAAATATGTGAAGAACAAGAGGATAAGATGTAAGAGAATAGGACCAATAAAGTGTGACAGTGGAAAAATGTGTATGGAACTGGAGGAGATAGAGATACATAATGAATACTTCGCTTCAGTATTCACTACAGAAAAGGATCTTGGCGATTGTAGGGATGGCTTATGAAAAGATTGATCATATAGACATTAAGAAGGAGGATGTACTGGAGCTTTAGGAAAGCAACAAGTTGGATAAGTCACCAGGACCGTATGAAATGTACCCCAGACTACTGTGGGAGGCGAGGGAGGAGATTGTTGATTGTCTGGCAATGATTTTTCCATCATAAATGGGGACAGGAGAGGTTCTTGAGGATTGGAGGGTTGCAGATGTTATTCCCTTAATCAAGAAAGCAAGTAGAGATAGCCCAGGAAATTATAGACCACTGAATCTTACATCAGTGGTTGGTAAATTGATGGAAAAGATCCTGAGAGGCAGCATTTTTGAACATTTGGAGAGGCATAATATGATTAGGAATAGTCAGTGTGGCTTTATCAAAGGCAGGTCATGCCTTATGAGCCTGGTTGAATTTTTTGAGGATGTGACTAAACACATTGATGAAGATAGAGCAGTAGATGTAGTGTATACGGATTTTAGCAAGGCATTTGATAAGGTAGCCCATACAAGGGTTATTGAGAAAGTAAGGAGGCATGGAATCCAAGGAGACATTGTTTTGTGGATCCAGAATTGATTTGCCCACAGAGGCAAAGAGTGGTTGTAGATGGATGATATTCTGCATGGAGCTCGGTGACCAGTGGTGTGCCTCAGGGATCTGTTCTGGGACCCCTTCTCTTCATGATTTTTATAAATGAGATGGATAAGGAAGTGGAGGGATGGTTTAGTAAATTTGCTGATGACACAAAGGTTGGGGGTGTTGTGGATAATGTGGAGGGCTGTTAGATGTTACAGTGGGACATTGATAGGATGCAAAAACTGGGCTGAGAAGTGGCAGATGGAGTTTAACCCAGATAAGTGTGAGGTGGTTCATTTTGGTAGGTCAAATATGATGGCAGAGTATAGTATTAATGGTAAGACTCTTGGTAGTATGGAAGATTAGAGGGATCTTGGGGTCCAAGTCCATAGGACGCTCAAAGCTGCTGTGCAGGTTGACTCTGTGGTTAAGAAGGCATACAGTGTATTGGCCTTCATCAATCGTGAAATTGAGTTTAAGAACCAAGAGATAATTTTGCAGCTATATAAGACCCTGATCAGACCCCACGTGAAGTACTGTGCTCAGTTCTGGTCACCTCACTATAGGAAGGATGTGGAAACTATAAAAAGGGTGCAGAGGAGATATACAAGGACATTGCCTGGTTTGGGGAACATACCTTATGAGAATAGGTTGAGTGAACCCGGTCTTTTCTTCTTGGAGTGGTGGAGGATGAGAGGTAACCTGATAGAGGTGTATAAGATGATGAGAGGCATTGATTGTGTGGATATCAGAGGCTTTTTCCCAAGGGCTGAAAAGGCTAACATGAGAGGGCACAGTTTTAAGGTGCTTGGAAGTAGCTACAGAGGAGATGTCAGGAACAAGTTTCTTACTCAGAGAATGGTGAGTGCATGGAATGGGCTGCTGGCGATGCTGGTGGAGGCAGATATGATAGGATCTTTTAAGAGACTCCTGGACAGGTACAAGGAGCTTAGAAAAATAGAGGGCTATGGGTAACCTTAGGTAATTTCTAAATAAGTACATGTTCGGCATAGCATTATGCTGTAGATTTTCTATGTTTCTATGTGAGAGACTCTGAAGTCAGCTGGAAGAAAGTTCTATGGTCTGATGAAACCAGAATCGAGCTTTTTGGCCATCAGACCAAAAGTTTTGTTCGGCATAAGCCAAACACTGCACATCATCAAAAAAACACCATTTCTACCATGCTGTGGTGATGCTTCACCGTAGCAAGCCTTGGAAGGCTTGTGAAGGTAGAGGGTAAAATGAATGCAGCACAATACAGGGAAATCCTGGAGGAAAACCTAATGCAGTTTGCAAGAGAACTGTGACTTGGGAGAAGTTCTGTTTTCCAGAAAGACAGTGACCCCAAGCATAAAGCCTAAGCTACACAAGAATGGCTTAAAAACAACAAAATTAATGCCCTACAAGTCGTCAAGTCGCTTTTTATTGTCATTTCAAACATAAACTGCTTGTACAGTACATAGTAAAAATGAAACAACATTCCTCCAGGACCCTGGTGCTACACAAAACAACACAAAACTAAACTAGCCTATGTGAGACAACTCAAGGGTACACTAGACTACGTAAAATAACACAAAAACTGCATTAGACTACAGACCTACACAGGACTACATAAAATGCACAAAACAGTGCAGGGCAGTACAATAATTAATTAATTAATTAATAAACAAGACAATAGGCACAGTAGAGGACAAATCTCAATATAATAATAAATGATGTAGATGTCAGTCTAGACTCTGGGTATTGAGGAGTCTGATGGTTTGGGGGAAGAAACCATTGCACAGTCTGGTTGTGAGAGCCCAAATGCTTCGATACCTTATGCCCGATGGTTGGAGGGAGAAGAGTTTGTATGAAGGGTTTGTGGGGTCCTTCATAATGTTGTTAGCTTTGCAGGTGCAGCGTGTAGTGTAAATGTCTGTAATGGTGGGAAGAGAGACCCCGATGATCTTCTCAGCTGACCTCACTATCTGCTGCAGGGTCTTGTGATCCGAGATGGTGCAATTCCCAAACCAGGCAGTGATGCAGCTGCTCAGGATGCTCTCAATACAACCCCTGTAGAATGTGATGAGGATGGGGGTTGGGAGATAGACTTTCCTCAGCCTTCGCAGAAAGTAGAGACGCTGCTGTGTTTTCTTAGCTATGGAGCTGGTGTTGAGGGACCAGGTGAGATTCTCCGCCAGGTGAACATCAAGAAATTTGGAGCTCTTAACAATCCCAAAGGAGGAGCCAGCAATGTTCAACGGGGAGTGGTCACTCCATGCCCTCCTGAAGTCAACAACCATCTCTTTTGTTTTGTTAACATTCAGAGACAGGTGGTTGGCTCTGCACCAGTCCGTTAGCCGCTGCACCTCCTCTCTGTAAGCTGACTCATCGTTTTTGCTGATGAGACCCACCACGGTCATGTCATCGGCGAACTTGATTATATGGTTCGAGCTGTGTGTTGCAGCACAGTCGTGGGCCAGCAGAGTGAACAGCAGTGGACTGAGTACACAGCCCTGGGGAGCCCCTGTGCTCAGTGTGATGTTGTTGGAGATGCTGCTCCCGATCTGGACTGATTGAGGTCTCCCAGTCAGGAAGTCTAGGATCCAGTTGCAGAGGGAGGTGTTCAGGCCCAGTAGGCTCAGCTTTCCAATCAGTTTCTGAGGGATGATTGTGTTGAATGCTGAACTGAAGTCTATGAACAGCATTCGAACGTATGTGGCCAAGCCAGTGTTCAGATCTCAATCCATTTGAGAATTTGTGGCTTGAAAAGGCCTGTTCATTCACAATTTCCATGTAATCTGACAGAGCTTGAGCAGTTTTGTAAAGAAGAATGGGGAAAAATTGCAGTGTCCAGATGTGCAAAGCTGATAGAGACCTATCCACACAGACTCAAGTCTGTATTGCTGCCAAAGGTGCCTCTACTAAACACTGACTTGAAAGGGGTGAATAATTATGCAGTCAACTATCTTGTGTTTATATTTGTAATGACTTTATATTACTTTGTAAAGATGTTTTCACTTTGACACAAAAGAGTATTTTTCTGTTGATCAGTACTAAAAATTAAATCCACTGTGATTCAGTGTTGTAAAAGAATAAAACATAAAAACTTTTAAGGGGTGTGAATACTTTTTATAGGTGCTGTATCTTTTTAATCCTCTCAGGTCCTTCCTGAAACATCATCCAACAAAACAAGAGCTGTTTTCTCAGTAGCTGAATGCACCTTTTATTCTGTAAAATAAACAAAAAGAAAGTCCTATGATCTGCAGTCTTACTTGAGGATCACTCCTTATGCCTTTTACAATTAGTTAAATAACTAATTTACATTCTGATAATACTTTTGATCAGAAATAACATCTTGGCACACCCCTTTTAATAATAAACTGCAGAAGACAGGGTTTTATGATGCTGCTACCTAATGCATGCAACAGCTCACTGGTAGTTCGAAAGGTAAGAAATTTGACTTAAACCATTACTAACAACATCTTTTCTGAAGTAAATTGTGGTACACTATCACCGCAAACAATGAAGAAGCAAGAGGAGGTGAAGTTGATTCGAAGGATGGGCCGTGCGGGTGCACCGCAAAGCTGAAACGCAACATGTTCAAGACGAGGTCACGGCCAGAGTCGGTGTCGCTGTTGGAGTTGGAGTAAGTGAACTGGAGAGGAGTCAATGCGGAAAAGTCTCAATGCCCATCCACCTAACCTAGGTGCAAGGTTGGATTGCTCCAAGGGTGAGGTCAAGAACGGCTTCAGGTTGTGTAGCCCAAGCATGTCACTGCGCCAGCCTAGGTAGACTGGAAGGCCCAAGGGTCAGGACTGGAGACGAGGGTGGGGCTGATTTTGCTTGCCCTCCCGCGATGTTCATTGTTTTTTGTGCGAAGGATGGGGTTGGGGGTTTGGGGTTTGTTGTTCCAGCTGCTGTTTTTCATGTGAGCTGTTTTTTAGTTTTTTGTATGAGGGGGGGGATATGAGTTTTGGGATTGCGAGTTTTGTTTCATTTTCCTTTCCATGCCGGGGGGATGGTTGATGTCTTTCCTTCCAGTGACTCCTGTGATTTTTCTGTATTCCATGGCTATCTGGAGAAGACAGATACCAGAGTTGCAAAGTACATGCATACTTTGGCAATAAAATGAACTTAAGAATAATTCATGTATTAATTTACACTCAGTGGCCACTTTATTGGGTATACCTGTACACCTGCTCATTAATGCAGATGTCTTCTCAGCCAATCATGTGGTAGCATAAAAGCATGCAGACAAGGTCAAGGGGTACAGTTGTTGTTCAAACCATACATCATAATGGGGAAGAAATGTGATCTAAGTGTCTTTGACTGTGGAATGATGGTTGGTGCCAGTTGAGGTTGTTTGAGTATCTCATAAAATGCTGATCTCCTGGGATTTTCATGCACAACAGACTTAGGGTTTACAGAAAGTGGCACAAAAACAAAGGAAAAAAAACATCCAGTGACCTGCAATTCTGTGAGCAAAAATGTGTTCTTAATGAGAGGTCAGAGGAGAATGGCCAGACTGGTTCCAACTAACAGGAAGGCGACAGTAACTCAAATAACCATACGTTCCAACAGATTCATGTAAAAGAACATCTCTGAAAGCACAATACATCGAACCTTGAGGTGGATGGGCAACAGCAGTAGAAGACCATGAACATACACTCCGCGGGTACTTCATTACAGTTGAGGAGATACTGTACTTACACATGAGAATAAACTTGGCATGAGAGCAGTACTGTCATTGGTGCTGAGAGACTGTGTCTGAGTAAGCTGACAATGTATCCCACTAAACGATGGGGTGCAGCTTGGAGCCATGCGAGAGGTCCTAACTACACCTTTGATTTGGAGGAAGTGATTGGAATGAAGAAGAAGATATTCGGCATAATAATTGGTTCAACCATGTGCAATAATGTGTTGGTGGTGAGGAATTGGTTCAAGGAAGAAGTGGTGGTGGGGAGGAAAGGTGGCTCCAGACTAAGTTCATACCCTTGCATGCAGGGGCAGCAAGGGTTCAGGGATAATAGCCATTACAGACTTGACAGTGAAGGAAACAGGCAGGTGTTGCTATGGCAGTAGAAAAGTACAGGGTGAGTGTTGCCCAACAAATACAAATGCTGGAGGAAATCAACCTGTCATATAGCATCTACGGAGGGGAATAAACTGTTGATGTTTCGAGCCAACCTTCGTCGGGATTGGAAAGTGACAGAATTCAGAAAAGGGGCAGAAGTCTGGCTTGTGACCCCCTTCCTTTCCAGTGTGTGTATGTTGCTCAACATTGCAAAATCTCTTGCATTCATGCGTGTTGCCTCTTTGGTTCCAGGATCATTGGTGCCACAGAATAGCTGCAGGTGAGCAGCCAAAGGTCTGAGCCCACACTGTACGAGTGACATCGGTAAATAAAGATGAAGTTTTGCAACATGAAGTTAAGGAGTTAGATTGCAGATTAAAGAGCAGGGCCCCTAAAATTGCAATTGCTAGATTCTTCATGTGCCATGTGTCTGTGAGGTCAGATGAATATTTGGCTAAAAGAACAATGTAGAAAGAAGGTCTTTAGATTTCTCAATCAGCAGAGCCCCTGCTGGGAAATGTGGGACATACACAAGTTGGACAGTTTGCATCTGAACTGAAATAGGTCCAAACACCTCGCAAGGATGTTTTCCAGTGCTTTTAGGGGATGATTTAAACTAATCTGTCAGAGAAATGAGTAGATGTATATTAAGGGAAATGGGTGGTGGGATGGGAGGTGCTGTCAAATACAGAAAAAATAAACTGATTCAGTTTTATAGGCAGAGCCGGATATGGACATGATAAGGCACATGGGAGAAATATTAAATAAAGTTGCATCAATTTTAAAGAGTCAATTTCAAAGGAGTCTGACCAATAAGGCATATCTTCAATCTCTCACTGCTGTAATAAGAGGTTCCCACCTGTTTCAAAAGGCTGATAATCATACCAGTGTTGAAGAAGAGCAGGGTGAGCTGCCACAATGACTATCTTCCAGTTGCACTCATATCTACTGTGATGAAGTGCTTTGAGAGTTGGTCATGAAGTTGAGAGTTGGTCTGCACATGAGAACACAACATTTTTGCTAACACAAAGGACTGCACTGGCAACTCAGCATTCCAGGTTATCAACTTAGTGGCCATTTCATTTGGTACACCTTCTCGTTAATGCAAATATCTAATCAGCCAACCGTGTGGCAGCAACTCATTGTATTATAGCATGCAGACATAATCAAGAGCTTTAGTTGTTGTTCAGACCCAAAATCAGAACAGGGAAAAAATTTGGTGCCAGACAGGGTGGTTTGAGTATCTCAAAAACTGTTAATCTCCTGGGATTTTCATGCACCACAGTCTGTAGAATTCACAGAGAATAGTGCAGAAAGCTAAAAAAAAATCCATTGAGCAGCAGTTCTGAGGACAAAAATGCCCTTGTTAATGAGAGACAACAGAAGAGGATGGCCAGACTCAATCAAACTTGCTAGACAATAAGACGACAAGAAATCATTTTGCCTTCTGTTGGTTTTTAAAAGCTTCCTAATCCTCTAGAATCCCACTATTTTTTGCTTGATTACAAGCCCTCTCCTTGGCTTTTATGTTGACTTCGACTTCTGTCATCAGCCATGGTTGTGTCATCCTGACAGGAAGGCGAACAATGACTAAAATTACCACGAATTACAACAGCGGTGTGCAGAAGAGCATCTCTGAATGTACAACTGGTTGAGCCTTGAAGTGGATGAGCTACAACAGCAGAAGACCACACCAAGTTCCATTCCAGTTGCCACTTCATTAAGCACACTCCTTACCTAATAAAGTGGCCAGTGAGAGATGAATCTTTAGACCTGACCATGGGAATGGAGAATGTGAAAGTAGAGGAAACATTGCAATATTGTTTAAGGAATCCGTCACTGTCTTAATGATAAGGATGTCTTAGAAGGTTCTTCAAATGAGGTCAAACCAACTGAATTTAGGAATAAAAAGGGCAAACACTCACTTGTGGTAAATTAAGGCCTCCTGTCAGTCAACAGGAGGGAGGAAAGCAGATATGAAGACGTATGTACAGTATCACGGAGAAATTAAATAGAGTTACAGCAGAAGGGCATTTCAACTTCCCTAATATTAACTAGGATTACTTTACAACAGAAATAGTAGAGGGGTGGAATGTTTTTAGGAGTGCCCATGAGAACATAGCAAGCCAGTAGGGACCATCCTTGGAGAAGGATCAATAGTGGAGCTAATCTTGGGGAGTATTGCTAGGTAAGCGGTTGACAGGTCTGTGGTAGAGCACGTAGAAGATAGTGACCATTACTCATAAGCTTTGAGGCTGTTACAGAAAAGAATGAGGCCCTGTATTAGGGAAAGGCTGATAAAGACAGCAAAAGTAGACTGGGAGAAATTACTTCCAGACATTTTGAAACAGATAAATGGGAGTCATTCAAAAGTGAAACAATGAGAGTTCAAAACCATGTCCTTATAACAGTGACAGGTATGGGCAGCAAGTGTAAGGGGCTTCAGATGCAAGTGGGAAGATTGGACGGGGTCAAAGTAGGAAGAGCTATATTTGGTGGGGGAAAAAGCAGAATGAAGCAAAAATTCTGTTTGTGGATCTTCAGTGAGAGGCAGAGATGAGCAGCGTTGGGTGGAGAGACTAATCGGCTGGAAGCTGAGGAAGGAAGATCATTTGAGAAAATTAAGCTTATAATGATCTGAGAGACAGTGGCCTGACGTACAATGGTGGAGTTATAATCTGGAGGGATGTATGAGGGAGGTCCTAACGAAGGGTCTCGGCCCGAAACGTCGACAGTGCTTCTCCTTATAGATGCTGCCTGGCCTGCTGTGTTCCACCAGCATTTTGTGTGTGTAGGAGGTATGAGGAAATGCTTGAGGACGAATGTCTGGCTTCTGCAGCACAGGGATCAGTCTGTCTGACCAGAACATATTACATTTGTCAGTGGCATTGATAACAATATTGGGATTTTTTTTCCCTGAGTGAATGGAGTCCTGTTGGTTCAGAAGTGGGTTGGTGAGAATGACCAATGGGAATGGGAAAGTCATTGCAATCTTTGTCCCAGCAGCAGAAAGCAAAGAATAGATCTAGAAAGGACAAGAGGCTGGGACTCCAGATGGAATGGGAAATCTGGAAATGAGGGAAGTGGTCTGTTATCCGCAGTGCAGCTATTCATTCCACAATAACCTTGAGATTTTATCTAGCAGCATACATTGTTCAAGCAGAGCCTGCACATACCAAGTGTTTTAATTCAGTCATTTTATCCCAGTAATCATCACTGGGTGAAGTTTCACCCTTCAGAAATCTGCCCTGCACTGCTGTGTATTATTCAGCTGATGTACACTTGGTGTCAGTTATGTAACTGGCCACATCAGGTGTTGCAAGTGGAACAATTACTCCTTCACCTATATAAACTGGAGCCCTTGAATGATCATACAGGAATCTAGGAGCAGACCATTTTGAAATGCCAATGAGACATCAGTTAAAGATTTTCCATTCTGACTGTGATGACTTAAACACATTTGCCAGCTTCAGGATTGTGAAATCTCATTACTGGTTGTTTCATCGCTGACTGCACAGGACTCAGTTGGAAAGATCAGCACATGGGAGATTAGGAAGGTCAGGTCCCTCCCTAATGTTATCCCTCACCTTTTCTGCAGCATCTGAAGATTTCCTGACATCCTTCCACTTGATCATATTGTTGTATAGTGGGAGCTTCTCTTGTGACGCCTATCAGAATATCAGTACTTCCAGTTGAACTTTGTCTTGTTGTGGGGTTTCCTAGCCGTCAGTCTGTAGTTTTGTATTGCCATGTGCTCTTGTTTGTTTTCGTGTTCCTGTCCCCACTCCTGCTCTGCTCCAGTCCCTATATTACTGAGTGCTCTGCCTCCCACCTGTTTCTCATTATTACCTGTTTTGCTGCCACTTGTGTCTCATTGTGCTCCACCTATCATCTGCCTCTCTGTTTATTGCTCAGTGTATTTCAGTCCTGTGTTTTCACCTGTTTGTTGCCAGATTGTGCCAGTGAGTTTTTGTGAGCCTTTCCAGCATTTGTATCCGAACTCTGTCTGTCGGAATATTGACTGAGCCTGTTTCCCACTTCTGGTTCTTGGATTTCTCTGGAATTTTTTATCTCTGCCCGAACTTTGATGCTGACAGTACACTCTGGCCAGAATGGATCCAGCAGGCCCTGGTTGTCTGAGAGCTACCCTGGAACAACAGGGAGTGATGTTGGGGAGACACCAGAACCAGCTGAACTCGGTGTTCAGGGCAGTGGAGTCGCTTTCTGCCAATGTAGCCGATCTTGTGGCCCAGGATCAGTCACTGCATTTGTCCCAGAGCGCCCATCAACATTCTGCAACTGCATCTGCTGCCCTGCCCTCTGCGTCCTTGCATGCTCCCCCCGTCCAAGAGCCCTGTCTGCCTCCTCCAGAAAAGTACTCAGGTGAGCCTGGTACTGCTGCTCTTTTCTTTCCCATTTTTGAATTGCAACCAACAAAATTTCTGACTGATCGAGCCAAGGTAGCCTACATCATCACTCAACTGTCCAGTTGGGTGAGAGAATGGGGAACGGCTGTCTGGGAGGCAGGTTCCCCTTTCTGCAGTAGTTTTCAGTTATTTTCTGAGGAGATGAGAAAAGTGTTTGATCGCTGCAAACATGGGAGAGAGGCTGCTCGCGAAATTCTGCACATGCACCGGGGGTGCAGATCCGTGTCAGATTACACCATAGAGTTCCAGACCCTAGCCACCTCCAGCAGCTGGAATTCGGAGACGCAGTACAACACCTTCCCGAACGGCATCTCCGAAGACATCCAGAGATGAACTGCTCACCCAGGACCTTCCTGCCACCTTTGAAGCCCTGGTGGATTTGGCCATCCATATTGATGTTTGCCTTCAGCAGTGCCAAAGAAGGAGGGTTTGCAGAGGGTCCCTAGGGGTGCTGGGTGAGTTCCAAGCTCCTCGTCAGTCTATACTACCCTGCCATTTGCCTCCATCTACAATTCCTGTTCCAGAGCCCGAAGTTACGAAGGTTGACTGTACCCGCCTGACACTGACTGAAAGACAAAGGCGAATCAGCACCCGTTCCTGTCTGTACTGTGGCCAACCAGGCCACTTCATCTCCACTCACCCAGGAAGAGCCAAGTGCTCACCAGTAGGACGAGGAGTACTGATGAGCATGACCCCTGTCCAGCCCTCCTCAACACCACTCGCTCTCATACCTGCTTCTCTGGAGTGGGGCGTCCAACGGTGAACAGTCTCCGCCTTAGTCTATTCTGGTGCAGAGAGGTGTTTTTTCAATTCTGCCTCGGCTGCCCAATGGGAGTTACCCACGTTTGTTCTCCAGTCACCATTTGGGGCCAACACCTTTAATGGTCAGAGACTGGCCAACATCACCCATGTCACGGCCCTGGTGAGTCTCAGTTTATCCGGCAACCATCATGAACAGTTAACCCTTTATGGTGTTGACTCTTCTCAAGCTCCCATTGTCCTGGGCCATCCCTGGTTAGTTAAACACAACCCCCACATTGACTGGCTCAGTCACAAGACTCTAGGCTGGAGCCCATTCTGTCACTCCCACTACCTCCACCATGTTCAGATCTCCTTGTCTCCAAGCCCAGAACCCCCTGAGGAATTTCTGGACCTTAGTACCATCCCTTCTGAATACATGGACCTTAAGGCTGGGTTTACCAAGTCCTGGGCCATTTCCCTACCACCTCATCGTCCATATGATTGTGCCATTGGCCTCTTGCCTGGCACATCTCCCCCAGGGGACCGCCTGTATTCCCTATCCGTACCTGAAACAGAAGCCGTGAGTAAGTACGTTCAAGAGTCTTTGGCTGCAGGCGTCATCCGGCCATCTTCCTCCCCTGCTGGTGCTGGTTTTCTCTTTGTTCAATAGATGTACGGCTCCTTGCGTCCATGCATTGATTACCGGGGACTGAATGAAGTCACTGTTAAGAACTGTTACCATCTTCCGCTCATGAGCTCAGCATTTGAACTACTGCAAGGAGCTTCAATTTTCACCAAGCTTGATCTCCGTAATGTCTACCATCTTGTCTGCATCCGCGAAGGGGATGAGTGGAAGATGGCCTTCAACAGCACCTCAGGCCATTATGAGTGTCTGGTCATGCTATTCAGTCTCACCAATGTCCCCGCTGCCTTCCAAGCCCTGGTAAATGACGTTCTCAGGGACATGCTGAACCAATTTGTCTTGTGTATCTCAACGACAATTTGATTTTTTTTTTCCAAGTCCCTTGCTGAACACACAGGTCACGTTCGCAGAGTTCTCCAGTGCCTTCTGGAGAACCAGCTCTTTGTGAAGGCTGAGAAATGTGAGATTTATTACAATACCGTCTCCTTCCTGGGGTATGTAATTTCCGGCGGTTCCATTCAGATGGACCAACAGGAGGTCAAGGCGGTAGTCGAATGACCCCAACCTTTGACTCGTCGGGAGTTGCAATGCTTCTTGGGCTTTGCTAACTTCTATTGCCGCTTCATCAGAAATTACAGTACACTGGCTGTACTGCTCACTGCTCTTACCTCATCGGCTGTCAGATTCTCCTGGTCCCCTGCTGCTGAGAAAGCATTCTCTGACCTGAAGGAACGTTTCACCTCTGCCCCCGTCCTGATTCAACCCAACACTGACAGGCAGTTCATTGTGGAGGTGGATGCGTCTGACATTGGCGTAGGAGCTGTTCTCTCTCAGTGCTCGGCCAAGGATGAGATGGTACACCCCTACGCCATCTTCTCCCACCGCCTCACTCCCACAGAGCAGAATTACGATGTCGGAAACAGGGAGCTGCTGGCTGTGAAGCTAACTCTGGAGGAGCTGAGGCATTGGCTGCAGGGAGCCAAGGTGCCATTCTTAGTCTGGACTGATCACAAGAATCTGGAATATATCCATACGGCCAAGCATCTCAATTCCTGTCAAGCTTGTTAGTCCTTGTTTTTCTCAAGATTCAATGTTACTCTGTCCTTCCACCCCATTTCCAAGAATGGAAAACCTGATGCCCTCTCCCAAAGATTTCCCTCCTCTGAGACCCCTGAGGTCCCTGATGTCATCCTCCCTGCTCACTGCCTCGTGGGTGCAGCGCAATGGAACATTGAATCCATTGTGCAAGCTGCTCAACGGAGCGAGGCAGCCCCTAGTCAATGCCCCACTAACCGTGTTTATGTACCCAGCTCTGTCCGCACACAGGTATTGTAGTGGGGTCATATTTCCCGATTATCCTGTCACATTGGAACCAAGCGTACTCAGGCCTTTGGTTGTTCTAGTGGCCCTCCATTGGAGATGACATCCACAACTTCCTCTCAGCCTGCTCGGTCTGTGCTCAAGGCAAGAACTCTAACCAGTCACCTATTGGTCTGTTACAACCCTCGTTTACCCCAAGGGTACCCTGGTTCCACAGTGCCCTGGATTTTGTCACTGGTCTTCCCCCATCAGATGGTAACACCACCTCCTCCACAGCTCATCGATGGGTCAGAGGCCTTCACGGTGCGTCAGCTGATGGACGTTCATCACCGAGGCTATGACCTCCAGTACTTTGTGGAGTAGGAGGGCTACGGTCCTGAGGAGAGGTGCTGGGTCCCCGCCCGTAACACTGCCAGCACCCAGCTCTACCTGCTGTGACGCCAGGAGGCGTCCGTGGGTGGGTACTGTCAGTGCCTCCAGTTGAACTTCGTCTTTTTGTGTGTCTCCCCCTAGCCGTCAGTCTGTGGTTTGTATTGCTATGAGCTCTTGTTTGTTTTCATGCCCCATGTGCTCCTGTCCCCACTCCTGCTCTGCTCCGGCCCCTGTATTACTGAGTACTCCGTCTCTCACCTGTTTCTCATTATTACCTGTTCTGCTGTCATCTGTGTCTCATTGTGCTCCACTTATCATCTGCCTCTCTGTTTATTGCTCAGTGTATTTTAGCCCTGTGTTATCACCTGTTTGTTGCCTGATTGTGCCAGTGAGTTTTCCTGAGCCTTTCCAGCATTCATATCTGAACTCTGTCCAACTGAATATCGATTCTGCCTGTTTCCTGATTCTGGTTCTTGGATTTCTCTGGAATTTTTGATCTCCACCTGAATTTTGATGCCGACTTTGTTGCCCCTCTGGATTTGCCACTCAGTAAATATCACAGTGCGCACAGTACTTGGTCTGTGATTGGGTCCCTGCTTCAGCACCCTGACACAGAAACCCTACAGGCCCCATTTTAGCACCTGATCTGGGACAAAACACCATAGCACTATTTTCAAAACATTTTTATTCTGTGATAAACTGGGTACCACTATTGGATGCAGTACACGTGGTACTACATTTTACTCTTTAATGAAAAGACTATTCAGGGTCAAATAAAAACCTGTTTTAAAGGTATAATTTACTCTCTCTGGAATATTAATTACAAAGCCTGATCCGACGATGTTAAATCCGATGGTGGATGACAGTTGTCTGTTTAAACAAAATGTCTCACCTCAGGAATATTTACCTGGCACTGCATTTCGGTTTGATTCAATTTCAATGAAATCTCATTCCTCAAGGAAAATGGTGGGTCTATCGCAAATCCCACAACATGAGTGGCTTTGCAGCTGAAGCATTTGTGCATCTGGTTAAATAAAAACTAAAGCTGCCCAGACAGGATACTGGTTGGAGGTGTAGTAAGCAGCAAGCTGAAGACATGAGCAGTCAGCAGAATGGCAACATGGGCAGAGGACTCAAACAATACCTTTACCTGAGAAGAGGCAATGTAAACAAAATGGAGCAATTATTAAAAAAGGCTGCATGAATAAAAAGATCCAGAAAGATGGCAAGACAAATGGTGGAAGTTGATAGCAGAAACAGCATTAACATGCAAAAAAGGAGATAAATATGTAAATACAAATACAGGATTGCAGAAAGAGCAGAGGACTGAATTAACTAGTTACTCTACCAAGGAGCTGGTGCAGGCTCAATGAGATGTTTTTCTATGCCGTATAATTCTCTGTTATAATTTACACTCCATCAACAGTCTGAATTTAGTACAATCGATCCAACATTATTTTTAAACTGCTGGATGAAACTGGTGGAAGCAATTATCTGTTGCTGTTATCATTCTGCCAACAATATATACAGCTAATGAATGGGATCATTGAAAGGGTGTTTATAGATTCAATTTTAAATAGCCTCCGAGCAATCACAGTACAGCTCTGGGAGGGATAGCCACAGGAAATGGTTATTTTGAGATAACAAGTACTGGAATTTACTTATTCCTGCTGTGGTAATGACCATGCCAGATACAATTCCTCCTGAGCAGACTATCCAATAATATTTTGGCATTCTGTCATCCGTGCAGCGCTTTTCTCCTGTTGGCAGGCCCGAATTGTTGGCTACCACAGCTTCTTTGAGCTGTGTGTATGTGTGTTAAATCTGTCACAGTATAGGGGTGAGTAGGGGCAATTATTTTTCAAGTGTAAGAATATTTGGCACCAAGAAGAAATAATTGAGGTCCACAGGCTTACATTTCAATCTCTTAAGTGAATACACCTCAGGCACAGATCCAATCAGGAAGAGGAGAGGGAGTTGCAGAAGGTGGCGTTGTTCCGAAACACTAATGAGTTTCCATGGGCCAGATGGAGATCTTCAGCCAAAACGGACAACAGGGGTCTCGAAGCAGCAGGCCACTCAAGAACAGAAGAGAAAGCGGCACAGGAGGTGCTGAGCTGTTCAGTAAGTTTGTAGCTAATCTGTTATTCCAGCATCATTTTTCTCCATTTCCCTATGACTTCTGATTCCCTTAATGCCCAAAAGTCTTAGGATGCAGTGGTGATGACTATGCAATAAGATTTTCAAATTAAAGATACCGAGCCAATCCAGGTCAGTAACGACAGAGTGGAAAGTGCCTAGAACTTGATGCAGAGTGGGATACAAGCAGTGAGGTTTGTAATGAACTGAGAAGGCTGAGAGCTGGTGAGGCATACAGAGTAATTGAATTATAATGTTCAATTTCATATTCTCTGAACCAGGAGGACAGACTGTTTCTGTAATGAATTATCTTTGAAAAGTGTCACACATAGCACTGGGTAAAACAAATCCCAAGAGCTCCAATTTGAAACACACTAATTGACAACCGGAATAATATTCCTGCAGCAAAATCAAAAATGGAATACATATCATATTTTGTTCTGCTTCAAACAACACTGTGAAATGAAGTAAGCTGGGAATTCCAATATAAAGAAGCCTAAATACTAGTGATGCATAGAAAATAAATATCAAAAAAAGGCAGATCCAATCCTTAGGATAGCTAAATTGGCCGAAGTCAGCCGGGAAAGCAATGAATGGGATTTCAGCTAACTTGTAAATTAATGTTAGTGCCAGATGTCGAGAGACTTACATTAATGAGGGATGACTTGTGTAAGCTACATTGGGATAAACAAAGACCCAAATCAAAGGTGGTGACGAATCAGCATTAAGAGAGAGATTGAAAATCTGGCTGAGTGATACCACATCAACAATCTCTCACTCAATGTCAGCAAGTCCAAGGAGATGATTACTGACTTCAGGAGGAGGAAACCAGAGGTCCTCGAGACAGTCCTCATTTAGGAATCAGAAGTGGAGAGAGCCAACATCTTCGGTGTAATCATTTCAGAGGACCTGTCCTAGACCCAGTACATAAGTGCAATTACGAAGAAAGCACGGCAGCACCTCTGCTTCCATAGAGGTATGGGAAGATTCGGTACGGCATCTAAATCTTTGAGAAACTTCTATAGATGTGTCATAGAGAGTATATTGACTAGCTGCATCACAGCAATGCCCTTGAACAGAAAATCCCACAAAGAGAAGTGAATACGACCTATTCCATCATGCATAAGGTTGTGTTCACCATTGAGCGCATCTACACAGAACTCTGTCACAAGAAAGCAGCATCTATCATTGAATTGAATTGACTTTATTTCTTACATCCTTCACACACGAGGAGTAAGAATCTTTATGTTACGTCTCGGTCTAAATGTGCAATCATAGTAATTTATAACAAATAGAACAGTCAATGTAACATAGAATACACTCAAATCAGAGTTAGTTAATCAGTCTGATGGCCTGGTGGAGAAGCTGTTGGTCCTGGCTTTTATGCTGCGGTGCTGTTTCCCAGATGGTAGCAGCTGGAATAGATAGTGGTTGTAGTGACTCGGATCCCCAATGATTCTTCGGGCCCCCACTGCACAGGCCATACTATCATCTTAATAATGTCATCAAGGTGATTTAGGAGCCTCAGGACTCACACCACCAAGTTCAGGAACAGTTATTACGCTTCAACCGTCAGGCTCCTGAAACAGAGGTGATGACTTCACTGAATTTCACTTGCCCCATCATTGAACATTTCCCACCAGCTATGGACTCACTTTTAAGGACTTTTCTCATGTTCTTGATATTCATTGCTTTTTTTCCTTTTCCATTTGCAGTTTGTGGTTATTTGCACATTGGTTGTCTGCCCTGTTTGGTACAGTCTTTCACTGATTCTATTATGGTTCTTGGATTTACTGGGTATGCCTGCAGGGAAACAAATCATAGTGTTGAATATGTACTTTGATAATAAATTTATTTTGAACTTTGAAATTTTGAGCTTTGTACTGAATGTTTTAATTAGCGTTGAAGGGCAAAGAATGCTTGTATACCCCCAGCTGAGAAATGAAAATTCAAGGTAAAGTGAAATTTAAATAGCGAAGTAGGGGTGCCCAAACTGAAACAAATCCCAAAACATAAGTAAGACTACTATCAAAGTAACTAGACGGTTATCAGAAGACAGATGGCTAAAGGTGGTATTAGCCACACCACGTGAAATTCAAGAGAAGAACAGCGAGCAATTGAAAGAGAAAGCACAGGACTTTTTTTCAAACATCTCATATTGCACATTGATGCTTTGTAGATTTTGAGAATGATCACGATCAAAAATAAGGTACAATACTTGGAACACGTTTTATTCTTGTAATTGAGGCCATAGTTCCAATATTATGTGATGGGCATGTGTTTACTCTGACTTACCTGAAGTAACCTCACACTTTTCAGGATCAGCTCACGCTCAGAGTCGTGGACTGGGTGCATCTTCCTCAGAAAGCTCAAGGAAACTGTAAGCCACCAGCTCATTTGTTCAACAGCTTATTGAGCTCTGCTTCAGCTCCCATGAATTGGAAACCAATTCACTTTATCCCAGTGTTTAAGAAATAAAATAAAATTGGCCTTGAACTATTTAGACCGATAACTTTATCTTCAGTAGCTGGGATATTGCTGGAAGCCTTTAGATAAGACACTCTAGGTACAGATTGTCAATTATTTGGGATATTCAGAATGATTTTTAGAAAAACATCAGTCCAGTTTTCATTTTCTCCTAAAAATTGCTTTGACAGTTATTCAGAATCTTGTACTGCAAAGCAAGAATTATTGAAGCAATGCATTACAAGTCGTGCAAAATGGTGGTGGGGCAGAGTTATATCTGATCTGAATTCACATGTAAAAGATTTCTCTTTTTAGATGTGCAGTTTTGTTCATTAAAACAAAGGTAATTATACAGGAAAGTTTGAATGGATATAAATGAAAATAAATTTGATATTTAATCATCACTTATTAGGAAACTGTATCTCAAAGGGTCTTGGACTTTATTGGCAGCTGAAGAATGTAAGAAGGCCACTCAGCCCTTTAAACCTTTTCTAGCATTCAGAAAAGTAACAAGTCAATTTTCCTGCCTGTTTCCCACAACCCTCAGCTCCCCAGTGACCAAGAATTTGCAATATAAGTTGCAGCTTGGACCCTGTATCCAGAAAACATAGTGGGTTAGTGTGTCTCCATTGACCCTGTACACTCACCTTCCAGAGAGAAGGGAAATGAGCTGGAGCTATAATGATATGGTCCTAGAGGTAACTGGGATGGGCCTCTAGGCTGGAGATATGCTGGAGATGGGAGCTGCCTCTTGCCTCTTTCTACAATAAAACTTACTAGGACGAGTAACTGAGGTTACTGCAGGGAATACCAAGAAGACACAGTATAGCTAGAGCTTGGCCTCAGTCCCCCAATCTTCCTTGTGAAAGACAGGTGCCATGGAAAAGACAATCAATTCTGTCATTTCTTGAAAGTTATATAAAAATGAAATTAAAATCCGCATGGTGCCATCATGCCATCTACTGGTAACTAACAGAATTGGTCACATTGACAGCACGGTATTTTGCAATCAGAAAAGCTCTTGGCTTCGGAGACTGATGAGGCTGTGGGGAGCTGAGGAAATCATACAACGGCAAAGGATGGAGTATGGGACGGGATGACACCATATTGAAGGTAAAGGGGTTGTGAGCAGGAGATGGAGTGAGAGAGGAGGCAGAGGCCAAAGTCAAAGTCGAGCTCGTTGTTATGTGCTTGAGTACATGTACACTCACCAATCAGAATCAGATTCAAATCACTGACATATGATGTGAGATTTATGGCTTTGTGGTAGCTGTGCAATACAAAGAGAAAAAAATCTATAAATTATAAAAATACATAAAAAAGCAAAAAAGGAGAATAAAGAGATATTGTTCATGGGTTCATGAACCATTGGGAAATCTGATGGTGGAGGTCAAGGAGCTGTTCCTAAATCAGTAAGTGTCTGTATGTCTTTAGGCTTTCTGATGGTAGTAATGAGAAGAGGGCACGTCCAGATGGTGAGGAAGATCATGTCCATTATAGAGCCGAGTCTTTAACCCTCGCAGCCTCTTGCAGTCCTGCCTTGGAGTCTCCATACCAGGCAGTGATGCAACCAAGTAGAATGCTCTGCACTGTATATCTGCAGAAATGGACAAATCCTTACCAGTCTCCTCAAACTCCAATTAAGTAGAGCTGCTGCTGTGCCTTCTTTATGATTGCATCGATGTGCTGGGCCCAGGATACATTCTCTTGAGATATTGACATCCAGGAACTTGAAAATGCTCATCCTTTCCACTGCCGATCCTGCAATGATGTCCAGTGTGTTCCCCTGACTTCCTCTTCCTGAAGAGTACAATCACTACATTGAATGCAAGGTAGAGTCGTAACACTGCTCAACTAGCTGATCCATCTCATTCAGGATTCTATTTAAGATTCTATCAACAACAATGGTGTAATTGCCAAATTTGTAGATGGCACTTGAACTATGCCTAGTCACGTAGTCATGAGTGTAGGAAGAGTAGAGCAGAAGACCAAACATGCATCCTTGATAGTGAGGTGGAGATGTTATTACCAATCCACGTTATCCACATGTGATCTCCAAATAATCTCCACTTACTTGCAGCAGTATCACAGGCACATAGCATCATATATGGTATGATATATATAGTATTCACAAGAAAAACATAAGTATACACAATTTTTACAAGAACACAATTAGAACAAAAGATATTTTCATGCAAAATGGTCATGGTGTTGTGAAACTTTAGTTATTAGGGTTTTGCCAGTTGGTTCAAAACTTCAATGGAATGCAGAATTATGTGGATTGTTATATGGTCCCTTGGGAAAATACACTGAGTTGCAGTATATAACTGTAAGTCACTTCAACAAAAATAATATTCATATTTTTCCAACTATCTTCTCCCTTTCTTCTTGCTCCTCTTTATTGGATCTACCCCTAGGCCTGGCAGCTCTTCTTCTAGACAATAGAAGCATAGGTTATTCTGTAAGGCATGTTTATGGCAAACTCATTCTACCTCTGCAAACTCAAAGTTCAAAGTAATTTATTATCAACGTGCTTACATATATGTCACTATATACAACCCTGAGATTAATTTTCTGGCAGGTGTTCACAGTGACTGCAAAGAAAGACAATAGAATCAATGGAAGACCACGCCCAACAAGATGGACAAACAACCAATGTGCAAAAGACACCAAACTCTGCTAGTATAAAAAGAAAAATAAATACTATAAATAAGCAATAAATATTGAGAACATGAGATGCAGAGTCCTTGAAATTGAGTCTATAGGTTGTGCTCAGTTCAGTGTTGGCGTGAGTGAAGTTATGCCCTCTAGTTTTAAGAACCCAATGGCTGAAGGTTAATAACTATTCCTAAACCTGGTGGTACGGGTCCTGAGGCTCCTGTACCTCCTTTGTGATGGCAGCAGCGAAACAAGAGCATGTCCTGGATGGTGGTGGTCTTTGACTGGGGACATTGCTTTCCTGCAACAGTGCTGCACGTAGATGTGCTCAGTGGTGGGGAGGACATTACACATGATTGACCGGGTTGCAACACACTTCTTTTTGTAGGCTTTTCATTTCAAAGATATTGATGTTTTCATATCAGACCATGATGCAACCAGTCAATATACTTTCCACTGCACATCTACAAAGTTTGTCAAAGTTTTAGATGACATTCCAAATCTACACAAACTTCTAAGAAAGTAGAGGTGCTGCCATGCTTTCTTTATAATGGCACTCACGTGCCAGACCCAGACACAGATTCTCTGAGATGATAACATGAAGGAATTTAAAGTTGATGACTGTCTGAACTTCTGACCCCCGATGAGGACTGGTTCATGCATTGCCAGTTTCTTCCTCCTCCTGTAGTCAATAGTCAGCTCCTTGATCTTGCTGACATTGAGTGAGAGGCTGTGGCACCAGTCAGCCAGATTATCAGTCTCCCTCCTGTATGCTGATCTGTCACCGTCTTCGATTCGACCAGTGACTGTGGTGTCATCAGCAAACTTATTGATAAGTTTTGAGGGGATAATAGTATTGAATGCTGAATATGTAAAACCTTTAGATTGGAGAGACTGTGCAATGACCTGGGAAACCTTTCAACATGCCCATCATTCACTTTGAAAAACTTTGCACAGTACATTTTTGCATACCAAATCATTACCTGCTCAGGTATCAAGGGCTACAGTAACAATGGGGAGTTCTCTCTATAAAGTGCCAGTTCAAATACTTGTCTTTCTAACAAAAGGACAACGGAGGAAAGGCTGGTTTTCATAATAAGCTGAGCTGTGTCCACAACTCCCTATAGGTTCCTGTGGTCACGTGCAGGACCCTTGCCATACGATATATCCAGAAGGGATGCTTTCCATGATGCAGTGATAAAAACTGGTAAGGGTCACTGGAGACATGCCAAATTCCTTTAGACTCCATATGAAACAGAGGCATTGGCGAGCTTTCTTGATACACTTTTGCCACCAGGAAGGCTCGTAAAAAAAAAAAGTCACAAGTGGTCCTGTTGCTTTTACAGCATTTATAGGAAGTATGCAATTTCCAGCCCAAAGCAAAACATAAAGCTCTGGAAAAACTTAGCAGCATATGTGGAAAGAAATGGACATGTTGGGTCAAGCCCATTCATCTGGACTGAAGGAGTGTTAAAAGGTGGAAGGAAGGCAGGGGAACAAGAGCTGGCAGGTGATGGGTACTGTAGATCAAGGTGAGGGGGTGATAGGTAGATGAAAGAGGGAGGAGAGTGGATATGATGTCAGAAGCTGGGAGGTGATGGGTACTGTAGATCAAGGTGAGGGGGTGATAGGTAGATGAAAGAGGGAGGAGAGTGGATATGATGTCAGAAGCTGGGAGGTGATGGGTGCTGTAGATCAAGGTGAGGGGGTGATAGGTAGATAAAAGAGGGAGGAGAGTGGATATGACGTCAGAAGCTGGGAGGTGATGGGTGCAAGCGTCCGAGGGCTGAAGATGATGGAATCTGAGAAAGCTGGAGCATGGTGTAAAGGGAGAGGGGAACCAGTGCAAAGAATATGTGGGTGATAGGCAGCTGGAGGAGGTGGGGAAGGGGAAAGGGGGGGGGCAGCTGGATCATGAGGAGAGAACAAAGAAAAAAAGGGGAAAAGGGACAGAAGGGCTGCCATTAGTTTGAAAATTCAATGTTCATGCTGCAAGCTTGGAAACATTCCAGCCCAAGGCATTTTTCATCAGCACACCCTCTTTCCCATTTCCAACTGTCAGGAAACTCCTTGAATTTTATTGACAGACTTTTGTTCTATTTAATGTTGTTTCTCATTTCCTGCTTTAGAAATGAAAAGTCCAATTATAAATATCACTTGAGATCTGAGCTTAAACTAGAATCCAGTAAGTGGTTTTGACTTTACTCACTAGAAAAGCTAAATATAATAATAATGAAAGATTACTCTCAATGAAAATGTGTAATCTTATCTTCCCTTTGGCACGAACCTGTGTTTTTTTTTGCTTTGGTTTTCAGAGAGTTTATGAATTTTCTCTTCTGAAAACCTTATAAACTACAGTCTTTACTGGCTAGAATGTATTATGTATCAAAAGTTTCCATAATTTTGCTCACAGTCTATGATAGTTAATGTGTCCTTTAGAAAATGCTTTACTTTCAGGTCATGTAATAGTCAAGCAGATTTCAAAATAGAATAAACCAAGTTAAATATACTGTACCTGAAAGTTGAACAAACAGAAATAATGTGGTATGGCGACTGAGAAATGTTTCACAAGCTGATGATAAATCTGGGAAGGTGGAATTGCTTAAATATGTTACAAAAATTTAAACGGGTTTAGGGATGTAGACTGAGTCATCGAGTGACATTGCACAAAACAGGCTATTTGACTCACTGAGTCTGTGCTCACCCCAAAGCACCCATTTACATTAATCCTACGTAATTCTCCACAAATTCCTTTCAGCTCTTCCTACATTCTACCAAACACCTGCAGACTCAGACATTTCACAGTGGCCAATTAAACTACCAACTCATCTCATTGGGATACCAGGGAACCTGAGCACCGGGAAGAAAATAATGTAGTCACTGGGAGAAAATACAATTTCACTCAACACTGGAGTCACTATATCGCTCTTAAGCAAATCTTTAGGTGGCATGACCAATGTTTGCTAAATTTCATTATTATGATACCTTTGGGACCTATTATGTAAGTGCATCTTAGCTTAGTTTGACAACTGCTCTGTGCTATACAGACAAAACCAGCAGTAAGTGGTAAGCACCACTCAGTCCATCAAAGGATCATCAATCATTTGCATCCAGTCCATGTACATATTACACTGCCTCAGCAAGTCTAATATTATTATCAAGGGTGCCCGTCACCCTGACCATTCCTTTCTTTTCTTTTATCTTCTGGGAAAAGGTGCAGAATCTCAAAAACCTGAACTTAAAAACAGCTTTGACCCCACCACTGCAACACACACAAAATGCTGGAGGAACTCAGCAGGCCAGGCAGCATCTATGGAAAAGAGTAAAGAGTTGACATCTTGGGCTGAGACCTTTCATCAGGACTGGAAAAAAAGGTGGGAAGTCAGACCAAGAATCTAGGGGAGGCACTGGATGGAGAGTAGGTGGACGGAAAAGAGGTCTCCCATTGTACGTTGGGTCTCACTAAGTTGAGTCTCTTGGGGTCATCTAATGTATCTAGTGCTCCCAGTATGGCCCCCTGTATATTGATGAGACCTGATGTAGTTTGGGAGACTGCTTTGCTGAGTACCTACGCTCTAACTGCCAGAATAAGTGGGATCTCCTGATAGCCACCCATTTCAATTCTACTTCCCATTCCCATTCCGACATGTCAGTCCATGGCCTCTTCTACTGTCACGATGTGGCCACACTCAGGTTGGAGGAGCAACACCTTATATTCCACCTGGGTAGCCTCCAACCTAATGGCATGAACACCAATTTCTCGAACTTCCAGTAATTGCCCCCCCTTCACCATTCCTATTTCCCTTTCTCAGCTTACCTCCTTACCTACCCATCACTTCCCTCTGGTGCTCCTCCTCCTCCCCTTTCTTCCATGGACCTCCCCTCTCTTATCAGACTCCCCCTCCTTCAGCTCTTTATCTCCTTCACCAATCAAATTCCAAGCTCTTTACTTCACTCCCCTCCCCATCTCTCGGTTTCACCTATCACCTACCACTTTGTACTTCTTCCTCCCCTTCCCCCACCTTCTTACTCTGACTTCTCATCTTTTTTTCCCAGTCCTGATGACGGCTATCAGCCCAAAATGTCAACAATACTCTTTCCCACAGATGCTGCCTGGACAGCTGAGTTCCTCCAGCATTGTGTGTGCATTGCTTTGGATTTCCAGCATCAGCAGATATTCTCATGTTTGTTATTCTACCCTACTGCTATCAGACATCTGAACCAAATGCCTCTTTTGCATTCCTTTCACAGTGATGCTGCCGCACTCTCAGGATTACTTTGTCATTAATTAGAAGCAACTAGCTTTTTCCTTTTGTTCTGACCACAACACCATCCTGTCCTGTTCCTAACCCAGCCCCACCATCTTCCCCATTAGCCCAATGCCTAATCTCTGTTCTGAGTTCAGCTTGATTGGGTGTCCATCTCCACCTTCACTCAGTTGTATATGTCTAATTGCCATTTTTTATTATTGTCATGTTCTCAGAAACAGTGATAAATTTTTGTGTGCCTGCCAACCAAGAAGATCATGCCATACACAAGTACATCAAAAGAGTAAAAAGAAAACAGGTTGAAGTGTGTGTTACAGTTACAGAAAAAATGCAGTGCAGGCAAACAAGTATACTAACTCTGAAAACATTGTTGCTGAAACCAAAAGAAAAAAAAAGTGGAGTTTTTTAATAATTCTGGTCCTTTATGGAATTGGTTAGGACCAGCCTCTCAAAGTGCGCAGAATGAGCCATGAAAGGAATCAATAGGTTTTTTTAATTAACACATGACAAACACTTGCAAAACAAACACTCATAGCCTAAAGCCTATATACTTAACTGATGTAAATAAAGTATGATTGAGAGCTTTTGTGCTTTTTAGACAAATGTTGTTGGACCAGAATTTGCTGGGCCAGAGTCAAGTCACCAAAACTCACTGTTGACCCACTAAAAACTTACCTTTTGCTGATCCACTGATGTCAACTTTCTGCACTAAGTTGCTTCAATTTTAAATTCTGAAGTTGAGCACTGCAACAGAATGTGGTCACGTGTTGGGCTTGTGCAAGCCCATCCTACAAAAAAAACCCTGAATAACTCTGACAGCTGATTGAACCATTTCTCCCGACATTTGGAAACATTTAGAAAAATACTCAAAATCAATGTAATAGTTTTTTTAAAAAGTTACTCAAAATTAAAACACATAAAAACTGAAAAACAACTATAAACATTTAACTCAGTAAATTAATTTTACACTCAGTAGTTCTTCTGTATACGACTGTTTTTTGGTAATTTGAGTTACTGTCATCGTCCTGTCAGCTTGAACTGGTCTGGTCATTCTCCTCTGGTGTCTCATTAATAAGGTATTTTCGCCCACAGTACTACAACTCAAAGGACGTTCTTTTTGGTTTTTACACCATTCTTCATAAACTCTAGAGACTTGTGTGTGAAAATCGCAGGATATCAGCAGTTTCTAAGACACTCAAACCAACTTGTCTGGCACCAACAATCATTTCCCAGTCAGTCACTTAGATCATTTCTTAGTGAAATGATCACTTTTCTTCTCCATTCTGTGTCAAAGCATTCACTGCAGGTTTAAAAAATCTGCTCTTGTACTTGATGAAAATTAGTTAAATTTTGTACAATTGTTGAGAAAGTGCAGTTTAAAATGAAGGGTATTCTGTAACACGGCCTTAAATATTCTAGCTCAGGATGCAGTTGACAAGAAATAGGCTAGTGCTTTAAAGTGCAATTAGATGAGAATGTGAAATGTTATTTTGATTTCACAAATCATACGACCATTTTATGAATAGATTATATAAATGAAGTTAATATTAATAAAATAATGTGAAAGCATGAAGTGCAGAAATGGATACAATTCAACTAACTTTAATAATGAAAAATAGATAAAATGGTCTGTCTGCCAATAGCTAAGAGCTACTTCACTAGAGACACTGAAGCAAATTCAATATATAATTCATCTCTCTCCGGAAGAAAATCAGAGAAATCTCTTCCTACAAGCATTAGTGGTTTTCTAATATTCTACCACCACTCGTATAGCTGGGGGCAGTTAAAAAATATCAGAGACATCACAGATTCCTCGTTTCTTTTAAGAGTCAGGGATAAATGTCATCCAGTCCGGGCAATAAATCCATTTCCAAAGATAATAATCCTCCTCTTCAACTGTATTTATCCCATCTAATATTTCACTTGTCTCATTTAACTACATCAATGGCCTCAACCCCCTCTTTTGAGAAGAAAGTCTCAAAATATTCACTAAGTTTCCTAAGCAGATCCTCTGTTTTCATAAGCGACTTAGCTTTTATTGCCTCTAAAAGGCAATAAATTGCTCCTCCTCGGTTATCCTTTACACTTAATGTAATAAATGTATTTGGATATTCTTCAAAGTCCAAAGTACATTTATTATCAAAAAAATGTGTGCAGTACACAACTCTGAGACAGTCATGAAACAAAGAAAACCATGGAAGCATTTCAAAGAGAAAAAAATCGACATCGCACATGCAAAAAAAATCGAACAAATGGCAACAAGAACATCAAATCCTCACGCACAAAAAATCAATCACACAAACAGCAACAAAAACATCAACACCCCCCCCCCCGCATGCAAAAATAAAACATCACGCAAACAGCAACAAAAACATCAACACCCCCCCCCCCCGCATGCAAAAATAAAACATCACGCAAACAGCAACAAGAAAGAAAGAATGAAAACACGGAATATCAAAACATAAAATCGAAAGAGTCCAATTGAGCTACAGTTCAATCCATAAACTGTGGACCCAAAATTTCAGTACCACACTCCGACAGCATGAAAGGAGAGAAAGAGATAACTCCTCCGGCAGCAGCCAGCAAGACGTTGGTGAATAATGCTGAACACTCGCTTGACTTCCACACTTGCCTTAATGTTTCAATCTTCCTTGACTCTTCAATCAGTGAGAAATGGGGTCAATCATATGCTCATGCTCCACCTCTTGGCCTTGAGGTCACTCACCTCCTGGAACCGTCTTGGAGACAGCAAAGCACCAGATCGCTCAATCCGCCTGAAAACACACCATCCAACTGTAGATCACGGTACCAGAAACACACCATTTAAAAAAATAAAAGAAGTGAAAGAAACTGTTTCATGGACTAAGTAGAAGACGTCACCTGAGGTATGTTGTTCCCTGGCACCATTTTGACCCAAAGATTAATTTATACTGCTGCACTTTACTGTACAATTGCTTTACTATGTACTTTGACAATACACTCAGTGGCCACTTTATTAAGTATACCTGTACACCCACTTGTTAATTCTAATATCTAATCAGCCAATCCTGTGGGAGAACTTTCATGCATAAATGTCACAACCAAGGATTCGGCAACTGTGCTCATGAATATGCAGGTGTCAGCTAATTATTATTTCATTGTGATAGTACTTAACTCAATTCATTCCATTGTAGTATTTGTTGAGACTTGGACACAGCAATGTTTTGCTGCCTGCTTGCATTTGGCCTTTCCTGGGAAATTGGACTGTCGAGTCAACTGACTCTGAAGACTAGCAGTATTTGTTTTATATTTAGTTGTTCTCTTCAGCCGCAGTGTAGGCTTCGTTTTCTGTTTGAGAGTTTTAGTTAACGACCCTGTTTGGCCAAGCGTTTATTGCTTTCTTTTCCTTTTAACACTGTTTGCATTAAAGTCTGTGAACTATCGACCCGCGTCAATGTCTCTCACTCCACACGTGGGCCACATCTGCACCATTGTGACAATAAAAGCACGCAGACATGGTCAAGAGTTTCAGTTGTCATTCAGACCAAACATCAGAACGGGGAAGAAATGTGATCTATGTGACTTTGACTGGAATGATTGTTGGTGCCAGACAGGGTGGTTTTAGTATCTCAGAAACTGCTGGTCTATGGAATTTTCATGCATGACAATCCCTAGAGTTTACAGGAAATAATGCAAAAAAAACAAAAAAAATACAGTGGATGGCTGTTCTGTGGGCATAAAGTGCCCTGTTACTGAAAGAGGAGGTCAAAGAATGGCCAGATTGGTTCAAGCAGACAGGAATGTGACAGTAATTCAAATGGCCACACATTACAACATTAATATGCAGAAGAGCAACTCTGAATACACAACACATCAAACCTCAAAGTGGATGGGCTACAGCAGTAGAAGACCAGTTTCCACTCCTGTGACCACTTTATTAGGTACTAGAGGCACCCAATGAAGTGGCCACTGACTATATTTGCCAATATATTTTCATGCCCTCTCTTTTCTCAGCTAATGTTCCTTTCCATATAGTCTGATATTCTAAGCTCTCAGTGTCTGACACAAGTCCCTTTCTGCCATATCTTACCCCCAGGTTTCTGTATTTGGCAGTCCAATCTTTCTCTTTGTGCGAACATTTCTCCTTATCCCCTTGAAGCTATTCAGTATCTCCCATTGTTCCAAGATTGAGATAAATTTAATAATGAGATAGGAAGCCATTCAGTCCATCACATCCACAATGGCCTAATTAGGCTCATTACTTTCTCCTTACCTCACCCTAATTCTGATACTAAATTCTACAAACAAAATGCTGGAGGAAATCAGCAGGTCAGGCGATATCCATGGAGGGGAATAAACAGTCAATGGTTTGGGCTGAGAACAGGTCTCTCTAGGTCCATTGTTTCTGCCTACTTCTTCTCCACAGACCTCAATTCCATTTTGTCCCACTTGGTTCAGTCTCTTCCTACCTACATCTGTGACACTTCCTCATTCTCTCCATCACTTCTATAATTTTAAGTTTTCTGGCCCTGATCATCTTATTTTCACTATGGACGTCATCCTGTATATACCTATCCCTCATCAGGAAGGCCTCAAGACTCTCCACTTCTTTCTGGGCCAGACAACCTAACCAGTTCCCCTCCATCACCAACCTCTTATATCTGGCAGAACTGATACTTACCCAAAAGAATTTCACTTCCAGCTCCTCCCATTGAGTCCTAATGAAAGGCCTGAAATGCCAACTTTTATTCCCTTCCACAGATGCTGTGTTCCTCCTGCATTTTGTATGTGTTATTCAAGATTTCCAGCATCCGCAGAATCTCTTGTTTGCTTCCTACTACTCCATCATTTATTATCTTGTGAGGTCTGCCCCTGTGATTCTTTCTCGCCATTAACCCATATCATGGTGTAACCCTTATCATTGTAAGATTGCAGAAGGAAAAGGGAACACCCAGATAAAAGCCAGAGAGAATATACAAACTCTACCCAGTCAACACTTGGTGTCAGGACTGAACCTGTGTATCTGTTAAATAATATAATAAGGAAGGAGACTTTATTTTAACTTAGAACCTCTGCTGCTAGGTTATCTATATCCTTATCAATACCTGAAACATTGGTGAAAGGTGTAAAATTTGTCAAGCTACAGGCATGGGAGTCAGAATTGTGTAAATAGGGTGATGGCGCAGAATTTAGAGTAATGTACAAAAGCCTTAGCAACATATATTTAGCTAGGGTGCTCAAGACTTTTGCACAGTACTATATTTGTCAATGTGGAGCAGGGAGTAAGTTTGTAAATTTGGCAGGAGCAAAGGATGTTGGGAATGGTGAGGGAGGGGTACTGCGGGAGGGGTGAGGGACAGGTGGCAGAGAAGGAGTGCCGAGGGGGTCATGGGTGCAGACACACCCAGCCTTGAGACACCAAGCAAGGATATTTGATTTCAAACTATTGGTTTACTGATCACTACAGAACGTCTTTTTGCTGTTTCCTCCTCTCTCCATTCCACTTTTCCCCCAACCATGATACCTCTTCTCCCTACCCCCTTCCTATTCTCAGTCCACAATAGAGACCCATATCAGAATTAGGTTTACTATCACTCATTTATGTCATGAAAAGTTTTTTTTGCAGCAGCACAGTGCAATGCATAAAATTACTGCAAAGCTATGCAAAAGTTTTAGGCACCCTAGTCAAATATATGTGCTTTAAGACTTTTGCATAATATTGTATGTGACATATTCCTGATATGAATATCAATTATTATCAGATTTTAGCCTTCAGAAATGTCTTGGATCAATTAACAAAAATGTACAAGAACTACAAAATATGTTTTTTTTGTTGATGTACATTTGTCCTCATTAACTTTTTGACTAACGTGAATACTTAAGCCACGTATGTATATTTTGGCATCAAGGTCTCTTAATTAAAATATATCTCTTTCCAGTAATTCAGAGGCACTAGTAAATTACTTCCTGCTATTTCAGCTTTGCTGTCAGATATACTTGAAACAATAGAATCACTGGAAACTGAATAACTGCTCATTTATGAGAAGGCTGAATTCAGAGAATGGAACTTTTCACCTCCTGCCACACCAATCCCGGAGACGCCAGTGTTATTTACAGTTTAATTTTTTCAAATCCCAAACAGCAATTTTAGAATATCAATATTAACTATATAGTAAAAGTTGTAGTATTAATTATTCCTGTATCATTAAATGGTGTAATGATAATTTTAGTTAATATTATTAAAATGAAAATGAAAATTAAATATTGCCTTTAGCATGGCAGTATTAAATACTGTATACATCAGGACTAAAATTCCTTTGACAAATTAATCTATCAAATATTCAATAGAAATGCCAAAACACCATGACCAGGGAGTTCTACCACCCACCTCGATAAACTCTAATATATCAGAACCCAGTCACTATTGCAGACTTCAGATTAGTTTTCCAGAGCTTGAACCCATGGAGAGTATCTGGCCCAGATGGTGACCCTGGATAGATCCTGCACATATCAGCTGCCGGACATACTTGTTGACATTTTTAAACTCTTCCTACTTCAATATGTGGTTTCCACCTGCATTAAGATGACTACTATCATCCTGGTACTTAAGAAAAACAAGGTAATGTGCCTGAATGACTACCGCCCGGTGGCACTAATATACACCATTATAAAGAGCTTTATGAAACTGGCTATGGCACACATCCACTCCAGCCTTAATTCACTTAAACAGGTCCACAACGATTGACATCTCCCTGGCCATACATTTCCGGAGCGTCTGGACAGTAAGGATGCCTATACAGTATTAGATTATTATTTATTGACTACTGCTCTGCCTTCAATACTACAATTCCAAGCAATCTCATCTCTAACCTCCTAGACCAGGGACTCAGTGTCTTCCTTTGCAATTGGGTCCTTATCTTCCTGACCAAACCAGACTGTAATCAGTAAGGACAGACAGCAATACCTGCACTAAAATTATTCTCAACACTAATGAGCAACAAGGCTGTGTCCTCAGCCTCCTACTCTACTCCCAATAAACTCATTAATTCATGGCCAAGTTCCGCTCCAGTTCCATCTACAAATCTGCAGATAACATCACCATAGTGGGCTGAATCTCAAATAATGATGAGTTGGAGTACAAAAAGGAAAGAGTCTTGTGGCATGTTGTCGTTACAATAAAAGATGTAGTCACTGAATTCAGAAAGAGGGGCAGTGCACAGACTTCTTTTTACATCAATGATGCTAAGATTAGGAGGGTTGAAAGATCCAAGTTCCTAGGAGTGAATAATACTGACAGCCTGTCCTAGTTTAACCACATAGATGCCACGTCCAAGAAAGCTCACCAGTGGCATAGTTCTTCAAGAGGCTGAAGAAATTTGGCAGGTCTCCTTTGACTCTCACCAGTTTTTATCAATGCAGCAGACAGCATCCTAATCGAATGAATCACAGTTTGATATGGCAATGACTCTGATGGAACCACAAGAAAAAGCAGAGTTGTGGACACCATCAGCACATCACAGAAACCAGCTTACCCTCCATGGGCTCTGTCTATACTTCTTGCTGCCTTGATAAAGCAGCCAACATAATCAAATACTTATTCACCCCAGACATCCTCTCTTCTTCTCGCTCCCATCATACATGTGATACAAAAGTCTGAGAGCATATGGAACCGGTCTGAAGGGCAGCTTCTATTCTGCTATTGAACAGTCCCCTGGTACAATAAGATGGACTCTTGACTTCACAATCTACCTTGTTATGGCCTTGTATCTTAAGGTCTACCTCCACTGAACCTCTCTGTAACTATCTTCTTCTTTGGCTGTCCATCAATTTCCACGTTGACTGAGGCCTGGCAAGGTTGTATATAAGACCAGCAGTTGCCCATGCTGCAAGTCTCCCCTCTCCACACCACCAATGTTGTCCAAGGGAAGGGTACTAGGCCGATACAGCTTGGCACCGGTGTCATCGCAGAGCAATGTGTGGTTAAGTGCCTTGCTCAAGGACACAACACGCTGCCTTAGCTGAGGCTCGAACTTGCAACCTTCAGATCACTAAAGCAACGCCTTAACCACTTGACTACGCATACATTAGTATTTCAAGCATCTGCAGACTTACTCATGTTTATGATTTGTAACATGTTATTGATTTTTCATTTGTATTACGTTAATGTACTTAGGCTTTGAAAAGATCTGTATGGATGGCTTGCAAAACCAAGTTTTTTTTAACTGCATCTTGGTACATCTGACAACAATATGTGTACCAATTACCAGGACCAAACAAAACTTGACAGTTGGTGTGCTAGCCACACTCAGGAACTTTATTTCACCATCTCACCACACCGTGGCAGTGGATGTTCATTTATTCCCTTTGATTCATAGTAGCTGCCATTCCTGAAACTTTGGTAATGTTTCATGACGCTTTCTTCCAACCCTCCAAGTACTGTAACATTAACTGCCTTGCTGATATGCCTGTTAAATCGAGAAAACAATTCTCTAGAAATGACACATTTGGTCAACTTCATGGCTCATTCAGGGTCCATTTTCAATGTCATAAGTTCAACAACTATAAAACTGAAAATGGTTCTCTAGTGAAAACAAATTTGTTAAAATATATTACATGAAAGGGATCTTTCCAAAAGTAATGCAAAGTAATTATCTCCCACATCTTATTTGAGTTAAGTAAACACACCACTAATAATAAGGAACTATATTTTCACTACTTACAATGAATAAGGCATGGCTCAAAATGCAGACCCACGATAGGAAATACATTTTCATCACCTTAAATACAATTAACTCCGAGTTCCTGTTTTTGTGAAGCTTTGACGGTGAAAGCAAAGTTGGGCGCCAAAAAATGAAGTGTCAATTGTATAACTGTTGTTACATAATCAATCCACTGTAGATACTGTCAATCTGTTGGAGTTGATATGAGCAGTAACTGGACATACGTGTATGTGCAAACATATCAGGAAACCAAATAATCCAAAACTGAACTAATTAGGAAATCATAATTCAAATATCAGTGATGGTCCATCATCTGCCTGATTGAGTGTTCACATTATGTTCTTAGAGGAGCTAATGTTAGCAATTTTTTCAACCCAATAGCATATCTCCTTAACAAATCATAACTACCAGAAGTCCTTTTCAAGTGGCCTGTGTTTTTCCCTTTATAATTTTCCATACAATATAGGTTGACATTATCTAAAATGCATGGGCAAATTGCTGCCATTGATGAGTGAACAACTCTTGCCTCTGGGCTGCATAATAACTTGCCTTTGGTCATATCTGCACAGACAAAATAGTCACTGTATGGCTGTGTGCTTGCACATGGAATGACCCTCTGGAGCAAGGACTGTGTTAGGGACAGTGGGCACAGAACAGAATGAGGAATGGGTTTACAGAAGTGTGCTGAGTGTCGCTGTTTGTTGGTGAATGTGTTATTGGTTACTTGCCATTGGACCAAGACCCTTTGTCAACTCCATGAATTAGTTGAGCAATACACACATAATGCTGGAGGAACTCAGCAGGTTAGGTACATCCATCTTATGAATTAGTTGGTGTGCAGTGACCATCCAGCGTGAGAAGAAATCTTGGGTGTTAAGTCCACTTTCCAGAACTAAAGTGATATTATGTAACCGAGGGACAGGTCCCGAAGAGGAACTTGATCGTCTTCCACACCCATCCATTTTACAACCTTGCTGTACTTCTGCATGAAGAGATCTGTCTGGATGGCATGCAAACAAGAACTTTTCACTGTTTCTCAGAGCACATAACAGAAGTAAACCAATAACAATGCCATTGATCTGCCTACTCTCTCCATCATTTTCCAAGCACAAAACCCTATTAAACTGATCACCTCTTAATGTACCCTTCAACTCTCCCTATCACCTCTCCAACACCCTGACTTTCATATCCCATCCCTTTCCTACCCTCAAATCCTCCTCTGCACATCCACCATCAACTATATCCCTTTCTGGAGATTATCTACTCCCATCTTCACTGTTTCTCTGCATCTCCCCTTTCCTCTATCATTTACCCCATTTCTTCGCAATCCACTCCACATGGCTCTCCTCCATTACTCCATCATCAGCCTGTTCAATGCATTTCGATGCCTCTTGATTTGACTTCTCCATTATTCCCTTGAAAATCGGCTCCTTCCATAAAGAGTAGGTCTGATAAGTCTAAAATAGCACTTATAGTTCCATAATTAAACACAAGGGGGCATTCACAGACAGCCTGCAGCAGAATTGTTCTTCATGTGGGTTTTGTTCCGTTAACAGGAAAGTGCTCATTTGGTATTCATTCAAATACTGCAGTACAATATGCGAGGAGTTAATATTAAAACATCCGCCAAACTGTTTAACCACACAAATTTCTGGAAACTACTGGCTGTAAAATTGCTTTTTGAATAAAGTTTCTCATCAGTTGCTTGATAAGTAGTAGTATTTTTTCCCTTCTGTATTACCAGAATCTACCAAAAGGCTGTTGCAAACTATCTAATTGAAGGGAAGTGAACATTTCCACTGGCTGTTACATTGTGAATACTGCAATATTTTGATTGTTTTTTTTTTTAAGACAGATGTTAGTTTCACAATTATGGTTTTAATAGAGCTTCTGAGGTCAAACAAAACTATATTTGAACTGAATTCAAGCAGCAGCAGTTTAACATCACTAAATACATTCTAAGCATTGGGTTTCCCTTTTAAGATGTTTTGCCTTCAAAAACAGCAGCAGAAATTTTATCATAAATGAAAATACATAGCTCGGTTACTATTTCGGTTGCACTCACTGTTAGAAAAGTGTTCTTTTGTTGTTATTCAAGTTGTTGTGGTGTTTTAACATTTACCAGCTGAGCTGTGCTAGTGGCTCTTCAGTCTACAAAGCCTCCAAATTGTGTGGAAGTGTATGTTTGTTCTCAGGACATGCACAACACCGGCAAAACCTGCACCTCATTCCTGTCTCCAATTACTTTTAAGAAGCTGGTGTTCCAGTTGGCAAAGGTGCTCCATCAGTGTTGTTCAATAACTTTAGTCCAGCAACTATGACTTAACTGTAGGTCAGTATGCCATGTGGAGGGAGATTAAGCTGATCTGCTGTCCTTGTTCATACAATGTACCTTTCAATGTGGCATTCCTGTGGCTTTCTCCTATTGTTGGCTGTTTAATTGTTCACTACCACTCACAAATGGATGTAGGTAGGATTGCAAATTTGTGCTGACCTATTGCTTATAAGGCTGCTTAGCTGTATACAATATTTTACCACAAAAGTTAAGAATGCATTCATCCTTAATATGAAGGTTCTTTATGCTGGCACCATGTTTCTTACTACACCTGATACTACTCCCAGCATGCCTTCACAGTCACAGAGACATACAGCACAGAAACAGGCCCTAGGGCCTATTGAATCCATGGCAAACGTCAAGCAACAATCTAATACCAATCAATTTTATTCTTCCCACTTTCCCATCAATTCTTTCTAGTTCCTATCACTCACGTAAACCCTAGTGGTGATTAAGCATCCAAAAAGGATAAAATAGATGTGGGAAGAAATCAGAGGAAACTCACTCGGTCACTGGGAGGACGTGCAAACTCCACACAGGCCAGGATGGAACCTCGGCCGCTGAAGCTGTGAAGCAGCACTGCCACAGTGCTATCCAATAATCAGGTTTGGCCTCTAGTGTAAATAGTGAGATCAGAGTGAACAACATGTTTAGTAATTAGCTGTCAAATTATAGTAGAAAACATGCTGAGACTCACAAGGCTTTTGGCATCCCATGGTTGCTCAATTTTGAACTATTAAATCATTTCCATGTCTATCCCTATTAATGTGGTGGTTGTATCTTGCACAATAGATTCGAAGATATTCTTAATGTGAAGACATTATTATTTTTAGAATTTTTCTACAGACATTTCATTCAATACCATTATGAATAGAGGCCTTGGAACCAGATTAGATGGAACAAAGTTGACCCACTCATGTTGTTTCTTTCACAATTTCCAGCAGATCTATTCTAATCACAGTATTCCTCAGGATACACACAGCTACTTGGCCATTCTGTGTGACAGAATATATTCTAGCCCTCGCTATTCTCACTGTTCCTGAGAGTGTTCAATAGAGACAGAGATACTGATTCATTGCCTAACAGAACACAGTAGGTTGATTCAGTAGTACGTTTCTATGACTGTGCTGGATGATGCCATGAGTCCAGTAAATAATTAGGATTTGGTTCCATTCTCTCAACTACTTACTATTGTGCCACTATGTTGGCTACATCAGTCCTGTCAGTAGAACAAAGTGTTTCTGGAGATAGTAATGGAGGAATTGGGACAATGAACAATATTGTGATATAGTTGCTTGACTACCCTGTGGGACAGTTCCTATAGTATTGGCATATCCTCAGATGTTAGAGAGGAGCTGCTTGAAGATTCAACTTGGCTGTGCATCCCTTTGTTGCGCCCATGAGTCATGATTCCATTTTCAATCATTTTCTCTATCTTAATGGCTGGTACAATTGACAATGGCTCAATAATCACACTATTGTGAATCTGATGTCATGCATTGACCAGACAGGGTAGCATTTTTTTATCAAGTTCATAAGTTTTTATACCCTAGTAATTATTAGATTACCATAGTCATCATATTATGATTAAATTTAATTTCAAATGTGTTTAATGAACTGAATTTAAATGTCTCAGCCACTCCAATATTCAACAATTCCCTGAGCTTTGTAAATTCAGTGGAGCACTTTGATACAAATATTTCACCTAATTAATTACAAACACATGAAGAGCACGAGCAGGAATCCATACCCATGACAAACACTAGCTAACACATTGCCTCAACCAGAAAAGATTATAAGAAGCTTATGATCAATTATTTCTTAGCCATGTTGAACTTAATGACATTCCCATACAAATATATTTGAGAGAAAAAATTCACAAGATATCATTTATGAGGTAAAGAAACTTAAAGTGTATTATACTCTTTCTGCTGAATGCCAATGTGTACAAGTATCTTAGCACCATCACAGCTCAAACAAATTCTATAAATAAACTGAACTCGTCAAGAAACAGAAGCTACTTGAACAAAGTTTTACATTAATCTTGATGGAGAATAATCCAAGAGATTCTTCTTTTTTATTTGGTATCATCTGACCAAGTAATTTCATAGTCCTTGTACACAGTCTTCAACTTTTCCACAGAAACAGAGTGATCTGCTTTCCCAAAACCCTGAAAGAGAGGGGGCATGAAGATTACTTATATTCACTTTCATTGTACACAACACTTTATATCTAACTGAAGTTCCTGCTCAAGCTGCAAAGTAAATACAGATATTGTGAGAGTTCAAGATTAGGTACAGACATTGAAACCTCCATAAGCAGGTAACAGGATGGTCATCAGGTAACACAAGCCCAGATGTTGCTTTCAGAAGAGGACAGCAAAGAGAAAAAAAAACAGCTAAATCTAAAATCCCTTGAACTTCACTCTGGTATTCACAGATCAGGTTTATAAATGTCAGAGTTAAATTCAACATGTGATGTCCTAAGAAACTTCATTGTTGAACTGAGACAAAATAATTAATGATATTCACATATATTCACATGAGTATATTAAAGATGGTTCACAGAGTGTAAATGGTACTCTGTATATAATCTCAATTTGGTACTTCATTCCAAATGACATTTCAAATTGGTATGATGCAGGAGTATAAATTGCTTAATTAATATTATAGTTCCATGTAACACAACCTTAGCAAGATTTACAGCCTTTTGTGAAAGAACTTTAGAATAAGTAGTAACTTGCACCTGACAAAATTATTCCAAAATCCAGCAAAGTTGTTCAGTGTCATACCGAAACTGCCAACACAAGAAAATAAAGGTAACAGGGCGACCTGAAACTTCATGCGTTAGGAATTTCAATCCCTAGGCACGAGATGACTGGAGAATGTGAAAGCCATGATCAATATGGAGATAGTGTGACATCTGCTGTTTCATCACTGGGTAAATATTCTCAAAGTCAGGTCCTCAGTGCCTCATTTGACCAGCTTTTCACATTACCACTGACGGAGAGCAAGGAGCACCCTATCTGTCCATGTACACAGCTAGCCATAACAACAAGGCAAAATGATACAGAATTCAACAAAGTACACTGCAGATCTGAAGCCCAGAAGGAATAAGGGTCTACAAGGACAGTCAAATCCACCGCTTTGTCAACCCAAAACCTGAGATGTAAGAGTACCTGATACTTTACTGTATATTCTTGCTGCTGTACAATTGCTTGGTTTCCAATGATTCCCTCAATGCTCTGCAGTTCAGAATGTCTGTAACAGCACAGTATTTAGCTGTGGCTTTTCTCAAGTGAGCCTTTGTTACAGTCATACCAAACTTCAGAGTTCTCTCAGCACATACTCCTAGGTAATGGAAACATGCCAGTTTGCAATATTCGGCAGCTGCTGTGTATATGCAGTCCCTGGGAACAGTGTCATATAGCCACCAGATGACTTTTGACAAAGAGCACTGCATTACTTTTTAAATGGCACAAACCAGGAGCACTGCAGCGGCACTCCCCGTTTAACTAAAGACATGAACAGTGTTAGCAAATGTACAGAGGCCAGTTCTTCACTTTTCCTCCTCAGGTAAATGTGGCACTAATGCCTACCTAAAGGCAAATACACCTTGCAAGCTTTTTTGAATGCAAGTTTCCAACTGTTTTGCATTCTTTCCAAGCTTGTTGCCTGAAAGGAGCAAAAATCCAGAAGTTCATATAGATTACAACATTGTCTGAGCCGCCTGATAGCTGCAGAACTGCATTACTGTACAATAATGCTGTCACTCAACAGCGAAAGGATGGAAGCCACTGGCCTTGATGAATAATCTACTAGACAGACCATTCTCTGTGACCTTATGTACAATGTCCGGTGTATGTTACTAAAAAGGGCTTCTTTGGTTTGTTACGAGTAGGAATGTTTCTTTGTCTGTTAAATGTTTCTCTCGCCGTTGTTTCGCTTTAGAATGGCTGATATGGTAATTGTATTCATTTGTTAATCAATGGGGAATGTTATTGTGTTTTGTGAGGCTGGGAACTTGGGGGTGAGGGGAGTCGGCAGGAGAGACGGACGAGGAAGGTGGACGGGCGCTGGATGGCTTGTAGGACCACCGCGACTGGCGCTAGATGGCTTGTAAGACCACCGGGTGGTCCCAGGGGTGACGACGTGGCTGTCGGATGATTCGTTGATTGAGCTCCTACGATGTGCACTACACTGACTGAACTTTGATAAGTTGGCGCCTTTTGTTTTTTTCTTTCCTTGTATATATATATATATATATTGTATTGCCTAATACTTCTTTAGTTAATGTTAGTAAATTCTATAAAGGGTATTTCATAACGGTATTTGGTGTGAAGTTGATACGGTGAGCGGCGCGAGGCATAAACTCGATTCTCACAGCACCTGCGTGTACGGGAGGCGGGGTTGGTGAGTGGCTGGATCTCCTTTTCCCCTAGACATATACCAGCCTGTTGGGTAAGTGTTACACTTAGAACAGCTGTTCATTTTTACTAACCACCTATCAAACTGCCAATAGATTAAAAGCAACACACATAAAGTGGAGGAACTCAGCAGATCAGGCAGCGTCTCTAAAGAGAAACGGACAGTCACTATTTTTGGGTCAAGACCCTTCATCTAGACTGTTTCTCCAACAGCAATTAGACAATATGCAATGAACGTGCATGTCATTGTTCTCAGCTTTGCTCTCCTAAACTTACCTCCCAGTATGTCACAATGCCTATTCTTGGTAATGGGATATTACTTTATTAAGTGACCCCACATTCCACTTCACTTCAGGAGTTACAATAATGCTCACCGTGGAGAGGCCAAATACTCGGATTTTCTTCTCGTTGGGGTTGTGTTGAATCTTTCCTCCTCCTAGACATTTGCACTCCAGTTCCAGCTTCTCCACTTCAGAACTTAACTTTTCAAAGATGTGATCTGCATTAAATTGATAACATAGTTAACAGCCCACCTAATGCCACCATTTTCATCAAGTAAACCATCTGTTTTGTAGAAATATTTTTGAACTAAAATTCCATGCAGGTGTCACAGAGCCATTCAGGGTGGAAAAAGGTCCTTTTGGCTCAACTCAACCATGCTGACTGTGTTACCCAGAGAGCTAGACCCACCTGCCAGAGTTTGGCCGAATGTTCTCTAAAACTTTTCTATCCATGTGTTTATCTACATGGTTTTTAGATGTCACTGATGTGCTTGTCTCAACCCCTATTTCTGGCAACTCATTCCAAATACGCACCACCCTTTGTGTGCAGAAGCTGCTCCTGATGTCTCTTTTAAGTCATTTGCCTTTGATCTTAAACCTATGTACACTCTCTTACAATTAACATCCTTTCTCTGGGGGGGGGGGGGGGGGAAGAAAGAATATGTGCCTTCACCCTGTCTGTGCCTCTCATAACTCCATCAGATCACTCCTCAACCTCCTACAGAGATGATTGTAACAAGACTTGCAGCTCTTTCCCTAATATCCTGGTGAGATTCATATTCACTGAGGATTGAAATGTCACTGCCAACACGCCTCCAAAAACATACAAGATATGGTACAGCCAGTTCATAGCTTTTTAAAAATCCAGTTGTGCAATTCACAATATGCTTCCTAACCTTCCACTGGGAGTTTAGGTACAGTTATTCTTAAATCATATAATCTGTGTAATGATTAATTTGTTTAAATCTCTTACTTTTTTTTAGTCACTTAAAGAAATCTGGATGTTAAAGGAATCAAAGACGATAGGCGTAGAGCAGGAAAATGAAGTTTGAGGAAGCAGGCTCAAGGGGTTGAATATTGTATCCTGCTATTTGGTGACACCTACACATCAAATCCACACACAAGGGCAGTGCTATTGTAGTCTGGCAGACTGACCTCTACCTTGATCCTATCATGAACACCAGGCCATCATCTCCTGCCCTTTCAGATCAGAAAAAAAATCAAATCTCCCTGCCATAGCTGCCAATCTGATAGTGCCATAAACCTGAGCTTCCTACTTCTATCTCTTACCCGAGATCCACAATCAGATCTGTCTTGGTAGACCCATTGTTTCTGCTCTCATAGCTTGACTCTATCCTTCATCCCCTCATCCATTTACATACGGGACACCTCAGAAGCCCTCCACCATTTTGACAACTTCCAATTCCCTGCCCCCACCATCTCATTTTCATTATAGACGACCAGTCTTCATGCATGCCCACTCGTTAAATGGAAAATTTTAAAGTCAACTGCTTCTTTCTAACAACAAAGTCCACCAGTTCCCCTCCACCAATGCTCTCGTTCACCTGGCAAAACTTTTTCTTACCTTGAACAACTTCTCCTTTGACTCCTCTCACATCCTAGAAATCAAGGGTGTAGCCATGGGCACATGCATTGGCCAAAGCTATGCCTGCCTTTTCAAAAGCTACATGGAACAGTCCTTGTTCCAAACTTTCTCCAACATCACTCTTCCAACTCCTTTTCCATTACAACTTCTGATTCTTCTCTTCCTTTTCTAGATCTCACTGTCTCAGGAGAGAAACTACCCACTGATATCTACTATAAATCCCTTTAGGTACTTGTACTACACATACTCCTATCCTGTCTCTTGTAGGCATGTTATTTTTTTCTCCTATTTTCTTCACCTCCATCGCCACCCCCAGGGTACCTTTATCCTTTACTCCAATATCAGGACGTGCAGCTTCCCTTCTGGCATATTTGGTATAGCCCACTTTTACATCTCCTCTATTTCTCATACTTCAACTCTCATCCCACCTTCTTCCAAACAGAGCAAACAAGGAATTCCTGCGTCATCTTTCATCCTATGTGCCTCCATACTTTGTCATTTCCATCAACTGCAATGAGATCCCACACCAGCCATCCCTTTCTGCTTTCTCTCAGTCCCGGGTATGCTCATCCTCCCCACCTCCACCTTCCTGCCTCCTGGCACTTTCTCATGCAATCACAGGAGGTGTGACACTCGTCCTTAGTGTTCGTCCAAGCAGGATAGACGAAGGAGAATCTGTGTGTATTTGGATTTTCAGAAGGCCTTTAATAAGGTGCCGCACTTGAGGCTGCTTAATAAGAGACCATGGTATTAGAGGAAAGATACTAACTTGGATAGAGCATTGGCTGATTGTCAGGAGGCAAAGAGTGGGAATAAAGGGAGCCTTTTGTCATTGGCTGCCGGTGACTAGTGGTGTTCCTTAAACACTGCGCTAATGGCTGTCTACAATTTTCACAGAAAATGTTCAATCAGTGGTTCCAGAATATTTCAAGTCTCCAATTATTCTAAGTTATTATAAGTTATTATTCTAGTCTCCAAAAAAAATCAAAGATCACTGGACCTAATGACTACAGGCCAATTACAGTCACCTATCTCTAAATAAAATAAATTTAAAAAAAAAAATCAGTCATGATGAGGACTTTTGAAAGGCTGGTCATGTCATTTCTCAAATCCATAATTCAAAAATTTTCTAGATCTGCTACAATTTCCTGCAGAGTCAACATATCTGTGGCTAATGCAGTAAACATCACTCTGGACTTCATACTACAGTACCTCCACTCCCCGAAACATATGTCAGGATTCTCTTTGTTAATCTTCATTCAGTCTTCAATACCATCATCACTGAGCTTCTGCCAGAGAAACTCTGTAAACTTAACGTATCAGATCCCATATGCAGATTGATCACAAACATCTTCTGTGACAGGAGGCAGGAAGTGAGATGAACAAGCACATCTCAACATCCCACTGACTCAACGACAGTGTGCCACAGGGGTGTGTTCTCATCCCTCCACTATTGTCTCTATACCAGGGGTGTCAAACTCATTTTAGGTCACGGGCCGGATTGAGCAAAATGCAGCTTCATGCGGGCCGGATCAGTCGGATGCGTGCGAACGCAGCTTTCGTTGTCTGTTTTTTCAGCCTGCTCTCATGTGTCTCAGTCTAAGTGTTTCACTTTACAAATTCCGTTTCTTATGAAGAAGACTGCCGAGCAAGACTGCCGAATAAACACTAAAAACCCTGAAAACCTGGTACCTGAATAAACTCAGCATTAGCCATATCATATGCCATAGGCGCTTCGATTACTGGGGCCAGCTTTAATAGTAATTAGATATTATCTCGCGGGCCAAAGATAATTCCACCGAGGGCCGGATTTGGCCCGCGGGCCTTAAGTTTGACATATATGCTATACACCAATGACAGCATCTCCAGTGATCCATCAGTTAAACTGATAAAACCTATGGACAACATCACTGTCATTGGGCTAATCACCAGAGGCGTCAAATACAAGTACCACTCGAAGTAAACAAGTTAATGTCCTGGTGCAATCACGACAACTTAGAGACGAATGCCCTCAAAACAGCAGAGATACAACCGCTTCAGGAGAAATGTGCCCCTCTCCACCCACTCATCACGGTCAACTCTACAGTTTGCACCTTTTCAATATTCAAGTTCCTGGGCAACATGACTTCCCAGGACATCAAGCAGGAGAACATATCTCCTTCATTAACAAAAAAAGCTTAACATTGAATGCATTTCTTCCCTGGAACATAATGGAGCAAATCCAAACTGCTCTATTTGAGAGTATCCTCACATCAGCCATTATTGTCTGCTTTGGTGCAGAAGTCTCTCACAATACATAAAAACTACAGTGAACTGTCAGCTCAGCAGAAAACATAATTGGCTGCAGTATATCATCACTGCAGGATTGAATGTGTCCAGGACAAAGAAGCAGGCAGGAAAAGTGATTCTCAACACTACCTATTCTGCAAACTGCCTTTTCCAAAAACTCCCTTCTAGAAAGTGCTATTAGAATGAAAACTGCCATCTTAAAAGTTTGTTTCCCCAGCTTAATCATTCTAGTTGGCTCACCCTCTCATTGCAATGCACTGTAAACACTTAAAACACTTTTTTTAATACATGCCCCTAATATATCTGCTTCTACCACCATCTGTGGCAGCGCGTTCCACACACCCACCACTCTACCTGTAAAAACCCGCCTCTGACATTCCTCCCAACAAGTTAAAATCGTGCCCCCCTGAATTAGCCATTTCCACCCTGGGAAGAAAATCTCTAGCTGTCCATTTGATCTATACCTATCATCTTGTACACCTTTATCAAATCACTTTCTCTTCCTCCTGTTTTCCAAAGAAAAAAGCCCCAGCTCACCATACATCATGCTCTCTAATCCAGGCATTATCCTGGTCAATCTCCTCTGCACCTTCTCTAAAACTTCCACATCCTTCCTATAATGAGACAACCAGAAATGAACACAATTTTCCAAGTGTGGTCTAAGCAGACTTCTACAGAGCTACAACATAACCTCATAGCTGTCAAACTCAACCCCAACCAATGAAGGCCAATAACACCAAACAACTTCCTAACTACACTATTTACTTTTCAATTATCAATCTATCTGTCATTTTGCAAATAAATCTAAGTTAGAACACAACTACTTTACATAATATAATTTCCTGTTAAGTTTAGTCTGACACCCCACCCACGTTTAAAGTTCCTATACTTAAGCCAGAGCTCTTGGCTTGTAAAACCAGTGAGGTTATGGGCTCCTTGCATAAGCAATGTATATCAAGTGGACTAGATCTCCTGCCAAGTTGAAATTCAAACCTTGGTGGACAGGGACTCTCCAGTCCTCAGGCAATGCTGTATTTGGGCATTTCATACCCAAGGGGGCGGGTCCACTTTGCACTCTACAATTAATTGAACATTCAAAGGCAAGCAGGGTCCCGTTGTTGTGTGTAAAATTCAAACAGAACCATTGCAGACACTCTCAGCAGATGCCGGTTGCAGGCCTCAGTTCCCGGGCCCACTTACTGTGAAACTCGGCGCTCTTGGTCCCCCGCACGATGTCCTTGTGCTCCGAGCCATCTCTGCGGCTCAGCCGCACCAGGATGTATTTGAACACCCCATCGGGGTCGATTTCCACGTCCGCGACGCCAGCTAAGGCAGACATGTCCCTGCGGTGTTGCAGCGGACCGGATGAAGGGGCAGCGGGACGCCGGGCGGACAGCACGCCAGACGGAAGACAGCGCGAACATTGCGCCGGGAACAGGCGGGACTTTGCTGGAAGAGGGCGCTGGGACACCAAGAGTTGTCCTGCCAGCTGGAGGTGTGGTCTCCATAGGCAAATAAAAACACCTTGGATATGGAGCAATTGACATCAATCCGGGACCCCGCCCCCAAGAAGACAGCTGTTGAGTTAAAATTAGAAAACACAGTGTGGGCCCTTCGCCCCACAATGTTATGCCGATCTATATAAACATAATCCATGATCAATCTAACCCCACCTACAGAGCCCATAACTCTCCATTTTTCTTAGATCCATGTGCCTATATCAGTCTTCTTAAGTGTCCCTGTTGCCTCTACCATCATCCCCTGCAGTGAGTTCCAGGCACTGACCTTCACCCCCTCCATTCCCCCTCCTCCATAACCTATCACTGACATATCCCCTAAATTTCCTCCCCTCAGTTTAAAATGATGCCCCTGGTATTAGCCATTACTACCTTGAGGAAAAAGGTGCTGGCCGCCAATGCTGTGTCTCTTAATCATCTTGCACACCCTTATCAAGTCACCTGTCATCTTCCTGTGCTTCAAAGAGGAAAGACCTAGCTCAAACTACCTTCATCAGACGTGGTCTCTAATCTAGACAGGTCCTGGTATATCTTCTCTGCACTTTCTCTTCAACATCTTTTGTGAAATGAGTTGAACAGAACTGAACACAATACTCCAAGTGTGATCTATGTAAAGTTTTATGGCGCTGCATAATTACCTCATAGCTCTTGAACTCAATCTCCAACTAATGAAGGTCAGAACACTGTACACCTTTTATACCTTCCTAACAACACCCAATCACCATACCAAATCCCACTTTGAGGGATCTGTGGACTTGGACCCCAAGATCCTTTTGTTCCTCCACACTGCTAAGAATTTTGCCATTAAACTTGTATCCATCTTCATATCTGGATGTGTTGCCCAGCTCTATAAAATATTTTATTTCAGCTTTTCAATGTTTTCTGTCTAATTTTCAGCTGCCTCTGGAAAGCAGCCAGCATAATCAATGATCCCACCCACCCAGGTCATTCTCTCTTCTACCCCGCTGGGCAGAAAATGCAAAAGCTAAAAAGCACAGACCACCAGAATCAAGGGCAGCTTCTATCCCAGTGTTTTCAGACTTTTGAATGGACCTCTCACATGCGAAAGGTGAACTCCTGATCTCCCAGTTTACCTTATCTTGGGTCCAGGACTTTATCTGTTTACCTGTAATGCACCTTCTCTGTAGCTGCTACATTATATTCTGCATACTGTTTTATTTTTATGACCTCAATGTACTTATGGTATGATCTGCAATAGTTAGCACATAAATAAAAGTTTTCCAATGTATCTTGGTGCAAATGACAAGAATAAACAAATTCCAATTCTGAATGCAGTTTGCATGTACCAGAAGTAAGTTTACCATGATAGGTTGAGGAGCCTCACATGAGAGGAACATTTAAGAAACAAATTCAGATACTGAACAAATACGAGGAAATCTGCAGATGCTGGAAATTCAAACAACAACACACACAAAACGCTGGTAGAACACAGCAGGCTAGGCAGCATCTATAGGGAGAAGCGCTGTCGATGTTTCGGGCCGAGACCCTTCGTCAGGACTAGAAGGAATTATAGATGGGGAGCAGCGAGAGAGGGTTTCACTGAACTCCCGTCGAAGAGAAGATTTAAACTTCTTCAGTGTAGGCATCACTGGCAGAGGCTTCACAGTAGTGAATTTAAAGAGCAAACATGAGGAAATCTGCAGATGCTGGAAATTCAAACAACAACACACACAAAATACTGGTAGAACACAGCAGGCTAGGCAGCATCTATAGGGAGAAGCGCTGTCAATGTTTCGGGCCAAGACCCTTCGTCAGGACTTCGAAGGGTCTCGGCCTGAAACGTCGACAGTGCTTCTCCCTATAGATGCTGCCTAGCCTGCTGTGTTCTACCAGTATTTTGTGTGTGTTGTTCAGATACTGAAACAGCTTTTACATTCCTTCTGGAGCACAAACACGAAAGGAAAATGCTGGCATACAAAAGGTGGTGAGGGTTGTATGAGAACTGAAGAAGAAACAGACACTTATCAGGCATAGGAGCCAGCCTGAGAATTTGAAGCTGTTATGAATTCAGCAAATAAGGACCAAGACTTTGATTAAAAGAGGATGTGCAGAGTATGAGAGTAAATTTTTAAGGAACTTAAAATAGAACCAAAAAAATTGCAAGCATGTGAAAAGAAAAAGGTTACAGAAAACTAATGTAATCCTTTACAGTCAGAAATGGGAGAATTTACAATGAGGAAGAGAGACTTGGAAAGCAATTAAGCAAATATTTTATTTCAGTCTGCAAGTGAGAAAAAACAAATAATTTCCTGAATTGTGAGGAAAAGAAGAAGATCATGAAAAGGAGAAATTAAAGACAATTGTTAGTAAAATGATAATGCAGGAGAAATAAAATAGACAGTCAGTAAAACTTCTCTGATCATCTGCATCTCACAATTCTAAAATAGTGGAAGCTTTTGTTGTCATCTAGTGGAGGGTAGCAGATGTAATTCTACAATTTAAGAGGTAAGAGATACACACACACACACACACACACACACACACACACACACACACACACACACACACACACACACACACACACACACACACACACACACACACACACACACACACACACACACACACACACACACACACACACCCGCCCCCGATCAGTAGTTGGGAAAATATCTACGTTATGCTTACTGAAGATGTAACATAAAATTAGCAGGAGAACCTGGAAAAGATTACCTCAACAGTGAGGGATCGAAGAGGTCTAAGACAGATAATCTGGGAAACCTAATTCAAGATTCAATTAAGGTTACAATAGTTATAGCAAATAATTGGGAATGCTTACACATTATTGTTAATTGGAAATCAAATACAGAAGGAGGAAGGTCATGCCTTAGTTTTATAAGATTTTTATAAGGTCACATCAGGTCACTACTGAAAATGGTATTGCTCTTTTCACTTAAAGAAGGAGTCAGATAGAGAATTAAAGTGGCCTTATTTCTTCACTTTGATTCACTTTGGCCTACCTGTCTGTGGGCAATGTGCTTCATTACAAAAAAGTCCAGTGTAAGCGCTAGGAAAAAAAATCAACTTCTGTATCAGTAAGTTGCAGGTGTTTGGATTTAATATTAAACTCTTCCATTTTAGATATGTTCTTTTTATCAAACATTCGTTCTAGGGATGTAGGCTCATGGGCTAAGCCACCATTTAATTGCCTATTGTTTGGTTGCCATCTACAGTTCACAGAGTATGCTAAAAAAGAATAGAAGGTGTTAACTCCAAACCCTCAGTGGCTGATATATTTGTTCAATGGTTTTTCAGTAATGGCACCCTTGACAAGGCAACACTCTGTGATGATGCTTACTGGATGAAGAATGGTAGAATCTGCAGGCATGCCAGTAGCTGTTCCTCAGTGTCACTTATCTCTACATAACAAAGGGTAAGAAAACATTTGAACTTTGCCAGAATGTTCAGAATAATTTACAAGAATAATTTTTTAAAATTACATATAATAGTAATTACTAACCATAATAATTGTTTTCAACTTGAATTGTAGTACATTTCCCACTTACAATGCTGTATGTGGGTATTGATATCCTAGTGAAAGTTAATGGGCTGAGTAAGTATCCCCTGTGACTTGTCCCTGCCTACTACCTTTGCCTGTGATTATGAAGAGAATCCCTACTTGCCCTATGTGGGCCAACTTCAGACAGCTACCCAGGGCCAATGGAAGGATAACTGGCTGTGCGGCATGCTGTTTGGAGGTACTGGTGGACAGAGACTTGAATCTCACATGAAGAAGGATGCTGATGTCCAGAACCTACAGGTGAGGGCCACAGTCTGCTGGCACTCAGACTAGAACAGGTATGAACTGGTAGATTCCCCATCTTAACTCATTGCCATGGAGTCCGCTCTCAGTCCCGTCTGAACAGGACTTCCTCAAGCTGTGCAACGGTGTCAGGGGATGGCCACCTTGGAGGGTGTGTGGAGTGAGGACACCATGCTGATTCATTTGCTGGGTTGATGACAATCCCATCACGCAGACCCCACAGGTTCAGGAGCTGTCTGATGTGCACACACTGATAAAATCCACACAGTCTTTCTACTTACATTTATGCAGTTTCATCCGGCTGCAGATGGATCTTATGGAAAAGGAAAATGAGCTGGCTACGTGGGCCCAGATTTACCCTATCACTGAGCACAATTACGACTAATTTGATTTTGGCCTTAAGTCCACTTTTCTACTTGTTCCCCATGGCCCCAATCCTTTATAGCTACCTCAGCCCTGAGTGAGTCTTCACATCTCCTTGGTGTAGTGAATTCCAAAATACAAATTGCTCCTCATCACCAACTTAAAATGGGTGTCTCCTTATTCTGAAAATGGCTCCCTGATTGAATATTCCTCGAGAAAGAAAACATCCCTTTGGCATTTATTTGTGTCAATTACTTACAAACTTATCTTTTAAAGCTTACCTACATTTTTCTGAACCCCAATCAGTCCAAAGCTAATCTGCTCAGTCCCTCATTTTAAGACAGCCCCCATCTCCAAATGTGCTGATCACATCCCAATTGAGCACGTTTCAGAGTATAAGTCACCTGGACACTGATTTAAATGTCTTTTTGGCTCTTCATTATGAATTTTATGTGGATTTGCAAGGATGTATCTCATTTTAAACACTGTGTCTCAAAGCTGGCTGAAAGCTTTGGAGATTAGTTCAATATTTTCAAATAGTGACAGAGTTAAGCAGGTTGAATATGAAGAAGTACACCTTCAAATGTTCACTGCTCGGGACAGCAGTCACTAAACAAATTTAGCAACTGAACAAGTTCAAAATTTGTTGTTGGCTCAATGAAAGGTGGTGACGAATCAGCATATAGAAAGGACATTGAAATTCTGGTTGAATGGTGCCACAACAGCAATATCTCACCCAACACCAGCAAAACAGAAAGGCTGATTGTCGACTGCACGAGGAACAAACCAGAGGTCCATGAGCCAGTCCTCATTAGGGGAATGGAGGTGGAAAGGGTCAGTAACTTTAAATTCCTTAATGTTATATCAGCTGATCTGTCCTGGGGCCAGCACGTAAGTGTCAACACAAAGAAGGCACAGGAGTTCCTCTACTTTCTTAGAAGTTTGTGTAGATTTAGCATGTCACCTGAAACCTTGACAAACTTCTATAGATGCACAGTGAAGAGCATCCTGGCTGATTGCACCCTAGCCTGGTATGGAAACACCAATGTCCAGGAATGGAAAAGTCTAGAGAAAGTGGTGGATACAGCCTTGTCTATCACAGGAAAAGCCCTCTCCACCACATGGATGGTGCACTACCACAAGAAAACAGCATCCATCATCAAAGACCTACGTCACCCAGGCCATGCTTTCTTCTTGCCACTGCCATCAGGAGACTTTGGTCCAACACCACTAGGCTTAGGAACAGTTATTCAGGCTTCTGAACCGGTGTAGGTAACTTCACTCATCTCAACTCTGAACTGATTCCATAACCTACAGATTCACTTTCAAGCACTCTATAACTCATGTTTTCAGTATTATTTATTTGGAAACTTTCTCTTCTTTTGCACATTGGTTGTTTGTCAGTCTTTGTTTATGTTCATAAATTCTATTGTATCTCTTTATTTACGTGTAAATGCCTCCAAAACTGGATCTTAATGTACTTGGATAATAAATCTACTTTGACTTTTATTGCTAAACTGGCATAGTTAGGCATTTAATTGTACTCATATTTTTAATAACATCATTCCAAGTTCACTGGGTGAAATAATTCAAACATCATTTCTGATAAATGCTTTCCTGTGTCCATCAAGGTTTCAAAAGATTTTTTCCTGAGCCTTGCAAAGGATGTTTTCTTTTCAGACAGCTGTTTTCTCGCTTCGGGTCATTCGTAACTGTGACTTTTTCCTTCCCTATTCTGAATTTATAACTGTATCATTGTTTGATACTGTTCCACATTTGAGTTCAATTATGTCAATAATCAGAATTTGGAGGAAGAAAATGTTTATCTTTCGTGGAATTAGTAACTGAAATCAGAGCTGATTCTGAGTATTCTTCATATTTATTCCCCACTGATCCCTGTTCTTGGTCAGTGATTGGAAGTGTAATCTGATGGGAATATTCTTCAGTTTTTACTTTTTTTGATATATTTTGGTTTGACTTACTGGAAGTAGGTTCACAGATTTTTATTTTTCCAGAATATTTCACACTTATAGTTTGTTTATCATCTGAAACTCAGATCTTAGAAACATAGAAAATAAGTGCAGGAGTAGGCCATTTGGCCCTTCGAGCCTGCACCGCCATTCAGTATGATCATGGCTGATCATCCAACTCAGAACCCTGTACCTGCTTTCTCTCCATACCCCCGATCCCTTTAGCCACAAGGGCCATATCCAACTTCCTCTTAAATATAGCCAATGAACCGGCCTCAACTGTTTCCTGTGGCAGAGAATTCCACAGATTCACCACTCTCTGTGTGAAGAAGTTTTTCCTCAACTCGGTCCTAAAAGGCTTCCCCTTTATCCTTAAACTGTGACCCCTCGTTCTGGACTTCCCCAACATCGGAAACAATCTTCCTGCATCTAGCCTGTCCAATCCCTTTAGAATTTTATACGTTTCAATAAGATCCCCCCTCAATCTTCTAAATTCTAGTGAGTATAAGCCTAGTCGATCCAGTCTTTTTTTATATGAAAGTCCTGCCATCCCAGGAATCAATCTGGTGAACCTTCTTTGTACTTCCTCTATGGCAAGAATGTCTTTCCTCAGATTAGGGGACCAAAACTGCACACAATACTCTAGGTGTGGTCTCACCAAGGCCTTGTACAACTGCAGTAGAACCTCCCTGCTCCTGTACCCAAATCCTTTTGCTATGAATGCCAACATACCATTTGCCTTTTTCACCGCCTGCTGTACCTGCATGCCTACCTTCAATGACTGGTGTACAATGACACCCAGGTCTCGTTGCACCTCCCCTTTTCCTAATCGGCCACCATTCAGATAATAATCTGTTTTCCTGTTCTTGCAACCAAAGTGGATAACCTCACATTTATCCACATTAAATTGCATCTGCCATGAATTTGCCCACTCACCTAACCTATCCAAGTCACCCTGCATCCTCTTTGCATCCTCCTCACAGCTAACACCGCCATCCAGGTTCGTGTCATCCGCAAACTTGGAGATGCTGCATTTAATTCCCTCATCTAAATCATTAATATATATTGTAAACAACTGGGGTCCCAGCACTGAGCCTTGCAGTACCCCACTAGTCACTGCCTGCCATTCTGAAAAGGTCCCATTTACTCCCACTCTTTGCTTCCTATCTGCCAACCAATTCTCTATCCACATCAATACCATACCCCCAATACTGTGTGCTTTAAGTTTGCACACTAATCTCCTGTGTGGGACTTTGTTAAAAGCCTTTTGAAAATCTAAATATACCACATCCACTGGCTCTCCCCATCCACTCTACTAGTTACATCTTCAAAAAATTCTGTAAGATTCGTCAGACATGATTTTCCTTTCACAAATCCATGCTGACTTTGTCCGATGATTTCACCTCTTTCCAAATGTGCTGTTATCACATCTTTGATAACCGACTCTAGCATTTTCCCCACCACCGATGTCAGAATCACCGGTCTATAATTCCCCGGTTTTTCTTTCCCTCCTTTTTTAAAAAGTGGGGTTACATTAGCCACCCTCCAATCCTTAGGAACTAATCAAGAATCTAAGGAGTTTTGAAAAATTATCACTAATGCATCCACTGTTTCTTGGGCTACTTCCTTAAGCACTCTGGGATGCAGACCATCTGGCCCTGAGGATTTATCTGCCTTTAATCCCTTCAATTTACCTAACACCACTTCCCTACTAACATGTATTTCCCTCAGTTCCTCCATCTCATTAGACCCTCAGTCCCTTACTATTTACGGAAGATTATTTATGTCCTCCTTAGTGAAGACAGAACCAAAGTAGTTATTCAATTGGTCTGCCATGTCTTTGTTCCCTATGATCAATTCACCTGTTTCTGACTGTAAAGGACCTACATTTGTCTTGACCAATCTTTTTCTTTACACATATCTATAAAAGCTTTTACGCTCAGTTTTTATGTTCCCTGCCAGCCTTCTCTCATAATCTTTTTTCCCTTTCCTAATTAAGCCCTTTGTCCTCCTCTGCTGGTCTCTGAATTTCTCCCAGTCCTCAGGTGTGCCGCTTTTTTTTGCTAATTTATATGTTTCTTCTTTGGACTTGATACTATCCCTAATTTCCCTTGTCAGCCACGGGTGCACTACCTTCCCTGGTTTATTCTTTTGCCAAACTGGGATGAACAATTGTTGTAGTTCATCCATGCGATCTTTAAATGCTTGCCATTGCATATCCACCGTCAACCCTTTAAGTATCATTTGCCAGTCTATCTTAGCTAATTCACGTCTCATACCTTCAAAGTTACCCTTCTTTAAGTTCAGAACCTTTGTTTCTGAATTAACTATGTCACTCTCCATCTTAATGAAGAGTTCCACCATATTATGGTCACTCTTACCCAAGGGGCCTCGCACAACAAGATTACTAACTAGCTCTTCCTCATTGCTCAATACCCAATCTAGAATGGCCTGCTCTCTAGTTGGTTCCTCGACATGTTGGTTCAGAAAACCATCTCGCATACATTCCAAGAAATCCTCTTCCTCAGCACCCTTACCAATTTGGTTCACCCAATCTATATGTAGATTGAAGTCACCCATTATAACTACTGTTCCTTTATTGCACGCATTTCTAATTTCCTGTTTAATGCCATCCCCAACCTCACTACTACTGTTAGGTGGCCTGTACACAACTCCCACCAGCGTTTTCTGCCCCTTAGTGTTATGCAGCTCTACCCATATCAATTCCACATCCTCCAGGCTAATGTCCTTCCTTTCTATTGCGTTAATCCCCTCTCTAACCAGCAATGCTACCCCACTTCCTTTTCTTTCCTGTCTATCCCTCCTGAATATTGAATATCCCTGGATGTTGAGCTCCCATCCTTGGTCACCCTGGAGCCATGTCTCTGTGATCCCAACTCTATCATATTCATTAATAACTAACTGCACATTCAATTCATCCACCTTGTTACGAATGCTCCTCGCATTGACACACAAAGCCTTCAGGCTTGTTTTTACAACACTCTTAGCCCTTATACAATTATGTTGAAAAGTGGCCCTTTTTGCTTTTTGCCCTGGATTTGCCTGCCTGCCACTTTTACTTTTCACCTTACTACTTTTTGCTTCTACACTCATTTTACACCCCTCTGTCTCTCTGCACTTGTTCCCACCCCCCTGCCACATTAGTTTAAATCCTCCTGAACAGCAGTAGCAAACGCTCCCCCTAGGACATTGGTTCCAGTCCAGCCCAGGTGCAGACTGTCCTGTTTATACTGGTCCCACCTCACCCAGAACTGGTTCCAATGCCCCAGAAATTTGAATCCCTCCCCCTTGCACCATTTTTCAAGCCACATATTCATCTGAAATATCCCCCTATTTCTACTCTGACTAGCACGTGGCACTGGTAGTAATCCAGAGATTATTACCTTTGTGGTCCTACTTTTTAGTTTATCTCCTAACTCCCTAAATTCACCTTGTAGGACCTCATCCCGTTTAGTGGTAAAAAAGTGGAAGCAATAAATCAAACACAAATTGATCAAACAGAAAGTTTTTCCTCAGCTAATATTTTCATACAGGGATTTATTATAACAATTGGATAAACTTTCAACAAATATTTATTCAACTTTCTTGTGCCCTTTTTGTATGAGAGTTTTATTTTTCTAGGTGGATGCCATTAAATTAATGATGATAGGGACTACATGCAATATGTCAAATGCTGATACAAGTCCTTTTAGGAAAGGGAAGTCAAGCAAGAACACATCAGAAGAGTCTGTAGTGGAAAAGATCAGCAGTTTCAAGTTCCTGGATAGCAACATCTCAGAGAGCCTATTCTAGGCACAGCATATAGATACAACTGTAAAGAAGACCTGCCAATATCTCTACTTTCTTGGAGTTTAAGGATATTCAGCATGTCTTTGAAAACTCTGGTGCATTCTTGATGATGTACAGTAGAGAGCATTCTGACTGGCTCCATCATGGCCTGGTATGGAGACTGCAATCCATCGAAATGCAAGAGGCTACAGAAAGTAAAGGACTTAGCCAGTGAGTTAAAACTCTTCCTACTATCTACAAGAGGCAACATCTCAGGAAGTTGGCATTCATCATCGTGGACCCCATCATCCGGACCATGCCTTCCCTCGTCTTTATGGTGCCAAAAGGCCAGAGGTACAAGAGCCTGAAGGTGCATACTACTTCTTCCCCACTGCCATCAGGCTCTTGAACTGACCTGAAAAACTCTAACACCACTTAGAATATTTATCTTTCTCCTTCTCAATTTGAATGAGTGTTAATATGTTCACTTTTGTCGTATATGTACAGTATAATGTATTTTAATTCAAGTTTATGTTAACTTATGTTTGTCACATTTGTAATCTACTAGGCTGCCACTACAGAAAGCTAATTTTTATGGCATGTATAAACTGTGTATGTATGCCTGTGACAATAAACAAAGTTGAAAGATGCATCTATTTTAATCTGTTGTGTCAGACAAGTAAAATCTGATATTAATGCATAGTTTGTGGCTGAAACCTTGAGCTCAGTTAAGTCTGTTGTGTGAAATGTCTTCAAGCAGCAGAGGTACAAAGAAATAAACAATGATACCAGTTTTTGTACGGGGCAGAAGATATTAATCATACACTACAGATGTAAGAGGGAAAACTGAAAGTCTTTGTGAGCCTCTGGACATAATGTTAATTTTGAATTTCAACATGAGAAACAATATGTGAACAAGGATGAACATCTACAAACTCTTAGATGGTCAATCCATTTCAATCAAACACAAATGCAATTATTACCCTTTTCTTATGATCTCATCTAATTATATCAAGATTATCTTGGCTAAGTTGGTCACAAAAGTAGGTTGACAGGCATGAATCCCTGACCTTGCTCAGTCAGTTGAAGCATTAATTAACCTGTGCCCTAGCAAATTAAACTCTAAAGCAAAGTGAGAGTTATCAGTTTAAACAATTTATTTCCAGATACAGTACAAATTCAGGGGGCATTTATAAGTAAAAAAAAAAGACCAGATCCTTAATTATATGAGATTGATGTAAAGACACTCACTTGTTAATGAGAATGACCACCATTATGAAGCCCAATAATGATGTTACAGAATATTATAGCTCAGTGTTGGCTGGGAAGCTACATCAGCTCCTGTAAAGCAATGAATAACTGAACTGCTGAATCAATAAGCAGACAACCTCCAATATATCTAAGGAAAATACATGTCCAATCTTAATCTGTTTCTTTCTTCTAGACTCTCTTCAAACTGATGAAACGGAAAACAAATATGTAGGTCTGAGATAGATAGAGTTAATTGGTTTACTGCGCCAGTGTGTAGAAGTGTATAAAGTGAAACACTAAGGGGAGATCCCATAAATTGTTATCACAGGAAAAACCTGACTACCTGAAACATTAAATTCAGTTTGGCATCTATATAATGCCTCAGGGTATCTTAAAGCACTTTGAGACCAATGAGGCACGTCTGTCTTGGAGTTCTGTATTCCTCACGTATTTCAAGCTTTCATGGTAGCGAACAATCTAATTCTCTTCAGAACATCAGACAAATCAAAATGTTTGTTTTCCTTGCACTTCTCTCATAATTAAAAGGAGTAATAGGTTTTCCCACACTGTCTATGGCTTTGTTGCAATTTTTTTTCTTTCAGTTGTTTGTCTTCAGGCTTTATCTTCTAACTAAATTTCTAGCGTGTGCTACTTTATTCTCATGTCTCATTTCAGGGATTGTGATTACACTTTGGTGCCTCAGTAAATGTGGAGCCTAATCAATAATTGCCAGCTTTTTCCCCAATCCTGTCACAAATGCCTCACCAGAGATCACTGGATATTACATGGACATGGCATCTGCTCATTCCTTTCTCTCCTACATGCTAGTGATCAGGCACAACTTAGCACAATAGCTCAACAGAGATTAGGAATTCCATTATAGAATAGGAATAGGGATTGAACTTGGTTCTTTTTGCTTAGCTATAAGTGTATTTAAGATGCCAGCTTTGAGTATTCAGTCACTCTAATAAGGATTCTTAATTTTAACATCAATCACAATACATATTGGAGAAGAACACTTTTTATTTTAACGTTATCTTTTTCCACACTAGAGACAATGATTTACCATATTAGAGGCACTTTATACATGGAAGATCTATATGTTCAAATACAGTTTCAGTTTTACGCATCAGCCAAGCAAGCAAATGACTAAAACAAGGAAGTTAATTCTATCAATATTTTATGCATTTAAAATAGCATCTATAAAACTGATCCTTAATAATTAAGTGCAGGGGATATAAACGTTGCTATTTTCTTCCAGCTACCATTGGAAACTTTGAACGTTGCAACATCGTATTTAAACACAACCTTTGTTCATAGCTTTAAATGATAACATTATTTGGTACTTCAGTACTTTAATCCATTTATTCTGTTCGGGTGATCAATATAACAAAAAGCCTCATATCACTTGTAAAGAAGATATCTCAAGCTTTCCAATTTTGTCTGGTTGAGCCTTGTATTTGCTACTTTGTGATCTGTAATTAAGGAAACAAATTTGTTACTATTTTAGCATAGCACTTTAAACATAATGCTTACATTTCTTGAGAAGACCTCACGACTGTCATCTAACAGTGCTGTCTGTTAATTGCTTATATATATATAAAATTATTTGTGGTTCTCCATTGTTAAAATTTGAAGAAAAAAAATTACATTGTAAATTTCTTATTCAGAAAGTCAGAAGGAATGGGATCCAGGGAAGTTTGACCAGGTGGATTCAGAATTGGCTTGTCTGCAGAAGGCAGAGGGTCGTGGTGGAGGGAGTACATTCAGATTGGAGGGTTGTGACTAGTGGTGTCCCACAAGGATCGGTTCTGGGACCTCTACTTTTCGTGATTTTTATTAATGACCTGGATGTGGGAGTAGAAGGGTGGGTTGGCAAGTTTGCAGCCAACACAAAAGTTGGTGGTGTTGTGGATAGTGTTGAGGATTGTCGAAGATTGCAGAGAGACATTGATAGGATGCAGAAGTGGGTTGAGAAGTGGCAGATGGAATTCAACCCAAAGTGTGAGGTGGTACACTTTGGAAGGACAAGCTCCAAGGCAGAGTACAAAGTAAATGGCAGGATACTTGGGAGTGTGGAGGAGCAGAGGGATCTGGGGGTACATGTCCACAGATCCCTGAAAGTTGCCTCACAGGTAGATAAGTTAGTCAAGAAAGCTTATGGAGTGTTAGCTTTCATAAGTCGAGGGATAGAGTTTAAGAGTCGCGGGGTAATGATGCAGCTCTATAAAACTCTGGTTTGGCCACACTTGGAGTACTGTGTCCAGTTCTGGTCGCCTCACTATAGGAAGGATGTGGAAGCATTGGAAAGGGTACAGAGGAAATTTACTAGGATGATGCCTGGTTTAGAGAGTATGCATTATGATCAGAGATTAAGTGAGCTAGGTCTTTACTCTCTGGAGAGAAGGAGGATAAGAGGAGACATGATAGAGGTATACAAGATATTAAGAGGAATAGATAGAGTGGACAGCCAGCGCCTCTTCCCCAAGGCACCACAGCTCAATACAAGAGGACATGGCTTTAAGGTAAGGGGTGGAAAGTTCAAGGGGGATTTTAGAGGAAGTTTTTTTACTCAGAGAGTGGTTGGTGTGTGGAATGCACTGCCTGAGTCAGTGGTGGAGGCAGATACACTAGTGAAATTTAAGAGACTACTAGACAGGTATATGGAGGAATTTAAGGTGGGGGGTTATATGGGAGGCAGGATTTAAGGGTTGGTACAACATTGTGGGCCAAAGGGCCTATATTGTGCCTGTACTTTATCCAAAATATATTTCTCAAGTGATCATAGAGCTCTTTCCATTTATAGCGTTCCACTGCATTTGATGTTGAAATTAATAATTCCTTAACAAAGTTAATAATGAAACAAAGTACCGTGCTTTCATAGGAGAGCATGTCTTTCTGGGGCAGTTTCCCAGGATTAATCACTTTGACCTTAAAAACAGGTTACTGATTTGAAGTTCTCAGATACTGATCTAGAGAACTGCTGAACACTATTGGCTCAAACGATCCTTTCTTTTAACAGATTTAAGAATCAAGACAATAATAAGGTGTAAATAGGGGAATGGCAATATAAATAAAATACAACCATTTGTTCACCAGGCGTTTTAAGTGGAGGTATCCAGACAAAAATCATCATTACCTTACAGTGACAAACGTTCTTTCATTGCTAGAAAGCAAAAGCAGAAATAGGTACCAATTATTATTTAAGAACAGCACAAAAACCAGGCTCCCCTCATTGACTCTTCTACATTTCCTGCTGCCTTGGGAAAGCAGTCAACACAATCAAAAAACCCTCCCACCCCAATCGCTCCTCTCCCCTTCCATTCCATACAAAAGCTTGAAAGCTCAAGAACAGCTTCTGTCCCATTGTTGAAAGACTCCTCAATGGCCTCTGATATGATGAAGATGAACTTCGCAATTTACCTCATTGTCTTCCTGCACTGCCCTTTCTCTGTAGCTGTCGCACTGCATTCTGCATTGTACCTTGATGTACTTACATTTTGAAATGGTCTGTGAAAGAGTTTTTCCATTGTATCTCAGTATAGGTGACAATAATAAACCAAATGACAACTGAATTGATGAGTTTGGAAAATACATTTCAAATTGCTTGCTATGATAGAAAATGCTGGTAGTACTCAGCAGGTTAACCAGTGGAGAGCAAAATAAGAGCTACCACTTAAGGTTATCTGAACAAAAGTTTAGTGACTTTCTATCAACTTCTAAGTTTTAATGGCTGTCGGTTGGGAACTGATTTATTATGGTAGATAATCCTGGTTATGCTATGAACAAATGAGAAATTGCAAAACAGACTGAGCAAGTGAAGCTTGGACCTTATTCTGTATATTTCACAGAATAAAAGATCCTAAAGGAAGGTTATACCACATTTCTCTTTTAGTTCTTACAAAATAAAGAAAGATCAGGGAATCTGTCCATTAACTTATTTCCATTTTACTTGCGTTCTAGAGCATGAAAACATTTAGTATTAAGAGTCAGGACTGAACTTGCTTTATTCATTAATTGATCATAATATTTTCAGCTATCAAACTCCATTCTAAACTGGAAGTCCAATCAATTGTTTTTAAATCACAAATGCTGATGCTTATCAGTTGCTAATCATCAACAACTGTTCACGAATGTGAAGTTTAGGCTTTGATAGGACCACTCAGTTCCAGACCTCCTTTCAATCTTGGCCCAAATGTAACAAAATAATTGAATGCCAGAGGTGAGTTACTGTCCTTGATATCATGCCACATCTGGTTCAGTGTGACTCAAGGAACCCTGGCAAAATGTACATCAATGGAACTTGAGGAAAAATCTCTTCAGTTGATGTATTCATATCCTTGCACCAAGTTCAGAAGTGATGATGTTCACTTATCATTGTGCAATATTCAATCTGATTTTTAGCTTCCCAGCAAATGCAAAAGCCTTTGCCTGCATGCAGCAAAACCTGAACAACATTCATAGATGGGCTGAAAATTGGTTTGGAATATTTGCCTTGCACAAGTGCCAAACAATAATTATCTTCAATATGAGAAACTCTACCCTCAACATTCATTAACATTAATATCTTCTGGGCCCCACTATTCTGGGGTTCAATACTGACCAGAAACCTAAATAGATTTATCACATCAATATTGTGGCTGTAAAAATACAGAGGCTGGGTATCCTGGCACCCCAGAATCTTTCTACTAGCCATAAAGGTCACAGCAGAATTGTGATGAAACACTCTCCCTTTGTCCAACTCCAACAACACTTAAGTAGCTTGATGCCATCCTGCACAAAACTATCCATTTGATTGGCATGCAATACATCACCCTAAGCATTTACCCCATCTATCAGAGCTGTGTTATTACTCATCAGGTCTACTGCAATAATACCATTCAGTTGTATGACCTCAGGTACCAAAAAGGGCAAGGTCAACAGGACTTGTCACTGGGTCTAAATCCTGACAATTTCCTATCCAATGCCACTGTGGGAATACCTTCATCAGAGGGACTGCAGAAGTTCAAGAAAGTGGCTTGCCATCACTTTCTCAAGGGCCATTAGAAATCAGTAATAAATGCTGGCCTCACCACTGGAATCTTCAGTGAATAATTGAATAAGAAAATAACTCTCAGATTCCACTGAAAAGAATAGACAGATAAATTTGTATAACATTGATTTTGCACAGAAACTAGACACTGTTGCTACAGAAAAGGAACAAACTGATGCTAAGATAATAAATGCTAATTCTTGGCATAATTAACTTGGATGAACATTTAGGTGTTGTACTGGACAGTGCAATGCATAAAATCCTTATGATCACCGGGTGCTCAGTCTGCAGGGTTGATTCTGAACTTCCTATTGCACCCCACTTTAATTCTCCATTTCATTCCTACTCTGACCTGTCTGTCTGTGACCCCTTCCACAGGGTCCACATAAACTAGAGAAACAATATCTTATGTTCTGTCTGGACAGTTTGCAACCTTCTGGAATGAACACTGAATTTTCCAGCTTCAGGTAAACTGCTCTCTCATTCTTTGCCATTGTTCTGCTTAAGTCCTTTCTTCATCTCATTTCTATAGAACGGTTCCCTAAAGGCCAGTGCTCATGCCAATCTCCATATGCTCTTCTGTCTTGCACTTCATTCCTCCCCACAGTTCAGCTTTGAAAACTGATAACTCTCATTTCCTCCCCCAGTTTCAAGGAAGGATCCCTGACTAGAAGTACTAACTGGTCTCTTTTCCCACAGATGCTGCTCGACTAGCTGAATTCTTTCAGCATTTTCTGCTTTTGTTTAAGATTCCTGCACCTGTTTAATTTGTTTTCTCCCTGGAATGCTCATCAACAGGTCCAAAAACAAAGGGTCATTGTTAACTAAGTTCAATTTGGACAACATCGTCTGGTGAGTGGAATGAAGCAGTTTGAGGCAAAACTCTAGAATTTGCTGCTCAATGAGCTTTTTGTAAATGGTGCCTGATCTCTGCTTTAGATTTAGTAGATCACCTGAAGTTACTGTCCTATTGGAGTGCATATGTTCCAAGTTGATTTCTGAGACTGGCTGGCCATTCCAAACTAGGGAGATATTTCAATGTGTTAAGTTTTAAATATTAGACACAGCCTGCCTGAACCCAAAATGAACTTTGACAAAATAGATCTCAATATTTCAGCAAAATATAGTTGGCGATTGGAGGTCAATGTGATAATTCAGTATTTAGTCTTCAAACTTTTTTTTTCTTTTGCACCTCCCTTTTTCTCACTGAATACTTTCTTTCCCCTATTAATTTTGTTTCTTATACTTGATTTGACAGTTTTGTGTCTTCTAGGTCTGACTCTGTGCACCACAGTACAAATTCTTCAGTTCAATAGCTACGCTGTTGCTTGCCATATTCATATAGGGTCCAGGTGTCCTGCACGGGGTACTGGTGTTTTTGGACCTACTAGCAACAGTTTGCTCTAGAAACCCCCTCCAAGCCACATGGGAGGCTAATAAACCAGAGATTCTAATAGTAAAGCCCCAGCTATGTAAATTGGGTTACACCAGCTATAAACAGCACTGAAATGTGGCCCGTTTAGCTCTGAATATAGCTGTTTGTGCTCTCTTACTTACATTAATAGCCTCAGTGCAAACTCAAAATGGTGTGTATTGCTAGCTCACTAAAGAACAGAAAAGAGAAAATTTAGGAGGCTTACCTTTTCTTCGATACAGTTTAATTAAATATCCAATAAAAGGCAGGGAAAGCAAAGCCGAAGCCCCTCCAGTGCCAATGGCCACCTTGGTTACAAATTGGTTTTGCTGTATCTCTAGAATAAAATACAGAGATATGATGTGGGGCTGTGCAGGCAGAACAGGAAAGTCAGGACTCAGATGTTGATTAAAAAAATCAAGTCAACTTAAAAGGTTGCTCCTGCTGCATAGATTATTAGAAATGAGGGCCTGATTACTTTCAGAAAACAAAGGTAATAGATAATTATGGTGGACAATCAGAATTGTATCGCAGGGTAGAAATAGCAAGTACATAGGACTTAGAACAGTACAGTACAGAGACAGGACCTATGGCCATGATGCTGTGCCAAGCAATATAAACCTACTCCGTAATCATTCCAACCCTTCCTATTTTTCTTGCATCCCTGTGATGCAGGACATACATTTAAATTGAGAGGGGGAAAGTTTAAAGAAGATGTAAGGAATTTATTTTTACACAAAGAGCGAAGGCTTCCTGCATTGCACTGCCAGATATGGTGGATGGATGCAGATATGACAGAGGCTTTTAAGAGGAGGTTAGGTAGACACAGAATAGGTAAGGAATGGAGGGATGTGGATTATGTTGTCTAATTCTGCATTGTGCTTGGCACAGGCATTGTGGGCCAAAGGGCTTGTTCCTGTGTTGTACTGTACTGTTCTATGTGCCTTTGCCACGTGACAGTGAGTATAGGAATAGAATGAGGTGGAGAATAAATGCGTGGCTGAGGGATTGAAGCAGCGGGCAGGGATTCAGAATTCTGGATCATTGGGACCTCTTTTTGGGCAGGAATAATCTGTACAAAAAAGAGAGGTTGCACTTGAATCCTAGGGGGACCAATATCCTGACTGGGAGGTTTGCTAAGGCTACTGGGGAGAGTTTAAACTAGGATTGCTGGGGGGTGGACCCAAACTGGAGAGACAAAGAAAGAGGTGGTTGGCTCACGAATAGAGAAAGCTTGGAGATAGTGTGAGAGGGAGGATAGGCAAGGTGATAGAGAAGGGACGTGCTCAGACCGATGGTTTGGGATGTGTCTACTTTAATGCAAGGAGTATTATGAACAGAACGGATGAGCTTAGAGCATGGATCAGTACTTGGAACTATGATGTTGTGGCCATTACAGAGACTTGGATGGCTCAGGGGCAGGAATGGTTACTTCGATTGCCAGGCTTTAGATAACTGTATTTCATAAAGGACAGGGAGGGAGGCAAAAGAAGTGGGGGCGTGGCACTGTTGACCAGCAATAGTGTCATGGCTGCAGAAAAGGGGGAAGACATGGTGGGATTGCCTATGGAGTTTCTGTGGGTGGAAATTAGGAACAGGAAGGGGTCAATAATTCTTCTGGGTGTTTTGTATAGACCACACAATAGTAACAGGGACATCAAGGAGCAGATGGGGAGGCAGATACTGGAAAGGTGTAATAATAACAGGGTTGCTGTGGTGGGAGATCTTAATTTCCTAAATGTCAATTGGCATGTCCCTAGAGTGAGGGGTTTAGTTGGGGTGGAGTTTGTTAAGTGTATTCAGGAAGGTTTCTTGACACAATATGTAGATAAGCCTACAAGAGGAGAGGCTGTTCATGATCTGGTATTGGGAAATAAACCTGGTCAGGTGTCAGATCTCTCAGTGGGAGAGCATTTTGGAGATAGTGATCACAGTGCTATCTCCTTTATCATACCATTGGAGAGAGATAGGAACAGACAAGTTAGGAAAGCGTTTAATTGGCATAAAGGGAAATATAAGGGCATCAGGCAGGAACTTGGAAGCATAAATTGGGAACAGATATTCTCAGGGAAATGTATGGAAGAAATGTGGCAAATGTTCAGGGGATATTTGCGTGGAGTTCTGCATAGGTACATTCCAATGAGACAGGAAAAGGATGGTAGGGTACAGGAACAGTGGTGTACAAAGGCTGTTGTAAATCTAGTCAAGAAGAAAAGAAGAGCTTATGAAAGGTTCAAAAAACTAGGTAATGATAGAGATCTAGAAAATTATAAATCTAGCAGGAAGGAGCTTAAGAAAGAAATTAGGAGAGCCAGAAGAGGCTATGAGAAGGCCTTGGTGGACAGGATTAAGGAAAACCCCAAGGCATCCTACAAATATGTGAAGAGCAAGAGGATAAGACGTGAGAGAATAGGACCAATCAAGTGTGACAGTGGAAAAGTGTGTATGGAACTGGAGGATCTAGCAGGGGTACTTAATGAATACTTTGCTTTAGTATTCACTACGGAAAAGGATCTTAGCAATTGTAGGAATGACTTACAGCAGACTGAAAAGCTTGAGCATGTAGATATTAAGAAAGAGGATGTGCTGGAGCTTTTGGAAAGCATCAAGTTGGATAAGTCACCAGGACGGGATGAGATGTACCCAGGGGTACTGTGGGAGGCGAGGGAGGAGATTGCTGAGCCTCTGGCGATAATCTTTGCATCATCAGTGGGGACGGCAGAGGTTCTGGAAGATTGGAGGGTTGCGGATGTTGTTCCCTTATTCAAGAAAGGGAGTAGGAATAGTACAGGAAATTATACACCAGTAAGTCTTACTTCAGTGGTTGGTAAGTTGATGGAGAAGATCCTGAGAGGCAGGATTTATGAACATTTGGAGAGGCATAATATGATTAGGAATAATCAACATGGTTTTGTTAAAGGCAGGTTGTGCCTTACGCGCCTGATTGAATTTTTTGAGGATGTGACTAAACACATTGATGAAGGAAGAGCAGTAGATATAGTGTATATGGATTTCAACAAGGCATTTGACAAGGTACCCCATGCAAGGCTTATTGAGAAAGTAAGGGGGCATGGGATCCAAGGGGACATTGCTTTGTGGTTCCAGAACTGGCATGCCCACAGAAGGCAAAGAGTGGTTCCAGACAGGTCATATTCTGCCTGGAGGTCAGTGACCAGTGGTGTGCCTCAGGGATCTGTTCTGGGACCCTTACTCTTCGTGATTTTTATAAAAGATCTGGATGAGGAAGTGGATTGATGGGTTAGTAAATTTGCTGATGACACAAAGGATGGGGATGTTGTGGATAGTGTGGAGGGCTGTCAAAGGTTACAACAGGACATTGATAGGATGAAAAACTGGGCTGAGAAGTGGCAGATGGAGTTCAACCCAGATAAGTGTGAGGTGGTTCAAATAAGATGGCAGAATATAGTATTAATGGTCAGACTCCTAGCAGTGTGGAGGATCAGAGGGATCTTGGGGTCCGAGTCCATAGGACATTCAAAGCTGCTGCACAGGTTGACTCTGCGGTTAAGAAAGCATATGACGCATTGACCTTCATCAATCGTGGGACTGAGTTCAAGAGCCGAGAGATAATGTTGCAGCTATATAGGACCCTGGTCAGTTCCACATGGAGTACTGTGCTCAGTTTTGGTCGCCTCACTACAGGAAGGACGTGGAAGCCATAGAAAAGGTGCAGAGGAGATTTACAAGGATGTTGCCTGGATTGGGGAGCATGCCTTTTGAGAATAGGTTGAGTGAACTCGGCCTTTTCTCCTTGGAGCGACGGAGGATGAGAGGTGACCTGATAGAGGTGTATAAGATGATGAGAGGCATTGATCACGTGGATAGTCAGATGCTTTTTCCCAGCGCTAAAATGGCTAGCACGAGAGGGCACAGTTTTAAGGTGCTTGGAAGTAGGTACAGAGGAGATGCCAGGGGTAAGTTTTTATGCAGAGAGTGGTGATGGACTGCCGGCGATGGTGGTGGAGGTGAATACAATATGGTCTTTTAAGAGAGTCCTGGACAGGTACATGCTCAGAAAAATAGAGGGCTATGAGCTAAAGAGGACATATTTTCCACCAATTACAAAAGAATAGACCATAATGATAACGTTTAAACAGCTGTCATTACAGATGCTTGCTCATCAATGTCTTACTATGCAGGTATTTGAAACATTAACTTGTTACCATCAAAAAATGTGAAAATGAATTGAAATCAATGCCCAATCTACTTGAGGAACTCATTGGGTCAAACAACATCTTTGGAGGGAAAGAAATTGCCAAAGTTTTGGAGTGTGACTCTTTATCGGAACAAGTAATTCCCGAGACAGGATCTCATGCTGAAATGCCGATAATACCTTTCTCCTAACAGTTGCAGCTCAACCTGCTGAATTCCTCCAGTATTTTGTGTGTGTTGCTGCTCAACCTGTTGAGTTCCTCTAATAGAGTGTATTTTGCTCCAGCTTGCAACATCTGCAGACCCTTTGTCTTTTACACTACTTCTGAAAACACATATCGAAAATCAATACTTTTTGGCATTCCAGTGTGAGCGACACTCATTAAACAAAGACTACCTTCACAAGCTGGGATGGGTGATGACCACCTTCCAGAGTTGTCACACTGCAGACTCTCCGAACCATTCAACGAGAACCCTGTTGCACAGCTATAAACACAGACCGAGCGGAAAGTGAAGTCTCCACCTACGTGCGAACAGTTCTGATATCCATTCTTGGGAAGCTTTGGAACCTCACACCTTACAGCTGAAAGAAAAAGTTAAGAATTGAGTAATAATTGCACATGCAAAGCATGGCGCAGTGACACACATTACGTGGGCAAACCTGCAGTTCATTGTATATGCAAATCTCACAAACAAAAGGGTAACTGGAGGATAATCTGCACTTCATTGCATTGGGTATTTTACCATCAGCTCCCACATGGGCGGATGCACAGTGTAACTAGCAGCTCATTCATAGCACATTCACATCACACCCAACCCTCATGACTGCACTGGAGAATCACTCTGGTCCATTCATGCTACGACTAATCCCAAGCTCTCCAATGAAAAATGGCATCACATAACATAACTTAAACACTGGCTTGCACAAAATTAAGTTTCCCATAACACTAACACAATACCTTATAGAGGGAACGTTTTCTTAAACTGTGTTATTAAGTGGAATACTTCAATTTGAAATCTCCAGTGCTGTCATAGACTGTTTTAATGCTATTTGTTTTCTGATACTTACGGACATTTAAGAATAGTCAACCACATAAGTAATTTAAAAAAAAACTAGAAATTTATAAATGTACTTCAATGCAAGTTTAATTAATAAAGAAAGAAAGACTGCTATTTCTCCTGATCCCCATGTAGTCAAAAAATAAACTTTCAAGTTAAACATAAAGCTAGAACATTCCTAGTCAGGAACCTCAATTTGTTACTCTTGGAGTTACTGTATAACAACACATATTCTCATCTCCCACATCTGTGAAAGTGACAACTTGCCAGGGGATTTTAGAGGCAGTGTAATCGTTATCAATTTGAAGGAATGGGATAAATCTAGTTGTGGTTATTACATAAAGGTTTCCCTGCAGTCTTCCACAGGGAACGTCATTGCCAGAGTCCTTCTCAACCACTACTCTCAGATAGGTTGCTCCCATCCAGCTATAAGATGGAGTCAAGATAACTACAAAGATTATATCAGTTATCTTGCATGTCTTTATCTTGGTCTATTAATTGAGAGTGACTATGGTGTAGCAGTCGAAAGTTTGCCTTCTGGCAGAAATCATTTCTATTGAATATCTGTCATACAGGGTGAGATCTGGTGTCATCAGCCCAATACTTTAGAGTCATAGACTGGGATAGCTCAGAAACAAGCACTTTAGCCTACCATGTCCATCATGATGTTCCCTAATTTTTCTCGCTGCAATACTGTGATTCACCTCTAATGTGCTTCCAAGAGGAGTTGAACTAATCTACAGGGCAAAGGGAAAAAGTGTAATATATGTCACCTCCACTCCAGAACCAAGGTTACCCCAAGCCCAGGCATCATGTTACACTATGAAGCCAACACCTGGGTATGCACGTTTTTCAAAGCTGAGCTCCAAGTCACTGTTGCTTTGTTGACTGAGCCATATGATATTATGGGCTTTGTAGTTAATGTGTACAAAGCAAACATCCTCTGTCACTCACCCCTGCAGACAACACTATCCACAGGAATTAACTGTTCATGATGAGATTTCGGAGGAGATGGATTACTTCCCATATCTCAGGACCCATCTCTCAACAAAGTCAGCTTTCTGAACAAAAGAACATTTTGAGATCAAGGCATCAAACCTGATACAAAGATCATGGCTTACCAGTCAGTAATGGTCTTGTCCTCTTGTACACTGTCTATCTGAGAACAAGGCACCACAGAGTATTGTAGAGATATCACCAACATTCACTCTGCAAATTCCACTAAAGGCACTGGCAGGAGAAAGGAAGAAACATTTCTGTTCTCTCCCAGGATGACAAGCAGACCGTCAAGGCTCAAACTGGACTGTTTCCTTTGACAGGTAGGCCACATAATCTGATTGCCTAACAGCAGAGTCACAAAAAGAACACTCTGCAACAGTAAGATTTCAAACCATCTTTGAAATGTTTCCCCTGCACATCCAGTAACAGTAGGATTTTAGGATGAAACATTTCAAAGATGTTTCTAGGGTTCAGTGAAAAAATGTAACATTCCCATTGGCCCATTTGGATCCCTAGCTCATGAGCAAAATTAAAAAGGGGCTGCCAAGGGGGTGGAAAAAATCTAAGTTCTACTTATTGACAGAACAATAGGCCCAATATGAAAGGATAAAGGAGTCCTGCACCTCACAAACAACCCACCCCATCTGTTCCTGCAAACATCTACTGCCCCACTTATGCTGATTCTGAGATCGTCTACTGGCCTCAAACAGAACGGAAACCAGTTATCCTTGACCTCAAGAGAGCACCCAGGATGAAAAATACACAGCTGAAGTAAGCACTCCTTACCACTGGAAGACAACTTACAATTCACAAGATAGTACTGCATTGATAAACCTTGTGATAGCTGGTATGTTTTGTAACTTCAGAACATCAAATTAATTCAAAAGACACAGGAGTCCAGGAATGCAGGTCTGATTTTGTGTTTACTTTAAGTGAAACACACGTTATCATGTGGTAGCATTATGATGCACGCAATTTGAGTTTTTCATGTACCCCATAATGAATTATTGAAATGAACAATGCTTAATCAAACAAGATATTTTCAAGACTGCTGAAATATAATTCAGATATTAAATACACAACACCACTGCTGCTTAGCTATAAACTCCAACTCAAAAGCAAATGCATCTCAACTACAATCTACAGACATCTACAGCATAGTAAAGTTTTAATTGCCCCATTCAGGCCTGAAGATTTCATTGCTGTGAAGGCTTTCTTACTCTTGTGGGATAATGTCTTTCCTGAGAGGGGGGAAGGGATCAATCTGCTTGTGAGGAGAGACCTGTGGCTGTGAAACAATTTCAGGTTCTGGTGGTTATAGTTGTTGACTCTGAGACTGCAGGAAGTGGTTCTGACAGCAGTACCACCTTTCTTCTCTTACATTTGATTCTGCTTTCCTCTAACGGATTGGTGTGTTGCCTCCAGGTGATATCAGATGCAAAATTCACCTCTTATGACAGTAGTCCAGTTCTGTCCTTAATCTTACAGAGTACCCACTTTCGATCACCTCTGCCATTTCTGCCATGATAGGGTGACTTTTATTTTGCATTATGTCAAGAGTAGAGTCTATTTTTGCCATTTTTTTTCTGGTATTTTCTTCCAAGGGCAGACAGGACAATCCATTAACATTTCCATGATTAGTCATCCTCTTGAATTCATTCTTGTAGTTGTATACTCTAAGACACAAAGTCCAGTTTTGCATTTGTGAGCTGCTGTTAGTGGGACACCTTTCTGTGAATTGAAAATGAACAGTAGTTTTTAATTATCAGTAATGAGGGTAAACTCTGTCCCATATAAATACTGGTTAAAGTATTTTACCTTCCAAACCAGACTCATGGCTTTTCTGTCAATCTGTGTGTAGTTTTTCTCTGTAGCAGTAAGGGAACATGATGCAAAGGCTATGGGGCATTAATTTCCATCACACATAAATTGTGACATGACTGCCTCTATTCCATGAGATAAGGCGTCACAGGCAAGCTTCACTGGACACTGCAGGTCATATTATGTCAATTCATTCTCTGAGGTCACCATTTCCTTCACCATTTTGAAGGCCAGTTTGCACCTTGCTTTCTCCATTGCCATATCTTCCTGATCTGCAGTAATGAGTTCAAGGGGAGGAGCATAGTAGCGAGATTTGGCAGGAACGTGTTATAGTAGTTGGCAAATTCTAAAAAGAACTGAAACTGTGACATGTCCTTTAGCCTTGGGGCATCCACCGCTGCTTGAATTTTCTCAACACACTTGTGTGATCCTTGTGCATCAATAGTCTGACCACAGTAAGTGATGCTTGATTTAAAGAATTCATACTTGTTGCGTCATGCTCTGAGCTCATAATCTTCTAATCTTTTAACAATGTCTTAAGGTTTTGGAGAGGTTTCTTTCATCCTTACAGTTAACAATGATGTCATTCAGGTAACACTGAGTTCCTGGGCAGCCTTGTGGCACCAAGTCCATAGGTTTCTGCCAGAGCGCAGGTGCAGATACTACTCCTATTGCAGCGATAAAGCCCCTTGTGAGGGTTTATAATGAGAAGCACATTGGAGTCTTCATCTATCTCCATCTGTAGGTGTGCCTCAGATAGGTCCATTTTGCTGAAGTGCTTCCCTCCAGAAAGGTTTGCAAAGATATCCTCTATCCTGAGTAGAAGGTATTGATCTACTTTCAGAACTGGATTGATAGTGACCTGAAAATCACCACAGATCACAACAGACACATTCTTCTAGGCTACTGGGACCAAAGGTGTTGCCATGAGCTCCAGTCAACCTTGGAAAGAATTCCTTCAGCCTCCATGCGATTTAGCTCGCTGGCTACCTTATCACAAATGGTATAAGGAACTGGACAGGCTTTGCAAAATTTCTGTGCGGCATTTTCATTTAACACTATTTTATCCTTGATATGTTGGAGTTTTCCAATGCTCTCCTTGAATACTGCTGTGGTATTGTCCAGTACCCTTCTTAATTCGCTTTCAGTTGACTCTATTACAGTGGATGTGGCTTGCAAATGGTGGATGGATCTCCAAATAAATTGTAGTTGGCTCGGCCAACCACATCCCCATTCTCCTGTTTTTACCACATACAAGCTCAATGTGATTTGTTGTTTGCTGTATTTCACTGTTATGTATGTCATTCCCACAGGAGTTATCTTTTCTCCAATGTAAGTTCTTAGTTGAATATCTGCAGGCTTCAGTTTGATATCTTTGAAATGCTGTTCAAACTCATTTTGTGGAATGACTGTAACAGCTGAACCAGTGGCCTAACGTTCATGCAGGTTAATGCTCTTTCTGGAACTGCAACCTGACTTTTTATCTTTTTCTCTTCCTTGCACAGACCACTTATTTTGGTCAGCCTGAAATGCACTTCATATGTGTCCTTCTTTGTGAGATTTTCTGCAAGTTTCACCTTTAGATCTGCATTGGTCTGGTGTATGTGAGCTGATGCCACAATGGTAACACAATTTGTTTGGCCGGGCTGGTTTCTGCTTAGGTGTTGCAATTCTGATCACGCTCACTTCCATTCCTGACCGCAACTCAAATGCCTTTGTCTGCAATTTTCATTGAAACAGCAATTTCAGCTGCTTTTTTAAATGAAAGCTGAGCTTCAGTTAGGAGCCATTCATGTATGCTTCTTTTTAAGATTCCACATTAAATGATTAAGGCCATTCCAAACTGACAACACTCAGATAATCTCTTCAATTCAGCCATGTACGCTGAAATGGACTCTCCTTTTTGATTCCGTTTATAAAGCGTTTTGCTATCAACAGTGGCTTTGTTTGTAAATGTTCCTACATTTCTTTGACAGTATCGGCAAAGTTCATATCTGTTGCTTTGGATGGAGCAGTCAAACTGTTTGTCTTTAAACCAAACGCACTTAGCAGCCTTGATTCTTGCTTCTCATAGGCGATTTCATTTGCTTCAAAATACTGTTCAATTTGCTCAGTACATAAAATCTAGTTATCTGTTGTGTAATCAAACTCACCAATCTGTCTGATGTAGCCAGCCATTTCTGCCATTATTTATGATTATTATCATTTGGTACTCACTCTTTATGAACCCATGAATTCTTCTGTTTTTTGCCTTTTTTTAATACTCGATCATGTCTTCTCTTCTGAAGAGCGCGTGCTGCGCTGTTTTTAACTTGACTGTCTCTGCACATGCTGGGCTGTATTCTTTACTTATATAGAACATAGAATAGTACAGCACAGTACAAGCCCTTCAGCCCACAATGTTGTGCCGACCCTTAAATGGAATGGAACTCATTCCTAGAAAAACATCACTCAAAGCTTGTTAAAAAAAAGTACAATGCTTCAAAGTGAAAGTGATACGCTGGCCAAGTTTAACACTTCCTAATCATGGATCATACTGTCATGTCTTTAATGAGCTGCCAATGCTCCTGAAAAACTGATCATTCTAGTAAGTGCTCTAAAATTATACTGCCTATTGCACTTACAACTCTCTATTCCTCTTTTTTTCTAAAGTTTCACAGGCTTCTGGATTTTTACAGTCTAAGCCCTTTTATTGGGAGACACAAGAGATTACAGATGCTGGAATTCTGAGTGAACACAGAGGAGGTGGAGGAATTCAACAGAATCAAGCAGCATCTAGAAGAGAGATGGACGGCCAATGTTTCAGGTCGAGACCCTTCACAAGTCCTTATGAAGAGACTCATCCCAAAGCAATGACTACCCATTTCCTTCCACAGATGCTGTCTGACCCGGAGTTCCTCCAGCTTGCTTATGTGTCAGTAAATGGAAAAAGCTTATCAGGACCAAGTAGCCCATAAGTGACGGTTCTTCCTTTCAATGGATACATGGGCTACATGTCACACCAAACAGAATTCTAGGTAAGGTCAACCATTTAGATCAGCTTTATTTATTTATTTATTTATCTATCTATCTATCTATTTATTTATTTCTATCAAGTCACTCCTTATTCTTTTCAAAAATGTCTTAAAGTCAATAGTTCACATTGAGAAACAGAGGGGACAGTCACAAAGTTTAACATTAAATTCAATCACTCATGGTGATTGTGATTGTCATGTCATGACAGTTGTAGACCTCTTACCTAAGAAAGGATGTTCTGCCATTGGAGAGGAGGTTCACAAGAATGATCCTGGGAATGAAGGGGTTAATATATGAATAGCTTTTGATAGCTCTAGGCCAGTACTCACTGGAGTTTAGAAGAATGAGGGGAGATTCAATTGAACCTGTCAAATATTGGAAGGCCTATACAGAGTAGACATGGAGACGACATTTCCTATAGTGGGGGAGTCTAGGACCAGAAGGCACAGTTTCAGAAAAGAGGTGCCGTCTCTTAGAACAGAGATACGGAGGAATTTCTTTAGCCAGAGTGGTGAATGTATGGAATTCATTGCCAAAAAAGGCTCTGGAGGTCAAGTCACTGGTATATTTAAAGCAGAGATTGATAGGTTCTTGATTAGTCAGAGTATCAAATGTTATGAGGAGAAGACAGGATAATGAAATTGAGAAGGATAAAACAAAAATCAGCCATGATGGAATGGCAGAGTAGACCTGATGGTCCAAATGGCCTAATTACTTGCTAGTCCTCACTGCTTTTTTTTAGTTTGAACATCTCGCTGCACTTCAACAGGTCAATAGCCATCTCAGGTTATTTTTTTAAAATACCTCGCTGCCACGGTTATGTTTTGTAACTTCAAAACGTTAAAGTAATTCAGGAATGCAGGTCTAATTTTGTGTTCACTTTAAGCAAGGCACACACGTATCACATGATAGTGTAACGATGTATGCAATTCACGTATTTATGCATATACCCCGTAAACCATTATTGAATCAACAGGAAGGCTCAGTCAAACAATATGTTTACAAGATTACTCAAATATTACTTAAATTATTAAATACACAACAATAGCTGACTAATTCTGCTATTTACAGCCCATCTCTTGTGACAGGATAATAATAAAGAAATATGGTGTGGCCGACCACTCAGAAGAGAGAGCAAGACCCAGCTGGCCAGGTGATTAGCACCACACCAGTCCAAAGTGAGTGTAAACATGGCAGAAATTTACACCGCTCCTGCCATCAGAGGAGGCAACACATCCTTTTTCACTTGGAATAGTTTCTTTATGATCATTTTGGGATTATTTTAATAATATGACAACTCTCTAAATCATGAAGTGGTAAACTCTTGGCAGGCTGTACCCGAATCCTTTCAAAATCAACTGAAAGCTGTGGTGTGGGGCTGTGTAGACAGAGCAGGGCCCAGCAGCGTAAACTATTGGAAAATAGATCCTGATTGCTCTCAGAAAAAAAATAAAGCTAATTACAATACTAAAGCAAAGAGAAGAGGATATATTAACTGTCAACTTCCAATAACAGACAATGATGATAATATTTAAAGGGATCGACATCAGTTTCTCACTCATCAAAATCATTTCATGCATTGCACAACAGGAACATTGCACAATGTGCACTCTACATACAAATGCTCTAAGTTTCTTAATAACTAATCATAACCTCAAATGCTGGGTGGAATTTGCAGAACTGCACAATATTTACAGAATAGCTGCACTTACATTCTTTGCAAAAAAATCTGTGCAAAGTACTTAAAACCCAATTAATTGCCAGTAACCAACAGGAATTCAAGAAATGCAGCTGCAATCTGTGCAAAGTCATCAAGGCAGTGAAACGTCAACACAGGGACAAGATCCAGACACAACTCTCCACCAACAACACATACCGCTCATGGCAAGGTCTGCACACCAACGCAGACTTCAAAGCTAAGTGCACTCTCTCCTGGGTAAGCTAAATCTTTTTTACGCTCGATTTGATATCAGCAACACTAGGCCCCGAAGAGAGACGCCGAAGAGACCCGCACCTTGGCCATCTCTGAGGCTGAAGTACGCAGCTGTTTCCAACAAGTGGACAGTTGCAAGGCTGCAGGACCGGACAGCATCTCAGGGCGGGTACTCAGGATGCGCGCGGCCCGATTAGCAGATGTGTTTACAGCCATTTTTAATCTCTCCCTCTCCTAGTGTAGAGCGCCCTCCTGTTTCAAAGGATCCACCATTGTCCCTATACCTAAAGAGACCAAGGTAACATGTCTGAATGACTGGCATCCTGTCGCATTCACCTCAATAATAAGCAAATGTTTTGAGAGGCTGGTCAAGGACTACATCTGCAGCATGTTACCACCCACACTGGACCTCGTACAATTCACCTACCAACACAACCAACTAACAGACGACGCAATAGCCACAATCCTACACACCGTCCTTACACATCTGAAGAAGAGGGATGCTTATGTGAGAATGCTGTTCTTAGACGACAGTTCAGCATTCAACACCATAATTACCTTCAGGCTTGGCAAGAGACCTCGGCCTTCACCCTGCCTTGTGCAGCTGGATCCTGGACTTCACATCAGATCCTCGGAAGGTGGTAAGAGTGGACTCTCTCACCTCTGACCCTCAACACAGGAGCCCCTCAGGGCTGTATCCTAAGCCCCCTCCTTTACTCTCTGTATACCCTCTGTCACCACCCACAGCTCCAATCTGCTAATTAAATTTGCTGACAATACCACATTGATTGGCCTTATCACAAATAATAACAAGGCAGCCTACAGAGAAGAAGTCATCATCCTGACACTGTGGTGTCAAGAAAACAACCTCTCCCTCAAAGTAGCAAAAACAAAGGAGCTGGTTGTGGACGACAGGAGGAATGGAGACAGGCTAACCCCTATAGACATCAATGGATCTGGGGCTGCGAGGGTGAACAGCTTTAAATTGCTTGGCATACACATCACCGAGGATCTCACGTGATCTCTACATAGCGGCTGTGTGGTGTAAAAAGAAAACAACAGCACCTCTTTCAACTCGGACAGCTGAAGCTTGGTAAGGGCCACCAAACCCTAAGAACTTTCTACAGGAGCACAATTGAGAGCATCCTAATTGGCTGCATCACTGCCTGGTATGGGAACTGCACTTCCCTCAATCACAGGACTCTGCAGAGCCAGCCCAGCAATCTGAAGATGTGATCTTCCCATGATTCAGGCATTTACAGAGACAGGTGTGGAAAAAAGGCCTGAAGGATCATTGGAGACCTGAGTCACCCCAATCACAAACTGTTCCAGCTGTTACCATCCGGGAAACAGTACCACAGCATAAAAGTCATGAACTAACATGCTCTGGGGCAGCTTTTTCTGCCAGGCCATCAGATTGATTAATTCATGCTGACACAATTGTATTTCTATGCTATATTGACTGTCCTGTTGTACATACTATTTATTATAAATTACTATAAATTGCACCATTGCACATTTCAATGGAGAAGTAACATAAAGATTTTTCTCCTCATGTATGTGAAGGATGTAAATGTAATAAAGTCAATTCAACTGAATTCAATTCATTTCTTGTCCCAGTTTCTAATATATGCATATAAGTGACTTACATTGCACATAAAATTATCTATTTTTAGGCCAGAAACTTAGCTAAGCAATAATTACAGATTTATCACACCACTTAAAAACTCGCTCAGACCCCTTGCATCAAAATATTACATTCATAGGTTCCTTTACATTAGAAATGGTATGCAAAAAACCCTCATTCACATCAAAACAAGAGATTTCTGTTTGATTGCAGTGGTGAAATTTGAAAGCAGCAGAGCTTGTGAAAGGATTTTGGATTGCTGATAGTAGTTGAATTTTTGTGTTTAGTTTTACATGCTCAAAATGTTACTACTGCAGAGATGAGGGCAAAGAGCAACACCTGTGCTTCCATTATTACCACAGACCTATTACAAATTAAAAATATAATTGTATACCATGAAAATTAAATTATATCTACTAGCATAAATTATTGGAAAAGTAATCCTGATTATTCTTAGAAAAAAAGGTAATTAATAGTGCAGTTGTAAAGCAGAGAGAAGAGGACCTATCTGCCAATTGCTTAGTAATAGACAAGGATGATAATATCTAAATGAACTGACTTCAGTTTTTCTCACTCATCATCAAAAAATCATGGTGTAATTTGAAACACTTGATTAACAATATCAAGAAACAGTGAAGATAAATTTGAAGCAACAATCGATTAGAAGAAGTTAGTGGGCCAAACAGCATCTGCGCAGGGAATGAATTTGCCAATGTTTTGGGTTGAGACCTTGTGTCAGGACAAATAAGGCCTTTCTCCACACAGATACTGCTCGACTCTGAGCTCTTCCAGCAGACTGTTTGTCATTCCAAGCTCCAGTATCAGTATCTGCAGACTGTTGTGTCTCAGATACAAATGTGTCTTCTGTGTTTTACATACTATTCTTGAAACCACATATGCAAAATTAATACTTTTCTGTACAGTACTCCTGTATGATCCAGAACTCCAATTGGAGATGGACAGAATTATGTAAATGCATACTAAACAAAGACCACCTTTGTATGTTGGGATGGGTGACGACCACCTTCCGGAGCTGTCACACTGCAGATTGTCTGACCTGTTCAACGAGAACCCTTTCGCACAGCTACAGACACAGACTGAGCGGAAAGTGAAGTCTCCACCTACATGCGAACAGTTCTGATAACCATTCGCTGGAAGCTCTGGAACATCACACTTCACAGTTGAAACAGAAAGTGAAAAATTGACTGATGAGTGCACTTATGCAAAATGTGTGACATTAAAAATTCTCAAAGCACCTTATCCAGTGTAGTGATACACATTATGTGGGGAAATTGGTGGACTCTACATTTTATTCCACTGGGTATTTCAGCATCTGCTCTGTGTGGGCGGTTGCAAGGCAAGGCACTTCACTTATAGTGTTCTTGACATTAAACCTGACTTTCATGACTGCACTGAAGAATGGCTCGGGTCCATGTGTGCAGTCACGCTATGATCTCAGTGTATTGTGATCAATACACTGTCCAGTGAAAGCCAGCGCACCATGTGCTTTCTTCACCATTCTGTCACCACTGACAGGGAAGTATGTACTTGTACCCCTAGTCTCTCTGTACAACACTCACAGAGACACCAGAGATAGTAGACATCCATTTGAGAGTGGTATCACTCATCAAAACAAACACTACTCTGACTAAGCTAGGTTTCCATACAATGTTTTTATCAAAGATGGGATTTTCTTAAGTCATGTTAATAAGAAGAACATTTTAATTTTGAGAGCTCACTGCTGTCAGAGGTCTTTGTAGAGCTTTGTATTCTTTTCTGATACTTAAAGGAATTTAAAAAAAAAGTCCAACTAAACTTAATGAAAAGTAGAAATAAAGAAGAAGTGTATTAATGTCAAAGTCAAGGTTGAGTTTACTGTCATGGAAAGGGACAGAGTTTTGCAAACACATATTAAACAAAGACCACCTTCGCAAATTGAGATGGGTGACGACCACTTTCCAGAGCTGTTACACTGCAGACTCTTTGACCCGTTCAACGAGAACCCTTCTGCACAACTATGAACACAGACTGAGCGGAAACTGAAGTTTCCAACTACATGGGAACAGTTCTGATATTCATTCGCTGGAAGCTTTGGAACATCACACTTCACTGCTGAAATGGAAAGTTAAGAATTGAATAATAAGTGCACTTACACAAAATGTGTAAAATTAGAAATTCTCAAGGCATCTTATCCAGTGCAGTGACACACATTATGTGGGGAAACCTGCATTATACTGTACTTGCACATCTCACAAACAGGAGGGTAAATGGAGACCACTCCATACTTCACATCATTGAATATTTTAGCATCTTCTCCATTAGGAGCAATCAACCTGTCACTAGCCATCATTTGTTAACTCCAGCTACACCCACCCAGCCTCTGATGCTATTTTAATTCTTCCCTTCTCCATCTGCCTGTCACCCCCCCCCCCCCCTTGTCTGCATCCTCCTATTGCTTATAAGCTCTTGCACCACCTGTCCCCTCACCTCTTTATTTTGGCTATCTCCCCTCTTTCTCTTGATCCAGAGTAAGGGTCTTGGCCCTAAATATTACCTATCCACTTCCCTGCAAAGGAGCAGTCTGACCAGCTGAGTTCATACAGAGGCTTGCTGCATAAGCTAGCATCTGCAATCTCTGGTGTCGCTGGTGGAGAAAGATGTTACTAGGGAAATCAAACTTTTATAGCATTGGAAAGACTTCCTACATTCAATAAAGTAAAATCTAAACGGAAAAACATCCTTTCATTTATACGAGTGTGTCAATTCAAATACGAATGCCCTGTATATACTGGCATGGGCATATGATGAGTCAAATCTGGAAAAATGTTGAGAGGTTGCACAGAAAATGCATTTGGCCTTACCCACGGTTAACTCAGTGCTGAATACAGAGGAAGAGAGGGAGGTGAGATGTGCTGGCACCTCACCCTACATTGGTTTAAGTGCAGGCATCAGCAATGTGCTAGCTTTTACACTATAGCTAGCTGGCAACTCTCCATCGAACCATTTGCAATTTGAGAGCTCACACCTGTCAAAGGTCTTTGGAAGGCTTTGTATTTTTTCTGATACTTAAAAAAGTCCAACTAGGCAATGAAGTAGAACTGTACTAAAGTCACAGTCAAAGTTGAGTTTACTGTCATGGAAAGGGACAGGATTGTGGAAATGCAGATCAATGAAAGATCACCTTCACACGTTGGTACGGGTGATGACCACTTTCCAGAGCTTTCACATCGCTGTCTCTGCGACCCGATCAAGGAAAACCCTTCTGCACAGCGATAATCACAGACTGAGCGGAAAGTGAAGTTTTCACCTGGATGCAAACAATTCTGATATCCATTTGCTGGAGGCTGTGGAGCATCACACCTCACCGCTGAAACGGAACGTGAATAATTGAGTAATAAGTGCACTTTAGATATTCTCAAAGCACCTCACCAGTGCAGTGACACACATTACATCGGGCAAGCCTGCAGCACATTGCACTCGCAGATCTGACAAACAAGAGGGTAAACTGGGGCTCACTGTATACTTCACTGAATTGACTGTTTTAGCATCTGTTTTATATGAACAATCAAGCTGTCAATCAGCCATTCTTTGTTAACTCCAGCTACCACCTCCCAGCCTCTGATGCTATTCTCATTCTTCCCTTCTCCATCTGCCTGTCACCCCCCTCATCAGCATCCTCCTGTCACCTATTAGCTCTTGCTCCACCTGTCCCCTCACCTCTTTGATCTGGCTATCTCCCTTCTTTCTCTCAATCCAGAGTATAGGTCTTCACCCTAAATGTTACCCATCTCCTTTGAGGTACCTTCTGACCATCTGAGTTCATGCAGAGATTTGCTTTTTGCTGCATAAACTAGCGTCTACAATCTCTGGTGTCTCTGTGAGTGTTGTACAGAGAGACTAGGGGTACAAGTACATACTTCCCTGTCAGTGGTGACAGAATGGTGAAGAAAGCACATGGTGTGCTGGCTTTCACTGGACAGTGTATTGAGAACAAGAATTGGGTTGTCATGTCACACCTGAACAAGATGTTGGTGAGACCACACCTGGAATGCTGTGTGCAGTTCTGGTCACCATCTGGGAAGGATGTGATTAAACTAGAGAGGCTGAGAAAAGATTCACAGGAATGTTTGTGGGAGAGGAGTGCTTGAGTTTTAAGCAAAAAGTGAAGTAGGCTGAGGAGAGAACATAGAAGTTTATAAAGTTATGAAGGGCATAAAGAGGGTGAATTATCACAGCCTTTCTACCAGGCCAGTCATCTAAAACTAGAGGGTATTGGTTTGAAGTGAGAGGAGAAAGATGTTACTAGGGAAATCAAACTTTTATAGCATTGGAAAGACTTCCTACATTCAATAAGGTAAAAATCTAAATGGAAAAACATCCATTCATTTATACGAGTGTGTCAATTCAAATACGAATGCCCTGTATATACTGGCATGGGCATGTGATGAGTCAAATCTGGAAAAATGTTGAGAGGTTGCACAGAAAATGCATTTGGCCTTACCCACGGTTAACTCAGTGTTGCATACAGAGGAAGAGAGGGAGGTGAGATGTGCTGGCACCTCACCCTACATTGGTTTAAGTGCAGGCATCAGCAATGTGCTAGCTTTTACACTATAGCTAGCTGGCAACTCTCCATCGAACCATTTGCAATTTGAGAGCTCACACCTGTCAAAGGTCTTCGGAAGGCTTTGTATTTTTTCTGATACTTAAAAAAGTCCAACGAGGAAATGAAGTAGAACTGTACTAAAGTCACAGTCAAAGTTGAGTTTACTGTCATGGAAAGGGACAGGATTGTGGAAATGCAGATCAATGAAAGATCACCTTCACACGTTGGTACGGGTGATGACCACTTTCCAGAGCTTTCACATTGCTGTCTCTGCGACCCGATCAAGGAAAACCCTTCTGCACAGCGATAATCACAGACTGAGCGGAAAGTGAAGTCTTCGCCTGGATGCGAACAATTCTGATATCCATTTGCTGGAAGCTGTGGAGCATCACATCTCACCGCTGAAACGGAACGTGAATAATTGAGTAATAAGTGCACTTTAGATATTCTCAAAGCACCTCACCAGTGCAGTGACACACATTACATCGGGCAAGCCTGCAGCACATTGCACTCGCAGATCTGACAAACAAGAGGGTAAACTGGGGCTCACTGTATACTTCACTGAATTGACTGTTTTAGCATCTGTTTTATATGAACAATCAAGCTGTCAATCAGCCATTCTTTGTTAACTCCAGCTACCACCTCCCAGCCTCTGATGCTATTCTCATTCTTCCCTTCTCCATCTGCCTGTCACCCCCCTCATCAGCATCCTCCTGTCACCTATTAGCTCTTGCTCCACCTGTCCCCTCACCTCTTTGATCTGGCTATCTCCCTTCTTTCTCTCAATCCAGAGTATAGGTCTTCACCCTAAATGTTACCCATCTCCTTTGAGGTACCTTCTGACCATCTGAGTTCATGCAGAGATTTGCTTTTTGCTGCATAAACTAGCGTCTACAATCTCTGGTGTCTCTGTGAGTGTTGTACAGAGAGACTAGGGGTACAAGTACATACTTCCCTGTCAGTGGTGACAGAATGGTGAAGAAAGCACATGGTGTGCTGGCTTTCACTGGACAGTGTATTGAGAACAAGAATTGGGTTGTCATGTCACACCTGAACAAGATGTTGGTGAGACCACACCTGGAATGCTGTGTGCAGTTCTGGTCACCATCTGGGAAGGATGTGATTAAACTAGAGAGGCTGAGAAAAGATTCACAGGAATGTTTGTGGGAGAGGAGTGCTTGAGTTTTAAGCAGAAAGTGAAGTAGGCTGAGGAGAGAACATAGAAGTTTATAAAGTTATGAAGGGCATAAAGAGGGTGAATTATCACAGCCTTTCTACCAGGCCAGTCATCTAAAACTAGAGGGTATTGGTTTGAAGTGAGAGGAGAAAGATGTTACTAGGGAAATCAAACTTTTATAGCATTGGAAAGACTTCCTACATTCAATAAGGCAAAAATCTAAATGGAAAAACATCCTTTCATTTATACGAGTGTGTCAATTCAAATACGAATGCCCTTTATATACTGGCATGGGCATATGATGAGTCAAATCTGGAAAAATGTTGAGAGGTTGCACGGTTAACTCAGTGTTGAATACAGAGGAAGAGAGGGAGGTGAGATGTGCTGGCACCTCACCCTACATTGGTTTAAGTGCAGGCATCAGCAATGTGCTAGTTTTTACACTATAGCTAGCTGGCAACTCTCCATCGAACCATTTGCAATTTGAGAGCTCACACCTGTCAAAGGTCTTCGGAAGGCTTTGTATTTTTTCTGATACTTAAAAAAGTCCAACGAGGAAATGAAGTAGAACTGTACTAAAGTCACAGTCAAAGTTGAGTTTACTGTCATGGAAAGGGACAGGATTGTGGAAATGCAGATCAATGAAAGATCACCTTCACACGTTGGTACGGGTGATGACCACTTTCCAGAGCTTTCACATCGCTGTCTCTGCGACCCGATCAAGGAAAACCCTTCTGCACAGCGATAATCACAGACTGAGCGGAAAGTGAAGTTTTCACCTGGATGCAAACAATTCTGATATCCATTTGCTGGAGGCTGTGGAGCATCACACCTCACCGCTGAAACGGAACGTGAATAATTGAGTAATAAGTGCACTTTAGATATTCTCAAAGCACCTCACCAGTGCAGTGACACACATTACATCGGGCAAGCCTGCAGCACATTGCACTCGCAGATCTGACAAACAAGAGGGTAAACTGGGGCTCACTGTATACTTCACTGAATTGACTGTTTTAGCATCTGTTTTATATGAACAATCAAGCTGTCAATCAGCCATTCTTTGTTAACTCCAGCTACCACCTCCCAGCCTCTGATGCTATTCTCATTCTTCCCTTCTCCATCTGCCTGTCACCCCCCTCATCAGCATCCTCCTGTCACCTATTAGCTCTTGCTCCACCTGTCCCCTCACCTCTTTGATCTGGCTATCTCCCTTCTTTCTCTCAATCCAGAGTATAGGTCTTCACCCTAAATGTTACCCATCTCCTTTGAGGTACCTTCTGACCATCTGAGTTCATGCAGAGATTTGCTTTTTGCTGCATAAACTAGCGTCTACAATCTCTGGTGTCTCTGTGAGTGTTGTACAGAGAGACTAGGGGTACAAGTACATACTTCCCTGTCAGTGGTGACAGAATGGTGAAGAAAGCACATGGTGTGCTAGCTTTCACTGGACAGTGTATTGAGAACAAGAATTGGGTTGTCATGTCACACCTGAACAAGATGTTGGTGAGACCACACCTGGAATGCTGTGTGCAGTTCTGGTCACCATCTGGGAAGGATGTGATTAAACTAGAGAGGCTGAGAAAAGATTCACAGGAATGTTTGTGGGAGAGGAGTGCTTGAGTTTTAAGCAGAAAGTGAAGTAGGCTGAGGAGAGAACATAGAAGTTTATAAAGTTATGAAGGGCATAAAGAGGGTGAATTATCACAGCCTTTCTACCAGGCCAGTCATCTAAAACTAGAGGGTATTGGTTTGAAGTGAGAGGAGAAAGATGTTACTAGGGAAATCAAACTTTTATAGCATTGGAAAGACTTCCTACATTCAATAAGGTAAAAATCTAAATGGAAAAACATCCTTTCATTTATACGAGTGTGTCAATTCAAATACGAATGCCCTGTATATACTGGCATGGGCATATGATGAGTCAAATCTGGAAAAATGTTGAGAGGTTGCACAGAAAATGCATTTGGCCTTACCCACGGTTAACTCAGTGTTGAATACAGAGGAAGAGAGGGAGGTGAGATGTGCTGGCACCTCACCCTACATTGGTTTAAGTGCAGGCATCAGCAATGTGCTAGCTTTTACACTATAGCTAGCTGGCAACTCTCCATCGAACCATTTGCAATTTGAGAGCTCACACCTGTCAAAGGTCTTCGGAAGGCTTTGTATTTTTTCTGATACTTAAAAAAGTCCAACGAGGAAATGAAGTAGAACTGTACTAAAGTCACAGTCAAAGTTGAGTTTACTGTCATGGAAAGGGACAGGATTGTGGAAATGCAGATCAATGAAAGATCACCTTCACACGTTGGTACGGGTGATGTCCACTTTCCAGAGCTTTCACATCGCTGTCTCTGCGACCCGATCAAGGAAAACCCTTCTGCACAGCGATAATCACAGACTGAGCGGAAAGTGAAGTTTTCACCTGGATGCAAACAATTCTGATATCCATTTGCTGGAGGCTGTGGAGCATCACACCTCACCGCTGAAACGGAATGTGAATAATTGAGTAATAAGTGCACTTTAGATATTCTCAAAGCACCTCACCAGTGCAGTGACACACATTACATCGGGCCAACTGGGAAGGATGTGATTGAACTAGAGAGGCTGAGAAAAGATTCACAGGAATGTTTGTGGGAGAGGAGTGCTTGAGTTTTAAGCAAAAAGTGAAGTAGGCTGAGGACTGAGCATAGAAGTTTATAAGGTTATGAAGGGCATAAAGAGGGTGAATTTTCACAGCCTTTCTACCAGGCCAGTCATCTAAAACTAGAGGGTATTGGTTTAAAATGAGGAGAAAGATGTTACTCGGGAAATCAAACTTTCATAGCATTTTTTTATACTATGGCTAGCTGGCAACTCTCCATTGAACTACTATATGAACCTCAGCACATTCTGGGTCAATGAGTGTGGAACGAGCTGCTAAGAGAAGAGAAATATGGAAGCTCCTAAAAGGGAACTGTATGTGCATGCCACAGTACAAGGGGGCATTATTCCACTGTGATCCTGCTGCTCTTTTCTTGCCAATGCACGGACTGTAGTCATTGGCAATTTAAAAACATCTTCCTCCTGTGCTGTACTAATTGCTGTCTGGGCTGCAGCTCTCAGTAGCATTGTCTAATAAGCCACATGTCTATTGAAAGTGTAAGTGCTGTTGATTTCTTTTGAATTGGCTGAAAAGGAGGCTGTGCAGGGGAGAGAGCATGCTCCCTGTTTACTGATGTTGATCTGAATGCCGTAGCGAGACATACAAGGGCTATAAGGTGCCAGGAAGTGGTTGCAGAATAAGTTCCTGGAGTGCTTTGCAATGCAGAAAGAAATGCTATTATCTTACAAGATGAGCCAAGGTTAGTGCTCTGATACATAGAAGCAGAATTGCAGAAGCTCAGTGAAGGGCAGTCTTAAATGATAATACAATCACGCATATCCTTTATTGTCAATGTTCTAAGTTCTATGTTCATTTATTTAGCCTAACACATGATACGTGCAGATAGAGTGTCTTGAGATGCTTGGGAAAGAAGGGGTACTGCATATCGCAGTAGGTTTTCATTGACTGTATCTGAAGTGGAGATCACTTAGTTAGAAATACAAGTTACCACAGACACCTTAGCCTTCCTTTCAGCACTGATATGAACTGCTCCAAAGGCTAAAGTGAACTCTCTGCCATTTATTCATACAGTGGCATGTTGTGATTCTGAGTCAAGGCTGATTTCTTCTTGGACTTTATTCTTTCAGAGACATCATCTTGCGCAGAATCAAAGCAACCACATTCTGTGAGGCCTTCCCTTGGAGGGATTGTGTTGTAAACTTGCATGGAGATAAAAATAAAATGCAGTCAAATAGATGAAGGGATTCTGATGACAAAGTAATCAGGCATAACTGGTATAGTGAGATAAAGCTTTTGGATGGATCAGGCAGTGTCTTCTCCTGTATTACACCGAGTACACTCCTCACCATCTCGAAACAAATGATTTCCTGAATGGAATTGAAATGCTTCAGCTGAAAGGGAAACTGTCTTTACAGGTTCTATCTTTAGACTTTAATACAGTAGGCAACAATGCAGATACAATCATCTTTTTTCTCCCTATGATGTGCTTAGAAAGTAGATTGCAGGGTGTGCACTGGTTCACAATCTTCACAGCCCCCGCTCCTTGTACTGATGAAGGCTTAGTCCACCTACTTGAAAGGCAAATACTTGCAGTGTGGTGGGGAGAGGGCAGGAAGTAGCACAGGCTGAATTCCCCTTGCACAGAGATTGCACTACCTCACTGGACTAAACAGACTCTGACCATACTGTAGCCAATCTGTGATTCTTCTGGTGAAGCTGTGGAAGATTAAGTGGATAACAGTGAGGGATCTGATTCTCTCTACTGCAGGCACCCCCACAAGGGTCAGATCAGAGTCTCATTTTCTGGAGTCCTGTAGCATTCTCCTCTAGGCTTCTAGGTAGGTAGGGTTAGTCCAGTGGCTATTGTTATATGATCTGTATTTGCTGGAATATAGACAGGAGTCAGAAGTTAAGATATGGTCCTCTCTTGAGGAATGGTAGTTAACATGATGGTTGAAGAATTGTGTGAAGACCTTGCCTACACAGCATTGTGCATGAGTAGTAGTTTGTCATAGTCAACAGGGAGCTTGCGCTCAGGGAGAGATAGACCTTATGAATCATCTGGAGGTCCTGGTTTTGAAGGAAAGGCCAAAGCTCCACAGAATTGTAGCTTATTACTTGATATACTTTAGGAGATTTGTGTACCACTCAGCCCAAAGCTCAAAAAAAGGGGGGAAAGCTATGCAGCATGGGAGCAGCCACCACTACAAGAATGACTTGGAGGGTAGTAAGTTTAGAGTGACTGCCACCTTCATACCTAGGACTTTTTCCATAGAATGTAGGAGCTTGGGGTGGTAGGGGAGGGGTAACCTGATAGACTTACTATACAAGTTCATGAGAGGCATAGACTAATTGAAAGCACATGTTCTTTTTCCCCAGGGACAGGATACTAAAAACAAGAGATTTAAAAGGAGCATCAGGTGCAGTCTCCTCATGTATTTGCCAGAAATTGTGGATGAGGTGGGAATCTTAATGAATCTAGATAACTAGATGGATAAAAGAGGTTTAGAGAGCCATGGGCCAAATATGGGCAGATAGGACCAGACTATGGGCCACACAATCAGCATAGATGAGTTGGGACGAAGGTCCTGTTTCCGTGCTGAATGACTCTACGATTCGGTACAAGTGACATCTATTGGATTGCAGTGGGGGAATTTGAAAGCAACACAGTCTATGATAGAGCTTTGGATTATTAACAATAGCTGAATTTTTGTGTTCATCTTTACATAGTCAAAATGTTACTATTAGAATGATGAGGGTAAATAGCAACACTTTCACTTCCACTGTTATGACATAAATCAGGTTTATTCCAAACTATAAAATTAATTGCAAGTTAATTATAAAATTATATTTGCAATTGGATTGTAACTGAAATATAACACATTATGACAACCACCCTTGAATCTGCAGTCATTGACCAGGCTAATGCAGTTCTCTGCTTAAATGGTCTCTGACATGTCCTGACAGATGTTCTGTACTTACCATGTTCGCATTCTGACCCATGGAACCCTTCATTGCACTGGCAGGTATAATTTCCTATAGTTTCCACACATTTTCCATTATCACATGAAGTAGGTTTGCATGAAGCTGTCAAAAGAAAACAAGATATGTACATGTCTGCAGAAACTACAATCCTAAAGAAGGACGCTTTACACATCCATGTTCCTAACCATAGTTGGAGCACATTTTGCCAAATTCAAGCACCTGCTGCCCAAATTTCCAAACCTACACTTTAAAAATTGTGAAGACATCAATAGTATAGACCCAGATTTCTGATAGGTACTCCAAGTGAAAGGACTCCTTTATTAATAAAGCAACATCCTAATACAGTTTTTTGTCCAGGTGTAATAAAATGTTTATTTTCTGTCGATTGGGGTGCTGATCCTGATTTTCATTACTTAATCCTGAAGTCTACCACTTTATATTTCTGTTTGCACTCAATAAAATTTGATCAATTTCATTCACTTATCCTAAAAGATTAATCCTACCATTTAACATCCTTGAAGTTAAAAGTAGATTTGTAAGCATCTCCACAGGGGAATAAATAAGCACAGCTTTTTAAGCACTCACTGTGTGATTAGATTAGAATTAGACCCACTAGTTATCAATCTTTGTTGTGTCATTGCTTATTTTGCATACATGGAAGTTATGTATAATTTGTTAATTTATGTTTACATTAGTTATGTTTGTCTTCGTCTTGTAACGTACTGTGCTGCACAAAGCTCATTTTCTTGGGTTGTGAATCTGTGGGGTTCATTGCCACAGATGGTTGTGGATGCCAAATCATTGGGTATATTTACAGCGAGTTGATAAATTCTTGATTCGCAAGGGTATCAATGGTTATGGAAAAGAAGGGAGGACATTGGGGTTGAGAATATATCAGCCCTGACGGAATGGCATAGCAAACTCAATGGGTCAAATGGCCTAATTCTGCTTCTAGGTCTTATGGTATTTATATGCTGTGTACAATGATAAACTTGAACTTGAATCTCTATCATGAAAATGGAAGTAAAACTAGAAATTATATCGAAACTTCTCCTTGTCATTACTCTGAATTCTTCAGGAAAATGTATTTCTCAACATTACAGGCTGACCAGTGTAACAAAATGGTTCTATTTTTATAGATGTCACAAGTTGATTTTGTCCATAAGTCAGAAAATACGGTATTGTAATGAATGATATCAAAAGCACATTGGTCTGATGAGAAAGAGCAATTATTAAAAGTGGAGAGAGCACAGAAGCTGGTTCTGCTGATCGTAAGAACAAATGTACTTTAATAATACCATGGAAGCTCAAATGTGCTGTATATGGACGTGTTCATTAATTAGGTATTTGGTAACTAGGGGGATGACCTGTATGTAAGAGTACAGCCAACACTGGGTAATTAATGAAAAATAAACAATTAAAAAAATCTTTAAGCACTAAAACTGTACTGAAAATAAAGAGAAAGAAAAAATAATGCAAAGCAATATAATATTTCATAAGTAATGTGATTAGTTGATTTTACCCTGTTGCCCTCCTGTCAACCCAGTAATTTTTGTTATCCTCTCTTACCTTTGGAAACATACACAGAAAATTTATACACAAAAAGCAAATTGAAAATGGGAATGTCAGTAAAATGTAAATACAATCATTTAAAATATTCAGTATTTTCTTGAAGTTCATTGAAAACAGAAACTTTGAAAAACTACTCAAGAAAGAATAAGTAAAAAAATTGCAAAATCTGCAATGCCAGCTTAGAGGAAGTAGTTACAGTTGTGGCTGGATCGAGTGGCAAGCTTCATCTAGGATGTTCTTGCTGAAGTGTACATAACTAAACGTCCCAAACACACCAGCTGGATAACATCCCGTGACCATAGCACGGGGCCTTGCTGAGAGGTTGAATCAGATTTTATGGAATAAGTTGCCCTTGGGATATCTATATTGAGTAATCACAATCTAATTTATAAATTTGAAGCAGCTACTAGTTCTTGCCCGAGGTCCTTCATTAGTTTTCACACCACATTCTGTGGAATTTAGCAGCTTAGGAAGACATCTTACATTTAATGAAAACTAATCAGCAACTAGCCTTCACTAATGGCATGCTGATCTACTTGCCCTGCTGATTACATATTTAGCTGAGCAACTTTAAGAAAGCCAGAGCATTAAGATCCAAGTGACAGTCCTGGCATCAAATCGGCACTGCATGCTCAATTTTTTAGCAACTAATTTTTGAACTCCAAATACATTTAAAAGGAATAGGCCAACAGAATCTTACCCAAATAGCACAGAGCTCGTTTCTGTCTTTCTGTACAGGGATCGTTGTTCCATTTTCCTGCATCTTTCTGTCTCTTTATATAGATTTCCACACAATCCTCTCCGCCGGGAGTTGGTTCACCTTCCGCCCAGTTTTCTGCTTTTTCGTCCAGTGTTTTGTTTGTTCCAACCCAGGTCCAAACACCAGCAATCTTCCTTATCCCAATCCAGTAGTAAGTTGGATTTTTCGGTATAACCTGATTTAGATGATTAATTTCCTCTTGGTTCTGAATTGCAACCAGGTCAGTGTACAACTTTTGGCAGTACGCTCTGGCCTCTGGCCATGTCATATTTGTCGGTGAATATTTATAATTCCATGTCTGGACTCCTTCCCAACTTACAAATGCTGTGAAAGCAATACATTTGCAATAAAATTGAGGATTCTGGGCATAGACAAGAGATTCAACAGCACTTGTAAAGTAAAAAGTTGTGTCTTGGAGCTGGCCTTGAAATAGTCTCAGTGACCTACTGTACATGGTGTGGTCTTCCCTTTCTCCAACATAATCTGCTGTTGAAAATTGATTCAAAGGGATTCCTCACAACTCAGATGACAGCAAGCCATCTAAAGAGCCAATCACATTAAAGAGGAAACACTGTGTCATAAGTCAGGTGTTGAATCAGGACACAGACACTGGAGTCCCAGAAACAGGATGAGACAGAACCCAAGGACGGGACAAGATGCAGTCTAGGCAGGGGAAGCAGGTCCAGGACAAGGGACTTGGAACAAGGAGACTGGGGTGGACTCCGAGCCCGAGACTGGACAAGGACCCAGAACCTGGGTCTTGCCTCGGGCTCAGACCCCAAACCCAGGTGAGGATGTGACGAGGCTTGGCTAGGAACTTGGGGTCTTGAGGCTTGGGTCGAGGCATGAGGCTAGAGGCTGCAGGCTTGGAGCTTGGGGAACTGAGGCTGGAGCTAGGGGCAGACTAGGAACTGTACATCAACATGGAGCCAGGACTTATCCTCTGACAAGCTGGGACTCATCTTTAACAGGACCCTGACATGAGACAGGACAGTACACAGACATAGAGCCAGGACTTAACCACCAACAAGCCAGGACTCATCTATAACTCCACATCAAGGTGGGGCAGGACCATCCACAGGGCAACAGCAGAACAGCCTGACTTACCCCACAGAGGCAAGGACAGGAAGAGACAAACACCAAGGAACAACAGACAGTTCCACCTCTGCATCAGGGTAGCTCCGAGTAGCTGTTACAGCCAGCAGCCTTGGCTGGCTACAGAAACAACCAGATCCCTACCTAGCTCAGAGTGGCTGACAGCCACTCAGCTGGCCCAGGAAACTGCTGAATCCATACCACAATGGCAGCTCTGACTAATACCAGCAAGGCTCCCCGAAGCCACGGTTCTCCAACGCAGCCCCAAGGATGGCAAGAGCTCATTCTAGCCTTCCACCAGCCATCTGTACCATGAGTATCTTGACAAGACAACCCCCAACCACACTCAATACCAGAGCCACTTATATTCCCAGTTTCAATATGAGCCTCAGGTGTTTCTGGTTAAGTCCAACCGCAGCAAGGGACCACCAGAAAACCCAGAGTCCGTGGACCGGACCACAGACTTCGTACTGAACCACCACACTCTGATGTCTAAAAGGAAGAAAGTTACAACTGATAAAAAAACAATGAGACACATGCAACAAGACAGGTAGTCACAGAACCTGTTGAGGTGAGAAACTCAGTATGATGGAGCTCGACATTAAAAAGGAATAATGAAATAATCATACTAGTAAAGCACTTTCCATGACCTCTGTACATATCAAAGCAATCTGAAACCAATGGATTGTGGTCATTATGGCAGTATATACCAAAGAGCCGCCTGTCATGATTGTATTGAAGGATGGAGCAGGTTCAATGTGTCAGATTATCTACTCCTGCTCATATTTCTGTGCTCTTATGGGAGTTAAAACTTGATCAGGATACTGGGTAAACACGAAGAAATCTACAGATGCTGGAAATTCAAGCAACACACACAAAATGCTGGTGGAATGCAGCAGGCCAGGCAGCATCTATAGGGAGAAGTACAGTCGATGTCTCAGGCCGATTCCCTTTGTCAGGATTAACTGAAAGTAGAGATAGTAAGAGATTTGAAAGTGGGAAGGGGAGGGGGAGATCCAAAATGATAGGAGAAGACAGAAGGGGGTGGGATGAAGCTAAGAGCTGGAAAGTTGATTGGCAAAAGAGCTGGAGAAGGGAGAGGATCATGGGACGGGAGGCCTAGGGAGAAAGAAAGGGGGAGGGGAGCACCAGAGGGAGATGGAGAACAGGCAAGGAGTGATTGTGACAGGGACAGAGAGAGAAAAAAGAGAGAGAGGAAAGAAGGAAAAAAGGGAAGAATAATAAATAAATAAATAGATAGATAGATAGATAGATAGATAGATAGATAAATAAGGGATGGGGTAAGAAGGGGAGGGGGGCATTAACAGAAGTTAGAGAAATCAATGTTCATGCCATCAGTTTGGAGGCTACCCAGATGGAATATAAAGTGTTGTTCCTACAACCTGAGTGTGGCTTCATCTTGACAGTAGAGGAGGCCATGGATAGACATATCAGAATGGGAATGGGACGTGGAAGTAAAATGTGTGGCCACTGGGAGATCCTGCTTTTTCTGGCGGACCGAGCGTAGGTGTTCAGCGAAACGGTCTCTCAGTCTGCATCGGGTCTCACCAATATATAAAAGGCCACACCGGGAGCACCGGACACAGTATACCACACCAGCCGACTCACAGCTGAAGTGTTGCCTCACCTGGAAGGACTGTCTGAGGCCCTGAATGGTGGTGAGGGAGGAAGTGTAAGGGCAGGTGTAGCACTTGTTCTGTTTACAAGGATAAGTGCCAGGAGGGAGATCGGTGGGAAGGGATGGGGGGGACGAATGGACAAGGGAGTCACATAGAGAGCGATCCCTGCAGAAAGCAGAAGGGGGAGGAGGGAAAGATGTGCTTGGTGGTGGGATCCCGTTGGAGGTGGCGGAAGTTACGGAGAACTTCCGTAAGTTACGGAGTCAGGATACTGGGGATAATTTCCATTCTCTTCTTTAAAGTTTTCCTTTGAAGCCTTTACATCCATCGTAAATCAGAGCACTGTGTACAGGAGAAGGGATGTTACGCAGAAATTGTGTAAGACATTGGTGAAGCCAAATTTGGAATGTTCAGTGCAGATGGTCAGATATCTGCAAGAAATAATCTATATGCTTGAAAGAGTACAGGGAAAATTTCCAAGGATGTTGCTGGGACATGATGTCCTGAGTTGTAGGAAAAGGCAGAATAGCTTAAGATTTTATTTGCTGGAGCATAGGAGAATGAGGAGAGATCTTACAGAGGTATAAAAATTATGAGTGGTATAGATAGGCTCTTTCTCTTCATGTTGGGTGAGACTAGAACTGGAGGACTTAGGTTTGGGCTGAAAAGTGAAATATTGAAGAGGAATCTGAGGGGGAGCTATTTCACTCGGGGATGGTGTGAGAGTGAAATGAGCTGTCAATAGAAGTGTTAGATGCTGTTTCGATTTTAGCATTTAAGAGAAGTTTGAACAGGTATACAGATAAGAAAGATATGGAGGGGTATGGGTTGGGTGCTGATAGATGGGATTCGGTGGAAACCAAGCTGGCACAGAATAGATGGATCAAAGGGCCTGTTTCAGGATTGTAGTGGTCTATGACCTTATGAATTACAATAGCCTGTAAAAGAAGGCTCATGTATACACTTGATGCTATGCTGAAACCTGGATTTTCTGCTCAGAGCTTAAAACAGGATTTGAAGCTACGAGGATCTGAACAAAGAAAATGTGTTGACGTTAACTTCCTATTCCTGATTCAAAAAAGAGAGAATCCATGCCAAAATTACAATCTTTACAGAGAAATGGAAAAGTAATAATGTACCATATATGACCACCAAAAGCCCAGCATGAGAAACACTCTTCTGAACGCAGATTTTGACACGAAACGCCTATTGAAAGAAATAAAACATTAAATTTCTTCATGTAAATAATAAATGAACAAAACGTACACAGAACATTGCAAAATACATACAGGTATTCTATATTATTTATCTTGATGTATTAATCAAATTTTACACTAGATCCTACCCCTCAAACTCATTGATAATAACGTCTTCATCACATCCCTCAACATACTCAACAAAGGTATCACGACATTCTTCCCTGCCCTCATTGAGTGTCATTACAGCCCTCCCCTCACTCACCAAGGGTGTCACCCCTCCCCACACTCACTGGGAGTTTCATCACACCCCTCCCTGGGTTCAACAAAACCAACACCCACACTCACTGGGAGAGTCACCACCCCACGTTTCCTCCAGGAGTGACAACCCCCTCCTGCACTCACGGACAGACTGTGAAACCCCTCCATTGCCACAGTGAGGCACACAGTTATTGTAAGATAATGCTCGTCAACTCACTCCCCTTCTGCCTCTTTGTCTCATTCCAAATGTGCCCTCTAACACTCAGGGCAGAAGTAGGGTTCTCTCTGGGTCAGAAAGTGACACATCTCTGGGATGGGGATTTCCTCATGGACATCCCTGTGGTTTACCCCCTCGTCCTGGGCTCAGCAGAGCAGTTTATTATCTCTATGGTAGGTAATTATCTTACATTCCTTCCACACGTCTTCCTTCTATATTGAAATGAGCACTCAGTCTAAAGCGTGCGCAGGACACTCCTCACCAGGTTACTGTGCACACTGTATTTGCTGCCCTTATCAATCAGGCAGAGAAAACCAGGCTGCCCCAGAGGAGGCTGAGCTGGTGCAGAAAGGCATTTTGTGCCATTGCATCTATCCTCTCCAAGCAGCAGCTCAGGCTGTGTCCACAATACACCAGATAAATCCATAACCAAAGCTTTTTCGCTTCGTTTTTACCCTCCGTCCACACTAAAATGGCATTTTCAGCCCCCGAAACTGAAGCTTTTCAGAAACGCTTTCCGGAGTGTGTATTTTTGAAAACACAGTTTGGGCAGATCAGTGTGGACGGGGTAACTGGAGAAATCTGAAAACGCTGTCAGACGACAGTGCGCCATTTCATTGTTTTCTTGAACGCAACCTAACAATTTCAGAACAGACAGCAACAAGACTGAAGCCAGAAGAGTTAGAAATGTACTCACCAAATACTTTGACCTATAACTTACTAAATAAATAAGTATACTCACTTTGCCCTGTCCTTGCTTGTATGAAGGTGGTTTACCTATTTATGCAAGTACTTCTCTGACAATAGATGTGTAACAGCCTAATGTAACATTGTATGGAAATACAAGATAATACTGATGCAGACATGTTTTACACATTTAACATGGTGCTTTATTAATGTAACAGAGTTAGTCAGTTTTTCAATGTTCGCCGTCAGCCAGGTCATACAATCTGTTAACTCCCTGTCAGTTGCCTCCATACGCTTCAGTATTTGTTTTTTTTTTAACTTTTAAATCTTCCTGAGTGAGAGCCAACAGCTGCCCGTCGTTTAAGTTTTTCCAGTCTGTAATTGAACAAACACGCACCATCTTTCACAGTGAGATTTGACACCAAACATGTCGCTTGTTTACAGTAGATGTGTCCTGCGCATGCGCAGTAGGAGGAGATTCCCTGAAATCTCCATTTCAATGTGGACGGAGATATTTTTAAAAATGCATAGTGTGGACGCCTATCGTTTTTACGCGAAACCAACGTTTTCAAAATTATCCGGTCTAGTGTGGATGTAGCCTCAGAAACAGACTGTGCAAAAGGAGGTTGAGCAGTCACGTTGGAGAAGAGTTTTTAATGATGGATTTAAATGAAGAAGTATAGGAGTGAGCCTGGACGTGCTTGTTGCCTGTTCGTATGCCTTTGTAATCCCATGATAGTTGCTGCTAATGTAACTGCTACAGATGCCACTCGTACAAGATCATTCAAAAGTTTAAAGAATCTCCCAAAATCATGTAAGTGATCCATTGAATGCCTATAATTCAGTGCCTGTTGCCTTTTAGGACATGGTCAAAAATGCATGAGCTCCCCATAGGAAACAATGGAACTTCACTACCTTGCCAGCCATAGGAAAGTGGGCACCAGTTTGCCCTGACTCTTCCTAAACCCCATATGTAGGAACTGATTTAGTCTCAACAGCAGATAAGAACAATGACGAAGATCTACTTAACAAAATATAACCTTCTAAAACAGAAAATGAGTTACAAATCAGAAACTGGTTTCATCTCAACAGCTGTTATGCAAATAACAAAAATCCATTTTCAAAACCCTCTGAAAGAAAAAATGAGTGAAAATAATATACAAAACCTACCATTTCAGGGGAATGTTCTGCCTTTGCTTTCTTCTCCCTTGTTTTCCTTCTGTTGGTGTTTTGATAGTTATAAGAACTTCATGTTATTTTGCCTGTACAGAAACGGAGAGCAGCACAGTGACTGTTGGTAAGTCTGATGCCTCTGACCACGAACGTATCCTCCCTGTCATCAGATTCTCTAATGAGAAAAACTTCCTGCAAACTTGTTGAAAGAAAATATTTCTGCAACACAAAAGCACCAATTGCTGCTGAACACCAGTTTTAATTAATCACCAAATCATTTATATTCAGAAACCAACTTTAAATCAAGCAGTTTGTTGACAACACTCACGATAAATTTGTAGAAATATGTCATGATACTTTTAACTGCAGCTATGCAAAGGGATGCTGGAGCCAACACTCTTGATTATTTTACTTAAGAAAGAATTTAAAAGGAGAAAGTTGAATTCAGGAAGAAGATTACTTGGAATATCCTGAATTCAGGATTGCTCAATTAAGACACTTGAGGAGAGGCTCAATATTTTAGACCATTTAACTGTCCCTAAATTCTGAAGATACGGGCAGAATTATTCTGTTGATTGAAATATTGAGGCAGAGCAACCTGATTGTACTCGTTTTGTACTGATGATGGCATGAAAGTCAGGTTAAGGATTTGTATCTGACAATTTCAGAAAATGATTCTGATGATCCAATAGCACTTAACCAGACCTTTGTTTCTTTCACAAACAAGAGAAAATCTTTGGATGCTGGAAATCCAAGCAATACACACAAAGTGCTGGAGGAACTCAGCAGGCTAGGCAGCATCTAAGGAAAAGAATACAGCCGATGTTTCAGGCCAAGACCCTTCAGTAGTACTACTGGAGAAAAGAAGATGAGGAGTCAGATTTAGAGGGTGGGGGTAAGGGGAGGGAGAAACATAAGGTGAAAGATGAAACCGGGAGGGGGGGGGGGGCAAAGTAAAGAGCTGGGAAGCTGATTGGTGAAAGAGATACAGGGCTGGAGAAGGGGGAATCTGATAGCAGAGGACAGAAGGCCATGGGAAGAAGAAAAAGGGAGAGGAGCATTTGAGGGAGGTGATGGGCAGGCAAGGAGATAAGGTGAAAGAGGGAAATGGGAATGGGGAATAGAGAAGGTGGGGGGCCCATTACTAGAATTTGGAGAAATCGATGTTCATGCCATCAGGTTGGAGGCCACCCAGAGGGAATATAAGGTGCTGCTCCTCCAACCTGAGTGTGGTCTCCTCTACTGTCACGATGAGGCTACACAAACATGTAGTAGGCTGTATCTCAAATAACAATAAGTCAAAGTACAGAAAATAATAACCTATCTCGATGTTAACAAAACAAAATAGCTGGCCATTGACTTTAGGAAGAGAAGAGGTGCATATGATCCTGTTCCATTTACAGTGCAGTGGTCAAGAAGGTTGAAAGCTTCAAGATCCTGGGAATGAACATATTCAATAACCTGCTCTGGTCTAACCACATAGATGCCATGGCCAAGAAAGTACACCAGCACATCTACGTCCTTAGGATTCTGAAGATATTTGGCATGTCCACTTTGATCCTCACCAATTTTTAGTAATGCACTTCTCTGTATGCATCAAGTTTTCATATTGGATTTACACTGCCTGTGGTCACAAGAAACTGCAAAAAACTGTGGACCCAGCTCAGCATATCACAGGTTCCCTGGTATGTTAAGATGCACTCTTCATCTAACAAATTTCTTCGTTATGTACCTGCATCTTATTGTCCGCTGGTATTGCAGTTTATCCAAAACTGTTATCGAACCGGAGGGGATAACTTCACACATTACATCACAGAACTGTTCCCACAACCTATGAACTCACATTCAAGGACTCTTCATCTCATGTTCTCAATATTGACTGTTAGTTTATTTATTTATTTATTAGATTATAGCTATTGTTGTATTTTTATTCTTTCTCGGCTCAAGCTGGTAAAATCTGAAGTATGGGCATAGCCAAGCACACTCATTTCTCAATTTCTAGGAACGTTCAGACTATTCAGTTAGTGATTAATATTGTGACTTTCTGGGGATTTACTGTAGATAAATATTGCTGTGTAGGCCTAATTGTTTAATGCTATTGTGTAGTGATGTTGGGATGACACCAGTTGTAGATACTATTATTGGGAAAATGTATCTACCCTATTCATGTTCCAGTCTTTCAATTTCCTCTTTTAATTCAGCATACTTCTGTCATTTTTCACTTAATGATTTCTCTGTTATGTATGTTTTGAAAGGATATATGTATTAAGTAAGTTGTTCTTGCTTTTTATTCTGCATTATTATATCTGAACAGTTACTATGGGTTGTCATATCTGTAATAATGGAGCAGACGTAATATAATTTTTGGAACTCTTGATTCTAAAAGTCAACATGGCTTTGTGAAGGGAAGATCATGTCTCACGAGCCTGATTGAGTTTTTTGAAGAGGTAACAAAAGAAATTGATGAAGGTAGGGCAGTGGATGTGGTCTACATGGACTTTAGTAAAGCATTTGACAAGGTCACTCATGAGAGACTCATCCAGAAAGTCATGAGGCATGGGATAAGTGGAACCTTGGCTGTTTGGATAAAAAACTGGCTTAAAGGAAGAAAGCAGAGGGTAGTTGTGGAAGGAAAGTATTCTGCCTGGAGGTCGGTGACTAGTGAAGCGCCGCAGGGATCTGTTCTGGGACCCCTGCTATTTGTGATTTTTATAAATGACCTGGATGTAGAGGCGGAAGGATGGGTGAGTAAGTTTGTGGATTACACGAAGATTGGAGGAGTTGTGGATGGATCTGTAGGTTGTCAAAGGTTACAAGAGGATATAGACAGGCTGCAGAGTTGGGCAGAAAAATGGCAGATGGAGTTCAATCTGGATAAGTGTGAGGTGATGCATTTTGGAAGGCCAAACCAGAAGACTGAGTACAGGATTAATGGTCAGTTACTTAAGAGTGTGGATGAACAGAGGGACCTTGGGGTTCAAATCCATACATCCCTCAAGGTCGCTGCACAGGTTGATAGGGTGGTTAAGAAGGCCTATGGGATGCTAGGCTTCATTGAGTTCAAGAGTAGAGAGGTCATGTTGCAACTCTACAAATCTCTGGTGAGACCGCACTTAGAGTATTGTGTTCAGTTCTGGTCAGCTCATTATAGGAAGGATGTGGAAGCTATGGAGAGGGTGCAGAGATTTACCAAGATGTTGCCTGGTTTGGAGAACAAGTCATATGAAGCAAGGTTAGCAGAGCTGGGACTTTTCTCTTTGGAGCATAGAAGAATGAGAGGGGACTTGATAGAGGTCTACAAGATTATGAGAGGCATAGATAGGGTGGATACCAGTACCTGTATCCCAGGGTACCAACAGCAAACACCACAGGGCATATGTACAAAATTAAGGGAGGGAAGTTTAGGGGAGACATCAGGGGTAAGTTTTTTTTACACAGAGGGTTGTGAGTGCCTGGAATGACTTGCCAGGGATGGTGGTGGAGGCTAAAACATTAGGGGTATTTAAGAGCCTCTTGGACAGGCACATGGATGAAAGAAAAATGGAGGGTTATGGGATAGTGTGGGTTTAGTACTTTTTTAAAGGATTATATGGGTCGGCACAACATGGAGGGCTGAAGGGCCTGTACTGTGCTGTAGTGTTCTATGGTTCTATGGTAAAACTGGATCAGCTTTGTATTTGTATAGTAAGGTATGGTTTGTATAGCTTTGTATAGTAAGGTATGGTTTCTTTTATGAGTTTGTATTTTAAAGCAAGATTTCAGTGAATGGTGTTTGCCATTTGATCATGCCTGTGTGAGTAATCAGATTGAGTTAAACTGCTACAGGATCCTGTTTCTGGTGTCCCTTGGCATTTTTTTGCATTTATTGTCTTGAATTTATTGGTCTTTTATTATGTATTGTTGATATTTTTGTGTTAAAACCTGGTTCTATATTGCCACAAGGAACCCTTCTGTTTCTGGGAAGAGGTCTCCAACTTTGAGCTAGGCATTCATAGCTTCCTTGTCAATACCTATTCTGCTCAGATCATGGAGATGTCTTCAATGGCGGGTTATGCTTTTCCTCTGGTTAACTTTTTCTTCTATACTGAGAATTTCTTCATTTTTCTGGGCTGTGCTTTCATTTAAGTTTAGTGGTGAGTACTTCTTATCAGAATTGTGTATGCTAACATGGAGTGCTGAATCATGTTTTCATTGATGAAAATATATCCTTATAAGTTTTATCTAACTATTGTGTAATTTTTTAAATGTCTGTTATTCCTCTTCCTCCTACTGTCCTAGGTAGTGTTAATCTGATTGTACATAGTGTTTTCTAAAAACTAGTCATTTCAGTTCTTATTTTACTTTGTAAAATCTCCACATTGGTTTCAGACCAAAATATTATGCCAAAAGAATACATTAATATGAGTATTGAGAAAGTGTTTATTTCCTTTGTTATATTTTCAGTATTGAGCTCTGTTTGGCAGATTTTCTTAAGCCTTGAAGCAAATTGTGTCAGAAGTTAGCATTCTTTCTTTTTCTCTTTTGATACTTGCAGTGTGTTGTCTTTTGTGCATTGGAAATGGGTGTGGTCATTCTTTGATTCTATTGTGTTTCTTGTATTTACTGTGAATGCTCGCTAGAAAATGAATCTTAAGGTTGGTGACATGCTGTATATGTACTTTGATAATAAATTTGCTTTGAACTCTAGAACTTTATTCTACATTCTGTAATTGTTTTACCTTGTTTTAGCTCAACATTGCAATGAATTGATCTGTATAAATTGATTTGTGTCACTGTACCTCAGTACTTGTGACACAAATAAACCAATTTACTAATTTACCAAACTGGGGCTGAAGTATGACTAAGTGGCATGATTCCTTTGCTTATGACACGGATAAACTGTACTTAAAAGTTTTACTAATTAATCCACCATGTCAGAGACTTATGTAAAAATATTGGACATTGATTTGGCTTCTAGAGAAATGATTTTATTTGGCTATAAATAATTCTAGTGAAATCATAAATATGAGGAAGATCTCAATGCTTTCTGCATTCTCTATTTCAGTATAGTTGTAAACAGGTGCCAAAAGATTGATAGAGTTCAAATCTTTCCATGTTGCTTCCTCTCCCCATAACTTCCTTTATACAGAGCAAGCGCTGCATATCTTGCGGATTTTAAATGAGGGTGCAGGCACCTGCACTAGGTTTTACCCCTGCCTTCACAAGCCTTCAAAGCAACTGCCAACAGTGTAGAGTGCTCCCCTCACTGAGCACGAAAACCATCTCACTACTGGTGTTGTTAACAGTTGGATTAACATAGCAGAACCAACCTCTAAATATTTTCACAGAAGTCCAAAGATTGTGTTTAAAGATTAAGCTGCAGTTGGTAACTTCAAAAAGAATTAGATTATGTGCAAGACTGGTAGGTGATTTTAGGGTTTTGCTGATTTTTGTTGACTTTGAATGTGACATCAGGGTGGATTTGTAAAGGGCAGATCACTCCTGATAAACTAATTTATTGAAGAAGTGTTTAAGGTAGTGGTAAAAACCCCTACGGATATTAGTTAACAAACTTCTCAGAGTCATTTGATGAAGTACTCCACAAAAAAAACTGAGCTAAAGTGACAACTCATAGAATTGAAGACAATTTGTTGACATGGCCAAAAGACTAACCAAATGACAGGACACTAAAATGTCCTTCAGAAGGGCATGCAAATAGGTAGATTGTTGCTAGTAATGCCCCATAAGGATCTATAACAGCAACCACCACTTGCCTAATTACTAAAACAAAAGATGGAAATTATTTACCAATGACAGAAAGATGGAAGGTCTTGTAAACTATTGAAATTTAAGCATTAAGTTACTGAAAAGGAATAAATTGGTCCAATTTCATCAGAAGAACATTATCTTTGGACTATACAGGATAGAACAGAATACTTTTTAAATGATGGAAAGCTGCTTTCAGTGGAGATCAGAAGTCCCTTATGGATATTTTAACAGAATGGATTAGAGTCATAAAAAAGTAGAGCACAGACACAGGCCCTTTGGCCCATCTAGTCCATGCCCTGCCCTTTAAGCTGCCTACTCCTTTTGACCTGCACCGGGACCATAGCCCTCCATACCCCTCCCATCCATGGACCTATTAAATGTTGAAATCGAACTCTCATGCACCACTTGCGCTGGCAACTCATTACACATTCTTATGGCCCCCTGAGTGAAGAAGTTTCTCCCATGTCCCCCTTAAACTTTTCACCTTTCACCCATAACCCTTGGCATCTAGTTGTAGTCCCACACAACAGTGGGAAAAAGCCTGCTTGCATTTAGATTATGAAAGATTCACAGACATTTTGAAAACTTACATTATAAAATAGCCATGAGGAATACTAACCTTTCAGAGGACAGAAAATAGGAAATAGTGCAGCTAAAGAAAGCCCTAATTCCACCAAGCTGGAGGCTGGAAGCATTTCTGAGTACCTGCGCTTCAGTCTGGGAACCTGCTGTCGATTTAACACAACACCTCAGCTTCAAGAGTGAAGTTGTGAAGAAAAATTACGCATACGAGGATTATATCTTCTGGAATTTAGAAGAATTAAAGAGTGATTAAGGTACAGAAATAGTAGTATCGTGGATAAAAAGGAAACATGTTCTACTGGTTGAAAGTCTGCGACTGAAGGGTATGGACTTCAACTTACAGTCAAGCCTTTCAAGAATGAAATTAGGAATTACTGCCATGCAGAAAAGCTGGTAGATATCAAAAACTCTCTGCTGCAGATTCCATCTGATGTTAATGCTCAATCTGAGTCTGATTATATTTTATTAATTGAAAGGTTTGGAGTTCAGTCGTATATCAACCATAACCTCATGGTAGATTGGGCTCCAAGAGTCCTACTGATCCAATCCACTTTACTCCTTTTTTATCCATAGTTCACTCAATCTCTGTTCAGAATCAAAATTCAGATTTAAGGCTGATTTATACTTGTGCATCACATCTACGCCATAAGTATCATGTACCCTACGCCGTACCTACACTGCACCCTATGCTGGGTGACGTGCACCTCTCCAGAAAAGTTACTCACGTGTCGCGATGACGCAGACTGCAACAACTGTGATTGGTCCGCTTGGTAGCATGCCATTTCCTCCTATGCATTTCCGGTTGCTTCTTCTCCGCCATGTCTGTAGGCTGTGCGTACACCGACACAAAATAGATGAACCAAATCTTCAAATCTACCGGCCGACATGCGAACATGTTTGAAATGCATTTCCTCGTCCACATCTCTCATGAAGAAACTCAACACAGTGGCATAGAAACCCCACCGCCAACTAGTGTTTTGGCGCACACCAACGCATGCTCGCTACGGTGTAGAACGACGCAGAAGTGAAAATCTGGGTTATGGCGCAGGCTGCAGCGTAGCCTGTACACACAAGTATAAATCAGCCCTTAGTCAAATACTATTCTTATCGCTTATGCAGAATAAATGGAATAGATCTGATTCCATTATGGTTTCCCAAAGAAGATTTTTAAGTTCAGGGCTATAGAATTTTTTTAAAAAACGTTAGTGTTTGCTTCAGTAATCAATGCATTCAATTAGAGTATTAATCTAGGTATCATCATACATAATTAACTCTGTGTCTACAATCTGAAACAGCATTGCTTGCAAAACTAGAACATCCCGTTAGTATTTTGGACATTGTGTGGAAGAGAAATGTATTCTGATTGAATTTATTAATCTCTGCTTTTCAAAATATCCAGGCTATTGTGTTGTAGAGCTGCTGGGCAAATTGAATTAAGTTTAAATAGATGAGTTAATAACGGGAATTAATTTATATTTGAGAATGCACTGGAGAATTACAGGCAAAAGTTGTACTGGAGATCAGGGAAATTTCTTTTAACATATTTGTTTTCAACAAAAGTTATAAGAAGAAAAGAGGAGTCTTTATAATGACCTCCTCTTCTGATAATTGTATTTCAACTGTAGGCACTGCTCAGAGACTCCAGCTTCCTGCATGTGTTGCTTTTTCTCTTTCTGCCCAGAAGGCACATGAGAGACAGTTGTAAAACAAAAGTGACTGAGCCATAACTAGAGGAAATGGAGCCGGATTGCTGAACAATGACTTGACTACCTAACAAAATGCAAGAGGCGGCAAGAAATAACATCTGCTTATTGTGTATGAGAGTTTTCAGGAAAGGTCATAAATTTGCTGAATCCGTCTCCAAGACGCCATATAGCTTCCAGGCACTAGACTTCAATTCTTTGTCTGTTCCTCATCTTTGCATATTAACAGGGGAAGCTTAGAGACAGGTAAAAATATTACAGTGATATTTTCAGTGAATCATCCCACTGAAGGTTGGACCTGAATTTTCTTAACACTACTTAAGGAAATGTTATCTGAGGTGGACTTCATACTTTCTAAATTGAGTAATAACTAAAGTGAGTAAAACAAGGATACTTTAAATATTAAGGTTAAAATGCTACTATATTGTACAAAAACTAATGCTACATGCGTAGGCAATACTGATTCATTGGCTGGTTTCCACAGGAATTATCTGAGTACAGAAATGGCTAGTTGACCCCTGTTTGTTGTATTACTGGTCAGGTTATTTAATGGCTTAAATAATGATCTGGGTTTAAATCTGAAAAATCTGAATCTAATGAATTAAAATTAAAAATCAAAATGAATAATACAGTAGGTCAGACAACTTTTGTAGAAAGGAAGGTTAGGGATGAACTATAAATGCTAGCTGCCAAAACCCTACAAAGAATTTTAAAGATTGAGAATATCTTTTGAGAATTAAAACTGCTATTACCTACCAGATAGGAACTAAACTGGTTTTAACCTTATTGAAAACAGTTATTAGAAATAGATGATTTAGTAGTGTGGCAGGTGGCCCTTATAATTCTTCAAGGTCAGACTGACAGACTGAAACAGAAGGATGGCTTAAGACTCTGTCCCCTCAGCAGACGGTTCTGCTGTTCTCAGTAATCATTGTCTGAGGGTTAACATACGTCTAACTGAGAGGTACTCTGACAATTTTCAGCATAAGTAGTTGAGCTGAGGAAATTCAAGGTTCAATCTTCATAGCTTTGGTGCTGGAGGAGACACAGGAGCATAGAAAATGGGAATGGGAAAGGTTATTTGTTCCTGTGAGTTTTCTCCTCCACTCAGTTTGATCGTGACAGGTCCTCAATCTCATTACTCTCTATACTCTTTGTATCTGAAAATCTATCCATCTGCTTATCAAAAATATCCAGTGATTCAATTTCCACTGTCTACTATGTAGAGAATTCCATACGTTCAGCACTCTCTGAGTGAAGAAATTTCTCTTCACCTCAGTCCTAAATGATTCATCCTGCACCCAAAGAGTGTGTCCCCAGTTCTCAGCGGAATGAGGGAAACATACTCCTTGTATTCAGCCTGAAATAACCTGCCAGAAATTTGTATGTTTAGATGTGATTCCTTAATGTTGTCCTTGCCGGGGTGATAGTGGGGATAAGCTCCCATTATCTACTAAATGTTCCCCGTGGCATGCACCTTATATAGTCTCTGACAACCAAGTCCAGCTCCTGGCCCTCATGTGTGACTTAGCTACTAAGCCTGGCAGAAACATTTCTACTGACAGGAGAAGGACCAAAAGCGGTTTACTGGCAGCTTAAAACCATTCGCTTTGGTCAGAGGGGCTTACTAGCCCTTGTTGGCAGCTCATCTAGGAAAAGGAAACCACTGATCTCAAACCGGCACTGTGTTGCAGCTATACCCAGGGATGGGGAAGACTTTGGAAGTAAACATTGAGTAAAAATCTAGAGCTGGAGTCTGTAAGGCAGTCCCATGATAAGTTCAACACCAGCTAGCAATGCCTGTAACGCCGCTGGTGCCGACCTGTATTGGCCTTTGGCGTTCATTTGGATTCATCAGCTGGGTGGAGAGGGGGAGTCTGCTACATAGGCAACAGCTTGCTCTCTATAACATACTGCCCTGGCTTGTAAACCACATAGACAACTGTGCTGCAACATCTATGGTCGACCCTGTCCAAGAGAGGGCCTCAAAGATGTGATTAGAAACATAGAAACATAGAAAGTAGGTGCAGGAGTAGGCCATTCGGCCCTTCGAGCCTGCACCGCCATTCAGTATGATCATGGCTGATCATCCAACTCAGAACCCTGTACCTGCTTTCTCTCCATACCCCCTGATCCCTTTAGCCACAAGGGCCATATCTAACTTCCTCTTAAATATAGCCAATGAACCGGCCTCAACTGTTTCCTGTGGCAGAGAATTCCACAGATTCACCACTCTCTGTGTGAAGAAGTTTTTCCTCATCTCGGTCCTAAAAGGCTTCCCCTTTATCCTTAAACTGTGACCCCTCATTCTGGACTTCCCCAACATCGGAAACAATCTTCCTACATCTAGCCTGTCCAATCCCTTCAGAATTTTATACGTTTCAATAAGATCCCCCCTCAGTCTTCTAAATTCCAGTGAGTATAAGCCTAGTCGATCCAGTCTTTCTTCATATGAAAGTCCTGCCATCCCAGGAATCAATCTGGTGAACCTTCTTTGTACTTCCTCTATGGCAAGAATGTCCTTCCTCAGATTAGGGGACCAAAACTGCGCACAATACTCTAGGTGTGGTCTCACCAAGGCCTTGTACAACTGCAGTAGAACCTCCCTGCTCCTGTACTCAAATCCTTTTGCTATGAATGCCAACATATCATTTGCCTTTTTCACCGTCTGCTGTACCTGCATGCCCACCCAGGTCTCGTTGCACCTCCCCTTTTCCTAATCGGCCACCGTTCAGGTAATAATCTGTTTTCCTGTTCTTGCAACCAAAGTGGATAACCTCACATTTATCCACATTAAATTGCATCTGCCATGAACTTGCCCACTCACCTAACCTATCCAAGTCACCCTGCATCCTCTCAGCATCCTCCTCACAGCTAACACCGCTGCCCAGCTTCGTAACATCTGCAAACTTGGAGATGCTGCATTTAATTCCCTCGTCTAAATCATTAATATATATTGTAAACAACTGGGGTCCCAGCACTGAGCCTTGCGGTACCCCACTAGTCACTGCCTGCCATTCTGAAAAGGTCCCATTTACTCCCACTCTTTGCTTCCTGTCTGCCAACCAATTCTCTATCCACATCAATACCATACCCCCAATACCGTGTGCTTTAAGTTTGCACACTAATCTCCTGTGTGGGACCTTGTCAAAAGCCTTTTGAAAATCTAAATATACCACATCCACTGGCTCTCCCCTATCCACTCTACTAGTTACATCTTCAAAAAATTCTATAAGATTCATCAGACATGATTTTCCTTTCACAAATCCATGCTGGCTTTGTCTGATGATTTCACCTCTTTCCAAATGTGCTGTTATCATATCTTTGATAACCGACTCTAGCATTTTCCCCACCACTGATGTCAGACTCATCGGTCTATAATTCCCCGGTTTCTCTCTCTCTCCTTTTTTAAAAAGTGGGGTTACATTAGCCACCCTCCAATCCTCAGGAACTAATCCAGAATCTAAGGAGTTCTGAAAAATTATCACTAATGTATCCACTATTTCTTGGTCTACTTCCTTAAGCACTCTGGGATGCAGACCATTTGGCCCTGGGGATTTATCTGCCTTTAATCCTTTCAATTTACCTAACACCACTTCCCTACTAACCCGTATTTCCCTCAGTTCCTCCATCTCACTAGACCCTCGGTCCCTTACTATTTCCAGAAGATTATTTATGTCCTCCTTAGTGAAGACAGAACCAAAGTAGTTATTCAATTGGTCTGCCATGTCTTTGTTCCCTATGATCAATTCACCTGTTTCTGACTGTAAAGGACCTACATTTGTCTTGACCAATCTTTTTCTTTTCACATATCTATAAAAGCTTTTACAGCCAGTTTTTATGTTGCCTGCCAGCTTTCTCTCATAATCTTTTTTCCTTTTCCTAATTAAGCCCTTTGTCCTCCTCTGCTGGTCTCTGAATTTCTCCCAGTCCTCAGGTGTGCTGTTCTTTTTGCTAATTTATATGTTTCTTCTTTGGACTTGATACTATCCCTAATTTCCCTTGTCAGCCACGGGTACACTACCTTCCCTGGTTTATTCTTTTGCCAAACTGGGATGAACAATTGTTGTAGTTCATCCATGCGATCTTTAAATACTTGCCATTGCATATCCACCGTCAACCCTTTAAGTATCATTTGCCAGTCTATCTTAGCTAATTCACGTCTCATACCTTCAAGGTTATCCTTCTTTAAGTTCAGAACCTTTGTTTCTGAATTAACTATGTCACTCTCCATCTTAATGAAGAATTCCACCATATTATGGTCACTCTTACCCAAGGGGCCTCGCACAACAAGATTGCTAACTAACCCTTCCTCATTGCTCAATACCCAATCTAGAATGGCCTGCTCTCTAGTTGGTTCCTCGACATGTTGGTTCAGAAAACCATCCAGCATACATTCCAAGAAATCCTCTTCCTCAGCACCCTTACCAATTTGGTTCACCCAATCTATATGTAGATTGAAGTCACCCATTATAACTACAGTTCCTTTATTGCATGCATTTCTAATTTCCTGTTTAATACCATCCCCAACCTCACTACTACTGTTAGGTGGCCTGTACACAACTCCCACCAGCGTATTCTGCCCCTTAGTGTTATGCAGCTCTACCCATATCAATTCCACATCCTCCAGGCTAATGTCCTTCCTTTCTATTGCGTTAATCTCCTCTCTAACCAGCAATGCTATCCCACCTCCTTTTCTTTCCTGTCTATCCCTCCTGAATATTGAATATCCCTGGATGTTGAGCTCCCATCCTTGGTCACCCTGGAGCCATGTCTCTGTGATCCCAACTATATCATATTCATTAATAACTAATTGCACATTCAATTCATCCACCTTGTTATGAATGCTCCTCGCATTGACACACAAAGCCTTCAGGCTTTGTGATTCCATAAGACCGTAAGACCATAAGATCTAGGAGGAAAGTTAGCCCATTCAGTCCATCAAGTCTTCTCCACCATTCAACCATGACTCGTTTATTTTCCCTCTCAGCCCCATTCTCCTGTAACGCAGCAGGTTGGGCAGCATCTGTGGAAACGTTGACTGTTCGTTTCCATGGATGCTGCCCGGCCTGCTGAGTTCCTCCAGCTTGTTGTATGTGTTGCTTTGAGCCCAGCATCTACAGTGTACTTTGTGTTCTCCCATAACTTTTGCCTCCCTAACTAATCAAGAAGCTATCCGCTTTAAGTACACCAATAACTTGGCCTCCACAGACATCTGTGGCAATGAATTCCACAGATTCACCACCATCTGGCTAAGGTAATTCCTCCTTATCTCAGTTCTGAAATGACATCCATTCTGAGGCAGTACCCTCTGATCTTAGACCTCCCACTAATGAAACATCCTCTCTATGTTCACTGTATCCAGGCTGTTCAATATTCATTTGGTGTCAATGATATCTCTCCACTCATTTTTCTAAACTCCTGTGAGCTCAGGCCCAGCTGCATCAAACATTAACCCTTTCATTTCCAAGATCATTCCAATAAACCTCCTCTGGACCCTCTCCAATGTCAGTACATCCTTTCTTAGATGAGGCTCAAAACCGCTCACAATACTCCAAATGTAGTCTGACTAATTCCTTGTTAAACTTAAATTCCTTCCTTTTCCTCTTAATTTGGTGAATACTGATTTAGTTGGGCTAATTTTTCCTCATACAACAATCACTCCATCCCATAAATCGGAGCAGTGAACCTTTGTTGTGCTTACTTTGTAACAACTATATCTTTTTGTGGTTAAGGAGATGAAAACTGCACACAACACTTTAGGTGTGGTCTGTTCAGGACCGGTATAAATGAAACAAGATATACTTCCCCCTGCATTCAAAATATTTTACAATGAAGACAAACTTCCTACTTGCCTTCTTAAATGTGTGCTGCATCTGCATGTTTGCATTCAGCAACAGGTGAACAAATATACCCAAGTCTCTTGCATATCAATGCTTACCAATCTAGCACTATTTTAATAATACTCTTTCTGTCTACCATGATCATTTACACATTGTCCCATATGCTTCATGTATTTGCCGATTTACTCAGATGGTCTAAATCACCCAGAAGTCTCTTTGCATCTTCTTCACAATTCCACCTATTTTTATTTATCACCAAACTTTAAAAAGACTGCATTTAGTTGTTTTATTTAAATCAGTGACATACAGTTTATTGAAAATAGTTTTCAGACATACACTGATTCCTTTGGTAGTCACCAAAGTAATAGTAGTAGTCACCACCTGCTATCACATTTATTTCTGGCTCATAAGCAATTTTTGATCTGTGCCCGTTTCCATATTGCACACTAACCTCTTACATGGGATTTTGTTAAAGATCTAACACAAGTCCAAATACACCATATCCACCGGTTTTCTCTTATTTATTTACTTGGTTAATTTCTCAAAAAACAACTCCAGTATGCTTGATTTCCTTCCTAAAATCTATATTGACTCTGTCTAATCCCACTGATGAGTGCTATCACATAGTTCGGCATTTTCCTGTCTGCTGCTGATAGTCTTATAGCTCTATTGTTTACTGTTTTATTCCCCCTCATTTTTAAATAGTGGAATTGCATTCAGTGCTTCTTCCTATAGATGCTGCCTGGCCTACTGTGTTCCATCAGCATTTTGTGTGTGTTGCTTGAATTGCATGTGTTCCCCTTTTTGACCCCAATTTCCAGGAGCCCTTCTATAATCAATCGAATCAATGCAGCACAATCTATTACTTCCATTGGTTACAACTTTATGTATCTGGGATCTAGATCACTAGATCCTGGTGATATATAACCCTTCAGTCCATTAAAATCTACTAATATTAACTTCTTTCCTCTTGTCACTTTCATTAGCTACTTGGTTCTCTTTTATCTCAGGGAAGTTGTGTGTAACCTCTTCTGTGGAGATGAACAGAAGTATCTGTTTATTGCTCTGTCTTTTTTTGTTTCCCATTATAAATTTTCCCCTTTTCTGATTGTGATGGATTTATATTTGGTTTTGCTACTTTATTTCCTTTTACACTCTTCTGCAAGATTTTTAGACTTTTGCCCTGGAAATTTGATCTCAAGCTTTATTTTAATATTTTAATCTCAATTATATTTTGCTGAATTCCCAGTCTGCCAAACTTTAAGGTTATTTTTTTTTCTTACAGCTTTGTGTGTCTCATCTTTATATTGAACTGTTTTTGCATTTGAAAGGAATGTTTACTTGCCACGGTCCTTGTAATGATGCTTTTAATATCGGCCATTCCCTATTCATTGCAACTTCCTAGTCCCTCATAACCAGTTTTGACGGAACATCTTCAGTTTGAAATGTGGCTTGACATGTAGCTCCATACATCGTTTTAATTTCTTTCCGATCCTTCTGAAATATTGAATATTTGATTGAAATGCTCTTTACTAACAGTAATGTGTACCAGTGAAGCTGGGAACATAATCAGTGCAGTGCACTGTAGAATATATGGCAGCTTTTTTTTTGCACAGATCAAGGTTCCACAAAACAGAAATGAAATAATGAATGGAATTGTCTATTTGAGAATCGTGTAAGATACATATTGAGCAACACATTAGGAAAAACTCTCCGAAGAGCTGCATGAGATCATCTATGTTCATCTCAAAGTAAAGACAAGGGCCTTGTTTAACGTCTCATCCATAAAGCTTCCCAGGTAATACACAGAGCCCGGTTAAATTACTTTAGATCTTTCAATGAACCAGCTCCTGATTCTTCTCCAGCTGTCTCTCCTAGATGTACACGTGTGCGCACCAGGATCTGATTCAGTGCTTGGGATAAAGCTTCTCATTTAAAGTAGTGGTTTAAAAACTAACCCTAACATGACGCATAAAATGTTAACTGCACAGCAAGCAAATGCAATGCATCGGTATTTCGTTTTCAAGGACAGGGGCCAAGGTTTGTCAAATACTCATCATTAGGATGCATTGTTTAATCATATCATGTTCAGTTATTAAAAAACCAAAAGGAAAAAAGACATTCATTTCTGAAGCAAATCACAAAGCACATGGAAATCTGGAAATATATTAGAAATCTTGTTTGTGTTGTAACATGGAAATACAGCATGACGTAGAATACTAATTATGTTGATCAGTCCACTGGAGTACCATTATGTCCTCAGCAAAAGCAGATGGAGCGTTAGTTTAATGCCTCGCCTTTACCTTTGAGAATGTGGGAATCCTTCAGTATTGCAGAGAGCAGGCCAAATATCAAAGATTAAGACCTTAATGCAGAATATTCTGCTTCAGAAGCAACCAATAAAAATTAAAATCATTCTGAATTAAAATCAGGGGAAAAAGACCCACTTAAATCCATCTGCAGAGGTTATATCCTTGAATGTCAGGATGATGCAGCAGGTGTAGGTTTCTGATTCCTCCCCTGTTGTCGTGCCATTATGATATTCCTTTTTAAAGCAGAGGGAGCCCAACAAGTGCAAAAGGCTGACTGCTGGAACTTTTCCTAAAGCACGTCAGAGTGAATGTCCAAAGGTGAGTGGTAGAATCCGGGGAACTTGGTGGGAATATAAAATGGGTTACAGTAGCATTAGTATCAAGATGGGTGTGGATGGTGAACAACAACTTAGTGAGAAAACGTTTTGTTTCTGTGCTCTGCCCCTTTATGACCCTAAGTGCAATAGTCAAATGTAGTATTAGTTTCTGCAGGGCAAGGTAACCCTCACAAATTGATGGAAATTCTGACCCAATTCTCCAAAAGTAAGGGATATAAATTAAAATACGTTGGTCTCTAGGCGTGGGCGTGTGCTGCAAATGTGTGGGTGGTACCAGTAGCATAGTGGTTAGTGTAATGTTATTACAGCTTTAGCAACCCAGGTTCCGTTCCAACACTGTGTGTAATGAGTTTCTTCGTTGTCTCCCCAACCACACAGGCTTCTTCTGGGTGCTTCAGCTTCCTCGCATACTCCAAAGAAATGCAGGTTAGAAGGTTAATTGGTCACACGGATGTAACTGGGTAACATGGACTCTTTGGGCCAGAAGGACCTATTACTACGCCGAACCTCTAGTTAAAAATAATGAGATTATGATTGATTTTCCACTGTGATGATTCCTTTGAAAGTAATTAAATCCTTTCCATCGTGTTTTTAGCAAGCAATGGGAAATGATAGTCAAATATTTCTGAATAGCAACCATGGCTCTACTTGTTATCAATTTTACTCTTTATATTGGGAAGAGAATTGATTATTTTATAGCTTATTTGCAGTCTCCCCCTTTCTTTATCAAAGTTTTTTTACCCAAGTCTGACGATTTCCAAACCTTTTCCTCAGTGCAACACCAACTAAAACAATGAGCCTAAATTTCCTGTATTATTCATGCATTGTTCACAGACTAAGCATGAATAATGTGAATTAGATTTTTATCGCATTTGTTGCTGGAAGTGGGTAAGTACAAGTAATTAAACAAACACTTTCAATACTGTTGTGTAATAAAGGGATTCCCATTTCCCCCAAGAAGCTGATAACATAACATTCCGACAGTCCACTGCTGTTTATAAATAATGCAATATTTTGCTCTAAATTATTCTGTCTAATCATATCAAAATTACAAAATAGTCTAATGCGATTACTGCTCACTGCTATCATTTCTAGCATTGTGGAGTTAATGTAGGGGTAGATATGAAGATAGGTGGAGTGGTGGGTCTGTGAATGCATGTGAGTGAGTAGGGCCACGGTACATAGTGGTTAGCAGGCACTCTTACAGCTCGGGCGTCGGAGTTTGGAAGTCAATCCCAGTATCCTCTGTAAGGAGTTTGCATGTGCTCTCCATGGAATGCGTGGGGTTTCTCCAGGGCCTCCAGTTTCCTCCCACTGTCCAAAGATATACTACCAGTTAGTAGGTTAATTAGTAATGGTAAATGATCCATTGATTAGTTTAGGGTTAAATCAGGGATTGTTGATTCAGGAATGAGCTTAACCTGTGACTAAAATGTAAACCAAACTGATTCAAAGTTCCATCCCTACTTTGAGTTAAACCATCTCATGTGGTTGGGCCCTACTCTACTTTAATACATCTGGATATTAAGGGGAACAGCTGGGTCGAATTCTCACCTGAGGTCTTCATGGAGGTGTGCATGAATGAGCGAGTTAAGAATGACAATCAGATGGAATGCCAGTGCAACATTTCTCTGATACTCAATGGCAAAAGTTTTCATGTCAATACTGGAGATTTCACTCCAGAGAAAATGAAAAAGCAATTGGACATGAATCAGTACAGTACAAAGCCTCATTGGCTCAGAGTGGTCATCCTCACAGTTTCAAACAAGTGGGTCACCAATATGTCCTGCCGCAGTCTGCACTACACATTCATAGGGAGGGCGCCTAAGAAATGAGAAGTAAGGCATAATTGAATAACTGTTTTATTAAATATGTCAAAAATGATTCTACTTGGTCTTGTTTTAAAATTCAACCTTTTTGGACAAATTTAAGAGTTTTATTGGAACAAATTATTGGAATACAACTTCCACATAATCCAACATTATTTTTACTAGGCGATATTGAAGGGATAAAACCAAAATCTAAACTGAATAAATATCAGAAAGAATTCATAAAAATTGCATTGGCAGTAGCCAAAAAGGCTATTGCAGTTACTTGGAAATCGGATTCATACTTAAGTATAGATCGTTGGAAGAATGAAATTTTCAGCTGCTTTCCACTTGAAAAAATTACTTATAATTTAAGAGATAAATATGAAATATTTCTGAAAATTTGGCGCCCTTATTTACAAAAGATAGGATTAAATATATAGGTGCTCCGAAGATAAAGTTATTGGTTATTTGGGGAAATAAATAAATATATATACTAAAGCTATTATGAACTCCATGGAGCATGTGGGGATCTTCCGATATCCAGGCATTCTTTCTTTCTTTCTTTTTTCTTCTCTCTTTTCTTTTCTCTTTCTACAGGGATATGTTAGGGGGAGGGGTTAAGGGGAGGGGGGAAGGGTTGATAATTTTTTTTCCTTCTGTAACCATTTGAAAATTCAATATAAAAAAAATTATATAAAAAATGATTCTGAAACTAACCTCAAATTGCTTCCAATTCAGTTTCAATTAGCTAAAAGGACTGTTACAAATAATTACATGTTATAGAATCATAGATCTATAGAGCACAGAAACAAGCCTTTCAGCCAACTATATTCATGGTGAACCTTTTGCCCATCCTGCCACTTAAGCTCTGTGAATGTCCCTGACTCTATCACCTGTTCTGACAGCAAGTTCCAGGTATCAATTACTCTCTGTAAGAAAAAAAGCTTTTACCCTCATGTCCCCTTTAAAGTCCCTTCCACTCACCTTAAACCTCTGCCCTCTTTTTAATACCCTTACCACCAGGAAAAGACCTGATCTTCTATCTGACCCATGTCTTCTAAAATTAATGTACCTCAATCAGGTTACTCCTCAGCCTCTTTCACTCCTGGGAAACAATCCCTCGTCTATACAAGCTCTTCCCGTAACAGAAGTCCTCCAATCTAGGAAACATCGTGGTGAATCTCCTGAGTACTCTCTCCAACCAAATCATATCCTTCCAAATGAAGCCTGACCAGTGCTTTATAAATTTGCGTCATAACTCTCAACTTATAAGATCTCAACTCTTATATTCTATCCCTGACCTGTGATGGCAAGCCTGCCATAGGTCTTATCTATTGTACTTGTGTTGCCAATTTGACTCCTAGAATCAGAATCAGAATCAGGGTCAGGTTTAACATCACAGGTATATGTACCGAAATTTGTTAACGTAGCAGCAGTAGCAATACAATTCAATATATGATAAATATAAAAATCAATCAATTACTATATATATAAAATAGTTAAATTAAAAATAGTGCAAAAATAGAAAAAATTACTGAGGTAGTGTTCATGGGTTCAATGTCCATTTAGAAACTGTATGGCGGAGGGGAAGAAGCTGTTCCTGAATCACTGAGTATGTGCCTTCAGGCTTCTGTACCTCCATCCTGATGGTGACAGTGAGAAGAGGGCACGTCCTGGGTGACGGGGGTCCTTAATTATGGACGCTGTCTTTCTGACCCGCCTGCTCCTTGAATATATCTTGGATACTACGGAGGCTAGAATGCATCACTTTGCACTTGCTTGGAGTAAGTTCCATCTGCTAATGCTCTGACCAACTTTTCATCTGATCCGTAACCTAATGTAGCCTTAGACAACCTCCCTTGCTGTCTGTAACACTATGAACCCCCATGTCCTCCCACTCCCAAAGTTGCGAATCATACCTCCAGGTCTTGCAAACGGATCCTAAAGCTGAATAATTCCAGAAGGATCCTGCTCATGAATTAAAAATAACTTAAAGTATCTTGGCTTGAAATATTGACTGTTTATTCCTCTCTATAAATGCTGCCTGACCTGCTGAGTTTCTCCAGCAATTTATGTGTGTTGTTCTAATTTCCAGCATCTGCAGAATCTCTTGTGTTTTTATTGTTCGCCTCCCCCAAGACTTCATTGGTACTGGCTTCTGCTTCAGTGTACGTACTATAGGAGTGAAAACAAGAATGCAGAAAAAAAAGCACCCATGAACTCTGATACTCCTCAGCAAAGGAAAGGCTGCAGTCACTTCTACAAGACCACAGAAGTGTTCCTACCAGAGAAATCTTAGCATTATCCCTCAAAGTTCTCCCAACCCATCCAAAGCTGCACTTACCAAATACCAAACGTGAAAGCAGCATTTGGCTTTCGGCGGATGCTGGAGGCCAGATGTCACTGGAAACACCAAGGAGACCCATCAGCACCTGTGGAACGCAAAACAGAGTTAATGTTTCAGGTTGAAGGTCCTTCATCAGAAGCAGAAATTTCAGTTTCTGCTTTAAAGTTTATTTGATTTAGTTTTAAGAATCTGCATGAACTAAACTACTAGTGGTAACCGAATCGGTTTAAAAAGTGCAGTGATGTGAATTTCACTAGCAGAAGACTGCTGGTCTTATATCAGTGGTTCATTACACATATTTAAAAATTAAGAATAATGGTGATTAACATTGTTAATTAAGTCAAATACTGAATTAAGTCTCTTTTCCTGTACAGAATTTGTATAATGCACCCATAAATATTGATTAACATTTCTTTGCTTATACAGAATATTTAAAATGTGTCCCATAAACATCATGGGCATATATGCATTTAAACAGTTTATTTTGTGATGAATGCAACATGGAGTCTGCATTACTCCAAACTAAAATTGGCTCTTTTACTTAATAAAAGCTATCCCTCCCCAATATTTCCAATAAATGGTCAGGAATATTCATGTATTTCATTTGTTTAATTCATGAAAAAGACCAAGAGGTCATATATTTGGGCTCTCACTTTAAAAGCAATAATGACTCATCTTCCTTCTGAAAAATCCCAACAGGAAATTTAGCAGACCGTTTATCATGACAAGTCATGTGCAGGTTACGGTCCAATTTTGCAATATGCAGCCAAAGCTCTAACATTACCGTAACTTTGGATCAGTAATGTAAAAATAGCTTTCTCCTTTTTGTGGAAATTCCCAGCCTAATATTGAGGAAGTACTTTTCAGAAGTGAGTTGGTAGGTGGAGAAGTGTTTCCAAGAGACAAAAGTTAAACAAAGAATATCAAGCCACAGAGTGATGTCCTTGGGGGTTCTCTTGTGGGGGGTTTGATAAACTTGAGCCCTTCAGCTAATGCCAGAATGGCTTCAGTCCTTTAGCTTAAGCCTGCTTTACTGTTCAAGGACTGTGCCATATGCACAGAAGATTCAAGATTTAAGATTGTTTAATGTAATTTCCAGCACACAAGTATAAAGGAGAATGAAATAATTGCTACTCAAAGTTAAAAGTTCGAAGTAAATTTTATCAACAAAATACAAATAGTATATGTCACCATATACAACCCTGAGAAATCATTTTCTTGAGATCATACTCAATAAATTTATAGAATAGTAACTATAACAGGATCAATGAATGGCCACCAAACTAGGGTTTTCAACCAGAGTGCAGAAGACAACAAACTGTGTAAATGCAAAAAGAGCAAACAATAATATAAATAATTACATAATAAGAACATGAGATGAAGAGTCCATTGGTTGTGGGAACATTTCAATGTCGGGGCAAGTTGAGTGAAGTTCTCCCCTTTGTTCAACAGCCTGATGGTTGAGGGCTAGTAACTGTCCCTGAGCCTGGTGGTGAGTCCTGAGGCACCTATACCTTCAAAACGATGGCAGCAGTGAGACGAGAACACATCCTGGGTGGTGGGGGTCCCCAATGAGGGAAGCTGCTTTCCCACAACAGCATTTCATGCAAATGGGCTCAAAACACTATTTTTTCACTATTTAAATGGTTTTCCATAGATAATACCTGGACTTCTTGTATAGTTCTGGGTCACCAGTCTTGAATGCCACAGATATAGCCTCCAGCAGACTACAAATCTCCTTGTTCATCCACGGCTTTTGGTTTGGATAAGTCCAGTATATTCTCGAAAGCACACTCTCATCCTCTTCTTCTGGCATCCATGAATAGTTTTTTCTCTTCACATTGAAGCAACTTGTAAGAAAAGCAATAGCCAACTCTGACACAATGCCAAGGGAAATTTGCTCTTCTTTACTTTATATTCCTGAGCTGTTTTACACCAATAGTTCCTAATCTCAAACATGGCAGTTAGAAGAGCTGACAAATAGATTGTGTATCTGGGGGTGATTTTCCTGGAGCAGGAGATCCACCTGATCATGGCTGAGAAGACACAAGAAGCAGCTTAAGCTTCTTCATGCCAGAACTGCAAAGGAGGGTAATTAAAACCAGAAGTAGTATAAATCAACGTGGTGGTTGAAATGTGAAAGCTTACAAGTAAGTTCAAAATTAGCCAAAATGAAAAAAGTACTGGCAAGTTGGCGAGTAATTATCCACTCTCGGTATGATGTCAGGTCAACTCTTTTTCACATTAAGTATGCAAATAACTGCACCATGTCTAACACTTTTCCTCAAGGTTGAAGACAAAAACTGAGCTAAAAATGTAATATTGTTAGACAATGCCAAGCAAAAAAGAAGAAAATTCATGTTGGACAACTTACTTTGGAGAAACAAAAGAGAGCTCTGGTGATGCAGGACAAATCCAAACCTTGGGTTATGAGTTTGTACAGTCCCATGAATCTCCATGTTCCAATTTCCTACCCCATACCAAACACATAGAAACATAGAAAACCTACAGCACAATGCTAGTGCATTAATTGTACACTTTAACCAACCAGCACATCCCCTATCCCCTAATGTGTGGGTATTTGGCCAATGAAGTGGTAAATGATGGCATGTATGAGAAAATAGATTACATGGAATAGTGGAGGAAACAGGGATGAAGAACTTCTCTGAGAGTTGCCATAGACTCGAGGGGCCGAATAGCCTTCTTTCATGGTGTAAGAAAACATGAGTAGTTCTTGCTCTGAGGAGAAGAATATCACACTAACTCATGCTATCAGTTCTGTAAGATTTGTATGTTCAATGTATTTATTTGCCTGCAATTTGCTTAACCACAAACCAGAGTAAACAGACAAAGATCAACTAATCTCAAAGTTTCTATTCTAAACTGCTCATGTGCTATTTGAGTAATTTGAACTGTTGACTTGAAAAAAACCAATGTGTTCAGGCAGTGAACTATTCACCTACATTTATGACTGTATGATTCTTATCAAGTCATGGTTTAAAACTACTTATCAAGTTTCAGGCTGGTAAAATATTACTACTGGGGCCCATTTACCATTTTCTAATGACCAGAGAAGGGAATGAAGTTTGCAGACAATAGGAAAATAGATGGTAGGACATAGTGATGCTGTAGAGGGATATAGATAGAACATGAGATTGGGCAAAAGATGGGAAAATGGAGTTTAACATGGGGAAATGTGAGGTCATACAATCCAAAGGTGGATTAGATAAACTGCAAATGAGTGCTCCAGATATTCTGGTGCATAAGTCACAAGAAGTGTCCAGCAGGTCCAATATAGCATTAAGAAGGTAAATAGCATGCTGGGCATTATTGAAAAGGGATTGGAGTTTAAGAATAGGAAAACATTGAAAATATTACAAAGGGTGTTGGTGAGGCCATGCCTAGAATATTGTGACAGTTTTAATACCCTTACATGAAATAGGATAAAGTAGCATGGAGATAGATAGTCCATTGGAGATTTGTCTGGTTAATTCCTGGGGTGAGTAGATTGTGTTGTTCGAAGTTCAGAAGAATGTGGTGCTTGACAGTGTAAACATTGAAATGCTTTCATTCACGGGAGTCACACACAAGGCGACATAACAACAAGACAAGCGGCCAGTCATTTAAAACAGATAGGCAGAAATTTCTTTTCTCAGAGGGTAGTGAACCTTTGGAATTTTTGGCCTATGAGGATGGTAGAGGCAGGATCATCAGGTATATTTAAGGTGGAGCTAGAAAAGTATTAGAAAGATTGAGGAATTAAGTTCTGTGAGGAACTGTCTCAGGAAAATAAAAGGCAGCATGGATAAGTCATGATCATACAGGTTTGAGGGCCTGATAGTCTACTCCTTCTCCTATTTTCTTGTGTTCTTGTTCATCAACAAAATGTTGAAACCTCAGATAAGCAAGATCTGATATGATGGAAGAACTCAACATTATACAAAATAACAGGAAGATACCTTGAGGTTTAAAGGAAACCACACACTGCGATTGGTCCATTTTGGATGCTTTCTTCAAAAACATCATCATTTCCAACTTCCCTCCTTCATTATTGTAGGATTTACTAAGGATATTGCTGCATTCAAAAGAAAATCAGAAAAAGCAATTTGATTTTCCTTTAATAAAACAAAAGTTCTGGGAACACTCTACAAGTTAGGCAGTATATTGTAAATGGAAGAGATACAATATTTAATGTTTAATATTTTTGTTATTACCACAACACAGTTTACATCAGTCTTGCTCCTTGCTGAACAACATACCAAAACTGTTGGAGAAACTCAGCAAGTCAGGTAGTATCCATGGAGAGGAATAAAAAGTTGACATTTCAGGCCGAGACCCTCATCAGAACTCTCAGCCTGAAACATTGACTGTTTATTCCTTTCCATAAATTTAACCTGACCTGTTGAGTTCTTCCAGCATTCTCTGTATGTGGTGCTCTGGGTTCCAGCAACTGCAGAATCTCCTGTGTTTCTCTTTGCTGAGATATTTTGTCAAGACAGAGTTTTCTCTTAATTTTCTCTTTAGTAAAGCTTGAATGATAAACCAGAGGCACTGAAGACACCAAGCCCTGGTCTTATGGCGGTAAATGAATCTGGAAATAGCTCTTTAGGTTTTACCCACTAATTCCTCATCAAACCCCACTCTACTTTTATGTATCATTACGTGCAAGTTCGGTAAGTTTAGAATCAAGTTTTCACACATGCTCTTGTGTTTGATTTTCTGCTCATTTAAAAATAAACAGAATTTGGAGAAGGTGATGGTAACAAATCAATATGGAAATAAAGCAGAATGAAGAGATGTTTGGAGTAATTAACACCATCACATCTGTAAACTGGAAACTGATAAGATATACAGTTGTGATTGGGTTACACACATCTTTCTATGACTATAACTGGGCATTACCAATCTAAGGAAGTGGCATTTGTGGGTTAATGAGGTATGCCAATCTCAGTTAGATTACAACTATTGAAACTCATTGCTTTTCGAGAAACGGTGCCCCTACTTGAATGCAACGTTACTATTTCGATGCACTTTCATTTTGGTGGGTGCACAGGGCAAAACAGAAGTAAACCACCAAAGTTAGATCACAATCTCAGTGCCCTGAACCTTGGGCAATCTTCTGTTCGTTTTTCCACAGCTTCCCGACAGTAAAAATGCTTTAAAAAGGCACATTATAAGTCTGTAATTCATATTCCCAACATTTCTTTCCCAGCCTGGTTATAGCAAGGTCCTATTGAATTGATTTTTTGACTTGATGTGCAAAAAAAAGTGCATATGACAAAAACTGCTTTGTACAAACAAAATATGTGATATTTAGGATTAAAAGCGTACAAGTTAGGGCAGAACAGTAGCCAATAGAGCTGCTGTTTTACAGTCCCAGCAAACTGGGTTCAATCTGATCTCAAATGCTTCCTCTGAGGAGTCTGGACGTTCTCCCCCTGCAGCTCAAGTTTCCCCCCTACATCCCAAAGACATTTGGATTTTCTGGGTAAAGTGAGGAAGGTGTATTCCAAAACTGAAGAAATGTTCAAATGGCAAAATAGTACAACCGTGGCTGACAAGGGAAGTCAAAGCTAACGTAAAAACAAAAGAAAGGGCATACAACAAAGCAAAAATTATTGGGACGATAGAGGATTGGGAAGTTTTAAAAAACCAACAGAGAGCAACTAAAAGAATCATTAGAAGGTGTTACGAACCCCGTAACTGGGTCACTTACCAGCAAAGATAGAGAGGTCCGTTGAAGTCTGATGGTACTATTTTTAACAGTATTTATTGATAAAGATACACAAAAATAATATTAATGCAAACATACAGATAATATACATCGTCAATACTAAATCTAAAAGTGCGGGTATCATAATAATCAATAAGAAATAGCTCTATCGTTGTCTAGGGGATAATGTATTGTCCGATGGAAATATAAAAGTCACTCAGTTCATTCAGTTCATACAGGCTTCAGCCTTTTGGGGACTGCTGGGTTTTCAATTGTTGGAGAGAGAGAGAGAGGTTTTGAGAATAGAAACTTGCCAGCTTTCCTTTATCCGCTCTTGATCCGTATTCGTCCTTTAGCGAGGCCGTTCCGAGGAAGACTTGTCATCCGGGCACGGATGGACACACACACAAGCCTCCACCGGTCTCATACGTTTCTCCTGGTGTGTCTGAAGGGGTTGTTCCCCAGACCCTCTTTTATCCTTACTCATGGGGTCTCAGATGTCAATCAGGTTGGGATGATGCAATCCCTCAACCAGCCCACTCTGGTCATTCCCTGAGGGCTTCAATGAATAGTACAGTACTCAATACACAATTCCGTCTCCAAGAGACAATGGCCATTATCCGTGGCTTTGTATCGCTGAGGCCAGGACACACATTCCAAACCCTTGAGGATTCTGCGTGTCTCTCTCTCATTTCCTGGGTCCCAGACCCGAATTAATAGTGATCTTACGATTCTCAAAAAGGAGGGGGCTACTTTGTACCCTCAGAATTGTGGCACAGTCATAACAAAGGATAAAATATGAAAGCAAGCTAGCAAATAATATCAAAGTGGACAGTAAAAGCTTTTTCAAGTATGTAAAAAATAAAAGAGAGATGAGAGTGGATATAGGACCACGAGAAATGAGGCAGGAGAAATAATAATGGGGGACAAGGAGATGGCAGATGAACTAAATGAGTACTTTGCATCAGTCTTCACTGTGCAAGAACCTACTGGCTGCCAAGGGAGTTATCATCACAGCCGTTATCATGGTTTTCATGGCTGTTATCATCACAGTGGTGTACATTCCACCGCAGTCTGATACTGACCTGGCTCTCTGGGAACTGTACCAGACCATCAGTATGCTGGAGACTGCACACCCAGAGGCTGCCTTCATTGTCGCCGGTGACTTTAAACAAGCATTGCTGACGAAAGTCTCTCCAAAGTTTTGTCAGCACATCAGGTAGGCACTCATGGAGATAACACACTTGATCACTGTTACATTCCCTTCTACAATGCTTACAAAGCTCTCCTTCGCTCAGCTTAGATCACTCTTCGATCCTGCTTTTGATGACGTACAGGCAGAAGCTGAAACAAGAGACGGCCGTAGATAAAACCATCCACTGTTGGTCCGACCAATCAGCCTCCATGCTGCAGGACTGCTTCGATGACATCGACTGGAATGTCTTCCATGATGAGGATGTATGAGGATGTCTCCGAGTTCACTGATCAGAATCACGTGCTTCATCCGGAAGTGCACCGATGATGTTGTCCCCCAGAAGTCGGTTAGGGTCTTCCTGAACCAGAAACCTGGATCAATAGTTCCGTGTGAGCAGCACTAACCACGCGACATAAAGCTTACATTGCCGGTGATTAGCAGGAGCTCAAGAAAAGCCGCTACGATCTACGCAAAGCTATCAAGGCTGTGAAACACCAATACACAGACAAGACTGAGTCAAGATTCACAATGAATAGCACACGTGACTTGTGGCAAGAGCTGCATACCATTGCTGACTTCAAAGCCAAACGTTGTGGTGCTGCCAACATCGCAGCCTCTCTCCCAGATGAGCTCAATCGCTTTTACGCTCAGTTTGATGTCGCTAACTCTGAGCCTCTGAGGCAAGCCACAACTACAACCTGCAACCTGGTCATCTCTGAGGCTGAGGTGTTTCCAACGAGTGGACAGTCACAAGGCTGTGGGACTGGACGGCATCCCAGGGCAAATACTCAGGATGTGGGCAGCACAACTGGCAGGTGTATTTACAGACATTTTTAATCTCTCCCTCTCCCAGTGTAGAGTGCCCTCCTGTTTCAAATTATCCACCATTGTCCCTGAACCTAAAAAGACCAAGGTAACATGCCTGAATGACTGGCGTCCTGTCGCAGTCACCCCAATAATAAGCAAATGCTTTGAGAGGCTGGTCAAGGACTACATCTGCAGCATGTTACCACCCACACTGGACCCCCTACAATTCACCTACCAACACAACCGATTGACAGATGATGCAACAGCCACTGTTCTACAATCCACCCTTACACATCTGAAGAAGAAGGATGCTTATGCGAGAATGCTGTTCTTGGATGACAGTTCAGAATTCAACACCATAATTCCATCCAGGCTCGACAGGAAGCTCAGAGACCTCGGCCTTGACCCTGCCTTGTGCAGCTGGATCCTGGACTTCCTGTCAGATCACCCGCAGGTGGTAAGAGTGGACCCCCTCATCTCCACCCCTCTGACTCTCAACACAAGAGCCCCTCAGAGCTGTGTACTAAGTCCCCTCTTTTACTCCCTGTATACCCACAGCTCTAATCTGCTAATTAAATTTACCAAAAATGCTGCATTGATTGGCCTTATCTCAAACAAGAACCAGGTGGCCAAAAGGGAAGAATTCATCTCTCTGACACGGTGGTGTCAAGAAAACAACCTCTCCCTCAATGTCGCAAAAACAAAGGAGCTGGTTGAGGAATGGAGATGGGCTAACCCCTATTGACATCAATGGATCTGGGGTTGAGAGGGGGAACAGCTTCAGGTTCCTCGGCATCCACATTACCAAAGACCCCATGTGGTCTGTACACACCAGCTGTGTGGTGAAAAAGGCACAACAGCACCCCTTTCACCTCAGACGGTTGAGGAAGTTTGGTATGGGCCCCCAACTCCTAAGAACTTTCTTCAGGGGCACAATTGAGAGCATCCTGACTGGCTGCATCACTGCCTGGTATGGGAACTGTGCTTCCCTCAATCACAGGACTCTGCAGAAAGTGGTGCGGACAGCCCAGCCCATCTGTAGATGTGAACTTCCCACTATTCAGGTCATTTACATAGACAGGTGTGTAAAAAGGGCTTGAAGGATCATTGAGGATCCAAGTCATCCCAACCACAAACTGTTCCAGCTGCTGCCATCCAGGAAATGGTACCGCAGTATAAAAGCCAGGATTAACAGGCTCCGGGACAGCTTCTTCCACCAGGCCATCAGACTGATTAACTCACGCTCATTTGAGTGTATTCTATGTTACACTGACTGTTCTATTTATTATAAATTATTATAAATTACTATGATTGCACATTTAGAGAGAGACGTAATGTAAAGATTTTTACTCCTTATATATGTGTAAGATGTAAGAAATAAAGTCAATTCAATTCACTAGCAGTATGCCAGATGTTGTATTGTGGGAAGGAAGAGAAGTGGGTACAGTTACTGTTACAAGGGAAAAGGTGCTCAGAAAACTGAAAAACCTAAAGGTACATACATCACCCAGACCAGAGGAACTGCACACTAGGCTTCTGAAAGAGGTAGCATTAGAGATTGTGGTGGCATTAGAAATAATTTTTCAAAAATCATTGGACTCTGGCATGGTGCCAGAGGACTAGAAAATTTCAAATGTTACTCCACTCCTTAAGAAAGGAGCAAGGCAGCAGAAATGAAATTATAGACCAGTTGGCCTGACTTCAGTGGTTGGGAAGATGTCAATTGTTAAGGATGAGGTGATGGATTGCTTGGAGATACAGGACAAGATAGTACAAAGTCAGCACGGTTTCCTTAAGGGAAAATCTTGCCTGAAAAACCTGTTGGAATTCTTTGAGGAGCTTACAAGCAGGATAGATAAAGAGGATGCAGTGGATGTTGTATATTTGGACTTTCAGAAAGCCTTTGACAAGTGCCACACACAAGACTTTTGCCAAGTTAATAGTATTACAAGAAAGTTACTAACACGGTTAGAGCATTGGCTGATTGGAAGGAGGCAGTGAGTGGCAATACAAGGATCCTTTTCTGGTTGGCTGCCAGTAACTAGTGGTGTTCCACAGGGGTTGGTGCTGGGACCACTTCTTTTTAGGTCATATATAAATGATTTAGATGATGAAATAGATGGCTTTGTTGCCAAGTTTGCAGATGATACGAAGATTGGTGGAGGGGCAGGTAGTGTTGAGGAAACAGGTAGGATGCAGAAGGATTTAGACAGATTAGGAGAATGGGCAAGAAAGTGGCAAATGGAATATAATGTTGGAAAATGCATGATCATGCACTTTGGTAGTAGAAACAAATGTGCGGACTATTTTCTAAATGGGGAGAAAATCCCAAACATCTGAGATGCAAGGAGACTTGAGAGTCCTTGTGCAGAACACCCTGAAGGTTAACTTGCAGGCTGAGTCAGTGGTGAGGAAGGCAAATGCAATCTTAGCATTCATTTCAAGAAGTCTAGGATACAAGAACAGGGATGTGATGCTTTATAAGGCACTGGTGAGGCCTCACCTTGAGTATTGTGAACAGTTTTGGGCTCCTCATCTTAGAAAAGATGTGCTGGCATTGGAGAGGGTCCAGAGGAGGTTCACAAGGATGATTCCAGGAATGAAAGGGTTATCATACAAGGAACGTTTGATGGCTCTGGGTCTGTACTCACTGGAATTTAGAAGGGTGCGGTTGGGGAGTCTCATTGAAACATTTCAAATGTTGAAAGGCCTAGACAGAGTAGATGTGGAAAGCATGTTTCCCACAGTGGGAGAGTCTAGGACAAGAGGGCACAGCCTCAGGATAGAGGGACGTCCATTTAAAACAGATGCGAAGAAATTTCTTTAGCCAGAGGGTGGTGAACTTGTGGAGTTTGCTGCCACATGCAGCTGTGGAGGCCAGGTTGTTGGGTGTATTTAAGGCAGAGATTGATAGGTTCTTGATTGGACATGGCATCAAAGGTTGCAGAGAGAAGGCCAGGAAATAAGGTTGAGGAGAAGAAAAATATAGGATCAGCCATGATTGAATAGCCGAGCAGACTCAATGGGCCAAATGGCCTAATTTCTGTTCCTATGTCTTATGTTCTTATGGATTGCTAAATTAATTGCCCTTTGAGTATTAGTGAGTGGTGGAAAACAGGGGGAGCTAACGGGATTGTGGTAGAATTAAACAGGATTGATATATGCTTGTTGGGCTGTTAAGAACTGTGTGAACAGAAGGACCTGTTTCTGTGCTGTATGACTCCGTGACTTTGAGTTAATTCTGCATGTGAGACCCACATCAGAATTGCTCCATTCCAGCTTTATAGATTCCTCTTTCATAACCAACAAGATGCCGCAAATGAGGCTGCTAAACAAGCTAGGAGACCATGGGGATACATGAACACGGACAGAAGACTAGCTGACTCACAGAAGACAAAGAATAGGAATAAAAGGTTATATTTTCTGGTTGGCTGCTGGTGACTAGTGGTGTTCCGCATGGGTTGGTGTTGGGACTGCTGCTTTTCACATTGTTTGTGAATGGTCTGGATGATGGTTTTGTGAGCCGGTTTTCAGATGATATAAAGATAGATGGAGGGCAAGTAATGCTGAAGAAGCAGGGAATCTGCAGAAGGACTTTAACAGATTAGGAGAATAGGCAAAGAAATTGCAGATGGAATATGGTGCAGATAAATGTATGGTCAAGCACTTTGACAGAAGGAATAAATGTGTACACTGTTTTCTAACTGGGAGCGAATTTAGAAATTTGAGGTACAAAAGGACTTGGGAGTTACAGTGCAGAATTCCCTAAAGGTTACTTTGTAGGTTGAGTCGGTAGTAAGGAAGGCAAAGCAATGTTAGCATTCGTTTCAAGAGGACTAGACTATAGAAGCAAGGATATAATGCTGAGATTTTATAAGTCATTGGTCAGGTCACATTTGGAATATTGTAAGCTGTTTTGGGCCCCATATCTAAGAAAGGATATTCTGGCATTGGAGGGGTCGATAAGAGGTTTACAAGATTGATCCCAGGAATGAAAGGATTAATGTGAGGACTGGTTGATGGCTCTGTATACTCACTAGAGTTTAGAAGAATGAAGTAGGATGTCATTGAAACATTCAACCTACTGAATATTGAAAGGCCTAGAAAAAGTGGACATACAAAGGATGCTTCCAAGACAGGACCAGAGAGTACTAAATCAGCAAAGAAAAATATCACTTCAGAACAGAGATGAGGAGGAATTTAGGAGGAAGGTGGTGAATCTGTGGAATTTATTGCTACAGTTGGCTGTGGAGGCTAGGTCATTGGGTATGTTTATAGTAGAGGTTAATTAATAAGGGCATCAAAGATTACAGGGAGAAGGCAGGAAATTGTGTGTTGAGTGGGAAAATAAGTTAGCATGATCGAATGGTAGAACAGACTTGATGGGCCAAATGGCCTAATTCTGCTTTTATTTCTTATGGTCTTACATATAGCTATTCTAGGATTTCGCTGACCATTCTTTGCAGGGAAAAAGACATTTCTGTATGACAGTTGACCCACGGTTTATTCATAAAGATATAATGAAAAAAATCAAGGCAACATACAATAGAATAAAATTCTAATAAAGAAACTTGGATGTTGTTTCTCCAAAGACAATGTGAGCATTAGCTTGACTTTGTTCTTCAATAAATGCTTCAAGCCCACTGTGTTGGAAAGTCTTTGTTCTCTTCCTAGCTGGAATGAAAGGGAAATGAAGTACAGGAAAAGACTGAGACAGATGTGGTTCTGAAACAGAAATCTGTGAGCTTATCAGGTAAGGCAAAGAATGAAGTTGAAACTATATAATTTATGTCAAGCTTATCTTGCAGAAGTCCAGTTTGATTGTAAAAGCCTATCCTTGCTCAAGTATCTCTACATAACTGATTAAATTCTGGTCACAAGAAAATATAATTATACAGTTGTTATCTTACTTAACAGGAAGAGATTACCAGGAGCACAGAGAAAATGACTTGAAGATGTGCTCAAAGTCTTCTTGAAGAATTTAACATCTCTTCTGACTCAAAGGAGGCTTTGGCCAATGACAGGGCAAAATTAGAGGAAGAGCATTTGGAAAGGTATTTATTCGTACAATGTTATGTCCCTGCCTTGGAAGCATACAGAACCCCTGTATAAAAGGTGAAGTTGAAGAGCCTGTGTTTATCATCAGGATATCATCAGTCACCTCAGATCCCACAAAACTGGAAAAAAAGTCATTCTCAAAGTTCAAAAATAAATTTAGTATCAAAGTGAATATATATCCTAATGAAAGAAGAAAATAGAATAAAGAAGCAGCAGAAGAAAGAAAAAAGCTTCCTTAATCACTCAAGTTTGAAAGAGATTGTTTTACCCTTGATCTTTGAACTTTTATTGGATAGATTTAAGGAACAATGGGATCTTCTCTTTATTAGGACAAGAAACAGAGCTACAATGTCTGCTAGAGGGGTAGAACTTGGGCTGGAATAGGGAAATGCCAGGTTCAATTATGCCAGAAGATTCCGAGAGCAGAATCTCTACTGATCCCAAAGGTTAACAGTTCTGACAAAAGGTTGTGTATACCTTTCTGTGTCACTGGCCATCAGAGGATCTGGCATATTGTTGGCCGCCACATGCTTGGAGTCCCACGTTCCCATGCCGTTGAATATAGAAGGAGAATCTTCCAAGGGCCCTGATGCACCATCAATAACTCTTGGAGATGTGAGGCGAGATATAGGCTTTTATTGGCTGGAAGAAAGAACAAGCAGCACTTGACCACCACACTGCATCCTGGAGACTGAGGCCGGGGCGGTGTCTCCAATCGCCTTTATACCGGGGTCCGTGGGAGGAGCCACAGGAGCAGTCAGCAGGGGGGGCGTGTCCAGACAGGTATATGTAGTTCACCACAGGCCCAAGCTGAAATTATGGCCAGACCTCCTAAAGAAATAAACTTTTTTTTTTAGCATTTCTTAATAAAGATGGAAATCCTTTTTTCTGCAGGTGTGCAGAAAGATACCACTAAATCAGAATACGGAGCAATGAATCTATTACAATCCTAAAGCTTAATGAAAGTAGCTGGTTTAAGAAGTATTTCAAAAAACGAGATTGAGACAGAGGAATTTTAAAGCAACTCCCAGACGGGTCGTCCAGAAGCCTGCCTTCTTATGTCAGTACTTTGATAGAAAATATCACAAGTCAAAATGAATAATCAGAATCAGGTTTATTATCACCGGCACGTGTTGTGAAATTTGTTGACTTAGCATCAGCAGTTCAATGCAATACATAATATAGAAGAATAAATAAATAACTCAATCAATCAATCAATTGCAGCATATGTATATTCAATAGATTAAAAATCATGTAAAAAACAGAACTCATATATATTTTAAAAGTGAGGCAGTATTCATGGGTTCAGTGTCCGTTTAGGAATTGGATGGCAGAGGGGAAGAAACTGTTCCTGAATCGCTGAGTGTGTACCTTCAGGCTTCTGTATCTCCTACCTGATGGTAACAGTGAGAAAAGGGCATGTCCTGGGTGCTGGAGGTCCTTAATTATGGATGCTGCCTTTCTGAGCCACCACTCCTTGAAGGTGTCCTGGGTACTTTGTAGGCTAGTGCCCAAGATGGAGTAGACTAAATTTACAACCCTCTGCAGCTTCTTTTGGTCCTGTGCAGTAGCCCCTCCATACCATACAGTGATGCAGCCTGTCAGAATGCTCTCCACAGTACAACTATAGAAGTTTTTGAGTGTGTTTGTTGACAAACCAAATCTCTTCAAACTCCTAATAAAGTACAGTCACTGCCTTGCCTTCTTTATAACTGCATCGATATGTTGGGACCAGGTTAAATCCTCAGAGATCTTGACACCCAGGAACTTATAACTGCTCACTCTCTTGATTTCTGATCCCTCTATGAGGATTGGTATGTGTTCCTTCATCTTACCCTTCCTGAAGTCCACAATCAGCTCTTTGGTCTTACTGACGTTGAGTGTCAGGTTGTTGCTGTTGGCATATCTCACTCCTGTACGCCCTCTCATCTCCATCTGAGAAGCTTCCATCAATGGTTGTATTGTCAGCAAACTTATAGATGGTATTTGAGCTATGCCTTGCCACACAATCGTGGGTATATAGAGAGTAGAGCAGTGAGCTAAGCACAAACCCCTGAGGTGCACCAGTGTTCATCATCAGCGAGGAGGAGATATCGTCACCAACCTGCACAGATTATGATGAGATTTACTCATGAGGTCATTTTCTATCAATGATCAGTTTTCCAGAATGTCTCAATTTATTCACCTTTGTCCTGGGCAGCCTGATTATCCTTTGTGCACATAACATTTCTGGAATCTAATCCTATTTTCAGGAGACAGGGAAGGTGAGAAAAAAAATTGTGTCCTTGAATCTGTAAGTGAACTTTCAATAAAGGGATCATACAATTAGTAAATGAAAAATAAAAGTTTTTTTTCCAATTATGCACAAATATTTCTCTGAATGTGAATTTGCTTATCTGTATGGGAACTGTTGTCCTTTCCCTTCTCTGAGGGTGAGGACTCATTGTGAGGTATGGTTCCAGATCCGCTGTTCTGTGGCAGATGCATTACATCCTCAACATCCGGTGAATAATTTAACGCGTGATGAATTTGAAAACTTGAAAGATAATGCTGCTCATATGGTGAAACAACATTACATAAGCAATTATTTATCTCATGTTGTCACAAACATTATTACATTCTGCTTAAACAAAGGTTTCAAATGATAAATGGAGTCATCCAAATAAGGAAATTTCTCATAATCTTTGATCAAAATGCGTCTTCTTGAATTAATTTGCATCCTGCATGGTTCATCTGCGTCATTTCCTCTTTGTTGGGCATAGATAAGAAGAAATAAATTTGGAGATGCTGGCAATGTGCAATAAAATGTTTAAAACTGGGAGTATATTAGTATCTAAAGTATACAAGCTGCATGTGAGAGTATAAAACAATGCTGATGGAACTCAGAAGTTTGAGCAGCATCTGTGGGGAAATGGATTGTTGATGTTTTGGGTCAAGACCCTGCATCGAGGCTGGTGTGAGTACATATTCTGCCGTGCCTCATTGACATTTAAGATTCTACCTTCACCTAATCTCTATTGCTGACTCTTTGCTTCATAACTTCCTCTGCCTGGCCCAATGTATTCTTTGTTGGGGATCTTTCTCAAATCACACCGCCTCGTTATTCTTCGGTCTGCATTGATTTTTAAAGATCAATCCCTTTTTAAGGCACATAACTTTCAAGCTTCAGGGGCCCTACTCAGTGCTTCCTTCCGCTGTTCATGTGTCTGGGGCCACTCTCATTCCATCAAACCTTTGGAAGTCCGAAATATACTGTATAGGGTAAAATGAACAATCCCATCTGGGAGAAGAACTGTGTTTAAATGGAAAGTCAGTTATGGGTTTTTCACCATTATGTTGGAAGAACTAAACAGAAAGAAAAATGTTCCAGTCCATCAATCTGGTGTAGGCTCTTTGAAAGGACTATCCACCTGGTCCCTCACTCTTGACCTTTCCATATCAGCCTACCCACTTTTCCTTCTCCTTTATGTATTGAATGCTCATTTCCCTTTGAGTACCCAATTTCAAAACTCACCTCTCTGGATACTGGAGATGACAGTGGGATGAGAAAGACTCGCATGATGTATTAGGGGTGGGGTAAGGTATTCTTCCACCGCATGGGTGAGATACAAAGGTGCATATCTTTCAACATATGACAGTCCCGCCATTCCAGGAATTAACCTTGTGAACCTACGCTGCACTCCCTCAATAGCAAGAATGTCCTTCCTCAAATTTGGAGACCAAAACTGCACACAATACTCCAGGTGTGGTCTCACCAGGGCCCTGTACAGCTGCAGAAGGACCTCTTTACTCCTATACTCAATTCCTCTTGTTATAAAAGCCAGCATGCCATTAGCTTTCTTCACTGCCTGCTGTACCTGCATGCTTGCTTTCATTGACTGATGTACAAGAACACCTAGATCTCGTTGTACTTCCCCTTTTCCTAACTTGACTCCATTTAGATAGTAATCTGCCTTCCTGGTCTTGCCACCAAAGTGGGTAACCTCACATTTATCCACATTAAACTGCATCTGCCATACATTTGCCCACTCACCCAACCTGTCCAAGTCACCCTGCATTCTCATAACATCCTCCTGACATTTCACACTGCCATCCAGCTTTGTGTCATCAGCAAATTTGCTCATGTTACTTTTAATCCCTTCATCTAAATCATTAATGTATATTGTAAACAGCTGTGGTCCCAGCACCGAACCTTGCGGTACCCCACTGGTCACAGCCTGCCATTCCGAAAGGGACCCGTTAATCACTACTCTTTGTTTCCTGTCAGCCAGCCAATTTTCAATCCATCTCAGTGCTCTGCCCCCAATACCATGTGCCCTAATTTTGCCCACTAATCTCCTATGTGTGACTTTATCAAAAGCTTTCTGGAAGTCCAGGTACACTACATCCACTGGCTCTCCCTTGTCCATTTTCATAGTTACATCCTCAAAAAACTCCAGAAGATTAGTCAAGCATGATTTTCCCTTCATAAATCCATGCTGACTCGGACTGATCCTTCTACTGCTATCCAAATGTGTCGTAATTTCCTCTTTTATAATTGACTCCAGCATCTTTCCCACCACTGACGTCAGGCTAACCAGTCTATAATTCCCTGTTTTCTCTCTCCCTCCTTTCTTGAAAAGTGGGACAACATTAGCCACCCTCCAATCAGCAGGAACTGTTCCTGAATCTATAGAACATTGGAAAATGATTACCAATGCATCCACGATTTCTACAGCCACCTCTTTAAGTACCCTGGGATGCAGACCATCAGGTCCCAGGGACTTAGCAGCCTTCAGACTCAATAGTCTATCCAACACCGTTTCTGGCCTAATATAAATTTCCTTCAGTTCATCCTTTACCCTTTGGTCACTATTACATCTGGGAGATTGTTTGTGTCTTCCCTACTGAAGACAGATCCAAAGTACCTGTTCAACTCATCTGCCATTTCCTTGTTCCCCATAATAAATTCACCCGTTTCTGTCTTCAATGGCCCAATTTTGGTGTTAACTTTTTTTTGCTATTCACATACCTAAAGAAGCTTTTACTATCCTCCTTTATATTCTTGGCTAGTTTACCTTCGTACCTCATTTTTTCTTGGCATATTGCCTTTTTTGTTATCTTCTGTTGCTCTTTAAAAGCTTCCCAGTCCTCCAGTTTCCCGCTCATCTTTGCTATGTTATACTTCTTCTCTTTTATTTTTATACTGCCCTTTACTTCCCTCATCAGCCAAGGCCGCCCCTTACTCCCCTTAGGATCTTTCTTCCTCTTTGGAATGAACCGATCCTGCACCTTCTGCAACTGGGCTTGTATACACTGGAATTTAGAAGGATGAGAGGGGATCTGATTGAAACATATAAAATTATTAAGGGATTGGACACACTGGAGGCAGGAAACATGTTCCTGCTGATGGGTGAGTCCAGAACTAGAGGCCACAGTTTAAGAATAAGGGGTAGGCCATTTAGAACAGAGATGCGGAAAAACTTTTTCACCCAGAGAGTGGTGGATATGTTGAATGCTCTGCCCCAGAAGGCAGTGGAGGCCAAGTCTCTGGATACATTCAAGAGAGAGTTAGATAGAGCTCTTATAGATAGCGGGGTCAAGGGATATGGGGAGAGGGCAGGAACGGGGTACTGATTGTGTATGATCAGCCATGATCACAGTGAATGGTGGTGCTGGCTAGAAGGGCCGAATGGCCTACTCCTGCACCTACTGTCTATTGTCTATTGCCTAAAGGTAAATTCAGAAATCTACACTGCTGGAATGATGCTCCCACAATGAGGCCAAGAATATGGATAAAGTTGGTGAATTAAAAATGTGATGCTTGGTACTCAGCTGGCTGTTCCATGTGGTAAGTGAGAAGGTAATCCTAGATGAGTACACACAGAAACAGGTCATCCACCTAACCAATCTGCACAGGCCCCTAGACTCCACACAGTCACACATCCTTCTATCCTTTGCCCCACACGAATTGATTTACCCACCCCTTAAATGTGTCAAATGTGCTTTTAACAGGACGTGTCTCTGCTGGTAGGTTAGTTAACAGGATCAGATACATTGACACCACCCTGAGTACTATACATTCATGTTGAGCTGGCAGAGAGCTCACTATAAAATGAACATCAGATAAATTGGGCTTACTTTTGAGAACTCAACATGCACTAAAACTAATAGAGACAGATATTCAATATATCATATCATTTTTAGTTCTCGCCTGCTGCCTACAATACCAACAAAAATATTTATATCAACCCTACCCTAACCTAAAGGGATTAAGTAATCAGCCCTAGTTGCATCTAGCGCTGGGATGTCCAACAGGAAACGGGTATAGAGGCATTTATTTGGTCAGAAAACGCATTTCCCTTCCTCATCAGAAAATAAAACAGTTGTTGTCATAAAACAGTTCTTGGCTGTGTCTGGAAATTATTATCAAACAGAGGAAATGTCTTCTGTCAACATCTGTTTTTTTAAAGCATCCAGTACGAAGGCAGCTCCTCCAATGTCACAATGGAAAATGCATCATCCAGTCTGAGATGAATACACACAGGACAGTCTCGACGATGCATTTCAGCCAAGATGGCAATGGAAATTTCCCACCTCAGGAAGAAGAAATCTGGCGACTTCAAGCTTTGCCACGGCACCAACTGGCTCCTGCTTGTCACTTCAGGATACGGTGATGCTGCCTATGTGATGACTGTTTGTTGGCACATATGCTCATACATTATAGCGATGGCACTGTGTGATTGTACAATCGATTGGTATAGTAATGCTGTTCGTCTGATTGTTCAGCTGGTACAGCTCACCACAAAGCTTTGCTAATTACAACAGTCACATTCTACCCTTAATAGAGTAGATATACGATATCCCAAGCTTCTTAGGTCAAATCACTGAAAAAATTTGATCCTTATCCCAAGATTTAAGCTAGTTGATCAAAGATTGGCCAAAAAGCTGAATTTAAGGGACATTTTATAAAGGAGAGAGGGAAACGAGAGACAAGGAGGAATCTGAAGTAATTTTGGAGTTAAATTCTTTAACGTCCCTCAATGGTGAATTGTAGGAGATAAGATTGACAAAGATCCACTTTTGCAGAACCCTAGCAATCTCTCAGAACTATAGTAGATGGATTAGGGCAGATCTGAGATGGCAATGTTATTGGATTGGAGGATTGTTAAAGTGTAAATTTGAACATCAATGTTTCATATTGCCTAGTTCAAACTAAGACACTGGCATGAAAAGGGAATGGAATTGTTGGGGAGGAAACACAGGAGTCAAACATTATGATTTTGCAATATCCATTTGGCAAAAATTTCAGCTCAACTAATGCTGGATATCATTCAAACAGGCAATGAATGTAATATGATATGTTTGAAACAGGCATCACACATGGCACCTGACCCACCTTCAGATCAGGGGATGGAATGAGTATAAGAAATAGGAAGGAGTTGAAGATTGCTCCCTGTTGAAGCAGTGGAGAGGTAAACTATTTCAGGCCACTTTCTTATGACCAAATATATATGGAGTGGAAACAACTTCTAAGCATGGCTGGATAATATAGAGAAGGTGGTGGAGGATGATACAACCAACAATGTTAAAGGCTACAGACAGAATGCGAAAGAAAAGAAAGATAGTGTATTATGGTCACTTTGTAATTTTGTTGAGGCTGAACATGGAGTACAAGAACTTGGTCAATCTTAGCACCCTGACTCGACACCACAGTTATTATTTTTGGAAAACAAATTCTAGTGTCTAATTTAAATAGTTGGAAATTGCAGGGTAGTGCAAGCCTAGGATCAAAGGTACATGAGCTGACTGGAATACTGACTTATTGGCAGGCGACAGATAAAATCTTTGATGTCTGTCCATAAGCATTTGGGATTGAAAACGCAGTTCCGTCTATTTTATTCAAATCAGTTAATGACACAGGGAAATTTTCCGGAAATGGCCAGGAAACTGTGGCTGAGGATATAAGGCCCTCTGCTACAATGAAAGAGCAGTATTCTGTTCTAGTGCAATTGAAAAGACAGAGCTGAGTTCTGTTAATACATCTTCAAGTGAGCACCAGAGTCAATTGCAGTCATTTGGATTGGAATCTGGTAAGGTAAGGTACTATCTTAAAAGTAACTGTGTTTTCTGCACAAAAAATAATTGATGTTATAACATTTTATTTGGAAGAGAATAGTGATACTAACACTGCAATATTCTAATTTCTGAAATATGATAATTCTTTAGAATTTTAATTCATATTTCAGAGACAGTTGCACAGTCTGTCTTCACTGGACATTCAAGAACCAGAGAAAAAGACTGCTTATATTTAGTGAAAACAAAATTGTTTCTTCAGAAGGAAAGCATATAAAAAGACCAATTAAATTAAATTTATGTGTGGACAATTGCAGTTTAGGTCTTGCTACCTTTGTGAAGATGATAGGAGAGGGTACTAATACTGTACCACATTGTCTTACATATACGGTACTGGTATAAACTGGCTGGCTCCCAATCTGTAACAATCAGCACTTAAAGAAATGCCTTTATTGAGCCTCTTAGGCACAATCTCAGAATACTTTACAGCCAATGAGGCATAGTGTGGTTAAGAGAGTAATGTAGGAAGCATAGTTGTTAAATTAATCTCGGCAAGTTCCCCAGTTCAATAAAGATCATGAGATTAGATTTTGGACTAGTGATTGAGGAGCATTCATTGAGCAGGAACCTTGAGACAACTTGTACACAGTTCAGATTGCAGGAAAGGGCTCAGACCATTCTAGCTATCTGAAGTGTGTATAAATGATCCCAAGCGTAGTATTCTTTCACTACCCCGAAGTGTAGGCCAACATTAATGGGCTTAACACTCCAAAGTGGAACTTCAACATGAAACCTACTCATGTTGAGAAGAATGATTGAGCCACAGGTGGGAAAAGTGAACGCTGTGAAACCAACAGCAAAATCATCGTTAATTCCGATACTGTCAACTTATTTCAGCTACAGTTCAATCTAAAACTGTCTGCTTTGAAATTAGCTTTGATAAAGCTTTTCTCCATAAAATAATAAGTATCCCCTAACTTAAAAATTGTTCGGGATTTATTTTTATGGGTTGCAACTTGTTTAATACATTGATGAACAATGAGGCAACATTTCAGGTTTAGAATAAAATTAATAGTGTAACAATCTGGAAAATATACAGTATGAATCTCAGGAGGACCTCAGACTCTCAGGACAGAAATACCATCTTTAGAACAGATTAGTACCTCCTTAGAACATAGCCTTGGGTAATGCTGGCAGATATAGATCTTGGTAGAAGCAGGGAAACAGAAGACTTTGTAAGGTTCACTTCCACAATAGTTAGGTAAGAGCTGAATTTTAGCATTAGTATTTAGTGACTAGTTTCCTTCTATGATTAAAAAAGTTATAAAGTTTAAAACCTGCTTTTCGTTGCCTATATCTCTTGAAGAGCAGAGCAAGCATGCTTTAGTTTGATAGTTTTTCTTAGGAAAATAACAATAAAGGCTCTTCAGGTTTAAGGCTATTCCATCCCAAGGCATGATGTCACTATGAGTTGAAGAAATGAGACTTATCTACTGAATGTCATGCTGACTATCATGATTTTGAAATCACAACATTGACATGTTTTTATAGAATGGAAGGAACTGACAGAATTTGAAATGTGAACATTACGTGTTGTTTTAACATACATGAAGAACGAGCCTCATAAACAGCATGTAATCATTTTCTTAGAATGAGTGGTAAATACTTAAGATTGCTTTGGTTATTCTATTCAATAATGATTATAAATAACATCTTATTATCTATAGATACAACAGAATGGCAAAAATGGTAAACCAACAAACCCCACAAATTCTGAGAGCTGGACATCGAATGCAGTTTGTTGCTATCATCATTCTTGGTAAGAAAGGAGTGATGTAAAATATAAGGGCAATTAAACTGCTTTTTAATACAAAGGTGACATCTATTGTGCTCCATTCTCTTTATGCAAGTCAAAGCATTACTAATGTGATATTAGCAAGCTACAGTCACAAATGGCCAAGGAGGAAAGTACCTGGGGTGGGTATATTAGCAGTCAGATGAAGGGCTTTCACTTCTATGTTGAGGTTAAACATTCTCCCAAATTCTTCTGTTTGATGGCTATTCAGGCCCCAATGAATAAACTTTACTAACCTCACTTCAATTCCTTATGCATCCAATCCAAAATTAATTTTGCATTTTTTTGCTATTAAATTCATTTTGGAATCTCACTCCAAAATGCCATGGAAAGCCTTGGAAAAGGAAAAGGGAAACATGCCACACAAGTATGGAAGGATTCATTGCTGCAATTGGAACAGAATGGAAAGAGCCTTCCCTACCTTTTGGCAGATTCCAGGTGGATTGGAGCAACCATTGGGTGCCAGGAGCAGAATAATTTGATTTTCCAAATGACACCAATGACCTAAAATAAAAACAGAACATGTTCTAAGTACTCAGCAAGTCAGGTAGCAAATGTAACAGGGGAAACAACTTATGCTTCAGATCAATCAGTGATCTTCCACTTGAAATGTTAGTCTTGTCTCTTCCTGTCGACACATACTGACCTGTTGATTTTTTCCAATATTTTCTGTTTTCATTTACTTTATGTTTCCAACATCTACAATTTATTTGATGTTGTTAATAAACTAAACTGGTACAAAATGAAGGACAAAACAAGAAATAACTTGAGCTAAACAGTGGGAGCGATTCTTTAAAATTATTCCTTCCTTTACAGAACTATTGCTTCTGGGTGAAATCCATGGCTGGACGTACAATTACACTATTGAAGATATGTCTTGGAAAAATGCAAGATCCTTCTGTCAAAAAAAATATACTGATATGGTTGCAATCCAGAATGCAGAAGAAATAGAGTATTTGAATAATAACATACCAAAATCAAGAAGTTACTACTGGATTGGACTGAGGAAAATTAACAATGTTTGGACCTGGGTTGGCACTGAGAAGCCACTCAGCAAAGAAGCAGAGAACTGGGCTGGAGGTGAACCCAATAATAGTGCAAAAACTGGGAAGGAAGATTGTGTAGAAATGTACATTCAGAGAGACATTGACTCAGGGAAGTGGAATGATATCAACTGTGACAAGAAGAAAAAACCTTTGTGTTACACAGGTAAAAATATAAAGTAGTCTATATCATCATCACAATCAACTTTAAATTCCTAAATTACATTAAAACTTTGCTAAAATAGTTATTGGCAGACTTTCCTAATCCGATATGACTTCTTCAATTATGTCCTTTTAAACAAAACAAGAATTTAAGAATAGCAAAATGGAAGAGTAGCAATTATAATAACCAAATCTGGAATTTGAACATAGAAAGTTCCTTGTTCCTTAACACAATAAATATGATTAAATGAACCTGCATGAATATATAATTTTCCTTGTTACAGTAGTTCACTATCTTGTTTGATAATAATTTAAACATCTTCTGGGTTGTTAATAATGATTAATTTGTGTTATTTGTTTAAGCTTCATGTAGTAAGATGTCATGCAGTGGCAAAGGAGAGTGTGTAGAGACCATTGGAAGTTACCGTTGTGTCTGCAATGATGGATTCTACGGACCAGAGTGTGAACATGGTAAGTGCATTTACAGACAGTATGATTTGACTTGTACAAAACACAATGATTTATTATGGTTCAAAGGTTTCAAAAGTACACTTAATGTCAGAGAAATGTATACAATATACGTACTGAAATTCTTTTTCTTCGCAACCATCCACGAAAACAGAGGAGTGCCCCAAAGAATGAATGACAGTTAGATGTTAGAACCCCAAAGATGCAAGCAAAGGAGTCGCCGTTAGGTGCCATCGTCTTCCTAAGCTCCACCCATCTGTGAGGTCCATGATTTGCCCAAAATCATTGCTTTCAATCAAAGTAGCTGTTAGACTTATTTGGCTCTACATTTTACATCTTGCATGTTAGTGGTGATACTATTACTGGCTGTAATTCCCTAGCTATTACCATACCTCTGTGACTTCCTACATAACTGCAATGTTAGCATCCATTTCGAGATGACTAGAATATAAAAACAAGGATGTGATGCTGAGGCTTTATAAGGCACTCACTTGGAGTATGCTGAGCAGTTTTGGTTCCATTATCTAAGAAAGGATGTGCTGACATTGGAGAGGGTTCAGAGGAGGTTCACAAGAATGATTCCAGGAATAAAAGGGTTAACATACAAGGAGCATTTGATGGTTCTGGGCCTTTACTCGCTGGAGTATAGAAGGGGAGGGGGGATCTCATTGAAACTTACTGGATGTTGAAAGGCCTCGACGGAGTAGATACGGAGAGGGTTGTTCCTACGGTGGGTGAGTCTAGGATTAGAGGGCACAGACTCAGAATAGAGGGATGCCCATCTAGAATGGAGATGTGGAGGAATTTCTTTAGTCAGAGAGCAGTGAATCTGTGGAATTCGTTGCTACGGGCAGCTGTGGAGGCCTGGTCACTGGGTATATTTAAAGTGGAAACTGATAGGTTCTTGATCAGTCAAGGCAGAAGAATGGGGTTGAGAGGGAAATGGATGAAATGGCAGAGCAAGACTTGATGGGCTGAATGGCTTAATTCTGCTCCTATGTCTTATGACCTTATAGTCCAACTGGTGTTTCTTCATTTGTTATCACAAAATCCAAAGGGCACATTCATGTATTTGCCCATCATTTTCCAGCAGAGAGAAGGCAATCTGATTCAACTTATTCCCCTCAACATCACTCATGTGCACATGGGCCCAATGTTTGAGTATTTACTGCTGCCTTAGTTTTAGTCAACTAATAGATATCAGAAGGAAGCTCTGCCTTCAGTAAATGAGAAAATACAAGAGAATGTGGAAATCATTCAGTACTTAATAAGTAATTAATCTATAAAGACCGCATGCTGAGGAGCTGCATCAGTGGGAGGTGGGGGGTGGTGAATTATCAACATTTTGGTCAAGATCTTGCATTAATCAGAAAATTACCGAGGTTTGGTCAAAAGAAATCCTGAATGCTCATTCAAAGTATTGCCTTGAAATTGTGAAATAGAGATCTCTAGTGTATTTTGATTTGATTTTATGACTAACCCATTTTCTGAGTTAGCAATTTGGAGAGTCATCAGAACAGATCACTCACTGCAAAGAAGATTAATGAATCAAAAAAATTCTGATTAGCTACATTATCATATTTATTCAAAATCTTGTCTTTAGATTTGAAACCCACAGGTCTGAGGTGTTATGGTTTGAAAACAAAAGGTTCCTTCTTGTTTCTTGCAGTTGTAAATTGCACAAACCTAGAGGAGCAAGAACAAATGACTATGACCTGCTTGGATCCATTTGCTCCATTCAGTTACAACTCAATGTGCAACTTCAGCTGCGCTGAGGGCTTTGAGCTCCGAGGGTCAGAAACACTGGTGTGTGGAGCATCTGGGGAGTGGTCGGCACCAACTCCTCGCTGTGAAGGTAACTGAAGATTAATGAACTATTGAAAAAAAGACCTGATTATTAACCCCAGTATGTTCTTTCAAAATCTTGACTTGAAATTAGGATGTAGTCGAGACTAGCGTACTTTAAATTGGTTTTAAAACAATAAGTTCTCTGTTGCCTCTTGCAGCTGTACAATGCGTAAACCTGGAGGAGCAAGAACAGCTGACTATGACCTGCTCAGATCCATTTGCCCCATTCAGTTACAACTCAACATGCAACTTCCGCTGTGCTGAGGGATTTGAGCTCCGAGGGTCAGAAACACTGGTGTGTGGAGCATCTAGGGAGTGGTCGGCGCCAACTCCTCGCTGTGAAGGTAACTGAAGATTAGTGCACTAGTGAAACAAATTTATGAACATTTACCTCAATATGTTCTTTCAAAACCTTGACTCGAAATTATGAAGTACTTAAGACTACCGTACTTTGAATTGGTTTTGAAACAATAAGTTCTCTGTTGCCTCTTGCAGCTGTACAATGCGTAAACCTGGAGGAGCAAGAACAAATGACTATGACCTGCTCGGATCCATTTGCCCCATTCAGTTACAACTCAACATGCAACTTCAGCTGCGCTGAGGGCTTTAAGCTCCGAGGGTCAGAAACACTGGAGTGTGGAGCATCTGGAGAGTGGTCAGCGGTGACCCCTCAGTGTGAAGGTACCTGAACATTTATGACAGTGATGAAAGAATAAAAATCTCTTAAGATTTACATCACTATGTTTATTTAACAACTTACCATGGAAGTGTGAAATAGATAAGTCTGATGTAATTTCAATTGATTTATAAACTTAACAAATTCTGCATTTCTTCTCGCAGCAGTACAATGTACAAAACTTGAGGAACAAGAACAGTTGATTATGACCTACTTGGATCCATTTGCACCCTTCACTTACAACTCAACATGTGACTTCAGCTGTGCTGAGGGATTTCAGCTCCGAGGGTCAGAGAGGCTGGTGTGTGGAGCATCTGGGGAGTGGTCGGCACCAACCCCTCGCTGTGAAGGTAACTGAAGATTAATGAACTAGTAAAGAACATTTCTGAACATTTGCCTCAATATGTTATTTCAAAATCCTGTCTTGAAATTGTGAACTAAATAAGACTGGTATAGTTTGAATTTGTCTTAAGTCTTGATAATTCTCCTTTGTTTCTTGCAGCTGTACAATGTGCAAACCTGGAGAAGCATGAAGAGATGGTTCTGACCTGCTCGGATCCATTTGCTCCATTCAGTTACAACTCAACGTGCAACTTCCGCTGTGCTGAGGGATTTGAGCTCCGAGGGTCAGAAACACTGGTGTGTGGAGCATCTAGGGAGTGGTCGGCACCAACTCCTCGCTGTGAAGGTAACTGAAGATTAATGAACTATTGAAAAAAAGACCTGATTATTAACCCCAGTATGTTCTTTCAAAATCTTGACTTGAAATTAGGATGTAGTCGAGACTATTGTATTTTAAATTGGTTTTGAAACAATAAGTTCTCTGTTGCCTCTTGCAGCTGTACAATGCGTAAACCTGGAGGAGCAAGAACAGCTGACTATGACCTGCTCGGATCCATTTGCCCCATTCAGTTACAACTCAACGTGCAACTTCCGCTGTGCTGAGGGCTTTGAGCTCCGAGGGTCAGAAACACTGGTGTGTGGAGCATCTAGGGAGTGGTCGGCGCCAACTCCTCGCTGTGAAGGTAACTGAAGATTAGTGCACTAGTGAAACAAATTTATGAACATTTACCTCAATATGTTCTTTCAAAATCTTGACTCGAAATTATGAAGTACTTAAGACTACCGTACTTTGAATTGGTTTTGAAACAGTAAGTTCTCTGTTGCCTCTTGCAGCTGTACAATGCGTAAACCTGGAGGAGCAAGAACAGCTGACTATGACCTGCTCGGATCCAGTTGCTCCATTCAGTTACAACTCAATGTGTGACTTCAGCTGTGCTCTGGGCTTTGAGCTCCAAGGGTCAAAGAGGCTTGAGTGTGGAGCATCTGGAGAGTGGTCAGCGGCGACCCCTCAGTGTGAAGGTACAGACAAATTGTACTAGATGACTAATTAACTCTTAAAGGAGAAAAAGCCAAAGCCATAGATCTCCGAAGTTATTTGCATAGTCATAGATTTGCCATTAATTTAATATTTTACAAATCTATAATCTATGGAAGCTTGTAGCCAATAGTGTAGATAATTGAGAATCAATGAATGTGATGTATTTTCAGAAAGCTTTCCATAAGAACTTCCACAGGAGATCATTCAACATATTTAGAGCACCTTGGTAGTGGCGACTGTCAATTGCTAAAAAGATATAGGGCAAAGACTAGCCATAAATTCTTCCTTCTTAGTTTGGCATGTTCTAAGAAGTAAGACATTGTGGGGATCAGTGCTAGAACTCTAACTATTCATAATCCACATTGGCCAGGGGACCAAGCATGCTAATGACGCAGTGGGAATGTGAGTAATGAAGAGGATGCAAAGAAATGACAAGGGGATATGGGCAACCACAAGGCAGATGTGGAAACTGTGAGGTTACACACTTTAGCAGAGTGAATTAAAATACTAGGAAGTTATTTTTAAACTGGTGAGATATTGCAAACTGTTATTCACGAGGACCAGGGTGTCATTGTACATATTGTAAGCGCAGAAAGTGAACAGGTGCAACAGGCAGTTAGGAAGTGAAGTGATAAAACAATCTCTACTTATGGAAGGTTTGAGTACAAGAGTAAAGAAATTGTACCACAATTATATTGTGTGTTGATGGGAATGGACTTGTAGAATCGTGTAGAATTTACATTTCCATCCCAGAGAGTGACTGATTATAAAATAATCTCCCTATTATTATCACTGCAAATTTGTTATTGGTAATACGATTCCTTTTTCAGACCAATATGTTTATTTCCTCTTTAGACTGTGTACTATTTTGAGCATGTCTAATATCTTGGGTGTGGTAGTAAAGAAATGTACTCTAGAGAATAATGTAGCATTGTGTTTGCTTCACTAAGCACATCTGAATTGTACAATTATTTACTTTAAGGTGATTTGTGTACGGACCCAATTAAAACACCAAATAAAGTGCCTTTATCAATGTGAGAGCTAAAGGCTAAAGCACTCACAACCATGTTCTGACATTTATCCATCTATTTTCCTCCCATGATTCTCCCCAGCCCTATATACTATTCTCCCTAATTGATTCACTTTACTCATGATAAACAAATGCCTGGGAATTTATAAGAAAATAGCGTGATATGGTCAATTTAAGTGCCATCTAAATGAATCCCCCTTTTACTAGACTTCTCTGGAATCCCAGCTCATTAGCCTCTCACTGATTTCTGTAGCCATAAAACCACGTTTGTCAGGCTTCGTACGTCTATGGTATATACATCTTCGGTCCTGCCAAATCCATGAGGTTGGAATGCCTCGCCCACTCGAACCCTGGTCTGTGTGTATGTTCTGTGATTTACTGCCCCCAGCAAGAAGCAACACATCATACACTCCATACAATTATAAAGTATATTTAAGAATGCTAATTTAAGCAAACCATTATTAAATGAAAGAATGAAAAAAAGCAGAAAGGGCCCATTACTCTTAAAAAGTCGAATGTGCACTTATTTTGGAGGTCATCTTGAATTTGCCTGTCACTCTCGCGCTGGACCCTTAATCTGCGTGAAAACTCACACCACCTTCTGAATGTCACTCGAAATCCATCTCAAACAGACGGGTCTCCCACGGTCCTTCCTCCTTGAAGCCATTCATCTGCACAAAGAACCTTGTGCAACAGGGATGGCATCCTCAGCCATCTTCCCTCCCGTCTTCTCCCAGCTCCCACCAACAAAGATCTGCACCCCAGCATTCTCCAGAACCTTCTCCCAATTCCACTGTCCTGATTGGCTGACAGCACATTCCCAAGTTGAACAACAAAGGCTCTTATCGTAACTCAAACCCGAACAGGCTGAAAGCAGAACAGACTGCTCTTACAGAACTGCTAAAATGAGCTACCTACGGCACAGCAGTAAAAATCTTATCCAGGGTGTTACATAAATTAGAAAAAGATGATAAGAAAATAGGCAAATAGTGGAGATAGCTCAAACATCACAAAAGAAGCAGGCTATTGTTGGCTTGACAAAGGCTTATCTTTTGTCAGATGCATTTATGAAAGGGGTTAAAATAAACCTAGATCATAGATGTAATTTTGCGGTCAATGATTCTGTTGCTATTTGTACTCAGTTCTTGATCTTTCATTCCAGCTGTGAAATGTGATGTCCCGGAGATTCCTGAAAACGGGAACATGAATTGCTCCCATCCAAAAGAAAACTTAAGTTACCTCTCAGTTTGCGAGTTTGGTTGCATGAAGGGCTTCTCATTGAACGGATCAGTGACTCTGCAGTGTGATGGCTTTGGACAGTGGTCAGCACCAATTCCAGTCTGTGAAGGTATGTTGAAACAGCACGTTTCATTTTAAAAACAGGTCGATTACATAACAAAGCTAGGAAGAATTACACGGAGTATGTTGGAAACAACTTTTAAAATTGAATAGCGAAGTTTGTTGAAATATCCAATAATAGTTTCAATGTTGATTTTCTGACTGTTCTCAGATTCCAACCCACAACCATTCCCTGAAAACTACATACCGATAGTAGTAGCATCTTCCGTGGCATCTGGCATCTCTGCTCTGACATTCATCATCTGGCTAATGAGGCAACTCAGAAGGAAGGGTAAATAATGTCTCATATTTTTAAATTATATTTTTATGGTTTTCTATACTCTTTATTGATTACCATTCAAAGCTGTTTCTACTTGAATGATCAGCGTTTAATGAGCTTTTCCCTCCTGTAACTTCATGGCATACTCTTTCAAGTTGTTTGGGGTGTTAATTCAGTTCTCAGGCACATATCATTCTTCAATCACTGAAAGCATTTCCAGGCCAGCCTTTCATCTCCACCATTTCTAAAATATTGATTGCCGGTCCAAAAACTAGTGTATTTCCTGATTAACTAATGGTAAGATCCAAATGATTGTGATTAGTATAAATTCTGTTTCCTAAGCACCGTACTTTGACTTCACTATGTGCTTCAGACAACAAATTCAACCCATGGCTGACATAACTGACTCAGCCGATTCGCCTTTTCCGTGCTCTATTGTCTGTAGATTCTACACCACATAAAGTTTAAATCATCCCAAGCTCATTTACACAAGAGATTCTGCAGATGCTGAAAATCCAGAGTAACATACACAAAATGCCAGAGGAACTTGGTAGATCAATCAACATCTAAGAACAGGAATAAACAGTTTTGGGGTGAGAACTTTTGTAGTGTGAAGGGTCTACAGAGAAATATCGGCTGTTTATTCCTCTCCATAGATGCTGCCTGAACTGCTAAGTTCCTCCAGCACTTTGGGTGAGTTACTCCAAAACTCATACGTTTGTCCTAACTAGCACAAATTCCCATTTACTTATTGCTCTCATCGTTACTTAAGTAAATTGTCTCCAAGTTATAACTCAAAATTCAGCACTGAAGTAATCATCCTTGTTTTCAGTTTCTTCCATGATCTTGGCCCCAACTCATCTCCTCACATCTTATGATCCTCCAAGATGTTTTCAAATTCTACTCTCTTGATTATCTCCCAACTTAAATATGACATCACCAGCAGCCATTGCTTCAACTGCCAATACCCTGAAGCTCCAGAAATTCCCTGTAAAATATTTGTTCCTTTCTATATGATATTCCTTAAAATCAAAATTTGAACAGAAAATGCCAGAGATACCTTGTTGTTACAACACTGTCTGTGAAGAATGCAGAAATTTCTGATGTACTGAAACCCGTCTGACAACTAGGATTTCTAAATGAACATCTTTATGTTCCACTATTGCTTTGGTCTCAACCTTCATTACCTGGTGTTTCTGTGAACATCTTGAGTCATTTCATTATTATGTGAAATGCGCCATGTTAGTAGACAGCCTTGCTGCTTGTGAAAGAGCCCTGATACTTGGACAGGTATTTGGGTATGGGAATCATGACAAAATATATTGAATAAATGTAATGCCGCAGGAAATGCAGAGATTGAAATTGTACTCTGTAATATGAGTCACTAAACTACTTGAAGGAAATTATTTTGCTTGTTTTATGAACAAGCTATTAAAAGTACCCAGTTACTCTAATGTCATTTAGAGAAATTTACTTCAAACGTGATGATGTTACTAGTGTTCATTTACTATTCCAACTAACTGCCTACAGATGAGGTTAATTTGAGAAACATCATACGTGCGTACAAACATCTCCTACTCAGGTTGTTGAGCAGATAAATAATGAGTATTTCCTGCAGAAAAGGGTGGAGTACTGCACACAGATAAAAATCTATGATGAAGAAAACCACCCTGTTGATGAAAAACAGTAGAGAAAGAAAAAACACTACAGAGGTGAGGAGAGGAATGCTTGGACACACGTATCTTCCTCACTAGATCAGAGTCAAATCCAGTGCTATTGTGAAAAGTGCCTTTTTTGTTTGCAGAATCTAGTTTGTACTTATCCCATTCATTGTGAGAGTATCAACTGAACAGGAAAATCTCACCAGCGCATAATCATGTCAAGAAAAGTTTCAAGAGTTATCAGGCAACTACCCTGGTTGATGCATTCAACATATCAATATAACTTTGATTGATAGTTAATTTTCACCCAAGGGGAGAACAAAATTCTGGATTGTCTCTATGCTGCTGTTCTTATTAACTGGTGCAAGTGACTTGGCACTGTATGGCAGATCCTACAAATTCTCACGCTTATTGAGTACACAGTTTGGTACTTATGTACCATTCTTTTCAAAGAGCATCTGAAAGCAGAGTAAGTGTTGGTTTTGAGCAACACTTGAGCAATCATGCTGTATAGCAATCCATTTAATCTAATCAACTCATTTAACCTAATGTGCAGCATCCATCCATGGGAACAAAATAGTAATTGTCTTTCTCTCTTTCTCTTTCAGCACAAGGAAAAAAATTCTCACTTTTAAGGTAAGAACATAAATCGTTTTAGGAACTGACCCGTAATAACTCTAGTTATATACGTTATTTCATTGGTATCATTTGTGGCTTTTTGTAACCTCAGAGCACGATGTTAAGCTTGTAGTTACAGAAGCAGAACATGCATGCGTTTCACATAAAAATAAAAATCATTTCCTGATGTACTGATAAAGCAGCATTCAGTATGGAACCGAGGCTTCTGGCTTCAGTCACTCATCTGAGCTGTTTAATCTGGAACTATTAGGAATAGCTGGACAAAACTGAGGAAGGAAAATTAGATAGGATTCTAGTATGGTTGGTTCATCTCTGCTCATGGGACCTGCAGGATCTATGAATGGCTAAGAAGTTATGTGTGGCCCATATTTTAAAACTTGCTGGGATAACTTTTCAGTGGTGTTCAGCTATGGGCCAGCACTATATAAAAAAGTTGGAAAATATATAGTTAGCTTAAATCAGTTACATCTCAATAAATTTAAGAATTCTATTTTAATACTAATGAATCCTTTATTTTCTTATTTTAACAGCAATAAAGCACATAAAGCATTGGGTACTTACAAAGTGAATGAAGAAGTATAGTGACAACTCAGTTCAGGTGAGAGACCTATATTTAACTCACCACCCTTACACATTATTAGTCTTTTCAATATGAACGTTAAAGTATTCACTTTGCCACCATTGTACAGTTTCTAATAAAACAATGGTAATTCTAAAGTTAGAGTTATATAGGGCATCTCTAACGTCTAATTAATGTCTTATTGCAGGCTTTTCATATCTTAATGCAAAGGATGACCAGAAATGAAAGGATTCAGAAAATGTATTCCAATAGCACTGGATTTGCATATTCAACCATTCCGACATGTTGGTACAATTATGAATGGGTGTATGTCAGGGCATCATCTTTGAATTCATTCAAACGAGTTATCCATCTTTCTGAATGATAGTGGTGGCAAAATACCAAACTTGCCCTCTATAAACTCGTTTTACATGCTTGGTTTCATGGAATTAAGCCTCAAGAGATAGGTACTCGGCATTCTGAAACTGCCACACCTCCAAATCAAGGAGACAGAGGCAACTCTGTGGTTGATCCCAAACTAATTTCAGATTACTGGATTTGCTACCAAATTTGATTTGGTCCAGCCTTGCATTGCGTGCTATGTAGACTTATATAGCTACAATGTTTATGATATGTAATGTTTACAATACTATTGATTTTGATGGATGACATGTTAAATACAAAGCCACTGAAGGGCAAAGTAATGTATTACTAGTGATAATGGATTTATTTAATGTTTTACAATCAATAGTCCCATAAAGTTAGAATTCCCTTGCTTTTTTGTCCAGGCTCCTCTATGCCACACACTATTTTCTGCTGCTGTGAGAAGGCAGCCTGTATCTAGGTATTTTCCTAAACTTTGGTCTCTAACCTAGAATAATGTCTTTGCTTACCTTTTTCTCACACCAAACTCTTATCTACTATTTTTTTTCTTCTTAAGCTCCCAGCCTTTTAAGACTGTGAGCAAATTAATGGCTGACTATTCCAACGGCCCAGTCATTGAAATATAAAGCCATTTCATCAGATGTTAAGTCATGATATCTACCTTCAACAGTGTCTCCAAATTAATCAATTATCTTCCTATTAATTGTGGACTACCCCAGTTGATGGAAAGATTTACTAGTAATGATGATGGCAAAGTACAGAACAAACTGAATGGAAAGTTATTTAACATTCCTTAATATCAACAGAATTAACAAAAAATAACTCTGTTGGGTCTTCTCAGGAATCTGTGAAACAGCACAAGACAACAGAATGTATTGCAATATTCCACAGTTTGTATTCAGCTGTCTCTGTACAAATTGGATGCATGAATGTATGCACAATTAATATTTATTTAATTCCTCCCTATGGGATGTGTTTAACCATTACCTGGAGAGTTCTCATCAGTTTTATCCAATTGACTAATCAGGTTGACCGCACAAATCGGTGAATCACGTTGTGATCTTTTGTTATCCATATGGCCCCATGCCCGTGTTATGTTATGATGTTGTCTTATTAACTTGTAGCCATTTCTCATTTCTAAATTCATTGCTCAAACGCACTTTGATTAATGAGGTGATAGGATTTGTCTCTGATCCTTCCTTCTAATCTAATGTAAATATAAAAATTAGGCACAAGTAATTTGATGTGAAGAAACACTACATATGGTCATCTTTTGCTTTATTGTTATTCCTATTGAATTACTTGAATGAAAACAAAATTTATATTGTCTTTTTTAGCCTTATTTCCCACACAGCTTGATAACTTGACTACTGAATTAATAAACAAGCCAGCCTGGGAATCTGATACAGAACAAAAAAAATTATCTTGTTAACATAATATTTATGCTGTATTGTCCCTTGAATGGGCTGCATTTGCAGCAGAGTTATCCATCACTACAATAAAAGTAACATAAATTAACATAATTTAAATTTTGTTTGAGTTTAGTTATGTAAAAATGAAAAGCTACTGCCATTTCAAGTTTTTAAAAAAAAAGTGTTTGTACAGACTTATATCACTATATGCAATGATTAAGTAATTTATTTGTGTATCTAATACTGATCAGTTCATATGTTTCCTGATATACACAGAAGTTGTAAATATATTTCCAATAAAATATGTATGCTGTGCATAAAGTCATTGTGCTGTCAATTGTCTTCTTAGATCGCCATAGAATGTCTTGCAAGCTGGGGTTGGGCAACTATTTAGTGTCTCTATGTGAGTGTAACTGGAACCTCAGGGCTGGGGATGTAGGCTGTGGTAAAGACACTGACATTGGCTTGCTTATCGTTAGGAAGTCGAATGAAATAGCATGGGTGGCATCTTTACAGTGCTTGTGTTACTTGCTGTAAGTGGTGCAGATCTTAGAAGGATGCAAGAGACCAGGGGTCAAGAGCTTTGCGCTTGTCTAAGATCTTGATTCTCAAATAGCCTTTTGCTCAGTTAATCAAAGATTGTACTGGTGTTGCTCCCTTCATTTTCCTTGGAGTTGTCGCAGTGATGATCTTGTCCACGGGACAGAACCACGCTATCCTTTGGGAGGCAGTTGTAAGGAGGAACTGAGAGGAATTGCAATGATGGTTTCCTGTGACAGACAGCAGGGAGATATCACAAACATGAGAAAGTCTGCAGATGCTGGAAATCCAAAGCAACACCCACAAAATGCTGGAGGAACTCAGCAGACCAGACAGCATCTATGGAAAAAGTAAACAGTTGATGTTTCAGGCCAAGATTCTTCATCAGGACTGGAAAGGAAGAGGAGAAGTCACAGTAAGAAGGTGGGGGGAGGGGAAGAAGAAGTATAAGGTGGTAGATGATAGGTGAAATCGGTGGGGGGTGAAGTAAAGAGCTGGGAAATTGATTGGTGAGAGATAAAGGGCTGGGGAAGGGAGAATCTGATAGGAGAGGTCACAAGGTAGGGAGATACGTCTGCAGTTAGCTGGAAGTTATACTGTTTCTAAAGGGAAAGATTCAGCTTAGGTGAAATGCTTCATCTTCATAGTCCCAACAATCCAGGTTCAATCTGAATGCTGGTGCTCTCAGTATAGAGCGTACACATTCTCCCTGTCACTGCATGGGTTTCCTCCAGGTGCTCTATTTTCCTCCTACATCCAAAAGTACAGGCTGTTAGGCTAACGTATTACTCTTAGTGTCCTAATGTGTAGACGTGTGGTAAAATTGGGAGAATGGGTGGGATTGGAGGGAGCGTGGGCTACAGGGAAAATTAATGGGGGAAATGGGATTGTTCTGTGAGCCAAACTTGCCTGGCCTCCTGCATTGTCAGCAAACACGGAAAATATGAGTGCTCCAGCAAAAGTAAACTTCTCACAAAGGATGGTAAAAGGAGAAAGCAAAAGAGGGTCATAAATGTACTGATTGCCATGAGGTCTGAGTTCTGCAGCACTGCCAAGCTCATCGATGGCCCGAACACACAACGTCTCACTGCCTGAGAAGTATGAGTGCTGGTAAACTCATTCACACTGCTGTCATCTTCATGTGAATAGCAATCCATTCACATGATTTGCAAGCTTGACAACTGCTTAGATAGTTAGCTGTGTGTTACTGTTTTAAACATATTATTGCATTTAATGTCATGTGTATCGGAGGGGAAAATCAGACCTATACTAACATGGGAATGTCAGTATGATGGCTGCTAGGAGGGAGGCCATTTGTTTGGAGGAAAGCTATTTTTGTACAGAAAATGGTTGGAGTCTGGAATGGATTAATAGAGGTGATATGGAGATAGATGCAATTGTAATATTCAGGATAAAGACCTGAAAGGTAAGGATAAAGACATTTCAAATCTGTACCAACTGTGTGTAAAAGCAATGAGGAGAGTATCATCTCCCTGCCCTATCCACAGAATCCTGGAAAATTCTTACCTTTCATACACTTATCCTGCACCCTTATGTATATCACAATTGAACCCATCTGGGCATCACCCTTGGCAGTCCATTCCATGTGGTACAAAAACTGGTCTCCTCATGTAACTTTTGGTTCCCTTGCCAACCACTCTTATTCTTTTAGCGATACAACATGGAGACGGCCCTTCTGTCCCTTTAAGCCATGCCTCCCCAGTAACCCTCCCCCCACCGGTCAAACCCGGTACACCTTTGGACTGTGGGAGGAAACGGGAAGAAAGCCACCCATTCCACAGGGAAGATGTACAATGTTTCCTTACAGAGCAGCACCGGATTTGAACTCTTAAGCTGTAATAGTGTTGTGTTAACGCTACGCTGCCGTAGCATCGTTGCTCTCTGTTATCAATGCCTTTCATGATCTTAAAGATCTTGATTAGATCCCATGGGTGCTGGGGTGGAGGCACGTCTCTTTCAAAGGAGGAGTAAGATGCTCCTTCTCTCCATTTGCCTGCAGGTCACCCTTGGGCAAGTGGTAGCACTGTCTTAGCCCCCTGATCGGGGTCACATGAAGTCATGGGAACAGGTGGTGGATGGTCATATGAAGAGCTGGGGCATGTCACAAGTCCCGGTTACGCGACCACTGACACCAGGCAGACAATCTCTGGAGTGTATTGATAATGGCTGGGGTAACCAATCTTGCCCAGAAGAAGACAATGACAAACCACTTCTGTAGAAAAACTTGCCAAGAACGATCATGATCTTGGGTAACACCATGTTCATGCATATCAGAGCGATAAAGATGATTAGATCCCAGATGCTTCCGTTTCAACAATAAAACAAACCTCACCTGTCTGTCCACATAACTAATCCAAATCCCTGTATTCTATGGACATTTAGACAAGTACTTAATAGGCAAGGCACAGATGAAACAGACCTACTGCAGGTATATGAGACGACATGTAAATAGGCAGAAAACCTGTTTCACTCCTTGGTATCTCCATGATTCTGAGGCAGAGAGTTACACAGCACAGAAAAAAGACCCTTCGGCCCATCTCATCCATGCCTATCAACTCACTTCCCTGAACCACTCCCATTTGCTTACATTTGTCCCATATCCCTCTAAACCTTTCCTCTCTGTCTAAATGTCTCTTACACACTGCAGTTGTACTCATTTCTACCACTTCCTCTAGCATATGGTTCATTCCACATACCCACCACGCTCTGTGTGAAGAAGTTGCCCCTCAGGTCTCCTTTCAACCTTAAACCTATGCCCTCTTGTTTTAGACTCACCTACACTGAGAAAAAGACTGTGACATTCACTTCATCTTTGATTTTATGATTTTATCACATGATTTTATGTACTTCTGTAAGCTCAGCACACTAGGAATGAAAGCCCCAACCTATCCAGTCATTCTTTACAACATGCCTACCTGAGCCAGTATTTCCAGCCTCAGAGATGACCCAGATTCCTTTCAATTTACCTCTCACAACAGGTCAATAGAAGATGCTATTTCTCTGGCTCTCCACTCAGTTCTGGATCGTCTCAACAACCACATCAACTACAGCTCAATGTTCAGCAATCTCTTCTCCTCCTAACTTATCACTAAGCTCCAAGACCTGGGCCTTTGTGCATCCTTTTGCAAATAAATTCTTGATTTCCTCAATTAGTAGAGATTGCTAAATACATCTCCCCTTCACTGATCAACAATGCAGATGCATCTTAAGGCTACGCAGTTAGACCCCACTCTCTTTTTATTCATGACTGTGTGGCTAAGAACAGCTCCAGTACTATCTATAAGTTTGGCAATGATATTACTATTGTTGGCTGAGTCATGCATTGTGATGAATCAGTGCACAGGAGACAGAACATGTAGTTGAGTAGTCCCACAATAACAACTTCACTCTTAACATAAACAGAACCAAGGAGCTTATTACTCACGTCAGAAAGGAAAAGGTAGTGGAACACGTGCCAATTCTAATTGTTGGGTGAGAAGTAAAAGGGGAAAACCTCTTTGAATTGCTGGATGTTAACATCCCTGATGACCTGTCCGACATATAGATACACTCACGAGAAAGGCATGGCTAGCACCTTTGTTTTCTCAGAAGCTTAAGGAGGTTTGGTGTGTCAAGAAATACTCTATTAAATCTCTACCGATGCATTGTTGAAAGTATCCTGGCCTGATACAGCAATTCCAACACACAGGAACACAAGTGACTGCAGAAATATGTCAAAAGAGCCTTGTCCATCACAGGCACAGCCATCCCTCACCATTGACAGCATCGTTAAGTGGTGCTGTCTCTAGGAAGCGGTATCTGTCACTGAGGAGTCCCACCTTCAGACAGGAGGTACCTACACCCACGATCATCTGGTTTAAGAACAGCTACTTTCCTATGAACAAAAGGTTCTTAAACCAAAGTGCACAAGCCTGACCCTACATCAGCATGGAACATTACGAGTCAAATCTTGCACTACCCTAGACTTATATCAGACTGTGTCTCTTTTTGCATTAAGGTAGTTTTTGCACAGGCTTTTTTCCTCTCTCTTCACAGTCTTGTATTACTAATGAATCATTGATATATTGTTTATTTCTTTGCATTGTCTCTACCGATGTGCCTGCAATGGTACTGCAAGTATGCTGTTCCACTTGACATCCTTGTGAACTCCTTGGGATCAGGGCAATTGTATAGATTTAAGGAATCCTAATAAGTTTGAGTTCAATGTGAAAGCTCCCATTGGTTAGAAGTTTTAGCTACCAATGGAGAGCATAGTTCTGGCTGATGGAGCCAATCATTGCAGGAATTTCTCAGAGTCATGTCCAGAGCCTAACCAGGTTCAGCTGCTTCACTGATGAATTCTCTCCATCTGAAAGCATCGCTTCCGGTGTTTCACCCTGAGCTGAACTCCTGCAGTAACAAAGCAGTCCATATCCACCTTGTTACCATCAGGTTTACACTGAGAGCTGCAAGTAATCCTGATGTCACCGATGCCAAGCAGACATCTCTCTGACAAGAACTAAACCAACTGCCTCCCTTTGTCAGTCAAAACCATTAGAAGTATCACATTACCTAGCATTAACATCTTGAAGGTCACAGTTGCCCAAAACCTTAAGTGGTTTAGAGTCAAACAGAAAGCACTAGGGAATGAGTATTTTGCTGTAAGTGATGTGGGCATCCTGGATGATGAAGCAAGTTAAACTATCAGACTAAATTGGTTTTGCTTGCGAGAGAAAATCTGTACTTTTTAATAATCTAGTATAAAGGTGGCTCTGGTTGTATACATTCTCATTGCTGTACTCTGAAATAACCCAATGTTCAGGTTGGTTCACCAATCACAGCCACAGAATTTTAGTGGGTGACTGGTTGGATAAAACATGACCCAGTCTCACAGCTTTCAGCAGCACACTGGGTTTTACTCATATACTCTGTTAGCAGATTTCCCAATCAATTCAGCAAATTAGGAGAGTGAGAAGGTACACGCCTCACCTACAGATCTGTCACTTACAGGCACATTTCAAGCAGATAGTGAGAGAAAAAAAATCACCCAAAGAAACTGCCATAGAGCTGCATTCATTGGCCTAATCTCAAACAATAATGAGGTGGCCTACAGGGAGGAAGTCATCTCTCTGACACGGTGGTGTCAAGAAAACAACCTCTCCCTCAATGTCGCAAAAACAAAGGAGCTGGTTGTGGATTACAGGAGAATGGAGACAGGCTAACCCCTATAGACATCAATGGATCTGAGGATGAGAGGGTGAACAGCTTAAGTTCCTTGGCATAAACATCACTGAGGACCTCACGTGGTCTGTACACAAGGCACAGCACCTCTTTCACCTCAGACAGTTGAGGAAGTTTGGTGTGGGCCCCAAAATCCTAGGAACTTTCTACAGGGGCACAATTGAGAGCATCCTGACTGGCTGCATCACTGCCTGGTATGGGAACTGTACTTCCCTCAATCGCAGGACTCTGCAGAGGGTGGTGCAGACAGCCCAGCACAACTGCAGTTGTGAACTTCCCATGATTCAGTACACTTACAAAGACAAGTGTGAAAAAAGGGCCCGAAGGTTCATTGCAGACCCGAGTCACCCCAAACACAATCTATTCCAGCCGCTACCATCCGGGAAATAGTACCGCAGTATAAAAGCCAGGACTAACGGGCTCCGGGACAGCTGCTTCCACCAGGCCATCAGACTGATTAACTCACACTGATTTGAGTGTAGTTCTATGTTACATTGACTGTTGTATTTATTATAAATGATTGCACATTGCACATTCAGATGGAGACGTAAAGGTTTTTACTCCTCATGTATGTGAAGGATGTAAGAAATAAAGTCAATTCAATTCGATATTCTAAAGTATGCTGTTCAGCAAAACCATGTAACCATGTTGTCTGACAATTATGGAGTGTAGCACCATCTAGTGCCTTCCTCTGGCACTACGATGATTGTAAATATGAGATAGCAAGAGCAAATTTCAGAATTCTTTGTAAAGATGGAGAAACCTGGGTGCATCTTATAAAGCAGCACAAAGACATCATATGATATGACCTCAGCAATGACATGAATACTTTTCTACAAGACGTACTTTATTAAAATGGCAAATGAGCTCCTAGAGCCGCATGCAATGACGTGTTAGAAAACAAGATGAACATTTTATATTGATCTTAAATGAGGCTTTGCCTAGAACTATTACTGTTCTTTGAGAAACTCTATGTGAAAACACTGGGTGAAAGTGTGCATAATTCTGGGATGTAGATATTGATAGTGGGTGTTCAGTTCGAATGACTTTCAGCACCTTTTAGGAAATATTGGTGGCCAAGGATACCTCTTGGGATTAACACTGCACCCGGAGTTTAGAGAAGGTTAGTTCAGCTGTGTGAAAGATTTCTTGGAGCGAAGAGCGAAGTTGGTGATACACTTAGCTTTGAAGAAGATTAGACTTCAAAGGAGATAGAAAGTGATAGATGGGAGCCTTCATGTACAGATGTAAAGGAAAGCAATCAAAGTCCAAAGGAAGAAAAAACATTGCCTTCAAGTGTCTTCTGGTTACTGCAGCTCAAACAGGTATGCAGGAAGGACGAAGGCAATTCTAGCGATGTATAGTTGTTCAAGCAGATCTGAATACTTTGTGATGAAGAATTTCAACCACACACCAAATAAACTACAACTGGTTCTCTTGCTAGACTGACCACCATCTAAGCTGTAGGATTGCTGGCACACTGTGATGTCCACATCTTCCTGCAGTAAAGACAGACTGCAGACAAAAAGAAACAGAGTGTAAATATGCCCGCAAAATCTGTCTATTACAAAACTGCAGGAAGGGATATTCTATTGACAATTGTACATACTTGTTATGAGAGGCCAGAGGAACAGAGGAATTCTGTCATGGTCTTGCTGGGCACTTTCACATTTGCGCTGAGCTCAGTTCTTCCCACTGATTGCTTTCCAGAGAGGGGGGTACAAAAATCCACAAAGGGAGAAGGTGCTGGATGTACTTTGGACAATGGACTCCCTTCACAGCAGAAGGTACAAGCTAGTCTGGGGGTGGTTGCTTACTTTCCCAACTTGCTGGAAATAAATTCAACTACATTATCAGCTGTCATTCACAAGGTGAAGGTTCAGCTTGCTAAACACAGCACTCCGGATGTGGCTGCAACAGTCTATGGCCCAAAATTTGTTACAGATGAGTTTGCACTCAGTGTCTAAGTTGAGACGATATCATCACCACACAATTCCCAATCCAATGGAAAGGGCAGGTGTGCTGTGAAAACCAGTCATGTTGCCTTCTGCGAAGGGTAACGGAAGCATGCACTGAATCATGCCACATAGAAACATCTCAATATCAGGTGGACTCACTTCTAAGTGACTGATGAAGCCCTAAACGAGAATAAAACTGCTCCAAGCTAGCTGATATCTAGAATCGCTGCTGGAATAAATGGGAATAAAGAGAAAGAGGTGATTGGGACAGCTGAGAAAATGCTATCCTGTCAGTCAGAAGACCAATGGAACTTTGCTCCTAACAGAAAGGTGGCAAATGATCTTCAGAGAACTGTCACAACTGGATTCTATAAGGGGAAATTATCATGGAAATAGATGTCATCTGAGGAAGATTGCACAAGACTTCCAGGAGACTGAATCCAAATACGGACAATGTGCCACCACCATTGCTGCAGAATGAGAGTGCATCAGCTCAATCAGACCCGAACAATCAGCGAGCGGATCTGGAGACTGGTGCTCCAACCAACACCAGAGCTTGTTTAATGTATATGCTGAAAACTCAATGATAAAGTGCTTCAATTGCATTGACACAAATATGTGTGAATTTTATTTGGGTTTATAAGGACACTAGGAGTGTGGAGTCTCTACTATATTTAATTTTGAAACTTGCCAACTGCCTGTAAGGAGTTTGTATGTTCTCCCCGTGACCGTGAGGGTTTCCTCCAGGTGCTCAGGTTTCTTCCCACAGTCCAAAGATATAATGGTTGGTAGGTTAATGGATCATTGTAAATTGTCCTGCGGTTAGGTTGGGGTTGCTGGGCAGTGTGGCTTGAAGTTCTGGAAGGGCCTAACCTACATTGTATCTCAATAAATAAATAAAGGAAGCAAGAGATGAAACATCATCTAATGCCATCTCACAGTGATAGTAAGTATCAAGTATTTTGAAATAAGAGTTCGGGGAATTTTGCTGTGATAGAGGACAACTACATGAGAGCATTGTGAGAAGTTGAAAGGCAACTTAGAACGTGGCTTACCTTGAACCACAGAATGTAACAATTATTTTATTTAAAAGAAGAACATCTAACAGTCTCAGCATAAAATATTGAGCAGAGAAATCTAGAAATAGCTCATCAATTCATGCAGCATCTTAGGCTCTATTATCAAATACAGCCTTCAATCTGCATTTAACAACTGGAAATGGAAGACCCCTCTTGGCGAACACTACAGGCACAAAACCAAGAGCAAAATGATTGTGTGAATAAAATGCAGATGTCTGATTTCTGCCAACTAAAATTGTCCTGTTTACCAAGAGCGTGAAAATGTAAATTCATTTTGGAATGTTAGATGCATTGATATGTTAATATGTTGACAGGCATTTTTCAACAGCTAATGAATGGCTCCAAAAATTGAATTCATATTGATGTTGCTGGCCAGCCATTTCCTTTCTAACACAATCCAAGGTTCCAAGGGAATTTCTGTTCCTTTAGTGAGAGAAATATTATAAAATAAAAGCTGATTTTGACTCACTTTCAAATCACCATCAAAAGCATTTAAACCAAAGATCCCTCTTTAACCCCACTTTATTTCTTGTCTCAGAGCCCTTCTTGATCCTTAGAATTCTGACCATCTTGTATCTCCACATTAATGCTGTTCTTAATGCTATGAGATGGGGTTATCTTGGAAAGGGTTTATTTGGCAGCTGGGCATTGCCGGTTGGCCATCCTTGATGTCCCAGAGAGATCCTAAACCACTGTGAAGCTACTGTCATGGTGTTATTGGGCAGGATGTTCTCAGGATTAAGACCCACAGATGATGAAGCAACATATTCCAAATTAGAATCAGCACAGTTTGGAGGGGATCTTGCGGGTGTAGCGTTCTCATGTATCGATGACCGTATTCTTCCTTTGGTACAGGTGGTGGGTTTGAGAGGTGCTTTCAGCCTCATGAGTAACTGCAGTGAGTTTTGTAGATCCTGCACACACTGCAGCCACTGTACACCAGTGGTACTGGAGATTAATATTTAGGTGTTGGATGGGCTGCTAATGAACTATGTACCCACGCAGAGCTGGAAAAGCTCAGCCAGTTCAGCAGCATCTCTGGAACAGGAAACAACTGATGTTTCAGATTTGGGACTCTTCATCAAAACTGAGAAAGAACACCATCAATTTAGATTGAGGAGAAGGTGGGAGTGGTCAACAGAGGAAAGCAAGAAAATTTCTCTAATTGGCTGAAATACGGTGGCTATTAAAGGGAAGTTAAGGTCCCTTGACTGCATATTAAGTTGGTAATCTTCCAAAACTTCCTGTTTTTACTTAAAATTTCCAAAATCTGCAGTTGTTTAAAATTTTCATACTCCTTAGTTGTGCTTTGTACACAAGTTAGGTGACTGAAAATCAATGATTTCTATTTGATACCTTATATCAGGTCTATACAAGAAAATCAGGTATGACTTAAGGAGGGCCGCTTGAAGAGCAATGAAACAATTCCGAATGAGGTTGGATGCGATGTCGGATGCACATCAACCCTGGCAGGGTTTGCAGGACATTCCTACAAAGTGAAACCCAATAGCATGAATGACAGCGATGCTTTACTACCAGATGAGCTCAATGCCTACTATGCCCACTTTGAAAGGGAGAACACAACTACAGCTGTGAAGATCCCTGCTGCACCCGGTGACGCTGTGATCTCTGTCTCAGAGGCCGATGTTAGGCTGTCTTTCAGGAGGGTGAACCTCACAAGGTGTCAGGCCCTGATGGAGCACCTGGTAAGGCTCTGAAAACATGTGCCAACCAACTGGGAGGAGTGTTCAAGGACGTTTTCAGCTCTCACTGTTACAGTCAGAAGTTCCCACCTGCTTCAAAAAGGCAACAGTTAATCCAGTGCCCAAGAAGACTAGTGTGAGCTGCCCTAATGACTATTGCCCAGTAACACTTACATCTATGGTGATGAAATGTTTTGAGAGGTTGGTCATGACTAGACTGAACTCTTGCCTCAGCAAGGACCTGAACCCACTGCAATTTGCCTATCGCCACAATAGGTCAACGGCAGACACAATCTCAATGGCTCTTCACACCGCCTTAGACCTCCTGGGCAATACAAACACCTATGTTAGGATACTTTTCACTAACTATAGCTCAGTGTTTAACATTAGCAGTCCCACAGCCCTGATCAATTAGTGACAAAACCTGGGCCTCTGTTCCTTCCTCTGTAATTGGATCCTTGACTTCATAACCAGAAAACCACAATCTGTGCGGATTGGTAATAATACATGCTCCTCACTGACAATGAATTCTGGTGCTCCTCAGGGGTGTGTGCTTAGTCCACTGCTCTACTCTCTCTATACCCATGACTATGTGGCTAGATACAGCTCAAATACCATCTCTAAATTTGCTGATGATACAACTATTGTTGGCAGAATCTCAGGAGCTGAGAGGGTGTCCAGGATCTAACCTGGACCCAGCATATCGATGCAGCTATAAAGAAGGCAAGACAGTGGCTATATTTCATTAGGAGTTTGAAGAGATTTGGTGTGTCACCTATAACACTTGCAAGTTTCTACATATGTATTGTGGACAGCATTCTAACTGGCCGAATCATTATCGGATATGGGGGAGGGGGATTGCTACTGCACAGGATCAAATTAAGCTGCAGAGAGTTGTAAACTTAGTCAACTCCATCATCGGCATTAGCCTCTGTAGTACCCAGGGCATCTTCAAAGAGCAATGCCTCAAAAAGACAGCACCCATCATTAAGGACCCCCATCACCCAGGTCATGCCCTCTTCTCATTGCTACAATCAGGAGGGAGGTACAGGAGCCTGAAGGCACACACTCAGTAATTCAGGAACAGCTCCTTCCCCTCTACCATCCAATTTCTGAATGGACATTGAACCCATGAACACTCACTGCTTTTCTTTATTTCCATTTATTGCATTTTGCATTACTTATTTAATTGAACTATCTCATATATATATATATGTAGGCCTCCGTTAGTCTCGATAGACTATGGTTTTGAGCCTTGGAAAGTTTCCAGGGCGCAAGCCTGGGCAAGCTTTTTTTCTTATGGAAGACCGGCAGTTGCCCATGCAGCAAGTCTCCCCTCTCCATGCCACCGATGTTGTCCAAGGGAAGGGCATTAGATTTATATATCTACTGTAATTTACACTTTTTCTCTATTATTATGTATTGCTTTGTACCACTGCAACCAAGTTAACGAATTTCACAACATATGCCTGTGATTTTAAAACTGATTCTGATTCTGATGAAGCACCTGAAAATGAGTGGGTGTAGAACACTGACAGCAAACAGATAGAAATTCTACTTGAGAATATTCACTTCTTGTCTCTTTATAGGGAATGTTGGTCAAGAAGCCAGGTGACTAGAAGTGACTCTGTGATATTTAAGATTGCCTCTCTAACACGCTGTGCTACATTGTCATCTCCTGAACAGCAAATCCATTCAAAAAACTACAATAATGTTGCAAGTTCACAACAAATGAAGACTCATCCAATCACATTCCCCTTGAATGCCCAACCCTACTTACTTATAAGTCTATTGTTCTTGTTCACCTAAACGGACAGGTTAAATTTCAGGTAAACAACACATACAAAGAAAGACTTCACCCAACGATGCAGCATTCCCTCAATATTCTACTGGAGTGCTAATGTGGAACTTAAACCTTTTGATCCCAAAGTTCTTTGCATTTAGCACATTTAATGAAAAGATTAATCTTAACTTTGTTTTCTCCTTCATTGATCTTTCCAACAGTGCCTCCATTTAACACTGGTATAAAAGTTCTCTTAAGTTCCTTAATTTCACATAGAAAAAATCTTTTAATGTGAATAGGATGCTGACAGCTGATAAAATCTCCTTTGTTGTTTTTTTGTGGCCTTGGGAACATAACTAGCAGCACGGAATTACCTAACATTGACAACGTCATCAGAATATTGGTGTCAAGTAGATAAGGCTAAAAATAACAATGAAGGACTTGGTTTATAAAGAAACGTTCTCCACAGGTCACAGAATCATGGTGCAAGTGATAAGTTCTGCTCGATTTCTTTCCAAGTGGATAGCTGCATAGAAATTCGGAGGAAGTAACAACAAAATTTTGCAGTGTAAAAAATATGGTAAGGCATATTTTTTTGGAAAAACACTCATTCATAAAGCACAATATTTTAAAATGTATGCATACTGTACATATGTAGAAGTACAAAATAAATGTACTTAAAACACTGCAACATTGTACAAATATAATTTAGATGTGTATTTCAATATGGTAAGATTAGGAATAATATCTCAACATAAAGATCACAATGGAGTTGTGTGTTTTATTTGAGTAAAATGAGTAAAAGTGAGAAGCACCATTTGAATACGAACCATATATCTGCAGGAATCCCCAGAACTGATTTCTGGAGTATGTGGCAACAACATTGATATTTATGAGATGAGGAAACAAAAATGCAAACAAACAGAATCAATTATTAAATGTATCAAGCAATATTACACACAGCCGTCAGCTTCATTAAGTCTAAAACTTAGAAAATATGTGGCAATATTTATACCACATTAATCTTAATGCTTTTGTACAGTATCTCTATCTACAATTTTAATGCATGTAGTAGCCTATTTAAACGAAGTTAATATCTTATCTAATGTCGGGAAATTCATGAATTGTACTGCTTAAGCAGTTATCAGCAGTGCTAATTTCTCAGTTAATATTTAATTTTAATTTTTCACAGTCGTCATGTTCTGTCAATAAATTTTTAACCCAAGCACTGAGAAAACTGGGCAATACATTTTCAGTTTTAGAACATGTCATAATAACAAATGTAAAAAACATTACAGTAGGAGCTTCAAGTACAAGTGTTTCTAAAAGTTTGCTCTGTTCTATAAAGACATGTAGAAGACGTTTTTTAATGCAGGATACTAGATTTTTCTCATTGAATAATGGTGAATTTCCCTTCTACAGGTATCTTGCATTGAAACTTATGATTACCAATGGGGGCATCAACCCTCTCAAAGAACAACCCATCATTTCTGGATTCTAGTCTTCATCTATGGTACAGTATTATTTCCAGGCCAGTACCCCATTGTGACGGAGTACTTCTGGTAATTGCTTTGCAGTTAGTTTAGGAACCGACTCAATTTATATTTAGACTGCTTTCATTGGAATGACGACTGGGGTGAAATACTGAAGCCTGCCCACAGGTAGCAACAGCAGTATCAAGGAATTGCTGACCACCTTTTCACCATTTAAATCTGACAGACCACAAAAATAATAAAACTTGCAAAAGTGGATGTGCCCAGATCATATTTACTCCTCTAAAACAAAAACTACCTCTAATTATTCCCCAAATCAAAAACATCAGTAGCAGCTACCAAGAGGGTTCAATAGCAAAAATTAAAGCTGCTTTGATTAGCAGTTTGTAAAATATTTCCTTAATGATCTGGGGGATGGTGGGTTGAGGGAGTGTGATTGTAAAAGTCTTTATGGTCTTGTTTAGTTATCCTGTTGTTGGAATGACTGTTCATGTTCGGGTGACTGAAGGACTTTGCATTAACTCTGTTCAGGTCGGGATCTGTTCCTGAGTTCACCAGAATCTGCTTGTAGTAGATATGAGTTCTTGAGCCCCTTGCATTATTCCATGCTTCAGGTTTTCCAGGCTAGGGAAGGAGCTTTGCATTTTAGTTCCTTTCTGGCATTATGGGCAATGCATTGCATGTCAGTGTAGTGTGGGTCTGTGCATGTTGAACTATAATGCTTAGACTTCCCAATCAATTGCATCTTAGTACATCATCAAGGATATTCAATTTCACCGATTCTAAAATGATGGTCTCACGTCTCCCCTCTCCCATCTGGCAGAAGTTGCAAAACCCTGAAAGCACACTCTACCAAGGCTCAAGGACAGCTTCTATTCCACTGTTTTCAGTTTCTTGAATAGACCCCTTGTATGATAAAATGGACTCTTAACCTCACAATCTACCTCGTTATGATCTTGCACTTTACTGTTTACCTGCAGTGCATCTCTTTGGTAGTTTTTACATTTTAATCTGCATGAGAGTTCCCCACAATTATATAGTGCTCTGGTGAGTGCTGTGTTCAAGTTTGATCCCTTACTTGGGGAATATAGGATATACCTGATATTTGGGATGACAGAGTTTACAGCAATGAAGCAACAGACTGGTTCTTGAGATGGTGGGTCTCATCCTAGACTACTAGTGAAGGCTAAGATAGTATCATGTAGAATTTGGAAAGAAGAGAAGCGAAGCTCACATAATTACCTGTTGATACAAGAAGCTGTTTCCCTTGGCGAAGGAATCAGAAGTAGAGGTGATTGACCCAAAGATAAAGAGCACTTGGGACCAAAATGAAAAGGAACTTCTTCAGTCAAAGGATGATGAATCTTTGAATTTCTCTCCCACAGAGGCAGGGGAAAGCCAGTCATTGACTACATTCATAGGTTACTGTACATTAAGGCAATTGAGAGAGACTGGGATTGGGCAGGAGAATTATGTTGAGGTATAAGTTCATCAATGATCTTGTTGTAAATGACAGAGCAAGCTTGAGGGAGCAAAACTTGCTTCTAGTTGTAACGTTCTTCCGGCATACTCTGATGCTAATGCTGGAAACCTCAAAGCAGTCAAGATTTGGGTTCAAGTTCATGGAATTCTGCTTGAATTAGATTTGCACAGCACTTAAAAGATTTCTTGTTGACAATCAAAGACTCAAATACACAAATCTCATTTTATTCTCCCCATGTACCCATTAACTCCCTCCAGGTTTTAGCACTCCCTTACATGGTAGGGGCAATTACTTAACCCACACATCTTCGGGATGAGGGAATAAACTGAATCACTGGGAAGAAACCACGGAGTCAATGATGTAAATTCTTCATTGATGGCATCAGAGATCAGGATTGAATCCAGATCACTGGAGCTGCGACATAGCAGATCTACCAGTCTATAGGGACCACTAAGTCAATTGCACTTTGTCTATTGTCGAACATCACAAAGAACTATAATTTTCTTCACAGAGCTGGTAATTTGGGAAGGAGTTGACGCTTGGAAATATAACTACTCAGATACAAATTTGACATGGGAAGATGCCAGGGAATACTGCCAAAAATCCTTCACTGACCTGGTTGCAATTCAGAACCAAGAAGAAATTAATCATCTAAATCAGATATTACCAAGAAATCCAACATACTACTGGATTGGAATAAGGAAGATTGCTGGTGTTTGGACCTGGGTTGGAACAAATAAATCACTGGACAAGAAAGCAGAAAACTGGGCGGAAGGAGAACCAACTTCTGGGGGAGAGGATTGTGTGGAAATCTATATAAAGAGACAGAAAGAAGCAGGAAAATGGAACAATCATAGCTGCAACAAAATGAAAGCAGCAATTTGCTATTTAGGTAAGCTAAAAATGTTCTCAGAGTTTGGTAAATGTGATGAGTACTTCCTAAGAATTTAATGTCTGTACAGCTCCAAGTCCTAACTAACGGCACAACTGAAATACTCAATGAAAAGTCCCGGAATAGTAAAGTTGTCTTTTCTGATTTCTGAATATACATTGAACCCAGGAACACCACCCCACTATTAATGATTCAGGAACAGCTTCTTCCCCTCTGCCATCCGATTTCTGAAGGGGCATTGAACCCATGAACACTATCTCATTACTTTTCTTTATTTCCATTTATTGCATTACTTATTTAATTGAACTATTATATATTTTTTCAGTAATTCATGGTTTTTCTCTGTTATTATGCAATGCCAGGTGACTAGAAGTGATTCAATTTTTATATTTGCACTACTTATTTAATTCATTATATATATGTATATATGCAATTCACGGCTTTTCTCTCTCTATCACTATGTATTTCATCGTACTGCTGCCACAAGGACAACAAATTTCGCGACATATGCCAGCCATATTAAGCCTTTTTCTGATTCTGATTCTCTTTCCTCAACTCTCTGGAGGCACTAATCTGGACATTTACTATCATGAAAAATAAATGATAGCAACTCAGCAGCCCTTTTTACATACCACTTTACCGGAAAATTTACCTAAAAGTTTAATCTACACCTCCTTACGTTGTAACAGATATCATATTATTGAGACTATCATCTTTGACTAAAAAGTTAGATATTGTCTAAATCCATGAATAAAACAAATAAATTATTTGAAGTGCTAAGACACCACATTTATAAATATCTAAATATATTCTCTCGGTCTCTGTGGAGCAGGTTAAAATTTTTAAGATAGTGCCTACTGACAACTTAATCATGTTGTCTTAATATAACAAAATCATCATGAAGCAGGGCTAATCTCTAAATTCATAATGAATTATCTTCTAAAGCTTATTTACCACAACCTGATTGCCTACAGCCTGATTATCAGTTCATTTTCAGTAAAGTGAGGAAATAGTTAATCGTTTTCAACCATTTTGCTTTGTGGTTACGACACATCATGTCTAAATAGGTGAAATCACTGCTAAATCTTTCTGAAAAAATATTCTTAAAGTCAGTGATGAGTGAAACCACTGTACATTTAAGAATATGCAAGGGATTTATTTATAAACGAAGTCATCAATCCAGATGTAAATCTTTGTTGTACCTGCAAGGAAGTGAAACTGCCAAGGTAGTTAAATAAACTTGCACATTTCTGAGGGAATCTTTCTCTGCATTCGGCATTGTTACATGCAGCCAGTCAGCAAACGCCCAGTTGCTGCTATCCTGCATTTTAAATATCAATTTGCCATTTCCACAAACTCTGTCCTGGGAGGCAGCAGACTTTGCAAGGTGCAATATCTGGGCAGACTAGAACATGCTTCATCCATGAAATGAAACTTTTGACAGCCTACTAAGACCTGCCATAAACTTTGGTGGCTGTCAGAATTGTGAAAGATTTTGAATGTTCCAAAGGAAAATTGAAAATTTATTTAAAAATCAATGAAACAAAAAAAAATTAAAACCAATTACCTAATCTAAATGAATTTAAAAGTATGCAAGCTACCAATCCACCAGTACACTGGACTTGCTGCCCCTCTCTATCCCGATCTAACATATCACAGCTTCAGGGGCTGTGAGTTCCTGCTCCATGACTGGACTCTGAGGCAATGAATGTCAGAACACAAATGGTGAGATCCCTGTTTAGAAGAGACAGTGGGTTTAGCTTGCAGTGATAAATTCTTACAATCTGGCACTACATTGAACCCAGGAGATGACATGAATTCCTGAATAGAATAACTAAATATCATGTTGGCGTTACAAAACCTTACCGGTGAACTGCAGAGGCATCTAATACCTCCAACCAGCTTCAGCTGCATACTGCAGTTAGTACAGCTGCTGCCTCACAGCCTCCACAATATGGGTTCAATCCTCACCCTCGATGCCGTCTGGGAACGTGGGTTCCTTTGGGTTCTCTCTTTTCCCACATCCCAAAGATTTGTGGACTGTGGGTTAATTGGCCACTGTAAATGGCTTCAACTGTGATAGGTGATTGAATCAAGATGGAATGAATGGGATTCCAGTGATTCCTGTAGATGGTCTCTTGATGGTAGCCTAGACTCGATGGGCTGAAAGGGCTATCACCATATTTTATTATAAGGACTCCAAAGAATATGGGCCCCTGAGCACAGACACCAGGAGACTCAGGGTAAAAAGCAGGAAACCTCACAATTTTCTTTTACTTAAATCAATGCTAAAGACTCAGTTGGTCACATTCTTGGGCTTTATCCAAAACTTGCCTCTATTACCCAATTTCAAGCATATTAGAGCCTAACACAATGGTGTCAAAATAAAACACACAAATCTGTTCTGTGAATCATAGCAAATAAATGCCATCCTTATCCTCCAGCTGGGCATCAAGTACCACGAACCACCGAAGGAGACATCAGTTTATGCTGTTTTCATTTGGGTATTAAACCAGTTTTGCTTAAATAAAATAATTCTTTTGCTTATGTAGCAAAACAGATCCATAACAATCCATTACCACTCATTTTGACATCCTTAAGTAAATTTTGTAGGTTTATACCACATCACTAAAATCGAGGTAATACCAAAATCCAGTATTTGTGACAAGGATGTGTGGTTCTGGCCCCAGTGGAGAAGGAGGGACACTGACTTTTAATAAGAAATGCGCAGAATTAACAGAAAAAATATATACACGCTAGGCCAACAGGGCCTTTAACTAAAACTTTCAAGTCAAAAGCTAACATCGACAATGCGGCGCGGAACCAGTAACTTGACACGAAATAAAAACCGCTCCTTTACAGCATAAACCTAAACGGTGGTCTTCTTTCCCGGAAGAAGGGCAAAAGGTGAGCAGGAAGCGTTGACATTGCTGTGGTTTTGGTCAAATTTCGACAAGACAGAAACGAAAGGAGGGGAGTTAAATAAAACCACAATGAAACACTAATTGACCTCGTTCCGCAACACTCCTGCGAGGGCGCCCAGACCCCGCCATTGTGACAAAATGTATACCAACTTACACTGTATCAGCGGCTGAAGACTTTTTGATTTTTTTTTTCAAAATTAACTTCTGGAATGATGAGCGGTGTATCCACCGGCAGGCTGGTGGCTGGGTGGAGGAGCGATGCCGTCCGGCGGGCTCACCTAGCACTTTAGAGCCGGGGCGTTGTCCACCCGGGCAGGCCGTGGGAGGCTGAGATCTCCCGCGCCGCTGCTGTCTAAAGGTGCCATGCTGGAGGACAAGCGAGTCTGGCTGATGTAAACGTCCACACACATACGATAATGTGAGGAAAATCGCGTAAGTACTTCTGTGAACGACCATTCTGAGACTCTGTTGCTTTCTTCGATAGCCTCATGCAAGCCTAACTCCTGTAATAATCGAGGAGAATGTGTGGAAACTGTCGGAGATTACAAATGCCTTTGCGATGAAGGGTTCTATGGCTCGCGGTGTGAATCGGGTGAGTTGTTGAACAGGTGGATGGACATTGTTAAATCTCACTTTAGGCGTTGCGTTTAACATTCTAAGGCTTCGAGGGAATCAGACAGTGTGGCCCGCTCCCTCCAACGGGGAGTGAAGACTGATGTAAAAGAAATAATGGGATTCTGAGAAGGATTATTTATCTGGTAAAGTTTAGAGATCGGGAAGATATCCGTCAGCAGCTCAGTTGAACAACGATGAGAAGACTAAATTAGATGCTGGTGGGTGGGGGAGGTCAGGGTGAAGGAGCAAAAACATCGACTGCTAACATTTATGGAAAACAGACCACTGGAAGCTGATTAGAAGGGGGTCGACATAATCAGATTTGGAATGTGGCAATGAGGTCGCTGGCCAGGTCTTATCAGGAGGGCAGTCTTTGTGTTGGAATTGGGAAGTAATCCAATGATGAATCAGCACGTTCAGGTTATGAATCGTCAGTTTGATTCTTTGACAGTGCGCGGAGCTCTCTAAACATCTCAAGGCTTATAGTTCTAGTCATCATTGTAGATCTTGAAATCTATGCTTGTTTGGATGAAAATTGTTGATCTGCCCTTGAATAAAATATTAATCTGAATATTTGGATGTTACATCACAGCAATTTTTTTAAATCACTGACAACTACTTTTATTATTTCATTCCATAACTGATATACTATTGTCATATTTCCTGGCTAGTTAAGCAATGTGCCTCTTTGAGTGCTCCTGTCCAAGCAAAAATGCTGTGCAGCCACCCTCTGGGAAACTTCAGCTTCAACTCCACGTGTGACTTCCACTGCATGGCAGGGTTCACACTGCAAGGGTCACAGAGTCTCCAGTGCACGGCGGCAGGACAATGGACAGCAGAGACACCCAGCTGTGAAGGTAAAAGGTCAAGCACGATCCATCATCAGAAACTTTGACAATTTTGTAAGGGAGAAAGAAGCACGTTACTCACTAGATTTCGATCAGATTTCTTTTTGTTTCAGCTGTAGAGTGTGGAAATCTGGAGATTCCAGAGAAAGGATACATGAACTGCTCTCACCCCTTCAGAGATTTCAGTTACAAGTCAGTGTGTACGTTTAGCTGTGATAAAGGATTTCATCTCGGTGGATTAGACAGCATTCAGTGTGGAACATCTGGACAATGGAACGGGCAGAAACCCACCTGTGAAGGTACAGTCTGTTACCAGAACAATAATTCTCCCCCAATCCCATCATTGTACTGTAGATCTTCAAATCTATGTGCTTAGATAGAAATTGTTTATCTGTCATAAGGTGGGTGTTGAGAGAGGACCCAAATGCAAGACACTGACACTGACATACTAGGGACAGGACTAGGTGTATCAAGAAAGCAAGGGAAGTGGGGAAGAAACAACACTGGACAAGACACAGGCCCTGGACGAGACTAGGATACAGGGCCTGGGCTAGGACTAGACTGGGAAAGCAGGGCCTGGAAGAGGAACTAGGAACTGAAACCTGGACAAGGACTCCGAACCAGAGACTGGACAGGGACCTGGAACATGGGTCTTGACTCAGGATCGGACTCTGGATCCAGGCGAGGACTAGACGTGACAAGGCAACAGGACTGGACATGGGGGCAGGACACGGGGCTCCAGGGCTGGACGAGGACATGAAGTTCAGACTTGGTCTTGATCGAGGGAGAGCAAAGCAGAAGCGGGGAGAGGCATAGCTGGACACGGACACTGGCCCTGGATGAGACCAGGACTCAAGATCTGAGCTACGACTTGGACCTGGACACGGACTGGACCCTCCTCAGAGCCTGAGACTTGGGCTGGACTTGGACACGGAACAACAAACAACGACAGTCCATTCAAGTAGTGCAAACGGCCTGCCTACTGAGCTGAATACAAGACGACAAAAACAACCACAGTCCATTCGAATCTCAGCTTGGAGAAGCAGCAACCGGACCAGCAAAACTCAGATGGCCATGGAAACGACAGAATTCGTACCTTTTGCTCGGAGTGGCGCAAACGGCAGTCAACTCAGCTGGTCACGAAAACGACCGAATCCATAACGCAGCCCCGGGTAGCGAAGCCACTAAGAGTCCACAATGAACAGGGACCCGAATCGGGCACAACTGCACTTGCTCAGGAGCCAGTCCCGCCCGGGAGTTCTGACGGAAGTTACTGCCGAGGTAACAGTCGGGGATATGGAAGGGACGATCCAGCCCCTGCTGGATCGTCAGCAAAGACAGCCTGACTTACCCCACAGAGGCAAGGACAGGATACTGACAAGACAAACCCCACAGAGGCAAGGACAGGATACTGACTAGACAAACCAGCACCTACACTCGAACCCAGAGCCACTTATATTCCCGGTCTCAAGATGAGAATCAGGTGCCTATGATTAAGCCCAAATGAAACAAGGGACAGCCGGAAGACCCAGAGTCTGGAGTCCACGGACCGGACCATGAACCGGAACGCGGACTTTACGGACTAGACCATGACATTATCTGGCCTTGAATAACGCCAGCTAGTGAAGAATATAAAACATTCATCTTCTCAATACTTAGATGTTAGATCACAGCAATTCTTTTTACCATTGACAACTCACTCTTACTATTTCATTACATAACTGATATATTATTGTCACATTTCCTGGCTAGTTAAGCAGTGTGCCTCTTTGAGTGCTCCTGTCCAAGCAAAAATGCTGTGCAGCCACCCTCTGGGAAACTTCAGCTTCAACTCCACGTGTGACTTCCACTGCATGGCAGGGTTCACACTGCAAGGGTCACAGAGTCTCCAGTGCACGGCGGCAGGACAATGGACAGCAGAGACACCCAGCTGTGAAGGTAAAAGGTCAAGCACGATCCATCATCAGCAACTTTGACAATTTTGTAAGGGAGAAAGAAACACGTTACTCACTAGATTTCGATCAGATTTCTTTTTGTTTCAGCTGTAGAGTGTGGAAATCTGGAGATTCCCGAGAAAGGATACATGAACTGCTCTCACCCCTTCAGAGATTTCAGTTACAAGTCAGTGTGTACGTTTAGCTGTGATAAAGGATTTCATCTCGGTGGATTAGACAGCATTCAGTGTGGAACATCTGGACAATGGAACGGGCAGAAACCCACCTGTGAAGGTACAGTCTGTTACCAGAACAATAATTCTCCCCCAATCCCATCATTGTACTGTAGATCTTCAAATCTATGTGCTTAGATAGAAATTGTTTATCTGTCATAAGGTGGGTGTTGAGAGAGGACCCAAATGCAAGACACTGACACTGACGTACTAGGGACAGGACTAGGTGTGACAAGAAAGCAAGGGAAGTGGGGAAGAAACAACACTGGACAAGACACAGGCCCTGGACGAGACTAGGATACAGGGCCTGGGCTAGGACTAGACTGGGAAAGCAGGGCCTGGAAGAGGAACTAGGAACTGAAACCTGGACAAGGACTCCGAACCAGAGACTGGACAGGGACCTGGAACCTGGGTCTTGACTCAGGATCGGACTCTGGATCCAGGCGAGGACTAGACGTGACAAGGTAACAGGACTGGACGTGGGGGCAGGACACGGGGCTCCAGGGCTGGACGAGGACATGTTCAGACTTGGTCTTGATCGAGGGAGAGCAAAGCAGAAGCGGGGAGAGGCGTAGCTGGACACGGACACTGGCCCTGGATGAGACCAGGACTCAAGACCTGAGCTACGACTTGGACCTGGGCACGGACTGGACCCTCCTCGGAGCCTGAGACTTGGGCTGGACTTGGACACGGAACAACAAACAACGACAGTCCATTCAAGTAGTGCAAACGGCCTGCCTACTGAGCTGAATACAAGACGACAAAAACAACCACAGTCCATTCGAATCTCAGCTTGGAGAAGCAGCAACCGGACCAGCAAAACTCAGATGGCCATGGAAACGACAGAATTCGTACCTTTTGCTCGGAGTGGCGCAAACGGCAGTCAACTCAGCTGGTCACGAAAACGACCGAATCCATAACGCAGCCCCGGGTAGCGAAGCCACTAAGAGTCCACAATGAACAGGGACCCGAATCGGGCACAACTGCACTTGCTCAGGAGCCAGTCCCGCCCGGGAGTTCTGACGGAAGTTACTGCCGAGGTAACAGTCGGGGATATGGAAGGGACGATCCAGCCCCTGCTGGATCGTCAGCAAAGACAGCCTGACTTACCCCACAGAGGCAAGGACAGGATACTGACAAGACAAACCCCACAGAGGCAAGGACAGGATACTGACTAGACAAACCAGCACCTACACTCGAACCCAGAGCCACTTATATTCCCGGTCTCAAGATGAGAATCAGGTGCCTATGATTAAGCCCAAATGAAACAAGGGACAGCCGGAAGACCCAGAGTCTGGAGTCCACGGACCGGACCATGAACCGGAACGCGGACTTTACGGACTGGACCATGACATTATCTGGCCTTGAATAACGCCAGCTAGTGAAGAATATAAAACATTCATCTTCTCAATACTTAGATGTTAGATCACAGCAATTCTTTTTACCATTGACAACTCACTCTTACTATTTCATTACATAACTGATATATTATTGTCACATTTCCTGGCTAGTTAAGCAGTGTGCCTCTTTGAGTGCTCCTGTCCAAGCAAAAATGCTGTGCAGCCACCCTCTGGGAAACTTCAGCTTCAACTCCACGTGTGACTTCCACTGCATGGCAGGGTTCACACTGCAAGGGTCACAGAGTCTCCAGTGCACGGCGGCAGGACAATGGACAGCAGAGACACCCAGCTGTGAAGGTAAAAGGTCAAGCACGATCCATCATCGGAAACTTTGACAATTTTGTAAGGGAGAAAGAAGCACGTCACTCACTAGATTTCAATCAGATTTCTTTTTGTTTCAGCTGTAGAGTGTGGAAATCTGGAGATTCCCGAGAAAGGATACATGAACTGCTCTCACCCCTTCAGAGATTTCAGTTACAAGTCAGTGTGTACGTTTAGCTGTGATAAAGGATTTCATCTCGGTGGATTAGACAGCATTCAGTGTGGAACATCTGGACAATGGAACGGGCAGAAACCCACCTGTGAAGGTACAATTAGATAAAATAGAAGTAAATTATTTTAAATGTGTATAGAAAATTGTACAATTTTATTAGCTCAACTAAATGTGTGCTCAGTTGAAATGTATTCTTCAGCTATGCAGTATACAACTCTGGAGTTTTGTGGACAAGGAATCAGCAATTGCACAGATTCAACTGGAGAATTCAATGATAGCTTAACAGACAGCCTTTGTAGAAGTGCAAGATCTGAGCTTTGTGGACCAGGCACACAGGAGACCAGACCTGTGGGAAATTGGACAACACAGTCCCCCACCACTAAAGGTACTTAAAATTAGGATAGCATCTAGAGTTTGTGAAGCCAGAGGTTATCCATTATGTTAATTTAGCCAGATATATTGTATACATCTTCAAATATACAAAGGATGCCTCCATTGCTCAGGGTCGACCATGGAAGTTACATCCTAGCTGTCAAAGTTTGATACGCAAGCCAGTACACAGGCCAGGGCACTATGATATGTAGTGGAAGCTGTTGCCCATGCAGCAGTTTCCCCCTCTCTACGCAGCTGATGAATCCAAAGGAACAGCAGAAACCAATGTAGTTTGGTCTAGGAGCTGCCTGTCAGCATTGAACTCAATGCAGGATTGCCTTAGGGACTCCAGCTCCAGATTTTTCCTAAGGATTTACTCCCAAAACTTTCACCATAAATGCGTATAGCTGCAAGGCAGCTGAGGTTTGAAATCAGAGTTTTCTTTCTCCTAGATGAGCTGCCAACCACACTGATGAGCCCCATCAGCCCGGTGACTGGTTTTAAGGCACCAATAACTCGCTTTGCCCCTTCTCCTGTCAGTAGAAACAGTTCCACTGGGCTTAGTAGCTAGGCCATATCTGAAGGCGAAGAGCTGGACTTGATTGTCAGAGGGTATTTGAGATGCATGCCACTGGGAGTATGCATTTTCCCACTACCACCCCCAGCTATAACAACCTTAAGCTCCCAAGTGTACAAAACATTCTAATATAAAAACAAATCGGCAAAAATACTCAGGGTACTGATGAAAAGTTATTGACCGAAAAATATTAACTCAGTTTTTCTTTCTCCACAAGTTTGGTCTTACTTGCTGAGTATTTCAAACATTTTGTTTTTATTTTGAGATTGTCAGCATCATCAGAATTTTGTCTTATATTTCAGAATGTACATTTCTGTTTTAAAATGTGAAACAGTAACTTTTCCCACAGGTTGATGGGCTGGAAAATAACTTGCTTGCACGAGTTGGTCTCTGTGGGAATGGTAAAATACAACAGTGCCACAATTGGGGGATTTCTTCTGAGGCATTTCACTTGAGGGCACTCATTACTAGTGATCCAGCCCAGATCATGTAAGGAATTAAGAAACTACATTCTTGAACTGAATCAAAGGGATTGACATTAGACTAAGCTGCTAACCCTATACAATTAAAAAATCTATCAAAAGTAGTTCAGAAGGGAAGTCTGGAGCTCAGCAAGTAATTTGGAAAGTAGATAAATAAAACTCACAGTATATTACAAAGGCACTACTTGAAATGGGGATGTGACATGACTACTCTGATACTTGGTTTCTAAGTCTTCAACTAGAAGAAATGATTTCACAAGTGGTACAAGTAAAATTGCCTTGATGTAAGGGAACAAAGTGCAAAAGTAGTCAGGAGAGTCATGTTAAACCTTTGTGACCAGAACCATGATAATGACCAACTATCATGGTGGAGTCACTTGGTTGGCAAAGTCTTGTCAATCTTGGCCAGTGCAAGCATACAACATAAATTCAACCTTACTGCTGTACATTTCACTGTCTCTAGGAATCCAAGATGAAGAAGTTTAAATCCTATGGACAAATCTCAATATTAGTACCTGTTATTAATTACTAATGTACAGCAGGTTATTAATTATTTCAGTTCAATGAAGTGGGCTTATCTGTCTGCTACGCATGATGTTGCATTTTCCTGTTTTCATTCATTCTCTAGTTTTAACACTTTGTTTTGACAGTTTATATTTTTGACAAAATGTGGGAACCACAAAAGGCCACAGTAGCAGCTGTGGGAACAGCATTTGCACTGCTGCTTCTGTCATTTGTAGTTTGGGGTATTATACGTCGTTATAGAAAAGGTAAGAGTTTAATCAATAATTCCAAGTTTTTTTCTTATTGTTTGCCTGTTGTTTTCTTTGTCACTTATGGAACCCAGACAGAAAGGTGAATTTGAGCCAAGATGAGATCAGCCATGGAGTTAGTAAATGATACAGAACATTTGAGCGACATTATGGCATCCTTGCGAGGGAATAGCCTGGCCCTCCTCACCAGTAAAAGAAAGAAAAAATGAAATCATCAAAATGGTTTGAGGAACTAGTTATTGCATTTTGATGCTGATGGTGAATAGTCATTGAGATCATTCCTTAATTACCATCCCCTTTGCTCTAAAGGTGACTTCATGTTTTCAGTAGTGGCTGCAAAGTCTGGGGAGGTTTGCTTCAACTAAAGATTTTCATGGCTTGTGGCAATGTACTTAGAGCATTTGCAAATCAGAGGACTGAGAACATGCTATAAACAAAATACTTGGCTTTCACCAATTTCAATAGATTTAAGTAAAATGAGGGGTTCTTGTCAAATGTATCCAATTATTTGTTTGGCTAATTGGATCTATTATGTCTGGCTAGAGACATGGAATAACTTGCTTTAGAGTACCAACTAGGAGTGAGGAAGAAAGACTATTCTGTGCTGCCATTGTGTGTAACACATTGCCCCGAGAGCGTCAGTGACAGAAGTCTGCAATCAGCCAACTCAGCTGCAATCTTGACAGCAGAATGGACTGTGACACAGGAGGGGATGATGTGAATGACAACAAAATTAAATTATGTCGGCATTGATAGAGCAACAGCAAACATATCAATAGTGACATTCATTTTCTTTTACAGCAAAACAAGAGAAAAATCCACTTGCAAGGTAATCTTTTGTTTTCACTACCAAGCTGGTAATATTTAGGAGTCTATGTTGCTGGGAGATACTCTAAATTACCACAGGTAATTTAGAAACTAGGACGTGCTGCCTATGATCTTTCAGCCATTAGCAGCAGGACAATGTGGGCAGTCAACTCATGTGATGTCCTTCCAAAAGACAAAGAGGTCACGACCCCCTTACATTTCTTCAGTAAAAGGAAGGAAAGTGGAGAAAATAAACCTTCAATTCTCTTGTGAAAGATCAAGTACCGTAACATTTCTTCCAGGCCTTTCAAATGCCTTACTGAATTCCATATCCAATACATCTACTACTCTACCTTCATCAATGTGCTTAGTCACATCCTCAAAAAATTCAGTCAGGCTCGTAAGGCACAACCTGTCTTTCACAGAGCCATGCTGATTATTCTTAATCATATTATGTTTCTCCAAATGTTCATATATCCTGCCTCTCAGGATCTTCTCCATCAACTTACCAACCACTGAAGTAAAACTCAGATGCCTTATAAGAATATGTGAAAAGGTCTTTGCAAATTTCATGACAGTCTCAAAAAACAGTTTAAATGCATGTTGGATCCCTGACTTTATAAATAGAAGAATAAAATATAGGAAGAAACAAATAGTTTTACAAACTTTTATAGAACAAGTTTGGCTACAAATGGAATATTATATCCAGTTCCAGGCTTAAACTTTTGGAATGATATGAAGCTTCAGATAGGGTAGATTAGAGAGAGTTTATAAGGGATTTCAGGTTACTTGGTTAAACTAGAGAATCTGGAGGTTTACTCTTTTGAACAGAGGAGTTTATGGGGTTCAAATGGGATAATGAAAGAAATTGGAGAAAATGTGCTTATTGGCAGAAAGCTTCAAAAAGACAAGGAACATAGGATGAGTGTGATTGAAAAAAAAACATGAAGGAAAGTCTTTTTTATAGATTGAACAGTTAGGGTTTGCAACAAAGAGTGGCACAGGCAGATTCCATTCTAACATTCAAAAGCCAGGTGATAAGGTATCTGAAATAATTTACGGGGCTACAAGATGGATGTGGGACTAGCAGGATTGCTCTTGCATGGAATGGAAGGATGGAATGGCCTCCTCTCCCATTTTGTGATTCTATTCAGTGAATCATCCTTTTTGCATCCTGGTTTGCTATATTTAATTCTAAACTGAGATTTGCTCTTCAGTCTGCTTGACGATGTCACTTTGCTAGATGACAACAATCAGCATTGGAATAGGAAATACTTCTTTCAGACCTTGGAGGGCAGCATTTATTGTGATCAGAAACATGTTACTGCCTCATCGTTGACCTGAAAATACAGGGAAACACATAATATAGATAGGAGTCATTTTAAAACACAGAAACAGTGTTATATGCAAATCATTTTGGTGTATGTCAATTCTTGCATATTCATTATAAGCATATGCTCAACTTCAAATATTTCACTTTTGTGTACAGAAATGAAGACAATTTGGAAACAACTGCAGTTTAATTGTGGGATGCTTTAGATTGCTGAATTACCTTTGAGTGTATAATGAAAAGTCAGTGGCATCAATGACTTCTTAAAACTGATAAGACGCAAAGTGCGTTTCGTGAGACCTCACATCGCATTGAAACTGTATGGAAACAATCTCAACATGATACCAAAAATTGACAGTGATTTAAGCTTGGAAGTCCTAGAAAGTTTTTTTGAAGACTAGTACCGACCCTGAAAACAAACCAACGAATCCCATCCATCATTAAATTAACTCTAATGAGATGGTGGAAATCTTCGGTAAGTTTTATAAGATTGCTCCAGAACCTTCATGCCTACTGTCAATGTGCCTTGATAAAAATAAACATTTTAAAATGCATATAATGAAAGAAGGGAGCAACCAAGTACTTCTCATTAATATCATGGATCCAAAGCAACTATGCCTTTTAAAATTGTACTATTTAAATTTTGTGCTAATTAGAGACTCACAAGGGAATAATTGTGGGGTTTATGAATACTTCACCCTTTTATGAGGCAAGTGATTTATAAGAACCCAACCCTAGTTTGACCCAGGAACGACAAAGGATACTTTCTAGATAAGGGGTCTGAAACATATTGTTGCATTTCAGCATTCATACATACTGTAAATACATTGAGACAGTACCCTGTATTCTAGGGACAGCATGTTCTGTACGTTATTTCTCTAGCACTAAGTATTCTTTACATTCAATAATAATTGATTCATATAAAGATAGCACATGTAAGAACAACAAAATGCTGCATTACATGATCTGTTCTGGCAAACAGCTCAAAAACACATGATCGAGAATACTGTGTTACATTTTGATGGTTCTTCTATTAAAAAACATGTTATCAATATTATATCAGAGATTGTTCTAAGTTACATTTTTATATTGGATATGGCGTATCACAGAATAGTACTAACACAAATTTCAGGCGTTTGGAGTTGTGCCAGCTAGTAATATAATAGTCACAGTAAAAATTAGCCCAGCACACACAAAGTGCTGGTGGAACACAACAGGCCAGGCAGCATCTATAGGAAGGATATTCCTGTAGATACTGCCTGGCCTGCTGTGTTCCACCAGCATTTTGTGTGTGTTGCTTGAATTTCCAGCATCTGCAGATTTCCTCGTGTTTGCTTTTAAAATTTAGCTCAGTTCGAGTTTTAATGCAGCTCATATATGCAATGTCAAGACACCACCACCTATCTGTTAATGCTGTATTAACAGAAAGTGAGATGCTGTAAGAACAAAAAGAGAGTAAATACCAAAACGGAAATTCACCAGCAGAAAACCAGGGTTTAGAATCACTCATTTTACATCATATATGCTAGTAACATTGAAAAAAATAAAAACAAAAATATATTACAATAGCTAAAATATAAGGATATAACAATAGCAACATAATGAACAGAAAACTGTAATAACTAATTTAAGAATCCCTAAAAATATAAAAAAGTATTAATAACTCCTAAAAGATTTCCTCTGGTAATAGACACCTGAGAAAAAGCCTCCATTTATACCTCTTATAATTCTATGAACCTCTGTAACAAATCCCCTCAGCTTTCTAAGCTCCAGAGAAAACATTCCAATTTTGTTCAACCTTTCCTAAGAGCTAATACTATCCAATGCTGGTAATATCTCCTCTTTACACACTTCACAACCTCCTCATTCTTCCTGTAATGGGGAAGACTAAAACTGCACACGATACTTGAAATGTGGCCGAACCCAGGTTTAATACAGCTGCAAGACTTCGACTCAATGCCCTGACTGATGAAAGTAATAACGCCACACACCTTCTTTACCATCCTATCTACTCGTGAGTTGATGATCTTGCAGCAGCCATTAATATTATCTCAGTATGTGTCCCTGGAAAGAGCATGTGGGACACAGAGGTTCAGTGGAAGAGACATTGTGGTGACACCCTTGCCGTGAAACCATCAGTTGTGGAATTAGAGTAGGTAATAATAAAATGCCCATCACAATACTGATTAATATGGGACAAATTGTACAAGGCCAAATTTGGAGTATCGTGTACAATTCTGGTCACTGAATTATAGGAAAGATGTCAACAAATTAGAGAGAGTACAGAGATTTACTAGAATGTTACCTGGGATTCAGCACCTAAGTTACAGAGAAAGGTTAAACAAGTTAGGTCTTTATTCTTTGGGGCATAAAAGGTTGAGGGGGGGACTTGATAGAGGTATTTAAAATTGAGGGGGATAGAGTTGACGTGTAGGCTTTTCCCATTGAGAGTAGGGGAGATTCAAACAGGAGGACATGAGTTGAGAGTTAAGGGGCAAAAGTTTAGGGGTAACATGAGGGGGAACTTCTTTACTCAGAGAGTGGTAGCTGTGTGGAACAAGCTTCCAGTAGAAGTGGTAGAGGCAGGTTTGGTATTGTCATTGAAAAAAAAATTGGATAGGTATATGAACAGGAAAGGAATGGAGGATTTTGGGCTGAGTGCAGGTCAGTGGGACTAGGTGAGAGTAAGCGTTTGGCACGGACTAGAAGGGCCAAGATGGCCTGTTTCCGTGCTGTAATTGTTATATGGTTAAATATGGTTATAAATGGATCACCCTACTTAACTCCTCTATGATAGCTTATTTTCAATAAAAATAAACAGATTCTTTCATAGGTCTGAAAAAAGATTTGACAATAGACATGAATCCCTATCCTACCTGAAGCTTTGAAAATTAGTGATGGCTGTTATATCAAAAAAAGAAATTGCTAAGTCAAGTGTTCCTAAGAATGCAATGTTGAAGCTTTATAAGACATTAGTCAAACTACTCTTGGAGTATTTTGGGCCCTTATTTAAGGATGTAGTGGCATTGAAGAAGGTTCAGAGGAGTTTCATAGGAAGAATCTCGGGAATGAAAGGGTTAATGGTCGAGGAATGTTTGATGGCTCTGGGCCTGTACTCCTTGGAGTTTAGAAGAATGAAGGGGATCTCATTGAGACCTATTGAGTATTGAAATACCTAGAAAAGGTGGACATGGAGAGGATGTTTCCTATAGTGGGGGAGTCTAGGACCAGAGGGCACAGCCTCAGTATACAAGGATGTCCCTTTAGAACAGAGATGAGGAGGAATTTCTGTAGCCAAAGGGTAGTGAAGCTGTGGAATTCATTGCCACATGCAGCTGTGTAGGCCAAGTCATCAGATATATTTAAAGCAGAGATTAATATGTTCTTGTCTTATGGTTTAAATCCTTATGAATCTTATTGGTCTCTGTTATTAAGTTATTAAAAAGGGATTATTATAACTGGGAATAACCATCTACACATCCTTATTGCCCTAAACTGAGGGGTGATCACTTGGCCAATTGTTTGCCAAAATCCCCAACAGTACAGGGTGAAATCAGTGATGGGTTATCAATCGTTAATCTTTTTAAATTTAATTGGATCATCTGACTTGGAATGAGGACCATGTGGTTGTTTTTAGTATTGGATAGAATTGAGCTGCATCTAACCCAACAGTATGGTTTAACGCAATGATGTCCATTTTTCAAACCTCGCTCAGGGAACACTGATTGGACCAGCAGCAAGCAGCATCCTTTTTAAAAATATAAATAGTATTTAAAACCTTGGATGTGGTAAAATCCTTTATAAGGATTTAAATATCTGCTTTGTTATTAAATACAGCAAAATAAGATTTAAAATGCGCCTCCAGACTTTCTATACTAATGGGATTATTGACCTCAGATAAAACAACTAGCTGCCTCACCAAACCTTTCCTAACCTTCTTGTACAAAGTTTGAAACTGCCATATCTTAGCAACCAAATTACTCTGAAATGTGTGTTCTAAAATTATCACCAAGGAAAATCCACTTGGTTTCACATCACCACTCTGATTCTGAGCCTGCAACTATTAATGTATAACTATGGAAAATTAATTACATGTTATTTAACAACTAGTATTGTATTTTGTGGTCCTTTTTTCTCTTACCAAACATCTTACACCAATGCATCTTTTTACTAAACTTTCAAACAACAGAAACAGATCCTCCTTACCAACTCCTGAACCCATCATGATTTTGGGTATCAAGTATCCTTAGTTTTTACTGAACCCAAGTTTTTCCTAGTATCTGTAGCTCCTTAGCCCAGACAGCATTCAACTAAAGCTATTCTATACACTTTCTAAAGTTATTTTACCCTTCTTAAGAGCTGAAACACAAAATTTGAGACAATAATCCAGCTGGTACTGAGCCGTGTTAAATTTAGGTAACCATTGCTTTCAGGCTTTTGTACTGTTTCCCTCTTTATAAAGTGGAATCCTATCTCCTTCAAATATCACTAAACCCTGTCTTTACACCACATTTAACATGCTGTCATTTACCTTATGTTGTTTCTCACATTCCTCCTACCAAAATTTAACACTGATATTTTCCTTTATCAGCAATGCCTCTAGCCCGACTGAAGGTCAATTCCCCTCAATTTCACGCCAGCTTCAAATCTCAAAATCCTGTCTTCATCCACTCCATCTCTAAAATACATCACTGTTCTCTATTGTCCACCAGTCCAAAAGATCATTCCCTCTATAGTTTCCCACTTTTCTGATACTTTTAAGTCCTCCCTGCTTCTGCATATCAGACAAAAATTCATCACCACAGTATGTGTTACTACATCAAATACTCTGATTAGAAGAATATTGTCAGAGTATCCTATCAACAACATTCAAGGGTGGATAAGTTTCCTTACTAATGTAATTTCTTGAAATACTGTATTTATTAATTTATCATTGAGTACCAACCTAATTATTCAACACAATATTTCTATTTTATGTTTTTATTTGTATCAACAAAAGGAATCATATTTAATGCTTGGTGCATTTTTAGCTTTTTTGCTAACTAAAATAGGAACATACCATGGAACGCTGTTAGTTGTTAACATCTTGGGAATGATTTGGATATATTCCTCATATGTCAGTTAAATTGCATACCACGAGCTCGTGTTGTATCGAGCAAACATTATTCAAATAATTCATAAAGCTTCTTGTGTTTACAAATATATGCTAACTATAATTTTTATTCTAAAAATAAATCAGATTTAAACAAGCATTCATTATATAGTGTAGAACAATGAAATAGTTTATGAAATGAAATATTCTATGAAATATTTTGAAGTAATGGAAAATATACAATATAAAGCTTCTTTGTTTTGTCAACATAATCCAAATTTCAACAAGCAATGCTGCGAAAATCTATTTTTACACATTTTTACAGTCTACAAGACTTTACCTGTGTTATTGCATGCTACAAATATAAATACTAAATATGTGCTTAAGTATTCAACATGTAATCTAACATTTAAGAAATTATTTTCATTGTCATTATTTATACTCTGAATTAGCATGTCCTGATGAATAGTATCATACTGTTAAAGTCAATAATGTTTTGTAAATCTCTACCATTAAATCTTTTAATACAATTTATATTTAATTTTGTGACATAACTTCTTTATTGAAAATGTACCTCTCACCAACTAAACATCAAACCAATTTGGTATCAGGTGATAGCTCTGGTTTAGTAACAGCACTCTACTCTGGGTCAGAAGGTGGCAGTACAAGTACTGTTCCGGCCCACACTTCAGCGTAATGGAGTGCCATCTAGTGGATATTTGTTAAAATAGATGGGATTAAGATATTTTTATTTTCTTTGAATTTCCAATGTAACTTCTCAATGAAATGTTCCATTTGTGAAATTAAAGGTTTCTGTTAATAGTATAATATTCTTTAAAAAAAAACTGTCTCTAATATTGATTCTGGAGTGGATAGTGGGTAGCCAGTAGCTACGAAAATTGACTTTACATCCTTAAATGGAAGTGAAGTTTTGAAGGAGCAGGGCAACATTTAACTCTTCAGAAGTTCCCATTTGATTACTTCATGATAGGGACAGCCTCTCCATGTTTTTTTAAATCATTTTTGTTCTGTGTGTCGATTTTAATCTTTGGTCATGCAAACATAGAAAACCTACAGCACGATAGAGGCCCTTTGGCCCACAAAGTTGTGCTGAACATGCCCCTACCTTAGAAATTACTAGGTTTACCCATAGCCCTCTATTTTTCTAAGTTCCATGTACCTATCCAAAAGTCTCCTAAAAGAATGTTAACCTTCATGCCATATGTTTTGGTTGAGGTGAATCAAAGAGAAGAACTTGCCTGTCCATATGAAATTTATCAAGAGCTAGATGAAACCATAGGACTTTCAAGGATATTTTAATAGTTCTTGGTGTACTAAATAAAATGGCTTGCAGTACAATAGCGGATATTTAGATATATTTGCAAGGAAAATGATAACCACCTCAAGTTATTGCAGCATTCCTCAGGATCTGCAGCTTAGATTAAGATGGAACAAGGATAAAATTTTCCTCCACTTAATTATTTTTTCAGATACAATCCACTGGATGTACTATTCAACTATTCACATTTCCCACACTCATGAAATTTAAATGTTTCATTTCATCAACTCGATTCTTGTGAATCTGGAAAGCAGGAGTCACCCAACGTCCACAGGAACACTGATCACCGTACCAGTTGAAAGATCCCAGCTTGCAGTTGCATTTTGGGCAAAGCAACTGAAAAATAGCAAAATATTAAAAAGAAATTAAAACAATAATATACATGTTATCTTCCATTTAACTGACAAGAGACAATATGCCATAGGCAGGATTCAGTCATTGGGAAACCTTTCCTATTGTTTACATAGAAAGGATGAATGGATTTCTATTGTAAGACCATCTTTGTCATTAGTACAGTAGCCCAAAGTAAAATAGTTTACTTATTCAATTTGATATTACGTACTTACCTTCAGAACTATTTTAAACTGGTTTAGGTGGTCGTTCAGGCTATTTTTCTATTCTAGACTCCTGCATACTATAACGATCCTTCTAAAAGGACCCACTTTTAAAATTTCAACTCCTCCCTTCTGAATCTTCTCCACTGCTTCACATACTTCACGTTTATGCTGAGAGAGCAAACAATTTAGCAACAGAATATGGACCACTGATTAGGGCTGCAAAGAGCCTATACGTTTTCTCCTAGGCATTTGCTTTTCTTCTGGGTGCTCTGTTCCTCCCACATTCCAAAGGTAAACAGTTCGGGTTAGTAAATTGTGGGCATCCCAGTGAAATCCTCACTGATTGATTTGATGCAAGTGATGCACTTCACTATTATTTTTATGTTTCTGTGTGTGTGTCAAATAAATCTTTCAATTTTGCCAGTGGGGACAGCGTCTTAGGAATTATATTCAACAAAAACTGGTTTTATACAGATCATTAAAATCAAAAATATTCCAGGTACTTCAATGAAACTTTGATTTTTGGTGTTTACTCATCCAAGCAATACTGCAGTGACACCAGAGAAGTGTTTAATTCTAATAGCCTTCCCTCAAAGTTAAAGAGTAGAAAAATGTCAATATGAAGCACTCTCTTAACTTTCTGACACTTGAGTAAGGGATTCTTACAGGAATTGCATCTGAACGGGTGGACTACCTGTCGGTTAAGGCAAGTATGGAAACAATTTAAGAGTGCACATTCATGTTAACTGGGTATCCGCTTGAAGAAACAGTCAATAGGAACTGAGGAGGGGCTGTGAAATCTGTTAGCCATGTCTCCCTCCATTTTATCAGCAAAAGTGACTGACAATTGCAAGTACAGTTAGATGGGATGACAGATAGTTATACAGGGTCGTGGGTACTGATAAATCTTAAGTTCCTGCATACTCCGACTACAAATTTGCTGATGCAACCCTGTGTAGCATCTTTGTGCTATTATGCTTGGAAAGTGTGAATATCAAAGGAGTGGGGAGGGGGAAGAGCATTCTGTTGACTTGGGCACCAACCAGTTAGTGTGGGGTGATTAGGTGCAGGTTGGGTACAATATTGTGCCAGTGAAATACAGCAGAAGTAAATACCGTAACCAGACTCTCGGGCCTTTGTTCCTCACATGGTTGCAGGCGGTTAATCAATAAAGGTAATTCCCACTTCAATGTTTACTGACGGTTTTTGCCAAGTGTTCACAAAATGTTAAGGAACACTCAAGAATGACAGGGGGCTTGAGTTCTGCCACAGCCTCTGACCAGAATGACATTCAGTTAATCTGTTGTGGCAGCAGACTTCTTGAAGCTTTTTGATGGAAGTTTGCATGTCAGAGGTAACAGTGGCCAGTCAAGACGGCGTTATCTTCCTGTTCAAAAATAACCTTACTGAAAGCTGAAGGTAATTCAGCTCTTAATAACAAATTCAGGTAAATAAATACTGAAGCATTAAAGCATAGACATACTGTCATTTGATTCCCAATACCAGCAGACTATTTTAAATATTTTTAATACCCACAAATAGACTTAACAAACATACTTGTCTATTACATCTCCTTAGTTCAAGCGACTACCTAACTATTTTTACTTACCTACATTAACCTGGCCTTCATGATGAAAACATTTTTAAACATTTCCACTTCTGGTCGCCTCAATATAGGAAGGATGTGGAAGCATTGGAAAGGGTACAGAGGAGATTTACCAGAATACTGCCTGGTTTAGAGAGTATGGATTATGATCAGAGATTAAGGGAGCTAGGGCTTTACTCTTTGGAGAGAAGGAGGATGAGAGGAGACATGATAGAGGTGTACAAGATATTAAGAGGAATAGACAGAGTGGACAGCCAGCACCTCTTCCCCAGGGCACGACTGCTCAGTACAAGAGGACATGGCTTTAAGGTAAGGGGAGGGAAGTTCAAGGGGGATATTAGAGGAAGGTTGCCTGAGTCAGTGGTGGAGGCAGATACACTAGTGAAGTTAAGGAGACTACTAAGGTATATGGAGGAATTTAAGGTGGGGGGGTATATGGGAGGCAGGGTTTGAGGGTCAGCACAACATTGTGGGCCAAAGGGCCTGTAATGTGCTGTACTATTCTATGTTCTATTAAATACCGGTAGTTAAATTTTGATATTTCATAGAGGAATATTTTTCATTTATCCACCTTGATTTTACTTTTTTGCATCAAAAGTCACATTGAGGCTATTTGATCAATGCAATCCTGTTACACTAATGAAAAATATTGGATATACTTTTGAGATGTAGAGCTTAACCTATGCTGAAAATTGATTGACATAAACTATATTGAGAGTTATACACAATGTGGTATTTTTCTTTCAGTTGCACACACCTTGAAATTTAGGAAACCTACAATATAAAGCAAGAATCAATTTCACTTGGACTTAGATACCCGTCTCCGTTAGCACTATCTATACTAATTTACCTGTCCATCCAAAACACCAAGTAGTGAAGGCTCCATCCACTGCACAGGTTCAATGAAATATGATGTACATCTAGTCTGATCCCACCTCTGGCTTTGAGACAACCTCTTGTGAGCAAACGCTGTTGCTCCAGTTCCAGGTTCATGAGTCAAACTACTTGAGCCACGAAATAAACAACGCCTAAAATTATATTTTAAAAGAAGAAACCTTACAATGAAAATCTACATACTTGACAGTGAAAATTATAAAACAGTTGCACAAATGGAAACTTCAAGGAGATTGTGAACTGAGTCAAACTACTTGAGCCACGAAATAAACAACGCCTAAAATTATATTTTAAAAGAAGAAACCTTACAATGAAAATCTACATACTTGACAGTGAAAATTATAAAACAGTTGCACAAATGGAAACTTCAAGGAGATTGTGAACTGTTGGGTTGTAGCTTTAGTACATCTCCATCAAAACATTTTCACTCACAGGATTAGATGAAAAAGAAGAAAAAGGCTCATGTAGAACATAAAGACTGGTCTGACTCAATTGAACATCATGAATATTTGCAGGCAGTAATTATTATGCAATTCATACAAGTACACAAGAAAACATTATGTAAATTGGCAAAACTATGCCACCTGGATTTCAATACAGGTACAGTGGCATGCAAAAGTTTGGGCACCCCGGTCAAAATTTCCATTACTGCTAATAGCTAAGTAAGTAAAAGATGACCTCATTTCCAAAAGGCATAAAGTTAAAGATGACACATTTCTTTAATATTTTAAGCAAGGTTAATTTTCTATTTCCATCTTTTAGTTTCAAAGTAACAAAAAAGGAAAAGGGCCCGAAGCAAAAGTTTGGGCACCCTGCATGGTCAGTAGTTAGTAATACCCCCTTTGGCAAGTATGACAGCTTGTAAACGCTTTCTGTAGCCAGCTAAGAGTCTTTCAATTCTTGTTTGGGGGAATTTTCGCCCATTCTTCCTTGCAAAAAGCTTCTAGTTCTGTGAGATTCTTGGGCTGTCTTGCATGCACTGCTCTTTTGAGGTCTATCCACAGATTTTCGATGATGTTTAGGTCGGGGGATGGTGAGGGCCATGGCAAAACCTTCAGCTTGCACCTCTTGAGGTGGTCCATTGTGGATTTTGAGATATGTTTAGGATCATTATGAAGCCATCCTCTTTTCATCTTAAGCTTTTTTTTACAGACGGTATGATGTTTGCTTCCAGAATTTGCTGGTATTTACAGTCGGCTCTCCTTATCCGCAGGGGATTGGTCCCGAGACCCCCGCGGATACCAAAAAATGCGGATGCTCAAGTTCCTTATTTAACCTTAATCAGTCTTTAGGACCCAGCGGAACCACAGACTTTATTTAATATGCCTCAGTGAGGTGGACATTAGGACCCGGTGCAGCTCTGAATCCACAGTGTTTCTGTTCACGAAAATAATCACGATCACGATTGAAAGTAAGGTGAAAATAATAAAGTGATCGGAAAGAGATGAAACGCCATCGGTCATTGGAAAAGTGTTAGGCTACAGTCGGTCAACGATCGGAACAATTTTAATTGAGCATGTGAAAGGCCCTGCCCCGATGAATTATTACTAAGCAACACAGTGGTTTAATTATTGAAATACGTATGTTTCTTAAGTTTTTTATATGCATAGAAAGGTAAAATATGTACTATATGCTAAGAAAACCTTTGACTAACTGACGCTAAATAATACCGGATGTACCCGTTCCGATTTCAAATCCGACTTAAAGACGGACTCAGGAATGGAACTCATTCATAATCCAGGGACTGCCTGTACTTTTAAGTAATTTCTAGATTACTTATAATACCTAATACAATGTAAATGCTATGTAAATAATTGTTATACTGTATTGTATAGGGAATAATGACAAGAAAAAATAGTCTGTACATACTCCAACAATGAGTTCTGGAGAGAGAACTTCTGGGTTTTCCCGATCTGCGGTTGGTTGAATCCGCGCATGCAGAATCCGTGGATAAGGAGGGCCGACTGTAATTGAATTCATTCTTCCCTCTACCAGTGAATTGTTCCCGTGCCACTGGCTGCAACACAAGCCCAAAGTATGATCGATCCACCCCCGTGCTTAACAGTTGGAGAGGTGTTCTTTCATGAAATTCTGCACCCTTTTTCTCCAAACATACTTCTGCTCATTGTGGCCAAAAAGTTCTATTTTAACTTCATCAGTCCATAGGACTTGTTTCCAAAATTCATCAGGCTTGTTTAGATGCTCCCTTGCAAACTTCTGACGCTGAATTTTGTGGTGAGGACGCAGGAAAGGGTTTCTCCTGATGACTCTTCCATGAGGTCATATCTGTGCAGGTGTTGCTGCACAGTAGAACAGTGCACCACCACTCCAGAGTCTGCTAAATCTTCCTGAAGGTCTTTTGCAGTCAAATGGGGTTTTTGATTTGCCTTTCTAGCAATCCTAAGAGCAGTTCTCTCGGAAAGCTTTCTTGGTCTTCCAGACCTCAACTTGACCTCCACCATTCCTGTTAACTGCCATTTCTTAATTACATTATGAACTGAGGGAACGGCTGCCTGAAAACACTTTGCTACCTTCTTATAGCCTTCTGCTTTGTGGGCATCAATTATTTTAATTTTCAGAGTGCTAGGCAGCTGCTTAGAGGAGCCCATGGCTGCTGATTGTTGGGACAAGGCTTGCGGAGTCAGGGTATTTATAAAGCCTTGAAATTTGCATCACCTGGCCTTTCCTAATGATGATTGTGAACAAGCCATACCCCTAACAAGCTATTTAAGGTCTGAGACCTTGGTAAAAGTTATCTGAGAGCTCAAATCTCTTGGGGTGCCCAAACTTTTGCATGGTGCTTTTTTTTCCACTCAAATTATACAAAACAAAAATAATACACTAATCTTGCTTAAAATGTTGAAAAGAATGTTTCATCTTTAACTTCATGACTTTTGGAGATCAGTTCATCATCTACTCACTTAACTATTCACAGTAACAGAAATTTTGACCAGGGGTGCCCAAACTTTTGCATGCCACAGTAAATGCACTGTAATCTAATGATGAAATGCTAAATGGAAATCAAGGAGCTTTATAAGTCCCTAGAAATGCCAGTTACAAAAAATAAAATCAAAGTCTCAGATTACAAGCAGACATGTTAAAAGGATTGGTTAAACCACAGCTGGAGGTCTGGGCACTGCACCTTATAACATTTTAATGGATTTAGAGAGATCAGAATGATAAATGCTAAATTAATATTAGAGCATTGTTTCAGGAGAGAATGTCTATGTACTAATGTTGGTAGAACTTTGGAACCACTTCAACAACTGAGTGCTGACATTTTAAAATCAGATTGACAGGGTTCTGTCACCCACTTTACTAAGGCATGTATCTGTCCAGAACACAATGCATGTTGATAGAAGCTCACTAAAGGTTTTAATGGCCTAAAACCAAGCAATGCTGTTAAACTATCATCCAGGGAAAGAAATCCCACTCACCTACACTTTCTGCACCTGTAGATTGCTTCACTTGTTTTCCCAAGACTTATGGGATCCAAGGCAAATAACTCCCTCGGTAAATGCTGCAGTTCTACAGATATAGATAAAAAGGTATTTGCAAGCAATTTAAATCATTTTCTTGTACATACGTAGAAATTAAGAATGACATTAAGCTGAAGTGGTATGTTACATAGATCATAAAAAGTAATTTCATTTTTGTTAAATATATTAAAAATACAGTCTCAGACCGTGATCACCCAGGATTTAAACTGCCACTTGGTGAGAAAGGATCAGATGACACAATTCTCATAAATTTGTAATTTATAAAACAAGATCCCAAATTAACTTTCTTTCCTTATTACTGAAGCCGCTAGGTGAAAAGAATCGTATTGTAAAAAGAGCTCGATAAACCACAGAGGTCTTGAGAATTTTGTTTTGAAATCAATAAAATATTACTCAGGTAAAAGGCAAAGTGTATGATAATAATGTTACAGTGTTAAAGGATTCAGTGATCCAGAAATGTGCTTTGTGCAAAACTATAGGTGTCCTAAAGCAATAAACTAAATGTAAATTAGAAAGCAAAAATCTCATTACGCATAATGAATTCACATACAGCTGGTACCTTTTATACATTCAAAGAGAGCTAATAGAACAATTGCATATTCAGTAAAAATAGCAAATTTGAGTTAAGAAATGGAAAATAATTGAGTGAAAATTCAAATCATAAGATGGATTTGCATAGCAGTTTCTGTACTTATCCTGCCAGCATGAGATTACCTGGGTATTTCTCAGTAACTTTCTGAAGTCGATACTGTTTGTAATCAGCACTTGTTAAATCCACTTTGCAGCCCATCGCTTCATACAGCTTCAGTTGCTTCACAAACCCATCATTTATCCTAAAAACAAAAGCAAAATATTTTATAAGCTTTCCCTTTAAAATACTATAATTAATTAAAATAGTGACACGGAATCCCAAGTAACTACATCAACCCTACCTGACGTCCGGTTTAATGGCTTTAAGTGTACCATATGCCTCTTCAAAACTCAGGTTATCGGTTTTCATTATAAAAGCAGTTATCACAGCAGCGCTTCTGCTGACTCCTGCATGACTGTGAAATAAAACAGTTTACTAATAACTTTGAAAATCTTCTCTCCAAGATCAAACATTCAAAAGTTTAATTCTACATCTTCCTTAAGTCAATCTAAATAATAATGCTGTGCTGCTGAATACAAGTAATATAAAATAAAACCTTGTTTCATTTTCCCTGGAAATCAGCAAATAATCCAGAATATGGACCAGCACAGGAATAATGTAGTCCCAGTAATATGTCTATAGTACAATTACCCGATTAATTGCATTGGAGGTAAGAATGATGACCAAGTAGAGCATGTTGGTACCTACAGTCTGAATAGAAGCAATTAAAAATAAACCTGACTATTTGTGCAGATGCAGGCAACCCAAAACAACACACACAAAATGCTGGAGGAGCTCAGCAGGTCAGGCAGCATCTATGGAAATGACAGTCAACATTTTGGGCCAAGACCCTTTATCAGGACCGAGAAGAAAGGGGAAGATGCCAGAATAGAGATGGGGGGGGGGGGGGGCAGTACAGGATGGAGGCTAGCTGGAAGGTGATAGACAAATCCAGGTGCATGGGTAAGGTCAAGGGCTGGAGAAGATGATAGGAGAGTGAACCATAGGAGAAAGGAAAAGAGGGGAGCCAAGGGGAACTGGTAGCCAGGTGAGAAGAGGTAAAAGTTTATACTGGGGAATAGAGGGTGGGGGATCTTTTTCCTACCAGGAGAAATTGATATTCATGCCATCAGGCTGGAGGCTACCTAGACAGAATAAACAGCAATTTAAGTTGGGGGCTACCCAAATGGAATAAATAATAATGAAAATAATGCCAGAAGATGAAAGTCTCCAATGTAATTCAATTCAGTCTCTGTCATTTGGCTTATAATTTCACTAATTCACATCCGTCTCTTTAGCCCCCAGTATGAGCTGGGGAACCGGCGTGACTAGGTTACATGGCTGAAGCAGGGAGTTTCATTTGCACGCTGGGCAAGTGGCTGAAACTGGGCTCAGAATGGAAGAGGTTGGGGAATGAGAATAGTTTTATATTTATAGACACCAGATAGACTGTAAAAGTTATTACACTACAAAATCAATTTAGAAAGAAATGGAAGTGCATTGGGAAACCTAATGAGAGAAAATCTACTCGTCTTGTCCCAACAAAATTACAAATGCCAGATCAGAATTTTAGTCCAATGAACAGATTACGTACACAGCAAAATTGCAGTTATCAACCTGGATGGCACTGATGCTAGTTTTTATACATTTTTGAGTATCTTTAATATCTACAGAGCACGATGTTTCATCTGAAGCTGCTATCCATCAGTTATCAGAAGAAACATGCCCGATAAAAATGATTTAACTTTTATCATTGAACTTGAAAAGTGCTTTGCTCATCACAAAGCAGAAACTGGATCAACGGGTTCAATTCAGTGAAACCGCCGTTTACTATTTCTCACAACAACATTTTTGGCAACGTGATTGTGATTGAAGTTGTAAACTTTTCCACCGCAGGGAAATCCTTTATTAAAACTTTTCATAGGGATGGAACTTTTGAATAATGCATCTTCAACGCGCCTTATTCGTTTGCAGCAAATATGTCCAAGATATAATTTCCAATGCAAAGGATGGAGAACAGAGTCTATTTATGGAGAAATGCAGGCAGCAGTGGATGCACCGCTGTACCACTGCCAGCCGGAAAGCTGTTGCATGAATAGTCGCCGTACCAATGCACCAACACTGCGGCGCCCGCTGTAGCCTGTGCCCGCTGCACAAAGCCCACACACTCGTCCAGGAAGCTGAGCAGGTCGGTGGAGGGCTCGTCCAGCGCCTGCACGAATTTCGCGCAGACGTTCCCCAGAGGCGGGGGCTCCTGCGAGTCAACGGTGAGTACATGAGAAATGCCGCGGTCCGCCAGGCTCTGAGACTGGGCCACATCACCGGCAGCTCCCAGGAACAGGCCACCCCTCACCACGATCATGTCCGCGGAACTAGACGCACGCTGTCTCACGCCGGCCGTGATGTCACTGCGTACGGTGACGCCACACGCTGACTGTGCGTGTGGTAACGTCTCTGGAGAGGAAGGTGCAGTTGACATTTCGGGTCAAAACTCTTCAACAGCACCTCAACTGTTCATTTCCTTCCATAGATACTGACTGACTTCCCGAGTTCCTCCAGCATCTTAGAATCTCTAAACATGAAAGATTCTGCCAGATCCAAAGTAACACACAAGAAATGCCGGAGGAACTCAGCAGGACAGGCAGTATTTATAGAAGGATGGTCTCTGCTAATCTGCTGAGTTCCTCCAGAACTTGTGTGTGTTGTCTGAGAAACTCTCGTGTTTATAATTTGCTGCATGTAGTATTCAGGCCAAGGGACAGGAAGTTGGTGTTAGGTGGGAGAGCTTCAGTTGGGCATTGCAATACTCACAACACACCAAATGTTGGAGGAACTCAGCAGACCAGGCAGATTCAACGGAAAAGAGTACAGTCGACGTTTCGGGCCAAGACCCTTCATCAGGAATGGGAAACAAAAGATGAGAAGTTCGAGCAAGAAGGGGAGGAGGAAGTACAAGGCGGTAGGTATTGGGTGAAATTGGGAGGGGTGAAGTAAAGAGCTGGGAAATTGGTGGGTGAAAGAGACAATGGGCTGGAGAAGGGGGAATCTGACAGGAGAGGGTAGATGACCATGGAAGAAAAGGAAGGAGGAGGAGCACCAGAGGGAGATGATGGGCAGGTAAGGAGATAATGTGAGAGAGGTAAACATGAATGGGAATGGTGAAGGTGGAGGGTCAATTACAAGAGGTTCGGGAAATCGATGTTCATCCCATCAGGTTGGAAGCTACCCAGACGGAATACAAAGTGTTGCTCCTCCAGCCTGACTGTGGCCTCATTGCAGCAGTAGAGGAGGCCATGGACTAACATGTCAATGGGAATGGGAAGTAGAATTTATGCTTTAGGGACTGCTCCCCATGTGACTCCCTTGTCCATTTATCCCTTCCCACTGATTTCCCTCCTGGTATTTATCCCTGCAAGCAGAATAGGTTCCATACCTGCCCCTACACATTCTCCCTCACTCCTACTCAGATTCCCAAACTGTCCTTCTAGGTGAGGCAACGCCTCGTCTGTGAGTCCCTTGGGGTCATCTACTATATCCAGTGCTCCTGGTGTGGCCTGTTGTAAATCAGTAAGACCAGACGTAGATTGGGAGACCACTTCGCCAAGCAGCTACGCTCTGTCCACCAGAAGAAGCAGGATCTCCCAGTGGCCACCCATTTCAATTCTATTTCCTATTCCCATTCCCATTCCAATATAAGGCCATAAGACATAGGAGCAGAATTAGGCCATTTGGCCCATCAAGTCTGCTCCACCATTCAGTCATGGCTGATCCTTTCTTCCCCTCCTCAGCCCCACTCCCCGGCATTTCCCCGTAACCTTTGATGCCGTGTCCAATCAAGAACCAATCAAGCTCTGCCTTAAATACACCCAACGACCTGACCTCCACATTCACCTGTGGTAACAAATTCCACAAATTCACCACCCTCTAGCTAAAGAAATTTCTCCACATCTCTGTTTTAAATGGACGTCCCTCTATCCTGAGGCTGTGCCCACTTGTCCTAGACTCCCCCACCATGAGAAACATCCTTTCCACATCTACTCTAGGCCTTTCAACATTCGAAGGATCTCCCCCTCATCCTTCTAAATTCTAACCCTTTCATTCCGGGAATCATCCTTGTGAACCTCCTCTGAACCCTCTCCAATGTCAGCACATCTTTTCTAAGATGAGGAGCCCAAAACTGTTCACAGTACTCAAGGTGAGGCCTCACCAATGTCTTATAAATCCTCAGTATCACATCCATTGCTCTTGTATTCTAGACCTCTTGAAATGAATGCTAACATTGCATTTGCCTTCCTCACCACTGACTCAATCTGCAAGTTAATCTTTAGGGTGTTCTGCACAAGGACTCCCAAGTCCCTTAGCATCTCAAATTTTTGGATTTTCTCCCCATTTAGAAAATAGTTTGCCCATTTATTTCTACTACCAAAGTGCATGATCATGGATTTTCCAACATGCATTTCATTTGCCACTTTCTTGCCCATTCTCATAAGCTAACTAAGTCCTTCTGCAGCCTACCTGTTTCCTCAACACTAGCTGCACCTCCATCAATCTTTGTATCATCCGCAAACTTGGCAACAAAGCCATCTATTCCATCATCTAAATCATTGATATATAGCATAAAAAGAAGTGGTCCCAACACCAATCCCTGCAGAACACCACCACACACTGGCAGGCAACCAGACAAGGATCCTTTTATTCCCACTTGCTGTCTCCTACCAATCAGCCAATGATCTAGCCATGCCAGTGACTTTCCTGTAATACCACAGGCTTTTAACTTGGTATGCAGTCTCACATATGGCACCTTGTCAAAGGCCTTCTGAAAGTCCAAATATACAACATCTACTACATCCCCTTTATCTATCCTACTTGTAATCTCCTTAAGGAATTCCAACAGGGTTCATCAGGCAAGCTTTGCCCTTATGGAAACCATGCTGACTTTGTACTATTTTGTCCTCTGTCACCAAGTATTCCATAGCTTCCTCCTTAGCGATTGACTCCAACATCTTCCCAACCACTGAGGTCAGGCCAACTGGTCTATAATTTATTTTCTGCTGCCTTCCTCCTTTCTTAAAGAGTGCAATTTCCAGTCCTCTGGAGCCATGCCAGAGTCCAATGATTTTTTGAAAGATCATCACTAATGCCTCCACAATCTCTACCACTACCTCTTTCAGAACTCTGGGGTGCGGTTCATCTGATCCGGGTGACTTATTTACCCTTAGGTCTTTCAGCTTTTTGAGGACCTTCTTCATTGTAATAGTAACTGAAGTCACTACTCTTCCCTCACATCCTTCAACATCTGGCACAATGCTAGTGAATTCCACAGTAAAGACTGATGCAAAATACTCATTTAGTTTATCTGTCAACTCCTTGTTCCCCATTATTATTTCTCTGGCCACATTTTTTCTAGCAATCCTATATCCACTCTCATCTCTCTTCTATTATACTTGATACTTGATATTTTCTTTTACGTACTTGAGAAAGCTTTTACTATTGTAACGCGTTGTAAGATTTCACTGCTAATGTAATGGCCTTTCTGTAATGTTTCACCACTAAGGTAATGGTTTCTCTGTAGCAGCAATGTTTGGGCTATGACTGGAGATAATGGAGGCTATGGAATGTATGCTAGCCAATGAGAGGCATGTTGTTCTTTCTTGTGGGTCTGGGAGCAGGGATTTTGCAGTTTTTTGTCGGCGAGAGATGAAGAGAGAAGACGCAAATGGAAAGAGTTGGTAGATTGCCGGATGGAGTGGACTCGGAGTGAGGGTTCGACGGTCAGTGACGCTCAGAGGAGGTTGATGGGGGTCGAATGGACGACTCCAACATGCACTTTAGACTGTTTCACTAAAATGGGCCCTTTTTCTTTTTATTTTCTTTACTAACCCTATAGTCAGAATCAGATTTATAAAGTTCAATCGTTAAATTGCATATGGTGTACTGTCTGATATTTTGTGGTTCGGATTTGTAACCGGGCAACACATCACGCAGCATCCACACAAACGAGAGTTCTCAGTTTGGCTGGGCCAGAGGCTGTCTTCCCCTAGACAAATGTATGGTGATCAAACCTCGGGCTTACACCATCCACTTTTATTTTGTTTGCTAGCTTGCTTCATGTTTTATCTTTTCCCTTCAAATGATTCTTTTAGTTGCTCTCTGTAGTATTTTAAAAGTTTCCCGATCTTCTATCTTTCTGCTAATTTTTGCTTTGTTGTATGTCCTTTCTTGCTTTTACATTAGCTTTGACTTCCCTTGTCAGCCACAGTTGTACTATTTTGCCGTTTGAGTGTTTCTTCATTTTTGGAATACATCTACCCTGTACCTTTTTTACTATCCATCCTTAACTAAGTCCCTTCACTCTGGTTCCCAGTCCCTTGCCATATTAGTTTAAACTCTCCCCAACAGCTCTAACAGATCTGCTCACAAGAATATTGGTCTCCTTCGGGTTCAGGTGCAACCCATCACTTTTGTACAGGTCATACCTCCCCCAAAAAAGATCCCAATGATCCAAGAACCTGAAGCTCTGCCCCCTGCACCAGCTTCTCAGCCACACATTAAACTGCCAAATCATCCTGTTTCTGCCCTCAATGGCACGTGAAACAGGCAGCAGTCCAGAAATTACTGCTCTGGAGGTCCTGCTTGTCAGCTTTCTGCCTAGCTCTCTAAATTCTTTCTTCAGGACCTCTTTGCTTTTCTTTCTAATGTCATATATACCCAGACATCTATCTGGCTGCTCTCCTTCTCCCTCCTATATGCTGATTCGTCCCCACCTTTGATTCAGCCAGTGTGTGGGTAGCAGACATATATGGAACTGGAGCTGCGCTTAGCCTCACAGTTGTAAGTATAAAGTGAGCAGAGCAGAGGGCTAAGCTCACGGTCTTGTGGCGCACCAGTGCTGATGGACGTTGTGGAGGAGATGTTGGTGCCAATCTGAACTGACTGACACCAGGAAGTGAGGAAATCAAGGATCCAATTGAACAAGGAGGTATTGAGGGCAAGATCTTGAAGTTTATTGGTTAGTTTTGAGGGGATAATAGTATTGAATGCAGAGCATTATTTGATGAAGAGCATTCTGATGTAGTCATCTTTGCTGCCCAGATGTTCCAGGGTTGAGTGAAGAGCCAATGAAACAGCATCTGCTGTGGACCTGTTGTGCCAGTAGGCAAATTGCAGCGGATCCAAGTCGCTTCTCCCACGGTTGGACATTTTACCTGCTCTTTGTTTTGCTCGTCTGTTTTGTTTGAGCTGTGCTCTACTCTCTCCTCATTCTGTAGTCTTTCTGACTGCACCTCATTTGTGCCCTTCTTTTTCTACTGGCTTTACCTCAGCATCGTTATCGGGCCTGAGTCCTGCCTGTCGCAGACGAAAATTCGCACTCTGCCTTTCTCTGGTGTGAGATTTACACACTAGAGAGGTCTCTCTGACAGTTTGGTGTCTAGTAGCCTGACAGCAATCCTGTCTCTAATGAGCTCATCTATCAGATTTCCATTTGCACAGTTGTCTGATGGGACATACAATGCTGTGGTGAAGTCATTTACACTTTCATCTGACTCTTGTTTGCTGAAGATAAACTTTGCCCTTTCATATATAACATTTCTCTTTCCTGTGAAATATTCTTTGAATTTGTCCTGCACTGTTTTGTACTCCTTTTTGTGAGCATCTGTCAGTCCTATGATGTCATCTGCTTTGTCATCCATGCAATCTATCAGTGTGTTTACTTGATGCTCTTCTGAAGCCTGAGTGAGATTGTTCGCAACTCTAAATCTCTCAAAGTGTCTTGTCATCACTCAAAGTCTGTCAGTTCAAAGAAATCAAATGTCTTGTGGAGCTTTATTAGGTAAGTAGATGTCAGTACTGCAGATATTTGCTGCATTTTCCTGTTTGTTTATATAGTATTTTATTTATTTGGACAACAAAAATCTTCATTTTCTCTCTTCCTGTGAGCTTGACTGACTCAGTGCACTTCCCCAGACTGGTAGCGCACAGATGATTGCAGTTCACCTACTTTTGGGTGCAGCTGAAAGGTGTTGCCTAGCCACCATGTCCAGGTCTCAGCTGTGTCTCATAGGGCACAAGCAGTGGATATTTTTCATAGATATATGCAAACAAACATAGTCTTACTGTAAATTCTTTCTTGTTGGGAATCTCCTTTGGTGTGTAGCCCAGATTCACCGACAATCAACCATTTCTGACACCACGTTGTGTTTGCTATGAGGGAGAGTGCGGAGCACAGCAGCATGCAGGCTGCTCAACTGAACTTTATTGATACCGCTGCTTGCACAATATCTGAACTCCTCCCCCTGAGTAGCATAGGATTAACCCACCGAATACCACAACAATGTTGTTGCCAATGTGAACTGACTGGCACTGTGAGGAATCTGAGGATCCAATTGCAGGAGGGGGTATTGAGGCCAAGGTCTTAAACCTCATTGATTAGTTTTGAGGGGATGTTACTGTTGAATGGCAAGCTGTAGTCAATAAAGAGCATCCCGATATATGTGTCTTTGCTGTCCAGATGTTCCAGGGTTGAGTGAAGAGCCGGTGAAACGGCATCCATTACAGATCTGTTGTGCCGGTAGGCAATTGGAGTTTATCAAGTTGCTTCTTAAGCAAGAGTTAATCTGTTTCATCACCAACCTCTCAAAGCACTTCATCACAGTGGATGTAAGTGCTACTGAACAATAGTCATTGAGGCAGGTTACCATGTTTTTCTTAGGCACCGGTATAATTGAAGCCCGCATGAAGTAGCTGGGTACCTCAGAGTACCAAAGCGAGAGGTTAAAGGTATCGGTGAACACTCCAGCCAGTTGATCCGCATAGATCTCTAGTACTCGGCCAGTTACCCCATTGGGCCCGATGCTTCCCTTGGGTTCGGCCTCCGGAAGGATACTCTCTCGTCAGCCTCAGAGACTGAAGTTATAGGATCATCGGGGACTGTGTGAGCTTGTAAAGATTCCATGTTTTGATATTCAAAGCGAGCACAGAAGGCATTGAGCTCATCTAGGAGAGAAGCCTTGTTGTTACCTATGTTGCTTGGTTTCACTTTGTAAGATGTAATACCATTCATGTTCCATCATAGCTGTTGAGCATCCCCCAGTGGACAACTCAAGTTTGGTCAGAAATTGGCATTTCATATGTGAGGTGGCTTTCTGGAGATCATATATGGACCTCTTGTGCCTTACTTGGCCACCAGACCTGAATGCCTCTGACCAGGACCTCAGCAGATTGTGGAACTCATGGTTCATCCAGGGCTTCTGGTTTGGGAAAAGTCTGAATGATTTTGTGGACTCAGACTCATTCTCGCCTGTTTACTAAAGACTGACAACCGTGGTGTCTTCATTCAGATCCTCTGACGAGTCCTGAATACAACCCAGATCACTGACTCAAAGCAACCCTGTAGCTGCTCCTCTGCCTCCCATGACCACCTCTTTGTTGTCCTCATCTCTGGAACTATGTCTGTATGTAGGTAGAAGAAGGATAGCCAAGTGATCGGATTTCCCAAAATGCGGTCTCGGCATGGAACAGTATGCATTCCTAATTGTGGTATAGCAGTGGTTTAGTGCATTGGGAACCCTGTTGCTGCAGGTAATATGCTGACGGTAATTGGGCAGAATTGAATCGAAGACTCTGACTATGATCTGAAATGCGTTAGGGTGGGCAATTTCTTATTTGATGATGGGAGCATTTAGTATCTCGACTCCCTGGTTAATGTTGGCTTTTGGGGTCAGGATCATGGACGAGATCTCCTTCGTTAAGTAGAATGGTCAGCACTTAATTATTAGATGTTCCAGGTTGGGAGAATGAGTGAGACTGTTGTGGCCGAGCACCACAGAGAGTTTATCATGAAACACTAATAACTATATTTTGCCTTCTCCGACTCAGCAGTTCAGTTCATCTGGTGTATCAAGAAGCCCTCGGGTCTGATCTCTGAATCCTGGGGTGTTTGGATGGGCCATTTCTCTGTGAAACACAGAACACAGCAATTTCTCATTTCCCTCCAATACAACAAACTTGCCCTTAAGTCTTCGGTCTTGTTCTTCAGTGACTGTACACTTGCTGACAAGATGCTGGGTAGAGGGAGTCTCATTCCTCTGTATCTCAGCTTGGCTTGGAGTCAACCCCCCCCCCCCTTTTCCAGCTATGTCAATGTATCTTCAACTGCTTAAAGATGCTGTACCTATGTGCTGGAGAGTTCAGTCCGCCAAGTCCTTCAGAAGATCGTGAAATCGCCAGTTCATTAAGATGGTTCAAAAGTACGCTGCAGATTGCAGTGAGTATAATTCATAAGAGGTATATTTAGAAGTTTTGTTAACAGCTCGCAACATGTTGCTGTGGTATATCAGTGCCATCTTGGCTGGAAAGGTTGAAATGTCTTCCATAATCAGATATATATCATGATAATCTTCATCAGCCTCCTTTATCAAACAACAGCAAGTGTTTCCTTAAGAACATAGACATGAAGAGGTCAAAGAAAAATGCCTCCAAGAGAAAATTAAACTGGGTAACAGTAATGGGGGGGGGTCAAGGAAATTTTAGAGTTACACAGATACTTGATCTTGGACTTAATCGTGGAAGAACTGAAATCCTATTAATACTAGAAAAAATACAGGGGAGCAATTAAATATCCTGGACATGAAGGTTTGCTAGGATAACCCTGAATATGGAGGCAATGTCTTATGAGGAAACTTTAGAGTTTAGAAGCATGATATTTGGTCTTATTGAAATATATAAGAATCTCTGAGGTTTGACAGAATAAATGCTTGGAAGATTCCTTCTCTAACGATGTGAATTTTCAGAAGTCCTTGCCCTGGTCATTCCCTGATATTTGACCAAGGAGCTGACCTCAGGAGGAGGAAATCGGAGGTCCATGAATCAGTCGGCACCAGGGCAGCAGAGATGCAGAGAGTCAGCACCTTTAAATTCCTTGTTGGAGTCATTTCAGAAGAGCTGTCCTGGATCCAGCACACAAGTGCCATCATGAAGAAAGCACAACAAATATTCAGCATGTATCTAAAACTTTGACTAACTTCTGCTGATGTCTGGTGCAGAGTATATTGACAGGTTGCATCGTCCATTGATAATCCAATGTTTTCAACTTCACTTGCCCCATCACTGAACTGTTCCCACAATCTACAGACTCACTTTTAAGGAGTCTTCATTTCACGTTCTTGATATTTACTGCTTATTTATTTATTATGATTTCTCTTTGTATTTGCAGCCTGCGTGTCTTTTGCGCATTGGTTATTTGTCTGTCCTTTTAGGTTCGGTCTTTCATTGATTCTATTGTGTTTCTTGTATTTACTGTGAATGCCTGCAAGAAAATGAATGACAGGGTTGTATATGGTGACGTACAGTATATGCACTTTGATAAATTTATTTTGAACTTTGACATTTGTCATTCTTTTATTAGCAAACTCTTAATCCTTTGTTGAGCTGGTTTCTTCTGTGTCTCACAATCTGTGAAACAGATCTCCTGGGAAACGCTGTCTCATTCTGCCCTGCAGTGCTGATGTACAGTTAGAATGACAATAAAGTTTTTGAATCTTGAATCTAGTAACATGTAACAACAGTAATGCATTTGATCTAGCTCATCCATCAAAGGCCTGGTTATAACTTGAAGCCAATAATTCTGTTGTCCAACATAGGGGCACTCTTAGGCACATGTCGACTAGTTTATATTGTAAGAACAGGAAATGTTGTTTCACAGATGCAGAATGCAAAAAAATAGTCTACTGTTATGTCAAATCTTTCACAATGTGTCCAGATATCTTTGCCTGTTTAAAGTACTCTATCCAGCTTCAGAAGCTATACATGGATTCATTTTTCTCCTTTTACAAAGTTCTGAAGCACTTGCAATCAGCAAAATATTTAGGAGTATTCAATGTGGTGTAGGTAGCTGAGGGCACGTTGGGTATTCACTGGTACAATTTCATCATTGAATACAAGGTGCAGACTTAACTGAGAACAGTTGAAATATTACCCCTGAATCCCAACATTCTCACATCTGCTTTGAGTGTATTTGCTATCTGTTTTAAGCTATAGTTAGTTCCTCTCCATGCCTTGTGGCGCATTGGGCAGCAACACTATGTTTCTTTAGCATTTGCCTTTTTTTAAAATGAGACCAAGTTACTAGTTTGACACTCAACCCAGCACAGGTGGAAAACGTGCAAGGAGCCGGCTGGATTCGAGCCAGGGACCACTCGCCTCGAAGTCCCATGCGGATGCTGCTAGACAACCAGCTAGTTTAAACCATAGTTCAACAAAATATGGTTTGTGCTGTGGAATGTTTACATATCATGACAGGGATGATTAAATTGTTGATAGAATAAACAGTCAACATTAACACAATAAGATCTGCTTGTTTAGCAGTTTTAGAGTTTTGGAATGATAGTACCTTCTTTAAATACAATGTTATTGAATTTTAATTGATTATTTCCTTACCCCCTATGGTATAAGTTTTGAAACATAGAAACATAGAAAACCTACAGCACAATACAGGCCCTTCGGCCCACAAAGTTGTGCCGAACATGTCCCTACCTTGGAAATTACTAGGCTTACCTATAACCCTCTATTTTTCTAAGCTTCATGTACCTATCCAAAAATCTCTGAAAATACCCTATCGTATCTGCCTCCACCACCGTTGCCGGCAGCTCATTCCATGCACTCACCACTCTGAGTAAAAAACTTACCCCTGACATCTCCTCTGTACCTACTCCCCAGCACCTTAAACCTGTGCCCTCTCGTGTTAGCCATTTCAGCCCTGGGAAAAAGCCTCTGACTATCCACACAATCAATGCCTCTCATCTTTTTATACATTTATTGTATAAGATATAAGATAAAATATAAAATATTTTATATAAATATTTTATTGCATGATTTGCTTCAAAGACAATATAGTTATGCTGGTTTAACATTTCAAACTCCCATTGAAGGTAGGAAAACTATAATGAAGACCACACCCTGGTTAACCATTCAAACATACAGAAATCCATTTACAATTTACGCACTCATTTACTGTTTGCTCAGAAAAGCAAACTTTAGACAGTTATGCATAGTCATGATCATTATGTACCAGAGATACATGAAGCAAAACTATGACAGTGCCAGTGGGCAGGAATTTAGTGAAGAAGCTGTAGACTGAGTAAATGAAGGATAAGCTGTTCGACAGAATGTACATTAATGGCACTTGGACGGAAATTAATGGAAATAATTAATGAAAGAGTGTGGGCCTGCTGAGAGGATTTACCAAAATGGTTCTTAGGATGAAGGACATTGGATAGGGAAGCTGGGGACATCTCCTTAGAGCAAGAGAGGTTGAAAAGAGATCTGACAGAGGTGTACAGATGAGACGTTTAGGTAAGGAAGACAGAAAAGCTGTTTCCATTAACTCATGGTACAAGGATTAGGTGTAGATTTAAAGGTTTGGGCAAGATGCCGGGGGTGGAGGGGGAAGAGGTTGCAATATGAGGTAGAATCCTTCTTATACAGTAGATGGCAATGACCTAGAACTTGCTACACACAAAGGTGGTGGAAGTGGAGGTTAATTGGACCAGCATTTGAGGGAAATGAACATCCAGTGCAATTGAGAGAGAGTAGGGGAATGAATGGAACTAACTGGATTCCAGTGCAATGGACAAACTTAGTTCAATGAACTGGTATTTTTACTTATGCTGTTAGGGTTCCAAGATGATTCTCAGAAACACAAAATACCTATGGATCTTGGCAGAGGTAGGGGTAAGTATTCTATTGGGTGTCATACCTGGAATACAATGTGCATTATGGATGAGACATAGGGCATTGAGAAGTGGAATGTTACAAAGTTGAACAACAATGGAAAAGTGCTGTGGAGAATGCCCAGTTCAGAACATCAAGTTATTGAATTTCTCTTTCAAGCCTAAAATTGGATAGTTCAAGAAAAGAAAATAATGATCCAAGTATTTCCAGGGGCAAAAGGATTGTCTTTGGTTTTTCCTGTGAATTTGCTGGAGGAGGTTTACCACAGCCAGGACGTAACGTCAGAAAATAAGGCAAAATCTCTAGACGCAATGAAGACAAAGGTCATGGTCAAAGTAAATTTTTCGCTGGCCTTGTGCCCTTTTCACATTTGTACAGATTTTGTCTTAATCATATGGATCCTGTAGGGAGAAAAAAAATTATCATAAAATTATGAACTACATACCTGTGGAAGATAATTTTTAAGAATTTTTCTGATGATTTAAAGCTCCCACAGAGGCTGGTAGTCACAGGTCATTCCAGTCCATCTACTCCTTGGCAAAATGCCCACAATTGTACTTTTTCATGGCATTTTTATATTCCATTGCTCTAAGAATGTGAAGTGCATGGTTTATGCACAGGGCACGGAAATACGCTATGAAGACATGAAGTGACTAACTGCTGCTTTGTAAAAGGTGTAAAAAGTATTGGTGTCATCCCATTTAAGCATCTGAGTTTGATAGTTGTGCTGAGACATTGGGACCTTTTTGAAATATTTCGTGGGTTTTCATACCAAGAACAAAAGGAGCATAATAAATGAGGTGCAGTGTATTGAAAATCGGACATCTAGACTTTTTCACTCTTCATAAGGTAACGGTTAGATGAGTCAATTTCTGGCTTCGTAGTGCATTTCCATGCCCTGCTGGGATCGGAGTACAAAGTGGAATTTTTGTGACAGCTGCTATAATTTTTTCAATGTCATCCAGACAGGTTGCTTATTTGTAGCAGATGTTTGGAGATTAAGAAATAAAGATTTATTCTAACTGAGCAAGAAGTTCCATGACTGAAAAGCATAGAGCTGCTTTATCAAGAAGAATTTATACTATGGTACGTTAAAAGGAAGTGGATAGCTTAGAAATTCTTTTACTTAGAGAAACACACATTGCTGTGGTGATGAACATAGCTTGTTGCTAGCTCTTGGTGTGGGCTTCAGGTTCCAAGCTCCAAAATGTCAATGCTAAATGAGCCCAGAAAGTGATTGGTGTGATACAATTACAGCTTGGGGCGTAGGTTGAATGGGCATTGTAAATTGTCCTGTGATTACACTAGTGTTAAATAGGTGGGTTGCCAGGTGGCATGGCTTGTTGGGCCAAAAGGGCCTGTTCTGGATTTAACGGTCACAGGCCTTGGATGTGAAGTAGAACTTTTCACACAACATCAAAGTACATATCTGGTATTGGTATTGCTTGACAAGGTTCCTGCTGACATTAATGTGGTAAATCGGATCAGCAAATTTGCTGATGACTCTAAGATTGGAGGCGTTGTAAACAGCAAGGAAGAAAATGGCAGATGGAATTTAATGCAGACAAGTGTGAGGTGTTGCATTTTGGAAGGACAAATTAAGGTAAGACATACACAGTAAATGGTAGGTCACAGGGGAGTGTGGAGGAACAAAGGGATCTGGGAGTTCAGATACATAATTCCCTGAAAGTGGCGTCACAGGTAGACAGGGTTGTAAAGAAGGCTTTTGGCAGCCTGGCATTCATAAATCAAAGTATTGAGTATAGGAGTTGGGATGTTATAGTGAGATTGTATAGACATTGGTGAGGCCAAATTTGGAGTATTGTGTGCAGTTCTGGTCACCTAACTATAGGAAGGATATCAGTAAGATTGAAAGAGTGCAGAGACGATTTACTAGGATGTTGCCAGGTCTTCAGGAGTTGAGTTACAGGGAAAGATTGAACAGATTAGGACTTTATTCCTTGGCGCATAGAAGAATGAGGGGAGATTTGATAGAGGTTTACAAAATTATGAGGGGTATAGGCAGTGTAAATGCAAGTAGGCTCTTTCCACTTAGATTAGGAGAGATAAATATGAGAGGACATGGCTTTAGGGTAAAAATGGAAAAGTTTAGGGGGAACATTAGGGGGAACCTCTTCACTCAGAGAGTGGTGGGAGTGTGGAATGAGCTGCCATCTGAAGTGGTAAATGTGGGCTCTTAAGTTTTAAGAATAAATTGGATAGATACATGGATGGGAGAGGTCTGGAGGGTTATGGACTAGGTGCAGGTCAATGGGACTAGTGGAATAAAGTTTTGGCATAGACTAGAAGGGCCAAATAGCCTGTTTTCTGTGCAGTAGTGTTCTGTGGTTCTATGGTTCTATTACTGTTCAGAGGAGCCTAACCAAATAACCTGAAATTTGCTGTGCTCGTGTGAAGTTCTTGATCTTCTTTAGCAAATTAATTTCTAGGCTAATATCTTTACTCTGAGAGCACTCTCGGTGTTTCCAAAGGATGCAGTGCTGTTGCTCCTGGATAGTGGAGGAAAGCAATCATAATCTATACTCTGGGAACCTTCTAATTAGACAATGAATGTTGGTAGTTTTCACTGATCAGGAGAACCCCTGCCTGAGCTCTCTGTTATCCAGTTTGACTGTCCGTACAGACATATTTTACATAGCATGTTGGCACATGGCCAAGTGGTTAAGGCATTCGTCTAGTGATCTGAAGGTCGCTAGTTCGAGCCTTGGCTGAGGCTGCGAATGTGTCCTTGAGCAAGGTACTTAATCACACATTGCTCTGCGATGACACCGATGCCAAGCTGTATGGGTCCTAATGGCCTTCCCTTGGACAACATCGGTGGCGTGGAGAGGGGAGACTTGCAGCTTGAGCAAATGCTGGTCTTCTATTAAAAAAAACCCTGCTCAGGCCTGCGCCCTGGAAACTTACCAAGGGGTGCAAATCCATGGTCTATCAAGACTAATGGAGGCCTACACACACACAGCATCAAAACAGTATTGAACAGATACAGAATGTTAAAACACTAACACAAAGGCTATTCACACTCAGTAAGGTAGTGTAATTGACAGAAGATATGCATCATATCAAAATAACCCTTCTAAACCTGCATTTGTAGACCAAATTTGTTCTTGTCTTCCTTCCAATATGTCCCACAAAATTGGAGCATTACTATTTCCCACAATGTTGTTAAGGTTTATAATCTTACCTTAAGTATTATTCATGAATGTAGGATTTTCGAACGTATCTTGTTTAACTTCAGCACTGGAAGACAAATATGGCAGTTTAATTTGTTTCTGAGATGACTCCCACTGTAGTTTTTCTGAGAACTAACAAAAATTTTGCCTATCTCAGAATGAACATATTCAATTGCATGTGAAAAAAAATCACCCCAGAAATTTCAGAGCAAGTGCTTAAACATTAATTGCTTTCAGTCTTTCCTGCAATAACTAACAGTAATGGAGCAAATACTTCATATTTTCATTGTCAAATGCATCTTCTCCAGTGTTACAGAATGATTACGCTGAGAGTGCGTGTGGAAATACATTGGTTTTGGGGTGGTTTAGAACAGTGGTGGAGGGAATGGTTTGTGGTTAAATCCCTAGACCAATAATCTGGAATCTTAAGTTCAAATCCTACAGAAACAGTGTGGGAATTGACATTTAATTAATTGTATGGATTGATTAAAGGATCTAATGGCAGCATGATCAGTGGGAAGATGGTGTTCAAGAGAATCAACCCTCTTGAAAAACATTGTTTGATTGGCTTGCTACAAGGGAGGAGAACTGTTGTCCATCAAGACTCACATCAATGTGGTTAAAACAAAACAGCCTCTGAAATTGTCCGGCAAACCATTTCACTGTATCAAAGTCATTATGTTAAAAAGACTAAGGATAAAGTCTAATGGACTTCCAGGCATTGACTAAGGCACAAAATACAATCAACACCTAACGATTCCTGCCAAGATGGCCTTGCAAAATCCACTTAACAAGCATCTGGTGTCTGGTGCCTAAACTGGAAGGGATTTTACCACAAGCTTGTCAAGCAACAGCCCAATAGAGTCATAATTGGAATCACATTGTTCAGCCAACGGGTGTTTCCTCCTTCACCTTTTGAAAAGACCTACTAAGAGTGATGAGAGTGCATGATAGCAGGAGGCCTTAACATCAACTTTGATTGTTGAAGTTTCATGGCATTGGGTCAAGCACAGGCAAGGAAACCCATTGGTAATTGCCTCACAGATGAACCAGCACTAATCCACTGTACATCTTACAACACTTGAAAGAAGCATTGGGACAAGCAAAGATACAGAAAGTACTCTGGGTGGGGGGAACTTAAATGTACATCTCAAGAATGACATGCTACTTTCAACATTGAACTAGCCTCGAAAGATAAAGCTGCCAGATTTGGTCAGCAATGATTGGTGAACCAATAAAATAATTTTTAAAAATCCTTACTTGATATTATCCTCACCAATGTTCCTCAGGTAAATCATCTGAGTACTGTATAACATTATTTGATAAGAGAGGCCAGTGCAGTGTCCCTGTAAAGACTAGACCATACCTTTACACCAAGGACTGCCTCTGGCACCACTGTCATTCTAGGAGGAATAGACTGAGAAAAGATAAATTAGGGGATATATCACCTTGGCCCCATGACACTTGGATACAACCCTGGGTCCTAGCTTCTTCAGCTATATGGTCAATCATAAGAAGTGGACATGTTTGTTGTTGACAAACAATGTTCATTAGCAATGTAAAACGAAAAAGAAAAACCATGCTAATACAATAAAATCTGGATGCCAAGCATGTGTAGATAAGAGACAAGTCATATTTATGCCATGCAAATGCTAGACAATGACAATTTCTGGCAACATAGAACCCCACCACTTGTACTTCACCTGCAACAGCACAACCATTGCTGTCCTCTATCTCCAGAAACTTGCTCACTACTTTTAACCAGAAGCTCAGACTTGTTTATTTGTTATGTGCCATGTTCATGGTCTTTCCATGGCCATGGTTATTTTTGGCAAATTTTTCTACAGAAGTGGTTTGCCATTGCTTTCTTCTGGGCAGAGTCTTTACAAGACGGGTGACCCCAGCCATTATCACTACTCTCCAGAGATTGCCTGGCATCCGTGGTTGAGCAATCAGGACTTGTGATATGCACCAGCTGCTCATGCAACCATCCACGACCTACAGCCATGGCTTCCCATGACTGAATGGGGGCTAAGCAGGTGCTACACCTTTCTCAAGGGTGGCATGCAGGCTTATGGAGGGAAGGAGCGCCTTACATCTCTTTGGTAGAGATGTATCTTCATCCCAACACCAAACATGAATACTGGGGCAAAAGTGCAGATCGGAAGCAGGTTATTCTGTAAAGAGTGACTTAACAAATCCTTTCCACTATCAATAAAGCACTAATGGACTTGCTTGGATAAGAGTACCTTCAATAACATTCCAGAAGCTGGACACCATCCATGATAAACAATCTCAGTGATTAAAACTCCTCCAAACACAACCAGATTTCATTCTGCCCCATCACAAATATGTGGTGCAATTATCTGTCAAGCTATTCAAATTACAAATACCAAACCTGTGATCTTTACCAACTAACCAGACAAGGCAGCAGGTGTGCCTGGAAAACGACTTCCTACAGATTCCTTTCAAAATTGGACTCTTTTAGGACTAGGAATTAGCTCAATGTCTCTAGATCTTAGTCCTTGAACCCTCTATGCATTAGTACTGCAGAGGTGTCTGCATTACAAAGACAATAGTAGTGTTCATTATTTGCTTCACAGAAGATAGTTAAGATTAGTTAAATACTAATTTTGCTGTTGATACTCTCATTCCCTACTTGAAGTTTTAAAGTGGTACACTGTACATGCTAGTGGATCAAACAAGGCAAATTAATAGGGTGTGTTGTTTTATTCATACCTTAATAAAAGGTTACAAGGGTCAGATCCTTGCCTCTCCAGTGAGAAATTCCTCAGTTTTAGTGATAGAAATTTGAACTCCATTTGCCTAACCATCTCCTTTAAATTCAACATCTTCCTGTTTTATTGAAACCTCTCCTTTCTATATGCATTCTTCTGATGGTATTCACACCCACATGCTCAATTCATGGTTTTTATTCAATACCTCCCAGGTAGACAGTGTGATGAAGGCTTTCTTCACACTGGCATTTATCAGAAAAGTTGGGATGTTACTTTGCAGTTCTACAAAATGTTAGTGGGACCCTATTTGGAATACAATGTTCAGTTTTATGTCATTCTCCTAGGGGAGAAATGCCATTAAGTTGGAAATAATGCAAAAAATATTTACAAGAATGTTGCTAGGACTTAGGGGGCTGAGTTACAGAGAGAAGTTGAGCAGGCTGTGACTGAATTCATTGGAGAGCAGGTGAATGAGGGTGACCTTACAGAGGTGTATAAAATCATCAGTGGCAATGATCAGGTGAATGGATGCAGCTTTTATTCTCCAGGTTTGAGGAATCTGGAACTATGGGGCATAGGTTTAAGGTAAATGCACAAGATTTAATAGAAATCTGAGGGGCAATTATTTCACTCAGAGGACAGAGTGTGTCTAGAATGAGCTGTGAGCAGAAGTGGTTGAGGCAGGTACATTAATAAAGTTAAAAAGCACATGGGCCAGTACATGAATAGGAGAGGGACGTTGATCAAATGAAGGTAAATGAGATTAGCGTCCTTCTCGGCATGACCCAGATGGGCTGAAGGGCCTTTTTCTCAGTTGTATGACTCTATGACTTTCCCTTGTTAGTAATCTACCAGAGGTAATAAGTGGTCCAATGGAATTGAAAAGACTTCTTCTGTCATCATATTGTGTTAAAGGATTAACTCCAGCATCCTGAGATTAACATACTGAAGTGACGCTAGGGTGTAGAAAGGATACGTGGGTGAACACGCAAAATGCTTGGGCCACTCAGTGGTTCATGTAGCATTTTTCAAAAGAGAAAGAACTGTTGTTTCCAATCTGGGACGCTTCATCAGAACAGTTCTGAAATCCTAATGTCTTTTCCTTCAACAGATACGGCCTGATTTGCTGAGTGTTCCAGCATTTTCTGTCTTTCATTCAGGTTTACAGCATCCGCAGTTGAGAAAATAATACTTATAATCCTAAATTTGTATTTGATACCAATCTCTGGAAAGGGGATGAAATTCTGGTCACTGCTGGCCTTGTGTACTATCAAAAAATGCATGATGGATTAATCCATTACATAAAACTAGTTGTCACTTTATCAGAAAAGCTACATGGATCATTCATTTGTACAAGTTGTAACATTAGCATTATTACTACACTTTCAAGACAGAGGAAAATTTACGGTTAAGGACTTTAAAAAAAACGAGTTACATTTTGATGTCTTACGTATGACTTTTATTCTAGGAACATGATACTGGGCAGACAAAATTAAAATACTTTTCACTTCTCATTGTTAACATCCCCACTTTGACAAATACAAATAGTGAAAGAAAGGAAATGTGGAAAAGTTGAAGTTACCTTTCAGATGTTAGCATTTGTGAATCATCTGAAGCTAACAAAAAAAATGTGGAATATTAAGACTTGCATCTTGAAGCATTGAATTTTAAAGAGACTTAAAATTATAAAGAGATATTCAAATCATCAGGTGATTTTAGACAGGGGCAAAGCAGAAAGGCTATACTTAGCCACAGTGCTTCTGGAAATGGAAGATAGCTTAATGAACGTGCTTATCTCATTGGCGTCTATTGTCTACTGACTTTTGCCAAATAAAGCACATAGATGGACAGGAATGGTATAGTGGTGGTATCATCTTGGTCAAACAGTAGTTAACAGTCTGTACTTGCACAAGATGATAAGAATTCAGTTCATCAATTGCAAGCATTAGATCAGGGGTTCCCAACCTGGGGTCCACTGACCCCTTGGTTAATGAAATGGGTCCATGGCATAAAAAAAGTTGGGAATGCCTGATTTACACTGATACCTTGCTTAGCACTCAGGATACCTCCCCAGTAACAAGGGTGCTAATGGATTCAGTGTTAAAGGGGGTCGTTTTAGCATAGTACATGTAGAAAAATGCATTTCTAATGGCACTGCTGTGCGGCGAACTTGGTGTCCCTGAACTCCACTGACAAGGAGACTCACTGCGGAATGTGCGGAGGCTCCTGTGAGGGTGATGCTGAGCAGGTTGCAGTCACGAGATGTGGGGTGCAAGCTGCATCCTGGCCAGCACAGGTGAGAGTGTGCCTTTGCTGTGGGGACCAGCAGCACATGCACCAAGCATTGATACACAGTCTGGATCTTACCGTCACCCTCAACACCTACTGTTGGATGTCACGGAGCCTGCTATCTCCCCTTCTCTTTGATTTGCTACATAGCTCTCCCCATCCCAGAGGTTTCATCATGTTAACTAGGCATGGGTTCACTTCAGCTTCCTGGCATAGACACAATCAGAAACAGGGGCAAGAGGGATTTACACCAAGTTCCCAGCACAGCAGCACACAGCAGTTGGGGACAGAGAGGCTTGTGCCAGATTTCCAGCGCGATAGAACGCAGCAGCGGGAAGTGCAGGAGCTCAGTCCAAGTTCCCAGCACAGCAACACGGAGTAGCAGATAAGGCAGAGGTTCTTGCCTGGGCAGTGTGCAGCCCAAGCAGACGTCTTCAGTGGGATACGTACCTGCGAGTGTTCGGTCAGCAGGACCAAGAGCACTATAATGTATCAGTGATCTGTGTGGTAGCATTAAGTGGGGTAACGGTGTTAAAGGGGAGGTGGAGGAGTGATGAGGTGGAACTGGAACAAAGCACAATAGGAATCATACTTTGCAAAATAATTATAACAGGTTTGAGCCCTTGTGAACCCATTTAGGCATTAAACACAAGCAACAGTATTCAGTAACAGTAACATCCAAAACCAAAATGGAAAACTGTTTGGTTCACTCACCTCAAGTATTCATACATCAGAATTTACTTTCACTTTTCATTTAAATAGTGAAATATCTGGTAGATCCCTTGGACTAAACCATTGAATTATTCAAGATGAATAAATGGCACTTTTAACCATAAGTGCAGAGTGCAATAGTTATGATTTCACAACAAGTGTGTAAGATAGGGTGGTGCTTCAGTGGAGTAAGGCCAGTGCAACATTGTTGGGCAGGCTGATTTTTCTCATTGAAGGTCTGCGTGTCATCTTACAATGTGAAATGATTCAAGGGAGAGTGGGCTGATCCTTCTAGGGAGGTTCGTCAGTAATGATCTGACAACCAGAGTCAGCATGGAGTTATGAAAGGGAAATGTTTAGACCTTCAAAAGATCTTGAATCACATGCCACTCAAGGGGTAATTAAGCAAAATTAGGCACTTTGTTGTTAATGGTGTTATACTGGTGTGGAATGTGTATTAATTAACAGACAGAAAATGTAGCAAGAATGTAAGAGGTTGGGGTTTCTGATCAGAGTTGTGCCACAGATGAGGACAATTCTGCTGCAGAGTGAGACAATTCTTACCTCACGGCTCCTGTGAGCTGGGTTCAATTCTGACCCCTGGTGGTGTCTGAGTGAATTTGCACGTTCTCTTCGGGTGCTGCACTTTCCTCCCACAGCCCTGACATCTACGCATTGTTGTTAAGTTATTTGGCTACTGGAAAATCAACCCTCATGTAGGTGACTGGATCGGCAGAATCAGAGGAGTATTATTAGGCATAGATGAGATAATAGCTTACAGGAAATTGGAGGAGTGAAATTGCTCTGAGCGGTGGGCCAATTGCCCTTTCTATGTTGTTGTGAATTATGAAGCCAGGTAATTAATTTGAATGAGGAGCTTAGTATGTTCAAGTATTCTCTGACAATACCAAGCTAGGGAGCTGTGAGAGGATGCTGAAGTGTTTTAGGGACAGGCAAACTGAAGGAGCAAGGACAGAACGTGGAAAAAATGAGAGCATCCAAAGAAAAAGGTGGCGTTGGTGTTTTTTTTTTAACGGCGAGAAATTGAAGGATGTGAATTCAGAGAGACTGCGTGTCCTAGTGTAAGAATCACTAAAAGTTCAATGAATTGTAGCAATTGTAGTGCCAAAGACCGTAGTGACCATAGTGGTTCCACTTCACTGACCCTACATCTGTGGTCTTACAATATTTTTCTCTTTCAAATGTTCATCCAGTTCTTTCATGAAGGCCACAAATAGAACACGTCTCCACTATATCTGCAAGCAATTCATTCCATATTCCAAAGACATGCCATAGCAAACTGTTTTTTCTATATCAGCTTAATTCTTCTTTGCTTTACTTTATGCCTGTGATGTCTAGTCCTTGCCAACTCCACCAAAAGGAGTCATCTCCCACTAGCCTCTCTACCCAGACTGCTAAGCATCCTATATACTTCTATGAGATATCTTCTCAGGCTTCTCCTTGAAGAAATCTGTCCAAATCCCTCTACTGTCTCATTGTAATTATAGTTCTTCATCCTAGGAACCATTCTCTTAAATCTTGGGTGGATCTTTTCTAAACCTCTTCCTTCTTTAATCTGTCAATCTCAATGAAATGCTACATGTTGGTTTTCAGAAATCTGTTGATAAAGTCCAACATAAAAGGTTAGTATGCAAAATTAAATCATGCAGAATTTGGGATTTGCATTCTTTAATTATAAAAACAATTAGAAAGGGTTTTTGTGAGGCCACAATTAGAAAACCATGCAGATTTGACCTCTTCATTGAAGAAAACACAAAGAGTGCAAACAAGATTCACTAGACAGATTCTTGGGATAGAAGGCCTGTATTTACTAGAGACTAAAAGAATGGGAGATGATCTCATTGAACACACAAAACAATTCTTACTGATGTAGACAGATGGAATGCAAGCTCAGGGAGTCGTAAGGCAAGCTGAGAGGAGATACCTCTTCACTCAAAAAGTGGAATCATGCAAGTTGTGGAATTTTCAACCCCAGATGGTTGCAGAAGCCAAGTCAATGAATGATTTTAAGGAGGAGAAATATAGATTTTCAAGGAATGGGCAGAGAGCAGGAATGTGTTCTTAAGGTACCGGTAACTGATCTTCCATGAATGGAATGAATGATTCAGAGGTCCAATGGCCTCTGGCCTATTCCTGCTTCTATTCTCCATACCTCTGTGCAAAGATATTCTTGCAATGGAGGGTGTGCATTACTGGGATTGTGAGTTTGTGACTAAAGAAGAGATTGAGCAGAGAGTGGTTCTTTGCCCTCTAAAATTATTTATTTATTTAGAGATACTGCATGGGTCAGGGCTTTCTGGCCTTCGAACTGCGCTGCTGAGCAACCCCAATTTAACCCTAGCCTAATCAGAGGGCAATTTACAATGACCAATTAATCTACTAACCAGAACATCTTTGGGCTGTGGGAGGAAACCAGAGAATCCACTCAGTCCAGGGGAAGATGTACTGACTCCTTACAGATGATGTCGGAATTGAACTCCAAACTGTGCCCCCTCCCACTGGCCTGTAACGGCATCATGCTAACCGCCACGATACCATGGCACTCAATTAAAAAGATTGGTGATCTCATTGAAACATACCAAATTCTAACAGAGTAAGTGTGGAGTTGGTGTTCCCTGTGGCAGGTTGTCCTGAAATGGTGATCACTATCTCAAGAGGCAAACAATCTGCTGGAGAAATTCTGCAGGCTGAGCAGCATTGGTGGGGGTGGGGGTGGGGGGGGGGGGGTAGGAATTGTTGGTGTTTCGCTTGGAAGCCTTGTAACATTCCTGATACATAGTTTTGACCCAGAATATTGCCAGCTCCTTTCCCCGGTCAGATGCTGGTCGAACCACTGAGTCAGTTTCCTGTGTCACATCTCAAAATAACCGGCGAATTATCCAGTGTTGAAATGAGGTTGATCTCCTTCATCCAGAAAGAGGCAAACCTTTAGAATTCTTAACCCAAGAGATGCATTATCTCAGTGTGTGAAAGACAGAAACTGACAGATATTTGGACATCAAGCGGGTCAAAGGATATAAGATAAGTACCAGAAAGTGGCATTGAAGTAAATGATTAGCCACAGTGGAAGAGAAGCCACAAAGAACTGAGTGGGTTTTTGTCCTTACATTTTATATTCATTAGAGATACAATGTTGAAGTCTCTATTTATATGGTGATGTCCCTTAACATTCATTCAATTGAAGGAGGTAATTTGGCCCATGCCATCTCTCAGGGCATTGCCCCCAGTCCCATCACTTGCCCCTTTAATTCATAATCCATCCACCTATGCAAGGGTCAATATGGAGTGGCCAATTACCCGCCAGCACATTTTTGAAATGTGGGGGAAGAACCCGAGCGTTTGGAGGAAAAACAGAGGTCACGGGGGAAAATGTGCAAATTCCACACATCTTTCTAAAGGGCACATCAGGTTTTGATATTAGCAGGTAAATGAAAAATGGACATAACACACTGCTTTATACTCAGCTCCTGGAGAAAAAATAAGAGCTAATTACCTTGTGACTTCATTTTCCTTCTAATCCAGATCATTATCATGGCGATAACAAGACCGAGCACAGCTACTGCAGCAATTCCACCCACGTAGAGCAAAAAATCTGACCCAAGAGGCGGTTGCATAGCTACAAAACATAAGAAGGCACCATGGTGTCAATGGTAAAGTATGTGGTACAAAGTTTAATTAGCTACACATTATCATTACATGCATCTGCAAAGCTTAAAGTAGAATGTTTTGAGCCCCTGTTCATATCTGCACTGATTGGTTTCATGTTAATGAAGAAATATTGCACTTTGTCACTCCCCAAAGGCTTCACTGTAGCTGCCATTTCACCTCGTCAGTGCAATATGTGTATCAGGAGTTGGAAATTACAAAGACATCGAAATTATTTACAAATTGACCATAGGTAAGATTCTGACAATCGGTCTTTAAATATGTGGTTTATAAAACAGGGATTACTCTCATTAAGGAGTGAGCTGACTCAAAAACAAATAGGAAGAGGTTATGTTATTGGAATACATTCGCCGAGTACAGTTGTGGAAGAATGTGTACCCGGTGCTTCTAGTGAGTCACTGAGAAAAATAGAACAACTGCAGAAGAGTCTGTGGTAGGTATATTCATATAATGCTTTGGCTTCCATTTGTTAGAGATTGTGAGGCCATTTTAAATGGAGGCATGACTTCCCAGCAGAAGATCAAACAGGGTGATCAGTAAAGAAAAGAGGTAAATAAGCAATTGCTGGGAATCATTGAAGACATAGTAGAGCGGGATCTTCAAATTAAGAAAGGGCATTGTTTTAATCCATTGTTCATACACAGCACACACATATAAATGTGTGACATTTGCAGACAAGGTGGCCTCGAGGCCTAGGGAGCAAATTGTATTTTATTTAACGGGTGGATGCAAGAGCAGAGAGACCTAAAGGTGGCAGAGTACTTTGATTAGATTATTAACAATGCTAGCAGGATACTTGGTTTTGTAAATAAAGGGTTCAAGGTAAAAAAACAAGAAAGTCACGGTAATTTATTGAAACATCACTATTTAAGCCTTATTAAAAGCTTCATGAGTGATGAGAACATAATATTCAAAACTGGGAGGGTTTTCCAGAGTTTAGAATTCCTTTGTTAAGCAGGTCAATGACTAAAGGTCAGATAGAAAGTAACCAATAAAGAATTAGAGGGAAAATGAGGAAAACCTTCTTCCATAGAGGAGGGTTAGGAGTTGATGAAGACAAAATGAAAGAATGGTATAAGTAGATCCTATAAGGGCACCAGAAGGCAAGCATAACTGCAAGGTCATGGGGTATGGGAGTGATGCACCATCAATAACTCTCGGAGATGGGAGGCGAACAATAGGCTTTTATTAGCTGCAAGAGACCATGATTAGTAGCAAGAGACCACCACACAACATCCTGGAGACTGAGGGAGGAGCAGTGTCTCCAATCGCCTTTATACAGGGGTCTGTGGGAGGAGCCACAGGAGCAGTCAGCAGAGGGGCCTGTCCAGACAGGTATATGTAGTTCACCACAGGGAGTAAGTCAGATAACCTCTTCAAAGAACTGGGGAGGCACAATGAACAGCAATGCCTCCTTTTCCTCTGAAGGATTCCTGGTTCCTGGCCTTGTATGACGGATGCACTATGAAGAACATGGGAAATTGAGAGTGAACCAAGCAAATAACTGACACTCACACCTTTGGGAGCATGCAGGATCATGGAGACTTCAGCTTAGGATGTGTATTATGTTCACTTGTGTGAAGCATTCAAGTAGCATCACCTTACTTCATTGGATGCACAATAGCTTCATAATAAGCTATCATAGTACATGTGGATAGTCTACTTTGTTGTTGCAGATCTAGGAATGCAGATCCATAATGGCTTGAAAGTGTCATCACAGGTAGATACAGTGGTATTGTAAAGACAGCTTTTGGCACATTGGCCTTCATAAATCAGAGCATTGAGTACAGGAGTGTTGTGTGCAGTTCTCGTCACCTACCTACAGGCAACGTAACAATAAGATTGGAAGAGTACAAAGAAAATCTGTAAGGTTGTTGCTGGGACTTGAGGACCTAAGTTATAAGGAAAGGTTGAATGGGTTATAACTTTATTCCCTGGAGTTTAGGGAAATGAGGGGAGATTTGATAGAGTATACAAAATTATGAGTATAGATAGAGTAAATACATGAAGGCCTTTTCCCTTGAGGTTTGGTGAGACTAGAACTAGAGTTCATAGGTTTAGGGTGAAAGATGAAATACTTAAGGAGAACCTGAGGGGGAAAATCATAAAGCAAGAGATTCTGCAGATGCTGAAATATGAGGGGCAACTTCTTCACTCAGAGGGTGGTTTGAGTGGGGAATAAGCTGCCAGTGGAAATGGTACAGGTGGGTTTGATTCCAATATTTAAGACAAGTTTGGATAAATACTGTACATGGATGGAAAGGATATGGTCCAGGTGAAGGTCAATGGGACACCACAGACTGGAGGGGCTGAAGGGCCTGTTTCTCTGTTGTAGTGCTCTTCGACTTTAAGATGAAACCCAATCCCGTACAAAGTTCATACATCCGCTTTATGTCTAGGATCGGTGACCAGCTGCCAACAGTAGAATTTTTTTTCATGAAGACTAACACTTTTCCACAGCCCAAATAAAAATGAACACAGAATGGACCCTTTTCCAACTTGGATCCTTCCTGGCCCTGGTCAAATGGGCCAGTGTAACATTCTTCTGTGCATTTGCCAACACAGCTTAGAAGAAATAGAAAAAAGGATCATCTCACAACTGACTGACACATCATCTTTATATAATCAAAGTCTTGCATTTCAAATCAGAATCTTTAAAAAATCCATTCTTTCACAGCACTATAAGCTGAATTTTCTACAATCACAAGTGGTATCTCCTCTGTCCACTGTTTAGATTTTTTTTTAGACCAAAGCCTCACTGGCCCTTTCAACTTAGGATTCCCAGTGCAGTCAAAGTTACACACTGAGCAGTAGCTAAAGTTGCCAGAGGTTATCAACAGTTCATAATCCCTGGGGAGTAATTACACAGTTCCTGATATTTCACTACCACATTGTATTGCAAAGGAACAACAGTATTATGATTATAGTCTGTTACTAGTTATGGAAATAAGTACTTTTTTAAATCAACCACTATTTCACAAAAATATTAAAGTAGGAGTTATACAAATACAAATGACTATATGAAATTTTTTTCGCTATTTGTATCAAATGCCTTTTAAGAATGCTATCAAGTTAAGTTCAACACTCAGTGGAGATCAGCTTGAATGGAGCAAACAGAGGTATGCCAACAACTTTGATGACTGTTCAGAAACATAGAAAGTCTACAGCACATTACAGGCCCTTCGGCCCGCAATGTTGTGCCGACCGTGTAACCTACTCTAGTAGCTGCCTAGAATTTCCCTGCCGCACAGCCCTCTATTTTTCTAAGCTCCATAAGCTTATCTGAGGGTCTCTTAAAAGACCCTATTGTATCTGCCTCTACCACCTTCGCTGGCAGTGCCTTCCATGCACCCACCACTCTCTGTGTGAAAAACTTACCTCTGACATCCCCCTTGTACCTGCCTCCAAACACCTTAATACTATGCCCCTTGTGTTAGCCATTTCAGCCCTGGGAAAAAGCCTTTGGCTATCCACACGATCAATGCCCCTCATCCTTTCATTCCTTTCAAACAGAACTTCATGTTAAGACTGCAGAATCACAATTTTTCTTCTATTTCTGCATAGTTAACAAGTGCATTTATAACAATGTTTTGCAATATTCTAAAGGGAACTTAATTGTAAATAATAATTGCTGAGGCACAATCCCCATCTGATTTTAGAGAAATTTTATCATTTGTTTGATCTGAGATTAATACTATTGCTACAAGATTAGAATGAGTTAACTGGTTTCGATCACAATCCATTCTGAAAGTGAGCTCTGATAGTGCTTGGAAGCTACAGTTCTCCCCCCTATTTGTTCATTGGCAGGGTTCACCTCAGACATTTGAAGAAGTTTGGAATGTGTCCCCAAATCCTAAGGACTTTCTACAGGGGTACAATTGAGAGCATCCTGACTGGCTGCATCACTGCCTGGTATGGGAACTGTACTTCCCTCAATCACAGGACTCTGCAGAGAGTGGTGCGGACAGCCCAGCACATCTGTAGATGTGAACTTCCCACTATTCAGGACATTTACAGAGACAGGTGTGTAAAAAGGGCTCGGAGGATCATTGGGGACCTGAGTCACCCCAACCACAATCTCTTCCAGCTGCTACCATCCGGGAAACAGTACTGCAGCGTAAAAGCCAGGACCAACAGACTCCGAGGCAGCTTCTTCCACCAGGCCATCAGACTGATTAATTCATGCTGATACAATTGTGTTTCTATGCTATATTGACTATCTTGTTGTACATACTATTTATTATAAATTGCGCATTGCACATTTAGACAGAGATGTATAGATTTTTACTCATGTATGTGAAGAATGTATGAAATAAAGTCAATTCAATTCAATCATCAATTGTGCAGTTCCAATGAGAAAGTGAAAATTGTTGAACTGCAATGATCCTGTGATGAATACCCTCCTTCCTGTTTAATAGGAAGTTCAAGCATGATAACTAAACAATCACAGAGGAATGATGATATATCTCCAAGGGAAGAAGGTGTGTGTGTGTGTTGAAGCAATGGTGCAGCTCAGAATGTCACCATGTGTCTCAATCCAGATAATGAAGGTCATGGGTTTGGGAAGGTCTTATTGAAATAAATCTCAGCAGTCTGTTGCATCTTGTAGATAGCACACATTGTATCCAATGTTGGTGATGGAGGAGTGAATGTTTAAGCTTAAGTATGGTCACTTTAAACGCAGTTTAAAAATTAACTAAGGAGGTACTAAATAAATTTGCATTGTTGAAATTCAAATCTACCTTTTAATTGAGCTGTACAATGAATCTGAAAGTGGGAGAATTGAGAGGAAGATGGATGTCGTGACCAGTTAGAATGGGTAGAAGCAAGGTAATAGACACAACAGGATGAATAGTTTGAAGTGTGTGTACTTTAATATTGGAAGTATTATGGATAAAGTTGATTAACTTAGAGCATGGATCAGTTCATGGAACTATGATGTTGTGACCATCACAAAGTCTTGGTTGAGAGAGGAACAGGAATGTTAATATCTCAGGGTTTTGATGTTTTAGAAAAGTTCAAGAGGGAGGTAAAAAGAGATGGGCAAGTGGACTGCTACTCAGGGACAGTATCACAGCTGCACCCAGAGGGGACATAATAGAGGACTCGTCCACTGAGTCTATATGGATAGAATTTTTAAAAAATAGGAAAGATGAAATCACTCTGGTGTGATCTACAGACCTCCATTTAGCCAACGGCATATCAAGGAACAGATATGCAGGCAGATATGGGAAAGATACAAAAACAACAGGCCTTGTTCTGGGTAATTTCAAATTGCCTAATATAGACTGAGACATTGTTAGTGTAAGAGGTTTAGATGGGGCAGACTGTGTTAGATGCATCAGGTGGGGTTTTTCAAATCAATGTGTACATAGTCTAACAAGAAGAGATGTCATACTGGGCCTGGTATTGGAGAGTAAGCCTTGCCAGGTGACTGACCTCTTCAGTGGGTGAACGGTTAGGAACAGAGATCACAGTTCCTTAAGTTTTAGGATATAGGCAAGGATGGAATTTGGAGCTGGGCAAATTACGAGAGCATTAGGCAGGAACTAGGGACCATAAATGGGGAACAGTTGTTATTGAGTGTGTCCTTATCTGGAATGTGGAAGATGCTTAAAGACCGACTGCACAGTATACAGGGTGGATTTGTTCCACCAAGAAGGAAGTCAAGGGTGGCAAGGCAAGGGAACTGTGGATGTTGAGAGAGATGGTGATGAAGAAAACAGAAATGTATGTAAGGTTGAGGAAGGTAAAATCAAACATAACCATTGAGGATCATTAAAAGCTAGGAAAAAAACTCAAGAAGCGAATTAGGAAAGCCAGGAGGGATCATGGGAAGTCCTTGGCATCAGGATTAAATAGAATCCCAAGGCATTCTATACAGATATTAAGAGCAAGAGTATAAATAGGAAGTGGGTAGGACCACTCAAAGATAAAGGAGGGAACATGCTGACACAAGGAAGTGTATTAAATGAGTACTTTGCATCAGTATTTACCAAGGAAAAGGATGTGGAGAATAGGGAGATCAGTATGGAGCGTACTAAATTGCTGGGGCATTTTGAGATAAAAAAGAATGTAAAGTTACATCTCGTAAAGAACGTTAAAGTGGATAAGTCCTGATGTGATATATCCCAGGTTATTGGGAGGGGTAAGCGATAAGATTGCTGGTGCCATGACCAATATCTTTGTATTCTCTCTAGCTACCGTCAAAGGCCCAGGGCACTTCTTTTTTATTTAATTTTTCTATTAATTTTAAACAAACATAAATGAAACATGAATACAGAGAGTTTGAAAGTACATAATTAGTAGGTTAAGTGTATATTCATATAGATGATAATCCACATATAATAACCTCCCAAACTCATAGTAATTATGAAAAAAGGGAGTAAATAAGAAAAAAAATCCCCAAAAAAGAAAAGGAAAAAAAACCTAACCAACATGGGCCATTGCATTATGTCAAATATACACAGTAGCGTCAATAACTCCGCAGCTCCATCCAAATAATTAAGGATAATAAAAGCAGAGTTTAGGAAAAGACAGTTTAACTGATAATGAAAATGTTGGATAAATGGTCTCCAAGTTTCTTCAAATTTAACTGAAGAATCAAAGACAACACTTCTAATTTTTTCTAAGCTCAAACAAGAGATAGTTTGAGAAAACCACTGAAATATAGTTGGAGGATTAATTTATTTCCAGTTCAATAGGATAGATCTTCTAGCCATTAATGTAACAAATGCAATCATCTGTCGAGCTGAGGGGGATAAACAAATATTATCCACCAATGGTAAACCGAAAATTGCAGTAATAGATGCGGTTGCAATTTGATATTCAGAACTTTTGAAATAATACCGAAAAAGAGCACTTCTAATAAGCAAATGTTATTCTATTACTCAAGAAGGGAGCAGGTATTATCTTGGAAACTATTGATCGGTGAGTCTTACATCAGTGATAGGGAAAGTACTAGTCAAGATTCTCAGGGACAGGACTTATCAATTTTTGGCCTCATTAGGGCAGTCTATGGCCAATTATGTCTTATGAACTTGATTAAGTTTTAAGGAGATAATGAATGTGATTGATGATGGATGTTGTCAACGTGGATTTTAGTAAGGCATCTGACAAGATCCTCATTGAAGACTACTCAAAAGATGAAGATGCATGGGATCCACATTGAATCAGCCATTTGGATTCAGCATCGGTTTGCCCATAGTAGAGAGTGGGTAATGGTCGATGGGACTTTTGCTGGCTGGAGGCTGTGATTAGTGGTATTCTGTGGGGATCAGTACTGTTTGTAATTTAGTTAAATTACCTGGATAAAACATAGATGAGTGGGTTGTAAGCTGGCAGACAATATGAAGATTGGTAGTGTTGTGGGTAACATAGACTGACAAAGGATATAGTGGGATAAAGCTCAGTTGTAGATATAGTCAGACAAATAGCAGCTGGTGTTTCAGCTGTGAAGTGCTGCATTTTGGGAGATCAGACTTAAAGGAAGAGTACACTTAATGGCAAGACCATTAACTGCATTGATGTGCAGAGAGATCTTGGGGTCCAAGTCCATAGCTCCCTAGAAGTAGCAACTTAGGGTTGTAAAGAAGACATATGGCATGCTTGCCTTTATAAGTTAAGGAATTGAATTCAAGAGTTGGGAAGTTATGTTGTAGCCTTATAAAAGTCTAGTTTGGCCACATCTGGAGTATTGCATTCAGTTCCGGTCACCCCGTCATTAGGAAAAACGTTGAGGCTTTGGATTGAATGTGAAAAGGTTTACCAGGTTGCTGTCTGGATCAGAGGGTGAATGTTATAAGGGGAGGTTGTACAAACTTGGGTTGTTTTCACTGGCACAGCAGAGGGGAGATCTGATAGAATTTATAAGATTATGAGTGGCATAGATACAGTAGACAGCCAATATCTTCTTTTTGCAGGGTTAAAATGTCCAATATCAGAGGCCATGCATTTAAAGTGAGAGAGGTTAAGTTCAAAGGAGATGTGCAGGTCAGATTTTTTTTTATACATTCACAGGAAGCAGTGGGTGCCTGGGATGGTTGTGGAGACAAATGCAATAGAGGTACTCTGGAGGCTCTGGGATGCAAGAAGTAGGATATGGACATCGCACAGATAGAAGGGATTGGTTTAGTTGGGCATTTGATCACTCATTAATTAGTTCAGCACAACACTGGGGGACCCAAGAGGCTGTTTGGATTCTGGACTAGTTCTGTGATTCATGTTTTTAATACAATTAGCATGTTAGATAATGTAAGCATGAATATTTTCTGCAAGAGGATCTTTCAGATAATCCAATCTATAAATGTTTGTCAGTAGTAGAGGACAGATCAGTTGATAATAGTATTGTTGTGAGTAATAAGCCATCAATTAGACAAAACTAAAAGCCTCCGTTATGTCCATTTCAAAGTACCTTGCATAGTTAGAGAGGAACAGCACCTTGTAGTACCCCTGTAACAAACTATTAATTAAGATATTTATTCTTTTCTAGAACAACAACATGAGAGGCTTAATTGCCAGATTAAGGATATAAAGTAAAAAGCCTGATGCAATGTAATTTCCCGACCTTCCCTTGGGAAAGGTATGTCCCAACTCACGGGTGGATCTAATGATTAACCTTAGGAACAATTTGCTTCATTTGTCTTCCTAAAAAGGCATTTGTACAAGAAGATTTTAAAAGATTCAAAGCAAAACGATTAAAAACAATTTTTTTGCATTTAAAATTTGGGGTAGTTAAAAGGAAATCAATTACCTTTGCAAAATGGCAACATATTTGTCCAGTTTCCTGAACCTGTACACTCAATTTCAGCTGCTCCTTTCAAAGCAAAACCCTCCAGACAGCTCACTTCACACTTCGAACTATAACGAAACTTTCCGAATGGATGGGTGCACTTCATTGAGCCACGATCCGGTGTGTTCAGTGCATCACATTTCACAGCTGGAAAAAATGCAGACCTCTGTTAGTTGTTTTGTGTGACGGCCCTTAATAGGAAATCTCCACTGATGATTACATTGCAGTACCTTAGAGTAAACAGGACAAATCAAGCACAGATTTCCTATTCAATTCACTTCATTTCTATCATATTTCCATTTCATTAATGGGAAAATCATTTTCTTCTTAACAGATACCATCAATGTGTGCTGTTCACAGCAATAAGACAACTAGCAAAAGAAGGAGCAGCTGGAGACCAGAGGCACTTGTGAGTGAAGCACTCCTCTTTGCACCTCTCATTGTTCACTCCTCCTTATTGGGAATAATTTGAAATCCATCCATAAAGTTGATTATTTCAAATCAGTTACCTTATATCATTGCAAATCATTACAAATGAGACCTGCCATAATAGAAACAGAAACATAAAAAACATAGAAATCTACAGCACATTACAGGCCCTTTGGCCCACAATGTTGTGCCGACCATGAAACTACTTTAGAAACTGCCTAGAATTTCCTTACCGCATAGCCCTCTATTTTTCTAAGCTCCATGTATCTATCTAAGAGCCTCTTAAAAGACCCTATTGTATCCACCTCCACCACCATTGCCGGCAGTGCATTCCACGCACCCACCACTCTGTGTGAAAAACTCAACTTTGACATCCCCCTTGTACCTATATCCAAGCACCTCAAGCTCTCTTATGTTAGCCATTTCAGCCTGGGAAAAAGCCTCTGGCTATCCACACGATCAATGTCCCTCATCATCTTATACACCTCTATCAGGTCACCTCTCATCCTCCGTGGCTCCAAGGAGAAAAGGCCAAGTTCACTCAACCTATTCTCACAAGGTATGCTCTCTAATCCAGGCAACATCCTTGTAAATCTCCTCTGCACTCTCTCTATAGTATCCACATCCTTCCTGTAGTGAGGTGACCAGAACTGAACATTCGCCAAGTGGGGCCTAACTAAGGTCATATATAGCTATAACATTACCTCATGACTCTGGAACTCAATCCCACAGTTGATGAAGGCCAACATACCATATGCCTTCTTAACAACACTGTCAACCTGCACAGCAGCTTTGAGTGTCCTATGGACACAGACCCTAACATCTCATTGATTTGTTTATCAGAAGGAACTTTGGCAATATTTAGAAACACCACATTAGGACAAATGGTCATAAATATTGGTCTAGTTTGCTTCAATTTTGTAAAAGAGCAAACTCACAACCTCTGAGGCCACACTTAGAAAATCTCAAAAAAGTATGTCAAACTGTGATGATAATCACAACTACAGCACTCTCCCTCTCCTGCCCCGCACCCCCAGCAGCACTACCATTAAACTTCCTGAGTCACCTCACTTCAATTTCCCAGTATTATACTTTCAACTTATTTCTTTCTCAGCAGAATTTTTCATATTATCTGACACCTCTGCAACTGTCCCAATGATAGATCCAGTCTTAATCATAAATCTCCCCAACACTACCAATGCTATGTGTTGTCCAGAAGCTGATTAAAAGATTTTTAAAGACTTAGTAGTTATATATGGCTTTTCATCTCCCATTTGTAAATTTAGGCACCTTTTCCTTACGTGCAAATACAGCAGCCACAACAAAACAAAACAAAACAACAACCAGGCTATTAACACTGGGGTGTCAGAGTGGCATAAATTTCCACAGTATTGGGATATTTTCCAATTATTACTCTAACATTTTAATTCACTTTAACATTGTAACACAACACTGTCTAAATGAAGGATGGGAATTGTGAACCTCTGTGTTAGACAGAGCATAGGAATCAGCAACAATGAGCCAAATGCTAAACCATCGGGATTTCTGAATAATCGGATAGCAGATTATCAGAGTTTTGCTGACAATTTGCATGAGAATTTTTCTTCAATATCACTCAGATTGTTGACCAATTAATCTTTTCTATGGGAGCAGAGCACGTACTCAGGCAAGGGAACCTTGGATAACATATAGTTCACATATTTAATTATAGCCCTGTATAAGCATGCAGCAATTGTAATTGGGCAGTCCTGTTATTGTTAATGTCTCCTGTCAGTGCACAAGATTTCATGCATTTTTTTATTTATACCATGTCCTCGTTTCTCTCTCCTTTCCTTACACTGATCTCAGCGGAACAGATTCAGCAGCTGGCTCCAAAAACAAAAAAGCAAATGAGTGAATACAATGGGCCACATTGTGCTGGATCTAGCCTTGTTATCTGACTGCTAGCACTTTTCCTGGATGTAGAGGGTCAGGTAAAGTGACCTCTGCATCTACCAGCAAGGAGGAAGCAGGCTCTGATCACCAAGTCACCCTTGGGCTTTGTGGAAAGAGACAGCACGAAATGTTGGTGCAGCCAATTTTCTTAAATGAAGATTCAAGTTCTGTAGTGCACTTAGTATTTCAGTAATTTTTGAGTAATATTGTAAACATACAGTATTGTTTGATTAAGTATTCTTTGCTTACATAATTCATTGTGATTTATATCATTACATCACCACGTCATATGTTAATGCTTTACTAAAGAAAAACTAAGTAGGCAAACGTATCTCAGCTCCTGTGGTTTTCTTTCATTTAGAATCTGGAGTTACAAAACAGAATAGTGATGATGAGGAATTTCTAAAATGAAGCTGAGATGACTACCTGTTAAACAGCAGCGAGATGTTAGAGTTAAAAATGAAGTGCAGCATGTGGTTCTTCAGAAGGGGAGAGGGACAGAGAGCAGACAATATTCTCAGGTTCATAAACAATGATAACTGGGTGATAATAGTTATAAATTTAAAACAAAAGAGCAGAAATAGCTGACTACATCAGAAAGATAGAGGCGTTCAATTGCACAACAGATGACTGGAAATGTATACTGAAAGAATTGAGCAGTACTCTGAAGCAAAGGAAATAGCCATTGAAAAATGAGTACCAAAAGGTGGAAAAGCATACAGTTTGTTTAGAAGTTTAATTACTCCAACCAAACCAGTGAAAATGAGCTTTGCTGATGTTCTGAATAAAATCCGGGAACATTTAGAACCAAAACCATTGTTGATTGCATTACACTTTTGGTTTCATAAGCAGAATTGAAAAGACGAGGAGTCTATTACAGCTTATGTTGCTGAAATTAAGAGGTTATTTGAGCATTTTCAGTTCAGCGTTGGTTTAATGGTGCAATGATAGATTGTTTAATTTGTGAAATCTTATTAGAAAGTATTCAAAGGCATTCAAAAACAGCTCCAAACTGAAGCACAACTCACATTTAAAAGAGCAGTTGAAATCACTGTATCAATGGAGACAGCAGCCAGAGATGCAATTGAGTAGCAGTCAGTAATGAAAGTGAGTGCCATTAAATTTGCAATGTCTAAACAGAAACCTGCCTGGCTGAACAAATTGTGTTACTGTTACGGCAGGGGTTCACATACACAAAACCAATATAGGTTTAAAGGTGAAACTTGCAGAAAATGCCTCAAAGTAGGACACATAGAAAGAACATGTTGGGCAGACAAAAATAAATGGACTGCCCAAGGAGGAGAAGATAAAAAGTCAAGTTGCATTTTCAAAAAGGGTACTAATCTGCATGCTGTTGATTGGTGCTGAGAAGGTTCAAGCAGTGGTGAATGTCCCAAGGCCAAATGATGCTTCACAGTTGTGTTCCTTCTTAGGGTTTGTTAGTTACTGTAACAGGTTGCTGCCAAACCAGGCTTTTGAGCTCCGCCCTTTTGACTCATTACTATAATTCAGGAAGAAATGGCAATGGACAAAGCAGCGTGCGTTGGTTCTCTAAAAGACAACGAAAATGCTGATGTCACACACTGTACTTGCATGTTATGAACCACATTGTCCAGTGAGGCTTGCCTGCGATGTCTCGCCTTGTGTCATGTCACATGTTATGAGTGATGGAAGTGAACGCCTCATAAATTTTGTATCACATTCCCTTACTGCTGCAGAGAAAAATTACACGTGGATTAGCAGAGAGGATTTAAGTCTGATTTGAGGTGTAAAATCTTTCAACCACTACTTGTATGGGAGAGAGTTTACCTTCATTACTGATCAGAAACCACTAGTGTCCATTTTCAATCCACAGAAGGGTGTTCCACTAACAGCAGAAGCACGAACCAGAGATGGGCTCTGTTTCTTGGAGGACACAATTACAAGATCGAATTCAAGAGGACAACTCATCATGGAAATGCTGATGGATTGTCCTGTTTACCCTGATTAAATGAAATGCTTGAAAAATTTACAAAAGAGAACACTCCTCTTGACGTATTCTCCCTAATGTAAGTTGAAAGTTTCCCTATTACAGCAGAGATGATCCAAAGGGAAGGCAGAAAAGTTCCCACACTGTCTCAGGTGTACATGGCCACCCAAAGTGGCAGAAAGGTGCAGCAGAAATTCCAGTTTCTCCGTTTTTACTGGCATCACCATGAAATTGCCTTTGATGGGGGTTGCCTTATGTGGGACTTGAGAGTTGTAGTACCATCCAAGCTGAGAGCTAAAGTATTGGTGGAGCTATTGTACCTGCTGGTCAACTATGCGTGTTCAAAATAAAAGCGTTGGCTCAAAGCTTTGTCTGGTGACCTGGGATAGATCAGCAACTCGAGCAGCATGCCACGCGTTGTTTAGGATGCCTACACTTCTGGAGGATGCCAAGAGCAACACCTCTCCATCCCTGGGAATGGCCTGCATTGTCCTGGTAGAAGATTCATGTGGATTTCACTAAATCATTCAGAGCCACTTCCAGGGTCAACTCTTATAACCACCATGGAGGAGGCTGTGGTGAACTACATATACCTGTCTGGACACGCCCCCTGCTGACTGCTCCTGTGGCTCCTCCCACAGACCCCGGTATAAAGGCGATTGAGGCTTGAGCCCGGCCCTCAGTCTCCAGGATGTAGTATGGTGGTCAACTACTGCTTGTTCTTTCTTCCAGTCAATAAAAGCCGATATCTCGCCTTCACGTCTCAGAGAGAGTTATTGATGGTGCATCAGAGGCCCAAAACCTGAGATTGTTTCACAGCCTTAAATCTTGCCTGCCAAGCAGGGTGACACCACCACCCCACACCTCCTCATCAGAAAAGACTACATTCCGCAAGAGTAAGAAACCCACCACAGAGATTAAATCCCTATGCCTGATTGCGACAATTTAAAATTTATTTTGCTGTGGATGTCTATATAGTAGTTGTATTATATAGCATAATATAGTATAGTGTGTGTGCATGAGTGAGTGTGTGTGTGTGTGTGTGTGTGTGTGTGTGTGTGCGCGCGCATGCGTGTGTATTATACATATACACACACATACACATACACACATACATATATATATATATAATATGACTAAAGAATAAAACATTACACATGAGTTGAGATGCATCCTATAGTGAGTTTGAGTTTATAGCTAAGCAGCAAGGAGTGTAGTGTATTTAATATCTCAGTAATATTTAAATAATATTGTAAATATTGTTTTCTTAAACCTTCTTTGGTGTTTACATAATCCATTACTATTCGACATAGGAGCAGAATTCGTCCATTGAGTCTGCTCGGCAGGTTATATGTAAGTAGCATATGATGGCATACGGTATTACATCACCACGTCACATGTGAGCACCTCCCTGAAGAAACACTAAGTAGACAAAACGGATCCTGGTCCCATGTTTTTCTTTCAATTAGTTTCTGAGTTACAAAACATGACAGGCTCAAGGGACAAATTGACCTGTACTTGCTTTTTACGTTACATTTCTCAGGAATACCCTGGCTGCTTGCCAACTGCAAAGTCATTAAAATTGTTTTCAAAAACAACTTAAGGGAAGTTCAAATGCATTTAAATTGTTTAAATTATTTAATTAATTAAAATAGAAATATTAAATTAAAATTACATATCTACACTTACTTCTTTCTCCCAGCACTCATATGCTAACCTTCCTCATCCTAAACCAGAGGGATGAAGAGAAGTAAACCCATCTCCTCTCTCCATAGTGCACTCCTGGAAGCCTGAATGGTGAGCCTAGTAACAGAAATCTTTACGTCCTTTCTATCAGCTTTTAGAGACAGAGAGAGACAAGTTGCATGGAAAGAGTTCTCGTTCCATCGATTCCACACTGACCATGTACTACCCATTTGTACTAATCCCATTTTCAGCATCTCCTCCCAGATTCTACCACTCGCCTACACACGATGGGGCAATTCAGAGTGGCGAATTAACCTCCACCCACATGTCTTTGGGACGAGGGAGGAAACTGGAGCAACTGGGAACAACCAACGTACTCACAGGAAACACATGCAAATTCCACATAAACAGTGACTGAGTTCAGAATTAAACTCTGGTCCGTGGCCCAATGAGACAGCAGCTCGACAAGCTGCACCACGGAGGTGGCGCCATTGTAGAACTACCTATCCATCAGTCAATTCACTTTGGCTCATTAAAGATTCCAAAGCACAACTCTGTATTTTCACTATCCACCGGTTGGAAATAGACACATGAAGAAAATCCTAAATGTCACAAAACCTGTTTAAAAGAATTACTAATTAAGTTACTTTCCCTGGTATTAAGATGAGGACAGGGGTGGGGGGAGGTGGAAGGCTCAATATACAGTATATGACATTGCATAATTAATGCCTATTCTACTTTCACCAGCTGGAGTTTGCACTTTACAATTCGGCTTTACAATTCAACCACCAGGGGTAAGATATGTTAAAGTGCTGGGGTTAGGACTGAGCTTAAGTTACCATTCAATGTATTTTAGTAAACTATTTAAGAACTTTTTAAAAGCTATTTGTTAATGCTTTTTGAGAGGGTGATTTTAGATGCATATCATATTATACTGAGTTAAGTATTGTATGTAATTAGTTTTCCTACAATAAGTGTATGGGACATTGGAAAAAATGTTGAATTTCCCCATGGGGATGAATAAAGTATCTATCTATCTATCTATCTATCCGTTGCCCACTAAAGCCTGCCCGACTCCCAGTATAAACTATTCAACACAACTGAAGTCACGTGTTGAGCTGTATTTGAAGTCTCCAGTAAGGTGGGAGATGTTAATTGACCTTGATAAGAATGTGTTGGTGCCCATCTGGTTGGGAGGAGACAGCATGCGTTTATTCCGGTATATATATCGCTTCACAAACCGGATTAGAAAAGAACACAGCTATAACTTAACAGAAATAAGAAATTTAAAAATGTTCAAGTGGACTTCCAGTCAACAGCCATATGGAGTAGTCTCAGAGAACGAGCGCTCTGTTCTAATTTCTATCTCCACGCTCCTTCTTCCCCCTTCCCCTGTACCAAACTGTTAGACTTCTTGCTCTTCCACCTGCCTGTAACTACGCTCGCTTCACAAGGAGTACTAAGCCCAGGAAAAAAGATGACTGGGTGGCTGGCCTGACTATGGAGGCCATCTCCACACTACTAGACCAACATCGTGCTGCGTTAGCGGCCGAATTCAAATATTCTTTCGGCCTGCTGGAAGCAAAACTTGACCAAATACAATCCACAGTGGAGGACCATGGCCAACGCTTATTTTCTCTCGAGCTCGCCACGAACGACCTGAGCCAGCGCATCAGTGAAACTATCTGCTTCGGCTTACGTCAAAACAATATCAAGTTAACAGCTAATGTTACTGACTTGCAGGGCCAGAGCAGACGGCAGAACCTACGCATCCTGGGCCTGCCAGAATCTATCAAAGGTAGGCGTCCTACTGAATATTTTTCCAGTCTGCTTTGTGAGATCTTTGGGAGAAGTGGCTGTGGCCTTTCTCTCTCTCTCTCTCTCTCTCTCATTTATATTTCTGTTCTTTGGCTCATTTTTCAGAGCCATGTTTAACAAACCTTGGGGAAATTGCTTACCTCTCATTAAGCATAATATCAGTTTAGGAATGTTAAATGCTTACTGTTTCCTTTAAGTAACAGTAACAGAGTTGCAGATGATGCTACAAGTGATAGGAAGTCATACTGTTGGGTGACTATTGTTCTTAAGAGCTTGTTGCTATGTTCTTTGGCAGCTGTCTTGTGAGTTGGGGGTGGGGGAGGATACTCTAATGCCAATATTTTAAGAACCCTTTAAAGTCCTTGTTATACAGGATTTATTTCTGCTCTGCTTCTCTTTGTTTTACACTTTTGCCCCGGAGCTGATACCCGAAATCTTGATACCGCTTATGCCTATCAATCTGTATCTTTTTTAAAGGAGAATAGTTAGTCCGTTAAATTTTGTGAGCTGGAATGTCAAGGGACTGAACCACCCTGTTAAAAGAAGGAAGGTGTTCTCACATCTCAAACAGTTTAATACAGCTATTGCATTTCTACAAGAGACACCCATTTGCAGTTCTGATAATTCCCGCCTTATGTCATGATGGGCGGGGCAGCACTTCCACTCCACTTTTCAGGGTAAAGCCGGGGGGTGGGGGTCTCAATTCTCATTAACCCAAACATTCCCTTTCAGCTCCACAATGCAATATCAGACACAAACAGCCACTTAGTCATTGTCTCGTGGAAATTATATAATACATTGGTAGTGCTGGCTAACATGTATGCTCCTAACTCGGACAAGGTGTGCTTCTTTGAACGTTTTTTTTCTGCGCTACCTAATCTGAGTTCATACTCTCTCATACTAGGTGGAGACTTCAACTGTTGGTTAGATCCAGTGCTGGATCGATTGTCTCCTATTCCCAGAGTACTAAGCAAATCTGCCTCATTAATTCAGTCCTTCCTTTCCAACTATGGTATCTCCGATGCATAGCGCTTTCTCCACCCAAATAAGAGAGAATATTCTTTCTTCTCACATATTCATCACACCTTTACTTGAATTGATTATTTTTTTAATCGATTATCAGCTGATTCCTTCAGTCCGTTTCTGTGTTTATCAGAGTTGAGTGATATCAGACCATACACCGGGTGGCCTGTCCATAACTCTTCCTGGCCTTCCACAAATAAATAAGCATTGGCGTTTCAATTCAACCTTACTGTCAGATAATGATTTTAAAGAGTTGCTAGCTCGACACTCAACCCAGCAGGGATGGAAAGCATGCAAGGAACGGGCCAGATTCAAACTGGGAACCACCTGCCTTGAAGTCTGGTGAGGGTGCCACTACACCACCGGTTGGCCTAAACGACGGAAGTACAATCCCACAATTTCAGTGACGGGTTTATACATGTTTATTTATTTATTGAGATACAGCCCAGAATAGGCCCTTCTGGCCCTTTGAGCCATGCCAACCAGCGACCATCAATCTAACCCTAGTCTAATCACAGGATAATTTACAATGACCAATTAGCCTACTAGCCTGTACGTCTTTGGACTGTGGGAGGAAACCAGAGCACCTGGAGAAAACCCACGCATTCCGTGGGGAAGACGTACAGTCTCCTCACAGACAACACCGGAATTGAACTCTGAACTCTGACACTTCAAGCTGTCATGCTCACTGCTGTGCTACTCTGGCACTGGCGCTGAGAAAGTCTTTGGATAATACAAAAAGATCTGTGCAAATAATTTCAACAATTTCAAGCCTTGGCAATTTTTCTCTGGTATATTTGCATTTGGTGATCTGCGCCATACACTGTCCATTAGCTTGACACTGTAACCTGTCCAACCCACTCAGTGTAAACCCATTGCACCCAGAAAGTCACATGTGGAGCTATAGCCAGAATTTCCAATGCAATGAGGCCAGTTCATTGTCCCTTGTTTCAGGTTTTCAGTTTTGGACACCTTATGGCTGGAATACAAGATGTTAAGCACATCTGACCCTTGCAGTACAGACTTCTGTGGAGTCAAAGATGCATGCTGAGCTGTAACTGAAGTTTCTAATGGGACGGATACAGTTTATCATCCCTCATTCTGGTTGTGTTATCGTCCGGCAGGTTACAACTGAAATGTCACTTTGACATTCACCATTCAATTGTGAATACACAGCATACTATTTTGAGTGAATGAGCATAAGTAACTATAGTTATAGAAATTGAAAGAAATTTTATAAAGAGTTCAATACATATCACAAGCTAGTTTTGCTTTGATGAACACAGTACCTCTACATGTGGGCTTTTCTGCCGTCCACTGACCAGAGGCTCTGCATTCAAGTCTGTGTGACCCCACTAATGTGAACCCTTCAGCACAGCTGAAGTCACATGCGGAGTTGAAACTGAAGCTTCCAGTGGAATGGAAACAGTTCATTGCACCATGTTCGGGTTGCATCAGTCTCTCGCAGATTAGAACTGTAGGGCAAGAGTAGAATTTTCTCAGCTTTAAATTTTGCAGATATAATACCAATCTTTTATTGGAAATTTTAATATAATTGAAGGCTAACATTAAAATGAAGTTGTCTAGTACCTTCACAGTTGGGGTTTTGTGCCGTCCATTGCCCATTGCTTTGACACTGTAGACTTTTTGACCCTTTCAATGCAAACCCTTCAACACAGCTGAAGTCACACATTGAGCTATAACTAAAGTCCCCAATAGGATGTGAGCAGTTCATCGTCCCTTGTTCAGGGTCTGTCAGTGTCTGACAGGTTACAGCTAAAATATAGAATTTAAATTCCCTTAGCATTTAGAAAAATAAGTAAGGCATGGCATATTCATGAATTTGTAATGTGTATAGTATCAAAAAGCAAATCAGCAATAGGAATCTAACATCTGTTAATATTAGCAAGTTAAGACAGGGAAATGAGCTCAGTACCTTTACAGTTGGGAACGGGTGCCGTCCATTGTCCATTGGCTTCACACACAAGCATTTCCGACCCCTGCAGCACAAACCCTTCAGTGCAGTCAAAGCTGCATGTTGAGCTGTAACTGAAGTGTCCAATGGGATGGGTGCAGTTTACCATCCCTCGTTCTGGCTGTGTTACTGTCTGGCAGGATACAGCTGTAATGCAATTTTGACTTTCATCATTCAATTGTGAACACACAACTTATTTTTATTAAAGAAACAGGCTAAAGTAGCAATTGTTGTTATAGAAATTGAACAAAATTTTACTAAGTTCAATACATAACACAAGCTAGTTTTCCTCTGATGAATACAACACCTCCACATGTGTACAGTCTATAGTTCAGAAGATCTACATTCAACTCTCTTATCACCAAGAAAGCTTCATGATCATGTTAAGCAAAATTGCAAATCCATCCAAAAGGACTGATGATTTGAAAAATTATCTTCCAACACACATGCTTCTGTACCATCTCCAAGATTTATTACTCATGTTCTGATCCTCAATCTTCACGAACTAATATCCTCCCAATCTTAATGAGAATTGCTTACGCAAAGTGTTTTTGGTCACAAACCAAGGCATTGAAGGTGCTAAAATGCTGTCGTCTAAGAAAGTATTATTTAAATTAAGAAAGTGTTATATTAATGTAACTTGCCTTGTGACTAGAGAGATGGAGTTATTAATTACAGAAAAAAATAAGCATAAATTGGATGTGTTCTTGTATTTCTTAAATCTTCATTTAAGAAAATAATGTTCCTACTATTGTTCCTTTAATCTGACAGCAGTTGTAAAGGTCCTGCAGTGACCTAACCTTGCATGGGATCTGTGAGACGGCCTCACATTAAAATATTGGATGAAAACCATTACGTATTCCATAGAAAATATTATCATCTTGTTAAGGCACTGATACAGATGACTTGGTACGTTACAAAATATCAAACACAGTGAGTTTAATCTGCTGATACTTGTGCTTTGTCACTCACTGAGCAAGATGTTAAGAGTGAGGAAGTTGTTTTTGGGGTATTTATTGCTTGATTTTGTCATCAATGCGGTGTCAAAATGTTACAGAGTTTTTCCAGTGGCTGAGATGGTAAAGAATCAAATTCACAAAGCACTATCAATAGATCTGTCAAATTACTTGCATACATGTTTACAAGTGAAATTAAATACAGGGAAGGATGATAATCCTGGAGAATTCACTGCAGCTGCAGTACACAGTGAATATTTGCAGATAATGCCCATGACTAAACGTAGGCCAATATTAATTAGATCAAAATCTTCCCAAAAATAAAAATTCAAAAACAATGAGTAATGTAAGAGATAAAGATTGAAAAGTTCAGTTTGCCTTAGATTAATAGATGATTTTGTATCCAAAATTTCCGGAATCATCCATCACAAATCATTTTGCTGACCTTATTTCATAGAGTCATAGAACATTACAGCAGAGAAACTGGCCAGTTGGTCCACCCTAGGCTGTGCCAAATCATTCATCTGCCTAGGCCCATTGATCTGTACGGGTTTAATAGCCCCCCATACCCCTTCCGTGAATGTATTCAAGGATGCGTGCTTAACCTACCGCTCTCCTCTCTCTACATCCATGACAGAGTGACTAGGTACAGCTCAAATGCCCTGAACAAATTTGCCATTTACACAACAGTTTTTGGCAGAAACTCAGATAGTGACGAGCAGGTGTACAGAAGTGAGATAGATGGGCTAGTTAAGTGGTGTTCAACAGCAACTTTGCACTCAACATCAGTAAGACCAAGGGACTGATTGTAGACTTCAGGAAGGGGAAATCGAGGGAACATACACCAGTCCTCAATTGGATCAGCAAAGGAAAAGGTGAGCAGCTTCAAGTTGCTGTGTGTCAACATCTCTGAAGATCTATCCTGGGCCCAATATATTGATGCAATTACAAAGAAAGCATGTCAGCAGCTATATTTAATTATGTTTGAGGGAATTTGATATGTCACCAAAGACACTAACAAATTTCTACAGTAATACTGTGGAGAGAACTCTAACAGGTTGCATCACTGTCTGGTATGGAGGGGCCACTGAACAGAACTGGAAAATGCTGCAGAGATTTGCAAACTCTATCAAGGGCACCAGCCTCCACAGCATCAAGGAAATCAAGGGTTATGAAGTAGGAATCTGGGAGGTGATAGGAGGAAGAGGTAAAGGGCTGAAGATAGAGAACCATAGGAGAAAGGGAAGGAGTTGGGTAAACCTCCCACATTCTTGTTTTCTTCTACCCCCCCACCCACCTACACCCCACCCACACACCTTCCCCCTCACTTGGTTTCACCTATCACCGGCCAGCTTATACTTCTCCCCCTCCCACGCCCCCACCTTCTTGTGCAGGCTTCCCCTTCTCCTCCAGTCCTGATGAAAGGTTTCATCCAAAATGTTGATTGTTCATCCTCTCCATGAATGCTACTTGGACTATTGAGTCAGTTCCAGTCACGTCAATATACAAATGATGTGGAAGCTTTAGAGAGGGAGCAGAGGAGATTTACCAGGATGCTGTTTGGAATGTCAGGATGTCTTCTGAAGAAAGTTTCAGCAAGCTATCTCTATTTTCTTTGGAGTGAAGGAGGATGAGAGGCAACTTGATAGAGGAGTATAAGATGATAAGAGGCACGGGTAGTGGCCAGCCAGCACCTTTTCTCAGGGCAGCAATTGTTAATACCAGAAAAAATAATTTCAAGGTGAGTGGATGAAAAATTAGGGGAGATGACAGGGCTTTTTTGCAGAGTGGCAAATGACTGGAATGCACTGTGGAAGGTAGAGGCTGATACATTAAAGACATTTAAGAGATCTTTAGATAGGCAGACGAATGAAAGGTTATGGGCTCTGCAGAAGGAAAGGGTTAGATTGATCATAGGGTAGGTTAAAATGTTGGCAAAATGATTGTGGGTCAAATACCATTCTAAGTTCCATGCATTCCTAAATTGAACAACATAGCCCCTTACCATAAGCTCAAACCCAAACATGTTAAAAGCAGAACAGACTGCTCGAACAAGAACTGACATGAAATACCTACAGCATACCCCTTCCTACTCACTTAACTCCCTCCTCACCTGGTTTCATCTATCACCTGCCAGGCTGTCTCCCTCCGCCTCTTCCCTCACCTTCTTAGTCTGGCTTCTGCCACCTTCCTTTCCAGTCCTAATGAAGGCTCTTTGCCTGAAAAGTCAATTGTTTCTCCTCTCCATATTGGAGTATTGGTTTCATTTCTAGGAAGGATATGGAGGTGCAGAGGAGACTTACTAGCATACTGCCTAGATTAGAGAACATGTCTTATGAAGAAAGCTTGATCAAACTAGAGCATTTCCCTTTGGAGCGAAGAAGGATGGGAGGCAACTTGATAGAGGTGTATATAATAAGAGACATTGATAGTGGCCAACCAGTATCTTTTTCAGGGCAGCAATTGCTAATACCAGAGGACATCATTTTAAGGTGCGTGGAGGAAGGTTCAGGACAAATGTCAGAGGTAAGTGTCTGTATTGCACAGCAGGGGATTGTGGTGAAGGCTGATACTTCGAAGATATTTAAGAGATTTTTAAATCACACAAATGAAAGAAAAATTCAGGGTTAGGGCTAAGTAGGAGGGAAGGTTCAGATTGTGGAATAGATTACGAAGTTGGCATGGCATTGTGAGCAAAGTGGACTTGTACTGTACTGTTGTGTATTGTAATGTACACAGTTTTAATAAAGCAGATTAGCAATAGAAATCTGATGTTTGTTTTGATATTTAATAATAAAAATTCAAAGTGAAAACTAGTGGAAATGAGCTCAGTACCTTTACAGTTGGGAACGGGTGCTGTCCATTGTCCATTGGCTTCACACACAAGCATTTCCGACCCCTGCAGCACAAACCCTTCAGTGCAGTCAAAGCTGCACGTTGAGCTGTAACTGAAGTGTCCAATGGGATGGGTGCAGTTTACCATCCCTCGTTCTGGCTGTGTTACTGTCTGGCAGGATACAGCTGAAATACAATTTGAATTTCACCATTCAATTTTGAATAGACAGTATATTATTTTAATGAATGGGCAGAAGTAACTATTGTTATAAATGTAATGTCCTGGTTAAGATTTTTACTGCTGTGCTGTTGGTGTTTCATTTTAGCAGTTAAGAGCAGTCTCTTCTGCCTTTAGCGTGTTTGGATTTGAGCTAAAGGTAAGGGGCTATGCTGTTCAACTTAGGAATGTTGTGCCAGCCAATCAGGATGGTGGAATTGGGAGAAGGTTCAAGAGAATGCTGGGCATAGAGATTTTTGTGACCAACACTGCTGGTGTGGGTTGAGGACTTTTTGACGGGAGCTGAGAGAAGGCAGGAAGATGGGTGAGGATGCCGTCTGTCACAAAAGGAGTTTGTGCAGACTAATGGCTTCAAGGCGGAAGGACTAGTATTCCCATGGAGGAGACTGTTTGTTAGAGATGGATTCAGAAGGCTGTGTGCACAAAGACCTAGGATCCAGTGTGTGAGTTAAAGACAACTTCAAGATGAGCTCCAACTTATGTGCACAATTGGACTGGGTTAACTGTAGTGGGCCCTTTCACTTTTTTTCCCTCTCCTTTTCCTAACTGCTTGATAAAGCTGAAATTTGTAATTATACTTTCTTTATATTTGTATGCAGTGTATGATCTGTTATTTCTTGCCAATGACTAATTGCACGAGGACAGTATTCACACAGATTGGGATTCAGGTGGTCGAGGCAGCCCAACTTGCCGGACTGGTGGGACGCCCAAGCATTCCGACCTTCGTTAGAGAAAGGCGATTTTCTCACTGCTGAGTCTAGTGGCTGTTAGTGAGGGGCTAACGAGCTGCATCTCTGGAGATTACCGGTAAAAAGGGGCTTCATAGAAATTGAAAGATTTATAGAAGAGTTGAACACATATCACGATCTTGTTTTCCTTTGATGAATACAATACCTCTACATGTGGGTGCTTCTGCTGTCCAGTGTCCAGAGGCTCTACATTCAAGTGTGTGTGATCCCATTAATGTGAACCCTTCAGCACAGCTAAAATCACACCACGAGCGGTAACCGAAGTGATCGACGGGATGGGTGCAGTTATAGGTTCCTCTGTCTGGATTTCTCAGCATGTCACATTTCACGGCTGAAACATTAGCGATAGTATTCTCATTGATTCTGTTAACGTGCATGGGCCCTGATTTTTCTTGATTTCTAACATGCCAAATAGCAGAAGTGACAGAAGGATGAATTTCTTAACATCAACTGTTGAAAATAATTGGAATCCATTGTCCCCAGAAAGTTTGCAGATGATTATCAGCTCCGTGTGTTTAAGGCTGCAGCTATGGGCATGCAGGAATCAGGGGATGCGGACTTCCACTGGAATAATCACCCATGCCTTATTGAACGCAGAGCAGATGAAAAAGCAGAGTAGCCCACTCTTGTTCCTACTTGTTATTTACCCATACTTAATTTTAATCACTTCTTCCTCTCTTCCCACCAAAAATACTTTGCAGAATCATATTAAGCAAAATTGCAAATCCATCCAAAAGATTGATGATTTGAACACATTTTTTCATTATCTCCAGGATTTCTTTTTGATGTTGTGATATTCATTCTTCACTTAAATATTATCATTGAAGAGTTGATCACATCCCAATCTTATAAAATTGCTTAGGGAAACTGTTTTTGTTCATAACTGAAGACATTGAGGGTGCTTAGACGTTCCAGCCCAATTATATACAGTAAAGGTAACTTGTCATGTGGTATCAGAGATTTATAATTTTGAAAGATAAGAGTAAATTGGATGTGATCTCAACTATGCATCTGGGGAAGGATGTGAGTAGTGATGTATATAGTCCAAATCTTTTTCAGCCTCCTCAGAAAGTAGAGGTGTTAGTGAGCTGTGGAGGATGTGTTCTGTGACCATGAGAGGTGAGCACTGACAGGAGTTTGAAACTGCTCACAGATTCCACTGCTGTGCAGCCAATGTGGTGGGGGTGGGGATTGTGAGTGTGTGAGTTTTCCTGAAGTTAATAACCATCCCCTTCGGCTTGTTGACATTGAGCAAGAGATTGTTTGCCTGGCACCAGGCCTCGAGCTCCTCCACCTCCCCTCTGTAGGCCGTCTCGCTGTTGGTGGTGATGAGTCTCACCATGGTTGTGTCATCGGCAAACTTGATAACGTGATTGCTCGCATATCTGTCAGTGCAGTCATGTGTGAGCAGTGTGTACAGCAGGGGACTCAGCACACAGTCCTAGGGGGCACTCATGTTGAGGATGATGTGGAGGAAAGAGTGGTTGTGCACCCAATCTGAGGTCTGTTGGTTAGCAAGTCCAACATGTTAGGTATTTAGATTGAAGAGTAGGAGTCTGTTCAAAGTCTGTGGAAAAATAGTGTCAAATGCCAAACTGAAGACCAGAAACAGCATTCTGAAAGAAGTGTCTTTGTTTTCCGGGCCAGGTGCATGACAGATGCGATGGCACCTGTTGGAGAGTGGTTCTGGTGGTAAGTGGATTAGTGAGTGCCCAGTGTAGCAGGAATGTACTCACCACTATGTTTCTGTTTTGTTTTACTGAGTTCTTAAATCATTTTCCTGACCTTATTTCTGACAATTTATTGATGGAGATTGTTTAAAAATTGGCATGACGCAGTACCCTGTCTGACCCACTCAATATATGGCATAAATTCCCTTCCTCTGAGATAAAGTTGCATGTTGAGCTGTAACTAAAGTATCAAGGGATGGGAGCCGTTCATTCCTTCTTGTTCAATCTTTATCAGTTTTGGGCAACTTTTGAATGGAATGCAAGATTTTAAGTTAAAATTAGAAATATGTACGACAGGATATATTCTAAAATGGTCTCAACTTTAAAGATAGAGTCATATTTTGCATATCATTTTAAACGTTAATGCCGAATTCCTTGGTACCTGTGCATTTGGGGCTCTGTGCTGTCCACTGCCCATTAGCTTCACATTGTAAATGGTCTGAGCCATTCAGTATAAACCCTTCAGCACAGCTGAAGTCACATGTGGAGTTGAAACTGAAGCTTCCAATGGGATGGGAACAGTTCATTGCACCTTGTTCGGGTTGCATCAGTCTCTCGCAGATTAGAACTGAAGTACAAGAGTAGAATTTTCTCAGTTTTAAATTTTGCAGATGTAATAGCAAATTTTATAGAAAATTGAAAGCTAATATTAAAATGAAGTTGTCTAGTACCTTCACAGTTGGGGTTTTGTGCCGTCCATTGCCCATTGCTTTGACACTGTAGACTTTTTGACCCTTTCAATGCAAACCCTTCAACACAGCTGAAGTCACACATTGAGCTATAACTAAAGTCCCCAATAGGATGTGAGCAGTTCATCGTCCCTTGTTCAGGGTCTGTCAGTGACTGACAGGTTACAGCTAAAATATAGAATTTAAAGTTCTTTAGCTTTTGGAAAGATAAAGCAAGTCACATTCGTGCATGAAACTGGAGTGCTTTGGCCATTACCAAGACTTGCTTGTTGAAAGGGGAGAATTCATATGGGTGGAAGTCAGAAACAGGAAGGGAACAATCACTCTATTGGGAACATTTTGGAGGCCCACTAATAGCAATTGAGAGGAGCAGATAAGTAGGCAGATTTTATAAAGGTTAATAATAGCAAGATGGCTGCCACGGTGGCTTCAACTTCCCTAAAATTGTTTGGCACCTCTTTAGTGAATAAGGTGTAGATGGGGCAGAATTTGTTAAGTATGCCCAGCAAGGGTTCCTGACAGAGTATATGAAAGTTTGAAGTTAATAACTCATCGGGGTGATTGAGAAGTTTGTGGCCTAAGGTAGAAGGAGATGAGTTATTAACTTCAAACTTTCTGCATTATCACTGAAAGAGTTGACCTGCATGTGCATGTAATGAGAGCTGTATAACTCATCTCCTTCTACCTTAGGCCACAAACTTATCAGTCACCCATGTGTGGACACTTTCTGGAGGTCCAAGATCCGTATGCTCCACGACCACTGGACTAAGTGTGTAAATGTAGGAGGGGACTATGTTGAAAAATAAATGTGCTAGGTTTTCTAAAATTGACTCCTTCTACCTCAGGCCATGAAATTATCAATCACCCCTCGTATAAGCATTTGGAGAAACACAGTCTTATTAGGGATAATCGGCATGGCTTTGTATGGTATAGGTTGTGTCTCACAAGCCTTATTGACAATTTTAGGAAGGAATGAAGATAGAGCACTGGGGCTAGTGTATATTGATTTGAGTAAGGCTCAAAGAAACTTAGCAGTGTGGATTTGGATTTCGTGCTCACAGAGCAGAGGGTAGTAGTAGAATAAGTGTAATCTGTCTGGAGGTCCATGGCCTGTAGTTTGCTGCAGAGATCTGTTCTGAGAACTCCATTCTTCAGGAATTATATATAACATCTATGAGCAGTGGAAGAGTGGATTAGTAAGTCTGCAGAAGACACTGAGGTCGGTGTTGTAGTATATAGTGAAGAAGATTGTTGTCATTTACAATGTGACTTTGATAGGATGCAGTGCTGGGCAGAGAAGTGGAAGATGGCGGTCAGTCTGGAAAAATGTGAAGTGATATACTTTGGAAGAGTGAATGTGAATGCAGAATACAAGAAAGCACTGAAGAAGGAATCTGATAGGAGAGGACATTAGACCATAGGAGAAAGGGGAAGTGGAGGGAGAGCTTCCATTATTTTTAACCACCCTCCCCTACTCTCTTACCTTGTCCTTCACCTGGTTTCATCTATCACCTGCCAGTTTGTACCCTTTCGCCTCCCCCCCTTCTCATTCTGGCTTTTCCACCTTCCTTTCCAATCCTAATGAAGGCTTGTTCTCCGTGAAGTCAATTGTTTATTCCTCTCCATAGATGCTACTTGGACTATCATGTTCAGCTCCAGTCACCTCACTATAGGAAGGATGTGGAGGTGCAAAGGAGATTTACTAGCATACTAGCTGGATTAGAGATCATAGCTTATGAAGAAAGGTTGTTCGAGCTAGGGCTTTTCACTTTGGAACAAAGAAGGTTGAGAGGCAATTTGATAGCAGTGTATATGGGAAGAGGCATAGATAATGGCCAGGCAGTACCTTTTCAGGGTAGATATCTGAACCTTCCCTCCGATATAGCGTGTGCGTGTGCGTATACACACACAGTGGAATAGGTTACAAAGTTGGCATGGCATTGTGAGCAAAGTGGACCTGCACTATACTGTACCGTTGTGTATTGTAATCTGTACAGTTTCAATGAAGCAGATTAGCAATAGAAATCTGATGTTTGTTTTGATATTTAATAATAAAAATTCAAAGTGAAAACTAGTGGAAATGAGCTCAGTACCTTTACAGTTGGGAACGGGTGCTGTCCATTGTCCATTGGCTTCACACACAAGCATTTCCGACCCCTGCAGCACAAACCCTTCAGTGCAGTCAAAGCTGCACGTTGAGCTGTAACTGAAGTGTCCAATGGGATGGGTGCAGTTTACCATCCCTCGTTCTGGCTGTGTTACTGTCTGGCAGGATACAGCTGAAATACAATTTGAATTTCACCATTCAATTCTTCAATTTAACAGTTTGATCGGGGCACAACAGCGCAAGCCAGGTGGATGTCAGCCAGGTAGAACAGCGAGAAGAGTTTAAAAGGTGACAGTTTTATAGAGCGGGCATCCGAGAAGCAGGTGTCAGAGTAGAAGGAGTCAGAATAGGAAGGCTTTGGCTCAACGGGGCTTTGGCAGTAATGGGTCGGGTCGAGGCGAGGTGAGATAAGTTGCCTGTGTACAATACAGACAGGAATTATGTGTGTGAGGCCGGTGTTCTGTGCTCGGTGTTAGATGTGTAAAGTCCAGGAGACTCCCAGCCTCCTGGATGGCCACATCTGCATCAGGTGCATTGAGCTGCAGCTCCTTAGGGACCGTGTTAGAGAACTGGAGATGAAGCTTGATTACCTTCATCTGGTCAGGGAGAGTGAGGAGGTGATAGAGAGGAGCTATAGGCAGGTAGTCACTCCGGGGCCTTGAGAGACAGGCAAGTGGGTGGCAGTCAGAAGAGGGAAGGGCAGGAGTCAGAGGCTAGAGAGCACCCCTGTGGCTGTCCCCCCTAACAATAAGTACTCCTGCTTGAGTACTGTTGGGGGGGGTGGGGGGAAGATGGCCTACCTGGAGGAAGCAACAGTGGCCACGCATCTGGCACAGAGTCTGGCCCTGTGGCTCAGAAGGGTAGGGAAAGGAAGAGGATGGCAGCAGTGATAGGGGACTCTATAGTTAGGGGGTCAGACAGCCGTTTCTGTGGATGTGGGAAAGAAACATGGATGGTAGTTTGCCTCCCAGGTGCCAGGGTCCAGGATGTTTCTGATTGCATCCATGATATCCTTAAGTGGGAAGGAGAACAGCCAGAGGTTGTGGTACATATTGGTACCAACGACATAGGTAGGAAAAGGGAGGAGGTCCTGAAACTCAGGACCTACAGGGAGTTAGGAAGGAAGTTGAGAAGCAGGACCACAAAGGTAGTAATCTCAGGATTACTGCTTGTGTCATGTGACAATATAGGAATAGAATGAGGTGGAAGATAAATGTGTGGCTGAGGGATCGGAGCCGGGGGCAGGGATTCAGATTTCTGGATCATTGGGACCTCTTTTGGGGCAGGTGTGACCTGTACAAAATGGATGGGTGCACTTGAATCTGAGGGGGACAAATATCCAGGCAGGGAGGTTTGCAAAGGCTATTGGGGAGAGTTTAAACTAGAATTGCTGGGGAGTGGGAACCGAACAGATTAGAAAGAGGAAGAGGAGATTGGCTCACAAATAGAGAAAGCTTGGAGACAGTGCGAGAGGGAGGATCAACAGGTGATAGAGAAGGGATGCGCTCAGACCAATGGTTTGAGATGTGTCTATTTTAATGCGAGGAGTATTATGAATAAAACTGATGAGCTTAAAGCATGGATCAGCATTTGGAGCTATGATGTTGTGGCCATTAAAGACTTGGATGATGCAGGGGCAGGAATGGCTACTGCAAGTACCAGGCTTTAGATGTTTCAGAAAGGACAGGGAGGGAGGCAAAAGAGGTGGGGGCATGGCACTGTTGATCAGAGATAGTGTTATGGCTGCAGAAAAGGAGGAAGTCATGGAGGGATTGTCTACAGAGTCTCTGTGGGTGGAAGATAGGAACACGAAGGGTTCAATAATAGACCACCCAATAGTAACAGGGACATTGAGGCGCAGGTGGGGAGACAGATTCTGGGAAGGTGTAATAATAACAGGGTTGCTGTGGTGGGAAATTTTAAATTCTCAAATATCGATTGGCATGTCCCTAGAGTGAGGGGTGTAGATGGGGAGGAGTTTGTTAGGTGTGTTCAGGAAGATTTCTGACACAATATGTAGATAAGCCTACAAGAGGAGAGGCTGTACTTGATCTGGGAAATTAACCTGGTCATTTGTCAGATCTCTCAGTGGGAGAGAATTTTGGAGATAGTAATCACAATTCTATACCATAGCTTTGGAGAGGGATAGGAACAGACAAGTTAGGAAAGCATTTAATTTCCCCTTACTCTAATATGAGGCTTTCAGGCAGGAACTTGGAAGCATAAATTGGAAACAGATGTTCTCAGGAAAATGTACAGAAGAAATGTGGCAAATGTTCAGGGGATATTTGCGTGGAGTTCAGCATATGTACATTCCAATTAGACAGGGAAAGGATGGTAGGGCACAGGAACTGTGGTGTACAAAGGCTGTTGTAAATCTAGTCAAGAAGAAAGGAGCTTACGAAAGGTTAAAAAAAAACTAGGTAATGATAGAGATCTAGAAGATTATAAGGCTAGCAGGAAGGAGCTTAAGAATGAAATTAGGAGAGCCAGAAGGGGCCATGAGAAGGCCTTGATGGACAGGATTAAGGAAAATCCCAAGGTGTTCTACAAGTATGTGAAGAGTAACAGGATAAAACGTGAGAGAATAGGACCATTCAAATGTGACAGTGGAAAGTGTGTATGGAACTGGAGGAGATAGCAGTGGTACTTAATGAATACTTTGCCTCAGTATTCACTACGGAAAAGGATCTTGGTGATTGTAGGGATGGCTTACAGTGGACCGAAAAGTTTGAGCATGTAGATATTAAGGAAAAGGATGTTCTGGATCTTTTGGAAAGCATCAAGTTGGATAAGTCATCGGGACCGGATGGATTGTACTCCAAGCTACTGTGGGAGGCGAGGGAGGAGATTGCTGAGCCTTTGGCAATGATCTTTGCATCATCAATGAGGATGGGAGAGGTTCTGGAGAATTGGAGGGTTGTGGATGTTGTTCCCTTATTCAAGAAAGGAAGTAGAGATAGCCCAGGAAATTATTGACCAGTGAGTCTTACTTCAGTGGTTGGTAAGTTGATGGAGAAGATACTGAGAGGCAGGATTTATGAACATTTGGAGAGGCATAATATGATTAGGAGTAGTCAGCATGGTTTTGTCAAAGGCAGGTTGTGCCTTACGAGCCTGATTGAATTTTTTGAGGATGTGACTAAACACATTGATGAAGGTAGAGCAGAGTTGTAGTGTATGTGGATTTCAGCAAGGAATTTGATAAGGTACCCTGTGAAAGACTTATTGAGAAAATAAGGAAGTATGGGATCCAAGGGTACATTGCTTTGTGGATCCAGAATTGGCTTGCCCACAGAAGGCAAAGAGTGGTTGTAGACAGGTCATATTCTGCATGGAGGTCAGTGACCCGTACTCTTCGTGATTTTCATAAATGACCTGGATGAGGAAGTGGAGGGGATAGGTTAGTAAATTTGTTGATGACACAAAGGTTGGGGGTGTTGTGGATAGTGTGAAGGGCTGTCAGACATTACAACGGGACCGATAGGATGCAAAACTGGGCTGAGAAGTGGCAGATGGAGTTCATCCCAGATAAGTGTGAGGTGGTTCATTTTGGTAGGTCAAATATGATGGCAGAATATAGTGTTAATGGCAAGACTCTTGGCAGTGTGGAGGATCAGAGGGATCTTGGGGTCTGAGTCCATAGGACACTCAAAGCTGTTACGCAGGTCGACTCTGTGGTTAAAAAGGCATACAGTGCATTGGCCTTCAATCATAGGACTGAGTTTAGGAGCCGAGAGGTAATGTTTCAGCTATATAGGACTCTGGTCAGATCCCACTTGGAGTACCGTGCTTAGTTCTGGTCACCTCACTACAGGAAAGAAGTGGAAACCATAGAAAGGGTGCAGAGGAGATTTACAAGGATGTTGCCTGGATTGGGGAGCATGCCTTATGAGAACAGGTTGAGTGAACTCGGCCTTTTCTCCTTGGAGCGATGGAGGATGAGAAGTGACTTGATAGAGTGTACAAGATGAGAGGCATTGATCGTGTGGATAGTCAAAGGCTTTTTCCCAGGGCTGAAATGGCTAGCATGAGAGGGCACGGTTTTAAGGTGCTCGGAAGCAGGTACAGAGGAGATGTCAGGGGCAAGTTTTTTTAATATGCAGAGAATGGTGAGCACGTGGATAGGGCTGCCAGCAATGGTAGTGGAGGCAGGATATGATAGGGTATTTTAAGGGACTCCTGGATAGATACATGGAGCTTAGAAAAATAGAGGGCTATGGGTAACCCTAGGTAATCTTTAAGGTAAGGACATGTTAAGGCACAGCTTTATGGGCTGAAGGGCCTGTATTGTGCTGTAGGTTTTCTATGTTTCTATGTTTTAATTGTGAATACACGGCATACTATTTTTAAGGAACGGGCATAAGTAATTATAGCTATAAAAATAGAAAAGTTTTATAGAAGAGTTCAATACATATCATAAGCTAGTTTTGCTTTGATGAATACAATACCTCTACATGTGGGTGTTTCTGCTGTCCACTGTCCAGAATCTCTGCATTCAAGTCTGTGTGATCCCACTAACATGAACCCTTCTGCACAGCTGAAGTCACAAGAGGAGTTGTAACTGTAGTAATCGATGGGATGGGTGCAATTATGGGATCCTCTGTCTGGATTTCTCAGCATATCACATTTCATGGCTGAAATATTAGTGATAGTATTCACATTGATTCTGTTAACATGCATGTAAACTAACTTCTCTGGATTTCTACACTCAAAATCACGCCACATTGTAGAAGTGACAGAAGGACAAATTTCTTAATATCAAGGGTTGAAAATAGTTGGAATCTATTTTCTTCAGAATGCTTGAGGATGATAATCAGTCCTGTGTACTTATGGTTTATGAACACGTGGGAATCGGATGTGGACTTTCGCTAGAGTAATCACCCATGCTCTTATTTCATCCAACATTTGCTGGTACTCTAATTTTAATCAGAATTGCTTATGCAAAGTGTTCTTGGCCATAAATCAAAGCATTGAAGGTGCTCAGATGTTCCAACCCAAGAAAGTAGTGTATAAATATACTTTGTGACTAGAGACTTGGAGCATTTTAATTAAAACCTTGGGAAAAACATTACACATCATATTGCAGGTATTGGTGACTTGGTAAATTACAGGGTACCAAGATGAGCAAAGTTAATCTCTTGGTGCTTTTGCTTTGTTACTCAATGAGCAAGATATTAAGTGCAAAAGTTGTTTTTGGTTTATTGATAGCTTGATTTTTTACCATCAGTGTGGTGTTAAAATTCTAAAAGGGCTTTTCAATAGTTGAGATGGTAAAGAATCAATTTAACAAAGCACTATTAATAGATCTGCCAGATTCAAAGTTCGAAGTAAAATTTATTATCAGAGTACATTCATGTCACCACATACACCCCTGGGATTCTCTCTTTTCAAGCATACTTAGCACAATCATTGCATACACGTTTACAAATGAAATGAATTATGGGGAGGGATGATAATCCTGGAGAAAGCATTGCAGCTCCAGCACACTGCAACAGTGTGAATATTTGCCGACAATTCCCATGACAATATTAATCTTTCCAAAAAGTAAAATTTCAAAATGCACTGAGTAATTTAAGACATAAACATTGAAAAGTGCAGCTTCCATCAAAGATCCTCACCACCCAGGCTATGCTCTTTTCTCACTGCTGCTAACAGGTAGAAGGTACAGGTGCCTCAGGACTCGCACCACCAGGTTCAAGAACAGTTACTGCCCCTCAACCATCAGCTTCTTGAACAAAAGGAGATAGCTACCCTCATTTATGGACTCTGTTATATTGTTATTTCATGCTCGTTATTTATTTATATCTGCATTAGCAGAGTTTGTTTAGTTTACAGTTACTGTTCTATAGCTTTGTTAAGTATGCCCACTGGAAAATGAATCTCAGGGTTGTATGAGGTAACATGTATGTACTCTGATAATGAATTTTACTTTGAACTTTGAATTACTCCCCAACACAATAACCAGTGACAGACTGGACCTTGACATCAAGATTCCAAAATTAATGGTGCTCATCAAAAGATTTTAATTCACACTGACAACATAAACTGGGCAACTTCCAATGTGCCTATACATTTACTTCCTGAAAACCAACTGCTGTGTGGCTCTACAAACATGCTGATCAAATGGTCGAACACTGTTGAACTAAATTACAAAGTACCACCTACAAACAACAGAGCATGTTCCAATTGCAAGACTATTTCTATGGCATGAAATACTTAAGGCAATTATATAATCTCTAAAGGCATAAATAAACCATTAAGTTGAATGGTACCTTCACAGGAGGGTATTTGTGGTGTCCATTGTCCAAAGGCTCCACACTGAATGGTTTCTGATCCATTTAATACAAAGCCTCTTTCACATTTGAAGTCACATGTTGCATTGTAAGAGAAAGGTCCAAGGAGGTGGGAGCAGCTTACAGACCCTTGCTCAGGATTCTCCAGTGCCGTGCATTTTACAACTGAAATGATGATTTAGTGATATTTTGAAACATTTCAAATTTAATCTTACAGATTCTATTTCTATCCTAAAACACATTGTGCAAGTATCAATGTCCCTGAAATAAGACTGGACCCATTTGTTCTGAATATTGATACTATGAAAGACAGCAACATTTATTATTTTTTCCCCAAAAATAATGACAAGGTTGGTTTTATTTAAATTGTGACCAGTGCTGTTCAACATACAATATTAGATTGAAATGTTATTATTTAGCATGTCTTCCATTTGACATACTCTATATTAGAATATAATGGAAAGGAGCTGCCGGATGAAATATTGGATAGTCAAATAAACTATTCTTATATCATCAGTGTTGCAGAATCATGTTTTAACCTTCCATTTAGGTAGGTGCCCCAACGAAGAGTACAGTCTCAAATCCAAGGGCTGAGACATTCTCAGTATAGGAAGGTGTAGTCTTTCTTAGCTGCTCAGTTGCTTATTCATCATGTAGCTTTCCATGGCACCTTTATGCAAATTAGCATTTTGTCTTCGCAGAACATAAGTAACCAAAACCAATTAAATGACTGCATTCAGGATTGATAAACATGTGATCATGAAAAGCATGAAACAAACTCAAGGTTTTATATACTGGGTGTTCAAAAATAATACATTTAAAGCTATTGTTTTCACATTTTCTCTTCAGTTGAACATTAATTGTGGTTCTTAATCTGCAACCACAAATAGATGATCAATTGTAGAGTGACTAAGTTTTAGTTGATCAGAAACAAAATATGCATGCAGTTATAAATCTGTAAGTGATTGACTCAGAGGCAGGAACTGTCAGGTCTGCAGAGGCAGGCACCTCTCAGTCTCCATCCAGCTAATAGGAATCACTTGCCACTCGTTTCCAACTCATCACCTGCAGCCTATTTAAACCCAGCTCTTGTCCACACTTGTTCACTCTTCAAACCAGCCAGCCTCAACTAGTTGCTCCTGGTCTTCAGTAACCTTGTTGCCTGCAGTGTTTAGTATCTGTCCTCTCTTATGTTGTAGTCCTTTGTGGCTTGTTATTTTTGCAGTCTATTATTAAAGACCTTCTATTGCTGATTCATCTTCACTGCTCTGCTTTTGGGTCAAGCTTCCTCTACATTCCCTGACAGGATGAGTGAACCCGGCAGAATATGTTCACCTTAAGGAAGTTGTCTGTCCACATGGTTCAGAAGCATTAAGAAACCATTGACCATCTGCTTACCACTCTTTCAACTCTCCATCACAATTCAGCACCCCTGCAACAGTCAACCTCCCCTATCTGTGCCCCAGACTCCAGTACCCAAAAAGAAATATGTGGGTCTTCACCCCAGCATTGGCTACCGTAGACTCAACAAAGTCCACTAAGAACTGTTACCCTCTCCCCTCGATAGATAGTGCATTCGAAACGCTCCGTAGAGTGCAGCTCTTCACCAAACTGATCGATAGAGTTCATACAACCCAATCTCCCTCCACCAGGGGGATGAGTGGAAGACGGCGTACACAGCACCCACTGGCTACTATGAATACTTGCCTTTTGGACTTTCCAACAGTCTAGCCATTTTTCAAACCTTCATTAACAAGATCCAAGGCAAGCTACACAGGTATGTGGCTGTCTACCACAACAATATCCTAATTTTCTCCAAGGGCCCCAGAGACCACGTCTATCACGTCCATTCAGTCCTTCAGCACCTTCTCAAAAACCAACTGTACTGCAAGTTAGAAAGATAACAGTCCACACCCCGGTCATTTCCTTCCTGGAGTAGGTTCTTTCACCCCAAGGCGTGGACCCAGAAAAAGTGTACGCCCTCATTGAATGGTCCCAACGATGCCCCCTCAAAGTGTTCCTTGGGCTTCTCCAACTTGTACTGCTGATTCATTCATCCAGGCCAACTGTTGGTGGCACCCAGCCAGACTACTCTGACCTGGAGGTCATGCCTTGCCATCCACCCAAGATTCAGTACCCCCCCCCCCCCCATGCACCAGCTCCTGTTCCTGCTCCAGTTCATGATTATCCATATTCCCTTCAAAATTGCCTATTCCATCAATCCTGTTATCTGCCATCTCCATTTGCCACCATCCCTCAGGTTCACAACCTACCTTCCTTGTGCCTTGCCTCAAGCCCGCTGTCCATGGATCACTCAACCTACCTGAGCCTGTACCTCTGGAACCTCAGATGGTGGAAGGTGGTCCAACGTACATGGTTCACTGGTTGATAGTTTCACTTCATCAAGGATAGGGTTTACAGAAAACACAAAGTACACTGCAGATGCTGTGGTCAAATCAATGTGTACAAACAGGCTGGATGAACTCAGCAGGTTGGGCAGCATCCGTTGAAATGAGCAGTCAAAGTTTCGGGCCGAGACCCTTCATCAGGACTGAAGGAGGGGGCAGGGGCCCTATAAAGAAGGTGGGGGGAGGGTGGAAGGTGTCAGGTGAAAAACCAATCAGAGGAAAGATCAAGGGGTGGGGGAGGGGAAGCAGGGAGGGGATAGGCAGGAAAGGTGAAGAAAGAATGTAAGGGGAAAGCACTATGGGTAGTAGAAGAAGGCAGAATCATGAGAGAGGTGATAGGCAGCTAGAAGAGGAGGCAGAGTGAAAGTGGGATGGGTGAAGGGAGAGGGAGGGAATTACCAGAAGTTGGAGAATTCAATGTTCATACCAAGGTTCTGGAGACTACTCAGGCATTAAATGAGGTGTTGCTCCTCCAACCTGAGTTTGGCCTCATCATGGCAGTAGAGGGTTTACAGTACCTGGTCAATTGGAAACTGTATGGCCCAGAGGAAAGGTCTTGAGTGACATCTAGTTTCATCTTGGATCCAATACTCAGAGGAATTCTACCAGATTGATCAGGCACGCCATGGGCTGTTAGGTGCTAGCTGGAGGAGAGGCAATCCTCACAGGCAGGCAGCTCCCAGTCTCTGCCCAGCTAACAGGAGTCATGTCATCACCTGCAGCCTATTTAAACCCAGCTCTCATCCACAGTCCTTGTTCACTCATTGAACCGGCATTTGATCTTGTCTTGTGGCTTATTGTTGATGCTCTTCCTTTGGGCCTAGCCTCCTTTAACCTTCATGACAGGAACATTCATATCCACTATAAAGATATTGGTCAGTAACCATCATATAAATCAGTGAGTGAATACAAAATGTTTCTGATCATGAAGTCTATGATGTGAATTAGCCTCACAATTGTGAATTGGTGAGCAGATAGGGGAAAAACAAAATTACAATTCCTATACAGGAATTACAATACATATAAATGTTGTGAAATACCAACTGAGGCAGCTTATCAGCTTTATAGACTCCTAACACATTATGAATGACCGCTTGAGAAAATATGCCGATGACCAATAGCTGCTTGAACAATAATCAGTGACTTTACAAGAAAGTAAAAGAGAAGACTAGGAGCAAGCAGTTGAGGCTGGCTGGTTCAAAAAGTGAACAAGTGCTGTGGATGAGAGCTGGGTTTAAATAGGCTGCAGGTGATGAGTTTGAAACGAGTGGCAAGTGATTCCTATCAGCTGGGTGGAGATTGGGAGGTGCCTGCCTGTGTAGGCCTGACAATTCCTGCCTCTGAGTCAATCACTTACAGATTTATAACTGCATACATATTTTGTTTCTGATTAACTAATACTTAGTCACTCTGCAATTTATGATTTATTTCTGGTAGCAGATTAAGAAACACTGTTAATGTACAACTGAAGAGAAAATGTGAAAACAGTAGCTTTAAATATATTATTTTTGAACACCCAGTATATTTCAAAAAGAACTTGGATTATCTAGTACTTTTCATGATCACAGTGATCATTGTGAGCAGTTTTGGTCCCCTTACCTTAGATTGTGAGCAGGTTTGGGCCCTTTATCTTAGAAAACATGTGCTGATACTGGAGAGGGTTCAAAGGAGGTTCACAAAAATGATTTCAGATTGAATGGCTTTTCATATGAATAGCATTTGATGGCTCTGGGCCTGTATTCACTAGAATTCAGAAGAATGAGGGGTAACCTCATTGAAACCTATTAAGTGGTGAAAGGCCTTGATAGAGTCAATGTTGAGAGGATGTTTCCTATGGTGGGAGTGTCTATGACCAGAAGACAGTCTCAAAATAGAGGGGCGTCCTTTTAGAACCGATGAGGAGGAATTTCTTTAGCCAGAGAGTGGGGAATCTGTGGAATTCTTTGCCACAGGCAGCTGTGGAAGCCAAGTTTTTATGCATATTTAAGGCAGAGGTTGATAGATTCTTGATTGGCCAGGGCATGAGGAAATATGGGAAGAAAGCAGGAGATTGGGGCTGAGAAGAACATTGGATCAGCCATGATGAAATGGCAGAGCAGACCAGATGGTCCAAATGACCTAATTCTGCTCCTATATCTGATGGTCTAAGAAATACCATCCTCATGTTTCAGAAATGAATGACTTCATACTTTGATACCTTCACAAGTGGGGACTTCTGCTGTCCACTGACTAGAGGCTTCACATTGAAGATTGTTGGATCCATTTATTGCAAACCCTTCAATGCAGCTGAACACACACGTCGAGTTGTAACTGAAATCTCCATAAATATCTTTGCAGTTCATGTTACCTCGCTCAGGAATTTTCAATGGTGTACACTGAATAGCTAAAACATGAAATCACACTTGTAAAACATTTAAGTTTAGTCCATCAACATTTTAACCAGCATTATAATCAAAATGGTTTATGATTTAAATCATTGATAAAAAGGCATTGATTTTTGAATTAATCAACTAACTGAGCAACATTGACTGGAATGATTTTTGGTTGAATTCCTTCTCTGTGATGAGTTAATCCTTTAATCCTAGCTCAGTGTCATTTGAACTATTACAATTATTATCAGTAATTCTAAACTAAACAGAAATAAAGTCAGCTATGTTTCCCATTCTGATTAAATAGCATATGTTGGGAAGAGCATCTATGGACAGAACAGGGAGGATAGGATTGCCATTTTTTTTGTGTCTGTTCAGGACATAGGTGGAGATATCAGAGGGCTAGCCTCACGATAGAAACATATCCCAGGAGATGGGGGGCCAGATGGAAAAGGTCTTTTGGAACACAAATCCTAACTAATTTTCAGGAATTGATCGAAACATTTGACCTCTCAAAAATCTGTTTGGAACAAAGATAAAAATGAATTATTGACATATTTGGCCAAAGCATTATTCCATTTAAAAGCACATCATTTTAAAGCTTGAAGACTTTTAAATCTGGTGCATTTATAATTTGTCAAAGTGTTACATGAAAATACAATTTCTGAATAGTTTTTAAATAGAGATTCTGCTTTCACTTTTAAAGGTACATGGTCCATTAGGGGAACTAAATTAAAGAACTTGGAAAGCTGGTTTTTAAAAAAAATATCATGGTGAGCATTTGGTCCATAATGAGAGACAAGGAAGCTTGTTAAACAATCGTTTATTATGAGATATAGACCAATATAAAGTACAGTTGAATACCACTAATAACTAACAAATATGATGATAGAGTATAAAGATTCAATTACTTAGTATACCTTTACAGATGGGTACCTTTGACGTCCATTGCCCGGAAACCTCACACTCCAGTCTGTCTGACCCCTGTAAGGTAAATCCATCCTCACAGAGAAAGTCACATACTGAGCCATAACTAAATCTTCCAAAGTGGTCAGAACAGTTCATGGAGAGGTTAGGAAGGACCTTCAGTTCACTGCATTTCACCGCTGCAATAAAGAAGGACTGAGAGGTTATTTTGTGTTACACATGTCAATCGTTTTTCTTAAGTTTAGATTGTATGTAAAAACAAGGAACGCAATTTAGTTGAATCTGTGTACGTTTGTGAGGTCAGAGGTCATGATTAAACGGCAACAGAGACAAAATATTGGAGGAAGTCAGCAAGTCAGGCAGCATCTAGGAAGGGGAATAAACTATCAGTGTTATAGGCCGAGACCCTTCTGCAGGACTGGAAAGGAAGGGAGCAGAGGCCAGGAATTTTTAAAAGTGTGGGCAGGGAAAAGAGTACAAAGTAGCAGGAGACGGGGAGCAGGTGAGTAGACAAGCGGCTGAAGTAAGAAGCTGGGAGGTGATGTGGAAAAGGTAAAGGGATGAAAAAGAGATAGCAGAGGAGAGTGGACTATGGAAGAAAGGAAAGGAGGGGTGATAAGGAAGTGAAGAGAAGAGAAGGGGTGAGAGAGGAACCAGAAAGGGAATGAAAAAAAGCAGGAAGAGGGAGGAGAAATTATTAGAAGTTATTTTCATGCCATCAGGTTGCAGGATACCCAGATGGAATATGTGGTTTTACTCCTCTAACCTGCATGTGTGGCAGTAGTGGAAGCGTGGACCGACATATTGGACTGGAAATGAGGTCCAATTGAAATGGGTGGTGGATGGAGAGAAGACGCTTGTCAAAGTGGTCCCCCAATCCCACTGGATTTCACTGATGTAGAGGAATCCACACTGGGAGCACTGGATTCAGTAAATGACCCCAACAGGCATACAGGGGAAGTGTTCCTTCACCTGGTGAAGGAGGAGGTGTAGGGGAAGGTGTAGCATTTGTCACAGTTGCAGGGGCAATTGCCAGATCAGTGAGGAGGGATGTGTGAACACAAGAGTCATAAAAAAAGTGATCCCTATGGAAAGTGGAGAGTTGGGTGGGGCGGTTGGTGGGGAAGGGAAGATGTGCTTTGTGGTAGTGATTAAATGTTGACATTTTATCATTTTATCCCCCTCCATAGCTGCTGCCTTACTTGCTGACTTCCTCCAGCATTTTTTGTGTGCTGCTCAAGAACTCCATCATCTGCAGAATCTCTTGCGTTTATGAATAAACTGCATTACCACAGAGAGGAGTGTTTTGTATTTTATATTCAGAAATATTTGAGTAATATTGTAAATATATTGTTTGATTAAACATTCTTTGCTTGTTTAAATAATTAATTTTAGGTTTATATGTAAAGGTACGTGAATGGCATACGTCTTCACCACATCATAAGTGTGTGGCTTGCTAAAACTAAAAATAAAGTTTACATATTCTCCTGCTCTCCCTGAGTTTTATTATTCAGTTAGCTTTTATGTTTTGGAGTTGCAAAACATAACAAAGAAAATTGGTTGAATTTTAGAAAGGTGATATTAATATACTGATATTAATCAACCAAAAAGGAAATGGTTTGAGGATTTTCAATTGAGAACATTCTTGCATACGGTATTTTGGTTTAATGTCAGGCAGCCTGATCACCACATCAAAGTGGTGAATGTAGATCTGTGGGAAAATGTAGTTTAAAAAGCAGAGATGGACTTCGAAGTTCACACAACCTAATTCTGTCTCCAGCCAAATAACATCCAAAACCAAGCATACAAGCAAGCTATTTAAATGAATGCACAGTGAGGAAAGATTGAAAAAGATGGACATAGGCAGATGGCTATAGTCATGCCTTGAAATTTTTACCACATCCATTTGACCTTTTTGTTTTAGGCTCCCAGCATTTACACAGTCCCTTCAAAGAGATGCCTGTCTTGTAGCTTTTTTTTCGCAGCTATCCGTAATTTTTTTAATGAAAACTGCAAACAATTATGAATAAAACTGTCAATTTATCTACACTGTACCTTCACATGTTGGTGTTTGGGCTGACCACTGCCCAGAAATTTTACACTGGAGCCTGCTTAGTCCATTTAATGAAAAACCTTTAGAGCAGCTGAAATCACATGTTGAGTTGTATCCAAAATCGTTAATAGGATCAGTGCAATTCATCGTGCCATGCTCCGGATTTACCAAAGTTTCACATTGTTGAACTGAAAGAAATTAAGTGAAAACCGATAAGGAAGTTGTTTCATTGTAAAATGGTATTCCAGTATCTTAAAATAAAATCATGCCTTTGCATCTGGGTGGTTGATCTGTCCATTGACCAGAAGCTAAACACTGGATTCTCTCTGCTCCATGAACCACATATCCTTCTCTGCAGCCAAAAGTGCAGATTGAATTGTAGCGGAACTTTCCAAATGGATATGAGCAGTTCATGATATCCTTACTGGGAACCTCCACCCCACGGCACCTGTTAGCTGAACATTATGAACAAATAAAAAAGCTATTAGTGCAAAATCAACAATTACTTATCACTATCAGCTTTAATTTTGAGTTCTTTTTACAATAAAGAAGAAACCAGTCATTTTACTCATTAGTGTAATGCTTCTCAACCTGGGCAAGTGAGCTTTTTAAAAGGCAACAAGAATTGAAGTGGGGTTCTATTAAGAAAGATTTTAGGTAAAGTTCACAAATAAGAGCATAATTAATAAATGATGATTTAGTAATACCACTTCCAGCAGTCCCAGGTATTTCTGGGATAGCTCCAGGTCCTTCTCCTTAAAGTAGCAGTTCACAATGTTATTAGGTATATATTGGTTAGGGAATGGGGTGCCCACTTGCAATTTATTGAGAGTAAAGTAGTAGGTATCTCACTCAGATAGCTTCCAGTGAATGGGAATTTAGAATATAAACATGGATTATACCTTCGCACTTGGGTACAGGTGCATCCCAGTCTGCAGAAGCATTACATCGCAGCCTCTTTTCCTTGTCTCCTTGTATTGAAAATCCTTCAGCACAACTAAAGTCACAAGTTGAGTTGTAGCTGAAACGTCCGTAAGGATTAGAACAGTTCATAATGCCGTGGTCATGAGTCTCCAGTTCGAGGCACTTAAGAACTTTATAAAAAAAACATAACACCGATATAATTTAAGAAAGTCTGGGTGTTTCATTCTCAGAAAGGCTCTTATAACCCAAATATTAAGCACTGCTGCAGATTTTGACTGTATTTTTCGAGAATTCACTTTACATCTAGCATCTGAAGTTTTTGTAAAATTCTTATTTTATACATGAGATTATTACAACGTTAAAATATCACAAAAGCAATAATGTCAACCCCAAAATATGTCAACGAGTAATAAACCAAAAAAAAAGAGTTGGAGGAGTTGTATAAAAGGCATTGTTAGTCACCATCCAAACACTGCATCATTAGGTAGGCACCCTGACCTGCCTGGTTTTAACTTTATTATTCTCTTACCTTTGGGAATTTCCAAAGTTCCAGTATGGCCCACAGTGCCATTATGGTTTACCAGGTTCAGAACAAAACAGTGGTAAGCCTGGGTTCTTCAGTGCAGCTGATTGGCTGTACCATGTTTTGGAGTGTCATATCACTCACTCTGGCAGTTCTAAAGAAATCTTTCACCACACCTGAACCATTAGCTCCTTTTCCTTCTCTCTACAGAATCTGCCTAACCTGCTGAGTCTGCAGCTTTATTTCAGATCCCCAATTCTTTTTATATTTTCCACTTCCTACCAGGTTTCCTTCTCTAAAGTGCACTAATAAACCAGATCATTTTCAAGCAATATTGAGTTGTACTAAGAGCTCACCTTTCTCGCATTGTACTCCATGGAATCCCTCATAGCAAGCACACTTAGATGAACCAATTGTTTCCACACATTCGCCATGACCATTGCAAATGTCTGGAGTGCATGAAGCTGTGAAAAGATTTAGCATATTTACTTTATGCAATGAAACAATATTAAAGGCTGATCAACACTTGTCCTCAGCTGTCACAAGATTGCCAGGTTGATTCCAAAGATATGTTTGGCCATTGTTGTTATATCCATCCACAATGATCCCAAATTCTCACATTATGTCATTTCATTGGGACCTCAATGATTCAATTGTTCTACCTGAGATACAATTTCACATATTGATCAATTTTTGAATGAAGAACATAAAGTATATTCGGTGGCCACTTTATTAGATGACTCCTGTAGCTACTAAACTACATGATTACTAGAATGTTACCTGGGTTTCAGCACCTAAGTTACAGAGAAAGGTTGAACAAGTTAGGTCTTCATTCTTTGGAGCTTAGAAGATTGAGGGGGGACTTGATAGAGGTATTTAAAATTATGAGGGGATAGATAGAGTTGACATGGATAGGCGTTTTCCATTGAGAGTAGGGGAGATTCAAACAAGAGAACATGAGTTGACAATTAGGAGGCAGAAGTTTAGGGGTAACACGAGGGCAAACTTCCTTACTCAGAGAGTGGTAGCTGTGTGGAACGAGCTTCCAGTAGAAGTGGTAGAGGCAGGTTCAATTTTGTCATTTAAAAAAAAATTGGATAGGTATATGGACAGGAAAGGAATGGAGGGTTATGGGCTGAGTGCGGGTCAGTGGGACTAGGTGAGAGTAAGCGTTCGGCACGGACTAGAAGGGCCAAGATGGCCTGTTTCCGTGCTGTAATTGTTATATGGTTATATGATGTGTTGTGCCTTCAGAGATACTCTTCTGCACACCATTGTTGTCGTGCAATGGTTATTTGAGTTAATGTCACTGTCCTGGCAGCTTGAACCAATCTGGCCATTGTCCTCTTACCTTTCTCATTAACAAGGTGTTTTTGCCCACAGAACTGTTGCTCCTTGGAGTTTTTTTTCCCTGTTTGTTTATTTGCACCACTTGCTGTAAACTCTATAGATGGTTGTGCATGAAAATCCCAGGAGAGCAGCATTTCTGTGATACTCAAACCACCCTGCCTGGTAACAACAATCATCCTATATGGTCAAAGTAATTTAGATCACATTTCTTCTCCATTCTGATGTTTAGTCTGAACCTCATAACCATGTTGGCATGCTTTTATGCATTGAGTTGCTGCTATATGATTGGCCAATCAGCTCTGTACATTAACAAGCAGATGTACAGATGCACCTAATAAAGTGGCCACTCCACTGAGTGTATAAGGAAGAAAATTGTTTAAAATTTGCCTTTTCCTGTCTTTAACTTGCATCTTGATGATTCGCAAGTCTTTTTTTTTCTTGCTTTGCTTTTACCTTACACATTCCACTTATTTCAAATTATAAATAAGATATCTATTAGATCACTTCAAGTTCCTCTTTAGCACCTCCTGATAAGCCAGTTCATCATTGTTGTGGCCTGGATATATATTTGAAACTGTTAATACTCATTTAAAATCTGCTCGATTGGAATTTGAAAGGGAATAATTTAGAGAAATGGATTAATATCAGAACACATCAAAATGTAAAACAATTTTAAATGGATCCCCCAAAACTGACCCTCACGTAACAGGGTGAGCAGCACACTGACTAAATAGGGTGCCCCCAACTCTGCACCTGGGACTCACTGCTCCACCACCACCTCATGATGCTCCTGATCGTCTTCCCCTGCTACTGATCATGCTACACCCCCCCACAAACCACTGGTATCATATCCCACCCCGCAACACCAAACACCCCCCCCCCCACCCTTTCCCTCCCTCTTTTCCTCCAAGTCCCTATCTCCCTATAGTACTACCTCTCTACAAGCCCGACATGTTACCCTCTTGTAATCCCATGCCTGGCCCCAGCTTTAAGCCCTGCAATGTATTTACTATCCCCTCTGGCCTCCTCCTCTCTGACACTGAGGGGTTTGTCCCCAGAGGAAGCCTCGCCTTTGTATTCCTGTGCTGACACCTCTTTGAGTTCTAAGCCTGTCACCGTGTCAAGCTCTTTTTTGGTCAGCTCCACCTAAGTGCCTCTTTCCTTGGTAAAGAGTTTTAATTCCACTTCAGGCACTGACCTGCCTGTCTTCTGTCTCCCCCACTGCCAAGATGATCCAAAGTGCAATCTAGAAGAACAGCAGCTCATATTCCACCTACATTCTCTACAACCCAATGACATGAACATTGAATTCCCCAATATCATGTAAACTACACTCTCTCTCTCTCTCTCTTTTTCTCTGACACTTTCTTTCTACTCAGGCTTCTTTCCTCATCTCCACCTCCCACAGCCCTCTATCTGTTTCTTTCCCCTTCCAAACCTACTCCAGCTGCCCTTCACCGGCACACTCCCACTGTTCCCATCGGCCCACCACAGATCACCTCCCTTTATTTGATACCTGTTCATTTTCGTCTCTTGTCAGATTCAATCATCTGCAGCCCTTTACTGGCTCCACCTGTTGCCTCCCAGCTTCTAGTGCTATCTCCATACCCCCCTCCCCAACCTGATTCTATGTGCCAATCATCCCCTCTTTGCCTGGATCCACCAGCCTCTTGGCAGCTCTCCCCCCACCCATCCTTTTGGCCTCCTTATACTGGCTAACTTCCCTTGTTCACTCCAGCTGAAGAATCTCGAGCTGAAATCTTGACTGTCCACTTCCCTACACAGTTTCTGTCTGACTCGCAGAATTTTTTCCAGATTCCAGTACCTGTAGTCTCTAGTGATTCTTAACAACCACAGATACTGGGCAACACTTTCTAACCACAGACTAGTATCAGAGTTGCTCTTTTTTTCACGTACTGTCAGCCTGTTTAGGAACAGGCAAAGATCTGAGGCCACAGTTCAAAAATAAAGGTCAAGGAATACCCCTAGTGTTTTTAAACAATCCAGTCCTTGTCAGTGAGTTGAGCCAGGCAGAAAACTGTCTAGAAATTCAATACAGGCCTATAATATCAAATAGCCTCGTCACAGCTAAGACTGAAAACTATGAAGTGATTTAACTTTATATTTGGAGATGTTTTATGGTTATTTTTAAAATGGTGTCTATTTGGATATTCTTTGGAGCCAGTATGAATCCAGAGGTGCAGGGCATGAGGTGGCATGCTGGCCAGAGCCGTTGTCTGCCTTCTCCACGTAGGAGTCCATTCAGGTATGTGGGCTACAGTGGAAGTGGGTCAGCTTGGCTGAACGGAAACCAGGGACAGTGAGTCTGGATAGAAGTAGGGCCCTGGCACTCATAAAGCTTTCTGAGATTTTATTAGTGATACAAACTCAGACCCCAAAATAAAAGTTTTTTTTTATATATAATGATCTGGTTTTGTTTAGTTACCGTTGTAACACACTGGCCTCTTCTTTCTCTTGCAAGGCTCATCATTCCACAATCCTGACTTTTCTCCCACATTGATATACATTTCCACACAGTCTTCATTATTCTTTCCATTGTTGGGTTCACCCAGAGCCCAGTTCATGCCGATATCCTCCAATTTGCGACTTGTTCCAATCCAGGTCCAGATATTGTTGCGCTTCCTCAAACCAATCCAGACATGACCTTTCCCACTTGCCAAATAGTTTACCAGGTAATCGATTTCCTCCATATTCTGTATTGCCACCATGTCCGTGTAATGAGTTCGACAGTATTTCCTTGCCTTATCCCAAGTCATGAGTTGATTTTTGTAATAGTATAACCAGCTGTGTGCACCTCCTAATATCAGAACTCCTGTAAACCAAAAACATTGTGCCAACATTTTTTAATCAGTTGCTGATTGTACAAAGAGAAAGGTAAATATGGTTAATGAATTTATTCCTCCCAGAAGCAAGCATTAGGATAGGGTGTACAATTAAGCCTTGAGTATTAATTACAACCACAGCTGTCAATTGGTTGCTATTAATGGGCCTGATCAGCATAAGCACAGACTAATTAATCTAGCAGATTTCTTTTTCCTTTAAGGATACATTCAGCCAGCTTGGTATGCTCCCTCATGTGGATGAAAAACAGAGATGAAATATTGGGTGAGGGAGAGAGGGACACAGAGTCTAGAGCAGAGATCCAGATCCAATTCCTTTGATTGAAAGCCAGAACTTTGTTTAATTTACAGTCATTCTTCAGCCACTCATTCAGTTGCACCTTCTGTCTATCCATCATCTCCTCCCTTATCATACCTATATTTCTTTCCCACTCCCTTTCACTATTTTCCTTTCTTCCCTCACATAGAGGATAAGGTCCTGTGCCCTTTATCATGAAAATTTTGATGGTGTATAAGCTTGATTCTAAATTGCAGAATGCTACACTAACAGCATTGGAGGTATATCTTCATCTGAATGTCTGCAATAGTTCAAGAGGCATGCCCTGCCCAAGAAAACCAATTGAGTACAAGTTCTCAGGACGTCAGCCTGGGGGAAGACACTGGTGTTTATTTGTATATCATTCTGATGAAGGAGGATTTTTGCAGAGCTGACGCAAGGCACACGTGTCATATGGCTGTAAGTATACAGTCTTGTTTAATTTAACCTTTGATTAAGCGCTTCTTTCAACTGCTGCATTACCAAAACTCTATTCTAAGTATTGTAATATAGACTGATAATGTGTTTTAATAACCTGTTTAACTCAGTCAAACAAGCAATAGCAATAGTGTCAAATGGAAAAACTAATCATTCAGCAAGCACAGCATCAGGTGTGTGGTCTTTCACTGTCAAAGGTTTATTGAAAAGCTTCACTCTGCAGCCTCTTCATTTTACTCTAAAACCTCTCTCCTGTTTCTGTCAAGTAACGTCCTACAAATTCCTCCTCACTTTCCTGCATAAATTCAACGTGTATGATGGGTTCAGCCTTGTGACAAGATACTAGTTCATTTTTATTTCCATCCCCAAGCCTGTCTTCCTTGGGCCGTTTCCTGGACATTCATCTCCAGACAGCAGCAATAGCACTTTTTCCCTGGTACTGAAATTCAGTTCTCAAGCTTCCAAGGCAATGCTTAATACGTGACTGATATTTTGGAACCATGGCATGTTTAACACAACTGATCATGGAATGAATTTCAAGCTTTTTTTTAAAATGGACTGTCAAGTGACTGAATGAGAATCCCTGGTCCAATTTTTCGCCCCTGGGGTGAGAAATTTGGTTGGGGAGGTGGTGGAGGGAAAAATGGATTGTAATGCAAGCAGGTGTCTTTTCAAAGACGATGATTTTTCAAAATATTTATTAAAACAGTAAAACAGTCCTTGCAGTAGCACCAAGTAACAGATCAGTCAAATAATCAACAGAATCTTACCATAGATAATGACAGTTAATGTCAAGAATCGGAATATCTTATCTTGTATCCGTGGACAGTTCACACTAGCATGGGATACCTGCATGTGAAGAATAGATCAAGCAAAAATTTGAAGAATATCCTGGGTACAAAGTGAAAGAATAACAAACTCAGCCATTAGCTTTGTATAAAATACTGAATTGTGCTGTTTGGTACTTTTATTTATTGTGTTCTCATTTTTGGCCAAATCTTATTCTTGAATGTTATTGTATGATTGCAATAATAAACATTAATTTCCTTCCTCAAGTTGGCTTTCCTCACAGACATAGCAATCTGTTGAGGAACAGGAGGATATCAGAGCCAAAGCTGACTTTATCCTCACCCGACAGACCTGCTCCCAACCTGCAAATGAAAAAACCAGAAATAATTTAGATGTCTTAGCTTGATGAATATTAAAATAGTGGAGTATTTACATCTTTCAATGAAGTTGAAAAGAATGTAATGTTTTCTATGGTTGCAATGATTGCAAATACATATAAAATATCTTCAGTTTGCTTTTTGTCTAATGTTTCCTTTTTATACTTCTTTGTTAGAGAGCATGAACTCCTTCCTTTAATTTGGAATAATTATTTCCTCCAAAAGTGTTTGGTGGACTAGTAGAAAATGTGTTTTAGATAATAGTGATTCGGTTTCATAATATTTTCTAATCATTTGAATTTTGTATATGGCCACAATTTCCATGGAGATTTATCATCTGAGTTTTGTTTCCTGTTTGGTTTCTGGATTATGAATTTGATCTTGTGGATGAACAAGTTTAGCACTCCAAATGTATCTGTAGTATTACAAATTTTACAAAAGTTTATACAAACAACTCTGCAGCAATGTCGCATGCAGGCTGAGGAAGTTGGTGGTTGATATGGTGAGAGATCGTACAAAGGTTACAAGACCACAGGGCACAGGAGTAGAATTAGGCCATTCAGCCCATCGCTTTTGCATCACCATTCCATCATGGCTGATTTATTATCCCTCTCCACCCCATTCTTCTGCCTTCTACCTGTAACTCTTCGAAGCCCTGATTAATCAAGAACCTATCAACATCTGCCTTAAATATACCCAATGACTTGGCCTGCACAGCTGTCTGTGACAACTAATTCAACAGATTCACTACCCTCTGGCTAAAGAATTTTTTTCCTTATCTCTGTTCTAAATAGATATTTCTCAATTTTGAGAATGTGTCCACTGATCTTAGTCTCCACCAGTATCGGAAACATACTCTCAACATTTATTATATCTAAACCTTTAAATATCTGATATATTTCAATGAGATCCCTCCTCATTCTTCTAAACTCCAGAGGATACAGGCCTAGAGCCATTAAATATTCATCATATGTTAAACCTTTCATTCTTGGGATCATTGGCTTGAACCTCCTCTGGACCCTCTGCAATCCCAGCACAACCTCCTCAGATAACAGGCCCAAAGTTTGCTGAGAACACTCCAAGTGTGGTCTAGCTAATGCCTTATAAAGCCTTAGCATTACATCCTTACTTTTGTATTTTATTCCTCTCAAAATGAATACTAACATTTATCTTCCTTTCGACAGATTCAACCTGGAAGTTAACCTTTAGGGAATCCTGCATGAGGACTTCTAAGTCCCTTTACACCACTAGATTTTCAAATTTTCTCCCCATTTGGAAACTAGCCACTCCTTTATTCCTTCTGCCAAAGTGGGTGGCCATGTACTTCCCTTCACTATATTCCATCTGCCACTTCTTTGCTATTCCCCAATCTGTCTAAGTCCTTCTGAAGTTGCTGCCTTCTGTTTGTTTTTAAAAGCATCCCAATCCTCAATATTATATACCTTCTCTTTTGCTTTTACGTTGTGTAACGTCCTGGCTAAAATTTCTACTACTATGCTGTAAGATAGTTTATATCAGCAGTTTTCTGTAAAAGCAGTGTGCCTTGCTGGAAAGTGTGTTTTGGCTTTGGCTAAGATAAGGACCCATGTTGTCCAACTAAGGAATGTGAGTCAGCCAATCAGGATTACGAGATGTGAGAGAAGGTTCTAGAGAGCGGTGGGGAAGAGCTTTCCGAAGGACAGTAGTTTGGCTTAGGGTCTTCTGGCAGGATCTGCGGAGCAGGGCACAAGGGGAGTTGTTGCAGAATGCCATTGGAAGGAAAACCCTCGTTGCGAGAAGTGCTTTGTGGCTCCAAGAAGAAAAGGTCAATACTGCTGAGAGAGTCAGTTTGTTGGAGACGGTCTTTGAGGGGAGTTTGGAATGTGGCATGTGCTTTCATGCAGTCACGCAGCATGTGAGTGAAGAGATACACCCCCGACTACCCCAGGATGAGCTCCAACATTATGTGCACATTGAGTTGGTTTAACTGTAATGGATCCTTTTATTTTTATTTTCTTTTTCTGTAGCTGTTCATGAAAGGTGAAAATTTGGTAAATATACTTCCGTTATAATTTTATGTTGGTGTATGATCTGTCATTTCTGGGCTAGATAACTGTGTGTGGGCAGTATTTACACAGCATTTGCTCAAATCGAGGTTTCTTTAATTGGACCATCACAATGTTCCTGTTTGGTTGAACCCCAAATCACACCAACCCTATACATATACTGTTTATTAAAGGTGACCTTCTCACTGCTGAATCACCTGGCTGTTACCAGAGTTAGCTAACCAGCCAAGTCCGTATACAAGCTCTGGTAAGAGGGTTACAGCTATTTTTGACTTCCCTTGTCAGCCACGGTTGCTTCAACCACCCTTTAGAATACTTCTTCATCTTTCGGATGCACCTTTCCTGCACCTTCCAAATTTACCCCAGAAAATTCGGAAGGTGGCTATTGTTGTTCTGCCTACACTGCATTTGTCTAATTCATGGTTGGGAAAAGGAGGAGGGAGAGGAGAGGGAGTGGGAGGCACCCGAGAGACATTTTGTAGTGATCAATAGATCAATTGTTTGGAATCAAATGACCTTACCTGGTGTCACAGGGCTGGGTGTGTCTGCACCCACACCATTCCCTACCCCTGGAACTCCTCCTCTGCCACCTGAATTGAGTATCTATCTTCATTGTAGTGCTTTTTTTAAAGTTCTTTTCACTTTCACTTCTGCAGCTACTGGCTATGGATGATCCTTTCCTTCTCATATTTTTGATAAATGACTCGGCTAAAGCCATAACCCTCAGCTGACTGCATTGATAATCAAAGGTTTTGCAATTAATAGATTAACACATTTACTGTACTAAATATACAGGCATTTTGCTCAATGCAATAAATAGTGCATAACAGAAACTCAGTCAGCTCCATCGTGAACACTAGCCTCCCCCGCATTGAGGACATCTTCAAAAGGTGATGCCTCAAAAAGAGGGCATGCATCATGAAGAACTCCCAGCGCCCAGGACATGTCCTATTCTCATTGCTACCATCAAGGAGCTGGTACAGGAGCCTGAAGATACACACTCAACATTTCAGGAACAGCTTCTTCCCCTCCACCCTCAGATTTCTGAATGGACAATGAATCCATGAAGACCACCTCCGTATTTTCCCTCTCTTTCCAAACTACTTATTGAATTTAATGTTCTCCTTTCATATACTTTTTATTGTAATTTATTATGTATCGCAATGTACTGCTGCCACAAATTTAATGACACATGTCAGATATATTAAATCTGATTCTGATATCTGGTCATGAATAGTTAACAATATTGACACTGTTCCATATGTAGCACTGGAACAAGAATAACCTCATGTATTTTCTTGTGGCCTTTTCTTTATGTAAATAAATGAGGTTACAGTTCTCTTGGCTGTGGTTTTACTGCTGTATTCTGTGCTCCCTCTACCACTGCCAATCCATCCTCCAAGCAGTATGCTAAAGCCCAAACGAATTACACTGCGGCAGGCAAACGTTACACAAGTTTACTTCCCCAAACTTCAAAAGAATCTTCACTCACCATTTTCATTAGATAGTATATCAGTAAGAGCGTGGCTTCCAATCCTTACAGCTTCGTGGTTATCCAACTTCTGCAGTCAATTCTTCAACAGCAGGGAGTGTAAAGCTCAACCTCTGTGTGGATTTCCTGAAGAACTGTTGATCTGGGACTCGCCCACTTCTGCTTTTCTGAGAAGCTCCTCATGCATGCGGAAAGTTATTTAATGACGTTTCCATTTGATAACTGTCTATCCTTGTATTATTTTTCCAAAGACAGTGTCTTATTTTCAATTAGTTATTTTGGCTTCAAAAAGAAGGGGAGGTGTGTTGGGGCTGTATCTCCTCATTGGGGGATAATCAACCACCATTTATAAATATATTTCTTACTGTAACTTACAGCTTTTTGTGGATTGTGCTGTACTGCTGCCACAAAACAGCAGATTTCACAACATATGTCAGTGATATTAAACTTGATTGTGATAAGGAAGGAGAGAGATCAAACGAGCAGGCTCATTACTGTCTCCCCGTTTACTAACTGCTACTATCAGCAACCAAATCTTCGCAAATTCTGATTAGAGCATACAAAACACAAATGATTTTTTTTTTAATTTTTTTATTAGTTTTTCAAAACATTTTACAAAATTAAAAACCCCAAATCCCAATGAGGAGCATTAATACAGTGCAAGATTAAGCATACAATAACAATATGTTACAAAGGAAGAGAATTTAACAAAAAAGCACCTAAATTAAAGACAAGTGAGCTTAGTGTCCTCCTCAAGCCCCACACACAAGAAAAAAACAACAACAACTCCAGACCAACCACCACACAGTATAAAGAGTATAAGTCCGGACAGTCAAACTCCCAGACTGTGAATACACTTAGCAACAGAGGATAATAATGCCTGCTACCAGAAAAAAAAGGGAGCTGAAAGCAAGGGACCGAAAAGAAGAGAAAAAAAAAGAAGAAAAAAAAACCCTAGTCAAGAGGAAGGTTATGAAAGTACTCGATAAAAGGTCCCCAGACCTTATGGAACTTTAGATCCAAATTAAGAACTGAATAATGAATTTTTTTGAGGTCCAAGCAGGCCATAATGTCGTTAAGCCATTGCGCATGAGTGGGCGGGGCAACATCTCTCCATCTAAGGAGGATCAAGCGTCTCGCCAGGAGAGAGGCAAAGGATAGTATTCGGCATTTGGTCGGACCCAGACATAAATCTGTCTCGCCCCAAAAACCGAACAGAGCAATTAAGGGGTTAGGTTCTAGGTGCTGATTCAGAATACCTGATAATGTAGTGAAGACATCTTTTCAGAATTTCTCCAAGCTAGGACAGAACCAGTACATGTGGATGAGAGAGGCCACACCCCTCTTGCATTTATCACAGAGCGGACTAATGCCAGGGTAGAATCGAGATAGTTTAGATTTAGACATATGGGCTCTATGAACAATCTTAAACTGTAAGAGGCAATGGCGAGCACAAAGGGAGGTTGAGTTAACCGATTTGAGAACTGAGTCCCAGCTCTCCTCGGATAAGGAGATATTTAAATCCTGCTCCCAGGCCATTTTAATTTTATCCACAGGGGCCCGTCGTAAGGCTGCTAGTTTATCTCGGATAATTGAAATTAATCCTTTACCTAGTGGATTAATGGAAAGAAATAGGTCCATAGCATTTTTCGCAGGCATTTCAGGAAAGTTAGGAATTAAAGGAGCAGTAAAGTGTCGGATTTGGAGATATCTGAAAAAGTGAGCGTTAGGCAGGTTGAACTTAACGGAGAGCTGCTGAAAAGAAGCGAAGCGATTATCAATGAAGAGATCTTCAAAATGTCTAATGCCCTTCCTGTACCAAACATGGAATGCTGAATCGTACGCAGTAGGTAAAAAAAGGTGATTATGTGCGACAGGGTTAGAAACGGAAAACCCCTGGAAACCATAGCATTTCCTGAACTGAGCCCATATACACAAAGTGTGTCTGACCAGAGGATTAGCTATTGATCTGGGCAGACTGCTAGGGAGTGCAGAGCCAAGAAGTGCAAATATAGATAATTCTTTAGTGGAGCTCAACTCCATTGCCACCCAGTTAGGGCACTCGGGTTGACCATGGAAGAAAGACCAGAAGGCAGCACAACGTATATTAGCTGCCCAGTAATATAAGCGAAAGTTAGGTAAAGCCATGCCACCCTCTTTTTTAGATTTTTGGAGGTGGATTTTATTAATTCTAGAGCGCTTATTCTGCCACAGATATGACAAAATAATAGAGTCTAAGGAATCAAAAAAAGATTTAGGAATAAAAATTGGGATAGGTTGAAATAAGTATAAAAATTTGGGGAGAACATACATTTTAACAACATTAATACGACCTACCAAGGACATAGATAGAGGTGACCATTGTACCAGACTCTGTTTTATAGCATATGAAAGATTGACAAAGTTTTCACGAAAGAGATCTTTAAACTTCCTTGTGACTGTAATTCCAAGATAAGTAAATTGATTATGGACTACTTTAAAAGGGAGATCACGAAATATTAGTTCTTGTGCTTCTTTATTAATTGGGAAAAGTTCACTCTTATGTAAGTTGAGTTTATAGCCAGAGATCTGGCTAAACTGGTCAAGAAGTGAAAACATTAGAGGTAAGGATGTAGATGGATTTGAGAGAAAGAGTAATAAGTCATCAGCATAGAGAGAAACTTTATGGTCAACACCCCCTCTCCAGATCCCGGTCAATTCAGGACAATTTCGAAATGCTATCGCCAGAGGTTCTATAGCCAAATCAAAGAGAAAGGGACTTAAGGGGCATCCCTGACGGGTGCCACGTTTGAGATTAAATACTTGGGATTTCTGAAAATTAGTTAGAACAGAAGCAGTAGGACACAGGTACAGCAATTGGATCCAAGAGATGAAACTTTGGCCGAGGTCAAATTTTTTTAAGACTGCAAAAAGGTAGTTCCACTCTATACGATCAAATGCTTTCTCCGCATCAAGGGAGATAACACATTCCGGAGTCCCAGTTGGAACTGAGTATAAAATATTAAATAGACGCCGAATGTTAAAAAAAGGGAGACGGTTTTTAATAAAGCCTGTTTGGTCATCAGAGATAATGGAGGGAATAACGGTTTCTAATCTATGAGCACAAATGATTTTTGATGATTTTGCAAAATGTACTGTTATACAGAGGTGCAGTGTGTTGACATTTCAAACACCTCAGGTTATTATATGAATGTAGTGTACCAATACAGACCCGGCTTCATGAGGGACAGGACGGGCAGCTCAGTGTTGCTCCGTTTCATTGTTTCAGATGTGATGGCGAGGGGGACGGATAAAAGAGCTGGAACGGTTGCACTACTGATAAGACAAGAGTGTCACAGCAGTACTCGGAGTGGACACACTGAAGGGGTCATCCACAGAGGCAATTTGGATGGAGCTCAGAAATAAGAAAGGTGCAATTATACTGATCAAGTCAAGTCACTTTTTATTGTCGTTTCGACCATAACTGCTGGAACAGTGCATAGTAAAAATGAGACAACGCTTTTTCAGGACCATGGTGTTACATGACTCAGTATACAAAACTAGACTGATGCGATTATACTATGTGCTCCCCAGTAGCCACCGAGAAGTGTAGGAACAGATACTGATTATGGAAAAGTGCATAGTGGGAGACTTTAACTTCTTCAAAATTGATTGGAACTTTCTCATACATGAGAGTTAGATGGGGCGGGATTGCTTTGGTGCATCCAAAAGGGCTTCCTGAAATTAAATCTGGAGAGCCCAAGCCTAGGAGCGGACATACTGGACCTGGTTTTGGGAAATGGGCCAGGCTAGGTGACAGGCCTGACAGTGGGAATAGTGACAACTCATTACATTTTAAGATACTTATGAGTAAGGATAAAAAATCAGATTTTGTACTAAGTCAGTTACTAAATTGGGGGAAGGTAAATTACGATGGGATAGACAGAATCAAAGGAGTGTTGATTGGGAACAGCTGCGGCTGGACCAGTCTATATACGTGGGAGATGATAGGAACCAGCTGTTTAGAGTTCAGGAATGGCATGTTCTGGCAAGGAGTAAGGACAAGGATGGGAAAATAAGGGAAACTTGGATGGCCAAAGATATCGTAAACTTAGTCAAAAAAGAAAGCATACACTGCCTATGAAAAGTATTCACTCTCCCTGGAAGTTTTCATGTTTTATAACATTGAATCACAATGGATTTAATTTGGCTTTTTTGATACTGATCAACAGAAATGAGCCTTTCATATCAAAGTGAAACAAATGTCTACAAATGGGTCTGAATTTATTACAATTATTAAACACAAAATAGTTGATTGCATAATTACTCAGTCCCTTCAAGTCAGTATTTCGTAGAGGTACCTTTGGCAGCAATTACAGCCTTGGGTCTGTATGGATAGGTCCCTATCAGCTTTGCACATCTGGACACTGCAATTTTTCCCCATTCTTCTTTACAAAACTGCTCAGGCTCTGTCAGATTCCAGGGGGATTGAGTGAACATTCTTTTTCAAGTCTCAATTGGATTGAGATCTGGACTCTGACTTGGCCACTCCTGGACATTAACTTTGTTGTTTTTAAGGCATTACTGTGTAGCTTTGGCTTTATGCTTGGGATCATTGTTTTACTGGAAAACAAATCTTCTCCCAAGTCACAGTTCTTTTGCAGATTGTTTCTGATTTTCCTCCAGGATTTACCCGTATTTTGCCGCATTCATTTTACCCTCTACCTTCACAAGCCTACCAGGGCCTGCTGCAGTGAAGCATCCCCACAGCATGATACAGCCACCACCATGCTTCATGGTAGGGATGGTGTGTTTTTGATGAAGTGCAGTGTTTGGCTTACACCAAACATAATGTTTCGTCAGACCATAACCTTCTTCCAGCTGACTTCAGTGTCTCCCAAATGCTTTCTGGCAAATTCTAGCTGAGATTTCATGGTGAGTTTTTTTCAACAGTGGCTTTTTCTTTGCCAATCTCCCATAAAGCTGTGACTGGTGAAGCACACAATCTCTCCCATCTCAGGCACTGAAGCTTGTAACTCCTCCAGAGTTGTCATAGGCCTCTCCCATTAGTTCCCTTGGTCACTCAGTGTTTGTGGACAGCCTGGTCCAGGCAGATTTACAGCTGCGCCATATTCTTTCCATTTCTTGATGATTGACTTAACTGTACTCCAAGGGATATTCAGTGACTTGCAAGTGTTCTTGTATCAACAATCATGAAGCACTTTGAGAGGCTGGTAATGGATCACATAAACTCCAATATTCCAGCTACATGGGAGTCTTTCCAGTATGCCTACCACTCAAACTGGCCCATTGATGATGTCATAGCCTCAGCCTAGAAAACCTCCCTGTACACCAGGATGTTGTTCATCGACCAGCTTGGCATTCAGCTGATCATCCTTGAAGTTGGTGGGCAAACTGTGCTTGCTGGGACTCAAAGCCCCCCTCTGCGACTGGCTGTCAGGCTTCTTGACGGGAAGACCAAGGTCGATCTGAATTGGTAGCGACATCTCAAACACCATCACACTGAGCACTGGTGCCCCCCCACCAATGTGCACTCAGACCACTGCCCCCCACCAACGTGCGCTCAGACCACTGTCCCCACCAGCGTGCGCTCAGACCACTGTCCCCACCAACGTGCGCTCAGACCACTGTCCCCACCAACGTGCGCTCTGACCACTGTCCCCCACCAACGTGCGCTCAGACCACTGTCCCCACCAACGTGCGCTCAGACCACTGCCCCCACCAACGTGCGCTCAGACCACTGTCCCCCACCAACGTGCGCTCAGACCACTGCCCCCACCAACGTGCATTCAGACCACTGTCCCCCCACCAACGTGCGTTCAGACCACTGTCCCCACCAACGTGCGTTCAGACCACTGTCCCCCCACCAACGTGCGTTCAGACCACTGTCCCCCCACCAACGTGCACTCAGACCACTGCCCCCACCAACGTGCGCTCAGACCACTGTCCCCCCACCAACGTGCGCTCAGACCACTGTCCCCACCAACGTGCGCTCAGACCACTGTCCCCCCACCAACGTGCGCTCAGACCACTGCCCCCACCAACGTGCGTTCAGACCACTGTCCCCCCACCAACGTGCGCTCAGACCACTGTCCCCACCAACGTGCGCTCAGACCACTGTCCCCACCAACGTGCGCTCTGACCACTGTCCCCCACCAACGTGCGCTCAGACCACTGCCCCCCACCAACGTGCGCTCAGACCACTGCCCTCCACCAACGTGCGCTCAGACCACTGCCCCCCACCAACGTGCGCTCAGACCACTGTCCCCCCACCAACGTGCGCTCAGACCACTGCCCCCCACCAACGTGCGCTCAGACCACTGTCCCCCCACCAACGTGCACTCAGACCACTGCCCCCCACCAACGTGCGCTCAGACCACTGTCCCCCCACCAACGTGCGCTCAGACCACTGCCCCCACCAACGTGCGCTCAGACCACTGCCCCCACCAATGTGCATTCAGACCACTGTCCCCCCACCAACGTGCGCTCAGACCACTGCCCCCACCAACGTGCGCTCAGACCACTGTCCCCACCAACGTGCGCTCAGACCACTGTCCCCACCAACGTGCATTCAGACCACTGTCCCCCCACCAACGTGCGTTCAGACCACTGTCCCCACCAACGTGCATTCAGACCACTGTCCCCACCAACGTGCGCTCAGACCACTGTCCCCACCAACGTGCACTCAGACCACTGTCCCCACCAACGTGCATTCAGACCACTGTCCCCACCAACGTGCACTCAGACCACTGTCCCCCACCAACGTGCGTTCAGACCACTGTCCCCACCAACGTGCGCTCAGACCACTGTCCCCACCAACGTGCGCTCAGACCACTGCCCCCACCAACGTGCACTCAGACCACTGTCCCCACCAACGTGCGCTCAGACCACTGCCCCCCCACCAATGTGCGTTCAGACCACTGTCCCCACCAACGTGCATTCAGACCACTGTCCCCACCAACGTGCGCTCAGACCACTGTCCCCACCAACGTGCACTCAGACCACTGTCCCCACCAACGTGCGCTCAGACCACTGCCCCCCCACCAACGTGCGCTCAGACCACTGCCCCCACCAACGTGCGCTCAGACCACTGCCCCCACCAACGTGCGCTCAGACCACTGCCCCCACCAACGTGCATTCAGACCACTGTCCCCACCAACGTGCGTTCAGACCACTGCCCCCCCACCAACGTGCGTTCAGACCACTGTCCCCACCAACGTGCGTTCAGACCACTGTCCCCCCACCAACGTGCGCTCAGACCACTGTCCCCACCAACATGCGTTCAGACCACTGTCCCCCACCAACGTGCGCTCAGACCACTGCCCCCCACCAACGTGCGTTCAGACCACTATCCCCCACCAACGTGCATTCAGACCACTGTCCCCACCAACGTGCGTTCAGACCACTGCCCCCCACCAACGTGCGTTCAGACCACTGTCCCCCACCAACGTGCGTTCAGACCACTGTCCCCCCACCAACGTGCGTTCAGACCACTGCCCCCCACCAACGTGCGTTCAGACCACTGTCCCCCCACCAACGTGCGCTCAGACCACTGCCCCCACCAATGTGCGTTCAGACCACTGTCCCCCCACCAACGTGCGTTCAGACCACTGTCCCCCACCAACGTGCGCTCAGACCACTGTCCCCCCACCAACGTGCACTCAGACCACTGTCCCCACCAACGTGCACTCAGACCACTGTCCCCCACCAACGTGCATTCAGACCACTGCCCCCACCAACGTGCGTTCAGACCACTGTCCCCACCAACGTGCACTCAGACCACTGTCCCCACCAACGTGCGCTCAGACCACAGCCCCCACCAACGTGTGCTCAGACCACTGTCCCCACCAACGTGCATTCAGACCACTGTCCCCACCAACGTGCATTCAGACCACTGTCCCCCACCAACGTGCGTTCAGACCACTGTCCCCACCAACGTGCGCTCAGACCACTGTCCCCCCACCAATGTGCGCTCAGACCACTGCCCCCACCAACGTGCGCTCAGACCACTGCCCCCACCAACGTGCATTCAGACCACTGTCCCCCCACCAACGTGCGTTCAGACCACTGTCCCCACCAACGTGCACTCAGACCACTGCCCCCACCAACGTGCGTTCAGACCACTGTCCCCACCAACGTGCACTCAGACCACTGCCCCCACCAACGTGCGCTCAGACCACTGCCCCCACCAACGTGCATTCAGACCACTGTCCCCACCAACGTGCATTCAGACCACTGCCCCCCACCAACGTGCATTCAGACCACTGCCCCCCACCAACGTGCGTTCAGACCACTGCCCTCCACCAACGTGCGTTCAGACCACTGCCCCCACCAACGTGCGCTCAGACCACTGCTCTTCAGGCTTCTGACTCACGACTGCACTGCCAGATTTAGCTCAAGCCACATCAAGTTCGCTAATGATACTACAGTGGCTGGCCTCACCAGCATCAGTGATGAGTTGGTATACAGAGAAGGGGTAAAGGGGCTTGTCAAACGGTGTGAGGATAACAACGTGATCATTAGAAAGGAGATGACTGTGGACTTCAGGAAGGCACAGGTTGACCTCTCTCCATTGCACATCAACGGCTCTACCAAGGAGAGGGTGAAGAGCACAAAGTTCCTTGGTGTGCACAAAACAGACAATCTAATCTGGACCCACAAGACCCCCTCAAAGGCACTACAGCATTTACATTATCTAAAGAGACTGAGGCACGCAAGACACCCCGCTTTCATTCTAAAAACTTTCTGTAGGAGCACCATTGAGCGGGTCCTGTCTGGCTTTATGGAAGTTGCAAAGTATCGGGCAGTAAGCACCTCAGAAAGGATCACCGGAGTCTCCCTCCCCCCCTATTTGTGACATTTACCAGGAGCATTGCAGATGAAGGGCCCGGAGTACTGTTGAGGATCCCTGCTACCCATTCCACAATCTCTTTGACCCACTACCATGAGGAAGAAGGTACAGGAGCATCAAGACTGCCAAACTGTGTAACAGCTTTTTCCCTCAAGCTGTGAACCTGATAAATACCCAGCCATCACTGAGGTCTCGTCACTAGGACAGCGAGCTATTTACTGTACCAATCACTGTTTACTGTTTACCTGTGCTGCACTTACTACATGCATTTTGAGTTATATTTTATTAGCTTACTTAGAGTATAGCATTTTGCTTTATATGCTATGTGTGATATATATTGTGCAGGTGTACAATGGCCCGGATGAATGCTGTTTCTTTTGTTTGAATTTATGTACAGTCAGAACTTGAACGGCTAAGGAATAACATGTAAAGGTTATTCAACTTTGTCCTTTATAGTAGAAACTAGAGTTTTATGTTTTGGTAAGAACTATAACACGTTTCTTCCTGTGTGTTAAGTAATTAAAATGTGTGGGTAAGAAAGAAACCATAATAAATCCCAGTAATCAAATTAAAGTACTGATGGTGAAAGACAAGTAAATATAAGGAGGGTATTTGTCCTGAGAACATGATTCATAAATACAACAAATGGAGGGGAGGGGGTTATAATCTGCTGATAGTGAAATATTTGTGAAAGAGCATTTGAGATCCTTTGTTTTTATGATAAAGATTGGAATGTGAAGTCAAAGGTCAGCTGGAGCAGGTTTGATTGAGAATATCCTGAAGCATTTTGACCAAAAAAGATGATGAAAGATTCTTGAAAGATTTTAATGTATAAATCAGATGGAAGTCAATAGAAACACTGTCAAAAAAGTAACATGACAGAGCCACATATTAACTGTTGGTGGCAAGAGGAGATTGGCTTAACACTCTTGTTCACCTGAAAGTGATAAATAAGCAAGCCAGACATCTGAAATGAAGTGGTTAATGTATCATTGATTCAGTCCATATCATAACTTTAAAATGAGTGTATTTCGTTTGTTAAATTCAACATTCTGTGAAATTTCCGTAACCGATACATCCATGTGAACTCATAGAAAATGGATCACCTTCATTTTTTTTAAACAGTTCACTGGCACTGATTGTGGGAAGTTCCTGAAGTTCTTACCTCATCATGTACCTTGTTTTAGGTCCTTGGCTTCTGGTATTGAGATTCAGTCCACTGCCTGATATGCAAGACCACATAGTACCTTTCCCGCTTGCTCCATCAAACCCTCCGGCCCAGTGCTGGGTTGGAAACTCTTGGAGCCTTGTTTCTTGTGTCATGCCATTCTTCCAAGAATTACAACAGACTGACTTTCATGAAATGACCACCACCATGACAAAGGAACGTCAGTGGATGTTGTTTAGTTGGATCTTCAGAAGTTTTTGACAAGGTGCCGCACAAGAGGCTGCTTATCAAGATAAGAGCCCATGGTATTACAGGAAGTATACTAGCATGGATAGAAGATTAGACGACTGGCAAGGAGGCAAAGAGTAGGAATAAAGAGAACCTTTTCTGGTAGGCTGCCAGTGACTAGTGGTGCTCCACAGGGTCGGTGTTAGAACTGCTTCTTTTCATGTTACATGTCAATGATTTGGATGATGGAATTGATGGCTTTGTGGTCTCATTTGCAGACAATACAAAGATAGCTGGAGGTGCAGGTAGTGTTGAGGAAGCAGGGAACTTGCAAAGGACTTAGACAGATTGGGAGAATAGGCAAAAAGGGTCAGACGGAATATAGTCTAGGGATGTGTATGGTCATGCACTTCGGTAGGAGGAAAAAGGTATAGACTGTTCGCTAAATAAGGAGACGGTTCAAAAATCAGAGGTACAGGATTCCCTAAAGTTAATGTGCAGGCTGAGTCAGTGGTGAGGAAGGCAAATGCTAAGTTAGCATTAATTCATAGAGAATTAACGTATAAGGAACGTTTGTTGGCTTTGGGCCTGTACTCACTGGAGCTTCAAAAAATGAGGGAGAATTTCATTGAAACCTATTGAATGTCGAAAGGCCTAGAAAGAGTGGATGAAGGTGTTTCCTATTGTCAGAAAGTCTAGGACTAGAGGGTACAGCCTCAAAATAGAGGGGTGTCCATTTCGAACAGAGATAAGGAAGAATTCTTTAGCCATAGGGTTGTGAATCTGTAGAATTCATTGCCGCGGACAGCCATGGTTGAATGGTGGAGCAGACTCGATCAGCTGAATGGCCTAATTCTGCTCCTGCGTCTCATGGTCTTATCTCCTGCACCTCCAATACACTTCCTCGTTAAGAGGTGGGTGAAATTTAAGCGCTGCTTCTGGATCACAATCAGCACTCTGATGGGGTGTGCAGTTAGTAAAGCAACCTCCTTGGCCGATATCTCATTAATCGTGCTAGACGTTCATTCTTTCATTTGCCAGTGTGCAAAAACTAACTTCCAGTAAGTTGGCAGTGTGTTCAGTTGCAGTGGCTTCTACGGGATTAACAAAAGGTGCTACTGTCCTATTTAAACATATTTTTAATGATCGTAAGATCCTGCTATACCTTAAGAATGGCAGGTCTGCCTCATCAGCGAGTAGCTCGTTGAAGGAGAAAATGAGGAAGCTATTCTGCCGCCTGAGTCGAAGGAGGCTCACAGTCAAATAGTGAGTGACCATCTTGGTTGCTTTTCTTGTGATCACAAGACCCTTTTGGACACTGTTAATGTGGTATGCCACAAGTTCGATTCAGTGATTTATTGGTGGAGAGTAGGGGCTGACAGCAATGGAGCTGCGTGGTCTCGGTGGTAGAGAGAACTAGGCCTCAAGGCACAGCCTTGCCTGTTTGCAGCTGCCATGAGGGAGGTGTCATAGCTGGTGTGCTTCCATAGGGGGCAGTGTGGTGCGGCATCCAGGTTGGAGTCAGTGCTGCCGCGCCGCTCGCCCCCTGCCCCCCAGTGTTTGCTAGGAAGATTTCTGCGGTGTTGGATGGCTTGAGTTTGGATTCTTTTATATCATATTATCTTGTACGTGCTATGTGTGACTGTTCTGCACCTTGGCCCTGGAGTAACTCTGTCCCATCTGGCTGTGTCCAAGTATGGGTGAATGACAATTAAAGTTGAATTGAATCGTAGCGTGTAGCACATACAAAATGAACTGTGGTTACTTACCATGCCCCAATCCTTGAACCTTTCCACTACAAACTCCAAGGATTTCAAGCTCATGGGCGCACTATCAATTGCAGGTTCCAACAAAACTGTGGAACTGCTTCTCCAGAAGCAGTCAAAGAAGATAGTTTATTCCCAGCTTTTTAAGGACGGTTAGGGATGAGCTTTAAACGTTGGCCTTGAGGGCTGATGGCAGATAATCAACTCAGTACAAGATGTCCTATGGTTTACCTAAAGGCTGTTGGTCTGCCATCACATCGAGATGTGTGCGGAGGAATGCTGTCGGCGGGCACATTCCAGGCTGCAGGTCTACGCGATAAGGGACACACTGAAGCGTTGTGTGGCCACCACAAGGGCTTGGTGGGGAAGTTCCACAGTATAGGGTTCTTCCACTCCTGAAGAGGGAGGGGCCGGGTTGGGTGAGGAAGCCTCTCAATTATTGTAGTAATATACCACTCCAAAGGACCCCCTGAGTGGCAGTAGTGCTATTGGTGTAATTCAAAGCATTGACTATGAATGTAAGAATGAAAAGGCATCCCACGATTTGTTCCTGTAAATATTTTTCACTATGAATAAAGTTTATTTTGACATATAAAAAATGTAGGCCTTCAGAGTAATGCTAAGGTCCCAAAAATTAATGAGGAGAAAAATGTCATCCTGGTAATCCAGTTAGCCCTCCAGGGAATGATATCCCACTCCAATTTGCTACAAGGATTCTACATGAAATGAATTTGGGAAAAGAATCTATTCTTGTGGACTATCTTAAAAGATACTTCTCCTTTTATATACTGCAAGGGATTTTGCAATCTTCTGCAGCTGGCAAATACAAATGTTTGTACGTAGTTACATAGTGATCTTCTAAAAGACAAATCTAAAGATTGAACACAAGAGATTCTGCAGATGCTGGAAATCCAGAGCAACACACACAAAATGCTAGAGGGGCTCAGCAGGTCAGGCAGCATCTATGGAAATGAATAAACAATCGACATTTCTAGGTTCTTTTCCAGAGGGCTAAATGCATACTCTGTAATCGTGTTATGTTAATTTTTCCTCTTTAAGTGTGTCCATTCTAAGCATGTCCATTTTCTTGGGTGTGAAAATCGGTGAAGTAGCTATTGCTTCTGATAATGCAATAGTGTGTCCAATCTCACCTCAATTGTTTATCACTGTTTTCCATCTGAGTCATTACTCTTGCCAGAGTGTAAGCACTGGTGTTCCTCTGTATTTCCATAGAATTGTAAGTAAAATTCCCTGAGGGTGAGACTAAAGCTCTTTTGTTCCCCTCTCCATCTATCTGTTCCATCCTCCATTGTCTATATCTGCTTGACTACAATAGCTTGGTGTTACTCACTGCTAATTTAACTTCCATGTTTTTAATTTCATTAAGTGATCTTGCATTGGTCAACATTATGTGGTAATTCTATTACTTAACATTATATCAATGTTGATGAAATTGCTGTTGCCAAAAATCTTGCTTCCTTTTCTCACTGAACATAACATGAAGTACTGTGAAATTCTTAATTAACATGTCTTGTTCTTTTGTCAAACGGTTTTACTGCAAGCCTGTTATGATGGCTACCACATAAGAAAATTTAAAATCAAGACTGACACTATGGGCACACTACATTGTGGAAGATATGTTTAATTGATGCCCTATCTTTTTCTTTTAGTGTGGGGCAGGTGAGTTATCTTTTGGTGTTCTTTCCAATATCTCTCCTTCAAGGACTACATTATGATTCATGGGAGCTTGCAAATGCAAAGTAACGACAATTTTCTACAATATAGTAGCAATGACTATGCCTCAAACATACTTACTAAGTTGCTTTCCAATCAAGGATGTGCTGAGGCACAAATTAATTCCTATCTTTGAACTTTTTATTTATGTTCCAAACAAAGTTAATTGGAAGTTACATCAGAACTCACCTCTATGCTCCCTCTCCTTTGAGAGACATTATAAATCTCCATAAAATCAATAAAGACATGGACAGAAAATGTTGTTGCATCCTTAATATATAATGCTTCCAGAGGTAATTGTATGCTTGCTCTATTTAAAGACAAAGAAAAGTAAATAAATGATGGGACAGAGGTGGATTTTGAACTCACTCACAGTGAGAGAGTCTAAGACCAGAGGACACAGCCTCAGAATAGAGAGGCCCCCTTTTAGAACAGAGATGAGGAGGAATTTCTTTAGCCAGCAAATGGTGAATCTGTTGAATTCTTTGCCGCAGACAGCTGTGCAGGCTAAGTCCTTAGGTATATTTAAGGCAGAGGTTGATAGATTCTTGATTGGTCAGGGATGCGGGGAGAAGACAGGAGATTTGGACTAAGAGGAAAATTGGATTAACTATGATGATATGATTGAGTACAGTTGATGGGCCAAATGGCCTAATTCTGCTCCTGTATCTTATGGTCTTATGGTATTAAGCAAAAATCAAGAAAAACTTGCAGGTAATTGATAATTCAAATATATTAATATTTGATGAAGTGCAATGTTATATGGCCTTGCGTCATTAACAGTTGCCAGGGAGAACTTAATGAAAATCAGACAGCAATGGTTGAGTTGCTAACAATAATATCTCCTTCTCCATTATCAAAACTTTCAACTGCTTTCCTTGATGATCAGAAATATTTTAATCTCCAGATGTTGTGTTAATTCTTTCCCTGTTAAATTTTGGAGGAGTTTCTGAGGATTGGTGCTAACCTTGTTATTTAGCATCTAGACCTGTGCATCTGCCTGTTATAATGAAAATAGGTGCTGATAACAGATCTATTATCTGGGCTTCTGAGGAGGAGCAGGCTGGAGAATCGCTAGAGACCAGGATTAGTAGTCACTGACCCACTTGCAGCCGTGGGAGAGAGAAGGGTCTTGACAGAGACACCGTCTGCATGAGATGTACAGACAAAAGCCAGTTTTCCTCCAAATGTCAGAGCAGCTGAACCTAGTGGCCTGGTGTCATGACAATTACCTTTCCCTCAAAGTCAGCAAAACAAAAGAATTAGTTATCAATGTCAGAAAGGGGGGCATTTTACATTCTCCTGTTTAAATCAGTGGTGCTAAGGTCAAGAGGATTGAGAGTTCCTAGATGTCAACAACTACAATAGCCTCCTCTGCTCCAAACACATGGATGGCATAACCAAGGCAGGTCACTAGTGCCTCTGCCTCCTCAGGAATCTAAATAAATTGGGCATGTCCCCTTTGACACTCACCAATTTAATCAATGCACCATAGAAAGCATCCTACCTGGATGGATGCAGACCAGCTGGGTGTGGCAGCTGACTTGAAGTGGGTGAGTAATTACACAATCAATTATTTCGTGCTTAATAATTATAATAAATTTAGACCCATTTGTAGAAATTTGTTTTCACTTCGACACGAGAGAGTTAATCAATGTCAAACAAAGCCAAAATATTGTGCTTCAATGTTGTAAAACAATAAAGCACGAACTCCTCCAAGGGGGTTAGTACTTTTTAAAGACACTGTATATGTATACTAAAGAGTTAAATAAAAAACAGTGCAAGAGCAGAAAAAAGTGAGGTAGTGTCCAAGGGTTCAATGTCCATTTAGGAATCGGATTGCAGAGGGGAAGAAGCTGTTCCTGAATCGCTAAGTGTGTACCTTCAGGCTTCTGTACCTCCTTCCTGATGGTAACAATGAAAAGAGGGCACGTCCTGGATGATAAGGTACTTAATAATGGATGCCACCTTTCTGAGGCACTGCTCCTTGAAGATGTCTTGGATACTACAGAACTAGTACACATGATAGAACTGATGATCTTTACTACTTTCTACAGCTTATTTGATCCTGTGCAGTAGCCACCCACCACCCCCTCCCTTCAATACCAGACGGTGATGCAGCCAGTCAGAATGCTCTCCATGGTACATCTATAGAAGTGTTCGAGTGTTTTAGATGACAAACCAAATCTCAAACTCCTAATGAAATATTGCTGCTGTCTTGCCTTCTTTATAGTTGCATCAATATGTTAGGACCAGGTTAAATCCTCTGAGATCTTGACACCCAGGAATTTGGAACTACTCAGTCTCTCCACTTGTGATCCCTCTATGAGGATTGGTTCAAGTTCCCTCATCTTACCCTTCCTGAAGTCCACAATCAGCTATTTGGTCTTACTGACGTTGAGTGCAATATTGTTGCACTCCCACTGTCGGGAAGTGGCCTGGTCGAGGGAAGTGCCTGGTGTGAAAAGTGCTAGTCTTTGGCTCGAGAGTCTTTGGCGAGGAGACTACGCCAGGCACAATTGCAGAGGGTGAAGACATGACCACTAAGCTGATTCAATGTGCTACGTGCATGATGTGGGAGGTCAGGGACACTGATGGTGCCCCTGGCTGCTACAGCTGTGGAAAGTGTGTCCAGATTCAGCTTCTGAAGGAGCATGTTGCAGCACTGAAGAAAGAACTGGATGACCTCAGGTTTATCCGCGAAAACGAGAGTTTTCTGGACAGGACCTACAGTGAGGTCATTACACCAAGGATACCAGAAGAGAGAAAGGGGGCGACGATGAGGAAGGAAAGGATGCTTGAAGTACAGGAGACCCCAGGGGATGTACCTCTCGTAAACAGGTTCACCTTCTTGGAAGCTGTCAGGACAGAAGATACTGCCAGTCTGAGAGGCGGACAGGTCTGCAAGCCGAAAATTGGTGCAGAAGCAGAGCCGAGGAGTCGGACATCAGGAAGAGCCGTGGTAGTAGGGGACTCCATAGTAAGAGGTACGGAAAGGGGTTTCTGCGGCAACAGGTGAGATTTAAGGATGGTGTGTTGCCTCCCTGGTGCTAGGATCCAGGACATCACGGACCGATTGCAGGGAATCCTCAAGGGTGAAGGTGAACAGCCGGAAGTGGTAGTGCATGTCGGCACAAATGACATCGGGAAGAAGAGGAAGGACATTCTGCAGCAGGACTTCAGAGAAGTCGGAAGAAGGCTGAAAAGCAGGACTTCCAGGGTGGTTATCTCTGGTTTGCTTCCAGTTCCTTGTGCTGGAGAGGGCAGGAACAGGGAGATAATGGATCTGAATGTGTGGCTGAGGAACAGGTGCAGGAAGCAAGGATTTACATTCTTGGGCCACTGAGATCTGTTTTGGGGTAGGGATGAATTGTACAAAAGGGACGGGTTGCACCTTAATAGGCGGGGGACCAGCATTCTGGCAGACAGGTTTGCCACTACAACATGGATATGTTTAAACTAAGTAGTGGGGGGGAGGGGATGAACTGGAAATATAAGGATGGAGTTAAAGGGAAAGTGAAAATAAGAAAAGTTAAAAAGGACAACAGAATCAATGGAGTAGAAAGCTCAAGAAGAGATCATACAGTATGGCCAAGTGAAATAGGAATTGATATGAAAGGAGAGGGGAGTACCGAATTAAAAGTATTATATATGAATGCACCAAGTATAAGGAATAAAGTAGATGAGCTTGAGGCTCAGTTGGAAATTGGCAAGTACGATGTTGTGGGAATAACAGAGACATGGCTTCAAGCGGACAGGGCCTGGGAAATGAATATTCAAGGATATACATCTTATCGAAAGGACAGACTGACTGGCAGAGGGGGTGGGGTGGCTCTGTTGGTGAGGAATGATATTCAGTCCCTTGCAAGGGGGAACATAGAATCTGGAGATGTAGAGTCAGTATGGATAGAACTGAGAAATTCTAAGGGTAGAAAGACCCTAATGGGAGTTATCTACAGGCCCCCAAACAGCAGTCTGGATGTAGGGTGTAAGTTGAATGAAGAGTTGAAATTGGCATGTCGCAAAGGTAATGATACAGTTGTCATGGGAGATTTCAACATGCAGGTAGACTGGGAGAATCAGAATGGTACTGGACCCCAAGAAAGGGAGTTTGTGGAGTGCCTCCGAGATGGATTCTTAGAACAGCTTGTACTGGAGCCTACCAGGGAGAAGGCAATTCTAGATTTAGTGTTGTGCAATGAACCGGATTTGATCAGGGACCTCAAGGTAAAGGAACCATTAAGAGGTAGTGACCATAATATGATATGTTTTAACCTACAATTTGAGAAGGAGAAGGGAAAATCAGATGTGTCAGTATTACAATTGAACAAAGGGAACTATGGAGCTATGAAGGAGGAGCTGGCCAAAGTTCAATGGAACAATACTCTAGCAGGGAAGACAATGGAACAAAAATGGCAGGTATTTCTGGGAATAATGCAGAAGGTGCAGGATCGGTTCATTCCAAAGAGGAAGAAAGATCCTAAGGGGAGGAAGGGGCGGCTGTGGCTGACAAGGGAAGTAAAGGGCAGTTTAAAAATAAAAGAGAAGTAGTATAACATAGGAAAGATGAGCGGGAAACCGGAGGACTGGGAAGCTTTTAAAGAACAACAGAAGATAACAAAAAAGGCAATATGCCAAGAAAAAATGAGGTATGAAGGTAAACTAGCCAAGAATATAAAGGAGTATAGTAAAAGCTTCTTTAGGTACGTGAATAGCAAAAAATAGTTAAGACCAAAATTCGGCCATTGAAGACAGAAATGGGTGAATTTATTATGGGGAACAAGGAAATGGCAGATGAGTTGAACAGGTACTTTGGATCTGTCTTCACTAGGGAAGACACAAATAATCTCCCAGATGTAATAGTGGCCAAAGGAACTAGGGTAAAGGATGAACTGAAGGAAATTTATATTAGGCAAGAAATGGTGTTGGATAGACTGTTGAGTCTGAAGGCTGATAAGTCCCCGGGACCTGATGGTCTGCATCCCAGGGTACTTAAAGAGGTGGCTGTAGAAATCGTGGATGCATTGGTAATCATTTTCCAATGCTCTATAGATTCAAGAACAGTTTCTGCTGATTGGAGGGTGGCTAATGTTGTCCCACTTTTCAAGAAAGGAGGGAGAGAGAAAACAGGGAATTATAGACCGGTTAGCCTGACGTCAGTGATGGGAAAGATGCTGCAGTCAATTATAAAAGAGGAAATTACAACAAATTTGGATAGCAGTAGAAGGATCAGTCCAAGTCAGCATGGATTTATGAAGGGAAAATCATGCTTGACTAATCTTCTGGAGTTTTTTGAGGATGTAACTATGAAAATGGACAAGGGAGAGCCAGTGGATGTAGTGTACCCGGACTTTCAGAAAGCTTTTGATAAAGTCCCACATAGGAGATTAGTGGGCAAAATTAGGGCACATGGTATTGGGGGCAGAGTATTGATATGGATTGAAAATTGGCTGGCTGACAGGAAACAAAGAGTAGTGATTAACGGGTCCCTTTCGGAATGGCAGGCTGTGACCAGTGGGGTACCGCAAGGTTCGGTGCTGGGACCGCAGCTGTTTACAATATACATTAATGATTTAGATGAAGGGATTAAAAGTAACATTAGCAAATTTGCTGATGACACAAAGCTGGATGGCAGTGTGAAATGTCAGGAGGATGTTATGAGAATGCAGGGTGACTTGGACAGGTTGGGTGAGTGGGCAAATGTATGGCAGATGCAGTTTAATGTGGATAAATGTGAGGTTATCCACTTTGGTGGCAAGAACAGGAAGGCAGATTACTATCTAAATGGAGTCAAGTTAGGAAAAGGGGAAGTACAACGAGATCTAGGTGTTCTTGTACATCAGTCAATGAAAGCAAGCATGCAGGTACAGCAGGCAGTGAAGAAAGCTAATGGCATGCTGGCTTTTATAACAAGTGGAATTGAGTATAGGAGTAAAGAGGTCCTTCTGCAGCTGTACAGGGCCCTGGTGAGACCCCACCTGGAGTATTGTGTGCAGTTTTGGTCTCCAAATTTGAGGAAGGATATTTTTGCTATTGAGGGAGAGCAGCATAGGTTCACAAGGTTAATTCCCGGAATGGCGGGACTGTCATATGTTGAAAGATTGGAGCGACTGGGCTTGTATACACTGGAATTTAGAAGGATGAGAGGGGATCTGATTGAAACATATAAGATTATTAAGGGATTGGACACACTGGAGGCAGGAAGCATGTTCCTGCTGATGGGTGAGTCCAGAACTAGAGGTCACAGTTTAAGAATAAGAGGTAGGCCATTTAGAACAGAGATGCGGAAAAACTTTTCCACCCAGAGAGTGGTGGATATGTGGAATGCTCTGCCCCAGAAGGCAGTGGAGGCCAAGTCTCTGGATGCATTCAAGAGAGAGTTAGATAGAGCTCTTATAGATAGCGGGGTCAAGGGATATGGGGAGAGGGCAGGAACGGGGTACTGATTGTGTATGATCAGCCATGATCACAGTGAATGGCGGTGCTGGCTAGAAGGGCCGAATGGTCTACTCCTGCACCTACTGTCTATTGCCTATTGTTGTTGCAACACCACTCAACTAGCTGGTATATCTTGCTCCTGTACACCTTCACATCTCCATCTGAGATTCTGCCAACAATTAACAAATTTATAAATGGCATTTGAGCTATGCCTAGCCACACAGTTAAGGGTTTAGAGAGAGTAAAGCAGTGGCTAAGCACACACCCCTGAGGTGTGCCAGTGTTGATCATCAGCGAGGAGGAGATGTTATTACCAGTCCACACCGATTGTGGTCTTCCGGTTAGGAGGTTGAGGATCCAGTTGCAGAGGGAGGTACAGAACCGAGGTTCTGTAGCATTTTGGGAATGATGGTGTTAAATGCTGAGGTATAGTTAATGAACAGCATCCTAACATAGGTGCTTGTATTGTCCAGTGATCTGAGACTGTGTGAAGAGCCATAGACATTGAGCCTGCCATAGACCTATTGTGGAGATAGGCAGATTGCAGTGGGTCCAGGTTCTTGCTGAGGCAGGAGTTCATTCTAGCCGTGACCAACCTCTCAAAACATTTCATCACTGTAGATGTGAGTGCCACTGGACGATAGTCATTAAGGCAGCTCACACTACACTTCTTGGGTACCGGTATAATTCTTGCCCTTTTGAAGCAGGTGGGAACAACATATTGCTGATTAGAGAAAGTCAAGTGCAGGGAGAATAGTCCATTCATAGCCCAGTGACCAAGTCACGGTGAGAGAGCTGCCTGAAAAGGTAGGGTTTTCTCCCAGATGGATAGGACCACAACTGGTGCTTTTGACAAATGACACCTGTGTCTGTGTGCAGACCCGACAAGGTAGCCCATGGAAACCCTGGACTCAGGTTAAATCATATGACTCACCTTCTTATCGCCCTCTCAGACAGAGAAAATAAGTGTACCCGTTAACAGTGTCATTGCAGAGAACCCAAGTGATTACCAGCAGCTGACTGCATCAGGTCTAACCACGGCTGACAGAAACAGACTCACAACAAACGCAGATGTAGAGGACACAGAGAATGTAACAGCAAGCTGTGTACAGCGTGTTAAAGTGTAGCAAAAACTGTACTCTGTAATGAAGGCTGGTTAGATGATTAGTTGTATAGATAGATCAGAAAGATATTGGGGACAATAGACAGGATGGAATCTGAGTTACAGCAGAGACTTCAGGTTTCACAACTTCGATGGTGTGGCAGGCTGAGAAACAGAATAAACTACACACGGCATCCAGCCTGAATATAGAGTGAATACAAACAAATGAGCTGGGCCCTCTTGGTGGCTGGCCTAGCAATCGAATGGACAGTTCGGAAGGAGGTGCGACTGGGGTGAGCTCCTTGCAGTCATTCAAATAGTGACCACCACAACCTCTCCTGTACATCAACGAAAGGGTCTGAGAGACCACTTGTCAGATTCTGACGAATTTTTATCACGGCATGGACTGTGAGCCTGGTTACCTTGCTGGTGCCCCTGACCAGAGAGAAACCACCGACAGTCACTGCTGAGTTTTAGCTGACCGAGAGTGAAGGGGTGAAGATAAAGAGTGTGATTAAACTGCAATTGGCCAGCAGAGAAGGAGGCAACAGGCACGTGAATGATGAAGCTGCAGTTTAAAGACTGTTGGTCAAATTTTTGGAACAATCTCTGCTTAGAGTCTTGTAGGTAGCCATTAGGGTTGATAGCGTAGATGTAGGTGCACATAAGAATATGATAGATAGTTGGGGAAGGGGGTCTGAAGTACAAGGGGTCAGAAGTTCTTTCCTCTCCAGCCCTTAAGCTTTCCCACTCTCCTGGCTTCACCTATTACATTCCTGCTAGCCTCTCTGCCCTTCCCCCCCCCCCCCATCTTTTTATCCTGGCATCTTCCCCCTTCCTTCTCAGTCCTGAAGAAGGGTCTTGGCCTGACCCATCAACTGCTTACTCTTTTCTATCATTACTGTCTGATCTGCTGAGTTACTCTAGCATTTTGTGTGCTACAGGGCATTTTTGCTATCCTTCTGTGATAGACGTGGTAAAAACTAGTGCATGATGGGATACTTGACCACTCGGGAGCAGCTGGACTTAAAGACTGCTGATGCAAATTGAGAATAACCCTGAATGATAAGTGCAGCGCCAGGAACTCAAATAAACAGGATTTTAAATTCCTGGAACCAGGGGAGAGGATGCGTCTGGGGTAAGTCTTGAGTCCTGCTAACAGGGAACAAAAGGAGTCATTAAACTCGTGATCAGAGATAATTGACATATCTTGTAAAAGACTGATCACACACTGACCGTGGGATGTCAAAGAAAGTCACGTGATGCTGTTTGTCTGTTGTATAAAGATGAGCCAGGTATAACCAAAATATCAGAGCTCTGGTGGCAGCAGAGACTGCTGCAGACTCTCCATGACATCACGTTAATAAATTCTTAAAACAAAACTTGAAGTTGTTCTGGTGTTCTTCGTTAGAAGTTCCATGACTCCTACTATTCTCAATTCTCCTTAACGTTTGGCATTTCCTGGAACAAATTTATTTTTGTCCAGGAGGGTCCAGAGGAGGCCCACCATGAAAATTCCTTCTCTTTTGAAGTGAATAGAAGGGAAGCCAACCTACGCTGCAGGTCGAGGGTTGTGTAACAGCACTATCAAGATCTGGCTGTAGGCCATGTGATTACTCACTACAAAGAGCTTACATTCTTACTTCTCTTTGCTGTCAGCCATAAAGGAAAGAAAAGCAATTTGTTTCCATCCTCTAGTCTACGCATTGTGCTGCGGTCCGGGGGGAATGCCGTATATTTGCAGATCAGTACCCTATGAGCTGTATTCTGTAGAAGTCAGATTCTACAGAAGCCAGGTACTACTGAAGAAAAGCAAAATGATCATGTTTTGATAATAAGCTGCCTTATTGGAAGGGTCCAGGGGAGTTGTTGAATTTGCCTTAAGAACATTAGGAAGGAAGCGCTTTGATACTTCTATGGAGTTGCACACCACAAATGTATCTTTTTCATAAGGTTGACAGAAACCCCAAACAGAAGTTTTTGATATAGGAATTTAACTCTGACAAATGCAAACTGTTGGATTTTGAGATATTAAATCAGCATAGTAAATGAGTAGCTCCCTGAACGTGCTTTGGAACAGAGAGATCCAGGGCTACAGGTACATCATTCTCTGAAACTGGGGACATGGGTAGATAGGGCAGTGAAGAAAGCGTTTGGCATGCTCGCCTTCTTTGGTCGCAGTACTGAGCACAAGAACTAGGACGTCATGTTACAGCTGTAAAAAAAATGCTGGTGTAGACTGCTTTTGGATTATTCTGTGTTTTTCTGGTCACTTGAATATAGGAGGGATGTCATTAATCTGGAAAAGCACAGAAAAGATTGACGAGGATGCTGCTGAGACTGGGCAGCTTGAAGTATGAGAGAGGATAGGCTGGCACTGTTATACCAAGCAGATCAAGAAACAAATTCAAGAATGTGTTCAAAGTCTCCTTGTAGACATACAACATTCCCACTGACTCCTGAGAACCTCCAGATCCATGGCCAAGTGGAAAAGGAACATTCTGCATATTGGGAAACTTCAGTCCATGTATTATGAGGACACAGAAGCCTTGCATAAATGACAGCAGGAGCACACCCCTTCATAAGCTGCTTGTACCTACTGAGCAACACACACAAAATGCTGGTGGAACTCAGCAAGTCAGGCAGTATCCATGGAGGAAAATAAATGGCCCTGATGAAGGGTCTCAGCTCGAAACATTGACTGTTCACTTCCCTGCAGAGATACTGCCTGACTTGCTGAGTTCCATCAGCATCTTGTGTGTGTCATTCAAGATTTCCAGCATTTTCAGAATCCTGTGTGCTTGTTGGTTCTCTAACTGCCCAGTTGATCAAAGTGTCTGCCGATCCTTAGCTTGCTTCATCGGTCACATCAAAAACCATAAATCTAGAGGAGTAGCAGATCGTCCTCGATCCTGAGGCTCTGCCTAAAAAGAAGACTAAATGTGACCAAAGTATTGAAAGCGCAGAAGTATTGTCTTTCAAGGCATTATCACTACTCAAAGCATTATATTGCAAGAGATCACCGGGAAGATAAAAGTTAATGATTACTTGAAGTTAGTGAACTGGTGACCAATTAGTTTAAAACGGAACAACCTGTCTCAAGAGAAAAAAAAGTAAAAATCTAAGGAAACAAAATAAAACTGTAAAACCTAACTGCAGAAATCAGCACTTGATACCTAACTTTTTCAAAGGTTTTTCAAAGTTTCAAAGTTTTTCAAACTTTTTCAAATCCATGTAAGTATTAGTGGCATTCTGTTTTCTGCTTTGATTATTCCAGAATATTTGAATATATCACCTTCTAAAGGGGGAGTGATTGAGCTAATAGAGCTCCCCCCTCATAGCAGTTCAGTCCTAATCTCAGATAGTGTCTGTGTGGAGTTTGCACGCTCTTCATGTAATCTTGCAGTTTGGTAGTGTAATTGGCCACTCTAAATTATTCCTAGTGTTAAATGAGTTGCAGAATATGGGGAGGGTTGAAAAGAATATGGGAAGACTTAAATATAGGCTTAATAATGTAAAACGTCTGACTATTGATCGCTATAGACCCGGCGGACTACATTCTGCATTCTCTGACTCAGAATGAACAATTGAAAAAAATGCACATTTTCTTCTGAAAGTTGCACAAGACATTGTTTAGACCTCACGGAGTATTGTTTGTAGTCTAGTTTACATTCTCCTTGGAGGGACATGGTGTCAATACCGAGTGCAGAAGTGATTCACTTGTGTTTAGCCTGATAAGGAGGGCTGCAATTTTAAGAATAAACAGCCTGGGCTTATTCCCACTTGAATGTAGGAGGCCAAGAGGTGATTCAATAGGGGTTTATAAAATTGATGGGATAGATAGGTGCTTAGAGTCTTTTTTCCCCAGGGCAGGGGAGTTAGAACAAGAAGGCTTGGCTTAAGGTGAGAGGAGAGAAATTTAATGGAAGACTGAATGCTAAGTTTTACATACGCTGGCAAATATTTAGAAGAAGTTGCTAGAGGAGATGGTGGAGGCAGGTGCAAATTTAATGTTCAAATCAGATTGGCATAGATAAGCAGCATTGTTGGTACAGTCAAGTGGGCAGGAAGAGATCTATCTGCACTATATGTTATTATGATTCTGTGTTATGATTGCTTTTCTTTGTAATTACACAAAGCTTTCACTCTTACAGCATTTTTATGGTGCATGCTGCAGGCAGGCACAATGTTAAGTCAAGTCATTTTTATTCTCATTTGAACTATAACTGCTGGTACAGTACATAGTAAAAATGAGACAATGTTTTTTTCAGGACCATGGTGTTACATGACACAGTACTAGACTGAACTATGTAAAAAACAACACAGGAAAAAAAACTACACTAGACTACAGACCTACCCAGGACTGCATAAAGTGTACAAAAAACAGTGCAGGCATTACAATAAATAATAAACAAGACAATAGGGCAGTAAGGTGTCAGTCCAGGCTCTGGGTATTGAGGAGTACAATTTGCAGCACAAGGCTCTGACCTTCCTCTACTATTTTATCATTTGTATCTGAGAAGAAGTAAGAACACAAAATGAGAGGGGGAAATAAGTGACTGCAGATGCTGTGATCTAGAGTAACAAAGAAAATTCTGGAGGACCTCAGCAAGCCAAGCAGTGTCTGATGAGGAAAATGGACAGTCAATATCTTGGGCTGAAACCTTTCATCAGGACATCGATATTTCCGGTCAAGACCTTTCATCTTGTACCAGTAAAGAGCCTTGGCCTGAAACGTTAGTTGTCCATGTCTCTCCATAGAAAACAGAAGGGGTGTTGTCAGGCAGATAGAAATAATGTAATAATATCTGGAATAATATTTGGGAAAGCTGGAAATTCACAGCAGGAATAGTCCAGTCTGGAGAGTATGGCAACAGCAAGATATCAAGGTGCATTGAAATAATAGCATTTAATGCCAGAAGCACTGTAGAAAGAGAAAATGTGGAAAAAGAAACAATTTACATTTCAGACCCAGGAGTCTTCTTCAGAAGTGGGAAAACAAGGAAACCACAAGTGAGCAGTGAAACATATACGACTGACTACTGCTTGTGAACATAGTCTTGTATGTTTGATATTCATCAGCAAAATTAAAATCAATAATTCCAGCCAATGCTGGCTGATGCCCTTATGTGCCATATCATCTCGGACAGTGGGGGGAGGCGGCCTGTTCTGAAAAGCAGCCAAAACCAGTACAAGGTGACCTGTGCTGTTTAAGGCCAGTCTGAATTTCAAAAGGAAGATAAAATATGTAGTTAGCAGCTCACCCAACAATGCAGTGATAATAATCTCCAGCCTAATGCATCCTTCTCTACTTGCCCATTATTCCACTGTGCTTTTGATTTACAGGCTGTTCTGTTAACTTGCACGGCTCTTGCAAGCTGATATTAACCAGTCCACTCCCTTCACCGTGGCCCTGTTCATATGCTTTATTCCCATCAGATAGCCAAGCTGGCCAGATGCAGGTAAAAAAGTAAATGTAGTGAGTTACAAGAGTGTGATACTGACAAAGCACAATATGTACAGTATTTGGCCTGGAGAAGGGATCTGTAGCTAGAATAATGGTAGGTTTAGAACAGACACACTTCCTAAAGAGTGAGGTTATACAGCCAACACACACAAAATGCTGGTGGAACACAGCAGGCCAGGCAGCATCTATAAGGAGAAGCACTGTCGACGTTTCGGGCTGAGACCCTTCGTCAGGACTAACTGAAAGGAAAGATAGTAAGAGATTTGAAAGTAGTGGGGGGGAGGGGGAAATGCGAAATGATAGGAGAAGACCGGAGGGGTGGGATGAAGCTAAGAGCTGGAAAGGTGATTGGCAAAAGTGATACAGAGCTGGGGAAGGGAAAGGATCATGGGACAGGAGGCCTCAGGAGAAAGAAAGGGGGAGAGGGCAATGCTCAGATAAGGGCATTGATAGGAAAACCTGTAGGAAATATTTGATGTAAAAGCACTGTAAAATTGCACCATGATAAGGAGATCTTAACCTTTGCTGTCAGGCAGAGCGTTGGTAATGGTTGGTAGTCTTCCCACTGTACATGCCTGCTTCATGATTGGCTTTACTTGTAGGAATTTTAGACACAGGTAAGTGCTTCTTAACATAATGACAACAGTGCTTCTTAACATAATTTAATTCCTGTAGCTTTTTCCAACGGTTTGATTTCTGTTTGACCAGAATCATCGCTGTACCCATCCAAATAGCATATAGAACTAAGAGCAATTTTTTAGTTCAAATGCAAAGTATCAATTATTTTAGTTGCATTTAAGCTTCTATGTCTTGAAATTCAGATTTAAAATACCCCAATGTTCCCAGTGGATTCCCAGTATCTCAGGAGCGCGAGGAACGAGATCTTATTGACACATGCCTCTTCTTCGCCCAGAGGACTCCACCTACACAGTCTTGCCGTCTAAACAATGTGCATTCTGAGAACAAGACAAGGAAAACGTTGCAAATGCTCAGCAAGCTAGGCAGGGTCTATGGAGAGAGAAATAGAGTTAATGTTTCAGATCACTGCCCTTTTGTCAGAATGGGAAAATGTTTGGGATGTATTATTTATGGAGTGGTTTGATGTGGGAAGGAATAATAAGATGGAGGATCATAGACAAAAAGGGAAATGTGCCAAAAGGAACAGTGCTATGAGACAAAGTGGTTGGCTATGTGATAAAGAACCACAAAATAGATCTGGTGGAGGTGTAAATGACAATAGTATAACCTTTTACTAGCTCCCATTGTCCAAAACCATGGGATAGTTGTTATGGCTGGAAATTGTTGAGCTTATTTATGAGTGCAGAAGATTGTAAAGTGCATGATCAATATGAATTTTATATTTACTTCTTGGTTTCTTTCAAAGTCTGGATAAGCAAAAGAAATGCAAGTAATCATAGGAAAATCACAAGAAAATCTACAGGTGCTAGAAATTCAAGCAACATGCATACAATTCCAGAACTTAGCAGACCAGGCAGTATCTATGGAAAAGAGTAAACAGCTGATATTTCAGGCTGAGACCCTTCATTGTGTAGCCCCCTGGGTCACCTCAGGCTCACTCAACTCACTTCCGTCTAGGGGGAGCAGCCTTCGGCCCCGCCAAACTGAACAATCAGCTGGTGTGGATGCCGTGTGATGTCCCCAACACGCCCAATAACAGACAGTACAACATATGCGATTAAATGATTACACTTTATAGAGATTACTAAAACTAAGTGATTAATAATGATACAGTATATATGAAGAAAATAAAGAAAAGGCGGCAAACTTATCAAAGTCCAATCCACTTCATGCACAACCGTTGGAGCTCAATTAACTAAGTCTTCTGGCTACCATTCGATCCCTCAGACATCCTCGACTCGTAGCTCAGGACCACCCGAAGTGATCAACCAAGCACCCCCGGCACGTCTGTCTTCATCTCCTCTCCTCACTGAAAACCCTGGCCTTGGATCCCTGCTCGGGGTCCGTTCCGTCGCCCAGCTTACAGCATCATGTCCTCTCTCTCTCTCAACCCCTCGCGCCGACTCCCCAAAAGCCCTCCAACAGTAGCTTATAGTGTCATGGACCTGGCTGGCATTTCCCACCTTTTCCCTTTCCTCCCTAATTGGTCTTTAATCCCCACACTTGATTCCCAATCTTTCCCAATTCCTCTCAATCACTAGCACCTGGTTTCCATTAGCCACCAGAGGATAAGACCCCGACAGCTCTGGTCAGCCCTTGCCAGGTTGTTGGTCGACTCTCAGAAAGAGAGGAACCTTGCTCCAAGTCTTCAATCCCATATCTCTCCGTAAACCAAGTCTCCCAGGTCCTAACTCAGCCTGGTCCCGATTCTGCGCTCGCTACGGAGATTCTGCCTCCTGATCCTGCCTCCGCGTCGGAGTCCTGTGCTTGGGTTTGTTTTCCTGCCGTGTCCATGTCACATACAGACTCAGAAGAGAGAGAATAACATTAATCCCAACTGGTTAACAAATGAATACAATTCACGATATCAGTAAATTTAAACCCAAACAAGCTTCCAGCACTCTCTCATAACAAAGAAGCATTCCTACTTTTAACAAAACGAAGAAGCCATTTTGATTAACATATGCAGCAACAAAGAAAAAGAAGTAACCCCCTTTACAGTTGGGATTGGAAAAAAAAGACAAGGACAGAGCAATAAGGTGGGAGGAGTGGAAGAAGAAGCATAAGGTGGTACATGATAGATGAAACCAGGAACGGGGGAAGGGGTGAAGTAAAGAGCTGGGAAGTTGTTTGGTGAACAAGATAAAGGGCTGGAGAAGGGGGAATATGCTGGAGAGAGTGTAGAAGACCATGGAAGGAAGGGAAGAGTGAGGAGCACCAGAGGGACATGATAGGCAGATAAGGTGAGGGAAGGAAATGGGAATGGGGGAATGATGAAAGGCGGGACAATTACTGGAAGTTCGAGAAATTGACGTTCTTGCCATCAGTATGGAGGCTACCCAAATGGAATATAAGGTGTTGTTCGTCCAACCAGATAGTGGTTTCATTGTAGCTGTAGAGGAGGCCGTAGACTGACATGTCAGAATAGGAATGGGAGGTAGAATTAAAATGGGTGGCCACTGGGAGATCTTGCTCTCTCTGGCAGACAGAGCACTGGTGCTCGACGAAGCAGTCTCCCAGTCTATGTCAGATCTTACGATTATACAAGAGGCCTCACTAGGAGCACCGTATACCGTAGATCAGGGGTGTCAAACTCATTTTAGGTCACGGGCCGGATTGAGCAAAATGCAGCTTCATGCGGGCCGGATCAGTCGGACGCGTGCAAACGCAGCTTTCGTTGCCTCCGTTTTTTCAGCCTGCTCTCATGTGTCTCAGTCTCTGCTATAACTACAAAGTGTTTCACTTTACAAATTCCGTTTCTTATGAAGAAGACTGCCGAGCAAGACTGCCTAATAAACACTAAAAACCCTGAAAACCTGGTACCTGAATAAACTCAGCATTAGCCATATTATACGCCATAGGCGCTTCGATTACTGGGGCCAGCTTTAATAGTAATTAGATATTATCTCGCGGGCCAAAGATAATTCCACCGCGGGCCGGATTTGGCCCGCGGGCCTTGAGTTTGACATATATGCCGTAGATGATCCCAACCGACTCAAAGGTAAAGTGCCACCTCACCTGGAAGGGCTGCTTGGGGCCCTTAATTAAGGAGGAGGTATAGGGGCAGGTGTAACACTTGTTCAGCTTGTAAGGATAAATGCCAGGAGGGAGATCAGTGGAGAAAGATGAAAGGACAAGGGAGTCCTATAGGGAGCGATCCCTGTGGTATATGGGGATGGGGGTGAGGGGAAGGGAGGTAGTGAAAGATGTGGTTGTTGGTGGGATCCCGTTGGAGATGGCAGAAGTTGCAGTAAATTATGTGTAGACATGAAGGCTGGTGGGGTGGTAGGTGAGGCTGAGGAACCCTCTCCCTGATGGGGTGAGGGCCGACGTGAATGAAATGGAAGAAATGCAGGTGAGGGCTGTGTTGATGGTGGAGGAAGGAAAGCCCCTTTCTTTGAAGAAGGAGGACATTTCGTTAGTTCTGGAATGATAAGCCTCACCCTGGCTGGGACCGGGGGACTGAGGAAATAATAGGGAATATGCCCTTTCATGTCTGCCTCACCACTGAGTAAGATCATAACAGTCTGATCCTGCCCTTGTTTCCACTTTCCTGTCTAGTTCCATGAAACCTGATAAAAGTTAAAATAGCTATTTTGGTTCTGAGTATACTTAATGCCTCCAGCTTCACAGCTCTCTGAGGAAGATAATTTCAATGATTCACACTTCTGTGTAAGTAGAAGGCAAAGATGTCTGAGAAGCCAGTGACTAGAAACTCTGTCACAATTGTGGATTAAGGATATTCAGTTAATTAAGACTCAGATTCTAAGGAGCAGAATCCATTGCAGAGAGTTTGAGCAGATATTTACAGCCTAAATTGCTTCTTGCTGATAATGATATGAATTACTCGATTGATAAAGCATTCTTTGTTTATTTACATAATTCATTATGGATTATATGTAAGAAGCAGCAGATGACATACTCATGATGCCTTATGTCAGCACCTCACTAAAAGAAACCAAGTACGTATGTTTCCCAGCTCCCATATTTTTCTTTCAATTAATTTCTGTAGTTACAAAAACATAACGGTGGCAACAAGTAAGTTTTAGAGTGAACGCAAGATGGATACCTACCTGTTGAAACGCAGCACATTTTTTTCTTCGGAAGGGGAAGCAGATGGCTGAGTCAAAAAGCAAAGGCAGAAAATGGACGGAATTCACGGGTTCAAAATCAGAGCGTGTCGGCCGATAATAATAATAAATTTATGTGGTTGAATTGAAGAAATTGTCCAAGCATTGTCAGTGCAATGATGGACTTAATGAGGTACTGAGAGATTGCTTAGTTTCTGTAATATCACAAAAATCACATTTAAAAGAGCAGTTGAAATCACTGTATCAATGGGAACAGTAGCCAGAGCTGTAATCAGAAATCAGAGCAATCAGAGTTGCAACATCTAAACAGAAACCAGCCAGCCAGAACAAATCGTGTTACCGTTGTGTCCGAGGCTCACATACACCAGACCAATGCGGGATTAAAGGCAAAACTTGAAGAAAATGCAACATAGTAAGACACATAAAAAGAACTTGCAAGAAGATACAAATAAATGATCTGCACAGGGAAAAGAAAAAGATAAAATGTCCAGTCGCAGTTTCAAAAAGAGCACTTATCTGTATGCTAATAATGAAAAATCTGTTAGTGATGAGAGTGACACAAGACTGGCCTTGGATTTGCATTGTGAAAACTAACAATACACAAGTAATCACGAATGAATCTGCAGGTACTCTTCCCTGTGAACAGAAGAAGTGCTACACCTGCCCCCACACTTCTTCCCTCACCACCATCCCAGGCCCCAGACAGTCCTTTCAGGTGAGGCACCACTTCACCAGTGAGTCAACTGGGGTGATATACTGTATCCGGTGTTCCCGATGTGGCCATTTATACATTGGGGAGACCCACCGCAGACTGGGAGACCATTTCGCCGAACACCGGCGCTCAGTCCTCCAGCAGTGGCGGGATCTCCCTGTGGCCACACACTTCCATTCCACAGACCACTCCCACTCCGACATGTCTGTCCATGGCCTCCTCTACCGTCAAGATGAGGCCACACGCAGGTCAATGGAGCAATACCTTATCTCCCGCCTAGGTAGCCTCCTACCTGCCGGCATTAACATCCAACTCACAGACCTCCGTTGATACCCCTGCCCCCCTTACCCCCATCCCTATCTATTATTTTAGTCTGGTTCTCTTTTCTCTCTCTTTTTTCCCCCCTCACTATAATCTCCCCCCAGCCCTACCTTTCTTGCTCTTTTATTTCCCATAATTCTCCACCTTCCCCCTAGCCCATTTCCCTCCAGCCTATCACTTCCCAGCTCTCTACTTTATCCCTCCCCCCACTTCTTATCCCCCCTCGACCATCCCATGTTACTTCACTCCTGATGAAGGGTTTCAGCCCGAAACGTCGTCACTACCTCCTCCCATAGATGCTGTCTGGCCTGCTGAGTTCTGCCAGCATTTTGTGTTTTTAATACACAAGTAATATAGCTTACACCAGAAGTGAACAGTAAATTAGTTAAAGTAGAATTGGACACTGGCTCGGCTGTTTCAGTCATTCCACAAAATGACTTTGAATGGCATTCCAAAGATACTGAACTGAAGCCTGCAAGAATAGATTAAAAGTAGCTATAGAAGCAAACCTTTGTGATGTGGTAAGTGCAATCTAGTGGTCCACTGGAAAAGAAGACCTGGCAGGCCTACAGACAGCTGGTATGGTGATTGTAGGTGGGTCTGACAAACACATCCCATAGGCTGGACGTGGGCCATTGCCATGTATATTGTACAACACAGATGTAGTCATACTACTTTTGAAGATTATTGAGAAGCTAGAGGATTGGGAAGCCTTTAAGAACCAACAGGGGGCAACTAAAAAGCCAAGGGATGGGGGGAGATGAAGAAGAATGAAATATGAAATGGTCTCCTTCCAATGTTCCTACTGCTCTGCAGTTGGTTCTTATACAGCTGGTTCATGGGATGAGCATTACATTGTGGAAGTATGATATAGTATAAACCTTAAAACCACTCACTTTTTACCGGTGGGTTTTTCCCCAGCTGGGTGATGGAATTTTTTTCAGCATGCCCCTGGTCTATTCTTTCACACCTTGTGCTCGTGCATGGACCCATTTCCTTTATTTTTTGCTAGTCTTTCATAAATTACCATCATTCCATGCAATCCTATTAACCTTTAAAAAGCAAAGCTTGCAGAATGGCGTTTAATTACCAGGCACAATGCGATTGGTTGTGAGTCAGTTTTGGGCCAGATCATGAAAAGACTTACATTATTGCAATCTAGTAGGTTCTTAAGGTCTAGAAATTGTAATATGCATAAACAAAATAGATTCTAAAATTGCCCTGCATGGGCAAGGTTTTTGTACAAGGTCCCTAAGCTATGATATTCTACTGAACTGAGGGCACCCTGAATGACCTGTGCAGTTGTATAGATCACATGAAGCTAATGTGCATGAAGGCACTTCCTTCATAAACTTTTGTTGCTGCTGCTCAGGAGGGAGCTGATCAGGAGTGGTCAGGGCGAAGACTGGTCAGAGGGTTGGGGAGATGATCAATGATAGGGAGGGTATTGAGAGAAGACTGAGATTATCGGGTACATCACTGAGAACAGAAACATAGGCGATCAGTATAATGTAAAGATAAAGAAGTTACTGATTCAGAAGGCGATGCTACCTCTAATCTCCAGTGGCCCTGTCAGTATTCCAGCATTTGCACCAGTGTTGGGTTAGAATTTCACTAAACTTGCAGTTTCTGCCATTTAATGGCACTGCATATACCCAACAGCCACTTGCATATTCACACCTAGACAGTAATTCAAATTCCTGCAGTCCTTGTTGAGGTGATCAACAATTTTGTGAGTGAAATTCCTTCAGATCACTTTAATAAAGATATTCTGAAGCCTCTCCTCGAACCTGAGCAATTTTGAATCCACACTCATTGATGCTAAAATTGGGCTATTCCACTTAGCTGACTTGTGAATCAACCCTGTTGCAAAGTCAGAGTTTAGTAAATGGAAAATTTTCCTTCTCAGCTTCCAACAGCTATAGTTCCATGGATCCAATGGAGGGATGCAAGTTGAAAAGACAAATTACTAATCTGTGGGCAACCCTCCAAAGACTGGGTTTAGTTGCAGAATGTGGCAATTCCCTAGGAAGCGGTGTTTATTGTATTACTCACTTTCATAATATGTGAATAATTAACAGGACCCTTGTTATTTAACTGCAAGTGTCAAACTTTCTGGCATCTTGAAACAAGCAAATGAAATCACAACAGACATTCATAGGGCTGGGAAATATGGCATAAAGTACATGGCTGTTTTCTTGCCTGCCTTTGCAGAGGAGTTCAAGCAGGAGATGGTTGTTTTGACAATTTTGCAGCTTATCTTGACTACTTTAGTGGTTTACATATCTGATCAGCACTTTGGATTAATCTAGCAAATCAGCATGGGCGGCACCTCGAGATGTGTTATTTTTCCTCTTCTGTTTGTTAAACTTAACTGAAGATTGTTCAACAACTGCTTTCCATACTGTTACAAACCCCGTAACTGGGTCACTTACCAGCAAAGATAGAGAGGTCCATTGAAGTCTGATGATACTATTTTTAACAGTATTTATTAGTAAAAAGACACAAAAACAATATCAATGCAAACATACAGATAATATACGTCGTCAATACTAAATCTAAAAGTGCGGGTATAATAATAATCAATAAGAAATAAGCTCTATCGTTGTCTAGGGGATAATGTATTGTCCGATGGAAATATAAAAGTCACTCAGTTCATGCAGGCTGCAGCCTTTGGGGACCGCTGTGTGGCAATGGTTGGAGAGAGAGAGAGCTTTTGAGAAACTTGCCGGCTTTCCTTTTATGATTTCGATCCGTCAGAGTCTCGTTGGTGTGGCCATTCACTTGTGGCCTCTCCTTTAGCTAAGCCGTTTTTCCGTGGCGAGCCCGCCAATCCCAGTTAAGGGAAAGACGCACACGAGCCCCCCACTGGCTGTCGCTATTAAACGCTGTCACGGGATTTCTAGCATTTCTCCTGGTGCGTCTAAAGGGGTTGTTCCCCAGACCCTCTTTTATCCTTACTCACGGGGTCTCAGATGTCAATCAGGTTGGGATGATGCAATCCCTCAACCAGCCCACTCTGGTCGTCCCCTGAGGGCTTCAATGAATTGTACAGTACTCAATACACAATTCCGTCTCCAAGAGACAATAGCCGTTATCAATGGTTTTGTTTCACTGAGGCCAGGACACATTCCAAACCTTGTGGATTCTCTCTCATTTCCTGGGTCCCAGACCCGAATTAATAGCGATCTTGCGATTCTCAAGAAGGAGGGGGTGACTTTGTACCCTTCGGCCCCTCAAAGTTGCGGCACATTTGTAACAATACTTAGAACAGACAAATAGTGGCAGTCACCAACACTGCGATTCCTCCTTCCAAGCATATCCTCGCCCCATATATTTCTTCAAACTTTTATGATACTGAGTTGCTCTCTTCTCACTGCTGCCATCAGGAAGAAGGTACAGGAGCCTCAGGACTCACACCACCAGGTTCAGGAATAGTTACTACCCATCAACCGTCAGCCTAATGAACCAAAGGGGATAACTTCACTCAACTTCACTTGCCCCAATCATTGAAATGTTCCCACAACCTATGGACTCACTTTCAAGGACTCTGTGTCTCATGCTCTCAATACTTATTGCTTATTGTTTATTATTATTTCTTTCTTTTTGTATTTGCACCATGTGTTGTCTTTTGCACTCTGGTTGAAGCACCGCCTGAAGAGGTAATGCTGAGCAAACTTGTGGGCTTAAAGATAGATAAATCCCCTGGTCCTGATGGAATGCAGCCCAGGGTACTGTCTTTCATCGATTCTCTGATGGTTATTTTCCTAATATGGATTTATTGAGTATGCCCACAAGAAAATGAACTCAGGGTTGTATGCGATGACGTATATGCATTTTGATAATAAATTTACTTTGAATTTTGAACTATTCTTGTTTGCATCATTAAGTCTGGTACACTATTTTTGACTTTAGACAGAACTGACAAAGCAAAGTAGCTTTCATAGTCTATTGAGATCTCATTGTGCTTTGCAGTCATAAATGTATATTTCTAGTTTACTTTGGCCTCTGTTCTACTTGAACACAGCAAACACCCACAAAAAGCATTGAAAAAAAAATCAAGTCTACTCTGTGTATTAATAAGAATTTAATAAGTACTTTAGATCTGTCTTCACTAGGGAAGACACAAGCAATCTCCCAGATGTATGGATGGGCCAAGGACATAGGGTAACAGAGGAAATGAAACAGATTGACATTAGGAAGGAAACGGTGATGAGTAGACTGACGGAACTGAAGGCTGACAAATCCCCAGGTCCAGATGGTCTGCATCCTAGGGTACTAAAGGAGGTGGCCCTGGAAATTGTGGATGCATTGGTAATCATTTTCCAATGCTCCTTAGATTCAGGATCAATTCCTGAGGATTGGAGAATGGCTAATGTTATCCCACTTTTTAAGAAAGGAAGTAGGAAGAAAACAGAGAACTATCATCCTGTCAGCCTAACATCAGTAGTGGGGAAGATGCTAGAGTCCATTATTAAAGATGAAATAGCGGCATATCTAGATAGCAGTGATAGGATTGGGCCGAGCCAGCATGGATTTACCAAGGGCAAATTATGCTTGACTAATCTATTGGAGTTTTTCGAGGATGTAACCAGGAAGTTAGACAAGGGAGATCCAGTGGATGTAGTGTACCTCGATTTTCAGAAGGCATTTGATAAGGTCCCACATAGGAGATTGGTGGGTACAATCAGAGCTCATGGCATTGGGGGGAAGATATTGACATGGATAGAAAACTGGTTGGCAGATAGAAAGCAAAAGGTAACGGTGAATGGGTGTTTCTCGGAATGGCAGGTGGTGACTAGTGTGGTGCCACAAGGCTCGGTATTGGGACCACAGCTGTTTACGATTTACATAAACGATTTAGATGAAGGCATTGAGAATAACATCAGCAAGTTTGCTGATGATACTAAGCTGGGTGGCAGTGTGACATGTGATGAGGATGTTAGGAGAATTCAGGGTGACTTGGATAGGCTGGGTGAGTGGGCAGATACTTGGCAGATGATGTTTGACGTGAATAAGTGTGAGGTTATCCACTTTGGGAGTAAGAACGGGAAGGCAGATTATTATCTGAACGGTGTAGAGTTAGGTAAGGGAGAAATACAAAGAGATCTAGGAGTACTTGTTCATCAGTCACTGAAGGTGAATGAGCAAGTGCAGCAGGCAGTGAAGAAGGCTAATGGAATGTTGGCCTTTATTACAAAGGGAATTGAGTGCAAGAGCAAGGAAATCCTTTTGCATTTGTACAGGGCCCTGGTGAGACCACACCTGGAGTATTGTGTACAGTTTTGGTCTCCAGGGTTAAGGAAGGACATCCTGGCTGTAGAGGAAGTGCAGTGTAGATTCACGAGGTTAATTCCTGGGATGTCCGGACTGTCTTACGCAGAGAGGTTGGAGAGACTGGGCTTGTACACGCTGGAATTAAGGAGATTGAGAGGGGATCTGATTGCAACATATAAGATTATTAAGGGATTGGACAAGATAGAGGCAGGAAATATGTTCCAGATGCTGGGAGAGTCCAGTACCAGAGGGCATGGTTTGAGAATAAGGGGTAGGTCATTTAGGACAGAGTTAAGGAAAAACTTCTTCTCCCAGAGAGTTGTGGGGGTCTGGAATGCACTGCCTCGGAAGGCAGTGGAGGCCATTTCTCTGGATGCTTTCAAGAAGGAGCTAGATAGGTATCTTATGGATAGGGGAATCAAGGGATATGCGGACAAGGCAGGAACCGGGTATTGATAGTAGATGATCAGCCATGATCTCAGAATGGCGGTGCAGGCTCGAAGGGCTGAATGGTCTACTTCTGCACCTATTGTCTATTGTCTATAATATTATTGGCTGAGGGATGAATAATAAGCCAGGAAACTAAATGGGAACTCCCCAGATGTTGTTCAGATTGGACTAGGGAATTTTTTAATGTCGATCCTGCTCTCAAATTAACATTGGATCCAAAAATTATCCACTCCCTCGGAGGATGTCAACCAGAACTTCATGCTCGCCTCTGGGGCTTGAAAATGCTGTCTTTTGGCTTGAAAGCAAGACTGATATACAACTAAATTTTATTCCTGAAATGAAATGCAACTTTCTTAGATCCCCTTCAACAATTAGAGTCATAGAGTAATATGTAACAGAAACAGGGCCTTTGGCCCAACTATTCTGTTCTGGGACAGAAGGTGTTTGCCTAAACTAATCTCTTTTGCCTGCATTTGGCCGTATCCTTCAAAGCCTTTCCCATCCGTGCACTTATCCAAATGTCTTTTAAATACTGAAGTTGTACTTGCCTCATCAATGTTTTCTGCTTATAAGGAGTTAAAGAGAAGAGAGAGTGGATGCACAGCTGAGCAAACTTGTGGGTCTGAAGATGGATAAATCCCCTGGTCCTGATGGAATGCATCCCAGGGTACTGAAAGAAATGGCAGAAGTTATAGTAGAGGCTTTGGTGATAACTTACCTAAATTCTCTGGACTCTGGGCAGGTCCCGATGGATTGGAAGATGGTGAATGTAGCGCCACTGTTCAAAAAAGGATGTAGGCAAAAGGCAGGTAACTATAGGCCAGTTAGTTTAACATCTGTAGTTGGAAAAATGCTTGAAGCTATCACTAAAGAAGAAATAGCGAGGCATCTGGAAAGAAATGGATCCATCAGGCAGACACAGCATGGATTCAGCAAAGGCAGGTCCTGTTTGACAAACTTACTGGACATTTTTGAGGGTATAACGAGGGAGCAGACAGAGGGTACAGATGGACGTTTTTTACTTGGATTTCCAGAAGGCATTTGATAAGGTGCCACATAAAGGACTTATCCATAGGATAAGGATGCATAGAGTTGGGTTTGATGTATTAGCATGGATAGAGGATTGGTTAATGAATAGAAAGCAGAGAGTTGGGATACATGGGTGTTACTGCTGCACCTGCAAACCAACCTTTTGTGATTCATGTACCTGCACTCCCAAGTCCCTCCGCACAGCAGCATGCTGCAATTTTTTTACCATTTAAATAATAATCTGCTCTTTCATTTTTCTTTCCAAAGGGCATGATTTAGGACAGAGATGAGGAGGAACTGCCTTTCCCAGAGAGTGATGAGTCTGTGGAATTCCCTGCCCAATGAAGCAGTGGAGGCCTCCTCATTAAATATATTTAAGACAAGGTTGGATAGATTTTTGCACAGCATGGGAATTAAAGGTTATGGGGGGAAAGGCAGGTAGGTGGAGATGAGTCCATGGCCGGATCAGCCATGATCTTATTGAATGGTGGAGCAGGCTTGACGGGCCAGATGGCCGACTCCTGCTTCTTATGTTCTTATTTTCTTATGACTGCTGGAACATGAGGCTGGAGAGGATGTAATGGGGGACAAAAATATGGCAGACGAACTCAATAAATATTTCAGATTCAGATTCAGTTTATTGTCATTTATAAACCACAAATACAATGCAGTTAAAAAATGAGACAACGTTCTCCGGAATGATATCACAAAAAAAGCACAAAACAGACCACACAAGAAAAACCACATAACGTTTGGTAATCCCCAATCCAGAGTCCAGAGAGGCTGCTGCGTATCGATATCGTGCTACCGTCTTAGCACGTTCCCCAGAAAGGAACTACAAACCCATCAGACAAACCTAAAGCTACAAGACCTACACAAAACCACATAGTTACATATAGTTATAGTTAACATATAGTTTCAACAGTGCAGACAATACCATAATTGATAAAAGACTAACTGACAAAGACCACATAATTATAACACATAGTTTCAACAGTGCAAAGCAATACACCGTAATCTGATAAAGAGCAGTCCATGGCATGGTTGAAAAGAAAGTCACAAAGTCCCGACAGCCCATCATCTCACGCAGACGGTAGAAGGAAGAAAAACTCTTCCTGCCATGAACCTCCAGCGCCGCAGCTTGCCGATACAGCACTTTGGGAGCCCTGACCACAACCAACTCTGAGTCCGTCTGAAAACTTCGAGCCTCCGAGCAGCCCTCCGACACCAAACACCGAGCACCATCTCTGCCGAGCACTTCGACCCCGGCACCAGCCGCCAAGCAACAGGCAAAGCCAAGGATTCGGGGCCTTCCTCCCGGAGATTTTTCCGATCACACAGTAGCAGCAGCAGCGAAATAGGAATTTCAAAAGTTCCACCAGATGTTCCTCCGTGCTTCACACATCCGTCTCCATCAAATCAGGATTGTACACGGCCCCTACTTACAGATAACAGATATTCATTCCTGGAGTGGCCGCTGCGCGCCACGTCGTGCAGCCATCTTGCTATTTTCCATCAGTTCTCATTGTGAAAGACAGCAGTATGCCAGAAATTTGAGAGCGGCAGGGGGCAGGAGCATGTGTAGTCTCTATTACTAAGCGGAAACAATTGAAGGCAGATCAGTCACCAGGACAAGATGGACTACAACGCAAGGTTCAGAAAGCATAGCTGAAGAGGTTGTTGAGCTATTGGTAATCATCTTGCAAGAAACATTAGTTTCTAGAATGGTCTGGAGGACTGGAAAATTGCAAATGTCGCTCCTCACTTTAAGAAAGGAGGGAGGCAAAAGACAGGAAATTATAGGCCAATTAGCCTGACTTTAGTGGTTGGAAGATACTGGAGTCCATTATTAAGGATGAGGTTTTGAATCACATGTGATCTAACCCTCCAGATTAGCCTACCATGCAGACTCTTATCAAATTCTTAGGTTATGTTACCTCATTTCATTTAACCAGTGTGTTACAATACTTTCATCCTGCGTGCCTCATGCTTTATGATTTTTTTACCCTAACCTGTCCAATTAACTTATTAGATGCAAAAGCAATTTTGGATTGCAAGGAGACTAATTCACCATCACAAAGATCTCTGTCCCTGGAAATATGATGGGAATGAAACCTCTCCTATGTAATATGTTTGAATTAAACTACATATCTGTACTTTCTTTCTAACTGGCTTAGGATTGGAAATGATCTTTTTTTATCTTAATGATGCAACTCCTTCTCCAGTTTTACCCTGCCATGTATTCATACTAAAACGCTGAAAGCCTGGAACATTAAGCAGTCAGTCCTGCCCCTCTCTCAATCAATTACCTACAGTGGCCACAACATCATAGCTCCATGTATTGATCCATGGAATTTACCCTTAATACCCCTTGCATTAAAATAAACACACTTCAGCCCTTCTGTCCTATGACCTTGAGCCTGGCCCTTTTTGGTCATTACATTGACTTTCCTCTTCTCCACTTGCTGATCTGGTGCTCTGATTTCTATCCCCCGACCAAATTCGGTGGACGCGAGCCAAAGGATGAAATGTGGGACAATAGGTGGGTTGACCCAGCAAGGGACGGGGAATGAAAATGAGTGATTGGAAGGGAGTTGGGAGTTGGAAGTTTGGGGAAAGGGGCATGGAAATTAGGAACAGAAATATTCTCCATGAAGGGAGGACAAGGGAGGAAGTGAGAGCAGAAGTCCAGGAAATGGAGGAAATACAAGAGGGGGTCTCCATCAGCCATGTAGAAGAAAAGTCGTGTTTCCTGAAAGATCTGATGTAGTGAAGATAGAGAGACTGGGAGGAAAAGATGGTGTCCTTACAAGAGACAGGGTAGGAAAGGATGTAGTCTAGCTTGCTGAGGGAGTCTGATGGGTGTATAATAAACACAGTGGACAGTTTGTCTTCAGAGGTGGAATTAGAGAGAATCTGAAAGGGGAGAAAAGTGTCAGAAATGGTGTAAGTGTTTTTAGCAATGGGATGGAACTTGTAGTGAAAGTGATAAAGTTGATAACCTGTGCATTGTGCAGGAAACAGTGCCAATGTGGTTGTCAGAGTTGGGGACTGTATCAGAGAAAGATTGAAACAAGTCTTTTCCATATGGTCAATGAAAAGGCAGGCATAACCAGTCCCTTGAGAGTAACTATGGCTATGCCTCTAAACAGTAGGAAGTGAGAAGAGTCAAATAAGAAAGTGCTCAGGGTAACATCAAGTCCTACCACATGGATGAGAGCATCGGTGGAGGGAACTGGTTGGATCTCTGTAGCAGGAAGAAGCAGAGGGCTTTACTTGGTGGGGTGATGTTGGAAGTGTATAAAGACCGGACATACTCAGCGACAGTGAAGCAAAGGGTGTTGAGGAGTCTGGAAGTTGTCAGGCTGGTGGAGGGCATGAGAGGTATCCTTAATGTCGGAAAGGAAGGGAGTGCACAACAGGAGCTGGGTTGGAGTCAGGTTATAAGGAGGTAATTTTAGTGGACTCTTTAATTCCAGTGACCTGTTGGCAAATAGAAAGTTCTTCTGATCACCAAATTAACTGCTCTTTTGAGTTCTTCCACAACTGAACTTTAAGAGACCCCTGAACAATAACTCTCCTGTTCAGTTCTTCATTCCCTACCAAAATCTCACAGGTGCTCTTACAGCCAGTGGCACAGCTACTAGAGCAGCACCCTCACAAATCCAGTGACTTGGGTTCACTCCTGGCTTCTGGTGCCGAACTTCCCTGTGACATGTGGGTTGTGAGGCTATTTGGGTTTTGTAGAATGTAAATGATAATAGAACCTGCAGGGAGATTATGAGAATGTGGGGAGAATAGGAACAAGGCATGGGATTGGGGGAATGAGATACCTGTGTGAGTTGTCTCAATGGACTGAAATGGTAACCAATGTCATCAGGAAATTTGGTAAAATACGGCTTGTGGAGATCTGACACGGACATTTTAGGTTCTGCATTGTTCAGTTCTGGGAAGGGTGTATTTCAAATTAATATCTCCTTAACAATTCTAAATGATAAGAAAAGGCTAGCAAGATAAGAACCTGCTGACCTACAGAGGACCTGGGAAAAGTTACATACTGACCATGTGACTTCCGTCATTCTACCAATGCCTTAGATTAGGAGACTCATTTGGAAAACTCCGTGAATAATGGATGGGGAAATGTAAAAACTATTAACAGACAAATGTACTGTGAAATAAATCTTTAAATAATTGAATGTGTCACACACAAAACTCCTACAGTCACACTCTTGTTTTTCTATGCGCCAAAAAGAAAGTAAAACAGATATCATCACTTCTAGTACACTAACTGTGAAAAACAGGTCATGAAACCCCACCGTAATCTTTTCTAAACATTACAGTGACTAAGTTCAGCAGGTTCTTAACTTATTTAAATATCATTTTATATTACTTAAATATTAAGGCACATTTAACTATTAAGATGAAGTAAATTCGAACTACATCCTTTCTTGAACTGTAAAATGCAGAAACTAAAATGTCTTTGTCAAATCATTGAGACAGCTCACAGAGCAATCTTAGTTTCAAAAAGAAACACAAACAAACACTATTGTGTCTAGTAATAAAATAACTGGAACAGAAAACCTTGCTGTACCAATAAATCCATCCACTGGATTACCATGTTCTCTGGATTGTATGTGAGTAACATACTTGGAGCTTTATATCTGATTTAATTACAGTTGCCAAAACTGAGATAATGTTCACTGGTGGTTAATAGATAAATTATAAGAAAACTATGTGCAACATTACAACACAATGAAAGCATTCATGGTGAGGTTTAAGTTTATTGTCATTTAACTATTTACATGCATACTGTCCAACGAGACAGCGTTTCTCTGAGTCAGGATGTAAAGCACTGTAGTACACATAACACAATAACTTATGAAAGTAAGGATAAAATCTACAGTTGGATTATACATAAAGAAACTAAATTGCATATACATAATATTGTAAGATACAGAACAGATTAACCAGTGGCACTTTGAATGCGATGTAGTGGGGAGTTTAGAAGCCTAATGGCCTGAGGAAAGAAGTAGTTTCCCTTCCTGACTGTTCTTGTTTTTATGCATTGGAGTCTTCTGCCTGATGGTAGAAAGTCAAAGAGTGTGCTGGATGGATGGGTGGGATCCTTAATAATACTAAGGAGCCTACACTCACAGTGTTCCTGATAAATGTCCCCGATGGATGGTAGGGTGACCCCTATGACTCTCTCAACCATCCTCACAGTCCTTTGTAGCAACTTGCAGTCTGATGCTTTGCTGCTCCCATACCAGGTGGAGATGCAACTAGTCAGGATGCTCTCAATGGTGCTCCTGTAAAACTCAGTTACGATGGGGAGGGGGGGAGGTGGAGCCTCGCTTGCTTCAGTCTTCTTAGGAAGTGGAGGTGCTGCTGTGCCTTCTTGTTCAGGGAGGTGATATTAAGGGACCAGGTGAGGTCATCCGTGATGTGAACTCCCGGGAACTAAGTGCACTTAACTCTCTACAGAGGAGCCATGTATTCACTGAGGGGGATAGTTCATGAGCAGTAACAGTCCCCAATAACCCTGAATCCCTCCAGCTCTAAATTCTTGTGCATCACTATTCCTGTTATGATTTCATTGGTAACTCTATCCTGAGCCTTATCAGTCTCAACCTCTGCCTGAAGGGATTTGTCTCCATACCTTCCTTCTTCTAGTGCAGCTACTCGTGATTGAGGATAACTATCTTCATCTGTCTTCTGCTTTCATATGAGTGTTTAATTGATTACATTCCTGTGTTAAGATTTGGTATCTTTTCCTACATTATAAATATGTTGCTGGTTATATTATGGAAGGTTAGTCTTTTTATTCGATCTCATGATTAAGTTTAGCTTTTGAAAGCTTGCAATTGTATAAATAGTTAATGTGTCTGCTGTATTGATCATTGCAAGATAGCTGCTCCCAGTTTATTACAGATCAGTTGGATATCTGTATATTTTGTCAAACAAACAGAGGCAGTGGTATCCAGCAAAGGCTTCCAGTTTGAAGAGGGTATTTTAAAAAGCCATTGAAATGCTTGGCAGGTTAGAAAAAGGACATTTTGGAACTGAATCACGGTGCTTCAAGAAAGCAGGAAAAATAAGTTAGGTGTAGTAAAAGCTCAAATACAAACATGGGAAAAAACTTTGGAGAGAATTTATAGATGTGAACTGCTAAAGGTAAGCATTCACTGCTGTTCCTCTCTGTGCATGAACTATGCCTCAACCCTTTAATTCATTCCTTTAGAACGTTCTTCACTGATACTATACCTTCCAGGCGTTAAAATTTCAATTAACATAGTATCCATTTTTTTAGTTAAAAAGACTGCATATTCCTATTGTTCATATTCCAAAAAAGAAGGCCTTATAATTTGACTTCTAAATGGCCGAGTTGTAAATTTAGGATAGTGCAGGCTTGCTCTGGATTCATCCCCCGTAAGAAATATTTTCCCTGCATTTTACAGTGCTGCATCACATAATCACTTTCAGCACCTCCGTTTTATCACACTTCTTCTTTCTTACTATTATCTGTGCTCAGAACTTCACCTCTAGATGCCTGCATCAATACAGTCTCTGCCTTTCCAATAATATCTCCTTCTTTGAGGTAAAATGCTGAGAAACCCTTCAACATTTTGTGAATACATGGGCATAGTGCACGGCACAGGGATGTGAAACTTCTCTTTAACTCAGTTGTCGCAGCAAAGAACCACAACAAAGTACATGCACTTCTCTGTGAAAAATTGAAAGTATGACAGCCACTAATCCTGATATAAAGTCAATGCCATTTTTGGCCATAAACTCATCATTTAGAAACATAGTGACAAAGTGACACCCAAAATCATAAAATGTTCAATAGCTATAGAAGGGGGTGGGAGGGTGGGGGTTGTGAGTTCAGCATGCCTCCTACATCTACCTTCAAAGGCTGTGTTCACTAGAAGCTTACACAGGGGCCAGTGTGGTAGTGTAGCAGTTAGAGCAATGCTTTGCAGTGCCAGTGACCTGGGTTCAATTCCTGCCATTGTCAGTAAGGAGTTTGTATGTTCTCCCCGTGACCGTGTGCTTTCCTCCGGGTGCTCCATTTTTCTCCCACATTCCAAAGGTGTACGGGTTGGTAGGTTAATTGGTCACATGGGTGTTAATGTGCACCTTTTTTCACCTTTAACCATAACCATGACGGCAGTGGTGAATTTCACCATTGGTTTAACGTTTTGACATGAGGTGGACGTTCTGATAGGGGAAGTGGATATTTGTATTTCTTGTTGAAATAAACACAGGCCAATTTTTTTATTTCTGGGGTTTCCGTGAAATGTTTTTGGAGAGCAGTGGGGACAGATTGGCAGAGGTCCTTTATACTGCATGTGTTCATTATAAATCACAGCCCATTGTCTTAGATACTTCAGAGAACATGGTGATGACGGACGGCTTGGAGCTCTGCCTCTGAGTATGTGTGCTACAGCCAGAGTCCCTGTGGTTGATGGGACTGGAATGCGGTCACAAGTTTCCCATTGGCTCTGAACACGCACCAGTCCTCATTGACAGGGCTCTAGCAAATTACTACACATGGTGGAGAGCATTCTGACCGGTTGCCCCACCGGCTGGTAGGGTTCCACCTTTTTGAGATCTTTTGAAGATGTCCTCGACAGTGGGAGGTTGGGGGTGGGGGGGATGTACAGGATTTAAAGAGACTGCAGAGAGTTGTAGACTCAGCCAGATCCATCGCAAGTACAAGCCCCCCAACCCCCCGCCATCGAGGGCATCTTCCAAAGGCAGTGCCTCAGAAAGGTGGAATCCAAAACTAAAGACCCTGACAATCTGGAACATGCCCTCTTCTTGTTATTACCATCAGGGAGAGATACATGAGCCTGAAGACCTAAACTTAACGATTTAGGAGCAGCTTCTTCCCCTCTGCTATCAGATTTCTGACTGCTTCGTGAACCCACGGACACTACCTCGTTATTAATCTTCTTTGCTATTTATTCACTTGGTTGTTTTTATTTATTAATTGTTATAGCTTACAGCAATTTGTGATTGCACTGCACTGCTGCTAAATAATGACAAATTTCACAGCTAGCGTCAGTGACGATAAGCCTGACTTTGATCCTGATTAGCTCCAAGCCTACCTCAGTCCTGTTGGAGCTGAGGTACAACATTGCATCAAGAAAGGCCAGTGGCTCTGCTCATCGCACCTTAGTCCAACCCCCCCCCTCCCCCCCAATGCTCACATTCAATCTGGTAACACAGTGCAAGTGTCTACGATTGCATTTGTTATTCATTACAGCGTCAGTGCAACAGTGGGGAGGGGGGTCACAGTCTCAGAAAATAACTAATTAAATCTGAAGAAGCAGTAACTCCCTTCATATCAATAAAATGCTTAGAAAAACACCTGACTGAGTGTTTAATTACTCAAGTATGACTCTTGACATCGTCAGGAAGGAGTGTCTGGGATGGGATGCCTATGAAAATTGCAGAGACCCTGAGTATAAATCAGAAGGACACTTTTTCCAGAGTGAGGTTTCAGCCAGCAGCTCATCAAACAAGATGGAGAAAATCTCCAGGGCTATATCCCATTCTTCAAAGAATTCGGCAAAAAGACAAGTCGGATCTTCCACCGGGGAGAAAGGCGTTCACATCAAAGGCATTCGAAGCAAGAGGAGCAGGAATAAGTCCAGGTCTACCCAAGTGAGAACCAGTGAAAGGAAGGACTCAAGGAACAAGACAGCGAGAAATGGGACAACAAGGTCAGATTGCTCCCACGGCACTGATGACAAGGTAACAGGCTGCACCATCGTGGACGTGGACAACGTGCTGAGCTCTGAAGACAGTGAAGAGGGGCCTATTGCCCTGATAGAAATGGAAGCACCAGAGGAAGGTGAGGGAGGAGGGAGCTGTGGGGAAAACAGTAATCACAAGTTAAAAATAACTAAAACAGTATTAAAGTTAGATTTTGTTTTTGCCCCTTCCTTTATGAAAATGTGTAAGTTCTTTCTCTTCTAGTCCATTTCAATGATGAGAACATAAGGTGAATATTAGATTCAAATTTGAATCAATTTGTCCTACACAAAATGTTTTTTTCTCAGCCTTGGATGATCTACATCTTTCTTTATTCAACAGCTAAAGAGACTGCTTTTGGTAAAAGATAATTTTTTATAAAATTAACAAATTATTGACTTGACTACTCTTCATAATACTAAACAGATCTGGTTCACACAGAATGCTTATTTAAATTTAATTTCCTTATCTCTCATTGTCTGCCCTCTAAAATAACCATAGAAACACTTTCTGTCAGCAACCCTTTCCTCCGCTACTCCTGATCTTTGCCTCCTTCCACTCACCCTGCATTTTCCCTTTTCACCAGGGAGTATCCACATCAGGTTTAAGCTATAATCTTCTATTCAGCATTTAGCAAAGATGTACACAATCAGTTTTGAGTCTATTAGCTGCTGACTTAGAATCCCCTACCCTTGTCCTTACTCAGAGCAGTTGTTTGATAGTGCCAAGAATGAGACCACGTCCTTGTCATCCATGTCTAGCTACTTTCAGGAAGTAATGAACACACTTTAGCCACTTGAATAAATGCCTTGTTGGAAAGAAAAGAGAATAATCAAACAGTAGGCTTAAAAATAGAAACTAAACGTGAAGTCTAAAATATAATTCGATATACACTCAGTGGCCACTTTTTAGGGTACCTCCCGTTCCTAGTAAAGGGGCCACTGAGTGTACGTTCATGGTCTTCTGCTGCTGTAGCCCGTCCACGTCAAGGTTCAATGGGCTGTGCAATCAGAGATGCCACAGTTGTAATGTGTTTATTTGAGCTAATGTCAGCTTGAACCTGCCTGGCCAATCTCCTCTGACCTCTCTCGTTAACAAGACATTTTCACCCACAGAAGTGCTGCTTACTGGATGTTTTTACGTTTTTGCACCAGTCTCTGTAAACTCCAGAGCCTGTTGTGTGTGAAAACCCAAGAGATCAGCAGCAGCTTACAAGGTACTCAACCTCTCCCTCTGGCATCAACAATCATTCCAGTCAAAGTCATTTAGATCATATTTCTCCCCAGTTTTGAACAATAGCTGAACCTCTTGACCATGTCTGCATGCTTTGCTGCCACATGATTGACTGATTAGATATTTGCATCAACAAGCAGGTGTACAGGTGCACCTAATAAAGTGGAAATTGAACAAATCATCCAGTGATAAACTACCTAAACTGATTTTTGGCCAGTGTTTGCAGACCTCTGGCCCCAATATGACCACACTTGTGAGCATGGAACGGGCTCATAATTCACTACATTCAGTAGCATATTGATACATTAGTGCACGTTTGTCAGCTAAACTATGGAGGAAAATATGGCTACAATGGCTATGGTGGAAATGATGGAAATTAGAAGCACAGCTCCAATGTCATATTTGGAGGATCAAAATGAAGAGGGTCACCTTTGGTGTTATCATTTCAAAGGACGTTTCCTGGGTTCATCACATAAGTGCAATTACGAAGAAAGCACGGCAGCACCTCTACTTCCTTAAAAGTTTGTGTAGATTTGCATGACATCTAAAACTTATACAAACTTCTATAGATGTGTGCTGGAGAGTATATTGACTGGTTGCATCACAGCATAATATGGAAACACCAATGCCTTTGAATGGAAAATCCCACAAAAAGTAGTAGATATAGCCTGGCTCATCACGGGTAAAGCCCTCCCCATCATTGAGCATGTCTACATGATGCACTGTTGCAGGAAAGTAGCATCCGTCATCAGTGACCCCCACACCCAAGACATGCTCTCTTTACACTGCTGCCATCAGGAAGAACGTACAGGACTCACACCACCTGGTTTAGGAACAGTTATTACCCCTCAACTATCAGCCTTGAACCAACTTCACTTGCCCCATCGTTAAACTGTTTCCACAACCTTTAGACTCACTGTCAAGGATTCTTCATCTCATGTTCTCAATATTTATTGCTTATTTATTTATTACTATTATTATTATTTCTTTTTTATTTCATATTTGCAGTTTGTCCGTCCGGTTGGGTGTGGTCTTTCATTGATTGTATTATGGTTCTTGGATTTACTGAGTATGTCCACAAGAAAATGAATCTCAGGATTGTACATGGTGACATATATGTATGTACTTTGATAACAAATCTACTTTGAACTTTGAGCTTTTTGAAGTCTATGAAGCTTGTTGATAGGCTGTTTCCAATACAGTGACCAATGAGGAATCATAGAATGACTGTACGATGAAGATAGCCATTTAGTTCATCATGTCCTTGCTGGCTCTTGACAGAGAATTCTCTGATCCACTGGCCTTTTCTCTGTCACTTTGAAACTTTTTATTTACCATGTATTTTACCAGTTCCATCTTGAATGGAACCTCTTTCTACCACAGCTCCACACACGTCAAAAATGGTTCCTCCTTCACATTACTCTTAATTCTCTTCCCATCAACCTTTTTCTTGCGTTGTCAAGTCCTTACCTCCTCCGCCTCGGGAACATCGGGTGCAGTAGCAGCGGTGGAATCATGAAGGAGAGCATAGACGCATGATTTACTGCTGCTCCCTAAGATAGTGTTAATGGCTGGAGCACAGATTACTGAGGTGACTGCTGGCAGGAGAATTAGCAGGGTCTGCTTGGCAGAAGGCTGGGCTTCCAGCATAAAGCTCAGAGTCTAGGGACTTACACTTGAGCTGCGTTCAGGCATTCCATTCCGGGATCAGCCGTGACGGAATGGCGGAGCAGACTCGATGTGCCGAATGGCCTCATTTTGCTTCTATGTCTCACTGTCTTATGGTCCGCCTTTGATCAAGAGACTCTGCGCCGTCGTCGCTAACGAGATTGCTCACCTCTGCCTTGCTGAAAAGGGTTTTCTCTCTGCCCTACATGAAGACTGGAGCCAGGAAGTTGCAATTCTGACCCTGATATTTTCCATTGTGCTTGCCAGTGCACCTACTGGTATGAAGGTTGGTTCATTCTTGTCACATGTATCAAGATACAGTGAAAAGCTTATCTTGCATACCATTCATACAGATCAAACCATTACACAGTGCAATGAGCTAGAATAAGGTAAAACAATAATATAGATTAAAGTGTGAAAGCTACTGAGAAAGTGAAGTGTAAGTAACCAATCAAGTGCAAGATCATAATGAGGTAGATTGTAAGGCTAAGAGACCATTTTATTGTTTGAAAGGTCCATTCAAGAGTCCGATACCAGTGAGCTAGAAGCTGTCCCTGAGCCTTGTGGTGCATGATTTCAGGCTTTATCTTCTGCCTGATGGGAGGGGGAAAAGAGAGAATGCCTGAATGTCTTTGATCATGCTGGCTACTCTACTGAGGCAGAGACCACAGAGGGGAGGCTGGTTCCTGTGACCACAATTTTCTGCAGTTTCTTGTGGTCATGTGCAGAACAGCTGCCATACCAAGCTGTAGAGCATCCAGCCAGAATGCTTTCTAGGGCACATCAATAAAAATTGGTGAGAGTGAACAAAGACATGCCGAATTTCTTTGGCCTCCTGAGGAAGTCCAGATGTTAGTAAGCTTTCTTGGCCATAACATCAACGTGGTTGGACCAGGAGTTTATAATTTCCTATAGAGTCTATACACAGAAACAGGCCCTTCAGCCCATCTATTCCATGCTGAACCATTTAAACTGCCTACTCACATTGACCTGCACCAGGATCATACCCCTACCAACCATGTACCTATCCAAACTTCTCAAACATTATAATCAAGCTCACATACACAACTTGCACAGGCAGCTTGTTCCATGCCCTCACAACCCTCTGAGTAAAGAAGTTTCCCCTCATGTTCCCCTTAAATGTTTCACCTTTCACCCTTAAGTCATGACCTCTAGTTGTAGTCCCACCCAATATCAGTGGAAAAAGCCTGCTTGCATTGTACCTTATCTGTACTCCTCAGAATTTTGTACACCTCTATCAAATCTCCCCTCAGTCTTCTACTTTCCAAGGAATAAAGTCCTAACCTATTCAATCTTTCCATATAACTTGTAAATTTTCTCTGTAATCCTGGCGTCAATGCGGTTGAACCAGGATTTTATAATTTCCTATAACATCATTGTTGTACATCCTCTAGAGGCTGCCCTATGGGAATGGGCAGCGGAATTCATTCACAGCATTAACCTCAAGGAGCTGGCATCAGTACTGCTCTTGTTCCCAGCCTGGCTACAGGCCACTCATACCCAGTCACCGTGTGCAGGCACACATCTCTGAGGAAATGTCTATGCTGCACACTGTGTCAGTGGATGAGCTGATTCGCCCTTTCCCCAAGACTGGGGAGAGCATAGGTTTAAGGTGAGAGGGATGAGATTTAAAGGGAACGGCTTTATGGACTGACCTGCCAGAGGAGGATACAACTACACTTGGTCGGATTTGAGGGATGATGGGCCATATGACGACTAATGAACTAGCTCAGAAAGACGCCTGGATGAAAGTTGGGCCTAAGGGCCTGTTTCTGTGCTGTGTAACCTAGAAAACAATGCAGGCTCTGTGCACTGATGGTTGATGGCTGAGGAGGTTCAGGAAAATGATTCCAGGATTGAACGGCTTGTCATATGAAAAGCGTTTGACTGCTCTGGGCCTGTATTCACTAGAATTCAGAAGAATGAGGGGTGACCTTATTGAAGCCTACCAGCCCTTTTAGAATGGAGATGAGGAGAAATTTCATTAGCCAGAGGATGGTGAATATGTGGAATTCGTTGCCGCAAGCAGCTGCGGAGGCCATGTCTGTATGTATATTTAAGGCAGAGGTTGACAGATTCTTGATTGGTCAGGGCATGAAGGGATATGAGTAGAAGGCGGAGACTGGGGCTGAGAGGAAAATCGATCAGCCAGGATGAAATGGTGATACAGACTCGATCGGCCAAATGGCCTAATTCTGTTCCGATGTCTTGTGGTCTTATGGAATAAATACCTAGGGAATGAATGTTTCAAGAATGAACGTTCAAGGTGGTGGATGGGTTCCAATCACGTGATTTGTCCTGATAATGTCAACTTTATTAAGTATTATAGGAGCAGCCAGTCAAGTGGAAAGTATTCTATCATCCTTTTGACTTGCGTCTTGTTATGGTGGAAAGGGTTTGGAGCATCAACAGGAAAGTCAATCATCAATGGATACCCAGTTGCTGACTCCCTTGTAGACTCGGTATATACACCCAACAGCCAATTTATTAGGTAGCACCTGTACCTAAAACTCTGGCCACTGAGTGCACGTTCATGGTCTTTTGCTGTTGTAGCCCAATCACTTCAAGGTTCGATATCTTGTGCGCTTGAGGTGCATTTCTGCACATCACTGTTGCAATGTTGTAATCACATAACAAGATAAAATCCATTGGCATTGCAGGAAAGATACTGGCATGGATAGCGAAATGGCTGATGGGCAGGAGGCAGCGAGTGGGAATAAAAGGGGCCTTTTCTGGTTGGTTGCCAGTGACTAGTGGTATTCCTCAGGGGTCAGTATTGGGATTGCTACTTTTCACATTGTTCGCCAGTGATTTGGATAATGAATTTGATGGCTTTGTGGCAAAGTTTGTGGATGATACAAAGATAGGTGGAGGGGTAGGTAGTGCTGAGGAAGCAAAGCGATTGCAGCAGGACTTAGACAAATTGGAAGAATGGGAAAAGAGTGGCAGATGAAATACAGTGTTGGGAAAAGTATGATAATGCATTTTGGTAAAAGCAACAATAGTGTGGACTATTATCTAAATGGGGAGAAGGTTCAAACATCAGAGGTGCAGAGGAACTTAGGAGTCCTCGTGCAAGACTCCCAGAAGGTTAATTCACAGGTTGAGTCTGTGGTAAAGGAGGCAAATGTAAAGTTGGCATTAATTTTCAAGGGGAATATAAAAGCAAGGAGATAATGCTGAGCTTTTATGAGACACTAGTCAGCATTATCAAAAGGTTTGGGCGCCATATCTCAGAAAGGATGTGTTGTCATTGGAGAGAGTCCAGAGGAGGTTCACAAGGATGATTCTGGAAATGCAGGGATTGACATACAAGGAGTGCTTGGCAGCTTTGGGCCTGTAGTCACTGGAATCTAGAAAAATGTTGGAGGGGGGGGGGGGGGAATCTCATTGAAACCTACCGAATATTGAAAGGACTAGATAGGGTGGATGTAGAGGGGATATCCAGGACTAGAGGGCACAGCCTGAAAATTGACAGACAACGTTTTAGAACAGAGGTAAGGAGGATTTTTATTTTAGCCAGAGAGTGGTGAATCTGTGGAACGCTCTGCCACAGACTGAGGTGGAGGCCAAGTCCATTGGTATATTTAAGGCGGAAGTTGATGGTTTCCTGTTCGGTCAGGACATCAAGGGACATGGCGAGAAGGCAGTTGTATGGGGTTGAGTGGGATCTGGAATCAGCCGTGGTGGAATGGCAGAGCAGACTTGAGGGGATGAATGACCTATGGTCTTAATTGTGGTTATTTGAGTTACTGTCGCCTTTCTCTCAGCTTGAAACAGTCTGGCCATTCTCCTCTGACCTGTGTTTTACACCTCCCCCCCCCCCCCCCCCCACAGAACTGCTGCTGGCTGAATGCTTCTTGCTTATTACACTGCTCTGTGTAAACTCTAGAGGCTGCTGTGTGTGAAAATCCCCGGAGATCAGCAGTTTCTGAGATACTCAAACCACCCCGTCTGGCACCAACAATCATTCAAAGACAATTACATCACTTCTCTTCCCCACTTTGATGCTTGGTCTGAACAACAATTGAACCTCTTGGCCAAGTTTGTGTGGTTTTGTGATTGACTGATGAGATATTTGCAATTTGAGCAAGTGTACATGCATGCACAATAGACAGATCAGCCACACAAATTAATGTAAATGAATACAATACTGTTCTGATCACGGTGAAGACAAGGTCAGTGAGATCTATACCTGGTGTTAGTTCTCTCACAATCTTCTGCAGACCCAGCCAGTTTAATCACTTTTGGCGATACAAAGCTAAAGTTAATGATTAACATTAAAGTCATCACCCAGAATATCTTCTGGCAGTTTACAACTTTCAGTGCTTCTTCCAAGTGTCTTTTCAACATGGTGGAGCTCTAGTTCATCGGCTAAAGAAAGACAGAGTGTGGGTTAAACAAAAGGAAGCTTTCTTCTCTGTGTTTGACCTGATTCCTTGACACATAGACTACAAAGGCTGTTCCCTCTCCACCCACCTATTGTCTAGTCTGTAGGTCATGGGTTTTACCACCTAAGGAATCACTTACAAGGATTTCTCATCTTATGTTTTCAATATTTATTGCTCTTTTATTTATTATTATTTATTTCTTTTAATATTTGTAAAGTTTTGTCTTTGGCACATAAGTTGGTGCAGTCCTTCATTGATTCAACTATGACTATTATTCTATTGTAGCGGTGTGCTACACGCAGCGCTGAAATAACGACACGCAGTCGGTGAGCTGCAGTTGTAAAATAGATTTATTCAAACTTCGCGGCCTCGCTTTAAAGCCTTCATGTTCCCCGCCCTCCCCGGGCGGGAATGCTGTAGGGGGCACATATTCACAGTCCCGTCCCGCGCACGGGCTTTTCCCCTTGCTGGTGAACCAGACTTGGCGCCCTCTTTGGGACTGGCCTCAATGCCGGCGCGCGCCGCTTTGTGATCCGGTTTGAGTGCGCTGGGAAGTGGGTCGCCACATAACCCCTCCTCACCAGAACCAGCGATACACCCCCCAATGTCCTCAGTCTGGGTCGGTCCCTGTTTGGGAGGTCTGCCTCTGCGCTGCGGTGCCTGAATCTCGACCAGCTGCGCCAAGTCCACATGGGCCGGTTTGAGTTGGTCCACTGTGAAAACCTCCTCTCTCCCCCCAATGTCCAGCACGAATGTGGATCCGTTGTTTCTGATCACCGTAAACGGCCCCTCGTAGGGCCGCTGTAGTGGTGGCCGATGTCTGCCCCTTCATACAAAAACAAACTTACAGTTCTGCAGGTCTTTGGGTATGCAGGTCGCGTTCTGCCCATGCTGTGAAGTGGATTTGGGGGCCAGGTTACCGAGCCTCTCGCATAGTCTGTCCAGGACTGCTGCAGGTTCTTCCTCTTGCCCCCTTGGGGCTGGTATGAACTCTCCTGGGACGATCAGGGGTGAACCGTACACCAACTCAGCCGACGAGGTGTGCAGATCCTCTTTGGGCGCCGTGCAGATTCCGAGCAGGACCCAGGGAAGCTCGTCCACCCAGTTAGACTCTTTGAGGCGGGCCATAAGAGCCAACTTCAGGTGACGGTGGAAACGCTCCACCAGTCCGTTCGACTGTGGGTGGTAGGCAGTTGTGTGGTGCAGCTGTGTCCCCAAAAGGCTGGCCATAGCTGGCCACAGGCTGGAGGTGAACTGGGCGCCTCTGTCGGAGGTAATGTGAGCCGGTACACCAAAGTGGGATACCCAGGTTGCAATCAGTGCTCGGGCGCAGGATTCGGAGGTGGTGTCGGTGAGCGGGACCGCCTCTGGCCATCTTGTGAACCGGTCTACGATAGTCAGGGGGCCCACGATATCCACATGAATGTGGTCGAAATGCCGGTGGGTGGGGTGGAACTGCTGCGGCTGGGCTTTGGTGTGCCGCTGCACCTTGGCTGTTTGGCAGTGCATGCACGTTCTGGCCCATTCACTGACCTGCTTGCGGAGACCGTGCCAAACGAACCTGTTGGCTACCATCCGGACGGTTGTCCTGATGGAGGGGTGCACTAAGTTATGAATGGAGTTGAAAATGCGCCGCTGCCAGGCTGCCGGAACGACGGGGCAGGGTTGGCCGGTAGCTACATCACAGAGTAGGGTCCTCTCACCTGGGCCTACGGGGAGGTCCTGGAGCTGCAAACCGGAGACTGCAGTCCTGTAACTAGGGATCTCCTCGTCTGCCTGCTGCGCCTCCGCCAGCGCTTCATAGTCTACCCTCTGGGACAGGGCTTGGATGTTAGGTCTGGAGTGAGCGTCCGCCATGACATTGTCCTTTCCCGAGACATGCCGGACATCCGTCGTGTATTCGGAGATGTAGGACAGATATCGCTGCTGGCGGGACGACCAGGGATCGGACACCTTCGTGAACACAAAGGTAAGCAGTTTGTGGACCGTGAATGCGGTGAAGGGCCTACCTTCTAAGAAGTACCTGAAATGCCGGATTGCCAGGTATAGCGCCAAGAGCTTCCGGTTGAAAGCACTGTATTTGAGCTCGGGTGGCCGCAGGTGTTTGCTGAAGAATGCCAGGGGTTGCCAGCGACCCTCGATGAGTTGCTCCAGCACTCCACCGACTGCCGTGTTAGATGTGTCCACTGTGAGGGCGGTAGGGACGTCTGTTCTGGGGTGCACTAGCATCGCAGCGTTTGCAGATAGGATTTGGCTAATGCTTTATATGGATCTGACATACTGGTCTGCTGGTTTTTAATTAGGTATGAAGAATGGAAGTCCAGGGATCTGTGAGTGTATTCTCACATTCTTCTGTTTGCTGCTAATTCTTCTCCTATTCCCAGTCTCAGTCTGGTTCTGTATTAAGGTGAGCATATGGCATTCACAAGCTATCAAACAGGAGTTTTGGAAAATTATTTCAATGGGTGTAAAATTCTTATTTAGAATCATGGAGCACCACAGCACACAACAGGCCCTTCAGCCCATCTGGTCCATGCTGAACTATTACTTTGCCTAGTGAAATCAACCCACATCTGGACCACAGCTCTCCATATCTCTCCCACCCATGCACTTATCCAAACTTCTCTTAAATATTGCAATCAAATCCCCATCCACCACTTCTGCTGGCAATTCATTCCAACCTCAGAGTGAAGAAGGTCCCCTTAAACATTGCACTTTTCACACTTAACTCATGGCCTCTAGTTCCAGTCTCATTCAACACCAGTGGAAACAAAACCTGCTTGCATTTACTCAAACTACATCCCTCATAATTTTATGTACATCTATCAAATCTTCCCTCATTCTCCTACACTCTAGCGAATAAAGTCCTAATCCATTCAGCCTTTCATTGTCCTTAAGTCACGAGAAAATCCTTATACATTCTCTCTGTACTTTTTTATTCTTATTGATGATATCTTTCCTCTAGGTAGGTGACCAGAAATGCACACAATACTCCAAATTTAGTGACATAACATCCCACCTTCTGCATTCAGGTTTTTGATTTATGAAGGACGATGTGCCAAAAGCTCTATCTATGGCCCTATCTACCTGTGACACCACTATCAAGAAATTATGGATCTGTTTTCCCAGATCCTTGTTCTACCACACCCCTCAGTGCCCTACCATTCACTGTGTAAGTCTAACTCTGGTTTATCCTCCCAAAGTGCAACACCTCACACTTGTCTGCATTAAATTCCACCTGCCATTTTTCAGACTATTTTTCCATCTGGTCCAGATCCCACTGCAGGCTTTGATAACATTCCTCACTGTCCACAATGCCCCTAATCTTGGTGTCATCAACAAATTTGCTGATTCAGTTCATCACATTATCATCCAGATTGTTTATACAAATGACAAACAACAACAGACCAAGCACCAGTCCCTGCAGTAAACTGCTAGTCTCAGGTCTCCAGTCAGAGAGGCAACCATCTACTGCCACTCTCCAGCTTCTTCCGTGAAGCCAATTTCACAGCCTATTTACTACCTCATTCTGAATGCCAAGGGACTGAACCTTCCTGACCATTCTCCCATGCAGAACCTTGCCAAAGGCCTTGCTACAAGCCATGTAGACTACATCCACTGCCTTTCCTGGTAACCTCCTCAAAAACCTATCAGATTGGTTAAACATGACCTACCACACACAATGCCCTGTTGACTATACCCCATCTATCCAAATATCTTTATATCCGGTCCTTTAGAATACCTTCCAATAATTTACCCACTAGAGGTGTCAGGTTCATCAGCCTATAGTTCCCCAGAATATTCTTAGAGCCTTTCTTGCACAACAAAACAACATCTGCTAAGCTCCAATCCCTTGGTACCTCACCCGTAGCTAAGGAGATTTTAAATACCTGTGCCAGGGCTCCTGCAATTTCTGCACTAGCCTCTCATAAGATTGGAGGGGATACCTTGTCAGGCCCTGTGGACTTAGCCACTGTAAGTATTAGAAGTAGTTAGGTTTTAGACATTGACTCAAGTACTGGGTTGCTTGTCTAAATCTAGACAGTGCTCATCATTTGGGTGCATTGAGTAATTTCTCTACTCCACAAAATGCAAAACATGAAACAAGCATTTGTGTTAGGGAAAAAGAAAACAGAGATAAAAGCAGAAATGTAGCAAAGGAGAATTGGTATCTAAAAGAATGTGAATATTGTGCAAAGATCGCAATTTGTTGAACAGAAGGTGACTGAATCCTGTGTAAGCAACTAGTTTTCTTTTTGTAACTGACACGCTGTCCTTCATGGTGCAGATAGTACAGGAGCATGAGCGTGCTGTGACATTCAGACTGGGACGACTACTGCCAGGGAGAGCCAAGGGGCCAGGTAGGTGCCCATACTCGAAAATGATGAGTTAGGATGGTCGCACATTAATGACACTCATACTTGCCAATCATGTTAAGCATATTAGTTTCTAAGTAATATGGAAATGAAGATTTTGTCAATTTTACCTCTTTTCAAAACTGCAAATATCACCCTGTGCTAAGGCAATAATGCTCAAAGATGCTTAACAAAAGCAAATATTTAACCATTTCCGCTAAATGTTAATTTCTCACACTGTAATTCAATTGAATCGAACTGAACTGGAACTCGTGAAGTGTGTAAACCTTAGAATCATTAGGATGTGGCAATATCATACAGAGAGCTTTGCAATTTGCTAAGTATTAGAGTCTGCCAGTATGTTTTTTGCTGGTAATTGGGCTCTAGGTTACTGAGGGTTTGAATGGGCAGACAATATTGCAAGTGATGTTATTTTAAACAAGTGCAATTGTAGAATGGACTTGTTTCAAATAATATGACTCCTAGTTTAGAAATGGTGTAATGGGATGATTCACAATAGATTTGACAATCCCTGAATTTAGGCAAGTGAGCAAGAAACTTAAAAGAAAACTATAAAGTTCTTTTTAAGCTTATCATTGACTAATATTCCAGGCTAACTTCCTAAATTGTAAGTGCAATTTCCAGCTGTGACCTTAACAAAAGCAGAGACTGAATATTTACTACAGCCTTGTTACAAATGTGTTTTCAGTATGCGTGTTTTTTAAGATATCACCTTATCAGGAAGTGCATCAGTATATTTATTCTAGGACGTTTTGTAATATTCCTCTGGGTTTGCACAAAGTGCTGATGCACAAAGTATAGTTAAAGTTTATTATATTATTTGGTTTAATTATAGGTCTCTTCTTTCTTGTGCCTTGTCTGGACACTTATCACAAAGTGGATATGCGTGTTAAAACCTTGGTGATTCCATTTCATGAAGTAAGTGTGCCAAAGTCAACAAGTTGTCAAAAATACGATGAATTGTCAAAAGCCCAAAGGATGACATGAAACCAAGCCACATATTTCTATTGAAATGTTAGCAATATCCGGAACGATGTGTCAGTGCAGCTGGTGAAACAAGGAACATTAAGTGTACTGAAAGGAAATAAGTAAGTTGCTGATTTCCAAAGGCAATTACATTTTCTAAGTGTAAAAATTCTTCAAAGGGTCAAAGAGTATAGTAGATTGGACATTCGATCTTTAATCCTGCCAAGTTTAGCAGGAATACCAAAAGAAGAACATACACAGTGAATGGTAGGTGGTAGGTGCTGTAGGGAGTACTGAGGAATAGTGAACCCTCATGAAATATCGACTTATTCCACTCCATAGATGCTGCCTGACTTGCTGAGTTCCTCCAGCATAATGTGTTTGTTGCTCAAGATTTCCAGCATCTGCAGAATCTTTTGTGTTAAAGAGATCATAAGACCACAAGATATAGAAGCATAATTAAGCTATTCAGCCCATTGAGTCTGCTCTGGAAATCTATCATGCTGATTTATTATCCCACTCAACCCCATTCTCCTGCCTTCTCCCCATAACCTTTAAATACCCTGACTCAACAACAATCTATCAACCTCTGCTTTACATATACCCAATGACTTGTCCTCCACAGCTGTCTCTGACAATGACTTCCACAGATTCACCGTCTAAGAAATTCCTCCTCATCTCTGTTCTAAAGGGATGTCCCGCTATTCTGAGGCTATGCTCTTTGGTCCTAGACTCCCCCACTATAGGAAAGATCCTCACCACATCTGCACTAGCCTCTCATAAGACTGGAGGGGATACCTTGTCAGGCCCTGTGGACTTAGCCACCATAAATATTAGAAGTAGTTAAGTTTTTGACATTGATTCAACTACTAGGCTGCTTGTCTAAATCTAGACAGTGCTCATCATTTGGGTGCATTGAGTAATTTGTCTAAGCCTTTCAATATTCAGTAGGTTTCACTTAGATCCACCCCTCGCTCCCATTCTTCTAAACTCCAGTGAGTACAGGTCCAGAGCCATGAAACACTCCTCATGTGTTAACATTTTCATTCCTAGGAACATTCTCATGAACCTCATCTGGACTCTCTCCAATGCCAGCATATCTTTTCTTAGACAAGGAGCCAAAACTGTTCACAATACTCCAAGTGCAGACTGACCAATGCCTTATACAAGCATTACATCCTTGCTTTTATATTCTAGTCCTCTCAAAATTAATACTAACATTACATTTGCCTTCCTTAACACCAACTCAACCTGCAAGTTAACCTTTAGAATCCTGCACAAGGACTCCAAGTGACTTTGTACCTCTGATTTCTGGGTTTTCTCCCTGTTTAGAAATTAGTCTCCACCTTTATTCCTTCTACCAAAGTGCATGACCATACACTTCCCTGCACTAAACTCTATTTGCCACTTCTTTGCCTATACTGCTAAACTGTCTTTCTGTAGTCTGCTGCTTCCTCAACATTAACTGCCCCTCTAACTATCTTCATATCAGGCTCACACTTGGCTACAAAGCCATCAATTCCATCATCCAAATCATTGACCTATAACATGAAAAGAAGTGGCCCCAACACCGACCCCTGAGGAACACCACTAGTCACCAGCAGCCAACCAGAAATGGCCCTGTTTTATTCCTACTCTTTACCTCCTGCCAATCAGTCAATCCTCTCTCTATCCGGCTAGTACCTTCCCTATTATCAGAATCAGAATCAGAATCAGAATCAGACTTTAATTGCCAAGAACCTATGCACATACAAGGAATTTACTTCCGGCAGATGTTGTCTCTCTGCTCATAACAATAATAATGATAAATATAAATGAAAATATAAATTGTACATACAGGTAGTGCAATCCAAGTAATAGTTAGCTGACAGTTAACCGGCAGTTATACCATGGGCTTTTACCTAAGCAACCTCATGTGTGGCACCTTGTCAAATGCTTTTTGAAAATCCAAATACACAATATCCACTGATTCTCTTTTGTCTCTTCTTCATGTTATTTCTTCAAAAGAATTTCAACAGATATGTCAGGCAAGATTTTCCCTTGAGGAAACCATGCTAACTTTGGCTTATTTTAGTACGTGCCCCCAGGAAGCTCAAAACCTCATCCTTACTAATAGATTCCAACATCTTGCCAACCAATTAAGTCAGGCTAACTGGCCTATAATTTCCTTTCTTTTGCCTCCCTCCCTTAAAGAGTGGAATGACACTTACAATTTTCCATTCCTCTGTAGCCATTCCAGAATCTTGAAAGATCAATATTAATATCTCCACAATCTCTTCAGCTACCTCTTTCAAAACCCTATGGTATAGTCCATCTGGTCCAGGTGACTAATTTACCTTCAGACTTTCTCCATAGTAATAGCAACTATGTACATTTACTTTCGACCCCTGATGAATTTCTGGCACACTGCTAATGTCTTTCACAGTGAAAACTGATGCAAAATACTTGTTAAGTTCATCCTCTGTTTCTTTGTCCCTCATTACCATCCCTCCAGCATCATTTTCCAGCAGTCCAATATCCAGTCTTGCCTCTCTTTTACTCTTTATTTATCTGAAAAACTTTTGGCATCTTCATTTATATTATTTTATATTAGCTTATCTTCATATTTCATCTTTTCTTTCCTATTGCTGTTGGTTTTTAAAAGGTTTTTAAATGGTACAACTTTATAAAATATTCATCACCACAGAGGGAGAATACTTCCAGTAGCCAAACAAAAGAGAAAAAAACATGATTTAACTAGAGCGGTTGCAGAAATGTTACCTGGGCTTGAGTATTTGAGTTTTGAGAAACTGGAGAGGCTGGGTTTGTTTTCTTGGAATGCAGGAGGCTGACTGGGCACTAGGATGAGGGATATCAGACTATAAGGGACATAGAGTAGCAAAAAGGAAAATGTTCCCCATCACATAACTAAAACAGGAGTGGAGTAAGAGTTTACGGGAGATCTGAGGAAGAAGGTACTCACCCAGAGAGTAGTTGGAAGCTAGAAGGCACTGCCCAAGTCAGTGGTGCAGACAGACACACTTGAGAATTATCAGGATGAGTACTGTACTTGAATTTCCAGCACGTAGAAGGCTATAGACCAAGTGCTCATAGATGAGATAAGGTTGATTGATACCTGAAGGTCAACATGGACATGGTGAGTGTTGTGACTAAATGAGCCCCACAGAGATTGGAGCCATGGGTGTAACAGGCTTTTATTCAGAACAAGTAGACACACAAGAAAGATCAGGTGTGAGAACCTCCCAGTAGGACATCTCCAAGCTCAAAGTACATCAAGTTTTAGACTGTAAGACAACAAGATATAGGAGCAGAATTAGGCCATTTGACCCATTGAGTCTGCTCCACCATTTGATCATGGCTAATTTATTTTTTCTCTCAACTCCTGCCTTCTTCCCGTAATCTTTGACACCTTTGCTAATCAAGAATCTTTCATCCTCTGCTTTAAATATATGCAATGTCTTGGCTTCCACAGCCATCTATGACAGTGATTTCCACAGAATCACCACCCTCTGGCTGAAGAAATTTCTCCTCATCTCTGTTCTAAAGGGACATCCTTCTATTTTGAGGCTGTGCTCTCTAGTTCTAGACTCTTCCACTACTGGAAACATCTGCTCCATGTTCATTCTGTCTAGGTCTTTCAAAATTTGGTTGATTTTAATTAACTCCTTGCCCTCATTCTTCTAAACTCCAGTGAGTACAGGCCCAGAGCCATCAAATGTTCCTCATATGCAATACCTTAAAAGACCATAGCATTACATCCTTACTTTTATATTCTAGTCTTCTCAAAATTAATACTAACTAACTTTGCATTTCAAAGGTTTCAAAGCACATATATTATCAAAGACAATAAATCTTTTATCAAAGAAATTTGTCTGCTTATAGGCAGCCGCAAAGCAAGAAATTGAAATAACCCAATTTTAAAAACAGACCGAACCTCACCGTGCAGAGAAAGAGGGAGAAAAACACATTGTGCAAACAATAGATGCAAGCCAACAGCATCCCAAACCAGACTGATTTCCTGATCCACTCCCGGAGCAGCCAGAGAAGGCCCAGACCAAGCCTCGGTCCATTTCTTTACACCAGCAGGTCAAAAACACACAGCAGTCGGCTCAGTGCACAACCCTGGCGCCACAGAGAAAGGAGTGAAAGGGGGAGTGAGAAAAGTCAGCCCGATCTCACTTCTGTACGCAACACTTAGACTTCCAGTCTGTCGTGGCCAGTGTTTAAATTGTCCAAGCACACTCTGGGACTGTGATCCCAGCACCCCTATATGCCTGGGCCACCCCACCCAAGGTCATTCTTGATCTCACCAAATCAGCTCGGCACTTGGAGCGATCCAACCTTGCACCCGGCTTAGGTGGAAGGGCATCAAAACTCTTCCACGTCGACTCCTCTCCAAATCGCTCACTGCATCACCAGCAGCGATAAAAGTCCATCTGCTGCCCTGACACGAACACGTTCCACCTCGCAATGCCCCAGCTTCATGAAAGGTGTTATCAGCAATGTTTACAGTCGGTTCTCTTGCTCTATGATTTACCAGTGAGCTGGCGCACACCTTCGGTAGCACCATCTTAAACCGGAACTTCTGCCTTTCTTACCACTGACTCAACCTGAAAATTAACCCTTAGGGAATCCTCCACTAGAACTTCCGAGTCCTTTGCACCTTGGGATTTCCGAATTCTGTCCCCATTTAGAAAATTATCTACAGCTTTATTCCTTTCACCAAAGTGCATCACTGTACACCTCACTATACTGTATTCCATCTGCCACATCCTTGTCCATTCTCTTACTCTGTCCAAGTCCTTTGCAGACTCCTTTACTACAAATAAAGGTAACAGCAGCTAATTGAATACTATTTCAATAGTTACAACTGCATAAATAACTTCAATGTCTTATCTGTGGACAGATGGCTCCATAAAATTATAAATGGAAGAATAGGTACATCTTAGCGGCCAAGACTATCTTAGAATATTTAAACATCTTTTTTGGGACAAGGTAATCCACATGAATGGTCTAAAATTCATTGGAAAGAATGAGCTATCCATAAATAATTATCTATTGACAAGTATGACCATGACTATGTTAAGTGACCGTGTTAAATAGACAGTCTTTTGTGACCTGAGTCACAATGATGTAAAATATCTTGGCTCAAGACATTTGATGCCTAGTTTGAGATATTTCAATTAACATAACTCTTTTGTCTGTATGAGAGTGTCTTATAGTTATGTCAGTTTTCAAAGCATACCCCTGAATCACCTTCACACTGTGAACCAGTAGATATTCTACTCTCTTTGCAGCTGTCTTTATAATTTGAAAATTGACCAGAACTTATTACATTTCAATACATTTTGGTCTTAATTTTTATTAAATGGCTTCTACACTATAATCCTTGAATATCCAATAGCTACTTCTTCCCACAAGTGGACTGTAGGACCTGTTTCGGTGCTGTATAATTTCGAGACTCCATGACACTAGAAATGCTTCTGTTATCAAGTAAATTACATTTGAACAATTGTCATAAGCTGCAGTGCTATCATTGGAACAGAAGTGCAATTCAACAAATTCTGTCTTATTCATTTTTATAGAGTATTAGCAGGAGCACAACTGATATTTCACTTACATTAAAAGAATGACTAAGAATAAAATTGGAATCTCACGGAATCAACATAGGATCAAAGTTGCAAGATTCCCAATATTTTATATTGATTATATGAATGAACTTCATGATAATTAAGAGCAGTCTCTAAATATAGTACTATTGCACTGATCAAGATTTAACTGGTACTAGGTAGGGTTCAGTTGATGCTCAGTTGATTGCCCTGTAAAAGATGCTGGCATTTATTTTACAGGTGATATCCAAGGACATGGTGACTGCTGAAGTGAATGCGTTCTGCTATTATCGGGTGGAAAATGCCTCCCTTTCGTTAACAAGTGTCGCCAATTCCCCTGACTCATTATCATTGCTAGTACAGACTTTTATTAAGAGAAGTTTAGCACATCGTAAATTCAATGAAATTCTCCAAGAAAGAAAAAGCATTGGTGATGAAATCAAGGTAAATAAAATTGAAAGTGCTGCATGTCCGGTTTGGGAATTAACGCAATTTATCCTGGTAGGCTTCTTTCCTCCGTCTTTGTCAGATATTGCACCACCTTTCTCTTCTTATCTCTATCCACATCAAAATGCAACTTTTTTAAGATTGCTTGAACTGCTTACAGTACTGTTTTAAACTGTTGCATATCCTCCATGTTTTCCTGACAGAAACTCTCTCCTGTGTTTAATACAGTTGAGCACTTCAACCAAAATCATTGCAATTTTTGTGCTCCATTTAAGGAAATACTCTTGCTTGCTTCTCATCCTGTCCCATTGTTACCCAAGGAGTGACCCAAGATCCATGGATCAAGCTTCACGTATACGTAGTCTAACAGCAATATTTCCACTTCTCATCAGTCATGGTGTTGCCTGGTGACTATCATTAAGTACTTCAAATTGCATGGTCCAGATTTGGTAGGGTAATGTTGACATTTATCAGCTGTTGTGTTTCTGGACAATTATGAAAACCTCTGCATATCAATGCAAATGCCTGAGTCCCGCAGGGGCAATCAGCAGTCAGCATTGGAGTAAAGTGTGAACAGAGTTATGGAAATTTCCTGTCATTTCTGTGGGCAACCCACATGATTCAGCAGCAGCTGGACTTGGCTCAGGGAACGTTACCCTTTTCACTTCAGTGCAAGGAAGGAGTTGTGAATTTTTATATTTGATTTTGTTTTTTAATTGTTTTGAGTGTCTTTAAGAGATGCGTATGCACTTTTATTTTTTTAAACATTCAATAGTTTCAATGCTTTCTTATTATTTACAAATGTGTGAAGCATTTTGACATCGTGAGGTGAGTCAACTTTGGCAGTTACTGTTATGTCAAAGCAGATTTTTTTGGGGTGGCTTTGTCCTGCCCTCCTCTTCCCTCAAGCTCTCACCTCCACATAATACCCATACAACGGCAAGTCATATCAACGCCAGGATCTCACTCGTATGAATATCCTCGTATCCTCCCACACAGGCTTCTGCTGGACCACTGCACAAGTTAGTATGAACACTGTCAGCAGTTCACCGTCACCCATGGACTGTATGACATGTGAATCCTGTATCACATTACACCTACTTCCTCCTCGTCTCTGCTGAAAATCTCCAAACAAGTTTATTGATGCTCATCCCCAACCACTAGATTTGGCTTCTGCAAAGATCTTTTCACTAGCTTCTCAATCTCTCTCGAATGAAGATTGCCCAGCTCTGCATTAGTATCTAACTACATTTATTATAACTACTAATTAAACGGCTAGACATAGAAGCAGAATTAGGCCATTTGGCCCATTGAGTACACTCTGCCATTCAATCATGGCTGAGTCATTTTGTCGCCTCCTCAGCCTCGCTCCACATCCTTCTCCCTGTAACTTTGATGCCGTGTCCAATCAAGAACCTATCAATCTTTGCCTTATATACACCCAATGACCTGGTCTCCACAGCTGCCTGTGGTAACAAATTCCACAAGTTCACCACCTTCTGGCTAAAGAAATTTCTCCACATCTGTTTTAAATGGACACCCCTCTATCCATAGGCTGTGTCCTCTTGTCCTAGACTCCCCCACCATGAGAAACATCCTTTCAACATCAACTCTGTCTAGGCCTTTCAACATTCGAAAGGTTTCAATAAGATTCCCTCCACCCCCTCATCCTTCTAAATTCCAGCGAGTACAGACCCAGAGCCATCAAACGTTCCTCATATGATAAACCTTTCATTTCCAGATTCATCTTTCTGAACCTCCTTTGAACCCTCTCCAATGTCAGTACATCTTTTCTTAAATAAGGAACCCAAACCTGTTCACAATACTCAAGGTGAGTCCTCACCAGTGTCTTTGAGGGTGTTCTGCACAAGGACTCCAAAGTCCCTTTGCAGCTTAGATTTTTGGATTTTCTCCCTGTTTAGAAAATAATCTACACATTTATTTCTACTACTAAAGTGCATGACAATGTGTTTTCCAACATTGTATTTTATTTGCCACTTTCTTTCCCCTTCTCCAAATCTATCTAAGTCCTTCTGCCACCTACCTGTTTTCTCAACACTACCTGTCCCTCCACCAATTGTCATATGATCTGCAAAACTTGGCAACAAAGCCATCTATTTCATCATCTAAATTATTTATATACAGCATAAAAAGAAGGGGTTCCAACACTGACCCCTATGGAACACCACTAATTACTGGCAGCCAACCAGAAAAGGATCCTTTCAGTCCCATACACTGCCTCCTTACCACAGCCAGTGCTCTAACCATGCCAGTAACTTTCCTGCAATACCATGGGCTCTTAACTTGGTAAGCAGCCTCATGTGTGGCACCTTGTTAAAGGCCTTCTAAAAGTCCAAATACACAACATCCACTGCATCCCCTTTATCTATCCTACTTGTAATCACCTCAAAGAATTCCAACAGGTTCATCAGACAAGATTTTCTCTTAAAGAAACTATGCTGACGTTGTCCTATTTTGTCCTGTGTCACCAAGTAGTACATAACTTCATCCTTAACAATTGACTCCAACATCTTCCCAACCGCTGAGGTCAAGCTAACTAGTCTATAATTTCCTTTCTGCAGCCTTCCTCCTTTCTTGAAGAGTGGAGTAATGATTACAATAATGCCAGAGTCCAATGATTTTTGAAAGATCATTACTAATGCCACCACAATCTCTACTACGAGCTCTTTCAGAGCCCTAGGGTGCAGTTCATCTGGTCCAGGTCTTTATGTACTCTTAGGTCTTTCAGCTTTTTGAGCACCTTGTCCCTTTTAATAGTAACTTCACTCACTCCTCTTCCCTCACACCCTTCAACCTCTGGCACACTACTAATGTCTTCCACAGTGAAGACTGATGCAAAGTATTCATTTAGTTCATCTGCCATCTCCTTGTCCCCCGCTGTTATTTCTCCAGCCTCATTCTCTAGCAGTCCTATATCCACTCTTATTTCTCTTTTATTTTTTATGTACTTGAAGAGGCTTTTACTATCCACATTGATATTATTTGTTAGCATGCTTTGATATTTCATCTTTTTCCTCCTAATGATTCTTTTAGTTGCTCTCTAGGTTTTTAAAAGCTTCCCAATCTTCTATCTTCCTACTAATTTTTGCTTTGTAGTATTGCCTCTCTTTTCCTTATACATTAGCTTTGACTTCCCTCGTCAGCCACGGTTGCACCATTTTGCCATATCCTTATGGACATGCTGTCAGACCACTCAGGTGCTTTCCTTTCCTTGACCTTTTGTTTTTGCCACTCTTATTATGAAAGTATTATGTAAATATTTTATTTAGCTAATTCATGCTGACGTAATGTAATTAGATCTCTGAGAAGGCCATCTCTTGTATTAACACCCTGTTAAAGGTGTGTCCCTTCCACTTGATGCACAGTTCAATTCATGTCTGGTTCTGTCCAATATTCTCCAACATCATCATGGCAGCAGTCTACATTCCACCCTCCACGCCTGCCAACCGTCAAGCTGGCACTGCTGGAGCTGAGCACGGTGATCAACATTCACAAGACAGCACAACCTGATGCCTTCTTAGATATTGTTGGGGGCTTCAACCAAATTAGCTTGAACAAGTCTCGGATCATCTACCACCGACGTGTCACCTTTGGAACGAGAGGAGCCAACACACTTGACCACTGCCACAGCACTGCTTACCATGCCATCCCATAGCCGCACTTTGGCAAGTCTGATCAGCTCTCTGTACTTCTACTCCCAGCATATTGGCAGAAACCGAGGACCACTGCACCCCTAGTGTGAATCGCCAAGGTATGGTCAAGGGAGGCGGAAGGGCACTTACAGAAATGCTTTGCATCTGTGCACTGGACTATGTTTAGGGATTCTGTTCCGTTTTGTAACTCCGAGAAATAGATGGGAGCCCAAGAGCTGCGTGACTTAGCTTGTTCTTTTACTTTAAATTATTTTACTACACATGGTAGCATTATGACATATGCAGTTCATTTATTTTTCCATATCACCTGTAATGAATTGTTTAAACGAAGAAGAATGCTTTCTGCAAGAATGCAGGTGCAGATGCTACTCCAAAAATATACCTATTGTAGCGATAAAGCCCTTCGTGAGAACCGCTTTGGACTCTTAGTCCATCTCCATCTGTAGACAGGCCTCAGTTGTCCACTTTGCTAAAGTGTTTTCCATCAGAAAGGTTTGCACAGATATCCTCTGTTCTGAACAGAGGGTATTGATTTACTTTCAGTACTGGGCTGATAGTGACTCTAAAATCACCACACATCCTGACCGACCCACTCTTCTTAGCTAGTGGGACTCGTGGCCTTGCCCATGGGATCCATTCAACCTTGGAAAGTATTCCCTCAGCCTCCATGTGATTTAGTTCACTAGTTACTTTATCATGGATGGTATAAGGATCTGAACAGGCTTTGTAAAACTTGGGTGTGGCATTTTCATCGATCTCAATTTTACCCTTGATGTGTTTGAGTTTTCCCAATGCCATCGTTGTACACTGCTGTGGCATCTTCCAGTACCTTTCTTAATTTGCTCTCAGTTGCCTTTATTGTAGGGGATGTGGCATGCAAATAGTGAATGGATTTACAAACCAGTTGTAGTTGTCTCAGCCAATCAGATCTCCATGATGCAGGTTCTCCCGTTCGTACTACATCAAGCCCAATGTGGCTCCTTGGTTGTTGTAGTTCACAGTTACAAATGTCATTCCCACAGGAGTGACCTTTTCTTCAGTACAAGTTCTTAGTTGGATATCAGTAGGCTTCAGTTCAGTATCTTTGAAATGTTATTCAAACTCATTTTGTGGAATGACTGAAACAGCCAAGCCAGTGTCCAATTCCATTTAAATTAATTTACCGTTCATTTCTGGCATAGGCCATATTGCTTGTCTATTGTTAGTTTTCTTATTTAAATCTCAAAGTAAATGTGTCCTGTACACTATTATCATCAGATTGGTATTTTATCAACAACATGCAGATTAGTGCTATTTTTGAAACTGAAACTTGACTTATCAGCTTTTTCTCTTCCCTGTGCAGTCCATTTATTTTTGTCTGCCCAACATGCTCTTTGTATGTGTCCTACTTCGTTGCATTTTCTGCTTTAAGTCTGCATTGGTCTGGTGTGTGTGAGCCCCTGCCACAATGGTAACAATTTATTCAGCCAGGCCAGTTTCTGGTTAGATGTTACAATTTCTTTCTTGCTCACTTTCATTTCCTGACTGCAACGCAATTGCGCCTCTGTCTGCGGTGTCCATTGCCACACCTGTTTCAACTTCCCTTTTAAATGCAAGTTGCACTTCAGTTAGGAGCCATTCTGAGTGTGTTCTTGTAAGATTCCACAAAACTAAACAATCTCTCAGTACATCATTAAGCCCATCACTGAACTGACAATGCTCAGATAACATCTTTATTTCAGCCACATATGCCAAAATGAATTCTCAGTCCTTTTGATTCCACTTATGAAACCTAAAGCATTCTGCAATCAACAATGGCTTCAGTTGTAAATGTTCCAATATCACGTTCACAATATCAGCAAAACTCATTTTAGCTAGTTTGGTTGGAGTAGTCAAACAGCTAAACAAACTATATACCTTTAAATCTAATGCACTCTGCAAAACTGGTACTTGTTTCTCATCGGCTATTCCATTTGCTTTAAAATACTGCTCAATCTATTCCATATAAAATATCCAGTTATCCTTTGTGTTACTGAACATGTCAACCTTTCTGATGTAGCCAGCCATTTTTGCTCTTTTTTTATGATTATTATCACTGTTTATGAACCCATGAATTCTTCTGTTTTCTGCCTTATTTTTTAAACTCGACTGTTTCTGTCCCTTCCTTTTTTTTAACTCAGAAGTCTCACTGCACTTCTACAGGTAGGTAGTCGTCTTGGGTTCGTTTTTAAAAATACCTCATCGCCACTTTTATGTTTTGTAACTCCAAAGCAGAAAAATTGCAAGAAAAATACGAGAGCCCAAGAGATGCAAGGCTTAGTTTGTTCTTTTACTTTAAACTAGTTGTACATGCATCATGACAACTTTGATCAGCTGTATTGAAGTTGTAGGGGAGAAGAAAGAAAAGGACAATAAATTTGAATGCATTGCTAGGGATGAAAAGAGAGGAGGAGGTGGAGAGTATCTTAAATGTATCTATTTTAATGCTAGGAGCATTGTAAGAAAGGTGGATGAGCTTAAAGTGTGGATTGATACCTGGAATTATGATGTTGTAGCTATTAGTGAAACATGGTTGCAGGAAGGGTGTGATTGGCAACTAAATATTCCTGGATTTAGTTGCTTCAGGTGTGATAGAGTAGGAGGGGCCAGAGGAGGAGGTGTTGCATTGCTTGTCCGAGAAAATCTTATGGCGGTGCTTTGGAAGGATAGATTACAGAGCTCCTCTAGGGAGGCTATTTGGGTGGAATTGAGGAATGGGAAAGGTGTAGTAACACTGATAGGAGTGTATTATAGGCCACCTAATGGGGAGCGTGAGTTGGAAGAGCAAATGTGTAAGGAGATAGCAGATATTTGTAGTAAACACAAGGTGGTGATTGTGGGAGATTTTAATTTTCCACACATAGATTGGGAAGCTCATTCTGTAAAAGGGCTGGATGGTTTAGAGTTTGTGAAATGTGTGCAGGATAGTTTTTTGCAACAATACATAGAAGTACCGACTAGAAATGGGGCAGTGTTGGATCTCCTGTTAGGGAATGCGATAGGTCAGCTGACAGATGTATGTGTTGGGGAGCACTTCGGGTCCAGTGATCACAATAGCATTAGCTTCAATATAATTATGGAGAAGGACAGGACTGGACCTAGAGTTGAGATTTTTGATTGGAGAAAGCTAACTTTGAGGAGATGCGCAGGGATTTAGAGAGAGTGGATCGGGTCAAGTTGTTTTATGGGAAGGATGTAATAGAGAAATGGAGGTCATTTAAGGGTGAAATTATGAGGGTACAGAATCTTTATGTTCCTGTTCGGTTGAAAGGAAAGGTTAAAGGTTTGAAAGCGCCATGGTTTTCAAGGGATATTAGAAACTTGGTTCGAAAAAAGAGGGATGTCTACAATAGATATAGGCAGCATGGAGTAAAGGAATTGCTCGAGAAATATAAAGAATGTAAAAGGAAACTTAAGAAAGAGATTAGAAAAGCTAAAAGAAGTTACGAGTTTGGTTTGGCAAATAAGGTGGAAGTAAATCCGAAAGGCTTCTACAGTTATATTAAAAGCAAGAGGATAGTGAGGGATAAAATTGGTCCCTTAGAGAATCAGGGTGGTCAGCTATGTGTGGAGCCAAGGGAGATGGGAGAGATTTTGAACGATTTCTTCTCTTCGGTATTCACTAAGGAGAAGGATATTGAATGGTGTAAGGTGTGGGAAACAAGTAAGGAAGTTATGGAACCTATGACAATTAAAGAGGTGGAAGTACTGGCGCTTTTAAGAAATTTAAAAGTGGATAAATCTCCGGGTCCTGACCGGATATTCCCCAGGACCTTGAGGGAAGTTTGTGTAGAGATAGCAGGAGCTCTGACGGAGATCTTTCAGATGTCATTAGAAACGGGGATTGTGCCGGAGGATTGACGTATTGCTCATGTGGTTCCATTGTTTAAAAAGGGTTCTAGAAGTAAGCCTGGCAATTATAGACCTGTCAGTTTGACATCAGTGGTAGGTAAATTAATGGAAAGTATTCTTAGAGATAGTATTTATAATTATCTGGATAGACAGGATCTGATTAGGAGTAGCCAGCATGGATTTGTGCGGGGAAGGTCATGTTTGACAAACCTTATTGAATTTTTTGAAGTAGTTACGAGGAATGTTGACGAGGGTAAGGCAGTGGATGTAGTCTATATGGACTTCAGCAAGGCCTTTGACAAAGTTCCACATGGAAGGTTAGTTAAGAAGGTTCAGTCGTTAGGTATTAATGCTGGAGTAATAAAATGGATTCAACAGTGGCTAGATGGGAGATGCCAGAGAGTAGTGGTGGATAATTGTTTATCGGGATGGAGGCCGGTGACTAGCGGGGTGCCTCGGGGATCTGTTTTGGGCCCAATGTTGTTTGTAATATACATAAATGATCTGGATGATGGGGTGGTAAATTGGATTAGTAAGTATGCTGATGATACTAAGGTAGGAGCTGTTGTGGATAATGAGGTGGGTTTTCAAAGCTTGCAGGGAGATTTATGCCGGTTAGAAGAATGGGCTGAACGTTGGCAGATGGAGTTTAATGCTGAGAAGTGTGAGGTTCTACATTTTGGCAGGAATAATCCAAATAGAACATACAGGGTAAATGGTAGGGCATTGAGGAATGCAGTGGAACAGAGAGATCTAGGAATAACAGTGCATAGTTCCCTGAAGGTGGAGTCTCATGTAGATAGGGTGGTGAAGAAGGCTTTTGGAACGCTGGCCTTTATAAATCAGAGCATTGAGTACAGAAGTTGGGATGTAATGTTAAAATTGTACAAGGCATTGGTAAGGCCAAATTTGGAATATTGTGTACAGTTCTGGTCACCGAATTATAGGAAAGATATCAATAAATTAGAGAGAGTGCAGAGACGATTTACTAGGATGTTACCTGGGTTTCAGCACTTAAGTTACAGAGAAAGGTTGAACAAGTTAGGTCTCTATTCATTGGAGCATAGAAGGTTGAGGGGGGATTTGATCGAGGTATTTAAAATGTTGAGAGGGATAGATAGAGTTGACGTGAATAGGCTGTTTCCATTGAGAGTAGGGGAGATTCAAATGAGAGGACATGATTTGAGAGTTAGGGGGCAAAAGTTTAAGGGAAACATGAGGGGGTATTTCTTTACTCAGAGAGTGATAGCTGTGTGGAATGAGCTTCTTGTAGAAGTAGTAGAGGCCAGTTCAGTTGTGTCATTTAAGGTAAAATTGGATAGGTATATGGACAGGAAAGGAGTGGAGGGTTATGGGCTGAGTGCGGGTAGGTGGGACTAGGTGAGATTAAGAGTTCGGCACGGACTAGGAGGGCCGGAATGGCCTGTTTCCGTGCTGTGATTGTTATATGGTTATATGGTTATATATGACGTATGCAATTCACTTATTTCTAAATATAACCTGTAATGAATTATTTAAACAAACAAGAATGCTTAATCAAACAATATATCTAAAATATTACTCAAATACTACTAAAATATTAAATACACAACACCTTTGGATGAGAATGAATATGCCACAGTATTCAGCAAATTCATCATGACCTGCGTGGATGAGTGTGTGCCTTCAAGAACATACCAAACATATCCAAACCAGGAGCCATGAATGAACCAGGAGATTCATAGTCTGCTGAGGGTTCACGAAAGACGATCCAGGACACTACAAGAAGTCCAGGGATTACTTACAGAATGCCACCATGAGAGTGAAAACACAATTCCATGTGAAATTAGAGACACAATCAGATCCATGACAAGTGCAGCGGGATTTGTATGTCATTACTTCCTATAAGATGAAACCTAACCATCATGAATTCTGCGATGCTTCACTCCAAGATGAGTTCAATGCCTTTTATGTACGCGTTGGTAAGGGAGAATAAAACCACACCTGTGTGAATCCACAGTATCTGGAAAATCTGTGATCTTGGTCTTGAAGGCTGACACCAGAGCATCCTTCAAGAGGTGAAGCCTCACAAAGTGCCAGGCCCCACTATGTTCCTACCAGGGTACTGAAAGGCTGTGCTGAGCAACCAGCTGGAGCGCTCGAGGACATCTGCAGTCAGAGGTTCCTGCTGCTTTAAAAGGGCATCAATCCCCAATAAAGATCAGGGTGACCTGCCTCAAAGACTTTCACCTGATAGCACTCACACCTACTGTGATGAAGAGCTTCGAGAGTTTGGTCATGGCTAGAATTAACTCCTGCCTGAGCAAGGACCTGAACCCATTGCAATATCCCTATGACCACAACAGACCTACTGCAGACTGTTGCAGGTATTAACCTCTACAATAATGATCAGTTAGGCATAGAGAGAATCCATACTTACTGACATAAAAAATACCTTTATTGGTTCAGTTAAAAAAATGCACATGAAATATACAAAACAAAATAGCGTACCTGTGTGCACATGCAGTATGTTTCTCTGACCCTCCCTGAATAGCTAAAGAATAGAAAACGTTAACACCAGAGAAAAGGAGTCTACACCGGCCAGGCATTCCTCGTGATCCTGATGTAATCTCCACATTTCCAACATGTGATCATCTACCTTCAGTGATGGTTGGTCTCCAGAGTTGTCACCAATTGTACTCCCGAAATTCTGCATTCTCATCCTTTTCCTTATCAGATCAATCTGTAATGTTTGGATTTTGTTGGCTTGGGCTCACCTGGCTGACCTGTGTAAGTTTCTCATTGGATCAGGCCCATAGCAGTGTATTTGTGCCTAGAGCAACTTCCTCTGTTCTTTCCAAATCAGACCATTTTGAAACTACTTTATCCAGGCCAGCCAAACACTATGCTCAGGCAACTTCAGATCACAAGTTGTTCTTTCTACAAGCCTGCCATTTTTACATAACCAAACAGCTTCCTATTTGGGAATGGTCTCAGGTTAAGCATTTCAACAGCATAACTCTCATTGTGTCCACTTACATGCACTGATTTAGTCATTCCTGAGCAAGAATCCATTCACAAAAGAGTTCACAAAATGGTGGCTGTAAGCAGCCTCACAAATTGGCATTCTCCACTCCTTCAACCACGAGGCAGGAACAAAGCTATCTGCTTTGTCTGCTTCCAATGCCCTTGACGCATTCCTCTTTGCTAATTCACGACTTTTAATTCCTTTTGGTCAACAGGATACAATCTTACTGGCTCTCCACTTGGCCCTGGACCACCTGGACAACAGCAATACCTCTGTCAGGCTGCTGTTATTGATTATATTTTGGTATTCAATACTATCATTCTATCAGTACAAATCAACAAGTTTAAAAACCTCTGTACCTCCCTCTGCAATAGGACTCTTAACGCCCTTATCAGGATAACAAGTCGGTGTGGATCAGTAATATCAACTCCTCCTCTTTAACATTCAACACAGGCTCAGCTCAAGGGGTGCATGCTTAGCCTACTGCTCTACTCTCTCTACATCATGACCGTGGGGCGAGGCACAAACAGCATCTATTACTGTAAATTCCGATGTATAAACCGAGAATTTGGCCCTAAATTTTGGTCCTAAAATTAGAGGGTCGGCTTATACAGAGGGTGCCAACTTTGGGAAAACGAATACATGGAAGACAGGTTGTATTTTTTGGCTGTTTTTGAGTCAAATTCACTCCACTGTCAACGCATGAATTCTTTGGTTTGTTAAAACTCACGTCTTGTGGCTGGAGCATGGACATAAAACCAGCGGGGATGACTGCAATGTCTGTATTTTCAGCTTTCAGTTTTGCTTTTGTCTCACCTGACAAGTGCGCTTTGAACTTGTCCCAGACAAGTAGCGACTTCTCCTTCCTGACACCTTTGGGACGTCGACGCCACACATCTTTAACCCACCAAGCAAGCGGCTTCGTCCATCCAGCAGCGTTCTTGAATGTAAACAACACCCCGCGGGAATTTTCTGAGCGATCTTTGTTTTTTTGTCTCAACACAAGATCACAACTATTCATAAATCAGGTGCACCAACTTCACATAGGCTTGAAATTTTTGCTGACCTCACGGTGTTTTTTGGCCCATTTCAACGCTTGAACTCGAATCATTTCTCCGGTAACAATGTATCCGGACGATCGCTGTTGATTCACCCACTCTAAAACTTTTTCTTCCAGTTCTGGCCACTGGCATGTTTTCCTGCGGTTTGCACATTTAGTCTGTGGCATTTCCCTCAGCATGTCCTCTGCCGTTCTCCACTCTCTCACTCTCTCTTGTTTACACTAAACTTCTTAGCAGCTGCAGAATTATTCGTTCCTTTAGCAAAATCAACAACCTTCAGCTTGAAGCCAGCATCATACCGCATTCATTTTAATCTTTTGTACATGGTGGTCACAAACTCAATACTGAGTAGACGTACTGATCCCACCACCCCGTGTTCTGTTTTAACGAGATTACGATGGGCGCTAAATGGTTTCACGGGGGTTACATTTCAGAGGATTCTTTACCATTGGGAACCTAATCCAAAACTTCCTTCCCTGATTTATTTATTAAGAATTCGCTTATTATACTCCTAAATGTGTAGGCCTTTTTTTTAGCTGGTACTTGCTCACAAAATTTCTAGGTTCCAGATCCGGCAAAGCTGAGTAATGGCATGTGAGATCTTGTGATCTTTTCCGGTTAAATAAAAAACCTCTACAAAAGAGATCAGCTTATACAAAGGTAACGTGAAAAAGTCACTTTATTAACCTTGAAAATTGGGGTCGCTTTATACTCCGGGTCGGCTTATACACCGGAATTTACGGTAATTTACCAACGTCACCACTGTCTTTGGGCCTAACACATTGATGGAAGCACAAAGAAGGTATGACAATGGCTAAAATTAATTGGAAGCTTGAAGAGATTTGGTACATCATCAAAGACTTTAGCAAATTTCTACAGATGTACCATGGAGAGCATTCTTACTGGGAGCATCACTGCCTGGCACCCAGGCTCCAATGCAGAGGATCAAAAGAAACAGAAGAGGGATGTGGACTCAGTTAGTTCCATCGTGGGTGCGAGGCTCCCCATCAACGAATTGATGCACCATCAATAACTCTGAGACGTGGGTTAAGGTAGGCTTTTATTGGCTGGAAGAAAGCACAAGCAGCAAGTGACCATCACACAACATCCTGGAGACTGAGGAAGGGTCTGTGTCTCCAATCGCCTTTATACCGGGGTCTGTGGGAGGAGCCACAGGAGCAGTCAGCAGGGGTCTGTGGGAGGAGCCACAGGAGCAGTCAGCAGGGGTCTGTGGGAGGAGCCACAGGAGCAGTCAGCAGGGGGTCTGTGGGAGGAGCCACAGGAGCAGTCAGCAGGGGGTCTGTGGGAGGAGCCACAGGAGCAGTGGGTCTGTGGGAGGAGCCACAGGAGCAGTCAGCAGGGGTCTGTGGGAGGAGCCACAGGAGCAGTCAGCAGGGGGTCTGTGGGAGGGGCCACAGGAGCAGTCAGCAGGGTCTGTGGGAGGAGCCACAGGAGCAGTCAGCAGGGTCTGTGGGAGGGGCCACAGGAGCAGTCAGCAGGGGTCTGTGGGAGGAGCCACAGGAGCAGTCAGCAGGGGTCTGTGGGAGGAGCCACAGGAGCAGTCAGCGGGGGGTCTGTGGGAGGAGCCACAGGAGCAGTCAGCGGGGGTCTGTGGGAGGAGTCACAGGAGCAGTCAGCGGGGGTCTGTGGGAGGAGCCACAGGAGCAGTCAGCAGGGTCTGTGGGAGGAGCCACAGGAGCAGTCAGCGGGGGTCTGTGGGAGGAGCCACAGGAGCAGTCAGCGGGGGTCTGTGGGAGGAGCCACAGGAGCAGTCAGCAGGGGTCTGTGGGAGGAGCCACAGGAGCAGTCAGCAGGGGTCTGTGGGAGGAGCCACAGGAGCAGACAGCAGGGGTCTGTGGGAGGAGCCACAGGAGCAGTCAGCAGGGGTCTGTGGGAGGAGCCACAGGAGCAGTCAGCGGGGGTCTGTGGGAGGAGCCACAGGAGCAGTCAGCAGGGGGTCTGTGGGAGGAGCCACAGGAGCAGTCAGCAGGGGTCTGTGGGAGGAGCCACAGGAGCAGTCAGCAGGGGTCTGTGGGAGGAGCCACAGGAGCAGTCAGCAGGGTCTGTGGGAGGAGCCACAGGAGCAGTCAGCAGGGGTCTGTGGGAGGAGCCACAGGAGCAGTCAGCAGGGGTCTGTGGGAGGAGCCACAGGAGCAGTCAGCAGGGGTCTGTGGGAGGAGCCACAGGAGCAGTCAGCAGGGTCTGTGGGAGGAGCCACAGGAGCAGTCAGCAGGGGTCTGTGGGAGGAGCCACAGGAGCAGTCAGCAGGGGGGCGTGTCCAGACAGGTATATGTAGTTCACCACACGAAAACATCTTTAAAAGGTGGTGGCTCAAGAAGACAGCATCCATCATTAAAGATCCTCACCATCTGGGACATATCCTCTTCTCAATACTACCATCAGGCAAGCTGTGCAGGAGTCTGAAGTCCTACTATCAATGCTTTAGGAATAGCTTCTTTCATTCTACCAATATACTTCTGAACAGTCAATGACTACCTAGCTATTTGTCTGTTTGTATTATTTATTTAATTATTTTAATGTAACTTATATTGATCGTCTACAGCATATCAAGATAAAAAATATCTGAATCACTTCAATAGATCCACCCTCCATAAGGATTCAAAACCTATAGTAATAAAATGAATTAAACAATGTTTTCACCATTCATTTATCCCAGTTTTCTAGCCCTATGTTCTTACCGATCATCTCCCTATTTTGGTTTGCAGGTTGCCCTTGATGCGATAACATGGAAATGGGGAATCAAGGTGGAACATGCTGAAATGTAAGTTTAAAGCACGAAATTCTCCATCTTTCAAAACCTATCATAAAGCTGTATTAACAATTATAAGTTAATCCCTTCATTCATTAGGAACATTCTCAGAAGGTCCAAGCTTATTCCCAGGTTTTGAGCATGTTATAAAAATGGGGTCAGAGACACTGCTCTTCGAAGTGTTATTGAGGCATCATCTGTTTGTTCAGATGGACAATGATGTTCTGCTGCACTTCCCCACAGAGAAATTTGAAACTTTCCCAGCCAATATTTACCATCAGGTCTTCAGTTGTGTCTGAACACCTGTTTCCTACAGATTAATGAGTGAACTTGATTTATGACAACTGCAGGTGGCTGTTCCCATTTCAAAAAAGCACAGAATAGATGTTTGGACAATTAGGACATGAAATGGAATTACACTTGGTGGCCACTTTGTTAGGTACACCTGCTTGTTTATGTAAATACCCAATCAGCCAATCATTAGCAGCAACATGATGCCTAAAAGCATGCAGACATTGTCAAGAGGTTCAGCAACAAAAGATGCTGGAAACCAGAGCAAAGCAATAAAATGCTGGAGGAACTCAGCAGGTCATGCAGTGTCTATGGAAATGAATAATCAGTCATCATTATTCATAATTCCAGTCACCTGGAAGGTGATAAGTTAAAGCAGGAGGGTGGAGAGGGCCCAACATTAGTGAGAAGGGGTAACCGCTTTTTTGAGCGCCTTTGCTCCATCGGCAAAAGTGTCTAACCATTTTAATTCCAAACCCCATTCCCATTCTGACATGACAGTCCCTGGCCTCCTCTACTGTCATGATGAAGCCACTCTCAGCTTGGAAGAGCAACACCTCATATATTGTCTGGATAGGCTCCAATCTTTCAAGTTCCTGGGTGTCAACATCTTGGGTGGGCCTAATGTATTGATGCAGTGATAAAGCAGGCACGTCAATGGCTATATTTCATTAGAAGTTTGAGGGAACTGGTATGTCAACAAGGACATTTGCAAATTTCTTCAGATGTACCGTAGAGAGCATTCTAACTGATTGCATCACCGTCTAGTGTGGAGGGACCACTGCAAAGGATCTAAAGAAACTGAAGAAAGTTGTAAATTCAGCCAGATCCATCATGGTCTCTAGCCTCTCCATCACCATGGACAGGAGCCCGAAGACACACACTCAATGTTTCAGGAAGAGCTTCTTCCCCTCTGCCATCAGATTTCTAAATGGACAATGAACCCATGAACACTACTTCACTATTTTTCCCTCTCTTTTTGTATTACTTAATTTAACTTTCTTTTTTATATATACTTATTGTAATTTATAGTTTTTGTTATTATGTATTGTAACGTACTGCTGTTGCAAAACAACAATTTTCATGACATACGCCAATGATTTTAAACCTGATTGTGACTCTGAACCTGATGACATGATCATCAATTTCTCCAACTTGCAATAATTCTTCCCTCTCCCCCTTCCCTCCTCTTCAATTTCCTATTCTGCCCCTCCTTTACTTCTTCCCTTCTGCTCACATACCTATCATACTCCATAGAACCATAGAACATTACAGCACAGTACAGGCCCTTCAGCCCTCCATGTTGTGCCGACCCATATAGAAACATAGAAAATAGGTGCAGGAGTAGGCCATTCGGCCCTTTGAGCCTGCACCGCCATTCAGCATGATCATGGCTGATCATCCAACTCAGAACCCTGTACCTACTTTCTCTCCATACCCCCTGATCCCTTTAGCCACAAGGGCCATATAATCCTTAAAAAAAAAAGTACTAAACTCACACTACCCCATAACCCTCCATTTTTCTTTCATCCATGTGCCTGTCCAAGAGGCTCTTAAATACCCCTAATGTTTTAGCCTCCACCACCATCCCTGGCAAGTCATTCCTGGCACTCACAACCCTCTGTGTAAAAAACTTACCCCTAATGTCTCCCCTAAACTTCCCTCCCTTAATTTTGTACATATGCCCTCTGGTGATTGCTATTGGGAAACAGGTACTGACTATCCACCCAATCTATGCCTCTCATAATCTTGTAGACCTCTATCAAGTCCCCTCGCATTCTTCTACGTTCCAAAGAGAAAAGTCCCAGCTCCACTAACCTTGCTTCATATGACCTGCTCTCCAAACCAGGCAACATCCTGGTAAATCTCCTCTGCACCCTCTCCATAGCTTCCACATCCTTCCTATAATGAGGTGACCTCCTTTGGTGTTCCTCCTCCTTCCCTTTCTCCCAGGGTCCATTCTCCTCTCCTATCAGATTCCTTCTTCTCTAGCCCTTTACCTTTTCCACCTATCACCGCCCAGCTTCTTACTTCATCTGCCTTCCCTCTCCCACCTGGCTTCACTTATCACCATTTGTATGTGTTGTGCAAGAGGTTTAGTTGTTGTTCAGACCCAACACCAGAATAGGGATGAAATGAAAAGTGACTTTGACCGTGTTGGTTGCCAACAGTGTGGTTTGATTATCTCAGAAACTGTTGATCTCCCGGGGTTTTCAGACACAATACTTCCTTAAGTTTACACAGATGGTGTAAAAAGCATCCAGTGAATGTCAATTCTGTGGTGAAAGACACTTTGTTAATGATGAGGTCAGAGGAGAATGGCCAAATTGATTCATGTGTTATAACCGTAGTGAGCAGAAAAGTATCTCTAAGTGCACAACACATTGGACTTTGAAGTGGATGGACTACAGCAGCTAAAGACTACAAGCATACACATAGTCACCACTTTATTAGGTACAGGAGGAACCTCATAAAGTGACCACTGAGAGTACGCCATCCATTACACAAAACTCATTGGTAGCTAAAACTGGATGCTGGTTTTGTGTTTTAGAAAGATGAGTGACTGATCAGAGAGAACCATGTCTTCATTATGTCTCATTTGCTGGTTTTCTGTTTTGGAAAGATGGGTGACTGATCACAGAGAACCATGTCTTCATTGTGCCTCATTTGCTGGTTTTGTGTTTTAGAAAGATGGGTGACTGATCACAGAGAACCATGTCTTCATTGTGCCCCAACTGCTGCAGCCCAATTGTTTTGAAGATTACTCTGCAATGTGGCGTCTGGCTGGCACCTTGCTGTCTGCCCCAATCTGACAGCGTGACCTTGAGACCATTGACAGCCTTTTCGTCCTGCCTACTTTTACTTCAGTCATTCATTGGATGTGATTAACTAAGTCGGTGGTGAGTGAGAACTGTGAACTTCCACAGGCACTGCTACAGCCACACGTCTGCCTAGATATTCAAAGACAGTGTCACCACAAACCTTCTACCTTAGGGTCACTCCAGGCAGCATTGTCCAATTAGGCCACATTGCATAGAGTACATTGCATACTGTACTGTTTTTCTCTTTTTGGGGCAACAGATTGTGGAAAGGGGAGCAGGATTACCTGAGGCCAACTAATTGAATGTGGAGTGACATGCTGTGTGTAGCTCCTGAAGGAATCATCAGGGATTCCCATTTGGAACTACTACAACTGAAATCTACAGCAATAGAGATTGCAGTAAGGAGAATTGTTTCAACCTGTTTAAAAGCACTAACAATCTTCAGACCTGTCAGGCTGTGGCCTCCAGACCACACAGGGAGGAAGTGCAGCAGCCGGAAGCTCAGGAGAGGCGTTTATTGTCTCAGTGTGACTGTCCGGAAGGACTCTGGGTAAAACTGAAGTGCAGGGCCCTAAAGCCCTCCCTACCATTCAACTGGCTAACATACAGTCAGTCTCTGGAAAATAAAACTGATGACCTCAGAGCAAGACTGCAGTACCAGAGGGGCATCAAAGATTGCTGTGTACTCTGCTTCACAGAAACGTGCCTCACCCCGAGCACTCCAGACACATCACTTCATTCTGACAGCTTCACCAACTACCAAGTGGAATGATGGTGACATCAGAAAAAGGTAAAGGTGGTGGAACTTGCTTCAGGATTATCACTTGGTGTTGCACAGATATAGCAGCTCTGTCTCAATCCAGCTCCCTGTCCTGGAACATTTGGCAATCAAGTGTTGTCCGTTCTATCTGCTGAGGGAGTTCTCCACCATCAGTATGGCAGCAGTGTACGTCCCACGTTCCACCCCTGGCAAGTGTCGAGCCTGCACTGAAGGAGCTGAGCACGGTGATCAACAGTCGTGAGACAGTGGGCCCTGATGCATTTCTGATTTTCATGGGGAACTTCAACCAGGCCAGCATGACGAAATCTTTCATCAACTACCACCAGCAGGTTACCTGTGAAATCAAAGGGGCCAACACACTGCCTCACAAGAATGCTTTAGATGTCATGCAGATGCACACTTTGGCAAGGCCAACCACCTGGCCATACTTCTATTGCCAGTATACAAGCAGCTCCAGTCGTGTGGACCAGGAAGGTGCATCAAGGGAGACAGATAAGCGTTTAGAAGACTGATTTTAATCAGTGGACTGGACCATATTTGGGATTTATCTTCAGATCTGAATGAATATGCCACAACTTCATTAAGACCCAAGTGAACAACTGTGTGCCTTCAAGAACATACTGAGTCTTCCCAAAGCAGAAACTGTGGATTCACAGTCTTTGAGGATTAAATCTGTAGCACTCAAGACCAGCAATCCTGAGCCCTTCAAGTAGACCAAGCACAACCTGTGGAAAGCTACTGTGAGAGTGAAAAAGTAACTGCAAGTGCAGTTGGAGGCAGAAATGGATGCACAAAAGCTGTGGCAGGGTGTGGATGCCATTACTTCATATAAGGCAGAATCTAACAGCTTAAGTGGCAATGTTACTTCATTTCTCAATGACTTTTATGCACACTTTGAAAGGGGAATAACACTAAACCTGTGTGAATCCCCACAGCATCCAGCGATCTCTGTCCTGGAGGTCAACATCAGAACGTCCTTCCAAAGGATAAACCTTCGCAAAGCACCGGGCCCTAAAAGTGTATATGGGAAGTATTGAAAACCTGTGCCAACCAGTGGATGGAGTGCTCAAGACATCTTCAGCCTGTGGTCTATGGTTCCCCTGATCTGCTTCAAAAGGGCTTCATACCAGTTCCCAAGAAGAACAGGATGAGCTTCCTCAAAGACTATTACCCAGTAGAACTCACATCCACCTTAATGAAGTGTTTCAAGAAGTCAGTTATGGCTAGAATTAACTCCCGCCTGAGCAAGGGCCTGGACCCGTTGCATTTCATCTTCTGCACAGACACAGTTTTTAATTCATTTTGGTCAACAAGATGCAATTTCATTTTGCCTTGGACCGCCTGGACAGCTGCGATACCTCTGCCAGGCTGCTGGTTATCGTCTATGGCTCGGTGTGCAATACCATCATTCCCTCAGTATTAGTAAACAAGCTTCAGAACCTGGGACTCTGTACCTCTTTCTAAAACTCCCTTATTGGAAGATTGATAAGCAACATCTCCTCCTCACTGAAAATCAACCTCAAGGATATGTGTTTGGTCCACTGCTGTCTCCTCTCTACTCACATGACTGTGTCGTAAGCACAGATCAGACACCATCTGTAAGTTAGCTGATGACACCTGTTATTGGTATTGGTAGAATCTCAGATGAGATGAGGAGGCTTACAGGAATGAGGTAAATCGGCTGGTTGAGTTGTGTCACAACAAGAAGCTCACATTCAACATCAGCAAGACCAACAAACGTACTGTGGACTTCAGGAAGGGGACGGCAGGAGAACACACACCTGAACACCAGACCTCATTGAGTGGTCAGTAGTGAAGAGGGTGAGCAATTTGACGTTCCTGGGCATCAAACTCAGGATCTATCCTGAGCTCAGTGCATCAATGCAAACAAGAAGATGGCACACCAGCAGTACTACTTCATTAGGAGTTTGAGAAGATTTAATAGGTCACAGTTTTCTATAGATATATGGTGGAAAGCATTCTGACTGGTTACACCACCACCCAGTAGCGAGGCTCCAATGAACAGGATTGCAAAAGGCTGTAGAGGCTTTCAGACACAGCAGGCCCCGTCACTGGTATAACCTCACCCACCAATAAGGACATCTCCAAGAGATGATGCCTCAAGAAGGTGGCGTCCAACATTAGGAACCCTCACCATCCAGGACATGCCCTCTTCTCATTACCACCACTGAACAGACTCACACTCAATGTTTTAGGAACAGCTTCTTCCCCTTCACCATCAGATTTCTGAGCCTATGAACACGACCTCATTATGCCTTTTTTCCATTATTTATTTATTTTTGTAATTTACAGATTTTTATGCCTTTGCACTGCACAACTGCCAGTAAAAACAAAATTCACCTTGTATGTCAGTGATGATAAATCTGATTCTGATTCTGAAATTAATAGTCCGTAGCCAAGCATTGAATGGTACCATGTGAAGGACATTATTGAGATAACAGGAGTCTGTATTGAAATGAAACTGCAGACTTGCATGCAGTAAAGATAAAATTCTTGCTTGTTTACCTCTGTTCCAGTAAAGATGTCCATCTTCCTGCAGAACTTCAGCACTCGATAGCAGTGGAAGCAGAGGCACACAGAAAAGCAAAAGCCAAGGTAGGGTAGGCTGAATTATCTTCAGGAGATCGTGAACAATTAATGGTGATTCATTATTCTTTCTAATTGTAACATGCTGTAAGGTTTCACTGATAACGTAATGGTTTCTCTGTAGCAGCAATGTTTGGGTTATGACTAGAGATACCGGGGTTTGGAATGCTGTTATTCTTTCTTGTGAATCTGGCAGAGAGATTTTCGCGGTCTTTTGCCGGGGAGAGATGTGGAGAGAAGACACTAATGGAGAGAGTTGGTAGACCGCTGGACAGGGTGGACTTAGAGCGAGGGCCCAAAGGGCAGTGATGATCGGGGGAGGTTGATGTTGGACAATCGGCTTATCAGTGAGCTCCAACATTGTGCAACAGACTATTTAATAAGATTGGGCCCCTTCTTCCTGTTTTTTTTGTTTCTTTACTAACCATATAGTCAGAGTAAGAATTATAAAGCTTAATCGTTTAATCGCATATTGTGTAGGTTGTTATTTCGCGGTACTGATCTGTAATGGGGACACATTGTGCAGCATCCACCCAAACGAGATTTCTTAAGTCTCCCTGGCTTGGGGGGGGGGCTATCACCCCCTATATTAAGCAACTAGCTAAAGCGAGAGTTACATAATTTATGAACAAAATTTATTTTAAACCAGAGGATAATGTTTGAAGAGGCAGGGAGAGAGAGGACTGGAGATAATGCAGAACTAAGTATAAATGAGATTACCCATTCTTGTTTTCATTTCCAAGCATATAGGGTATTCAAAGATATGTCCTATTTCATCCAATTCTGAAGACAATGCTAAGATTACACTGAGGGACTTCTGCTAGTCAGTTGAATACAAACTCATTTGAAACCCATTACTTGAAACATAACACTAGCTTGTTACATAAAATATGACTTAGACAAATTGGAAGAATGGGCAAAAAAGTGGCAGGTGGAATACAGTGTTAGAAATATATGATAGTACATTTTGGTAAAAGGAACAATAGTGCAGACTATTATCTAAATGGAGAGAAGGTTCAAACATTAGCGGTGCAAAGGGACTTAGGAGTCCTCGAGCAAGACTCCCAGAAGGATATTTCGCAGGGTGAGTCTGTGGTAAAGTAGGCAAATGCAATATAGGCATCTATTTCAAGGGGAATAGAATATAAAAGCAAGGAGAGAATGCCGAAGCTTTATAAGACACAAGTCAGGCTGCACTTGGAGTATTGTCAACAGTTCTCAGAAAGGATGTGTTGTCATTGGAGAAGATTCACGAGGATGATTTTGGGAACAAATGCAGGGCATTTGGCAGCTTTAGGCCTGTACTTACTGGAATCTAGAAGAATTCACAGGGATCTCATTGACACCTACCGAGTGCTGGACGGACTGGATAGGGTGGATGTGGAGAGGCTGGTCCCTCTGATGGGCTACCCAGAACTAGAGCGCACAACCTCAAAATTGAGGGACGACCTTTTAGAACAGAGATAAGAAGGAATTTTTTTAGCCAGAGAGTGGTGAATCTGTGGTATGCTCTGCCACAGACTGCAGTAGAGACCAAGTCCATGGGTATATTTAAGGTGGGAGATGATGGTTTCGTGATCAGTCAGGTCATCAAAGGATATGGTGATATGGGGTTGAGTGGAATCCAGGAACAGCCATGATGAATGGCGGAGCAGACTCGAAGGGCTAGATGACCTAATTTTGCTCCTATATCTTATGGTCTTATTCAAAATTACAGTGAGTTTTTTCTGCTCTTTCTGTTTTTATTCATTTTTTCCAGCATCTGCCTGGTTTTGCATTCCTTTTTGGATTATAATGATTTACTTGTAATAAATCTGTCTCCCCTCTCTATTCCCTAATACTGCATTATTGAACAGGGGTGTATATTATGTTCCTAAAATGTTCTCTCAATAGGCTTGTCCACATATACCTGCTCATTCCTCAGAACATGAACCAGCTTCATTGAGTTGGAAAAGCATTGATGATGGAAGTTCATCTGTCCACATTTAGTACAGTATCATATGTGGCTCATTGCTCTTTTGCAATATCTGCTGAATAAGAGAGCTATCTTGATTTTGCTGAAGTTCAAATTATTAGTGAGATCACCTAGTGCAATTAAAAATATCTAGTTCATAAGTCACGGGTGTAGCAGTAATCAGCAAATGGTCATGAATATCGGTGAAGCTGATGATGATGAGAGCAGGAGGATACTGGATAATGGTGGTACTAAACACAAACCAAATCTCATTTTACCTGGGTCTGCATCCTGGTGGCATGAATATTGAACATTGGCTAGGTAACCTCCGAACCAACACGACTATGGAAGCAAACCCGTACAGTCAGAGGGAGAATATGCATGCTCCATTCAGACAGCAACAGAGGTGAGGATTAAACCCAGGCTGCTGGAGCTAAGGGGTAGCAGCTCCACTAACTACACTACTCTGCAACTTTACAGTAGTCTATACAACCTTTTCTCCTCTCTGGAAACAAAATACATATTTTATGTGAATCAGAGTCGCACAGACTTTTTAATCTTAAGATGGACCAAACTAATGGCATAAACCATCTTAGCAACTAAGGAAACCATGTTACTACGAAAGGAATGTATTTTAGTTAACCTAACTCTCCAACCTTTTGAAACGAATTGCAGGTGATTGCAGCTGAAGCTGAGAAGGATGCATCAGAAGCTCTAAAAACTGCAGCAGACGTTCTCTCTGGATCCTCTGCTGCCGTCCATCTACGTTATCTCCATACACTGCACACACTTTGTGCTGAGAAAACTTCCACTGTCATCTTACCTCTGCCTTTTGACATTCTTAATACCTCATCAGCCATTGCCCAGAAATCTTTAGAGACCACTGCAGCAACTCAAACAACAAGAACAGCACAGAGTTCACAGCAGAAGCCTAAGCCTGACTCTCCAATGTTATAAGTGATGGAAAGACTTAATTCTAGCTGACAAGATCTATCTGTTATTTCTTTTTACTAGATGCATGGACAACTTTGCCATTAGTGAGTCTTGGTAGTAAAATGACTGCATTAAATGTCCAGTGCTTAATGAAGTTACAAAAATTATCAGTTTTGAGAGAAGACATGCAATTTTTAAAAAACTCTGCGAACGACAGGATGAGAGTTTCATAGTGGAGTGTGTTCATTGGGATGTCTGGTATATTTGTATCAGTGTGCTTGTCTTTGTTACTGTAAATGCTAAATGATACAATACAAACTTGCTAACAGAGAACCTGGCCTGAAAGTATACGTTATTTTCTGAACTTGTTTCCAAAATCTATAATATTAAAAAGAAACATACACGCTTCCAGGTCCTTTGCAAGACAAAATCTGTACTTTGTCATAAAGCTTCATCTTCCTTTATTAGCAATGGATTTCAATCGACTTAAATATAGTGCAGGAACAGGCTTTTCAGCGCAAGATATCTGTGAGGATTATGAAGCCAACCCAAACTAATCCCATCTGCCTGCACATGGTCCATGTCACTCCACCCTTGTCTGTTCACATACTGCCCGAATGCTTCTTAAACTTTGATAATATATCTGCTTCTCTACCACTTCCCCTGACAGTGCATTAGACGCTGTGTAAAATAAACATACATGCCTCATAAATCTCCTTTAAACTTTCCCCCTCTTACCCTAAAGCAATGTCCCCTAATGTTTGACATTTCCAGTTTTGGGGAAAAAAGACTCTGACTACCTACCCTATCTATGCCTCTGATAATTTGATATACTTTTATCAGGCCATTCCTCAGCCTTCAATGCACCACAGAAAACAATCCAAGCTTCTCCAGCTCTCTTTATGAAGAACAGAAAAGGTATATAAAATTCTACCTGCAAAACAGACTCTGCGTCCAGCTTTGATGGTATGTTAGTGATGCCTAAACAGACATCAAAACAGCCTTTGGTTGATTGAGAAAAAAACATGAATGAAATGGAAATCAGAGATCTGACACACGCCTCACAGTCTACTAGGCAGCAGGTAGTCTCTGCCCTCTGATACACACACACTGAGACATGGACTACCTGACACCACCAATCTTCCAATTTCACATGAAGGATGAACAGTCCAGGGTCAATGTTCTCTACCGGGCCAGCACCCTCAGTGGTTACATTCCATCAGTTCTATTGGGCAGGCCACATAATTTGTATGCCAAACACCATACTCCCAGAGCAGACACTCTACTCTGAAAAACATTATCAAGTGGTGATAATGAAAACATAAAATTACCAGAACAAGTCGTATCGTCCTTCACTTTGTTGCATAACTCATGAGAATTGGTCTGTGAGATTCTTTAAAAGGTCCCGAATTACTGCAATGCACTTTCTTGGAAAGCATTGAATTATGAAAGTGATGTTTTTTTCCACATTGTTTTACTTACTTCTTCCCCTATATAATGTTATTCCAGGTGTCTAATCAGTTCCATCAATTCATATAGCTTACACTTATGCTCAATGGTGCTAAATTAGTGGTGTTTCTTGAATGATATTCATAATTGGACCCATATGTTTGTTTGATATTTTCCATTCCGCACATGAAAATAAATTAACATACCTACACATAAAATATTGATGATCACAAATGACAGACTGCATGCAAAATTGTGTTCCCTGTGAACAAGGGGCAGGACTTAGTAATACTGAGACTGCCTTAATTCTACTGAGGCTTTGGCTCTTCCACACCCATTCCATTTTTCCACCAAAAGGTGGGGCAGAGCAATTGTACCCAACCAGAGATTCACTTCAGTAGGTTGAAAAGTTGAGGCACTAATGCTCAAGCTCAAAGACGCTGCTTTATTTATAATTAGGAGTATTTGTCTAAATTGCTTTATGGGGCATTTACTTTCAATGTTTTTGCAACTTAAGACTAAGTTGAAATAGAAGCCTACTTAAAGTATGATTTCAATTCTACTTCAAAACAATATTGCTGACTGCAATTTGAAACACATTTTGCATTAATGGAAATAAATGTACTTAATACAGAATTTGAAAAGACCTGTTTGTCATATGGAAAATGTGTCATGTGGTTTCATAAAATAAAGCAGACATCATTTTTTGGTCTTGGATTTGGCTTTGGTGATTTTTGACTTGGAAGGACGCTTTGGGAGATGTACAGCAGATAGAGTAGATGTAGTTCTGATTGGAGGCACACCTAAGAGAAACAAAATAAAATGTTGCAGTTAATTCAGTCAGTTTTACGCTCATACTGATTTTATTTACAGTGATGGTCAGTGCAGTGTTCTATAAATGGCCAGTGAGCAGAAAGTTCTCTATATTAATATGGTCATATTTTTGACTCTCCTCTTTACAAAGTAATTTTAAATACCTGATTAGAGAAATATCACTACATTAATTGGCTTCTTTAATTGACACTAAGCATGTAAACTTAGTTATATTCTCATAATAACATTCCTGTTTTTCTACCTCCTCTTCATATCAGAGACATTAGTGCTAATGTAGGAAAACTAGATATGGGGCAACTAGGTAGCACAAACTAAATGTTGGAGGAACTCAGAAGGTTAAGCAACATCAGAATGAACAGTCAAATGTTTCAGACCAAAACCCTTCATTAGGACTGAAAAGGAAGGAGAAGTAAGCCTCAATAAGAAGGTGATGTAGAGAAAGTACAAACTAGAAGGTAAAGATGAAGCCAGGTGAAAGGGGAGGACAGATGAAGTAAACAGCTGGGAGGCCATAGGTGGAAAGGGTAAAGGCATGGAGAAGAAGAAACTGATAGGAGAGAAGAATGGACCAAGGGAGAAAGAGAAGGATGTGGACATCAGGGGTGGTGATATACAGGTGAGGAGTATAAAAGAGGTAAGAGGGCAGGCCAGAGTGGGGAATAGAAGAAGAGGGAAGGGGCGGTGAGGGGGTGGATTTACCGGGAGCTGGAGAGATTGATGTTCATGCCATCAGATTGGAAACAACCCAAATGGAATACGAGGTGTTGCTCCTCCAACCTGAGAGTGGCCACATTGTGGCAAGTCAGTAACAATATATTGTTATTGTTGATTTGTAAGAAGCTTAAAGGTAGACAATTAAAGGAAGCTTGGCAAAGGAAGAACAGAACAGCCCTGGTAAAGATGAATAGGTGAAATGCATCTTGAAATTACCTAATTTCCAGTTTCTCACCTGCTATTGAAAAAAATCATTGAACATCAATGAATACTCTTGAGATGAGATGAGTCTTTTTATTGTTTTGTCAATAATTTACATTATTGTTTTAGAACTGTTTCAGAAACTTTTCAAAACCGAGGTGAGAAACCAATACCCAAAATAAAAGGTCAAGGTGAAATCAGGGCAGAAAAAAAGGAAATTAAAACAAAAATTAGGGGATCCCTTACTTTCTGCCTCTATTAACCTTACAGGATGCTTTTTTAATAATTAATTTTTCCATATAGGTATCTAAAACAAGGGACAAATACAGTTTGGCACCCACGTGCCTACTAAGCATTGTGCCCCAAAATTTTCTTTAATACAAAGACAACTTAATCAAGCACCACTGCAATTTAAATTCAACATCTGAATGATTACAAAAAGCTAAAAGTACTGTCAAGTTTCAGTTTCCAATTGTACATTGTAGGAAATGCTACTTATAAGCATCACAGATGCAATTAGATTATTGTTTTTAAATAGAGCTATTGTGTACCAAGCTGTTAATTACATTGAAACTAAGGTCAAATTTATTTGGTCTTTGAATGTATGCTCTTTCTTCATGCTCACAATAATACCAGAAATTCATTTAGTCTATTATAATAAAACAACGGATAAATATAGGAGCTCTAAACTTACTCATGTTTATTTGTAACACTTCCAAAAAGCTCGTTTCCCCAAGTCTACCCTTCACAATGTGGCCTGGGACTTGAGATTCTGCTCTGTTCCCAGAGCCTGAATTCTTCAGCTTTACCTGTGGACAGATTCTGAGTGCATGAAAAAATGCATCATGGGAGTTGTTACTTTAACCTCTCCCATGGAAGAATAATATTCAGAATGTATCATGACAGCCCACATGACATCACAATTAGGAGTAAAAATTATAACAATAGCAATTGAATGGAAAAGGAAAAAAGCAAATGCATTTATCACTGAATAGTCATGGGCGAATCAAATTGAGAAAGTTCATGAGGTAAGTAAATGGTGCATTCAGACTTGCAACCAAAATTAATCCATGAAGTCCCACTTATTACACGTGGGGCTGATGTCCGATGCTGTGAATAAATTCTTCATCCTGAAATATAGGTTGAATAAGAAATTCAACACCACAAAGAGTAAACCAGGAAATAAATTTGGATGAAGACAAATTCTGAAGTGCACCACAGGAGATAAAAGAATAATTTTTGAATTATTTTAGAGTTGAGAAGCAACATTTTCAACTTTCTTCTTGAACTTGCAGTTTATAGAAGTCTTCAAACATAGCGGGGAAATATATAAGCGGTATACATCAATTTTGCAGTCAGCAGTTTTTAAAGTCTTAGCTCAAATATGTAAGTCAGCAAAAAGAAATTATATCAAATGCTGGATCAAACAGACATTTTATGGAGAAGTAGAATTAAGGTTTCAGGTTGATGAATAAGTACCTGGAATAGTTAAAGTTAGACACATTTTAAGATGCAGAGGAAGAAGAAAGGAAAATCTATGGTAGAGTTAATTGCAGGGGCGGATTATGTGATGAAACAGATGATGGTGTAAGAATGGAAATGGGTCAAATAAAGATAGCGCTGGCTAGAAATCTTAACTAAAATTATCTACATTAAACTCAGTATTGAGTTCAGAAGGCAGCAGTGAAAAATATTGAACTTACATTGAGCATCATTACAACAGTTAAGCAATTAAACAGTTGGCCATCTGGAAGGATGGAGTTACATTTGTAGAGGGTTTGAGGTGTTCTCAGCAGAGTGGTCAACCAGTTTGTATTTCATCTCACTGCAGAGGAGACAGTACAAGCAGCCAAAACAGTGTGATAAATTGAAAGAAGTATAAGTAATTCACTCTTGATTAGAGAAAGTGCTGTCTCCTGAAATTTGCAATGCAAATCCAAAGAAAGCTTTAATGAAATCACATGTAGTCAAGATCAGTGAACACATTAGCAAAGCCCATGTGCCAACAACAGCACAACAAATTCACAAAGTCCTCCAACACATATCTAGCAATTAATATTCATGCTGAATATTCAAATGATTCTATACAAAATCACTCATTTGCTACTACTACAATACTCACAAAGACGTAAACACACACAAAATGCACCTTATCAAACTTTCAGCTGTTCAGTCATACCACAGTGCAATGTACGCCTCTCAGGAATTCTTCCTTCAGAAGAATTCTTTCACCTAGAGAATAGTTGAAATCTGGAACGCAGTACCTGAAGAGCCGCTGGAGCCAGAGGTTTACATATGGTAACGGTAAAGTAATACTGTTTCAAGGTAGCAAGTGTGAAGGAGTAATATATTGCTATCTACTTAATTATTTTTGAGTATCAGAAAGGATTTAAACAGAATTTTGAAGGAAATGAAATGCAGGATAAACTTGAGGAAAGGTGGAATTTACACTCTGCTTTCATATTCATAGTGATCCATATTCGTGCTGATGGATTGTGAGACAAGACCAAGATTTATAATTTTTCTGTGTTGTAGCTTGTCTCAAGAGACATCTTTAGAAACATTCTCAACAGCTGAGATGAATGCAGTTTTTCATGTGCAAAATACCCAGCGCTTTTGGAAGTCTTTAAGGATTTGAAACATGATTTCACGAATAAACCAAAATTGCTTTATTTACAGCAACATCATACAGTACAGTAATACTAATCAGCATTAAGTTTAAGTGTATTAATAACTGTAAAATATTTTCATCTATTTGACACAATTCAAAGTTCAAAAACAAATGCATGCTTTCATGATTTCCCTAGTTTTAAGGAAAAGATATAAACTTTTGTAGAACAGTTCAGCTAATTTTAATGATTTTCTGACTTGAGTTCTTATCTTTTTGTTATCTCCTCATGTTATCTTCCTTTCTTAAATCTCCAGTGTTTCTTATTCAGGTAAATCATGTTCAACCTTAAATGACTGAACTATTATAGCTATACTTCTACAAACATACAAAGCAATCTTATCACTGTCAATCAATTAAAGTCTTAACCTGAAATAACATACCAGCAAGGTTGTAGTTAACAAAGAAATTAATGTACAGTGGATTCAGAAAAATTGGGCCATCGGTTAATCAGGCCAGCTATTTATTTGGGACAACACTTAAAGAACAAAATCTTAATTGAGAAAATAGTTGGGATTTCCTTCATTTACTTGGGACACTATGTCCCTTAACTTGTGCAGGAAACTATTGCTAAACAATTTCTAACTAGGTCGGTCATGTGCACTTGTGTGGCCACTGTGCTAAGAGTGAAACAGTTCTTAAATAGTATCAGTTGTGTACGTTTGTGTTCAAAAAGCACTGATAGTTGGTGAATAATAAGCAGAAAGACAATTTAGAAACATGAGGAAGTCTACAGATGCTGGAAATCCAAAGAATCAAGACAAAATGCTGGAGGAACTCAGCAGGTCAGGTAGCATCTATGGAAATGAATAAACAGTCAATGTTTCAAGATGAGACCCTTCCTCAGGACTGAGAAGGAAGGGGGAAGATGCCAGAATAAAAAGTTTGGGGGGGGAGTGAGGGAAAGAGGCTTTCTGGAAGGTGATAGGTGAAGCCAGGTGGGTGGGAAAGAGCTAGAGAAAAAGGAATCTGATAGGGGAGGACAGGGGACTATAGAAGAAAGAGGAGGAGAAACCCAGAGGGAGTTGACAGGCTGGTGAGAAAAGGTAAAAAGTCAGAGAAGGGAAAAGAAGAAGGGAGCAGAGGGTGGAAATATTTTTACCAGAAGGAGAAATCAGGTTGGGAGCTAACAGACAGAATATGAGATGTATAGAATATTGCTCCTCCACCCTGAGGGTGCCCTCATCCTTGGTACAAGAGGAGGCCGTGGACCAACATGTCAGAACAGGAATGAGAATTGGAATTAAAATGTTTAGCCTCCAGGAAATTCTGTTTTTGGCAGATGGAGCGGAGGAACTCAATGAAACTGTCCCCAATTTACAACGGGTATCACCAATGTAGAGCAGGCCACATCGGGAGCACCAGACACAATAGACGGCCACAGTAGATTCACAGGTGAAGTGTTGCCTCACCTGGAAGGACTGTTTGTGGCCTGAATGGAGGCGAGGGAGGAGGTGTATGGGCAGGTGAAGCACTTTGGCTGCTTGCAGGGATATGTGCCAGGAGAAAAATTAGTGGGAAGGGATGAATGGACAAGGAAATCGTGGAGGGACCAATCCGTGCGGAAAGCAGAGAGGGGGGAGGTTGAGATATGTTTGGTGGTAGGATCTCTTTGGAGATGGCAGAAATTGCAGAGAATGATATGTTGGATGCAGAGGCTGATGCAGTGGTAGGTAAGGACAAGAGGAACTTTATTCCTGTTACGGTGACAGGAAGATGGGGTGAGTGTAGATGTTCAGTAAAAGGAGGGGTTGCAGGTGAGAACAGCATCAATAGTGGAGGGAGGGAAGCCCCATTCTTTGAAGAATGAAGCCACCTCTAATGTCTGGAATAGAAAACCATGTCCTGGGAACAGATGCAGTGGAGATGAAGAAACTAAGAAAAGCGAATAGCATTTTGAAGGAACTGAGAAAAGTACAATTTGGAACAGTTTTAATCTCTGCAGTTTCAAGCATTTAGGCTTGGTGATGCCAGAACTGACCAGGAGTAAAAATGAAACAATTTCACTGCCTTAACAAGTAGGAATTATGAAGAATTTGAAGTTATAATCATCTTGAAAGTTACAGTGAAAATGAAGATTTGGAGGATGTAATCACCTAAAGCATTATATGAAGGCAGTCCACTATCTGCACTAGGTGTCTGCACTAATTTTGTTCATTTACGGTCAATCAAATGAACATGGCAGAGGACTTCCTCTGTCGATAACTATTAGGAATTAATACACAGTTTTATAGTACTGTAGAGGTATTAGTAGTGTTCTACATTGTTCTGTATTTCATTTAAATACATAAATTGTTACTCAGTTAAATGGTAGTTTGTCTTTTTTATACCTTTTTAACTATTTCCATGAAACTTCAGCTAATTGGGCCAATTTGTCCCAATTAACCAGAATCCATTGAATTTGTATAACAATGTTAAAAATGTTATTAAACTGCTATAAATGAATAGCAATTAATCCCACTTTTGTTCTACATTGCTTGACTAGAGAATTGTCCCAGAAATTATTAACATATCAATCATGTAAATTTGTATTTAATTCATCACATTAGGAAAGTAAAACGTAACTATTTATTCAACACAGTTATGGTTTGTTGATCAAAGCCATCTGTATACTTGCAAGTGACAGACACTTCTTAGGAGTATCAGTCTTGCCATGAAAATTGCCTATATATTCACCCATGCCATTTGAGACTACTTTAATAATATAATTTCAAGTTAAACTGTAAAATATCATTAATTCAACAATTTTGATAAATTTTATCTTCTTAATCAATCCCATCATTTAGTATACTCTCCAAGAAATTGGCAATGGTATTATAGGGCACAACATTTTGTTGCCTCTCCAAGACTGAACTGACAGTAAATGAAAGTTGATGGTGTCTATAACTTACTCCTGGTAAATTGAAATCTTACTTTTTTCTGCATCTGGGTGAAACACCTGTAGCTCTTTTGTCTTCAACTCTAGAGTCATGTCCCTGATCTTATCCAAAGCTTCCTGTAGGTTAGCTTCCAGAGAACTTGCCCGTTCCTCTGCTCGCAAGGCACGCTGCTCTGCTTCTCTGCCAAAGTTATGATGAGAAGATAATTATCAAAAGGAATAAAAACTACAGTACCACCGCAGGTAATGAAGTATGGGAAAATGGTTTATAATAGTCATGACAGTTGATTTAAAAGGGACTTAAAGCCAGCATATCATTTGACCTCTGATTTGCTTAGTTGGCCTTTAGCAATGTGTACAAGCACACCAAGGTCTCTTTGAATATCAACACTATGTATTCTCAGATCACTAAACAAAAACTCAACTTTCTTGTTAATATACAGTGAAGTCCTGATGCAAGGTTAACACAGATGCCACTCAGATCATTAACCTCCTCCAGCAGATTATATAGCAAAGCTGCACAATAAACTGTTCATATAGAGTTGTTCAGGCTTTCATGCAATATTAACTGTTTACCTAATTATGGGAATATCTGACCAAGTAAATAGGATAATCCCTGATTCAATGCTTAATGTGATGCTGGCTGATGTCCAGACATTCAACATCCTACATGAGGCAAAAACAAAGTTCACAATTCCTGACCTGGATAAATACCAACAGTCATTACAGAATTATAATGCTTCAATTAGATTTTCTCACATTCCTCTAAATTTTAAAGAATATGGTTCCAGTCTATTTACTCTCTTCTCACATGGAAAACCCACAATTCCTGTATTTCTGCAATTCCTGCACGAACCTTCACCACATTCCTCGATGACAAACACATCCTTTCCTGGGTAAGCAGATCAAATTAGTGCACATACTCCAGGTGAAGCTCACCCAGCCTCTATACAAATACAATAAGATTTCCTTACTCCTGCATTCAAATCCTTTTGTAAAATAGCCTTTGTACTCTGATTGCATGGTTGACACAAACACTGGCCTTCAGCAACTTATGTCCAAGCACAGCAAGGTCACTTCGAGCAGCAACATTACCCAACATCTCATCGTTAACAAATGCTCTACTTTCCTACTAATATGAACCAGAGTGGATAAACTCACCATTATAACCCTTTGCTATGTTTTCACCCTATCAGCCAGCTATCTCATAGCTCTTAGCAACCTCTTTACATCCTCGTCCATACTCACAATCCCACCATTCTCAATATTATCAGCAAATTTGGAAATACGATATTTTGACCCCTCTGTCAATCATTGACAGGGTTTGAAAAGCTGGGGCCCAAGCAGCAGTCCATGTGGTACCTTAACATCATAACTTGTGAACCTAAGAACAAGAGTTTATTTCCATTCTTTTCTTTCTTTACAATAATCAATTCTCAATCCACATCAGTATATTATCCCCTATTCCACATGCACAAGTAAGAGCAAGAAGATCAGTGAAGTAGCAACAGAATAACATGACAAAGTGAGTAAACTGCAAAATAAACAATTGCTACTATTGCATTATTGGTTCTCACCCTCTGCAGGCCACCTTGGCTGAACAAAAGAGCACTTTCTGTAATAGACTAAGACTACTACGTTGCTCCAAACAGCGCTATATTGAGGTCATTCTTGCCCTCGGCCATTAGGCTGTATAATATAGCCGGGGTAGTGATCACCTTCCTCCTGTTAGACTGTTAGTAACATCCATTTAAGTTCTGTTTGCTACACCCTGGCATTGTGGACTCCTTGTGAAATACTGTGCAATACCACCATCACTTCTTACCTAGACGGTGTGAGGGTGCACCCATTACTGTTTAAACTTACAGTAATTCCTGCACTACCATCTTATCAGTAGAAATCTTGCAAATTTTGTAATCTTTGACTTGTAAATATTTTTCACCTTATTTTTAAGGCAACATATTTTATTCTTTCTGATTTCTCTTCCAATATTTGTATATCTGTATATTTGTAATGCTGCTGTGACACTGTAATTTCCTTTGGGATCAATAAGGTATCAATCTATCTATTCTTTCATTTCAAATTGCTTAATATAACATGAACCTCTCTCATTGAAGTCTTCACAGAATTTGACTGACATACAGCGCAGAAGTTGGCTATTCACACTATAAGGTACAATCACTCTATATAGTCATGCTTGTACCTGCTAGTTGAAAGAACCATCCATTTCTGACACCTCCCTTCACTTTTTCAATCTCCCCTATCTCTATCTCTGGAGTGAACTGTCAACCAACCTCTTTTATGAACCTATCGATTCTCACAGTTACCTTCACTATATTTCTCCAACCCTGTATCCTGTAGAAATGCTATTCTTATTTCTCAGCTCCGTCTGTCCCCAAGAGGTGGTTATCCTTTCCAGGACATCCGCTTTGCCTTCTTCCTTCAACAGGTTTTCCCTTCCTCAACTCTTAATGCTGCTCTCAGATGCATCTTCTCCATTTCCCAAACATTGGGACTCACCCCATCTTCCCACCAGCTTAACAGTGATCGAGTTCCTCAAGTCCTTCACCTACCATCACATTATTCTCTGCAACCTCTGCCATCTCCAAAGGGATCCTCCCACCAAACATATCTTTATTCTCCCCGTCTCTCCACTTTCTATGGAATCACTCCCTCCGTGATTCCCTTGTCCATTTGTCCCTCCCATTAATCTCCCTCCTGGCCCTTGTCCTTGCAAGCGGCCAAAGTGCCACACCGGTCCATTCACCTCCTCCCTCGCCTCCATTCAGGGCCCCAAACAGTCCTTCCAGCTGAGGCAATGCTTCAACTGCAAATCTGCTAGGGTCATCTATTGTGTCTAGTGCTCCCAGTGTGGCCTCCTCTACACTGGTGAGAACCATCATAAATTGCCTCATGGGGAGCACTGGACACAATAGATGACCGCAGCAGATTCATAGGTGAAGTATTGCCTCACCTCCCCATAAATTGGGTGACGGCTTCATCAAGCACCTCTGTTCCATCTGCCAAAAGCAGATCTTCCTGGTGGCAGAACATTTTAATTTTTATCCCCATTCCCATTTCAACTTGTTGATCCATGGCTTCCTCTTGTGCCATGACAAGACCACACTCAGGGAGGAGGAGCAACTCCTTATATTCCATCTGGGTGGCCTCCAACCCAATGGCATGGATATTGATTCCTCCTTCTGGTAAAAGAGTTTTCCCTCCACCTCCCATCTTGTTCTATTTTCCACTCTGGCCTCTCACCTCTTCTCACCTGCGTGTCCATTGTCCCTGGGTCCTTTCCACCTTCCCTTTCTCCTATGGTCCGTGCTCTTTTCCTTTCACATTCCCGCCTCTCCAGCCCTTTACCTTTCCCGCGCACATGGCTTCACCTATCACCTTCTAGCCATCTTCCTTCCCCTCCCCCCCACCTTTTTACTCTGGCATCTTCCCCCTGAAGAAGGGTCTTAGCCCAACTGATTAATTATTTCCGTAGGTGCTGCTTGCCCTGCTGAGTTCCTCCAGCATTTTGTGTGTGTTGCTTTGGATTTCCAGCATCTGCAAAATTTCTCGCTTTATCCATTTATTCACATATTTTTGTCCTTCCATTCTCCTGCCCTAAAAGTTTTCCTTTTCAAGAACTTAACCAGTTCTCTTTTGAAATGTACTATTGACCGTTTATTCACCATCTTTTCAGCAACTACTTTCTACACTGTAACAATTGCAGAATTCAAATAACATTGGCTATTTCTCTTCCAGTCTATTACCAACCAACTTAAATCTGGACTATTTGGTTGCCAACTTACTTCTGTGGTAAAATTACTTCTTCTAATTTAATCTACCAAACCCCTTCATTAATTTGAATATTTCTCCAAAGTATCTGCCTAACATTCTGTGCTAAAAGGAGAATAAACCCAGTTTCTCTAACCTCATCATACAGCTAAGGTGCTTCCTCCTGGCATTCTTCGAGTAAACCTCCTCACCATCCACTCCAAAGCATTCCAGTACTTTGGCAACACCTCTGCATCTAAAGAAGATTAGGATATGTAGACTGATTTTTTTTTCCTTAATACGATGCTTACATCACCAAGATGTAGAACCAGCAGAGTACGGCCAACTGATCAGGTACGTTCACTTTTTTGATCATGTTTGAGGTTACAAGGAGCTGCATTCTAGGCAATTAAACCAAATTATGAAACTCAGGGAAGCCTCCAAAATCACTACTTACTAAGATTGTATTAAACCCATAAGAAATCCATTACCCTAACACATATTAGTCAAATATTTACTATGAGTATGTGTTTGTCAGAAATATATATGACTGTGCTGAAATGCAGTGACACCTGAAATAATGGATTAGATACCACCAGTATTGCAAACAAATTTAGCAAGTTTTTAAATTGAATTAAGAAGCATAAATAGCTACTCACATGAGCTGTTTCTGTAACACTCCCACTTCAACCAGTGCCTCATAATTCCTCATTGCCTTGGGCTTCACAGGTAGAACAACATCAAAATCAGTCTGCAATCAAACGTTTACGTTTTAGATTAGGAGTGGAACGACTGGACAAGCTTCAGTTGGTGACAATCGTCTGGAATGTAAAGCAAAGATATCACCCATTCCGCAGGCAGATTTTGCTATAAGTGCATGACTCCGATATTCAACGCTCAATTTGCCAGGTATAACTTTCTGCCAATTTTAAAATATGTTTGTGTGCACTTCCGCTCTCAATTGTTTTTTCACTAAGTGCACATTTGAATTTGCAATCTTACGAAGATCAGAAGAACTCAAACTGTTTTTTGATAATATCTTTATGGTGTGGGTTTCACATTTATTAATTATGTGAATTGACTGATAGTTTCACAGTGGCCAGTAACAGACAGATTCCAATCACAGTAATGTAGATCTATTTATGTAATATTCCAGACCACTGCTAATGACACTGCATGAGAGAACAGAATAGAATCTGGAACACAAGTTGGGAGTGAAAGGTATGAAGTATGTGTTGTTGCAGCTGGCTACTTCTGAGAGCAGCTGGGTAAGAATTTTAAATTGTTAAAGTGCTTCAGTGTGACGGCATGGAGCCAATGTACTCCACAGGGTGAGCTTTGAAAATGTTACCATCATCACCGCATTATTGATCAGAAACATTGTAAAACATTCTCTGATTACTACTGCCCACTTTAAATAGGACCTTCTTTTTTTAATATTGAGTGGATTCCGGTTAATTGGGATACATTGGGACCAGTTCATTTTGGCCCAATTGAGTGGCTGCCTAAATTAGTCAAAGTTTAATCAAAATAGTTCAAAAGGTATAAAAACAGAAAAACAGACAAACTACTGGTTAACTGAGTAAGAAATGATGTTTTTAAAAGAAATACAGAACAATTTAGAACACTACCAATACTACTGGTGGTTGTCCATCATTTCTAACAATGCCAGGAAACCTGTGTGGGAGAGTTTTTAAAGTGGAAAAGCTTTTGCACTGAGACAGTGCTTCTCTCTCGACCTCGGAAGTCTGGGTCAAATGCTACAAGTGGATGTTATATCTGGATTCTTCCCTGGTTACAGTAGATGACCATGACTCGTGATCCCCTTGCTCTCCATGTAGTGTTGCAGAACCATCTTCCTGGCCATTGGATCTGATCCACTCAGTCTGCCGGAGCTGACTTTGAGTGCCAGGACAGGCATGTCCCTACCTCACCATGGTAACGAGAACTGCTGGCTACCCTCACCTGGTTTAGCCCGCCTGTCAAAGTTGTGTACCGGGGTGTGGCCACTATCACATGCAAACAGCTACTTGGAGCCACAGGTGAGACCTGAGTGTCTGGTGGGGACCAAAAGTAGCATTCAAGATGTTGTTGAGACCTACAAATTCTTCATAGTTTCTAATTTGTTGAGGTGGTGAAATCATTTCCTTTTCACTCCCGGCTGTTACTGGCATTTCCAAATCTGAATGCTTGAAACCACAGTGAGCAAAACGGTTCTGAATTGTCTTACTGCTTATTCCTCACCAATTATCAGTGACAAAAATCACTGGTTTTTGAACACAAACCCACACAACTGATGGGCTAAGCACTGTGTGTCTAATGGCCACACAAGTGCACGCGACTGATGGTAGTTAGAAACTGTTCGGCAACAGTCTCCTGTCACAATTAAGCAGCTTAGTATCCCAAATAAATGAAGAGCTATTTTTTTTCACTTAGTTTTTATTCTTTAAGAGTTGCCCCAAATAAGCAGCTGCCCAATTAACCAATGGCCCAATTAGCCAGAATTCACTGTAGCTGATGGCTGGCTGAAATACGTCAAGGGGAGAACGCTGTTAACTTACTTGAAATTCAATAGATTGGGAGAAAAATATATTTCTTCATAAAATGTTCACTGTGTAGAACTCACAAAGCTGATGATAATATTGTGATTTGCTAGCTCAGCTTGCTTCACTTTATCTTTCCCTGGCTACACATTCATTAATAGTTAAAAATAAAGAGTACGGCTGCATAAATTGAAGCCATCAGCTACCTGTAACGTTAGAGTTCCTTCAGCACAGGATTGCAACAGTACGAGGAACCCCAACGCCATATTCTGAAGAAAAGTGTGCAGCAGTTCTGCAACAACGTGAGTACATAAAATGCTAGACCCAAACTAGCATTTACTAAAGCAAATGCACATCCTGCAGTACATTTTGTAATAGTCATAAAGTATATTTCTTACCATGAAATTCATTAGGGTTAATCTGATTAGTTGTGTGAGTTGAGTGATAAATGCTGAACAAATTACTGCAGCAGCAATATTTTTAATTGAAGTACAACACAATCATGGCATTAATTTAGCATGCCGTCTTCAATTCTGGCAAAGCAACTGTGTTCAAAATAAAAATAAAGTCAGTTTGGACTATTCTTTTAAACTGTAATACAGGGTTTGCACCTGTGACAGCTCATTAAGAAAGTATGATATAAAAATGAAGATATTCAGAAAGTTTGGTCAAATGGGTCATAGTATTAGCATACTTTTCTGTATTGAGCATACATATTAATTATTGCTTTACCTTCTCAACTGGCAGGGGAGTTTCTTTCAAGTCTATCTCATAGATGTTAGTATCTTCACCAATATATGTTATAGTAGATTTAGATGGGCTCTGAAAGTCTTTAATTTCCATTATTCCAAAACTTGTACCCTGTATGAATTAAGATAGTGTTAGAATGCAGGATTTCTGTTCAAAATTTTGCTACAGAGTGAAAAGGCTATAAAAATATGCAATAAATTAACTATTGAAAAACTTCAGTTTGTTTAATGCCAATCTAATTTGAAAAGTATTGTAAATAGAACAAGAGCATTCATTTTATTTGTACATTTGAAAATGAATTCAAAAGCCAAGCAAAAAATGAAAGGTTATGAAGAGTTGAACTAGTATTCAAAATAGATGGAAAGGGCCGGATAAAAGTTCATTCTCTACTTTCTACACTTGAATCTATTGTAAAAGCCAAGACAAACTGAAGAACTAATTGGTCAGAAAACAAAATAAATTCGCACTTTAACAACCAGAAACAGAATTCTTAATATCAGGTCGTGAACTAAAGGAAAAGGCAGCAGAATTGATGTGATTGTTTTGAAGGAAGAAGTGTATTAGCTTTCACCCTGTTTGATCATCCAAGGAATGGGTGTTTTGTTATTGTTCATGTTTTCTTTGAACTATTTTTGAATTAAGCGCAATAGGATATTATAAATGCTATATGTCAATAAGTAATGTTTACTTCTTTCGAGGGAAGCCTAGCGTTTACCATAATGCTATTACAGCGCCATAGACCCTGGTTCCATTCCTGCTGCTGTCTGCTATGACTGTGTGGGTTTCCTCCGAGAGCTCAGAGATGTACAGGTCACGTCAGTGTAATTGGTTGGCATGTGCTCTTTGGGCCAGAAGGGCCTGTTACTGTGATGCACCTCTAAATAAAACGTAATAAAGGCAGTACACAAAAGATAGTAGGACCGGGGCGACCTTACATGCATAAACCAATAAGGAAGGCTCAGATATAGTGCACAATAAAAGGTGCATGATCTGAACTCCCTGAGGATGAACTGCAGAGTCCAATCCTGCTGGGTTCCCTGATATTCCAGCTCCCAGGTCCTAAGGCCCAACTACACCTGGCACAGGAATCATAAGCCATTGACTTCAATAGATTCAGGAGGCTGAGGAGAAGAAAGGCACACTTTAATTTAAATTATTTATGTTTTAGGTTTCTTTCTGTTTTACCTAAATATATTTATTACAAAATAATACTGATATTACATAATTTTAATGGCTTGTGAATGCTAGTCCTGATATTACTCAAGCCACGTCACTTCAGGGATGCAAGACAGGCCTTCCATGTCCAGTCAAAACAACTTCAAGTGCAGGGAGGCCACAGACAGCAGCCCAAGGCAGCAAATATACAGTATAGTCATACACAAAGGTTTAAAGATTAGCTTCAGAAACATAGATAACCTACAGCACGATATAGACCCTTACAGTTGTGCGGAACATGTCCATACCTTAGAGATTACTAGGCTTACCCATAGCTCTCTATTTTTCTAAGCTCCATGTACCTATCCAAAAGACTCTTAAAAGACTCTATCGTATCTGTCTCCGTCACCAGCACCAGCAACTATTCCACGCACTCGCCACTCTCTGCATAAAAATCTTACCCCTGCCATCTCCTCTGTACCTACTTCCAAGCACCTTAAACCTGTGCCGTCTTGTGGCAGCCATTTCAGCCCTGGGAAAAAGCCTCCGACTATCCACACGATCAATGCCTCTCATCATCTCATACACCTCTATCAGGTCACCTCTTATCCTCCATCGCTCCAAGAAGAAAAGACCGAGTTCACTCAACCTGTTTTCATAAGGCATGCTCCCCAATCCAGGCAACGTCCTTGTAAATCTCCTCTGCACCCTTTCTATGGTTTTCACATCCTTCCTGTAGTAAGATGACCAGAACTGAGCACAGTACTCCAAGTGGGGTCTGACCAGGGTCCTATATAGCTGCAACATTACCTCTCAGCTCCTAAACTCAATCCCACGATTGATGAAGGCCAATACACTATATGCCTTCTTAACCACAGAGTCAACCTGTGCAGCTGCTTTGAGTGTCCTATGGACTCTGACTCCAAGATCCCTCTGATCCTCCACACTGCCAAGAGTCTTACCATTAATACTATATTCTGCCATCATATTTGACCTACCAAAATGAATCACTTCACACTTATCTGGGTTGAACTCCATCTGCCACTTCTCAGCCCAGTTTTGCATCCTATCAATGTCCCACTGTAACCTCTGACAGCCCTCCACACTATCCACACACCCGCAACCTTTGTGTCATCAGCAAATTTACTAAACCATCCCTCCACTTCCTTATCCATGTCATTTATAAAAATCATGAAGAGAAGGGGTCCCACAACAGATCCCTGAGGCACACCACTGGTCACTGACCTCCATGCAGAATGTGACCCGTCTACAAACACCCTTTGCCTTTTTTACTTGCTACATGTACATCAAAACACACAGTGAGATATGCTGTTTGTGTCAACAACCAACACACTCAGAGGTCTGTGGTGAGAGAAGTCCGCAAATGTTGTCACACTTCCGGTGGCAACATAGCATGCCCACAACTTATTAACCTTACCCTAACCATCTGTCTTTGGAATTAGGGAGGAAACATGAGTAAATGCACACAGTCATGGGAAAAATATACAAGCTCTTACTGGCTGGTGTTTATTTTATTGCCTTTGCTATTTCCAATAAACATGATCAACGATAATAGTTTCTTCTTTTCAGTGAGTAAGCCATATCTGTAAAATTCATTGTTGTCTGAATCAAACACAAGAAAGATTTTGAAGGTCATATGTTTAGATATTTCACCTAAGAGATGATCACCAGCAAAGCAGGTGCTTGTGGTTTGACATTACCTCATCATCTACAGTTCTCTTAGCTCCATCTGTGCATTCAGGCTGTGGAGTTTTTCTGATATCTGTAGCGTCCTCAACTTGCACAGTAGCAGATGTCTGCAGTTTGAGGTAAGAAATACGGGCATTCTCACTGACTGACTGACACTGACAACTACATTGCAGAGAGTGACATAGCAAAACTGTAAGATTTACGTTAATCATTCAGGAAACGTGTTCGTGAGTTCAATTCAAACTGAAAATAAACTTAGCAGAGGGGACTTCTTGACAGCCAATTTATTCACTAATTTCAAAGCCTTGGTAATATAAAACTTTCAGAGAGAGGAAAGTTTTAAAGCCATAAGGCAAATGTTTTAATGTTTCAAATTGGTTTTTTATTGTGAATTTTAACTTAAATATCTCATTGCTTAAAATCATATCAAAAATTTTTTACTTCATTAGAGTTAAAATCAGCCACAAATAAGAGCAAGTCATTCGATTATTCCTAACCAATCAATTACAGCACATGGTCAGAGAAAACCAAATGCCAATCCAAGAAGAACTAAAAACATAAAGAGACGAGGTGCAAACCAGCTGTGACCAATAAATACAGCATAGTAAATTGAAAGTGGTGCAAAATTTGCTGCCTAAACAAAGTATGAATGGAGATTAGCACATTGGGTAGCAATGTTACATCTATCACAATTATTGTATACTCTTCTGAGAGAGCCAAATTTACGCCAGCTTCAGATTCCTCAGAGGAGCCCAATTCCTGTGACATAGGAGGAAGTGGGACAGAATAAATATAAAACAGCAATCTCATCAGTTGGTTCAGTATAAACTTATTAAACACATGATCACTGAAAAAACAAATAATACTGTGATCACCATCATTAATTTATGTAAATCAATTCAAGTTGACAACATGATATTAAAGAGCTTCCTCTGTGCAACATCTGCAAATCAAAAAATAACCTACAAGATAAAAGCTGTCAAAGCTGTGATAATTGTTTTTACTGCAGTAAATTCTCTGAAAGATTCTCCAGTTTGCTGCTTGCTGTGCCTTTTGTTTCAGAAAGTCCTAAAAGCATCTAAAAAGTATGAGGAGGAGGAGTACGGTAATTATGACCAGATAAACCCTTGGACCTGCTCTGCCTTGCAGCAAATGCATGGCTGAACTTTGCACAAACTTCGCTTTCCTGACTTATGCCAATATGCCTTCATTTTATCAATGCCTTCTCTGGGATGATCCTTCTTTTCTCTCTTGATACTGGTAGATAATTTAGGTGGATTTTTCTACACCAAAGAATGGAATATATTTAGAGAGCTTATCTTTATTTTTTGATTACATGTTGCTGAATACTTGTGTTTTCTTGATCATTATACTGGTAAAAGCAATGAATAGTAACAACAGAGAATGGCAAGATTACATCAAACATCCTGTTCAAGTTGAGTTATTTCAATATAGCTGAAGAACATACTTTCTTTGGTGAAGCCATGTCATATTGTACTCTCACTATAGGTTTACATAATTACAGCAAAGCCTTCTTATTCTTCCATTCCAAATTCCTTTTAATAAATATTAACATACATTTGTCTTTTTTAAGTGATTTGAGTACACGGACATCCAAATCCCCCCCAAATAATCCCCAAGATTAAAAAGCATTGACCCGAAACGTTCTGTTCTCCCTCCAGAGAAGCTGCCTGATCTGCTGAGTGTCTCAGATTCTTCTCTTCCTGTTTCAGATTCCCAGTATCTGTGGTTTGTTGCTTCATTTACCAGACATTCAGGAACTTATTTTCCATTTTCCTTCTAAAATGGCCGTTTTCACACACACTTGCATTAGACTTTATATGCCTCCAACTTTTACCATCATTTAGCCTATTTTTAATCTCCTTGTTGTCTATTTTATTCTTGGTATTTACTTTTCTACCAAGCTTTGTATGAGCAACATGTGGAAATATACATTGCACATAACCACCTTAACCAAGTCAAATTGAAAAAGATTGTAAGACCCTTGCCAATACAAACAGCTTTCACCCTGAAAATGATCCATCCATTTTCTTCTAAACTTGACCTGGCCAGAGTACAGGCCTAGGCAGTTTAATTTTTCCTCATATGGTAAACCCACTATCCTTTTTTTGGGATTTCCCTTAATTACATTTGGCCAATAACCCCCTAAACCCTTCCTATCCATGTACCTGTTCAAGTATATTTTAAATATCGCAGTTGTACCCGTATCTACCACTTCCCCTGCCAGCTCATCTGATTTCCTCACCACTTTTTGTGTGACAAATCTTGCCCCTTAGGTTCCTTTTAAATCTTTCCCCTCGCACCTTAAACCTTTGCTCCTTCCCATCAGACTCTATCTACCCTGGGAAAAAATTGACAATACAACATACTTCATGATTTTATAAACCTCACCTTCTTCGGTCCAGGGAAAAGAGCACCTGTCTATCTAGTCTCACCATATAATTCAAGCCTTTCAGTGCCAGCAACATCCTTGTGAATCTTTTTTTAAACCTCTCTAGTTTAGTCACATCCTCACCAACTTCTTGGAAGCTGCAACATGACATCCCAATTGTTTTAAAAAATCATGAAATGTCCATAAAATTAAAGAAGGTCAAATTCCCAATATAGATCAAACAAGAAGTTTGACATTTCCATTAATTATCGTAGAATACTGACTGCAATCACGTAGACTGGGGAAGCCATGCCAAGGCTGATGGAATCGCTATTGAAAGCCATCAGAAAATCCATTTGAACCAGAAAACAGAGTACGCTCCAGCCTCTCAAAACTGTGAGAGTTCCTGCACCTGCTGAGTCCCTCCAGCCTTTTGTGATGGTTGCTCTGGATTTCCAGCATCTGCAGAATCTCTTGAGTTTATACTTTCACTTCCTTGCTTTTCATGAATCTATCCAACTCTGCCCCAAAAAATATGCAGAGGTTCCACTTTCACTGTCCTCTGAGGGAGTGAGTTCTAAAGACATGAACATCCCAAAGGAAGATTTTTATCTCAACCCTCTGTTAAATCAGCAACACAGTGCAATTTGCCTATGACTGAAACAGGTTTACAGCGGGCACCTTCTCCCTGGCTCCACGCTCATCCCTGGAGTATCTGGGCAGTGAAGACTACTATGTCAGACTATTGTTTATTGACTATGGCTTTGCCTTCAATACTATAATTTCAAGCTAACCTATCTCCAAACTCTGAATCCTAAGAGTCACAGCTTTCCCCTGCAACTGAATCTTTAACTTCCTGACCAACAGAGCATAATCAGTAGGTCTAGGCAGCAACAGCTCCGCCATGATTATTCTCAACACTTGTGCTCCACAACGATGCATCCTCAGCTCCCCACTCTACTCCCTGTACACTCGCGACTTTGGCCAAAGTCTGTTCTAACTCCATCGACAAGTTTGCAGATGAGACCACCATTAGGCTATATCTCAAATAACAATGAGTCAGAGTAGAGGAAGGAGGTAGAGAGCTCAGTTTCATGACAACAACGTCTCCCTCAATGTCAATAAAACTAAAGAACTAGTCATTGACGTCAGGAAAGGAGACAGTGTGCATGCCCTTATCTACATCAATGGCTTTGAAGTTAAGAGGGTTGAAAGCTTCACATTTCTAGGAATGAACATGACCAATATCCTGTCCTGGTCAAATGATGTAAACGCCATAGCCAAGAAAGATTGTCAACACATTGATTTCCTCAGGAGGATAAAGAAATTTGACAAGTCCTTTTTTCCCCTCGATGCTCTGTGTAGTGATTTGATCTGTATGAACAGTATGCAAGACAAGCTTGTCACCGTATCTTGGTACATGTGACAATAATAAATTAATACAATAAAACTCTAAGTCCCTGAAGTTCTTAGATTCTCCCACAAAAGGAAACATCTCCTCTATATCCACCCTTTTAAAACTGTCAGGGTCTTATTGTACATGTTTCAATCAAGTCACTTCACACTCTTCTAACCTTCTTTGCATTGCCTCTGACATTTTTATTCAAATAATGAGACCAGCAATGAGCATTTCTCCAGATGTGGTCTTGCTAGTGTCTCATATAGCTGAAGCATAACATCCCTATATTTATATTCAATTCCTTTTGCAACAAATAATAACATTATGATAGCCTTCCACTTTATTGCTGTATCATTCATTCAAGTACGATAATTGTTTTGTTATTCATTATTCAACTATGTATGATTCTTTCCTTAACTTTTCAGCTGAAACATAACAAAATCAATATAAAGAAAATGTATATGTGAGATGAGCATGTTATATAGAGATGTAAAATTCATAGCAATTATTCTGTGTCCTCCTGAGACTTCCGAACTTACTTCAGCTTTCACGTCCTCAATGATTTTCAAGTTCTGCAACAGAGGAAGTGAGGGAAATTAATAAGATTAACTGGTGGAAGATTAAAGAAAAAAACAACATGCATTATTACAAAGAAAAGAAACAATAATTACCAATATTATTTCTTGTACATCAATTCAATCTTTCAGCAGGATATGAAAGAAGGAATTACCTCTGTACCGCATCTGTAAATCAACAAAAGCTTTGCAGAACAACCTTTGGAACTGAAACCGCGAAGATCATTTGCACTACAGCATCTAAACAAAGACCGTGAAAGATTCTGTAGTAATTATAGGAATTTATTGCTTGCAGCCCCTGTTGTATTATATTCATAAGAAAAAGATGTAACTAGCTCAGACGCTCCCTTAAGCCTGCTCTGCCATTTAGTAAGAATGAGGCTGTTCCTTTACATAAACTCTAAGTTAGTGGCTTATCTTCCTAACACCTTAATTTTCTTAATGATGTCCCTGGAATGAATTTATATTGGAAAAGGAAATGAATAACAACCATACAAAATAACAGGATTATATCCATTACTCCATTCATTCAAATGGGAGCAAATGATCATTCTTTGACTCGTCACTTTGTGCAGTACACTTACTCGTTAATGCAAACATCTAATCAGTCAAACGTGGCAGCAACATGATACGTGAGAGCATGCAGGCGTGGTCAAGAGACCAAACATCAGAATGGGGGAGAAGTGTAATCTAAATGACTTTGACTCTGCAATGATTGTTGGTGCCAGACAGGGTGGTTTAAGTATCTCAGAAACTGCTAATCTCTTGGGATTTTCATGCACAACAGTCTCTAGAGTTTACAGAGAATGGTGTGAAAAACAGAAAGTATCCAGTGAGTGGCAGTTCTGTGGTGAAAATGCCTTGTTAATGAGAGAGGTCAGAGAAGAATAGTTCAAGCCATTAGGAAGGCAACCATAACTCAAATGACCATGCATTATAACAGAGGTGTAGAACCTCTGACACACAACACACTGAATCTTGAAATGGAAGGACCATTTCAAGCAGCAGTAGACCATGAACGTGCAGAAATACACTCAGTGACCACCTTATTAGGTACCTCCTTGTATCTAATAAAATGGCCACTGAGTGTATGTTTCATGTACAGATTTCTCTGTAAACTTTTGTGTAATATCCTCAAAGAGCTCAGGCAAATTCAGCAAAAAAAAATTCCTAAGCTTAGGGAGCCTCAGGTTTGGGGAAATCACGGTGAGCTTTTGCGAAATTCTTGATGAACAGAAGGATCAACTACTGTAAGATGAAAGCACAATTGAATAATTGAGCAATGAGGGAAGAAAGTAGACATGGGCATTTTAGATTCAAGAATCAGGATATGGAAATCTGCAAGTCCATATAACTGAATGATTGTGAAGAATGTTCTGTGATCCCACCAAAGACTTGCTTGTAACAATAAACAGAATGCTGGAAGAATTCAGTGGAGATAAAAGGTGTAAGTCAATACATTTACATCAAGCCCCAGCATCAGGACAAAAAGAACAAGTAGCAGGGAAGAGACTGCTGGGTGATGGGTCAAAGCAGATGGGGAAGGGATGATGACTGGATAAAATTTGGTGGGGGAAGGATGGGAAATAATAAATTGAAAAGAAAATAAAGTGGACAGAAGAATGAATGTAGGAGAGTGAACTGGATGTGTGGGTTACCCAAAACCGAAAAATTAAATGTTTATACCACTGAGTTATATCATAAGCTATCCAAACTCAATATGAACTGTTGTTCTTCCTATTTGTATTTGGCCACTTCAGCAAAAATGGCTGAGCATAGACAGATCAGTGCAGCATTGGGATCATCATCATTTTGTGACATGCTGTATGACATGGGCGATCATGGTCTTTCCATGTCCATGACTGTTCTTGGCAAATCTTTCTGCAGAAGTGGCTTGCCATTACCTTCTTGTGAGCAGTGTCTTTACAAGATGGATGACCCCTGCCATTATCAACACTCTTCAGAGATTGCCTGCCTGGTGTCAGTGGTCATCTAACTACTGCTAGGCTTTAGATGTTTTAGAAAATACAGGGAAGGAGGCAAAAGAGGTGGGGGCATGACACTGTTGATCAGAGATAGTGTCACGGTTGCAGAAAAGGAGGAAGACGTGGAGGGATTGTGTACGGAGTCTCTGTGGGTGAAAGTTTGGAACAGGAAGGGGTCAATAACTCTACTGGGTGTTTTTAATAGACCACCGAATAGTAACAAGGACATCGAGGAGCAGATAGGGAGACAGATTCTGGAAAGGTGTAATAATAGCGGGGTTGTCGTGGTGGGAGATTTTAATCTCCCAATTATCGATTGGCATGTCCCTAGAGCATGGAGTTTGTTAGGTGTGTTCACTAAGGTTTCTTGATACAATATGTAGATAAGCCTACAAAAGGAGAGGCTGTACTTGATCTGGTATTGGAAAATGAACCTGGTCAGGTGTCAGGTCTCTCAGTGGGAGAGCATTTTGGAGATAGTGATCACAATTCTATCTCCTTTACCATAGTATTGGAGAGGGATAGAAACAGACAAGTTAGGAAAGTGTTTAATTGGAACAAGAGGAAATATGAGGCTATTAGGCAAGAACTTGGAAGCATAAATTGGGAACAGATGTTTTCAGGGAAACGTACGGAAGAAATGTGGCAAATGTTCAGGGGATATTTGCATGGAGTTCTGCATAGATACAATACAATGAGACAGGGAAAGGATGGTAGGATACCGGAACCATGGTGTACAAAGGCTGTTGTAAATCAAGTCAAGAAGAAAAGAACTTACAAGAGGTTCAAAAAACTGGGTAATGATAGAGATCTAGAAGATTATAAGACTAGCAGGAAGGAGCCTAAGAATGAAATTAGGAGAGCCTGAAGGGGCTATGAGAAGGCCTTGGTGGACAGGATTAAGAAAAACAATAAGGCATTCTACAAACAAAAATACAAAATGCTGGCAGAACTCAGCAGGCCAGACAGCATCTATGGGAGGAGGTAGTGACGATGTTTCGGGCCGAAACCCTTCATCAGGAGTGAAGTAACATGGGATGGTCGAGGGGGGATAAGAAGTGGGGGGAAGGATAAAGTAGAGAGCTAGGAAGTGATAGGCTGGAGGGAAATGGGCTAGGGAGAAGGTGGAGAATTATGGGAAATAAAAGAGAAAGAAAGGTAGGGCTGGGGGGGAGATTGCAGTGAGGGGGGAAAAAAGAGAGAGAAAGAGAACCTGACTAAAATAATAGATAGGGATGGGGGTAAGGGGGGGGGCAGGGGTATCAATGGAGGTCTGTGAGTTGGATGTTCATGCCAGCAGGTAAGAGGCTACCTAGGTGGGAGATAAGGTATTGCTCCATCGACCTGCGTGTGGCCTCATCTTGACGGTAGAGGAGGCCATGGACAGACATGTCGGAATGGGAGTGGTCTGTGGAATTGAAGTGTGTGGCCACAGGGAGATCCCGCCACTGCTGGAGGACCGAGCGCCGGTGTTCGGCAAAATGGTCTCCCAGTCTGCGGTGGGTCTCCCCAATGTATAAATGGCCACATCGGGAGCACCGGATACAGTATATCAGCCCAGTTGACTCGCAGGTGAAGTGGTGCCTCACCTGAAAGGACTGTCTGGGGCCTAGGATGGTGGTGAGGGAAGAAGTGTGGGGGCAGGTGTAGCACTTCTTCCGTTTGCAGGGAGAAGTGCCGGGAGGGAGATCGGTGGGGAGAGATGGGGGGGGGGGATGAATGGACAAGGGAGTCGCGTAGGGAGCGATCCCTGCGGAAAGCCGAGAGTGAGGGGGAGGGGAAGATGTGGTTGGTGGAGGGATCACGTAGGAGGTGGCGGAAGTTACGGAGGATTATGCGTTGGATCTGTAGGCTGGTAGGGTGATAGGTGAGGACCAGGGAGTCTCTATCCCTGGTGGGCTGGCGGGGGGATGGGGTGAGGGCAGAGGTGCGTGAAATACGGGAGATGCGATGGAGGGCAGAGTTGATAGTGGACGAAGGGAAGCCCCTTTCTTTAAAAAAGAAAGACATCTCCTTTGTCCTAGAATGATAGGCCTCATCCTGAGAGCAGATGCGGTGGAGGCGGAGGAATTGAGAGAAAGGGATAGCATTTTTGCAGGAGACAGGGTGGGAGGAGGAATAGTCTAGGTAGCTGTGGGAGTCTGTAGGTTTGTAGTAGACGTCGGTGGATAGACGTCGGGGGAGACCCGCTGCAGACTGGGAGACCGCTTCGCCGAACACTGGCGCTCAGTCCTCCAGCAGTGGCGGGATCTCCCTGTGGCCGCACACTTCAATTCCACAGACCACTCCCACTCCAACATGTCTGTCCATGGCCTCCTCTACCGTCAAGATGAGGCCACACGCAGGTCGATGGAGCAATACCTTATCTCCCGCCTAGGTAGCCTCTTACCTGCTGGCATGAACATCCAACTCACAGACCTCCATTGATACCCCTTCCCCCCCACCCTTACCCCATCCCTATCTATTATTTTAGTCTGGTTCTCTTTCTCTCTCTTTTTTCTCTTTCTCTCTCTTTTTCCCCCCTCACTATAATCTCCCCCCAGCCCTACCTTTCTTTCTCTTTTATTTCCCATAATTTTCCACCTTCCCTCTAGCCCATTTCCCTCCAGCCTATCACTTCCTAGCTCTCTACTTTATCCCTCCCCCCACTTCTTATTCCCCCCTCGACCATCCTATGTTACTTCACTCCTGATGAAGGGTATCGCCCCGAAACATCGTCACTACCTCCTCCCATAGATGCTGCCTGGCCTGCTGAGTTCTGCCAGCATTTTGTGTTTTTATTTATTTCCAGCATCTGCAGATTCACTCGTGTTGCCAAGGCATTCTGCAAGTATGTGAAGAGCAAGAGGATTAAGACGTGAGAGAATAGGTCTAATCAAGTGTAACAGTGGAAAAGTGTGTATGGAACCGGAGGAGATAGCAGAGGTATTTAATTAGTACTTTGCTTCAGTATTCACTATGGAAAAGGATCTTGGTGATTGTAGGGATGACTTCAGCAGACTGAAAAGCTTGAGCATGTAGATATTAAGAAAGAGGATGTGCCAGAGCTTTTAAAAAGCATCAAGTTGGATAAGTCTCTGGGACCGGATGAGATGTACCTCAGGCTACGGTGGGAGGCAAGGGAAGAGATTGTTGAGACTCTGGTGAAGATCTTTGCTTCATCAATGGGGACAGGAGAGGTTCTGGAAGATGGAGGGTTGCGGTTGTTGTTCCATTATTTAAGAAAGGGAGTAGAGATAGCCCAGGAAATTATAGACCAGTGAGTCTTACTTCAGTGGTTGGTAAGTTGATGGAGAAGATCCTGAAAAGCAGGATTTATGAATATTTGGAGAGGCATAATATGATTAGGAATACTGTAGTCAGCATGGCTTTGTCAAAGGCAGGTCGTGCCTTACGAGCTTGATTGAATTTTTTGAAGATGTGACCAAACACATTGATGAAGGTAGAGCAGTAGATGTAGTGTATATGGATTTCAGTAAGGCATTTGACAAGGTACCCCAGGTAAGGCTTATTGAGAAAGTAAGGAGGCATGGGATCCAAGGGGATCTTGCTTTGTGGATCCAGAACTGGCTTGCCCACAAAAGGCAAAGAGTGGTTGTAGACAGGTCATATTCTGCATGGAGGTCGGTGACCAGTGGTGTGCTTCAGGAATCTGTTCTGGGACCCCTATTCTTCGTGATTTTTATAAATGACCTGGATGAGGAAGTGGAAGGATAGGTTAGTAAGTATGCTGATGACACAGAAGTTGAAGGTGTTGTGGATAGTATGGAGGGCTGTCAGAGATTACAACGGGACATTGATAGGATGCAAAGCTGGGCTGAGAAGTAGCAGATGGAGTTCAACCCAGATAAGTGTGAAGTGGTTCATTTTGGTAGGTCAAATATAATGTCAGAATATAGTATTAATGGTCAGACTCTTGGCAGTGTGGAGGATCAGAGGGATCTTGGGGTCTGAGTCCATAGAACACTCAAAGCTGCTACGCAGGTTGACTCTGTGGTTAAGGAAGCATACAGTGCATTGGTCTTCATCAATCATGAGACTGAGTTTAGGAGCTGAAAAGTAATGTTGCAGCTATATAGGACCCTGGTCAGACCCCACTTGGAGTACTGTGCTCGGTTCTGGTCACCTCACTACAGGAAGGATGTGGAAGCCATAGAAAGGGTGCAGAGGAGATTTACAAGGATATTGCCTGGATTGGGGAGCATGCCTTATGAGAATAGATTGAGTGAACTCGGCCTTTTTTCCTTGGAGCGACTGAGGATGAGAGGTGATCTGATAGAGGTGTACAAGATAACGAGAGGCATTAATTACATGGATAGTTAGAGGCTTTTTCCCAGGGCTGAAATGGCTAGCATGAGAGAGCACAGTTTTATGGTGCTTGGAAATAGATACAGAGGAGATGTCAGGTGTAAGTTTTTTTATGCAGAGAGTGGTGAGTGCGTGGAATAGGCTGCCAGCAACAGTGGCGGAGACGGATACAATAGGGCCTTTTAAGGGACTCCTGGACAGGTACATGGAGCTCAGAAAAATATGTGTAACCATAGGTAATTTCTACGGTAAGGACATGTTCAGCACAGCTTTGTGGGCTGAAGGACCTGTATTGTGCTGCAGGTTTTCTATGTTTCTACGTTTCTAACCAGGACTTGTGATTTGCACCAGCTGCTCATATGACCATCCACTACCTGATCCCATGGCTTCACATGACCCTGAATTGGGGTGCTACACCTTCTCCCAGGGTGACTTGCAGGCTAGCAGAAGAAAGGAGACCCTTACATCTCCTTCGCTAGAGATATATCACCAGCCCACCACCCATGCAGGAGTGGGAAGGCGAGTTAAAATGACATGGAAATAGAAGATTGAGTTGGCTGTTGCAGATAATGTGCGAGTGCTCTGGAAAAGGCCAGCATATCATTTGTAGGTGCAGTTCCTTAGAATGTCTTCCTGTAAACTTCGTGCATTTCATGAAGCAGCACACATATTGCTACATAGTCTAAAATTTACTAATTCTTACCATGCAAAAAATTTGAAGTTTATAATTTCATATTGTGTTGTCCTATGTATATCTTTCTGACCTACATATATCTCATTTCACATTTTGCAATTTCCTCACATACTTCTTTCTGTACATAGTTTTGCATTGTCAACACATTGGGAAAAGTAACATCGTGTCTTTCCATTTAAGACATTAATATGAATACAGTTTGCTGATCCTTTAGCACTGAGCTGACAAGAGCACCATGTAGAGGTCCTAAGTTGGTCATGGTTGACAATGGATGTTGCATCCTAGCTTTATATGCAAGCCAGGGCAGGACGACATGGAGAGCAAGCTGTTACCCATGCAACAGGCTCCCTCTCTCCATGCAGATGATGAATCCAAAGTAATGGCAGAGGCCAAACCAGAGGGTCACAGGAGTTGCCAGTCAGTGTTAAACTCAACGTCGGACTGCCTTAGGGACTCCAGCTGTGGAATTTTGCTCGGGGTTTACTCCTGAAGCCTTCCCCATGAATGAATGTAGCTGCAAAGCAGCAGAGGTTTGATATCAGAGATTTCCTTCTTCTAGATGAGCTGCCAACCACGTCTGATGAGCCCCATCAGCCAGAAATGATGGGTTTTAAGATACCAATAACTTGCCTTTGCCCCTTCTCTTGTCGGTAAATATGGTTCCACCAGCTTAGTTCCTGAGCCACACTTGAATACCAAGAGCTGGACTTGCTATCAGAGGCTACCTGAGACACACGCCATTGGGAACATTTAATAGGTAGTGGGAGCTTATCCCCATTACAACCTTGCACAGCTATGACAACCTTAAGGAATCAAGAACACCCTGCCAACCTGAGAAAAGTATATTTCTACTCCTGTTCTTTGTCCCTATCATTTTAATTTTCTTACCTTTTTCCTTTTTATATCATTTTCTTGTTAATTTTTTCACCAAAAGCCAATAAAATAAAACTCTCTGTATTTTCCTGTCACACTCACACTCTGTTGTTATTATTATGCAAATTCAGACTTTACATTTGAACTTGGCCTTTTGGTTTGTAACTTTCACCTCACCTGAAGTTGAGTGACTAGAATCAGCTTTTCTTTCTTACTGCTGTTGTTGACACAATTTCACAATGGTAATTTTCCATTCAAGTGGTGAAGCCAGATAATTGTTTCAGGGGTAGTGGTCTGTATTGAGAGATGTTTTCTGCATGCTTGTACATTCATTATTAAAGCATTACATATTCCAGAGTCCATTTTGGAGAGCTAGTGCATCAGTTATCCACTCTTGCTCCTTGCACCAATGCAGATGCTATGACTGTGTGGAAGATTTAAGGCAAGGATCTTGCGTGTAAGTTCTTTCATGACATGCTTGTGACTTTTTGTGAATTTCATCTTTCCAAGCTTCATTAGCACTGAAGTTGCAGTGTTAATGATTAACAGTATAAGTCTAAAAAAGTCTGTGAGACATCAGGCAGTGTTGAAGTGCAATGTTTAGGTGTAAGCAAACACTGGAAATATTCAGCAGGTCAGGAGGTACAAGAGATTTTTGAAGATGAACCTGTGAGAGAAGGGAACAGAATAAAGTATCAAGATTTGACACTTCCACAGGAGTGAGAGGAGAAGAAAGGAGTGAGGGGGAGATTGAGAGATTAGATTGAAGAATAACAAGATATTATTTGTTGACTATTCTAATATATTGAGGTGAGCATTTGCTCCATAATGACAGACGAGGAAGCTCATTGAACACAAAACAGACCAGGCACCATGACCCGGAGAGTGAACCCAACCAGTCTCACACAGACAGGGGAGGTGACCATCACACACCCCTGGTTATGGTGACGTACAAATACACAAGCGAATAACTGTATAACCCAACCTAAAATGTAACAATAAATGAACAGGAACTTCCCACCATAATCCCACAAAAGCATTTTAACACAAGAACAATAAACAGTGCTGGTCATTAGAAATGCAGGGGCGGGCTGTCAACTACGCCCCCCCCCCCCCACCCAGAGTGTCACAATATTATCACTTCACTGAGCCGTAAATTCTTCTTCCATTAATTTACCAAAGCACCCGAAATATTTATTTTCTGTGTCATTTGTGTAGAGTGGCTGCTGTTTGTACCATTTACAAAATGTACTGTAGTTATTAATCCAGGCACTTCCCAAATCTGCAACTTCTACCTACAAAGAACTGTGAGAGCAGCTGAGAGGATCATTGGGGTCTCCCTACTATCCACTGGGGACATTTATCTGGAGCACTGCGTACACGGGGCCCTTAGTATTATTAAGGATCCCACTCATCCATCCATATTTTCTATGACTTTCTACCATCAGGCAGGAGTCTCCAATGCATAAAAACAAGAATAGTCGGGATGGGAAATTGTTTCTGCCCTCAGGCCATGAGGCTTCTGAACTCCCTGCCACCTCACCTTCGAAGTGTCACTGGTTAATCTGTTCCGTACCTTACAATATTTAATTTATGCACTTTAGTTTGTTATTTACATGTGATTCATCTTTAGAGATTTATCCTTCATAGATTATCATGCTGTGTATGTTATGTGTACTACTGGGCTTTACACCCTGGTTCAGAGAAACATTGTCTCATTTCTATATACACTATATGGTTCTATACATTATATACATGTATGTAATTAGCTGGTAATAAACTTGACTTGACTCTACAACCAAGTAAGGCAAGGGCATCAGAAGCTTGAGGATTACCACCACCTACAGATTTTCCTCCAAGATGCGCACTGTCTCAATGATACCATCTGGGAGTATTTTGCCAGCTCTTTCACCAGAGGGATTACAGTAGTTCAAGAAGGAAGCTTATTTCCATGTTCTCAAGGGCAATTAGGAATGCATAGTAAATGCAAGCCTTGCCAGGGATGCTCAAGTTATGAAATATGAACAAAAGAAAATGTTTTTACATCACTCTGACAATTAGCAAACTTCTAATCCTTATGTGTAACTATCAGTATTTGAGTTTCCTTAGGACCCAAAAGGCAATATCCTGGTGAAAATAGGATTGTCACATTGCCCAGAATAAAACTGACCTAACCAACACAAATTGCTATGAAATACTGTGGATGTAGAACTCTAGATATCAATAGAGACTGCTGATCTAATTAACAGGACAGGCAGCATCTTTGTTGAGAGGGTTAGTGTTTGAAGTTATTGGCCTGAACCATGGGGCAAATGCTGGTTTATATTTTGTCACCAATTCAGAAGAGAATTATCACTGAAGACCTATTCACAGGCCAGTACATTCCTGGCTTCCTCCTGAAGTAAAACTACCACTTTCAAGAATGTGGATGGCTATGTAGACATGGAGAACAATTTTGTTAACAATGCTCTCAAGATAGTGATTAGGAGTGGGAGCCCAGAGTAATTTTACCCTTTAAAACCATGGTACTGTTAATGTAGGATCTCTTTCCGTAAATACAGCACAGCTGGGGATTGCAGAATATCACTGTTGGACTCGTTATACAGATATTACCAATTGAACTATGTAGGGCCATAACTTAAAGCAACTGCAGTAGAAAATAACTATTTTCTTAAATCTCTTCGAGAAACTCGATGCATTATATTATGCTGAAGTGTTAGTACCATCATTTGCATTGTTGTTTTTGTTTCCAAACTAATGAGTTCAGTAATATTTTTTTCTTTTTGGGGTTGTTCCATCTGTTGCTCCAGCAATAAAATGGAGTTGAGAGGGATAATAAATTAGCCATGATTGAATAGTGATGTGACTCGGTGGGGTGAATGGCCTAATTCTACACTTAAGTCTTATGGTCTAAATCTCTCTGAATACCAGCATTAACTCATAAGTACTAATGGAAGTCAATGACCTAAAGCATTACTGCTGTTACTTTCTTCGTAATGCTGATGACCGGCTGAAATTGTCCAGGATTTTCCATTCTTACTTTAGATTGCTAGGAGTTGCAGCTTTTTGCTTCACCTACCAGTCATTTACATACTGATTTTCCACTTTTCCTACCAAAATAGCTATTTTCACACAGGCTCCCATTTTACTACACGTCTTCCCATTTTGCCCAATCACTTAACCAGCTTACAATCACTTAACCAGCCTCTTTTATTCTTCTTGGTGTTTACTTTTCCACCAACCTTTCCACATGCAGTGTAGACTTAACACAGAACCTTATCAAAGTCACGTTGCAAAAATTTGGAGACAAATCACTGAACCTTGCTTTGATTCACTTGATACAGGTGTAAATAACAAAGAGAAATTCCTAATCCCATGATCCCATCGGTAAGCACAAAGCAAATGTATTCACTTCCCTCCCATCTACATGTTCAGAAAATTATGACTTGTCAAGACAAACTTTCATTCATAAATCCTTGTTTACATCCCCTGATTATTTTGTAAATTTCAAGTCCTCTATTATCTTCATTTATAGTTTCTGTCATATTCCCCAATTCTGACTCCATGATATACTGTCCCTTTCTTTCCTTCCAATCTTCTTAAACAGAGAGTTTAGAAATGCTGTCTTTTAATCTATGAGGCCAATCATCCTTGAAAATGTTGCTTGGGATAAGATTCATGAGACTGATGGAACTGGAGATCTTGAGTTTAAAGGAAAGACTAGTTATCTGGGACTATTTGCCTTGGAACAAGGGGACTGAATGATGACTTTATGCAGGTATATAAAATCAAGAGGGGTATTAATAAAGTAATCAGTCACAGTCTTTTCCCCAGGTAAATGGAATCTAAAACTAGAGGCCACTGGGTGAGGAGGGAACGATTTTAAAAGGACTGAGAGGCCAGTTTTTCGCACAGAGGGTGGTGAGCATACAGAATGAGCTGCCAGAGAAAGTGTTAGAGGTGGATACAATTACAATATTTTAAAGGACACTTGGACAGGTGTATGGACAGGAAAGGTTTAGGGGGTATGGGCCAAATGCAGGCAAATGGGACTAGCTCAGCGTGACAGCTTGGTCAGCACAGATGGGAAGGCCAAAGACTCTGTTTTCATTCTGTTTAACTCCATAACTTTACCTGGAAAGATGTAACGGTAGTAGGTCCTTCCTCAACTTGTGTCATCCCTGGCCACAACAAGGAAAGCTCAGATTCAGACATCTGAAGAATATTGGTGGATGAGTGCTACAATACAAAGAGGATTATTGACAACTTAGCAATTTTATTACTAAGTCACAGTTTTCACAAAACTGCTGAGAAAACGTCGATTAGCAGTATTCCTAGCAGATCAGCAATGGATGGATACAAGATCAAGCTTAACAACCTGTGTATTAAGGGAGTTTTCTTATGCAAGAAGTTCTACATTTACAATAAAATAACATTTCCTCCTTTCACTTCTTTTAATAACAGTTATGTTTTCACACCCATTTCCTTGCTTGAGTTAACAACAAAGGAAAACACATCTATATGCTTGCATCACAACTGGCAAAAAGATTGCAGTCATTTGTAAAATATAGTAGCAATAGTTGCCTGTTTTGCAATATACGATGAGATGATTTGAATAACAAAAATGCTTAATCGTAACCTTTTTAATTCATTATACCTTTCATATGTTCAGAATGTCCCAAACCCCTTTAGAGACAGAAATTAAATGTTAAGGCACTTTGGGACTAATTAGGATTGCGAATTAAAACAATGATCTTCAGTGTTCAGATCTACCTAAAAATAAATGGCAAAAACTGTTGCATGTTTAAATCTAATGACCCAAAGCAAAAGGAATTTTATCAGGCATTTTAATGTAGTTCTATGTCTGCAGCAATTTTTTTCAGGTGATTCAGGTCATCTAAAATAACGGTAAATGCCAAAAGATGATATTTTAAAATGGTGTATATTAAACGGTTTTTTGGAAAAGAACATCTGACTGAACTAGGCTTTTCATCTTAAACCATTTTTTCTGAATAAATATGTTCCAAATTTAAACCTAGTCCAAGCTTTCTGTGAATATTCTCAAGTGCCACAAATTCAACTGAGACAGTTCTACAACGCAGGAAGTCACATTCATATAGAGTTATATTGTACAGAAACCAGCTCTCTTGCCCCCCAAAAATCTGCAAAAACTCTAGAAGAGCTATCAATCAAGAAGTCAATTGTAGAGTAATTCTGATTTAAGTAATAATCATGTGTGTTAATTTGGCTCACCTTTGGATTTTTTATATAATATTTAAGCTTTTATATTGGGTACAGCTTTAATTTAAATTTAATGTCTACAACCTGTTGGTGTTGCTCTTCCAAACTGAGAGTGGCCTCATTGTGACAGCAGAGGAGGCCATGGACCATCATGTTGGAATGGGAATGGGGATTGGAATTAAAATAGTTGGCCACTGGGAAATCCTGCTTCTTGTGGATGGAGCAAAGTTATATACCTAATGTATATCAGGTCTGACTAGTGTAGAGCAGGCCGCATCGGGAGCACTGGATACAGAAGCTGACCCCAACAGATCCACGGGTTAAGTCTGGCTTCGCCTGGAAGGACTGTCTGAGGCCCTGAATGGAGGGACAACACTTCTTCCGCTTGCAGGGATAAGTGCCAGAGGGAGATCAGTGGGAGGGATGAATGAACAAGGGAGTGATGGTGGGAGCAATCCCGACAAAAAGTGGAGAGTGGGGTAGGAGAGGTAAAGATGTGTTTGGTGCTGGGGTTGCACTGAGGATAACGGAATTTGCGGAGAATGATGTGCTGGATGTGGAGACTCATGAAGACAAGAGGAACTCTATCCTTGTTAAGGCGGTAGCGAGATGGGGTGAGAGCAGTTGTCTGGGAAACGGAGGAGATATGAGAGAAGGCAACATTAATGGTGGAGGAAGGGAACTCCTGTTCTTTCAAGGAGGAGGACATCTCTGATGTCCTGGAACAGCAAGCCACATCCTGGAAGCAGATGTGGCAGAGGAAAGGAAAGGAAATGAGAAAAGGAAATGGCATTTTTACAGGATACAGAGTGGAAGGGGTATAGTCAAGCCAGCCATGGGAGTTGGTAGATTCATAAAGGATATCGGTAGACAGTTTGTCTCCAGAGATGGAGACAGAGAGATCAAGAAGAAGGAAAATTCTCCACAGCTTCTGCCATCTTCAACAGATCCTACCACCAGATACATCTTTACTTCTCCCGCCACTCTCTGCTTTCTTCAGGGATTACTTTCTCCATGATTCTCTTGTCCATTCATCCTTCCCCAATAGCTCCCTCCTGGAACTTATCCCTGCAAGTGGAAGAAATGCTACACCTTCCCATTCACCTCCTCTATTCAGTCCTTCCAGATGAGCCAACACTCCACCTGCGATTCTGTTGGGGCTGTCTATTGTATCCGGTGCTCCTGATGCAGCTTCCTCTACGTTGCTGAGACCTGATGTAGACCTATTTATTGAGCAGCTTTGTCCGTTCTCAACAAACAGGATTTCCTGGTAGATGACTATTTTAATTCCATTCCCCATTCCCATTCTAACATGTCGGTACATGGCCTCCTCAACTGCTACGATAAGGCCATTCTCAGCTTGGAGGAGCAACACCTCATATTCCATCTGGGTAACCTCCAACCTGATGGCAGGAACACCGATTTCTCCAACTTCTGGTGACTTTCCCTCTCCCCTTCACTCTTCTTCAATTCCCCACTTTGCCCTCCTTTACCTTTTCTCTTCTCACCTACCCATCACCTCTCCCTGATGTTTCTCCTCCTTTCCTTTCTGCCACGGTCCACTCTCCTCTACTGTCAAATTCCTTCTTCTCCAGCCCTTTACCATTTCCACCCATCACCTCCCAGCTTCTTATGTCATCACCCCTCCCCCACCCAGCTGGCTTCACCTATTACCTTCTAGCTTATACTCCTTCCCCTCTTCACCTTTCCAGTCCTAATGAAGGGTCTTGGCCCAAAGTGTCAATTGTTTATTCATTTCCATGGACCTGATGAGTTCCTCCAGCATTTTATGTGTGTTGCTCTGGACTTCCGGCATCTGCAGAATTTTCTGCATTTGCAATAGAATCTATGATAACATTACAAATATCAAAATGCTTTCAAACAAATGAAATGGCATCTTGGATTAAATGCACTTAAACTTTCTATTTTTGTATTTGACCAGTTAGTTGAGTGTTGTTGTGACAACAGCCTCATTATCAACATCAGCAAGATGGTGGACTTCAGAAAGGGGGCCTGTTCTCGCAGAGTGGTCAACAGTAGAGGGGAAAGTTCCCAGACATCAGCATCTCAGAGGATCTATCCTGGGCCTAACACATTGAATCAATCATGTAGATGGCAGGCCAGGTGCTATACTTGATTAGGAGTTTGAGGAGATATGATATGTCATCAAAGATTCTATCCAAGTTCTACAGGTGTGCTGTGGAGAGAACTTGGACTGGCTGCATCACAGCCTGATATGGAGGATCCACCGCATAGGACTGCAAGAGGCTGCAGAGGGTTATAGGCTGAGCTAGCTCCATCAAGGGCACAACTATTCCCACCATCAAGGATGTCTTCAACTAAACTAGCCACTATAATATATTATTGCTCAAGAGCAAGCTATATATCATGTGCTGGTTAATGCAGAATCAGAATAGATATTACTGTCACTGTTACAGTTGTGAAATTTCTTGTTTTGTGACAGAAGTACAGTGAAAGACAAAGTTACTGTAATAAATAAATAGTCAGGCAAAGGAGGAATATTGAGGTAGTGTTCATGGACCATTCAAAAATATGGCATCACAAAATCTTTCCACTATCTACATGGATTGGATGAGTGAAACTTCAGTAACATTCAAGAAGGCTGACATTGTATACGACAAAGCAGCTCACTGACTGGAAAATCATCCAGCACCATAAACAATCATTCCCTCCATCACAACATGTACTGTGGGAGCAGTGTGTAGCATTCACAAGATGTTCGCTCAGGCTATTCCTATAGCAGTTCCCGAACCCTGTGACCTCTACAGTCAAGATCATCAGTGCAAGGGAATACCTTCTGACTTGCACACTAAACTGATTTGAAATATTATCTTGTTCCTCCATAATCACTAGATCTAAACCCAGGTAAACCTAACTGAGTAGTTTTGTGTACCTACTCCAGAACTACCTGGTCGATTATAATTCAGGATGGGCAATAAACAATGGCATTGTTTCCACATGCAAAAAAAAATACATACTAACATATGAATTAGGAGTAGGAGAAGGTTGCTGGATCTCTGAAGCCTGTGTCTCCTGTCAATAAGATCATAGCTGTGTTTCCTGAAAATGTTATGGATGGCCCGACAATTCTAAATCATGGCCATTAGCATCTGGTCTAAACTCAGCCTGCATTGAATGGATTTTTCATTTTCATCACCAGGAAACAATAGCTGTGTCACAGGATCACACACATGCCAGATGTGGAAAACTCTGAGTTATAGGGGCCGCAGTAAACAAATTAGAGGAATTTTTTGCAGCCCTAATCAATGAGTGGTTTGAGCTGGCTAGAAAGCTAAAAGGAGGGTGCTCCCTGGACAGGTTCACCCCCAACTAGGGGAAGATCTCACACATGAATGCAATATGTGGCTGTAAACAAAGGACTCCACACAACAAAACTCTTGCCCTCCCTTCACCCCATATTCGTTTCTATTCCTTCCTCTTGCCTCTTGCCCTCTCCCACTCCACCCCATTCAATACAGCTGTGGAACACAAATATTCTGGAAGTGGCCCGGCTCTTGAAGCAGCAAGACAAATCTAATCTAGACAATCATGACTATAAACATCCACCAATCAGCAGAAAGTACGAGAAGGAAGCATCAAGCAAAATCAAGCCACCAATAACTTGCTGTCTGGACTGTTAGTTTGCATTCTGGCAAGAACCACAGCACGGCTTTCTTCCTTACTTGAATATAAGAGTGCCGCTGGGCCCAGGTTATAGCACCACTGGTACCTCAAAAAACTATTGTCCAGGGAGGGTCAGAGGTAAAAAACTTCCCTCCATATAAATTCATAACAATAGAAAGAAAGGCGTTCATAATTTTTAGAAAGAAAGGTAATGATTATATTCAACAAGCAAAATCCTGTCTAACTTTGAGGGAGAGAAGTCTGAAGAAAATGCATGATACCAGTGAAATATACTTTACCATTTCTGCAATTCACTGAAAGTTAGACAAATATTGAAATGTAGGAGCACAAGAATAAATAGTTTTCATAACGAAGTTTGAGTGGACTTATGGAAATGCCCTGTTCCCACCCAGCAGGAGTCACCTGCAACACTGCAATGACTGTCAAATCCATCTCTGTCTAACTTGCTGAACTCCCAGACACCTGATCTTCTGTCTATCAGTCGGGCTTTCATAAGCAGCAGAGGATCTATCACCATTATTTAGCAATGAGAGATGTCAAGAGTAGGTGACTGTAGTCATCAGGTCAGCATACGCACCAGAGGCCAGAGGCCAGGAAAGCATACTTAATATATTAGAGTTATCCACTAATGCCAATCCTACCTGTAAACATGCAGTGCATAGATCACGAGTCATATTGATGTGCGATTGTACCTCTTCACTTCTGGATGACAACAAGTGGACTGGACGTGCTTGAATTCCTGAAAGCAGAGCCTCACAAACATCTATCCACTCAGAAGACTCGGTCTTGGAAAAATAAGGAATTCAAAGTGGTCATGTAGCAAAACTGTTCAATTTAGTGAATTGACCCTCATATGAGTTAATTACAGAGAGGAAAATTACACAGTAATATTAACAAGATCCTTAAAATGCCAAAAAAATCAAATATCATCAGATTTGAGTTCAAGAGCCAGGAGGTCATATTACTGCTATATAGGACCCTGGTCAGACCCCACTTGGAGTACTGTGCTCAGTTCTGGTCACCTCACTACAGGAAGAATGTGGAAACTATAGAAGGGGTGCCGTAGGAGATTGACAAGGATGTTGCCTGGATTGGGGGGCATGCCTTATCAAGTCAAGTCAAGTCAAGTCAACTTTTATTGTCATTTCGACCACAACTGCTGGTACAGTACATAGTAAAAATGAGACAACGTTTTTCAGGACCATGGTGTTACATGACACAGTACAAGAAACTAGATTGAACTACGTAATAAAAAAAGACACAGAGAAAGCTACACGTCTTAATAAGCTGGTAAGGAAGGCGGGCTCTGTCGTGGGCAAAGTACTGGAGAGTTTAACATTGGTAGCTGAGCGAAGGGCGCTGAGTAGGCTACGGTCAATTATGGAAAACTCTGAACATCCTCTACATAGCACCATCCAGAGACAGAGAAGCAGTTTCAGCGACAGGTTACTATCGATGCAATGCTCCTCAGACAGGATGAAGAGGTCAATACTCCCCAATGCCATTAGGCTTTACAATTCTACCGCCAGGACTTAAGAACTTTTTAAAGCTATTATTAATGCTTTTTGAGATGGTGATTTAGATGCATATCATATTTTTTTACTGAGTTAAGTATTGTATGTAACTAGTTTTGCTACAACAAGTGTATGGGACATTGGAAAAAAGTTGAATTTCCCCATGGGGATGAATAAAGTATCTATCTATCTATCTATCTAGACTACAGACCTACACTGGACTGCATAAAGTGCATAAAAACAGTGCAGGCATTACAATAAATAATAAACAGGACAGTAGGGCAAGGTGTCAGTCCAGGCTTCAGGTATTGAGGAGTCTGATAGCTTGGGGGAAGAAACTGTTACATAGTCTGGTCGTGAGAGCCCGAATGCTTTGGAGCCTTTTCCCAGACGGCAGGAGGGAGAAGAGATTGTATGATGGGTGCATGGGGTCCTTCATAATGCTGTTTCCTTTGCAGATGCAGTGTGTAGTGTAAATGTCTGTGATGGCAGGAAGAGAGACCCCGATGATCTTCTCAGCTGACCTCACTATCTGCTGCAGGGTCTTGTGATCTGAGATGGTGCAATTTCCAAACCAGGCAGTGATGCAGCTGCTCAGGATGCTCTCAATACAAACCCTGTAGAATGTGATGAGGATAGGGGGTGGGAGATGGACTTTACTCAGCCTTTGCAAAAAGTAGAGATGCTGCTGGGCTTTCTTTGCTATGGAGCTGGTGTTGAGGGACCAGGTGAGATTCTCCGTCAGGTGAACACCAAGAAATTTGGTGCTCTTTACGATCTCTACCGAGAAGCCGTCGATGTTCAGCGGGGAGTGGTCGCTCCATGCCCTCCTGAAGTCAACAACCATCTCTTTTGTTTTGTTCATATTCAGAGACAGGTTGTTGGCTCTGCACCAGTCCATTAGCCGCTGCACCTCCTCTCTGTAAGCTGACTCGTCGGTCTTGCTGATGAGACCCACCACAGTCGTGTCATCAGCGAACTTGATGATATGGTTCGAGCTGTGTGTTGCAGCACAGTTGTGGGTCAGCAGAGTGAACAGCGGTGGACTGAGCACGCAACCCTGGGGAGCCCCCATGCTCAGTGTGATGGTGTTGGAGATGCTGCTCCCGATCCGGACTGACTGAGGTCTCCCAGTCAGGAAGTCTAGGATCCAGTTGCACAGGGAGGTGTTCAGGCCCAGTAGGTTCAGCTTTCCAATCAGTTTCTGAGGGATGATTGTGTTGAATGCCAAACTAAAGTCTATGAACAGCATCCTAACGTATGTGTCTTTTTTGTCCAGGTGGGTTAGGGCCAGGTGGAGGGTGGTAGCAATGGTGTCATCTGTTCAGCGGTTGGGACGGTACGCAAACTGCAGGGGGTCCAGTGAGGAGGGTGCAGGGTCTTGATATGCCTCATGACGAGCCTCTCGAAACACTTCATGATGATGGATGTAAGTGCAACGGGACGGTACTCATTTAGGCAGGACACTGAAGACTTCTTTGGCACGGGGGTGATGGTGGCAGCCTTGAAGCACATTGGAATGGTGGTGCTGCTCAGGGAGATGTTGTAGATGTCAGTGAGAACATCTGCTAGCTGGTTTGCACATCCTCTGAGCACTCTACCGGGGATGTTGTCTGGTCCAGCAGCCTTCTGTGGGTTGACCCTGCACAGGGTTCTTCTCACATCGGCCATGGAGAGACACAGCACCTGGTCATTTGTAGGAGGGGTAGACGTCCCCGCCGCCACATCATTTTCTGCCTCAGACCGGGCATAGAAGTTATTCAGCGCATTTGGGAGGGAGGCATCACCTGCACAGTCAGGTGATGTTGTCCTGTAATTGGTGATGTCCTGGATGCCCTAACACATGCGCCGCGTGTCGCCGCTGTCCTGGAAGTGACTGTGGATTCACTGGGCATGTGCACGCTTTGCCCCTCTGATGGCTCGGGACAGTTTGGCCCTTGCTGTTGTTAGAGCTGCCTTCTCGCCTGCTCTGAAGGTGGAGTCATGGGTCCTCAGCAGCGCACGCACCTCTGCGGTCATCCATGGCTTCTGGTTGGCACGTATAGTGATGGTCTTGGACAGAGTAACATCATCAATGCACTTGCTGATGTAGCTGGTCACTGATGCTGTGTACTCCTCTAAGTAGTACTCCTCTGTGTACTCCTCTAACCATCGGTTGCAGCCTCCCTGAACATGTGCCAGTCAGTGTGCTCAAAGCAGTCTTGAAAAACAGAGATGGCTCCTGCTGGCCAGGTTTTCACCTGCTTCTGAACTGGTCTGGAGCACCTGAGGAGCGGTCTGTATGCTGGGATTAGCATAACAGAGATGTGGTCTGAGTAACCGAGGTGGGGGTGGGGATCTGCCCGGTACGCGTCGGGGATGTTTGTGTAAACCAGGTCCAACATGTTCTCCCCCTTCATTGCAAAGTCCACATACTGACGAAATTTGGGGAGCACCGACTTAAGGTTCGCGTGGTTAAAATCACCAGCGACAATAAACAGAACATCAGGGTGTGCGTCCTGCAGTTCACTAATAGCCCTGGGCTATGAGAATAGGTTGAGTAAACTTGGCCTTTTCTCCTTGGAGCAATGGAGGATGAGAGGTGACCTGATAGAGGTATATAAGATGATGAGAGGCATTGATCGTGTGGATAGTTGGAGGCTTTTTCCCAAGGCTGAAATGGCTACCACGAGAGGGCACAGTTTTAAGGTGCATGGAAGAAGGTACAGAGGAGATGTCAGGGGTCATTTTTTTTATGCAGAGAGTGGTGAGTGCATGGAATAGGCTGCCGGCAGCAGAGGTGGATACGATAGGGTCTTTTAAGAGACTCCTGGACAGGTACATGGAGCCTGGAAAAATAGAGGGCTATGGGTAACCCTAGGTAATTTCTAAAGTAAGTACATGTTTGGCACAGCTTTGTGGGCCAAAGGGTCTGTATTGTGCTGTAGGTTTTCTACATTTCTATAACTGGTCCCCTATTAGGTATGGTACCATTTACTTGACTAACTGTTGTCACCTATGTCTACAATTGCAAGCATTACCTTCAGTTTTTCAAGCTCCTTGAGTTCATTGTCAGGATTCTGGGCATGGGCTGCTTTCTGTTGCTTCACCATTGCCTCCACTGTATCCTTGCACCAGCTGTAAGAACAGGTGCAGGATATGTAAAAAGCATTAAGAACTGATACACAGGTGAAACACAGCAACAAAAGAGTCTAAAACCCCAATTTCAATTTTCATTCTCTCTCAGAAAAACTGTTCTTGCAATTAATCTCTGTCTCAAATTTCAAACTAAAGGAATAAAATTTACAATGGAAAAGAGGGAATTTCTTTGCTCGTCTTTGAATGACTCAGTAAATGTATTCAAAACACAGATTAGGCAAATCTATAAGGAGGTTAAGTGCCATCAGTATTGGGCTGTAGAGTAGAGGGACCATGTAGTCTACTTCTGCTCTGGATCATTCAGTTCATAAGAAAGGGGAAGAGAGAAAAAGAGTGCAAGAGAGAACGAGAGAAAGCAAAAAAGGAAAAGTGAAAGAAAGTGAGAAATGGAAAGAGGAAGTAACAGAAGAAAGAAAGAAAAAATAAGAGAAAAGGAGAAAGAGAAATTAGAACACAGGACTTTCCGTATCAATGCAGATTTATACATATTAAATTAATTAACAGTACATTTAAATTTGATGATACCCACTCCATATGCTTTAGCATAAGCCTGAACCTCACTGCTTCGCAGTATTAAGAAAGTTCTTCATTGTGTGTTATCCCAGCTTTCGGGTACGATGGTAAAAACTACAGCAACTCTACATTATCCTCCCAATCGCCTATAAAAGATTCCAAGGTGCTACTTAAAGTGCTGAAGTGTTTTCCCTTACTCCTCACCACAAAGTAAGTTAAATAATCTTATTATTTATGTTTTTGCTGTTTCTCAGACTTGACTGTGTACAACTTGGCTGCAGTGTTTTCAACAACACCACAGTATGTTAGCTTCAAATATACATTGTAGATTGTAGAAAAACAGAGCTCCAGCTGGTTGTGTATAAAGAGTATGCCGTCTTTTTCCATTACATTCTGTTATATATTAATAAGTATTTTTCTATAAATCTAAAAGTGGATAGATATTAGTAATGCCTCACTATTTCTGAACAACATTATTCTGGTAATTCAGCCAATTTTGTTATTACCGATACAGTTGTGTTGATAATATATTCAGTTGAGTAGCCACAATCAGTGCTTTCTCCTCCAGCATGTCAACTGTATTTGGCCCAGGCAGGTATTTGAAGTATACTTTCTTGGTTTTCTTGTCTGTATCACGTACAACGTGAAGCAAAATATCTACTAGCAAATGGCTCATGGTGCTCTGAATGATGGCAACCTGGAAGATCAGGAAATAAAAAATATATTTAATTTTTCCCCAGTTTCTTGCTATCACACTTCTCCATCATATACTTAACAGGTTTGTTATACATAATTTACTTAAAATATTCCCAAAACAAACAAAATTTAAAAAGCAGAAGATGTGCAAGACAATCCATTCAGAGTTTTTAAGCAATGGGCAGACTCTTGAAATTAAATTTTCCAGGCAACAGAGTTTCCATTGTAATATACAAAAATATCAAAATTGTATGTATATACTCAGAAATCTTTGGCCTTGAAAATACATTGTGCATTGTACAGTACATCACTAACTCAAAAATGTGGCTGATACTGTCTTCAGGCATGAACTAAAATCATGGGAATTGACAATGATTGGGCATGACATGAATGAATCCTGATGCATATGGCATGGCAAAGGGCCATGATAAGTCACCAAATCAGAAACACAGCAGAAACCAACAATTAATGCTTTAATTCCATGATTCTGCATATTTGACATAATTCACAGCTGGATGAGAAAAGGATTTAGTTCCTCAATGAAGAAAATAATTAGTGTACTTCAGCAGATTGATTGTAAATAATTAGAGAAAATTACATTAAAATTGAAGTAAAACTAATTTCAAGTCCTAGATGATACTGCATTTTGAAAATTTCTTCCAATTGCAGAAATTTGAAATGAAGATAATGAGAGAGCAAACAAAAATATAGCAAGCAAACAATACAGGCAATTTATTGAACTAACTCTTAATCTCAAAAAAGAGAGAATATGCAGATGCTGGAAATCCGAGCAACACACACAAAATGCTGGAGGAACTCAGCAGGCCAGGCAGCATCTATGGAATAAAGCACAGTCGACAGTTTGGGCCGAAACCCTTCAGCAGGACTGGAGGAAAGAAGCTGAGGAGTAGATTTAAAAATTGGGGGGAGGGGAGAGAGAAACACAAGGTAATAGGTGAAACCTGAAGGGGGAGGGATGAATTAAAGAGCTGAGAAGTTGATTGGTGAAAGAGACAGAAGACCATGGAAGAAAGAAAAGTGGGAGAAGTACCAGAGAGAGGCAATGAGAAAAGGTGAGAGAGGGAAAAGAGGATGGAAAATGGTGAGGTGGGGGAGGTTATGGGGCATTACTGAAAGTTTAAGAAACCGGTGTTCATGCCATCAGGCTGGAGGCTACCCAAATGGAATATAAGGTGTTGTTCCTCCAACCTAAATGTGGCCTCATCATAAAAGTGGAGGAGACCATGAATGGACATATTGGAATTGGAATGGGAAGTGGAATTAAAATGGGTGGCCACCTGGAGATCCTGCTTGTTCTGGTGGATGAAGCATTCAAGCACCTACGTTCCAACCACCAGAAAAAGCGGGATCTCCCAGAGGCCACCCATTTTAATTCCATCAAACAGAAATTTGGAATACTGGCATTCAGTAAAGATCTGTTGGCAGCCAATTCAACACTGTAGAGAGGCATCTGATAATTTAACAGGACAGCAGGAATGCACTTTGGTTTTATAAATATGAAGAAAGTTTATCTCGTTTTTAAAAATTTCTTTGTCTTCTATCCTACTATATACTTCCTGTTCAGTTTTATCTTCCTCTCCCCCAATTCTCTAGATTATAAGACTTGACAGGATAGAATTTTATCCTCCTTTGTATGCATTAAACAGTTTCAAAATTTTGTATCATTTTACCTAAGTACATTATTCATTTAATGCTCAAAACGCAGAATGACCTGCCAAAGGGTTTCAGCCTGAAATGTTAACAGTACTTTTTTTCCATGGATGCTGAGTTCCTCCAGAGTTTTGTGCGGTGCTTAGATTTCCAGCATCCACAGATTTTCAAAAGCAAACAGAGGAAATCTGCAGATGCTGGAAATTCAAGCAACACACACAAAATGCTGGTGGAACGCAGCAGGACAGGCAGCATCTATAAGGAGAAGCACTGACGAAGGGTCTCGGCCCGAAACGTCAACAGTGCTTCTCCTTATAGATGCTGCCTGGCCTGCCGCGTTCCACTAGCATTTTGTGTGTGTGTTATCTGCAGATTTTCTCTTGTTTGTGAATGAATTTCTGCCTTGTTACATTGCCAAACAAACATCCTCCACCACCCCACACCACCAGGATATACAGTACTCTCTTCCCACTGTGCCTCCCAGCCTCACCCCCACTTGTGCCAATCCTCCCATCTAGGCAAGCAGTAGTTGTATCTTCCCTTCTGCAAATTCAAGTCAAATGTGTACTGCAATGTGTCTGTATGAGGGGCCTGCTAGATCTGCACAGGTGGAAATGTGTGCACAGTTTTACATGTGTACGTTGTTGAAGTAGTGATAAGTTGCACAGTAGCTGGCAAGAGGTCTTTGTCGATGCACTCATTGACCAAACTTACGAGGACATTCAATGTGTTTTCTGCACTGGGACCTGATCTCAAATATATTCCTCAAGATCCCCCCACTGGACACTTTATTCCACAAGTGCTTCATTTCAGCTTTCTGTGCTCCCAAGAACACAAATATGCATAGATGAAATGGAATGAGTATGGCCTTGCCCATATGTTTGTCTTTGAGCAACTTGTTCCAGCAAAGGCTGGAATCAGTGACCATCTCTTCTTTAAGGATGTAGGCATGAAATGAACTAGCTCTAGTTAAGTGGTGCTCTGGACTCGAAATCTTGCCCGCAGTTACTGAGTGTCAATATGGACAAGTTAATGATTGAAGCTGCTTAAAGTTGGGAAAGCCCTTGAATTCTTCCCTGGGTTACACACAGAAAAATCATGAGAACAGCACTGAAATAAACTTATGTGGAGCTAAAAAAAACATACTGAATGACTCAGTATGTCAAATAGTCCTGATGAAGGGTCTCGACCTGAAAGATTGGCCATCACTTTGCATCCACAAATGCTGCTAGACCCGCTGGAGGTTATTTTTCCAACCTTGTGTCTCTGACCTGGTGTACATCCTTCTTGTTTTACCATTAGCACATTTCCTAACAACTGTATTTTTATTCTGATAATGTTGTTTGCAGGGAAAACAGACCAAGACCATAAATCAAAAGAAACTGTTATTGACTTCAGTGGAATATTAAGAAGATACTTCCTGACTGAGTGATTATAATGTGGGTTTGCTGCACTCAGAGCTGGTAGTTATGACAAAGGTGTAGGACAAAGGAAAACTAATATAGCACTTAAGTGAGAGCATCCTGAGCAGCTGCATCATTGCCTGGTTCGGAAATTGCACCACCTCGGATCGCAAGACCCTGCAGCGGATAGTGAGGTCAGCTGAGAAGATCATCGGGGTCTCTCTTCCCGCCATCACGGACATTTACACTACATGCTGCATCCGCAAAGGAAACAGCATTATGAAGGTGATGCACCATCAATAACTCTCGGAGACGGGAGGCGAACAATAGGCTTTTATTAGCTGCAAGAGACCATGATTAGTAGCAAGAGACCACCACACAACATCCTGGAGACTGAGGGAGGAGCAGTGCCTCCAATCACCTTTATACAGGGGTCTGTGGGAGGAGCCACAGGAGCAGTCAGCAGGGGTCTGTGGGAGGAGCCACAGGAGCAGTCAGCAGGGGTCTGTGGGAGGAGCCACAGGAGCAGTCAGCAGGGGTCTGTGGGAGGAGCCACAGGAGCAGTCAGCAGGGGGTCTGTGGGAGGAGCCACAGGAACAGTCAGCGGGGGTCTGTGGGAGGAGCCACAGGAGTAGTCAGCAGGGGTCTGTGGGAGGAGCCACAGGAGCAGTCAGCAGGGGTCTGTGGGAGGAGCCACAGGAGCAGTTAGCAGGGGTCTGTGGGAGGAGCCACAGGAACAGTCAGCAGGGGTCTGTGGGAGGAGCCACAGGAGCAGTCAGCAGGGGTCTGTGGGAGGAGCCACAGGAGCAGTCAGCAGGGGTCTGTGGGAGGAGCCACAGGAACAGTCAGCGGGGGTCTGTGGGAGGAGCCACAGGAGTAGTCAGCAGGGGTCTGTGGGAGGAGCCACAGGAGCAGTCAGCAGGGGTCTGTGGGAGGAGCCACAGGAGCAGTTAGCAGGGGTCTGTGGGAGGAGCCACAGGAGCAGTCAGCAGGGGGCGTGTCCAGACAGGTATATGTAGTTCACCACATTCACCCCCCCTTTGTTTTAAAAGAGAGTCCCCATGGGGCGAAGTTTCTTACAAGTATATTTACAGGTTAAGTCTATTGGGCGGTCGAATCTGTCGCTGCGAACTACGTAGCACCGGTGGTGATTGCACCAGTGCCGGTGGTGATTGCACCGGAGACGGTGGTTGTGCTGGCTCCGGCCTGACTTGAGGTGTCAGCCCATTAGGCGTCAGTAATCCCTCATGCATGTGCGAGGCGCCTGGTATGGGAGTGTCGTGAGGAGTTGGTGTAGGGCTTGGTGTGCGTGGTGTCTCATGGGTATACACCTTGGTGGGTACGGGGTTCATAGTCACTGTGGAGTGTTCAGGGTAGGGGTCTGGTGCTCCTGCAGGCACCAGGTCGCGGACGGAGAGTGTGTCCTCCTGCCCGTCAGGTAAGACCACGTAGGCATACTGGGGGTTCGCATGAAGTAGATGAACCCTCTCAACCATTGGGAGTATTTATTGCTCCTCGCATGTTTCCGGAGCAGCACTGGCCCTGGGAACGTCAGCCAAACCGGTTGGGTGGTCTCAGTGGCAGACTTCCTGGGAAAGAAAAGAGTCGCTCATGAGGGGTGGCATTGGTGGATGTACATAACAGGGAGCGAATGGAGTGGAGCGCCTCGGGGAGGACCTCCTGCCAGCGAGAGACCAGCAATCCCTTTGACTTAAGGGCTAAGAGTGTGGCCTTCCACACAGTGGTATTCTCCCTCTCCACCTGTCCATTTCCCCGGGGATTATAGCTCGTGGTCCTACTAGTAGCAATACCACTAGCCAGCAAGTACTGGCACAGCTCGTCACTCATAAAGGAGGACCCTGTATCACTGTGGATATAGCAGGGATATCCGAACAGAGTGAAGAGCTGGCGCAGGGCTTTTATGACGGAAGTGGCAGTGGTACCGGGGCAGGGGATGGCAAAGGGGAACCGTGAGTACTCGTCGATTATGTTGAGAAAGTAGACATTGCGATTGGTGGAGGGAAGGGGGCCCTTAAAGTCAACACTCAGTCGCTCAAAGGGGCTGGTGGCCTTGATAAGTTGCGCCTTTTCAGGACGGTAGAAGTGCGGTTTGCACTCAGCGCAGACTTGGCAGTCCCTGGTCATCGTCCTGATGTCCTCAAGGGAGTACGGCAGGTTCCGGGCTTTCACGAAATGGTAAAATCGGGTGACCCCCAGGTGGCAAAGATCTGCATGGAGGGCGTATAGCCGGTCGAGCTGTGCGCTGGCACACGCTCCCCGGGATAGGGCATCAGGGGGCTCATTGAGCCTTCCAGGCCGGTACAGGATATCATAGTTGTAGGTGGAGAGTTCTATTCTCCACCGCAAAATTTTATCATTTTTGATTTTGCCCCGCTGTTGGTTGCTGAACATGAACGCAACTGAGCACTGGTCGGTCAACAAGGTGAACTTTTTGTCGGCGAGATAGTGCCTCCAGTGCCTAATAGCTTCCACTATGGCCTGGGCTTCTTTCTCCACCGTGGAGTGCCGAATTTCAGGGCCCTGAAGGGTACGAGAGAGGAATGCTACTGGCCTTCCTGCCTGATTGAGGGTAGCAGCCAGCGCGAAGTCGGAGGCGTCACTCTCTACTTGGAAGGGAATGGTCTCGTCCACCGCATGCATCATTGCTTTGGCAATGTCCCCTTTAATGCGGCTGAAGGCCACGCGGGCCTCGGCTGAGAGGGGAAATGCGGTGGACTTGACCAGGGGGCGGGCCTTGTCTGTGTAGTGAGGGACCCATTGGGCGTAATAGGAAAAGAAGCCCAGGCACCTTTTGAGGGCTCTGAGGGTGTTGGGAAGAGGGAATTCCAACAGGGGGCGCATACGGTCGGGGTCAGGGCCAATGACCCCGTTCTCCACGACATACCCAAGAAGAGCAAGTCGGGTGGTTCCAAACACACACTTGTCCCTGTTATAGGTAAGGTTAAGAGCTTTGGCCGCTTGGAAAAATCGTTGGAGGTTAGTGTTGTGATCCTGCCAGATGGTGATGTTATCCAGATATGGGAACGTGGCCTTCAGTTGGCACTGGTCCACCATCCGGTCCATTTCCCTCTGGAAGACAGAGACACCATTCGTGACATTGAAGGGGACGCGCAGGAAGTGATAGTGCCTGCCGCCCGCCTCAAAGGTAGTGTAGGGGTGGTCCTCCGGGCGGATGGGGAGCTGATGGTAAGCAGATTTCAGGTCTATGGTCGAGTACACCTTGTACTGAGCTATCTGATTGACCATATCCGCAATGCGGGGTAGGGGGTACGTGTCAAGCTGCGTGAACCTATTGATGGTCTGGCTATAGTCCACGACCATCCTATTTTTCTGCCCGGTCTGAACAACAACCACCTGGGCCCTCCAAGGACTTGTGCTTGGCTCAATGATCCCCTCCCTGAGCAGCCGCTGCACCTCCGACTGAATGAAGGCCCTGTCCCCCACGCTGTACCTCCTGGGGGTCAGGTTGGCGAACAGCAGTGGGGGAGGGATCTTGAGGGTGGAGAGCCTGCAAGTGGTGTCAGTAGCGCAGCTGTCGGCATGGTGCTGGGTGGGATGTGCGGGTCGTTGTGTGTGTGTGGTCAGTAGCGGGGTATATGACGAAGTCCCACAAAACTGAGGATTTCTGACAGTGATTGGTGGGAGGGGCCCGTCATACTCCATTGTCACACTTTTCAGGTGGCTCTGGAAGTCGAGTCCCAATAGCGCAGGGGCACACAGTTGAGGCATGACCAGTAATGCAAAGTCTCGATATTCTGTGCCCTGCACCACCAATGTCGCTACACAATCCCCCCGGATGTCTGTGGAATGCGATCCAGAAGCCATGGTGACCCTCTGGCTTACCGGCTGTGTCACGAGTCCGCAGCTTTGCACTGTGTCTGGGTGAATAAAACTCTCAGTGCTGCCCGTGTCAAACAGGCAGCTAGTCCTGTGCCCCTCCACCAGGATGTCCATCATTGACCTTGCAAGCTGGTGTGGAGCGCTTTGGTCGAGGGTTACGGAGGCCAGAGTTGAACCGCCGTCTTGGTAAGCAGCCGTGGGTCGGAGGCGGGGCAAGGTGGCACCGACAAAGATGGCCACCCCCATGCCTCGCACGAGGTGGGCGGGCAAGATGGTGGCGACCAAGATGGCGACCCCCATGCCTCGCAAGCGGCCCTGCTCGACCCCGTTCGTGGTTTAGACTTACAGGCCTTGGCGAAGTGGCCCTTCTTTCCGCAGCTGGAGCAGGTAGCTTCTCGGGCCGGGCAGTGTTTTTGGGGGTGCTTTTCGAGTCCGCAGAAGTAACACTGCGTGGACTTGCGACTGGCAGCAGCCGTGGTCGATTCGCCGGAGGGTTGTGGGGAGTTCACGGACTCGCGAGTGGCAGCAGCTGTGGTCGATTTGCCGGCAGGTGGCGGGATCTGCAGCGTCCATGGGACCGGCGGGAGATCGCGCGGCTGGACAGCGTCAGCGTTGTGCAGAGCAGCCTCCAGCGTGTCGGCCAGCTCGATCGCTGACTGTAAGGTAAGATCAGCGTTTTCCAGCAGCCACTGGTGCACGTACACTGACCTGATCCCCATAACGAAGACGTCTCGTACCAGGAGCTCCACATGCTGTTCTGCCGTCAGTCCCCTGCAGTCGCAGGCCCGCATGTGTGTCTGTAGGGCCCGGAGAAACTCAGCGCTCGACTCTCCGGCCTGCTGCCGCCGTGTCGCTAAGCGATGTCTTGCTTAGACGGTGTTCACCGGCCGCAGATACTGTCTTTTGAGGGCGTCCAGGGCCCCTTGGTAGGTCGGCAGGTCTCTGATGAGGGAGTACACCCGCGGACTGACTCTGGAGAGGAGAACTCTGCGCATGATAGCAGGCTCAGTCATGGGAATCTCTTCCAGGTGCGATTGGATGTATGCAAGCCAGAGTTCAAAGGCAATGGCTGTTTCGGGATCTTGAGGATCAATGTCCAATTTATCTGGTTGTAAAATGCTCTCCATGTTTTAAAATTGCAGCTAATAAAATTGATGCACCATCAATTACTCTCGGAGATGGGAGGTGAACGATAGGCTTTTATTAGCTGCAAGAGACCACGATTAGTAGAAAGAGACCACCACACAACATCCTGGAGACTGAGGGAGGAGCAGTGCCTCCAATCGCCTTTATACAGGGGTCTGTGGGAGGAGCCACAGGAGCAGTCAGCAGAGGGGCCTGTCCAGACAGGTATACATAGTTTACCACAGAAGGACCCCATGCACCCCCATACAATCTCTTCTCCCTCCTGCCATCTGGGAAAAGGTTCCGAAGCATTCGGGCTCTCACGACCAGACTATGTAACAGTTTCTTCCCCCAAGCTATCAGACTCCTCAATACCTGAAGCCTGGACTGACACCTTGCCCTACTGTCCTGTTTATTATTTATTGTAATGCCTGCACTGTTTTTGTGCACTTTATGCAGTCCAGTGTAGGTCTGTAGTCTAGTGTAGCTTTCTCTGTTTTTTTTAATTACGTAGTTCAATCTAGTTTTTTGTACTGTGTCATGTAAACCATGGTCCTGAAAAACGTTGTCTCATTTTTACTATGCACTGTACCAGCAGTTATGGTCGAAATGACAATAAAAGTTGACTTGACTTGAAGTCTTCAGCAACAACTTTTCACCTATAACACAGCAACATGTCCCATAAGGAGGAAACCAGCTTGATGACAAAGGGCAACTGTAAGCTCATCAGCAGTGAGATGAAAGCATTGTACCTACTATTCTGTTTCTGTGTGGTAAATACCACATACTTAAACTTGTCTCTGAAGCCAAACTCACAACATCTGGCCAGGCTCTATTGTCTCTCTTACTTTGATAGTTCTGCAGCTAGATTTTTCAACCTGAACGTGGAGGGCTGTGGCTGGAAGGTTAATGGTAGCAACTCCCCAAACAACACCTTTGCCAAGTTCTTCACTTCTAGCATAGAACCATGTCTGCAGCTGTTCTTGAAGTGCATCATCAGTGGTTTTACCTGCTGCGTCAGCTTGGTATCCTTGTGATTTATCATCTTAAACAGTGACGACAACCAGTCTTGTATCATCTTATTCACTTCTCCAAGCTGTTCTCTGGAATAAGGTAATTGTTTTGAAATTTACAGAATTAAATGAGGCAAAGCTACGTGACAACCGAAGCATATCACAAAGTCAATCGGGAAGGATCTATTAAAATTTTAAAAAGTTATTTGTTGGTTTTAATTCAGCCACCCAGTTGACCTGATCCCTTTCCAATGGAGCTGCAAAGGCTACCTTCATTCCAGCAAGATGCTCTGCCTAATTTCAAAACTTATTCCTTTCCTAGGTGCAACAACTGTTTATATCCTTCTGCTGCTGGAGGTACTGCTCTATGACCATGGATTGATTATGTCTGGTCCCATTATGCCAAGGTCCCATTAGTATTGCTTAGCTAATACTTTCCCTAAGACTTCACAATGGCGGTGTTAACCTCAATGAGGAGATATTGACACAATCTGAAGTAGAAAGGTGTGCTTTTTTTGTAACGAGATGAAAGCCCATTCCCAGGTGTGATGTGCGGAAGAGAAGTTGCCTGAAGTATGAGGCAAGCGATCTGCATAGGAAGGTGTTGTAACAGTTGATTTCAGGAATGCACATTTCAGTCTGGAGTTGGGGCAGTGGAGAAGAAATTTATGACATTCAGTAAGATAGGCTATACTGATACAACAAACAATATGAATTACCAGAAAGTATCTTGAGTGGAAGGTCAGCAGCTACACAAGACAATCAGCAATATTGCCAACTAACTGAAAAATCACAGAAAAAATTTCCCCATAAAGCTAATCCAGGGAACACTGACATTTACCAAAGTAATGGTTCAGTTGGGGACATTTAACTCCCCTGCAGATTTGTGACTATTTCAAAATATCAACCACCAACATAAAACAATGAAAACAGACACCTGTTTTTTAAGTAAATTATAACTTGGAATATTCTTACATTTCAGTTCTTTCCAGTTAAGTGAGTCAATTAGTTAAATTAAAACTCTATCCATTAGAAAGGATTATTACTTTCCTCATATTTACATAGATGTTGAAGAAAGAAATAGTCACCAAACATAATGAAAAGATGTTTCTATGTGCACCTAAGCCTTTAGCGGAAGGACTAAGTATCTACAATAAGCACAATCTGTGCCTGTCCGGACATGCTAAACAATCAGATTATTGTGCGGAAACACAAAATATAGGAAGGTTTGAATACACAGTTTAGAAAAGGGGTGTTAAAACAGAGATTTAAAAACATGAAGGTCTGATTGTTTTGAATTTCCTGACTAAAATCCACATTTTCACTGTTAATCATATATTTAGTCATTGTCAATGATTTTGTTGTACTATGTCTGTATTTGATGCAGAAATCTCCAATTTATATGAATAACTTATAAACTCATTGCCAGAGATGTTTAGTTAGCCAGAGATTCCTCTGTTATCTTTAAATCTATGATATCAGTTGTGGTTTCAACCCTTAATTTATTTTCTCTTTGCATTCCTATGATGTGTGAGGAATCCAGCTGTTCACCCATAAGAAAGCCAGAGTTAAGGTTCAAATATAAACTTCATTCATTTCAGCATCATGTTATTCTGGAATATAAAAGCATTTTATATGTTATATTCTGTGATTATAACTATTTAAAAATAATATTTATTTGCTTATGATAACTGTCAAAATTTGGTTTTGTTGGGATTTAAATATTTTAAATATGTGAACATGCCTTCTAACTTCATTCTTGAAATAAGAAAATAAATAAGCATAAAAATGCACATTTGAAATTAAAATAGAAAATCCTTAAAATACTGAGCATATCAGACCGTACCTGCGGGGAGAGAAACAAGTAATAAAACTGTACAATTAATAATACCTGATATCTGGGAGATTGCTTTCCTTCTCCCCGTCATTCTGTGTTGCTGCTAGTGTCATTATCCCTTCCAATTGACTAATCAGTGTAGGGAGGAAGTCAGACAGCTTCAGCAAATTATGTTCTATCGAACCTTTATTTTCTAGATTGACAAAGTCAAATTTAGTTTGACAGGATTCAAACGTGTCCTGGAACTTCATTAAATGCCAAGCAGTGCCTGTTAAAAGAACCACAGATAAAATTGTTTCAGCAATCCATAATAATTCTTGGTTATTGTGATCTGGATTGTAACAGTGTGAGCTCATTGTGCGTATACAATTAGGGAAAAGAAACTCTCCATCTCACTGATTAAGAGCAGTATTCTAATTCACTGCATCACCAGGCACTTTATTCTGTCCTAGCGTATTCAACATGTTACATTTTAATCAATCAAAATCTTACAGTAGATCAAAATACAAGTTACAACTTTGTCTCAGTTTTAGCACCCTCACTAAGTTATGGAATCAAACCCCAGTTCAGAGACAACCACTTCAGTTCAGTTGTAGGGAAAGTACTGACTTTCTCAGGGGAAATTGTAAGAAACATCCATTGTCCCATCTGGTGGCGCAATGGCATCAGTGCCGGACTCCGGAGCGAAGGCTCCCGAGTTCAAATCCAAGTCGGGCCACCCCCGAGCACGTTTTCCACCCGTGCCGGGTTGAACATCGAGCTAGCCACTCGGCCTCGTAAAAAAAACACGGGTCGAGTCAGGAACGTTCATATCATGACCCGGTTAATCCGAAAGGGGACCAATCCTGACACCACGTGCCAGACAAGAATGGCTGACTGGTGTGACACACTAAAAAAAACTAGTGGATATAAAAGAAACAATGACATAATTGAAAGAAAGGCTGTTCATGCTCATATCTATCCCTTAAATAGCATTTTGTGTGTGTTGCTTGGATTTCCAGCATCTACAGATTTTCTCTTGTTTGTGATTTTCTTAAAACGTTGATGCTTGAGGGACCCTGTTATATATAAATTAATTACTACTATTCCTGCACTCTGCACCTTCCAGTAGTTTTATATCACAGCTTATAACGAGGTCTGGGATGTGCTGAAACCATAGATGAGTTGTAGAATTGTAGATCTTTCCATTTAGAATACAGATATAGATAGAGCAAAAACATAAACAATTTATAGTTTTTCTTTTGGTTTCTTTGTAACTCATGTTTACAACCTCAGGATATCCATGATTTTCCAAATGAAGTCATGCTAAATGCTAAAGCCGATTCTATTTCACCATTCCAGGATTCACACAGCAATAAATGCCTTATGTCTTTGAACTCAAACGATCTGGGTTTAGATTTCTTGATGACACTTCAGTGAAATATCAAGAGGCAAGAGCTTTATCTCATGGATGAAAGAAAACTTTAAAATAACTTGCATTTATAGTATTTCATGGTACTATTTTGAAGAAAAGTGAGGGGCAGTGCCAGACAACATCTATTCCTCAATCAATATCATTTTTTTAAAGTGTGGAAGCTTGCTAAGGTTTCTTACTTTACATCAATAATTGCATGTGAGAGGAACTTCATAGACTGGAAATCCCTTTGAGATATTATGAAAGAGGCACAAAAGGCACTACTTAAAGATAAGTCTTTCATTATTTCTAAAGTATTCTGTGATTCATTTGTGATGGTTCATAAGCAGATTAAACAAATGGGCTCCATTATAAACTTTAAAATTCTGAATTCCATTGCATAGCAGACCTTCCTAATGCACCTTCGGTTTCCTTTCAGCAACCTCCAACAGAGGTAACAGAATCACAATGGCAAACTTTCTTGGGCACGTTGGACTTTGTTGCAAGTGTGTTGGAGTTTAAGAATAGGGAGCTTTTGTAACAGTTTTACTGGGAGTTGGTGAGACGCCATCTAGAATACTTCACACGGTTTCAGCCCACTTACCTAAAAATAGATCTGGTAGCATTGGAGGTGGTCCAAAGGAGATTAATCAGGCTAAATACTGGGATGAGAGGGTTGTCCTATCAAGAGAGGCTATCCAATTGGGTTTATATTCTGTGGAGTTTGGAAGAATGAGATGTGACCCTTTTCAAACATGTAAGATACAAAGAGAGGTTGATAAGTAACTACTGAGATGTTACCACAAGTGAGAGACTCACAAGCAAGGGGACAGATACAAAGTAAGGGACCATTCATCTAAAACTGAGGCATGAGAAAATTTGTTCTCTCAAAGGGTTGTCAATCCTTGTGGCTAGGGGAGGCCAACGATTAGATATATTTAAGGTGGAGATAGATATAAACATTTGAAAGATTGAGGCCTATTCCTGCCCCAATATTCTTATCTTCTTGTGTTCACAAAGCAGCTCTCTTGTGACCGAGTGAGATATAAATATGAAATGTAGACATTTTTTTATGACCACATAGTTAATAAAGGTAAGGATGTTCCCCGGATGCACTGAATTCTGCATTATGACTTTTGGTAGAGGAAAGCTGTAACAGAAACCTGTTATAAACACAAGAAATGCTGTTTGATGCCGGAAATCCAGAGTAACATACATACATGAAATGCTCGTGGAACTCAGCAGGTCAGCCAGCATCTAAAGAAATGAATAAACAGTTGATGTTTCGGAATGAGACCTGGGATTATTCATTTCTTGCTTTAAACCTTTTGATAGAACTTCCACAAAATTTACTGACAAGTAAATTTTTTGTATGAACCAGTTAGTGACAGCCCATCAACTGTAGATGTTGTATAACAGAAGTCTTTAATTGGAAAAGAATAAGTAAAAGAATTTTGGAAATACCATTTTCCCCTGACAGTATGATCTCACACCGCTGAGAGAGTGCATTAACACTGTTGTTCAACTCTTCAACTGTTATCTGCTCAGGCAATTTTTCATCAGAAGCCCACTGGTGACGACTAAAGAGTACCAGGCTGAGATCAGTCCAGTCACTTTGCAGCTGCGTTATCTCTGACAGTGCTTCTTGATTAGCTAGGAGCAACGACCCTTCAAATCGTTCATAGTCTTGAGAAATCAGCTGAAGAAAAGAAAACCTAATTTAGAGATGGAAGATTTGTTGAGACAGTGCTTAAATAAATATCATACAGTATTTTCTGACATATGAATATTCTGGCACTATTGTCACATGTAAGTTTGCAAATATAAGTCACTGATTAAAGTTGTAAAAAAAAATGACAAAATGCTGACTAAATTATAGCCAGTACTAATAATGTATATTTTTGTTCTCAACGATAATATATTCCATTCAAATTATCCGCAGGTTTGTGCTACCAAATGAATGTTACTCAACAAGTGACTGGCTTTTCAGAAGAATCCTGTCTAAAGTCTCTGCATGTGCATTTATCAAAAACAAGCTCTGCAGATACTAGAAATCTGAAAGAGGAACAGAGAATGTTGGCACTGCTCATCGGGCATCTCGGGGTTTGGGCTGAGGCAATTTAATACCATTCTGAGGATATTAAAAGGCATCAAGCAGAGTCAATAAATCACTTCAGATCAAATTTGGTTCCAGAGATGTCAAAAATCAAAGCTGCCGTCAGTACTCCATTCAAGCTTTTAATGTTTTAGCAATTCTTTGTATCCTCATATGTTCTGTTGGTGGACTGAAAAAAAGGTGACCTTTCTCAGAAAGGGAGAAGATTATTTGAAATGAGGAAAGCTTAAAACAAATATAAAAAGGAGTATAACAATTATGAAAGAGAAATAAAAAACAGAATATGCTAGTTCTCTGTGCATCAAGTGATTTCTGTGGTCAAGGAAATAAAGCCTGTGAATGCTGGATGAACAGTGTCAACATTTTCTGTTGCTTTCTGATTTCCAGGATCTCTGGTACTTCGTTTTAGATTAGTGAACCCGTGAAGAGATTTTAGACAGGACTCATCTGAAAATCTGGTCACTTTATCAATGATCTATTTTGACAAAACCTATTGTAATTTTGGCCATTAGTTGAATTCATTCAATGTATTATTATTTTATGTAACGATCATATCTATAAGTTCCAATTACAAAGAAAATACTACAAAACAACAAATTATTCAAGTGACCTGCTCACCTCATGCCAGTCTTTTAGATCATTTAAAAGTGCATGCAACATGTCTTTAGGAATACTTTTCATTCCTTGATGACTCCTAAAACAATATAAATTGTCAGAAATATTGGCATATATCTAAATAACATTTATATAGTAAAGCATACAAACAGACCTATCATATCTGCATCCATTAATTCCCCTGGAAACACAGTCCAGACATCTACAGTCTTTGTTTACTCTCGTATGATGTTCACTCCTGTCTCCGCGGCACTGAGGCTGTGAGTTTGCTCCCACTGCTACACACTTCATGTCTGCGAGCTTCACAGCAGTTTGCTCCAGTATATGATGAACTAAGACCAAGCCTTTGGGCCTACTCCGGCTGTTCCAGGGATTCATGTCTATGGACTCAATTTGGTTTGGAATGCTGTTGCTTGCTTCTATTGTTTGCAAGATATGTTTTTTTTTAAATTGGGTTCTTTCAGGTTTCTTGCTTTGTGGCTGCCTGTAAGCAGACAATTCTCAAGGTTGTATAATTTACATATACTTTGATATCAAATGTACTTTAAATCCTTGAATCTTCTCTCAGGCATAATAACAAAATATGTTTTTATTAAAGGTTTCCTCAGCTTTTTCACAGGACTGAAAAGTACATTCCATTTGCCAATAATTTCCTAGAGAGTCATTAGTGTGCCCTTCTATAGCAACAACACACTGTTACAGAAAACAATTTTATTTGCACAGATAGACACATAGGTTTACAGTGTATTCAGGAATCAATCGGTCAGCCAAGAATTATGGAAAACAGAATAGACAAAAATGAACCATCAACTTATTGAATGCTGGGACGTATCTAGCACACTCCAGGTCCTAATTCTTAAGCTCTTATGTCAGTCAAATAACTTTATTGATTGTTTATATTATATGATAACACATATTCTTTTTTTGCTTTTGAATGAAGGCAGAATATTTCTGACTTTGATTGCAGCTCCCAAGCAATGAGCACAACATATACACAGTAGCAATAACACAAACTATATTATTATAGTACTTGAACTTCTCAAGTAAGAGAACATGCTACTAATGGCAAACTAATCTGAAGAAATGTTTATAATTTGGGTGTCCTTTTCCCTAGGGAAACCACCAGATAATCATTTCTTTGATTTCATCAAATTTGGAAGAAATGCAGGCTTTAAAAGATTTTGTGACCAGGATCAAATACATGTGAATTCAGCAACCAATAATTTAAACAAACTGATGGCTGCAGACTTCTTGGGTATATGTGTCTCTGTATAAACGTAAGTGTTTTATGCTTTGTGCAAGTTAATGTGTCACATTTAAAAACTGCTTTGACAACAAACTCAAAAGTAAACAGGAAAATACAGATTATTTAATGATGGAGCATACAATGTGTGAAGTACAGCATAATGGAGTCTATAAACAGCAAATTGCTCTGGGCAACCCCTTTATATCGAACAACTTCACCATGAGAATCGCTAGGATCGAATGAAAATTGAAGACATTCTAATGCAGGAGATTGCATATGGCATGTCATGCTTTGTATGAAGAGAAGCAGATGGTGGAGACGAGAATACCACTGAGAAGTCTGCATGAGAGAACTCTCCAAGCTCTGGTTAGCAGGATGTTGATGCTATACCTCAGTAGCCACTGAATATCAAAATACCATTGATACTCAGTTACTCTGAGACGCTTCTTGGACAAATATGGGGATATTGAGTTTGTGCAAGCTGTTTCTCCTTATCCTATTGTCTTACTGCTCTCATAATTTACTCATGTAGTTTACCTGGTTTAATTACTCTGCCTTTACTCGTCCCTTTACCAGTGCTCGCTAATACGCTGTTCATAGTCTATAACTCTTTCTATTAAAACCGATCTCTTTTATCTTCTATTTGTTGAGAACTATCAAAGCTACCTTGACTGCACTTTTACTGTTTTTTAAGTCCTTTAGACCCCACCACACCAGTTACTTCCAGTCTCTTTAACCATTGGTTCACCTTCATAACATTTGTATCCCTGCACCAATTTCAATTCAAGTCAAGTGATGCGTGAAAATTTACATAGGATTCAACATTGCATGCAGTATTCGGTATGGAGAAATGCAAAACAGCTACTAAGATTTACATTTGGATAAATGTGATATGATAAATAGGGGCAGAGATTCACCATAGTAAACTGGACAAGGTTTTTTAAATTGGTAAAATGATGGTAAATGAGTGGAAAATGTACAGAAAATATCCAGTTTCTCTTTTATTTACTACAACAGATTTGGAGCTACTTGACCTGCACTCAAGTATAATATTGGATTCTACAAACGGGGAGAAAATGATGAATTTAAAAAATTGAATAGGTGGATATTTTTAAAGTTTTTTTTAAATATTCTGGGTGTCACATGACTCAGTGCCAATAGCTCATCTAAAGTGATCCAGGTGGTCAACAATACTTACGATTTATTCTCTAATAAATATTTGTGCCATTTTTGCAAACCAGACAGAATCGATTTTCTTTTTTCCAAACTTGAATTCTCCGCATCTTGCAGATTTTTAGTGAACTTCTTCATTTTGTCTCTCCAGTCTGCAGTAACTTGCTGTAATTTAGCCTGATCTTCTGCATCCTTACAGTATAAAGATAAAACCCCAAAAGGTTCAAGTTGTATATAAAGATTATCATACATTTATAGACCTTTTCAAGATACAATCCACTTTCCACAATATAAAAACTTCATAACACAAAACCAAATTTTGAAGATTCTGACTCTCTGAATAGTCAATTGAATTATGTCATTAAGTAAGCTAATTTTTCCACAAAGGCAACTGACTTGAAAATGCCATATGGCAATCATCATTGTCTCTTGACTTACTTGCTGCTGCCCATTATGCTGCTGGCGTTAGGGTAGCAGTGAAGGTCTTCCATCTCTGTCTGTATAGAAGGATTCTCCATTGCTATTTCTGGAATAATTGTTTTTTGACCAGTCAGGGTTGCTATCCCTGAACTTAGCTCCCAAACCTGGAGGACCAGTGGAATGCTCTAAGTTTGGCCTCTACCCTGACCTGTTTGGCATGGGTGACTCTACAAAGAGCTAAAGCACAAGGCCCTGGCTCCAGCCAATATACTACGCAAGCCTCCAAACACTATGACAAGATTGTAGACCTCTTGGAGAATTGTCCCTTGAGACCAATTAATAATTTCTCTGATAATTATTCTTCATTAGTCCCCAGTTATTTAATATATTAACTACTCTTTACACTTTTCCCCACTTCGGTACAAGGTTGTCAGAATGTTCTGTATGCTTTTAAAGGCTAGACCAAGTATTCATTTTGATTAGATCAGATTGGATTCAACTTCATTATCATTGTGATGAGTACAGATACAAAGCCAAATGAAATGCAGTTAGCATCTAACCAAAAATGCAAGGAATAGTGTTATTTACAAAATAACTGCAAATAAAAAATGTTCAGACATGATGAATCCTAGTTCTGATGAAGGGTCTCAGCCTGAAATGTCAACTGCTTATTCCCCTCCATAGATGCTGCCTAACCTGCAGAGTTCCTTCAGCAATTTGTGCTTGTTGCTCAAGATTTCCAGCATTCGCAGAATCCCTTGTTTATATATTCAGACAATTTGGAGCCATTAATTGCAAACAATTCTTTGATAATAGCTATTGAAGGAAGTCTACAGTTTCTAGCCAAAGCCATTATTTTATTGATTTTACAAAATATTCAATGGATTTGCAGATAGCTCCATGACTCCACAACATTTGCAGTGATCCAAGGCAATATTAATCATGCTATGTAAATTTCCAAGTAAGTTGAACCATTCTAAGATTGTCTAATATTTTTCAAATTTTCATTGTTGCAGTACAAGTCTTGTAAACAATACAAAGTGGTTATAGTCGACAAAAAACACATGATGATTATCAAAATCACAGGGATCAGTTGTATAGTTCAGTACAATTCTGCCCTCTTCATGCTGACTGAAAATAAGTACCATTTCTTCATTCTTTTCGATTTTATAATACAGATGAGAAATTTGTGAATCCACATAAGTAATTCATGAAATCAAAAATCTACCTTCGTGCCAAGCATTACAACAAAATGTTGTGCAACTTTAGTCCAGAGTTTTTCACTGACTTCAAGATCATGAACCAGTTTAAGATTGTGCTCTTCAGTTACCTGCAAAGAAATAAATGGGTAAAGATTTAACCAAGACTTTGCTGTATATACCAACTCCAAAGGAACTGGAATCCAAATGAGAATTAACAGATTAGAATTTTATATTTTACAATTTGGGGCAGTGCTTTACAGTACCAGCGACCAGGGTTTAATTCCTGCCACTGTCTGTAAGGAGTTTCTACTTTCTCTCTATGACCATGTGGATTTCCTCCGGGTGCCCCGATTTCCTCCCACAGTCCGAAGAGTTATCAGTTAGCCGGTTAGATGGTCACTGTAAATTGTCCTGTGATTAGTCAAGGGTTAAAATAGGGGTTGTTGGGTACTGCGTTTTGAAGGGCCAGAAGAGCCTATCTCAATAAAATAAAAATTTTGAAAGATCTGTTTCACACAGTTTATGGTGCCAAGGCAATTAGCCCACTTTCTTCACTCTACATGTAAAGTTTATCCATGAAACTTATTCCATGTCACTCAGTGCCAAATATCAATGCTCAAACCAGGAATGGAACATTATTTGAGTTATATTTTGCTACACCATTCACTTTTTTGTTATGGTAAAACACAATAAAATTAGTCAGTTTTTTACTTCCTTTATATAGTTTGAAAACACTCTTGTGCAAAATATTTCAATTGCCTAAACTGCCAGATGTCATCAAACTTTGCCTCAATATTCCTATAAATTATGATTTACAAAATCACTTCTGACCATTTGAGTCCGAAGTGTAACATACGGTGCAACTTATGTGTTAACTTGGATGTGAATGTAATACCTTATGAGCACATTTTTTGGAGTTTGGTTGAAAGATTATACTGGATGAAGGGATAAAAAGTCACATTTGCAGGTCTTCTGATGGTACAAACCAGGAGCAATTTCAAGTAGGGAAGAGAATGAGCCTTCGAGTGATCTAGCCCAGCCATGTGAATAGACGGGAACAAAGCTGGTGGAATCAAATGTGAAGTTATCAACGGTGCACGAAACAGAAAAGTAGAGCTTTTTTCCCCCACTGGTGAGAGACCAGATTATGACCTAGATGTCCTTGTACACACAGATGCAGATGCAGCAAGCAAGTAGAAAATCAAACAATACGTTGGCCAATATTAAGAGAGAATTTGAGTACAGAGCAAAGATGTCTTGATGAGCCTTGAGATCATGCCTGGAAAATTCTGTACCATTTTAATCTCCACACATTAATCAAGATATAAGTGCCATAGAGAAAGTGTAGAAAAGATTGACTAGCCTGTTTCCAGAGATGACAGGGTTGCTATATAACAGAGAGTAGACTCACTCTGTACTCTCTTGTGTTTAAGAGAATGAGAGACTCAGAGAAGCTTGTTAAAGTTCTCACAGGGCTTGACCAACTGGATAGAGAAAGCATGTTTACCCTAGCTGAGGAGTCCAGAACAAGGCACACAGTTTCACAAAAGGGATCGAGATGAAGAGAAATTTATTTTACTGGCATGGTGATGAAACTATGGAATTTGCTGTAGGGCTGCAGAGCTTGGTCATGGAGTTTATTCAAAACATTGATATCCTTCTAAATATTAATGGCATCAAGGGATTTAGAAATAATAGAGGAAAATACACTTGAGATGGTAGACCAGCCACTATCTTGATGAATGGCAGAACAGGCTCAATCCTCTTTCTGCTCTCCTCTTTATTTTCTTGAGTAATTATGGAAACTGATGATGATGATATTGTAAGTTAAAACACTGAAGTGAGCATGTACATTGAAAATTGCCTTTGTATTTACAAGAAGACTAGCACATGGCAGAAATCCCAAGGAAACTAGCACTGAACATGGAATAGAGACTGCCAAAGTTAATGGAAGTTACAATAAAGAAGGAGAAATAATGGCATTAAAGAATGGTAAATCGACAGGCCCACATGGTTTCAAGTCTTCTGATTTTAAACAAAGTTGGTGAGGACATTGGAGATACTCTAATTCAGATTCACATTCATTTGTTAATCAAATGTACATCAAAACATACAGTGGGAGGACTTCCGGTAAGATGGCGATTGTTTAGCTGCTCCGAACTTTTGTTCCGTTACTGTCACTACCTTTGCACTATATGTCTCCATTTTTTAAACCTTAGTTAGGAATTATTTCGGTATCTCTTACTTGCCTGTGAATATATCTAACTTACAATGTCTAGCAAGAGTTCTAAATCCGGGAGAAATGAAGCTATGACCCCGTCGGACGAGACGCTGGTTGCGCTGGGAAAGCTCCGAGACGAAATCTTAAAGGAATTTAAAACCGCTTTCAAACAGTTAGAAGACAAACTGGATCGGATCAACGATAAAGTGGACAAACATGCTGAACACTTATCTCGCATCGATTCGACTTCTGAAGATTTAGAAAGTCGTGTTCGATACTTGGAGACTCTCTGTTCCAGCTTAGAGGAAAAATCTAATAAACTTCTTTCCAAAATGGTGGATCTCGAAAATCGTAGCAGACGCTGCAACATCAGAATTCTGGGATTACCAGAGGCGACTGAAAAGGGACCAACCGTGAAGTTTTTCGCCGAGTTTCTCTGTGAGTTATTCGGGAAAGATTTGCTTCCGAAGCCGCCCGAGCTCGAACGGGCACACAGGGTTTACGTTCCCCCCCGGAATTCTGGGTTCCTGTCCGCGACCAGTAATCTTGTGTTTCCATCAATACCAGGTAAAACACAGTCTGATTGTGGAGGCATGTCGCAGAGGCTCTTTTTCTTTCCAGGATACAACCATTCGCTTTGTGGAAGATTTTGCACCCCAGACCTTAAAGATGCGCGCTGAGTTTAAAGGCGCAATGAAAGTGCTTTTTGATCGTGGTTTCAAACCTTCCCTTCGTAACCCTGCTGATCTATGAATCAAGCTTAATACCGGGGAATTCAAGTGGTTCAAATCAGCGAGGGAAGCTGAAGCGTTTGTGGCAAGTCTTCCGGCTATCCAGTCATCTTCGGAATCTGATCAGACCTCCTAAAATGGTGGATAAGTACTCCTCGTAGTAAAATTACTTTCTCTGGACTTGGAATTCACTTGAATCACTCAGACATTATTCATTGAAACTTTAAGGACTGTTGACAATCTCTCCCGGGATTTGGTGTGTGTGTAACCTATCTTTATTCTTGTATAACTTTACCTACAGAGTTCTACAACTAATTCTAACTTGTTTTGGAGGTTCGAAGTCTTTAGTGAAGGCCTCCCTGTTTGTTGGTTCACAGTTCAACTGCTGATTTATTTTTCCTTTGCTTTAAATATTTATTTACTTTATCTTTTTCTTTTCTTCACCCCTTTTTTCTAATCTCTGAATTTTTCTCTCCCTTCTCTGTAAATGGTTGATAAATACTCGTCTTGAATTTATAATTTTCCTCTTCCCCTTCTTTTTTCTTTTTCCTTCTTACCTTTTTTTTCCCTTTCTCTTACTTTATTCTTCTATAATTTTTCGCAGGTAGGTTAGTTTTGGTTTTCTTCCTATTTTCTCTGTATTAAGTTGTATATTTCTGCAGAAGGTGTTCTAATCTGTAGTTATGTTTTCTAGTGCATAAACTAGTTATTATTTGCTATAGTATTTATACGGAACTGTTGTTAATGACACAGATCTGGAAGTTGTATTTGGGTTAATTTTTTTGGTAGAGCTAGCTACTTGTTTTGGTAGCCGTCTAGTTTTGGGTTGTGCGGGTGGGGTGAATTTTCCAGTTCCAACATCTCTTTATTGCTTAGGACATGTTTATATTTTGACCTTACGAATCTATGTTTACATCTCTGCTCCCAGACTGCTATTGTACTGCTTGATTTTTTATATGCCTGCTGCCTTTTATGCATTAGTAATTGATAATGGCTAGTGCACTTAAATTCGTGAGCTGGAATGTAAAGGGACTGAACCACCCTGTTAAAAGGAGGAAGGTATTCTCACATATTAAACAACTCAAAGCTGACATTGCTTTCCTTCAAGAAACTCATATTCGTTGTTTTGATAACTCCCGGCTTCTGTCAAAGTGGGCGGGTCAGCATTTTCATTCATCCTTTGCCACTAAAGCTAGGGGAGTTTCCATTCTTATTAACTCAAATATTCCTTTTGAACTCCATAATAAAATATCTGATACAAATGGCCGTTTTATTATTGTTTCTGGTAAACTATATAACACTAAAGTTGCACTAGCAAACCTGTATGCCCCCATCTTTGATGATGTTAATTTTTTTGAACGGTTTTTTTCCTCACTACCAGACTTAAACTCATACTCTCTTATATTGGGTGGTGACTTCAACTGTTGGTTGGATCCTAAACTGGACCGATCATCCTCTGTTACCAGATCACCTACTAAATCTGCCTTAGCTATTCAATCGTTTCTCTCTAATTTTGGTATCTCTGATATATGGCGTTTCCTCCATCCTACGGAGAGAGATTATTCTTTTTTCTCACATGTTCACCATACCTTCACTAGAATTGACTATTTCTTACTCGATAACCAACTTATCTCATTTGCCCACTCTTGTGACTATCAGAGTATACTGATCTCTGACCATGCCCCAATTACCCTCTCTCTGAACTTTCCTGGTCTCCCTCAGAGGAACAAACACTGGCAGTTCGATTCAACTTTACTATCGGATGATGATTTCGTAAAATTTATTAAGGACCAGATAACCTTTTATTTTAACACTAATACATCACCTGAAGTGCCATCCCAGATTGTCTGGGATGCCATGAAAGCGTATCTGAGGGGTCAAATAATCTCTTACACAGCAAATCTCAATAGAAGATCCTGTGCAGATCGAGCAGACCTCATTAACCAGATTAAAGATTTGGATCAAATATATGCCCAAACTAAGAACCCTGAATTATACAAGAAGCGCATTGAACTCCAAACTAAATTTAACCTTCTGTCCACTCAACCTGTCGAACGCCAACTTCTCAAAAGCAAGAGCCGCTTTTACATTCATGGGGATAAGTCTGGTAAATTCCTAGCCAATCAGCTGAGGCGTTCCAAAGCCAAACAACATATTACAAAGATCCGGAAGGAGAACGGAGACTTTACATCAGATCATTTAGAAATTAATGACGCATTTTAAAAATTTTATTCTCGGCTTTATTCCTCTGAATCCCTGAATGACAATATCTCTGTGGATCAATTTTTACAGAATCTGAATATCCCCTCACTTTCATCTGATTTCAAAGCCAAACTCAATGCACCTATATCACCAGAAGAAATATCTTTTGCAATTTCTGCACTGTCCTCAGGGAAATCTCCTGGACCTGATGGGTTCCCTGTGGAATTTTATAAATCATTCTCTTCACTTCTTTCTCCTCAGTTACTTTCAGTATTATCTGACTCATTTAATTACAGCAAATTGCCACCCTCTTTCAACGAGGCATCTATTATTCTTCTTTTAAAAAAGGGCAAAGACCCAACAGAGTGTTCCTCGTACAGGCCGATCTCTCTGCTCAATGTTGATGTAAAGATCTTAGCTAAAGTGTTGGCTCATAGATTAGAAACCATTATTCCCTCCATTATCTCTGATGACCAAACAGGCTTTATTAAAAACAGTCTCCCTTTTTTTAACATTCGGCGTCTATTTAATATTTTATACTCAGTTCCAACTGGGACTCCTGAATGTGTTATCTCCCTTGATGCGGAGAAAGCATTTGACCGTATAGAGTGGAACTACCTTTTTGCAATCTTAGAAAAATTTGACCTCGGCCAAAGTTTCAACTCTTGGATCCAATTGCTGTACCTGTGTCCTACTGCTTCTGTTCTAACTAATTTTCAGAAATCCCAAATATTTAATCTCAAACGTGGCACCCGTCAGGGATGCCCCTTAAGTCCCTTTCTCTTTGATTTGGCTATAGAACCTCTGGCGATAGCATTTCGAAATTGTCCTGAATTGACCGGGATCTGGAGAGGGGGTGTTGAGCATAAAGTTTTTCTCTATGCTGATGACTTATTACTCTTTCTCTCAAATCCGTCTACATCCTTACCTCTAATGTTTTCACTTCTTGACCAGTTTAGCCAGATCTCTGGCTATAAACTCAACTTACATAAGAGTGAACTTTTCCCAATTAATAAAGAAGCACAAGAACTAATATTTCGTGATCTCCCTTTTAAAGTAGTCCATAATCAATTTACTTATCTTGGAATTACAGTCACAAGGAAGTTTAAAGATCTCTTTCGTGAAAACTTTGTCAATCTTTCATATGCTATAAAACAGAGTCTGGTACAATGGTCACCTCTATCTATGTCTTTGGTAGGTCGTATTAATGTTGTTAAAATGTATGTTCTCCCCAAATTTTTATACTTATTTCAATCTATCCCAATTTTTATTCCTAAATCTTTTTTTGATTCCTTAGACTATTATTTTGTCATATCTGTGGCAGAATAAGCGCTCTAGAATTAATAAAATCCACCTCCAAAAATCTAAAAAAGAGGGTGACATGGCTTTACCTAACTTTCGCTTATATTACTGGGCAGCTAATATACGTTGTGCTGCCTTCTGGTCTTTCTTCCATGGTCAACCCGAGTGCCCTAACTGGGTGGCAATGGAGTTGAGCTCCACTAAAGAATTATCTATATTTGCACTTCTTGGCTCTGCACTCCCTAGCAGTCTGCCCAGATCAATAGCTAATCCTCTGGTCAGACACACTTTGTGTATATGGGCTCAGTTCAGGAAATGCTATGGTTTCCAGGGGTTTTCCGTTTCTAGCCCTGTCGCACATAATCACCTTTTTTTACCTACTGCGTACGATTCAGCATTCCATGTTTGGTACAGGAAGGGCATTAGACATTTTGAAGATCTCTTCATTGATAATCGCTTCGCTTCTTTTCAGCAGCTCTCCGTTAAGTTCAACCTGCCTAACGCTCACTTTTTCAGATATCTCCAAATCCGACACTTTACTGCTCCTTTAATTCCTAACTTTCCTGAAATGCCTGCGAAAAATGCTATGGACCTATTTCTTTCCATTAATCCACTAGGTAAAGGTTTAATTTCAATTATCCGAGATAAACTAGCAGCCTTACGACGGGCCCCTGTGGATAAAATTAAAATGGCCTGGGAGCAGGATTTAAATATCTCCTTATCCGAGGAGAGCTGGGACTCAGTTCTCAAATCGGTCAACTCAACCTCCCTTTGTGCTCGCCATTGCCTCTTACAGTTTAAGATTGTTCATAGAGCCCATATGTCTAAATCTAAACTATCTCGATTCTACCCTGGCATTAGTCCACTCTGTGATAAATGCAAGAGGGGTGTGGTCTCTCTCATCCACATGTACTGGTTCTGTCCTAGCTTGGAGAAATTCTGGAAAGATGTCTTCACTACATTATCGGGTATTCTGAATCAGCACCTAGAACCTAACCCCTTAATTGTTCTGTTCGGTTTTTGGGGCGAGACAGATTTATGTCTGGGTCCGACCAAATGCCGAATACTATCCTTTGCCTCTCTCCTGGCTAGACGCTTGATCCTCCTTAGATGGAGAGATGTTGCCCCGCCCACTCATGCGCAATGGCTTAACGACATTATGGCCTGCTTGGACCTCGAAAAAATTCATTATTCAGTTCTTAATTCGGATCTAAAGTTCCATAAGGTCTGGGGACCTTTTATCGAGTACTTTCATAACCTTCCTCTTGACTGGGGGTTTTTTTTAATTCTTTTTTTTCTTCTTCTTTTCGGTCCCTTGCTTTCAGCTCCCTTTTTTTTCTGGTAGTAGGCATTATTATCCTCTGTTACTAAGTGTATTCACAGTCTGGGAGTTTGACTGTCCGGACTTATACTCTTTATACTGTGTGGTGGTTGGTCTGGAGTTGTTGTTGTTTTTTTCTTGTGTTGTGGGGATTGGGGAGGACACTAAGCTCACTTGTCTTTAATTTAGGTGCTTTTTTTGTTAAATTCTCTTCATTTGTAGCATATTGTTATTGTATGCTTAATCTTGCACTGTATTAATGCTCCCCACTGGGATTTGGGGTTTTTAATTTTGTAAAATGTTTTGAAAAACTAATAAAAAAATAAAAAATAAAGAACATATAGTGAAATGCTTCATTTACGTTAATGACAATACAAACTACGAAAGCGCTGGGAACAGTCACAAGTGCTGCCGCACATTCTGCACCCAAGTTATACAAGAACAAAGTTCTTTTAATTAGGGAAGATCTTTAGATATAATTATGCTTTCTATATTACTCTGAAGCTCAAATTGGAACAAAAGGAAACAGGAGATGGATGTTGTCCTTTTCTACTTCATCCGATAAAGCAATTTAAATGAGGCGCTATGTCAGTGTAAACCGACCCATATCTGTGTAAATCTCTATAGCCCTGTTCAAACAATCAATGGTCTCCTGGGGATCAACTTTCTTACAGGCGTTTCCAGCATTCACAAGTTCTATGACCTTTCCAAAAGCACTGCATTGACCATGACAACAGCAGTAACACACTATCTATATGTTCAGTGAGTTATTATGTGCACATTTCATGAGAAGCTCTGGATTTACATACACCAGCTGAAACATTGAATGAATCCAGTCTATTTCAATCTGAGCCTTTAGGAAGAATGCAATCTGGATGCTCACAAATAATCTGCTTCTCTCAACCCAAAGAGTGCATGAATTCCCCTTTCATGGAGCAGAGAGAATCCATTTGCAAGACTGGGAAATGTAGCACTGATCTGCCACCTCCACCACCTCTTGACCTGATTGTGGACTAGTGAAGCTTTCACCCTGTAGAAATAGCAGCTGGTATACAAGCTGCAATTCTGCCTGCAGACATCACAGATCTCAGTCACCAATAATTAGAACATTTAGTTTCTAGATACAAAGCTCTTCAGACAAATGGAGGGGGTCTGTGACAATTTTCAAAACAAGTCTTCCAAGGCATCTTTCAGAGCCCCTCTCTTACAGCTTATGCTTACTCTGAGGCCCTGTCCACCCACTCCTTGGTGTGACCATGCTGGTGGCCCAGTGGATCCATCATCTGGGTCTACATACACAGTGTAAGAAAAACCAGGGAGGAAATGGCCGATAAGAGGAGGTATCATTTTAAGTGATTGGAGGAAAGTATAGGAGGATGTCAGAGGTAAGTTGTTTACACAGAATGGTGGTGGTGTGGAAAGCATTGCCTGAGGCAGACATATTAGGGACATTTAAGAGTCTCTTAGATAAGCACATGATTGATAGAAAAATGAAAGATTATGAGGAGGGAAGGTTTAGATTGATCTTAGAGTAGGTTAAAAGGTTGTCAAAGGGCCTGTAATGTTCTGTATTCAAAGCTATTTACCCAGACTAGGTCCAACATTTCACCTTAACAGTGTAATGAGCTCTTCTCTAGCCCAAACCCAAATATATGTAAGTAGGTGCAGGACGTAGCAACATGTTACCATCTGTGCTCTGCTGTATATATCCATGGATCAATATCACAGGATGGGAGTGGCAGGGTATGTCTGTTATACAAATGAATTTCTTGTCCACAGAGATAATTAAAAGCAGACTGATGGAGTACCTTGAAAAATTTCAGGCAATCAGAGAAAGTGAGCACGGATGTGTAAGGATAGGTCGTGTCTGATAAACCTGGTTGAATTCTGGCAATGAGATAAAAGAGGCAGTGAACAGGATAACTTCTGTGCTGTTGTTTCTATGGATTTTCAACAGACATCCAATACAGACTTTATGTGAATCTTCATTGTAGTTTCAGCTCATGGTATTCAAACTGGGATTGTCATCTGGTGAGGAAACATTTTCAGTGGGGAGACAAAGAGAAAAGGGAAAATGAACTTGACAGAATGACCCGCAAATATGCAAACATGGATTTTTAACTATTTACCACATTGATAAATGACTTAAATGATGGCATAGAAAACCACATGATCACTTTTGTCTTTATATGGACTGCACTACAAGCAGATTCACTAAATTCCACCACAATTTCAGGTAGGCAGAGCTACCTAAACTTTTGGGGGAATGGATTTCTTAGAAACACTGAAAACCTACGGCACAATACAAGCCCTCCGGCCCACAATGCTTTGCCGAACATGTACTTACTTTAGAAATTCCCTTGGGTTACCCATAACCCTCTATGAACAACATGGACAAGTCTGAGGTTAACAGTACCAGCTTAAAAGGGTGAAATAATATACTTAATAAATGGATTGAATCCAGAAACAGTGAAGAATCTTGGAAATCCATCTTCAAATAACTAATTCACAGGTTACGGACTGTTATAGAAGATAATTAAACCAAGCAATAATTCTCAGGATGAGGCTTTCCATTCTAGAACACCTGAGATAGCCTTGGTTTCCAAAAAGCACAGTTTCCTTTCACCACCATGCATGTTATCCTCACCCATATTTCCTCTATTTCCCACGCGTCTACCCTCAACCCATCCTTCCACCACCATAACAGGGGTAGTTTTCCTCTTGACCTTACCTGCAACTTCCACCACCTCCACAGGACCCTACCACTAAATTCATATTTCCCTCATCCACATCCCCAACCCTCCACTTTCTGTAGTGATTGCTCTCTGCATCTGCTCTTGTCCACTCACCCTTCCCCACTGATCTCCCTCCTGGAATTTATCCCTGCAGGTGGGACAAATGCTACACCTACCCATTCACCTCCTCCCTCACCACAATTCAGGGCCCCAAACAGGCAAAGCAACATTTCACTTCTGAGTCTGTCAGGGTCTTCTGTTGAACCTAATGCTCCTCTACATCGCTGAGACTGGCCACTTTGTGAGCATCCTCGCTCTAACTGCTGCAAAGGTGGAGTAGCCTATGGCTTCCCATTTCAATTCAACTTCACGTCCCCATTGTGACATGAGTGCCCACGGACTCTACTGCCATAATGAGGCCAAATTCAAAATGGAGGAACAACACTTCAAATTCCATCTGGGGAACCTCTAATCTAATAGCATGAACATCAATTTCTCTAATGTCTAGTAACTTCTCCACCTTTCCTCCTCTATTTTTCCATTCCTCATTCTAGTTAGCCTCTCTTATCCCTTCTCTTCTCCTCACCTCACTCTGGTTCCACTCCTCCTTCCCTTTCTTCTATGGTCCACTGTTCTCTACTATTAAATTACTTCTTCAGTTCTTTACCTCTTCCACCTTCTTACATCTTCCACCCTACACCATCCATTCATCCATCGACCCACCCCCTCACCTGTAGCCTATAGCCTGCCAGTCTGTACTCCATCCTCTCCCCACCTCCTTATTCTGGCTTCTGCACCCTTTCCATTCCTGATGAAGGGTCTCACCCCAAAGTAATCTGGTTATTCCCTTCCGTAGTTGCTTCCTGACTTGCTGAATTCCTCTAGCCTTTTGTCAGAATCAGAATCAAAATCAGGTTCATTATCAATAGCATAGGTCATGATTTTTTTTTGTTTTGTGGCAGAAGTACAGTGCAAGACACAAAAATTACTATGCTACAATAAACATTGAAAGGGGGTCTTCAGGTTCCTGTACTTCTTCCCTAGTTGTGGTAATGAGAAGAAGGCATGTCCCAGATGCTGTGAGTCCTTGATGATGAATCTTGCCTTCTTGATTAGTAAGTATGTGGATGACACAGAAGTTTTTGGGGGTGTGGATAGCTGGGAGAGTTGTCTGAGGCTACACCAGAATGTAGATCAGATAGAAAGCTGAGTGGAACATTGTCAGATGGAATTTAATCCAGGCAAATGGGAGGGTGTTTCTTTTTAAGGTGTCATATAGGGGTAGAATATATAGTGAAATGGTAGGGCACTAAAGAACATTGCTAAAGAGAAGGACTTATAGGTTTCAGTCCACAGGTGTTGAAAACAGGTAGATAAGGAGGTGGAGAAAGCACATCGATTGTTTGTCTACATGGGTCAAGGCCAGAATGTTATGTTGCAACTTGACTAACAATGGACACATTGAACTTAGAGCATTGTGTGACTTTCTGATCACCAAACTATAGGAAGGATGTAGTTGCACTGGGGAGATTGCAGAGGAGATTCACCTGAATATTGCCTCGACTGGAGAATTTTCATTACGAGGATAAACTGCATAGCCTGGGTTTGTTTTTCCTGGAGTGAAAGAGGCTGAGGATTGACCTGGTAAAAGTTTATAACATAATAAGAAGCATACAAAAATTAAAGGTAATCTTAAAGGTTAAATTATTAAAGATAGGGTAGATAGAATCTTTTTCCCCAGTAAGAGGATCAAAAGAAAAGAGAGTAGAAATTTAAGGGGAGTATAAAGAAGAAACTGAGGGAAAGTTTTCTTTATCCCCTGCAGAGATTAGTTGATGCTTGAATGCCAGAAGAGGTGGTGGAGTCAGATTAAAATAAAATTACTGTGTTTAAGAGATATTTAGACAGGAATTTGAATATGCAAGGTAGCAAAGAATATAGCCCTAATGCAACCAGGGTGGATTAGTGTAGGTTGGCATGGATGTGGTGAACCAAAGGGCCCACCTCCATCCTGTACAAGACTATGACTCACTGATAATGCAGTTTTATTTAAACTTAAAATATTAGGCTAGGAAGTAAACAATTGTATGTTAGTTATACTACTCTGTGAGCACACCACACTAAGAAGGACATTAAGTTTATTTTGCGTATGCTGAAGAAATGGAGTTAGATCAAAGAAACTATGATTTCATTAAATGGTAAAATAGGCTTGAGCATTAAGAACCCTATATTTTTTTAGAACTAATGCAAGCTTTAGAATCTTCAGCTGGAATTAGCTAAACGGGAAAATGAGGGAGAAAAACACAATGCTGATAAAGTGGAATTGTGGAAGGCTTTGTCTAACTAGTTAATAAAGTTTGCAGGACCTTTTCAAATAAAACATTAGAGACATTTCTGGGGTCTAGGTAGACTTTTATCAGAGAAAGGGGAACGGAGGGGAAAGGTAGATAGATGGAGCTAGCTCACAAATCAGCAATGATCAAATTTATCAGCAGAAAAGGCTCAAGAGGTCCACTTCTATTGTTTCACGTGTAACATTACATAGAATTACCAATGAATATAATGGAATGTGAAATGTGAAATGGAATGGAATTCACTTATACAGTAGTTTGATTCGTTGATGAAATATATTATTAAGAACATGCAAAGCTACAGTCATCCAGCTACAGAGATAAATAGACTCAAGGGCCAAAATGGAAATATAGGTATTTTGAGGGAAGAGGAGGAGAAGCAACCTGGTTGTTACAAATAAAGTACAATGCGCAAAATTACCTTCAATGCCAGGCTATAGGTTGCTTCAGTCCACCACTCCTTCTCCTGGGTTAAAGTATCTATCTGGGCAATTAGTCTTTTTCTCTGTAGTTCGTATAACTGGTGATATTCGTCCAGCAAACTGAGGGCATGAAAAAAATCAAAGTCATAAAGGCCTTTAGTTGTGAATTTCAAATAGAAGTAATTTTAATGAAGCAGCTCCAAATGTGATGTTATTTCTGGTTCCTGACAGAGATACTTGGTCATTTTGCCAAAACCTTTATATTTTTTCAGTCAGTTTCTTTGCTTAGAGCAAGAATGTTGGCATAGAGGATTAGAAAATAAAAGCATGAGCTAGCAAACAAAAAAAGAATATGTTTTTGTCTTATCCACCAGTCATAATGCCTTCAGAAAGAACTATTTCTTAGAATCTCCAATGCGCAATGGAATTCCTGGAATTACAAAACTAATATTTGCAGCTTCAAGTTAAACAAAAACCATTATACAAAAAGAGATGATGAAAGATCAGGAAACACATTAGTGTACATCCTGTTGGTTAGTTCAGGCAAGTAGATCACCATCTTTTACTGATAGGAACACCTACTCATAACAAAAAAAGAGTGTAAGGCACCAAAAAGTCGGGTGCCTTATCTTTACTTACTATGAACTACACTGTAATATTCCCTTCCTCAATAAATCACTACCTTCTGCCTAAGGCAGTTATGGAAGGAAATTTTTCATTTCAGTATTTTCTATCTTGTGTAACTTTGTTCATTCACGGTAATATTTTTTAAGAAGTATTGGTGAACAAATTGCTGGGGAGAAGGGGGTGTTGCCAGTCCGAGCAAGTGGAGAAAGAAAGGGAAAAACTGTGATAAATTGCAAAGGTAACATCTGCAAAGTTATAAACTGAGGGAAAGTTTTTGCAAAGATAAAACAGTAAAAGTTCAAAAGAGAAAATCTATATATTAACTCAACAAGTGAAAAAAAAACAGAATAAACGTAATCAAAGTGCATTCTATAGAACTTTGAACAAAACTGAAGCAGTATCAGAAAACCTAGCGGGGACCTCAAGAGGATGGTCCTGCCAATGACGCTTCTCCTTGGGAAACAGCCCCTGCGTTGGACAGTCCTCCAAGGCAGCGACATCATCTGAACTCTGGGGAATAGTGGCATGAACATGACATGGATTCTACAGTGACCACTGGCAACTCAAGTGAGGACGTCAATGATGAAACAATAGAGTTGGCAGCCATGTCCAATAAATACCAAGGAAGTGAAAACGTGCAGGACTGAAGATGGAACCTATGAAAGGAGGTAGATAGTTTATCACCAACTACCTGAATCAGAAAAGATTGACAAATGGTCCAAAGAAATTCAACCTCCTAAACACCTGGACTGAGCTTCAATGTATTAAGAACAATCATAAATTGCACCCATATAATTGGATTCAAATCGTACTGTGTTGTCTGCTCAGCAGATCAGACACTTGACTCATAGAGTTGATGACAACATGGGAGATAATAAACATAAGATACTAGGTGGCTGGGATGCTTTTAACAGGTGGTTGGAAGAACAGGCCCCAATACAGACTGATTGGAGGAAAGTAGTTGACTGCAAGCAAAAGGTTTCTGAGGATGTTTCTGAATATGAGGAGCGTCACAGGACAACATGGTTGAATTACTTAGGGGTTCCAGGAATAAATGAAGACAGCATAGAAGACTCTACGCATGGTCCCTTGAAATCAACGTTGATGAATGGCTTGAAACCAGATATTGCCAAAGCAATGAAGTTCACAAAAATGAATTGGAGTGAAGTTGGTGATCCATATAGTGAGCTAGCGCAATCAGACAAACAAGTACAATGAGATATCAAATTCCAAATAAGATCATTACAGGTGGGTCAGTTACCTGTTGATCAACACCCACTGACCATGGATCAACAGTCATTGCAGGTGAGTCAGCAGCCAACACCCATTAACCAACAAAGAAAAAAACGGGACTGGAATTCACCGTGTGCACACAGCAATCCCAGTCTGAGTCACACTCCTAAGGCCAACCCCATAAAGAAAATCTCATTTTTCTTGTAAAAGAGGGCATTGGGCTTGAAGTTACTGGCAGAAGAAACAAGGTGGACAATAGAAACAAACTCAACAACAAGTTCAATCCTCTACCTCACAAATGTTGGGAGACCCTGATCTGATGACATGGCTTCAACAAGCAATTTCAGATGTAATGGACAGATTGTTGAATTTTTAAAAATGGCTAAGCCCTCTCTTGCTGCCTTGCTTGCTAGAGGGAAATTCAAGCTGCTTATATGTTAACATACTAATTGGGAATAAATGTGCTGAATTCTTGTTAGACTATGATGATCATGACTATACAAGAATAATAACATGCCATGAAGATGTAAATTATTCTAAGGAAACACCTTTATCGAATCCAGATCTGATCGGTACGCCGATTGCTCCTCAACAATTGAGGGAGGAATTCAAATGATTGCATGGGCTGAAACTGAAGTGCTGTCATCAGGAAGCATGGCTCCTGGTACTCTGCACAACAGGCAGATTTGAAAGCCTGTACAATGGCAGAAGGAAAATCCACTAATATCTACACTGTTTCATTTGGAGATGTCCACAACTTTGGGAACTTATGAATGCAAAAGAGATTTCTTACAGCTGTAGGAACCCCAATCAAGAATGGCCAGCTAGCACATGCATTCATGAACATTATACAGTTGCCATCAGAAGTTACTGTATTAAAATGTAAAAGCCACTCCACAATGGAAAGCCATTCTTGGATGTAATTGCAAAAGAGGCTGCAAGGGAATGAGTAAAATAAATTTTATAAAGTCAAAGAAGTACCGAGAATGTAAGCAGTGAACTCAGCAACCGAAGTTATGGAAATGAAGTTTATCTCTGTATCACAGGAGTTAGCTCAATGCTCTCCACAGAAAATGTGGTTCTGGAGAATGGAGATATGGCTCTAGTCATAGACTAGTAGCTCCAACTACATTACTTCCTTATCTGGCACAACAGACATACTCCCTAGGATGCAATGGAGTAAAAAAGATGATCAGCAGATTCTTCCAATGGTGGTGAAATCCAAAGTTCAGACCACAAGCTCAACAAATGTTTGAAAAATGTATGACATGCCAGAAAGCGAATTCTGGAGCAGCAGTGAGCTATCAGGTTTAAGGGCTCCTTCCCCACCTGTGTCACATTGATTCTGACCATTTCATTGGGAATGTTTGTCAGGAATTACGTCTACTGATAAATATTGAATGGTCTTTCCATTGTCCACATTCACCCATAGTTGTCCGGACAAGTCGAATAAATGAATAGAACCATCAAGCAATGATGAAGGCGTACCATGGTCTATAGCTTTTCCTGTGGTCTTGTGTAGCATCAGAGCAAAGAAGAAAACAGAACTAATTCTATTCGAGGTAGTAACAAAATGTCCTATGTCACTTCCAGAAGCTCTTGAGGTCAGAAAGGCTGATACACTGTACATATAATGGCATACAGTTTAGTTAACTATTCTGTGAAAATAAGCATTGCGTCTCCTCCTCAACAGGTTTCTGCCGCTGGGAGTGATCCAACAGAAGGAAGATGCAATTGGTTCCTGGTGAGTAGGTCCTGATCAAGAAACCGCATAATGAACCACTGGGGCCTCAATGGGAAGGTCCTTATTGAGTGCTGTTGGTTACTAACTCAGCGGTAAAAATAAGTGGATACACATGAACCACTGCAGTGAGCTAAAAGCATTACCCAACGTGGACAACAAGGACGGTGGTTAATTTGCTAGCAACCTCTGACTCAGTAGCTATGTTGCTGGGCCACGGTGACCAATCTGAACCAGCCAGAAGACTGCAAACAGAGTCGATAACTGCTGGATATTATGATGCTTGTTCCACTATTATTTGCTGTCATCTTGTTTCTAACAGTTTTCCCCATGCACAATACTTTTAATTGTTCAGAACGTGGCTGCAGTTGTGGGTATTGTATCATTTGAATAGGGGCTATCTTACTAGTTAAGTTAAGCAATGGAATTGGAATTTAATGTGATCTGGTCTAAGGGGTAAGCAAACTGGTATAAGGGGACCAGATCAAATTGGGTCTATCTCTCCCATTTGTTCTTCCCTCCTTGCCACTAGACTCTTTGTCTTTCAGTCGTTCTGATCAACAGAAAAAAAATTCTTTTGTGTCAAAGTGAAAACAGATCTCTACAAAGCGATCTAAATTAATTACAAATATAAAACACAAAATAATTGATTGCATAAGTATTTAACCCCTTTAATATGACACACCAAATCATCACTGGTGCAGCCAATTGGTTTTAGAAATCACATAATTAGTTAAATAAAAAATCTCCATGTGCTGTCAAGGTGTTTCAATTGATTGTAGTAAAAATACACCTGTATCTGGAAGGTCCAACTGCTGGTGAATCAGTATCCTTGCAAAAACTACACCATGAAGACAAAAGAACACTCCAAGCAATTCTGCGAAAAGGTTCTTGAAAAGTACGTCAGGAAATGGATACACGAAAATTTCCAAGTCACTGAGTATCCCTTGGAGTCCAGTTAAGTCAATCATCAAGAAATGGAAAGAATATGGCACAGATGTAAACCTGCCTAGAGCAAGCCACCCTCAAAAACTAAAGGACCGTGCAAGACTGGGACTAATGTGGGAGGTCATCAAGAGACCTATGGCAGCTCTGGAGGGGTTACAAGCTACAGTGCCTGAGATGGGAGAGACAGCGCATACAACAACTGTTGCCCAAGTGCTTCACCAATCACAGCTTTATGACAGAGTGACAAAGAAAAAGCCACTGTTGAAAAAAACTCACATGAGATCTCAGCTAGAGTTTGCCAGAAGGTATGTGGGAGATGGAAGGCAGCTGGAAGAAGATTCTATGGTTTGATGAAACCAAATTTGAGCTGTTTGGCCATTAGACTAAATGCTATTTTATGTAAGCCAAGCACCACATATCATCAAACACACACCATCCCTACCATGAGGCATAACGGTGGCTGCATCATGCTGTGGGGATGATTCACTGCCTGATGCAGTCTGCCAGAGAACTGTGACTTGGGAGATTATTTGTTTTCCAGCAAGACAATGACCCCAAATATAAAGCCAAAGCTACACAGGAATGGCTCAAATGCAACAAAGTTAATGTTCTGGAGTCAGAATCCAGACCTCAATCCAATTGAGAATTTGTGGCTGGACGTGAAAAGGGCTGTTCACTCATGATCCCCATGCAACTTCACAGGCCTTGAGCAGTTTTGTAAAGAAGAATGGGGAAAAATTGTTGTGTCCAGATGTGCAAAGCTGATAGAGACCTATCCACACAGACCCAAGGCTATAATTGCTACCAAAGGTGCCTCTACTAAATACTGACTTGAAGGGGGTGAATACTTAAGCAAACCACTATTTTGCATTTTATATTTGTAATTAATTTAGATCACTTTGTATAGATCTGTTTTCACTTTGACACGGAAGAGTCTTTTTCTGTTGATCAGTGTTAAAAAATCCAAATTAAATCCACTGTGATTCAATGTTGTAAAACAATAAAACATGAAAACTTTCAAGGGGGGGTGGTGAATACTTTTTATAGGTGCTGTATATATCTTGTGCCTTCCAAATTGCTTCCAGAAATTCCAGCCTGGCATCTGCTCTGCCATCATTCCTGCCAGTGTTCCTTTCCATTCTGGCCAACTCCTTCTCATGCCCCTGTAATTCCCGTTACTCCACTGGAATACTGATACATCTGACTTTAGCTTCTCACTCTCAAATTTCAGGGTGAATTTTATCATATTATGATCGCTTTGCCCTAAGGGTTCTTTTACCTTAAGCTCTCTAATCAATTCTGGTTCATTGCACAACACCCAATCCTGAATAGCTGATCTTTTAGTGGGGTCAACCACAAGCTGCTCTGGAAAGCTATCTCATAGGCACTCTAGAAATACCCCCTCCGGGAATCCAGAACCAATCTACGTGCATATTGAAGTCTACCATTGCCTTTTTGGCATGCATTTTCTATCTACCATTATAATTTGTAGGCCACATCCTTACTACTGTTTAGGGGTCTGTATACAACTCCCATCAGGGTATTTTTACTCTTGCAGTTCCTTAGTTCTATCAGTATGATTCAACACCTTCCGACCCTATGTCACCTCTTTCTAATGATTTGATTTCATTTTTTAACAACAGAGCAATGCCACGTCCTCTGCCTTCCTGCCTGTCCTTTCAATAGAATGTGTATCCTTGGATATTAAGCTGCCAGCTATAATCTTTTTTCAGCCATGATTCAACAACGCCTACAACATCATGCCTGCCAATCTGAAACTGTGCTGCAAGTTCATCTACCTTATTCTGCATACAGCACATTCAAATACAACAACTTCAATCCTGTATTCATCCTTTCCAATTTTGTCTGTCTTTTACGTTGCAACTCATCCTGTTGACTGCAATTCTGACCAATCAACAGCCTCTCCTCACTACACATTGCCTCTGTCTGTAAACTAGCTACCTCAAACTCAACACAAATTATTTGCCTTTCCTACGATACTTCTTGCATTGAAATATATGCAGCTCAGGATACTAGTCACACCATGCTTACCCTTTTGATTCTGAACTTTGTCTGAGGTCTTACCAACATCTGCCACCATAACCTCTCCATTAACTGTCCTGGCACTTTGGTTCCCAAACCCCTGCAACTCTAGTTTAAACCCCACTGTGCAGCATTAACAAACCTTCCTGCTGGAATATTAGTCCCTCTCCAGTTCAGGTGCAAACCGTCCCTTCTGTACAGGTCCCACCTTCTCTGGAAGAGAGCCCAGCCCAGTGATCCAAAAATCTTACACTTTCCTTCCTACACCAATTCCCTAGCCATGTATTAAATTGTATAATCTTCCTAGTTCTAGCTTCACTAGCACGTGGCATGGGTAGCAATCCTGAGATCACAGCCCTGGAGGTCCTAACTTAGCACCTAACTCCCTGAACTCGCCATGCAAAATCTCATCATTTGTTGTACCCATGTCATTGGTACCTACATGGACCACAACTTCTGGCTGTTCACCTTCCCACTAAAGAATGCTGAGGCCTCGGTCTCAGATATCCCGGACCCTGGCACCCGGAAGGCAACATACCATCTGGGAATCTTGTTCTCACCCACGGAACCTCCTATCTGTTCCTCTAACTAACAAATCCCCTATGACCACAGCATGCTTCTTCTTTCCCGTTTCCCTTCTGAGTCACGGAGGCAGACAGTGCCAGAGACTTGACCACTGTGACTTCCCTCTGTTAGGTCATTCCCCCCCCCCCCAACAACAGTGATATACCTGTTGTTGAGGGGGATGGCCATAGGGGCACTCTACACTGTCTCCTCAGCCCCTTTCCCCTTCCTGACACACAGTTTCCTGTGTCCTGCACCTTGGGTATAACTACCTCTCTACATGTCCTATCTATCACCCCCTCAGCCTCCTGGATGATCTGGAGTTCATCCAGTTCCAGCTCCAACTCCTTAGCGTGGTTTGTTAGAAGCTGCTGCTGGATGCACTTCTTGCATCTGTTGTGTTTCTTTGTTTTGTGGCTGCCTGTAAGAGGATGAATCACAAAGTTCTATATAGTATAGATAATAAGTGTACTTTGAACTCTGGCCAATGTATCAGCTCTTTTCCTTTTACTCACATTAGCTAACTATTCTAAAGACAATGCCGTATAGGAAACCTCTTTTAATCAACCAGATATACATGGTTAATTGTCATATATACAAACCAGTGACTATCATCTTTACAAATAAGTAAGGATATGGTTTAATGGCTATTTAGGGAGATAATAGTTAATTTGTTAAGCCTATCGCCCCTGCAGGGGCATAGCCACTGACAACAGCTCGCCAGAGGCCTCTGTCCTGGGCCAGCCTTTCAAGTTGTCCCCAAGTGTAGCCCATCTTCTTGCTGTGTCCCTCTCCCAGGGATGAAGTCTTTGGAGCTTCTACTGGTTTTTCTGTGGCTCTGGGTTTTTAGATGATGGGGTTTCTAGCCAAATGCCCAATCCTCCTCCTTTCACAGCCAGGTTTGGGACTGCCCATGGCTATCACAGAGTTATTATAAAGATATGGCTGCAGGATATGTAAATTTGGGCCTGAATATTGAGGAGTGAACAGCATTTAGGAAGGACAGAATGTTGGAAACAGGTGGAGCAATGGGTCAGTAAATTAAAGATAGCCTGAATGCAGTAGAGTATGAGGGCTCAAATTCAGGAAGCCATGATGTAGGAACTACGTAGGTGGGGATGAGAAATTACTTGTGGGAGTGATAATTTAATATCTGAGTAATGTTGTAAATATATTGCTTGATAAAGCATTCTTTGTTGTTTAGTTAATTCATTACAGGTTATATGTAAAAAGTACATGAATAGCATACACCATCATGCCATCACAGCATATGTGTGTGCCGACTAACAAAAAAGAAAGTAGAACTTTTTCTCCAGATCCTGCGGTTTCTTTCAATTAGTTTCCGGAGTTACAAAACATTGCAAGGAAGTGTTGAAATGAACCCAAGACTGTTGACATGCAGCACAACTTTCATTGGTGTACCAATAGAAACAGCAGCCAGAGATGAAAATGAGTTGTAGTCAGGATTGAAAGTGAGCAGGAACAGAACTGCAATGTCTAAACAAAAACTTGCCTGGCTGAACAGTGTCAAACCATTGTGGTAGGGAAATCACATACACCAGACCAATGCAGGTTTGAAGGTGAAACTTGCAGAAAATGCAACAAAGTAGGACATAGAAACACAGCTTGTCAGGCAGATACAAATAAATGGACCGCACAGAGAAGAGAAAAAGATAAAAAGTTGCAGTTTCAAAAAGAGCACTTATCTGTATCATGTTGATGAAAAATCTAATAATAATGTGAGTGATACAGGACTGAGTAGCCTTGAGATTTACAATGTGAAAACAAAAATAGACAAACCATATAGCTTATATCAGAAGTGAATGGCAAATTAATTAAAATGGAATTGGATGATGATGCTCCTGTTTCAGTCACTCCAAAAAGTGAGTTTGAATGGCACTTAAAGTAGACCAAACTGAAGCCTGCAGACATCCAACTAGGAATTTATACTGGAGGGAAGATAACTCCTGGTGGAATAACGTTTGTAACAGTGAAATACAACAACTAACAGGCCACATTGGGCTTGTATGTGGTTAAAAACAGGAGGGCCAGCATTGTGGGGAGACAACTACAGCTTGATTGGAGACCCATCCATCATTTGGACATGCTACATCCCATGCAATAGAATCAAATGAAAGCGAATTAAGAAAGGTACTGGTTGATGCCACAGCAGTGTTCAAATATGGCATTGGAAAACTCAAACATATTAAGGGTAAAGTAGTGATAGATAAAAATGCCACACCTAAGTTTACAAAACCCTTCTGGTTCCTTGTACCATCTGTGATAAAGTAGCCAGTGAGCTAGATGCACGCAGGCTAATGGAATTCTTTCCAAAGCTGGGTGGAACCCATGGGCAATGCCAGTCATCCAAGAAGCAAAGAAGGATAGGTCTATTAGGATCTGTGGTGATTTTAAGGACCTCACCAACCCAGTAAGGAAAGCAGATCAAAACTTTCTACACAGGATAGAGGATATCTTTGCAAACCTTTCTGGAGGAAAACACTTCAGCAAAGTGGACTTAGCTGAGGCCTACCCACAGAAGGAGATGGAAGAAGAGTCCAAAGTGGTTCTCACCATAAATATTACAAAGGTCATGTTAGCTATAATGGGCTTATTTTTGGAATAGCATCTGCGCCTGCACTCTGGTAGGAAGCTTTGGACCAGGTCCTGCAATATTCAGTGTTACCTGGATGACATCATTGTTACTGGCGAGAATGACAAGGAACATCACCAAATCTCAAGACAGTGTTAAAAAGATTAGAAGGTTATGGGCTTAGAGCACAATGCAACCAGTGCGAATTCTTTGAACAAAGCATCACTTACTGTGGTCTCACTATTGATGCACAAGCATTACATATGTGTGCTAAGAAAATTCAAGTAGTGGTGAATGTCTGAAGGCCAAAGAACATGTCACAGTTGCAGTCCTTTTTAAGATTTGTCAATTACTATAACAGCTTGAACTGAACCCCTTGAACTCAATGGAACAGATCAGGAAGGAACGGCAATGGACAAAGAAGTGTGAAGTGGCTTTCCAAAAGGTAAAGGAAATGGTGACATCAGACACTGTACTCACATATTATGATCCGTATTGTCCAGTAAAGCTTCCCTGTGATGCCTCGCCTTACAGTACAGGCGCAGTCATGTCACGTGTGATGAGTGATGTAAGTGAACACCCCAAAGTCTTTGCATCACATTCCTTTACCAATGCAGAGAAAAGTTACAGACAAATTGACAAAGAGGCCTTGAGTCTGGTTTGGAGTGTAAAACATTTCAATCGATACCTCCATGATAGCGTGTTTACCCTCATTATTGATCATCAAAAACATGTCCATTTTCAATCCACAGAAGTGTGTTTCACTAACAGCAGCAGCATAAATGCAGAAATGGGCTTTGTTTCTTAAAGGAAACAATTATAAGATCAAATTCAAGAGGACGACCAATCATGGAAATGCTGATGGATTGACCTGTTTACCCTTGAAAAAGGAAATACTGGAAAAACTTACAAAAGAGGACACTCTTCTTGATGTATTCTCCCTAATGCAAATTGAAAGTCTCCCTATTGTGACAGAGATGATCCAAAGGGAAACCAGAAACGACCCCACACTGTATCAAATCTACACAGTAACCAAAAATGGTTGGAATGTGCACAGAAGTTCTAGTTCCCTTATTTTTGCCAGCTTTAGGAAGAAATTGCCCTTGACAGGGGTTGTCTTATGTTGGGATGGAGAGTTAGTGTAACATCCAAGCTGAAGCTACAGTGTTGGAGGAGCTACATACTGGTCATCTAGGCATGGTTAAAATGAAAGCAGTGGCTCAAAGCTTTGTCTGGTGGCCTGGGATAAGTCAGTAGATTAAATGGCTTGCCATGCATTGTTCAGAATTCTAGAAGATACCAAGAGCAGTGCCTCTCCATCCCTGGGAATGGCCTGCATTACCCTGGAGGAGGATTCATGTAGATTTTACCAGTCCATTCATGGGCACAAACTTCTAGGAAGTAGTGGATGCAACTACAAAATAGCCAGAAGTGTTCCCAATAGCCTTCACTACAATCTCGCACAATGTTGATGCGTTGAGAAGCATCTTCTCAAGGCCTGGTGCTCCAGAACATGTAGTCAGTAACAATGGATCACCTTTTGTGGCAGAACAGTTTCAGTCATTCCTGAAATTGAATGAATAAGACAAATTACATCCGTGCCACATCACCCATCTACAAATGGCTTGGTGGAATGTTTTGTCCAGAGTTGGAAGAATGCACTGCAAGCAACGTCAGCAGATCACACTGTACTAACACTGAATCAGAAGTCTGCCAATTTCCTCCTTTCATTTCACAGTGCAGCACACTCCACAACCAACAGCTCACCAGCTATGTTGTTCCTGGGTCAACCCTTGCACTCACACTTGGATCTCCTCAAATCCAATCTCAGAAGGAGCATATGGGACAAACAGCTGAGACAAACTGAGGGACTCTCAAACAAGGAGGTTCGTTGTTTTACTCCTGGACAAGCAGTCCTGGTAAGGGACTAGAGAGGTGATCAAAAGTGAGTACTTGGAAAGATTAAGGACAGAACTGGACCAATCTCCTACACAGTGGAGATTGCATCTGATGTCATCTAGAAATTACACATTGATCAGTTGCGGAGAGCAGATTCAAATGTTGGCGAAGAAAGATGTCCAGAGCTATCAGAACCACTTCCTGTAGTCCCAGAGTCAACTCTCACAACTACCACAGAGAAGGTCCCAGAACCTGAGATTGTTTCACAGTTAGAAGTCTCACCTGCCAAGCAGAGTGATCCCCTTTGACAAGAAAGATGTTATCTCATAAGAGTAAAAAAGCCTCTACAGTGATTAAATCTTTAGGCCTGAATGGGACAATTTAAAATTTACTACACCGTAGATGTCTGCAGGGCTGGATTAACCTAGTAGCAAAAGTAGCATATGCTACGGACCCCACACTAAATGCAGCAAGCTGCAGACTGATGAAATCGGCATCTCTCACCGTACTCTCACGACGATCTGGCAACGCTGTTGTTTTCATGTCGGGGGAGCTGCGTGGCGTGTGTTGGCTCCTTGTTGTGTCATGGTGACCTTTGTGCTATCTCCCACAGTCCCAAGCCGCTCCAGCGTGCGCTGTTATGCCGCTGGAGGATGCACGCCGCGGTGAGCCTGCGATAAGGGATGTGCGACTCAACAGTTTTTTGTGACCCAGTTCATGATTCCTCAGTTTTTTTCCTGATTTTAGGTATTCTGAACCAGCTCAGGAACATACAAGATCGGATTAGACTGTGAGTTTCGTGTCGCTAAACGTGTCGGTTCCCACCTTGTGAAAGAAATGGAGACTGAACAAAAGTATTGGTGCACACTTCTAGAGCAAATAATTGAAGTTGTAAAGTTTTTAGCAGAACGAGGCCTTTCATTTCGTGGTAGTGATGAAACTGTTGGCTCTCCTCAGAATGGAAATCACATGGGGTTGTTAGAATTACTAGCCAAGTTTGACCCTTTCCTGGCAGAGTATATGAATGCTCATGCAAACCAAGGAAGGGGACATAAATCATACCTATCTAAAACAACATGTGAGGAATTCATCAATCTGATTGGATCCAGCATACTGGATCACATTATCAGTGAAGTGAAGAAATACAAGTATTATTCTGTTTCATTGGATTCTACTCCGGATATATCTAATGTGGACCAGCTGACTTTGACTGTGCGCTATGTTATGCCGTCTGGACCAGTTGAAAGATTTGTGAAGTTTTTGGATATGGAAGGTCATAGTGCTGAACTGCTCGCTCAAAGTTTACTTGACTTTTTAAAGGAAGATGACATTGAAAAACATATAAAAGACTGCCGTGGTCAAAGTTATGACAATGCCAGCAACATGAGTGGCAAGTACAGTGGCTTACAAGCACGAATTAAAGGGCTGAAAGAGCTTGCGGATTACATTCCATGTTTTGCACATTCACTAAATTTGGTTGGAAAATGTGCTGCTGAATGTTATCAAGAAGCATTAATTTTCTTTCAATTTGTAGAAAGCCTGTACACATTTTTTCTGCTTCTACTTATTGGTGGGATCTCCTTTCTGCTGCATTATCTGATGGTGGTGCTCATTTGCCTGTTGTGAAAAGGATGTCAGATTCCAGGTAGTCAGCTCGTGCAGATGTAACAAAAGCACTTTTACACAGCTTTTCTGCAATAAAACAAGTCCTGGATGACATTTCAATTAACAATGATCAGAAGGCAGAGTGTCGACAACAGGCTCTGTTTCCAACTTTCAACCATGATGAAGTTGAAAACAGGAATAATGGTCATATAGTGGGATCAAGTATTACAGTGTTTTCAAATGACCAGTGTTTCTTTGCAATCTTCCGGCCAAGACTTGAACGCAGCTTGTGCACTCTTTGAATCCTTGCATGGATATATTTAAGCTATGTGGTCTACTTTTTCAGACATTGAGCAGCAAGCCAAGGATCTGACTAAGTGTAACGATTATCAACAGCAAGCTCAAAGAAAACACAAGCAAAATCGCGCGTATGATGATTTCAGTGGTTCCAGCACTCTTGATCCACTTGTTGAATCTCAAACGCCTTCTCAGAAGTTTAAAAGCTGAACATTTCTTATCATTATTGACAGCTTGCTTTCCGCCCTGTCAAAAAGGCAGAAAGCTTATCTAAAGGTCAATGGTGTTTTTGGATTCTTTCATCAGTTACAGTCGTTTACACCTGAAGAGATGTAAAAAGGTCATCAAATCTTATTAAATCATATCCAAAAGACCTGGAAGAAAGTCTTGATGAAGAATTTGTGCAGTTTACTGAACTGTTGAAAACTGATCTTGCTTCTCATATTGGCACCAAACAAGACCTTGTAGAGTTACATTTGTAAAAACACAAAATGCTGGCAGAACTCAGCAGGCCAGACAGCATCTATGGGAGGAGGTAGTGACGACATTTCGGGCCGAAACCCTTCATCAGGAGAGTTACAGTTGTACCGTTTGATAACTGACAATTCTTTGGAGTCATGTTTTCCAAATGTAGAAAATGCTTTGAGCATCTATTTGTCACTCATGGTTGCCAACTGCAGTGGAGAGCACTCATTTTCAAAACTAAAAAGGACTAAAAATGAATTAAGGAGCACCATGGGTCAAAACAGATTGAACGATCTCACTCTAATGAGCATTGAACATAAACTTCTGCATGAAATAGACCTTTCCAATATCAACAAATTTGCTCATGCTAAATCTAGAAAATGTAACTTTTAAATTGTAGTTTTGTTACTTTTGACATTTGAAATTGATACCTACATGTAAGTAATACTATTACAGAAGTGCCAGACATCTGTCGTATTATCTGGCCGTATAGCAAATGAAAAAATTGAATTAATTTATTATGCAATTAAATAGTTAATGTTTTAATACTTATGTGCATTTTTTAAATTTAGGGCCCCTTTATAGCATATGCTACAGGCCCCGCACTAGCTTAATCTGGCCCTGGATGTCTATATAGTAGTTGTATTAGATAGTATTCTGTGTATAATTGAGATGCATTCTATATTGAGTTGGAGTGTATAGCTAAGCACGGAGGAGTGTTATGTATTTAATATTTTGGTAATATTTCAGTAATCTTGTAAATGTATTGTTTGATTAACATTCTTTGTTGTTTATATAATTCATTATGGTTATATGTAAAAATAAGTGAATTGCATACATCATCACACTACCATGCGATGTGTGGGCACTTCAGTTAAAGTAAACATGAAGCTAGACTCACATTTCCTTTCAAGTAGTTTGGTGTTTTGAAGTGATAAAACGTAACACATTCTCTATTCTTCACAATAAATTCCACATCCTTGCCACCAATAGCTTTTCTCCAAACTGAGGCACTCTGTTGTTGGGATCCATAGAACTAGGGCTGTTTCCAACTCTGCCTTCCTTCCATCAATAAGGCTCCTTACTCAAATTTCCACAATAATGTTTACTTCTACCTTAATGCTTCTGAAGCGTGGAGGCATATTTTGTCTCACTGAGACTCAGTTTTCCTTACTAAATTCCCATTTTCCAGTTTGCAGCAAAGCATGGTTCTTGCTGCATATCTACCAAGTATATGAGTATTTATGTCAGATTACTGAAGACTCACTTGGCATTTTTATGGGCTTCAATCAATGCATTACTTAGCTCCTCCTGTGTCTTTGCTATCATCTTTGTTGCCTTGCGGTCACGTTCTCGAAGTTCACCAAGTTCACTAGGAGTAAGAGACAGAGAGTGAGAAATTACATTGTTATCTTAAAATGCTGTTATTACGTTCTCATGGCTCCAGCATGTAGCCAACGATATGCAATCTTTGCAGTCAGTTCTTAAAAGGACATTATCATCCATAGACTTCTCTGTAATATCAAAATTCATTGGGCATTGTTGGACCATCAATAGCAAAGGACTCTCAATGGTAACACAACGTCCGGATTTATGATAATCTACAACTGATCAGTACTTAGTACCTCTTCTGAAGAAAGCTCCTTTTCCACAGTAATATGACTGCATCTTAGCTATAGAATCTGAGTGTTTCTTAATCTTTCTTAATGCTTATCTGCCAGCCTTCTCTCCTTTCTTCACATCCCGCAGGCACAGACTCCTTTTGGCTATTGCTCTGTAGTGGATTGCACTCAAAATGCTTATACATGTTATAATGTATGTAAATGGAAATGCTCTTCAAATATTTGGCAGGAGAATCACAATGGAGTCCAGTTTTGGCCCTCTCTTAACATCTACAGGCCTGGAGTTCAAACCCTGGCTAACTTCACCACTTTACAATCCATGAGTCCAAATGACCCTGGTTCAGAGAAACTAATAAAATCAACTAAAGGTCATGCTTGGGATTATTTATTTTCTGTGATTCTGTGCAAGGAGTTTAAATAATAAAAACACCCAATATTTTGAGCATCAAATGTACTGCATTTATTTGTTTTGTCATAACCACCCATCAGTTCTTTACAATTTGGAAATTAGTAGTTCATTTGAAAAGCCCTTACTCATGTCATTTCAATAAAAGCAAAATTTTTGGATAGATTCATTGATTAAAATAATTACCTGTTAAGTTTCTCAACAGCATTTTGGAAAAGAAACAGCTCCAAAACAAGTTGCTTGTCCAACAACCGTTGCATCATGATTTCATTGTGCATACTAATTAGATGGCGTGGAATGTGGTCCAATAAGCTTACATACCTCTCTCTGTGAAGAGGTAGGCAAAATGTTACTTCTAAAATCATACTTTAAAAAATCATTACTAGAAAAAATCAAAATCATACAATTTCTAAAAAAGTTTTCCCCATCATTTACTTTTAATTTATTTTCCCTTCTTCTTTGCAATCTCTCTCGATATTTCCAATCACAAGTCTTGGATGAATGCTATGTTGTCAGTTTTTTGAGCATTGCATCCTAAAGTCATTCATACTTTCCTCCTGGGTAATCAGTCTATATCTTTGTAATATTTCAATTCATTAGTGAATGCTAAGCAAGAGTTAAGATTCCAAATTGAAATAGTGGCAATATTTGCAAGTTTGAGAAGTAATCTTGGTTTAGTATTGTCACGGATACTGAGATACAGAGAAAAGCTTTTTGTTTTGTTGGATATCTTAACAGATCATGCCATATAAAATTGCAATAAAGTGGTAAAAAAAGATAACTGAATGACGAATGTAGCATTGCATTAATAGAGAAGCTGTAGTCCAAGTAGACAACGGACATGCATCCTTCATCTCAACTGCATCTGCTCTCAGGATGAGGCTTTCCATTGCAGCACATCAGAGACGTCCTTCTTCTTCAAAGAACAGTGCTTCCCTTTCACCACCATTGATGATGCGCTCACCCACAATCTCCTCCATTTCCCGGACATCCACACCAACTCCATCTTCCCATCACCTTAACAGGGATAGAGTTCTTCTTGTCCTTACCTACCTCCCCATGAGCCTCTGTATCCAACACTTCATTCTCCACATCTTCATCAGGACCCTACCACCAGACATGTTTTCACCTCATCCAAACTGTGCTTTTCACAGAGATCGCTCATTCCATGATTCCCTTGTCCATTCATCCCTCCCCGCAAACCTTCCACCTGGCCCTTCTCCCTGCAAATGGCTGAAGTGCTGCACCTGCTCATACACTTCCTCCCTCACCTCAATTCAGGGCCCTGAACGGTCCTTCCAGGCGAGGCAACACTTCACTTGCGAACCTGGTGGGGTTATCTATTATTACCGATAGATTGGGGTCAACTTTGTTGAGCACCTCCACTCCGTCTGGCGGATGGAGGCCAACTGGCGGCCAACTATTTTAATTACTATCCCATTCCTGTTCCGACATGTCAGTCCATGATTTCCTCTTCTGCCACAATGAAGAAAACCCTCCAGGTTGGAGGAGCAACACCTCACATCCTGTCTAGGTAGCCTCCAACATGATGCCATGAACATCAATTGCTCCCCATTCCCACTTCTCCCCACTAAGAACTCTTACCACTTCTCCTCATCTGCATTTCACCTCCCCCGGCACCCCTCCTCCTCCCCTTTCTCCCATGGTCCACTCTCCTCTCCTATCAGATTCTTTCTTCTCCAGCAGTTGCCTTTTCCACCTTTCACCTCCCAACTTATTACTACATCCCTCACCCCCATCCTCCCGACTTCATCTGTCACCTTTTAAGCTCGTCCTCCATCCCATCCCCCCACCTACTTATTCTGGCATCATCCCCCTTTCCTTTCCAATCCTGAAGACGGGTCTCAGCCTGAAACATTGACTGTTTATTCACTTCCACAGATACTGCCTGACCTGCTGAGTTCCTCTAGCATTTTGTGTGTGTTGCCTTGGATATCCAGCATCTGCAGAATCTCTGTGTTTAAGAAAAGTAAACTGTTTTTCCACAAAGGGCACAGTTAACATTGCAGTTGGGCCCAAACTCAGAATAACAAGACTGTGTGTAGGACTTTGCATTTATACTACCTGGCTGGTTTTGTCCAGTATTAAAACAATGTCATGCCATCAAAATTATTTAATGCTACTTCACTTATTTCTTCATTATAAGGAGAAATCCCATCTGAGCAACAGCATGCTTTTACCCATATTAAATTTGATGCTAATGCTTCAAGGGAAAATGTTCAGTATAATTTATACATTACAATGCATCATCATCGTCAGGTGCCATGCCAGTTTGAGCTATGACTGCCATGGCCCACACAGTCCTGTTTCGGGTCAAGTGGATCAATTCATTGGTATTCATTTCCAGTTCTCTGGCTGCTGTCTCCATCATCACTTGTCTTTGCATTCCTCTTGCTTTCTTCCATTCAATCTTTCCCATAATTACCGTGCATTCTAACTCCTCTTTCCTAATCACATGTCAATGAAGTCACGTTGCCTTTTCACGATCTCATACATGATTTCTCTTTTTGCGCTTGCTCTGTTCATGACATCATTAGATATTCGTTTCGTCCATGATATTCTTTGCATCCTCCTCAAAAACCAGTCTCTGCTGCCTCAATTCATTTCCTCATGTTACTAGATATTGTCCAACATTCTGAACCATATAACATAACTGGATAAACGTAACATTTCAGTACTCTGAGGTGGGTTGTCATGCCTAGTTTAGAGTTGGTCAGTAGACTCTTCATTCTCATAAAGGTGCCTTTTGCCATCCCTACCCTTCTTTTGATGTCCATGTCACACCTGCCATCTGATGTCACCCAGCTTCCTAAGTAGCAAAAGTTCTGTACTTGGTTTATGCCTTCCCCATTTATTCTCAGCCTGCAGAGAGGATTCTCCTTCTTTTTGGATATCACCATACATTCTGTCTGTTTGCAATTGATAGATAGACCCATTTTTGCACTTTTTTCAACAACTATATCAATTAAGTTTTGTATTTCTTCCTCCGTACTTGCAATTAACACAGTGTCATCTACATATCTGAAATTACCGATGTTTTCACTGTCAACTTTAATTCCCAAGATGTCTCTTATTTTTTTGTAATATTGTTTCACTATACACATTAAACAAATCAGGGAGAAAACACACCCTTGTCTAACGCCTCACTTGATTTTCGTAAACTGACTTACTTCTCCATCTATTGTTATAATCGCTGTTTGTTCCCAGTACAGATTTCTGATTAGGCAGAGGTCTTCCAAATCTAAATCTAGAGATTCCTGTAATATTTCAAATAACTTATTGTGCTTCACTTTATCAAGTGCTTTTGTGTAGTCGATAAAACAAACAAATCTTTTTACACTTGAATAGCTGATTCTGATAGTATCGTTAACATCAATATCACGTTTCTTGTACCTTTGTCTTTCACAAAACCACATTGTTCTTTACCTATTTCAACTTGTATCTTACTTTTAGCTCTTGTCATCAAAATTCTTAGAAGTATCTTGGTTATATGACTCATTAAACTTACAGTCCGATGTAATTCACATTCTATTGCTCCAGGTTTCTTAGGAAGAGTGATAAATACTGATTTTTCATCTCTTCTGATATTATTCCAGTCCCATAAATGTCATTGATTAAATCAGTAAGTTTTTCAATTCCATAATCTTCAAGGGCGATAATTTGTTCTATTACTAATTCATCAGGACCTGCTGCCTTTCCTTCCCTTCCTTCATCTTATTTATTGCATCACTATATCTGAAATTTGAATACTTGTTTATGTATTACCAAAAATGTTCCAATGCTACAAAAAACAAAATTGGACATTTTTGTTCGCATCTCCGGCCCAGAAGTAACATCATCTGCTAACTTTATTTACCATGTGGCAAATTACTTCCGGGTTGCAAAACAGACCTGATTTTGGCAAGAAGCTCTCCTCGTTCCCCACAATCCACACTAATCTGACGAATAAGCTCATGGAACACAAGATTATAAATGTCTTGCTCCTTTTTCACCAGGTCCAGCAAATGATGGATCTATGCAAATAAAAAGCACAGTTGAAAGAGAGATAAACAGATGGTAAGTATGATGATGCTGTTCAATTTGTTAACTGCTGCAAGAGCCTTTGAATGATCTTACAGTCTTAATTAATATTTTATTTCAACAATCACAAAGGTGTAGTAGATTTCCTTTTTACTTCACGCCAAAGTCAATAGAAGCAACAGTCAGAATCGGGTAGGATTCTGGAGTCATTGAACAGTACAGCATGGATATGGATCTTTCTTTCCAACACGTCCATGCTGATTACAGTGCCCACCCAGCTCATCCCAATTTCCTTTGCTCGGCCCACATCCCGGCAAGTGTTTCTCAAACGATATCACTGTATCTGCCCCAATCACTTCTTCTGGTAGCTTGTTCCATATATTCACCACCTTTTGTTGTCCCTCAGATCACTTTTATATCTTTCCCCTCTCTCCCACAAAATATGCCCCGTTATTTAAGATTCCCCATCCTGTGGAAATGATTGTTACTACCCATCATATCCATACCTCTCATAACTTCAAACTTTTCCACAACTACTAACTGAAGTACTCACATTTAAAAGAACAGTTGCAATCAGTGCATCAATAGAAACTGCAGACACAGACTCAATTAAGTTGCTGCAGTCAGGAATGGAAATGAGCGTGTACAGAATTGCAATGTTAAAGAGATATCTCCCTTATTCTCCTAAGTTCCAACAAAAAAAGATCCAACTTGGCCAACCCCTTCCTATAATTCAGGCTCTCTAGTCCTAGCAATATCTTCGTAAATCTTTTCTGTGCTCTTTCCAGCTCAACTACATCTTTCCGATAACAGGGGTGACCAAATCTGTACACAGCAACATAATACAACAGCAATATAACATCCCAGCTCCCATACTCAGTTGCCTAACTAATGAAAGCCAGCATCCTAAATGCCCTTTTCACACCCCTGTCTACCTGTGATGCCACTTTCAACAAACCGCTGCATGTACTTGTACACCGGAGTCCCTCTGCTCCATTAAGTCTGCTGCCAATATAATTTGCATTTAGCACAAGCACCTGAATGAATTTCTACCCCACATACATGTTGGTTATAAGCAGTCAAGGCATTTTAAATTGCTCTTTTTATATTTTCATTGTTTTTTCATAATAACGTAATTACAATATTGTTATTCTCTAAATCTAGTCTATTTGATGATCCTTAGCAATGATATAAATAAAACTTCATCTTTATATGAAGAATGATGTACATTTAATATTTCAATTAATTTGGAAATTGTTTGATTAAGCATTCTTGTTCAATGAAATAATTGATTGCAGAATGCTTTAGTTTTCATAAGCAGAATCAAAAGGAGGGGGAGTTGATTACAGAGTACGTGGCTGAATCGAAGAGATTGTCTGAACATTCTCAGTTCAGTGAAGGGCTTGATGATGCATTGGAATCTTACAAGAAAGTATTCAGAAACAACTGCTAACTGAAGTACTCACATTTAAAAGAACAGTTGCAATCAGTGCATCAATAGAAACTGCAGACATAGACTCAATTAAGTTGCTGCAGTCAGGAATGGAAGTGAGCGTGTACAGAATTGCAATGCTTAAAGAGATTTAAAGAGATCTCCCAGGCCAGACAAATTGGGGTACCATTGTGGCAGGGGCTCCTGACACGTACAAAGGTTCACAGGTTTAAAGGTGAAACTTGCAGAAAATGCAACGAAGTAGGACATACACAAAGGGCATGATGGGCATACAAAAATAAATGAAAAAGTGAAGGTGCAGTTTCAAAAAGAACACTAATCTGCATGCCGTTGATGAAAAATCTGATAATGATGAGGGTGACACAGCACTGGGAAGCCTTGGGATTTACAACATGAATATTAACAAGGGACAAGCAATACGGCTTACTCCACAAGTGAACAGCAAATTAATTAAAATGGAATTGGACACTAGCTCAGCTGTCTTAGTTATTTCACAAAATGAGTTATTCCACAAACTGAAACCTGCAGATATCGAACTAAGAACTTATACTGGAGGAAAGTCAACTCCTGTGGGAAAGACATTCGTAACAGTGGAATATAACAACCAACAAGCCACATTGGGCTTAAATGGGGTAAAAACAAGAGGGCCAGCATTGTGGGGACATGATTGGCTGAGACAACTATAGCTTGAGTGGAGATCCATCCACCAGTTGCACGCCACATCTCTTGCTATAGTGTGAACTGAAAGTGAAATGAATTAATGTACTTGATGACGCTACAGCAGTGTTGAAGAATGGCATTGAAAAACTCAAACATATCAAGGGTAAAAGAGTGTTAATTGAAAATGCCACATCCAAGTTTTACAAATGCCGTATAGTTCCTTATATCACCCATGATAAAGTAGCCAGTGAGCTAGATTGCATGCAGAGTGAAGGAATTCTTGCCAAGGTTGAGTGGAGTCTATGGACAATGCCAGGGGTCCCAATAATCAATAATCAAGAGGAATAGATCTGTCAGGACCTGTGGCGAACTTAAGATCATCCATCAATCCAATAATGAAAGTAGATCAAATTTAAGCTAATCTATCAACCCAATAATGGAAGTAGATCAATATCCTCTGCCCAGAGAGAGGACATCTTTTCAAACCTTTCTGGAGGAAAACACTTCAGTAAAGTGGGCACAACTGAGGCCTACCTACAGATAGAGATGGAAGAAGAGTCCAAAGTGGTTATCACTATAATAGGCATATTTTTGGAGTAGCATCTGCACCTGCATTCTGGCATAAAGTTATAGACCAGGTGCTGCAAGTCTGCCAGGCAGTCAGTGTTACCTGGATGTCATCATTGTTAATGGTGAGGATGACAACGAACATATCCAAAATCTCAAGATTGTGTTAAAAAAGATTAGAACATTATGGACTCAGAGCATGATGCAAGAAGTGTGAACTCTTTAAACCAAGCTTCACATACTATGGGCGCACCATTAACGCACAAGAATTACACAAGTGTGCTGAGAATATTCAAGCAGTAGTGGATGCCCTGAGGCCAAAGGACCTGTCACATTTCTGGTCCTTTATAGGATTTGTCAATTAATATAACAGGTTCCTGCCTAACCTGGCTACTGAGCTCCACCCCTTAAACTCATGACTATAGACCGGGAAGAAATAGCAATGGACAAAGCAGCGTGAGACGGCTTTCCAAAAGGCAAAGGAAATGGTGACGTCAGACACCGTACTCACACATTATGATCCATATTGTCCAGTGAAGCTTCCCTGTAATGCCTCACCTTATGGTACAGGTACAGTCATGTCAAATGCTGTGAGAGATGGAATTGAACACCCCATAGCCTTTGCATTGTGTTCCCTTACTACTGCAGAGAAAAATTACAGAGAGGTTTGCAGTGTAATACGTTTCAACAAGTACTTACATGGGGGAGAGTTTACCCTCACTACTAGTGTCCATTTTCAATCCACAGAAGGGTGTTCCACTAACAGCAGAAGCACGAACCAGAGATGGGTTCTGTTTCTTGGAGGACACAATTACAAGATCGAATTCAAGAGGACAGCTCATCATGGAAATGCTGATGGATTGTCCTGTTTACCCTGATTAAATGAAATGCTTGAAAAATTTACAAAAGAGAACACTCCTCTTGACATATTCTTCCTAATGTAAGCTGAAAGTTTCCCTATCACAGCAGAGATAATCCAAAGGGAAGGCAGAAAAGTTCCCCCACTGTCTCAGGTGTACATGGCCACCCAAAGTGGCAGAAAGGTGCAGCAGAAATTCCAGTTTCTCCATTTTTACCGGCATCACCATGAAATTGCCTTTGATGGGGGTTGCCTTATGTGGGACTTGAGAGTTGTAGTACCATCCAAGCTGAGAGCTAAAGTATTGGTGGAGCTATTGTACCTGCTGGTCAACTATGCGTGTTCAAAATAAAAGCATTGGCTCAAAGCTTTGTCTGGTGACCTGGGACAGATCAGCAACTCGAGCAGCATGCCACGCGTTGTTTTGGATGCCAACTGATGCACCATCAATAACTCTCGGAGACAGGAGGCGAACGATAAGCTTTTATTAGCTGCAAGAAATGACCACACAACATCCTGGAGACTGAGGGAGGAGCAGTGCCTCCAATCGCCTTTATACAGGGGTCTGTGGGAGGAGCCACAGGAGCAGTCAGCAGAGGGGCGTGTCCAGACAGGTATATGGAGTTCACCACATTCACCCCCCCCCCCCCCCTTTGTTGTAAAAGAGAGTCCCCATGGGGCAAAGTTTCTTACAAGTATATTTACAGGTTAAGTCTATCGGGCGGTCGAATCTGTCGCTGCGATCTACATAGCACCGATGGTGATTGCACCGGCGACGGTGGTTGTGCTGGCTCCGGCCTGACTTGAGGTGTCAGCCCATTAGGCATCAGTAATCCCTCATGCATGTGCGAGGCGCCTGGTATGGGAGTGTCGTGAGGAGTTGGTGTAGGGCTTGGTGTGCGCGGTGTCTCGTGGGTATACACCTCGGTGGGTACGGGGTTCATAGTCACCGTGGAGTGTTCGGGGTAGGGGTCTGGTGCTCCTGCGGGCGCCAGGTCATGGACGGAGACCGTGTCCTCCCGCCCATCAGGTAAGACCACGTAGGCATACTGGGGGTTCGCATGAAGTAGGTGAACCCTCTCAACCATCGGGAGTATTTATTGCTCCTCGCATGTTTCCGGAGCAGCACTGGCCCTGGGAACATCAGCCAAGCCGGTAGGGTGGTCCCAGTGGCAGACTTCCTGGGAAAAGAAAAGAGTCGCTCATGAGGGGTGGCATTAGTGGACGTACACAACAGGGAGCGGATAGAGTGGAGCGCCTCTGGGAGGACCTCCTGCCATCAAGAGACTGGCAATCCCTTTGACTTAAGGGCTAAGAGTGTGGCCTTCCACACAGTGGCATTCTCCCTCTCTACCTGTCCACTCCCCCGGGGATTGTAGCTTGTGGTCCTACTAGTAGCAATGCCCCTAGCCAGCAGGTACTGGCGCAGCTCGTCACTCATAAAGGAGGACCCTCTATCACTATGGATACAGCAGGGATATCCGAACAGAGTGAAGAGCTGGCGCAGGGCTTTTATGACGGACGTGGCAGTGGTATCGGGGCAGGGGATGGCAAAGGGGAACCGCGAGTACTCGTCGATTATGTTGAGAAAGTAGACATTGCGGTCGGTGGAGGGAAGAGGGCCCTTAAAGTCGACACTCAGTCGCTCAAAGGGGCGGGTGATCTTGATAAGTTGCGCCTTTTCAGGACGGTAGAAGTGCGATTTGCACTCAGCACAGACTTGGCAGTCCCTGGTCATCGTCCTGATGTCCTCAAGGGAGTAAGGCAGGTTCCGGGCTTTCATGAAATAGTAAAATCGGGTGACCCCCAGGTAGCAAAGATCTGCATGGAGGGCGTATAGCTGGTCGAGCTGCGCGCTGGCACATGCTCCCCGGGATAGGGCATCAGGGGGCTCATTGAGTCTTCCAGGCACAGGATGTCATAGTTGTAGATGGAGAGTTACATTCTCCACCGCAAAATTTTATCATTTTTGATTTTGCCCCGCTGTTGGTTGCTGAATATGAACGCAACTGAGCGCTGGTCGGTCAGCAAGGTGAACTTTTTGCCAGCGAGATAGTGCCTACGGTCAATTATGGAAAACTCTGAACATCCTCTACATAGCACCATCCAGAGACAGAGAAGCAGTTTCAGCATCAGGTTACTATCGATGCAATGCTCCTCAGACAGGATGAAGAGGTCAATACTCCCCAATGCCATTAGGCTTTACAATTCAACCGCCAGGACTTAAGAACTTTTTAAAAGCTATTATTAATGCTTTTTGAGATAGTGATTTAGATGCATATCATATTTTTTACTGAGTTAAGTATTGTATGTTATTAGTTTTGCTACAACAAGTGTATGGGACATTGGAAAAAAAAAAGTTGAATTTCCCCATGGGGATGAATAAAGTATCTATCTATCTATCTAATAGCTTCCACTATGGCCTGGGCTTCTTTCTCCACCGCGGAGTGCCGAATTTCAGGGCCCTGAAGGGTACGAGAGAGGAATGCTACTGGCCTTCCTGCCTGATTGAGGGTAGCAGCCAGCGCGAAGTCAGAGGCGCCACTCTCTACTTGGAAGGGAATGGTCTCGTCAACCGCATGCATCGTTGCTTTGGCATTGTCCCCTTTAATGTGGCTGAAGGCCGCGCGGGCCTCGGCTGAGAGGGGAAATGCGGTGGACTTGACCAGGGGGCGGACCTTGTCTGCGTAATGAGGGACCCACTGGGCGTAATAGGAAAAGAAGCCCAGGCACCTTTTGAGGGTTCTGAGGGTGTTGGGAAGAGGGAATTCCAACAGGGGGCGCATACGGTCGGGGTCAGGGCCAATGACCCCGTTCTCCACGACATACTCAAGAAGAGCAAGTCGGGTGGTTCCAAACACACACTTGTCCCTGTTATAGGTAAGGTTAAGAGCTTTGGCCGCTTGGAAAAATCAATGGAGGTTAGTGTCGTGATCCTGCCAGTCGTGACCACAGATGGTGATGTTATCCAGGTAGGGAAATGTGGCCTTCAGTTGGCACTGGTCCACCATCCGGTCCATTTCCCTCTGGAAGACAGAGACACCATTTGTGACACGGAAAGGGACGCGCAGGAAGTGATAGAGCCTGCCGCCTGCCTCGAAGGCGGTGTAGGGGCGGTCCTCTGGGCGGATGGGGAGCTGGTGATAAGCGGATTTCAGGTCTATGGTGGAGTACACCTTGTACTGAGCTATCTGATTGACTATATCTGCGATGTGGGGTAGGGGGTACGCGTCAAGCTGCGTGAACCTATTGGTGGTCCGGCTATAGTCCACAACCATCCTATTTTTTTGCCCGGTCTGAACAATGACCACCTGGGCCCTCCAAAGGCTTGTGCTTGGCTCAATGATCCCCTCCCTGAGCAGCCGCTGCACCTCCGACTTAATGAAGGCCCTGTCCCCACGCTGTGCCTCCTGCTTTTAGTTGCCACTGGTTTACAGTCGGGGGTCAGGTTGGCGAACAGTGGTGGGGGAGGGATCTTGAGGGTGGAGAGGCTGCAAGTGGTGTCAGTAGCGCAGCTGTCGGCATGGTGCTGGGTGGGATGTGCAGGTCGGTGTGTGTGTGTGGTCAGTAGCGGGGTATATGACGAAGTCCCATAAAACTGAAGATTCCTGACAGTGAGTGGTGGGAGGGGCCCATCATATGCCATAGTCACACTTTCGAGGTGGCTCTGGAAGTCCAGCCGCAATAGCACAGGCGCGCACAGTTGAGGCAAGAGCAGTAGCACAAAGTCCCGATATTCTGTGCCCTGCATCACCAATGTCACTACACAACCCACCCGGATGTCTGTGGAATGCGACCCAGAAGCCATGGTGACCCTCTGGCTTACCGGCTGTGTCACGAGTCCGCAGCGTTGCACCGTGTCTGGGTGAATAAAACTCTCAGTGCTGCCCATGTCAAACAGGCAGCTAGTCCTGTGCCCCTCCACCAGGATGTCCATCATTGACCTTGCAAGCTGGTGTGGAGCGCTTTGGTCGAGGGTTACGGAGGCCAGAGTTGAACTGCCGTCTTGGTGTCCGGTAAGCACCAGTGGGTCGGAGGCGGGGCAAGGTGGTGCCGACAAAGATGGCTGCCCCCATGCCTCGCACGAGACGGGCAGGCAAGATGGCAGCGACCAAGATGGCGACCCCCATGCCTCGCATGCGGCGCTGCTTGACACCGCTCGTGGTTTAGACTTACAGGCCTTGGCGAAGTGGCCCTTCTTTCCGCAGCTGGACCAGGTTGCTTCTCGGGCCGGGCAGCGTTTTCAGGGGTGCTTTTCGAGTCCGCAGAAGTAACACTGCATGGACTTGCGACTGGCAGCAGCCGTGGTCGATTCACGGGAGGGTTGCGGGGAGTTCACGGACTCGCGAGTGGCAGCAGCTGTGGTCGATTCGCTGGTGGGTGGCGAGGTCTGCGGCATCCACGGGGCCGGCGGGAGATCGCGCGGCTGGACAGCATCAGCATTGTGCAGAGCAGCCTCCAGCGCGTCGGCCAGCTCGATCGCTGACTGTAAGGTAAGATCGGCGTTTTCCAGCAGCCGCTGGCGCACGTATACTGACCTGATCCCCGTAATGAAGGCGTCTCGTACCAGGAGCTCCGCATGCTGCTCCGCCGTCAGTCCCCTGCAGTCGCAGGCCCGCACGAGTGTCTGTAGGGCCCGAACAAACTCAGCGCTCGACTCTCCGGCCCACTGCCGCCATGTCGCTAAGCGATGTCTTGCGTAGACAGTGTTCACCAGCCGCAGATACTGTCTTTTGAGGGCGTCCAGTGCCCCTTGGTAGGTCGGCAGCTCTCTGATGAGGGAGTACACCCGCGGACTGACTCTGGAGAGGAGGACTCTGCGCATGATAGCAGGCTCAGTCGCGGGAATCTCTTCCCAGTATGATTGGAAGCATGCAAGCCAGAGTTCAAAGGCAATGGCTGCTTCGGGAGATTGAGGATCAATGTCCAATTTATCCGGTCGTAAAATGCTCTCCATGTTTTAAAATTGCAGCTAATAAAATTGATGCACCATCAATAACTCTCGGAGACGGGAGGCAAATAATAGGCTTTTATTAGCTGCAAGAAACGACCACACAACATCCTGGAGACTGAGGGAGGAGCAGTGCCTCCAATCGCCTTTATACAGGGGTCTGTGGGAGGAGCCACAGGAGCAGTCAGCAGGGGGGGGGGGGGGGGGCGTGTCCAGACAGGTATATGTAGTTCACCACACCAACACGCCCAGAAAATGCCAAGAGCAGTGACTCTTCATTGCAGAGAATGGCCTGCATTGGCCAGGCAGAGGAATCATGTTGATTTTGCCGGACCATTCATGGGCACACATTTCTATGTGGTGGTGAATGCAGCTACAAAGTTACCAAAAGAGTTCCCAATAGCCTCCACTACAGCCTTGCACACTGCTGATGATTTTAGAGGCATCTTCTCAAGGTCTAGTGTTCCAGAACATGTAGTCAGTAACAACAAATGTGGCAGAACAGTTTCAGTCATTCCTGAAAATTAATGGAATAAGACATATTACATCTGCACCGTACTACCCAGCTATAACTGACTTGGCAGAAAGGTATGTGCAGAGTCCAATGAACACACTGTGAGCACTGTGAATCAGAAGTTCACCAATCTCCTCCTTGCCTATCAGAATGCAGCACACTCCACAGCTGACAACTCACCAGCTCTGCTGTGCCTCGGTCACACTCACACTTGGTTCTCCTCAAACCCAATCTCAGAAGGAGCATGCAGGAGAAACGGCCGAGACAAATTGAGGGCTCCGCAAACAAGGAGGTTTGATGTTTTACTCTTGGATAAGCAGTCCTGGTGAGGGACTACAGAGATTTTCAAAAGTGAGTACTGGGAAACACTAAGGACAGAACTGGACAGCTCTCCTACACCTTGGGGATTGCATCTGATGTTATCTGGACATTACACATTGATCTGTTGTGTTGTGTATTTAATATTTCAGTAATATTTAAGTAATATTGTAAACATATTGTTTGCTTAAGTATTCTTGTTCGTTAAAATAATTCATTATGAGTTACATGTAGAAGTAGGGAATTTCCAGGAGGATAGGGAATCTGAAATCTCTGAGGAATGGCTCATTAAAAATCTATCTTAATATACAGAGAACAGTGCAGTTGCTAATTTATGGGTTTCCTTTGCACATCTGTGTTTTAATTGCTCATCACTTCCAGCTTTATCTTTGGCTACCTCAGCAATGAGCTGCAGAGATCTTCTCTTAATCCTTGCCAATTTTTACTAAAGTGTTTCATAAACCCTATTTCAGAAGCTCTTTACTTACTTCTTCAACCAAACCTTTGCTTTATACTGGAGAAAGAGTTGGCTGGGATTAAGAAAACCTGCTCAAATTTTAAAAATATTACTGATAAACTGAATCAATCCTATACAACTGAAGTTACTTGCCTCTTAAACCTTTAACACTTCAACCTTCCAAAACTTCAGCAAGACATTTCCACTTTAGCTTGTTGCTGAATTTCATGTCAATCATGACTATGTATAAGAAAAACTACTAAAGTTAGATTGGAAACAAACATTCTTATTATATTACTATAAAACTCAATATCTTTGTAAATATCTTGCTATGTGACTGTGTCAAATTTTGTTCAATAATAGTCTTGTGAAGTTCCTTGGGGCATTTATCTGCAAGAAGCTCACATCATTGTGTAAAATGTGAGTTGCTAGAATCATAAGCATAATACAGCGTGGAAAAAGGTTCTTTGGCCCAACTTAGTTGAATAAAATTAATAATAACTAATTTAGTTCCTAAATTTATCTTCTTATAATGTTTTTTATTTGAGTCTTTATTATAGAAATACAGTTTCTGCCATTCTCACAATACCTGAGTTTCGCCTTTTAATTCCTGTTTATCATCTTCATTAAACCCAACTTTCTCTAACATATCATCCATCACTTGTGACAGCTGAATGGCCTCAGCTCTTCCACTGGGTTTCCTGGGAAGAAAACAATGGTCTAATTAAAGAAATGCTTGAACAGCAGTTCAGATTTCCTCTGAGCAGTGGTAACCATTTGTTCAATAGGATGAGGGAAACCAGCGATGGAGCATAAAATGGTTTAACATTTGTTCACTACTGTAACAAATGAAGATTTATAATAGGTTACACTTCCTCCCAGGTACAGGTTTTGTTCCTGTGAACTATCCATTATCCAGTCAGTTAACATGTCAGAAAAATTAAGTGAATCAAGTTCCAGGCAAAAATATGCAAAGCTTTTCCCTTAAGCCTGCATTGTTTATTCACTGTCATACTATTTAATCACATTTTCCAATTTGCCTCAGCCGAATTTGTTGTTCCTTATCATGCCCTTTGGTATATCAAGTGGGATTTTTGCCGCTTCCATTTACGAGGCTGAGTTGCTAGCTGAACGCACAACCCAGCACAAACGGAAAGCATGCAAGGGGCTGGCCAGATTCTAACTCAACACAATTCGCTCGACGTCCAGTGCTAATGCCACTACATCACCGACCGGCTAACCTCAGCCAATAGATCCTGCATAATGACTTAAAAGTTTAGAATTCCCGTTTCATCATTTCAATGTGAAATTCTATAGTACTATCTTTTATATAATATTGTGACGCTTGGGGGGGTGGGGAGCGTGGCTGACAGTCCGACCCTACATTTCTAATGACCATTACTGTTCATTGTTCTTGTGTTAAAAAGCTTTTGTGGGATTATGATGGGAAGTTCCAGTTCATTTATTGTTACATTTTACCTAGGTTTTGCTTGTGTATTTTGTGGGTCATCCCAACTGTAACTGGGGTACATGATGGTCTGTATGAGACTGGTGGGGGGGGGGGGGGTGGTTTCACTCTCAGGGTCATGGTGCCCAGTCTGTTTTGTGTTTATCACAATAAAACGACTGTTGAGTTAACAAGCTTCCTGTCATTATGGACCAAAATGCTCGCCATAATGTTATATTTCTCTTTCTTGAATATAACTTACTGTTGGGTTATTAATTAACCTGGAGACATGATGTAAGACAATAAAGTAACCTTGTTTCAGCAAAAAAAAATGCCCTATAATTGCTCATTTTGATTTTGTGAACTTCAAATTACCTTTACCAATAAAATGGATAAAAGTACATGCAAAGAAACATCTGGGAGACCGGCAGGATAGATTTTCTGGCTGCTGTGAAACTGTAGGCATCTTCTGATGCCTGGGAACTTGATTCACATAATTTTTCTGACATGTTAACTGACTGGGTAATGAACCATTCACAGGAACCAAATGAATAAAATCACTTGAGGGTTTTATCAGGATCACGTCTGTTTGCAATGTACAGAAATAAAAGCCAGGATGGTGTTACAAAATTATTCATAGTCTTTGCCAACCAGAATCCCCGGATAGATCAAGAGATCCGCATTCTACTGAAGGCTAGTTCGGTGCCGTTCAGCACTGCTGACACAGGAAAGTACACAAGGCCCAGGTATGGAAAGCCTTCTCAGATATGAAGTGGCAATTCCGGACCAAACTTGAATTACAGAAGGATGCTGGACAGCTGCGGCAAAGTTTGAATGCCATTGGAGGGTAATGAAATGGGTGACAGACGACACATGTAGTTCATAATAGAAACTGTTCTACATAACTCACAAACACTATCATTGAGTTGTTGCATTCACTTTAAGAGATGGTGTATGATGTAATGATGTCAGCGTGAGGCGAATGCTTTTGGTTTGTTTGCATATGAAGTAAAGGGTTGTGGCTTGTGTTAAGCAAATAAAATGACTCTCAAATGGTTTATTTACAAAATCCTACACTGGTGACCCCGATGCTTGTGGACAATGTCAGAGTTACTCAACAGCATGTCGATCAACATAGTCGCTTTGAAGCTGCTGGAGGTTAGGGAGCAGCACACTGCTGTGTGGGTTGCACAGGTAGAAGCCAAGTTTACACTGCAAGAAATTACTGTGGACAATACCAAATTTTACTATGTCGTAGCACTGCGAAGTAGTTCCATTGTGGCCATAGTGCTGAGTCTACTAGACTCACCCACCTGCAGGTGATAAGTATGTCACTCTGAAAACTGACCTACGACAGACGTTTGGACTGACTGAGTTTGAGCATGCCAAACAGTTGCTCTCCTTGCCTGGCCTGGGTGATGCTTGGTTTTCAGAATTATAGGACCACATGCGATCTCTCCTGTGCAATCACCATCCTTGCTTTATTTTTAAAGAATTGTTTTGCAACGATTGCCTGATCAAGTTAGCACAGCCCTTGCTAATACACCTGTGAATGACTATAGGGAGCTTGCTAAAATAGCCGATTGTCTACGCTCAGCCAAGCAGAGGTGCATCTGTCCTCCTCCTTTCCCTGTCTCAATAAGCCCTGTCAGCAGAGCCTCCAGCAGACTAATGCCCTCAGCGCTGAACCAGACAACACCGAGCCTTTGTTCGTACCACACACGCTTCAGCACAAATGCTAAAGATGACCGCCAATCAGCTTCAACAATGGCAGCACCTTGGGACATCAGAGGTCCTTGAACGTGGTGGGCTCCAGCTGTCAGGGTCGTCCATTCTTCATTATAAACACCCTTTCAGGGCAACGCTTCCCATGTGACACAGGCACTCAAATGTCTGTGCTGACAGAATCACCCATTGATTATGAGGCAAAGAGCAACAGACCCTCAGTCAAGGCAGCTGGATCTGGACTTATGGGACACGACACATGGGACTTGGTCTTGGTTAAAGTTGCTGGACCTCTGCTCAATGCAGATTTCCTGTGCGGTAAAGGACTGTTAGTAGATCTTAAGAACTGGCAGCTTGTGGATGCAAAGCGCTTTGGGTCTTTATCCTGTACACTCAGTAAGTTCCCCACAATGACTCTGTCTAGCACATGCTCCACCACATGTGAATTCACTCGCCTGCTGGGTGAAATCCCAAGCCTCATGAAGCACACATTTTCCACTACAGTTACAAAGCATGAAGATCCAGCATTACATTTCCACGAGTGGCTGGCCGATCCATGCCCGTGCGCGTGTAGACTGGACTCAGAAAAGCTGGACAGTGCAAAGGCTGAGATTACTAACAACAGGTCAAATAGCCTTTGGGCTTCATCCTCTACATGGTCCCTAAGCCCGATGGTGGTTGTCGTCCATGTGGCTATTACCACCTCCTTAATGAGGTCACCACATCCGATCATTACCCAGTCCCACATATTCAAGTCTGTTTGGCCAGGAAATAATTTTTTCTAAAGTGGCATTAGTCAGGGGCTACCATCTGCTGGCTGTGTGCACAAAAGACATTTCCAAAACTGATGTTATACCCTGATTGTCCTATTTGAGTTTCTGTGCATGCTGTTAGGGCTGAAAAATGCAGCACAGACTTTCTAACAACTAATGGAAAGTGTGCTAAAAGAGTTAGATTTTCTTTTTGTTTACCTAGACAATACACTTGTCGCTAGCTCCAAACACATTGGAAACCAAACACTTTTCACAGCTCCGCAGACTTTTCAAGCACTTGAGCCAACATGGCTAATTATTAACCCCACTAAGTGCCAGTTCATGTTGTCTACTATTGACTCTCTCAGCCACTGCAACTCCATAGAAGGTGCAACACCCCTGCCATCAAAGGTCGTCGCTATTATGGACTTTGCACTGTCCCACACTACCAAAGCACTGCGAGGGTTTTTAGGTATGGGGAATTTCTATCATCATTTTATTCCGAGAGCTGCTGACCTTCTGCTCCCCTTGACTCAGGCCCTTAAAGGCAGTGTCCTTAATCACATGCTTAAGCGGTTTGCGGGATTGAACAGAACAAATGAGCCCTTTAGGTTGCGACCCTAGTGGTGCACCTGCTCCCCTATGCACCTACAGTCATCAATACCGTGGCCTCAGTCTGGGCTGTGGGGTCCCATGCACAAACGGTTGGTCGGAGGCATGCAGCAGCCACTCGCCCTCTTCAGCAGGCAGCTCTGCCTGCTCCTGCCCCCACCCAAGAGGAAGTTCTGGACATCTGACTGCCAGTTTCTATTTGGCCATCTGCTGCTTTTGTTTTCTACTGGATGTCAGTGTTTCACAGCGTTTGTTCACCACAAATCCCTCTGCACGGCAGCAATGCCACCAGGCCTACATTTCAGAATTCACGTCTGACAAACAGCACATCGAAGGGAAATACAATGCTCTGACTGACTGCCTCTCGTGGCCCACCGTTGGTGCAATACACATTGGGGTTGACTATGCCATCATGGCTGCTCCCTCCCAAAGGTCCAGGCCTACAGGACAGCTGTCATTGGCCTGCGGTTGGCTGACATCAACTTCAGGGACACAGGAGTTTCTCTCCTGTCTCAACCTGTCACCCTCGCCCCATAGTGCCTGCAAACTGGAGGTGCACTCTTTTTAACTCCATTCATGGCCTCTCGCATACCAGCAGGGAGACTTCACAGAAACTGGTTGCCTTAGGAAGGACACCCCAGACTGGAGTGCAGCCTGCGTTATGTGTCAGCGGGTGAAAATTAACTGCCATGTTTGAGCACCATTGGCAACTTTCACATTCCCTGAGCGATGGTTTAATCATGTCAACATGGATCTGGTAGGCCCATGGTTTCACACACCTCCTTACCGCGGTGGATCGTACCACCAGAGGTTGCCACTCTAGCACTGACGACAGATGATGGCTGCAGACATGGCTTGGGCATTCATCAAAACCTGGCTCCCTCAGTTCAGCACCCTCTCTGATATTTCTTATGACCGCAGACCCCGATTCACGTCAGACCTCTGGGCCACAATGACCCACAGCTTCGGCATCAGATTACATCACACCAAGGCATATCACCTACAATCCAAAGCTGCTCTGAGCACCTCCCTTACAGACAAGTGTTGGCACAGTCATCTCCTGTGGAGCCTGTGAGGCTCCGAACAGCTCAAAAAGAGGACCGGCAGTCCTCCGCAGCTGAGTTGGGGTAATTTTATTCCCAATAGCACAAACACCTGGTTGGCATCTCATCAGCATTCTGTCCTCCTCAGTAAACCCAATGAAATGAAAGTAAAGGGCTGAAGCTGTTGTTAAGAACATAAAATGACTCTTGCATGTTTTATTCACAAAATCCTGCATTACCACCTCCCACAAAGCAAAACCAAGCAACATAGTAACAACAAGGTTTTGCTTCCAGATGAGCTCAATGCCTTTCATTCTCACTTTGAGCAACGGAACATGGAGGCACCTTCACAAACTACCCTGTGATTTCAGGCTCTGAGGCTGACGTGAGAGCATCCTTCAGGAGGGTGAACCCATGGAAAGCATCCGGCCTAGACAATGTGCTTGGCCGAGTACTGAAGACCTGTGCTAATCAAGTGGCTGGACTATTTACTGTTATCTTTAAACTCTTGCTTCGGCAGACTGAGGTACCCACCTGCTTCAATCATTCCAGTGCCCAAGAAGAATATGGGATAACTTGCCTCAATGATTATCACCCAGTGGCACTTACATCCACTGTAATGAAGTGTTTGGAAGGTTGGTTGTGAAGCATATCAACTCTTGCCTGAGGGGTGACTTGGATCTGCTCTGGTTTGCCTACTATCACAACAGGTAGACATCGGATTCCATCTCATTGGCTCTTCGCTCAGCTCTGGAATATCTGGACAGTGAAGATACATACAACAGGATGCTCATCATTGACTACACCTCAGCATTCAACTCTAACATCCCCTCGAAACTAATCAATAAACTCCAATACCAAGGCCTCAATACCTCCTTGTGCAACCGGATCCTCGGTTTACTCACTTGCAGTTTCCAGTCAATATGGATTGGCAACTACGCCTCCTCGACAATCACCATCAACACAACTGCATCACAAGGCTGAGTGCTCAACTCCCTGTTCTGTTTGCTTTGTAATTATGACTGTGTGGCTGAGCACAGCTCCAGTGCCAAATTTAAGCTTGCTAACGCCACTGTTGTTGGCCAAATCAAAGGTGGTGATGAATCAGCATATAGCAAAGAGATTGAAAATGGTGCCATAACAATAACCTCTCACTCAATGTCAGCAAATCCAGAGAGCTGATTATTGACTACAGGAGGAAGAAACTGAAGGTCCATGAGGCAGTCCACATTAGGGCATCAGAGGTGGAGAGGAGCAGTAACTCAAGTTCCTTGGCTTAATCATACCACAGAACCTGTCCTGAGATCAGCACGTAAGTGATATTACAAAAAAGGCTCATCAAACTTCCACTTTCAGAGAAGTTTGCACAGATTCGGCATGTCATCTAAAAGTTTGACAAACCTCTATAGATGATCAGTGAAGATTATCCTGACTGGTTGCAACACAGGCTACCATATGCCCAAGAATGGAAAAGCCTACAAAAAGTGATGGATACAGCCCAGTTCGTCACAGGAAGAACCCCTCTCCATTCTTGAGCACATATATAAGGAGAACTGCCCCAAGAAAACAGCATCCATCATTCAGGCCAAGCTCTCTTTTCACCGCTGCCATCAGGAAGGAGGTATGGAAGCCTTGGGTCCTACACCACCAAGTTCAGGAACAGTTATTGCCCCTCGACCATTAGGCTCCTGAACTTCACTCACCTCAACTCTCAACTGATTTCACAACTATGGACTCACTTTCAAGGTCTCTACAACTTATGTTTCCATTATTTATTATGTATTTGCATAAATATCTTCTTTTACATGTTGCTTGGTTGTCAGACTTCATGTGGAGTTTCTCATTGATTCTATTGCATTTCTTTATTCTGCTGTGAATATCTGCAGGAAAATGAATCTTCCTGTAGCGTATGGTGACATATGCGTACTTTGATGATAAAGTTACTTTGAACTGTGCAGACCATTCATTAATCCTGAGCAAAGGAACAGGTCTCCAAGTCAACACTGCTAAAATGTATGCATGTGCGAACAGCAGATGACAGAATTGTGTTTCTAATGTTCTCCACCTAAAAATAACCTTCCAGAAATCATTACAAGAAATCATTGGCTCATTTACAATAAGAGCAGCCTGGTTAAAGATACTTGATAATGCTACTGCCATCAAAAATGGCTGTGTCAATAATGGCACTGTCTTTGCAAATTCAGTGAAATACAGAGACTTTTTAAAAACAAGCTGGATTGTATTTAATATTTCAGTAGCATTTGAGTAATATTTAAAATATATTGTTTGATTAAGCATTTTTGTTCATTTAAATAATTCATTACAGGTTATATGTAACAATAAGTGAATTGCATACTTCATGTCACTACCACGTTATATGTGCGCACCTCACTTAAAGTAAAAATGAACTAAAACACGTTCTCCTGGGCTCCCATCTTTTTCTTGCAATTAGCTTAATGCTTTGGAGTTATGAAACAGAACAGTGAAGATGCGGAAGTTTTAACTGAACCCAAGATGACTACCTACCTGTTGAAGAGCAGCAAGAAACAATTGGGTTAAAAAAAAGCGCAGCACATTTTCTTCACAAAAGGAAAGACGGTCGAGTTTTTACGAACACAGAGAATTGAAGAATTCACAGGTTCATAAACAGTGAATACTAGGTGGTGATAATCATTTTTTTAAAAAGAGCAGCAATGCTCCTCAGACAGGATGAAGAGGTCAATACTCCCCAATGCCATTAGGCTTTACAATTCTACCGCCAGGACTTAAGAACTTTTTAAAAGCTATTATTAATGCTTTTTGAGATAGTGATTTAGATGCATATCATATTTTTTTACTGAGTTAAGTATTGTATGTAATTAGTTTTGCTACAACAAGTGTATGGGACATTGGAAAAAAGTTGAATTTCCCCATGGGGATGAATGAACTATCTATCTATCTATCTATCTATCTATCTATCTATCTATCTATCTATCAATGGCTATATCAGAAATATTGACATGTTTGATTACTCAACAGATAACTGGATACTGTATACGGAGTAAATTGAGCAGTATTTTATATCAATTGGAATAACTGATGAGAAGTGACTGCCAATTTTGCTGAGTCCTTTGGCTTAAAGGTATACAGTTTGTTTAGAAGTTTAACTGCTCCAACCAAACCAGCTGAAATGACCTTTGTTGATATTGTAAAAGTAATGCAGAAACATTTAGAACTGAAGCCATTGCTGATTGCAGAACGCTTTAGGTCTCATAAGGCAGGCAACTCCATATCAGTGTATGTAGCTGAACTGAAGAGATTGCCTGAGCACTGTCAGTTGATAATGGGTTTAATGATGAACTGAGAGATTGTTTAGCTTGTGGAATCTTACAAGAAAGCATCAGAAATGGCTCCTAACTGAAGCACAACGTTTATTTAGAAGTGCAGTTGATTTAGCTGTACTAATGGTCGCAGCAGACAGAAACACAATTATGTTGCAGAATGGAAGTCAGTTGGAACAAGATTGCAATGACCAAACAGAAACCAGCCTGGCTGAACAAATCGAGTTACCGTTGTGACGGGGGTTCACATACACCAGTCCAATGCAGGTTTAAAGGAGAAAGATGCAGAACATTTAACAGAAGAGGGCACTCCTCTCAACATATTATCCCCAATGCAATGCAATGTCTTCCTATTGCAGCAGAGATGATCCAAAGGGAATCCAGAAAGTCCCCACACTGTCTCAGGTCTACATGGCCACTCAAAATGGCTGGAATGTGCAACAGAAATCCCAGCTCCCTCGTTTTTACCAGCGCCAGGATGAACTTGCCCTTGACGGAAGTTGCCTTACGTGGGGATTCAAAGTTGTTGTATCATCTTACCTGAGAGCTAAACTGATGGAGCAGCTACTTGCCGGTCATCTAGGCATGATCAAAATGAAAGGGTTGGCTGAAGGTGTTTTGGTGGCCTGTGATAGATCAGCAGATCAAGCAGCTAGCCATGCGTTGTTTGGGATGCCAATAGCAGTGCCTCTCCATCCTGGGAGCAGCCTGCAGATGATTCATGTGGATTCCGCAACCAGCAGTGGACACAGATACACAGTGTCCGGAAGTGCTCCCTCTCGCCTCACACACTGCTGCTACATTGAGAAGTAGGTTCTCAAGGCCTGGTGTTCCAGAACACGTAGTCAATGACAATGGACCACAGTTTGCTGCAGAACAGTTTCAATCATTCCTGAAAATCAATGAACTAAGATATTTTTCATCTGCACTGTACCACCCAGCTACAATTAGCTTGGCAGAAAGGTTTGTCCAGAGTGTTAAGAATGCACAGCAACCTATGTCAGCAGAACACACTACACTGAATCACAAGCTCATCAAATCCCTCCTTGCATATCACAATGCAGCAAACGCCACAACCAACAAATCACTAACTATGCTGTTCCAAGGCTGTCCCTTACATCCACGCTTGCATCTCCGCAAACCCAATCTCAGGACAAACTGCTGAGACAAATTGAAGGCTGCTCAAACAAGGAGGTTCGACGTTTCATTCCTGGACAAGCGAGATATTACAGAGGTGATTAAAAGTGGATACTTGGAAAGATTGAGGACAGAACTGGACCACTCTTCTACACAGTGGAGATTGCATTTAATATCATCTGGAAATGATATGGAGAAGGAATTTGGAGAAGGAAGACTAAGAATCGGAGCGGGAGTGCAGCGGGAGCCATTTTGATTTTTTCTTCTTCTCATTGGAGTTAAGAGAGGCAGGACTGCGCAGGCGAGTGACGTCGGGCAGTGAAGCGCGGAAGATTTAAAAGGGACACAGCATTATACAGCGGGCAGCGTCGTTTGCGGGCAGCGGAGTGCGCCGGGAGCAGAGTGAAGGCTTAAGGGCTTTGGCTCAACGGGCTTAGGTGGAAGCGGGCGAGGCAAGGTAGGTTTAGGTTTCAGTTTTTCTTGTTATTTGAGGAAACGGGGAAGCATGCATGTGAGGGCAGCTTGTTGTTCTTGGTGTCGGATGTGGGAGGTCCTGGAGTCTCCTAGCCTCCCAGACGTCCACATCTGTGCCAGGTGCGCTGAGCTGCAGCTCCTAAGGGACTGTGTTAGGGAACTGGAGCTGCAGCTCAATGACCTTCGTCTGGTCAGGGAGAGTGAGGAGTTGATAGAGAGGAGTTACAGGCAGGTGGTCACACTGGGGCCACGGGAGGCAGACAGGTGAGTCACGGTTAGGAGAGGGAAGGGGAAGAGTCAGGTACTAGAGAGTACCCCAGTGGCTGTAACCCTTGACAATAAGTACTCCTGTTTGAGTACTGTTGGGGGGGGTCAGCCTACCTGGGGGAAGCAACAGTGGCCGTGCCTCTGGCACAGAGTCCGGCCCTGTAGCTCAGAAGGGTAGGGAAAGGAAGAGGAAGGCCGTAGTAATAGGGGACTCGATAGCTAGGGGGTCAGATAGGCGTTTCTGTGGATGCAATCAGGAGACCCGGATGGTAGTTTGCCTCCCTGGTGCCAGGGTCCGGGATGTTTATGATCACATCCAAGATATCCTGAAGTGGGAGGATGAGGAGCCAGAGGTCATGGTACATATAGGTACCAATAACATTGGTAGGAAAAGTTGAAGAGGTCCTGAAAGGAGAATATAGGCAGTTAAGTAGGGAGTTGAGAAGAAGGTCCCCAAAGGTAGTAATCTCAGGATTACTGCCTGTGCCACAAGACAGTGAGAGTAGAAATGGAATGAGGTGGAGGATAAATGCGTGGCTGAGGGATTGGAGCAGGGAGCAGGGATTCAAGTTTCTGGATCATTGGGACCTCTTTTGGGGCAGGTGTAACCTGTACAAAAATGACGGGTTACACTTGAATCCTAGGGGGACAAATATCCTGGTGGGCAGATTTGTGAAGGCTGCTGGGGAGACTTTAAACTAGAATGGTTGGGGGGGTGGGAATCAAATTGAAGAGACTAGGAGAGAGGAGGTTAATTCACAAATAGAGAAAGCTAGTAGACAGTGTGCGAGGGAGGATAGGCAGGTGACAAAGAAGGGGAGCGCTCAGACCGAAGATGTAGGGGAGAAGGAAGAAAAAGATAATAAAGTTGTTTGCACCATTAGAGATAAACAAAGAGTAAGAGGTGGAGTGTTTCTTAAATGCATCTATTTTAATGCTAGGAGCATTGTAAGAAAGGTGGATGAACTTAAGAGCATGGATTGATAACTGGAAATATGATGTTGTAGCTATTAGTGAAACATGGTTGCAGGAGGAGTGTGATTGGCAACTAAATATTCCTGGATTTTGTTGCTTCAGGTGTGATAGAATCGGAGGGGCAAGAGGGGGAGGTGTTGCATTGCTTATCAGAGAAAATATTACAGCAGTGCTTTGGCAGGATAAATTAGAGGGCTCGTCTAGGGAGACTATTTGGGTGGAATTGAGGAATGGGAAAGGTGTAGTAACACTTACAGGGGTATATTATAGACCACCTAATGGGGAGCGAGAATTGGAGGAGCAAATTTGTAAGGAGATAGCAGATATTTGTAGTAAGCACAAAGTTGTGATTGTGGGAGATTTTAATTTTTCACACATAGATTGGGAAGCCCATTCTGTAAAAGGGCTGGATGGTTTGGAGTTTGTAAAATGTGTGCAGGATAGTTTTTCGCAGCAATACATAGAGGTATCAACTAGAGAAGGGGCAGTGTTGAATCTCCTGTTAGAGAATGAGATAGGTCAGGTGACAGAGGTATGTGTTGGGGAGCACTTCGGGTCCAGTGATCAATGCCATTAGTTTCAATATAATTATGGAGAAGGATAGGACTGGACCCAGGGTTGAAATTTTTGGTTGGAGAAAGGCTTACTTTGAGGAGATGCGAAAGGACTTAGAAGGAGTGGATTGGGACAATTTGTTTTATGGGAAGGATGTAATAGAGAAATGAAGATCATTTAAAGGTGAAATTTTGAGGGTACAGAATCTTGATGTTCCTGTTAGGTTGAAAGGAAAGGTTAAAAATTTGAGAGAACCATGGTTTTCAAGGGATATTGGAAACTTGGTTTGGAAAAACAGAGAGATCTACAATAAATATAGGCAGCATGGAGTAAATGAGGTGCTCGAGGAATATAAAGAATGTAAAAAGAATCTTAAGAAAGAAATTAGAAAAGCTAAAAGGAGATATGAGGTTGCTTTGGCAAGTAAGGTGCAAATAAATCTAAAGGGTTTCTACAGTTATATTAATAGTAAAAGGATAGTGAGGGATAAAATTGGTCCCTTAGAGAATCAGAGTGGACAACTATGTGCGGAGCCAAAAGAGATGGGGAGATTTTGAACAATTTCTTTTCTTCGGTATTCAATAAGGAGAAGGATATTGAATTGTGTAAGGTAAGGGAAACAATAGGGTAGTTATAGAAACTATGATGATTAAAGAAGAGGCAGTACTGGTGCTTTTAAAGAATATAAAAGTAGATAAGTCTCCAGACCCTGACAGGATATTCCCTAGGACCTTGAGGGAAGTTGGTGTAGAAATAGCAGGGGCTCTGACAGAAATATTTCAAATGTCATTAGAAATGGGGATGGTGCCGGAGGATTGGCGTATTGCTCATGTGGTTCCATTCTTTAAAAAGGGTTCTAAGAGTAAACCTAGCAATTATCAGCCTGTAAGTTTGACGTCAGTAGTGGGTAAATGAATGGAAAGTATTCTTAGAGATGGCATATATAATTATCAAGATAGACAGGGTCTGATTAGGGACAGTCAACATGGATTTGTGCATGGAAGGCCATGTTTGACAAATCTTATTGAATTTTCTGAAGAGGTTACTAGGAAAGTTGATGAGGGTAAAGCAGTGGATGATTTCTATATGGACTTCAGTAAGACCTTTGACAAGGTTCCACACGGAAGGTTAGTTAGGAAGGTTCAATTGTTAGGTATTAATATTGAAATAGTAAAATGGATTCAACAGTGGCTGGATGGGAGATGTCAGAGTAGTGGTGGATAACTGTTTGTCAGGTTGGAGGCCGGTGAATAGTGGTGCACCTCAGGGATCTGTACTGGGTCCAATGTTGTTTGTCATATACATTAATGATCTGGAAGATGGGGTGGTAAATTGTATTAGTAAGTATGCAGATGATACTAAGATAGGTGGCGTTGTGGATAATGAAGTAGATTTTCAAAGCTTGCTGAGACTTAGGCCAATTAGAAGAGTGGGCTGAAAGATGGCAGATGGAGTTTAATGCTGATAAGTGTGAGGTGTTACATTTTGGGAGGAATAATCAAAAAGGACATACATGATAAATGGTAGGGCATTGAAGAATGCAGTAGAACAGAGTGATCTAGGAATAATGGTGCATAGTTCCCTGAAGGTGGAATCTCATGTGGATAGGGTGGTGAAGAAAGATTTTGGTATGCTGGCCTTTATAAATCAGAGCATTCAGTATAGGAGTTGGGATGTAATATTAAAATTGTACAAGGCATTGGTGAGGCCAAATTTGGAGTATTGTGTACAGTTCTGGTCACCGAATTATAGGAAAGATGTCAACAAAATAGAGGAGATTTACTAGAATGTTACCTGAGTTTCAGCACCTAAGTTACAGAGATAGGTTGAACAAGTTAGGTCTTTATTCTTTGGAGCGTAGAAGGTTGAGAGCAGACTTCATAGCGGTATTTAAAATTATGAGGGAGATAGATAGAGTTGATGTGGATAGGCTTTTTTCCATTGAGAGTAGGGGAGATTCAAACAAGAGGACATGAGTTGAGAGTTAAGGGGCAAAAGTTTAGGGGTAACACGAGGGGGAACTTCTTTACTCAGAGAATGGTAGCTGTGTGGAATGAGCTTCCAGTAGAAGTGGTAGAGGCAGGTTTGATTTTGTCATTTTAAAAAAAATTGCATAGGTATATGGACAGGAAAGGAATGGAGGGTTATGGGCTGAGTGCAGGTCAGTGGGACTAGGTGAGAGTAAGCGCTCGACACGGACTAGAAGGGCCAAGATGGCCTGTTTCTGTGCTGTAATTGATATATGGTTATACATGGTTAAAAATGACACATTGATTATTTGAAGTGAGCAGGGCCAATTGTTAGAGAAGAAACATGGCTGAAGCTATCAGAACCACTTTCTGCAGTCCCAGAGTCAACCACTACAACCACCACGGAGGCACCCCAGAACCTGAGATTGTTTCATCGCCACGTCTCACCTGCCAAGCAGAGTGACCACCCCCCATCCCTGTCAGGAAAGACATTATCTCACAAATCCTCTGCAGCGATTAAATCCTTAGGCCTGAATGGAACAATTCAAAATTTATATGCTGTGAATGTCTGTATAGTAGCTGTATTATATAGTGTACTGTGATTATAGTTGAGATGCATTTTATATTGAGTTAGAGTTTATAGCTAAGCAAGGAGGAGTGTTGTACATTTAATATTTCATTAGTATTTGAATATATATGGTTTGATTAAGCATTCTTGTTCATTTCAATAAATCATTATGGGCTGTATGTAAAAATAAGGGAATTGTATACGTCATCACGCTACCACATCATACGTGCTCCCCTCTCTTAATGTAAACCCCAACTAAGACATGTTCTCCTGGGCTCCCATCTTTTTCTTGCAATTAGTTTCATGTTTTGGAGTTACAAAACATAAAAAGATCTTAAAAGGCATTGTTAAATAAACTGATTTAATCAAAGAGACAGTGAGTACAAGTACTTACATGGAGGGAAATACTCTCAGTTTCTTCTCATCGTCTTCCAGTAGCGTGGTATATTTACTACAAGAAAGATTAACCACAAATCAGCAAGGATTCTGGTGGATCCTTTGAAGTTAAAACTATGCAAAATAAAAATGAATAAATGATTTCCTGTTCCTTGAGGTAAGGAAAATGGAGAACAGATTAAAGAATCAGAACTACTGTTTCGTGGATTGGTCAAACTCCCCCAAAACATCTGTTCAGCTTTAGTTCATACCATCCTAGTTACATAATAAATTCCAGTAAGAGGGTGGCTTCTACATGGTCAACCAAATGTGTTACTGTCTTTTTTAAAGATATCTTTTATGATCACAAGACCCTGCTGGATATTAAGAACTGCAGATCTACCGCATCATTGGCAGAGAAACGGAAGGAGCTGGACTTGATGAAGATCGTGCTGCTGTCTGCGTCGGAGAGTCAGAGTTAGTGCACGACGGAGGTGTGCAGACTAACAGCCAGTGATTATCTTAGTCATTTTTGTTGTGATCACAAGACTCTGTCAGACATTGTTGGTGTGGAATGCTGCAAGACCAAGGAGATGGTGGTGGACTTTAGGAGATCTAGGCCTCATATGGAGCCAGTGATCATTAATGAAGAATGTGTGGAGCAGGTTAAGACCTACAAGTATCTGGGAGTACAGTTAGACGAGAAGCTAGACTGGACTGCCAACACAGATGCCTTGTGCAGGAAGGCACAGAGTCGACTGTACTTCCTTAGAAGGTTGGCGTCATTCAATGTCTGTAGTGAGATGCTGAAGATGTTCTATAGGTCAGTTGTGGAGAGCGCCCTCTTCTTTGTGGTGGCGTGCTGGGGAGGAAGCATTAAGAAGAGGGACGCCTCACGTCTTAATAAGCTGGTAAGGAAGGCGGGCTCTGTCGTGGGCAAAGTACTGGAGAGTTTAACATCGGTAGCTGAGCGAAGGGCGCTGAGTAGGCTACGGTCAATTATGGAAAACTCTGAACATCCTCTACATAGCACCATCCAGAGACAGAGAAGCAGTTTCAGCGACAGGTTACTATCGATGCAATGCTCCTCAGACAGGATGAAGAGGTCAATACTCCCCAATGCCATTAGGCTTTACAATTCTACCGCCAGGACTTAAGAACTTTTTAAAAGCTATTATTAATGCTTTTTGAGATAGTGATTTAGATGCATATCATATTTTTTACTGAGTTAAGTACTGTATGTAATTAGTTTTGCTACAACAAGTGTATGGGACATTAGAAAAAAGTTGAATTTCCCCATGGGGATGAATAAAGTATCTATCTATCTATCTATCTAAGTCCAGTTCATTGGATTATTGGCGGATGGCAGGGGCGGACAGTAGTGGAGCTACGTGGCCTCGGGTGTAACGAAGACTAGCCCTCATGCTGTGTTGTCGCCTGTTTGCGGCCGCCTGGGGGAGGCATCGGATTCAAGTGCTCCACCAGAGGTATTGTGGCTCGGCGTCCATGCTGGAGTTGATGCTGCCCCCTAGTGTTCACTCAACAGAAGACAAGCTGTACTGTATTAGACTGCTGCAACATTCATTAACTCGGACTATATTGTTTTGTGTGAGGCTGTGTTTTACTGATATCTTACATGTGCTATATGTGCCTTGTGCTGTGTATGATTGTTGGTACTGTGTTTTGCTCCTTTATCCTGGAGTAACATTGTTTCATTTGGCTGCATTCATGGGTATTCCTGTATGGTTGAATGAGAATTAAACTTGAGCTTGAAATTAAAACGTCAATGTGCTGCACTGTGAAGTCATGCAAAAGCCCTATCATATATAACTCTTCAGTTTTGAAGGACCACGTAGTTGATTTATTGGGAAATCAGGAAAGAGACTTGTTAGCATAGTTTCATATGCAGTGACAAGCTGTGAAGCCTTAGGTCTAACATATCACAAAACACAAAGGAGAAAGCTTTCACTTTGGAGGGGAAAAAAAGCAACTTTAATCAAAGATTTTATAATTTAGAGGATTACTCACTCCTCATAATACTCCAATCCCAGAACACCCTTGTTCTTCACAATATGGTACTTATCTGGTATCACACTCTCAGGTACATCCCCCTGTTTCTGCAGAGTGGGAAAAAAGTACTCAGTGTCAAAAAAGAAATCAGTTCAGTCCCTAAATACAGTGCAGAGTACAAACATCACAAGCAGGTACCTCAAGGAGAACAGGTTTGAAAAGACTCAACATTGACTCTAACCTCAAGTAATTATTTGGCATTGGGGGAAGCATGGGTGAATAATCTCTGAATGATTTCAGTGAATCAGCCTCTCTCAGCTGAATTCTTCACCATACACCGGATCACTTTGCACTAAAGTGCACTTGGTCTTTCTTACTCTTATTGTGTTTCTTCTTCCAAAAAATATGTAATTTATGCTCCATTTGTGTTTTTCCTGTGAATGCTGCTTATTAGTTGCTATGTGCTGGTGTTCAAATGTGTGACAATAAACTCACCTTTGACTTTCGACGTTGGGCACATCTCAAGTCTCTCACTGCATCTTTAATGCATAACATTACTCTAGGAAATGCTGAAACCACAAGTAAGTTTTCAGCAGATTGGGAAATAGCAAATGTAATGCTACTATTGAAAAGGGGGGGGGGGGACAATTAAAGCTGGAAACTATGAGCCGGTTAGCCTAAGAAATCACCACTGAGAAAATGTCGGAATCCACCATTAAGAAACCAGCAGAAGAACATTCAAAAACCCCTTGTACAAAATCAAGCAAAGTCAGCATGAAAGGGAATCATGTCTGACTTATTTATTCAATTCTTTTAAGCCATAACAAACAGCTGATGAAGGGAATCAGCAGAAATGGTACAGTTGGATTTCTCAAAGGCTTTTGATAAGATGTCATATTAGAGATTACAGCACAAAGTCTAAGCAATGAAGATAAAGTATCAGCTTATACTTGAGTATGCTCAAGAAGGAAATCAGGAGGGCAAAAAGAGGACATGATAGCTCACACAGAGAAGATTAGGGAAAATCCAAAGAGGTTTTATGCAATTTTGGGGGAAAAGAGGGAGGGAGAGGGGAGGAAAGATGAGAGAGGAGGAGAAAGTGGGGAGAGAGTGGGGGGAGAGAAAGGGGGAGAGAGGGGGAGAGAGGGAGGGAGAGAGGGGGAGAGAGAGGAGAGAGATAGAGGGAGAGGGGGAGAGAGAGGGGAGAGGAGAGAGAGGGGAGAGAGGGAGAGAGCGAGGGGGAGAGAGAGGGGGGAGAGTGAGGGGGAGAGAGAGAGGGGGAGAGAGAAGGGGAGAGAGAAGGGGAGGATTGGGGAGAGAGGAGAGAGAGGGGGAGAGGGGGGAGAGAGAGAGGGGAGAGGGGGGAGAGAGAAGAGAGAGGGGGAGAGGGACGAAAGAGGAGAAAGGAGAGAGGGACAGACAGACAGACAAACACCGTTAATGACCAATGTGGACATTCATGTGTGGAGCCATCGGAGATAGGCAAGTTACTCAATGAATATTTCTCCTCAGTTTTTACTGTGGAGAAAGACGTGGAGACTTGGGAACTAGGAGTTGTGAACTAGACTTGGAGTGCTGCCTGGATTAGAGGGTATGAGCTATAAGGGATGGCTGGGCAAACGTAGGCTATTCTCCTGAGAGCATTGGAGACTGAGACACCTGATAGAGGTTTTTTTTAATTATGAGCGGCATAGGTCGGGTGGACAGTTAGAATCTTTTCACCATGGCAGAAATTTCAAACACAGAAGACATGTTTTTAAGGTTTGATGGGGTATGTTTAAAGGCAATGTAAAGGACAAGATTTCTTTGTGCAATGTGTAGTAGGTGCCTCTAATAGGTTACTTGGGGCAGTTGTGAAGCAGCCATTTTGGTGAAGTTTAAGGGTTTTTTGATAGATACAAGAATATAAAGGGATGGAGGGAAATCGATGATACTTTAAAAGAGGACATTTAAGATATCGAGATAAAATTGATATCAAGACTAGCACAATATTGTAGTACAAATGGCCCGTCTAGTGCTGTCATATTTTTTGTTCTACATTCTATGAAATATTATCCAGTATCAAAGCACATCTCATTTAAAATCAAAATAGGGTGACGTGGTTCTCATGATTCCAAAATGCTGTCAACAGTCCAGTAAACCTTTCCTTAAAGCAGTCATTAAGGTGAACTTCTCTTTCAAAGTAGTCACGATTGGAATATTCCCTGTTTTAACTAACAAGGTTGTTAACAGCCCTCTTCTTTGTTGTGATATAAATAAATGTGTAAATTAGATTTTTTCCTTCTCATCTCAGAAATTTAAAATGAAAATTCAAAACTGAAATAAAGTTGAAACAGGCTTATTCTGAACCCAGCAATTATAATGGCACTGGCTGGAAACAAAACATGATAAATATTGCTTGCAAATCACTCAGCATTCTGATCTCTTCATTACTTACTGTGGTAGGCGGTTTTACAGATTGAGCTCGAACAGCACTCTTGTCTATGGCTGCCAATGAAATTGGCATCACATTAATGGAACATTTGGTACATACGGCATCACACAGAAAGGAGATATCCCTGCGTTAAGATATGGAAAGATTAAAATAAACGAATGTCACCAACAAAAAAATAGGTACAGATGCACCAAGATATTAAAGAAATAATGAAAATGATCTCTGCCTTCTTCCAAACTTAACATTGACCCAATAATATTGCAATAAACAGGCTCTAAAAGTCCTTGGCCAAAGAAATAACATATTGTTTTCTTTAGCGAGTGATAAAGTAAGAGAGAAGGGAGTAATAACTGTACGCAAAGACAAATACACCAGACAGGAAGAGAACCCTGGACACAAAAAAAAGTATCTAGTAAATGAAATGAGCTGAGAAAACAAGGAGAGAAAATTAAACATTCCAGAAGGAATCAGGAGATTAAGGGTAATCTCGAAAAGGAGAATTCCAGGAGCGAGGTAAGCAGCAGAATATGGATAATAAGTGGCAACATTTTTAAGCCTGATACAGCTGTCCTCTGTAATAAATTAGAATATTGGACTACAATCAAATCTCACCATGACAGTTGCAAGGTCTGAGTTAACTTCAGAAAGATAAATATACCTAAAGTCAATATGGATTTTATTGTACATGCACAAGTGCCAAGCAAAGCATTCTTGTAGCAGTACTCCGGCAAATAACTTTCACAAGAAAAATATAAATCTCTCAGATCGTTACAAAGGCGGAAAGGTCAATGTACTTCAAAGAAGCAAACTTGATAGCTTTATCTGATTTGGCTTAAACCTGACAGTCTCAATACCCATGTGATTACTTCATGTAAAGAGCTCTAACTATCTTCCGCACTATGTCTAAGCCGGTACATGGATTTGCCACACTATGACCCTGACATCATCCCACCTCAGGTGAAACTGTGGCTAGGTCTTTCTACACTGATGATGCTTCAGTCATGACACCAACATATACACAATAATGTAGAAAGCTGCTACGGTTTACCCTAGCCACAAAAAAAAAACACAACCTAGCTAAATTAATATCCCATTAACCCCATGTGTGTAACAAGAGCATAGTGCTAGTCAGTTATCATAAGAAATGCTGTACAGAGGCTATTCAAAAAAGTCAGAGGCTGTATATGTTGCAGTGTGCAGAGTACTATGGATTTATAACTAATGTTCCAATATTATCTCCTGAATTTGAAATATTAAAGCCTTCTTCCCAACAGCATATTAGGAGTAATTTCACTATACATGGCAACTCATTGGTTCACACTTTTGGATTCAGATGATTGAACAGGCAAAGGGGAATGCTAATTTCTCTGAGCATTTGTCAGCCAGTTAGATAGTGGGCAACATCTAAGCTGCTCCGTGAAACAAGCCGAATAATATGCGTGTCCTACTTTTCCCTCGATCATCTGCATTCTTCACTCACTATATTGTGTGTAGCTGCTGCACTCCTACCTGTCAAATAAAAATGTGTCGGTTCAGTTTTTGCACAATAAAGCCCCGTGCAATGTGAATACTTCAACAAGTTGCATGGGAAAATGAACTCCATAATGTCAATCAAAACTGTATACAAAGCAGCTGGATTTTCCCATTCTATGGTAACGTACTCCATTTAAACATCCCCACCTCAATTAACTGACTAAATGTACCTTCCTGCTCGAGCCAGTGAGATGGGCTGATCGATCAAGTGTTTGAATTTTGATCTCCGACTTGGATGATGCCATACGTGATCAGTTGGTCGGACACTCGACTGTGGAAACAGAGAATCTGGATAGTTGCATGGAAGTTGATCATTGTTACCATAATAAATTATTGTGCCAAAATAAAATCATAACGCAGATTTCATTCCATCCTGTTCTTTAAATTAAACATGTATAGCTGTACTTTTGGGGGAGAATATATCTATTCATGGGCAAAAATAATGTTTTGAATGCAGTGTAATTGTCCATCAGTCAAGCTGTACAGTGAAAAATGTTCTTTAAACTGAGTGCAAAATAAAACACATTGATTTGTAGAATACTCAAGCATTAAGGGAATGGGTTACTGAATAGCTGTGAAGAAACAAGATTCAAAGGTGATCGAATAGAGATGTATAAAATCATAAGGGGCATAGACGGGTTAATTCTTTTTCCCTAGGGTATAGAATCATAGACTCATAGAACACTACAGCACAGAAACAGGCCCTTCAGCCCATCTAGTACATGCTGAACTATTTATCCTAGACCCATCGATCTGCACCCGAACCATAGCCCTCCATATCCTTCTTATCCACGTACCTATCCAAACTCTCTTAAATGCTGAAACTGAACCCCCATCCACCATTTCCACTGGCAGCTCGTTCCACACTCTCACCACCCTCTGAGTGAAGGGACTCCCTCTCACGACCTTTAGTTCTAGACTCACCCAACCTCACTAGAAAAAGCCTGATTGCATTTACCCAATCTATACACCTCATAATTTTGTATAACTCTATCAAATCTCTCCTCATTCTTCTATGTTCTAGGCAATAAAGTCCTAACCTATTCAACCTTTCCCTATAACTCAAGTCCTCAAATCCTGGCAATATATTCTCTTTTAATCTTATTTACATCTTTCCTGTACATAGATGATCAAAATTGCACACAATACTCCACACCAACAGTCATAGGCTTCCAGTCAGAGAGGCAACCAGCTACTAAATTGGTTAGATGTGATCTACCTCACACAAAGCTATGTTGACTATCCCAGATCAATCCCTGACTATCCAAATGCAGGGGATTCCATTTAATTGGAACTAATTGGAAACAGTACATTTTGGCCCAAAAAACCAAAGTTTCATGAGAAAAAAAAGTTAAAAAGGTATAAAGAAAGACAAACTACTATTTTACTGAGTAGCAATTTATGTATTTAAATGAAATACAGAACAACTTAGAACATTACTAAATACTACTACAGTAATATAATATAATGTATTAGTTCTTAATAGTTATTGACAGAGGAGTTCATCCAGTGTATGCTGCCATGTTCTTTTGTTTGACTGTAAATAAACAAAATCAATGCACTTAGTGTAGATAATTGACTTCATACAATGCTTTTGACAATTGCATCCTCAAATCTTCATTTCCATTGTAACATTCAAGACGATTGTTGATACCTTCAAATTCTTCATAGTTCCAACTTGTTGAAGGAGTGATATCATTTCATTTTCACTCCCAGCCATTTCTGGCATCTCTAAGACTGAATGCTTGAAACTGCAGTGAGAAAAAACAGTTCTGAATTGCGTTTTTTGCTTATTTCTCACCAACTGTCACTGATTTTTGAAAATAATATACCCAACTGACACTATTTAGAAACTGTGTGTTCTAAGCACAGTATAGTGTTTAACGGCCACACAAGTGCTTGCAGTTGATGCTAGTTAGAAACTGTTTGGGAATAGTGTCTTGTCCCAATTATGCAGCATGGTGTCCCAAATAAGCAGCTGCCCTGATTAACCAACAGCCGAATTGACCGAAATCCACTGTACTTATACATCCAGTTGTTTAGAATGCCTTCCAATAACATACCTATTTCTGATGTAAGGCTCACTGGCCTATAAATTCCTGGTTTATTTTTAGAGCCTTTCTTAAATTATGGAAACAACACTAGCTATCCTCCAATCTTCTGGCACCTCACCCATGGCTAAGGGCCCCTGCAATTTCTGAACTGGCCTCCCACAAGGTCTGAGGGAACGCCTTGTCAGACCCTAGGGATTTATCCACCCTAATGTCCCTCAGGACATGAAACAATTCCTTCTCTGTAATCAGTATACAGACCATGACTCACTGCTGTTTTGCCTCACTTCTATAGACTCTGTGTTTATCTCCTGAGTAAATATAGATGCAAAAAATTAATTTAAAATCTTCCCCATCTCTTTTGTCTCTATGCATAAATGACTAATCTGATCTTCCAGAGGACCAATTTTGTCCCTTTCTCTCCTATTGTTCTTAATATATCTGCAGAAACTATTCTAATTCTCTTTCATTTTAGGGCAACCACATCTCTTCTTTAAGCCTTCCTGATTTCCTTCTTAAGTGTACTCTTTCATTTATTGTACTCTTCAAGTATCTCATTTGCTCTTTCCTGGCTATACCTGCTCTGCACTTCTTTTTCTTAGCCTCAATATCTCTCAAAAACAAGATTCCCTAACCCTATTATCCTTGCCTTTTATTCTGAGAAGGCAAAGAATGTTTAGAGATAGCATGACTTTGTGCATGGGAAATCGTGCCTCACAAATTCAACCGAGTATTTTGAAGTGGCAATAAAAAACATTCACAAGGGCAAGGCCTTTGACAAGGTCACATGTAGTCGGCTAGTCTGGAAAGTTACAACATGTGAGACTCATGATGAGACTACATGTCACCTTGTCCAGGAAACAGAAAGTGGTAGTGAAGTAGACACAAGATCTGCAGATGCTGGAATTTCAGAGAGCACACAGACTTTTGTGTGTTGTAGTAATGAAGGGTTGCTTTTCATATTGCAGACCTGTGACCAATAGTGTGCTGCCGGGTCAGTGCTAGGCCCCCTGTTGTTTGTCACACTGATTAATTACAATTATACGGATAAAAATGCAGATGGTCTAATTACTAGGCTTACAGGTGACCCCAAAACTGGAGGTATAGTGGACTGTGAAGGTTATCTAAAGTTACAAAGGGATTTTGATCAACTGGAAAATGATTAAAGAAATGGTAGATGAAGTTTAACTCAGACAAGTGTGAAGTGATACCTTTCGGGAGGTTGAATCGAGGCAGGTCACACACACAATGGATGGAAGGGCTCTGAAGGGGATGCTATTGAACTTACAGACCTAGGGGTACATGTACTGTATATTGTCCCCTGAAAGTGTCAACACAGTTAGGCAGGATGGTGAAAAAGGCATGGGGCATAATTGTCTTCAATGTCCATGGCATTGAGTATAAGAGTTGGGATGTCACATTACCATTGACAAAACATTGGTCATTGGAGAGCTGAATGTGGTTCTGATTGCTACACTACAGGAAGAATGCAGTAGAACTAGAGAGGATGCAAAAAACATTCATATATTGTCTGGACTGGAGAGCTTCAGTTATAAAGAGAGATTTGATAAAGGGTCTAGTGCTTTCCCGGCATATATGACAAATAAACTCTTCTTGGGCTTCCAGACAGTTACAGGTATTGATTATAATCAACATTTCATTGGCAAGCTCCGCCATCTTCATCCTTGATGAAGATGGCAGAGTTTGTCATCAAAACATTGGTTATGATTGATATCTGTACCTGGCTGGAAACCCCAGAAGTGTTTATTCATCGAGATTTGATAGGTTGGGACTATCTTCCCTGGATTTCCAGCATCTGCAGAATCTCTTGTGTTTAAGGTTTAAAGGAGATCTGTGAAGTAGGTTTTTCCACACAGAGGGTGGGATGAGCTTCCAGAGTAAGTTGTTGAAGCAGATGCAATTACATTTTTAAAAATTAGACAGCACAGGTGTAGAGAGATATGAGCCAATGGGATTAGCTTAGCTAAGCATCTTGGTCAGAACAGACGAATAGGGCTGAAGGGCTTGCTTCCATGCTTTGATGTTATGAATTTCAGACCTAACACATCTAAAATCTTAGATCAGCAGGACTTTAATCCGTTGGCTGAAATTCCCATTACTAGTGGCTACTTAGGCAGATAAGCACGTGATCAATGAGTGACTTTTGATCACTCTGCTATGATGCATACATGTCAAGTACCTCCCTAATTTGTGTGTAAATCAAAACAACTACATGTGGTGAAAATCTGAAATAAAAACATACAATTCTGGAAAACATCTAGAGAAAGGGGAACAGATAATGTGCAAGTCCAGAACTGAGAGAGAATCAAGTTAGTCTTGGATTAAACAAATTAAAAAAAACTGAATGGCAGGCAGGAATTTACCAGCTCTTATATAAAGAAAATAAGCAGCGTATTATCCAAACTTGGGGAATTGAATATTGAGTCTTGCATTCTGTAATTTGCCCGGATGTTAGATGAGGTATTGATTTGCCAGCTCGCATTGGGCCTCATTGAAACAGTGCACATGACCACGGACAGAAAAGTCAGAGTAAGAGTGTGGTGGTGAATTAAAGGAGCAAGCAATCAGAAGCTTAGAGTCACACTTTTAAACTGAGTGCAAATGATACACAAGTCTAAGCTTCTTCACTGTAGAGGAGGCAACATTCTGAACAAAAGTATTGTATCCTAGACTAGATGAAGAACAAGTGACTCACTGCTTCTCTTGGAAAAATTGTTTTGGTCCCTGGATTGTGGGAAGAGAAGTAAAAGGACAGGTAATACATTACATACAGTTATAAGAATACATAATTCATACTGATACTTCAGTGTAATACTGTCAATAGGTACATTTACTGTCAGAGAAATGTATACAATATATATCCTGAAAAACCCTTACAGCACTCATCTATTTAAGAGGCTGTCTTTCAGATAAGGCATTGAAGCAATTCACTGTCTCTCTCAAGATCCAGTTACTTATTTCGAAGAGATGGCATGTTCTTCCTACACCAATGTTTATTCGAACCAACATCATCTGAAACAGAATATTTTATCATTATCACACTGCTGCTTGTTACGTTCTGCTTTGTGCAAACTGGCTGCTGTTTCTTAAACCACAAGTGTCATTGCATTCGCAAAATCCTGCCTTGGTTGTAAAACATCTTGAGACAGCCTAACATTTGAAGGGTGCTGCAAGTCCATTGCATTGTTCAATATGAAGTTTGCATTGTTTCCTCTTTTAACTAGCATAAATTACTTACAAAGTGGTTGTAAACACTTGGGAATCTGAAGTGATTTTAGGTCCCTACCTTAAGATCTTTCGGGGACTTTAGCAGTGATTCACCTCGACAGCATGAATTTGGCACAGTGGTCAACGACAACAGAATTTCTTCTGGGATGAAATCATTCTGGAAAGGTGGCAGCAGTTTATTTTGATCAATAGTTTCTGACGTTCCCTTTGTTTGTGGTAATTCTGCAAAGGTACAAGTAAAGAAAATACCACCATGAATGTAATGGCTTACTACTAAATTAATCAGAACTTAAATATTAATAAAAACCTATGATGGAATATGAAATAGCAAAGTTGGGGATTGTGTGATTGCTTCCAAAAAGATTGCAAATATTAATTTCAAACTTGAAGGTAAAGGCCCTAGTTCATCTCAGAGAGCTAAACCTGCAGTGACAATAGTGGAGATGCTCACAACGATTGTGAAGGGTGAGACAGAATTAATGTTTCATGTTATTTACCTTCTAGCAGAACTAGGAAGGGCTAAAAATGAAATGAGTGCTAATATGTGGAAAAGGGAGAAGATGCAGAGAGCATAAAGTGGAAAGCGTTTGAACTCCAGCAGAGACAGAGTGATACATGCATTGATAATGCGAGCTGAAACAGGTAAAGGTACATCTGGAGGAAATGTGATGTAAAGAGGGGGAAAGAGAGCAAAACAGGGTCTCATTAACTATGGTGAAATTGTGATTAAGGAATAAGAAACATGCGTCAAAGGCAGGGATGTAGAAAGTGGCATCATAAGAACATACTATATATGACAGACAGTAGTGGGAGACATTGTGGCTGCAAAATAGACTGCAGCAACAGGCCAAGGTGTCTTTGAAAGCAACTCCAAACCTTGCAATTGAGTTTCAGCTTGGAATAGTGAGAGCAAGATCTATGAGAGAGTGGGAAACATCGAAAACCATGAGTTTCATTGCATATGAGTTTCTCTAGGGGCAATAAAAATGAGATTAAGCAGAGCAGCCACTGTAGGAGCAGCCGTGGTGTGAGTAGATTGGTGGAGGAGTCTAAGATCTGAGGCTTCAGCTCGAGGGGCTTCAGCCAGGGTGCACAGGTGAGTACCAGATAAGAACAAGTAAGGTTATTTTATATAGCAGTTAACTAAAAAGATACCAAATTACATATTAATGCTGAAACGTTATAAGGCATTGGTCAGACTGCATTTGGAGTATTGTGATCAGCTTTGGGCTCCATTTCTAAGAAAGATTGTGCTGGTATTAGAGAGGGTCCACAGGATGTTCACAAGAATGATGCCAGGGATGAAAGAGTTAACATATCAGGAGTATTTGATGGCTCTGGGTCTGTACTTACTCACTGAAACTGACTGAAATTGAAAGGCCTAAATAGAGTGAATGTGGAGAGGAAGTCTCCAATAGTGTGAGAGTCTAGGACCAGAATACAAGGATGTGTCTTTAGAACAGAAATGTGGAAGAATTTCTTTAGCCAGAGAGTGTTAAATCTGTGGAATTCATTGCCAAAAATTGGCTGTGGGGACCAAGTCATTGGAAAAACTTAAAGCAGAGGTTTATAAGTTCTTGATTAGTACGGGTATCAAAGGTTATGGGGAGAAGGCAGGAGAATGGGGTTGAGAGCGAAAGTAAAATCAGTCAGGATTGAATAGCAGAGCACACTTGGTGGGCTAAATGGCCTAATTCTGCTCCTCTGTCATATGTTCTTCTGGTCTATGAACCTTGCTATTTGGGTGGCACAAGGCAAAAATGTAACCAGCAAATTGACCAAGCACACACCATCCCAATATGGAAACAGTATTGGGCAGTTCCCAATAAGCACAGCAGCTGTTCAAGAAAGCGCATCAGAAATTCTCCAGGGACAGGAAATAAGCATTAACTTATTAACCCTACCAGCTGCTTGCAGATATGGGGTGGTCATGTTTAGCACAATGATTTACAGTACAGACGACTTTGGTTCAGTTCACACCACTGACTGTAAGGAGTTTGTACGTTCTCCCCGTGACAGTGTGGGATTCCTCTAGGTGCTCTGGTTTCCTCCCACAGTCCAGACATTGTGTCATTGTAACATGTCCTGTGATTAGGCTAGGGTTAAATCGAGGTATTGCTGGGAAGTGCTGCTTGTAGGGACGGAAGGACCTGCTCCATGCTGTACCTCTAAATTAAAAAATAAAAGTAAAAACAACATTTTTGAAAATTGTAAAATGACTTAATTCAATATAAAATTCAATGCTAGTATTTATTTTATTTACAGTGAGGAGTAGACCCTACCAGCCCCTCGAGTCACTACACAGCAACCCCTAACAACCCTAACCCAATCATGGGACAATTTACAATGACCAATTAACCTACCCAGTACGCCTTTGGACTGTGGGAGGAAACCGGAGCACCCAGGAAAATCTTGCACATTACACTGGGCAGATGTACAAATTTCTCCTTGCAAAGGACACCAGATTGAGCTCCAAACTCTGTTGCCCCCAGCAGTAATAACATCGCACTAACTGCTACGCTACCATGGTGTCTATATTACTTAGGGAAATAAACAACATCTTATTAAATAGGTATACCATATTATAAATATATTCTCCACTTAGCCACTCAAACCCTCATCAGTTGAGATTTAACTTTATGTTTATTTATTTATTGAGGTTTAGTGCAGAGAGGCCATTCCCATCTTTCAAACCACACCTAATTTAACCTTAGCCTAATCATGGGGCAATTTTAAATGACCATTTAACCTATCAACTGATATGTCTTTGGACTGTAGGAGGAAACCAGAGCACCCAGAGGAAACCCAAGCGGTCATGGGGAGAATGTACCAGATTCCCACCAACAAGGGCAGGAATTAAGACAGCCTGAGCACCAATTTTTATGCAACAATTTCATTTTCCAATAACAGTGATTCTACCTCAATGATCCACATTTGAGATTTTTGACCGCATGGTGAGCTATGATAAAACTAGAGAATCTCCTGTTGAAGATATTTATCTTTTCATCAGGCTTCTGCCACCAGCTGAATTTCTTATCACCAGGCTTCCACAGTTGAATGAAAGCACGGGATGTGATCGGGCCGAGGCACAGCCAGCCGCCCATGAGGTGGCGCTACAAATCATAAACACGAGCTTCTGCAGCTGCAGGAGATCCAGAACAACACACACAAAATGCTGGATGGAGAGTCTCAGCCCAAAACTTCGACCATATATTCCTCTCCATAGATGCTGCCTGGCCTGCTGAGTTCCTTCAGCATTTTGTGTGTGTTGCATGAGGTTGCGCTGCGGTCTCTAAAACCAGCTTTGTAACGATACAACAGGAGCAAATTCTCTCAGTACCAAATCCAGACCCAAGGACCAGTGCTACTCTGTCGCAGACTCTTCATGGGTCTGTATAAACTTAGATAAAGAAAATACAAATTATTTGTATTTGCTGCCCAGCAACCCACCAATTTAATCCCCAGCTTAATCAAAGGTTCAAAGATTCAAAGGTCCAATTTAATGTTGGAGAAGTGTATACAATATACATCCTGATATGCTTTTTCTTCACAAACATCCACGAAAACAGAGGAGTGCCCCAAAGAATGAATGACAGTTAAACGTAAGAACACCAAAGTCCCCCCCTCCGCGCAACAATCGCCCTCCCACCACTGGCAAAGGAAAAGCATTGGCACCCCTACTGAGCACTCAGGCATGAGCGAAGCAACAGCAAAGACACAGACTTGCAGTTACCCCAAAGACTTCGAATTTCACCCAGAATTCGACATACCACAGGTTTTCTTTCTCCCTAATAAGGGAGAATGGGGGTGTCTCCATTTTCCCAGTGAGCAGGGAGACATAACAAACAACTCGCTGGTTTACGATGTTAAAAGTCCGTTACGTTGTTTTTTTCAAGCTCTATGCCCCAAGATCATGAAGATCCCAGGTCTTTGGGCACACAGCAGTAGATTTTCCAACTCCCCTGACGACACACAGCTCTCCTGCCGTGTCACCGACCCTCGATCAGCCCGTCTCCAGAGCCCTGAGATCTTAGACATCCAAATTGAGACGGACCGTCAGGCCAAACCCTTGGCGTGCTGAACAACGGCCAGTCCTGAAACCCCGAGAACAGGTCCCTTTCCCACAAAGAACCAAAGTCAGTGTGTAACTCCAGGTCAGGGTCTTCAGAAGAACCCTGAAAGGGAAAAATAAAGGAAGGTCCTTACGGTAATTATAGCTGGAGGTTGGTAATGGGGATAAGCTCCCACTACCTATTAAATGCTCCTAATGGCGTGTGTCTCAAATAGTCTCCAACAAGCAAGTCCAGCCCCTGGCCTTCATATATGGCTTAGCTACTAAGCCCAGCGGAGCCATTTCTGCTGACAAGAGACAGGGCAAAGGCAGGTTACTGGCACCTTAAAACCAGTTGCTTTGGGCGCATGGGGCTCATCAGCCATAGTTGGTAACCCATTTAGGAGAAGGAGAACTCTGATCTCAAACTTCCATTACCTTCTGGCGACACTCATTCATGGGGAAGGCTTTGGGAGTAAATCCTGAGAGAAAAATCCAAAGCTGGAGTCCCTAAGGCTGTCCTACATCTGAATGGCAAAACCTGCAATGCCGCTGGTGCCAAACTGTGTTGGTCTCAGCCTTTCCTTTGGGTTCATCAGCTGCATGGAGAGAGGGAGCCTGCTGCACGGGTAACAGATTGCTCTCCATATCACACTGCTCTGGCTTGCAATCTGTCTTACGTACCACAGAGAGCTGGGACGCAACATTTGTGGTCAAGCCCAACGAACAGCGCCTCTGAATCACAGGACAATTTACAATGACCATTTATCCTAGTAACCAGCAAGTCTTTGGACTGTGGGAGGGATCCAGAGGATACGGAGGAAATACATGTGCACATGGGAAGATGTTCATACTATCTCACGGATGCCTTCAATGACGGATGCTTAAAATTCCAGGTTGGGTGACACAGATAAAAGTAAAGAAAAGTAGTGCATTATTTTGTTAAGTGATACTGTCTCGTGTAGAACTATTGCTATTAGAGATCATATTGTATCTCAATTCACTGAAAGAGAAAACATTGAACCGGTGTGCAATTCAGTTTGAAGAGTCTACTTGTATAGACAATTGTAATGCTGGAGTTCTTTTTGCTAATCTGTGCTATGCCAATGAAGGAGACTTTCAGGAAGGTCTACTTTCTTCTGTATAACTGCCACAAAATATAACCATTGGCAAAATGTTCCGCATTCTGCACAAGTATTTTACAAGGCACTGACTCCAGAAGGACTGTGACATTGTATTGACAGAGCTGCTGCAGGCCAGGGAAGGCATGTTACTTCACCTGCTCAAACAACACATTGCATCTTTCACAGAAAGGTACTGGCAACCAAAAAGTTGTCCAGCTTAAACATATCCTATTATATTCATTAAAATAGTGAATTTTGAGAAATGTTGAATTCTTTGCTGTGGTGTGTGAATAAATAGGGGCTGATTACCATCATCTACTTCTCCTGGTGTGGTGAACTACATATACCTGTCTGGACACGCCCCTCTGCTGACTGCTCCTGTGGCTCCTCCCACAGACCCCTGTATAAAGGCGGTTGGAGGAACTGCTCCCCCCTCAGTCTCCAGGATGTTGTGTGGTCTTTTCTTGCAGCTAATAAAAACCTGTCGTTTGCCTCCCGTCTCCGAGAGTTATTGATGGTGCATCACCTGGCTCATGCAAAAGTTGTCACTGATGAAATACAAAACTGTGTGTATGAACGGCAAAGTGAATTTGAAGCTTTTCTGTTTCTAAATAACTTCCCTCTGATAGAAAACTTTTGGGATTTGTTATGGTTCACCAAGCTTGCATCTTGATCACTTCAATCATACAGATCTGCCAATGTAGGGAATGCTTCTAGTGCATTTGGAAAAGCAAACAAGATCAGTTTTTTTAAAATGCTAAGGTCTGGAAAGGAGTTGGATGCAATTGTTTTGACTGGTCCCATCTTCTGGCAGCAAAGATGTCATTCTCGCTCTCCAAAGCAAAGTACAATACAGTCATTCCATCTAAAATCAACTTGACAAAAATTCCCCACTGACTCCACTCCATTGAAAAGGAAGCACAAAACTGGTAATCCTTTCCTGTTGACACCGAGACCTTGCAGTTTCTAACTTTACAGGACAAGTTGATTGAGTTGTGTATTGATGAGAGGCCAAAGATCCTTTTTCCAAAACCCAACTTTTCCTACTTTCTTGCTTAAATTCAATTCTGAATACCCAGAACTGAATGGGCTTGCGGTCAAAACCATAATGCTGTTCTAGTAGATAGATGTATGCACCGCAGGTACAGGACCTCAGCCCATTACGCTGTCGTGAAATGTTTAAGTTAATGACTCCGAATCCCTTCTGCCTGCACATGATCTGTATCCTTCCATTCTCTGCATACTCATGTGCCTATCTCTTAAATGCCTCTTGTATTTGCCTCCACTACCAGCCATGGCAATGCATTCCAGGCACCCACCATTCTCTGTGTAAAAAATCTTGCACATCTCCTGTCAACTTCCCCTTCCACTTTAAATGCATACCCTCTCATATAAGACATTTAAAGCTTTGGAGAAAAGAACTACCCACTATCTACCATGTACACTTTTGATCATTTCTATCAGGTCTCTATTTACCCTCCGCCATTCCAGAGAAAACAGTCATAGCTGTCCAATGTCTACTTGTTGTACACACTATTAAATTCAGGCAGCATCCTGATAAACCTCTTCTGAGACCCACCATGGCTTCCACGTCCTTCCTATATCACGGTGACCAAAATTGTATGCAGCACTCCAGATGTTCACTAACCAGACTTTAAAAAGCTGCAACATAACCATTGTGAAACCATTGCCTCAACTAAAAAAGGCAAGCACTTTATACAATGACTTTACCACCCTATCAATTTGTGTAGTCACTTTGAAAGAACTACAGACTTGGACCTCAAGGTCCCTCAGTACATCAACACTGTTAAGGGCCCTGCCATTAACAGTGTATTTTATATTTACATTTTATCTCCTAATACCTCACTTACCCGAATTAAACCCAATCTGTCATTTCTTTGCTCATCTCTGCAAGTAATCTATATCTTTTTGTATCCTTTGGCAACCTTCTGTAATATCCATAACAGTAAAACCTTTGCGTCATGAGCAATCTTTAAAACCCACCCATGCTTTTGAATTTAATAAATCTTACACCTGTCCCACAACGTGAGGGAGTAAAAACTTTTGTGTTATGACTCCATTGCAATGTACACACACATGAATTTAAAAGTCTAATGCCTTCTAGAAAGAAGCTTTTCCATAGCCGGCTAGTCTTGACTTTAATACTGTGGTACCACTTGCCAGGTAGAAGCAGCTGAACCAGTTTATGTTTGGGGTGATTGGTGTCACTGATCTTCCAGGCCTTCTTTACACACCTCAATGAAGGGAAGTTCACATTCACACATGTTCTGTGCTATCCATACCACTCTCTGCAGGGCCCAGTGATCAAAGTTGGTGCAGTTCCTGTACCAGGCGGTGATACGGCCAGTCAATATGCTCTCAATGGTGCCCCTGCAGAAAGTCTTGAAGATTTGGGGGCTCATGTTGAACTTCTTGAGGTGAGGTGGAAGAGGGAGACACTGTTGTGCTTTTTATGCCACACTACCAGCGTGTGCAGTCCAAGTGAAATCTCCAGTGATGTGGTTACCGAGGAACTTGGAACTACAGTCAGCCCTCCTTATCCGCAAGTTCCACGTGCGCGAATTCAACCAACCGCAAATCGAGAAAATCCGGAAGTGCTCTTCCAGCACTTGTTGCTCGAGCATGTACAGACTTTTTTTCTTGCCATTATTCCCTAAACAATGCAGTAAAACAACTATTTTACATAGCATTTACATTGTATTAGGTATTATAAGTAATCTAGACATGATTTAAAGTATACGGGAGGATGTGCGTAGGTTATCATGAATCGGGATCGGAAAAAATCGGAAGTTCTCTTACTAAGTAAGTCGGAACATGAACATCCGGTATTATTTAGCGTCAGTTAGTCAAATGTTTGTTTTAGTATTGTTACGCTTGTGCCCAACTCTGAGGGGTCGAAGGGTCCCAAAGTAGCCCCCTCCTTTTTGAGAATCGCAAGATCGCTATTAATTCAGGTCAGGAGACCCAGGAAATGAGAGAGAGACGTTTGGAATGTCTTGGCCCCTCGGCGATACAAAGCTACGGGAAACGGCCATTGTCTCTGGGAGACGGAATTGTGTATTGAGTACTGTGCTTCGTGGAAGCCCTCAGGCAACGTGGGCTGGTTGGGGGATGGCATCATTCCACCCCGATTGACATCTGAGACCCTGTGAGTCAGGATAAAAGAGGGTCTGTGGGAACAGCCCTTCAGACGCACCAGAAGAAACGCTAGAAATCCTGTAACAGCGTAATAGCGAAAACCGGTGGAAAGCCACGTGCGTCCTTTTCCATTTGCCTCGGAATTGGTGGGCCTTGCCACGGAAGAACGGCTTTAGCTAACAACAAAGGAGAAATCAGCCCCAACGACTCTCGAAGGATTGACATCATAAAAGGAATGGGCAAGTTTTAATCTCTCTCTCTTGACTCCAACCAAAGGCTGCAGCCGGTAGCTTGAATGAACTTGAGTGACTTTTATATTTCCATCGGACAATACATTATCCCCTAGACAACGATAGAGTTATTTCTTATTGATTATTATTATACCCGCGCTTTTAGATTTAGTATTGACGACGTATATTATCTGTATGGTTGCATTGATATTATTTTTGTGTATTTTTATCAATAAATACTGCTAAAAATAGTACCATCAGACTTCAACGGACCTCTCTATCTTTGCTGGTAAGTGACTCAGTTGCGGGGTACGTAACAGTATATAGTATATATTTTACCTTCCTATGCATATAAAACACTTAAGGATGTATGTTTCAGTGCCAGGCTCAGAAACAGAAGTTCCTGAGTTCGATCCAGTGACAAATTGCTTCCAAGCGCGCACTCCATCCATGCCTAGTTGATGTGGAGGATCAAAAACCCAAAACCCCAATACCCAATAATTAAACCCCTACGTTGCTTAGTAATAATTGTAGCTTTCATTGGGGCAGGGCCTTTCTCACTTTATCCTTTAAAATTGCTCCAATCGTTGACCGACTGTAGCCTAACGCTTTTCCAATGACCAATGGCGTTACACCTCTTTCCGATTGCTTTATTATTTCCACTTTATTTTCAATCGTGATTATTTTTGTGAACAGAAACACTGGATTCAGAGCTCCACCACCGGGTCCTAAGGTCCACCGCACTGAGACAGGTTGAATAAGGGACTTGAGCATCCGCGTTTTTTGGTATCCACGAGGGGTCCCGGAACCAATCCCTCACGGATAAGGAGGGCCGACTGAACTCACCCTCTCACCTTCAGTCCCATTGATGTTGATCAGGCTGAACTCACCCTCTCAACTGCAGTCCCATTGATGTTGATCAGGCTGAGCCTGTCTCTGTTCCTCCTGGAATCCACAATCAGCTCTTTTGTTTTTTGGACATTGAGGGAGAAGTTGTTATCCTGGCGCCATTGTGTCAGGGTGTTAACCTCTCCTCTGTAGGCTGTCTCGTCACTGCTAGAAATAGTTTTCTGATCCATATCATTTATATATATATATATATATCACAAGCAGCAGAGGTCCCTGCGAAACACCACTAGTCATAGATCTCCATCCACAGTAAGACCCATCGACCACTACCCCTAATCTTCTGTGGGCAAGTCACTCCTGAAATTGTTGCTAATATTTCCATGTTGCAAATGCAGACTGCTGGACCTGTGCCACATGGTGCACTCATTTGGCGTCCATTCCACAAATTATAGCGCGCTTACAAATCCCACTCAAAGACTGAAGCAGATCTTAACTGAAAGGCTAAGGCCTGCTTCAAATATCTACATCCTCAAAACAAATATATAAAAACAGGACAGTCCTTTCAGCCTTGGGTTCAGCAATTAAACTTCTATTGGAATCCAGCAAAACAAGTTTTTCCTGAGATTTTTACATGACACCACCTTACAGCCAACAATATGACCTCACTTGCCAATCATCTGCCACAATCCTCTTCGCTGACTTCTCATCATACTCAATAATCCTTTAATCTTTTTCTCCAGCATTGCCCAACTAGAGCCTTCGCTCCAGTCTCCCCAACCCTCCCACAAAATCTCTGTGCTGCCCTGCCTTATTCATCACCTTTATGTGCTGTGTCCCTTCTATATCCACTACTTCAAACACCCCTTATCAAGCCCCAGAATTACCACTCTAATAACTGCCTGCCAACTTTCTCCCCTCCAGCAATTCTGCTGCTTTCTCTCTCCACAGTTTTGACCATTGCCTGATACAATACCTGAGCATCCCCTTCATCACCGCTCCTTCATGGCAAGTCAGATTTTAAAAAATTTTAGCTCAGTCATACACATGGTAAAAGGCTTCCACCAAAATCCTGTTCAACACAATACACACAAAATGCGGGAGGAACTCAGCAGGCCAGGTACCGTCTGTGGAAATGAATAAATATTATGGGCCAAGACCCTTCTTCTGGACTGGAAAGAAAGGAAGATGCCAAAATAAAAAGGCAGGGGGACGGAGGATAGCTGGAAGGTGATAGATGAATGAAGGAAGATAAGAAAGGTAAAGGGCTGGAGAGGAAGGAATCTGATGGGAGAGGAGAGTAGACCATAGGAGAAAGGGAAGGAGGAATGGACCCAGAGGGAGGCAACAGGCAGGTAAGAAGAGGTGGGAGGCCAGAGTTGGGAATAGAAGAAGCAAGAGGGAGGGATTTTTTTAACTGGAAGGAGAAATTGATATTCGTGCCATCAAGTTGGAAGCTACCCAAATAAGGCGTTGCTCCTCTACCCTGAGGGTAGCCTCAACGTGGCACAAGATGACGCCATGGACCAACAGATCAGAATAGAAATAGAAATAGGAAAGGGAATGAAAATGTGTGGCCATTGGGAAGTTCTGCTTTTGATGGATGGAAGTGGGGGTGCTCGACGAAGAAATCCCCCAAATGGCTGGGCGGAGTTAAGATGGCTGTCTCTTTGAGCACATCTGCGGAAACAGCTGAAATTCTTCTCTTTACTATCTCTTCTTTCCCTTTTCAAGGTGGTTGGGATTCTATCAACGCCTTGATCTGGAAGTGGCACTCAAACTGCATTTTTATATACAGCGAATGAGTTCCCATCCCTGGAGCTCGTCGGCCAACCATTTTCTGACACTCTCCAGGTACGGTTGGGAAGATGGTGCCTCCGGGGCACGGCCCTGCAGACAGCCAATTCTAGGCTGGTGTTGCTGACCGAGGCATCGCGGGAGAAGAAACATCAGGATTTCACTGCAGCAGATTATGAACGGATGTGTGGCCTCTCTGTCTTTCCCCTGATGGGGGTAGTTTGCCGCTGATTCTCGGGTCGGGAATCTTGGAGTAAAAAGCAGCACGGCAGACCATAACAGCGACTGTCAGTCTCCCCCTTCACTGTGATATTTCTCTGTTCCTTCTTAGAGAGTGAGCCTGGGGCATGTCGAACTGTCAGGTAAACAGTAGTTTTTGTTGACTGCAAGTCATGGTCTCTGTTTGGGTGCTTTGGTGGGCGCGGAGGCTTTTTGCCGAAATGGGTGGGGGGGGGAGGTTGATGCTTTGGTGAGAAGACAGGAGAGAAGATGGTGGAGGATGCTGGCCCCATGGCACAAGATGCTTTGTGCAGACGGATGGCTTTGAGGAGGAAGAACCACCAGCCCGTTTGTTCAAGATGGATTTCAGGTGACCTTCAGGAGGTGGTGTGTGCTTTCACGTAGACCGAGGGTCAGGTGCATGATTTACAGACAAGTTCAAGATTTGAGATCCATCGTGCACATGTGACTGTTTAAGTATAATGGGCCCTTTTTGTCTTTTTTCTTGCCTTTAGTAACTGCTAAAGTTTACATTCTTAAGCATACCTATGATTAATTGTATGCAATGTATGACCTGTATTTTCTTGCCGACAGGCAATTGTCAGTGGCAATAAATCACACAGTGTTCACACAAACTGGGATTTGGTTGGGCAAGGCATCCCAACCTTACAGAATTTGACGGCACCAAAGTTGGTTACACCCTAGTCATACAAAGCCTGAGAAAGGTGGGTTTCCAGTGGCTGTTAGTGTGGGGCTAATGAGCTGCATTTCCAGAGATGCCCAGTAAAAGGGTTTTTCATGTATTTACAGTACTCGGGAGTAAATGGTCTATAGAAGTGGGGCAAAGCAGCAGTGAGGTCATGGACCCCATACAGATTACAGGCGAAGATATGTTCACTGTCTTGAGGCAAATTAGGGTGGATAAATCCCCAGGGCCTGACAAGGTATCCCCTCGGACCTTGTAGGAAGTTAGTTCAGAAATTGCAGGAGCCCCAGCAGCAATATTTAAAACATCCTTAACCACGGATTGGAGGATACCAGAGGATTGGAGAATAGCTAATGTTGTTCTGTTGTTTAAGAAAGCCTCGAAGAATAAACCAGGAAATTATAGGCCAGTGAGCTTGACAGCAGTAGTGGGAAAATTACTTAAAGGTATTCTCAGGGACCAGATATATAAATATTTGGATAGACAGACTGATTAAGGATAGTCAGCATGGCTATGTGTGTGGTAGGTCATGTTTAACCAATCATATAGAGTTTTTTGAGGGGGTTACCAGGAAAGTTGATGAAGGCAAGGCAGTGGATGTTGTCTACATTTTCTTTAGCAAGGCCATTGCTTGGCACTCAAAATGAGGTAGTAGATTGGATTAGACATTAGCTTCATGGGAGAAGCCAGAGAGTGGTAGTAGATGGTGGCCTCTCTGACTGGAGGCCTGTGACTAGTGGTGTGCTGCAGGGAATAGCGCAGGGTCTGTTATTGTTTGTGGTAAACTGGATCAGCAAATTTATAGATGACACCAAGATTGGGGTGTAGGGGTGATGCACCATCAATAACTCTCTGAGACATGAGGCAAGATATAGGCTTTTATTGGCTGGAAGAAAGAACAAGCAGCAAGTGACCACCACACTACATCCTGGAGACTGAGGCCAGGGCGGTGTCTCCAATCGCCTTTATACCGGGGTCTGTGGGAGGAGCCACAGGAGCAGTCAGCAGGGGGAGCGTGTCCAGACAGGTATATATAGTTCACCACATTCACCCCCCCCTTTGTTTTAAAAGAGAGTCCCCATGGGGCGAAGTTTCTTACAAGTATATTTACAGGTTAAGTCTATCAGGTGGTCGAATCTGTTGCTGCGATCTACGTAGCACCGGCTGTGATTGCACAGTTGCCGGTGGTGATTGCACTGGAGACGGTGGTTGTGCTGGTTCCGGCCTAACTGGAGGTGTCAGCCCACTAGGCGTCAGTGATCCCTCATGCGTGTGCGAGGTGCCTGGTATATGCGTGTCATGAGGAGTCTGTGTAGGGCTCAGTGTGCGCGGTGTCACCTCGGGTACAGGGTTCATAGTTACCGTGGAGCGTTCGGGGTAGTGGTCTGCTGCTCCTGCGGGCACCAGGTCGCGGACGGAGACCGTGTCCTCCCGCCCATCAGGTAAGACCACGTAGGCATACTGGGGATTCGCATGAAGTAGGTGAACCCTCTCGACCAGCGGGGAGTATTTATTACTCCTCACATGTTTCCAGAGCAGCACTGGCTCTGGGGATGTCAGTCAAGCCGGTAGGGTGGTCCCAGTGGCAGACTTCCTGGGAAAAGAAAATAGGCGCTCATGAGGGGTGGCATTGGTGGACGTACATAACAGGGAGCGGATAGAGTGGAGTGCCTCAGGGAGGACCTCCTGCCATCGAGAGACTGGCAACCCTTTTGACTTAAGGGCTAAAAGTGTGGCCTTCCACACTGTGGCATTCTCCCTCTCCAACTGTCCATTACCCCGGGGATTATAGCTCGTGGTCCTACTAGTAGCAATGCCCCTAGCCAGCAGGTACTGGCGCAGCTTGTCACTCATAAAGGAGGACCCTCTATCACTGTGGATATAGCAGGGATATCCAAACAGAGTGAAGAGCTGGCGCAGAGCTTTTATGACTGACGTGGCAGTGGTGTCGGGGCAGGGGATGGCAAAGGGGAACCGCAAGTACTCGTCGATAATGTTGAGAAAGTAGACATTGCGGTCGGTGGAGGGAAGGGGGCCCTTAAAGTCAACACTCAGTCGCTCAAAGGGGCGGGTGGCCTTGATAAGTTGCGCCTTTTCAGGACGGTAGAAGTGCGGTTTGCACTCAGCGCAGACTTGGCAGTCTCTGGTCATTGTCCTGATGTCCTCAAGGGAGTAAGGCAGGTTCCGGGCTTTCACGAAATGGTAAAATCGGGTGACCCCCGGGTGGCAAAGATTTGCATGGAGGGCGTATAGCTGGTCAAGCTGTGCGCTGGCACATGCTCCCCGGGATAGGGCATCGGGGGCTCACTGAGTCTTCCAGGCCGATACAGGATATCATAGTTGTAGGTGAAGAGTTCTATTCTCCACCGCAAATTTTTATCATTTTTGATTTTGCCCCGCTGTTGGTTGCTGAATATGAACGCAACTGAGCGCTGGTCGGTCAGCAAGGTGAACCTTTTGCCGGTGAGATAGTGCCTCCAGTGCCTAATAGCTTCCACTAAGGCCTGGGCTTCTTTCTCCACCGCGGAGTGCCGAATTTCAGGGCCTTGAAGGGTACGAGAAAAGAATGCTACTGGCCTGCCTGCTTGATTGAGGGTAGCAGCAAGTGCAAAATCGGAGGCGTCACTCTCTACTTGGAAGGGAATGGTCTCGTCCACCGCATGCATCGTTGCTTTGACAATGTCCCCTTTAATGCAGCTGAAGGCCGCGCGGGCCTCGGCCGAGAGGAGAAATGTGGTAGACTTGACCAGGGGGCGGGCCTTGTCTGCATAATGGGGGACCCATTGGGCGTAATAGGAAAAGAAGCCCAGGCGCCGTCTGAGGGCTCTGAGGGTGGTGGGAAGAGGGAGTTCTAACAGGGCCAATGACCTGTTCTCCACGACATACCCAAGGATAGCGAGTCGGGTGGTTCCGAACACACACTTGTCCCTGTTATAGGTAAGGTTCAGGGCTTTGGCCACTTGGAAAAATCGTTGGAGGTTGGCGTTGTGATCCGGCCAGTCGTGACCACAGATGGTGATGTTATCCAGGTAGGGAAATGTGGCCTTCAGTTGGCACTGGTGCACCGTCCGGTCCATTTCCCTCTGGAAGACAGAGACACCATTTGTGACACCAAAAGGGACTCGCAGGAAGTGATAGAGCCTGCCGCCCGCCTCAAAGGCAGTGTAGGGGCGGTCCTCTGGGCGGATGGGGAGCTGGTGATAAGCGGATTTCAGATCTATTGTTGAGTACACCTTGTACTGAGCTATCTGGTTGACCATATCTGTGATGCAGGGTAGGGGGTACTCGTCAAGCTGCGTGAATCTATTGATGGTCTGGCTGTAGTCCACAACCATCCTATTTTTCTGCCCAGTCCGAACAACAACCACCTGGGCCCTCCAAGGACTTGTGCTTGGCTCAATGATCCCCTCCCTGAGCAGCCGCTGCACCTCCGACTGAATGAAGGCCCTGTCCCCCGCGCTGTACCTCCTGCTTTTAGTTGCCACAGGTTTACAGTCGGGGGTCAGGTTGGTGAACAGTGGTGGGGGAGGGATCTTAAGGGTGGAGAGGCTGCAAGTGGTGTCAGTAGCGCAGCTGTCGGCATGGTGCTGGGTGGGATGTGCGGGTCGGTGTGTGTGTGTGGTCAGTAGCGGGGTATATGACGAAGTCCCATAAAACTGAAGATTCCTGACAGTGAGTGGTGGGAGGGGCCCATCATATGCCATAGTCACACTTTCGAGGTGGCTCTGGAAGTCCAGCCGCAATAGCACAGGCGCGCACAGTTGAGGCAAGAGCAGTAGCACAAAGTCCCGATATTCTGTGCCCTGCATCACCAATGTCACTACACAACCCACCCGGATGTCTGTGGAATGCGACCCAGAAGCCATGGTGACCCTCTGGCTTACCGGCCGTGTCACGAGTCCGCAACGTTGCACCGTGTCCGGGTCAATAAAACTCTCAGTGCTGCCCGTGTCAAACAGGCAGCTAGTCCTGTGCCCCTCCACCAGGATGTCCATCATTGACCTTGCAAGCTGGTGTGGGGCGCTTTGGTCGAGGGTTACGGTGGCCAGAGTTGAACTGCCGTCTTGGTGCCCGGTAAGCACCGGTGGGTCGGGGGCGGGGTGAGGTGGCACCGACAAAGATGGCTGCCCCCATGTCTTGCACGAGGCGGGCAGGCAAGATGGCGGCCCCCATGCCTCTCACGAGGCGGGCAGGCAAGATGGCGGTGACCAAGATGGCGGCCCCCATGCCTCACACACAGCGTTGCCTGACCCCGCTCGTGGTTCAGACTTACAGACCTTGGCAAAATGGCCCTTCTTCCCGCAGCTGGAGCAGGTCGCTTCTCAGGCTGGGCAGCATTTTCGGGGGTGCTTTTCGAGTCCGCAGAAATAACACTGCGCGGACTTGCGACTGGCAGCAGCTGTGGTCGGTTTCAAGGAGTTCGTGGACTCGCGACTGGCAGCGGCGGTGGTGAATTCCAGCGGGGGATCGCGCGGCTGGACAGCGTCGGCGTTGTGCAGAGCAGCCTCCAGCGTGTCGGCCGTCTCGATCGCCGAGCGTAAGGTAAGATTGGCATTTTCCAGCAGCCGCTGGCGCACGTACACTGACCTGATCCCCGTAACGAAGGCGTCTCTTACCAGCAGCTCCGCATGTTGTTCCGCAGTCAGTCCTTTGCCGTTGCAAGTTTGCACGAGTGTCTGTAGGGCTCAGAGAAACTCAGCGCTTGACTCGTCGGTTCGCTGCCGCTGCGTCGCTAAGCGATGTCTTGCGTGGACGGTGTTCACCGGCCGCAGGTACTGTCTTTTGAGAGCGTCCAGTGCCCCTTGGTAGGTCGGCAGGTCCCTGATAAGGGAGAATACTCTCGGACTTACTCTTGATAGTAGGATTTTGTACATTGTGGCAGGCTCAGTCACTGGAATCGCTTGCAAGTATGATTGGAAGCATGCAAGCCAGAGTTCAAAGGCAAGAGCTGCTTCTGGAGTTTGGGGTCAATGTCTAATTTTTCCGGACGTAAAATGCTTTCCATGTTTTAAAACTTCCAGCCAATAAAATTGATGCACCATCAATAACTCTCTGAGACGTGAGGCGAGATATAGGCTTTTATTGGCTGGAAGAAAGAACAAGCAGCAATTGACCACCACACTGCATCCTGGAGACTGAGGCCGGGGCGGAGTCCCCAATCGCCTTTATACCGGGGTCCGTGGGAGGAGCCACAGGAGCAGTCAGCAAGGGGGGGGGGGGGGGGGCGTGTCCAGACAGGTATATGTAGTTCACCACAAGTGGATAGCAAGGAAGACTTAAAACTTGCAGTGGGATCTGGAACAGCTGGAAAAATGGCTGATGTAATTTAATGCAGACAAGTGTAAGGTGTTGCACTTTGGGAGGGCAAACCAGGTAGGTTTAACATGGTGAGCAGTAGGGCACTGAGGAGTGCAGCATAACAGGGGGATCTGGGAATACAGATACATAATTCCTTGGAAGTTGCATCATAGGTAGATAGATTCGTAAAGAAAGCATTGACACAATGGTCTTCATGAATCAATGTATTGAGTACAGGAGTTGAGATGTTATGTTGAAATTGTATAAGACCATTGGTGAGGCCTAATTAAGATTATTGTGTGAAGTTTTGGTCACCTACCAACAAGAAAGATGTAAATAAGATAGAAAGAAAGCAGAGAAAATTTACAAGTGTGTTGCCAAGACTTGAAGACCTGGGTTCTTGGGAAAAGTTGAATAGGTTAGGATTTGATTCCCTAGAATGTCGAGGATTGAGGGGAGATTTGATAGAGGTATGCAAGATTATAAGGAGTATAGCTTTTTCCACTGAGGTTGAATGAGACTACAATGAGAGGTCATGAGTTAAGGGTGAAAAGTGAAATGTTTAAAGGAGATTTTCTTCGCTCAGAGGATAGTGAGTATGGAGTGAACTGCTAGGCAAGTGGTGGATGTGGGTTTGATTTCAAAATGCAAGATAAATTTGGATAGACACATGGATGGGAGAGGTATGAAGGGCTTATGATCCAGGTGCAGGTGGATTAATGGTTCGGCACAGGGTCAGTTTCTGTGCTTTAGTGTTCTATAACTCTTTGACTGAGAGAAATGTGAGGTGACTTTGCTATAACATCAGATAATAAGCGGCATGAAAATAATTGCTAAGGTGTTGCTTCTCCAGGCTAAAACCTGAAGCATGGTTTCATCATATGTAGTGAAATATATTGGATTAAAATTACAAGGAAATTCTTCAAAGAACCAAGAATCTGTGGATTCTCAATCACGAAGGCAGTGAATCCAGTAAATTTTGTACTTTAGAGTACTCAAGGTCAGGTGGGAATAAAACAGTAAAGTTGAATTAAAATAAAACATCGGAGGAGTATAGCAACATTAGCAGGCTATATATCTTATCACTGTCTTCTATTTCATTTGTTCCTGTATTGTGGGTCAGTAAATTGCAGTGGATCATTAGTTTTTAATCATGTAGATTCCACATTTAAAATAATATACTGTGAATTTCCTTCCCCTCACCTTCTTATTCTGACATCTTCCCCCATCCCCTTCCTTTCCAGTCCTGATGAAGGATCTGGCCCTGAAACATCGGCTCTTTATTCATTTCCATAGATGCGGCCTGATCTGCTGAGCTCCTCCAGAACTTTGTGTGTGTTACACTATTTCCAATCTGTAGCTCAGCGGCTGGATGAATGGCTTTATAATAATTAATACCTTTCCAAAATTAGTCTGTTCAACATACAACAGTTAACGATTTATGCAATTGTAACTAGGCAATATCGTTATCTACAAGTCCGTTAAGATAAGAAAAGGCTGTGAAGAAAATACTCATGTAACAGCCTGGGAAAGGTTTCACTGCTAACATAATGGTCTTACTCTAGTAGCAGTTTTTGGGTTATGGTTAGTTATAAGGGGTATTTTGGAATGTGAGTCGTCCAATGAAGGGTGTGTGTTTTCATGTTGTGTGCCTGACACCGGTGTGAGCTGGGTCTTTTGTTCAACAGGAGATGAAGAGAGAAGAGGTCGTAGGACTCGACCTGGAGCAGGGCCATGATTTGACGAAGCCCAGGGAAATCGAAGGAGGATTGATGAAGGGGAAACCACGAGCTCCAACTTAGAATGTTTCATTAAAATAGGCCTTTTTTTTGTGCTTTTTCTTTACTAACCCTTTAGTCAAATTAAGAATTATAAAGCTAAATTATTTAATTGTATGTGGTGTACTGTCTGTTATTTTGTGGTACTCATTTGTAAGAGGGTAACGAATCACACAGCATCCACACAAACGGGCTTACACCTTAATCTCAAGTTTGGCGGGGCTGGAGATGCTCTTCCCTAGACCTACACAGCCGAGGAAACCAGTGGTTCGCTCAGCTCATACACTTGCTGACCATCCCTGGATCTCCTGAACTCCCTTTAAATTTACCAGATTCACTGGAAAGTTAATTATTGCACTGTGTAGCAACACACAAAATAATGAATTAGAAGCATGCTGGAATAATAATCAGAGCAACGGTCAAAAGAGCAATCTGCTCATCTTGCACCAATGAATTTCCAAGCTTACCAGTTTAAAGGAGTTTCAAGCAATTTAGTTTTAAAGAGATCGTGATTATCACTTTTCTCTTTAAGCTCTGATCCTGATTCCTACTAAGTTTCAATACTGGCACGTCATACCTTGTGTGCAGACTTTGGTGACAGACTTCTCACTTCCATCAAATACCGGCTCTCTGCCAAAACAGTTGCATATATCCAATATCTGTTCAGAGGTTTGATTGGACTCTAAAAGAAAAGCATAACTATGGTTTTCATTAGCTTTCAAGTTGCTGAAGTTCTTTATGTGCAAAGCAGGTTCTTCATCTGCATTAATATAAAATCCATTTTGAAATCCACTTAGCAGCTCGTAATCTTTTGCTCTAATACACTTAGCATGTTGGCCCAAAGCATTAAATTACTTTGTGATTAGTGTTCTGTTTAATATTCTTCCACTTATAAACCACTCTATCTGATACTGCATCGTGTCAAGGAATTTTAAATAATAAATTTATGTAATACAGTCTGATTAACTGTTTTCTAAGCTGATAATTTTTCACCAGTCTTCCTGAAGGATTTTGCCAAAGATATGGAATGGAAGTAAATGCAGTTCACTTCCAGATCGACAATATGTTAAATGAATGGGAAAAAAAAGCTTTATTTCTATATTCAATTCAGGGTCACTGAACAGCAAATAAGCAGGCAGATTTTGGAAAAGTTCAAAAATAACACAGTTGTTGTCATTCAACTTCCCGAATATTGATTGGCACCTACTCAATGCAAAAGGTTTAGATGGGATATAATTTGTTAGGTGTGTCCAGGAAGGATTCTTGACACAGCATGAGGACAGGCCAACAAGAGAAGAAGCCATACTGGATCTGGTGCTAGCCATGAATCTAGTAAAGTGACATCTCATAGTGGGTGACCATATTGGAGATAGTGACCACAACTCCCTGACCTTTACCATAGCCTGGACAGGGATAGGAGCAGATGGTATTGGAGAGTATTTAACTGGGGAGGGTTAATTATAACAGTATTAGGCAGGAACTTGGGAGCATAAATTCAGAGCAAAAGTTGTCATGAAAATGCACAGCAGAAATATGGAGACTGCTTCGGGACCATTTGCATGAATTCTGGATATGGTTGTCCCACTGAAACAGACAAAGGATTATAGGGTGAAGGAACCATGGTATACAAAAGAGATGGAACATGTAGTCAAGAAGATGCTTAAGGTTTATGGTGGATACTTAATGTTTGGAAGTATACGTAAGACTTGGGAAGCAAAAATCAGTCAGGGCTCTTGAGAGTTATAAGCCAAGCAGGAAGTATATTAGGATAGGGTTTTGAAGAGGTAGAAGGGGACATGAGAAGGCCATGGCAAACAGAATTAGGGAAAACCTAAAGGCATTCTATAGGTAGTGGAGAATAGGAGGATGACTAGAGTGAGGGTTGGACCCCTCAGGAATAAAGGAGGGAACATGCACCTGGAGTCAGAAGAGGAAGAGGTTCTTAATGAATACTTCGCTTCAGTTTTACCAGGGAGAGGGACCTTGAAAAATGTGAGGTCAGCAAGCACAGGCTAACGTGCTGGAGTGGGTCAGGGAGTGACACAGCAGCATAGCAGGTAGTGCTTGCTTTACAGTCCCAGCAATCACCGATCAGGGTTAGATTCCCTCTGTGGCTGTAAGGAGTTGTACGTTTTCCCCATGACTGCACTGCTTTCCTCACATATTCCAAAGATGTATGGGTTAGTAAGTTGTGAATATGCTGTGTTAGTGTCACAAATGTGTTGACCTCTGTGGATTGCCTCCAGCACAATTAACATATTTCAATGTACATGTGACAAATAAAGCTAATCTTATCTAAAGAAAGAGGCAGTGTTGGTGCTTCTAAAAAACATTATGATAGATAAGTCCCTGGGGCTGGACAGGATATACCCCAAGTTACTAAGGGAAGCAAGGGAAGAGATTGCTGGCACATTGATGATCTTTGTATCCTCACTGGCCACAGGAATAGTACTAGATGATTGGAGGATGGCAAATGTTGTTCCTTTGTTCAGGAAACGTAATAGGGATAATCCTGGGAATTATAGACCAGTGAGCCTTACATCAGTGGTGGGCAAACTAAAGGAGACTATTCTTATGGACTGGATTTATGAACATTTGGAAAAGCAGTCTTATTGGGGATAGTCAGCATTGCTTTGAGAGGAGCAGGCTATGCCACACAAGCCTGATTGACTCCTTCAAGGAAGTAACAACACAAATTGAAGAAGGGAGAGCAGTGTTTGACCTGTATGTGGATTTTAGTAAGCCATTTGACAAGATTCCCCATGGAAAGTTCATCCAAAAAGTCATGAGACATGGGGTTCATGGAAACATGGTTGCAAAGATTCAGAGCTGGCACAGAAAGAAAGCAGAGGTTGGTAGTAGATGGAGCATACTTTGCCTGGAGGTCCTTGACTAGCGGTTGTTCCACAGGAAACTGTTTTAGGACCCCTGCGCTTTGTGATTGCTATAAATGTCTTGGCTGAGTAGGTGGAAAAGTGAACGAGTGTATTTGCAGGTGACATGAAGGTTGGCGATGTGTAGATAATGTTATTGTAGGTCACAGAAGGACATAGACTGGATGTTGAGCTGGGCTGAGAAGTGGCAGGTGGAGTTCAATCCAGAAAAGCTGGAGGGTTGAACAAAGGCAGAGTACGAGGTTAATGGCAGGATTCTTGGCAGTGTGGAAGAGCAGAGAGAACTCCGGGTCCAGGTCCATAGATCCCTCAAAGTTGCCATACAGATTAAGATGGCATATGTTATGTTGGCCTGCATTAGTAGGAGTGTTAAGTTCAAGAGCCACAAGGTAATATTGCAGCTCTATAAAACTCTGGAGTATTGTGTTCAGTTCTGGTCTCATTATAGGAAAGACATGGAAGCTTTAGACAAGATTTAGAGGAGATTTTCAGGATGCTGCCTGGATTAGAAAACATACTTGACGATGAAAGGTTGAGCAAGCTAGGACTTTTCTCTTCGGAGTGAAGGAGGATGAGACACAACTTGATAGAGGTGTGTAAGAGGTATTAACAAAGTGGAATCCAGTGCCTTTTTCCCAGGGTGAGTACCAAAGGATATCCTTTTAAGGTGAGTGGAGGAAAGTTTAGGGGAGATGTCGGAGGAAGGTTTTTACATAGAGGGGTCAGTACTGCTGAGTGTGATGGCAGCAGCTGAGATAGTAGGGACATTTAAGAAACTCTTAGATAGGCACATGGTTGAAAGAAAAAGTGGAAAATTATGGGTCATGTAAGAAGGAATGATTAGATTGATCATGGAGGATGGCCAAAGGGCCCACATTGAGCTGTATTGTTTTATATTCTATGTTCTAATTAAACAATGGGTAAGTGATGTGTTATGTGGGAGTTGGGACAGGACACTGTGAACCTCAGCAGGCAAACTTCAAAGCGGGTCTGCATCTCAAATAAAGGAACGTGGGAGATGAAGCCCTTGTGAGTTTAAAGCAAGCCTGGAAGCAGAGCTCTGGTAACCATACGAGGAGGTGTGGGGAGGTGGCAGCGTCCCAGTGAGTGAAAGGAAAGCAGGAGGCACAACCCTGGTGAGTGGAATATGGGATCCAGAGTCTTGTACAGGAAAAGCATTCTTGAGAAACAGAACTTCAATGTTTAAACATTAGTTTAAAGAAAGTAGCTCAAGTTAAGTAAAACAGGAAGTACTTTAATAGTAACAGTTGATTATGTACTATATATTGCAAATAGAGTTCAAATGGTACTCTAAATAAATAGAGGCAATACAGGAACCTCAAATACCTAGAATATGGACTTGTATGACATATTCCATGTCCTGGACAACAGCACATACAGGAATATGGGGGAGCATTGAGACTGGACCCAAATGCAGGACGCAGACACTGAAGTACTAGGAACAGGACAGGTCGCAGACAGGGCTGGGGAAGCAGGACCGGGACGAGGGACTGGGAACAAGGAGCCTGGGGTGGAATCCGAGCTCGAAACTGGACACAGACCCACAGCCTGGTTCTTGACTCGGGCTCGGACCCCCAAACCAGGCAAAGACATGACAAGGCCTGGGTTCTGGGAGTTGGAAACTTGGGCTCTTGGAGGCCTGGGTAGCTCAAGGCTTGAGTCTTGGGCCTTGGAGTTCTTGGAGGCTTGGGTAGCTCGAGGCTAGAGTCTTGGGTTCTTGGAGCTAGCCGCCTGGCGAGCCGTGGGACTCCTGGGCAGGACACGGGACACAACCCGACAGAGGCAAGGAACAGGAAGGGACAGATCCAACCAGAGGGTAACAGCAATCAGCCTGGCTTACCCGACAGGAAGAGAGCTCACTCTGGGGTGGCTCCAGGACTCAAGGCAGCCGGTAACCTCAGTGGGCTACAGAACAGCCAAATCCATAACTCACTGAATGAGCTAGCCTTCCACGGGTGAGTTACTCCAAGTGGAGACTGACAAGACAACCACCCAACCACACTCAATCCCAGAGCCACTTATATTCCCAGCCAACAAGATGAGCATCAGGTGCAAATACTTGAGTCCAACCGAAACAAGGGACAGTCGGAGGACCCGGAGTCTGGAGTCCACAGACTGGAACGCGGACTTCAGACCAGACCATGACAGAAGTGTTTTTACCTGGAGGATATCAGAGCTGGGCTCTGGGGTATGGAGCTTAACCAACTACTGATGCTATCCTGATCTATTGAAGAGCCTGAGCGCATCATGAATTGTTCGCTTCAGCCGGTAATCACCCTCAAGCTTAAGATATTTCACACAGGGAGTGGTACATTCTGACGTAAGACTTATATATTGTAAAATCAACTCTGCTTTTTGTGTACCTGTTTGCTCCTCCATTTGTCCACACACTTTCTCAGTGGGTCTGCTGTTGTCAAGCGTTTGATCAGCAGGATTAACCAGGGATACATCTTCAAAACTTTCATCACACATTTCCAAGAACTTCCTCGTATTTCTAGAAGAAGCCATAAATAAAATAATGCTTCTAATTAAATTAATGGCATGTTTTCTATTCATTGAGTAGACACAACACAAAATAAATTATGAAGATGTGCCACACCATTCGTCCGACTCGTGTCTCTTAAGCACTCCTCATACCTTTACCCCACTGATAACAGCTTTCACAACAGCTAGTGTTACTCTTTATAACACATCCAGAATAATCCTGCCAGAATCACATCCATTTTCTCTGTCGTAAAGTATCCAGAGTTTTATATTTGGGCCAAGCTTTCCCTAGTTAGCTGGAATTCCCAAAGGTTTCCTGACAATATATTTTGTAGAACATCAGATGAGCGTTATTAAGGGCACTCTGCATTTGTACCATTAATTTCCCATCTTTACTGTATTTTCTTTCACTTCTGTACTAATGTAACATGGAACAAAAAACTGAGGTGAGGATAATCTTGGAGCAATGAATAACTGTCATATTTCATGTTGAGTTCTTTTTGGAAAATACAGCCATTACAACGAATGGGAAGTACAGTACTCCATTTGCTGACAATACTGTCCAACTTAAACTCACAGTGACCGAGCCTTCCGCAGCTTCCCAGACTCACTCAAACCTGGCTGGTCTCTGCGTGTTGCTAAGGGCGACAGGCCGCCCAATCCCAAATGGAGCGTCCGTTGTCAGGGGCGACCGCCGCCCAACCGCGCAGGCTTTCTGCCCCGTTGCTAAGGCTTCCAGGAATGGGAGTAAGAAGTCCCCGTTGCCAAGACAACACTCAACATCAAAGCTAAAATTTGATTGCAATTTTACTGATTTAAAAGGGTGAACCGACACTTTTAAATACAACGAGCCAACTTGGGCCACGGGAGCACAAACCCCTTACCCCAGGCGCCGTTGCTGCCACGAAGCCCACGCTTTGCCCTCCAATGTCGGGTGAAGATTGCGAGCAAGTCCGCCGTGTGAAGGAAACCGCCTGAAAGTGACCAGGGTGCGGTGTCGCTGTGGTTACAGGGAGGCGGCCGTGTCACGCCACCTCAGGAATACCACTTGACTGATCACTTCTTTGGACAACCGGAAAATGTAACGGGTGTAGCGGAACATAAAAGCTAATAACACAAAGTATATACGATAACTTTCCACAGTGACTGCAATGCTAAACTCCGAATGAGAGAAATACGAAGAGATCCAGTGACAGGAATGCAAACGTTCTGGTGCCGTTGAAAGGGAAGGTCAAATATGCAAAAGAGAACTGGGAGGAAAGGAAGGGGGTCCGGCATTTTGCAGCCGTCTGCAGAGGTCACAGTCCCTGAACAGGAGCTGTGTTAGAGATCACCCCACCCCACCCCACACTCCTACAGTGGTCTTCAAATGCAGCAAACTCTTGTTAACCCGGGAGCCCTGGGACACAGTGGAGTAATTGTTTCCATTCAACTTGCTAGATTTTAAGGGATCATAGGTCCCAATGCATTTCACGGGGAACAAACCAAGTGAGTCTCGAGTGCAGGTGCCGAGGCTCGAATTTTGAAAGGGGTCTCACTCTGCGAGATGGAGTGAACGCCTGGCCGGTAAGAGCCCGGGAATCAACCAGGATTTCTAATTAGTCGGCATAGGGATTATAGGTGTTTAATTATACTGGGTTGGTAGGGGAGTGAAATTGAAAAGCACGTCTCTTCTTCCATCCATGACTCACTCCGTGGGAAGGGAATATTGTAAACAACAGGAGTCATACTCAGCCTTTAAGCTTTCTCATGTTGACCAAGAAAAATATTTCACAAATAACCATTATTTCCTCAACTAAGACTGACAAACTATTGGAATACGTACAGGGATCTGAAAAGAGCCAGCTCAGACTTTGGAGACCATTACTTCCTTAAGTGCAACTTGAAGACTTTGTGTTCAAAATCGGAGTTAATTTCATGAGGTTGAGCCGCTGAGTGCAATAGTAGTTATTTTGATGCTTAGATCTATTTTTTGATTCTCGAGGTAACTGACAAAATAAAACAATATAAGCAGAACCCAGATCAATTTAGAGTAAGAATTACCAATGAAACTTTTAAACAAATATTGCGACTTAGTTCTTATTTTAAAATACAAATAGTAACCATAAAGGACAATGGAACAACCATTCACTTTAGAGTCTTTATAAAAGGCTGTGCCTGGATTGCATTCCAGTCGAATATTCCTCTGAAATAATATTTTCTTAAGACAGTAATAAGCTAGTTGGCCTATCAAGTTTATGGTGGTAAATTAACTTAATTCTCAACTTAGCATTCTCATCAATTCTACCACAGTTCAGATCCAATTAACCCACGCAACACCCACAAAATGCTGGTGGAACGCAGCAGGCCAGGCAGCATCTGTAGGAAGAGGCCCGAAACGTCCACTATACTTCTCCCTATAGATGCTGCCTGGCCTGCTGCGTTCCACCAGCATTTTGTGTGTGTTACTTGAATTTCTAGCATCTGCAGATTTCCTGATGTTTGAGTTTTTAAATTCACTACTGCGAAGCGTCTCCCAGTGATGCCTACACTGAAGAAGTTTAAATCGACGGGAGTTCAGTGAAACCCTTTCTCACTGCTCCCCTTCTCTCTTACTAACTTTTTTTTCCAGTTAGTTCTGACGAAGGGTCTCGGTCCGAAACGTCGATTGTACTTCTTCCTTTAGATGCTGCCTGGCCTGTTGCATTCCACCAGCATTTTGTGTGTGTTACTTGAATTTCCAGCATCTGCAGATTTCCTTGTGTTTGCCAATTAACCCACACAGCTTTAGAATGTGAGAGGAAACCAGAGCACATGGAAGATGCCTACACGTGCCCAATTGCTTCTAACAAATTTTATTTTAAATACCATGAAGTTAAATTGTACAACTGTACATATCAATTTCTAATAATGTTATCAGTGAAATTGTTGGCACGTGGCCAAGTGGTTAAGGCATTCATCTAGTGATCTGAAGGTCGCTAGTTCATGCCTTGGCTGAGGCTGCATGTGTGTCCTTGAGCAAGGCACTTAACCACACATTGCTCTGCGACAACACATACAGCCAAGCTGTATGGGTCCTAATACCCTTCCCTTAGACAACATCGGTGGCGTGGAGGGGAAACTTGCAGCTTTGGCAACTGCCGGTCTTCCATTAAAAAGAACACCTTGCCCAGGCTTGAGTCCTGGAAACTTTCCAAGGTGTAAATCCATGGTCTATTGAGACTAACAGAGGCCTACACACACATCAGTGAAATTTCAAAACTAGCATGGTCAATTTACATGTTACATTCAAAAGTATTGAAATCTAGCCACTATTCACTTCTCACATGGATGAACCTGGCCTTCATGAAGATGTGTTCTTTTATGTCTATTGAGAGCAGACAAATACTCTATTTAATACCCCTTCTAAAGGTGACCGCAACAATATGGCACCTTGGTATAGGCAGCAGGATCAATCCTGTGCAAGTTATTTAAAATTGTTTTAAAACAAAATTTGTAGTACAAAGCTCCATCAGGAAAATGAACACACTAATTCAAACCTACAATCTAATCTATTAATTTCAATAGGCCATGTATTTCCCTCCACTGAGTTTCAGGTGCATCACCCTGTTATTTTGGCATATGGCTTCAGCAAAGAACTGACTCTGCAAACCAAACATCATCCACTTCCCCCAAGTTTGTTCCTCATGAAGAGCCTAGAGCTCAAATGATTTAATAACACAACTTCCAAACACACAAAATAGATGCACAGCAGAGACACAAAGTTAGATGTATCAGCATTACAGTGGAGTAAAAGTAATTATAGAGGAATGAGTGAGGAACTGGCCAAAATTGATTGGAAGGGAACACTAACAAGGATGATGGCAGAGCAGCAATGGCTGGAGTTTCTGGGAGCAATTTGGAAGGCACGGGATAGACATATCCCAAAGAAGTAGTAGTACTCTAAAGGCAGGATGATGCAAGAGAATTGAAAGCCAACATAAAAGCCAAAGAGATGGAATAGAGCAAAAATTAGCAGGAAAATAGAGGACTGGGAAGCTTTTAAAAATGAAAAGACGGCAACTAAAAATTCATTAAAAAAAGGAAAAGATGGAATACAAAAATAAGTTAGGCAATAATATTAAAGCAACATATAAAGTGTAAAACAGGGAAGAGTAGATATTAGATCATTGGAGAATGATGCTGGAGAGTAATGGGGCACAAGGAAATGGCAGATGAACTGAATAAGTACTTTGCATCAGTCTTCACTGTGGAGGACACTAGCAGTATGCCAGAAGTTCAAGAGTGCCGGAGGTAGAGGTAAGAGAAGTTGCCATTACTAGGGAGAAGATGTTTGGGAAACTGAAAGGTCACCTGCGCCAGATAGTCTACACCCCAGAAAGAGATGGCTGTAGAGATTGTGAAGACATTAGTAATTATCTTTCAAGAATCAATAGATTCTGGCATGGTTCTGGAGATCTGAAATATTGCAAATGTCTCTCCACTCTTCAAGATGGGAGAGAGGCTGAAGAATCGGAATCAGAAGATTTTGAAGTCTTGTTAAGAATGTGGTCTCAGGGTACTTGGAGGAACATGATTAAATGGGCCGAAGTCAGCATGGTTTCCTTAAGGAAAAATCTTGCCTGACAAATATGTTGGAATTCTCTGAAGAAATAACAAGCAGGATAGACAAAGGAGAATCGATGGATGTTGTGTACTTAAACTTTCAGAAGGCCTTTGATGAAGTGCCACATGAGTCTGCCTAACAAGTTAAAAGCCCATGGTATTACAGGGAAGATACTAGTATGAATGGAGCATTTGCTGATTGGCAAGAAGCAAAAAATGGAAATAAAAGGAGCCTTTTCTGGTTGGCTGCCAGTGACCGTGTTCTACAGGGGTCTGTGTTAGGACTGCTTCTTTTAATGTTATATGCCAAGGATTTGAATGTCAAAATTGGTGGATTTGTGGCCAAGTTTGTGGACAATACAAAGACAAGTGGAGAGGCAGTAGTGTAGAAGAAGCAGAGGAGCTACAAAAAGATTTAGAAAGATTATGAGAATGGGCAAAGAAGTGCAAAGGGAATACAGTGTCAGGAAGTCTATGGTCATGCACTTTGGTAGAAGAAATAAAAGCATAGATTATTTTCTAAATGGAGATAAAATTGGAAAAGGACGTAAGAGTCTTTATGCAGGATTCCCTAAAGATTTATTTGCAGGTTAAGTCAATGGTGAGGAAGGCAAATGCAATGTTAGCATTCATTTTGAGAGGACTAGAATGTAAAGGGAAGGATGTCATATTGAGGCTTTACAAGGCAATGGTGAGGCCTTACTTGGAATCTTGTGAGCAGCTTTGGGCCACTTATCTAGAAAGAATATGCTGACATTGGAGAGGGTTCAAATGAATTCACAAAAATGACTGGGATTGAAAGACTTATCATATGAGGAGCATTTGATGGCTCTGAGCCTGTACATTGGAATTCAGAAGAATGAGGGTAGGGATGGGGAAATTTCATTGAAATCTATCAAATGTAAAAAAAAATCTGAAAAGAGAGGATGTTTCCTATGGTGGGGGTGTCTAAGGCCAGAAGACACACCTTCAGAGTACAGGGACATCAATTTATAATGGAGATGAGGAAGAATTTCTTGAGTCAACGTGGTGAGTATATGGAATTCATTGCCAGCTGTGAAGGCCAAGTCACTGGCGAAGTGGAGGTTCTGGATTAGACTGGGATCAACGAGGGATGCTGGACAGCTGTGCAGGGGTTTGAATGCCATAACCTCCTACAATGTTAAATCCTGTGACATAGGGGACAGCAGAGCTTCACTTCCAGATGAACTTAATGCCTTCTCTTCTTGCTTTGACCACTAGAACAGGGAGGAACCATCGCACACCCCGATGTCTCTAGGTGATCTTTTGATCTCAGTATCTGAAGATCACAATGTGTGCTGCCTTCAAGAAAGTGAATCCAAGGAAAGCATCCAGTCCTGATGGAGTACCTGGCCAAGTACTGAAAACCTGTGCCCACAGATATCTTCAACTCTCACTTTGGGAGTGTGTGGTACCCACCTACTTAAATCAAGTTTCAGTCGTACCAGTGCCCAAGAAGAGTGTGGTAACCTGTCTAAATGACTATTGCCCAGTGGCACTTAACATCCACAATGATGAAGTATTTTGAGAGACTGGTGTTGAGGCAAATCAGCTCCTATCTAAGTGGCAATTTGGATCTGCTCCAAATTGCCTACTGAAGCAACAGGCCTACAGCAGATGCTAACTCATTGGCTCTTCACACAACTCTGGAACATCTGGACATCAGGGTGCTCTTTGTCAATTACAGCTTGGCATTTAACACCATCATCCCCTCAAAACTAATGAGTAAACTCCAAGATCTGTGCCTCAATAATCCCTTGTGCAATTGTATAATGTATTTCCTTACTTGTAGACCCCAGCCAGTTCAAATTGGCAAACATCTCCTCCACAATCCCCATCAACACAGGTGCACCATTGGGATGTGGACTTAGCCCTCTGCTCTATTCACTTTGCACCTGTGACGGTGTGGCTAAGTAAAGGTCCAACTCAACTTTGCAGATGACACCACTGTTGTGGGCTGTATCAAAGGTGGTGATAAATTAGCATACAGGAGGGAGTTTGAAAATTTGGCTGTGTAATAACAGCCTCTCACTCAATGTCGATAAGAACAAGGAACTGGTTGTAGAGTCCCATCTACCCAAAGCAACTACCTTTAAGGTGTCAGTAACCCACCTTTGCCCCTTCTCCAGTCACTAGAAATAGTTCCACCGGGCTTAGTAGCTAAACTACACATGGAAGGCAGGAACTATGAGAGACGTTCACCAATGGGAGCATTTAATGGGCAGTGGGAGCTTATCCCCACTGCCTCCACCCCCTCCCCCAGCTAGGGCAACCTTAAGGAACCTTAAACACATGCCAATATTCTATCACTTATCCACTTACCGGAGGAAGTTTACAGCGTCCAATTAACCCACCAGCTTACCCTTATATAGAATGTGGAAGGAAATTCGAACATGTGGAGGAAACACATGTTGTCACAAAGAGCTCATGCATTTTATTGGAGATAAACATTGAACCCTGGCTCTTGTTGAGAGGAAGTAACCCTGCTAGCTGCACCACTGCACAGCCTCATTCTTCTATTTACCTGCTGCTACTTTATCTAATTAATATCTGCTATTATTTCATCAATAGCTGGATACTACCTATCCAAGATAGGCAATGGGTCAAGATGCTGCTTGACCTGGTTGAGAAATCAGGTTTTTATTTCAAGATTTCCAGCATCTGCAATATTGTTTCTCCACTATTTTAAAGTTCCAGTAGCATTTATCCTCTCTTGACATTCATCAACTTTTCTCTCTTCTAGGTCAATTATTTGTAATTAACAGTCTTTCAGCTAGCACTACCATCATTATGTCATCAGTCTTCTTTGGTTTTTCCCTTCAGGAAGGGAAAGTCAAGGGAACACACACACCAGTCCTCATCAAGGAATCATAAGTGGAAAGGGTGAGTAGTTTCAAGTTCCTAGCTGTCAACATCTCTGAAGATCTATCCTGGGACCAATATATTGATCCAATTACAAAGGCACAACAACAGCTATAATTCATCAGGAGTTTGAGGAAACTTGGTAGATCACCAAAAACACTAATTTCTACAGATGTACTATGGAGAGCATTCAAACTGATTACATCACTCTCTGGTATGGAGAGGCCACCGCACAGGATCAGAAAAAGCTGCAGAAAGTTGTAAACTCAGCTAGCTCCATCATGGGCACCAGCTTCCCCAGAATAAGGGCACCTTCGAAAAGCAATGCCTCAAAAAGGTGGCATCCATCATTAAGGAACTCCATTACCCAAGGACATGCCTCCCTTCTCATTGCTACCATCAAGAGCATGAAGACAAATTCAACACTTCAGAAAATACATTTCCCCCTTCTGCCAGATTTCTGAATGGACAATGAACCCAAGAACATTTCCTCAGTAATTTCCCCTGTAGTTTTGCACTAGTTTTTAAAAAATATACCTACTATAATTTATAGTTTTCATTTGTGTTGCAATGTACTACTGTCACAAATAACAAATTTCATAACATATGCTGGTGATATTAAACCTGATTTTGATTATCCTATGGGACATACCAACTCCCCACTATAAATATCCTGGGGGGGGGGGGGTAGGCGGAGGACTGGACTAGGCACTTGTGTGCTGTAGCAGCAACAGAAAAGAGGGTTGACTACATTGAAACTAATGACTAATAACTGATCTCCACAGACCCAAAAGCCTTCCCATTACTACAAAGCACAAACTTGGAGTCAGGTGTCATAAAGTATTTCCCATTTTCCACCAGTGCAGCACCAACAATCTACACAAACAAATTAGTATCCCATTCACTGGCCCAAACATTCAATCCCTCAACATCGCTTTTCAGAAAATGCACAACTTCAACTACATATCAAACTCAGTTTATAACTACTACTTAGAAGCTTGAATGTGGCCAAAAGAAAGGAATGGTACATTTTCTAGATTCTCCTTTAAGTAGCAGCATCCCAACTGAAATATGTCAGTTTTTCTTTTATAACTAGGTTTAAATCCTGGGACTCCCTGTACAACACATCAGTAGAATTACAGGGGCACTGCGGCAATTCGATGAGACTGTTCACTACCTCTTTCTCTGGAGCACATGGGGAATAGACAATAAACACTTGCTTTGTTGGCAATGCACTTGCCCCATAAATTATAAGCATAAATGTACCAGTGCCCTAGCCAAAATTTCTCAAGTAACAAAATACTCATTTTCCTTCGAATAAAGCACAAATGATTGCTGTTTCCTTGTAATATGGCAGTGGTTCTACTTCAACAATACTTCATAGGTTGTAAAACATTTGGAATACCCCAAGCTGTTGAAAAGTGCTACAGAAAAGTACCTTAACAATTAGCACCCTAACCAAAAAAAAGGACAATCAAGAATAATTTAGGCAGAGAAGTACAGCAGAGTCCTAATCTTAATTAAAAAAATCATGCACTGCCCCCTGCAATGTCAGAAATAGTATCTGCTTTTCAGTAGAAAGATGGTAATTAGTATTTTTTTCATGGAGAAATTGCATCTGCTTGTGAACAGACTCATCACACTACTGAAGCCTTGGTGATGAACAGTGCCATAACCAGTATACACAATTCAGATTGGGTACTGACATTGAGTCTGATATCTCAATAATGAACTTGAACTATAAACTGGACAGTACGCTAAATGGGTTCAAAGTCCCACTGCACTTTATTTTGGCAAGGTCAACCCCCAGAAATGAAATCTGGCTGATTTGCAATGACAACCACAGACAAATGAAGAACTGCTTCACAATGACACAAAATAGAATTGTGTAACAGTTCCACAGATAAGTGCCACTGTTTGATAAAAGGAATTAACGCAAATAAAACAAAACATACCTGTAGCTACAATACCAAATATGATCATTCAAATTGCTAGTTAAGGTTTATACAAAAGCTAGCTCTAGGATAGCTGAACCTTTGAATAAAGATATATACACATTTTTTTAAATACTAAAAACACCAAGGGGGAACTACCTTTATAGATTTAGACATACTGGATATAATACTGGACATACAGTGCATTTTGGTTAATTGGGCCAGATTAAATCAGGGTAGCTGCTTATTTGGGACAACTCTTAAAGAACTACTGATTGGAAATAGTCCAAATTCCCTTTGCTTATTTGGGTTACTATGCCACTTAATTGGGGCAGAAAACCATTGCCAAGCAGTTTCTAACTAATGTCAGACATGTGCACCCTCATGGATGGAAGACTACACTGTGCTTAGAGCAAAGTGATTGTAAATTACACTTGTTGAGTGTGCTTGTATTCAAAAATTTTCATCGGAAGTGATGTGATTTCATGTGACTGTGTGATTGGCAACTAAATATTCCTGGATTTTGTTGCTTCAGGTGTGATAGAATCTGAGGGACAAGAGGGGTGCAGTTGTTTTGCTTGTCAGAGGAAATATTACAGCGGTGCTCTGGCAGGATAGATTAGAGGGCTGGTCTAGGCTGTTTGGGCAGAATTGAGGAATGGGAAAGGTGTACTAACACTTATAGGGGTGTATTATAGACAACCTAACGGGGAGTGAGAATTGGAGGAGCAAATTTGCAAGAAGATAGCAGATATTTGTAGTAAGCACAGGGTTGTGATTGTGGGAGATCTTAATTTTCCACACATAGACTGGGAAGCCATACATAGAGGAACCAACTAGAGAAGGGGCAGCGTTGGATCTTCTGTTAGGGAATGAAATAGGTCAGGTGACAGAGGTATGTGAACTAATGAACATGTTAATAATTAAAGAATGCTGTTGCAGGATACAAATTTTTTTTGCAATGTGGTATTTGGAATTATTCATGTGTACTTTTATACATATATATTATACACACACAATAAACTTGCCAAAATATCAGAGTGAAGGCCCTTCAAAGCAGTCTGCAACAATTACATAATTTATGGTGCAACACAGAAAACTGTGGCCTATTTTAAATGTTTATTATACTATATCAGTAAAGAAAAAAAACTCAACATTTGAAATAGTTAATCAGATTAGGATATTGTAATCACAGTGCACAAAACCTATTCTCCACCAGAATTGTGCCAAATTCTCTTCAAAAAAATGGTGATATTTGCAGATGCAAAGCACCAAGGTAACTTAAATTAACTTTGGTGGTTCATGTCTATGAGTTGTATTTACATTTTAACCAAATACTTCAAAAGGGGCTTTACTCTGACATTTCCAATTCATCTAATGGACGCTCCAAAAATACTCTGCACCCATTTTAAATACACATCTGGATAAACAGTGATGGAATATGATAATTTCTAATCTGCACTTTTGAACCTCTGGGAGCATGTACTGCTTTTCTGAATATTGTCCTCATCTAGATTACTGAACTTTAAAACAGTTTTCACTAAAGTTGTATGATGATACGTTAATTGCAAGATTTTGAAACAAGTATTTTGAAAAAGATTTTATGAGTGCTTTTGAAACGGGTTAATTTCTAGGGGCTAGAATTGGATCCTGGATTTAAAAAATAGTAAACAATTATCAGTTTGAAAAATGTTGCTGGCTGCTGTGCCCAAATTTGGCCTTGGTACAAATAGTTTCCTTGACAAAAGATATCAAATATGTCCTCGTATTAAATTCTCAGTAGATGTTTAAAACATGGTGCACAATCATAATTTTGGACAAGTAACACCCTGCACACTACATTGACTTCAACCTGAAAAAGAAATTCCATGTTTTCAGAATGAATACTTCACTTGAAGCAGTATCAGTTCCAGGTACCAGTCCCGAAACCATTCAATATCCCAATGACAATTAAAAATCTGAGCACTCTGAAAGAATAGGTTATAAATCTCACAGCACTAAACAAAGATCATTTGACCTAGAGGCAGGATGAGGGATTATAGTACTGGCAAACAAATTTAAGATGAAGGTCAAATTCAAGATCAATTCAAGGATACACAAGAAGAAAACATTTTGGCACAGGATTATTTTCCAGTGCAGAATGTTTGTGCAAATCCACCAGTAATAATAATTAAATAGTTGCTTGCATTCCTACCCCCACCCCTGTGGAAATCTTTAGCCTGATGGACACCTTTGCTAATTTTGGATCTCAGTTAAGGATTTTTCCATAATAGTGGTAAGGACAGCTTGGTCTGGCATCTAATTGAACAAGATAATAAAAAATACTGCAGTGCAACTACATCCCATTTAGTTCCATATTTGGGGAAAAAACCCATAACATTTTACTAACAGAGGCAGTGTTCAAGGGTTATTTCCCAAGATAGGATGAGGGAATTCCATTTACATTAGCAATCACTTGGATAAGCTAGTAAAATGTTAAGAGGAAAGGCCTCAAAATCCAAATCATTTTCAGGGCTATATATTGTTTGGTGCTAAGTAATGGTAATGTTGGCTTATGAAACACTCTTTACAGAAGAGTGAAAAGATTAGGGAGTTCAATTTATTATGCTTCCAATCCAAGAATTCAATTAACAGAACAAAGTACAGAAAAAGTACAATAAAATGCATACAAAAATGCTTCTTATAATAAACAGCCACCATTATCTCTTAGCTCTCAACTCAAATGAAGTACTTTCTTGATCCGGCTTAATAGCAGGTTTTTCGGTTCAATTTCTGGATTCATAACCAAAACTTAATGCGTAATATACCAAGATCTTAACTTCTTCTAACAACTAACTTACTACACTAGATTCAGGCTACCTTTGTTCTATTGGGTAAGTGCAGACAATTTGACACAACTGAACAAGCAGACAGGATTTTGGAACTTTAAATACACAAATTTAAGACAGAATACATTTTGTCAAAATTAATTCTGCTGTTGACAATATTTTCCTTCATATTAATAAGTTCAACAATTACTGTCCTAGGGTGAAAACCCATGAGTGCAGAAACAGAGCATACAGCCAATTGCTGCTAGAGACATCATGAGAAGAATACTCAAAGTTTATTTACAATCATTCCCATTTTAAAATAAATACTTTGCTTAGTCAATAGTGAAATTATTCACCAACACCTACAGTACATCCTGTTTTCCATCCATTTGTATTTGAAATCTATCAAAGTGAATCTAGCATAGTAAGCAAATATGTATAACCGAGACGATAAAGGTCCCACTTTCATTCCCAGCTTCCTGATTGGAATGCATTGAGAAAAGTTTAATTGGATATGACACAAAAGGGTAAGGTGGAGAAACATTTGTTCAGGAGGTCTGAGGAGTATACTTTTAAACAAAAGTAGAATTTGCTGGAAATACTCAGCAAAGTCACTGGCTCAAAACATTGGCAGCTTCTCTCCATGTGAGCTGCTAATCAAGGTATGAAACGTATCAATAGGAATGCTGGCCTCAAATCTGGCTGTCATCTTTGTGGCACAAAATGCATTACAGTGCTAAACAACATTTAATCTTCAAGCTGCACTGTAGTATTGAACTGTAAAATGACACACAACCTCTACACTTATTTATGCATGTATCTTTGCTCGTAACACGTAAACCTTCAAGTTCAACTTTATCTTCATTTTGTATGGCTGGTGGGGGCAATGTGAAGGGAAGGAGAAGCAATTTTAAAAACCTTTATGTCACTCTTCAGTGTTTTGTTTTTGGCATTCCTCCCACCTCCAAACAGAGAAGTCTGATACTTAATACAGTATGTATAGCACTAAATTGGTATTTGTCCTGTGATTAATATTTCAGAAAAATATCCAACTTTATGACCAGAACCCAAGACAGAACAAGAAGCAGGCACTATCTGGTGAAAGAAAAACATTCATTTGGTTTATGAAAAGTGCTGCCACAATCCGAAGAAATGTTCCCAGTTTTCTGTAGATTCAAGGACAGTAGCTTCTTTCCATTACGATTTTAAGCGGCAGGTCCAAGACCGGGGTTTCAACAAATCCAAGAAGGATGGCTGGGGAGGAAAAAAATATTTTCAAATGATCTCATGTTAACAAAATCTCAACAAATGAAACAAGTAAAAGACACCAAGACTGTGATGGCATTGCTCATTTAGTATAAGCATTCTATTGGCAAAATTTAATTGTGAGATATGTATAATCATTTCCTCTACAGACAAAGATCCAGTCAAATGAAAGGCAGCTTATTGGAATCCACCGCTCAACTCAAAATCATGATTATTCTCAGAATAAACTCGATGTTTATTTCCACATATGGACTTACATTAGTAAGAGGACAGTGCTGCTGGGCATACCACTCCTGAGAATATAGACACACCAACATGCCCTGACCCAGGAACAGCGAAGTCCACATCACCACGTTCCAAACAGGCCCTTTCCGACGGTCATGCAGGACGAAATTGAAAGCCACTACAGAACAAATGTTTACAAGTTAATCATTTAGAGTTAATTGAAACAATGAGTTACTGATTTTACAAAACAAGCTGGTAGCTACCTGAATAGCAAATAAAACAACCTTTTAAAAGATTGAAGAGCACATCACAAGAAAATGAATGAGCAAAGTGAAATAATTTTTAAATTGAAGGGTTACAGGTTCAAAAATAATTCACTATCATTAGCAACAAAACATTTAAAATGATAGGCAACTTCAAAATCATCAGATTGGAGGGGCAAGACCTTATTCCATCTGGGTAGTCTCTAACCTGATGACATGAATATAGACCTCTCTTACCTATAATAGACACTTCTTTACTTTTATCCCTCCCCTTTCCCGTTCTAGCGGCTCTCATCCCTTTTCTCCTGCCCACCCTCACGACTTGTCCATCACCTCCCTCTGGTTTCCCACTTCTTTCCCTTTATTCCATGGTCCACTGTCCTCTGCTACCAGATTACATCTTCAACTGTTTACCTTTTCCATCCATCACATCCCAGCTTCTCACATCATTCCCCTCCTCAACAACCTTCCTCCTCTCCTGGTCTTATCTATCAACTTCCAGCTTGTACTTCTCTCCATGCCTTACTCTGCCTTCCATTCCTCTTCTTTTCCAGTCCTGAAGCATCTTGGCCCAAAAATTTGACCGTTCCCCTCCATAAGTGCTGCCTGGCCTGCTGAGTTCCTCCAGCACTATGTGCTACTCACAATCCTCTTTAACCTACTGTGAAGCTAGTACATAGTCAGATAAGCAGGCATGCCAAATGAACAGATAAGGCATTCAAAGGTCAGCGGGCACAGTCTGAGTGGATTCCTTTGTTCAACATTTCCACATTCTGTGAATTAAGAAAGCAAAGGTTTTTTTATAGCTGAGTGAGTCAATGGAATTAATGCACATTCCAGCGTGGAACTCTGCTATGAAACTTTTGCTGGTCATTTGAAGTATCTGACCTTAAAGTAGCTCTGGTAATGGTGCAACAATTACTTCTGGATGAACCAACAGATAATTTTTTGATGATAATTCTGAACCTTGGGAAGTTCAATTATGGTGATGGGTGACGGTGGGGGGGGGGGGGAGGGTGCAGTGGGGAATAGAGGAAGAGGAACTTGTGAGAAATGCAAGTTCTTGCAATGACGTGGTACAATTGACAAAGATGAACACTTACTGAAGCGAAAGCTGAAAATTAAAACGTACTTACTTCCAAAGCACATGAACAAGCAGAAGAGCACTGGATAGAAAAAACCAAAGCAAACAGCCAACACGTACTCATGGACCACAGCCGACACCGTGAAGACTGACAGCATAGCTGCAGCTTTAAACCGGTGGGTGAACAACTGTAAACAGACAAAAGATTGAACTGTGTTAAATCAGGCATTTCAAAATGTGAGTATTACAAATTTGGTCAAGTGACTACAATGATAACCTTCAGGCACCAAGATAATCAATAAAACCTGTGTATAAATCCTTCACATCCACACTCTTGAAGGCTGTTCCCCATAGCTGACAAAGGTTATTGCTCTCATAATCATGGCTCCATCCAAGTCATCAACACTTGGATCAAGTGAAGGATGCCATTATGATAATTAACTACAAGAACTATCCATTGTATTTTTAGGAGGAAAAGTTACTCTTGTTGAGATATAGAATTCTTTTTCTGGAGCTGTGGTTCAGCATGTTTTCACCAGACCAAGATGAATTCCACTGAGAAAGCCTTTAAGCTTGCATCAGTCAAAATGACCACAGTTAGTAACTTGGATTTCTTCATGATTCTGTCAAGCCACAAAATAGATATGTAGAAAAAAAGGTATACTATTTCATTACAAGTACATTATCAGTAGGATGTACAAGTTCATAAAACCATGCTGGCTCAAACCAATGGAAACATTTGCGGACTGAGTAAAACTGGTTCAAGAGCATTCCCAACCTTCAGATACCACAGCTTTGGCACCTGGAAGCAACATTCAGATGAAACTGTTGCGGAATTTACTGCAGATTCAAGGTGAATTGTTAAACACTGGAAGAGGTATTCTGAGATTGCAGTTTGTGGAATCCAATGTGTGTGCATTCAAGCTGTTCAAGAAGAAACCAAAATTTACAGAAGACATACTGTTATTTACAGACATGTGTTGCAACCGTCTATGAAGTTGACAGATTCCCCAGTACTGGTATGACTAAAACTTGATGACTCACAAGGATCACAAGCCTCTGCAGCACACTTTGTTGACAAATCCAAGCAGATATCTCAGTCAAGCATTAAAACCATCTCCACATGATTACAAAGATACAAGAGTAAAAATTTAAAATACAAACACTCCAAATTAAATGACAAATAGTGCATCTCCACCTGAATTACAAATACCTGATGAGATTGCATCACCAATGAAGTACACAGACATTCACAGAAACGTAGAAAACCTACAGCACAATACAGGCCCTTTGGCCCACAAAGCTGTGCCAAACATGTCCTTACCCTAGAACTACCTAGGCTTGCACATAGTCCTCGATTTTTCTAAGCTCCGTGTAGCCATCCAGGAGTCTCTTAAAAGACCCTATTGTTTCCACTTCCACCACTGCCACCGGCAGCCCATTCCACACACTCACCACTCCCTGCTTAAAAAACTTACCCCTTGACATCTTCTCTGTACCTTCTTCCAAACACCTTAAAACTATGCCCTCTCATGCTAGCCATTTCAGCCCTGGGGAAAAAGCCTCTGACTATCCACACGATCAATGCCTCTCATTATCTTGTACATTTATCAGGTCACCTCTCCTCCTCCGTCGCTCCAAGGAGAAAAGGCCAAGTTCACTCAACCTATTCTCACAAGGCATGCTCCCCAATCCAGGCAATATCCTTGTAAATCTCCTCTGCACCCTTTCTATGGTTTCCACATCCTTCCTGTAGTGAGGCGACCAGAATTAAGCACAGTACTTCAAGTGGGTTATGAACAGGGTCCTATATAGCTGCAACATTACCTCTCGGCTGTTGAACTCAGACCCACGGTTGATGAAGGCCAATACACTGTATGCCTTCTTAACCACAGTCAACCTGCTCAGCAGCTTTGAGTGTCCTATGGTCTCAGACCCTAAGATCCCTCTGATGCTCCACAGTGCCAAGAGTCTTACCATTAATGCTATATTCTGCCATCACATTTGACCTACCAAAATGAACCACTTCACACTTATCTGGGTTGAACTCCATCTGCCACTTCTCAGCACAGTTTTGCATCCTATCAATGTCCCACTGTAACCTCTGACAGCCCTCCACACTATTCACAATACCTCCAACCTTTGTGTTATCAGCAAATTTACTAACCCATCTCTCCACTTCCTCATCCAGGTCATTTATAAAAATCACAAACAGTAGGGGTTCCAGAACAGATTCCTGAGGCACACCACTGGTCACCAACCTCCAGGCAGAATATGACCATCTACAACCACTCTTTGCCTTCTGTGGGCAAGCCAATTCTGGATCCACAAAGCAATGTCCCCTTGGATCCCATGCCTCCTTACTTTCTCAATAAGCCTTACATGGGCTACCTTATCAAATACCTTGTTGAAATCCATTTATACTGCATCTACGGCTCTACCTTCATCAATGTGTTCAAGTTACATCCTCAAAAAATTCAATCAGGCTCGTAAGGCAATACCTGCCTTTGACAAAGCCATGCTGACTATTCCTACTCATATTATGCTTCTCCAAACGTTCATAAATCCTGCCTCTCAGGACCTTCTCCAACTTAGCAACTGCTGAAATAAGACTCACTGGCCTATAATTTCCTGGGCTATCCCTACTCCCTTTCTTGAATAAGGGAACAACATCCGCAACCCTCCAATCCTCTGGAACCTCTCCCGTCTTCATTCACGATGCAAAGATCATTGCCAGTAGCTCAGCAATCTCTTTCTTTTTAAATCTTTTTATTAATTTTAAACAAACATAAATGAAACATGAATACAGAGAGTTTGAAAGTACATAATTAACAGGTTAAGTATACATTCATATAGATGATAATCCATATATAATAACCTCCCAAACTCATAGTAATTACGGAGAAAGGGAGTAAAAAAGAAAATAAAAATCCCCCCAAAAAAGGAAAAAAAAACCTAACCAACATGGGCCATTGCATTATGTCATATATACACAATAGCGTCAATAACTCCGTACCTCCATCCAAATAATTAAGGATAATAGAACAAACACGAGGAAATCTGTAGATGCTGGAAATTCAAACAACAACACACATAAAATGCTGGCAGAACACAGCAGGCCAGGCAGCATCTATAGGGAGAAGCGCTGTCGCTTCAAAGGTGCATAATCAGAAATGGTAATAGAATCATATTTACAATCAATAACATCTGTAAGTAAATGATGATCAATAAAGAAGTAGTCAATTCTTGAATAATTATGATAAACATGGGAAAAGTATGAAAATTCTTTGTCATTGGGATGTAAAAAAACGCCAAATTTCGGAGATTCCGGAATCAACCATAAAGGAATTAATAAGAGAGGCCGATTTATTCGGAAGAGCTTGGGTGGGCTTAGATCTATCCATCGAAGGGTTTAAGCAACAGTTAAAATTCCCACCCATTATCAGTATGTACTGATTCAAATTAGGAAAGGATGTAAATAAACACTTAAAAAGTTCAGGATAGTCAGTATTTGGAGCATAAACATTAACTAAAACAACTTTTTGATTAAAAAGTGAACCAGTAATAAGCAAAAATCTACCTCTTGGGTCCGAAATTGTTTCATAGTGTATAAAAAAGGTTGAAGAATCTATAAAAATGGAAATGCCTCTTACTTTGGCTTGGGAATTCGAGTGATACTGTTGTCTTCCCAAAACCTAAAAAAACGTTGACTATCCACCTTCCTCACATGAGTCTCTTGTACAAAGATAATATTAGCATTCATTCTGTGGAATACTTTGAATACTTTTTTCTGTTTGATCGGATGATTTAAACTATTAGTATTCCAAGAAACAAAATTAATAATCTTATCCATATTGCCAATATTTATTACAATTAATATATAAGGTTAAACAAAAGATGACCTCATGAATCCGGAAGAGGGAAGTAAGTTCAAGGAGGAACCGGAAGTCATGACACTGCAACCATTTTTGTAGTTTCAAGTCAGCCCATGAAGTAAAACTAAGTGTGAAGCAAGCAAAAAGAAAAGTCCCCCTCCCTCCACCCTCAAAACCCCAGGAAAAAAGCCAAAAAGAGGCAAGCAGGCAATCAAAACTAATTTTACCACCATGTCTCAAGACGGCAACTCAAACAAAAAAGTAAAATAAAACAGATACAAACCACCCATATTTTAAGGGTTAATATAACAAAGATTAAACTATAAAATTAGTTTTATATATATATATATATATAAAATATAAAAAACAAAAGGATTAAAAGGAAAAAAAAGAAAAAAACTAAAACGTTAAAACCCATAAATGGATAATATTGTATTAGTATTTTAAAAGAAAGTCCTTAAACTTATTCAGACACATCCGAACGGATATGACGTATCCAAGCACTAAGGTCTTTTGGGAAAAAGAAACGACATCTTAGAAAAGTTTTTTTAATTTAAAAAACCTTAATATTTAAGCGTTAAAAATATTTTTTAAATGTATATGAACTTAAAGGAAGAACCTAATGAGTTACTTTAAAAACTAACAAAATAATAATATAAAAAAAAACTCAGGATAAACCAAAACAAAAACGGACCTTTACTGTGTGTAAGAAATACACCGTTAGCCATCACACAAAAATCATCAAATTATAAAAGATCCAAATCTATAGGCTAATTATTAACATGAAGAAAAGAAAATTTGTGGTGTAATATATAATTGATGTAAAAAGTTATATTGCACTAATCTTAACCAAACATTTATTGTATTTGTCATACTATCAAGACATAGTCTTGACCAATTTGTTTCTTCAATTTTAATATTCAAATCACTTTCCCATTTTTGTCTTGACTTATGGACTCCTTGTTTAGTTGCCTGTTTTTGAATCAAATTATACATACAAGATATAAATTTTTTAATATTTCCTTTTTGAATTAAAATTTCTATTTCTTTAGATTTCGGCAATAACATTGTTTGACCTAGTTTTTCTCTTATGTAAGCCCTTAATTGAAAGTAACAAAATAAAGTGTTATTTGATACTTTATATTTATTCTTTAATTGATCGAATGACATTAATATACCTCCCTCAAAACAATCTCCTATGTATTCAACCTTTTTGGACAAATTTAAGACTTTTATTGGAACAAATTACGGGAATACAACTTCCTCATAATCCAATATTACTTTTACTAGGTGATATTGAAGGGACAAAACCGAAACTCAAACTAAATAAATATCAGAAAGAATTCATAAAAATTGCACTGGCTGTAGCCAAAAAGGCTATTGCAATTACTTGGAAATCAGATACATATTTAAGTATAGATTGTTGGAAAAAAGAAATCTATGGCTGTATTCCATTAGAAAAAATTACTTATAATTTAAGAGATAAATATGAAACATTTTTGAAAATCTGGGGCCCTTATTTACAAAAGACAGGATTAAATATATAGGTGCTCTGAAGAGGAAATTAATGGTTACTTGGGGAAAGAAATAAATATATATACTAAAGTTATTAAGAACTCCATGGAGCATGTGGAGACCTTCCAACAACCAGGCACTCTTTCTTTCTTTTTTTTCTTTCTTAATTTTTTTTATATAGGGAAGTTAGGGGGGAGGGGTTAAGGGGAGGGGGGAAGGGACACATACTTTTTTTTCTACACTTGTAATCATTTAAAAATGCAATTAAATAAAATTTTAAAAAAAAGAAAATTTAATACAAATAGTAAAATTACAATACATTAGTCAACTCGTAGTAAAAAAAAGTACTATTCTTCAAGGAATCTTTGAGCATCCGCTGGAGATTTGAACAGCCGATGAGTCCCATCTTGGAGAGTAATTCTCAATTGTGCTGGAAGTAACTGCGCTTGTTTGTAGCCTTTCTGATGAATTTCCGACATAACCGATTTAAAAGCCATTCTTGCCCTTAAAACTTCAGGACTATAGTCTTCCAGAATACGAAATTTAAAATTCTTAAAGCTGATTATACCCTTTTTCCAGGCAGCCCGAATCAAACGTTCTTTGGTATGAGGATAATGAATCCGGAGAATCACTGGTCGTGGTTTTGTACCTGAAGCTGGTTGAAAACGAGAAATGCGATGTGCACGGTCGAATATTGGAGGGGTATCCAGTACTTCTGAGCCGAAGACGTCCATTAAAAATTTAGAGAAAAATACAGTCATATCACCGTTCTCAAAATTTTCCGGAAGCCCAAGTATCCGGAGATTTTGTCTTCGAGACCGATTTTCAAGATCAGTGATTTTAGATTTATAACGATCTAGCAGTTGAAAAGTCGAAGCTTGCTGTTGTTGCAGAGTTTCAATTTTGCAATCTCTCTGGCGAGTGGCATCTTCAAGAACTAAAATTCTTGTTTGTTGTTGTAAATCCAGTGTAAGTGATTGAAGTTTTGCATCGACTGTCTTTGAGATTTCATCGAGCGCAGAAAGCTTTGGGGTTAATTTATTCTCCAGTTCTTCAAGTCTCTCGTCGATAAGTATCGCCATTGCTTCCAAAGTTAACGGTTCTTTCGTCTGTTTTGATTCCTTAGGTTCTCGTGGTTTAGACATTTTAACAAGTTGAAAATGATTCAAACAGTTGAAAAAGATTTCATAAGTATGAACCCCTTTAGAATAGGTATAAACAGGTCAATTAGGGGGTGTTTGTAGGTAGAAAAAAGTAAAAGGATTGGAGCTAAGCCTAAAACAGTCTCACTCTATAAGCGCCATCTTGAGACCACCCCCAGCTCAGCAATCTCCTCCCTCGCTTCCCACAGTAGCCTGGGGTACATCCCGTCCTGTCTCGGTGATTTATCCATCTTGATGGTTTCTAAAAGCTCCAGCACATCCTCCTCCTCAATAGCTACATGCTCAAGCTTTTCAGTCCGCTGCAAGTCATCCCTACAATCGCCAAGATCCTTTTCCATAGTGAATACTGAAGCAAAGTATTCATTAAGTACCTCTACTATCTCCTGTTCCATACACACTTTTCCACTGTCACATTTGATTGATCCTATTCTCTCACATCTTATCCTCTTGCTCTTCACATACTTGTAGAATGCCTGGGGTTTTCCTTAATCCTGTCCACCAAGGCCTTCTCATGGCCCCTTCTGGCTCTCCTAATTTCTTTCTTAAGCTCCATCCTGCTGGCCTGGTAATCTTCTAGATCTCTATCATTACCTAGCTTTTTCGATCCTTTCGTAAGCTCTTCTTTTCCTCTGGACTAGATTTACAACAGACTTTGTACACCATGGTTCTTGTACCCTACCATCCTTTCCCTGTCTCATTGGAACGTACCTATGCAGAATGACATGCAAATATCCCCTGAACATTTGCTACATTTCTTCCGCTCATTTTCCTGAGAACATCTGTTCCCAATTTATGCTTCCAAGTTCCTGCCTGATAGCCTTATATTTCCCCTTACTCCAATTAAACGTTTCCTTAACTTGGCTGTGCCCATCCCTCTCTAATGAGGAGATGGGAAAAGGAGACAGAATTATGATCGCTATCTCTAAAAAATGCTCTCCCACTGAGGGATCTGACATCTAACCAGGTTCATTTCCCAATACCAGATCAAGTACAGTCTCTCCTCTTGTAGGCTTATCTACATATTATGTCAAGAAACCCTCGTGAACACACCTAACAAACTCCACCCCATCTAAACCCCTCATTCTAGGGAGATGCCAATCAATATTTGGGAAATTAAAACCTCCCGTACAACCACCCTGTTATTATTACACCTTTGCAGAATCTGTCTCCCTATCTGCTCCTCGATGTCCCTGTTACCATTGGGTGGTCTATAAAAGAAGAGTTATTGACCCCTTCCTATTCCGAACTTCCACCCAGAGACTCAGTAAACAATCGCTCGGTCTTCCTCCTTTTCTGCAGCCGTGACACTATCCCCGATCAACAGTGCCACACCCCCACCTCTTTTGCCTCCCTCCCTGTCCTTTCTGAAACATCTAAAGCCTGGCACTTGAAGTAGCCATTCCTGCCCCTGCACCATCCAAATCTCTGTAATGGCCACAATATCATATCTTCAAGTGCTGATACACACTCTAAGCTCATCCACTTTGTTCATGATACTCCTCACATTAAAATAGACACATCTCAAACCATCAGTCTGAGCGCGTCCTTTCTCTATCACCCGCCTATCCTCCCCTGAAAACCGGCCTCACACACATACTTTCTGTCTGTATTCCACACAGATAGCCTACGTCACCTCGACCTGTTATCACTGATGCCCTGTTGAGCCAAAGCCCTCCTACTGTCTCCCTCTACTCTGACGCCCACTGTATAAATCTGTCCTTTCAAACTCTCCTCACCGGCTGATCTCCTCGCGCTTGGGCTGTCGTGCCACATTCAAACCGCTGTAGAAATAGCCAACAGCTACCTACTATGACAAAATGTGAGCTATCCTCTCTCAAATTTATCAACCATGCATGGCAATAATACAAAATCTGCATATTACATAAAGAGATTAAGCATTTTTAATCAATAGATCCTTAGATATCCAAAGTCATTGCTCCATCACAGATCATCAACCCTAACAGTGACATGTAGGCTACCCTTCTCTATTTCATGCTACCTCCTATCAATCAAGTTGCCACTAGTTTTGGCTGATGTGGCAAGATAAACTCCTGGCTTCAATTATCTATTTACCTTACTTTAGCTGAATATACTGTGTAATGATTTGGTCTGCAAGGCAAGCTTTTCAGCGTATCTTGGTACCTGTTTCAACAATAAACACATACCAATAGCTAAGTAGTTGGGAGGACGTTGAAGGGCTGTTGACCATTACAGAATCCAGCAGCAATTCTATTGTAGATAACTAAATCAAGGCCAAGGATAAATAGATTTTGGTAGTACATTTATGGGGAATATCAGTAAGTGTACATTTTGTACAAATACAAACTGTTCCAAAGGGATGTCTAAAATTCAAACAACAGTTTCAAAGTTCAGAATAATCTTCAATACACATGGCCTGCTTGTGACCAAGTTCACTGGTGTTGAATTTACAGCATTCCTTAGCAGTAATAACAACAAACATGAATACACAGATCTAATTAACATTCTTCTCACATGCTGTAAAGGGTTTGGTGAAAAGAGGCTTGCATACTATGAAATAAATGTACTGAAAAATACAAAGGAAAGGAAAATGAAACAGGTATTGCATGCTTATTTCCATACAGTATGTACAACTATAGGGAAAACATTCTTGTCCTCAGAATTGCTGATGTGCAGCTGTGTCAGAATGCATGTGTGTTTGGAAGAAACCTGATTTTGGGTACTACTGAAGGTTAAAAAAAATATGACAGAGTTCCAGTTTGCCATTTCACAATAGGCAAACATGCTAAAACCTGATTTTCTAGTCTTCTACTGAAACCTACACAGACATAACATGCTTAAGATATATCATTCTCCTTGGTGAAGCAGTGACACAGCAGTATAGCTGTGGTCTCATCGCCAAACTACTGGATTCAATCCTGACCTCAGATCCTGTCTGTATGGATCACATGTGCTTCTTGTGGATACTTGATTTTCTCTCACATCCCAATGACATGCAGGTTGATAGATTAATTGGCCACTTACACATCGACGACCCTCACCCCCCCCCCACCCCCCCACACACAAAGAGTGTAAGTGTCTGGTAGAATCTGGGGAGAGTTGATAAGGATGTGTGGCGATAAACTGGAATAACGTAACATTACTGTAAATAAGTGGTTGATGATCAATGTAAACTCATTGGGCCACAGTGCCTATTTCTATGCGGGAACTAAGACACTACATAGACTACAGTATCAAAACTGGACTTGTTGTTTTGAATGTATTTTAAGTCCTTCATTCAAATGTAAGAGGAAGAATGTTAATTTTCAAGCAGCAAGTATGAACTTCAGTGGATGAGAAATAAAGGGTGCTCTACATGGTGTTAATCTCAAAACAATAATCTTGTGAATCTGTAATTCCTTGTTGACACTCAAACCCATTCAAGGATGCCTTTTAAACAATCATTACAGTCATGCCAAATGTTTAAAATAAAATCATTAACCCCTCAGACTAGAGTAATAATAAAGCAAACTGTTTATAATCGTTCAGTTCTAAAACTCCACACTGAACTCAATTTGAGTACTAAATCTTTGTGTCTGCTTTCATTGATCACCACAATTCTTGCCATTTCATTTATCACTCACTATGATATACAACACAGAAATGTTAAAATGCCTAATCTTAGTTCTTGCCCTGTCCCAATCTCTGACATCAGCCTTTTCTTGATGTAATATGGCTTTTAAATTCTAAGGGCAAATAAATATTTGCCAAACAACTTTGGTTTGGATAACAATTTTGAGATGTATTTTATAAAACTTCAATTAACTGACTTGCACTTTATTGCATAGATTTTAGCATAAGCAGGCAGATTAAATGGTTTAATTTCATTGTGTGCACATGTGAGGAATGGAAAATTAAGTCTGTCATGACTGTGCGCTGCCATATACAGTACATTGTTAGTACCGTAAATCACCCATTAGATACAACTACAAATTTAGAAATTCATAGTTTCAATTAGGCCAAGAGGAAGGAAAACTAGCAACAGGGCTAAGGCATACAATCCCTGCTTTCACTACCTTCAGGCTGATCCTCCCACCTCCAATCCATATTTCCTGTGCTCTTCAAATCCAAAAAACTCACTGCATCTTGAATATACTCGATTAATATGCTACAGCATGCAAGTTAAAGAGTAATCAATAGTTCTAACCTCCTAGTTAAGATTCTTTTTCACTGGCTATACCAGAATATTCAAAGCAGCAGGTGAGGAGACATGGATTTCACAGGGATCTTTACATCCTCACTAGCAATAGTGGAGATCCGAGGAATGGAGAATACTAAATACAGTATTGTGCCCTTGTTCAAGAAGGGAAAGATGGGACAATCCAGATAAATTATAAGCCAGCTATCCTCCCATCAGTGGTAGGGAAGCTATTGGAGAGGATATTGAGAAATAGTAATTATGCTCATTTGGAAAGGCATGGCCTGCTTACAGATAGCCAGCATAGCTTTGTGCATTGCAGGACAATGGTTCTTTTTGGAGGAGTTGATAAAGGTGTTTAATAAAGGCAGCAGACATTGTCTACTTGGATTTTAGTACAGCATGTGGTAAGTTCCTCATGGTAGGTTATTCAGAAGATAACGATGCATGGGATTCAGAGTGAATTACAAAGTTTTCATTCAGAACCCACAGAAGACAGTAGGGGTAAAGGCTGTTATGGAGGTTGGAGGTCTATGACCAGTGGTATTCTGTAAGGGTCAAAGCTGGGACGTGTTTGAGATACAAATGCAGATGGGTGAATTAGGAAGCTTGTTGATGACAAGCAGCCATTTATGCAGTGGTGGGCAGTGTAAAGAACTATTAAAGAACATGGCAGGATATAGATTGGTTACAGATTATGGACAGAGAAGTGGCAGATCCAGGCAGTATGAGATGTTGCACTTTGGGAAGTCAAACAGAAGGAGAAAACCTACAGCTAATGAAAAGTCCCTTAATAGAATTAAGTGAGTGGGTTTGTCGGGTCCAGAGATCACTGACAGTGGCTATGCAAATCAATAAGTGGTTTAATAAAAAAGGCGTATGGCATGCTTGCCTTGATTGGCATGGGTGATAAATTGAAGATTAGGAAAGTCAACGTTGCAACTATACAAAATATCTCAGACCACATGGATATTAGCCAGTCATAGAAGACTAGAGCACAGAAACAGGCCTTCTGGCTCATCTAGTATGTGGCAACCATTAACCTACCTAGTCACACTGACCTTCATTAGGACCACACCCTTCTCAACCATGTACTTATCCAAACTTCCTTCCTCTACTTGTTCAAATCCACCACTTAGACTGACAGCTCATTCCACGCTCTCACCACCATGAGTGAAGTCTCCCCCTCATGTTCCCATTAAAAATTATAACCTTTTACCCTTCACCCAAACCCATGCTGTAGTCTCACCCAACCCCAGTGGAAAAAAAACCTGCTTGGATTTACCCCTTCTATAAACTCTCAATTTTGTATATCTCTATCAAATCTCTCTCCAATCTTCCGTATTCCATGGAATAAAATCCTAACCTCTTCAACCATTCCCTGTAACTCAGGTCCTCAAGTCCTGGCAACATCCTTGTAAATTTTCTCTGCACTCTTCCAATCTTACTGCCATCTCTTCTGTAAGTAGGTGACCAAAACTGCACACAACACTTCAAACTGGGCCTCAGCAACATCTCATACGACTTCAACATAACATCCCAATTCTTGTACTCAGTACCTTGATTTACGAAGGCCACTGTGGCAAAAGCACTTCCTTTATGACAATAGCTACTTGTGATGCTACTTTCAAGGAATTGTGGATCTCTATTCCCAGATCCTTCTGTTCAACCACAGTCCTCAGTGCCCTACTGATCACAGTGCAAGACCTATCCTGATTGGCCGTCCCGAAGTGCAACACCTCACATTGGTCTATGTTAAATTCCATCTGCCACTTTTCCAGTTGGTTCAGATCCTACTACAAGCTTTGACAGCCTTCCTCACTGTCTACTACAACCCCAATCTTGGTGTCATCAACATATTTGCTGATCCATTTTACTACATCATTCAGATCGTTGATATCTATTCACAGACTTCCAATCAGAGACAACCATTTACTACCACTCTGGCTTCTGTGAAGCCAATGTCTAACCCAATTTACTACCTCACCTTGAATGTCAAGTGAATTAACCTTCTTGACTAACCTCCCATGTGGCACCATGTCAAAGGCCAAGCACAGTACTTTACTATAAAGAAAACTGGCTGGCTGGTTGTTCCAAGAACCTTGGAGAACTTGGCACAGTTCTTTCGCATACTTTGGCTATCTTGCTTGCTTCTGTCTCTCCAGGTAATCTCAGACAGCTTTGATGATATTGAGATCAAGCCTCTGTGGAGGCCATTCCACCTTTTGCAGAACTCCTTGTTCTTCTTTTCACTGAAGGTAGTTCTTTATGACCTTGGCCATGTGTTTGGGGTTATTGCCCTACTGTAGGATTAAGCTGGGACCAATCAGATGCCTCCCTGATGGTATTATGTAATGGATGAGAATCTGCTTGTACTTCTCAGCATTGAGGATTCCATTAATTCTGACCAGATCACCAACTCCATTTGCAAAAAAATGCAGCCCCAATCCTGCAGAGAACTTCCACCGTGCATTAGTGTTGGCTGCAGACACTCATCATGTAATGGCCTCCAGCACTTCTAGGGACAAACTTTTTCCTGTCTCAACCAATTCTGACTCTTCAGCCCAGAACACCTGCTGCCTTTGCTCAGCCCACTAGTCCTAGTGTTTTTGTGCGTAGGTGAGTATCTTGGTTTTGCTTCCACTTTCGAGGAATGGCTTTTTGGCAGTAACTCTTCCATGAAGACCACTTCTGACAAGACTACAGAGGAGTATATTTGGGTTCCAGTGACAAAGCCAAAAGCAGTGCTGAGTTCTTCCAATTTAGGAGGGATGTCAAGTTTGATATATTTCTCATCCTCTGAACTCAGCTTCCATCGTCGATCACTGCACTTCTGGTCCTCAACTTTTCCCGTTCCCTTTGTGTTTCTTCAGAAGAACTTGGACAACACATCTTGAAACTCCACAAATTTCTGCTTGGGAGAGACCTTGCTGATGCAGGATAACCACCTTGTCTTATTGCTATGCTCACTCTTGCCATGGTGCGAGATTGACGACTTAAAGGATAAACTGTCACATCTGCCATGCCCTCACCTTTTAGCTTGGCTGTCCATCACCCAGTTTGATTCCTCCTATACCAGTTTCTGTTTTAATCAGTTTAGTTCATTCATCTCAATATCATGAAAATATGGTGGAAGAATATAGTTATTAGATCAAATATAATGGCAGAATATAGTATTAATGGTAAGACTCTTGGCAGTGTGGAGGATCAGAGGAATCTTGGGGTCCCAGTCCATAGGACACTCAAAGCTGCTGTGCAGGTTGACTGTGTGGTTAAGAAGGCATATGATGCATTGGCCTTCATCATCGCAGGATTGAGTTTAAGAGCCGAGAGGTAATGTTGCAGCTATATAGGACCCTGGTCAGACCCCACTTGGAGTACTGTGTTCAGTTCTGGTCGCCTCCAGGAAGGACGTGGAAGCCATAGAAAGGGTGCAGGGGAGATTTACAAGGATGTTGCCTGAATTGGGGAGCATGCCTTATGAGAACAGGTTGAGTGAGCTCGGTCTTTTTTCCTTGGAGCGACAGAGGATGAGAGGTGACCTGATAGAGGTGTACAAGATGATGAAAGGCATTTATCTGTGGATAGTTAGAGGCTTTTTCCCCAGGACTGAAATGGCTAATGCGAGAAGGCATAGTTTTAAGGTGCTTGGAAGTAGGTACAGAGGAGATATCAGAGGTAAGTTGTTATTGTATGCAGAGAGTAGTGAGTGTGTAGAATGGGCTGCTGGTGATGGTGGTGGAGGCAGATATGATAGGGTCTTTTAAGAGACTCCTGGACAGGTACTTGGAGCTTAGAAAAATAGAGGGCTATAGCTAACCTTAGGTAATTTCTAATTAAGTACATGTTTGGCACAGCATTGTGGGCCAAAGGGCCTGTATTGTGCTGTAGGTTTTCTATGTTCTATCATTGGCACCTGTTTGTTATCTTTGTTTAAACATGCTTTGGGCTATATAGCTACAAAGTATCAAGTTTTTATTTGAAAAGTGGTCTAGAACTTATAATGTTATTTTCTTTAATGAAATACAAAGAACTTCCCTGTAACATTTAATTGCTTTCTGGCCTCACTAACACGTAGTAGCAATTCTGAGAACACAACCCTAGAGGTCCTTTAATTTTGCATCCAACTCCCTGAACACCATTTGCAGGACACCATCACCCATCCTACCCAATCAATGATACCTCTATGGACCAGCACCTCTGGCTGCTCCAGCAACAGCTGTAAACACAAGTAATCTAAATGTCAAAACTCCAGTCTACAGGGAAAGCTGTGTATGAAGCTCCAGATTTCTATCAAAAGCACTGGTTCTTTAATCACCAAATGCCAAAAAAAAATCCTATTCTGAAACAGGATTTGGCAAAAAAAAGGTTTCTATTTTCACATTAAATGACATGTTCTATGTATGCTACTGAGAAGATCACAAGTCTTTCAGGCTCCTCCCACATTCAAGAGTGCACTCACCAAATCCGACTTTCAGTAAAGAATTCAGAGGGGAAATTACAATGCAGCACAAATGGCCGATTAATTTAGAGCAGGTGAATCAATTGCACACCAACTCTTCATACAGGTCAAGCAGACCAAAATGTTCCTTACCCAGAGAAAGTCTCTGTAAGCATAATAGTACAGCCAGTCATGGACCACTACATTCCAGGTCCGGTAATAGTTTGCAAAGGATGTGGAATTCCACCAGTCCTGAATGGAAATGGAAAAGACAACATAAGGCTCAAAATCCAAAACACTTTATTCAATAATTTGATTTGCCTATGGCATACTTTATGATTCTTTTAGTTGAAATCATCTTTACATTTGAGAGATTAAAATAATACAAAGTCGGCTTTGGTTCAAAGAAGTACTTAAGTAATGCCCGCTCTCACTCTGTTCAAATTTCTTCCATTGCTTTGTTCCCCACAAAGATCCAAAACTGTTAAGGGGAATGCAAATGGGGTGTGAGCCAAAAGCCACCGTCTCACTTTAAACCGCATACAACAGCATTTCCCCCATCTCAACCAATTTGCAGGAAGCATACAAACTGCAGTCAGCAAATTTCAGCCAGTATTTTAGAAAACACTTGCCCAACCAATACTTATGGAGCCCTTTTTTTTGATGACGTTAGCTTTGTAGCAAAAAAAAGGGGCTGAAAAGGAAGTACCAATGTTACAGGAACTGAGAGACATATACATGTGATTGCAAGCACTTCTGATGAAATGTATATACTGTTAACAACCCAAAGACATCAGACAGGATTAAAGAAACCACAGAACATCATGTGCATCCAAGAATTTGAAACAACAAAAGGTTACCTTATAAAACATCCTGTCAGCAAACTGCAGCATTTCAGCAAAGGCATTTAGCCAACAGTGGAGAAATGCAAAGAAAGCCAGGAACAGCACAAGCACACCTGAAAAACAAAGTCGTGCACAGCCTGTGATATTTGCCACAACTGGCAGGGTCTTAGTACATTTGCAAAGTCCTTAACTTCAATTCCCTGCAATGGCTACCTTAGGGAAGCAGCAGCAGATTTTATATTGACAAGTACCCCAATTCAGAAAAAGCACTGTCCAAGAACCTGCAATGAGCACTGCATACAGAGTTGGAGAAAATCTCTTATTAGATCCACCCTTTATAAGAGATAGTACAAAATAACTCTACAAGATAGCAATGCAAGACTCCATAACTTGGTGATCCAAAGTTCTTCTGCCTTTGTTTTAACTCCTATCAGGTCCGTCCTATTCATTCATCAGCTCTATGTTTGTTTTCCTTATTGGTTCCCAATTAACATTTTCAAATTCATTTTGCAATCTCTCAGTGACCTTGACTTGCCCTTCCACCCTTGAAATATTTATTCTTTTGTTTATTTAATCAATGGTCTAGTTATAGAAATTTCTGCCTAATGCCCATCCCTTTCTCCTTGAAGCCAACAGTCCTCCCCTCCATCCTATTTTATTGACCAAAATGTCTTAATGTCTGTGCTAATCTCATTTAGTTGAATATTAAAATTGATGCTGCTGATTTATTTATCACAAGTACATTGGAACATACAGTGAAATGTGTCATTTGCATCAACCACCAAGGATGTGCTGGGAGCAATCTACAAGTGCCATTCCAGTGCCAACATGCCCACAATGTTCATTAGAACACAGGCATCAACAAAACAGCAAAATAAGGCCCTTTCCAACACTCACTTCCACCCAGACGGACCTCCAGGACTGTGGGCCTCCAAATCTGGACCATCCCAGGACTCGCCAATAATAGCTTGACCTTCAGGCCTTGATTTCCAAACTTGCAAGGACATCCAACCCCGGTGACCCAGGCTCTTGCAAGCTCTTCAGGCTTCTATGTTCAGTCTTTCACCTTAAGACTTCTACCTCTGGACTTGTTGTGCTCTGTACTTCAACAATTGGGTATCAACCCCAAAATCTACCAATCAAGGGTTTCATCTTTGGCCCTCAACTTCCTGACCGTATCTGATCTTCAGACTTCAACCTCCAGACTCGCACGAGAGCAACTCAGCAACTTTACTGCACCGATGACATCCAAAACAAACTATTCATGCACAAATCTGTGTTGCCACACAACATTACAAGGGATATTTTAAATAATCTAAACCAGATACTGGTTTCACTTGTAATAAGTGTATAGTTCCTGAATGAGATGAGCAGTTTCCAGTTTCAATTAAAAGGTTTGAGTTAGCAGCACAGTTGACACCAGTAATCTTGAAGATTGGACCAAATAGGTGACTGTTTCAACTTCTTGATCCCTTTTGTTTTGGATTAAGTACTATGGGTGCAGTATTATTCACAATACAATTGATATTTACAGGTGGCACTTTCAGGATGTGTGCAAGAATTATCTCTACCTGGTAAAATGGAGTTGAAAATGCAAAGAACCAGGACTTTCAAGCTGAATGGCTCTTGGCTGATGTTTCGGAACAATGGAATGCAAAGTCGCACAAAAATATAGTAAGCATAAAATAGGCAGCCCAACACCTGGAAAGAAATTTGAAAAGTTACAAAAATCAGCTGATGGTATTAAAAAATAAAAAATATCCTTCTTTTATGCTATTTAACCAATGACAGCACTGCCACCTGCTAAGCAAGCCCAATGCTACATTTACTGAAACTAAATGTGAAAAGGAATATTGTGCCAAAGGCAGAAGTGACATTTGTCAATGTGTTGGACAACAAATACTTACGTTACTCAATTCTGGACAAAGCATTAATGAGTGAAATGCCATATAGTTAGAATACAACAAATGAATAATATTAAATGCAAAAACTCAGCATTATAGAAATAAAACCACATGCCCAGCTACCTTTTACTGGATGGTCAATGGTCACAACATATGGTGGAAACACCACTCACCTCCCAATATTTATTTTTGTTAGAATCTGGTTTTGTATAAAACACTTGTTCTGTGCTTCATTGCAAATGAAAACAAAACTGCTTCCATCTGCTTAAATTAACAGTACCAAAAATAAAGCAGCAATTTGTTTTAATTTACAGAAGTGGCCAAAGATCCTAAGAACTCCACAAACAAAATCAAAGGGCGTCATTCTACACCAGGACCTCAGTTAGCATCAGAAGCATTCATAGAAACTAATGCTAATTGAATCGGTTCCCAAAAAAAGGTTGAGACTTAAATATATGGAGATATATTATCAAAAGCATTATTTTTCCATCTTCATACAATAAATAAGGGTGCATTGAGGATAAGAATAGAGTACTAGCAAAAACATTTATTAAAAAGTAAAAAAATACAAAGAAACTTAATACAAAGCATACTGACACTGAATTGCCAACTGCAATAGTACAAGTTAGAGAAAGTGACAGAGGAGCAACTGCTGAATGAGCCAGGCTTTAGCTCACCCTAATGGGAAGATGGACCAGGATATAACTCATCCCTCCTTAAAAAGGAGGTCCAAGGTTAACGTTTTGCTCGTTTTTGCTTCATATAATATTTATATCAAGAGATCATTGAGCAGCATATTTTTCATCAACAGCTGCGTTCCCAAACTTATTCTCTTAAAATGAGCTCATTACCTTGTTGGTCCGTGTCAAGGCCTCTATATAATTTATTAAGCTCAGGCACACCACCGCCACAGGAAGGCAAACAGGGAGGGAGAGGCCAAGGGGTACTCTGGTTGGCTTGGGGAACTGAATACGAAGTGCTTGACAATGTTATTTTCCCCATAACCACTAAGTAAAAAAGTATGAAGTGACCCAGTAATGGAAGGTGGCATTTTTTAATCCAGGCCCCTATTTTGGTATCCAAATTACAAGTTCATACTCGAAAGCAAATCCCTTCACTCAGGTTTTCTCCATGTTGATGAGTATGTGCTTCAGCACGCTGTCTCCTGAAGCACTAACCACCAAAGCAAGTGCATTAGACATTGCCGGCAGCCTGAAATCCAGTTGACACTTTTCTTCTTGGCAGATAAATATGCATGACAGAGTAACTTTCCCCAAATAATTTGTAAATGAAACTTGGAGGGTATCTACAACGCACAATGGTTTTCAGCCAGTCTAGGTACTCCCAGGCTGCCTGTTGGTCAGTGCTTGCAGCTTCACTATTGATAAAAACTTTGCCCAAGCCACAGAAACACTGGAGTTTGTCAGAAATAACATGTCAAGTTTTACCTGTGCAAATTTTGTAGCAACATAGCTCCATCTAATTGTAGGATTCCTGTACCAAAGAAAAATTCAATATTAGAAGGCAATAATTACGAAAGTTCAAGTCTTTGTTTTGATATTTCTATTCAATCTAAAGTGCAAATAGATTTTTTTTAAATTCTAGACTTGATGAAATCAAGAAACTTATGAACATAACAGCAATATCGATATTGGTCTTAGCAACTTCATGCCAACTGCAACTGAAACTTTGTACCGTGAGGTGCAACTGAAACTTTGTACCGTGAGGTAAAACTGTACAGATCAGGTGAAACTAACGCTGGGCTTGAGCATTACAAGTCAGTATAACCCGCAATATTGATTGATAGTCTTGTACCAATACCCTCTGAGCCACTGTTTTAAAATCTGGTATCCCAGTTTCAACAAGTGATACACTTCCAGAGTTGCTTTTACCAAAGTACAGAAGCATAGCTTTGAATGAAACTGGAACTGATTCTCCCAAAGGTTTAACCTGTTGGATGAATTGAAGTCGCCATTAAACCTGTATCAAAAGTTTGTGGGTAAGAATGATCAAGGAATATCAATGGAATTGACCTATAATTTATTCTAAATCTTACTAAATGGGAGAACAGGTTTGAGCAAATGAATTGTGATAATCCAATATAAAATAGAGCAACACTTCAGGAGACTCAAAACACAAAAATAAAACTGCAGATGCTGTGGATCAAAGAATACGTACACAATGTTGGAAGAACTCAGCAGGCTCCCCCATTCCTGAAGGGTCTCGGCCCGAAACGTTGGCTACTCTTTTCTCACTTCAGGAGACTGTATCCTATTTGTCTTCATTAGGTAAAGAACATTAGCTGTCATTTACTGGAGCAGTTGGTGCTTACCTGGGGTAGTTGTCCCGATAGATGAGAGTAGGAGCAAAAAGGAAGTAGAGGTAATGGGAAAACTGCGGTACCTGTTGAATTCCACCTGAAATGAGGATTAGTATTTCAGATCATCTGAACAGAATTACAATAGGATAGAATTAAATAAACTGGTAGGAATTCTAGAGTCAATGCAGAATAATAAATGCATCTAGTATGTTAATATTTTGTACAATATTGACCTTCACTTCCTATAAATGTGCAAGACATATTTAACATATTTCTCACAATTTGTCATTTTCAATCACTTCTATTTCCTATGGCTGTTTGTTTCACACAAAGATCTGAAGTACAATAGGTCAGCATCATATAATGGAAGTATTTAGACAATCTTAAACATGACGGATTGATTAAATAGACCAAAAATTAGATCTTCTAAAGTTTTGTAGCTGCACTAGCATAATCAATAATGTCTAATAGGTTGGACCTGATGCACAATGAGCAACTAACCTTATAGTTTGAGGGAGGAAGGATCAAAAAGTCAAAGATAATAACCCAGTAGGATCTAAATTTTTGGGAGCATTAAGACAAGATTGGTTATCAGCTATTTACACCCTATCATAGAGCAGTCAGTTAATTAACACAAGCAAGTCTCAACAGAAAGCGTTAAAGGACACTTTTTAAATATGAAAAATAATTTCCCTGACTACTTCAAGTATCTGTTGTTTGTGCAATTCCAAGTTATTAGCCCAAGCCAGCAGATATCAAAACACAACATATTCACACTCACTATTTTTCTCTTTGTTCACTGCCATTCTACTGTAGTTCTCCCGTACAAAGGAATGTGCTTTCATCATCAGGCGGACCTAAAGAAATCAAAACCAAAGATCAAACCCCAAGAATCTCACTTAGATCGTGTAACAGTACTGCAAGAGATCTCAAACATTTTGTACTTGTCTTCCCAAATACTTCTACTCTGATGTCAACCTCCATTTACGAGGAGTAAGTTTAATTTATGACCAAGATGACAGGTGTAGTTCTTTTCCCCATCTAAATGGGGGCGCGGATGATGAAGACATGATGCAGTAGTGTGGGGTTAAGTTACTGGAGCACTGAGCTCAAATTAAGACAGGGAATTTAAATTCAAAGAAATAAATAATGACAGCATGAACCTAAAAAGACTTAATTCACATACTGTTCAAAGAAGAATATATGCCAGCCTTGCCTGGTCTAACCTACTAAACAACCAACTGCAGATTTAGTCATCTCCTAAATCCAAGATGGGCCAGTAAGCATTCATTGTACCAAACAAAAAGGACACAATGTGTGAAGTTGACTGATACCATCATGTGGTATGGAAAGGACAAAAGCAAGAATCTGAAATGACTGACATGCAATTCCTTTCAGCTATCCACACATTCTTCACATGGGAGATTCCCTGCATACAGGACAATGACTGCTGAGCAAATACCATCCAAATGTATAGCCCTTTGGCGTTTGACTGAACTTGCAACCTCATGAAGGTGCAGAGGCAGCGAATGTAACAATGCCACAATCACTGCAAATCAACAATATAAACGGGTGCCAAGAGTTCCTGGAAATACAAGCATTTGAGAACATTTGCAGCAAGTAAACAGTTGTTAGTGCAATGAACTGCCCCGGCGGGGGGGGGGGGGGGGCAGGAATTCAAGGGTCACAGAACAGAAAAGCAGAAGAACACTCTTTTAGTTAGTGTACTGACCCTTGTACTCACAGTGGAATACAATATTAAGTGGCAGTGAATTGCAATTGCAACTTGTTATTTATTTTAAAATAGAGGATACTTGCTTTGTTGCAAAATAAGTACTTGGAATCTGCCGTGGATAGATGAAAAGGGTCTATTCTGCAGCATTCTATGAACATTTGTGCAAACTTCAGTAACTAATCAAAATGCAGATCTACACAGACATAAAACAGCCATGGACTGTTTCTGAGCAGAGCTCCAAGTTCAATCACATGCTTCCATCTTTCCTTTCTCAATGAATATATCAGCTCAAGCCTTCTAGTCTTTTATTTATCGTGTTGATCAAACTAACCCGTAAAATGGATCCCAAGTTCCCATTCACGTTCATTGCTGACTGTACAAATACACAAGCAAACAAAACATTCCTCCAGACCACGGCGCACCCACACAACATGAAAAATATAACCATAATTAAATTTAAATAAATAATTCAAAGTGCATGTAGTATGCAGCATGGGTAAACAGTCCCCTGTCTTGGTGACAAGACCTCAGTGGTGGCAGGGTCATCATTAGTCTCTCAGACTGAGGGAAGAAGAGTCTGGCAGACCTAGTCCTGATGCCTCTGAACCTCCCTCCTGTCAGTGGTGGGATGAGTAGTAGGAATCCTCAATGTTTTAGGCCTCTCATCTGCAACACCCCAGGTAAATATCACCTGGGGGGGGGGGGCGAGAAAGAGAGGGAGACCCTGATAATCCTCTAGGTGGTTTTTACTGTTTTCTGTAGCATCTTGCAGTCCCATCTTTTCAGCATCCGTACCACACAATGACGTAGCCAGACAGGACACTTTTGATGGTGCTCCTGTAGAAGCTGTTAAGAGGAAGCCTTGCCTCCCTCGACCTCCTCAGGAAGTGTAGCCACTGCTGTGCTTTCTTGACTAGTGGGGAGGTGCTTTAAGTCCAAGTTAGATAATCCATTATGTTACTTTGTCACCAAACAATTGATACTAGAGCGTACAATCATCACTGAGATATTTGTTTCTGCGCTTCGCGCTCCCTGAAGTACAAATCAAAGTAAATATAATAAAAATTTAAATTATGAATCATAATTAGAAAATAGAAAAGGGAAAGTACTGTAGTGCAAGTCAGGTCCAGATATTTGGAAGGTACGGCCCAGATTCAGGTCAGGATCTGTTCAGCAGTCTTATCACAGTTGGAAAGAAGCTGTTCCCAAATCTGGCCATATGAATCTTCAAGCTCCTGAACCTTCTCCCGGAGGGAAGTGGGACAAAAAGTGTGTTTGCTGGGTGGGTCTTGTCCTTGATTATCCTGGCAGCACTGCTCAGACAGTGTGTGGTGTAAAGTGAGTCCAAGGATGGAAGATTGGTTTGTGTGATGTGCTGGGCTATGTTCATGATCTTCTGCAGCTTCTTCCGGTCTTGGACAGGACAACTTCCATACCAGGTTGTGATGCACCCTAGAAGAATGCTTTCGACGATGCAAGTATAAAAATTAGTGAGGGTTTTAGGGGACAGGCCAAATTTCTTCAGCTTTCTCAGGAAGTAAAGGTGCTGGTGGGCCTTCTTGGCAGTGGACTCTGCTTGGTTAGACCAAGTCAGGTCATTTGTGATATTCACCCCAAGGAACTTAAAGCTTTTGACCTGTTCCACCTGCGCACCACCGATGTAGATGGGGTTGTGCGGTCCGCTACTCCTTCTGAAGTCAACAACCAATTCTTTCGTCTTGCTGACGTTGTGGGATAGGTTATTGTCTTCGCACCATGCCACCAGGTTCTTAATTTCCTCTCTATACTCAGACTCATCATTACCCAAGATACGGCCTACAATTGCTGTGTCATCAGCAAACTTATATACTGAGTTTGATGGAAACTTGGCTACACAATCATGGGTGTACAGTGAGTACAGCAGGGGGCTGAGTACACAGCCTTGTGGGGCACCGGTGCTCAGAGTGATTGTAGAGGAGAGCTTGTCCCCTATTTTTTTTTATTTCAAAAAAAAACAGCCTGGGTCCTGGCTGTGAGGAAGTTGAAGATCCAGCTTCAGATCTGAGTGCTAAGACCCAGGTTTCGGAGCTTAGGAATCGGTTTATTTGGAATGATAGTATTAAAAGCAGAACTGTAGTCGATGAAAAGTAGCCTTACTTATGCGTCTTTATTCTCCAAGTGTTCTAAGGAGGAATGTAGCGCCAGAGAGATGGCATCTGCCATTGACCTGTTGCTCCGGTAGGCGAATTGCAAAGCATCGAGGTTGACCGGTAGGTTATGGTTGATGTGCGCCATAACCAATCGCTCAGAGCACTTCATAGCAATTGATGTTGGAGCCACAGGTCGGTAGTCATTCAGGCATGCCACCTTGCTTTTCTTCGGCACCGGGATTATCGTTGCCTTCTTAAAACACGAGGGGATCTTAGACTGAAGCAGGGAGCAGTTGAAGATGTCAGCAAACACTCCAGCTAGCTCGCTTGCACAGGCCCGGCGAACCCGTCTCGGGGCACCATCTGGGCCCTTGCCTTTCTTGAATTTATCTTCAGGAAGGCTCTTCTAACATCTTCCTCGGTGACGATGAATCTCGATGCCACCAGGTCCAGTTCATCTGGGGGGGGGGGGGGTGGGGGAGAACACTCCTCTTCTTTTCGAATCTTGCGTAGAATACATTAAGTTCGTCAGGAAGAGAAGCGCTACAGTTATTGATATTCCCAGCCTTTTCTTTGCACCCAGTGATCTCATTTAGACCCTGCCATAGTATACTGGCATCCCTCTGGTTAGCCTGGGCTTCCAACTTGGCTCAATATTGCCTCTTGGCGCCCTTAATGGCTTTCCGGAGTTCACGCCTGGATTCCCTGTAGCGACTGATATCTCTGGACCTAAAAGCTGCAGCTCTAGCCTTCAAAAGGGACTGGACCTCATAATTCATCCAAGGTTTCCAGTTAGGGAATACCCAGATCGTCTTGCGAGACACACAGTCCTCTGTGCATTTCCAGATAAAGTCCACGACAGCTAAAGCATACTCATCGAGGTTAGCTGCCGAGTCCTTAAATACTAACCAGTCCACCCATTCAAAGCAGTCATGGGGGACCTCATCCATTTCCTCTGTCCAACGCGACACCACTTTTGACATCTTGACCTCCCACTTCAGTTTCTGTTTGTAAGCTGAGAGCAGGAGTACGGCCTGATGGTCCGATTTTCCGAAGTGAGGTCGTTGGACGGAACGGTAGGCATCCTTGACTGCTGTGTAGCAGTGGTCAAGTATATTCGGGCCTCTAGTGGAGCAGGAGACATGTTGGTATAACTTTGGCAGCGTTTTTCCGAGGTTGGCCTGGTTAAAGTCCCCAGCTGTAATGAGCAAAGCCTCCGGATACCTGGTCTCAAGTTCACTGATGTTGGCATACAGTGTATTCACAGCACACTCCACGTCCGCCTGGGGGGGAATGTAAACCATTATCAGTATTACCGAGGTGAATTCCCATGGCAGATAATAGGGATGACACTTCACCGACAGATGTTCCAGATGTGCACACCAAGGAACCCTGTACTTTTCACCCTCTACATGGCAGGGCGATGGACAGTGGTCAACATGTGCCTTCCTGAAGTCCACAGTCATCTTCTTTATCTTATCCATGTTATGACTATTAAACAAGCCTCTCTAACTCCTTTCTGTATGCCAAGTCATCATCGTTGCTGATGAGGCCAACCAGTGTAGTACCATCAGTGAACTTGATTACACAATTTGAGCTAAATCTGGCAGTGCAATTGAGAGTCAGCAGCAGGCTGAGCAGGAGGCATCAATGCTCAGCGTGATTGAGCTTGAGGTGTTGCGGCCAACTTAGACTGATCGGGGTCTTTCCACCAAGATCCGGTTAGAGAGTGGACTGTCAAGTCCCAATGAGGATGGTCAACCCACCAGCCTGAGGAATGATTGTGTTAAACGTTGAGCTGAAGTCAATGAACAACATTGTGATATATGAGGCATTGCTTTCTAGGACAGGGTAAAGGGACAAAGCTATGGCATCAGTGGACTGGCTGAACTGTGAAGTATCCAATGTAGCTAGAAGGTGGAATTTTATTACGATCCATTACCAACTGCTCAAAGCACTTAATGATTGTTGAAATCAGTGCCACTGGCCAGTAATAGTTTAGACCATTGCTCTCTTGGGCACCAGGATAACAGTGGCTGACTTGAAGCTTGCAGAGACAGTGGACTGCTTCAGAGAGATATTAAAGGTGCGTAATTCCCTTCCATCACATCTTGCAGTATCAAGTTCCTCATATGCAATATGACAAATGCAGTTTCTTCTGAAGTTCCCCATTCTGATATCTGCCCACCATCTTATTGGGTGCCTCTAATGTTGCACTTCCCTGCAATTGAAATCACTCACAAACATATACCCCAAAAAGTTTTCTTTTCTCTTTTTATATAAAGAGATCTCCAGAATGGTGAGGTTTTACTTCTTTTACAGAAAAGTATAGGCATGATCTTTGTAATATTTTCCTCTTCTCCAGATTCATTTACCTTTATCGGATGTCCACCAGAATTGCACGCTGTCACAATCCAACCATAGCACAACATCCAAGTTTACAAATAATCACTTCTGAAAACCATCCCTCCAGTAATTAACCCTCAAATTGGGTTTCTTCTTGCATTGAAAGTAGAATCTTTAAACTATTTATGGTGATCTATGTACTTTTTGAAATGGACACTCCAGAGGCAGTTACAGGAGTAAGGAATTAAGTTACAAGTCCAATTCAAAACTGAGAAATTTTGTCAAGTTTTTATTCCCGGGCAAGATGGATTCAAATTCAAGCCAAAAAAATTGTGCGGCATTACTACTTAGTTGGGAATGATGACGAAAAGTAACTTTTTTGATTCAGAATTTGGACCTTCTCATTTCAAGACTTTTCCATTCCATTCAAACATAAAATGCTACATATAGTGTAAATTACATTATTACAAAAATGGTTATTCAACAGTTCACCGAGGGCAAGTGAACTTGCGAAGCTTCGAATGACAAGTATCATTCACACTGTATGGTGCACTTAATATGAAATGAAGTATGCCTACAATAACCCTCAAATGGGTGTACATGAAATAGCAATCCATACATCGGAAGTCACAATCTCTCTAGATAACCACCAAAAGTAATTCACCATCTCCAATAACAGATTTGTTTTAAGATTAATTCGTGTATTTTGCAACATCAAATTTCATCTTCTTCCAATATGGTTCGCCAACAACAATGACTCTTGTATTGGTACCAAAGCTACTGGATCAAAAAACTCACTGATCAAATGACCATGATTTTAGAAATGGTACAGGTTCAAGGAGACAACTCCTTTCATTTGACATGAAAAAAAAATCTATGGTGATAAAGCATCATTTAAGACTTCAAAAGTTACCCACCTGTTCCAAGATAACAATGAAGCGGGAGGCAGGAGGTAGCTGAAAATGGATGACAGTATAAACTGGGGCAGCCCACAATCCTAGTGTCTGAAATGACAGGAACAATGCACCATAGAACATTGTCCGCAGAACCTTGTGTTTTGCTGCCTGGTATCCTGATGCCCACAACAGAAATAAGCCATATGGAATGAGTAGTGTAGACAGGAACATACAAATCCAAGTGGATATGACAATTGGGAACCTCCCAAAGGCATAAACCAATAGATCGAAGTCAAGGACCAGCCTGCAGGGAAAAAAAACAGAACAGTACATCAAAATCTATATACAATCAGGTTTAGCTAGCTTCCTGGTAAAGTAGTTCAAGCAGCTTACTACTGACTTCAAAGTCAACTAGAGTTAGCTCTATTCATTCCCATTGATGTTGCCTGACCTGCTGAGTTCCTTGAGCATCCTGATGAGTGTTGCTTGGGGCTAGCTTTGTTAGTTCTAACTATATTCCAAGAACGAAAAACTACAGAAGGTGACTCAACTGTGAACCTTTACGCTGTTGTAGCATTCCTAGATTACTGTTAGGGGCTACATCTAATGCTGACTACACTCAACAGGAGACTCAGTAAGCCTTTAACAGGCACAACATTTCAATTTGATAAACAGCTGCGTGTACAGTTGAACGCCAGGTAGAAAGAAATGCATGCTTGAAGTCACACTTTACTTAAAAGTGTTATTTTCTCAATCCAATCCTAGTTTTAATCGAGGCTTCTAATTCAGTAGTCAAAATGTGGCTTTGCTCTAAACCTTTAGCATATTCCACAGTATTGGACTTAAGTGTCCTTCAGCATTTTAATTTCAGTAGACACTTTAAAAAAAAAAAACATTATTAAAATACAGACTTGGATCTTTGGCACTTTTTCTCCCAAATTCTTACCTTCCTTCATCAATGAAGTCCATCACCAGGGTACTGACAATAAACAGAATCAGTAAAGCGATGAACATGTGATAAATGGTTCGGATGTGATTCACTTGGAAGAGTTCACTGAGGAAAAGAGAAATAGGGCTTAATATGGAAATTTATTATAAGCACAATTGTACAGTGAGCAATCAGCTCAAAAATAGGTCCAGATCCAGATTGCCATAATTTTATAATACAACTTTATAAAAAATTGTCATAGCTGTTTTCTTCAGTTTTCCTAATCTTGATAGCTGAAACTGCATCTCATTCTAAAACAATACTTACTCAAGCAGAGATCGACGAGACATGAAGTGCTTTCCCTTTTCTGGGGGTGCCCTTGTCTGTCTGTGAATAGATACATTTACTGTAATTAGAACCCAGTGGCACAACATAGTTATCCTTCTTTATAATCCAGTGAGTATGAACTATGGCAAAAATGTAGAGAAAAATAAGCAGTAAACAAAATAGAATTCACAGTTCATTTCATCACAGGTAACTTTACTATTCTTCAGCACCTTCTCTCAAGGTTCCAGAAATATACCAAACAGGGGAAAATCTGTAGATGCTGCAAAAAAAAAACACACACACACACACACACACACACACACACACACACACACACACACACACACACACACACACACACACAAACAAACAAAAAAAATGCTGGAGGAGCAGGCCAGCCAATCTATGGAAAAATGTATTGTTGACGTTTCGTGCCGAGCCTGCTGAATTCCTCCAGCATTTTATGTGTGCTGTACAGAAATATATACTGAAATTGGTTTGTTTTCTGAAAATCAGCACGCAGCAGGGACAAAGGACTAAGACAACGCTGGAAAAGGAAGCTCAATGTTAGCACAGATCAATATACATTTCATCACTCCTTACCTGTTAGCCATAACTGCATGATCTTTAGTCGTGGATGCAGACAAGAAGGGAGTAACAGAGGGTTCCAAGGTGGTAGATTCAATCAAATCGTCCACAAAATGGTTAAAATGAGAATCAAACTGTTTCAATAAATCAGTCTTCATTTGCTACAGCAAACAACAAATAGAGTTAATGACAGAAAAGGCTTTCAAATTGATTGAAGCATTATCTTTTGAATATAATTTGCAGTTTAGGTTGATTTAGTGAACCTGCCGCTATCCAAAAAATGGAGACAAAGGGATAATTCACCTACCACACCCACTGATGAAGAACACTGCTATAATAAGAGAGAGATTTTAAAGCACAGTTCTAAACCTATCCTTTGCTTGCACATTTGACTGGAGAAATCACTCTGGAGAAAATGTTTCTGTAGTCGGCCACAAGTTCTATTTGCTATGGTTCACAGACTGTCTGCAATAGTGTCCTAGTAAAAACACCTGTTAAAATTTATTCTTGCCAACCCTATCTTAACTTATTCCGAGGTTAATAGAGCAATCATTGCAAATTAACATCTGGTATCAACAGGCAGCATGAAAACCACTATGCCACTATCCCTACAGAGGGAGAGTCTGGTAATGTGATGGGAATTCAGGGGTTAGATTTCAAAGGCTCTGTTTCCTTTTAACAATTCATAACAAACTATCAACTGGTTTGCAATGAGTTAATTGACAGTGACAGTCAACGTTACCAAAGTCAGAATCAAAAGATTAGAGATTATAGCCAATTCTCAAGACTTGAACTCAAACCCTCAATGATACCCTCAGTACAGTTTTAAGTGCTCAACGAGTGAAGACAGTCTTTCAGTTGAGCTGCTGTGTACGCCCTCTTGGAAGGCTGGAATATTACAAAAAGGCAAATATGTCAGATTCTGCATTGCTATTACATGGTTTTGCATTAATCTAGCAGACATTAAAAACAGTTTTACACATGGAAGTTATAGAAAAAGGCATAAATGATAAAAAAGTGGATTAGAGGAATTCAAAACCAATATTGGCAAGGATGTTCACAGGAGTCTAAGTGTTAAAATCAAAGAAAAGTTAATACCCAGTTAATTTAGATAACTGGAAAATTGGAGCAGTACTCAATGTGATAAAAAGCATAGAGCTCAGAGTGGAGATGGATACAAAGGAAATCATTTCAGAGCATCATGTGATGACATCAATACTCGTGTCTCTACATTGAACCACAAAGCTTGAGACAAGAGTTGTTTCTATTCAACGAAGCAAAATAGTCAACAGCTGCGGTTTGTATCACTCTCCTGGCTATTTTTAAATTAAGGTTTGAGGAAGCTAAGGGAGCTCTATAACCCTACAGTTTTTAGACTAAAGGAAAGGCAGATGTTAGAAATACTTCTGATACAAAATCACTGATCTAAAATATCAAGTCCATCAAAATTATCCAACACAAGTACTTTGAGCATTTCTACGTTACAACCCAAAGTGAAGAATTAATGGAATAAAACAAGACCTTGCCTAGAAGAGCTTTCTTCATTTAATGTTCTTATCGTCTCTCCATTTATTTCTGCTTCAGACTGTAAACCTAATTTGCAAGAGGGAACTACCACAGTAAACTAGAAATTATCTGTGTGCTTCCTCTTCAACTGTAGCATGAGATTGCAACATTAGGTCACATGAATAAAAAAAAAACTGACCTATCAAACTTGCTCCAGTTCAGATTTGGCTCTAATGGTGTGAAGGTTTGATGGAATTGAAAAAGTAATCAAAACAGGGCTAAATTTCATTCAAGGACTCAAGTTGTCTGAAGTCCTTAAGAATGATTAGTGTTTAGGAGCTATAAAAACATTGTAAGTGAACCTCTTGCCAAAGCATCTGGACTAACCCTCTTGTTACTTGATCAAAGAATTCAATAGATTATCAAATATGGACAAATAACTAAGAGCTGTTCTTCATCCACCAATGGAGAATTAAATTTGGTCCTTGACAATAATCCCTAGTGATTTTCACACCATTAATTTGTCACACCAGCAGGTTTATTCCTGCACTTACTTTTCAAAAGCACTTTATATCATTTTGTAATCCTCCACTTATCTGGCCTATTCCCAAATCCCCGAAGTTCAAAGACTTTCTAACTAATCCTAAATTCCACCAGCAACACAGCAACTAATCCAACAGAACAGAGGAACACAAAAGGTTACAAATGCTGCACCCAGAAGAGCAACTTGCTAATGTTGAATGACAACATGTTCAGCATCTTTCCCTTTCACATACCTCTAGCTCCCACTCTATAACGTGAATTTTATCCTCTTGTGAATGACCAACGGACCTTTATGGTCAAAGCTTTCAGTTGACTATGCAGGAAAATTTTAAAAAGCATCTTAAGACAATCAATGCAATAAACAAATACTTCAAAATCTGATTTTAATCATTCTAAATATGTAAAATTTTAAAAGATCTGTACTGATCATCCCACATAAAACTAGATTTGGAGCTAATGTTTGTTAAGAATTCTCTCTGCTTCTGTCAACCCTTTTCATCATGGATGTAATAATGACAAAAGCACTTAGCAACAATATCTTTTTTTATTGAAGTTCATCATCAAACAAACATTTCCATAAGATGTATTTCAGACATTGTGCATATATATCATATAATCGTATATATCACAAATCTCCACAAAGTATTTATCTGAGGTATACACTTATAGAAAAGAGCGGAAAGAAAAAACAAGCAAAAAGGAAAAAACTAGCAACAATATCTTTAATGAAAGAATTAGGGGAAAATAAGTATGAAGGTAAGGGAAAAGGATACAAAAATTAAATTCATTTGCAATTAGTCAGCCATGATGACCAGCAACTCTGTAGAGTCCTCAACTTTGACCCAAATCAATGCAACACAGATTTAAGACTGCTTTTGTCACTTTTTAACAATTACTGCTGTATGCTCTTCCATAGTAGAAACATTTAGTTACCACTTCTAGTTATACATCTTCTAGATTTCCTTCATATCACTTTTCAACATGAACTTCTGTTTGATGCAGAGGAAATATGTCCTCCACATTAAACACACACACAGTAGACATTCAGAAAGGTCCAATGGCACTTCATTCCCGAGTTGAAAGGATGCAGACATTTGTACACTTTCCTGAACACCAAGAAGCCAAGATAGATTATTGCTGCTTTCTATCAACCTCTTGTTCCAGGTTCAAGTCAATGGAAATGGTGACGATTATCCAAATATACAATGGGACATTTATTAAGCAGAGAATTGGGTGGAGGGGCGAGTGTAATTTAATCAAAGAAGAGAAAATCTGCAGATGCTGGAAATCCAAGCAACGCACACAAAATGTTGGAGGAACTCAGCAGGCCAGGCAGCATCTATGGAAAAAGAGTACAGTCAACATTTCAGGCAGACCCTTCAGCAGGACTGGAGAGAAAAAAAAAGATGAGGAGTAGACTTAAAAGGTTGTGGGGAGAAAAAGTGGGAGAAACACGAGGAGATAGGTGTGACTGGGAGGGGCAGGGGTGAAATAAAGAGCTGCGAAGTTGATTGGTGAAAGAGATACAGGGCGAGAGAAGGGGAAATCAGACAGGAGAGGACAGAAGGCCATTGAAGAAAGAAAGGGGGAGGGTAACCTGCATCAATGACCATCGTCCAGTAGCACTTACATCAACTGTGATGAAGTGCTTTGAGGGTCTGCTTCAGAAGCGACTTGGATCCACTCCAATTTGCCTACTGTCACAACAGGTTAAAAGCAGATGCATTTTGTCGGCTCTGGAACATCTGGACAGTGAAGACTTATATTGACCACAGCTCAAAATTCAATACCATCATCCCCCAGACCGCCTCATTTGCAGACCCCAGTCAGTTCGGATTGGCAACAACATCTCCTCCACAAATTTCATTAGCAAAGGTGCACCACAAGGCTGTGTGCTTAGCCGCCTACTCTACTCACTTTATACTTATGACTGTGAGGTTAAGTACAGATCCAAAGCTATATTTAAGTTTGCTGACAATACCACTATCACTGGCCAAATCAAATGAGGTGCTGACTCAGCATATAGATGGGAGATTGAAAATCTGGCTGAGTGGTGCCACAACACCAAACTCTCACTCAATGCCAGCAAGACCAAGGAGATGGAAATTTACTTCAGGAGGAGGAAACCGGAGATCCATGAGCCAGTCTTCTTTGGGGGGGGGGGGGGGGGGAAATCAGAGGTGAAGAGGATCAGCAACTTTAAATTCCCTAGTGTTATCACCTCATGGGTTCTGTCCTGGATCTTGCAGGCAAGTTGAATTACCAAGAAAGCACAGCAGCACCTTAATTTTCTTAGAAGTTTGCGTAGATTTGGCAAGACATTTAAAAGTGTGACAAACTTCTGTAGATGTGTGGTGGAGAGTATACTGACTGGTTACATCACCAATACCCTGGACTGGAAAACCAACACAAAAGTAGTGGATACAGCCCAGTCCACAGGTAAAGCCCTCCCCAGCATTGAGCACACCCGCACGGAGCGCTGTTACAGGCAAACAGCATCCATCATCAAGGGCCCTCACCATCCAGGCCATGCTCTCTTCTCATTGTTGCCATCAGGAAGCTGGTAGAGGAGCCCGAGGACCCACACCATCAGGTTCAGGAACAAATACCCCAACAAGAGGGGACAACTTCATTCACCTGAGCACAGAACTTAACACAACCTACGGACTCACTTTCAAGGACACTTCATCTGATGTTCTCGATATTTACTATTCATTTATTATGTTTTTTATTTGTACTTTGTTGTCTTTTGCACAATGGTTGTTTGTCCATATGGTGTGCGGACTTGCATTGATTCGATTGTGTTTTAATATTTACTGTGAATGCCTGGAAGAAAAATTGATCTCAGGGTTTTATATAGTGACATATGCACTTTGATAATAAATTTACTTTGAACTTTGCTTTACACATTTCCTTTGCAATTCTTTTGTTGATTTGATGGTAGGAATAGGAAGCTAGAGAACTGATTTTTTTGTTAAAAATCTAATAACACGTCAAACTTGGTTTACCAGGTTATGGCTGATCTTGAACAGTTTACAAATCACTGGAAAAGCTAAAACACAATTCATTAAATGAGGGTTTTAAACTGATAAAAGACTTACATTAGAAGTGTTCTTACCCTGAAGCATTTTACAGCCAATTAGATACTTTAAAATGCATTCACTGTCATTGGACAATGCACCTGCAGGTCTATGTGGACTTGGTACGTTATCATTTCTCCATGATTACTGGAACAAAATCCAAGGTAGGGCAGAAAGATAGTGTAGCAGTTAACAGAATGCTTTATAGCATAGGACGATTGGGACTGAATTCCTGCTGCTGTTTGTAAGACACTGGAAAAGTTCTCCCCGTGACCTCATGGGCTTCTTCGCACAGTTGAAAGATGTATGGGCTAGGGTTAGTTAGTTGAGGCCATGCTATGTTGGCACCAGAATCATGGCGACACTTGCAGTCTGTACCTGGCTCATCCTCTGACTGTATTGGTCATTGACAAAAACAATATTTTAATGCATGACAAATAAAGCCAATCTAAAAAAAATGATTCCATGGGGCAATTCAAGTACCTTCACTAAGTGACTGTTTTGGTTCTACACTATTTCAAAGACAAGAAATGTTGCCTTGTGAGTGACAACCTACCCCGATCCCACTCTAGGTGAACAGGCACAGGAGCATCAGATTATAAAGCCTGGGCAGGAAAAGTTTATAAATCAAACAATTATTCAAAACGTTACCTCAGCCTTCAGCTTCAGTTGCATCTTTTTATTGATTGCATAGTCAGCATCTACTTTTCCTGAAAGAAAACAAAGACTCACGTAAACTCAAACAGAATGAGGTGTACTTGAAGCAATTAGGATAACCTCTTTTGGGGGGTGAGGGGGCAAGGAAACAAAAAAAAGAAAAAACATGTCCACAAAATAGCTACTCCAGTTAAAATCCTACGATTTCTAAATTATGAGTGAAGATGTTTCTAGGCAAGATGGCAACCTGATAGCTCATCGACCACTCTAAACTCCCTAGTACAGAGATGGTGAAACTATGGCATACATAAAAACTTTCTTTGCATGTGGCATGCAGCGTCACTGTTTGATTTCAAAAAAATATTCTGATGTCAGCTTGACGTCAGCTAGGTGGTTCAGATCAGCTGACAATGGATGATACTTGTGAAATCCTCACGCACCCTGCCATACAGATCTGCATTGGAAAGTAAGCAGCTGGGCCAGTTACCATTAGCTTCACTCTGCTTTTGTTTTAGTAGCTGCACGAGAGTGAGCACTGGATATTATAGTGGTCCATACTGTATGTAGTTTAGCGTCTCCATGAACATTCATGTGAGTCATTGTTTTCAGTAATGAATATGGCCAGGTCTAATTATAGTAGTATATTTAATGATGAAATACATGCGCAACTCTCAAAACAACCAAACACAAGTTAGATATAAATATTTGTCATTGTTAAACATGTCACTAAATAAACAAAAGTCTCCACTGAGAGTAAAGTGTGTTTGTTTCTCTCTCCTTGATCTTTTATGAATATACACTACAGCTTACAATTTTTACATTCATATTTGTTATAAGGCACAATAACAATTCTATGTAGAATTTTTTTTCCATTATCCTTTTAAAAGATGAATAATTTAACAGGTTTTCTAAAATGCTTCATTTCCTTCAATCTGTCTGTTACACTTCTATTAATAAAATAATGAATACATGTAAATAAGCAACAGGACTCAGGCTTTTTCCTTTAAAAAAAATCCATAATTATTATGCTCAAAATGATCATGGAATGAGAAAGAATTTTTTTAAGCAAATGGTCACCAATTCAGGCACACACACTCCTGCCCTGGTACGTTAGAGATTGGTAGAATCTGGAGTGAAATGATGGAAATGTGGAGAGAATGCATAATAGGGTCTTCAACCAGTGCAGGCTCAGTGGGTCAAAAGGGCCAATTCCATGCAGTTATACAACAAAATTAAGACTGTTTCTTTAAAGGCTTAAAGAAAATAGCCACTAATTAATTTTATTAATATTCAGACAGTAGGGTCCTTCTGGCATTAGAACTCTGACAGGATTACACAAGGGCTGAATTGCCCCCATGCTATATAATATCCAAGTATGACACAATGGGTCATCAGGAAATTTAAAGCATCTTAGTCCACAAATCAGTTAACAAATAATTTGAAGCAAGATTTTTTTTTCGGAATCCTTAATATTAAAATTGCAAAATTAATCTTTATTTGCTAATATTTGGTGTTACGTGATGTAACAGAAAAAGAGATAGGAAATTAACTTGTGGGTGGCTGTCATTTTAAATTTTGAAGCAGGTCAATTCTCAACCAGTCACTCTGGTTTTAAAAACTGAAGAGAAATGTCCTCCAATTAGAACATTTGAATGAACAAGAATTCCTCGTGATTACGAGTTACTGTAATGGCAAGACTACATATTTGTTAGGCCAGTATGATTTTAATGAAGGGCAACAAACGAATAATTAAAGAGATTATTGCAGCTTTAGTTAGCCTATCGGTAAATAGAAATTTCTTCTGTTGGTACATAAATGTTGAAGCAGAATGCATGATAGCACAAAACATTAGCTGGGCTACAGCTAGATTACTGTGTGCAGTTCTGGTTAACACACTAAAAGAAGATGTGATTACAGTGGTGGACAGCAGGAGAAGATTCACCCTAGGAAACTGCCTGGGATGGAGCATTAATAAGAAGAGGCTGATAGGCTGGTTTGTTTTCCTTAGAGCAGAGAGGACTAAAGTTGGATCCAACAGTGAGTGCAGATAGCTGGAAAGTTCCCCTTCCCCCCTCAGAGTTGAGGCATCTAACACTAGAGTGAATTGGTCTTGGGTCTGCACAGAGAGTTAGAAGAATTTTTCACCCAGAGGACAGCTGATATCTTGAACTTATTGTTCGAAGAGATGGCACATTCAGATATTTAGTTGAGTATTGGAAATGCAATGGTCTAACAAGCTATAGACCAAGGGCTGGTATCAGTGGACACTGGATGGCTGGCAAAGAGTGGGCCAAAGCAGTCTACATACAAACAAATGGAACGGGATTTCATGAGACTCATTTATGTTTGGGAATTCAGATCATCACCAACATCTGAATTTGATATACAAACTTCAAATGCTGATTATGATCCAACCTTGACAAAGATTATTTTTCCTCACCCACCAATGCTCACCTTACGCTTTGTTTTGTGTTTATATCATGGAATTAACATTACTGAACAGCATATCATTTTGGAACTTAAATGGGAATAAGAAAAACTTACTACATAGGTCACTATACATGGACACAACAAAAAGTCACCGTTTTCTGCACTAACAAAACAAAGGACAGTGCCTTAAAGGCAATGCCTTACAAAGTGCACAGAAATCAAAAAGATTTAAGGGAAATTCCTATTAAAAAGTGTTCATATAGTAGGGACCTGCAGCTGATGGAGCAATATCACTCAATTCCTCTATTTATCAGACCTGCACTCACCCCATCTCCTTCCAGACACACTAGAGATTGAGCTCCCCTCATCCGGTTTTCACCCTACCACCCTCCACAGAGCACAGCATCCTTTGGTATTTCCATCAGGTGCAACGATATCCCACTACCAGCCACATCATCTCCTCCCCACCCTGCCTGCCTTCCACAGCACATTCCCTCCAAAGTCCATTCAACCATTCCTAACCACCTCTCACTTCCTGACCCCTAGCACTTTCCCTGTAAGTCACAGCAAATGTACACTTGTTCTCAAAACTCCTTCCTCAATACGAACCATGACCCAAAACAGCCCTTCCAGAGGAGACAAAGATGCAAGTGTACGCTACTTTCTGCCACCCACCATCACCCAGTTTATTCTCCACATGGTTTCAAACGATTACCCAGGCACTCTGCCCGTCAACTCTCCTTGTCCCCTTTCAATCTCTTCCCCATCTGCCTTTCACTTCTCTCCTAATGGTTCTCGTTATCACCAACCTCACTCACCAGATTCCAGCAGCCACGCTCACAGATCCCATAATTTTCTAATTATGCAAATAGAAGCCAGCAACAACAAGAGCATTCCGAACCAAACTGAGTCAGAATCCTTAGATTCAAATCTCCGGAGCAGCCGAAAGTAGACCCCAGCATTCAGTTCATCAAACTAGCGGGGCAAATCGCAACAAAGTTCGCAGACACGAGGCTCAGCAGCTGGGGACAGTCTGAGTAAGGAGCCCCCAGTCCAACTAGGCTGGCATTTAGATTGTCTGAACAGCGGATCATACCTTGCATTCAGACCCAGACTCTGCTCCGGGTTTACATTTTGCTGTCAAAGCCATTCTCGACCTCGTCAAATCGGCTCGGAGCCCAGAGCAATCCTCACCCGATTCTCAACACGCTGCCTTTCTGGCCTATCTGGGCTGGCAATTAAATTGTCCAAATAGCAGATAGTGCCTCGCATTAGGACCTAAACATTCTCGCAAAGAGTTCAGTAATAAAGGAAATTTCTTGGGGGCTTTGAACCAGGCAGACAGAAAGAAATACTGAAGAAATGACACTGAGTAATAAGTAAAATGACTCTTGCCTTTTCTTGGCCTCAGATTCTGTTTCATTGACTCATTCGATCCCAGAGTGCCTACAGGACTGCTATTGTATTCAGGGATTCATCTTTGACTCTGAATGAGTATGCGGCAGTTGTTACCGACTTCATTAAAACCTGTGTGGATGAGTGTGTGCCTACAAAAACTTACTGTACATTCCCAAACCAAATGTCGTGGATGAATCAGGAGATACGTCGTCTGCTGAAGGCTAGATCTGTGACATTCAAGTCTGGCAACCCAGGCCTGTACTAGAAAACCAGGTGTGATTTGCGGAGGGCTATTTCAAGGGCGAAGAGACAATTTTGAACGAGGTTGGAGGCAATATCAGATTAAAGTTCTTAACTCAAAATTTTAAAAAAGCCAAGAGATTCTTTTCAAAACCATGTAAGAAAGAGTACCCTGCTAAACATTCAGAAAGTTTTGAGCGATGTCTCAAAGGCAGCATCTATCATTAAGTAGCCCCATCACTCAGGCCATGCCTTGTTCTCATTGCTACCATCAGGAAGGAGGTACAGAAGCATGAAGGTACACCCTCAACAGATCAGGAACAGCTTCTTTTCATCTGCCATCTGATTCTGAATGGACATTGAATCCCTGAATACTACTTCATTACTTTATTTCTATTCTTGTACTACTTATTTAATTTAACTAAATGCAGGCGAAGGTCTGCGTTTCTAATCATGTACTACAACTTTACCCTGGAGGTGGGAAAGGAAGCAGTGAAAAGCCCTATATTGCTCCTACATCTAGATGTGAAAACTTCACAGAGTCGTGTGTGGGGAATGAAGAGGGACTGTGTTGTCACAAAAAAAAAGAAATCCCTTCTGAAAGATGCTGAAAGGGCATGATAATCTGCATTTGGTAGTGAAAGCTTCCTCAAGTTGACAGTAATTGTTGAATGCTTAGGCTGGTAGGCAGAAGGCAAGGACAAAGTTGTTTTGGTTCTGTTCTGAGGAAGACGGGGTGAAAGCAGAGGTGTGGAAATAGATGAGATGTGCTCAAGGACACTATCCATTATGGTAGAGGAGAAACCACTATTATGAAAGAAAGAAGTTTTAGAGGCACCTGCATAGAAAGTTTCACTTTTGGAGCAAATTGATAGAGACAGAATGGAATGGAGTCCTTTCTAGAGGCGGGAGAGGGGGAAGAAGCATATTCAAGATAGCTCTGGCTATGAGTTTGTTGGAGGTTTAATATGGAACTAGATTTCAGAAATGCAAGGGAAGTATCAATGGACCAGGTGGAGCTGAGGCATGAGTGCTGAAGTACAAGTCCTGCACAAAATTGTGGAAGTTGCACTATGTACAGTAAAAGATTGGAGGAATACGCTTGATTAGAACTAAAACAAAGACTTCACTCATCCCACAAAAAGACAGACATATACAATCCTGTGAGATCTTCAAAGAAAAACCTGTCAGCTTTCACAGAATCTGACAAGGATATGACACCAATATTAGGAGAATTTCTACTGGTAAAATTCTTGAGAAAAGCACAAATGGACTCTCAACTTTGATGCCTCAAATCAAAGAGAAAAAAGTCTGCAGTTTCAAGTAATCCTATCTAACCTTATAAACAATTGTTGTGAAAAAGAGCAAGAACTGGACTCCTCCTCAATTGTTTTGCAAATTTCAGGATGACAAAATCCATCTTACTGTTGACCAAGGGATAATTTGTTATCACAGTACTATGGCCAAAGATGTAAATGGATAAATTCAGTATCAAGACAAACAACAGATTTTCCTATTGTTCCAAACTAAGTGACTTCAGAGATAGAGTTCAAGATAAACTAGTATTTGATCCCTTTAAAGCAGTACTCTAAAAATACTTTCCCCTCTTCCACAGAACTCCATGGGCTTGACCTCCTAGTTCTCTAAAGAACTGCAAAGCTCAAATAGCTGACACATGTACTTAAAGGGAAGCTGCAAATTCAATCACCAGGTTATGAATTTTACCCACATTTTTAATTTGTCAAATTTGGGAATATCTAATAAGATCAAGCTCGCCGTCCCTATTAATTACTCTCATAAAAGGCAACACTTTCTTCTACTAATTTTGTGCTGTTTTACAGGACAGGGAATTCAGAGCTGCAGGACCTAGATCTAAGTTCACACAATCAGAGGAACTTGCAGCACCAGGGTAGCCTTTCAACCCATCTAGCAGAGGCTGCAGGTAAACAACAACCTGAATGGTATATGCAATTTAGATAGAACTGTTCACCCTTACTTTTCCAAGTGAAGGAAGTCACAGGTTTAGAAGACTAAATTTAAAGAATAATTGGAAACTGTTACAGTAGGTTCTGTGGACTAAATTTTGCAGTCTGTGTTTCACGAAATAGGTGGATATGTAATCTAGAGGACAGGATGGGCAAGATGCCAATCAAGCAAACTAGTCCAGACACAAGGCAATATATTTATTCTTTTACATACCTGATTTGTGACTTCTGCTTCAAATTACAACATACAGAGTAAGGAAAATCACTACTTGCTATAAGTTCTAACTTGACCATTGAACTGGAGGTTGAGGTCCATAGAAATCAAGAGCACATCTGTGCTACTACTGTCCAAAACCTATGAACAATAAGAATAATAACTTGCCACCTTGCCCAAATTAGATTTCTACATGATTATCCTAACTAATGAAGTTACCACCACTCTTGCTTACACTACTGTACAACATAAAAGGAAACTAAAAGAAACTTCCTGTTTAGCATTTGGATACATTTTCATGCTTGAGTTTTGATGAAACCATCACAATATTCAAGTATTGGAAAGAAACAACTCCTGCCTAGCTGCTAACGCAGCCTGCAACTTTAGCTTAGGTCAGCTCTGTTGATTACCGTAGATTCCGGACTACAGAGCGCACCTGATTAAAAGCCGCTGGCTCTAATTTTAGAAAGAAAATCAATTTTTTTACTTGTACAGGCCGCACCGGATTTTAGGCCGCACCTGATTTTAGGCCGCACCGGATTTTTGGCCGCAGGTGTCCCACGTTGTAATATGAGATATTTACACAGAAAGATATTACACGTGAGGATTTTTTAACTTTTAATTAAATCCATATGGTAACATAAACAAATACATATTGCAAATGCTTTTTTTCGAACCGTGCCTGTAACGTGGCTACTTTTAAATATACGTTGCGTATACTTTTTTACTGAACAACATTCCAATATCTCCTAACGACTGGTAAAAAATATATATACTGCAGCCTACCAGGAAAAGTTATTGATCGCCTTTAACTTAAAAGCAGCGTTCGCTCAGATCCAATGCCGCTCGCGTAATGCCGCTCGCCCCCCTCCTTCCCGTTTATCGCAAACTGGTATATTTCCCACAAGACGCAGCGAAACCGGGTGTGACGTCATAGCATCCCGCGATGTAGTACAGAAAACAAATATAGTTAAAACACTTCTAACTTTAACTAGAAAATGAATTACTAAGCAAAAATATTATAAACTAAATAACTGCCATAAAGGCAGCACAATGCTTTTCTTCGAGTGTTTTCCATGTTGATGAGGGTGAGTACAAATGACTGATTTACAATAATTTAATTGTGAAAGTGCGCTTGATTTATCGTACAATTTCATTGGACCTCTGAACTACTCATCAATTTTATTGGTCTACTGTTACGAGGCAAAATGTTTTTGGCGGCATGAAAAAAATCATGCATTAGCCGCACCGTATTAAAGGCCGCAGTGTTCAAAGCTGTTCAAAATGTGGGAAAAAAGTAGCGGCTTATAATCCGACATCTACGGTACTTGTGAGGAACAACTCAAATACACTTTCCAACCATTCCTCAGGAGAAGCAGCAATCCAACAGTAAACATCCACCACAAATTGCACCCAGTAGGCTTAGTCCAGTAACTATAACTGCAGACTGTGTTTGGGCCTCAGCTATCAATAAGATCAATAACTAGGATATGGGACACTAGCCTGTGTGAGATATTGAACAATGATCAGATACAAAGAGGACTCAAGTCGACTTACATAAATGGAATGAATAAGCAAAAGAAACTTCAATGGATAACTCTGAAGTCATGCACTTTGGATGGAAAAACAACAAGGTAGATACGGTGGATTCTGGTTAATTGGGACACATTGGGACATTTTGGCCCAATTCAAGCAGCTGCCTCAATTAGCTGATATTTCATGGAAATAGTTAAGTATATAAAAAAGACAAACTACCATTTAATGGAGTAGCAAATTACGTTTTTAAATGAAACACAGAAGAAATTACAACACTATCAATACCATGACATACTCTAAAACTATGTATTACTTCCTAATTGATGACTGTAAATGAACCTTGTGCGGATAGTGGGCACTTGATGTCTGCACTGATTTTGTTCCTTTACAGTCAAAGGGAGCATTGTGTCTCAAATAAGTGAAGGGAATCCCAGCTATCTTCTCAATTAGTTTTTGTTCTTCAAGGGATATCCCAATTAAGTGGCTGCTCCAATTAACCAGGATACAGATTTGGAAAAACTGGCATTTTGGAAAGAAATAAAAAGAAAGATTTGTTTGGTTTCAGTGTGGTGCATAGTCTATCATTCCCAGGGTTGCGTGCTCAGTCCACTGCTGTTCACTCTGCTGACCCACGACTGTGCTGCAACACACAGCTCGAACCATATCATCAAGTTCGCCGATAGCACAACTGTGGTGGGTCTCATCAGCAAGAACGACGAGTCAGCTTACAGAGAGGAGGTGCAGCAGCTAACGGACTGGTGTAGAGCCAACAACCTGTCTCTGAATGTGAACAAAAGAGATGGTTGTTGACTTCAGGAGGGCACGGAGTGACCACTCCCTGCTGAACATCGACGGCTCCTCGGTAGAGATCGTAAAGAGCACCAAATTTCTTGGTGTTCACCTGACGGAGAATCTCACCTGGTCCTTCAACACCAGCTCCATAGCAAAGAAAGCCCAGCAGCATCTCTACTTTTTGCGAAGGCTGAGAAAAGTCCATCTCTCACCCCCCATCCTCATCACATTCTACAGGGGTTGTATTGAGAGCATCCTGAGGAACTGCATCACTGCCTGGTTCGGAAATTGCACCATCTCCGATCACAAGACCCTGCAGCGGATAGTGAGGCCAGCTGAGAAGATCATCAGGGTCTTTCTTCCTGCCATCACGGACATTTACACTACACGCTGCATCCGCAAAGGAAACAGCATTATGAAGGACCCCATGCACCCCTCATACAATCTCTTCTCCCTCCTGCCGTCTGGGAAAAGGCTCCGAAGCATTCGGGCTCTCACGACCAGACCATGTAACAGTTTCTTCCCCCAAGCTATCAGATTCCTCAATACCCGAAGCCTGGACTGACACCTTGCCCTACTGTCCTGTTTATTATTTATTGTAATGCCTGCACTGTTTTTGTGCACTTTATGCAGTCCAGTGTAGGTCTGTAGTCTAATGCAGCTTTCTCTGTGTTTTTTTAAATTACGTAGTTCAGTCTAGCTTTTTTGTACTGTGTCACGTAACACCATGGTCCTGAAAAACATTGTCTCATTTTTAAGATGTACTGTACCAGCAGTTATGGTCGAAATGACAATAAAAGTTGACTTGACTTAATGCAAGTACAGTAACATTACTTTCTTTTAAAAACAGCTATACAGGTGTTGGTGAGTACACACTTGGACTATTGTGTGCAGTTTTCATCTTGCCCTCATACTAATTCTGCTGAGGGCAAGATCTGTGGTATTCAAGGCCAGTGATCCAGAAGTATACTAAAAAGTCCAGCTATGACGGGCGGATGGTCATTTTAAGAGTGAGTAAACAATCCCATTTGAAGTTAAGGACAGAATTGGATGCACATCGGATCTGGCAGGGTTTCCAGGCATACCAACGAAGTGAAACTTAACACCATGAACGGCTGTGATGCTTCCCTCCCAGATGAGCTCAATGCCTTCAATGCATGCTTTGAAACAGAGAATAAAAGTACACCTGTGCTAATCCCTTCAGTATCTAGTGACCCTGTGATCTGTCCTACAGGATAATGTCAGAACTTCTTTCAACTTAAAATCTCTGGGTGTATCCTGAACTTTTACTCAGCCATCATTGAAAGCAACACTTTTTGATTTCCCACAGCCTCCTCTCTCTCCGCCCCCCCCAACCCCCCACCACTCAACGGAGATCACTGGCTGTCAGTAACCAACGTTAGAAGACATTGCCAGAGTGAAGAGCTGAAAAACTTTCTGCTGACTCCGCCAACCCTAGCAGTCACCAATTCACCAAATTGCCATCAGGACTACACATCATCTCCAAAGCTTCTTTCCTGTAGCTATTTAGCTACTGAAAAAAAACTCACTCAGGTGTAATACCCTAACTATCCCTACACTACATCCTTGCCTTTCCTGCTCTCTGTTGATAATTATTTAATCTGCTCATATCCTTACATTTGATTATTGATATTTTGCACATGACCATACTGCTAATTGTTGATTGCTGAAGGCTGTTTGCACTATTGTCTTGTAGATTGTTGTTGGCATTGTGTTATTTGTTATGGTATTCTCCTGTTTTATTGAATCACCTTCAATCGTGGTATGTGTCACATACTGGCAATAAAGTGATTCTGATTCTGAAGAAAATGAACCCACACGAGGCGTAAAATGCCCCAGTGGTGTAATTAGAAGGGCACTAAAAACCTGTGCTAACCAACTGGCGGGAGTAGTCAAGGACATAATTACTCTCACTGCTGCAATCAGAGGTTCCCAACTGCTTCAAAAGAGTGACAATCATAGTACTGCCTGATAGCAGGCAGACCTGCCTCTATGACTATTGCCCGATCGCACTCACATCTACTACAATGAAGTACTTTGAGAGGTTGGTCATGACCAGAATCAACTCCTATCTAAACAAGGATCTGGACCTGCTGCGATTTGCCTATCATCACAATAGGTCTGCAGCAGATGCAATCTTACCGGCTCCCACTTTACCCTTCAGTCACCTGGACAATAGCATTATCGGGCTGCTGCTTGATAACAGCTCAGCATTCCACACAGTCATACCCTCAGTTCCAATTAACAAGCTCCAGATGCTGTCAAAACAACAACCTGGCACTCAATGTCTGCAAGACTGAGTAATTTATAGTAGACTTCAGGAAGGAGCACACACCACTCCTCGTTGAGAGATCAGCAGTGGAAAGAGTGAGCAGTTTCATGTTCCTGGGTGTCAACATCTGAGGATCTATCCTAGGCCCAACATATTGATGCAATTACAAAGAAGGCAGGACAACAGCCATATTTCATTAGGAGTTTGAAGAGACTTGGCACATCACCGAAGGTGTACCATGGACAGCATTCTAGCTGGTTGCATCATCATCTGATATGGAGGGGCACAGGGTCGGAAAAAGCTGCAGAAAGTTGTCAATTCAGCCAGTTGCATCATTAACCTCCATAGCATTGAGGACATGTTCAAAATCAAAAAGCACTACAGAAAGCATGCTATCCAGATGTACCACAACATGATATGCCAACAGCAGTGCCTGCTACCACAAGAAACAATAGACAATAGGTGCAGAAGTAGACCATTCGGCCCTTCAAGCCAGTACCCGCCATTTTGAGATCATGGCTGATCAACTACTATCAATACCCGGTTCCTGCCTTGTCCCCATATCCCTTGATTCCCCTATCCATAAGATACCTATCTAGCTCCTTCTTGAAAGCATCCAGAGAATTGGCCTCCACTACCTTCCGAGGCAGTGCATTCCAGACCCCCACAACTCTCTGGGAGAAGAAGTTTTTCCTTAACTCTGTCCTAAATGATCTACCCCTTATTCTTAAATCATGCCCTCTGGTACTGGACTCTCCCAGCATCTGGAACATATTTCCTGCCTCTATCTTGTCCAATCTCTTAATAATCTTATATGTTTCAATCAGATCCCCTCTCAATCTCCTTAATTCCAGCGTGTACAAGCCCAGTCTCTCTAACCTCTCTGCGTAAGACAGTCCAGACATCCCAGGAATTAACCTCGTGATTCTACGCTGCACTTCCTCTACAGCCAGGATGTCCTTCCTTAACCCTGGAGACCAAAACTGTACACAATACTCCAGGTGTGGTCTCACCAGGGCTCTGTACAAATGCAAGAGGATTTCCTTGCTCTCAACTCAACACATCATGGAGACCAGCCTCCCCTCCACGGACTCTGATTACGCTGGTTGCTTTACTGAGGCAGCAAGAAACATAGACAAAGACCCCAGCCTCAAGAACATTCTCGTTTCTCCCTCCTCCTCCCATCAGACATAAAATACAAAAGGCTGAAAGCATATACCATCAGGCTCAAGTACAGCTTCCATCCCACCGTTGGGAATACTGAACAGTTCCGTAGAACTGTTGACTCTTGACCTCGCAACCTACTTCGTTATGCCTTTGCACTTTATTATTTAACTGCATTGCACTTTCTCTTAAGCTGCAATTCTTCATTCTGCACTATTATTCCTTGTGTGACCTCTATGCACTATTATACTGAACAGGTCTGTATGAATGGTATGCAAGACAACTTTTCCCCACTACACCTCAGCACATGTGAGAATTTAAATCAGTTTAAATTCCAATTCTTGAGCAAATAGCATTAAAAATTGCTTGATGTGAACAGAATAGCAATTGATTCAGCCCTGTTAAATCAGTGATTTACTCTGGATTACACAAAGGACACCTGATATTAAAAGGACTGAAGAAAGCTCACAATGTCATCAGTTTAAAACCTTAACATAAAAGCATATAAACACCTGAGTAAAGTCCACTACCTCCAACAAGTGTAACTCAGAGGATGGAGCGAATAAAACACAATTAGTCCAGAGGAAAAGAATTAAAGGCATTCAAAATACAGTTCATAACATACTTCATATCTGAGGCAACACCTTGTGGAGAAAAGAGTGGTGAAAGAACAAAACACACTCTACAAAAACTATTTAATTTTTAAAAAAGGAACAAAAAAGTAAGTCCAGTTAAAATAAAAATGCAGCAGTGAAAAAGCAGACCACCAACGATATTGGCTGTTATTTGATGACGCTGTTGCATTCATCAATTTAAATATCAAAAACAAACAACCCTGGGCTGCACTGCAGCAGAAGGCCGCAGACGCACAGGAGAACCACCAGGCTGTGTGCTTAGCTCGGTTTTACTCACTTATGAGCAAGAGGCTAAGAACAGCTCCAAAGCCATTTTTAAGTTTACTGACAACATCTCTGTTGTTGGTCAAATCAAAGGAGGTTACTAAACAAGAACAGAAGAGCTGATGACTGACATCAGGAGGAGGAATCCAGGAGGCCTATGAGCCACTCCTCATTAGGGGACCAGAGGTGGACAGGATCAGTCATTTTAACTGCTTCGGTCAGAGGATCTGTCCTGGGCCCAGCGTGCAAGTGCCACTACAAAGAAGCCACATCAACACTTTACTTTCTTGGAAGTTTGAGAAGATTTGGCATACCACCGAAAACTTTGACAAACTTCTATAGATGTGTGGAGGAGAGGACGTTGAGTGGTTGCATCACAGTCTGTTATAGAAACCAATGCCCTTGAATGGAAAAGCCTACAAGAGATGGTGAATTAAGCCCAGACCACCGCAGGTAAAGCCCTCAACACCATTGAGTACATCTACAAGGAATGCTGTCACAGTAAAGCAGCACCCATAAAGGGTCCCTACCACCCAGGTCATGCTCTCTTCTCACTGCCATCAGAAAGTACCGTAGGACTCACAAAACCAGGTTCAGGGACAGTTATTACCCCTCAACCATCAGACTGGACAACTTCACTCACTCACTCCATTACTCAGCTGATTCCACAACCTATGGACTCACTTTCAAGGACACTGCAACTCATGTTCTCAGTATTTGGTATTTTTCCTTCCTGTATTTGCACAATGTGGTCATTTGCACATTGGCTGCTTGTCAATCTGTGCGTGTAGTTTTTCCATGGATTCCACTGCTTCTCTTTGTGTTTGCTTTGAATGCCCACAAGAAAATCAATCTCACAGCATTATATGGTGACATATAGAAAGTTTGATAATAAAACTTTGAATTTTCAACAATGTTCTGTCAAATTTTGTTCTAGCAGGGCATATCAATTCCTTGTTAATTTAAGAATACATTAATAAAAAAAAGGAAAGGCCAAAGACAATGAATGACAGTAAAGAGGGAAACACTGGCTTACACAGGAGATAAAAGACAGATGAAAGGAAACAAAGGAAAAATTTATGAAAATCTCCAAACCTTAAGCTTCCATACTTAAACCGTTTAAGTCAAAAAAAACCTGATAACTTAATTGTTGATGAGAGTTACATTTGAAGTCTTATTAACCTTAGGGCAGTTAGAAGTTTGAAGAGATTTGGCATGTCAACAAATATAGTCAAAAACTTCTATAGATGGGTACTGTGGAGAGCATTCTGACAGGCTGCATCACTGTCTGGTATGGACCGAAAGAAGCTGCAGAGGATTGTAAATCTAGTCAGCTCCATCTTGACACTAGCCTACAAGGTACCCAGGACATCTACAGGGAGTGGTGTTTCAGAAAGGCAGCGTCCATTATTAAGGACCTCCAGCACCCAGGCCATGTCCTTTTCTCACTCTTACCATCAGGTAGGAGGTACAGAAACCTGAAGGCACACACTCAGCTATTCAGGGACAGCTTCTTCCCCTCTGCCATCCGATTCCTAAATGGACATTGAACCCTTGGACACCACCTCACTTTTTTTTGAAAATATACAGCACTTGTTTTTTGCATGTTTTTTAATCTATTTAATATGTATATACTGTAATTGATTTACTATTTATTATTTTTTTTCCTCTCTGCTATAGGTATTGCATTGAACTGCTGCTGCTAAGTTAGCAAATTTCACGTCACATGCCGGTGATAATAAACCTGATTCTGATTAGCAGGCAAACTTGAGCAAGTCCAAAGGAAAAATGCTGATATTATCAAGATCCCTTTAGATGACAATTGTATAACTCACATAACCCACCTTCACGTAAAAAAAAATTTTGAAATACTTGGCAAAGCTGAAGGATAGCCTCAGTAACCAAATCAGTTAATTAAACAAGATTCAACATGAAACATTACATATAATTCCCCATATAAACAGATCAAAAGCAGAGAAAAATCTGCAGTTTACACAATGTACTCTAGTCACTGTTTTGCAATAAGCACAAGTGAAGTCTAACACAACTCAAATACTTGGTTCAAACTACTACAGAATTTTGCTGAGCTTTGTGAAGTATTGAAAATAAATGACCTAGTTGGTCTTGTTTTCAGTGCAAATATTAAAAGGTTAAGCAGAATTTGATGAAAATCTGTTCCAAAATAACAACCCTACCACCCAGCCCCACTTTATATTTCAGGTGCTGGCTGAATCTGCAACTTACTTCACAGCTTTAACAAATGCACAAGCGTACATTGAGAACTACAAAATAAAATAATCGATCAGCTGAAGCTGCCCAAAGGGACCAGGAAAAAAAAATTCAGCTTTAATATCATAAATCAGTCCTGTTCAGGGGTTTGGCTCAAGGGATAAAATGTTCCAGCACTGACTCTGTGGAATAACTGAGCATGAACAAGTCACATAATAGCTGCTATTCATGAGAAACCAAACAGGACAAAATGCCCAATGCTCAGAGATGCTCAACTCTCTAATCACATTAGAGTTTCCAAATCACACTGAACTTCCAAAAATTGTTTGGATGAAATATCGTACAAATCTCTTCTTCCCCCCCCCCCCCCCCCCCCACTCACCTAAGATGCCCTAGTCTTGCCAATTTACAAAACTGCGTTTTCTGCATCTAGTTCAGTAAGTTTACAAATAGATCTGGCAGAAAAGTTAGTGAACACTAAATAAGTACAAGACAGCTATTGAATATCACAGAATTAAAATACCATTATACAGGGATTCAGCCCATCGTCCATCCCAGTTCCTTCAACCCACCAAATCCATATAAACCATTCATTTACACTAATCTTCTTTGAATCCCATTTTTATTAGGGACAATTTAGAGGTAAATTAACCCAACAACTCGCAAACCTTCATGAAGTGGATGGAAACCAGAACGTGCAGGGGAAACCCATGGTGTCACAGGGAGAACTTGCTAACTGCACGCAGATAGCCATCCAAGGTCAGCATTTAACCCATGTCTCAGGCAGAGGGGGAAAATGGGTCTATTAGCTGTACTAAGTATATTGCAGATTGGTGCTTGTAATGTCTCCTCTACACTGGAGGAACTAAACATAGGTTGTGTGACTGGTCTGAGGAGCAGCTGTGCTCAGCTCACAGGAATGACCTGGGTTTCCAGCTGCCTGCCATTTTCATTCACTACCTGATACCCATCCCAATTGTTTTTTGCCTCAGGCCTACTGCACTGTAATGAACAACAACTCATCTTGCAACTATTATCAATTTATCTAACTTCAGATTATATGTTCTTTCTTCCTAAACATATAACAAATACTTCTGCCATTGCTTTTTCTTTTGCAAAAACCAGCAGCAGGTACAGAAAAGATTCACAAGGATGCTGCCTGCACTGAAGGTTTTAGGTTATCGAGAGGCTGGATAAATGTTGAATTTCCCCATGGGGATGAATAAAGTATCTATCTATTGACTCACCATTCAGCAGTCCTTCAGCCCAACATGCCCACTCCAAGCACTCTACCCATATGCCAGTTGCATATCCCTCCATACCCAACTCATTCAAATGCCCATCTACCTCATCCATTTCTCATAGTTTGACTTAAACCTGGCAAGTTCTTCTCTGCCATGCGTACCTAAACCCCAAACTCCTCCACCCACGTACGTGACAGGTTCCAAACCCTAACTGCTTTTCACTTGGAGACTTTCCCCACATCATTTGCCTCCTGAGATGTATGCTAATGGATAAAGTTTTATGCTAATTGCGCAGTCTAAGCATAATCTTGATCAAAGGAAGAGATTCAATCAACCACCCATTACACTCATCAGTCTTGGACACCAAACTGTCACTCAATCTTTTTACCATAAGCAGAGAGAAAACATTTTTTGCTGATCTGCTCAATTCCCTCATTCAGTTAAATCTTCTCTGCACATTCTTTCAAACTTCTAGAATCTCTTCTTAGTTACTCGTCTCTTACAACCAGCTGCTTAAACAAGTACACAGCGTTTAATTTTGTCCTCGCAAAGCATTGGTATAAACAAATCCAGGGGTAGGATTTGGGCATTTACTTAAGAAAGCAATGGAAAAAGGCTGATAATTTCCTCTCATCTGCTTCTGCAACACATGAAAGTATTACCTCACTTAATGTTTAAGTGGCTGAATGGGCAGCTCCTCCCCCCTGATTCATGAAAACCATCATCATGACTATGCCTCAGAACACTCTGGGCCCACATGCGATAATCAATAATCTCATACTTCCAAGACTTGTGCAATACAGGAATATGTTAAAGGAACTATTGCATGTTAACTTCCTTTACACTCTCCTCACTCTTGCAATTTTATAACTGCTCATCTGCTGGGCCTCATACTTAAGAAGCAGAAATAGCAATTGGCTAAAAAAACAATTTCCTCCAGAAGCTTCCATTAACTCCTACAGTCTTCCTTCATAGTGAAGGTATATCTTCTTCAACTGTTGGATCTCTTCTGGAAGGAAAATAGAACTAAAAATAGAAACATAGAAAACCTACTGCATAATACAGGCCCTTTAGCCCACAATGCTGTGCCGAACATGTACTTACTTTAGAAATTACCTAGGGTTACCCATAGCCTTCAATTTTTCTAAGCTTCATGTAGCTATCCATGCACTCACCACTCTCTGCATAAAAAACTTAACTCTGACATCTCCTCTGTACCTACTTCCAAGCACTTTAAAACTGTGTCCTCTCATGCTAGCCATTTCAGCCCTGGGAAACAGCCTCTGACTATCCACACGATCAATGCCTCTCATCATCTTATACACCTCTATCAGGTCACCTCTCATCCTCCATCTCTCCAAGGAGAAAAGGTTAAATTCACTCAACCTATTCTCAAAGGACAAGCTCCCTGATCCAGGCCACATCCTTGTAAATCTCCTCTGCACCCTTTCTATTGTTTCCACATCCTTCCTGTAGTGAGGTGACCAGAACTGAGCACAGTACTCCAAGTGGGGTCTGACCAGGATCCTATACAGCTGTAACAGTTGATGAAGGCCAATGCACCATATGCCTTCTTAACCACAGAGTCAACCTGTGCAGCAGCTTTGAGTGTCCTATGGACTCTGACTCCAAGATCCCTCTGATCCTCCACACTGCCAAGAGTCTTACCATTAATACTATATTCTGCCATCATATTTGACCTACCAAAATGAACCCCCTCACACTTATCTATTAAAAAATTCATGCAACTTTCAAGTGATTTGGAATCAGTCAAGCGGCTAAAACAAAGTCTACACGCTACGCTACCCTTACGGAACTGAATTTTCACCAAAATTCAAGATACACTGTTAGAGGCAGTCATCAACATCAGTCATCCGATATCATTACTATCCGAGCATTAAAAGCTCAACATCCATATGGAAGGATAGTCATTAGGACCGCCTGACAAGCAGATGCCCAATGACACACGAAAATTCACAGATCATATTTTACCTGTTAACTCTCTACCAAAATCAATACATCTTGAAGCAGTCACCTCAGCATTTTCCAGTGAACACCAGTCCACAGTAGTGTTTTGTTTTAACCAATCACTTTTACCGCAATGGGACAAAACAATTGTTATGAATGGCCATTAACTACACATACTGGACTACGTACATTGACTTGGGACTTCGCAGCTTTTTCATACAAATACAAAACTGCCTGAACCTTGTAAACTTGGTGACAATAGATTCATTGTCTGATCAAAAGTCATCGGTTTAGTTGCATTACTTTCGCCCTACAAGCTACCCGACTAAAGCAAAATTTTAAAAAAAACTGTTGGAGGAACTCGTGGGTCGGGGAAAGGGAAAAGATCAGGCAACTTTTTGTAGAGGAAAATGAATGGTCGAGACCCTGCAGTTTCTCTAATTTCCATGCTTCCTGACCAAAGGAGCAATCTCCAGCATTTTTTTAAAATTATAGAATCGAACAAAGCTACCTTCATCGTTTCCTTCTGACATGAAACGGAATGCAGCCGAGCACGAGGGAGGAAGATAAACTCACCATTACTGAGCAATCGGGCGCAGTCCGCCCCAGGTACCTCTGAAGATCTCATCTCACCCTCATCCAAACACTTAGCAGAAACACGGCGGCTTCTCAGCGTCATTGTCGCCCCGCTCGCCACCAGCTTCCTGTCGAAAGTGGGGGGAAAGACACTTAAAATAACCGAAAGCAATGAATTGGAGGCCGGACAACTGAGCTCAACGTTGCAGCTGAAATAAGCTTACACCGAGCCACTTCACATCAAAACTTTTGCTTTCACCGTCAGACAAGTTAGTGAAGGATGTTCCCTAGAGCATTATGTCTAATCCAAAACAAGTAACACGTTAACTAGTAACATCTCGAAAATTTAAACGGGTCAGAGGTCAGTTTTTAAAAGAGGTTCCATGAGTCAGATGGCTCAATAGGGCATTATTTGAGACGGAAATTGGTAAAGAGGGAAGAAAACAGCTACTGGGCCAGGTTCCCGTCGTCGGGCCATTTTCCCTACATACGAGGAGTCTGGTCCATGGATTCAGAAGGTATAACACGTGATCTGGAGCCAGCGTACATTGGGATGGAAGGGAGAGAAGTTAGGAACAGGAAGGGATACAGCACCTGAAACCGGCAACAATTGCCCGGCTCCTCGTTTGGCCCGGTACGAACGCCCGCCACGCACAGAGCCCGTAAGCAAGGAGAGGAGCGGGCGGCCTCGCAAGGTTACTCGGGCTGTTCGCCGTCTGCTGCCGCCGCCGCCGCCGATACTATGTAGCTGTTCCCGGTGTCGGCGCTCCGACAGGACATGACTCACGGCGTCTGTGTGCCGACGCAGAGACGCTCAGAAACGAGATTGCGCGGGGTGGAGATCAATCTGGTGTTTCTCCGTGTCCGCTAGTAACCCCGTCTCAGCACGGGGTTTGCACCTTTGTTTAATCGCGTCCTTCATTGTCTGTCGGGTGCGAACAGCGCGGAGAAGGATACAAAAGAATAACTTAAAAACTGGTATTAATACAAAGTGTCCTATCGGCATAATTATTATATTTGTTCCTAAATAATTTTATATATTTAACAGCGGACACGGTTTCGTGTGGGGAAAATGCCATTAAATCATTCGATCAATCGCATTTTGCCTTTACCCCTGAAAGTTTACTCCATTTTTGTTGTTTGTCTATAAACAACTAGACTTGTTGGGTATATTTTTTTTATTTAGTGATACAGCACGGAGTAGGCCTTTTCACCTCAACAATCCCCGACAACCCCGATTTAAGCCTAACTTAATCATGGGACAATTTACAACGACTATTTAATTAATCTACCCGGTGAGTCTTTGGGAGGAAACCGGAGCACCCAGTGAAACCCCACACGTATAAATGAAGTCGCTGGTTTGAATTCTAATGCCCCGCAGCGGAGCGGCCGGCACAAAGCTACCATAGCGCCCCCTCAATTCTTTCATAATTTTTGGTGGGACGTAGACAGCATTTTTCCCCGAGTTTCACCTCAGAGATTCACAGTATGTGGATATCGCTGCCAAGACCAATAATTACCCTCTGCAGTGTGTTCCATTCGCTTAAAACACGGTGTTAAAAAAATTCCACTTGTGACACTCCCGCTTTAATTTCCTTCAATCACTTAAAATCATGTTCTTTCCTTTTGGCCATTACCACCCAGGGAAAAAGGTGCTGGCTCCCCACACTATCTGCACCGCTATCAAGTCTCCTCTCTTCTGGGTGAAGGAGGATGAGAAAAGCCCTAGTTTTTTTTTCAACCTTTCCTTATTGGACATGTTCTCTAATCCGGGCAGGATCCAAGTAAAACTCCTCTGCACTCTGTCTAAAGCTTTCCTGCTAGAATGAGGTGACCAGAAACGAACACAATATTGTAAGCTTGGTGCAACCAGAATTTTATAGAGCTGTAACAGTTGTCAGAAACGAGCCACGCTCCCGAATAATGGCTTCGAGACAAATTCAAGGAAACAAAGTTTATTAACAGTTCTGCAGAGCTGGGTGCCTTCAGAGAAGGGAACCCTGAACCTTACAGGACAGCAGGTTTTATCCTTCTTCCTTACCCCTCCCCTCCCTGACTCGGGAGGTACACAGTGTTTTCCCATTCCATATTTGGAGTTGTTTTTTTACACATTTCTGTAAAACAATAGTCCATATCTCAGGACTTCAATGATTCCACAAACAGTTAATCTTGTCAGGGCTTCTGCATTCATAATTAAATCACATTTGTTTTCTGACTTTAACCCCGACCTCTTTCAGAAACGCACATCTTAATTTACTTCGACTCTCACAATTCCACCCTTTTTCTTTTTAAGATGTGCGTAGCAGCTAGCATTTCTCCTCTTTCCAGGGGGCCCACCGTCCTTCCTCCACCCCCCGTGGAGGGTCAACTTTCTTCTTTAATAGCATAAGTTTTAGCTCGTTTGTCCCATGTTGGGATATCGCTACTGCCTGGAGCTGGAATATACTGCGCCTGATCAGTGTTCGTATACAAGGAATCACACGGCAAAAGTAAGAGAATCATTAGACCCCCGCCTGCTACTAGGAGAGCGGTGCGCCACCAACTACCTCCCAGTAGCCCGTCTAGCCAACTCATGTTCCCCAGGGATCTCCAGGTTTGTACTGGCACGTGGGCCAGTTTCCGAATTTTGTCGGATATTTTTAACACGGCCTTTCCACTGTCGTCTATCTTAAGGCAACAGTTTGTAAGATTGAACTTCCCACATACCCCGCCTTCAGAGGCCAATAGGTAATCCACAGCCAGCCTGTTCTGGTGTATTGCTGTTCGCATCTGACTCTGCTGTTTTGCCAACAGCTCCAATGCCAGTGCCGTTTGATTGGTTATCACTTCCACCACCGCCTGCAGTCTAATAATTCGGTTTAACATATAGATCGGTGTACGATATCCCCATGACCCATCCTGGGCCCAGGTTGCTGGTCCATAGTATTTAATGATGCAAGCTGGTGGCCATTTATCACCCCACTCACCCATCTTTATCTCCTTGAGTAGCCCTTATTATAAACTTGGTAATAAGGTTTACTATTCTCCCAACATTCTTCTCTCTTACTTAGATCATAGCATTGATCATTCACATGCGAGTGGGACACAAATGATCCTGGGAACACCCTCTGCCCCACTCTTACCACGGTTCTGCACTTGTCACATTTCCCTTCAATTTCCCCGACATATAGAATCAAATATATTACAGTCAATAATGTTAAAGTCCACATAGAGTTCATTTTTGCTTCCTTTTTAGCTTCACCACCAACGGTTCTTCACCGGGAACACAGGTCCACTCAGTGCGGCTTTCGGGCTTCACCGGTCCTTTTACCCTGGATGCGTGTGTCCACCCTTTTTCTTTTGTCCGTACAGCCGCCTCTGTTGTTAGCAGGACCTGGAAAGGGCCTTTCCACTGTGGCTGTAACTTCTCCGGCTTCCAGGTCCCTACCAGAACCCAATCTCCAGGCACGATCCGATGTAAAGCAAAGTCGAGCGGCGGAGTCTGGGCCAAGAGACCCTTTTTCCGCAGTTCTGCAAAGGAATGGGACAAGGCCAGTAAATTGTTCTTTACAAATAAATCACCCCCCTGTAGTGTGGGATACCCCTCTATTTTATTCCAATATGGCAGTCCAAAGAGCATCTCATAAGGAGATACTCCTATGTCCTTCCGGGGCGCTGTACGTATTCTCAGGAGAGCGATCGGCAAACACTTGGTCCATGGTAGCTTGGTTTCCAACATCAACTTGGTTAGCTGTGCCTTCAGGGTGCTGTTCATTTGTTCTAGTCTTCCCGAACTCTGGGGATGCCACGGGGTATGGTACTTCCATTCGATATCAAGTGCATCGCAAATTAACTGGTGCATCTTGGAGGCGAAGTGTGTCCCCCGGTCAGAGTCTATGGACCCCACGATTCCATATCTGGGGATTATGTTCTCAAGTAGTATTCGAGCTACTGTGGGCGCATCTGCCTTAGTAGTTGGGTATGCTTCCACCCAGCGTGTAAAGTGATCCACGATTACCAATAAGTATTTCCATCTCTGCACTTGGGGCAGCTCGGTGAAGTCGATTTGGATCCTATGGAAGGGTCTCATGGCCAGGGGCTGGCTGCCTCTTGGGATGGATCGCATCACTTTCTTGTTTATTCGCTGGCACGTTGGACATCCAGTTACCTCTTGTTGAGCCAAAGTGTAGATTCCCTTGCATGCATATTCCCTAAGTACCGTGTCACACATTGCCTGCGCTCCCCAGTGGGTCTGTTGGTGCAGTTGTTGGAGTATGTTGCGGGTCACTTCCTTATTTAGCACCTGTCTTCCATCGGGGATTCTCCATTTACCATCAGCGTCTTTCCGGGCTCCTAGTTGGTTCATGTTGTCAATCTCCATTTGAGTAAACACAGGCAGTTTAGTAAGTCCTTCTCTCACTGGTATCAAAGTCAGGAGTTGCACCGGTTCTTCAACTGCTGCCCGTTTGGCCTCCTCGTCCGCCAGACGGTTCCCCACAGCATCAGGTGTCGATCTTTTTTGGTGTCCGGGTACATGCACTACCGCAATTTCAGTCGGTAAGGCCAGGGCTTCCAATGTCATACTTATCATTTGTTCATGTGCCAGTCCTTTTCCCCTGGCCGTTATCAGTCCTCTTTCTTTCCATATCTTCCCAAATGTATGTACTATCCCATAGGCGTATTTGGAGTCAGTGTATACAGTTCCGACTCTCTTTACCAATATTATCAGAGCCCTTTGGAGCGCGTATAACTCACAGGACTGAGCCGACCATGAAGGTTGTGTCACACCCTTGGGGACCTAATTTCAAGTTTACCAGGGGTTCCTGCCGATGATTTTTCCCCAAGGGGTGGAACCCCCGACCTCCCTAGTCTTCATCTTCCATCATGGCATACGAGCGCACTTCCCGTCGGTATCTGGGGCACTCGCGCCTGAAGTGTCCCTCTTCGTTGCAGTGAAAACATCTTAAAGCCTTCCTTAGCCCTCCTCCTTGCTCCTGGCTACTACCTCGATCCAACCATGGTCCCTGTCTCTCTCTACTATCTGCGGTTACTTGTCGCACTGTCTGGACCATTATCCTTGCCGTCTTCTTTTGTTTCTCTTCGTCCCTTCTGACAAAGACCTTCTGAGCCTCACGGAGTAATTCACTCAAGGGCTTGCTGTTCCAATCTTCCATTTTCTCCAGCTTTTTCCTAATGTCCGGCCAGGCTTTGGACACAAGCTCTACTCGAATTAGTTGTTGTCCCACCTCTGTCTCTGGGTCTACTCCTACGTATTGTTGCATATTTTTCTGAATCCTATCCAGGAAATCTGACGGGGTTTCCTCGGGATTTTGGTGACTTCCAAAGGCCTTAGTGAAGTTGTATCCCTTTGGCACAGCCTGTCGTATCCCTTTTATCATGTATTCGCGTACATATCGCATATTCCTCCTTCCGTCCTCCGATTGCTTATCCCATTGTGGGTCTACTAATGGGAATTTTTGTTCACCTGGTCCATCCTGGGGCTTCTCCCTTTCCCAGACTGCTATTGCAGCTTGTCTTATCATTTGCCTTTCTTGTGCGGAGAATAGGGTCCCCATTATTGAGTACATTTCATCCCAGGTGTAGGTATTTGGTCCCAGGAATTGGTCCGATTGTTCCGCAAGGCCCATAGGATCTTCTAACAGATTTTTCATCTCTTTCTTAAAGGTCCGTACCTCTGTACTCGTCAGGGGAACATTTACGTAACCTGTTCCCCCTTGTGCCCCTCCCATTGGGACTTCTCGGAGGGGACACATTTTTGTTTCTTCGTCCTCTTTCTTCATCTCTTTGTTTTCTTTCCTTTTCCTCTCTGCCCTAGTCTCTCTTTTGTTTTCTTGGTCAGATTTTTGCCCTACCTCCTCTACTTCGTCATCACCTTGCTCGATGCCGACTCTCCTCCCTACTGCCGCCATATTATCTTCTCCCTCTGCTCCCATAACGGGTGCCGCTGGAGGCACCGGAGGTATGTATGGAGGCGGTAAATTATCCAATACCTCCCACTTACTTCTTCTTTTATCTTCCTCTGCTCTGGTTTCCATCTTAAAGCTTTTCGTGGTCGCTCGGGGGCCGGGCATCCAGCAAAAAGCATAATCGATTTCTTCTTGTTTTACGTTAGGTTTTGAGTTTACGTATATATTTAGAGCCTGTTCGACCCAATCTTCATTGGATCCAAGTCTCAGCCACCAAACGGCTGTCCCTTGGATTGGTTGGCGGGACCACAATTCACAGTACTGTATCATCCTTTCCTTTGATTTTCCCTTTAACCTCCCACTTCCCCAGTCGTCAAACATGCGACCTAAGGGACTATCAGGAGGGACCCCGGGGTATTTTTCAGCGCTTTCTCTAGGTGTTCCCTTTTGTTTTCTCCCCTTTGATCCTGCTCCCCCCATTTTCGAAGACTTGCCCGGTTCCAATCCACCCGTACTTAGACAACCTTTGCCTTGTCTATCCCGTACAGGAATTTAATTTGGTCGCAGCCTAGCTTAGGGGCTGCTCCTTTCCAATTCCGGAACCCTTTTTCGAGGACTTAAGTGATTCCCCTTCCACCCGTACTTAGACAACCTTTGCCTTGTCTATCCCATACAGGAATTTAATTTGGTCGCAGCCTACTTTAGGGCTGCTCCTTTCCAATTCCGGAACCCTTTGTCCCCGCGATCGCCCAGTAAGACCAAAGTCATCCTACCTGGGTCCTGTGCACAGAAATTACTCGATCGCTTACTGTCTCAACTGCCTCGACAACCCCTCTTTGTTTCCTTGAGTCCGCCGGATATCACTCGCTCAAGCCGCGCGGGGCGACAAGCAAGGAATCAGGGACTGCCGAACTCGGCAGGGTGCACCTTCTCCAATGTCCTTCCTTGCCCCCCTCACGGCTGGAGTGTGGATCCCGGACGAGCCCCCAAGTTGTCAGAAATACAACTTCCCGAATAATGGCTTCAAGACAAATTCAAGGAAACAAAGTTTATTAACAGTTCTGCAGAGCTGGGTGCCTTCAGAGAAGGGAACCCTGAACCTTACAGGGCAGCAGGTTTTATCCTTCTTCCTTACCCCTCCCCTCCCTGACTCGGGAGGTACACAGTGTTTTCCCATTCCATATTTGGAGTTGTTTTTTTACACATTTCTGTAAAACAATAGTCCATATCTCAGGACTTCAATGATTCCACAAACAGTTAATCTTGTCAGGGCTTCTGCATTCATAATTAAATCACATTTGTTTTCTGACTTTAACCCCAACCTCTTTCAGAAACGCACATCTTAATTTACTTCGACTCTCACACATTACCTCTCTACTCTTCAATTCAAACCCATGACTAACAAAGGTCAACACAACATACACCTTCTTAACCATCCTATCAACTTCCATGGCAGCTTTGAGGGTCTATGGATTTGGACCTCAAAATCTGTCTCTTTCCATTAACTTTGTATTCTGCCATCAATTTGTACTTTATATTTCTTTCCTTAAGTTTTTTGATGTTTTCTTTCTTCTGGCCAATTGGCAGGGGTGGAGTGGTGGGTTGATGATATTGTCACTGTTCTTTTCTGCGAGTTGGGTTTGGGAACTGTTGTTGTTGCTTTTCTTCGAGTCGGGATCGTGGATTATTTTTTTTCTCTCTGTGAGTGAGGGGGTCAGATGTTATTGTTGCTGTTTTTTTCTGCAGGTGAGTGGGTTGGGATTGTTACTGTCATGGGGGGGTTGATGCTATTGTCGCTGCTTTTCTGTGGGAGGGATTTTGGATTTGTTTCATGCAGGGAGGAGTTGATGTCTTTTTCATCAACTCTATGGTCTTTATTTATTTCATGGCTATCTGGAGAAGACAAATAGCAGAGTTGTATTGTACGTGCATACTTTGACAATAAAAATGAACCTTTTAAGCTTGACCTTCCAAAGTGCATTTCTTCACACCTATCCAGATGGAATTCCATCTGTTGCTTCTCGGACCAGCTCAGCATCCTGCAATGTCCTACCATAACCTTCCATACTACCCACAACTCCACCAACCTCGTGTCATCTGCAAACTTCCTCAGCTAAGTTACTTATTAAAAAATTGCAAAGAGCAGTTCCCCATGGAACACCACTAGTTATGGATCAACAGGCAGAATATATTTGTTAAGGTTCTCTTCTGTCTCCTCCAACTACGGGCACACATTTCCCACCTTTTATCCCTGAGAAGTCCTACCTTCATTCTCATCAATTCTTCACGTTTTAAATGCCTTGGGGTTTTTTCTAATCCTACTCACCAAGGCTTTTTCTTGCCTCCTCTCACTCTCATAGAAGGAGAAAATTAGGGGTTTGGGAAGTGTATTTGAAGACAGCAGAGTAAGTGGGAGTCATGGAGCCTCACAGCACAAAAACAGACCATTTGATCCATCACAATCATGCCAACCATAGTATTAGCACAACTTACCAGCTCTTGGCTTGCAGCTTTTGAATGTATGGTAACTAAAGTGCTTGTTTCATCCCCTCTTCATCACTGCCAGTGTCTCTGCTTCCTGTGCTCTCAGGCAGTGTAATCTGATAAGGGGAGAGTTTCCCTCAGTCTGTAGTATATATCCTTTATGATTTTATTTATCTCAATATGTCCCCTCTTAACCCCATGTCCATCAAAGGGAAACAAACTTAGCCTCTACAATCTCTCCTTATCTCAAATAATAACAAAGCAGCCTACAGAGAAGAAGTCATCACCCTGACACAGTGGTGTCAAGAAAACAATTTCTCCCTCAATGTTGCAAAAACAAAGGGGCTGGTTGTGGGCTACAGGTGGAACAGAGACAGGCACACTCTGATCGACATCAATGGATCTAGGTTGAGAGGATGAACAGCTTTAAGTTCCTCGGCATACACATCACTGAGGATCTCACTTGGTCTGTACACACCGGCTGTGTGGTGAGGAAAGCACAACAGCGCCTCTTTCACCTCAGACAGTTGAAGAAGTTTGGCATGAGTCCTCAAATCCTAAGGACTTTCTACAAGGGAACAATTGAGAGCATCCTGACTGGCTGCATCACTGCCTGGTATGGGAACTCTACTTCCCTCAATCGCAGGACTCTGCAGAGAGTAGTGTGGACAGCCCAGCTCATCTGTAGATATGAACTTCCCACTATTCAGGACATTTACAGTGACAAGTGTGTAAAAAGGATCACTGGGGACCTGAGACACTCCAACCACAAACTGTTCCAGCTCCTACCTTCTGGGAAAAAGTACCACAGCATTAAAGCCAGGACCAACAGTCTCCGGGACAGCTTCTTCCACCAGGCCATCAGACTGATTAATTCATGCTGACACAACCATATTTCTAAACTATATTGACTTCTGTTATATATCTTACTGTACATGCTATTTAGTACAAATTACAATAATTTGCTCATTCAGACAGAGACGTAATGTCAGGATTTTTACTCATGCATGTGAAGGATGTAAGAAATAAAGTTAGTTCAATTCATAACTGAAATGCTGTATCACAGGTAACATCATGGTGTATATCGAGCACTATGACACCCTTCCTATTGTGTGGCATGCAATATGCCACTGAGTTCTTACCAATGTTTTAAAAAGTTGGAAATAGTTTCCCTGCCCTTGTATTCAATGCCCTGATTAATGAAGCAATAAAAAAGTCCTGATGCAGGGTTTTGATCCAAAATGTAGACAATTCCTTCCCCAACAGATGTTGCTCGAGTTGCTAAATTCTTCCAGCAGATTGATTGTTTCTTCATGTTCCAGCATCTGTAGTCTCTTGTATCTAAAGTTCAGGAAGGCCAGTATCCCATGTCCCTTCTCAAACCACGTAATCTGCTGCCATCGAAGATTTGTGGCCTGCAATGCACATTGTATCTGGTATAAACTGATTGCAGTAATATTACAGTGCTGACTGATGTATCAATTAAATGGGCTCTCTAATCCCAAATAGCATGAAGTTTCTAGACTATCTAAGATGGACTCAATCAGTCAAGCAGAAAGTATTCCTTCAGATTCATATGACCTATAGATAGTAGAAAGGCTTTGCACAGTGAGGTGTCTGGCTTGCTGCAGAATGTCCACCTTCTGATCCTTTTCTAATGGTGTAATACTTAGGTGGATGTTTCACTTAAGTTTCAGAGCAAAGGTAGTTGGCCAGGATGTACACGGCAGTGACTGTGTTGATGCCACGAAACACTAGAATAGATATACTTCAAGTTGGGTGTGTTATTGCCTGCCGTGTGTTCAGTTTGTATGTGATATAGCACATCACCCAAGTGTGAATACTTTCCTAGCCTTGTTGAATGCAAGCAAAGATTGCGTTGTTATTTGTGCAGAACTGGAAATAGACTAAACACCATACCTCATCAACAACTATTCTCTAATTTTGATGTGATGGAAGGAAAGAGCTAAAGATATTTGGGTCAAAGGAGAATGCACTCTGGAACTTGTGCTTGAAATAATTAGATGACAACCATTTCCACCCCCCCTCCCCAATAGTATATGTAATACCAGCCAGCTGAGCATTCCTTCCCTTATCCCTGATGATTAGTTTTGCTTGGGTTCCTTGACACTGTACTCAATTAAATGCTGCTTTGAAATTAGGGGCAGTAAATTTTGCCTCACCACTGGTACTTGTCATTTCTCAGTGTTTGGAGCAGGTGATAGAGAGGTGAGAAGCTACGTGTTTGTGGTTGAACCCTAACAAAACATCGGTGAGCTGACCAGTGCAATAAATGTCACTTCATAGCACTGTTGATGGCAGCTTCCATGAATTTGCTGGCAATCGGGGAAAAGGACACACTAAAAACATCAGAAATAGAAACAGGAGCTCCACATTCCAGTCTGCTGCCCGGATTTCTTAACCAAAAATCGCTGTTTCAGCTTGAAGCATATTAAATAATTCAGGTTCCAGCATTGTTAGAGAATTCCAAAGATTCACATCACCTGAAATAAATGCTCCTCCCTCTCCCAAATGGGTAACCATTTATTCTGAAATTATATTCTCATGTTATGGATTTCCTCACAAAGGAAAATAACTTCCTTATACAAGATTCTGGGAAGCCTTGAAATGTCAGGGGACAGATAGAATGACATCTGGCAGGTTACAGGTCTTGTTTTTTACAGGCAAGATGTGTACTACTCCTGCAGTCTCTTCCACAGATGGAGCAGGCATAACCCATAGGAAGATAGGTATTATGAGAGTTGCTCTTCTCCTCCCATCAATTAAGCAGTGTTCTTATGTGCTCCTAGCATATGGCCTCACGGTTCTCAATGCTATCCCAAATGCTCTTTCTTCATATGAGCAGTCATGGGATTTTTTTTTAAATGGTGGGGATGTTGCTTTTCTTCAAGGAAGCTCTGACCACATTCTTAAATCTCATCTCTGCCTGCTTGGAGATCTCTTCCCACTGAGAGAGCTCAGTACAGAGTACCTGATTTGTGAGTCAGGTTCCAGGCAACCAAACTATGTGCAACACACACAAAATACAGCGGGTACTCAGCAGGTCAGACAGTATCTATGGAGGAAAATAAATAGTCGATGTTTTGGGTCAGGACACTTGGTTACACCTGAAACATCAACAGTTTTATTTCCCTCCACTGATGCTGCCTGACCTGCTAAGTAATCCAACATTTTGCTTGTGTTGCTCAAGAATTTCAGCATCTGCAGAATCATTTGTGCCTCTGGTGAGTAAAGTATTTATCCAACATGGCCAACAATTGTAACAAGGGCCTGAATGCTGCAGGTGTTAGTCTGGAGGGAACATGTTGGTTCACCAGGATGTATCTGACCAATTTTCTACATTGTCAGATGGATGTCAATGTTGCAATGGAATTGGAAGGACTGAGCTCAAGGCTTGGTTTCTCTGGGATGCATTCTCAGTACAAAATACGATCTTGACAGGGCTCACAGCCTTTTCTGTGACAAGTAAAATTAACATTTCTTTATAGCACGTGGAGTGATTAACTGTGAAGTGGGCACCTTAGAAGGAGATGGATTGTACTGAAAGTAGTTTGGAAGCACTTAACACTTGTTATTTGCGTGATGGTGTTAGAATCTGCCATCATTGTGGAGAGAGAGATGTTGATGGAGTTCCTTCCTCATAAATTGTTTGAATCTCTACTGCTGTTCATGACTGAATATGGCAAGGCTGCAGACTGATCAATTTGCTCGGTCTGTAGATCGGTGCTTCGACTACTGATCATCCAGTTGGTCCTTGTTTGGCTTCACTGTATTAACAACTCATTCTTAATCCACATGTTGCTGCTCCTGATCTGCTCAACTAGAGTTTTCATTGAACTAACATTAGCCTCCAGGAACTGAGATACTTAAAAGCTTCAGTGTGTGTGTGTGTTGTGATGAACTTCATGTTTTACAACAAGACTGCAAAGAAATATCTTTTTGAAGACCATGACATCTACGTCCTCAGGTGGCTAAGGAAATTTGACACATTTCCTTTGACTCTTATCAATTGTTATCAATGCACCATAGAGAGCATCCTATCCAGTTGCATCACTGGCAACTGCTCTGCCTGTGACTGCAAGAAACTGCAAGGACTTGTGGATACAGCTCAGAATAGAAGGGAAACCAGCCTTCCCTCCATGGACTCCTATCTACACTTTCTGCTGCATTGGTCTATAAGGAGTTTGTACATTCTCCCCGTCGGGTGCTCCAGCTTCCTTCCACGGTCCAAAGACATACCAGTTAGTCGGTTAATTGGTCATTGTAAATTGTTCTGTGATTAGGCTGTGTTAAGGAAGTGGGTTGCTGGGAGGCACAACCCAGTTGGGCTGGAAGGGCCTGTTCCACGCAAACAAATAATAAACAAACAAATAAATATAAAAAGTGTCTATAAAGAAGTATTCAACCCTCCCCTTAAAAGTTTTCATGTTTTACAACAGTGAATCACAGTGGATTTAATTTGACTTTTTTGAAACTGATCAACAGAAAAAGGCTCTTTCGTGTCAAAGAGAAAACAGATCCCTACAAAATGATTTAAATTAATTACAAATATAAAACACAAAATAACTAATTGCATAAGTATTCACCCCTTCAAATCAGTATTTGGTAGAGGCACTTTTGGCAGCAATTACAGCCTTGAGTCTGTATGGATTGGTCTCTTAACAGCTTTGCACATCTGAATACTGCAATTTTTCCCCATTCTTCTTTACAGAACTGCTCAAGCTCTGTCAGATTACATGGGGGTCATGAATGAACAGCCCTTTTCAAGTCCAGCAACAAATTCTCAGTTGGATTGATGTCTGGACTCTCATTTGGATGAATAAAGTATCTATCTATCTATCTATCTATCTAACTTTGCTGTTTTAAAGCCATTTCTGTGTAGCTTTAGTTTTATGCTTGGGGTCATTGTCCTGCTGGAAAACAAATCATCTCCCAAGGCGCAGTTCTCTTTCAGATGGCATCATTTTACCCTCCACAAGCCTTCCAGGGCCTGCTGCATTGAAACATCTCCACAGCATGATGCAGTCACCACCATGCTTCACAGTAGGGATGGTGCGCAGTGTTTGACTTATGCCAAATATAATATTTCTTCTGATGGCCAAAAAGCTCAATTTTGGTTTAATCAGACCATGGAACCTTCTTCTGTCTGACTTCAGAGTCTCCCACATGCCTTCTGGCAAACTCTAGCCGAGATTTCATGTGAGTTTTTTTCGACAGTGGGGAGCCTCTTTGCCACTCTCTCATAAAACTGTGACTGGTGAAGCACTCAGGCAGCAGTTGTTGTATGCGCAATCTCTCCCATTTCAGCCACTGAAGCTTTTAACTCCCTCAGTGCTGTCATAGGTGTCTTGATGGCCTTCCTCTCTAGTCCCCTTCTTGCTCGTCACTCAGTTTTTGAGGATGGTCTGCTTTAGACAAATTTACAGCTGTGCCATATTCTTTCCATTTCTTGATGATTGGTTGAAGTGTACTCCAAGGATATTCAATGACTTGGAAATTTTCTTGTATCCAGCCCCTTGTGTTTTTCAATAACCTTTACATGGAGTTGCTTGGAGTGTTTTTGTCTTCATGGTGTAGTTTTTGCTAGGATACTGACTCACCAGCAGTTGGACCTTCTCTCTCTCTCTCTCCGTCTTGTTTTACGGCGGTTGGCACCCAGCTTAATGGTGCATTACCGCCACCTTCTGCTCCGGAGTGTGCGATAGACTCACATTCTAAATCCCTTCACCCAATCGCGCGCACACACACATACCCTAACCTACTCTTTATCCTTCCATCTTTGGCCATCCTAGTACCCTATTTCTGTTTATCCATCATATCCTATAAGAAAAACCCTGTACCCCTTAAAAAAGCTAAAAATACCCTAACCTGTGCTCTCTCACCCATGCCCAGCAACCCTTTTAATGTGAATTCCTGCACCCCCAATTCCCTTAGATTAATTCTCATCATCTCTCTCTGGATCCCCTACTTTCTGCAACTCAGAACTACATGTTCTACTGACTCCTCTTCCTGACATTCCTCACACAATCCTGTCTGGTGTTTCCCTATCAATTTCAATGTTTGGTTTAGTGCACAGTGCCCCAGCCTTAACCTTGTCCACACAATTTCCACTCTTCCGTATCTACTACCTACCCTAGTACCTGCAACACTCTTTTGTATTTGATATAAATGCCTCCCTTTCCCCTCCCTGTCCCATCTTTCTTGCCACATTTGGTTGATTTTTTTCCCAGATTACACACTTAACTTCTGCTTTACTGATACTAATGTGTACTATATTTTCTTTCTTTAATGCCTTCTTTGCCAACTCAGCCCAATCCCTTCTATCTCCCCCCATCCTCTTAATCATTCCCCATACCTCTCCCACAGGCATTGTTCTTCCTATTTTATCGCAAAAACTCCTCCAACTTGCCCTTTTAGCTTGACGTATAGTTCTTCTCACCACTGCCTGTGCCTTCTTATATTGAATCAAATGCTGCATATTATGGGCTCTTTTAACTAGCCTGAATGCTCTATTTCTGTTTTTAACAGCCTGACAACATTCCTCTGTCCACTATGGTACCTGTTTTCTATTCATCTTATTTTTACTCCTGGGTATAGATCCTTCTGCTGCCATAATAATTGCTGAAGTCACCTGACTGTTTAATTCATCTATATCTCCAGAAATGTCAATCTTTGTCAATGTTTCTTCACTTAACTTCTGGAACTTACCCCAATCTGCTTTTCCAAACACCCACTTTGGGATTCCACCACCTGGTCTTACTTCAACTCTTTCACCCACTGAACATAAAACTGGATAGTGATCGCTGCCTACTGTTGAAGCAGTCCAAACTCCCCAGTTACTAATGCCAGCCAAGATATTAGACACTAACATAATATCTAATATCGACTCAGTTCCTGTTGTTATGTTTATCCTTGTTCCTCTACCATCATTCATACACACCAAATCCCTTTCTTCCATCAAATCTTCAATTACCTTTCCATTTGAATCTGTAATCGGATCCCCCCCATATTGTGCTGTGAGCATTGAAATCTGCACACCACACTACTTTATGTCTGTTTTGTCCTTGTATCCTTAGTAGGCTGTCCAAATCTAACCTTTTACATGGATTGTAGTAGTTAATTATAACCACTCCCTCCCCTCTCTGCCACATTTCCACCACTATGTATTCCTGATCGTCTCCTTTTTCCAGTACTCTACATTGTATACCTTGCTTGATTAACATAGCACAACCCCCTCCTCCCCCTAGATTTCTATCTTTCCTTATCATTGTATACCCATATACTACAAAGTCTAAAGCTGGTTTCAACCAAGTTTCCTGAATACACACTGCATCCGGTTTTACAACCATTTCCTTAATAAAGTGCTTGAACTCCTGGCCATTGGCCAGTAAACTCCTTGCATTCCATTGCAAAAGAATCACCATAATGAGTATTAACCAACCTATGATACTTCCTGGCTTGACTGATTAGTGAGGTTCTCCCTCACTTCTTCCCATGTCAGTCCTACTAACCCTAAATGGTTTACTGCTGCTTTGACCATCAGCTGAATTTTGTAACTTTTTGGTCTTTACCTCAGCCGTACCATTAATCACTCCTGCAATGAATGTTACTAGAGCTTTTTTTCTACATAAATCATGTCATTTGTTCTTTGCTGCATCTCTCACATCCCTATTGCTCCCTGTTCATTAGGAGCATTATTCTGTTCTCTTGACATTCATACAGCTTCTGCATAAGTGATCTTTCTTTTCACTCTTATTTCTTGAATTTTATTCTCCCGTCTCATAACCTCACACCCACTATACGCCACATTATGAGCTCCTCCACAATTACAGCATTTTGGTTGCACTCCTGTTCCGCACTTTCCATATTCATGATCATCCCCACATCTAGCACATCTCCTCTGCCTTTTACAGTTTTTAGCTATGTGTCCAAACCTTTGACAATTATAGCACCTCAATGACTTTGGTACATATACCCTTACTGGGTAACTCATGAAACCCAGGAACACTTTCCTTGGCACTCTTTCTTCTTCAAATTCAATTAATACTGTTTCACATTCCTTTTTCACTCCCTCCTTTGTTGTTTTCAGTCTTAGAACATCAATTATTTTTCCCCCTTTGATATTCCTCTTTAACTCCTCCATGTTTATACTCATTGGTACACCCGTGATCACTCCTTTACAACCACCATTTTGTGCTCCCACCCTCCCTGTATATTCCACCTTGCATTTTCCTATCTCTTTTAGCTTGAGTGCTTTCTCAAGTTGTTCCTCATTCGCACATCTTACCAATAGATTGTCATCATTAAGGACTTTTGCAAATACTATTTCCACTATCTTATTTACCAGAGTTGTTGTTAGTACAAACGGGTTAATTTTCTTCATGTGTCCTTGCGCCTTCTCATTAAACCTAATTATGACAACACCTCCTCTCTGAACTTGTTCATCTTCCTCACTTTCAGAACTCTCTCCACTGTCATTTCTTATTCTTTTATTCCCTTTGTCTCAGTTTTCATTCATCCATCCCCTCACTATCTCTTCATTCCCTTTATTTCACCCTTCACAATAATCCATTTCTCCCCAGCTGCCTACCTCTGATCCCAAATCCCTATCCCACTCCTTCTCCACTCTCCTTCCCTCAACCCCTCCTCTCACCTTGTCCGCCATCACCGGACCCGGGCAACCCCCTCCCAGCAATTCCCACTCCTTCCCCACTCTCTTTCCCTCAACAAGTTCCAAACCACATTCACGCATGCACCAGTGAGCCTATCCTATCAGCCCCCAGTTGGACCTTTCAGACACAGGTGTATTTTCACTGCAATAAATTGAAATACCTTATCTGCAGAAAGGTGATCTCCATTTAACTAATTATGTGACTTGTAAAACCAATTGGCTGCACCAGTGATGATTTGGTGTGTACTCCTCTAAGTTGGTGGAGTTGCCATCGGTTGCAGCCTCCCTGAACATGTGCCAGTCAGTGTTCTCAAAGCAGTCTTGAAGATCAGAGATGGCTCCTGCTGGCCAGGTTTTCACCTGCTTCTGAACTGGTCTGGAGCGCCTGACGAGCGGTCTGTATGCTGGGATTAGCATAACAGAGATGTGGTCTGAGTATCCAAGGTGGGGGCGGGGCTCTGCCCAGTACGCCTCGGGGATGTTTGTGTAAACCAGGTCCAACGTGTTCTCCCCCTTCATTGCAAAGTCCACGTACTGATGGAATTTGGGGAGCACTGACTTAAGGTTCGTGTGGTTAAAATCACCAGCGACAATAAACAGACCATCAGGGTGTGCGTTCTGCAGTTCGCTAATAGCCTCATACAGTTCACAGAGCGCCTCCTTAGCATTAGTGCTGGGGGAATGTAGACAGTTGCTAGGTATGCATGGTGAGGTAGTAAATTGGATTAGACATTGGCTCAATGGGAGAAGTCAGAGAGTGGTACTGGATGATTGTTTTTCTGAGTGGAGGCCTGTGACAAGTGGTGTGCCACAGGGATCAGTGCTGGGTCCATTGTTATTTGTCATCTATATCAATGATCTGGATGATAATGTGGTAAATTGGATAAGCAAATTTGCTGATGATACAAAGATTGGAGGTGTGGTGGACAGTAAAGAAGGTTTTCAAAGCTTGTAGAGGGATTTGGACCAGCTGGAAAAATGGGCTGAAAAATGGCAGATGGAGTTTAATACAGACAAGTGTGAGGTATTGCACTTTGGAAGAAAAAACCAAGGTAGAACATACAAGGTAAATGGTAGGGCACTGAGGAGTGCAGTAGAACAGAGGGATCCGGGAATACAGATACAAAATTCCCTAAAAGTGACGTCAAACAGGTAGATAGGATAGTAAAGAGAGCTTTTGGTACATTGGCCTTTATAAATAAAAGTATTGAGTATAAGAGTTGGAATGTTATGGTGAGGTTGTATAAGGCATTGGTGAGGCCGAATTTGGAGTATTGTGTGGAGTTTTGGTCACTGAATTACAGGAAGGATATTAATAAGGTTGAAAGAGTGCAGAGAAGGTTTATAAGGATGTTGCTGGGACTTGAGAAACTGAGTAACAGAGAAAGGTTGAATAGGTTAGGACTTTATTCCCTGGAGTGTAGAAGAATGAGGGGAGATTTCATAGAGGTGTATAAAATTATAATGGGTATAGATGAGTGCAGGCAGGCTTTTTCCACTCAGGCTAGGGGAGAAAAAAACCAGAGGACATGGGTGAAGGGGGAAAAGTTTAAAGGGAACATTGGGGGGGCTTCTTCACACAGAGAGTGGTGGGACTGTGGAATGAGCTGCCAGATGAAGTGGTAAATGCAGGCTCACTTTTAACATTTAAGGAAAAACTTGGACAGGTACATGGATGAGAGGTGTATGGAGGGATCTGGGCCAGGTGCAGGTCAGTGGGACTAGGCAGAAAAATGGTTCAGCACAGCCAAGAAGGACCAAAAGGCCTGTTTCTGTGCTGTAATGTTCTATGGTTCTATGGTATGCTGTGGTACACACCGAGCAGTGCAATTGAAACCAACATCAAGTGAGCTGTCAGTTTCACACAGATTAAGGAGAAGTGTTGAGAAGTTTTTGTTTCAATAATTGAAATATCCATTGGATGTGTAAGGGCAGAGTTCTGCAGTCTTGAATGTAAGTCAATTATCAAATTGAACCATCTTGATCTATACCATGTTAATTCTACCAGGTTGCATTGCCTTACTAAGTGCTTGTCCAAATACCTTTTAAACAATGTTATTGTATCTGCCTTTAACATCTCCTGTGGCAGTTCATTACAGATGAATACATCCACCCCACTTTGTGGTCAAGCCTACCCCACCCCCCCCCATCTTTTTTAAGTTTCTCTCCTCTCAGCTTAAATCTGTGTCCTCTGACTCCAGAGGAGTTGCCTTGGGAAAAAGATTCTTTTTATCCTACCTATGCCCCTTGTAATTTTTATGAATTTATATAAGGTCATCTCTTAGCCTCCTATGCATTCCAATGAGAATAAACCCAGTCTTTCCAAACTCTCCTTACAACTAGAGCTCACTAGTCCTGGAAACATCCTGGTGAATCCCTTTGTACTTTTTCTATTGCTAAAACGTCTTCCCTGTGGTATGGTGTTGTGAGCATGTGGTGAACTACATATACCTGTCTGGACACGCCCCCTGATGACTGCTCCTGTGGCTCCTCCCACAGACCCCTGTATAAAGGCGATGGAGGTCTGAGCCCGACCTCTCAGTCTCCAGGATGTAGTATGGTGGTCACTCACTGCTTGTTCCTTCTTCCAGTCAATAAAAGCCGATACCTCACTTTTACGTCTCAGAGTGAGTTATTGATGGTGCATCAGAGCATAACTGTGTAGAATTATGGCCATCACCAGGTTAAGGATACCCGTTATGGACAATGTGTATGTGAGCAAGCTTCCATAATATTGAATTCTAAAGTTCAATCTGTGTCCATACCTGTATATTTGTTTCTACAAATGGCAGAACTAGCTTCCTCTCTTTCACCACTTTTTAATCATTGTTCTCTCTTATCCATCTCATGTACTTTTTGATTACAATACCATGAAGGTATGTTACCGTTTCAAGTGATTTTTTGTATATTTTCCAATTTAAGGATCTGTAAAAATGGAGCCTGTTCCTTACGAGGGGTTGGCCTGTACTCCATTTACAGTCTAACCAATGTCTTGTGCAGCAGTAACATGTACTCACTGCCTCAGTCTATGAAGGCAAGCATACCAGAAGCATTCCTTACTACCCATTGTCATCAAGCAATGGACCTGCAGCCCAGAGTCTCTCTGTGTAATAATTCTGCTAATGTCCCTGTCATTTATTCTATAGTGCTTTTCAAAATTTAACTTCACAAAATACATTACTGCTCAATGGGTTAGCAAAGATGAATTTTGTTTGGTGTTTGATTAACTAATCACAGCCCATGTGGTACCATAAACCAGCAGAATCTGCTTGAATTGATCAGGAACGGAGAAAAAAACTCAGACAAGATTCCTAATCCTGATCATTTACAGGCACTAAAGTTAAAATGTTTGGAGAATAGCTGAAGGGTGGCCTATCATAACCATCTCATCTCCTCACTCTCATCATGATCAAATGGTCTGAAAATGCTCACACACATGGAATATGATGACTTCAGGGAAGGGAGAGCAGGCCCTCATATCCTGGGGAGCTGCACTTCATAGAACACTACAGCACAATACAGGCCCTTCAGCCCGCAAAGTTGTGCCAACCTTTTAACTTTAAGATCAGTCCAACCCTTCCCTCCTGAAAAACTCTCCATTTTTCTGTCATCCAGTTGCCTATCTATGAGTTTAATAAATGCCCCCAATGTATCTGACTCCACCACCACCCCGGCAAGGCATTCCATGCACTCAGTACTCTTTGTAAAGAGCTTCCCTCCGATATCCTTCCTATACCTTCCTCCAATCACCTTAAAATTCTGCCCTCTCATATTAGCCATTTCTGCCTTGAGGAAATGTCTCTGGCTATCCACTCTATCTATGCTCTTCTCATCTTGTACACCCCAAGTTGCAGAAGTTGTTCCTATCAGCTCTATCAGTTGCCCTTTCTAACTTTAAAAAAAATCATAATCTCTTATTTTTCAAATACTGTGACTGTAAATTTATAATGAGTAATGTCCCTCAAAATTTAACCTATAGAATCCATTCTCGTTAACCTACATTGCATTTCCTCAGTGTCCAATTTAACCTTCTGAAGGTGTGGTGTTTGGAGCTGCTCATGTGCCTCAGGTGTTGAAGTAAATTTCTACCCTACATTTATTGAGGCTAATGCTCCAGATTATTTTCTTTAACTGGCCATGAAACCCACCTCCCAAACATTTTATTATCATTTTTAAACTCTCTTGTTCCATTATTTTCAGATCAAAGATGGATAGTAAAATTGATGACAATATTGAGCTCCATTTCCCATTCCTAAGCTCAAGAACTTAACTCTTTTTGTCAGGAAGTGTTAGGAGATCCACGTGTAATTTTATTATTTTTCAATATTAATCTTAAAAAAAACCATGCTTGTGTTTGAACGTCAGAATCATTTTAAAACATACACTGTGTTTAGAGTTTTGGTTTTCAGTAAGCCAGAGACATTAGAGTTATACAGCACTTAACAGGCCCAACGTAACTAAGTTGCCAGTCTGAGCAAGTCCCATTCATCTGCATTTGGCCCATTTCACTCAAAGTTCAAACTTACTATCAAAGTATGTACACAATATACAACTTTGAGATTCATCTTCTTGTAGACACCTACTAAACAAAGTTACACTATTTTCTTCTTGGAAGTCCGTTGGGAATGACGGTGATGTCAGTGATGCCTCTGATGAGAGCAAAGCCCGAACTGGGAAGCACAGATGGGCCCGCAGGTCAGGCATGTTATGGCCACTGAAGAGTTGGGTCATCTCTTCTTGTGGTCCTGGCGCTTTTGATTGAAGTCCTTCAGCTGCTGCTCTTCAAATGTGCTGGTGCCTTTGCAGACTGCCAGGCAGTAGGCATTGTGGTCTTTGGCTGAGGCCTCCCAACCTCTCACAGGGGTATTGCATGCCTTCGAGGACGCGTTCACACAGTCTTTATAGCACTTTGTGGGGCCTCCTTGCTTTCTGGTGTCATGTGCCAGCTCAGAAAAGAATATCATCTTTAGAAGGTGGTTGTCTTCCGTCCAGACCACATATCCAACCCATCTTCAAGGAGCGATGCCACAAAAAGATGGCATCCACCATTAAGGACCCCCATCAATCAGGACGTGCCTGCTTCTCCGTGCCACCATTTGGGAGAAGGCACACATTCAGCAATTCAGGACCAGCTTCTTCTGCTCTGCCATCCAATTTCTGAATGGACTCACTGATTTTTTTTTCTCTTTTTGCACTACTCATTTAACTTTTAAAAAAATATACATATCCACATTTATTACTGTAATTTACAGTTTTGTTACTATGTGTTGCAATATACTGCTGCCGCACAACAACAAATTTCATGACACGTGCCAGCGAATTAAGCCTGATTCTGATTCTGAATTCAGCGGGTCAGGCAGCATCTATAAAAGGGAGTAAATAGTTGGGGTTTTCGGCCCAGACCCTTCATACTGTATCTTTGCTCCACCTTCTTCTGCCCTCTACCTTTTCCACCTATCACCTCCCAGCTTCAGATTTATTCCCCCCCACCCACCCACGCACCCACCTGGCTTCACCTATCATCTTATATATTGTACTCCCTCCCCTCCCCCCCCCCACCTTCTTATTCTTGTTTCTTCCCCCTTCTTTTCCAGGCTTGATGAAGTGTCTTAGCCAGAAGCATTAACTGTTTATTCCCATCCATAGGTGCTGCCTGACCTGCTGAGTTCCTCCAACATTTTGTACACGTTAACCTTCAGAAATCCATTGATTGCCAATTCTTGCATTCAAGGACTTACATTTTCAGAGTTATCATTACCCAGAGGGATATCTGCACATATGAAGCAAAAAGCCAACTAGCAGCTTTACAGTTAAAGTCAAGTTTATTGTCAGAAGCTTGTATACACAGGCGCAATGCAAAATTTACTTGTAGCAGCATCACAGAAACAACATCATATAAGCAGCATTCTCAAAAAAACATTTTTTTTTACAAAGAACACAATCAGAACAAAAAAATAATTTTAGTGCAAAGTGATCAATGTGGTTATTGTGTTATTAAAATGTAGTGAACAGGGTTTATTCAGTTGGTTCATAAAGTGAATGGTTGAAGGGAACTAGCTGTTCTTAAACCTGATGGGATGGGACTTTAGGAGAGGAAATAAGAAAGTTTGGAGTGAAGCAAAGGTGATGGAAATTCACACTTCTCTCTTACAGCTGTGCAAATGGTTTGGCACTTTCCGAGTTGTAGAGCAGATGTCTTTTCAATCCTCATTTATCTCAAATAATATCTAACAAGGTAAATTGCAATGAACTAGTAGAAAAGCATAACTTTGGGAGAGAGAGGCTTCAAGATCTCCAAAGAACATTGGGTTGTTGATACTTTTTAATGAAAATTACAGAATCTGTATTAATCTCTGTAATAAACAGCTGCTAAATGAATTGAATCCTTGGTTATTAAATATACAGGAAGCATAGAACAGTACAGCACAGGAACAGGCCCTTCAGTCTATGATACCCATGTGATACACCCAAGACTTTATCAGCATATCAATAATAACAAAGATTTTTAACTTTTTTATTTTAAATAAAATGCTAATTTTAAAGAATCGGCTGATAATTAATGAAAAGCATGCTGTCAGTTTGCCTGCTGGCCACACCCAGCAGGATTTCCACATCCTGCATTGCTATCATTAACCCTATCAGTGGTATCATCTATTTGAGAGTGACACAACCAATTAATTCTGGCTTCAGCAAATTCCACCAAATGATACACTTTATAGCAACATGAATTGCTAAAGTTTGGTGCACGAAAATTAGAACTGATTCAAAGTAATGGGGCTTAGATATTTTTGCACTGTGTATGACTCCATTTGCAACTCCTTGGCAAAAGACACAGCCAGTGTCTGGGGTAAGAAGACCTGGAAAAGGCTTGTGCACCATGAAAGTGTCACAAAAGGATTCTCAAATAACTGGGAGTCTACTCCATACCATCAAACCTTTGACATTGATATTCACCTAGCCATGGTCATCTTCTCCAGCATCAGAAAACTCTCAGCAGCAAAGTACTCTCAATTGCTTGAGGTGATTCATGCGTGACACCTTCATTTCTCAGATCTTGCAGCAGACATTGACTGCTAAGTAGGTGCTGTGACTACAAGAACAGATCAGATGCAGGGTATCCCACAAAGAGTGAATCACCTTTTGACACACTTGAACCCTGGTACATGCTACCAAGCAATAAATCAAATGTTAGTCGAGATACCTTTAACTTGAAGGACTGCAACTCCCTAGAAATTCAACCTCACCAGGACATTGCCACCCCACCCACCACCTGAGATGTTCATTCTTTCCACTACCACTGCACAGAGTCTACACTGTGCACTCCCGACTTATCCACCCAGGCCTCTTCAGCATCTTGGGAACACTACCATTTGCAGGTACCCTCCAAGTCACACACGATTCTTGACTTGATTGAGTATGTATTACTGGCTTGATTCTCATTGGATTTAAACCTTGTAACTCCCTCTCAAACAGTATGTCGGACTCTCTTCAGAGGAAGGTTACACCACTTTGTCTAGAGAAAGTATTTGAAATGAGCAATGGAAAAGTCCTGCTTTTACACAGCTGATATCAAGTGGTCACCAAACTTACAATTGATGGTCCCTCAGTTCTGCTAACCTGCCCCTTAACCTATTTTGGCTTAGGTCAGTAGATTGTGCCCAAAGGGCAATAGTGTATCCCCTCTATCTTACATATGTAGAAATATCAATTTTTGGGGGGTCCATGTGATTCAACTATGGTGAAGGGCAAATTTGTGCTGACTGATATTTAGCAGTTCCAAAGATGAACTATCCTTGAATCTATCTGCTTCATCACTGGAGTCACTAATAAGTCAACCAACAGAGCAGTGACTCACAGAAGAGAGGGCCTGAATCACGCCCTCATACTGGAGAGTGCTAATATAGAAACAACAACCACATTCATTTGAAAAATGAAGTGTAGCTAATTGCTTTACTTGCATTGCTGAAAAGAAACTGTAAGTTAGTGTGGTAAACTGGCACCTGGTGGTGATGTTGTGCAAGACAAGCATTATCTTGACTGCATTTTTAAAATGCATTCAGTTCTACTATTGTGCCTGGAAGCTGATCATTAAAAATTATGATTTTCCATAAATATTTATCAAGATGTTAAGAAATCCTTACCATTTAAATTTTAATTTAAATCCAGCAATGCTCGTCCAACTGGTCTAACTAACTTTGATGTAATAGTTTGCAATTGCCTTCTGCATCTTTTGTCTTGCACTTTATGTTGCACTATTTTTCCTCAACTGATAATAGTTTAATGGCTCTTGTCGTAATAATAAACTGTTCTTAGCAACTTCAATTTTGCAAACCGCCTTTGGAAAAGCAAGCAAAACTGGAGAGATTGTTGAGGAAGGTGAGCAGAAACATAATCAAAGCTGACACTCAAGGAGAAGATGGTAGGAGTCATACAGATTTCTGGAATGGATTTCAAAGCCAAGACCCTGGCAGTGTGGGACACAATTAAAAGTGGGGATGATCGATTAGAGATTACAATAGGATGTGGGTTGGGAGGTAGAGTTGCTTACATCTGCATTCCAAAAAAGGTTGCAGTTGTGTTTCTTGTTGTGGGGCCACAGAAACACTTGTTGTGTAACAGGTTTATTTGTGCAAACTGTTTTTTGGAACTGATACCTGATACCTGACCACTATCAACCCAGGATATTCAAATGAAAATATATTAAAACTTTGAGTTCAAATGTAAAACCAGCTGTTCATACTTCCTCTCACAGCAAACAATTTCCCTCTCTGAAGTCAAGAAGCTGGAACCACTTTCCTCCTGTCCACTCACAGTCACCTCTGTTCTTTACAGCCATAGCTTTTTCTGCAAATCCTTCAAGTTTACATACACATGCCTATCTCAAACAAGGAATGTAATTAGGAGGATAAATCTGATGTACTACAGTCTACTGTACCTGTTCCCACTCTTTTAAAGTCCATATTGAAACAGCTGTTAGTGCCACATTGTGACAGACCCATATCCAGTATTAGACAGTGAACAACCTGTACCAATGAATACTGTACGCCTTTGTTACATAGCAACAGACGTGCCCACTAGTAATATGCCCCAGTGCTGGGCAGTGAATAACATGTATCCATTAGTACAGTACCCCAGTTTTACATGCTGATAAATTATGTTCACTCAATCAGTAATGTGCCCTGGTGCTATGTAAGACTTAGTTAGTTTAGGGGAATGGGCAAAGAAGTGGCAAATGAAATACGATTTTGAAAAGTGTATGGTCATGTACTTTGCTGGAGGAAATAAACGAGTAGACTATTATTTAGATGGGGAGAGAATTCAAAATGCAGAGATGCAAAAGGACTTGCGGGTCCTTGTGCAGGATGCCCTAAAGGTTAACTTCCAGGTTGAGTCGGTGGTGAAGAAGGTGAATGCAATGTTGGCATTCATTTCTAGAGGTATAGAATATAAGAGGAGAGATGTGATGTTGAGGCTCTATAAGGCACTCGTGAGACCACACTTGGAGTATTGTGGGCAATTTTGGGTTCCTTATTTTAGAAAGGATATGCTGACATTGGAGAGGGTTCAGAGAAGATTCATGAGAATGATTCCAGGAATGAGAGTTACTGTATGAGGAACATCTGGCAGCTCTTGGGCTGTATTCCCTGGAGTTCAGGAGAATGAGGGGGGATCTCATAGAAACATTCTGAATGTTAAAAGGCCTGAACAGATTAGATATGGCAGAGTTATTTCCCATGGTAAGGGAATCTAGGACAAGAGGGCATGACTTTAGGATTGAAGAACGTCCATTTAGTACAGAGTTGCAGAGAAATTACTTTAGTCAGAGGGTGGTAAATCTATGGAATTTGTTACCATGAGCGGCTGTGGAGGCCAAGTCATTGGGTGTATTTAAGACAGAGATAGATAGGTTCTTGATTAGCCACAGCATCAAAGGGTATGGGGAGAAGGCAGGGGAGTGGAGATAACTGGAAGAATTGGATCAGCCTATGATTGAATGGTGGAGCAGATTTGATGGGCCAAATGGCTTACTTCTGCTCCTATATCTTATGGTCTTATTGTAATGGCAAGATCTCTGCTCACCAGTAATGTACTCCAGTATTATAGAGTGGAAGACCTATACCCATAAATTCTGTACCCAAGATACATGCAATAGACCTATGTCCATCACTAATGGACCTTTGTGTTACACAGTGATAGATCTGTGCCCTCTTTCAGTTCAAGTTTAATTGTCATTCAACCATGCATGATTGGTCATGAATACAGCCAAACTAAACTGTGTAACTCCAGTGCCTAAATGCAAAGCTCAGTACTGACAGTCATACACAACACACGGCAGATATAAGATAACAAACACACATAAGATGTCAGTAAAATACAGTCAGACAAAAAAAATGTGGTCCAGGACCCCAAGTCCATGAATGTTGCAGCAGTCTGCCGTTGAAAACAATTTGGCTTGTCTTCTGCTGAGTGAACACTAGGGGTCAGCACACTGCACCACACTGCTCCCCGCACAGCGGTGGAGTGCACTGTCTTCAGTGCCTCTCTCCCAGGCAGCAGTAAACAGGTGACACTGTGGCGTGAGGCTAGTCCTCGCCATGACTGAGGCCACACAGCTCCCCCACCAGCTGGCTCCGCCATCTGCCGATAAAAAGGACTTGCAGCATTTCACATTAGCAATGTCTAACAGGGTCTTGCGATCACAAGAAAAGCGACTACGATGATCGCCCGCTGTTAGACTGCACACCTCCACGCACCAACTCCTCCGATGCCTCCCTGATGCAGGTAGCAGCTCGATCTGCACCAAGTTCAGCTCCTTCAGTTTCTCTGCCAACGAGCAACTCACTGATGGGGTAGACGTGCAGTACTTTATGTCCAGCAGGGTCTTGCAATTGTGAAAAATAGATTCACAGAAGACAGGACTGCCTGTGGTTGACCCCATGGAAGCCACTGTATCCAAGTGGGCCACCATCTTACCATACATCTATATAGTAGCACTCATTATATAGTGACTGACCTCTAACCAGCATTACATTAACCCGATATTACACAATGTCAAGTCTGTGCACTCCAATAATGTACCCCAGTGTTATATGGTTACTGCCTTGTGCCCACTAGTACCTAATTATTATAACAACAGGCTTGTGTCTACTGGTCCTGAAACCATTTACAGGGCAACAGACCTGTGTCCATAAGAATCATACCCCATAGAATGGTGTTTGAGCTGTCTTCATCAGTCCTGTGGCCCACTCTTATGCTGTGGTAAATCTGTATACCGTGTTCAGTGTTGGTGACAACATTAACCCACTGTAAGGGTAGCACACTTCTTTTTAGTGATCAACCTGTGCCCACCTGTATTATACCCCAGTCTAATGCAAGATTAGCCTTGTTCCCACCAAAACTGTTGCCTGGTGTTTCATAATGCCAGGCTAGTACCCACTAAAGCTACGTATGTCCTTGTATTATAGTAGTGGACCTGCACAATCAGGACTACAGTCCATTGTTATATACAGTAGTGACATACCTACCGTATGTCTGCCTCTGTACCCAAGGGCTATGTAGTATCAATTATGTGCCCACCAGCACTCCACACCAACATTATAGTGACAACCTCTAACCCCTTGTACCCTGGTGTTTTTCAGGGGTAGGCTTATGCCCATCCCTTTGGCATCTCGCTATTATAGCGACAGATCTGAGTCTGCATTGCATCCCAGTGTCATACAATGACAAAACTGTGCTTACATATTATGTGCCCCAAAGGTAAATTGTAGAAAGTCTACAAGAAGGCTTTTTAGAGTAAACTGTGGTCAAGCCCACTAGGGAAAACACAATTTTGTATTGGGTGTTGTGTAACGGACCAGATTTGATTAGGGATCTTAAGGTAAAGGAGCCATTAGGAGGCAGTGATCGTAATAGAATTCATCCTGCAGTTTGAGAGGGAGAGGCTAAAATCAGATGGATCGGTATTACAGTTAAGTAAAAGTAACTACAGAAGCATAAGAGAGGAACTGGAGTTTCTGGGAATAATTCTGAAGACACGGGTTTGATTTGTCCCAAACAAGAGGAACCATTCTAAAGGGAGAAATTAAACAACTGTGGCTGAGAAGGGAAGTCAAAGACAGTATAAAAACAAAGGAGAGGATATGCTATATAGAAAAATTAGAAGTAAGCTAGTGGATTGGGAAGTTTTTAAAAACCAACAGAAGTCAATTAAAAAAGTAATAAGGAGAAAAAAGATGAAATATGAAGGTAAGGTAGCCAATATTATAAAAGAGGATACCATTTTTTTCAGATGTAAAAAGAATAAAAAGTGGAAATAATGGACATCACACTGCTGGTAAAAGATGTTGAAGATGCAATAATGAGGAACAAAGAAATAGAGGACAAAGTAGTAAGTATTTTGCATTTGTCTTCACTGTAAAAAACACCAGCAGTATGCCAGAAATATGCGAGTGTCAGGGACTGAAGTGAGTGTAGTCACTATTACTAAGGAGAAAGTCTGAACATAGATATCACCTGGGCTAGATGGACCACACCCCTGGGTTTTGAAAGAAGTAGCTGAAAAGATTATGGAGGTATTAATAGACATCTTTCAGGCATCACTATATTCTAGAGTGGTTCTGGAAGACGGAAAATTTGTAAATGACTCTTCACTCTTTAAGAAGGAAGGGAGGCAAAAGACAGGAAATTATAGGTTAGTTAGCCTAACATCAGTGGCTGGGATGCTGTTAGAGTCCATTATTATGCATGAAGTTTTGGGATGCTTATAGGCATCTCTTATAGGCCAAATTCAGCATAGTTTCCTTAAAGGGAAGTCTAGCCCCGTAGATCTGTTGGGATTATTCGAGGAAATAACAGGCAGAGTAGACAAAGGAGAGTCAATGGATGCTGTTTACTTGGATTTTCAGTAGGCCTTTAACAAGGTGTCACACATAAGGTTGCCAAAATAGATAGGAGGCCCATAGTATTACAGGAAAGGTAGTAGCATGCATGGAAGGTTGACAGACTGGCAGAAAGCAAAGACTGGGAATAGAGGGGCTTTGAGGGCTTTGCGGTCCAGTTTGCAGATAATGTAAAGAGTAGTAGTGGGGCAGGTAGTGTTGAGGAAGCAAGAAACCTGCAGAAGGACCTGGACTAATTCGGGGAATGTGCAAAGAAGCGGCAGATGGAACAGAATGGATGTAAGTGTATGGTTGTGCATTTCGGCAGAAAGAATAAAGGCATTGACTGTTTTGTAAGTAGGGAGTGAACACAGAAATCGGAGGTGCAAGAACTTAAGGGACTGCAGGTCAACCCCATCAGTGAGCTGCCTGGTGGAGGAGGAGCTGGACTTGGTGCAGACAGGGTTACTGCCAGTGACAGGAAGGCATCAGATTCAGTGCTCAAAAGCAGGGTGCAGTGTGATAGTGGGTGATTGTCCTGGACGCGATTGCAACACCCTGTGGGACATTGATAAAATAAAACGCTGCGAGTCTGTTTCTCTTGTTCATTGGAGATAGACGAGGTGGGGGGAGGGGGAATCTGTGTGGCCTCGGCTGCGATGAGGACCGGACCTCAGGTTGCAGGCTTGCCTGTCGCAGCAGTGCAGCAGAGGAGATGCTGGAGGTGGTGTAACATGGCACTCATGCTAGGTTGGTGGCGAGCCCCTTCACTCAATGCTGCCCTCTAGTGTTTAATTGGTGGAATGACATGCTGGGTTGCATGCATTTATTCATCCGCGGATTGCAGCCCGCAGCTGTCTGTAAGGAGTTTGCACGTTCTTCCCATGACCTCATGGGTTTCCTCCCACAGTCCAAAGACATATTGTTTGATAAGTTAATTGGTCATCATAAATTGTCTCATGATTAGGCTAGGGGCTGCTGGGCAGCATGGCTCGAAAGGCTGGAAGGGCCTGTTGCGCATTGTATCTCAATAAATAAATCAAAGTACTTGTTCTTGCCAATCACACCCATGTACCAGCAATTTATAGGACACGTCACTCAGGGACTTGAGCTATATACAATACCTGTTAAAAAGTATTCACCTCCCTTGGAAGTCTCATGTTTTACTGTTTTACACCATTGAATCAGTGGATTTAATTTGGCTTTTTTTTTGCCACTAATCAACAGAAAAATACCTTTTCCTCTCAAAGTGAAAACAGATCTCTACAAAGTGATCTAAATTTGTTATAAATATAAAACACAAAATAACTAATTGCAAAATTATTCACCTCTTCAAGTCAGTATTTAGTAGAGGCACCTTTGGCAGCAATACAGACTTGGGTCTGTGTGGATAGGTCTCTATCAGCTTTGTACATCTGGACACTGCAATTTTTCCCCATTCTTCTTTACAAAACTGCTCAAGCTCTGTCAGATTGCATGGAAATCATGACTGAACAGCCCTTTTCAAGTCCAGCCACAAATTCTCAATTGGATTGAGGTCTGGACTCTGACTTGGCCACTCCTGGACATTAACTTTGTTGTTTTTAGGCCATTCCTGTGTAGCTTTGGCTTTATGCTTGAGTCATTGTCTTGCTGGAAAACAAATCTCCCAAGTTGCAGTTTGGTTTTCCTCCAGGATTTCCCTGTATCTTACTGCATTCATTTTACCTTCACAAGCCTTCCAGGGCCTGCTGCAGTGAAGTGGCCCCACAGCATGATGCAGCCACCACTATGCTTCATGGTAGGGATAGTGTGTTTTTGGTGATGTGCAGTGCTTGATTTATGTCAAACATAGTGTTTAATCTGATGGCCAAAAAGCTCAATTTGGTTTTTATCAGACCATAGAACCTTCTTCTAGGTGACTTCGGTCCCCCACATGCCTTCCAGCAAGCTAGCTGAGACCTTATGTGACTTTTTTTCAACAGCAGCTTTCTCTTTGCCATTCTCCCATAAGCTGCAACTGGCGAAGTACTCGGGCAACAGTCGTTGTATATGCAGTCTCTCCCATCTCAGCCACTGAAAGTTGCAACTCCTCCAGAGTTGTCATCGGTCTCTTGATGGCCTCCCTCAGTAGTCCCTCTTGCATGGTCACTCAGGTTTTAAGGATATCCTGCTCCAGGCAGATTTACAGTTGTGCCATATTCTTTCCATTTCTTGATGTTGACCTAACTGGACTCCAAGGGATACTCAGTGACTTGGAAATTTTCTTGTCTCCATCTCCTGACTCGTGCTATTCAAGAGCCTTTTTGCGGAGATGCTAGGTGTTTTTTTATCTTCATGGTGTAGTTTTTGCTAGGGTATTGACTCACCAGCAGTTTAACCTTCCAAATACAAGTGTATTTTTACTATGATCAACTGAAACACCTTGACTGCACACAGGTGATCTCTATTGAACTAATTATGTGACTTCTAAAACCAATTGGCAGGACCAGTGCTGATTTGGTGTAGCAAACTAAAGGGGGTGAATACTTATACAATCAATTATTTTGTGTTTTATATTTGTAATTAATTTAGGTCACTTTGTAGAGATCTGTTTGCACTTTGACACAAATAGTTTTTTTTTCTGTTGATCAGTGTCAAAAAAAGCCAAATTAAATCCACCATGATTCAATGTTGTAAATCAATAAAACAAAGACTTCCAAGGGAGGTGAATACTTTGTATAGGCACCGTATATGCTTTTTGTGTGGCTGTATGTTTATTTGCTACCTTATGTGCCTTGTGCTGTTTATGACTGTTGTTTTTGTTCCTTTTCACACCTTGTGGTGCATCAGGTGGTATTTTTGCCGTTTCCATGGTATTTGTGTTTTAATGAGGCCAAGTTGCTAGCTCCACCCAGCACAGATGGAAGGAACTGGCCAGATTTGAACTTGTGACCTTTTACTTCAAAGTCTGGTGCTGATGCCACTACACCACCGACTGGCAGTGCGTGACTATTGGTGCTGTGTTTTTCACCTTGGTCCCGAATGAATGCTGTTTTGTTTGGCTGCACTGATGGGTATTCACGTATAGTTGAATGATAATTAAACTTGAACTTGGTCTCGTTGAAACCTACCAAATATTAAAAGGCCTAAATAGAATGGATAGAGGATGTTTCAAATGGTGAGGGAGTCTAAGACCAGGGGGCACTGCTTCAAAATAGAAGGACATCCCTTAGGACAGACATGAGGAAGATTTCTTAAGCCAGAGGATAGTGAATTTGTGGAGGTCATTGGCACAAACAGCTGCGGAGGCCAACTCATTGGTTATATTTAAAGCGAGATTGATAGGTTCTTGATTAGTAAGAGGGTCAAAGGTTACATGGCAAAAGGAGGAGAAAGAGGTTGAGGCAAAATAAATCAGCCATGATCAAATGGGACAGAATGGCCTAATTCTGCTCCTATGCCTTGTGGTCTTATTATTATTGACTATGTTTGCCATTACTAGATCTCAGTATTATAGCAACAAACCCTACTCACTCATATTCAACCGAAAAATTAATTAGTTTTGGGCATAAACACACCCTTACTCTACCTCAGTTTTGTAGAAGCAGACCTGTACCCACCAGGAATCTACCTCCGTGAAATAATTGATGGAAACAAAACAGTAAAATTCATGCACCCGGATGCATTATTGAGTTAACTGACCTCAGCTGCGAGAGTGCCAAGACTTCGGCTGTTCATCTGTACAGATTACATCGTAGCACTGAATGAGTCAGGCAGAGGCTGCTACAGCAATGATAATCTTGTGATTGCCAAACTTTGCTGAACAGGCATCATCTTGACTGGCATGTGACCTTTTAAAACTTGATCGTATAATCAAAGAGGAACTCGTGCTCAGCAACCATCTATTTGGGATTGGTTTGGGAGAAGGGGAAGTTGAGCCTTAAGAGGAAGAGAAGTGGATGACAAATAGAAGTGAAAATGAACAAAAAAGGCAATTTATAGTCTTATGTCCTGCTTAACAAAAATACAGCAATATAAAGTCAGTAAAATGTTGCTTTGATTTAAAGCCATGTGGTGTTAAACATTAAATAAGACACAATGACTCACTGAGGACACATGTCAGTGTTTTGATATGCATTTTTCTTACTCAATCATGTGGATGATTTTGAAGTCTTAGTATTTTACAATGACTTTGTGCTCCAAATGCTTATTAACTTGTCTATTCACTCTGTAGATTTTAGCAAACTTTCTGCCTTTCCCAAATATTCTCTGTTTCAAAACTTTGAATGTTTGAATAATACATGCATTCTGTTAAAAATCCTTTTTTTTTAATGTTTCTCATGTGAACAGTCCAACATATAGCATGATTGCTTTCTTAACTGTTGAGGTGATATTTTGTCAAGTAATATTAACCTTTTCAGCTTTGAGTCGCTCTGGCCTATTTTCCAGAGGAGCCTTTTCTTTGCACCATCTTCTTGATTAACTTTTAATAACCTCTGCTGTGACCACCTAAGTGGAACTGAAGTTATGGTAGCCATGAAAGTCACTGAACACTTAAAATGACAAAAGGGAACCGCACAAATTTGCCCCAAACTCATTAATGTTAATGATAAGTAATCGTTTGGAAAGCAGCTACTTTGTTTTCTCAATGATGCCCATTATGAATGCAACTGCTGTACAAACATCAATGATAACCTACGTAATTGCGCCGATTATTTATTAAAGGACGACTCTAGGGAAAACTCACATACAAAAAAATCACACCATTCAACCTTGAGTATTTGGCAGTTGCTAAGGAAACAAAGGTTACTTTCAAATTATTTATCTGTCGGATGATTGCATCTGATCCACAGAAAAATGGAAAAGTTCAAGGTTCATCTTCTGGCAGCAATGAGTTAACGAGAATATGCCTGTAGGCTAGGGAGGGAATAAAAGTTAATCAGTTAACACCGCCCATTACGTGCAGTGCGACATTGAGTGTGGGCTATGATTTCCTTGTGGTTGACTAACCTGCTGAACCGCCACTTACATGAACAGTAACCACTCCACAAAGAAACAGCTTACCTGTGCTATTGATTTCAGCTTTTTCCTCCCTGTTTACCTTTTCCTCTATTGAAGGTATTGATTCATAATTGAGCAGGTGCCTGCAGCCATTTGGTGCATCATGCTTATGACTTCTTTCATGTTTGAGGAAGGATTATACAAAATAATTATTCACTACATATATATTTCATTGAATGTTGGGAAGACCAAAGCCATTGTCTTCAGGCTCTGTCACAAAGTCTAATTCCAAGTTACTGACTGCATTCCATGCCCTCAAAATGGTCTGAAAGGGATTCAGACATTTGGAAACTTTGATGTCATATCTTATCACGAGTTTTGGCTTTCATGCTGTGAAGTTCATCTCCATACACTGTCCAACTCTGGCCCTCTCTCATCTTTCATGCTGGGGAAATCCTCATAAACACCTTTGTCACTTCCAACACACTTTGCTGAGTCCTCCTCAATCTGCTCTGAGGAGCCTAGCTGAATGCACTCAGTCTCCTTCCCAGGGTTGAGGAATCAGAAGCTCGAGGGCAGGGGAAAGGTTTAATCTAATGGGAACTCGAAGAGCATTTTTTTCCCGCAGAGAAGTTGGTAGTGGGTATATATGTGAAATTAACTTCCAGAGGAAGTAGTTGAGGCAGGCGCAATAACAACTTTTAAGAGCCATTTGGACAAGTATGCAGATTAGAAGGTTAGCTGGCATATGGGACTGGGTTAAATGGGCATCTTGGTCAGCGTGGACTAGTTGGGCTGAAAGGACTGTTTCAGTGTTCTATGATTCCATGCTCTGTAAATCAGATCATTCAAATGTTTGCTTTCTCTGCTATAAATCTGTACCAATTCCTGTTTCAGCTCTATACTTGTTCATCTATACAGGACAAGAAACATACTGATTTTCAAATTTTCACTGTTGGCTTCAACCCATTTTGTGCTCTCACTTTTGTCCTCTGTAATCTCCTCTAGCCCTGTAGTTTTAAGATGTGTTCTCTCTTCCTGTCCTGGACTTTGCAGATTCTTGAATTTAATGACTCTACCACTGACACCCATGCCTTGAGTTCCCTTGGTCTAAATATATGTTTTCTCCAAAAGATACTTATTAGCGGTAGCCAGTGTGGCTTTATGTGCAGGAGGCTTGCCTCACAGATTTGAATAAGCTTATTGAAGAGGTGACAAAAATGATTGTTGAGGGCAGCAGATTGGATGTTGCCTCTATGGACTTTGCTGAAGCATTTGACAAGGTCCCTCCTGGTAGGCTGGTTCAGAAGAGATCCATGGTGATTTGGTAATTTAGATGCAAAATTGGCTTGGTCAAAGAAGAGAGGACAGTGGAGAAGGTGTAGAAGAGGATCAGTAGGATGTTGTCAGGAACAGAGAGTATTAACCACAAGGAGAGTTTTGATAAACTTTGATTGATTTCTCTGAAGCATCAGAAGCTGAGGGGCAACCTGGTAGAAGTATATAAAATCATCCCAAGCATAGTTAGGGTCAGAGTTATTTTTTCCCGTGTGAAAATGTCAAATACCACAGCAGCTGGGTTAATGGTGAAAGGGGGAAAATCCAAAGGAGACATGTAAGGCAATACAGAGAGAGTGGTGAGTACTCAGAATAATTGCCAGGAGAGATGGTAAAAACAACCATGATGGCTATGCTTGGGAGTCATTTTGAAAGATGCATGGACAGGCCGTGAACAGAGGCATGCAAATGGAACTAGTTACACTGGCATCATGCTGGTGCAGACATGGTGAGTTGAAGGCCCTGTCCCTGTGTTCTATGGTTCCATATCCATGTTCTATGTCATACACTAGTTATACTTTAGAATAAGTGCTCTTCCATGAGATAAACATTTGCCTCCACACAGGCAAACAACCAAATGAGCAAAAGAATTTGATATATTTCTCTTTCAGTTAAATTATGGGTAGCAATCTTTCAATCAACATCATATAAAATGTTTTGGTTGAAATATTGCCATAACAGAGTTACACTATTTACACTACAAAAGTGGGTCTAAAATCATGACTGATCATTGCAATGTAAAGAAAAGGAGCAGGGCTTGGCCCTCCAATTCTGTTCTGCCATTGACCAACATCACAGGTAATCTACCTCAGCACCATTTTCCAACACTGTCACCATATCCCTTTAATTTCTTCAAAGCTCTGAAATCTATTGATGCCTGCTTTGACTGAAGTCAGTGGCTGAGCCTCCACAGCCCTCCACGTAGAGAATTCCACAGGTTTGCTGCCCTCTCGATGAAAAAATAAATCTCTCCGTATTCTCAGTCCTGAATGGCAGATGGAGAATGTTGGGCAGGTAAGTTGTATATGTAATTAGATGATGACAGATAAGGAACCGTGGGAAGCACAGTTCGTTACATGTAAGTACCACCTAGTTTCTTTATCAATCATGTAGCCAATCAAATCTCTCTGTGGTCTTTCTGTACTCCTTACACACAAATACCACTCAGTTTTCTAACATCAGGAGACTTGGATTAATAACAATCAATTCCCCTCATCTAAGTGATTAACATGGATTGTAAATAGAATGATGATCAAATCATCAAAATAAGAGCTATGGCATGCACAGTGAATTTCATGAGAACATGACAGTGCCACTCAACCCTGCCATTCAAAACATGATGGCTAATATTTTACAATGCTATTTTCATGATCTGATCCTACAACCCTTGATTTCTTTAATATTGAAAAACTTGTTGATCTCTGTTCTTGTGTATACTCATCAATTGACCATCCACAGCATCCCCTGGATAGACAATTCCAAAGCTTCATTATCTTTTGGGTAATGTTGTTCCTTTTTACTTCAATTCTGACTGGATAATCCCCTAATGTTGAGCTCCTGCTTCTGGACAGCCCAAGCAGGGGAAGCACCATGCCTGATTTTACACCATCAAACCACAAGAAAGTAGTGTCCATCATCAAGGACCCCCACCATCCAAGCCATGTTCTCTTCTTGCTGGTGCCATCAGGAAGATGGTACAGGAGCCTCAGGACCCACACCACCTGGTTCAAGAACAGTTCTTACCCCTCAACCATCAGGCTCTTGAGCCAGAGTGGATAACTTCACTAACTGCATCACTGAATTCTTCCCACAACCTATAAACTCACTTTCATGGACTCTTCATCTCATGTTCTCGATGTTTATTGCTTATTTCTTTCTTCTTCTACTACTTCTTTTGTAGTTGCACAGTTTATTGTCTTTTGCACATTGTTTGTCCATCTTGTTGAGTGCAGACTTTCATTGATTCTATTGTTTCTTGGATTTACTGTGTATGCCCGCAGGGTTGTATATGGTGACATTTATATACTTTGAACTTTGAACCTGTGGAATCACTTTCAAGGATCCTACAACTCATGTTCTTGATAGTATTTATGTATTTACTTTTGTATTTGCACAGTTTGTCTTCTTTTGCACAGTAGTTATTTGTCAGTCTTTGTGTGTAGGTTTTCATTGATTATGTTGTTTTTCTTTGTTCTACTGTGAATATCTGCAAGAAAATGAATCTCTGGGTAGTATGTAGCGACATATACATAATTTGGTAATAAATTTACTTTGAACTTTGAACAAGGGATTTTACATTTCAAATAATTTGCATTTATTCTTTTCAGTCCTTGAGGATAGGTTTAATTTGTTTACTCTCTCCACTTTGGACAAACCCTCCCATTCCCAGGTATAAATCTGGTAAGCATTAACTTCACTTTCTCAATGGCAAGTATATCCTTGTGTAGGGATTCAGACCTGCACACAATATTTCATACGTAGTTTAATCAAGGCTTGAGCTGGCCCATGGCCTGTTGATTGATTGACCTGCACAAATGTTAGCTTAATTCTCGATTATTTTTAAGAACTGTTTTGAGCATCCATTCTCTAAATTTGCCATGGACAGTTCAGGTTCATATTTGCAGAATAAAGTCTCTTACAAAAATGTGATAGTTGTTGATATAATGACTACCAATCATACTGCTCAGAAAGGATCAATTTAAGTTTTGCATGAAGAAAATCCTCAGAGATTTAAAAAAAAATATATTCTTTTTTTCATGCAACTGATCTTCCTATTCCAATATTTGACTCTAATTGACCCGCCGTCATTTTTATGTTTCTTTCTCAATCAGATCCTATTGGTTAAGAATATAATCAGTTGGTACCATCATTCAAATAGCAGAAATGCTTCTGTCCCCTCTGTTCACAGTTCCACCAAGCTGCAGGAAAAATGAGATTAATTTAGAAGTCTGAAGCAAGATGTCAAATGATGCACATCTAAAGTTAATAATGATGTTTGGAGGTGATTCTGGGCTCAGACTAAATCTTTTGCAATATTTGTTTGAGTTTTTCAGATGGGCCTTTTTAAAGAATTTTAGCCGTGTTTTTGTTCACTTGTCCTCTGATGTTGGTTAGGGTAGGGGAATAGGAACTGGTTGTTGCAGAAACTGGAGAGTGAGTACAGTACCACAGTCAAGGACACACAGGTTTCACTTCTGCTTATTCAATCATGAGGAAATTCGGGCTCTATTCCAAGTTAGTACTTTACTTAAGAGCCTTTGCTGGCCCAGTTACCACTTGCTGAAACAGTGATTTCTCCTGATTTCTAAAAATGCCTACTGCTATAAAACCATCAATATAAAGTGCATGCGGATAATTGCTTCAAGCTGAATATTAAATAGCTCTGCTCCTCGTGTTTATATCTAAGTTAATTGTTGTTGCTTCAATCTATTCTCCACAGTTTGAAAACCAATATGAAGCACTAACTGCTTTTAACAACCTATAGCAAGATCTGAACCTTAGACCTTCTAGATCTGCACAGTTTGGTCATAATGGATAATACCCTCATTCACTGTTCTTTAAGAATCAAACTAACACCAACACACCCACTTCTCAGGCAATTGATAACTAATTTAATAATTTATTTGATCCAGGAAAATGGAAATCTGATTGAATCGCATCCTGTCCATATAGTTTTCAGAGCTGTGTCCAATCTTTAAAGTCATTGCCTTTGTCTGATTTTCATCCTTAGTTTTGTCTTGTTTCTTATTAAAACAAGAGTAATTTCTGTGCCTTTGCTAAACCAAGGAAACATAATCCTGATAAGAAGTTTTCCATAGGGCCTTCTTATCAGGTGTAAAAGTCATATTAAATTCATGCTCACTACTTTGAATGGTAAACCTGGAATATGGATTCAGCTCATGGCAAAAATAAAATTGGGTATTGTTTTCTATATTATTACTCCCATTTAACACTGATGACACTGTAATTTTGTTGACCAAATGGATGCTTCTTAAAGTTAATTCAATGCGCATTACTTTGAAGTTTGGTTCCTTAAGGTTGTTATAGCTAGGAGTGATAGTGGGGACAAGCTCTGACTACCTATTAAATGCTCCCAAGGGCATGCAACTCAAATAGCGTCTGGGAACCAAGTCCAGCTCCTGGCCTTCACATGTGGATTAGTTACTAAGCCCCGTGGAACTGTTTCTACTGACAGGAGAAGGGGCAAAGGTGGGCTACTGGCGTCTTGAAACCAGTTGCTTCAGGCAGATGGGGCTTGTCGGTCGTGGTTGACAGCTCATTTTGGAGAAGAAAAACTCTGATCTCCAACCTCTGCTGCCTTGCAGCAATACCCACTCATGAGGAGGGCTTCAGGAGTAAACCCAGAGGGAAAAATCCAGAGCTGGAGTCCCTGAGGCAATCTTATGTTGAGTTCAACGCTGACTGGCAACTCCTGCGACGCTGCTGGTGCCAAACTGTAATGGTGTCTGCCATTCCTTTGGGTTCATCAGATGCATGGTGAGGGGGAGATTGCTACATGGGCAACAGTTTGTTCTCCATGTTGCACTGTCCTGGCTTGCATACCTAGACAGCTAGGACACAACATTCTTGGTTGATTCTGTTGGACAGAAGCCTCAAAGTTTGAAGAACTGACAGAAATGTATATGAACTTATATGCATAATTCTTGGGAGTTTAGGTATCATCATAAACTATCACTTGTTATATGTCCAGAAGCTCATCTGGGAGATAATAATCTATCATGTCTATTTTGATCCATTTGGATTTAGATAAATCAAGAGATTTAAAAATATACGGCAGTCACAGCTTTTGTAGTACATTAAAGCTATAAAATGGACACTTTCACATGAAGGGAACCAGGAAAACTACTGATGCTGAGAAAGCATTAACTTTAAATCTGCAGAAGAAGTTACTTGTAAAGTGAAAGGAAGAGACAACTGAACACAAGAGAAGGAGAAATTATGGATTATTTTCACTTGGTTGTCTTTCACAGTTCAAGCGTTTCTCAAGGCATGTATAGACAAATCAAGTACTTATCTTCCAAATGAGTTTTACATTTACATTAGAGATAATCTGACATGCTTAGTTTACTTGAATTCCAGCAAAACAATTGTGAATAATATCAACAGTCCTTCTGAGATTAAAATTTACATTTCAAAATAACTGTTGTGGAAGCCCGTAACGGCACAACGTTGTCTGACCAGAAAGATTTCAAGGGCACTACCACTCACTCATTCGTCAATCCTTATCCATCCCAATAAACATCCCACTCAATTTCCCTATCTGTCTGTTTTGTCCCATTGGCAAATATGGAACAATATTGTTATATTTCAGTTGAGATCAGTCACCACTTAATCACAAATCCAACTGAAACTTATATTGCAGATTTACTTATTACTTCTTTACTGGTTTATATTATTTAATAAATACACCAAGTCTCAGGGACTTTCTTCCCAGTTAGAACAATACTTTATTCTAGATATAGTAATGGTAATACTTATTTTTCACTGCACTGTTCTGATTGTTAGAACGTATCTGAATCTCAGTGGACTGGAACTGGCCACATCATAAAAATGAAGCCTGAGCAGATTATGATGTGTCGGTCAGCATCCTGTTGAAAAAACACTGTCAAAAAAAAAACCCCAGAAGGAAAGCATTTAATACATCATATCTATGATGGTTCTTGGAAATAATTAACCAATTATTGCCAATTCCCTGCTGTTTCCTCAACAGTTCTTTCATCATAAATATCTGAGCAATGTTTTGAATGTTTTCAATGAATTGTTTCCACCATTCTTTCAGGCTACACTTCAGATTACTTCCAACATTTTAAAAACAGCAAATATACCCCTTTAAGTTTTCTCCTTCTTCCCTAAAATACGTTTCAGTCTCTTGCATTGATCTGGAACCTTCCAATACCAAGTAAAATATGAAATAGCTTGATTTTGAGCCGTTCAAGTTCCATGTCAATAGAAATGTCTCAAGAAGCTGCTGATAAATTATTATAAGGCTTTCCATATTGCCTCCTGGTTGTCCAAGAGATTGTTGAAATCTACATTGTTACATTTACACTACCCAAATACCAGACCAACAAAGGAGTCTAACCACATCTCCTTAAACTCAGTGGTTTTACTGTTTCCAAATCCCCTACATTCAACATCCAGGAAGGACCATTGATCAAACATCTGCAAGTAACAAAACAGAAAATGCTGAAACCTATCTGCATACATGGAAAGAAAATCAGTTAACGTTTTGGACATTTCAGATCAAAGGCTCTTCATCAGAAGGTGGTCACCATGTTTTGTACTTCCAAAACAATTGTGGGCCAGGCTCTTTTAAATATTTATGACAGGTGATAAGGTATTATTAATTAATGTTTTAAATTAACACACATTAAATTGTTACATTGGTAATATATAATTTTAGGTGCTCGTTTGTTTTGCAAAATACTGTGATTGAAATATTGTATGGAAATGAGAACAGAAATAGCTGAGCAGAGGTTACATTTTTTTGGGGAGACTAAATCCCTCCGGATATTTAAATTAAAAAGTGCAAAATAAACCAGGTCACAGATTCTGGACATGGCAGCATAATCTCTGAAACGTATTCTGTACTTTCAAAGTCAGAACTATAATTATGTTGTTAGGTTAAATGATAAAGATCCTTGAAATAAAGAAGAAAATGCTGGAAATATCAGTTAGCATATGTGGAATAAATAAAAACAGATTTAAGTATCAGTTCCAATAAAGTTCCGTTTAAATCAGCGTCCTGAACATTCGCTGCTTTCTCTTCACAGACGCTGCCTGGTCCTGCGAGTATTATCTGCATCTGCAATATCTTGCTTTCGATTTCGACTCCTGCGCAAATCCCTGCCCCTGGGAGATGGGTTGGAGCTACCAGCTGCTGAACTGTTTGGAGAATCTCGGACGACGTGCGGCTTGGAGGACCAGCTCGGAGGACCGTGAGGAGAGCGCCTCGTTGTGGCTCAGGGCAAGGCGGTTGCAGTGGGACTGCAGGACGGGGGCGGATGCGGAGTTGGAGCCGGCTGTTGTGTGGAAGCTTGTACGGTGGGTGACTGGGCTCCCTCCGGAGCTCCTCCCGCGACCTGTCGGCGCTGAGGGGACAACAAGCCGCTACCGTCCCCGTCCCCGTCCCCCCCCCCCCCCCCGTCCGCCGAGGGTAGGGGTCCGGCACCCGGTCGCCACGCTACCTGTAAAGCCCCTTAGGGAGAGGGGGCCGGGCCGGGCCGGCAGCGACACAATAACCCGGCCGAGAAGCAAAAGAATACACCGAGGGAGGATGTAAAGGAAACGGTTCTGAAAGAGGAGGATTCGGGGCAAACGCTCTTGGAGAGGCCGGGGATGGGGCAGCAGCAGGGCCGCGTCGGCGGCACTGCTCTCGCTGGTGCTAGTGGAGAGACAGCCCAGCCAGGCAGGGGTAGGGTTGGCACGGCGAGGCCCGGACATGGGGGTAGGAGAAGAGAAGCAATAGCCAGGGGCAGTGAGGCCGCCTGCAACATCTTCACTCACCATGGTAAGCGTGCAGTTGTTCATATCCTGGGAAACGTGTCTTTGAGACAGAAAGCTATCCAACTGTCTTTAATTATTGTACTTACACAGACCAATGCATCCCCCTTTGTTGCTATTTCCTCCTTCAGTTGTCTGTTATGTGTTAAACGATAATATCCCATATGAATATTCTCCTTAGTAAGTCAGTGTAGTAAAATGTATGAAATTCAATTCAACTGCAAGGAGATATTTTAATACATTTCATGGCCTTTGTACTCCACCTTTGGACAACCACTGTTTTCACTTGGGTTGTAGATATTTGTGGGTTGCTGATCGCAGTTGTCATGTGTATTAATGAATATTTAAAGACAGGGAGTGTGTCAAATTGTGGTGCTGATTGTCCCTTTATCATCTTTTTAAATTGCTTGAGCTAATGGGAAAACATTCTAGATATTATTTTATGTCATGTAAAGCTTGTGAATTTCGTTTTGTAGAGTAACTCTTTAGTGGGTTCATTTGGTCATCTGAAGTTTGGCAAGAGAAATAAAGCTCGAGTGTGCCAATTGTCGCAGTCTTCAGTGTCTTTGGTAACCTGAATAAAGTTTGGGTGCAGTGACAAAAGCAAAGCAGATGTTCTTATAAGTTGCATGATGGTTGTTTTGTTCCGTCAATGCAGTGGCCTTTGGTGACTTGCAGAAACATTTCCCTCAAGTTCCAATGATTTTCACAAAGTTTCCAAGATATCCGTTGTTTCTCAAAGTTGTAATTAACTCCCATGCACTATGGTGATCCAGAAATTTATTTTCTTCAGTGTGGTATCCTGCTTGTCTTTCAATTGAATGATTTTCTTATTTATTCAGGAAATGACTCTGAAACAGTTTCTGTTTCTGTGCGTCTCCCAACCTTGCACTTAGTGAGATTCATGCAATCTTATTTTCAAATTTTGTACTGTCATAAAATTGGATGTGAGCAAATGTCACTGATTATAAACAATTAACAATTTCTGATACAACTGGGTGATATTTAACAGTGGAAGGCGCAAGACTTTTTAAAATTATTTAGCCATTTTTCACTGTACTGCATCTGTAGGGCTTAGTGATGGTAGGGCACTGGCAAATTGTTCATGCAGGGCTCCTGTTTAATCACATTGGGAAAACAGTGTTAATTAGTTTTAAGCTTCCATGGGAGAGAGAATAGTGGATGGTTGTTAGGGCAGTGGATTAACTGAATATTGCAAAATGCATTCTGATGAGGATCTACTGCTGTCATTTTGTGGTCTAGAAGAATCAAAGGAAAAAGACTGAGGTTTGCAAGCATAGATTCAAAATTAATATCTAAGAGAAAGTGAGAAGAGAGAATGATTGGGTTCACTAGGAAACACTGAAACCGTTTCAGACTGCAAATGGCAACCTTGGTGGCAGATTAGCAGCTTCAACCTGATTCTCTTTATTGCGGCACAGGTGGATGAGGTAAGAGTTGATGAGACAAGTCAATAATGAACAAAGCCATTCCAGTTTTATTTGGAATAATACCACTGAGAGTTTGTATTAACTGTGTTTAAACCTTGTATTATGACTTAGGAAGGTTGGTCTTGATGATTAATATCATGCCTTACTGATACTAATCTGATTCAATGACAAAAGCTTCAGGTAACTTCGGCAGTCCTGATTTGAGAAGAAAAGAATAATTTGGGGTATCAATGCCAAGTAAAGTTAATATTGTAATTATTTTTGAGACAATTACTCCCCAGAGGTATGATTTGCCCATAGTTGTAAGGGGAGGATGACAAAAATTTTAAGAACCATGAAATAAGATTTTTGGGGGACTCTTGAACACTCTACACAGTGCAAGACAAATATTAACTGGACCCATTTTCATTTACAAGTTTGAAGAAAAATCAGATAAAGATCAGATTGGAGGGTGGTAGGAATGGGTATTATATAATACATGACTTTATGTAATTGGAGGATGAAGCCAAGTTTCCTCAGAAGGATTGACTTTTGCTTTTACATGGTGTGCGTCATACAAGTTGACGGGAAGGACATTGGTTAGCCTGACAAGTTTAAACTGTCATTAGATTAGATTTTCCCTTGTTTGGCTGATGGAAGTGAGTTAGTTTGTTGTGGCAAGCATGGGCCTGATTTTTGATCAATGTGGTTCAAAGGTGATTTTTTTTTGTTCTTGTTTGCAGAAACCATTAAATATTTTTCTTTTTAACACTCAGTACTGAAACTTGTAGATAGATATATGGAACACCTCTACAAAAATGTAACCAGCTGGATAAGTTAATAAAACAGATTGGAGCTTCATTGCTGCTTTGGGCTAAGCTTTGCTCAGTTTTGTTAATGAGGAATAAACAATTCATGTCTGTTACAAATGTAGATTTACATATGCATGTTTTGTTACATCTCACAATCTGCATCTGCCTATTGATTTCACAGTACAGTAATTTAGAGCTGCAATACCATAAAAGATTTGAGAGAATGAACCAGTCTTTATACACGTGTAAATATTACACATTTATTTTGTATGACTGTTTTCTTTCTCTAGCTTTTACCAAGGGGATTGCCTAAGATCAGAAAGTTGTCCCACAGGTGCTGACTTGTTAATACACAAAACAGAACAGAGCCGGGCCATTCTGATTTTGGAAGGAGAAAATTATTTGAGGTTCCTGCATTAGGTGAGGATAGGAGTGATTATGGGTGGGAAATTGAAAATTGATGTCTGGGGTCAAGCAACAAGTGTTGCGACAATATTGTAATTGCCCAGATCTACATTTTGAAAGTTAGTAGCACTTTGAAAATTACAATTTATCATCAATATTTGCACAGTTTTTCTAACCAATTATGGAGTTTGACCATGGCTGCATTTGCTTATGTTGAACCTCGTAAGAAAAGCTAAATCCACATTGAATTGTGTGTCAACTGAGTTGACAGAATGGGTCTGCTATTTTATTATGCATCTTCTCAAATTGGTCTGTTTTCTGCTTCTTAGTCCTCCTTGATGAAAGGTGTGTTACTGAATCTTTGTTGTGTTGCCTCATGGTGAGCAAAATCAGTCTAATGGCTTCTTCAGCTGTAGCTGAAGTAGATTAAATTGTGAACTGTTTATAATATGTCAGTTTTGAAGCAGACCACTTCTGTTGCTAAGTTTAGAACATTGAATGTAAAACAGTACAGGACTGTATCAGGCCTATCAGCCCATAATGTTGTGCCACACTAATTATATTGATTTAGTTGGGCATTTGATTACTAATCCTTTCTGCCCACACAATATCCATATCCTTCCATTTTCTGCACAGTCATCTACATATTTAAAACCCTCTTGAACACATCTATTTTATTTGCTTACACCATCAACCATGCAGTGCATTCAGTGCACATTTCCTGTGAACTTACCCCGTCACCTTAAATGCATACCCTCTTGTATTAGACACTTCAACTCTGGGGGGAAAAGATACTGGCTATCTATCTATAGTTCTCATAATCTTATAAACCTCTAGGAGATCTCCAGAGAAGACAAACTAAGTTTGTTCAGTCTTTCCTTATAGCACTTGCCCTCTAATCCAGACAGCATATGGTAAGCCTCTTCTGCACCCTCTCCAAGTCTCCATATCCTTATAATGGGGTAACCAAAACTGAATGAAGTATTCCAGATGTGGCCTAACTGTAATGGACATATTTGACTCTACAATGGGTAGTTAAAACTGCCCAACACATCACTAGCACCAGTCTACCCATCATCAAGGACATGTATACAGAAAGCTGCTGAAAAAAGGCCGACAATATCCCACTCACTGTTTATGGACTGTTTGTCCCATTACCATCAAGGAAGGGGCTACCAGCACCACTAGACTCAGAAACAGTTACTTTCCCCAATCCATCAGGCTGACCAACACCTCCAACCACGAATCCACCCCATCACCACTCCAGACACATCATCTAGTGTCACTATATACATACAGTCAGTCTATATGCACTTTGTATTTTGTGTTTTATAGGATTGTTTTTATATTTGTGTTTTCTGAATTACTTAAGCTTATCATGCTTTTTAATGCTGTATCAGATCTGGAATAATAATTATTTTGTTTCCCTTTACACTCTTGCACTAAAGAATGATAACAAGCAATCTTGAACTAGAGTTTTATAAAGCTGCAACATAACTTCCTGACTTTTGAATTCAATTACTTAACCAATAAAAGCAAAGTATGTCACATGCCACCTATGCTACCCGGTCAACCTCCATGGAGGTATGCGCTTGGGGCCACCAAGATCATTCTGCACATCAACACTGTTCAGAGTGTTGTCATTAACAGTGTACTGTCTCTTTATACTTGATCTCTCAAAGTGCAGCGGTTAGCATTTGGTTGGATTAAAATTCCCCTGCTATTCCTCTGCCCATATCTGCAACTGATTTATATCCTGCTGTATCCTTTGCTAGACTTCTAAGCTATCCATAGCATCAGGAATTTTCATATAGTCTGCAGAACATCATTGATGACAAACCTCCAGCTAGAGTAAGTTGACCACTACCCTCTGTTGTGTATAGGCAAGCTAATTCTGAATCTACACAGTCAATTCGCCATGGAGCCTGTGTATCTTTGTCTTCTGGATGAGCTTCCCATGATGGACTTTGTAAAAAGCCATACTAAAATCCATGTAGACAGCATCCACAGCTCTATTTTCATTAACTGTCTTCATTACCTCCTTGTAAAACTCTGTCAAGTTAATAAGACACAATTTGCCCTGCCCAAAGCCGTACTGGCTGTCCCTAGCTCGCCTGTGTTATTCTAAATGTTAATAAATTCTATCTCTAAGAATCCTCTCTAGTAATGTTCATATCACCAGCATGAGACTCACTAGACAGTAGTTTCCAAGATTATTCCTGTTTCCCTTCTTGAAAGATTCTGGCCATAGATTGGGAAAGTTTTATTGCTTGCTTGTTTGGTTTGAGAGTTGTCTCAGTTTCTTACCAAGGAGAAGTATAATATTGAGACACTTGAGAGGAATTGAAGAGAACTCAGAACATCAACTGGCTTTTATATTGAGCCTTTCATAATTTAGACACCAGCTAAAGCTTTACCTGAATGGTTCTCTTGCTTTATGTACTTCTATCGTGCACTCTGACATTTATCTATTTTCCGATACAGCGCAGAGTAGGCCCTTCTGGTCCTTCGTGCCACACCACCCCAGCTACCCCACAGTCCCAATAAGCCCCAATTAATCGTGGGACAATTTACAATGACCAGTTAACACACATGCAACATTTTTGGACAGTGGGAGGAAACTGCAGCACCTGGGGAAAACCCATGCATTCCACGGGGTGAACATGCATAGACTTCTTATAGAATGGTGCTGGAATTGAACTTTGAATTTCGGAATGGCCCGAGGTGTAATAGTGTTGCACTAACTGCTCCACTACTGTGGCGTCCAATATTTGTGTAGAAACTAAGGGAAGCAAGTTAGGAAGATGAGTGACTGAATTATGAACTAAAATGTCATGTTTCTTTTTATAATTATAGAACAATTATGTACTTACACTCGGGCCATTTTATTAGGTACAGGAATGGAACTTGATGCATCCCCCCCCCCCCCCATAGAATTGCCGCTCACTGGATTTTTGTTTTGTTTATTACACCTTTCTCTGTAAACTAGAGACTGTTGTGCATGAAAATCCCAGGAGATGAGCAGTTCTGAGATACTCAAACCATCCCGTCAGGCACCAACAATCATTCCACGGTCAAGTCACTTGGATCATATTTCTTCCCCATTCAGATGTTTGGGCTGAACAACAACTGAACCTCTTCTTCATGTTCTTGTAAAGTTTAACGGCGGTTGGCAGGTCAACATAAGGTGTATTTCTGCCAACTACTGAGTTGGTGTTTGGAGCAAAGATGGGAAATTATATCCACTAAATTCCCCCCCCCCCCAAAAAAAACACTCAAATGTAAATTTAATGCTTTAAAAAAATGAAAATATGTAATTATATACATTATGATGGCAGTGATAGCCTAACAAACTTCCTATGTTAAACAGTATCTATTCCTAAAGATTTCAATTTAGCAATTAGGTGTTACACCTCATAGGAACTGCATTCAAACAATATATGCTGCCGCACTTCTTGATAAGTGCACTTCCTACAGATGCCTGTATCATGCATATTCATTCTGAACAAGGAATTATTCAACCTAGCATAAACAAGTAAGTATAACTTCTTCCCTCCTTTTATACCTTACCACCATCCTCTGAATTTTGTATACATATTGTCCTTTCATTTCCTTATCTTAACTTTGTTGAGTGATTGAATAGATTTTTTAATTATCCCCTCTCTGCAAAAACACCACTACATTTACTGTATATCCTTAATTTTAAGTGATTGCTTGGCAAGACGTTCTACCCCCAACGTGAGCAGGGACCCATAAGAAATGTTTTCACAAAGCTAGACCCTACAACCTCAATGGTTGTTGTCCAATCTCAAGAAGAATATCTAGACTACGATTTGAATTGCCTATTTTAATAGATGTTGAGACCAAGAACGAATCAGAGCACAGAAGTACATAATCAGCATGTACTTCTTCGATCTATTCCAAGGCTAAAATGATAGTAACTATCTCAGACGTGAATACTGATACTTGGATAACCTTCTCATAGTAGACATCCGAAAATATGAAACATAAACAGAAACACCTGAACAACCTTTCAGTAGATATTTTGAACCATCTGTGTAGATAATATAAGAAGTTGGAACAACTGAACCTATTGACCATGTCTGCAAGCTTTTATATATAGAGTTGCTGACACATGATTGATTAGATATTTGGATTAACAAGCAGATGTACCTAATAAAGTGGCCATTGAGTGTATCATATAAAAAAATCCCTGTGTCACTTAATGATTTGTTTCTTGATCTTTTTTTCCTGTATGCATTATCATCTTGTTTTAATTTTTTGTTATACTGAAATTTGTGGTTATTTTAAAGTGTTTATTTCTTTGCTCAGTAAAGATTTAACAAAAAAGCAAGAAGAAGAATTTGGTATATTTCAACCAGTGAAGTACTTTGGAAGTATGATCCGTATTGTGTGTTAAATTTAAATTCTTTGCATCTCCACTTTGATTTTTCCTTTAACTACATTTGAGTGAAGATTTGTTTGCTGTTCTTTTTTTCCCCTCAAGTTGTGTGTGCTTGTACTTTGGTTGAATGTTTTGTCATGATTTTATTTTTCTTTGCACTGTTTTCTCCATATTCCCACAGCACTCACTTTACTCTTGGTCAACTTTATTCCTGGAACTGCAGCTATACTTACCATTGTGAGTTAAAAAATAATAAAATAAAAAGTTGTATAAACATGGCTTGAATATACATGTATCTTAAAGTAATTAAATTCATTATTGTAGTCCTATTGTTCTACAATTTTCTCTTCAATCTGTCTCATATCTGCAAATCATCTCCTCCTTGAAATTTGCTGGGCTATTACTCCCAAAAGAGTAATTATGTTATGTTATTTTTTTCTTAATTCTGATCAATTTTCCTGTTGGTAAGTATGTTGTTTTATATTTATTTTGTTTCTGTTGTTGGTGTTATGCACTGAAGCACAACAGTCTGGTAAATTAATCTTCCATTTAGTTGCTCTATCATCATTCATTAAATTGTGGAAGAGTACACTATTCTCATTCCCACACTTTTCAACCTGTGGGAAAGAAACAGAGTTTTGTATTAGCTTTGAATAAATTAGAAACAATTTTGTTTTGCAAGCTCCCAAATTCATTTGAAATATGGCTATTCAAAACATTAAAACCAAGTAAAACTAATTTAATCTCATTAAGGATTTTAATATGAATTTGTGTGGTCAATAATGGTAGGCTGACTGTGCAACACTCAGACATGGTTTGTCTAACGAATGGTTCACTGGAATTCAAATTGAGATTAAATAGTGGCTTGAAGGTTTACAGATTTAAGTTTGGCTTTTGAACTGAGTTTTGCTGCATTTCCTTGCAATCCAAGCCTTCCTCTCATGGGATGTTCTGTGACTGTTCTCTTCACATTGCTTATCATTTTTCCTGTCATGTGATGTTAAAACTACAATTTGAAGACGTACTCAAGCAAATAGGGCAGCGATGTTTCTGAATTAAAGTTAAATTGCCCATTTTAAAAAATATTGATAAATTTGAAAGTTCAGAATAAATCCAATGATTATCTGAATTTGGATCTAATGCTTTGGAGCCCTCCTATTATCCAACTTAAGTGTTAAGTTTTTAACTTGTACCTTGTGTAAAATTGATCTTACAATTTTTGTGAGAGTGTAGTAAGGAGGAGGATTGTTGATGCAGCAAATTTTAGTGGTATTTACAAATGTAGTCACTTCACTGGAAAGCATTATAGAGTCAGAGAACGCTATAGAGTATCATCTGTTACATTCTAATTTCCTTTCAAGTTCTAAAGACATGAGTTCCTGATTGATTGCACACAATATCCACAAGTTGGAGGACTGAATGAGTCAGTAAGGACAGTATGAGGTGGGTTATCTCTGTGATGTTTCCGTAGTTAGCTTGTTATAGTGCATTCTACATTTACAGTACTGTGCAAAAGTCTACATAGTGTCCAAGATATTTGCACAGTGCGATATGTGTCATTGTGGAGTGGAGAGAGTTTGTAAATCTGGTGAGATCGAAAGATGTTGGGAATGGCGAGGATGGAGGGGTGTGGGACAGGTGGCAGAGAAGGAGTGCCCGGGGTGGGTGGTTGGTGCAGGTGCAGGCATACCCAGCCCTGAGACACTAGGCAAGGTAATTTGATTCCAAACAATTGGTTTGTTGATCATTACAGAATGTCTCTCCCGTGCTACTCATTCCCTACCCTCTTCCTTCCCCTTTTCCCAGCCATGATTCCCCCTCTCTGTCCCCCTTCATTGTAGCAGTATAGGATATGCTTATGCTTATGCTTATGACTTTTTAGAATTTACTATTGTATCTCATCACCATTAACCATAGTTCCATTATGGATAGCAAGGGTAAACCCTCATTCTCCAGCTGATACGTTTATTATTTATGTGAGCATTGACTGTGTCGATACCATTTATTAGTCATTACTAATCAATCCATGACTTGTTGTACAGTAATACAGTAGAGTGCAAGGGTAGGAATTAGACAACTAGTTATGGCTGACCTTGATTGTTACAGTATTGATTTGAATTAAGATTGAAAAACTGAACTAAGTTCCATTTGTAGACTATTTGCTCAGTGTTTCTGGTGGGGGGGGGGGATGAAGGAATCCTAGGATGTTCTCAGTGTGTGAACTGACCAGCTTGGAGTTTACTGGGGAATAATACCATAAACACAACAAGGAGCAGGAGTAAGCCATTTGGTCCCTCGAGCCTGCTCTGCCATTCTACAAGATTGTGGCTTCCATTTTCCTTCAACGTTATTTCCTGTCTATATCAATTAATTACTTAAATATCTAAAAATACTTTGATCTCGGCTTTTAATTAAATTAATGACTGATCCTCCCTTGCCTCTGGGCTCTAGAATTCAACAAGTTCACTGAGCTCTAAAGAAGTTCCTGTTCATTTCAATCTTAAATGGCAGTCCCATGTGTGCCATGTGGAACTAAAGAATTGTTTTTGTGTTAGTGAGGTCACCCCTCTTCAAAACTGGAAAGAATGAAGGTCCACTTTAGCTAATATCTCCTATGCTAAGCTGAACATTACAGGAACTTGTGTGTTGAATCAGCACTCCCACTATAGAAAGTGGATTGTTTAAGATGAGACTAACATTGTACATAGTGCTCCCATTGCTGTTCAGAAAGACTACATGTACGGTAATTGTGATACAACATGCTTATTCTTGTTCTCAGATCCTCTCGTGATAAAGGCCAACACATGTTGTGCTTTCTTTACTGCATTATAATGCACATGTTCCTTTGAACATCAACAATTCCCAATCTCTCATGTTTTTAAAAAAAACTCACAACATTTCTGTTTTTGTTAACCAAAATAGATAACTTTGCATTTTTCCACAATATGCTCCATCTGCCATGTTGTTGCCCTCTCAGCTTTAAACCGCTTTACATCTCAGCTTTAAACCTCTTTACATCCTCATCAGTGCTCACATTCACATTTAATGTGTTTTATATTTGAATTGTTGGGGTCTGACCTTGATACCTCCCTATTCTCTGTCTACCTATCTATTACTGTTTATTCCTGCTGTTTTCCATTTGTTAAGCAATGCTCAATGTGCAGCAGTATTGTCCCCAATTCTATGAGCTCTAACTTTGATCTGTGATTTCCTGTGTGAAACATTATGCCCTACAGCGTAATTCATACATGGATAAATTGATTACTTTATCCTAAATGTTGTCATGGCAATTATAATCACTGAAGAATTTAAGTCACTGAAGATGTAAGCCACTGGAATAGGGAATGAACATTTTTTAATTATTATGTGTATCCTGCAGCTGGTTTCACCTTATAATGAGTTCTCAATTTTGAACTTCATGATTTGGAATGGTGAAGTGGGGTTACATTATTCTGGATTATTTTGTTAGGTTGCTTCTGGAAGTATTGATCACTGATCTGATCACTATAAACTAAATAGTCTTTCATTTTATTACCAGGAACTTTACAAAGCTAACTGTCTTAACCTCAATATTTTGTTCAATATTTCTGGCACAGAAGTTAACATGGTAAATATTTACATGTTAAAAACATTTTTGCTGTGTCATACAACGTTAAGAGCATGTAATAGCAAGTGTTTATGGAAAAATGCACATTTGTCTTTATTAGCTCTGCAAAATTCTCCTTGCAAGTGAGGAGACATGCCTAAATTGAAGTATCACTCAAGGGATGTGAAGCAATATACTGAATGGTCAAATTCCCAGAACTGTAATTTAGTTTATGTATCTGAGTCTCTCCCAACACAGTTGCCGTGTCTCATCAGTAGACCAAACCCACCATAAATGGTGATGCAAAGATGTAGTCTGGAGGGAAGCTCCCTTCAAAGATTTAGGGCAACAGGTCAAACATGGCAAGAACTGCTCTTGTTGATTACCATTCTCCTTAAGACTGATGAAATGGTATTCCCATGTTAAGCATCCTTTGGTTGAAAATAAACTGGAAGCAACGAGTATTTTAATTTTTAATGTGATACAGCTCAGTACCAGACCATTCTGGCCCAGTGAGCTTGTGATGTTTATTTATTCCCATGTGACAAATTAACCTATCAACCTGGACATCTTTGGAGTGTGGGTGGTAACTGGAGTGCCTGAAGGAAACTCGTACTGTTACGGGGAGAACATACAAACTTCTAACAGACAGCAGCGAGAATTGAACCCTGGTTGCTTGTGCTAGCCTCTACACTACCATGCCTTCCTAGAACAAAATCAAAACTGGAACTTGCATTGATGAGCAGGTATCACATTAGTACAACTGATAAAGCTGGCTAAGACTGAGACACAGGTGTTGGCCAAGATAGTCGGTACGGAGGAAGCCAATAATAGGGAAATTATGTTGTTGACCTCATTGCCATTTGCAAGTACCTTTACCTGTCACACATGTATCTCTCCATGACTATTGTTAATAGTGACCTCCAAATAATCCCTGTTAAAACAATCTCACCTTCCTGCTGAGAACCTATCCTATGCAAAATAGTAGTTTTAGAGCTGATTTAGCAGCTTGCATTTGAGCATTTATTAGATGGCATGGGTCTTCACCAGCAAGAAATTAGATTTGACCATAATCTGTAATCTCATGTCTGTGCCTTTCCCTGTCTATCATCATTGTAAAACTGGGAGACCAACCTTGGCTTATAGAGATGTGTTGGAGCATTACAGCAGCACCTTTAGATGTGCCTAAAATTGAGCTTCCATGATCTAATCAGGAAATCCAGGTACAATCTTTATAAAGCTATTAAGCATGCCCAGAGGAAAGACCAAAACAAAGGAGAGTCCCACATGAGACTTGCATGCTATAAAGTCTCCAAACTCAAATAATATCGCTGGCACAATATATTGCTTATTAGGCTGAAGTAGAAAATGTGTACTGTACTCAGGACTGTTCCTGTCCCAGGATTACAAGGCTCTAGAACAGATCTTTACAATGAAGATGAATTTTACTTTTTCATGGCCTTTGCAGTTGTCTAGCTGCACTGCACTTTCTGTCTGTAATTCCGTATTCCGTTCTTTTTTTTCTTTTGTATTACCTGAATGTCTGAAAAAACTTTTGTTTGCATATGTGATAATGGCAAGCCATTTACCTCCCTGGTGAACAACAGTGCAAGGTTGAAATAGCACAGGGGCTTTAAACAGTAGAAGTGAGTGTGTTGTAGATAGCTAAGCAAATTCATGACCAGTGGAGTAGATTACAGTCTTTCTGCACCACACAAATTCATGGCTAATCAAACAATTACAAGAGAAGGTGGTTCAGTGAGCTCCTTTTGTTCTCAAATAAAGACAAAGCCCTGATGGTGAGTGAAAGCACTTTTATAGCCAGAAGTACTGAGTGACTGATTCATTTCTGCAACACCAGTCCATCCCTAAGTATCCTCGGAACTCAGGTGATGGATTTCAAATATCATTTCACTGGATATCAAGTGATGGTTGAGCACATTGTGTAGAACAAAATTAATGCAATTCTCCAGTATCCCAGTTGCTGTGCTGAAAACCAGTGCTATTTTGGCTGTGTTACTAGCCAAGATAGTCCCATGCATCTGCATCCTAATAAATAACTAAAACAGCAGGAAGTCAACTAACTATATTCTGCTCATTAAAGCAGGACAAATCAGGTCTCATAAATTGATGCCAATCTCTAAAGCTTTGTCTGGCATTGTGGTTGGCATTGATATAGCATTTCACAAAAGCTTGACTGACTGGCTGGCTATTATAACAAGCAAGAAGGGAAGTAGTTTATGGTTGGATTCCAATAGTGTCAAAGTTCCTTGGACATCTATCTGTTCACAGCTGTTCCTGATTTTCATCACCCTTCCTGATGAAGGGTTTCGGCCTGAAAGGCTGACTGTTTACTCTTTCCCATAGATGCTGCCTGGCTTGCTGAGTTCCTCCAGCATTTTGTGTGTGTTGCTTAGATTTCCAGCATCTGCAGATTTTTCTATGTTTGTGTTCACAGCTGTATCTTAATTCGTTCAGGGTCACGTCATCAACAAGGCCCCCAATGATTGCTCATCCCTACTTTCTTCAGAAGGTAATGAGGAGTTACCACTTTGAACAACTGTAATCTCTCTGAAGGTACTCTGACAATTCTGTTGGGTAGGAAATTCTGACTTAGATACAAAGAAGAATTAATGATGTGTTTCCAGCTGAAGGTAGTGTGAGGGGTGTGACCACCAGGTAGTGGTATTCCTGTTGCCTTTCTTGATGTTCAAGACCATAGGTTTCCAATATTAGTCAATGATCTTCCCTCAATCGCAACGTGAGACATGGGGCTGTTTGTTTCTGAGTGTGATGCAGTTTCTGCTTCCATTTTGCAATGTTAGAAGAGATTAGCTGTATTTGTCACGTGCGTTAAAATCAAAACACACAGTGAAATGCGTCATTTGCATCAATGATGAGTACCGTCTGTGCTGGGGGCAACCTGCAAGTGTCTCCATGCTTCTGGCACCAACTTAGCATGCCCACAACTCACTAACCCTATCCTCAATTGTATGCCTTTGGAATGTATGAGGAACACAGTCACAGAGAGAATGTCCAAACTCCTTACAGACAGAATTGAACCTCAATTGGTGATCACTGGTGCTGTGAAGCATTGTACTAACTGCTATGCTACCACACCATGTACTGATTTGTGATATCAAAACTTAGACTTTTTCTAAAAGCCACGTGCCAGGTATAAGATAGAATGGGTGTATTTTGCTCCAACACTTCTCTGGTTTTCTATCCAAAGTTTGTTGAATCACACCCCGCTCACCATTATCTACACAAATTCCCACCGACACCAGTGCATCATAACATAAGCACCAGGTTGCTTTTTAAATCTGTTAACAAAGTATAACCTCTATCATTTAGAAGATCAAGAGCAGATACTTTATGGCTGTGGATCATTGGCAAGTTTTCATGTTACATCCTGTTCTGAATTGAAAAATATATTGCTGGGTCAGAATCTTGGAAACAATTTGGTGGAACTACCTTGAATAAATACATGACTGTCAGTAATTTAAATAAATAGGTCTGGATGAAATGCTGTTCTAACAAGTAATGGCCACATCCTGTAAGGGAGCAGAAAGAAAATATTATTTAAACCATCATATGTAATTGTTTCAGTTGTAATTTTGTATGTGATTCACATATAATATTGAGGAAAGAGAAATTGCCATCTTCACCCACCTGGAGCAGTGATTGTCTGGCACGACTTGATTTTGAGTTAGCTGCAATGTAATTCCTATCTTACAAGACTCAGTTTTTTAACTATCCAGTCAGATCAATGGACCATCAGAATACTTATTAAATTTTAACAAACTTTAAGTGCTGAGAAAAAGCAGATGCTGCTTTTTCTGTCTGATTTTGGTTTGAGTTGGTCATTGGAGCTGTCAATACACTTGATGTATGTTGCATTCTGCATTACCTCTTTAACTAGATATCTGTAAAAATCAAAGTAATTATTCCAATTTCACTCATTCTTGTTCGAAACATTAATTTACTTATTACTGAGTTCTACTTTCACTGTTCTTCTTTGTTAGCTGTTGATATGATATTTGTTTTGATATTTCAAGTAATATGAATTCTTGTGTGCGTTCATTCATGTTAAGCAGAGATCATGAAATGTTAGAAATTTTAGGGCATAAGTAGGAGTGCTCCATTTGGCCCTTAACTTGCTCTGCCAGTATCATGATTGATCTTTTTGAACTTCTTCCCACAACACAGCAAAGCAAATTTTGAGAATCTTCTGTGTGGAAATCCCAGTGGTTTTGTATCTGGTTTATCAGGTGATGTTTATCACGTTTTCTATCCACTCACTGTGGCCTCAATTCCCATAGCCCACAGGCTCCCTGTAAACTCAGTTTTTTTCTGCCCCCCCCCCCCACCCCTTTATGTTTAATAGCTTCACTGAAAGATTTATTTGACTATGTTGCAGCTTTAAAACAAAATTAAAAATATTGCATTATTAATTACATAGATCTTAGAATGTAGGCCATAAAACAGTACAGCATTGGAACAGGTTTTTTGGCCACAAAGTGCACTGAAATTAAGACCATAAGACATGGGAGCAGAATTAGGCCATTTGGCCCATCGAGTCTGCTCTTCTGTTTGATCATAGCTGATTTATTTTTCCTCTTGACCCCATTTTCCTGTCATCTTTCCATTCTCTTTAATACCTTACTAATCAAGAACCTATCAATGTGTGCTTTAAATATGCTCAATCACTTGACTTCCACAGCCCTCTGTGGAAACAGATTCCACCGATTCACCACTCTCTCGTCAAAGAAATTCCTCCTCAAGTAGGTTTCAATAAGGTTCCTTCTCTCCCCCCCCCCCCCCCCCCACCAATCCTTCTAAACTCCAAAACTCCAACAAGTATAGGTTCAGGGCATTCAAACACTCCTCATATGTTAACCCTTTAATTCTTGGGATCATTCTCATAAACCTCTCTGGACCTCCTACAATGCAAACGCATCCTTTTTTCAAGGATGGGGCCCAAAGCTGCTAAGAATACTCTAAATCTGAGCTGTATAATACCTTATAAAGCCTCAATATTACATCATGAGTGAATCTGCAGATGCTGGAAATAAATAAAAAACACAAAATGCTGGCAGAACTCAGCAGGCCAGACAGCATCTATGGGAGGAGGTAATAACGATGTTTCGGGCCGAAACCCTTCATCAGGAGTGAATTAACATGGGATGGTCGAGGGGGGATAAGAAGTGGGGGGAAGGATAAAGTAGAGAGCTAGGAAGTGATAGGCTGGAGGGAAATGGGCTAGGGGGAAGGTGGAGAATTATGGGAAATAAAAGAGGAAAAAAGGTAGGGCTGGGGGGGAGATTATAGTGAGGGGGAAAAAAGAGAGAGAAAGAGAACCAGACTAAAATAATAGATAGGGATGGGGGTAAGGGGGGGGGGGCAAGGGTATCAATGGAGGTCAGTGAGTTGGATGTTCATGCCGGCAGGAAGGAGGCTACCTAGGCGGGAGATAAGGTATTGCTCCATTGACCTGCGTGTGGCCTCATCTTGACAGTAGAGGAGGCCATGGACAGACGTGTCGGAGTGGGAGTGGTCTGTGGAATTGAAGTGTGTGCCACAGGGAGATCCCGCCACTGCTGGAGGACTGAGCGCCGGTGTTCGGCGAAACGGTCTCCCAGTCTGCGGTGGGTCTCCCCAATGTATAAATGGCCACATCGGGAGCACCGGATACAGTATATCACCCCAGCTGACTCGCAGGTGAAGTGGTGTCTCACCTGAAAGGACTGTCTGGGGCCTGGGATGTTGGTGAGGGAAGAAGTATGGGGGCAGGTGTAGCACTTCTTCCGTTTGCAGGGATGAGTGCCCAGAGGGAGGTCCGTGGGGAGGGGTGGAGAGGATGAATGGACAAGGGAGTGCTCAATATTACATCATTGCTTTTATATTCTAGTCCTCATGAAATGAATGTTAAGAGCAATTAAATGCCTAACTAAATTAATCTCTCTGCCCACAGAATGTCAGTATTCCTTCATTCTTTGCTCATTCCTGTATCTATCTAGCAGCCTTCTCAAATGCGTTTATCGTTAGTATTTGCCATCCATGCCATCCCTGGCAGCACTTCACAGAAAGTAAATCTCGGTTGTATATGCTGATATATATGTACTTTTATTTTGAAGTTCCGAGGCACGCACCACTCTCTATGTATCTATATCAAAAACTTGTCATGCACACTCATTTTGAACCAATCTATCACAATAATACCTTCAGTATTAGAAATTTAGACCCTGGGACAAAAACAAAAACTGGCTATTTATACTACACCTTTCATAATCATATATATTTCTGTCAGGTCTTCCCTCACTTTCTGCCACACAGAGAAGACAGCCCAAGTTTGTTGAATCTCTCCTTTATGGTACATGCCCAATATCCGGGCAGCATCCCTTCTGCAGCATCTTCAAAGCCTTCACATCCTTCCAATAATTGGGCAACTAAAATTAAATGCAATGCTCCAGATGTGGCTTCACTGGAATGTTATAAAGCTACAACATAACTTCCTGACCCTTGAGGTCAGTGCCTCAGCTAATAAATGCAAGCATGCCATATGTTTTCTTTATCACTCTGTCAGTCTGTACAGCCAATTCAGGGAGCTATGGACTTGAAGCCCAAGGTCCCTCTGTACATCAACACTGTTAAAAGACCTTGCCATTAATAGTGCACTGCTGATTTACGTTCGATCGCTTAATATGCAACACACAACACTTGGCTCAATTAAGCTCCATCTGCCATTTTTATGCCCACAACTGCAGCTGATCTCTATCTCATTGTATCCTTTGGCAATCAACTATGTTATTTACAATACCATCAAACTTTGTATTTTCTGTGAATTTGCCAGTCTAACCGTTCTATATTTTCATCCACTATTGATCTATATCACAGATAGTAGATGTCCCAGTATGGATTACTGTGGCACACCATTAATTATGGACTTAGCCAGAACGAGTTCCATCGACTACTGACCACTCTTGTTTGGGCAAGCCAATTCTGAATCCAAACAGCCAGGTCACTGTGAATCACATGCAAGTTAGTCTTCTGAATGAGTCTACCACAAGGGATCCTGTCAAACCCCTTATTAAAATCCATGTAAACAGCATCCAGAGCTTTACCTTCAGCAATCACCTTCTTCATTTGTTCGTTCATGTGCTCTATCCTATGATGTGGGTGATCAGGGTCTTTCCATGACCATAATTGTTCTTGGCAGATTTTTCTATAGAAGCAGTTTGCCATTGTTGCCTTCTGAGCAATGTCTTTGCAAGATTGGTGATGTCAGCGATTATCAATACACTTCAGAGATTTTCTGCCTGGTGTCAGATTTATGATATGCACCAGTTGCTCATATAACCATCCAACACCTGCTCCCATAGCTTCATGTGACCCCTGATTGGGGGCCAAGCAGGTGCTACACGCTGCCCAAGGCTGACTTTCAGGTTAGCAGAGGGAAGGGCACCTTACACCACCTTTGGTAGAGTCATTACTCCATCCCGCCACCATCTTCACCTCCTCAAAAATCTTGAACAAAGTCATGCTGACTGTCCCTATTTAGGTCATGCTTTTCCAAATGTTTACAAATTATATTCGTGAGAATTCTCTCCATTAGCTTCCCTACCGCTGACATGAGACTCACTGGTCCATAAATCCCAGAATTGGCTCTTATTTCCTCCTTGAACAATGCAACAACGTTAGCTATTTGCCAGTCCTCGGGGACCTTACCTGTGGATAGAGAGGACACAAAGATATTGGTCAAAGCCCCAGCAATCTTAGCTATTGCCTTTCTCAATACCTTTGATTATAATTAGAATAATATTCAGCAGTTCAGAAAATCTGCTAGTCTGACCCCAAAGTTCAGGATGTGTTGATTTAACAGATTTTTACTGTATTTCCAGTGTTCAAAAATTTGTTTCAATTGTAGTATATGACTACTAGAATGCCGTTCTGTGACAGGGCAGAATCAACTTAAATGTTTGAAAGGACAGATCTGTTTTTGGAATTGTAAATTGCAATGTAGATAAAGGAGAAAAAAGTCATAATAGTCCATCTCACATTTCAAAGAACATTCAATAAATTGTCATTTCAACATGTTGAAACAAAACAGGTTTCAAGAAATAAATGCAATACACAGGAATTAAGATTGGTTAGCAGCCAGAAAACTGCAGGTTGTAACTAGTTGATCATTGCAAGCAGTAGTGCTTGGGTCTCAACTATTTAGAACTACATTGAAGATTTGGGTGAAAAGACTGAGAAAAGTGTAATCATGATATAAAACTCATGCAGATGTGAGCTCTGAAAATCTACTGCTTTGGTTAATTCACAAACAAGAGAAAATTTGCCAGAAATCCAAACAACACACAAAATGCTGGAGGAATTCAGCAGGTCAGGCAGCATCAATGGGAAAGAGTACAGTCGATGTTTTGGACTGAGGATGACACATGACCCACCACTCTAGTTTTGGATACTGATGTGACCAGTGAGGCCATTGTGGGAGCCATAACTCATCGACATTGATGAAATGCTTTGAGAGGTAGATTATGACTATACTGAACTCCTGCCTCAGCAAGGAACTGGACCCATTGCAATTTGCCTATCGCCACAATAGCTCAGTGGCAGACGCAATCTCAATGGCTCTCCACGCGGCTTTAAACCACCTGGTCAACACAAACACCAACATCAAGATGTTGTTCTTTGACTATAGCTCAGCATTTAATACCATCATTCCCACAATCCTGATTGAGAAGTTGCAAAACCTGGGCCTCTGTACCGCCCTCTGCAATTGGATCCTCAACTTCCTAACCAGAGGCCACAGTCTGTGCAGATTGGTGATAACATATCCTCCTCGCTGACAATCAACACTGGCGTACCTCGGGTGTGTGCTTAGCCTACTGCTCTACTCTCTATATACACATGACTGTGTGGCTAGGCGTAGCTCAGATACCAACTACAAATTTGCTGACGATACAGCCATTGTTGGTAGAATCTCAGGTGGTGATGATAGGGCAGACAGGAGTGAGATGTGCTAACTAGTGGAATGGTGCCACAGCAGCAACCTGGCAGTCAATGTCAGTAAGACGAAAGAGCTGATTGTGGACTTCAGGAAGGGTAAGATGAAGGAACACATACCAATCTTCATAGACGGGTCAGAAGTGGAGAGAGTGAGCAGCTTCCTGGGTGTCAAGATCTCTGAGGACCTAACCTGGCTCCAACGTATTGATACAGTTATAAAGAAGGCAAGACAGCGGCTGTACTTGATTAGGAGTTTGATGAGATTTGGCATGTCAACAAATACACTCAAAAACTTCTATAGTTGTACTGTGGAGAGCATTCTGACAGGCTGCATCACTGTCTGGTATGGAGGCGCTACTGCACAGGACCGAAAGAAGCTGCAGAATGTTGTAAATCTAGTCAGCTCCATCTTAGGTACTTGCCTACAAAATACACAGAACGTCTTTAGGGAGTGGTGTCTCAGAAAGGCAGTGCCCATTATTAAGAACCTCCAGCACCCAGGGCATGCCCTTTTCTCACTGTTACATCAGGTAGGAGATACAGAAGCCTGAAGGTACACACTCAGCGATTCAGGAACAGCTTCTTCCCCTCTTGCCATCTGATTTCTAAATGGATATTGAAGTTTTGGACACTACCTCATTTTTTTTAATATACAGTATTTCTGTTTTTGCACATTAAAAAAAATCTGTTCAATATATGTAATTGACTTGTTTATTTATTATTTTTTCTCTCACTGCTAGATTATGTATTGCATTGAACTGCTGCTGCTGCTAAGTTAACAAATTTCATGTCACACGCTGGTAATAATAAACCTGATTCTGATTCTGTATATTGGCAGGAGGTGTCTGACTAGCTAGCTTCTGTTATTTATATTGGGTGTCTGTGTGCCCCTGAAGCATGGACTCTAGGTTTTCGGTATATTCCAAAATCATCATCCTCCACTCAAAGCAATCATGCTCTAGAATTTCTAGGAGTCAGTGATGAAACTGCACACTTTTCAAGGAGGCTTTAAGGACTCTAATCTTATCCTCAGTCTGCCTGGTAAGCTCAATATAAAGAGAGGTGTTTTCAGAAAGTGAAGTTTGCAGGTAAGAGCGAGACTATAAAATTGTGGAGAAGTACATCCAGCTGCAGCTCTTCATTAACTGTATTAGGGAAATGGAGCTGCAGCTGGTTGACCTTTGTGTCATAGGGGAAAATGAGAAGAAAGACAAGAACTACAGGGAGGTAGTCATTCCTAAGTTGCAGGGGGCAGGTAGCCGTGTGACTGTCAGGAAAGGGAATAGGCTGACATTTCAGAGTACCCCTGTGGCCTCAATAAAAAGTTTACTGCTTTGGATACTGCTGGATTGGGGGGGGGGGGGTGGTGTTGGTATCTGATCAGAGGAAAGCAGCAGTGACCAGGTCTCTGCCTCTGTGGCTCGGATGGGAATGGGCGATGTGTGTAATAGTGGTTTGGGATTCCATAGTTAAATGAGTGCACAGGAGATTCTGATGTCATGAAAAAGACACCTGGATAGTATGTTGCCTCCAAGGTGCCAGGGTCATGGTTGTCTTGGATTGGATCTGTACCAAAGGGGAGGGTGAATATCTAGAAATCATAGTACATATTGGTACCAATGGTAAAGGCAGGAAAAGGGATGTGGTTCTGAAGAGGAAAATTTAGGGAGTTAGGTAGAAGGCTGTAAAGCAGATCTCAATGGTAGTGATCTCTGGATTGCTGCCTATGCCAGTTAGCAGAGTTAGAGATTGGTAGATGAGATGTGGCCATCATGGAGACTTAGCTGAAAGTTCATCTTTGGGAGCATATCATCCAAGGATACAAGTTATATCGAAAGAACAAGTATGTAGACAAAGGGTGGAGTGATTCTGTTCACAAACAATGAAATCAAATCCTTGGAAAGAAGTAAAATAGGATGGAAGATGTAGTATCCTTTTGGGTAGAGTTAAGAAACTGCAAGGATAAAAAAATTCTTCAATGGGAATTATATATAGGCCTTTGAACAGTAGCCGGGACTGTCTGTCTTTAACAGGTGACAGAAACAGCATGTAAAAAGGGCAATGTTATGAAAGTTGTGGGGATTTCAATACACAGATAGATTGGGAACATCATGTTGGTGCTGGATCCCAAGAGAAGGAATGTGTAGAATGTCTATGAGATGGCTTTTTAGAGCAGCTTGTGGTTGAGTCTACTAGGGAAAAGGCAATTTTGAATTGGGTGTTGTGTAATGAACCAGATTTGATCAGAGAGCCTCAGGTAAAGGAACCTTAGGAGGTAGTGATCATAATTTCATTAAACACACCTTGCAATTTGAGAGGAGAAGCTAAAATCAGAAAATAATTGGTATTATAATGAAGTAAAGAAAACCACAGAGTCATGAGAGGAGCTGGCCAAAGTTGATTGGAAGGGAACAATAAAAGAGATGAAAGAATTGCAGTGGGGCTGGAGTTTCTGGGATCAATTTGGAAGCACAAGATAAATTCATTTCAAAGAAGAAGTCGTCTTCTAAAGGGAGGGCGAGACATGGGTGACAAAGGAAATCAATGACAGCATAAAATGAAATGACAGCGCATACAATATAGTGGAAAGCTAGAGGATTGAGAAGCTTTTAAAATCCAATAGCAAACAACTAAAAAGCAGCAAGTAGAGAAAAGATGAATTATGAAGTTAATCTAGCCAATAATTTGAGAGGATACCAAAAGCATATTGAGAGATATAAGGAGTAAAAGAAAGGTGACTGCTTGAACTTTATGTTGGAGAGGTAGTAATGGGTGACAAAAAAATGATGGACAAATTGAATAAGTATTTTTAATCAGTCTTCACTGTGGGAAGCACCAGCAGTATGCCAGAAATTGGAGAGTATCAGGGGCAGGAGTGAGTATAGTTCCTACTATTAAGGAGAAGGTGCTTGGGAAGCTGAAAGATTTGAAGGTAGATAAGTCACCTAGACCAGATGGACTATACCCTGGGATTCTAAAAGAGGTAGTTGAAGAGATGGTTGAAGAGATGATAGAGATCTTATAAAAATCACTGGATTCTGGAATGGTTCCAGAGCATTGGAAAATTGCAAATGTCACTCCATTCTCTTAAAAAGGTAGTGAGGTAAATTACAGGAAATTATTCGCTAGTTAGCCTGACCTGATGGGGTACATTTAAAGCAGCAGTTAGTAGGTTGTTGATTAGTAAGCATGTGAAGGGTTGTGGGTAAAAGGCATAGGATAATGGGGTTGCGAGGGATACTACTGTGGCATGCAAAAGTTTGGGCACCCAAGGTCAAAATTTCTGTTACTGTGAATAATTAATTGAGTAGAAGGTGAACTGATCTCCAAAAGTCATAAAGTTAAAGATGAAACATTCTTTTCAACATTTTAAGCAAGATTAGTGTATTATTTTTGTTTTGTACAATTTTAGAGTGGGGAAAAAAAGGAAAGGAGCACCATGCAAAAGTTTAGGCATTCCAAAAGATTTGAGCTCTCAGATAACTTTTACCGAAGTCTCAGACCTTAATTAGCTTGTTATGGCTGTGGCTTGTTTACAGGCATCATTTTAGGAAAGGCCAGGTGATGCAAATTTCAACGCTTTATAAGTACTCTGACTCCTCAAACCTTGTCCCAACAATCAGCAACCATGTGCTCCTCTAAGCAGCTGCCTAGTACTCTGAAAGTTAAAATAAATGATGCCCACAAAGCAGGAGAAGGCTATAAGAAGATAGCAAAGCATTTTCAGGTAGCCGTTTCCTCAGTTTGTAATGTAATTAAGAAATGGCAGTTAACAGGAACGGTGGAAGTCAAGTTGAGGTCTGTAAGACCAAGAAAATTTTCCGAGAGAACTGCTCGTAGGATTGCTAGAAAGGCAAATCAGAGCCCCTGTTTGACTGCAAAAGACCTTCAGGAAGATTTAGCAGACTCTGGAATGGTGGTGCACTGTTCTACTGTGCAGCGACACCTGCAAAAATATGACCTTCATGGAAGAGTCATCAGAAGAAAACCTTCCCTGCGTCCTCACCACAAAATTCAGCGTCTGAAGTTTGCAAAGGAACATCTAAACTAGCTTGATGTGATTTGGAAACAAGTCCTGTGGACTGATGAAATTAAAATAGAACTTTCTGGCCACAATGAGCAAAGGTATGTTTGGAGAAAAAAGGGTGCAGAAATTCAGGAAAAGAGCACCTCTCCAACTGTTAAGCATGGGGATGGATTGATCATACTTTGGGCTTGTGTTGCAGCCAGTGGCATGAGGAACATTTCACTGGTAGAGGAAGGAATGAATTCAATTAAATAACAGCAAATTCTAGAAGCAAACATCACACCATCTGTAAAAAAAAAAGCTGAAGGTGAAAAGAGGATGCCTCCTACAACAGGATAATGATCCTAAACACACCTCAAAATCCACAATAGACTACCTCAAGTGGCGGAAGCTGAAGGTTTTGCCATGGCCCTCACAGTCCCCCAACCTAAACATCATCGAAAATCTGTGGACAGACCTCAAAAGATCAGTGCATGCAAGACGGCTCAAGAACCTCACAGAACTAGAAGGCATTTGCAAGGAAGAATAGGCGAAAATCCCCCAAACAAGAATTGAAAGACTCTTAACTGGCTACAGAAAGCGTTCACAAGCTGTGATACTTGCCAAAGGGGGTGTTACTAAGTACTGACCATGCAGGGTACCAAACTTTTGCTTTGGGCCCTTTTCCTTTTTTGTTATTTTGAAACTGTAAAAGATGGAAATAAAAAAAGTAATCTTGCTTAAAATATCAAAGAAATGTGTCATCTTTAACTTTATGCCTTTTGGAAATCAGGTAATCTTTTACTCGCTTAGCTATTCACAGTAATGGAAATTTTGACCGGGGTGCCCAAACTTTTGTATGCCACTGTAAGTTACCAAATTGCACAACACATGCCGGTGATAATAAACCTGATTTTGATTCTAAATCAGCCATGATGAAATGGTGGAGCTGACTCAATGGGCCAATTGGCCTAATTCTGTTCCTATGTCCAATTTTTTATTATGGAGAGGGAAAAGAAAAAATGTCAAGCTATAAATTTGGTTGCAAAAGTAGGAAAAATTATATTTTTATTAGAAGTTGTGATATGATTGGGTGTTTATTTTTGCTGTACATAACCATGATTGTGCAAGTAGATACAATAAGCAATTAAGAAAGTGAATGATGTGATAGCCCTGAGCAACATAGATTCTAGAAACAAAATAACGAATCATAGAACATACAATACAGAACAGCAGAGGGCAGATCAGGCCCTTTGGCCCATGATGTGCCAACTTTTTGATGATAGATACATTACAGTCAGTCCCCAAGTTACGAACGTCCGACTTATGGACAACTCATACTTATGAACCGAGGAAGGAGAACGCCATCCGCCACTTTAAGTCAGATTGCGACGCCGTCCACCATTTTAAGTCGTTGCCGTTGACACTGTGTTGAGTGTTTAACTTTGTATTTGGCTTAGATTTTTCTTAGTAAGATTCACCCTGACCCTGCACCCCCACCCCCGTTTCGGTCAGCTGGTGGCGCAGTCAGATCAGCACCGGGCTAGAGAACGGAGGTTTCCGAGTTCGATTTAGTGACAGACCGCTCCCGTGCCGGGTTGATGTCGGTCCAGTGACTCCCGTACCATCCGTGCTGGGTGGATGTCGAGCTCGCAACTCGACCTCGTAAAAAAAAACTGCCACCTCCAGATTAAATTCCCATGCAGAATATTGTGAAGGATCAAATACCCAAACCCAGCACAGCCCCCACTTGTCCCATTTAACCTGTCTCAGTGCGGTGCAGTTTAGCACCCGGGGAATTCAGTGCTGTGGTCCTTAGGACCCAGCGGACCTCGGGAGCCAGTGCAGGTCAGGACCCACTGCCTGCAGTGTTTCTGTTTCATTGACTGGAAGCGATTATGATTGAAAATAAAGTGGAAATAATAAAGCATTTGTAAAGAGGTGAAATGCCATCGGTCATTGGAAAAGCGTTAGGCTACAGTCGGTCAACAATCAGAACAATTTTAAAGGATAAAGTGAGAATAATGGAGCATGTGAAAGGCCCTGCCCCGATGAAAGCTACAATTATTACTAAGCTACACAGTGGTTTAATTATTGGAATACATACGTTTCTTAAGTGTTTTATGTGCATAGAAAGGTAAAATATATACTATATACTAAGACAAACGTTTGACTAACTGATGTTAAATAATACCGGATGTACTTGTTCCGACTTATGTACAAATCCGACTTAAAGACGGACTCAGGAACGGAACTCGTACGTAACCCGGGGACTGCCTGTATTGTTCCCAAAGGAAATTACAGTGTCATAGTAGTGCACAGATATAAATATTAGAAGAAAAGTAGAAAGAATAAAAAATAAGTTACCACAGTCTAATGGGAGGGGGTAATCATTTCCCCGGCTATAATAGGCTAATTCATTATCGTGCCTAATGACCTCGTATAGTGCTCTTTGGAGCAGCACAGTTGTCTTAGTCTATTACTAAAAGTGCTCCTCTGTTTAGCCAAGGTGACATGCAAAGGGTGAGAAACATTGTCCAGAATTGCCTGGATTTTCCATAGGCTCCTTTGTTCTACCACAGCTGTGTCCAATTTGGCTCCAGTAACAAAGCCAGCCTTTCTAATTTGTTTATTGAGCCTGTTGGCATCACCTGTGTTGATACCATTGCCCCAGCACACCACCGCTTAGAAGATTGTACTGGTGATAACAGTCTGATAGAATATGTGAAGGAGAGGCCTGCATACTCCAAAGGACCTCAGTCTCCTCAGGAAATAGAGGTGACTCTGGCCCTTCTTGTTCTTGCCCCCTGTATTGGTGCTCCACTCAAGTTTGTCATCCAGGTGCACCCCCAGGTTCTTGTAGGTCCTCCCACATCCATGTCCTCACCATCAATAGTAAGAGGGAACAGTGCAGGCTTAGTCTTCCTATAGTCCATCACCATCTCCTTTGTCTTACTGATGGTGAGCTGCAGATGATTCAATTTGCACTGTTTGAAAAGGTATAAGTAGGGTCCTTATCCAGAATATTCTTCTCAAGATAATAAATGTTGCATACTGAAAATTATAGCTTTCAGATGAGAATGGGAAACTTGAAGAGTAACTTGCCCCACACATACCCTTCAAGTTACTTTATATGGTGCTGCCATGGGTGGTAGCAGAAGCTGATACAATAGTAGCATTTTAGAGGCTTTTAGATGAGCACATGAATATACAGGGAATGGTGGAATGTGGATCATGTGCAGGCAAGGAGTCATTTTAATTTGGCTTGGCATTCAACACAGACAACACCAGTTCCTCAGCTGCACTGTTCTATATTTTGTGGCACTTAGATAACACATCAGCTGTAGTTCAGGTGTCCCTCCCCCCCTTACAGAGGTAGAGCGTTCCTGTGAAACATTTCTTAAGCCGAAATGGCGTAAAGCGAAGAACTGTTAATTTATATGGGAAAAATTTTAGTAAAATTAAAAATCCTCTTTGTAATGCGAAAACAGGTTACTAATGTAGGTCTTTTGTAAAAGTAAAGTGGCGTAAAGCGAACATTCATAAAGCGGGGGACACCTGTATTATTGAATGGTGGAATGCAGGTTGAAGGTGTGAAATGGCCAGAATAATGGCCTTATTAATGTCCTTAACCAAGTGTTCTGCACCTCCTTTTGTAGTTGAATGTATGCGCTTCCAAGGCACACTGGGATTAGTACAAAATGACCTATTTGCAACTGATTAGCCAATAGGGGAATAACCAGATCACTCTGCTTGCCCATTTTTCCTTGATATGCTTTGGAACAACCCGTAAAGTAGTATGTTTTGCCTTTTGAAGAGGGAAGAAGCCAGAATAAGAAGTTGGGAGGAGGGAAAGGAGTGCAAATTGGCAGGTGAAACCTGGTGAGGGAAAGGTGGGTGGGGGATGGGGGATGAAGTGAGAAACCGGAAGGTGATAGTTGGAAAAGGTGAAGAGTTGTAAAAGGGATCTGATAGGAGAAGATACACTCAGATATTAGTCCTGAAAGTCTTACTGCAGTCTTTAACCATCTCACTTCGAAAATGTCAATCTTGGTGACATACATGCTTGTGGTAATGCCTGATGAGCAGACCAGTGACACGGTACTCACCCAGAATGACGAGTGAGTGAGTTGACCACTGTGACCAACCAGGTCCAGCCTTTGGGCATAACATGCATTGTGCTGTTTACATATCTTCTGTGCACAGATGGTGATTCTGCCAAGCAGCAGGAGAATATCAGCAGAAGAGTCAAGTGACAGGGATCGTGTGCAGCTTCTGGAGTTGGTATTTCATCCATGTTGATGGGAATACAGTTGCAGTCATTGAAAGTTGGCAGGGATAAGCAGACTTTTTGTCCTCTTGACTCCATGACAAATCTCTGGCTCTGCTTTTGGTAACATCTGATGTTCCAGAACATGTCTGTAGAGTGTCTGGAAAAGTAGCCACATCCCATTTGATTCTCAGCTGGCTCCCCACTGTCCTGTGCTGCAGGTGTGCTGGAACCAGTAGCCCAAGGTGCTGGCCCTGAATTTACAGCTGAATCTGGGTCTATTTCTTCAGAAGTGTCAACAAGTTCTTGGCTCAATTTCCTGGAGTGTCTTGGTGCTTGATGCACCATATGTCATCTGTGTTTTGCAATATATTACTGCTTCTCCGACTCTCCTCAGATTCTCCACCACTCTCTGGATGACAGTCTTGTCCACACTCTGATTGACTTTACCATGTTTGCTCTAAGTTGAAATCCAAATTAACCTGTGCAGAAGATGATGTAGAAACAGCTAATTGACAGGAAGTGATGTTTGTACAAAATGAATGATGCCTCTAGAGGGAGAACAATGGGATTTCTTAAAATCTTTGCTGTGATTACTGAATTCCTTGCAGGAAACAAGATATTGCACCTGTAATTTTAATAGTTTATTTTTTCATGGAGGATTTTCAAAAATAAATAGGTTATGTTAATTGAAGCAGAGAAATTTGCAGATCTATGGGGAAAAGTTAGGGGAGTGGAACTAAATAGATAGCCACCTTAAAGAGTCATCACGACCCCAGAAAATGCCATGCCCTACTCGTGCGCTATTTCATTACATAATTCATTGTACAAGAAAATGGCTTCAACCTAAGAAGTAATATTGTTTGTACTTAACATCAATTTCACTGACAATAAACTTAAGTGCACCATCATATACAGTGGATATTGCATTTATGTTTGGCCACAGCATGAGTGTAGGCAATCATTTAATGTCCTATTATGATGTTATTGTTGACTCATGAAACTCTATGGATAGTTGTCCATGGGGTTTTTGTGGTAACGTATGGAAGTAGGTTGCCAGACCTTTCTTTCCCGTAGTTCCTGCTTCTTCCCAGGTCGGATTTGTACTCAGGACCTTCTGCCTTGAAGTCCAGTGCTGATACCACTACACCACCGGCCAGCCCATTATAATGGCTGCCTTAATTTTGCATGATTACCTGTGTATATGCATTACCTAAGCACATATTGTACTGTGCAAAAGTCATAGACACATATATATAGCTTAGGGTACCTAAAATATTTGCACAGGACTGTAGTAATTTTGTGTATTGCACTGTACTGTTGCTGCAAAAAGAAAATTCATGACGTGAGTGATGATCAACTTGATTCTGATATTGGTCTCTATTGTGGACTGAGAGTGGGAAGGGAGCACGGAAAGGGGAATCATGGCTGGGAAAATGGGAAGGGAGAGGGGAGGAAGTGGGAAGCACCAGAGAAACATTCTGTAATGATCAGTAAACTAATTGTTAGGAATCAAATGACCTTGCTGGTGTGTCAGGGCTGGGTGTGTTTGTACCTGTGCCACGCCCCCCCTGGCCCCTAGCACTCCTCCTCTGCCAAATGTCCTGCAGCACTCCTTCCTAACCATTCCCAACATCCTTAGCTTCCACCAGATTTACAGACCTGCTATCCACTCACTTTGACAAAATAAAGTACTGTGTGAAAGTCTTTATGCCTGAGACTTTTACAGTACTGTAGGGAGGAGTATTTGTCACCTGTGAATGGGGAACTTGTTGCTATCCTAGTTAGCTTTTTTGCTTTTAGCCAAATTTGCTGTCCTTGCTGAAAGCCCTAACTGGACTGAGCAGAATGAAAAAGTATTTGGTTGGCCGCAACTGTGAGGTTTAACTATTTTAGCTGCAGTAATACAAGGGAATGCCACTAGCCTTAATATTCAAACAAAAATGACATGTGGCCTCGTTCCTGTTGATGTAAGTTGTAAGATTAAATTGAATTCAATGTACAGGATAATCTCTTTATAGCCCATTAAATGAGATGAGAGTTCAGAAGGAAATGTTTTAAACAGAATGGTGTATTGGATTATGTTTTGAACTATTTGCTTGGGAAGAAGTTTAATAATTTTATATACATTTGTGCTTTAAATCCTCTTCATTGTATTCCTCTTCAGAATAGCACATAAAATTCCAGACAATTTGAGCAGTCATCAATGTATTCCCAAGCTAAGAATATTTTAACACACCATTAAATATCAGAATTTGCTTTCATGTTTCTCAATGTACGCACAGCAAACCTTTCTGCATTTTAGCTTGGTGTATGTATTTAGCACTTAGCACATATTTCAGGTTGATCAGGGATTAACCGTCAGCTTTTACCAGATCTTCTTTCTATGTATTATTCAGTGAACTTTATGGTTGCTTAATGCAGAATGTTCAAGAAACATGCATATTGTTAGCCACAGATAGTACCCCTAAACCTGACTGTCCAACATGAGTTCACGTAGGTGATTTCTCCACACCAAATCAGTGGATGATTTTTTTTTTCTTTTTTCTTGACCTGGGAAACATGAGAGGAGAGAAAACATTTTCTTAAGGTTTCCTGGCACAGTGGTGTACACCTGGGGAATATTTTGATAAAAGTACAGAGGAGTTAAACATCTGTTAATGCTTGGACTGAAGAACCATAATTGATCAGCACTCAGCAAGTTAGCACCAAGTGAGATACCAATGTATTCAAGGTTTCGCCACCTATCTCAGTCCTGGCGAAAAAGAGGATAATAGATGTATATAATGCGTGATTGTTAAGTTTGCAGGTGGCACTAAATTTGGTGGTATAGTGACAGTGAAGAAAGCTGTATGAAGTTTCAAGAGGACATTGATCAATTGGGATAGTGGGCAAGGAATCAGCAGATGAAATTTAAATTGGATAATAATGGCAGGGGCCTGGGAAATGTTAAAAAGAGAGACCTTGAATAAAATTATATAAATTGTATATAAGCCCAAAGGTGTAAAAGCACATCAGGTAGGGTGGTAGAGAGGGCATCTGGTGTGTTTGTCTCGGGCTGAGGCATTGAGATGGGATGTCTTGTTTAGGCTGCACTTGGAATATTGTATACCTTTCTTGTCTACTGCCCTTACACAAAGGAATTAAATACCTTTTCAAAAATAACCCAAGCTGTAACATTTCTTCATGGTTTTTAATGAGATATTACTTGTGAAACTGCAGAAAGTTAATTAAAATGTGTATTAAATGCAGTACAGAATAATCGCATGCCTGAATATACTAGTATGATTGGTTATTCTCCTGATCAGTGTTAACCAAGGTAATATACACATTCCATAACTTGACCATGCAGATCAGAGTTAACTTGTGGAGCAACAATAGCTTAAGAGCAATAAATGATAAACCTAATACAGGTTGAGTACCTCTTATCTGAAAATTTGAAATCACAAAAACTTTGAAATCTGAAAGCTTTAGAGTGCTGACATGGTGTCAAAAATGGAAAATTCCACAAGGCAGCTGGGAAGGTTCCCAGGTGATGCACAGGTCTCTGCACACCACAGGCAGTTCTGAGAAGTGACCTCACTTGTGTAATAAACAGAAGTTAATGAAAATAGAAAAGCACTGCATACAGCAGAAATGAGAATCTTGCTCATGTATTGAAAGAGTAGACTCGTGAGTGTCGGAGTGAATGTACGCCAGTTAATAGTATGCTGATCATGAAACAAGCGAAGATTGATCACGACAGATTGAAAATTGAAGGTAATTATGAATAATCAGCAGGTTGCTTGCAGAAATTTAAAAGCAAGGCAACAGCATTGAAATCTTGAAGATTTATAATATTTTTAAGATATTTTAAAATACTTACTGATCACAAAACAGTAGTAAATTCATTAATGAGTTTGCCAAGATCGTCTTTGAAAATCTAACACCATAGCAAATCTACAGTGGTTGTTTTTATATCTTGCATAAAATCTAAAAAATGTAAAATACAACTACAGTGTTCTGTAACTTTTTAATCAAAACATGGCATCATAGCTGGAGACTGAAAACCTGCCGTTTTTTATTGTTGTTCAACAGTTATTCATGTATTCTCCCGATGCTGCTTTTGTTAATGTGCACACATATTTTCATTATATCAGTGGTGTGTAATAATTTTTACAGTACATGTGTGATGAACAAGTGCAAGACAAAGACTGCTTACTGGTAGTGCACAAATTCAGAAACTGAAGTGATGGTGATCCCAACCTATTGTGAGTGCAGAGAGAGTAAAGCAGTCGTACCTAGACTTGTATATTCCAGAGCTAATATGATGTCCTCCTCCTTCAAAGAAAGGGGCTTTCCTTCCTCCACCATCAACACTGCCCTCGCCTGTTTCCCTTTCATTTCATGCACGTCTACCTTCACCTCATCCTCCTACCACCACACCAGGGATAGGTTTCCTCTTGTCCTCACCTACCACCCCACGAGCTTCAACGCCCAGCACATAGTTCTCTGTCAATTTTCTGTAAATTCTACCATCTCCAATGGGATTCCACCAACAAGCACATCTTTCGCTCACCACCCCTCCTCCACTTTCCACAGAGATTGCTCCCATGTCCACTAGTTCCTTCCCACTGATCTCCCTCTTGGAAGTGGAACAAGTGTCACATCTACCCCTATACCTCCTTCCTCACTACCGTTCAGGGCCCCAAACAAACCTTCCAGGTGTGGCCTCCTGTGTATTGGTGAGACCTGACTTAGATAGGGAGGCCATTTTGCTGAGCACCTATGCTCTGCCCGCCAGAAAAAGGGGCATTTCCCGGTAGCCGCTAATTTCAATTCCACTTCCCATTCCCATTCTGACATGTCAGTCCATGGCCGCCTCTACTGCGGCAATGAGGCCACACTCAGGTTGGAGGAGCAACACCTTATATTCCACCTGGGTAGCCTCCAACTTGATGGCACGAACATAGATTTCTCGAACTTACAGTAGTTGCCCCCCACCGTTCCCCATCCCTCCCTCCCCTCTCTCCCCCTCTTTCTGTCTCTCTCCTTCTCTCCCCTCTCTCTCAACCCCCCTCCCCCTCCCGATTTCCCCCTCTTCCAGTCCTTTATCTCTTTCACCAATCAACTTCCCAATTTGTACTTCACCCGTCTCCCTGTTTCACCTATCACCTGCCACCTTCTACTACTTCCTCCCCTCCCCCATCTCTTACTCTGACTTCTCATCTTTTTTCCAGTCCTGACGAAGGGTCTTGGCCCGAAACGTTGGCAATCTGTTCTTTTCCATAGATGCTGCCAGACCTGAATTCCTCCAGCATTTTGTGTGTTTTGCTGCCTTATATATTTCTTGACTGCTGGTCTTGAGTACCACAGATCTAACTCTCCGCAAACTGTGAATATCACGGTTCATCTGCAGCTTTAGGGCTGGTAGAGGAAGTGATAGTCATACACATCAAACAGCATACAAACCAAACTGCACAACATGGCAGCACCTCTACCTTACGGAATTTGGCATGACATCTGAAACTTTGCCAGACTTCTACAGATGTGCAATGGAGAGTATATTGACAGGCTATATCACAGCCTGGTATGGTAACACAAATGCCCTTGAACAGAAAATCCTACAAAAGGTAGTGGACTCAGCTCAATCCATCATGGGTAAAACCCTCCCAAGCATTGAACACATTTACATGAAACACTGTCGTAGGAAAACAGTGTCCATCAGGGACCCCCACCACCAAGGGCGTGCTCACTTCTCACTACTGCCGTCAGGAAGAAGGTAGAAGAGCCTCAGGACCCACACTACTAATGGATCTCGGTTGTATATCATGATATATATGTACTTCAATAATAAAATTTGCTTTGAACTTTAGAGGCCAGAACAATGTGATCAAGCTAGAGAAGGTGAGAAAAGATTCACAATATGTTTTGGATTGGAAGGCTTGAGTTAATGAGGAGAGATTGGATCGGCTGTTTCTGTTGTCCCTCGTGCAAAAGAGGCTGAGAGATGGCATGCTGAAGGTATATAAAGTTCTGAGCGGCATAAATAAGAAGATAGTAAATCTGTTTCTCACTGTAGAGGTATCTGAAACTAGAATACATTTGTTTACGATGAGAGTGAGGAGTTTAAAAGGTGTGGGAGGTAAATTATTCCACGCAGTCTAGTTACTAGAGGAAGTCGTGGGGACAGGAATAGTAATATTTAAGAGGCATCAGGATGAGATGTAGAATTAACATTAAGCGCATGAGATTTATCTAGTTAGGTATGATAGTTCGCATGTTTCTTTCCTATACAATTGTGATTGCACATCAATTGCAGCCTCAGTTATTGCTGTTTGTTTTGTGCATAAGATTTACATTTACAATTCCTTAAAATAAGAATAGATGAACGCTGGCACCTGCTTATCTTAAATCCACTACAACCATTACATTTTAACAGGATGGTGTTTTTTCATTATCCAATGTGTTATTTGTATGCTATGAGCTAATTGGCCACAATTTCAAAAGACTGTATATAACTGGGTAACAAAATACAGTGGGCTCAACTACTCAAGAAAGATAAATGATGTTTTAAAAGCTGCTCACAGAGGTAGATTTGCACTGCCTTATGTTATATTTGAGTTTCATTCTGAGTTAATCTGATATATTCCGGCTATGAAAGCCAGTAAATTTTGATTTGTATTGATTAGATTTAGGGCACGATATGCTATATGGTGTTGCAGCAACATTATTCTCTTTCATGGAGTTTTACTGACATTTATCCTGAACTAATAATGGCATGATTTAATAGCAGTGCTAAAGGTTATGGTACTGATGCTTCAGTAGTTTTATGTAGCATTGTGTAAGAATTGAATTTGTAGTTGTCATTTGACACAGGTCCTAATGGTTACTAGAAAGTGGATATTAATAGATGAACATGTTTCAATAGCAGTAACTGTTGCGCAAAACTTTCTGGACATGCATTGGTTCATGTTTGCGTAAAATTGAACCTTAGCAATTAAGTTTTCCTTTGTTTTAGCAAAATCCAGATTAATTTGAATGAAGGTGAAGTTATTGTTTCACCAGGGATTGCTGTATTATTCCTTCAATTTCATGTTAGGTTTTACTGCATGAATGGCATGCATATCTCTGGTTTGTGCAATCACTTTGAACAGAACAGCACTGTTCAAACTGAGCTTCATACCTCAGAGGATTGTTTTTAATAGATGATTAAGTTATTCTTTCTGACAGCATGCTGCTTACTTGAGAACATTGAACTCTGTAAAGATGTCTTGAAATTGATTTAGGTTTTATGTTCTGGGAAGTTAACTACTAAATTTAGTTAAATAACTTATTGTTTCAAGCCTTCATTTGTTACTTGTAACCTATTGATCTTTGACTGTTTTGCCTCAATGATGAATGTCTGTTTTTATTCTGATTTAAAAAGAGAAGAAAGGGTTAACAGTGCGTATTTTTTGCATTGAAATTATTCGCTCAGGAATCATTGAGTCTGTGTATTTAAAAATAAAATATTATGTATTTGAAATATTGGTATTATTTGGCCCCGCTTTATTTTAACATCAATTTATTCAGTTTTCTTTTTTGTTTAGAGGTGTATCAGAGTTCAGGTAAAAATTTTCTCTTGGTTTATGGAATAAGGATCAAGCTTAAACAATTGGCAGTTAAAATCAAATGAGGCCATATTCAAGTGATATGCAAATGATAGGCATTGCAGTGAAATTGCAATTTCCACATTTGTTTCTCAAATTAGATTACCGGTAGATATGTCAGTGTTTTCTCCTGTTGATTTGCCAAATAGCTAATGTGGGATTTGTTCGATTGAATTATCATGTGTTTTAAAACATTATTTTGCACAAGAGTTATTACATTTTGGCATACATCTGTAATCAACCTGTAAAGAGGTTTTAAATTTGTATTTGGATTGGATGAGATAGATGGATTATGAAATTGCTGAGTCATCAATTCTATAAAATTAGTCATGAATGGTGTGGACTTGGCCTTTTAATCATTGAAGAGATGCAGTCTATCTCCTGGAACCATTACTTTCAAGTAAACAAGAAAAAAAAACAAACAATTAAGAAGCAACATTAGCAGAGTTATGGGGGATTATTTTTAAGGTAATAGGAAAGTACTATTTAACCTAGGGGTGAAAAAGAACAAAGTGAAATCAAAGAAAAAATGAAATTAAAATGCCGGCAGTAGATGATGTCCACTTTCCCTGTTGACCCAGATGCTTACATAAAGAAAAGTCAATGTTGTGAAACAAACATAGAGGGGTTTGTTTGAAACTGAATCAGAATCGGGTTTGTAATGACTGATGGAAGTCGTGGAATTTATTGTTTTGTGTTAGTAGTATGGTGTAATACAGAAAATGCACTATTAATTATAATAAGAAATATATTTAAAATATGTAAGTGTAAAAAGGGAGCAAAAATAGTGGTGTTCATGGGTTCATTGTCCATTCCAACATTTGATGGTGGAGGGGAAAAATGTGTTTCTAAAACAGTATGTGCGTCTTTGGGCTCCTGTACCTCTCTCTAATGGTAGTAATGAGAAGAGGGCATGTCCTGGGTGGTGGCAGTCCTTAATGATGGATGCTGCCTTTTTGAGGCATCACCTTCTGAATATGTCTTTGATGCTGGGGAGGTCAGTGCCCACGATGAACCTGGCTGAGTTTACAACCCTCTGCAGCTTTTTTCGATCATGTGTTGTGGGCCTTCCATACGGGATGTGGTGCATCCAGTTAGAATGCTCTCCACAGTACATCTTTGGTGACATACCAACTCTCAAACTCCTAGCCACTAGTGTGCCTTCTTCATAATTGCATCAATATGTTGGCCCCAGAATAGATCTTGAGAAGTGTTGACACCCAGGAATTGAAACTGCTCACCCTTTCCACTTCTGAACCCTCAATGAGGACTGATGCATGTTTTCTCGACTTTCTCTTCCTGAAGTCCACAATTAATTCCTTGGTCTTATTGATGCTGAGTGCAAGTTTCTTGTTGGAGCACCACTCAACCAGCTGATCTTTCTCACTCCTGTATGTCTCCTTGTCACCATCTGAGTTCTACTGGAAACTGTTGTGTCATCGATGATTTTATAGATGCCGTTTGCGCTGTGCTTAGCCACACAGTTATGAGTGTGGAGAGAGTAAATCGGTGGGTTAAGCACACATCCTTGAGGTATACTGAAGTTGATTGTCAGTGAGGAGGAGATGTTATTTCTGATCCACACTGACTGGTCTCCCAATGGCAAAGTTAAAGATCCATTTGCAGAGAGAGGTACAGAGACTTAGATTTTGAATCTTATTGATCAATACTAAGGGTGTTGAACGCTGAGCTGCAGGAAAATAGCAAATAATCGGACAGCTTGTCTTGTGGCAAGCTATCATCATGTCATTGAATAGATTGAATCTAAAGCCAAACACTCAAAGGCCTACCCTTCTGAGAGCTAGAAATGATTATCAAGAGAAGATGACCAGTCAGTTCCTGCAAAAAAGAGCACTTGGAAGAACCATGATTGCTTTCTTGACACAGGTGCTTACGACCACCTCTAAAAGTAAACTTTTCAGTTTACTCCTTGTTGCCAACCCCACACCAACAAGTCAACTCTGAAATGGTCTTGGTAACTAACAAAACCCCAAATGTTATATTAAAATTTTGTGGAGACGTTGTTTGGCCACACATTTACAATCTTGGCTTCCATGCTAGAGTAGGCGAGGCCACCTCACAGGCTTTCTAATTGTGATTATTTTCTTGAAAGGTCATGAAATACAGAAGGGAATCTTCCTGCTTTCTGCAAGGGTGCAAGCATAATCAACAAGCTCCAAAACCTTGGCTTCTGTACCTCCCCTCTGCAACTTGATCCTTGACTTTCTCACTGGGAAGCTACAGTCTCTGCAGATCAGAAAAAACACCTGAAGCACCTCAAGGATGTGGGGCTAGACACAGCTCAAACATCATCTGTAAATTTGCCAATGACACAACTATTGTCAGAATTTCAAATGGTGACGAGGAAGAATAAAAGAGCGCAATATATCAACCTGATTGAGTTAAAAACAGGCTTGCATTCAACATCAGTAAGACTGAGGAATTGCTTGTGGGCTTCAGAAAGAAGTTGAGGGAGCCCTCACCAGTCCTCATCAAGGGATCATTGGTGGAAACGGTGAGCAGTTTCAAGTTTTTGGGTGTGAAAGTCTGAAAATCTATCCTGAACCCAGCATACTGATACAATTACAGAGAAGGCATAAAAGCAGCTATATTTCATTAGGAGTTTGAGACTTGGTACATCACCAATGCCGCTAGTAAATTTCTACAGAATTTTAGGTTTCAAGAAGAGCTTCTCCCTCTCCGTCAGATTTCTAAATAGACGATGAACCCGTGAATACTACCTCACAATTTTTTCTTCTTTTTGCACTAATTATTTTTTATATATATATATATATATCTGAGAAATGGATATATCTTTTTAAAAGTTGTGTATTGCTGCCATAAAACAACAAAATTTCACAACGTAGGCAGTGATATTAAATCTGATTCTGACCTCCTCAAATCCCTTCTCCCAGTGGTCAAAGAGCAGCTCCCACAATCATTGTAAATTCTTTTAATCCAGAGATTGTGTAATGATGATCATCACATGACTCCAAAAAAAAAACAACGGGGTAAGGCACTTCCCATCATATCTGGCATTTTGTTGACCTTTTGAAAACATCTGAGTGTGACAGTCAAGAATTCACCACAATCCTACATCTTTGACATGATGACAAGCAAACTGTGACCTTAATGTGTGGTGCACAAGAAACCTAATCTCAGCACAGATCAGTGTTGAGCAACACAATTCATTGCTCTAAACTTATTTCCAATCTTTTTCCTCTTGGCTCTTCACCTTTAACCAGCTTCCTACTGGAGTGGTGCTAAACTACAGGAGAAAAAGGGAAACTTCTTCATGGCAGCAATCTTTCCCTCAATATCAACTAAACAAAAAAGCTGCTCATTGATTTAAGGAAAAATCACGTAACATGTGCCCCTGAATGTATCAAAGATGCTGAGGTGGAGATGGCTGAAGGCTTCAAATTGCTGGGTGTAACATCACCAATAGCTTGTTCTGGTCCAGCTATGTAGAGGCTATGGCCAAGAGAGCATACTATCCCCTTTACTTCCTTCAGAGGATAAGGAAATTCAGCAGGTCCCTATTGACTTTCGCCTATTTTTATAGGTACACTACAGAAGATGTGTTACAGCTTGGTATGGCAAATGCTGTCCCGGAAACCACAAGAAATTACAAGGTGGTGTTACTGCAGTTCTCTCCTCCTTGGACTCTGTCTACATTTCCCTGTGCCTCAGAAAAGTGGGCAAGATTATCAAAGATTCTTTCCACCCTTGACATTCTCTTTTCTTCCCCCCCCCCCCCCCCTTTCTATCTGGCAGAAGATACAAAAGCTTGAAATCATGCACTGCCAGGCTTCTTTTCTGCTGTGACAAGACTCTTAAATGGACCTCTTCTGTGATAAAAGATGAATTCTTGACCAGGCAATTTACCTTGTCATGGCTCTTGCACATTATTGTCTACCTGCACTGTACTTTCTCTATAACTGTATCACTATGTTCTGTATTTAATTGATTTTTCCCTTTGTTCTACCTTAATGTACTTTGTACTTTAATAAGATGTGTATGGGTTCTTCACTTTATCTCAGTTCATGTGATGCTAATAAACCAATTGCAATTCAGAAACAAGGGCACTCCACTTTGGTTATTTAGCTGCAGTACAAATTTGATCATGTACACATTTGGAGGCCAAGCTTCAAGACATTATTGATTCATTCACTGAAACAAAAATGAAAACGGAATGTGTACAAAAGGTTTACTAAACAAACATCCCTTGCTTACCTGCTCTCTTCTGTACAGCAGAGGCCCTAACAGTTCCATAAGTATGGGTGTTATCTTCCAAAAAGAGCAAATGTCCGTGACTATTCCCCATTGGCTTCAGACTGCCAACAGAGTCTTTGACTGTCGAAGGAAGAGCATTTAAATATCAAGACCCCAGATTTGGCACAAAGTTTATCATTTGCTGGACAACAGTGATCTAGACTATCTTGTATTCTTTTGAAACATGGGTTACCTTATACAGGCATCTCAAAGCCTTGGAGAGGTACTGTCTGCAAAATCTTTTACAGTCACTGGAGGACACTTTAATGCCAACATCGAGCACTGAAACATCAAGGGTGCAATCACACTTGCCCAGATCCAGTGGGCCCATTTTCTTATGCTCCATCATGGAAAAACATGACCAGGTGGGTAGAAATGATTCCAGGATGGTTCTCACAGTTACCTTGTAAATGCTTAACATCTCCAGTGACTTTGGGGAATCTTGGCCTATGACCACTTAAAATGAATAATCAGCATAAAGGGTGGCACTGAGCACCTTTGGTTTTATGAGTAATACTATAATTGCCCATCACCCAGCTCCTCTCTGGCTTATCCTCTGGCCACATTGATTACATCAGCCACCTCGGAACTGAATAGAAACAAGTCATCCCTGAGCCTGAGGGAAGAGGGAGAAGTTAAGATATCGATTAATAAAGAAGCCAATGTAGATGTTAATATATGTGTTGACAAGCACAAGTCTAAAGAGGTTGAACTGTTACAACCGGGCTTTGTTCCTTTTCACCACAGTGTTTGCTGCTCATAGTCAGGCTGATGCCTTGCTCCTCTGAAATCATTTTCTATTTCTCTGAAACTGAACTTTCCTCATTCTTTACTTTCATTGCCTCTTCAATATCTGCATATTAAACTGCAACGCTTCTGCTCTATAAAATGCTCTATTTGAGTCTTCAGGAATTCTAAAACTTCTCCTTTTGACTGTGCAACACACACAAAATGCTGGAGAAATTCAGCAGGCCAGGCAGCATCTATGGACAAGGTACGGTTGGTGTTTCCGGCCCAGACCCTTTGGCAGGACTGGAGAAAAAAGATAGTAGATTTAAAAGGTGGGGAGAGGGGAGAGAGAAACACAGGGTGATAGGTGAAACCGGGAGGGATGGAGTAAAGCTGGGAAGTTGATTGGCGAAAGAGATACAGCTGGAGAAGGGAGAATCTGATAGGGGAGGGGACAGAAGACCATTGAAGAAAGAAAAGGGTGGGGGGTGGAGCACCAGAAGGAGGAGATGGGCAGGCAAGGAAATAAGATGAAAGAGGGACCTTTGGTTTCTCTCAAACTTTTTTTCTTTTGTTTACCATTTGCTGTATCAATCAAGCCAGTGCCTTAAAAAAGCTTCCCTTCATCTTAGAAATACCCCTATCTCAGTTTGTAGGTTAAAGTAGGGAATTTCAGTAATTTCAGAGAGCAAATTCCCTGGCAAGAACATAAATTGAAAAAGGAAGATTTAAATTAAAATGTTAAATTACCTTGGGGAAAATAGAATTATATTAAATTTAATACATCTTTGAGTCATTGGTTTACATGATCTCAATAGATTTAGCAAGAGGAAAATTGAAACTGAAGTTGTGAATCTTAATATGATTGAAACTGGTTGAAAATGCCACAGATCTTGTCTAAAGACACAAATATTCAGAAAAGGTTGCTTGGAGTATTAATAAGCAGTAAAAGTTCAAAGTAAATTTATTAGTGAAGTTTGTATACTATATACAACATAGAGATTCTTCTCCTTATGGGCATCCACAAAACAAACTCAATAGAACCCATTAAAAGCATCCATGGTCAAATAAAACCACATTGTGCAAACAATAAAAAGTAAGCAAATAAAATTCAGAACTAAAGCATATGAAAGTGAGTTCACAGCCACAAAGCCTGTGGCGATCCCAGACCCCGTTAATTTCAGGCCACAGCCTCAGTTCACCTCAGACACTGGCCTGTCCCTCTCCAATCCTGACACCCTAACCTTTTCAATCTGGCCCAGTGTTTAAATTGGCCAAACATCAGCATATTCCTTGCCTTTGGACTGGGCCTTGCTGCCCTGATACACTCTCGGGCCTGAGCCCTGGTAGCTCAATTCAGCACATATCCAACCTTTCCAACCTGGCCTAGCATCAGCTTGTTCCTCGCTGTCAGACTTGCTTTGGCTTGCTATGCCTCAGATCTGCTGCTTCAAATCAGCTCCAAGTCTGCTCCAGCAGTGGCCGATTGCTAATTGAATAATTTATGCAAAAAGTACATGTAGTAGTTAGTATTGTTCACATTCTTATCACTCATCTTCCACTGAACTTGCTAGCATGTTGCTTTTGACTCTTGTCTATACGGACTTATATAGTATGTTATATTTTGGGCAGGAATGAAAATCACCCCAACAAGGGCAAAAGAATGCATAATCCAAAGATGCCAACGTCACTCAAGGAAAATGTTGTTTTCCACATGCAGTAACGAAATTGAGTCCATTATTAATTTCCACAGTTGTGATGATGACTATCAACAAAGCTTCAAATACCGTAGATTCCGGATTTTAAGCCGCTACTTTTTTCCCACATTTTGAACAGCTTTGAACTTTGCGGCCTTTAAAACGGAGCGGCTAATACATGATTTTTTTCATGCCGCCTCGTAAACATTTTGCCTCATAACAGTAGACCAATAAAATTGATGAGTAGTTCACAGAGGTCCAATGAAATTGTACGATAAATCAAGCGCACTTTCACAATTAAATTATTGTAAATCAGTCATTTGTACTCACCCTCATCAACATGGAAAACACTCGAAGAAAAGCATTGTGCTGCCTTTATGGCAGTTACTTAGTTTATAATATTTTCGCTTAGTAATTCATTTTCTAGTTAAAGTTAGAAGAGTTTTAACTATATTTGTTTTCTGTACTACATCGCGGGATGCTATGACGTCACACCCGGTTTCGCCGCGTCTTGTGGGAAAAATGCCAGTTTGCGATAAAACGGGACGGAGGGAGGGAGCGCATTACATGAGCGGCTTTGGATCTGAGCGAACGCTGCTTTCAAGTTAAAGGCGATCAATAACTTTTCCTGGTAGGCTGCAGTATATATATTTTTTACCAGTCGTTAGGAGATATTGGAATGTTGTTCAGTAAAGAAGTATACGCAACGTATATTTAAAAGTAGCCGCGTTACGGGCACGGTTCGAAAAAAAGCATTTGCAATATGTATTTGTTTTTGTTACCATATGGATTTAATTAAAAGTTAAAAAATCCTCACGTGTAATATCTTTCTGTGTAAATATCTCATATTACAACGTGGGACACCTGCGGCCGAAAATCCGGTGCGGCCTAAAATCCGGTGCGGCCTGTACAATTAAAAAATTGATTTTCTTTCTAAAATTAGAGCCAGCGGCTTTTAATCAGGTGCGCTCTGTAGTCCGGAATCTACGGTAATCTAAAGCGATTGACGTATCCCAGAGAATATTTGTTTTGGGAAATGATGTGAAATGACTACTGGCTGAATTAATTTATGCAGCCAAAGTTAGTCTTGTTTATTGAAGTGGAACTGGTTACTGAATTACTGAAAAGAGCACATCTCCTTTAAGTACAATAGAAGCACAAACCAGCAGTCTCAGTAGGCTTTTGGCAAAGTAGATTCAAAGAGGTAAGGCAAGTGGAGAGAAGATCCACTGTAACATTTAGGAACTTGTTAGAATTATTAGAATTTATTAGATTTGTTAGATTTATTAGAAGCAAAAGAAATTTGGTTTAGTGGCAGAAATAGTGAATATATATGAAAGTCAACATAGTTGGTGGTGGTTTCCTTTAACTCAACCGTGAATCCTTTTATGTTTTAGGTTTTTTTTGCATGGAGAAACCATGTGGTAAAATAACTTAAATTGTTTAGTTTTCTTCAGGCTACAAGACTGAATGTTCAGCTTTTTAAAATCTCATTTATTAGCCCCCTTGAGAGAACATTCAGCCATACTTTTGGAGAGTTAATGTAAATGTTAACAATTGTATTTTGGAGTACACAAATGATCCATTTCATCTTTCTCAAATGGCTGAGAGTTTATTCTCTTTTCATCTTTCACTGCCTTTCACATTGTATCAAGCAGAATGGAAAGAGAATGGATATTTTGAATATATTTTTTCATTTTGATAGAACTGCTTGCTCATTAGGTATGATGACTGATCTCAAAGACCTTAAGCCCTTTTGGCTTAAAGCTATCATCACAGTAAAGTGAACAGTGATATTCATTTTGAAGATTGATGGTAAATAATTAATGAAAATAGTTTTCTTTATTCATCAGCATGAACCTCTCTTTGTGCATCATTTCAAATGCTTTAGATGAAGCTGTTTTTTTATGCTTAATGAAGGTGGCTAACACAGTTGTATAGATATGCTTGTCATATACTGAGATTCACAATTGCTTTGGTAACCTTAGTATATCCCCTTCCCCTTACATTTAGACTATTTAAATTTCATTTATTAGTGAATATTAGATTTATTGATTGCATTACTGACACTCTTTGCTATTCTGTCGGGGTAAATGTGTAAAAATAACCAATTTAATCCTGAATGGAATCTAATTCCTTTCCAACCTTTTGGTCTGTTTGCTATGCTATGTGAAATGTTGAAAGACTTGCAATGAGATTTCAAAAGCTGTGCTATAGTTTTCATTGCTGTTTGCCTTGTTGTGCCAAATGTGTCACCCGGCTGCATCAGTCGGTTGGCTATCCTCATATCCGTGGTTAGTTTATGGACTTCAAGTCTAATCCATGCTTACAAAAGCAGATGAACCATTAAATCAAAGTCTCTTTTAATTTTGTAAATTATGGACACTTTTCTTAAGTCCAATGTAAAATTTTGTTTGGGCAGCGTCATTTGTTATTTTGTGCAGAAATGCAATGCCAAACTGTTTGTGCTATTTCAGGTATAGAACTGAACCTAGAATGATTTTTATAAGTGATCAGCTACAGTTCTAAGTGAAGACTTAAAGCTTGTTTGTCTATAGGATTACATGTGAGAGTGACTTCCCTAGAATTGTTAAACAATAACATAATCCTAATATCACATTGGAGCTGTTCATTCCAACCATTCACTAACTTAAGGCTTCTGCAATTCATTCTATCAGTCACATGGGAAAATCTGGAAGTGTACAGCCATCAACATACCCTATTGTTTACACCAGTGGCTCCCAGCCTTTTTCTGCTCATGGCCCGCCTTCATTTACCTTGGTGGCCCCCACCCTCCATAGTCTCCATTATTTGCTAGAGTCTTTTTTTGACAACTGTACTAACTATTCAAATATACATCAATATTTATGTTTTAATAGGTTACAAATATTACATGTTAAATATAATGTTACAGGTATATTATGAAAATAAATCTATTTCAAAACTCCTAAAAAGGATACTTGATAATACATGTATTTTTCTAACCAGCAATGAAAAGAAGTGTTTAATGTTGTTACTTTCAATATTTAGTGAGATCCTTGCAACTGATGAAATGAGCAAATTTTTGAATATCTGGTTGCAACTTGGTTAACAATAATTGAAGATCACAACTTTTCACAACATCCTTACTGCAGTGATGTATTACTCTGCAGCTCAATAAGACATTATTGCAATGTGGTGTCAACATCATTCATATTCACCCCAAATGGATCCACCACCCAATCTGGAATATGCATTTCCAGCAGATCTGGACCTTAGACCTCTGTATGAATTAGTCGCCATTCAAAATCTTCATTTTCCACCCAAAGTTGGTTGAAAAAGACTATCTTGAAATACATTTGATTTGAAGTTGACACCCATTGTTACAGCAGAAAGGGTGTCGTGCAAATGTTTTCCCAATTTTTTGCAGCCAAGTACTGATAGTGGATGACCCAATGTATGCAAAAATTCAGGAACAGCATTTTTTAAAATGAGCAATAAATCCTCTGTCTTCCTACCATTGAGCAGCACCATCAGTTGCAGAAGTCATTATATTTTCCAGTGGAATATTGCTTTCCACGAAAAAGCACGATTTCTTCAAAACTAATTTCACCTTTGGTAAAACAACACACACAAAATGCTGGTGGAACACAGCAGGCCAGGTAGCATCTATAAGGAGAAGCACTGTCGACGTTTCGGGCCGAGACCCTTCGTCAGGACCTTTGGTATCTGTTTTAAGCTTTCAGGAAAAAGCATTTCCTTACTGGCCTGGTCATCATTCAGAAGCCAAACATATGTCATCAGACAAGCTTCATTATCATGTAATGTGTTTTCATTGATTTGCAGGGCAAACTTCTTAACTTGCACTTGTGCTACTAGTTGCTTTTCCACATCATGTGACACTTCATCAATACGCCTTGATACTGATGAGTTGCTCAAGGGGATAGCTTGAATAGTTTCATATATGCTCTGATTATAATAGTAGAAATTACAACAGAAACTGCAGGCTGTCAATGATTCACCTATATTATGTGGCTTGCCAGCTTTTGCTATAGGATGCAAGTAAACCTTTCTCTATCTTTGCTGCTTTTTCGACTAAACATTTGCTTTACTGCGGTCTTGATTGGAAAATTATCATGTTTTTTTTTTGAAGTACAGTAATCCAATGACTTGTCGTTATGCACTATCTCAGAGTTGTTCCTCAGTTTACATGGCCCATGCTTTCATTTGAATGAGTAGTCATACAAATTAGGCACAGTGGTACTGTTTTATCTTGTGGGGATGAAATAAAACCGTGGACAAGATACTCAGTGGAATATTGTTGACATTTTTTCTTTGCCACAGTAGCCATGGGGTAATCTGATATATCAATTTTTTTTAAAGTATGCTCAAGTGATTATAATATATATTTGAGAGGAATGTCAAAGTTGTATACTGTATACATCGATAATAAATTTACCTTGAACCTTGGATGTCAAAGAATTATGGTTAGTCTCACATGAAAAAGAATCAATATTGAATATACATGTAAAAATAAAACTAGCTTTTTAGGCAATTTTTTTTGGGCAAATATTTTTAAAAATGCTATTACCTAAGCAAATTCTGTGTGACAATAAAGAATCTGTACTCATCAAGAAAAGAGAATTTAACTTCCTTTCAAAATATGATAAATATCTAATTTAATGGAAGTTGTAGTTGTGGACTTTACATGTTCTTGCAGTTTAGCCGTTTCTGGTAGATGATCACCCTGCAGTAGTTGCAGCCTTCATGTCATATTTTATAAGTACTACAACACACACTGGTCAGTGGAAAGTAAACAGAACCAGCATCCTGCTGCATACTTGTTGACTGGTCTTGTTGAAGACGATACAATTGCCCAATCTGCAGTTTGTGATTTGGGGGAAGATGTGAAGTGGAACTGGCAGGGCCTCCCTGCACTCTGAATGGTGATTTGTGCATGAACAAGCAGGAGCATAGATAACAACAACACACACAAAATGCTGGTAGAACACAGCAGGCTAGGCAGCATCTGCACTGCTACACACACAAGGTAAGCTGTTTTGCTGCCTCATTTGCATCATCTAGCATATTTTACCATTTATTTTAATCAGGGTTACAATTAAATTACATATTTTTTTATTTAGTAATACAGATTTCCCCCGCTCTCCGAAGGTGGAGTGTTCCTATGAAACTGTTTGTAAGCGGAAATGTCGTAAAGCGAAGAAGCAATTACCATTAATTTAAATCAGAAAAAAATATTGAGCATTCCCAGACCCAAAAAATAACCTACCAAATCATACCAAATAATGCATAAAACCTAAAATAACACTAACATACAGTAAAAGCAGGAATGATATGATAAATGTACAACCTATATAAAGTAGAAATATTGTATGGTGTAGTTTCACTTTTCAAAATCGGGAAGACAGAGAGCCAGAATCGATTTGGAGAAAAAAATCGGCATGTACACACCTATGCATGTATACGTAAACGTACGTACATGCGTATGCACGTACACGCATATGCACACAACTGCCCGCACAAAGCTTCACAGTCATGGTAGTCTTTCTTGGGAGTAAACACATGTATAAAGTGGGCGTCTTTTTTTGTAAAAGCGAAAATCCTCTTTGGTTAGCGAAAACAGGTACTAATGTAGGTCTTTCGTAACAGCGAGCTGTCATAAAGCGAACGTTCGAAAAATGGGGTCCACCTGTTTTTCACTAAAACATGGCCCATATGGAAACTCCTGTGGCCCCCAGTTTCGTGTTTTTTTTTACTTGTGGCTACTATGAACTCTGATATGGCCCCCGGGGGGGGGGGGCATATGGCCACACTGAGACCCACTGGCTTACATGAAAATCATACAGAATTGTAATTGTAGCAAAATTTAAAAGTTATGATCCTCCGTTTAGTAATTACTGTATCACCCTACCTTTCATTGCAAAGTTCCGGTTTGGAGTTGGCCTGAAGTGTCATGAAACTTTCATTTCTCTGTTCCTGTGAAAAGAGCATTTCAGAGATTAATGCTGCATTAACCCAACTGGGTTGTACTAACTAATTATTTTAGCCATTGAATTCATTAAATATTGTTCAAAATAATGCTAATATTTCTTTGGTCATTTATTAATTGAATCACACTGAATTGTGGAATAGCTTAATGCTGTCCTAGACCTGGTGATAATCGTCTGTCATAAATTGTTTTGGAGTTGGTTGTTCTCATGGTTCTAGAGTTCTAAATTTACAGTATACTAAATTTACATTGTATGTTCAAAGTGAGCCCAATTTAATCAAAGTTATTTTCTCAATGGGGTGATGATTCAGAAATTGGAAATGTAAATGTACTTGGAGTACAAGTGTAGAATTCCCTAAAGGTTAACCTGCAGGTTGAGTTGGTGGCAGTGTAGGTACTGTAAATGTAATGTTAGCATTCATCTCAAGGGGATTGGGACTATAAAACTAAGTATACTGTATAATGCTGAGACTTTAAAAGACATCAATCAGACACTTTTGAGGTATTGTGAGCAGTTTTGGGCCCATATCTAAGTAGAGATATGCTAGCATTGGAGAGGGTTCAGAGGAGGTTTACAAGAATGACCCCAGGGATGAGGGGTGTTTAATGGCTTTAAGTCTGTAATCAATAGAGTTGAGAAAGATGGGGGAAGGGTGATCTCATTGAAATATGAAAGGCCTAGATAAAGTGCACGTTAGAGTGATTTTCCAATAGTGGGGGAGTCTAGGACTAAAGGGCACAGCCTCAGAATAGAAGGATGTTCCTTTAGAACAGAGATGGAGAGGAACTTGTTTTTCCAGAGAATGGTGAATCTATGGAATTCATTGCTGCAGACAGCTGTGAAGGCTAATTCATTGGGTATATTTAAAGCTAAGGTTGATAGATTTTTGATTAGTCAGGGCACCAAAGGTTACAGGGAGAAGACAGGAGAATAAGGTTGAGAGATATATTAAATCAGCCATGAAGGAATGCTGAAGCAGACTCGATGGACCAAATGGCCTAATTCTACTCATATTATGGCCTTGTGGTCTAATCAACATGAAATACTTGTTTATCAGGTGAGGGTGGATGTGAAGTGGTAGTTACCTGGAGGTTTTCTGGCCCATGTTTGACTGTTGTGATAGGTCTGGAGTAAATACAAGGGATTCTCAGGACCACCCTTTGACTGTGCCACTGAGACCACCCCAAATTCTGTCAGTGGAACAGAATAGTCTGATACCATGGTTGTGGAGTTTAGTATATTAATTAGAAAGAGATGACTACAACATATAAGGCTACTCCATAAGCAAAATGCTGCAGGTGGAGAGGGAATAATAATTTAGCCATGATTGAATGGCTTAATTCTGCGGCTATGTCTTGTGATCTTGTGGCACTAGAACATTTGTAATAGCTTTTCAATTGGTCAAATTAGTGAGTGCCTGAAAGAAGTAAAATCTGTTGAGTTTTATCATAACATAAATCTTCAGTGATTTGTTAAACCACCACAGACCTTCCAAAAGTCAAACTTTTTCAGCAGAAGAACTTAAATTTAATTACAGTAGTGTCAGTGTGTTACTAGCTGACTGAAAACCAAACTGCCCCTGTTAGGCAAACTGCCTGCTGCCATCCAGTTGTACCCTTCAGATTGCACTAAATAATTGCTGAGCTAGAAATTATTACTGGAGCTAATCATGTTTTCTTTTATATTTTGCTACTTCTGATGTCGGTGAAAACAGAGCAAATGGTTAATGCAACTTGAGGTATTTGCATTCAAGGTTATGTTGTTACTTGCATTAAGATTGCCAGTCTGTGCTTGATCCATCAATCGCCAATATTATGAACTATTATCAATGACTTAGAAGCAGGAAGGATACTGATGCCAGATTCCCTTTCTGCATATTTGACTAAGTCACTTTTTGTGCTGACTGTAAGTGTTTGTACTTGTCTGAATGTGTCAATGTTGACTGCTGTGCATGGGAGGCAGTACTATTTATTTATAAGTCAATGCCAGATCTTCTGAGGATAGGTTGAAGAAAGTTATGCTATAATGTTATTCTTACACATTTTAATATGATGGTGAATGCTTCATGATAAACAAGCCTAGTAGTAGACAAACGATACCTCAGTTGATAGCTTAGGCTTTTCTTTCTTTTAATTGATCAATGCAGAAGACCAACGGTTATGGTAACAACAGGATTCCGATAATATCAGATAATTTTGATTCTTGCTTAGTATGTGCTGTTTTCTTTTTGTGAAATTAAAGAACAAAGTGAATAGTTCTGATAGGTTGAGGCCAGGATTGTCATCTGGTTAATGAAGGTGAAAGATTGGAGCCAAGTTAGAGAGTAAGAATACAGACATCTTTTATCTATAGATGAGGATACAGGTGTCCCCCACTTTACGAAAGTTCGCTTTACACCACTTCGCTTTTACGAAAGACTTACATTAGTGCCTGTTTTCGCCAACCGAAAGAAATCCAAAGAGGATTTTCACTTTTAGGAAAAAAGGCGCCCACTTTAAACTTGTGTTTACCCCGAGAAAGACTACCATGACCGTGAAGTCTTGCGCGGGCAGGTATGTGCGCATGCGTGTATGTACCATTTTATTTTTTTTTAGGTTTTATGTGCTATTTGGTATGATTTGGTAGGTTATTTTTTGGGTCTGGGAACGCTCAAAATTTTCCCCATATAAATTAATGGTAATTGCTTCTTCGTTTTCCACCATTTCGGCTTACGAAAGGTTTCACAGGAGCACTCTACTTTCGGATAGCAGGGGAAACCTGTATAGATAATACATAGATGGTCATGCTGTGCTAATGGAGATTTAAAAAATTGAGTTAAGAACAAATATAGATAACATAGAAATTATCAGTTCCAGATTAGACAGAGAAAGCAAATATTGTTGCTGCATTTGGTACTGAGTCTGGAAACCTGCAGTATGCCCAGACAGATGGTGAAGCACTTTTCCTTAAGCTGCATTGGCATTGTTACAACAGCACATGAAGCCATATTTGGAATGGGATGGATAATTCAAGTGGCAGGCAGCATGAGTTCTAAGTCACTCCTGTGGACTGAACACAGGTTCCCTACACACTGATCACCATATTGCATTTTGGTTACTCCAGGGTAGTGTTGACCATATGGTCAACACCAATTACAGTGTGATTTGAGAAAAAATTGGAAAAAGTGCAAGTTGAATTGCTACTTCATTTAGAAGAACGATTATCCTCTGAATGGTAGGAGATGGAACTTGATTGGTATTATCTCTTATAATAAAGTGGGAAAATGCTTCAGATGGTTTATTGATGTATGAAAGAGTAAGGATAATTAACAAATTTTGCAGTACCCTGATTACTAATAGAATGTTTGGAACTCCATCCACAAATTTGACTTTCTGCATGAGCAGTACTGGCAATGTATGCTCCATTACAGATTATTTCACTTTCTGGAATGTATTTTCACTAAAACACTTAAATAATAAGAAATTTTATCATGATATAAATGTATTTCCAATTGTGAAAGGAGAGCAAGCTTGAGTCCTTGAGTCAGTGATGGCACTTGTCAGGAAGTTATGGATTCAAGTCTTGTTACAGACACTTAAGCACATAATCCAGGCTGACACGTCATTGGAATACTAAGGGTGTGCTTCCATTCTCTTATATACTATCTTTCAGTTTAGAGTTTAACAAAATCAGTTTCTGTTGTTCAGTATACCTGCACAATTTCAGTCCAGCTATGATTTTAAAAAAATTACAATTAATGGTGCTTATTTACAATTAAGGTTAACTTGAAGGGAAATCTGCAGCTGGTTGTATTTCATGAACTATTTGCATTTGACCTTGATGGTAGAGATCACAATGTATAGAATGATGCAAGACAAACCCATTTGGACCATCAGTTCTTTGCCAGCTCTAAGCAGAGTGCTCTTAAAAGTTCCATTCCCTACTTTTTTTCTAGTTTTTTTTCCTTATAGTCATACACATTAAATTCAGTCTAGTGCTGTGCCTATTGTCTGGAAAGCCCTGGTTGATTCTGTTTTCACCTTCTTATAGGCAGTGAGTTCAAAATTGTGGTAACTGTCATTGTGTTTCAAATATTTTTCTTGTGTTAATCGTGTACCTCTTAGAATATAAATACCTTTGGCAGTTTTTCCTGTTGAAACTAAGTCCTGCCAGTTGTAAAGTTTCACCAACTACTGCGTCTGGTCTGGGACAGATGCTGTTGGTTGTGTTGTCAGCTTTTTGACAATGAGGATATCAGCCAAATGATGTATGGTTTAAATGCACTTTTTACTCCTGGGGTCACTGGAAAACCATTTAAGAAGGCAGGGAGGCAGAAGAAGGGAAATTCTAGGACAGTTAGCTGACTTTAGTGGTTGGGAAGATGTTTGAGTCCATTATTAAGGATGAGTTTTCAAGATGATTTTAAGGCGTATGATACGTCTGATAAAATAAGCTGAGGTCAGCATGGTTTCATTAACAGGAAATCTTGCCTGACAAATGTGTTGGACAGGAAAGCTGCTAGCATGGATAGAGGATTGGCTGACTAGCAGGAGGCATGGAGTGGGAATAAAGGGGGCCTTTTCTGGTTGCTTGCCAGTGACCATCCAGTGGTATTCCACAGGGGTTAGTGTTGGGACCACTTCTTTTTACATTGCATGTCAATGATTTGGATGATGGAATTGATGACTTTCTGGCCCAGTTTGCAAGTGATATGAAGCTAAGTGGAGGGGCAGGTACTGTTGAGGAAGCAGAGAGTCTGCAGAAGAATTTTTTTTCAGTTTAGGGAATGGGTTAAGTGGCAAATGGAATACAGTGTAGGGTCGTGGTCACCAACCTTTTTAAGCCCAAGATCCCCTACCTCAGCCTTAGTGAAAGACAAGATCGACTCTCCTAAATCAGTTAGTCACTGGGGCAGAAAAGACCGGAAGTAGAAAGTATGAACACCAGGGGTTCCCACCCTTTTTTGCACTGCGGGCCGGTTTAATATTGACAGTATTCTTGCGGACCGGCTGACGCTTGCTCGCGTTTTTTTCTACTCACAAAACTCAACAAGTTTGTCTTTAAGTGCAGGGCGCTTGGACTCAGGGTACCGAAGCAGTTTTGAGGGCTTCATTGCCTCATTAGACAGCCTCCGGGCCCGAACTGCAGCCTCCCACCACCAGCCGCCTTGGCCAGGTGCGGCTGGTCGCGGGTGGGGTGAGAGGGCAAGGTCAGGGCCGGAGGTCCCCATGCCAGGGCTGTGGTGGTCGCAGTCCGGAGAGAGCGACCGACCAAGCAAGGAGGAATGCGATAGGGTGCCCGCCCGCCCCCCCTGTAGGATCTATCAGCCGACAAAAGTTTGTTTCAGTGGATCGCAGCGCAGTAGCTGCTCTGCTACTTACGAAACACTAAGCCCGAATTAGATCGTCTGTGAATATTTTAGCACCAGGTTCCCCATGAACATTCAGTGTGGTAACCAGGTTTAGAGGCGACATCCATCTATCTGCGCTCCAGGCCATAGCATCGGCACTTCTAGCCGGACACGCGAGGCCGACCAGTGATCTCTGGTGCAAGGGTATCACTGCGTTTAGGCGACTGATGACCTCGCATGTATTCAAGTTCAGCAGTGGGTGTGACAGGGAGTGAGGAAAGGTGCAGCTGACTCATATTGTTTCCTCGCGGCCCGGTGGTTGGGGACCACTGAAGTACACTGTGTAGTGCAGGGGAGCTACACGCATGCGCACTGGGCAGAAAGAACGGAAGTAAAACCCCGCAACCCAGAAACAATCTCTCAACAGTATTTGTGTATTTATTTTTCATTTTTATCAGGATCTAATGGAAAGTCTCAAAGATCGACCAGTCGATTGCTATCGACGGGTTGGCGACCACTAGTGTAGGGCAAAGTATGGTCATGTATTTTGGTTCAAGGAATAATGAGGTAGACTGTTCTCTAAATCGGAAGAAAATTCAGAAATCAGAGATGCAAAGGGATTTGGGGAGTCCTCATGTAGGGTTCCCGAAAGGTTAACTTGCAGGTTGAGTGGGTATTCGGAAGGCTAATGCAATGTTAGCATTCATTTCAAGAGGACATATAAGAGCAAGGACGTTAAGCTGAAGCTTTATAAGGCATTGGTCAGACTGCACTTGGAGTATTGTGAGCAGTTTTGGGCCCCTTATCTAAGAAAAGATGTGATGGCATTGGAGAGGGTTCCGAGGAGTTTCACAAGAATAATTCCAGGAATTAAATGGTTAATGTATAAGGAGCATTTGATGCCTCTGGGCTTGTACTCACTGGATTTTAGATGAATGATGGGGGATCTTATTGAAATCTATCAAATATTGAAAGTCCTATGTAGAGTGGATGTGAAGAGGATGTTTTCTACAGTGTGAGAGTTGAGGTCAGGGGGGCACAGCCTCAGAGTTCACAGTCGTCCATTTAGAACAGAGATGAGGAATTTTTTTAGCCAGATGGTGGCGAATCTGTGGAATTCATTGACACAGATGGCCGTGAAGGCCAAGACATTTGGTATATTTAAAATGGATATTTAGATTCTTGATTAGTCAAATTATCAAAAGTTCTGGGGAAAAGACAGGAGAATGGGGTTGAGAGGGATAATAAATTGACCACGTAGCTTGATTGACCAAATGGCCTAATTCTGCTCCTATTAGGTTTTATGATCTACATGCAAAAGTACTTGTTTATCAGGTGAGGGTGGATATGAAGTAGTAGTTACCTAGAGATTTTATAGTCCACGTTTGACTGTTGTGATCGGTCTGGAGTAAGCTCAAGGGATTCTCAGGATCAATCCTAGACTCTGTGCCACTGTGGGACCACCCCTTTTAGGATACTCCTGTCAGTGGAACTGTGGTTGTGGAATTTGGTATGCAGTATTAGAAAGGGATGATTATGACATATCAGGCTATTCCATAAACAAAATACTACAGGTGCTGCATAGGTTATGAACCTGAAAAATTAATTTTATTGCTGTCAGCACAGATGTTGCCTGATCTTTGGATATTTACTGTATTTTCTCCACAAAGCTGTTTTTGACTGTGGCCAACTCTTGTCATCTGTCCCCAAATCATTACTGAGATTTTGCTGGGTTGATTGGGCTGCGTGTGGCATTTACAGTGTCCAGATCCAATGTACTGGTTTCTTATTGTACTATAATGCACTGATAGGCTTCCTGGGTGACGAGAGGACAGATTGTGGTTAAAACCAGCTTACATATGGATCAGACCATGCAGAATGCTTCCTTAAAGGTGCAATCTATAATTATCAATGGACCATGTTTATGTTTTTACAGTACAGTGGAGTAGCTCTGTGGTCATCATTATTAAGGCTAGCCTTGTTTTCTAGTCCAGATCTTTTGAATTAACTGAATTTAAATTCCCTCAGAGTAATGGGATTGAACATAAAATTCTAGATAGTCAGTTTTTGTCTCTGGTTTATTTATTCAGAAAATGACTGACTTAGATATCACTAGATAGACCTTGAAGCACTTCTGTATCCCCTGAACTACTTCTGTATCCTCTGAAGTAAACAAAGGTATGAATACAAGTTGATTTGTTCTACTCTTTTTTTGTCCTTGTTTCTGATGATTTTTCTTTCTTGGTGATTTAAATACATGCAGTTTATGTTTTATTTTTACTTTTACTTTGGGATAAAGCACATTATTGCTACTTATCATAATTGACTCTTTTTTTAAAAAAAAGGCACAAATTTTATTATGTAGCACATTCAGAGGGCACCAAATTGCTAGGAATTATTGTTTTCTCATTTAGTGTTGAAGATATTGTCCCGATTAGCAAGATGCTGTTTTGCACCATATTGTGTGTGTGTGTGGGGGGGGGGGGGGTGCTTCTTCATTATGTTTTGTTGAAACTGCCAGGGAAGGGTTGTATTTAACATTATATACATGGCATCTATTCAGTAATGTGGATCCTACTAAATAATATCCAGAAGAGCTGCTGCCTGCTGTTTCTCAGGTTACAGCATGGTGGTGCTGCTTGCTATCAAATTTTACATGGAAACAGTTCTGTTGCAGAGTAAGATTGAATGGCTTAAACTATTTACTAAAATATCATGTAAACATTAGCACCCACACTAATAGGATGGTGCGGATTTTTTTAATACAGTATTGAGAGCTCACTAGTTGATTCCACCCACTTACTATAATTTGGTTTTGGATGTTTTCAGAATATAGGAGGAAAAAAACCTGTTCCTATTTATTGGAGAATGGTCACATTTTCAGATATAACAGTGGGTGGGTGGAGGCTGTAGGAAATTACACAGAACTGTAATAAGTATTACAGTACTTTTTTAACCAATATTCTGAACTCACTGCTTAAACACACATATGGTAGTGTGTGTGTGTGTGTGTTCCTGCTCATCTCCCTCCTGCAGCTGTCTGCCATCTTCACACTCTCCTCCCTCACATTGCACCATTTGTGTTTTCTTTATTTCCCCTTTTCCCCACCCCTCCCCATCTATCATTCACCTTTCAGTGTTTCCAACTCCATCCTTGCTCATCTCCACTGCCTGCCTGTCATTTTACACCTCTCCTTAGTCCACCAAATTGCATCAGAAGCCTTTCTTGCCACTCCCCTTCTCTCGCCTGCCTATCTTGTCTCCTTAGCTTTGACCCAAAATGTCAACAGTTTTGTTTCTCCCACCAATACTGCTCAATCTGTTCATTTCCTCCAGCAGATTGTTACTCCAGATTCTAACGTCTATAGTTTCTTGTGTCTCAAATATTCTCAGTTTGATTTAAAATATTTTTTTAGATTATCATGTTTAAATCTTAAACACTGTGTGTGGGCAGGACTGAAGAATAGAAGAAAATGCTTTTTGACTTCTTTGTAAGGTATAATCCATTTACTAGGTGGATTTATCAAGCATAGTTTTCTTTTTTGTCCTTATCCAGATAAATGCTCTGATGTGTAATCAATAGAAAGAAAGAAAATTAAGAGCGGGGGTAGGTCTTTTTGCCCTTTGAAACTGCTCCATCATTAAATATGATTCTGGGCAAGTTTCAACAAGTTGTTTTACTTTGGAAAGGTTACAGCCAGCGCGTATTCTAGCTTCATTTAACATCTGTGTACTGTATGCATTTCTATCAGAGCCCAGAATAATACCAAGAATTTGAATATTTGTTTCCCTTTTGCACAGTTCTAGTGCCCCAATGTTATAGTGGCTGACTATTGACTAAAGACAGAAGGATGAAGCAGAAATCTTTCTAGCTCTAGAACCCAACTAGATAAGCTACCCAAACACTCGGGAGTCCTTCAGTTCTCTGCCCTACATCCATTGAGCAAGTGTGGGGAAGGTGGGTGGAAATTGCATATCTCCAATGGATAAGTAGAGCTGAAAAGCAGGAGGTTGTCTTTTGTGCCGCAGTACCTTGGGACTACGCATGCAGTTATACATGCATACACACAGTGTATCAACAGTTCCAATTGCTACTTTTACTATGGTCATTGTTACAATTATTACAATTCAAATTACAATTTAATTAATGTACGTGTTTGATTATGAATATAAGGTACTGCAATTGCAAGTGTGATTTAAATATAATGTATTTGGTATGATTTTATCTTTTTTTGATTCATAGTATATATTCTCATGTACTCTGTATTCTATGTGAAAATTAATAAAAAAATTATTGTATTGAAAAAGAAAAAAATATCAAAAAGAACAAATACACTCAGAAACTTCTATAGTTGTACCGTGGAGAGCATTCTGACAGGCTGCATCACTGTCTGGTATGGGAGGGCTACTGCACAGGATCGAAAGAAACTGCAGAGGGTTGTAACTTTAGTTGGCTCCAACTTGGGTTCTAGCCTGCAAAGTACCCAGGACGTCTTCAAGGAGAAGTGTCTCAGAAAGACAGCATTCATCGTTAAGGACCTCCAGCAACCAGGGCATGCCCTTTTCTCACTGTTACCATCAGGTGGAAGGAACAAAGCATGAAGGCAGACACTCAGCGATTCAGGAATAACTTCTTCCCTTCTGCCATCTGATTCCTGAATGGACATTGAACCTGTGAACACTACCTCAATATTTAAATATATATTATTTCTATTTTTTGCATTATTTTTAATCTATTCAATATATGTCCACTGTAATTGATTCACATTATTATGTACCATTTTTTATTCTTTTCCTCCTCTTCTATATTATGTATTGCATTGAACTGCTGCTGCTAAGTTAACAAATTTCATGACACATGGTGATAATAAACCTGATTTTGATGATGGAGGAAATTAAATTACTACTTTAGTTTCAGCTATTGGTTTGAATAACTGAAAAGTTAATTTTGAGATGTATCCTTCATGAAAATTAGTGAATGTTTTAATGAAAAAGAAATGTAGTCTCCATGCTATATTCTGCAGCAAGTCTCAATTGTCTATTTGTCCTTCAAGAGACTTTTCAGGATGCAAGTTAAACAATCATTGTGCTGAGAATATGTTGACTGAACTTGTAAAGCAATGCACTAAATTGAAATTGTGAGGCAACAGGAGGATGCTGTTGTAAGGTTTTTAATTAAAAATGCCAGGCACTCTGATTTTCAGAGAGCTCAGATTTTGATTCAGTCCATTGTATGAGCTAATCCAAAGAGGAGCAAAAATACTGCTACAAGAGAATTGTAGAATAGTAAAATAATTAGGAATCAAACATCAACTTTGACACACTCCAATAGCTGCCCAGGAAAAGAAAAAAGGCTATAGAAAGTGGTGCATACAACCCAGTCCATCAATGGCAAAGCCCTCCCCACTATTGAGTACACTTACATATAGCGCTGTAGAAAGAAGGCAGCATCCATCATCTAGGTCATGCCCTCTTCTCGCAGTTACCATCAGGCAGGAGGGACAGTAGCTTCAGAAACAGTTATAACCTACACAAATCAGGCTCCTGAACTGGCATAGATAACTTCATTCACCACTGCTCTGAAAGTAATCTGAAGATTCACTTTCAAGAACTCTTGCAACTTATGTTATCAGTATTATTTTATTTGCACAGTTTGTCTATGTATAATTTTTCATAACATTTTAATGTATTTATTTTCCCTTTAATTTTTTTCTGCACAAAAATAATCTCAAGGTGGTATATGGTAACATACATACTTTGTTAAGTTTTTCTTTGAATTTTGAATGTGCTGAAGTTAGTTTAGATAATTTCAGGCTTTTATTCTGTGATGGATGAACTGATTCAAATCAGCATTTGCATTAAGACAATTATATGAATGTCTTTGTTCCCACTAAGGTATTTGAGTTGATTTTTGGACTGATTTCAAAAAATAAGAACGACAAAATCAACCTAAGATATTTTTCCAAATTCAGACAATTTGATTGCCTGGGCCAAGGGGCCTAATAGTTTTAGCTGTTTTATGCTTTCAAAACCGTAAACATGCCAGCATACCTTTTGAGGGGTAAGAATGAGAACAGCTTAAATGGAAGATCGAACAATAAAAGAAATGGCTAACAATTGAAGTTTCTTGGTTAAAAGGATACTTTTGGGTATTGCTATTTTATAATTTAGGTATGTCAGAGATGAACTGGCAATTAGTGGCATAAACCCATACACATCCTGATTGTTCTGAAAACATTTATTTTCTTAATAATAATGGTATACCGACAGTGGGACTGAAGAACTAAATTTGTTTCAGTTAAAGAACACTATTTTAGCTTGTTCCAAAACACATCTTGCATAATGATTTCAATACTTAAGGGGTTAACACAGTGGTCCCCAACCACCGGGCCATGAGGAAACGATATGAGTCAGCTGCACCTTTCCTCATTCCCTGTCATGCCCACTGTTGAACTTGAACGCGTGTGAGGTCATTATGCACGCAAAGTCATTACCCACGCGAGGTCATCAGTCGCCTAAATGCAGTGATACCCTTGCACCTGGGATCACTGGTTGGCCTCACGTGGCCAGTGAGAAGTGCCGTTGCTACTGGCCTGGATTGCGGACAGATGGGCACCGCCTCTAAACCTGTTTAGCACACAGAATGTTCATGGGGAACCCAGTGCTAAAATATTCGCAGATGATCTAATTCAGGCTCAGGGTTTCATAAGTAGCAAAACAGCTATCTCATTGCGATCTACTGAAAGTCATCCCTCCAGCCAAACTTTTGTCAGCCGGTAGATCCTACAAGGGGGGCGGGTGCACGTCCTAACACACTCCTCGCTCGGTCGCTCTCTCTGGACTGTGACCACTGCGGCCTCGGCACGGGGACCTCTGTCCCTTACCTTGTTCTCTCACCCCACCCACGGCCAACCGCACCTGGCCAAGGCGTCTGGTGGTGGGCGGGCGGGAAACTGGAGTTCAGGCCTGGAGGCTGTCTAATGAGGTAGTGAAGCCCTCAGAAATGCTTTGGAAGCTTGGGTCCAAGCACCCTTCATTTAAATACAAACCCATTGACTTTTTTGAGCAGAAAAAATGTGAGCAAGCGGGACAGAAGCAAGCGCTGATAGCCACGTAAACTAAATTGCGGAATAGACTGGACATAAGGAACCTCCTTTGAGTATGGCTGTATTCTGGTCATGTTTAACACCCTACCCTCCAGTCAGCCGGTCTGCAAGAATATTGTCAATATTAAACCGGTCCGCGGTGCAGAAAAGGTTGGTGACCCCTGGATTAACATGAGCTGTTGTGTCTCTACAGTTGTTCAGTGATTGCTGAGAGCATTAAAGGTTAACATGACATCATTTATTGTTTGACATATCTAGAGCACTTAATTGTAACACTCTAGCTGTTGAACAGAAGTTACTCATGGAAAGCATTTTCTTTCAATCAGCAGAAGCAAACAGAAAATTAAATCTTCACAAACATGCAAAAGAATGGAAGATCTTTTTGCATGAGCACTATCAAAAATTATGCAAAACTATATTAAAACATTAGCTGATAGCATAGGAATTAAACCTCAGCACCTAAAAGCAGAGATGTTCAGAGTGATCCATGCTTGCTGATTGTTGTGGGTTGCAGGTTATTTAAACATCTGAGTCTGAAAAGTTGGCACAAGTTTTATAAGCATAATGGGGCTCAGAGAAAACTGACTGTTTTATCCTTCAGTGAAAATAATTGTATCCCATCAGTGTAGTCCAGAATACATGCTGGAATTGCTGTTGTTGATTAACACAGGGTAGCTGGCTTGTATAGCTAAATAAAATCCATAACATTAACTGATGTGCATTAAGAAACTTCTTTGGAATGCCTGCAAAGAAAGCTGCACTTGACAGGCTATCTTTGGCAAGGTTTCTCATGAAAAAGGAACCTTAGAGCATTTCTCAAAGACTTGTGTTATTAACCATATAACAATTACAGCATGGAAACAGGCCATCTTGGCTCTTCTAGTCCGTGCCGAATACTTACTCTCACCTAGTCCCACCTACCTGCACACAGCCTATAACCCTCCATTCCTTTCCTGCCCATATACCCATCCCATTTTACTTTAAATGACAATACTGAACCTGCCTCTACCACTTCTACTGGAAGCTCATTCCACACAGCTACCACTCTCTGAGTAAAGAAATTCCCCCTCGTGTTACCCCTAAACTTTTGCCCCCTAACTCTCAACTCATGTTCTCTTGTTTGAATCTCCCCTACTCTGAATGGAAAAAGCCTATCCACGTCAACTCTATCTATCATAATTTTAAATATCTCTATCAAGTTCCCCCTCAACCTTCTATGCTCCAAAGAATAAAGACCTAACTTGTTCAACCTTTCTCTGTAACTTAGGTGCTGAAATCCAGGTAACAATCTAGTAAATCTCCTCTGTACTCTCTGTACTTTGTTGACATCTTTCCTATAATTCAGTGACCAGAACTGTACACAATACTCCAAATTCGGCCTCACCAATGCCTTGTACAATTTTAACATTACATCCCAACTCCTATACTCAATATTTTGATTATAAAGGCAAACATACCAAAAGCTTTCTTCACCACCCTATCCACATGAGATTCCACCTTCAGGGAACTATGCACCATTAGTCCTAGATCACTGTGTTCTTCTGCGTTCTTCAACGCCCTACCATTTACCATGTATGTCCTATTTTGATTATTCCTACCAAAATGTAGCACCTCACACTTATCAGCATTAAACTCCATCTGCCAGCTTTCAGCCCACTCTTCTAACTGGCCTAAATCTCTCTGCAAGCTTTGAAAACCTACTTCATTATCCACAACGCCACCTATCTTAGTATTATCTGCATACTTACTAATCCAATTTACCACCCCATCATCCAGATCATTATATGACAAACAACATTGTACCCAGTACAGATCCCTGAGGCACACCACTGGTCACTGGCTTCCAACCTGACAAACAGTTATCCACCATTACTCACTGGCATCTCCCATCCAGCACTGTTGAATCCATTTTACTATTTCAATACTAATACCTAACGATTGAACCTTCCTAACCAACCTTCCGTGCGGAACCTTGTCAAAGGCCTTACTAAAGTCCATATAGACAAAGTTATTACACAAATAATTTTTCAGATAGTCAAAAAATAGTTTCAAAACAGGTAGTTAATACCTGGTACTGTTTAAATCTCAGACCAAAAACAACATACTACTAACAGTAATGCAGGATTCCTGGTTCCATCATGTGATAAAGATCTATTTGTCCACCGATCTTTAACCCCCATTGTAGCACTTTTCATCAGAGATTTTGTCCTTTGACTGTAATTGTATGGAAGATTTTTTTGAAGATTATGCAACAGATGATTCTAAATTTCATGTTTTAACCTAGTCACTAATTAGTTAATGTAAATAAATAAAAGCTGGAAAATGGATATCTCTGTCTTTAGATCACAAGAAGCTGAAAATATTGAGATTAATTTCAATTTCACTTTGGTGTCTAACATTTACTTCCTCTTTAACTTGATGCTTAACTTCTCTGGTTATTCTTTGTATCATTCATCTTTTGTAAAAATCCACTGACCAAATCTTGCCATACTACTTTTTCATGCCTGAACTTTGAAGTTCATGACTGTGTGAATGATGCTTAAAATATTTCACCATGATCTTAACTCAGAAATATAGTGTTGTCCACTCCTCCATTACTCCTGGACATCAAATTGTGCCTCATGATGAGAAAATAATGACAAGGTCATTGTATTCAATGAATTTTGGATTGATTTACCCATTTTTAACCAGATGGCAGTAGGATGGATAAGTTTGGTTTACATAGTGCCATTTAATTGGTGATCAGTGTCTATAATGATTCTGCCTAGGAAAAAGGTATTGAAATGGAAAATAAGACTGTTGATGTTGGAAATCTGAAATTAAAACTGAAAATTGTGGAAATACTTATCAGGTGTGCCCTTATTTGTTTTTATTGACATTCAAAGCACTTTTTGCTCCTTTTTGATTCCCTCCCCACCCACACCTCGAAACACTTACCAGCAAGTAAATGGCAATGCATGATTGAAGGAATTATTAGAAACTGACACAATTCCAACCGGTCCTCTTCCTTTCAGTAAGAACTGTGAAGAAAAGAAAACATTGGAAATGGGGAGTTGTATGGAGCTTGACTATCAGAAAGCTCTTTTGTGACTACCTTTACTGAAGCAACGTGTTCAATGATCGTTTTGAATCAAAAGTTTACACAAAAGATGGATTTTGAAAGATTTGTTTGTTCATAAGTATTAGTGATAGGACTGGTCTCAGGTCTTGGGTGATGAATGGGCTCAGCCTGCAATGTCAGCAGTTTATTTCTTTTCATGAATTTTTTTATTTAGCGATGCAGCGCAGAGTAGGCCCTCCAGCCCTTCAAACTACACCACCACAGCACCCCCGACAAATCTGGTTAACTCTAACCTAATCACGGCACAATTTGCAATGACCAGTTAACTTACCCAGTATGTCTTTGGACTGTGGGAGGAAAATGGAGCACCGGGGGGCACCCACGGATTCCTTACAGACGGCTCTGGAATTGAACTCCGAACTTTGCATCATCCCAAGCTATAATAGATTCATGCTAACTACTTTGCTACTATGGATGCTGCCTGACCCTCTAGAATTCTCTATGTTGCTCAAGATTTCCAGTATCTGCAGAATCTCGTGTCTGATAATTTGATCAAATGTTTACAGTGTTTTAAAGTATTACTTCTGTATTATATCTTATATGAATGTCTGCATTATCTTAATTTCAGAACTGCCCTATATGTGCAACCAAAAAATATTCAACCAAATCTTAAAACACAATATTTACATTTACAGCATCCAGTTGCTAAATGACTCTAACCATTTTCCAAAAATTCTGCTTGTGTCTCTTTTGCACAAATTTGATATGTTTGTACTTTACTTAACCCAGACTCATGTTTTTTTTCCTCCAAATTTCAGTAACACTTAGAATTTGAACTTGTGCTGAGGAGTTAAGAATACCAGAACAAGATTAGGTTGTTTGATCCCTCAAATACATGTATTTGTTTTAAATTTCAACTTTGTTTGTGTTCCATCACCATTACTAGACTTATCTAACATTTCTTATTTTTGAGCTGTCAGGTTTTAGTCGCTGTCTTGCCTTCTTTATAGCTACATCAATATACTGGGACCAGATTAGGTCCTCAAAGATCTTGACACCCAGGAGCTGGAAACTGCTCACACCCTCCACTTCTGATCCCTCTGAGGATTGGTATGTGTTCCTTCATCTTACCCTTCCTGAAGTTCACAATCAGCTCTTTCATCTTACTGACGTTGAGTGTAAGGTTGTTGCTGCAACATCACTATTATTTGGCATATCTCACTCCTGTATTCCTCCACATCTCCATCTACGATACTACCAACAATAGTTGTATCAGCAAATTTATAGAGGGTATTTCATCTATGCTTAGCCACATAGCCTTGAGTATAGAGAAAGTAGAGCAGTGGGCTAAGCACACACCCCTGAGGTGCTCCAGTGTGGATCATCAGTGAGGATGAGATATTGTCACCAATCCGCACAGATTGTGGTCTTCTGGTCAGGAAGTCGAGGATCCAATTCAGAGGCCTAAGTTCTCCAACTTCTCAATCAGGATTGTGGGAAGGATGGTGTTAAATGCTGAACTGTAGTCGATGACCAGCATCCTAAAATGGTTGTTTGTATTGTCCAGATGGTATAAGGCTGTGTGAAGAGCCTTTGAGATTGCGTCTGCTGTTGACTGATTGTGGCGATAGGCAAATTGCAGTGGTTCCAGGTTCTTGCTGAGCAGGAGTTCAGTGTAGTCATGACCAACCTCTCAAAGCATTTCATCATGTAGATGTGAGTGGTACTGAGCCATAGTCATTAAGGCAGCTCACATTCTTCTTCTTACGCACTGCTATGTTTGTTGCCTTTTTGAAGCAAGTGGGAACTTCTACCTGTAGCAGTGAGAGGTTGAAAATGTCCTTGAATACTCCCGCCAGTTGGTTGGGCCAAGTTTTCGGAGCCTTACCAGGTACTCTTGTTCGGACCTTCCACCTTGCAAGGGTTCACCCTCTATAAAGGCAGCCTAACGTTGTCCTCCAAGACAGAGATCACAGGATCACTGGGTGCAGCAGGGATCTTCACAGCTTTAGTTATATTCTCCCTTTCAAAGCAGGCATAGAAGGCGTGCGTTCATCTGGTGTTGAAACATTGCTGACATTCATGCAATTGGGTTTCGCTTTGTAGGAAGTAATGTCTTGCAAACCCTGCCAGAGTTGTTGTACATCCGATTTAGCCTCCTTCCTTGTTCAAAATCGTCTCTTCACCCTGGAAATAGCGCTCTGCAAGTCATACTTGGTTTTCTGATACAGACCTGAGGCGCCTGCCTTGAATGCCCCAGATCTAGCAGACACCATACCTCCTGGTTCATTGGTTTGGGAATGTACGTACAACTTTGTAGCACAGAATTACAGCTACTACAGTCACAAGCAACTCAAGCTCTCCTCATAGTCAAACCCTCTCACCTCTTGAATCAACCTAGTGAACCTTCTCTGCACTGCCTCCACAGCCAGTATATCTTTCCTCAAGTAAGGAGACTAGAACTGCATGCAGTACTCCAGGTGCAGCTTCACCAGTACCCTGTACAGTTGCAGCATAACCTCCCTACTCTTAAATTCAATCCTTCTAGCAGTGAATGCCAACATTTCATTTGCCTTCTTGATTGCCTGCTGCACCCACAAACCAATCTTTTGTGATTCATGGACAAGATTATTTCTGTTCTAAAAGGTTGCCCATCAGTTTTGTGGCTGTCCCCTCTGGTTCTGGATATCCCCACCATACTCTCCACATCCACCCTATCTCGGCCTTTCAAAATTCGGTAGGTTTCAATGAGATCTCCCCACATTCTTCTAAATTCCAGTGAGTACAGGCCCAAAGATGCCAAACACTCTTATATGTTAACCTTTTCATTCCTGGAATCATCTTCATGAACCTCCTCTGTACTCTGTTCATTAACAACACATCCTTTCTGAGATATGTGCACAAAACTGTTGATAATACTGCAAGTCTGGCCTGATTAGTGTTTTAAAAGCCTCAGCATCATCTCTTTGCTTTTATATTCTATTCTCCTTGAAATAAATGCTAGCATTACATTTTTTTTCCATAGACTGAACCTGTAAATCAATAACTCTACCCAAAGTATACTGCAGATGCTGTGGTCAAATCAAGACGTACAAACAAGCTGGATGAACTCAGGTCGGGCAGCATCTGTTGAAAGGAGCAGTCAATGTTTCGGGCCGACCTGCTGAGTTCATCCAGCTTGTTTGTACATCTTAAATCAATAGCTCTGATGTTTGAATCTTCTCCCCACTTTGATAATAGTCCACAGTATTGTTCCTTTTACTAAAATGCATTATCATACATTTCCCAACACAATATTCCCTAAGGTGTTTCACAAGAAACAGAGGGAGGTAAAAGAGGTGTGGGAGAAGCATTTCTAAATAGGGATAGTATCAAGGCTGTTGAAAGGAAGAATGTCATGAAGGGATTATCTATTGAGTCAGTGTGGGTGGAAGACAAGAACAAGAAAGGAGCTAACACACTATTGGGAGTATTCTGTAGACTGAACTATAGTAAAAGAGATACTGGAAAACAGATCGGGAGGCAAATTTTGGAAAAGTGCAAAAATAATCGGGTTGTTGTCATGGGTAACTTCAACTTTCCTAATATTAATTGGCACCTCCTTAGGTTTAGATGGGGTAGAATTTATTGGGTGTATCCAGTAAGGATTCCTGACATAATATGTGGATAGGCTGACGAGAGGAGAGGTCATAATGGATCTGGTGCTAGGCAATGAACCTAGTCAGATGATAGATCTTTCTGTGGATGAGCCTTTGACAAACATACAAGTAGGCACAATGGGAAAGTATTTAATTGGGTGAGGGCTAATTATGATGCTTTTAGGCAGGAACTTGAAGCATAGACTGAGAGTAGGTGTTCTCAGGGAAATGTGGAGGTTTTTTAGGGAGCACTTGCATGAAGTTCTGGATGTCTTGTTGCATTGGGGCAGGGAACGGATGGTAGGTTGAATGAACCATAAGAGGTGGAACATTTAATCAAGAGGAAGAAGGAAGCTTACTTAAGATTTCAGAGGCAGAATCAGACAGCACTCTTGAGAGCTATAAGGTAGTCAGAAAGGATCCTAGGAAGAGATTTAAGAGAGCTCTTAGGGGATGTGAGAAGGCTTTGGTGGGTAGAATGAAGGAAAACCCCAAGCTGTTCTATATTTATGTGAAGATCAGCAGGATGGCTAGATTGAGGGTAGGGCTGATCAGGAATTGAAGAGTCAGAGGAGGTAGGGGAGGTTCTTAATAAATACTTAACTGCAGTTTTCACCAGCATGAGAGACCAATGTAGAACAGACTAGGGTTTTGGAGCATGTTGTTGTTGAGAGATGATGTTTTGAAATTTTAAAAAAATGTTAGGATAGGTAGTTCCTGGGGCTGGACAGGATATACCCCAAGTTGCTGTGGGAAACGATGGAAGGGATTGATGCACCATTGGCAATTATCTTTATAGTATGTCCCCACTGATCACAGGAATGGTACCAGAAGATTAGAGGACAGGAAATGTTATTTCTTTGTTCAAGAAGCTCATGAGGATAACCCTGGGAATATGGACCAGGTGAGTCTTTCTTCAATGGTGGGCAAACGACTAAAGAGGATTCTTAGAGACAAGATTTACAAGCATTTGGAGAAGCATAGTCTGACTGGGGATAGTCAGAGTGGCTTTGTGAGGGTCAGGTGTACCTTGTTAGAGTGATTTTGGGGTTTAGAACATTTACATTTAGCAAATGGCTTTGGCTACCAGTCTTCTGTTCCTTGAAAATATTTTGTGGATTTAATTTGAAACATTGTATCCCTAAAAGCTGTGAATCTCAGTCCATAGACGATGCTGGCGTCTGTGGGATGGATGCGAATCAGAAGGTGTGAGGTTTGCATGTAGTTTCAAAAGAAAGCATTGTTTGTACTTTGCAAATATGGAATTGTCCTCTTGTGTTTAGCAAATAAATATTAAGCCCCATGTTGGGCCAACAGACCTTTCCACCAAAAGCATCTTCACATAATGCCTGCTGTACCTTGTTTTGTCGAATAAAGAAGCAGCTTTGTATCTACCAATAACTCTCTCTGGCGATTTCATTCATGCAGCAATATGCCTCACAAGCCTGATTGACATTTTTAAGGAAGTGACAAAGCTTATTGATGGAGGTAAAGCATGGCTGTGGAGTATATGGATTTTCATGAGGTATTTGACAAGGCTTATTTAGAAAGTCAAAAGGCATGAGATCCAAGGTAACTTTGGCTGCATGAATTTGGAACTCGCTTGCTCACAGAAAGTAGAGGATGGTAGTAGATGAAGTGTTTTCAACCTGGATGTCCATGACTAGTGGTGTTCTGTAGGGATTGATCTGTCCTGGGAGCCCTGCTCTTTGTGACTTATAAATTACTTGGATAAGGAACTGGAAGGGTGGATTAATAAGTTTTGCAGATGATATGAAGAATGCTTGTGCTGTGGATAGTGTGGAAGGTTGTTTTAGGTTGCAACAAGACATTGGTAGGATGCAAAGTTGGGCTGAAAAATGACAGCTGGAGTTCCAACCAGAAAAGAGTGAAGTGATACACTTAGGAAGGTAGAACCTGAAGGTGGAGTACAAAGTTAATGACAGAATTTTAAGCAGTGTAGAGGAACAGTGGAATTTTGGGGCTCATATCCATTGATCTCTCAAAGTCACTACAAAAGTTAATATGCAACATGAGAAAATCTGCAAATGCTGGAAATTCAAGCAAAGGGTCTTGACGAAGACCCTGACGAAGGGTCTCGGCCCGAAATGTCGACAGTGCTTCTCCCTATAGATGCTGCCTGGCCTGCTGCGTTCCACCAGCATTTTGTGTGTGTTACACAAGTTAATTGGTTGGTTATGAAAGCATATGATATGTTGGCCTCCATTAGACAGTGGATTGAGTTCAAGAGCTGTGATGTAATGTTGCAACTCCTTTAAACTCTGCTTAGACCACACTCGGAGTGTTGTGTTCAGTTCTGACTGCCTCATTATAGGAAGGATATGGAAGCTTTAGAAAGGGTGCAGAGATTTGTCAGAATGCTGCTTGGATTGGAGAGCACATTTTATGAGAATAGGTTGAGCAAGCTAGGGCTTTTTCCCTTGGAGCAAAGGGGGATGAGAGGTAACTCAATAGAGGTGGAAAGATGATAAGCATAAATAGAATAGACAGCCAGCACCTTTTCGCTGGGTGGCAATGGCGAATATGAGAAAGTACAATTTTAATGTGATTGGAGGAAAGTATAAGAGGGGATGATAGAGGTATTTTTTTTTACACAATGTGGTAACTGCATGGATAATAGAGGCTGGTGCATTAGAGACATTGAGGAGACTCTTAGATAAGCCTATGGATGAAAGAAAAATTGGAAGGCCATGTGAGAGGGAAGCTATCTATTGATATTGGAGTAGGTTAAGTGTTGGCACAACTTGGTGGAGCAAAGGAGCCTGTACTGTTCAGTGTTCTCTATCTGGTGTTGTCTACTGAGCAATCAATCACCAACTTCCAAAAGGGATCTGGATTACACAACTATATGACAAATGCTGAGTGGAATTACCTCAATGCCTTCTGTTTGTTTCTCTCTATGGTAACTTCAAGATGTTTATATTGTCGGTTATATAATGGAAAGAGTGCTTGTGTTATTGATATCTATAAATCCATAGTTATTGCAGTAAATTGAAAGTGGCTGTATTTAGTGTGTTTTGCAGCTAATGATTGGTGCACTGATGGTTTAGACATTGTGATTTTTTAATGAATTCAATTTAAAATTACTGGAACTATTAAAATCAATAATTGTGTTAGTGGTGGCTGTGGTGGAGGCAGGATTGCCCATAATCAATGGAATGATCAAAATGATCTACGTGGTTTATATTTTCTGATCAAGTATGACTTGTTTCTGCTTGATTATTTTTGTTTCTGAAAATGAGGCAATTACAGGATGAACTGTTTTCCATTTGTCCTGAAAGTTAACTCTAAATCAGGAAAATCTTCCTATTGAGGTGCAGCAATGCAATAAGAATGATAGAAATAAGTAATTGTGATGATACAGCCTTGATTAATGTAGTCTGCATTGATTTGTGATCTCTTGTGGACCCATTGTTTAAGAGCATGGACTGCATGCCACCTTGAATCGGATGCAAGATGAAAGTTAATTTGTACAGGCCTCCAAATTTGGGAAGGATGTGTCACAGTCTGTTTTGACAGACAAGTCAAATGCTTTCCTGGGGTGATACAAGACCACTAATTAAATTTTGAGGAGGGTACCTCTTTGGCTGCCAGACCAAAGGCGAGGACGATTTCTGCAATGTCATTTCCTTTATTAGGGTAGTAAAGGGACTCCTCTGTAGTTAATTTAATTGGATTTGTTTTCTTCCTCGAAGATGGTTATTGATGATGAAATCCACTGGCACGTTCTCTTCTCAGACTTGTTTGACAGGCTTGTGAGTTTGTGAATGCAATTGTTTGTGACTTGGTTTTGATTTTCAGCAGGATGTCTTCTGCTTTTGAAATTTTGTTTTAAGTTGGTATTTTTTTTGTTTCCTTTGTTGGCCTTTATGACAGCATAGCTGGATTGAATATTTAGATTTGAAACAGAATCAAATGCATTTGTGTACAAGACATGGTCATAGTTGAGTTCTTTGAAGTTTCCTTTACGGTGGGCACCAACACTCTTAGCTCTCAGAGGCATAGACACTTGGACATTTTGGGGGATGGCTGGCCCTGACAATGCTGAAGAATCTAATGTGTCATGGTTACCACTAAACCTTTGCTAATTTTTAACCCAGCCCCATTCTTGTGTTCTTTAGGTCCTGGACTTCCTTGTGAACTAAGACAAAGTGACTCTGCTCTTGCCTTGAATCCTGTTTGTGCTTGAATTCCTCTTCAGTAGTTCTCATTCTCCATTTATCCTCTCAGCCTCCCTCTAACTTATTTTTGGTTTTCTCCTTTCCTGCATCAGGCAGCCCTCAATTTATTTAATCTGGCCTTCTATCACACAACTTTTCTCCCCATCCTCACTAAGTACCTTTCCAGCTCCTAACGATTGGCCTTCTCTTCACTATGACTACTCTGAGATCATCCTGATTCCCTCATGCATGTCTGTGCTTATCCCTCACTGAAGGGCAATGCCATTATTGCTTGACCAGGTGCAGGGCGCAGCCTCAAGTCAGCATGCATCCTGAATTGTATACTGTGCACATAGTTGCTTTAAGGTGAGTTCCAAAGCATGTTGCTTAGAAAGTTACATGTAACTGAGGAAATGAAGGAAAGAAAAAAGTTTACAATATCTTAGCATTTTAGCTGTGAATATTAGCGCACCGGGCAGCATCATTGGAGGGAAATGGATAGCTGATGTATCAGCTTGTCGTTGTCGAGGTCGAGGATGATGGTCTTCGTTCCGTTGATCTATTTACGGGCTCTCAAGTGGCTTATGAGTCCAATCTTAAGGCCCACAGAGCGAAGATGCCTGTGCTTGTATTTGGTTAACGTGTACTTGATGTTGCACTCCAAGAAGCACACGATACTTCACAAATCAACCAACTGATTCCAATGGATGGAAACCACGACGATTGGAGCTGATGGATTTGTTGCAGCCTTCATCCGCCTTCACAGCCGTTGAGTTCGAAGTAACTTTGTCCATCTGTTCAACTGTTGAGGTCTTGGTTGAGCTTGAGACCCTGAATGATAGAGGGCATAAGTCCATAGGTGAAGAGTGTCTGGGGAGTGATAAACAGATGGAGGTGAAAAGAGTGGGAATAATGTCAGAAACTGGGAAGTGATAGGTGGATGTGACAGGGCTGAAAATGATGGAAGTTGAATGGAGAGGAATGTGGAGCATGGAACTAAGGGAGGGAGCTAGGGAGTCCAAAAGGGGGAGAAGAAACAGTGGAAGGATTGTGTGGTTAATGGGCCCTGGATGATGAGGGAGAAGGTGTAGGAACAAATTCTACACTTATTGTGGTTACAGAGGAGAGTGCTTGGGGACTGAGGGAGATGGGTGGGGATAGATGAGCAGACCAGGGATAGTGGACAGAGTGTCCCAGCAGAGGGGTCAGTGTAAGTTGTGATTGGTGGTGGTATCCCAATTTAATTGGTGGAACTTGTAAAGAATGATGCATTTAGTGGGTAGGGTGATAGGTGAAGAATATGGGATTTCTATCCTTATTTTGCCTGGGATGGATTTGTGTGGAGGGGGAAGACAAAAGGGTTACCTTCCTCTCCTATCAGATTACACCATCTTCAACCCTTTCACACTTCCACCTATTACCTTCTAGCTTCTGATGCTATTCCCACAGTTCCTCTATGTACTAAGCCATACATCTTTGGAATGTGAGTGGAAACTGGAGCACTCATAGGTAGAACGTACAAGCTCCTTCGAGACAGTGGTGGAATTGAACCAGGGTCACTGGCGCTGTAATTGTGCTACCCTACCATATCGCATACTCTTGCTCCACACCTTCTCTTCACTTTTTTATCCTGCTGTCTTCCCTCTGTCGTTCAGTCCAGGTGAAGAGCCCTGACCCAAAATGTCAACTATCATTTTCCTTCATAGATGCTGCCTGACCCATTGAGTTCCTCCAGCTTTTTGTGTGTTACTCCAGATTTCAGCATAGCAGTCTCTTGGGTTTTCATGTACTGTGAATGATAGTGATATACTGATGTTACTTCAGTAAAATCTTTTATCCGAGTGCTTGATGTCATCATATGCGTAAAAGAGACTTAACATATGGGAGAAAAATAGGTGGCAATCCTGGATTAATATTGTAAGAAAAGCTTATAGAACTTGAAGCATGAAGTTGTAATTTTGCCATTTTACTGTTTTACTGTAAAATTAGACTAAATTATTGATTTCAATCCAAAGTGAGGTCCAAATATATACTTCAGGATTTAAGCCAAATCATAATCACTGACAACACACACAAAATGCTGGTGGAACGCAGCAAGCCAGGCAGCATCTATAGGAAGAAGCACTGTTGACGTTTCGGGCCGAGATGTTTCAAGCCAAGACCCTTCGTCAGGACTGAAAATTCTTTGGACAGGCAGGTTTGTGGATCTTGGGTAGGAGGTAGAAACAGGAAGTGCGGGGCGTAGGAGCTATGAGGTTGGTGGCAGTGGATGGGAGATCCCCAGAGCTGATAAGGTTGGTGATGGTGTGGGAGACAGTGGCCTGGTGCTCTTTAGTGGGGTCATGATCAAGGGGTAAATAAGAGGAGGTATCAGCGAGTTGTCGCTGTGCCTCGGCAAGGTAGATGTCAGTACACCAGACCACAACAGTGCCCCCCCTTATCAACAGGTTTTATAGTGAGGTTGGGATTGGTGCAGAGGGAGTGGAGAGCAGAGCGTTTGGAGGGAGTGAGGTTGGAATTGGAACAAGGTGTGGTTAAGTTGAGACGGTTGATGTCCCGTCGGCAGTTAGCAATAAAGAGATCCAGAGCAGGCAGAAGACCAGAGCGGGGTGTCCATGAAGAGGAGGAGGGTTGAAGACAGGAGAAGGGGTCATCTGTGGGGGTGGGAGAGTCCTTGCTGAAGAAGTAGGCTCGAAGACAGTGCCAACGGAAGAAGAGTTCAGCATCATGCCGAACGCAGAACTTGCTGAAGTGTGGGTGAAGGGGGACAAAGGTGAGGCCCTTACTGAGGACAGAGCACTCTGCCTCAGAGAGTTGAAGTTTGGAGGGGATGGTAAAGATCTGGCATGGATGAGAGCTGGGATCAGAGGGGAGAGGGGGGATGCTGGTAGTTTCAGTGGAGAGGGAAGGGTTGGGGTGAGAGGAAGATGGAGCCTCTGAGGGCCCAGGAGCTGATGATGGGATCTGAGGGAGAGGGGATTACAGAGTGGCGGTGGGGGAAAGGGAGACAGGAGTTTTCGGTCCCTCATAATCACTGAATACTTTTAAGTTCCTGAGAAGGCTTATGGAATTTGAATGGTCAGAGGAATAAAGAGATATTTCTGCACATTTGAAAATTGCTTTGAACTATGGCCTAATCATGTGCTCTATGAATCCAGCCTAGATTGAATAAACCAGACTTGGAAATGTGAATATATGTCTAGTTCAGAATCATTGGACTAAGTCAGGACTGTGTCGGTGTCTGTGTCTCGTCTTCTGAATATTCCTTTTGTTTAAAATTTGAGAGATCTGGGTGAAAGGCCAAGTGCTTTAACATAAGATACTGTCATATGTTAGGAGGCAGTTCTTCAATCAGGATGCCAATATTAGATGGCAACTTCTGTAACCCGATCCATACTAAGATAAACTAAATAATTTGCAATTGAAGATTAATGTTTCTTTCAAGCTGTAATCCTTTTATTTTATTGACTGATATTTAAAAAGACTAACTGATATTTATCAAGTGGATGCATTTTGTAGTGGGATTTTAAGTGTTAAACAATATGCATACTTGAGCTTTAACTGGCAATGGTCTCCCTTGCCATAATGTAAGAAATTATCAATTATTTTACCTATGATCAGTCCATCACAGTTAAAGCCCTGCCCACCATTGAGCTCATGTACATGGAGTATTGTTGCAAGAAAGCAGCAGCATCAGGAACCCACACACTCAGGACATGCTGTCCTCTTGCTACTGCCATCAGGAAGAAGGTACAAGAACCTCAGGACTCTCACCACCAGGCTCTTGAACCAGAAAGATAACTTCACTCAACTTTACTTGCCCTGTCACTGAGCTGTTCCCACAACCAATGGACCCACTTTCAAGGACTCTTCATCTCATGTTCTCTATTTATTGTTTTTTCTCCTTTTGTTTTGTATTTGCATAGTTTGTTGTCCGTGCTGTTGGTGTGATTTTTCATTGATTCGATTATGGTTATTGGATTTATTGAGTATGCCTGCAAGAAAATAAATTACAAGGTTGTATATGGTGGCATATATGTACTTTTATTTTGACAATCATTAGAGTAGGTGAAAGTCTGAATTGTTTATTTTATCTTTATGAAAATGTGAGGGTTCGATCCCTGATTTAAAGAAATGTGCCAGTGACAAAAGTACAAAGTAAGTAAGGTCATCAGCCTGAATTGTTAACGTTCTTCCTCCACAGGTGTTTTCTGATGTTATAAGTATTTCCAACATTCTGTTTGATTTCTGATTCCAGCATCTGCTGTGTTTTGTATTGTAGAATTTCAGCTTGTTTTCTGCACTCTCAATTGTTATCATCTTCTATTTATGTGTTCTCCAAAGAGATCAACCTTGATGTGCACACCTTCACCGTTCCTCTGTCGACATTGACAGTCTTGCATCATTCAGTCTGCTCTTGACAGACATGCCCTTTGTTTCCACCACCCTGTTAATTGCAATCTAAAAGGTGTTTGATTTGTAAATACTTTGCTCTGATGGAGGATTATCTATCTGAAATTCTCTCTCCAAAGGAAGTGTCATAATTACTGTTGATTCACTTACATTTATTAAAAGGCATACCATTTTGCATTCTAAGTCCTGTGCTTCTACCACAACACTGACTCACTCCATCTGAATGTTTCCTAATTCATAGTTTAACATTAACCTTCACTGCATCCATTGTTTAATCACAGCAATTTTTTCCCTCACAGATTTCAACAACTTATGAATTTGAATGCTTTCTCCTCCTTCACTGTCATGTGAACATCTCCCACCCTACCCTCCCTCCCCCAGCCCCCACGCATTGTTCTTTCATTGATCTGGAATGATCAGTCTTATTTGGAGGCTGCCTTCCTTTGTCATTTCTGAGCCCAGTGTGTTTCTGCCTGTGTACTCATTTTTTTTTTGACCAAGTGTATTCATTCCAAACTATTCTGTTCCTCCTGCTTTCAGAATTTCTGATCCAAATGGATTCCTTCAACTGTTATCTTAATGGTTCCATATATCCATTCATTGCCATCTGCCTCTGTGACATTCTCTTTCTCATTATTTCCATACCAGTCCTCAGTTTAATCAATACCCCTCTGAGTTTTCAGCCTTCTGCTCACAATTCATTAAACCAATACCTAATCCACTGGCGCTGATCGGTTGCTTTCCCTCACCCTTTTGAACCTGCAGTCACAACCTCCACCACTGATTATTATTTTCCTATTCAATCACTGGCTCCCTTTCCTTTGGGAATATTGGCTCCAGCCTTCTAACCTCAGAGTGGCCCAATCATATGCAGTCTACTTCATCCTCTGTTTCCCCAAGATTCACAGACAGAGTTGTTCTGGTGGATCATTTGTTGCAGCCTGTTACTTTTTTTCAGAAATATTTATATCTCCTTAATCTGTTCTTTCCCACTGAGCTCTGTGATACAAGTGACTCTCACATTATGGATGTTCAGAAGATGAAAATTCACCCTTGCACAGTTCACAAATCACTTATCATAAATTTGAAATGGGGACTAAACTGTGCTTTTACAGAGTTTATTTAAAACAGTAAATAGACACAAGACCTTTTGCAATTCACGGTTCTTGAGGCATGCACAGATGACGCAGCATGCATTGAATAAAATCATAATAGGTACTTTTTCTCCTGATGCAATTTCCTGGTGCTCTCCTCCCTCCTCCGCCCCACCTTAATGCAGGGGTCACTTTATGCCCTTCACCCCTTTCAGTTTCTTGTGAAATGAATGATAGCCAGTTCATTTTCTCCATGAACATCCTATCCTTGTACACCCACATCCCATGCAAGAGTGGCCTGAACACTTGCCCTTGGGTAGAGTTTCGACCAGTGCTTCATTTCCACCACTAACACTATCCTTCATTTTACTGAATTTATCGCCCTCAACAACACCACCTTCATCTCTGCTCACCCAACAAGTCCAAGTTATTGCCATGGGAACTCTTCATGAATACAAGCATTCTATTAATCTTGCTTCCCTGTCGTCAACAGAACTCACGTGTTTAGTCATCTTCGCTGCCAATTCAACATGGTCTGGCTCTGACTTTTCTCTTCTCTTCCTGATTTCTCCTTCTTGGGTTAGCTCAGTGACTAATACTTCTGCTGAATATCTGAAATCAAAGCTGTCTTGATGACCCACCTCTTACCCTGCTTCCCAGAAAGATTGCATTCCTTTCTCCAATTTCACTGGCTTCGCTGTGTCTGTTCTGTTCATGACATACACCAGCGTTTTCAGGATGTTGTCTTTTTCCTTGACTTTGATTTCCCCTCCAACCTAGTCATAAACTGCATCTGTCCAATTTAGAAACTACAGCACAGTACATGCCCTTCGGCCCACGATGCCATGCTGAACATGTATTATTTTAGAAATTATCTAGGGTTACCCATCGCCTTCTATTTCTCTAAGCTCCATGTACCTATCTAGGAGTCTCTTAAAAAGACTCCACCATATCCGCCTCCACCACTGTCGCTGACAACCCATTCCACATACCATTCTTTGCATAAAAACAACAACAACTTGCCCTTGACATCTCCTCTGTACCTACTTCTAAGCACCTTAAAACTGTGCCCTCTCGTGTTAGTCATTTTCAGCCCTGGGAAAAAGCCTCTGACTATCCACACGGTCAATGCCTCTCGTCATCTTATACACCTCTATCAGGTCACCTCTCATCCTCTGTGGCTCAAAGGAGAAAAGGCCAAATTCACTCAACCTATTCTGATAGGGCATGCTCCCCAATCCAGATAATAGATTTCATGGACTTCTCTCAGCCCCTTTCATTCTGCTCCACAGGATGTTAAACAGATTCTACTACTTAATTTCTGTCATCTTTAAAATGATTTTCCTACGCCTCACTTTTGAGAGTTCCAAAGGGATCATTCCCTTCACCAGTTTCCATCAACACTTCTCATGGCACTTTTCCATGCAAATGCTTACCTATTTGCTTCACTTCAGACCAAGCAGGATTCTGAACATTACTTCTGGATGAACAAGTGGTTCATTTGTGTACCTTTCAATGTAGTGTCCTGGTTTCAACGTGCACAGTAATGTTGGGGATTGAGGGGCTGCTTTGGATTTTCGGTTTGCAAGGGTGACCCTGGGCTTCCAATTGTCTATCACTTCAATTTTCTATCCCAAACCATTCTGACTTATTGCTCTGTTCCTTTGAAGGTCAACATACACTTGAGTAACAACTAAACTGAGCAGGTTATAGCTCTGAGATCTCGATATTGAATTCAGAATTCAACAACTGTAGACAACTACTCTTTGCAGTGTGCATCAAAACTGATCCTTCTAATGAAGAGCCATCAGTCTGTAATTTAATTATAGATGCTGCATAAATAGCTAGATATTTCAAATAGCAGCCTATTCTCTTCAGATTTCCAGAACTTTTTCATAGATGCAACTACAATTAATAAGCCCTCACTCCTCTCCCTCAGCCAATCTCCACTGCTCCTAGTATCATTGCGTCTCTTTACTTCCCTTCTATTTAATTTATCTGTCAATTTAGATCTTTATCTTTAGATTTCAAATCAGTACTAATTTTAAAGAAAAATCCTTATTAAGCATTTCTGTCAGCACCAATGCTGTCCTGTGGAGTATATCTCTTTTTTTAAAATTTCAGATTTGTGGCATTTATGAAGTTTTATTTTAGGTTTTGTATTAATAACGTGAAGAAATTGCTGATCCCTGTATATTGTGTTCAAGATTTGGATAAACATTTATTAGACACTGAAATGCTAACATTACTTAACGCATAAACACGAATGCGACAAAATTATCAAACCAAAAAGACTGATTTGTTTCTAAAGTTACAGATGATTATTAGTAACATCAGAGGTGTGTTGGGATGTAAAACATTGAAGTTTGAAATTGTTCCATGAGGACATAAATTGTACAAGAGGTTATAAATAGGCCACATTTGACATGATGCTCTTCATCTTCCCTGATCTAAAGACCATTTCTTACCACCGAACCAAGGATCTTTAACTGGGTCTACCTTGCTGATGCAAGCTTTGGCCTGAAATATTGATAATTTCTTTCCTCCTACAGAGGGTGCACGACCCGCTGAGTTCCTCCAGTAGCACATTATGTGTTGTTCCAGTTTGTTGTGCTATTCCCCATATGCTACTGTTACCCTGTAGTACCAGTCATTTGCCCAGTAATTCCACATAGATTTGCACAAAGATCCACTTGATTGCACAAGGTCAATTAATAAATTCACCGTTCTTTTCTGTTTTTATTTCTGATTTCCAATGTCTGCATTTTTGTTTATTTTTCAACAATGCTGGAAATGTGGCCTTGCTACCTGTCAAAGATATTCTGAGCAGGGCTTGTTCTGCGCCATCAGCATACTGGATTACATTGTGTGAATCTGTGGCCTTGTGCAGAATGTGATGTTAACGGTACACATTTTCTTTTAGTGCATCCTCTTTAAATTGACCTCTTCACCCCTGTAGCTTCCGTGTGTACGGGCCACATTATATTGTGTTTGTGCAAGTTGGCATTGCTGTTGTGGATATCTTGTTTTGGGTTATGACCTTGGCTTCTCAAACAGACCTTTAACTGAGAAACTGCAGTACAGTGCTTGGAGAGGGAAGCCTTCCCCTGATCTTGTTGTGGCTGAAGTACACTTATTCTCCACAGATTAGAATATTATGGAGTACATAACCTGGACCTTGCTTCATCCATTCTTTCACCTTTTTGTACTGTCATCTCACCTCTGTCTTTTTGTCTGGATTAAGGGACTTGACCTGAAACATTGACTGTCTATTTCTTTCCACAGATGCTGTCTGTCTTTCTGAATATCTTCAGCACTATGTTTATTGCTGTAGATACTGGCACCTGCAGTCTGTAGTGTCTCCAAAGTTGAATCTAGACCTATCATTGTCTTCATGGTTCAGACGCAAAGATGTTCATAAGAATCGTTAATAGATCTGGGTTATACAATACTGGGGTGAAAAAACAGTTCTATTTGTGATTTGACAATGTACAAAACCAAAGCTGTTGGTCAGAATTGTAGATTTAAAGAAATAGGCTTGACATGTTTCTGGCTACCAGACAAAATTGACATGTAAACAAATAGTATGTCTAGATGAGCAAATGGTATGTGTTAAATCAAAAGAATATGTCCATTGTTTTGCTACTTTTGAAACAAAAGTTGACATCTCATTGCTACTAGTTTGTTGACTGAACATAGCTGACAGTCCCAAAAGCAAGTCAAGATTTTAACACCACTATAGCTGAACTAATGATACAACATCAACCCTATTTCAACAGCTGATGTAGGGTACAGTTGTGAGAATGCCCATAATATTCAGAACTTGGTATTGCAAATAAACTTTGTGTGCTCCATGTTGGGATTCATATTTCTTAGCTTTGGATATTAGTTAAGAATGTTAAAATCTGTAAAGTTCTTTGCACATTGAGTTCTTAAGAGACAAATTGCAATTACGGGTTGAGCCATTCTTATTTTATTGTAATGTTAACAGGTCTTTGTTCAACCTGAATCAGAGATAATGAATGCTATTTACCTAAATTTTATAAGTGACCTTTTAAATGATGTGTATAATGTTTTCAAGCACAGCTTCTCATACTAAAAATAAAATGAACATATGACCAAAGGGCTACTGTAAAATCTTACATTTGTCCTTAGCAGCTGGGTAGAGTGAGGGCCTCTGAGAATTTAAGTGAATAGCCCAATTGAGGGGTTATCAGTTGTTAGCTGCTGTAAGATGCCTGGGTCTGGTTGTAGTAGCTGAGACATATGGTGTCATTATTGCATCAGGCTGTGACCAGCTGTTGAAGGCAGTGAAAGACTACATTGTTAGATGGTGGCGCCAACCCGGGTAGGCCATTAAAGTAGCAGGAAGTAGTGCTTAGGCAGCCTAAATATAGACTTGTAGATAGTCCAGTTCCATGATTTTTACTGAGGAGAAGTTCAGATAGTCTTGACGATCAAGGGGATTTTGCTCAGTTGAAATGGCCAGCTCATTTAAAAAACATTAGACTCTTCGAGATTTGCTTCGAAAGCATAAAACGTCTATAAACATTGGGAATCTATGCCCAATTTGGTTGTGAAATAATGTACTGGAAACTCATGTTGTGTGATCTTGCTGGAGCGGGGCCCTTTTATTTTCCTTTTTGCAGAGGAGGTAAAAGATACTTGAGCATCTAAATTTTTTAGAATTGTGATTTTTATTCCTGTGCTTAACATTCAGTCGGGGGTATTTTACTATGATAAAATGTAGTGTTGTTTCCGTTCAATGAAGTGTAAGAAAGGGTCTAAAAATTCTTTATTCAAAATTTTTATACCTGTTTGCATTCCTTTCTTTGTCATTGATGATTTGTTTGTGGTTGGTTCCATAGTTAGTATTTTAAACGGTTGTATTTCCACTCACAATATGATGTTATTAGTTGCTGTTAAGCTATTGAACTGTTCATTCACCATTAATAACCTCCAATCATTAGTTTAACTATGTTCATGTAGTAGCAAAATTGGATTCCACTGCTTGCTTTTCATGGACCTGATATGAGGTACAGAAGCTGATTGAGGCAAGACATTCAATTAAAAATATTACTAATAACACCTTTTCTGAAGTAAATTGTGGTAAATTGTTACTGCAAACAATGAAGAGGCGAACAAAGGCAAAGTGAATTCCAGGGATGAACTGTGCTGGTATGTTGTAGAATCGATGCAGATTGAGTGAGTTATTCAGAGAGAAGTCGAGGCAGAGGAGTTCCCATGCCCGTACAACTGGCCTAGGTGTAGAGTTGGAATGCTTTGGGTGCTGAGCCAATTTAGAAAAATGAAGAACTGTTCGAGCCAGGTCGAGAAATCTGGGCCCAGAGCAAGTTGCTGGGCGCCATGGTCTGTGCTCAGAACCTTTTGCTGCAGTGGTGGCCAGGTCCTAGTGTAAGGTATGATACGCAGTTTGGATACTGGCCCAGACAGACTGCAAAGACAGGGTGTTGGGATCAGAGGCAAGAGCCGATTTGACTCGCTGTCCCGCAGTCTTCACTGCTCTCTCCATGGCACTCAGGCTATGAGCACTGTCCTGGCTTCTGGGCTCAGTACTCACTAATATGATGGACTAATACTGAGCTTTTGGGCCCGCACCGGACTGCTCTGGGGTTCGGATCTATGGATTCATTTTGGTTTGGAATATTGTTGTTCACTTTTATTGTTTGCATGATTTGTAAGGTTTTTCCCCCTTTCTCTGCACATTGTGCGTTGGTCTTTATGTTTTTAAAATTGGGTTTTTACGGGTTTCTTGCTTCGTGACTGCCTGGAAGCAAGCACATCTCAAGGTTGTATAATTTATACATTCTTTGATAATAAATGTACTTTGAAACTTTTGATTGACTTCTAGGGTGCCTAAGACTTTTGCGCAGTACTGTATTTGTCAACGTGAAGCAGAGAGAGAGAATGCAAATCTGGTGGGACAATGGATACTGGGAATGGCAAGGGTGGAGCACTCTGGGAGGGGGGTGTGACAAGTGGCAGAGAAGGAGTACAAATGCATGGGTGGTATTGGTGTAGACATACCCGGCCCTGAGACACTGGACTAACTCATTTGATTCCAAACAATTGGTTTACTGATTATTACAGAATGTCATTTTCACTCCTGGCCCTTTCTAGCATCTCCAAGCCTGAACTGAATGCTTGAAACTGCAATGAGCAGTTTCTTGCTGCTTATTTCTCACCGACTATCAGTGACAAAATCACTGCGTTCTGAACATAAACACACAAGTGATGCAATTTAAAAACTCTTCGCTCTAAGCACGATATAGTGTCTAACAGCCACACAAGTGCACACGGCAGACGTAGGTTAGAAAATGTTTGGTTAACGGTCTCCTGCCCCAATTAATTGGCACAGTGTCCCAAATAAACAGAGGTAATCCCATCTATTTTCTCGATTTGTTTGTGTCTTTAAGAGTTGTTCCAAATAATCAGCTGCTGTGATTAACCGAAGACCCAATTAACCAGTATTGAGAATTTTCTCCTTTTTACTTTATCACTTACCCACCCTTGTCATTTCGTCCTTTAACATTTTGTGTAGCCTGTGTTGATGCTTCCTTCTATTTGCAGATATCCAGTGCAATGATCTATGGGACAATCCTCAATTTGTGAGCTTGAGCAATGAATAATAATGATCCTTCAAAGTTTTAAGTATTAATAGAAATCTTGCCACACTTTTTTTTTGATTGTCTGATATGCAGAAGTAAATTTTATCTGCTTGATTTAAAAAGCTCAAAGCTCTTGGCGTATGTTATTTTGTATTTAGATGCCTAGGATATGTCTAGTTGTGATAACTTAGCATGCAACATCTATCCAAATTGATCTTAAGAATGTAACAAAGCCACTCCTTTGGATTCCTGCAGTTCTTTTGGTGTACGTACACCAACAGTTTTGCTAAGAAAGAGGTTTCAGAATCTTGAGCTATCTTCATTTGTCAAAGCAGATACTGAGCAATCATATGCCTCGATTATACCTTGTGAATGGTGAAATATTTAGGGGAATTGTGAAAGATGATCTTTTTGGTCCTCTAACATTGGTGGTTATGAATGAACCCTCAAGATTTTGGTTATATATTTTGACTGTCAGTGAGGTTAGTTAGCTTCTCTTGGGAGACTTTTTGCTTTTCATCTGTGTGGCCAAGTGCTATTTGTCTGTTTTAAACTGAAATCTGTCTTGAATCATGTAAGAATAAACTGCTCATTCACCTAAGGAACAACAAGTTGATCTAAATTTTTCGGTATATACTCATCAATGAACATGACTGCTTCTAAATGAATAAAGATCAGAGATGATAGGCAATCTTCAGCTGCTGAAAAATAATTTGTCTTCAATCAATCACTGCCTTGATTAGTCACTCTAGCTCAGTTCTCAATATTATTCATTTTTGGCCTAACTACTGCAAGGAACTGAGTAATGCTGTAACCCAGAATTATGATTGGTGAACAGACAATTGGTTGGAGCCACTTAAAAAATATAGCTAATGCTACCTTCTCTCTTTTCTGGTAATCACAATTGGTTGGCCTAATAATAATCCTTGTTAGAAAATGTGGTTATTCCAAAGTAAAGTCAGGATCAGCTTTGATGGTGATGCTTCTCTCATGATATAGTTATGCAGTTTGCTGGGTTTACTTATTTGAAATTGAAAGTCATTTCAAGAAGGACAGTATTAGTAGGTTTGTACAAGTTTTGAGAATGAAAAAAAATCCAGTATAAAAGGCTCATAATTCACAGCTCTGCAAAAGTCTAAAATCAAGATGAGGTTGATTGTGTGTTAGGGTCTGAACGTTTACTTAGTTTTTCCCTTTAATCTATCTAAACCCTTGGTGTGAAATACCAATCACTATCTCTTGGGTTTTTCTGCTTTAAGAAAGTAAGTAAATCTTGTTCTGGATGTTATTGGCACACCCAGGTTATAAAAGTGTGCAAAAGACTAATTAGTACTACCCAGCTGTTTGGTACTGCGTCCTGGCAATTTAAATAACTAAACTACTCCATTTAAAATTAGTGAGTGCTCTATGAGATTATAACCAAATTTTGCAGCTTCTCATTCGTATCTACTGCAGTGCAATTAGTGCTAAACTGAATAATATTGTATAGGTTCAATTAGAAGGTTCAGAAGACACAATTTGAATGCTGTGAGTTAATTCTTTGAATGTTATGTAACAAGCCTCTTGTTGAATAGATTCTCATTTCATTGACATGTTTGATAGAAAAGTTTGAGAGTTGAAATCTCAGAATGGACTGAATGGTGCGAATGGACTGTCTGTCAAAATAAGCAACAATTATTTCAATTGAATTAACTTCAGCCTAATAGAATCTTGATCTTGAGTGCACTGTGTGATTTAAAGAAAGAAAGGGAATTAAATTGATTTGTGTTTAGGATTAGAACATAGAACAGAGAACAATACAACACAGGAACAGGCCCTTCCAACCCACACTGTGGTGCTGAACCAAATAAATTGGTAATCAAATGGCAAACTAAGCAATTCCTTATGCCCACATCCTTGTATTTCTCTCTCATTTGTGCACCTGTCTAAACATATAGAACATAGGTTATAGAAATGACATTTTCATTGTCTAATTGGAAATTCTTGCTGGCTCCTGAGTAGCAACAACTTTGCAGTCCTCAGTGGCTTGAAGAGCCAAATTGCTGTGTACACATGTTGATTGGGATCTTGAGCCAGTAGTTCATGTAACTCTGATATTAAAAATGTTATGTGTTGATTCCACCAATAATGCTGACAATACAAAAAGAAAAAAAAACATGTAAACTTGTCTTAATTAGTACTGAGATATATCCATTGCACACACCGTTAAGTTATTTATTAAATGTAGAAAACAACAAATTTATTTTGTGATCAAGAAATCAAAAGGAACAGGTACATGGATTTCTTATTGCTCTTTAGGGTTACTTGGAGATCTACCTCACTGAAAGCATGTTTAAAAATGCATTCAGCAACACACAACGTGCTGGAGGAACTCAGCAGGCCAGGCAACATCTATGGAAAAAATTACAGTTGATGCTTCAGGCCGAAACCCTTCAACAGGATTGTGTGTGTTGCTCAGATTTCCAGCATCTGCAGATTTTCTTTTGCTTGGGATTTAAAAATGCATTTGTTGGTACAAATGAGAAAATAATAGTATGGAATGAAAGAACAAACGTGCATTTATGGGCATCAAATATAGTATTAGGATGTTCCAAGTTGATTCAAAGCTATTGAAGTACAGTATACTGCAAGTTTAGCTTCAGTTGTACTATTAAGGACCCATATAAACCACTGTAATATAGAGGAACCTGTGATCTAAATGGTTAGGATATTTCAAGATCCTCCCATTCTTAAATTGTGTCTTGCATCTCCTCGTTGCTGACAATAAACACAGGCACACTTCAGGGATACATGTTTAGTCCACTGCTCTCTTCTCTCTACACCCAAAAAATGTGGCTAGGCACAGCTCAAATGCCATCTATAAATTTGCCGATGAGACATCTGTTGATGGCAGGATTTCATATGGTGGTGAGAAGGAGTACAGGAGTGAGGTAGATCAGCTGACTGAGCGGCGATGCAGCAACAACCTTGCACTCAATGTCAGTAAGACAGAATATTTGATTGTGGACTTCAGAAACGGGAAGTCAAGGGAACACATACCAGTCCTCATCAAGGGATCAACAGTAGAAAGAGTGACACGCACAAAATGCTGGTAGAATGCAGCAGGCCTGGCAGCATTTATAGGAAGAAATACAGTCGACGTTTTGGGCTGAGACTCTTTGTTAGGACTAACTGGAAGAAGAGATGGTAAGAAATTTGAAAGTCGGAGGGGGAGATCTGAAATGATAGGAGAAGACAGGAGGGGGAAGCTAAGAGCTGGAAAGTTGATTGGTAAGAGGGATATAGAGCTGGAGAAGGGAAAGGATCATGGGATGGGAGGCCTAGGAAAAGAAAAAAGGGGAGAGGAGCACCAGAGGGAGATGGAGAGCAGGCAAGGAGTGATTGTGAGAGCGACAGAGAGAAAAGAAAAAAGGGAAAAATAAATAGATAGATAAATAAGGGATGGGGTAAGAAGGGGAGGGGGCATTCATGCCATCAGGTTGGAGGCTACCCAGACGGAATATAAGGTTTTGTTCCTCCAGCCTGAGTGTGGCTTCATCTTGACAGTAGAGGAGGTCATGGATAGACATATCAGAATGGGAATGGGACGTGGAATTAAAATGTGTGGCACCTTAGAAAGGTTAGAAAGAGTGAGCAGTTTCAAGTTCCTAGGTGTCAACATAAGATCCATCCTGGGCCCAAAATACTGATGCAATTACAAAGAAGGCACAGTACTAGTTATATTCATTAGGAGTTTGAGGAGACTTGGTATGTTACCAAAGATACTCACAAATTTCTGCAGATGTACAATGGAGAGCATTCTAACCCATCTGGTATGGAGGGGCCAGTGCACAGGATTGGAAAAAGCTGCAGAAAGTTGAAACCTCAGCCAGCTCCATCATGGGCACTAGCTTCCCCAGCATCAAGGACACCTTCAAATGGTGATAACTCAAAAAGGTGGCATCCATTATTAAGGACCCCCTTCACACAGGACATTCCCTTACCCCATTGCTACTTTGAGAACATACAAGAGCCTGAAGAGAGACACAGCATTTCAGGAACAGCTTCTTCCCCTTCACTATCAGATTTCTGAATGGACAATTGAACACTACCTCACTATTTTTTCCTCTTTTTGAGCTACTCATTTAATTTATTTTTATATATACTTATTGTAATTTATAGATTTTTAAATTATTATGTATTGTAATGTACTACTGCTGTAAGACAACAGATTTCATGACCCTATGCCATGATATTAAAACTGATTCTAATTAAGGTATTTTACATTCAAGATTGTTCAAGTTTATTGTTTTTTAATTGTACACTGTATACTGCCAAAAGAGACAACATTTCTCCAGACCAAGGTGCACAGCACAGTACATATAACTCAGGTACAAGCAAATTAACAAATAATAAGGTCCATATACAATACAAGTTTAAAAACTCAACAGTATTACGCTACTGGTGCTTCATATGTGATGAGACCTGAATGGTGGCAAGGAGTTCAGTAGTATTACAGCCTGGGAGGAGAAGCTGTTTCCCATCCTAACAGTTTTGTCCCAGTGCTATGGTACCATATGTCTGATGGTATGGGATCAAGGAGATTGTTGTATGGATGGGAGGAATCACTGACAATGCTGCAAGCCCTGTGTACACAGTGCTCCTGATAAATATCTCTAATGGGTGGAAGAGAAAACTCAATGATCCTCTCAACAGTCCTTGCAATTTCCATACCAGATGGTGATGCATTGGTCAGTATACTCTCAGTAGTGCTCCTATAAAAATTGGTTAAAATTACAGGATGGGGCTTCACTCGCCTCAACTTCCTCAGGAAGTGTAGAAGTTGCTGTGCTTTCATGACCAACAAGGTGGTGTTGAGTGACCAGGTTAGATCATTTGTTATGTTCATTCCCAGAACTTGGTGCTCTTAACTCTCTTCATGGAGGAGCGGTCTATGTACAGTCCGCAATCATCTCTCTGCGTGACAGTTGTCCACATTGAGACTGAAGTTGTTGTGCTGGGACAATTTTACCAAACTCACTACCTTGTCTTTGTACACCGTCCTGTCGTTGTTATTGATGAGGCCAACCACTGTTGTGTTATCAGCAAACTTGATGATTCGGGTTGAACTGGAGATCGCCATACAGTCATGCATCAGCAGCATGAACAGCAGTGGGCTGAGCACACAGTTCTGGGGAGTGCCGGTGATCAGTGTGATGGAGCTAGAGATGTTTCTACCAACGTAGGTTGACTGTGGGAGGACAGTTTGCTCAGCAGCTTCTGAGGTATGATTGTATTGAATGCTGAGTTGAAGTCAGTAAACAACATCCTGGCATAAGGCACCATCTTCCAGGTGGGACAGGGCAGAGTAAAGTACAGAGGCTAGGGCATCATCAATAGACTAATTTGAGCAATAAGCAAACTGGAAAAGGGTCCAATATAGCAGGAAGATGGGATTTAATGCATCCATAACCAGCCACTCAAAGTACTTCATTATTGTTGAGTTCAGTTCCACTGGACAGTAGCCGTTGATGCAGGTTACTGCTGTTCTCCTGGGCACTGGTGGCCATCTTGAAACCTGAAGGGACATCAGACTGTTCCAGAGAGACAGAGAGATGTTGAAGATGTCTGTTAGATCCTTTGTTAGCTGGTCTGCATAGTTCCTCAGCACCAGGCCAGATATATCATCAGATCCCGCTGCTTTATGTGGATTGACGCTGGCTAGGGCTTTCCTCACATCAAGCTGCTGCCAGACAGAGTGCTTGCTCTTCGGGGGGGGGGGGGTTTGCTGGGGAAGAGGGGCCTTCCTTGGTGGCACATGGTTCTGAGCATCAAACCAAGCACAAAAGACATTCAGCCTCTCAGGAAGAGAACCACAGAGTGCTGCTGGGTAAACTGTCTTCAACACCCATCTCTATAAATGGCTCCTGGACTTCTTGCCAGAAAGGCCACAGTCAATCTACATTGGTAGAAACATCTCTAGCTCCATCACAATGATCACCGGACCACCGGCACTCCCCAGGGCTGTGTGTGCTCAGCACGCTGCTGTTCATGCTGCTGACGCATGATTGTATACAGGATTCAGTCTTTTGTGGTCTGAATCCTCTGCCATATGAATCTTGTGTCTCTGGTGTCACAGAAATGGGTGCATATTCTCTGTGAATAATCCCATTTTGCATTCCCGATGGTGCGGGACAGCACACCTCTTGCTGACTTGAGAGGTGTCTTATCCCCTGATCTAAAAGCAGCATCCCGCTCTCTCAGCATTACTCATACCTCTGCTGTCAGCCATGGCTTTGGTTTGCTCTCATGTAGATGTGTTTAATAATAGTGACATCTTCAAATGACTTCTCTCTGTAGCCAGTGGCAGATCTCACTTATCCATTGATTTTAATGTGATGATCATTAGTAGCTACCTCACTGAACGTGCTCCAGTCCATGTTTTCAAAACAGTCATATAATGCTGTGGTTGCTCTTAGCATAACAGATAATTGGAGAGGAGGAGCAGTTTAGTAAGTACCAAGAATGATGGTATAAACCAGGTCGAATGTATTCTCACCTCTAGAAGTAAAGTGCACATGCTGAAAGGATTTGGGGGATTGTTAAGTTTTTAATGTCATTTCCAGTAAACAGGTGTAAAAGAGAACAAAATAATTGTTACTCCAGGTCAGATGCAGCACAAGTACACAATAAGACAACGATCACAAGAATAACACAAAAAGGGCAATCCTCTGATGGGAGTAGGACAAGCAGCCCACGAGCAGGATGGGTATGATTCTTCATGATGTTCCTGGCCCTTTTCTAGCACCTTCCTGTATATAAATCCTTCATGGCAGGTAGTCTGGTGCCGGTGATGCATTGGGCAGTTTTGACTAACCATTGTAGAGCCTTCCTGTGTGCTGCAGTGTAGTTTCTATTCCATGCAGTGATGTAGCATGTTAGGATGCTCTCATCTGTGCATCCATAGAATGATGTGAGTATAGCATAGTCCAGCTGTCTTCGGTCTCCTCAGAAAGTAGAGGACCAGAAGTCAAATATAGTTTAATATTTCATTTAGAAGATGGCATCTTTTACAGTGTATTACTAAACAACTACTCAGCCTGGATCAATACTTGACCAAAATCTCTGGACTGGACTTTTGTGACTTCTATGTTGGAATCACACAACAGAGCAAGATTGATGATGTATGCTTGACAGACAGGAAACAGTTTGTTTAATGAGTGTTGTTTTAGACTGTAAAGGATTTGATCATGTTTTCACGAGGTCGGTGATGGATCTGTATAATACACTGTTTTCTTCAAATAGTTTGGATTTGTAACTTGGAAGCAGAAACTCAAAGTGCTGACAGTGCTAAATGGGTAGGATTTGCTTCTGACCGTACATGTGGAAGACCTTACGTGTGGAGGAAAAGCTGTGTGGTGGCATATGCAGCTTCATGTGAAAAGTTATTGATGATGTAAATGTACAAGACAAAGGGTGAAATATTTCTTAAAATATAAGCAGTTATTTATTAAATAAAGAGGGCAAAAGTAGTAAGAATGAGTGCAATCCTTACTATTAATCTGGTTTTGATGAAGTCTCAGACTATGTAATTTTGAAATCATATTACAAGGAGATTCAGGATATTTGAGTATAGACAAATGAAATTCATCAGGTGGAAGCCCAAAATGGTGAGATAATTATGAAGAAATAACATGCACTTGTAATTGAGTGCTCCTCTACTTCCTTAGGAGCTTGTGAAGATTTGGCATGACATCTAAAACTTTGACAACCTATAGATGTGTGGTGGAGTGTATATTGACCGACTGCATCACAGCCTGGTATGGAAACATTAATGTCCTTGAACAGAAAATCCTACAAAAAAAATAATGGATAAGGCCCAGCCAGTTACAGGCAAAGCCCTCCTCATCATTGAGTGCAGCTACATGGGGTATTACCGCAGGAAAACAGCATCATCAGGGACCCTCACTGCCTAGGTCATACTTTCTTCTCGCTGCTGCCATCAGAAAGAGGTACAGGAGCCTCAGGGCCCACGCCACCAGGTTATTACCCCTCAATCATCATGTTCATGAACCACAGGGGATAACTTCATTCAACTTCACTTGCCCCATTATTGAAATGTTCTCACAAGCTATGGATTCACTTTCAAGGTCTCTCAATCTCATGTTCTCGATATTTATTGCTTGCTTACTTACGTATTTATTTATTATTTTCTTTCATTTTGTTTTTGCGCAGTTTGTAATCTTTTGCACACTGGTTGTCCATCCTTTTGATGTGGGCTTTCACTGATTCCATTATGGTTATTGGATTTACTGTGTATGCCCACAAGAAAATGAATCTTAGTCTTGTATATTGTGACATGCCTATACTTTGATAATAAATTTACTTTGATCTTTGAGTGAGAACATTGCCCAGGGCCCTCTTCAGTACTTTCAGAATCAATATCATTCTGGAGCCAACAGAGTTGTGATAGTACCTTCCCTGATCTGCAGTAAAAGGAGAGGGGAGAAAATTAAAACTATATGGTTGCTATCAAGTTATTCAAAATAGTTTGCATTTATTTGGCTACAAACTTTTCTTCATTGGCTGTTTCAACAGCATTTACAGTATATGAATGCAAAGCATCTCAATCTGGGAAAGTTGTTATGTAAAGACATTTGTTTCTTCATAAAAAGCAATACACTTAATTGTCTGAAAGAGCAAAAGGTTCACAAAGCATGAACTTTTCTATCTTTGCTCCCATATAGGTAATATATAAAAGGAAGGAAAGAGAAACAATTGAATTTGGTTTTTTCATTGGTGACTGACAAGCTAAGTCTGAAAGGGTTCATTATGTATATTTCCTTGGAAATATGATTCTTCACTATTTTGTGACTATGTACTGAGGAATGTTCCCTATGAATAGCTAATTTAGTTAGGTGGCAGGGATTTATATGCAAAATGGAAACTGTTTCGACATGTCTATTTTCTCATGTGGCAGTAACCTCCACGATCCATTAGGATAGGAATTGACCAGCCCCAAATTCTTTCCGTAGATTCTTTAGAATCTTACACCCACACAGCTGTGACAAAATTGGACTCCAAAGTGCTGCAAGAGAATGTCTTTAACTGTGGAACTTGAAAAGGAGCTTCATTGTTGATAGATAAAACAAAGATGAGTTCTGGTGCAGTGCTGCTGCCGTCCAGTAGTTTTGAAAAAGATAGGCGTGGAATGAACTGCTCTTTCATTGAGGCTGCGACTGAGCCCCTACCCTCTCCTTCTGAGTTCTATAACATTGAAGGTATGTTATGAGGAAATTGATGTAAAAGTGCAGTTTCTTTATTCCAGTATGCAGTAGTTTTCTTTATTCACCAGTATTAGTATAAATTAGATTTGTAATTGGCACATGTTCACTTGAACTTAACAATAACAGTAAAGCTGAACTAAATAATAAGTAAATGTGTCAAGTGGGAGACTGTTTAATATTTAGTGATAGTTCTGATTTTTCTAGTATTACGTATTAATTGTTGGACATATTATATGATATGATCATTAAGTATTCCTTTTGAGAGGGATTACCTCTTCAGATATTTGTTTCTCTAATTAGGAGAGGGGCAAGAGATGCTGATAAATTAAATGAGATAGGGAAATATTGCAAAATTTATAATTGTATTGATAATGAGATCATGTTCAACAGAAATTAATGCGTTGTCATATTTTCACAATCTCCTTAAAGATGCTTGGCTAAAGCTGTACACAGATCTTAACTGAATCCTGAGACAGAACTGACCAAAATTTTGAAATGCTAAGTGTGTCTTCTGCCTGAATTTGAATCAGTTTTAGCACTGATTTACTTCTGTAATATCATTTTTGTCACCAATGAATAAAAGTTACAAGATTGTATACAGTATATTGATGATACAATTTTATTGTGTCTAACTGCAAAGAAGCTTTTTGGATGTGAAGGCTAGTTCTTCAACTACAGCAGTTTGTTGGAATTCTACTTATTTGTTCTTGTCACCATTTTGTTTCTTTGACTTATTTCACATTATTAGCAGTTGTACAAGATATAGTTGGCTCATACCTTGTTTTAACTGTCTTAAAATCCCGAGCAGAGGTTAGAGGAAAAAAGTTGCTTATGTTTCTGGACATGTGGCAGGGAGCTGGTGCAAGTAAAGGATCTGGAAATGCCCCGAATAGAATTTCGATTTTCAAAATATAGAGACAAACTTGTCCAAAAATGCATTCAATCTTCTATCTAGAAGCACTACTCAAGGAGATCCAATACAAGTATTTCTGAGGTGTTACTCCAGAATCAAATATAATCCTCAGGTTACTTTGCATTCATTTCATGCTGCTTTACATTTTCAGACAAAATAAGGTCAAAATACACCGTAATTTGTAAAAGCCTAATGCTCTTGCACCCCTATTAGTCATGCTCTCCTGTATATTGAGCTATATTATTTTTAATTCCACTTTATGACAAGAAAGTGTGTTTTGTTTCTGCCATACATTAATAATATTTATCAAATCATAAGAGCACAAAAGCCTCTTTTAATACTATGCATCCTCGTCCACACACTATGTATTTCATACTTGGACTTACTTTGTCTTGATATCTTTATCTTTATAAAAGTTTACTGTTTTTGTTAGTGCATTTTCACTAGGTACTGTGATAAGTGATTTGGATATTTTGATAGGAAAATAGAAAAGTTAAATGCTAACGTGCTGCTTGTTAAGTGTTTAAAAGATATCTTTCGAAGGTTTTGGTTAATTTTAAATTAGTGCATGCAAATACAAAATTTACATTTATTCATATCACATGATAAGGACAATTTGCCATGGCACTGGGCATTAAGTCTTGAAAAGTTGTTTTGTCTGATTTTTATCAATTCTCAAATGCTTAACGTTACTGCACTCATTTCATCTTCTTTGGGTACAGTGATATAATGGTATGTGAATAGATTGATATCCAAATAACTGAAGTCATGAGTTTAAAACGAACCAATAATAGAACTTAAACTGAGGTAATTAAATAAATCTGACAACGAAATAGCCAATTATTGAAATTAAAACTCATCCATTTACTAATCATTTTCAGGGAAGGAAATTTGCCTTTTACCTTTCTGGCCTATCTGTGAATCCACAGTTAGATCAGTGTTGTTGACAATCTGTCCAGGGACTTATTGGCTATTTTACTGACACCCACTCACCAACTCATAAAAGAATATATAAAATATTATTGATGTGCTTGTTTGTACGTTACTCATGAGGTTTAATCTCTCTTTACAGAAGCTTTGCACCGTCCATTTGGTTCTGACATTGATTCTCAGACGTTGAATGAAGCAGTGAGGTGGAGTTCAAAGGAAAACCTCCTTGGAGCTGCTGAAAGTGATCCTAATCTATTTGTTGCACTTTATGACTTTGTTGCAAGTGGTGATAACACACTAAGCATAACTAAAGGTAAGTAGAAATCTTTTTCCATCAACTCCTGCATGATTTGAGGCTAACTTCTGCATCGTGAGGCAGATGCTGTGAAATCATCACCCATTTTAAAAAATGCACAAGCACCAGCCACTCTTCACTGTCATTGAGGCATCTCATTTTTAAGCCCATGGAACTCTCTAGAAGGGGAAATGTGTCAATAAAACACATTCCTGTAAGAAACTTTACACAGTAAAAAAAAACTTTATAGGATAATTATCTGGAAAAAAGTTAACATGCTACAAGCCTGACAGCAGGTCTGGCCAAAGAGATGCACTTTAAAGTGTGACTTAAACCTTTGAGAGAGTGGAAGAGGAAAGATTTTTTAAAGCCTCGGGCCTTGGTGGTTGTCAATGATTGAGTGATGACAAGTGGGGAATGTGTGTGAAACCAGAATTACATGATCTGAAAGGTTGTAGAGTTGAAAGAGATGACAGATCAGGCCACTAAAAACAATGATATGGAAATTATATTATTTCCTGTTATATAACAGAGCAAATACAATGGATTTTGGTTAATTGGGCCATTGGTTAATTGGGGCAGCTGCTTATTTGGGCCAACTCTTAAGAAAACAAAATCTAATGAAGAAAATAGCTGGGATTCCCTTTATTTCGGACACTATACTGCTTAATTGGAGCAGTGGACTGCAGCTGATTAGCTTTTAACAAGCGTCAGTCATGTGCACTTACATGGCCATTAGACACTACACTGTGCTCAGAGTGAACAGTTTTTAAATATCGTCACTTGCATGTGTTTAGAAAGCAGTGTTTTTTGTCGCTGATAGTTGGTGAGTAATAAGCAGAAAAACAATTCAGAACTGTTTTGCTTACTGAGTTTTCAAGCATTCGGGCTTGGATATGCCAGAAACGGCTGGGAGTGAAAATGAAGTAGTTTCACTATTTCAACAAGTTAGGAGCTACCAAGTATTCGTAAGTATCTACAATCCACTTGAATATTGAAATGAAAATGAAGATTTGGAAGATGCAATCAGTGAAAGGATTGTATGAAGGCAGTCCATTATCTACACTAGGTGTCTGCTGATTTTGTTAATTTACAGTCAATCAAAAGAACATTGCAACACTCCGGATTAATCAACGTGTTTTTTAAAAAAAATTTATTAATTGAAATTATTTTAAATTGGTTTTTTTCTGGTTTCTTGCTTTGTGACTGCCTGTAAGCAAACAAATATCAAGATTGTAGAATTTATGCATTCTTTGATAATAATAAATATGTTTTGTACTTTGAAGTAGGTTTACTATATATAACTTCATGTCCTTGCAGGCAGCCACAAAGCAAAGAAACCCCATTGAACCCATTTATAAAGAAAAGCCCATTAAACACCCAATGTGCAGGAAAAACAGATCGTGCAAACAATAAAAGTAAGCAAGTAACACTCAGAACTGCAATTCACAAAAATGAGTTCACAGCCATGAAGCTAGTTATCACAGCAGCTGATCCTGGAGCCTGATACTTTCAGGCCACAGTCTCAGTTCAGCACAGAGGTGAGTAGAACACTGGATCATCCCACTCCTCTGGCCTGGCACTTAAAATGGCCAAACGGCAAGTTAATCCTCACTCTCAGACCTGGGCCATGCTGCTTCAATATGCTCTTGGGCCATGCTGCTTCAATATGCTCTTGGGCCTGGGCTCTGCTGCCTCAATTCAACCCATACTCAACCTTTCCAATTTTGCTTGACACTAAACCAAAGCTTCTGCTTGTCCTTCGCATTAGGGCCCATGTCCCGCCACGTTGACTCTTCTTCACCTTGGTTCTGTTGCTTTGAATAGCTTCCAAGTCAGCTCCAACAGCCAAACATTGGCTCATTCCCCACTCTCGGGCCCGAGCTCCACTGTCTCAATTCGGCCTGTATATGCCAAGCTGCAACCATCCTGCACCATCATGATTTTAGTTCAGACCACAAAAAGCAGTTCAAAAACTCCTCCAAAAGGGATGTTACAGGATATTGATTGCAATGATCATTTTTGAGAAAGTGTGATGAATAAAGTAATTAATAGTTACTTTTGCCACCAGCAAATTTTCGCTGTGCTTCACCAGTACCATTTTAAACCAGAAGCTGTTGATAATTATTAGGAACTAATACTGTAGTTGTATTGATAATGTTCTAAATATTCAGTTTTTCATTTAAATAATTTGTTACTTAGTTAAATAGTAGTTGTCTTTTTTCATATATACCTTTTAACAATTTCCATGAAACTTTAGCTAATTGGGCAGCCACTTAATTAGGCCAAAATGTACTGGTTTCGATGTATCCCAGTTAACTGGAATCTACTGTATTATGGTTGCTTCATACAATCATTTGGCCATTCCAAACATGGTTAGCTCAAATGCTGTGCAAATTAATTTTCAGTTAATTTTCAACGATTAACTATAAAATTAATATGTTAAAGTATTTGGGAGCACTCCATGCTAGTATCCTGCTGTTGGTGATGTTCAGGTATATTATAAAAACTGCAGTCTTTCAATACTTAATGCAAGATGACTCAAATTTGTTTAGGACTTGTGGGTTGCCATTGGTCACCGTATAAATAATTCATATTTATTTGAGGCAGGACAGCAGTTTTAAACTAATTGTATAACAATAAAATAGATTATAGATCAGTGTTCTAAATTATATTTGAGGTTTGGGTGGATTGAGTCATCAGTTTCTCACTGCAGGTATGAGCAGAACCACTGCAGTGAATTGCATCTTGAGCTAGTTGACAGAAACCTATATATGCAAACATCTTCATTTAACAGTGCCTTTCATTTTGGATATAGCAACTGAAAATATGCAGGCCTGGGGCTTGCTAGTTAAAATGCAAGCAGTTCCCAAGAGAACATACCAGCAGATTTTAGATTTTTCTTCAATATTCAAATATAAAAGTTGCTGACAAATTTCTGGAAGTGAATTTGTCATTGCACATAAGATGAGTTGGCTGAAATTCCCCAGCATTTAAATTGGGGAAATGTATTTACAAAGCCTGTGCATGGATACTGCAGACCAGTTTGTTTGAATGGAAATTTTACAGCCGCTGGAAAGAAAGGTATCTGCAATACTATTTCCAATGATGAGGCTTTTTTTGATATAATAATTTGTGCTTTCATTTTTTAATCGTTGAATGATTATGAATGCTAGTGTTAACAATTTTGATGGTAAAATTGTGGCATGGCTTTGCTGCATGTCAAAGGTTTTCCCAGCAGTTTTGAGGGCACACTCATGCCCCATTTACCCAATGAGGTGAGCCTCATGCTGCACACAAGAACCACCATGAGAATATCAAGCCTAAGAAGCTGTCATCCAGCATGTTTTCTTTGCAGATATAAGGTATCGGACAAATTTGGAACCATTGCTTATCTTGGTTCCAAGTGTGGATAGCAAGACACATACAGCAAAATCAGCAACAAGGTCAATCCAGTAGTGAAAGGGGTTGACTGGTTTAAGTATTTGATGTAGATTTTGGTGATCAGAATTTAAATATAGCTGAGATTGATAAGATGTAAACTTCATCAGCAGCTGGAAATACCTACTTATTTCAGGATTGAGCATGCCATTTTTTCATCTATATTTGTGCCTAATTCTAGAGCTCTGTCACTTGGGATCTGATTTTTGGATTTTCATTTCATTGTGGAGAGATAATTTTATATTTGGATGTTCTATTTGATTAGACTCTACAGATCAAAGAGACTTCCATACCCAGTCAAGTTATAGAAATGGTGCAGTGTGTTTGATAGTCACAATGCTCTAAAAGTAGTGTTGGCAATTTTATTAGGTATTTCTAGAGGATAAATAACATCTCCCTGGTCCACGTAACCTCAGACCACTTGAGTTTTGCAATTGTTGCTCACAACTTCGACATGAAATTTGCGATGAATGAAGAGAACGGGATGATTTTTAACAAAAGTGGATTTTTTTAATGTGGAGATTAGATTTTGATGTTCAACATTGCAGAAAATTACTTCCAATGGGTAAGCTCTTTATAATGGTCATCTTCTGGAGCTAAAAAACAAGCCCAATAAGGATAGATTTACTAAGGGCAAGAAGTGAAGTCATGTTGTTGAGCACCAGGTCAGATGGATGATGGAAGAAGGGAACATCTAATTAGCTTATTATCATAGCACCTATTTGATCAACCTCTAGACAAAGAGCAACTTTTTACAGTTTTCTCCATAAATTGATAGCAGTTATTTCCTTTATTTTTGCCAAGGAAGTGCCAGGACTACTGAAAGGTATGTGATGTTGATATGCAGATTTACATTATGATTTACAAAAGGCTGAATCAATCAGCTGCAAGTTTTATAATACAAAGATATTAAGACTAAAGGCACATGATGGGAATTAAATTTCCTCTATTTTTTTAAAGATTTCTTCAGAAGAATGGCACAAATTATTAGGGATCCAGGAAGTCACTTGAGTGTTTCATCAGATTTTTGTTACTAATTTAACAGGTGAAAAGCTGCGTGTGCTGTGCTATAACCAGAATGGTGAATGGTGTGAGGTGCGCTCAAAGAATGGCCAAGGATGGGTCCCCAGCAATTATATTACACCTGTAAATAGTCTGGAAAAGCATTCCTGGTACCATGGTCCTGTCTCACGCAGTGCTGCTGAGTACCTGCTTAGCAGCCTTATCAATGGAAGCTTTCTTGTCCGAGAAAGTGAAAGTAGTCCAGGACAGCTATCCATATCTCTGCGCTATGAGGGGCGAGTTTACCACTACAGAATCAACACCACACATGATGCCAAGGTCAGTAGTTAATCTGAGTGCATATTCTTTTACTTTACTTGCATTTAGCTACAGCATTGTCTGCCTTTCTTCCTATTACCAGAATTTGATATGTCTCCGAATTTAAATAGTGACTGCTGATTACTCCAGTGGGAAAAATAATCATAGCAATCATAATCCTGTTACCATGTGTGCTACTGTTGGGTCATTTGGCAGGAATATATAGTAAAAATGATAAATACTCCTCTAAAAGCAAGTTCTTAATTCCATCACAGTAGCAGATGATTTTAGGTTTCTGGGATTAAGTGTGGGATTTTGAAGTGTAAATTCGTAATTTACTTTGAAAGGATATGATTCCTATCCATGTCACTGGATGAAGGCATGCTGTCTGCTGTATAGCCCATGGAAGCTTCGAATCACTGGAGGAACAGCTGTTGTTTTTATCAAACAATACTTATTAATCCTTTGCCTTTTGATAACCCAGCTGATGTGTAAACCTGCATATTTCAAAATATTTGATCGTTACATGATTTAGGTATTTTAGGGGATATCAGAATTAAGATAGTGGATTACACAGAATACTATAGCATGGGGCAGGCCATTTGCCTGCAATGTTGTGATCTTGAGACAAATTTATTCTAAATTTCCTCCTCCTTTGTATCATATATATTCTAACATTCCCTTCATATTTGCATTTCAATCTAAAAACCTTTTAAACTCTATCAAACTGCCTGCTTGTGCTACTACCACTGGGTAGTCTATTCTAGACATCTGCCACTCTTGGCTTAAAAAATAAAACTTACTGCCTTTAAACTCACCATTCTAACTTCAGAAGCATGTTCTCAATCTACCCAGTCTACGACTCTATCTGGTCTCCCCTTAGCCTCTGATGCTTTGGAGAAGACAGCCTAAATTAATCTAATCTTTCCTCTCCTCTAGCTCATACCTTCTAATCCAGGTGGCATCCTGATAAACCTCTTCTGCACCCTTCACTGTTTCCACATTCTTCTTATAATGGGACGATTAGAGCTGCATGCAATACTTTAAATATGGCCAAACTGAAGCTTTCTGTAGCTGCAGCATGGTTTTGTTACTCTTATACAACACACTTACCATTACAGTTTTGGCCCTTATCTAAGAAAATTTAAGTGGAGAGGGTCCAGAGGTGGTTCCAAGAATGACCCCGGGAATGAAAGGGTTAATATATGAGGAGTGTTTGATGGCTCTGGGCTTGTACTTGCTGGAGTTTAGAATAATGAGGGGGATCTCACTTGAACCTACCAATTATTGAAAGGCCTAGATAGAATAGACACAGGGAGGATGTTTCCTATAGTGGGGGAATCTAGGACCGGGGGCAACACCGCAGAATAAAAAGGCATCCTTCTCGAACAGATGGGGAATTTCCTTAGCCAGAGGGTGATGAATCTGTGGAATTCATTGTCACATTCAGCTGTGGGTGCCAAGTCATTGGGTATAGTTAAAGCAGAGGTTGATAGGTTGTTAAATAGTAGAAGCATCAAAAGTTATGAGGTGAAGGCAGAAGATTGGGGTTGAGAGGGATAATAAATCAGCCATGATATAATGGTGGAGCAGACTTGATGGGCCAAATGGCCTATTTCTGCTATGTCTTATGGTCATATGCCTTCTTTACCAAATTATCCACTTGATACCAATTTTAAATAAATGCTGGACCTGAACCCCAGAGTCCTTCTATACTTCAATGCTATTAAGGGACCTTTCATTTGACCTCCTAAAGTGTAATACCTTCCACTCGACTGGATTAAACTGCGTCTGCCACTTTTCCTATATCTAACAGATCCACATCCTGCTCTATGCTTTAATAGTTCTTTCCACTATTGACAACTCCACCAATCTTGCCACCATCTGCAAACCTTTTAATCCACTTATATACATTTTTATTCAGATTATTCATGTATATTAAAGGTTCCAGCACCAATCCTCATGGACCACTACTGGTCACAGATCACCAACCAGAATAATAGCTTTCTACTCCTAGCCAATTCCGGATTAAAAATTAACAAATTACTTTGGTCCCCATGCATCTTTATCTTCTGAATCAACCTACCATGAAGGTCCTTGTCAAATGCCTTACTAAAGTTCATGTAGATCATGTCGACTGCCATAACTTCATCATCCTCTTCTGTCACTGCCTCAAAAACTTCAATTACATTTGTAGGCATGACCTTCCCAACAAAAAGCGTTGCTTACTGTGCCTGTCCACCTTAATGCTTTCAGAAGACTCAGCACTACTCCACTCTGTTTTCATTATCCTCCAAATCCTTCACCTTGGTAAGTACTGACACAAAGTACTCTTTCAGATCAGGATCGGATTTATTATCACTGACGTATGTCGTGAAGTTTGTTGTTTTGTGGCAGTAGTACAATGAAAATACATTAAAAATTATGTTACAATAAAAGATATAAAATATAAGTAAGTGCAGAATAGTGAGGTTGTGTTCATAGGTTCATAGACCATTCAAAAATATGATGATGGAGGGGTGAATCTGTTTCTGAAATGTTGAGTGTGTATCTCCAGGGTCCTTTACCTCTTCCCTAATGGTAATAATGAGAAGGGGGCATGTCTTCAATGGTGAAAGTCCTAAATGAAAAACACCTTCTTGAGGCATTGCCTTTCAAAGATGTCCTTGATTTTTGGAACGCTAGTTCCCATAATGGAGTTAGCGGAGTTCACAACCCTCTGCAGCTTTTTCCAGTCTTTTGCATTGGCACCTTCATACCAGATGGCGAAGCAACCAGTCAAAATGCTATTCATATTACATCTGTAGAAAATTGCAAATCTTTGGTGACATATCAAATTTCCTCAAGCTTCTAATGAAATATAACCATTAGTATACCTTCATAATTGCATCAATATCTTGGGACCAGGATAGACCTTCATAGATATTGACACCCAGTAACTTGAAACTGCTCACCCCTCAATGAGAGCTAGTGTTTGTTCTTCCAGGTTTCCCTTCCTGAAGTTGACAATCAATTCCTTGGTCATACTGATGGTTGGTACAAGATTGTTGTTACAACACCATTCAACCAGCCCATTTTTTCACTCCTGTATGCCTTCTTGTTTAGTACCTCACCCAGTTGCTCTGACTCTTGAGAACAAATTCCCTTCCTTATCTTTGAGTGGACTGACCCTCTCCTTTAGTTATCCTTTTCTTTCTTGTGTATAAAATGCCTTGGGATTCTCCATCCTGCTTGCCAAGGACATTATGTGGCCACATTTGGCCTTGATCACCTGCTTGGGCACTTTCATGTTATCTTTATATTCTATAAGGGGGCAGTCTGATTTTGGCTTCCAAAACCTTACATATGCTTCCTTTCTCTTGACTAAATTTTGGAACTGTCGGGTCGTCCCAGGTTGTCTGAATTCTGATCTGGTTTTTTAAACAGCTCTCACATGTCAGATGTGGACTTGTTCGCCAGCAGATGTTCCCAATCAACATTTTTTGGCTCCTCTCTTATCCTGTCATCCTCAGCTCCTTACTGTACTCCCTGTACACTTGACTGTGTGGTCAGGTTCTGCTGATGATACCACCATACGGGACTATATTTCATATAATGATGATCTGAGGTACAGAGAGGAGATAGGGAGCTTAGTGGCAAGGTGCCATGGCAACAATCTTGCCCTCAATGTCAGCAAACAGGAAAAAACAGTTGGCCGTTGACTTCAGGAAGAAGGAATGCATAGGTTTCTGTTTACATCAACAATGGTGATGTTGAGAGGGTTGAGAGTTTCAAATTCCTAGGAATTTGCCATGATTGAACCATGTAAATGCCATTGGCCAAGCAAGCTCTTCAGCACTTCTGTGTCCTTTGGCATATCCCATTTGAACCACACCAATTTTTATCGATGCACTTTAGAAAGTATCCTATCTGGACAGAGTTGTGGCACAGCTGAACACATCACAAAAAACAGCCTCCCCTCCATTGACTCTGTCTACACTTCTGCCAACCATATAATCTACCTGTACTACACTCTCTGTAGTTTAACACTTTATTCTGCTCTCCGTTATTGTTTTACCTTGTACCGCCTCATTGTAATGAATTGATTTATATGGATGGTATGCAAAACAAATTTTTCTTAGTATCTTGGTACATGTGACAATAATAAACCAATTTACCAGAAGGTGGTCTAGTATTCCACCCTGTATAGACATTATATAGGTTCAGGAAACTGTCCTGAACACACTTGACAAATACCACCCATCCAATTCCTTAACACTCTGGGTAACCAAATTTATACAATGAAATATTAAATCTCCTCCTAATACTCTATCATGCTTACAAGTATGAGCAATTTATCTGCTTCTCAAGTTTCCACTGACTGCTTGGGGGTGGGGAGTCTATAATACAGTCTCTTTCTGTTCCCTACCCATTTTGCCTCCCTGAATGATCCCCCAAGAATGTTCTGTACTGTTCTATGCTTCATGCTCTAATAGTAATGAAGTTAAAGTGCCCACTATGAAAATTCATGTTGTTTCTACACTTTTCCAAATTCAGTCTAAATATCTGTTCCTACACCTCTCGGTGGCTATTGGGGAGGGTGGGTTATGGTGGTGCTGTACTATAATTCCATCAGTGTACTTGCATCTTCCTTTATTTTGAGTTCCAGTCAAATTACATCTGTGGGTGTAATTTAATGTAATCTCTCTAGGTTCTGAAATGAAGTTTTCCTTTATCAGTTGTGCAATTCTTCCACCTCTGTTACCTCCTCTATACATTATATTGTAAAATGTAATTTTATTACGTAAGTTCTGAAGGAATGCATTCCAGAGTAGATATAATGAAATTCCTACTCTTTATTTGTAGCAACAATGGAATTTCAATGTTGCTGTGTGTAAAAGAAAAAAAATGTTTTCAGTCTTTGGATAGCGAAACAATTTCATGCCTTTGTGACTTAAGTTACCCACACCCTCAAATGAAAGTGGATCAGGCAAAAGGTATGCAGTATTGATGCATTTCATTTAAATGTTACAAAATAGGGCACTCCCCAAGTTACGCATATACAGTTTCAAAAGGCAAGTAGCTAGTTGCTGTTGGTAGTAGAACTACATGTTATTAACATATTCCTTTCCTTAGGTGTCTCCTGACATCTGCTGCAGATCATCTGATTTATACAATAGGAAGTCCATTCAATCTGATAAAGAAAGGAACTATTATTTATACACACTTATATGTGCCATTACTTCACATTCTCAAAAGGCACTATTTTCTGATCCCCACATCTCCCCTTTTGCTTGTGGGAGAACAATCACCCCAACACTGAACTATTCCACACACTATGAACTCTCTTTCAGGTACTCCACAACCTATGTTTTTGATATTCATTATTAGTCTGTAATTTTTATTTCTTTTTGTATTTGCACGTTTGCATATTGGTTGTTTGTCCATCTTTGTGTCAGTTTTTCATTGATTCTGTTGTGTTCCTTTGTATTTACTGTGAATGCCTGCAAGAAAATGAGTCTCTGGGTAGTATATGGTGACATATATGTACTTTAATAATAAATTTACTTTGAAGTTTGAAGTTCAATTCAGATCATCAAAGTCAAAATTGCCTTGTTTGGAAGATGCAGGAAAACAGTTTATCTAACTGCCTCTGTTAGCAATCAGTGTTTCTTAGTACACAGGTGACAAGTCCTTCTTTGCTGGAGATGTGACTTATCCTTCAAGTTGGTGAGGATCATGCAGCTTGCTTGCTGCAACCAGGCTATGTAAAGTAATAGATTGCTGCTTTAGTGATTCAAAGAGACTTGGGTTCTCCGTCATAGAAGTTTCTAACTGCAGTGTTATGTTATTTCAGCTGAGCTAATAAGTTGAGTGAAGTGGTCAAGATAAACTGGGATCATTTGTGAAGTTGGCATCATAGACTGGGATGCATCCCATTCATTGTTCCGTCTAAGTTGTGTGAGTGCGCGTCTGCACTGCAACTGGAATGTTCCTGCGCACATAGGCTTTGTACCATGTAGCTGAAGTTTTCTTAACCTTTAAGCATTTAAAAGTGCTACACAGTTTTCAAGCCGTTTTTTAAAATTAAACTTGCCTACTCCGAGCAATGGTTGGTCCATGCGGCTGTAAAAATACTAAGAGGAAACGTTGATCCCAGTGATTTTAGTCATGAGTAACTTGCGTACATAATGAGTCATCTGCTTGGTTGTTTCGGAAAGCTTTAAGACCCTACGAACAAAAGGTATTATTGTGATGTGTACATTTGTCCCACCCAGAAACTGTTGCTAGATGAGAAACCATTCTGAAATTCATACGTGTACTGCTATTGCCAGCAATCAGGTTCTATGGAAATTTGTGAGATCTATTCTCATTTTCCTATTGTTAACCAAAATGCTTGAACATATTCATAGTTGGTGTGAATAAGATGAATTTCAGCTCTATCTTAGAATTCAAGCACAGGTAATGAAAGATATTTTGAGCCTCAGCAAGGGAATGATAAATTATTAGTCCTGCCATTTTTCAAAAGAACAGCTCTATTTTCTTGATAGACTGGATACAAAATTTTGTGAGCTGCAGTTAAGAAACAAGGGAGTTATCCCATGTCATAGAGCACTACAGCACAGAAACTGGCCCTTTGGCCCATTTAGTCCCTGCCTACTTATTTTTCTGTCTGTTCCCATCTACCCAGATCTGGCCCATAGTCCTCCATACCCCTCTTGTCTACGTGCCTATCCAACTTCTACTAAATGTTGCAATTCAGCTTTCATCCACCATTTACACTGAAGCTTGTTCCACATTCACACAACCCTCGAAGTGAAGGAACTCCCCCCTCAGGTTCCTCTATTTCTCTTTTCACCCAACCTCAGGGGAAAGAGCTTGCATGTATTTATCCTAACTATACCACTCATACTTTCGTATACCTCTAAGATCTTCCTCATTCTCCTATGCACCTGGGAATAAAGTCCTGTTTCAACCTTTCCCTATAACTCAGGTCCTCCAGTCTTGGCAATTGTCCTTGCAGATTCTCTCTGCACTCTTTCAAGCTTTTTGATATCTTTCCTGTAGGTGGGTGACCATGACTGCACACAATTTGGCCTTACCAATGTATTATACAACTTCAACATACCATTAAGGCATAGGAGCAGAATTGGGCTATTTGGTCCATCAAGTCTTCTCTGCCATTCTATCATGGATGTTTTATTATCCCTTTCAACTCCATTCTCCTGCCTTTACCCTGTAACCTTTGATGCCCTGTCTCATTAAGAACCTATCAACCTTTACTTACACAATGATTGGCCTTCACAGCTGTCTGTGGCAATAAATTCCAACGATTCATTACCCTCTAGCTACAGAAATTCCTCCTCATCTTTGTTTTCAATGGGCGTCACTCTATTCTGAGGCTGTGCCCCCTGGTCCTAGACTCCTCCATTATAGAAATCATCTTCCCCACATCCATTCTGTCAAAGCCTTTCAAAATTCAATAGGTTTCAATGAGATTTTTCCCATCTTCATCATCTTTCTAAATTCCAGCATACTATATCATCCCAACTCCTGTATTCAACACTCTATGAAAGCCAATGTGCCAAAAGCTCTCTTTACAACCCTGTTTACCAGTGACATCTCTTTCAAGGACTTGTGGATCTGTATTTCCAGATCCCTTTGTTCAACTGCACACCTCAGTACCCTACTATTCTTTGTGCAAGCCCTAACCTCTTTTGTGCTGCCAAAGTACAATACCTCATACTTGTCTGCATTAAATTCCATCAGCCATTTTTTAGCCCATTTTTCCAGCTGGTTCAGATCTCATTGTAAACTTTGATGGCCTTCCTCGCTGTTCACTATGGCCTCAATCCTGGTGTCATTTGCAAATTACTGATTCATTGTACAACAATTATTATTTAAATCATTAATATAGATGATAAGTAATAATGGACCCAGCAGTGATCCCCGTAGAATGCCACTAGTCACAGGACATGGGTCAGAGAGGCAGCCATCTTCAACCACACTGTTATCTCCTGCTAAGCCAATGTTGAATTCAGTTTACTACTTCATCTTGAGTACTAAGTAACTTAAACTTCAAAGTAAATTTATTATTAAAGTGCATATACGTCACCATATAAAACCCTCAGATTCATTTTCTTGTAGGCATTCACAGTAAATACAAGAAACGGTAGAATCAATGAGAGACCACACCCAACAAGATGGACAAACCACCAAAGTACAATGCAAAAAACTTTGCAAATAGAAAAAGAAAGAAAAAAGAAATAATAATAAATAATTAGAGCATGAGACTAAGAGTCCTTGAAAGTGAGCCCACAGATTGTAGGAACAGTTCGGTGATGGAGCAAATGAAGTTGTGAAGTTATCCCCTTGGTTCAAGAACCTGAGTCTGAGGAGTAATAACTGTTCCTGAACCTGGAGGTGTGAGACCTGTGGCTCCTGTACTTTCTTCCTGATGGTAGCAGTGGAAAAAAGAGCATGGCCTGGATGATGGATACTGTTTGATAATGGATACTGCTTTCCTGTGACAGTGCCCCATATAAGTTTGCTCAGTGGTGGGGAGGGCTTTTCCCATAATGGATTGGACTGTATCCACTTCTTTTTGCAGACATTGATGTTTCCATACCAGGCCCTGATGCAACCAGTCAATATATTCTGCACAGTACACTTATAGAAATTTGTCAAAATTTTAGATGACATGCTGAATCTTCGCAAAATTCTGAGAAAGTAGAATTGCTGCTGAACTTTCTTCATAATGATACTTAAGTGCTGGACCCAGTACACATTCACTGAAATGATTATACTGAGAAATTTTAAATTGTTGATCCTCTCCACCTCTGAACCCCTGATGAGGATTACCGGTAGATCATGGGCCTCTAGTTTCCTCTTCTTGAATTAAATAATCAGCTCCTTGGTCTTGCTAGCATTGAGTGAGAGGTTGGTGTTGTGGCACCAATCAGCGAGATTTTCAATCTCCCTCTTTTATGCTGATTCATCAACACCTTTGATTCAGCCAGTGACAGTGGTGTCATCATCAAACTGAAATATGGCATTGGAGCTATACTTAGCCTTGCACTCGTAAGTGTAGAGTGAGTAGAGCAAGAGGCTAAGCACAGACCTGTGCTGCTGGTGATTGTTGAGGAGATGTTGCCAATCCAAACTGACAGGGGTCTGCAAGTGGGGAAATCAAGGACCCAGTTGCACAAGGAGATATTGAGGCCCAGGTCCTGAAGTTTATTGATTTGTCTTAGGGGGATGATAGTACTGAATGCCGAACTGTGGTCAGTAAGCATCCTGATGTATACATGTTCACTGTCCAGGTGTTCCGGGGTGGGTGAAGAGCCAGTGAAATGGCATATGCTGTTAACCTGTTGTGGCAATAGGCAAATTGGAGTGAATCCAAGTCACGTCTCTCACACAGAAGTTGGTATGTTTCATTACCAACCTCTCAAAGCACTGCATCACAGTGCTACTGAACACTAGTCATTGAGTCAGGTTACTAATTTCTTCTTGGGAACCAGTGTAATTGAAGCTTGCCAAAGCGAGAGGTTAAAGATAACAGTGGACACTTCAGCCAGTTGACCAGCACAGGTCTTTATTGCTTAGCCTGGTACCCACTCTGGGCCTGGAATTATCCTCTTTAAGGATGTTCTCATTAGAGTCTGAAATCACAGGTCATCAGGGGGCTGGTGGGGGGCTGTGGGAGTTTGTGAAGATTCCTCCATGCTTTGACGCTCAAAGCAAGCATAAAAGGCATTGAACTCGTCTGCGAAAGCTTGTCACCTATGTCACTTGCTTTCATTTTGTTGGAGGTATTGCATTCAGGCCCATCCACAGCTGTTGCACATCCTTCAGTGATTCAAGTTTGTCCAGAATTGCCACTTCACCCATCTAGAGATTGTCCCTGGACATCTTGTATTTTACTTGGTCACCAGACCTGAATGCCACTGATTTGGCCCTCAGCAGATTGCGGGTCTCATGGTTCTGGATGGTGAAGATGCTGAATGATTTTGCAGGAGGTACAGAAGCCTGAAGGCACACACTTAGCAATTCAGGAACAGCTTCTTCCCCTCTGACATCTGATTCCAAAATGGACATTGAATCATTGGACACTACCTCACTTTTTAAATATATATTATTTCTGTTTTTTGCATGATTCTTAATCTATCCAATATTCAGTATGTATACAGTAATTGATCTATTTATTATTATTATTATTTTATTTTTTTCTTCTATATTATGTATTGTATTGAACTGCTGCTGCTAAGTTAACACATTTCATGACATATGCCGGTGATAATAAACCTATTTCTGATTCTGATCTACTACTGTTTTTATAATGCATGTGACAACCATGGTGCATTCATTCTGATCTTGTACATGACCCAGTCAACCAACTCTAAGCAATCCCTTAGCTATCCCTCTGTCCCCCCTCAACCACTTCTTTGCTGTCCTTACTTCTGGAGCCTTGCTCTTTAGCCTTTACTTGTCTGCAGGTAGGATAACCAAGTAATCAGATTTCCCAAAATGCAACTTAGGCATGGAATAGTAGGCATTCCTAATCATTGTGTAGCAGTGGTTGAGTGTGTTGGGACCCTGGTGCTGCAGGTTATATGTTGATTATAATTGGACAGAAATTTCTTCAAACAGGCCTGAATGAAGCTCTTGACAATCATTTGAAAGTCATTGGGATGCGCTGTTTCTTGTACATAGATGGTGGCACTCAGTATCTTAAGTGCTTGGATAACGTCAGCCTTAGGCAGTATGTAAACTACGGTCAGGATCACTGAGGAAAACTAAGTTGAAAGGCTGGCACTTAATCATTAGATGTTCCAGGTCAGGTGAGCTAGAGTGTGACAGCACCACTGCATCCGAGCACTGTAAAAGAGTGTTACTATAAAAGTATGTTACTTAAGAGGAAATGACAGGCTGTAGATTGCAGTGAGAGTAGTTCAGAAATATTTTTTGAAGTTTTGTAAGCTGCCCACAATGCATTGCTATGTTTCACCAGTGCCATCTTACAAACCTTTCCATTTACACTTTAAGAACTGAAGACTGACTCCCATTTTTAATGACCTGAAACTAAACAAAACATATTAGTTGGAAGGTTCTGTTTGTAATCTTATAAGTGGCAGCTGCTTGTTTGGAAAATGGGTTTTGCAAAACATCAAGGGGCCCTTTGTCCAAGGACTGTGAATTTCCATCACAATTGCACGGACTTGAAGGGCGGAGATGGCCTGTTTCCGTGCTGTAATTGTTATTGTTATATGGTTAATTGAAAGACATAGAGGGTCATAAACAGAATGTTTCCAATCATGGGAGAGTCTAGGACCAACATGCACAGCCTCAGAATATAAGGACATTCCTTAAGAACAGAGATGAGGAGGAATTTCTTTTGCTAGCAGGTGGTGAATTTGTGGAATTCATTACTACAGATGGCAGTGGAGGCCAAGTCATTGGATATACTTAAAGCGGAGGTTAATGGGTTATTGATTAGTGAGGATGTCAAAGGTAACAGAGAGAATGGGGTTGAGATGGAAAATAAATCAGCCATGATCAAATGGTGGAGCAAACTCAATGGTCCAAATGGCCTAATTCTGTTCCTGTGTTATGATGGTCACCTTCTGGACTTTATCAAATGTTTTGCTAATATCTGTAGACAACGCCCATTACCTTTCCTTCATCAACCTTCCTTGAAACCTCCTCAAAAAACTCTATAGAATTAGATGCGACGTACCACACACATCTGTTAACCTTCAGTCCTCCCGCACCTCACTCATTTGAGATGTTTTAAATATCTCTATCAAGGCCCTTGCAACTTCTGGGATAGCCTCTCACAAGATCTGAATGAACAGCTTGTCAGGCCCTCAGCATTTATTCACCCTAATTTACCTCAAAGCAGCAAGCACCTCCTCATCCATAGTCTGGATGTGGTCCATGATCTCATTATTCCTTTCAAGAGTATCTGTCTCCTGAGTAAAAACATTTTCAGAAAAATTATTGTAAGATCTCCTCTATCTCTTTCTGCTCCATGCATAGTTGTTGACCTTGCTGATTTTCAGAAGGACGAATTTTATCCTTTGCTGTCCTTCTGTATGCACACACAACACACACCTCTTTCTCCTTGTCTACCAGTGCATGTCCTCTTTTAGCCCTCCTAGTTTCTGTCTTAAATGTTCTCTTGCATTTCTCCACATGTGCTTCCTTTGATCCACATTGCCTATACCTGATAGGCATCTCCTCCTCCTCAACTAATTAAGCCTCAATATCCCTTGAAAACCAAGATTCCCTAAACCTTTTAGCCTTGCTTCTTATTCTAGCATGTGATTCTGTACTCTCAATATTTTCACTTTTGAAGGCCTCCCACTTACCAAGCATCTCTTTGCCAGAAACAGCCTATCCCAAACCGTATCTGCTAGATCTCTTCCGATACCATCAACATTGGACTTTCTCTCAACCCAAGGACCAGTCCTGTCCTTCTCCATAATTATCTTCAAATTAATGGAATAATGATCACTAGATCCAAAGTGCACTTCTGATGCCTGCTTTGTCTTGCCCCATTCCCTGAGAGGTGATCCAATATCACACCTTCTCTTGTTGGGGCCTCGATATATTAGGAAAACTTGCCTGAACACAGTTAACAAACTCTATTCCATCCTGTCCTTTTACAAAATTTGGGTCTCATAGATGTGCGCAAAGTTAAATTTAACCCTTATTTTTTACAACTGTCTGATCTCTACAAATTTAAATCTCACTGACTAATTTACACCCATTAACATGGATGTCCTTTTCTTATTACTCAGTTCCAGCCATATTGCCCTGATAGATGAGCCCTTTAGTGTGTCCAATCTGAGCACTGCTGTGACGCTTTCCCTGATGCGTTATGCCACCCTTCCCTCCATCTATCATGTTTTAAACAACAGTACCCTGAAACTTTGAGCTGCCAGCCCTGCCTCTCCTGTAACCAAGTCTCAGTAATGGCTACAGCATCATAATTGCACGTGCTTATCCATGCTCTAAGTTTATCTGCCTTATCTACAATATTCCTTGCACTGAAATATCCTAAGACTCCTAGTTTTCAGCCAATGGTGGTAATCTTTTCACGTTCAAGCATTGCCTTGTGCTTGAAAGTGGTGAGGTGATAAAGGGTTAGTATTCTAATTTACAAATATTGAACCCTTTAACATTTAGTTAATGTGTAGAAAATTAAGGAGGAGTTATTTTCCCTTAAGTGAGCTTATTTGGAAATATGTTTTGATGAAAAGCATCTGTTGTAGAGGAGGGGTAATTCACTGCTGTGCTACAATTTATGACCTCCAGTAAATCTATTTCCTACTTAAATGAGATCACTTTGCCAGCTTTCTCCTCCTTCTGGTGTGCATAGCTCAAGCACTCACTGAGCTGCATAGACTGAAGACAAAAACAAGGTGAAGTCGGTCATTATGATTTTGCCTAATAAGCCATTTTCCAAATTGTAATAGAATTCAATCATGAAAAGTAAGATGAACTCTAATCTTTCTGTATTATATCATCCATATGCACAATGCATTTCTTCATACAGTACAGCAAAGTTTTGGAAATTCAGTGTATTTGAAAAGTATTGTAGCTTGTTCAACTACTTCACTCTGCAGCAAAAGCAACCCATTGTCTTTTTCCCTCAGGTGTACGTAACAGCAGAGAGTCGCTTTAACACATTGGCAGAGCTTGTTCATCACCATTCCACCGTGGCCGATGGGCTGGTCACAACCCTGCACTACCCTGCTCCAAAATGCAACAAGCCCACTGTTTACGGAGTTTCTCCCATACATGATAAATGGGAGATGGAACGCACTGATATCACGATGAAACACAAACTAGGCGGAGGGCAGTACGGGGAGGTATATGTTGGAGTCTGGAAGAAGTACAGTCTTACCGTAGCAGTTAAAACACTGAAGGTAAGTTAAAATTCTACTGTTAAACAGGCAAATAAGATTTTGCTATAACACTCACTTAGTCTATGAGATTAAATTGCAGCGGATCGTGAGATTATTTAGAGATAGGGCATGGATCAGGCCTTTCTGGCCATTTGAGCCATTCGAGCCACTCCATGCTGCAACCCCTGATTTAACCATAACCTAGTCACAGGACAATTTAAAATGATCAATAAATCTGCTATCATGTACGTCTTTGGTCTGTGGGAGGAAACCAGAGCATCCAGAGAAAAGCCATGAGGAGGACATACAAACTCCTTACACGGGACATCAGGATTGTACTCTGAACTCCAACCTCCCAAGCTGTGGTAGCATCACCCTAACTACTACCCTATTAAGACATAGCTCAAAAATGACCCAGCCCATCATTATCATGGGAGGGGTTACACAAAGTGAGAGTCAGAGAGATTTTGAGAGTGATTACTTGAGGTTTGGACATTAGCTACCAACGGCATGAATATCAGTGATGGTGTGAGTAAATTCAGATGCTCAAGGCCAAAATCACAAGGTGTGTCTTGAGGATTTTAAGGCTGGAAGAGATTGCATTATACATAAATTGAAAGATTTGAAAGCATAACTGAGAATTTTTTTTAATAGGCCAGCTCAAGTCAGAACTGGAGAAGTGAGAATGAGTCGGAGCAAGTGCAGTATGTTTAGAGTGAGGTTTATGGAAAGTAGAATGAGGGAGACTGGCCATGCATGTAACAGAATAGTTGGCCCTAGAGATAATGTAAACATGTTTGAGCATTTAAGCATTGAACAGGGCTGATCTCAAGGATGTACTGAACAGGAAATATAACATCTTGAAGAAGCATTGACCTGAGTTTCAAACTTCCTCAACAGAATTCATACATCTACTTGGAAGAATGATGTAATTGGTGGTTAGGGAATTGAGATTTTTACTGAAGCTGAAGATAATGGCATTGATTTTCGTAATATTAGAGCAAGTTTCTATTCTTAGCTGAACTCAATTCTTTCAGGGGAAAAAGAGGAGAGGGTCATCTTTGCTTTCTGGGATGATTTTGGAAAGCCAAGCAGATTTGGCAGATGGAAGTAGGGGCCAATAATGCTTTATGAAGTCCAGCCAAATCTAATGTGTGTGAAACCAGTCATGTGGTGTTCATTTATGTTCAGCTAATGATCTTGCATGTTTTAATGAATAGCACACAGGCTGTCTTGTGTTAGTACAGTTATTACTAATATCAAAGTAGAATTTACAAGTACAGTCAAAGTACAATTTATTATCATATGCACAAATACACAAATGCTCAGGTGCAATTGAAGCTTATTTGCAGTAGCACCACAGGCACATAATATCATATGAACAGCATTCACAAGAAAATCATAAGTTAAACATAAAATGTACACAAATTTTAGAAACATTAGAACAAAAATAATAGTCCATTTTAGTACAAAGTTTTAAAGTGTTCATAGAGTTACCAAAATGCAGAGATTAGGCTTGTGCAATTGGTTCAGGAGCCAAATGGTTGAAAGGAAGTATCTGTTCTTGAACCTGATAGTGTTGCACTTCAAGGGTTTGTACCTCCTACCCAATGGTAGCTGTTAGAAGATGGCATGGACTGGATGAATGGGATCTTTGATGCACCTTGAAACTAGATTCTACTGATGGTAGGGAGGGATATGTACATGATGTATTGGGTAGAGTCCATTACATTTTGCGGCTGCTTACATTCAGAATGCAACCAGTTAGGATACTTTCAACAGTATGTATGTTGAAGTTTGTTGAAGAGTATTTGGTGGCAAGCAGAACCTCCAAAGAAAGTAAGATTGTTGGTGCATACGCCTTGTAATTACATCAGTGTGTTGGGCCAGAACAGATCGCCTGATATGCCAGGAACTTCAATCTGCTGACTCACTCTGCCCCCAATCGCCAATATAGACTGGGGCATGATCTTCCTCTTTCTCCTTTCTGAAGTTAGCACTTTAGTTTTAATGACATTGAGTGAGAGGTTGTTGTTGTTGTGGCGCCACTTAGCCAGGTGTCCTATCTTGTTCCTGTACACTGACGTAACCACCTGTGATTCATCCAGTAACAGTGGTGTTGTCAGTTAATTTCTATATGGAATTGGAGCTATGTTTAGCCAAGTAATATATTATTAGAGAGTAGAGCAGGAGCCTAAGCACGCAGCCTTGAGGCACACCTGTGTTGATGATCATCAAGGAGGGAAATTGTTACCAATGCTCACTGGTTGACATCTGCCAATGAGGAAGTTGAGTAGACCAAAAGAACAGAAAAAGAATGTAAATTGATGTAACAAAAGAAATCTACATCAGAATATGATCCTATCATTTGGAATGGCCTTTTAATGTGAGTGTCTGTGTATTTTCAATTATGTTTGGTGTCTTATGTTAAGTACTTTTTTTAAAGGAGGACACAATGGAGGTGGAGGAATTTCTGAAAGAAGCTGCTGTAATGAAAGAAATAAAACATCCAAACTTAGTCCAACTTCTGGGTAGGTGTTTTTTGAAGCCTCTTCTGATCCCTGCATTAATAAAAGTGCATTTCACTATTTGGCTTATTTTTGAACACTTTAAGTTCTTCCATGCCAATCCTTTGCCTAAGGAATAAGATTCAAGATTGTTTATTGTCATCCTTCATTAAAGGAGAATGAAATGATTGTTACTCTGAATCTAATGCAGCAGAAAAAGACAGAAGGAGCATAAAGAACATAATTAAAAAACAAAAAAAGAACACAATAAATATAAAAGCAATCCTCTACAACACAATGTACAAATAACCTATACACACAGACTAGTTGTACGTACATCAAGTGATGCTAGGTGAAGTGTATGTAGTGGTGGTGGTGGAGATGGCTGACAGGGTAGTAACTGTTTTTAAATTGAGTGGCCATGGCATGGATGTGTGGATAAAAAGGTTAATTGGCAAATTGTGAACTGTTCCAGTGATTATACTCAAGTTTTGTAACCCACATATTTTGTTCATACTTAAATCTTGCAAACATTTCAGGCAATATCTTGATTTCATCAATTAGCAATATGAATGTTAATGGACCTGTTCGTAAAGTGCAGAATATGAATGCTGCATTTTTTTTCTCCACAAGCATATAGTGCTAGCTTTGACTCAGTGGTGCCTCTGAATTAGAAGGTTATGGATCTAAATTGTAGAGGTGTCTAAAACTAGAGGACCTAGTTTAAGGATAACAAATAAAATACGTAGAAGAATTTTTTCCATCTGGAGGGTGCTTGTAATCTAGAATACATAGTTGAAGAGAGTGGTGGAGGCAAGAATTCTTACAATGTTTTGAAATTACCTAGATAAGCCCTAAATAATTGAGGACTGGTTCATAAACATCCAGCTTCTTTATTCTGTAATCATAAAGCATTTCTTTGGCTTTTGCTGATGCTGAGTAAGAGGTTGTTTTGTCACCATTCAACTAGATTTTCAATATCCCTCCTATATGCTTATTTGTCACCACCTTTGATTCAGCCATTAAATAGTGGTGTTGTCAGCAAACTTAAATACAGTATTGCTGCCATACTTAGCCATATAATGATAAGCATAAAATAAGTAGAGCAGGGGGCTAAGCACATAGCCCTGTGGTGGTGAGTGTGGAGGAGATCTTGTTGCCAATCCATACTTCCCCTGTATCTTCAAATGCAAATTAGGTGGTCAATATCTTATTGCTTTTCGTAACTTAATAGGTTGTAGGACTTTCTACAGCAATAGTGATAAATCCTTTGTTTTTCTTAAATACTTGAGGACAACCTAGCATTATATAAATAAACATTCGTAAAACATTATACTAAGTTTAGGCAATTAAGTGTTTATAAAATTCCAAATAAAAATAATGATTTTTTTTGTGCAGCTGCCCATGAGGTTGTGTAAACACATGGATTATCATTGAAAATAATGTGTGATTTTGTGTTGTTAGGTGTTTGTACTTTGGAACCCCCATTTTACATCGTTACTGAGTACATGCCGCATGGGAATTTACTGGACTATCTACGTGAATGCAATCGGGAGGAGGTGAACGCTGTGGTGCTCTTGTACATGGCTACACAGATCTCTTCTGCCATGGAGTACCTGGAGAAAAAGAACTTCATTCATAGGTCAGGCACACTAAATAATACAAAGTACTCTTGTATTATTTATCAGTGGAATTCATTGCTGTGGAGGCCAAGTCATTGGATGTATTTAAAGTGGAGGTTGATATGTTCTTGATTAAAGACTACATGGAGAAAGCAGGAGAATGGGGCTGAGAGGGATCATAAATCAGCCATGATGGAATGGCGAAGCAGAATCGATGGGCTGAATGGCATAATTCTACTCTTAAGTTGTACGGTTTAATGCCTTCCAGAATTATGGTTCAATAATTGGCTGGAGTCTCTCTCTTTTATGTTAACATGTTGAGCAACTCTTGAAAATTGCATGGTGTTTGAAAGTTCCACAAATTCAGTAAAAAAAACTTATTATTATGAAATTTGCATGTCATTTGCCTTATTGTTGATTTAATCTGTTTAATTGAATTATCTCTTCAGGGACCTCGCTGCTCGCAACTGCCTTGTTGGTGAAAATCATGTGGTGAAAGTTGCAGACTTTGGTCTGAGTAGATTAATGACTGGTGATACATACACTGCTCATGCTGGAGCAAAATTTCCAATTAAATGGACTGCACCAGAAAGCCTTGCCTACAACACGTTCTCAATAAAATCAGACGTATGGGGTACGTACTGCATTGTGATTTAATGACCACTGGATTCAAGACAAATTGCTTCATTTGTCAGAGATACTGCGCTGATTTCAAGTCCTGGTACGTTAGAGATGTGCTGGATGCAGCAACCTCTACTGGGCCAACCAAAGGTGTCATTGTCTTTTTAAGTGTATTTGTTGCGATTGCAAGACCCTGCTGGACATTAAGAACTTAATGTACTGCAGGTCTACCCCATTGAGTTGCTTGTTGGTAGAGAAACTGAAGGAGCTGGACATGATGTGGATCATGCTTCTGCCTTTGTCAGAGAGCTGCCGACCGGCGTGAAGGCAGTGTGCAGTCTGACTGCGAGTGATTACCGTAGTTACTATTGAACATTGGTACTGTGAGTCTGATTCACTGTTTTATGAGTTTACGCGGGGGAGCTGTGTGGCCTCAGTTGTAGTGAGGACTAGGCCTCAAATCGAGGTGCGCCTGTTTGCATCTGACCAGGAGAGAGGTATCGGAGTTGGTGTGCTTTACCAGAGGCAGTGTGGCGCAGTCTCCTTGCTGCAGTCAATGCTGCCATCCAGTGTTTGCCTGGCAGAAGACAAGATGTATTGTGTTTGACTGCAGACTGCTACAATGTTCATGGACTAAGGGATTTGGGCTTTTTTTGCGACTATATGTCACTGCTGTCTTGTGTGCCTTATGCTTTGAATGACTGTTGGTACTGTGGTTTGCACTTTAGCCCAGGAGTAACGCTGTTTGGTTGGCTGTATTCATGTACGGTTGAACAGCAAAGTTGAACTTGAATATGCTCACTTTTGAACTCTAAGATTAATAATGATACAATTTATTATTTCGAAACATTGAAGACAAAAAGCATTTACTCTTAAAATTCCTCTATTTAATTCAACATTTTTCTTTCCAATTCCAGCCCTGTTGCTGAAATTTATTGTCAGAGTTTAATCTTCTGGTTATGATATGTGATTCTTACAAGCGCAATAAGAGTAAAATTCTAGAAATGTGTTGCTTTAAAAATGTCATCCTACTTCCAGGTAACTTTTTCCACTATCTGGTGGCCACAATTACTGTATGTTTGGAAATTTGGAAAAAGTCAGAGTCACGGATATGCACAGCAAGGAAGCAGGTACTTCGGCCCAACACATCTGTGCCGACCATAGTGTCTTCCTGAGCTCATCCCATTTGGCCCATATCCGTTTGAACCTGTCTTTGGACAGGTCCATGTGAAGATCCAAATGTCTATTAAACACCATGATTGTACCCACCTCTGCCTCTAGTTGTGGTAGCTTGTTCCATATGCCAACACTCATCTGGGCAGATAAACTTACTCCTCAGGTTCCCTTTAAAATCTTTTCCTCTCACCCTACTTTGTATTTGACACCTCAATCAGAAGTAAGATGACAATATGTTTAGCTAATTATTTTTGTGAGGGATTGATTACCTGGTGATTGCGTTGACAATGGATGGTTAATTGTTTCAGGTGTTGATGCAGAGGAATTATTAATTTGTATACCCTTTACATTTCTTCTCAGCATTTGGAGTGCTGTTATGGGAAATTGCTACCTATGGGATGTCTCCATACCCAGGAATTGACCTATCGCAGGTATATGATTTGCTCGAGAAAGGATACAGAATGGAACAGCCTGAGGGCTGTCCCCCCAAAGTCTATGAATTGATGAGATCATGTAAGTAATATGCTATGATAAATAGTTTGGACAGATGTTTCAGTTATTTGTTCATGTTGTTAAAGATGTGAATTACCTTAAGTAAGCAAGAATCACATTTTGCTTGTGTGTCACCATGGCTGTTAGTGAATCCATGGGAAAGGAAATGTGATAAGATTGCAGTGATCCTCTATATTGATGAAATCAAATAGCCAAGCTATTATCACAATGTAAATTGCATTAACATGTTGGGAATGAAATGTCCTGGCCCATATTCACAAATTTTAAGTGAATGGCCTACATGATGTAATGCAAGGAAAGCTAGGGCCCATTTTTAAGTGACAACGCTTTTCATGTTACAGATGTGTCCTATTTTTGATTAGACTTGCTGTACTCCTGTGGAGTACTCCTAAAAGGCAATCAATTAAAGAGTTTAAAAAAAATGTGCTTCATATATTTAGCAAACCCACCACTCCAGATTGGAACTATTTACCGTGATTTAATTTGAAAAAGACAGCATCATTTTGTGTTTAACCTTCTAACTGGGTGGCACATATTATTGCAGAAGTATGAGTGCTACTCAAAAAGCAAGAACTAACTTTTTTTATGGAGTGAAGGCAGATACCATGTTTAATATGTCTGCTTTAATTTCTAAGGCTGGCAGTGGAATCCCATGGAGCGGCCATTGTTCGCCGAGATCCATCAAGCATTTGAGACCATGTTTCATGACTCCAGCATTTCAGAAGGTAAAGTATTGCATTCTGCTGATGTTTTCAGCATTTATATAAAATTTCATCATTGCTGTTCATAGAATATGCAATATTATTGCCATTAATACCATAAACTGAAGACAAACTACTGTTAATTGTAAGCAGAACGACAAGAACAGCCCTGTCAGCTGGTTTGCAGTGGCTACACGTAGACATTTACTGATGCATTTGTGTCATCAATTTATATGGCAAAATAATACTTTTAAATAAACCAAGATCAACGTGAAATAAGAGCAAGTAGGCATTCATATTGGAAGAGTATGAAAAAAAATCATACAACCCATCATGGTAACCATGTACATCATACTTAGTTACATTTTGTTCCTCATCCACATCTTACTTCTCTATCTTGATTTTTAAAATTTTTTATCAGTTATGATGACTAAAATTAGTAATTCACACTTGTTAGTGCTCCTTTTCCTCTTGCAGAAGTTGCAGAAGAACTTGGAAAAACTGCCTCTTCGACTGTGATTGCCCAGCACTTTCAGTTACCATTGCTTCCAACTAAAACCAGAACACTAAAGAAAAGTGCAGAAAATAAGGAAAATATGGACATGGATCATCCTGCTGTAGCTCACACGGCGGTGGCAGGTACTTGTTGCAAGTTGTCGTCTTTTTCCTGTTTTGTTCTAATTCTTTTCTCTAACCATTCTGGTGAAACTTCTGAAATAAACTTCCGTGGGGAAGGTAGGTGAACACCTCAGATCTGCTGCCTGTACTTTTAATTTCATATTGAATATGCTTATATTTATGTAATGAGTTTCTTTAGTCCAAGTGACAGTCCCCTCAGTTCTCTCCAAAAGTTAAATTTGGTTCATGCCTTTCAAAGCTTCATGTGCAGTAGGATACAAGGTGAATTGAAATATGACAGTACTTGGCTGTCTGTTTTGTGATTAATTTTTAAGTGCAGTAGTAAATCTAAATGGGTTTTAAATTCAGCTTTTAAAATTCTGTTGTTTTTTTTTTTGGAGCAAGTGCAAAAAATGTGTTCACAGCCAGAAAGACTTCATTTTCTGTACACTGCTTCATTTTTATTAGCATTGGAAATTTAATCTAATGATAACAGCATAAAATAAGTAATAGTATCAGTGAATAGTTGTGGCAGGAAAACTTAGAAACTAGAAATTGAGCATAAAGTTTGCAACATGCAGAGGAACAAATATAACTACAAAAGAGAAAAATGAGAACATAAAACAAAAGCTGGAGACAGAAAAAAGATAACAAATATTGAGCAGTTAAGATACTGTCAACATTTTTGGATTACATTTTCCTATCTTTTTCTTTTCCCCAATACAAATAGGAACAAGTACAGCCCCATGTAGCATCTCCCCAGCACTGCCTCGCAAGCAGAGAGATAAATCTCCCAGTGGACTTCTGGATGATAGCAAAGAGACCCTGTTTACTCGAGATAGGAAAGCTGGTTTCTTCAGTTCCTTCATGAAGAAGAAGACTGTTCCTATGCCACCGAAGCGCAGCAGTTCCTTCCGTGAGATGGAGAACCACCCACACAAAAAATATGAGATAACGGGTAACTTTGCTTCTTTCTCATCTTTTCAGCACTCTGATGGGCTTACATTCGTTCATTCACATGCAGAAGGGAATTTCACACAGTCTAGATGTTGTGGAAGGGGTTCTGTGCAAAGAAATGGTGGTGTAACTAGTGGAGGGTGGGCAGGATTTGCTGGATTTTTCACTCCTCGCTTAATAAAAAGAACACTTGGCTTAAAACCAGGGAAGCCTTCAAGTAATGATGATTCAAGCTTGGAAGCCACCAAACCTTTTCCTCGATCAAATTCTACTTCTTCCATGTCTTCAGGGCTTCAGGAACTGGATCGTCTAGCCTTAACCCTTCCTAGAAATTGCCACCGCAACAGAATTCAACTCGAGCATCCAATGCCCTACACTTCCAAAGAGGAAGGACCAGGGAGATTGACAGATCCACTGCACAGAAAAGCAGAAGATGGAGTTGCTTCAATGAGAGACAAGTCAAAAGCAAAACTTTTGGCAAGGTGTGCTGTAGCACCATCTCTCAAGCAACACCATACAGGCAACGGAGATGCTGATCTTTCCCAGAACATCAACATAGTACCAGTTGGACATGGAGAAACTAATAGTAACCATTCTGGTCAACTAGCAATGAAAGAGGATATGGAGAAGACAAGTTGGTCTTCACCAGTAAAAGTTTCTACAATTCCAGCAGCTCATAATCATAAGGTACCTGTTCTTATATCACCAACATTGAAACATGCTCCTGCGGAAGTTCAGTTGATTGGAACTGATTCTCTTGGAAACAAATTTAAACTCCTGTCAGAGCATCAGGTTGCATCAGAGAGAGAGAGGCCAAGGCTTGTGAAACCAAAATGTGCACCCCCTCCACCCCCACCTTCCCTAAAACTATTACAACCACCTCCTAGCACTAATTTCAACAGCACAGAAACAGTGGAGGACTTGGAAAGTGTTTCAGCAGCACAGCAGGAGAGTGAGGTAAATGGTGAAGGTAGCAAACGACCAACAATAGCAGTGTTTGGGAAGATCCCTAGGCCATCTGTTCCACCCCCTCAAGTGCCTCCAGGTTCATCCATTCCCACGGCAACTTCTTCGAAACTTGCAAACGGTACCTCTGTATCTACAGGTGCTCGAGTTTCCTTGCGAAAAACCAAGCTCCCACCAGAGAAGATGCCAACAGAAAAAATCAGTAAAGAAGCATTATTGGAGTGTGCTGAGCTTCTTTCCAATGTTATTGACAGTGATTCAGAGTCCACTTCTAACAGCCAGTTAGTTGAAGCAGGACATCGGTTGCTCGATCATTGCTCTGGTTACGTGGACTGTATCACTCAAATGAGAAACAAGTTTGCTTTCCGAGAAGCTGTGAGCAAATTAGAGCACAATCTGCATGAACTTCAGGTGTCATCCACAGCTTCTACTGGACCTCCTACAAACCCTGTGCTCAATAACTTACTGACATGTGTTAGAGAGCTAAGTGATATTGTACAGAGGTAGCTGAGAAGGTTTGTGAAAGGTTTACCGACTTGTTTATTATCTGAAGTACCTCAGCAAATGTTCAGCTCTTTAATGTTTACAGATTCATCTCTCTTTGTCAGTTGAGTCATGAGTAGAGCTGTCTATGCATAATCAAGACTGCAGGAGGGGAAGGGAATTGTCACCTCCAACAACAGTTAGAGGATTGGAAAATTTATGGAAATAGTCCAGAAACAACTTTTTTGGGCCTTGGCCCAATTAAGTTCTTTTTGTCCTCCTGGACAGTCCTCAGGGACTCTTAAACTTTGAAGAGCAAGTTAATCTAAGGTGTGAAGATGTGATCATAATTAAAATGAATTACAACAGTGTAATCGTTAGGTTTAATTTGAATTTTTGTATGTACATACCACAGAAAGAGTGTGTACTTAAGGCAGTTTGCTTTCTTGTTATGTCACTGGCTATTAGCTTCACAGTGAGAACCAACTTCCAGGTATCCAGCTATCATTCACCTGGTGCATGCTGTAAGTACACCAAATTTAGAAGGATAAATCCCCTGTGCCATACTAGGTGTTTTTCTATAGTTCATTTTGGCACAATGTGAACAGTAATGCAGCCACTTATTAATCTTTGCTGCATGATTGCGTAATAAAACTCGACTTGCCCTTCGTATCTGGTAATTAAATTGCCGAGAGCAGTTTCCTCTTGAAAACAGCAGAGGGCATCAACTAAACAAAATTCTAATTTCAATTGACCAAACTTGAATTTGGATTGATAATTATTTTGGTAACCCCCAATGAAACAAGTCTTCACCTCTGCAATGCTCTGTATCTTTGTCAACAGTATTGGAATTCTATAAGAATGCTATATCCAAAGTCCCTCAGAACTGTCATGGAGTTTACGACTTACCTCTGTTGTTGCCTCTCAAAGCAGACTTCATGTTTATATTTTTGGGGAATGGAGAAAAAAATGTTATGCAGCAGAATCTGCTACGACTCGAGAATGTGAATTGTATTACCTTTTGAATTGCTAAGTGAATCTACTGTGTTTGCTGTGAGTGTAGAAAATGGCATCCCTAATCATGGAAGTGGATAGTAGGAAAACTACTACATTCAGTGTTTGTAACAAGAAACATTTACCCATAGCCCCACTCCCACCACATGTAATCACCCTGATACAAATAGCAAAGAAAATGCATACATATCAGAATCACTTCTTAAGCCATGTATCTTGAAGAGATGCTCTAAGTTATCTTAATGAAATTTATTCAGTGACCAGGAGTGCACATGTATTGCAGTTGTAACAGTAACTGCTAAAAGAATACAAATTCTTAATACAAGCTTATGCCCATAAATTAAAAATAGTAGGTTTGAGAAATAACTGGATCCCTTCATATTTTGACAAGTTCATTTAGATACTTTATAAATATTCCTTTAATTTTTAAGATGAGCACAATGAATGGCTAATCAATCCATACTTAGTATCATGTGCTTCTTTGGCCCATCTCACGTTACTGTTTCTGAAGATGTGATTGTCCCTTTGAGGCATTTTAATTATACTCATGTTACTGGGGAATATTTTTTCATCTTCTGCAATGCTTATCCAGGCACAATGCTACCACTCAAACTAGCCCTATGCAGGTGCTTTGGTCCAACACAAGATAATTTCTCGTAAGGTTTTTTTTAAATGAGCAAATTTGAAGAAAATTTTGAGGTTTTTCTATGCCCACACCAGGGTGGCGAAGGAATGAGCTACAACAAAATGTGCATTTTAATAATGGGATTTGAGGCTGACCACATAAACCAGTCAATAACGTAGTCATGCTTCCTAATACATTGTCAGATTGCATCCAAGAAACATGCATCTTTTTGAATAAGGATCATGGATCAGAAGCAAAACACAAAACCCATGTTTCACTTCCCTCACAGCAACCATCATGCCTGGTGGGACTATGTTTTTGTGTAGAAAGATTGAATAACTCTGCTGTGTCCAATGAAATACAGATTTGTCATTTATCATTTGTGAATGCTGTGACCATCTGATGATGTTTGCAGTATTACCTGTGGACTGTCGTTTCAGACTATCAGCTGCTGATAATTTGCAGAATTATTCTGTGTGCATTGATACCAAAGGTCATTTGGTTCTGTATTTTTTTCTGTGCAATTTAAGCTGGGTCAAACTCACTTTTGATTTCATAGGGACTTCTGAAATTAAGATTTATATTTATAGTGATGGTAATTTGGTACCAGATGACCCAGCTGTACGGGAGGCCAAATCCAATAAAATGATTTGGAATAGTACAGTGAAGTCACACTGTCTTATAACCAGGCTTGTAACTTTGCTCTTTACTTTCCATTGTAAATTTCTGTAAAATCTCATCGACTCCCTCACAATTACTCTATTTAATCACCTTCTTGTCATATTTAATTCTTCAGTGAAGATCTTCAAAATGGTTTTTCTTGTTCAGCACAAAGCCATTTGTGGATTTGGAAATAAACCTGAAACATCAATCCTGCTAGCAATGGGCATCTATTAAATTAGTAATATATAATCATTGGAATTTCCTGGTTTGTCCCTCCTGAGTACCTCAGCTGATAGTGATGTAAGTGCTATATTTAGCCACAACATCTTTTGTGCCCTGTTGATCACTTTTACAGAAGGAGCCAAGGGTCAAATCCCACTTCCTGTCTCTTTTTTTTTAAAAAAAACTTGAGCCCTGAATTGAGATAAATGAAAGATTAAATGCTGCTGTGATAAACACTGCAGTTTTGAGTCTAAAGATGAAAGTTTAATAAGCCATTAATGCAGAATTAGGGAATAAGTGTCATGATCCTTGGCAGGACTTGGAAATATATTGGACTTCAAGCCACAGCAGTGAGCCTGGATTGTAGGATAGATACTCTGTTCATGGGAATAATACAATATAGATGCAATATGGCAGATCTGCTCTCTTTTTCACCAGCACAGAGGTCAGAAAGAAGAAAGCATTTTTAGACTTAAACAAAATCAGCAAATGTTGGAGAACCAGTTAGTTAACTACTTTGGGTTGATGATCAAAAGGTCATCAACCCGAAACATTACCTGTTTCTCTTTGCAGGTGCTGCCTGATCTGGAGTATTTCAAGCGTTTTCTGGGTTTTTCAGATTTCCCACAAATACAGTTTTAAATCAATATGTAGCAGAGAAAAATCCTTCAGCGTTTCGAATGATTTCAGCAAAGCTCAGCATGTGGTATACTTTATGTTTTGGAGCAACAATTCACAGTTTAGAGTCCTAGAACTTGTACTTCCACAATAACTTCAAACCATATATTAACCATATTGCTTTGCAATATTTTATCACAATGACACCATGGCATTGCAGATTAGAAATGCATATTGTCAGATAAACTTTAATTTGCAACCTGAGTCTACAGTGAGTATAGCCAGTAGAGTTTATAGTGTTAGAGTTATTTGTATAAATGGTTATTCACAGTTCACTTTGGTTATTTTTCCTCCACACATCATCCAAGTTGCAGCTGAATACTGTACATGTTTTATGGTGAGGATAAGATATTATACCAATATTAGTTTTATCTGAGCACAAGCAAATTTTATTAATTTTACGATGCAAATTTAAATCTGTAATATTCAATGTATAGATGCAAAAATTCTGCTGGCTTTTAAAACTGATTTATTTGAAATTTAACAGCAGAACAAAAGTGCAAGTTACCTGGTCAGCCTTCGTTGAAATGTTACTGGAAAAGCATTTATCTTCTCATCCACATTTGTGAATAAAACTACAAGCTTAGTTATCAATAGGAGCTGGACAACTGTCCAGATTTTGAAGTGAAGAACACCATTAGGAAAAGAGTCTGTGACTATGAATGTTCGGAATTACTACTGATTTTTTTTTGTTTTAGCAGTGCCACTTACGAGTTTATCATTGCAAGTACTGTACTTTTGTATGCCTTGTCATTGAGTTACTCTGATAAAAATGTAATCTTTCCTATTCAAGGAATGGGTTCATCTTAAATCCGAAATGCAGCCTTGTCTATGAAATGAATCCAAGAGCCTGTTTTCTTCTTTGCATACTGACAAAATACCTCTTTGTGTGTATTATGTATTGTGGGGAGAGTGGTAAATTGGGAGGATTGGGTGGCAAATTGTTTCATAACATGCAGTATAAATGTCAGATTTTACCTTGAAGCAGAAATGAATTTATCCCAGCCTTTTAAACACTAAGATTTGTAAATATGTGAATTACCAGGGGTTTAGGGGGTGGCAGAACTACCCCAGAGTGAACACATTAATTGATACAAGCAGTATTTTGTTTTTTGTACTATAAATATGTTTGAGTTTGTAATTAAATTATCACAGAATTATAATTCAATTGAGTGTTGGCTTGTATAAGTATTTGATGTATCCACATGGTCAGAATTGATCGGCAACCTTGTTTCTGTTACACATTTTAAGTGTTTTAACAAAAATACGCAATCTATTTTTAAGTATTTTGTAAGTAGTGGAAATTTTTGATGGGTACCTGTTTTCATTTCATTGTTTCATTGATGGTAAGCTTTAAAACTGCACAGGAAGTTAGATATTTTAAATCTATGGGCAGTTTAAGGTGCTGAAAATTAATTTATTGGAGGCTACACTTCCTCCCTCACCACCATTCAGGGCCCCAGACAGTCCTTCCAGGTGAGGCGACACTTCACCTGTGAGTCGGCTGGTGTAGTATACTGAGTCTGGTGTTCCCGGTGTGGCCTTTTATATATTGGCGAGACCCAACGCAGACTGAGAGACCATTTCGCTGAACACCTACGCCCGGTCCGCCAGAGAAAGCAGTATCTCCTAGTGGCTACCCATTTTAATTCCACATCCCATTCCCATTCTGATATGTCTATCCATGGTCTCCTCTACTGTCAAAATGAATCCAAACTCAGGTTGGAGGAACAACTCCTTATATATCAGCTGGGTAGCCTCCAACCTGATGGCATGAACATTGACTTCTCTAACTTCTATTAATGCTCCTCCTCTCCTTCTTATCCCATCTCTGACATATTTAGTTGTTTGCCTGTTCTCCATCTCCCTCTGGTTCTATCCCCCCCCCCCCCTTCTTTCTCCCGAGGCCTCCCGTCCCATGATCCTTTCCCTTCTCCAGCTCTGTATCACTTTCGCCAATCACCTTTCCAGCTCTTAGCTTCATCCCACCCCCTCCGGTCTGCTATCATTTTGCATTTCCCCCTCCTCCCTCTACTTTCAAATCTCTTACTAGCTTTCCTTTCAGTTAGTCCTGACGAAGGGTCTCGGCCCGAAACATCGACAGTGCTTCTCCTTATAGATGCTGCCTGGCCTGCTGTGTTCCACCAGCATTTTTGGAAAAAGTATTTATCCCCTTTGTAATTACTATGCCAATTTTCCTCAGGAGCAATAGATTGCCTTACCAACCCACCCAATTTGTGGATGTAGAAAATTGGAGGATCACCTGTTTACAATGAATTCATAAGAATAAATTACCCCTCTCTCTGTAAGATCCAGCAGTATGGTAGATTTTTCAATAGACCAAACCAAAATGAAGACAAAAGAGCATTCAAGAGAAGTCAGGGAGTGATAATAGAGAAGCACATAACTGGGCAAGAGTACAAGAACATCTCAAAGGCACTGAACATACCTCAGGGAGTGCAGTCATTTGTGAAAAGGTGGAAAAACTATGAAACCACAGCCACACTACCTAGGTCAGGCTGCCCCTCTAAACTTAGTCGCTGGAGGAAAATGGCACTTGTAAGAGAGATTGGTAATTGCCAAAGGTTCATTAAAGTCCCAGAGTGCTACAGCACAGAAACAGGCCCTTCAATCCATCTTGTCTGTGCAGATGAGATTTTGCCTAGTCATAAACACCTGCACCTGAACCATACCCCACCCATCCATGTACCTATCCAAACAAGACTCAAACGTTGCAATTGAACCCTTGTCCACCACTTCTGCTGAGTGAAGAAGACTCTTTCTCTCCTCCCCCCCCCACCAAGTTCCTTTTAAATATTTCATTCTGGTTGCACAGTCAAAAAGATGCTCTTCTGCTGGATTTCCCAGGAAGTCCAGCAACAAAGTTCAGCATTGTTAAAGTTGCCCAGCATTTATGCTGAAGAGTTAGCTCTTCTTACCTGCACATACTACAGGATCCATGACCCGACTGAGTTCACTGGGGGTTATAGGGCTACAGAGAGGAAAGGTGTAAAAGTCTTGTTAATTGCAGACCCTAAGGTTGGTTTTTTAACCATTTTATTTTCAGTGGTTTAATTTGGGTATATTGAATGACCCAGACAATTAAGCTGCTGCAGGTGGTTTGATTGGCTGTCAGGACTTTGAAGGTCAGGGCTTCATCACTGTGCTGTGGTGATGCCAGCAGTCACTCTGAGTGAGCTGCAGACGTCAGTGGCTGCAACTGGAGATAAAGGTCATGGCTCCAAAATCTCTAAGGCCTTACATAAAAGAGTATTTCTGGACAAGTGGCAAGGGAGAAGCCCTGGCTAAAATATCCTTACCTGTAAAGACTTTGCAGTGTGTAATTTAGAAGAAACTGTAAAAGTGTGGAAGAAAGTCTTGAAGTCAGATGAGACTAAAATGGAACTTTTTGTCCTCAACACCAAGCAATAATGTGGTGTAAATCTAATACTGTGCATCAGCCAGGTAACACCATCCCTATTGTAAAGTATGGTACCATGGGGATGATTTTCAGCAGCAGGGACTGGAAATCTGGTCAGGATGGATAGGAAGGCGAATGCTGCTAAATACAGAGAGATCCTGGATAAAAACCTGCTAGCCTCGGCCAGGAAGCTTAAACTGGGGAGGAAGTTCATCTTTCAGCAGGACATCAACCCAAAGCACACAGCCAGAGCAACCATGGTGTGGCTTCAAATGAAGAAAATTGATGTCCTTGAGTGGCCCAGACAGAGTCCTGACCTTAACCCGATCGAACATTCCCGGCAAGACCTTAAGATTGGTGTCCACTACTGCTCCCCAACTAACCTGACACAGCTTGAGCAATTTTGCAAGGATGAATGGGCAAATCTTGCTCCATCACAGTAATAGAGACTTATTCAAAAAGATTACTGGCTGTAATAGCTGCGAGAGGTGGCTCAAATAAACCCTGAGCTGCTGACATTTCAGTTTTTGAATTTTTGGTTTTTCATGCTTTACAATTTTCCCTGTTTTATTTTGGACTCTACTGTGGGAGGAAGAAGGAGTATATGATTCACAAATTAAAATTCTCTGTTAAATTGATCAAAATGCTTGGTTGTAATACTCATTTATGTGAACCAAGGGTTGAGGGCTGAGAACTTTTACAAGGCACTGCACAGTGGATTCTGGTTAATTGGGCCATCAGTTAATCAAGGCAGCCGCTTATTTTGGACAACTCTTAAAGAACAAAATTAATTGAAAAAAATAGCCATGATTCCCTTTATTTATTTGGGACACTATGCTGCTTAACTGGGGAAGGAGACTTGCCAAACGGTTTCTAACTAGCTTCAGACGTGTATTTGTGTGGCTTTAAAATGCTACACTGTACTTCTAACAGACAACCTTTTAAATTGCATCATTTGTGTGTTTATGTTCAGAAAGCTGTGATTTCTGTCACTGATAACTTAGGACTGTTTTGCTCACTGCATGTGCGTGAAATGAAATAATTTCACTACTACAGCAAGGTAGAAATTAAAAATAATTTGAAGGTATTGACAATCATCTTGAATGTTACAACGAAAATAGAGATTTAGAGAATGCGATGGTTGAAAATTGTATGAAGTCAGTCCATTATCTACAGAGGGTGTCTGCACTGATTTTGTTCATTTACAGTCATTCCGAAGAACACGGCAGAGTGCACATGATCTGTCTCTTAACTATTAGGAATAATGCAGTTTTACAATACTGTATAGTATTGATAATGTTCCAATTTGTTCTGTATTTCATTCAATTAATCATTTGTAATCAGTTAAACAATAGTTTGTCTTTCCTAAACCTTTTAAATTATTTTCATGAAACTTCAGCTCATTGTACTGGTCCTGATGCATCCCAATTAACTGGAATCCACTGTACTAGTTAAATGAGCCTATAGCTCATTTCAATTTAAAATGTAAAGAGTTTGAGCAAGTTTCATAAGAAAGGATAGTCTGTAATGATCCTGTGATAAAATGTCCATGTACTGTACAGCAACCTAGCAATTTCCAAAAGGATGTTGGCGGTGAGGAGAATGCTGAAGAGCACAGAGGTAAGAGTTGGTTGAGTTCTTGTTCTATTGAATTTATTTCATTGACTCATTTTGAACTTGGTCTTCCATGTACTTTGCGTATTTTTACCCAGCAGAACACAGGGTCCTGCAATCCAAGCAAAGTGAGTACAAAGCAGTACTTTAAAATAAAATGTTGCCCACACAGGTTGCACATCGTAAACACAAGAAATTCTGTGGATGCTGGAAATCCAAAAGCAACACAGGTAGAATGCTGGCGGAATTCAGCAGGTCAGGCAGCATCTCTGGAAGCAAATAAACAGTTGATGTTTTGGGACAAGACCCTTCTTCCCAGTCTTGAAGGAAGGGAGAAGATTCCAGAGTAAAAAGGTGGGATGGGGGGATGAGAAGGAAAATGGCTAGAATGTGACTGGCGAAGCCAGATGGCTTGGACTGTGGGAGGAAACCACGCAGTCAATGGGAGAACATACAGGCAGTGGTGGGAATGGAGCACAGGTCGCCTGTACTGTAAAGCGCTGTGCTAACCTCTATGCTCAAACCAAGCGGTGACCCCACCTAACAACAGGCCTCACCAATGTTGAGGAGGCCGCATCGGGAGATGACCCCAGCAGGTTCACAGGTGAAGTGTTACCTCAGTTGAAAAGACCATTTGGGGCCCTGAATGGGAAGGATTGCACTTGAGCTGCTTGCAGGTCTACGTACTGGGAGGGACGAATGGACAAGGGAATCATGGGTAGAGCGATCCCTGTGGAAAACAGAGAAAGTACTTTTCTTAAAGATATGTTTGGTGGGGGGATCCCTTTGGAGATGGCAGAAATTGCAGGGGATGATTGTTGGATACGGAGTCTTGTGGTGGTAGGTAAAGACAAGGAACTCTTAACACTGGTAAGCCGACAGGAAGATGGGGTGAATGTGGATGTTCGGGAATTTGAGAGAGATGCAGGAGAAGGTTGCATCAATAATAGAGGAAGGGAGCCCCCTTTCTTTGAAGGAGGGCATCTGTGAGATGCCCTGGAAAGGAAAGCCTCATCCTGAGAACAGATGCAGTGAGGACAAAGGAACTGAGAAAAGGAAATAGTATTTTTACAGGAGACCATAAGACATAGGAGCAGAATTAGGCCATCTGGCTCATTGAGTCTGCTCCGCCTGATCCTTTTTTCCTTTCTCCTCCTCAAGCCCAGTTCCCGGCCTTCTCCCTGTAACCTTCGTTGCCACATCCAATCAAAAACCTATCAATCGCTGCCTTAAATAATACCCAGCGACCTGACCTCCACAGCTGCATGTTGCCACAAATTCATCACCCTTTGTCTAAAGCAATTTCTCTGCATCTTGGTTTTGAAAGGACACCCCCTCTATCCTGAGGCTTTGCCCTCTTGTCCTAGACTCTGCCGCCATGGGAAACATCCTTTCCACATCTACTCTGTCTAGGCTTTTCAACATTTGAAAGGTTTCAATGAAATCCCTCCCTCATCCTTCTGAATTCCAGCAAGTACAGACCCAGAGCCACCAAACGTTCCTCATATGGAAGGGTATGTTCTTCATACCCTTTCATCCCTGGAATCATCCTTGTGAACCTCTGCTGGACCCTTTCCATGCCAGCACATCTTTTCTGAGATGAAGGGCCCAAAACTGCTCACAATACTCAAGGTGAGGCCTCACCAGTGCCTTGCAAAGCTTCAGCATCACATCCTTGCTTTTGTATTCTAGACCTCTTGAAATGAATGCTAACATGGCATTTGCCTTCCTCACCACTGACTCTACCTGCAAATTAACTTTCAGGTTCTGCACAAGGACTCTCAAGCTCCTCTGCATCTCAGATTCCTGGATTTTCTCCCCATTTAGAAAATAGTCTGCACGTTTATTTCTACTACCAAAGTTCATGACCATGCATTTTCCAACATTGTATTTCAATGATGGTGAAATGTCTAGATAACTGTGGGAGTCAGTAGCTTAATAAATGATTTCAGTCAACAGTTTGCCTCCAGTGAAGAAGCGGAGAGATTGAGAAGGGAGGGGACTGTTCTACATAGCCAATGAAAAGACAGGCATAGCAGAGGCCCATGTGGATGCCCATGGCTACCCCTCGAGTCTAAAGAAAGTGGGAGGAGCTGAAGGAAAAATTGTTGAGGGTAAGGACCATTTCTGCTGATTTGTGTCGTTCTCTCGTTCTGGTAAAAAGAAATTCGGTCCCCCTCTTCCCCCTCTCTTCTATTCCCCACTCTGGCCTCATGCATGTTCTCACCTGCCCAACTCCTCTCCTGGTCTCCTCCTCCTTTGATTCACTGTCCTCTCCTATCCGATTCCTTCCTCTCCAGCCCTTTACCTATCATGTCTACCTGGCTTCATTTATCACCTTTTAACTATATGGTGATATAGTTATCACCACCCCCAACCTTTTTATTCTGGCATATTCCCCCCTTCTCAGTCCTCATTAAAGGTCTTGGCCTGCCACGTTGATAGTTTATTCATAGATGCTGCCTGACCTGCTGAGTTCCTCCTGCAGTGTGTGTGTTACTGAGGTTGCACACTGCTTTGCTAGAGACTCTATGAATCCTTGGCAGAAATTCCTGCCTTCCACCAGCTCTTACAACTGCAATTAATCACCCCACACCTTGGTACGGGGAGGCTGCCTGCCAGACTGGTATTGAGCAATTAGCATGGCCCTTTTGCACTGTGATGTGGAGTTAACAGGTGTACCCTGCCAAGCACAGTGAGTACAGGCCATTGCTGGTGATTTGCATTACCTACTGTTGGATATAATGGCAGCTGCTGACTCGCCCTCTTCTAATTTGGCTGAACAGTTCTCAGCCCAGCGATTTCCTTGTGGGAACTAGTTGTCAGCCACCTCTCTACTTTAAGATATGTGTGATTCTTTACTGGCTTCTTGCCAAGTTCCTGGCACCCAGATACCTTATACAGTAGCAAGAAGGGCCGAAGTGTTTACCATGCTTCAGGTGCTGGGGAAGCTCCATGGACAACAGCCAAACAATTTCGTAAAGGATGAAGTTGTGGCAATGAAACTATAAGTGACTCATCTAGGTGTTGATGCCATTAGCAGTTTTATTTTTGAGAACACAGCTTGGAAATGAAGTTTGGCCCATGACTTCAGAACTCCAACAACTCAGATACAATCAAAAATGTCATTACTTTTGCTGCTAATTGCCTCACAACTCACACCTTTGCATGTCTATCTCTAATTTACTTTTCTAGGTCTCCCTGTCTCCATCTAGTGATAGGCTACTAATAAACACCCATGTAGACTCCTGCAGCTATCTTATCAATAATTCCTCCCACTGCTTCCTCCAAGGACTTCATTCCATTTTCCCAGTTCTCCCTCTACGCTATACAGTATTTGCTGTAATGATGAGATTTTCCACACTGATACGTATGACGTTTTCCTTTTTCCCCTCATTACTGTGGTCAGCACTCTTGACCACAACTCATCCATTTCCCATTTCTCTGTTCACCCTCTCTCTAGGACAGAGCATGGAAACTGCACCTCACTAGCCACTCTCATTTTTTCTTTGAAATTGTACCAGGTCTAACAGATTTCAGCACCAGATGCCACTTCCCCTTCTCTCCCTTTTTAATATTTCAAAATGTCCATTCCTTTCATAACTCCTGTGTCCTCGCTTTTGTACCTACTCATCACTTTCAATCATATAGCACTTCCCCAGGCAACTACCGGAGATGCAACACCTGCCCTTTCACCTCTTCCTGCTATTCAGGGCTCCCAGATATTCTTTCCAGGTGAAGCAGTGTGATTCATATGCACTTATGCCAAGTTAGTGACAGGTAGACAAAGTGGTGAAGGAGGTGTCTAGCATGATAATTGTCATTAGAGTTGGGATGTTGGGTTGCAGTTGTCCAAAATGTTGATGAGGCCATACTTGGAGTATTATGTAAGGTTTTAGTTACCCTTTATAGGAAAGACATTACTAAAACTGGATCAGATGCAGAAAAGAAATCTGCAAAGATGCTGTCAGGACTCTGACTGAGTTACAGGGAGAAGGTGAGCAGGCTAGGACATTTTTCATTGGAGCTCAGGAAGTGTATAAAGTCATGAGTGACATAGAAAGGCTGAATGCATGCTTTTCTCCAGGAAAGGGAATCAAAAGCTCGAGTGCATAGGTTTAAGATGAGATGAAAAGGTTTTAAAGGGACTGGAGAGAACATTTTAATGCAAAAAGTGGTGCGTTTTTTTGGAACAAGCTGCCAGAGAAAGTGGTTGAACAGGTGCAAAACACTTGAAAACGTACATTGGAAAAGCTGAGAGGGATACGGGCCAAATACAAGCAAATAGGAGTAGCTTAGATGGGCATTTTGGTTGTCAGGGATGAGTTGGGTCAAAGGGACTATTTCTGCACTGTATTACTGAACTAGTGTACTGCATGTGGTGTTCACATTGTGATGTTTTCTGCAATCAATAAAACATGCAGAATAGGTAATAACCTTGCAAAATGCATATGTTCAATCACCAGGACCAAACATGAGCTTCCTGAAACTTTAATGTTGCATTACATTCCCATGCTCACCTATTTGCAGCCTTTAGGTCTGTTTTAATAAAGCTCAGAGCTTGCTTGAGAAGCACCATCTCATCTTCTCATTCCATCTGGGTATCCTGCAGCCTTCTAGACTCAACATCAACTCTGCCAGCTTTGGAAATCTCATTTTTATCTGTATCAGCTGGCCACATCCATCTATTTTGGCTCCCATCAGTACCATCTTGCTTGCTGGGCTTGTGTCTCAGTCCTGCTCTTTGCAATACATAACAGAAAATGAAACAAAGTCACTCTCTAATTATTTCATTAGTCCTTTGACCTCATTCAATGCTTTCACAGACATTCCCCTTGTCCTGTCCATCCAGCCTGCTATCACCTTTAGAACCTAAAGTTCCTCTTCTCAATTCTGACCAAAGATCGTCAACCATAAATATGACAGGCAGTCTCCAGATAACGTTCCTGAATGCACCTCTCTGCGTTGCTCATCCCAGCCTCTGGTTATTGTGGCTTGGAGGGTGGGTAGGAGTATGTGGAAATGTCCCATTCCCACCCAGTGGAAAACACCTGCAGCAGCCAGTAAATCTATTATCGTCCATCTCACCAGTCTCTGAAACGCTCATTCATGTGCATGGGATATCTATCACCTGTCAAACAGTTATAACTCTCTCTTCACAGTTGCAATCTGACCTGACTACTTCCTGCAAATTCTGTTTTTATTGCAGTTGTCTGATCATGGCCATTTATATTGTAATCTTGCGCATATAATATAAACAAGCTAATCAACTGAAAATATTGGTTTTGAGCTAGTAACTCTTCTGAACTCGAATTGCAAGTTTTCATAGATAACTATAACTTGTTGAAATATTTAGTCAAGAAATAAGTTGTGCAAGAATGAGATTTCTTCTGTATGCTTTTTAAATAGTTTGAATTTAATCCCTTTTGAAATATTACTACCATGGTCCTTATGCAATCAGCCTCAATATTTCTTGATTGCAGCAGATCACCTAAAGGGAGAGAAGTGATTATTTCACCAAACCAAAGAAATGCTTTTGTTGATTGTTCGGCAAATCCTGCCAATTTCACCAAAAGAAAAAGTTCATGTCCTAACTTTTGCTAAAATACAAACATCTTGCCAAATGAGGGAAGGTGTAATGTTCACCCTAATTTGATTGGGAAAAGCAGATACAATTTTGGTATTAAATAGTTGTGCCAGTTAATTGATAATGGTTGAGCAATGCTTTGTATTTGTGTAATGTTTTGCAAAAAATTATACTTTCTGGAGATCTTGTGAAACAGAATTGAGATACTATTTTCTCATGGTCTGACTTTCTGATAAAATTTGACACATCTTAATTTAGGAACACTTATATCAGTTCCCAGATAAACTACTGAATGAGAGCATACTTGATCACTGCTACTCTTCCTTCCGCAATGCTTACAAAGTGCTCCTCTGCCCACCATTTGGAAAGTTGGATCATTCCTCCATCTTGCTTCTGCTGATGTACAGGCAGAAGCCGAAACAAGAGGCGGCCATAGTTAAAACCGTCCACTGTTGGTTCAACCAATTGGTCTCCATGCTACAGGACTGCTTTGATGGTGTCAACTGGAATGTCTTTCATGATGAGGATGTGTCCAAGTTCACAGAAGGGGTCACGAGCTTCATCCGGAAGTGTCCCCCAGAAATCAGTCAGGGTCTATCCAAACCAGAAACCCTGGATCAACAGTTCTGTGCGAGCAGCACTTACCACGTGAGTAAGTGCTCACTACACTGCTGGTAGTCAGCAGGAGCTCAAGAAATGCAGCTACAATTTGTGCAAAGTCATCAAGGCAGCAAAATGGCAATACAGGGACAAAATCCAGTCACAACTCTCCACCAACAACACACACAGCTTATGGCAAGGTCCGCACAGCATCACAGACTTCAAAGCTAAACATAGTGGTGCTGCCAACTTCGCTGCCTCTCTCCCAGATGAGCTAAATCGTTTTGTGCTTGGTTTGATGTTACCAACACTAAACCCCTGATAAGATCTGCCAAAGTGACCTGCACCTTGGTCATCTCTGAGGCTGAAGTACGCAGGTGTTTCCAATGAGTGGACAGTTGCAAGTCTGCGGGACTGGATGGCATCCCAGGACAAATACTCAGGATGTGGGCAGCACAACTGGCAGGTGTGTTTACAAACATTTTTAATCTCTCCCTCTCCCAGTGTAGAATGTCTTCCTGCGTCAACACCTCCATCATAGTCCCTGTACCTAAAAAGACCAAGCTAACATATCTGAATGACTGGCATCCTGTCACACTCGCCTCAAAATTAAGTAAATGCTTTGAGAGGCTGGTCAAAGGCTACATCTGCAGCACGCTACCACCCACACTGGACCCCCTACAATTCGCCTACCGACACAACTAATCAACAGATAATGCAATAGCCACAGCTCTACAGACTGTACTTGCACATCTGGAGAAGGATGCTTATGTGAGAATACTGTTCTTGGACAACGGTTCAGCATTCAACATAATTCCCTCCAGGCTTGGCAAGAAGCTCAGACACCTTGGCTTTCACTCTGCCTTGTGCAGCTGGATCCTGGACTTCCTGTCAGATCACCAACAGGTGGTAAGAGTGGGCTCACTCACCTCTGACCCTCTGACTCTCAACACAGGAGCCCCTCAGTGCTGTGTCCTAAGCCCCCTCCTTTACTCTCTGTATATCCATGACTCTGTTGCCAGCCACAGCTCCAATCTGCTAATTAAATTTGCTGACAATACTATATTGATTGGTCTAATCTCAAATAATAACAAGGCAGTCTACAGAGAAGAAGTCATCACCCTGACGCAGTGGTGTCAAAACAGCAACCTCTCCCTCAATGTCACAAAAACAAAGGAGCTGTTTGTGGACTACAGGAGGAATGAAGACAGACTAACTTCTATTGACATCAATGGATCTGGGGTTGAGAGGTGAACAGCTTTAATTCCCTCAGCATACACATCACCAAGGATCTCACGTGGTCTGTACATATGGGCTGCATGGTGAAAAAGCACAACCGGACCTCTTTCACCTTAGATGATTGAAGAAGTTTGGGATGGGTCCCCAAATCCTAAGAACTTTCTACAGGGGCACAGCTGAGAGCATCCTGACTGGCTGCATCACTGCCTGGTATGGGAACTGTATTTCCCTCAATTACAAGACTCTGCAGAGAGTGGTGCGGACAGCCCAGCACATTTGTAGATGTGAACTTCCCATCATTCAGGGCATTTACAGAACCAGGTGTGTAAAAGAAAAAAAAGCACAAAGGATCACTGGGGACCCGAGTCACCCCGACCACAAACTGTTCCAGCTGCTACCATCTGGGAAACTGTACCACAGCATAAAAGCCAGGACCAACAGACTCCGGGACAGCTGCTTCCACCAGGCCATCAGACTGATTAATTCACACTGACACAATTGTATTTCTATGCTACTATATTGACTGTCCTGTTGTATATACTATTTATTACAAATTACTATAAATTACTCATTGCACATTTAGATGGAGATGTAATGTAAAGATTTTTATTCCTCATGTATATGAAGGATACAAGTAATAAAGTCAATTCAATTCATTCTAATTACCCCAAACTGAAAACCCAATTTTGATGATTAACTTTCTACAGGTGGAATAGCAGATTTTCCAGACCAAATCAATAATCCACTAATGTAGTTACAATAACATTATTGCAATTAAGATACCAGTCTATTATTTCTTCTGTGTAATGGATTCTTTTGGAAGAATTATTGACTTATTGGTACTGGACAAAAAGTTCAATGATGAAAGCTTTTACAGAAATGGATGAACACACCCCTGGCAGACTTTATAGGCTTACCCTATCTTTTAAAAAGAACTTGTTTATATATATTTTTAGAAGCAGCAATAACTTGACACTAATCAATTACATGATTGGTTGGGGGGGGGGGGGAGATTTAATACTTATAATAAGTTCAGCTCTACAGGTCCTTACCGATGGAGAAGGGAAAATTTTAAAGGGGACCTAAGGGACAACTTCACGCAGAGTATAGTGCATATATGGAGTGAAGTGCCAGACAAAAGAGTTGAGGAAGGCACAATAACATTTAAAATACATTTGGCCAAGTATATGGATAGGAAAGGTTTCAAGAGATATGTGACTAGTTTAAGTGGGCACCTTGGTCTGCATGAACGACTTGGACTGAGGAGTCTGTTTCTGTGCTGAGACTATGAAAGTTGGCCATTTGTTGGTGCATTTGGCACCTCTCTGATCATCTTTCTTTGCTGAATAGAATACTTCCCCATCATTTAGTCATCTATGTGAAAAGGTGTTATTCTGAAGTCAAATTTCACACTCCAAAGAACTAGACTGATCTGTGTTCCCAACCACAGCAACTTTTGTTTATTTCAGCCAGAGGTTAATATTGAACAATTTTTTTCTTTCCTATATTTTGTCAGAAGAAAACGGGAATGACAGTATGATTGTGACTGATCTATAGTTGCCTCAACTCCCCTCAGTTTTCCCCTAGGTTCCCACAGTCCTCAATATTTCAATATTTATCTATAACCAGCTTAAATATATCTAATTATCTGGCTTCCATCACCTTTTGGGGTGGGAATTTCTGAGGTTCCACTGAGAGATGAAATGTTAGCATCCCTCAGTGTTGGGTGACCAACACCTTATCTAGTAACTATGTCCCCTTGTTTTTAATTCTCCCGTGAGTAGAAACATCTTACCATCTACCCTGTGAAGCTTCCTTAAGTCTTATGGATTGAATAAAGTCACCCCTCAGTCTTTTAAACTCCAATGGATACAGTCTCAATCTATCTAGTCTCTTTTGATAGGGCTACCATCTTATCTAAGGTGCTAAATCTAATGTGGATGGGGAGAAACCCTAAGCCTGTTCTTTAATTTTGGTCTAGGATGCCTTAAAGTTTTGGGGTATATCTACTTTATGTTTCTATTTTGACAGATTCCTTTCAGTCTGTACCATATTTACAAAGACCAATTGCATGGATTTTGTGTTTAATACCCTAAGCAGGAAGTTGTGTGATATTGGAACCCCACTAGCATGTATGAATGTGCTTGATTTTAAAAATATTGAAGTTACTAATACTTGGGGAATTAGACATAAATTGATCAAATTATCAACAGCATCTCCCTGAACTCAAAAGAGTGCTCACCAAGCTATCCTCTCAGCCTACTGTCCAGTAAAGGACACTGGTGGAGAGAAGTGAAAGAAAATACTGTAACTGGATCTAGCAAAAGATCTTCACAGACACTCAGTTCCTGCAAGTTCTGGTTCAGTTTAATAACTAAACTACACAGCTGTTACGTCTCACTTTGGTTAGGCATAAAGGCACTCCAGCATCATGAAGTCAGTGTTAAGGGCTATATGTAATTTGAAAGAAAATGGAAAACTGAGAATGTTAAGTCCAGCAAAAAGTGGTCCTCAAGTTGAGATTAACTTGGGATGACCAATGGTGTTCTTAGGCAACCACTCAGGGTTGAGATTAGCTCGTTTCCACTTCAGTCCTGAGGTGAACTAGTGAGGCCTAAATAGGATCTGCAAAGGGGGAATTTCTTTAGCCAGAGGGCTGTGAACCTGTGGAATTCATTGCCACAGATGGTAGAGGAGTCCAAGTCATTGGGTATATTTAAATCGGAGGTTGGTATGTTCTTGATCAGGATGGGTGTCAAAGGTTATGGGGAGAAGGAAGGAGACTAGGGTTGAGAGAGATAATAAATCAGCTATGATGGAATGGCAAAGCAGACTCAATCAGCTGAATGGCTTAATTCTGGCGCTATGTCTTATGGTTATTTCACAGAGATGGCAGAAAGTTCATGATGGAGCAGCCAATGGGTGGTGCCCTCTCCACCATGTCCTCCTTCTAGCCTTCTTGCAACTCCCCTAAATTGGAAAAAGTAACCGGGTACTTGTTCCATAAAATCATTTTGTAATGATTTTAATAATTTAAAGGTTTTAGGTTGTTTCATCTTAAATATTTATTATTAGATGTTAATAGTTTGATTCTGAATGTCAGGAGCATTCAGAACCATTCAAAGACTGTCTATATTAGAGAACTTCAAGGCTGAGCTAACCCTTTGGCTTATACTTTTCAGTTGTTTGTGGGTGGGTTTAAGTCTGGACAAGCTATGTGAGTGGATTATTTTGTGCAGTCGGGTCTTTCCAAGTAGGTCTTCAAATCTCATCCAGTATGTTCAGCCTTCAGATAAATTCCAATATCAGATGTTAAGAAAATTTTGAGCTGGTCACTGACAACGTTGGTCCTACCAGCAATGAGCTTACAATGGTCTTGGTTTTTTTTTGGTAGACATGTCAATAGAACATTATACAAATAAGTTGCCCTGGATTGTTTATCAAACAGGTTACCATGAAAGAAAGCATTGCTTGGAATTGTCCAGGATGTCTGAGTGATTATTTATTAAAACGTTATAGAAAAGTGTCATTACTCATTAACCACTTCAACTGAGCAATTTTGAGATCTTAGGAAGTCTCCACTACTTGAAACTGCTATCTTTTATACAGTTGATGGCAATTAAAATTGACAAAGTTCATGCTTGGACTTCTAAAGTGCATGTGTTAGTGAGTGAGTGATAGTGTCTGGTCCTTTTGGGAAATAGAGGGGGAGATAGGATAGATATACAAGTTAACTTAGTAAGACACAACTTGCCTTGCACAAAGCCATGCTGATTCTCATTAATTAGGCCATAGTTTTCCAAATGCTATCCATAAGAATCCTCTCCAGTAGCTTCCCTATCATTGATTTGATACTCATCGGTCTACATTTTTCCAGGATTATCCCTCTTTCCCTTAAATAATAGAACATTAGGTACTCATCAGTCCTCAGGGACCTCACCCTGTAGCTAGAGAGACATTGGTCAAGTCCCCAGCAATCTCATCTCTTGCAACACACACAAAATGCTTGAGGAACTCAGCAGGTCAGGTAGCATATATGGAAGTGAATAAACAGTTGACGTTTAGGGCTGAGACCTTTCTTCAGGACTGAGAAGGAAGGGGAAAGAGCCAGAATAAAAATAGTACAGGGAGGGGAAATAGGCTAGTTGGAAGGAGAACTCTTGCCTCTCTCCATAATCTGATGTATAGTTATCCATCTTAATGTTCCCAACACTACCTCCTTTATCTCAAAATGCCCTACCAAATCAATATACTCCACACTGACCTCTCTACCCTCCATGTCCTTCCTTTGGTAAAAACTGATGCAAAGTACTCATTTCAGATCTCACACCTTCAGCTTCCAAACTCATGTTCCCTCCTTTATCCTCAAATGGTCCCACCTGCTCCCTTGTTATCCTCTTGCTTTTGATGTATGTTCAAAATGCCTTGGGATTCACTTTAATCCTACTTGCCAAGGACACTTCATGGTCTCTCCTTGCTTTCCAACTCTACATATTTGAGTATCCAAGTTTGGTAACTAAACTTTGTAATACCAGGCTTGATCTTGCTGATAGCAGCTGCCCTTGGCCATACCACCCTGATACTTGGCTCGATACTACTTTGCTCTTCTGAAACATCCTGAGTTTAAGGAAAGTGACCAGAGTAATGCAAAGACCCCAATGGAGAAACCTTTCCTCCAAGAATCTTTGCAAGTTTTGCAAATTGGTGAAACTATACTGCAGTTCAACCAGAGGTTTGAGTTGTGATGATTCTTAAATATCAGAAATATTCAGGGGGATAGGAAGCAGAGTGATCAATCAGAGGATGGGGCAGATGTTGTACTGGTAGATGCTGCATGTAGGGGCTGTGAGGAAGGATAGGCAATCATAAGGCAGAATTGTTGTCATTGGGATGGATTGACATGTTTATTTAAATGCAAGTATCAGGAAAAACGGTGAGGAACTTGGAGCATGGGTCAGTATAGAGCTACAATATTGTGGCCATTAGGGAGACATGGTTGTCACTAGGCCAAGAAGTTTATTTTATTTATTTAGCAATACGGTGTGGAGTTGGCCCTTCCAGCCCTTTGAACCACGCCACCCAGCAACCTCTGCCAAACCCAATTAACTCTAAGCTAATCATGAAACAAATTACAATGACCAAGTAACCTACCCATTACATCTTTGGACAGTGGGAGGAAACCACTGGATGCAGAGAAAACTCACGCATTCTGCAGGGAGGAAATACGGAGACTCCTTACAGAATGACACCGGAATTGAATTCCAAATTCCGAACGCCCCGAGTTCTAATAGTGCTGTGTTAACTGGTATGTTACCATGGTGCCCACTCTGTTACCATAAGACATAGGAGCAGAATTAGGCCATTCAGCCCATCGAGTCTGCTTCACCATTCCATCATAGCTGATCCTGGATCCCACTCATCCCATACACCTGCCTCCTAGCCATATCCTTCGATACCCTGATCGATAAGGAAATTATCAATTTCTGCTTTAACTATACCCACGGACTTGGCCTCCACTGAGGTTTGTGGCAGATTATATCACAGATTCACAACTTTATGACTAAAAAAAAATTCCTCTGTACCTCTTTTCTAAAAGGTCATCCCTCAGTTTTGAGGCTGTGCCCTCTAGTTCTGGATATCCCCACCTTAGGAAACATCCTCTCCACATCCACCCTATCTACTCCTTTCAATATTCAGTAGGTTTCAGTGAGATCTCCCCCACATTCTTCTAAGTTCCAGTGAAAACTTTAAAAAGCAAAAGAGAACAACTAAACAAGAAATAAGGAAAGGGAAGTTACAGTATGAAAGTAAATTAGCACAAAATATAAATACAGATAGCAAAAGTTTTTATAAATATATAAAGCGGAAGAGGGTGGCTAAAGTCAATGTAAGTCCCTTGGAAAACGAGAAGAGGAAATTGATATTGGGTGATAAGGAAATGGCTGAGGCATTGAACGACTATTTTGTGTTGGTCTTCATGCTGGAGGACACATCTAATATGCCAAAGAAGGATGTTATGGATGAAATGGGAGGTGAGAACCTTGATAACATCACTGTCACTAAAGATATAGTGATGAGCAAACTAGAGAGCCTGAAGGTAGATAATTCCCCTAGTCCTAATGGAACACATCCCAGGGTGCTGAAGGAATTGGTGGAGGTTATAGTAGATGTATTGGTAATCATTTTTCAAAACTCTCAGACTCTGGACAGGTCCCGGCGGATTGGAAGACAGCAAATATCAAGCCACTTTTTAACAAAAGGATGTAGGCAAAAGACAGGCAACTATAGGCCAGTTAGCTTAACGTCTGTAGTCGGGAAAATGCTTGAAGCTGTCATTAAGGAAGAAAGAGCGAAACATTTAGAAAGGAGTGGTTCCATTAGACAGACACAGCATGGATTCAGAAAGGGCAGGTCCTGTTTGACAAACTTACCGGAGTTCTTTGAGGTCATAATGAGTGCAGTAGATAGAGGGGAACAGGTGGATGTCGTATACTTGAATTTCCAGAAGGTGTTCGATAAGGTACCGCACAAGAGACTTATAAATAAGATACAGATGCATGGAGTTGGAGGAAGTGTGTTGGCATGGATAGTGGATTGGTTAACCAATAGAAAGCAGAGAGTTGGTATAAATGGGTGTTTCTCCAGTTGGCAGTCAGTGGTGAGTGCGGTGCTGCAGGAGTCGGTGCTGGGCCCGCAGCTGTTTACCATTTACATTGATGATTTGGAAGAGGGGAATGAGTGTAGTGTAGCAAAATTTGCTGATGACACTAAACTGAGTGGAAAAGAAAATTGTACAGAGGTTGTAGAGAGTCTGCAGAGGGATATAGATAGGTTAAATGAGTGGGCCAAGGTCTGGCAGATGGAATACCATGTTGGTAAATGCGAGATCATCCACTTTGGAAGGAATAATAGAAGAGCAGATTATTATTTAAATGGTGAAAGATTGCAGCATGCTGTTGTGCAGAGGGACTTGGGAGTGCTTGTGAATGAATCGCAAAATGTTGGCTTGCAGGTACAACAGGTTATTTAAGAAGGCAAACAGAATGTTGGCCTTCATTGCTAAAGGGATTGAATTCAAAAGCAGGGAGGTCATGCTGCAACTATACAGGGTACTGGTGAGGCCACACCTGGAGTACTGTCTGCAATTCTGATCTCCATACTTGAGGAAGGACATATTGGCTTTGAGGCAGTGCAGAGGAGGATGATTCCAGGGATGAAGGGGTTAACCTATGAGGAGAGATTGAGTCGCCTGAGACTATACTCTCAGGAAGTCAGAATAATGAGAGGGGATCTTATAGTGTTACGAACCCCGTAACTGGGTCACTTACCAGCAAAGATAGAGAGGTCCGTTGAAGTCTGATGGTACTATTTTTAACAGTATTTATCAGTAAAAATACACAAAAATAATATCAATGCAAATATACAGATAATATACGTCGTCAATACTAAATCTAAAAGTGCGGGTATAATAATAATCAATAAGAAATAAGCTCTATCGTTGTCTAGGGGATAATGTATTGTCCAATGGAAATATAAAGTCACTCAGTTCATGTAGGCTGCAGCCTTTGGGGACCGCTAGGTTTTCAATGGTTGGAGAGAGAGAGAGAGGCTTTTAGAAACTTGCCAGCTTTTCCTTTTATGATTTCGATCCGTCGGGAGTCCCGTTGGTGTGGCCGTTCACTTGTGGCCTCTCCTTTAGCTAAAGCCGTTCTTCCGTGGTGAGGCCGCCAATCCCAGGCAAGGGAAGGATGCACACGAGCCCCCCACCGGCTGTCGCTATTAAACGCTGTCACGGGATTTCTAGCGTTTCTCCTGGTGCATCTAAAGGGGTTGTTCCCCAGACCCTCTGTTATCCTTACTCACAGGGTCTCAGATGTCAATCAGGTTGGGATGATGCAATCCCTCAACCAGCCCACTCTGGTCGTCCCCTGAGGGCTTCAATGAATAGTACAGTACTCAATACACAATTCTGTCTCCAAGAGACAATGGCTGTTATCAGTGGCTTTGTTTCGCTGAGGCCAGGACATATTCCAAACCTTGTGGATTCTCTCTCATTTCCTGGGTCCCAGACCCGAATTAATAGCGATCTTGCGATTCTCGAAAAGGAGGGGGCTACTTTGTACCCTTCGGCCCCTCAGAGTTGCTGCACATTCGTAACAATAGAAACATACACAATTTTGAAAGGGATAGATAAGATAGAAGTAGGAAAGTTGTTTCCATTGGTAGGTGAGACTAGAACTAGGGGACATTGCCTCAAGATTCAGGGGAGAAGATATAGGACGGAGATGAGGAGAAACTGTTTTTTCCAGAGAGTGGTGAATCTGTGGAATTCTCTACCCAGGGAAGCAGTTGAGGCTTCCTCATTAAATATATTTAAGATACAGTTAGATAGGTTTTTACATAGTAAGGGAATTAAGGGTTATGGGGAAAAGGCAGGTAGATACAGACAGATCAGCCATGATCTTATTGAATGGCGGGGCAGGCTCGATGGGCCAGATGGCCTACTCCTGCTCCTATTTCTTATGTTTCTTATGTTGCTATGTATAGACCCAAAACTGCCAAATGCTCCTCATATGTAAACCCCTTCATTCCTGAATCATTCTTGTGAACCTCCTCTGGACTCTCTCCAATGACAACACATTCTTTCTGAGATATGGGGCCCAAAACTGTTGACAATACACCAAGTCCAGCCTGACTAGTGTCTACATATTTTCGTATCCAAGTTTGGTAACTACCCACTAAGAGTTGTCCCTTATAAGTAGCTGCCTCGATTAACCAATGGCCCAAGTTAATATATGGCCCATATAGTAACATCCATGTTCTTTGATAATAAATTTATTTTGAACTTTGACTTCCATTTAAAGGAGGAAGCATGAGCAGTATTGATAATTCTGTTGAGTGCTGGTGACCTCTAGTGGTGTTTAAGCTGCAGATTGCTGTTTCCTAAAATCAAACTACTATATATGGCAGCTATGTAACGTGAAGCACCTGTGAACAACTGAGCACCAAATATCTTTCTCTGTCACTTTTGCAATTAACAGGAGCCCAGCAGGAAGTCACCAATCCTAAACATGGTCCCTACAGAAAGCAAAACAAAAGACAATGTGTATTTCACAAATTCTGGTATTCAAACAGTGAGTTATTTTTGAAGCTCCATGAGATTGTAGCCAATTTTTAGGCATTTATTGATCACAAACTACAATTGGTTGTTTTGCCAGGTCTGTATTATAATAATTAATAATAATCACAGAATTAGTGCTGACCAGGACTTTAAAGAATCTCGTGCTCTTACTAAAATACTGGAATCATTTGTCTGGCAAAATAGTGATGAAGACTCTGTTTAATGTGAGGATGTATCTCTGTAAACAGTGTTATCTCTTATTGTTGCCCCAAAATCTCTACCTGGATTATTTCCTCAATTTTTTAGGTTCCTTTTAAATTCACAGGCTTTTAACTCCAGCAGGACATTGATCATCAAGCCAAGAGTGACATCTCCAATATTTCTTTTAAATATAAGATTAAATAAAATCAGAAGACACCAAGTACTAACAGATTTTACAGCATCTGAGGAATAAGAAGTAAAGTTAACTGGAAGATTGAAGACCCTTCATGAGGTCTAGGAAGGGGAGAAAACTTGCCAACCTGCTCAGTATTTCTGATTTTATTTATATTTCCAGGATCTGCAGTTTTGTCTAAAAAAGTGACTTGAAAAAACAAATCAATGTAAGTCAGAAAATATATATGTAAATATTTAGCTTTTTATTTATTGGAAATTGGCAATAGATCATTTTAATCATCTGATTAGTGGGTATTTTTCAAAAATAAAAAGCTGTCAATTAGTTTGAAAAAGTTATGCCCATCTATAGAACATAGAAACATAGACATCTATAGCACATTACAGGCCTTTTGGCCCACAATGTTGTGCCAACCATATAACCTACTCTAGAAACTGCCTAGAATTTCCCTACCGCATTGTCCTCTATTTTTCTAAGCTCCATGTACCTATCTAAGAGTCTGTTAAAAGACCCTATTGTATCCACCTCCACCACCTTCACTGGCAGTGCATTCCATGCACCCACCATTCTTGATGTGAAAAACTTACCCCTGACATCCCCCTTGTACCTATTTCCAAGCACCATAAAACTATGCCCCCTCATGTTAGCCATTTCAGCCTGGGGAAAAGCCTCTGACTATCCACATGATCAATACCTCTCATCATCTTATACACCTCTATCAGGTCACCTCTCATCCTCCGTCGCTCCAAAGAGAAAAGGCCAAGTTCAGTCAACCTATTCTCATAAGGCATGCTCTCCAATCCTGGCAACATTCTTGTAAATCTCTTCTGCACTCTATAGTATCCACATCCTTCCTGTAATGAGGTGACCAGAATGGAGCACAGTACTCCAAGTGGGGTCTGACTAAGGTCCTATATAGCTGTAACATTATCTCAGGGCTCTTGAACTCAATCCCATGGTTGATGAATGCCAACACACCATATGCCATCTTAACAAAACTGTTAACCTGCGCTGTAGCTTTGAGTGTCCTATGGACACGGAACCATGTTTCCTCAGTTGTACATACGTTATCTATTACATACTCCCCATGACAACTTGTGCAGCTCTTTCCTCTTTTCCAGTTGTATAGTGACCTACTGCCTGAATTAAGCCTTTGGAAATTATTTTAGGCTGCTCCTTCAGTGCAGATATGAAGATCTGCGATCATGATGGAGATCCCTTCTTGTTCTGGGAACCAGCATTTAGCCAAGGTTCAGTTAAACCAAGACCAAAACCATTATGTGAAGAGCAAAGATTTTATTGTCTTAGTTCATATTTATCTCTCAAGCATTATTGCACATCATATTAAATGATAAAGTAACCACTAGCTTATTGTCTACTATACTGCCCTTTGTTACACTGATTTTACTGGTTATGAAGATCTTCTGAAAATGAAGATGATAGGAAAATGTAGAAACATAAACCTTTTAAATTCAGGTTTGTGCAAAACATTAATTTATCATAATGTCATGTTTACATATAGAATTCTCATTCATTGCTGTCAGTCTCCATCTTCCACCAGCCCCCACCAAGATTCTTGCTACATCTACCACTGCAAAGCTTTCAGTTGGAAATACAGCAAAGAATAGACAGATTAAAAATATAGATCAGTTTAGGGTATTTTTTCTTATTTTAGTCTCTAGATTGAAAATAGAACCTCCAACCTCTTCACTTTTCTAGCTGTATGGTTGACTAGCAGTGTACCAGATGTTGAAGGGTGTGATGGAAGAGAAGTGGGTGCAGTTACTATTACAAGGGAGAAGGTGCTCAAAAAGCTGAAAGACTTAAGGGTACAGAAGTCACCTGGACCAGATAAACTGAACTCTAGGGTTCTGAAAGAGGTAGTGGTAGAGATTGTGAAGGCATTAGGAATGATCTTTCAAAAATCATTGGACCCTGTCATGGTTCAGGAGGATCGGAAAATTGCAAATGTCTCCATTCTTTCAGAAAGGAGAAAGACAGCAGAAAGGAAATTATAGACCAGTTAGCCTGACCTCAGTGGTTGGGAAGATGTTGGAGTCTATTGTTAAGAATGAGGTGGAGTACTTCGTGACACAGGACAAGGTAGGACAAAGTCAGCATGATTTCCTTAAGGGAAAATCTTGCCTGACAAACCTGTTGGAATTCTTTAAGGAGATTACATGTAGAATACATAAAGGGGATGCAGTGGATGTTGTATATTTGGACTTTCAGAAGCACTATGGTAAGAGCCCATGGTATTTACAGGAAAGTTACTGGCATGGTTAGAGCATTGGCTGATTGTTAGGTGGCAATGAGTGGGAATAAAAGGATCCTTTTCTGGTTGGCTGCCAGTTACTAGCGGTCTTCCGCAGGGCTTGGTGTTGGAACCACTTCTTTTTATGCTGTATATCAATGATTTAGGTGATGAAATAGATGGCTTTGTTGCCAGTTTTGCAGATGATACAAAGATTGGCGGAGGGGCAGACTGCTGTTGAGGAAATAGGTAGGCTGCAGAAGGACTTGGATCAGGAGAATGGGCAAGAGAGTGGCAAATGAAATACAATTTTGGAAAATGCATGGTCATGCACTTTGGTAGAAGAAATAAATGTGCAGATTATTTTCTAAACAGGGAGAAAATCCAAAATTCGGAGATGCAAAGGGACTTGGAAGTCTTTGTGCAAGACACCCTAAAAGATAACTTGCAGGTTGAGTTGGTGGTGAGGAAGGCAAATACAATGTCAGCATTCATTTCAAGAGGTCTAGAATACACCAGCAGGGATGCGATGCTGAGGCTTTATAAGGCACTGGTGAGGACTCACCTGAGTATTGTGAATGGTTTGGGGCTCCTCATCTAAGAAAAGATGTGCTGCCATTGGAAAGGGTTCAGAGAAGGTTCACAAGGATTATTCCAAATATGGAAGGGTTATTATGTGAGTAAAGTTTTGATCATTGTGGGTCTGTATTCACTGGAATTTAGAAGGATGGTGGGGGGTGGGGAGGGGGAAGTATCTCATTGAAACCTTTTGAATGTTGAAAGGCCTAGATCTGGAAAGGATGTTTCCCATAACAGGGGAGTCTAGGACAAGAAGGCACAGCCTCAGGATAGAGGGGCATCCATTTAAAACAGAGATGCAGAGAAATTTCCTTAGCCAGAGGATGGTGAATTTGTGGAATTTGTTACCACAGGCATATGTGGGGGCCAGGTCATTAGGTGTACTTAAGGCAGAGTTTAATAGGTTCTTGATTGGACATTGTCTCAAAGGTTACAGGGAGAGGGCTGAGGAGGGGTAATAAGGATCAGCCATGATTGAATGGCGATGCAGACTCAATGGGCCAAATGGCCTAATTCTGCTCCTATGTCTTATGGTCTTATAGACAGATTGGTATGTTGCTTGTAACAAAAAGCTGCATTGCATTTTCAGTTTTGATTGCATTTTGAAATCAACCTGAACCTTGTGCTCCTTTCTGCTTTCATTTGCTAGATTTAAATAATTTTGAACAATGTCAGTGACAGGAATGCATGTTTACCTTTGTCTACCAACCAGTGAAACCGTCAAGGTCTTCCAAATGTAGCCTTTATTTGTTGTCTGATTATGGTGCCAGTGACTGAATTAGCTGTTCTGCAATCTATCAGCAAGAAGGGATCACAGGACCTATTGCCATGCAAAAAGATTCAGATCACATTACAAAATAATATCGACTTATTATTTATCAAATTGAGTGTGAAAGTATTCTAAGAGAACTAATCCTCAGAAGGACACAGGACTGGTATCCCGAGCTGCATTAATTTCAAATCTCTCATTATCTAATAAAGAACCTAAATCCAATGCAGGTGTAGTAGTGTCAGAGTGTGGCCAGGGAGAGCAATCAATGATGGATGTGCCTTTGTTAAAAGGAATTTGCTCCAAGAACTAATATTTTTTTAAAAATGAGGTTCGTGCTCAGCTTCCCAGCTGGAAGTGAATGGGCATATTAATATTTTGTGTATGCAAACATAGAAATACAAAAGCATATTGCCATTCATAACAGATGGACCATTACCATTAGCTACACATCATTTTTAAGCAGCTTTTGGTTGAGGCTGAACCATAGTGCCACTTACACTTCAGTGAAAGCACTGAGACCAATTAAGTGTCTCTATTTTGTTGGATGCACTGGCAGTTAGTTAAATGCAGATCATAACCTCAAAAAAGAAATTAATACATCTTATTTCATTTCTAACCCAGAATCTGTCAACCCTCTGTTAAACATAGATGATGTTTAGAAGTAGGTGCAGAAGGATAAAGAGTTTCCAAATGTTATCAGAGTGGCAATGATACTAAAGCCAAGGGTGCTAATCTAGTTAGACTAATTTCTTAAAATGCCCAACAGACTATTTCATTGCAGTTAATTTGAAGCCAGAGATCTAGGAAGTGGATTTTAATGATACTTCCTTGATGATACAGTTTCAGTTAGACCTTGTTCTACTAATTAAAAGCAGTTGTTTTCAGTTTAGGATCATAACTGAGTAGCTAACCATAAAGTTGTTTCCCTTTGGAGTAAGACGGTTAGTTAAGGTTCTCTCTGTGCCCTTGTTTTGGAAAATACCACATTTGTTGTGTTTTTTCCCCACAGTTGAGAAGTAGATTGGTAGATCTGATGTAGCTTAACATCTCAAATTTCATCTTGATTGAGCTTCCAGTAAACTTCAAGAGCTGCATACATCCCAGTTCTGATTGAACATGGGAAGGCACATTTAGCCAGAGGACATTAGCTAAATACAGTGTGATGGAGATTCATTGTCCAGAGCCGATGGGGGGTGGGGGGGGGGTGTTCTCTTTGCCATGCTCAGCTTTCTAACACAGCAGCTGACACTTCTAGAGATCAAAGTTTTTTCTAGTAAGTTAAACATTCAACCAATATTCTTTATTCAGCTTTTTGTCATAAACCGGTGTCAGTCTTCAGTTCTTGATGCAAATTGAAAGCAATAATCAGGCTGAAGTTAAAAAGACAGTTTTGCAAACAAACAGCGCTGTTTATAGAGCACAGACTGCTGGCCCACAGGACGGGCCTGACTGCTCAAGAGAGATGCGGTGTAGACAATGAGTTTATGGTAATTGGACCTGAATCAAATCAGACAACACTGGCTAAGTTATTTAGTTCAAAGAAGCTTGCAGATCAGACTGATACTATCATTAGCACATCTAATAGCTAGTTTATCAATAATTGGGAGATTTGTGTACTGAGTGAGTCACATCTCACAGTATTAATTTTAAATGTCTAGGATTCTTACCCAGAAGCTTGTAGACCACCTGTGTAAAAAGGTAAGTGAAAAAAATATAATGTGTGTGAAGTTCCCCAAGTGACAAAGAACAGATTAGATGTAAGAGAGCAGTCAGTTTTGTTAGGAGTGGTCAAGGAATGGTAAAATGGATGACAGAAAGATGAGATGAACTACAATCCCTTTCTCTACCTTTGATCTCTGTGACAGACAACTCATTCATATGCAGCTCGCTAGTATGCCTTTTTAGCTTAACGGAATTGTGCCTGGATTTTGGAAATCCTTTGTGGTTTAGGAATCATTTGTAATTTTGAAATCTGTCATAGGATAGAGATCCACTGAGAGTTTTAAATGTGGTTTAAGAATTTTATCTAAATTTAAATATGTATCACTAAAAATAAATGAATTACAGTATGTTTAAACTACTTTGATAAAGAGACTGAGTTCTCCGATGACAGCCCTCACCTCCTCCAGAAGAGCGATAAGGTTTGGCTAACTTTAAAAGTGCTGATAAACTAAACGGAAGCAAAAATAGATGGCGATATACCTATCTCGAGAAGTATGTATTATAATGTGGATTTTATATTACTAAATTTTTTTCTTATTCATTCATTCACTCCTTTTTCCCCACCTAAATGAGAATACATACATGGGAGGAATACACAGGGAAATCATTTTTGTGTAATGGACATAAATTTTTTAACTTACCTTTATAGGTACTGCAGCGGGGGCCCTCGACTCACAGGTAGGAGGGGTTATCCCCCACGGCTAGACATTTCTTCTAGCTCAACCCAGGGTCATCTAGAGACCCCAGCCTTGGAATCACACCTTCGTTACCTTTTTTATTATTTGCGTTTCTTGGCTCTTATTTGTTCAGGGAGTAGATCAATTAAGTTATGTTCTACAAATTTCAATGATATACTAACAGATAAATACACATGGCTAAGGATAAAGTAAAATACATTTCTTTTAATGTCAATGGGCTGTTGAATCCAATCAAATGTAGTAAAATTCTATCAAAAATGAAAAAAGAACAAGCCGATGTAGTATACTTACAGGAAACTCACTTAAGTGATAATGAGCATGGAAAACTAAAGAGAATGGGCTTCACTAATTTGTTTTTCTCCTCATATAAATCAGGACGTAGAAGAGGAGTTGCTATTCTCATCTCAAGCAAGCTAAATTTTGAAAAAGTATTCCAAATGGGAGATAAGGAGGGCAGATATATTCTGGTAAGGGGGAATATAGACAGAAAACCAGTTACTTTATTAAATATATATGCACCCCCAGGAAGTGATAATAATTTATTTCAGAAAATTTCTAATATTATGTTAACAGAAACAGAAGGTCTCTTGATATGTGGGGGAGACTTAAATTTACAATTACAACCAAACTTTGACTCTTCCAATAGAAAAACCTATGAACCAAAATCTTTACATAAGAAAGTTAATACACTTTTTGAGGATGTTTGTCTAATTGATATATGGAGGGACCTTTTCCCCAACAGAAGGGATTACACTCATTATTCTGCCCCCCCCCCACATTCCGTATATACAATAGACTATTTCATAACATTTGGAAAAGACAAAGACAAAATAAACACCTGTGGAATTGGGACAATAGATGTAAGTAACCATGTACCTATATATTTATCTGTTGATTTTGACCTACATCCAAAGAATACTACGTGGAAACTAAATTCAAGTCCACTCAATGATCCCTATTTTAAGGAACAAATTAAAAAAGAAATTGGTCTTTACTTAGAATTCAATGATTATGGAGAGGTTTCACCTCCCATTGTATGAGATACTCTGAAGGCTGTCTTAAGAGGGAAAATTATAGTGATATCTTCATATAAGAAAAAAATAAGGAATAAAACATTAGAGGAATTACAAAATAAGCTGAAGGAACTAGAAAAAAAACACAAAATTGAGTTTGGCGCAGGATACACTAGAGGAAGTTAAAAAAAATTAGGAATGAAATTAATAGTTTGGCTACACAAGAAATTAGAAAAAAATTAATGTTTCTGAAACAGAGACACTATGAAAGTGGATCTAAATATGTGAAAATACTGTCGTGGAAACTGAAAAAAAAAGATAGCAGAAAATACAATTCATAGAATTAGGGACTCAAGAACAAAAGCGATATAAAATAAGCTAAGTGAAATTCAAGAAGCGTTTGAAATGTTTTACAAAACTCTATATTCCAAAGTTCCAGGGGGAAGCATAACCCAGACTGACACGTTCCTGAATTCTCTAGAGTTACCCACTTTAAGCAAAGAACAAAATAGAACGATGACTGCTGACATAACTGAAGTTGAACTAAAAGCTGCAATTAGTAGGCTTAAATTAAGCAAGTCACCAGGATCAGATGGGTATACAGCAGAGTGGTACAAAGAATTTAGAAATGAGTTAATTCCTGTTTTACTCCCCACACTGAACTGGGCTCAAAGAAAGGCACAAATGCCACCCAGCTGGAAGGAGGCCTTAATCTCAGCTACACCGAAAGAAAGCAAGGATAAAATGGAATGTGGGTCATTTAGACCAATATCTGTTCTTAATGTGGATTATAGAATATTTACCTCCAACATGGCCAAACGATTAGAAGAGTTTCTACCCACACTGATGCATAATGATCAGACATGTTTTATACAACAATGCCAAACACAGACAATATACGAAGGACACTTCATATTATGGATTATATTTTAAAAAATGAAATTGAAGCATTAGTGATAAGTGTGGACGCTGAAAAGGCATTTGATTCAGTTAATTAGAATTTTCTTTACAGAGTTTTACGTAGATTTGGTCTACATGACACAATTATTAAAACTATACAGGCACTGTATGACAATCCTACTGCTAAGATTAAAATCAATGTATATTTATCTAATAATTTTACCCTAGAAAGGGGCACGGACAGGGTTGTGCATGGTCACCACTACTCTTCGCATTATATCTGGAACCATTATCTCAATACATCAGACAAAATGAAGATATCCAGGGAATTACTATTAAAGAGACAGAGCATAAATTGGCCTGTGACATTTTGATCTATCTAGGGCAACCAACATACTCTTTACCTAAATTGATGCAATCCTTTGAGCAATATGGCCAATTATCAGGATACAAGATCAACATAGATAAAACCCAAGTACTTTCATATAACTATAGCCCACCAAGAGAAATTGAAAGTAGGGCATGGCAAACATTTGGGCATCGTTATGGCAAAATTATCAGAATGCAATTATCAGCCTATATATAAAAAAAAATTAAGGAAGATATAACAAGATGGAACCTAATTCCTTTTCTTGGTCTGAGTTTAAGGACTGAATCCATTAAAATGAATATATTGCGCAGACTATTATATTTCTTTCAGATCCTACCAATAGAGACTAACCAAAATCAACTTAATAAATGGAACAAGAGCTATCAAGATATATATGGCAAGATAAAAGGCCTAGAGTTCGTCTCAAAACTTTGCAATTAACCAAGGAAAAGGGGAGGATGGGGCCTGCCTTCTCTTAGAGATTATTATTTTGCAGCACAGTTGAGAGCTGTGATATGCTGGTGTAACCCATCATATGACGCTCAATGGAAAAACATTGAGGAGAGGATACTTTCCATCCCCATACAGGCAATTTTGGCTGATAACAACCTGCAAAGTTACATAAATACTATTGTGGGTGAAATGGACTCTTAAAATATGGAAAACTATTATAAAAGAACATAAACTAGAGAAAGACATTGCAGTTCTTAAATGGTGTGCATATGACTCAGATTTTACGCTGACTAAACTGGATGCTAGATTTAAGGACTGGACAGCTAAAGGAATAACAGCTAACTGCAATATAATGAAAGAAGGAACACTGTTCAGTTTTGAAATGCTCAAAGAGAAACACTTGTTAGAAAAACAAGACTTTTATCGGTATTTACAGATGCGACAGTATGTTAATAGGATGGTTAAAAATGTAACCAAGGCAAGTACATGTCTAATAGAGTTACTTAGAAAAGGATATAATTCTGATAATGGTAGTTGAATCATTTCAAGCATGTACAAGGGTTTGTCAAATCTTAAAACACATTTGACTTCATACATTAAAACAAAATGGGAGAAGGAAGAAGGGATAATTATATCTGAGGAAGAACAGACAATAATATGGAGATATCAAAGGAAGTGTACCAGTTCACGGAAATGGAGGAAGTTCAGGTGGAAAAATTTGATAAGATATTTTATTACACCCTCTCAGAAATCCCGCTATGATAGTAACATCCCTGTTTGCTGGAGAAGTTGTGGAAATCAAAATGCAAACCATTCTGGGAATACCCTGTTATCAAAGACTATTGGAGTAGGATACATAATGCCCTACAAGAAATCTTTAAATGTGAAATACCCTTAGAGAGTAAGACCATATATTTTGGGTATATACCTCAAGAATGGTTGAAAAAGATAAATATTTAATGAATATACTGCTGGTGGCTGATTAAAAGGCCCTTACCAGGAAATGGTTATCACAGGAGAGCCCAACTTTAAATGTATGGATGGAAATTACAATGGACATTTACAAAATGGATAAGATAACAACATCTGTTAATCATAAGTTGGAACAATTTGATTCATACTGGGAAAAATTATTTATCTACATAACACCTCATAGGCCTGATTTTATTCTCACAAGTCAATGAATATGTTGTAAAAAAAAAAGATCACTCCCTACTTTGTACATAGTTTTCTTATTTCGATTGTTCTTTCTCTCCTCACCTTTCTATGAGTGAATACCTCAGATAATTTTAATGTGGAGATTTGTGACAAATATGATTATATGATATATATGTACAGTATCTGAAATATATCTTTATGGAAATGTTTGTTTGATGATAAACTTCAATAAAAAATAAATTACAAAAATAAACTACTTTGATAGCTGGAAGTATCTCCTTCTTGGTAGGGAGGTGCGACCCACTGCACAAATACTGGGTATTGGCAGTGAAATGCTGTGGTGAACTACATATACCTGTCTGGACACGCCCCTCTGCTGACTGCTCCTGTGGCTCCTCCCACAGACCCCTGTATAAAGGCGATTGGAGGCACGGCTCCTCCCTCAGTCTCCAGGATGTTGTATGGGGATCTCTTGCTGCTGACTGCTCTCTTCCAGCGAATAAAAGCCTATATCTCGCCTCATGTCTCCGAGAGTTATTGATGGTGCATCAGATGCACCATGGCAACTACACAGGGAAGTAATCTAACCTCTGAAGAGTAGCTGCAGCTATCTATATTGTATAGGGCTTAAGACCCGTGAGTTCAGATCTTCATGGATGGCAAACCTAATACTATCACAATAGTCGTCTGCCAACACCATTGTTACTTCTATTGATTAGGTGTTTTTCTTTTCTTCTGAATGTACTTACAGATTTTAAACTGATTTTGATCTGCAATGTTCAGAATTGAGCATGTGCTCTTCTGGTCTGGTAAAGCTACCACCCTTCTATAACCAAAACATTGATTTTGTGTTTCAAATATGACAGTGTCCAGGATGACCTTGATTTTAGAAAGCAATTAATATCAATTATACCTGATAGGTTTATTGATAGTCATTTACAAAAACAAATTATTGAAGGCTGTTCAAATAAGAACAAAGTTTAGAAAGAATTAAGGATTGGTACACAAATACACTCTTCCTTTGCAGACCTTCTGTTTAATTAAAAAGCTGTGTGCTTCTCTTACAGAGCATTGCCAGCAGGTGACCAACTTCTATATGACTGACTTAAGAAATATCTCACCAGAGGCAAAGAATAGAAATCATTTTAAAGGTCATTTCTTCAAGAAAAATAACATGTTCATCATAGAACAAAACAGAGAAAATCTGCAGATCCTGGAAATCCAAACAACACACACAAAACACTGGAGGAACTCAGCAGGCCAGGCAGCAAGATTCCTGGTTTAAATTCAGGGGTATCAAGAGGCCAGAAAGACAGGCGCACATATTTTGGAGTGATGGAGAGGGCAGGAAATGGGCAGGACAATGTGTGAAACTGACGGAAACAACACCGATTGGGGTTGGAAGTGCCCACAGAGGACCCCTCGGAGGAAGCATGGGTGTAGATCAGGGTTACAAGTGCGTTTAAGGAACGGGGGTTTTAAACTCCCTATACTGACTGTCTTGCTGGCGAACGTGCAGTCTCTGGTGAATAAAATCGATAATCTCAGAGCCAGGGTGCTGAAACAGGGACATTAGGACCACGTGTGTCCTTTGTTTCATGGAATCACTAAGCAACTACCATCAACGATCACTTGCAGTACCAGAGGTAACAACACACTGGACCGTTGCTACACCACTATCAAGAATGCCTACCCTGCTATTCCACGCCCTCACTTCGGGAAGTCTGATCACCTGGCTGTACTTCTACTCCCTGAGTACAGGCAGAGACTGATGTCTGCAGCACCAGCAGTGAGGACCAAGAAGGTTGACAAGGGAAGCACAGGAGTGCCTACAGGACTGCTTTGAATCGGTGGACTGGACTGTATTCAGTGACTCATCTTTGAATCTGGATGAGTATGCTGCAGTTGTTACCAACTTCATTAAAACCTGTGTGGATGAGTGTGTGCCCACAAAGATTTACTGTACATTCCCAAACCAAAAGCTGTGGATGAACCAGGAGGTACATCGTCTGCTGAAGGCTAGATCTGTGACATTCAAGTCTGGCGACCCAGGCCGGTACCAGAAAACCAGGTATGATTTACGGAGGGCTATTTTAAGGGTGAAGAGACAATTTTGAACGAGGTTTTTGAGGTGACGTTGGATGCACGGCAACTCTGGCGGGATCTGCAAGACATTACTTCCTACAAAGCAAAACCCAATAGCATGAATGGCAGCGGTGTTTCACTACCAGATGAACTCAACGCCTTCTATGCACAGTTGAAAGGAGAACACAACTACAGCTGTGAAGATCCCTGCTCACCTGATGACCCTGTGATCTCTGTCTCAGAGGCCGATGTTAGGCTGTCTTTAAAGAGAGTGAACCCTCGCAAGGCAGAAGGTCCAGATGGAATACCTGGTAAGGCTCTGAAAACCTGTGCCAGCCAACTAGTGGGAGTATTCAAGGACATTTTCAACCTCTCACTACTAAGGGCAGAAGTTCCCACATGCTTCAAAAAGGCAACAATTATAGCAGTACCAAAGAAGAATAATGTGAGCTGCCTTAATGACTATCGCCCGGTAGCACTCACATCGACAGTGATGAAATGCTTTGAGAGGCTGGTCATGACTAGACTGAACTCCTGCCTCAGCAAGGACCTGGACCCATTGCAATTTGCCTATCGCCACAATAGGTCAACGGCTGATGCAATCTCAATGGCTCTCCACACGGCTTTAGACCACCTGGGCAACACAAACACCTACGTCAGGATGCTGTTCATCAACTATAGCTCAGCATTTAATACCATCATTCCCACAATCCTGATCGAGAAGTTACAGAACCTGGGCCTCCGTACCTCCCTCTGCAATTGGATCCTCGACTTCCTAACCAGAAGACCACAATCTGTGCAGATTGGTGATAACATATCCTCCTTGCTGACTATCAGCACTGGTGCATCTCAGGGGTGTGTGCTTAGCCTACTGCTCTACTCTCTATATATACATGACTGTGTGGCTAGACATAGCTCAAATACCATCTATATTATTTTGCTGAGGTTACACCTGGTAGAATCTCAGGTGGTGATGAGAGGGCATACAGGAATGAGACAATCTAGCTAGTAGAGTGGTGCCACAGCAACAACCTGGCACTCAACGTCAGTAAGACAAAAGAGCTGATTGTGGACATCAGGAAGGGTAAGACGAAGGAACACATACCAATCCTCATAGAGGGATCAGAAGTGAAGAGAGTGAGCAGTTTCAAGTTCCTGGGTGTCAAGATCTCTGAGGATCTAACCTGGTCCCAACATGTTGATGTAGTCATAAAGAAGGCAAGACAGTGGCTATACTTGATTAGGAATTTGAAGAGATTTGGCCTCTCAACAAATACACTCAAATACTTCTATAGTTGTACCGTGGAAAGCATTCTGACAGGCTGCATCACCCCTCTGCCACCCGATTCCTAAATGGACATTGAATCTTTGGACACCACTCACTTTTTTTTAATATACAGTATTTCTGTTTTTGCACATTTTTAAAATCTATTCAATATATGTAATTGATTTACTTGTTTATTGATTATTTTTTTATTCTCTCTGCTAGATTATGTATTGCATTGAACTGCTGCTGCTAAGTTAATAAATTTCACGTCATGTGCCAGTGATAATAATTCTGATTCTGATTCTGAAAGCAAGGTAAGATTCTGCTTAAGCATGAGCCAGTGTGGGTCAGCAGGTGTAGGTCGTAGATAAACTTGAATTACCACAAGCCTTCCAAAACAAATATTCTATTTAACAGGCATGAGAAAATCTGCTAATGTTGTCAATCCAAGCAATGCGCACAAAATGCTGGAAGAACTGAGCAGGTTAAGCAACATCCATGGAAAGGAGTAACCAGTCAATGTTTTGGGCCAAGGCTTCCATCAGGACTGGCAAAAAGAGAAGTCGGAATAAGAAGGTGGGTGGAGACAAGGATTAAATACAAGGTGGTGGGTGATTGGTGAAACTGGAAGGGGGGAGGGATGGCATGAGGGCTGGAGAAGGGGAATCTGATAGGAGAGGGTAGAAGACCATGGAAGAAGGGAAGGGGGAGGAGCACCAGAGGGAGGTGATGGGCAGGCAAGGAGACAAAGTGAGAGAGGGCAATTACCGGATGTTTGAGAAATCGATGTTCATGCCATCAGGTTGGAAGCTGCCCAGATGGAATATAAGGTGTTGCTCCTCCAACCTAAGTGTGACCTCATTGTAGCAATAGTGGAGGCCATGGACCGACATGTCATAATGGGTGGCCACTGGGAGATCTCATTTTTTCTGGCTGATGGATTGTAGGTGCTTGGCAAATTGGTCTCCCGGTCTATGCTCACTGATATACAGGAGGCCACACCCAGAGCACGGGGTTAAGGTAAATGATCCCAACAGACCCACACATGAAGCATCACCTCACCTGGAAGGGGTGTTTCAGGCCCTGAATGGTAGTGAAGGAGGTTTAGGGGCAGATGTGGTAAGGATAAGTACCAGGAGGGAGATCAGTGGTGAAGGACAAATGGAAAAGGGAATTGTGTAGGGAGCGATCCCTGCAGAAAGTAGGGGAGAGGGGAAGATGGTGGATATGCTTAGTGGTGGAATCCTGCTGGAGGTGTCGGAAGTCATGGAGAATTATGTGCTGGACACAGAGACTAGTGGGGTGTTAGGTGAGGACAAGGGGATCCCTGGTGGGGTTGTAGGAGGATGGGGTGAGGGCAGAGGTGCACGAAATGGAAGAGATGTGGTTGAGAGCGAACTTGATGGTGGAGGAAGGAAAGCTCCTTTCTTTGAAGGAGGACTGCATGTCATTAGTTCTGGAATGAAAAGCCTCATCCTGAGAGCAGATACAGTGAAGATGGAGGAACTGAGAGAAGGGGATGACATTTTTACAAGTGACAGAATAGGAAGAGTTATATTTCAGGTAACTGAAAGAATCAGTAGGTTTCAACAAGTGTATGGGACATTGGAAAAAAGTTGAATTTCCCCATGGGGATGAATAAAGTATCTATCTATCTATCTATAAACTGTCTCCAGATATAGAGACCAGGACATCGAGAAAGGGGAGGGAGATGTCAGAAATGGACCAGGTAAATTTGAGGGCAGGGTGGAAGTTGAAGGCAAAGTTGATGAAGTTGATGAGCTGAGCTTGGGTGCAGGGAGCAGCACCAATGCAGTCGTCGATGTAGCATAGGGGAGTGATACCAGTGTAGGCTTGGAAAACGGACTGAAAGCCGACAAAAATGCAGACATACTTGGGACCAATGCGAGTGCCCGTGAGATAAAATCAACCTCAACATGCTTACATCGCTTACTGATTTGTCTTGCCAGTGGCATTGAAACAACAAGGCTTTTTTTAAAATATAGTTCTTATTTGTTTAAACTAACATTGCCAATATTTAATGTTCAGAAGTACTAGGGATTTTTAGTGTCATATTTTGGATAGGCATTTTGAACACAAAACTTCGTTTTTGTTTTTTGTCATCAGGGTCACAGCATTTGTATTAAAAGGAGTGTCCAATTTGCATGATTTGGCATTGACGTGAATGTTGGAAATGTTGTACTAGGGCAGATGATCCTTGAACATTATGCTGTTGCTAGGAAGAAAGAAATACGGGCTGAAATTTTTTGAAATGGTGACATTTTCAATAATTATTTATTTCTTAGTAGGCTTCAGACTATTCTGAGAAACTATTATTAAACACAGACAACAGAGTAAAAATACCTAACATGTTGTAAGGCTCAACTAGAGAAGGAAAGTATCTTTATCCTTTAAGTCATTTACATTACCCAGTGCCTTTTTTCTAATATATCCCTAATTCAATAGATTAAATACAACTTTTTCGGGTAGATGGAGCTCGTCAACATGGGAAGGCAGTCCATCTAAGAGAGAGAAAACTCTGATTTCAAACCTCTGCTGCCTTGCAGTCATACCCACTCATGGGAAAGGCTTCGGGAGTAAACCCTGAGGATAAATACGGAGCTGGAGTCCCTAAGGCAGTCCGACATTGCCTTCAACCTCGTTCTGGCAATTCCTGCGAAAACACTGATGCCAAGCTGTATCAGCCCTTGCCCTTCCCTTGGACAACATTGGAGGCGTGGAGAGGGGAGACTCGCTGCATGGGCAACTGCCATTCTTCCATACAACCCTGCCCAGGCTGCGCCCTGGAGAGGACCTTCCAGGCTCAGATCCATGGTCTCACGAGACTAATGGATGCCAACATCATCAAATACAACTTTCCTACAATTTTCTCTTGGACCTCTTTGGCAATGAGCCAGTTCTGTCCTCATGCATCCAGGTTTCCTTCAGTCTACCATTAGTCAGTGTACCTGCAGCTGTTGTAGATTTGAATCTATTCCCTCCCTGAACCCCACTGCCTCTATTCCATTTCCTCCTCATTTGAAAACTTGATGCTGTGCCGTTACTTCTGGTCACTCATCCAAGTATCTCCTTTTGCACCTTAGTGCCAAGTGTTACCCACAAACTCCTGTAAGCAATGTGGGATGCTTCACAACACTCAATAGCTCTGTTTATTGTAGTGAGGTATTCCTTGTGCTGATAACCAAAGGGAAGAAATTCTCAGCTGATGATTATCAGGCCTGGTTGGTAACCTTTTGGCTTATTGCTATGAGACCTTCATAAGATTGTGAAAATGCCTAATAAATTCTCACTCCTACTTTGTTCTGGCATGTGTGAATGTAAGTATATGTGCGTATCAGTCATATGTGAATGTGACTTAAAATTGTCCACCTTTTGGAAAATAAACCACCTCCTGACGAAGGGTCTCGGCCCGAAACATCAACGGCGCTTCTCCCTATAGATGCTGCCTGGCCTGCTGTGTTCCACCAGCATTTTGTGTGTGTTGTTGTTTGAATTTCCAGCATCTACAGATTTCCTCGTGTTTGCACCTCCGCTTTGCCTTGCTTCAGAAATAATTATGAGTTTAGTTATGGAAAAAAATACAGCAAAACTTGAAAACAGACTAACACTGAAACAATTCAAACTTTCAGGGGTGGAAGAATGAGTAGTGATCCTATTATATTGAAAGTGTAGTCAGAAGCCTTCGACCTGGTTACCCAGTTGCATATATTTTTTAAACAAGTCATCATAAACTGCAGGTTGTACAAGGAACTTGTGATCTTGGACAAACATTGTTTACTCTACAGAGAAAGTCATCTGATTCTCTGATTCTGACTGAGTCTGAGAACTGATGAAGGGTCTCACCCCAAAATATCAACTGCTTATTTATTTCCATAGATGCTGTCTGACCTGCTGAGTTCCTCCTGCGTTTTGTCTGTGTTAGTCTGATTCTCAGCTCAGGTCACTCTACTATCAACAGTTCCTCCTTTATTAAGTAATTTCCATGCTCTGACACTTTCTGTCCTTGTGCAACATTAGGAAATACACCAGAAAAAATGCCTTACCTGTGTTGGCCACAATCTATTTAGCCACAGGTCCAATGAATGAATTTTAGTTTTTATCACATTATCAACAAAATAGCCTCAACGTATAGTCTCATATTGAGGTGAAAGGGGAAAATTGAATCAGATTTTATTGCTAATTTTTTTTATATAGTTTCACCTGTGAATTTTTCATTTGAAGAAATAAGTTGGACTTGTTGAAGAATTTGAAACTGTACTCACTATGCATAAGGCTTTCTGCTTCATTCTCTTAAGGCAGCTGCAGTACCAGAGACGGTATGATTTGTTGTATTCCACTGATATTGCAGATACAACTTTTTGAAGATGTTCAACCTAATGCAACCTGTTATCAGAGTCAGGGATTTGCCTGTCCATATTGATGCCTGCTTTGTGTGAAAGTTTAAACAATGGGAAAACTCCTCTCGATGGTATTCAGCATTGCACATGTCGTTCACAACTGATTCAGCCTGCACTTGTTGCTTCGCCTCTCTGAGAAAGGAACCAGGGTCAGACATGCAGTAAAAGAATATACTAATGTATCATTGTGTTGGCAGACAATGTGATAAGATTTTAGTATGGAATAGAATAGGGGGAGCGGAACTTAATCCAAATTCTAGAAAAGTGACAAGTCAGCAAATTGAGGAAATGAAAGGCAGAGGCGGTTAGGGAAAGGGTTCCCAACCTGGGGTCCACAGACTCCTCGCTCAATGGTATTGGTCCATGGCATAAAAATGGTTGGGAACCTCTGGTTTAGAGGTTAATACTGCCTTGATATGTTGTGGAGGTGGAAGGAAGGACTTTTGGAAATAATGGTTAAAATTTGGCTGGGTTTTGCAAAAAACCACTAGGATTTCATGGAGATTAGTTCAAGTTGGGTATATGGACAGGAAAGGAATGGAGGGTTATGGGCTGAGTGCAGGTCGATGGGACTAGGTGAGAGTAAGCGTTCAGCACGGACTAGAAGTACGGAGATGGCCTGTTTCTGTGCTGTAATTGTTATATGGTTATGGACTTGCAGGAGTGAGGTAGATCAACTGGCTGAGTGGTGATGCAAAAACAACCTCACTCTCAACGTCAGCAAGACCAAGGAACTGATTGTAGACTTCAGGATAAAGAAGGTGGGAGAACACACACCAATCCTCAAAGTGGTCGGCAGTGGAAAGGGTGAGCAGCTTAAAGTTCCTGGGCATCAACATCTGAGAGGATCTATCCTGGGCCCAACACATTGATGCAATCATGAAGAAGGCACAGCAGCAGCTCGACTTTGTGACGAGCTTGAGATTTGATATGTCATCAAAGGTGCTTATAAATTTCAATTAAAGGCAGACAAAATTGGAAGGGGTGAATACAGGACTGAAGATGTTATATTTGAATGTACGCAATATATGGAATAAAGTAAATGAACTCGTTGCACAGTTACAGATTATTATGTACGACGTGGGCATCACTGAATCATGGCTGAAAAAAGATTATAGCCTGGAGCTTAACATCTAAGAACACACATTGTATCAAAAGGACAGGCAGGCTGGCAGAGGGATGGCATGGGTTTGGTGGTAACAAATGAAATCTTATCATTAGAAAGAGGTGACATAGGATTGGAAGGTGTTAAATCATTGTGGGTAGAGCTAAGAAACTACAAGGGCAAATACCCTGATGGGAGTTGTATACAGAGCCCCAAACAGTAATAAAGATGTGGTCTACAGATTACAATGGGAGATTGAAAATGCATGTCAAAAGGGCAATGTTAAGATAGTCATGGGGATATCAATATGCAAGTAGACAGGGAAAATCAGATTGGTCCTGGATCCCAAGAGAGGGAGTTTCTAGAATGACTACTAGATGGATTTTTAGAGCAGCTCGTGGTTAAACCCACTAGGGGATCAGCTACCCTGAACTGGGTGTGGTGCAATGAACTTAAATTGATTAGAGAGCTTAAGGTAAAGGAACCCTTAAGAGTCAGTTATCGTGATATGATAGAATTCACTCTGCAAGTTGAGAAAGAGAAGCTAAAGTCAGACATATAAGTATTATAGTAAAGGGAATTACAGAGGCACAAGAAAGGAGATGGCCAAAATTGATTAGAAAAGATAATGGGCAGGGATGACAGCAGAGTAGCAATGACTGGAATTTCTGGGAGCAAGAGGACCACAACCACGTCATGGTTTGAAGGCTTGTATGCCTCAATGAACCCAGAGAGCTATGCTAGCTGGCGTTAGGGCTTTATGTTGTAGCTCTTGATAAGGTCACCCATGCCAAACAGTCAAAAGGTAAAGGTCAGACTAGGGGTGATCCACCGATCCTCCAGGTTCGGAGGCTCAGCTCAGGGCTAACAACCCTGACTGGTCAAACAAAACTGTTATGGATACAGCAATGAAGAACCCTACATCTGTATGCAACAGTATTCCTGAGTCTCCACCTGGGGCTTGAATGACTGACATTAAACTGGGAGGAAGCTACTGACACAAAGAAGGAAGTTGTGAACGCGACCAGAGATACAGGACCTTCATTGCTGCCCTACATGCTAGCAATGTAACAAGGAAAAGAAAGAAGTGTCCTAAAGGCAGGGTGACACAAATATGACTGACAAGAGAAGTCAAAGCCAACATAAAAGCCAAAGAGAGGGCATATAATAGAGCAAAAATTAGTGGGAAGTTAGAGGATTGGGAAGCTTTTAAAATCCAACAGAAGGCAACTTAAAAAGACAAACATAAGAAAAAGATTGATTACAAAGTTAAGCTAGCCAATAGTATTAGAGAGGATACCAGAAGTTTCTTCAGTAATATAAAGTGTAAAAGAGAAGTGAGAGTAGATATTGGACTTCTGGAGATTGATGCTGGAGAGGTAGTAATGGGGGACAAGGAAATGGCAGATGAACTGAGTATTTTGCATCAGTCTTCACTGTGGAATATACTAGCAGAATAGTGGAAATTTGGGAGTGCCAGATGGCAGAGGTGTGTGGTTGCCATTGCTAGGGTGAAAGTTCTTATGAAACTGAAAGGTCTAAAGTCATCTGGACCAGTTGGTATACACCCCCAGGGTTCTGAAAGAGGTGGCTGAAGAGATTGTGGAGGCATTAGTAATGATCTTTCAAGAATCAATAGACTCTGGCATGGTTCCAGAGGACTGAAAAACTGCAAATGTCACTCTCTTATTCAAGAAAGGAGGGAGGCAGGAGAAAGGAAATTATAGGCCAATTAGTCTGTGGTTGGGAAGATGTTGGAGTCAATTGTTAAAGATGTGGTTTCGGGGTACTTGGACGCACATGATAATGGTTTGCTTAAGGAAAAATCTTGCCTGACAAATCTGTTGGAATTCATTGAAGAAATAATAAGCAGGATAGACAAAGGAGAACTGGTGGAAGTTATGTACTTGGATTTTCAGAAGGCCTTTGACAAGGTGCCACACATGAGGTTGCTTAACAAGTTAAGAACTCATGGATAAAGCAGTTGCTGATTGGTAGGAGGCAAAGAGTGGGAACAAAACCTCTTCTGGTTAGCTTCCGGTTACTAGTGGGTTACACAGGGGTCTGTGTTAGGATCACTTCTTTTTACGTTATGTGTCAATGACTTGGATGATAGAATTGATGTTTGCGGATGATACGGAAATAGGTGGAGGGGCAAGTAGTTTTTATTTTTAAACTTTATTAATTTTAATTTTATTTTATTGAGATACAGTGTGGAATAGGCCGTTTGAGCCACGCTGCCCAAAAATCCCCCAATTTAACCCGAGCCTAATCACAGGATAATATACAATGACCAAGTAACCTTGCAACCAGTACGTCTTTGGTCAGTGGGAGGAATTTGAAACAGATGGTAGAAACCCACGCGGTCACAGGGAGAAAGTAGAAACTCCTTACTGGTAGTGTCAGAAATTGAACCCTGATTGCCTGTACTTAAAGCGATGTGCCAACCATTATGCTTCTGTTCTACCCCAGTGAGGAAGTAGAGAGGCTACACAGGGATTTAGACAGATTAGGCGAATGGTCAAGGAAGTGGCAGATGGAATACAGTGTCAAGAAATGTATTGCCGGGCACTTTGGGAGAAGAAATAAAAGTGTAGATTATTTTGTAAATGGAGAGAAAATTTGAAAATCTGAGGAGTAAAGGGACTTGGGAGTTCTCATTGCAGGACTGTTTAAAGGTTAATTTGCTCATTGAGTCAGTGGTGTAGAAGGCCAATGCCATGTCAGCATTCATTTCAAGAGGACTAGAATATAAAAGCGAGGATGTAATGTCGAGGCTTTATAAAGCACTGGTGAGGCCTCACTTGGAGCATTGTGAGCAGTTTTAGGCCCCTTACCTAAGACATGATGTGCTGACTTTGGAGAGGGTTCAAAGAAGGTTCATGAAGTGATTCTGGAATCGAAAGGCTTGTCCTATGAGGAGTGTTTGATGGCTCTTGGCCAGTACTCCCCAGAGTTCAAAAAGTATGGGGGTGACCTAATTGAAACCAATCGAATGGTGAAAGGTCTTGATAGCGTGGATGTGGAGGGGTGTTTCCTATGATGGGAGAGTCTAAAACCAGAGGACACACCATCAGAATAGAGAGATGTCCTTTTAGAATGGAGATGTGGAGGAATATTTTTAACCAGAGTGTGGTGAATCTGTAGAATTTGTTGCCACAGGTTGGTATGGAGGCCGAGCGCTTTGTAATATTTAAGGCAGAGATTGATAGATTCTTGATTAGTCAGGGCATAAAGGGATCTGGGGAAAAGAAAGAGATTGGGGCTGAGAGGGAAAATGGATCAGCAATGGTGAAATGGCAGAGCAGATTCAAATGGTCAAATGGCCTAAATCTGCTCCTATATCTTATGGTCTCATAGATATACAATGGAGACTAGTATGACTGGTTGCATCGCAGCCTAGGACGGAGATTCCAGTGCAGGATTGTAAGAGGCTGCAGAGGGTTATAGACTTCGCCATCTCAATCACAAGCACAACCCTCCCCATCATCAAGAACATCTTCAAGTGGCAGCACCTTAAGAAGGGGACACATTATTAAGTACCCTTATGAGCTGGGATATGCCTTCTTCTCATTACTAACATTTGGGGGGTGAGGGAGGTATAGGAGCCTGAAGATTCACATTCAATTATTTAGAAACAGCTTATTTCTCTCTGCCATCATATTTCTGAAAGGTCCAAAAACACTAAAACATTATTCCTTTTTTTTTGCAGTTTTTTATTTATTTTTTGGTAATTTGTTTTTCTTTTGTATCTTGCACTGTACTGCTATTCCAAAACAACAAACCACATCATATATCAGATATAATAAATATGAGTCTGAAGTTAAAAGGCATGGAATCAGTAAGAATATGTTTTAGGAGCAGGGACCAGATAGTTCAATAATCTTGAAGTTAACCTGGACTAAGCTGATGGACGTCGAGCCTGATCTTATTATACCTCTCCTTGGACAACCCGTGCTTTGGTATATTTTTCCCCAAGAGCTATTACACAGATGAGAAACAAGAACAAAGGATAGATCCAAAAAGAAAGGGGACCACTGTGAGAGATGTTCTGGACAAAAACACATGAGAGCTACACCAATATATAATGAACATTTGAGGAAACTAAACATTTATCAATTGTTACCAAAAGGTTCGGAAGGTTAAGGATCAATGCTGCAGTTGCAGTATTATCAGTATCTGATTTGTAAATTTTAGTTTAATGTACAGAAATTTCTAAATTTGACATTTAATTAAAAGACACTTGGAATTCAGTGTCATACGGAACAAATCTAGTATATTGCATTCATCACTCTTGCCAGTGTTTTATATTGCAGCCTATAAAGTATTTTATTAATATTTTATCATTTATAATCTGCTGTACCAAGCAGGACATGGCCAACAATTCCTAGGGGAAAGGTTGGTAACTCTATCAGCAGAAAGAAGTAGTGAAGGAGAAATACAAGTCGGCTAGAGGAACTCAGTGGAGTTGAGCAGCATCTATGAGTGGACTGGGCCAGGGGAAGGAACTATTGATGTTTTGGGTCAAACAAATCCTCAAGCAGCTTGTCTGTTGCTCCAGATTCTGGTTTCTGCAGTCACTTGCAAGTTCTGTGTATTTTGCCATGCCAGGTAACCTCACCTCCATTTAGAGAAGTTAGCCCAGGGCTGTAAATCGGTCTCGCAACGGGTCAATGTTAGATCTAAATGGTTGAAGAGCTGCTGGTGAAGAACAACATTAATAAAATGGAGAAGTTCCATCATTGGTACAATCCTTATCTTCATGATTTATACAAACTAGGTTTGCACATCAGTGGATCCACAACACCCAGTAACAGTCAAGTACGGATTACGACGATGGTCAAGGATGCAGGCAAGTTTCACAAGAAAGCCAGGAAACTGGGTGGCAGTTTTGCTTCTTAATTTCTTAAAGGTTACCTTTCTTCCCTGTTGCTTGGGTCAGATTTCCATCTCCCAGGTGCTAGAAGGCAACAGCTACCGTGCAACGAGAAAGTGACGTGGTCTGTAGGGGAACAACGTGTCGCAACAAGTGGTTTCCTGAACTCTTCTGCTTCAGGGCAGAAAGAGATTGACCCGCTGCGAGACCGACTTACAGCCCTGGGCTGAGAACAGGTTTTCCTCCTTTGGAAAATACAGCATTCCCTTCGCCACTTCATCCAGGATATCCATGTTGTACTTGATTCCTCTGGAATGAAGAGCATCACGTACACATAATTTAACATGCTTGTACTCCAGAGGTAAGAAGGGAATGAAGAAGTCGATGAGATTCTCAGCCACAAGGCCACTACGTGCAAAGCCACCTAAAAATGAACACAAGAAGCATGAATTCTTTATTTCTGCCATTGCATATGCCATTAGCAACTTGTTTGAATGCTACTGTTTCATTCATGGAATGAAGAATTTCAAAAACACTGTCTCATTATACCAGTTCCACCATTAACATCCATGACTGCAGTTATGATGCTGACCTTGCCTGATAGTGGGAAGATGCATACAAGTCACTTGCATGATTGTTGGCATTTATTGTCTTAAGCATAATTAAATTATGGTATTGTTGCTGATGAGTAGTTAGTGTTTGTATTTATTTCTACTCTTAAGTTGACTGTGAAAGCATCAAACAAAACCACTTTTGTTGTCTAAAATATGCCCTCGTGGCCTTTTCCATCTCTTCACCAGATTTCCATCTAAAAATCTTTCTTGTTCATTACACCTTCCATTATTCCATTTCATGGTGTTTCTTAGCTATCCCATTGTCCTCTTATTTATCCCACATCTTCCCAACACGGGATACATGCTGCCTTTAGCTAGGCCATGGAACTCAAGGGCAGGGAGGTTCTGACTTAACAAATAGAATGTTAGTTAAGTCACAGCTGGTGTTGTCTACAGTTCTGGGCCATGAAAATGTGACTACGCTGGAGAGATTTGCCAGGATGTTGCTTGAGATGAATTACATGTAGAGACTTGATAGGCTTTCAATGAAGTTGGAAAGGGAAGGGGAATCTGACTGAAGAGTACAAATTTATGAGGAGTGTAGGTAGAGCAGATGGTGAGAAACTCTTCCCCTGTGGCTGAGGCATCTACAATCAGAAGGCAAGGGTTTTGGGTGGGAGACTGAGAGAGAATTTGAATTTTTTTCTACCCAGAGGATGCACTGTCTGAAGTGAAGGTAGAGGCCGAGTCTCCCACAGCGTTTAAGTTCTTTTTTAGAGGAATTCTTGAAATACTATAGCACAGAAAGCTGCAAGGTTCATGCTAGCCAACCATTACTCGGAAAGTGCAAGTAAAATAGATTGGCGTTTGTTGATTAGCATGAATACAGTGGGCCGAAAGGACCCCATTCCTAACTGTGTGCTTCTAATGTGAATTACCTTTTGACGTTGCAACCTCTCTTCGGATCTGATATTCCAAGTCTTCCATCGTAATCTCCTCTCGATCTCGTCCTGCTCGCCAGTTTTCTAATACCACCCTGCTTATAGACCTTCCTCCGATATTACTAGAGTGGAGAAATGTTTTTAGGGAATTAGTATTGGATACAACTAAACAAAAAGTTGGTATCAGGAATTCACCTTGCTTGTACATTAATTCAGCAACAAGATACTAGCCCAGCAGAAATGTGGAATCGAATCCAAAATTTTATGAAAGTTCTTTATATTTTCATTTTATTTATAATTGGTTTGACATTAAATATTCAATAAATGGGAAAAGGCAAAAATGTTCAAGAAAGTTTTAAGCCATTTGGAACATTTAATTTGCCCATCTTTCTATCAGTTATAAATTAGCTTCAGTTTCATAATAGTATTCACTTCTGGGTTTTGCATTTGTAACCATGGTGGATAATAACTTTCAGAAAATGAATAGTAGAATAAGATCAGCACTTCCCTTCAAGTTCAACATCACAAACAGCACCCCACTAAATGTTCACAAATTCAAATATCTTGAATAATCCAGTCCTCAAAATTAGAGGACCGTAAAGATTCACAATGATAGTGCAGGAATTTCTCCACCTCTGAGGCAAATATTTCCTCCCTGAAACCTTCAATCCACTTTTTACCCTGACACCAGTATCCAAAGCCTCTGGCCAGGATTTATGGGATTTACTGTAATGCCTTTCAGATTCTCTGGTTGGTGTACGTGCCTGTGGAATGCCTGTTCAATATAGCAAGAATGATGTATCTTCACACTGCTCAGAGTCCATCCTGTGTCAATAAATGGCCAAAGGTTTCCACTTGTGTCTGACTATTACATTGATTTCAATTCTGCAGACTTGCACTTAAAAGTCAATAACCCATCACTTCAGTTTATGAATTGTAAACTTTACTGTATTCTAAACTCATGTACTTGAGCAATGTCTGGATAGAAAATTAACCTAGATCTTCTGTTCCAAAATAAAAAAAATTTTTTTCCGACAAGACAAACTCAGTTGCCTGGCAAGCTGCCTTTAGGACCCCTGTACAGTTGCACAATGTGATGTGGTAAGAGCTGAAGGTATTTTTCCTTATTCGTAAATGCTCTGGCAGACAAGTATAAAATCCAGGACTTGACAGTCTAGTCAGCAGTAGCTGATTTCTCCAAATACATTTGCTGGAGTTCTACTTTGATCCGGCAGTAGAAATAGATCCTAGGTTCTGATTCTGGTGTGCTGGGACCTCCAAGACCGTCCTCTCCCTCCAGTTCCCTACCACAGCCCCATTCTTTGCCACTGCAAAGCGGCTGGTCATTTTCCTCAAAGCTTCCTCTATATCTGTGTTCTGACCCTTTGTGCTTTTCTAAGATTCCTTCCAGGATTAATTTGACCATGTCACTGAATGTTGACAGATTGTAGAAACCCCAGGATGAAAGCAGAAAGCCATTTTCACTTTTACTAGGATTTATACAGCTTTCTCATCAAAACGATGATAGATAGCTGGCCAAAACAACATTTGCTATCAATATTCACAAGTGTGCCGTTACCTTCTGTCTGTATGCTAACACAATCATGTGTTAATGGTATTCCAATATCACTCAACAATACTACTTTGTTGCCTGACCACCTTTGCACCTTTATTAATGATAACCACAACTATTCTTGGTTCAGCTACCACATGACAAAGACTTTCCTCTTTGGTTTGTATCTGTAGCTCATGTCTCAATGGCCATTTAGAACATAAGAGCATTAGAAATAGGAGCAGGAGCAGGCCATCTAACCCATTGAGCCTGCTCTGCCTTTCAATAAGATCATGGCTCATCTGGTCATGGACTCATCTCCACCTACCTGCCTTTTCCTCATAATCCTTAATTCCACTACTATGCAAAAGTCTATCCAAACTTGTCTGAAATATATTTACTGAGGTAGCCTCCACTGCTTCTTTAGCAGTGAATTCCACAGATTCACCACACTCTGGGACAAGCAGTTCCTCCTCATCTCTACCATAAATCTACTCCCTCAAATCTTGAGGCTATGTCCCCTAGTTCTATTGTCACCTGCCAGTGGAAACAATTTCCCTGCCTCTATCTTATCTATTCCTTTCATAATTTAATATAATCCTATAAGATCTCCTCTCATTCTTCTGAATTCCAGTGAGTACAGTCCCAGGCGACTCAAACTCTCCTCAGAGTCTAACCCCCTCATCTCTGGAATCAACCTGGTGAACCTCCTCTGCACTGCTTCTAAAGTCAGTGTAGCCTTCCTCAAGTAAGGAAACCAGAACTGCACACAGTACTCCAGGTGAGGCCTCACCAGTACCCTGTGTAGTTGCAGAATAACCTCCCTACTCTTGAGTTCAATTCCTCTAGCAATGAAGGTCAACATTCCATTTGTCTTCTTGATAGCCTGCTGCACCTGCAAACCAACCTTTTGTGATTCACGCACAAGCATTTGCTTTCCAGTATGCTAAGCGCTGATCTTGGCTTTACACCTCCAATGCAATAATGCCTTCAGCCCCTACTTTGATGCCATCCTTCCTTTCTTAACTTTTCCAACCTCAGAAGCTCCCGTTTCATTAACTTAATCTCTATCTTAGCTGTTTGCCTCACACTCCTTAACCTCATCGCTTGCCTGAACTCTTCAACTCCTACATTGCTGGCCTTTGTTTTGATGACTCTCTCGACGACCTTAAGTACCGCACAAAGACTGAAGTTGTCCAACTCATTTGAACTCTGCACCTCCCTCCAAGCTCTTTGGTTAATGGCTGAACATTTGTCCTGTGTTTCTTGCCTGTATTCCTAAACCTGCCTATCTCGTCACTAGGGAATTTAACCCTTTGGCTGCATTTTCATACACTCATTCTCTTGCAGCTGCATGTTGGTTTTCTTCCTTTCCCACTACGCTCTGATGGGTTGCGTGCAACAGTTTGCACGGTTTGGATATTCAGTCAAATTCCTCACTCTTTAATTTCCCTACAGGAGTCATTGAATTCCTCCCTGCTGCCTCAGCTGAGATCTTCTTTAGTTAGTCGGGAGGAGTTTACGTTATAGTCAGGCAAGACAACGCAAAATCTAATAGATGTGCAACTACTTCAGGACACGACATTCTACTGGATGTCTCTAGAGAGAATGGGTCATAACTCAGGTTATCTGGGCAACACACACTATCAGTTACAATGACATTGATCGGTGTAGTTCCACATCTACAGATTTTTAAATAACGTTGTGACATTGAAACTTTACTATTTGATCTTTGTGCAACATTTACCAATCATGAGTTTGATTTGAGTTGGCAGTTACCACCTGTCAAGGCTGATAGCTATTCAGAGATACTGATTTGTGCAATTTTGAGGTCATTTGCTTTGATTCTGTTTACTGTAAAAAGTATGAAACGAGGAATTGTCTAAATAATACTGTAGCTGAAAGCCTTTTCCCTAAATCCAACAGAACATGGAATACAGTCATTCAGTTACAGTATAGCACGTTAAACATGTAGACACTCAGAGCCACAGAGCTACAGTACGTTCATCTGCTTAAAAGTTACCTGGAATTACCTTGCAACCAGCTCAGGTTATATTAACCTTTACACATAACACACCTGTGACCATTCCCCTCAAAAATAAGCAAACCACTTTGGATACTTTTTTGGGGGATGATCTCCCAGGGGACGCCATGGCAACTGGGTTACAGGCATTGAGCATGGGTCCGTGGTGCAGAAGGGAAAGAGAGAGAAGAAGAGAGAGGTAGTGATAGGAGACTTAACAGTGAGGGGAACAGACAGGAGATTCTGTGGACATGAACAGGACACCTGGATAGTATGTTGCCTCCCAGGTGCCAGGGTCAGGGATGTCTCAGATCACATCCAAAACATTTTGGAGAGGGAGGGAGAGCATCCAAATGTCTTCGTACATGTTGGTACCAATGACATAGGAAGGAAAAGCAAAGAGGTCCTGAAAAGAGAATTTAGAAAGCTAGGTAGAAAGCTAAGAAGCAGGACCTCCAGGGTGGTAATTTCTGGATTGCTGCCTGTGCCACATACCAGTGAGGGTAAAAACAGGATGATATGGCAGATAAATGCGTTGCTGAGAAACTGGTGCAGGGGTCTGGGCTTCAGGTTCTTGGATCATTGGGATCTCTTCTGGGGGAGATATGACCTGTTCGAAAGTGACGACTTGCACCTGAGCCTGAGGGGGATGAATATTCTCATGGGCAGGTTTGTTAGAGCTGTTGGGGAGCATTTAAACTAGTTTGTCAGGGGGTGGGAACCGGAGTGAGGGGACTCAGAGTAGGATGGATGGTAAAAAAGTAAAGAAAGCATGCAGTCAGACTGTCAGGAAGGGCAGGCAGGTGATGGGACATAGTTGCAGCCAACAGGGTGAGTATCAGTACATTAGGGATGCAGAATCAAAAAAGGCAGCAAATACAACTCAAGGTGTTGTATCTCAGTATGTGTAGTATAAGAAATAAGGTGGATGATCTTGTTGCACTATTACAAATTGCCAGGTATGATGTTGTGGCCATCACTGAATCGTGGCTGAAGGATGGTTGTAGTTGGGAGCTGAATGTCCAAGGTTACACGTTATATCAGAAGGATAGGAAGGTAGGCAGAGGGGGAGGCATGGTAAAGAATGGCATCAAATCAGTAGAAAGATGTGACATTGGATCAGAAGATACTGAATCCTTGTGGGTTGAGTTAAGAAACTGCAAGGGTAAGAGGACCCTGGTGGCAGTTATATACAGGCCTCCCAGCAGTGGCTGGGATGTGGCCCACAGATTACAACAGGAAGTAGAAAAGACGACTCAAAAGGGCAATGTTATGGTAGTCATGGGAGATTTTAACATGCAGATCAATTGGGAAAATTAGGTTGGTAATGGATCTCTAGAGTGAGTTTGTTGAATGCCTAAGAGATAGTGCTTTAGAGCAGTTTGTTGTTGAGCCTACTAGGGACCAGCTATCCTGGATTGGGTGTTATGTAAAGAACTGGAGGCGATTAGGGAGCTTAAGGTAAAAGAACCCTTAGGAACTAATGATCACAATATGATTGGGTTCAATTTGAAATTCAATAGGGAGAAAGTAAAGGGACCACTTATTTTTAGGCTGTGTATAAATGATTTAGATGATGAAATAAATGGCATTGTTGCCAAGTTTGCAAATGATATGAAGATTGGTGGAGGGGCAGGTAGTGTTGAGGAAACAGGTAGGATGCAGAAGGGCTTAGATAGATTAGGAGAATGGGCAAGAAAGTGGTAAATAATATACAATGTTGGAAAGTGCATGGTCATGCACTTTGGTAGTAGAAATAATAATAGTATGGACTATTTTCTAAACGGGGAGAGAATCCAAAAATCTGAGATGCAAAGGGACTTGGGGGTCCTTGTGCAGAACACTCTGAAGGTTAACCTGCAGGTTGAGTCAGTGGTGAGGAAGGCAAATACAATATTAGCATTTATTTCAAGAGGTCTAGAGTATAAAAGCAGGGATGTAATGCTGAGGCTTTATAAGGCAATGGTGAGACCTCACCTTGAGTATAGTGAACAGTTTTGGGCTCCTCATCTTAGAAGAGATGAGCTGGCATTGGAAATGGTCCAGAGGAGGTTCACAAGGATGATTCCAGGAATGAAAGGGTTATCATACGCAGAACGTTTGATGGCTCTGGGTCTGTACTCACTGGAATTTAGAAGGATGAGGGGGGATCTCACAAAAACATTTTGAATGTTGAAAGGCCTAGGCAGAGTAGATGTGGAAAGGACATTTCCCATGGTGGGAGAGTCTAAGACAAGAGGGCACAGCTCAGGATAGAGGGGCGTCCACTCAAAACAAAGAAGCGGAGAAATTTCTTTAGCCAGAGGGTAGTGAATTTGTAGAAATTTGTTGCCATATGCAGTTGTGGAGGCCAGGCCATTGGATGTATTTAAGTCAGAGATTAATAGGTTCTTGATTGGACATGGCTTCAAAAGTTACAGGGAGAAGGCTGGGAAATGGGGTTGAGGAGGAGAAAACAAAGGATCAGCCATTATTAAATGGTGGAACAGAGTTGATGGGCCAAATGGCCTAATTCTGCTCCATGTCTTATGGTCTAACTGTAACTGTAGAGTATATTAATCTTAACATGGAGAGGCTGAAGTCAGCCAGGAATAACAGACTAAATGCATATGCTAGAGAAAAAATCTAAACTTTAAATATATTAAAAATAATATTTATCAGAACTAAGATTATTGTCACTTCGCTCACATGCAGATAGCTCATGCTGATATCCCACTGGAAGCATATCCGTAAAGCTACCAAATACACTTGAAGAAAGCAGATCAACATGCCACCAGTAGATCTAGAATCTGTAAAGGTCTCCCTTAGACCTGGTTAGCACAGCAGAGCAGTTCTGATTTTGACAGTTACATTTTTGGTGCCAATTGAACTTGCAGTTGTCTTCAAAATTGTTTTGTAAGGCTTAAGCTCCAATAGCAGGGTCCAATAGTCCTGCGTCCTGCCTTTTTAAAGTTCCATGACTATTTGAAATTACCTTAAGAAAATAAACATAGACTTTCTGAAGTCCACTCCATTCACGTGGTCATGGTGGTCAAGGTAAGGCTTGATGACATCAATAAGGCCTTGGTGCAGATTTTCTGCCTCATCAAAAATGAACAATGATTGTTGGCATTTTTGTACAGCTGTCAGAATGAACTGCTGGAGCTCAGCCTGAAAGAAAAGACAAATAACTGAAAATTCCCACCTTTTATCAATGAGTCTTCCTTCTTTGGAATGTTGCTTACAACATGCACCCTCATGCAGGGTGGAATAATCAGAGTAACTCATCTGAACTCCTGTGAGCCTGTCGGTGTTCAGATTAGGAAATGGGAAAGCTTTTGTCTTTTCCAGTTCTATGAAACTAACGGAGATGGGAGTAGACTCTCACATGGTGGATTGGATAGTGGACTACTTGACAGATAGACCTCAGTATGTGCGGTTGGGAGACTGTAGGTCTGACACGGTGGTCAGCAGCACAGGAGCGCCGCAGGGAACCGTACTCTCTCCGGTCCTGTTCACCCTGTACACATCAGACTTCCAATACAACTCGGAGTCCTGCCATGTGCAGAAGTTCGCTGATGACACGGCCATAGTGGGGTGTGTCAGGAATGGACAGGAGGAGGAGTATAGGAAACTGATACAGGACTTTGTGATATGGTGCAACTCAAACTACCTGCGTCTCAATATCACCAAGACCAAGGAGATGGTGGTGGACTTTAGGAGATCTAGGCCTCATATGGAGCCAGTGATCATTAATGGAGAATGTGTGGAGCAGGTTAAGACCTACAAGTATCTGGGAGTTTAGTTAGACGAGAAGCTAGACTGGACTGCCAACACAGATGCCTTGTGCAGGAAGGCACAGAGTCGACTGTACTTCCTAAGAAGGTTGGCGTCATTCAATGTCTGTAGTGAGATGCTGAAGATGTTCTATAGGTCAGTTGTGGAGAGCGCTCTCTTCTTTGTGGTGGCGTGTTGGGGAGGAAGCATTAAGAAGAGGGACGCCTCACGTCTTAATAAGCTGGTAAGGAAGGCGGGCTCTGTCGTGGGCAAAGTACTGGAGAGTTTAACATCGGTAGCTGAGCGAAGGGCGCTGAGTAGGCTACGGTCAATTATGGATAACTCTGAACATCCTCTACATAGCACCATCCAGAGACAGAGAAGCAGTTTCAGCGACAGGTTACTATCGATGCAATGCTCCTCAGACAGGATGAAGAGGTCAATACTCCCCAATGCCATTAGGCTTTACAATTCAACCGCCAGGACTTAAGAACTTTTTAAAAGCTATTATTAATGCTTTTTGAGATAGTGATTTAGATGCATATCATATTTTTTACTGAGTTAAGTATTGTATGTAATTAGTTTTGCTACAACAAGTGTATGGGACATTGGAAAAAAAGTTGAATTTCCCCATGGGGATGAATAAAGTATCTATCTATCTATCTATCTATCTACCAAAGAGAAAATCCTACCCACGATACCGAAGACAAGAAAGAGCCCGTATCTTTGAGGTTTGGGTGAGATTAAGCAGATAAGCTGCCATACAATGTGTTAGAGGGAGACAGAGAGCCAATCAGCCCTTTCTGAACTGCTTACCTTGTAAAAATCAACCAGGCTGGCGTGTAGAAAGTGGAAGTGAGCAATATAGAAATGCACACATTCGCTTCTTAGTCCATCTCGGTACAGGTTGTCTGCTATCATTTTTGCCACAAAGTTCTTGCCGGTGCCAGACCACCCATGGAAGGAAAGTGCCAGTGCTTTCTCGGGATTTTTGTTTACTCTGAAACCTTTCACTGCTTTCATCACAACCTCCTTGGCCAGATGCTGTCCATGTAATTTTATGTTCAGGTCGTGGCTAAGGCCTAGTGAGAAAACACAAAATCGGACCTTGAGATACCTTTCCACTTCTACTTCAGAGGTGAATCCATTCCTAAGGTGTCTATCTAAATGATGTATTTCTCAAAGCATCATTATTCTGGTAATAGTGAGGTATTTATTTACCACATGAACTCAAAACCTGTAACAAACAAGAAATAGTTTGAAATTCCAGGGTAGATGTACCCCTTAAGAACTTCCAGCTACTTTTTTGCAGGAGCAAAGGAATAAGCCAGCACAGAAACTTCAACTTGGTCAACCCTGTCATCAGAGGGTTGAGCAGAGGTGGCTGAAGTTTCTGGGAATAGTTCACAAGGCGCAGGATAGGTGTGTCCCACAGAAGAAGTACTGTAGTTCTCAAGTGGCAGGGGTAGGCAACCGTGCCTGAGAAGGGAAGTTGAGAACTGCATAAAAGCCAAGGAAAGGACATATATAAGTTAGCAAAAGTGAGTTGGAAGTTGGATAATTGGGAAGTTTTTAAAATGCAACAAAAGGCAACTAAAAAACTATAAGAGAAAAGATGAAATATGAGGGCAAATTAGCCAATAATATAAAACAGATAACTAAACAGTTATATATAAAGAGTAAAAGGGAGGTGACATTTGATATTGGACCACTGGAAAATGATCCTGATGAGGGGACAATGGGGGACAAAGAAGAGTCCCAGACGGTTAATTTACAGGTCGAGTCTGTGATAAAGAAAGTTGGCATTTATTTTCAAGGGAGATAGAATATAAAAGCAAGGAGATAATGCTAAGGCTTTGTAAGACACTGGTCAGGCCACATTTGGAGTATTGTCAACAGTCTTGGGCCCCCTATCTCAGAAAGGATCTGCTGTCATTGGAGAGAGTCCAGAGGAGGCTCATGAGGATGATTCCAGGACTGAAGAGGTTAACATATGAGGAGTGTTTGGCAGCTTTGGGCCTGTACTCACTGGAATTTAGAAGAATGTGTGGGGATCTCATTGAAACAGATTGAATATTGAAAGGACCAGAGAGGGCGGATGTAGAGAGGATGTTTCCTGTGGTGGGGGTATCTGGGAGTAGAGGGCACAGCCTCAAAATTGAGGGGCGACCTTTTAGAACAGAGGTAAGGAGGAATTTTTTAGCTAGAGAGTCGTGAATCTGTGGAACGCTCAGCCAGACTGCAGTGGAGGCCAAGTCCATGGATATATTTAAGGCGGAAGTCGATCGTTTCCTGATCAGTCAGGGCCTCAAAGGATATGGTGAGAGGGCAGGTGTATGGGGTTGAGAGGGATCAGGGATCACCCATGATGAAATGGCAGAGCAGATTCGATGGGTTGAATGGAGTAATTCTCCTCCAACGTCTTATGAGGCATTTTATAAATGACAACTCAGATCAGTGAATTGGTTGGACCATTTGAGATGTATTCTGGATATGCTGGCAACATGAGTGGAAGCAGTGTGGATTTCCAGTTCAACCCAACTGACCTTAGCTCATGCTGTCTGTCTGTAAGACCACTCAGGCTCTCTGTGCAGGTTGTCAACAGGAAACTGTCCCTGTCCCTGACATCACCTCAAAGAAAGGAACAAGCACCACATCATATGAACAAAACAGAATCAAAGCCCATACAACTTACAATTAATAGGGTATTTACTGCTCAGGTTTACTGTGTCGCTCCCTCTATTCATATAAGACTATAAATTAATTCATTTACAAACCTGTAATGTTGTTGATTAGCCGACAGTCTCCTGACTCACAGCATTCGTGTACGTTGCAGTACCAATTCATTATTTCCTGGTAACTATCCTGGATTAAGAAGGACCAGGCCTCCAAAGTGTTTGCTAAAATAGAAGAGAATGTTTTGTAACACGAGTGAATCTGCAGATGCTGGAAATAAGTAAAAACACAAAATTTTATTGACTTAATAATGAGGTATCTTTGACCACCCTTTAAGCCTTTTTTTATTTAATAAAGCTAATACACACACTAAAATAGCGGCCGGTATTTTTTGTGTATCGGTATATCGGCTTTGTTTAATGGTGCAGATTAATTCACTGGTATGAAGTTTTGGAGCATGCATAATCGGATCCTCCTCGGTAAGGCTAATCTTGGCATTAAGCAGGCTGAAGTTGTTAGGAGACCTCCTCGTTAATGGTTGGTGCTTTGCCAGCCTTTCATGGATTCCATATACTAGTTTGTTGTGGGGCAGGAGAAAATTCTGTAACCTGGAGCAGGGTTTGGAGCTGTAGCACATAAGGCTTCCCCAGTTTCCTAGATACATAATTGGAAAGTCTCCAGGTTGTGTTGCTTGAGGGACTGCAGCCTGTTTGCATGAGTACGTTGATGACCTTCCACAGTGTTACCAGCGCATTGCGATGTGAACTTGCACGTGAAGGTTGATGCAAGTGCGTAGAAGTTTGATATAATAGCAATAACTGAAACCGTGATGACCTCAAAGGATCGTGATGAATACAGTATTAAAGGATATACTTTACTTAGGAAAGATAGACAAGATCATAAAGGTGGAGGAGTAGCCATATACATAAGAGAGAATTTAAACATGAAGCTGCTTATGACAGGAGATGAATCGAGACTTAGTGGGCAAGAATTGAAAGCTATAAGGACAAAGGAATAACACCCTGATGTTATAGACCCCCTGATGGTGATTTTAATAAACAATTCTATCAGTGAAACAAATTCCAAGGGTGATGTTATAGTTATAGCTGACTTTAATTACCCAAATATTGAGTGGGAGATCCCAGTGACTAATGGATTACAGGAAGTGAATTCATTGAGTTATAGAATGATTGCTTTCTGACCCAGTATGTTAATGCACCAACAAGAGGGGAGGCCTGTCTAGATTTGATATTCTGTAACAAGCAGCATAGAATTTTGAGTATGGAAGGTGCTGAGCCTTCAGGAATAAGTGACATAACATTGTTAGTCTCAAAGATTTTTTTTTGCGAGAGTAGATCAGTAAAAACCAAAGCCATTAAATTGAATTTCAGAAAGGTAATGTTTGTGCAGATCCGACAAAGACTTCAGAAGGTAAACTGGAAGGAACTGCTTGATGTTGAGTCAGTTGAGGAACAATGCGGTCGATTTAAAGAGGTAATACACACAGGGTAGGAAATGTTCATACCCAAGGTCGGGAGAAGCAATAAAAACCATAGATCAACTACATGAATGAACAAATTATATACATAAAAGATTATTGAAGAAAAGACAGCCATATAAGAAATACAGGAAAAATAAAGTTTTAGGGGGGGCAGGCTGATAACATTCAGGCAGTAGAATCAATACAGTGAGCTCTAAGCAAAATTCAGAAGTGGTCAAATAAATGGCAGGTGAAATTTAATGTCAGTAAATGTAAAATATTACATATAGGAAATAGATATATTAGATATAAATAAACAATGGGGGTGTCTTAATTTAGAAAGTACACTGTATATGAAGAATATAGGTGTCCTGGTAGACACATCACAATCAACATCTAGACAATGCACAGAAGCGATTAGGAAGGCTGATAGAATGTTGGGCTATATAACGCACTCAGTGGAGTTCAAGTCAAGAGATGTTCTCCTTGAGCAGTATAATGCACTTCTGAGGCCACATTTTGAATGATGTGTGCAATTTTGGTCTCCATATTGTGTGGGGGATGTGAGGCACTGAAGACAGCCCAGAGAAGGGCAACTAGACTCATTCCAGGTCTGCAGGTATGAGCTATGAAGAAAGATTGAAAGAATTAAATCTTTTTAGCCTAAGTAGATGTAGAATGAGAGGAGACATGATAGAAGCATTCAAAATCATTAAGGGTGTAAATAACGTGGTTGGCAGCTGCTACTTCAATTAATCCATCATCAAGCACACAGAGTCATAGGTAGAGACTGGTTATGGGAAGATTTCAGACTAACATCAGGAAATACTTCCTTACACAGCGAGTTGTGGACACATGGAACAAACTACCTAGTACTGTAATTGAAAGTAGTACCTTGGAGACTTTCCAATCTAAATTCAATAGTTATTTCAACACACTATGTAAAGAGGAACTTGGCAAGTTTTCCTGGGACGAATGGCACGTTCTTGTTAAAAACTTTCTAATGTTCGAATGTTGGCTTTGTGTATGGTTACCAACATCAAACTGTAATTAAATGGTAAAAAGAAAACTAGAGATACTTAGTTTTAAATAAAAAACTGAACATTATTGCAGGAAAGTATCAGGTCAGGCAGCATCTGTGTTGAAACAGTTAATGCTTCATGTCAATGAGCCTTCACCAATGCTGGTGTCCTCTCTCTCTCTTGCTCTCTAACTCACCACTTATAGAGTACACATTCCAAATTGCTCTAAATTGTTGCTAGTTTTACCTACCACTGTCTTTAGTCAAAGGGAGATTTAAAAATGCAAAAAAAGAGTCTGTTTTGTGGGTCAATTTAAAGTGGATGCTGATAGGTTCTTGATTAGTTAGGGCATCAAAAGTTATGGGGAGAAGGCAGGAGAATGGGGTTGAGAGCGAAAATAAATCAGCCATGATGAAATGGAGGACAATGTATGAAACAGATGCCCTAATTCTGCTCCATGCCTTAAGTTCTTATGGTTATCCATGACTCAGAATAGTTACTTTCTTCAAGCAGTAAGATTGATCAACACCACCCTCCCACCACCATGATTACTCTATTATTTCTTGTCAGTCTCACCTCATGTACAGACACTCCTGTGCCTTGTGGCACTTTATGGACATACAATCTATGTATATAAGCTAAATATATATTTATTGTTTTTTTTAATTACGGCTTTCTTTTCTCTTATTGTGGTTTTTTTGTGCTGCATTGGATCTGGAGTAACAATTATTTTGTTCTCCTTTACACTTTTGTACTGGAAATGACATTAAGCAATCCTGAATCTTGAATGTATTATGGGCTTTGTAGAACAGGCCAGCATATGTTTTGTGGGGAATGACTCTGTTTCAATAGAGTACCTCACATCACAAACTAACCATCTATGGGTACACATCAACTGGACGAGAGTCTAAAGCTCAGTCCGGAAGGGAATGGGTGCACTTAATGAATCCCTATAACAACTGTTATGCATATTTTAATGTATACAACAAACTTATTACAAGGTGTACAAATTGGCTGAAATTTACATTTTCATATAAAATATGAACCAACTAGTGGTTTCACTGTCTTAGAATCCTTTGACATGACATATTTTTCTTAATTTTTGCAGTTATTTCCCAGAGTTTAAAGTAATCCCTTGCAATGGAATAATTTAATAAAATCTTTAATTTACTCCTTGATACACAGTACTTTACCAAACAAACTACCCCGATCTTAACAAATAAGTTTGGAACTCATTTCCATTGTTTCCCATGTGCATCTAACGTATTTCACTCACCGTCCTTCTTTGAAATGTCTGTCAACTGTTTGGTCTCACAGTCTGATTTCCAGATCTGTCCAGGATTAAAGTTAAAGATCTCCGAAAACGTTCCCAATTGTTGCTGGATCATGTTTCCATTCACCCTTTGCAACCACCAACAGAACAATGGCAGCCATTGGATATTCATTAGGGAAGTGGTAGGAGCTGTACAGTGGTGATTGGGAGGGGGATTAGGGATGAGAAAGGAGCAGCAGAAAACGTTCACTGCCTAAACTTTTCATTCCTGGTTAATATTTACCTTTACTTCACTTTAATCACGTGGACTGCCTCAATTGGGTTGGTGACCTTAACAAGCCAGGCTATTTTCCAACTATTGCTGAAATAAACTACTATGCTTACTATAAAGGAGGGAGAGGTTGGTGTGAGTTTTAGGCAGAGTATTCTCATTAATGAGATTACTGCACGGAATGGGATATATACACTGGATGGAATACATTCCAGACAATAGACAATAGGTGCAGGAGTAGGCCATTTGGCCCTTCGAGCCAGCACCGCCATTCAATGTGATCATGGCTGATCGTCAACAATCAGTACCCCGTTCCTGCCCTCTCCCCACTGTCTTTAAGAGCTCTATCTAACTCTTTCTTGAAAGCATCCAGAGAATTGGCCTCCACTGCCTTCTGGGGCAGAGCATTCCACATATCCACCACTCTCTGGGTGAAAATGTCTTTCCTGAACTCCATTCTAAATGGCCTACCCCTTATACTTAAACTGTGGCCTCTGGTTCTGGTCTCCCCCAACATCGGGAACATGTTTCCTGCCTCTAGCGTGTCCCATCCCTTATTAATCTTATATGTTTCAATCAGATCCCCTCTCATCCTTCTAAATTCCAGTGCATACAAGCCCAGTCACTCCAATCTTTCAACATATGACAGTCCCACCATCCCGGGAATCAACGTGAATTAGACCAGTGCTTCCTAGTAAATTGGTTTCATATTGACACATGCAATGAGGTCCAGTGAAACAATGCAGGTAGACAGCAAGATGCAAGGCCATAACAAGGTATGAATTGAATTGAATTGACTTTATTTTTTACATCCTTCACATACATGAGGAGTAAAAATCTTTATGATATGTCCCTGTCTAAATGTGCAATTGATAGTCATTTGTAATAAATAGTATGTACAACAGGAGAGTCAATATAACATAGAATACAATTGTTTCAGTGTGAGTTAATCAGTCTGATGGCCTGGTGGAAGAAGCTGTCCCGGAGCCTGTTGGACCTGGCTTTTATGCTGCCGCACCATTTCCTGGATGGTAGCAGCTGGAGCAGTTTGTGGTTGGGGTGACTCGGAGCCCAGTGATCCTTCATTCATCTGTCTATCTAAATGTCCTGAATAGTGGGAAGTTCACATCTACAGATGCACTGGGCTGTCTGCACCACTCTCTGAAGAGTCCTGTGATTGAGGGAGGTACTGTCTCCATTCTTCCTCTTGTCCACAACAGCTCCTTTGTTTTTGTGACGTTGAGGGAGAGGTTGTTTTCTTGACACCACCGTGTCAGGGTGATGACTTCTCTATAGGCTGCCCCATTATTATTTGAGATAAGGCCCATCAATGTAGAGTTGCCAGCAAATTTAATTAGCAGATTGGAGCTGTGGGTATATGGAGATTAAAGGAGTTAGAACACAGCCCTAAGGGGCTTCGGTGTTTAGGGTCAGAGAGGCAGAGGTGAGGGAGCCCGCTCTTATCACCTGCTGGTGATCTGACAGGAAGTCCAGGATCCAGCTACACAAGGCAGGGTGAAGGCGGAGGTCTCTGAGGTTCTGGTCGAGCCTGGGGGGAATTATGGTGTTGAATACTGAACTGTGGTCGAAGAACAGCATTCTCACATAAGCAAACACGTACAAACAAGCTGGATGAACTCAGCAAGTCGGGCAGCATCGGTTGAAAGGAGCAGTCAACGTTTTGGGCTGAGACCCTTCGTCAGGACTAAAGAAGGAGGGGCAGGGGCCCTATAAAGAAGGTGGGGGGAGGGTGGAATGTGCCAGGTGAAAAACCAATCAGAGGAAAGATTGGGAGGGGGGAGGGGAAGCAGGGAGGGGATAGGCCGGAGAGGTGAAGAAGGAATGTAAGGGGAAAGCACTATGGGTAGTAGAAGAAGGCAGAATCATGAGAGAGGTGATAGGCAGCTAGAAGAGGAGGCAGAGTGAAAGTGTGATAGGGAGGGAATTACCTGAAGTTGGAGAATTCGATGTTCATGCCAAGGGGCTGGAGACTACCCAGACGGTAGATGAGGTGTTGCTCCTCCAACCTGAGTTTGTCCTCATCATGGCAGTACAGGCGTCCATGTATGGACATATCCAAATGGGAATGTGAAGCAGAGTTGAAGTGGGTGGCAACCGGGAGATCCCGTCTGTTATGGTGGATGGAGCGGAGGTGCTCGACAAAGCGGTCCCCCAATCTGTGTCGGGTCTCGCCGATGTAGAGGAGGCCGCACCGGGAGCACCGGGTACAACAGAGTACCCCAACAGACTCACAAGTGAAGTGTTGCCTCACCTGGAAGGACTGTTTGGGGTCCTGAATGGTGGTAAGAGAGGAGGTGTAGGGGCAGGTGTAGCACTTATGCTTGCAGGGATAAGTACCAGGTGGGAGATCTGTGGGGAAGGACATGTGGACCAGGCAGTCGTGGAGGGAACGATCCCTGTGAAAAGCAGAGGGGGTAGAGGGGGAAAGATGTGCTTAGTGGTGGGGTCCTGTTGAAGGTGGCGGAAGTTGCGGAGGATAATGTGTTGGATCCGGAGGCTGGTGGGGTGGTAGGTGAGGACAAGGGGAACATGGTCCCTGTTGTGGTGACGGGAGGATGGGGTGAGGGCCGAAGTGCGGGGAATGCAGGAGATGCGGGTGAGGGCATCATTGATGACGGCAGGAGGGAAACCACGATTCTTAAAGAAAGAGGACATTTGGGATGTCCTGCAACAGAAAGCCTCATCCTTGGAGCAGATGTGGTGGAGATGGAGGAACTGGGAATAGGGAATAGCATTTTTACATTTGGCAGGGTGGAAAGAGGTATAATCAAGGTAGTTATGGGAGTCAGTGGATTTATAGAAGATGTCAGTGGACAGTCTATCTCCAGAGATGGAGACTGAGAGATCGAGAAAGGGGAGAGAAGTGTCCGAGATGGACCAAGTGAATTTGAGGGCTGGGTGGAAGTTAGAGGCAAAGTCGATGAAATTGACGAGCTCAGCATGGGTGCAGGAAGCAGCACCAATGTATTCGTCAATGTTTCGAAGGAAAAGTTGGGGAGCAGTACCAGTATAGATTTGGAGCATAGACTGTTCCACATAACCCACGAAGGGGCAGGCATAGCTGGGGCCCATGCGAGTGCCCATAGCTACACCCTTGGTCTGAAGAAAATAGCTCACATAAGCATCCTTCTTCTCCAGATTTGTAAGGATGGTGTGTAGAGCTGTGGCTATTGTGTCATCTGTCGATCGGTTGTGTCGGTAGGTGAATTGTACGGGGTCCATTGTGGGTGGTAGCGTGCTGCAGATGTAGTCCTTGACCAGCCTCTCAAAACATTTGCTTATTATTGAGGTGAATGCGACAGGATGCCAGTTGTTCAGACATGTTACCTTGGTCTCTTTTGGTACAGGGACAATGGTGGATGCTTTGAAGCAGGAGGGCACTCTACACTGGGAGAGGGAGAGATTAAAAACATCTGTAAACACATCTGCCAGTTGTGCTGCCCACATCCTGAGTACCGGCCCTGAGATGCCATCTGGTCCCACAGCCTTGTGACTGTCCACTGTAGTCACTGACTGTGACTGTACCTGCGTACTTCAGCCGTAGAGATGGCCAAGGAGCAGGTCACATCAGCGGCTCTCCTCGGGGTTCAGTGTTGGCGACATCAAACTGAGAGTAAAAAAGATTTAGTTCATTTGGGAGAGAGGTTGCAAGGTCAAGTCCATCTTATCATGCTATAGTATACTGCAGTAGTCTTGTAACAGCAGAATCGAAGCTGTTCGTACATCTGGTGGTGCATGCTTTCAGGCTTTTGTGCCTTCTGCCCAGTGGGTAAGGGGAGAACTCAGAATGTCTGGTTGTGGTGGGGGTCTTTCATTATGTTGTTTGCTTTTCTGAGGCAGCAGTGTCCAGGGAGGGGTGGCCCGCTGAGCTGCATCCACAACTCTCTGGAAATTCTTGCAGCCAGGGCAGAGCATTTGTCATACCAACTCCTGACGTGCCCAGATAGGAGGTTTTCCACAGTGCATCGATAAAAATTGTTAATGGTCAAAGGGGAAATGCAAATTCCTTTGGCTTCCTGAGAAAGTGGAGCAACATTTTATTACATCAGGGAACATAAATCTAGTGTCTGCTAAAGCCTGATTTAAAAATAAATGTTTCCCAATTCTTAGCGATGAGGGAGACCACATTCTACATCTACACTAAATGATAATTGGTTCACTGAGGACAGTTGACCCATTTAACATCATCCAGTCAGAAAAACCTTAAGACTCACCCAGCTATAGAACATAACAGCACCACACAAGCTCGTCCGCCCACAATGCTGTGCTGATCTTTTAACCTACTCCAAGATCAATTTACCCCTTCCCTTCTACATAGCCCTCCATTTTTCTGTCACTCATGGACTTTTAAGAGACTCCTGGATAGGCACATGGAGCTTAAAAAATAGAGGGCTATGGGTAACCCTAGATAGTTTCTAAAGTAAGTACATGCTCGGACAGCTTTGTGGGCCGAAGGGCCTGTATTGTGCTGTCGGTTTTCTATGTTTCTGTGTGCCTACCTATAAATTTCTTTAAATGTCCCTAATGTATCTGCCTCACCCACAATGCTTGGCAGGGTATTTCATGCACCCACCACTCTGTAAAAAAAATTACCTCTGACATCCCTCTCATTCTTCCCTCCAATCACCTTACAATTATGCCTCCTCACATTAGGCATTTCTGCCCTGAGAAAAGTGTCTCTGGCTATACACTGATCTATAACTCTTATCATTTTTTACACCTCTATCAAATTACCTCTCATCCTTCTTAATTCCAAAGAGAAAACCTCTAGCTTGTTCAACCTTTCCTCACAAGGTGTGCTCTCTCCACTCAGACAGCATCCTGGTAAATCTCCTCTGCACACTCCCTAAAGCCTTTACATCCTCCCTGTCATCACTTCATCCTATTTGTGTTGGAGTGCTTTGAGAGATTGGCCATGGCCAGAACCAACTCCTGCCAATAAAAGAACCTGGATCTGCTGCACCACAATAGGTCTACAGTGGATGCAATCCCACTGGCTCTCCACGCAGCCTTGGATCACCTGGACAGGCTGCCGTTTGTTGATTGCAGATCAGTGTTCAACACCATTGTACCCTCAGTACTAATCAATAAGCTCCAAAACCTGGTCCTCTCTATTCAACTGGATCTTCGACTTTCTCATCAGGAGGCCACAGTCAATGTGAATCAGAAGTAATGACAATCAACTCTGGTGCGTTTCAAGAATGCGTGCTTAGCCCACTGCTCCACTCTCTCTACACCCACGACTGTGTGGCTAGGCACAGCTCGAACGCCATTTATAAATTTGAACAAAGGCACAACTAATGTTGGCAGAATTTCAGATGGCAATGAGGAGGCATAAAAGAGTGAGATAGATCAGGTGGTTGAGTGGTGTTGTAACAACCATCTTGCACTCTTTACTTCAGGAAGGGGAAGTCGAGGGATCACATACCAGTCCTCATTGAGGAATCAGCAGTGCAAAGGGTGAGCCGTTTCAAGTTCCTGGGTGTCAACATCTCTGAAGATCTACTCTGGGCCCAACATATTGATGCAATTACAGAGAAAGCACAACAGCAGCTATATTTCATCAGGAATTTGAGGAAAATGGCATAACACCAAGAACTCTGAAGTTTCTACAGATGTACTCTGGAGAGAATTCTGACTGGTTGCACCACCATCTGGTTTGGAGGGGTCAATGCACAGGATTGGAAAAAACAGTAGAATTTTGCAAACTCAGCCAGCTCCATCATCAGCACTGGCTTCTTCAGCATCGAGGACATCTTCAAAAAGCAATGTCTGAAAAAGGCAACACCCATCATTAAGGACTCCCATCACCCAGGACATGCCCTCTTCTCATCACTACTACTATCAAGGAGGATGTACAGGAGCCTCAAGGCACAGAGCCAGTGCTTTAGGAACAGATTTTTCATCTCTGTCATCAGATTTCTTAATGGACAACGAACCCATATACACTACCTCGATTTTTTTTTACTTTCTTTTATCACTATTTAATTTTCTAAAATATACTTGCTGTTATTATGTGTGCAATACACTGCTACAAGTTTCTGTCTATGGCAGGGGTATGAAGGCTGATTCAGATTCAACATTCTAACTGTGGTTAAACCAGTTGTAACATTATGTCACAGCTCTTGAACTCAGTCCCCCAACTAACGAAGGCCAACACACCATACATCGTTTTAACAATTCTATCAACTTGCATGGCAACTTTGAGGGATCTAAGGACATGGACCCCATGGTCCCTCTGTTCCTTCACACAATTAACCTCGCATTCTTCAAATTCACTCTTACACTTTTCTGGATTGAACTCCAAATACCACTTCTCAGGCCAGCAATGCATCCTATCAATGAAAATCTACACTGTCCACACCAGTGCCTTTGTGTCTTCTTCAATCTTCTTATCTCCACCTTGCCACTTCCTCGTCCAAGTCATTTATATATTAAAAAAGTCACGAAGAGAATGAGTCCTGGAGAGTGGAGCAAAGTGATGATGGTGCTAAATGGCAACCCCTTTGCTTGCATCTTCGGAAACAGCTCCATTTCTATCTTTGATATCTCTTTTTTCCTTTTCAAGGTTCTTTTGAAGACCCTGACCTGGAGTTAAATTCTGACTTTGGATCTTTGTGGGAGTGGGACCCGCTCTCAGGGCCTCCTGACCAGCCACTCTTTGATATCTCAAAGACGCAGCTTGAAAGACTAGCATGCTTTTAGGGTGCCAGATTTTTGTGTCTCTAGAGATGGGCTGATTCAAGGCTGGTGTCCCTGACTAAGGCTTTGTGGGAGAACACAGAACACTGGGAGCAGCAAGTTAGCTGCTGTGGGCTGTGTGTCCAGAGACCTGAGCCCTGGGGCCCACTCGCTCGTCGCAGAGCTCGGAAAAAGCGACGCAATAGACTTTTAACATCATAAGTCAGTGAGTTGTTATGACTCCCCTCTTGCTGTGAAACAGGGTCACCTCTTTATCCCTTATTAGGGGGGTGAACAAGTAGTCTTTGAGATACTGCAAGTCTGTGTCTTTATTAATGCTTTGCTGCACACGAGTGCTCAGTGGAGGGTGCTGATATTTGCTGGCTGGAGAGGGGTTTGTTGCCTTGCTGCTGTTTGTACGTGGGGGGGGGGAAGCTGGGGGGGTGGAATTTGGGGTTCTAACATTTAACTGTCATTCTTTCTTTGGGACACTCTGTTTTCTTGGATGTTTGCAAAGAAAAAGAATTTCAGGATGTATATTGTATAATTTCTCTGACATTAAATGTACCTATTGAAGCATATCCCTGCAGAACACACTGGGTACTGATCTCAGGCAGAGTAAGTTTCAACCACTGCTACCTTCTGCCACTTTCTGCCTTCTATGGGCAATTCTGGACCAACACAACCACATTTCCCTGGATCCCATGCCCTCTGAACTTCCTGAATGAGCCTACCATTGGTAACCTCATGAAGTACCTTACTAAAATCTAGTTACACAACATCTACTGCTCTACCTTCATCAATGTGCTTTGTCACATCCTCAAAGAATTCAGTCAGGCTCATGAGGCATAACCTGTCCCTCACAAAACCATGCTGACTATCCCTAATCAGATTATGCTTCTCCAAATACTCGTAAATCCTGCCTCTAAGAACCTTCTCTAATAATTTGCCCACCACTAAAGTAAGGCTCACTGGTCTATCTCTCTACTGCCCATCATGCTGTCAGCATTTAGGGCAGCAATAAGGGTCCTCTATCTCTGGCAGTGTTCAGGGCTTCCTTCATCATGTCAATAGCTTGGTCTTCACCACAGACAACTCTCAGAAAAGACTCAGGAATACTGTCACACTCAGGTGTAGGATTCTTCATTGGTGTTTCCATAACAGTTTTGTTTTACCAGTCAGGGTTGTTAGCCCTGAGCTGAATCCCCAAACCTGGGGGATCGGTGGACCACTCTTAGTCTGACCCTACCAAGAGCCAAACCATAAAGCCCCGACTCCAGCCAATATAGATCTCTGGGTCATTCAGGCTTACAAGCCTCCAAACCCTATGACAAGGTTGTGGTCCTCCTGGAGGCACTGGTCTATGAATCCCAGGATTATTCTTTTCTTGAACAAAGAAACAACATTTACCACCCTCCAATCATCTGGTATTACACCAATGGCCAGCGAGGACTGAGGCATGCTATTGGTTCTTCAGCAAATTTAAATGTTTTTAACCTCCCTGCTGAACCCATGATTGCAATTTTGTTGCATATTTTTAATCCAAGAACTGCTTCTTGACATCACACTATAATTTATCTTTAATTAATTTTGATTTATGTATTTTGTAGGAAAAATAATTTTAATTATCCAACTCTTAATAATATTGAATAAGAAAAAACAACATCTTTCAGTACTTTCTCCAAGATTGAACAGTTGAGGTGTCTCCTGCCTTTCAGCTGTCAGTATGGGTCAGCTTCAGGGCTCTTACCTGTACAATCAGCAGCACGTGAATCTCTGTCTTATGCATCGATAATCTGAACTGAACACTGGAATAGTGTTGCTTTGGCCACATAGTTCAACCCTCATTTAACTTTGGATGCTGCATATCAATTGGAGATGTGGAGCATAATTCAATATGGCTCACATCTCCATTAACTTCAATGGAGCTTTAAAAAAATGTTCTCAGTATGTGGCTGTTGCTAGCAAGGCTGTAATACCCAACACTTGGATTCAAGGATCTCTGAAATGGCACTGTCACCAAGCTGGTGGGTTTGGAGTCACGTACAGGGCAGACCAGCTAGGGATTGTGGGCTTCCTTCTTTCTCAATTTCAAAATCAAAGAGCTGCGCTTTAAAAAAAATCACCTATTTTATGGTCATTCCAAATTTACTTTACAGATTTAAGGTGAAGTGAGACATATCATACTCAACACATCTTTAGTAAAGAGAGAAGCATCTATTAATGATTTATTTACTCTTCCCAGTATGGGACAGGATGATGGGGTGAAAAGAGAGAATGAAAAGCTAGAGTTGATTTATTAGCTGCTAAGCAATACAGCATGTGCTGCCTCATACTGACCTTATTATGTTTTCAATGATTTACTTGCTATTCGTCTCAGAAGCCAGATTATAGAAACATAGAATCCTAAACTACCAAGATCCCCACTGAAAAATAATAATGGGATTTTCTTCTTTGTTGAGATTGCAGTGTGTAAATCAACTCACACAGAGCTGGATCAGAGAAAAAGTTTGTAGGTGCTAGAAACCCGAAACAAAAGCAGAAGATGCTGGCAACACCACTGTAAGAGCAGCATCACATGAACTCACCCACCTCCAGGATTCTCATTTTATAGCTATCTAGTTTCTAATTTCAGAAACAGAATGCTATAAATGATAAATAATATTCTTGAGTTCAATGTTATGTAATTCAATTGTCATCTCCTACAGTGTCTAGCACACTTCCACTATCATACTTGCTTAGTTCTCCAACCCTATGGGAGCATTCTTCAGCCCAGTCTGTACAAAGTCAACATATCTTTGTGCCCGACTTTCCTTTCCTCTCCACGTTACCTCCAAGAATCCATTCTTGTTTTCCTTATTTTTGGATTGACCTCGGTGTCTCTCACCAGCTTCTGCATGCATGCTGTTAACATCCAGAACACTGCAGGTAAATGCTTTGAGCATATTACTTAGTTATACATTGGAAGCTTTTTGATGATGCTGATTCACAAAACTATCCAGAACATTATGCTTTTAAGAAGATGTATTAAACAGGTATGTATTTTACATTCCATTATAGTGTATATAAATTTCAATGCCAAAAGATTAATTGACAAATTTAAAAACTTTTTTTGAAGTTTCAACATGAATTCCAACATTAGGGCATCCATTTTATTGTGATTTTTTTAGATCAACAAATTGAAAGAGACTTCATTATATTTACATTGGTTTATTAAATCTTTACAATCAGAACTAATCACAGTAATCAAATGCAGAAATATATACAGTGATCATATCTACAAAATTAACCAGACCCTTTTATATCAGTTTACATTTTACAGCTGTCAATTTTATTTACAGGGATTTCTGCAGTGCGTGCACCATTTCTGCTATAGAAAGACATGAACTCTAGCACTTGCTGTGCAAATTCTACAGATTGAGGGACACAGTATGCCACAGTCACAATGAAGGAACAGGTTCCAATGTTAAATTTAATTACAATTAAAATTAAGTCTTCTGAGAAAAGAAAATACATAGCTTTTTTTTATATCAGTACTGTGCTAAAGTTTCTTTCCCTTAAAAAATAAATTCTATATTTTGAATACCTTATTTTTTGCATGTTTTTATTTCAACATGAAACTGACATTTCCCAACTGACATTAAAACTCTGTGACATGATGCAGCTCAGTGTGGCACCACCCACAGGATGTCAAAATCAATAATCTAATGGGTCTTGGCAACACTGCATCAGCCAATGCGTTGGAGGTGGATAGACCATATGACACAAATCAAAATGTCCATTGAACACCAAGAAAAATCAATGTTCTCACTAAATGAGAACAAGGAACAAATACTACAGAAATGTCTCCCAGTAAAACAAAGATAATTTCTCCTAGAAAAATGCACTGAGTGAAGATTTTTGGACATAAGTTACATGCATTACACCAGTCACTTAAAACAGTGTTGTCCCCAAGCCTATTTGACAGTGGAATTGTCCAGTCTTTTCCACTTTGGCGGGCTATAGTGTTATCACCAATTGCAACCTACAAATGAGTAAAATACTCATTGTTGTAAAGCTAAAAAACATTGGAAATACTCAGCAGGTTGGACAGTGTTGGTGGGAGATTGTAATAGCTGATACTGCACAAAGCTATGCCAGCCTTGATATGTTAGTGGCTTCTCTTCCAACCCCATATTTATTGGCTGATCTGCAAAATGTTTCTCAGCATTTTTCTGTTTCATACAGAGCTGGTAAATTCCCTCCATTTATTTGGGTTTCTTGATTTGAAAGTTCAATAGAGCTCCCCTGTTAGACTTAGGCCTACAAAATAACCCTATATCCTTTGAAACGCTTGTGGTTGAGAATGGACGTGATAACAGATAACACTTAGCTGTTCTGTAATAACTCAGTCAATGTGATAGATCATAAAAATAAACATAGCTGTTGTGTGGTCTGCTCAAAATACAGGAACATATCTTCATACTACTTCACCATAAAGTCATACAGAAATAAAATTGTTTACTGATCCTTCCCTCCCAATTAATATAAAAAGGGTTTTTATGCCTACTTTTGTCATAGTAATTGGTTAAGCAATTTAAACTTGCTGATGCACTTGAGTTCATCAATCTGGACCTTAGCAAAATAGGTAACTTTAATAATAATTAAAAAATCACCTCCTAATAATTTTCTAATTATTGTAATATTTGGGTCAGCAAAGTAACTGTATACCTCCTACATTCAGCAGCATCTAGGCAAAAGCTCTCTATATATCTGCAGGATACCTGCTCAAATTATAACGTAACTATGGAATTAAACAGATTTCAAAATCTGTCCACATCAATTATTATGTTGTATAATAATGACCAGTAATATACACCATAGTTAGACACTGAGGTGGTTTACAAAATATGTTTTATGAAAATAATCGTTAATATTGAAAAATAATGCCATAAAGATTTTCAAATCCATCGTGACACAACAGCCTAAAGATCCTCGGAGTTTTACCCTTTGAGAACTGAGAGCATTTCTTTAACCTGACACAAGTCAGGTTTTGAATACACAAAAATTCAAACAGTAAAGAAAGTATCTCCATTTGATAGTGTGCGATTTACACTTTTTATAAGAATGTGCATTTTTTGCCATGTGCAAAGAGGGTTCAGTCCATAAATGATTTACACTGCCTATCTTAATGTACACTACATGACTTAAAGACACAACATTACAAATGAAACATCAGGAAACAATATTTTCCATATCCATCACATTCAATATTTAAAACTGAATTCCAAATATTCACCACTCTTGAAAATGTCAAGCATTCTTCTACAATGAGCAACTGCTCAAAATGAAATTTAACTTGCAGGGATTTTCTAGCAAAGGGTTTATTTTGCCCCAAAGTTGAACTATTTGCACAGGGTAATAGAGGTTACAAAGTACACTAACATACAAGAATACAGCATATCAGTATACTCTATATCAGTAAACTAATTAGTTAGAGAGGAAAATTAGATCCATGAAACAACTGTGCCTTTTCAAAAGAATCTGCCTATTTTCTCTCTTGCTTCACACATTGTTGGGGATACAATCTGGCAACCGTTGTCTAGTTTCTAACATCTTATCAAATTACTAATTCTTACATGCACCCAGTCAGAGCCAAGAAGTATTGTGGCCATTGAATCTCTAAGTTGCCTTGGTCAAGCAATCAATTGAAACCTAATAGATCAAGGCACAAAACTTCTGCTTATGTAATAGAGGGGGCACACTGACTTACATTTCCATTTACTAAACTAGCGACAATGAGATCAATTGTAATATTGCAACTGAACGTCACTGATTCAGCAACACAAACAGAATCCAGTCTACCTAACACAATAGCACGCTTATCAACCAAACCATGCTATCCAAAAACATAGTAAAAGAACAATTAACACCAACTTCCATCTATTTTGCGTGTTTAACACCAACTTCTATTTATAGAGTGAATTTTAACTTAGTAAAATATTGCAAGGCACTTAATGGGATCATAAATTGAACAATTCCACATGTTCATCAATTAATTATTTCTAGATTTAGGAGAGATTTGCATCACTTTAAAAGGAATTAAAAGTGGTGCCAATGAACCATTTACTTCATGTCTTAACATCCCTCATCTATTAGAATGAGATGGCTAATGACAAATGTTACTTGTGGAATTCCATTGAATCAGACGGAAAAAAGAAGCATTTAAAGTTCTATCGATCTGCAAATGCGTTTTGGAGAAAAAATTCAACAGGTAAAATATCTTGAACATTTAAGGTCAGCTCAAATTTCAGAGGAAGTCTCTGGCAGATAAATATTCTTGCAAACTGCACACTATCCATAATGTTGTGATCTATTAAAAGGTTCACAAACATTAAGTTTTGCTGCTGCTTGTACAACACAGTGTTGGTTTCCCCAAACTACTGGTCTAAAATAATATTCCACTGCTAACTCCTAGCCTTACACATTTCAACTATTTTTTTATAAAACATAAAAAACACTATGTTTTGTTATAAATTTAATCTAAAATGGTCTTACAAACTAGTTTTGTTTGTAGTATTAACCAATATAGAAGAGCTGCCACCTGTTACCCAGAAGCTTTTACGAAATTAACCAACCTATCATCGGATATCAAAGCTGTAACTAGATGTGGATTCAACAGGAGAATTATTCAGTTAATAGTCATTGGGCTGATGGTTCTAGCAAATTGACCAGATTTCTGTCCATTTGAGAATGCCACTGTGATAGTCATTGGTTTGAATGCCTGCACTGACTGGGTGTTATCACTGCCCCATATTAAATACACTAACAGGCTAGAAAGGTTTAGAAATGTGATGGAGGAACTGGGACAATCAAGGCAGAGCAAAATAAAAATCAAGTTTGTTAATTTTTTTGTTGTTTCTGACAACACCAAATCCTTCATTTTTTCCTCATTTAGTTGGGATAGTACTGAAAACACTTGATAATAAGTTTCATTGCCGGAGGCAGCCCTGTAAAGAATTATTTTCAATCCAATAGAAAAACAAAATAGAAGCTAAAATCATATTTCAGTAATTACCAACTTAAAAAAAAACAACCTGGTGCTTTAATCTGGTTGTAATCATACATGGATAAATGCAACAGAATTGTGGTGTTTTAAAAACTGCAGTAACACAATAAGGTTAGAGTGAAGGAGTGTGCAAATGAATGGGAAAAAGGAGGGAAGGTGGAAAATAATGCAACAGAAGTTCTCTCAACTCTGGCACATTTCTCACAGTCTGAGGCATGCTGATTCAGAAAAACCATTTATCTGACAGGTATCTTCAGATTAAACAGGTAGAAAAGATGATCAGTATATTGAGGATATTCTCTCCACTTCCTAAAAGTTGCTACAAATCAAAAAGACAGATCGGCATATTCTTCCAATTGATCAGGGAATGCCACAGTGCACAACTTCACTAGTTCATAGGAGGGAAATGGAGCAAAATCCCATTGTACAAATGTATAATCATCGTCATAGCTCATCTTTATCCATCATTTCAAAGGCGTCTATCTCTTCCTTCCAGTCTGATAACAAGGAGTCTATTGTTCGAGCCTCTGTCTCTTGACTAATATTTGGATTGGATTCCTGCTCTGTCTCTACCTCATTATCAGCCCCTTCCTTTACCTGATCTGAAAACTGAGTACATGGTTCCCGTCCATCTTCAGAACTCTCTTGACAATCTGTCCTTTGCATGTCCTGATCTTTGACATCAGCAGTATCTGAGGATGCATCTGTAGGTGTATTGCTTGGATTCTGATCAGAACCAGTCAACATATCCAGAATTTCATTATTTAGTTGTATCTTTGCACCAGACATGATTAACTGATCACTGGCATCATCCTCGCTCACTGATTCATCAGCTTTCTCATTGCTTGGGATTTTAATGTAAGATACTGCTTCACTCTGACATTCAAAAGTAGTTGAACTCGGCTCTCTGGACTGCAAATCATCTTCAGAATTTTGTTCCGATTCTTCCATATCCGGATCTAAAATTCAAGTATTAAAATATTGTTAATGGTAAAATTGCAAGTGCAAATAATTGGACTTGTTATTGTTTTGAGTAATTTTGGTTATTTGCAATTGTGGGTTAAATTGCATTTATTTGTTGTATGTAGCTCATCCTATATGACAAAACATCAATATTCTAGACAACAGAACTGTAATTTTCAAATGAATCAGATACAGAATAATGCCAACAATATTTTTACAATATATTATAAATCTGACAAGAGCCTATTAGTAAATTCTGTTTCAAATCACTAGATGGCCTTTAGCAGCAATTTCTTCCTGTTTAGATGACAAACCCAGAGTGACTGTAAAACTACCTTTTATAAATGATAAACTACATCACACAGAAGCAGACACAGCAAGCATTATTCAAACCCAAAGCCAGGAAGGAAGTTCTACATCTCGGCAATCCTGAGGTTTTAGACTACAGAACATCCCAACTACGCTTCATGCTTAGGTTTTGTCTCCATACTGTCAGCCATCATCTTACAGACTGAAATTTAAGAGACTACTAGACAGGTATGTGGAGGAATTTAAGGTGGGGGATATATGGGAGGCAGGGTTTAAGGGTCGGCACAACATTGTGGGCCGAAGGTCCTGTACTGTGCTGTACTATTCTATGTTCTAACGTGCTTCCTGTAGCTCTGCACAATGAACGTCTGATACTCACATACTTCAACCCATTCTTCCCTCTGTTTCTCCTCAGTGTTTTAGACCATAAGACAAAGGCACAGGATTAAGCTATTCGGTCCACCATCTGCTCCTCCATTCGATCATGGCTAATTTTCCCTCTGAATCGTATTCTCCTGCTAATTCTTCTCCCCATAACTTTACTAATCAAGAATCTATCAATCTCCACTTTAAAGATACCCAATTACTTGGCCTCCAGGGGGGTCTATGGCAATGATTTCCATATAGATTCACAACTCCCTTGCTAAAGAAAATTCCTCCTCATAAACTGTTCTGAAGGGTTGACCTCTGATTCCAAGTTGTGCCCTTTAGTCCTAGAATCTCCCACTATTGGAAACATTCTCTCCAAGCCTTTCAATTTTCAGTCGGTTTCAATGAGATAACCCCTCATTCTTTTAAACTCCAGCAAGTACAGGCCCAGAGCCATCAAATACAGATCATATTTAACCACCCTTTCATTCCCAGGATCATTCTTGGAAACACCTTCTGCATCATCTCCACTGCCAGCAAATATTTTCTTGTACGCGGTGCCCAAGACAGCACAAGTCTCCAAATGTGGTCTGACCAATGCCCTATAAAGTCTCAGCATTACATCCTCTTTAAATGAATGCTAACATTGCATTTGCCTTTCTTACTACCAACTCAACCTGCAAGTTAACATTTACAGAATCCTGCACTAGTACTCCCAAGCTCCTTTGCACCTCCAGTTTCTCAATCACTCCCTGTTTAGAAGATAGTCTATGCCTTTATTCCTTCTACCACGTAAACTTACAGTAGCTGGACATTCTCTCTTCTTGTCCCTTCCACTAAGCAGAAAATACAAAAGCCCAAAAGCAGGTACCATTAGCTCAAGCACAGCTTCTATCTGCTATTATAAAACTTTTGAATAGTTCCCTAGTATGACAAAATGGACTCTTGACTTTACAGTCTACCACATTATGACCTTGCATCTTACTGTCTAACTGCACTGCACTTTCTCTATAACTGTAACACTTTATTCTGCACTCTGTTATTGCTTTGCCTTGTACCACCTCACTGTTGAAATGAATTGATCTGTATGAAACGGTATGCAAGACAAGTTTTTTCACTGTACTTCAGTATATGTGACAATAATTAATCAATTTAGCCATTTTAATTTACCTTATTTATAAACATGCATTGATCATATTATCTCACATGGCCCCACTTCTTCCATGTTATCAATCAGATTTAAGATCAGCTCAGATCATTTCCTTAGAACTCCATTCACCACCTTATTTCCTTCCAATCTTACAACTCTGGAAACAACCCTCCTGAAAAAAATTCCAACCATAGTATTTCTACAACTTTTAATCTGCTCAATCATACCTTTACACCTCAAGGTCATTTATTGGTATGCTGATTTCATCCCTGTTCCCTACATTCTAAGGGACACAGGATTTGGATGACTATGCTGGATAACAAACTTGTCTATTCATGCCAGGCAACATAACTAAATACTAACGTTACATCACATAAAACAAACCAGATCAGATCCTGCTCTCTTCTACACTATTTAGAATGCTTCAGAAACATTAAAAAATCCCAGCTGTTTTCCAGAAGCAGTACTGGCATCAGCACAAACCCACCATCCAACACTTCCTTCTTCTTTCCATCAAGTCACTTGTTTACTATTTTTGCCTTGAGTAATACTATCTGTCCTTGCCACTTCCCTCCTTCCCTTAGTCCAAACAACAGCTCCCCTCGTGCTATTGTCTTCCTTTCACTTTCCACAGATGCTCCCTGACCTGCTAAGTATTTCCAACATATGCTTTTTTCGTTCAAAATTTACAGCATTTGAATCTATTCTGCTTTTTAATTCAAATTAGTTGCCACCCTACCCTACTTCCAAAATGATTAGTTTAACTCCATCTTCAGGCCCTGCACGATCCACCCCACCCCATTTTTACCAAATTGTCCATGTAAACCAATCTCCTGCAGCCTTGACTCTAGTCCAATTAAACTGTTCATTAGTTCTGCCTCCCAGGTTAGCTCTTAACAGTAATCCTAGCATACTGCCTCCATACCCTTTAAAACTACCCTTCTCCTTAAAATCCTGCCCTCAATTTCTCAGTCACTGCAAACTGCAGATCCATCTCCAAGATTTTCCTCTCAGAAATCCTTGACAGTATCATCACAGCCCACATCACCATCCTCTGCCATTTCTCATTGTTCTGCTATTCAGATTCATTGTTTAATATTATACCATCTATCTAGTTCAGTCAATTTATCTTCTGCAATGGCTTCTCCCCCCACTGCTTAACTGATGCTTTTGGAGGCTTACTTTCATTAAAACTAATGGCATGAATTAGAATGCTGGAATTAATTCTTCATGCTACCGAACCCCGAATCACAATTGTATTGCTATGGACACGAACTAAAGGTTGAGAAAAAGGAAGAAAAGCTGAATGGATTTTAAACTGACAGCCATTACTACACACTTCCTATATGTTTTCCAAATGATATCCTTTGACATACAAACACATAATATACATGGCCAGGTATGATGTTGACCAGAAGTAAGATTAAATTTTAAAATAAACTTCTTACTAATGTAATTTCTAATTCTTTTACCTTTAATAATTGTGGCTGTTATTTTTGTCCATGTGACGCAAAAAAAGAAGCAACACTGGTTACAAAAATCATTCTATGATTGGTCTAATTATACATGCAAATGTTTATTCACACACAACCTATGAATAATAGTTCAAGATGTTGAGTTACATCTGACTCATGAACAATTACCACCTACTTTCCATCATCAGAACTGAGGGAAGATCGTGTTAACCAGTGTTTACAGTGTTAACCAGTAGCACTTACTTGCAAGTACCCTGTTCATTTTGGATTCTGCCAGGAGCAACTGGCTGCAGATTTCAATTCAACCTTGACTCAAACATGAACAAATTAACAATTTTCCAAAGAGGCGAATGCATGATATCAAGGCAGAAATTGGCAGAAAGTTCAAACAAAGACCCGAGGAAACCATGATACAATTTACAGTGGATCAAAAAAGTGGCGTTCACCACTTCTCAAGATAATCAAAAAAGAAATTCTCTATTGTTTGGAGTTGATCTTGACATTAACAATGAATCAGGGGCCATCCACATCAGCTCCAGAATTCCCTCAATATAGTGTTCTTCATATCTATCTTCAAATGATCTAACAGTCTCTCAGAAGATCAGATGTATGCTAATGAATGCACACTGTTCAATTCACAAGCAATAAAATAATCTAAAACAAGACTAGGACATTATCCAAACTTCAGCTGGTAAGTAGGCAGTAGCACTTACAGTAACTTTCATCAATCCCTTGAGTTTCAGGCAATGACCATCTGCAGAAACAAAAGGTCTAACCACCTATCCTTTACACTTCATGACAGTGCCATTACCTCGTCTTCCACAATTTCTAAAGCTGTCATTGAGCAGAAGCTTAATTACATAGATCACATGAATACTGTGAGTGTGAGAATAGGCCAGAGGCTAGAATTCTCAACATATGATTCACCTCTTGATTTCCCAAAACTTCTCCATTCACTACAAGATACAATTCAGACATGTGATGGAATATTTTGCAACCTGTTGTAGAAGTGCAGCTCCAACAACACTCAAGATACATAACAGCAATCAGATTGACCAGGATAAACCAGGCCATCTGACCAACTTCAAATTTAACATCATGAACATTTCTTCCTTCACCACAGCTGCAATAACCATTGTCAACAAGACTCATTGCAGCACACCCACAAACCTCTTTTGACAGCACCTTACAAATTCACTGCCCCTCTCATTTAGAAGGCCAAGTAGAATAGACAAATGGGAACACCATTGCAAGAGAGATAAACTCTATATTACACCCCATACTGATTTGATTGGGATGTTTCCTCAATACCAGCACCCTAAACTCCCTATCCAACAAGTACCTAACCATGACACAATTTACAGTGGATCAAAAAAATGGCCTTCACCACTTCTCAAGGATAATTTGGATAGGCAACTTGTGCTGGTCTTAATACTGTTCTTCTCAAATTTCTAAAAATAACTAATGCAAAACCTCTTAGATTCACAATTGTTTTGTCAGATTAATAAATTTAATCCCAAAAATTATGCGTCTGTCCCAAAATAGCAATAAGGGTTAGCACTCAGAGTTCTGGCACCATTATTTATTCTGCACCCAAAATAATGATATCCAGTTAAAGAAAACAGGAGAAAGAGAACACCATTTTTTATTTAATAAAAAGAAAAATGAGTCAATAGGCTTAACTGAAAAAATAGGGAAAGAGACAATAGATATAAAGGTAAGCAAAAGAGACATGAGATACGGAGAATTAAAGGAAATTAATTTGCATTCATTCCTTTAATGGTTTAGCATTTAATGTTTGGAACATCGGGTTAAAAGTAAAGTAATAATCCCAGTCCTAACATCTGTGCTGCTTCACTCCAGAAATAATGACGTTTAATTCAGTGTTAGTTTGTGCGATATGAAACACTGGGCACTGACAACATGCAACAGTATTTTAGATTTCAATGCAGAAAGATAGGTTTATCAAGCATGGAATGCTATAAACTTGAAGCTACATTTAAAAAAGGAGCATGATAAATCACTCTGGGCATAGAATGACTTTGTCTGTTTAAATTTACCTCTATCTTTTGCTTTATCTGAGAGCAACACTTCTACTTCCTGATATTCCCGCATTGCATCAATGATGATAGTTCCTTCCTTATTGAAGAGGAAAAGCATTGGGATTGTAACATCATCCGTGTTCTTTCCATCACCAGCCATCTGGAAGAGGGGGGCTGTGTCACTGCTACTTCCTTCATTGTCATCTGTCCAATAGTAAATCCAGTTAAAACAACGGTAGAATACAAAAGGAAAACCAAAATCTTTAGTGCCTATTAAGTTTTTTCTTTTGCAGAAAAGAACTAACAAATGACAGTTTGGCTCATTTTAAGCTGCACAGATGACTGAACCTCACATTCAACACTATCATTGAGGGATCATTTTCCACCTTCAGGTGATGATTAAATCAACGCAGACTGTCCCAACACTGCTGCAAATCCATATTCCAGTAAAGAAATGTTCACTTTTCTACATTTTTCTTTAAATGAGATGGTTGGATAGTGCCAGATACAGAGCACTCCATTTTAGGGCTTTGAACTAACTAGAAAAAGGTTCCTAGTACCACACATACACTGATTTGCAACCCATTAAATTTGGTCTACACTGCAGAATGAGCTTTTATAAACAAGTTTCAGTAAATGACAAATAGCATCCAAATATAAAAGAATGCAAAACAGCTCTTAATCCATTTCAGTGTTTTTGACAAGTATGTTAAGGATTAATTTGAAAAATGTGGCACCTAATTTGTACGCATCAACAATATATTAAAAATTCAAGTTCCTAAAAGCTTCATTAAATCACATTAATGAAAATCATATGCATTTGAGAATATCAATTTTTACAACAATTTGAACAAAAGTGCTAAAATGGACTTAATTTACATGTGCAGCAATACAAAAAATTAACCAGGATGCATAAATTTAAACACACAACCACCATTGCTCTTGGTACAGCTTTGTGACCAGATCCTATTTAATAATTCATCTATTCTTAAAGCAGCAGCACTTGTCATATACTGCATTTCTTTGGCAACTGGATTTATACACATGAATGGTAATACAAATAAGGTTACGAGTACTGTGATTCAGATTGGGGAGAAGGATGAAGACAGCGACTTTGATTTTCTCATTGTTGGGCGAGAAGAAATTGAAATTCAGATACAAGTGGATGTCATGAGTGTTTTTAAGCACAAAGGTTGTGGAAGGATCAAGAGAAACAAGATACAATTTGTGTATTCAATCTTCCAAACTTAAATATGACATCACCAAGAGGCAGCAAGTAGCACAGCAGAGAGCCCAAGAAAGATCTTTGTAGGATTCTAGTAGTCACCAGGCACAGACAATGCGGCAAATGGACAGATAAAATGACACCTAGAGAACTCCAACCCTTTTAGACAACAAATGGAGCAGTAATCAAATCACAAACAAGAGAAAATCTGCAGATGCCGGAAATCCAAGCAACGCACACTTCAGCAGGAAGGGTCTCGGCCCGAAACGTTGACTATGCTCTTCACCGTAGATGCGCTTGGCCTACTGAATTCCTCCAGCATTTTGTGTGTGTTGAACAGATGGAGCAGGGTGTTTTTGTTTATTGTTGCAGTGGAATCAGAGGGATCTTGGGGTCTGAGTCCATAAGATGCTCAAAGCAGCTGTGCAGGTTGACTCCGTGGTTAAGAAGGTGTACGGCGTATTGGCCTTCATCAATCGTGGAATTGAATTTGGGAGCAAAGAAGTAATGTTGCAGCTATATAGGACCCTGGCCAGACCCCACTTGGAGTACTGTGCTCAGTTCTGGTCGCCTCACTACAGGAAGGATGTGGAAGTCATAGAAAGGGTGCAGAGGAAATTTACAAGGATGTTGCCTGGATTGGTTGGGGAGCATGCCTTATGAGAATAGGTTGAGTGAACTTGGCCTTTTCTCCTTGGAGTGACGGAGGATGAGAAGTGACCTGATAGAGGTGTATAAGATGATGAGAGGCATTAATCGTGTGGATAGTCAGAAGCTTTTTCCCAGGGCTGAAATGGTTGCCACAAGAGGACACAGGTTTAAAGTGCTGGGGAGTAGGTACAGAGAAGATATCAGGGGTAAGTTTTTCACTCAGAGAGTGGTGAGTACGTGGAATAGGCTGCCGGCAACGGTGATGGAGGCGGTCTTTTAAGAGGCTTTTAGATAGGTACATGGAGCTTAGTAAAATAGAGGGCTATAGGTAAGCCTAGTAATTTTTAAGGTAGGGAAATGCTCAGCACAACTTTGTGGGCCAAAGGGCCTGTATTGTGCTTTAGGTTTTCTATGTTTCTATGGAATCAAAGAAAACCAGATTGAATAACTCATCACTTACAGAAATTAAGTGACAGGCTCAAGCAAAACATGAAAAACAGGATAATAAGTGTGCATGTCATTAAAACCAGCATCAAAATGCAGTTTGGTACTTCAGCTGTATTGATATAACCTTATCAGTGACACAGTAATAACTCAGTGGGATGTTCATTATTTGAATAATGCTCTACATTAAAGTGAAAACAAGAATTGTATATCTTACCAATAACAATGCCCCCTATCGCCCCAGCTTTCTGTGCATTCCGTGCTTTCTCAGCAAACATGCAGTGACCTCGTTGCATCAGGGCAATTTTTCCCTTTATTGCTTCGGGATTTGTTACTTCTGAACAGCCATTGTAGGGCTCACTCTTTGCAACATAACCTCGTACCTATGAAGAATTTTGAAATGCAGAGATGTAATTAATGTTTACACAGCAAGTCATTGTCAGTCTGCACTGCCACTTGAAGCTGACAATCCGATTATTCTATAATTGACATATCTCCTATTCAAGTACGATATTACTAAAATTGATTTCTGCACCATTTTTCCAGTTTTTTCACTATTCTTAGCCTGCTCACCAAGTGCAAGGCTTGCAACAGCAGTATCGGTAGAGGAAAAGGGTCTAGCTAATCAGCTGACCAACCAGAGTTCCCATTTATTGATCAGGTCACTATCAATGCTTGGTGTACAGAATTCTTTGCTCACTCTAACTGTAATAATTCAAATTTCTACAATCACAAACTAGATTGCATGCTATTGATGCAATGCTCCTCAGACAGGATGAAGGGACAATTACTCCCCAATGCCATTCGGCTTTACAATTCAACCGCCAGGGGTAAGATATGTTAAAGTGCCGGGGTTAGGACTGAGCTTAAGTTACCACTCAATGTATTTTAGTAAACTATTTAAGAACTTTTTAAAAGCTATTTATTAATGCTTTTTGAGAGGGTGATTTTAGATGCATATCATATTTATACTGAGTTAAGTATTGTATGTAATTAGTTTTGCTACAATAAGTGTATGGGACATTGGAAAAAATGTTGAATTTCCCCATGGGGATGAATAAAGTATCTATCTATCTATCTAGAAAAATGCTCCCCCAATTTTCTGCCAATTTTTGTGACGTCAATAGAAAACTCTCCACCAAATCTCTGTCTGCCACTCCCCTTCCAAAGAAAAAAAGACCTTAATTCAGAGAACCTTTCTGGAAAATGCAAGTGGACTTTTAACTTTTGTATCTAAGCTTTAATATTTTAAAACATTTAATCCTAGTGAAGGTAAAATCTTTGCACTTGCCTACAAACAACTTTGCAGGTGCCCTTATTTCTCTTGAACAGATCCCACAGACAGGCTGGTACTATTAGTGGCATTATTAATGAGTATTTCTGAATCAGAATCAGGTTTAATATCACCTGCATATGTCGTGAAATTTGTTACATTGTCATATTTAACTATGAGCATTGATGTTAAAACAGGAAACCTGAAACATATGCTGTCTGTTGGTTCGTTGCTGAATCCAATGATAGTAATAAGCAGATCCAATGCCCAAAATCAAGTATCCCTGGGTCAAAGACTCTGCCAGGTTGTGAATTTTAAGAAATACAGTTTATTTTAGTTACTTAACAAATCTTCTTTATCTTATTCCAAAATTTGGGCATCTTGGGTAATCCCAACTCAGAGGAGAGAAGTAAGGCAAGTGTGAATACAGTGAAAAACTTGGATAAGATCGTGATGAGCCAAACCTTCTAATGTCTGTTTTTTGGATAATTTCAGCATCAGCTCCATTAAGAATTTAAAACATTTGTAATTTGAATCCCTTTTTAACTGGTTACCAATGCTGCACAACAATGCAGCCTATTTTATAGGCTGGAGTTTTGGATAGAGTTCTGGATCTGTTGTTGAACTGAACAAAAAAGCCTAAATGAGAATTTCTGGGTTTGCTAATATCAGAATATTAAGATGTAAGCAATTTAATGAAACATGGAGAAGCTAAATGGAACAGTTCACAAGAAGGTATTGTTCTCATGATATTACAGCAGCCTTGCACTCTGACCCCCCCAAAAGTCACGAGGAATACTGAGACACAACCCAGTCATTCAGTATATTTGCTGCTCTCTCCAGAAGATAACATTCATCCTCTCATAGGATTGGGATTCACCAGTAACTTTGGAGTTGCCCATTAACTCAACAGAATTAATAAGCAAACAGAATTTAAGATGACATGAATGTGTATTTTTATTTAAATTTGTATTTTCATCTAGCAACATCCAGTATCAACTTCAATAACCCTGAAATTCTATCACTGTCATCATAGCATTGTCTTTATGCCCCTCTTCCAGATAAATATTTACAGCAATAGTCTTAATTTTATCACTTCAATTGTGTTTATCCTGCAGAACAACCCTTAAAAACATACAATTATCTTCCTTCAAATTGTACTTAAAAGGCAAAATATTTTTGCTTCTCAGTGGCAGTCAATAGCCTGTTACCTCATAGCTCCAACAATTTATACTCAGTCCTGACCTCCAGTGCTACGTGGAATTTGTGCTTTCTCCAGCTTCCTCACCCATCCCAAAAACACACAGGCTGGTTGGTTAACTGTCCCTAGTATGTGGCTAAATGTTAGAATCTGGGGTAGTTGGTAGGAACATGGGGGAGAATAAATTGCAATTCGTGTGACTGGATATTCATAAGGTTGCAATCTCTGAGGACCTAAAGGCTCATTTTCTTGCAGCAAGGCTTTAAAATGACAACTTCATGTGTCTATTTTAGTAATGTTGTTGAATGTGTTTATACCAAAACTATCAAACAATAGTAAACATTTTTTGAGTGTATTTATCTTATATAACAACTGAAATTGCCATATACCATAGAAGTTACACTAGGTCCGTAAATCAGTACTCAAATGCCAATTAATATTAGTAAACTCATACCCCACTAGTAATTTTGGAAAGCTCGGTCCCAAACTGTGCTGGTCCAGCTGTGAGTACCACTCGACCGAGGAATGGAGGGGAGACAATTTGGACAGCCCGAGGTGGCAGCTGCTCCTTCTGCTGCTGACTAGATAATTCAATCATTTCCTGCATGAAACGCAGACCGTCCTCTGCATCGTGTGCACTTGCTGCCTGAGGGAGAAGGAAAAAATCAAATTCACTCGTTATTGCATTTATTCTTCCCTTAATACAAAAGACAGTGATTTCTCATTTTTGCTTCCACTTCCATCCTTTGAACATGTAGTGTTTTAGAACTGATTGAAAAACAAATGTTTCAGCAGATTTGTGCACATCCTTACTCTTATATTCAGTTTCATGGCTTTTGTTTAGATATAAACAATGGAGGATATTTCCGAGGCATTGGGAGTCTGTGTACTTAGTATTTTCCTTGTAGATTACATAAGGAATTTCTGACTTTTTAAACCATAGAATCCCATTTAAAACTCTTTCATGTTCAGCAAACAGTTTGCATTCAGAAATCTATTAAAATATACACTGAGCTCTTAAATTTTCTTGTTCATCTAGTGATTATGCAGAAATGCCATCTGCCTATATTTAGTACATTTATTTATCATTACTTGCAATGCTTCACACAGAATCTCCATGTCCTGTTTTTTGGTATCAGTTCCATTTTATTAACAATGATTTTTTGCACATTCATTAAATTCACTGGATTTCTCACCGGATTTGTACTTTAAATAGTATATTTCTGTTTAGCACTTTCAATAACAAAAACAAAGCAGCAGCTTCACCTGGTTTGCATGCTGAACCAACTGGACTCGGCCATCCTTGAGGTGAATTAGACTGACTCCCATTTTCTTCAGTAACTCAAGGTGCTCAGGATTGTTGGCCATAAAATCTCTGGCCCTCAGATGTGACCTGACCCCAGGACCATCGCCACCTACCTCCCTGCAACAAAGGAAAAATCACAATTTTACTTGACATTTCTGACTTGGGGGGAGGTGGAAGGGGGAATTTAAGTTACAGGACTGGACTTCATTTCCTGCAGTAAAGTACCTTCATAACTTAGCATCTTTAATTTTAGTTTCAGTTCGCTCATTTGTACATTATTAGGATTTTGCAAAAACAGGTTTCAACACCAAACACCATCGTTAACCCTGTTAAACTAAAGCAATCCTGTGTAACCTGTATATCCTAAATATACTAAGCTTACTTAAGACTCCATACTGAAATACAACACCCTGGTATAACACAGCATGTATACTAAATGTTATCATATTACTCAACTGTTTCTGTGGTTCTACAGCAGCTCTAAACTGACATGTGCATTTATACAAACAAATAATATCACCCAATAAATGGTCATTCACAGATGTGTGAATACCATGAGATGAGTGTGGCACAAGCCAAGTGTAAGCATTCATTTCAGTAAAATATAATCATTACATTTTTATGGTAAAAAAAATACCCAGACTCTGATTGTATCTGGCATCACAATGTCTGAGTTTAGTATTAGTAATTCTTACTGTCGAGTGCTGGTCTTTGGGCAAGTTTTGTCCACCACATTTTTAAAGGGTTCACGAATGCTGTCGGCGTAAGAAGGATCATTTGGGAACAGAACTTGTGTATTAGGGCATGACCAATCAAAGTTGCTGTCATCCAAAACTACATAATTTGTTGTCTAGAAGGAGAATAAAAATAAAGTCATACTTTGCATCTGCATGTTTAGAAGTAAAAACAGAAAACATTAGCAAAACCCAGCAGGTTCAGGTAGCATCTGTGGATGGTCTTATAACAGTGGGGTAGAAGCTATCCTTGAGCCTGATGGGACGTACTTTCATGATTTTGTAACTTTTGTCCCATGGCAAAGTGGAGAAAATGTCTTGGGTGGGTGGGATCCAGCTTACTGAGACAGCAGAGGTATAGACAGAGTCCACAGAGGGGAGGTTGGTTTCCTGAGCTGTGTCAACATCTTTGCAGTTTCTAGTGGTCACTGGCAGAATAGTTACAATGTATTCAGATCGAGTGCTTTCTGCGATACATTGATAGAAACTGGTGAGGGTATGCCAGATTTCTTTAGCCGCCTGAGTAAGTAAAGGTGTTGATGTGCTTTCTTGCCCGTGGTGTCTTCACGGTTGCAACAGGACAGGCTACTGGTGATGTTCATTCCTAGGAACTTGAAGCGCTCAGTCCTTTCAATCTCAGCACCACTGATAAAGAAAGGAGTATGCATTAACCCTTTCTTTTGTTCTGCTGCCATTGAGGGAAAGGTTGTTGTCATGACACCATTTCACTAAACTCTCTATCTCTTTCTTCTGCTCCTATTCATCATTATGTGAGACATGGCCCATCTACAGTGGTATCAACCGTAAACTTGTACATGAAGTTAGGGCAGAATCATGAGTAATCAGGCATCTTCTCTGAGGAGCATCACCTTGTCGCAATGGAGAGGCTTGTGAGTTCATGAGCTGTGTCTTCTTGAGCTTAGCTGCTGCTAGGTTCGCCCATGGTGGTTAGGTTAAGGGGGAGGCTCCAGACAAACAGCAACCCAACCCAGATTTCATGACACACGACACATCACAACAGAAGTGAAGGCTACAGCAGTGAAGAGTCCCCAGTCGACTTGCATTCCACACCACGGTACCCTAACACCGATTAATCAAGAACTGTGTGGTGGCTGTCCATGAAACAGCCTCCCCACATTAAACAAGGTCACGCATTGGCCTTCACTATTAAGGGAATGACCCGATAGGAGAACATGATACTCCACTCGAGTGACCGTACTTCTATACAGGGAGTAGAGGGCTGAGAATTCAGCCAGTGTTAATAACTGTGACTGTGGTATTGCTGCCCATCCTTACTGGCTGCAGCTTATAGGTCAAGAATTTGAGAATTCTGTTGCAGAAGAAAGAGATGTTAAGCCTTAGGTCTAGGAGTTTGGAGGTGAGTTTGCTTGGAATTATACAAAGTACATTATCAAATTACCATATACTACCCTCAGGTTCATTTTCTAGCACTGAAGGCAGAGCTGTAGTAATGAACAATAATATAACAGCTGTCTTTACTGTACAGCTACTCCAGGGATAGGTGTAGAGCCAGGGAGATATGTCTGCCATTGACATGTTCCAGCAATAGACAGCTTGCAGGGATCAAGGTTGTCTGGGAGGCTGGAACAAATGCAGGCCAGGACAAGCCTCTTCAAGCATTTCATGATGGTTGATATCAGAGCTACTGCGCATTAGTCATTAAAGCACATAACCTTGTTCTTCTTAGGTACTGGGATGATACTGGTCTTCTTAAGCAGTTGCAAACCTGCTTTTTTCTACTTGTGTGCTTAAGTTATGCACAAACAAAAGCACAATATTTTGATTATTAAAAATCAAATATAAATCAATGAACTAACCAACTCATGTAAATTCTTTCATTACAGTCGCTGTAATATTTTAGAAGACTTTGTAGAAATTACTGAAAATGCATGTCAATCAGGATCCAGGGGAAAGAAAATAACCTTTTGAGTCCTGAATGAAGGGCCTTGGTCTGAAATGTCAACTCTTTATTCCTTTCCATGGATGTTGTCTAACCTGCTGAGTTCCTTCAGCAGTTTGTGCGTGTCAACCCTTTGGGTTTGGTTCTCAAAAATCAAGGGGCAAACTCAACAAAAAAAAAAAAATCAGTTATTCTCTCATTGGAGACCATGCACAGCATATGATAAGGGATTTTCCTTATAAAAATCAATGGTAGTAGATTTCTTGTTGGAAATACTAAACATTTAAGTGTTATTTTACATCCATTCAGCTGCTCATAAAATACATACAGTTTAAGAGACAATAGTACACTAATAATTTGATAGAACATGATGATTTAAAGTTGTGATTACAGTAGATCAGTCTATGTAAAGCAATATGATCAAAGCGCAAATGAAGATAATCTAAAAGCAAACTTACATTTGTAACTTTAATTGATTTGCTTATCTATATATATTCCATTCACATTTGCAATATTCCAGTAAATATTGTCACCTACCTCATTTTTCTTTTCCTTGGTGAAATTGGTAGAAAGCCAAAGTGGCAACAGGTGGGCCTCAGTGGTAAAGATATAATCCTCAACATCGAAGAGAACATCCTCTTTCTCAGCAAATAGAAGAAACAGGTATTTGAACATTTCAGCCAAGAAAAAGGAATCCATTCTGTGTAAAAATTAAAATATTAATATCTAATTTTTATCTAACTAAAGTGTAACAAAAGTGATGTATTTTTATATAACTTTATTTGGGATTGTGATTGTGTCATCTCGCAGCATGCCCAAACCACATGGATATCTATGTGTTGAGAATTCTGTGGTAACAAGTTCAAAGGTATTAAAAGAGATAACTCTGCAAATTGTTCAGCCTCATAAATTAGTTAATTGATAATTGACTCACAGCTCCCTTTCAAACTTAAGGGGTTAGGTATACAAAACCTATTATATATTAGAAGATGCATATATATATACCAATTGGAAAAATTCAGGGTATGGAAGTCAAACTAATGCAGGCAGGTTTAAAATAATTGATCTAATATTTCTGTATGAAAAGAGAAAATAAAAAATGTTTAGTTATTTAAAAGTGATCTGATTCTCAAGAGCCATACTTCTGTTTTCCTTTTTCAGGAAGAAATAAACGATGGATCTCAAAACAGAATTTTTAATATTGTTCAGATTGATTACTTATTTAATACATCCTTTACAATTTTATAAGCATTTCATAATACAGTGATACTTGGATAACAAAAAGTTACAAAAACCAAGATAACCCAATACTTCATATTGCCAAATATGACATGATGCTCATTTACCCAGTTATTTTACCAAAAGCTAAACTAAATGTCAAGACAAAAGACAAAGGAAACAACCAAGAATTGGGCCTACATACATATTTAATTACCTGTTTTTATGGTCGTAAGGTGCAATTTGGAATTGACTCATGAACAATAGAAAAATAAACTTTCTAAAAAGAGCTATTCTACAATACAACTTTCATAATACCCAAGCATTACTATAATTACTGCATACTTCTAACCAGCTTCAGTTTTTCAGTGCTATGACAGCACAGATTTAAGTTCAGTATGATACTTCCATGTAAGATTTAATGCTTCACACAAGAGGTCAAATTCCTATAAAATTGAGAGAGTGTTGCTCTGTTTGACTGTTCTGTCCTCTTGAGTGCAAGTAAAAGACTCAATAGAAATGTCTAACTTCAAGATTGAAAATTTTGCTTATTATAAATGATTTAAAAATCTTCCCCTCTTTCTCTAGATCATTGTTTCTATTAGGCAAGTAAACAAAAAAAATCAAGAAAAGCTGCAGTAAGCGTTTGATTAAAAAAGATTTTTTTTTCCAAAACCTTATCAAAAACATTGGAAACTGTTCTACCTACACTCACAAAAGTGTCAGGTTGGATAGATTATGGGGATGTACAAAAATTTACTGGGCATGGCATAGAATGTAGAAACTATATAAATTACAAATATAAGCCCTAATTAGGCCTGGCTGGAGTAAATAGGAATCACACAGTTCCCAACGGCATAGTGGTCAAAAACAAAAGCTGCAAAGATACAACGTTAGGAAGAAAAAGATCAGAGACCACCACTGAAAATTGCTTTTACTCAGACTGATTGTGCTCTGGAAACCACTGCCTCAAAGGGTGATAACCACTGAAAACATAATATTTAAGAAGAACCTTTATGAGAATCTAGTATGGTATAAATTACAAAGCTAAAAACCAAAGTCTAGAAATAGGGATCCATCTGAATTACTTTTATTTCAAGTTGAAATGGGGTAAATAACCACACTGTACAATAAATATTCATTCCAGAAGAATACACAAACTTGGAGTTAACTTTATGAATGGTTTGGTGACTGATTATTAGAAACAGAATGATAAGAATAAAATTACCAGGATTGATAGGTGGTGTTCCTAGTGATCCATAATCAGATTCAGACATTTTAATGCTTACTTCAGTGAAAGGAAAAGAGAACCAATAAAAAGTAATGAAGGGACTGACCTGTCCTCATGGCTTCCTGTACGAACATCTTTCATTGCTGCAAAGCCACATGGTACACGGGCATACTTATTCAGGTTTTCAATTATAGTCTTTCCCACCTCCAGGTAATATTTATCCCCTGTCGCCTGTTTACAGTAATAGTTGTCATTAACACTTAAATAGCAGCTACTGGTCCAGAATTGTGCATGAATTCTTGCATTTTTCAAATACAATTTTAAAATGAAGCACATTTGTATTTTATTGCACGGGCTTCTGGTAATATGGTGGTGCACTCGGTTGAGCAGCCTCTCCAGGTCCATGTTTTTCTCGTGATGGCAAGTTACGGTTGGACATTGGTAATACAATGGATTCCAGTTAATTGGGACATCAGTTAATCAGACAGCTGCTTATTGGGGTTAACTCTTAAAGAACAAAAACTAATTGAGAAAATAGCTGGATTCTCTTTGTTTATTTGGGACACTATGCCACTTAATTGGGGCAGCAGACTATTGCCAAATAGGTTCTAGCTAGCATCAGTCGTGCGCACCTGTGTGGTTGTCAGACACTACACTGTGTCTAGATTGAACTCCTGTTAAATTGCATCAGTCGCGTGTGTTTGTGTTCAAGAAATAGTGATTTTTGTCATTGATAGTTGGCAAGAAATAAGCAGAAAGACAATTCCAAACCGCTTTGCTCACTGAAGTTTCAAATATTCAGGCTTAGAACATAGAATAGTCCACCACATTACAGGCCCTTCGGCCCACAATGTTGTGCCGACCCTCAAACCCTGCCTCCCACATAACCCCCCAACTTAAATTCCTCCATATACCTGTCTAGTAGTCTCTTTAACTTCACTAGTGTATCTGCCTCCACCACTGACTCAGGCAGTGCATTTCACGCACCTATTACTCTCTGAGTAAAAAACCTTCTTCTAAAATCCCTCTTGAACTTCCCTCCCCTTACCTTAAAGCCATGACCTCTTGTACTGAGCAGTGGTGCCCTGGGGAAGAGGTGCTGGCTATGTGTCCTCTCATCCTCCTTCTCTCCAAAGAGTAAAGCCCTAGCTCCCTTAATCTCTGATCATAATCCATACTCTCTAAACCAGGCAGCATCCTGGTAAATCTCCTCTGTACCCTTTCCAATGCTTCCACATCCTTCCTATAGTGAGGCAACCAGAACTGGACACAGTACTCCAAGTGTGGCCTAACCAGAGTTTTGTAGAGCTGCATCATTACATCGCGACTCTTAAACTCTATCCCTCGACTTATGAAAGCTTACACCCCATAAGCTTTCTTAACTACCCTATCTACCTGTGAGGCAACTTTCAGGGATCTGTGGACATGTACCCCCAGATCCCTCTGTTTCTCCACACTACCAAGTATCCTGCCATTTACTTTGTACTCTGCCTTGGAGTTTGTCCTTCCAAAGTGTACCACCTCACACTTCTCCGGGTTGAACTCCATCTGTCACTTCTCAGACCACTTCTGCATCCTATCAATGTCTCTCTGCAATCTACGACAATCCTCTACACTATCCAAAACACCATCAACCTTTGTGTCGTCTGCAAACTTGCCAACCCACCCTTCTACCCCCACATCCAGGTTGTTAATAAAAATCACAAAAAGTAGAGGTCCCAGAACAGATCCTTGTGGGACACCACTAGTCACAACCCTCCAATCTGAATGCACTCCCTCCACCACGACCCTCTGCCTTCTGCAGGTAAGCCAATTCTGAATCCACCTGGCCAAACTTCCCTGGATCCCATGCCTTCTGACTTTCTGAATAAGCCTACCATGTGGAACCTTGTCAAATGCCTTACTAAAATCCATGTAGATCACATCCACTGCACTACCCTCATCTATATGCCTGGTCACCTCCTCAAAGAACTCTATCAGGCTTGTTAGGCACGATCTGCCCTTCACAAAGCCATGCTGACTGCCCCTGATCAGACCATGATTCTCTAAATGCCCATAGATCTTATCTCTAAGAATCTTTTTCAACAGCTTTCCCACCACAGACTTAAGGCTCACTGGTCTATAATTACCTGGACTATTCCTACTACCTTTTTTGAACATGGGGAGAACATTCACCTCCCTCCAACCCTCTGGTACCATTCCTATGGACAACAAGGACATAAAGATCCTAGCCAGAGGCTCAGCAATCTCTTCCCTCAACCCGTGGAGCAGCCTGGGGAATATTCTGTCAAGCCCCGGGGATTTATCCATCCTAAAGTATTTTAACAACTCCAACACCTCCTCTCCCTTAATATCAACATGCTCCAGAACATCAACCTCACTCATATTGTCCTCACCGTCATCAAGTTCCCTCTCATTGGTGAATACTGAAGAGAAGTATTCATTGAGGACATCGTTCACTTCCACAGCCTCCAAGCACATCTTCCCACCTTTATCTCTAATCAGTCCTACCTTCACTCCTGTCATCCTTTTGTTCTTCACATAATTGAAGAATGCCTTGGGGTTTTCCTTAACCCTACCCACCAAGGCCTTCCCATGCCCCCTTCTTGCTCTTCTCAGCCCCTTCTTAAGCTCCTTTCTTGCTACCCTATGTTCCTCAATAGACCCATCTGATCCTTGCTTCCTAAACCTCGTGTATGCTCCCTTCTTCCACCTGACTAGATTTTCCACCTCACTTGCCATCCATGGTTCCTTCACCCTACCATTCTTTATCTTCCTCACCGGGACAAATTTATCCCTAACATCCTGCAAGACATCCCTAAACATTGACCACATGTCCATAGTACATTTCCCTGCAAAAACATCATCCCAATTCACACCTGCAAGTTCTAGCCTTATAGCCTCATAATTTGCCCTTCCCCAATTTAAAATTTTCCTGTCCTCTCTGATTCTATCCATTTCCATGATAATGCTAAAGGCCAGGGAGCGTTGGTCACTGTCCCCCAGATGCTCACCCACTGACAGATCTGTGACCTGACCCGGTTCGTTACCTAATACTAGATTTAGAATGGCATTCCCCCTAGTCAGCCTGTCAACATACTGTGACAGGAATCCGGCCTGGACACACTTAACAAACTCTGCTCCATCCAAATCCTTGGAACTAATCAGGTGCCAATCAATATTAGGGAAGTTAAAGTCACCCATGATAACAACCCTGTTATTTTTGCACCTTTCCAAAATCTGCCTCCCAATCTGCTCCTTGGTATCTCACCTGCTACCAGGGGGCCTACAGAATACCCCCAATAGAGTAACCTCTCCCTTCCTGTTCCTGACTTCCACCCATACTGACTCATAAGAGGATCCTGTTACATTACCCACCCTTTCTGTAGCTGTAATAGTATCCCTGACCAGTAATCCCACCTCTCCTCCCCTTTTCCCCCCTCTCTATCCCTTTTAAAGCACTGAAATCCAGGAATATTGAGAATCCATTCCTGCCCTGGTTCCAGCCAAGTCTCTGTAATGGCCACTACATCATAATTCCATGTATGTATCCAAGCTCTCAGTTCATCACCTTTGTTCCTGATGCTTCTTGCATTGAAGTACACACACTTTAGCCCTTCTACCTTACTACCATTACACCCTTTATTCTGCTTCTCTTTCCTCAAAGCCTCTCTATATGTTAGATCTGGCTTTACTCCATGCACTTCTTTCACTGCTCTATCGCTCCGGGTCCCATCCCCCTTGCAAATTAGTTTGGCTTTAGCTTGGAGGTACCAAAAACTGCTAGGAGTGAAAATCAAACGATTTCACTATTTCAACACATTGGAACCATGAGGAATTTAACCGTATCAACAATCATCTTGAATGTTACAATGAAAATTAACATTTGGAGGATACAACCATCGATAGCTTTGTATGAAGGCAGTCCATTATCTGCACCAGGCATCTGCATTGATTTTGTCCATTGCATACACTGGATGAACTTCTCCATCAAGAACTGTTAGGAACTAAATCACAGTTTTATAGTACTGTAGTACTATTGGTAGTGCTTTAATTTGTTGTGCATTTGATTTAAAAATATAATTTATTACTCAGTTTGTCTTTTTATACCTTTTTAACTACTTCCATGAAACTTTGGCTAATTGGGCCAAAACATACTGGCCCTGATCTGTGCTAATTAACCCGGAATCTACTGTATAAAATACAGCAAGTCTGGTTCGTTGGCAAGCAAGACTGACCGGGGGGAGCTGTGTGCCCTCCATTCCTCATGCCTAGGCACAGCCACTTGAGGAGGAGGTGCCGGAGGCAGTGTGGGAGAGGAGAGACATGGTGGGCGCGCTGGAACCCATGTTAGGCTGGGGGTTGGCCCCTGCAGGCCAGCTCTCCTACCAGTGCTACCCTCCAGTGTTCCCTCCATGAAAGACAAGCTGAAATGCTTTTCTGTGACTGAATCAGTGCAAAATGAGGAACTGCTGGAAACTTCAATTGCAGAAACATGGCTCCAGAACGACATCCCATGCACCATCATCTTCAGGCCATGCCACTCAGGGACTTGTGCTAATATTAATTTATGACTGTATGTGCTATTGTAACTATATGTGCTGTGTGTGACTGTATATACTGTGTTTTACACCATAGCCCCAGAGGAATGCTGTTTCATTTAGCTGTATACATGTGTATAGTTAAATGACAATTAAGCTTAAACTTGAATTTGAAAAAGCAGAAACGTACCTTATATAGGAAATAGGTACTTTCAGCAAATTCAGGTCGGAGAGGGTGTTGGGCCCAGTGAACTCTAAAATCAGTGGTAAAAGCCTAGAAAATATGATCGAAGATTTCAAAGAAAAAATTTATAGAACAACACAAAGATTACCAAAAGGCGGAGAAAATGATGGACTCTATTGTTAAATCAAATCATAACTGGATCTCAGAAATTAATAGGAAGACTGGGCCGAGTCAAAGTGGATTTACAAAAGAGAAATCACGTTTTGATGAATCGTGTGAGATTGGTGTAACCATCAGAATTGCAAAGGGCAAACCAGTGGATCACAAGACAAAGGAGCAGAAGCAGGCCATTTGGCCCATCGAGTCCACTCCACCATGAGCTAAACTATTCTCCCGTCTAGTTCCAATTTCCGGCTTTTTCCCCATATCCCTTGATACCCTGACTAATATGATACATTTTTACTTTTGGAAGGCTTTCAATAAGGTACTATGTAAGATGACATTAAACAAAATTAAAGAACATGGGATTGAGGGAATATGGCATACTTAAAGGAATAGTTGGGTTATCTTCAGAGTTGGGGACTTTGACTAGTGCATTAGGTTCTGAAATCAAAAATATAGCATTTTGAGTCAGTTAAGGTTTATATCACAAGGCAGTATCAATATTGTAACGTTGTGGTAAGACAGAATCAGAAAGTTATGATAAGCTAATTCCAAGCTTTAGTTTTAAAATTTAGAAATGGTAGAACAATTGAAATGGTTTCTTTAGCAGACTGCAGTGACTGGCGATTGCAGGAGAGAGGGAATATAAAGGACATGCCCATTGTGTTACTAATGCAGTCATTCAGAGGCTTGGACTAACAATTGAGAGAACTCTAGTTCGCAGCACAGCAAGATGAAAGTTTGAAAAACAGAGACAAAAATACAAAAAGACATTTATTGATATTCTTTATAAAGGAAAATCTGCTGATCCATAATGCAACTAAAGCTACACATGAAGAATGAACACTGCAGCAGTTCTGAAGTCAAACCAGTGCAAACATCAGGGAACAGTGGATGGACAGTAAGTACTGCCCTTCTCAGCATGTCCATTTCCCAAGAATGAATTTAAAATAAGTTCAACTGTGCCTTTAACAACATACAGAAAAACAAAAGGATTAAGATAGAAGTTAGAAGGTAGAAATAAAAAAACATCACACGCTTCTTGGGATAAAAAGATGTTTTTCAGAATGTCCTGAAGTATTTCATTTTGAATAAATTACTTTTAAGTATACTCATTATATGAGCAAGTGTTGCTGCAATATTCCATAAATAATGAGACAGATAACCAGTTGGGTTTCTTTAGAAAATACTGGTTAAGGAAGGAGCTAATTAATTCTCTGTCGTTAACCTACAATCAGCAAAGTGCAAAAGAACGACATGAGGACCAAGGTATAAATATAGTAAAATAAACTATTGAATGGGGAAAATGAAGCAAACTGTAAAGAATCAGGTCATCTGAAAAAACAGAGATAGCAAAAAAGATCTGCAAATCACAACTGAAAACATAACAAAAGTAAAACAGTTAAGCATGCCAGGCTTCATGTATTAATAAACAACATCAATGCAGTTTAAATATTAATAATGATTAAAATTAAGTTAAGCAATTAAAAGTGCTTGAAAGTTCCCATTACCTCTGGAAGGAAGTTGTGCTTTTTTGTCACTTGATATAACATCTCATGAGTTTCTATAGCTGGACGTATATCTCCTTTTAAAACCTAAATAATAAGAAAATCAATGGTACTATATAAAAACAGAATATAATAGTGATTCATAAAACAGTATCATACTTAAATATATCAAATGAAAACAAAATATAATACAGCCAGTTGAAAGCATCAATAAAGACATATGATGATAGTGATGTCTTAATTGTAACACAAGATATGAACATATTGTATGTCTTTATTGATACTGACTGATCAGTGTGGTGTCTGGATTTTTAGTTTGTTTCATGTCCCCAGTTTTCATGTCTTTTTTAATGCATTTAATAAAAGTGAATGGACAACTACAGTATCTTAACATTTCATTTACCACTTAATAAAAATTCTACCAAATCTTCTGGAAAACTGAAATACTTACTGCCAATTGAAGCAGAAATAAAGAACAAAAAGGTGCAAAGGTTAAATATACCTTTCATTATATCAATGTAATACTGTTACCATGCAGCCTCTGAGGATACAGGATACACTTACACATTTGAGGAAAGTAATCACTGTAAACAAATCAAAACACTACAATTTATGTTGCCAATTTGGAGATATAATTTAGCCAGAGAGCAATAACAGACCCTGAGGTCAGATAGTGGCCCAAAACAAGCAGACATTGTGCTGATTTAAGTGCCACTTGAATCAATGATTATATTGCATACTACAAATGCATGCCCAGCTCTGCATCACTTTTGCATTTGGTAATACCTTATACAAAGTGCAGCGCTTGGATCACCTGAGCGTCACATTTAAATGCAATTGAAGACACTTTCAGAATGCAAGCTTCAAAACAATATCAAGATACCTGCAAAGCTAACAAGAAACTAATGAAAATATGATTCTCTCAGAAATACCTCAAAGTTAATATTGATGAAAGAAAACTGAGCTGACCACAAAATTCAATTCCTGTGTGCGTGGCTATGATTGCATTGTTAACTTGCCTCACCCGCTTAAAGAATGCACATAACTTGACCAACTGCTTGACTAACATCAATTCCTTCTAAACAACTATCTTTTTCCCTCCATTTATATTTAACATCAGTAAATATGAAGCCTTTCTTACTCCAATAACAACTCCATATAGTTTACAGGCTTAAAGATTCATATTGATACCACAGTAGAATTTCACTTCCATGGCAAAATCATTCATCTGATGAATTTTATTTCTTTGTCCATTTAATCAGCAACACATGAGACACAAAAATGAACTCTTTATTGTTGAAATTCAAACCAGTCTTTCAATGAAAGTGTCCAATTTTGTTTAATTTTAGATTATGCTTGCTCCAGATAGTAACAATAAATTATTCTACTTCAAATACAATTGGTAAGATTACTGACAAATTTACTTATACAGCCTTTAATGTTTGAGACTGAGGTCAGATTTCTCTCTTTAATAACACCAGTATTCCTCTATTCGGCTTTCCTGCTTCCAGTTCTGCCAATTCTAACCCCACATCATTTGGAAAATAACTGTCACGTCAATGATCTCCTTTCACAGGGAAAGCAACTGGTCTGTACTTTTCATGTTATAACTTCCAAAATATGGACCATTAATACTCCAAAGGTTAAGGCAGCATATTCCACACCAGCTCTGAAAAAATGTTTTAAACCTGATACATATTTCTCTTTCATGATACTACCTGACCTGTTGAGTGCTCCCAACATAATCAGATAAAACAATTTCAGTACTGTATCTGCAGTTTTCTTTTATATTTGTAATGACATGATTTGATCTTGTATCAACTAAAGGTCATAACACAGACTGATTTTATGTAGAGATTTAAATGTGATTAACTTCCTGAATCAGGAGGTCCAGATAATCAGTCAGTTTTCATTCCTCAAAATATGCAGGCATTAGTAAAAAGTGACACACGCAAAATGCTGGATGAACTCAGCCGGTCAGGCAGTATCTATGGAAATGAATCAATTGTCGACATTTCAAGCCGAGACCCTTCTTCAGGACTGAGAAGCAAGGGAGAAGATGAAATGTGACCATTTTTAATTTTGCAAGTTGCTGATTTTCTGAGGCTCTAGGAGACTTGATCCTGCAAAAAGAACAGAATTTACCTGCAGGCCTGGAAAGAAAGCTAACAAAGCATCCATCCATGTCCGTGCATTTAGCAGTGGCTTATGTATGTGGACATCGAGAAGGAGAGGGGGTTGGCTTATATACTTCATGATAGCTGCATAGTGCTGAAAGGGAAAACAACAGATGACAGCATTGTCATTTCCTCTCAGATACCTCAAGTTAAAGTATCAACTGAAATATTTTACTATTTTATTCCTTTCTAACACAGCGAACTAAAGCAATATTTAAAAAGTAAATTAAATAACGATGAAGTGATATATTGCATTACAGTTCTGCAGAATAAAACAGATGCCAGTTTGATCCTGAACAAAATTTGGAGAACAAAATGCTGTGGTAACCTGCTTGGTCCAATCAAGATTAACATCCACGACTTAAATTACAGACAGCTAATGGTGTTTAAAAGAGAAAACCGCAAGCTATCGGGAAAGCACACAATTGTTTCACTTGTGCTACAATAGAGACTGCAACATTAACCATGCTTCCAGCGTCAAAATAGCATGCCCGCTACTTACTAACCCTAACACATATGTTTTGTGGATGTATGAGGAAACCGAAGCACCTAAAGAAACCCACACTATCAAGGGGAAAACATACTAACTCCTTACAGACAGTAGCAGGAACTGGACCCCAATCACTCGTACCATGTATTGCACCATCACTTGCATCACCCCTGTAAATATTGCACTAATTAATACATGACCCAACTGCACAAAGTTAAAAATGAAAACAAGTAGTATAGGGAAATGTGGCACTACAGGAGGACTTCCATTGTGCAAACAGAAGACAAGGAGGATCGGCTATCAGGCACTAACCAAAGCCTCAGAAGTGGGTTCTCCAATAACTGCTTAAGTGTCTTCACCTTGTTGATACGGCCTTGTCATTGCACCCATCACAAATCAGTTAATCACCATTGCATCTAATTTTATATCACCTTACAGGGAAGGGGGAAATACTTCAGCGAATGAAGTGGTTGTATGATATGGTGGCACTACTGCAGTACATGTTGCCTGTGAGATGTACAATGAAACTGAAGCATATAACCATGCTTCTGTGTGGGAGCAAGGCTAATGACTCACTGAATGTGCTGATTAATAAAAGATTGCTGGCAAGTGAATTAAGGGAGTGGCAAAATGAATAGTGTCTGAAGCTGGTGATGCAATTAAAGGAAAATAGCATTTGAAGCTGCATTCAATGAACTTCCCTTTAGTTGCGAGTTACCTTTAAGTGTCATCATCAAACAACAAATTGAGCCACTCAGTTTTCAACACCAGTTACTCTAACTGTGTAAATTCATCACAAAGCGAACAACTGCTTAATTACCACCACCACTCTGATTATATTTAGCCATCTGACTGATACTCAGAATCATGTAAAAAGTGTAGTTTGACCGAGTTTAACACAAATTAGTGCTGAAGTTTTAACCCTTCATAAAATTATTTACTTTTCTTCCAAATAACTTGATTGCTTAAGCCAGAGTAATAATTCCATATAAAAGCTTAGCTTAAGGCATTTGGGTAACTCAGCTGTTTTATACAGCAATGCCATTGGTAGGTTGCAATTCATTTTAGCTCCAGAGTGAAACTTTAAAATCAATTATTTGAATTTTATATACTCATTTGAGTCTATCATGCTAGTGATATCTACCTAGTTTCTTTTACTGACCAATCCTAATATTCATGGAATTATTTAAAGAAGGAAAATAACGTGACAGCTAAGATGCAGCAAAAAGAAGCAAAGCTTACAGTGTTGAACCTCTGCAAATAGCCATCATCACCAAGCAGAATGTATGCTTTGAAGAGATATTCATAATAAGAATCAATTCCAGCTCCAACTCCACTATCTGCATTAAAAACAATCAGTAAAAAAATTAATTTCATTTATTACAATTTAATTTATTTTTATATATTTCTTATTGTAATTTACAGTATATTCTATGCATTGCCCTGTACTGCTGCCACAAAACAACAAATTTCATGACATACGTGTACGTCAGTGATAATAAACCTTATTCTAATTCTGAGAACATTAACTAGATAAAAGTAGTGTCGATCTATAGGAAAACGTCAATAATCTAGCTAAATATTGGAAATTGGTACTTTCAATATATGAAGAAAGGAACTTTTCACAGCAATTCAGGTATCGTTAGTAAAACTGACACTGAAATAAGAAGTAACACACAAAATGCTGGAGGAACTTAGCAGGTCAGTCAGCATCTATGAAGAGAAATAAAACATCTGCAAATTTTAACACAAGGAAACCTGCAGATGTTGGAAATTCAAGCAACAAAATGCCTGCTGCATTCCACCAGTATTTTGTGTGTGTTACATATAACCATATAACAATTACAGCACGGAAACAGGCCAGCCTGGCCCTTCTAGTCCGTGCCGAATGCTTACTCTCATCTAGTCCCACTGGCCCGCACTCAGCCCATAACCCTCCATTCCCTTCCTGTCCATATAACTATCCAATTTTACTTTAAATGACAATACCGAACCTGCATCTACCACTTATACTGGAAGTTCGTTCCACACAGCTACCACTCTCTGAGTAAAGAAATTCCCCCTTGTGTTACCCCTAAACTTTTGCCCCCTAACTCTCAACTCATGTCCTCTTGTTTGAATCTCCCATACTCTCAATGGAAAAAGCCTATCCACGTCAACTTTATCTATCCCCTCATAATTTTAAATACCTCTATCAAGTCCCCCCTCAACCTTCTACGCTCCAAAGAATAAAGACCTAACTTGTTCAACCTTTCTCTGTAACCTAGGTGCTGAAACCCAGGTAACATTCTAGTAAATCTTCTCTGTACCCTCTCTATTTTGTTGACATCTTTCCTATAATTCGGTGACCAAAACTGTACACAATACTCCAAATTCAGCCCCACCAATGCCTTGTACAATTTTAACATTACATCCCAACTCCTATACTCAATGTTCTGATTTATAAAGGCCAGCATACCAAAAGCTTTCTTCACCACCCTATCCACATGAGATTCCACCTTCAGGGAACTATGCACCATTATTCCTAGATCACTCTGTTCTACTGCATTCTTCAATGCCCTACCATTTACCATGTATGTCCTATTTGGATTATTCCTACCAAAATGTAGCATCTCACATTTATCAGCATTAAACTCCATCTGCCATTGCTCAGCCCACTCTTCTAACTGGCCTAAACCTCCCTGCAAGCTTTGAAAACCTACTTCATTATCCACAACGCCACCTACCTTAGAATCATCTGCATACTTACTAATCCAATTTACCACCCCATCATCCAGATCATTAATGTATATGACAAACAACATTAGACCCAGTACAGATCCCTGAGGCACACCACTAGTCACCGGCCTCCAACCTGACAAACAGTTATCCACCACTACTCTCTGGCATCTCCCATCCAGCCACTGTTGAATCCATTTTACTACTTCAAATTTGCATCTGCAAATCTTTTTTGTGTTCATGAAATGAGAAATAGAGAGAAATTGATCAATGTCAGAAGGAAATTGTAAAGCATCTGATTTGATAGATGGGGAAGAGAGAGCAGCACTGGAGGAACGTGTCCCACCTCTGCGGACCCAGTCTCCAGTGTGGATGTTGATGGTTGTTCCCACTAGGTTGCTGTTGCGCTGCCGCCTTTCCCACAAGAAGTCCAAGGCCTTCCGAGCATGTTGCTGTACAGTAGAAAAAGAGTCTGTTGCATGAATAGCTAAAACAATCACTTAAGGTTACATACAGCAGATGCCAAATATCCAAGTTCAAAGTATCCGCAGTTTGTCTTCAGCAACCACACTGCATCTACAGAATTCAGATAAATTATGTTATGATTCTTGAAAAAATGCAGAGCCCTCAATTCAACTTGTAAAGACTGTTAGCAACCAGACATGATGTGCCACTGGGTGACATACATTCATATTAGTTAGAGCACCACTATGGAAGAATGATGAAACTAACCATGAACAATAAAAGTGAAAATAGCCTTCAAATGTTACCCCCCATCCCAATTTACTGGCCTATTAAATAAGCAATATATAATTTGTGTGAGAAGTCTACAAACCCTTGATAGAACAGTCAGTGTTGCTGCATTCCAGTCTATTTGTTATCTTGACTGTGTGTGCATTGATGGATTTCTCCTCAATACTTGATGCTTGTTCCATCACAGAGACAGTGATGACAGGAATAAAACCAGTTGGATTTCAATTTTATTAAAACTGCAAAATGCAAGTTTTTAAAATGTTTCCATTGAATATAGGTGTTTAATTTTAAAGTTATCCTTACGTACATGTAAAAATCTGTTCAAAGCTTAGTTGTGCAATGCATGTACTGACATTTAAATGGCATCCTAGCAGAATGCAAATGCCTAAAAACAAAAGTCATACCAAAGAAGGTCCAATTGTAACTCACTTCTTGTGGATGAAATTTACTTCATAGCTTGTTAATAGCATCTTTCACTTATGTTGCACTTTTTATATTCCAGATATTCCCCAGGCACTTAACATGTGACATCAACAAAAAGAAACTCTGTTTGACAAGATACCAGAAAGAAAGTCATCTGAAACAAAATCTGGCTCAAAGGTTGGTCAAAGAAACATGCTTTAAGGAGGATCTTAAAAGATAGGGAAGAACTTCCATAACTTGGGACCAAAACATGTGAAACCATCATTGCTGCCAGTGAATTAAAAATCAGAAAAAAACCATAAAAACCCATCTGTAGACTGATCGAACACTCAGGTCATTAGAAATGCTTTTGAAGCCTTTTCCAGCTTCATACATCTTTAAGATTCTTCTTTTAAGGTCCACTGAAAGTTGTTTTGACTGAGGCATAGTGCACATAAACAGATCTTTCTTGAGAAGAGCAGGTTCTGTCAGAAACCCGACTTTGTGTCTCCTTACAACCCACACCTCCAATCTTACCTCACTGATCAGAACACCTAACTCAAATAGCTTTTGTAGACGGCATTACCCAGAGGTTCACATACATTTTTGAACTAGACTGTGATTGTTTAAATGGTGTACTCAGTATCAACGAGAAAAAGTACAATTGTTTGTGTGATATTAGCTTAGGCAGACTCTGTTTGTCTGTTACTGTGACATATATGAAGATTAGACCACATTTTATGAACAATTAGTGCAGAAAACTAGGTGATTGCAAAGGGTTCACAAAATTATTCTTGCAACTGGTACAGACATGCAGTGAGTAAAGGTTAAAAAATAATTTGGATTGAATTGACCATGAGTTTTGAATGAGCAGATGTTAATATAGAGTGAAACTTAGCAACAGGAATAGGGTTTCCACACCCTATAAAGGCTGCTCTATTATGGGCCAGGTCAAATTTCAATTGTGTAACTCTTAAATGTGAATTGCTGTGCAATAAAATTTATGGGCATCATTAAGCTCAAAGCCTGCGCTTCCATAACATCATGGCTAATTTTCTGCCTCAATATCATTTTCTTGCCTTATGCAATCATAGCTTTGAATTAAATCAATGACTGAACCTTGCTGCTCCTCCAGATAGTAGAATTCCAAAAATTCACCATTCAAGTGAAGAGTCTTCTTATCTTAGGACTACTCCTCATTTTGAGACTATGACTCCTGTCCAGGCGCCTCAACTAAGGCAACAGCCTCCCTATATCTATCCTATTATTTTGTATCTCCATGAGGTTACACCTCATTCTTTTAAACATAAACCTACTCAATCTCTCCTCATACAAGTGAATCAAGAAACAAAATGAGTATCAGAGAACTGCAGATGTTAGAAACTGAAACAAAATCAGAAATAGAAAACGCTGACAACACTCTGTGGAAAAAGAAATAGTTAGGACTGTTCATAGAGGCTGTCAGAGTAGCTGAATGTTTCCAGCAAATTTCCAGGAACCAGCCTGGTGATTCTTAATTACACTCCCTCGACTGCAAAATTATCCTCCTTTTGGTAAGGGTATCAAAATTTGACACAATACTTTGGAACATTCTCACCAAGGCCCTTTAAAATCTTTATCCTTGTACTCAAATCAATTTGCAATAAAGGCCAACATTCCACATGCCTTCTGAACTGGTGGTTGTTCCAGCACGTTGGCTTTCAATGACATTGAGTGGAAAGAGGATTTCAGGGTATGCGGGGAGAGAGAAGACTGGAAACTACCAATGTGTAGACTTGTTATCAATATTTGGGAAAATGCTGTGATCCATTGATTTCAAAAATCATTGAAAGTGGCAGGACACTTTGAAAAAGGTGCAAATAAGTAATCAATAATTCTGGGTTTCATCGATACAGACAAAGAGACGTAATGCTGATCCTTTATTTTAAACAGTGGTCCTCCAGACTGAACTGGAGTACTGCATTCAGTCTTGGTCATCACATTATAGGAAGGACATGAAAGTGTTACAGAGGGTGTAGAAGAGATTTGTGAAAATGGTTTGTAGGATAAAAGACAACAATAACAGAACAGATTATAGGAATCTGTGATGGCATTCTTTGAGAGAAGGCTGACGAAAGGTTCAAATGTTCAGATTAGAGATCTGAAATATCTGTACAGAGTAAACATTTAGGGTTGAGGACCAGAGTATGACAAAGGTGAAAACAATTCAGAGTGATATCAGCATTTTATTTTAAAAATAATGCATGGCCAGAAACTGGAAGGAGGTTCTATTAAATATTAGACAAATATAAAATGGAGAAATGTTTTCCAGGCTAAAGAAGAAAGTCCAATGAAGGTAGGAGGAGTAGAAATGGGAGAGTTGCTTTGGAAGAGAATTGGTCTAATGACTTCTCCATTTTCTGATATTTTGTGTATGGACAGACAGGTCCACTTGATTATCAATATTGCAAAAATCTCTCACCACCTTTAAGATACTGAACATTCCTCTTCTATTCTTTTGACTGAAATGGAAAACCTCACATTTTTTCACATGGTTTTGTTGCCCATTCATTTAGTTTTCCACTTTCTCTTGAAACCTCACTGTTTACCTATCTAGTTAATTTTGCATCATCAGCAGATTTAGAAAGGATCAAACAAAGCTGATTAGGTCATAGACATAGGAGCATAATTAGGCCACTTGATCCATCCAGTCTGCTCCACCATTCTATCAGGGCTGATTTATTATCCATCTCAACCCCAATCTCCTGCCTTCTCTCCATAGCCTTTGACATTCTGTATAATCAAGAATCTATCACTCTGGCTATAGAAACTCGACTTGTTTGATCCTCTCAACCAAATCATTTAAGTTAGAGCAAGAAGGTGGAGGGAGAGGAGGAAGAAGTAGAAAGTGGTAGGTGAAACCAGGAGAGGGGGAGAGGTGAAATAAAGAGCTGAGAAGTTGACAGGTGAAAGAGATAAAGGGCTGGAGAAGGGGGAACTGATAGGAGAGGGTAGAAGACCATAGAAAAAAGGGAAGGGGAGAAGCATCAGAGGGAGGTGATGAATAGGTAAGGAAATAAGGTGAGAGGGGGAAAATGGGAACGGGAGTGGTGAAGAGGGGGTGCAATCACTGGAAGTTTGAGAAATCAATGTTTATGTCTTCAGGTCAGAGGCTATCCAGACGGTTTCTTTTACTTCCTCATTTGCACTGGAACCTTGGTTCTCAAGTATAAGATTATAAGATCATATAAGATTATTAAGGGATTGGACACACTAGAAACATGTTCCCGACCCAGAGAGTGGTGGATATGTGGAATGCTCTGCCTCAGAAGGCAGTGGAGGCCAGTTCTCTGGATGCTTCCAAGAAAGAGTTAGATAGAGCTCTTAAAGATAGCGGAGTCAAGGGATATGAGGAGAAGGCAGGAACGGGGTACTGATTGTGGATGATCAGCCATGATCACAGTGAATGGCGGTGCTGGCTCAAAGGGCCAAACGGCCTACTCCTGCACCTATTGTCTATTGTCAAGTATTCCTGGGGAAGGTTTATTGTGTCTTTTTCTGTGCTGACAAAACCAAGATATTTGTTTTATCCTTCTGCCATCATTTTATTCCCCATTATTAACTTTTTTATTTGCTTTATGGTTCTTACGAGTTTACTCTCAGATTCTACTTTGCCTTTCTTTACCAATTTCCTGGGTAAGCCATTTCCTTAAGTTTAATACTACCTTTAACTAGCGCCCAGACCGGTTTTCCTACTGTGTCATTGTGTCTTAAAAAAGATCAAAGAGGTAGGGGTTGATGTTCTCAGAGCTGGAAAATTGAACAGAAAATCTAACGAACAGGTTCAAAATTATAAGGGCCATTTCCTCTGGCTGAAGACTAATATCTAGAGCAGGTACACTTAGACTGATTGGCAAAAGAACTCATTTATCAACTAGTGGTCAGACAACGTGATGCAAGAGCAACACTGGATTTAATAAGTTGCTTTCAAATAAACAATTATATTAATTCTTGGAAGGAGGACTGGGAGAACAAATGGAAAAGTAGGATTAAAACTGCACTTTGAACAAAGATGATGAAAAGTGGATGGGCTTAATGAATTCCATAAATGCTGCAGGTTTTTATGATTCTACAAAATCTCATGACTTCCGCCAATGTTAGTGCACAAAGCATACACAACATTGGCACAAGGACCTGAAAATAAAATTAGAGTGAAGTATTTAAATATTTTGTATTGAACTATTTAATTTTAAGTTTGAGTCTTAAACCTACTTACAAATCATTAGAATATGATTCCACAGCTGAATGGTTTTAATTAATAGGAGAGACTAAAGAGTAGTGTCCTCTTTTTACTTGAGTTGAGAGATCAAGAGAAGATTTGATAGGTGTAAAACATCATGAAGAGCTTTGACAAATTGGGAGAGACAATTGCAACAACAAATGAACAGGTGGTTAAACATTTTAACTTATTATCAATGAAATTAGAGGATTTTTTTTCCTCATAGGGATAAGTATTATTGTGTGCGGATTATCTTTCATAGATATTTGTGACAGAGATTCAACTTATAATACGCTGAGAAATCAATATTGTTTTCTCTTTCAAATAAAAACATAACTTTTAGAAAACAGAGAACATTTATTATCTTTGATTCAATTACCTCCCATCCTTTAGGACTGCCGAATCTGTTGATAGTTCTTTCAGCGAGCTGATTAAGGCAGCACATGCTGAGTGATTTTCTCTGATTCTTATGGTTAGAGGGATAACAAAAGGTGGGCCCGAGTATACTTTGATTTGAATTATGTACTTCCAATTCTAAATTGTACATAGATTCTGACCTTTACTAATTGCTCCCTTTCTACACACCTCAAAAACTGGGTCTCCAGAAAGTCTGCTCAGAGCTGCAAACTCCAGAATAAGGGTTCCTGCGCAGGCTGTACAGGTGTCTGTTTCTGTACCCGTTCTGGCTTGCGGTTGTCTCACTCCATACTTCAGATTGACCTTTTTGTTCAAAAACATACTTTGCATTAATTACAAAGGAAATAAAGATATCTAAGTATTTTCATGTTACCACATTTATCATTTGCTAAATAACAAAAGACTCACAAAAAATTTACTTTGAACTTTAAATTATCAAACTATATTTATGTTACTATATACAACTCTGAGATGCATTTTCTTGTGGGCATACTCAATAAATCCATAATAGAATAATAACAGTAATAGAATCAATGAAAGATCACAACCAGAGTTCAACCAGAGTGCAAAAGACAACAAACTCTGCAAATACAAAAAGAAATAAATAATAATAAATAAGCAATATCAAAAATATAAGATAGAGTCCTTGAAAGTTAATTAATTTAAATTTAAGTTCAGTACTGAAGATTTTGTTGCTATTGGAATGTATCATAAAACTGAATCCTAGTACATTTTAACATTGGGAGGATTAAAAACTCTTTTAATCATAGACTGTGAGAAAAGTCATTTGAGAAGTGTCCATACCATCAGTGACATCAATTATACACCCATCGATACTAATCCTATGTTAATCCCGTTCTATTCCCTATAATACCATTAGTTTTCCCTAGATCTTACAACTCATCTACACATTTCGGACATTTTACAGTGCCAATTAACTTTTCAACCTACAAATCCTTGGGATGTGGGAGTACCAAGGAAACTCGCGGTCATATGAAGAATGTACAAACTCCATACAAGTTGGACTAGTGGTCAGCACTGAACCCAATACACTGGAGATGGAAGGCAGCATCTCTACTGGCTGCAACACCCTACTGCCTCTTTGTCCTTGTACAGTATCCAATTATGCCTGTGCGTTACTCTGATATATTGCTTTGGCCAAATGAGAAACAACAACACTGCATTTGGAGATTATTATGCTTGACTAATCTCCATATCACATGGGTGACATTGCAACACTGTGATAACCACGTACCAGAATGAAGTAAAATAATTGGAAAACTTTGAGCATTTAAGTATGCTTTATACAGGTGGATTTTACCAGTTCCATTGCAGCATTTGTTAAATGTTCAATTCACCCCAGTGTTGCTGTGGTGTAGGATACAGTATTTCACTTGCATCTTACTAGACTGATGCCCCACTGTAGTTGTATTTTCTCTACAGCTAGCCAAATGGAAAAAAAAATCAGTATGTCACCAAAAAAAATCACTGTTAGTAATGAATCACCATTCTCAGAAACTGCATGTACACCCATTGTACCTCTACCACTTTTGAAAGGTTTAGCTGGGGTACCTCCTGGTCTCCACTTCCTTTAAATGGATCCTTCAACTGTGCCATCAAGTCTGTCATAATGATGTATCTAATGACTGATTACTGCTCTTCCCAGTTAACAGTTCTTCACCTTAGTGCAATTTGGGATGAGGGTCCTGTTGATACACATTTTACTGTGTCAGCTCCTCAGTTCCAAAGGCTCCTAATGTCTTATAGTGTTTCCCTTTCTCCCTTTGGCACTTTTGCACCCATTCATTCTTTTGTTCCTCTGTTCTTCATCTTTGTCTTTCCTTCTCTTCTGTTGAACTGACATCCCTCACCATTGATCCAATTATCCCTCACCCTCTGGGCCTACTTGATCTAAGGAAGTGTAGTCGCATTGGAGACGATCCACAGCTTAAATAATCAAAAGAAAAGTAGTACTTACCCTAGGGTATGGAAGTCCACTGGTGGTATTGAACGCTGGCAGCAACCTGTACCCAAGTTCCTTTGCCATGTAGAGAAGCTCATCGTTATACCACTGCATCTGCTCACTTTGCTCTTTCAATATTGTAGCCATCGCATGGCCTCCCAGCAAACCTCTAAAAAGTGAAATGATTACTGGCATCTCACAGATAATTGCACATGAAAAGTCTATCAGATTCTGATATCTCTTTACATCATCTATTTATAAAGCTCATTTTCAAAAAAAAAAATTGCCTTTACTTACCCTAGCACCCTTATATTAGTCTCAAAGACTGAGACAACAATATCATTATCCAAGTGAACATCATTTATAACCCTTTTCACAGCAGCTTCAAATTCTTCCACTTGATTTAGCAGCTAGAAACACAAAAACATATTACTTAGTGTCTCTTCCTGATTCTTTGACATTCAATATACAGTATTTTGAACTTAAAGCTAAGCTGTTTTCACTTACTGCGAGAGTATCCAAAGTGTCAACTAAAGTCAAAGAAAATCTGAAAGAAAACAATTAACAGTTAACCTGAGGGTGAAGTGAACAGCTTTAGATGTATGGCAGTGAAAGTTTGCATGATGACTTCAATATCAATTTAATGTAGTTTTAGAACTTTTTCTTCTATTCGTAGCTAAATATATGGAAATCAGCCAAAGAAAATGGGCAGGCAGTACAACTGTTTATACAAGAATAGTTGAAAGCCAGAACAATTGTTTTGCATTTTCCACAGAAATGGAGCAGAATTGTGGAATGCAATTCTCTGCCATCAGATTTCTGAATGGTCCTCGAACCCATGAACACCTCATTATTCGTCTTTTGTGCTTTTATTATTTAGTAACTTATAGTAATTTCTAGGTCTTGTACTGCTGTAAAACAGAAAAATTCATGACATATGTTCACAATAATAAATCTTATTCTGATTCTGAATTCTCAGATCATCAGTAAATAGGATTTGATTTACCAAAGAGAAATTCAATTTATCAACACCTATTTGACATCTGTTTCATAAGCTTTCAGCAGTCGAAATATCAGGTTAAAAAGTAGTTATCTCATCCGCTCCCTTAATGTTTCATGGTAAGCCAATTTCAATTTTTACGCATCTATATTTATAAATAAGCAGAGAGCTGTTTGCCTCTAACAGATGTAAAATTAATGGCTGCTATCATTCACCGGTAGCGTTCTCACCTCAGAGCTAATAGATGGTTGATTCAATTTATTAAAATGCAAGTTATTTTCCTTTTTTTGAAATGGAGAAATCAGACTCTAACAGAGTTAGGCTGACTGAAAACTATGGTTACAAAATGGCAAACGAAGAACCTCAAAGCTCCAGTTTCTTGTGGCAGGCAGTGAGACGAACTGGCAGTGTTCTTTAAAACTACCACCAAGGTTGGGGGTGTTGTGCATAGTGTGAAGGGCTGTCAGAGGTTACAGCGGGCCATCGAAAGGATGCAAAACTGGGCTTTGGCAGATGGAGTTCAACCCAGATAAGTGTCAGAATATAGTATTAATGGTAAGACTCTTGGCAGTCTAGAGGATCAGAGGGATCTTGGGGTCCGAGTCCATAGGACACTCAAAGCTGCTACACAGGTTGACTCTGGTTAAGAAGGCATATGGTGCATTGACCTTCATCAATCATGGGATTGAGTTTTAAGAGCCCAGAGGTAATATTGCAGCTACTTAGGACCCTGGTCAGACCCCACTTGGAGTACTGTGCTCAGTTCTGGTCGCCTCGCTCCAGGAAGGACGTGGAAACCATAGAAAGGGTGTAGAGGAGATTTACAAGGATGTTGCCTGGATTGGGGAGCATGCCTTATGAGAATAGGTGGAGTCAACTCAGCCTTTTCTCCTTGCAGTGACAGAGGATGAGAGATGACCTGATAGAAGTGTACAAGATAATGAGAGGAATTGATCGTGTGAATGGTCAGAGGCTTTTTCCCAGGGCTGAAATGGCTAGCACGAGAGGGCATAGTTTTAAGGTGCTTGGAAGTAGGTACAGGGGAGATGTCAGGGGTAAGTTTTTTTTACGCAGAGAATGGTGAGTGCATGGAATGGGCTGCTGGCAGCAGAGGTGGAAATGATAGGGTCTTTTAAGAGACTCCTGGATAGGTACATGGAGCTTAGAAAAATAGAGGACTATGGGTAAGCCTAGGTAGTTCTGAGCTAAGGACCTGTTCAGCACAGCTTTGCGGGCCGAAGGATCTGTATTGTGCTGTAGGTTTTCTATGTTTCTATGTTTACTCCTCTATAGATGAACACAAAACAAAATGCAAGGCCATGAATGATCTAAATTGGATAATCTTTCCCTTTCATTTTCATCTTAGGGTTATATTACTTTAAATACTCTTGGTACTGACTGGTATATTGAAAAAAACCTTAGATAATCACTGATAATTTATGATACTACCATCTCATCTTTTAACCTGTACTGAATTACTTTGAATTTTGAGGGTATAAAATATTTGCCTTTGGAATATTTATGATTTCAGATTATAAAAGCATAACCACATTCTAAATATTAATAATTTAGTGCAAAATGAGCTCAGGTCCAATAGCTGCTGGATGGTAAAATACAACCTTAAGAATCTATGGTAAACCGGAAATCAGTTTCCAATTTATCAGAAGCCATTTAGCCTTCAATATGACATTATGCAGAGGTTTAGACTTTATGTACCACCTATACCTTACAGATTAATTTGCAAAAGTGACAATTAAATTTCACTGAACACGCTTTAGATGAAAAGTAACTATAAGTCTAAGATTCAAAATTAAAAAGCTTTGGGTTGAATAGGAACTCTCAAAACATCTGCTTCCTCAAAAACCAAAAAAAAAAGTCACAGTACAATTCATCTTCCAGACAATTCTCACGTCATTTAAACTCTTCTCTCACTTATATTTCAAATTTTTTTTCAGAATGTCTGAGAACAAATGCTGAAACAAGTAAGGGGAATTAGCCAAAAGCAGCACTAACTTGCCGAGGGCATCATCCACATCACCACGACTGGGTTCCAAGCCACGAACACGGCCACGGCATGTCAGAGGCATTAGCTCATCAGCTGGGTATGCATGTTCCTGCACAAATGCAAAATTAAAATTAAAAATTCAAATTATGTAACTGCACTCTGCATGCATCAAATTTCACAAAAACGGATTCAATAAAGAAATTAATCACATTTGGTGAGATCACATCTAGATTGTTGTCCACAGCATAGATTCATTGAAAAGTAAAGCAAAGAAACAAGCCCTTCGGCCCATCTTGTCCATGTCAAAATCACTTAAAAACTGCCTACTCCTAATGACCTGCACCTGGACCATAACCCTCCATATCCCTACTAAATTGTCTCTGTTCTCTCTCAACCTTGTTTACATCTTTCCTTGTAGGTAGGTGACCAAAACTGTATATAATACTCCAAATTAGGCCTCACCAACATCTTGTACTACTTCAACATAACATCCCATCTTCTGTACTCAATATGTTGGTATATGAAGGTCAATATGCCAAAAGCTTTTTTCATGACCCTATCTACCTATGATGCCACTTACAATGAATTATGGACCTGTATTCCCAGATCCCTTTGTTCTACCACACTCCTCAGGAGACTAACTTTCACTGTGTAAGGCCTACACTGGGTTGGTCTTAACAAAGTGCAACACCTCGCACTTGTCTACATTAAGTCCCACCTGCCATTTTTCAGCCCATTTTTCCAGCTGACACAGTTCCCTCTGCAAGCTGTGATAGCCTTCCTCATTGTCCACTACACCCCTAATCTTGGTACCATCTGCAAATCTGATTATCCAGTTGACCACATAATCATTCAGATCACTGATATAGATGAGAAACAACAAAGGACCCAGCACCGATCCCTGCGGCACACAACAAGTCACAGGAAATAATGAGAGAGGCAACCCTCTACTAGCACTCTCTGGCTTCTCCCACAAAGCCGATGTCTAATCCAATTTACTACCTCATCTTGAATGCCGAGTGACTGAACCTTCTTGACCAATTTACCATGCAAGATCTTGTAACATGCCTTACTAAAGTCCATGTAGACAACATCTACTGCCTTGCCTTCATCCACTTTCCTGGTAACTTACTCAAAAAAACCCTATGACCTACTGACTATTCTTAATTAGTCCATGGCTATCCAAATACTTATATATCTGGTCCCTTAAAATAACTTTCAGTAACTTTCTCACAACTTATGTCAGACTCATTGGCCTATAATTTCCTTATTTATGTTTAGAGCCATTTTTAAATACAGTGGAACAACATTGGCTATCCTCCAATCTCTGATACCTCCCTTATCGCTAAAGATGTTTAAATATCTCTGAAAGAGTCCCAGCAATTTCTGCATTTGCCTCCGATGGGGCCCAAGGGAACACCTTGTCAGGCCCTGGGGATTTATCCACCATGATTTGCTTCAGGGTAGTAAACACTTCCTCCTCTGTAATCTGTATAGGATCCGTAAAGTTAATGCCACTTTGCCTCACTTCTATAGAGTCTATATCCATCTCCCGAATAAATACAGGCACAAAGAACGTATTTAAGATCTCCCCATCTGTTTTGGCTCCACACATGGATTACCTTTCCGGCCTTCCAGAGGACCAATTTTGTCTCTTGCAATCCTTTTGCTCTTAACGTACCTGTAGAATCCCTTGGGATTCTTCTTCACCTTGTCTGCCAGATTAACTTCATGCCTTCTTTTAGCCCTCCTGATTTCTTTCTGAAGTATACTCCTGTACTCCATAAGCACCTCATTCGTTCCAACTCACCTATAGCTGCTATGCACCTCCCTTTTTCACTTAACTAGGGCTTCATATCCCTCGAAATCCAAGGTTCCCTACACATACACGAGGAAATCTGCAGATGCTGGAAATTCAAGCAACACACACAAAATGCTGGTGGAATACAGCAGGCTAGGCAGCATCTATAGGAAGAAGTACAGTCGACGTTTCAGGCCAAGACCCTTCATCACGACATGTCCCTACACGTGTTATCTTTACCTTCTTAAGGAAGATTGTTAGCACATTGAAAGCAGGGCAGAATAAGTTTACAAGATGCTGTTTGTCTTAAGAGTTTGGTCTTGTATTCATTAAAATTTTGAAGAGCAAGAGGGGATTTGATTGAAAGAAACTAGATGATGAGCTGGCTGAACAGGTTAAACATGGAGATGATGTTTCCTCCTGTGGGAAACTTGAGAACCAGGGATCACTATTTAGAAATAACTTTAAAAGAGAATAGGTGACTATTTTTCTATCATAGGATCATGAATATTTTTTTCCTTACAAGGACAGCATAAGCAGGGTCTCTGGATATTTCAATATAATTCTTCAATAGATTTTGATAAGCTAGGGGTTGAAGGATGCAACATGTTTTTGGCTCATCTGCAACAGTGGCCATAAATGGTTATTTTACAGATTGACAAGAATCTACGAGCGGTGTGGCGCAGGGTTTGTAACTGGAATCTCCACTATTCACATGAAAGAAAAGCAAAATTGCTACATGAGGGAAACATTGAAGCAGAACTGCAAGTGAGAACAAACTTCAAGAAAGTGGCTGAGAGTTTGCATGTGACAGCACATTGTTGAACACAGACCTCCTGATGCAGCAAGAGCACTGGGACAAGGAACAATAAATAACAGTGGGCAGATCAAATTCAGGAAAAGAGTGGCTTCATTTGGAATCCCTGCAGAGTCTATTAGAGCTGAACACAGCTGCTCCAGAAAAAAAATGCGGGGATAAAAAATAATCTTGGAGAAATACCTGACAAAAAGGATGAAAACAGTAATTGAGCTAACCAAGGGAAAACAGATGAACAAAAGTCCTGATGATTTTGCTCCATCATTTCATGGACCTTTAACAAGATGCTCTCAACACATTTCCCTTCCTATTCTCCATATACTCTACCAACGGAGTACTTTCTCCAACACCTGGTCCAAACGTCCTTCTCTTCTTTACCCTTCTGTGCATATAAAGGAGATGCAACACAAAATGGTCACCCAATCAATGTTCGGTCACCCCATTTACAAGCATTGAATGCCACTAAACATTGATCTGGTAACACGTTGAGACACATCCATTCATTACTCAAGGGTAGCAGCAAACTTCCAGTCATCTGAGCTTTTAAAATTCTAATTTCTACTCTCTCACTCCTCTTCGCCCTAAACTATTCCAATGGAGCTTAATGCGAGAGTGAAGAACAATGAGTCTAATTCTTGGAATTGAGCGTTCTGGACTGAAAATTGAGTTTAACAATTCCAAATTGCTGCAATTTGTCTTTATAAAATCTCCAGTTCCTCGGAAATGCTTCATCTCCTTTCTCAAAACTAAGTGCTACAACAGCTATTCACCAGTGTTCTATATATTTCTAACAACTCATTAAGTGTGTGTAATGTAATGAATTTATCTTGGCCCTATATTCTTTTCAGGCAGATACGGCTGCTCATCTAGAGGAAAGAAAACTTTAATCTCAAATCTTCGCTGCCTTGCAGCTATTCCCATTCATGGGGAAGGTTTTGGAAGTAAACCCAGAGGGAAAAATCCAGAGCTGGAGTCCCTGAGGCAGTCCGACATCGAGTTCAATGTTGACTGGCAACTCCTGCGACGCTGCTGGTACTAAACTGTATCAGTCTCTGCTGTTCCTTTGGGTTTATCAGATATGTGGAGTGGGGGAGTTTGCTACATGGGCATCAGCTTGCTCTCCATATCATTCTGCCCAGGCTTGTGTATCTAGACAGTTAGGATACAATATCCATGGTCAGCTCCGACTGACAGAAGCCTCAGACAGATTTTTTTTAATGTACAAGAAGGTAGTGGGATTTATAATGAATTTGATTGATTTTTGTGATATTTTTAAAATTCGTGACCTGATAGAGGACGACCACGGCGAATGGGTCTCTGGCACTGAGCATGGTTCCGTGGTGCAGAAGGGAGAGACAAAGATGAGGAATGTGGTAGGCATAGGGGATTCCACAGTGAGAAGAACAGAGAGGAGGTACTGTCAGCCTGAGAGAGATACCCACATGGTGTGTTGCCTCCCAAGGTGCCAGGGTATGGGATGTCTCGGATCGGGTGCAGAGAATTCTGAAGGGAGAGGGTGAACAGCCAGAAGTCTTGGTACATGTTGGTACCAATGACATAGGCAGAAAAAGGGAGGAAGTCCTGAAGAGAGAATTCAGAGAGTTGGGTAGGAAGCTGAAAAGCAGGACCTCTGGGGTAGTAATCTCAGGACTGCTGCATGTGCCACATGCTAACGAGTGCAGGAATAGCAAGATCGGGCATATTAATACGTGGCTGAGAGACTGGTGTAGGGGGCAGAGTGTCAGGTTCCTGGATCATCTTCTGGGGGAGGTGCGACCTGTACGAAAAGGACAGGTTACACCTGAACCCAAAGAGGTCCAATATCTTAGCAGGCAGGTTTAATAGAGCTGTTGGGGAGGGTTTAAAGTATTTTGGCAGGGGGAGAGAACCAAGTGATAGAACTGAGGAAAGGGACAACAGAAATACATCAATGATAGTGTGCAACAGAGATGATAGAAAGGACTGGCAGGAGATGAGGCATAATCACAGCCAGTGGGATGAGTGATAGGGCAATACAGGTGTGGGAATAATGCAGAAGGTGCAGGATCGGTTCATTCCAAAGAGGAAGAAAGATCCTAAGGGAAGTAAAGGGCGGCCGTGGCTGACGAGGGAAGTAAAGGGCAGTATAAAAATAAAAGAGAAGTATAACATAGCAAAGATGAGCAGGAAACCGGAGGACTGGGAAGCTTTTAAAGAGCAACAGAAGATAACAAAAAAGGCAATACGCCAAGAAAAAATGAGGTACGAAGGTAAACTAGCCAAGAATATAAAGGAGGATAGTAAAAGCTTCTTTAGGTATGTGAATAGCAAAAAAATAGTTAAGACCAAAATTGGGCCATTGAAGACAGAAACGGGTGAATTTATTATGGGGAACAAGGAAATGGCAGACGAGTTGAACAGGTACTTTGGATCTGTCTTTACTAGGGAAGACACAGATAATCTCCCAGATGTAATAGTGGCCAAAGGAACTAGGGTAAAGGATGAACTGAAGGAAATTTATATTAGGCAAGAAATGGTGTTGGATAGACTGTTGAGTCTGAAGGCTGATAAGTCCCCGGGACCTGATGGTCTGCATCCCAGGGTACTTAAAGAGGTGGCTCTAGAAATCGTGGACGCATTGGTAATCATTTTCCAATGTTCTATAGATTCAGGAACAGTTCCTGCTGATTGGAGGGTGGCTAATGTTGTCCCACTTTTCAAGAAAGGAGGGAGAGAGAAAACAGGAAATTATAGACCGGTTAGCCTGACGTCAGTGGTGGGAAAGATGCTGGAGTCAATTATAAAAGAGGAAATTACGACACATTTGGATAGCAGTAACAGGATCGGTCCGAGTCAGCATGGATTTATGAAGGGAAAATCATGCTTGACTAATCTTCTGGAGTTTTTTGAGGATATAACTATGAAAATGGACAAGGGAGAGCCAGTGGATGTAGTGTACCTGGACTTACAGAAAGCTTTTGATAAAGTCCCACATAGGAGATTAGTGGGCAAAATTAGGGCACATGGTATTGGGGGCAGAGTACTGACATAGATTGAAAATTGTCTGGCTGACAGGAAACAAAGAGTAGTGATTAACGGGTCCCTTTCGGAATGGCAGGCTGTGACCAGTGGGGTACCGCAAGGTTCGGTGCTGGGACCGCAGCTGTTTACAATATACATTAATGATTTAGATGAAGGGATTAAAAGTAATATTAGCAAATTTGCCAATGATACAAAGCTGGGTGGCAGTGTGAAATGTCAGGAGGAGGTTATGAGAATGCAGGGTGACTTGGACAGGTTGGGTGAGTGGGCAAATGTATGGCAGATTCAGTTTAACATGGATAAATGTGAGGTTATCCACTTTGGTGGCAAGAACAGGAAGGCAGATTACTATCTAAATGGAGTCAAGTTAGGAAAAGGGGAAGTACAACGAGATCTAGGTGTTCTTGTACATCAGTCAATGAAAGCAAGCACGCAGGAACAGCAGGCAGTGAAGAAAGCTAATGGCATGCTGGCCTTTATAACAAGAGGCATTGAGTATAGGAGTAAAGAGGTCCTTCTGCAGCTGTACAGGGCCCTGGTGAGACCCCACCTGGAGTATTGTGTGCAGTTTTGGTCTCCAAATTTGAGGAAGGGCATTCTTGCTATTGAGGGAGTGCAGCGTAGATTCACAAGGTTAATTCCCGGAATGGCGGGACTGTCATATGTTGAAAGATTGGAGCGACTGGGCTTGTATACACTGGAATTTAGAAGGATGAGAGGGGATCTGATTGAAACATATAAGATTATTAAGGGATTGGACACGCTAGAGGCAGGAAGCATGTTCCCGCTGATGGGTGAGTCTAGAACTAGAGGCCACAGTTTAAGAATAAGGGGTACACCATTTAGAACAGAGATGTGGAAAAACTTTTTCACCCAGAGAGTGGTGGATATGTGGAATGCTCTGCCCCAGAAGTGGAGGCCAAGTCTCTGGATTCATTCAAGAGAGAGTTAGATAGAGCTCTTATAGATAGCGGGGTCAAGGGATATGGGGAGAGGGCAGGAACAGGGTACTGATTGTGTATGATCAGCCATGATCATAGTGAATGGCGGTGCTGGCTAGAAGGGCTGAATGGCCTACTCCTGCACCTACTGTCTATTGTCTATTATGTGCTGCAGTTAAAACTGGAAGCAATAAATACTGGACTGAAAGGGTTGTATTTGAATGCACGCAGCATAAGAAATAAAATGGATGATCTTGAAATTCAGCTACAGACTGGCAAGTATGATGTTGTGGCCATCTCTGAAACTTGGCTAAAGGATGACTACCATTGGGAGTTGAATGTCCAAGGATATACGGTGTATCGGAAAGATCGGTTAGTAAGCAGAGGGGGTGGTTTGGCCCTGTGTAGAAGAAATAATATTAAATCATTAGAAAGGGGTGACATAGGATCGGAAGGTGCAGAGTCTCTATGGGTTGAGTTTAGAAATGGCAAGGGTAAAAGAACTCTAATGGCAGTTGTTTGCAGGTCTCCAAACAGCAGCTGGGATGTGGATTACAAATTCCAGCAGGAGGTAGAAAAGGCGTGTCAGAAAAGCAATGGCATGATAATCATTGGGGATTTTAACATGAAGGTGGATTGGGAAAACCAAGCCAGGACTGGACCTCAGGAGAGAGAATTTGTAGGATGTCTAAGGGATGGCTTTTTAGAACAGCCTGTCGTTGAGCCCACTAGGGGATCAGCTGTGCTAGATTGGGTGTTGTGCAATGATCCGGAAGTGATAAGAGAGCTTAAGGTTAAGGAACCCTTAGGGAACAGTGATCACAATATGATTGAATTCACTTTGAAATTTGAGGAGGAGAAACTAAAATCCAACGTCTTGGTACTTCAGTGCAACAAATTAAATTACAATGGCATGAGAGGGGAACTGGCCAAGGTTGACTGGAAAGGGACACGAGCAGGGAGGACAGTGCAGCAGCAAAATGAGGGAACTGCAAGACAGATATATTCCAAATAGGAAGAAATTTTCGAATGGAGGAAGGTCACTACCATGGCTGACAGGTGAAGTCAGAACCAAAGTAAAAACAAGAGGGGGCATACTAGGAAACCGAAGTTAGTGGGAAGATAGAGGATTGGGAAGCTTTTAAAAACTTGCAGAAGGAAACTAAGAAGGTCATTAGGAAGGAAAAGATAAATTATGAAAAGAAACTGGTGATTAATATCAAAGAAGATACTAAAAGCTTTTTTAAGTATATAAAGGGTAATAGAAAATTGAGGGTAGATATAGGACAAATAGAAAATTACACTGGAGATATTGTAACCAGAAATGCAGAGATGGCAGAGGAACTGAATGTGTATTTTACATCAGTCTTCACAGTGGAAGACATCTACAGTATACCGGACATTCAAGAGTGCCAGAGAAGTTAAGTATGTACAGTGAAAATTACGACTGAAAAGGTGCTCAGGAAGCTTAATGGTCTGAGGGTGGATAAATCTCCTGGACCTGATGGAATGCACTCTTGGGTTCAGAAGGAAGTAGCTCGAGAGATTGCTGAGCCATTAACAATGATCTTTCAAGAATCGATAGATTCTGGCATTGTACCGGATGACTGGAAAATTGCAAATGTTACTCTGCTATTTAAGAAGGGTGGGAGGCAGCAGAAAGAAAACGATAGACCTTTTACCCTAACATCAGTGGTTGAGAAACTGTTGGAATCAATTGTTAGGGATGAGATTACGGAATACCTGGAGGCACATGACAAGGTAGGCCAAAGCCAGCATGGTTCCCTGAAAGGAAAATCCTGCCTGACAAACCTACTCCAATTTTTTGAGGAAATTACAAGCAGGGTAGACAAAGGAGAAGCAGTAGATGTGGTGTACTTGGATTTTCAGAAGGACTTTGACAAGGTGCCACACATGAGACTGCTTAGCAAGATAAGAGCTCATGGAATTACAGGGAAGTTACTAGCATGGGTGGAGCATTGGCTGATCAGCAGAAAACAGAGAGTGGGAATAAAGGGATCCTATTCTGGCTGGCTGCTGGTTACCAGTGGAGTTCCACAGGGGTTGGTGTTGGGACCACTGCTTTTTACGATGTATGTCATTGATTTGGACTATGGGATTAATGGATTTGTGGCTAAATTTGCTGATGATACAAAGATAGGTGGAGGAGTGGGCAGTGTTGAGGAGACAGAGAGCCTGCAGAGAGACTTAGCTAGTTTAGGGAAATGGGAAAAGACATGGCAAATGAAATACAATGTTGGAAAGTGTATGGCCATGCACTTTAGTGGAAGAAATAAACGGGCAGACTATTATTTAGATGGAGAGAGAATTCAGAACACAGAGATGCAAAAGGACTTGGGAGTCCTTGTGCAGGATACTCTAAAGGTTAACCTCTAGGTTGAGTTGGTTGTGAAGGCAGCGAGTGCAATGTTGGCATTCATTTCCAGAGGTATAGAATATAAGAGCAGGGATGTGATGTTGAGGCTCTATAAGGCACTCATTGGAGTATTGTGTGTAGTTTTGGGCTCCTTATTTTAGAAGGGTTATACTGACTCGTCCACCTTTGGTCTCCACCTGGCGCTCAGCTCTCGCCTGTGGCTCCAAGTAGCTGTAACACACTCAGTGGCCACACCCCAGAAAAACATCTCGGCAGACGGGCCAAGCCAGGTGAGGGAAGCCGACGGGTCTTCGACCCTCGATGAGGAAGGGGATTTGCCTGCCCCAGCGTGTGATTTGGCCCTGGCAGATTGAGCAGAGGAGACCGATTAATGGTCCAACGGTCAAGAAGGCAGGCCAGCAGGTGTTGGTGGAGTGCTATGAGCACGACAAGGCACTTAGACATCCTGGTCACCTGCTGCAAGAGGTGGTGATCTCTTTAAACTCACCGAGCAGAAGGCAAAGGCAAACTACTGCTGTAACCTGCCGAGTACACGATATCCCAATATGTCAGAGCGGCGTGGAAGGAAATCATCCGCCACATGGAAATTCCAGGTGCGACCTAATGACGATGACAACACTGACATTGGAGCAGGTTCAGAGAAGATTCATGAGAATGATTCCAAGAATGAAAGGGTTACCATATGAGGAATGTCTAGCTCTTGGGCTGTATTCCCTGGAGTTCAGGAGAATGAGGGGGGGATCTCATAGAAACATTCTGAATGTTAAAAGGCCTGAATAGATTAGATATGGTGAAGTTATTTCCCATGGTAGGGGAGTCTAGGACAAGAGGGCATGACTTCAAGATTGAAGGAGATCCATTCAGAACAGAGATGCAGAGAAATTGCTTTAGTCAGAGGGTGGAATTTGTTGTCACAAGCAGCTATGGAGGCCAAGTCATTGGGTACATTTAAAGCAGAGATAGATAGGTTCTTAATTAGCCATGGCATCAAAGGGTATGGGGAGAAGGCAGGGGTGTGGGGATGACTGGAAGAATTGGATCAGCCCATGATTGAATGGCGGAGCAGACTTGATGGGCTGAATGGCCTGCTTCTGCTCCTATATTTTATGGTCTTAAGGAGACATCATTTGCTTCCACTTCTGCATGAAGGACCCTCTAATTCTGCCCTCATTTAGCAAGACAACTTTTAACAACTTCCTTGCATTTAGAAGTTCTTATATTTTTGTGTAATATGCAATCTATTTCACTCGTTTTGTACCAAATTAATATGCCTCAGTGTTCCTGCTTTTATTATTCTCACTAACTGAAATCCTGTTTTGCACTTCTACTCCTTTTAATTACTTATTTACAAGAAGATAAACTTTGTAGCCTTCTCAACTAGTATTATGCATGAAAGCTGATACCAGAACAATTACTTGTTCTGGGTCAAGGGTAAAATCCTTTGGATTAATGCAATATTTACCCATCTAGGTGCAATAATGCACACCAGTAAAATAAACATGACCCCCATCCCACCCCACACCCTGTGGAGTTTTCAGATTGTTCTACAGAGCAAACACATGCTGCATGATGTTTTTCCAGCAAAGAGAGCTAATAGAAAGCCTCATGCTGAATATCAAACATCTATTATTCTAACAGACAACCATTTACATAAAATATTTTGCTATTTATGAAGCTGTCAAGCCTTTGACAGGAAATACTGAAAGGAATTGCATTTTTAAATTTGTTTCAACTTATGCATAAAATAAAAAATACATGATTGATTAAGGTTTAAATTGTTCTGATACGAGAATTAATATTAATAACATGAACATTAACCAAGCATTCAAGTGAAAGGCTCACAGAAGTTTGTGTTTATTTACTCATTAAATAAAATAGATTCGCAAATTAAATACGGAACATTTATATTTACCCATCATAAAATTATGACTAATATATTATGCAACAATGAGGTGTATACAGAATGTACAACAAAATTGAAATAATAATCTTGCACTTTAGATAAGACAAAAAGGCAAAACTATTAAAGCCAATTAGTATTTCAAACAAAATAATGATTTTTGTTTAAATGATGTCCTTCAATCAAGAAATGTAATGTATTTTCAGAGTGGTCTTACATTCTAAAACAGAACTCAGAACTCTGGTTGTTCATATCCTGCTTTTCCAGGAACAGGAAATGATCATTAAAAAAAACCATGGATGTTGGAGATCAGAAGCTCACCATAGAAGCAGAATTAATGAGGGTGGTTCCAGTTTCTGTTATCCAGGCAAATATCTCTCTACACTACTCATGAAAAATGATCATCCCGGAAACACATAAAAATTACTCATCTGAGAATCGGAGGAGCAACAAAGTAGGAATGCTGATGAGACAATCAGCCCTGGAATACTCTTACCACCTTCAACAAGCAAGAAAATGAACCCTGTGGTAGAACTTCAAGACTCACTCCCACCTAAGCTTGAGACCTTTGGTTTCTGTTCCTCATCTCTTCTTCACACCCATCGACTCTGGTTGAAAGATACCCTACAGTAGTTCATCCTGTTGTTCAGGTGCTGTCTCATTGACATAACTATCCAATACTTTCCAATTCCTTCCTCTTTCCCATGCAAACCCTCATACAGTATTTTCCTCTTCAAGCACTTATCTAATTCCCATCTGAAGTCAGCTTCAGTAAGATTTCACCACCAGATGCATCTCCCTTCCAGCATTTCAGAGGGCCCTTTCTCTTCAGCCTCCTGCTCCACTCCTGTCTCTCAAGTGCCACACCCTTCCCACAGCATGCTCCCACCTAACCCCAAGAAATGCAACTTCTATCCTTTTACTTCCCAATATTCAGAAATCAAAGAATTCTTCCAAGTGAAGCAATCAGGTGTACCACCTTTGGTGAGCACAATGTAGTTTCCTTTGTATTGAATAAACCAAATACAGATTGGATGATTGCTATGCAGAGGTGACTGCAAGCTCCCATTACTCACCACTTGAATTATTTTCTTCTCCCATTCTAATCATATGTCTGTGGGCATTCTGCACTGTTATAATGATGCTTTACACTTCATCTTCTTAGAGGGCACATTTTAGCCTTCCTGTCTCAATACTGAATTCTGCAATGTTAGATAACTTGCTTTATCTGTATCTGAAAATGCCATTTCTCTAAACCATCCGTTATTTTATTTAGAGATACAGCACAGAACAGGCCTTTCCACGCCACCCAGTCTAATCACAGAACAATTTACAAGCATCAATTAACCCACTAACCTGTACACCTGTGGACTGTGGGAGAAAAGCAGAGCACCCAGAGGAAACCCACACACAGATGGGAAGGAAGTACATACCTCCTTCAGAGGACGCCGGAATTGAACTCCAGATTCCAACGTCCCAAGCTGTAATGGTGTTGCTCTGTTAGCAGTGCCTAACAAGCTGGGTTATAGCATGCATTTCACGCCTTTTCACATTCCTATTGTCTGGAATATACAGTTCGGTCTTGCCTTTGTATCTAAGCCAACAGTATACTGTCTACTTTCTTAGAATGTCAGTGTATAATTAAGTAACATTCTCACAAAAATATGTTCCAGGTTTGAACTTTTCTGTTTTAAAAACATACTATCACCCCTGAAGCAAGAGATAACTCTGTAGAATATACATTCTGCATTCAGCTGAACACATTTTATTTTCAAAGCACACATAGAAACCTACAAAAATTTAACAGGAATAGACAAACTAAGTACAGGAAGGATGTAAAGTCCAGAAACAGAGTAGAGTTTAAAAATGCAGTAGCATGCCATTTAGAACTGAGATTAATAGAAATTTATTCACTTAAAATATAGTGAACAGCTCTACCACAGAAGATAAAAAAGGCAAGGTCATCAAAAATACTTAAGTTGATAAGATTTTTTTTTCTTAATACCAAAGTGATGAGAGTATTGCGGAGTAAAGGAGTAACAGGATATTGAAATGAATCAGCCATGATCATTTTACAAACTGGAGCAGTCCTTACATAAGTGTCAGAGAGCCAAATCTGCTCCTTTTCTGTCTCCATGACCGCACCACTCTCAGTCATTTGCAGGGAAGTTGTACATCATTGCTTTTTTTCGATGTATACATAAAATAGCTTTACTATCTCTGTAACCAAATAAACTTTGGAATAAGCTATACAGCTCTGTGCTGCACGTGACACCTTTATATTCATACAGCACTATCTGCCCTAATAAAATTACATACTGGCATGGCAAATTTGAAAAAACTGGCAACCTTCAAACAGTCTATAGAATTAGAAATCCATTAATTTGTTGGATTTTGGATCTGCTTCCAATTTTATAACCACATCCTTTAATGCTCTAAAGTTGACAAACTAGTTCCATGCTGAGCTGACTCCGATTCCTTTGCGCTGCAGCTGCACGAGATAAAAATAGTTGCTATTCCATCATAAAACAACTGCATCATTATTCAAGGTTCCATTTAATTTAGGCATAAGAGCAATCCACACCCATTAAATTATCAAACTGTTTCTAAAACAAATGAAAAGTTTTGGATTCCAAATCACATTCTACTGCAGTCATGGCGATAAGACTGCAATGACAATTCTGAACTGGTACCTGCAGAATATGTGCGTGCTCTATGTTGTAAATGTGCAGGTGGGAGGATCTATGCTCTCAAAATAGCCAACTCTCAGTTTAATTTTAAAAAGTACAACAGGCTCTCCAGCTGTAGTACTTTGCAACATGGCTTGATGTTATACTCTGCATTTCTATCAGCCTGACAATCCAACTACATTCTTAAATACAGCACTTTCATGTGCCACATAAACGAAATTATATATAATCAAAAATAAAAGAATTTCAATAAATAATGACTGGTGGACTTACCATGTAATTTTGATATGCATGATCAAACATCTCCAATACTTGATCCCTGTAAGTGGAAAAAATGCATCAAATTCATGCATATCCAGAAGAGCAGTAAAATTATATCCTCCTGGGTCTACAACAGCATTGCAACATGCCATGTCAATTTTTTATTACAAAAGTTCTTAAATTAAACCAATAATCAATACTTTCCTTCAGACAAATGCAACCATTTGTCCTTGTACCAGTGGTGTTACAATTGGTGGTCATGGAAGTAAATGGCAAATCTCTCTAATGTGTCTGGTGAAATGTTACAGATGTCACAAATAGTAAAGAATTTTCAAAAATCAATGCAATCCACACATTTATTTATTTATTTTACAAACAGTAAAATCTACAAGCAACTAATGGAAAGTTGTTACCATTTCAGAACTAATCATCTCTTACAGGGAAAGAAATTGAAATTCACATTTGTCATCAATTTGGTCACCACAAAATTTTGAACATATAGAACAGTTCAGGAATAGGTCCATCAGCCCACAATGTCTGTGCCATCCATGATGCTAATTTAAACACATTTGCCTAAAAATGGCCTATATGGCTATAATCATATGTCTGCCTCAGTTCCCCTTAAATGATTTGATTAAAACAATTGCTGCTTATCTTAATTCTTACCGGCTTCAGTTACTTTTCACAATGTATACATGCTGAACACCTTTCTGCAAACATCAGAAATCTCTTATTGCTCACAGGAAATGCAATTTATAACTAATGCAAAATGTGCCTTGCAATCCACTATATATTTTTTTGAGGATGTGACTAAACATATTGATGAAAGTAGAGCCGTAGATGTAGTGTATATGGTCTTTAGCAAGGTATTTAATAAGATACCCCATGCAAGGCTTATTGAGAAAGAAAGGAGGCATGGGATCCAAGGGGGCATTGCTTTGTGGATCCAGAACTGGCTTGCCCACAGAAGGCAAAGAGAGGTTGTAGACGGGTCATATTCTGCATGGAGGTCGGTGACCAGTGGTGTGCCTCAGGAATCTGTTCTGGGACCCCTACTCTTCGTGATTTTTATAAATGACCTGGATGAGGAAGTGGAGGGATGGGTTAGTAAACTTGCTGATGACACAAAGGTTGGGGTGTTGTGGATAGTGTGGAGGGCTGTCAGAGGTTACAGCGGGACATTGATAGGATGCAAAACTAGGCTGAGAAGTAGCAGATGGAGTTCAACCCAGATAAGTGTGAGGTGGTTCATTTTGGTAGGTCAATATGATGGCACAATATAGTATTAATGGTAAGACTCTTGGCAGTGTGGAGGATCTGAGGGATCTTGGGGTCAGAATCCATAGGACACTCAAAGCTGCTACGCAGGTTGACTCTGTGGTTAAGAAGGCATACAATGCATTGGTCTTCATCAATCGTGGGATTGAGTTTAACAGCCGAGAGGTAATGTTGCAGCTATATAGGACTCTGGTCAGACCCTACAAGGAGTACTGTGCTCAATTCTGGTTGCCTCACTACAGGAAGGATATGGAAACCATAGAAAGGGTGCAGAGGAGATTTACAAGGATGTTGCCTGGATTGGGGAGCATGCCTTATGAGAATAGGTTGAGTGAACTTGGCATTTTGTCCTTGGAGCGATGGAGGATGAGAGGTAACCTGATAGAGGTGTACAAGATGATGAGACATTGCGTGGATAGTCAGAGGCTTTTCCCCAGGGCTGAAATAGCTAGCACGAGAAGGCGTAGTTTTAAGATGCTTGGTACAGAGGAGATGTCAAGGGTAAGTTTTTTTTTACATAGAGAGTGGTGAGTGCGTGGAATGGACTGCCGGCAGCGGTAGTGGAGGCGGAAATGATAGGTTCTTTTAAGAGACTCCTGGATGGCTACATGGAGTTTAGAAAAATAGAGGGCTATGGGTAAAGCCTAGGTAGTTCTAAGTAGGGACACGGTCAGCACAGCTCCGTGGGCCATAGGGCCTGTATTGTGCTGTAGGTTTTCTATGTTTCTAAATATATTACTAGCACGAGTTTAACTTTACTTTCCAGAAAAATATTTTATTTGATCGATGGAAATGTGATCAATTTTTAGCATTATGAAGAACAGAATGATCACAGAAAAGTGTTCATCTCCAATGTCAGAAAAAATATATCTTTGTTCAATGGACATTTAGAAATAACCATTTATTACCTTTGTATAAATTTTAAATAGATTGAACTGCATTCACAAAATATATCTGGTACACTATCTGCTCACAGAAATCTAAATTTATCTAACTTGCATTAGTCCTGTTCTCCATCAGTCCATGCTCTCTCCCTTACAACTGTTCCAATATACTCTTGGATTTTAAAGTTTCTTCTTCACTTCCAAATCTCCCTGCAGCTTCCTGTCCATGTTTATTCCACTTGCTCTGCATCCTTCCAAAATACTACTCCAATTATGACATCTTGAAAATCTTATTTTAATCACTTCAGTACTGGCAGCCATGTACACAACAACTGAGCTCCAATCTCTGGATTCTCTCCCTAGGCATTTTCCCTTTTCACAAGTGCCCCTTAAAGTTGTCTTTTTTGGTCATCTTCCCTAGTTTCATGTGTTGGTTTGGTATCAAGTATTAGAACACAGAACAGCACAGAAACAGGCCATTTTGGCCCATATGTTGTGCTGAACCAGCTAAAAAAAAATCAAAAACACCCACTATTATTTGCATGGTAAAACTTTTCACTGAATTAGGCGAATAACAACTTCCAAGATATTTTCCATGAGCTAATTATCAAAAGAGATGCCATGTGGGAAAAACATATACTTAATATTCACAAAGTAGAAGATCCATTCTCTTGTAGCCTTCAGTGAACAAACGGACAATATATTTGAGCCCAGTCTCCAAACATAACCATATTCAAGCTTTGTCTAGGTACTACAGAACAAAGACTGAATTTGGGGTGCTCCTGGTTCTGGATCAGAGGCAACGTGGATTGCACAGCTTCTCACTCATGTGAAGTAGCTTTGCAAACAAGCTACTCTCCAGCAAGACACTTCTTGGAGCTGAAGCACAGCACAGCAGTGAGGAAGATTGAGAAAACCTGGCGCAATCACACAACCTTGCTTGACTCCAACAACCTTTCAGAAAGGTAGGCATCAAAGAGGTAAATCATCATCACCTTCAATGCACCAGTAAAGTCTTCAGTATCCTGAAGAAATGATTGTAAGATCAAGACTCATCCCTTCTTTCTCGTGTGCCTGAGATGTAAACTACCAACAATAGACAATTCAAAATACTGGATAGATATGACTCACACCAAATCTGCAAAATCCTCCAAATCTACAGCCAAAACATGAAAAGCAAGTCAGTAACCTTCCAAAACCAACATTTCCAGCATCGAGACCCTTATTACATTGAGACAACTGCAAAAGGCAGGTCACATTGTTCTTGTGCCTAATGACAGATTCCTAAATCAATGGTAATTGAGAAACAAACTAGCAAAGAAAAATAGCAAGGAAAAAAACCAGATTGACAATGCAGGTTGGCCAGCATTCCATCTCAGTGCATTGCAGTAAGTCTCCAGGATGTTAAATAGAATAAATATGTAAGAGCTAGAAAGAAGGAGAAAAGTGAACCAGCTTTGATGCTAATGCTCTAGCTGTTGGCTATGTCATTGGATACCACACACTTCAAGATATTCACTAATGCTAGGCATTCGTGCAAATCCGGAACAAACATTGCACCCTCTTTATTAAACATTCCCCCAATGGCAATGACATTATGCCTATGATTCATTACTTTAATAGAAGACATAAATGTACACTGATTATGCCCCCCACAAACAGTTTTAGACTGGATATTTTATGTAAATATAATCAGCATGATTTAGGGAGTATCATATTTGAGTCTATTCATGTCATATATGGGGAGGTTATATAAAGTATGTTTCTAGAAGCTTCTCCTGGTACTGCATTATTTGAATAAGTGTTTTCTCGTTGGATGACTTTTATCTACAAAGTTCAATGGAATTTTCCTTATAGGGATAAAAATAGCTGACAGCAAGGCAGTACCATCTTAGCATCTTATTTCTCTTGTCCCTCTTTGCTTAGCAAACATCTATCACCGTCAGTTTCAATTTCCTCTTGTTCTATCAATGCTTAATAAAACTATCACAAACCATCAAGTTTTGTGCCTCTTTCTTGACTACTGAAAGAACCTTGGGTTGAAACGTCAGAATCCAATAAATGTGACATTTAATTTAGTCAATAGGCAGGTACGGCGAATTTACATTTGAAGTAATTTGTAAAATATGCAACCATCCCTGAAATAGACACGTCAGCAATCATTTAATATCAGTTTGAAAATAGATATGATCTGAAATCTGGTGAGAAACCACCAGTATTTCATTGGTAATTACATGCTGAAACAAGAGAACCAGTCACTTATCTTCAATGATTTGTACTTTCCTGAAGAACTAATTTTAAAAAATATTTCTTGAACAATTCATAAAAGAACATTTTTTTTTAAAAGTTGTGCTACAGTTCTACATGGATGTTTAAAAATTAAGGATTATGTTTGCTGAATAAATGTAACCCCTCAATTACTGATGGTATTTTCTTCCCTCACCACTTTCACATCTTTCTGAACTACATATTATACTCAAAGTCTCAGCTCAAAATTCGTCCCCAAGCTACTCTTCAAATTCAGAAAAGTCAATGTTAGAGAAATGGTGCCAATAATATTCATGTGTTCTCCTTTCAAATACTGTAAAAATCTATTACATAACAGTGTCTAGAAATGTTCAATGGCAGCAGCCCTTCAATTCTTCTCCTTCTCCACTCAATTCATCTCTTTGATATTCCTCGCCCATGAAGGTTTCAACTCCACCACAGGTACAAAGGCTCTAGACAGCTCCTTCACACATATCCCAAAAATAGCAAATCAAGTTAAATACTAGAATATTAACATTTTCACCTTTTAAAGCACAGATCCACAGAAATCTGTCTGCCTGGCTATGTACTACAAATAACTACCGGTACTTGTTTCATCTAACTTTTGATCATCTCTGAACTGGGTTTGCCCAAAGTTCCTCTCTGAGTCAGTGATAACCAGACACAAGGAAGAGAAGCAATCTGAAAACCGAGCACCTGAGGAACATGGAACACAGAGGTAGGTGCAGTAGATTCGTGTATTCTCTCAAATCTAACCCGACATGAAGATAGCACACTGAGAAACAAGCTATTTCCAAGTAATTCATTTTCCAAGGTTTCTAATATTTCCCCAAAGAATCAAGATCCATTCAGTTTAAAGGAAAGCAGTGATGAAAATAGAATCGCTGCCTCAGAGTTGCAGCACCTGGGTGCGATCCTAACCTCTGCAAACTCCACACAGCCTCCCTGAGGCTGCTTCGGTATCCCGTTTCTTCCATAAGAAAAATGTACCAGTTGGTAGATTAATTGTCCCTAGTTGGGAGAAAAAAACTGGCCTGGAATTGATAGGAACATTAAAAGTATAAAATGGAATTAATCTGCAATTCACCTAAGGGTTGTATTCAGATCCAGTCAGTGATGAGGACATCTAACAGAATGTCATCATTTATTGCAAGGGGAATTGAATATTTAAGTAGGGGAATTGAATATTTAAGTAGGGAAATTACACTTCAGCTTTACATGTCACTGGTGAGATCACATCTTATTTAAGGAAGAATGCTCACGTGTTGGAAGCAGCTTAGACAATGTTTACTAAACTGATTTCAGGAATAAGCAGGAAAGTTTAGACAAGATAGGCCTGAGGTTGCTGAAAGAGTTAAGAGTAATCTGATTAAAACATAAAACATGTAAAAGGGGCTCTGACATGGTTGATATGTAAAAGTTTTGAAAAGAAGAATCTAGAATGTACTATTTGAAAATAAGTGCTCATCCAGTTGTGAAAAAGATGAATCTTCTTATTCTTCGCAGAGGGTTTGATTTTTGCAACATTTCTTCAAAGGTGGAGGACATAGTCTTCAAACAATTTTTAAGACAACCTAGACAGAATCTTGATAAGCAAGAAGTGAAAAGGAATTTAGCTGATCTGATTAATAAGATTATCACTGATCTGACTGTACTGTGGAGCTAGCTCAGGCAATTGCTTGGCCTGCTCTTGTTCCTAATTTATATGCTAGTTCATACAATATGTATTATGAATGAGGCTAGGCAGCAGATCCCACCACCCAGGACATGCACTCTTCTCGTTACTGCCATCAGGAAGAAGGTACAGGAGCCTCAGGACTCACACCACCAGGTTCTGGAACAGTTACTACCCCTCAACCATCAGGCTCTTGAACCAAAGGGGATAACTTCAGTCAACTTTACTTGCCATTATCGAGATCTTCCCTCAACCTATGGACGCACTTTCAGGGACTCTTCATCTCTTGCTCTTGATATTTATTGCTTGTTTGTTTATTTATTAAATATTATGTCTTTCTTTTTATTATTTACTGTTTGTTATCTTTTGCACACTGGTTGAGCACCCAAGTTGGTGCAGTCTTTCTTGAATTTATTATGGTTAATATTCTATTCTGGATTTATTATGCAAACAAGAAAATGAATTTCAGGCTGGTCGATGGTGACATAAATGTACTTTGACTGTAAATTTACTTTGTTCTTTAAATTACGACTCTTTGATTACGTAACAAATGCCAAAGGTGGTAACATGAAAATCTTTAAATATCTTTGTTTCCTTTGTAATTAAAGCAAAATATATTTTTGAACAAAAGGGTCAATCTGAAGTATGGAGTGAGGCAACTTTGAAATTTTGTCAATTCACTGATTTATAAAGAACAGCTTTATACTTCTATTCTGATTCTTCACACACTTCTGTAAAGACAGCTGTCTATGTCTTGTAAATAGCCACGTAATTCAAACCGAAACAGATTTAATTTACATATTATTTGTACAAGCTGCAGGTGAGCCAACATTAGGAAACATTCACAGCAAGAGCACATCAGTTTCTAGGTTCCCAGCGCTCATTTAATACCGTAGATTATTCTACTTTTCGGGGTTGTTTTTCCATTCATAATATAACTACATGCACCAGTTCTAAATTTGACCAAAACTAAACAAACAAAAAGTTTAACAAATAATGGTTGTTGCATCCAGAACTAAATGTTTACAACTACTGAAATTAATATGATTGCCAATTCCTTTCTATTTTGTGGTTTAAAGTTTGGCAAATAAGCCTCTCTTGGAGCCAACTATAATGACTGTTGGCTCTGACAAAACCAAAAAAGACAACTATCTGTTCAATACTGTTAAAATATTGCTCAGCAATTAAGCCTCAGAATAATTTGCACAATTAAGCACACAGTAAAACAAAAGACCAGAGAAGTGTTTTGAGAAGGCCTCTCTTTCTCCATGAATAAGCCTTTTCCTGGAATATTAGGCCACTCAGGATGGGATACACTCTTACCATCAGGAAGGAAAAATACCATTCATAAGTTTGGGCTGTATAAGTTTGAGACTAAATACTCAGGTCATGTGTAGTGGGAACTAATTTTATGCAAAATGAATGTTTTTCCCATTTAAAAACAGCCAAAACAGGTTAATGCAAAACTGTATGGTACTTCTAACAGATTACAGAGGGTCTTGTTTTGAGCATGTTTATGGAGGTTCCCAGGTTATGAGTGCCCTGATTAATGGAAATCTGACTTTACATAAATTCTCTCATACATTTTTAAAGCATTTTTCCATCCATAATACGTTTCATTGTGTTCATTAATGACTAGCAGCAGTATGTGCTCCATTAGGTCAGGGTAATTCAGAAGTAAATACAAGCAGGCTTTTTCCAACGAGATTGGTAAGAGTAGAACTAGACATCATGGGTTAAGAGCGAAAGATGAAATATTTAAAGAGAACGTGAGAGGGAACCTCTTCACTCAGAGGATGATGAGAGTGTGGAACGAGCTGCCAGTGGAAGTGGTGGATGTGGGTTCTATTTCAACATTTAAGAGAAGTTTGGATGGATACATGGATGGGAGGTGCAGGTTGATGGGACTAGAGAGATTAATAGTTTGGCATGGACCAGATAAACAGAAGGGCCTGTTTCTATGATTCTAGTTTAATTATGGCCAACATTATAGTGATTATTCAATGAAATGAAAGAATGATAGCAGATATGTAGAGCAAAGCAATACAGGATGCTATAGAAATCAGTCTTTTCTGACTTAATGGTGAAATCAGCTTTTAAACAGTTCTCAGGAACCCAACCTGTACTGTGGTTCTTACTTCAATCATGGTGAGCATTTCACAGGTCTGTGTTTGGAGTCTACGATAGATGGACTAACCTTCTACACCCCACCCTGCACTGCTCACAATGCAATAAACTGCCAACAACAAGCTGGATCATCATCTACACCAAATAGTTCTGTATGCAAATGCTTAGTACAAATTGCCCATACCATTTTTCCAAAACTTTGTTAATTCTTCTTTTGAAATACAATATGTTGTGAAGGCATTTTACACTTGCAGCCTAGCTTTAATCAGTTTTTATATTCAGTGTTGCTAGTATTATAGTTTTCTGCCCTGGTTCCTTTCAATTACCAATTCATAAAGAAAGTCCAAGGAACAGGAACTTGGGACATTTCAGTACACAGCAATTAACAATAATGACAAATTTTAAATAGCTCATTACTTTTTTTAAACAAATAAATTTGTTTCATTGAAAAGCATTGGACACCAAAATGAAGTTAAACTTTCAAATCCTGTACTTACGAGAATATGGACCAGGCACTTCACTGGGTATGCAGCTATTTTAAGATTAACTTATATTTAGTTAGCCCCTTTAAATAAGCATCACTGGAATTCAATTAATAAAGCCACTAAGTCTAGCATCACATGAAAAGCCCCACAGCAACATATCAAACTTTGATTGAATTCAAGCTATAATTCAAAACCTGGACAATTAAGGGGGTCAGACTCTAAATAAGAAAGTTCTAAAAAAAAGCTATGGGTTCCAACATGAGGAAAATGTTTAATGAATTCTCAGATAAGATTCCATGTAGCATTCGGAATCTGTGCAATTATGATTTGATTAGAGTATCTGAACAGCAAATGTCAAATGTAACAGCCAGTGACATTCCTTTTAAAAATTATTAATAACCATCTTTATTAATGACGTGGACGTGCATGTTATCAGAATGATATGCACTCCACCTGCAGAGAATTCTCAGCTGTGGCAAGCACACCTCAATATCTTGGAAAAACAAACCAATGTTTGACAAATCATTCTTAATCTGAACAATTCGGTTAGAGTATAAATATCCCCATTAAATATGAAATAAAAAATGAATGGCATGTAAATTTAGTTAAGCAGGTGGACAGTGAGAAAGATTTAAGTGTTGGAATGAATCAATCATAAAAGGTTTACAATTTCTCCCACTTTGCCACAGCTAAAATGAGCAGTTTGATAGTCAATCTAAGGGACAATTCACAATCAAGTAAAGCATATTATTCTGTTCCTTATGACCTTCAATCTCAGCTTGAATACAGAGTTTAGTTTCCATCTCCTCACAGTAGTGAATTTAGCAGCTTCTGAGAGTATGGCATTGGAGGCCATTATTGATTCCTCTTTTTAAATTTTGATAAACTCGGTTGGTTGAAAGAACTGGATCTTTTGAGAAAGAGAACTGAATGTGACAAAGGGCAATAATATAATGAACTAATTGGGCCTGTTGTCAAAGAAGACTGATTATCCATGCCTGGAAATTAGTTGAGGCCAAGCAATACTGGATGCTGTTTTTTTTTGCCAGAGAACGGCAGAGCAATGGAATAGATTTGACAAATTGCGCATGAAAATGTTCACTGTATTCTCTCGAGAGAGAAGTGAACCTATTTCCAGCTAGTACAAAAAAAGCATAGGATGCTTAGAAATAAATAATTGTTAAAAAAAAAGGGATCAGTTGCTTGACTCCAGTAGTAGTTTTGATTGCCTACAGTGGTAAAGGAGTAAGATCCAGATTGTGTCCTCAAATATCCTCGTTTTTGAGGTAGATTTCATCTTTTCCATCAGATTACATGGTCAAGACATCACAACGATACAGGAGTTGTTGAATGAGCTACTTGATCTTTAACTGCTTAATAAATAATTAAAATCTGTAGCATTCAACCAACTCAAACAGTGAACAAATGTTAAGTTAAATCCACGAACATGGGGACAAAAATCCATGTTTTCATATGGATCCATATGAAAAATCATATTTTCAACAAAAATATCTTGACCGTGGAGGCCAAGTAATTAAACTAATTTAAAGTATTTAAAGCAGAAACTTATAGGTACTTGATTAGTGGGGGCATCAAAGGTTCTAGGGAGAAGGTAGGAGAATGGGGGAGGCAAGAGAATGGGATTGAAAGGGAAATTCTGTCTATTTAGTTAGCGATACAGAGCAGAATAGGCCTTTCTGGCCCTTCCAACTGCACCATCCAGCAACCCTGATTTAAACCTAGCTTAATCATGGGATAACTTACAATGATCAATTAACCAACCCATTATGTCTTTGGACCATTGGAAAGAACAGCAAGATCCTGTGGAAAAACACACACATTCCATGGAAAGGACATACAGATAAGTCTTACAGGGGACACCTGGATTGAACTCTGAATTCTGATGCCTCGAGCTGTAATAACATCATGCTAACCACTATGCCATCGTGGTGCCCCATGATCAAATGGCAAAGCAGTTCCAAGTGGGCTGAATGACATAATTCTAGTCTTATGTCTTATGGTTTAAGCACCCAAACAATCATATTGTCAAGTTCACCGATGACGTGATGGGACAGTGATGAGACAGACAACAGACAAAGGAGATGGTTATCAACTTCAGAAAAACCTGCACCAATCACACCCCTCTTTACATCAGCAGCACAGCAGTTTCAAGCTCTTTGAAGTGCATAGTTTGCATAACTTTCATGGGCCCAGAACAGAACCTCCACAGTCAAGAAAGCTCAGCAATGCCTCTACTTTGAGGAAGCTGAAAAGTACTGATCCTTTCACACTAATACTCACAAACTTCTATGGATATACAATGCAGAACATGCTAAAATGCTGCATCCATGTGTAGTACGAAAAATGCACCGTGGTGGACAGGAGGGTTTACAATAGGTAGTTAAAACTACCCAATGCAGCACCGGCACTAGCCTCTATATATGCCGGTGTCAGCATTGCACTGGGCATTGTTAACTACCTATTACGGGGGGGGAGAGGGGTGTGTGTGTGTGTGTGTGTGCACGCACGCGCCTGCAATATGATGAAGGATCCCATGCTTACAGACTGTTTGTCCCATTCCCATAAGTCACATTTTGTACATACATATAACCACATATAAGCTAATCTTATGTACATATGCCATACGCAATGGTTACTTGTACATCGTGTTTTAAAAGATTGATTTTATGTTGATATTTACTGTGCTTCTTATGATTATTTAACAATTATTTCACTCTCCTTTACACATGTACTGAAGAATGACAGTAACTTTGAATCTAAACATGATTTTACTTAAAAAAATTAATTAACTAAAATGGTGCCAAATAAGTTATTTTATATTGTACAAAACATTAATTGTTAATTATAACCAGGTTATTACATTAAGATTGTCACAATGATTCATTTTTGAGAATGTTAAAATGAAACATAATAAAGGAACCTTTTCAGTATAATAATTTAGGAAATTAGCAGATTCCTTAAGATGTTTAAGCATTTTTTTATAAATAATCAATTCTAAAACTTTAACAAAGACAGAATTTTCCTTTTGTCTGTATCATTACCTCATGTTTTATTTTTAAATCAACCCAAAGTGCTGCAAACTGTTACAACATTGCTGAATAAATAACCGCTTCTCCAGACTCCAACCCTCCTCCTCTTCTTGGACACTCCAGGTTCTCTGCCTGCCCTGGATCTTTTCAATTCCAATTGCCGACGAGACATCAACTGTCTCGACACCAGCACTCCCCTCTCCTCCTTGAACCTTACCTTCTCTGAATACACTGCCCTCCACTCTCTCCGTACCAATCCCAATCTTACCATCAAGCCTGCAGACATAGGGGGTGCTGTGATAGTGTGGTGCACTGACATCTACCTTGCTGAGGACAGGTGGCAACTCTCATACCTACCCCATGAAGACAACCCCACTCCAAACCATCAGAAAACTGTCTCCAATACCATCACTGACCTCATCAACTCTGGGGAACTCCCATCCACTGCCACCAAACTCACAGTACATTTACACTGCACTATTCGCTTCTACCTCCTACCCAAGATCCACAAACCTGACTGTCCAGGTAGGCCCATTGCCTCACAAACAAAGGAAAATCTGCCAGTGCTGAAAACCAAAGCACTGCACACACAATCCTGGAGGAACTCAGCAGGCCAGGCAGCATCTATGGGAAAGAGTAAGCAGTTGACATTCCAAGATCCTTCATCAGGGCCATTGTCTCTACCTGTTCCTGCCTCACTGAACTCGTGCCCTCATACCTTAACTCCATTCTGTTGCCTTTAGTTCAGTCCCTTCCCACCTACATCCTCAACATATCCTCATGCGTTCGACCTCCTCAGTAACTTTTAATTCCCTGACCCAGACCGCCTCATTTTCATCATGGATGTTCAATCCCTATACACTTCTACCATCAGGAAGGCTTCAAAGCTCTCTGCTTCTATCTCAACCCTCAGCAATTTTCCCTCTGCTCCAATCACTTTCTCCAGACTCGAGGTAGCCACAGGCACCTGCAGGGGCCCCACCTACGCATACCACTTTGTTGTATTTATTCCAAGCCTTCCCCAGTAATGCTCTTCAAATCTTCTACCACCACATACTACATTGATTACTGCATTAGTACTGATTCATGCAGCTACGCTGAGCCTGTTAAATTTCATCAACTTTGCCTCTAACTTCCACCCTGCCCTTAAATTCATTTGGTTCATTTCTGACACTTCCCTCTACTTTCTCAATCTCTCTGTCTCCATTTTTGGAGACAAACTGTCAACTGACAATTTTTTTTATAAACCTACCAATTCCCAGTTATCTTGATTATATCTCTTCTCACCAAATGAAATGTATGATCAGGTCATACCTTTCATCTTCTAACAGTATTAACCAGATCATCAGTTTTTTTTAAACTTAATTGCAACATGAACGTTTAAATGGAGACAAAAAAAAACAGAAAACGTTGGGAAACCACAGGAACTCAGGCAGATCTATGAAAAGAGAGGAACGTTTAAGCATTAATCAGAATGCACTGTGCAGTTTGATAAGAACTGGCAGACATTTCTATTTTTATGCAGCATAATCCTTAATCACCTGTTGCAAATAATCATTTTGCACATTTCCACATACAGATCCATTACTGTTGAATGTTTCACTTACTATTTTACAGTTGACTAAAAACATCATCAATAAGGCATCCAAAGTTGAACTGCTGTACACAGTAATTTGCCGGCTGTCTACTGATTATCTAAAGATGTATTATTATACAAACATTCATAAACAGTGATACAATCAACTCTGAGAGATGTGCACCTTAATACATACTTTAAAAAGACGATCAACTTGCAAATATCACAGTAATCAAGATCTTTTCTATTTTAACCAACCCCATCCCCCCAGCAGAAAGTCCTGAGCTCTGAATTAACCCTTTTCTGAAGGCATATGACTATGGCATGTCATGGAGAGGAGAAGGGTCCACAACCACTCACTCACCTGAGTTGGCGTTTCTCTTCCTTCTCCATCGCCGCCACCATCCGCAGCCCCAGGCTGGACACAGTCAGCAGCAACAGCAGCAGCCTCCTGGCCGGGATTGAGGATAAGAACCTCTCACTACCACTTTCAACACCACTCATCGGGCCGGCTCTCACCCACTCGCACACCGAGAGCAGAAATGCTGCAGCAGTTGCCCATTCACTCACTCACTCACACAACAATCATTAATGTAATGTCACCAGCTCCCGATCCCACCTCTTCCTGGTAGCCGCCATCTTTTGGTGACGCTAGAAAACTGACGTTGACAACTTCACTATCCCCGCCTTCCCATTCACCGGCACCACCGCTGATTGGTTTTCACCCCTGTGATGATGTCACGTCCGTGGGAGACCTGTATGGCTTATCCTTCCTTCCATCACCGTGGCAATCCCGCCATTCTGCAGCAGGGCTTGTTCGGTGACACAATTTCCTGGCTGATACCGGACACTGATTGGTTGCAGCGTTGTCAATCTGCTGGGTCTGAGCGGGAGCAACGTCCGGGAGTTGGAGCGTCGTGAGGGGCGACTTGGTCGAGGTGTTGGGTTGTGTTCAGACCGAGAATATTGTTCGTATTGTTACTGAAGGCGGTGGTTATTTTATAATATGTAGAGACGATGTGTTAAGGTTTTGCGCTGCTATCCTGTTCTACATTCTCCAGTGAATTGCCCCGGGCCTCTGTGAAGTTGTTTGAGTATTGTCCTGTGTACTGAGGTACAGTGAAAAACTCGTCTTGCATACTGTCCAAGCAGATCAAATCATCACAACAGTGTATTGATTAAACAATAAAAGTATACAGCTACAGAGAAAGTGCAGTGCAGGAAGACAAGGTCATAACGAAGTAGATGGTGAGGTCAAGAGTCCATCTCATCGTGTAAGGGAACATTAGAGAGTCTTATAACAGTATGGTGGAAACTCCTCCTTCAGCCCGGTGGTATGTGCTTTCAAGCTTTTGTATCATCAGCAACATCTATGAAAGGAAAAGAATTGCTGGTGTTTGGTGATTCACCAGGTCCCTGATGCAGATTTTTGAGCTGAAATGTCAACATTTCCTTTTCTTCTCACAGTTGCTACTCAACCTGTTGAGTCCCTCTAGCAGACTGTTATTGCTGCAGATTCCTTCCAGCATCGGCAATCTCAGCAGGTCAGACAGCATCTATGGAGGGGAATAAAAAGTTGATGTCCTGCTGATGGGTCTCAGCTGGAAACATTGACTGTACTCTTTTCTGTAGATGCCACCTGGCCTGCTGAGTTCAAATTGCAGGAGGCCCTCAGCAGGCCGGGCAGAATCTGTGTGTGTCATCCGTTAGTCTCTGGAATGAATCTGCGCCTGGAAAGTCTTGGAGTGTCCTCTCCAGGGCACAGGCCTGGGCAAGGTTGTATGGAAGACCAGCCCATGCTGCTAGGCTTCCCTCTCCACGCCACTGAGGTTGTCCAAGGGAAGGGCAAGGGCTGATACAGCTTGGCACCAGTGTTGTTGCAGGAGTTGCCAGAACGAGGTTAAAGGCAACATTGGACTGCCTTAGGGACTCCAACTCTGAATTTGTCCTCAGGGTTTACTCCCGAAGCCTTTCTCATGAGTGGGTATGGCCGCAAGGCAGCGGAGGTTTGAAATTAGAGTTTTCTCTCTTAGATAGACTGCCTTCCCAGGCTGATGAGCTCCATCTACCCGAAGCACTGGTTTTAAGGTGCCAGGACCCGACTTTGCCCCTTCACCTGTCAGTAGAAACAGTTCTCTGGGCTTAGAGGCTAAGCCACACGAGAAGGCCAGGAGTTGGACTTGGTTGTCAGAGGCTATTTGAGGCGCATGTCGTGAGGAGCACTTTTCGGTAGTGGGAGCTTGTCCTCCCTACCACTCCTCGGCTTGACAACCTTGCATCTATGGAAAAGATTTCCAGCATCTGCAGTCGTGCGGCCATGATCTACAATATTTTGCCTCTCATCTGCAGAGAGGCAGTGTGGGAAACCTGAACTACACAGATAGCGTGCACTTATGGGCTCAGTCACTACTTCCTTCTGGATGTGATGAAAACTGCAGTCATTCCCCCTCTTCATGGGGGTGGAGCTACACAGCGCCTCTTTTGAGGAAACCTTCATGATGGCTATCATTACCTTAGGCTGAGCAAGGCCAGTGAAGTGTTCTGGGGTGATCAATAACAGCTTTAGATACTGTCGGAGGGGTGGGGATGTCCTGTCAAGGGAAAGCCACAACAGCAATGAATCTGGCTCTGTGGCTCAGAAGGGAAGCGGAGAGAAGAGGCGAGCACCGTTGATAGGTTCATTGGTTAGGGAACAGACCAGAGATTCTGTGGATGAGAGTGATGGTATGTTGTCTCCCTATTGCCAGGATCAGGGTCTTCACAGATGTCCATAGCATTCTAAAGGAGGAGGGTGAGCAGCCAGGAGTCGTGGTACATATTAGTAGGAAAAGGGATGAGGTCCTGAAGAGTGACTATAGGGAGCTAGAAGGAAGCCAAGAACAGAACCTCAAGGGTAGTAATCTCTGGATTGGTGCCTGTGCCACATACCAGTGAGGGTAAGAACAAGAAGATAAGACAGACAAATGTGTAGCTGAAGAGTTTGTGCAGGGGTCCAGGTTTCAGATTTGTGGATCATTGGGATCTCTTGTGGGAAGTTATGACCTTTACAAAAGGAATGGGTTACAGCTGAACTTGAGAGGGACCAGTGTCCTTGCAGGCAGGTTTGCTTGAAGTGTTGGGGAGAGTTTAAACTAGGCTAGAGGGGGGATTGGAACCAGAGTGTAAGGTCAAATGATGGAGCAACTGGTGTAAAGGTAGATGGGAAGTGTAGAGAAGCTGTGAGGAAGGATAGGCAGTGGATAGGGCACAAATGCAGTCAGTTGTATGGCAGTGCTTGTTTCTCGCTGCTGCTATCAGGTAGAAGGTACAGGGGTCTCAGGACTCACACCACTAAGTTAAAGAACAGTTACTACCCCTCAACCATCAGGCTCTTAACCTTTTATCTTGTTATTTCATGGGTTATTTTATCTTTGGTGTTCACCTTGACAACAGACTTGACTAGAAAACCAACACCAAGGCTGATTACAAGAAGGGAATGAGCAGACTCTATTTTCTAAGGAAGATGAGATCCTTCAGTGTGTGCAGCAGGATGTTGGAGATCTTTCAGCAGTGTGTTGTAGTGAGTGCAGTCTTCTTTGCAGCTTAATGGTGGGATAAATAAACTCATCAAGAAGGATGGATCCTTCCTTGGCGACAACCCAGACTTTTTTGAGTTAGTGGTGGAGAGAGGAGGTCACAAAACAAACTGTTATCCATTATGGACAATCTAGCATATCCTCTCCATGACCTGGATAGGCAGTGGAGCACCCTTTCGAACAGACTCATTCAGGATCCTTACAGAAAATCTTTCTTACCAAATGCAATAAACATATACAACAGTTCATCTCTGTACGACAGGATGACACACAATAGTCTCTGCTTAAGTATTTCATACATTATTATTGCACATTGGAACTTTATTGTGTATATTATTCTGTACTTTATTAATAGTTAAGTCTGCACACTGCTAAACGTGTTTTTAAATGCTGCTGTAATGAAAGTATTTCCCACGGGATCAATAAAGTACTTATTATTATGCTTGTTATTTATTGCTATTTATTTATTATCTGCATTTGCACAGCTTGTTTGCAGATCCTGATGTTTACTTGCCCGCAGAAAAAGAATCTCAGGGTTGTATGTGGTGAAGTGTATGTACTCTGATAATAAATTTTACTTTGAAATGTGTTTCCTTTAATCCAAGAAGCATTAAGAATTCAGCTGATGAACTTAAGCATGGATCAGTAAATGGGATTACAATATTGTGGCCATTACTGAGATTTTGCTATTATTAGTGCAGGATGTTCTTTAAGTTTAGATGTTTCAAAGGGATAAGGAGGTGGGTAAAAGGGGAGTGGCATTGCTAAATGGGGATAGTATCACAGCTGCAGAAAGAGAGGATGTCATGGAGGGATCATCTACTGAGTGTGGGTGAAAGAAACAGCAAGGGAGAAATCACTATTTAGATTATCCTATAGCCCCCCCCCCCCCCCATTTCAACAGGAACACTGAGGAACGGCAAGTAGGCAAATTTTTGGAGAGGTGCATAAGTAACCGGGTCCTTGTCATGGGTGGCTTCAGCTTCCCTATTACTGAATGGAACTTACTTAGGTTTAGATGGGGAGAATTTGCCAGATATTGCTGGGGTGGATTCCTGGCCAGGCCAATTAGACGAGAGGCCATACTGCATCAAAGTACTAGGTGATGAGCCTGGTCAGATGACAGACCTCTTGGTGAGTGAGCATTTTGGAGATGGTGACCATAACATTTAACATGGCCACTGACAAAGACAGGAGCAGACAATATTTGGAAAGTATTTAATTGAGGAGTGGTGCTAATTATAATGGTATTTAGGCACAAAGGTGACTGTAAATTGGAAGCATATGTTCTCAGGGAAGTGTACTGCAGAAATGTGGAGGTTATTTAGGGATCATTTGCATGGTGTTCTACTGAGACAGAGGATGGTAGGGTAAAGGACTCATGGTTAACAAGCAAGGTGGAACATTTAGCAACATCCACAAAATACTGGAGGAACCCAGCAAGTTAGGCAGCATCTACAGAGGAAATTGAACATTTCCATTGACGAGGCTCAGCTTGAAGCATCGTCAGTTGAAGGAAAATGCTGAGTTCCTGCAGCATTTTGTGGGTGTTGCTCATTTCAGGCATCTAGGGAATTACCCCCACTGCTTATTCTGGCTTTTTCCCAGTCTTGATGAAGGGTCCTGGTTTGAAATGTCGGCTCTATACGTCAGGTTACTAATGGAAACGAGAAGAGATTGATTGCTGGGACGTTGACAATGATCTTTGTGTACTCCCAGGCCATAGGAGTGGTATCAGAGGATTAGAGGAGGGCAAATGTTCTGTGTTCAAGAAATTGTGTGAAGTACAGATGAGTGAGCCTTATGTCAGTGGTGGGCAAGCTTTTGGAGAGGATTCTTCAGAACAAGATAATATGAGCATCTGGAGAAGCATAGTTTGATTAGGGATAGTCAACATGGTTTTGTGAGGGGCAGGTCGTGCCTCATGAGCGTGAATTTTTCAAGAAAGTTACAAAATGTATGGGTGAAGACAGAGTTTTGGAGGAGGTGTATATAGGTTTTAGTAAGGTGTATTTACAAAATCATGAGGCATGTGTTCCATAAAAGAATTGCTACATACATTCAGAACCGGCTTGCCCCAGAAGGCAGAGGATTGTAGTAGATGGAGCATATTCTGCCTGGACGTCAATAACTAGTGGTGTTATACAGGAATCTCTTCTGGGACCCCTACTCTTAGTAACCTTTGGTTGGATGTGTGCACATCTTCTCACTTTGGGGAGTTGGCAGCAGGTAAACAGATAGTCCACAACTCGTTTTCTAGGCCCTAGCCTTCTTTCTATAATCTTGAGTATTTCTTTCCTTAATAAATATGCCAATTGCGTACATGTGATGTGCATTGGAACATATTAATTTATTTTGTGACTGAAATCTCAGCTCTTAACTGATACTGTTAGCTCAAAATTTGATTTTTTTGTTGTTATATACCACGTGGGTATCTTGTGACTGTCACATGACTGTGATATAATTGAGTATCTGGTGAGCGTGATGTAATGGTCTTGTGATGGTGGAGAGATGTATTTTCCCGCCAGTGTGAGGTCATGTGATAGCCTGTATTCAACAGGTATAAAATGGGGAAAGCCTGTTTTTGTTGGGACGTCGTTTAAGTCGTCTGTTACTCTGTATTTGGTTTCATGATGCAATTTTGTTTTAAAGTGGAGTTTTGATTCTTACTGTAAGGTACATTGTTGTTGTGCTGGCAGTTTTGAAAATCACTGCCAGTTATGTTTGATGTATCTTTGATTTAATTTTAAAGTCTAAGGATTGGAGAGTGAAGATTTACCGAGGTATGGAAACCTGAAGGATCGAGTAAAGTTGCTGTCGTCGGTGGTAATACAGGGTCGACCTTATTGAATCCTCATTCAAGGAGGTAGCAACCTGCATCCGAGATAGCCCCTGCATTGTGAAAGCAGAAAGGGCTGGGCACACCATTATTCGCCAAGGAAAAGGTCAGTGCCTTTCAGCCATTTTTATTTCCTTTGTCGTAAATCCTTCGGGCAAGGCATATTTCGGCTAGGATCAGCAGTAACGTCACGTCGTCAAGGAATTCGTTACTTCAGGAAAGTCTCTCCTAATTGACTGTATAAATCATTTGGACTTTCGCATTTATCGCTTTAAGAACTGTTCGAGTTGCCATATAGCAGTTAACTTCTGGTTCAGTTAGTCGTTTGTTTATTTTTCATTTTTATTGGGCAGAGTTTAAATAAATTTTTACTTGTTTATAAAAAAACCTGTCTCTATTCTATATTCATTGTCGCCGTAACATTGTGCATGGGGTGGGCAAAAATCTACCCAAAGGAAATATAAAGATTTCTACCTTAAATAAATGAAAACAACACCACAGAAACCTAGAACTTGCAAACAGGCCTTTCGGTCTGGCCATCAGCCACCCTTCTGCATTAATCCTATGTTCATCCCTTTTCTCATCAACTATTCTTATTGGAAGATCTGAAGGCTAGTGCACTGGAGTAGTTCTCTTTATTAAGTAAACCCTTTGCCCTGTGAGCCATGTAGTCAGAAGGTTTTAAACAAAAACCTGATCTTTGAACAATAACTTATGAAAGTAAGTTTACCGCAGGCATACATGGATAAGTCACCAGGACTTTTGTAGAGATCATAATGAAGCTCAGATTTGTTGTTATATGGGCCTTAGAATTTCTTCTGCAGTTATTCATCAATATACGAAAAGTTCAATAATTCCAGTAAAGTAGACCTGAATGTTTTACAATATAACCATATAACAATTACAGCATGGAAACAGGCCATCTCGGCCCTTCTAGTCCGTGCAGAATGCTTACTCTCACCTAATCCCACTGACCCGCACTCAGCCCATAACCCTCCATTCCTTTCCTGTCCATAAACCTATCCAATTTTGCTTTAAATGACAATACCGAACCTGCCTCTACCACTTCTACTGGAAGCTCATTCCACACAGCTACCACTCTCTGAGTAAAGAAATTACCCCTCATGTTACCCTTAAACTTTTGCCCCCTAAGTCTCAATTCATGTCCTCTTGTTTGAATCTCCCCTACTCTCAATGGAAAAAGCCTATCCACGTCAACTCTGTCCATCCCCCTCAGAATTTTAAATACCTCTATCAAAGTCCCCCCTCAACCTTCTACGCTCCAAAGAATAAAGACCTAACTTGTTCAATCCTTTCCTGTAACTTAGATGCTGAAACCCAGGTAACATTCTAGTAAATCTTCTCTGTACTCTCTCTATTTTGTTGACATCTTTCCTATAATTCGGTGACCAGAAATGTATACAATACTCCAAATTTGGCCTTACCAATGCCTTGTACAATTTTAACATTACATCCCAACTCCTATACTCAATGCTCTGATTTATAAAGGCCAGCATACCAAAAGCTTTCTTCACCACCCTATCCACATGAGATTCTACCTTCAGGGAACTATGCACCATTATTCCTAGATCACTCTGTTCTACAATGATCAAAAATAGCTTTATGATTGATGCAATTGATGCTTCTTGATACAATTGTGTGGACCGTTGAAGATGGATCCTTTACTTGTTAGGCAGCTTTCCTGCAGCAGAGGGTTGAAGTTTTATTTCTTACTTAATAGCCACAGAGTTTGAAAGTAGATTTTAATAATTTTAATGATGTATTAATTTAAAAAATTAAGTCATATTGAAGAAATAGGTCTTTAACGTACAGAGTCATGAAAGAGAATTTATCAGCTTCACACAGAAAATTGACAGTTAAAATACCTAGTTTTACAACTTCCTTCAGTATCATCTTACTGATATATCCAAATTAATTCAGAAAATCTATAGAAGTTATTTTACATAATACATTTAAAGATAAATTGTCTTCAGAGCCTCCTTCCTTCTGCTATGTAATAGCAACAAGGTTTATATTTAAAGTTCATGCACAGTAAAATTATTGAAAATTAATTTTTTTTCAAAAGATAACCGCTAACACCTTATTTCCAACATTAAAATTTGCCTACTCACTTTACTACAAAAAGCCTGTATTGTTGTAAAAGTCAAAAGAACAATATAAAAACTTATCTCATGTGGAAGTGCTAATTACAGTGGAAATGTCAAACAATTTGCAGAACATGGAAAACTATGATTAAAATATTACATGCGATTCCATCAGTTTTCAACACTGAAGGACATGTGCGCACTCTGCACTATTGCAGGAGAGCCTTGTTAAGTGTTTTAAATTAATAATGTGAAACGACAGTAAACAAAATAGAAAAGTGGTACTTTTCAAAATGAATGAGAGATGGAAATGTTTCAACATTCAAGAAGGCCTTGTTTATGAATCATTGAAACAAACAGAAAGGTAAAGGAAATACAGGCCTCGATTGTAAGAGAATTTATGTGCAAGAATAAAAATGTCTTAGATGGGACCTCAGTGAAAGTGTACAGGTCTAGTCTCATTCCCTAAGGAAAGATATTTTTTGCAATAGAGGAAAATCAATGAATGTTCACCAGATTTATTGTCAAAATATCAGGGATTGTCCCGTGAGGAGAGTTAGCAGGTTGGATCTATACTCTCCAGAGCTTAGAGAAATGAGAGTAAATCTCATTGAAGCATATAAAATACTTTTGGAACTTGACAAGAATGTTACTAAAATGATATAGTTTTCTGGCTAGGGTAATCATGACTGAGGTGGAGAGAAATTTCGCAGAAGGTAGTGAATCATTGAAACTCTCTATCCAAGGAAACTGTGGAGGCTCAGTCACTATAGATATTGAAGATGTAGTGGAATATATTGTTAGTCAGGGAAAGTGGCACAGAGGTTAATAATTAGTCATGATTCTTATTGAACAATGGAACAGTTGTAAAGAACTATATGACCAATTCCTTCTTTTGCTTTTCATGTCCTATGTTTGTCTAGGATCTGCATTGAAATTATTCTGCATAGTGCAAACAGCAAGCAAATATTACTGCTGTGTGGAAATACATAAAGGTTAAATTGGTACAAGAGTCTGTTTTCATATATGGTGGTTTGTATCCAATCATTTTGATTGTAATCCAACCATAGCTCAGAAGGTAAGAGTTGCTAGAAGCTAGCAGAATAAAGAACATCAAGGTTTTTGACATGGAGTTTTCCTTCCCTCAAGCAGGGCAACTTTTAACTGAATACTGAAGTTTTACTTGTGGCACAACTCAATTTTCAGATGGTGGAAGCTCAGAGGATTTAAAATACTGTTTACCAGGTGATTACCTTGTGTATATGTGTAAGTCGATTCAGTAAGACACTATCACCACACAATATTGCTATATTCTATAAGAGAAATGTTGGCAAAATGCTTCAGTTTGGTACCAATTTTAAAACTTTTAATTAGAGATGATATTTTACAATTCACTGAACTTTAACAGGTGTACATTTTGGACTCAAGTCTGTTTATTGTTGAAGTGCCTCATCAGCTCTGTGGAAACTACCAGGGCCCCCTCAATTGAACCTTAAATAGTTCATATTCACCAATGGAGTTGAAAGCAGTAAAATGTGTAAAATTTGAAAGATCAAATGATAAGACAAATCACTATATTTTTGGCTCATTCTGCTTTACCATTGATCATTGATGTATTTTTGAAAAGTTCTCTTATTTTCCAGTGAATAACTTTGGATTGTGCTACTAGAGGATACTTCTTCTTTTTCTTCTGCACTAAATTCATCACCTCCCTCGACATCCAAGGTTCTGTTACCTTGACACCTCCTTCTTTCCTTCTGACTGGAACATACCTGTCCTGTACTCAGTGCACTTGGTCTTTACGCGCCCTCCACATGTTGGATGTGGGCTTGCCCAAAAACAGTTGTTCCCAATTAACTCTCCCTCGTTCCTGTCTAATGCTCCAATTTAATACTCACCCACAAGGTCCTTATCCATAGCTACCTGAAAACTTAAAGAGCTGTGGTCACTGTTCTCTAACTGCTCACCCATTGAAAGGTCGATCACTTGGCCAGGCTGAATACCCAATATCAGATCCAGTACAATCCCTCTTGTTGAACTACCTACATATTGATTTAAGAAACCCCTCCTGGATTCACCTAATAAATTCTGACCCATCTAAATTTCTTGCACTAAGAAAGTTCCAGTTTATATTCAGGAAGTTGAAGTCCCCCATGACAATAACCCTATTGGTTTTTCATTCCATTTCTTAATCTGCCTGCATATCTCTTCCCCAATGTTATGCTACCGGGTGATTTGTAGTACAATCCCATCAGAGTAATTGCATCCTTCCAATTTTTGAGTTCTGTCTATATAGACTCAGTGGAGGAGCCCTCCATTATGTCCCCTCTGAGTGCAGCTGTGATATCATCTCTGATTAGGAGTGCAACCTCCCACCCCCCCCCCCCGCCCCTTTTTACCTCCTCCTCAATATTTTTAAAATATCAAATCCCTGGAACATTAAGCACCCATTCACATCCCTCTTTCAACCGAGTCTCTGTAATGGTCACAACATTATAGTTGCCATGTACTGATCCATGCTCTAAGTTCATCACCTTTCCTGATAATACCTCTAGCATTAAAATACACACACACATTTCAAACTATCCATCCCATTGTACCTCAAACGAGAGAAAATCTGCTGGAAATCCAAGCAATACACATAAAATGATGGAGGAATTCAGCAGGCCAGGTAGCAAATATGGAAAAAAGTACAGTCAATGTTCCTGGCCAAGGCTTGCTGAAGGGTTTCGGCTCAAAACATGACTGTACTTTTTTCCATAGATGCTCCCTGGCCTGCTGAGTTCCTCCAGCATTTTGTGTGTGTTGTATCTAGTACTTTGCTCCTGCCTGTTTTTACTGGCCCTGGCATTTAGCTTCCTCTTCCCTCCACTTTTTGACCTGGTGTTCTGGATCCCACCTCTCTGCCAGGTTAGTTTAAACCCTCTCGAGTAGCACTAGTGAACATCCTGTGTAGGATATCGGTTCCCCTCCAGTTTAGGTGCAACCCATCACTCTTGTGCAAGTGACATGCACCCCAGAATTGGTTCCAATGATCCAAGAATCTGAAATGCTGTCCCCTGCACCAGCTCCTCAGCCACTCATTCATCTGTACTGTCATCCTACTCCTACCCTGACTAGCACATGGTACTGGAGTAATCCAGAGATTACTACCATGGAGTCCTGCTCTTCAGCCTCCTCCCTAACTCCCCATACTCTCCGCGCAGGACCTCTGACCCCTTTCTACCTACAATATGTCATTGGCGTCAGTATGCACCAAGACCTCTGACTGCTCCCCCTTCAGAATATTCTGCAAGAGACATTCTGGACCCTAACACCTGGGCAGCAGCACACTGTCCTGGTTTCTCTGTTACAGCCATGGAATCCTCTGCTCATCCCATTAACTATCAAGTCTCCTATCACTATTGCTCGGCCTGAATGTCCCCTTCCATACTGAGTCTCAGAGCCAGCCACAGTACCAACGGCCTGACTGCTCCTGTTGTGCTCTGATGGGGCCTTCACCCTTACGAAGGGGTATACTTGTTGTTGAGAGGAATACAGGAGGACTGTGTCCTGACTGCTGACTCCCTATACTTCGCCTGGTGGTCACTCATCTACCACTGAAGACAGCACTCTGGGTGTGACCACCTCAGTAAAAGTTTCATCTGTGAGGTTCTCAGCCTCCTGGATTGGCCTGAGTTCATCCACTTCCAGTTCCAGTTCCTCATCCCTGTCAGTCAAGTGCACTTCCTGCAGGCGTAGTCATCAGAGAAACTGTCATTTACCCTGAAATCCCACATCTCAAAGGTGGAGCTTTCCTACGCTTCAACTATCCTGCCTACAGTGACCTAAGGACTGAGGATTTATAGACAAAAAAAACTTTCCTGTTCTTAGGTGTGCCTTCTCTCTGAAAGCTTTGAGTTTTACATGTACCTTGGTCACTTATTCAGCCCCTTTGCACCTAACTTGTTATAACTTTAGCTCCAACTTCTCAAACACAAGATCCATAATCAAAAAACAAATACAAACGATTCAGCACCCTTAGCACCTGCCTTCAAGAATTTATAACCTTTAGCCTCAATTTCAGCACTATTTAATATTAAAAGTTAAATTGCAATAAAAAACATTTCACTTTCTATAATTAATCTTGCTTTAGTTAGAACTCAATAGCTTGCCTGAAGAACTAGTTCTATTTCCACTACATCCAGGTCAGGACTGTTATAAGACTGTCAGACTTCTTTAAACCAAAAACACAGAGCTGTATTGGTTGCTAGGGTTATTTGGAGAGTTATGAATGTGTGGTCATGCTGTTATAGAAGATTACTGTATATAAATTTGTCAGTAGATAGTAATGTTGCACTTATGCAGCTAGTTGTGTACGTTTTGAATGGAAAAGGAATGATAGATGAAACTCTGAATTCAAAATTAATTTTTGGTGCTTGCATAACTGTGCAGTCTAGTAAATGGTTACAGTTTAATACATTGGCTAAAGCCATAACGACTTTGATCACTTAAATAGGCAAAGTATAGAACAGGCACTTAAATAGACAAGGTACGGAAGGATACAGACCTAAGGCAAGTAAATAGGTTTTGGATAGATCATGAAAAAGGTTAGCACAGACATGGTGACCCCAATGGACTGTACTATAGAACCTCGTGACTCTCTGACTCTATCAATTCTCTACCATAAACAGAAATTATATGGCATTACAAGTGTTGACAGCATGCAGAAAGTTCAAGGAATTGTTCTATGTATATTACATTGAAGCAGCCACCTTAATCTTTCATGAAGATAGCCCATTGTATTGTGTAGATAATTATTGTCATCATCACATAACATAATTACCAAAGAATTTAATCATTAAATGCTTCAAGTTCTTTTGAATTTACATAATAGCTAGCTCTTCCAATAATCTGTTTCATTCAAATTAACTCTTCCTATATTTTTTTCATGCTATTGTTTGAATCACTTGTATATGGGAATTTCTTTCTTTTGTTAAGGCAGTTCAGCCTGTGACTGCTTAGCCAACTGAAACTCACATAAAGAAACAGGCAATGAATAAATAAATGGAAGTAACTCAGATCCTTTTCCTTGGTTTTAACAAACATCTTCCAGATTTAAATCAAAATAGAATATAATGTCTGGCATAATCTGGAAAGGATTATGAATCTAGATAAAGAACTTTTGGCATTTTGGACATCTTACATTGAAAATAAAGTTTTATTTCCGTTTCTGGTGCTTCAGTTGATTGATTTTTGATAGCGATAGGTTGCTCCCAATATTGATACATAGTTAATTCCTTTCATTCTGCTCCACATCAATGACCATCTACATCTGAGAACTCTTGTCATCTTCTTTAGCTTCATCCTGATTCTGGGTCATTTTTTCTTCCTCACTTTCAGAAGCAGCATGTGGTACTTCGGTGTTTACTGTATGTATAGAAGCAATTTCTTCAGCTTCCTCCTTGATCAGTGTTGGGGCTCTTCCAGAAACTGCATCAGACTCAACACTATCAGCAGAAGTTTCATTTTCTGAACAATGACTTGTTTTCTGTGACATATCTTTTTTTTCATCTTCTGTAGCCACCTCATCCTGACCTTGTGGTGGTTCATTAGTTGTTGTTGATAAGTCTTCATTACCTTGCTTCTCCTGACCTGTAGGATCAGCAACTGTTGATGATAAGTTCTTGCATTCATTATCCTCCTTTTCTTCATTTTCCACAAGTTGATTAATTGTTGATGATAATCCCTTGCACTCATTATCATCATCTTGAACTTTCACTAGTTCATCATCTGCTACTGGTAAGCTATCATTGTTATCATTTTCCTTACTCTGAACCTCCACGACTTCATCAACTGTTGACTGTAACTTTTCATCCTTATTATCTTCCTTAACCTGAACCTCCGCAACTTCTTCAGCTGCTACTAGTAAGCCATCATTGTTATCATTTTCCGTACTCTGAACCTCCATGACTTCATCAACTGTTGACTGTAACTTTTCCTCCTCATTACCTTCCTTAACCTGAAACTTCACAACTTCATCAACTGTTGACTGTAACTTTTCATCCCCATTATTTTCCAGATCCTGAACCTCCACAACTTCTTCAGCTGCTACTGGTGAGCCATCATTGTTACTATTTTCCTTACCCTGAACTTCCACAACTTCATCAACTGTTGACTGTAACTTTTCATCCTCTTTAACTTCCTTGCCCTGATCTTCCTTACTTTGATCTTGTACAAGTTCATCAATTATTGATGGTGAGCCCTTGCATTCATTATTTTTCTTATCCTGACCTTCCACAAGTTCATCAGCTATTGAAGTTAAACTCTTGGGTTCATCTTCCCTATTCTGTCTTTCCACAAGCTCTTCAGCTGGTACCAGCAAGCTTTTTACTTCAGATTCCTCAACTTTCTCTGGCTGAACTTCCACGGATTCAACTACTGATGTCACATCTTCACTTTTTATTTCACTTTGGCCCTCCAAATGTTCATCTACTTTTGGACTGGATTCAGTGTGTACTTCAACATGGCTTGCATCATTTCCTTTGCACAGCAAAGGTTCCTGATCCTCAGTTGGCACAACTGCCACGGTCAGCAAGTCATGTATTTCTTTTAAACTATCAGGAGCTGGAGTAGTTGCATTTTCCTTCTCTTTTTCAGTTTCCTGCCTGTCCTGACATTCATTTCTTGGTAGGTTCTCCTTATTGTTTGCACTGTTTAATTCCACTGCATTTCCACCTTCTTGATAATTCCCTGCAGTTGAACTAGATTCCTCTACCGCACTTACATCAAGTTCAGTTACCACCATTCCATTTGGCTTGGAGTGAAGAATTTCATTCCCCGATTTCTCGTGAGAAGTTGATGACTGTTCACTTTCCGGTTTCTCGTTCAGTAGAATATCAGATGTAGGAGCAGAAATCTGAGAAATCACTTTTTCACCCACTTCCATTCCCTCGGCACACGAGTCTTTAGGTGGTGTTTTGGCTGGGCTCCTGGGTTGAGAACCTGGTGGTGTCTTTCCTTCATTTTTATCAGTGAGATTGCCATCACTGTCACTGGTATAAGGCAAATTGTCCTCAAATAGATTGTGTTTTTTCAAAATGGCAGCTTCTTGCACCACTAACAGGAGAAAAAAAACATTTTACAAATTAAAATAAAACCACACAGGGAGCCTTGCACAATAAGAGTATTTCTATAAACAACATTTCAAAGGCGCAATCAAACCAAACTACATGCCATGCCATCGATGGGAATGTTAGCAAGTGTAACACAAAGCTAGCTAATGAGTTTTTTTTAAGCTTGCAGCAGGAGAGGGAGGTGCAAGTGAGAGGGGTGGAAGAGAGGAAGTTCCTAAAAATGTGCCCAACAAGGTGAAATGCAGACTGTACACTGCACAAAAGACCAGAATCAGAACTCTGGATACAAGGAAAAGGGGAGAGGATGTCACGAAAGGAATAAGAATTTCAAGCTTGAGGCTTGGTGACTGGAAGCTGCAAATACAGCAGGTGCACGGCCTTTTGGCAGCAATGTTGTAGGAGGCTTCGGAGGCACACAGAGGTCACTAGCTACAGCAGCCGCCTTCATTTCATTCGTCAAATGACAACATGTTTTCGTTCACATTTCCCTGCGCAGCAGCAGCAGATCCTACTGGTTTACACGAGCAGTGCAGCCGCCAGCATTCTCCGCTACCGGAGGCTTCTGGTTTGGGATGAACAAGGCATCACAGGATAGAAACTGCAGTTTCTACAGCTGAAGTTTAGAGGCAGTGGAAGCTGGAATGCCAGTCAGGCATGCATTACAGTTGTCAATTCTGAATTGACAAAGGCATAAGTTTCAAAGACAAGCAAGCTGAGGTGAGCAGGGAGAAAGGGCGATGTTGTAGGGTTGGAAGTATGTGGCTACTTTATCAGGGTTCATAAGCTGTTTGTGGTCTACAGGATGCCAGAATTACGCATTATCTGTTATGGTCTGAGACAAAGACCAGACAGGGGCAAAGGACTGAGTGTATGAGCCAAAGAAAGTGCTGGTGTCTGACTGGAGAAAACAGGATCAGAATAAGGTCATGAGAGCTAATGGAGAGGCTGAGCTGGTTGTCAGCACCATACACGTGGAAGCTGACCACATGGCTTCAGATGGCGTCAACGAAGTATAACTGATGATGGAGAGGACACCATGGCAAGCTGACAGCCACAATACCACATAGCTACCTAGTTTTGAGCTTCTAAATTTGTCTGAAGATAGGACCATCTCCACAGGACAATTCAGTGGTCACGATTGCAGATTTTCAAAACCAAAGATATGGAGATGGATAAAGGAGCCTTTGTTATAATCAGGTCAGTCAGACGGGAATGAAGGGAAAGGCTAATTTAGGGGACATCAGAGATTGTGACTGGAGTTGGTGAATGGGGAATTAGTGTGGCCAAATATACAAAAAGCTTGATGAGCACCAGCATCAGAGTCACAAAGGATGCCATTTGTGACTTGAGTTATGTCTACTTCAGTGTAGGGAGAAGATAACCCTGAATGGAGAGATTCAGATACAATATTGCTGTAAGGGTGGGCAGGTTTGGAAGGCAATGACCTGACCAGGGATTTTGGAAAGGACAAGGAGTTTGGAAAGTTAATGATATTTTGTGCCCTTCGCCTGTACCTTCAGCCAGGATCTTTATTTTCAATGTGGCAACTAAAAACAAAAATAAAACTTATGCCTTTAGTATAGGAGAGCATTCCAAGGTTGTTTAATAGAAGCATCATTGATCAAAATTTGACACTGAGGTTCAGTTAGAGATATCAGGGCAGATAACCAAAAGCTTGGTTGAAGAAACAGATTATGCCATAAAGAGAGAAGAGAAATAGAGAGGTAAAGAGGGAATTTAACAGCTTTGTATGACTAGAGTAAATACATTCATTAATTCATAGTGTGAGAATTGGAGGATGTAGAGATCTCAAAGACCTGGAGAACCAGAGATTACAGAGATAAGGAGGGAAGAACATTAGGCCATGGAAAGATGAAAATAAAGAATTATTAGCCATTAGTGAAATGGGAGGTTCCAGATTGTGACGGAATACAGCCATTTTGTTGACAGCAATAGTTCCTCATGGACACCTAGCTTTGAGCTGCTTGAACCTTTCTGAAGATGAGACCATATCCACAAGGATCCAACAAGGCAAACCCTAACAGCATGAATTGGCTGTGATGCTTCACTTCCAGATGAGCTAAAAGTCTTTTACACACGCTTTTAAAGGGAGAATAAAATGACACCTGTGCGAATCCCTGCAGCATCTGGAGACCCTGTGATCTCTGTCTCAGAGGCTGACATCAGAACATCTTTCATGAGGGTAAACCCTTATAGGGCATCAGGCCCTGATGGTGCACCTGATAGAGAACTGAAGACCTGTGCCAACCATCAAGCGGGAGTGTTCAAGAACACCAATCTCTCACTGCTGCAGGCAGACGTTCCCACCTTCTTCCAAAGGGTGACAATCACACCAGGGCCCAAGAAGAGCAGAGTAATCTGCCTCAATGACTATTGCCCAGTTGCACTCACATCCACTGAGATGAGCTGTGAGAGGTTGGTCATGATCAGAATCAACTCCAGCTGAAGCAAGGACCTGCACCTGCTGCAATTTGCCTATCACCACAGTAGATCTACAGTGGATGCAATCTCACCAGCTCTCCACTTGGCCTTGAATCACCTGGGCAATAGCAATACCTACATCAGGCTGCTGTTTATTGACTACAACTCAGCGTTTGACACAATCATACGCTCAGTACTACACAGTAAACTCCAAAACCTGGGTCTCTGAAGCTCTGTCTGCAACTGGATCCTTGACTTCCTCAGCAGGAGACCACAGTCAGTGCAGATCGAAAGTAACAGCTCCTCGTTGATAATCAACATTGGCACACCTCAAGGATACATGCTTAGCCCACTGCTCTATTCTCCCTATGCATACGTCTCTGTAGCTAGGAACAACTAAAATACCATCTACAAATTTGCCAATGACACAACTATAGCCGGCAGAATTTCAGATGGTGATGAGGAGGCATTAGGAGAGAGATAGATCAGCTAGTTGAGTCATGCCGAAACAACAGCCTTCCACTCAGTGTCAGTAAGACCACAGATTTGATTGTGGACTTCAGGAAGGAGAAGTCAAGGGAACACATACCAGTCCTCATCGAGGGGTCAGAAGTGGAAAGGGTGAGCAGATACAACTTCCTGGGTGTCAACATCTCTGAAGATCTCTCCTGGGCCCAACATATTGATGCAATTACTAAGAAGGCACGATCGGGGTTATATTTCATTAGGGGTTTGAGGAAACTTGGTATGTCACTAAAGACTCCTACAAACTTCTACAGATGTGCTGTGGACAGCATTCTAACTGGCTGCATCATCATCTGGCATGGAGGGGCCACTGCACAGGATCAGAAAAACCTGCAGAAAGTTGCAAGCGCAGCCAACTCCATTGTGAGCACTAGCCTCCCCAGCACTGAGGACATCTTCAAAAAGCGACGCACCAAAAAGGCAGTGTCCATCATCAATCACCCCCATTACAGAGGACATACCCTCTTCTTACTGCTACTATTGAGGAGGTACAAGGACTTGAAGACACACAGTCAACATTTTAGCAACAGCTCCTTCCCCGTCACCACCAGATTACCTCACTATTTTTTTATTTTTTTGTTCTTTTTGCACTATTCACTTAATTATATATATATCTTATTGTAGTTTATAGTTTCTTTGTTATATATTGCAATGTACTGCTGCCGCAAAACTACATATTTCATGATATATGCCAATGATTTTAATCCTGATTCTGATTCAGTGTTCACTATCACATATTGGATATTGAGAGTCCCCACCAAGAATGTTTTATGCCCTTTCTTAATTTAATGATTCATTTTCAGGGTGTTTCTGATGAGGACATTTAAAAAAACATTCTCTTCTAACTACCACTGATAGGTGGTGATGAGCAGTCTCTGTTAAGATACTCCCACGATGTTATTAGGTTGTGAGTTTCTGAGTTTCAGCAATGATGAAGGACTGGCAATTTATTTTCAAGAGAGTGCCATGTGAGATGGTGGGAACTGATCCTAATGCTTCTTCCAAACGATGTTTGATATGAAAGAGAACGGACTCATTTGCTGACTGAGGACGGTGACTGGGAATCAGAATGACATTTCCATCTCACCCACTCGCCTCTCCTTCACACTTCCACGACATACTGTTCTTTCCTGCAATCTCCAGCTCCAGTGAGTGCTACCCCTGCTGGTGAGATGGGACCTATCCAGGGATCATGATGGAAACGTCGGAAACCCACTGAACTGTAGAGTATGATTCTGTGCATCTGAGGCTGTAGCTTGATTATCCTTTGGGGCAGTTCACTAAAGTCTAGCACATCCCCAAATGTTAGTGGGGAGTGCACTGCTGGGTTGACATTAATTTTGTCTGTATTTGGTGCCTAGGTCTAAGGTACATTCAGTATAGGCCATTCAATTTTATTCTTAAATACTTCCCTAGGTCATTTCAGAGGTTAGTAACAGGTCATCCATATTAAAGTGTGTCTTCTGTGTCATGGGTCAGGCTGAGTGAGTGCAGCAGATTCTGTTCACTAAAAGCCTTTAATGAAACAGAGGAGTGCCGATAGTTTCACGATTACTATTGCTGATGTATCCTTTCCGTTTAGATTTATTTCATGGACTGAATTTATATTCCTTAACTGCGATAGTGGATTTGAGCTCCTACCCTTGGTTCATTGTCCAAGCTCCAAGATTGCTTGTCCTGTAACCGAACCACCGTGTTATCCAGTGGTCCACCATGAGTGGAAATCTACATTCCTCAGACCCTATGGAACACAGAAGATGGCTCTTCCAGGCCAAAGGACTAAAGTGAAACGAGGCAAAGGTCTCAATGGAAGCAGAGAAGTGGAGAAATGGGGATACTTGTGATGCACCATCAATAACTCTCTCTGAGACGTAAAGGCGAGATAGCGGCTTTTATTGACTGGAAGAAGGAACGAGCAGTGAGTGACCACCATACTACATCCTGGAGACAGAGAGGCCGGGCTCGGACCTCAATCACCTTTATACCGGGGTCTGTGGGAGGAGCCACAGGAGCAGTCAGCAGGGGGCGTGTCCAGACAGGTATATGTAGTTCACCACAACTTGTTGCTGCAATATCACATTGGATGATGCACCAAAGGCTACAAAAATCTGAAGATGACTTGAGAGAGAGGTTTTCCAAGCCCAGGCACAGAGAAAGGCTGATGGAAGGACAATGGCATTATTTGTGATAAACAAAATGTGAGCTGTGAGGCCATCTGCAATGGCGAAGTTAACGGTGGCTGAGAGTACAGCTGGAGAAGTATTGTAGAGGAAGAGCTGAGGTAGGGGAAGAAATGCATACAGCTCCATGAAGACAGAGCAGGTAGAGTTGAAATGGACAATGGAAATTATTCTGGAGGTGTCACTGAATACAAAGGCTGAGGAAGGAAATTAGTGAGAAACCTCAATGAGAAATTTGGCATGATGCTTGAGCTGTTTACTAGATACCTAGCAGCCAATTCACAGCATCAAACCATTGTCTCCCTACCTACCTTTACCTGTTTTCAGCAGGTGAGAAGAACACTTGCCACAATGCTTTTTCTCTCTTTAACGAAAGTGAAAAATTGTTGAATATATCTACAGGTAAATTTACAAAAGGGCAGGGGTTTTATTGTAATTGTTTTCAAGACTGACTTTAGCTGTTAATTGTTTAAAATTTATCAGCTAATCTGAAGACTGGGTCATTTTCTAGGATCAACACATATGCAAGCATTCTTTACCTTTGATCACCTCCTTGATAATGGTGTCAAGTAAAATTTCTTCATAGATATTCTCCACTTGCACCAGTTTTGTATAATCTGCAAAGATGTATTGCTCAAATTTCTGAAGCTCCTGTTCATGAAGAAAAAAAAGCATATGTTCAGCTCTCTGTAAAAAAGTCCACTTTAAGCCTCCCACCGAGGCTTCAAACTTATTCCACTAGCACAATGTTGACCAATATGCTGAAAACCTCCTAATTTCTTCTACGTGAGCAAGGAATGGAGGAAAGTTCAAAACATAACCTCATTCCATTTTTCTCCTTCCAGTTAACGTCATTTTATTATTTCAATATTCTAAAAGAAAATGAAACTTATCGATACAACCACTTCTTAACTCCTGAAAATCCAAGATATTTTAAAATTAAATATACCAGATACTAATGGGTAGGGATCCTGAAGCCATGTACTTCAAGTTTTTAACCTTTTTATTTTAAACGATGGAGGGGGTTTATTACATATTAAGTAGTGATATCTATTACTTTGTACCATAGTTTTCAATCATGCCTGATTAATTGGTTTACAATACTATTTAAGAAAATTCACATTTTAATTACTGACGGTAAAAGAAATTACAGAGAACCAACTTAAGTTTGTTAACTCTGGTGTAATTTTAATGTCTTCTGAAGATGTAGCGATAGAGTCTGGCATCAGTTCATTTACTTATTGAGATACAGTGTGGAATAGGCCCTTCTGGCCCTTTGTGCCACGCCCCCCACCAATCCCCCTATTTATTGGGAGCCTAATCACAGAACAACTTATAAATGACCAATTAACCGGCCAACCGGTTCATCTTTGGACTGCGTGAGGAATCTGGAACACCCGGATGAAACCCACGCGGTCACGGGGAGAATTACAAATTCCTTACAGGCAGTGGCGGGAATTGAACCCAGGTCACCTGTACTGTAAAGTGTTGTGCTAGCCACCACGCTAAATTTTCTTCATCCCCATAAACTGTCTACTTACACATTTCCTTCTCTCTGATTATATTTTCCTTCCTGATGAAGTGCTAGTACTCGGGCTTCTACTTCATGGCTTAACAGTGGTGAACATGAACAAAGATGAGAATTTTATTGAATAATCCTTCCATTTCACTTCTTTACACTGGCTTTTTTCCCTCTACAATCCCTGATGCACCATCAATAACTCACTCTGAGACGTAAAGGCGAGGTATCAGCTTTTATTGACTGGAAGAAGGAACAAGCAGTGATTGACCACCATACTACATCCTGGAGACAGAGAGGCCGGGCTCAGACCTCAATCACTTTTATACAGGGGTCTGTGGGAGGAGCCACAGGAGCAGTCAGCAGGGGGCGTGTCCAGACAGGTATATGTAGTTCACCACAATCCCAGACTCCACCTGAAATGTCTACCACTCTTTGTCTCCATGGAAGCAGCTTGATTTGCTGAGTTCCTCCAGCAGTTTATCTGTTGCTCCTGATTCCAGCATCTGCTGGGATCCTGTATTTCCTCATGGTCTCCAAAGAGTCAGCAGAGTACAGTTAGATTTCCCAGAATTTACACTCGGAAAACTCCATGCATAGCCTGTTCTTGGTAAGTAGACTTTTTTGTTTCTGTGACTTTGAGTATTTGTTAATACCAAAGTCTTTTACAGACTTTCAATCTGTGTACCACAGAGTGTGGTGGTAAAGGCCTCACAAGTTATCAATACAGAGCCAGCCTGTTACTGGACTTCGCTACACATCTTTAATCAATTTGCCGGGGACACACTGCGTCTAAGTATAAGAATTAACAGCTCTGGGTGGTTTACGATCAGAATAAATAAGAATAAAAGCCTACAGAAAGTAGTGGATACAGCCCTGTCCATCACAGGTAAAGCCCTCCCTACCATTGAGCACACTGCACTGAGCCCTGTCACAGGAAAGCAGCATCCATCATCAAGGACCCCCACTTCCAGGTCATGCTCTCCTCCTACTGCAGGAAGGAGGTTCAGGAGCCTTAGGTTCCCACCTCCAGGTTTAGGGACAGTTATTAACCCTCAACCATCAAGCTCCTGAACCAGACGGGATAACTTCACTCACCCCAACCCTAAGCTGAATACCACAACCTATGGATTCACTTTCAAGGACCCTACGATTCATTCTCAATATTATTTACTTATTTATCTGTTCTTATTATTTTGTTTTTCTTATTGTATTTTCACAACTTGTTGTCCTTTCACATTGTTTGTCCATCTTTGTAGATTTTCATTGACTCTATCGTGTTTCTTTGTATTTACTGTGAATGCCTGCGAAAATGAATCATGGGTATTATGGTGACACATATGTACTTTGATAATAAATTTACTTTGAACTTTAGGACTAAGATCCAGCTTAACACGACTGGCTGAAATTCTGCACTCCGTTTTTCATGCCGGGCTTAATTCATGAGGTAATAGTTCAAGTGTTAGTACAGTAGTACCTCAAAAGGCCCTCTTTGCAAAGATTTTATAAGTAACAGTTTAGAAAACCACTTTCTGTAATCCAATTTATCCAATGTGATTCTTATACCAGTATAAAAGCTTACTAGATGGGATTTTCCATTCCAAGAAATTGAGGTCTAGAATGTGGATGTGTTAGCTTCCATATCTCAAGTGAAACAATGTTGTAAGATTGGAGTGTGGGAAAATTACCCTCTTCATATCATAATACTCAATTGTTTATTTATTACTCAAATGTAATGCAATCATTTCATTCTCCTGTGTCACTTACACGCTTATAATTTGGTGCCAATGTTTTCTGCAGCGTTGGCAATGTAATCTGCACCAAGGTCTCCTGGAACAACTTCTTCCTGACCGTGCTGCTGTCGTGGTCGTATTGCTGGCAGAGAGAATATTTGAAATCTTTATTTGACCTCAAAGTATGGCACACATAAAGCAGAATTACAAACCAACTTAATAATACTCGTTTTAAACATTAACACCTAAACTTTCATTCTATATTAAAGATAACCCATTCTAAATGAAATCAAGCACAATTATAAACATTCTTTTAAGAAATCTTTTAAGATCTGTGTGAGGAAATGAAGATGGAAGGCAGAAGTGGCATAGTGGTTACCACAACGCTTCATAGTACCAGCAACCTATCGCCGCCTGTAAGGAATTTGTGCGTTCTCCCATGACTGCATGGGTTTCCTCAGGGTGCTCTGGTTTCCTTCCACAGTCCAAAGACGTACCAATTGGTCATTGTAAATTGTGATTCGGCTTGGATGAAATTGGGAGATTGCTGGGTGGCTGGCTCGAAGAGCCGGCAGGGCCTAGTCCACCCTGTATCTCAACAAATAGATAAATAAATAAATAAAATGTCTTGTGTGCTACCTGACACGTTGCATCTCTCCATGGGGTTTCCCTTGGTGAATCGCCCAGGCATTAGGATCCCCATCCAGAAAATTATGGTCGTAGTTAAAATGGTGCAGGGAACAAGAGGATTAATAATTTAGAACTGGCCCCATGGATGTCTAAATGCCACCAGTTGTAAATGAAACTAACTCCAAGAAATCTCAAAACTATCGTAAAAGCCTTTAGTGTTGCAAATTAACCTCTTCTTGACTCACTCCAATTTTGGGTACCTGATGTGCATTTATGATCCTAAAAATCTGCATTTCAGGAAACTTTGTGCAAGATGACATCGTCACCATTTACATTCTCTAATCTCACAGATCACTCTGCAAATGATTAACACAGGAACACTTGAACAGGAATAGACAATTCAGTACCTTAAGCCCATTACAATTATACATTCCATTGAAAATCTTACCCAACAAACCTGTTTCCACAATCCCAGGTTTCCATTACCCTGTGTTTTGAAAAAGTGCTTCTTGATTTTAGACCGGACCTTAATTTTACAACCAAGTCCCACCGACCACAAAATGCATCAATTTTTAAACACCTGCAGAGAGTTGCAAATATAGCTCAGCACATCATGGGAACCAACATCCCCTCCATGGACTCTGTCTACACGTCCCACTGCCTCAGTTAAAACAGCCAGTGTAATCAAAGATCCCTCCATCCATGTCATTCTCTCATCACTCCCCCACCCCCCCAATTAGGGAGACAATACGAAAAGCCTGAAAGCACGTTACTACCAGGCACAAGGACAGCTTCTAACCCACTGTAACAAGACCATTGAATGGCTCCCTGGTATGATAAAATGGACTCATTGACTCACAACCCACTCGTTGTGACCTTGCACCTTGCTGTCTACCTGCACTGTAGTTTCTTTGTAACTGTACCACTTTATTCTGCACTCTGTTATTGTTTACCTTGTACTAACTACCTCAATGCATTGTTGTAATAAATTGATCAGTATGGACTGATGCCAGCCAAGGTTTTTACTGTACTCTTGGTACATGTGACAATTATAAGCCAATTTAATTTACCTAAGCTAATATTTTGAATTCTGTCATACATCTAGTGATTCAAAACTTTATTTCTTCCATGGGCAAGTTTATTTCCTGAGTAACTGATAAGCAGAAAAATGTTGATTTTCAGCAACCTCTATTTTCTGCAGTTTCATCTCCCATCTCCCCTTGCTCCATTATACATCCTCTCGACAGATTAGCTCCACAGGTGAGCCTTCACCATTCTGGCCCAAAATATTGACAGTGTTTCTCTTCTACAGGTGCTCCCTGACCTAAGAAGTGAAGCCCATTTCCCTCCAGCCTATCGCTTCCCAGCTCTCTACTTTATCCCTCCCCCCCACTTCTTATCCCCCCTCGACCATCCCATGTTACTTCACTCCTGATGAAGGGTTTCGGCCCGAAACGTTGTTACTACCTCCTCCCATAGATGCTCTCTGGCCCACTGAGTTCTGCCAGCATTTTGTGTTTTTTATTTCCTTGAATTTCTACAGCCCCATGTTTCCATCTGGACAAGAGTGTGTCGTTCCTTCTAGTCTGCTGCCATCTGCAGGCTGGAGACACAATGGTCTCCTCAGCAAGGATCAATGCTGCAGAAAATCTATGTACTTGTGGCATCCCACAGATCAAAAACATAATCTCGGTGCTCAGTAGTTTACTTGATTAACTTATATTTTAATATAATTACGTTCAATCAAATTTCAAAGTACTACACAGCAATTGGAATCCATTTTAAACCGTCTCTAATATTATTACAATTACAGAATTTGCCTCTTTACAACTCAATTACCTTTAAGACTCGCTGCTTAACCTTTTCAATGGAGGTTACGGTTTTTGACGTCTTGCTCGCCAGTGAATCATTCAACAGTTTTTCAAATGTGTAGACTGCATTGTCCATCAGCTGAGGAAAATATTCAAATCAAGGAAAAATTAAATGGGAATCAAAGTTAGCTGCTCATTTTATAACTACCACAGATATTAGAAACATATAATATAGTACATAACATTGTAGGCCTCCGTTAGTCTCGATAGACCATGGAATTGCACCTTGGAAAGTTTCCAGGGCACCAACCTGGGCAAGGTTTTTTTATGGAAGGCAGGCAGTTGCCCAAGCTGCAAGTCTCCCCTCTCCACACCACCGATGTTGTCCAAGGGAAGGGCATTAAAACATTAATACATAACATAAGAACATAAGAAATAGGAGCAGGAGTAGGCCATCCGGCCCATCAAGCCTGACCCGCCATTCAATATGATCATGGCTGATCTGTCTGTATCTACCTGCCTTTTCCCCATAACCCTTAATTCCCTTACTATGTAAAAACCTATCTAACTGTATCTTAAATATATTTATTGAAAAAACCTCAACTGCTTCCCTGGGCAGAGAATTCCACTCTGGGAAAAACAGTTTGTCCTCATCTCCATCCTAAATCTTCTCCCCTGAATCTTGAGGCAATGTCCCCTAGTTCTAGTCTCACCTGCCGATGGAAACAACTTTCCTACCTCTATCTTATCTATTAAACTTTTAGGTGCAAGCAGGAGGCGTGGAATCGTGTAAACTGAAGAATGGCAATATGAAAGTTATTCTTTATTCTCCTGCTAATACCTAGGTGTCTACGCAAATGTGAACCACTTCCATGTCTACTCACCCTGGCTGAATAAGTGTAACCAGTTTTGTAATTTCGTTCCACCAGGCTAAACCTTCTGCTCTAAATTGTCAAAGCCACATTCAAAACAATATCGGTTCATGGTCTTCTTACCCTCTGTTGCTGAAACTCTGTCTTTCTCTTATCCCCTCCAAATTGACCTTCCGTTTATAAATCAGGACAATGCAAAATCCTGCAACCTGATTACTCTCCTTCAAAGGGACCTATTATTTCCGTTCCTTCCCCACTCCCCAGGCCCCTGTAAAGCAAATTCAAGATCCACAATATTCTTCAAAATCCTCTCCACATCATATATGTGTAACTTGTACTTTCATCTGTTCCATTTATTCCAGGTTGCCGACCGTCAATGGAGGTTCTTCTTTCAAATCAAATTTACTTTGCCTTGCTATCTCTCTCACTCTGATTGCAAAAGTCTCCCAAAAAGTTCTTTTCAATGATGCTGTCTTCACTGAAGTTATGGGGGCAGTAATAGGAATGCTACAATAGAGACTTTGATGTCTTTTATTATAAAAGGAAATCATAGACTATGATTCTGCTGATGCATGAAATACCATTGGCAAATGTGTCATGTTCCACAGCATGTAGATATATGAACAGCCCCCAGTATTACGACAGATCAGAATCAATTTTAAAAGACTTCTTTTCTGTTTGGGTTACAGAGAATAATTATTGACGTTTTCATACAACTGAAGTAGATTATGAAAGAAACCCTTTGGAAACCTGATAGTGTTCAAGGGTTATAAACCCTTTTGTTACAAACCTCTTGCATGAAGTTTTGAGTGGTTTGAACAAGCCACAGCGTATTGGTGAACTTGAAGCGGTTCTTCAGCTCCTGCAGCTGGTCCTGAAGAGGGCTGACTTTATTATAGCAAGGCTGCATCTTCACAGCATTGAAAGGAAGTTTCATTAGCTGGGCTAGGTCCTGAGGAAAAGGAAGAGAGTCAACCAGTAACTGAACAGGAAGCACCGTAAAAAGATTGAGGCTCTTGATGATAAACAGAAAGCTTTAGAACAAATGACAGATAAGCAAGGGGTGACCAGTCAGCCCCTCATACGTGCACTGCAGTCGGTAAGATCACGACTGATTGTTTACTTTAACACTGCTTTATTGTCCAAACCCCAGTCCTTTGATCACTTAATATCTGAAATCTATTGATCCCTTTCTTGATTATCCCATTACTAAGCCTCCACATATGACCCCTTGGATAGAGAAGTCCAGAGACTAATCTCTGGTAAATCATCTCAGTCCTGATTGACTGGACTGATTCTGAATAACTATTAAGTTCAAAAGAGCTTAAGTAGTTTTATACTTAACTGTGACCATTGCCCATTGTAGAATGTTCCCAACAATTTGAGAATCTGAATATCGAAATGGCAGGTTAGGGAAACAGAAGGTAAACATTAGGAGCAGGGGTAGGAATGGGCCACCTGGGCCTCTTAGACAGTTCATCTGTTAATCAAAGGTATGTCTGATTTTCTATCTCAGTGGCTCCTACAATAACCCCAGAACAGCCATGAAAATGTAGGCCTCCGTTACTCTCGATAGACCATGGATTTGCACCTTGGTAAGTTTCCAGGGCGCAGGCCTGGGCAGGGGTTTTTTTTTTATAGAAGATCAGCAGTTGCCCAAGCTGCAAGTCTCCCCTCTCCACACCACCGATATTGTCCAAGGGAAAGGTATTAGGACCCATACAGCTTGGCACCGGTGTTGTCACAGAGCAATGTGTGGTTAAGTGCCTTGCTCAAGGACACATGCGCAAGTCTCAGCCAAGGCTCGAACTAGCGACCTTCAGATAACTAGACAAATGCCTTAACCACTTGGCCAAGCGCCATGAAAATACTCACTAATTGAACCTATAGCAAAAGGACTGTTGCAAAATTAAGGTCCAGTGTAAAATCAAGAAGCACTTTTTCAAAACTCAGGGTAGTGGAAAGCTGAAATTGTGGACAAGACTAAGTGATATCTGCTGGTTAAGATTTTCAATGGAATGTATACAGAATTCCAAACACCTACTACCCTTTGGATGAATAAAATTCTTCTCTTAGTCCTAGCTGGCCAATCCTTTATTTTCAGACAATGACCCAGTGATTCTGGAAACTCTAGCCGAAGGAAACACCATTCCTGCAACTACTCGTCAAGTGCTGTAAGAAATTTGTATATTTCAATGAAATTATTTCTCTTTCTTCTAAACTCTACAAAGGATAGGGGCAGCACTGAACATTGCAGGACCCCATTAATTAGTAACCAAACACAGAGTGACATGCTTATTCTCACTTTCAGTTTTTGTCTATAACTCACAGTCCAAGCTAGTACATTATCTACAATGTTGTGAATGGCCCTGTATAGGCTGCAGAGTCAGATATACTGTATGCATTACAGTTTTCATAAGTGCCAACAGATGTGTCAAACAGGATTTCATTTTCATGAATCCAAGTTGACTAATTCTAATCCTATGATCAATTGTCCTTGCATAAAAATAGATTCCTGCAATGTCGCCACTAGTGAGATCAGGCGAAACAGTCCATTGTTCCTAGCTTTCTCTGTCTCTCTGTTCTTCAATGGTGGGGATGCAGGATAGTGAGCCTGTGCTACAAGGCTGCCTGGCATGTGAACCAGCCAGACACAGTTCAGTGTCTTTCCTTTACATACAACGGAATTAATGAAACTAGTAACAGTATAGAGCAACTTCAGAAGGTGTCTGTGGGAACCAGGAGGTGCAAGTAAACTTCTAAGGAAACCTAGGGCATGGAGGAAGTGGGTGAGATTCACATGAAAAAGTTTACCTCCTTCAGTTTGTCTTCGTCGTCAGCATTCTGATATTTTGGGCTCAACTCATTGACCTCGGCTTCAAAGAGGGCGCGGACTTCGCTGAATCCTGAACTGATCAGCCCCATCAGCTCCTCCAGTACAGAAGCCAGGTAGGGTTGGATGTTCTCAGCACAGCACTGCTCAGCCGTTTCCGTCACCGTCGCTGAAACAAAGAGTCCCTCAAATTCAGTAACTCTGCACCTTGTCGTTTTGTCCATTTGTAAATATTTTCTCTCTGGGATTTTTAACCCTTTCTCAAGACACACAGCGTTCACTTTCTCCAGCACCCAGGACATGCACTTTTCTCACTGTTACCATCAGGTAGGAGATACAGAAGCCTGAAGGCACACACTCAGCGATTCAGGAACAGCTTCTTCCCCTCTGCCATCCGATTCCTAAATGGACTTTGAAGCTTTGGACACTACCTCACTTGTGTTAATATACAGTATTTGTTTTTGCACATTTTAAATAATCTATTCAATATGCGTAATCGATTTTCTTGATTATTTATTATGTTTTATTTTATTTATTATTATTTTTTTCTCTCTGCTAGATTATGTATTGCATTGAACTGCTGTTGCTAAGTTAACAAATTTCACGTCACATGCCGGTGATAATAAACCTGATTCTGATACTTGAAACATTTGATTGATAAAGCAGTTCTTCATAAGTGCTTGCTTGTACAATAACTTTTTTCTCCAAGACTCTTCCAAGGATGAACTCACAGTTAGATAATATGAATTAACACTATTAGTTCATTTTAATGCTTATAGATATTTCCTATGGACCTGTATTAATAGAAATATAAATTTACTGTTTTTATTTTTTCCCAAGCCCTGCATCAATCCCAACTTATTTTATTTCCCTGAACTTTACTCATGGGTCTGATCTGTTGATGGGAAATAAAGAGAAGTTACTCATTCTTGGATCATCTCTGTCTCTGCACAATCATTTTGTCCCCGCTCCGCACCTCCTCTGAGTTGGACAACTGTGACCGCAGGCCGGTGACTGACTGTGCTGGAACATCATTCTCTGTCGCAGTAAATACCCAAAGGACAGTTATCTTAAAAACTGTCAATTATAACTGTTCACTATTTCTGAAATTGCTAAGTAGTCAAGCAAACAGTAAGCTCTGCTGTTGTGGACAAGAGACATAAAATTTGGTTTCTGTTGCTCAGAGTGTTATAATGAAACAGTTTACCTGAGACAATCACAAAACAAAACTTAGATATAGCATTTAAGGATAAGAAGTATTTTTTAATATGAATAAATATTCTACAGCATTTTGATACAGACAAGGGATCAGTTCCAAGATGAAGGTAAGTGTAGAAACCCGCAAGTGGAGCTACATCCGAGGATGAACAGAGGCAACTAATATCGAGGTTTTCAGGAGAAAGTGCACTGGGTTAGTTCTAGGATACTGAGCATTAAACAGTGGTAACATGAAAGCTGACAGGGAAAATACAGCTTTGGACAGCAGCTCCAACACCTACAAGAAGGGTAATGGAGTAATCTCCGCTTGACTAGATGAGTACAGGTGCAGCAATCGATAGCTGTAGATAGCTATCCAGGACAAAACCAATTCCCTGATTAGCACAGCACCCAATCTGCAACCAGAACTCTCTAGATCACTGGCTAACTGCAGCTGCAGCAAATAGCATCAACAAGAAGCAATACTCCTGCTTAAGATTATTTTCAACTACACCCTGCCCCATCCCACAATCTCCACTGCCTGGGGTACATGGACTATTGGCCTTTGGGAACAGTAGCAAATGTGCAGCACCCCCACTACCCCACTACACCCTGACTTGGAATCATATTATATATCTGACTGAAAATAGTGACATTTCAGCAACATGGGAGTGTCCATAGAACCATAGAACACTACAGCACAGGCCCTTCAGCCCTCCATGTTGTGCTGACCCATATAATCCTTTAAAAAAAAGTACTAAACCCACACTACCCCATAATCCTCCATTTTTCTTTCATCCATGTGCCTGTCCAAGAGGCTCTTAAATACCCCTAATGTTTTAGCCTCCACCACCATCCCTGGCAAGTCATTCCAGGCACTCACAACCCTCTGTGTAAAAAAAACTTACCCCTGATGTCTCCCCTAAACATCCTTCCCTTAATTTTGTACATATGCCCTCTGGTGCTTGCTATTGGTGCCCTGGGAAACAGGTACTGACTATCCACCCTATCTATGCCTCTTATAATCTTGTAGACCTCTATCAAGTCCCTTCTCATTCTTCTATGCTCCAAAGAGAAAAGTCCCAGCTCTGCTAACCTTGCTTCATATGACTTGTTCTCCAAACCAGGCAACATCCTGGTAAATCTCTTCTGCACCCTCTCCATAGCTTCTACATCCTTCCTATAATGAGGTGACCAGAATTGAACACAATACTCTAAGTGCAGTCTCACCAGAGATTTGTAGAGTTGCAACATGACCTCGCTACTCTTGAACTCAGTCCCCCTGTTAATGAAGCCTAGCATCCCATAGGCCTTCTTAACTACCCTATCAACCTGTGCAGCGACCTTGAGGGATGTATGGATTTGAACCCCAAGGTCCCTTTGTTCATCCACACTCTTAAGTAACCGGCCATTAACCCTGTACTCAGCCTTCTGGTTTGTCCTTCCAAAATGCATCACCTCACACTTACCCGGATTGATCTCCATCTGCCATTTTTCTGCCCAACTCTGCAGATGCTCTATATCCTCTTGTAACCTTCGACCACCTACAGCTCCATCCACAACTCCTCCAATCTTTGTGTCATCCACAAACTTACTCACCCATCCTTCCACCTCTACATCCAGGTCGTTTATAAAAATCACAAATAGCAGGGGTCCCAGGACAGATCCCTGCGGCACTCCACCAGTCACTGACCTCCAGGCAGAATACTTTCCTTCCACAACTACCCTCTGCTTTCTGCCTTTAAGCCAATTTTTTATCCAAACAGCCAAGGTTCCACTGATCCCATGCCTCATGACTTTCTGGATGAGTCGCTCATGAGGGACCTTGTCAAATGCTTTGCTAAAGTCCATGTAGACCATGTGTCCTTGCTAAATAGGCTGTAGATACTTTTTGTCATTTTCTTGAGGGTATTAAAGGCTGGATAAAAGAACCTGATAAACCCCATGGAAATTCAATTGAGTTCATTCTCAGCCCTGCATTTCTTACTTCATTAAAGATGGCCATTGCCAACAGGTGTGCTAGAGTTCTGTGACCTGTCTTTCTCCACTACATAGAACACAGAACGTTACAGCACAGTACAGGCCCACGATGTTGAGCCAGACTTATAACATACTCTAGGATCAATTTAACCCTTCCCTCCTACATAGCCCTCCATTGAACTATCATCCATGTGCCTATCTGAGAGTTTTATAAATGCCCCTAATGTATCTGCCTCTACAGTCCGTCGAAAACAGAATCTAACCCTACCTTTATCTAACTGGCTTCATCTCCAGAATGGTAAGAAAACCAACATGAAAATCCAGAGTTTGTTAAGACAGATTCTTCCATCTCTGGGCAGAGTGTGCCAAACTATCTAACTAAGTGATATAAACCTCTGTTAATCAAATATAGAATAATAACAATGGCCACAGGGAAGACTGTCACCAGATTGCTAGAGTAATCATTATCGAATAGGCTCGAGAGCTGTATGGTTTATTGCTGTCCTTATATTCCCAAATTATTCCTTCTTTCTTTTTTAAGAAATTAAATTGATAAGAGAATGGAATGAGACCTTCTAGACAGGTTGATATTTGGTGCGAATAGTCATTAAGGTGAGTATAAAACAGGTGTTCACTAGGTTCAGATTTATCAAAGGGTTTAGCTAAAGGTTGCTCCAAATGCAATCAGTGCTGAATTAATTAACTATCAACATAGTAGGTCACAAATAAAACATCGGCTTTCAAGGTTTGATTAATATTTCTGCATTCTGCTTTAGTCAGGGAGGAGTTTCACTTTTTTGTTCAGCTTTGCATTTTATTATCAGCTTCCTTCATTGGAGTGGGCATGCTGGGAAGATTACATTACCTACAATGATAGGTTGAGTGTCATGTGGACAGTGTGTGGGTTTGTTTCTCTATATTCACCTTTAAGTTTTCCGGCTGTGAATTCCTTTGAAGCAATGATCTGATCCATATCTGAGCGAATTATCCCCTCCAGTTCCTTGCTGGATTTTTTGCATTCATCATGCAGGGATTGCAAACCATCAGTCAGATGGGTTTGTACTAAATTGTAAGCATCTTCCACAATCTGTAATAAAAAAAATCAAAGCTTTTCCACCAAATTATCAAAAGTGTCCCTGGAAAATGAGGTACAGTTGAGCATTGCTGATGTGTGGGTTGGAAAGATTGGATAAAATGTTTCTTCAGCATGTAGCGGGCTCACGTTTTCAGACTGCCAAGAGTCAACCATGTAAACTTGAATGTTGACAGTCTTCATACAGCTACAACTTTATCACTGTTACTCTTCATCCAAAATTTAAGTTACTGTGGCGCCTTAAATTTCAGATGCTTTGGGGGAAAAAAAGTACCAGTGGATGTCAAAGGTCTGAAATAAAAACACATTAAATTCTGAAAACACTCAGTGAGTCAGACCATATCTGTGAGAAGAGAAACAGAATTAACATTTGCAGTTCCAGACCCTTCATCATCACCGCCTTGGATATGTGGAGTTAACTCTGTTTCTCTTTCCACAGATGTTGCCCAACCAGATGAACATTTCTGGTATTTTCTGTTTTGACAAGATGCTTTCTAATAGCATTCCGTCCACTATCTCAGGACATTTTTGTTTATGAATGCAGTTTATATGGACTTCTGGAGATGTTTGACGATGTTCCACACAGAGGGTATTAGCCCACAGAAAGGGATTTCTGCACAGTTACTTACAGTTTGGATCTAGAGCTTGATTTAAATGGTTGTTTAAATGGGAGAAAATGTTAACCTGAAACAAATTAATTCATACAAATAAAGCACAGAGATCAATACATTAGAAAAACACATCTGTATAATATATTAATTGTCTTCCACGCTAAACATGCTTCATCCTGCTCAAAGTGCAAACTTCTGTATTTTGAAACACTAAATTCCACTCACATCACTTCCATCCTTCCTGATTTACACTAGTACTTTTTCCCCTCAGCATGCTGAGTTTTAAATGTTTGGGGAAATGAAGCTAATTTAAAGGACCCTTGTCTCCATAACCTTACTGCTCCCATGTTCTCCGAAACATTTCGTGAAGAGATCTCCTTTCTTGTAGTACTGAGTATTCATGACTCTGATGATCTTTTTGGGAGTGATGACTGTAAATATCACGGATAAAGCCCTCCCAGCCACTGAGCACAACTGCACAAAACACTATCACAGGAAAGCAGTATCCATCATCAGAGATCCCCACCACCCAGGACATGCCCTCTTCTCACTGCTGCCAGTTACAGGGGCCTCAGTAGCCATACCACCAGGTTCAAAACAGTAACTGCTCCTCAAAGACCAGGCTCTTGAACCCAGCTTCACTCAACCTCACTCGCTACGTCACTGAACAGTTCCCACAACCTATGGACTCACTTTAAAGGGCTCTTCCACTCAAGTTCTCAATATTTATTGATTCTTTATTTATTATTGTTGTTTGATTTTTTTTTAATTTTGTATTTGCACAGTTGAAGAAAGGTGCACTGTCTTTTGCCTCATTGGTCGTCTGCCCAGTTGGGAGCATCCTTTCATTGATCCTCTTGTATTTCTTATATTTATTGAGTATGCCCACAAGAAAACAAAGCTCAGGGTTGTATATGGTGACACATATGTACTTAGATAGATTTACATTGAACTTTGATCAGTTGAGTGGCCTCCTGTGTTTTATGGTCATATGCCATGGCTCACTTTACATTTATTTCATGAAGCAATGAATTAAATTCCCTGTCAGAAATCTGAGCACAAAATTCTTGGCTGACATTACAGTATAGCACTTAGTGAACACAAGGCTGTCAAGAGTCATTTTTAAGACAATACATTAAACCATATCCCTTCTATTCTCTCACATGAATAATACTGTATTACTTTGAAGAAGAGCAATAGGTTATTGCCACTGTCAAGGCCAATTTACATTTATTGCATGACCAACATTATATAAAATAAGCTTGCACCGCAGAATCTGTTTGTTGCACTTTTTCATTGGTAGTTGGGTGTCATTAGGCATTTAATAAATGCAAATACAGTCACTCACTCAGCAGAAGGTCTCGGGCTTATTTGCAGCAGATCCTGCTGCTAGAACAAAAATAACCTCTTACCTCCTGTAGAAAAATCAACTGTAATTTTAAGGGTATGCTTAGGATTTGTTTTTCTGGTTGTCATTTATTGCTGTGCGTTTAATCGGATTCCAGTATTGTGAAATTTACAGTTAGGTACGTACACTGAACCAGACTTTCTTCCTTTCATTCTTTTTCCCCTTCAGTTTTGGCAAAAGATCACTCTGCAGGGTAGGCAACAATTCCTCCATCACCAGGTTGCTTAGGATCTACAAGAGGAAATTACAGGTTTAGAGTTCAATTGACAATTTTGTTCATTTGCTGAGCTCATTCCATGTCAAGAACTATCAGCAGACCCGAGAGAACTATATGAAGAAAGGAGCACTGTCCTTTACTAATTTCATCACATTAGCTATTAAAAATGAGAAGTGGCCTCTAGCCTGCAGATGGTGCCAAGAGCACATTAGATTAATTACAATGACTCAGTACCATGAACTGCCCCAAATGTTGCCTGATAGGTATTAATAAGACACCGTTCCCTTATTATTTTACTAAACAATCATTTGAATTATATTTCATGCTGTGATTAATTTTTATTTTATTGTTCCCACACCCCCCCCCCCCACTTGAGACCCCTGAATAAATTCTTGAAAATAATGGAATAGCACGTCAGTGTTGGTACACAAGTCCCATCCACGCAGAATCTAGCGTGATGACTCTTCCTGCCAAGGCCACCATCTCCATTACAGCTACAGAAGAGGATGTTCATTTGCACACCCAGGTTTTGTTCTCTGATCACAACCTGACTTCCATCACATTGAGTATATTCTCGTCATTGAATTACTGTCGCCAACTGGCAGCTGAAATCACCCAAGTGCATCAACAATTATTCCTCGTAACTCCTAAATGATGCAGTTTAATCCAGTCTAGACACTTTAAACCTCAACTACTCACCGATCTCAACCCCACACCAACACTGCTGCTATCATTCATTTATCAGCTCCATTCTCTCATTAATTCCACTATACCAGAATGGCTGGTTGGGTACTCCTGTGTTGATGGAAAAATGTTACCGGAGGCCCAGAAAGCTTCCCCACCCGCTCAACTTGCATAAACCTGCTCCTCCATTCAGACTCTTCCTAACCAAGACCTACTTCAGGCCTGACCTACCATTAGTTCAACACGATCAAGCTGAAATCAGCCCAAGTGCATTCACCACACCACCCCGGTCAATGTCAGGCTAGAGAAAGGATAAAAATCAGTTACTTTTGTGTAAGTTTGAATTAGAATCTGCACAACTGCTGATGCACAGGGTCTGAGTTCTCAGTTATGTAACAAGATTTTAAGTCTATGATTATCTCAACGGATTCTGTGGCCCTCTAACTCCTGTAGAGTATGTCCTATTTACCTCAAGCAATAAGATACACTCATCATACTTAATATCTATTCATTGTACTACAAAATGCATCATGGTTTCAATGGGCTGAAGAACATTATGGTTATATCCAGTGGGACTAGGTGAGTGTAAGCGTCGGCACGGACTAGAAGGGCCGAGATGGCCTGTTTCCGTGCTGTAATTGTTATATGTTTATCTGAGACCACAGCTAAAGTTGCAGGAACACAGTAAGTGACATCCTTTAATGCCCATTATTGACTTACCAACACTTCATCACCATGATTCATTTCCCAGGACCCATAGTGACCTTTCTCCTGCCTGAAGAATTGAATAGCTTCTGAAAACACTTGGGCTTCAACTGAATTTTGCTTTGCAAATTCTGAATAAAAATAAGAGAGAAAGTTATGCAAATTATGTGATCAATGGCATTTGATAAATATTTCTATATTTAGAAAGCATGAGTTGGCAGGGGCCTATATATCCGACAAATCACCAGTAGATTATATCAGAAGTGGATGGCACAGTGGTTCAGCAGGTAGAGCTGCTACTTCATGTCTATGGTGACCCAGGGTCAATCCTGATCTCCTGCCCTGTTTACGTGATTTCCCTGTGTCCCCATCGGCTTCCCCAGATCCTTCGGTTTTCTTCCACCTCTTAAAGCCTTTTGGTAAGTACTGGCTACTGGAAATCAACTTTGGTTTGTGCATGGAGGATTGGGGTGGAGGGGGAGTGGACTGGTGTTTGCGATGGGGTAGTTTACAGGGAAGTAAATGAAGCAAAGGGACTGAGAGGAACGCCCTCCCCCAGATCGTTAGAAATCACGTGGCTTTTCAAAGGGAAGGAATTGACATTTAGGACAGAGGCAATCTAAAGCTGTACAACCCACACAAAATGCTGAAGGAACTCAATGGGCCAGGCAACATCTACGGAAGAAACAAAATGCTTCTCCACACTTTGGAGTCGGAAATGGAATTGCCAGACAATGAACCCAATGCCTCTACTGGAAGTAGTGAAAGGATGGTAGGGTAAAACAACCATGGTGTACAAAAGATGTAGAAAATCTAGTTAAGAAGAAAAGTAAAGCTTACAAAAGGTTAAAAAAACTAGGTACACTTAGAGATCCAGAAAGTTACAAGGTTGCCAGGACGGAGCTTAAGAATGAAATTAGGAGAGCTTGAAGGAGCCATGAGAAGGTGAGTAGGATTAAGGAAAACCCCATGGAATTCTACAATCCGGTGCGATAGCGGAGACGTGCACAGAGTCAGAGGGGGTAGCAGAGGTACTTAATGAATACTTTGCTTCAGTACTGAAGGTAAAAGGACTTTGGCAATTGTGGGGATGACTTACAATGGACTGAAATGCTTGAGCATATAGATATTAAGAAAGAGGATGTGCTAGAGCTATTGAAAAGAACTAAGTTAGATAAGTCGCCAGGTCTGGATAAGATATACACCAGGCTACTGTGGGAAGCAAGGGAGGAGATTGCTGAGCCTCTGGCGATAATCTTTGCATCATCAATAGGGATGGGAGAAGTACCAGAGGATTGGAGGGTTGCAAATGTTGTTCCATTGTTCAAGAAAAGGTGTAGAGATAACCCAGGAAATTATAGCTCAGAGAGTCTTATTTCAGTGGTAGGCAAATTGTTGCAGAAGATCCTGAGAGGCAGGATTCATGAGCATTTGGAGAGCCACAATCTGATTAGGGATAGTCAGCATGGCTTTGTCAAGGGCAAGTCATGACTTATGAGCCTGGTTGAATTATTTGAGAATGTAACAAAACACATTGATGAAGGTAGAATAGTGGATGTAGTGTATATGGATTTCAGTAAGGCATTTGATTAGGTTCCCCATGCAAGGCTCATTCAGAAAGTAAGGAGGCATGGGATCCAAGGAGACTTTGCTTTGTGGATCCAGAATTGGCTTGCCCACAGAAGGCAAAGGGTGGTTGCAGATGGTTCGTATTCTGCATGGAGGCCGGTGACCAGTGGTGTTCTGCAGGGATCTGTTCTGGGACCCCTCCTCTTTGTGACTTTTATAAATGACCTGGATGAGGAAGTAGAAGGGTGGGTTACTAAGTTTGCTGATGACACAAAAGTTAGGAGTGTCATGGATAATCTGGAGGGTTGTTAGAGGGTACACCGTGACATCAATAGCATGCAGAACCAGGCTGATAAGTGGCAGGTGGAGTTCAAACCAGATAAGTGTGAAGTGGTTCATTTTGGGAGGTCAAATTTGAAGACAAAATATAATATTAATGTTAAGAGTCTTGGCACTATGCAAGATCAGAGAGATCTTGAGGTCCATGTCCATAGGACACTCAAAGTTGCTGCGCAGGTTGACAGCGTTGTTAAGAAGGTGTATGGTGTGTTGGCCTTTATCAACGGTGGGATTGAGTTCAAGAGCCGTGAGGTAATATTACAGCTATATTTGATCTTGGTCAGACCTCACTTGGAGTACTGTGTTCATTTCTGGTCACCTCACTACAGGTAAGATGTGGATACTATAGAGAAAGTACAGAGGAGATTTACAAGGATGGTGCCTGGATTGGAAAGTGTGCCTTATGAGAATAGGTTGAGTGAACTTGGCCTTTTCTCCTTGGAGAGATGGAGGATGAGAGGTGACCTGATAGAGGTGTATAAGATGATGAGAGGCATTGATTGTGTGGATAACCAGAGGCTTTTTCCCAGGGCTGAAATGGCTAACACGAAGGGGCATAGTTTTAATGTGTTTGGAAGTAGGTACAGGGAAGATGTCAGAAGTAAGGTTTTTACATAGAGAGTGGTGGGTGTGTGGAATGCACTGCCGGGGGTGGTGGTGGAAGTGGATACAATAGGGTCTATTAAGAGACTCATTGATAGGTACACGGAGCTTAGAAAAATTGAGGGCTATGCGGTAGGGAAATTCTAGAGTAGGTTTCATGTTCGGCACAACATTGTGTGCTGACGGTCCTGTAAAGTGCTGTCAATTTCTATGTGTTATGTTCTGTAGTTACTGATCACATTTTCTCGAATGAAGTAGAAATGCACCTTTCTTTTAAATTGCCAATGGGAATAAAAGGCCTTGCTTGTCTGATACATTTATCAGCTGAATCACACAATGAGTATATATTCTAAATATTAAAACACATCTTACAATTGTAGATAAGATTGCTAATATACACTTATGCCATTTCATATTTTCATTAGTCTTCCCCTAAATGACAGAAAATCAGACATTTTTAATGTGGTCATAACAATTCGATTGGATGCTCAGCTGAAAAGCCCAGGTTCCAAGCATGCTTAGATAAATATTAAATGATTTACTTATGCAGCTTAGGCTAATCAAATGTAAGATTATTAAATAGAGGCTGCCCAGAGAAAAAATATAATTTATTGCTCAGGATATTGTACATCAGGAGGTACCAATGTACAAACCCCATTTCCAGAAAAGTTGGGATATTTTCCGAAATGCAATAAAAACAAAAATCTGTGATATGTTAATTCACGTGAACCTTTATTTAACTGACAAAAGTACAAAGAAAAAATTTTCAATAGTTTTACTGACCAACTTAATTGTATTTTGTAAATATAAACAAATTTAGAATTTGATGGCTGCAACACACTCAACAAAAGTTGGGACAGAGGCATGTTTACCATTGTGATACATCACCTTTCCTTTTAATAACACTTTTTAATTGTTTTGGAACTGAAGATACTAATTGTAGTAGATTTGCAATTGGAATTTTTGTCCATTCTTGCTTGATATAAGACTTCAGCTGCCCAACAGTCCGTGGTCTCCGTTGTCTGATTCTCCTCTTTATGATGCGCCATACATTTTCAATAGGAGATAGATCTGGACTGGCAGCAGGCCAATCAAGCACACGCACTCTGTGTCTACAAAGCCACGCTGTTGTAGCCTGTGCAGAATGTGGTCTAGCATTGTCCTGCTGAAATAAGCATGGATGTCCCGGGAAGAGACGTCACCTTGATGGCAACATATGTCTCTATAAAATCCTAATATACGCCTCAGAGTCAAAGGTACCTTCACATACATGCAACTCACCCATACCGTGGGCACTGATGCACCCCCATACCATCACAGATGCTGGCTTTTGCACCTTTTGCTAATAACAATCAGGATGGTCGTTTTCATCTTTGGCACGAAGAACTCGACCCCCGTTTTTTCCGAAAACTAGCTGAAATGTGGACTCATCTGACCACAGCACACGGTTCTACAGTCTTTCGGTCCATCTGAGATGAGCTCGGGCCCAGAGAACTCACTGGCGTTTCTGCATAGAGTTGATGTATGGCTTCCTCCTTGCGTAATATTGTTTCAGGTTGCATTTCTGGATGCAGCGACGGACTGTGTTAAGTGACAATGGTTTTCCGAAGTACTCCCGAGCTCAGGTGGCTATAATTGTCACAGTAGCATGACGGTTTCTTAGGCAGTGCCGCCTGAGGGCTCGAAGCTCACGTGCATTCAACAGTGGTTTCAGACCTTGTCCTTTACGCACTGAGATGTCTCTGAATTCTCTGAATCTTTTCACAATATTATGTACTGTAGATGTTGAAAGACCTAAATTCTCTGCAATCTTGCGTTGGGAAATGTTCCTTTTGAACTGACTAACAATTCTCATGAATTTTGGCACAAAAAGGTGAGTCACGACCCATCCTTGCTTGCAAAGACTGAGCCTTTGATGGATGCTACTTTTATACCCAGTCATGATACCTCACCTGCTACCAATTAGCCTGCTTAATGTGGAGTCTTCCAAACCGGTGTTACTTGAATATTCTGTGCACTTTTCAATCTTATTTTAACTCTGTCCCAACTTTTGTTGAGTGTGTTGCAGCCATCAAATTCTAAATTTGTGTATATTTACAAAATACAATTAAGTTGGTCAGTAAAACTATTGAAAATCTTTTCTTTGTACTTTTGACAATTAAAAAAGGGTTCACGTGAATTAACATATCACAAATTTTTGTTTTTATTGCATTTTGGAAAATATCCCAACTTTTCTGGAAATGGGGTTTGTAACTCAAAGACAGTGAAATGCATGACCCATGAATATTGCAAATGCATATCTCTTTTGACTAATACATTTAACTTCAGAATGTCATCAATTTGAAACCTAAAATACAACATGAAGCAAACATTTTACAGTACCGTAGATTCCGGACTACAGAGCGCACCTGATTATTAGCCGCAGGCTCTAATTTTAGAAATAAAATCAATTTTTTAATCGTAAAGGCCGCACCGCTACTTTTAAATATACATACGTATCGGTAACACAAATTACGTTGCATATACTTTTTTACTGAACAGCACGAACAACATTCCAATATCTCCTAGCGACTGGTAAAAATATATATATTGCAGCCTACCAGGAAAAGTTATTGATCGACTTTAACTTAAAAGCAGCGTTTTCGATCGGGTCTAATCGGGTCTGACGCTTGCGCAATGCGATCGGGTCTAATCGGGTCTGACGCTTGCGCATTGCGATCGGGTCTAATCGGGTCTGACACGCTTGCGCAATGCGATCGGGTCTAATCGGGTCTGACGCTTGCGCAATGCGATCGGGTCTAATCGGGTCTGACGCTTGCGCATTGCAATCGGGTCTAATCGGGTCTGACACGCTTGCGCAATGCGATCGGGTCTAATCGGGTCTGACGCTTGCGCATTGCGATCGGGTCTAATCGGATCTGACGCTTGCGCAATGCGATCGGGTCTAATCGGGTCTGACACGCTTGCGCAATGCGATCGGGTCTAATCGGGTCTGACGCTTGCGCAATGCGATCGGGTCTAATCGGGTCTGACACGCTTGCGCAATGCGATCGGGTCTAATCGGGTCTGACGCGCTTGCGCAATGCGCTCGGGTCTAATCGGGTCTGACGCTTGCGCATTGCGATCGGGTCTAATCGGGTCTGACGCTTGCGCAATGCGCTCGGGTCTAATCGGGTCTGACGCTTGCTCATTGCGATCGGGTCTAATCGGGTCTGACGCGCTCGGGTCTTGCTTCGAGTATTTTCCATGTTGATGAGGGTGAGTACAAATGACTGATTTACAATAATTTAATTGTGAAAGTGCGCTTGATTTATCGTACAATTTCATTGGACCTCTGTGAACTACTCATCAATTTTATTGGTCTACTGTTACGAGGCAAAATGTTTACGAGGCGGCATGAAAAAAAAACCATGTATTAGCCGCTCTGGATTATAGGCCGCAGAGTTCAAAGCTGTTCAAAATGTGGGAAAAAAGTAGCGGCTTATAATCCGGAATCTACGGTACTTACATTTCTTACACACATAACACTCTGAACAATCCATACAACACAAAACTTCCGTCACGGCAAAATAATCCAACTAGATTTTAAGATGAAAACAATATGATGCTTTCAGCTGTATTTCTTCACAAACTGTGAGCCTTCACCTTTCAATATTCATTGACTGCTCAAAATAGGAAGAGGAATGGGTATCAGAGATTAGAATGAGTGGCGTTCCACTCACTCACACCCGCTGCATACTCACGACTGTACACCCACAAGACAGAAACATTTAGCTCAACTCAACCTCAATCATGTTTATACTTATCCTCATCTCATCTCATGTCAGCAGCAGGACTATTTATTGTAAGATCAACTCAACTTTTCTCAGAAGCAATTTATTCATTAAATGACATCCCATTATTCCCATTTGGCTTGGATCAGCAAAACAAAAATATAATTGAGATATTCCTTAATGGACAGGAAATGGTGTTAAAAGTGGAATTGGCGCACACGCACACAGTGATTACTTCAGCCGCAGATTACTGCACACTCGTCACTCGCGGGTCATCTCAATGTCAAAAATGTGCAGTTCTTACTCAGTTGTACTTAATACTTCGAACCAAACTTGTAGCAGCGGCCCTGGGACCATTCCAGTCATATTGGTGTCCCATGACCACACCGTCCCAGCAAACCCATCTGAGTGCACATGAAGTTCTAACCATGAATATATGAAGATCACTGACTCAGGCAACCCATAACCATAGATTCACAATACCTCCATTAGACTCTGTTTAAGATGGTGTTGGTGAAGCTGAGTGACAAACAAAACAAAGGGAACAACTAAATACTTTATTAATAACGTTTTTCCTGGTAAACAAGCACCACAAATAATAGCCTGTACATCCCTTTGAACGTGAAAGTGATTCGAAGCAGCAGGACCAAGGTGAGGCAAGCAGAAGTGAGGCAGAGCCTGGGCCCGTCTCCGGGAGTGAGGAAAGACCTGAGACTCAATCGATTTAAGCGCTGGGCCGAATTGTAAAGGTCAGGCACAGGCCACCACCCCCCCCCCCCCCCCCCCCCCTCCCAGAGCCCAGATCCGAGAGCGAGAAACGACCCGGTTTGGACGATTCAACTGCCGAGGAAGATTGGAAAGGTCAGGGCGTTGGGGCTGAGGGCAAGGGACAGGCTGGTTCGGCTCACTGCTCCATGACATTTGCGTCGTGTCTGTGGATGGACTTTCTTCGGTCAACTTTACTTCTGAATGCTATTTGCTTGCTTTGATTGTTTGCACGATTCTTTTTTCTGTGCACATTGGGTGTCTGATGGTTTTTTTAACAGGTTCTTTTTTGGGTTTCTTTGTTTTGTGGCTGCATCCTATGTCATACTGCAGTCACTGAGGGAAGGAGGGAGAAGGCATCTTGTTTCAGCCCCAGTTTTATGGGCCTGGGATGGCTAGTGAGTCCATTGTGGAGGCCACCAACTCCCCACAGATGGGCCAGATGACGGCTGATGGTTGGTTGTCGTGTGCCCAGCTCCTTCCACCACCTGTGCAGAACATCTGTGTGTTTCTGATGCTGTGAGATCAGGGCTCTCGGCAACCTGTGCTGCTAAACCTTGGCCTGTCATGGGCCAGAGGTCAGAGGGAAACGGATTTCCTCAGGGAGGTTTGGAGGATATCCCTGAATGTTCCACCTGCGAACAGGGCTCGGCATGTCTGTTTGCAGCACTGTGGCAAAAAAGAATGAAGCAAGTGTCATGTTTGACACCAGATTTCACTCAGAATGGTTCAGTTGTCAATCCATTTTCTATCCCACTATTATCAGACTCTTGTACAGACCTTCTGTACAAAAGATGGACTACTGACCAATGTTCCCTCTGAGGTGTACACACGCACACATCTTTTGCTACTAGCAGACAAAAGAATTCAAACTGAGCACTAAAGGTTGTCACCCTCTACCTCATTGGCATGTTAAGTATATTTCATGATTGTACACAATCACATTTCCTTTTCCGGTTTCTGATGCGGACAGTGTTGCCAATGTGGAGTTTGTGATGATTTGTCTGCAGATTTTAGAACTGGCTTGTTTATACTGTTTTTATTGAAGAAATTATTGATGCACTATATTGAATTCCAAAGAGGCTAAGAGCCTGGTGCGCAAAAGAACTGCTAGTTCATTTAAAGCAGAATGGCTTAATAAAACAGTAGAAACTGCTACACCGAAAGCTCATGAGGTCAGGAAGGTGCAGCTATGAGAAATATTTATGTACAATACAGAAACTGGTGTTACCTGCATGTACTGCTGTGATGCAAAAGTTGCTAGAGAATTTGCAAAAAGGAAGAAGTGTAGTTATATTTGGAAACTTGACTTTTTAAAGTGTCGTTTAACAAGCAAATCACATATGGACAGTGTGCAAAAGCTCCGGCAAGAAAACCCTTCATTACCTGCTCCATGTGTTTTGTGAGAGTGCAGATGAATGAGAGTGAGAACAATCAAACCTAGAGGAGATTAAAATTTGTATTGACAGTGTTTTGCTAGCTGTTAAAATTAATACCTCTATACATAAAATTTATTGCGCATGTGTTCTTGTCAAACTGCACAACAAAAGATTTTTGTGCACACTGATGATTACAAATTAGAGAACATTGCTCCTGACCAACAATCCGCTGTATCTTGCAGTTTATCGTTTACCTGCACTGCACTTTCTCTGCAGCTGTTACACTTTATTCTGCTTTGTTACTGCTCTGCCTTTATCTACCTCAGAGCACTGTGTAATGATTCGATCCGCGTGAACAATACGCAAGACAGGTTTTCCACTGTATCTTGGTACATGTGACAATAATTAACCAATACCAGTAGCACATGATTTTCCCGATGTGACCACTCCCAAAAGACATGGCCTTTATTAATCTAACCAGAACCGTCAACTCCATAAATTAGGAGGCACTGCAGAAATCCCTCCTCTAATTCTTGCTCCGTCAAAGTGGAGCAGTAGTACTATAAATGCAGCAGCCAACCATTGTCACTGAGTGGAGACCAAATGCAGAAAGTAAAACCACTTTCAGAAGAACCAAAGCAGTTTGAGCACAAGGTCTCACCTTCACATTTCTGACCAAGTGATGAAGTTTCTATGAGCACCTGTACCATGTCCCAGGTATTTCTGGGTGTGGCTCTGGTGGACTGACTATCTCACGACAGATCTACTCTTCACTCTGGTGGCCCTTTCACCTCTTCTCTTCCCACCCTTAAAACCTACCCATCAACACCCTCTGGTTCCCCATCTACTTCCCTTTAATCCATGGACCACTGACATCTCCATTATTCCAATATGATTCCTTCTTATTCATCCCTTTACCTCTTCCATCTCTCACCTCCCAGCTTCTCACATCATCCCCCCTCCCATATCCCTCCACCTTCCCCCTCACCAATCACCTGCCAGCCCTTGCTCTGGCCCCTACCACCACCTTCTTATTCAAAGTTCAAAGAAAAGTTATTATCAAAGAACATTACATGTCACTATATAATAACCTGAGATTCATTTTCTTGTGGGCATTCACAGTAACTACAAAGAAACACAGCAGAATCAATGAAAAACACACATACAAGATGGAGAAACAACCAATATGCAAACGACAATAAACTGTCATCTGTAAATACAAATAGGAAAACAAGTAATAATAATAAGTAAGTAAGCAGTAAATATCAAGAGCACAAGATGAAGAGACCTTGAAAGTGAGTCCATAGGTTGTTGGAACAGTTAAATGTTGGGGTGAGTGAAGTTGAGTGAAATTATTCATCTAGTTCAAGAGCCTGATGATTGAAGGGTAGTAACTGTTCCTGAACCTGGTGATGTGAGTCCTGAGGCTCCTGTACCTCTTTCCTGATGGCAGCGGTGAGAAGAGATCGTCCTGGGTGGTGGGGGTCCTTGATGATGATGGAGGCTGCTTTCCTGCAACAGTACTCCTTGTAGATGTGCTCAATGGTGGGGAGGGCTTTACCCGTGATGGACTGGGCCTTATCCACTTCATTTTGTAGGCTTTTCTGTTCAAGGGCATTGGTGGTTCCATACCAGGCTATGATGCAACCAGTCAATATACTCCCCAACACACATTTATAGAAATTTGTCAAAGTTTTAGTTTACATGCTAAATCTTCGGAAACTTCAAAGAAAGTAGAGGTGAACCTCTAATCCCCTGATTAGGACCTGCAGTTTCTTCATCCTGGAGTCAATATCAGCTCTTTAGCTTTGCTGATATTAAATGAGAGATTATTGTTGTGTCACCACTCAACCAGATTTTCAATCTCCTTCCTGATTCTTCACCACCTTTGCACAGCAGGATCTCCACTTCCTGTGGAGATTGGGGAGAAGGAGATCCCCCCCCCTCAACATTTTAACTAACTTTTACAGAAGCATCATCGAGAGCGTCCTGGCCAGCTGTATCATCATCTGGCGTGGGAGTTGCAAGGCATTTGATCGTGAGGACTGCAGCGACCCTCCTGCCATCAGGTAGCAGGCACTGCAGTGTTAGGATAAGAACTGTTAGGATGGGAAACAGCGTCTAACCCCCTGGCTGTAAGACTACTGAAATCCTTGCTACCACCAAGGTCTTACCATGTATGAAACACCGGTAGTGTTACACTGCTTACTTTTTAACTTCTATTGCATATGCAGCTTATTATTTGTGATAATATTACTTTATCACAGTGGAGCTGAGTGCTACTGGATGATAGTCATAAAGGCAAGTTACCATATTCTTTATACGAACCACCATAAAGAGTTCTAACCCCTTCCTTTCCAATTCTGATGAAGGGTCTTGGCCCAAAATGTTGAATGATTATTTTCCGACATAGATGCTGCCTGATTTGCTAAGTTCCTCCAGCATTTTGTGGGTATTACTGTTCCATCCTGCAGGACTACCACCTCTCTCTGAAAACCTTGACTCGTGCTCCCTAATGCCAGAGAGTGCATCCTCTCTGTGATGCACTGTCGAAACATCCCATTTGCTGCAAGTATTTGTTTGGTGATGTAGGAAAATCTGCCTAAGGGCAGAAAGCTTGTCTGCTGGAGAGAGGTTTGACATTAAAAGGTGGTGCTGTTCCACACCACTATATGTAAATAAAGCATTGTTTGGCATTTTAAATAGGATCGTAATTTTTTAAATACTGGCATCACAATGGAAAAGACAACTTCATAACTGGTGGACATTAAACACAATGCTATGTTTCAACAACATATTTTCATCTGTATCCAGTATCTAGGCCAAACAATATGAATATGTTCCTTTCAGTTAGTCCTGACGAAGGGTCGACAGTGCTTCTCCTTATAGATGCTGCCTGGCCTGCTGTGTTCCACCAGCATTTTGTGTTTGTTGTTCAAACAATATGAATACTATCTTTCTTTCATTAAAGGCAGTGTTTCATTAATTCTTTTTAGTGGAACTCGTCAGGCTGAAAAACTGATTTTCATAATCAGTTGACGACAGCCCTCTTAAAATTTGCCTTCAGCCTGGAGGTAAAGAAATCTTGTGGTTCATTCCAACATAAGCAAATACCGCCATCATTTGCTCTGGCACAAGTAAATGTCTAATGTAGAGAAGCGACAGAATAACAAAATTTGCCACTACAACTAGATCTCACCATGATGTTTAAAGTCAAATGCCATCTCCCAACTATAGAGAATGGGAATGCTAATGGGAAATGGAGGTAGTAAGCCCCATGTTGGCAAAGTGGCATTTCCAAAACATGAGCATTTTTGCTTCACCTGATGGAATGAATGGTTTTGCAAATACTGAAGGTCATTGGAAAATCCCCCAGTAAATCTAATTCAGAGACAGAGTTCATCCAAAAAAGGAAATTAAGGGAAGGAAGTAAAAAGGGAACTGAGTACCCACACCTTCACGTCCACAGGACTGTGTAGATTACAATAATTTACAAGACTCAAGGTAATCTACTTACACGTGAATAAACTTAATTTAGATTTAGAAGCTGGTTCAGATTTAATTCCTCACATTTTGCCCCTCCTATAAGATGTTCAGTGACAAAAAAAAATCATGACCACATTCTGTACCGGATTGTGAATATAAAGAAGGCATTTAGGATTTTATTTGGGAAAAAAAAGAAGAGAACAAAGAAAACCTTCAAATGAGTGCCCAAACCAGTCCCTGGCAGCCAGTGTAAAACTGCAGGCAGCAATGCTGTGACTAATTGCGGGACATCAACCAATAATGAGGAAGTGAAAGTAAGTCTTTGTAATAGAGAGGAAATGGGGGTCAGAAACATAGCTTGGGGGGTCAAGATGGTTGCAAATGGTTCCATTCAGACTGAGAATGGAGAGAGTGAATTTTCCAGACTGGGTTGAAGGGTTTTGGTTTAAACACTCCTAACATTTAACAGGATGTTCCACACTCAAACAGAAACAAAGGAAGTTATTGAGAGAGATAATGAGGATAGAAAGCTTCCAAAACCACTGCATCAAAAATGACCTAAGCATTATACAATTCGGATGATTATACAATCGATCTTTTGGTGTGCATTCTCATTTTCAAATAACATTATTAATTTTAGATATATGCATTAGCAAAATTGCCACACTTCAGGCCAGACTCCCGAGTAATCACATTGTCAAGTTCGCCAATGATATGACAGTGGTGGGGCCCACCACCAACAACGATGACAGACTACAGAGAGGAGCTGGAAGAGCTCAAGGCCTAGTGCCAAGCAAATAACCTCTTCCTCCATGTTAACAAGACAAAATGAGATGGTTATCAACTCGAGGAGAATTTGTGGCACCCACACCCCTCTTTAATTTGGTGGCACAGTAGTGGAAACTGCAGGCAGATTCAAACTCTTGGGAGTACCATCTCGCACAAACTCTCATGATCCCAGAACACATCCTACATAATCAGGAAAGCTCACCCACGCCTCTACGTTGTGAGGAGAGCTGGACTATACTCATCTGTTCTCACATCCTGCTATAGATGTGCAGTAGAGAGTGTCCTATCAAGCTGCATCACTACACGGTATGGAAACTGCACCTCCGGTGGACAAGAAGGGTATAGAGTGGGTGGTCAAAACTGACCAATGCATCACTGGCACCGGCCTATCCACCATCAACAACATATATACTGAAAGGTACCAGTAACATCATGAATGATCCCACCCATCCTGTCCCACTCCCATCAGGGAGGAGGACTCTTATCATCCACACCAGGACCACCAGACTTAAAAACAATTCCTTTCCCCACACAGTAAGGCTGATCAACTCCACCACCTATAAACTGCCTCCTCCACATCCCCCACCACCACTACTTTATTATTTCCTGTCAGAGTCATCTTATTTACAGTCACTCCTGTGCCTCCATCGCTTTATGGACATACAATCAATCTATCTATATAAGCTATCTTATGTATTTATATTTATTGTGTTTTTTAATGCTGCCTTGGATATGAAGTAACAATTATTTCCTTCTCCTTTACACTTATGTATTGCAAATGACATTAAACCTTCTTGAATCTTGAATACACGGCAGTGGCCAAGTAGCCATCTGTTCCACGGTAGTTAAAGGCTAATTACTCATCAGTGACTAACACTTAACAGAAATAGGTACCGAAGTTTCAAGAGGGTGTGAAGTGGAAGTTGACAATAAAACAAAATTAATCATGGTTCTTGCTTGGTAATAACATTATCAGAATTGTACTTAGAGTCAGAAAATATGGCCAAGGAGAAGACTGGCCTCAAGTTTGGGAGTAGACGACAAAGGCCTCTTATTAACAAAGATGGACTTGGAGGAAGTCAATTGCAGGATGAATGGAGTCATGGAAAAAGGAATTTCCTTTCTTTATCAAGTTGGCAACAGCTACAGTAATAGAGGAGAAAATAGAAATTAAGCTACTATTGTGTCTGTTTGGTCACTGAGGCAGAAATTACAACTTGACTATCTAAGATGGTTCCAGTAAACCACGGTGATTTTCTGCGGGCTATGTATAAAACTTCTAAATATACTGTACTTCCTTTGAATTACTCTCACTGCAATCTGCAGCATGTAACTTCTCATGAAGCAACATATCTTTGAACCAACTTAACAAACTAGAGATTTCACGATCTTCTGAAGGGCAGGGTGGACTTAACTCTGAAGCAAGCAGGTACAGCACCTTTAAATGGATGAAGGTTCATCGCCATGGCCAGAAGAGAGACAGGAGGGGTGGACTCCAAGCCTGGCTGAAATGCAGAGGAATGAGAATCCTCTACCCAGCATCTTGTTAGCAAATGTGCAGTCACTGGAGAACAAAACGGAGGATCTCCAGGCAAAGGTGCTGTATTCCAGGGAATTGAAGAATTGTTCTGTTCTGCGTATTACTCAGAGATGGTGGTCAGACTCAAAGCCTTCATTGTACACAGGTTGCACCAAACTGCTGATTCGGAAAAGGCAAAAGGTGGCGGGTAGTGTTTCATGATAAACTCTCTGTGGTGCTCTGATGTCGCAGTTTTGTTGTACTCGTGTTCCCCCAACTTTGAACACCTAACAATCAAATACTGACCATTCTATTTACTGAGAGTTCTCCTCAATGATCCTGACTGCAGAATACATATCATCGGCAGCCGACTGTAATCAAGAGCTTCGGATACTGCACAATGCTGTCACCAAATATGAATAGTCCACCCCAACACATTTCATATCACTGTCAGAGATTTCAACAAGGCTTGCTTGAAGAAATTCCTGCCCAGTTACCAGCAGCATATAACCAGAGGTCCCAAAAAATTACACCACTGATTATACTAAGATAATGAATGTCTATCATTCCATGCCCAGACCCCATTTTGGGAAACCTGATCATTTGCTGTCCTTCTTCAACCTGCATACAGGCAGAGGCTAAAGGGCAAGGCTCCAGTGATAAGGACAACAAAGAGGTGGTCGTGGGAGGCAGAGAAACGGCTATGGCATTGCCTGGGCCATTCATCTGTGGGTCTGAATGAATACGCCATGGTTGTCACTGACTTTATAAAGAAAAAGTCATAGACAAGTGTGTCCCCACAAAATCATTCAGAGTCTTCCCCAACCAGAACCATGAGATCTGCAATCTGCTGAGGGCCAGATCAGAGACGTTCAGGTCTGGCAACCAAGAAAGCCACGAAAGTGCCAGGTACAATCTCCAGAAAGCCATGTCATGGGTGAAGTGGCTACTCTGGACTAAAAAGAAAGAGAAAAAAAAGAAATAGAAAAGAAAAAGAGATGGAAAGCATGCTCGGATTATGAACAAAGACCTAATGGGGACCAATAACACAAACACACACGACGGCAGCAGTAGTATAAGTGCCTCCTCCCTCACTATCACTCAGGCCACCAAACAATCCTTCCAGGTGAGGTGACACTTCACCTGTGAGTCAGTTGGGGTCAGCTACTGTGTGCGGTGCTCCCAGTGTGGCCTCCTGTATATCGGTGAGACCCGATATAGACTGGGAGACCGCTTCACCTAGCAGCTACGCTCCATCCGTCAGTAAAGGCAGGACCTCCTGGTGGCCACCCATTTCACTTCTCTTTCCTGTTCCCATTCTGACATGTCAGTCCATGGCCTCCTCTACAGGAACTTCATCACTGTTAAAATGGCAGGAAGATGGAGTGAGCGTGGATGTTCGGGAAATAGAGAAGATGCAGGTGAGAGCAGCATTAGTGGTGGAAGGAAGGAAACACCATTCTTTGAAGAAAGAGAAAAAAATTTTGCTTTGAAGAAATATCTCTAATGTCCTGGAAAAGAAAAAATGTTCCAGGAATGGGTGCGGCGGAGGCAAAGGAATTGAGAAAAAGGAATAGCATTTTCCAGGAGATGGGGTGGAAAGAGAAATGGTAGAATGAGGGAACACTTGCCAATCCTCATAAAGGGATCAGAAGTGGAGAGAGTGAGCAATTTCAAGTGTCTTGGTGTCAATATCTCTGAGGACTTAATCTGGTCACAAGATATTGATACAGCTATAAAGAAGGCAAGACAGCAGCTATATTTCGTTAGCAGTTTGAGGAGATTCAGTTTGTCACCTAAAGCACTCAAAAACTTCTACAGACGTGCCGTGGACAGCATTCTGTCTGGCTGCATCGCTGTCTGGTATGGGGCGGGGGTGGGGGTTTTACGGCATATGAATGAAGTAAGTTGCAGAAAGTTGTAAAATTAGTCAGCTCCATCATGGGTACTAGCCTCTGTAGTATCCAAGTCACCTTCAAGGAGTGGTGCCTCAGAAAAGCAGCTTCCATCATTAACGACCCCCACACAAGAAAGAACAATATCCTGCTCATTGGCTAACACGCCGCGTTATCTCTAGTCATAACCCAAACATTGCTGCTCCAGAGAAACCATTACCTTAGCAGTGGAACATTACAGAGAAACCATTACATCAGCAGTGAAACCTAACAGCGTGTTACATCAAGATAACCATGGTAACTGGTAAGTTTATAAAAGATGTCAGATGACAGTTTGTCCCCAGAGATGGAGACATAAATATCAAGAGAGAGGAGGAAGGTGTCAGAGATGGACCAAGTGAATTTAAGGGCAGGGTGGAAGTTAGAGGTAAAGACGATTAAATCTTAGGTGGTTGAGAAAGCACCAACACATTCGGCAACATAGCAGAGAAAGAGTTGGGGAGTATTAGTAGGGAAGGCTTGGAACATGGACTGTTTTATGTACCCAACAAAGAGGCAGGCAGAGCTGGGCCTATGGCTACCCCTCAAGTTTGGAGAAACAGAGAAATATAGAAAACCTACAGCACGATACAGGCCCTTCGGCCCACAAAGTTGTGCTGAACATGTCCTTACCTTAGAACTACCTAGGCTTACCCAGAGTACTCTACTTTCCTAAGCTCCATTTAGTGGGAGGAGCTAAAGGAAAAATTTTTCAGGGTGAGAACCAGTTGTGCCAGACAGAGGAGAGTGGTGGTGAAGAGGAATTGGTTGATTTGTTTGTGAAGAAAGACTTTGTTGATGGCTTTGCTGATGGGGGATAGAAGTGCATAGGGACTGAACGTCTGTGGTGAAGATATGGTGGTCAGGGCCAGGGAGTTGAAAGTTACTGAGGAGATCAAGGGCTTGAGAAGTGTCACAGATGTAGGGGGAGGGACTAAGGGGGATAGAAAGAAATCGAGGACAGGACTTCAGTGGGACAGAAGCGGGCAGAGACAGTAAGCTTATCCGCACGGTGCAGTTTGTGGATCTTGGGTTGGAGGTAGAAGTGTGCAGTGCAGGGTTTCTATATCCAGAGCTACTGTCTGATCTGCTGCAGCGATCCTCAGCACCTTTGTAACCCATTAGCTATTAGTGGTAATAGTTGAGAAAACCCGAGAGAGTGCAGACATCAGTAAATGCAGGTTCCACACTGAGCAAGTGCAGCTGCTGCATGAACTTGCAGATGTACTTGAAGGAAATGAAATGTTTGAGTTAAAATTACATCCCAAGATCACTGAGATTAAGCAGCTGGTGGTATTTCCTCCAAAACTTGTTCCAGTTGTTGTCAGAAAGAAACTGAAAGCTGAGCTTGAAGAAATGCAGGAGGCAGTGATTCACTGTACTCGTAGCAACCCTGACTCTTAGCGCGCGCGCGTGTGTGTGTGTGTGTGTGTGTGTGACCAAATAAGCTAAGGATGTGCTTGCATCCACATTTGAACCATTTTTTGATAAGGTCATCTCAGGATGTCCTAACAGATCTGAGCAGAGAAAATATTCTCAATGTGTGTTTTTGGTATATATAGCGCTAAAATGCTACACGTTAGGCTGGTAAAGAGAGAAAAGTGTACTGCCTAACAAGGAGCTTCTGATCTCTGCCAAGTCTCACAGTTTCTCCAGATTCAAGCAGAGGAGACTATGTATAATTTTCTGAGTCCATGGGATTCTGCTGTGCAAGTAAGGAGATTTGCAGTTTTCCCCAAAGTGCAGGTGTCATAGATTACACTGATGTGGTATTATTCTGCACAGACACCCCCACCCCCACTTCCCTGTGGCAATCTTCTGTCAGGGGAACCTAGATGTAGCCCCGGAGGGTTTTTGTGGCTCCTTTGCATCAAGCATCCCTCCTACTGGAACTTCTCTCAATCCATCAGCCTCTTCAGCCTCCCAATAAGCAAGAACATAAACTTAAAGAATGCTGGTTGTTTATGATATGTTCATCAGATGTGTGTGTGCTGACACTGGGAACCACTAGACATGCGAAGGTGAATTGAACGCAGAAGTGCCTTGGATGATTTTACAAGGACCTGTTTTCAACAGTTAATGATTACTTGCACATCTGTCTTGGGTTAAATTGCTGTCACGTGTTTTTTTTTTGTGAAAGGTGAATGCCAATGGATTCATTTACCAGCCTAAGATCTTCAAATGGAGAAATGCAAGATTCAATGAGCATGATTATCAGATTCCCCTTTGCAATTGGTCACTGTGTCAAGTTCCAAGCAAATGACTCATAATCTATTAATAGTCCTTGTGGCTGTCAGCATTTAATCTCATGGCTGTGGTCTCAGCAGCTGGCTCCTCTACTCTGCTTGCATGTGGAGATTGCATGGCTTTCCTCATGCAGGAGTGAGCTGCATTGATCAGTGCAGGCAGTGATCAGAAGTTCCGGCCTGGAGAGGTCAGAAACTACCACTGTGTGCTGACCAGTCCAGTCAGCTGTATGGGATTGTATTTACAGTCACAGCAAATCACAAATCTCATTGAAGCCACAGAGTTTCATGTCAAGTATAGGCCCTACAGTTTTAGGGAAATTTGGTTACTGAAACCTAATTGTTCTCCGGGTAAGAAAGCATCTGTGAACTTTCAGACCAATGAGGTTAAAATTCACCCAGGAGAAGAAATTGTTATTGACATTACTTGGAAGTATTTATGGCAGAAAAAAGGTATTGTGCAAAAGAAAATTCTAAAAGTGAAGAGTCAAATTTCCTGGCTGGTCATCAGAATATGACTCTACAGCAGGTTAAACTGATTTTTAACAATCTTGCAGCACTGTTATTTTTGAACTGTTGAAAAGTGTTTTTGAAGGGGACATCTCTTTGCAGTGGTGTTAAAAGTTCTGGAGGAAACCTAACTTTCTTCATTGCGTTTGGTGTACAACCCAACTTCATATAACAGGTTTGGCTGAAGGACTCCATTTATAAAATTCTTTTCATGGAAGCACAACAGTTAATTTGCTGTTTATTACTACAACAGTCGCTCGGCTTCTGAAACATTTATTTGGGGGTAAAGTCCCCTGAGTGGATTTGACATAGTTATTTACAATGTAAATGTAAGTGAGAAGACTGGAAACAGCTGAGAAATTAATATTTTAGTATATGTCTTCTCAAAACATTTCTTTCACCAATACATAGAGGAAGAATTTTTGAACAAAAGTTTTTTTTTTGGAATTTCTCTAACCTCCACCCCATTCCTCCTCCTCTGTTCCACCTCAGCCCTTGAGCTTTTCCCCCTATCCCAAACCAAGACCATTAGTGGTTCTGATCAGTCAGTGGCTGAGTGTGAAATGGAAGCACATTAGAAGTTTCAAGATTAGACAAGCATAAAGGAAAAGTCTTGTGCCTCCTTCTTTGGTTCTTTGTCAGGCCGTTTACCACAAACTGACATTATGTGAGGAAATGATGTCAGACAGGATACATGCTTTGTCTATCACCCTGGTATTCATGTATTAACTGTGTGTAATGAATTATATATAACTACTTAACTTATTTTGCTTAACTGCAAGTTACTTATTATCAGCAAAAGCTATTCATGGCTCTTACTGTCACAATCAGAATTGCATTTTGTTCTTCTTGATTTGTAGTTAAAGCCCTAATGTTCACCCACAACACACTGCAAGCTTTTCTCTTCTCTTTTCTTCCTCGGGATTCCTACTCAGTTTCCCCACATTACATATCATGTCTTGGCTCTCTCTCCTTGATCCAGGTGGAGAACTTGAGATGATCCTTCTTCAGACTTGTCCATTTCTTTTTTTATTATTAAAAGCTTTCTTAGTCTGTAAGAGATTTTGATCATGAAGCCATATGCTAGTGAATTATATTATACACACCATATCCAGTGTTATCTTCTGGGTTCTCTTGTTCCATGTGTTCAAACTGAACCCAGGGGATTTCAGCATCCCAAACAAAATGTTGGAAGAACTCAGCAGGTCAGGCAGCATCTATGGAGAGGAATAAACAGCCGATGTTTCGTGCTGAGAGCCTTCGTCATGTCTTGACATGTCAACTGTTTTGACAATCTTTTGTGTTTAGGATTTCAGCTTCCCTCTGAAGTATTCTACTTCTGTTCATTTATGAGCTGATCCTTGATTTTCTTGGTTTATTACCAAGTTAGTTTTATGTACAATCACTGGGCACTTCATCTGGTACAAGAGTGGAGCCTTGGGTGGTCTTCCGATACTGTGGCCCACCCACTTCAAGGTCCGATGTGTTGTGCGTTCGGAGATGCTCTACTGTACTGTTGTAATGTGTGGTTATTTTGAGCTACTGTCAGCTTGAACCAGTCTGGCCATTTACCTTCTCCCTCTCTCATTAGCAACACATTTTCACCTACAGAACTGCAGCTCACTAGATATCTTTTTTTTTGTTTTCACCCCATTCTCTGTAGAGGCTGTTTCACAGGAAATCAACAGTTTCTGAGATGCTCAAATCACCATGTCTGGCACCAACAGTCATTCCATGCTAAAGTCACATAGATTACGTTTCCTCCCCATTCTGATGTTTGGCCTGAAGAACAACGGAAGCTCTTGACCATGTCCACATGCTTTTATGCATTTGAGTTGCTGCCAGGTGAAGAGCAGATATTTGCATTATCGAGCAGCCGTTCGGGTGTACCTAATAAAGTGGCCATGGCACATATACAAAAGTTTTACAGTAGATTTACTCTATGACAATACTGTCATCCTTTATGTAGCTGCTGTCCTCTTCTGGAAGCCAGATTTGGTGATCCCCAGCAAGCCGGAAGCTCCGGAAAAGCATTACATTCTACATGAAATCCCTGCATTTACAGTAAGGTCCTACTTTTGTTTCAGTAACTGACAGATTCTGTTGCATCTGCTGAAGGCACATAAACAGAAGATACTAAAGCTTCATTTATGCTAATCAGAATAACTATGGCACATGGAGTGTGCGAGAGAGTGTCTATTTATGCTACCCAGTGCTAGAAATGGGTGATTAATGGGTATGTCTAAGCAGTACTGTATTCGCTTCCTCCACATCTAGTCAGTCATTTTCCATTGAGTGCAGATAAATATCAGCTCTTTTCTATCACCGTTAAACAGTAGCAGGCCTTTAGAAAAAGAGCTTTGGCTTTGGCCAGTCTTTAGAGAAAATGATGTCTCTCTGACAACAGAGTTACTCATTCTCAACTGATGACAGCCCAAAATTTGTTTGGCACCTGTATCATTCCCCAGGAAAGGTTTCAGTGCAACTGAAGATGAGGCCATATCTGGTCAAGTGTTTCCTGGCCTGAGTGATAGGTCTTCTGTGGGATCGATGCTGAACTGTTATGATCTACAACCAAAAGCCCAAAATAATGTCAGTGTAATGCCCCGCTGGATTATGGATTATGCCTCGGCTAACTTTTGATATTCGGCTAACTGGTTCAGCATCAGGGTGAATGCAGCATAGAAAGAAGCCATACGGCCTACAGTGTTCGTGCAGGCTCTCTACCCGAGCTTTCACCTCCCAGTATGTTCTCCATTTTCCCTCACCATATGTGTATCCTGTTCCCTCTTGAAGGCCCCAATGAAACCCACTTCCAACACACCAGGAGGCAGTGCATTCCGGGTTGCACCCATTAGGCCAAAACAAACTTTCTTGTATCACTTGCTTTCTCCTTTATTCTATATCTCCGAGCTCTAGTCTTCAACTTATCCACAAATGGGAACAGCCCCCAAAATCCACTCCTACCCCGGTGTTCATAAATTATAAATTTCTATAACATCAACAATCAACCTTCTACATTCCAGTGAAATAAACCAGCCCATGCAATCTTTCCTTATAATACAGACCTCCATTCCAGGCAACATCCTGGTAAATCTCTTCAGCACATCCTGTCTCCAATGACAACCAGAATTGAGCACACTAGTCAACTTTCATAAAGGGTCAACATCACTTCTCTGCTTTTGTACTTTGTGCCAAGATGGAAAAATCTCTAAATTGTGCATGCCTTATTAACTACTTTTTAACTAACCTTGCCACCTTCACTGATTTCTACACACACACCCTCACCCTCTTCATGGACCCTATTAGAAAAGCCTTTATTCTGTTGCCTCTCCGTATTCTGCTGACCAAATTGTATCCACCTCCAGTTCTGCACATCAAACTTCACCTGCCATGCCAGCATTCTACCAGCATGTATATATCCTGCTGCAGACTTTCATGATCCTCTGCAGTCCCTGATACTGTCAAGCTTTGTGTCATACGCAAATATTGAAACAGTGGCTGGCACCTCCAAAACTAACTTATTAACAAAGATCAAAAAGAGAACAGTGACCCCTGGCAAAAATCCCTATTCGCCTTTCTCATCTGACAAACAGATGTTGCATAAGATGATAAGATCACTTGATACAGGAGCAGAGTTAGGCCAATTGGCCCATCTCATCTGCTCCACCATTCCATCATAGTTGATTCATCACCCTGCTCAAACCCCATATCCCCAAAACCTTTGTCACTCTTACTAATCAAGAACCTATCAACCTCTGCCTTAAATATACCCAATGACCTGGCCTCCACAGCTGTCTGTGGCAACGAATTCCACAGCTTCACTACTCTCTGGTTAAAGAAGATCTTCCTCAACTTTGTTCTAAATGAGCATCCTTCTTTCTATTCTGAGGCTGTGCCCGCTGGTCCTGGACTCCCACACTATAGGAAACAACTTCCACACATCTACTCTATCTAGCCCATTAAATATTTGATACGTTTCAATGAGGGCTCCCCCACCCTTCTAAATTCCAGCAAGTACAGGCCCAGAGCCATCAAATGCTCCTCATATATTAACCCTTCCATTTCTGGAATCATTCTTGTGAACTTCCTCTGGACCATCTCCAGTGCCAGCACATCCTTTCTTAGATAAGGAGCCCAAAACTGCTCATAACACTCCAAATGTGGCCTGACAGATGCCTTATCAATTTCAGCATTACATCCTTGCTTTTATATTCTTGTTCTCTCAAAATGAATGCTAACATTGCATTTGCCTTTCTAATAAGTAACTCAACCCGCAAGTTAGCCTTTAGGGCAGCCCACACGAGGACTCCCAAGTCCCTTTGCACTTCTAATTTTTAAATTTTCTCTCCATTTAGAAGATGGTCTATGCCTTTACTTCTTTAACCAACATGCATGATCATACAATTCCCTACACTGTATTTCATCTGCCACTTCTTTGCCTATTCTACCAATCTTTCTAAGCCTTTCTGCAGACCCTATGCTTCCTCAGCATTACCTGCCTGCCCCTCCACCTATCTTTGTACTGTCCACAAACATGGCCACAAAGCCATTAATTCCATCATCCACATCATTGACATATAATATGAGAAAAAGCAGTCTAAATATTGACCCGTGTGGAACACCACTAGTCACTAGCAGCCAACCTGAAAAGGCCCCCTTTATTCTCACTCTTTGCCCCCTGCCACTTAGCCAGTCCTCGACCACATCAGTTTCTTTCCTGTAGTATCATGGGTTCTTAACTTGTTAAGCAGGCTCTTGTCAAAGGCCTTCTGAAAATCTAAGTAAACAACATCCACTGACTCTACTTTGTCAATCTTGCCAGTTATTTCCTCAAATAATTCCAACAGGTTTCTCATGTAAGATTTCCCCTTAAGAAAACATGCTGACTTTGGCCTATTTTATCATGTGTCTCCACGTACCTTGAAACCTCATCCTTAATAATGGACTCCAACATCTTCCCAACCACTACGGTCAGGCTTAATGGCCAATAATTTCTTTTTTTTACTGCTTCCCTCCCTTCTTAAAGTATGGAATGACATTTGCAATTTTCCAGTCCTCTGGAACTATTCCAGAATCTAATGATTCTTGAAAGATCATTGCTAATGCCTCCACAGCCTCTTCTCCTTAGAAGGTGCAGCAAGGCCTGGTATGGGAACACCAATGCCCTTGAACAAAAAACCCTACAAAAAGTAGTGGATACAACCATCAGGGGTAAATCACAGCTGAGGACATTTACAAGAAGCACTGTCGCAGGAAAGTAGTATCCATCATCAAAGACCCTCACCATCAAGGCTCTCTCTCTTCACTGCTATCATCAGGAACCTCGAGTCCCACACCAGCAGGTTCAGGAATAGTTATTCGTCCTCAACCATCAGACTCTGGAACCAGAGGGGGTATCTTCACTCACCCCAACACTGAAATGATTCCACAATCTACGGACACACTTTTAGGGACTCATGTTCTTGATATTTATTGCTTAGTTATTTACTATTATTGTTTTTTTTTGTATTTGAACAGCTTGTTGTGTTTTGCACGTTGGTTGTTTGTACACCCCAGTGGTGTCCAGTTTTTAATTGACTCTATTGTGTTTCTTTGTAATGCTGTGAATGCCTGCAAGTAAATACATCTCTGGGTTGTATATGAAGTATATATACTTTGATGATAACTTTACTTTGAACTTTGAACCATTCACTATGACTCTTTGTTGCCTCACTTGGCCAACCATGTATCCATGTCTCTTTAATGTCTTTATAGGTCCTCTGCAGATTACGGACCTAAAACTGTTACTGGAACAGTTTGCAAGTCAGAGAATTTGCACATTAATTGTTTGATAATCTTTGTCTGATTACATACAGATCTTTGTAAGTCCTAACATAATTTTTTCCTGTAAACGCCTACAAGAAAATGAATCTCACGGTAGTATGTGGTAACATATACATACTTTGATAATGAACTTACTTTGATCTTTGAAGAAACGAACAGAAACCGTGTATGAGAGAGGATCACATCCTCATCTGTAACGGGAGAGAGAGCAGGCACAGGAGGAATGGCCTCCAGCCCGCCTCACTGACTCAGTGAGTGAGCAGGTGGGTCTGCTCAGTTCCAATGATGCAGCTCGGTGAAGAGGAGGGTTGGGAGGATAAAGCATGTGGACGTGCCCTGATTCTATTGGACAAAAAATGTCTGCAGCTACATCCTGTCGCACTCTACAGTGATCGTTCGTATGTAAGGCCTACAACTCTGCTACTCGTAATCTGGTGAGGATCTATACCCCCCCCCCCCCCCCCCATGTGCCTCATTAACAAAAGCCTTCTGGAAGTCCACATACGCACATTACACTGACTACATTTCCCGCATCAACTCTATCCTTTGCATCATCTAAAAAAAGCTTTCAGATTATTTAATCACAATTGTCCTGAACAGACCTGTTGCTGATTTGCCTTAATTAATCCACTTTCCTCTAGGTGACAACTAATCCCATCCCAAATCAATGTTTCAAAAAGCTTTCCCACAACTGGTTTTAAACAAACCGGCCTGTAATTGCCTGGCTTATCTCCACTCCGTTTCTGAAGAAGGGAGTAACATTAGCTACTCTTGTGAAAATTCAACCCCCTGAAGATCATGAACTAGAATTTCATGAGAACCTATCTGTTGTATGTTCGATATTTCAGTAATACTTAATTACTAAAGTAAATATATTGTTTGAGTAAGCATTCTTTATTTGTTTAAATAATTCATTATGCGTTGTACGTAAAAATAAGTAAATTGCATATATCATGACACTACCACTTGATACACGTGTGGCTCGCTTAAAGTAAAAACAAAGTACACATGTTGATTTTCCAGCTCCTTATTTTGCTTTCAAATAGTTTTAATGTTTTGGAGTTATAAAACATAACAGTGGCAACGAGGAAGTTTTAAATGAACCCGAGACAGCTACCTACCTGTTGAAGCACAGTGAGGAGTTCGAGTAAAAAAACCAGCAAGAAACACTTGAGTAAAAAAAAACAGCACAGCATGTGCTTCTTTGGGAAAGACAGAGAGTATCGAGTTAAAAGATGGAAGAAAACAGAAGGATTCATGGGTTCATAAACAGTGAGTACAAGGTGATAATAATTATTTAAAAAGAGCAGAAATAGCTGGCTATATCGGAAAGAATTACTCTTTTGATTACACAACAGGTGACTCGCTCATGTATACTGAACTGACTGAGCAGTACTTTGAAACAAATGGAATAGCCAATGAGAAGCGAATGGCAATTTTGCTGAGTGTATTGGGTTTAAAGGCATGCAGTTTGCTTAGAAAATTAACTGCCAAAATAAGCTATACTGATATCACAAAAGTAATGCAGAAACATTTAGAACCAAAACCATTGTTGATTGCAGAACACTTTGATTCATAAGCAGAATCAGAAGGAAGGGGAGTCCACTTCATCTTACATGGCTGAATTAAAGAAATGGTCTGAGCATTGTCAGTTCAATGATGGGCTTAATAAACCACTGAGAGATTGGTTAGTTTGGGCAATTGAGTTGTATTCAGGGATAAAAGTAAGCACAATCAAAATTGCAATGACTAAACGGAAACCAGCCTGGCCGAACAAATTGTGTTGCAGTTGTAGCAGTGGCTCACACACACCAGACCAATGCAGATTTAAAGACAGAACTTGTAGAAAATGCAACAAAGTCACGTACAAAGAACATGTTGGGCAGACAAAAATAAATGGACTGCCCAGGGAAGAGATAAAAATAAAAAGTCAAGTTGTAGTTTTAAAAAAAGAGCACTAATCTGCATGCTGTTGATGAAACTCTGATAATGATGAGAGTGATACAAGATTGTGTAGCCTTGAGATTTACAATGTGACAACTAGCAATAAACAAGCAATACGGTTTACACCAGAAGTGAATGACAAATTAATTGAAATGGAACTGGACACTGGCTCGGCTGTTTCAGGCATTCCACAAAATGAGTTTGAATGGCATTTAAAAGATACTTTACTGAAGTCTGCAGACATCCAACTGAGAGCATACTGGATAAGAGGTAACTCCAGTGGGAATGACATTTGTAACAGTGAAATACATCAACTAACAAGCCACATTGAGCTTGTATGTGGTAAAAACAGGAGGGCCAGCATTGTGGGGATGTGGTTGTCAGAGACAACCACAACTTGTTTGGAGAGCCATCCACCAGATGCATGCCACAACCCCTGCAATAGAGTCAACTGTAAGTGAGTTAGGAAAGACCCTGGATGATGCCACACCAGCGCTCAAAGGCAGTATTGGGAAACTCAGACATATCAAGGGTAAAACAGTGTAAATGAAAATGTGGTACCCAAGTTTTGAAAAGCCCGTCACATTCCTTATACCATCAGTGAGCTAAATCACACGGGGACTGAAGGAATTCCTTCCAAGGTTAAGTGGAGACCATGGACAACTCTGGTGGTCCCAGTAGCCAAGAGGAATGGGTCTGTCGGGATCTGTGGTGACTTTAAGGTCAACATCAAGCCAATATTGAAAGTAGATCAATACCCTCCACTCAAGATAGAGGATACCTTTACAAACCTTTCTGGAGAGAAACAGTTCAGCAAAGTGGACTTAGCTGATGCCTACCCTCAGATGGAAATGGAAGAAGATTCCAAAGTGTTTCTCACCATAAACACTCACAAAAAGCTTTATCACTATAATAGTAACACACACAAAATGTTGGAAGAACTCAGCAGGCCAGGCAGCATCTATGGAAAAGAGTACAGGCGACATTTTGGACTGAGACCCTTTGGCAGGACTGGAGTAAAAAAGATGAGGAGTCAGAGTAAGAGGGTGGTGGGGGGGGGGGGGAGGAGAGAGAGAAACACAAGGTGATAGGGGAAACTGGGAAGGGGGGAGTAGTGAAGTAAAGAGTTAGGAAGCTGATTGGTGAAAGAAGTACGGGGTTGGAGGAGGCCAAGGAAGAAACAAAAAGGGGGGAGGAGCATTGGAGGGTGGCAATGGGCAGGCAAGGACATAGATGAGAGAGGATTGCTGCCTGGCCTGCTGAGTTCCTCCAGCATTTTGTGTGTGTTACTTGGATTTCCAGCGTCTGCAGATTTCCGCTTGATTGTGATTGAATCACTATAATAGGCTTATTTTTGGAGTGGCATCTGTACCTTCACTCTGACAAATATAGCTATGGATTAGGTGGTGCAAGGCTGTCCAGGTATTCAGTGTTATCTAAATAACATCATTGTTACTGTTAAGGGTGACAAGGAACATCTCCAAATTTGTAAGACAGTGTTAAAAAGATTAGAAGGTTATGGGTTTAGAGCACAATGCAAAGGGTGAATTCTTTAAACCAAGCATCACTTACTGTGGTCACACCATTGACGCATAAGGCTCTTTGTTTTGCTTTCAATTAGATTAAATGTTTCGGAGTTACAAAACAAAACACTATCTGTGATCCAAATGACCTTATTTCTTTTTGTTTTGTCAGGGAATTACTGAGAAATTGTGAATTAGTATTACTCTCATCATTGGGGATTGCCAGCTCCACTTTAAACTGCTTAATAATGCTGCCCGTCTTTGTTAAAATGCATTATTACTGAGTATCTTGTAACGTGGTAGCAGTTAATACATAGTGAGAAGAAGAGACTGAACAGTTTCAGGGTTATTGCAAAGTCCCCTGTAGAATCATTGCCTTGTTTCATGGGCATGTTCCCAGAAACATTGTACAAGTCTGGTAATGGCAAGAAGAGAAAGTCAGTACTCTAAATAGGCGTGAATTCTTGAAGAGCTGGGATGCAATGCTGAGGCTTAATAAGGCATTAGTCAGACCCGCATTTGGAGTATTGTGAGCAATTTTGGTCCCCTTAACTATGAAAGGAAGTGCTGGCATTGGAGATGGCCCAGAGGAGGTTCACGAGAATGATCGCAAGAATGAAAGGGTTAATGAGGAGCATTTGATGGCTCTAGGCCTGTACTCACTAGAGCTCAGAAGAATGAGAGGGGATTTCACCAAATTCTGAAAGGCCTAAATAGAGTGGATGTGGAGCAGATGTTTTCTATAGCAGGTGAGTCTGGGACCAGAGAGCACAGCCTCAGAATAGAAGGACGTCCCTTTAGAACAAAGATGAAGAAAAATTTATTTAGCCAGGGAGTAGTGAATCTGTGGAATTCATTACCAATAACTAGCTGTGGAGGTCAAGTCATTGGGTTTATGACTTGCATATTAGCTGTGGCTGATAGGTTCTTGATTAGTAAAGGTGTCAAAATACAGGGAGAAGGCAGAAGAGTGGGGTTGAGAGGGATAATAAATCAACCATGAAGGAATAGTGGAGCAAACGATGGGCCAAACAGCCTAATCCTGCTTCTATGTCTTATGGCCTTAAGATCTTATAAATTTAACAGATTCAAGCATACAAGACGCGAGAGATTTTGCAGATGCTCGAATCTTAAGTTAGACAGCCAATGTTTGGAGGAATTTAGCAGGTCAGGCAGCATGTATGGAGGTAAATGAACAGTCAACATTTCAAGGTGAGACACAAAGAGTCTATTTTCCTCCATAGATGCTGTCTGACCTGCTGAGTTCCTCCAGCAATTTGAGTGTTGGGTTTTAATGACTCCTTTCTCACTGACATTGCTTTTAACAAACACGAGAGATTATGCTTACCATGCAGATCCTGCTTTTTCTGTTTTCAGCAGTTTGAAAGCCTACAGCTCATTACCTAATCCCAAGGCTTTCCCATTTACATTGTTTCCAGTTCTTACAAAAATATATTGTCAGTTTGAGATTGGTCAAATGAAACAATGCTGTTTTAGTGTCTAAACAACACTACACTATAACTTGGTCAAGGTTATCTACATGGTATAACTGAAATTACATTTTTACCAAGCAGTTCCAGCTTAAATGGGCGGGGGTGGGGGGAATCAAGATTTCACACAGTAGATGTCTTTTTAAACTGCAGCATTGTAATTTTGAATATTAGACAAGCTTTCATCTTCTCTGCTATGTAAACATGCGATTTAATTCTACCAATCTTGTTGAAAATATGCTGTTGTTACAAACAGGCTCGTTACTGAGAAAAAAACCTAGGAGAAGTTGATGACACAGTTTCACCTCCAAAGGTCAGGTAATTGTGAATTATTGGGGATTGCCAGCTCCACTTTAAACTGCTTAATAATGCTACCCATCTTTGTCAAAATGCGTTGTTTAAATATATTATCTTCCTGAAAGGTTTGAATTGGAATCCTGCACTTCCTTGGCATTACCGGCATTCAGAGAGTAGTCATTAGTGTTATTAGTGTTTTGATTTGTTTTCCGACATTCCTTACAAGATAGAATTATCAACAATTATCCATAATTGCTTCTATATCTTACATGTCCTGATCTGTATTGCCTTGCTTGCTCAGTTGTAGATCAGTAAGTTCCCTCACTAAGCCATAACTTTGTGGTGCTGCTGCAGAATCAGTTATGGCGCTGGAGGGAAAATATATCAGTTGTAGAATGCAGTCCCTTGGAAACAGGCAGGCAGATAAACTCAGTAAAGTAGAATCTGTCCAATTTGCCATTATCCTGCATTTTCGGTTTTTCAAAAGATATTCCAGCTAAAATACCTATTTCCGGAGGGCACTAAGACCATTTACTTTTGGTAATAGTGGAATTAAGAAGCCTACAAGAATGAGCAAACAGCATAGCTCACATACAGTTTGATTTTGGTTCTTCAAACCTACCATAATTAAGGTGACGGATACAGTCATTAAGTACAGCACCAAATCCTTGTTGTTCCTCCTCATTCTCAAAACAGAAGTAGTTGTGTTTTCGAAACGGATGCCACAGATAGACTGGATATTGGGTGTGGTTAACAACAAGGCACTGATTACCATCTTTCCCATTGGTCCCTGAAATGTAAACACAGACTTGATGTTACTAAGATAAGGAGAATAAATATGGAGAACATGTATGAAAAAGCCTTCAATTACAGTCCATTTCTCCATTTATATATTTGAGGACAACGTTAGATAGATTCATGACCAAAAAATTCAAACACTCAGTCACCTCTGAAAATACATTATTTTGTACAGGATCAGGATGTGGGCCCCCAAATCCTAAGGACTTTCTACAGGGGAACAGTTGAGAGCATCCTGACCAGCTGCATCACTGCCTGGTATGGGAACTGAACTTCCCTCAATCGCAGGACTTTGCAGAGAGTAGTGTGGACAGCCCAGATCATCTGTAGATGTGAACTTCCCACTATTCAGGAAATTCACAAAGACAGGTGTGTAAAAAGGGCCTGAAGGAACATTGGGGACCCGAGCCATCCCAACCACAAACAGTTCCAGCTGCTACCATCCGGGAAACAGTACCACAGCATAAAAGCCAGGACCAACAGGCTCCGGGACAGCTTCTTCCACCAGGCCATCAGATTGATTAACTCACGCTGACACAACTGTATTTCTATGTTATATTGACAGTCCTGTTGTACATACTATTTATTACAAATTACTATAAATTGCACAATGCACATATAGAGGGAGACGTAACGTAAAGATTTTTACTCCTCGTGTACATGAAGGATGGAAGTAATAAAGTCAACTCAATTCAATACTTCAGAAAGACAATCAGTATTCCTGATTGTAGTTCAGCCTGCCATGCCTTTTGTGACTTGCATGTCAGTTGTGTATGGGATGGTATCAGTTCTCACACTGTACCCCTTTTAGAGAATTATCAACAATTCACATTGTCTCAGGAGTGATCATCATTGGCCAGTTCCTGGCAGTCAGGTCTTCACAGCACTTCAGATGACCTCCACTAAGGGCATTTCCTTCATCTGGTATACCTTTGCCCAATCCAACGATGACACACAAGCCATCACACCTCCCCCCTCCTCCCTCCTATCAATTACCTTCCATGTTCATCCCCTGAACCTCCCTGCCGGACCTTCTAACCACCATCAATCTCTTCTTAGGTTTTTGCGATAGGAATGTACCCATGTATGTGATATTGTCCACGTCTAGTATATAGTAACATCATTCTGCAAACCGAGATATAGGACCTCTTCATGAACCCAGCTGAAAACTCTGTAAATCCTACACCTTAGTAGGAGAATGGGTAGATTTCTCCTTGCCTTCTGTAAGTAAAACTAGCAATGCTGCATTGTAGAAGTTGAATGAAACTGAAAGCCCTTCTCATGAATACAAAGACTAATAAGCCTCATCTACCAATTCTGGGTTATAGACTGTAGAATTGTACAGCACAGGAGCAGAAACTTTGGTCTATGATACTTGTGCTGAACAAAGTGCCAAATTAAACTACATCACTTCAGCCTCCACATGCTCCGTATCCCTCCAATTCTTGCACTTTCATGACTGGAATAATTGCAATGTGACTTATACTCAGAGCCCTGACCAATAAAGGCAAGCATGCCACACATTTTCCTCACCATCTTATCTACTTGTGTGGCCACTTTCAGAGAGCTATGGCCATCCCCAAGATTCCTCGATAACAGCAGATTAAGTGTACATCTTCCTCTTACACTTGACCTCCCAAAATGCAACTCTCATACTTGCCTGGATTAAACTCCATTTGCCATTTCTCCACCCATAACTGTAACTGATCAATATTCTGCCTATCCTTTGACAGCCTTCTCCACTGTTTACAACTCTACCAGTCTTTGTGTCACCTGCAAGTTTACTAATCCACCCATTTACATTTTCAACAGCCATTTATAGATTTCACAAACTACAGACTTTGCAGCAATGATCCTTGCAAAACACCACTAGTTATGGACCTCCAGCAGGAATGACGTTCTTTCACCGCTACATTTTGTACTCAAGGTGGAGGAAATTCTGATTCCTAACTACAAAATCACCATGTATCCCATGCATCGTAGTCTTCTGGATCAAACCTACTGATCATAATCAGGTTATCTTTTAACAAGTGCACATATATCCTTGTTCTAAGAAACCTCTCCAATTGCCTCCTACTACTGATGTGAGTATGCCCCCTCGTGTTAGCCATTTCAGCTCTGGGAAAAAGCTTCTGACTATCCACATGATCAATGCCTCTCATGATCTTATACACCTCTATCAGGTCACCTCTCATCCTCCTTCGCTCCAAGGAGAAAACGCCGAGTTCACTCAGCCTGTTCTCATAAGGCATGCTCCCCAATCCAGGCAACCTCCTTGTAAATCTCCTCTGCGCCCTGTCTATAGTTTCCACATCCTTCCTGTAGTGAGATGACCAGAACTGAGCACAGTTCTCCAAGTGGGGTCTGACCAGGGTCCTATATAGCTGCAACATTACCTCTCGGCTCTTGAGCTCAATCCCATGGTTGATAAAGGCCAACACACCATGCGCTTTCTTAACAACACTGTCAACCTGCTCAGCAGCTTTGCGTGTCCTATGGACGTGGACCCCATCATCTCTTGGATCCTCCACACTGCCAAGAATCTTACCATTATTATTATGCTCTGTCTTCAAATTTGACCTCTCAAAATGAACCACTTCACACTTATCTGGGTTGAACTCCACCTACTACTTCTCAGCCCAGTTCTGCATCCTTTCGGTGTCCTGCTGTAACCTCTGACAACCCTCCAGACCGTCCACAACACCCCAACTTCTGTGTCATTAGCAAACTGAGTAACCCACCCTTCTACCTCCTTGTCCAGATCATTTATAAGAATCACAAAGAAGAGGAATCTCAGAACAGATCCTACGGAACACCACTGGTCACCGACCTCCATGCAGAATACGAACCTTCTACAACCACCCCTTGCCTTCTGTGAACCAGCCAATTCTGGATCCACAAAGTAACGTCTTTTTGGATCCCAACCCTCCTTACTTTCTGACTGAGCCTTGCATGGAAAACCTTATCAAATGCCTTACTGAAATCCATATACACTACATCCACTGCTCTACCTTCATTAATGTTTCTTGTTACATCCTCAAAGAATTCAATCAGGTTTGTAAGGCATGACCTGTTCTTGACAAAGCCATGCTGTCTATCCCTAATCAGATTATGTCTCTCCAAATGCTCATAAATCCTGTCTCCAACAATTTGCCCACCATTGAAGTAAGACTCATTGGACTATAATTTCCTGGGTTATCTCTACTCCTTTTCTTGAACAAGGGAACAACATTTGCAACCCTCCAATCCTCTGGTACTTCTCCCATCCCTATTGATGATGCAAAGATCATCGCCAGAGGCTCAGCAATCTCCACCCTCGCTTCCCACAGTAGCCTGGTGTATACCTTATCCAAACCCGGTGACTTATCCAACTTAGTTCTTTTCAAAAGCTCTAGCACATCCTCTTTCTTAATGTCTATGTGCTCAAGCTTTTCAGTCCACCATAATTCATCCCCACAATTGCCAAAGTCCTTTTTCCTGGTGAATACTGAAGCAAAGTATTCACTAAGAACCTCTGCAACCTCCTCCAACTCCATGCACATGTTTCTACTATCGCACCTGATTGGTCCTATCTTACATGGCTCATCCTCATGCTCTTCACATACTTGTAGAATGCCTTGGGGTTTTCCTTAATCCTGCTCACCAAGGCCTTTTCATGGCTCCTTCTAGCTCTCCTAATTTCATTCTTAAGCTCCTTCCTGGCACCCTTGTAATTTTCTAGAGCACTTAGTGTACGTGGTTTCTTGAATCTTTCATAAGCTTTTATTTTCTTTTTAACTAGATATTCTACATCCTTTGTACACAATGGGTTTTTTTATCCTACCATCCTTCCCCGCCTCAATGGAACATACCTACGCAGAACTCCATGTAAACGTTCCCTGAACATTTGCCACATTTCTGCCATGCATTTCCCTGAGAACATCTGCTCCCAAGTTTCTGTCTAATAGCATCATATTTCCCCTTACCCCGATTAAGTTTTTTCTCAAATTGTCTGCTCCTATCCCTCTCCAGCACTATGGTAAAGGTGACTGAGTTGTGATCACTATCTCCAAAATGCTTTCCCACCTAGAAATCTGACACCTGACCAGGTTCATTTCCCAATACCAAATCAAAAACAGCCTCTCCTCTAGTTGGCTTATCTATATATTGCATCAGGAAACCTTCCTGAACACACCTAACAAACTCCACCTGAATCAAACTCCTTGCTCTAAGGAGATGCTAGTCAATATTGGGAAAGCTAAAATCACCCATCACAACAACCCTATTATTATTGCACCGCTCCAGAATCTGCCTCTCTATCTGCTCCTTGATGTCTCTGTTACTATTAGGGGTGTCTATATAAATACCCAGTAGGGTTATTGCCCCCTTCCTGTTTCTGAATTCCACCAACACTGACTCAGTCAACAATCCCTCCATGATTTTCTTTTTTTCTTTTCTACAGCCGTGATACTATCCCTGATTACCAATGCCACTCCCCCACCTATTTTGCCTCCTTACCTGTCCTTTTTGAAGCATCTAAAGCCCGGCACACTCAGCAGCCATTCCTGCCCCTGAGACATCCAAGTCGCTGTAATGGCCATAGTTCCACATATTGATCCATGCTCTAAGCTCATCCACCTTGTTTACGATACTCCTTGTATTAAAATACACACATCTCAAACTACCTGGCTGAGTGCACCTTTGCTCTATCATCTGCCCATCATTCCTCACAAACTCCCTACAAGCAGTGGCGTATCTAAGGTATGGCAGGTATGGCACGTGCCCTGGGTGCCACTGAGCAGTTTTTATTAAAGTCAGACAAGCCAGCCTTGGACAGTGAAAAAAGAATTTTCTTCAGATGTATGATCTGTCTTTGATTATCATGAGTGAGAAGCACTAGGATGGCCTTATTTTAGAGCATTGTGTAAGACCATGAAACATTTCTTCACGAAGAAGAAGGAAAGTGGAGCTGAAGGATGGAAGAGATGGAAGTTGGAGGCGGAGGAAGCCAAGAAGTCGAGCAAGTTCTTCATGCCCTTCTTTGAAAAGCTCGGAACAGCAGTTCGACACGTTCCATGGAGTCGCCTGCACCTGCTGAAAGTTTGTTAGAATCTGAAGGTGGATCAAGTACAAATGCGTCACAAGCTGAGGAGGAAGTCAAGTCAGATAAATCTGAGTATGACGAGATTAGGAGTGAGGCTGCCACAGAGAACGTGGACATGACAGGAGGGGAAGACGATGGTTGTGGTGGTGATGTTGAGTTTATTGACGAGATTGAACCTGACGACACTGAACCTAGTGAACTGGATGGTGTCAAAGAGCCTCGAACTGTCATACCAGAAGTGATTGAACAGCATGACATTGGACTTCTGAAGTTCGACAAGAATACTGGAAAAACAATTCAGCCTGACGCGTTCAGAACAGAAATAATAAAGCTGGGTTCAAAGTATTTCCAGAACAATGAGGGGCCTTTCCTACCAACAAATAACCAATCAATGAACAATACTTGGTTCAAGAGGAAATTGGGAAATGGTTGTGGTGAGGAAGTGACTCGCTCATGGCTGGTCCATTCCCCTTCTAAAAAGTCTGAATTTTGTAACTCAAACATGAGGAAATCTGCAGATGCTGGAAATTCAAGCAACACGCGGGTCCTGACGAAGGGTCTCGGCCCAAAACGTCAACAGTGCTTCTCCCTATAGATGCTGCTTGGCCTGCTGCGTTCCACCAGCATTTTGTGTGTGTTGCTTGAATTTTGTAACTGTTGTCTTCTCTATTCCCGGTCAGATCATCAATCCTCATTGGAGCAGGAAAGTAGATTCAACCAGTGGAAAGCACCTGAAAGGATTAGTGTTCATGAAAATGCCAAGAATCATCGGGAATGCTTCACACAGTGGAAAGAAATGTATAGAAATTTAGCTGGAAACAGAGGAGTTATTGACGCGATATTTCAGTCACAGATTGAGAAGGAAAAGCAGAAGTGGCGTGATATCTTGATGAGAATCCTTCACTGCATAAAATTCCTTGCAACTCAGAACCTGGCTTTGCGAAGACACAGGGAGTCACTTCAGCTAGACGATGACTCAAATGTGGGAAATTTCCTTGGCTTACTGAAACTACTGGCCATCTTTGACCCTGTCATAAAAGAACACCTCACTCATTTGAAAAGTCATCCTGGATCCACGTCTTATCTTTCACCAGGTGTCCAGAACGAATTCATCCACATGATGGCACCCACTGTTCGCCGAGAAGCATTTGTAAAGCCAAGTACTATGGTCTCATGTTCAACTCGACTCCTGATCAGGCACACTGTGAGCAGATGTCAGAAGTAGTGAGTTATGTGGAAGTAGATTTTGAGAGGAAAACAGTCCATGTCAGAGAGTCCTTCCTTGGTTTTATCCAGATAAGCCCGAAGGATGCTGAGAGCTTGGTTGAAGACATCTTGAAACAGCTAGAGAAGGACGAAATGGAGCTGTAAGTTTGTCGGTCAGAGTGCTATGACAACACTGCTGTGAGTGCTGGACACAGAAGTGGTATTCATCAAAGAATAAGTGAGAAAAGTAACCTGGCAGTGTTTGTGAATTGTGACAATCACTCACTCAACTTGGTGGGTGTACATGCAGCCAAGCAGGATACACTGATTTTCACTTTTTTTGGAACTATCAAAGCTCTCTACGTGTTTTTCTCTTGTTCAACACAGCACTGGGAAAAACTCAAAAATACCGTGCCTATGGTTGTTAAATTGGAGTCTGAAACCAGGTGGAGTACAAGGACAGAAGCAGTGAAGCCTCTCAACAAGTACCTTGAGGAGAATCTTCAAGTTCTCCAGGACATGATAGACAATGAAAATGAGACCAGTGAAACAAGAAGTGATGCAAGGCAGCTGTACAACTGCTTGTTGAGTTACGACTTTCTGATTTTGCTAGGATTTTGGAACGGAGAAATGGATGGAAGATTCACTCGTTTGCACGACACTGACACCAAGTTTGGGTTCCTTCTCGATGTTGAGCAACAGTAATGACCTAAAGAAGAAGTGCGAAAATTGGGGTGAATTGTACAGCTCTGATGTTGATGGACAGCAGCTATATGAAGAAATTTTGGATTGCAGAATGTTGCTATCAAGGCGGGTCAATGTGAAAATATCAAGAGCTTCTTGAATTTATTGTTCAGTATGGAAATGAGAGCATCTTCCCCAATCTTCGCATTGCTCTTCAGATAATGCTAACCATCGCAGTTTCCATCGCCAGCTGTGAGAGATCATTCAGCAAGTTAAAACTAATACTTTGGTATTTGAGAGCCTCCATGGGTCAAGGCAGACTCTGTGATCTTGCTCTGCTGAATGTAGAAAGAGAGGAGACTGAAAAAACCGACTTTGATCACATCATAGACCAATTTGCATCAGTAAAAGCAAGGAAGGTGCAGTTATAATTTTCATATAGTGCCATAATTTGTTAATTAAAAGATTAACGAGCTTGACTTATATTTTTAAACTGATATTATGGTAAAATTATCTAAAAGATGGATGTCAGATGTTTGGACAGGGACGCAATTTCAGTGCTTGCCATAGGTGCTAATTTCCGTAGATACCCCCCTGCATACAAGCTGTACCTACTTATGTACCAACCATCCCATCCTCTGCCTCTTCATTTCAGTTTCCACACCCCTGCAAATTCAGTTTAAACCCTCCCCAGTACCATTAGCAAACCTCCCTTCCAGGGTATTGGTTCCTGTCCAGTTCAGGTGCAACCTGCCCTATTTGTACAGATCACCCCTTCCCCAGAATATTCTGCAACTGCTCAGAGATATCCTGGATCCTAACACCCGGGAGGTAACGCATTATCTTGGTGTCTCTTTTGTTACCACAGAATCTCCTATCCATTCCCCTAACTATCGCGTCCCCTGTGACTATTGCCCCGCCTGACTTCATCCTACCCTCCTGAGGCTCAGAGCTTTTACTGAGAAGTTGCTCTGAACAAAAGTACCCATTTTTCCAGAATAACATGAAGGAAATACAGACATATACTAAGGCAGCTGTGCAAATCAAAATGCCATCAAAATGTCAACAACTCACCGCTTGGGTCAGGGAAATATTTATCCACCAGCAGGGTGTACTCAGCCATGGATGTTAACACCCTGCAGCCAGTGGCATGTAGTTTACATTTTGGGCCACCTCCTTTACGATAGGCCTGACATAGAGAAGCAACAGACAAAAAAAAATCAGTGCCCACAGCAAACCAACTGCAAGTTAAATGTAGTATTAAACAGCCCAAAAGTATGTACCATGAGTCTCAAGGACAGCCTCTATTCCACCATTATGTGACTACTGAACAGTCCATTTGCACAAAAGACTTCACAATCTGACTTGAAATTGCCTTGCATCTTAATATTCACCTGAACTGCACTTTCTCTGTAATTGTAACACTTGACTCTGCATCCTGTAGTTTTTCCCTTGAATTACCTCAATGTACCGATATGATAAAGTGATCTGTATGGATGGCATGAAAGACAAAGTTTGTCATTGTACTTTTTGGTACATGTGACAATAATAAACCAATTTACCAATGTTTTTTTTTCTGTGACAAAATCTCTGGAATTATGTTCTCCGTTACAGGGGTGAAGTTCTGGTTGAATGTTAACCAGGCAGCAACCCAATGGTGAGCTCCCATCAAACAGCATCTGGGCTCGGGACACGATTGAGCCTGTGGTGAACAAGAATTCTGCTGGGGCTTGCTACTCTTCTGGAGAGACAGTGTTGCTGGGGACTGTGACAAACTAACCTACTAACCCATAAGTCTTTGGAAATCAGAGCGCTCAGAGAAAACTCATGCAGGCAAGAGGGGAACGTACAAACTCTTTACAGACGGCAGCTGAATTGAACCTGGATCACTAGCACTATAATAGCACTACACTAACTGCAATGCTACCATACTGAAGGTAGAGCAGTAGATATAGTGTATATGGATTTCAGCAAGGCATTTGATAAGGTAGCCCATGCAAGGCTAATTGAGAAAGTAAGGAGGCATGGGATCCAAGGGGACATTGCTTTGTGGATGCAGAACTGGCTTGCCCACAGAAGGCAAAGAGAGGTTGTAGACGGCTCATGTTCTGCATGGAGGCCAGTGACCAGTGGTGTGCCTCAGGGATCTGTTCTAGGACCCCTACTCTTCATGACTTTTATAAATGACCTGGATGAGGAAGTGGAGGGATGGGTTAGTAAGTTTGCTGATGACACAAAGGTTGGGGGTGTTGTGGATAGTATGGAGGGCTGTCAGAGGTTACAACGGGACATTGATAGGATGCAAAACTGGGCTGAGAAGTGGCAGATGGAGCTCAACCCAGATAAATGTGAGGTGGTTCATTTTGGTAGGTCAAATATGATGGCAGAATATAGTATTAATGGTAAGACTCTTGGCAGTGTGAAGGATCAGAGGGATCTTGGGGTCTAAGTCCATTGGACACTCAAAGCTGCTGCGCAGGTTGACTCTGTGGTTAAGAAGGCATACGGTGTATTGGCCTTCATCAATCGTGGGATTGAGTTTAAGAGCCAAGAAGTAATGTTGCAGCTATATAGGACCCTGGTCAGACCCCACTTGGAGTACTGTGCTCAACTCTATTTGCTTCACTACAGGAAGGATGTGGAAACCATAGAAAGGGTGCAGAGGAAATTTACAAGGATATTGCCTGGATTTGGGAGCATGCCTTATGAGAAAAGGTTGAATGAACTCGGCTTTTTTTCCTTAGAGCGACGGAGGATGAGAGGTGACCTGATAGAGGTGTGTAAGATGATGAGAGGCATTGATCATGTGGATAGTCAGAGGCTTTTTCCCAGGGTTGGAATGGCAAACATGAGAGGGCACATTTTTAAGGTGCTTGGAAGTAGGTACAGAGGAGATGTCAAGGGAAAGTTTTTTTTAACACAGAGGATGGCAAGTGCCTGGAATGGGCTGCCAGCGATGATGGTGAAGGCGGATACAATACGATTTTTTAAGAGACTCCTCGATAGGTACATGGAGCATAGAAAAATAGAAGGCTATGGGTAACCCTAGGTAATTTCTAAGGTAAGGACATGTTTGGCACAGCTTTGTGGGCCGAAGGGCCTGTATTGTGCTTTAGGTTTTCTATGTTTCTGTACTTCTGTACTGCGAAGTCACAGTTAACAGTTTCACTTTATAGAAATGTATTGTTGAATGCCAAGCTTTCTTTTTACTTTTGTCTGTTAATTTCTCATCAAGTTTTATATACTGTAAATAGGCTGACAGGAAATTCCAAAAAACACTACCAATGGTATTTTAAATACAAATAAAATTATATGGATCTATTCAATAAAATTAGTCACCTCAAATGAAGGCAATTGCATGTTAATAAAGATGAAGTCATTAATTTGATCATCATTGTCATTGTCATTCTATCACTAGTAATCTGCAAACACTAATTTATACTTAATTATAAAATTCTCTTGAACTGCAGTTGGCTGTGTCACTAAAAATCCTCTCTCCTCTTACCATACCAGCGAAGAAAATGACATGATCAGGACCAATACGTGTAATTTATGATCAGTGTAATTTCCTGCTGACTTCTCTTCCAATTTCAGGAGGGAAAAATAGTGGTGCTGATGCAAAGCATGAGAAGTTATTGAACAGATGTCATAATGAATGTAAAGAAAGCCAAATATCTATTGTATTTATTGTATGTATTATGAATAATACATCTTTTTTAAATAAGACATCCAATGACACTATCATGGAGAATATTAGCTATTAGATTACACACTAGCTATTAGCTATTACACACTATTAGATCACAAAACTCATTGCAAATTTTGCTTATCATAGTGACAATCTTGCTGTGGAGATCAAAGAGAGCCTGCAAACTGTGCTAAAAATCTGCATTCAGGTGTGGCTACTTACAAGGAAGGTGTTCAACCTTCCGTTTGTTAATTATGAGCTTTATAGTCGAATGTAGCACTAATGCATTTTATTTTATTTTGGCTTTGATAGGAATAACAAACCCGCAGAGACTGGGCAGATTGTGGAAGGATCACTGTGAGAAGCTTTAGGGACGGTAACTCTGTAAATTATAAGGTAGTTGGGATGAGGCTGGTCTTCAGCTTATGGTTTTGAACTGGGGGAAAGCTGATTTCAATAGCACAAGACAGAACCCAGTGAAAATTGATTGAGAGCAAATGCTTGCAGGTAAAACAATAGAGGATAAGTGAGAATCTTCTAAAAGAGAGTTATTATGAGTTCAGAGCCAACATGTTCTATAAGTGAAAGGCAAAGATGGCAAGAATAAGACATTTTTGACAACAGGAGATTTTGATCCAGAGAGGAGAAGGCCAAGTTGACTCAACCTATTCTCATAAGGCATGCTCCCCAATCCAGGCAACATCCTTGTAAATCTTCTCTACACCCTTTCTACGGTTTCCACATCCTTCCTGTAATGAAGCGACTAGAGCTGAGCACAGTACTCCAAGTGGGGTCTGACCAGGGTCCTATATAGCTGCAACATTACCCCTCGGCTCTTAAACATAATCCCACGATTGATGAAGGCCAATGCCTTCTTAACCAGAGTCAACCTGCGTAGCAGCTTTGAGTGTCCTATGGACTTGGACCCCAAGATCCCTCTGATCTTCCACAGTGCCAACAGTCTTACCATTAATACTATATTCTGCCATCATATTTGACCTACCAAAATGGACCACCTCACACTTATCTGGGTTGAACTTCATCTGCCACTTCTCAGCCCAGTTTTGCATCCTATCAATGTTCCAGTGTAACCTCTGACAGCCCTCCACACTATCCACAACACACCCAACCTTTGTGTCAGCAGCAAATTTACTAACCCATCCCTCCACTTCCTCATCCAGGTCATTTATAAAAATCACAAAGAGTAGGGGTCCTAGAACAGATCCCTGAGGCACACCACAGGTCACTGGCCTCCATGCAGAATATGACCCGTCTACAACCACTCTTTGCCTTCTGTGGGCAAGCCAGTTCTGGATCCACAAAGCAATGTCCCCTTGGATCCCATGCCTCCTTACTTTCTCAATAAGCCTTGCATGGAGTACCTTATCAAATGCCTTGCTAAAATCCATATACACTACATCTACGGCTCTTCATTAATGTGCTTAGTCACATCCTCAAAAAATTCAATCAGTCTCGTAAGGTACGACCTGCCTTTGACAAAGCCATGCTGTCTATTCCTAAACATATTATGCCTCTCCAAACGTTCATAAATCCTGCCTCTCAGGATCTTCTCCATCAACTTACCAACCACTGAAGTAAGACTCACTGGCCTATAATTTCCTGGGCTATCTCTACTCCCTTTCTTGAATAAGGGAACAACATCCGCAACCCTCCAATCCTCCAGAACCTCTCCCATCCTCATTGATGCAGCAAAGATCATTGCCAGAGGCTCAGAATTCTCTTCCCTCACCTCCTACAGTAGCCTGGGGTATATCCCCTCTGGTCCCGGTGGCTTGTCCAACTTGATTCTTTCCAAAAGCTCCAGCACACCCTCCTTCTTAATACCTACATTCTCAATCTTTTCAGTCCACTGCAAGTCATTCCTACAATCGCCAAGATCCTTTTCCGTAGTGAATACTGAAGCAAAGTATTCATTAAGTACCTCTGCTATTTCCTCTGGTTCCATACACACTTTTCCACTGTCACACTTGATAGGTCCTATTCTCTCATGTTTTATTCTCTTGCTCTTCACATACTTGTAAAATGCCTTGGGGTTTTCCTTAATCCTGTCTGCCAAGGCCTTCTAATGGCCCCTTCTGGTTCTCCTAATTTCATTATTAAGCTCCTTCCTGCTAGCCTTATAATCTTCTAGATCTCTAACATTACCTAGTTTTATGAACCTTTTGTATGCTCTTCTTCTCTTCTTGACTAGATTTACAACAGCCATTATGCACCACAGATCTTGTACCCTACCATCCTTTCCCTGTCTCATTGGAACATACCTACTCAGAACCCCGCACAAATATCCCCTGAACCTTTGCCACATTTCTTCCGTACGTTTTCCTGAGAACATCTGTTTCCAATTTATGCTTCCAAGTTCCTGCCAGATAGCCTCATAGTTCCCCTTACTCCAATTAAACGTTTCCCTAACTTGTCTGTTCCTATCCCTCTCTATTAAGTCTATTAAGTAGAGAATGCGTAGGTCTCAAATGCTATGCTAAAGGAGATAGAATTGTGATCACTATCTCCAAAATGCTCTCCCACTGAGAGACCTGACACCTGACCAGGTTCATTTCCCAATACCAGATCAAGTACAGCCTCTCCTCTTGTAGGCTTATCTACATATTGTGTCAAGAAACCTTCTTGAACACACCTAACAAACTCCATCCCATCTAATCCCCTCACTCTAGGGAGATGCCAATCAATATTTGGGAAATTAAAATCCCCCACCCTGTTCTTATTACTCCTTTCCTGAATCTGTCTCCCTATCTGCTCCTTGATGTCCCTGTTACTATTATTGTGGTCTATAAAAAACACCCAGTAGAGTTATTGACCCCTTCCTATTCCTACCACCCACAGAGACTCCGTAGACAACCCCTCCATGACTTCCTCCTTTTCTGCAGCTGTGACACTATCTTTGATCAACAGTGCCATGCCCCCACCTCTTTTGCCTCCCTCCCTGTCCTTTCTGAAACATCTAAAGCCTGGCACTCGAAGTAGCCATTCCTGCCCCTGAGCCATCCAAGTCTCTGTAATGGCCACATTATCATAGCTCCAAGTGCTGCTCCACGCTCTGAGCTCATCCGCTTTATTCATGATACTCCTCGCATTAAAATAGACACATCTCAAACCATCAGTCTGAGCACGTCCCTTCTCTATCGCCTGCCTATGCTTCATTTCCTTCAATAGTTGGTGTATTTTGTTGCAAATTTAGAAAATACAGATTAGAGAATACTTAGGTGCAACTCAGTTCACCACATTATTGAAATAATGTGGTTTTACTTGAGAAGTGCAAAGGAAATTCACCAGGCTGTTGTTCGGACTAGAGAACGGCAGTGATAAGGAGAAATTTAATAGACTGATTTTGTGTTCCCTGGAGCAGATTTTGGTCAGGGATGATCAAATAGATATATATAAAATCATGAGAGGCACAAGGGGGGAGAGAGAGTAGAATATTTACCCCTGTAGTAAGGCATATGAAAAACAAGATGCATGTGTTTAAAGTTAGAGGAAGGGGTTTTGAAGGGGATTTGAGGGGAAAGTTTATTTCACTCAGAGAATGATTGATATCTAGAACTTGTTACATCATTACATTTATGAAACAGTTATACAGGCACACAAATAAGCATGGTGTAGAAGGATATGGACTTAAAAGTCAGCATCAACATGCTGGGCCAAAATGGCCCATTTTTGTGCTATGCCTTTGAGGACTACTTACATCCTTGTTTTCATAGCATTCAATGCTGTTGTCATTTTTTACAACGATGTATCGATCTCTCCATTTCTTCAATTCTTCCACATATTGTATCACCACTTGTTCATATACCACTGTCCCAGTGTCTACTGGCTCCTGAAAGAAAGCATTTCAGATCTAAAGCATAATTCGGAGAAAACCAATTACTTCTTTTTAAGTTATTTAAGTGAGAGTTTAGGTATCTCACCATAAAACGCAAATAGAAAAGTGTCAAACACCACTGAAACAATGCTTGGTGCTAAGCATCAGGGATGCATGTAGACTCTCAATTCAATTCATGCTTTTCCCAGAACAAATCAGTCCAGACGAGGGGTTGTACATGATAGCATAGGAAACTTCAGTGGGAAGTGGGGAAAAGCAACACTCATTACAGAGTGTGTCAAACCTCGAGAATACTGAGTATGAGAGGAGGAAGGACATTCAATAGTTTGATACAGATTTCCTGGCTCCACTTTTCACCAAAGTTAACAGGCCATTAAAAAAAACAGGAGCTAGAAGCAAAATATTTTTTTAAAAATAATGAGCACATCAAAGAAATAAAGTTTAAACTGCATTTTGTTTTTTTTTTAGACACAAAAGCTTTCATCTAATGTCAGTTATTTTTCCATTCTGAAAGCAACTTCATTAATCTGTAACAGAAAGTTCAAATAAAATTACATCAACGATATATCCATTTGCTTCAATTAAGGCCAAGACATGCAAATAAGGGCATTGAGAGACAGCAGCAATTCTTAATCACCACTGCATATGGAATTAATGTAACGTGGTTGTGAAGATTTTCATTTTGGTATGTCCAGTGAAACCACAAATGTACATCCCAAAGATCTCATTAGGAGTACCCAATAGAGGAAGCTTTCATTAAAGCATTCACAATGTTGGTAAACTAAACAAGCAGAAGCATTCTTACATCAAATATGGAAATCTCTGTCAACAAGTTCACTCACCTAACTTGCCCAGACTTCATTTATCGGAGCAAAAATACTTTTATTTCGGTGCAATGTCTATAAATATATCCAATTACTCAGAAATAAGCTAATGACTGATCTGTCATGGGTTGAGGTTAGAGCTTTCTTCATCAGATGGTGAAAGAACAAATGGCCAATCTGTATCAAGTCAAGTATTATAACTTAGGCAAACACAACAACTGAACTGACCTCAGAAAGACTTCAGGACTATTATTTATACCAATGGCCAGATGCTCTGCTTTAGTGTTATGGCCCAAGAGTAAAATGCTTAGCAGAACATTGAACTAACTTCCCAGCCGTGGGTAATTATTTATTTTATGTTTAATTGGATGGGTAAACTAGGGCCTCTCAGATTACATCTTCAATGTGACAGCATCCTATCGATAAAAAAATTCCCTCTCATTTTTTTTTACAGCTCCGTGGTCCAATCGTTGCTTTGAGCAGGAATTTTTTTTAACACAGCCTGAAAACTGCAGAGCGCTTTAATAAAACATTATATAAAGAAAATTCCAGCTGTGCAGCAACACAGGCTGTGTGCATGGGAGTGATTCGATTACTGCACGACCACACACCCACACAACTTAGAGGAAACAGTGCTGTCAACTTGGATTATGTTGTCAAGCCTCCAGAATGGTGCTTAAACTCACTGGAATTTAGATGGAAGTGTGTACGTTTCAACAAAAAATGATTCCTTTTACACCTGGACAGACATGCAGAGGACAGGGTACAAAAGCAACTGGATTATATGATCCTAATTCAAATGCCTATTTGAACATTGCAGTGGAATCTCGTGAATCAGAGGGTGAATTGTTGCAGATGGACACACCATCACATCAGCCGCTGGACTGCTTTGTGCAAAAATGCAACATTTGTCTGTGTGCAAATTTCTCTTCCTTTGAAACAATGACCTGTGTTCATTGAGAAGTGTAACATTTTAGAACTAATCTTTTCAATGTTAGTGTTGTCTGAAAAGGAGATGGAGATTGTTTCACTGACTTTCAGAGCATCCCGAGGAAGAAAACTGCGAATATATACAAGGGTCAATTACAGAGATTGAGGTCGGAGGGTGGACTTCCTAGTTCCCAGCTTCCTATTTTAACTCAAGCAACACACACAAAATCCTGGAGGAACACAGCAGGTCAGGGAGCATCTACGGAAAAAAAGTACAGTCGACATTTTGGGCCAAAACCCTTTGGCAGGAGTGGAGAGAAAAAAGCTGGGGAGTAGATTTAAAAGGTTGGGGGGGGGGGGAAGGAGAGAGAGAGAAAAACACAAGGTGATAGGTGAAACCTAAAGGGGGAAGGGGGAAGTAAAGAGCTGGGAAGTTGATTGGTGAAAGGGATACAGGGCTGGAGAAGGGGGAGCCAGATACAGAAGGCCATGGAAAAAAGAAAAGGAACACCAGAGGGAGGAGATGAGCAGGCAAGGAGACAAGGTGAGAGAGGGAAAAGGGGATGGGGAATGGTGAAGGGGGGGCATTACTTCGAAGTTCAAGAAATTGATGTTCATGCCATCAGGTTGGAGGCTACCCAGACAGAATATACAGTGTTGTTCCTCCAACCCGAGTGTGGCCTCATCGCTACAGTAGACGAGGCCATGGATTGACATAATGGAATGGGATTGGGAAGTGAAATTAAAATGGGTGGCCACTGGGAGATATCACTTCGTCAGGTGGACAGAGTGTAGGTGCTTGACAAAGCGGTCTGCCAATCTACATTGGGTCTCACCGATATACAGGAGGCCACACCAGGGGCACTGGATACAGTAGATGACCCCAAGAGACTCACAGGTGAAGTGTCGCCTCACCTGGAAGGACTGTTTGGGGCCCTGAATGGTAGCAAAAGAGGTGGTGTAGGGGTAGGTGTGGCACTTTGTTCTGCTTGCAAGGATAAGTGCCAGGAGGGAGATCAGTGGGGAGGGACGAATGGACAATGAAGTCGCTTAGGGAGTGATCCCATCGGAAAGCGGGGAGGAAGGAAAGATGCTTTCCCGTTGGAGATGGTGGAAGTTTCGGAGAATTATGTGCTGGACGTGGAGGCAGGTATATGAGGACGAGGAAACACTACCCCCTTGTAGGGAGGTGGGAGAAAGGATTGAGAGCAGACGTGTGTGAAATGGCAGGGACGCTGCTGAGGGCAGCGTTGATGGTGGAGGAAGGGAAGCCCTTTTCCTTGAAGGAGGAGGACATCACCTTCGTTCTAGAAAGAAAAGTCTCATCCTGAGAGCAGATGTGGTGGAGACAGAAAAAACTGAGAGAAGGGGATGGTGTTTTTACCAGTAACAGGGTGGGAAGAGGAGCCGTCCAGGTAGCTGTGAGAGTCAGTGAGATTATAACAGACATCAATAGATAAGGTGTCTCCAGAGATAGAGACAGAGAGATCGAGAAAGGCGAGCAAGGTGTCGGAAATGGACCAGGTAAATCTGAGGGCAGAGTGGAGGCAAAGTTGATGAAGTCGACAAGCTTGAGTGAATGCAGGAAGCAGCAGCCATGCAGTCTTTGATGTAGTGTAGGAAAAGTGGGGGACGGACACCAGTGTAGGCTTGGAACATAGACTGTTCCACGTAGCCAACAAAAAGGCAAGAATAGCTGGAACCCCTGCGAGAGCCCATGGCTACTCCTTTTGACTATTTTAACTACCTTCATTTTACCTTGAACTTAGAGGGAATTTTGAAGAAGCAAGGTATGGGTTTGTTCGGAGAGATCACAACCAAAAAAAAATGTCTACACCAGATCAGAAACAAAATAAGCAATGCTGAGGTTCCGGTGCAAAACTGAATGAGCTTTGCACTATCAGTGTCAGCCATGGATTAAAAAGACCCAGTGGCCACACATTTTAATTCCATGTCCCATTCCCATTCTGATATGTCTATCCATGGCCTCCTCTACTGTCAAAATGAAGCCACACTCAGGTTGGAGAAACAACACCTGATATACCGTCTGGGTAGCCTCCAACCTAATGGCACGAACATCGATTTCTCTAACTTCCGTTAATGCCCCTCCTCCCCTTCTTATCCCATCCCTTATTTTTTTTCTCTTTCTGTCCCTTTCACAATCACTCCTTGCCTGCTCTCCATCTTCCTCTGGTGCTCCCCTCCCCCTTTCTTTCTCCCTAGGCCTCCCATCCCATGATTCTTTCCCTTCTCCAGCTCTGTATCCCTTTTGCCAATCAACTTTCCAGCTCTTAGCTTCATCCCTCCCCGTCCTGTCTTCTCCTATCATTTCAGATCTCCCCCTCCCCCTTTCAAATCTCTTACTATCTCTTCTTTCAGTTAGTTCTGACAAAGGGTCTTGGCCCGAGACGTCAACTGTACTTCTTATAGATGCTGCCTGGCCTGCTGCATTCCACCAGCATTTTGTGTGTGTTTACTGCGTACTGGAGTTGAGATGTTACATTGAAATTGTATAAATCATTGCTGAGGTCTAATTTGGAGTATTGTGTGTAGTTTTGGTCACCTACCTGCAGGAAAGATGTAAATAAGATTGAAAAAGTGCAGGGAACATTTACAAGGATGTAGCCAGTACTTGAGGACCTGAGTTATAGAGAAAGGTTGAATAGGTTTGGACTTCATGCCATGGAAGATAGAAGATTGAAGGGAGATTTGATAGAGGTATACAAAATTATGAGGGCCATTGATAGGGTAAATGCAAGTGGGTTTTTTTCCACTGAGCTTGGATGAGTCTACACCTAGAGGTCATGGGTTAAGGGTGAAAGGTGAAATGTTTAAGGGGAACTTCTTCACTCAGAGGGTGGTGAGAGTGTGGAGCGAGCTGCAAGTGCTAGTGGTAGATGCAAGATAATTTCAACATTTAAGAGAAATTTCACAGGTACATGGATGAGAGGGATGTGGGGCGTGATGGTCCAGCGGCAGGTCGATTGGACTAGGCACATTAATGGTTCAACATAAACTGGATGGGCCAAAGAGCCTGTTCGGCAATGACTTCGGATGGATATATTAGGAGGGAAAATGGAGGTTAGCTATTGTCTTAAAATTACATTTCCTCCTTCATAAGGAAAGAAAGTTGTTTACAGTGAGGTTCCACTGTTGTAAGGATAATAGTCAAATAAATGTCTGTAAAATCTCTGACCTCCCTCTGCTCCATGCCTTCACTGGCTTCCACCAATGAGGGCTGTTGCTCAGCTCACATGATGCCCCTGTTGCACTGGCCTACAAACACTTGGGCGTCAAATCGTCACAAACACTCTTTCAAAGCTGCACAGGCTCGAGTTCAATGAAGGGGAACATAAGGGGTAAGGTACAAACCAGATCTAGCAGCAACATCATGTAAAAAATCGGAAATGTGACCACAAATCACGTGCCACACTTGAGCAGTTTCACAGGAAATCCATAAGGAACACATTCAGCCTGATTCATGATGATAATTCATGAATGCATGACAAACAGATGCAGAGCCTCACTTCCGCTGGCCTTCAGGAGATAACATTGACCTTGTTGAGATTATAAGATCAGTTCACTTAAACAGCTATTGACATCCTGCATGGTTCAGGTACTTGGAGTAGTCAAGGGGAGCTTAAAATTCCTGGGTGGAAATAGATAGGGAGAGTTCTGAAGGAAAAATTGAATCTTATGAATCAAAGAATGTGGCAACATTGGAGCAATGGTGACATTTGCGGAAGCAAGTATCCTGGGCTGCAGTAAAGTTGAAGAAGAACTACTCAAACTTCAGGCAAAACAAATCAATTGAGTTGCACAGTTTTGGGCATGTTGAATGGGTTTTGAGCTCTAACAATGAGTCTCTCTTCTTCAGTGAAGGGCAAACGTTCATAATCTAGCCACAGAGCCCACAGTAAACTACCTTATCACCTTTCAGCTCCCTTGTGCTTTCTTTTGAGGTGTGACACACCCCTTTGTGTTGCTCTCCCAACATCAGAGCTGCAGCAGGACTTTGGATGGGGACTGGAACCAAATTAATGCCTGTTCTCTGAATGACTGTCCACAAATCACTGGTACAAGTCCTCCCCAAGTTTCAACAAGGTTCTGTTCCTGAAAATTGTTCATAACCCAAACACTTCACAAGTCAAAAATGCAGCCTCCTGGCACAACACTTAAACGAAAACCCTAAGCCAAGCAAGGGAAATGTCTAGTTAAAGCAGGGCATTGAACTCAACCATTCAGATATTTCCATAAACCATGTCCCCATATGAGAGAAGGTGCCTGCAACCCCACAGTAGCCAGCAAATACGTAGCACAAGAGATTCTCCAGAAGCTGGAAATCTTGAGCAACACACACACACACACACACACACACACACACACACACACACACACACACACACACACACACACACACACACACACACACACACACACACACACACACACATACACACACTTCTAGGGGAACACAGTGAGTCAAGCAGCGTCAACGGAGGGGAATATACAGTTGGCGTTTTGGGCCTAGACCCTTCCTCACTCCAGTCCTGATGAATGGTCTCGGCAGAAACTGTCAATTCCTTATTCCCCTTCATAGAGGCTGTTCGACTTGCTGAGGTTCCTTCAGCATTTTGTGTGTGTTGCAGTGAATCCAAGTCACCCTTTTCCCAAATGCTCACTCCTATTTATGGGCTGTACGTAATATTGGGTGCTTGTAGTCTGGGGAGGATCTATATTCTAATGTAAAATCAACACCAGATGAGAATCTCACTGTCAAAGATTAGTCAATGTCCAGTATCAGCTTCGGTGCCAATATCCATGGATGTTTTGAGTACCAAAACAACATCTGGAATGGGAAATCTAGGCCTGGTAGCAGAAGTGGCTGAGAGGCGACATGATGCATTTGTAAAAAAAAATTATGAGAGGCACAAGTAAGGTAGGCAGACATAGTCTGTTTTCCATACGATAATGGCATATAAAACTAGAGGGTATGGATTTTAAGGTGAGAAGAAGGACTTCTACAGGGGATCTAAGGGAAATATTTTTCCAAAGAGTAGTTGGTATCTGGAATGAGCTGCCAGAGAATGTGGGGGAAGCAGGAACAGTAACAACATTTAAGAAAGTTCTAAACAGGTATTTGAATGAACAGTCCGGGAGGGATATAGAAGCAAGTAGGATTAGTGTAGATAAGCATAGTGGTCAGCATAGACACAGCGGGCTGAAGGGCCTGATTCTACAGTGTATACAATATGACTGGATGGCATTACGTCACAGTACAATCCTTCACTGCCAACATTTGTGGCTCACAGGTATCATCTGATTAACTTGAGGCAAAATTTAAAAACAGGATTAGAAAGTACAATGTACCTCAGATTAAGTGCTCTTTGACAGAATCATGACTAACAACTGCAGAAGGGCAGCCTCTTTTCATGGTTCAGTTGATCATTTGTCAAAGCTGATGCATTTTGATAAAATGTGGGGATATTCAAAGACTTTGAACTCAACCACTTCCTGGCCTGACAAGTCATGCAAATAATTTGCTACATCCAAGGTTTAGCTGAAGTCAAGCTCAAATCTAATACAAATGGTAGAATTACTGGGATAGTGCTTTCAATTTATAGTTATAGGGACTATGCTCATTCTGGACTAGCTTGACTGGAATCTGAATGTTTGTAACTTTGCCATTTCTTATGTGAGCTTCTGATGGAAGATCAAAGTCAAAGAAGAGTTTATTGTTGTATGCACCAGTACATGTATGCACAGGTGCATCGAGAAACCTACTTGCAGCAACATCACAGGTGGCACATAACATCATACAATCAGCATTTTCAAGAAAAACATGAATTATATGTGCATAATTATTACAAGAAAATGCAATTAGAACAAAAAACACCCATTTCTGTGCCAGGTGGTCAACTGTTCAGATATTGCTGAACCGTAGTGATTAGGATTTGGCACGTGATTCTAGAACTGAATGGTTGAAGAGAAGCAACTGGTGATGTGGGTCTTCAGGCTTCTATACTTTCTTCCCAACGGTAGCTGCAAAAAGATGGCATGGCCTGGATGGAGGAGATCTTTCATGTTAGATGTTGCGTTCTTGAGACAGCACCACCTGTAGATACTACCAGTGGTGGGGAGCGATGTGCCTGAAATTTACTAGGCAAACTCTGCTACTTTCTGTAGCTGCTTATGTTCCTATACATTCAAATCACCATACCAGACTGTGATACTTCTAACAATACATCGTGGAAGTTTGTTGGAGGGTTCAATTACAATCCAAACTGCCTTAACCTCCGAAAAAAGTAAAGACACCAGCATGATTACATCTATATGCTGGGCCCAGGACAGGTCATCCGATATGTTAGTGCCCAGGGATTTAATGCCGCTGGCTCTCTCCAATGCCAAACTCCAGAGTAGACTGGTGCAAGTTCAACCTCCTTCCCCTTCCTGAAATCAACAGTCATCTCATTAGATTTGCTGATGTTGCGTGAGAGGTGGTTTTTGTGGCATCACTCAACCAGATTACCCGTCTCGCTCAAGTAAACTGGCTCATTGTCACCTGTGATTCATCTAACAACAGTAGTGTCACCAGTGAAAATGAGGATGGCATTGCAGCTTAGCCACACTGTCACGTAAGGCTAATTGTGGAGAGTGGAGAAGGGAGTTAAGCGCGCAGTTCTGAGGCACAGCTGTACTGATGGGCCATTGAGGAGATGGTCTGCAGTGAGGTAGTTGAGTATCTAATTGCAGATGGAGGGTCCTGAATTTTGACAGTGGGTTGAGATGAATGCTTGTGTTGAACATCAAGCTGTAGTCTATAGATAACAGCCTGACATCCAAGCTCCTGTCCAGAACAGAGTGAAGACCAGACAAAGCACATCTTCTGTGGTGGTGATTGCAACTAGATTATTGGACTGAAATGTTGGTTTTACTTTGCCGAGGTGGAATAACTAAGGCAACAATACTGGGAGGACCTTGGGAGCTGAGAAAAAATATGTGCAGGGGATTGGGGCAACCATGAGGCATGGGCTGGTTCCCGCTCTAAATTCTTGCTTGCCCTTCCACAGATGGTGTCTGACTAGCTGAATATTCCAAGTATTTTCTGTCTTTATTTCAGAGCATCAGGACACACAGTAGGATGCTTGTGGAGATGATTGCTTGAGGCCTGCTGCTTGTCAGGATGGACCATACCCATAAGGAACGTATCTCAGAGTTCCGAATGATCCACACGCCCTCTGAATGTATGTCACTGCAGTTGGTAGGATGACGCTTCCAATGCTGAAGTATATAACTTACCTTCCGATGCAGTAGTTGGGGTTGGACCTCTCCGCCTTGCTCTATCTCATGCCGAATGTGATTGAAAAAGGTCACGGGGTATTGCCGCTGGTAATGAGGGCTGAAATTCTTAAGTTCTGCTTCAGCCTTGCCTAAAAATAAAACAGGAAAATAATAGTAAATTGCACCACAGAACACAAAATCAGAGGCTTGCATGAATCATGATGGAATCTACCAGGTTAGATAATAATAATAACTTTATTTACAGTATATAGCACTTTTCGTAGAATAAGATGCATGCTCAAAGTGCTTTACATAGATTGTAAAATTAAATCAATATAGTCATAAAATATGAGACAACATTTAAAACATAAGTAAAAATGAACATTGTATAGAATAAAATGTAATCAAATATACCAAGTTATATAAATATAATCAATATCAACAGGCATTAAGTAATCCTAAAAGTAAGCCAGATTTAAGAAAAGCAGGCTTTTAGAAGAGCTTTGAAACATTCCACAGTTCTAGCCTGGTGTATCTCAGTCAGCTTAAGAGCAAAAGGCCACATTACCAGTTCTTATATGCTTGGCTCTAGGAGCACTAAGCAAATCTTATTCGCACGTGTAAGATTACGATCAGGGATGTAAGAGGATAGACATTTCAAAATATACAGAAGAGCTAGATTATTCAGAGCTTTACATACAATTAATTGATTCTAAAGGACATAGACCCAGTGTAATGATGCAAAACTGGTGAAGTGTGCTCAGATTTCATATATATAAAATTCCTAATGTATGCTCTTTATAAATTTGCAGTATTAGTAATCATTACCTGAGTACTATATACACGTATGTTACTCAGTCCTATACAGTTCAATTTTTCTATTGTCTGTATTCTGTTAGTAATTTTTTTATATATATACTCTGTATTTGTTATACATTCTTGTATACATTAATAAAAATATTGAAAAAGAAGAGCTAGATTATTCAGAGCTTTACATACAATTAATTGATTCTAAAGGACATAGACCAGTGTAATGATGCAAAACTGGTGAAGTGTGCTCAGATTTCATGGTTTTTTTTGGGTGAGGGCTCTTCAGGCTACATTTTGAACAAGCTGCAACCGATTTATATCTTTCTTAGGCAGTCCTGAGAAGTGTGCATTACAGTTGTCTAATCAGATAAAATAAAAGCATGCATCTTGAGATATTATAAGAAATCGAACTGTTGCAATGTTCAATGAGCGAATGCAGTACTTTGAAATTTAGCTCAGAATCAATAATAACATTCTTTACTTCTGGCTTGATTTGTAAGGCCACATGATCAAGTTTATTTCTAAGATTCACACTTTTTTATTTCTGCCAATAACCGAAATTTCAAAGGCAAACACAGGGAAATCTGCAGATGCTGGAAATTCAAGCAACACACACAAAATGCTGGTGGAACACAGCAGGCCAGGCAGCATCTATAAGGAGAAGCACTGTCGACATTCCAGGCCGAGACTGAAAGTTAGTTCTGACGAAGGGTCTCGGCCCGAAACGTTGACAGCGCTTCTCCCTATAGATGCTGCCTGGCCTGCTGTGTTCCACCAGCATTTTGTGTGTGTTAACCAAAATTTCAGATTTTTTCTTATTTGGGAAAAATAAAGAAGTTCGAACTCATCCATTCTGTAATGCTAGTAAGACTCTGGACCAGAGGGCTTAGAGCCTCTGGGTCATCTGGCATAATAGACAAATACAGTTGTGTCATCTGCATAGCTGTGGTAATTCACGTTCTGTTTTGAAATAATCCGACCTAATGGGAACCTGTAGAATCAGAGCAACAACGGACCAAAAATTGATCCTTGCGGCACACAAAACGCAATGTCATGGATTCTGGATGCACAATCGCCAAAGCAAAAATATATAAAATTGAAACCAGCTTAAGGTAGTACCAGAAAGACCTGCCCATTGACTAAGGTGGTTTATGAGAATGCTGTGAACTACAGTATCAAATGCAGCGCCCAATCCTATATGCTGCCTTCATTGCCATTAAGCTGTAAGCCATTAACTATGTTAAGCAACGCAGTTTCTATACTATCTAAAACCTGACTGATACCTGTCAAGAATAGAACTTTTATTCAAGTAATGACTTAATTGTCGAAAAACTCCTTTAATTAATACAAAAACATTAAATTCTTACTAATTAAGTGCCAAAGGAATCACTAATGCTCTTTGGGCTCCCAATTGCCTTGCATAATGCTGAAAATAAAGGTGTGGTGTATTTCTGACAACAAGTCAGCTCTCTCCTGCACTGTGCACTGTGAGGGCTGAGTGAGTAAGAACACAAAAGAGCGAGCGCACTTCCAGCTGGGCAAGAAGCAAAATACGCTCATTGATCCTGCTTGTTCACTCCTCAAGAAATTCAAACATTAGTCATGACAAACTGACATTAACTGTCTTTGATTAATCTAGAGCTCTCTAAACGATGCTAAAACACTATCAGCCTCAGAATTTTTCCAATAATTTGGTCACTGCCAATGTCTAATTTTTATTGATTTCCCCTAAGCAAGATGCATTAAACTAACATTTATTCACTACTTTATTTTTGCGCATTTTAGAACAGCATTGTGGATCACCCTAAGGCTACTTAGCCAATCCACGTTAAATGAAACTCTTTAGAAATAGAGTGAAAGGGACTGCTGAAAAAGGAGAAAAGCAAAAAGATTTATGAAAGCCTCATAAAGGTTATTGTTTATTGACTACAGCCCCACCTTCAACACGATAATTCTAAACTAACTCTGGATCCTGGGAGTCAATGCCTTCCTTTGTAACTGGATCCTTGATGTCTTGACCAACAGAGTGTAAGGATGGTCTGCCATTGTTATTCCAAACACTGGTGCTCCATACGTTTGTATCCTCAGTCCCCTACTCTACTCCCGCTACACTAGTGACTGCTCTAATTCCATCTACAGGTTTTGAGATACAACTGTACTGGACCAAATCACAAATAACGAAGAGTAGGAGTACAGGAAGGGGATAGTAACTTAGGGGATAGAGCTTAGTAACATGTTTTCACAACAACAACTTTTCCTTCAATGTTGCAGAAGAAAAGAGCTTGTTATTGACCTCAAAAAGGGGGAGGAGGCAGTGTTGAGAATGAGAGCTTCAAATTCCTAGGAGTGGACATGACCAATAGCTTTTACTGGCCTAAACATATTGATACAATGGTCTAGAAAGCTCACCAGCTTCTCTACTTCCTCAGGAGGCTAAAGAGATTTGGCATGTCCCTGTCGACCCTCACCAATTTCTATCAATGCATCAAAGAAATCATCCTGTCTGTGTGTAAACACAAGAAACTGCAGAGAATTGTGGACACAGGTTAACACACCACAGAAACCAGCCTCGCCTCTATGGGCTCTATCTATACTTCTTGCTGCCTCAGTAAAGCAGTCAATAGAGTTAAACCACTCACCCCCCCCCCCCCCCCGGACATTCTCCCTTCTCCCCTCTTCCACTGGGCATAAAATACAAAAGCCTGAAAGAACATACCACCAGAGTCAAGGACGGTGTCTACCCCACTGCTATGACACTATTAATGGTTTGCTAGTACGTTAAGATGGACTCTTGACCTCAGAACCTACCTCATTATGTTAGTGATCTTGATGATGTTTCAGACCCTTCCCACTTACAATGCAACACTTAACATGCTCTCTATCTCCTCAACAACTTTTGCTTCCCTGGCCCTGACTGCCTCATTTTCACTATGGATGTCCGGTCCCTATACACTACTGTCCTCCATCAAGAAGGTTATAAAGCTCTCCACTTCAGTCTCGCCCACAGAACTGACTAGTTCCCCGCCATCACCACGCTCCTCCATCTTGTGTACGTGAAACAGTCCATGTTCCAAGCTTTCCCGGGTAATGCTCCCCAACTCTTTCTGCGCTACATTGACGACTGCATTTGTGCTGCTTCATGCACCCCTGCTGTGCTCGTCAATTTCGTCAGCTTTGCCTCCAACTTCCACCCTGCCCTTAAATTCACTTGGACCATTTCTGACACATCTCACCCTTTTCTGGATCTCTCTGTCCCGACCTCTGGAAACAACATTTCGACTGACATCTTTTATAAAATGGCCGACTCCACAGCTGTCTTGACCAGACCACTTCCCACCCTATCTCCTCTAAAATTCCTGTTCCCTTTTCTCAGTTCCTTCTTCTCCACTGCATCTGTTCCCAGGATGAGTCTTTCTTTTCCAGAACATCAGAGATGGCCTCCTTCTTCAAAGAACAGGGTTTCCTTTCTTGGACCATTGATACTGCTCTCATCCGCATCCCTTTCATTTCCCAGACATCCGCTCTCACCCATCATCCTGCCATCTTAACAGGGATATCGTTCCTCTTGTCCTTACCTACCACCCCCTTGAGCCTCTGCATCCAGCATATTATTCTCTGCAATATCCACTATTTCCAGCTGGATCCTACCACAAAACAGATCTTTACCTCCCCCCCCTCCCCAACTCTCCACTTTCCACAGGGAATATTCTGTCCATGATTCCCCTGCCCATTTGTCCCTCCCCACTGATCTCTCTCCTTGTACTTAGAGCATCTCTGCAGGCAGAAGTGCCGCACCTGCCCATTCACCTCCACCCTCATCACTCATCACCACTCAGGGCTTCCAGATGAGGAAACACTTCACCTGTGAATCTGGTGGGGCTGTCTATTATAACCGGAGCTCCCGATGCGGTCTCCTCTACAGTGGTGAGACCTTTGCCCATCCACAAAAATCAGAATTTCTCAGTGGCCAACCATCTTAATTCCAATCCCCATCCCTACGTCAGTCCAAGGCCTCCTCTACTACCATGATGAGGCCACTCTCAGGTTGGAGGAGCAACACCTCATATTCCATCTGGTAGCTTCCAACCTGATGGCATGAACATTGATTTCACTAATTTCCAGTCATTTTTCTACCCTTCCCCTCCCCTCTTAGCTCCCCTCTACTCACCTGCTTATCACCTTCCTTGGAGCCTCTCCTCCTTCTCTTTCTCCCATGGTCCACTCTCCTCTCCTATCAGATTCCTTCTTTCCCAGTACTTTACCTTTTCCACCTATCACCTCCCAGCTTCTCGCTTAATCCCCTCCCCCACCCACCTAACTTCACTTATCACCTTTGACCTGTACCCCTTCCCTTCCCCCACCTTCTTATTCTAGCTTTTCCCCCTCCCCATCCTTTCCAGTCCTGATGAAGGGTGTTGGCCTGCAATGTCGACTGCTTATTTATCCTCATAGATGCTGCCTGATCTGCTGAGTTCCTCCATCATTTTCAAGTTCAAGTTTGATTATCATTTAACCATATATGAATGCAGCCAAATAAAACAACATTCCTCCAAGGCTAAGGTGCAAAACATAGTGCCAACTGTCCTACACAGCACAAGGTACATATAATATTGCATTAAACCTACAGTCACACACAAATAAAAAAAACTATATATATATATATATATATATAGTTCAAGAGCCTGAGTGACATGCCCTGTAAATTGAAGGTGCATCAGTATTATTGGCAAGACCTAGCAGTTGTCAGCAGTCTGCAGATGAACATATGCACACATGCATGCAGTCCAGAGCAAACACTGGAGAGCAGCACCGACAGGGGGGTGGGGCCAGCCCCCAACCCAGCATGGACACCTCGCGACACCACCTCTGGCATCTCCTCTCTTAGACTGCCGCAATAGGCAAGCTCAGAGCTTGAGGCCTAATCCTTGCTGCAACCAGGGCCACACTGCTCCGCCGCTGCCTGTCTCACCAATAAATAAGGGAAACAGACTTGTGGTACTCTACATGACTAATGCGCAATCACAAGAGGAACATCCAAGACAACTGTTAGACTGCACACCGCCTTCGTGCACCAACTCCAATGCCTTCCCGTAGCAGGCAGCAACACGGTCTACACAGTGTCCAGCTCCTCCACCAATGACCAGCTTACTGATGGGGTAGACCTGCTGTACTTGCAGATCTTAATGTCCAGCATGCCTTGCGATCGTTAAAAAAAGCATTAAAAAAAGACAAAAACTCCTTTTGTTGACCTGAGAGAGGCTGTTGCGTCTAGACGTGCCGCCATTTTACATTTTGCATGTATTGCTCTGGATTTCCAGCATCTGCAGAATTTTGTGTTCATGATCTTGCACCTTGTTGCTTACATACACCGCAGTTACTCTGTAGGCTTTACACTTTATTGTACACACCTCAATGCACTGCGTAAAGAACTGATCTGTAAGAACAGTTTGCAAGATTAGCTTTTTACTGCGTCTCAATTCCAATTCTAATGAAGTTCTGAGTTTCACACAGCAGTGGTGTGTGGGTTTTCATGCCCCGTCACAGAACATAAGTTTCAGGACCGTGCATGCTGTTGCCAGTCTTGCATCTGCTTGTGTTTGGCATTGAAGATGGGATCTCTGCTTCCAGCTCTTCCTGCAGCAGGAGACCATTGCTGCCCCGATGGAAAGGATGAGGAAGAAAACTCCCAACAGATCGGGGGGGGGGGGGAGGGAGGTGGTCGAGGAACAGCAGCTGTCAGAGGCGCCTTTCCTCACTTTTATTCACTGGAATTTAGAAGATTGAGGGGGGGATCTTATTGAAACATATAAAATTCTAAAGGGATTGGACAGGCTAGATGCAGGAAGATTGTTTCCGATGTTGGGGAAGTCCAGAACGAGGAGTCGCAGTTTAAGGATAAAGGGGAAGCCCTTTAGGACCGAGATGAGGAAAAACTTCTTCACACAGAGAGTGGTGAATCTGTGGAATTCTCTGCCACAGGAAACAGTTGAGGCCGGTTCATTGGCTATATTTAAGAGGAAGTTAGATATGGCCCTTGGGCTAAAGGGATCAGGGGGTATGGAGAGAAAGCAGGTACAAGGTTCTGAGTTGGATGATCATACTGAATGGCGGTGCAGGCTCGAAGGGCCGAATGGCCTACTCCTGCACCTATTTTCTATTTTCTATGCTTTCTTTGTGTATGGCCCACAGAGATCCATCAGGCAAAGAGCCCCTGTGAAGACATGAGTTCAGTCCCTCAATGCCTGTGCTTTGGGGAAGACCACAAGGCAGGCAGATGTGCCTGGCATTCTGCCAGCTCCTGCAGGCTGAAGCCTTCCCTCCATGATGTAGCTTGCTGCTCTGATTCGGCTGTGAGCAGCAAACTGCGAGATGCTGCAGAGATCCACAGCAGCAGCCTCGAATTTAACATGAATTTAGGAAGCAACCCACACAAAACGCTGGAGGAACTCAGCAGGCCAGGCAGCATCTATGGAAAAGAGTAAACTGTCAATGTTTCAAGCTGAGTCCCTTCAACAGCATTGGAAAAAAAAGATGAAAAGTCAAGTAAGAAGGTGAGGGGAGGGGATGAATAAGTACAAGGTGGTAGGTGATAGGTGAAAACAGGAGAGGTGGAGGGGGTGACGCAAGGAGCTGGGAAGTTGATTGGTAAAAGAGATAAAGGGCTGGAGAAGGGGGAATCTGATAGGAGAGAGTAGAATGACATGGAAGAACGAGAAGGGAAAGCAGAACCAGAGGGAAGTGATGAGCTGGTAAGGAGATAAGGTGAGTGAGGGAAACAGGAATGGGGAATGATGAAGTAAGTGTGTGTGTGTGTGTGTGTGTGTGTGTGTGTGTGTGTGTGTGTGTGTGTGTGTGTGTGTGTGTGTGTGTGTGTGTGTGTGTGTGTGTGTGTGTGTGTGTGTGTGTGTGTGTGTGTGTGTGTGTGTGTGTGTGTGTGTGTGACGATTACCAGAAGTTTGAAAAATCAATGTTCATACCATCAGGTTGGAGGCTTCCCAAATGGAATGTAAGATGTCGCTCCTCCAGCCTGAGTGTGGCTTCATTGCAGCAGAAGAGGGCCATGGATTGGATTTAGGCTTCCTAAGTACAACTAGTACAACTGGGACCCTGATCTCTATAGACAGAGCAGTCAAACCACACATGAAATAAAACAAAAACACTGAAAATGCTCAACAGATCAGGCAGCATCAATGGAGAGAAATTGCATTTCTTTGTTTTGTTTTAAATTTCAGATTCCCAGCACCTGCAGTTCTTTAAAATTTTTAAACCACACAAGATTATGTTTGATGTCTATGGAAGGGACAGATTTCACTGAGGGGAAAAAATACAGTTTGACTTTAGCCCTGTAACCAGCAAGGGAAAACAGGGTTAGTAAAACGGAATGATTTTTCAAGAAAGCAAGAACTGCATTTTCAGTCCAGTGAGGTTAAAAATTACTCTGGGGGTGAACTTTGAGTGTAGCACCATTGCTGAGCTCATTTCAAGGAACTTTACTCTGGAGTAAAAATGATGAGACAATGAAAAATTCCACCATAAAATCAGGACTCAAGTTTCCCAATGAGCACCAACATTCCTAGAGAAACAGGCACAAAATCACTGCACTCTGGGTTAAGCCTTAATCCCTACGCACCGCAAATGCTTTCTCGGAGTTGGCAAAAGGAATTTCCAGGCAATTATATTTAAGAGTGATTTCATTCAAGCTGTTGCCTATAGTGGCTCGAGCTCAGCTTTTAAAGAAAATTAATAATCAAGCCCTCAAGAGATGGTTTTGTAATCGGGACCTGCATTAGGGAAAATAATTACTTGCTGTTGGTGGTACAGGATTAATTTGGCCTGTCTTCATGTAGTTCCCCAAGGACCATGGTCCACAGCAACAAAATAGTCCTTAGGTCAGCATTTTGCATTTGGAATCCTGCAGACAGATGCTGTGGATAATGAGTATTCCATACATCTGCAGAAATAAGTCTGGCAAATTCATTTTCATAATCTTCAAGCTCCACCTTCATCCTCATGTGTAATGTTTTTATAATTTTGAAGGCAAGGCAATAGGGTTGAGGTCATGTTTATTAAACCATTTGTCAGTATAGGGAGCTGAAGTTTTGTGATCATTTCACTGGATGCGGCCTGTGCGGGAAAATGCCCAGGAAATCCTTGCTTCTGCAAAACTCATTACTGAGCGCCTTTGTCTGTCTGCCTTCCCTTCACTCTCTCATTGCCCTAATCTGAGTTCCAGAGTTCATTCAATCATTAGCAATTCCAGTGGTGAGTTGTTGTGGGTTGTGCTGTTGAAGAGGGGAATCGAGATTTCTCCATATGCAATTCAATCGCTTGCCAACATAAACTGTCAGACAGCTGATCATTCATCATCCCTGCCTTTCCCACGCTCACTTCGCCAAGTCACCTCTTGTCCATTCCACTCAGTTGGATTTTCCCCATCTTCACTGTCCCACAGCAACATATACACAGATGTACACCTGCATCTCCACAGACAAATAAATAGATCATTTTTAATGGACTTGTCCTAAGTGATTAGTGGTGAATTCATAGCGGAGAAAATCCAGCATTTCCCCTGAAACTTGTGGCCACATATTTGAATGTTGAGACCAGAGTCCTGTCAACACAGGCAAGTTGCTGATAAGATTTCTTCAGGTGCTGGGGAGGGTCAGAGGTCAGAAAGAGGACAATTATAACTGTATACTCTTCTCTGATGCAGGCCTACTGATGGAAGCAGCTGTGGACAAGAAGATCCAACAAGAAGCACAAAACTTGTATATATATATTAAAGGTTAAGGTGGAATACCACTTCCCAAAAGTGGTTACTAAATAACTTTTACCCCTGAGCCATGTGTAGATGGAGGGGAGGCCAGCTTGCTCAGAAATGAACATGAATTTCACATTTTATTCTGTGGAGTGCCCAAAACAACATCCAAAGAGCGAACGTCACTATCAATCTGGCTCACATGGGTTAAATCTGAAACTATAAACCAAGACTGAACTGATAGTGCTAGCAGCTGAGAATTGCCTGGAGAAGCACCCAGTCCAGCTAAAAGCTGGCACTTAAACAAATATTTTTCAGTCAGAAAATTATAAACTTCCCTAACTGCTCCAAGGGAAGACTCACATAACACAATCAATAGCACCAAGTTGTTGTCAATATTTTAAACTTCATGGTGAAAAACACTATGCTCCTAATTTTACAAGGTTAAAATAGTTTTGATATCTTACATAGTTACCCAGCAGGTTGTTTTTAAACATTCTGGAAGAGAGGAGCACCTGTGCACATACGGAAGTAGACCTCCTCCCTTCACCTAAAGGTAAATTTACAAACCAAAGGAAGGTGGAATTACTGACACTGTCCAAACTGTTTACATTTACAATCACCACTCTCAGTGTTCTCCTTTTGAATCTGGGCGACGAATACAGTATGAGTCCTTGTTGTACATCAATTTCCAGAATTAACGTCATAAACTTACAGAATATGTAGATGCAGTGTCTCCTCCCTAACAACATCAACTCTGAGCATCACCCAGTATCAAAGTATGAACTGAAGCAATATGAACAATAGTACTAAAACAGACAATTAATATTGCACGGTGACAAAAACTATGTTTCTCATTACACAATTAACTCGCTTGCTATCCCCAACTCCTTCATTCTAGCAAAGGTGCAGTATTTGCCCCTCACCTCCTCTCTCGCCACCACCCAGGGACTTTAACAGCTGTTTCAGGAGAGGTACAGATTTACACGCACCTCTTCCAGCCTGGTCTTTGGTGCTGTCAATGTGGCCTCCGTCAGCAAAACCAAGCGTAGACTAGACAACTGTTTTCAGAGCACCTGCATTCCCTCTGCAAAAGCCATCTGATTGCACGTCCTTTCAATTCCACTTTACATTCCCACATTGACCTGTCCATCCCTGGACCTCTTCACTGCCATGGTGATGCGAAATGCAAACTTAAAAACAACTTATGTTCTGCTTGTGTACCCTAGAGCCAATGTTACAGATGTCAAATTTTCTAATTTCTGGTAATTCACCAGATCACCCAGGTTCACTCACCCTATGTTCATCTTTTCTATCCCTCCTCCTCCTCCCCCATTAGCAAGACTCATTATCTTTCCCAACTTGGTATCATCTGCCCATCATTCACATAACTATCTGCTTGGGTTTCTTCTCCCTTAGTTCACCTTTTCCATCTCTTCCTCTCCAAAGTGGAAAACATTGAATAGAATAAGGCAAACACGAGGAAATCTGCAGATACTGGAAATTCAAGTAACACACACAAAATGCTGGTGGAACACAGCAGGCCAGGCAGCATCTATAGGGAGAAGCACAGTCGACGTTTTGGGCCGAGACCCTTCGTCAGGACTAACTGAAAGGAAAGATAGTAAGAGATTTGAAAGTGAGGGGGAGGGGAAAATGCGAAATGATAGGAAAAGATCGGAGGGAGTGGAGTGAAGCTGAGAGCCAGACAGGTGATTGGCAAAAGGGATACAGAGCTAGAGAAAGGAAAGGATTATGGGATGGGAGGCCTAGGGAGAAAGAAAGGGGGAGGTGTGCATCAGAGGGAGATGGAGAACAGGCAGAGTGATGGGCAGAGAGAGAAAAAAAACTAAATATGTCAGGGATGGGGTAAGAAGGGGAGGAGGGGCATTAACGGAAGTTAGAGAAGTCAATGTTCATGCCATCAGGTTGGAGGCTACCCAGCCGATATTTAAAGTGTTGTTCCTCCAACCTGAGTGTGGCTTCATCTTGACAGTAGAGGAGGCCATGGATAGACATATTAGAATGGGAATGGGATGTGGAATTAAAATGTGTGGCCACTGGGAGATCCTGCTTTCTCTGGCGGACCGAGTGTAGGTGTTCAGCAAAATGGTCTCCCAGTCTGCGTCGGGTCTCACCAATATATAAAAGACCACACCGGGAGCACCGGACGCAGTATACCACACCAGCCGACTCACAGGTAAAGTGTCGCCTCACCTGGAAGGACTGTCTGGGGCCCTGAATGGTGGTGAAGGAGGAAGTGTAAGGGCAGGTGTAGCACTTGTTCCACTTACAAGGATAAGTGCCAGGAGGGAGATCGGTGGGAAGGGATAGGGGGGATGAATGGACAAGGGAGTCATGTAGGGAGCGATCCCTGTGGAAAGCAGAAAGGGGGGGAGGGAAAGATGTGCTTGGTAGTGGGATCCCGTTGGAATTCCACGTCCCATTCCCATTCTGATATGTCTATCCATGGCCTCCTCTACTGTCAAGATGAAGCCACACTCAGGTTGGAGGAACAACACCTTATATACCGGCTGGGTAGCCTCCAACCTGATGGCATGATCATTGACTTCTCTAACTTCTGTTAATGCCCCTCCCCTTCTTACCCCATCCCTGATATATTTAGTTTTTTTCTTTCTCTGCCCATCACTCTGCCTGTTCTCCATCTCCCTCTGGTGCTCCCCTCCCCCTTTCTCTCTCCCTAGGCCTCCCGTCCCATGATCCTTTCCCTTCTCTAGCTCTGTATCCCTTTTGCCAATCACCTGTCTGGCTCTCAGCTTCACCCCACCCCTCCGATCTTCTCCTATCATTTCGCATTTTCCCCTCCCCCTCACTTTCAAATCTCTTACTATCTTTCCTTTCAGTTAGTCCTGACGAAGGGTCTCGGCCCAAAACGTCGACTGTGCTTCTCCCTATAGATGCTGCCTGGCCTGCTGTGTTCCACCAGCATTTTGTGTGTGTTGCTTGAATAGAATAAGGCATAGGATAGAAAACATCATCTTCTAATTACACATCATCCCTCCCTCCTGGCCTCACATCTCTCCTTCTCACATGGTTACATTTGCGGGAACCTCTCCTCCCCATTATCGATTTCCATCCGTCACTGACCAGCCTCTGCTTAACACTTGCCCTGCCCTTCCTATATCTGCTTATCATTCTCCCAGACCTATCCCGTACCACTTATTAGCTAACAGTCTCTGTCTCACCACTCCTCATTTCTATTTATTGACCATCTGCCCTCTACACTCTCTGTCCTGGCTGCAACCTTAAACATCAACCATCGCTTTGCCTCCACAGAGGCTACCTGACCTGCTGAGTTCTTCCAGCAGTCTATGTTATGCTTCATTTTCCAGTTTTGAGTTACATAGTATATCAGGGGATTTCTCTTGTAATTTTCATTCTTGTCCAAGTCCCAGTAGAAATTATGCATAGGCTGGTATTAGAATGAATGCACGTACAGCTATGAATAAAAGTTCAAGAGTGGAGATGGCTGGCTGGCTATCTCCAGCCTTGACAATAAGGCTCCAGCAGATGGAACATACCCCAGTCATCAGCAAAGAAATATTAGCTCCTCCGCCATTCACTCCAGACTGGGTTCTTGCAGAAGATGCACTAGGAGTGTGGGGGAATGTGCCATCAGTGGACCTCAAGGTGACATCACTCAGGATGCAATGCAAGAAGGTGTTAATGAGTGGGTTGCAGTCTCACGTACACACTGCTGCTGCTATGGTGAAATAGTATCTAAGACTGAAGTGTATTGGTGCAGTGGGAGATGTACGAGTGTGGTAGGGAGCATGGTGATTATCTGTGCGTGATAATGTAGAATGTTCTTTTTCTGCATAAATCTGACCTAAAATGTGATCAGATCTTCTCGTGTCCTAAAACTAGATAAAGATAACACAATTAAATAAATTACACAAAAACATTATACTGTACTTGTTAATTTATATATTGAGAAAAACTATCCAATATCACATGTATTTATTGGAAAAAGTATGAGAACCTCTGGGGTAAGTCCTTCAACAAAAGCTATTTGTAGCCATGTGTTCCAATCAATGAGATGAGATTGGAGGTGTGGGTTGTAGAGGTGCCCTGCCCTATAAAAAAGATATACAAGGTCAGGTTACTGACAGAGTTGGCTCTTTTCAAGAAAGGTATCTTCATGTGCACCATGCCTTGATCAAAACAAAGTTCAGAGGACCCTAGAAGAAGAGTTGTAGAGATGCATGGAGCTGGAAAAGGCCACAAAAGCACTTCAAAAGACCTGAGTGTTCATCAGTCCACAGTAACAGAAGTTGTCTATAAATGGAAGAAACTCAGTACTGTTGCTACTCTCCCTAGGAATGGGCATCCTGCAAAGATCACACCAAGACCACAATGTACAATGCTGAAGGAGGTGAAAAAAATCCCAAGGGTAACAGCAAAAGACGTGCAGAAATCTCTCAAACTTGCTAAAGTCTCTGTTCACGTGTCCACTATAAGAAAAACACAGAACAAGAATGGTGTTCATGGAAGATCACCATGGAGGCACCCACTGCTCTCCAAAACAAAAACATGGCTGCAAGTCTCAAGTTTCAAAGAACACCTGGATGTTCCACAATGCTTTTGGGACAATATTCTATGGACAGATGAGATAAAAGTTGAACTTCATGGCAGAAATGCAAATTGCTATAATTGGAAAAAAAGTGTTTTTTTGTGTTACTTATTTGGTTGTCTTTATCTAGACACCAACAGAAAAACCTCATTCTAACTGTGAAGCACAGTGGAAGGAGCATCGTGGTTTGATGCTGCTGAGCTGCCTCAGGGCCTGGACAGCTTGCAATCGTCGAGGGAAGAATGAATTCAAAATTATATCAAGACATTTTACAGGAGAATGTCAGCGAAGCAGTCCATCACCTGAAGCTTAATAGAAGTTGGATAATGCAACAAGACAAAGATCCGAAAGACAAGAGTAAATCAACCACAAAATGGTTTAAAAAGAAGAAAATTCATGTTTTGGAACGGTTGAGTCAAAGTCCTGACCTTAATCCTATAGAAATGTTGTGGAAGGACCTGAAGCAAACAGTTCATACAACGAAACCTACCACTATCTGAGAGCAGAAGCAGTTTTGTAAGAAGGAATGGCCTAAAGTTCCTCCAAGCCAATGATCAACAGTTACCTGAACATTCGGATGAAGTTATTGCTGTGCAAGGGGGTCACACCAGCTGGTTCACATACATTTTTTCAACAAATACATGTAATTTTGGATCTTCTTTCTCAATAAATAAATGAACAAGTATAATTTTGTTGTGTTATTTATTTAATTAGGGTCTTTTCATCTAGTTTTAGGACTTAAGTGAAGATCTGATCACAGTTTAGGTCATATTTATGCAGAAATAGAGACATTTCTACAGGGTTCATGAACTTCCTAGCACCACTATGCAATCATCCAGGTTCATATGCTGCCTGAAAGCCCCAAAAGCCATAGTTTTCCTGCTTGTTCTAGTTTCCATTTTCCTCTCTTTGCAATTTAAGTTACAAATAAGGTCTCTTCAGGTGTTGTATAGGATACAAGGTCAAAAAGAGGCCATTGATCTCTATAACGTTTCCTTGACCTGGTGTAGAGAAGATGATCTAACAACAAAACTGAATTTAAAAAGCACACTTAATGTAGAATACAGCTCTGAAGAGCAGTTATTCAACAGTCTTTGACACCAAGTCATTTATAGCTGTTAGGACTGGTTTAGTATGAAGGCATCACATGATGCGCACCTTTCTCAGCAGGAAGACATGAAAGAGTTGAAATAAAATGTACTCAGTACCATATTACACCATGGCAAAGCCTGTGAGCCTTGCAAACTCTGGAGTTTATACTGCCTGCCCTGCCTGACATGCTGAGTTCCTACAGTACTTTGTGTGTGTGTGTTGCTCTGGGTTATCAACATCTGCAGAATCTCTTCTGTTTATAAAATAACCTTGTTCTTGTTTTCCATTTATAGACCATCAGTGGCTTAGTCCACAATGCACTGCAAGTGCAAGATTTTGCTTTTATCTCTGATACCAACCTAGAAGTTCACACATTTGATTACCCTTGCATCTTCAGGAAGTGACTCCTTGCCTTGTACTGAGGCTGTGACTGGTAATTCTCACAACGGACAACTTTAATTACCAGCATCTTCGGTGCCACATAAGATGTCTTAAACAACATCATTTTTTTGATGTTACTCTCTTTTTACTTGGCTCAAACATTCTTTTATCAGTCATTACTGGAGAGCTCTGCAGCAATCTGATAATAAAGACTGTATTTCCGTTCCAATCTGCGTGGTCAACATCACGTGACAAGATGCACCATAACCTCTACAGGTCAATACCGTGATTTGGCAGATTTGGTTCAGGGTTAAAGTAGTGAGCCCTCTTGAGAGAGTTGGGTATATAATCTTGGTTAACATATCTGCCTACGCAGAGGGAAGGCTGTGCTGTAAAAGTGACCTTTCTCAGATGAGATTTCCAACAGTTTAGCCCACCCTGGATAAATCTACATATCACAAATTTATTGTCTTTAAACCAAATACATATGTAACCATCAAATGAAACAATATTCCTGCGGACCAAGGTGCACAACACAGTACAGATAACTCACACACAACTCCAAGGTAATATTATCACAAATAAAATAACAAATAATAAGGTAAGATGCACTGAAATATTCCTGTGGCGTTCTGTTCCCCAGTGTCCTGGATGAAAACGCAGACCATCTGGTCACTTATGTTGTTTGTGGCACCACATTTTTCTAAATCAAAAAGAGGATTGTGTTTAAATAGAATACTTCACTGCCTTTATAAATCTTTTGTAATGCCATGAGGACATAAACAGAGCTTCACAAATGGCAAACCAAAAGAACTGCACATTCTGGAAATCTGAAACAAAAAAATACTGGAAATACTCAACAGGTCAGGTAGTACCTGTAGAATGGGCAACGCATTTAATGTTCCAGGTCAAAGAGCTGTTGTTTATCTGATTTTTGTTTTTAACTTGATAATTGCAGATCATTATCTTACACATGTATAAAACTAAATGCCACACTGATGCATCAGTCTAGATTACGTTTCTGGGCTTGCACTGTGCATTCTACTTTGCCTTGGGGACACTGACTGAAGGAGGGAAGCTGATCGAATTAGAGCCATTCCCGACCTTTGAATGCCAGTCTTGGTAAGTGGTTACACTGGATTTGTCGCCTGGCCATTTGTCAATCATTCATCTGTCTGCTTCATTGTTGTGTGCTAACAATAGATCTAATTACTCGTTTCGTACTTGAGTGAACATATCGTTTGCTGGGCATTATGTTGAAGAACATATGCCTTGTTAGCCATCTATTTATTCAAATTCCCCTGCTACAGATCCATAGCAATAAACAGTGTAAACAACACAGAAAGTCTGCCTCTGGAACCCTGAATATTATTATGTTCATTCAAGTGTTACGTACATGATTTACATTTCACCCGCACGTGAGCCTGGAGTGTGTGAGTGGAAATATTCTAAAAGTGTTCAACAAAGAGGTACATAATCTACTTTAACATTGCCTTTAAGACCTAAATGGTGCACTTGAAAAAAGGATCAATATCTCACGTCTCATTACAACCTACCCTCAAAACGTTCAGTTGACTCTGGGGAACATTCACAAAGGTGAGATGTTCTGAAATGATGATTATAGTTAATTTATTTAGAACAGTACAACACAATACAGGCCTTTCAACCAATGATGTTGTGCCAACCATTTAACCTATTCTAAGATCAAATTAACCCTTCCCTGCCACATAGCCGTCCATTTGTCTTTCATCCATGTTCCTATCTAAGAATTTTAAAAATGTCACTAATGTAGCTAACTCTGCCACTACGTCAGCCCATTCCACACATCTACCACTACCTCTGACATCTCTGTATACTTTTCTGCAATCAGCTTAAAAGTATGTCCTCTGGTATTATCCATTGTCGCACTGGGGTAAAGGTGCTGACTGTCCACTTCATCTATGTCTTTTATCATCTTATATACCTCTAGCAAGTTGCCTCTCATCCTCCTCTGCTCCAAAGAGAAAAGCCCTAGCTTGTTCAACATATCCTCATAAGACATGCTCTCTAATCCCGGCAGCATCCTCTGCACCCCCATATCTTTCCTCAATGAGGTGATCAGAACTGAACACAATACGTACTCTAAGCAACACACACCAAATGCTGGAGGAACTCAGCAGGCCAGGCAGCATCCCTACTCTTTTACTCTTTTCCCTTGATGCTGAGTTCCTCCAGCATTTTGTGTGTATTGCTTTGGATTTTCAGCATCTGCAGATTTTCTCGTGTTGGTGACAATACTCCAAGTGTGGTCTAACCCAGAGCTTTATAGAGCTGTAACATTACCTTGTAGCTCTTGAACTCAATTCCTCGATTAATTAAGGCCAGCACACCATACACCTGCTTAGCCACCATATCAAACTGCACGAGAACTTTGAAGGATCTATATGCTTGAATCCTGAGGCCCCTCAGTTCCTCCATGCTATCAAGAATCCTGCCGTTAGACTTGTACCCTGCCCTCACAATTGACCTTCCAAAGTGTATCACTTCACACTTTCTGTCTCAAAGAATCCTTTCCAATAGTTTGCCCACAGCTGATGTAAGATTCACTAGTCTATAATTCCCAGGATCATCCATAACTACCTTTCTTTCAGTATGGCAAAGACACAAAATGCTGGAGGAACTCAGTACCTTAGGCAGCATCTTGAGAGAGGAATAAACAATCGGCATTTCGAGCTGAGACCTTTCATCAGGACTGGAAAGGAAGGGGGAAGAAACCAGAATAAGAAGGTGGGGTGGGGGAGGAGATAGAGTACAAGCCAGCAGGTGAAACCAGCTAAGGGAGAAAGTGGGAGGGGCAGTGGTAGGTGAGGTGATAGGTGGAAGAGGGAAAGGGCTGAAGAAGAAGGAACATATAGGCGAGGACAGTGGACCCTGGGAGAAAGGGAAGGAAGGGGGCACCAGAGGGAGGTGATGGGCAAGTGAGGAGAAGGGAAGGGGTAAGAGGGGAGTCAGAATGGGAAACAAAAAAAGAGGGGTAGAACTTAGCAGAGGTTGGAGAAATCAATTGTGAGAAAGGGTTCTACGATAATAAAAACAAATGATATTTGGACTCTCTTGATCATAAATATATTTTGCACAATGTCTGCAGTTAGTGACACTTACACATAACACATTCAGAAATTGAGTGTTGTTACACAGAGTGACAACCCGTTTTATCCAATTATTCATGTCTGCGGAGGAGCTCGTAGTCTGAAGACGTTTAATGACAAAGGTGGGTGTACTCTTCTTATCTCACACTATCGCCAACTTTTAAGATCTCTGAATTTTACAAGCAGAAAGTCTGCTACATCACCCAGAGGTGCACAACAATGCATCATACTTTATTTGCATTTGTATTGCATCATTTATTTAATTATGGGTTGTGACACACCCGAAGAAAGAACTGCAGTTTCCATTGTGTACTGATGCTTTTTGAAAGTAATCATTCCTTACTGCCTCATCCTTTATTTCCAGGGTGGTTTTAGATACCACCACACTGCAGCATGGGCTTCAATGCCATTAAAAGAGAACAAACCCTTCAGTTTGAGGGATGGGCAATAAAAGAACAGACAATTTGGGACAGAGAACAAGAGAAACACTTTGACAAAGGAAGTTGGAAAGTTGTGGAAAGTGGCATTGCAGTCACTGGTTGTAAACAGAAAGCATTCTGCTGGAGATGCTGAACGACTGGGTGGACAGGTAGCAGGCGTGTAAATGAGGCAAGCCAAGCAGACAGCTAATCACAAACACAAGAGATTCTCACAAAATGCTGCAGGAACTTAACAAGTTCCTGGGTCAGGCAGCACCCATGAAGGGGAATAAAGAGCTGGCATTTCAGGCTGAGACCCTCCACCCTGAGGGATTTTTGCAAAAGGGAGGAAGGGGCATGGAAAATATTCACAGCAGGAGATAAATCCAGCCAGGGTGTCCAGAAACCTTTTCTCCTCCTCAAAGCTCAGCATGAGTGAGGCTTTGCATATCTGTGCATCAGTGAGGATGTTCTCACCAAAGTATGCTGCATCTACAACTGCATTCTCAGAGCAGATCCTTTCCAAGAGCAGAAGGCTGTGGTCGCAGATGGTGGGAAAGATGGCTGGTGAAGAGAGTGATGCTGCACGCATCCCTGTCTCCGTTAACCCTGAGGTGGCCAACACTATTGCTCATGGGAACGCTGTGCACTCAGCTTTAGATCATGCAGTCTGAGCAATGTTAAAGAGTTTAGTCAGCACTGCTCCCAGTGTGGAACATCTGGATGGCAGGGGTATGGTCCGAGTGCAGGTTCTGGGACTATATGTTCAAATGGTTTGGCACAGACTAGATGGGCCAAAGGGCCTGTTTCGGTGCTGTACTTTTCTATGTGTCTATCCACATTAGATTAATTCTGCATCTGAGCAAGGACTGCTTTGCCAGTGGCTGCATAGGTGGGCCATTAAATAAACATCCAGCTCTTCCCACTCTGTAGTGGGAGATATTTTGCAACATCTCATCCACTGCTACCAGTGCTGCACAAGCAGTTTCCTGCATGTATTATTTCTGTTTCCAAACAAATTTCTCTGCACCAAGGGGATAGATGAAGAGCGAGCAATGGATTTTGTCTCCATGGACTTTAGCAAAACCTTTGACAAGATCCCACGTGGCAGGCTGACCTGGAGGGTTAGTTTGCCTGGGACTCAGGGGGAGCTACCAAGGTGGATTGAGAACTGGTTTGGCGAAAGGAAGCAGAGGGTGACTGGAGGCCTGTGACTAGTGTGGTGCTCCACAGCTCAGTGCTGGGATCTCCGTTATTCATTATTTATGGAAATGACTTGACCATGAATGTGTATGCCATGATAGCAAGTTGGGGGTCTTGTTGATAGAAAAGCAGGTTACAATGAAATGGATTTCAACTTAGATAAATGGAGGTGATGTAGTTTTAACCAAGGTGGGTGGATGTTAAATGAAAATAGAGCACTGACGAGTGTTGTGAAACAGAGAGACTTGGGAGTACAAGTGAATGTCTTATTGAAAGTGGCCCGATAGGGCAGTGGAAAAGGTGTTTAGCATTCTCTGCTTTATTACTCAGGACTTTGGGTTTAAAAGCAGAGATATTATTCTGCAGCAATCAACATCATTGGCGAGGCCACACTGGGAGTATTGTGTACAGTTTTGGTCACTTGCTTTGGACTCGAGTGCCACAGTTATAGGAAGAGGTTGGCCATGCTGGATTTTTATTGCCTGGAGTGCAGGAGAATGAGGGGTGACTTCATAAAAGGGGTATGGATCAGATGGATGGGTATAGCCTATTCCCCAGGGCTGCTGCATCCAGATCTACAAGACAAGAGGAGAAAGAATTAAATGAGACCTGACAAGTAACTTCATTACACAGGAAGTATTGAATACTTCGAGGAGACGGATGTTGATAGTTATTTCTTGCTTTTTGAAAAGGTGGCCGTGAATCAGAAGTGGCCGAAAGCACAGTGGGTGGCGTTGTTACAAAGTGTGTTAAGAGGGAAGGCACAGCGGGCATATGCGGCATTGCCCACGGAAGGGGAAGAGAATTATGACCAAGTAAAGGCGGCCATTCTCCAGGGTTACGAGCTAGTACCTGAAGCATATAGACAAAGGTTCAGAAATTTACGGAAAGGGTGGAATCAGACGTATACCGAGTTTGCCCATGAGAAGGGGGTGCTCTTGGACCGTTAGTGCACCACAGAAACTGTGGGCGAGGATCATGGGCGTCTCAGGGAGTTATTTTTGATTGAGGAATTTAAAGGTTGTGTTCCGGAGGAGATCCGGATGTATTTGAATGAGAAGCCGAATAAGTCCATCTCAGAAATTGCTAGGTTCGCAGATGAATATGCCCTAACCCACAAGACAAAGTTTTCCTCGAATAAAAGTACTCCAAGAGACCGTGGGAACGATTGAGAAAGTCTGCCAGCTGAGGCAGGGGTCCCGCCGGGAGCTAGTGGTAAGGTTGAGGGGGAAAGGCTAGGCGGCCAGAGATTTCCGGGCTTGACCTGTTTTAATTGAGGGAAGAGCGGGCATGTTGCGTCTTGGTGCTTTGCTCTGAGAAAGGAACCAGAAAAAGGGAAAGCAGCGGTCCCTATCGGGTGTGCAGTGGTAATCAGAAAATCGACAAGAGAGTCCCAGGTAGGCAGAGTGCGAGAAGGATCTGAGATTTGTCTGTCACACGGAACCGTGTCTTTGAGGTAGGGGGACCCGCCAATTCCCGTACGGATTTGGAGAGACACGGGGGCGGAGCTATCATTGATTAGCAGTAAAGTGTTAAAGTTCGGACCTCAGACAGGAGAGGTAGCCCTGAGAGGCATAGGAAAATGGATAGAAATGGTGTCCTTACATAAGGTCATTATGGATTGTGAGCTGGTGTATGGATTAGTTGAGATAGGGGTGCCATCAGAATTCCCGAGAACTGACGTGGACGTCCTTCTTGGGAACGATTTCTTGGGTAAGGTTTGGTCAGCCATGACGATGACCCGCTGACCGGTGCGTGTTGAGGCCCCGCCCCTAGCATCCAAGAGCTATCCCGCATGCGCGGTCACTCGCAGCCTGTCGAGAGCGGCAGCTGAGACCGAGAGCAGTTTAAATCTAGCCAGTTTTGATTTGGCCTAGACGTCTTTACTGACCCTGTGCCACGAGGGTTTAGAGGGTGGTAAAACGAGGAGTAGTAAAGTGAAAGGGGGTAAGGGAGAGGAGATAGATCTTCCCTTAGCGAAGAGAAAGGTCCTAGAGGTAGGAAATAAAGATGAGAAACAGATAAAGCTGTTAAAAGGTCCAGAGTTGGACATGGATGATCTGTCTGGTTTGGCAGACCTGTTTGAAGAAGTTGAGAGTTCTAAAGGTGTTTCCGATAATGAGATGAGGGCAGTCCTAGATGAAAAGGATGCCATTACCTTGGAGAGGTCTGCTGGGTTGGCAGATGAGGTTATTTCAGCCCGCGGGGTTGAGTTTACTCCGGAAGGGAGTTGCCCAGAGAGTAGCTGGGAGGAGCAAGGGAATTTGGAATTTGAAAAAGGTACGGGTATTGAAAGCCTGGAAGAGGTCAATGTCCCATTTGAGTGTGTCCAAGACGGGGATGCACATGGTCCTGAACCTAGTCACGGAGCTCAGAAAAAGTCTGAGGTATCTAATTCAGCTGAATGAGACGGCCGTCCTTTTGGGTCAGATAGACTGGGTTCAGTGAAGACAGGGTTAACCCTGGTAATTGTGGGAAGTGAGGGTTCCCAGGTGGTTGTACTCGAAGGGGTGGTGAAACTTAAAGCGGAACTTGAACATGGGGGGATAAATATTATTATTGAAGGGAACGGAAAGTTTGTAGTTCCCAAATCGAATGAAGAAATTTTAAACCCTGCAGCTCGCTTACAGAGTAAGCCGGGAGCTGCCGGGGCCCCACACGCTATTGTTATTCAAGGGTGTGGTGCGAAAAAGCAGAATTTGAAATGCTGTTTGAACAAAGAGGGATCGCTTGCAGATCTTAAATTGAAAACTAATAGCATGACGGGTCCCGAAGAGAAAAATAGCAACTTGCTTAAAACTAAAGAATTGGGTGGAAATGAACTAAGTCTGGGACACGGTGTTGATAAAATAACTCCTATGAACGAGGCGGACGGGAGTTTACCTCGCCAAACTACTCGAGTTCCTCCTGTAGGAACTCACCGGAAAAGAGACGACGGTTAATGAAGGGCGCCATTTTTAAATAGCCCAGCCGGTTGTACGGGATTTCAGCAAGGCATGTGAATAATAAAGACAAACCCCTTGGAAGCCTGCCTGGCTCCCCGTCGGGGATCACAACTCGTTAGATTTGAAAAAAAATATATAGGTGGTTATTAAGTTGAAGTCTGAGGCTATAAGACTTTAGTAAGGTACAAGATGTTAAGCTAGTAAAGGAAGGGACACTGTAATCGTTAACTGTTTAGATGCTGAATTAAATGTATAACTGTATGGCTCTGTAGTTAAAAGAAACGCTTTTGTATTGTGTTAGATTCTAAAATCCTGTCAGACTCTGTACCACTCCGTTTTAACCACTGGTAAAAACGTTTTAAAAGGGGAGGTGTTATGATCCCGGCCCCCTCCTTCCTGAGAATCGCAAGATCGCTATTAATTCGGGTCTTGGACCCAGGAAATGAGAGAGAATCCTCAGAAAGACAACGCAACGGATTTGACCATTGTTTCTTGGAGACACCTTTGTGGATTGCGACCCTATGCTACGTGCCAACTATCAGGGCTACGTGTACACCCTCAGGCAATGTGGGGTGGGGATTGTATCACCCCACCCTGATTGACAGCTACAACTCTGCAAGTCAAGATAAAAGAGGGGCTGCAGGAGGCAGTCCCCTAGCGACACACCAGAAGGAGACACCATCGCTTATCGCTCCCGTGATAACGGGAAGCTATTCGGAAGCCACGTGTGGTCCGTTTCCCCTGGCCCAGGAAACGGGTGGCTGATAACACCGAAAAGGACTTCGAACTAACAACGGGGAACCCACGTTCCAGATTCAATGGTTTGCGTTCTAAAGATTGGGCAAGTTTCTTTTCTCACAAAAAAATCTCTCTCTCTCTCTCCAACAAGTGAAATCCAGCGGTCCCCAAAAGGCTAAAGCCTGCATGAACCTGCGAGACTTTGATATTTCCATCGGACAATATTTTTACCCCCAGACAAAACGATAGGGCCACTTCTTATTGATGATTATTACTATACCCGCGCTTTAGATTGAGTACTGACGACGTAGATTATCTGAATGTTTGTATTAACCTTACTTTTGTGCCCCTTTATAAATAAAAACGTTTAAAAATAGTACCATCAGACTTCAGCAGACCTCTCTATCTTTGCTGGTAAGTGACCCCGTTATGGGGTTCGTAACACTGGAATGAGCTGCCTGAGGAAGTGGTTGAAGTGGGTACACATAAGAGAACTTTGGATGGGAACGTGGAGGGGAGAGGCTTGGAGGGCAATGGGTAAACGCAGGTAATTGGGAACTCACAGGGAGATACTGTGATCTGCCCAAAAGGCATGTTCTGAGCTGTATTACTGTGACAATGGATCTAATGTTGAAGTTTAGGTTCCAAACAGTAAAATTGGCTTGAAGTTGAGGCAAAAGAAAGGAAATATAAAGGGTTAAATAATATTAAATATCTTGTATGCTACACAGGCCTCCCCTTTGGATTCCATAGACAATAGGATTGTGCCCATACTACTATCTCTGCTTGAAATTAATGATTGTTTGGTATTTTATTAGTGGGGTTTTGACAAAATCAGATTGTACGGCATAATGCTTTGCCCCAGTGCAGTCCTTCTCAATGAGCTGCTGAATCTCACCATGAAAACACAAACATTATTATCTATCACCATTTATCCTGGGGTAGGGGTTACCCTAATTATGATAAGCATTCAAAAGCTGGGAAGTGATTTAAAAAAATCAGCTGCAATAGTTTCAAATAACGTGCTTGCAACAAAGACCAAATGTCACAGGCATCTGAGTAACAACCTGCTACCTAACCTGGGTCCAGCTAATGTCACTGCTCCAACTCACTTTCTCCACAGCATTAAATTACATCAACTGAGCAAAAATCGATGGGCAAAACTCAGAAACTGGGCATTCAGCAGCTGCAAAGAATATATATTGATGGCAAAAAGAGTGGAAGGTTCAGACTGAAAATTGAGTTGAGAACTGCACCTAAAATTTCTCCATTTTATGTTATAAAGGAGTCATTAATGGAAGCAGGTTACTTATATAAATCACAGCTCTATTAAAGTGGCAGATGGAGGAGTATCATGAGAATACGGTGGAGTTTTCAGGCACCATTCCTTTGATTGCACGGGGACTGAAATCAGGCTCATAAACACAAGACACACACACACACACACACACACACACACACACACACACACACACACACACACACACACACACACACACACACACACACACACACACACACACACACACACACACACACACACACACACACACACACCCCGCCCCCAGAGGAATTCGGCAGGTAAGGCAGCATCTATGGAAATAAATAAACAGTTGGCATTTTGGGCCAAGATTCATCTTCAGGACTAGAATGGAAGGGGGAAGACGCCAGAATAAAACGGTGGGGAGGAGGGGAAGGAGGCTAGCTGGAAGGTGATGGGTGAAGCCAGGTGGATGGGAAAGGTAAAGGACTGGAGAAGAAAGAAACTGATAGGAGAGGGAGTAGACCATGGGAGAAAAGGAAGAAGAAGGGGCACAAGAGGGAGGTGATAGGCAGGTGAGAATAGGTAGAGGCCAGAGTGGGAAGTAGAAGAAGGAAAAGGGAGGAGAAAAAAATTACTGGAAGGAGAAATCAATGTTTGTGCCATCAGTTTGGAGGCTATCTAGATGGAATATGAGGTGTTGATCCTCCACCCTGAGAGTGGCCTCATTGTGGCAAAAGAGGAGGCCATGGACCAACATGTTAGAAGCGGAACAGAGATAGGAATTTGAAGGGAAATAGAGATAGGAATTTGAAGGGAAATAGTGATGGGAATTTGAAGGGAAATAGTGATAGGAATTTGAAGGGGAATAGAGATAGGAATTTGAAGGGAAATAGTGATAGGAATTTGAAGGGGAATAGTGATAGGAATTTGAAGGGGAACATAGATAGGAATTTGAAGGGGAACAGAGATAGGAATTTGAAGGGAAATAGTGATAGGAATTTAAAAGGGGAATAGTGATAGGAATTTGAAGGGGAACAGAGATAGGAATTTGAAGGGGAACAGTGATAGGAACTTGAAGGGGAACAGAGATAGGAATTTGAAGGGGAACAGTGATAGGAATTTGAAGGGGAACAGTGATAGGAATTTGAAGGGGAACAGAGATAGGAATTTGAAGGGGAACAGTGATAGGAATTTGAAGGGGAACAGAGATAGGAATTTGAAGGGGAACAGAGATAGGAATTTGAAGGGAAATAGTGATAGGAATTTGAAGGGGAACAGTGATAGGAATTTGAAGGGGAACAGAGATAGGAATTTGAAGGGCAATAGTGATAGGAATTTGAAGGGGAACAGAGATAGGAATTTGAAGGGAAATAGTGATAGGAATTTGAAGGGGAACAGTGATAGGAATTTGAAGGGAAATAGTGATAGGAATTTGAAGGGAAATAGTGATAGGAATTTGAAGGGGAACAGAGATAGGAATTTGAAGGGAAATAGTGATAGGAATTTGAAGGGAAATAGTGATAGGAATTTGAAGGGAAATAGTGATAGGAATTTGAAGGGGAACAGAGATAGGAATTTGAAGGGGAACAGAGATAGGAATTTGAAGGGGAACAGTGATAGGAATTTGAAGGGGAACAGAGATAGGAATTTGAAGGGGAACAGAGATAGGAATTTGAAGGGGAATAGAGATAGGAATTTAAATGGTTGGCCACCAGGCTGCTGTCCAATACTCCAGAGCCCTTTAACTATGCAGTCTGGTCTCTATCGAAGTGATGAGGTGTTTAACTGTGGCTTTGAGCCAGGCCTAAGCAGTGATGGATTTTCTACCAAGACAGAGCTTTCAGAATACTGATCCAAAGCAGAGGTTGCCCAGCCAAGGGAAACGGTTTTAATTTTTTAAACAAGTTTCATGTGAGCATTCCTCCTTCCCTGACAGTGAGCTCTCAACCACACATCTTATGCTGTGGTCTGCTTCCCTGGAACTGTTGCACAACGTTGACTGCTTCTAACTGACCCAAGCTATTTTTGGACAGGAAGAAGCAAGCATTACACCATTACAGTCAGCCTTATCTGCTTGTTGCTGTTCTCTGCCAAAGAAATGTAAAAACTGATCCTATGGCTTACTTATTGGGAAGAGCTGAAGCTATACATTGGAATACTGCAAATACAGTACATTCTACTTTGTCCCAAAATGTCCTTACACACAAGTCAGCAAATTCAAGCAGAAAAAAACTGGGAACAATTAGCAGACCAGGTGGCCCCTGTAGAAAAGGTAACAGTGTAAGTAAGCATTTCAGGTCCGAAACCTTTTATCAGAAGTGGTAAAGTAAGTAAACAGTTTACAGTAATTTGCATTGTGGGGAGAGAGCTGGAAAGATGGCTATCACAAATTGAATATGTCTGACAGGGCAAGGATAGGGTTGCCAATGTGTTTGAGGAGTCATCTGGCCAATGGATCAATGAGGCCATTAGAAGGGAAAAAAGACAAACGTACAGGTAAAACTGTGAAAACACACATCAGAGCTGAGACTGAAGCTTGAGATCAAAATGCTGGAAGTGCCCCACAGATCTGGCAGTGACTGTGTAGAAGAAAACACTGTTACTATCACAGATGATGAACTTAGCGCAGAGCTAGCCAGCTCTGACCCTAACCAAAATCTGAAAACTTGATATAGACACCCAACGGCTGCAATGTGAACACACAGCAGCTGAGAGGCTGCTCTTTAATCTTAAACTGGTTCTCATTGTAACATTGCAGGAAGTCACGGATATACCGGCCACAGAGAACATGGGATGGAGGATTAAAAAGACAGCCACTTGGAAGGTTCAGGTCACTCCTGTTGCCAGAATACAGGCTCTCTGCAAAGTGGTCAGCCAATCCCACTTTGATTAGTTCAATGTAGAGGAGACCACATTGTGAACACTGACACAATTTAGTATGATGGACAGGCAGGATTGCAAGTGAGTGAACAGCTGATCTTGGAAGGACAATTTAGATGCCCAAGTGGTTGTAAGGGACAAAGTAGAAGAGCAGATGTCCCATTCCTGCCCTGAAAGGGGAAATGGCTGGTGGAGATAGGACCAGGGAAAATGAAAACAGAAAATGCTGAAAACACTCAGCAGCACCTGTGGAAATAAAATTGTGTTAAATCCCATTTTTGTTTGTTTCCTGGCATATTTTTAATTGTTATGCAAACCAAAATAGTGTTTTTTGAGGCTAATGCAATTTTATTTTTGCTCCATTTGTAGGAGTTGGGAACTGCAGGAGTGTCCAAATCCCACATGAGCACTTGTGGCCTTTTTGAATAAAGCAAGAATTAACTAAAGGTTCTGAGCAATGATGCAATTAATTACTATTTGTTAGGGCATGAGTCTTGGCCAATTTTATAATTAAACTCAGCAGTGATGGAATACCGCAGGAATAAATAGAGTCCTCACAGGATCTGTTCAGAGCTAGAGATGCCAATGTTATTTATGACTGCCACTAGGATCCAATTCTTTAAAGATTCTGCGGTCAGAAAATGGATTGTGGGCCAAAGGCTGAGGAAAATAGGTTGGAAGGTGGTTTTCAGACCATGGGGGAGACTTGGTATCCTGGAGTGAATGCTCATGGTCTAGTGTAGGCTCATACACTGCTCCATGGATTGTCACCTTGTCATGGTGGAGAAGCTTGAGTGGTCCTGACTATCCCGAGAGCGATGCCATCTGGAGCTATGCTCCTGGTAGGGTCACCCATGGCGGTAAGGTCAAGGGTGAGGTCCCTGACAAAGAACAATCCAACCAAGACTTCAATGGTAGAACAGGCAGACAAAGTTACTTCGAACTCAACGGCTGTGAAGGCGGATGAAGGCTGCAACAAATCCATCAGCTCCAATCGTCGTGGTTTCCATCCATTGGAATCAGTTGGTTGATTTGTGAAGTATCGTGTGCTTCTTGGAGTGCGACATCAAGTACATGTTAAACAAACACACGCACAGGCGTCTTCACTCTGTGGGCCAAGATTGGATTCATAAGCCACTTGAGAGCCCATAAATAGATCAACGGAACGAAGACCATCATCCTCGACTTCGAGGGATAGCCACGACCATGAGGCTCATACAGTTGAATTTATGTTGTGGTTCAGCTTTGTGTGGGATTAACAGCGCAGGAGTAGGAAATCTGACCCAACTGTATGACTGGTATTTATGCTCCACAGTAACCTCCCACTATCCACTTCATCAACTCTACCAGTAAAACCCATTAGTCCCTCCCACCTATCCAACTTCTCTTTCAGTGCATCTATTCCCCTCAATAATGCAAGAGGGAAAGTTGGAAGTTGCAATAGAGTCTGGGAGGTGATAGGTAACGACAACAAAGGGGAACAGATGCGTAAATCCAATAGGAAAAGAAGGTGGGGCATGAAAACAAATAAGAGTGGTGGGAACAGTGGAGGGAAAGGGTCCAGTGGGTGGAGTGTGTTGGTGATGGGCATATAGAATAGATGGAGGAGGAGAAAGGAACAGTTTGATGGGGGTCCAGTGATGTGGGGATGCTGTGTAGAACAGGAGGAAAGGGAAAAGGGTGGGAGAGGGAACCGGTTTTATTCAATGTTTGTGCCATTTGGTCAGTGGGTTACATTGTGTTTTATCTGTAATACACTATGTGATATTACAATTGTTGGCCATCGGCAGCTGCTGCCACACGTTGGACAACAAAAGTACGTTTGTCTCATGTAGTTAGGTGAAGACTATTGTGTTGTGGACTGAAGATCTGTGTTGCCACACCAACCCTTCCTGAGCACTGAGGTATACAGGAAAAATTGTACCCTGCAGTCTCTCACATCTGACAAAGGAGAGTCTATCAGTGCAGCCCAGGATGACGTTAATCAGTCTGCACAATCAGAAAAGTGCATTTTAGTGAGATAGAAACTACTCTAAGAATGGAAAAATAAAAAGATGTCCAAATAACAAGACAGAAAGATATTTCAGTGCATGTGACTATTCACCTGAAGTTAGTGGGATGAAAGTTAAACTGTTTTCAACTTTGATCAAAGGAACTGTATGGTGGGTGGGAATGTAGCTGCCACCCTCATTTAACATGAGTAACTACAGATGATTTTTTACTCCAAAGACTTCAGATATTACAACAATTAAAATTTCCCTCATTATGTTCTATATAGTGGGTAAAATCATACTAACTCAGGCCAACAACTTGGTTGGTGGAAGAAAAAAACACAAAAATACAACTGCAGATGCTGTGGATCAAAGAATACGTACACAACGCTGGAAGAACTCAGCAGGTCAGGCAGCATCCGTGAGAAAAGAGTAGACAACGTTTCGGACTGAGACCCCTCATCAGGAATCAGGAATAATGAAGGGTCTCAGCCCGAAACATTGGCTACTCTTTTCTCACGGATGCTGCCTGACCTGCTGAGTTCTTCCAGCGTTGTGTACGTATATGGTTGGTGGAAGAGCCTGTTCTCTGCTGTAGAACTCTATGACTCCAACTACTGAATTGTTTGTAATAGTAATGTTCAGCCAATAGTCCTGGGAGAAGCTAGGAAGGATGATCTACACTAGAGTAACAGAGTAATGGAGAGAGGGACAGTACTGAATCAAACTCTTCAGCTCACCCAGTCAGTGCCCACCACCAACCACCCACTTACACAAAGCCCATTTTTTATTCTACATATGTCCCCACCCACTTTCCCTAAATTCTATCACTCACCGGTAATTTAATGAACAATACACATGCTTTTGAGACCTGGGAGGAAACCAGAGCACCTGGAGGAATGCCACATGGTCACAGAGAGAATAGGTAACCTCCATGTGAACAGTGCTGTGGTCAGGATTAAACCCAAATTTCTGGTAATGTAAGGCAGTGGTTATACAAGTTGCTTCACTGATCCATTCCAGTTTGTATCTTTATACAATGTAATGCTGGCAATTTTGATTGAGAAGTAAGTTGGCTCAGGTTGCTGACCAACTATGGTTTCCAATCAAGGGTTACTTTCTCTCTAATTTTAAATCTGTGTAACCTCATTCTTTGAGTAAAACTGAGCAATGGTCTGATAAAGACACTATATTGCTTTAACACAATAATTGCTTTTCAGATTTGGCTCCATTACATTCCTGTTGACTGGTTTACATTTATGGTTGCTCAACATACTTAGAGCTCACGTTACTGAAGTGAGATACATACAGTAACCTAGGATGGAAATGCTTGCACAAGTTTCTAGCTATACTGCATGAATTCAATGAACACTGAGAAAATCATCCAAAATGTATTTCATCAAATTATGTGTTCTGACAATGTCCTTAAATGAGTATAGGTTAACATAGTGTGGTGCAGCAGAACCAACACTTTGATGGAAAAGTGCAAAAGGGTCCCTTTTCAAAACTTGTGATCTTCTAAAATCAATGATGTTTTACTACAGATACTCACTGAACCAAATTGACATGCAAACATTATCAACTGCATTACAAATACTCTCCTAACAAACGAGTCCCATTGTATACATTTTACATGCATATGCAAATAGGGTTCTGATAACAGGTTTGATGTCATCTTTCCAAATTTGAATTGTACTTGACAATAGTCCACAATGTGTGTGAAATAACCAATCCTCCCAGGAGTATGTTTCATTGAATTTTTACTTACCTTATTGGAGAGTTGCCATACTCAACGTTAAACTCTGATGTATCAGTGGCTGCCACTCCCTCCCTCCACATCTCTCCTATCTCCCCTCTCCTCTGGGATCTCCTAACAGTTTTAATTGCCATTAAAGGCTAGCCAACCAATCCTTTTTGTGAGGTGCAAGCAATTTGTTCAGTAATGGTATGGCATGAAATATGTACAGCTTTTTTAATAGGATTCTTCAGCTTTCTTGCTTTGTGGCTGCCTGTAAGCAAACAAATCTCAAGGTGTAGAATTTATACATACTTTGATAATAAATGTATTTTAATATTAATGTTAATTTGGTAGTCCTACGAGTGTATAGAAGAAGTGAGCAGAAACAGGATATTCAATGTATTGCGAGTATTTTTAAGAAGAATATTTCCATTCTTTTCTAGCTGTTGGTCTAGTCCCAGGCAGGGTATTCCATTGAACTTATTCAGATAGTTGCCAATCCTGGAGAACGATAACTGTTTACTCTATTTTTTTTTGAAAAGCAGATTGCATATAACATTAGTCATCTCCATACACAGTTGTGCTACATGATTGTGCTTAAATAACTAATAGTCACAAGTCAGCACTCTTATTGGGGAAGTTCATTTCCCTTATTGTAAGCAAGCTTTTCACTTTTACCCTAAGCCATACCGTATCCAGTTAAAGGAAGATGGATTAAAATAAATAAGTTTTCAAATAGAAACGCACGTCATTTTCTCCACAAACTCTTATATATAGTAACAAGATTGGTGACAATCAGGTATAAGCAGATGACGTAATTCTGTTTCATAAAGTATGGCACCAGTCAGGTCTTGTTACTTGGCATTATGACCACAGGATCACTTTATTAACCTACCAGAAGTAGGTTTCACCTTTCACACAGAGTGATGGTGCGGTTACCTGCAATGGCAGTCACTCTGAAAGAATGAAAGCATTTTAAGATGGCACAGATGTATTACTTAGCAATTACTATTCTCACCATAAAAGAAATATCAGTTTACAGAAATTGTTTGTTCAGATGTGAATTCATTCCCTTGGCATTCTAAGAGAAAGCTGATAATCTTGAACCTTTAATTGAGCTGTAGTTTGCATGGTTCACTTTGGATATCACAGCATTTCCATTTTGGTTTGGAGCCATAGCCAGATTAGAGAAAGCAAAATTCTGATTAGAAATCAACAATGCCATCCAAATGAAAACAGAATTTCAAAACCTCATCTACAAATAGTCTATATGACTTTGGAAACCATCATACTAATTTAGACATTGGAGAGCTGAAGAGTATAGTAGCTTGAGTTGATTTTATGAAATGTCAACAATGATCTATTAAACATGTAGAACCATGCCTAAGCAAGAGTAGGGCATTCACTAAATGTGCACCATGTTTACCAAATTGGAAGTCACCAAAACAATTATGAAATAGCAGAATTAGGACATTCGTGCTCCAAGAAACCTAACTTTCATGTTTCTCACATTCCCACATGGTAAATGCCACCTGCTAGGTGAGCAGCAATGATGACATTTTCTCATTGATCCTTGGGAAATGCATCTGTACTATTAAAGTCAACCATCCATGGCATTCTCATGCTTAAATGGGAGGCCAGCTGGGTCATCGCCAAAAAAAGAGGGTAGAAGGGATTGTTAATAAAGCAATTGTGGGCGGAGGGGCAATAGAAGGAGGAAGGCATAACAGTCCATGGGTCTCCCTTGGGCACAAGTGGTCACAAGCTCCTGTGATCAATGGTAGTTTTGGGGTTACAGATCAAGGCATTCGTGAGTTTTCAGTTCACAGAGGCTCAGACCTGTACAGAAAACTACAGGGGATGATTTTCAATCTAGTAAAAGTTATATCGCAAGTGGGGCACTTTATTTCACCACTAAAATGGGCATTTTTTTGGTTCTAATTAAGTTCTTTCTTGTGAAAATTCTGTTTAATTTGTGCATTTCTTGTGAATGCTGCTTATTTGATGCTATGTGCCCATGATGCTGCTGCATGTATTTGTGTATATGATCAACTTCGAATTTCAAAACTTCTTGTTTTGCTGTGTGTTAAAATATATTCAAAATTTGTGAACCTTCAATCCAGTTTTTCCTCAGGTAAATAATAATGATGATGTTGTCATCATATGTATAAACATCGATTAGGGAAGTGACATCAGTGCTAGGGTGAATTGCAACAGGAAGTGCCCAGACCAATTGTCTGATGGTCAGGACTTACCACCAAATGTGCAGAAACCCTGGGAGAAATGCTCAAATATCAGGCGCACAAGATGTTTACACATAAATGGTAAAAATGGATTTTCTCTGATCCAATTACGTGATGTATTTGAAGTTTTAGTTTAGTGGTTTAGTGTAAAAGTTACATAAAACTGGCAAGCAGTGAAGAACAAAATGCATTCCTAGTGTTATACATCTTATCTACTTAACTTACGTGATGAATCTGTTTCATCTTCAGAGAGAACATTCTAAGGGACTTCAGAAGATTAAATGGAAACTGGAAGTTATTCCTAGACCCTTCAGTTTCCTACTTCATGCTTAGACCAACAAGAGGGGTCATCAGAAAACAAACCATTCAGAGACTGAAAATAAAACTCATTTAGAAGGTGGTTGATTATTTGGGATGTTTATTACTTTGAGATAATTTAGATCAAAAATCCAACATTACACTGTTTTTATGTAATTCATGAGATTTGTAGTTCAACTGAACTGCTATAATTTATAATTGAAATGCTGCAATTTATATGAACTGGATATTTATTTATGTATATTTTAAATTTATTTACTGAGATACACCGTGGAGTAGATCCTTCGAGCCATGCTGCCAGCAATCCCCTGATTTAACCTTCGTCTAAACATCAGACAATTTACAATGACCAATTATCCTACCAACCGTTACATCTTGGGACTGTGGGAGGAAACCAGAACAGCCAGAGGAAACCCACACAGTCAGAGGGAGACCGTAAAAACTCCTTACAGATGGTGGGGGGAATTGAACCCAGGGTTGCCTATACTGTAAAGTGTTCTCTAACCACTACGCAAATTTATATTTTTCTTGTGAATGCTGCTTATATGATACAAAATACCTGTGATGTTGCTGCAAGTAAGATTTCTTTGCGCCTGTGTACAAAGAAATACATTTTAATTCCATGGCATACCCAGTGTGTTTTAACTTTAACCACAATAGCTCAGTTTCCACCTCATTTGAGGGGTTCACATGCTTTTGAAAATTGACACTTTGTTGGGAATATGAAAAGAGTGTTGGGAGAATGCCCCTTCTGTTACACCAAGTGTCATACTAATCATTGTATCATTGACCACACTTGAAAAAAATGGTATTTTGTTGCCTGGAATGCATCTGTTATGTACTGAAGTCCCATAAAGCACCATATGAATGCAAGTCTTTTCTTTGGCAAAGGAGCTGATTGAATAGAGTCATTTGTTTCTATCTCAACTTTGAAGTTTCTGTCCAATTTGCAAACAGGAAAAGATTGCTTTTTTTGCAGACACTTGTTTACATTGGCAAATTCCATAAAATTCTCAGTGATCTCCTGTAGATAGAATAAATGCAACAGAACAGGCCATTCTGCCCAATTAATTCACCATGCATCCATCACATGCATGTCCTTCCATTCCATTACACTCACCCTGAAATTACATGGAATCTTCTAAATTTTCTGCTCTCTAACATTCTCATCTAGTCTGCTTTGAAATCATCTAAGCAATTTGCCTCAATTACTTCCTGCGGTAGAGAGTTCCACATTCTAAGAAGTCCCTGAGGAAACAATAATTCCCTAACTCTTACTTACTTCTCCTCATTTTGGATTTTTTCAAACCCCATACATGATCATAAAGACTTTCCTCACGTACCCTATGCCTTTTTCTCATGCTAATTATCTTTCTGCTTTTGGTGCGCCTATCAGAGAACTGATTTCATAAATTCTATTTTATGAAGAACACTTTCTGAGGATGCCATTTGCTTTATCACAAACTACTGGCGTTACCTTAGCGATTGAAAGCAAAGTGGCAGGTCACTAAAGGAGTGGCCATGACATACTTAATACAGCTACTACTTTACATCTCCAATGTTTAATCTTGACCTCCTGTGCTACCTACAATATCTAGAATTTACATATTCTCTCTGTATGTAGAAAGATGCAGGAGCACAGATTCTTCTTTCTGCTAATGTTTCCTCCCACACTGCAAAGATGTATATGTTGGTAGGTTAATTAGCTACTGTAAAGCATCGCTGGTGTGTAGGGGGTGAGTGGTAGAATATGAGGGCAGTTAATAAAAAATGTAGGGAGAATGAAAAGGGTTTGGTGGGCAGCACAGATTCAGTATGTCCTCGGGCCTTGTTCCATGCTGTGTCAGTCTATGGATCTGTGGCACAAATCTACAAAAAGGACTTGTGGTTTCCTGAGAATTATCTGAAGGGACACGGAAGTAGTGAAATTGTTAAATTTTGTTAGTCATCTGCAAGTAGCAGATGTTTCTGAAGTCTTAATTCATAATGATTCTGCTTTTCCCACAAAAATCTGTGATCTCACATTAAAAATGTTAATTAGTTGTTTAATTATCGAGTTTGCTACTAATGCAGACCTACAGTAAATATCATTTTGTATGAATACCACACACGGTTGTTGAAACATTATAGAATATTGTTTCACAGAGTCACGGAACACTGCAGCACAGAAATAGGCCACCCAGCCCATTGAGTCCATGCCAAACCATTAATCTGCCTAGTCCCATCGACCTGCATTGTCCTCCATAGCCCTGCCATCCATGTAACTGTCCAAATTTCTCTTAAATATTGAAATCGACTCCACATCCACCACCTCCACTGGTAGCTTGTTCCACACTCTCACTGAGTGAAAAAGTTCCTTCTCACTTTTCCCTTAAATATTTCACCTTTCGCCCTTAACTCATAACCTCTAGTTCCAGTTTCACCCAACCTCAATGGAAAAAGCCTGCTTGTATTTATCTTATTCATAAACCACATCTTTTTGTATACCTCTAACAAATCTCCCCTCAATCTTCTATGTTCTATAAAAACAAGTCCTAACCAATTCAACCTTTCCCTATAACTCAGGTCTTCAAGTCCTGGCAAGATCCTTGTAATTTTTTTCTGTATTCTTTCAATCTGATTTACATCTTTCCTGTAGGTAGATGGCTAAAATTGCACACAATACTCCAAATTACGTCTCGCAAAAGTCGTATGCTATTTCAACATAACATCCCAACTCTTGTACTCAATACATTGATTTATGAAAGCCAGTATGCCAAAAATATTCTTTATGGCAATATCTATCTGTGACACCACTTTCAAGGAATTACGGACCTGTATTCCCAGATTCCTCCGTTACACCACATTCCTCAGTGTCTTACCACTTACCGTGTAAGACCTACCCTGGCTGATCCTCCTGAAGTGCAACACCTCACACTTGGCTGCATTAAGTTCCAGCTGCCAGTTTTTCAGCCAATTTTTTTCAGCTGATATAGATCCTGCTGCAAGCTTTGATAGTCTTCCTTGCTGTACACTACACCTTGAATCTTCTTGTCATCCACAAATTTGCTGAACCAGTTTATAGATAATAAACAACAGTGGATCCAGCACTGATTCCTATGGCACACCACTAGTCACAGGCCTCCAATCAGAGAGGCAACCATCTACATCGACTCTCTGGCTTCTTCCTTGAAGCCAATATTCAATCAAATACTCTACCTAGTACTGAATGCCAAGCGACTGAACCTTCTGGACCAACCTCCCTCGCAGAACATTTTCAAAGATCTTGCTAAAGTCCATGTAGACAATGTTGCCTTGCCTTCAACAACTTTCCTGGTAGCTTGTTCAAAAAACTCATGACATGACTTATCATGCACAAAGCCATTTTGACAATCCCTAATCAGTCCCTATCTATCGAAATACTTATATATCTGGTCCCTTAGAATAGCTTCCAATAACTTCCCAACTACTGATATCAGGCTAACCAGCTGAAAATTTCCTGGCTTATTCATAGCGGCTTTCTTAAACAATGAAACAACACTAGTTATCGTTGATCTTCCGGCACCTCACCCGTGGCTAAGGATGATTTAAATATCTCTTCCAGAGCCCCTGCAATTTCTGCACTAGTCTCCCACAGGGTCCAAGGGAACAACTTCATGGACCTGGAGATTTATTCAACCTAATTTACATCAAGATAGCAAATATCTCCTCCTCTGTAAACGAGACAGGGTCCATAACCTTGCTATTGCATTGCCTCACATCTATAGAATCTGTGTCCATCTCCCAAGAAATTACAGATGCAAAAAATCCATTTAAGATCTCCCCCATCTGTTTTGGCTCCTCACATGGATCTGTACCTACTTCCAAGCACCTTAAAAATGTGCCCTCTCATGTTAGCCATTTCAGCCCTGGGAAAAAGCCTCTGACTATCCACACGATCAATGCCTCTCATCATTTTATACACCTCTATCAGGTCACCTCTCATTCTCCATCACTCCAAGGAAAAAAGGCCGAGTTCGCTCAACCTGTTCTCATAAGGTATGTTCCCCAATCCAGGCAACATCCTTGTTAATCTCTTCTGCACCCTTTCTATGGTTTCCACATCCTTCCTATAGGGAGGCAACCAGAACTGAGCACAGAACTCCAAGTGGGGTCTGACCAGGGTCCTATATAAATGCAACATTATCTCTCGGCTCCTAAACTCAATCCCACGATTGATGAAGGCCAATGCACCTTATGCCTTCTTAACCACAGAGCTAACTTGCACAGCAGCTTTGAGTGTTCTATGGACTCTGACCCCAAGATCCCTCTGATCCTCCACACTGCCAAGAGTCTGACCATTAATACTATATTCTGTCATCATATTTGACCTACCAAAATGAACCACCTCACACTTATCTGGGTTGAACTCCATCTGCCACTTCTCAGCCCAGTTTTGCATCCTATCAATGTCCCGCTATAACCTGTGACAGCCCTTCACACTATCCACAACACCCCAACCTTTGTGTCATCAGCAAATTTACTCACCCATCCCTCCATTTCTTCATCCAAATCATTTATAAACATCATGAAGAGTAGGGGTCCCAGAACAGATCCCTCAGGCACACCACTGGTGACCGACCTCCATGCAGAATAAGACCCATCTACAACCACTTTTTTGCCTTCTGGGGCAAGCCACTTCTGGATCCACAAAGCAATGTCCCCTTGGATCCCATACCTCCTTACTTTCTCAATAAGCCTTGCAAGGGGTACCTTGTCAAATGCCTTGCTGAAATCCATATACACTACATCTACTACTCTACCTTCATCAATATGTTTAGTCACATCCTCAAAAAATTCAATTGGGCTTGTAAGGCACGACCTGCCCTTGACAAAGCCATGCTGACTATTCCTAATCATATTATACCACTCCAAATGTTCATAAATCCTGCCTCTCAGAATCTTCTCCATCAATTTACCGACCACTGAAGTAAAACTCACTGGTCTATAGCTTCCTGGGCTATCTTTATTCTCTTTCTTGAATGAGGGAACAACATCTGCAGCCCTCCAAACTTCCGGAACCTCTCCCGTCTCAATATGAACACTAGATGCAAAGTGTTCCCCTACACAAGCCCCTACCACCTGCCTGTCTCATTACCTAACAGGAGAACTAGTATCATACTCTCTTTAGTTGTGACTTCTATGTACTGATTAAAGAAACTTTCCTGAACACATCTGACAAACTCTTTCCCGTCCAGCCATTTTACAGTATGGGAGTGTCAGTCAACATGTGGAAAGTTAAAATCGCCTGCTATCACAGCCTTATGTTTCTTGAAACAGTCTGCAATCTCTCTAGAAATTTGCTCCTCTAAGTCCCACTGACGGTTGCGTGGTCTATAATATAATCCCATTAACGTGGTCATACCATTCTTATTCTTCAGTTCTACCCATAAAGCCTCATCAGATAAGCCCTCCAGTCTGTCCTATCTGAGCACTGCCATGACCTTCTCCCTAATGCCTCTTCTCCCCCTTTAACCCCTCTTGCTCCATCACATCTAAAACATGGAATTCTGGAACATTGAGCTGCTAGTCTTGCCCCCCCCCCCCCACAACCAAGTCTCAGTAAGGGCTACAATGTCATAATTCCATGTGCTTGTACGCCTTTCCTACAATACTCCTTGCATTGAAATATACACAGCTCAGAATATTAGTTGCACCATGCTCGACCCGTTTGATTCCTGTTACGTAGGCTAAACAACATCTTTCTCCACAACCACTCCACTATCTATTCCAGCGCTCTGGTTCCCAACGCCCTACATCCCCTCCCCCATGCAGCACTCTATCAAATCTTCCCAGCAGGTTATTAGTCCCCTTCCAGTTTAGGTGCAAACTGTCCCTTCTGTAGAGATTGCACCTTCACTGGAAGACAGCCCAATGATCCAAAAATCTGAAGCCCTCCCTCCTACACCAACTCCTTTGTCAAGTGTTAAACTGTATTATCTTCCTATTTCTGGCCTCACTAGCACTTGGCATGGGTAACATGAGATCACAAACCTGAAGGTCCTGTACTTTAAATTAGCACCAAACTCCCTGAACTCACTTTTTAGAACCTCATCACCTAACCTACCCATGTCATTTGGTACCTACATGGACCATGAGCTCTGGCTGCTCACCCTCCCACTAAAGAATGTTGTGGATCTGAGATGTCCCGGACTCCGGCACCCAGGAAGCAACAAACCATTCAGGAATCTCGTTCCAGTCCACAGAACTTTCTTTCTGTTCCACTAACTAACGAATCTCCTATCACTACAGCTCGCCTCTTCTCCGCACTTCTCTTCTGAGCCACAGAGACAGACTCAGTGACAGAGATCTGACTGTTGTGGCTTTCCTCTACCAGGTCATCCCATCGAACAGTATCTAAAGCTTATTCCCGCCTCCCCTCCTGATGGTCAGTGTCCAGCATCAAGTTAGAGAAATACAAACGATTGCAAACATGTCTACAGTTCATTAAAATAGATCAGTATAGCACAGAAACAGGGTCTCCAGCCCATGATGTCTGTGCCAACCATAATGCAAATTTAATATGCAGATCTGCTTGCATATGGTCATCATCCCTCAATCCTCTGTTCATTGATGTGTCTAACTAAATGCCTTTGAAAGGCATCTTTCTCCACCACCACCCTTGGTACTAAATTCTGGTAGATGCTTTTTAAACTTTCCCCCTCTCATCTTAAAGCTATGCACTCATATTTGACATATCCATACTGGAATAAAAAGATGCTAAATAACAATCTTGTGTATGTCTCTCATAATCTTATACACTCTGAAACTCCAGAAAAAAATGTTTGCTCAATCCCTCTTTATAGGTAATATTCTCTAATCCAGGCAACATACTGGTAAACCTCTAGGCACCCTATGCAAAGCGTCCAGATCCTTCCTGTAATACAGAAACGGGAACTGGACACCATATTTGAAATGTGAACTGAAGTTTTACACAGCTGCATCATAATTTCCTAACTTTTATACTCAACATCCAATCAATGGAGGCAAGCACACCAGATGCCTTCTTTGCCACCCTATCTATTTGTATTGCCATTTTCAGAGAGACCGTAAGACCATAAGACATAAGAGCAGAGTTAAGCCGTTCAGCCCATCGAGTCTGCTCCACCATTTCATCATGGCTGATACTGGATCCCATTCAACCCCATACCATATCCCTTGATGCTCCGACCAATCAGGAAACTATCAACTTCTGCTTTAAATATACCCATGGAATTGGCTTCAACTACAGTCTGTGGCAGAACATTCCACAGATTCACCACTCTTCCTCCTTACTTCTGTTCTAAAAGGTCACCCCTTAATTTTGTGACTATGCCCTCTAGTTCTAGAAACCCCCACCACAGGAAGCATCATCTCCACATCCACCTTATCTAGTCCTTTCAATATTCAGTAGGTTTCAATGAGATCCCGATGCATTCTTCTAAATTCCAGTGAGTACAGGCCCAAAGCTGCCAAACGCTTCTCATATGCTTCCCAGAATCATCCGGGAGCTATAGACTTATACCCAAGGTCCCTCTGTACATCAATTTTCTTTAGGATCCTGTCATTTAATGTATGTTTTTCTTTTACATTTCACTTTGCGAGGTGCAACATCTTGCACTTGTCTGGATAAAACTCTGTCTCCCATTTATTTGCCCCATTTGCAACCAATCTATGTTCTGCTCAATCCTTTGACAACATTCATCACGGTCCATTACTGCACTGATATTCGTGTCATTTGCAAACATACTGATTAGTTGGTTTTTGTCTAAATCATTTTTATATATTACAAACAACTGAGGTCCCAGCACTGATCCTGCTAGAAGACTGCTGGTTACAGACCGCTGGTCAAAGAACTCTCTTCACCACTACTCTCTCAAAATCATTTGAAGATAGTATTTTTAAAACATGATTTTATTATGATCATTGTACTTGTAGTTTTATGGAGTATGACTTAGGAGTTTAAGATGGAATTCAGGACTTAAGCAACAACTTTTCAGTCAACCACACAAGCTGCAATGTGTAGCTGATGTTTCTATCTATATCACAGCTTCTGTCAAAGACAATTTCAACTGTTTTTAAATATTTCTGGTAATTAGAGGTATTTCAAGGAAATGGAAATAGATTTAAATAAATAATATTTTAAAATTAAAAGGTCATAAATATTTTTAAACACATTTAACAGACAAATTTTAAAAGGCCAAATCACCTATTTTCAACTTTCTGATCTGTAAATTCGCATTAGAAACTTCAATCAATGCTAACATAAAACTCATGAACTAGATACAAAGACTACCTGGTCACTCAGCAAAGCATGTCAGAGCTGTCTCTCTGGAATCCGTGCTGACCAGCAGTGTAGAGGAAGGCCAGATCACCAGCATCTGACCTTCAGCACATTACATATTTCAATGCTGACTCTAACAGTATTGTCAGCGCTGACAGTCCTCTCCAGAACCGCTGGTTGTCGTGGAGTGTCAGCTGAGCCACTAACATAAGGGTGGATAATGATTTGCTTAATATCTGATAGTTTCAAAGCAAAGGTCAAATTACACAACCCACCATTTGAGACTCGCTCCTTGCAGATAGCACTATATTCACCTCCAACATTTCTGGTGAATTTTGCTGTCGGCCAGTAAAATTCTCTGATACATGCAGTAAATTTGACAAGCGTCAGCATAAAGAAGTCACAAGTGCAGGCATTTCTCCAAACATTTAAAAGAGTAAGGAAGTACTTCACAATGTGAATTGCTTCTGACAACTTGGCTCAGATATTACCAACTGAACACATCTTACTGTGAAATGGAACGTTGGTGGCAAAACCCCAATCACCATTGGCAAGCTTATTACATGCATCTGGAACAATAAATTATCAAATTAATCAATGTGTAAAGACCAGACTTACGTCTGTATCATCTTAAGACTGTAAAAGCGGTGTTACATTTTAAATTCGATGCAAATGGAGCCATTTTGCGGTATTATTAAGAACCACGGTGCAATAAATTACTCCACATTATCCATTAAGATCTCAGATATCCTCATACATTTATGAAGTCTGCTGATCTCCTCTACAGAGTTTCATATAAACCCTGCAGCAGCATGTGCTATTAGAAAAAAATTATCAAAGAGCTGCGCCTGTTATCTTTGGTGACAACATTTATTTTCTCCATATATGAAAATGAAATTGCAGAGAACTCACTGACACCCATTGAAAATAATAGCTCTGTTCATCTTCCCTGACAACCATGCCTATTTTGGAGATTAGTATGTTACACTCTAATTAATGATATTCTGTTATACTTCTCAGATGTACTTCTCAGATATACTTTTTGAGGAATAGAAAGTAGTTACTTTGCAACTAACCACATCTGCTGAAATAGTTGTATCATTAGTTTTCTTAAATTAGAGGCTTATGTCACAGTGATAATCATGAACATTGTATTTTCTCACACCATTAAAGTACCATACATTATACAACTTTGTTTCCTAATATTTTGCCTACATATTAAAGGAAAATGGATGAATATTTGAAAATCCTGTATAATTTGTGATGAAACAAAAGGATATTAAACATCTGAATTAATTCTCCTAATTTATAACATTGACAATCCTGTACATAGACAAACGGAACTCAATAATTGTTCCAGTGCAAAGAAAAAACAGGTCACAAAAGAATATAAAGGGAGTTAATGGACATGTGAGTGAGAATATGTTGAAGGGTTAGCAGGAAATAGGGAATGAGGCTTATGGAGGTTTTGACAGTCAGTCCTTCTGATTTGCTGACTTGTTTCCACGGTGGTTGCTAAGGTGACAAAGTTATTTCCCATGGTAGGGAATTCTAGGACAAGAGAGCATGACTTCAAGTTTGAAGGACGTCCTTTTAGAACTGAGATGCAGAGAAATTACTTTAGACAGAGGATGGTAAATCTGTGGAATTTGTTGCCACAAGTGGCTGTGGAGGCCAAGTCATTGGGTGTATTTCAGGCAGAGATAGTAAGTTCTTGATTAGCCAGGGTATCAAAGGGTGTGGGGTGAAAGCAGGGGAGTGGGGATGACTGGAAGAATTGGGTCAGCCCATGATTGAATGGCAGAGCAGACTCGATGGGCCGAATGGCCTACTTCTGTTCCTATTTCTTAGGGTCTTATGGACGAGTGAAGGTACCATGGAAACCACAGACTATTCCACAGATGGCGCAGGCGCTGGCTGACAGAGCAGTCAGTAGGTGGGGGCCACTGGGTGCCCCTGACACATGGACTCTCAGTCCCTCCAAATGATCTACACTGTGGACGTAGTCCAGTCATTCCTTAGAGTCAGTGGGATGTTACATTTCTCAAGAAATCTCTGAGCACGTCCTTGAACATTTCCCTCTACCCACCTGCCTAATTCTCCCTATGACAGAACTTGGAATAGAAGATATGTTTCAGGTGTAACCACTGGAGATATTGGTCTGGGACAGAACATTCAACAAATTCCGGTGAACTTCCAGGACGTTAAGGGTGCAGCATTGGTGGTACATTTCCAGTGCTTTGAAGTGCTGGTGCATGTAAATCATGTCATAGAGGCATGTGGAGGGCCGTGATCGCCAAGTATTTGTGTTTGTGGCAGGTCTGAAGTCATGATCTTCAAATACCCTCTGCTTCAAGGGACCACCGATGTCTGCCTTTGTTTACTGTTGACTCCTGAGAGTTGGGACATGGTCCAGGATTTCCAAGGACTCACCATAAATCTTTCTACTGATATAGGGCAGTGAGCTGCAGCAGGGGCAGTTTGGCAGGGAACTTCCCTCTCGTATGCTTCAGTAAAAGTACTGATGGTGGCTTGGAGCTCGGACCTGAGTGTGCAAAAATGTGAGTGTTAGCTGCATGCACCAGCTTGACTACAGAGATTTGGATGGCCTTGTTTCTGAAGTCGAGTCAGCAGTTGTTAAACAGCTTCCCATCAGCTCAGAACACTGCCTGTGAAATTTATTAATGAGATGCAACATTCTGTCAAAAAAAATCAAGAGCAATTACTTGGCCTTTCTTGACTTTGGTCCTCCCTGAGAATGGTTCAATCATTAACCTGTTGGTCAATACCTGGTTGGCATGCCATTGGGTTTAGGTATGCACCAGGAGCCAGAATCAGGAGCATGTGCCAAAGTGTGGATATGTATGGAAGTGTAGCAGGAGTTGGGGTTCAAGGATAGAGTAAGATGTCTGTCTGCAGTAAAAGATGTCAGTGTTTTGGTATGCAGACAGAAAAGGGAGTCATGGACATGGTTGGAACTAGAAAGTGGAAATGAGTCCTTATACATGGTTACACTCGGAAACTGTAGTAAGGAAGCTAGGAGGGAATTAGTGGCCCAAAGGGCCCTAAGTTTGAAAACCCATGTTGGTATATGTGTAGGAGCAAGCATGTCCATGTCAGACATGATTTACACATGCATACATTAATCTGTGATCATTGATACCCAAGCAGCAGAATCTGGTCTCCAGTCAACTTGGGCTCCCTTGCCAATTTATCAAGACCTTGCTCTAGGTGGCAGTCGGTATGCAACAGCTGCTCTATGTTAAAAAGGACCACCCACAGGCATTTGCCATCCTATAGCTTGAAACTGAGATCTGGAATGTCAGAACCCTCATGAAGAAACTCAACAGTAATAAATCTGAACACCACTCTATTATCCAACTTGGGAAGTCAAACTCGCTGACACGAATATTGCTGTACCGCATGAAATAAGATAGGAAAGAGGTGGCCAGTTGAAAGAACAAGGCAGTGGGTAAACCACCTTCTGCAGAGCCAGACAGGAAGAAGAATGTCATCTTCACAGAATAAAATTTGCCATTAAAAATAATGAGGTCCAGTATCTCAGTGACTTGTCCAAGTCCAAGCAGGGTGTCTACTTCAATCTTGAAGGCACACTGATCCAAATCCCAAAGGCAGACAGATTGTTCCACCTGTACGACTTCAGTGCCTGCGTGCAAAGGGAGTCATCACACCAGCAAGGCGTGATTGACATGGAAGGAGTGGGGAGGGGTAACTCCAATGGATTCTTCTTTTGAGAAAATTCATCAATAAGACAAACACAAGATATCATGGCAACACCTCCACCTCCTTCCATGCATTGGCACCTGTTGGTTTCAGTCACGAAGGGATTGGTCTGCTGAGAGCTGCCATAGATCCAATGGGTCAAATGGGCCTATCTGAATTGCAATTACTGCTCTTCCCTAATTACTCAGTTGATAAATCAGAGCTCAGTGTGAATCTATGTCAGACAGATGAAAATCCAAAATCTGTTTTTCTAGTCTGTCCTTTCGGCCATTGCTGGTCTCTCAAAATTTAACCCCAGTTTCTTGAAGAGTCATGGTCTCCTCATTACATATCCCTTCTTCATCATACCTGATCAGACCGCAGTTACAGCACAGAATTTCAGAGTGCAGAAGTAAATTCATTGCACCTACTCAAACGCTTTTTAAAAGCTACCAATTAGTTACAGAATTTCTCCTTCTCCTTTGTTCAGCAAAGTCATTATTTTACACCTATACTTCAATATCTGCTTAAACCACCCGATATAAGACCATAAGACAAAGCAGCAGAATCTGGCCATTTGGTCTATCGAGCTTGCTTTATCATTCTACCATGGCTGATTTATTATCCCATTCAACCTCATTCTCCTGTCTTCTTTCCGTAACCTTTGATGCCCTGACTAATCAAGAACCGATCAAACTCTGCTTTAAACATACTCAATAACTTGGCATCCACAGCAATGAATTTCACAGATTCACTACCATCTGGCAAACGAAATTCTTCCTCATCTCTGTTCTAGTCTGAGGCTCTGACCTCTGGTCTTAGACTGAGCCACTATTGGAAACATCCTCCCTACATCTGCTCTATCCAGACCTATCAATATTCAATAGGTTTCAATGAAATCCCCTCTCATTCTTCTGAACTCCAGCAGGTACAAGCCTGAAGTCAACAAACCCACCTCATTTGTTAACCCTTTCCTTCCCAGAATCATTCTCAAGAACTTCCTATGGACCCTCTCCAATGCCACCACATCTTTTCTTGAGATAAGGGGCCCAAAACTTCTCAAAATACTCCAAGTGCAGACTGACCTTATAAAGCCTCAGCATCACATCCTTGCTGTTATAACATAGACCTCTTGAAATAATTGCTAACATTGCATTTGCCTTGCATACCACCAACTCAGCCTGCAAGTTAATCATTAAGAAATCCTGCACAAGGACTGCCAAGTCCCTCTGCACCTCTGCTCTTTGAATTTTCTCGCCATTTAGAAAATAGTCTATGCCTTTATTCCTTCTACCAAAGTGCATGACCATAAAATTCCCTACAATGTATTCCATGTGCCACTTCTTCATTCATTCTCCCAATCTGTCCGAGTCCTTTTGCAAATTCCTTGCTTTCTCAGCACTACTTGCCCATCCACCTATCTTCCTACTGTCCGCAAACTTGGCCACAAAGCCATCAATTCTGTCATCCAAATCATTCACGTATATAACATGAAAAGAAGCAGGCCCAACAGCAACCAGCAGCCAGTCAGAAAAGGCTCCCTTTATTCCCACTCCTTGCCTCCTGCCAGTAAGCTAATCTTCTATCCATGTAATATTATGGGCTCTTACCTTGTTGAGCAACCTCACGTGCAGCACTTTGTCAAAGGACTTCTGATAATCCAAGTAAACCACATCCACTGACTCTCCTTTGTCTATCCTGCTTGTTATTCGCTCAGAGAATTCCAACAGATTTGTCTGGCGAGATTGTCCCTTAAGAAAACCATGCTGACTTTGGCCTATTTTGTCATGTACCCCTAAACCACATCCATAACAATGGACTCCAGCAACTTCCCAACCACTAAAGTCAGGCTAATTAGCCCATAATTTCCTTTCCTCTGCTTCACTTCCTTCACAAAGAATGGAGTAACATTTGCAACTTTCCAGTCATCCAGAACCATTCCAGAATCTAGTGATTCTTGAACGATCTTAACTAATATCTCGACAATCTTTTCAGCTACCTCTTTTAGAACCTTGGGGAGTAGAACATCTGGTCCAGGTGATTTATCTACCTTCAGACCTTTCATCTTCCCAAGTACCTTCTCCTTAGTAATTGTAACAACATTCACTTCTGCCCCTGATGCTCTCGAAATTTTGACATAGTGCTAGTGTCTTCCATCATGAACACTGCCATAAAATACTTATTAAGTTCATTCACCATTTCTTTGTCCCCCATTGTTACCTCTTCAGCATCATTTTCTAGCGGTCCAATATCCACTCTCACCTCACTTTTGCTCTGCATATATGAAAATCTTTTGATATCCTCTTTGATATTAGTGGCTTATTTATCTTCATATTCCAACTTTTCATCTATTTGTAGAACTGCGCATTTGTAATGCGCCTATGACACTAATTTCTTTTGGGATCAATGAAGTATCTATCTATTTATTTTCTCTTCTTCTGGCCTTTTTAGTTATCTTGCATTGGTTTTTAATAACTTCCTAATGCTCTAACCAACATCTAATTTTTGTCATATTGTAAGTCCTCCCCTTTGCTTTCATGCTGTCTTTGACTTGCCTTGTCAGCATGTTTGCCTCATCTTCCCTTAAGAATGTATCTTCATCTTTGGGATGTATCTATCCTTCACCTTCCAAATTGCTCCCAAAAAATACCATCCATTGTTGTTTTGCTGTCATCTGTGCTTATGCCCCCTTCCAATCAACTTTGGTCAGCTCCCCTCTCATGCCTCTGTAATTCCCTTTACTCCACTGTAATACTGATACATCTGACTTTATCTTCTCCCTCTGAAATCGCAGGGTGAATAGTATCATATTATGATCACTGGCTCTAAAGGGTTCCTTTACCTTAAGCTTCTTAATCAAATCACCGAATCATTAAACATCGAATCCAGAAATGCCTTTCTCCTAATGGGCTCAACCACAAGCTTCTCTGTAAAGCTATCTTGATGACGTTCTACACGTTCCCTCTCTTGGGATCCTGCACCAACCTGTTTTTCCCAATTTACCTGCACATTGAAATCTCTCATGACTATCATAACATTGCCCTGTTTACATACTTTTTCTATCTCCCGTTGTCATTTGGATCCCACATCCTGGCAACTATTTGGAGGCCTGTATAAAAATCCCATCAAAGTCTTTTTACACTTGCAGTCTCTGAACTTTACCCCCAGGTATTCTATATCTATTTGGGCTTGCCGGTGGTGTAGTGGCATCAGCATTGGACTTCAAGGCAAATGGTCCTGAGTTCAAACCCAGTTGGGTCCCAACCTGGGCAGCAAAGACATCTGTGTGGAGGAAAGGCCTGGCAATCTACTTCCATATCTTGTCATGAAAACCCTATAGACCCTATGATCCATGAGGTCACAAAGAGTTGGATTTGACTTAACGACTGATAAATTTTATATCTTCAGATTCTCTGTCACTTCTTTCTAAGGATTTGATTTCATTTTTTACCTACAGCACCACCCCAACTCCTCTGCCTACCTGCCTGTCCTTTTGATACAATGTGTATCCTTTGATGCTAAACTCCCATCTATTACCTTCTTTCAGCCATATCTCAATGGTATCTGCCAATCTCTAATTTTGCTACTAGATCATCTACCTTATTCTGTATACTGCACACATTCAAATATATCACCTTCAGTCCTGTATTCATCACCCTTTTTGATTTTGCCCCCATACTACACTTAAACTCATCTCACTGACTGCAATTTTGGCCTATCATCTGCCTGTCCTTCCTCACAGTCTCAGTGCACACTGCATCTACATGTTTGTCCATTGCCCCATCCTCAGTCCTATCATTCTGTCTTTCATCTCTGCCTCCAAATTAGTTTAAACCCTCCCCAATAGCTCTAGCAAGTCTACCCTCAAGGATATTGTTCCCACTCAGGTTCAGGTGTAATCCGTCCTTTTTGTACATGTCAAACCTTCCCCAAAAGAGATCCCAATGACCAAAATTCTGAAACCCTGCTCCCACACCAATTCTTCAGCAATGGATTCATCTGCCAAGTCATCCTGTTCTTATCCTCACTGGTGCATGACACAGGCAGCAATCCAGACATTACTACATCAGAGGTCCTACTTTTTAGTTTTCTGCCCAACTTCCTATATTCTCTCTTCAGGGCCTCTTCCCATTTCCTAGCTATGTTGTTGGTACCAATATGTAGCACGACTTCTGGCTGTTCACTCTCCCCTTTAGAAAGCTGTAGACCCAATCCAAGACCCCCCTGGCACCTGGGGAGCAAAATACCATTCAGGTGTCTTTATCATGTCCATTTAATCTCCTGTCTGCTCCCCTAACTATGGAATCCCCTGTCACTATTACACTCCTCTCCTGTCATCTCCCCCTCCCACCCAACTGTATCCAAAGCAGTATACTTATTATTGAGGGGAAGGCCACAGGGATACTCTGCACTAGCTGCCTATTCCCTTTCCCTGTCCTGACAGTCACCCAAGTACCTGTCTCCTGCAACTTGGATGTGATTGCCTCTTATCTGTAGCTCCCATCGATCACCTCCTCATTCTCGAGGATGAGCTGAAGGTCATCATGCTGCAGCTCCAGTTCCTCAACATGGTCTCTAAGATGTTTGGTTTGGTTCACTTTGTGCAGATGTAGTTACCAGGGAGACTGGAGGTCTCCCAGAGTTTCCAGATCTTACACAAGGAACATAATACTAATTCTGAACCCATTCTCAGTGCACCAGCTATGTACTAACAGAGAAATAAAACTTACTAGAATCGTATTTAGAACCTCCTCCTGTTCTTGCCCAATCTGTTGAGCCAAAGCCAGACTACTTTAGCATTGCCCTGCTCCAACAATGGCCACTCTCACTGTGAAACGGGGACACCTCTTGTCCCCTTATTAGGGAGAGAGAGCGCCTGTGGTATGTCAAATACAGGGTGAACAAGTAGTCTTTGGGGTACAGCAAGTCTGTGTCCTTATTGATACTTTGCTGCACGTTTGAGTGCTTGGTGGAGAGCGCTGATGCCTTTTTGCTGGTGGGGGGGAGATGTCGTTGCCTTGTTGCTGTTTGTGCATGGGAGGGGGGAGCTGGGGGAGACTTTGGGGGTTCTAATATTTAACTGTCATTCATTCTTTGGGGCACCCCTCTGTTTTCATGGATGTTTGCAAAGAAAAAGGATTTCAGGATGTCTATTTTATACATTTCTCTGACATTAAATGTACCTATTGAAGAAGCACAATCAAGTAAGGCTCAAAAAGTGGTATTGTTGTGTCATGGCTCCAGGGCTTGGGGTTTAATCCTGACTTCTTTGTGCTGTTTGCTCATTCTCACTGTAACTGTGGGGATTTCCTCCAGCTACTGCAGTTTCCTACCTCCTATAGATGCCTGGCAAGCTAATTAACCACTGTAAATTAACCCCAAGTAGAAGTGGCAGAAGAGTCATGGAGAGATAATGGACATATGAAAATTAGCACTGTGAGAGAGACAAGGGGAGAACACAACTGATTGGATTGCTCTGTTGGGAGGTAGTATGGACTTGATAGACCTAATGGCCTTTTCTTGGGTCATAATCAAGAATGTAAGCTCTATTGTCCAATGTCCATCTTGGTGGTTCCCTGGCCAATACCTGGCATTGGCTTAGAAGGTTTAGCAGCCTAATTCAGCTGCAAAAAAAACAAGTATTAGATCCTGTGGAATGAGTCTGCAAATAAGCTTACCATATTAACTGAGGGGCTGTGTACTTGTCCAATTTTGTCCCCTGGCATACTGGAAATAAGATAGCAGAATAACTCTAATGTCTGGTAGAGTGGAGTTGAGTTGGGTCATAACCTGGTAGATTGCTGATTATGGTCTTCCTTCAACACTGCACAGTGTTCCCATTGGGGAAAAAAACATTTGGATGCATTCAAATACTGCATGGATTGGCTGGGAACTGTAGAGTTTAGCAAGGCTTGTTTCTGGGAAGAGAGAACACGTCTCAGAAAGATGGAATTCGGCTGTCAGTATATAGAAGAGGGTTTTTAAAACGTGTTCCCAGTTTTGGGCTATAAAGATGCAGAGCGGCGGGAGGGACGGACATTTCCTGCGCTGTGCCGCTGGGAGTCAGTTTCTCTCTGTGCTTCTTCACGGGGGACTTCATCCCAGGGGTGATAAATCTGCACTGTTACATAAAAAGTGGTTAAATGTTGATTTAGGCATAAACGGAATAAAAATGTTCGATCTCTTTGATGCACCATCAATAACTCTAGGAGACGGGAGGTGAACAATAGGCTTTTATTAACAGCAAAAGAGAACAAGACATCTCAGAGACTGAGGGAGGAGCAGTGCCTCCAATCGCCTTTATACAGGGGTCTGTGGGAGGAGCCACAGGAGCAGTCAGCAGAGGGGCGTGTCCAGACAGGTATATGTAGTTTACCACACTCTTTAATTGTTTCAGCACGAAAACATTATTATTGTTTGGACATAATGAAGAAATTCCAAGGATAGGTTTTGTGATATACCTAATATTCACTCTGCAATTTGAAGGGTCCTGCTACTATCTAACTTTCAGTGATTTTCACGAATAAAGCCAAAAGTGTAAGTTGACACATTGGACAATTGTGCTGCCCTCTTGGGCTCAGCTAATTTACCACAGGCAGAAGGAAGCCTCTCGTCGCCCATGTCCATAACATTCAGCTTGTCACCGTCCATGCTTGGGGTGAGATTTACCACTCCACCATTTTACCAGTTATTTTGGGGAAAATTAGGCAACGGGCATGAAATCATCAACCCAGAGAAAGAAACCATCCAGTTAGTGACCATCAGTTATAAAGCCAGAGAAAGGCCCCAGTCCGTCTGTAATGGCGTCAACCATACATTAATCCCATCGTTGTGCATTCTATTTATTTTCTTTAATTTGCTCTTCAACGTGCGGGTTTTTATTTTATTCACATGTTAAAGGTTAACAGAAAAATAAAATTGGAAAACAGCGATAGTAGAAAATGTGAAATCCTAGAAGTGAGCCCCAAGAGAAGACAGCAGCAAAGTAATTGTGGGACCCCAGCGCCACAAGGGAAACCCTCCTGATTAATTAATGCTTTTAAGCTAGAATTACAACCGTCACTTTGCCTTCGTCGTTGAGCGCTCAAATTACTATATCCTTACAATGAAGGTAACTGTGTGATTTAATGGGAACTCCCCTGATCGCACGGAACAGGGCAGCGCCGCACACCCACTGAAGACTGCGCTCTCGATGCCGTAACTGTAAAGGCATTTCCCCCAAATGTTCCAAACGCACCGGCGCTGCTTGCTCCTTCCTTTTGTTGGCCGTTGTTTGTGAAACCCGCTTCCTGGACTGCATTTTAAATGCAATGGATTTAGTGCACGAATCAGCCCGCGGCTGCTGGCGGAACAGCCGCCACGCCACGTCTCCATCTCCTCTCGCTGTCACATTTAACAACACGATAAATTACTGACTTTAACGTCGGAATGAGACCAACGTTATTCTTTTAGTCAGCCGACTAACTCAGAAATGATCCTGCACATCGATGTAATGACAATTTCATTTGGACTGCATATTTTTGCTCGCTTTTGCCCCATTTATTAAATGTAATTATTTAATATATTTTATTGTAATTCATAGTTGTTAAATAAATTATGCATTGCAATCTACTGCTGCGATAAAACAACAAATTTCATGGTTCTGATCTAACAGACATTGGCAACCTTCGTGCTTGCACTGAATGCCACTGAGATCCACACAGATGTAGGTGTCACGCACCTCCAGTTGACGTAAACAGCGAGTAAATAAAACCATTTAGCAATTCAGCACAACGGTTAAAGTTATACCTCCGGGGACAGCAACGGCCAGACAGCTCTAAAGTGGCTCCTTTATTCTGATAGGCCACGCGGCACAAGTGTATAGGGAGCACGAATTCCCAGCGGTTCAGAGAGCGAAAACATTGCAGTCCCCTGTTCCCCAAATGTCCACAGCAACCACCGCGATTTCAAACTCGACAATACAACCTGTATACTATTTTCAGCTAGCCGGTACGTGAAAACCGAACATTCAGAATTTTAATAATTATAAGGAATAACGGGAGACGCTAATAATTAACCCTTTCATATGTATGACTAAAGTCAAACACTGCTTTCATTCTCGAAGCAGGTAGTACTCGCTCTGGAAAAGATCGCAGATTTTAAAGTTTTTTTTCGGCAGACATCTTCAACGCGAGTCAGCATGAATCAGGTTTTCCGCTGGAGTTGAGAGTACCATACTTCCCTCCCCACACACAGTGACACCATTCAACTTTCGATCTCTTGCGGCTCTAGGGAGGATAACATTACTGGCACAAAGTGTCTGGGTTTCCAATGCAAATTGGTCATAACCGGGCATGAATGGATGGCGTATCCACGAAGAGTTGAAGAGACACGCACGCACGCACAAACCCTCCAAGAGACGGGCTGGCAAACAAGCCTGTATTATTACTACGGATTAGTTTCATTCGTTGCTCATTTTTCCACACTAACACAACGTAACACAATTCTCTCGGTTTCCACTTGTCAAAGATTAACATCTAACAGTACATCAGATTGAAATACTTGATAGTTCGTTCTTCGCCGCGCTACAACCAAGAAAGTTAGCTCTGTAATTAAATCATCCTCACCTCGGATATAATTGCATTTACTCTCATCCAAGCTGGAGACAGATCCGCCCATTATGCCGAGACTAGAATACCGGCCGGAGCGCTGAAGATATGTTGAACCACGCCGGACCGAAACCGTCAACCGCGGAACACGCCGCCGAATACTACCCTGTTCATTCTGCTATTATAATTAACTTCCTGAGAGAAGTGACCGCCTTCACCCCGCCCCGTTCCTCAACTAAATCAATTACATTGGCCTAACACAACAAGAATAACTGTCGGCGAATGACTAACAATAACTAAGCGATAGATTGCACAACGTAGTTACATGTCAACAGGTCTGCTGAGCACTAATGTCTGCCGTAGGTACTTTACCACCTTGTGTCCATGCGAGCGCGTTCTGCAAGTTGCCAAGTGCAATTTCATTCCAAGCGGTCGGAAGAAGAACTCCGTGGATTTGCCTCACTAACCAACCCTCATAAATAATTTCGCCACTGATTTAGGATTGTGCCCCTTTCCGTAGGTGGGCCAGGGTGGCACTTAGCACTTAACTTGCCAGTTTTGTATTTCAAAGGATAAAACAAACTTCCTTGCAATATACACACAAAATGCTGGTGGAACACAGCAGGCCAGGCAGCATCTATAAGGAGAAGCACTGTCGACGTTTCGGGCTGAGACCCTTCGTCAGGGTGCAATAGGCTGAGTTCTGCCAAAAATAATTACAAGTAAACTTCCGAGACAAAATGGACAATTCTATATTTGCTATTGCGCTTAGTTTTGATCTTGGAGAAATCAAACTGGTTTCCATTTCAACCGGTATTTTGTAATCTCGTCCTGATTACACGTAACACCCTCCCTCAAACGACAAATCACTACTCCCCCCCGCTGAATAGCACTCTCTGATCTAGTTGCGCCAGGCCACCTTGGCACCGGTACGCGTGACTTCCACACGGGTCTTGTGGAGACAAAACCCCAGCTGTGCGCTGAGCACTCCTTCCTGTCTGTGCTGCAACACGATCGTGCTAAATAAGAGAGACTTAGATCTGGCAGATGAAACTGGGCGTCCATGAGATCCCGTGGACCACCAGCAGCGGCAGAGATGTACACAGTAACCACTGGATCCTTCATATTCCCCACTCTATTGTTACAACCAAATCTGACTCCATCAGCAATGTCGAAAGGCAAGTTGACAGCAGCACTGGACTCAGATGAAAACCAAGTGCCAACTCGGTGAAGCTGCAAGGGCCTGGGCACATAAAGCCCAAATAGCAATCACAGCCTACTACAGACAGAAATGAGTGATCCCACAACCTACAAAATAATACTAACAAACATGAGGACTCTTCCAGCCCTGATGAAGAAACTCGGCCCAAAACACTTTTCCACAGATGCTGCCTGACCTGCTGGGTTCCTCCAGCATTTTGTGTGTGCTGCTTGAACTATACTCTAATACGGTTGGAAGGAGGAGACCCAAGAAGCCGTTGCAAGTGTAACAGTGGCTCAGCAACTCCAGCACCCCGGGTTCAATTCCAACCTCTGGAGCTGTCTGTGTGAATTTTGCATGAGCTCCCTGTGACCAATCCAGGTGCTCTGATGATCCGGCACATCCCAGATGAGCTGTTGCTAGGGTAACAGACAACAGTAGGCGGATGATGGGGAAATCAGGATGGAGTTGATGGATTGGTGTGAGAAGTAACTTATGTGGATGTAGGTGGGAGGAATGAAATTGATGAGGCTGCTTTGAGGGAAATTATTGGTTCAGTGGGTTGAATGGCCTACATCCACGTCAGGAACCAGCATCTGCATTCTAAATATAAGGTTGAAGCACTTATAGGTGAGCGCTGATAAAGTGCTGAGAGGGTGATTCACCTTGACTTCTTCATCCAATCTCTGCCATCACAGAAGACAGTCTTCAGACATTCAATTTGCTCCACGCGATTTCAAGAACCAGTTGAGGGAAATTGATGCAGTAAAGACTAAGGAATCAGGCAATATCCCAGCTGTAGGGCGGAAGATCTGCACTCCTGAAGCAGCAGAATGTTTAGCCAAACTGTTCCAGTACAGTTACAACAGTAGCATCGGCCTAACAAAGTCAAAGCAAATTTATTATCAACGTATGTATTTGTCACCATACGCTACCTTTACAGGAAAACAAAGAAATGCAATGGAGTTTATAAAAAGCTCTACATAAATAAAATCTGACAGACAATGAATGTGCAAAAAAAAGACAAATTGTGTATATAAAAACTTAAATAAATAATATCGAAGAGGCAAGTTGTAGAGTCGGTGAAGGTGAGTCTGCAGGTTGTGGAATCAGTTCAGAGCTGAGGTGAGTGAAGTTATCCACACAGGTCCAGGAGCCTGATCATTGTAGACTAATAACTGTTCCTGAACCTGGTGGTGTGGGGCACAAGGCTCAACACAGCAACACAGAAAACACAAAGTTCAGCAGCTTCGGCGGTGTCTAGGGATTGAAATGGACGTTTGACATTTTGGGTCAAGGCCCTTCATCTGTGCTGAAGTGGCAACTATCTATTTCCGTCCATAGATGCTGCCTGGCCCACCACGTTCTATAGCCTTTTCTGTGTTGCTCCAGGCTGCAATTTCTCATGTCTCCAGTGTGGAAAATGACTCAGGTATGTCCTCTTTACAAAAATAAACAGGAAAAATCCAATCCAGTTTATCTCTACCTAACCATTCAATTCTCAATCATCAGCAAAAACAAGGAAGATGTTATCAAGAGCTGGAATATGTGATTAATGTAGGCTTGGTGTAAAAGGATGGTTGAAGATCTTTGCCGACTCAGTGAGTCAAAGGGCCTATTTCCATTCTGCATAACTCTATGGTTTATATCATTGTGTAAAGCTAGTTCAATGATATCATGGAGTTGTTGAACCATTCAGTGTTCAGTACTTCAGTTGAAGCTAAGTATTCCCTGGCCTGATAACCCATGCATATTTTCCTCTTTCTGTTGCTTCCCCAACTGAGTGTTACAGCATTAACAGTTGCTGTTGAAGGCCAACCTATTGCTAAATTACTTTTTGTAGTTTATTGTTCATATTAACCCTCTTATTAGAAGAGTTAATCCAAGTGATTGTTTTTCGTCTGTCTGCTGGCAATTAGGTGTTTTTTTTCTGTATGTTGTTCCTTTAGTCATTGAGTAAGTATAAATGAGAATTCCTATTAGAATATGGCTCTAAAACAAACTTCAAAGATTAGTGAGAGAAAATTAAATTATTCACTCCTGCTTTGATGTACTTAAAAAAATAACTGACAGTAATGCTGGTAGGCCTAGCATTTAGTGCCCATCCTGAACAGGATTTGGGAAGATTGTACTTTATGAATGAGAGATTTAAGATTAAGAATTGACCATCATCATTTACCTTATGTGTAAGCAATGTTTTCTAACATCACCCCTGAAAGGTCTGGATGTACTTTTAAGATGATGCACCATGACCCTAAACTCCACAACCAGCAGAAATACAGGTATTTCCTCGCTGTCTACATTATCAGTTTCACATTGTGGGGTCATTCAGGTGGACTGCTTATCCAAGATGGCATTAAGCTTTATGAAGATGCATTCACCAAAGCAAGTGGAGACATTACATTGCTTTATTGTGCCTTTGGCAAGTTAGGAAGAGGCTAAGCTAATGACCAAGCTTCTTAAACTATGCACATGGCAGGTCCTGTTAAGGTGGTAGTCAGTGGTGCCCCTTAAAGATATTAATATTAATAAGCATTGGATGATACTGAGATGTGGCTCGACCACCTTTATTGACGTGGTCAGGCCATGGTACTTTGCGGCATAAACTTTACTTGCTAAACTGAACGTTCCTCTAGTCTTGCTGAAGTCTTCAAATGGAATTGAAAATTGTCCCATGATCGGTGAACACCCCAACTTCGGACTTAACATTGCTGAAACAACTGAAATCAGTGTGTCCTCAGGACCTCACTCAGGGAGCTGGTCAATGTTTTAGAAGCTGAAATGGCATGCCAAATATGGAAAAGTGTGCGTGTGCACGTACACCGTGAACTTCTTCCCCTTTGGGAAACAGACAGTATCACAGGTACAGCATATTCCTGGGTTTATCCACTGAAATCAAAAGTGGGTAGAACTCTCATTCAATACAGTTTATTTAAACACCGCCTAAGCCAAAGAATCTCTTTGCAATATTTATACAAAAGAAAAAGATGCACCTGCAGTTTTTCCATTGTGGCAACAAGAGGCACATCTTGGCCAGCAGAGGAATTAAATCACAATAGTGATACCATACACATCAGTTTTATATAAGTCTTCTATAACCCAAGGCAAATTTTCAAGAAAAACAATGCCATGATTGTTTATTTTTGGAGATCAAAGGAAATGACTTTGCTCCATAAAATCCACAGATGGGTCAGAATTGCAGAATAGATCACAGAATGGTTACTGTAGTGAAGAAAGCTATTCAGCCTACTGATCTGAACATAAGAACAATCCAGCTCATGCAAATATCTTGCTCACTCGCTCTCTCCTCTGCCTGCATTTTCATTCCTTTTTTTGGATATCCATCTGGCTCCCTTTTGAATGTTGCAATCAAACCTCTAGAATGTTATATTCTGGATCCACTTGCTTTATAAAAGTAAAATTCTTTGTCCCACTTCTGGTAATCATTTTTATTCTATATTCCATGGTTTTTGCCTGCCCACCAATCCAAGGCTGCCAACATACGTCACTCTGAACACAGTCTAAACATCACTCTGAACACAGTCTAAAACCCCAGAGCAAGTAACTTGATTGCAAATCAATTAGAATAACCATGAAAAAAACCAATAAGAATAATAAAAATGATACTGAAATCCATATTTTATGGATACTATAGGGTCTTGGTCACACAAAAATAGTCATAAGTGATTCTGTTTACATAGTTCCAAAGAAGAATGTCACCACAAATGAAAGGATATTATATAATTACAATACTATGTTAAGAACTGTAAATTTATAATAAATCATCATTTAATAATAACAAACTAAAGCTTACTGTCTCTGCCATCATTCATTTTATTTTGTAGCTAAAAGGAGGAAACAGACGGCAGACAGATCATCTGCCCTCGTTACAGAAGCACTAAGAAAAGGCCAGTTACTCTAAAGTCCAGTTGTACTCCCAGTTCATGTCTTAATTATCTATCCTTCTTGATGTCCACTTTTCACAGTAAAGTCACAAGGTATTTTACATTCAGAAGAAGCTCATTTTACAACTTAATAGTCTTTATTTAATAAAGCATTTAACATGGTTATTGAAGCTTCTTTCTGTGCTCAATTATGTTCAAGTATTACAATCTAATGTGAATAAAGCAATTATTCTTAACCAAGCATTTAGCACATTATCTCTAAAATGCAATTTATTACAAATAATTCCAATAACCTAAGTCAAATCAACTGAGGTTGTAATTTTGGATGAATATTTTGGTTGTATTGATTACTAATTTCGACACTACTACTCCCCCTCCAACAAAGTGTCAATATTTATCAGTAATAATATGACCCTTAGAGTAGGAAAAATTCATTTGTTTTGAATTTCAGAGTTGTACCTTAAATTGAACATTATTGCTTTACCCCACTGTGACAATTTAATTGCTAATACTGGCAATTGTATTAAATCTGATTAAGGCTGCCACTATAATGTCAATAGTTGTGAGTTTTGGGCAGTATTGTACTGTTAATTTGAGCACAGTAGGAATTCATTTACCCAATCTCATTTAATTTAGAAATCAAAAGGTTGACTGGTATTTCACCAATGAAAGTTCAATTTGAAACTAAAGGCTCAAGGAGTAAATAAATTACAGAAAACAAACTGTATAGTTCTTTATAACAACAGCTTTGCTAGAGAGAGATTTAATTTTTTTTTCATTTTCTTTTGGACTGATATCTAACCTAGAGCACTAGTGAGTGAAAATTGTCATGGAAACAGAATTCAGTATGTTGGCGTGGAGTTGCTTCATGCTTATCTTTGTTCATTGACTGTGTCTCCTGTCTTTAAAATATTATATTTTAAAGGCAGGAGACACAGTCAGTGAACAAAGATAATCATTTTTAGTTAGGAGATATGATGGTAACCTAGAAATTGTTACCTGTCTTTTGTAAGTTAATTACTTTTTCAGACTGGAAACATTATTGATTACCAATTTAGCAATGCACTGAATTAAGAGAAAATGCTTAGAAAAATCATTGATGTAATCAGTGAAGATTCTGCTGAAGTGCATAAATTCACGTAATAAACAATATGTCAGATTCTGTCCACACGGTTATCATGTAATGCTTCCCATTTTAGCACAGACCACGTTCCTAAAACTCCTACACCTCCTCCCTTACCACCATTCAGGAGCCCAAGCAGTCCGTCCAGGTGAGGCAGTCCTTCACGTGTCAATCTGCCACTGTCATTTTTTGCATTCAAGTGGCCCCTTCCACATTGATGGAATGACTTTGTTGAACACCTTTGCTCTGTCACTGTAACAGCTGGGATCTTCTGGTGGCCAGCCATTTTAATTTCACTTCCTAGTTTTATAGCAGCATGCCTGTGAATGGCCACCTCCACTGACAAGTTGAGACTAGATGCTGAGTACAAGAATAGCACCTCATATTCCACCTTGGTAGTCTCCAATTTGATAACATGAACATTGATTTCTATAACTTCTGACAAGTGCTCTCCTCTCTTCCCCCAATTTTTGTTTTCTTTTATTCTACTGGCCCCATCATCCCTTCTCTTTGCCCTCCCCCTCTCCCTCCATCTACCCATTACCCATACATTCCTTCCTTTGGTTCCCCTCCTTCCATGGACCACTGTCCTCTCCTATCAGATTCAATTTTCTTCACTTCCACCGATAACCTCCCCACATCTTACACCGTTCACACTTCCCCCCTTCCCTAGGTTCACCAATCACCCACTAGCCCTTGCTCCACCCCTTCCCCTCACTGTCTGGTGATTCCACTCTTTCTTTCAAGAAGGGTCTGGACATGATTGTCCATTTCACTGTCTGACCGAAGATACCTGTCTCATTTGAAGCATTATTCTCAAAAAGCTCAAAACCCAACTCCAACTTTAATTGTACAATTTTATAGACTAATATACCGTGAGCATTTTCATTTTTAGCTCAGACATTTCATGTGTTGCTTCACTGTCTGTCATTGTTCTAACAAGCCATATCAACTTCTGGCTGGTTCACCCTGACATAAATGAAGTCCATTGATACACTTTAATTTATTTTTAACATAATATTGTAGAGAAAACGTGACTACCACCATCACTAGCCAAGACCATATGACACTTAACTGCAAGATGCTGCAGCTCTGTGGAATAAGACTGAGACGGAACCCTGCACTATGATACGTTAACCCTGAAGCTGATTCCGCAGTCTCTCCCTTTACCTGATGTCTAGTCCATACGATGGATGGTAAAGCCCTCTACTGCTCATATTAACTCCAGGTGTGAATTGTGAAACAACGATCAAATTGCAATTGTATGCAGTATATCCTTTCAGAAAGGAGGCTGAGATATAATTTCTGTTTGGAAGGTTTTTTTCCCAGCAAAATGAAGCGATGGGTATATATTAATTATTTGTTGAACTTTGGAAAATTCAATGTTTAATGTATGTGAAACTTTAAAGTTCTATGTATATGAACGCCTTTCTACGCTGAGACTCGGACTTTCACCTTGGAATCAGGTGTTGGGCTAAAATACAGACGGACACCCAAAGCGGTCAGAATTGCTCTGTTGTTGAAGGTAGCATTTTTGCACGAAGCTCCAATTCACATTCTCCGGAAGACACAAAGGTCCAAGAAAAACACAGAAAATCCGAATTCAGATCCCAGCATTGCGGCAATGCAAGTTAAATAGATTTAATTACCAGGAGCAAAAGCGGGTAGTATTTAAGATTTTAAAATTTCTTGTCCTGAGCCATCAATAAAAACGATTATGTGTCATCTCGGACTGTGGAAATTTTTACAAAATTGGCGGTCAGGTTTCCTCCGAACGCTCTGAATGGAACACAAACCTTACGACTGAACGACAGGATGGTGAATATTCCTGATAATACTTAAAGTCAAGATTAACACGTGTGGACTTCATCTTAAGACACCACTGGGCACACAGTTCCTGCCCCGACACCAACATCTGTAGAAACCTGACTCCCTGCGAAGTTTAACGTAAAGTGACGAGACCTAATGCTCCATCCTTGAAATACAAGCAGCACTCCCTTCACCTTCCATGCAAACATGCAACAAAGTTGATATTCTGTCATATCATATCTGATAATCTGTGATTATCAGCAATAATTAAAATACATTCTGTTAGTTGTGTTTTATTGCAGTTTAGTAGTTAACTTAAATAGAACCCTGTTAATATAAAATGCAAGGTATCTGTAGAATCAAAAGGATATTTCCATACAATATGACAATTCCCAGCTCTCACCTTTCAATTCAATTAGAGACGAGAAATTCTATGCAAATCCATACAGGTTGACTTTACAGTGAATAACTTAATTCATGTAATTTGCCAGTACATTTTTGTAATCCCCCAAAAAGAACGAGCAATAAAACAGTGTATTAAAGTATATAGATGACAACATCTAATGCGGTAAAATAAGACCCGAAATAATTATGATAATGATGATGTAATCCGTAATTATAAGTATTTGCACACAAAGGTAGTAGTAGCGGAGAATGCAGAAAGAAAGGAGTTATATTCCAAATGCAGATTGCTTTCCCAATGTCCATTGCGGAGACTCGCCATATTGCAAGTGGCTTGGTGCTCCGGGGCTGTTTACATCGCGGGAGGGAGGAGAGAGTGCCGGCGGACCGAGTGGCTCGGTCTCCCCGTTGCAAGGACGGTAAGTGTGGGGCTCGGGGTGCTGCGGGCCGGGGAGGAAGAGGCGGGCTGTGATTGTTGGACCCCGAATGCACGGTGTTGTAGCGGCGGCTGAGCCGCTAATCCGGTCCCGCAGCCGGCGTGGCTCTCGCCCTCCCGCAACAATGCTGAGACTCACGGAGGGCCGCACACTGTTGGAGTGACCCTTCCAGGAGTGCGGTAGGGAATGAGCCTTTGAGGTGCGGGGTTGGTGTTCGGACCACTCCTCCCCTGGACCTGCTTTGTGGGTGCAGTGTGTGTTCAGCCGCTGTTGTTATGCCCTCGGTGTTGGCGAGTGAGAAGTGTTGGCTTCACACGGCGGGGGCGATTTTCTCTCTGATCCGGGCTGTTTATGATTGTTAGTGTTGGGGGGTGGCTGACTGGCCGACAGAACCCACTCACCGATGCCATTACGCCGAGGTGCCGCTGCTTGAACTTGTAATTATTGTGTACTGTATCAGTAAAAACACATTACTCACAAATCAGCCCCGGCCCCCTTCTCTCGGCCGCCGCGATTGGCTGATTTTCTCCGTGGGGACGACCCTGATTTGATGATGACTCCGTCACTCTTGGAGGGGCTGCGGCATTGTTGCTTTCTGAAGGGCAAATTTCTATGTTGTAACTGCTTCTGCTTAAACGTTTTGTCTTTTCATCCTCACTTCGTTACGCTATTTTTCCAGTCCAGATTGCACCTACTTCTTGCACCAGAAATCTGAAGTCACGGCAGTGTTACTTATGGGCGTTCCTAACGCCTAAGTGGGATGTATATACACATAATGTGTTTTCTCCTGGACGGTGCACTTTTATCCATGCCTAATCGGGAGTACCAGCCAGCAGCATCCTTGAGATACTAGAAGGCTTACTGAACTTTTGAACACTTGGGCTGAAAGAATGTATAGTGACTTTTTTCAAAATAGAATCTAGACTTCGCACAGTTCAATACGGCACTCATTAAAATTAAATCCTTTATTGATTTGTCGGATCACCCTGATAAGACACCGAGGAACATGTTGAAGTAAGATTTAAAAATGTTGATAGCAGATGAAGCTTACGGTGAGATTAAACAAATGACAGGGAGGAAGATAGAGTTTCTTGCAATCATTCAACAAGTAGTTTATTCGATTGGTGAATTAGACCTGTTGTTTAGTTTTGAATTGTTGACTAAAGATATTGGATGGGGCAATTTAAAAATAGTGTCCTATTTTCTTCTGAATGGGAGGCGAAGCAAAGGAGACTTTGTCCTCATTTCAAACATAAACGTATCATTTCAATATTTTGTCTTGTGGCGTCAGTGTTAATCCACGTTCTGCTGAGGTGTGAGGTGTTTGGGGTCCCACGTTTATTTGTTGGATTGGGTGATCTCAGTCAAAGCTACATCTGCCTTTAGAAGTGTTGAAATAGGAAAGAGAGAGAGAGAGATGCAATTGGCTGTGATTCTTGGTGCTAATCCCTCCACTGTAAAGCAAATGTTCATGGACTTCAACTGGGGATAGAAGTGAATTTTACCTGTTATCATTTTATCTGTTAGAGATATGACCTTAACTGTTTTATAGTTGACACATCAGTTGTGTTGAAATTATAGTTGACCATTGGCAGAAGGTGATCAAAATTAAAGAACAGTTTTATTGCGGATGACCATTTGTCCAGTTTGTGAACTGAAGGAAATACCCTGTCCATCTAGCAGATGAGCAATATAAAGTCAGTTTTTAGTTCTGATTAGTGCAGTATGTACTGAGCTATTAACTGGTTAGGTGATAAGGCAGCAGGCAACTCCAGAGCTAAAGCATTCGTTAACATTTACCCCTGTAGAACCTTTATACCTCTACACTTGAAAAACAGTTGTTTCCAGAATGTGGCTGATGATCGTTTCTGCCCTTTAGATCACTTCCTACCGTTAATTACCAGCAGCAATAACGTTCAGAAAGCAGATCCAGTGAGAAACTTTGGAAGATTAACTTGCTTTTTAATTTCTGTAATATTTCAAAAAAGTGTTATTCCCTGAGTGTTTAGAAACAGACAAGCTTGCTGAAACTCTGCCTAATATATTACACCAGGCTGCAAGTGCTTACATTTAACTGGACAGGACCAGACTATACTTGAGTGTTTCTTTTAGTCATTTGACACAAGTATAAAGCCGTTTGAAATTTTTATCATAAGATTCAACATGGCAGCTCTATGTAGAGGTGACATTTATTGAAGTTTAATGGGTAGATTTGGAAAATGCTTGAAGATCATTTGAGATAAAACTTGAGTTCAAGGTAACAAAAGTAAACTTGGGGTTTGTACTGAGAAAGGGATACTGATCCAGAGTGATTGAGGCATAGAACAGATTTCAAAGTGTTATGGTTGCAGGTGAAATGACACTGATCTGTAACAAAGGAGCAATTGGATCCTTTACATGAGAAAATCTGCAGATGCTGGAAATCCAAGCAACACACACTAAATGCTGGAGGAGCTCAGCAGGCTAGGCAGCGTCTGTGGAAAAGAGCACAGTTGATGTTTCGGGCCAAGACCCTTCATCAGGACTGGGTGGGAAAAAAGATGGAAGTCAGAGCAAGAAGGTGCTCTGGTTCTCCTCCACGTTCCCTTTCTTCCATGGTCTTCCCTCTTTAGCCCTTTATCTCTTTCACCATCAGCTTCACCCCTCCTTCTCCTCCAGATACCTTCTACCTTGTCCTTCTTCCTCCCCTCTCCCCAGCTTCTTACTCTGACCTCATCCTTTTTTTCCATTCCTGATCAAGGGTCTCTGCCCGAAACATCCTCTCTTCCATCGATGCTGTCTGGCCTGCTGAGCTCCTCCAGTATTTTGTGTGTGTTAGTTGGATCCTTGTTCCTCTTGACTCTCTTTTTTGCTCTGTTTCAAATATTATCTACATCTTGATGTAAAAGATGCAGAAGTCTTTTCATCACCTGCTTACTGCATTCAATCTTCTTGCTACTTTTCATTGCTACGCTTGACTGGAGGAAGTAATCTGGAAATCATTTATTATTAAAAGCGGCAATTTGGTGAGGTGGTGGGAGAAATATTTAGTGTCTTTTGGATACATGGGCCAATTGTCCTTCCCATCTATAATTATATGATCCTGTAATCATAGCAACAACAATGTGCAGTCTTGTTTTCTTTACAAGCAACTTGTTATTTTAATTTGTATGCCTGTTAGGGGACAGGGTGGGACTTTTAGTCTCTGAGATTTAACTCTGCTTTCTGTTCTGGGACCCGTGTTCCAGTTCTGCCCTGGCAAATCAACAGGAAGCTCATTTTTCTTGTCTGTTGGTTTTTGTGAAATAAATATGAGCACACTCAATCCAAACCACAAGATCTAGTTGCTTTCAGTTAGATGATGCTAAGCTGGCTGTTCCAAGGGTCTCAACCCAAGGTGATGATTGTCCACATTTTTCCATAGTTGCTGAGTTCCTCCAGCTTTTTGTGTGCTAAAGCATATTTCCAGCATCCACAGTCTCTGAAAGCTTTTCCACTCAGTTACTGGCATGGATATTACCAATGACCTACGTAGATAAGGAAGGCTTTCTTTCTGTAAGCTGTGGTGAAAATAGACAAGCAGGTCTGAGAGGTCCTTTTGTTGTATTTGATAATTCAGTGTGCAGGAAGTGGTAATCACTCCTTTGCACACTGCTACATGGGGCAGTTATACTCAAGCATGTACCCAATAAGTAGTTGTGAGACTGGGAGGTAATGTATATGGAATTCCAGTAATATTGACTCCTGTTAATAGTGCTGTGTTCCTTTAACCTGTCAGTCAGTTTAGATTACAATAATTCTGTCCTGTAATCAGAAAAAAAGGGCCTTTAGCAGATTAAGGCTGTAAGAGCATTGTACAGATATTGAATAAAGAACTTAAAAAAAACTTGACAAAAATCTACTCCACTATGAATATGTATAATCCTGATTATTGCTTCAGTAATGCTATTGGTGCCTCTGGCTGCTGTGTTTTGGAATTTCCTCTCTGAATATTTCTGTCTCATTTCTCAACATGTTGCTCAAAATACACATATTTGACTAAGTTTTGAGTCATCTGTTTTTGTAATTCCTTTCATGGCCAGGTGTAAAATTTTATTTGAAAGCAGCCCTGCAAAATATTGATCTGATCAGATATAAAAAGTAAAACCTTAACCAATCATGTTAAGGCCGAGCCAAACCTGACTTACTATAAGAACGGTAATCTCAAACTTGCACAGCAAGGAAACTGCTTTGCCAGAGTGTCAAGTACTTGCATTTCTGACACCATATCCTGAACATTATTAACAGCATGTTGTCAGTTTTTACTATTATGTACCAAGGCTGACCCGAGTACCCTGAGCTGCATCTGAATATATGATCAGACCATAGACCCTGCACCCATCATAGAATTTGGTTAAGATCAGTTTGAAAAGGCATTGTGTGATTTGAAGTCATTGAAGCATTTTCCTTTGTTAAAGATATTACTCAAATGCAGTTGCTATTTTTGGGCAGGAGTCTCCACAAATTTTGCTTATTTGATTTGTTGTGTCGTGATCTTTACAGAGGTAAGTACGCAACATGATCATAGCTTGGTGTTTAGCTGTGGCTATGAAAAGTGTTAAGTTATTGCATGAAGTAAAAGATAACAACATTACAACTGTAACTGCTATATATTCGTTAGTCAGTTTAAATTGTAAAGTTAGAGCAATTTTGTGGAACATCTTGGAGCTGTGGAACTTTACACCACAGGGCTGACTTTGCAGTGTGGCAGCATTTCAATTTTTGAAATTAGTTTTGGTGCATTTAAATTCTGTGCACCTGCTGAGGGGATTGGGAGGGGCCTGGTCGGGTAACTGAATGGTTAAGCGGTATCACTGGCTTAAGTTAAGTGTTGACTGTCATTCAATCATACACATGAATACAGCCAAACAAAACCGTGTTCCTCCAGGGCTAAGGTGCAAAACGCAGTACCAATAGTACCATACAGCACAAGGTACACACATAATTACGATAGAGGTACAGCATACAATCACAAAAAAAATCCAGCCCAAGTCCCTGAGTGTCATGGCCTGTAGCTTGATGGTGCATGGGATTTTGTCCTGAAACTATGTATCTGTGAGTACAAGCATGCAGCAGTCCACATCACGTACTGGTAGATGACACAATCCGGCTTGCCTTTCACTGAGCAAACACTGGAGGGCAGCACCAGTGGGAGGGGCCAGCCCCCAACCTCAGCGATGGCACCTGCGACACACCGCCTCCAGCGTCTCCTTCCCTGAGCGGCTGCCACAGGCGATTCCGCTGCATGATGGCCTGGATTGCACGGCCACTGAGGCTACGCGGCTGCCCCGACAAGGTCTCACCAGCGAACCAGACTTGCAGTATTCTACATTACCAATATCCAACAGAGTCTTGCAATCTCAAGAGAAACATCAAGGCAATCATTCGCACTGCTTGTTGGACCGCGAACTGCCTCTGTGCACATCTGACGTAATGTAGCGGGCAGCTCCACCGCTATTCAGCAACTCGCTGATGGGTTAGAGTTGCAGTAATTGATGTTCTTAGTATCCAACAAAGTCTTGCAATTGCTTAAAAAAAAGATGCAAAGGACAAACAATCACACCTTTGTTTGGACCCAGGGAGGCTGCTACAAACAAGCATGCTGCCATCTTACTGAAAACCACTTAGTGCTTTGGGCTACTTGGCTGAACTTGTATCTGGTGCCCCTATAACTACCAGAGGTGGGTCACAGACTTTAGAGGTGACAGGACAGTATAACTTACTGTGGAGTTAGCATCATACCTAAAAGAACACTCTTGTAGCCTGGCAGACTGAAGGTTTTAGTTGTTCAGCTGGTAAGCAATTTATTGAGGGCTGTACCTGAATCTGCATCAGCATATTTTTATTGATTTAAATACCAAACAGCAGTATACCAATTGTGCCTTTCCAGAAAATAACACATGCAAGTTATCCTCCAACTTAAGAGTTAGTTGGATGCCCATCAATGCACCAATATTGAATGTCCAGGATAAGTGCATCTCAGAGGAAAATACTTTATAAGATTCTGTTCTTGCACTATGGCAGTATTGCTGGTTACCTTAAGTTTGTACTAATTGTGATTTTCCAAATAGATAAACTAACTAGGAAAGATCTTTTAACATGAAAGAAGTGACTGCAGGGTTTTTGTGGGTTTTCTTTTTATCTGCCAATATAGAAAGTGTAATTTCTAAATGGCGTCATTTATTATTTAATTGATTATGCTGTTTGTGGCATGGCTGAATCCCAAAAAGCCCTCTGTGCACAAAGGGAATTCACTGAGGAGTCAGTGGGGAAGGTTTCATGCATTCATTATTCATTGTGAGATGCCAGAATAAAGATCGTGGGTGTTGAATTTTACCTCAAATGCCATTTAGATTTGCATAGTAATCTCTTGCCTCTGCCAGCTCCACTGATTCATTTCTGATTTGAAGAATTATTTAGGAGCTTGCCCTCCTAATTTGTGTACTGGAATGGAAAGTTGCATATTTGGATAATTTTGTGTTTTTAAGTTTAAAGGTTACATTTTAAACTTCTGCTTGTGGTGATGCGCCATTTCAAGTCAGAACCAGTGGGTTCAAGGCAAGCTTAAGTGTCAGCGTGACGTTTGGGCTGATATTTCAGCGGTGTGATGAGGGAGTGCTGTATTTCTGGTTGTGCAGCCTGTGTGTGGGTTATTTTCCAAAAGCCCTGTGTGCCAGTTTAGGAGGAAATCCAATGTTCCAAGTAGAGCAGGTTTTGATACCATAGTCATAGTTGTACAGCATGTTCATGCTGACTCAAAGGTCTCTCCCACTTCCCAGCACTTGGTCCAGTGACTACTATGCCTTGGTGATTCAGTCTTCATCCAGGTGCTTCTTAAATGTTGTGTCAGCGAGTACTTGTCTCCATCCCCTTCTCAGTACTTTCCAGTATAAATTCCTCCCAGTCAATCTCCCTCTCTGAAACCTAATTGGCTGTTAGAGCATTTGCAACAGATGTGAAGTTACAATAGCAGTTAAAGTTAACACTTTCCTGCTTTATTTACAGTATTCATTTGTTTGTAATTGGTGCACCTACAATTTAAATGCTTAAAAGGGAGATAACTTCACTTGCCCCATCACTGGACTGTGCACACAACCTGTGGGACTCATTTTCAAGGACTCTTCATCTCATGTTCTTGATACTTATTGCTTATTTATTTATTTGTTTGTTTATTTTTCTTTTTGTATTTGCACAGTTTGTCTCTTGCATACTGGTTGTACACCCAGCTGATGTGGCCTTTCATTGATTCTACTGTGGCTATTGGGTTTATTGAGTATGCCCACAAGAAGATGAGTCTCAGGGTTGTATATGATGACATACAAGTACTTAGATAATAAATTCACTTTGAATTTTGAAAAGGCACTCTTGTCTTGCCCCTTGTAGATGGCTGCCATCAGAATTTGGAGTTTTAACCGTCATCTTTCCTGAGACTGCATATATTCTGGTAGTTTGGCTGTGGTAGTTTGGTAGTTTTTCAAATTAACCTCATTTGACATGCTCTCAGCAGCTAGTGCAGGTGGCAACCTTTGTTAGCTAATGCTTGCTGCAAAATAGAACTTAAAGTCCAAAAAAGGATCTAGTGTTTTCCCAGCGTATATGACGAATAAACTCTTCTCGGACTTCTAGCCGGGTGCAGGTAATCGATTTTAACTGATGTTTCGCTGACAAACTACTGAATCACCATCAGGGAACTCAAAATTATTTAAGATGGTATTAATTGCAAGATAGTTTCTTAAGCATAGGGAATTGGGGAAATGTAGGACTTGTTCTTCAGGGGCTATCCTACTGCTTGGATACTATTTACTATTTCTTCCTTCTTCCATACCACGTGAGATCTGTCACACGTTGGACAGGAAGAAAATATTCTGGAGATTATATATCAATGCAACATGGTAATATTATATCTCCTTACTGTGCTGAATTTTATATGGTAAATAATGTGGAGCCAAAGAACTACAGGTATCCCCCACTTTACGCCACTTCGCTTTTATGAAAGACCTACATTAGTACCTGTTTTCGCTAACTGAAAGAAATCCAAAGAGGATTTCCACTGTTTGTTTTGCAGCGAGCCGTTATAGAGGCAGCGAGAGTGGCAAAAAGCGAAAATAGCGTTCAGCGTTTGTTTTGCTCTCAGCAGAACACTCAAGCATCAAGCCGCCGTAGCTTTGAATTGCGTGAGATTTTCGCTACGATTGACAGCGCCACAATGATTGCAGAAAAGTATGACTTTAATTTTGAAAGGGCGTGTAGGTTTAGGGCAGATTTGCAGGATGTTTTGAGTGCTTACAAAAAACTATGATAGAAAAATGCGTGAACCTTCAGTGTGCTCACTGTCTTCCCGATTATGGTAAGTGAAACTACACTATACATACATTATTTCTACTTTATATAGGCTGTGTATTTATCATATCATTCCTGCTTTTACTATATGTTAGTGTCATTTTAGGTTTTTGGTGTTATTTGGTATGATTTGGTAGGTTTTTTTGGGTTTGGGAACGCTCAAAAATTTTTCCCATATAAATTAATGGTAATTGCTTCTTCACTTTATGCCATTTCAGCTTACGAAGCGTTTCATAGGAACGCTCCACCTTCGGATAGCGGGGGAAGCCTGTATTGCACAAGGGGAAACATGAGGAAATCTGCAGATGCTGGAAATTCAAGCAACACACACAAAATACTGGTGGAACGCAGCAGGCCAGGCAGCATCTATAAGGAGAAGCACTGTTGACGTTTCGGGCCGAGACCCTTCATCAGGACTAACTGAAAGGAAAGATATCTTTCCTGACGAAGGGTCTCGGCCCAAAACGTCGACAGTGCTTCTCCTTATAGATGCTGCGTGGCCTGCTGTGTTACACCAGTATTTTGTGTGTGTTGCTTGCACAAGGGGCTATTGATAGTTTGACGTATAAATGTTTATTTTATCCTGTTTTATGATCAGGTTTTGTCATTTTCCATGATCAATTGTATAAAAATTTTGTATCACCACGTGTCTTTCCAGGGAGCCACCTGCCATGCGGTCTTGCTACGTCGGTCTTAATGCATTTTCATTTGTACTGCTGCTGAGCCACCAGGAGCAGTTTTATGGGTTTCCTTTCCTTTCCCTTTCCCAGTTACTTTTCTTGCTGTGTATCGCTACTTTCTAACCCCTTCATAGAACACAGCCATCTACAGCACATTACAGGCCCTTTGGCCCACAATGTTGTGCTGACCATGTAACCTACTCTAGAAATTGCCTGGCATTTCTCAAGCGCATAGCACTCAATTTTTCTAAGCTCCATGTACCTATCTAAGATGCTCTTAAAAGACCCTATTGTGTCTGCTTCCACCACCACCACTGCTGACAGTGCATTCCACCATTCCCTGTGTGGAAAAAATTGCCCCTGACATCACCTATTTCCAAGCACCTTAAAACTGCCCCTCGTGTTAGCCATTTTAGCCTGGGAAAAAGCCTCTGGTTATCTATATGAGCAACGCCCCTCATCATCTTATACACCTCTATTAAGTCACCTCATCCTCCGTCACTCCAAGGAGAAAAGTCCAAGTTTACACAACCTATTCTCATTAGGTATGCCCTCCAATTCAGGCAACATCCTTGTAAATCTCCTCTGCACTCTGTCTATAGTATCCACATCCTTCCTGTAGTGAAGTGACCAGAACTGAACACAGTACTCCCAAGTAGGGTCTGACCACTTAGGACGTATATAGGTATATAGCTGCAACATTACCTGTCGGCTTTGGACCTCAGTCCCACGGTTGATGAAGGCCAACACACCATATGCCTTAACAACACTGTCGACCTGTGCAGCAGCTTTGAGTGTCTTATGGACGTGGACCCTAAGATCTCTCGGATCCTCCACACTGCCAAGATCCTAGGCTTGGCTGACCTTGATGGGGTCGGCTGTTCTTCTCTATAGAAAGTTATCGTTCTTTGAGCTTTTTTAGTGGTGGATGGTGTCACACATTGTGATGCGAGGTAACAGAGATTTAGTTGTGTACAAATGTCAGGTGTGTGCTCAGCAACGATCACAGTATGAAAATGCAGCAGTGATGTTGATTAGAACCACCCTATCAGCAGGAGAAAAATAAGATTTAAGCAAAGAAGAAAGGAGAGGAGCACTGAAAATGAAACTGATAGAATGATAATATCAGAGAATAACAAGGATAATCAAATACAATTTAGAGAATTTCAATAGTTGTATTTGATGGGGAAGGTGTAAAGCAATGGCTAAATAGTCACAATCAAAGCAATGACTTAAAAGCAAAAATTAGAAGTAAAGAGCTGCTGCATGTAAACAAGGGGCAGGGAATTAATAGTTCTTCATCTTGGGAAAAAGTCTTTTCCTCTTGAGCAATTTCTTTGAAACAGAATAGGTACAATTATTTTAAAGCATCTCCGTCAGGACAGATTAATCTCAAGGAATTCAAATGAGGCAACTTCCTGTCTGATTGATTTATGCAACATCATTACTGGAAAACAAAGTATGAACTCATCATGGGAAGTCTAAATTATTTTATAGTGTTCCACTAATAATGTCAAGGCAGTGCACAGATCATTCTGGAGTATAAGAGGTGATGTATTTGGTACCAAGCAGTTCACACTCTCTAGAGCAAGAGTTCCCAAACTTTTTTATGCCATCGACCAAAGCAATTGAACAAGGGGTCCGTGGACTCCAGTTTGGGAGCCTATGCTGTCAAGTGAGAATTTGGCTGCTGGCTGCCATTGCTGTGCATTTTCGTTTTGATGTCCTGTGTAACCCTTTAACAACATTGTACGTGTGTTTCTGGTTGCTTAATATTGGAGATGTGCAGCCACCTCAGAATCAGAATCTGGCTTATTAACACTCACCTATGTCATGAAATTTGTTGGTGTGTGTGTGCAAAAAGAGAGCGAAAATAGTGAGGTGTTCATGGGTTCATTGTCCACTCAGAAATCTGATGGCAGAGGGGAAGAAGTTGTTGCCAAAACGTTGAGCGTGTCTTCAGGCTCCTGTACCTCCTCTCTAATGGCAGTAAGAAGAGGGCATGTCCTGAGTGGTGGGCGATCCTTAATGATGGATTAATGGGGAGGCTAGTGCCCTTGATGGAGCTGGCTGAGTTTGCAACCCTCTGTAGCTTTTTCCAATCCTGTGCATTGACCCCTCCACACCAGCCATCTGTTTAGAATGCTCTCCGTGGTACATCTGTAAAAATTTGCTAGAGTCTTTGGTAACATGCCAAATCTCCTCAAATTCCTAATGAAGTAGAGCCACTGTCGTACTTTCTTTGTAGTTGGCACCAGTATGTTGAGTCCAGGATAGGTCTTCAGAGATGGTAACAGCCAGGATCTTGGAACTGCTCACCCACTCTTCTGTTTATCCCTCAGTGAGGACTTGTGTGTGTTTGCACAACTTCCCCTTCCTGAAGTCCACAATCAATTCCTTGGTCATACTGACGTTGAGTGCCAGTTTGTTGTTGCGAAATCACTCAACCAGCCTGCCAGTTTGAGGTCAAGATAACCATAAGCCATAGTTAGCTCGACAACTGAATTGCACCATTATGAAATTCGGATAAAGTGGAAATTTGACTATAAAATTATGCAAATCGCTTGTTAGATCATTCCCAAATTTACACATTTGAATCAACACTGAAAGGTCTGTTCAACAGCTGAACATTTTTTTACTTTTGGAAGAGAATTGCCTTTCTTCTTAGTTTTTCCTAATTTTTGAAAATGATCTCTTTCAAAACTTCAAGTTTTAGAAGCAGCTAGTTACAGTCTTTGCTGAAGCGAAAATTGAGACTTCTTCAGCCTAGCTTAGCAGAGATGTTGAGCTGTATTTTATTAAATGTTGACAACTCTGAAAAGAATGGCTGATGTTTACTTAAAGTTAAGTCAGGGTCCAACTTGATATATGAAGTCAGACACTGAGTCCAAGGTAGAGTTCCATTTTGTTAGGGAATTATCTCTTAAACCCCATATCTGGATTAAAAAAGACCTTGAGAAATACGGTATGCTTGTTCCACCATTCCATGTGATCATGGCTAATCCTTAGTTCCTTGCCACTTTCCTGTGCTAATCTTTAGTCTCTCAAGATCTGTTTCGTATGCATCAACAATCCATTTGAATTCTAAGGCTACTCAAAATTCTGGGTGAAGACCACCTTATCCCTGTCCTCAGTAACTGACCCCTTGAAATTTGCTAGAGTCTTTGGTGACATCAAGTCTCAAATCCCTAATGAAGAGGAGATGCTGTCGTACTTTCTTCGTAATTGCATCAAATGTGTTGAGTCCAGGATAGATCTTCAGAGATGTTGACACTCAGGATCTTGAAGCTGCTCACCCATTCTACTGTTGATCCCTCAGTGAGGATTTGTGTGTGTGTTTGCACAACTTCCCCTTCCTGAAGTCCACAATCAATTCCTTGGTCATGCTGACGTTGAGTGCCAGTTTGTTGTTGTGACACCACTCGACCCGCCTACCAGTTTGAGGTCTAGATAACAATAAGCCTGAGTTAGTCCGGCAACTGAATTTCAGGATGATCCATTGGAAACATCCTGAAAAGGACAGTGATGAACTATGTGAATAAGAAAGGGATAAGCTTTGTAAAAAGGGCCGGTATGCTGCTGACTACATTTCTGAATGTGCTGTGGATGGTTGATCTTGGACTAGTGCTAGCTACCATGTCAGCTTGATTGTTTTAGACTACATTTGTAGTGCAGTTCTAGCTGTGTGCATTATAGAATAATTCTGAATTTAATTGTTAACCACTAAACTTTAAAGCTGAACCATCTAAAGTGAATTTTAAGTACATGTTGTGCATATTTTAATTCCTAGTTCCTCTTGCACCGTGCTTGTTTTCTGAGCTGGGTGTAACACTCCACATAAAAGGGTGCAGGGACGAACCCTGTAATCACCAACCAGTGATTTTGTTGTCCGTGGTAGGGAAAGTTGGAGAAACCTTAACCAGAGACAGAATTAGCAAACATTTGGATGAATGTAGATTGATTAGGAAATGCCAGCATGGATATTTTAAGGAAAAATTGTGGTGAATAAACATGATAAAACTTTGAAATAACTGAGAGAGACTAAGAGGAAAGTGTGGGTGTTGTGATGTACTTAGACTCATGAAAATATTTTGATGGGTTGTTTCAAATCGGTTTCTCTGAAAGACATGAAATAAGAGGACACGGCAGCATGGATAGAAAATTGGCTAGTTCACAGAAGTTTCCTTTTTGCTGAAACAAAGGAAATGTATAACAGAGTCCCCAAGTAGTTACTACCTGGATTATTGAAACCTATCAAATATTCAAAAGCCTAGATAGAGTGGATGTGGAGAGGATTTTTCCGATACTGGGAGAGTAAGACCAGAGGGCACAGCCTCAGAATAGAAGGACATCCCTTTAGAACAGAGATTAGGAAGAATCTGTTTAACCAGAGGGTGGTGAACCTGTGGAGGAGGTTGTGGAAGCCAAGTCACTGGGTATATTTAGCGTTCTTGATCAGTAAAGGCCTCAAACTTTACAGGGAGAGGCAGGAGAGGGATAATAAATGAGCCACAATCAAGTGACAGAGCAGACTCGTTTGGCTGAGTGGCCTAATTTTGCTCCTATGTCTTAGTCAAATGCGGTTTTTTTTGTACGTGGCAAAGTTTCTAAATTTGCTGAGAACTGAGGTGCTGTGAACTCCTTGTATTGGATTTCCAAAAGATGTGGACAGTCTGGTGGAACATGGCAGATGAAATCTAATGCTGAGGAATGCAAAGTTTTCCATTTTGGTGAGAAGGATGAAAGGCAGTTTCATCCTTCTGTGCAGCTCAAATCTTAATGGTTTTAAGGGGGTATATGTGCACCAGTAAAGGTGGCAGGGCATGTTGAGAAGGTGATCAAAATGGCATAGAGGGTCCTGGACTTCTGAAAGAGAGGCACAGAATGCAAGAACAAACTTTACAAAAAAAAATCATTTGGAGTACTGCATTTTATCCAAATCTGAATGCTGCACACAAAGGCCTTAAAAAGGTTGAAGACAACATTTGATAAAATGATTCCTGTTTTGAGGTACTTTGGTTCTGTAGATGGATTGGAGAAGAATAAGTTACTTTTCTCAGATCTACTCTGCTTCAAAGCTGTCTTTAAACTATGAAGGTTTTGCACAGAGAGGATCAGATTCAATTCAATTCGAGTTTAATTGTCATTTAACCATATATGAATACTCATGAGTAGAGCCAAACGAGACAGCGTTACCACGGAGTCGGTGTGCAAAGACACATTACCGACAGTCACACACAGTTAGTACACGCAAGACCACAATCACATAATAAGCATCCCGACACCCGCCCCCTCCCCCTCCCAGGACATCGTGGCTCGATGCCCAGCCCTCTCACATACAAGTCAGCAAAACCATATAGACTATCAGTAAAATACAACAATGCAAAATGTGTGTGTATATAGCCCAGCCCACCAATATCGTGTTGGTCGGCCTTGACACCCACTAGGCGACACCACGGCTTTGAGGCCCAGTCCTCGCATATTCAAGCACATGTAGAATATTAGTAAAATCACAGCCACACAAATATAGATGTATATAGTCCAAACCTCTGAGGCCATTTGAAATCTCAGTCACCACAACATCTGCCCCCAGTAGAGTGTGCTGGCTCAGATGCCTCTTCCCCCGGGGGCTGCAAAGCAAGTGACCCCACAGCTTGTGACTCCGAGTCTACTGAGTGCAGTCAAAAATAGAAACCGCAACTGGCCACAACAGGGCTCGACTTCAGCCGAGTGAAACCCTGGGTGCCCGACTCCCTTCTGGACACCGCACCACACGCCACATCGCCTCCGGTGAACACGATGGCTTAGTCCCCTCACTCCGAGTTACAGCCAAGACCAGCCTGCACCCCCTCCATCCGCCCCTGCTCTCATTCCAACAAATCAGCCGATCGAGCTAGCAGCGTACCGGATTAACGACGTCTAAAAAGGTCTTGCAGTCACAAGAAAGGTGATCATGATGGCCACTCGCTATCTGACTGTGAGCCTCCATCGACTCGGGCAGCAGCACGTTGCACAGCTCCTTCATTATCTCCGCCAGTGACAAACTTGCTGAAGGTATAGACCTGCAGTACCTTGAGTTCTTAACGTATCGCAGGATCTTGTGACCATTTTAAGTACAATGGTAGCACTTTTGCTGACCCCTGTAGAAGCCGCCGTGACCAGTTGTGCCACCATTTTACCAAATCTTTGCGGCGAACAAGAGAGGAACTATTCCCAGAGGGAGTGGTCAAGAATTGGGAACAGGATTGAAGGTGGTAGGTAAGAGGAACTGAGCATGAAGTGAAGAAATTTCTTTTTTTCCCTGTTGCATTCAGTGTCTGGGATGCAATTCCTGAGATGACAGTGAAGGCAGAGTCAATTACTGTATTTGTAGGATTGCTGAATCAAAGGAAAGAATTTACAGGGCTACAGGAAGAGTGCTAAAAGGAAAGGACAAGTGAATGGGGTTAGCTGGATTGCATTTGAGTAGTCTGGTATTGATTTAATGAGCTGAGTGCCCTGAATCTGTTCTGTGATGAATAATTCTATGACATTCTAGCCTACCAACTGATTACGTATCAGTGTTGGCACTCACATTGCAAAGAAATACTACAAATACTAGTTTAAGTTTGAAGTGATTTTTAAACAGGAACCCATAAAGAGGCTTTGGACAAAGGTTTTGGTGCTGAGTTGTGCTTGTTGTGGCAAATTAAGATGGTAGAAATTGAAAATGAACAGACGATGGTAAGTTTAACTTTTGGCTGTTATTAATGGTAATGCTTTAATGAAATTACAAAATACAAAGCCTTTTCTGGTACCTCAGGAATGAGATTAACGAGTCAGAGATGAACCAGGAGGCTTGTGCTCTGCTAAGGGCTAGATCTGTGGCATTCCAAGTCTGGTGACCCAGGTCTGTAGAGGAAAACCAGTTAGGACTTGCAAGGGGTTATTTCAAGAGGTAAGGGACAATTCTGCACGAGGTTGGAGGTGAAATTGGATGCGTGTCAACTCTCACAGGGTTGGCGGGCCGTTACTTCTTACAGAGTGAAACTTAACACCTTGAATGGCGATGCTTCACTCCCAGATGAGCTCAACACCCCTTATGCTCACTTTGAAAGGAAAAATAAAACTACAACAATGCAGATCCCTCAGCACCTGCTGACCCTGTGATCTCTATCAGAGGTGGACATTTGGCCGACATTCAAGAGGGTGAATCCTTGCAAGGCAACAGACTCCGATGGATTATCTGGTAGGGCTCTGAAAAGTTGTGCTAAACAGCTGGCAGGGGTGTTCAAATACGTTCACAATCTCTCTTTACTACAGTTGGAAGTTCCCACCTGCTTCAAAAGGGCAACAATTATACCAGTATCCAAGAAGAGTAGTGTGAGCTGCCTTAATGACTGTTGTCCAGTGGCACTTACATCTACAGTGATGATGTGCTTTGAGAGGTTAGTTATGGCTGGAATCAACTCCTGTCTCAGTAACGACCTGGTCCCTCTGCAATTTGCCCATCGCCACAATAGGTCTACAGCATACCCGATCTCATGGCTCTTCATGCGGCCTTGGATCACCCTGGACAATACAAATCTCTAGGTCAGGATGCTGTCTAATAGATAGATGGATAGATGACTCCAGCTCAGTGTTTAACACTATTTTTCCTACAGTTCTGATCAGAAAGCTCCAGAACCTGGATCTCTGTACCTCCCTCTGCAACTGGAAGACCACAATCTGTGCAGATCGGAAACAACATCTCCACCTCACTAACAGTCAACACCGGTCTACCTCGGGGATGTGTGCTTAGCCCACCACTCTGCTCTCTCTACACCCATGACAGTGTGGCTAGGCACTACTCAAATGCCATCGATAAATCTGCTGACAACACAGAAGCAGAATTTCAGATCGTGACGAGGGGGTGTACAGGAATGAGATGTATCAGCTAGTTGTGTGGATGACAGCAACAACCTTGCACTGAACATCAGTAAGACCAAAGAGCAGATTGTGGACTTCAGAACTGGTAAGATGAGGGAGCACACACCAGTCCTCACTGAGGGATCCGACGTGGAAAGAGTGAGCAATTTCAAATTACTAGGCGTCAATATCTCTGAGGATCTAATCTGGGTCCAACATATCAATGCAGCTACAAAGAAGGCACGAGAGCAGCTGTATTTCATTAGGAGTTTGAGAAGATTTGCTTTCTCCAAAAACACAGGGAAATTTCGACAGATGTACCGTGGAGACCATTATAACTGGTTGCTCCACCTTCTCGTATGGGGGAGCTACTACACAGGACCAAAGTAAGCTGCAAAAAAGTTGTAAACTTAGGCAGCTCCATCATGAGCACTAGCCTCCCTAGTATCCAGGACTTCTTCAAGGAGTGATGCCTCAAAACCTCAGCGTCCATCATTGAGGACTTGAGGACCCCCATCACCCAGGTCATGCCCTGTTCTCATTGCTACCATCAGGAAGGAGGTACAAAAGCCTGAGTGATCCAGGAACAGCTTCTTCCCCTCTGCCGTCCGATTACTGAATGGACATTGAACCAATGAACACTACCTCACTATGTTTTTATTTCTATTTTTGCACCACTTATTTAACTTAACTATTATATATACATATATAGATAGATAGATAGATAGATACTTTATTCATCCCCATGGGGAAATTCAACATTTTTTTCCAATGTCCCATACACTTGTTTTAGCAAAACTAATTACATACAATACTTAACTCAGTAAAAATATGATATGCATCTAAATCCCTCTCTCAAAAAGCATTAATAATAGCTTTTAAAAAGTTCTTAAGTAGTTTACTTAGATACATTAAATATAATCAACCCCAGCACTTTAACATATCTTACTCCTAGCGGTTGAATTGTAAAGCCTAATGGCATTGGGGAGTATTGACCTCTTCATCCTGTCTGAGGAGCATTGCATCGATAGCAACCTGTCGCTGAAACTGCTTCTCCGTCTCTGGATGGTGCTATGTAGAGGATGTTCAGGGTTTTCCATAATTGACCGTAGCCTACTCAGCGCCCTTCGCTCAGCTACCGATGTTATACTCTCCAGTACTTTGCCCACGACAGAGCCCGCCTTCCTTACCAGCTTATTAAGACGTCAGGCGTCCCTCTTCTTAATGCTGCCTCCCCAACACGCCACCACAAAGAAGAGGGCGCTCTCCACAACTGACCTATAGAACATCTTCAGCATCTCAATACAGACATTGAATGACGCCAACCTTCTAAGGAAGTACAGTCGACTCTGTGCCTTCCTGCACAAGGCATCTGTGTTGGCAGTCCAGTCTAGCTTCTCGTCTAACTGTACTCCCAGATACTTGTAGGTCTTAACCTGCTCCACACATTCTCCATTAATGATCACTGGCTCCATATGAGGTATATGTGTGTGTGGGTATATTATATGTATGTGTATTTTTTTTACTGTAATTCAGTCTTTTTTCTCTCTTATTTATTGCAATGTACTGTTGCCACAAAGCCAACAAGTTTCATGATATATACCAGTGATATTAAACCTCATTCTGATCTTTGGAGAAAGTGTAGCTGAAGAGTGCAGGAGAGTCAGTGAATCAGGGAAAGAAGGCCATTGATACATGTTATGGAAAAATAGTGGAGGCTTTTTTTTCTCAGACTGGCAAAACTCAGAACTCAGAGAAAATGAACATGGTGATTTATGAAAAGGAACTATGTTGGATTTGATTTTAAAAAAAAATTATTGGAATGTTACTTTTTGTTGCATGTGTTATTCACACACCAGTGTCTCTTGACAAACAAGTCTCATTTGAAGCTTCAGTCATTCTCATGTTTGTTAATCAAATAATTCTATTTCTATGCTGTTTTAACTTTCTTTCATCAAGCTGAATCAATATCATTGTGTTTCTAGACTTTATTTGCTGTGAAGTAATGTTAAGTTGCCTGGTTAAGAGCAGATCACATCAAGGTATTAATCTGTAACAGACAGAAGATTAAAACTCTGAAGAGACATATTGATTGCAAATAAATAAAACAGGCAATTTAGAAATGTGTATTTATTATATCCTTGACTGAGTCAGATCTTTATGTCTCGACTCCTAGAGAAAGCTATCAAATATAAATAATGATGAAAGCTGTTTTGGAGCAGCAGCAGCACCAAGCTTGGCTTGTAAGCCTGGGTGAAGATGCAACATTGCATATTGAACACAAAAGAAGTAGAAGGTTATGGATACCTAAATGATCATGCAACCAATATATCTGATCAAAATCTGTCACCCAGTATGTTCAGCCAAGAATAGCAGTGGATATCAGAATCAGACTTTAATCGCCAAGTACCTATGCACATACAAGGAATTTACTTCTGGCAGATGTTGTCTCTCTGCTCATAACAATAATAATGATAAATATAAATGAAAATATAGATTATACATACAGGTAGTGCAATCCAAGTAATAGTTAGCCGACAGTTAACCGGCAGTTAACTGTTCAGCAAAGTGACCGCAGTAGAGAAAAAACTTCTCCAGTGCCTATTAGTCTTAGTTTGGAGGGATCTGCAGGCAAAGTAAGGAATACAGTCTCGAGCAGCAGGGCGCCACATTGGCACATGTTGGAAATTATTCTGAAGTGAGTGTGTGTCTTCAGCCGGAAGTGCTGAGTGGTGTGTCCTTCTTGGCCCTTTCCCAAGGTTTCTTGTGGCCTGGATGTCGTTGATTGGTTAATCCATTTTCTACATTAAAAGGGCAAATGTGTTAGATACTATGAAATCAAATGAAAACATGAGCTTTGAAGATCATTGAGTCTCTGATGTGGTAGTCAGATGATGTTTTAAAAAAAAATTACATCCTTGTGTCCCAGTCACATATATTTAAAATTAGCATAAATCTAACCTGACCAATTGCTACCATGTCACATTCTTAGTAAAATGGCCTGTGTCTCCATCAAGCTGTAGTTAATTACCAAAACTTTGCATACCTAAACTCATTCATTGGATGTAATAGCTGGGTTTAGTGTCATATGACTGTCAGAAACTGGATGGAGTTGATGTTTGGTTAGCTTGTTGCTACGTGAACCATGCTTCATGTGGGATCAATCATGCTAGCATTTAGAAGGTGGAAATTTCTGGTCATCAGTTACTTGACATCAGAGATAGTTTAGAGGCCATGGAGTTTTGAGATAAATAGTAGAAATTAAATATGATGTCTGGGGACAGGTTCCGCGTTTCAGATGAGAGAATAAGTAGGGAGAAAGAACAAATCTTTGGAAGATGTCATAATTAAGCATAGATGAAAAACTATTGATGGTGATTGTTTTGATTTTTGCTCTTTAGTACAAGAAGATTTGAATTCAAGAGTAAAGACATATTACTGTAACTATAAAGGATACTGGTGACACTGCACCTGGAATCTCTCTACGGCCCCTAATGCTGCTGGCATTTAGGGCGACAATGGTCCTCCATCTCTGGTGGTGTTCAGGGCTTCCTTCATTGTATCGGTAGCTCAGTTTTCACTACAGTCAGTGATGCATGATCCGGGTGGAGACTCAGGAATACCGTCACACTCAAATGTAGAAGGATTCTCTGTTACTGTTTCCGTAACAATTTTGTTTCACCAATCAGTGTTGTTAGTCTTGAGTTGAATCCCTGACCTGGAGGATTAGTGGACCCACTCTTAGTCTAACCTCTACCCTTTGACCTGTTCGGCATCTGTGACCTCACCAAAAGCAAAAGCACAATGTCCTGACTCCAGCCAACTTAGTTCTCCGGGTCATTGAGGCACACAAGCGTCTAAACCAGAGCAAGGCTGTGGTCCTCTTGAAAGACTACACCTGGAATATTGCATGCAGATCTGGTCTCCCAACTTTGGATAGACTTGTGGCAGTGAAAATTGGTTAGTTTGTTTCTGGGGTGGCTGCTTTCCTCTATTGAGAAGAGAATAAACAGATTTGACCTATTCTCTCAGAGGGATGAGAAATTGCTCAAACATGCAGCTTTCTCAAAGGGCCTTGCGGAGTAGATTTCAGAATAAGGATTTTCCCCATTCAGACCTGAGGTGCGGAAGAATTTCTTCACCCAGACAGTAGTGAACTTGAGGTCTCCATTCAAGAAAAAGAAGCTCAGCTGTTGAATATGTTCAAGATGAAGATTAATAAAATAAAGGGCTATGAAATTAGTACAAGTGTAGCTGAGTGTAAGGAAAATGATCAGCCATGAACCTTTTGAATGATAGATGGATAGATTAGCTGCTTTATTGACACCAAAAGAAATCAGTGTCACAGTAGCATTACAAGTCCACAGGTATAAATATTAGAAGAGAAGTAGAAAGGATAAAAAATATAAGTTACCTCAAACAGTCTAATAGGAGGGGGTCATCACTTCCCCGGCTATAGTTTGATTCAATATTGGGCCTAATGGCTGAAGGTAAGAATGACCTTATATAGTGCTCTTTGGAGCAGCACAGTTGTTTTAGTCTTTTACTAAAAGTGCTCCTCTGTTCAGCCAAGGTAGCATGCAGAGGGTGAGAAACGTTGTCCAGAATTGCCAGGATTTTCCATAGGGTCCCTTGTTCTACCACAGCCTCCAGTGTGTTCAGTTTGACTCCAGTAACAAAGCCAACCTTTCAAATCTTATTGAGCCTGTTGGCATCACCCGTGTTAATGCCATTGCCCCAGCACCCCACCGCATAGAAGATTGTACTGGTGACAACAGACTTGTAGAACGTGTGAAGGAGAGGCCTGTATACTGCAAAGGACCTCAGTCAACTCAGGTCCTTTGTGTACACAGCCTCTGTGTTGGTGCTCCACTCAAGTCTGTCATCCAGGTCCACTCCCAGCTACTTGTAGGTCCTCACTGTCAACAGTAACAGGGAGCAATGCAGGCTTGGTCTTCCTAGTCCATCACCATCTCCTTTGTCTTACTAATGTTGAGCTGTAGATGATTCGTCTTACACCATTTGATAAAGTCGTCCGCCAGGGCCCTGTATTCATCCATCTGTCCTCCCTTTATACACCCAACTATTGCTAAGTCATCAGAGAATTTCTGCAGGTGACTCAGTATTGTATCTAAAGTCCGAGGTATACAGGGCAAACAGGAAAGGAGCCAATACAGTCCCCTGTGGGGCCCCAGTGCTGCTTACAGCCATGTCTGACACACAGCTCTGAAGCTGCACAAACTGCGGTCTGACAGTCAGATAGTCTGTTATCCAGGATACAATGGAAGTGCCAGTCTGCATTGAACGGAGTGTTTCCCCCAGCAATGAGGGCTGTGTGGTATGACAGAGCTGATATGTGGCCAAATGGCTTTCCTTTCCCCTTATTGAGATGTATGTGAATGGAAAGGCTACTGTGATCAAATAAACTTTTTGGTTCTTTAAAAAAATAGAAAATTCTTGGGGGATAAAAAAGAAAAATTGCTTTGTGGACACTTATCAATGAACAAATATTTGATCTGTCTGAATATGAGATTTCACAAAATGTATGTTATGGCACTTTTCTTAATTAGCTCTTTCAGTTTGTTCCATCGCAAATACATGATATGAATCTAAATATTTGTGAATAATTGTCCAAGGGCAGCTAAATCTTCACCAATCCCAAAAGGAAAAACTTTCGCAACTTGGGAAGGTGATGAGGTGTATTTGTTTTGTAGTAAAATAATCCTTTAATCATGAGGATATTTGGCTTTGGTGAGAGTGAATGCACTTAGTAAAACATTCTTAATCAATCTTGTGGGGAAACTTGACATGATTTGTGGGGTTGTGTCTACAGAAAATGGGGACTTCATCTGTTTGTATGTTAATATATTTGGATAGGCACAAGAGACTACCATGAATGTGGCTTGATACCTGTCAGGAAAATGATGGTTTACCAATCTGTTCTCATTTAATTCAGTGTATTTCATAAAACAACAATAACTGCTTTGTTGATTTAAGTGTTGCAAGTAGTCCTCTTCAGCCCAACTCACCTTTGCTGTTCCTAAGCACCTTCTTGAGCGAGTGCCATTTCCTACATTTGGCCCACATCCTTTCTCACCCACAAACCAGTCAAATGTATTTTACACATTATAAGTGCACCCACCTCTACCACTTCCACTTCTACTGGCAGATTGGTCCACATACCCACTTGTCTTTCAGGTCCCCTTTAAATCCTTTTCCTCTTCACCTTAAACCCACACCCTCTCTAGCCTTGCACACAAAATGTGGGGGAACTTCACAAGTCAGGCAGCATTTATGGAGGGAATAATTTCTTCCTCCTCCCCATTTTCCATTCCCCGTTCTGGTTCCTGCTCTTCTGGCCTGCCCATCTCTTCCTTTTTGGAGGCCCTCCTCCTTCTCTTTTGATCACTGTGCTCTCCTATCAGATTCCTCCTCCTTCAGCCCTTTAGTTCTTCCACCTATCACCACCCAGCTTCTTATTTCATTCCCACTCCTCCACCCACCCACCTTCTTCCTCATTTGGTCTCACCTATCAGCTGTGGGCTTGTGCTGCTTCCCCTCCACCCACCTTATTCTGGCTTCCGTCCACTTCCTTTTCAGTCCTAATGAAGGGTTTTGGTTTGTAATGTTGACTGTTTATTTCCCTCTACAAATGCTGCCTGACTTGCCGAGAGCCTCCAGCATATAGTTTTTGTTGCTCAAGACTTCCAATGTTTGCAGAATCTCTTGTCTTTATGACCATCTAGTCTTGGTCTAGCTGGGGAAAAGACTGGCCACCCTCCTTTATAAAATCATGAAGACCATCGATAAGGTCACCCCCTCAACCTCCTTCACTCTAGAGAGAATGGTGCCAGACTCCCCTTATGAATCAAGTCTCCTGTCCAGCGACATCCTTATGAATCTTTTCTGCACCTTCTCTAACTTAGCCACATTCTTCCTATAGTATGGTAACCAGAACTGCACATAATATTCCAGGAGTGGTCTCACCAACATCCTGTGCAGATGTAACCTGATGTCCAAATGCTTATGCTCAGTCAGTGCTTGATGACAAGTATACCATATGTTGCCTTCAGCATTTTGTTGCCACAAAAAGAACTATGTACTTGCCCCCATAAGTCTCCCAGGGCTCTGCTGCTTTCTGTCCTAGTTTAACTTTTTAAGGTGCATTGCTTTGCACCTGTCTGAGTTAAACTTCATTTGCCATTCCTTTCTCAGTTGATCAAGATCCAGTTTTCAACTTGAACAACAGTCTTCACTGCCCACGACTCCACCAATTTTGGTATCATCCCCAGATTTACCAGAAAAGACTGGGGAAAAGCTGAGCAGATCAGGCAGCATCTGTGAAAGGAGAAATGATTAACATTTCAGGTCCAAGGTCCTACATCAGACACTTCATCTGTTCTGAATTGGAAATGTTAATCATTTCTCTTTCCTCAGATGCTGCCTGATCTTCTGAGTATTTCCAACATTTTCTGTTTTTATTTCAGATTTGCAGCATCTGCAGCTTAGTTTTCATTTATATTGAAGTGTTCTGTTTGGAGGAGGGATTTGAGAAAGTGGGATAACAAAGCACTGATGAGTAAAACTTTCAGTTTTCATGTTATTTAATTGTTTCTTACAGTAATGGCACAAATTGTGCAGACCAATGGAACCCAGCCTCTCAGCAAAACATGGGAGCTCAGTTTGTATGAACTACAACGAACACCACAGGTAATATCATATTTACATACGTTGTTGCGGGATCATTAACTTTGCATTGTAGTTGAAATGCACTAGCTCTTTCTCTAAGAATAATCTTTAGACATTTTTGTTTCTACCTATTCAAGATGGGAATTCTGAATCAATATAAAGTCAATAGCATCTTTGGGAAACTGGCAAGATAAGAGCCACATGTTTAAATTTATGTGGCCTCCAATGTTTGAATGTTGGTTTTCACTAAACACTGGCCATTCTACTGCAGCTATATAAACAAGTGCACCAGTTTTGGGAGTTGGGTTGAGCTGACAGAAGTTTAGGGACCCACTGCCCATGGTCTTTGCTCACCTACATCTAACCTGTATAGTATGTAGAGGGACTAATTCACTGGCCTGAAGGATCCGTACTCTGAGCAGTAACAGTATCTCAGTTCATGAAAGCTTTAGTTTAATAATACTATATATTACATATTTATTTTTGAAGTAACATGCTTGTGTTTTGATCATATTGCATCAACTTTAAGTATATGTATACATTGTGTTTTAAAAAAAAAATAGGCTCTCGGATCTGACACGATGGGACAGAAAAGCACAAACACCAATTATCTACATAACTACATTTATTAGGACAGAACAGAGCAAGCATTAAAATACTTAACTAGGTGTGCATGGGCCCGTCTCACTAGAGCACAGCTCCCACTCATTTCACAGTACTGTTCACGACCAGCCCATCGGGAAAGCCTTGGAAAAACTACCCGCAAGTCCCCTGACCACTCTACTTTTATCCCCTTTCCATTGATACGAAACGCTGCAGTAAGTGGACTACAACATAACACCATCTCAAACCAGTGAATCACTTGTCACCACCCCTGTGTTCAACTAAGTTTCATGCTGTTCCTATGGTTGTAATCAAATCTCCTGCAGCCAGTCCTGTTACATTCAAGCTCACAGTGGTGGTAAGGCATTCAATTAGCACAAAAATTAACCCTTTACAATATAGTATGGTAAATATCATCATTCCTGAAAAAAAATTATTTAAAATAATTGGTGCTTCCCTTCAGAAATAACAACCTCTGATACTGGTTTGGGTAAGTTAGAGAAAAATATCTGTTCTAAACTTTTACCACATTTTTCTACATCATTCTGACTTTACCTATTCTCTTCCTCACTTTTCTGACTAACTGTGGTTGTCTCTTTGCACTTTCTACTCCTCCCCCTTTTGAATCATTTAGTCTTTATTGTTTCCACATTCCCTTTAGTCTATTTCAATTTTCCTTGATTTTTGTCGTCTCTTTCTCTTCTGCTTCTGCCTTATATTTTTCCCTATTTGTGCTGTGCAAATCAATTTTCCCTATCTGCAACCTAATTATATTTGTTATTCTTTCTCTGCCTGCCCTTTTTCAGTTTTCGGTTTTATTTGAATCTGTCATTTTTGCATTCCTCATCCTCTCTCCTTTCTCTCTGATTGGGGCTTGGACATGGAAAAAGAAGCAGCAGCCCGATAGAAAAAGGTAAGGAATTAATGATCTAAGAGAAGCAGAAGCTCGTCCCAGAAGACACAACTGGGTCAAGCGCCAGCAGCGGTGAACTTAATGATAACGAAGAATGCTCCTATCACAAGAGATCTGGCAAAAATCTGAATTTAGAGAAAGAAAATTCCTGAAAAATCCAGCAGGTTAGTCAGTGTATGTAGGGATAGAAACAAAATTAATAGTTTGGGTTGATGACTTGGCAAAATCTAAATCCATGAAGGCATGGAATGAGTTTTCCTCATAGAAAGGCTCTTTGGGTCATAAATCGTGCTTGCAGTGTGGGTTTCGCTCATCTACCTTCCTGGTAGTTGCAATGTACAAATGATCTGCTATTCAGTTTTTCTATTTCATTGTCACATTCGCATTTATATTTTGTAAAACAAAAACCATTATTGTAGGTTACTAAAGGCAAGCAGAATAATTGACAAGATTATTATTTAAATATTAAAGCAATTGCAAACAATTGTCTTGCATCATTTGTATTGAATATGTTATCCACAAATACTTGTTGCAGTGAGATGTTGGATAAATCACAGACATTATGAGAGGGGCTACACTCCAGATGCGCAAGTAGAAAATGAAGTTAGTATTCCGAAGCTAAACAGATTAAATAATCCACAAAATTCCTGGGATTGGGTTGATGGAATGTAATCCAGTTAATTAAATGAATGTATTTGTGATGTTTTGACTGATATGGTTGTAAATTCTACAACTTAAGCAGTGTTGGATGGTAATGTTTAGTGATGTTTAAAGTGAACCTGAGCAATTATACACTAAATAACATGACAATCTTCGTGAAATAAAAATGTCACCACTTTCTATGAGTAATGTAAATAACATTTGTATCATGGGAATAGTTGGTATGATTTTAGAATGATTGGGCTCTGTGATAATTTTATGGATAATCTTTGAAAGGATGATAGATGAAGTAATTCAGGTATTGTAATTCAAGTACTGCAATGGATTTGAATATCATGAATCATTAAATATATCTTTTTAAACTTGGGCTTGTTTTATTGTGAACAAAGTCACTGAAGCTAGTGGATACAAAAGTGTTTTATTCAACAAAATGAGACACTCTTGGAGGAAGAGGCCTATTTGACCCAATATTACATGACATTTTACATGCTGAGGTTCAAAGGTGACAGGACAATGCTATAGTTAGAATGTACCTACAATCTTCCTTTAGAATTGCATATAATTTTCACACCTTCTTCTTTGCATACACACTCCACACACCCAAAATGAATGTTAATCAGCATTGTCTGGTTTTCGATCAACAGGCATCCACAGCTCCAGAAAACTGTTGTCCAGGGCTGCATTTTAAATTTAATCTACAATCCAAGTTCAGGTCTATAGATTGGTTGCTGAAGTTAAGATTTGCTATGTACCTAACTCCAGAATACACCCTGACATTGTAATGGAAGAAGCATGGTGGTTGTCACGGATGACCGAGTCTGTTCTGGATATTCTTGAAGGTTCAACATCCAGCCTCTCCTTTTGTCTCCTTCAACTAGAATTCATCTTTATTGCTCAGAATTGCTCAACAGTCTTTTGATAGTGTGACCCATAGCTGTGCGTGTAACAATATTATTTCTTACAAAATGTGACAATGTAGTTTCTTCACTTCCGTTTGTGCTTCTCCCATTTCTGAAAGGTGGAAGAAGAAATGGTTCTGTTATTATGTGTAAAGCAGGTAGTTTACTGGGACCAAAGAGAGAATTCAGTTCTTGTATAGTGGACTAAGGAACTGATTTTTATTTTGATTATATGCACCTATACAGTGCATTCTAACCCATTTCAAAATGTTTTATAACATAGAAAGAAACACAGCATTTACATTTTCTGTCTCCATGGCAGATTGCATTTTTTAAGAGGGGCAATTTTTCAGAGCCTTGTCAGGACAAAATCTAAGTGGAGGTTCCTACCTACTGTTGTTCAATTTAACAGATCTGACTTACTGTATTTACAAACCAGGTTTTTCTTAGCTAATTAGGAAGCTAAAGTTATCCTCATTTGTTATTTTATAGATGCTGTCAGAAAAGGATTTTGGAACAATTAATGAACTATATTCAGTCTAATTGCAGTTATCAGTCAAGTAAAGTTTGGCCTGGAAACGAGGTAAATTGCTGTTGTATCAGTGATGCCCAGTTGCTGGCATACTGGTTTGTTCACTCGTTCTGAATTGGTTAAGAGTCAAATCACACAGGAACAGGGAAGTGATCCACAGGAGGATCGCTGATTAAATTTGATGGGAGAGAATAGCACTTAGTAGAACTACAAGATGTCATCTAAGTATATGAAGAGTTGGATTGATGTGGCAAGGTAGGAATTTGGTGTTCCTCGGGTAAAGTAAGGATGGAAGTTGTTTGGGATTGGGAATAAGTGTCTTGTGCCATGGTTGGGCTGAACTTCTGGGGCTTCACAGCCTTTTATGATTTTGGCATCTCTTGTGACCATACAGTAACTCATCAATATTCTTTCAAATTTTATTGGAGGAATAGCATGAGTTAACTGTTTAGGGAATGGAATATACAGAAAATAGCCATCTTTTAGCATGACGCATGAATGAGCTTTAGAATTCATGATACTTAATGTGGTGACTTTGGAGGGAAAGTGTTGCATAGCACCCCATTTTATTTAAGCATCCCTCCCCCCCCCCCCCCACGCCGATTTAACCCTAGCCAAATCATGGGACAGTTTGCAATAACTAATTAACCTATCAACCAGTATGTCTTTGGACTGTGGGAGGAAACCGGAGCACCCAGAGGAACCCCAAGGGGCGAACGTACAAACTCCCTACAGCGACGTGAAACGAACGCTGGTACTGCAAAGCGTTGCGCTAACCATTACGCTGCTGTATTTTAATTGCGGGTATCACCTTGGTGGGTGTTGCACAGTTCCTGGAAGCTGCTCAAAGGCACTGGGTCTTGTAGACATGCCTTTGACCAGACTTGGCGACAAAGAAACGTTTAAAAGAAAGGGAGGATAAACACACTAAATTTGGAATTTAAAGGTTATTTAATTAGAAAATAAAAGAAGGAATACTCAGTATGTAAAGCACCAATTCTAAAGAAAGAATTCTGGGGTTAGAAATCCAGGTGAGTGGCTTTTCGCTCACCTGAATATGAAAGTGTTCTTGTATGAACTGAACGTTAAAGTGTTCCTTTAAAATTTGCCAACATGCCACCTAGTGATTCGAGTAAAAAGTCCTTGACCCACAATATTAATCTCTCTTGCATTAGGTGTAAGTTGACCTGCTGAGTATTTCCAAGATTTGTTATTTATATTTCAGATTTCCAAAATTTCCAGTATTTCATTTTGTTTACTCAAAACAAATTATCTGGACGCAACGTTCTGATGCCGCTATAAAGAAGGCAAGATGGGGGCTGTACTTCATTCGGAATTTGAGGAGATTTGGTTTGTCAACTAAAATGCTCAAACTTCTACAAGGCAGTATTCTGACTGGCTGCATCACCGTCTGGTATGGGGAGGGCTACTGCACAGGATTGAACTAAGCTGCAGAAATTTGTGATTAGTCAGTTCCATCATGGGTATTGGCTCCATTATATCCGAGATGTCTTCAATGAGTGGTGCCTTAGGAAGGTGGCATCCATTATTAAGGTCCCCACCACCCAGGACATGCCTTCTCGTTGTTACTGTAGGGAAGGAGGTACAGAAGCATGAAGGCACACACTCAGCAGTTCAGGAATAGCTTCTTCCCCATTTCTAAATGGATATTGAACCCATGAACATGGGTTTTTAATTTCTGGTTTTATTTGCTTGCACTACTTATTTTAATTTAACTATTTATTAGACATATATGTACTTACTGTAATTCAGTTTTTTCTCTATATTTATGTATTTCATTGTACTGTTGCTGTAATGTTAACAAATTTCACATCATATATCGGTGATGTGAAACCTGATTATTATTCTCAAATTACTATATGAAATAGGAGCAGGGATGGATCAACTCCCCCTTAATACTTTCACTGAGATGGTGGCTGATCATGTTCAGATTCAGAATGAGATTTATTATTGCTGTCTTATATGATGTGAAATTTGTTCCTTTGCAGCAGCAGTACAATACAACCACAAAATTACAATGGGTTACAAAATAGAGTAAGTAACAAGAAACATCAAGGTGGCATTCGTGAACCATTCAGAAATCTGATGGCAGTGGAAAAGAAGCTGATTGCGTATCATTGAGTTTGGGTCTTTGGGCTCTCGTACCTTCTCCCTGATGCAGCAGTGAGAAGAGGGCACGCCTCGGGCATTGAATGTCCTCAAAGATAGACAGTGCCTCAAAAAGCCAGCAGATGTCTTTGAAGGTGGGAAGGGGCTTGGGCCCATGATGGAGCTGGCCAAGCCCACAACCCTAGCTTCAGCACATCCTGTGCATTGGTACCGGGCGGTGATGCAGCCAGTCAGAATGCTGACTGTACAGACTTCCACCTTTGTACTGCTTTCCAGCACTCAAAATATCCAAGAAATCTACTGAATTCTGTTCGAAGAAGATGCTAATTCTGCGCAGCAGAGTCTGCAGATGCTATAACACGGGACAAAGTAAATTGCTGGAAGAACTCAGAGTGTCCGACAGCATTTGTAGAGGCAGAGAGATTGTTTTGGGTTGAGACCCTTCATCAGGACTTGATTGATTAAGTATCCACAGCAGATGAGCTTATAGAATCCACCCTCTCTAAGTTAGGAAAGTTTTCTTCATTGCATTCCGAAATACCCTCCTGATCCCTGCTTCTTCATTCAGGGGAAATATCATTCCTCAATTGGGTCTATCAGTCCCTTCAAGGGTTTTGTGAGTTTCATTGAGATTTCCTCTGATTCTTTTAAATTTTAGTCCCAATTTGTCAACTCTCCTCAAACAGCCATGGCTGGAGTTAGTCTAGTGCATTTTTGCTGCATACCCTCTAGGCAGCTATCTTTCTTGGGAAAGGAAGCTCATGACTGTGCACAACTCCATTTATGGTTTCACCAAGGCCTTGTACAACTTGCAGCAAGATTTTCTTGATCCTGTAGTCTATCCCTCGCACCATAAAGGTTATTATATAATTTGTCCAAATTACATACTGCGTCTGCCTTCAGTGAGTTTGGTATAAACACACCCAGGTGTCTTTGAACATCAACATGACCCAATTTCATCCCATTTAAAAAAACCTGTTGTGCGCAAAGTCATCCACCACAGAGAATAGCAACACACACAAAATGCTGGCAGTCCAGGCAGCATCTATAGGAAGAAGCACTGTCTATGTTTCGGGCCGAGACCCTTTGTCAGGACGTACCACAGTGAATGCCCACATTGGTATATATATCGGCCATGTTCTCACCTACTTGCTCAGTCTCCATGTCCCCAAAAACACTTCTATGAGCTCTCTACACTTGTGAAAATATAATTGAATGTTATCAGCAAACTTGGAAATATGATATTTCTGCCACACCCCCACCCACTCAGCAAAGTCGTTAATATCGATGAAGAGCAACTGGGGTCAAGCACTGATCCACGAACCACAGTTTGCCAACCTGAAAAGGCGATTTATTCCTTTTTGTGTCCTCTGATAAATAGTTCTCAATCAGTATATTATCCCAATTCTGCTAGCGTTTATCTTGTTGCCCAACTCCTGTGTGGGAATTCATCAAAACACTTTGAAAATCCGTTGGTTCTCACGTATCTATTCTAATAGTTGTGTCCTCAAGAATTGTAGTAGAGTAGACAAATATAATTTACTTTTCAGAAATCTGCACAATTCATTTCTAAGAGGTTCTGTTTATATATTTCTTTGTAGGTTTGTTTTTCCCCAAACTGTTGTTGAGACAATTTGTTCCCTGTTTTCTCCAGTAGTGGGGTCATGCTTATTATCCTCAAATTTATGGGATTTGGGCTGGGTTCTGATGTCACATCATTAAAATCTCTGAATATACATCATTAGGCCTTGACATTAATCAGATTTCAAGCTCAGTAACTTCTCCAGGACTTTCTTATTAATGGTTAATCAGTTCCTCGTTTTCATTAGATCCTTCATTGTCCACAATATAGGTTAGATTTTCTTGTTCTTAGAGCTTCGGAGTTCAGTTAGTTTTTTTTTTGCATTGCTTTCAAATTGCTTGATCATCCTTATAAAATATCCTGACTTCATTAGACTGAGTCATCAGGGGAAATATCCAGATTGTCTGGTTAATAAACTGCCTACTGCAAAGACAGGATCTTAATGCGTTTTTGAAAGCCTTTTTAAGAAACGCAAAGCTGCACTGTTAAGCCTAAAATCGTCAGCTATACATGCTGCAATGGGATCTTGCATTTTGGTCAGGAAGGTAGTTTTATGTCTGAGCAGAAGGAATCTTTTCTTTTGGCAGGAACAAACCAGAACCCTCTGGGCCATTATGTTGCTTTTAAAATTAAGATATGAATATGTGGTGTTACCTTTTGTATCTTAGAGATAATTTAAATATTAGATACTATTCTTGCAAAGTTAAACGTTAATAATTTCTTTCATAACATGGCTGTTAATTAACATGCTGAGATTTGATTTCAATTTTAAGTGAAGATATCATGAATGTGCTTGAAAAATCTTTTACTTGCACATGGAGAACACAATTTCAGTTGTTTTATAAATCATTTTGTAACCATTCTGCAACAAATTTCTTTCTCTTTGACAATCACCCATAGTGCCACACTCTAAATTGTGGAAGTCTTCTTCAGATGGGCAATGAATGCTTTAGGGTAGGACTAAACCTGCCTCTTTATCTTCCTTCTCACCTTGCTGTTCTGCTATTATGCTTGGCTTCTGTAGAACTCTACCTACTAAGTGCCTGAAAACCAGTGAAGCTCTCCCATTAATAATGGTGATGGTAGCTGAGGTTAGGTTCAAAGTGATCCAGAGATAACGAGCAGTTCTCTGACTTTTTTAAAAATCACTTCACAATGCACCAGAGGTGTTGATCACTTCATCTAGGAAGATGTGACTTACAGCCATTTATGTGGCTACTTGATGAACTTTGAACTTTGTGATTTACAGGAGGCAATCACGGATGGAATGGAGATTGCAGTGTCACCAAGAAGTCTCCACAGTGAGCTGATGTGTCCAATCTGCCTAGACATGCTGAAGAACACTATGACAACCAAAGAGTGTCTCCATCGTTTCTGTGCTGACTGTATTGTTACTGCCCTCAGGAGTGGGTACGTAATAACATGGATATGACATTTCCTCCCCTGACTTTGTCTACAATTATTTAAAAATTGGGCTGTGTTTGTGTTTAACATGAAAACCCAAAGTGCTTGGTCATATTTGATTTGCGTGTGCAGACTTCTCGTTAAATTCGCTGTGGGTGCACCAGTGAGGAACAGCTGAATGAGCATTTCCTCAGCACACCGCTGGCTTTTCACCAGTGTCAGAATGAGAACAGGCAAACAACAGGTGATCAGCCTTTTGTTTTGTAAGAAATTTGGCAGGAAACATGGGCTCCATTTTCTCCAAAAAATAAAACAATATTTTACTGACACTGCATAGTAGAAACCTTTACCACCAAATACTGCATATGTTATTTTAAGTATCCTTGCAACTTTAGATTTCATAATGAGAAGTAATAGCTGCCTTTTGTTTCCCTTGATAACATTTAGATTTTATCTAATTTGATTTTATTTTGTAATGCTGTTCACTTCCTCTTTTGCTCAGAAACGTGCTACCAGACCTAAGCCAACCCATCCTTTAACGGTCAACTGCAAGTCGGGTGGGACCACTCCTCTCTTTTTGGAGAACAAACGGGCTTTTGCTTATTGGCTTGGTACAGCAGCACAGCTGCAGGAATTAGGTCACAGCCTCTGGGCCCTGACTCGCATCGCCACCCTGCAAGCTTTGGATTTGTTTCTGATTTTCTCCGTAATCTGAATTTAAATGAGTGCTCGTTGATGCTTCCTGTACATTCCAATCAGTCAATCAGTATTATTCCACCATTGGGTTTCTGTGGAGTATGATGAAAAAGGGGTGGAGAAGGGCGAAGTGTTTATATTCTAAATCAAGGTTGAATCAACAGCTTGAGAAACAATAATAACTTTTTAATTTGTGTGAGTTAAAAAATGTCATCATGGAAATACAGGAAGGTAATTGATTGGTATGTTTTTCCTCTCTTTAGAGGTTTGCTCTAAATTTCAAATGAGAACCTAAAAGGCAGTTGAATTCTGATCAACAGAACAGAAAAGCAGGTGCAGCAGCTTGGCTCTAATACAGAATGACATCAGTACTGTAGTGGAAAATGATTTTAGCTTGGAAGAGCAAGATGTTAAATCAGTTTGGGTGGAGCTGTGAAAATAGCAGGGAAAAGATGTAATTGCTGGGAGTAGTCTAGAGGTCCCTAACAACAGCTGTACTACAGAATAGACTACAGGTTAGGAAATAAAGTAATTTCAGTAATTATGAGTGAATAATAATTATTGAAGACAAACTGACAAAACAAATCAAAGGTAGCCTTGGAAGAATTCGGACTATATTCAGGACAGTTTTTGTTTAGAGCAATACATTTTGGGGAAAAAAGTAAGGCAGTAGGTTATTTTAGACCTGGTCAGGTAGAATGAGATGGGATTAATTAATTTCAGTATTAAGGGTTATTTATTGAGCTCAAAGTGATGAGGAGTTGATTCTTTAGAACTGTGTGTGTGTGTGTGTGTGTGTGTGTGTGTGTGTGTGTGTGTGTGTGTGTGTGTGTGTGTGTGTTATACACACACACGCACTTGAAATAGATTTTGGGTCTGTAGGAAAGTCAAACAATGGGAATGGCAGGGTGAGGACAAAATCAAATTAGCTGTGGTAGTTTTGAACTGAGGAATGGATTACAGAGGCCATGTGGCCTACTGCTGTCCCTATTTCTTACATTGTTTTAATTAATGATCAGATGGTAAAGGTTTCTCCAGAGAAGGAAGATTGATATATTGTCATTTTGCAAAGGTTTATTTTATTATTAAACTATATTTGTAGTATACAACTCAGTTGTTTGCAGTGGACTCAATGAGCCTTATTAGAACAGTAGAAAGAGGAGTAGGTATAGACCATATGGCCCTTGAACTCGCTTCGCCATTGAGTAAGATCATGGCACCTGATCTTGCCCTCAGCACCTCATCGTCGTCATTATGTGCCATGTCATTGTATGATGTTTGTGCACATCGGTCCTGACAAATTAGAGGGAACATTGTGTTAGTGCTGGGATAGAAAACTGATGACTGACAGTGGGAGTGGCAGGGATGTGAAGGAACTGACAGAGACCCCAAACAAAAAGTTTTTAACTATTCATGATGGGAGAGACTAACTCATCCCAATAATGTGGTAGATCTGGAAGGAAGAGAGGAATTTAAAGTACCTATTGCCATTCAAGCTGAGGTCTCAGGCAGACAAATGGAACTGAATGCTGATGTGCCCTGTTCTTAAAAAGCAGTGGCTGCATTAGTAGTAGATACGTTAGTTGGGGTGTTCCTAAACTTCATTGACTTTGGAGAGGTCCCAGTGAATTGAAATAATTGAATTGTCAATTCCTTTTAAAATTTCTTGGGTAACTCTGGACATCCAGACTCTGTTCCAGGGCATTGTAGCCAAATAATGCCTATGCAAGCTGTTGTGTGTAACTTCTTGCTAAGTTTTCTTTAATTTCTCCCCTCTTGGGTACTCTGTCCCACTGACCCTTTAGAACCCTGACCTTCCTGTTTACAGACTGCAGTTTGACTCTCAGATATACCAACAGCTTCTTCCCTTGCCTCCCTGACACTCACTGAACAGCTCACGGAGGCCCTTGTTACCGTCATCGGAACTGCTTTCCTGGTTTAGAGAAATAGTGGAGAGGTGGGACAGGAGCTGGTAGGTGATGGGTGGAACCAGGAGGTGGGGGAGGGCAGTGATGGGCAGATGGAGCCAGGTGAGGGAGTGATGGAGGTGGGTGGTAAAGGAGAAGAAAGAGAGAACCTGGGAGGTCTAGTCAGAGGAGGAAAGGAATATTGAACTTTCCAACTTCAGGTAACCAACCCTTAACCTGCCCATCCCACCCCTACCCCACACTTCCATATACAAGCCATCTTTCCTCTTTCCCCCTCCAGTCCCACTGGAGAAGCTCATCCTGAAAAGTCGACACGTCCTCTCTGCTTCCAAAGATGCTGCTTGACCTGCTGTGTTGTGGATGCTTGCTTTCTTGTTGTCATCTTTCCAGTATTTCATCCCCTTCAGCTTCTCATTTTGTTCCACCAGACTGCCTCACTGGTCACCATTTTCCGTGCCCCACGGCACCACCTGATCTAGCTACCCCTGAATGCTAAGAGCCTGACACACCCTGCCCACAACTGTGCATGAGAAAGTATTTGTTAATTATGATTCTAGTCTGAATGTTTTATTTTAATGTATCTAGTCATACTGAATAATTCCAACTTTTTTTTAATAAGGAACAAAGAGTGCCCGACCTGCAGGAAAAAACTGGTCTCCAAGAGGTCGCTGCGGCCAGATCCAAATTTTGATGCTTTGATCAGCAAAATCTATCCCAGTCGAGATGAGTATGAGGCCCATCAGGAAAGGGTGCTGGCTCGTATCAGCAAGCACCATAACCAGCAGGCTCTGAGCCACAGCATTGAAGAAGGACTCAAAATGCAGGCACTTAATAGGTAATTATGATCCTTCCATACCTGATAAATAACAGCCAATTGCCAATGATTTTATAGCTGTAGAAAGGAGATGTGGCAGGTTTCTAATGCATTTTAATAGAGGAGGAGATGCAGCGCCTCCCAGAAAGACGGGGTGGTGGGCATGTTTCTGTGCGAAATTGACTCCGGCGTTCCTCCACCCAACAAATGAGGAGAGTGCACAGAGGTGGCATTCATTTCATGAGGTCTAGTATACGAGAGCGAGGATGTGATGCTGAGGCTTTACAAGGCCTTGGTGAGGCCTCACCTTGAGTATTGTGAGCAGTTCTGGGCTCCTCATCTATGAAAAGGTGTGCTGGCATTGGAGAGGGTTCAGAGGAGGTTCACAGGAATTCCAGGAATGAAAGGGTTATCATACGAGGAATGCTTGATAGCTCTGGATCTGTACTCGCTGGAATTTAGAAAGATGAGGGGGATCTCATTGAAACCTTTAAAATGTCGAAAGGCCTAGTCAGAGTAGATGTGAAAGGATGTTTCCCATGGTGGGGAGTCTGTGAAGAGGGCATAGCCTCAGGATAGAGGGGTGTCCATTTAAAACAGAGATGCAGAGAAATTTCTTTAGCCAGAGGGTGGTGAATTTGTGGAATTTACTATCACAGGCAGCTGTGAAGGCCAGGTCACTGGGTATATTTAAGGCAGAGCTCAATAGGTTATTGATTGGACATGGCATCAAAAGTTTCAGGGAGAAGGCTGGGGAGTGGAGCTGAGGGGTGGGGAGGGGATCAGCCATGATTGAATGGTGGAGAAGACTCGATGGGCCAAATGGCCTAATTCTACTCCTACGTCTTATGGTCTTTTAATTGGCATGGTAAGAATATGGGTTGTGTTTACTGTTCCTAATCGTTTTGTGGCTTTCCAAATTCAGCTGGGGATTTGCGCTGATGAGCTGCTTAAAACATGCAAAAGAACAAATTATATTTTTATTTCTTGAATTATTCTCCAGTTGGCATGTTCAACAAGAGTCAGAGAATAGAGAAAAGTACAAACGAATAGATTCTGGAAAGGAGAAATAGAGTAACTGAGAACTTGTGGAGAGCAGGAGCAAAGAAACAATGAGGTAGGGAGTGGAGTTAAAAGGACATCAAGAAAACGGTGACCATGAGACAAATGAATCTTCTCTCAAACTTTATAATTAAATCAGACTAAAAGGCAAATATATTAATGAGCACAATGTTTGCCTGTAGGAGCATATTTAAACAATCAAATTAATTTTTTTACAAAAGCGGTATGAAGAAAAGGAAAATTGAGTGAACAGTGAATTGCAATACAAAGTTACTACTGACGCCAGCAAGCATATCCGCCCATTGGTCACTTTATTTGTACCTCCTGTACCTTATCAAGTGCTCACTGAGGTATGTTCCTGGTCTTTGGCTGCTGTAGCTCATCAACTGCAAGGTTTGATGAGTTGTGCATTCAGATGCTCTTCTGCACACCACTTTTGTAACGTGGTTATTTGAGTTGCTGTTGTCCATCACCATCTCCTTTGTCTTACTGATGTTGAGCTGCAGATGATTCAGCTTGCACCATTCGACAAAGTCCTCCACCAGGGGCCTATACTCATCTTCCCATCTTCCCTTTATACACCCAACTATTGCTGAGTCATCAGAGAACTTCTGCAGATGACATGACTCAGTGTTGTATCTAAAGTCGAGGTATACAGGGTAAACAGGAAGGACACCAATACAGTCCCAATAGCCAATAGAGTTGCAGATCAGGTATGGTCTTGATTTTCAAAACACAATCAAAGGCTATATAATCTAAATCTTCTCTCCCAGAAATGATTTATCGTTTACTTGCTTTTACTCAAATAGTCATATACCTTAACTGCTTAAGTTTGGATTCCAAAGGTGAGCCCTTATTTAAAAAACGTCCTAAGTATTCAACAACTGAAATGAAATGTTAATTTCTCTAAATTTGCAGTTTTCAATATAGCTTTGGTGTTCAGTTACTTATTACAACTAAGTCATAATTAATATTAATAGCCTGGTTAATTCCTACACTGTTTCAATTGGACTCATTGTTTCTCCACACAATAGAAGATGTACTTAAGTCAATATTGAGCAGCATTTATAAATGAGAATGCTTTGAGTTATTTAATACCCATCAGCAAGAAATCCTCTGCAACAATCACACTGGCTGTATTTTTTTTTGGAAACTGTAGGAAAATTGTGTTGTCAGAAGCTAAACCTGACAAACTTGCCTAGTGACCAATGCCACTGCAATATTGTTGCCAGGAATTGAAAGCACCAGCCGTCTGTGCTCAGTCCCTAACGTCCATCAAATGAGTTAATTGCAAAACAGGATTGATTGACCTGGATTAAATGAAAAGTTAGTAAAAGATTACACACCATCTAAATTGCAATAAAAAGAACTTGCCCCATGAGGCAACTATTTGGTTTATGGTAAAGATTATTTCTGATTTGTTTTCCCTAAGCTCCCTTCATTTAGAAAACTGACATTTCAGAGTTATCGGGCCTTCCGACAGTGTCGTATTAGAAACAAAGACTTAAGTTTCCATATTATGCTGCTTAAAGCTGCAGCAATTTTATATTTGTAAATGGACAAATAGTGCCTTTTGTGAGTCTTTCACCACTGTTTTCTTTTTGTTAACGTAAAAGGTAATTGCTGTTGAATAATTTTCTGCAGGAGAGAAGAAGAGCTCCATTTTTATATTTTGAATAATATCCTGATTTCATTTTTGCCTCTTCTGATCAATGATCAAATTCTTTGGCAATACCCTGTCGCTGCTTTGACGTATGCCACATGGAAATTAGTCAATAATATCCCTTCTCTTAAACAATCTAGGAAAGGAGAACATTGAACCAGTACCGTACTTGTAGGAGAATGCTTACAAGAAGACTTGGATTTACAGCCTGCTGATTTCCTACGTGCAGCTTTAGGCACTAGCAATGTTGGAAGCTGAAGTGATGATGGTTAAATAACGCAGTAAAAAGTGACGGGGAATTAAGGGTTAAGGGGAAAAGGCAGGTGGGTAGAGATGAGTCCATGGTCAGATCAGCCATGATCTTATTGAATGGCGGAGCAGGCTCGACGGGCCAGATGGCCTACTCCTCTCCTGTTTCTTTTGTTCTTATGGCAGAACAGAATCATGCATCAAAGAATTAAGTGACATCTGAGGGATGGGAAGGGAATGGAGGGGAGGAGCTTTAAATCGGAGCACGAACAACGAAGCTTGTGAGTTTACAGCAAGTTGAAATTGATTAGCAAGCTGGAAACAGTAAATTAAAACTGATGTCAAGCATTTCATAATTTCAGTATACTACCTGTATATCATCAAAATACTTTCTAATTTTGCCAATCACCAACTTGCGTACAGAAAACTATTTCTGTTGATAAATTAAATGATGCACTAGTGTGGTTTGGAGCTGTTGGTTAAGGCCTAAGTACAGGTCAGTGCACCAGATGAGTTTAGGTAAGGGTGAGGGTTGATTGGCCTTGCTTTCAAATGTAATCATTGGAGCTTGCGACATAGGAGACTGTTTGCTGAGTAACTCTGTGCTGGATTCAGTGGTACATGTTTATTTCTTTTATTTATTTAGTGATACAGTGCGGAGTAGGCTCTCCCTGCCCTTCAAGCCATGCCACCCGCCAACGACCCTGATTTAATCCTAACCTAAACACGAGACAATTTACAGTGACCAGTTAACCTACCCGGTACGAATTTGGACTGTGGGAGGAAACTGGAGGACCGGGAGAAAACCCACACATTCCACAGGGAGGACCTACAGAGATTCCTTACAGAACAGCACCTGAATTGAACTCTGAACTCTTAATAGTGTCATGCGAACCGTTGCATTACTGTGTCACCCATTCTTTGTCCATGGGCTCTTTTTTATTCATCTCCATGCAGGACCTTGCCAAACACCTTACCAAAAAGACTATATTACATGTTTGCAGCATGATAGCGTAGTGATTAGCGCAATGCTTTATAGTACCTAGATTCAGTTCCTGCCGCTGCCTTTAAGGAGTTTGTACATTCTCCCTGTGACCGCGTTGGTTTCCTCTGGGTGCTCCAGTTTCCTCCCACCATCCAAAGACCTATCAGTCGGTAGGTTAATTGGTCATCGTAAATTATCCTGCTCTTAGACTAAGATTAAATCGGGGATTGCTGCGTGACTCAGTTTGAAGGGCCTATTCTGCTCTGTATCTCAAAAGTAAAATCCCCTCCATGTTATTTACTCAAAAAAATCATCAAATAGCATCAACTTTATTAATGGATGGCACACTGATAATGCAGCATTTGTTTATAGAGGGCTTGTCCTTGAATACCTGTTGAAAGATTCTTGTACTAATGGCCAGAAGTGCAAACCTTTGACTCGGTCAAGTCTAAGTCATGTGCATTGTATTATTTTAGTAATTAGCTCTTTTGTCATATAAAATGATTTCTGTTCTAGATTAACTTGTGAGTACAGTGAAGTTAGATAACTTTATTGAAATGGATTGTCAATTCAAATGTCATGTTATTTTCATACTTGCCTAAGAGTGTGAAGACAGTCAGTCCCTCTCAGGGCATATGCCTTTTTCTTTAGAGTTTTGAAACCCATTGAATTGCTTTTGTGAGTAAGAATAATGTCCAGTTTTACAGACCTGTGTGCCTGAGCATCATTGCATTAAAAACGCATCAGCTTTGCAGAAGTAACCATGTGGCTTACAATCCCTCTAGCTTTGGTTTGTCAACAGTTTATATGAATGGTTAAAATTTCAATCTGTCTTTGAAAAGAGTAATGATTATTCTGTAAATTAAACCATCAGAAGAACAACAGAACTACTTGAATTATTTTGCACTCTGTAATGAAGTAATCTAAGTGAATCAAAGATGTTTGCCCCTGTGTTCTTGGTGAGTACCCACTTCAATACCAGTGTGCAAAATTTTTGTCTGTCTGGTACAGAGCGCAGAGGGTAAGAAAGCACCAGGCTGAGAACGGCAGTGGGGCAGAAGATAACGGGGACAGTTCACACTGCAGTAATGCCTCCACTCATAGTAACCAGGAGGCTGGACCTAGTCAGAAACGTGCAAAAACTTCAGATGATTCAGGTCCTGATCTTGACACCACGAATGAGAATGGAACGGGGGATCCTGATCCGGTGACTGATGGAACTAATGAAATCGAACTGGTCTTCAGGCCTCATCCTACGCTGATGGAGAAAGATGAAACAGCACAGACCAGGTATGTATATAAAAGGGATTGTTGCATTTCATTGGATTGAATTGACTTCATAACTGACATCCTTTATATACATGAGGGGCAAAAATCTTTACGTTACGTCTCCGTTTAAATGTGCAATTATAGTAATTTACAATAAATAATATGCACAACAAGATAGCCAGTATAACCTAGAAATACAGTTGTGTCAGCATGAGTTAATCAGTCTGATGGCCTGGTGGAAGAAGCTGTCCTGGAGCCTGTTGGTCCTGGCTTTTATGCTGCAGTACCGTTTCCCAGATGGTAGCAGCTGGAATAGATTGTGGTTGGGGTGACTCAGGTCCCCAATGATACTTTGGGCCCTTTTTACACACCTGTCTTTGTAAATGTCCTGAATAATGGGAAGTTCACATCTATAGATGTGCTGGGCTGTCCGCACCACTCTCTGCAGAGTCCTGTGACTAAGGGAGGTACAGTTCCTATACCAGGCAGTGATGCAGCCAGTCAGGATGCTCTCAATTGTGCCTCTATAGAAAGTTCTTGGGATTTGGGGACCCACACTAAACTTCTTCAACCGTCTGAGGTGAAAGAAGTGCTGTTGTGCCTTTTTCACCATTCAGTCAGTACGTACAGACCAGGAGATCCTTGGTGATGTTTATGCCGATAAACTTAAAGCTGATCACCCTCTAAACCCCAGATCCATTGATGTCAGTAGGGGCTAGCCTGTCTGCATTCCTCCTGTAGTCCGCAACTAGCTCCTTTGTTTTTGAAGGAGAGGTTGTTTTCTTGACACCACTGTGTCAGGGTGATGACTTCTTCTCTGTAGACTGCCTCTTATTATTTGAGATTAGACCAATCAGTATAGTGTCAGCAAATTTAATTAGCAGATTGGAGCTGTGAGTGGCGACACAGTCATGGGTATACAGAGAGTAAAGGAGGGGGCTTAGGACACAGCACTGACGGGCTCCTGTGTTGAGAGTCAGAGGGGTGGAGCTGATGGAGCCCACCCTTACCACCTACAGGTGATCTGACAGATAATCCAGGATTCAGCTGTACAAGTCAGGGTCAAGGCCAAGGTCTCTGAACTTCCTGTCGAACCTGGATGGAACTATGGTGTTGAATGCTGAACTGTAGTCCAAGAACAGCAAGCTCACATAAACATCCTTCTCCAGATGTGTCAGGACGGTGTGTAGAGCTATGGCTATTGTGTCATCTGTCGATCGTTTGTGTTGGTAGGTGAATTGTAGGAGGTCCAGTGTGGGTGGCAGCATGCTGCAGATGTAGTCCTTGACCAGCCTCTCAAAACATTTGCTTATTATTGAGGTGAGTGTGACAGGACGGCAGTTGTTCAGACATGTTACCTTGGTCTCTTTAGCTGCAGGGACGATGGTGGATGTTTTGAAGCAGGAGGGAACTCTACGCTGGGAGAGGGATAGATCTAAAAATGTCTGTAAACACACCTGCCAGTTGTGCCATGCACACCGAGTACCCGCCCTGGGATGCTGTCCGGTCCCACAGCTTTGCGATTGTCCGCTCATTGGAATCACCTGCGTACTTCAGCCTCAGAGATGGACAAGGTGCAGGTCACATCAGCTGTAGGTTTCCTCAGGGGCTTGGTGTTAGCAACATTGAATGGAGCGTAAATAAAATATTTAGCTCATCTGGGAGAGAGGCATCGATGTTGGAAACTCCGCTGCGTTTAGCAATGCTCTGCAGACCTTGCCATAAGCTGCGTATGTTGGTGGAGAGTTGGGTCTGGATCATGTCCCTGTATTGTCATTTTGCTACCTTGATGACTTTGCACAGATCGTAACCACATTTCTCGAGCTCCTGTTGGTTACTGGCAGCGTAAGCTCTGTGTCGCGCAGTAAGTGCTGCTCGCACGGAACTGTTGATTCAGGGTTTCTGGTTTGGGTAGACCCTGACTGATTACAGGGGAACAACATCCTCCATACACTTGTGGATGAAACTCGTGACCCCATCTGTGAACTTGGAAACATCCTCATCGTGGAAGACATTCCAGTCCTGTAGCATAGAGGCCGATTAGTCGGACCAATAGTGGACGGTTTTAACTATGGCCGCCTCTTGTTTCAACTTCTGCCTGTACATCGGCAGCAGCCTCACCTCGGAAGAGTGATCCAACTTCTCAAGCGGCGGGTGAAGGAGAGCTTTGTAAGTACTGTGAAAGAGAGAGTAGCAGTGGTCAAGTATGCCCTCTCCTCGTGTGCTCACCTGGATGTGTTAACAAAACTTCGGAGAGACTTTAATCAGCGACGACGATGAAGGCAGCCTCCAGGTGTGCAATCTCCAGGGTGCTGATTCCGATATTTGAAAAAAAAGAAACAACATGACATTGAAGACAAATTTCTAGAAGTACATATGTGGTTGGTCACTTTTGGAAAAAGGAACACTGATATTCTGAAATACTGTTACTGGAGGTTTGTTGTCCACTGCAAAAACAGTTGCAGTTTTAAAAATAAGTTAAATATGAAAAAACTTAAAATATTTATCTACAGTTTGCAGAGTAACCCAAGCGGAATGGTGAATTTGGGCAACAAGATGAAGTTGAGAGTGATTTTTAAGAGTTCTAATGTGGAATAATAGTCATTGGGAATTCACAGATTTAAAATTTATGGACATGCAGAGACTTTTTTATCTAAATAGATAAACTTTAAGTGTTAAAATTCATATGCGGAGAGGCTGTGAACAATTTTACTTATTTATTTGTTTATGGGATGTGGCCATTGCTGTCAATGTCAGCATTTGTTGTACATCCTAAATTTCCTTTAAAACGAGGAGGCAGTCCAGGGTCAACTAGATTCAAATGTAAAGCTAAGAAATGAGATCTGCCAATCTTAACTGATTTAAAGGATGTTAATTAACCACATGGGATTGGCTAACACTAACCTTTTATTTTAATTGCTGAAACTTTTTACAAACAGGGTAGAATCTGAACTTGTTCCTCCGAATTAATTTCCTGCAACTCTGGGTGATCCTCATAATCTTCTTAAAACTGATGTGTTACGTCTACTTCAAGACAAGATGCCCTTGTGTTGACCTCTGCTTTATTTGTTTTTAATATTCCAGCCAGGGAAAGGCTGAGACAATAAGTTTGGGTTTTTCTGAGGCAAGGACATGGTTTCCTCTCTTGCTAACTATCACTGGAAGTGACATCTGTGGTTAAGTTTGAGACTTGCCTTTGGTAGTATGATGATCATTTTTTCTACCATCCCTTGAGATGCAGGACAGTCTAATTCTGCAGCTGTTACTAGGGCGGTATCTTCCTCCAGTTGGGTCAGTGATCACAGGAAATAGAAATTGGAAGAAAACTTGAATTAGTAGAGAAATGAAAAGTGCAGTATTGCAGACAAGCTTATCAAAGTTTTGAAAGAGATGGAACTGTGCCAGAAGATGGTGATACTGCATTCTGAGTGTTTCATGATGCCGATATTTCTATTTAGCAGAAGCAATCGTGAATACAAATAGTATACAAACAGTTATGAACCATCATTTACTATGTCTCTAAATGGTTTTCTGCTTTAACCAAGGCAGGTCACGGTTGGTGTTCAGAGGATTGTGGGCCGTACACCGGTGTCAAGAAAACGGTAAGCAGTTTCACCAGACTAATTTCACCATGCACTAGTAAAGACTGCGAACTACGGAGACCTGGCTAACCCACTCCAATTACGCTCACTCTGTTTTCTGCCTATTTGCAAATTGTGATAATCGGTACTCTGAGCATGTGGCCAGTTTCATGCGGGGCTGGATGATTACTGATAGACTGAGATTGTTTATGTGTGACCGATGAGTTTGCATCTCAGGAATTATACCATTCAAACACGTAAGGAAGCAGGAATCTGTTCTGACATTCTGTAAGATCATGGCCGATCTGATTTAGTGCTAGCTGTTCCCAGTGCTTCTCATTCCTATAACATGTATTAGTTGCTTCCATCAAAGAAAGTAATAACAGCTTTGACTCAATTTCTCCGATCAAACTCGATTAGGGCCAGAAAAAATCCATTTCTCAGGCTTCCAGTTTGAGTTTTGGAGTAGTATCAGGCCTAGGTTTTTCTGGCACCCTGGTTTGCTAATACTGAGTCCAACCAAGTTGTCAGTGTCAGAGTCTAAAATTGAGTTTTTAGGTGGGGAACGACAGCTGAAACCATTCTTGTCCTTGCCCTACGTATCTGAGACCAGGGAATAAACCTCTTTGTCACTAGTATTCGGTACCATACCTGGTTGTCATTTGGTTCACACAGAAGAGCTCCCTGTGAATTTGATCTGTATTAGAATTAGCATTTCAGCAACCCTGCTCAGTACAATTATGACACAAACTGCATTGCAGTAGTCATAATTCTTCAGTGCCCTAAGCATAGCTTGTGTTTCTACTTACAAAGTTGTTACACTATTTTTAAGGTCATGTTTGACCAGCGATGGCCACAGCCAATCAGAACCAGGTTTATTAATGACTGATACACTCAGTGGCCACTTTATTAGGTATCACAGGTTACAAAGAAGGCACGACAGCGGCTTTTATCATTAGGAGTTTGAGGAGATCTGGTATGTCATCAAAGACGCTTGCAAATTTCTACAGATGTATCGCAGAGAGCATTTTAACTGGCTGCATCACCGTTTGGTGTTTAGGGGTGGGGCACTGCACAGGATCGAAATAAGCTGCAGAAAGTTGTGAACTCGGTCAGCTGGGTACTAGCTTCCCCAGCACCCAGGACATCTTCAAGGAATAATACCTCAAATAGATGGCATCCATCAATAAGGACCCCATTATCCAGGACATGCCCTCTTCTCATTGCTGCCATCAGGGAGGAGATACAGGAGCCTGAAGACACGCACTCAATGATTCAGTCATTGAACACTCAGTGATGCTGCCATCAGATTTCTGCATGGACATTGGGCCCAAGAACACTACCTCATTACTTATTTTTTCTCTTTTTGCACTATTTATTTAACTTTTTAAATTTATTTACTTTAATTCAGTTTTTATTAATATGCATTGCAATGTACTGCTGCCACATAACAACAAATTTCACAACATGCTGGTGATGTTAAACTTGATTCTGAGTCTGATATCTCCTGAACTTAATAAGGTGGCCACTGAGTGTACATGTCATGAACTTTGCTGTTTGGCAGTGGTACAGTGCAAGACATAAAAAAGTTACTGTAACTTGCAATAAAAAAAATAAATAGGGCAAAATAAGTGAGGCAATGTTCTTGGGTTCATGAAACATTCAGAAATCCGATGGTGGAGGGAAGAAGCTCCTCCTAAACGTACAGTGTGGGTCTTCAGGCTACTGTACCACCTCCTTGATGGTTGTAATGAGAAGAGGACGTGTCCTAGATGGTAAGGGCCGTTAATGATGGATGCTGCCTTCCTAGACGGCACCTTTTAAAGATGTTGTCGACAGTGGGGAGGTTTGTGCCCTTAATGCTGAGTCTACAACCCTTTGCAGCCTCTTGCATTGGATCAAATCAGGTAGTGTTACAGCCAGTTAGAATGCTGTCCAGAGTACATGTAAGAATTTGCTAGTCTTTGGTAACACAAGTCTCTTTGACCTCCTAATGAAGTGTAGCTGTTTGTGCCACTCCTTCATCATTGCATCAATGTGTTAGGCCCCGATTAAATCCTGTGAGATGATTGTGTCCAGTAACTTGTTGCTCACCCTTTCCAATGGTTGACCCCTCAATGAGGACTGGTGTGTTCTCCTGACTTCCCCTTCCTGAAGTCCACAATCAGTTCCTTGTTCTTGCTGATGTTGAGTGCAATGTTGTCGTTGTGACACCACTCAATCAGCTGATCTCTCTCACTCCTGTCACCATCTGAGATTTTGCCAACATCGGAAGCTTGAACATTTGAACATTTCAACATTTGAAGGTTGTTGATTAACACTGAGGGGCTGACGGGTGTGGAGCTGTAATCAGTGGACAGTAGTCCGATGTAGGTATTGCTGTTGTCTAGGTGGTCCAAGGCTGAGTGGAGAGTAAGGGAGATTGCGTACGCTGTGGACCTGTTGTGGTGGTAGGCAAATTGCAGTGGGTTCAGGTCCCTGCTGTAGGAGTTAATTCTAGCCATAATGAACCTCGCAAAGCACTTCCATGACAGTAGACGTGAGTGTTGGTAGGTGATAGTCATTGAGGCAGCTCACTCTGCTCAGGTTTCTTAGTACCTGCCGGGTACACCATCGGAGCCTGAGGACTTGCAAGGGTTCACCCTCTTGGGGGAAGTTCTGACGTTGGCCTGTGAGGCTAAGATCACACGATCACCAGGTGCTATGGAGATTTGCACAGTTGTAGTTTTACTCTCCCTTTCAAACCGCACATAAAAGGTGTTGAGCTTATCAGGGAGTTAAGTATTGCAGCCATTTATGCTGTCAGTTTTTGCCTTGTAGGAAGTAATGCCTGCAAACCCTGCCACAGCTGTCATGCATCAGATCGTCACCTTCCCTCAGTGTTGGTGAAACTAGGGACTCTGGTTGAAATGTAAGGTAGTGGAGCTAGTGTTACAGTTAGCTTTCATAACTAACATTTGGAATTTGAGGTAGTGAGGGTGCACTTTTCATTTCTCCTATTTGTGTTTTTTGTTTGTTTGGTTTAAAAAGGTACATAAAAACAACAGGAAATGCTACAGTTGACCACCTGTCCAAGTATCTGGCAATGAGATTAGCCTTGGAAGAGCTCAGGAAAAATGAAGAGGCGAATCCAATGAATGTGGAGACTGTCAGTGAGAAGCAATACACCATATACATTGCAACGGTGAATGGTCAGTTCACTGTAAGTATCTGACCCACTTTTCAAGAGTGGGTCACCTGTAGTTTATTTCAGATCAGTGGAAAATCTCATTATTATTATAAAATCTGGGGAGAGTTTGCTGTCATTGGAAGGATAAAAACAGAAAATGCTGGAAATACTTAGCAGGTCAGGCTCCATCTGTGGGAAGAGGAAACAGGTAATGTTTTGGGTGAAAGACCCTTTGTCAGAACTGGGAAGGAGAGTAAAGAGCCTTGTGGGGCAGCAGGGAGGGCAGGATATTTCTGATCAAGTTAAATTCGTGTGGTTGAGGGACAAACAGGGTTACCTGGGCAAGGGGTGAACGTGTGCAGATGGGGAGCATAGGCAAAAGAATATGGGGGTTGTGGAGTTCATTACGGGAAGACATGCATGAAACAAATGCACTGAGCCAATATCACAGATGGATGATTGAAATTTCATATGCTTGACTCTACTTCACAAGAAAAGATAAACTTTCAAATAACACCTGACAGTTACAATTCCATTAACTGGCATCACAATGGGAATAATTGCTGATGAACTTGAGGCCTGAAAAATAAGTTGTTGTTCTGTGCAACTTCCAGCTCTTAAGATATTTCCATTTAGAATGTGTCAGTGATAGTACCCTGTTGTAGAAGGGTTGGAGAGGGGAGCAGGTGAGAAGGAGTAAGGCAATACGTACCTATCACCATTTCTAATTTGGCTTGAGGTTTTCTATCCTTTGTTGTACAGTGCTTGAAAAAACATGGCAGTGCAGTCATTTCCTTATCCCCTGTAGTCTGAGAACAAGTGCACTGTTGGGCATTTCCTAAATAATAGTTAACGTTAACTTCATTCCACTTGATTTCTAAACCACCTTGCACCTCTTGGAGAAGTACAGGGAGAAGCTGAAAACCTGGCTTAACTAGAAGAAGACATAACAGATCTTTTGGGGAGCTTTGTTGGTGGAGTGCGAGGGGTGGAGCTCATGGAGTGGAGAATGAGAAATAGGCTGGTACTGTATTCCAGGAACAATGGTCAACACGGACATCGTCAGCCAAAGGTCATCTTTTATGTCTTATGACTGTGAGCTGGAAGGATACAGGAATGCATGGCCGGGGGAGATCTTGCTGTTAGAAATGGGTGTGAGAAGTTTAGAAGCTGCAGGGTTTGAAAGTGAACATAGATATTAAAATTACATATTGGTGATTGGAACTAGGATGAAGGCGGGAGAGAAGGTGAACAGAAACATTCTGAAAGGAGGGTGAAAGCAGTGTGACAGATATGACATTGGAGAATCCCAGACTTCCAGTGAGTAGACATGCGTTTACAATCTCATAGGCAGAGAGGGAAAGAATGTACCGCCAGATAATTTAGGAGTTAAAATAAAAAGGTTTTTTTTTCATAAATCCAATGTGGGAAACAATGCTAATCCCAATTATGAATCATGCCAAGGATACTTACTGCTAGGCAAAACCTTAAGTGGATGTGGAAGTTGGAACAGGTTAGTAAAAATTGAAACTTTATTGCTGGGTCAAAAGTTTAGCCATATGCCATTATCTTAAGTCTAATAAAGGTGGTTTGGGCTTTGACATAAACCTGCCAGAGAAAACATGGAAATATTGCTTTAACTGAGATGAGAATGGAGAATTGCAAGCTAATATCAGAAATTCCTTATAGTCATAGCTAAGAAGGCCCAGTTACCCTGATGGTAACATATCATGGAACTAATTTCTTTGAACAGTGACACATCCACTGAATGCCTGTTTTATAACAGCTAACTGATGGTGTCCTGGCTGACAAATCAAGTAGCTGGGATTTACTTTTCTACCCCCACCAGCTGTAGTTTCTTCATTTTTATAGGTATTTGAGCTGTACTGTAACAGTAAGTGTCGATCAAAAATTTAAAGCCACATTATAAGGTCGACCACTTTCTTGAATGTTTTGCCTTGCTTTTCATAGCAGAAATTGGAAGTAAGCCTGTAAGGGGATTCTTGGAGGTCAGAGGAAGCACTGCAACCAGAGATCATTGTTGGAAGCGTATGGTAAAGTGTCATGTCAGCTTGAATGTAGGAGAGGAGATAGGAAAGACACTAATTGTTAAACTGTAGTTTAAGACTGGGAATTTGTATCCTAGCAATAGAATATGGTAACTTATTGCCATTCACTTCAAGAAAGAAAAAATATTTAAGAAAGAAATTCAGGTTGGGTTATAAAGTCATTTAAGATTAAGTTTTCAAGATCTGTACAATGGGACATAATTAATGGCTACCAAAACCAAGGCATGGGATTGTCTGAAGCAAAAAAAAAGCATTAGTGAGCCCATACTGGTTATTTAATACACATGGTTGCACTGAGGCCTCTTAACACTACAAATGTAGAATCTGAATAAGTGTACACGAGAGAATCTGCAGATGCTGGAAATCCAGAGCAACACACACAAAATGCTGGAGGAACTCAGCACGTCAGACAGCATTTATGGAAAAGAGTACAGAGTTAATGTTTCGGTCTGAGACCCTTCAGGACTGGAAAGGGATGGGGGAGAAGCCAGAATAAGAAGTTGGGGGGGGGGGAGGGGAATGAGTACAAGCTGGGAGGTGATGGGTGGAAAAGGTAAAGGGCTAAAGGAGGATCATATCTGATAGGAGAGGAGAATGAACCATAGGGGAAAGGAGGAGGGACATCAAAGGGAGGTGAGGAGAAAAGAAGGAGCAGGAGGAAAGCTGGAATAGAAAATGGGGGTGGGGGGGGTGGAGAAATTACCAAAATTTTGAGAAATCAATGTTCATGCCATCAGGTTGGAGGCAATCCAGATGGAATAAGATGTTCTGCCTCATCATGGCAACGGAGAAGGCCAGGGACCAACATGTTGGAATGGGAATGGGCAGTAGAATTAAAATGGTTGGTCACTGAGAAATCGTGTTTAGTGCAGACGGTGCAAATGTGCTTGACAGAACGATTCTTCATTCTGCTTAGGTTCTCACCGGTTAGAGGAGGGCCCACCAGGAGCACCAGATACTGTAGATGACCCCAACCTTGACATGGGAGAAGTGTTGCCTCACCCAGAAGGACTGGGGCCCTAAGTGGTGCTGACGGAGGAAGTGAATAAGCAGGCGTACTTCCACTTGCATGGATAAGTGCCAAAAGAGAGATTAGTGGGGAGGGATGAATACAGAAAGTGGGGAAGAGGCAAAGATGTGTTTGGTGGTAGGGTCCTGTTGAAGATGGCAGAAATTGCAGAGAATGTGCAGGATTCATAAGTTTATGGGGTGGTAGGTAAGGACAAGAGGAACTCTATCCCTGTTAAGGTGGTGGGAAGGTGGGGTGAGGGTGGTGTCCAGAAAATGAAAGAGATGCGGGTGAGGGCATCATAATCGATAGAGGAAGCGAAGCCCCGTCCTTTGAAGGAGGAAGACATCTCGGATGTTCTGAAAAGGAAAGCTTTGTCTTGGAAACAGGCGTGGCAGAGACAGGAACTGAGAAAAGGAAATGACTTTGGGTTCATCGTCGTCATCACCTCTTGGTTTATTAGTTTAGTAAGCATTTGTGCAAGACACCAGTTGATGATGATTTCTAGTGTATATTGCAGTAAAGGTAAGATGACAATTAGCTTTATTTGTCACATGGACACTGAAACATCAAAACATACAGTGAAATGCATGCTTTGTGTCAATGACCAGCACAGTCCAGGCATTGTGCTGGGGGACAGCCTGCAAGCTTCACCACTTTTCCAGCCCCAACATAACATAATCACAACTCACTAATTCTAACTGTATTTGGGGGAAAACTGGAGCACCTGGAGGAAACCTACATGGTCATGGGAAGAATGTGTTAACTTTTGTTGTCCAAAAGTGTCTTGGTGATGATGCCGATCTCTGGGTACATGTCTAAATCACTGTTCCAGAATTGGATCTTACAAAACTCTGCAATGGGATCAGAAAAAAAGATTTTCTTTGGAACAAGAAAGGATCAAAAGGTAAACATAACCAGATGTATTTGTTTGACAAAGGATCTGAGGTAATTACCATTGAGATTGTCACTAGTCATGATTATAGTCCTTTGGAAAAATTGATGAAAATAACTTTTGTCACATTTCTTCCAGCTCCTGAATGGCTCCTTCTCTCTCGAGCTTGTTAGTGAGAAATACTGGAAGGTCAACAAGCCAATGGAACTGTATTATGCACCAACCAAGGAACACAAGTAGATGATAGCATGAGGTCCATGTCAGATAAATGGAAATGGTGCTTTTGATGGTAGTGACTTGTTTGTCTTCCATGCAACAGCAACCGCTATCAAGAGATGTTCTGTTGAATAAAAGCCTGTCACGTGTTCAGATATACAGATCTGTGACATGCAAATTCACAACTGAATCATCATGGGCAAGAGGACAGTTTCCCAAAGGGTTCTTTTACCTTGTCGTGATATTGTGGATACCAACTTGAATCCAGGAAGTAGAAGTTTGTAGCGTGCTGCATTTCTGTTTCTTGGTTTATGGAATACATAACAGTACAAGGGATCAATTTTCTTTGTCACTAACAAATTTGCAGATTTATTGTAAAAGTCCTAATTTTTACAATAAGATTTTGTTGTGAAATTATTTTCTTCTGTTCATGTATCTCCCAGTTGGCTCTGCATACTCTGTATTGGCACCATAGCACCACTGTATTCCTTCAATTTAATTCCTTCACTTCTGACAATGGAAGGTGAAGCGAATATCACAGCCAAGTTCAATCTTTGGCTTCTGCCACTTCTAGTAGGAGCCCCTGCAGAGCAATCAAAGATATGAATACTGTTGATTTCTCTGATACCTGAGGGTACTAAGCTAACTGTTGTGGCTTGAGCTGTGTTCCAGTTGGAATAATCATGTTCTGGGGATTGAATCTGAGGCCATTCTATGCAGTGTATTAACCCACAACGTTAGTGGGAGGAAAACTAAATTATTATTTTCTTTGAAGGCAAGTGTCCTTTTTAACATTGCAAAGCTATGTTTTCAAACAAACTTCTACTATTTCAAGCTGAAGTACTACAGGACACCAGTGCATTGCAAACACAGATAAATATATTTTCAGTGTCTTTTGATTTTTAAAAAATCAGTTTTTCATGTGAAATGTAAAATGAGTATTTATGTTGTCAATCAAGTTCTGGTAGTTATACCGTGAAACTATGCTGTATCTGGGCATCTACTAATTATTTGTACACTTAAAAAATGAAATTAAATAATTGTTTCTTGAATAATAGTTTTGGCATTTATTAGAGAATACAAACAATTGTTGGCACCTCATTCATACATTGTCTGGTTGATTAATCAAGGAGTTCAGGATTTGATTTACAACAGTGCTCAATAAGCAAGGTTTTTGTTTGTGTTGGTGAGCCAAAAGACGATGATTCATATTCCCTTGTGGTACTTGGGGAATTTAATTAAATAAACTGAAATTTAAAAACTAGTATCAGTAGTGGCAAACAGCTGCTAAATTTTGGTAGTGCGAAACCTCGATTTTACGTGAATGCGGATATAACACGATGAGTCATTGGACTCCATGTCCATGTCAATCCATACTCCTCCTTCTCCAGCCTTGTATCCCTTTTGCCAATCAACTTCCCAGCTCTTGGCTTCATCCCTCCCTCACCTGTCTTCTCCTAACATTACCGTTCGAGTACATGCACAGTAGCAATGCTTGGATGACAAGTGCCATATTTGAAGATTGGTTTCACAAAACTTCTGTCTCTGCCGTCCGCGCTCATTTGCGTAAGCAAAAGCGAGAACCCAAAGCTCTTCTTTAGCTTGGCAACTGTCCCTCTCATCCGCCAGCTGCCAACCTCATAAGCCGTGACCAAAAGATCCAAATTTCTTACCTCCCCAAGAACACTACATCCAAGATCCGGCCCCTAGATTAGGGGATCTTCTCCATGTTCAAGCAGAATTACAGGCAGGAATTAATTCGTAGAATTGTATACGACTCAACAACGGAAGCCTATCTGGAAAGCCTGAACATGAAGGAATTTGCCACTTAGGTGGGAAGGCCTGGGCAGCCGTCAGCTCGTCATGTGTAGAGGAATGCTGGGAGAAGAGTCTTTTCATCACACCAATCCACCACGGAAGATGATGACGAGCCAGATTTGTACGGCTTCACAGAGGAAGATGTGCGTGAGGCAGAGAAGCTGTCTGAATGGAACAAAGAAGAGCTACACCGGTGGTACTCTGCGGACTACTGCCCAACATGTGAGCACCTGACGGACACTGAGATCATCTGTAACATAACTATAGCACTGGCGGATGCAAGGGTACTGGTTCTCGAGCTACAAGGAGATGATAATGAAGAGCCTCCACCCCCACCCCCAAAAGTGTCTGAAGCCATTGAACACCTCGAGGCTAGCCTCCGTTGGCTGGAGACCCAGGAGGTGGACCACATAGAAAACCTCCAACTCAGAATTATTTTAGATTTCACTCGCAGCCAGCTTTACTAAAAATTAATTTGTGTTAATTTCTACAGTAACAACAACGATTTATTCACAGAATTCTATAATTCAAAGGTAATTTACTTGCCAGAAGGAAAATGTGCAAAGAACAGGTCAAATAGGGCCAAAATAGGGGTGTTTTAGGATGTTAGGTCAACATTGGGTCAGTTTGAACACTGATTTTCTTGAACCCTGATTTAGCGTGACCCCACTTTTCTCGCGATGACATTTTATGCACCCAAACAATCGCGTTATAACAGGGTTTCACGGTATTGAAAGTCACATGGGATGCATTAACTTTGCTTTCTTCTGACTCCAGACCAAGATTGACCCTCTTGCAATTTGCTACCTGCAATGTTGAGCACTTTTTGCAAGAAGCACTGAGGTTGAAACTTAATGTTTTCTAACAATTAAAATGTTAGAAAAAGCTTAGTTACAATACATTTCCTCCTCACTTCCGCATTCTGGGTCCTATATAAGGAACACAGTTTATCAACTGCACCTGAAAATTAACAACACTGCTTTTGACATTATAAATTGGTTGATTATTGTCACATGTACCAAGGTACAGTGGAAAAACTTGTGCACCATTCATACAGATCAATTCATTATAACCGTGCACTGAGATAGTACAAGGTAAAATTATAACAGTGCTGAATAAAATGTTACAGGGGAAGTGCAGTGCAGGTAGCCAGTCGGGTTAAATACCATAACGAGGTAAACTGTGAAGTTAGGAATCCATCTTATCATTGAATAGTCTTGTAGCAGCAGGATAGGTGTCTTTCTTGCCTGAGGTTACTTGCTTTCAGGCTTTGTATCTTCTGTTTGATGGGAGGGAAGCAAAGAGAATGTCTGGTCTTTGATTATGCTGGCAGTTTTATCAAGGTAGCAAGAAGTGTAGACAGTTCATAGAGCGGAGGCTGTCTTCCATGATGTGCTGAGCTGTGTCCACCGTTCTGCAGTTTCAGCCTGAGCAGTTGCCATACCAAACTGCGATACATCCGGAAGGAGTGCTTTCTATGGTGCATCAATAAAAATTGGTGAGATTTGTTACTTGAGATATGGCACCCTACAGTAATCTCATCTACAAACTTACAGATGGAGCCAGAGCGGAACCTGGCCGCAGTCCTGAGTGTACAGGTAGCAGAGGACACAGACTGGTGGCGCACCAGTGTTGAGGATAATCCTGGTAGAGGGTTGCTACCTATCCTTACTGATAGCAGTCTATTGGTCAGGAGGTCAAGGATCCAGTTGCAAAGGATCTAGGAGTTTGGAGGTGAGTTTGCTTGGAATTATAGTATTGAAAGCAGAGCTATAGTCAATAGTCTAATAATGTCTAGATGCTCCAGAGTTGGTGTTTACTCTAGAAGTTTTGGTATAAGGTGAAGGCTCTCCACCCTCCAACATTCTAACCAATTTTTATAAGAGCACCATCACGAATTGAATTGACTTTACTTCTTACATCTTTCACATACACAAGGAGTAAAAATATTTACGTTACACCTCTGTCTAAATGTGCAATCAGTAATTTATAATGAATAGAACAGTCAATGCAACATAGAAATACGCTCAAATCAGCGTGAGCTTCCTGTCGTACCTGGAGGGAATTATGGTGTTGAATGCTGAGCTGTAGTCCAAGAACAGCATTCTCACATAAGCATCCTTCTCCAGATGTGTAAGGACGGTGTGTAGAGCAGAGGCTATTGCATCACCTGTCAATTGGTTGTGTTGGTAGGCAAATTGTAGGGGGTCCTAACTAGCTGCATCACCGTCTGGTATGGGAATTGTAAGCTATCTGACTGCAAGTCCTTACAAAGGATTGTGAGGTCTGCTGAGAGGATCATCAAGATCTCTCTTCCACCCATCAGAGATATTTATCAGATGTGTTGTGTACACAGGGCCCTTGGGGCATTTTCAATAATCCTTCCCATCTGACCAACAATCTCTTTGTCCCCCTACCATCAGGCAGGAGGTACCATAGCAGAAGGACAAGAACTGTTGGGATGGGAAAGAGCTTCTTTCCCCAGGCTGTAAGACTACTGAACTTCCTGCCGCCACCCAGGTCTCATCACGTGTGAAGCGGCAGTAGCATTAACTGTTTGTTTTATAGCTTGTCACGTATGCACCTTAGTATTTGTTTGTGTTGTGCGGGAGTTGTATGTACTGTGCTGTGCACCTGGTCCGGAGCAGCCTTGTTTCACGTGTATGGTTGAATTACAGTAAACTTGAAGTTGAACTGCAGTGGGTCGAAGTTGTCATGAGGCTGGAGATGACTTGTGCCATTGCAGCACTTCACGATGGTGGATGTCCAAGCCACTGGCCAGTAATCATTAAGGCACATTACTTTGTTGCACTTTGGTACCAGAATGATTGTGGTCTTTTCAAAACAGGTGGGAACCTTGGACTGAAGTAGGGAGAGGTTAAAAATGTCTGTGAATCCCCCTGCCGGATGACCTACACAGGATCTAAAGACGTGGCGGGGACACCATCCAGGGCAGATGTGTGGGTTATCCGTGGGTTCACTCTCTGTAAGACTTGCCTTGTATTTGTAATGATGACTGAGCTCAGGTGTACGGAAGTTTTCAAGGCGGGTGCTGTCATTCTGCTATGACGGAGCAGACACAGCTCATACAATAGGGAATTTGAATATTATTGTCACATGCACCACAGTACAGTGGAAAAACTAGTCTTGCATACTGTTCAAATAGATCAATTCATTACACGGTGAACTGGGGTGGTGCAGGGTAAAACAATGATAGAATTCTGAATGAGTCAACAGTTCTTGAGAAAGTACTGTAAGATGCAAGAACTTGCTGAGGTAAATTGTGAGGTCGAGTCATACGAGGGAAACTATAGAGAAGACCTTATGACATCAAAATGTCAGCAGATCTCTTTCCCATTTTCTTCCCATCCTTCAAATGATATGGGTTTGTAAAGTACAGCAGGAATCTAACTACAACCTCAAATCAGAATTCAAATCCTCACTTCAAGATAAAGCTATCCCATTCATTCTGTGTTTGATAAATTGGTCAGTTTTTCCTTTTGTAGCTTAAACTTTCAGATAAATAAACTGCACATGTTCTTCGAAGTAGTCTAATTTTCTAACCAAGGTGAGATTTAGCTGCTGCCAATACCATCCGGAAGCTGTGCTCTATGAATTCTACTACATCAGTTCTAGATATCTGGCTAGCTTTTCATTCCTGGTGGCTGAGCAAAATGGATTTTCCCAACAAGACGAGTTCCCACTCTGCATTAAGGGAGTCTGATCCTCTACCATGTTGGACTACAAATACAGCTCTGAAGACTTATCACACGCTCCTTAAGCACTTGTAATGCATAAAGTATCTCCTTCATTTTCTTTGAAGCTCCCCATAACTTAAGATACAAGTAGCTGAAATCATACGCGGAGGATGATAAAATTATAGCCAAGGTAACTCCACCATTGCACAGTGCATTTATGTTTTTACTTCCAATGATTTCATTCCAGAGAAGCGGGTATGCAATAGGGGCAGGTTTAAAGGTGCAGGACAAATATACAAGGTGAATCTAAGTCTGAGGTGAAATTTACATGGAATCAATAATTCTGACAATGATATTTGTGCACAGCAGGGTATGGAATCCTCAGGAGAAAATTACGTTTATCAGAGCATTTTAAAAAAAGGCCTTTAAGAAGAAGAAAGACTTACATATGCAATGCAAATGAAGGTGAAACATATCAACTCGCATGATTATTATGTAAAGCAAAGCAAACAAGGCCAAAAACGGGCTTCAGGGAATCAAAAACAATTACCAAGAACAACTATTACAATAATCACCATAAGCAATGTTCACTCCTGCAAATAACATAGGTTAAATATGAAATATTTGAACCAGATTCAAGCATCACCAATCTTTATCTTCCCATCTCAGTAATGTCATTCCTGGTTATTGCAAGCAAGTAATTTGGAAATCCAGTGTAAATAAATTACTTGCAATTTGGACAAGGATACAAACATATATAGCTAGAGCTCACTTTAATGCATATTAACTTAATATGATCTTTAATGCTCATACATTTCCAGTTTTACAATTACCTGCATATTCAGAAAGATTGAATTAATATAAACTGTCAATGTCCCATAAAGAGATCCCAGACAATTTACACTTCAAAACCTAACAGAAATGACTATTAACTGCAGTTAAAATGCTTCTTTCTGAGCCAATCGGAACAAATGCTGACACTTCAGGGATTAAACACTGCATTGGATAAGAACATCAGATTCACCACCTAGGGGAACAGGGCTGCATCCTCCTTGAGTTTTAAAATTCAGAGTAGAAAGGAACATTGTTATTTAGCTCAGACTCCAGCTTGCTGTGGTAAACCAAAATTGAAAATTGTACAGTGGCTGCTGTTTAAGTTTAAAATTGATGCATGTTGAATAAATGAAAAATAGTCTTTGTCATATGTACTCCTGGATGCTTAGCAAAATGTATTTGGCTAACTATGCCATGAACATTGTATGTTCCTGTCTTAAACTAACCTTGTGGCGTCACAAAAGGAATACTGGGTGCCACCTTGCAAATGTATATTTATTCCATGACTGAAGCTGATAGTAAATTATCTCACAAGGAAACATATAGCACTGTCTTTAACATACATATCATAATTTTCAGTTTTCAATGATTTAGAATGTAAAACATTACAGCATAGTCCATGCCCTTCAGTGCATGATGTTGTGCTGACCTTTTAACCTATTGTATGATCAATCTAGCCCTTGTTTTTGCATTTTCTATATGTCTATCTAAGAGTTTCTTAAATGCCGCTAATACATCTGCTTCTACGACCACCCCTGGCAAAGTATATAAAGAGTAAAGGATAAGCGAGAGTGGATATTAGACCATGGGAAAATGATGCTGGAGAATTTGTATTGGGGTGAAAGAAATGGCAGTTGATCTTCCTAAGTATTTTGTGTCAATCTTCACCATAGAAGACACTAACATTATGCTAGATATTTCACAGTGTTGGGGGCAGAAGTGAGTGTAGTTCCTATTACTAAGGAGAAGGTGATTGGGAAGTTGAAAGCCTGAAATGTAGATAAGTCACCTGGACCAAATGGACTACACTGCAGGGTTCTGAAAGAAGTAGCAGACGAGATTGTGGAGACATTAGTAACGATCTTTCAGGAATCACCAAATTCTGGAATGGTTCTAGAGGACGGGAAAATTGCAAATGTTAATCAGCTTTTTATGAAGGGAGGTGGGCGGAAGAAAGGAATTTATAGGCCTGACTTCAATGGTTGAGAAGATTTTGGGGTCCTTTATAAATCATGAGGTTTTGGGGTGTTTGGAGGTGCATGACAAATAGGGCAAAGTCAGCATGGTTTCCTTAAGGTGAATCTTGCCTGACAAATCCTTTGGAATTTCTTAGAGGAAATAACAGGCAGGATAGACAAATGAGAGACAGTGAATGTTGTTTATTTGGATTTTCGGAAATCCTTTGACTGGGTGCCACACCTGAGGCTGATTAACAAAAGAGCCATAGTATTACAGGAAAGATACTAGCAAGGACCCAAGATTGGTTGACTGGCAGGAGGCAAAAATTGGGAAGAAATGTGGCCTATTGTGGATGGCTGCCTATGACCAATGGTGTTCTACGGGGTCGGTGTTAGGACTGCTTCTTTTCATGTTATATGTTAATGATTTGGATGATGGAATTGATTTCTTTGTGACCAGGTTTGCAGGTGATATGAAAATAGGTGGAGGAGCAGACAGTGTTGAGGAAGAAGGGAGTCTGCAGCAGAACGGCAGATGTTTTAGAGAATGGCTAAAGAAGTGTCAGATTGGAGACAGTGTAGGGAAGTGTATGGTCATATATTTTGGTAGAAGGAATAAAGCCATGCACTGCTCTTTAAATGAGAAGAAAAATCAAGATTCAGAGGTGCGAACCAGATTGGGAGTTCTTGTGCAGGAGTCCCTAATGGTTAACTTGCAGGTTGAGTTGGTGGTAAGGAAGGCAAATTTGATGTTGGTATTCATTTTGAGATGATGGTAATTAATTTAATGGTAAGGCGCTTGTCAGTGTGGAGGATCAGCGAGATCTTGGGGTCTGTGTCTATAGGACACTCAAAGCTGCTACGCAGGTTGACAGGGTTGTTAAGAAGGTGTATGGTGTGTTGGCCTTCATCAAAAATGGGATTGAGTTCAAGTGCTGTGAGGTAATGTTACAGCTATTTAAGACCTTAGTTAGACCCCACTTGGAGTACTGTGCTCAGTTCTGGTCACCTCATTACAGGAAGGATGTGGATACCATAGAGAGAGTGTAGAGGAGATTTACAAGGATATTGCCTGGATTGGAGAGCATGCCTTATGAGAATAGGTTGAGTGAACTTGGGCTCTTCTCCTGGAGCGACGGAGGATGAGAGGTGACCTGGTAGAGGTGTATAAGATGATAAGGGGCATTGATTGTGTGGATAGCCTGAGGCTTTTTCCCAGGGCTGAAGTGGCTAACACAAGGGAGCATAGTTTTAAGGTGTTTGGAAGTAGGTACAAGGGTGATGTTAGAGGTAGGTTTTTCACACAGAGTGGTGGGTGCATGGAACACACTGCCAGCGACAGTGGTAGAGGCGGATACAATAGGGTCTTTTAACAGATTCTTAAATAGGTACATAGAGTTTAGAAAAATAGAGGGCTATGCAGTAGGGAAAGTCTAGGCAGTTTTTTTTGTAATTTATTTTTTTATTGAAGTTCATCATCAAACAAACATTTCCATAAGATGTGTTTCAGACATTGTACCTATATATCATATAATCATATATATCACAAATCTCCACAAAGTATTTATCTGAGGTATACCCTTATAGAAAAGAGTGGAAAGAAAAAACAAGCAAAAGGAAAGAACTATGTACAAGTAGGGAGTGATCTTTTTTTTACAACAGATTCATTGATTTGTGAGAATAAAATCAGGCCTATGAGGCATTATGTAGTTAAACAATTTCCCCAGTATGAATCAAATTGTTCCAGTTTATGGTTAACAGATGCTGTTATCTTCTCCATTTTGTAAATGTCCATTGTAATTTCCATCCATGTATTTAAAGTTGGGCTCTCCTGTGATAACCATTTCCTAGTAAGAGTCTTTTTACCAGCCACCAACAGTATATTCATTAAATATTTATCTCTTTTCAACCATTCTTGAGGTATATATCCAAAATATATGGTCTTACTCTCCAAGGGTATTTCACATTTAAAAATGTCTTGTAGGGCATTGTGTATCCCCCTCCAATAGTTTTTGATAACAGGGCAGTCCCAAAAATTATGATAATGATTTGCATTTTGATTTCCACAATTTCTCCAGCAAACAGGGAGATTACTATCATAATGGGATTTCTGAGAGGGTGTAATAAAATATCTTATCAAGTTTTTCCATCCAAACTCCCTCCATTTCTGTGAACTGGTACACTTCCATTGTTATCTCCTTATTGTTGTCCATTCTTCCTCAGATATAATTATCCCTCCTTCCTTCTCCCATTTTGTTTCAATGTATGAAGTCGAATGTGTTTTAAGATTTGACAACCGCTTATACAGGCTTGAAATGATTCTGCTACCATTCTCTGAATTATATGCTTTTCTAAAGAGCTCTATCAAGCATGTATTTGCCTTGGTTACATTTTTAAATGTCTTATTAACATATTGTCGCATCTGTAAATACCGATTAAAAAAAATCTCATTTTTCTAATGTGTTTCTCTTTAAGCATTTCAAAACTGAACAGTGTTCCTTCTTTCATTATGTTGCAAAGAACTGTTATTCCTTTAGCTGTCCAGTCCTTAAATCTAGCATCCAATTTATTTAGTGTAAAATCCGAGTCATATGCACACCATTTAAGAATTGCAGTATCTCCCTCTAGATTATATTCTTTTATAGTAGTTTTCCATATTTTAAGAGTCAATTTCACCCATGGGTTATCAATTATATTTATGTACCTTTGCAGGTTGTTATCAGCCAAAATTGCTTGTATGGGGAGGGGAAGTACCCGCTCCTCAATGTTTTTCCATTGAGCATCATATGATGGGTTGCACCAACATATTACAGCTCTCAACTGTGCTGCAAAATAATAATCTCTAAGAGAAGGCAGCCCCCATACCCCCTTTTCCTTTGCTAACTGCAAAGTTTTAAGATGAACTCTAGACCTTTTACCCTGCCAAATATACCTTGATAGCATCTTGTTCCATACATTGAATTGATTTTGATTAATCTCCATTGGTAGGATCTGAAAGAGATATAACAGTCTGGGTAGTATATTCATTTTAATAGACTCAATCCTTGAACTGAGACTGAAAAAAGGAATCAGGTTCCATCTTGCCACATCTTCCTTAATTTTTTTATATAAAGGCTGATAATTACTTTCTGATAATTTTGCCAAATCTTTTGGCATAATGATGCCCAAATATTTGAAAGACTCTGTGTGCCATGCCCAGGGGTATCGACTTTCAATTTCTCTTGGTGGGCTATAGTAATATGAAAGTAATTGGGTGTTATCTATGTTGATCTTGTATCCTGATAATTGACCATATTGTTCAAAGGATTGCATCAATTTAGGTAAAAAGTATGTTGGTTGCCCTAGGTAGATCAAAATGTCATCTGCATAACAAGCCAATTTATGCTCTGTCCCTTTAATAGTAATTCCCCTGATATCTTCATTTTGTCTGATGTATTGAGCTAATGGTTCCAGATATAATGCGAAGAGTAGTGGTGACCATGCACAACCCTGTCTCGTGCCCCTTTCTAGGGTAAGACTATTTGATAAATATCCATTGATTTTAATCCTAGCAGTAGGATTGTCATGTAGTGTCTGCATAGTTTTAATAATTGTGTCTTGGAAACCAAATCTGTGTAAAACTCTGTAAAGAAAATTCCAATTAACCGAATCAAATGCTTTTTCCGCGTCCACGCTTATCACTATTGCTTCAATTTTATTTTTTTGTATATGATCCATAATGTGAAGTGTCCTTCGTATATTGTCTTGTGTCTGGCGTTGTCGTATAAAACCTGTCTGATCGTTATGTATCAGTATGGGTAGAAACTCCTCTAATCGTTTGGCCATGATGGAGGTAAATAACCTATAATCTACATGAACTCATTTTTAAATTCTTTGTACCACTCTGTCGTATACCCATCTGATCCTGGTGACTTGCTTAATTTAAGCCTACTAATTGCAGCTTTTAATTCAACTTCAGTTATGTCAGCAGTCATCCTTCTATTTTGTTCTTTGCTTAAAGTGGGTAACTCTAGAGAATTCAAGAAGGTGTCAATTTGGGTTATGCTTCCCCCTGGAACTTTGGAATATAGCGTTTTGTAAAACACTTCAAAAGCTTCTTGAATTTCACTTAGCTTATTTTTTATTATTTTCGTTCTTGGGTCCCTAATTCTATGAATTGTATTTTCTGCTTTTTTTTTCATTTTCCACGCCAGTATTTTCATAGATTTTGATCCACTTTCATAATGTCTCTGTTTCAGAAATATTAAGTTTTTCCTGATTTCTTGCGTAGCCAAATTATTTATTTCATTCCTAATTCTTTTAATTTCCCCTAATGTATCCTGTGCCAAATTCAATTCGTGTTTTTTCTCTAGTTCCTTCAGCCTATTTTGTAATTCCTCTAATGTTTTATTCTTTATTTTTTTCTTATATGAAGATTTCGCTATAATTTTCCCTCTTAAGACGGCCTTCAGAGTATCCCATAAAATGTGAGGTGAAACCTTTCCATTATCATTAAATTCTAAGTAGAGACCAATTTCTTTTATTATTTGTTCCTTAAAGTACAGATCATTGAGTAGACTTGAATTTAGTTTCCAAATAGTATTTGTTTGTAGGTCAAAATCAACAGATAAATATATAGGTGCGTGGTCACTTACATCTATTGTCCCAATTCCACAGGTGTTTATCTTGTCTTTGTCTTTTCCAAATGTTATGAAATAGTCTGCTGTTGTATATACAGAATGGGGAGCAGAATAATGAGTGTAATCCCTTCTGTTGGGGGAAAGGTCCCTCCATATATCAATTAAACCAATATCCTCAAAAAATGTATTGACCTTATGTAAAGTTTTTGTTTCATAGGTTTTTCTATTGGAAGAGTCTAAGTTTGGTTGTAATTGTAAATTTAAGTCTGCCCCACATATCAGGAGACCTTCTGTTTCCATTACCATAATATCAGTAATTTTCTGAAAGAAACCAATCTCACTTCCCGGGGGGGTGTATATATTCAATAGAGTAACTGAATTGCCGTCTATATTCCCCCTTTCCAGAATATATCGGCCCTCTTTATCTCCCATTTCAAATACTTTTTCAAAATTTAGCCTACTTGAGATAAGAATAGCAACTTCTCTCCTATGTCCTGATTTATATGAGGAGAAAAACAGATTAGTGAAGCCCATTCTCTTTAGTTTTTTATGCTCATTATCACTTAAATGAGTTTCCTGTAAATATACTACATGGGTTTGTTCTTTTTTCATTTTGGATAAAATTCTCTTACATTTGATTGGATTTAATAGCCCATTTACATTAAAAGAAATGAATTTTACCTTGTCCTTAGCCATCTGTATTTATCTGTCAATGTATCATTGAAATTAGAATAAAACTTAATCGATCTACTCCGTGAACAAATAAGAACCAAGAAACGCAAATAATAACAAAAATGGCAACAAATGTGTGATTCCAAGGCTGAGGTCTCTAGTAGATGACCCTGCGTTGAGCTAGAGGAAATGTCTTGCTGTGGGGGATAACCCCTCCTACTTGTGAGTTGAGGGCCCCCATTGCAGTATTCATAAAAGTCAGTGAACAAATCCATTACACAGAAAAGATTTCCCTGTGTACTCCTCCAATATATATATACACACACACATTACACACATACACATATATACACACGTATATATATTCTCATTTTGGTGGGGAAAAGGGAGTAAGTGAGCGAATAAAGAATAACAACTAACTAATATAAAATCCACATTATAATAAGTATTTCTCGAGATAGGTATATCACCGTGTACTTTTGCTTCCCTTTAGCTTCTCAACATTTTTAAAGTTAGCCAAACCTTATGGCTCTTCTGAAGGGGGTGAGGACTGTCTTTGGGAATCTCCCGGTCTCTTCCTGATATATTTCTCTCGACCTCCTCCCGTCTCCTGCCTTCTTGATTCTTGCATTATTTCCCAAGCGGAGCGGGATAATTCTTCAGTCAGGCTTTCACTCATTTTGGTCATGCTGACAGGCAGCCCTCTGGCCTTCATGTCTGTAGTCGCCTCTTCCACTGTCTGGTACAACTGCGTCCCATTGTCATAAAACACTCGAAGTTTAGCAGGGTATGGAGTTTGAAATCTAATCTTATTTTGCTTTAGTACTCACTTTAGTTCAGAGTATTCTTTGCGTTTCTGGAGGACCGCGGGGAAGGGGGGGTAATCTTGGTCGAAGTATATTAATTTATCCTCTAAAAACACTCTCTTCTTACCCCAGACCCTTCATAGAATCTCCGCCTTGGTGCTGTACTGAAGGAATTTATTATTGAGCGTGGCTTTCTATGCTGGGTAGGTATTGGGCCTAACGCGCAGTGGGCTCTTTCGACTTCCAGTTTCATAGCCGGGGGAAGATTCAGCGCGTTCCGCAGTAACTTTTCGACAAACTCCATCATAGACGGGCCCTCCGATCCTTCGGGGACGTTGTAGATCCTGATATTATTCCGCCGCGATCTTCCCTCCAGGTCAAGCAGTTTACCTTCTTGGAGATGTATGATTTTTATTGTCTTGCTCAGTATCCGTTCCACGTTTTGAACGCGATCTTCCACCTTCTCAATTCGAGTCTCTGCCACTGCTATTTTTTGATTAACGCTGGCGAGCTCTGCCTTAATATCACGGAGCTGCTGCTTTATATCTTTCTGGACATCCATTATCTCTTTCAGGATTTCAAACACATTCGCCGCTTCGCCTGAACGAGGCCCAGCGGCCGCCTCGCTAGCACGCGGTCGGGTAGGCTCCACAGTGTCGCTTTTTAAATTTCCATTTCTTCTCCCCATTCTTGCCCCTCTTTTCAGTTCAAATATTTTTCGAAAAATATTATATTTGATGGGTTAACGGGGCTTAATACACATTTTTCTGGAGGAGCTAGTGACTTAAGCTGCCATTCTCGACGATGACGTCACCGGAAACCATCTAGGCAGTTTCTAGAGTAGGTTACATGACCGGCACAACATTGTGGGCCGAAGGGCCTGTAATGTGCTGTAAATTTCTGTTTCTCCGTTTTGATGAAGACTAGAACAAAAGAGCACAGATGTAATGCTGAAACTTTATAAAGCATTGACCAGATAGCACTTGGAGTATTATGAGCAGTTTTGGGCCCCTTATCTAACAAAAGATGTGTTAGCATTAAAAAGGGTCCAGAGGCGTTTACTTCCAATGATTCTGGGAAAACGTTAATGAACAAGTTGTGTTTGATGGCTCTGGGCCTGTACTTGCTAGAGTTTAGAAAAATGAGGGTGAATCTCATTGAAACTTATTGAATGTTGACAGGCTTAGATAGAGTGCATGTGGAGAGGACACTTGCTATAGTGAGGGAGTCTAGGACCAGAGGGCATAGCCTCAGAATAGAGGGACATCCATTTAGAGCAAAAATGAGGAGGAATTTCTTAAGCTAGAGGGGCTGTTGAATCTACTTAATTCATTACCACATATGGAGGCCGTCACTGAGAATATTGAAAATGGAGGTTGAGAGGTTCTTGATTAGTCAGGGCATCAAAGGATACAGGGTCAAGGCAGGAGTATGAGGTTGACGGATAATAAGTCAGCCATGATGGAATGGCGGAGCAGTCTCAATGTGCTGAATAGCCTAATTCTACTCCTATGTCTTATGATATTTAAACAGGTTTCCATCCAGTTGCCTGAAGTGTTTTATTACCATGTCCTTGGCTTGCTGAATGACTCATCCAGCCATTATGATGGTTTGCATCATTTCACTCTTGAGGCTCATTTGTTTCATTTCTACCCATTATCTCTAAATTATCAGGCAGCTTGGAGATGTGGAGAGTTCAGGCAGGGTGGGCTACCCAGACCCTCCGGGCATGACCCATTCACTCTGAAACAACCCACTGTCCCGCACTCTCTACAGGGAATCGCTTGCTCTGGACCACCCAACCTGGTGGAGCAGGACCACTAAAGGAGCGTATGCAGCAGAAATCAGACACACCGCAGAGGCTCAGAGGAAATGCGCCGCGCGCAAGGCTCGAGCTACCTCCACTTCCACTGCAGCACCTACCCTCATGTGTCCCACATGTGGGCAGCTTTCAGGGCCCGGATTGGCCTCACCAGTCACCTCCGGACCCACAGTCACAAACCCTCCACCTGACAGAAGTCGTGGTCGTCTTCAACTCCGAAGGACGAACAACAACATGGAATACAGTGTTGGGAAGTGTATGGTCGTGCACTTTAGTAGTAGTAACAAAGGCGTCGACTATTTCTAAACAGGAAGCAAATTCGGAAGTAGAAAATGCAAAGGAATTTGAGAGTCCTAGTGCAGGATTCTCTAAAGCAGTGGTTCCCAACCTCTTATTTTGGTTTCTAACCCCTTGGCTGCCAGGCTAGATCCCCAGTGCCCCCCTCTCCTTTTCTGGCTATTACATAAAAGCTATAAAGATTTTTGATTTACAATGCAGAGTCAAGGAATATAGAACAGCAAATTCAAAGCAGTGACGAATAATTGCAAATTTATTTAAATCAATTTAAAGCTACAAATAAAACTATTTACTTAATTATAGTTAGAAACAATTTTCCTCAACAATTTCAGAACATACATCAGTATTCCAACTATTCACTACTTCATTGCTTGTTCGTGTTTCACTGAGACAGATGGCCTTGGTGCAGTTTTATCACCTTCTTGCCGTCAGGCTGAATGTCACCTAGAATCAGAATCAGGTTTATTATCACTGGCACGTGATGTGAAATTTGTCAACTTAGCATCAGCAGTTCAATGCAATACATAATATAGAAGAAAAAATAATAATAATAAATAAATAAGTAAATCTTAATCAGTATATTTTATACAGTATGTGTATATTGAATATACATATATTCAATATACATATACTGTGTGTGTGGAATGGGCTGCCGGCAACGGTGGTGAAGGCAGATACATTGGGTCTTTTAAGAGACTTTTAAAAGACAAGTACATGGAGCTTAGAAAAATAGAGGGCTGTGGGTAAGCCTAGTAATTTCTAAGGTAGGGACGTGTTCGGTGCAACTTTGTGGGCCAAAGGGCCTGTATTGTGCTGTAGGTTTTCTATGTTTCTATGAATAGATTAAAAATCATGCAAAAAACAGAAATACTATATCTGTAAAAAAAAGTGAGGTAGTGTCCAAGGGTTCTTTGTTAATTTAGGGAACAGATGGCAGAGGGGAAGAAGCTGTTCCTGAATTACTGAGTGTGTGCCTTCAAGCTTCTGTACCTCCTACCTCATGATAACAGTGAGAAGAGGGCATGCCCTGGGTGCTAGAGTTCCTTAATAATGGACGCTGCCTTTCTGAGGCACTGCTCCTTGAAGTTGTCCTGGGTACTTTAAAAGCTAGTGCCCAAGGTAGAGCTGACTAAATTTACAACCCTCTGCAGCTTCATTCGGTCCTGTGCAGTAGCCCCTCCATACCAGACAGTGATGCAGCCTGTCAGAATGCTCTCCACTGTACATCTATAGAAGTTTTTGAGTGTATTTGTTGACATACCAACTCTCTTCAAACTCCTAATGAAGTATAGCCACTGCCTTGCCTTCTTTATAACTGTATCAATATGTTGGGACCAGGTTAGATCCTCAGAGATCTTGACACCCAGAAACCTGAAACTGTTCACTCTCTCCACTTCTGATCCCTCTATGAGGATTGGTACGTGCTCCTTCAGAAGCAGCCTCAGAACCCCACATTCAATAATTTACAATGTTTTGCTTTGAAAGAAGTTGGACAACTGCACTGAAACTGCGCTTCACAACATACAGTATGTGGTTGGAAAGGCAAAAAAGGGCACAGTGCAAGATAGTGTTCAGAGATTTCTTTCTGCAACCAAAAGATTTGATCTGATGTTTTGAACCTCAGCTTCGGCTCAAAGTTATCTTGTAGCGAGATTATTTCTTCATCCGTCCTTCCTGTTAGTTCATCATTACAAGTGCCCAGGAATGGTTTTATTACCTGAACTGTAATTTGGATCAAGAGAAACTGCTGAAACCTCGCTGACTTGCATTTACGCAGCTCACCCAGGTTTGCACTCAGTGACTGAAAATAAGGCAAGTTCTTGTTTGCTTTATCAGAGTGTCCTCTTCAGATGTTCAAGGAGCCCGGATGGTTTCATTGCCTCTTTAACAAAAACCTTTTTAACACAACTGACACATTGGCTACTTGGTGCTGGTATATGTAAATCTATTTTTCAGATATTCCACACAAAACTTTACACTTCTCTTTTGTTTGGTCTGCTTCTCCCATTTTCATTACGGATTAACAGCTACAATCAATCACCTATTGCGATCAATAAGGGGGAAAGTTATGAGATTATAGCTCAGGTAAAGCCAGTCTCTCTGTCTGAAGGTGCAGCGATATCTCAGTTGGGCAATGGACTAGAGAAATGAGGTCAAAACCATTCGAAAGCACAGATTTTGAACTTTACCCCATGAACACCATACCCTAATTCACCAAAATTGCATCTCTCTGTGACTAGTGTATGGGAATCGTACCAGCTAACACCGTGCTGCACTAATGAATGGTAATAATGCGTGGGCTGGACCTAAAATAATATGAATCCTTCAGTCCAGATTTCTCATGATATACCAAATACAGAAGTGCTACATTGCTTTTAAATAACTATAATGTGCTTCGAGCACAGTCTGAGAGAATGGTGGGTTAGTGAGAGATGGGGTGATTGAGTAATCATTGTAATTAATTGAAGCACTGAGGATCAAATGCTTATAATAAGCAATTCATTTCTTAAATTAAGCCATAATCCCCCAGTTGCCCCCTTGCTACCAAGTGCCCCCCACATGCCCCCCCCCCCAAGAAATTGCCCCTAGGCGGGCGATGTTGCCCACTTTGGGAACCACTGCCCTAAAGATAAATTGCCGATTGAGTTAGTAGTAAAGAAAGCAAATGCATTGTTAGGCAAATGCATAAAAGGTCTAGAATACAAAAGCAAATGCATAAAAGGTCTAGAATATAAAAAGCAAGGATGTAATTTAGAGGGTTAATGAAGTCTTGCTCAGATCACATTTGGAGTATTATGAGTAGTTTTGGGATTCATATCTAAGAAAGGACGTGCTGACATTGGAGAGGGTCCAGAGGAGGTTTGCAATAATGATCCTGGGAATGAAAGGGTTAACATTTGAGGAGCATTTGACACCTCAGAGCCTTTACTCACTCGAGTTTAGAAAAAAGAGGGTGGTGGAGGGGGGTGGAATCTCATTGAAACCTATTGAATACTGAAAGGCCTAAATAGAGTCGACATGGAGAGGATGTTTTCAGTAGTGGGGGAGTCCAGTACCAAAGGACACGGCCTCAGAATAGCAGGATTTCCCCTTAGAAAAGAGATGAGGAAGAACATCTTTAGCCTGAGGGAGGCAAGTCTGTGGAATTCACTGCCACAGATGGCCATGGAGGCTAAATCACTGGGTATATTTAAAGCGAAGGTTGATAGGTTCCTGATTGGTAAAGGGATCTAAAATTCATGGGGAGAAGACAGGATAATGAGGCTGAGAGGGAAATAAGCCAGCCATGATTGACTGGTGGAGCAGAGTGGCCCATTTCCATTCCTATGCCTTGTGGTTTTATGCACCTAGAAGCTGAAGAATGAAATTTAGAATGTAATTTCATTTTCACAGTTTGTACATTTGCTTCTTCTCTTTTGTCTATAGGGACTGGGATATTCACCGATGGGCAACATTACACTTACGTACTGCAGTCACTGAATATCTGCACAAGCATGACTGACATGTGCTGTTAAGCATCCTAGAAGGACATCAGGTCCACATGGAGATAATTCTCTTTAATGGCTGGATGGGTTTTCTTGGATGTCTGGGGTATATACAACCTAGCTCCACAGGTCTGCATCGGGAAACTACCCCAAAATTGGCTCCAAGTGATCATTTTATTCAAATAGGAAATACTAAAAACAACAATAATAGGAATGTTGGGATGACACGGAAGCAGCTTAAGTCTACTCTGGGATCGTGTGACTGGACAGTGCAAAGGGAACTTTAACCCACCTTTTTATATAAAGAAGGGTTATTTAGGACTGCGTAGTCTCAGTTGTAGTGAAAATTAGGCCTCAAGCTTTGGGCTTGCCTGCTGCTGCAGAGCACGTGAGTGAGATGGAAGCGCGACAGCATGGTTGAACTCAGCAGGGGCCTGACCGCGCCGCTCAGTGCTGCCCTCCAGTGTTTGAGTGGTGGAATGACAGACTGGATTGCGTGCATCTGTACACTGTCAGGAGATTGCGCTATCAATTGCTGGACATTGTCACTCAGGGTCTTGGACTATATATATTTTTTTTCTGAGTGAATATGTGTCTTTGCTCGATATTTTGAATTATGCTACTCGCTATTTTTGAATGTTTGTTTGCTGTTTTGAATGTTTTGCACCTTGGTCCCAGAGGAAAGCTGCTTCTATGAATGGTTTGAATGATAATTAAACCTGACTTGATTTAAATCTTTATTACATTATTTGAACAGTTAATGATACTCAGCATGTGGAGAAAGCAGCCTAAGCCACAAAGTATTTTAGAACCATAGAACCATAGAACATTACAGCACAGAAACAGGCCTTTTGGCCCTTCTTGGCTGTGCCGAACCATTTTTCTGCCTAGTCCCACTGACCTGCACCTGAGCCATATCCCTGCAAACCCCTCTCATCCATGTACCTGTCCAAGTTTTTCTTAAATGTCAAAATGAGCCTGCGTTCACCACTTCCCCTCAGAAAAGAGATGAGGAAAATTTTCTCATTTTGCCTGGTTTCATTATAAGAAGAGACATTCATCTTCTCCGCTCTGACAAATAAACCAGCCATCACCAGTATTAGGCCCTTTTGGTCTGCTCTAAGGGAGCACCCGTAAATACCTATGGCAGAACGCTTGAAGGGAAGGTAGTGCTGACTTTGCCTAGCATTGGCAGTAAGTGACCACAAATTCAATTTGGCATTACATTTAAAAGGTTATAAATATTAGCCAGTATCAGATTATAATGAGATTCTTGTTTGGTACAAAATGAGACAAAACTTTTACTGCACCCCTATACTGCCAATTTATAGATTAAACTACTTTCTTTGCAATGTGCAATTTTTTTTTCAATTAGCCCTTCATCTAGAGCACCAACTTTATGGACCAACATTTAAAATAATTTATTTATGCTGACCGTCTCACTCTGAGAATTATTCAAACTGGAGGATGCTTAGTGATCAAAAGCAGCAGACAATGAATGGCTCTTAACTCTTAACGGTTCAGCTGTAGCCAGAGAGTCAGCAGTAACAGCACCTGCCTCCTGCTGCAGCAAGCCCAATTTTGCTGGGACCAAAGATGCAAAATTTCATTAAAATTGTTCTTCCAATACATTCGTGCACAAGAGCAGGCTCAACAACGCACAACGAAGTTGAGTTTATTGTCATACGCACAAACACACATATGCAAAGGGGCAATGTTAGCCTCATAAGATTACCACCGAAAGGACGTCAATGGCTTTTGTGCCACTTCTCCCTTGCTCAGCTTCAGAGTGCTTGTTGCTGTGAATTTAAGCACAAACCAAACTATCCTCCAGATGAATATTGGAGGCACCAAAACTAATTACCAATGAATCAATGGCCAGATGAAGGGTCTCGGCACAAAATGTCGATTCTTCATTTCTTTCTATGGATGCTGTCTATCCTGCTGCGTCCCTCCAGTCTTCTGTGTGATTTACTCTGCAGAACCTCTTGTGTTTAGCAATGAACCTGCCCACCACTCCGGATGCGTAGTCCGGATGAACCGAGTTGTAGTTAAGCTCGTCTGCAGCTTGGCTCTACTTGCATCTGTCCCTTGAAAACTGGCCACCGTAGATCCAGTGTATCACAGTCTCAACACAGGAGCCCCTCAGAGCTGTGTACTAAGTCCCCTCCTTTACTCCCTGTATACCCATGACTGTGTCGCCACCAACAGCTCCAATATACTAATTAAAATTGCCGATGACACTACATTGATTGGCCTTATCTCTACCAACAATGTGGCCTACAGGGAAGAAGTCATCTCTGTGACACAGTGATGTCAAGTGAACAACATCTCCCTCAATGTCATAAAAACAAAGGAGCTGGTTGAGGATTACAGGAGGAATGGAGACGGGCTAACCCATCAATGGATCTAGATTGAGAGGGTGAACAGCTTTAAGTTCCTTGGCATCCACATCACCGAGGATCTCACATGGTCTGTACCCACCAGCTGTGTGGTGAAAAAGGCACAACAGCACTACTTTCACCTCAGATGGCTGAGGAAGTTTGGTATGGGCCCCCAAATCCTAAGAACTTTCTGCGGGGCCACAATTGAGAGCAGCCTGATTGGCTGCTTCACTGCCTGGTATATGAACTGTACCTCTCTTGATCGCAGGATTCTGCAGAGGGTGGTGTGGACATCCTAGCGCATCTGTAGTTATGAACTTCTCAGGATTCAGGAAATTTACAAAAACAGGTGTGAAAAAAAGCCTTAAGGATCATTGGGGACCCGAGTCACCCCAACCACAATTGATTCCAGCTGCTACCATCCGGGAAACGGTACCGCAGCATAAAAACCAGGACCAACAGGCTCCGGGACTGCTTCTTCCAACGAGTCATCAGACTGATTAACTCACACTGATTTGTGTGTGTATGTCTATGTTACATTGATTGTTCTATTTGTTATAAATTACTATGATAGCACATTTTGACAGAGATGTAAAGATTTTTATTCCTCTTGTATGTGAAGGATGTAAGGAATAAAGTCAATTCAAATTTATATTATTATAATACTAAATGATTTGGATGTGATGATAACAGGAGCCTTCAAATGCAACATCAAACGACTCAATAGGGTCACTTGTAAAAGTGCATTACTACCTGGATTAAGCTGCAATGGAAAGGAATCCTCAAGAAGTCTAGCAGAATACCTCTTTGTTGTCAGATGTTTATCATACAGTCTAAATGCACTGTTGAGCCCAAAAAAAAACCAAAATTAAAGTCAGGCAGGAAGTTTTTTTAATATAAATTAAAACAGCAAATTAGAGAAATACCTAGAGCGGGCAGTAGCAGCAGGGATCCTGAGGAGCTGCTGCCTCAGACATAGAAACTGCATACGATCTATTGCTTTTCGATCAGCAGAGAAAGCTCAGCAACTGATTTACCTTCGGAACTCCCACCTGTTGCTGAACTTGTTTCAGAAACAGCTGTTTTCCAGTGGTTTTTATTTCAAAGTTTTCACAGGCAACTTGAATTTTCATTTCTAAGGTAATAAGGAAATATACAAAGATGATGATCTTTGTTCCTATTTTTCCCATGAGATGGTTATACCAGTTAATACCTTTCGTGGTGTTGAAATGGTTGTTGTGATGCGTGTGGTCGTGTAGTGTTCCCCTCTCTCACTTACAGCTTCCACCGCTGGCTAGCACTCTTGCTAAAATGAGAGCTGAATGTGTAAGTCTCTCCTTGCTAGTACATAGCCTCCCCAACAGCAAACCTCCCTGCTGGTGACACAAGGAAACTGAATTCCATTCAGACTCGCGCAGAACTACAGAGGATGGGGAGCAGGTCTGGCCCCTGCACAGGTAGCACGCAGGCCCACCGGTGTGTTCACATGCCCTGGTGCTCGTGAACCAGATCCCCAGTAACAGGTCAATAGCCCCAGTCTTGTGGGCAGCTTTGGGAAAGACGAAGACTACGGGAGTAAACCCAGACAGCAAATCCTGAGTGGAGCTCCTAAGGCGGCTGGACGTCATTGAACATCCTTCCGGCAGCTCCTACAGCCAAGCTGGTGGCAAACGTAATGCTTCATAATGGTCCATACCTTCCACCAAGGCTTGTGATGATGATGATCAACCAACCACTTTTTGTAAAATGATAAGATATTTTTATCCTCGTCTCTGCAATAAGACAATGCCCTTTGTTTTCCTTAGCCCAATTTTGCCACACAAAAAGCAGAATTTTCACAAACTATCAGAAGGATCAACCTTGTGACCTTGAGGAGCAGAAAACAACCACACATTTCATATTTTTTCTGATATTCATATTTTATTCACTCTGAGAAAGTTTAACACAAACACATCTGGTATCATGAACTCTCAACTCTTAATGACAAACACATTAAAGCCCTAACTGGGGAGGCCAACGAGAATTTTAACATCTCACAGAACTGAAAAGAATTCACATCCAGACAGAAAAGGCGATTCACAAATGTACAAAAGGTATTAGCAACTGAATTCTGAAGCAGGACTTTTTAAGCCTAAAGCTTTTAGGATGGCTGCAGAATTAAAATCCTGCTTTTCAACAAATTTCAAATTTAACAGATAAATTGACCTATACAGTGGTTTCCAGTTAACTGGGCCATTGGTTAATCAGGTCAGCCACTTAATTGAAACAACTCTTAAAGAAGGAAAACTAACTGAGGAAAATAGCTGGGATTCCATTAGTTTATTTGGGACACTATGTTGCTTAATTGGGACAGGAGACAGTTGGCAAAGTTTCTAACTAGTGTCATTCACGTGGGCTTGTGTGGCCATTAAACACTGCACTGTACTTAAAGCACAACGTTTTTAAATAGCATCAAAGAGCAGTGATTTTTGTCATTGATAGTTGGCGGGAAATATGAAGAAAATTCAGAACTGTTTTGCTCACTGTGGTTTCAAGCATTCAGGTGTGGGGAATCGAGAAATGGTCGGGAGTGAATATGAAATGATTTCACTACTTCACTAAGTTAGGATCCGTGAAGAATTTAAGGTGTCGACAATCATCTTGAATGCTATAACGAAAAGGAAGATTTGGAGGATGCAATCATTGAAAGAATTGTATGAAGGCAGTCCATTATCTGTACTGGGAAGTCTGTGTGGATTTTGTTCATTTACAGTCAATCTAAAGAATGCCGCAGAGTACACTGGATAAATTCCTTTGTCAATGAATATTAGGAATTAATACACAGTTTTATAGTACTGAGTAGCTTGTTACTCAGTTAAATGATATTTTGTCTTTTTTAATGTTTTTAATATTTCCATGAAACTTTGGCTAATTGGGGCATCGCTTAATTTGGCCAAAATGCACTGGTCCTGATGTGTCCTAATTAACTAGAATCCACTGTATATTAAAAAAAAACTAATTGATTTCTGGGTTTCAGTGTAGACCAACTTCCTTTTTACCTTGAAAATACAAGGTCTAAGTTAGAAGCTTAAAACATTTCCATAGGTAGGGTTGGTGTTTACTGGCAGTGCAGTGCTGAATTCCAATAGGAATTTTCTTTTGCGCGATTGCCTGTGGTTTTGAATCATTGCTGAATGAAAAAAAGTAAAATGAAATAATGCAGTGCAATATATTATTTTAAAAAATATTTGAAAGCTTCTTCCATTAAGCTTCAAAACATGAAAATAAACATTCAGTGTAGGTTAAGGATGCCACAACACTGCAATGAAAGTACATAACTGCTACATAGAACCAACAAATTATCTAAAGGGAGAATGACCTCTTTATTATTTGCTATTCAAGGGCAGCTGTACAAATCCATTGATTTATTGGTGAATAATACACTGTGGATTCTTCTTTACAAAGCTTATAATCAGTTTTACAGAGTAGTATGCACAATGGCATTAACAATCACCCCTACTGATCCTTCATCGATGCAGAATCAAATGATCTGCTGCAAATCCAACCTGGTCAGGGGGCTAACAGTCAATTTGGTCAATGCAGAGTCATTAAAGTTTACCCAGACTCAGGTTTTACTTCTTCAACAGGCTGATCCAGTTCAAGTAGCTTTGGAGTTGGATCTTGTGCAGTTTCTGAAAGGGGTTCTGCTGAAGCATGATTATGAACACCAGGCTGACTGTCAGTGTGCGTTGGCACACTGTATTTCATCAGGATGGCTTTCAGTTGTGCTAAAGTTGCATCCGTGCGGATTCCTGTTGGGTCGAAATGAGTACGACCGACTCGGAAACCAGCTTGTGTGAGGTAGGGCAGAAATTTATTTATCCTGCGGAAACAAGCAAGTTTCTTTAGAAAAATACAAAAAGCAAGGACAGTTCGTGAAACAAATGGTCACAAAGGAACATATCCTGAACAATAATGCCAGCAATGACATCATCGGATCATTATCATTAAAGAAAAGGGTATTTGCAAATATAAAAGTATTTTCTAAGCTTTTAAGCATTCGCAATGCAAATGATCTTTTTTCTTTTGTTTGCATGAGATTGACATGCAAAATCATAACATGAATTGCTGTTCTGTTCCTTGAAATTCTGCAAATTACATGTGTGCATACTGCACGAATCTTTCAAAATGCCATGAATGGTTATTCTGTTTACTCAAAAGGCTTACTACTCAATCTACACTTTTGATATAGACTGTGAATCCCACATCTATACCAATTTAATAAAAAGATTCTTTAATCTTTCAGCAAACCTTGAAGATTGCAAATGATGACTTGTGCACTGTAGATCAGTATCCTAGCTGACACAAAAAATGGTGATAGTTGTCAATCTGAATCTATATATTGCTGGGCAGTGATTGATCAATATTTATATATAAGTTAATGTTTCAGATGGAGTGTTCAAAGGACAGCATTACAAAAATTGACTCCTAATTTGTGTGTTCAAAGTTTGAGTGAACTACTAGGTATATTCAGCTTTTTCTTTAGTTCAATAGTTCAACAATAAAAAAAGTTGTTTACCAAACAAAGGGTGCAGATTGAATCATGTACCATCTTTCTCAAGATAATATACAGTGGCATGCAAAAGTTTGGGCACCCCTGGTCAAAATTTCTGTTACTGTGAATAGCTAAGTGAGTAAAAGATGACCTGATTTCCAAAAGGCATAAAGTTAAAGATGACACATTTCTTTAATATTTTAAGCAAGATTACTTCTTTATTTCCATTTTTTACAGTTTCAAAATAACAAAAAAGGAAAAGGGCCCAAAGCAAAAGTTTGGGCACCCTGCATGGTCAGTACTTAGTACACCCCCTTTGGCAAGTATCACAGCTTGTAAACGCATTCTATAGCCAGCTAAGAGTCTTTCATTTCTTGTTTGGGGGATTTTCGCCCATTCTTCCTTGCAAAAGGCTTCTAGTTCTGTGAGATTCTTGGGCTGTCTTGCATGCACTGCTCTTTTGAGGTCTATCTACAGATTTTCAATGATCTTTCAGTCGGGGGACTGTGAGGACCACGGCAAAACCTTCAGTTTGCGCCTCTTGAGGTAGTCCAATGTGGATTTTGAGGTGTGTTTAGGATCATTATCCTGTTGTAGAAGCCATCCTTTTTTCATCTTCAGCTTTTTTTTTTTTTTTACAGATGGTGTGATGTTTGTTTCCAGAATTTGCTGGTATTTAATTGAATTCATTCTTCCCTCTACCAGTGAAATGTTCCCTGTGCCACTGGCTGCAACACAAGCTCAAAGCATGATTGATCCACCCCCATGCTTAACAGTTGGAGAGGTGTTCTTTTCATGAAATTCTGCACCCTTTTTCTTCCAAACATACCTTTGCTCATTGCGGCCAAGAAGTTCTATTTTAACTTCATCAGTCCACAGGGCTTGTTTCCAAAAGGCATCAGACTGTTTAGATGTTCCTCTGCAAACTTCTGACGCTGAATTTTGTGGTGAGGACGCAGGAAAGGTTTTCTTCTGATGACTCTTCCATGAAGGTCATATTTGTGCAGGTGTCGCTGCACAGTAGAACAGTGCACCACCACTCCAGAGTCTGCTAAATCTTCCTGAAGGTCTTTTGCAATCAAATGGGGGTTTTGATTTGCCTTTCTAGTGATCCTAAAAGCAGTTCTCTTGGAAAGCTTTCTTGATTTTCCAGACCTCAACTTGACCTCCACCGTTCCTGTTAACTGCCATTTCTTAATTACATTACGAACTGAGGAAACGGCTACCTGAAAACGCTTTGCTATCTTCTTATAGCCTTCTCCTGCTTTGTGGGCATCATTTATTTTAACTTTCAGAGTGCTAGGCAGCTGCTTAGAGGAGCCCATGGCTGCTGATTGTTGGGACAAGGTTTGAGGAGTCAGGGTATTTATAAAGCCTTGAAATTTGCATCACCTGGCCTTTCCTAACAATGACTGTGAACAAGCCATAGCCCTAACAAGCTAATTAAGGTCCGAGTCCTTGGTAAAAGTTATCTGAGAGCTCAAATCTCTTGGGGTACCCAAACTTTTGCATGGTGCTCCTTTCCTTTTTTACACTCTAAAATTGTACAAATCAAAGATAATACACTAATCTTGCTTAAAATGTTGAAAAGATTGTTCAATCTTTAACTTTATAACTTTTGGAGATCAGTTCATCTTTTACTCGCTTAGCTATTCACAGTAACAGAGATTTTGACCAGGGGTGCCCAAACTTCTGCATGCCGCTGTATATTTGAAGATTTACAAGATTTTCTTAAAAGTTCAAATATGCCCGCTAATTGTAAAAACAATCTTTAGTTAATGGTTGTAAGGTTTGTTTTTTTAAATGATATACACAAAGTTGTTCATAATTTCCTATAACTATTATCCAGAAATAAAACGAGTTTTCATGTGTGCATCACTATTTTTTATTTTCTTTCTCTGGGATACATTCATGGAAACACTTTTAGTCATGATCGGTGATTTAAATTTTTGAGTTACTATTTTATTCTGTTAGATATTAAATGGCATGCCTGCGAGGTTTGATCCATGGCATAAAAAAAGTTGCGAACCCATGGCCTAGAGGCTGAGGAGTAATAATATACCATGGTTACAGAGTGAAGTATGTCATTGATTACATTGGACAAAACTATTTTGAAGCTGTGGGAAAGGCCAGAATCTCACTGGAGGGATGCAAACGGAGAGCAGTGGGAGGCAACAACGTGTTTCAGGACTACTCTTAAAACAATAAAAATGATACAGCTTTATTAGAATGAATTAAAAAATCCATGTCCTGAGGAGATGTACTTGAAGCAGTTGAGAAGGGAGCATTTCTTAAAAAGAAGCATTGGTTAAAAGATGGAAATATTGCAGTTAGTGGGATGAAGTGAAGTGTAACACATGACTGGGTGATTGTCCTGAGGGTGAAAGTGGTTAATCACCCTGTGGCCATCCCCCTCAATGGCAGCTATACCACTTTGGATCCTGTTGTGGGGGTGGAAGAGGAGGAAAGTCAAAACAGTCAGGTATCTGGCAATGAGCCTGGCTTTGTGGCTCGGAAGTGAAGCGGGGGGGGGGGGGGAGAAGAGGCAAGCTGTGGTGATAGGGGGAGTTGTTAAGTTAGGGGAAAAGAAAGGAGGTTCTGTGGACGAGAATGAGATTCCTGTATGGTATGTTGCCTCCCAGGGTCTGGAACATTTTGGATCGAATCCTCAGCATTCTTCAATGGGAGAGTGAACAGCCAGAGGTTGTGGTCCATGTAGGTATCTATGACAGCAGCAGGAAGAGGGATGAGGTTCTGCAAAGTGAGTTCAGGGAGTTGGGTGTTAAGTTGAAGGACAGGACCTCCAGGATTGTTATCCGTGCCATGTGCTAGTGAGGCCAGAAATAGGAAGATCACACAGTTTAACACATGGCTAAGGAGTTGGATTAGGAGGGAGGGCATCAGATTGATCATATTTCTGGATCCTTGTGCTCTCTTCCCGGGGAGGTGCAACCTGTATAGGAGAGATGGTTTGAACCTAAACTGGATGGGGCCTAGTATGCTAGCGGGCAGGTTTGCTAGTACTACACAGGAGTTGGGGGTGGGTAAAATTGGAGTTGCGGGGGGAGAGAACCAGAGCGCCAGAAGAGTGGTTGTGGAGGCAGATGTTGTTAAGACCTCAGACAAAGTCAGGAATCAATAGGCTGAGAATGATGAGACTAATCTTCTGAGTTGTGTACATTTCAATGGAAGGAATATTGTAGGAAAGGTAGATAGCTCAGGGCATGGATCAACACATGGACTTATGACTTTGTAGCCATTAGTGAGACTTGGTTGCAGGACGGGCAGGACTGGCAGCTCAATGTTCCGGGGTTGCATTGTTTAAGACATGATAGAATGGAATGGAAGGGAAAGGGGAAGGAGTGGTGTTACGAGTCAGGGAAAATGTCATGGTAGTGCCTAGTCAAGACATACTGGAGAACTTGTCTACTGAGGCTTTATGGATGGAACTGAGGAATAAGAAAGGTTTGACCGTGTTAATGAGGCTATATTACAGACCACTCAACAGTCCACAGGATTGAGAAGAACAAATTTGTGGAGAGACTGCAAACTGTTACAAAAAACATAAGGTTGTGATAGTAGGTGATTTTAACTTTCACGTATTGACTGTGACTCCCATAATTAAGAGGACAAAATGGGATAGAGTTTGTCAAATGTGCTCAGTAAAGTTTTCTCAATCAGTACATAGAAGAACCACTGAGAGAGTGTGCAATATGGATCTATTAGGAATGAGACAGGGTGACAGAAGCTTGTGTAGGGGAACACTTTGCATTGTAATCATAATGCCATTAGTTTCAAGGTAATTATGGAAAAGGATAGATCTGATCCTCAGGTTGGAGATTCTAAATTGGAGAAAGGCCAATTTCAATGGTATCAGAAAGGATCTGACAACAGTGAACTGGGATAGGGTGTTTTCTGGCAAAGATGTAATTGATGTGGGATGCCTTCAAAAGTGAAATTTTGAGAGTACAAAGCTTGTACGTGCTTGTCAAAACAAAAGGCAAGGATAACAGGGTTAGGGAACCTTGGTTTTTGAGGGATACTAAAGCCCTGGTTAAGATAAAAAAGGAGGTGCAGAGCAGGTATAAGCAGATAGGAACAAATATGATGCATATGGAGTATAAGAAATGCAAGAGAACACTTCAGAAAGAAATCGGGGGGCTAAAAGAAGACATGAGGTTGCTCTAACAGACAAGGTGAAGGAGAATCCTAATGGCTTCTACAGATATGTTAAGAGCAGAAAGATTGCAAGGGACAAAATTGGTCCTCTGGAATATCAGAATAGTAATCCATGCATGGAGACAAAAGAAATGGGGGACATCTTAAATGGATTTTTGCATCTTTACTAACTTAGGAGATGGACACAGAGTCTACAGAAGTGAGACAAATCAGGAGCAAGGTCAAGGACCCTACACATTACAGAGGAGGAGATGTTTGTTGTCTTGAGGAAAATCAGTGTGGATAAATCCCCAAGGCCTGACAAGGTGTCCCCTTGGGCCCTGTGGGAGACAAGTGCAGAAAGTCCCAGAAGTGCAGGGACCCTTGCAGAGATAGTCAAATCATTCTTAGTGACAGGTGAGGTTCCAGAGGATTGGAGGACAGCTAAGGTTGGCCTGCCGTTTAAGAAAAGCTCTAAGAATAAACCAGGAGCTTTAAGTCCAGTGAGCCTGACATCAGTAGTGGGAAAGCTACTGGAAGTGATTCTAAGGGATTGGATATACAAGTATTTGGATGGACAGGGATTGATTTGGGATAATCAGCTTGGCTTCATGCATTGTAGGTTGTGCCTAACCAATTTTATAGAGTTTTTTTTTGAAGAAGTTACCAGGAAAGTTGATGAAGGCAAGGCAGTGGATGTTGTCTACATGGACTTTAGCAAGGCATTTGACAAGGTCCCGCATGGGAGGTTGATTGAGAAGGTTCAGTTGCTCGGCATTCAAGATGAGGGAGTAAATTGGATTAGACATTGGCTTTGCTGGAGAAGCCAGAGAGTGATAGTAGATGGTTGCTTCTCTGACTGGAGGCCTGAAACTAGTGGCATGCTGTAGTGATCAGTGCTGGGTCATTGATTGTTATCTATATCAATGATCTGGATGATAATGAGTTTAACTGGATCAGCAAATTTGCAGATGACACCAAGACTGAGGGTGTCATAGACAGTGAGGAAGACTATCAAAGCTTGCAGTGGGATCTGGACCAGCCGAAAATGGGCTGAAAAATGGCAGACGGAATTTAATGCAGATAGTATGTGGTGTTATACTTTAGGAGGACCAAGCAGGGTAGGTCTTACAAAGTGAGTGGTAGGACACAGAGGGGTGTAGTAGAACAGAGGGATCTGGAAATAAAGGTTCTTAAGTTAAAGTGGCAACACTGGTAGATAGGGCCGTAAAGAAAGCTTTTGGCACATTGTCCTTCATAAATATCAGTGATATAATTGAGGCCTAATTTGGAGTATTGTGTGCAGTTTTGGTTACCTAGCTACAGGAAAGATGTAAATCAGATTGAAAGAGTACAAAGAAAATTTACAAAGATGCTGCTGATACTGGAGGACCTGAGTTATAAGGAAAAATTGAATAGGTTAGGACTTTATTTCTTGTAATGTAGAAGATCGAGGGGAGAGGCATACAAAATGATGAGGGGTACAGTTAGGGTAAATGCAAGCAGGCTTTTTTCACTGAAGATGGGTGAGATGACTGTGGTGAACTACATATACCTGTCTGGACACGCCCCCCCACCGCTGACTGCTCCTGTGGCTCCTCCCACAGACCCCTGTTTAAAGGTGATTGGAGGCACTGCTCCTCCCTCAGTGTCCAGGACGTTGTATGGTGGCCTCTTGCTGCTGACTGCTCTTCCAGCGAATAAAAGCCTATATCTCGCCTCACGTCTCCGAGAGTTATTGATGGTGCATCAATGACAAATAAAGGTTATGGGTCAGGTGTGGAAGGTGAAATGTCTAATGGACATGAGGGGGAGCTTCTTCACTCAGACAGTGGTGAGAGTGTGGAACAAGTGGTGAATGCAAGCTTGATTTCAACATTTATGAGAAGTCTGGCTAGCTACAAAGATGGGAGGGGTGTGGAGGGCTATGGCTGGGTGCAAGCTGAAGGGACTGGGCAGTTTGAATGGTTTGGCATGGACTGGATGGGCCGGGGGAGCCTGTTTCCGTGTTGTGGTTTTCTATGACTCTGCATGGGCAAAATCAAAAAGGGTGATGAATACGGGACTGAAAGTGTTATAATTGAATGTATGTAGTATACGGAATAAGGTAGATGACCTTGTAGCTCACTGAGAGATTAGCAGGTATGCTGTAGTAGGCGTCACTGAGTCATGGCTGAAAGAAGATCATAGTTGGGAGCTTAATATCCAAGGATACACCTTGTATTGAAAAGACTGGTAGGTAGGGTAGAGTGGCTCTGTTGGTAAAAAAAAATGAAGTCAAATCCTTAGAAAGATGGCATAGGATCAGAAGATGATGAATCCTTGTGGGTAGAGTTAAGAAACTGCAAGGGTAAAAGGACCCTGATGGGAGTTACATACAGGCTTCCGTACAGTAGCCAGGATGAGGGATACAAATTTCAACAGGAAATAGAAAAGGTTTATAATAAAGGCAATATTATGATAGTCTTTGGGTGATTTCAATATGCAGGTAGATTGGGAAAATCAGGTTGGTGTTGGACCCCAAGAGAGGATAATTTGAAGAAGGTCTCTGTGATGGCTTTTTAGAGCAGCTTGTGATTGAGCCCAATAGGGGAAAGGCAATTCTGGATTGGTTGTTGTGTAATGAACCAGATTTGATTAGGGAACTTAGGGTGAAGGAACACTTGAAAGGCAGATATCGTAATATGATGGAGTTCACGCTGCATTTTGAAAGGGTGAAGATGAAGTCAGATTTATTGGTATTACGTTGGAGTAAAGGGAATTACAGAGGCGTTCGAAAAGTGCTGGCCAAAGCTGACTGGAGTGGACATTTGCTGGGAAAACGGCAAAACAGCAATTGCTGGAGTTTCTGGAGGCAATTCAGAAGGCCCAGGATAAATACATCCCAAAGATGAAGTAGTATTCTAAAGAGATGATTGGGAAGGTTTTAAAAACCAACAGAAGACAACTAAAAAATATATATAAGGAGTAAAATGATGATATGGTAAGCTAGCCAAAAATATCAAAGGAGATAACAAAGGTTTTTTTGGATATGTAAAGAGCAAAAGAGAGGTGAGAGTGGATACTGGACCACTGGAAAAAAACGCTGGAGAAGAGGTAATAGAGGGTAAAAAGAACATAACAGATAAACTTACTAAGTACTTTTCATCAGTCTTCACTGTGGAAAATGCTAGCAATATGACCAAAATTCAAGATTGTCAGGGGGCAGAAGTGAGTGTAGTTGCCATTATTAAGGAGAAGGTGCTTGGGATCTACCAATGCAGATTGGTCACCTGGACCAGATGATCTAGACCACAGGGTTCGGAAAGAGATAGCTGAAGAGATGGTGGAAGCATTAGTAATGATCTTGCAAGAATCACTAGATTCTGGAAAATTGCAAATGTCACTCTATTCTTTAAGAAGTGAGGTTGGAAGAAAAATAAATTATATGCCAGTTATCCTGACTGCAGTGGTTAGGACGTTGTTGGAGTCCATTATTAAGGATTTGGTTTCGGGGTACTTGGAGGTACATGATAAAGTATGGCAAAGTCAGAATGGTTTCCTTGAAGGGAAATCTTGCCTGACAAGTCTATTGGAATTCTTTGAGGAAATAACTGGCAGGAGAGATAAAGGAGAGTCAGTGGATGCTATTTACTTGGATTTTCAAAAGGCCTTTGTAAAGTGCTGCACTTGAGACTGTTTAACTAGATAGAAGTCAATGGTATTATAGAAAAGATAGAAAATACAAGAAAGATTTGCTGATCAGCAGGAGGCAAAGAGTCAGAATAAAGGTGGCTTATTCAGGTGAGCTGGTGTTCCGCAGGGATCAGTATTGGGGCTGCTTTTCACATTATATGTCAACAGTTTGGATGACGGAATTGATGACTTGGTGGCCAAGTTTGCAGATGATACGAAGATAGGTGGAGGGGCAGATTGGGAGAATGGGCAAAGAAGTGGCAGATGGAAATTAGTGTTATGGAACTGTATAGTTGTGCACTTTGGTAGAGGGAATGAACCTGTAGACTATTTTCTAAATGGGGGGCAATTTTAAAAATCAGATGTACAAAAGGACTCGGGGGTACTGTGCAGGATTCCCTAAAGATTAACTTACAGGTTGAGTCGGTGGCAAGGAAGTCAAAAGCAATATTAGCATTTATTTCACGAGGACTAGAATATAAGAGCAAGGATATGATGCCGAGGCTTTGTAACACATTGATCAGACTGCACTTGAGAGTATTGTTAGTGGTTTTGGACCCCTTATCTCAGAAAAGATGTGCTGACATTGGAGAGTGTCCAGACAAGGTTCACTAGAATGATTCTGCCTCTATCCTCTGGTTTAGAAGAATGGGGGGGGGGGGGGCGAGGGGAGAAAGAATCTCTTTGAAGCCTTTTGAATATTGAAGGCTTCGACAGAGTGGATGTGGAAAGGATGTTTCCTATAGTGGGTGCAAACAGGACCAGAGGGCACATTCTCTGATTAGAGGGACATCCACTTAGAACAGAGATGAGAAGGAATTTCTTCAGCCAGAGAGTGGTGAATCTGCAGAATTCATTGCCATGGATGGCTGCGGAGACCAAGTTATTGAGTATATTTAAAGCAGAGATTGAAAAGTTCTTGGTTAGTCAGAGCATCAGAAGTTATGGGATGAAGGCAGGAGAATGGGGTTGAGAGGGATAATAAATTAATCTTGATGGAATGGCGGAGCCATGTGGCCTAATTTAGCTCCTTTGTCTTATGGCCCTATGGTCAAAAAAGAAAATTCTAAAAGCACATTAAAAATAATTAGACCACATTTCAATTTATTGTTAGTGGTATAGAATTAAGTCAAATAAAATGTAAAATCTATTTTGAATATGTTCGTAATATACATCCCATATGATAAGTTTTTTTTAGAATGACTATCTGAGGAAAGTGTTGCACTGCTAGACTCCAAAAAAGAGACATTAATCTTTAAAGAAAGCCAATACACCTGAATACGGTTGTTGTTACGAGCAGCTGCAAAGCAAGTATTACATTAAGTTCAGTGATTTTGGGAAAAAGTGCAGAAATAGAAAGAGGACTTCAATTCTTACTTTGGGATGTTCATTCCTCGAATACTGTGCCTATGGATGCTGTAGTAGAATGGTGGATGCTCTGCAGGAATATCTCCTTTCTGACGTTTAGTTGCATTTCCAGGCACTTCAATGGCCTTCCGTTTCTCTGCCAAAATGGAAAATGAACATAGGAACTGAAGAAAATGAAGCATGTCATGGTCGTGTGGCCTTTCAAAGCCTTCTCAGCCAAAGATCATGGCTAATTTCATTCTCTGGTCTTCTCCCATTTCCCGTCTGGTTGTCATAACCCTCAACTTCTCCCAAGTCCAAGAATCTCTCTATGCACCCAGTACCTTCTGCGATACAAAATTCCACACGTGTTCAAACAAGTTCTCCTCATTTGATTAAAGTGTCTGTCCATCACTCTTGACCATGTTTCTTAGTTCTGGAGGCACCAAGGGAGATACGTATCTGGGAAACAGCATCTAACCGGTTCTCAAATCTTACGTTTCATTGAGCTCACCTTTCTTTCTGTGGGACTTCAGAGTGACGACCCATTCATTGGACAGACAGCTGACAGAACATGAGCAATGCAACACTAAAGCAAAACACTCTTGTTATTTACACAGGGGACAGACCTAATTAATTTAACAAATTTGACTTTTTAAACTGAGTCTTAGCAACTTGGGTTGTTTTCACTGTATTGATGGAAGCTGAGAGGAGACCTGATAGATGTTTATAAGATTACTGTAGATAAAGTAGACAGTCAGTACTTCTTTTTGTTCTTCCCAGGGCTGAAATGTCTAATATCAGAGGGCACACATTTGCACTTAAGGTGAGAGAGGGCAAGTTCAAAGGAAATGTATGGGGCAAAAGATTTTTTTTTAAACACAGAAAGGTGGGTGCCTGGAATATGTTGCCTGGGGCAAATACAACAGAGATGTTCAAAATGTTCCAAGATAGGCACATCGACAGTGATGAAATGCTTTGAGAGGTTGGTCATGACTAGATTGAACTCCTTCTTCAGCAAGGACCTGGACCCACTGCAATTTGCCTATCGCCACAATAGGCCAATGGCAGACACAATCTCAATGGCTCTCCACATGGCTTTAGACCACCTGGACAACACAAAAACCTATGTCAGGATGCTGTTCATCGACCATAGCTCAGCATTTAATACCATCATTCCCACAACCCTGATTGAGAAGTTGCAGAAACTGGGCCTCTATACTTCCCTCTGCAATTGGATCCTCGACTTCCTAACTGGAAGACCACAATCTGTGTGGATTGGTGATAACATATCCTCCTCACTTCAGGGGTATGTGATTACCCTACTGCTCTACCCTCTATATACACATGACTGCGTGGCTAGGCATAGCTCAAATACCATCTACAAATTTGCTGATGATACAATCATTGTTGGTAGAATCTCAGATGATGACGAGAGGACATAGAGGACTGAGATATGCCAACTAGTGGAATGATGCCGCAGCAACAACTTAGCACTCAACATCAGTAAGATGAAAGAGCTGATTGTGGACTTCAGGAAGGGTAAGATGAAGGAACACATACTAATCCTCATAGAGGGATCAGAAGTGGAGAGAGTGAGCAGCTTCAAGTTCCTGGGTGTCAAGATCTCTGAGGATCTAACCTGGTCCCAACATATGTAGTAATAAAGAAGGCAAGACAATGGCTATACTTTATTGGGAGTTTGAAGAGATGTGGCATGTCAACAAATACACTCAAAAAACTTCTATATTTGCACCGTGCAGAGCATTCTGACAGGTTGCATCACTATCTAGTATGGAAGGGGTACTGGACAGGACCGAAAGAAGCTGCAGAAGGTTGTAAATCTAGTCAGCTCCATCTTGGGTACTAGCCTACAAAGTACCCAGGACGTCTTTAGGGAGCAGTGTCTCAGAAAGGCAGTGTCCATTATTAAAGTCCTCCAGCACCCAGGGCATGCCCTTTTCTCACTGATACCATCAGGTAGGAGGTACAGAAGCCTGAAGACACACACTCAGTGATTCAGGGACAGCTTCTTCCCCTCTGCCATCTGATTCCCGAATGGACGTTGAATCTTTGGACACTACCTCACTTTAAAAAAAAATACAGTAATTCTGTTTTTGCAAGTTTTAAAAAAATCTATTCAATATACATAATTGTTTTGTTTATTATTTTATTTATTTATTTTTCTCTCTGCTAGATTATGTATTACATTGAACTGCTGCTGCTAAGTTAACAATTTCACGTCACATGCTGGTAACAATAAACCTGAATCTGAGGAAATGGAAGGATATGGGCATTGCGCAGGTAAATGGGTTAGGTTAGTTGGGCATTTAATTACCGTAGATTCCGGACTACAGAGCGCACCTGATTATTAGCCGCAGGCTCTAATTTTAGAAATAAAATCAATTTTTTAATTGTAAAGGCCGCACCGGATTTTAGGCCGCACCGCTACTTTTAAATATACATACGTATCGGTAACACAAATTACGTTGCATATACTTTTTTACTGAACAGCACGAACAACATTCCAATATCTCCTAGCGACTGGTAAAAATATATATATTGCAGCCTACCAGGAAAAGTTATTGATCGACTTTAACTTAAAAGCAGCGTTTTCGATCGGGTCTAATCGGGTCTGACGCTTGCGCAATGCGATCGGGTCTAATCGGGTCTGATGCTTGCGCATTGCGATCGGGTCTAATCGGGTCTGACGCTTGCGCATTGCGATCGGGTCTAATCGGGTCTGACACGCTTGCGCAATGCGATCGGGTCTAATCGGATCTGACGCTTGCGCAATGCGATCGGGTCTAATCGGGTCTGACACGCTTGCGCAATGCGATCGGGTCTAATCGGGTCTGACACGCTTGCGCAATGCGATCGGGTCTAATCGGGTCTGACGCTTGCGCAATGCGATCGGGTCTAATCGGGTCTGACACGCTTGCGCAATGCGATCGGGTCTAATCGGGTCTGACGCGCTTGCGCAATGCGCTCGGGTCTAATCGGGTCTGACGCTTGCGCATTGCGATCGGGTCTAATCGGGTCTGACGCTTGCGCAATGCGCTCGGGTCTAATCGGGTCTGACGCTTGCGCATTGCAATCGGGTCTAATCGGGTCTGACGCTTGCGCAATGCGCTCGGGTCTAATCGGGTCTGACGCTTGCGCATTGCGATCGGGTCTAATCGGGTCTGACGCGCTCGGGTCTTGCTTCGAGTATTTTCCATGTTGATGAGGGTGAGTACAAATGACTGATTTACAATAATTTAATTGTGAAAGTGCGCTTGATTTATCGTACAATTTCATTGGACCTCTGTGAACTACTCATCAATTTTATTGGTCTACTGTTACGAGGCAAAATGTTTACGAGGCGGCATGAAAAAAAAACCATGTATTAGCCGCTCTGGATTATAGGCCGCAGAGTTCAAAGCTGTTCAAAATGTGGGAAAAAAGTAGCGGCTTATAATCCGGAATCTACGGTACTAGTTTAATTAGTTCAGCACAACTTTTATGCTATACTGTTCTATGTTTGACATCCTACGTTTTATAATGGTTGCTTTTCCAACCTCACAATTATAAATTGAGATAAAATTAATAAATCGCTATCTTGAATCTTATATATAATTTTGCAGGATTGCCTTTTTGTTGGCTACATGGAAATGTCCAAGTTCCAAGCCTACAGCAGTAACACTTCCCAACTCTTTCTCTGCTACACTGATGACTGCATCGGTGCTTCTTCATGCACCTATGCTGAGCTAGTCAATTTAATCAACTTCCACCTTGCCCTCAAATTCACTTGGTCCATCTGTAACATCTCTCTCCACTTTCTTGATCTCTTTGTATCCATCTCTGGAGAAAAATTATCCACCAATCTTTTTGCAAGCCCACTGAGTCCCACAGTTACCTTGACTATGCCTCATTCTACCCTGTCACTTGTAAAAATGGCATTCCCTTCTCAGTTCCTCCACTTCATCTGTTCTCATGATGACTCTTTCCATTCCAGATCATCTGAGATGTTGTTTTCAGAATCACAATCAGGTTTATTATCACCGGCATGCATAATGAAATTTGTTAACTTTATTCAGAAAACAAGGTTTCCCTTCTACCATTATTGATGCTGCCCCCAGCCATACCTCCTCCATTTCCTGCATGTCTGATCTCACCCCAAATACCCCCTCCCCAACTTTACGAGGATAGGATTTCCCCTTTCCACATCTACACCACTTCAGGAGCCTTTGCAACTAGCACATTATTCTCTGTGACATGCCATTTCCAATGGGATTCCACTACCAAGCACAATCCCCTACCCCACTCTCCACAGGGATTTCTCTCTCCATGATGATTAGGAGAGACTGAATCTGAAAAATGATAATTCCCAAGGGCCTGATAACCGGCATCCCAGAATTTTCTAAGAGGAGACCCTACAGAGAATGCTTTGGTTATCATCTTTCAAAATTCTATAAATCCTGGAAAGGAGGGTAACTGACTTCTGTGAAAGAAAAAAAATGAGTGAATGTAAGGGAAAAGAATGTGATATTCCTGGGACATAGAAAATAATAATACTGAGCAAAGACGACACAAAATGATGACAGAGAAATCATTCTGAGGATATATCCAGTGAAATAGGTGAGGGAAAAATCAGTGGATGTGGAGAGTTTGGATTTTCAGAAGACTTGCCCAGAGGAAGTTGGTGAACACAGATGGAAACTGAAACATTTTATAGGTTTGCAGGTCAAAAGGAGTAGGCAGATTTATAGCTTGGCACGGATCAGAGGGTTGAAGGACCCGTATCTGTGCAGCAACGCTCTGCGATTTGATAACTCTATAACCACTTTGTCTACTCGTTCTGCCCCTGCCTGCTTCATGATCTGTCCATACTGATGGACACCTGCCTTTCCTACGACTTATCCCTGCAACCCTGCTAAGTGCTTCACCTGCCCAGTGGCCACACATTTCAATTCCACTTCCCATGCCTGTCTATGGCCTCCTCTACTGTTACAATGAGGCCAGACGCAAGTTGGAGGAGCAACTCCTCATATTCTGTCTTGGTTGTTTCCAATGTGACACATAAACATCGTGAATTTTTCTAACTTCCAGTAATCACTCCCCTCTGTTCCTCTCCTGTCCCCCACTGTTTACCTCTCATTCTTCTGGTTCTCTCACCCTTTCTCTTTGCCTCCCCTACCCTCATGACCTGCCCATCATCTCCCTCTGGTTCCCCACTGCTCTTCCTTTATTTCATGCTCCACTAAACTCTTCTATCTGATCCCTTCTTCTTATTCAGCCTTTTGCCTCTTTTACCCATCACTTCCTAGTTTCTCACATCACTTCCTTTCACCCCCCACCACACACCTATCTTTCCCTTCTCACCTGAACTCACCAATCACCCGCTTGCTTGTGCTCCTCCCCTCCCCTACCTTTCTATTCTGACTTCTGCTCCCTGCCTTTGCTGTCCTGTTGAACGGTTTCAGCCCAAAATGTTAACTGTTTATTCGTCACCACAGCTGCTGTCTGACCTGCTGAGTTCCTCCAGCATTTTGTGTGTGTTACTCATAATTGCCAGCAACTGCAGAATCTCTTGCAACTTCTAACCTGTTGTTATAAGACTACTGATCAGTCCTTTAGTATGATAAGATGGACTCGTCACCTCACAATCTACCACATTGAGGCCTTTGACTTTGCTGCCTACCTGCACTGGACTTTCTCTGCTAACAGTTTATTCCATATTCTGAATTTGTTTTTACTTTAACCTACCTCAATGCACTGTTGTAATGAACTCATCTGTATAGACAAGATTGTCCACTGAACTTCAGTACACGTGACAATAATAAATTTACTTAGGTATAATGAACGATAGGGCAAAGACTAATCTTAGCTTATCTATTCAAGAAAAGGAAGCCACACCACTCCAATTAAGTGGTCCAGTGCTTTCCCCACACCACTGGTCATATGGTGTAGAAATGCTAAAATCCATCAGTCAAAATTATAATCTCTCAGTACCTCTGTCTATTTTATTCTAAATGATGTTTGCTGTTCCATATAGCATAGTATTATAACCATAATCCATGAGAGCTAAGGAGTCTCAGTACGTTTTATAAAGCATTGTAGCTCAGTTCACTGATACTCGAGATCAATCTCAATTTTTGTGTTTAGACTAAATCAAGGATTTCTGTACCTCTTTCTATCAAGATAACCCAAATTTCATAATATTCAGAGCATGAAATAAATGGAGAAGCTGATGATGTATATACCGTTAGCATCATCTTGTCATGGAAATCTTACTTGATAAAATGAATACTTACCTTGTCCAGAAAATGATGTTGAGCTTGTCTCCTCAGTTCCAGATTTATGAGAGGCCAAGGTTTTAATAACAACTCCACTTTCCTCTGTGGGCAGAAAACACATTGGGAGTCAACAACTGGTTTTAAAACCTTTTTTTGTCACTCATTTCTCCTATACTAATAGCCCTACCACCTTGGTGCCCACTGGGGGGTGCATGGTGTGACATCCCCTAGCTGATCAAATCTGGTACACTAACCAAACAGGTTAAACTGATTAGGCACATATGATCTCTAGTCACTGTTAAATAAGTGGCAGCCAATTTGCATGCACCAATTTCCACAAACAGTAATGTGATGATGACCAGATAAACTATTACTTTGCATTGTATCATGGATAAATAACTGGTATACTGGGGATAACAGCCCTGTTTCAGAATGATAGATTTTCTTATACTCCTTTTCCATTAAACACCAAAGGTCCTTGATGTGAAAAGTAAGATATCCGAGAGCACGACTCTCTGTCTGTACACAGCTGGCACTTTGATACAGACTTCTATGCTCACCTTTGGAGCAGGGCTTTTACCTCAGGAGCAGGAATTCTACCAACTGAACCATGACCAAAAAGTGTAGTAAAGAGTGGAACACCAAACAAAACCCTCGCACTGTACAATGCCATTGCCAGATCTCATATGACTAGTAAGTTCATAGCATTATGACACTGAAAAAAAAGTCCTTCCTCATTTCAAGACCTCGAAGGGTCTCGGCCCGAAACGTTGACAGTGCTTCTCCCTATAGATGCTGCCTGGCCTGCTGTGTTCCACCAGCATTTTGTGTGTGTTGCTTGTCCTTCCTCATTGTTGGGTGTATGCTGGTGATCTTATGTTGCCATGATAAAAATGGACAGCCTATTTGACCATATTAATTTTAGTGGCATTAATAAAATCTCCAAACCTGCCTTATAGAGCAAATGATTAACTTTAGGAAGAAGGCTAAAATTCGACACAATGGATTTCAGAGGACCTACGTCTCTTGCCCACAGGTCACTGAAGGTCAACATGCAGGTTCAGCAAACAATTTGGAAACCAAGCTGAATGTTGCTCTTTACTACATGAGGATTCAAGTAGCAGTATACCAGCGCCTTGTTCCAGTTATATAAACTTGTGGAAAGTGGTATACAGGCCCATTCAAAGAGAAATATGCTCATGATAGAAGGGCTGCAGACTGATTCCTGGAAATGGAAGTTTGTTGAGCAAGAACAGATTAAGTATACTAGCAACAATAGATACCCTTGAGTTTAAAGGAATGAGTGGTGACCTCATTGAAACACTCAAAAAAAAACTTCATGAGGTACAGAGTTAACATTTTCCAGGTCTAGCATGTCTAGAACTAAAATAAGGCCTCAAGATTCCGGACTGATGAGCATAAATATCTTGAGAAGATATTGAATCTTTGTAATTATCTATTTCATGGGGCTGTGGAAGCTCACTTGCTGAATATATTTAGAATAGAAATTGATTGTTCTTTAGATAAAGGAAATCAAGAGCTATGGGGGTCAGTTGAGTAGGTGGCATGGAGGTAATAGATCAATCGTGATATTACTGAATAGCAGAATAAGCCAGAGGTCTCTCCTATTACTTGTGCTCTTGTATAAACTAAAATGGCTGTGGAATAATGATCAATTTAGCATCCAGCCTGGATGTACACTGAGGAAGACATCAAAGAAAAAATATATTCTATGCCTGAATTAGCATCATGATAATATCTTTTATTTCTTTAAGGGTCAACATAACCCCATACAAGAAATAATTGTTGAGGATGATTTCAGAATGTAAAGGCAAATTCAGACTCCCCCTTCTTCAGCCCTCTATCTCTTTCACCAATCAGGTTCCCAGCGCTCTATGTCAACCCTCCCCCTCCGAGTTTCACCTATCACCTTGTGTTTTTCTCTCTCCTCCCCACAACTTTGAAATCTACATTTCTTTTTTTCTCTAGTCCTGCCGAAGGGTCTCAGCCTGAAACGTCGACTGCATTTTTCCCCCCCATAGATGCTGCCTGACCTGCTGAGTTCCTCCAGCATTTTGTGTATGTTGCAACATCTCTGGTATTAGCAGAGAGATATGTTGCTTATTTCTGGACGTTCTAATTGTATGATGGGACCTTTTACTACCACATTAAACATGGAGGCAAGACCTGTGTTTTGACCTGATGTTTCTTTTGAAAGCCAGTATCTGCAACAATGAAGCTGTTTCAGTGTAGAGTTGAAGCATCTCTTTTAGACCACATGCCCAAAAACCTGCAGCTGTTTTGAACCTGAAAGATGTAGATGAACCACCTTGCCTCAGTACAGCTGCAATACAACAGGTGCTGCTTTGGCGATAGCTGAGCTAAAACAAGCCTAGACGTTTCCCATAAGAAAAGGAAGAAAGGATTATATTGAGACAAAATCCAAAAATATGTGTGACATTGTGTAAAATTAAACTGGAAGAGAAAATAGACCATCAAATGCAACAATCAAAAAGAAAATGAAAGGAATGTATAATTTCTCATTTAAATTCTATCTCAAATTCTATGCTGATATTGGGATTGGTAAAATGAAACTTTTAGGAGATCATGTAGTGCAAGATATTAAATAAGGCTGTCACTGACCTTAGTGCTATTTATACGGGGGGGGGAGGGGAGGGGGAGGTGTGATTGATAAGTTCGTGGCCTAAGGTAGGAGTCGATTTTGGAAAACCTAGCCATGTATTTTTCAACATAGTCCCCTCCTACATGTACACACGTAGTCCAGCGGTTGTGGAGCATACGGATCCCTTTTTTAGAAGTGGTCCACAGCAGGGGTGAATGATAAGTTTGTGGCCTAAGGTAGAAGGAGATGAGTTATTAACTTCAAACTTTCTGCATAATCACTCAAAGAGTTGAACTGCACGTACATGTAACAAGAGCGTCTTGGACCTCCAGGTGGTCCACAGCAGAGGTGATTGATGTCCGTGGCCTAAGGTAGAAGGAGATGAGTTATACAGCTCTCGTTATATGCACATGCAGTTCAACTCTTTGAGTGAAAATGCAGAAAGTTTGAAGTTTATAACTCATCTCCTTCTACCCCAGGCCACGAACATATCAATCGCCCCTGCTGTGGACCACTCTAGAGGTCCAAGACGCCAATTTCTACAAAGAAGGGATCCGTATGCTCCACGACCGCTGGACTGTGTGTGTAAATGTAGGAAAAATAAATGTGCTAGGTTTTCTAAAATTGACTCCTTCTACCTTAGGCCACGAACTTATCAATCACCCCTTGTACAACATGGGAAGATCAGTATAGAAGTAATTCTGAACTCAAAGTCAAATTTGGAAAAAAGAACAATTTATTCATTATACTAGTGTTCAAACAATGGTGATTTTTTAAAAAATCTATTCGCTAAATACTGTGATAAGTTTAGTCTTTAAATCACTGTTACTCACTGTTGGTTTGGTTCTTACCTCATCAATCAAATTTAGGATATATAATTTTTTCAGTGTTCATTGTCTTTCTTTGCTAGTAGTGGTATAGATAACTAATGCACTCAACTGTGCTGATAGATAATTTATCGTGCTCACACCAAATGATTCATGTTTTCAAACAATCACTGCAGTATCAGTACACTCTACACTTTGCCAGCCATTGCCCTTTCTCTAGATTCAAAACGGAAAGGAGATCAATGAGAAATACAGTTTTAGCAAAGTAAATTCTGCTCATCCCTGCAATATTTCTTCTTTCCTGGTGAAGAGCTGGATTTTGGTCCAAAAGCCCTTTCCAATTTCTGCTATGAATAAAATTGACAATTTCTCATTGACTGAGCATAGAAAAGCCACTGTTGCCTTCCTTCATGGTAGCCATGGTACACAACCCAATCTTGCTTTATCCCCAAAAAAACAAGAACTTGTAATTTTTGTTTGAAGTGCATTAATGCCAGATGTGGTTTTGTAAATAATGCCTTGGCTAACATTATCTAATGTATCAGAAATCAGCTTTCAAGCTTGTGCAGTTTATTAATGCACTCTTTTATGAACTAAGCTTCACTTTAATAACTTTATCTGGCAGTGACGGCAACTTTTTCTAGCAGGAGCCTGTAAATTGTTTTATATATTCACTTTCAAAATCATTACTAAAATTGCAGCAATGAGCAAACTGACCTTGACTGCTGTGACTCATTGGCCCAAATATTGAATGATGCTTCAGTGTTGTGCATTCAGATTCACAGATAAGGTTCTTTAGCAGAGGCTGAATGTCTTCAATTCCATGTTGGACAGCTTCGAACAGCATTCTCCGCAAGAAGCCAGTGTTAAACAATGACCCTGACCTGAAAGTTGAATAGAAGTCAAGAAACTGAAGTTACATTAATGAGTACGATTTCTTTTGCTTTGAAGAAAATAACAGTATACAATTTAGGTCGAGCAGACTAACTTAAACAATTAGATGTATTAAATTTGTACAGACATTAGGATCAAGCAACTCAGCAGTTAAATACGGAAAGAAATTGTAATAGAGAAGTGATGGAACAGTATGTCTTTGAGTTTAGTTAGCCACAACTGAGTTAAAGAATATAGACCTCACTGGACAGCAAGATATGATTTTGAAAACTGCATTAAAGTTCTATTGCTGTTCGTCATCTATCAACGCATCTCTAAATTATGTACTTGTATGGTGAATAAATAATAGTTTTAAACAAGTCCTGTGTTCCTCTCTTCAGGTCTTCATGAGCTATGTAGAAATAGAAGGCAAAAAGGGAGTTTCAAATTGACACAATGAGAAGTGAGAGATAATACTGCCCATAAAGAGGTGTACGCTCAGCTGCAACTTGGCAGTGCTGCAACAAAAGACCACAATGAATTGAAAATAAGTGTTATAGCATTACAGTGTGATTATTTCGGATTGGAAGAAGACAATTTATTACTTTTACTTGTAAGATAAATATGTATACATACTTTGTCAACCAATAAACTAAACAATATCACCTAACAACAGACACCATAATACTTTTCTCCAGCTGGCTTGATAAGCATTTCCAATATTTTTATTTCAACTTTCCACCAGCTGCAGGGCCACTGGCAATGACTGGTAGCAGTCCAATGCATCTCATGATCAAAATAATTAATACAGTGCTCAAAAGAATTGTCTGACTTCAATCTGCAGTTAGATATTAAATTTATTTTCCGCTAATGCCAATAAAGATTGAAACACTGAAGACCCAGCATCTTCACTGCAACATCTGTCTTTCATAAGCTATCCTGTGCTGTTGGTTACAAAAGAAACATGAACATATGCTACATTTAGATCCTCTTTTCAGAAAAAGGACATGCCAACATCGAATCATACCATATAAAAGTGTAATGTGAATGGCATATGATTAATTATTCACTGTTGATCCAGAGTGCAGCTTTAAATTTTAAGTACTTAGTAAACCCATAATATTTTTGCACATTGAAAATTTTTTTATGCTCAACCAGAATATGAAACATAAATTGCCTTTATTTTAAATGTCAAATATTGGCTACCAAGAGGCAAAGAAGTATGAGGTTTTCATATACCGTAGATTCTGGATTTTAAGCCGCTACTTTTTTCCCACATTTTGAACAGCTTTGAACTCTGCGGCCTTTAATCCAGAGCGGCTAATACATGATTTTTTTTCATGCCGCCTCGTAAACATTTTGCCTCGTAACAGTAGACCAATAAAATTGATGAGTAGTTCACAGAGGTCCAATGAAATTGTACGATAAATCAAGCGCACTTTCACAATTAAATTATTGTAAATCAGTCATTTGTACTCACCCTCATCAACATGGAAAACACTCGAAGAAAAGCATTGTGCTGCCTTTATGGCAGTTATTTAGTTTATAATATTTTCGCTTAGTAATTCATTTTCTAGTTAAAGTTAGAAGAGTTTTAACTATATTTGTTTTCTGTACTACATCGCGGGATGCTATGACGTCACACCCGGTTTCGCCGCGTCTTGTGGGAAAAATGCCGGTTTGCGATAAACGGGACGGCGGGGGTCGAGCGGCATTACGCGAGCGGCTTTGGATCTGAGCGAAACGCTGCTTTTAAATGCCGTTTGCGATAAACGGGAAGGAGGAGGTCGAGCGGCGGAGCGAAAACGCTGCTTTTAAGTTAAAGGCGATCAATAACTTTTCCTGGTAGGCTGCAGTATATATATTTTTTACCAGTCGTTAGGAGATATTGGAATGTTGTTCAGTAAAGAAGTATACGCAACGTATATTTAAAAGTAGCCGCGTTATGGGCACGGCTCGAAAAAAAGCATTTGCAATATGTATTTGTTTTTGTTACCATATGGATTTAATTAAAAGTTAAAAAATCCTCACGTGTAATATCTTTCTGTGTAAATATCTCATATTACAACGTGGGACACCTGCGGCCAAAAATCCGGTGCGGCCTAAAATCCGGTGCGGCCTTTACAAGTAAAAAATTGATTTTATTTCTAAAATTAGAGCCAGCGGCTTTTAATCAGGTGCTCTCTGTAGTCCGGAATCTACGGTAATCCTATAGTAGCTGTGGAACTGTATTTAACATGTAGTAATAAAATGGCATTTTGATTGTAACCAAATGGAACCTGCATTGTATCAGAGAGCTTTGCTAATAGCATTCGTGCAACGTTATGCAATGGAACCAGGGTACAAATTGAAGAAAGACAAGTGCATTCAGTTAGTAAGCAGATGAACAGAATGCACTCTGTCCTAGAACTGAGCCAACACTTGTGTACAAAGGAGTGACTATGCTATCTGTTTTCTCAAAGCTATCACTGGCTCTTGTGTGGTGCTAGTCTTCCCTTGCAGCAAGTACAAAGAACACATTTATGACTGATCCACTTTGAGTTAATTGTTGTTTTTACAAGAGGTAGTGAAAAGATGCTCGACAGAACTCAGAGGTTCCACTGAGATCACATGTTCAGGTGTGGGAGCGGACCAAAAGGGATTCTAGTGACTGAATACTCCTGGAGAGACTCCGTGGAGGAATGATGACAAAAATGCTTGCTTTTTGCTCTGTGTGGCAAATACCAGGTTCTGCCCCACTCCCGTTCTATACTCTGTGATCTGTGGTACTCTCTATTGAATGGATCGTTTCTCTCTCCGTGATTCCAATATTTTCAGCAAGGCATCCAGAAACATATGGGTATCAATGATTAGATTTGACTAGTAAGGGTGTCAGGAACACCTCTGGCATCAGTGTTGCACTAAATCTGTACGATAGAGTGGAAGGGACACTCAAGACTTGGCAGCAAGGAAGCATTGATAAAAAGAATAAGTAAGAGTGGGAACTGTGGAATTTGAGCTCATAAATTTAATCCCTACAGGACACTGTAGTGAACAAAAGAAAGAGAAACTACAGTAAGTACCGTGAGGAAGAGAGGCTAGAAATTGGTAATAACATAAAAGTCAAAGAGAGGGCATATACTACAACAAAAATTAGTGGGAAGTTAGAGGATTAGAAAACTTCTAAAAACCAACAGAATAGGTATCATGAACAAAGCGGATGAGTTTAGAGCGTGGATCAGTACTTAGAGCTATGATGTTGTGGCCATTACAGAGACTTAGTTGGCTCAAGGGCAGGAATGGTTACTTAAAAGTGCCAGGTTTTAGATGTTTCAGAAAGGACAAGGAGGGAGGCAAAAGAGGTGGGGGCGTGGCACTGCTGATCAGAGATAGTGTCACGGCTGCAGAAAAGGAGGAAATCATGGAGGGATTGTCTATGGAGTCTCTGTGGGTGCAAGTTAGGAACAGGAAGGGGGTCAATAACTCTACTGGGTGTTTTTTTATAGACTACCCAATAGTAACATCGAGGAGCAGATAGGGAGAAAGATTCTGGAAAGGTGCAATAATAACAGGGTTGTCATGGTGGGAGATTTTAATTTTGCCAAATATTGATTGGCATCTCCCTAGGGCAAGGGGTTTAGATAGTTGAAGTTTGTTAGGTGTGCTCAGGAAGGTTTCTTGACACAATATTTAGATAAGCCTACAAGAGGAAAGGCTGTACTTGTTCTGGTGTTGGGAGATGAACCTGGTCAGGTGGCAGGTCTCTCAGTGGGAGAGCATTTTGGAGACAGTGATCACAATACTATCTCCTTTACCATAGCATTGGAGAGAGATAGGAACAGACAAGTTAGCAGGAAGGAGCTTAAGAATGAAATTAGGAGAGCCAGAAGGGGCAATGAGAAGGCCTTGGTGGACAGGATTAAGGAAAACCCCAAGGCATTCTACAAGTATGTGAAGAGCAAGTGAATAAGACGTGAGAGAATAGGACCAATCAAGTGTGATAGTGGAAAAGTGTGTACGGAACCAGAGGAGATAGCAGACTTACTTAATGAATACTTTACTTCAGTATTCACAATGGAAAAGGATCTTGGCAATTGTAGGGAAAACTTACAGTGAACTGAAAAGCTTGAGCATACAGACATTAAGAAAGAGGATGTGCTGGAGCTTTTGGAAAGCATCAAGTTGGATAAGTCACCAAGACTGGACAAGATGTAACCCAGGCTACTGTGGGAGGCAATGATCCTTGCATCATCAATGGGGACAGTAGAAGTTCCGGAGGATTGGCGGGTTGTAGATGTTGTTCCCTTATTCAAGAAAGGAAGTAGAGAGAGCCCAGGAAGTTACAGACCAGTGAGTCTTACTTCAGTGGTTGGTAAGTTGATGGAAAAGATCCTGAGAGGCAGGATTTATTAACATTTGGAGGGGTATAATATGATTAAGAATAGTCAGCATGGCTTTGTCAAAGGCAGGTCATGCTTTACGAGCCTGATTGAATTTTTTGAGGATGTGACTAAACACATTGATGAAGATAGAACAGCAGATGTAGTGTATATGGATTTCAGCAAGGCATTTGATAAGGTTACCCAATGCAAGACTTATTGAGAAAATAAGGAGGCATTGGATCCAAGGGGACATTGCTTTGTGGATCCAGAATTGGCTTGCCTACAGAAGGCAAGGAGTGATTGCAGATGGGTCATATTCTGCAAGGAAATCGGTGACAGTGGAGTGCCTCAGGGATCTGTTCTAGGACCCCTTTTCTTTGTGATTTTTATAAATGACCTGGATGAGGAAGTGGAGGGATGGGTTAGTAAATTTGCTGATGGCACAAAGTTTGGGAGTGTTGTGGATAGTGTGGAGGGCTGTCAGAGGTTACAGTGGGTCATCATTAGGATACAAAACTGGGCTGAGAAGTGGCAGATGGAGTTCAACCCAGATAAGTGTAAGGTGGTTCATTTTGGTAGGTCAAATATGATGGCAGAATATAGGATTAATGTTAAGAGTCTCGGCAGTGTGGAGGATCAGAGGGATCTTGGGGTCCGAGTCCATAGGACACTCAAAGCTGCTACGCAGGTTGACTCTGTGGTTAAGAAGGCATACAATGCATTGGTCTTCATCAATCGTGGGATTGAGTTTAACAGCCGAGAGATAATGTTGCAGCTATATAGGACCCTGTCAGACCCCACTTGGAGTACTGTGCTCAGTTCTGGTCACCTCACTACAGGAAGGATGTGGAAACCATAGAAAGGGTACAGAGGAGATTTACAAGGATGTTGCCTGGATTGGGGAGCATGCCTTATGAGAATAGGTTGAGTGTACTCAGCCTTTTCTCCTTGGAACAACGGAGGATGAGAGGTGACCTGATAGAGGTTTATAAGATGATGAGAGGCATTGATTGTGTGGATAGTCAGAGGCTTTCTCCCAGGGCTGAAATGGCTAATATGAGATGGCACAGTTTAAGGTGCTTGGAAGTAGGTACAGAGGAGATGTCAGGGCTAAGTTTTTTCTTTTACGCGGAGAGTGGTGAGTGGGTGGAATGGGTTGCCGGCAATGGCGGTGGAGGTGGATATTTAGGATATAGGACAGTGAGATTGTCCCAGGTATTAATTAATATGGCATTGGTTTGTGGAATGAAACCACGTATGCCTTTGATCAAACCCAACAAGCATTAACCAAGTTGTTGGCAGAACTGATGGCTGTTTGTACAGTAGCATTATAAAACAGAACGGCTTTGAATTTTATTCTATCAGAGAAAGTGGGCACTTGTGTTGGTGTACTTACATACCTGATGAATCAGAAAATATAACTCATTTGGCAAATCACATCCTGGAAGCTACCAAAGAGATTAAGAATGTAGAGGATCAGTATCACAACTGTGACACTCCAGGAGGTGGCCGGTGGCCATTCGGGGTGCTAGGAGAATGGGGGGGCAACTATTCTGTATTCATATAAAAATGGCTGTTATTCTTTTATGATTTTTGTGTGAAATAACAGGATGAAAGGGAGGACATCAAAGAAAAAAATGGATACTTGTTGAAGTGGACAGATGAAAAGGGAATTTTGGGGTTGGGCTTTGAAAATGCATCATTGCTTTATATACGTATACAGAATATGCATACTGTATACAAACGGAGGGAATGTGAAAACGTACTTGTACTAACTAAATAGGACTTTTGTCTGTAACAAAATGGAACCTGAATCGATGACAAACTGATTAAAGACAAGAGGATTCAGTTACAGGAAGAATGCCAAGAACACTGATTAAGCAGTTGGACAGAATGCACCCTGTCTTTGACCTGAGCCTTGTATATAAAGGAGTGACTATGCTGTCTGTTTTCGCAAAGCCATCACTGGCTCTTGTGTAGTGCTAGTCTTCCCTTGCTGCAAGTAAAATAATGTTGGGCTCATGATTGAGCCACTCTGAGTTAATTGTTGTTTGTTATAAAAAGTAGCAAAAAGGTGCTCAACATAGCACTGAGGTAGAGTTTCAGTTTTTCCAACTCAAATGGAAAATTTCCTCTGCTTGCCATTTGTAGTTAAACCTGAGCATGTGTACAAAGAGCACTTGTCTGTGGTACACATAACAAACCTTCTGCTTTTGTGTACAATATCTCCTGTGAATAGAGCCGCCTTCAGATACACATGACTAAAAAGCACGTTAAGGTCAAATGGATATATCAGTGCTTTTACTGGACTGGTTTCCTCTGAGTAAAATATTAATCAGACAAATTTAAACTTACAAGGATACAAAGTATGGCAAAGCAAAGTACACAATCTGTCACAGATGTACAAAGTTTATTTGTACACCACAAGTTCTAAATTGAACTTAAAAAATGAAAATACAAAATGTCAAAGAAGTAGCTATTATACAAATAAGCACTAGTAGGCTATAAATTCAAACAAAAATATTCAATGCCAACATAATATTTCAATACTGCAGTAGTCAATTCAAGGCATAGCATGCCAAATACAGAAGTGTAATTTTTGAAATCCTGCTTGGGAATTATGAAAAGGAGAAAGCTAATTGAAATCTTCACCTGTTAGCTATATTTTCCAAAAACAATTGTCAGATGCATAAAAACAGAAGGTGTATTCTGGTCCTTTCATGATGCCGTAGTAATGGTGAGGAAATGGTCTGGAGCATCTTACTGAAGTAGAATGCTGCTTCATAACAAACCTTATCCATTTCACTAATTTCTTTTGTTTCCTAGATGTTCCCAGTGAATGGAACATTAAACCTTTCAAGTTCTTTAGCATTAATTATCCATAATAATCCCTTGGAAATATTGCAGAGCTGTAGAGTGCTTCCTGGTTTAAATGTCAGAATTCTGGTGTATAATGCTGATTTATATCAAGTCATGAGAATGCTTTGGAAGAATATTTCCACGACACGGCAAGAAAAGTGAGGTGGCAAAACCTTAAAAGAATCTCTGTGCATTGGTTTGCAATATTTTATGGCTCCAGGAGACTAGAAGGCTCCAACAGAAATAGACTGGAAAGAACTTGGATTATGAAAATTAACTTCTTCAAAGCAGTGAAAGAAAATGATGACAACTAAGCTCAACGATACGAAGCAGAGGTCCGTCAAACATCGTCAAGTTTTTGCTTTACGATCTCACTTTCAGCTTCTGCACACTAATATTCAGCAGTGGCACCTTTGGATTTCTTTGGATTTTGGACAATGGAAGGCAAGGCTGAAGTGGTATGGAGGGAGTGCTGCAATACCATTGTCTGAATAAGGTATTAAACTTGTTACGATCGTGCCACAACTCTGAGGGGCCAAAGGGTACAAAGTAGCCCCCTCCTTCTTGAGAATCGCAAGATCGCTATTAATTCGGGTCTGGGACCCAGGAAATGAGAGAGAATCCTCAAGGTTTTTGGAACGTGTTCTGGCCCCTCAGCAAGACAAAGCCACGGATAACGGCCATTGTCTCTTGGAGACTGAATTGTGTATTGAGTACTGTACTATTCATTGAAGCCCTCAGGGAATGACCAGAGTGGGCTGGTTGAGGGATTGCATCATCCCAACCTGATTGACATCTGAGACCCCGTGAAAAAGGATAAAAGAGGGTCTGGGGAACAACCCCTTTAGACGCACCAGGAGAAACGCTAGAAATCCCGTGACAGCGTTTAATAGCGACAGCCGGTGGAGGGCTCGCGTGCGTCCTTTCCCGTTGCCCGGGATTGGGGCCTTACCACGGAAGAACGGCTTAGCTAAAGAAGAGGCCACCAATGAAATTTCGAAGGATCGACATCATAAAAAGGAAAAGCTGGCAAGTTTCTAAAAACTCTCTCTTGACTCCAACCAAAGGCTGAAGCCTGCATGAACTGAGTGACTTTTATATTTCCATCGGACAACACATTATCCCCTAGACAACGATAGAGCTATTTCTTATTGATTATTATTATACCTGCACTTTTAGATTTAGTATTGACAACGTATATTATCTGTATGTTTGCATTGATATTATTTTTATGTATTTTTACCAATAAATACTGTTAAAAATAGTACCATCAGACTTCAACGGACCTCTCTATCTTTGCTGGTAAGTGACTCAGTTACGGGGTTCGTAACAACTTGGGGTTCTCGTCTCGAGATTTGATACCAAATTGGGGGGCCAGTGAATCAGGCTTGTAAGTCCAAACTTGGATCTGGTTGCGCGGGTAGCCAGACAGGAAACCAGCAAAGATGGACGTGGAAGAATTTATAGAAAACCCGACTCTGGAGGCGCTAGAGGCGGCCACAAAGTCGGACTTGATAAATATTGCGAAAGGACTAAACCTCGCAGAGGTGAGGTTGTCAATGAAAAGGCGGGAGGTGCAGAGGGCCATAACTCAGTATTATATTGTGAAGAATGTGTTTTCAGCTGAGGTATTGGAAAATATCCCTGAAAAGGTACCAGCTAGTGGGACGGCTCAGTTAGAGTTGGAGAAATTGAGGCTGGACGTGGAACAGAGGAAGAGGGAGCATGAGTTCCAGCTAAAGCAGCTGGAAGCAGCTGAAAAGGAAAAAGAGCAGCAAAGAGCCGAAAAGCAACGGGAGCATGCGCTCCAGCTAAAGGAGTTAGAGGTAAAGAGGGAGCAGGAAAGAGCTGAGAAGCAAAAGGAGCATGAAATTCAGTTAAAACAGCTGGAAGCAGCTGAAAAAGAGAGGGAGAGAGCGGAGAAAGAAAAGGAAAGAGCCGAGAAGGAGAGGGAGGTGGAGAAACAGAGGCAACATGACTTGGATATGGAGAAGTTAAGGCAAGAGTGAAGAGCTCAAGGGTCAGACCGAGAGGAGCGGTTTGATGTTAGTCGGGAGTTGAGGGTAGTACCTCCGTTCGAGGAGACGGATGTTGATAGTTATTTCTTGCGTTTTGAAAAGGTGGCCGTGAATCAGAAGTGGCCCAAAGAGCAGTGGGTGGCGTTGTTGCAAAGTGTGTTAAAAGGGAAGGCACAACGGGCATATGCGGCATTGTCCATGGAGGAGGAAGAGTCTGAGAATTATGAAAAAGTAAAGGAGGCCATTCTTCGGACCTACGAATTGGTACCTGAAGCGTATAGACAAAAGTTCAGAAATTTAAAGAAAGGGTGGAATCAGACGTATACCGAGTTTGCCTATGAGAAGGGTGTGCTCTTGGATCGCTGGTGTGCAGCAAGAATAGTGGAAGAGGATTTTTGGCGTCTCAGGGAGTTAATTCTGATTGAGGAATTTAAAGGTTGTGTTTCGGAGGATATCCAGATGTATTTGAATGAGAAGCCGAATAAGTCCATCTCCGAATTTGCTAGGTTCGCAGATGAATATGCCCTAACCCACAAGGCAAAGTTTTCCTCGAATAAAAGTTACCAGAGAGACCGTGGGAACGGTAGAGAAAGCCTGCCGGCTGAGGCAGAGGTCCCGCTGGGAGCTAGTGGTAAGATTGAAGAGGAGAGGCAAGACGGCAGGAGAGTTCCTGGCTTGACCTGCTTTAATTATGGAAAGGGGGGACATATTGCATCTAGGTGCCTTGCTCCGAGGAAGGAGACAGGAAAATGGAGAGCAGCAGTCCCTATAGGATGTGCCGTGGTGATCAGTAAATCGACAAGAGAGCCCCAGGTAGACAGAGTACGAGAAGGGTCTGAGACATGTATGTCAAACGGAACCGTGTCTGTGAGAGAGGGAGACACACCAGTTCCAGTGCGGATCTGGAGAGACACGGGAGCTGAACTGTCATTGATTAGCAGTAAGGTACTGGATTTTGGTCGCAAGATGGGAATGGTAGCTTTGAAAGGAATAGGAAAAGGGACCGAAGTGGTGCCCTTGCATAGGATGATTCTGAATTGTGAGCTGGTATCTGGACCAGTTGAAATAGGGGTGCGATCAGAATTCCCGAGAATTGACGTGGACGTCCTTCTTGGTAATGATTTAGCCGGTGGTAAGGTTTGGTCAGCAATGAAGCTGACGAGCCAGTCTGTGAGTGTTGAGGTCCTGCCCCTAGATTCCAAGATCTATCCCGCATGCGTGATCACTCGCAGCATGTCGAGAAAGGCAGCTGAGAAAGAGACCAGTTTAAATCAGGCCAGTATTGATTTGGCTGAGACGTTTTTACCGACCCTGTACCACGAGGGTTTAGAGGGTGGAAAAACGGAGAACAGAAAAGTGAAAGAGAGTAAGGAAGAGGAGGTAGACCTGCCCTTAGCGAGAAGAAAATTTATAGAGGCACGAAGTAAAGATGAGAAACAGATAAAGCTGTTAAAAGGTCCAGGATGACATGGATGATCTGTCTGGTTTGGCAGAACTGTTTGAAGAAGTTGAAAATTCTAAAGGTGTTCCCGATAATGAAATGAGGGCAGTCCTAGATGAAAAGGATGCCATTACCTTGAAGAAGTCTGCTGGGTTGGCAGATGAGGTTGTTTCAGCCCGCGGGGTTGAGTTTACTCTGGAAGGGAGTTGCCCAGAGAGTAGTTGGGAGGATCAGGGGAATTTAGAATTTGAAAAGGGTACGGGTATTGAAAGCCTGGAAGAGGCAAATGTCCCGTTTGAGTGTGTCCAAGATGTGGATGCACGTGGTACTGAACCTAGTAATGGAGCTCAGAAAAAGTCTGAGGTATTTGATTCAGTTGAAAAGGAATGCAGTCCTTGCGGGTCAGATGGACTTGGTTCAGTGAAGAAAGGGTTAACCTTGGTAATAGTGGGAAGTGAGAATTCCCAGTTGTTTGTGCTCGAAGGTGTGTTAAAAGTTAGTGAGGCGATAAAAGGTGGTGAGGTGAATATTATTATTGAAGAAAAAGGGAAAAGTGTAGTTCCTAAGTTGAATGAAGAAATTTTAAAGTCTGGATTGATGTCAGAAGCAGCAACCAGGCTACAGAGACAATGGCTTGGTAACGCGGTGCCTGCGAATCAATTACAGGTTGAGTTGGAATGTAAAGGTGCCCCACACGCTATTATTATTCAAGAGTGTGGTGTGAAAAGGCAGAATTCGAAATGCTGTTTGAACAAAGGGGGATCGCTTTCAGATCTTAAATTGAGAACTAATAGCATGAAGGGTCCTGAAGAGAAAACTAGCAACTTGCTTAAACTTAAAGAATTGTGCGGAAATTTGGAAAATGGTCTAAGTTTGGAACACATTGTTGATAAAATAACTCCTATGAAATGAGCGGGCGAAAGCCTATTTCGCCAGGGTGCACAAGCTCACCACGTGGGAGTTAACTGGAAAAGGGGCGAGGGTTGATGGGATGCCATTTTTAATAGCAGGATCCGGTTTTAAGGGATTTCGACAAAGCATGTGAATAATAAAGACAACCCCTATGGAAGACTGACTGCTAAGTTTGAAAGTAACAATAAAGATTAGTATTTGCATGAACTTTTATAGTATACACGTAAGCTAAGATCACAACTCTTTAGTTTTTGTTTGCTGAAGGAAAGAAATAAAAATAGGTGGTTATTAAATTGGAGTCTGATGCTACAAGACTTTAGTAAGGTACAAGATGTTAAGATATTAAAGGAAGTGACAATGTAATCGTTAACTGTTTAGATGCTGAATTGAATGTATAACTGTATTACCCTGTAGTGAAAAAAAAACTCTTTTGTATTGTGTTAGATTCTAAAATCCTGTAAGACTCTGTATTACTTCGTTTTTACTGATGGTAAAAACGCATTGAAGGAAGCGGGTGTTACGAACGTAATAATAACACTTTTAATAACAGTGTGATGAGCAGGAGAATTATTTTGGCTTCCTGATCAATATCACAAAAGCAACATTCTGATCATTATCACATTGAGGTTTGTGCAATCTGGATGATTTTCCTATGGTAACGCAATGCCAACTCTTCAAATACGTCACTAACTGTAAAACAATAGGATATCCCTTTATATAATTTCACACTTGAGAAAGGTACGGTGTAGAACTATTATGCAAGCCTATAGCACCTATATTATTTATGGTTATAGACACAGATTTTTAAGTCCTTAAAACACAGGGAAACCTAACCTCATTTGCACTCAATTCCTTTTTGTTGGTTTGTCTTGTTTAGATTTTAACAAGGAGGTTTGGAATGCCACCGAAAGCTCTAACAAACTTCTACCGATGTACTGTTAAAAGTATACCGACTAGTTGCATTATAGTCTATTTCAACAATCTTAATGCTCAGGAAAGCAAAAAGCTGCAGACTAGTGGACATAAGAGCACATTGTACCCCACTATCGAAAGTATCTACGAGGCAGCATCCATTTTCAAAGATCTCCACCGTCCAGGCATCATCCGTCACAGCTACCAAGAGATACAGAAGCCAGAATGCCCCACAACATCAGGTTCAAGAACAGCTACTTCCCCTCAAACACTTGGCTTTTGAACCAATCTGCACAACCCTAATCACTACCTCGGTATAGCAACACTATGACCACTCTGTACTACAATGGACCTTTGTTCCTTTTAATTCTTTCTTTCTTGCAAAACAAAATATAATATTGAATGTGCGCTTTTCTTGTGAATGTTAAAGTGCCTACGATACTGCTGCAAGTAAATTTTTCGTACCATATGTGTATATACGTACTTGTGCTTTTGACAATAAATAGAGGACTAAATTAAAACACAACATTGGAAGTCTAATATAGGCCTTTGAAGTATGTGGTTTTGTCATCTCCTAAACCCACCCACATGTGGCACACGCAGGTGCTGAACCTGTGTTTTTGCAGAACATATTAGGAACTTGGCCATTAGGAGTGGGCACAATTTCAGATCAGCAGGTTTTGACTGAAAAATATTGCTGGCAACTCTTTCATTTATTAGGACACTTGACACACCAGCCACAAGAAAACCAAATGTTAGACTGTAGAACACTTCAATAACATTGGCAAAACTCCTTGCTTGAGTAAAAAGAAGACAATTATGTCTAAAACTAGGAATGCTGGACGTTTAGGACTCAACATGAGGTCAAACAATAACTTAGAATTTTATTCCAAATCCTTAACTGTTAGCAGCAACCTACCACAATGGTCCAAGCTCCACTGCGGTTTTTCCTGGCATACTTCCATGACAATCACACGGCAGCTGACGGTATGCACTTTCTGAAATAACAACAGAAAACCTGTTTGAAAATAGACTGGTTGTTTGTTACTAAATATAAAGCATTGTTGCACATCAATTTTCAAGGCTATGACAGTGTTTGTATTGTATGGTGCTGACTCCAAACTTAAAACCATAAGACCATATTCTGTAAAAAACACAAAATGCTGGCAGAACTTAGCAGGCCAGACAGCATCTATGGGAGGAGGTAGTGACGACATTTCTGGCCGAAACCCTTCATCAGGAGTGAAGTAACATAGGATGGTCGAGGGGGGGATAAGAAGTGGGGGGAGGGATGAAGTAGAGAGCTGGGAAGTGATAGGCTGAAGGGAAATGGGCTAAGGGGAAGGTGGAGAATTATGGGAAATAAAAGAGAAAGAAAGGTAGGGCTGGGGGGAGATTGTAGTGAGGGGGGGAAAAAAGAGAGAGAAAGAGAACCAGACTAAAATTATAGATAGGGATGGGGTAAGGGGGGGGGGGGCAGGAGTATCAACGGAGGTCATATTCAGTAAATGTTTCAATATATTAGGATTCACATGAAAAGAAATACTTAACATATCTGGTTCTTATATTCCATGTTACCTGCAAAATAAAATACATAAATCTCTGGTGCTTAGAAGAATGAGGAAACTGCAATACCACTTGTATTACTTGAAATTTTGCTTGATGGGTAATCATTAACTTTAACCACTAGGGCATTTCAAATATACTTACCAGTTGGTCAAATCTACAACAGATTCAGCAAATATGTGACACAAACTTTCTGCCATTTAAGGCGGCTAACAATGGCATATGAAAGAGGAGCCAGATATTAAATATTAAAGGGATATTACTATAATATACTATAAAATGCTGAAGTACAGGGAGCTTAAAAAGCATTGGGAGGACACAAATAATCAACAGCAGATTGACAAACACTGCAGCAGTTCACTGAGCCCCCTTTTCAGGTGAAGGGAAACAGCTAAATATATTTAACCATTGGCTGCATAGACTGTTGTTGAGTGGGGTTTACCTTCTAGCATATGGCACTTCTTGTAGAAGACCCGCTCTTCACACCACTGACAATGGATCAGGCGTCGGATTTTCTTCAGGCTTTCATCTGCCTGGGAAGGACCTCGAAGCACCCGCACCACCACCAGAACAAAGTGTTCCAGAGCTACAGCGAATAGAACCTCAATCCCCTTGTTGCAGCGTGCTGCGGCCCTGCAGGGGAACAGCAGAAAACACAGGGTAACGCAGCTGAACAATGAGGGGAACCTTTCAGATGCTGTTCCATTTAACTAAGGACAAAGAGAAAAGTACTACTACCTCAACTATAAGAATCATAATTGGATCTAAGATTTATCCATGTAACTGCTTTCCAGGATAAAGTTGACTAAAAATGCATGGTGCAATGACAACCTCGCACTGACAAGACTGCACTGTTGCATGCAACAGCACAGCAAAGGCAGTGTATAACTAAGCCAAAAGGGACACCAGACCCCATTTTCTTAGATCAGTTAGGAAAAATGCATCAAATTACTGCTATAACTGTAAGACTGACAAATTTAGTAAAGCCAAATTCCATTTGTTTTATTCCTTGTATTTCCAAACACAACTTTAATGTGAAAGATGAAAAACAATAATTATAAACACGATATTCTGCAAATACTGGAAATCCAGAGCAACAAACAAAATGCTGGAGGAACTCAGCAGATTAGGCAACATCTATGGAAATGAATAAACAGTCAATGTTTCAGGCCAAGACCTTTCAAAAGCCCTGAAATGTTAACTATTTATTCCCTTCCATAGATGCTGCCTGACTTGCTGAGTTTCTCTAGCATTTTGTGTGTGTTGAAATGATCGAGAATACTCTGAAATCTAATTTATTCTTTTGTTGAAACTTGGATCAAAAAAGAAACATAAAATCATATATAACTTCATTGAAGGCTTTGCAGTGTTTGACTGGAAGTTCCTTTTAGATTCTAATATTCATCAGTCAATATTAATCAGAGTTTGTCTGGAATCAACAACAACAAACTCAAAGGCATTCAGGACCCTTTCACACTAAACCTGAAATTTAACAGACCATCTATTGATAAGTTCTCACAGAAAAATGGGTAACTTGTTCTGGTCATGACAGAGAGTCGTACAGCATACAGTGCCTAAACAGGCCCTCTCGCTCATATAGTCCTTGCTGAGCTATCATTCTGTCTAGTGCCATCAGCCTCCACATCCCTCCTACCTACGTGCTGATCCAATTGACCCTGCATCCACCACTTCCATATGGCAGCTTATTCCATATTCTGGATAAAACTTGGACTAAATTTATGTAACCAAAATTTGATTAACATGCTCTGCAGTTCACCAGATCAATACACGTGTTTTATTAAAACATGCATTACTTAAAGGATCAAGCTAGAAGTTGACAACATTTATAACAGTCTTTTTTAATCATTAAATCAAATAAAATAAAAAAATACTGGAAATCCTCAGATGAGGGTCCTTTCAAGTTAAAGATCCTTCACCAAAACCACAAAGTTTATATTAGTTTTACACCGATGAGATGATAGCCAAAGTTGTATCTGATATCCAACTTTAACTGATCTTGACCCAGTAAATATAGACATTCAAATGTAAAACTATTTACTGCCACATTAAACACTAGAATAATGATAAGAATTAGAAGTTAAAGATTCAGAGAAATTAAAAAGAGATTCAGTGACCTACAGTTACAATAATTTTTTAGTGAGATTTTATGTAATTGGAGTGTAATAATTTAGCTAGTGCTGGTGGTGGTGGGTGCTGAGAGCGAAGGAGGATGAGAAATGACTTGATAGAGGCGCATAAGATGATGAGAGGCATTGACAGAGTGGACAGCTGGCATCTTTTTCCCAGAGCTGAAATGGCTAATAACAAGAGGGCATAATTTTTCAGGTCACTGGAGGAAGTACGGGGAGGATATCACAGATATGTTTCTTTACACAGAGTAGTGGATGTGCTGCCAGGGGTGGTGATAGAGGCAGTTAATTAAGAGACTCTTAGGCACACCGATGAAAGAAAAATAGAGGGCCATGTGGAAAGGAAGCACTAGATTGATCTTGGAGTAACTTGAACGTCTGGCACAACATCATGGGCTGAAGGACCTGTACTGAGGTGTACTGGTCTATATGCTGAATTGGAAGGGATTGGGGTAGAGCAAAAAAGATAATTGGAAATGGCTGAACAGAGTGATAATTGGAGGTTGAGGCTAGTGGTCTGGGATCAGGAGCTCAGTGAATTGGTTGGTTGGTTGGTTGGCATCTGTCTTTCTCAAAGAACAATGGGAGACAATGATCATCATCACAAGCCTGGGCAGAAGGTCTGGGGATCCTGAGATGCCCAGTTGTCAAGATCCTCGTCTTGGCCTCACCAGTGTAGTCCAATGGAAAGCTTATGAAGCAATATGTTTGGCACCAGCCTGGCTGCCGGAAGGATGTTTAATGACATTCAGCTGCCTTAGGGACTCCACTCCGGATTTGCTGTCTGGGTTTACTCCCGTAGCCTTCGTCTCCCCCGAGGCTGCCCACAAGGCAGTGGAGCTATTTACCCATAGCTGGGGAATCTGTTTCACGAGCACCAGGGCATGTCTATACAATGGTGTGCCTATGTACTACGTGTGCAGGGGCCAGACCTCCTCCCTGTCCTCTGTAGTTCAGTGAGGAGTTCAGTTTCCATGTGTCGCCAGCCAGGAGACACTACATGAGGTCTGATGATGGAGAAGGTATGTACTGGCCAGGAAAGACTTACACATTCAGCTCTCCTTCTCGCAAAACTTCTAGCCAGCAGTGGAAGCAGAAAGTGAGAGCGACAAGCACTACCTACTACGCTACCATACTAGACGCATCACAACAACCATTTTCAGTGAATTACATGTCAGGAATAAGCTCACCATAGTTCTGGAAGGATTAAAGAACAATGGCAAGTAATGAATTTAACTGCCTAGAAGGCTGCACTGCGAAGACAAGGTTGTCTCAGAATAACAAAGTCAAAGTCCTTTTGCAATGTTAAAAATGTAATAGAATTACCCCGTGCACTCCAACCACAGAATTCCGTTCAGGACTGTGAGGAATTGCCCAGCTGATTATCCAGAGTGAGGGAAATTATTGTTACTGTAAATTATTGTTACTGCACTTCATTCAGCATAAAAATTGTACATTGCTGAAAAATTAAAGTTCCAGGTATATGAGGCAATTTCCTTTTTTAAATATTAAACATGGACTTTGAATATGTTGTTTCATTTATGGAGCCCAATGTCAATCTAGTTAGTTACTGCCTGTTACCTTACTGGTGTTTAGGGCAGCAATGAAGGTCCTCCATCTCTGTCTGTCCTTGGCTATCTTCTCTATGGTGCCCCAGGTGTGGCTCACCGTCTTCATTTCTGCCTCTACGGTATGGAGCTAAGTTGTCTTTGGTTTTCTGCGTTTCCTCCATCTTGCAGAGTCCTAATGAAGTGCTGCCTTGATGATGGAGTTGGCTTCTCTTCTCATCATGTCCCCAATCCATCTCCAGTGTTTCCATACGATGATTGTGGCCATGTACTCTCGGTGACACTGAAGGAGTAAGGCGTGGTTGGAGATATTTCTTGGCCAGAAAATACAAAGGATCTTCTGGAGGCTCATGGTGTGGAATGATGAGAGCTTGGAAAGGTCACCCTCTGTCATGCACCAGCAATCTGACCTGTAAAAGAGCGTGGACAGAACACAGCTCTGGTACAGCTTTACTTGGTGTGGACGCTGCACTTGGTTGATCCCCGTATGTTACTCATTGATCTGAAGATGGTTCTAGCTTTGTTGAGTCTGCACTGGATGTTGGCCATGATGTCACCATCCTGCCAAGTGATGCTGCCCAGGCAGGTGTGTTGATGTCATGTGCCTTGATGTAAGGAGGAGGCTCTATACTTAGGGTCAAGGTCTCTGAGTCTAACCTGTCCACAAAAGCTACATAGGTGCTGAGTTTTCTCTTGCGTGTACTGGTATGTAAGTGATATTAATGCAAGGTCATCTGCAAAACCAAGCTCTTCTAAAGTAGGGAATAGAGTCCACCTAATTTGTCTCTGGTTATCTTCATTGTTTGCCTCATAACCCAGTCAATCACCAGGTTAAATAGTATCACCAACATCACACAGCATTGCCTGACTTATGTCTTGACTTCAAAGCTCAAGTTGCCGTCCTCAACTGTGCAGGTGAAGTTACTATAAGCTGGACAATTTTGGAAGAGTTCCCATATGATCTGAGAATTTGCTAGAGACTCTCCCTATGGATGCTATCAAAAGCATTTTCATAGTCCACGAAATTCACATAAAGTTGTCTCTGCCACTGTTCTATGATGTTACTCAGCATGAGGATCTGGTCGTCACAGCCTCTGTTCCTCCTGAAGTCAGCTTGCTCTTTCCTCAAGCATACATTGACAGCATCTATAATCCATTGAAAATGACTTTGATAAGCATTTTGCTGGGCACTGACAAAAGTGTGATGCCACACCAGCTGTTGCAATCACTTAGTGCTCCTTTCTTGGGGATCCTAACAATAATTCCTTTTGTCTAGCTCTTCGATATGTCCCTGTTCCCAGATCATACTAAACAGTGGTTGCAGAATGGCTGTTGCAACTTCTGGTTCAGCTAATGTCAATCTAATGTGTACTTACTATAAGAAGTTCTTCTGATGACGTGTGGACCAATCTCCCTTTTTGCAATTTGTCTCTCATTCTGAATAACTTCAGTATGGTTGACTTAGACAGATAGTATTATGGTTGTAAACATAATACTTAATCCTTTCAGTCACGCACAAGGATAACATTTTTAATCCTGGGTTCAGTAGCAAATAGCATTTTTGTGTTTAGTTGCACATGCCTTAGGTTCAATTATCTTTATTTTATGTATTTGCTTTGCACAAATTAATCACAATTCAGACAGTTTATTTTATACATTCATGAGGAAAGGAAGTTGGCATGTGAAAAGAAGGGAACACAAAAGATTTTTCATACAGTACAAATGTTGCTTAAAATATTAAGCAGCAGTTTCCAAGTACAACTGACTGCGGGAACAAGAAGCATTCTGCCTAGAGATTTGGAAAGGAAATCACCAGGAGAAATTGCTTTGGATATTTGTTTGGGTGAAGAGGTAGCATGTGGGTGGTGAGCTGGCAAGTGGGGTTAGGTGTGAAGATATTATGCCAGTTGGATATATTGTGGGGCTGGTGTTTGAGTAATGAGTAACGGAGGAAATGGAAGGACACATCCACCTAGAGGAAACGGACACTTTGGAGCATCCATCACTGGCCCAGGTAGAATAAACTCTTTGAAATAATGCAGAAGTGGACTACATCCTTTTAGGATGGTGCAGAGTTACATGTTCTCATAGGCTATGCACATCCAGGAAAATTTTTTGCAAGCAACCAGAAACAGTACATTGTTTCAGGTGCCTAATGGCCTCTATGCTGTCAATTACACACACAGAAGATCCACAAATAAGTTTGGTCCTTAGCCTCCCACTCTGAACTTTAAGTGACCCTCCAATCTCACAAATTTTGACTCAATACTTGAACAGCTAGAAGGAAAGCCACATATCCAATTTTACCTGTGGCACCAACTTGTGAGCACTGCAGATGGCAGCACTAAATTACAGAGATATTATGTGAATAGGCAAAACTGTGATAAATGAATATCTCTAACAGCAAATTCAGATTCATCAAATGTACATCAAAACACACAGTGAAATGTGTTGTCTGAGTTAACAACCAACATACCAAAGGGTGTGCAGGGGGCAGCAGCAAGTGTTGCCACACATAGCATGCCCACAATGTTCAAAACAACAATACAACAACCAACACAGAACAACAGAAGAAGCAGAACCAACAACAGAACAAAACAAGCCCCTTTCACCTCCTCACACAAACAGGCTTCCAGCCCCAGCAGAGGTCACCTCCAGACCTCAGACCAAGACTCTCAAACTCACAGGCATCAGGCCTCTAACTCCAGTCTTTGGTCTGAACACAGAGACTTGATCTTCGAGCCTCTACCTTTGGTCCAACTAACTTTGGTCTTTGACCCTTTGGGCTCTCTACCTCCAGGCTCACCAAGCTCTGAACTTTGACCTTTGGCTTTGACCGCTGGACTTCACCGATCTCTGGGTATCGACCTCAGGAGTCACCAGTCATGGGTTTGACCTCCAGGCCTCAAATGACCTGACCTCCCGGCTCTTTGACCTTCAACCACGGAGCACCTTAGGATCAACTTCAGGAACAGCACGGCCCTCTGATCCCAGTGGCCTGTACTCCAAACACAGGCTCCTGTCCTGACCTCTCTTTCTCCCTCATCTGTTACTAAACCCTAACCTGACTCCCAATTCCCTGCATTGTCACCCATAACTTCCTTATGAACCTACAAAGCTACTAAGTCTGCACCATGACGTAGATAGACATTGCAGCTCAGCGCCATCTTGGCTTGAACACTGGTTCCTACCCCTGACCTCTAACTCTCTCTCTTCCTCAGCCCTGTCCCTAACACCTAACTCCCCATGCTGCCCCAAAAGCAATGGCTACAAACTTAAAAATCAATAGTTATTGTAAAAAATGTCATTGTAAAAACAGAAGGGATTCAGCGAGCTAGGGATTTTCCTCCTTTGAACAGAGGAGAATGAGAAGGGACTTGAGAGAGGTGCAGAAGATGATGAGACACATGGATAGAGTGTACAGCAGCACCTTTTTCCCCAGGGTGGCAATGGCCAAGACAAGACAGCATCAGTTTAAGGTGAGTGGTGGAAAGTTTAGGGGAGACGTCAGAGGTAGTTTTTTTTTCTTAAACCACAAATAGCTCATGGAACCCACTGCTGGGGCTGGTCACAGAGGCTGATCCCATAGGGACAATTAAGAGACTCTTACATTAGCGAGAAGTTGGAATGTTATAGGCTGGAGGGAAGGGTTGGATTGATGGGGGAGCAAGGTTAATGTAAGTCGGCACAACGTTGTGGGCTATAAAGCCCATACTGCTCTATGTTCTGTTATGTAGGATGAAAAGTTAGTGATTGGTGAAGGTACAAAATGTAATCAAAATAAAACTAAAGAAATTCTGGACACTGGATCAAGAGGATTAAAGACAATATAGCTCTAAGCTTCAGAGAGCGCTGGTTTAACTAAACCTGCACCACAGTGGCTAATCCGGTGCATTTAATATTCTGCCACACATTACCTAAGAGATACCAGAATGACATTTGGATTCCAAGAGTTTTAATTATAATAAATAATAAGGATTACAAAAGTGTGTTGCATTTGCTAGAACTTGAATGTTTAGGACATAAATTGGATTAAAGTCTACAATCTATTAAAGAACCACATAGTGTTCACAGTTCAAGATTCTTCACATTGGTTGGCAGTCAGAGCCTATACCTTAAGAGGCAAATGAAACTCCTTTCTGAAAAGACTAACAGATGCTATCTCAAAAATGTATTTTTTATCTGAGAATGATAGATACTGTATACATTGCAATTAAATTGTATGGGTAAGGGAAGAATAGTGTCAGGCTACAAATGGCAGAAAAAGGCTCAAGATGCTAACAACTCCATTACCGCAACTATGTTTTATTAATGAGCTGGATTTTTATCAAGCAGGGACCCTGCCTCCCAGTCCCCATCACAACAATTGGCTGGAACAAAGAAACGTCAGCTCTGGAAGTTAAACATGCCCACAAGAAGAAACTTCAAACTTGAGTAACAGGGCTATTGCCAGTGCAAATATTGAGCTTTGATTCAGTCCTGTCATCTCACAGTGAATGTATTTCCATCCGTGGACATAGTGGTTACTCAAAAAGAAGGTAGTTAACTATTATATATTTTAAGAACAGAGGGTGCATACATCTTTGATATTACATTCATTTAAATAAAATTAAATTTTAAAATGCTTTGACTTGAAAGGACTTGCTCTTGAAAAGTATAGTATAGCATAGAACTGATAAACATTTCCTGAAGCTACTAAGGAGGTACTCTCTAAAACCTTGCATTTTTACAAGAGATATTAGTGAACATATTACCTTGCCATTGAAGCAATGACCATTCTGGCTGCCACTTCTTTATAGTATTCTGTCCGGACAATATGACACCCATAGTGGCGCATAGTGACATTTAAGGCCTTGCAGTACAATGTGCTGATGTCAGTGGATGTCACAGAAACAATTCCAAGATTCCTCACATTTCTGAAGGCAGCATCAAAGTAATTTATTGCTGTTCCAAATGGGTCAAGGTGTCTACCCCAAGACAAAAATAAACATAATCAGATAGCTGCAATTGTAGAATCTGCCATATTCATTACTGAACAAAGGCAGAGGAAAAATATTTTGCATTATGTTTTACACAGCATATTACTTCAGTAATTCTCCCCAACATACTCCATCTTCCAGATGGGAGGTAGGTCAGGACAGATTTCTGCAGGGGCATCCCTACAGAGCTTTTTGTTTGAGAGCATGTGATAAAATTGGTGATAATTTTCTAAAAAATTCACAAGTGCCATGGTAATTTTAAGCAGAGATTATCATTGATCAATAATTGTGTATATCTTAAGGAAAACAGACATTTACATGTATAACAAGGACAGATTGAAATAAATGAAGCATTTTAGAAACCCTGTCCAAAAATTAATGTTGATTTTTTAAAAAAGACAAAAGAAAAATAACATCATTTCTAAATAATATTTTTATATAACATAAGAAATGAGAATGTAAAACTATAAACTTTGGTGCATATTCATAAAAGATCAAATAAAGGAAAATATTCACTCTTTATTCTCAGTGTGACATGTGTTGCTGCACTAATGATGAGAAATATTTTACATCTGGATTGTATTTGGTTGCTTTGAGAGCTATGCATTCAGCACTAGTTTCAGCTGTAAGTATACACCTATAATAGACTTGACCAAGTGCATTATTGAAAACAATGATTCAGATGAATATTTATGGAAGTGGTAAACTACATAGCAGTATTTCCCATTATTATCACTGAATATCCAGTGTTCACTCACAAACAGAAGAAAAAATATATAAGCAGAGCAAAACCAATGTCAATTGGCCCAACCTTTTACAATCTAAATACTGATGTGTACACCAGGCCTATGAGGATTTCAAAATGTATTATCCAATGTCATATGTTCTAAGAACCATCTGGCTGGTGCCAAGCCAGTGTGAGACATTCTCTGTGAAAACACCTCACTGTTTTTGGCTTGTAAAGAATCGTTCACTGCTTCATCTGGCAGTAAAGATATTAATATGTATCTTTTTATTATGGTTGGGGTTTAAAGAATCAAGGGGTGGGACTGGATGCCACGTGCCAACAAATTTTTTGTGTGCCATAAATTCGTCATTCCTGCCATAGAAACTTACAAACGTAAAGCAACTTTTAATCAACACACATTGATGTTGCTCTTGATTCAGGGCATATGGATGTCGAAGAACAAGAAGTAACAATGAAAATATTTTGCTGGCAAAGATAGAGGCTCAGAAGGGTGTAGAGGTTCAGTAAACTAATTTAAAGTGAAAACAGGGCCTAGTCAATTGTAATGCAACACCAGCAATTAAATCGTCAAAACCCCAAAGTGAAAAAACAAAGATCTTGTGTCACCAGTAATTCCACTTCTACCTTCTCCTGGCCAATAGAACACACAACTCCTCAGCAAGGAATTGGTGATACAGACACTAAAAGGTATGCCTTCAGCCCAGCTTGAACTGAAAGTCTTTAAAATATTTCAGACCCATTGGGGTGAATTTTAGTTTCTACATGACATAAGAACTCAGCATGTACTATGTTTCATTTGTTTTTAAAGGGCTGTAAGACAGTTGGCAGATCCTGTAGATTACTCCTACTATGTCATTAAAGACTGATACAGCAAAGAATTCTCAAAGTTCTAAAATCCCAATTCTACTAACTGAAAAAGTGACGATCTACAAAGCTTACATCACTTTGAACACTAACAGGGGGAGAAAAAAAAGAACGTATTTACAGTACTGCCTTCTCAAAGTACAATTTTGTTTAAATTCCATGAATAACCAGAATGGAAGTACTCATAGTAATTAATGTAGTTAACCTTCTCTGAGCTCAACAAGGCAGAGTGAAATACACATGAAATTATGGGCAGATCCAAAATAGGCTACATCTGTCTGCAATAAGAACATTTTTCCTTCCTCTGCAGCCACTTCAACAACAGGGATTTTCCACAGCATTTGTCAAATCACACAATTTGGGAAATAGACCTCTCCAATAATTAATGTTTGTCTGAGTATTTAACCATATGCAGATGATTTTTTTTCTGTATTCTAAGACTTACTAAATGCTTTAGACCATTGTTCATTTGCAATACTGTCTAACTTAACATTGATAACTTTTTCACCATGTATGGCTATTGCAATCTTTTGCAAATTATGAGGTTGCACAATCTTTAAATCTTCTTTAGAGACAGGCAGTAAGTTTCTATCCCTGACCACTCTTCAGGGAAGTGCAGTCAGAATTACTTTTCAGCAGGAAACCAGGAAAAAAAAGAAATATAACAAGTTGACTAAAACAGGCTTAGAACAGTTCGTCCCTCTGACTGGATATAGAAGACCACCATGAATATGGCTAAAGTACTTCTTCTGAGTTGGATCTTTCACTACTGGAATCAGCCCATATTTTCTTCTACCTTCCTAATGTTCCTCCAATATGAATAGTATTTCATTTTCTACCAACGTTTCCTTGAAGGAATTCAAGGAATTCTATGACAACAATTTGTGATCCAAGATCACTTGGTACCAAATTGGGTTACTTCCTAAATTTAGCTCACAATGTTGCTCAGCACATGCTTTATTACAAGCTACATAAAAAGATATATTGTGGCCCCAGTATTTAGTAGCAACAAGTTTGTTGCAAAATCCAACTATTACTATATTTTGTCTAGCAAGTGCAGACTATTGATCACTTTAAAGAAAAATTAAACTTTAAAATTTATTCAGGTATGTGAAGAGAAAACAAAATCATATTATTTTCCCAAGTATTGATATTATGATGCATTTCACTCACATGAAGTCAAATGCTCTCAAATGCATGAGTACATTGGCATCCATTTGTGTGACCTCTATAATACCTAAAGTATCCTCATTTTCCTCAACCTCATCTTCGTCCTCTTCCTCCTCTTTTATGTTCTTTACCACCTTCATTCGATTTAGAAGACAATTTTCTCCAATCATCTTCACAGATCCCTCATTTATGTCATTTATCGTGACTTTCACTGCATCTCTCAGGTGCTTTGCCCACTGCAACCCCATAATTCCTGCAAAAATAAAAGAATAATCCACAAGTATTTCAGAAGAGATAACAACTGTAAAGTTGAGCAGTCTGATTATGGAGACTGTGGGCTGGACATTTTTGATCAGCTTAGAAGGAGGCTAAACCAGCTCAGTTGCTTTTAGAGTCATAATGTCTTACAGTAGAGAAGCAGGGCTCTTGGCCACGCTAGTTCATGCTGGCCTCGTTTTCTGACTAATATTATCTATCTGTACCCATACCACAGCCTTCCATTCCCGTCTCATTGATGTACCATCTGTAACGTAATATTTAAGCTTCTCTTAAATGTTTCAATTGAACCCACAACTATGACATTCCAGCAGCTCATTCCGCACTGAGCGAAGCAGCTTCCCCTCAGACTCCCTGTAAATATTTCACCTTTCACGCTAAGTCTACGACCTCTAGTTCTAGTCGCATCAAATCCGAGGAGGAAAAAAAACTACCCACATTCATCTGATCTATACCCCTTAAAAATTTTGTATAATTCTATAAGATTTCTACTGATTCTCCTGTGCTTTAGCGAATAAACTTCTACCCTAATCATCCTTTCCCTATAATTCTGGTCCTCAAGTCCCAGCAACATCCTTGTAAATGTTTTCTGCACTCTTTCAAGCTTATTGATATTTTTCTTATAGATAAGTGACCAGAACTGCACATAATACTCTAAATTTGGTCTTACCAATGTCTTACATAACTTCAACATAACATCACAACTCATGTGCACAGTGCCCTGACAATGTGCTAAAAGTTCTCTTTATAACCTACCTGTGATGCCACTTTCAAAAATTATGGCACTTCAGTGCATTACCATTCACTGTGTAAATCCTACCATAGTTTGTCATCTCAAAGTGTAACACCCCACATTAATCTGTATTAAACTCCATCTACTACTTTTCAACTCACTTTCCCTGCTGGTCCAGATCACGTTGCAAGCCTTCTCCGCTATCCACTTTACCCCCAATCTTGATGTCATCCGCACATTTGCTGATGCAATTTACATTATCATTCAAATCATTCATACAGATGATAAACAACAATGGACCTAGTACCAATCACTAAGGCACAATACTAGCTACAGGCCTCCATTCACAGAAGCAATCGTCTGTATCATTCACAGTCTGCTCCCGCAAAGCCAATGTTGAATCCAATTGACTACTTCCTCCTAATGCCAAGCAACCAACCTCCTCTGTGGGAATTTATCAAAGGCCTTGCTAAAGTGCATATAGACAATGTCCATCAGCCTCTCTTCATCAACCTTCTCAGAACCTCCTCAAAAAACTAAAAGACCTGCCATGCACAAAGCCACGTTCACTATCCCTAATCAATCCAAATACTTATATACCCTGTCCCTTATAATACCTTCCAGTAACCTACTTATGACTGACATCGGGCTCATCCACCTATAATTTCCAGGTTTATTCTTAAGACCTTCCTTAAATTATGGAACAATAGAACCTATCCTCCAGTTCTCTGGCATTTCACCAGTGACTAAGGACACTTTAAATATCTCTGACAGGGCCTCTGCAATTTCTGCACTAACCTCCCAGAAGGTCCAAGGGAACCCTAGGAATTTATCCACCTTAATTTGCTTAAAAACAGTAAGCATGTCCTCTTCTGTAATCCAGATATTGCCCATGACGTCACTGCTGTTTTGCCTCACTCTAGTAGACTCCGTGTCTGTCTCACAAGTAGAAATAGATGTAAAAATTTCACTTAAGATCTCCACATCTTTATCAACTCCATGCATAGATGACCATGCTGATCTTAAAGACCAATTTTGTCCTTGCTCTCCATTAACTCTTAATATTTTCTTTTTTACCTCGTCTGACAAAACAACTTCATGTCTTCCTTTAGCACTCCTGATTTCTCCCTTAAGCATTCTCTTGCATTTCTTAATCTCCTCATGCGCCTCATTTAATACTATATACTTGCACCTGTAAAGTGCCTCCTTTTTCTTTACTAGTGCCTCAAAATCCTTTGATAACAAAGATTCCCTTAAACTGTTAGTCTTGACTTTTATTTTAGCAGAAACATACAGATTCTGTATTTCCAATATTTCACTTTTGAAGGCTTCCCATTTACCAAACATCCCTTTTCCAGAAAACAACGTATCCCAATCTATGCCTGCCTGATCCCTTTAGAAGTCTTCAAAATTGGCCTTTCTCCAGTTTAGAATCCTAACCTGAGGACCGGTCCTAGCCACCTTCATTATTATCTTGAAACTAATGGAATTACTATCACTAGATATAAATTGTTCCCCTATACACACTTCTGTCACATGCCCCATCTCATTTTGTAAGAGGAGATCCAAAATCGTGCTCTCTTCAATTTGGGACCTCTACATATTGATTAAGGGAACTTTCCTGAATACAACTCTATCTAATGTGCTCCTTTTACAGTATGGAAGTCGCAGTCAATACGGGGAAAAGTAAAATCACTTACTATCACTTTATATTTCCTGCAACTGTCTGTTGTCTTTCTACAAAAGTGCTCCTCTAAATCCCATTGACTACTGGGAGGTCTATAACACAGTCCCTTTAACATGGTCATCCTCTTATTTCTCAGTTCTACCCAAATTGTTTCAGTGGACGAGCCCTCTGGGACGTCCTCTCTGCACTGCTGTGACATTTTCCCTAATAATACCACCCCTTCCCCTCTATCATGTCTAAAACCAATAGACCCTGGAACATTGTGCTGCCAGTCCTGCCTCTCCTGCAATCAAGTCTCACTAATGGCTACAAAATTATTATTCCACGTAGGGATCCATGCTCGAAGTTCATCTGCCTTACCTACAATACTTGTATTGAAATAGATGCAACTCAGAACATTAGTCCCACCATGCTCAATGTTTTGATCCTTATATTTGTATGAATGCTTAATATCTTTTTATGCCACAAGTAACCCCAGCTTCCATCTCTCTAGAACTCTAGTTTAAATCTCCACCCCTCTGAAAAAGCGTTAGCAAACTTCCCTGCAAGGATATTGGTCCCACTCCAGTTCAACTGCAAACAGTCCCACATGCCCTGTGAGAGTCCAATGATCTAAGGATCAGAAGGCCTCCCTTCTGTACCATCTTCTCAACTACATATTAAACCGTATTAGCTTCCTATTTTTTGCCTTACTAGCTCATGGCACAGGGAGCATTCCTGAGATTGCCATCCTGGAGGTCCTGTCTTTTAACTTAGCACATAACTCCCTGAATTCCACTTTGCAGGAACTCGCCACTTTTCCTACCTACATCATGCACATCACAAACTCTTGCTGTTCACCCTCCCCCATAAGAATGCTACAGATTCAGTCTGAGATCTCTGATCCCGAAAGCTGAGAGGCAACATATCATCCGGGAGTCTCGTTCTTTCCCCCACAGAGCCTACTGATTGGTTCCCTAACTAATGAATCTCCTATCACTACCACTCACCTCTTCTCCCCCTTCCTTTCTAGGCTAAAGAGCTAAACTTCATGCCCAATTCCTGACCACTGTGGCATTCCCCAGCTAGATCAATCCCCTCCAAACACTATCTAAAATAGCATACTTGCTATTGAGGAGAATGGCCACAGGGTACCCTACACTGTCTGCCTATTCCCTTTCCATCTTCTGATGATCACCCAGCTTATGCAACCCATAAGTGTTTGTTCATGAAACCCTCCCTAGTACAGTATATCAACATGTCAGACCAGGGTTCTGAAAGAGGTTGTGGAGGCATTAGTAATGATCCTTCAAGAATCACTAGATTCCCGAATGGTTCCAAAAGACTGGAAAATTGTAAATGTCACTCCACTCTTCAAGAAGGGAGAGAGGCAGAAAGAAGGAAATTATAAGCCAATTAGTCCGACCTCAGTGGTTTGGAAAACGTTGGAGTTGATCGTTAAGGATGTAATTTTGGGATACATGGAGACACATGATAAAATAGGCCGTAGTCAGCGTGGTTTCCTCAAGGGAAATCTTGCCCGACCAATCTGTTTGAATTCTTTGAAGAAATAACTAGCAGGATAGACAAAGGAGAATTGGTTGATGTCGTGCACTTGGATTTTCAGAAGGCCTGTGACAAAGTGTCACACATGAGGCTGCTTAACAAGCTACAAGCATATCATGGATAAAGCAGTGGCTGACTGGCAGGAGGCAGAGAGTGGGAATAAAGGAAGCATTTTCTGGTTGGCTGTCAGTGACTAGTGGTGTTCCACAAGTGTCAGTGTTTGGACTGATTCTTCTTACATTATATGTCAATGATTTTTCTCTTTGATTATTTCTTGCCAAATATCTGTGATAAACATCACTGCTTTTTGAACATAAGCACAACAGTTGACACTATTTAAAAACTGTTCACCCTCAGCACGGTGTAGTGTCTAATGACCACACAAGTGCATGCAACTGATGCTTGTGTGAAACTGTTTGGCAACAGTCTTCAGTATCAATTAACTTGCATAGTATTCCAAATAAACAAAGAAAAACCCAGCTATTTCCTCAATTAGTGTTTTTTTTAAAGAGTTGTCCCAAGTAAGCAGCTGCCCCAATTAGCTGAGATCTAATTGAATAGTGCAAGGCCTTGATAGAGTGGATGTGGAGAGGATGTTTCTTATGGTGGGAGCATCTAAGATCAGAGGACACAGCCTCAAAATAGAGGGGTGTCCTTTTAGAATGGAGAGGAGGAGGAATTTCTTTAGTCAAAGAGTGGAATTTGTTGCTACTGACAGCTGTGGAGGCCAAGTCTTTAAGGCAGAGGTTGATTCTTGATTGGCCAGGGCATGAAGTGATACTGGGGCAAGGCAGGAGATTGGGGCTGAGAGGAAAAATGGACCAGCCATGATCAGTCATAACGAGTACTTAAGTTGCAATACAACTTTGGGCATTAGAAGTTGTAGGATCACTGGAGGAGGTGGGAGACACCACATGAATACAAGCTCTTTATATAAAACTGCCACAGTTGCAGAGTGTTTAGCGTGATGCTATTACAGCTGCTGGCAGAGTTCAATTCCATCACCACCTGTTAAGGATTTTGTACATTTTCCCCGTGACCACGTGGCTTTCCTCTGAGTGCTCTGATGTCCTCTCTCAGTCTGAAGAGTGCTCGGTTGGTAGGTTAATTGGTCATTATAAATTGTCCTGTGATGAGGCTAGTGTTAAATAGGTGGGTTGCTGGGTGGCATGGCTCATTAGGCCGGGAGGACCTGTCCTGTATCTCTAAATAAGTAAAATAATAATAATATATAATGAGCAACACACACAAAATGGTGGAGGAAGTCAGCAGGCCAGGCAGCATCTATGGAAAAGAGGACAGTCGACGTTTTGGGTCAAGGTCCTTCGGCAGGACTGGAGAAAAAAAAGATGAGTAGATTCAAAAGGTGGGGGGAGGGGAGAGAGAAAAACATTGGGTGAAACTGGGAGGAGCAAAGGTGAAGTAAAGAGTTTGGGAAGTCGATTGTTGGAAGAGATACAGGGCTGAAGAAGGGGTGGGGGGGGGGGGAATCTGATAGGAGAGGACAAAGGCCATGGACAAAAGAAAAGGGGGAAGGAGCACCAGAGAATGGATTTGCTTAGATTTCCTGCATCTGCAGATTTTCTCTTGATAAATAATGACCATTCTTTCTTCTTTGTAGTCTTGAAGAGCTTTAGATCACTGGGTTTCACTCAGCGTTGGAAGTTTATATTAATGGACAGCCCTAGTAATTAAATCACAAAGTCGTTGCTGGAGATAAATTCTCGATAATTTAAATTTACATTTAATGCCACACAGATTTTTTTAAATTGGAAGCCAATTCCTAAATGCACAAGGAAATTTCAGCAGTGTCCACAAAGATCTGTTTTACGTTGAGTCAGCTGACTACCTTTAATCCAAGAATATTGTATGCTTTTTAAAATTTCATACAAACCTAGTGGATTAATAATGAAAACTACAAGTATACCACCCCTTTCATGTGTTGGGACTTTACCATCAGAAACAAGGCCCATCATGCTGCTTTGCCAGTGATCACATTCATAGGAAAGAAGGGTAAATCAAGAAGGGTAAATCAAGTAGCTCCTTTCAAAACCTCACGATGTCCTCAGCACCTTACAATAGATGAAACGCTTTTAAATCCTGGTTACCATTATAAAGTAGGAAATGCCAACAGCTTTTTTACTGGAGGAGTAATTCAGAAACCTGGGCTAATAATAGTGGTATGAATTTGAACGTTGGAGGATTTCAGTTTAATTAACTAAAGTGTGATGATAAGACCACCAAGTTAAAATCTCATCTGATTCACTAACTTTTTTCAAGGGACTTTGTCATACTTACCTGGTCTGTGCATGACTGAAGACCAAAACCAAAGCAATACATTCTTATTTGTTTATTAAACAGTCCAGATAACCGTCTCATTCAAGAGCAATTAGAATTGGGGCAATAAATGCCACCTTGTCACCAACATAAAATGGCAGCAATCAGCACACAATAGATCTCACAAACAGGCAAAAATAGTAATGTAATTATCTACTGTAGTGACGTTGGTGAAATGATATGCAGTGAATTTCAGCTAATTGGGCCATTGGATAATTGGGGCAGCTGCTTACGGGACAACTCTTAAAGAACAAAAACTAATAGCTGTTGTTCTTTGTTTATTTGGAATACTATGCAAGTTAATTGATACTGAAGACTGTTGCCAAACGATTTCACACAAGCATCAGTTGCTGTGCAATTGTGTGGCCATTAGGCACTACACAGTGCATAGGGTGAACAGTTTTTAAATAGCATCGGTTGTGTGTGGTTGTGTTCAAAAAGCAGTGATATTCGTCACTGATAGCTGGCGAGAAATAAGTAGCAAGACAATTCAGACTTGTTTTGTTCACTGTGGTTTCAAGCATTCAAGCTTGGAGATGCCAAAAATAGCTGTTAGATATTATGGGGCCAAGAGTTTTTAAATAGCGTCAGTTGACAGTGCTTCTGTTATATTGTCCATGTGGGCTGATAGACAGCGTTTCAAAAAGCAGTGAGCTTTGATCATTTTGTTTTTTTTAATTTTGAGTTTGTGCAGGAAAGCAAAGAAGATAGTCCATTGTCTGTAATAGGTGTCTGTATTGATTTTGTTCATTTACAATCTATTCAAGGAACACAGCAGAAATGAATTCTTCCATTGACAACTATTAGGAACTAATACACAGTTTTATAATACTGCAGTAGTAGTAGTATTAGTAGTGTTTTGATTTGTTCTGTATTTCATTTAAATAATAATTTGTTACTTAGTTAAATGGTAGTTTGTCTTTGTTGTCTTTTAGCTATTTCCATGAACCTTTGGCTAATAGGGACAGCCACTTAATTGAGCCAAAATGTACTGGCTCTGATGTGTCCCAATTAACTGGAATCCACTGTATCAGCCTGCACACAGGGAGAACTCCCTAGTTTTTCTTTAAAGTAAGGCTATGGAAATGTTTACATCATTCTGAGAGGGTAGAAGGGGCTTTGACTTCTCAAGGACAGCACCTCTGAATGTGAAGCATCTGAAGTGTCAGTGCTGATTCTGTGCTCTCTAGTTTGTTACCAATTCTATCTCAGCAAAAAAACACAAAACTAACCATAAACACATTTCAACAAGCCGAAAAAGGAAAACATCAGAAACACAGCAAGACTTGCAAGACACATGAGAACTACAAGATCATTGGCAACTTAACAAGAATTTCACAAATTTGCACAGACAATCTGAAAGGATATCAGATATTAAAAGCTAAGGTCCCTTTAAAATTTGAGTCAGTATGAATTTGGTTGGTAATAACATCTTATTTAAATGTAATTGCTTGAACACAAAACATCAAATGTATATTATCATCTCGGAGGATTTAATTTCCTGCTATTTTCAACATGGCATTTTCTTTCTCCCAAGGCACCTATGCATCTTGGAATTGAAAAACAAATATGTACTGTATGCAGTTGAGACTAGAGCAATTTGATTTTCTTTTAATTTACTACATTAGAAATAATATTTTAAGAGCTACCAGAGAATATTACGAAAAGGAAACTATCAAAATATTCCGAGTAATTGTGCCAGTTATTCCAACTTCAAGACCAATCAAATTATAAAAGAACAGAATGGGAATCTTGGAGAATGGGCTACCAGCTCTCATTTCAACAAAAAGATCTGAAATAATCACTGTGGTAACTGGTGTAGACAGACCAAAAATCCAGAATTAAGTGTTGATAAAAATGCCAGAATGGCCTTTTATTGATCTTAACATAGAACAATCAAGCACAAAGTGAAATATTACAGTCATCACAAACCTGTAGCACCAAAAGCGTCTAAACATTCCAGTGGCTTGCGCTCTTGAGCCAGAACAGCAAGAGTGCAGAATATCAATTGTCTATATTAAATAAAAACAAAAGTACCGGTAAGTCCAAGTAATTTTAGTTTGATAGGGATCTTCACTATGACTAAAGTTGACATAATAAGGGTGGGAAATAATTGTTTAAAAGCCAAAAAAATTGTAAGCTAGAAATATGCATTTGTTTCAAAAAGGGATGATTCAAAGCAGATTAATCTACTGCAAACAATTAAGCCACATTAATTTGAAAATACTAGTTAAGTAGAAAAGTCAAAACAAATTTACTTCAGTCATGAATATGATCAGTTCACTTGATAAAGATGATTTATCCTGTGGGAAGTACAAGCCAGTTCCAGGTAAGAAACAAGTTTTATTTGTTTACTGATGCCCATAAATCAATTTTGTCCATAGGTTGGAAAGCACACAAAAATCACTCATTATGGCAACTGCACGGTATTGTAATGAATGGTGTCAAGGTACATCAGACTGACAAGAACAATTCGTAAGAGTGGAAATCACCTCTGCCGTTCATAGAAAAGAACATATGTTCGTTGGACTTTTGAATTTTATAATATTTTGGTAACTCCATATTATGTAGGGGTGCCCATACGTTGGGCAATCTTAACCTGGGGATGGCCTGTACCGTACTGTCTACATACGGAACAGTTCTGCACCAATAATCAGCAGTGGTGATGAACCAATAGGCAAGCTCACGCCACCCTGTCTAATTCATTGTTAAAGTAACAAAGACAATACATCACCTGTTAGGTTTCATTTTTGGGTTAAAGAAAGAGTCTGTTTTTTGAGGAGTTGTGTGGTTCGGAAATACATGAACATCAGTGTCAACTTCTTTCATCACTTTAGTGGTTGACAATTGCCCACTAGTGGCTGAAATGGAGAATGACAGACAGAAGAAAATAAACACAACTTTTTTGAAAAATGATACTTCAGAAATATTTAGGAGATCCCTAAAGGCTGGATCATGTATCTATCTCTTCCCCTCTGAGATTAAAAAAATACAAAATAGTAAGATTAGCAAATTAACAAGATAATATTGTCATTTTTTATTTGCTGGTTATATGAATAACATGAAACATAGGCCCCTAAATTACTCTTATTGTTTTACATACTTCTGGGTAATAGAAACTACGACTGAATAAAGTTCAAGTAATTCAACTCTATCCAAATGAAATTCAATTCATGAGCCAACAAGTCTGTACACAAACTTATTGTCACTTCCTTACTCCTTGATGAATTTCATGGTGTGGCATTAGTCCAATAATTCAAAGGTTTGTTTATTATGAAAGCATGTATCCATACACAACTCTGAAATTTGTCTTCTCCATATAGCCACCAAAGAACATGACAGTTGTTCAGAGTGAAAAATCAAACCTACTCCCCCACACAAAAAAGAATGACATCCCAATCATCAACTCCCAAAAACACCCTCTCCCTGCACAGAGGAACGGGTGATAAAACACAGAATATATAAACCACAAGTACAATCCCATTTATGCAGTAACTGTAGTTCGGATAGTTTGTTCTCTATAATACAGGCACTTAACTGCAACCAAGTAACACAGACGAAATGCTGGAGAAACTCAGCAGGTCAGGCAGCATCTGTGGGAGCAATGAACATAGTAATGGCTCCAACAGACTCACAGGTGAAGTATCGCCTCACCCAGTGTGGCCTACTGTATATCAGTGAGACCCGACGTAGTTTGGGAGACTGCTTCACCAAGCATCTACACTCCGTCTGCCAGAAAAAGTGGGATCTCCCAGTGGCTACCTATTTTAATTTCACTTCCCATTCTGATATGTCCATCCATGGCCTCCTCCACTGTCATGATGAGGCCACACTTGGGTTTGAGGAACAACACCTTGTATTCCATCTGGGTAGCCTCCAACCTGATGGCATGAACATTTATTTCTCAAACATCCAGTAATGCCCCCCCAAACCCCCTTTCACCATTTCCCATCCCCTTTTCCATCTCTCACCTTATCTGTTGCACCGTCTCCCTCTAGTGCTCCTCCTTCCTTTATTCTTTCTTCCATGGCCTTCTGTCTCTTTCACCAATCAACTTCCCAGCTCTTTACTTCATCCCTCCCCCTTCAGGTTTCACCTATCACCTCGTGTTTCTCTCTCCCCCCCCCCCACCTTTTAAATCTACTCCTCAGCTTTTTTTTCTCCAGTCCTGCTGATGGGTTTCAGCCCAAAATGTTGACTGTACTTTTTTCCATAGATGTATGTGTTGCTCGATTTCCAGCATCTGCAGATTTTCTTGTTTGTGATTTTGGCAATCCCTGTTTACTTAAGGAGCTCAAATTTTTCACATTTCCTTTTAAGGGTAATAATCATTTTTGTGTCCTTGAACTTCCAAGAACTTGATTGTTTTTTGCATATCAAGTTACCATATCTAAAACGTTACTTAGTCTGTATTGAACCTTGCACCACTGTCACACTTAACTGTTTTAACTTTGCAATTCAGTGTTTTTGAATAGGACCCAAGAAAAACTGTAGACATAAGCAACTATGCTAGTTTAAGAGTGAAGTTCATTCATCTCAAACTGCACCTCATTTCAATATACACTATTTTATTAAAATACTGCAGATGAGCTTTACCATGATGCAAGTCCAGTGTTAACAAAGCAAGTATTCTTTCCTCTATCCTGAAGCAATACGTTTTTTGCTCAGATTCTCTTCCAGAGGTGTTTGAATTGAATTGAATTGACTTTATTACTTAGATCTTTCACATACATGAGGAGCAAAACCTTTACATTATGGCTCTGTCTAAATATGCAATGTTCAATTTATAGTAATTTGTAATACATAGTATTATCAAAGGATAGTCAATATAACATAGAAATACAGTTGTGTCAGCATGAATTAATCAGTCTGATGGCCTGGTGGAAGAAGCTGTTCTGAAGCCTGTTGGTCCTGGCTTTTATGCTGTGGTACAGTTTCCTGGATGGTAGCAGCTGGAACAGTTTGTGGTTGGGGTGACTCAGGTCCCCAATGATCCTTCAGGCCCTTTTTACACACCTGTCTTTGTATATGTCCTAAATAGTGGGAAGTTCACATCTACAGATGTGCTGGGCTGTCCGCAACACCTCATTCCCATAGCCATGCTGGCCTCACTCTATCCAAGATACTCTCTGTCCTATTCACTCCCACCCCACCAATAAAACATAGGAGCAGAATTAAGCAATTCAGCCCATCAAGTCTGCCCCACCATTCAATCACTTGTCCTGTTTTCTCCCTGTAACCTATGACACCCTTACTAATCAAGAACCTATCCACCTCCATTTTAAACATATCCAATGATTTGGCCTCCACAGCTGTCTGTGGCAATGAATTCAATAGATTCACCAGCATCTGGCGAAAGGAATCCCTCCTCATCTCTGTTTTAAAAGGATGCCCTGTTATTCTGAGGCTGTGATTTCTAGTTCTAGACTCCCACTACTGGAAACATCCTCTCCATATCCACTCTATTTAGTAATATTCAATAGGTTTCAATGAGAATCCCTCTGATTTTTCTAAGCTCCAGTAAGTACTGGGGTAGAGTCATCAAACACTCCTCATACATTAACCCTTTCATTACTGGGATCATTCTTGTGAATGTCCTCTGGACCCTTGCAACCACATCCTTTCTTAGATATGAGAAACCTGCTCACCATACCCCAAATATCACCCGACCAAGAGACCATTATGATCTCGTCTGGGGAAGGTTTGACCTGTACAAAGAGGACGGGGCACCACAGCAGTGTAGCAGTCAGAGTGACACTATTGCTGCTCGGGGCATCAGAGCTGGGAGTTCAATTCTGGTGTCCTCTGAAAGAGGGTTGTATATTCTTCTCATGAGTGCGTGGATTTCTTCCAGGTGCGCTGGTTTTCTAACACAGTCCAAAGACTTACTGTTTAGTAGGTTTATTGGTCATTGTAAATTGTCCTGTGGCTAGACTATGGTTAAACAGGTGGATTTCTAGGCATGATGGTTTGTTGGGCCAGAAGGGCCAGTTCCATACAGTATTTCTGAATAAACAATACATAATACACCTGAACTCAAGAGGCACCAATATCCTTGCTGAAGCTGTTGGGGAGAGCTTCAATTCATTTGGCAACGGGGTGGGAAACTGAATGATAGGGCTGAGGATGGAGCAGTTGGTATACAAGTAGACACTGTGTGTAGTGAGACTGTGAGGAAGGACAGGCAGATGATAGGATGTTGAAGAGTAACATAAGAGGAAAAATTGAAAAGTGTGATAAAAAACTAGGGTGGGGATGTTATATTTGAATGCATGCAGTATGCAGAATAAGGTAGATGATCTTATAGCTCAGTTAGAGATTGGCAGGCATGACAATGTGGGCATTACTGTGCTGTGGCTGAAAAAAGACCCTGATGGAAAGGAGGGAGGTGGGGGGAGGGGTGGATGGGGGCTGCACACTGAAAAAAAATTACATACTGTACATAATACACACACACACACACACACACACACACACACACACACACACACACACACACACACACACACACACAGAGGATCTGGTTAAAAGGAACACATACGGACCAATATATTTTGGCCCAATTAAGTAGCAGTACTATAAAACTGTGCATTCGTTCCTAATAGCTATTGACACAAGAATCATCCACTGTAGGCAATGCACAAAATCAGCACAGATACATAGTGCAGATAATGGACTGCCTTCATACAATGAAGGCTGTTGCATCCTCCAAACCTTCATTTTCATTGTAACATTCAAGATTATTGTTGATATGTTAAAATTCTTCATAGTTCCTAACTACTTTTCACTCCTGGCCATTTCTGGTATCTCCAAGTCTAAATGCTTGAAAACATAGTGAGCAAAACAGTTTTATTTGTCTTACTGCTTGTTATTGCCAACCATCACTATTTTTTGAACACAAGTGCATGCAAATGACGCTATTTAAGAACCATTCATCTAACAGTGTAGCATCTAAAGGCCATACAGGCATGTGCAACTGATGAGAGTTAGAACCTGTTCAGCAAGTCTCCTTCCCCAATTTCCATAGTGTCCCAACTAAATGAACAAAATCTGGGCAATTCTTTCTATTAGTTTTTGGTCTTTAAAGGTCACCCCAAATAAGTGGCAACCCCAATTAACTGATAATATCTAATCAACCAATCATGTGGCAGCAACTCAATGCATAAGTAGGCGTGGTCAAGAGGTTCAGTTGTTGTTCAGATCGAACATTAGAGAATGGAGAAAAAAATCTAAGTGACTTTGACCATGGAATGATTGTCAATGCCAGACGTGGTGGTTTGACTAATTCAGAAACTACTGATCTCCTGGGATTTTCACACATAACAGCCTCTAGCGTTTACAGAGAATGGGGCAAGAAACTAAAAAAATCCAGTCAGTGATGGTTCTGTGGGTGAAAGCGCCTTGTTAATGAGAGACGTCAGAGAATGGCCAGATTGGTTTGAGCTGACAGGAAGGCAACAGTAACTCAAATATCCAGATGTTACAATGGTGGTGTGCAGAAGAGCATCTGTGAACACACAGAACATCAAACCTTGAAGTGTATGAGCTCCAGCAGCAGAAGACCTCTCCAAGTTCCACTACCATACCTAACAAAGTAGCCACTGAGTGTGTATATACCCAGAGACCATATTTTAGGTATATATATGATATTGTAATTTATAGCCTATTTAAGTCTTGCTCTGTACTACTACCACAAAAAGACAGATTTCATTATATACAGTATATCAGTGATAATAAACCTGATTTTGAATGCCAAAAAATTAAGATTCACACCTAATGAAATCCATCAGCATGACCCCTCTACGCTGACTCATTATTCACAGAGCATTGATAACATTAAGCTGATTCAAGAGTTCAGCTCTTTCTGCACTGTTTTACTGAAAATCCCCAGGATAGGAATTACAGGGGTTAGATAGTGACCTAAACCTCCTCTACACTATTTTTTCAAATGCTCACACAAAAATATGGGTTACATTCAGAATAAAGCTCCCTTTATACTTCCCTAATAAACACTCCAACTTGGGCAGAGACAAATCAGTGCACATTGTGTCTACTGGACAGACTGAGCCGTAATAGAATGCTGAACACTGCCGCAGCTGGAGTACTTTCTTCATTTACTTTAAGACACCCTAACTAGAAAAAAGAAGTTTCCTCTCCCTTTCTGTTCTTCAAAAGATCTTCAACCTGAAATATTAACATAAATGCTGCCTGTCCTGCTGAATGTTTCCAGCATTTTCTGTTTTAATTTCAGAATTCCAGCATCCACATTATACTTTGATTGTTGCATATGTTGTTTTCAAAGAATGTTGGTGTGGACACATTTTCCTGCAGGAGCCACTCAACAGCAAGGTTTAGTCGGAATTCTGGGCCTAGTCAGAATTCATGCCATCTCTGTTGACCAAGACTGGTGAGCTTCAGTCAATTTGAAATGGCTACTGGGGTATCAGCTGCTAGTTAGCTTTTAAATATATATTATTGAAAAAAAAAGTACAGTTAAATTCCCTACATTTCTAATGACTCAAACCTATTACACACACCTCCAGTGAAGCTGGCTTCTGTATCTCCTTTGTTCAAATGTCGTGTTATATGACTGATCATGTCTGTTCTTCGTGCAATAGTAGCGGAACAGACAATACAATGGTAGTGTGCTCCAATCCGCACTGGAACCTGGAAAGAGAATTATACACTTAATCAGAAGACCTGTCATTGAGAGCTGCGTCACCACCGTTTGACATGACTTTCCCACTATATCAGTTTTTCATGATGATTATCTGATCTTGGATATTTATACCAATGGTAAAAGGCCAAGTGAGAGATTCTACCTGTAGAGCTTATTCCTGAGAATAAGTATAGGATTGGTGCAGGAGCACCGAAAATTATATGTTTCATTATTCTACTAGATGATCATTAAAGAGATGTTCAAAACATTATGTAGCGCCCTGGGAAAGGTTTCATTGCTAATGTAATGGTTTCACTGTAGCAGCAGTGTTTGAGTTATGATTAGAGATTACGGGGGATTTGGAATGTGCACCATCCAACGAGGGAATCGTTGTTTATGTCTTGTGTGTCTGAGAGGGGGTATTCGCGGTCTTTTGTCAGCTAGAGAAGAAGAGAGAGGATGCAAAAGGAAAGAGCTGGTAGATCGCAGGACAGAGTGGACTTGCAGTGAGGGTCTGGGAGTCAATGACACTTGGAGGAAATCGATAGGGAATGAATGGATGAAAAACCATGAGCTACAATGTGCACATTAGACTCTCTTATTAAAATGGGCCCCTTTTCTTTTTGTTTTCTTTACTAACCCTATAGTCAAATTAAGAATCAGAAGACCACCGGATAGGCTGGCCTATGTAGCACCGGGGCAACAGAAGTGTGGCACCTATTGCCTTGGGGAGCTCTGTCACTGCCTTTGACACTTGGGTTGGACTTTGTGCTTTGCAGGAAGGGTTGGCAAATTAACTCAGAGTCATGAGGGTGTGACTAAATTTGGCAGGGGGAAAGAGTGTAATGCCCTGGGTAAGGTTTCGCTGTAATGTAATGGTTTCACTGTAGCAACAGTGTTTGAGTTATGATTAGAGATAATGGGGGCTTTGGAATGTGCACCATCCAATGAGAGGAATGTTGTTTCTTTCTTGCGTGCCTGAGAAGAGGTATTCACGGTCTTTGTTAGCAAGAGATGAAGAGAGAAGATGCGAAAGGAGAGATTTGGTAGATCGCAGGACGGAGTGGACTTGAAGTGAGGGTCCGGGAGTCGATGACACTCGGAGGAAATCAATAGGGAATGAATGGATGGAAAACCATGAGCTCCAATGTGCACATTAGACTGTTTCATTAAAATAGGCCTTTTTCTTTTAGTTTTCTTTACTAACCCTATAGTCAAATTAAAAATTAGAAAGCTCAATTGCGTATGGTGCACTGTCTGATATTGTGTGCTACTGATTTGTAACGGGGAAAACATCACAGAGCATCCAGACAAATGAGATTGCACAAGTTTGGTGGGGCCAGAAACTGTCTTCCTCTAGACTAACGCTGCCGTCCGAACCTGAGGGTCACTATTATATCAGGAGATCCGAACACAAAGCATCACATTTTCCAGGAATATCAAACAATGCAGAAAAATGGGAAAGTAAAGGGTGAAGTAATATTGATGATTCATTTTTATCTAGGATTTCTATTTTTAAGGTAATAATGAGTAGTCAAGAACATTAGAGGGCATCAGGATATATTGCATCATCAAACTTCATATTCCTGTTACCTGTTCTCCATTGAGGTTGGTTTTCATTCTTCGACAGGCTAAATGACAGATACACATTCTATAACCTGTTGGAAAGTGAATTCAGCAAGATTAGTAAGAAGAAAGTGTACAATGAACAGGTGGCAAAATATTGGCCATATTCAAATTAAGTTAACGACTTTCTTGACAATTATGAAACACATTCCTTTAATTTTTTTAACAAAGCAAATTGATTTTGAGGGGAGGTGGTTGATGGAGATGAGAGGGGTTGTGGAAGTGTGAGGATACTGCTTTATAACTACACTTTCACTAGATGCTTTAAATCTTACAATGATCAATTGAAAAGATCCACCTATTTATATACTAGGATTTGACATGTGAAGAATGGATCCACAACTGACTTGAGCCATGTCAAGTTTTCAGAAAAATTTATTCGTCTCAATGCAATACACAATCTACACAAATCCTGTCTACTTAATGCAAAATTAGAAATTTAATGCATACAAAAGATCGCACGCATTAATTTATTCCCACTGAAACATTCTAAAATCTCTGCGATGCAAGAGGGATCAACTTATTTATTATGAGAAGCAAGTTACAAAGTATGCAGGTAGCAAAACTGAATAGGTGACCACTGTCTGATACTAAATAGTCAGCAGTAAGTACTAGGTGTCTTGGATGGATTCCTTCTGGTTAAGAAAAGAAAGATTTACTGCAGCATTGAGACTCAAATTGGTTAAAATCATGCAGGGTCTGACTATACAAAATATGTTTTCATAACATCCATATTTACTTTTTCATGCCTGCTCATTAAACAGCTTAACTTTGATGAGCTTAAAGATTAAAAAAAAACAAATACAAAATCATTATCCTAAAAAAATTTATATTGTGCTTTCTCTGTCTGTTTAGAGATGCAGACAATATTGCAATATCGAAATTGTGTTGAAGAATTAACAGCAAAAAGAATCCAAAGGGAGTGGATAGCATTTGAGAAATGGGGAAACCTGCATAGAAGCATAAAACCATTCCAATGCTTCAGCAAATCGAACAAATGAATCAGCTTTGTAAGGGTCATTACATACAGAAAATCACCAGAATCAGATTTAACATTACCAATATATGTTGTGAAATTTGTTGTTACGCAGCAATAGAATATAGCAATATATAATAAAAACAGTAAATTACAGTAAACATATATTAAAATTTTAAATTAAGTAGTGCAAAAAGAGAAAATAAGTAGAGGTAGTGTTCATGGATTCAATGTCCATTCAGAAATCTGATGGCAGAGGGGAAGAAGCTGTTCCTGAAATGTTGAGGAGTCTTCAGGCTCCTGTACCTCCTCCTTGATGGTAGCAATGAGAAGAGGGCATGTCTTGGGTGACAGAGGTCCTTAGTAATGGATGTTACCTTTTTGAGGTATTGTTCTTTGAAGATGTCCTGGATATTGGGAAGGTTAATGCCCATTATGGAGCTGGCTGAGCACAACTTTCTGCAGCTTATTTTGAATTGCACCCCCCTCCCCATACCAAATGGTGTTGCAGCCAGTTAGAAGGCTCTCCCTGGTACATCTATAGAAATTTGCCAGTGCCTTTGGTGACATACCAAATCCCCTCAAACTCCCAATGAAATACAGCCACTGTTGTGCCTTCTTTGTAAATGCATTGATACGCTTGGCCCAGGATAGATCCTCAGAGATGCTGACACGCAGGAACTTGAAATTGCTCACACTTTCCACTACTGATCCCTCAATGAGGACTGGTTTATGTGCCCTCATCTAACACTTTCTGAAGACTACAATCAACTCTCTGGTCTTACTGATGCTGAATGCTAGGTTGTTTCTGCGACACCACTCAAAAGGTTGACCTATCTTGCTCCTGTATGCCTTCTTGACACCAACTGAATTTCTGCCACGAGTTGTATTGTCAGCAAATTTATAGATGGCATTTGAGCTATGCCTACCCATGCAGTCATGGATGTAGAGAGAGTAGAACAGTGGGCTACACACGTATCTTTGACATGCACCAATGTTGATTATTAGCAAGGTAGAGATGTTATTTCTGATCTGCACAGACTGTGGTCTTCTGGTGAGGAAGTTGAGGATCCAGTTTCAGAGGGAGGTACAGAGGCCCAGGTTTTGGAGCTTTTTGATGAGAGCTGCAGGAATGATGGTGTTAAACGCTGAGCTGCAGCCTATGAACAGCAGCCTGATATAAGTATTAGTATTGCTTATGCAAGAAATACAAAAGCAAAAAATGTGCAGCTACTGAATGTGATAGAGAGAGAAAAAAATCAAGCGATAAGGCATGTTATCTAACCTGTTGAATAATTTCCACAATTTTCTGCTTTTATTTCAATTGCTTTTAAATCTACGATTAAGTTTTTGGTAATTATGGTAAATGCTATTATTTTGTCACTGGAAGTTAGGTTCTCATGGTGAAAAACATCATGCACGACTTTTATCATGAGGATGAGCTCACAGAAATTGAAGCTAACCCTAAAAAGCAGCACATTAGAAACAACTTCAGTAAACAGAACCTGCATTTATGCAAACTGAACATTGAACAGAGTTTAAACCGAGCTCCATCAAACTTTCAGTTAACCTGAACCATAAGTGAATTTTGAAATCGGTTATATTAAGTTTTTTAAAGATATTAACTTAAAAATTACTCATTTCAAATTGTTCAGCCTTTTCAAATTATATGCATTGCCCATTAAGTCACTTATTTAACTTTATCAAATAAAGCTAGATCATAAAAATAAGATCAATCAGCTGTGATTCAATTTTTAAAATAATCTAAGCTACCAAGATGTAACTAATATTGAAACACAGATAAATGGAGTAAATAACAGATTCAGAAATTAAGCATATTTTAATAGTTCAAAAAATATCTGCAAGTGTTCCTAAAATATGTACATCAATGTTAAAATAAGCAGAAAGAACAATGTTGGGTATATCATTATTATTATTGAAAATTCCATTAAGACATTTTTTATAAAAAGATTAGGGAGACCGCTGTTGGCATAATTAAATAATTAAAATAATTTAAGTAATTAACTGCTTGCCCATTCAAACTAATGGATGATACATTTGCCTTGACTCATGGATATAGGGATAGAAAGTGTTACCTTCAAATTCTATCGAAACTTTCCAGTGCAGATGTTGCAAATGCCTTCGTAGCTTGTGACTATAGTTGGGTTTAAACTTTTCTTCTGGACACAAAGGACAGGTCTTCTTGCCAGCTGATAAAACATGTTGTCAACTCTTACTATTCAACAATATACAACAGTTTGATGGGTTGAAGAGTTTGATGTTGTGGTGTTTAATCAAGATTGGCAATTAGCTTAGAGACGTTTCATCACCAGTTAAGGTGACCTCCTCAGTTCACAGTTGTTGGTGTTTCTCTGTGAGTATTTGTGTTTATACTGGCCCCCATTCGCTTGCCTTGGTCCTGATATTGAGATAGACGCCATCTATGAACCCCTAAGGGCCAAAGAAACACAAGCCAATAGAACTGAAAGGTCAACTGAAGGGGTAGCCACTCAGGAGACAAACAGCAACTGAGGATATGACTTCAACTGGTGATAAAATGTCTCCAAGTTCATTGGTAAGCTCGGCAACATCAAAACCCTCAACCCAAGCTACCAATATTCACCACCATCCTAAGTATATAACAGTAAAAGTGGGAAATAGAGACTGCATGAATGAAATTTGATGTTAGTGCCAAATTTCCAATTGTTTTCAATCAGTACAAATCACAACAGCAGTTCCTGAAAAATAATAAACATTTGGACTCTAACGTTAAAGTGTGCATTAATCATAACCTTTTTACTACTGCTGATTTGAGTGTTCAAACACTGAAATATTCTTGCCTTGCAATACTGGATACAGGAAAGTTCTCATTGCAACCCTTAAGATGTACAAGTTATGAATTTTGTGATTGTGTTTCTTACTGGTTAATTCCAATTTTTTCTCACATATGCAAATACACTTTGATTATTTTCAACTTTTGTTGACAATGGCATTTAATGCCTTTTAGAGGTAGTAGTAAGCAGCCCACTTAAACAGAAAAAAATTCCTGTGACAATGGTGCTCACAGTATGCTTTTGAGCAGAATGTTCTGGAAATTTAGTCCAATAATAATAATGGAATGTGTACCGTAGATGTCGGATTATAAGCCGCTACTTTTTTCCCACATTTTGAACAGCTTTGAACACTGCGGCCTTTACTACGGTGCGGCTAATGCATGATTTTTTTTCATGCCGCCAAAAACATTTTGCCTCGTAACAGTAGACCAATAAAATTGATGAGTAGTTCACAGAGGTCCAATGAAATTGTACGATAAATCAAGCGCACTTTCACAATTAAATTATTGTAAATCAGTCATTTGTACTCACCCTGATCAACATGGAAAATACTCGAAGAAAAGCATTGTGCTGCCTTTATGGCAGTTATTTAGTTTATAATATTTTCGCTTAGTAATTCATTTGTTAGTATTTTCTAGTTAAAGTTAGAAGTGTTTTAAGTACCCGGTATATTTGTTTTCTGTACTACATCCCGGGATGCTATGACGTCACATCCGGTTTCGCCGCGTCTTGTGGGAAATACCGGTTTGCGATAAACGGGAAGGTGGGGGGCGAGCGGCATTAGACCCGAGCGAACGCTGCTTTTAAGTTAAAGGCGATCAATAACTTTTCCTGGTAGGCTGCAGTATATATATTTTTTACCAGTCGTTAGGAGATATTGGAATGTTGTTCAGTAAAAAAGTATACGCAACGTAATTTGTGTGTTACCGATACGTATGTATATTTAAAAGTAGCCGCGTTACAGGCACGGTTCGAAAAAAAGCATTTGCAATATGTATTTGTTTATGTTACCATATGGATTTAATTAAAAGTTAAAAAATCCTCACGTGTAATATCTTTCTGTGTAAATGTCTCATATTACAACGTGGGACACCTGCGGCCGAAAATCCGGTGTGGCCTAAAATCCGGTGCGGCTTGTACAAGTACAAAATTGATTTTCTTTCTAAAATTAGAGCCAGCGGCTTTTAATCAGGTGCGCTCTGTAGTGCGAAATCTACGGTATTTCTACAGTAAGTCAGGATGATGTGTGACTTAGGAGGAGAAATTTCCTTGTGTGGCATTCCCATGCACCTTGGCCATTGTGTCCATGGTCTAAAAGACGCAATCAGAATTCACCAAAGCTCACAAACTGTTTCCTTTCAGTTAGTCCTGACGAAGGGTCTCGGGCCGAAATGTCGACAGTGCTTCTCCTTATAGATGCTGCCTGGCCTGCTGTGTTCCACCAGCATTTTGTGTGTGTTTTCACAAACTTTACGGCCCTTTTCTCTTAAAAGTTCGTGTAAATTGATAGGTAAGAACACAGTCACCTCCAAATCCCTTTCTAAATACCACTTAAACACATTTCTATTTTCGTTTCATCATGAGTAGATCAAAATCTTAGGAATTTCCCTGTTTTGGGTGTATCCACACCAGACAGATTTCAATTATTTCAAAAGGAACCATTACTGCTAACATTCAGGAATCTAATTTAAACAAACCTTCATGCTAAGGCAGACAACAAAGCACAGATACTGCCCTTCACTTTCCCCTTTTTAGTTTAGATACCGACCTACAATGGAGACACAGATAAATGCAGCAGCACCAACTAGAGAACAAACATAAATAACTTTTAAGAAAGTAGGCAACTTTAAGAACTTTTGATAACCCATTGGAGGACACACGGGTGGCACAGTAGCATAGAGCTTTTCGTAACGCTGTACAGTGCCAGTGACCGGGGTTCAATTTCCGCTGCTGGATGCAAGAAATTTGTACATTCGCCTCGTCACCATGGATGCTCCAGCATTCCCCCCCACCCCCCACCAAATCCCAGAAGACGTATGTGCTAGTAGGGGTCAGTAACCCTTACTAACCCTTATGTCAGCCCTGGAAACATGGTGAAACTTGCGGGTGGCCCCCATCACATCCTCAGGCTGTGTTGGTCACTGACACAAATGATGCACTTCAATGTATGTGACAAATAAAGCTGATCTTTAAAAATCTGATCGATAAGGTTTCTAAAGTACAATGCTAAAGACAACACATTATCATAATGGTAAAGGATGTGCTGGATTAAAACTTGTTTAAACTTTTGTTAAGCACACTAATTACGAAAATAAATTGAATAGCAGCCTCACAAATTAAATTTACCAATGTGAATTTCAACTGCATTGCAATAAATAAAGAAAATGCATATCCTCTGCAGTTTTTGAAACACAACCTCACACTCACCGCCTTCAATATCTATAAGATTCTTTAAGTCTGCCAGAGACTGTTGGATGGAGATGTGTCTTTCTGGGGAGGAAAAAAAAAAGGTATTTTAGTACTCTGAAAATACTATTGAAGTAAAACAGTTTCTTCCAGATAACGTTATATTAATATGTTACTTGGTAAATTAGTCAATATATATAATGCAGTGTTTAACTAATATGCAGTAGGGCCTAGGTCTGAGAGCAAGGAATGAGTTAATGTTTGGCTGATTTAAGTGCCAGTACAGATTGAAAAGATCAGTGCCTCGGGGCCAGAGGAGAGGGATCGCCAGGGTTTAGCTCGCTGCAACAGTGAGATTTACTCGCCTCTGTGTTGAACTGAGGCTGTGGCCTGCAACTGATGGGCTCCTGGACCACCTGCAATGATGACTGGCTTTTGTGCTGTGTACTCACTTTCATGAACTTTAGTTCCAAGTGTTAGTTGTTTGCATGTATTGTTCCTATTTTTTTGCACTCTGCGTGTGATTGTCTTCTTTTTAAAAAATGGATTCTATTGAGTTTCTCTGTTTTGTGGCTGCCTGAAAGGAGTTGAATCCCAAGGCTGTGCATAGTGTACGTACTTTGATGATAGATGTACTTTGAAATTTGACGTGTGTAAGCCCGTTTTATAACTGAGAAACAAATCTTACTCTTTTATTGTCAATTGTGATCAGTAAAGGAGGCAGAGAAAGAAAAGGCAAAAGTAATGAGAAAGGAGCTGTCTTAAGGAGGGGTGGAGAGTGTGGAAAGAAGGTGGTGTAGGAAATGACCAGGGAAGGTACGGATTAGGCCAGGATGGTTTCATTTTCATTATTTATTGAGACACAGCATGGAATAGGCCCTTTAGGGCCTTCAAGCCACACCAACCAGCAACCCTCGATTTAAACCTAGCCTGGTCATGGGACCATTTACAATGACTAATTAACCTACTAACCAGTACATCATGGACTGTGGAAGTTAACTGGAGCACCCGGAGAAAACCAACACGTTCCACAGGGTGGATGTACAGACTCCTTACAGAAGATGTCAGAATTGAACTCGGAACTCCACCAGCCCGAACTGTAATAGGATCGTGATAACTGCTACGCTACCATGGCACCTCCATTTTAACAGAAGTGACTGAGCTATTTTTAAAGAGATGCTTTGTTTTCTTCCCTCTAGCCATACCTGCTGCTCCAGTTGTTGTGGTTGGATCCATTGGTTCAGACAAGTTTTCATGCGCATCAGCGGTGGTTGCAGTACTGAAGTTTGGTTCAGATGATTCCATATCAGAGTGCAAATTAGCTGCAACACTTCCATCATCCTGAACTGAGTCATTCCCAAAACTGAAAGCTGAAATATTTGAAAAGCAAACTGAACTTTTTCAAGAAAAAAAAATCACTGATGATTAAGTAGTTAACAGTTAACTAGTGATATGATGATTAGCTATGTGAAACAAAATGTCTTCAAACTAGTACATTTTGTGAAATGCTTCATCCCCTACTCTTAAATCAAATTTCAAACTAATCCAAACATTATAACTACAGCAGGTTCAAACCCTACAGGTCCAGTTATTTCCTGCAGGTTTTCCAAACTCCAAATTCCCTCTCTAGACACACCCAAAATAATAATTCAGGGTTTTGTTTTTAAGTCACAAACATACTGATGTGTTGTAATTGCTAAATCTGAAATTTTCATTCACACTAACTAACGTGCCCAACAGCTCTGCACCTTCGATCTTGGAAACACAGATTCTTTCCCGCTCCTTCCCCCAAATAATTCATCACTCAGGCTCTGGTGATCCAAGTGCTCTCAAGCTCCTTCTCAACAACTTCATAGAAAAAAAAACATCTGTTATTCTTGGAAATCTTAATACCAATTCTCTTCCATCCTTATTCACTTCCATTTTCCTCTCCTTTCCTTTCAGGATCAGGCTCAAGACCATTTATTCTTCAAAATCATCAGAATAATTTATCTACATTTAACTTTAGTGAGCCACTGGATTATATTTCTTGTGATCCTCGTCTTGCTGAATTCTGATTATCAGATAATTCAAAATTGTATACTCCTGAAAGAAATTGCATTCTTAAATAGGCTGAAAATTTTATACTTAAATACATTATAAAATTGATCAATTAAAGTATTTTTGAAATATTAATACTGAAACACAAATCTTAAAATATATTATCTTCTGTTGGGTTCCAAACATTCTACAATAGTTATCTTTAACTGAAATATTGATCTGGGGCAACAGTCATGGAAAAGCTACTGTGTTATGGTCCTAAAAGTTACATACAACATGGTGTCCTCCTTACTTCTCTCCTCCCACTCATCCTTCACCCAAACCTGTTTGTACAATGATTTCTTCTTCCACCCATTCAGTTTAATGTCCTTCTGTCTGTGTTATCTATTCTGTTTTTAGTCGTTCCAACCAGCTACAATTCTCAACAAATCACTTCATGGTAATGCAGCTTCAAATATTGCCCTCAATTTCAGTTAACACAATTGTCTAAGATGTTAAAAACTGGCAAATAAATCCAGCAGGAAAAATGTTCACTTGTCATTAACTTGTAAAATGTTTGTATTTATGCTAAATCAATTCACCATGATCGTGCATAACAAAAGCAGCAAGTAGTAAAAAAAATCCACAGAAAATTCTTCACGGTTTTTACTGTATTATAATTTAACCCATTTTGTCGATTAAAACACATAATAGTATCAATGTAATTTAGTTTAAATTTGTATATTTTTAGTTGTATTCCACATTTCTGACTTCTAGTGGGATTTAAGCATCTTCATCCATCCATATGTCTGGCACTCAAACTAATTCCATCACAACACAGACACTGCGGACATTGTGAAAGAAAAATTGCGAGCTACCGTTCCCATAAAAAAAGTTGAGACCCAGATATAAAATCAAACAAAATATACGGAAGCTTAGAAGTATTTTCAAGTCTCCATGACAACTAAGAGCAAATAGATTTACGGCAATAAAACAAATATAATGATAAAAAGTAAGCAATCCACCAAAAGAAAGCAAATGTCCTGTATAGGATTTTAACGTCATCTGAAGATGTTGTGAAGCACAAGGAGAAAAAATACAGGACTTGGGAGGTGGGAATAAAATCAAATGTTCGTAAATAGGAGACTTCACATCAGTCGCTCCTGATGCGCCCTGCTCTATGTTGTTTGAGAAACTTTTAACACAATTGATCGCGCGCGTCCTACAATTGCAACCTCGTCAAAATTCACCCCAAAGTATTTCATATGTAGTGAAACGAGAAGTCAGTAACAAGAACAGATTATTTGTTTTAAAACATAAGTTAAATTATTAAATATCTGATTGTCCTATAAAAGGTATTAAATATTTTAATTGTGGAAACATAATCATAAGGAACATTTGCTGATTCCCACATGTCCACTGATTCACACCCTGTTTGAATTCTGGTGCGTATCTCCCGGAGAGCCTGTCTGTCAGCTCCGTTACCAGGATCAGGCCCTAAGACGGAGCTCTGCGGTCAGGCCCTCAAACTAACTCCATCACAACAATGTACAGATGCAAACGTGGTAAAAGAAAAATTGTGGTCTACTATTCTCTTCTAAAGAAGTTGAGGCCCAGATATAAAATTAAACAAACAAGTTTTCGATTCTCTTACTTAAATTTCTATTTGAGGCAGTGTCCTCCTGGTGCAGCTCCTCCGCTCGCTGCTCCGCCATGTTACCAACGGTGACGTTCGATAAATAAGAGGGAGGTGATGCGAAGTGTCAGCCCCGCGCATGCTGCGAAGAGCATGTTGGGAATTGTAGTCCTTTCCGTTTCCATGGTGGGAGAACCTCTGGAGGGATTCTTGTTCCCGTAATGCTTTATCTAACTGAAACCTTTGATTTTCTGAGGAGAAGGCAGCTTTATTTTAAACGTTAATACTTCGTATAGTCAAATTCGAGAAGTTGAAGTGGGCGTCTCGTTAGATACATCTGTGGTAAGTATAAATGGAGGCGGTAATTTCTGAAGCGGAACAACTCTGGTTTTGGTTGTGGGCCTGCGATGCTGGATCACACCTGATGCCGTGCCGTACCTACTGAATCTGCCGGAATCTCCACAACGTTTGACGGAATGACAGAAAATCCCGAAATGCCCAGCTAGTCAGACATTTGGGTATGGATACAAATTAAGCATTCATCAACATTTTATACGCCGCCTAAATCAACCTCTTGAATATTTCCATCTTTTTGAACTAATTCTAAAATAGAGAAATAAATCCGAGAAACAGTCAGAGGAGATGATCAACTAAATCTGCTGGAGACGCCATATCCTCAATGATGAAAATGGTCTGATGTTTACTGTATTTTCGAACTTCCTATTTCATAATTCAGTCAGTTAGACAATTTTTATTTAGAGATACAGCCCGTGCCGTCCAATTACACTCGTGACCAACTAACCCATAAGTCTTTGTGGAGCACCCAGAGGAACTTCATGCGGTCACAGTGAGAACATACAAACTCCTTCCAGACAGTGGCGGAATTGAATCTGGATCGCTGTAGTACTGTTAACGCCAACCACCACGTTATAATGTTGAGCAGTCCCTGTGAGGTGTGTGTGGGAGATGGAACTTGGTGGGAGAAGGGAAAGAAACTGGGTATCGAGGAGCTGGGAATGGGGCTAGCTTGGGGGAGGGGGTGGAGAAGGGTGCGGGACCAACTGGAATATATGATCTGGGTGGACCAGAAAAAAAGATAAAGGAATAGCTGAGTTGCAGTTAGTTACCTTAATTTAGAGAATTCTGTGTTCATTTAGTGAACTGACTCCTTCTAGTTATCTATTGAGATACGGTGTGGTTATGCTGAAACTGGAGAGGGTTCAAAGGAGGTTCAGGAAAATGATTCCAGGATTGAATGACTTGTCACATGAAGAGTGTTGGATGGCTCTGGGCCTGTATTCACTGGAATTCAGAAAAATTAGGGGTAACCTCATTGAAACCTATCGAATGGTGAAAGGCCTTGGTAGAGTGGATGTGGAGAGAATGTTTCCTATAAAGGGAGAGTCTGACCAGAGGACACAGCCTCAGAATAGAGGGGTGTCCTTTTAGAACAGGGATGAGGAGGAATTTCTTTAGCCAGAGTAATGAATATGTGGAATTCTTTGCCACAGGCAGCTGTGGAGGCCAATTTTTTATGTATATTTAAGGCAGAGATTGATAGATTCTTGATTAGTCAGGGCATGAAGGGATATGGGGAGAGAGCAGGAGATTGGGGCTGAGAGGAAAAATGGATCAGCCAGGATGAAATGATGGAGCAGACTCAATGGGCCAAATGGCCCAACTCTACTCCAGCATCTTATGGAATAGGCCCTCTCAGCCCTTTGAGCCATTCCACAATCACCATTTTTTTTTCATTCTAGCCTAATCATGGGACTATTTGCAATTACCAATTTGGACCATGGGGTGAAACCAGAGCACCTGGAGGAAACCTACAGGCAGCAGTGGGAATTGTACCTGGCTTGTATGCACTGTAACGCATTGTGCTGAACACTCATTTCCTTTGCTTCTTGTCACTGTAGGGGTTTTCAACGACTTAGACAACGAGCCAGGCCTCTTAATCCATTAGTTTAGCCTTAAATTTGAAAACCATCTTCAAGGATCATGTGAAGGCTGCTGTCAACTTTGCATTAGTAGATAACATAAATTCCCACAAATCTGCATTCAAATTCTTCAATAACAACTGGAATATATAACCAACCCTAAAAACAATTTAGTCCAACTGTAAATGGCAAACGTACTAGATGACAAAAAAATACTCAACCACAACCTAATAACTAATTCCAGTGAAGAAAACCCAACTTCCAAAGAAATTCTGGAGCCATAAAGAGGCTGAGCATGGGATGTGCTCCACATGGGGAACATGGCTATAGTTAGACATTATTAAACTCCTGCACTGACAGATCCGCTCCTGGTGACATCACCACCATTCACACTACCTTGAGACTGGTTGCATCATCACCTGGTATGCAGGCTCTGATTTGCAGGATTAAAAGAGGCTTTTGAGGGATGTAGTCTCAGCCCAGCTCCACCACGTGCACAGCCTTCCCCACTATTGAGAATATCTTCCAAAGGCAGTGCTTTAAGAAGGTAGCATCCATCATTGACCCTCACCATCTTGGGGTATGCCTTTTTCCATTACTACCACCATCAGGAAGGAGGTACAGAAGCCTGAAGATCCACTTACTGAAGATAGTGGATATGTGAGGCAATCAGTATAATATACATTGATCAGGTCCAGCTGATAATTTAAAGAAAAATTGTTCTGCATCAATATTTGTTAAAAAGGGGTCATGGGTTTCAGAGAGATCTTAGGCTGACTAGGGAAGAGTTGAGAAGGCAGTTTAAGGACTGAAAGCAAATTGTACAATGCGTTTCATTTCTTGCCCACTAACCCACTCTTGCATTTGGTTTAGTTTAATTTGCAAAAAATTCTGATGAAAGAACTATATAATCATAGAAATTTTCTTATAATCTTGTATATTCTCTTACCTTTTTGTACTTGAAATGACATGGGAGGAGGCCGTTTTCCATAGGTGCCTATGGCAGCTACCAGGGAAAAATCTAGTAAACTCATTTTCTCCTGCTTATTGCTCTGTTCTTTTGCAATTAATTCTTCTTCACATATGCCCATAAGCTCTGTTTTGATTTATTTTTATTAACCTATACACAGGGGTAATTAACAGTTGTTATTTAATCTATCAGCACATCTTTGGGAAATGTGAGCATCTGCAGACGACTCCGTCTAATACATAAGATTGTAGAAAATGTAACTAAAGAACATTTGACCCTTTGAGCCTGTTCTACCATTCAATATGTTCATGGCTGATTATCCAAATTCAGTACCCTGTTCCTGCTCTTTACCTAATGATTTAGCTGTTGGTTTTATGTTTAACTCCCTGGACATAATTAATAATTTTGTCTCAACTACCTTCTCTGGTAGAGAATTCCACAAATACATTATTCTTACTGGGTTTAAGAAAAACTTGCTCTTTATTTCAATCCAGATTGTTATGGTTTGTAACTTGAAAATATTAAATTAATTCAAAAAAGGACACAGGAGTCTGAAAGGCAGGTCTATCTTTGTGTTACTTTTAGTGAGGCTCGCATGTATCACATGGTAGCATGATGTGTGCAATTAACATATTTTTACATATAACCCAAAATTAATTAAACAAGAATGCTCAGTCAACAACATGTTTACAAGATCATTCAAATATTATTGAAACATTAAGAACACAACACAGATAAATTTACACTTGGGTGGCAACCCCAGTTCTGGACTTCACCACCATCTGGAAATCTTGAACCATTCTGTCTCATCTCTTTCAATGAGGTTGTGAAATAGTACAGCACAGAAACAGGTCTTGCAGCCCAACTTGTCCATGCTGACAAGTCTCTAATGCCCGTCTCAGCTAGTCCCACATGCTCATTTTTGGCCTATATCCATCTAAGTCAGGTGTTCCCAACCTTTTTTCTGCCATGGACCCCTACCACTAACTGAGGGGTCTGTGGATCCCATGCTGGGAATACCTGCCCTAAACCTTTCTTACTTATGTACATGTTCAAGTATATTTTAAAAATTTTGTTACTGCCACATCCTCTTCTTCCAGCTTATTCCATATGTGCACCCCCTCTACATGGAAGAAGGTCCCTTTTAAACCTTTCCCATCTCATCTTAATTGCATGCTCTCTAATTTTTGATTCCCTTTCACTGGAAAAGTGATTATGTGTTCGCCTTATGAATACCTCTCATGATTTTATACACCTTTACAAGATCGCCCTTCATTCTCCTATGTTCCAGTGATTATAACGTCCTAACCTATCCAGCTTCTTCCTATAACTTGTGCTTGAGTCCTGGCAACATGAGCAGTCTCATTCTTCTGAACTGTACCAAATATAAGCCCATTAGTCCAATCTCTTTCCATGCATTGGTCTGGCTATCTCAGGATTTAATATAATGCACTCCTTTGCATTCCTTCCATTGCAAAACATCTTTCTTAAATGAGGAAATATTCAAATTCTCACAAAATAAAGGTTAGCCATGCACTACACCTGCATGTTTACTTTTAGTATATCATGTACAGTACATGTATACCCAGGTCTCATTGCATTTCTCCCTCTTCCAAGTTATCAAAGTTCAGACAACCTACCACTTTTACCACCAAAATGACCTTGCATTTATCCATCTAATGCTGGATATTCCATACATTTGCCCAGTCACTGAACTTGTTCACATCTTACTTAAATATTTCTGCAACCACTTCTCAACTAACATTTCCACTTAGGTTTGTGTCATCTGCAAAATTGGCTACATTAATTCCTTTGTTTAAATCATGAATGTATTTGTGAATATCTGGGATTCAAGCCCTGAATCCGTACTTAATTATTTCTACTGTTTTGTGTCTGTTATCCTTGTCAATAAATCAGCTCAATCCTATTGCTTTAATTGTACACACTAATATATTAAGTGGGACTTTGTCAAAAGCATTTCCCAATTCGAAATAAAACTGTAAGACATAGAAATAGAATTAGGCCATCTGGCCTATTGAGTCTCCTCTGAAATTCCATCATGGCTGATTTATCCCACTTAACCCATTCTCCTGCCTTCTCCCCATAAACTTTGACACCCTGACTAATCAAGATCCTATCACCTTGAATGGAGGTGTTGGAAATGAACCAGGTAAATTTGAGGGCATGGTGAAAGTTGGAGGCAAAGTGGAAGATGTGGATGAATTCAGCATGGGTGCAGGAAGCAGCACCAATGCAGTCATCGATGTAGTGTAGAAAAACCGGTGGATGGCCACCGGTGTAGGCTTGGAACATAGACTGTTCCACACAGCCAACAAACAGGCAGGTATAACTGGGACCCATGCGAGTGCCCATGGCTATACTTTTCACATAGCTGACAAACAAGCAGGCATAGCTGGGACCCTTGCCATGTAGCCGGCAAACAGGTTGGCGTAGCTGGTTCCCATGCCACGTAGCCGGCAAACAGGCAGGCACGTTTTATAATTTCACTTTTAAAGTCACTGATAATGCCACTCCCAATAATTTTTCCTTTGGCTCATAGAACATAGAATAGTACAGCTCAGTACAGGTCCTTCGGCCCACAATGTGGCCCACAACCCTGCCTCCCATATATCCCCCACCTTAAATTCCTCCATATACCTGTCTAGTAGTTTCTTAAACTTCACTAGTGTATGTACCTCCACCACAGATTCAGGCAGTGCATTCCATGCACCAACCACTCTCTGAGTAAAAAATCTTCCTCTAATATCCCCCTTGAACTTCCCACCCCTTACCTTAAAGCCATACCCTCTTGTATTGAGCAGTGGTGCCCTGGGGAAGAGGCGCTGGCTGTCCACTCTATCTATGCCTCTTAATATCTTGTATTCCTCTATCATGTCTCCTCTCATCCTCCTTCTCTCCAAAGAGTAAAGCCCTAGCTCCCTTAATCTCTGATCATAATGCATACTCTCTAAACCAGGCAGCATCCTGGTAAATCTCCTCTGCACCCTTTCAATTGCTTCCATATCCTTCCTATAGTGAGGCAACCAGAACTGGACACAGTACTCCCAAGTGTGGCCTAACCAGAGTTTTATAGAGTGGCTTCTCCCACTTCTTTCAACAAAAGGTATAGAGTGCTTCCTGCATTCATGCAGAACTTGTCGACTTCATCCACTTTGCCTCCAACTTCCACCCCCGCTCTCAAATTTACCTATCCATTTCTGACATCTTACTCTCCTTTTTCAATCTCTCTGTTTATGTCTGGAGACAGCTTATCTACTGATGTCTATTATAAACCCACAGACTCTCACAGCTACCTGGACTATACCTCGTCCCACCCTCTTAGTTGTAAAAATGCCACCCCCTTCTCTCAATTTCTCCATCTCCTCCACACCTGCTCTCAGGATGAGGCTTTTCATTCCAGAACGAAGCAGATGTCCTCCTTCAAAGAAAGGGGCTTCCCTTCCTCCACCATCAACACTGCCCTCAACTGCATCTCCTTCATTTCATGCATGTCTGCTCTCACTCCTTCCTCCTGCTACCCTACCAGGGATAGGGTTCCTCCCATCCTCACCTACCACCCCACCAGCCTCTGCATCCAGCACGTAATTCTCCGAAACTTCTGCCACTACTGAGCACTCTTGCCCTCCCCCCCCCCTTTCTGATTTACGCAGGATTCGCTCCGTATGCGACTTCCTTGTCCATTCATCCCTCCCCACAGATCTTCCTCCTGGTACTTGCCCCTGCAAGCAGAACAAGTGCTACACCTACTTCTACACTTCTGCCCTCATTCAGGGCCCCAAGCAGTGCTCCCAGCTGAGGCAACACTTCACCTGTGAGTCTTTTGGGGTCATATCCTATGTCTGGTGCTCCTTGTGTGGCTTCCTATATATCGATGAGACCCGACGTAGATTGGAAGACGGCTTTACTGAGCACCTACACTCCACCTACCAGAAAATGTTGGATGTCCCAGTGGCCACCCATTTTAATTCCACTTCCCATTCCCATTTGATGTGTCTATCCATGGCCTTCTCCACTGTCATGAGGCCACACTCAGATTGGAACAACACCTTGTATCCCGACTGGATAGCTGCCAACCTGATGGCGTGAATATCGATTTCTCAAACTTCCAGTAAGGCCTCCCCCCCCCGCCCCCACTCCTTCACCATTCACCATCCCCTTTTCCCTCTCTCACATTATCTCCTTACCTGCCCATCACCTCCCTCTGGTGCTCCTTCCACCCCCTCTTTTCTTTCTTCCACGGCCTTCTGTCCTCTCCTATCAGACTCCCCCCTTCTCCAGCCTTGTATCCCTTTCACCAATCAACTTCCCAGCTCTTTACTTCACCCCTCCCCTCCTGGTTTCACCTATCATGTTGTTTCTCGCTCTCCTCTTCCTCCCCACTTCCCCGCCCCCAGCCTTTTAATTCTTCTCCTCATCTTTTTTTCTCCAGTCCTGCTGAAGGGTCTCGGCTCGAAACATCAACTACCGGTACTCTTTTTCCATAGATGCTGCCTGGTCTGCTGAGTTCCTCCAGCATTTTGTGTGTGTTGCTGGGAGCAAAGGATGTTGGGATTGGTGAGTGTGGAGTGCTGCAAGTGGAGTGTGGGACAGGTAGCAGCAGAGTACTAGGGTGGTGGGGGGATACATTAGTGCAGGTGCAGACACACCCAGCCCTGAGACACCAGGCAAGATAATTTGATTCTTAACAATTGGTTTATTGATCACTACATAATGTCTCTCTGGTGCTTCCTGTTCCCTCCCCTCTCTCTTCCCCTTTTCCCAACCATATTGCCCTCTCCCTGTCCCCTTCCCAATCTCAGTCCACAATAGAGACCCATATCAGAATCAGGTTTATCATCACTCACATATATCAAGATCTTATTTTACAGCAGCAGTAGAGTAGAGTAGAGCTAATAGGACTTGATGTTTCAATACCTATAGTAAGTCAGCACTTTCAATGTTGGCAGTGGACTTGGAGTGGTGACAAGGAAGGTAGGTACTTCATCAGGGTCCTCAGGTGGGCACCCTCCTTCTTTGACATTTCGTTGATAAGCCCACGATGTCTCCAGAGGGCTCAACGGTGCTACCTGGCATCCCAGATACAACCCCCCCCCCCCCACCCAGTTCCATACCTTCCTGTCTTCATCTTGCAGCCCAGTTGTTGTCTTTCCTTTTAATCCAAATCCAATTACTTTCTTCTGCTGCATTTGACGAAGACTTGATTACTTGTTGGAGTCAGTAACCCCTCACCCCCATCTTCTTCTATAGACTGGTTGTAGATGTAGCCACAAATCCCCTGCATCCCACTTCTACAAGAAAAATCTTGATCTTCCAGCCATTCTGGGAAGCTTCAGTTGCCAGCACTGAGTACTTGGTCTTTTTACTCTCATAAGCTTCTTCAGCACCATTTTCCCATGGTGCTGTCAATTCCACAACATACGCCAGCTTGGTTGCTAGTTGTTGTAGCCGCAATGTCTGGGGGAAACACAAGCTTTTTTTCCAAGTCCATGTCCATTTTCCAATCCCAAGCAACCTGCAGAATGCTTACCTCTTTTGATGTTAAATGGTCCTCTGGAGGTTGGCCTGCTGGTACAAATCGTGTGATGTGAACATTTCTTGCTGATGTTTGTGGGAGAGCATTTGTGGTAATTCGCCTCTGTTCTAAGATTGATGCTAGCTGACTGAGAACTTGGTTTGCTGCCAAGTGTAGCGTCCCTGGCTGAGGCTCGTGTTGCATCCTGTTAAAATGTGCCTTAGTGATCCAGGTGCTTGACAAAGAGAGCAAGTGGGGTCTTCTCCTCACCACTGGTTTAGGTTCTGGAGTGTGGGTAGGAGGTCATAAGTGGCTCTTATGACAAAACTTAGCCGAGATCCCTCCATCTCCCAGATGTCACACCAGCTGAGTTTCCTCTTTTCCAGGATCTCCCAATTAGTCCATTGGCCCTGCTTGGCCATTGAGATGGCCTGGCGTGTCGCTCTGCCTCTTCCTGTCTTCTCACCTCCTTCACCATGAGCCGTCTCTTCTGCACTGATGTTGCCTTGTGCCATTGAGGCGGCTTTGGGACAAGCCCGAGTCCGGCTGTTCCAAGTTGGACTTGGCTAACCACATCCCTGAAGCAAAGAGCAGACTTGGCACTCTGAACGGCTTCAGATGGGGTCCACTTCCTCCCATTGCCACACAGTGGGGTGCTGTTCGAATAACAGTATCTTCAGATTCAGTGAGCGTCATGACCAACCTTGTTTTGGTACATTTGAATTCTTCCACAAGACTTGCAATTGGTAATTCTAATTTGCCGTTCCTGTATAGTCCAACAGGACTTAAGCATCCTGGAAGTCCAAGCCACTGTTTCACATGTGTGCTGATCACTTTTTCGAGCTTTTCCACCTTGTTAATGGGTATTTCATACACTGTTAAAGGCCACATGAGTCTCAGGAGTATGCCGAACTGGAAGCACCACAGTTTGAGTTTCCCTGGCAGCCAGGTCTTGTCGATGCAAGCTATGTACGTGATGGTATCCTTTTTGTTTAAACTGCTCGGTGTCCTTGAGCTTAGCATCATGCCATTGGCCCAAGCAGTTCACTGGCATTTCTGAAACAGTTGGGACAGGTGTTCAGTCTATATGAAATCTTTGATCAGTGACTTGACCTTTGACAATGGAGATGCTTCTGCACTTGCTGGGCTTGATCTTCATCCTTGCCCATGTGATGTTTTGATGAAGCTTTTCCAGAAGTCTCTAGGTGCAGCGGACAGTTGTTGTCAGTATTGTCATATAATCCATATAGGCTCATATCGGTGGTAATCTTTGACCAAACTGTAGCCGTTTTCCTCCTGCAACCCATTTTGAGGCTCCGATAATAAGCTCCATTGTGATAGTGAAAGCCAGTGGGGAAATGGTGCACCCCGCCATGATGCCTACTTGCAGCGGTTGCCAAGCTGTGGTGAAGTCTGAAGTTGTGAGACAAACTTGCATATTCTGAAAGTAGTGTTTTACCAGATTTGTTATTGTTGCAGGCACCTGAAAGAATTCAAATGCAGTCCACGGTAGGGAATGAACTGATCCATAGGCATTGGCCAGGTCAAGGAACAAGACATGCAAAACCTTTCCTCCTTTCTTAGCCATCTGGATTTGATGCCATATGACTCTAGTATGTTCAAGGCATCATGAGAAGCCTACTATGCCAGCCTTTTGGATTGATGTATCAATGAAATGGTTTTGTTTCAGATACTTTTTAAGTCATTGCGCCAACACACTGAAAAAGATTTTGCCTTCTATGTTCAGAAGGTTTATTTGGCGAAACTGTTCGATGATGGACGAGTTCTTTTCTTCGGGGATCAGAACTCCCCTCGCTCTTCTCCAGGCTTTGGGCATCACTTGCTTTTCCCAAGCATCTCTCATATTTCACCAGAGAAATTTCAGAACATCCGGGGCGTTCTTGTAGACACAATACGGAACACCGTTAGGGCCTGGCGCTGATTCCGATCTCACCTCACTCAGCTTTGGAGGGCTGATGTTAAATTGATGTTGTGGGGTGAGATTAGTGGAATGTCAGCTGGGACAAGTATTGGTTCATCTTTTAGCTCATCAGTGTGGATGGTTCTAAGATGTCTTTCAACCTCTTGATGCTTTCAAGGATCCGCTTTTCTCTTTTGTGAAAATACCTTTCACATATTTAAAGGGATCTTTGTAGAAGTCTGTTCTCACTTTTTCCTTATTTTTTGCGTCGTTTCCTTAAATTCTCTGCTCTGTGCTGCTTCAAGAGCCTCTGTTTTAGGTCTGCTTGAAGGAGGTTGATGCCCTCTCTTTCCTCAGCTGTTGCTTTTTTCCAGACTTCCTCAGGCCTCTCTTTAACAAGTTGTTGGATTTCCTGGAGACGACTGGATTTAGGGGGAGGAGGCATATCTTTCCTGCTGACTTTTTCCTTCACTCCAAATTTCTCCTTTCCGTAGATGTAAATCAGGTCACCCATCTTCTCCAACTTCTTTTCTGCTGATCCCTTGATGCCACTTAAGATCAGGCTCACATCTGCATTGATGGTTTCCCACTACTTGCTGTTAGACTTTGGCCATTTCACCAATGGCTTACGTCCTTGCATGTTTTCCACTTTACAAAGTACCTGGCTGTGTCTTGGACTACTGCTTGTGCCTGAAACTTCTCCCACATCCCGTAGGGTGCTGATACTCTGTGGACTGTGGGTTTCCTCCTGCCGCTGAGCTTCATCCGACTGATTTGACCTTCCTCTTAACAGAACCTGGTCAATGTGGGGCCCTAGGTTGGGGATTTTCAAGCACTTCTTTCGTCCTTGATGAATTTTAAGACCACGAGTTGATGTTACTTTAGTCCAGCCACAGCTACAGGTCTGAAGAACATGTTCAACTGCTGGTTTCTCGAGAGTATTGCCACTTTCTTGATTCATTGTCGTGTCCATGCCAAAATTAGTTACTGGGGAGGTCAGTCAGAGAGTCTCCATGGTCCCCCACTCTCACAAACTCTGGGGGTATACTTCTCTTTAGATTTTCCGTTGGCAAGTGAGGGTGGCTCTTGTGCCCTGACAAGGTGACGGAGCCTGCTGTTATGGGTAGTACAATGCAGTATATAAAATTACTACAGTACTGTGCAAAAGTCTTAGGCACCCTTGCTATATAGTTCCTATCCACCTATAGTTCCTTAGGTGTATATGTATATAAGTGTGTATGTATATTTATATATCTAAGATTTTTGCTCAGTTTGTTAAAAAAAATCCCTGGTGGTCTTGAATGATCCTGTCACTGTTTCCCAAATGCTTTGCCAGTAAAATTTTAATAATATACTCTAGAAAATATCATATTACTGATATCAGATTAGTAACCTAGAGTCCCCTGCTCTCTGAATTTTAATTGGTGAGTTACATTAACTCTGTTGCAGTCCATATGAAATACATATCAAAAATGGCCATCCACAATTTCAACGGTCACATTCTCATGTACTCTGCAGATTATCTGTATGCTATCGGGGATGCCTTTTGACTCAGTCTCTGTCCTTTTCCCAAAGATTGGTTGTCAAATATCTAAACTTGTTTGAGGGGTAACTATTTTCTCAGATAAACACTGAAAAACATAAATAGGTATCTTCAGTCCGTAACACATTCAGACCACTTTCACTCAGTCATTTTTCTGATTTCTTTATTTTTTGACTGAACCAGCTGGTTTTTGATCATATAAATTGACACTGGACTAAATTTCTCACTGCATATTTCTTCATTTGCAAAACAATTATCTTTTTCAGCCCATCTAATTATTAGTCTTCACTGCCACTCTACACTTGTAGTGGCAGCTTGCTTTCCTTACCTCCGTGGATATAATTTCTTCCTCACTTATGATTGTGTGAAAATTCCAAAATTATTTTAGTTTTTATGTTCTTGATTTTTCCAGAATCAAAGATAGTGATGAGTTGGCATACAGGAAGGAGAATGAAAATTTGACTGAGTGGTATCATAACAACAACCCCTCACTGAATGTCAAGAAGACCAAGGAGCAGATTGTAGACTTCAGGAGAGTGAAACCAGGGATCTGTGAACCAGTCCTCATCAGAGGGTCAGCGGTAGATAGGAACTTTAAATTCTTGAGTTTCACTATTTTGAGGACCTGTCTTGGACCCAGCACGTAAGTGCAATTGCAAAGAAAGCACAGTAGAACCTTTGCTTCTTTAGGAGTCTACAGAGATTCAGCATGACATGTGAAACTTTGACAAACTTCTATTGATGTGTAGTGGAGAGTGCACTGACTGGCTGCATCACAGCCTGGTGTGGATACCAATGTCTTTGAATGGAAAATTCTACAAAAGGTAGTGGATTTGACCCAGAACATCATGGGTAAAGCCTTCCCAACCATTGAGACATCTACATGAAACACATCTATCATCAGAGATCACCACCACCCAGGCCATGCTTTTTTCTCACTGCTACCATCAGGTAAAAGGTACAAGAGCTTCACGACTGATACCACCAGGTTCAAGAACAGTTACTGCATCACAGCCATCAGGCTCTTGAACAAAAGGGGATAACTACACTCACTTGCCCGTCCATTGAGTGTTCCCACAACCGATGATCTCACTTTAAGGACTCTATCTTGTTATTTCATGTTCTCGTTATTTATTGCTATTTATTTGCATTTGCACAGTTTGTTGCACAGAAGTTGATCTTTCATTGATCCTGTTATAGTTACTATTCTATAGATCTGCTTAGTATGTCTGCAGGAAAATGAATCTCAGGGATGTAGCTGGTGGCACTTATGCAATTTGATAATAAAATTTACTTTGTACTTTCAAATAGTGTTCCAAGATTGAGGTATGTCATCTTAATGGTTGATACAGAATAGTAGGTGGGAAAAGTGGATTTCTGTGCTCTTATTTGATTTTGTAACATGAGATTTTGTGGAATTGTGTATACTTGCTTAGCACTCCCAGGACTATTCCATCCTGATTGTAAATGTTGACTGAAAAGTATGAATTTGCCAGGAGGAATACATCAGGTTATTGCCTGATTTGCGTGAAGAACAGCTGGCTCAATTTTGGCATGCCCACAGAGGTTTGTGTAGATGGTTTTGGAAGTTCGGCTGAAATGGACAGCAAGTGAGAACTTGCAGAAAATCTACTGAGATTTGTTTCTGCCATTTCTTTCCCTGGAGCTAATTAGTTTAATGTGGTAGTGAAGGTAATGTCTGTGAGAGGGCAGACTGAGGCCCACCCATGAGATGACAAGAAAAAGTGTCCTCTAATTTGGTCTGGATGGCCTAAAGAGCTAAGCAATGTTAAATAGTTCTTAGGATTTTGTAAATGAAACTGTTCCCAATAAATACAAGAAGACCAAACAGCTTGAAAAATGAGAGAAAATGTGCAGATGCTGGAAGTCCAAGCAATGCACACAAAATGTTGTTGGGACTCAGCAGACCAGGCAGCATCTGTGGAAAAGAGTACAGTTGATGCTGAGACTGAGACTCTTCATCAGACTAAACAACTTATTTAAATATCAAAAAGGATTGGAATGTATATTTTCATTATCAATTAAAAGACTAATGATAATTTAGAAGTACCGGTACTTAAATTAAGAAAATGTTGAAATATAAAGCCTTTCACATTTAACAAACCATTAAAAATTTTATGCAGGGTGTCTCAGCCTTTCAGTACAAATTGCCTCCATGGAAGTCTTCATGTGTGGGAAAACGTGTTCTTTCTATGACTTGGATTGACTGTAAAATCTTGTAACAAGTGAAGATCTTCAGTGGTGGATAATTATCCTAAGTTAATGCTGGTGTGCTGAAACATTGATTTTGAAATTGGGCAATGAGTACTTTAACAGTACTGCCTGCTGCTGTGTGAGTTTGGGGCTGGAGAATGTGGGTGGGACAGTAAGAGTGATCAGTCACTAATAGCAGTTGCAAGATTAAAGCCTGCACAGAGAAATTCAACATTGCTATCTTTTACAGTGGCATGTTGGTAAACGTTGCTACTTTTACCATTGTTACCACTGAAAAATATGGGAGATATATTTTGTTTTGGAATAGTTAGATGTGGTTTTGTGCCTTGATAACCATTCTGAGAGAATCCCGCTTGGTTTAATAAAAACTAAAAGCACACAAGATCCAAGAGGAGTAGCAAAGTAATTCAGTGGTGTGAAGCAGCATCCCATATGACTAATGATGTGAGCTGTGGTCTTCTGTAGTTGCATACCCCAGCATTTAGGTCAGTGAACAGTACCTCCTTTCATTTGAATGGGGAAGAACAGCTTCATGGGAGAAGGATAAATATTCGGTAGTGCTGTTAAGGGACTCTGATAATTTGGTGTACAGCTCTTCAGAAATTCAGATCATTTAGCATTTGTCTCACCATGCTATGTTTCGTAAGTGCCTCATGATCACAAGCCTTACCTGGGCCCTGTTTCCCTGCACTCCATCTGGGATCTGTTTTCACGGTGCTCTCTTTAACATTTCCGGAGCCTGGTTTTCCCTGTGGTCCCTTGGGATTAGGATATTTGGCCCATCAAGTCTGCTTCACTATTCAATCATGGCTGACTGATTTTTTTTTAAACCCTGTTCTTCCACCTTCTCCCTTTAACCCTTAACCCCCTTACCAAGGAAAAATCTATCAATCTCTACCTTATACATTCAGTGGTTTGACTGCCACAGTTCTCTGTGGCAACAAATTCCACAGATTCAGCACCCTCATTTCTTCCTCATCTCTGTATTAAAGGGATTTTAATGCTGTGCCCTCAGATACTGCTCTCTCCTTCCATGTCCACTCTTTCCAGTCCTTTCACTGTCTGGTAGGTTTCAAAATATAACACCTCTGTGAAACATTTTTTTTAGAAAAGTGAATTGAAGATTTACTGATGTGCTCATAGGAATAATATCCAACAGTCTGTTTGTCTGGTACTTCTAAAGCTTTGAATGTCAGATTATTGAAATTTTATTGGGAACATATCAATTAATTGAGTTTAGTTTAATGATTATAAGTATGTTTTTAATTATCCTACATTGATTTAAATTATAAGCTTTTAATTTGAATTAAAGAAATGTCAGAATAGTGGTTATCTGCCATGTCTGACGAAGATAGGAGATCTGTGCAGTAGAGTTTTTAAAGTGGAAAAACCATTGCACTAGGGCAGTTCCACTCTCTTAACCTCAAGTCTGGGGTCCAGTGGTGTGAACAAGAGTCATAAATTGGGGTTTTCCTTGGTTGCACTAATGACCATGATGTCTTCTGTGCCTTGTCATGCCCTTCATTCTGAGCATTGCAGAACTGCCTTCCTGGCCATTGGCTCTTACTGTAGGTGTCATCTACCCAGTCTGCTGGAGCTGACTTCACATGCTCTAACAGGCATGTCCCTATCTCACAGAGGTATGAGGCCTGCCAGTTTCCCTCATCTGGTTTAGTTTGCCTGTTGAAGCGATGAACCAGCGGTGTGGTCACTGCTACTTGGGGCAAAGGTGAGAGCTGAGTGTGTTGTGGTTACTTGAAATGACCAGGAGACGCAGACAATTCTTCGAGAAGTTTAAACCTTTATTTGCAAACAAAGGCTGAGGCAATCAATGAACTTGTCACCGAAAGCCCACCGAGCTCCGGTGTACAGCATTCTTTATAGTAATTTCTTATCTCAGTTACATTTCGGTTTTATTAGCATACCCAATCAATTTTTAGTTGCATATCATCTATACATTATCTAATCAATCGCTCTTGCCTAGCTCTCTGTGCGCCACCAGTATTTCTTTACAGTTCACATCTTGGGCCTCATTCCTGGCCAAGGTTGTTTCTCAGTCAGCCTCCTTAACCTCCCTCACATTACATTTTCTGCTTGTACCATCCTGTCTGCCACCGTTATCTCTTAATAAACAAAGGCTGAGTATAATACATGGAGTACATTTCAGCTAATTAGTGCTGCTAGCTAAACAGGTGTTCTTTAACTGCCACAGTATGTAGCTAAGAGAATACAAGGTATCTAGTAAAACAATACATAGCAAAATGTGTCTAGTAAGATAATACATAGTAATATTCAGTACATAGTAGTGATTACATAGTGTAGTAAATAGCTAGTACATAGTGGTTATATTTCAGGTATATATATTAGGACTCTGGAAATATATATATATTTCAGACAACATTTGATCTTCGAGCTGCTGTTTGTGTAAAGTATGTACTCAACATTATTAAAACCTATGTCAGTGACTATAAAAGAATAACAGGAACTAATAGACTTGGTAGTATATTGTCTGAAATGCACTATAAGGCAGTATATCCTCCAAATGAGACAGAGAAATGTGTGCCATGTATTAATTGCCAATGACTCTGAATCCTCCTTTTTTAAAAATCTTGTATATGCAACTACAGTAATTGTTATTTTCAAATCCATGATTTATTTTTTTTTAGCAGCCAAGAATAATACCCCACTTGAAGGGCTTGTTGTGGTTATCTCTGCAACATTTAAGATTGTAAGGCAAGGATGCTGAACAACAATTTAGAAAACAGAATTAGTTACCGGGTAATTTGAAAATGCATTGATGCTTTAGGAGACTGTTGTTTGTCTTAACCACTATACTAATCTTGATGAGCAAGCTATTTAAGAAATTAGAATCTATAAATCATAATGGTTTTCTGGTATTTCTGTTTTTACTCACTGATTAGCTTAAGCAGCATCAGTGGGGAGAACAGAGTTAATGTTTCAGGTCAATAACCTTTTACTAAAATAGAAAAAAGTGAGAAAACGAGCCCAAGACAGGGTGCCAAAGGCCAGTTAATCATAGCTGATCTGTCTATGGGAGGTCTCAGCAGAACAAGTACAATAAAGAAGAGGAGAAGGAGGAAAATACTGGAACCATGAAATGAAGAGCAGTGCAGTTGTTGGAAATACTGGGCAGATAGCTAGAAGAAAACAGAGATAACATAAAATCGTGACATTCTGGGAATACTCAGCAGGTCAGGCTGCATCTTCAGGATAAGAAACAGTAGTTCCAGTTAAAACGCTTCATCAGAACTAAAAGAAAGAAATGCAGAGCAGGTTTACTGGGCATGTCTGCTACAACCAGAGGAGAAGGGGATAAAAGGGCAGGGTAAAACTGCAAACAAGGAAAGCTGCATCACAGATGAATTACTGATGCAGACACAAATCAATTTACCTGAAGTTGTAGAATTCATTATTAAGTCCAGAAGGCTGCTACTTGCTCAGACAGAAGATGGGGTGCTGTTTTTTAAAGCTTTTGTTGGTCTCAAAGTAGCAGTGCAAGAGTCTGTGCATTTTCAGCTCATATATTCTTTCAATTACGTTCCTTTGTCTCTGAAAGAGCAAGGACAGAGACAGTGATCACAACCACAACTTATACAATAGCCTTGGAGTGGGATAGGAGCCGATGGTATGGGAAAGTAATTGAGGGAGAGAGAAGTATAAAGCTATTTGGTAGGAACTTGTGAGCATAAATTAGGAATGGGATGTACTCAAGGAAATGTGGAGTTTGTTTGGGGAATACTTGCATATGTTTTTGTCCTATTGAGTGGGGAAAGGATGGTATGGTGGAGGAGTCATAGTTGACAAGAGAAGTGGAGCACCTAGTCAAGAGGAAGAAAGAAGCTTGCTTAAGGTTGAGGAAGCGAGGATCAGTCCGGGCTCTAGAGAGTCCGAAGATAATCTGATTGGAGCTGAAGAATAAACTTGAGAGAGTTCAAGGATAGTATCTGCTCTGCTGTTATAAGTCAGAGTCCTAGTATATGATGAACTCTTTATCTCCCAAATCTACTACACTATGGGTTTGCACCCTATTTCTCCCTGCACTGCAATTGCTCTGTAACATTTAATTCAGCATTGTTATCATGTTATCTTGTCTTGCATATTATTCATTACAACCATACACTGAGATAGTACAAGTTTTTCACTGTACCTTAGTACATGTGACAATAATAAACCAATTTGCATTGTCGAAAGCAGTGTTGTCTATTCTCAGGTGCAACTGATAAACTGGATTTCTTGTATAGTATCCAGAATGCATAAGTGATGAGCTGAAGAATAGACTTATGAGAGCTCAAAGACAGCATGTATCTTGCTCTTATGAGACTATTGAACAGTCCCCTAGTATATGATGAAGTCTTGATTTCATAATCTAGCGTGTTATGACTTTGTATCTTATTATCGGCCTGTGCTACATTTTCTCTGTAACAGTAATACTTTATCCTCTGCTGTTATTGTTTTACCTTTTACTTCCTCAAAATACTACTGTATTGAATTGATCTGTTATAAACAGAATACAAGACAAGGTTTTCACTGTACCCTGTTACAAGTGACAATAATAAACCAATTTACCAATTTAAACAAGAGGCATGAATCTTGAGCATACCTTTCATTCTAATAATAATTTGGTACTTTTTCCTTTTTAAGATTCTCAGGTGAAATAAAGATGTCAAGAAAACATTCAAAGCACAAGGGAGAGAAGGATAAATCTCAATCAAAGTCACGAAGGCACACCCCCGACTATTCTGTAAGGAGACTTTTTACTTCTATTTTGTTTTGGTTCAAATGTCATCATGGCATCTTCGTGCATTCCGTGTTCCCTTCTAATCAAAATTTTCATTTTCTTTAACTGAATGCATTTGTACCAAATTTAAAACAAAAATGTGGTACTTATATCTTCTTAGGCCCTAATGTTTTGTGTGTTCTTTAAACTTCAACTAGTAACTTTCAGAATTGTGATCCTACAAATGTCAGCAAATCAGTTCTAGCAATTCTTTCTGCTTGATGCATTAAATGGAATTGATCACATTCTATTTGTCTTCATTTTCAAGTGTTGTTGTAGTTTTAATAACTACTTTGCCTTATGCAGGTAACATGATATTTCAATAATTTTGATTTTAAGAAATAAAACTTGTGTAATTTTTTTTACATTTAAAATTATCTTGGATAAAAAGAAATTTGTTTTGAAATGCATCAATAGTTGGTGTGAAGGTTAAAAGACATAATTCTTTTTACTTTTTAATATTTCAAAATAGACTTTAATCATGAAAATAAATGCAGTGGATTCAGGTTAATTGGGACACATTAGGACAAGTACATTTTGATCCAACTAAACGGCTGCCTCAATTAGCCAAAGTTTCTTGAAAAAGGTATAAAATTGACAAACTACCATTTAACTGAGTAACATAGTATGTATTTAAATGAAATACAGAACAAATTACAGCACTATCAATGCTATTATGGTACTATAAAACTGTATCAATTCCTAATTGTTATTTACAGAGGAATTCAATTCATCTAGTGACCTGTCCACTGCTGCGTACTTTTGATTGACTGTAAACTAATAAAATCAGCACAGGCACCTAGTGTAGATAATGAATTGCCTTCATACAATGTTATCAACGTTATCAATGTTATCCTCCAAATCTTCATTTCCATTGTAACATGCAAGATGATGTCGATACCTTAATTCTTATTTCCTAACTTGTTGAAGTAGTGAAATCAGCAGGCCAGGCAGCATCTATAGACAAGACTGTAGTTGACGTTTCAGGCTGCTGAAGAGTCTTGGCCCGAAACATCAACTGTACTCTTTTCCATAGATGTTGCCTGATCTGCTGAATTCCTGCAGCATTTTGTGTGTGTTGCTTGGATTTCCAGCATGTGCAGATTTTTTTCTTTTGTGAAGTAGTGAAATCATTTCATTTTCACTCCCAGCTGTTTCTGGCATCTCCAAGCCTGAATGCTTGAAACTTCAGTGATCAAAACAGTTCTGAATTGTCTTGCTGCTTATTTCTCACGAATTATCAGTGATTTTAAAAAAAGCTGCTTTTTTAACGCTGGTGCACGGAACTGATGCTGTTTAAAAACTCTAGGCATGGTGTAGTGCATGATTCTGATGCTAGTTAGAAACTATCTTCTACATAAGAACATAAGAAATAGGAGCAGGAGTAGTCCAGCTGTTCCACCATTCAATAAGTTCATGGCTGATCTGGCCATGGACTCATCTCCACCTTACCTGCCTTTTCTCCTTAACCCTTACTTCTCCTCCAAAATAAACAAAAGAAATTCTGGCTATTATCTAGTTTCGTTTCTGTTCTTTAAGAGTTATCCCAAATAAGCGGCTGCTCCAATTAACCAGAATCCACTGTATACAAAGAAAGAAACGGTGTAAAATGATAAAATCTTTACATTCATGGTCAGTACATTTGATAATATAAACTTTAAAGAGAAAAGGTACAGACAAAGATAGCACCATTGACATTCATGTGAACTTCCCACGGAGCTGATGCACCCTTTGTTCAAGGAGGTTTCCCCCACTCAACTTAGCCCCTCAATGTGCAGTAGCAGAAGCAGCTTATACTGTGGTTCTTCCCCACAATCTTAGCATTGCTTCAATGCATCCCTCACCAATCCACTCCAGCCAATTCCTGTTACTCGCCTTAGCTATTCCGAACCAGTCCGCAGCACCTACAGACAGTCAGGCTTGACATTGGATCGATCGGGCCGGCTACTGAACAGTATGACTTTGGTTGTCCTGCCTTTGACTCTGGCTCTTGATGCTAACTTGAACTGGTCACAGATGCTGATCAATCTGTGAACTGACCGCAGCATCGTCCATGTACAGGGAGATTTTGACTTTTGTGTTTTTGGAGAGCACAGCCATTATGTACACGTGATATCCTGTGGAAAGCTGATTAGGCAGGCATGCACCCCTCTGTCCTGCACTTAGACAGTAGTATCCCTGAGTAGCATGAGGCTGTCAGAAGTTTTCCTCCCTGGTACTGCATGGGTTTGGTCTGGGTTGATCACCTGTCCCAGAACTGACTTGTCCTAATCGGCTATGGTCTTGGACAGGATTTTTTTTAATTACACGTTCAAGGTAAAAATGGGTCTCCAATTCCTGATGTCTTCCATCTCTCCTTTCTGCTTTTTGATGATTTATTTTCTCATGGAAACTGACAAGCTGCCAGCCAGAAACATTGCATTATACATTGCCCATTTGGTCCAGCAGAGTCTAGTAGAACTCTACTGGTAAGCTGTCACTTCTGGGAGTTTTATTCATGCCAAGGGAATGAATGGAGCCAGTTAGCTCCTCCAAGGTCAGTGGCTGATCCAGACTCTCTCTTTTGTGGTTGCCTAGCACCTCTGATCAAGAGAAGGAAGTTCTGGGAGGCTGTGCTGTCTGTGATCTTGCTGTCACACAGGCTGTCACATCAAATTACTACAGTACTGTACAAAAGTCTGAAGTACCCTGTATATTTCTATCTATCTCTCTTGTGGCACACTAGTGATTACATAATCTCCAATCTAAAAAAGCAAGAGAGAATTTTCATGGCCCTTTGTATGTCAAATGTATCCAACTCAGTTTATTTGATATATATTAGTAAACTTCAGATGTACAGATCCTTAATATATCTGACTGTAAGATTGTTACTGAGCCATACTCTTCCTGTGGACCTTTTGGAAGAAGCGTGAGCATGTCTTGTGTTGCTCCACAAAGCAGATCCTGGATCAGAAGGTGATCTTGGAGGATTCAGAGGCAAAGAGCCCAGCTTGTCTGTTCTTCACCTCTTTCTCACATTCACTCTCCTTAACTGCAGAGGAGAGGTTGCTGCAAATCTCTGGGGTTTATGCAGTTCCCTCTGCCTCTGTCTTGCATTGGTGTTTTACATCAACTACAAGGAGCCATCCTCTTCCCCCACCACCTCTTTGGCCTCGATCATAGAGAGGTTATCTCCTGGCAGCAGAATACCCAGACCGGATGTGCGGCTCTCATTTTCACCCTGACCATAAAGACAGTCCCTTGGAATATCATTGTATCCACCTCCCTTTGTTGCAGAGGTGTGGCAGCCTACACTCCTGCAAAAAAATGCCTTTGTTATTACAGCTTCAAGGAGTTCAGTTGTAATTCTTTCACAAACTTGTATTTATATATCTCTGTTGATTCTCCTTTGTTAGTCATGCCCTTTTAGCTGGAGATGAACACTGTTATTGAAGGAGTTTCCCCCCCCCCCCCCCCCCCCCATATTGTGTTCACACCAAGGTTAGGCTGATTGACCTATGATTACCATTTTCTTTCTTTTTAATCAGTGATTTTACTGACCATCTTTTTAGACAGGAAGAACTGAAAAAGGCTTGCTGCTTGTTTTTCCTTAACAGAGTATCAACTTTTCTATTTTTAAAGTCACTAAACCTCTGAATTATTATTATCCTAATTATTTTCCTAATTATTTTTATCCATTCATTATTTTACCCGCATTAATCTAGGTTTCTGCAGTGTTCTCTTGTTTGAGAAGTCAGATGCTTGGCATGCTGCTTTTTTGCCGCAAGTATTGTGTCAAGAAACAAGTAATATTTAAAGTAAATTTTGATTCAATTATTTTTCATATAAACTCTCTGAGAGCAAATTTCATTCTGTATCAAATGAGGAAATGGACCAAGGAATAACAGATGGAATTTAACCTTTAAGTGTGAATTGTTGCACTTTTGGAATTTAAATCAGGGTGGGACTTGCATAGTAAATGACAAGACCCTGGGGAGTATTGTGGAACAGAGATTTAAGGGTTCGACATAGGTAGACAGGATAAAGAAGAAGACAATTGGCGTGTATGAACAGGGCACTAAGTGCAGGAGTTGAGATGTCTTATTACAGCAGTAGAAGATGTGGTTGAGATCCCACATGGAATATTAGAGTTACAGGCACCCAGTCATTGGAAGAATGTACTTGGGCTGGAAAAGTTGCAGAAAGGATTCTCATGGATATTCACAAACAAGAGAAAATCTGCAGCTGCTGGAAATCCAAGTAACACACACAAAATGCAGAAGGAACTCAGCAAGCCAGGCAGCATCTATGGAAAAGAGTAAACTCTCTATGTTTTGGCCTTTTTCCATAGATGCTGCCTGGTCTGTTGAGTTCCTCCAGCATTTTGTGTGTGTGTGTGTGTGTTTCTCAAGGATATTACTGGATTGGAAGGTTTAAGTTATAAGGAGAGACTTGATGGGCTTGGACTCCCCCCCCCCCCCCCCCCTCCCCGCCTCCCCAGAATGTTGGAAGCTGAGGGGTGACAGAGCTTTTTACGGTAGAATCATAAGGGGCATAGATAAGATAAGTGGTCACAAACCCTGGATTTGGGAGTCTAAAACTAGAAGCCAAAGACATAAAGGGATGTGAAGGGCAACATTTTAACACAGTGCATGGTGCTACATGGAAAGAACTGCAGGACAAAGTGGTAGAGTTGTGTATAATTACAATGTTTAGACAGATTAATGGTTAGAAAAGTTTCAGTAAGTGCAGGCAAATGCTGGTAGCTTAGGTAAGCAATTTGTTTGGAATGAATGAGTTGGGCTGAAGGGCCTCTTGTATGTGAATCACAGTTTGTGATTCTGTTGCTGTCAAATTTCTGAGTATTAATTCTTGTTACCCAAACAACTGATCCAAGAATCATCTGTACGTATATCCCAGGGTCTTCCTGTTCTTTAACACTCATCAGGGCCCTGCCATTCTGTGTGATACAGTCCAGATTAATTTCCAAAGTGTATCACTTCACATTTGTATAAATTTAAGTTCCATCAGCCATCCCTTTGCCCATTTCCCAAGTTGAACCTGATCCTGTTGTAACCTTAAACAAGCTTCTTCACTGTCCATTATACCTCTAGTTTTGGTGTAATGTGCAAACTTACTAGTTATGCTACCTATACAGTATTGTGCACAAGTCTTAGGCACATATATAGAGCTGGTGTGCCTAAGACTTTTGCACAGTACTGTACTTGTGAATGTGGTGCGGAGACAGAGATTGTAAATCTGGTGGGAGCAAAGGATGTTGGGAATAGCGAAGGTGGAGTGCCACGAGAAGGGTGTAGGACAGGTGGCAGAGAAGGAGTGCTGGGGCAGGTTATGGCATGGATGCAGACATCCCCACCCCTGAGACACCAGGCAAAGTTATCTGATTCCAAACAATTATTTTATTGATCACCACAGAATGTCTCTCTGATGCTTCCCACTCTCTCCCCTCTACCTTCCCCTTTTTCCAACCTTGATTCCCCACTCCACGACCCTTCCCACTCCCAGTCTACAATGGAGACCCATATCAGAATCAGGTTTATCATCACTCACATGTATAAAGAATTTTTTTATATATGGCAGCAGTACACTGCAATACATCAAATTACTACAGTACTGTACAAAAGTCTGAAGTACCCTATATATTTCTATCTATCTCTCTTGTGGCACACTATTGATTACATAATCTCCAATCTAAAAAAAGCAAGAGGAAATTTTCACAGCCCTTTGTCTATCACATGTGTCCAACTCAGTTTATTTGATATACATTAGTAAACTTCAGATGTATTTAAGTTAAAGAGCAGATGTTAGTTTATCAGCCTGATTAGCATGCTACTGACATTAGCACTACAGGCAAGTAGATAATCTAAAATTTGTTATTACAGTGCTGACTTTGCAAAGCTGTATTTCTTTGGTATTAATGTGAAACTTTGGAGAGTATGTTTGCATTTCAGTTCTGCCTCCTTTAGTTAACCTTCTCATTTGAAGCTAATTGTTTATAGTCCGTTCCAGTGTTGATAACGAATGCTTCAACTCAATTCAGGTAAAGTAATCAGCTTTTCCTTCCAAAAAGATATACTTGGATAGCTCACCATGAAATGGTGTTTTTTTTTTCTCTGTTGGGGTGATGGCAAATTGATCTATTGGTTCGTTGACTCTGAAATCTATCATTGATTTTTTTTTGTGCTGTTCCACTGTCATACCTTGGGCCTTGCTCTTTAACTGATCCATGTTCATTCTACCTAAAAACCTGAACAATTATTAGGGAGAAAAAAGCAAGATTGAGCAGAAGGCACAGTATAGTGGAGGGAGCTCATCACCAGGACAATCTTCCTTATCACCATGCACAGGAAAAAGAAGAAAACTGGTGAGCTTTTGCACATATTTGCTGGTATTAATCTATCAAATTAGGCCTCATGACAGTTTGTTGATTCAAACCAGGTTTATGAAACTGAAATTCTTTTTTGTACTAAACTGCACAGCATACAACATTGAAGTACAATGATAATAAATGTAGCATGGAAGAAAGTTAGTATACCCAACTGCCAATGATGGCTTACTGGTAAAACAATTGGAACTGTGCTGCTTACAGCCAAGTCTTTGTCATAATCTGGATGATATTTGAATTAACACCAAAGTACTTAGTGTTACGAACCCCGTAACTGGGTCACTTACCAGCAAAGATAGAGAGGTCCGTTGAAATCTGATGGTACTATTTTTAACAGTATTGATAAAAATACACAAAAATAATATCAATGCAAATATACAGATAATATACGTCGTCAATACTAAATCTAAAAGTGCGGGTATAATAATAATCAATAAGAAATAGCTCTATCGTTGTCAAGGGGATAATGTATTGTCCGATGGAAATATAAAAGTCACTCAGTTCATTCAGTTCATACAGGCTTCAGCCTTTTGGGGACCGCTGGGTTTTCAATTGTTGGAGAGAGAGAGAGATCTTGAGAATAGAAACTTGCCAGCTTTCCTTTATCCGCTCTTGATCCGTATTCGTCCTTTAGCGAGGCCGTTCCGTGGAGGACTTGTCATCCAGGCAAGGATGGACACACACACAAGCCTCCACCGGTCTCATACGTTTCTCCTGGTGTGTCTCTTCTTTAGCTAAGCCGTTCTTCCGTGGCGATCCCGCCAATTCCCCAGGCAAGGGAAAAGGACGCACTCGAGCCCTACCGGCTGTCGCTACTAAACGCTGTCACGGGATTTCTAGCGTTTCTTCTGGTGCGTCTGAAGGGGTTGTTCCCCAGACCCTCTTTTATCCTTACTCACGGGGTCTCAGATGTCAATCAGGTTGGGATGATGCAATCCCTCAACCAGCCCACTCTGGTCACCCCCTGAGGGCTTCAATGAATAGTACAGTACTCAATACACAATTCCGTCTCTAAGAGACAATAGCCGTTATCAATGGTTCCGCCTTGCTGGGGCCAGGACACATTCCAAACCTGTGTATTCTGGACGTCTCTCATTTCCTGGGTCCGAGACCCGAATTAATAGCGATCTTGCGATTCTCAAAAAGGAGGGGGCTACTTTGTACCCTTCGGCCCCTCAGAGTTGTGGCACATTCGTAACACCCCCTTCCTTCAAAGCGTTTTTACCATCGGTAAAAATGAATTAATACAGAGTCTTACAGGAGTTCAGAATCTACCACAATACGAAAGAGTTTTTTTTTCTTCACTACAGAGTAATACAGTTATACATTCAATTCAGCATCTAGATAAACAGTCCGCGAGCACATTATCACTTCTTTTAATATGCTGTATCTTAATATCGAACTCTTGCAGCATTAGACTCCAACTCAATAACCTCCTGTTTTTATTTTTCATATTAGCCAGGAATACCAACGGGTTGTGATCTGTATAAACAACCACGGGTTTTTGCGCTGGACAAATGTACACTTCAAAATGTTGTATCGCCAAAACAAGGGCCAGCAATTCCTTTTCCACGGTAGAGTAATTCCTCTGGTGCTCATTGAACTTCCGAGAGAAATATGCTACCGGGTGCTCCACTCCATCCCCTGCATGCTGTAATAGGACTGCTCCTGCAGCTTCATCACTCGCATCTGTCGCCAGGGAGAAGGGTGCTAACAAATCGGGTGCTTTTAACACAGGGTGATGGCACAACTTTTAACTTTTCAAAAGCATTCTGACAAGAATTGCTCCATTCAAATTTTTCCTCCTTCCGTAGGAGTTTTGTAAGTGGGAAAGCAATATTCGCAAAATTTTTACAGAATTTCTGATAGTATCCCACCATGCCCAAAAACCTCCTCAGTGCCCTTTTATTGGAGGGTACAGGGACCTCAGAAATAGCCTGTACCTTTACTTGCACAGGAGTCAACTGCCCCTCTCCTACCACATACCCCAAGTATGTGATCGTGGCATGACCAAATTCACTCTTTGCGAGGTTTACTGTAAGTTGGGCTGCCGACATCCTTTTAAACAGATTTTCTACAGCCTCCATGTGCTCCCCCCAGGTGTCACTCCAAACTACCACATCGTCAAGATAAGTCTTGGTGTGGGTTAACCCCTTTATCACTGTGCCTATCATCCTCTGGAATGTCCCTGGTGCATTTTTCATTCCGAACGGCATAACATTGTACTCGTACAACCCGGATGGGGTGACAAAGGCTGATATTTCCCGAGCCCTGTCCGTTAAAGGAACGCACCAGTACCCCTTTAACAAGTCAATTTTAGTGATGTACCTTGCCTTCCCCATTTTATCAATGCAATCATCCACCCTGGGGATAGGGTAAGCGTCTGTCTGAGTGACAGCGTTTACCTTTATGTAATCAGTACAGAATCTTATGGTACCGTCCGGTTTTGGGACAACCACGCAAGGAGAAGCCCACGCAGAAGAGGATTCGCGGATTATCCCAGCAGCTAGCATATGTTCAATCTCCTTTCCTACTAGCTGGCTCTTTTCTGAATTCATCCGATAAGGGGCTTGTTTAATAGGCGGTGTCGAGGTAACTATCACATCATGTTTTGTCCCACTACACCTTCTTGGGACATCTGGACATAAGTCTGTATGCGCTGTGTTACCTGCTCCCGCTGTTCAGGCTCTAAGTGACTAACTTTATCCGCAAGGCTTGCTAAAATAACAGAGTTCTCTAATCTGGTGGGTACTATACTTATCTTTTCAAACCGCTCTGGTTCCTCCTTACCACTCCCCGCTGCCTCATCAGTTTTCAGGACCGCACCGACCACCGCGGGGGTCATTTCATGGTACCCTTTCATCATGTTCACGTGAACTAACTGGTTCGGCTGTCGCCTATCAGGTGTTTCAATCACGTAATTCAGTGAGTCTATTTTCTTACGCACTTTATATGGTCCTTGAAACCTTGCCTGTAGGGGGTGGGTAACTACAGGAAATAGGACCAAAACCTTATTGCCCACGTGAAACTCTTGCTCTCTCGTCCGTTTGTTATACCATTGGCTCATTTTGATCTGGGAGTCTTTAAGGTTTTCTCTTGCCAAGGCGCATACCTTATGCAGCCTTTCCTGGAATTTTAAAACATAGTCAATCACACTGACTTGAACGTTCGGACTAGACCACTTCTCTTTAAGTAGGGTTAGAGGTCCCCTGGGCCTGTGACCAAAAACGAGCTCAAACGGACTGAACCCCAGAGATCCCTGAACTGTATCCCTTACTGCAAATAACAGAAGTAGTAAAGCATCATCCCAGTCTCGAACATTTTCCTGACAATAAGTTTTAATCATGGTCTTTAGTGTAGCGTGGAATCTTTCCAACGCTCCTTGGGATTCCGGATGGTATCCAGAAGCTAAAATTTATTTGACCCCCATCTGGGTCATCATCTGCTGAAATGCTCTGGATGTAAGTGTACTCCCCTGATCCGACTGTATCTCCTTAGGCAGCCACACTATGGTAAAGAATTTAATGAGTGCCTTTACCACCACAGGGGTCCTAATATTTCCCAGAGGCACAGCCTCTGGAAATCGTGTAGTGGCACACATCATGGTCATGACGTACTGCCGCCCACTCGCAGTTTTAGGTAAAGGACCCACAAAATCCACAATGACTCGGGAGAAAGGCTCCTCACACGCGGGGATGGGTCGGAGGGGTGCCTTAGAGATAACTTGGTTCGGCTTTCCCACCACCTGACATGTATGGCACCTTTTACAATACTCAGCAATATCTTTTCTCAGGCTTGGCCAATAGAAATCTCTCATAACCCGATCCACTGTCTTCTTTACTCCCAAATGCCCACCTAAGGGTCCCTTATGAGCTAAGTTCAAAATTTCGTCCCGATACACTTTCGGAACTACTACCTGATGTACCACCGCCCAATCCTCATTGACCGGCACCTTGGTGGGCCTCCATTTTCTCATCAACACGCCCTCTTTCAGGTAGTAACCCTCTGGCTCTGTCTGAATCTCGGTCTCAGAAAGAACTGACTCTCTCAATGCTACCAGCTCCTTGTCACATCCCTGTTCTCGTACAAACTCTCTTCTTGCTAAGGGTAGGCCTACCTCCTCCCTTTTACTCTCTTTTTCCTCCCTATTCTCCGTTTTAGCCCCCTCTAACCCTTCTTGGTACAGGGTCGGTAAAAACGTCTCGGCCAAATCGATACTGGCCGGATTTAAACTGGTCTCTTTCTCAGCTGCCTTTCTTGACATGCTGCGAGTGATCGCGCATGCGGGATAGATCTTGGAATTTAGGGGCGAGACCGCAACACTTACAGGCTTGCTCGTCAGCTTCACGGCTTCACCCACTTTACCACCCGCTAAGTCGTTACCAAGAAGGACGTCCACGCCTTCCTCCGGTAATTCCGACAGTACCCCTAATTCCACTGGTCCAGATACCAGCTCACAATTCAGAATGATCGTATGCAAAGGCACCGCTTCGACCCCTTTTCCTATGCCTCTCAGAGCTACCTCTCCCGTCTGAGGGCCAAAATCTAGTACCTTACTGCAAATCAATGACAGCTCCGCTCCCGTGTCTCTCCAGATCCGCACTGGAACTGGTGTGTCTCCCTCTCTTACAGACACGGTTCCTTCTGAACGAAACGTCTCACACCCCTCCTGTACTCCGTCTACCTGGGGCTCTGTCGTTGATTTTCTGATCGACACAATACAGCCTATAGGTATAGCTGCTCTCCCTTTTCCTGGCTCCTTCCTCGGAGCGAGGCACTTAGATGCAATATGACCCACCTTTCCACAACTAAAACAGGTCAAGCCAGGACCTCTCCTGCCGTCTTGCCTCTCCTCCTCAATTTTACCACTAGCTCCCGGCTTAGTTTCTCCCTTAGCCGGCGGGCTTTCTCTACCGTTCCCACGGTCTCTCTGGTAACTTTTATTCGAGGAAAACTTTGTCTTGTGGGTTAGGGCATATTCATCTGCAAACCTAGCAAATTCGGAGATGGACTTACTCGGCTTCTCATTCAACCGGATATCCTCCGAAACACAACCTTTAAATTCCTCAATCAGAATTAACTCCCTGAGACGCCAAAAATCTTCTTCCACTATTTCTGCTGCACATCAGCGATCCAAGAGCACACCCTTCTCATAGGCAAACTCGGTATACGTCTGATTCCACCCTTTCTTTAAATTTCTGAACTTTTGTCTATAGACCTCAGGTACCAATTCATAGGTCCGAAGAATGGCCTCCTTTACTTTCTCATAATTCTCCGACTCTTCCTCCTCCATGGACAACGCCACATATGCCCGTTGTGCCTTCCCTTTTAACACACTTTGTAACAACGCCACCCACTGCTCTTTGGGCCACTTCTGATTCACTGCCACCTTTTCAAAATGCAAGAAATAACTATCAACATCCGTTTCCTCGAACGGAGGTACTAACCTAAACTCCCGACTAACATTAAACCACTCCTCTCGGTCTGACCCTTGAGCTCTTCGCTCTTGCCTTAACTTCTCCATATCCAAGTCATGTTGCCTCTGTTTCTCCGCCTCCCTCTCCTTCTCGGCCCTTTCCTTTTCTTTCTCAGCTCTCTCCCTCTCTTTTTCAGCTGCTTCCAGCTGTTTTAACTGAATTTCATGCTCCCTTTGTTTCTCAGCTCTTTCCTGCTCCCTCTTTACCTCTAACTCCTTTAGCTGGAGCGCATGCTCCCGTTGCTTTTCGGCCCTTTCTTTTTCCTTCTCAGCTGCTTCCAGCTGCTTTAATTTAATTTCATGTTCCAACCTTAATTTCTCCAACTCTAACTGAGCCGTCCCACTAGCTGGTACCTTTTCAGGGATATTTTCCAATACCTCAGCTGAAAACACATTCTTCACAATATAATACTGAGTTATGGCTCTCCGCACCTCCCGCTTTTTCATTGACAACCTCACCTCTGCGAGGTTTATTCCTTTCGCAATATTTATCAAGTCCGACTTTGTGGCCGCCTCTAGTGCCTCCAGAGTCGGGTTTTCTATAAATTCATCCACGTCCATCTTTGCTGGTTTTGTCGTGGTTTCTCGTGCCCCACAAATGACCAAGAGATGCAGAAGATTCTTCAAGAAGGGTTAAACTTTAATTTGCAAATCAAAGCTGAGACAGTCATTGAGCTAGTCGCTGATTGCCCACCGATCCTTGTACATAGCATTTTTTTATAGCAATCTCCTGGTTCAGTTGCATTAGCACATATATGTCAAACTCAAGGCCCGCGGGCCAAATCCGGCCCGCGGTGGAATTATCTTTGGCCCGCGAGATAATATCTAATTACTATTAAAGCTGGCCCCAGTAATCGAAGCGCCTATGGCGTATGATATGGCTAATGCTGAGTTTATTCAGGTACCAGGTTTTCAGGGTTTTTAGTGTTTATTCGGCAGTCTTCTTCATAAGAAACGGAATTTGTAAAGTGAAACACTTTGTAGTTATAGCAGAGACTGAGACACATGAGAGCAGGCTGAAAAAACGGAGGCAACGAAAGCTGTGTTCGCATGCGTCCGACGGCCCGCATGAAGCTGCATTTTGCTCAATCCGGCCCGTGACCTAAAATGAGTTTGACACCCCTGCATCAGCATATCCAATCGGTCTACAGTTGCGTATCACAAGTACATCCGCCACTATTTTTTCTACCCGTTGACTTAATCATGTTCTAATCTACATCTCTTAGCTACCTCTCATTAACACACCATTGTCTTCTACATTCTTAAGATTTCATTCTCTAGCAAATAGCAAGTTCAAAGCTGACTGCATAGTTTTGGTTACACAGCAAACAATTTCAACTTTTATACTACAATAGTTTCCCGTCTGGCTACCCGCGCAACCAGATCCAAGTTTGGACTTACAAGCCCGATTCACTGGCCCTCCAATTTGGTATCAAATCTCAAGACGAGATCCCCACTTTGTTATGAACCCCGTAACTGGGTCACTTACCAGCAAAGATAGAGAGGTCCGTTGAAGTCTGATGGTACTATTTTTAACAGTATTTATTGATAAAAATACACAAAAATAATATCAATGCAAACATACAGATAATATACATCGTCAATACTAAATCTAAAAGTGCGGGTATAATAATAATCAATAAAAAATAGCTCTATCGTTGTCTAGGGGATAATGTATTGTCCGATGGAAATATAAAAGTCACTCAGTTCATTCAGTTCATACAGGCTTCAGCCTTTTGGGGACCGCTGGGTTTTCAATTGTTGGAGAGAGAGAGAGAGATTTTGAGAATAGAAACTTGCCAGCTTTCCTTTATCCGCTCTTGATCCGTATTCGTCCTTTAGCGAGGCCGTTCCGTGGAGGACTTGTCATCCAGGCAAGGATGGACACACACACAAGCCTCCACCGGTCTCATACGTTTCTCCTGGTGTGTCTCTTCTTTAGCTAAGCCGTTCTTCCGTGGCGATCCCGCCAATTCCCCAGGCAAGGGAAAAGGACGCACGCGAGTCCCACCGGCTGTCGCTATTAAACGCTGTCACGGGATTCTCCTGGTGCGTCTGAAGCGGTTGTTTCCCAGACCCTCTTTTATCCTTACTCACGGGATCTCAGATGTCAATCAGGTTGGGATGATGCAATCCCTCAACCAGCCCACTCTGGTCACCTCCTGAGGGCTTCAATGAATAGTACAGTACTCAATACACAATTCCGTCTCCAAGAGACAATAGCCGTTATCAATGGTTCCGCCTTGCTGAGGCCAGGACACATTCCAAACCTGTGTATTCTGGACGTCTCTCTGTCATTTCCTGGGTCCCAGACCCGAATTAATAGCGATCTTGCGATTCTCAAAAAGGAGGGGGCTACTTTGTACCCTTCGGCCCCTCAGAGTTGTGGCACATTCGTAACATTAGGAAAATGAAATGATCAGATTGTGGACCACTTGCTCCTGCTCTGCCATTCATTAAAATCAAAACTGATCTTGTACCTTAAGTCCACTTTCCCAGCCAGCTTGCTTATGCATTGATTTTTATTTTACTCACAACATAGAAGGCATTTGGTACTAGTGAGTTTATGCAGATTTGCAAAGCACTCTCGTTGGTCTCATTCCCTTATTTCCCTGCCATTATTCTCTCTATGTCTATCGACAGATTTTGATGCCATCCGCCTACACCAGGAGCAATTACAGTAGCCAAATACAGTTGCTAGCAGGTGATAGAAACGTAGAAGAAAAACAGAGCACCTGGGATAAATGCATGTTGTCATAGGGAAAATGGACAGTATCCAAGATGGGTATTAAACCTGGGTATCTACGTGGCAACAGCATTTACTCACATCACCCTTTGTTGTACAGTTCCCAAGACAAATTTGCCATTGGTTTGGATGTCAAAATTGCAGAATACCTCAAGTATAATTCCACAAAAGCAATAAAACTACCCTAGTGTTCTGCAATTCATAAACTAACACAGTGAAGTCTACTGTAGGTACACCAGTATTTAATCATTCTGTTCTATTAAACATACTATCTGGAATTGTGATCAATTGCTTCTTTAAAAATCTAGAATTATTAAATCCATTAATTTCCTTATTCCCTTAAATACTGCTAGACTTATCCGACACATTTTCTTTCAATAAAAGCATGCTGAATTTCTCTAGTCATATAATGGTTGTACGTCATTGCACATTGAGCAAGAATGAATTCTTGCATTTTCCTGAAAGCAATCTCGGACTAATTAGCTTTTAGTTCTCTATTTTCTCTTCATTTCGTGAATGTCTGTATTAAATTTGTGATTTTCCAATTTACTGAATCTGGTTTCATTTTCTGTTGTTTCCATAAACTGAAGTTCTTCCAAAATTGCAAGATGTGATCTTGAAGAGCTGCTTGAGGGTTAACAGGAGTTTTGAAGGAACTCAATGGATTAGAGATGTAACACAGAGTTTATAATCAATATTTTCTATTGGGAAGTTATAAAATGTTCTGAATTTTGACCATCTTATATTGTATTATATTTTCTTCATTAGAGCCATCTGGAGGTAGAAACTCCAACAACAGTGAAACGGTCCCCAGAAGATCAAGCAAAATCTTTCTGGCCCAGGTTTGTATTGGAGGTATTTCTGGAGGTAAAGATTAATCAAATAAGAACGATACGTTAGTAGTCTATATAGTTTTAATACAATTGGAAGTTTTTCTGAGAAGTGTGATGTAATGTGAAATATACTGTATATCTAGGGTGCCTTATACCTTTGCAGAATACTGTATTTATCAATGTGGACCAGAGAGTGAGTTTGGAAATCTGGTTTAAGCAAAGGATGTTGGGAATGGTGAGTGTGGACTGTTGTGGAAGGGTTGTCGGACAGGTGGCAGAGAAGGAATGCTGGGGTGGCGGTGGGGGGGGGGGGGGGGCTGTTTGGTGGCATGGCTGCTGACATACCCAGCCCTGAGACACCAGGCAAGATCATCTAATTCCAAACAATTGTTTTATTACAAAATGTCTCTCTGATGTTTCTTGCTTCCTCCCCTCTTCCTGCCCCCTTCCCACTCTCAGTCCATAATGGAGACCCATATCAGAAGCAGGTTTGTCATCACTCACATGTATGTCAAGAATTTTTTTTTGTAACAGTACAATGCAATACATATATTATTACAGTACTGTGCAGAAGTTTTGGGCACCCTAGCTATATATATGTGACTAACACTTTTGCACCATACTGTATGTACAGAAATGTAGCTTCCTGAAAATGGCGACTCAGGTTGATAGGGCAATTGGCATGCTTGCCTTCAAATGCCACGGCACTGAGTACAAAGTTGGACATCACATTACAGATGTACAAAGCTTTGGGTAGACTGCTCTTGAAGTACCATATAGTTCTGGTTGCCGTGCTATGGAAGGATGTGGTAGCAGTCAACAGGAACATTATGGCCTAATAGCTGTACATGTAGAGATTAATAAATGTTGGGTGTATTCTCTGCAATGAAGGAGACTGAGGGGTGACATTATAGATAACCAGTTGCAGATTGGGGGTGTGCTTCACCAAGCAGCTTCACTTCATCCACCATGCCAGCCATGATCTCCCAGTGGTCAGCCACCTCTCTCTACAGCTTCTCCATAGCCAAGTCAAGGCTAACTGCAAATTAGAGGAACCATATTCCACCTCCAACCTGAGGACATGAATGGTGAAATCTCAAACTTCCAGTAGTGCTTCTATCAGTCCCCTTTCCTCTTTCTTTTTTTCTGACCCACCTAGTCGCCAACATCCTAGCAACACACAAAATGCTGGAGGAGCTCAGTAGGCCAACCAGCATCTATGGAAAAAAGTATAGTTGAAAAAATGTTGACTGTGATTTTTTCCATAGATGCTGCCCGGCCTGCTGAGTTGCTCCAGCATTTTGTGTGTGTTGCTTGGATTGCCAGCATCTGCAGATTTTCTCTTGTTTGCCAACATCCTATCTCATTTCCCCTTCCCCACCTTCTCCATCTGCCCATCACTCACACACTCCTCCCACTGGTTCCTCTACCCTTGAGAACTCCTGTTACTGTTCTTAGATCTCTCTGTGATCGAATACAGTCTATGAAGCTGATTTTATGGCATTTATACTGACAAATTAAGCAAACATTGTAACTAAGATTGTTGGGGATCTTGTTTCTTTCTTTACTTAGATCAACAGATTCAAGTGAAAAAAATCAAATCAAATCAGAGAAACACAAATATCACACTGCTTCATTGAAGTCATCATCATCGGATGATAAAAGCACCCGGCCCAAATTAAAACAAAAGAAGAAGCATAAGAAGCATTCACGAGAAGAAAGTAAGGAAAAAAAGCATCATAGTTCGTCATCTACAAAACATGAAGCTGATACGTATGTCTCGAAAGCACAGCCAAATGAGTTACAGAGATGTAAAAGATGTGAATCTTCCAAAGTTTGTAAACATTTATTTAAATGCAAAGCAAAGCTATCATCAGCAGAAGTAGATCCTGAGGTGCTGAAGACAAAAATATGTGACCCTACGTATGAAAGCTTGCAGAATGATTTTCAATATTTTGTTAACAAAACATATGTTTTGAAAAGAGCTGAAGAAACTTGTGTGAGTGATATAACTAATCATTCAACAACAAAACCTACAGGGGCAGCAAACAAACTTGCTTCATATGATAAATCTAGAGATCTTTTAAAGGAATTTGAGAGTAAAGAACAAACAAAAAATTCTCCAGAGTTGCAAGATGAATCTAATTATTCAGATACAGTGCAAAATTCTGAAGATTCTAGAGAAGATCGGAAAAACGTTGAAGAATTGGGTGGTTTCAAAAATAAATCTCACCATATGAACTTGCATGAAAAGTCTAAAATATCTAAGAATGAGTTTGATGTATGGAAAGTAACCAGTGCACCTCTGAGACCTGTCAAAAATACAAATTTTAATGATGGTTCAAAATTTCTTGAATCTAGTTTTTGGGAGAAATGTAACAAAATATCTAATTCCTTGCGAGTGCTCAGAAAAAAATCTAAAAATTTGGAACGGGTCAGAGATGTAACCAGCACTGAAAGAGCATCTTCCCATTTGACAAAATTCTCAGAAAAATCTGGTGATGATTTGAAACCCTTGGAGGTTAAAAAAGCCAACATATCAATTGAAGAATCTGCAACCTCAGGAGCAGATAACACAGTGTTCAAACTCCCTAAAAGGCCATCTAAAGATTGTAAAAGCACCAAATCAGTCAATGAAGGAAAGGAAATTTTGGAATATTCACAAAAACATGAGGCTTCAAATTCTCAGCAATCCAGAATCTTTCAAAGAACTGAAATGCCTACATTTTCATCAAAGAACTCTGAGAATGCTGAGCAATTGAAAATGACAAAACCTGAAAAAAAGTTTCAAAGTTTTAAAATTGCTAAACCCTGTGTCATCGATGCGCTATCTCAAGCTGCGTCTAAAAAGTTATTAACTTCAAATAGGAAATCTTCGGACAGTGCTACAAAATCTACCTCACTACCGCAGAATCTCGAATTGGCCCCACAACAGCTGGTAATGAAACTTTACTGTCTTTATTTTGCCTCTTACACTATAATGTTTATTTGTGATTGTATAGTTTTTAAAAGGATACTACAGTCAGAGGTAAGCAACGACGACACTCAATCTACACTGGCAAATCATGATATTTTTCAATGCTGCTCTTGTACACAAAAGAAATTAAAGCACCTCACAGAGGCAGCTCTTTAAACAGACATTACTGTTTCATGATTCTTTTGCTTCACATTTATATTAAAGTACAGTGCCTATAAAAAGTATTCCGCTTCCCCACAAGTTTTCATGTTTTATTGTTTTACAACATTGAATCATAGTGGATTTAATTTGGCCTTTTTGACACTGATGAATGGAAAATACTCTTTCATATTAAAGTGAAAAAAATGTCTCCAAATTGATCTAAATATATCATAGTTATTAAACACAAAATAATTGATTTACCCCCTTCAAGTCAGTATTTAGTAGATGTACCTTTGTCAGCAATTACTACCTTGAGTCTGTGTGGATAGATCTGTATCAGCTTTGCACATCCAGACACTGCAATTTTTCCCCTATTCTTCCTTATACAACTGCTCAAAGTCTGTCAGATTGCATGGGGATCATGCATGAATAGCCCTTTCCAAGTCCAGCCACAAATTCTCAATTGGATTGAGGTCTGGGCTCTGACTTGGCCACTCCTGGATATTAACTTTGTTGTTTTTAAGCCATTCCTGTGTAGTTTTGGCTTTGTGCTTGGGGTCTTTGTCTTGCTGGAAAACAAATCTTCTCCCAAATTGCAGTTCTCTTGCAGACTGCATCAGGTTTTCCTGCAGGATTTCCCTGTATTTTGCTGCATTCATTTTACCCTCTACCTTCACAAGCCTTCATGCCAAGTATAGTGTTTAGTCTGATGCCCAAAAAGCTCAATTCTGGTTTTATCACACCACAGAACCTTCTTCCAGGTGACTTCAGAGTTTCCCACATGCCTTCTGACAAACACTAGCTGAGATTTCATGTGAGTGTTTTTCAACAGTGTCTTTCTCTTTGCCATTCTCCCATAAAGTTGCGACTGGTGAAACACCCAGGCAACAGTTGTATACACAGTCTCTCCCGTCTCAGCCACTGAAGTTTGTAACTCCTCCAGAGTTTTCATAGGTCTCTTAGTGGCCTCCCACGCTTCTTCCACTGTCACTCAGTTTTTGAGGATGGCCTACTCTAGACAGATTTACAACTGTGCCATATTCTTTCCATTTCTTGATGACTTAACTGTACTCCAAAGGATATTTAGTGACTTAGAAATTTTCTTGTATCCATCTCCTTACTTGTGCTTTTCAAAAACCTTTTCACGGAGTTGCTTGGAGTGTTCCTTTGTCTTCATGGTGTAGTTTTTGCCAGGATACTGATTCATCAGCAGTTGAACCTTCCAGATACGAGTGTGTTTTTACTGCAATCAATTGAAACACCTTGACTGCACACGGTGATCTCCATTTAACTAATTATATGACTTCTATAACCAATTGGCTGCACCAGTGATGATTTGGTGTGACATACTTATTCAGTTGTTTATTTTATGCTTTATATTTATAGTTAATTTAGATCACTTTGCAGAGATGTCTTCACTTTGACATGAAAGAGTTCTGTTGATCAGTGTCAAAAAAAAAGCCAAATTCAATCTACTGTGATTCAATGTTGTAAAAGAGTAAAACATACAAACTTCCAAAGGGGATAAATACTTTTTATAGACACTATATTTGTTTTTCCATATGTTTAGTGGTCCAATAAATATGCCTGCTTTATTTGCATTGTAATTTGTTGTAATTAAACAGGAAAGGATGTAAATATTCAGATGATCAGTCAGTGTCAGTAGGTATGTAAACCAAGTTAGTATTTCAGATTATGACTTTTTGTAAGAAATGATAAAAATAACACTAATCAATTATAACTGATGAGAGATCATTAATCTGAAATAGTAATTGTACTCATCCCAGGAATTGCTTGGCTTGCTGTATATTTACTGCTTTTAGTATCTTATTATTCCTATTTTATGTAGTATTTTACTGTTTATCATTTTTCAATTCCTTGAAGGATTCTCAGATAGCAAGTGAATTTACCATTTTACCAAATGATGCAGATATGGATACTGATGAAAAGGTGGGTGTTGTTGGATTTAAAATTAAAATCAGTGCATGGCTGGAGGCTTTGAATATATTCATTCCACTGATTTTATCAAAACACTTTTAAGTCTGTTATTTGTAGATTGCCATGTCTTAAGTGAGCAAATCCCCACACATTCACATTTGATGCTCGAAATAATTATTATGGTTAAAGTAATTAAAACTTTTTTTAAAAGTTTAAATCAAATTGATGATTACTATATTAATGACTTGAACTGTTACCTGTAGAAGATGTGAGGAAAATCATTAATTTCTGTACATTGCTTCAGATGTGTGCCTGTACTCAAATGGACTCTTATTCGCGCATTTAAATCTGAAATAATTTAGCCCTTGATTTCTGCAGTAAAATATGTGACACCTTTTGTTTTATATCTGGGGAGTATAAATGACTGCAGCTGATATTCTCAAGTAGTCATTGTTTCAATTGCTTTCTGATTTTGCTTGGCAATTTTACCGTATTGTCATAATACAAAGGAAATTTGCAGGTTGTATATATTTAATTTAAGAAGTCCCAATATAAATTAGGAACACAATGGAAAAAAAATTGCATCTTGAAAAGAATCTCTCATAGGAGATGTATCATTGCAAAGATGTCTGCCCCATCAGAAAAAAAAATCTGCAACCCCCTCCCCATCATATAGCAAATTAGCACGTTTATCTTGCTGATCTTCCTGTTGTATATAAGCTAGGCATTAATAAACGGTCTCAGCCTGAAACATCAGCTGTTTATTCCTCTCCATATATGCTTCCTGACTGCTGGGTTCCTCCAGCATTTTGTGCTTTGCTCAAGATTTTGTACATCTGCAGAATCTCTTTTGTTTACAATGTGTACTGTATTTTCTTACCTTATATTATTCACAATTGATATTGAGTTTAGTAGATAGTGATGATTGATGTGATTTGAAGCACAATTGTTTATTCAGTCAGTTCTTGGCTTGTTGATGTTTTCTCTCTGTCTGCATCAAAGTCTGGCAAGATTAAATATTTTTCCATACTTCTGCAGGCTTTATGGATGGTTGAGGATATTTTGAAGTATTGGTAGATGCCACTTCTCCTCAGTGATACTTCTGAAATTGGCTGACCCAGTTAAACATTTGGTCAGTAGGACCCTCCTAAAGTCCTACCCTTCATAATCCCTACATTGTTACTTCAACCAAGTTAAATGACTATGTAAAAGATCAGCTAATATTTAACGTTCTATTTCTGCATAAAGGTGGCACCCCTATCTGGTTCTGAATTGGCTAGAACATCAACCATCAATGCAGATAAAGGACATTTGCTCAAATCAGTCATGCTGATATTTGCACTCAACCTGACCGACCTATCTATCTACCTACCTACCTACATTCCTTCCTTCCTTCCTTCCTTCCTTCCTTCCTCCCTCCCTTCCTTCCTCCCTCCCTCCCTTCCTTCCTTCTTCCCTTCCTCCCCTCTTTCCCTCCTTCCCTCCCTCCCTCCTCCCCTCCTTCCCTCCTTCCCTCCCTCCTTCCTTCCCTCCTTCCCTCCTCCCCTCCCTCCCTCCCTCTCCCCTCCTTCCCCCACCACTGCGTCTACTCCCTTCTTTCATTTAGTTTCTTAAATGCATCTTTTCTACTTTCTTATAATGTTCTACCTTTGAAGTAAAGATATTTTTTCCCCTTCAATTCCCATTTTGATTTGGTAATTGCTTGAACATTTGCTCTTCATAAGTGGTAATGCCCTCTACATTTCCATCACAAACTGTTAAAATTTTTAAGGTTTATATTAAATCATCCCTCAGTCTTAACTTGGCCTAACTTAACATAGCTGAAGTGACTTGGTAGCATAGTGGTTAGTGTAACATTATTACAGCATCAATGAACACAGTTCAATTCCAGTCCCTGTTTGTGAGGAGTTTATACATTCTCCCTCTGGATTTCCTCCAGATGCTCTATTTTCCTCCCATGTTCCAAAGATATGGAGTTAGGCTTAGTAAGTTGTGAGCATGTTATTTTGGTGCCGAAACATGCAGTATTTGCAGGCTGGCCCCAGCACATCCTCATACTCCATTGGTCGTTGGTGGTGGTCATACATTTCACTGAATGTTATGATGTTTCAATGTCTACGTGCAAACAAAAATTAATCTTTGTAAATTGTTCATCGTTAACTTTTCATCCTTACTGGTAGATTGAACTTGCATTCTGACATCATTCAGTATGATGGCTAGTGGCATAAATCAGGATGCATTTCTTTAATACTGAATCTGTTTCCTGTTCAGTTGATCTTTCAATACGTAGTGATACGTAACTTGGCTTTGTGAATGGATACAAATTTATTTGTCATTATATACCATTGTGAGTCAGTGATGATCTGGAGTTACCTAGTAACCCTTTTGTTGAACTTGAATAATAATCATTCTAATTTCTTTTTGTTTATTTTTGAAGTTTCATGTATATTTTTGTTTAGATATCAGTGACCAAGTTAATTAGATAATATTGTATTACTTATATACAGTTATGTATACTGTGTATGGGACAAAAATGAAGTTAAGTAGAATTAACCTACATTTGGACAATATATCCAAGGTATGCTCATCTATTTTAATCACTCCCCGAAGTAACTGTTATATCTGATCATCCCTAATTTATCTACTTACTAATAGCAGCTATGCTTTTAGATGCCAAGGCCTTAAATTTAAGAACAACCTTGTTAAACTCCACTACTGTAATACACAATCCTCTTTTTCAAAATATTTGGTAAAATCTACTTCATCTGTTCCATTTCATCTTTTTGTGGCTTAGTGCTAAATTTTGTTTGCAAATACTCTTGGAATGCTTTATGTTAAAGGTACTTTGATAAGTACAAGTCAATTTTGAGTTGGTTACAAAATTGAGACAGTCATGAATGACTTGATGGAACAATGCAATGTTGTCAACAGTGCAAAATTAAATATTAACCTAAGCTCAATTTTCAGTTCAAATGAAATTTGTCTGATTTAAAATTTTGAATCTAATTTTAGTTTAAAGAAGTTTTAATTTAAATAGGCAATTATTCCACTCTAAAGGGCAAATTGGTTGCAACTTGGCTCTTAGAGTTCACTATATAACATCCAATAAAACGTGGCGCTTGTCAGAGGCACCCTCCATGGTATATAATCTTGGACATGTTTGTGTTATCTGGGGCTCCTCAGAACGAAGAGGTCTATAGATATAACGATCTTATTCATGATAGATAAATTGATTAAGATTCCATTCGTTAAACAAAAAAAATTGAAAGTATGTTCCCCAGTTTCTATGATCTTTAAAAGATTTTTTTTAAAGAGGAGCAGCTTGTTTGAATTATTTTAACATTTAATTCCCATCATTTATTAACCAAGAGGCACTTGTAAGAAATTAACATTAGAAACCAATTGGAAATCCTTTCTTTTGATTTTAAACTACACCTTCAGCTTCTGTGATTCTGATGGCCATTCTAATGCAAAATTTTTTGGTTGATTAATCTTGTATCATGTTTTTAAAATGGATCAATATGCTTGATAGAAATACAAACACTGATTATGAGAAGTCTATTTTAAACAAAGGGCATTGTTTAGCAAATGTAATTAAAATGTTCATACCCTTATTTATTTTTCCTCACTGACAACCTTAACATTTGGAAAGTTTAATGCTTGGCTATTAGTCAATTTGGTGCTTTGTTTTCATATGTTCAGTATTAACAAGTAGAAGAATATATTTTAGACCATGGAACAATGTTATTAATGTATAAATATGTCTTGATTTAGGTTTTATTAAAGTTACAAAAATTACCATTTTTAAAATTTAGCAATTGAATTTCTACCAAATGTCATATTTGCATGAATTTTAGTCTGGATCCAATTGCAACGCTAAAAGATTTTTTTTCCTTTGAAGATGGAAATAGCAGAAGAGCTGCAAACAGCTCGTTATGAAAAGGTTTTGGAGGTAGAACTGGGGCAGAGTTACGGAGAATTGACGAGTATGGAGATAGATCCACCAGAGGAAGTTAAAACATTCTTGTGTAAGTATTCTATTGCAATATTTTTTTTCTTCATCTTTGTCAACCATTTTCTTGAATGATGTTTATATTGATGACCATGCCCCTTAAAAGATCCTTTTATTGTAAACTAAGTATTTCACCTTTAATTAAAAGATGGTTTCATACAAGTTGACTGGACATTTTGTAGTTCTTTTAAGTATGTATTAATGTTGACTTCCATTGTGGTAAAAAGCACAGTTTTGTTTAGCCCCGGCAGGCTTAGCAATACAGCGGAAGTTGGTTCAAAAGTTGGTTTGCAAATATTGACTTGCCCATAAAAGTAACTGTTAAGGTAAGAGCTTGAATCAGATAAAGGGAGGGCATGCAACTGTGGAGACGCCTTTTGGAGCAGCCAGTTTGAAAGTGGCTGTGTTTAAGCTCTGAATGCTCTGTTTGTGGTCAAAATGCTGACATTTTCTCTGTGAGGCTTTGGTGAAGAGGTAGAACAAAGTAAGGTCTTTTAACTTTAATCTTCAGACTTATTGCAGTTAGGGCAGTGGAGTCCTTGCCAAGCAGGATGTGGGAGATTGGGGGGGGGGGGGGGGTTTCCAGTGACACTGCTAACTTCACCTGAGGGAAGTATGCCCACCCTACACGTGTATAAAATCTTGACAGCCATGGGTGGGGTGAATGTGCATGGTCTTTTTCCCAGGACTGGGAAATCAAGAACTAGATGGCATAGAGTTAAAGTGAGAGGGGAAGGAATTAATAACAACCTGAGGGACAGCATTTTCACCTAGAGAATGGACTGTTTATGGAATAAGTTGACAATTGAAGTGGGTGCATCAACATTTAAAAAACATGGGACAAGCACATGAATAGGAAAGAGAGTGATATGGACCAAATGCAGGCAACTGAATATAAGTCAGCTAATCTTTTGATCAGTATAGACTATTTGGGCTGATGGGCCTGTTTCTGTGCTGTATGACTCTACTTATTTTTCTAGGTGCAATTTGTTAATAGTCCAGTGTGAATAATTAGGTTTACATAGGGAGCCTTTAAGAAATTTGGCCACCAAGTTAACTGATATTTTTATTGAGCTCACTTAGCCCCAGTTCATTTGTAACCCTAATGTTCATAAGTTAATTGTTTGAAAGTTAACTTGTTCTAAATTAAAGGGAGTTTTCAGGAAATTTTGGCTGTATTTGAGATGAAATTACTGGTACAGGTTGAATACCTCTGTTCCAAAATTCCAAAATCCAATTTTTTTTTATTTTGAGTGCTGAAATTGTGTCAAATAGAAAATTCCACAAGGTACTGGGAGGGTTTCCAAGTGATACACAGGTATCTGTGCACCACAGACGTTTATGAAAAGTGACCTCATATGTAATGAACAGAAGTTAGTGGAAAATAGAAAAGCACTGCAGAAAGTGAAAAATCAAGATCTCAATTATGTATCGTCAATGTAAGAGGAGACATGCCGCTTAATGGTGTGCTGATCATGAAACAAGCAAACATCTATCATGATGAACTGAAAATTGAAGTTAATTGTGAATATTCAGCAGGCTGGTTGCAGAAAGTTATGAAAAGGATTGCATTACATTTTTAAAGCATCTGCTGATCGTGAAAATTTAGCACCAGAACAAGTCTGTAATGCTGATTATTTTTATACCTTACATAAAACATAAAAGAAGTAAAATACAAATAAAGTGTACTGTAATCTTCTAATCAAAGCACAGCATTATAGTTGGAGACATAAACCTGCCATTGTTATTGTTCAACAGCTGATTCAAGTATGCTGCTTTTATTATGCTGCACACATTACATTTCCATTATATTAATAGTATGTAATAATTTTTACTGTTAAACACATGTGTATGATGAACAAGTGTAAGACAGACTGCTTACAGGTAGCACATAAATTCAGAATTTGAAATGATGGAGATCCCAAGATATCTCTGAAAAAATCCAAAATCCTAAATGCTTTGGGCCTCAAGGATTTCAGATAAGGGGTACACAATCTGTAATTGTATTTTGGCATGATAAGGCTTCATCTTGAATGGGACTTGATTCCATACTAGCAGTTTGCAGGGCAGTAATGGTAGAGGTTTCCACAATTGGTTATTTATTGTCTTAGATGTATAGTCTTAGAAAATATAAAGAGCCACAAAGTAGGAACTCAGATATTTTCTGTACACTGTAACTGTGGAGGTTTACCTTAAACTCAGATGCATTAACTAATTTTCCTTTTGTTTCTAAATTGTTTCTGATTGTCTAGCCCAATCAATTCCCCAGCCTGATATTCTCCTTGTGTTGGATACCAATATTTTTATCAGTCACCTTAACTTAATTGTGAATTTGAGAGACCATGGAGTTTCAGGTTAGTAAATAAAAGTTCATTGTGAAAATGCATGAAAACAAAACGTGTCAATGATTTCAGGGTGAGAGACATGAAAATCTTTTGTATACTTTTTTCTTTTTTTTACAATATTTTTATTCAGAAGATAAAAAACAAGATTTACAGAGTGCAGCACATAGATACATCTCAACATAACTTGTGTACATTCATATATTGTAATAAAATTGATCAAAATGTTATAGCATAACACATAAAGGTATACCACTCTGTAATCAAAAATTTAAAGATAAGTCATACATCATAAAAGAAATTTTTAATATAAAAAAATCTTTTGTATACTTAAGGAATTGTTGAGGCTGAAGCATCAAAATTGGGTCTGTTGTAATTTTTTAACATTTGGAACTTGGAAATTGTAATCCAATTTGGAAATCAAAGCATTTTCATGCAGGCTTAAATCAAAAGTGCCAATACTACCAATCTAATAAGGTATAACAAATAGTTACATACTGATACTGATCCAGCCTTATTTTCCACATTTAAATTTTATCTTAATCAATAGCATTTGCAATTCAGTAATGAGGTAAAAATTTGTATATTTTAAAATAATTATATAGGTCATCAATGCGTTTTGTGGTTGTAGTAGCGATGGCATTTCATAATAGAAATTTTATTTTTAGTTTGGTCATACAATTATATTGATTCAAAACTCAATGATTTGAGTAACTTATGGAGATTTGTAAGTAGGCACTCTATGGGAAGAGGTGCTGAAAGTTAAATGGATAAATTTGCTGTTATGGGAAACTAATATTTAATACAGTAATCACTATTGTCGTAGTTCTCTGCATGTATGGGATGGATGCCACTGCTGTTGATTATTTCAGTGATTTCCTTCAAATTATTACAATTCACAGTGTGTATGCGGTGTAACTATAATTAATTTCTACAATTACAGGTGTTGGTTTCCCAGTTTTAGTTATCCCATGGGTTGTGCTCCAGGAACTGGATTCCTTAAAGAATGGAAAGCTATCTGGAGGTGTCAATCGCAAAGCTGTACCTGCTGTACATTTTGTTTATTCCTGCTTCAAAGGTCGGCATCCACATGTATGGGGCCAATCTATGCAACAAGCAGCTCAAAAGTTCTGTAAGTAGAAGTATAATCATTGTATCTGACACTGACTTCTAGGTCATTAGTGAAGAAGAAAGAAAAATAAGTTTCAAGTTTACCTTGTAGTTTATTATAAACCAATTTACTGTTATCAAAAAACAATCAGAAAATACTACATTTTTTATTCTCGTTACACATCACTGTCCTAATCACTGTTTTTATGTCATCGCTCGCACATTTTATATAACATTCATTTTCTGGCAGTTTTACCATTTTCTCATCTGAAGCAGATTGAATACTGTTGGTATTTGGATCCTTAACTGGTCACATTCCAAACCTTGCTTAGTAGGCAATTTTGATGTGTAAGCGAAGGTGATATCAATCTGTAGAACTTACGTTCCAATGAGACAGGGAGGTTATGGTAGGGTATAGGAACAGTGGTGTACAAAGGCTGTAATAAATCTAGTCAAGAAGAAAAGAAAAGCTTATAAAAGGTTCAAAGAGCTAGGTAGTGTTAGAGATCTAAAAGATTATAAGGCTAACAGGAAGGAGCTTAAGAAGGAAATTAGGAGAGCCAGAAGGGGCCATGAAAAGGCCTTGGCGGGCAGGATTAAGGAAAACCCCAAGGCATTCTGCAAGTATGTGAAGAGCAGGAGGATAAGACATGAAGGAATAGTACCTATCGAATGTGACAGTGGGAAAGTGTGTATGGAACCGGAGGAAATAGCAGAGGTACTTAATGAATACTTTTGCTTCAGTGTTCATTATGGAAAAGGATCTTGGTGATAGTAGTGATGACTTGCAGCAGACCGAAAAGCTTGAGCATGTAGATATTAAGAAAGAGGATGTGCTGGAGCTTTAGGAAAACATCAAGTTGGATAAGCCATTAGGAGCGGATGAGATGTACCCCAGGCTACTGTGGGAGGTGAGGGAGGAGATTGTTGAGCCTCTGGCGATGATCCTTGCATCATCAATGGGGACGGGAGAGGTTCCGGAGGATTGGAGGGTTGCGAATGTTGTTCCTTTATTCAAGAAAGGGAGTAGAGATAGCCCAGGAAGTTATAGACCAGTGAGTCTTAGCTCAGTGGTTGGTAAGTTGATGGATAAGATCCTGAGAGGCAGGATTTATGAACATTTGGAGAGGTATAATATGATTAGGAATAGTCAGCATGGCTGTGTCAAGGGCAGGTCGTGCCTTACGAGCCTGATTGAATTTTTTGAGGATGTGACTAAACACCTATGGATTAGAGCAAGGTATTTGATAATGTACCCAATGCAAGGCTTATTGAGAAAGTAAGGACATGGGATCCAAGGGGACCATTGCTTTGTGGATGCAGAACTGGCTTGCCCACATAAGGCAAAGAGTGGTTGTAGACGGGTCATATTCTGCATGGAGGTCGGTGACCAGTGGAGTGCCTCAGGGATCTGTTCTGGGACCTTTCCTCTTCATGATTTTTATAGATGACCTGGATGAGGGATGGGCTAGTAAGTTTGTTGATGACACAAAGGTTGGAGGTGTGGAGGGCTGTCAGAGGTGACAGCGGGACATTGATAGGATGCAAAACTGAGCTGAGAAGTGGCAGATGGAGTTCAACCCAGATAAGTGTGAGGTGGTTCATTTTGGTAGGTCAAATATGATGGCAGAATATAGTATTAATGGTAAGACTCTTGGCAGTGTGGAGGATCAGAGGGATCTTGGGGTCTGAGTCCATAGGACGCTGAAAGCAGCTGCGCAGGTTGACTCTGGTTAAGAAGGCATACGGTGTATTGACCTTCATCAATCATGGAATTGAACTTGGGAGCCGAGAGGTAAAGTTGCAGCTATATAGGACCTTGGTCAGAGCCCACTTGGAGTATTGTGCTCACTTCTAGTCGCCTCACTACAGGAAGGATGTGGAAGCCATTGAAAGGGTGCAGAGGAGATTTACAAGGAGGAGGTTGCCTGGATTGGGGAGCATGCCTTATGAGAATAGGTTGAGTGAACTCGGCGTTTTCTCCTTGGAGCAACGGAGGATGAGAGGTGACCGGATAGAGTTGTATATGATGATGAGAGGCATTGATTGTGTGGATAGTCAGAGGCTTTTTCCCAGGGCTGAAATGGTTCCCACAAGAGGGCACAGGTTTATGGTGCTAGGGAGTAGGTACAGAGGAGATGTCAGGGGTAAGTTTCTTACTCAGAGTGGTAAGTGCGTGGAATGGGCTGCCGGCAACGGTGGTGGAGGCGGATACAATAGGGTCTTTTAAGAGACTCCAGGATAGGTACTTGGAGCTTAGGAAAATAGAGGGCTATGGGTAAGCCTAGTAATTTCTAAGGTGGAGACATGTTCGGCACAACTTTGTGGGCCTAAGGGTCTGTATTGTGCTGTAGGTTTTCTGTGTTTCTTTTACTTGGAAGTGAAGGAGAAAAGAAATGGGCTAAATTGTGTCCTTGCATGACATGCAGTTGCAAACAATTACTGAGCAGAAATTGTTAGTCTGCACGTGGATTGAAATGTTTTAATTAAAAATGTTAATCTTCTGAAAAAAATAATGAAATTATATATTAATAGATATATTTTCATTTGGTAAGTTATTATTTGCAGAGTTTTAAATCTTTCACTCTTTTCCCAGTGACTGGGCTTGGTTGTTTTGTCTACTGTCATTACATATGAAGAGTGTGTTTGGTTTCACTTTATTGCATGTGTATGTGCATCTAGCCAGTAGTGAGGCAACTATGATGTGATTTGTAAGTTTGTTTCACTGCAGAGCACAGTTACTTTATTTTAAAATTATTGAAAATGCAGTTATAGTGACTTAAAGTGTTAATTCCTTTCATTTATAACTAATGAGAGAGAGTTGAAATTAGACCAATAGGCAATGGCAATATATGATAGGAACTGTAGGTGGCAGAAGTTTGCAAGAAACATTTATAATGGCATAAAGAACCACAAATAGACAGAAGTTTGCAGTATGTTTTCCATTATGTACAGCAATGACCATACTTCAAAATATAACTTTGTTGGTTGGATAGAGCATCCTAAGGTGATTAAAGGAACTGGTTTTTGTCTTGCTTAATGACAAAAGCATATGCTGGGAAAGTAAACATTGATAGTGTGTTTAATTTGTTTCAGCTTTTCCATGTATTTTATTAATGTGATTCCAGCAACCATGCTGTGCTAATTGCACACTTAACAAGTTAGTACTGTACGTATTCACAGGATGCATTTGCTGAAACCAAGAAAGTGTAAAGATGACAGCATAATCTTCAACACTTAAAAGGCTTGGTGGAGGAGGTTGCTATGGAAAGAGATCCCCTGCTTAATGATGTAAGAAGAACTGGAGATCTATTACAAAACAGATTTGGCAGGAGATGGCTTATTAGGTCAATTCCAGGAATGTTGATATCATAGAACATAGAAATTTACCTATTCTAGAAACTGTCTAAAATTTCCCTAGCGCATAGCCCTTTATTTTTCTAAGCTCCATGTACCTATCTAAGAGGCTCTTAAAAGACGCTTCCGTCACTGCAGCAACCACCGCTGCCAGCAGTGCAATCCATGCACCCACCACTCTGTGTAGAAAATGCTTACCCGTGACATCCCTCAGTACCTATTTACAAGCTCCCTCATGTTACCCATTTCTGCTCTTGGAAAAGGCCTCTGGCTATCCACATGATCAATGCTCCTCATCATCTTACACACCTCTATCCAATGTTCCCTCTAATTTTTATAGTCAGTGTGCACAAAATCTTATATTCTGCAAATTTTTTCCTGTGGAAAAAGGTATGAGAGCTCTGAATGCACCCATGGCATAGCTTATGTAGGTTTACAAAATATTTGACATAAAACTGCACAGAATAACATCAAAATAACATACATATTTAAGTCACTCAGTTATCTAACAGATTATTATCAATAAGTATAATTATTAATTACTACATTATTTTATAGTAACTAACCTTTTGTGCGCACATTAATTTCCTTTGTGCGCTGGTTGAAAAATGTGTGCACGCGCATACACGTACAGCTTAGAGGGAACATAGCCTCTATCAGGTCACCTCTCATTCTCTGTCACACCAAGGAGAATAGGTCAAGTACAGCAATATCCTTGTAAAATTCCTCTGCACTCTCTCTATAGTTTTAATTTTCTTTACTAAAGCCACAAAGCACATCTCCATTATAAGTATTTTACGAGGATCAAAAATAAATTGAATTATCAAAAAGGGAGGAATTGTTTTCCTATTATCACATTAAATGGCAAAGAACATGTTCCACTGGCTGCAGGAGAGGAAGATTGCTACAGAGAAGAAAACAAAAATTACTATGAATGAATATATGCTAAGGATTAAAAAAGGCAGGCAGACAATAGGATACACTAACTTATTTTAGAATTACGAAGAATATTCTCCTAATAATATTATGCTGGTTTTATACCCATTTCTCTGTCCATATTATCTAAACTGGTATGATCTGGTATACAATGTCTATAGAAATTTTAGTGCTCCCCCAGTCAACCTGTCACCATCCAGGACATGTCCTCTTCTCACTACTGCCATCAGGGTTGTAATATTGTAATATAAACTTTTTATGGACTGCACTGTGCTAAAGCAGCAAAACAACAAACTTCCCTCCCTTGATTTTGTACCTATGCCCTATAAATGGTAAGACGCTTGGCAGTGTGGAAGATCTGACAGATCTTGGAGTCTGTATCGATAGGACACTCAGAACTGCTGCGCAGGTTGACAGTGTTGTTAAGAAGGCTGTGTTGACATTCATCAACTGTGTGATTGAGTTCAAGAGCCGTGAGGTAATGTTACAGCTATACAAGTCTTTAGCCAGACCCCACTTGGAATACTGTGTTCAGTTCTTTTTTGTTTATATTTTTTGTGCAGGGAGGGGGTAATTTGTGGGGCTGATGATTGTGCAAAAGGTTTGGATTAAATTTCAAAAGTGTTGATTTTTCTTTGTCTAAATTAATAAAATTCAAATTCTTCAAACTCTATGATAAATACTATTAATATATAACATCAGCATAACAAGTAGATAAAGCACTGGGGATTGAGGTTCAGAATCAGGTTTATTATCACTGAAGTATGTCATGAAATTTGTTGTTTTGCTGCTTTAGCACAGTGCAGTCCATAAAAAGTTTATATTACAATAAGAAATATAAAACAGGACAAAAGAGGGCAAAATAGTGAGGTAGTGTTCATGGACTTCAGAAATCTGATGGCAGAGAGAAAGAAACTGTTCCTAAAACTTTGAGTTTGCATCTTCAGACTCATTTACCTCCTCTCTGATGGCAGTAGTGAGAAGAGGACATGTCCTGGATGGTGACAGGTTGACTGGGGGAGCACTAAAATTTCTATAGACATTGTATACCAGATCATACCAGTTTAGATAATATGGACAGAGAAATGGGTATAAAACCAGCATAATATTATTAGGAGAATATTCTTTGTAATTCTAAAATAAGTTAGTGTATTCTATTGTCTGCCTGCCTTTTTTAATCCTTAGCATATATTCATTCATGGTAATTTTTTTTTCTTCTCTGCAGCAATCTTCCTCTCCTGCAGCCAGTGGAACATGTTCTTTGCCATTTAATGTGATAATAGGAAAACAATTCCTCCCTTTTTGATAACTCAATTTATTTTTGATCCTCGTAAAATACTTGTAATGGAGATGTGTTTTGTGGCTTTAGTAAAGAAAATTAAAACATCTATCGAGATATTTATTTCTTGATGTGTCTAATGAACAGTAATTATCACATGCCAGTTATTCATTAGATATTTCTGTCAAATTATTCCAGAACCACCAGTGCAGCACATAATAGCAGTGAACAAAAGCAGCTGCCATTGAAACATTGAGCCGATTATGGGGCTTAGTGAGCAATTCCTCCACAGTCATAAATATATAATCTCCTTCTCCATCCTCCTCCACAACTGGTTTCATTTCCATTTATTCTTTAGTAAATACTCTCTCCATCAATCAGATTACTTGTGGCCTTCACAGTACCAAATGTAATTTCTTTTTTTATTTAAATTTTATTTTTATTTGGATAAGGTATTTATAAGTATTACATAAACTTTTTTACATATAAAGCCTTTTCCATTTTTATATGTGTATAAATCTATATATATTTATACATCACAAGTACACACTGAGATGGTATTAAAAGAAAAATAACTGGGCACTTAAATAGATATTTATGTGCAATTGTAATTCCAAACTATTAAACTAAATAATAATAATTATTGTTAAAAAATTGGTAATAATAGTGGTTAAATAATAATTTCCGTGTATCTCTTCTCGTCCATTTCTTTCTTGTCCAAAACAATGTGTGTAACCCTATGTAAGTTCCATCGTAGGTGTTTGTATCTTAACACATTCATGTTTGCTACTATCCATAAACATACTTATCCAATTCCTGTGTACTTATTTACTTTAAATTATCTTTTTTCCCCCCAGGTCTTTTCCTTTTCTTGTGTTAATTCCATGTTTTCCAGAAATAAAACTGAACATTCAAACCAAGGGAGCTTACTTATTACCATGTTGATGAGAAAAGCAGTATGAACCATTAGGAGAATCATCTAAAGTCTGCTCGCATTGGGGTTATAAATTCAATCCATTTATTCCAAATTTGATAAAATTTTTCTTCTTGTATTCTCAGGGAGTAAGTCATCTTTTCCATTTTAATTATTTCCAAAATAATTTCATGCCAATCTTCTAAAGTAGGTGATACTGGATTTAGCCACTTTCTGGTGATTGATTTCTTACTTGCCGCTAAAAGGGCGTGCAGCAGCTTTATATCTTTCTTTTGTTCCGAAAAAAATACATGCCCCAAGTAGAATCACAAAGTCCAGAGGTATCTGTATCTTAAATACCTTAACTAATGTTCTGTGAATACCTTTCCAATATAAACAATTTAGGGCAATCCCAAAAAATATGGAAATGATTTGCCTCCTTAGAGCCACATCTTCTCCAATACGCCACGTTTGAGTCTTTATATTTTTCCTGGTATGGGGTCTTGAAGTATCTAATATTTTTCCAGCAATGTTCTCTCCAAACCAAAGAGTTAGTTGAAGACCACTGAAAGCTGCATATTTTCCCTCAAACCTCTGAAAGTACCAACCTCACTTCTTTCTCCCACTTCTCTTTAATATACAATGTGTTTTCATTTTTGGCATGAGAGAGGGCATTATATAATCGAGAAATTGATTTACTTGACATTGAGCTGTAAGCTGAATTCAAAATCTTGAAAATTTCTAATTCTGCCGTTGATAAGTCTGTACATCTATGACTCTGGTTAAAATAGTGTCGTACTTGAAGGTGCCTAAAAGAAATCATTGTGTTCTAGGCCGTGTTTGTCCTACAGGGATTGAAAACTTTGTAATGCACTTTTATGTGTGAATGAGAGGTAGGTTGTAAGACCTTTCTTTATCCATAGTTCAAATCTTTTATCTCCTCTGCTGGGAAAGAATTTGGTATCATAAGCACACCATCTAAAAAGTTTTAACATGTTGTAAATTCCACATAAATTAATCACCTTCTGCCATACTTTTAATGTAAGATTTATCCAGCTGTTTTTAATCTTTTCCAATTGGGCCATCAATCCTTTGTCTGCAATTGAGGCCTGTAGAGGAAAACTGTCGATCAATCCAAATTCTATTTCCTTCCATCTAGCCTTGTATTCCCCATTACACCAATATAACTGAGGGGCTATCTGTGAAGCATAAAAAGCGAGGAAGTGCCATACCTCCTCCTTCCTTTCCTAACTGTAATGTGTTAAATCGGATTCTAGGTTTCTTTCTTTGCCAGATAAAGCGGGAAATCCATTTGTCCCATTCCCTAAATTGATTATCGTCTACCTCCACAGGTAAATTCCGGAAAAAGTAAAGTAGCCGAGGGAGAGTATTCATTTTTATGATATTTATCCTTGAATTTAAACTTAAAAAGGGGATAAGATTCCATCTATGTATATCTGATTTTATCTCTGAAACTAATGGCCCATAATTTGCCTGTGACAACATTGTAAGATCTTTTGGGAGGGTTATTCCTAAATGTTTTAATGATTTAGCTTCCCACTTAAGATCATATGTATCCTGCAGTTTTTTGGATGCTGTATAATTTAGGGACATAACCTGCGTTTTCTTTACATTAATTTTATAACCTGATATTTTCCCAAACTCATCCAACAGTGTAAACAATCCTATGAATGATTTTTCTGGTTCACTCAAATAAACTAAGACATCAAACGCGAATAGTGCTACTTTCTGTTCAGTCCCTGCCACCTTGATAACCTTTTACAATTTCACTCTGTCTATTAATTGGTCAAGAGGTTCAATGTATAGTGCAAAGAGGAGAGGAGAAATTGGGCATCCCTGTCTAGTTCCTCTCTCTAAAATAAAAGAGTCAGAGAGGTCCCCATTTATCTTAATTCGAACCAAATGTAATTCCTATTGTAATAAATATTGAATGTAGGTGATTGTCATTTGCTAGTGACATCACTCATTTTATATTAACTTCAATTAGCATTTACTTTTATCTGCTGAATTCTCCAGAAATGTACAGTTATGGTTTGAAATTTACTTCAATAGATCTATTTACAAAAAAAAAATAATTTAGTATAAGTGGTCATCATTTTTCAATGAAGATCAGCATTAAAATTAACTTTTATCTAGAAATTTAGGAGGTAATTCTCAAAAGCTGAGCGTTTGAAAATTGTACGTTAATACTTGTGTTTTACCTGACTTTTTTTTAGTGAATGATTAGCATGTTATTTAAACATCAAGGAATAATGATTCAATCCCAGCATGTATTAAATATATAATATTAATGCTAATTTTATTGAACAAGTGATGGGAAATCATGCCATTTAAAGCTCTTTAGAATAGTAAAGCATGAAGTAATTTTCTCAGAGAGCATGCTTTAGCCTGATTCTAGAATTGGGGGGGGGTGGGGTTGGGGGTCATTGTTTAAAAATTAAGGTGCTTCTTGCAGACAGATATAAGGTCTTGTTTTATTTCGCTGAGGGTCTTGGAACTCATTCATAAAGTGGTGGAAGCAGAACCTTTTGAATGTGTCTTAAAAGACATAGAGGTCATAGCAAATAGTCAGGATTGCAGAGTTGAAGCTACCATCTGATCAACTAAAAGTCTTATTAATTGGCAGAGTAGGGTTGAGGGACTGAATGATCTACTCCTGCCCCTAAATTTTAAACACATTCATAACTGCATCAACATCTATTTTTTTAGGAAGGAGATTCATCCTGTGGTAGAGTAGCTGCTTTTAATTATTATTTAAGTATTCATAGTTTGGATAACAATGTGGAAAATCACTTCTTTGATAAGTGACCTCTGCAATACCTGCTAAGTTCTGGGTAGGACTGAAATCACAAACTTGGAACAGAAAGAATATAGCATCAACCGAGGCACCAAGTTGAGATACTGCAAAGCTGTCCCACAGACAACACCAATAAACAGCAATCTGAAGTAGTTGTCAAAAGGGAAGAGTCAAATGTGATTCTTTCTTTATGTGTGCTAAAATAAAACATAAGTCTGTAAGACAGTGTTGTGTTAGTCTGCAGTGGGATTGTTTTTGGAAAGTTAAAGGAGTCCAAATCTACAGCCTTTAAAACCTTAAATACTAATCCCAAAGCTAAAGTAGTGACAAATGGTCAAATTTCAACACCATTTCAGTTAACAAGGTCAACTAGGCAAGGTTGTCCATTATCACCTGCTTTATTTGTGTTGGCGATAGAACCATTAGTTGAATTAATTAGAATGGACCCAGATATTAAGGGTTTCAGAGTTAACCAGGAAGAATACAAGATTAACTTATTTGCTGATGATGTTCTGCTTTATTTAACAAACCCATTGCACTCGTTGCATAAATTATCCTCTAGATTAGAAGAATATGGGAAAATATCAGGTTACAAAATAAATTGGGATAAAAGTGAAATTTTACCTCTTACTAAAGGAGGTTATAGTCAATGTCGATTAATAACTCAATTTAGATGGCTGACAAACGGTATAAAATATTTAGGTATAAGAGTTGATAATGATATAAAGAACTTATATAAATTAAATTACATACCATTATTGAAAAAAATTCAAGAAGATCTTGATAAATGGATGATATTACATTAGTAGGTAGAGTAAATACCGTAAAAATGAATATATTCCCTAGACTACAATACTTATTCCAATCACTACCAATACAATTACCCCAGAAGTTTTTTCAAGAGTTAAATAAATATGTGAGGAAGTTTCTTTGGAAAGGTAAGATGTCAAGAATATCGTTGGAAAAATTGACATGGAAATTTGATCTAGGAGGGTTACAACTTCCAAATATTAAGAATTATTATAAAGCAAATCAACTTAGATTTATTGCATCTTTTTTTGAGAAAGATATGGATTAGAATAGAACTAGATAAAATAGGAGAAAATACCAGAAGATTTTATATATAAATGGGAATCTAAATGGATACGGGAAAAGAAAGAATCTCCTATATTAAAACATTTGATTGACTTATGGAATAAGATAAATGTTGATGATGAGACAAAGAAATCTTTATTAGCAAAGAGATCTTTAATTCAAAATAGACTTATTCCTTTTACAATGGATAATCAACTTTTATATAATTGGTTTCAAAAAGGGATTAGATATATAGGAGATTGTTTTGAAGGAGGTATATTAATGTCATTTGATCAATTAAAGAATAAATATAAAGTATCAAACAACACTCTTTTTTGTTACTTCCAATTAAGGGCTTATTTAAGAGAAAAATTAGGTCAAACAATGTTATTGCCGAAATCTAATGAAATAGAAACTTTAATTCAAAAAGGAAAAACTAAAAAATTTATTTCTTGTATGTATAGCTTGATTCAAAAACAGGCAATTAAACAAGGAATCCATAAGTCAAGACAAAAATGGGAAAGTGACTTGAATATTAAAATTGAAGAAACAAATTGGTCAAGACTTCGTCTTGATAGTATGACAAATACAATAAATGTCCGGTTAAGATTAGTGCAATATAATTTTTTACATCAATTATATATTACACCACAAAAAATAAATAAATAAAATCCAAATTTATCTGATCAGTGTTTCCGATGTAACCAAGAAATCGGTACTTTTTTACATTCTACTTCGTCTTGTTCTAAAATTCAACCTTTTTAGACAAATTTAAGAGTTTTATTGGAACAAATTATTGGAACACAACTTCCACATAATCCAAAATTATTTTTATTAGGCAATATTGAAGGGATAAAATCAAAACCCAAATTGAATAAATATCAGAAAGAATTCATAAAAATTGCACTGGCAGTAGCCAAAAAGGCTATTGCAGTTACTTGGAAATCGGATTCATACTTAAGTATAGATCATTGGAAGAATGAAATTTCCAGCTGTATTCCACTTGAAAAAATTATAATTTAAGAGATAAATATGAAAAATTTTTGAAAATTTGGCGCCCTTATTTACAAAAGAGAAGATTAAATATATAGGTGCTCCGAAGATAAAATAATTGGTTATTTGGGGAAATAAATAAATATATGTACTAAAGTCATTATGAACTCCGTGGAGCATGTGGGGATCTTCCGATATCCAAGCACTCATTCTTTCTTTCTTTTTTTTTCCTTTTTCTTTTTTTCTATAGGGGAGGGGCTAAGGGGAGGGGGAAGGGTATATATTTTTTTCTTTCTGTAATCATTTGAAAACTCAATAAAAAAAGTTTTTAAAAAAATCTACAGCCTTGAGCGTAGATAATGATGAAAACATATTTGTCAGAGGAAGGTATGGTCATTGTGCAGGTACCAACTAGTGCCTTATGGAAAACAAGTGGCTTATGTTATTTCTGAATTTTAAAGGAATCTTGAAGTGTATAAAAGGGGGTTACTGTCCATGGGCAAGATGGAGAGTTTTTCTCTTAGGCTACATACAGTCAGTGCTAGTACTAGAAGCTAGAGAAGATGGAAACAAGTAAGTTGAGATGGTGAGAATAATATAGATTGTGAGAGATGCGTGATCCAGGACTGTGTGCTCAGTTCACTGCTGTTCACTCTGCTGACCCACGACTGTGCTGCAACACACAGCTCGAACCACATCATCAAGTTTGCCGATGACATAACCATGGTGGGTCTCATCAGCAAGAATGACGAGTCAGCCTACAGAGAGGAGGTGCAGTGGCTAACGGACTGGTGCAGAGCCAACAACCTGTCTCTGAATGTGAACAATAGAGATGGTTGTTGACTTCAGGAGGGCACGGAGCAACCACTCCCCGCTGAACGTCGATGGCTCCTCGGTAGAGATCGTTATGAGCACCAAATTTCTTGGTATTCACCTGGCGGAGAATCTCACCTAGTCCGTCAACACCAGCTCCATAGCAAAGAAAGCCCAGCAGCGTCTCTACTTTCTGCGAAGGCTGAGGAAAGTCCATCTCCCACGCCCCCATCCTCATCACATTCTACAGGAGTTGTATTGAGAGTATCCTGAGCAGCTGCATCACTGCCTGGTTTGGAAATTACACCATCTTGGATCGCAAGACCCTGCAGCGGATAGTGAGGTCAGCTGAGAAGATCATCGGGGTCTCTCTTCCCACCATTATGGCCATTTACACTACATGATGCATCTGCAAAGCAAACAGCATTATGAAGGACCCCACGCACCCCTCATACAAACTCTTCTCCCTCCTGCCGTCTGGGAAAAGGCACTGAAGCATTCAGGTTCTCACGACCAGACTATGTAACAGTTTCTTCCCCCAAGCTATCAGACTCTCAATACCCAGAGCCTGGACTGACACCTTACTGCCCTATTGTCCTGTTTATTATTTATTGTATTGCCTGCACTGTTTTGTGCACTTTAAGCAGTCCTGGGTATGTCTGTAGTCTAGTGTAGTTGTTTTTTTTTTGTTTTTTACGTAGTTCAGTCTAGTTTTTGTATTGTGTCATGTAACACCATGGTCCTGAAAAACTTTGTCTCATTTTTACTATGTACTGTACATAGCAGTTATGGTTGAAATGACAATAAAAGTGACTTGACTTGACTTGAAAGGTTTTGGATCTGTGGTTCCCACGGCATTCTGCAGTTAAGCTCATTCAGTGGATGATTAAGCATTAGTTTGTTTTCTGTACTACTACTTCATTAACCATTGGTTTTCATATTTGTGTTACATACTTCTTACAATTCTAATAGTGATCTCTTGTGGTTTAATATGTATAGTGACTCCTTTGAGAATACATACGCAAATGCGATTGTTCAATCAGCAAAGGACATGGAAAGAAGTTTAAATGTTTTTCTTACAATTGTACTTGGAAAATTAAATCTTGCAGACAAAATGCCTGACTTCTTCTTCCTCTGGCTGGAGAAATGCGGTTGAGGAAGTGACTAAAGTGTCAGTGGGGAATACTTTAGGGGCCGTGACCATAATTCTATTAGATCATAAAATATTGCAGCAGAATTAGGCCATTCAACTCATTGAGTTTGTTCTGCCATTCTATCATGGCTGATTTATATCCCTCTCAACACTATTTTTCTGACTTCTCCCTGCAACCTTTGATATCTTTAATAATCAAGAACCAATCAATCTCCATTTAAAATATACCCAATAACCTGGCCACCACGGCTATTTGTGGCAATGAATTTGACTCTAGCTAAAGCAATTCTTCCTCATCCCTTCTAATGAAATGTTCTTCTATTCTGAGGCTTTCCCATCTGGTCTTAAAATCCCCCAACACAGGAAACATCTTCTGCTCGTCCACTCTAACCAGGCCTTTCAATATTTAATGGGTTTCAATATGATTCTTCCCCCACCCCCGTTCTTCTAAACTCCAGCATGTACAGGCCAAGAGCTCCTCATTGTTAACCCTTGCATTCCCAGAATCATTCTCATGAACCTCCTCTGGACCCTTTTCAATGTCAGCAATCCTTTTGTTGATAAGGGGCCCAAAACTGCTCACAATACTCCAAGTGTGGTCTAACCAATACCTATAAAGCCTCAACATTTCATCCTTGCTTTTATATTCTAGTCTTCTCAAAATGAATGCTAACATTGCACTTGTGCATTAGAACACTTAGATCCCTTTAGTCCTTCTGATTCCTTTGACCAAGGTGTAAGACCTTGCACTTCCTCATGTCAAACTGAAAATTTAAAATCTTTGTCAAATGCTGTGGCAGAATTACAATGTCTTCATATTAGTTTTAGAATAGAAATGGAAAAAGAGAGGACTTGTCCACAGTTCCTGGGGCAAGGCTTATTTTGATGGCATTCGGCAGGAACTTGCAAAGGTTTTTTTGGGATAGACTGTTAGCAGGTAAAGGGACATCTGACAAGTGGGAATCTTCTAAAAGTTAGATAAGGAGAATTCAGACAACGTTTTCCTTTTATAGTAAAAGACAAGGATGGCAGGAGTAGGAAACCCTGGCTGGAGAGAGAATGAGGCTCTGGTAAGGGAAAAGAAGCCATATGGTGGAAAAGCAGATCTGATCAAGTTTCATGAGGAGTATATGAGATGTAGGAGTACAGTTAAGGAGGAAATCAGGAGGACAGAAAGGAGATGTTTTGGAAAGCAAAGGAAGAAGTTTTTGGGACTCCAGTAGAGATTTTTTGTATCTTTCTTAGCCTTAAGTGAGATAGCAGAAGACTGGAAGGTAGGTAATGTTGTGCTTATTTAAGAAGCGCTACAAGGACAAGCTAGGCTCAATGCAGAGAGTGGTGGACTCTGCCCAATACATGAAGGACACATCCTTCTGCATTATTAAGAGTATCTACCTGAGGTGCTGCCTCAAGAAAGCAGGACCTTTAATCAAAAATTCTCACCTTCCAGACCATGCATTCTTATCTAAGCTACCATTAGGTAGCAAATACTGAAGCCTGAAATCCCATGCAAGAGCCACATCCCTTCAGCCATTCTGTTCTTGAAATAAACTACACAATCTTAATCTACCAACTCATAAACAAGAGAAAATATGCAGATGCTGGAAATCCAAACAATACACACAAAGTGCTGGAGGAACTTAGCAGACCAGACAGCATCTATAGAAAAAAGTAGAGTTGATATTTCAAGCCGAAACCCTTCTGCAGGACTGGAGGGAAAAAAAGCTGAGGAGTAGATTTAAAAGGTGGTGGGGGGGGGGGGTGGGGGGCGGTGGAGAGAGAGAACCACCAGGTGATAGCTGAAACCTGGAGAGGGAGGGATGAAGTAAAGAGATGGGAAGTTGATTGGTGAAAGAGGCAGGGGGGAAGCAATGGCAGGCAAGGAGATAAGGTGAGAGAGGGAAAAAGGGATGGGAAATGGTGAAGGAGAGGGGGTGTGGGGAGCATTACCGAAAGCTTAAGAAATCAATGTTCATGCCATCATGCTGGAGGTTACCCAAGTAGGTTTTCCTCCAACCTAAGTGTGGCTTCATCCCAACCGAGGAGAAAGCCATGGATAGACATATCGGAATGGGAGTGGGAAGTAGAATTAAAATGGGTGGCCACTAGAAAATCTTGCTTTTTCTGACGGACGGAGCGTAGGCACTCGGTGAAGTGGTCTCCCAATCTGCGCTGGGTCTCACTATAAACAGGGGGCCACACTAGGAGCACCGAACACAGTATGTGACCCCAACAGACTCACAGATGAAGGGTTGCCTCACCTGGAAGGACTGTTTAGGTCCTAAACTTTAGGGCCCTAAATGGTAGTGAGGGAGCAGGTCTAAGAGCAGGTGTATTTGTTCCTTATTCAGTTTGCAAGGATAAGTGCAGGGTGGGGGGAGATCAGTGGCGAGGGACGAATGGACAAGTAAGTCTTGTAGGGAGCGATCTCTACGGAAAGCAGAAAATGGGGGACGGGGGAAGATGTGCTTGATGGTGGGATCCCGTTGGAGATGCCGGAAGTTTTGGAGAATTGTGTGCTGGACGTGGAGACTGGTAGGGTGGCAGGTGAAGACAAGGGGAATTCTATCCCTGGTAGGGTGGCGGAGGATGGGGTAAGAGCAGATACGTATAGAATGTAAAATGTGCAGTTGAGGGCAGCATTGATGGTGGAGGAAGGGAAGCCCCTTTCTTTGAAAAAGGAGGACATCTTCATTCTAGAATGAAAAGCCTCATCCTGAGAGCAGATGCTGTGGAGGTGGAGAAATTGAGAGAAGGGGATGGGTTTTTTTTTCAGGTAATGGTGGAAAGAGGTATAGTCCAGGTAGCTGTGAGAGTCCATAGATTTATAATGGAAATCAACAGATAAGCTGTCTCCACTAACTCATGTAGCTTCACTATCTGACCACTTTGCACTTCAATGAGTTTTGTTTTTTATTCTAATTATGTTGCTTCTAGTATTATTTTGTATCACTTACATTTTTCCTGTGCATGTTGTGTCTAATGCTATGTGCTTGTAAAGTTGCAACAAATACATTTTCATTGTAATTGTGCACATGACAATAAAAGGCTATTAGCTGAGCCTGATGCACCTGTGGAAGGCACTTTGGTTGCATTGATGAGTTGAGCTGAAGGGCCTCTGTGTGATGCAACTCTTTGACTATAAATGCTTAAGTATTGTCCTACAGCAGGACAGAGTCTCAAAATTGGAGTCACACAGTGAATCAGGTGTAAGACTGATTTCAGACCCCATTAAATTTCATGTTTTGTGTTAAAAGTGTGCACTGCACAGTATGTCCTATGTTAATAGTGTGTATCTCATTTGGCACAAGAATTATGTTAAATGGGATGGACTCTGTACAATCTGGCAGTTTAAAAGTAAGCATCCATGTTGTTAACCATGCACCAGCACAATTTAATCTCTTGCTACAGCTTAGTCTTCATTCATTACTATCAAGTCAGTGGATTCATGCTGGCTCAATGAGGAATACAGAAGTACATGTTCAGAACAGGCCATCTATAGTTAAAATTAAGTCCTAATCAGATGAAGCTGCGTCAGAGCAAAATATGCTTGCTAAGCAGCAAAGATGAGCGCTAAATGATCTTTCAGACAATAAATCAGCTGAAAACAGGACGATCCTGTCACATTTGGTTGTGACTGTTAGAGGGCAATTAAATATTTAACAAGAGGAGGCTTGTCATGGCCTAGCAATTGAGTGCTAAAGACAAAGCATAATTATTTGCAACCATATTTAACCAAAAGTACTTAGTGGGTGATCCATCCTGGGTTCCTCATCAGAGTCATATGATTTACAAAAGACAATCTTGGGGACTTCCGGTAAGATGGCGATTGCTTAGCTGCTCCGAACTTTTGTTCCGTTACGGTCGCTATCTTTGCACTAAATGTCTCCATTTTTTAAACCTTAATTAGGAACTTTTTCGGTATCTCTTACTTGCCTGTGAACACATCTAACTTACAATGTCTAGCAAGAGTTCTAAATCCGGGAGAAAGGAAGCTACGGCTCCCTCAGACGAGACCCGGGCTGCGCTCGGTCAGCTCCGAGACAAAATCTTAAAGGAATTCAAAACCACTTTCAAACAGTTGGAAGACAAACTGGATCGGATCAACGATAAAGTGGACAAACATGCTGAACACTTATCTCGCATCAATTCGACTTCTGAAGATTTAGAAAGCCATGTTCGATACTTGGAGACTCTCTGTTCCAGCTTAGAGGGAAAATGTAACAAACTCCTTTCCAAAATGGTGGATCTCGAAAATCGCAGCAGACGCTGCAATCTTAGAATTCTTGGATTACCAGAGACCACCGAACAGGGATCAACAGTGAAGTTTTTCGCCAAGTTTCTCTGTGAGATATTCGGGAAAGATTTGCTTCCGAACCCACCCGAGCTCGAACGGGCACACAGAGTCTATGTTCCCCCCGGAATTCTGGGCTCCCGCCCGCGACCAGTAATTTTGTGCTTCCATCAATACCAGGTAAAACACAGTCGGATTGTGGAGGCACGTCGCAGGGGTTCTTTTTCTTTCCAGGATACAACCATTTGCTTTGTGGAAGATTTTGCACCCCAGACCTTAAAGATGCGCGCTGAGTTTAAAGGCGCAATGAAAGTGCTTTTTGATCGTGGTTTTAAACCCTCTCTTCATACTCCTGCTGATCTATGAATCAAGCTTAATACTGGAAAATACAAGTGGTTTAAATCAGCGAAGGAAGCTGAAGCATTTGTGGCAAGTCTTCCGGCTATCCAGTCATCTTCGGAACCCGATCGGACCTCCTAAAACGGTGGATAAGTACTTCTCGTAGTAAAATTACTTTTTTCTGGACTCAGACTTTACGTGAATCATTCAGACATTATTCATTGAAACTCTTAGGGCTGTCGACAATCTCTCCCTGGATTAGGTGTGTGTGTAATCTATTTTATGCTTGTATAACTTTATCTACAGAGTTCTACAACTGACTCTAACTTGTTTTGGAGGTTTGAAGTCTTTAGTGAAGGCCTGCCTCCCTGTTTGTTGGTTCACAGTTTAATTGCTGATTTATTTTTCCTTTTATTAAATTATTTATTTATTTATTTTTCTTTCTTTTCTTCACCCTTTTTTCTAATCTCTGAATTTTTTTTCTCTGCTCTCTGTAAATGGTTGATAAATACTCGTCTTGAATTTATAATTTTCCCTTTCTTCTCTTTTTTTTACCTTTTTTTTCCCTTTTTCTTACTTTATTCTTCTATAATTTTTCGCGGGTAGGTTAGTTTTGGTTTTCTCCCGATTTTCTCTGTATTAAGTTTTATATTTCTGCAGAAGGTGTTCTAATCTGTAGTTATGTTTTCTAGTGCGTAAACTAGTTACTATTATACGGAACTGCTGTTAATGACACAGATCTGGAAGTTGTATTTGGGTTAATTTTTTTGGTAGAGCCAGCTACTTGTTTTGGTAGCCGTCTAGTTTTGGGTTGTGTGGATGGGGTGAGTTTTCCAGTTCCAACATCACTCACTGTATTTATTGTTTCTCTTTATTGCTCAGGACACGTATATGTTTTGATTTTAGGAATCTATGTTTACATCTCTGCTCCCAGACTGCTACTGTACTGCTAGACTTTTTATATGCCTGCTGCCTTTTATGCATTAGTAATTGATAATGGCTAGTGCACTTAAATTCGTGAGCTGGAATGTAAAGGGATTGAATCACCCTGTTAAAAGGAGGAAGGTATCAAACAACTCAAAGCTGACATTGCTTTCCTTCAAGAAACTCATATTCGGTGTGTTGATAACTCCCGGCTTCTGTCGAAGTGGGCAGGCCAGCATTTTCATTCATCCTTTGCCGCTAAAGCTAGGGGAGTCTCCATTCTTATTAACTCAAATATTCTTTTTGAACTCCATAATAAAACTAATGATACAAATGGCCGTTTTATTATTGTTTCTGGTAAACTATATAACACTAAAGTTGCACTAGCAAACCTGTATGCCCCCAACTTTGATGATGTTAACTTTTTTGAACGTTTTTTTTCCTCACTACCAGACTTAAACTCATACTCTCTTATACTGGGTGGTGACTTCAACTGTTGGTTGGATCCTAATCTGGATCGATCGTCCTCTGTTACCAGATCACCTACTAAATCTGCCTTAGCTATCCAATCGTTTCTCTCTAATTTTGGTATCTCTGATATATGGCATTTCCTTCATCCTACTGAGAGAGATTATTCTTTTTTCTCACATGTTCACCATACCTTCACTAGAATTGACTATTTCTTACTCGATAACCAACTTATTCCATTTGCCCACTCTTGTGACTATCAGAGTATACTGATTTCTGACCATGCCCCAATTACTCTCTCTCTGAACTTTCCTGGTCTCCCTCAGAGGAATAAACACTGGCGGTTTGATTCAACTTTATTATCGGATGATGATCTTTTAAAATTCATTAAGGATCAGATAACCTTTTATTTTAACACTAATACATCACCTGAAGTGCCATCCCAGATTGTCTGGGATGCCATGAAATCATATCTGAGGGGTCAAATAATCTCGTACACAGCAAATCTCAACAGAAGATCCCGTGCAGATCGACTAGACCTCATTAACCAGATTAAAGAATTGGATCAAATATATGCCCAAACTAAGAACCCTGAATTATACAAGAAGCGCGTTGAACTCCAAACTAAATTTAACCTTCTGTCCACTCAACCTATCGAATGCCAACTTCTCGAAAGCAAGAGTCGCTTTTACATTCATGGGGATAAGTCTGGTAAACTCCTAGCCAATCAGCTGAGGCGTTCCAAAGCTAAACAACATATTACAAAGATCCGGAAGGAGAACGGAGACTTTACATCGGATCATTTAGAAATTAATGACGCATTTAAAAATTTCTATTCTCGGCTTTATTCCTCTGAATCTCTGAATGACAATATTTCTGTTGATCAATTTTTACAGAATCTGAATATCCCCTCACTTTCATCTGATTTCAAAGCCAAACTCAATGCGCCTATATCATCAGAAGAAATATCTTTTGCAATTTCTGCACTGTCCTCAGGGAAATCTCCTGGACCTGATGGGTTCCCTGTATAATTTTATAAATCATTCTCTTCACTTCTTTCTCCTCAGTTACTTTAAGTATTATCTGACTCATTTAATTACGGCAAATTGCCACCCTCTTTCAATGAGGCATCTATTATTCTTCTTTTAAAAAAGGGCAAAGACCCAACAGAGTGTTCCTCGTATAGGCCGATCTCTCTGCTCAATGTTGATGTAAACATATTAGCTAAAGTTTTGGCTCATAGACTAGAAACCGTTATTCCCTCCATTATCTCTGATGACCAAACAGGCTTTATTAAAAACCGTCTCCCTTTTTTTAACATCCGGCGTTTATTCAATATCTTATACTCACCTCCAACTGGGATTCCTGAATGTATTATTTCCCTCGATGCGGAGAAAGCATTTGACCGTATAGAGTGGAACTACCTTTTTGCAGTCTTAGAAAAATTTGACCTCGGCCAAAGTTTCATCTCCTGGATCCAATTGCTGTATCTGTGTCCTACTGCTTCTGTTTTAACTAATTTTCAGAAATCCCAAGAATTTAATCTCAAACGTGGCACCCGTCAGGGATGCCCCTTAAGTCCCTTTCTCTTTGATTTGGCTATAGAACCTCTGGCGATAGCATTTCGAAACTGTCCTGAATTGACCGGGATTTGGAGAGGGGGTGTTGAGCATAAAGTTTCTCTCTATGCTGATGACTTATTACTCTTTCTCTCAAATCCGTCTACGTCCTTACCTCTAATGTTTTCACTTCTTGACCAGTTTAGCCAGATCTCTGGCTATAAACTTAATTTACATAAGAGTGAACTTTTCCCAATTAATAAAGAAGCACAAGAACTAACATTTCGTGATCTCCCTTTTAAAGTAGTCCATAATCAATTTACTTAGCTTGGAATTACAGTCACAAGGAAGTTTAAAGATCTCTTTTGTGAAAACTTTGCCGATCTTTCATATGCTATAAAACAGAGTCTGGTATAATGGTCACCTCTATCTATGTCTTTGGTAGGTTGTATTAATGTTGTTAAAATGTATGTTCTCCCCAAATTTTTATACTTATTTCAATCTATCCCAATTTTTATTCCTAAATCTTTTTTTGATTCCTTAGACTCTATTATTTTGTCATATCTGTGGCAGAATAAGCGCTCTAGAATTAATAAAATCCACCTCCAAAAATCTAAAAAAGAGGGTGGCATGGCTTTACCTAACTTTCGCTTTTATTATTGGGCAGCTAATATATGTTGTGCTACCTTCTGGTCTTTCTTCCACGGCCAACCCGAGTGCCCTAACTGGGTGGCAATGGAGTTGAGCTCCACTAAAGAATTATCTATCTCTGCACTTCTTGGCTCTGCACTCCCTAGTAGTCTGCCCAGATCAATAGCTAATCCTCTCGTTAGACACACTTTGCGTATATGGGCTCAGTTCAGGAAATGCTATGGCTTCCAGGGGTTCTCCGTTTCCAGCCCTGTCGCACATAATCACCTTTTTTTACCTACTACGTACGATTCAGCATTCCATGTTTGGTATAGGAAGGGCATTAGACATTTTGAAGATCTTTTCATTGATAATCGCTTTGCCTCTTTTCAGCAGCTCTCTGTTAAGTTCAATCTGCCTAACGCTCATTTTTTCAGATATCTCCAAATCCGACACTTTATTGCTCCTTTAATTCCTAACTTTCCTGAAATGCCTGCGAAAAATGCTATGGACCTATTTCTTTCCATCAATCCACTAGGTAAAGGTTTAATATCAATTATCCGAGATAAACTAGCAGCCTTACGACGGGCCCCTGTGGATAAAATTAAAATGGCCTGGGAGCAGGATTTAAATATCTCCTTATCCGAGGAGAGTTGGGACTCAGTTCTCAAATCGGTTAACTCAACCTCTCTTTGTGCTCGCCATTGCCTTTTACAGTTTAAGATTGTTCATAGAGCCCATATGTCTAAATCTAAACTTATCTCGATTCTACCCTAGTATTAGTCCGCTCTGTGATAAATGCAAGAGGGGCGTGGCCTCTCTCATCCATATGTACTGGTTCTGTCCTAGTTTGGAGAAATTCTGGAAAGATGTCTTCACTACGTTATCGTGTATTCTGAATCAATGCCTAGAACCAAACCCCTTAATTGCTCTGTTCGGTTTTTGGGGCGAGACAGATTTATGTCTGGGTCCGACCAAATGCCGAATAGTATCCTTTGCCTCTCTCCTGGCTAGACGCTTGATCCTCCTTAGATGGAGAGATGTTGCCCCGCCCACTCATGCGCAATGGCTTAACAACATTATGGCCTGCTTGGACCTCGAAAAAATTCATTATTCAGTTCTGAATTCGGATCTAAAGTTCCATAAGGTCTGGGGACCTTTTATCGAGTACTTTCATAACCTTCCTCTTGACTAGGGGTTTTGTTTTTTTTTCCTCCTTCTTTTCAGTCCCTTGCTTTCAGCTCCCTTTTTTTTCTGGTAGTAGGCATTATTATCCTCTGTTACTAAGTGTATTCACAGTCTGGGAGTTTGACTGTTCTGACTCATACTCTCTATATTGAGTTGCGGTTGGTCTGGAGTTGTTTTTTCTTGTGTTGTGGGGCTTGGGGAGGATACTAATCTTACTTGTCTTTAATTTAGGTGCTTTTTTGTTAATTCTCTTCCTTTGTAGCATATTGCTATTGTATGCTGAATTTTGCACTGTATTAATGCTCCTCATTGGGATTTGGGGTTTTTAATTTGTAAAATGTTTGGAAAAACTAATTTAAAAAAAATAAAAAAAGACAATCTTCAGTAAATTTGATTCACTCCCAATGATATGAATAAACTCCTTGAAACTTGTGGTTGAGACATGTACAATAACAGCATTTGAAAGTCATTTGGATAAGTACTTTGATACTTGATGATTTAGGGATATGAACCAAATGTGGGCAAATGGACCTGGTGGGCACCATAGTTGGCAGGGACAAGTTGTACCAAAGGGTCTGTTTCTGTGCTCTTTAGCTCTAAACTGAGGAGAGCTGAGCTATGGGATGGGGCAACACTTCCACTTGAAGGCATGATCCTGAACTAGGTGCACCTATAACTCAGCTGTCCAGTACAGCTATGACACTGACATCCAGTCAGCAATGTGGAAGAATACCCAGGTATATACTCTACACAAATTACCATCCAATAAATTTACTCTCAGTCAGCAGCAATGTGATGGGAGGCATTTTTGAAAATGAAATCACTGGCGCTTAGCCACCTGCTGAATCCTTCATGACCAAGATCGATACATTGACCTCACGTGGAGGCTTGCATACTTCAAGGACACCATCAGGAGATGCCAACTCAGAGCCACCCATGTTGGAACGTCTGTGGATGAGATGCCAAATGAAGATCGGTCCAACCCTGGCTCCCGAACTGACAAACTCACATTTTCCCCTCCTAGGCCACACTTCATCATTTTGTGGCTCGACAGAAACCAATTAAAACATCTTCCATACAAAGCAAAAGCCTGCTGAATGGTGCACAGTGTGGTCTTTTCCAGAGCCACTAAGCTCTTGAGCTCATCATATCTTTGGCACATACAAGGACCAATGATCTGAATTCCAGAGCTGAGGTCAGAGTGACTACCTTTGGTCTCAAGCAATACTTGAATGATTGTGACATGAAACAGTGTTGGTAAAACTGAAATCAGTAGGCATCTTGGGGAAAAGTACAGGTGATTTGAGTTATACTTTCCATAGTGGTGGCACAGTAACACAGTTAGTAGAATATTGCATCATAGCTCCAGTGACCTTTTTTCATTCCTGACCTTTGGTATTGTCTGCAAGGAGTTTGCATGTTTTCCAAACGACTGTGGCTTTCCCTGGGTACTCTGATTTCCTCACATCTCTATGACCTGCATGCTGATAAGTTCAGTGATCACTATAAATTGCCTCTCATGTGTAGGTGAGTCTGAGAAACTGGACAAACTGTTAGGAATGAAGGAAAAAATAAAATGGGATTAGTGTAAATGAGTAGTTGTTGTCAGTACAGATTTGATTGGCCAAAGGGCATCTTCCTAGGCCTTAGGAGCCTTTGTAATTCTGTGACAAAGGGAGTAGTTGTCATTGTTGTCACCTTGTTCCCAGGATATCATTGGAAGAATCTTAAGCCAACCATCTTCAGCTGTTTTATCAGATCTTCTACCCAAAATTGAATCAGAAATGGAGATGTTTGCTGATTGTTCATATTGAATCCCATTATCAACTCCTTAGTAAATTAAGTAGTCCATATCTGCATGCAACTGGACCTAGGCATTAAAGTATCGATGAGCAGCATATAGTTGGCACTTCATGTGGGGTGAGTACTTCAACTGAAGTGTTTCGGCCTGAAGCATCAACTGTACTCTTTTCCAGAGATACTGCTTGGCCTGCTCAGTTCCTCCAGCATTTTGTTTGTGTTACAACAAGTGAGTCTAACAGCCTGCCCTTGATATTCCCACTAGGCTTCTCACCATTGACACCTTGGGTATAATCGGAAAAGGAGCTACACAAGTCACATACTACTGTGATTACAAACGCTCGATGACTTGTGGAGAGATAATCACATCAAGCATTAAATTCTTCCCACCCTCTAAAAGACACAACTCAGCAATGTTAATAAATTCTCCACTTGACTGGAAGAGTGCAGTTTCACCAAAATTGAAGGAACTCAATATCTTACCATGCAATGTAGTCAGTTTGATTTGTATCCCATCCACCTTTTTTGTTCTATTCCTACTCCAAAAGCATCTCCCAAACCTATGATGCCAATCACCTGGACGGATAAGGGTAGCATATCTGCAGGTTCTTCTCTAGATTGTTCAGCAGCCTCATGTGAAAGTATGCAGATCTTCCTTTATTATTGTTGGGCCTAAATGTTGGAACTCCCTTCCCAGCAGCATTGCAGGAGTGCCGTCACCAGAGGGCAACCTACAGCCATAAAGGAAGGTGGCTCTCAAGGGTATTTGGAGATGGCCAGTAGACATTGCTGTTGTCATTGATGTCAGTGTCTCAAAAACAAATGTGTAAAGCTTGCTTTCCTTTGATACTAATGTAGTGTATGTTTATTTGGAGGTCATAGCTAGATTCATGGAGAAAACTGAGTTTACATTTCAAGAAATATTTTGACAAAGGTAAATAATTATTTGTAGTTAAAACTGAATGGATTTTTTAATGTTCCTGCATCATGGATAGCTGTAACAAGATCTTTAGAAAGTTCTGATGAAGGAACTTGATCCAAAATGTTGCCGGTTCCTTTCCACCCACAGTTGCTGCTTAATTCACTGTAGCAAATTGTTTGTAAAGTCTTATCTTGGTTATTATTGTCACATGTAGTGAGGTACAATGAAATAGATTGTTTTGTATGTCATCCACATAGATTGTTTCATCATATCAGCGTATTGAGGTAGTACAAGGAAAATGTAACAAAATGCAAAATTAGGTGCTACAATTGCAATTCTTGCTGAAGGGTTTCAGCCCAAAACATCAACTGTACTTTTTTCCATAGATGCTTCCTGGCCTGCTGTGTACTGCCAGCATTTTGTGTGTGTTACTTAGATTTCCAGCATCTGCTGATTTTCTCTTGTTTGTAATACAGTTGCAAAGTTCAGCACAGGCAAGATAGGAGGGTGAAAGGCTATATTGAAGTGGATTGTGAGGTCAAGAGTCCATCTTTTCTTAATAGGTATGATATTAATCTTACAACAGCACGATAAAAGTTGTCCATGAACCTGGTACACACTTTCAGACCCTTGTATGTTTTGCTCTGTGGAAAGAATGTCCAAGATGGGAGATGTTATACTAAGGCAGAGTCCATAAAGGGTAGGCTGATTTTCATGACTTGCTAAGCAGCATCCAGATAGGATACTTTTAAAAATTAACTACTTGGTATTAGAATTGAAGTGGAAACCTCAGAAAGCTGTGTGATACAGTTGACAAATAGGATGGATTATTTAATCTGATGAAATTCTTAATGCTTACTCTTATGGATTATTAAAACCTTGTATTTCAAATATTATTTAACTTTGAGGAAAATGTTTTTAAGTTTAAACCAAGTTTTCTTACCAAAGGTTTGAGAACTTGTTTAAACTTGTGAACTCATAGATAAATGTGCCATTGATTAATATTGAATTGATTTGACTTTATTTGTTACATCCTTCACGTACATGACGAGTAAAAATCTTTACATTACCTCTCCGTCTAAATGTGCAATAATAGTAATTTATAATAAATAAAACAGTCAATGTAACATAGAAATACACTCAAATTAGTGTGAGTTAATCAGTCTGAGGGCCTGGTGGAAGGAAGAAGCTGTACTGGAAACTGTTGGCACTGGCTTTTATGCTCTGGTACCGTGTCCAGATGGTAGCAGCTGGAGTAGATTGTGACTGGGGTGACTCAGGTCCCCAATGATCCTTTGGGCCCTTTTCTCACACTGGTCTTTGTAAATGTCCTGAATCATGGCAATTTCACAATTACAGATGCACTGGGCTGACTGCACCACTCTCTACAGAATCCTGCGATTAAGGGAGGTACAGTTCCCATACCAGGCAGTGATGCAGCCAGTCAGGATGCTCTTAGTTGTGCCCCTGTAGAAAGTTCTTAGGATTTGGGGGCCCATACCAAACTTCCTCAAACTTCTGAGGTGAAAGAGGCACTGTTGTGCCTTTTTCACCACACAACTGGTATGTACAGACCACATGAGGTCCTTGGTGATGTGAATGCCGAGGAACTTAAAGCTGTTTACCCTCTCAACCTAGATCCATTGATGTCAATAGTGGTTACCCGTCTCCATTCCTCCTGTAATCCACAACCAGCTCCTTTGTTTTTACGACATTGAGGGAGATGTTGTTTTCTTGACACCACTGTGTCAGGGTGATGACTTCTTCCCTGTAGGCCACCTCTTTTTTTAAAAAATTTTTTTATTAGTTTTTCAAAACATTTTACAAATTAAAAACCCTAAATCCCAATGAGGAGCATTAATACAGTGCAAAATTAAGCATACAATAACAATATGCTAAAAAGGAAGAGAATTTAACAAAAAAGCACCTAAATTAAAGACAAGTAGATAGATAGATAGATAGATAGATAGATACTTTATTCATCCCCATGGGGAAATTCAACTTTTTTCCAATGTCCCATACACTTGTTGTAGCAAAACTAATTACATACAATACTTAACTCAGTAAAAAAAAAATGTGATATGCATCTAAATCAGTAAGTAAGCTTAGTGTCCTCCCCAAGCCCCACAACACAAGAAAAAAAACAACTCCAGACTGACCACAACACAATATAAAGAGTATAGGTCAGGACAGTCAAACTCCCAGACTGTGAATACTCTTAGCAACAGATGACAATAATGCCTACTACCAGAAAAAAAAGGGAGCTGAAAGCAAGGGACCGAAAAGAAGAAAAAAAGGCCACCTCATTATTGTTTGAGATTAAGCCAATCAATGTAGTGTCACTGGAAAATTTAATTAGCAGATTGAAGCTGTGGGTGGCAGCGGTCATGGGTATACAGTGGAGTAAAGGAGGGGACTTAGTACACAGCCCTGAGGGGCTCCTGTGTTGAGAGTCAGAGGGGTTGAGTTGAGGGAGCCCATTCTTGCCACATGTTAGCGATCTGACAGGAATATACTGTAACCTGTGATTACTATATTTCGAAATTAAATTTTAAGGAAACACTATTTTGTGTTTTAATATTTCTTTGAAAGTTTGATAGTTTGGGTTGAAGTTAACTTTAAAAGATATCTCTGTTTTGGTTGATTTGAACTCTTTTCAACAGTTCAGTCACATGTGATGTCAGCTGCAGGTCATGATACATGCCACTTACCCTTTCTTCCTGTGTGGAAATATTGCTTACACAAGGAAACCTTGTGTATGAGTTAAAATAGGAATGAGGATAAAAGGAGATACTTGTTCAGAAATAGATATTTTGTCTTGGTGCTAACATTTCTTTTAAGTTACGAAGTTAAACTAGAAGAGTAATATACTCTTCATTTCCTTTTTTTTTACAGAATTTTTATTTTATTTAGCGATACAGCTAAATAAACAGCTGAATAGGTCCTTCTGGCCCTTCGAGCCATGTCACCTCAACAACACCTGACAACCCCAATTAAACCCTAACCTAATCACGGGGCAATTTACAATGACCAGTTAGCTTACCTGCTATGTCTTTTGACTGTGGGAGGAAACAGAAGCACCCAGGCAAAACCCACGCATTCCACAGGGACTCCTTGCAGAGGACGCCGGGATTGAACTCCAAACTCTGACACCCCAAAGTATAATAGCATTGCAATAACCGCTAAGCTACTGGGGCGCCCTTAATTCTAGAAATAATTTTATTATGATGTTGGTTCCATTACTATGAATGCAAATTGTCTATTTTTTTATAAATTAAAGACAGTGTTTCTGTTAATATTATAGTAAGTAGAATTGAAAGACAGCAAAAATAATACAGAGATGTTTTATTCTACTTCATAACAAGATGTGATTACTTTAAAATTCTCATGTAGTTGTGTACTCATTTAGATATGTATGCAACCTCCTACATTGATTTCTTTCATTGAACAGGTGGTTTAAGGGAAGAAAACAATGATGATCGTGTGTTGCAGTGTTGCATGCAATACCAGCAGCTGTATCCTTCTACAGAAATACTTCTTTGCAGGTAAGACAATAGGAATAAATTGATTGTTAGTGTATTTCTAACAAAGGTAGATGTTTATTGATGGTCAAACATTTTCATGCATCACCTCCTATCCCCTTCCTGGATGAATGTGTATTGTGTTTGCCCTTTTTTTAAAAACGCCATTTGTAGGAGACAGTACTGCCCATAATTGTCAGCTTGGTTAGACACTGAGCATTATACAGCAAACACAACAATATATTTTGTGCTATTAACATTCAATATCTCAATGCATAATCTAATATTCTGTCAGAAATGTTGAGACAAACGTGGTTAAAATTGATTGTGAGATGCATTCCTTTACATGCTGAGTTCAGGAATATAAAAATGGCATATTTGTGCTAGGGCTGTATAAAGTACTCTTTATATCACAGCTAGAGTACTGCATATCGTTCCCAGCATAATTGTAGGAAAGATGTGCTATCACCAGAAAAGAGAGAGGAGATTTGCAAGGATGTTGCTACAGACTGGGGAATTTTAGCTATTCAGAGTTTATCATGAGATTATCACGAGATTCTGCAGATGCTGTAAGTTCTGAGCAACATGCACAAAATGCTGGAGAAATTCAGCACAGCAGACAGCATCTATGAAAGGAAACAAATAGTTGACATTTCGGGCCGAGATCTTTCATTAGGACTGGAAATGAAGGGAGGAGAAATTGGAATAAGAGGGTTGGGGGATGGGGGGAGTACAAGCTGGCAGGTGATAGGTGAAATCAAATGGGGGGAAGGTGGCTGGGAGGAGGGGAGCTTGATGCAAGAAGCTGGGAGGTTATAAGTGGAATAGGTAGATGACTAATGAAGGAGGAATATGATAGGAGAGAACAGTAGAATAAAGGGAAAAAGGTAGGGAACTGGAAATCATTCCTCTTCATAAATGCTGATGGACCTGCTGAGTTCTTCCCGCATTTTGTGTGTGTTGCTCAAGATCTGTCCTTCACCTCCATCAGTTCCCCACCTCCTTCCATTTTACTATTCACTGTTATCAGATTCCTATACCTCTGCTTCCTATCACTTCCCAGATTTTCACATCATAACCCCCTCCCCCATCCACCCACATTTTTCATCAGGTAGTCTCCTGTCACCTGCCAACTCTTATTCCTCCCCTTTCACCACCTGCTTATTCTGACTTCTTTCACCTTACTTTCCAGTCCTGATGAAGGGTCTCAATCTGAAAGAACTATTCGTTCCCCTCCGTGTATTGTGCTTGACCTGCTGAGGTTTGTGTGTGTTGCATAAGAAAAGTTGGCTTAGGCCAAAATCTTTCATTAGGACTGACACCAATATTTTTGACATTAAATTACATCTGAGAGGCTGAGATAAAAATATTTATTAGTATATAAAAGTCATTAATACAGAAGCAAAAGTGCTGCAAAGGACTAAAACAGTAATTCATTATTTGAATTTATTTATAAGTTTTGGATAGGTTTTGTATGCTTCTGCATGCTAGAACTAATAGTTTTTGATAGCTTTGATTGTGAGCTAAACCAGCTGCATCACTGCCTGGTTCGGAAATTGCACCATCTTGGATCGCAAGACCCTGCAGTGGATAGTGAGGTCAGCTGAGAAGATCATAGGGGTCTCTCTTCCAGCCATCACAGACATTTACACTAAACGCTGCATCCGCAAAGGAAACAGCATCATGAAGGACCCCATGCACCCCTCATACAATCTCTTCTCCCTCCTGCCGTCTGGGAAAAGGCTCCAAAGCAGTCGGGCTCTCACGACCAGACTATGTAACAGTTTCTTCCCCCAAGCTATCAGATTCCTCAATACCCGAAGCTTGGACTGACACCTTGCCCTACTGTCCTGTTTATTATTTATTGTAAATGCCTGCACTTTTTTGTGCACTTCATGCAGTCCTTTGTAGGTCTGTAGTCTAGTGTAGCTTTCTCTGTGTTGTTGTTTTTTATTATGTAGTTCAGTCTATTTTTTTGTACTGTGTCATGTAACACCATGGTCCTGAAAAATGTTGTCTCATTTTTACTATGCACTGTACCAGCAGTTATGGTCGAAATGACAATAAAAGTGACTTGACTTGACTTGATATGGATTCTTCATTATTCAACTGATTTGCAAGCAGTGCTTATTCTTTCCTCAGTGTAAAAAGCAACACGGAGAGATCACTTTTGCCATAAAATTGTTTTATTGTAAAAATTAACCGGTAGGTTAAATTAAAATCTTTTATGTGTTGACAACTAAATAGAGTAATCAATCATTCAGTGAATTAACTCTGTCTTTCCAATTAAATGATGAGGGATAATTTTTTTTAATGAGTTGACTTTGTGAATCATTAAGTGAGTTAGAACTTGTGATTTTCAGCCTGATTTTCCAATTTTGCTTAATTAAAATAAACACTTCAGTGTACAGAAGAAAGTTTATGTTAGCATCCTGTAGACCTCTTGGTTATATGAAGAGTTCATATGGATATTCTGTGTCCCCATAGATAGTACTAGAAGATTCACTTGGTGTCTTAAGCACTATTCTTCCCTCAACCAACATTTGTAAAATTCTTGAACTTGCCTATGATGGTTTAAAAAAATTAGGGCAACATAACAATCTATCCACTTTATTTTTAAATTTTTTTAGGGGAGGAAAGCACATTAAATTGATCACCTGCCTGTGCTTGCTGCTGTCTGCTCAACAAAGTAGAAACATACTGAGTGCTCTCAGGAAAACTTGAGGTTGGGAGGCAGTTTGATCCCCACGGTTAATCTTATTTGCTGATGGTCTACTATGATGTAATGCAGTTGTGGAAGTTGGAGATGTTGGTGGCATATGTGATGGTTAGAATCTTTCCACGAAAAGCTGGTGGAAACCAAAAACATTTTACCTTTTGCCATTTTAAAAACAAGTCTTCTATTATCTGTAGCAAAGTGGATGACCTCATATTTCACATAGAATCAAAAAACCTGAAGGCTTTCTGATTTCTTTTCAGAATTCACACATTATCAGCCACAGTGAATTCTTGGATTTATTATACTTTGTTGCTTTGTCTAAATAATCCGTATATATTATGAATAACCAGAGCCCAAGCATCTTACGTGTCACAGCTTTCCACCCTGAAAGTGACTTGTTTATCTGCTCTATTTTCTGTCCTTTGATCAATCCATACCAATATATTACTCTAAATATGATGTATTCTGTTTAACAACCTCGAATATTAATTTCATTCCATTTTAATAAATGGACTCAATAAATGCATTTAAAAATGTGAAGACACTCATTATTTCAATGAAATAATCCAGATACTACCTGGTTCCTCAGCCTTAAAAGCACTGATGAACTAGGTTTCCAGGGAAGTGACCAATACCTACCTGCATTTGGAGATACAGTGGCAAACTGTTGATCCTAGCCTGGGCTAAGTAAGATAAAGTGATGCATAAGTATGATGCATCTCTTATTTCTGTTTTGTTGCTTCATCCCAAAAGGAATTGCCTCCCTTGAGTGGCCACTTGTTAAATGTGTGAGATTAATAATTTTAGTGTACTAATTGATCTTTTAAAATATGGTAGAAATTCCTAGCCCCATTGTTCACACGTATCCTTTCTATTGGATGATGATTATGAATACATTTGCAGCTGAGTCCAGCCAAGATCAGTTAATATGATATAAGTTGGGAAATATATTTGTGGAATTTTGACATGCATAGTTAAATGTATTACAAACAGAGTTACTTCAGTAATCATTATTTTTAGACTCTTTCTTGTGTAATATATAACTTTATATTGTTGCTGACTGGTTTTAACATTGAAGATTTTATTACCTCAATATTATTATGCTTTGTGTTCATGATGGAACCATTTGTATTAACATTCAAAGAGCAAACACGAGGGAATCTGCAGACGCTGGAAATTCAAACAACACACACAAAATGCTGGTGGAACACAGCAGGCCAGGCAGCATCTATAAGGAGAAGCACTGTCAACGTTTCGGGCCGAAACCCTTCGCCAGTGCTTCTCCTTATAGATGCTGCCTGGCCTGCTGTGTTCCACCAGCATTTTGTGTGTGTTGTTTGTATTAACATTGTTTATTTTAATTCAATTCAAAATAATATTTAATGATACATCTGTATGGAAACAGTGTTGTTAGCTGCAGACTAGTTGGCAGCACTGTCTCCATTGAATCAGATTATGGATATAGTGTTCTCTGGAGAAGAGCACTTCATCTAGCCTGGAACTTGGTGTACTGAGAGGATAGTGTACAGTTGGAGGTACTTTCTTTGGAATGAGATGTTAGACCACAGCCTCATCTGTTTTTACAGTGGACATAATCTGGCCTTTCCAACGGGTAACAAGTTGACTGCAATGTTTGCAATATTGCCATTGTAACTACTTTTCAAAAAGCAGTTTGTATATAAAAGACATTCTGATAGAAATGAAGAAAATTTTACCCAAATTCAAACCTTTTTTCTAATGAGTAAATTTCTCTCCTGCAGTGATGATAAAAACCTTTGCAGTAAAGCTCTTGTAAGCAATGTCAAGGCTGTGAGGAAAGATGATCTTTTGACTGAACTGAGGAACTTGAAATCTGTCAGAGATGACACAAACACTCAGGATCTTAGTATCTTCAATCAGCCTCAATCAGGTCAGTCAGTATATGTTTCACTTATCATGTATATTTGTTCTGATAATGCATATTGATTGCAGAAGTTTTTCTTCAAACTGCCTGTGTTGGTCTCTTCCATGAACCCCAACTTGTACAAAATTTCAGCATTTTCACTGTCACTTATTAAGTTGTAGTTGCACATTATTCCAGTTCTTTCTGAATTTCATTGACTTAGTCCATCCTAACAACTCGATTTCAGTATGTTTGTTTTTATCATATGATATATGCTTGGCTTCACCTCTTTCTCTTTCACCTGCACTGTTTATCCTTAGCCCGTCTCAGTTTGGTTTTCTTTCCATGCTCCCCCCCCCCGCCCCCCACTTGATTAATGCTTTCTGTCATCATCACATATTTTGATTTCCATTTGGTCATTTTTATTTCTCTAGAAAGAGTAGAGGGCCATATGGTATTGTACAAAAGTCTTAGGCACATATATATAGCTAGGGTGCCTAAGAATTTTGCACAGTACTGTATTTGTCAAAATGATGTGGAGAGCGAGTTTGAAAAACTGGTGGGAGCAAAGGATGTTGGGAATGGCGAGGGTGGGGTACTGCAGAAGGTGTGTGAAACAGGTGGCAGAGAAGGAATGCCAAAGCAGGGGAGATGGCACAGGTGCAGCCCACACTCAGCCCTGGGACACCTGACATATATATATAGAGAGAGAGAGATCTAGAGATATATATCCTAAGACTTTTGCATAGTACTGCAGTATAAATAGCAGGTGCTGAAAATTCAATATTTAGGCAAACCACAAAACTTATTGAGTGCATAGCTTTGAAAGACAAGGAAATTAATGTTTAGATCCAGATTCGTGATCAAGAGGAATCCAAGAATGCGGCTCATGCCTAATGAAAAATCTTGCTTAAACATTAACCTTTTGTAGACTCTGAGCTGCTATAGATTTAAAGCACGCACTGTTTTCATTTCCTTAGTAACACTTACATTCTCATGCTCTTGTCATCACCTAATCTAAAAGCATTTTCATGCTGAGTATTCCAAATGCAAATTTGAACATAATGAAATTAAAAGATCTAAAGTATTCTTACCATTGTCAGTTCTATGGAGGTCTTGTGCTCACCGGATAAAGCTCCAGTAATAAGAGTTTACACACATGTATATGTGTGTGTTTGTGTGAATGAATATATATATATATATTTTTTTCTTTCATTAGGTACGAGTCTCTTTCTTCCCCCCCCCCCCATGAAAGGGTTAATGTATGTGGAAAGTTTGATGGCTCTGGAACTGTATTCTATGGAGTTTAGATGAATGAGGGTGTGTCTCATTGAAAAATATTGAAAGGGCTAGATAGAATAAAACCATAATATATAGGAATACAATTAAGCCATTTGGCTCCGCCATACAATCATGGCTGGTTTATTATCCCTCTTAACCCCATTCTTCTGCCTTCTCCCTGTAACCTTTGACACCCTTACTAATCAAGAACCTATCACCCTCCACTTTAAATGTACTCAGTGACTTGGCATCCATAGCCATCTGTGAAGAGTATGTTCCCAATATTGGGGGAGACCTAAGACTAGAGTGCACAGCCTCAGAATAGAAGGGTGTCTCTTTAGAACAGAGATGAAGAGGAATTTCTTTAGCCAGAGCGTGATGAATCTGATAGGGAGGCCAGGTCATTGGGTATATTTAAAGTGGAGTATTTGATTAGTAAAGGCTTGATAAGTATAGGGAGAAAGCAGGGGAACAGGGTTGAGAGGGAAAATAAATCAATCCTGATGGAATGGCAGAGCAGACTTGTTGGTCCTAATTGTTTAATTTTGTTCCTATGTCTTATTTTGATAAAATGTTCTTTTCATTATTTTTATTCTTTTACAAATGTGAAATTCTATTTCACATTGTGATGTAGAACAGTGTCGTTCACAGCTTGATTTTATGTGCTGAAGGCACTTAATTACTCTGGTATTTAAGGAAGAAAAATTAAATAAACTTAAGTAGAACAAGGTAATGTTAGCAATGGTAGTGCAGTTGGTGAGATATAGCTGTAGCATGTGGGAATTTCTGGAGATAGTTTTGATTCTGGCCAACCTTCTTTGTTACGAGTGCCTGCATCTTGAAATGCTTTATTTCTGATCTGATGAACTAGAATCTGAAATCCTGACACAAAAAGGCGTTAAGGAATAGGAAAGTTTTAACTGGACACTGGGAAGTAGTTACATACATTAAATTGACTGCTTTTGATAAAATGTCTCCTTGATGCTGGCGAAACCCCCTGGAATTACAATGGATGAGTTCAGTTATTGTGGTTCATGTGAAAACCAGTGACATAGAACTAAAAATGAATCTTTGCTGAGAGGATTTGAGAAGTTGGGGTCTAGGTCAAGAAATACCCTCAAAGACAAGAACCTCTGGATTTTTACTTTAGCCATGTACTAAATGCCAAAAAGATAATCAAGTTACCAGTGTTGGGAAACATATGTTCTGTCATACTTTCAGAAGAAATATACAAAATGGGGGAGAAGAGGTATCCCTGATGATGGGAATACTGCGGGTTGGAATAATTTCCCAACATTGGTGGGAGTTGTCTGACGGCATTCCAATAGTATTGGCAATGTACAGACAATATAAATTCAAAATTTACAGGTGTGTTATGGAGAATTTTAGACTACATTAAGACATGCCAAACCAAAGCAGCACTTGCTGTATGGAGGACAAATTCATGACGTACATATGAAATGGTAAACTGAGATATGGAGAGCTCAAGAACAGTGTATTCCTGTTAAAATTATAGATGAGGTTGGCAGAATTAGGGAACCCTGGTTGACAAGGGAAATTGAGGCACTAATCATTTAATAAAAACAAGGGAGGTGAATGCCAGATGAAGGCAGCTGAGATCAAACAAATCCCTTGAGGAATATATGTGATGCAGGAATACATTTAAGAAGAAAATCAAGAAGCCAAAAAGACATGTAGGTAAAGGAAAGTCGTAAGAGATCTTACAAGTACATTAAGAGCAAAACAGTAACAAGGGGAAAAAATGGATAACCTTAACAATCAATGTGGTTATCTGTGTGTGGAGCAACAGGAGCTGTGCAAGTGAGTATTTCTTGTTTCTGTTTCCCATGGAGAAGCTCCTGTAAGCTCAGGAAATAAGGGCAATAAATAGTCACAAACAGTGCCTATAAAAAGTAATCACTATCCCCCCCCCCCCCCCCGAAAGTTTACGTGTTTTATTGTTTTATAACATTGAATCACAGTGGATTTAATTTGGCTTTTCAAATTGCTCAAACTCTATCAGATTGCATGGGGATCATGAGTGAACAGTCCTTTTCAAGTCCAGCCACAAATTCTCAATTGGATTGAGGTCTGGACTTTGACTTGGCCATTCCTGGACATAAACTTTGTTGTTTTTAAACCATCCCTGTGAAGCTTTGGCTTTATGCTTGGGGTCATTTTCTTGCTGGAAAACAAATCTTCTTCCAAGTCATAGTTCTCTTCCAGACAGCATCAGGTTTTCCTCAAGGATTTCCCTGTATTTTGCTGCATTCATTTTACCCTCTACCTTCACAAGCCTTCCAGGGCCTGCTGCAGTGAATCATCCCCACAGCACGATGCATCCACCACCATGTTTCACAGTAGGGATGGTGTGTTTCTGATGATGTGCGGTGTTCAGCGTATGTCAAACAAAACATTTAATCAGATGGCTAAAAAGCTCAATTTTGGTTTAATCAGACCATAGAACCTTCTTCTAGTTGATTTCAGAGTTTCCCACATGCCTTCTGGAAAACTCTAGCCAAGATTTCACGTGACTATTTTTTCTACAGTGGTTTTCTCTGCCATTGTCCCATAAAGCTGCAACTGGTGAAGCACTCTTTTTAACAAAGGAAGTGATGCAGATTCAGATTTATTTATCACATGTACATCAAAACATACAGTGAAATGAGTCCATTTGCATTAACAACCAACATACCCAGTGATATGCTAGGGGAAACCCAGAAGTGTCATCACACATTTGGGTGCTGACAGTCTTTTTATACTGGATACATCACTAGGACGTGATCAAGTGTATCACATAACATTGTGACAAGCTAGGGAAGAAATTGCAGGGTACAGACAGCGATGATTTCATCATCTTTAGCATGGGTGAGATACTGGAAGACCATAGGATAGGTTATATTGATCCAGGATCCTCTTCAGTTTGCGTATAAGGAGAAGGTGGGAGTGGAGGATGCTATCACGTATTTGCTGCACAAATCACTCTCTCACCTAGATGGGGTCAGTTGTGCTGTGAGGATTACATTCCTTGACTTCTCTAGTGCCTTTAACACCATCCAGCCCAAGATCTTAAGGCACAAACTAACGGAGATTGTAGTAGACTCTCACATGGTGGATTGGATAGTGGACTACTTGACAGATAGACCTCAGTATGTGCGGTTGGGAGACTGTAGGTCTGATACGGTGGTCAGCAGCACAGGAGCGCCGCAGGGAACCGTACTCTCTCCAGTCCTGTTCACCCTGTACACATCAGACTTCCAATATAACTCGGAGTCCTACCATGTGCAGAAGTTCGCTGATGACACGGCCATAGTGGGGTGTGTCAGGAATGGACAGGAGGAGGAGTATAGGAAACTGATACAGGACTTTGTGATATGGTGCAACTCAAACTACCTGCGTCTCAATATCACCAAGACCAAGGAGATGGTGGTGGACTTTAGGAGATCTAGGCCTCATATGGAGCCAGTGATCATTAATGGAGAATGTGTGGAGCAGGTTAAGACCTACAAGTATCTGGGAGTACAGTTAGACGAGAAGCTAGACTGGACTGCCAACACAGATGCCTTGTGCAGGAAGGCACAGAGTCGACTGTACTTCCTTAGAAGGTTGGCGTCATTCAATGTCTGTAGTGAGATGCTGAAGATGTTCTATAGGTCAGTTGTGGAGAGCGCCCTCTTCTTTATGGTGGCGTGTTGGGGAGGAAGCATTAAGAAGAGAGACGCCTCACGTCTTAATAAGCTGGTAAGGAAGGCGGGCTCTGTCGTGGGCAAAGTACTGGAGAGTTTAACATCGGTAGCTGAGCGAAGGGCGCTGAGTAGGCTACGGTCAATTATGGAAAACTCTGAACATCCTCTACATAGCACCATCCAGAGACAGAGAAGCAGTTTCAGTGACAGGTTACTATCGATGCAATGCTCCTCAGACAGGATGAAGAGGTCAATACTCCCCAATGCCATTAGGCTTTACAATTCAACCGCCAGGACTTAAGAACTTTTTAAAAGCTATTATTAATGCTTTTTGAGATAGTGATTTAGATGCATATCATATTTTTTACTGAGTTAAGTATTGTATGTAATTAGTTTTGCTACAACAAGTGTATGGGACATTGGAAAAAAAGTTGAATTTCCCCGTGGGGATGAATAAAGTATCTATCTATCTATCTATCTATCTATCTATCTATTGTGCCTTTATTTAAGGAAAGCTGCAAGGACAAGCTGGGGAACTACAGGCAATTGAGCCTAACATTAGAGATGGACAGTAGTTTTTTTGATTGACTCTAGGTCATGGTCTCTTTAGGGGCTTTTCTATTGCTTGTATGGTAGGAGGGGGCAGGGTCAGTGCTTTTGCTACATCTAGTGGGGGAGGGTTGTACATAAATTTTTATTTAGATTGAAATTTATTTAGTTCTGTCAATCAGGGATGAGTTGGTAATGTTAGACTGAGATAGGAGAGTAAGAAGTTGAGTACTATTTATCTATGAAGGAGTTTGATGAGGAGGTGTTAAAGAGGTTTCCTGTAAGTAAAGAAGAAATCCAGTTATGACTGGAACAAATGAAGTTTGATAGACTTAAATTAGAGTTTGAGGAAAAAGAAAGACAGAGGCAGTTTGATGCCAGAGAAGCAGACAAACAGAGGCAGTTTGAGATAGGGATGCAGAAGATGAGGCTCGAGAGTCAAACCTCTGGTTCTAGGGAATCGGTAGTATAGTTTGTTGCCAGTCAGTAAGTTAGACTGGTCCATCCATTTGATGGGGCTGAGGTTGATAAATAATTCCAGCATTTTGAGAAAGTTGCTCAGAGTTTACAGTGGCCAAATAGGGGTTGGCCTCTTCTTTTACAAAGTGTAATTAAAGGTAAAGCTCAACAAGCTTATTCAGCCCTGTTAATTGAAGATGCAGCTAATTATGAGGCAGTTATATAGGCTGTGCTTAAAGCCTAAACTGGTTCTAGAACCCTATAGGCAAAGGTTTAGGAATTTGAAGAAATCTGTAAACCAGACTCATGTGGAATTTGCTTATGAAAAGTCTGTGTGTTTTGAAAGATGGTGCACATCTAAAAATGTGGATGGTAATTTTAAGAAACTGAAAGAGTTAATTTTAATTGACGAATTTAAAAAGTATGTCCATAATGATATAAAAGCATATTTAGATTAAAAGGATGCTGCCACTTTGCTACAGTCTGCTAAATTAGCCGTGAGTTTGCCTTAACCCACAAGTTTAAGTTTACCCTGAGTAAGACCTTCCAAAAGAGTAGCACAGATAGTCAGGGTAAACCAGAAATCAAATCTAGGTCTAGTGACAAAGGTAAGGATGAAGGGAAACAATTAAAGAAGAAGCCCTCTGGTCCAACTTGTCACTGTTGTAGGAAACCTGGTCATGTTATGGCTAGCTGTTTCCTTCTGGAAAAGAAGAAGGAAAAGGAGGCAGTTCCAGATGTCTGTGTTCAAAAGGTTGAAACACCTGTGAACCCACGGGGTTCTGCACATTCTAATGAATCTCTGTCAAAGGCTAAAACGTCTGGTCAGGTTAGGAAAGAATTCCTTCATTTTAGTCAGATGGGTTTGTTTCAGTAAAGGAAGGGTCAACCCTGGTACCAGTGAAAATTCTTCGAGATACTGCGGCTTTTCAGTTACTTATGTTAGACAATGTTCTAAAGTTTGGTGATGAGACTGACACTGCTGAGGTAAATCTTCTTTGAGGTATTGGGTGCAACGTTGTTCCTGTACCCCTGCACAAGGTAATTTGAAGTCAGAGTTAGTTTCAGGACTTGTTAAAATAGGACTACAACCCAGTTTACTGGTGGAAGGTATTTCTTTGTTGTTAGGGTATGACCTAGCAGGTGGTAAAGTTATTCCTGCAGTGCAGCAGCTGACATCTAAGCCAATCAATGACGATTCAAAGATAGACCCTAACATTTATCCCTCGTGTGCAGTAACTTGAACTAGGGCCAAGAAACTTGTGTAGCATGATTCGGCTACTCATGATAGCCCAAATAGGGAATCAGATTTTGATGACTTGTCAGGGACTTTTCTACCTTCATTGTTTCACCAGGATCCAGGTATTAAATTTGATAATAAAGATTTATCTCTGTCTAGGAAGGAGTTTATAGCAGAACAGAGCAGAGACCCTGAGATTGAAGCTTTAAAAGAAAAAGCTTTCTCAGGTGAGGAGATTGATAAATTGCCAGTAGGGATTTATTTCAAAGATGGAGTGTTACTGACAAAGTGGAGACCACCTGATGCTCCTGCAAGTGAGGAATGTGCAATTTTTCACCAGGTTGTAGTTCCTAAAGCCTATAGGAATGAGATTTTAACTTTGGCCCATAGTAAACGCTTGGGTGGCCATCTAGGTGTGAAGAAAATTGTGAACAAAGTTTTAAAATAATTCTTCTGGCCTAATTTGAGGAAAGATGTTGCAACATTTTGTAGGACTTGTCACACTTGTCAGGTTGTGGGTAAACCTAATCAAGTCACCCCTGTGGCCCCACTGAAGCCTATTCCTGAATTTGGTGAACCCTTTTCTAAAGTTATTGTGGATTGTGTTGGGCCATTGCCAAAGACTAAATCTGATCATCAGTATTTGCTAACTATCATGTGTACAGCATCTAGATTTCCAGAGGCAATAGCTCTCAGAAATATAAAAGCCAAAACTGTGTCAAAGGCTATTGTAAAGTTTTTTTTACTTTATTTGGTTTGCCTAAATAAATTCAGTCTGATCAAGGGAGTAATTTTATGTCAGGATTATTCCAGCAGGTAGTTTATAAACTGGGAGCCAAACAAATTACGTTGTCTGTGTATCATCCAGAATCTGAAGGGGCCTTAGAAAGATTCCATTCAACCCTTAAAACCATGATTAGGATATTCTGTATTGAAAATGAGAAGGATTGGGATGAGGGAGTTCACTGGTTTTTATTTGCAGTAAGGGAGTCAGTACAAGAGTCTCCAGGCTTTAGTCCCTTTGAACTTGTGTTTGGTCACCAGGTCCGAGAACCTTTGTTATTGTTAAAGGAACAGTGGGTTAACAATGACCTGCATGTTAATTTGCTAGATTATGCTTTGAAGTTCAAAGACAAATTGCAAAGGACCTAGCAAAGGAAAATTTAAAATCAGCCCAGGAAAGAATGAAAACTTGGTATAACAAACAAGCCAGAATGAGGTCATTCAAGCCGGAAGATAAAGTGCTTGTTTTGTTTCCTGTACAAACAAACCCTTTACAAGCTAAGTTTCATGGTCCCTATGAAATTGTGGCTAAAGTTAAGGAAGTGGACTGTGTAGTCAAAATACCAGATAGATGAAGTTCAACGCAGCTTTGTCACGTAAATACGCTTAAGCTGTATCATGAAAAACAAACTGCAGCTGTGGTGGTTGCTGTAAAAAAAGATGGATGTGAGCTCTCTGGAAATTTATTAGCTGATCTATCTGAGGCCTATTTTAAACTGAACATTATTTCAGCCAGATTGACAAATTTGACTATTTTGAAAAATATTGATGAGAAACTGGCTCATTGCCACTGCAGCAGCGGATGAAGCTGTTAATTATGAAATTTAAGGATTTATTTCCTGATAGCCCAAAAAGAACCACAGTGGCCTTACATGATGTAGATATGGGTAATAACAAACCTATAAAACATCTATATCGTATGAATATTGAAAAATGTAAACTTGTTGAACAAGAAATTGAGTATATGTTAGAAAATGATCTTATTAGACCTTATATTTCCGATTGGAGTTCACCTTGTGTTATGGTACCTAAACCAGATGGTAGTATCAGGTTTTGCACTGATTACTGAAAGGTGAATGTTGTAACAAAAACTGATGCTTATCCAATATGTAGACTGGATGATTGTGTAGACAAGATTGGAAAAGCTAAGTTTCTTACAAAGACTGTTCTGTTAAAAGGATATTGGTGGGTTCCATTAACAGATAGAGGTAGAGAAATTTCTGCCTTTGTGACGCCTTCTGGGTTGTATGAATACGATATTCTGCCATTTGGAATGAAAAATGCTCCAGGAACATTCCAGAGAATGATTAATTCTGTAATTCAAGGGTTAAAACACACAGATGGCTATATTGATGATTTAGTCACAGGGAATGACACCTGGGAAGCCAGTATCTCTGGTGGAAAAGTTGCTTGAAAGGCTGTCAAAGGCCACCCTTACAGTTAACTTAGCTAAGAGTCAATTTGGCCATGCCACTGTAACTTATCTTGGTTATGTTGTAGGCCAAGGCAGGTTGGTTCCTGTTCAGGCAAAAGTTCAAGCAATTTCTGAGGTTCCCATCCCAACCGGGAAAAGGGCTCTTAGACGATTTTTAGGAATGGCCAGATATTAACGCAAGTTCTGTAAAAACTTTTGCTGATATTGTTCTCCCATTGATTAACCTCCTGGAGAAGGGTGAAAAGTTTGTTTGGACAGAACCTTGTCAGCAGGCATTTGATAAATTGAAAGCCATCTTAAGTCACCAACCTGTGCTCAGGTCACTTGATTTTGCCAAGCCATTCTCCGTAGCTGTGGATGCCAGTGATGAAGCTGCAGGAGCAGTGTTATTACAAAAAGATGATTATGATGGTGTTGACCATCCTATGGCTTACTTTTCAAAGAAATTCAGTGAGCATCAAAGAAATTATTTCACCATAGAGAGGGAATTATTATCACTTATTTTGGCTTTGCAGCATTTTGATATGTATGTTTGCACGGCTCAGAAACCAGTTGTGGTTTATACAGATCATAATCCATTGGTGTTCTTGAGTAAGCTGAAATACAAAAATAGGTTGCTGAATTGGAGTTTGATTTTGCAAGAGTATGATCTCATGATAACTCACATTAAAGGCAAGGATAATGTAATTGCCGATGGTCTTTCCAGGTGTTAAACTTGCTGTGTAATTTTAATAGTGGTTTAGAATTTAATATTTGTATATGCTTCTGCAATATGTTGTATTAGTTTGTAGTGTGCTGTATGATAACAGTATATGTATTGTTCCACATATTGTAGATTGTAGTTAAAATTCTGCTCTTACAGATCAAAATTTTCTCTTCTTGGGGGGAGGTGTTACATATCCACAGCTTTGTTTTCCTGGGAATCCATAGTTTCGTTTACTATGGGCGTCACATGTCCCTAGTTTTGTTTTACTTTGAGTCCACAGTTTTGTTTCTGTGAGCATTACCTTATGACATATGCCAACGGTATAAAAGAAATATGGTCAAAGTGTTGAGAGGGAGTCGAAGGAAAGAGAGAGAGAGAGAGTGAAGATCTCAGGCTTCGAGCTATCCAAGAACAGCTCACGATCGAGAAGGGTAAAGTCTAATGCTTATCCAAGCCCAAAGGGTTGGGTTAATCAGCGGAATACTGTGCATTGTGGAGACATGTCTGTCCTTCGTATGATCCATGTGTGGGGATTTCATGACAGTCACTTTGGGGAATCCCTTCGTGGACTTCAGAACAGTATTCCTTGGCTGGGATCCTTGGTAACCATTTCTTTGTTTGCTAGCCATGGAATCTTTGGAATTTGTCATGGTCGCCTCGTCACTGCATTGTGATCTACAAGTCTCTCCTCTCACCCATATCATGAATTATTGGGACTCTGAACTGCCACTGTAAGACTGTGCTTGAGTAAGATATGTTAAGAACAGGTTCTAAGTTTGACTGTTTGGGAGCTATAGACGCATAACACTGTTAACTTCCGTTTAAGAAAGTAGTTTATTTAATTTTCTATATTTTTGAAGAGATGTTAATAAATATAGTGGTTTTAGTATTAAAACCCGACTCAATTTGTCATCTCTTGCTGCTGGTACATTACGAAATCGTAACACCAGACTCACTTGATTTACTCTGGCTAATTGAACCTTCACCAGCATCTCTTCCATGTCCTGTACTTCTGTTCTCATCCCACCCAAATAGAGCAAAGTTAGAGTTGCCTTTGCCCTTACCTTTTACCCCACCAGTGTACCCATCCAGCATATCATTCTTCAACATTTCTGCCAGCTGCACCATGATCCCAGCCACAGTCACATCATCCCTTAACCACCCCTTTCTGCTTTCCACTGGGACCACTGTCTCTGTAACTCCCTGGTCCACTCATCCCTCCCCAACCATCCCTTCTTGTTCCCAGATATGTTCTCTGTAAAACACAGAAAGGATAACAGCTTTCTCTATATTTCCTCTCTCTCCTTGATCCAGGGACCCAAATAGCAGAGAACCATATGCATCTCCTCTCAGCTTTCTTTCATTTATTGCTCATAATCTGATCTCCTCTACTTCAGTGAGACCAAGCAGCAGTAGGCAGCCATATTGCTGAGCACATATGCCCTATCCACCATGGCCACCAGGAGCTCCCAGTTACATGCTATTTTAATTCCCCTTCCCATTTCCTCACAGATCTTTTTGTCCTGAGCCTCATTCACTGCCTTGCAGGCTACTTGCAAGCTAGAGGAACAGCACTTCATATCCACCTGCTTTGTAACTTGACAGCATGAGCATTGAATTCTCTATTTGCCCCTTTCTCTCTCCTCTTGATCTACCCAGTTCCTCCTATCACTCAGTTTTTTTCCTTTCATTTTCCCCCTCCTTCACCACTCCTTCTGTGCATCACCCTCACACTCCTCCCTTGACTGTTCTCAACTGCCCACCCTGTGTCCTTTATTTGTTTTTATGCTTCACCTTCCTTTCCTACTATCAGAATCCATCATCTGCAATCACTTGTGCCTCCACCTATCACCTTTAGTCTCTGTCACAAGTCACATGCATTCCTCTTCCATTTGCCTGTATCACCTCTCCTCACTTAGATCTGCTTTTGCCCACCCCTCTCCCTCACTTCCTTATACTGGCGATCTTATCCACTCTTTTGTCCACATGACGAGTCTCAACCTGAAATGTTGACTGTCCATTTTCCTCTACTGTTCTGCGTGATCTTCCACCATCAGTTTGTTTTTTCTTCAAACTTCAGCATGTGTAGTCTCTTGTGTTGTCTCTACCATAGTTCCATGGCAGGTCAAGTTTAGCCTTGATATCACAAGTAGTGATTCAAACCTTGTTAGGAACTCAGATACTTTGTCCATGTTTGGAACAGAAAGTGTCAGGAATGAGTTATTGGCAAGTACGGGTGATGGCACTGTCTCTGACTCCTAATGCTTAGCATTTAAAAGAGATTAATGGAACTATACTTAACTGGATTTAATTTGCTCCGCTGTTTATGAAATGAGTGCAACATCACTGGAATAGTTGATTAAAGAACAAGTTTGGTCTGCAGCATGTGTTCAGCATTGCAGGTACACTATTATTATGTTTCAAGATATTTGATTTTTCCTTCCAGCTATTCCTTCAGGTTAATGGAATAAATCAATCTACTTACTCATACCATAAGACATAGGTGCAGAATTAGGCCATTTGGCTCATCGAGTCTGTTTTGCAATAACACCATGCATGATTTATTATTATTGGCTTGTTTAAAGTATTGTTAACCCATCCTGCCTCCTCAACTACTGAGTGAGATTAAAAAAAGGTATTTGTGTTGTTTTTTGTTTAGACATGCTTCCATTAACTCTGAACAAACAGCAGAATAATTAATTGTGATGTTGTGTTTGAACTTTTACAAATGTAATGTTTATTTGGATACACTTCTAAAATGGTTAAAATCCACTATGAATCGGAAACACAAGGAAATCTGCAGATGCTGGAAATTCAAGCAACACACACAAAATGCTGGTGGAACGCAGCAGGCCAGGCAGCATCTATAGAGAGAAGCACTGTCGACGTTTCAGGACGAGACCCTTCGTCAGGACGATGCTGCCTGGCCTGCTGCGTTCCACCAGCATTGGATTTTTATTTACTAAGCTTTTTCTCTTGTTTTGTTCCTGCCAAAAGCACTTAGATTAGATAGAGTTAATAATCAGAATCAGGTTTAATATCACCGGCATATGTTGTGAAATTTGTTGTTTGCAGTAGCGGGTACATTGTAGTACATAAGCATAAACACAATAAGTTACAACAAAAAGTACAAATAAAAATGAATAAGTAATGCAAAAAGAGAGGCAAAAATATTGAGGAAGTATTCATGGGTTCATTATCCATTCAGAAATCTGATGGCGGAGGAAAGAAGCTGTTTCTGAAACATCAAGTGTGTGTCTTTAGGCTCCTGTATCTCCTTGATGGTAGCAATATGAAGAGAGCATATCCTGGGTGATGGGAGGTCTTTCATGATGAATGCCACCTTTTTGAGGCATTGTCTTTTCAAGCAGTCCTGGATGCCGAGGGGAGCTAGTGCTCAGGATGGAGCTGGCTGTTTAGAACTTTCAGCAGCTTTTTCCAACCCTGTGTAGTGGCCCGTCTTAAATCAAGTGGTGTTGCAACCAGTTAGAATGCTCTCCACAGTACGTCTGTAGAAATTTGTGAATGTCTTTGGTGACATACCAATTCTCCTCAAACTCCTAATGAATATAGCCCCTGTCGTGCCTTCTTTGAACTGCATCAATATGGGCCCAAGATAGATCTTCAGATGTTGACAACTAGGAACTTGAAACTGCTCCACCCTTTCTTTTTCTGATTCCCTGATGAGGACTGGTATGTATTCCCTTGACTTCCTCTTCCTGAAGTCCACAATCACTTCCTTGGTCTGACTGACATTGAAGCAAGATTGTTGCTGCGACACCACTTAACCAGCTGACCTATCTTGCTCCTTTATGCCACTTCGTCATCATCTGAAATTCTGCCAACAATAGTTGTCTTCATTAAATGTATAGATGCCATTTGAGCTGTGCCTAGCCACACAGTTGTGTGTATACAGAGAGTAGAGCAGTGAGCTAGGAAATCTTTGAGGTGCACCAGGGTTGATTGTCAGCAAGAAGATGTTATAGAAACATAGAAAACCTACAGCACAATACAGACCCTTCGACCCACAAAGCTGTGCAGAACAAGTCCTTACCTTCGAACTACTTAGGCTTACCCATAGCCCTCTATTTTTTTAAGCTCCATGTACTATCCAGGAGTCTCTTAAAAGACCCTATCGCTTCCACCTCCACCACTGCCACCGGCAGCCCATTCCATGCACTCACCACTCTCTGCATAATAAAACTTACCCCTGACATCTCCTCTATACTTACTTCGAAGCACCTTAAAACTATGCCCTCTCATGCTAGCCATTTCAGCCCTAGGGAAAAAGCCTCTGACTATCCACACGATCAATGCCTATCATTATTTTGTACATCTCTGTCAGGTCACCTCTCATCCTCCATCACTCCAAGGAGAAAAGGCCAAGTTCACTCAAACTGTTCTCATAAGGCATGCTCCCCAAGCCAGGCAACATTCTTGTAAATCTCCTCTGCACCCTTTCAATGGTTTCCACATCCTTCCTATAGTGAGGCGACCAGAAATGAGCACGGTACCCTAAGTGGTGTCTGACCAGAGTCCTGTATAGTTGCAACATTACCTCTTGGTTCTTAAACTCAATCTTATAATTGATGAAGGCCAATACACCGTATGCCTTCTTAACCACAGGGTCAACCTGCGTAGCAGCTTTAAGTGTCCTATGGACTCGGACCCCAAGATCCCTCTGATCCTCCGCACTGCCAAGAGTCTTACCATTAATGCTATATTCTGCCATCATATTTGACCTACCAAAATGAACTACCTCACACTTAACTGGGTTGAACTCCATCTGCCACTTCTCAGCCCAGTTTTGCATCCTATCAATGTCCCGCTGTAACCTCTGACAACCCTCCACACTATCCACAACACTTCCAACCTTTGTGTCATCAGCAAATTTACTAACCCATCCCTCCACTTCTTCAGTTAGGTCATTTATAAAAATCACAAAGAATAGGGGTTGCAGAACAGTTCCCTGAGGCACCACTGGTCACCGGCCTCCATGCAGAATATGACCCATCTACAGCTATTCTTTGCCTTCTGTGGGCAAGCCAGTTCTGGATCTACAAAGCAAAATCCCCTTGGATCCCATGTCTCTTTACTTTCTCAATAAGCCTTGCATGGGGTACCTTATCAAATGCCTTTCTGAAATCCATATACACTACATCTCTGCTCTTCCTTCATCAATGTGTTTAGTCACATCCTCAAAAAATTCAATCAGTTTCATAAGGCACGACCTGCCTTTGACAAAGCCATGCTGGCTATTCCTATTCATATTATGCCTTTCTAAATGTTCATAAATTCTGCCTCTCAGGATCTTCTCCATCAACTTACCGACCACTGAAGTAAAACTCACTGGGCCATCCCTACTCCCTTTCTTGATTAAGGGAACAACATCCATAACCCTCCAATCCTCTAGAACCTCTCCCATTCTCAGTAATGATGCAAAGATCATCACCAGAGGCTCAGCAGTCTCCTCCCTCGTGTCCCACAGTAGCCTGGGGTACATCCCATCCGGTCCCATTGACTTATCCAACTTGATGCTTTCCAAAAGCTCCGCTGCATCCTCTTCCTTAACATCTACATGCTCAAACTTTTGTCACGCTGCAAATCATCCCTCCAATCGCCAAGGTCCTTTTCCGTAGTGAATACTGAAGCAAATTATTCATTAAGTACCTCTGCTATCTCCTCTGGTTCCATACACACTTTTCCATTGTCACGCTTGATTGGTCCTATTCTCTCACATCTTATCCTCTTGCTCTTCACAAATCCTGATTTGATGGAGACAGACGGGTGAAGCACAGAGGAACATCTGGTGAAACTTTTGAAATGCCTGTTTCGCTGCTGCTGCTACGGTACGATTGGAAAATCTCCAGGAGGAAGGCCCCGAATCCTCAGCTTTGCCTGTTGCTTGGCGGCTGGGGCTGGAGTCAAAGCGCTCGACAGAGATCGTTCTCGGTGTCAGAGGGCTGGTCGGAGGCTCTAAGTTTTCAGACAGACTCAGAGTTGGCTGTGGTCGGGTGCTTCCAAGGCAGTTATATTGGCAAGGTTGCGGCGCTGGAGGTTCATGGCAGGAAGAGTTTTTCTTCCTTCTACCATCTGCGTGAGATGATGTGCTGTCGGGACTTTGAGACTTTTTTTTACAGTGACATGGTCTACTCTTTATCAGATTACGGTATTGCTTTGCACTGTTGGAACTATATGTTAAATTATGTGGTTTTTGTCAGTCTTTTATCAATTATGGTATTGTCTGCACTGTTGTAACTAAATGTTAACTATAACTATGTGGTTTTGTGTAGGTTTTTGGTTTGTTGGGTGGTAGTGCTGGTCTCTTGACTTGGTGTGTCTGGGTAGTCTTGTTTTGTCTGATGGCTTTGGAGTTCCTTTCCGGGGAACGTGCTAAGATGGTAGCGTGATATTGATACGCAGCAGCCTCTCTGGACTCTGGATTGGGGATTACCAAACATTATGTGGTTTTTCTTGTGTGATCTGTTTTGTCATGTGCTTTTTTTGTGATATCATTCCGGAGAACGTTGTCTCATTTTTTAAACTGCATTGCATTTGTGGTTTCTAAATGACAATAAACTGAATCTGAATCTGACTTGTAGAATGCCTTGGGATTTTCCTTAACCCTGTCTGCCAAGGCCTTCTCATGACCCCTTCTGGCTCTCCTAATTTAATTCTTAAGCTCCTTCCTACTAGCCTTATAATCTAGATCTCTATCATTACCTAGTTTTTGAACCTTTCGTAAGCTCTTCTTGATTAGATTTACAACAGCCTTTGTACACCACGGTTCCTGCACCCTACCATCCTTTCCCTGTCTCAATGGAACTTACCTATGCAAAACCCCACGCAAGTATCCCCTGAACATTTGCCACCTTTCTTCCATGTGTTTCCCTGAGCACATCTGTTTCCAATTTATGCTTCCAAGTTCCTGCCTGACAGCTTCATATTTCCCCTTACTCCAATCAAACATTTCTCTAACTTGTCTGTTCCTATCTCTCTCCAATGCTGTGGTAAAGGAGATAGAATTGTGATTACTATCTCCAAAATGTTCTCCCACTGAGAGACCTGAACCCTGACTAGGTTCATTTCCCAATACCAGATCAAGTACAGCCTCTCCTCTTGTAGACTTATCTACATATTGTGTCAAGAAACCTTCCTGAATGCACTTAACAAACTCCACCACATCTAAACCCCTCACTCTAGGGAGGTGCCAATCAATATTTGGGAAATTAAAAACTACCACCACAACAACCCTATTATTACTGCTTTCCAGAATCTGTCTCCGTATCGTCTCCTTGATGTCCCTGTCACTATTGGATGGTCTATAAAAAAGTAGAGTTATTGACCCCTCCCTATTCCTAACTTACACCCACAGAGACTCTGTAGAGAACCCCTCTGTGACTTCCTCCTTTTCTGCAGCTGTGACACTATCTTTGATCAATAGTGCCATGCCCCCACCTCTTTTGCCTCCCTCCCTGTCCTTTCTGAAACATCTAAAGCCTGGTACTTGCAGTAGCCATTCCTGCCCCTGCATCATCCAAGTCTTTAATGGCCACAACATCATAGCTCCAAATGCTGATCCATGCTTTAAGCTCATCAGTTTTATTCATAATACTCCTCGCATTAAAATAGACACATCTCTAACCATTGGTCTGAATGTGTCCCTTCTCTATCACCTGCCTATCCTTCTTTTCACACAGTCTCCAAGCTTTCTCTATTTGTGAGCCAACCTCTCTTTCCTCCATCACTTCAGTTCGGTTCCCACCCCCCAGCAACTCTAGTTTAAACTCTCCCCAATAGCCTTAACAAACCTTCCCACCAGGATATTGGTCCCCTTAGGATTCAAATGCAACCCGTCCTTTTTGTACAGGTCGCACCTGCCCAAAAGAGGTCCCAATGATGCAGAATCTGAAGCCCTGCCCCCTGCTCCAATCCTTCAGCCACGCATTTATCTTCCACCTTATTCTATTCCTATACTCACTGTCATGTGGCACAGGCAGTAATCCCGAGATTACTACCTTTGAGGTTCTGCTTTCAACTCCCTGTAGTCTGTTTTAAGGACCTCCTCCTTTTTCCTATCTATGTTGTTAGTACCAAAATGTACCACGACCTTCCCACATCAAGATATCATGGACACGATCAGAAACATCCTGGACCCTAGCATCTGGGAGGCAAACTACTATCCTTGTTTCTTTCCTGCGTCCACAAAATTGCCTGTCTGACCCCCTAACTATAGAGTCCCCTATCACTGCTGCCATCCTCTTCCTTACCCTACCCTTCTGAGCCACAGGGCCAGACTTTGCCAGAGGCGCGACCACTTTTGCTTCCCCCAGGTAGGCCATCTCCCCCAACAGTACTCAAATAGGAGTACTTATTGTTAAGGGGGACAGCCACAGGGGTATTCTCTAGCATCTGCTTCTTGCCCTTCCCTCTCCTGACTGTTACCCACTTATCTGTCTCCTGAGGCCCCAGAATGACTACCTGCCTATGGCTCCTCTCTATCACCTTCTCACACTCCCGACTAGATAAAGGTCATTGAGCTGCAGTTCCATTTCCCTAACACAGTCTCTAAGGAGCTGCAGCTCAATACAGCTGGTGCAGATGTGGCCGTCTGGGAGGCTGGGAGTCGCCAGGACTTCCCACATCTGACACCGAGCACAGAAAATCGGCCTCACACACATACTTTCTGTCTGTATTCTAAACAGATAACCTACCTCGCCTTGACCCCTTATCGCTGAAGCCCTATTGAGCCAAAGCCTTCCTACTCTGTCTCCCTCTACTCCGACGCCCAATTCCTCTTTGCCCACTGTTCTCACTGGCTGACCTCCATGCGCTTGCGCAGATGTGTCCCGTTCAAACCACTGAAGAAATAACTGTCACCTTTTAAACTCTGCTTGCTATTAAGCTCTTCCAGCTGTTCTCACTGGCCGACCTCCACGTGCTTGCATTTCATGTTATTTCCGATCTGCACAAATTGTGGTCTCCTGATTGGAAAGTCAAGGATCCAGTTGCAGAGGGAGTTACAGAGTCCCAGGTTTTGGAGCTTGTTGATTAGAATAAGGGTACAATTGTGTTGAATGTTGATCTGTAATCAATAAACAGTGGTCTGCTGTATGTATTACTATTGTGTAAGTAATCCAAGGCCAAGTGGAGAGCCAGTGAGATTGCATTCACTGTAGACCTATTGCGGTGATAAGCAAATTGCAGCAGGCTGAGATCCTTGTTTAGGCAGGAGTTGATTCTGCACATGACCAACCTCTCAAAGCACTTCATCACAGTAGATCTGAGTGCCACTGGGCAATAGCCATTTGGGCAGCTCACTTTGCTGGTCTTCCTGGGCACTGGTACATTGTCACCCTTTTGAAACAGGTGGGAAACTCCAACTACAGCAGTGAGAGATTGAAGATGTCCCTGGATGGTCCCATTCGCTTGGCACAGGTTTTCAGTATTACGTATCCCGTAACTGGATCACTTACCAGCAAAGATAGAGAGGTCCGCTGAAGTCTGATGGTACCATTTTTAAACGTTTTTATTTATAAAGGGGCACAAAAGTAAGGTTAATACAAACATTCAGATAACATACGTCATCAATACTCAATCTAAAGCGCAGGTATAGTAATAATCAATGAGAAATAAGCTCTATCGTTGTCTGGGGGTAAGGTATATATTGTCCGCTGTATATCTAAAAGTCTCTTGCGTTCACTGCAGTTCCACCAGCTGCCGTCTTCTGGGGTGTCGCGGTGGTGCACTTTTTTTAGAGAGAGAGGGATAGAGATTGAATGAAACAGTTACCCGGCGGGTTTTTTCCAACCTTTAGGAGTTCGATCCGTCAGAGTCTCGTTGGGGGGTGGCCGTTCACTTGTGGCCTCTCCAGTAGCTAAAGCCGTTCTTTCGTGGTGAGGTCGGCAATCCCAGGCAAGGAAAAGACGCACACAAACCCCCCCACCGGCTGTCGCTATTAAATGCTGTTGCAGGATTTCTAGCGTGTCTTCTGGTGCATCTGGGGGGGCCGTCTTTACAACCCCTCTTTTATCTGAACTCACGGGGTCTCAGATGTCAATCAGGTTGGGATGATGCAATCTCTCTCCATCTCTCCACCCACGTTGCCCTGAGGGTATACACGTAGTACAGTTCCCAATTCACAAAGGTGTCTCCACGAGACAATGACCACAGTCGCCAGCTTTGCCTCGTCGTGAAACGAGGGACACTGCATGTATCTCTCTCTTCTCTTGGGTCATTGACCCCGCCTTCACTAGGGCTCTGGCGATTCTCACAAAGGAGGGGGCTGGGATCATAACACCTCCCCTCTTAAAAACATTTTTACCAGCGGTTAAAACGGAGTGGTACAGAGTCTTACAGGGTTTTAGGATTTAACATAGTACAAAAGCTTTTCTTTTAACTACAGAGCTGTACCGTCATACAGTTTTCAGCGTCTAAACAGGTAACGATTACAGTTGCACTTCCTTTAATATGGTAACATCTTGTCCCTGACTAAAGGCTGGTAGCATCAGATTTCAACAGGCAGGGTTCCAAGGGGGTTGTCTTTGTTATTCACATGCTTTGTCGAAATCCCGTACAGCCGGTTTTTCTATTTAAAAATGGCGCCCCCATTAGCCGTCACCTCTTTTCCGGTGAGTTCCTACGTGGGGGACCTGGGTAATTTGGCGAGGTACTCTCCCGCCTTTCCGTTCCATAAGGGTTATTCTCTCAACACCGTGTCCCAAACTTAAATCATCGTGGGAATTTCCACCCAATTCTTTAATGTTACACAGGTAGCTAATCCTTTCGTCAAGACCATGCAGGCTGATGGGTTTCAGTTCGAACCTTTCCCTCAGGCCGCATTTAAATTTCGGCCTTTTCACAGCGCTCTCTTGAATAACAACAGCGTGTGGGGCACCTTTACATTCCAAATCAACCTGTAATCGATGCGCAGGCACCGCGTTACCAAGCCCTCGTTTCTGTAACTTGGTTGCTTCTTCTGACACCAATCTAAACTTTAAATTTTCTTCATTCGATTTGGGAACTACAAACTTCCCGTTCCCTTCAATAATAATGTTTATCCCCCCATGGTCGAGTTCCACTTTAAGGTTCACCACCCCTTCGTGTACCAACACTTGGGAATCCTCCTTTCCCCCAGTTACCAGGGTTAACCCTGACTTCACTAAACCCAGTCCATCTGACCCACAGGGACAGCATTCCTTTACAACTGAATCAAATACCTCAGACTTTTTCTGAGCTCCATTACTAGGTTCAGTACCACGTGCATCCACATCTTGGACACACTCAAACGGGACATCTGCCTCTTCCAGGCTTTCAATACCCGTACCCTTTTCAAATTCTAAATTCCCTTGATCCTCCTAGTTCCTCTCTGGGCAACTCCCTTCCGGAGTAAACTCAACCCCGCGGGCTGAAACAACCTCGTCTGCCAACCCAGCAGACCTCTCCAAGGTAAGGGCATCCTTTTCATCTAGGACTGCCTTCATCTCATTAACGGGAACACCTTGATAACTCTCAACTTCTTCAAACAGGGCTGCCACCCCCGACAGATCATCCATGTCCAACTCTGGACCTTTTAACAGCTTTTTCCGTTTCTCATCTTTATTTCCTACCTCTAGGACCTTTCTCTTCGCTAAGGGAAGATCTCGCTCCTCTCCCTTAACCCCTTTCACTTTACTACTCTTCGGTTTACCACCCTCAGAACCCTCGTGGTACAGGGTCGGTAGGACCGTCTCGGCCAAATCAATACTGGCCAGATTTAAACTGCTCGCTTTCTCAGCTCCCTTTCTCGACAGGCTGCGAATGCTCGCGCCTGTGGTACAGACTGGAGATGCGAGGGCGGGGCTGCAATCCTTACAGGCTGTTTGGGCCGTGTCACCCTTGTCCAAACCTGCCCCCCGGCTAAATCATTTCTGAGGAGGACGTCCGCGTCAGTTCTCGGGAATTCTGATGGCACCCCTATTTCGACTGGTCCAGATATCAGCTCACAATCCATAATTACCTGATGTAGGGGCACCATTTCTATTCTTGTACCTATCCCCTTCACGGCGACCATTCCCCTTCTCCGACCGAAATCTAGTATCTCACGGCGGATCAACGACAGCTCCGCCCCGGTGTCTAGCCAGATTTGGACGGGAATGGGTGAGTCTCCCCCCTTCACGGACACGGTTCCGGGTGACAGCCAAGTCTCTGACCCCTCTCGTACTCTGTCTACCCGGGGCTCTCTCGTTGATTTACTGATTACTGATTTACTGATTACCACGGTACACCCGATAGGGACCGCTGCTTTCCCTTTTTCTGGCTCCTTTCTCGGAGCAAAGCACCTAGAGGCAATATGTCCTCCCTTCCCACAATTAAAACAGGTCAAGCCCGGAAACCTTGGGCTGCCTGGCCTTTCCCCCTCAACCTTACCACTAGCTCCCGACGGGACCTCCGCCTCAGCCGGCAGACTTCCTCGGTCGCTCCCACGGTCTCTCCAGTAACCTTTTGGCGAGGAAAACTTTGTCCTGTGGGTTAGGGCATACTCATCTGCGAACCTAGCAATTTCTGAGATGGACTTATTCGGCTTCTCATTCAAATACATCCGGATCTCCTCCGGAACACACCCTTTTAATTCCTCAATCAAAAATAACCCTGATACGCCCATAATCCCCGTCCACCTGTTCCGCGGTGCACCAACGGTCCAAGAGCACACCCTTTTCATAGGCTAGCTCGGTATACGTTTGATTCCACCCTTTTCGTAAATTTCTGAACCTTTGCCTATAAGCTTCAGGTACTAGCTCGTAACTCCGGAGAATGGCCTCCTTTACTTTGGCATAATTCTCCGCTTCCCCTTCCTTGATGGCCAATGCCGCATATGCTCGTTGTGCCTTCCCCTTTATCACACTTTGTAACAACGCCACCCACTGCTCTTTGGGCCACTTTTGATTTACTGCCACCTTTTCAAAAAGCAAGAAATAACTATCAACATCCGACTCTTCGAATGGAGGTACTACCCTCAACTCCCGACGAACATTAAACCTCTCGTCTCGATCTAACCCTAGATCTCTTCGCTTTTTTTTAACTTCTCCATCTCCAAGTCATGTTCCCTCTGTTCTTGTTTCTCCCCATACTCTCTTTGCTTCTCGGCTCGTTCCCTCTCGTTCTCGGCTACTTCTAGCTCTTTTAGCTGAATTTCATGCTGTCTTTGCTTTTCAGCTTGGTCCTGCTCTTTTTTCACCTCTAACCCCTTTAGTTGGAACGCCTGCTCCCTTTCTTTCTCTCTCTCAGCCCGTTCTTTCTCTCTCTCAGCCGCTTCCAGCTGCTTTATTTTAAATTCATGTTCCAACCTTAATTTCTCCAACTCTAGCTGATCCATCCCACTAGCTGGTACTTTTTCAGGGATATTTTCCAATACCTCAGCTTCGAACACATTCTTCCCAATGTAATACCGAGTTATGGCCCCTCGCACCTCCCGCTTTTTCATGGACGACCTCACTTCTGTGAGGTCCAATCCCTTCGCCAAATTTAACAAGTCTGATTTGGTGGCCGCCTCTAGCGCCTCCACAGTCGGGTTTTTCATAAATTCATCCACCTCCATCTTTGCTGGTTTCGCGTCTGGCTACTCGCGTACCAGATCCAAATTTTTTGACTTACAAACCCAATTCACTGCCCTCCCAATTTGGTTTCAAATCGCGAGACGAGGCCCCACGTTGTTACGTATCCCGTAACTGGATCACTTACCAACAAAGATAGAGAGGTCCGCTGAAGTCTGATGGTACCATTTTTAAACGTTTTTATTTATAAAGGGGCACAAAAGTAAGGTTAATACAAACATTCAGATAACATACGTCGTCAATACTCAATCTAAAGCGCAGGTATAGTAATAATCAATGAGAAATAAGCTCTATCGTTGTCTAGGGGTAAGGTATATATTGTCCGCTGTATATCTAAAAGTCTCTTGCGTTCACTGCAGTTCCACCAGCTGCCGTCTTCTGGGGTGTCGCGGTGGTGCACTTTTGTTAGAGAGAGAGGGATCGAGATTGAATGAAACAGTTACCCGGTGGGTTTTTTCCAACCTTTAGGAGTTCGATCCGTCAGAGTCTCGTTGGGGGGTGGCCGTTCACTTGTGGCCTCTCCGGTAGCTAAAGCCGTTCTTTCGTGGTGAGGTCGGCAATCCCAGGCAAGGAAATGACGCACACAAACCCCCCCACCGGCTGTTGCTATTAAATGCTGTCGCAGGATTTCTAGCGTGTCTTCTGGTGCGTCTGGGGGGGCCGTCTTTACAACCCCTCTTTTATCTGAACTCACAGGGTCTCAGATGTCAATCAGGTTGGGATGATGCAATCTCTCTCCATCTCTCCACCCACGTTGCCCTGAGGGTATACACGTAGTACAATACCCAATTCACAAAGGTGTCTCCACGAGACAATGACCACAGTTGCCAGCTTTTGCCTCGCCATGAAACAAGGGACACTGCATGTATCTCTCTCTTCTCTTGGGTCATTGACTCCCCCCCCCCCCACCCCCTTTACTAGGGCTCAGGCGATTCTCACAAAGGAGGGGGCTGGGATCATAACATCAGTGCCTTACCATCACGGCTTGACGCCTTGTGAGAGTTCACCCTCTTTAAAGATGTTCTGACGTCGGTGTCTGAGACAAAGATCACAGGGTCACCAGATGCTGCAGGGAGTCGCATAGATGTTGTTTTATTCTCCCTTTGAAAGCATGCATAAAATGCATTGAGCTCATCTGGGAATTGTCTTTTTGCTTTTAAGATAGCCTTCCATAGGTCATACCTGGACTTCTTGTGTAGTTCTGGATCATCAGTCTTGAATGCCATAGACCTAACCCTCAGCAGACTACGAAGCGCTCGGTTCATCCATGGCTTTTGATTTGGGTATGTCCAATATGTCCTCAATACACTCACCCACACAGGTTTTGATGAGGTTAGTGACAATTGTGGCTTATTTTCAAATAAAAGGTTATATTAGGAGCTATGGAATAAAATGACGCTAATTGTTATACTAAATGTTTCATACTATTTAAGAGCTCAACTAATTCCAACATGAGTTAACGGGAACTTCATGTTGTTCTATTAAACTGAACTCTTGCCATATCCTCTCATAACCTGCTGCTTCAGTGGGTTGTTCACATTTCTAAACACAAGTACGAGAAAAGTTGCTTTGTTTTTAATTTGCATCATTTAGCAATTGCTTCAGATGCTAACCACTGAAGGTAATATTTACTTTAAAAGCATTTGGTCTCTTATTTTAGCAGGACTGCCACAGATAAAAACCAAGTGGTCACGTTCTATTTCAATTAATACCTTAATCAAGGGAAGATAGAGGATTAGGTAATGAGGATTTTTGCCCCAGCCCTTTTCCCTTACCTACACATTTGGAAGCCTCTTTGTCATGTCTTAGGTGCAATATAGAGTCAATTGATTACCTCACTCCATCCCCAATTAAATGTTTGAATTCAGTATTCTAGTTTTCCTTCTGCAGATATTTGGGTAGCTTTAGTTGGATATATGTTGGTTTGTTCAATTTATTCATGTTCAAAATCATTTTATAAGCATCCAAAGCAGTATAACTTGATGAGCTCATTTATGCAGATTATGCACCAAGGAATCCAAACATAGTAATGAAACAAATGAATAGAATGGGAGAGAACAAATTAATACTGAGAAATAAAGCCAACAGATTATCAGGTCTGTGCCAGAGAAATTCTTGCATAATTACTGAACCAAAGATTTCAAATTAAAGAATTTTTAGAATTCGGTTCAGGTGCAGATCAGAGAAACATTGTAAATGAAATTCTACTCTTCCTCAAAAAAAACACAAATTCCACAAGGTCAAGAATTCAAATATTTAATTGCCTATGTCATCTATTGTTTTAGGATTGTTAGCTACATAGTTTGTAACATTTGATTCTCACAAAGGTGCTCCTTAATCCTTCACTAATCCATCCTAATACAAGTACATATTTGAAATCCCTTGTCAAGTTCGAACATTTGCAGAGTAATACAATAAGTTATAGCAGAGGCAAACATTGTAAGCTTTTAGTTTAATGCTTCCAAGCAATCTTGTTCTGTTCTACTGTATATTCATCCAAGTATAAAAATTGTTTATAAAAGATGATCATAAAACATTGAACCCAAAACAAAAAAATGCTCTAATTGCAGGCTGGTCAGCTTATCCATAACTTGTCTAGTCAAGTTTAGTCTGGTCAGGTCAAGTTTATTGTCATTTAACTGTATACATGTGTAGCATCAAATGAGACAAAGTTTCTGCAAACCAGGGTGTAAAACACAGTAGTACACATATAACACATAATAACGTATGAAAGTAAGGATAAAATCTAACAGATGAATTATCCATAAATAAACAAAGTAAAGTTCATAAAATAAATATTGTAAGGTGCAGAACAGATTAACAGTGGCATTTCAATACGATGCAGTAGGGAGTTCAGAAGCCTTTTGGCCTGAGGGAAGAAATAGTTTCTCATCCTGGCCATTCTTGTTTTTATGCAATGGAGTCTCCTGCCTGATGGTAGAAAATCAAATAGGATGCTAGGTAGATGGGTGGGTTCCTTAATAACACTAAGAGCCCTGTGTACACTACTCCTGATAAATGTCCCCGATGGATGGTAGGGAAACCCCTATGATCCTTTCAGTTGTTCACACAGCCCTTTGTAGGGACTTGCAGTCTGATGCTTTGCTGCTCCCATACCAGATGGAGATGCAACTTGGCAGGATGCTCTCAATGGTGCTCCTGTAAAATTCATTTAGATGAGGATGGGGGGAGGAGCCTTGCTTGCCTTAATCTCCTTGGCAAGTGAAGGTGCTGCTATGCCTTCTTGTTCAGGGAGGTGATATTAAGGGACCAGGTGAGGTCACGTGAGATGTGGATTCTCAGGACATTGGTGAACTTAACTCTATGGAGGAGCCATGTATTTGAAGAGTGGGATGGTTTATCTACACCTTCCTGAAATCTACAATGATTTCCTTGGTCTTCTCCATGTTAAGACTTGGGTTGTTCTTCACAAAATCCACCAGCTGCTCCACTTCCTCTGTACTCAATCTCATCATTGTTGTTGGTGAGGCCAACTACTATTGTGTCATCTGCAAACTTGATGACACGATTTGAGTTGAATCCTGTGGCATAATCATGAGTCAGCAGTGTTATCAACAGCAGGCTGAGCACATAGCCATGTGGAGCACCAGTGCTCAGCATAACAGGACTAGAGATGTTGCTAACATTGTATAAACCCAAGGATGAATCCTAAAACAGATTGGAAGTTGGGAAATATGATCCAGCCGTTCCATCCCTGTCACATCTCTTCTACAATTCCCAAGATTACTCTGTTTATTTCTTCAAACCACAAAGAACTTCATGATGAGAGAATGTGCAAAGTAATGCAACACAAAATTTTGTGGAAGTTCCATTGAATTTCCTATTAATAATTGCTAATGTGGTTCATTGACTTCTCACAAAACTTGTATATTTCCTCTCACAAGAATTACTGTAATTCCTTTAATTTCTGAGTAGCACGTGGAAAACTTTTTACAGGTGCCCCCCCGTTTTTCGAACATTCGCTTACAAAAGACCTACATTAGTTACCTGTTTTCGCTAACAGAAAGTGTTTTCACTGTTACAGAAAAAGGCAGCGTGTGCCCCGAGCAGCCAAACTCCTCCCCCAAAACTGCATTCTAGCCGCCATTGCTTAAACATGTGCCTGTGAGCTTCTGTGCTTTATGTCGATTTATTTTGTGCATCCGTTAGCAAGATGAGTTCTAAGATATTGGAAAAGCATGAAAGAGCTCGTAAGGGTGTTACACTTAGTGTAAAACTATACATAATTAAGTATTTCATTCGTGGTGAACGAAGTAAGGACATTGTCCACACATTGAACTTGCCTGCCATCCACCATTCGCACTACAGTATTTATACGCAAAGAGAAAGAATCTTGAAAGCTGCTGATGTTACTGTTGGTTCTGCTTGTAGCAGAGTGGTCCCTTTTAGTCGGCATCCAATAATGGATAAAATGGAAAGACTATTGCTTGAGTGGATTGATGGATGTGCAAAGCGTCGTGTTCCGTTAAGTTATACTTAAGGAGAAATCAGTCAGTTTTTTTAATAAGCTGAAACAGAAAGCACTGGATGATGGTGATGAAAGTGTTGTGAAAGTGAAAGTTAAAGGTAATCATGGGTGATTTGATCGGTTTCTGAGGTGAGGACTGCTTCATAGTTTAATGTTTACTGGAGAGAGTGCTTCGGCTGATATTGAATTGAATGATCTTTATTGTCATTATACATAGGTACAATGAAACTCTGTTTAGCTTCCTCTCAGCTTCCTCTCAGGCAATTAAATAAAGCGGTAGATAAAAACAAGACAGTAATAAAAAAACCAGTATTGAATAGATAAGTAGCAGAAAATAAGTTGCAGCAGCACCAGAATATCACAGTAATGCACAAAGTACAGTTAGTGCAAGTATTTGAGTCCACACTGTGGAGTTGGAGGTGCTCACAGTTTGAGTCATTGTTCTGTGGGAGTGGTGTGATGGAGGCCACAGCTCTGGGGTAGAAGCTGTTCCTTAGTCTATTTGTTCTGGCTTTTAGTGTCCTGAACCTTTTGCTGGATGGCAGCGAGTCAAATAGAGAGTGGCCAGGGTGTGTGGTGTCTCTGGTTATGCTGATTGCTTTCCTCCTGAGTCTGCTGGAATAGATGGTGTCCAGTCCTGGGAGCTCCATTCTGACAATTTGCTGGGCCGCCTTCACCACGTAATGCAGGTCTTTTCGCTCAGCAGCTGTGCAGCTGGCATACCACACCGTGGTGCTGTTGGTCAGGATGGTTTCAATTGTGCTTCTGTAGAAGTTAAGCAACAGCTTTTGTGGGAGTTTGGCCTGTTTCAGCTTTCTGAGGAAGAAAAGTCTTTGTTGTGCCTTTTTTACAAGTAGCGAGGTGTTGGTGGTCCATGTCAGCTGTTTTGACAACATAATTGCAAGGAACTTTAGGTTTTCCACACTTTCCACTACCTCTCCATGTATATGGAGGGGGGTGTGTATTCTGTCCTTTGATCTCCTGAAGTCAATGATCATCTCTTTTGTTTTAGGAGTGTTAAGGACCAGGTCATTGTCCTTACACCACTCTGTCAGATGATCCACCTCGAGCCTGTAGGCTGTTTCATCCTCGTCCAAGATCAGGCCAACCACTGTGGTATCATCTGCAAATTTAATTATGGAGTTGGAGGTGTATATGAGAGTGCAGTCATGTGTGAAGAGTGTGTAGAGCATAGGGCTCAGCACACAGCCCTGCAGGGTGCCTGCTTTTAAGATGAGGGTGGTGGAGGTGTGCTGACCAACTCTGACTTGCTGTGGTCGGTCTGTGAGAAAGTCCATGACCCATGAGCACAGGGAGGAACCAAGGCCAAGAGTGTTCAGTTTGCTGACCAGTTTATGGGAGATGACTGTGTTAAATGCAGAACTGAAGTCCACAAATAACATCTTCACATAGGTGTTTGGTTCCTCTAAGTGAGTCAGAGCAATATGGAGGGCTGTTGTGATTGCATCCTCTGTGGAGCGGTTTGCCCGGTAGGCAAACTGGTGTTTGTCCAGATCAGATGGGATCTGGCACTTCACAGCTGATTTTTTGGGCACTGGGATGATGGTGGAGGTTTTAAGGCATGTTGGAACAACAGCTTGAAACTGCCGAAAAGTTCCCAGCAGAAGTGAAGAAAATAATTACAGAAGGTGGTTATTCACATAAGCAAGTGTTTAACTGTGACGGAACTGCAATTTATTGGAAAAAATTGCCGAGCACCCCAACCTCCAATGACTGAGCCTAACACACCATCATCAGTGTGCTCGCTGTCTTCCCGATTCCAGTAAGTGAAACTACACTGTGCATACATTATTTCTACTTTATATAGGCTGTGTATTTATTATATGTTACTGTTACTTTAGGTTTTATGTGTTATTTGGCATGATTTTATAGGGGTTTTTTTGGGTCTGGGAACGTTGACAGATTTTTCCCATATTAATAAATGGTAATTGCTTATTCACTTTACAACATTCCAGTTTACAAACCATTTCATAGGAATGCTCTACCTTCAGATAGTGGGAGAAACCTGTATTTATTGAGATTTTATAAATTGAATGGGTTGTGTAAAATCATGCTGGGTGAGTTGGTATACTGAGTTCCTATGCATAGGAGGCAATCCACTATTATAGTAAGTTTATCTTCAATAAACAAAGACATATCCAAAAGTTCCTTGGTATTATGGGAAAAAATTGTAAAGTGAACATTCATTAATATGCAAATCAAGCAGTGATTTGATAATGCTGTGATACGTAACATTTGAGTGGCAAGAAGTTAAGAAGATATAAATTCAGTTCTTAAGTTGCAGTTGTACAAGGCCTTGGTGAGACCGCACCTAGAATATTGTGTGCAGTTTTGGTCCCCTAATCTGAGGAAAGACATTCTTGCCATAGAGGGAGTACAGAGAAGGTTCACCAGATTGATTCCTGGGATGGCAGGACTTTCATATGAAGAAAGACTGGATCGACTAGGCTTATACTCACTAGAATTTAGAAGATTGAGGGGGGATCTTATTGAACCGTATAAAATTCTAAAGGGATTGGACAGGCTAGATGTAGGAAGATTGTTTCCGATGTTGGGGAAGTCCAGAACGAGGGGTCACAGTTTAAGGATAAAGGGGAAGCCTTTTAGGACCGAGATGAGGAAAAACTTCTTCACACAGAGAGTGGTGAATCTGTGGAATTCTCAGCCACAGGAAACAGTTGAGGCCAGTTCATTGGCTATATTTAAGAGGAAGTTAGATATGGCCCTTGTGGCTAAAGGGATCAGGGGGTATGGAGAGAAAGCAGGTACAGGGTTCTGAGTTGGATGATCAGCCATGATCATACTGAATGGCGGTGCAGGCTCGAAGGGCCGAATGGCCTACTCCTGCACCTATTTTCCATGTTTCTATATTCTGATGAATCTTTCTCTTTCGTTCTGTTTCCTCCTTATTCTTGACATCTTTCATGGTTTTACTTTCAGGACCTCCCTGCATGCCTCTGGGTGTTCCTCCTTATGGCATGTATCAGTTGTGATTGTCCTATCTTGGAGTATGCCTGTTCATTCTGTCCAAAATATTATTCCAGAGTTGCTTATTTTCTTATTGGAAAATGGGATACATTCCCAGTTTGAGAAACAATATTAAGAATAATGCCTAGAAAATTAAATAATGTAGAGACTTATTTTTGGGTTATCTGCAATTCAATTACAATCATTAAAAGGATCGAAAGTTTTCTGTAAACCATACAAGGTCAGCAGCAGTTTTGAGTATTCTGGTATTTGACGAACTATCATACCAAGCCTGATCATGCAAGTGGCAACCAAAGTGGCAAGTGGCTATAGGCAGCTACCCTCTTGTCAATTTTCTCTTTTGACTATGATTTTCTAATTATTCCTAAACAAAGGAGAAACGGTGGATGTTGTCGATTTTCAGAAGGTTTTTGACAAGGTGCTACTCATTAGGCTGCTTAACAAGTTAAGAGCCTGTGGTATTACAAGTACTAGCATGGATAAAGCATTGGCTGATTGGCAGGAAGCAAAGAGTGGGAATAAAGGGAGCCTTTTCTGGTTGGCTGCTAGTGACTGGTGGTGTTCCACAGGGGTCTGTGTTGGGACTGCTTCTTTTTACATTATATGTCAGTGATTTGGAGGACAAAATTGATGGCTTTGAGGTCCTTTTTGTGAAGATAGGTGAAGGGGCAGGTAGTGTTGAGGAAGCATGGAGTCTGTGGAAGGACTTGGACAGATTGGGAGAATGGGCAAGGAAGTGGCAAATGAAATGCAGTGTTTGGGAAGTGTATGTTCATGCACTTCGATAGAAGAAACAAAGGTGTAGGGTATTTTCTAAATGGAAAGAAAATTCAATAATATGTGAAAAGGGACTTAGAAGTTCTTATGCAGGATTCCATAAAGTTTAATTTGCAAGATGAGTCTATGTGAGGAAGGCAAATGCAGTTTTAGCATTCATTTCAAGAGAATAGGATAAAAAAGCAAGGATGTAAAGTTGAGGCTTTATAAGGCAGTGGTAAGGCTTCACTTGGAGTATTGTGATCAATTTTGGGCCCCTTTTCTGCTGACATTGGAGAGGGTTCAGAGGATGTGCATGAGAACAATTCCAGGAATGGAAGAGTTACCATAAGAGGACCAATTGATGACTCTGGGCTTTACTCACTAGAATTCAGAAGAATGGTGGGAGGGAGATTTCATTGAAACCTATTGAATGTTGAAATGCCTCAATAGAATGGATATGGAGAGGATGTTTCCTATGACGGAGGAGTCTAGGAGCAGAAGGCACATTCTCAGAATTGAGGTACATCCATTCAGAATAGAGATGAGGAGGAATTTCTTTAGCCGGACGGTGGCGAATCTGTGGAATTCATTGCCACAGGCAGCTGTGGAGGCCAATTCAATGAGTATATTTAATGCAGAGGTTGATAGATTCATGATTAGTTAGTGCACGAAAGAATGCAGGGAGAAGGCAGGAGATTGGGGGTGAGCGAAAAATAGATCAGTCATGATGAAACTGTGGAGCCAAATGGTCTAATTCTGCTCCTATATCTTATGACCTAGTCTTTCCCTGTCAACGACTGCCCTCTGATTGCTAATCTGTCTGTCAACCATTTTACTCCCCAACCCCAACCTTCCACCTACCTCACAGTTGGCCCTCACCTACTGACCTCATGCATGATAACCCAAACACCTCAGCCTATTTTTGACCAACTTATCCCCTGTGATCAATGACAGCTCTTCTGTTCTTTGACAATGACCCACTTACACATTCCAACCTTTCCCTTCATCCTGACTTTGCTGTAAATCTGGAATTCATTAGCTGTGAGGGTTGTGGAGACAGAAGCCCACATTCCATCTAAGAAATATTCATTTGTATTTAAAGTGCCAGAGTTATGTCCAAGCATTGGAAAATATAAATAGGTTAGATTGTTTGTTTTCAGCCAAAATGGATAGTAGTGGACCAACACGAGGAAATCTGCAGATGCTGGAAATTCAAACAACAACACACACAAAATGCTGGTAGAACACAGCAGGCTAGGCAGCATCTATAGGGAGAAGCACTGTCGACGTTTCGGGCCGAGTCCCTTCGTCAGGACTAACCGAAAGGAAAGATAGTAAGAGATTTGAAAGTAGTGGGGGGAGGGGGAAATGCAAAATGATAGGAGAAGACCGGAGGGGGTGGGATGAAGCTAAGAGCTGGAAAGGTGATTGACGAAAGTGATACAGAGCTGGAGAAGGGAAAGGATCATGGGATGGGAGGCCTCAGGAGAAAGAAAAGAGAGGAGGGGGAGCACCAGAGGGAGATGGAGAACAGGCAAACAACTAAATATGTCAGGGATGGGGTAAGAAGGGGAGGAGGGGCATTAACGGAAGTTAGAGAAGTCAATGTTCATGCCAGCAGGTTGGAGGCTACCCAGCCGGTATATAAGGTGTTGTTCCTCCAACCTGAGTTTGGATTCATTTTGACAATAGAGGAGGCCATGGATAGACATATCAGAATGGAAATGGGACGTGGAATTAAAATGTGTGGCCACTGGGAGATCCTGCTTTTTCTGGCGGACTGAGTGTAGGTGTTCCGTGAAGCGGTCTCCCAGTCTGCGTCGGGTCTCACCAATATATAAAAGGCCACACCGGGAGCACCGGACGCAGTATACCACACCAGCCGACTCACAGGTGAAGTGTCGCCTCACCTGGAAGGACTGTCTGGGGCCCTGAATGGTGGTGAGGGAGGAAGTGTAAGGGCAGGTGTAGCACTTGTTCCATTTACAAGGATAAGTGCCAGGAGGGAGATCGGTGGGAAGGGAAGGGACGAGTGGACAAGGGAGTCGCGTAGGGAGTGATTCCTGCGAAAAGCAGAAAGGGGGGGGGGAGGGAAAAATGTGTTTGGTAGTGGGATCCCGTTGGAGGTGGCGGAAGTTACGGAGAATTATATGTTGGACCTGGAGGCTGGTGGGGTGGTATGTAAGGACAAGGGGAACCCTATCCCGAGTGGGGTGGCAGGTGGATGGGGTGAGGGCAGATGTGCGGGAAATGGGAGAGATGCGTTTGAGAGCAGAGTTGATGGTGGACGAAGGGAAGCCCCTTTGTTTAAAAAAAGGAAGACATCTTCTTTGTCCTGGAAAGAAAAGCCTCATCCTGAGAGCAGATGCGGCGGAGACGGAGGAATTGTGAGAAGCGGATAGCCTTTTTGCAAGAGACAGGATGGGAAGAGGAATAGTCCAGGTAGCTGTGAGAGTCTGTAGGCTTATAGTAGATAGGCCGTCTCCAGAGATGGAGACAGAAAGATCAAGAAAGGGGAGGGAGGTGTTGGAAATGGACCAGGTAAATTTGAGGGCAGGGTGAAAAGTTGGAGGCAAAGTTAATGTAGTCGTTGATGTAGCGAAGGAAAAGAGGGGCATGGATACCGGTATAGCCTTGGAACATGGACTGTTCCACAAAGCCAACAAAAAGGCAGGCGTAACTGGGACCCATAAGGGTGCCCATGGCTACACCCTTGGTGTGGAGGAAGTGGGAGGAGCCAAAGGAGAAATTATTGAGAGTAAAAACTAATTCCGCTAGACGGAGGAGAGTGGTGGTAGAGGGGATTTGGTTAGGTCTGGAATTCAAAAAAAACCGAAGAGCTTCAAGACCATCTCGGTGGGGGATGGAGGTATATAGGGACTGGACGTTCATGGTGAAAATAAGACGGAGGGGGCCAGGGAACTTAAAATCATTGAAAAAATTCAAAGCATGAGAATTGTCACGAACATAGGTGGGAAGAGACTGAGCAAGGGGGGATAAGACAGTGTCAAGGTATGCAGAAATGAGTTCAGTGGGGCAGGAGCAAGCTGAGACAATAGGTCTACCTGGACAGGCAGGTTTGTGGATCTTGGGTAGGAGGTAGAAACGGGAAGTGCGGGGTGTGGGAACTATGAGGTTTGTGGCAGTGGATGGGAGATCCCCAGAGCTAATAAGGTTGGTCATGGTATAGAAGACAATGGCCTGGTGCTCCTTAGTGGGATCATGATCAAGGGGTAAATAAGAGGAGGTATCAGAGAGTTGTCGCTGTGCCTTGGCCAGGTAGAGGTCAGTACGCCAGACAACAACAGCTCCCCCCTTATCAGCAGGTTTTATAGTGAGGTTGGGATTGGTGTGGAGGGAGCGGAGAGCAGAGCGTTCGGAAGGAGTGAGGTTGGAATTGGAACAGGGTGTGGTGAAGTCAAGACGGTTGATGTTCTGTCGGCAATTAGCAATAAAGAGATCCAGAGCAGGTAGAAGACCAGAGCGGGGTGTCCATGAAGAGGAGGAGGGTTGAAGACGGGAGAAGGGGTCATCGGTGGGTGTAGGAGAGTCCTTGTCAAAGTAGTGGGCCAACTGGCTTCCTTCTGTTTAATAAGTTTTGTTGACTTTAATGCATGAAATTGTTAAGTTATTTAAAGTATTACCAAGTTATGCATTAAAGGTAAAGGAAAAAGTTCAGGAAAGTTTTATTTTTAATTGTTAATAATCTCCACCAAGATGTAAAAACTGATTCAATAAAATTCCTTGCATGTAACTTACTAAATTTTTGGTGATAATTAAGGTTTATTACATGGTTAACAGTGCAACTACTGTATATCTCAGTGAACATGTTCCACAGTTTTTTTACTACCTTAGTGTGTAGAAACTGCAACCATGTATGTCAGCTGTAACACCACACGCATTTTCCATGGTTAACTATTGGATGAGCAAGAGCAAATTGAAAGTGACCTCTTGATTTTATATCTAACTGTAGATGCAGAGATGGTGTGCTATGTACTCCATGAACACTCATAGCCATATCATTATTCCTGTCACAAAAGCCATAATTGTAGTTCAATAGCAAAGCACAAGCATTTCAAGTGTAGTCTGTGCTGTTTGTTGATTTCAAATTACAACATTTTACCTCTTATTATTTTTGGTGTCTGAACCAGTAGTGGTTGAAAATTTAAGGAACTGTTAATTCAATTAATAACATATGCATCTTTACGTAGTCAGATACCTCCTGTACCTCATAAATTGGCCTCTTGAGTGTATGTTCGAGGTCTTCTGCTGCTGAAGCCCATCCACTTCAAGGTTGAATGGGTGGTGCATTCAGAAATGCTCTCCTGCACACCACTGTTCTAACGTGTAGTTATTTGAATTACTCTTGCCTCCTGTCACTTTGAACCAATCTGGCCATTCTCTCTGCCCTTTCTCATTAACAAGGCATTTTCACCCACAGAGTTGCCACTCACTTGATGGTTTTTTTTGTCTTTCACTCCATTCTCTGAGACTGTGCATGAAAATCCCAGGAGATAACAGTTTCTGAGACCCTCAAGCCACCCAGTCTGGCACCAACAATCACCCCCACAGTCAAAGTCACTTAGATCATATTTCTTCCCCATTCTGATATTTGGACTGAACCATTTGACCATGTTTGCATGGTTTTATGCATTGAATTGCTGCCACGTAATTGGCTGATTAGATATTCTCATTAATGTACAGATGTACCAAATAAAGTGGCCACTGAGAATTATTGTAATTTAGTTTGGGAAAACTTAAATTACATGACATAGGAAAGCACCTTATAAGTGTCAATTGCTTTGACATTTATTGCTTAGGGGTTTGATTTGGAACTTTTGTCTATAAATAATGGAAATGATCTGTCAAGGGAAGCATAAAGGGTAGCACAATAATTAAAGAATAGCAACAGGCCAGTGTCCTCTTGCTCCTCTGAGCATGACCTATTATTTTTGTCACTCTTACATTATCTGCTTGCCTTTTAAGAACATCTGTTATATTCAACTAAACCACTCCTTGAAATAACAAGTTCCAGATTTGAAGTCAGATTAAAGCAGATTTTTCCAAATTTTCTTTTGAAACTAGTGATTTTCTAATTTATTTCTCCCAGTTGTGAAAGCATCGCCTAATAAATATGTAAACACAGATTACTGCTTTCACAGATATAAAGCTCAGTATTGCAGACAGGGGAAGAGGCACTCTGCTGGAACTTAACTCACTAAGAAGAAATAGAAACATGGCAGTGTATCACAGATCCCTTTAGTAACAATAATAAGTTAGGCACAGAGAAAACCTGTATTTTCTGACAACTACCTTTATTGGCTCAGTTCACAAGCATGTGAAATTATACAACCTTTATGCACACCTACTAAATTTCCCTGATGCTCTATGAGTATTCAAAGGAGAGGAAAGGTGCTGCCCAGGGGAAAAGTGTCTATGCTGGACAGATGTTCCTCGTGGTTATTATCTAAGCTCGATGTGTTCTACATGGAGACCACATTCGCCATATCTGCAACGATAGGTCTCTGGAGAGTTGTCGCTGCCTGAGCTCCCAAAACCCTCTATTTTATTTTTCCTTACCAGGTCAGTCTATGATGTTTCAATTTATTTGACTTGAGATCATCTGACTGACCTGTGTCTGACTTGATGCACCTCTGTTCTATTCAACTCTGACTGGTTCAAACTATTCAAACCAGATCACCAGACACTGGACCCAGATGATGAGATTATTTCTGCAAACCTGCCGTTTTACACAATAAGCAGCTTCTTATCTGAGAATAGTCTCAGGTTTAGCAGGTCATTAGCAGAAACTCCAGCATCTCTTTTCCTGGGCAACTGCAACAGGTGACAATTGGCAAGGGTCTATTCCTTGGCACAACCAAGCAACGCAGCTCCCCCGCCGACAACCACACCAATGAAACAGTAATGAGAACTTGCAGTATTCTACATTACCAATGTCTTGCAATCACAATAAAAAGTTCACACGGCATGACAATGGAATGCAACAGATCCAGGCAACGATACAACGGTACACAATACAGGTTTCCCCCGCTATTCGAAGGTAGAGCGTTCCTATGAAACGGTTCGTAAGCCGGAATGTCATAAAGTGAAGAAGCAATTGCCATTTATTTATATGGGAAAAATTTGTGAGTGTTTGCAGACCCAAAAAATAACCTACCAAATCATGCCAAATAACACATAAAACTCTAAAATAACAGTAACATATAGTAAAAGCAGGAATGATCTGATAAATACACAGCCTATATAATGTAGGAATACTTTTCTGCAATTATTGCAGCACTGTCCACCACAGCAAAAACCTTACGCAAGTGCTCTTGGCAGCACTTGTGGCAGAAACACGGCGCAAGCGCTCCTGGCAAAAGCACTCTTTCCAGTAACCTTTAAGCTATGAAGCTACCAAATAACATATAAAAATACACAGCCTATATAAAGTAAAATAATGTATGTACAGTGTAGTTTCACTTACCAGAATCGAGAAAAGAGCAAGCACATTGATGATGGTGTGTTAGGCTGAGTCGTCGGAGGTGGGGGTGGTGGGAGGGAGAGGAGACTGGGGTATCATCTCATCGTCGTCTGTTTCCATTAGGGCAGGCAGGTCATCTTCTTCTATGTTTGCCTGCCTCGATGTTGAAGGTCGAGTTTCGTCGTCTGCTGTGGCTGATGTGAAAGGCTTGAAAAACGACAGTATGCTTGACTGCTTAGCCTCGCGTATCTTTCTATCATACAGTTCTTTGTAAGCACTCAAACCATCCTGCAAATATGCCCTAAACCTACATACTCTTTCAAAATTGAAGTCATACTTCTCTGCAATCATTGCAGCGTTGTCAATCACAACGAAAATCTCACGCAATTGCTTCCCGTTCGGTTCCTGGACAACTTCACTTTCGGGCCGTTTGCTACTGCATTTGGTTTCAATTGTTATCCTTTCCTCTTCATCTGTCAGTTCTTGGTCATGGGATGCCAAAAACTCTTCAACATTATCTTTGTCAACTTACCCAAACCCTTAGCCAAACTCACTATGTCCTTACTTTGTTCACCACAATCAAAATGCTTAATTATGTCTAGTTTTACGCTAAATGTAAAACCCTTACGCGCTCTTTTAGGCTTTTCCAATACCTTCGAACTCATCTTGTTAACGGATGCACAAAATAAATCAACATAAAGCACAAATGTTCACAGGCACGTGTTTAAGCAATGCCAGCTAGAATGCAGTTCCAGGGGAGGAACTTGGCTGCTCGGGGCGCGCTGCCTTGTTTCGTAACAGTGAAAACACCTTCTGTTAGCGAAAACAGGTAACTAATGTAGGTCTTCCATAATAACAAGTTGACATAAAGCGAACATTTGAAAAACGGGGGACACCTGTACCATTCCATCACTGTCAATACAGCTTTATCACTGTCAAACAACTCACTGATGGGATAGCCCTGCAATACTTGATGTTCTTTTGTGAAGTGCAAGATAAGGGGGTGAGAGAATGGATTTTCAGTAGGTGATCTTACTTGGTTAACATTCAAATGTAACTTTCTGTATTTCAAGTTAGAAGAAGAAATATTTGTTTATGAAAGATAAAGCTGCTTAAATTAAACAGAAAGCAGTGTTTTGAGTGAGAACTCAATATTTTCGTGGAGCACCTATCTCTTAGGTGCCTGAGAAATGCAAAAAATTACCTTCAATTTCCTGCTTCAAAGATTGCATTTTGTCCATCATTTTTTAGTTTGCATTTTTTCTCTGAGTATTGTTCAAATTTCTAAGTAAATTTATTATCAAAGTTTATGTCACCATATACTACCCCGAGATTCATTTTCTTGCTAGAATCAATGAAAAACTACACATAAAAAAGGACTAACAGTGAAAAATAATTATTAATAAGTAATAAATAACATTGACAACATAAGTTATAGATTTCTTGAAAGTGTGTCCATAGCTTGAGTTATATTTGCATTAAATTGCAGTTTGAAACACAGCTTCGTCCTCCTAATTTTTTCAGCCCATTCTTGGCCAAGCCTTTGCTTTTCCTTCAAATATTTTTTTTGGCTTTTTGTGTGCTTCCAGCCCATACCTAATCCAACCATCTGCCCCGTCCATGTTTCCATGAATACCTTTTCAATGCAGAATTGTGGCTAAAATAAGAAAGCAATTTTCTGGTCAGCAACTGACTTAGAGACTTGCTGGTGAATCCAACTGGAACTTGAGAAAGGTTCTTTATCTTCGAAGTCTGCATTGTTCAATGATAATGTAAAAAGCACAATTCTTAAAAATGAATGGTTTTAGTACTTAATCCTAATGCCAATTTTGAGCAAATGGAATATTTAATTCTACTTTGGGCCACCATCCTAAACTATTTGAATTTATCCACCATTTTGTTCCTTTTAACAATTAGACGTAGAAAAAATACAATTTTAGTTAGAAGAATAAACTATTATTTAGAATTCTGTTGTATTTTCGGAATGCTTTTTTTCCCTCTAGTGCTTCATCACCAGGTGTACTTGTGCTGAGTCTTGTGCAAACTTAAGGCAGTTTTCTTATTGTGTGGGTGTAAGTAGTTATTCTGTTCCCTTTGTGGTAGGCATTTTTTCAAACCTGGAACAGTGATTCACTGTTGCACCACAATATTGTGGCTACTGGCAACTTCTTCCAATGTTTCCAAGTTTGATAGGAACTGTACTCGTGTGAAATAATATAGTAAGTGTCTGCTTTTCTGCCCATCCTGTGCAATAACATCGCTCATTTACTGTAACAAGAAAATTATCCTGCCTTGAAGGGATTTAGTCAACCCAGCCAAATGGCCACTATATGTAACATTGGCTATTCTTCATCATTGAACCTGGGTGAGAGCTAGGGGACTAAGAAACGGAATACAAGAAACAGAATCTTAACTAATGTTCATCTTAATCTTTGTACACAGGCAATTATATCACTTACTATAAAGTAGGAATAAGAAAATGTTACCAATTTTATTCCGTCGGTATTGCAGGAATCAGCAAACAGTATAGATCAGAGATGAAGTTGGAACTGTGGTTGTTTGTTTGGTCAGTTCTATGCTGGGCAATGGTTTTCAATAGTTCCATTTAATATCAGAGAAATGTATACAATATACATCCTGAAATTCTTGTTCTTCACAGATATCCATAAAAACAGATGAGTGCCTTAAAGAATGAGTGACAGTAAAAACATTACTACCCTAAAGCTGCCTCCCACGCACAAGCAGCAAAGCATCCCTCTTCCTCACTTACTTCTGCGAAACACATCACCCTTCACCCTCCAAGCAAGCAATAACAAGTCCCCAAAAAAGACCATGATCTGCAGTACGACAAGAACTAATCATTCTACTTGTAAAAATTTGACAAGAAGAATTTAAAATAGATATGTGAGTTGGGTTTGGAGTTTTTAAAAAACTGCTTCTTACACCAGCAAAGAACAAAGATAATCCTTACCACTTAGCTTCCTGTCAAATATTCTGTGCTTGTATTGGTCTCCAATGATCTTTTTGAAAAATGTAAGGTTCAGGAGACTAGAGGTAGAGAAGGAGAAAATATTTAATTGAGTGTTGGAATCAAGAAATAGGGGGCACAAGTGCAGAAAAGAGGTCATTCATTTAAAACAAATGAAAAGAGGAGCTTCTTTCTCAATAGCTCATGAAATGTTGGCATTCTCTACTCCACAGAGGATAAATCATTGAATATATTCAAGGCTGAGATGGACAGATTTTCATTCCATGATGAAACAGGCAGAACAGTGGAACTGAGATTAAGATCAGGTCATCGACAGTGTAATTGTATGGCAAAGGCTTGGAGGGCCAGATGGTCTTACATGTCTCAAATATGTTAAACATTATCACAACATTTGCATTCTAACTTACTACATGAAATAATTTTAATGTGATTAGTTGCATTAAAATATGACTTATTGTTTAGGAAACAAGGTCATGTCTTCAATATGTACAAGTGCTATCATTTTTGTACAAAGGGATAACTAGTTTAACTTAAATAAGTACAGTGTTTGTCTAAGAAGTTATATGCATTAATTACATTATTTATTGTTTGATTAAAGTTGAATATGATATTTTTGTAATTTTATCTCAGTGATCAATGTGAACAATCAAAATGGAAGTTGTAATCAGCACTTATCTACAGAAGAGTCAGCTCTGGATGTTACAGGCATCATCTCTGAGCTGGAGAAGTCGCTAGGCTATGCCCTGTCAATTATCCTGGAAACAGAGATGAAAAAAGCATACGATGATCTATGGCTGGAGGTAAAAGATAGATTATTATATGACTTGTCCATTTTATTTCCCAGGAGCATTTTCAAAAATTACAAATTAACAAACAAGTGGTATCCCCATTATATTCCCTTGGAAAGTCAGCTTGTTTATGTTACATTGGCATATTTTCCACAATTTGTCAAAAGTATCAGTCAATATTTTTCTATTGGTTTATTCTGTAATTAGCATTGAAACCTGTAAAATCTGTTGAATTCAGTTAAACGTAATTGCAGCATATTTTTTTCTACCCAGAGTGTTTGGAAGATAATCCATGGCCAGTTTTCAGAGAAGTGCTTAGGACTGAATTTCCACGGGGTACCAGCAGATTTATGGTTGCAAGCCAGTGAAAATTATTTGCACTTTTTTAATTTCCTTCAAACCCAGATTGATCTACTAACTTGTAATAAAGGCTTGCATGTGGCAATATGTTCCATTCCTAAATGTCAACACAGAGTTCTGTTAGCAGTGAAAGAACATCAAGAATAAGTTCATCTGGCTTTGCTGTTTGTTCATTGAAGGGGTCAAAGTGTCTTTCTGTCAGTTCATTTTGTGTGTGGGTTGTACTTCAAAATTATTGTCTTTAATTATTTGGTTGTGGTAATGTGCCTAAAATTTCTTGATCTATCCTTGAGCCTTTCTTAAAACAATAGAACAACCATTAGCAATTTCTGCACCAGCCTCCCACAAGGGACTTAAGGACCTGAGTTATAGGTATAGGTTGAATAGCCTAGGAATTCATTCCCTAGAGTGTAGGTAAATGAGTGGAGATCTTATAGAGATATACAAAACTATGAAATGTGTAGGTAAAGTAAATGCATGCAAGCTTTTTCTCTTGAGGTTGAGTGAGACAGATGTGCTGGTAGGTTAATTGACTACAATAAATTATCCCTTAGTATATGCAAGTGACAAAAGAATTAAAGGGGATTTACAGGCATATGAGAAAGAATAAGTGCAGGGATGAAAGGAGTGTTCAGGATGAGATTGAGAGCCTCTGATCCACACTTTGGGTGTACGTGGAGGCCTTGTGTTTCGAGAATAAGAAGCAGATCATGTCTATATATATATATATATATATATTTTTAAATCCATCCTTCTGGCCACCAGGTGCTCCATCTATGAAGAAGTCTGTGGTTCCCATGTTGGTTTCTTCAGCCACTTGGGAACCCACAAAAATCATTAGAAGGGGAGGTAAAGAAAATGAACTGTATATTCTCTTGCTGTATTGCACCTCTCGAAATCCATTTGACTGTACACTAAATTCCACTTCAACACACCTGATGTTGGATCTTGACCCAACTTGTCAACTGTTCATTTCCCTCTACAGATGCTGCCTAGCCTGCTAACTTCCTCCAGCATTTTTGTGTATTAATCCAGATTCCCAGCATCTGCTGCAGTCTTATGATTAAATTCCATTTACCATTTTTCTGCAGAATTCACCAGACAAGTGTTATAATCTGCAAGTTTCTTTAAAATAATTAATATATTTCCAAAGTTATTACACCTTTCACCAATAGAACTCCCATTAGTAACAGTTTTCCAGTCATCATTACCATGAAGGAGCTTGTCAGAAGCCTTGCTCATCATATACCCTACCTTATTGACTTTTTTTGTTATTTCTTGACACTACAAAATATTAGCTTTGTACGTTACAAATATTGTAGCTCAACAGTTATTAATGATGCAGTTGCTATAATTGTTTTTCTGATTTTGATACTAGATATTGTTTGTGAAGCCTCCGTGGTCATTAGGAAACCTATTACAATGTTTGAAGAAACACTGGATGGCTGTGTTTGGACTACTTGTGAAAAGGAATTTGCAATCATCTGTAGAGAGCTTAAGTGATTATTTCCAAGCAGGTATGAAAAGAGCTTTAAAATTTTGATTTGCTCAGTTCCCAAGTAGTGGAGTTGTAGTTAGTGATTTATTTTGCAAAGTAATAGCAAAATGTAATACCACATTAAAGCCATTCATCCTCTCCAACAACTGCACATTACTGAATTTCCTTTAAACATTGCAGACACACATAGTGCCACTTTATTTGGTACATCTGTACTCCTGTGGTTAATACAAATATCTAATCACTAATCACATGGCAGAATCACATAAGAGTATGCAGATATGGTCGCAGGTTCAGTTGTTGTTTAGACCAAATGTCAGAATGGGGAAGAAATCTGATGTAAGTGACTTTAACTGTGGAATTCTTGTTGGTGCTAGATGGGGTGGTTTGAGTATCTCAGAAACTGCTGATTTCCTGGGATTTTCACACACAACAGTCCTAGGGTTTAGAGAATGGTGTAAAAAAACAATTCAGTGAGTGGCAGTTCTGTGGATGAAAATCAACTTGTTAATGAGAAAGCTTAGAGGAGAATGGACAGACTGGTTCAAGCTGACAGGAAGGCGACAGTAACTTCTGTATAACAGCAGTGTACAGAAGAGCGTCTCTGAACAGATAACCCATTGAACCTTGAAGTGGATGGACTACAGCAGCAGAAGACCACAAACATACATATACACTCAGTAACCACTTTATTAGATGCCTCCTGTACTGAGTTAATTAAGCAATGGTTTGCACACTGCAAACAGTTGGGAAAAAGATGATGTCAATCATCTTTTATGATTTTTTAAAATTAAGAAGATCCTTCATTGATCAGAGATCTGAAGATCCTTTTTAGTCCTTATTAAGAATTATAACCTTAATGCTTAGCATTTGCTAAAATCTAACCATGTTGGAGATCAAATCTTCATCGTGGATCATCTCAACTTTTATTTTAGAATTTCGTAATTGAAAGTTTCATTATTATATTTCTATACTCAGGCATCCTGGGACAGTGGGAAGTGCTATATAAATGCAAATTGTTTCATCCTATTTTATTTTGCAATCTGCTAAATTCATGTAATTAATTATATATAATGATTAGCACCATCATTTCATAATTAGTTTTCAGATCTAATTGTTATCAGAGGGATCTTGGGGTCCGAGTCCATAGGACACTCAAAGCTGCAATGCAGGTTGACTCTGTGGTTAAGAAGGCATATGGTACATTGACCTTCATCAATCGTGGGATTGAGTTTAAGAGCCAGGAGGTAATGTTGCAGCTACATAGGACCCTGGTCAGACCCCACTTGGAGTACTGTGCTCAATTCTGGTTGCCTCACTAAAGGAAGGACGTGGAAACCATAGAAAGTGTGTAGAGGAGACTTACAAGGATGTTGCCTGGATTGGGGAGTATGCCTTATGAAAATAGGTTGCATGAACTCGGCCTTTTCTCCTTGGAATGACTGAGGATGAGAGGTGACCTGATAGAGGTGTACAAGATAATGAGAGGCATTGATAGTGTGGATAGTCAGAGGCTTTTTCCCATGGCTGAAATGGCTAGCACACAAGGGCATAGCTTTAAGGCATAGTTTGTCTCACTAAAGGTTGCTGTAGAGTGGAGCAGAAAAAGGAGAATGGGGTGGTAGGCAATATATGGGCAGCTTACTTTGTGTTTGGCAGAAAAGGCTAAAGGGGGAGGGGAGCTGATGGGAGCAACAAATTCGCTTTTAAGCAGAGACTTAACTGGAATAGTCACATGAAAAATGTGTTCACAAGAACAGATCAGGAGAGGCTAGGTATCCTAATCTTCTGATTTTCTTTCTTTAAGTATACTCCTGCACCCCCGCTCTACTCCTCCAGGGATTCACATGACCTCTCCTTTTTTTCCTGATCAGAACCTTATTATCTCTCGTCATCCTTTGTTACCTTGCACTCTCTGATGCTATTTCCATTCTTCCCACTTCAATCTGTTATTACTCTTCCTCTCCTTGCCTGTTCTTGCTCCACCCCTTTCTCTCACCTCTTTATATTGGCTATATCCCCACTATTTTTGTCCAGATAAGGAGTCTCAACCCGAACTATTGACTGTCTATTTCACTCCACAAATGCTACCTGACCCGCTGACTTACTCATACAATACTTATTTTGCTCCAGATTCAGCATCTGCAGTTTCTTGTTCCTTCCTGCTGTCTCGTGTAGTTTGCCCTTGTAACTGTGCTTATCCCTTGTTAGTTTATTGCTGTTGCAGGGGTCAGATGTGAACCACCACCTCCTGCAAAGATAAAGGAAATGAAGTGTCTTGCCTACCTTGATTGAATAACTAATGTGGTGTAGAATGTGATGATGTTTAAATTTCATTGCTTTAAATTAAATTTATCACATTGTTGATAACTTTGACAGGTCATTCTGTGACAGGCTTTGACTTGTCCCATGATCTTTGTTTCTCCTCTCAGTGCAGCTTGACTAAGGGCCAAGTGGGTGTCCTGGGCTCCAGTAGGTAAAGGACCTCTCACACTATCTTTTTCAAAAAGGCTTCAGGAACTTTCTCTGGAACTTCATTACGTCCCCTCTTGCTAGTGTTTTGCTGCCTCTTGACAAAAATGCAGTAGTGACAGGAAAGGCAGGGTTTCACTTCAGGTCCCTGATACTTGATTTCTGACAGCAGTATACAGCCCAAGTGGACTTTTTAAAAAAAAATAGGGGTTACTTATTAGAGTTCAGACTGGAAGGCTATAATAAATTAGTGCTTTGTAGAGTAGTGTTATGAGAGATATCAATTCCATTGTACTTCTTTGTGTGATACAGTCCCTTAAACTGTTCATAATTGGGCAGCTTATCAATAATAATTTCAGCATGTTATGCCAAACAGTTGAAACTTCTTATAGCTTGCTTGCACAGTTGCAAATCTGGTGGCATAAAATTTGAGCTCATAACTGAGTGACAGCAACACTTCAGTTTCTTCCTACAGTTAGTTCACAGTGTTAACATTCTTTTGAAGGGAGGGAGGTAGCATCCATTGTCAAGGTCTTCACCACCTAGGCCATGCCCTTTTCTAGCTGCTGCCATCAGTTAGAAGGTACAAGTGCCTCAGGACTCGCACCACCAGGTTCAAGAATAGTTACTATTCTTAAGCCATCAGGCTCTTGAATAAATGATAACTGCACTCATCTATTGAGCTGTTCCTACAACAGTGATCTCACCTTAAAGACTGTCTTGTTATTTCATGCTCGTTATTTATTGCTATTTATTTATACTTGCATTCACACAGTTGTCTTCTAAGGTCTACTTGATCTTTCGTTTATCCTCTTTACAGTTAATATTCTATAGATGTGCTAAGTATGCCTTCAGTGAATGAATCTCGGGGTTTTATGTGGTAACATATATGTACTCTGATAATAAAATTTACTTTGGATTTTGAACTTTTACTGCCAATGATTTAATTTGTTTTTTTTTCTCTAGTTAAGAGGTCTAAGTATAACCGCTTCACTGTTACCTGGATGTTGACAGAGTCCAAAAAAATACTGAAAGCCTTCACCTCAATATCAGATTATGGTGGTATACTCCCCCGATCTTTGGCTGTCCTGGATGAATTACTCACAAAGATTTCTGAGGTATCTCACCTAATTTTTTGTTAAGGTTAAATGTAAGACGGGCACAGTTGTTACAGGAGGTAAAAGTTTACATTGCTTTGGGAAACATTGACATGAATCATTAAGAGTGCCAGATTTAATGAAATCTTTGCGGCTACGCCATCAGAAACATAGTAAACCTACAGCACAATACATACAGGTCCTTCAGCCCACAATGCTGTGCTGAACATGTACTTTAAAAATTACCTAGGGTTACCCATAGGCCTCTATTTTTCTAAGCTCCATATACTGTACCATGTTAGTAGGATATTAACTCCAAAGTGCATCTTTGAATACCAATTAAGTTCCCTGCTTGTCGCCTGTGAAATTGCACTATTGGGAAAAGGGAAGGCAATATGGCTGAGAAGGATTCGCTATGTGACAAAGAACAGGCTCTGCAGGTAGCTTGTCTTTTTTGACTTTTTATTGGCAAAGTTACTTCCATCTATCACCTGCTGCTTTTTTCAGGAATATACTTGTGGATGCAAATTTCACATGTAATAGTTTTGCATTCATCAAATGTGAGTGCACAATGTATTCAGCCCCTGAGCAAACCAGCAAGTAATAATTAACAGTGTGCTGATGGAACAAGTGATCCCATGAACTAGTTGAGTAAGGAAGGGGCAGAGAGGTGCCTCTGAACCAAGTCAGGAGTAAGTAGTGTCTATGTGGACTGGGTTGTCATGAGGTTAGAAAATAATGCACTGGAGCAGCAATTGGTATGTAATAGAATAAATATCTCAAGAGCGTGAGAGAAGACTGCCTAGTTGAATGATGTATTAAGATTAGCTATGTAGATTAGATGGGGGGGTAGGGTAGAAGAGTGAAAAAGGTATGAGCAGAACAAAGGGAAGGTGACTGAAATAGATGGGAAAGAAAGAGAACTCTTGTTTGATTTTATTTACAATTCTTGATAGAGTTCACTGTTCACTGTTAATTAGTTACTTTCTGTCTTTTAACATAAATATTGCCTTGTTAGCAAAGATGCATGAAAGTCAATTAAAATTATGGAGAGATTTCCAAACAAGAAAAAAAGTGTTTAGTGTATGATTTTGGAGAGTTCCAGGGTGACAAGGTGTTTGGCCGTCCAGAAGAGGCTTGTGTCAGAGGGAAAGGAAGGTTTTGAGGAAGGGGGATTATTGCGCAACAATGCTTGGAATTAAAAATGAGAATATTTCATGAAAAAAATCTGCATTTTAGCTTGAGTTACTGGAGAATAAGGTGCCCGCAATTATCATAAGGATAGAGTCATTGGTTTATTACATGACGGATACTTGAGAAACAGTTTTGAATCAATTGAAGTTTTTCCAAATTGAAGGATGGAAGGCCAAAAAGAGAATCAAGCTGATTTGTTTTTTGCTTTGGTTACCTAGCTCTGGTAAATAATTGTGGATTTAGTTTTCACAGTGCAATGATGTCATGCTGTATTAGTAAGAATACAGTTTCAAAACATTGACCATGGCTGACTTGTAATTCCCTCTCATCTCCCAGTCCAGTCAAGATGACGCTAATTAGTGGTCTCCATCAGGATTGTGGCTCAGACTTAGTTGTTAATTGAGATCATGGGGATGGTTTTGGGGATAGAACAGAGAGTTAGGAGGTTAGGTTAGGGATTAGAAACAATGATGTTGGGAAGATAAAGATCAGGTTAAGGTTTTGGAGTAGTAATGTGGAGTTAGCAGTCAGAGCTCTACTCCATGCTCAAAATCTAGCAATGTGGACTAGTGACAAAGGACTTCCAAATTGCAGGCCTCTGCTCTGCACTTTGTCACTTGTCCATGTTGCTAGCCTTTGAGCACAAAGAGCATTTGTGGATGTCGGGCTGTCCCAGGTCAGTGGGTCCTGGGATCAGATTTTGTGTGAACAAGAGGCATTAGGAGGTATAAGGGTTGATCAGTTGGCATCCTCAGAGTTCGAGCCTTGAGTTCAGGGTCCTGTCAACGACTAGTCTGGGGATTAATGTCAAAGATCAACCAGATGTTGAAACCTGATGGCTGGAGAATGGAGGCCTAGACGCTGTCCTGGAGTTGGAGGAATGTCTGTGTGTGTAAGGGGGGTGGGGGGGGAGGGAAGGGGTTGGCTTGTTTTGCTATTATTGTTCTGTTGCTACTTACGTTTTGCTGAATGTTGTGGGCATGCTATGTTTGCGTCAGAATGTGTGGTGACACTTGTAGGCTGCCCCTCAGCACATCAGTAGGTGTGTTGGTTGTTAACACAAACAACATATTTCACTGTATGTTTTGATGTACATGTGATAAATAAATCTTGCTCAGTTGTTGTCTGTACCTCACTGGAAAATGTAATGTAGGCTGACTGTTCAATGAATGGGAGGTGGCTACAGGTCTGAGACCTTTCCAGACCTGTCAAATGTTAATAGAGATCCTACGGTACTATTCAAAGCAGAGACACTTTTTTTATTTCCTACTGTTTGATCTAATATCAGTCATTGTTACCAGCAACAAATTTTATAGTTGTTAGTGCTGATTTGTAGGATTTTGCTGTGGCCTAATTGACAACTAGGTTTCCATATATTACGAATGTGATATCATTAATATTTGAATTGTAAAACTTCCTAAACCTAAGGTGTATATTGGGTTGCACATCTGTAGAATTGCTACCTCACAGGTCTAGTGACTAAGGTTCAATCCTGACATCCTGTGGTATTTTTACGGTGTTTGCACATTCTCACTCTAAGTTAGGTGTTCCCAACATGTCTTATGCCGTGGACCCCTACCATTAACCGAAGAGTCCATGGACCCCAGGCTGGGAATCCCCGCTCTAAATACATGGGTTTCCTCCAGTGTTCTGGTTTCCTCCCACAGTACAAAGACGTGTGGGTTAGTTGATTGTGTAAGCTATTCCTACTATACCCTTGAGTGGTAGAAAGTGGAGGGAGTTGATGGGAATGCAAGGAGAATGAAATGGTATAGGTATAGTCTGTGCTTGATGTTCAGGGTATTTTCAGTGGGCCAAAAGACCTGTTTCTGTGCTGATATCCAGTGATCAATGTCTAGACAGAGGGGTCAATGTTCTTCCAAAAGTGGGGAAGAAAATATAGAATCAGAATCAGGTTTATTATCACTGTCATGTGATGTGAAATTTGTCAACTTAGCAGTAGCAGTTCAATACAATACATAATATAGAAGAAAAAAATAAAATAATAATAAATAAATAAATAGATTACAGTATACATATATTGAATAGATTAAAAACACATTAATGACTTTATACGTAACCATTTTTCTTCCCTTGTATCTTTAAGAGTGGTATGAAAATTGAGCCAAATTCAGAGAGTTTGCAAACATCAAAGAAGTTATTGGAAATGGCAGACGTTTCAGCTCAGTCACCATTGCATCCTGATCCAGAGAGAAATATAACTCTGCTCCCATTCAGCTGCAACACCAGTGACCCAGCGTCAGAGATGGAAAACTCTCAAGTTGTGAAAAAAAGTCAGCAAATCTGGGCTACCTTTGAGAATGTCTGGAATATAATAACCAAATACAGGTGCAAATATACATTCAGTAGTGATGTATTAGACAATATTATGTGTATTTTTGATATGGTAAGCCAGTAATTTTTGTTCTTTGCAATACAATAATACTGCAATTGTTGACTGAACCAGAGAAAACTAGAAATTGAGTCCCTAACAACACCCACAAAATGCTGGTGGAACGTAGCAGACCAGGCAGCATCTATAGGAAGAAGTACAGTCGACATTTTGGGCTGAGACCCTTCGTCCTGTAGATGCTGCCTGGCTTGCTGTGTTCCACCAGCGTTTTGTGTATGTTGCTTGAATTTCCAGCATCTGCAGATTTCCTCGTAATTGAGTCCCTAACTTGACTTTGAAAAGGCTATGTTATATCATTGTTAAATTTGAGTGTTGTCTTTGCGTGAAATTTATGAAATGATAACCGGACATTAACATCAACTTACTGACAAGCACAAAGATGGGCTACTAAATTGGAATGCAAGAACCAGCAATCAGTGGAATGAGAAATTCTCAATATATATTTATAATAAATGAATACTGTGTGCCATTACATTAGCAATTTTACGACTTGTGTGAGAATGCATGAAATTAATTTTTTTAAATCTTTTTCCCTAGTTCGCTTATTTTTGCAACCTTTAACCTTCCTTACAACTCATTTGCTGTTGAAATAGACAGCAAGCTGCCACTTCCTGAGGAAGCATTTCAGAGCCTGCAGAAGTTGGTGCCTGCTGTGAAAGAACTACTGGCAGGAATTCAAAGGTGAGCATTTGACTTGCATTTAAACCAAAATATATTTTTTAGCGATGAGATTCAGATTTGCAGTATGTTACACAAATGTACAGAAGCCCAAGTAATTATAATAAGTATATTGATCCTTTGGCAACTTTATCATTTTGAATAGTAATTTAGAAAATAATAATTTGGGGCGATAGTTTACATTTTTGGAATTATCCTACTTCTGGCCAATAGGACATACCCATATAATTGCCCCAGGCAGTTTTTGGGTAGATGCCAGTACAGCGGTTGTACAGCAGCAGATAATAATCAGTAGTTTCTTGTATATTCATTTTGGTTAATAACACAAACATTTTTCACTCTAAATAAGCATAAATTTTAGATTTGATTTATTGAAAATTCTAGAGGAAGATGGATATTAAATGTGGAAAGGACAGCAAAATGATTAAAAGGTGTTCCTGGCAGAATGTGATCACCAGCACTGGAATGAGTCCAAGGAGTTGACCACAACAGGAGGTTAATTTAAAATCTTGGATTGTATCTCAGGCAGCTGATAGTTGGTGGTCAGTAAAGCTCAATTCCCATGGTAGCTTCACTATTTTAGAGTAAAGTTACATGCTTAATGGAAACATGCAAGATAAGTTTAAAACCTCATGCCTTGAGCACTAGAGCGCAAAAAGTAAGTTTTTTTTTGCCTGTGTTGAGTCCACACTATTTAATGCTGACTTATTTTAATAATTAAATTAAGTTATTTTTACCCTTGATTCAAAAAAAAATCTGAAGATGAAGCAACTTCAGATAATAATAATAATAATAATAAAATCCTAAAATGAATTGGTGTGCCTGTTCTGACTTGGAGATGCGAGACTAAATCACAAATTCCTTTCTAATAATGGAATAGAAGCTTGGGGATTCAAGTCCCAATACAGATGAGTCATTTATATAGTTTCACCTGATGATGCAGACTAGCACTGAGTGAGGGATGCAGAGTCAGGCCAGTTTTTGATGAGATGTTTATCCTAGAATCTATCTGTACTCAGCTGAGCATAACTGGTTGCAGGTACTATTTGAAGAAAAACTAAAGTGTTTTCGCCATTGTCAATTACCCTTCAACTGTGAAAGGTTATTAACTTGAAAAATATATTTCTCTGTCCATGGGTGCTGCCTGAGCTATTAAACATTCCCAGCATTTTCATAAAGCACTGAAGGAATTCCTTGGGCCAGGTAACATCTATAGAAGGAAATGATGAATGTCCACATCCCCCCATAGATGCTGACTGACCTGTTAAGGTCTTATAGCACTTTGTGTGCTGCTCCAGATTGCAATGTCTACAATCTCTTATGTCTCCATTCCCAGCATTTTCTCTTTTTAACTTAGTTCTTCCAGGTCTGCATTTTCTTTTATTGCTTCTGTTTCATCCCTCAATCTATTTGTTAAAGTTTGCTAGCTGCTACATGTATTATTTTTCAACAGAGGGTATATACTGTTTTGCGACCTGTAGGAATCCAAAGCACTGTCTAAGTACAAGTCTTTATAATATTCAGAAAATTGGCTGCATTTGTTTACCAAGTTTGCAATACATGAACTAAAATGTTGGATGCAGTATTATAATGTTGTAAAGTCATAGAGTAATACAGTGCAGAAATAGGCCTTTCAGTGCTACTGATCCATGCCAACCACAGCTAGTCTCAGTTGTCTTCATTTGGTCCATAACTCTCCAAGTACCAAGTTCCCTCCATGTATCAATCTAAATGACTCTTAAAAGTTGCAATTGTACCAGTTTCGACCACTTTCTTTGGCAGTTCATTCCATACACTCACTATCCTTTGTCTAAAGAATTTAACTCTCAGGTCTCTTCTAAATCTCTACCCTTTTACCTTGTATCTGTGCCCTCTAGTTTTGCAATCCCCAACTCTTGGGGAGGGGGGAAGAAAAGAACATGATCCTCCACCTTATTCATACCCCTCATTATTTTATAAACACTTGTGAGGTCACTTTTCAGTCGTCTTCACTTCAAAGAATAAAGATCTAGCATGGCCAACCTCTCCCTGTATCTCATGCTCTCTAATCCAGGCACTAGCCTTGTAAATTTCTTCAGCCTCTCCAGCTTGACAATGTCTTTTCTATTACAAAATGATAACTCTTACACAATACATAGTCCTCCAAGTATAGTCTCACCAATAATTTATATAACTGGAACATAATATCCCTACTCTTAAACTCAATATCTTGTCTAATAAAGGTCAGCATTCTAATGGCCTCCTTCACCTCCCAATCTACTTGCATGGCCACTTTCTGCAAACTGTGTAGTTGTACTTCCAAGTCACTCTATTCCGTAACATTTGTCAGTGCCTTGCCTACCCTGGTTTGAATGTCCAAAGTGCATTGCCTCACACTTAACTACCGGTAAGTCGAAAACCATCTGCCATTCCTCAGCCCATCTCCCTATTACTGATCAGACTCTCTTCAAAATTCATTGTAACCTGATTCGCTATCAACAAGATCCCCTGATTTAGTGTAATCAACAACCTTGCTAATTTTGTAATGTATATTCACAACCAAATCAGTTACATCATGGCCAAGTATTTACCTGATTTCTGCACCTTCCACTCATCAGATTTTCCTTGTTTCTTTCCACATTCTTGTTTTTGTCTGTCATTCATGTGTTCTCTAGACAGATCTTTTGCATGATTACTTTCATTACTCAGGAATATTGCCTTGACCCTAATTAGTTTCGGCAGTAATTACCACATGTCCTGCGCCGAATATTTTATTTCTTCGCCAATCTTTATTTTCTTGAATGTGCTGCTCGGTTTTATAATTTTTCAAGTGTGGTGTTTTATAATTTTGATTATAGGTCATCAACCTGAAACATTAACCCCGTGTTTTTTCTGGGCATGGAATGCAGCTGGATCTGGGTGTTGCTAGCAATTTTGTCATTCATTACTGTATTGTGATACTAATGTTTTTATTTACATTTTATTTTAACTTCAGAAGAAATGCATCACAAGAGTAACCACAATAGATGCCAGTTTATAACTAGTCATTCTTCAATAATAGTATGTTAATTTATATATATTACCGAACATTTTAGCTGGAAACCTTATCACATATTCAATTCTGTGTGGGTCTTCAATCTGATACTTTTTTAAAGGATTTTTACTTTAGTTTTCATAGTAAGCTTTATAGTGAATTATTTTATTCATCAATAAAAGTGCATTTGGTAGCAAGGCCAGTATTTTGTATCCACCCACAATCATCCTTTAAAATGAGCTGATGAGCCTTTGCCTTGAAGTGCTGCAGTTCTTCAAGTCAAGGTGCTCTCACATTGTTGATTGGTTTTGAGATGCAAGATTTTTGATAGAAAAATAGCAATATTTCCAGGCAAAGATGGTTGTGAGACTTATTGGGTGTCCCGGACTACATTGAAGGTATATTTTGAGGGATGCCATCAAAGGACCATTAATGAATGGTTATAATGATACAATTTGTGGTTACTGTACACTCGTGATGAAAGGAATTAATGTTTGAGGAAGAGAATGGGGAATTCATCCAAAAAGTTATTTTGTCATGGATATTTGAATTTTTTTGTTTGCTATTGGAACAGTGCTCATCTAGGTGAGAACCTTGATGGTACAAACCTACCAGATACTGAAAGGCCTCAATAGAGTGAATGTGGAGAGGATGTTTCCATTAGTAGGAAAATGTAGGATCCAAAGGCACAGCCTCAGAATTAAGGGATATCGCTTTAAAACTGATATGAGGAAAAATTTGTTAAGCCAGAGGGTGGTGAATCTATGGAATTTGTTGACGTAGAGGGCTGTGGAGGCCAAGTCATTTGGGCATTTTTAAGGCAGAAGTTGATATATTTTTGATTGGTGTGAGGGTAATGGGGAGAAGGTGGTAGAATGGTGTTGGAAAAAAAAATCAACCATTGAATGGTGGAACAGACTTGTCTAACTTCCTATCTTATGACTAAGAGAAGTAGATGCATGTTTTGCTATAATGTACAACTTTGAGGTCTCCATTATTCCAGATCACTTAGGAAATTAATTTAAGTTTCTTATCTACTTTGTCTCTAGATTAGTGGCAGAGTATTAAAAGCAGCTGCCATGAAATAGTTGGTGCATTGAGTATCATCTACCAAAATTCGGTAGTTTGTGGTATGGTACCTGTAGACTGGAGAGTGGCAAGTATAATCCCACAATTCAATGAAGTGAGAGAAAACTAGAAACTCCATCATTTAGCCTAGCATCAGTGTTTCAAGTTTATTTTCATTCAACCGTATACGTGTATACCACCAAAGGAAACAACATTCTTCTGGACCAAGATGTGCAACACATTACATACAACTCACATAAAGTAACATTACCACAAATAAATTTTAAAAAATAATAAAATATATTCCAGAAGACTGACATTTAGCAGAAGGCTCATTTATGACACATGTCAAAAAATAAACTGTATATCATTACTGGTGCTTCATAAGTGATGAGATCTGGGGCGTGGCAAGGAGTTCAGTAGTCTCACGGCCTGGGGGAAGAAGCCGTTTCCCATCCTAACAGCCTTTGTCGCAATGCTATGGTATATCCTGTCTTGATAGTTGGATATCAAGAGATTGTTGGATGGATAGGAGGGATCTTTGGCAATGCCAAGTACCCTATGTATGCAGCACTCTTGATAACTATCAATATTGATAACCTCAATATTAGTAGCAGAGGAATTGCCAGTGCAGGGTGTGTACTTCTTTTTAGGAGAGATTTAATATCTAAGCAACTACTTTTCTTTGAACAAGTAGCATCCTGAATACCTTATCCAATTGTAATTCCTTTCATTATGTAGGTACTGGTAAAGGTTTACAATGGAGCTACTGATTAGAGGCCCTTAATTTTTAAAAAAACTGTTTTTTATATGATCTGTTCAGAGCAAATGTGTTGTCACTGCTATAATTTTAGAAGTGCATCAACCAATTGTGCATCACAAGTTCCTGCAAAATGAAATGATCAGTTTTTTGTGATATTGATTGAGAAATCAGAGCATTGAGTACAGAAGTTGGGATGTAATGTTAAAATTGTACAAGGCATTGGTAAGGCCAAATTTGGAATATTGTGTACAGTTCTGGTCACCGAATTATAGGAAAGATATCAATAAATTAGAGAGAGTGCAGAGACGATTTACTAGGATGTTACCTGGGTTTCAGCACTTAAGTTACAGAGAAAGGTTGAACAAGTTAGGTCTCTATTCATTGGAGCGTAGAAGGTTGAGGGGGGATTTGATCGAGGTATTTAAAATGTTGAGAGGGATAGATAGAGTTGACGTGAATAGGCTGTTTCCATTGAGAGTAGGGGAGATTCAAACGAGAGGACATGATTTGAGAGTTAGGAGGCAAAAGTTTAAGGGAAACACGAGGGGGTATTTCTTTACTCAGAGAGTGATAGCTGTGTGGAATGAGCTTCCTGTAGAAGTAGTAGAGGCCAGTTCAGTTGTGTCATTTAAGGTAAAATTGGATAGGTATATGGATAGGAAAGGAGTGGAGGGTTATGGGCTGAGTGCGGGTAGGTGGGACTAGGTGAGATTAAGAGTTCGGCATGGACTAGGAGGGCCGGAATGGCCTGTTTCCGTGCTGTGATTGTTATATGGTTATATGGTTATATCATGGGATATTTATTCCAAGCAATTAAGAGGAAACAGGACTTAAGATAAACTTGTAGGGTTAGAGTAAAAATTGTAGACTTGTGGTATGTCAGAGTGAATAGTTTGCTAGCCAATGGAGGTTAGAGAGAAGCAGAAAACAAAAATGATCAATGTAAAAAAATATTTGCAACAAACAAGCATTTGTGGCAAGAGGTAAGTTCTGGAATAACTGCTGACTGATTTTGCGACTGGAAAAATTATTTTAAAGTTTGTTGATTTGTTTTAACAGACCACCACTACTGTCAAGAATTGGTGAAGCATTTTCTAAACTTTTTCTTATCCTGAATGCTAGGCAACTGAGGGATGGGGCAGAGTGGGAGTGATGCTTTGTAGAGGTTATACTTCACTGGGTCACTGCAGCTGTTCTTTTTAGTATGTTCTTAATTAAGCTGAAATTCCTTCATTTAGTATGAATTGAATTTTGTTTGTAATCTTTTTAACATAATTACAAAAAGCTTAATTCCCATTAGTGTTGTTCACTGTGAGATTAAGTTCAAATTGAATATTTCTGGACTGTCTAGCATTATTTTAAATTACCATGGAGTATTGTTTTGAAATAACTTGTGCTTGCTCAAATTGCAAAAAAATTAATAGGAAACAAACCTCATCTATTGACAAGTATTATAGATGGTAAAGGAGGCAGTGGTGGCTTTAATGAAGAACAAGAGAACTTTGTCTATAATATTACCTCTGTAATTATGATGTATGCTTGTTTGCCTGTGCCAGTGTTCTATGGATTTATTGTGATTTCAACCAACAACAGTAGCCTCCTATTTCAAAACTGCTCACAAGAAAGAAATTATTTTTGTTATTAACAAATATAACTTAATTTCTGGTGGATTATCTAAACAACTTCATGAGGCTATAACTTATATATCATAAATCAAATAAAGACTTCATTTTCATGACCTTCAGTATGACTGATCACTGAAAATTGTTTGAACAGTGTCTGTTGAAATTCTTGATTGAAGTTGGAATTTAATGAAAGACTTGGATAGGGTGGATGTGGAGAGGATGTTTCCTGTAGTGGGAGAGTTTAGTGCCAGAGGGTACAGCCACAGAATACAAGGACATCCCTTTAGTACAGAGATGAGGAGGTATTTCTTTAGCCAGTGGTTGGTGAATCTGTGGAATTCATTGCCATAGACAGTTGTGGAGGCCAAATCATTGGGTACATTTAAAGCAGAGGTTGATAGGTTCTTGATTAGTAAGTGTATTCAAAGGTTACAGTAGATTGGGATTGAGGGGAATAATAAATCAGCTATGACAGATTGGCCAAGCAGACTCAATGGGTCGAATGGCCTAATTCTATTCCTGTGTGTTATGGTCTTAGTGACAGGCTTGTGACTTCAGTCATTTCTCTAAAATGCAGGGGCTCCCAACATGGGGTCCATGGACTTCTTGCTTAATGGTATTGGTCCATGGCATAAAAAAGGTTGGGAACCCTTGGTCTAGTTGAATATTACTTCAAAGATTTGATTTTAACCAGGTATTTCCATGACTGAAGTCACAGCAGAATATATAGTATATTGTAGAATTTAATCTACTCCTTGGAGAACCTTGAGAACTTATTTGGGATCTTCATTATTAGAGTTCTAAAAAAAATCTTCCATACTATTTTTCAAAACATTTTCTGTATTTTTCTTTGCATATTTCACTATTCGTCACAACATGCTGAACATTACATCTTAGTTATGCACAATGAAATATCATTATGATCAAGAAACTTTGAATATCATCAGACAGGGATACAATGAGGAAAAGTAATACTGTAACATTCCTAAAATCATGGTGGACATTATGACCTTTCCATTGCATATATTTATTGGTCATGATTAATTCAAAGGTTCAAAAGTCAAATTTAATGTCAGAGAAATGTATACAATATACATCCTGAAATGCTTTTTGTACATTTTAATACAGATTTTGTCAGAGCATTTTCTACCAAATTTGGCTTCCTTGCCTTGCTATGTCTTGCTATTGAAAGATATTTGTTGGCAAACAAGAGTGCGATTTGGATAAGGAAGCTGTTCCACAGATGATGTCAATAATTGTGGAGGTATTGTTTTCCACTCTGTATCAAATACAACTGGAAAAGTAGTTTGTGAGATACATTTGTATTATTAGTTTCCTGGAACAACATCGTGGAACCAACTGGGAACCAGTTATTTTAGATCTCACCTTGAGTTGTGTGCCAGGGTTAATTTGTAATCTGATAGTCAAAACTGATGTTAGATGATGGCAAGTAGTCCCATGTCAAACGTCTGCAGAAATATTTCAGAAGTACCTGAGAAATGGAAGGAGTTGGCCAACGTGGTCCCTCAAACCAGATCTATCATCCAGTAAAGTCGTGGCTAATCTTTTATCCAGGTGCCACTTAGATAATACAACTACTTACCAACCAGAGCCATCAATTTGGAGGATTGGTTGAAATTTAGAAATAAGCAAAATCTGATGAAATGATTGATAAAGAGAGAAAAAAGCAGAAGTTGGAAATAACAGAAAATATATGAATGTTAAAAATAGCACCACAAAGTAGACATGGCTTCCTTTGAATCTAAGATGGGAAAAATAATATGAGCAATTAATGGCAGGTATTGAATAAGTACTTTTGTAGCGGTATGCTACACGCAGACACGGAGTCGGTGAGCTGCAGTTACAAAAGAGGATTATTCAAACTTCGCGGCCTCGGGCTTTTCCCCTTGCTGGTGAAGCAGGCTTGGCGCCCTCTATGGGCCCTGCCTCAATGCTGGCGCGTGCTGCTTTGTGAGCCAGTTCGAGTGCGCTGGGAAGTGGGTCGCCACATAACCCCCCCCCCCCCCAGAACCAGCGATACACCCCCCAATGTCCACAGTCTGGATTGGACTTTGTTTGGGAGGTCTGCCTCTGCGCCGCGGTGCCGGAATCTCAACCGGCTGCGCCAAGTCCACATGGGCCGGTTTGAGTCGATCCACCGTGAAAACCTCCTCTTTCCCCCCAATGTCCAGCACGAATGTGGACCCGTTGTTTCTGATCACTGTAAACGGCCCCTCGGAGGGCCGCTGTAGCGGTTTACGATGTCCACCCCATCGTACAAAAACAAACTTACAGTTTTGCAGGTCTTTGGGTACGCAGGTCGGGTTCTGCCCATGCTGTGAAGTGGGTATGAGGGCCAGGTTACCGAGCCTCTCGCGTAGTCTGCCCTGGACTGCTGCGGGTTCTTCCTCTTGCCCCCTTCGGGCTGGTATGAACTCCCTGGGGACGACCAGGGGTGCGCCGTACACCAACTCGGCCAACGAGGTGTGCAGATCCTCTTTGGGCGCCGTGCAGATTCTGAGCAGGACCCAGGGGAGCTCGTCCACCCAGTTAGGCCCTTTGAGGCGGACCATGAGAGCCGACTTCAGGTGACAGTGGAAACGCTCCACTAGTCCGTTCGACTGTGGGTGGTAGGCAGTTGTGTGGTGCAGCTGTGTCCCCAAAAGGCTGGCCATAGCTGACCACAGGCTGGAGGTGAACTGGGCACCTCTGTCAGAGGTAATGTGGGCCGGTACACCAAAGTGAGATACCCAGGTGGCAATCAGTGCCCGGGTGCAAGATTCGGAGGTGGTGTCGGTGAGCGGGACTGCCTCTGGCCACCTTGTGAACCGGTCCACGATAGTCAGGAGGTGCCGCGCTCCTCGTGACACTGGCAGGGGGCCCACGATATCCACATGAATGTAGTCGAAATGCCGGTGGGTGGGGTGGAACTGCTGCGGCAGAGCTTTGGTGTGTCACTGCACCTTGGCTGTTTGGCAGTGCATGCACGTTCTGGCCCATTCACTGACCTGCTTGAGGAGTCCGTGCCAAACGAACCTGTTGGCTACCATCCGGACGGTTGTCCTGATGGAGGGGTGCGCTAAGTTGTGAATGGAGTTGAAAACGCGCCGCCGCCAGGCTGCCGGAACGACGGGGTGGGGTTGGCCGGTGGTGACGTCACAGAGTAGGGTCCTCTCACCTGGGCCTACGGGGAGGTCCTGGAGCTGCAAACCGGAGACTGCAGTCCTGTAACTAGGGATCTCCTCGTCTGCCTGCTGCGCCTCCGCCAGTGCTTCATAGTCTACCCCCTGGGACAGGGCTTGGATGTTAGGGCGGGAGAGGGCATCCGCCAAGACATTGTCCTTTCCTGAGACATGCCAGCCATCCGTCGTGTATTCGGAGATGTAGGACAGATGTCGCTGCTGGCGTGACGACCAGGGGTCAGATGCTTTCATGAACGCAAAGGTAAGCGGTTTGTGGTCCGTGAACGCGGTGAAGGGCCTACCTTCTAAGAAGTACCTGAAATGCCGGATTGCCAGGTATAGCGCCAACAGTTCCTGGTCAAAAGCACTCTATTTGAGCTCGGGTGGTCGTAGGTGTTTGCTGAAAAACGCCAGGGGTTGCCAGCGACCCTCGATGAGTTGTTCCTGTACTCCACTGACTGCCATGTTGGATGCGTCCACTGTGAGGGCGGTAGGGACATCCGTTCTGGGGTGCACTAACATTCAAGTTTGCCACGGCTTCTTTGGTTTTAATGAAAGTGGCGGCGGACTCCTCATCCCAGGTAATGTCCTTGCCCTTACCCAACATCAGGGCGAGCATGATTCGGGCAGCTGAAGGGTGGTAGAAATTCACCATACCCACAAATTCCTGAAGGCCTTTGATTGTGTTGGGACGAGGGAAATGGCAGACCGCGTCTACCTTGGCGGGCAGAGGGGCTGCCCTGTCTTTAGTAATCCTGTGGCCCCGGAAGTCGATGGTGTCAAGCCCGAACTGGCATTTGGCCAGGTTGATTGTCAGGCCGTATTCACTCAATCGGGCATTGAGTTGACGGAGGTGGGACAGATGCTCCTGGCGACTGCTGCTGGCTATGAGGATGTCGTCTAAATAGATGAAAGCGAAATACAGGTCGTGTCCCACCACGTCCATTAACCGCTGAAACATCGGTGCGGCGTTCTTTAAGCCGAACGACATGCGGAGGAACTCGAAAAGGCCGAAAGGGGTGATGAGTGCCGTTTTGGGAACATCGTCTGGATGCATCGGGATTTGATGGTATCCCCGGACGAGGTCTACCTTGGAGAAGATCCATGTGCCGTGCAGGTTTGCTGCAAAGTCCTGAATGTACGGCACAGGGTAGCGGTCCGGTGTTGTAGCCTCGTTCAGCCTGCGGTAGTCGCCACATGGTCTCCAGCTCCCTGTTGCTTTGGGCACCATGTGCAGGGGGGAGGCCCATGGGCTGTCGGTCTGCCGTATGATCCCCAGTTCCTCAGGGTGGGACCCGGTTCTCTGTTGTGGTTGTCGTAACTTGTCAGAGGTAAGGCGCTGATCTCGGCTCCGGTGTCGACCAAAAAGCAGCGTCCCGACTGCTTGTCCCAGACATACAGGAGGCTATCCTGATGGCCAGCCGCCATAGCCATCAGCGGCGGCTGGCCCTGGCGTTTCCCAGGAATTTGCAGAGCGGCCTACAGCGGCGGGCTTCTGCGCCCCACAGCTGATGGTAGAAGCACCATTGTTCGTTGGTCTCCTCAACCCTGCCTCTGGGGTTAGCGGGCTTTGTGGCCGGACCTGGTCTGGTTTGCTGCTGGGAGCGTGCCCTGGTGATCTGTGTGACGGACGCCCCACTCTCCTTCTTGGCTTTCCACAACACGTCCGCCCGGGCCACCACCTTCGGGGGGTCGCTGAAATCCACGTCGGACAGCAGCAGGCGTATGTCCTCGGGCCGCTGCTCCAGGAATGCCTGCTCAAACATGAGGCAGGGCTTGTGACCTCCAGCCAGGGACAGCATCTCTTTCATCAAAGCTGACAGTGGCGTGTCTCCCAAACCATCCAGGTGCAGTAAGCGGGCAGCTTGCTCGCGCTGTGAGAGTCCGAAAGTCCTTATGAGCAAGGCTTTGAGTTCCGTGTACTTGCTGTCCGCTGGGGGCGATTGTATGAACTCCTCAACCTGGGCGGCTGTCTCCTGGTCGAGGGAGCTCACCACGTAGTAGTAACGTGTGGCATCTGAGGTTATCTGCCGAATGTGGAATTGGGCTTCTGCTTGCTGGAACCATAGGTGAGGTCGCAGCGTCCAGAAGCTTGGCAGTTTTAACGAAACTGCATGAACAGATGCGGCGTCGTTCATCTCCAGTCCAAATATCGTTTGGGCTGTCGGGGTCACCAATTGTAACGACACGGAGTCAGTGAGCTGCAATTACAAAATTATTCAAACTTCGCGGCCTCGCTTTAAAGCCTTCCTGATCCCGCCCTCCCTGGGCGGGAATGCTGTAGGGGGCACGTATTCACAGTCCCGTCCCGCTCGCGGGCTTTTCCCCTTGCTGGTGAAGCAGGCTTGGCGTCCTCTTTGGGCCCTTCCTCAGTGCTGGTGTGCGCCGCTTTGTGAGCCGGTTCGAGTGCGCTGGGTAGTGGGTTGCCACATTTTGTCTTTATAGGCGTAGGCCAAAAGAACACAGCAGGATTAATGGAAAATCAAGTGTCTAATGAGAATTAGGCATTTCAATGAAGCACTGGAGCATGAAAAATGTATTGAAAATTAGCAAGACTAAAGCCTGACAAACCTTTTGAACTTGATTTTAATAATAGGGTTTAAAATATATGGCTTCAAGGATGTAGATATTTTGGTATTTATGAATCAAGATTGTCTAAAATCTGGAATGGTTTCTGTGAACTGGAAAGCAGCAAATGAAACACTGGAATTTAGGAATGGACAGATGAAGGATGCTAGTTAATTCAGCATCGGTTGTCAGGAAAATTGTGGAATTATTATCATAGAGAGCACTGAGAAAGCCTGGCTTTTGATTCGGAGCCAGAAGGCTGTGGGTAAACTGCTAAGGATTTCTGGAGTGAAGGCAGTTTTACTACTAGGGGTAAAAGAGGCAAGACTGTGCAGGCGTGTGACACCAGCTAGTAGAGTGGGAAGATTTAAAAAGGCAAGAAATCTTCAGCGGTTTTTGATTCGGAGCAAGAAGGCTGCAGGTAAATGGCTATGGATTTTCAGAGTGAAGGCAGTTTTACTTCCAAGGGTAAAAGAGAGGCAAGACCACGCAGGTGTGTGACGTCAGCCAGTAGAACAGGAAAGGTTTAAAAAGAAGACTGCCATATCCAACGGGCAGCGGAGTGAGAGGGAGACAGAGTGATAGGGCTTTGGCTCAGTGGACTTAGGTGGTAACAAGACGAGACGAAGTAGGTTTACTTGTGTTAATTGCAGAAAGGAAGTAATATGTGTGTGAGGCCAGTTTTCTGTGCTCGGTGTCAGATGTGGGAGGTCCTGGAGTCTGCCAGCCTCCCGGACGGCCATATCGGCACCTGGTGTGATGAGCTGCAGCTCCTAAGGGACCGCATTAGGGAACTGGAAATGCAGCTCGATGACCTTCGCCTAGTCAGGGAGAGCGAAGAGGTGATAGGAGTTATAGGCAGGTGGTCACACCAGGGCCACGGGAGACAGACAACTGAGGGAAGGGGAAGAGTCAGGTACTAGAGAGTCCCCCTATGGCTGTACCCCTTAACAATAAGTACTTCTGTTTGAGTACTGTTGGGGGCGACAGCCTACCTGGGGGAAGCGACAGTGGCCGTGCCTCTGGCACGGAGTCCGGCCCTGTGGCTCAGAAGGGTAGGGAAAGGAAGAGGAAGACAGTAGTGATAGGAGACTCTGTAGTTAGGGGGTCAGACAGGGAATTTTGTGGACGCAGGAAAGAAACCCAGATGGTAGTTTGCCTCTGAGGTGCCTGGGTCCGGGATGTTTCAGATTGTGTCCAAGATACCATGTAGTGGGAAGGAGAACAGCCAGAGGTCGTGGTACATATTGGTATCAATGACATAGGTAGGAAAAGAGAAGAGGTCCTGAAAAAAGTCTACAGGGAGTTAAGAAGGAAGTTGAGAAGCAGGACCGCAAAGGTAGTAATCTCGGGATTACTACCTGTATGATGTGACAGTTTGTATAGGAATAGAATGAGGTGGAGGATAAATGCATGGCTGACGGATTGGAGCAGGGGGCAGGGATTCAGATTTCTGGATCATTGGGACCTCTTTTGGAGCAGGTGTTACCTGTACAAAAAGGTCGGGTTGCACTTGAATCCCAGGGGGACCAATATCCTGGCGGAGAGGTTTGCGAAGGCTACTGGAGAGAGTTTAAACTAGAATTGTTGGGGGGTGGGAACCGAACTGAAGAGACGGAGGAAGAGGAGGTTGGCTTACAAATAGAGAAAGCTTGTAGACAATGCGAGAGGGAGGATAGGCAGGTGATAGAGAAGGGATGCGCTCAGACCGAAGGTTTGAGATGTGTCTATTTTAAGGCAAGGAATATTGTGAACAAAGTGGATGAGCTTAGAGCGTTGATCAGTACTTGGAGATATGATGTGGTGGCTATTACAGAGACCTGGATGGCTCAGGGATGGGAATGGTTACTTCAAGTGCTGGGTTTTAGGTGATTCAGAAAAGACAGGGAGGGAGGCAAAAGAAGTGGGGGCGTGGCACTGTTGATCAGAGATAGTGTCATGGCTGCAGAAAAGGTGGATGCCATGGAGGGATTGTCTCTGTGAGTAGAGGTTAGGAACAGGAAGGGGTCAATAACTTTACTGGGTTTTTTTTATAGGCCGCCCAATAGTAACAGGGATATCAAAGAGCAGATAGGGAAACAGATCCTGGAAAGGTGTAATAATAACAGAGTTGTGATGGGAGATATTAATTTCCAAAATATTGATTGGCATCTCCCTAGAGCAAGGGGGTTTAGATAGGCTGGAGTTTGTTAGGTGTGTTCAGGAAGGTTTCGACACAATGTGTAGATAAGCCTACGAGAGGAGAGGCTGTACTTGATTTGGTTTTGGGAAATGAACTTGGTCAGGTGTCAGATCTCTCAGTGGGAGAGCATTTTGGAGATAGTGATCATAATTCTAGCTGCTTTACAGTAGCATTGGAGAGAGATAGGAACTGACAAGTTAGAAAAGCATTTAATTGGAGTAAGGAGAATTATGAGGCTATCAGGCAGGAAACTGGAAGCATAAATTGGAAAGAGATGTTTTCAGGGAAAGAAGAAATGTGGCAAATGTTCAGGGGATATTTGCGTGGAGTTCTTCATAGGTATGTTACAATGAGATGGAAGTTATGGTAGGGTACAGGAATCGTGGTATACAAAGGCTGTAATAAATCTAGTCAAGAAGAAAAGAAAAACTTACAAAAGGTTCAGAGAGCTAGGTAATGTTAGAGATCTAAAAGATTATAAAGCTAACAGGAAGGAGCTTAAGAAGGAAATTAGGAGAGCCAGAAGGGGCCATCAGAAGGCCTTGGCGGGCAGGATTAAGGAAAACCCCAAGGCATTCTACAAGTATGTGAAGAGCAAGAGGATAAGACATGAGAGAATAGGACCAATCAAGTGTTAACAGTGGGAAAGTGTGTATGGAACCGGAGGAAATAGCAGAGGTACTTAATGAATACTGTACTTTACTTCAGTATTTACTATGGAAAAGGATCTTGGTGATAGTAGTGATGACTTGCAACAGACTGAAAAGCTTGAGCATGTAGATATTAAGAAAGAGAATGTGCTGAAGCTTTAGGAAAGCATCAGGTTGGATAAGTCACTGGGACCAGATGAGATGTACCCCAAGCCACTGTGGGAGGTGAGGGAGGAGATTGCTGAGCCTCTGGCAATGATCTTTGCATCATCAATGGGGACGGGAGAGCTTCCGGAGGAATGGAGGGTTGCGAATGTTGTTCCTTTATTCAAGAAAGAGAGAAGAGATAGCCCAGGAAATTATAGACCAGTGAGTTTTACTTCAGTGGTTGGTAAGTTGATGGAGAAGATCTTGAGAGGCAGGATTTATGAACATTTGGAGAGGTGTAATATGATTAACAATAGTCAGCATGGCTTTGTCAAGGGCAGGTCGTGCCTTCCAAGCCTGATTGAATTTTTTGAGGATGTGACTAAACACATTGATGAAGGAAGAGCAGTAGATGTAGTGTATATGGATTTCAGCAAGGCATTTGACAAGGTACCCCATGCAAGGCTTATTGAGAAAGTAAGGAGGCATGTTATCCAAGGGGACATTGCTTTGTGGATGCAGAACTGGCTTGCCCACAGAAGGCAAAGAGTGGTTGTAGACGGGTCATATTCTGCATGGAGGTCAGTGACCAGTGGGGTGCCTCAGGGATCTGTTCTGGGACCCTTACTCTTCGTGATTTTTATAAATGACCTGGATGAGGAAGTGGAGGGATGGGTTAGTAAGTTTGCTGATGACACAAAGGTTGGGGGTGTTGTGGATAGTGTAGAGGGCTGTCAGAGATTACAGCGGGGCATTGATAGGATGCTAAACTGGACTGAGAAGTGGCAGATGAAGTTCAACCCAGATAAGTGTGAGGTGGTTCATTTTGGTAGGTCAAATATGATGACAGAATAAAGTAGTAATGGTAAGACTCTTGGCAGTGTGGAGGATCAGAGGGATCTTGGGTTCTGAGTCCATAGGACGCTCAAAGCAGCTGTGCAGGTTGGCTCTGTGATTAAGAAGGTGTATGGTGTATTGGCCTTCATCAATCATGGAATTGAATTTAGGAGCCGAGAAGCAATATTGCAGCTATATAGGACCCTGGTCAGACCCCACTTGGACTACTGTGCTCAGTTCTGGTGGGGAGCATGCCTTATGAGAGTAGGTTGAGTGAACTCAGCCTTTTCTCCTTGGAGCAACAGAGGATGAAAGGTGACCTGATAGAGGTGTATAAGATGATGAGAGGCATTGATAGTGTAGATAGTCAGAGGCTTTTTCCCAGGGCTGAAATGGTTGCCACAAGAAGGCACAGGTTTAAGGTGCTGGAGAGTAGATAGAGAGGAGATGTCACGGGTAAGTTTCTTACTCAGAGAGTGGTGAGTGCGTGGAATGGGCTACCGGCAACAGTGGTGGAGGCAGATACAATAGGGTCTTTTAAGAGAGTCCTGGATAGGTACATGGAGCTTAGGAAAATAGAGGGCTAGCTTATGGGTAAGCCTAGTAATTTCTAAGGTAGGGACATGTTCGGCACAACTTTGTGGGCCGAAGGGCCTGTATTGTGCTGTAGTTTTTCTATATTTCTATATTTCAACTGTCAAAAGCATCCATTTCTTCACATGTGCTGAAGTCCCTATTCATGCTTTTGATCTCAATGTGTTCTTGTGTAGCAACTTTGGGTGTGTGCAGGGATATGGTAGGAATTGACCGCGAGGTAGGTTGTTAAATTGGAGGGGGCAGTCAGGGGAATGGGCCGTATAATTGCTAAACATGTGAAGGGTGTACATGTATGTGTGTAATATACCCCTTCAAAAATGGTTAAATAAAGACTATGTTCTGTCCCCACTTGCATGATGTTCTAGTTATTTACCCTGCCTTGTGCTTGATTGACTCTACTGGTTTCCAATTAAGCATTGTCTTGATTTCTAAAAGTTTCTTCGGCAGTTTGAATGGGGCACGACTACACAAGCGTGTGAAGGTCAGCCTGTCAGATAGCGGGAGAATTTTAAAAGCGAGCAGATTGAGAGGGAGAAGGTCATTTCTTCGGCAGTTTGAATGGGGCACGACTGCGCAAGCATGTGAAGGTCGGTCTGTAAGACAGCGGGAAAGTTTAAAAAGCGAGCAGATTAACGGAGCGGGTGTCGTAAGAGCGGGCGACAGAGTAGTGGGAGACAGAGTAGGAAGGCTTTGGCTCGAGAGGCTTCGGTGAGCAGAGACTGAGGACGAGCTTGCTCCCAGTGAGGTAAGGTCGGGTAAGCTCCTTTAATTTATCTAATTAATTTAGGAGTAGGTATTGGAGGCAGCAGTCAAGGCAGTCAGTTGCTCCATTTGAAGTATGTGGGAAGTCAGGGCAAGCACAATTGTCCCTGATGACCACACCTGTAAAAGGTGCATTCAGCTGCAGCTCCGGACAAACCGAGTTAGGGAACTGGAGCTGAGCTGGATGAACTTTGAATCATACGTGAGGCAGAGGCAGAAATACGAGTTTGAGGGAGGTAGTCACCCCTAAAAGTCAGGAGGCAGGTAGCTGGGTGACTGTCAGGAGAGGGAAGGTGAATAGACAGGAAGAGCAGAGCACCCCTGTGGCTGTTCCCATCAATAATAAGTATACTGTTGGTGGGGACAACCTACCAGGGACAAGTTTCAGTGGTCGTGTCTCTGGCACCAAGACTGGACCCTCAGCTCAGAAGGGAAGGAGGGAAAAGAGGTTGTCGACAGTGCTTCTGCCTATAGATGCTGCCTGGCCTGCTGCATTCCACCAGCATTTTGTGTGTGTTGCTTTAATTTCCAGCATCTGCAGATTTCCTCATGTTTGGAGAAACATCTCAAGAGGAGAGCAGTAGTGATAGGGGATTCGATAGTTAGTGGGACAGATAAGACGTTCTGTGGGAGAGATCGAGAATCCCAGAAGGTCTGTTGCCTCCCTGGTGCCAGGGTCCATGGTATCTCGGATCGAGTTCTCTGTATAGGGTGAGCAGCCAGATGTCGTTGTCCATGTAGGGACCAATGACGTGGATAGGAAGAAGGAGGAGGTCCTGCAAAGAGAGTTTAGGGAGTTAGACAATAGACAATAGGTGCAGAAGTAGACCATTCGGCCCTTCGAGCCTGAAGGACAGGACCTCCAGGGTTGCAATCTCAGGATTGCTACCCGTGCCACGTGTTAGTGAGGTTAGCAATAGGGAGATAATGCAGCTAAATACATGGCTAAGGAGGGAGGGCTTCATGTTTTTGGACAATTGGGCCTTGATCCAGGGAAGGTGGGACCTGTTCCGACAGGACAGGTTGCACCTGAAATGGAGGGGAACTAATATTCTTGTGGAAAGGTTTGCTAGTGCTGCTCCGGGAGGTTTAAACTGGATTTGCAGGGGGAGGGGAACCAGAGTGTTAGAGCAGATAGTGAGGTGGAGGAGGTTAAGATCATGCAAGAACTGCAAGTATAGTGCATGGAGTAGAACCAAATCTAACATATAAAGAGGCTTTGAGGAAAGAGAAGCAGAATAAAGGGTGTAAAGGTAGTAAGGTAGAAGGGCTAAATTGTGTGTACTTCATTGCAAGAAGCATCAGGAGCAAAGGTGATGAACTGAGAGCTTGGATACATACATGGAATTATGATGTAGTGGCCATTACAGAGACTTGGCTGGCACCAGGGCAGGAATGGATTCTCAATATTCCTGGATTTCAGTGTTTTAAAAGGGATGGGGGGGAGGGGAGGAGGGGTGGCATTACTGGTCAGGGATACTATTACAGCTACAGAAAGGGTGGGTAATATAGCAGGATCCTCTTATGAGTCAGTATGGGTGGAAGTCAGGAACAGGAAGGGAGCAGTTACTCTATTGGAAGTATTCCATAGGCCCCCTGGTAGCAGCAGAGATACCAAGGAGCAGATTGGGAGGCAGATTTTGGAAAGGTGCAAAAATAACAGGGTTGTTATCATGGATGACTTTAACTTCCCTAATATTGATTGGCACCTGATTAGTTCCAATGGTTTAGATGGGGCAGAGTTTGTTAAGTGTGTCCAGGACGGATTCCTGTCACAGTATGTTGACAGGCCAACTAGGGGAAATGCTATACTAGATCTAATATTAGGTAATGAACTGGGTCAGGTCACAGATCTCTTAGTGGGTGAGCATCTGGGGGACAGTGACCACCGCTTCCTGGCCTTTAGCATTATCATGGAAAAGGATAGAATCAGAGAGGACAGGAAAATTTTTAATTGGGGAAGAGTAAATTATGAGGCTATAAGGCTAGAACTTGCGGGTGTGAATTGGGATGATGTTTTTGCAGGGAAATGTGCTATGGACATGTGGTCAATGTTTAGGGATGTCTTGCAGGTTGTTAGGGATAAATTGGTCTCGGTGAGGAAGATAAAGAACAGTAGGGTGAAGGAACCATGGTGACAAGTGAAGTGTAAAATCTAGTCAGGTGGAAGAAGACAGCATACATGAGGTTTAGGAAGCAAGGATCAGATGGGTCTATTGAGGAATATAGGGTAGCAAGAAAGGAGCTTAAGGGGCTGAGGAGAGCAAGAAGGGGGCATGAGAAGGCCTTGACGAGTAGGGAAAAGGAAAACCGCAAGGCATTCTTCAATTGTGTGAAGAACAAAAGGATGACAGGAGTGAAGGTAGGACCGATTAGAGATAAAGGTGGGAAGATGTGCCTGGAGGCTGTGGAAGTGAGGGAGGTCCTCAATGAATACTTCTCTTCGGTATTCATCAATGAGAGGGAACTTGATGATGGTGAGGACAATATGAGTGAGGTTGAAGTTCTGGAGCATGTTGATGTTAAGGGAGAGGAGGTGTTGGAGTTGTTAAAATACATTAGGACGGATAAGTCCCCGGGGCCTGACGGAATATTCCCCAGGCTGCTCCACAAGGCGAGGGAAGAGATTGCTGAGCCTCTGGTTAGGATCTTTATGTCCTCGTTGTCCACAGGAATGGTACCGGAGGATTGGAGGGAGGTGAATGTTGTCTCCTTGTTCAAAAAAGGTAGTAGGGATAGTCTGGGTAATTATAGACCAGTGAGCCTTACGTCTGTGGTGGGAAAGCTGTTGGAAAAGATTCTTAGAGATAGGAACTATGGGCATTTAGAGAATCATCGTCTGATCAGGCACAGTCAGCATGGCTTTGTGAAGGGCAGATCGTGTCTGACAAGCCTGTTAGAGTTTTTTGAGGAGGTGACCATGCAAAGAGATGAGGGTAGTGCAGTGGATATGATCTACATGGATTTTAGTAAGGCATTTGATAAGGTTCCACATGGTAGGCTTATTCAGAAAGTCAGAAGGCATGGGATCCAGGGATGTTTGGCCAGGTGGATTCAGAATTGGCTTGCCTGCAGAAAGCAGAGGGTCATGGTGGAGGGAGTACATTCGGTTTGGAGGGTTGTGACTAGTGGTGTCCCACAAGGATTGGTTCTGGGACCCCTACTTTTTGTGATTTTTATTAATGACCTGGATGTGGGGTAGAAGGGTGGGTTGGCAAGTTTGCAGATGACACAAAGGTTGGTGGTGTTTTGGATAGTGTAGAGGATTGTCGAAGATTGCAGAGAGACATTGATAGGATGCAGAAGTGGTCTGAGAAGTGGTAGATGGAATTCAACCTGGAGAAGTGTGAGGTGGTACACTTTGGAAGGACAAACTCCAAGGCAGAGTACAAAGTAAATGGCAGGATACTTGGTAGTGTGGAGGAGCAGAGGGATCTGAGGGTACATATCCACAGATCCCTGAAAGTTGCCTCACAGGTAGATAGGATAGTTAAGGAAGCTTATGGGGAGTTTGCTTTCATAAGTTGAGGGATAGAGTTTAAGAGTTGCAAGGTAATGATGCAGCTCTATAAACCTCTGGTTAGGCCACACTTGGAGTACTGTGTCCAGTTCTGGTCGCCTCACTATAGAAAGGATACAAAGGAGATTTATCAGGATGCTGCCTGGTTTAGAGAGTATGTAGTATGATCAGAGATTAAGGGTTCTAGGGCTTTTACTCTTTGGAGAGAAGGAGTAAGAGAGGAGACATGATAGAGGTATACAAGATATTAGAGTGGACAGCCAGCGCCTCTTCCCCAGGGCACCACTGATCAATACAAGGGAACATGGCTCTAAGGTAAGGGTTGGGAAGTTCAAGGGGAATATTACAGGAAGGTTTTTTACTCAGAGAGTGGTTGGTGCGTGGAATGCACAGCCTGAGTCTGTGGTGGAGGCAGATACACTAGTGAAATTTAAGAAAATACTAGACAGGTATATGGAGGAATTTAAGGTGGGGGGATATATGGGAGGCAGGGTTTAAGGGTTGGTACAACATTGTGGGCCGAAGGGCCTGTACTGTTCTGTACTATTCTATGTTCTATGCTTTTTATCTTTATTTGTTAATCCTCCAGGCCTTACCTTTCACTTAAAATTTTACCTGCTGCAGCCCTGTAACCATTTGCAAATAACAAAGCTTTTCTAGTTCAGGCCTTGATCATCCCGAAATGTAACTGTTTCTCCTTTAGTGGCAATGCTTTTAGATCCTACACCCTGGAATTCCCCTGATTCTGTCTATCAGTCCCAATCTTGATAGATAACCCACTGTCATAATTTGATTGTGCTACTGTAAAGTACCTTAGGGTGTTTGCTATGTTAAAAGTCATAGAGAAATGCCAGTTGCAGTCACGGAAATTCATAATATAATTAAGTTAGTCGATCTTCTGAAAGACTATTCCAGTAGTAAAATTGATAACAAGGAGCCAATGGATGTTGTATCCCTGATATTTTAAAATGAACCATTAAGAAACATGAGATTAGGGTAATACCATAAATACCATATCTTGAATAGTGGGTTATTTAAAGTAGGGGATCTCAACTTTTTATGCCATGAACCCCTCTTGGTAATAATCCCTACCGTTAACTGAGGGATCCATGCACCCCAGGTTGAGAAGCCTTGATTTAAAGGATAGGAAACAGTAAGGGGAGGGGGAATAGGGTTATTTTCAGTGTTACTGGTAAGGTACACAAGCTTTAGTTCTGAACCTCAACTATTTTTAAAATTTATTTACCACATTGCTCTTTGCTGGACATAGTGTATTCATATTGATCCCCATGTTTACTACAGGACAACACTGATTAAATTTCCAAAGTATTTGCTGTAAAACACAGCAAAGGGAAAGGTAAGTCCTGAGTTAAGAAATATACTTTATAAATCCTTTTGTTTCATTCTGTAATATTACCTCCTTCAATATTTTTCTGAATTAAATACACTAACGATAGGTGAATCAGCAAAGTACAAAATGTTTGGCAAATGCTCAGCATTACAGCAGCAGAAATTTGAAATCTGTACTGAATGAATGAAATAAATTTTATACATTCAATGGATAGAAATGTGGCATGCCCAGGCAAAAATACACAGTGGGAGCAGAATCATTGAATAGGCTTCATGTTTGTTACTTTGCTTTTCATACCTAGTATGATATGATTGGCTGTTTTTTCAGAATTTTGTCTTCCGATAGCAACGTTCAGGACTTCGAGAAGCTTACGGAAATTCTGCACATCTTTCTAACTAATGAAAAGGTATGAATTTTTTCAAGAAAATAGTTCTAATGTTTAAAACAACTTCTGTAAGTAAGTATTGTATTGTATGTTATTAGTTTTGCTACAACAAGTGTATGGGACATTGGAAAAAACGTTGAATTTCCCCATGGGGATGAATAAAGTATCTATCTATCTATCTATGTAGGTGTGTGCTGGGTTGACTGGTTTTATTGCAGCCTGGTATGGAAACATCAATGCCCTTGAATGGAAAATAGTACAAAAAGTATTAGATACAATCCAGTCCATCACAGATAAAGCCCTCCCCACTATTGAGCACATCTACATGGAGCTTTGTCGCAGGAAAGCAGCATCCATCATCGGGGACCCCCACCATGCAGATAATGTTCTCTTCTTGCTACTGCCATCAGGAAGAAGGTACAAGACCCTCAGGACTTGCACCATTAGCTTCAGGAACAGTTACTACCCTTCAACTATCCGACTCTTGAACCAAAGTGGATAACTTCACTCAACTTCATTTACCCCATCATTGAACTTTCGCACAAACTATGGACTCACTTTCAAGAACTCTGGTCTCATGTTCTTGATATTTCTTGCTTATTTATTTATTATTATTATTATTTCCTCATTTCTCCCCTTTTTTGTATTTGCACAGTGGTTGCCCTTTTGGTGCAGTCTTTTATTGATTCTATTTTGGTTATTAGATTTATAGAGTATGCCCACAAGAAAACAATTCTCAGGGTTGTATATAATGGCATTTATATACTTTGCTAAACTTACTTTGAACTTCCACTTAATAATTGTTATAATGATAAAATAATGGCAGTTATGTAATTAAGTTCTTGGTTCTTGTTTGCAAAAGAAAATATATCATGAAGATTGAAAAAGAGACTAGATTAGCTTTATTTGTCACATGTACATCAAAATATACAGTGAAAGGTGTTATTTGCATTAGATGAAATTAGTGATGATTGTGCTGGGCTTCTGGCGCTAAGAATGCATGTTTTGTTTTCTATTTTGCTAATCTAAACTTTCATCAATTGTGAAAAATTATTTAGGTATTCAACTTACTTCCTTCCTACAGACAAATAATTCTGCCATGGGAATATCTGCACAGGATTTGCATGAATGCTTCACTCATGAAGATTATAGGTAAGTTACAAAAAAAAAGACATTGATGCACTGTAAAAGTTGACTTCTTTTATGGAATTTGACCTCAGTGTGCTTGTTATTAAGTCACAAAGTGGTTATCTTGCTTCACTGGTTTTATCTGATAAAACAAAATTATTCCTTTATTTGTTAGACAAGTATCATCTCATAACAGTAACGTAAAGCTACAATTAATACAGCAGCATTTAAAAGTTTGGAGAAAACATCAATTCTGGAAATGTAGGTGTAAAATCTAATTTCTATAGGTCAAATTGATGATTTATATACAAAATATTAAATGTTTAAAAGCAAACAATGAGGATCATGGTATTTGTTAGCTTCAAATCTTGTAAATATGAATGAGTGCTTACAAAATCCCATATGGCAAAACCTTTAAAATTCTGACTGAGGAATTGATTAGAATCTTAGCCAAAATGTTCCTGTACAACTGGTACCCTGCATTCTACCTTAACACATTCTTTTACACTCACGCATTCTCTCCTGCCACTCTATTTTCATTTACTATATATATACATATCTTCAAGTTTCTGTTCATGTGCCTATCCATTCCTTCACATTCTGTGATTGATCAAACTTTATAGATGATGTTCCAGTAAAGGATGTCAAGGTGTCATTTGTGGAGATTAAAGCAATTTTCCTTTATTTTTTAACCATAATTATAACAAGGTGTAAAGGTGGACTAAAGATCTTTATCTGGAAGTAATAATTTAAAGCCAGTCTAAGAGCCGACAAATTTAGCCCAGTAAATATTTTACATTCTTACATTTTGTGTTCAATTAGCAAATTAGCAAATGGTAGTGAAAGTACAGTATGTTGTGCAGTCCATAAATATGCATTTTATTGTATGCTAAAGAATAAAGAAATATTTTGTACTGTAAAACAATACTTGTGTTGTCTAGATTCTTAATGAATTTGGTTTGGGTAGATCTAAAATTGCATTATAGATCTCGTGTCTTTATAAATTACATCTTCAAAATGCATCACCTAATAGAACACACTGTGTACACCATAAAGTGTTATTTTCATTAGATGCAGTGAATCTCCAGGATTAAAAGCATATCAGAATCAGGTTTATTATGACTACCATATATATTATGAAATGTGTTGCTTCCGACAGCAACGTAAAATTACTATAAATTATAAAATAAATAGTGCAAGAAAGAAGGAATAATGAGGTATATTAATAGGTTCATGGACTATTTGGAAAGCTGATGGTGGAGGGGAAGAAGCTGTTCCTGCATCAATGTGATTCATTTAGCTTTTAATAAAATTAGGTAAGAATAGATAAAGGAACACTTATGTTGCAGTTTCATGTTATTGTTGAGTAAGAGGAAGAATGAAAATTACTGCAAAATGTGCAAATATTTGATAGAGCATAACCTTAAATTCCTACAGCAAATAGATAAAGCAGAGGTGTAAAATTGCACAGTCTTCTATTTTGAATTTTGCTATAGTGTCTAGTATGGTTTTTAACATTTGTTTTGTTTTCGTTGGTGAACTTAAATTCATTTCTGGCAATGTTTTACCATGTGAAGTGATTTAACATCAGTTTAACTTTGGATTAGTTTTTTTTTCAACATCATAGCATTTAATCCAAAGACATGTCAATAAATGTAATGGAAATGCTTTCATCACATCTAATCATGTCCATGAGACATGCTGAAACTATTTATAACCAACACAATACAGTAAAACCCTACGATTGGGCTTATGACAGTTAAAGATTATTTAAGAGCTGGGTTAGGTGCACTCTCATAGCTGCCCCTTCATTGGTTCAGAAGCTCCCTCAGAAATTTAGTATTCTATTGTGTAATATCTTTAAAAAAAAAGTGTGTGTTGTTTAAGTTTTAATAAACCAATAGTCTGGAAGATCTGCCTGTCAGGTCCCACTAAGTGTGCTAGATTAATAGAGTTTTGCCTTACTATAATACCAAGAGATATGGAGCAGAATTTGGGTATTCAGCTCATTGAATTTGTTCTGCCATTCATTTTGCTCATTTTGTGCACTATGTAACTTTTTGCCATGATAGGAGTTGTTTTCAAAAGGAATGGAGGCCATTCTAGTCAAATAGGCTTAGAATTGGACATTTTTGTATCAAGTTAAAATTGTTTATTTGGTGGTCTGTTGTACATTGAGCACTGAGCACCTTGTTTCAACCCAGATCTTCAATGACTGCCATATTTTTATTTTAAAACTTCGTGAATATAAGACATAGCCTTTTTACAGTGGAGTAAAGTAAATTACTGAAGCATGAGAGGGGAGCTGGCCAAAGTTGATTGGAACACTAGCAAAAATGATGGCAGAACAGCAATGGCTGGAGTTTCTGGGAGAAACTTGGAAGGCACAGCATAGATACATTCCAAAAAAAGAAGTATTTTAAAGCCAGGATGAGACAACTGTGGCTGACAAGGGAAGTCAAAAACAAAATAAAAGCAAAAGAGAGGGTATAGAGCAAAAATTAGTGGGAAGTTAAAGGACTGGGGAACTTTTAAAAAGAAGGCAACTTAAAAGCCTTAAAGAGGGAAAGGATGAAATTTGAAGTTAAGCTAGCCAATAATATCAGAGAATACAAAAGTTTTTCCAGATATATAAAGAGTAAAAGAGAGGTGAGAGTAGCTTTTGGACCACTGGAGAGGTAGTAATGGGGAACAAGGAAATAGTGGATGAACTAAACAAGTATTTTGCATCCATCTTCTCTGTGGAAGACACTAGCAGTATGTTGGAAGTTCAGGAAAGTTGGGCAGAAGTGAGTGTAGTGACTATTACAAATGAGAAGGTGCTTGGGAAGCTGAAAGGTCTGAAATAGATGATGATAGATAGATAGATAGATAGATACTTTATTCATCCCCATGGGGAAATTCAACTTTTTTTCCAATGTCCCATACACTTGTAGCAAAACTAATTACCGTAGATTCCGGATTTTAAGCCGCTACTTTTTTCCCACATTTTGAACAGCTTTGAACTTTGCGGCCTTTAATACGGAGCGGCTAATACATGATTTTTTTCATGCCGCCTCGTAAACATTTTGCCTCGTAACAGTAGACCAATAAAATTGATGAGTAGTTCACAGAGGTCCAATGAAATTGTACGATAAATCAAGCGCACTTTCACAATTAAATTATTGTAAATCAGTCATTTGTACTCACCCTCATCAACATGGAAAACACTCGAAGCATTGTGCTGCCTTATGGCAGTTATTTAGTTTATAATATTTTCGCTTAGTAATTCATTTTCTAGTTAAAGTTAGAAGAGTTTTAACTATATTTGTTTTGTGTACTACATCGCGGGATGCTATGACGTCACACCCGGTTTCGTGGTGTCTTGTGGGAAAAATGCCGTTTGCGATAAACGGAAAGGCGGGGGTCGAGCGGCGGAGCGAAACGCTGCTTTTAAGTTAAAGGCGATCAATAACTTTTCCTGGTAGGCTGCAGTATATATATTTTTTACCAGTCGTTAGGAGATATTGGAATGTTGTTCAGTAAAGAAGTATACGCAACGTATATTTAAAAGTAGCCGCGTTATGGGCACGGTTCGAAAAAAAGCATTTGCAATATGTATTTGTTTTTGTTACCATATGGATTTAATTAAAAGTTAAAAAATTCTCACGTGTAATATCTTTCTGTGTAAATATCTCATATTACAACGTGGGACACCTGCGGCCGAAAATCCGGTGCGGCCTTTACAATTAAAAAATTGATTTTATTTCTAAAATTAGAGCCAGCGGCTTTTAATCAGGTGCGCTCTGTAGTCCGGAATCTACGGTACATACAATACTTAACTCAGTAAAAAATATGATATGCATCTAAATCACTATCTCAAAAAGCATTAATAATAGCTTTTAAAAAGTTCTTAAGTCCTGGCGGTAGAATTGTAAAGCCTAATGGCATTGGGGAGTATTGACCTCTTCATCCTGTCTGAGGAGCATTGCATCGATAGTAACCTGTCGCTGAAACTGCTTCTCTGTCTCTGGATGGTGCTATGTAGAGGATGTTCAGAGTTATCCATAATTGACCGTAGCCTACTCAGCGCCCTTCGCTCAGCTACCGATGTTAAACTCTCGAGTACTTTGCCCACGACAGAGCCCGCCTTCCTTACCAGCTTATTAAGACGTGAGGCGTCCCTCTTCTTAATGCTTCCTCCCCAACACGCCACCACAAAGAAGAGGGCGCTCTCCACAACTGACCTATAGAACATCTTCAGCATCTCACTACAGACATTGAATGACGCCAACCTTCTTAGGAAGTACAGTCGACTCTGTGCCTTCCTGCACAAGGCATCTGTGTTGGCAGTCCAGTCTAGCTTCTCGTCTAACTGTACTCCCAGATACTTGTAGGTCTTAACCTGCTCCACACATTCTCCATTAATGATCACTGGCTCCATATGAGGCCTAGATCTCCTAAAGTCCACCACCATCTCCTTGGTCTTGGTCAGGTAGTTTGAGTTGCACCATATCACAAAGTCCTGTATCAGTTTCCTATACTCCTCCTCCTGTCCATTCCTGACACATCCCACTATGGCCGTGTCATCAGCGAACTTCTGCACATGGCAGGACTCCGAGTTATATTGGAAGTCTGATGTGTACAGGGTGAACAGGACCGGAGAGAGAAGACAGACTAAACCTTAGGGTTCTGAAATAGGTAGCTGAAGAGATTGCAGAGACATTAGTAGTGATCTTTCAAGGATCACTAGATCCTGGCATGGTTCAGGAGGACTAGAAATTTGCAAATGTCACCTCACACTTTAAAATGGGAGGGAAGCAGAAGAAAGGAAATTATAGGCTAGTTAGCCTGACTTCAGTTGTTGGGAAGATGTTGGAGTTGATTGTTAAGGATGAGGTCTCAAAGTACTTGGAGACACATGACAAAATAGGCCAATATCAGCATGGATTCCTTAAGGACAAATTTTGCCTGACAAATCTTTTGGGGTTCTTTGAAAAAATAACAAGTAGGCTTGACAAAGGAGACTCGGTAGCTGTTGTGTACTTGGATTTTCAAAAGGCCTTTGACAAGGTGCTGCACATGAGGCTGCGTAGCAAGATGAGAGCCCATGATATTACAGGAAAGGTACTAGCTTGGATAAAGGATGGCTGATTGGCAGGAGCACAGTGTGGGATAAAGGGAGCCTTTTCTGATTGGCTGCTGGTGACTAGTAGTGATCTGCAGGGGTCAGTGATGGGATTGCATCTTTTTACATTATATGTCAATGATTTGGATGACTGAATTGATAGCTTTGTGACCAAGTTTGTGGATGTTACGAAGATAGAGGGAGGGGCAGGTAGTGTTGAGGAAGTAGGGAGGCAGCAGCAGGATTTGGACAGATGAGGAGAATGGGCAAAGAACTGGCAGATGGAATAGAGTATCAGAAAGTGTAAGGCCATGTACTTTGGTAGCAGGAACAAAAACATAGAATATTTGCTAAACAGGGAGAAAATTCAAAAATCCGACTTGGGCATTCTCATGCAGGAATCCCCTATGGTTAATTTGCAGGTTGGGCTGGTGGTGAGAAAGGCAAATGCAATGTTAGCATTTGGGTTGAGAAGACTAGAATATAAAAATAAGGATTAATGCTGAGGCTTTAAAAGGTACTGGTGAGGTCTCACATGGAGTATTGTGAGCAGTTTTGGGCTCATTATCTAAGAAAGGATTTGCTGACATTCGAGCGGGTTCAGAGGAGGTTCATGAGAATGATTCTGGGATGAAAGGGTTATCGTATGAAGAGTCTTTGATGGCTCAGGGCCTGACCTCACTGGAGTTTTGAAGAGTTTGGGGGGGGTGGGTCTCATTGTAACCTATTGAATGTTGAAGGGCCTAGATTTCGTGGATGTTTCCTGTGGTGGTGGAGTCTAAGACCAGGAGAGAGAGACTCAGAATAGAGGGACATCCACTTAGAACGGAAATGAGGAGGAATTTCTTCAGTCAGAGGATGGTGAATCTGCGGAGGCCAGGTCACTGGATGTATTTAAGGTGGAAGTTGATAGGTTTTTGATTAGTCAGGGCATGAAACATTATGGGGAGAAGGCAGGAGAATGGGGTTGAGAGGGAAATGGATCAGCCATGTTGAGATGGCAAAGCAGAATGGCCTAATTCTGCTTCCATCTCATATTCTTATGGTCTTTTAATATGATCCTAAAATATTTCCATGGAAAAGGCATTAAAATACTTATATTACCTTAACTGATTGTTGTATGGTTGTGGTGCACTGTATTGTCTATGCTTAACCTGCCTGGAATGCCAGGAATGGGCTTAACCAACTGAGGCAAGTTTCCCCGAATCAATTAAGTACCAATGTGATGTTAAGATGGGAATTGTAGAGTATGGGCAAATGAGCTAGCACAATTTGAATATATTTTCTTATTTGTAATTTTCTTGTGACTGTGTGGAGTTACTTCCATGTTTCCTTCGGCTATTTTATGTTCTACATACGAGATAAAAATAAAATCAATTGAGCAAAAATTATGAAAGTATATAATTTTTAGCTGAAGATAAAAATACAAAATATTTCTCCCACAGGAGAATTTGTATTTATTGCTTAGTCCACTGCTAAGTTATATTGTTAGATTAAAGCTTAAGCAGCTCAAGGTTCTTGACGTCAATCTTATTACGCTTGATGTCAAGAAGTGATACTAAGATTTTAATCCTGGTGTAATACAGTTACTAAGTGGTAACACTGGGATTGATTTGAAGTTCCTCCAGAATGTGATCTTGAGGAAGTGTACTGAGATATTATCCTGAGATGCTCTTCACTGCATGTTTCAAATTCCTTTATTTCCCTTGCATCATTTGGTGTCATGGTCCCGACTGGCAATTCCCCATCTTGCCATTATCTCATTGATTATGCCATAATTCCTGTCGGCTGATTCCCTATGATTGCTAGTCCCAATAGTTACTGCACACCTGGTTTCCATTAGCAAAGATAGGATAAAACTCGAGCATCACGGCCATGCTGTGCCAGTTTGTTGGTCAACTCTAGTATGAGTAAAGCTCGTTCCCTGATTCCTTAGGACTGTCAGTTCTAAGCTGTGCATCATTTCCTGGATACTCTACGTAAACCTTGTCTCTATGTAAAGACTCTCCTGGATACCGGTTCCCCGTTCGTGATGGTGCTAACGCCTCATGACTCTGCCTCCGCGCCTGTGTCCTGCACTTGGGTTTGTCCTCAGCCTCATCCTTGCAACAGAATGAACTGCCCAAGAATGAACCCAGCGGACACAGACCCCGTGTAACAGGCCCTCATCAGCCAGGGCTCCCTACTGGGCGTACATGGTCAACTACTCGGAGAAGTTATGAGAGATCTTCGTGCCCTGTCCAAGGATGTAAGGAAGGTCAGTGAGCAGATTGACTGAGTAGCCGCTCCCCTTACTTCATCCCCTACCTGTCCCGGGTTGTCCTTGGTCGCACGTCGCCCTAGATTTCATCACCGGTCTACCCCCTTCACGTGGAAACACCACCGTACTCATCATGGTAGACCACTTCTCCAAGATGGTGCATTTTGTAGCCCTCCCTAAACTCCCTTCGGCACAAGAGACTGCAGACCTTCTCGTCCGCCATGTCGTCTGCCTCCATGTCGTCTGCCTCCATGGAATTCCTGTGGATATCATCTCTGATCGGAGTTCCCAATTCGTCTCGCAGGTATGGAAGTCCTTCTGCCAAGCCCTGGGTGCCTCCATTAGCCTGTCATCCAGCTTCCATCCTCAGATGAATGGACAAACGGAACGGGTCAACCAGGATTTGGAGGCGGCGCTATGTTGCATAACAATCAACAACCCGTCTACCTGGAGTGACCACCTCGCATGGGTAGAGTACGCCCACAACTCTTTGGTTAGTACTGCCACTGGACGATCACCCTTTGAATGCTTCCTTGGGTACCAACCCCCGCTGTTTCCTGTTCAAGAAGAGGAGATTGCAGTGACTTTGGTTCAGGCTCATATCAATCGGTGCCGCAACGTTTGGGAGGACACACATATGGCCCTGCTCCGATCAGCCGATCGTAACCTGAGGATTGCCGATCGCCATTGGACTCCGGCACCTGAGTATCGACCTGGGCAGAAGTTGTGGCTATCATCCAAAGACATTCCTCTCAAAAACGAGCCTAAGAAACTCGCCTTCGCTTCCTGGGACCTTTCAAGGTCAAAAGTATCATCAACCCCACAGCAGTCTGACTTAAACTACCTAAGTCTAAGCACATCCACCCTACTTTTCACGTTTCCCAAGTAAAACTCGTTTCCATCAACCCCTTGTGTCCTCCGACCGAAACCCTTCCACCCGCCCGAATCATCGATGGCCATCCGGCATACACCGTCCGGCAGCTATTGGATGTGCGCCTTCGGGGCAGGGGTCTCCAATTCTTGGTCAACTGGGAAGGGTACGGCCCCAGAGGATCATTCCTGGGTTCCCCGCTCCTTCATCCTGGACCCTTCCCTCATCCAGCACTTCCATCGGGACCATCCGGACAAGCCTGGAGGATCGCCTGGAGGCTCCCATTGAGGGGAGGGTACTGTCATGGTCCCAATTGGCAATTCCCCATCTTGCCATTATCTCATTGATTGTGCCTTAATTCCTGTCGGCTGATTCCCTGTGGTTGCTAGTCCCAATAGTTACGCACACCTGGTTCCCATTAGCGAAGATAGGATAAAACTTGGGCATCACAGCCATGTTGTGCCAGTTCGTTGGTCGACTCTAGTGTAAGTAAACCTCATTTCCTGATTCCTTAGGACTGTCAGTTCTAAGCTCTGCATCATTTCCTGGATACTCTACATAAACCTCATCTCTATGTAAAGACTCTCCTGGATACCGGTTCCCCGTTCGTGATGATGCTAACGCCTCATGACTCTGCCTCCGTGCCTGTATCCTGCACTTGGGTTTGTCCTCAGCCTTGTCCTTGCAACATTTGGTGGATCACACCCATTATATTAATGGCATGTGCAAGAGGATTCTGCAGTTGTAGTTTCAGTTGTGATTCTGTGGTGAATTGAAATGATAAGAAATTGTGAATGCAAAACATTGTGGAGCTTTTATTTATTTCATGGATAGAGTGGGATGATATTTATCCCAAGCTGGGAGATGGGGATTGTTGCAGCCCTGGCCAAGATTTATAAATTTTTGCTGGATGCAAGTGAGGTAGCAGATGACAGGAAGGTAGCAACTGTAGCTTTCCCATTCCAAGAAGGTCAGCAGGGAGAAGCCAGACAATTGTAGTCCTGTAAGCCAATATTAACAATAGTAAAGTTATTAGGGGAAGACATTGACAGTCCGAAAAAAGAAAGCCTAAAGAGTAATGATGAAAAATGTGGGCCAAGTTAGAGGCGTGTACTTACACCATCTGTAGCTGGAAAACCAGAAGAAGGTGTGGGATGTAAAGAGAAGGATTAGGTTGTTATTTTTCAGTGGTCTTTGCATCTTTTCTGGCTACAGATTCTATAGCTGTATGCCATAAATGATTTGCATTCTCCGCCCTGAATCCTTCAGCCCATGATTACAGACATGTCCTTCTGGCCTGCTGTTTCCGAAAAAGACTGGTGTGCTAGTGGAACAAAATCAGGTTTATTATCACTGATATATGTTATAAAATTTGTTGTTCTGTAGCAGCAGTACCGTGCAAAAAAATTCTCTGTAAGTTACTATAAGTGAGTAGTGCAGGAGTTTTACAAGGAGGTGGTGTTCATAACTTAATGCACTGTTCAGAAATTTAATGGTGGAGGTGAGTCTGGGTCTTCAGGCTCCAATACCTCCTCTCCGATAGCAATAACACAAAAACAGCATGTTCTGGATAGTGAGGATCTTTAACAATGGATGCCACCTTCTTGAAACACCTCCTCTTGAAGTTGACTTCCATGGTGAGTCAGATTGTGCCCATGATGGAACTGGCTGAGTCTACAACCCTTTGCAGCCTCTTGTGATCTGGTGCATTGGAGCATCCATACCAGGATGTGATGCAACTAATCAGAATGCTCTCCGCTATACAGCTGTAGAAATTTGCAAGAGTCTTTGGTGCATATTAAATTTCCCCATATTTCCATAATGTAGAGCTGCTGGTGTGCCTTCTTAAGTGTTAGGCCCAGGATAGATTCTGAGATGTTGATGTCCAAGATCTTGAAGCTGCTATTGCTTTCCACTACTGACCCCCCTCAGTGAGGACTGGTGTGTGTTCTCCTGACTTCCTCTTTCCTAAAGTCCTTGGTCTTACTGATGCTGAGTGCAAGGTTCTCAACCAGCAAATCAGTTTTATTTGTGTTGCCTTCTCTAAAATTCTGCCTACAGCAGGGGTATCATCAGTAAATTTATAAATGACAATATTTATATATTTATATATAAATTTATATATTTATAAATGACAATAGAGCATTTATAATAATAGCCCACAATAGAGCAGTGGGCTAAGCATGCATCCTTGTAGTGGGCCTGTGTTGACTGTCAACGAGAAGATGTTATTACCAATCTGATCTCCTAATGAGAAAGTTAAAGGTCCAGTTTCAGAGAGAGATACAGGAGCCTAGGTTTCAAAACTTGGTAGTTAATGCTCAGAGGATGATGGTACTGAATCCTGATCTGTAATTGATAAACAGCAGCCTGACATGTGTCTTGCTGTTGTCTAGGTACTCCAGAGCATTGTAGAGAGCCAGAGCGATCGCATTCACTGCAGCCCTGTTGTAGAGGTAGGTGAAATGTAGCAGATCCAGGTTCTTGCTCGGGCAGGAGTTAATTCTATACATGATCAACATCTCGAAGGACTTCATTACAATAGATGGGAGCGCTGCTGGTCGATAGTCATCAAGGCAGCTCACTCTGCTTTCCTTGAGCACCAGTATGATTTATGCCCTTTGAAGCAGGTGGGAACCTCTGACTGCAGCATTGAAAGGTTGAAAATGTCCTTAAATGCTTCAGCCATTTGGTGGCACAGGATGCTCTGACATCATCCTACAAGACAGATAACAGGGTTGCTACATGCTGTGGGTATTCACACAGCTGTAGTATTATTCTCCCATTAAAAAGCATGCATAAAAGCCCAAAGTTTTACTTGATTTTGGTGAAAGGTATCTACTTATATTCTTCGTATATTGAATGAAACAAAGTAGAAGGAAATGAAATTGCTTACTTTTGAAAATGTAATTTTCTCATATTTCTTGATCATGTAGCTGTAAATTCATATTGTACCATACAGGCATGACAAGAATTATACGTCAATCATTTACATAGCATGTAGTAATAAATTCTGCTGTCCTTTGCCATGTAAGCAACTATAAGTGATGACTTCCATACATACACTGTGAAACACAGAATTCCAAGTTTTGCTAACTGATTTGTTGGGATAAACACATGTGCTTTCTCTTTTGCTAGGCTCCATATTAAGTCTAGTGCTTCAACCCGATCTTTTTGACATTCCCCAGCATTATGTTGCAGAATCTCAATCAGATCTGGAGAGAGCTAGTACGAATTGGAAACTTTCACTGATCTCAATAGGGCATGAAGGTCACTGGATTATGAAGCAAGAGGGAAGATTTCTTATAAATTGTTTTTCTTTGGTCTTTTTGTATACTAATGTTACAAATTAACTAATTTTAACAAATGCAGAAAATTCTAGTTAATTGGGTCACATTGGGACCAGTACACTTTGGCCCAGTTAAGCAGTATGTAACAGATTATGTATTTAAATAAAATATAGAACGAATTGGAACACTATCAATACTACTACAGTACCAAAAAATCATATATTAGTTCGTAATCACAAGGAAATCTGCAGATGTTGGAAATTCAAGCAACACACACAAAATGCTGGTGGAACACAGCAGCCCAGGCAGCATCTATAGGAAGACATACAAAAAAGCTGGATGAACTCAGCAGGTCGGGCAGCATCCGTTGAAAAGAGCAGTCAACGTTTTGGGCTGAGACCGGTCCTGATGAAGGGTCTTGGCCCGAAATGTTGACTGCTCCTTTCAACGGATGCTGCCCGACCTGCTGAGTTCATCCAGCTTTTTTGTACGTCTTGATTTGACCACAGCATCTGCACAGTACTTTGTGGTTAGCATCTATAGGAAGAAGCATTGTTGATGTTTTGGAAGGGTCTCGGCCCAAAATGTCGACAGTGCTTCTTCTATAGATGCTGCCTGGCCTGCTGTGTTCCACCAGCATTTTGTGTGTGTTATTAGTTCCTAATAGTTGGTTTGGTGGTTGTCAGTTGTATCCAGCAATGACAGGAAACCTTTGCAGGAGAGTTTTTAAAGGGGAAGTGCCATTGTACCAGAGCAGTTCCATGCTCTCCATCTTGGAAGTTGGGTCCAGTGATATGCAAGTCCTAACAACTGGGGTCTTCCTTAGTTGCAGTGGTTCACCATGACTACTTCTTTGCCTCATCATGCCCTTTGCTCTCCCCACAGTTCTGCAGAACGGCCTTCCTGGCCATTGGATCTCACTGTAGATCTCATCCGCCCAGACTGCCACAGCTGACTTTGCATGCTAGGACAGACACATCTCTATCTCACTGGGGTCTGAGGCCTGCCTGCTACCTCACCTAGTTTAGCCTGCCTGCTGAACTGGTGTATCGGGGTGTATCTGCTGTTGCATGCTACTTGGAACCACAGCTGAGAGCTGAGTATATACTGCTGAGCTCCTTTGATTGTAAATGAACAAAATTAGTGCAGACACCTGGTGTAGATAAAGGAATGCCTTCATACAAGTTTTGATGATTGCATCCTCCAAATCTTCATTTTCATTGTAACATTCAAGATGACTGTTGATATCTTCAAATTCTTCATAGGTCCTAACTTGTTGAAGTAGTGAAATTGTTTTATTTTCACTACCAACCATTTCTGGCATCTCCAAGCTTGAACACTTGAAACTGCAATGGACAAAACAGTACTGAATTGTCTTTCTGCTTATCTCTCGCCAACTATCAGTGATAAAAATCACTGCCTTTTAAACTGAAGAACACTCAACTGACTCTGTTTTAAAAATTGTTCACTTGAAGTATGGTGTAGTGTCTAACAGCCACACAAGTGCATGCATTGAGAAACAGTTCAGCAACAATCTCTTGCCCCAATTAAGTGGCATAATGTCCCAAAAAAAGGGGGACCCCGGCTATTTTTTCCATTTAGTTTTTGGTTATTTTAGGAGCTGCCTCAATTAACTGAAATTCACTTTATTTTAATTGTTTATTTCACCTTTAATACTGAAATGCTTTTGACTTTCACAAACACTTAAAAACTAAGAATCATTGACAACTCTCATAGTTGGCAAAGCCTATTTCTTCTTTGCCTTCTGTCAGGGTTTTTTCCAGGATGAAGCCTCACCACTTGGCTTTTGCCGCTGACTGGATCATGGCACTGAAGCAAGCTATGTATGCCCTCTGCATCAGGCCCAAGTAACCAAGAGCATGAATGGATTGCCAGTGGTGGAGCTGATAAGCTAATCTCAAAAAATTCCAGCTACTTGCACGCAATGTGTTGGTGCCATATGAGTGTAATGAGCCATAACCTACTGCTGCTTATTATTTTGCAGCCACTTAAATTATTACTTTGGCCATTATTAAAACCTCCCAATTGCAGCAATATTTGAATAATTATTGTCACATGTTAAATATAGGAACAGATCCATGGAAGTTGCTGGATATGTTGTCATAAATTACAGAAGTATTATTGGTATTTAGCTGCTGATAAATTGACCCACCAAAAACTGGAAACATCTGTTCACAGCAGCTTCTTTACCATGTTTGTCATGTGAACACTTTAAGATTGCAAAGGAGAAAATATTTCTGTATGTGATTAACATTATGGGTTGAATCTTTCATTAAATTGACAGAAAAAGGGCAGGTTATCTCTTTCCATGTAAAAAGACTTAGTTCTTATGCCGAAGATACTCCTTTTGGTATGGCATAGGTCAAACAATAACAGGATATGACCCTACTGTGCAAAATTTTAAAACTACCTGAATATTGCTGCATTCTTGCATGTAAAACTGTTGCCTTTCTGATACATTAAGACAAAGCCTAGTTTGCTGAACCCTTAAAAAAAATTGAGCAGATATTTGTCTTATTTCTGCATCATGGAACCTAACAATCTTAAGATTGGCAAGAGTATATAATAGTGACCAGATTTGTCAAAAGTGATTGAATACCAGCCTAGATAATGTTTGTTTTCACTGATGATATTCCATATGTGAAATTTGCTTCCTTTTTTAATGTACAGAGCATTCCAGCTTCTGTCTCATTTTGAGAAAATTACAGGAATAAACAACCAGAGTCAGCTGTATGGTCAATGGGTAAACAATTCAAGAAAGTATTCTTTCCCTTTGCATATTTAGAACAAATGCATTTCCATAAGATATTAAGATATAAGAGCAGAATTAGCCATTTGGCCCATTAAGTCTGTTCTGCTAGTTCATCATGGCTGATCCATTTCCCTCTCAACCTCAATCTCCTGTCTTCTCCTCATATCCTTCCACACATTCATCACTCTCTGGCTAAAGAGATTCCTTCTCATCTCCATTCTAAATGGGCATCCTTATATTCTGAGGCTGTGTCCACTGGTCTTAGACTCCCCAACAATGGGAAACAACCTCTCCACATCCACTCGATCAAGGCCTTTCAACATTCGATAGGTTCCATTGAGATCCCCCCTCATTCTTCTGAATTCCAGCGAGTACAGGCCCAGAGCTATCAAAAGCTCCTCATATGATAAGGCTTTCAGTCCTGGAATCATTTTTGTGAACCTCCTTTGAACCCTCTCCAATGTCGGCACATCCTTTCTTAGATAAGGGGCCCAAACCTGCTCACAATACTCCCGAATGTGATCTCACCAGTGCTTTATAAATCCTCAACATTCCATCCTTACCTTTATATTCTAATCCTCTTGAAATAAATGCTAACATTCCATTTGCCTTGCCCTCCTTACCACAGACTCAACCTGCAAATTAACCTTTAGGGAATCCTGCACAAGGACTCCCAAATCCCTTTTCACCTCAGATTTTTGTATTTTCTCTCCATTTAGAAAATAGTCTACACTTTTATTTCTTCTACCAAAGTGCATGACCATATACTTCCCAACATCGTATTCCATCTACTACTTCTTAGCCCATTTTCCTAATCTAAGTCATTCTGTAGCCTCTTTACTTCCTCAATACTACCTGCCCCAACACTTCTCTCCATATCATCCATAAACTTGGCCCATCAATTCTGTCATCCAGATCATTTACATATAAATTATTATTTTTTAAATGGTCCCAACACAGATCCCTGTTGGACACCACTGTCGGGCACTGGCAACAAACTAGAAAAGGGTCTCTTTATTCCCACTCTTTGCATCCTGCCACTTAGCTAGTGCTCTATCCGTGCTGGTTTCTTTAGCCTGTTTTATTATGTGCCTTCAAATATCCTAAAACTACATCCTTAACATTTGACTCCAACATCTTCACAACCACTGAGATCAGACTAACTGGCACATAATGTCCTTTCTTCTGCTTCTCTCACTTCTTGAAGAGTGGAGTCACATTTGCAATTTTCTAGTACTCTGGAGCCATTTCAGAGCCTATTGATTCTTGAAAGAGTATTATTAATGCCTCCACAATCTCTTCAGCAACTTCTTTGAGAACCTGAGGATGTAGACCATCTGGTCCAGGTGATTTACTTACTTTCAGAACTTTTGTTGGTTTTGACTTCTCTTGTCAATCATGGTTGCATCACCTGTTTTAGAATACTACTTCCCTGGATGTATCTATCTTGTGCCTTCCAAATTGCTCCCAGAAACTCCACCCATTGCCATTCTGCCATCATTCCTGCTAGTGTTCCCTTCCAATCAATTTCAGCCAGCTGCTCTTTCATGCTCTTTACTGATAAATCTGACTTCTCAAGTTGCAGGGCGAATTCTATCATACATAGAAACATAGAAATCTACAGCACATTACAGGCCCTTCATTTTTTTTTCAATTTTCCCAATTTCATTTTTTCACAATGTTTTTGCTGACCATGTAACCTACTCTAGAAACTGCCCTGAATTTCTCTACCACATACCCCTCTATTTTTCTAAGCACCATGTACCTACCTAAGAGTCTCTTAAAAGATCCTATTGTATCCACCTCCACCACTGTTGCTGACAGTGCATTCCATTCACCCACCACCATATTATGATCATTGGTTCCTAAGGATTCTTTTACTTTAAGCTCTAAATAATTCACTTTCATTGTACAACACCCAATCCAGAGTAGCTAATCCCCTCATGGCCTCAACCAGAGCAGCTCTAAAAAGCAATCTTATAGGCATTCTGAAAACTCCCCCTTTAGGGATCCATCACCAACCTGCTTTTCTCAGTCCACCTGTGTAACGACTATTGTAAGATTGCCCTTTTGACATGCTTTTTCTATCTCCAGTTGTAATTTGTAGACCACATCTTTGCTACTGTTTGGAGGTCTGTATATAACTCCCATCAGTGTCTTTTTACCCTTGCACTTCCTTGGCTTTACCCACAATGATTCTACACCTTCTGATCCTATGTCATCTCTTTCTAACGATTTGATTTCATTTTTTCCCAACAGAGCCACCACACCCCCTCTGCCTACCTGCCTGTCCTTCTGTTACAATGTGTATCTTTCAACATTAAGCTCACAACTATAATCTTTTCTCAGCCATGTTTTCAGTGATGCCCACAATGTCATACATGCCAATCTCTAACTCTGCTACAAGATCCTTATTCTATATACTGCATGCATTCAAGTATAACAATAAGTCCTGTATTCATCACTCTTTTTGATCAAAAATAAGTATACCGTTTTGGATTCTGTTGGTGGGGATGACCTACCAGGAACAAGCTGCAGTGGTCCTGTCTCTGGCACTGAGGTTGGACCCTTGACTAGGAAGGGGAGGAGGGAAGAGAAGAGAGCGGTAGTGATAGGGGATTCTATAGTCAGGGGGGCGGATAGGAGATTTTGTGGGGAAGATCGGGAGTCTCGGATGGTATGTTGCTTCCCTGGTGCCGGGGTCCGGGACATCTCAGATCAAGTGCAGGTTATTCTCGAGAGGGAGGGCAAGAATCCAGATGTTGTGGTCCATGTAGGGACCAATGACGTGGGTAGGATGAGTGAGGGGGTCCTGCGTAGGGAGTTCAGGGAGTTGAGTGCGAAGCTGAAGAGCAGGACCTCCAGGGTAACAATCTCAGGATTGCTACCTGTGCCACGTGCGAGTGAGGCAAGGAACAGAAGAATTATAAAGATTAATACGTGGCTGAGAGGATGGTGCATAAGGGAGGGCTTCAGGTTTGTAGATAATTGGGCTTTGTTCCAGGGAAGGTGGGATCTGTTCCGAAGGGATGGTTTACACTTGAACTGGAGCGGTACTAACATTCTTGCAGGGAAGTTTGCTAGTGCTTCTTGGGGGGGTTTAAATTAAATTTGCAGGGGGCGGGGATCCAGAATGTGAGAGAGGATAGCGAGAGGAAGAATAAAGGACAGGTGGGGACTACACGGTTCCGGAATATTAAGTGTGTAGTAGAGGAAGGTGGGGCAGGACAAGTGATAAGGAGGACTCATGTACAGAGGGATGGTCTGACGGAACATGGAGTTAAATGTGTTGAAAGAATAAGTAAATTTAGGAAGAACAACAAAATTCTAGGGGCGTATAGCCGATGGGAGTTCGGGGAGCTGGGTTAAGCACAATAGGCAGCGATTCAAACAGAGAGAGGAGAAATGGGTTAAAAATTCTATATCTGAATGCATGAAGTGTCAGGAATAAGGCGGATGAGCTTGAAGCCCAGGTGCAAATGGGTAACTATGATGTTGTTGGGATAACAGAGACATGGCTGCAGGGAGATCAGACCTGGGAAATGAAGGTACAAGGGTATACGTGCTATCGTAGGGACAGAAATGTGGGCAGAGGGGTGGGGTGGCCCTGTTGGTGAGGAATGAGATTCAGTCCTTTGCAAGGGGGGACATAGGGTCAGGAGAAGTAGAGTCTGTGTGGATAGAACTGAGGAACAGTAAGGACAAAAGGACCCAAATGGGTGTTGTCTACAGGCCACCAAACAGTAGCATGGATATTGGGTGCAAGTTGAATAGGGAGTTAACATTGACATGTGGCAAAGGTAATGTCGCAGTAGTTATGGGGGATTTCAACATGCAGGTGAACTGGGAGAATCAGGTTGGTGCTGGACCACAGGATAGGGAGTTTGTAGAGTGCCTACGGGATGCATTCTTGGAACAACTTGTACGAGAGCCGACCAGGGACAAGACTATTCTGGATTTAGTGTTATGTAATGAACAGGATTTGATAAGCGATCTCGCAGTAAAGGAGCCATTAGGAGGTAGTGATCACAATATGATAAGCTTTTATCTGCAATTGGAGAAGGATAAGGGCAGCTCGGAGGTGTCAGTGTTGCAGATGAACGGGAAACTATGGAGCCATGAGGGAGGAGCTGGCCAAAGTTGACTGGATGGATAGCCTAGCAGAAAAGACAGTGGAACAACAATGGCAGGTATTCTTGGGAATAATGCACAAGGTGCAAAATCAGTTCATCCCCCAGAGAAGGAAGGATTCAAAGGGGGGAAAGGGGCCTCAGTGGTTGACAAAGGAAGTCAGAGACTGCATAGCATTAAAAAAAAGGAAATATGACAGAGCTAAGGTGAGTGGGAGGACAGATGATTGGGAATTTTTAAAGGAACAACAGAACTTAACTAAAAAGACAATACGGGGAGAAAAAATGAGGTACGAATGCAAGCTAGCCAGGAATATAAAGGAAGATAGCAAAAGCTTTTTTAGGTATGTGAAGAGAAAGAAGATAGTTAAGAACAATGTTGGGCCCTTGAAGAATGAATTGGGTGAAATTGTTATGGGAAACAGAGAAATGGCAGAAGAATTTAATGAGTACTTTAGATCTGTTTTCACTAAGGAAGACACAAGCAATCTCCCAGATGTATGGATGGGCCAAGGACATAGGGTAACAGAGGAAATGAATCAGATTGACATTCGGAAGGAAACGGTGATGAGGAGACTGATGGGACTGAAGGCTGACAAATCCCCAGGTCCAGATGGTCTGCACCCTAGGGTACTAAAGGAGGTGGCCCTGGAAATTGCGGATGCATTGGTAATCACTTTCCAATGTTCCTTAGATTCAGGATCAGTTCCTGAGGATTGGAGAATGGCTAATGTTATCCCACTTTTTAAGAAAGGAGGGAAGGAGAAAACAGAGAACTATTGACCTGTCAGCCTGACGTCGGTGGTGGGAAAGATGCTAGAGTCCATTATTAAGGATGAAATAGTGGCATATCTAGATAGCAGTGATAGGATTGGGCCGAGCCAGCATGGATTTACCAAGGGTAAATCATGCTTGACTAATCTGTTGGAGTTTTTCGAAGATGTAACCAGGAAGTTAGACGGGGGAGATCCAGTGGATGTAGTGTACCTCGATTTTCAGAAGGCATTTGATAAGGTCCCACATAGAAGATTGGTGGGTAAAATCAAAGCTCAGGGCATCGGAGGGAAGGCATTGACATGGATAGAAAACTGGTTGGCAGATAGAAAGCAAAGGGTAGCGGTGAATGGGTGTTTCTCGGAATGGCAGGTGGTAACTAGTGGGGTGCCACAGGGCTCGGTATTGGGACCACAGCTGTTTACCATTTACGTTAACGATTTGGATGAAGGCATAGAAAATAACATCAGCAAATTTGCTGATGATACTAAGCTGGGTGGCAGTGTGACATGTGATGAGGATGTTAGGAGAATTCAGGGTGACTTGGATAGGCTGGGTGAGTGGGCAGATACTTGGCAGATGGCGTTTAATGTGAATAAGTGTGAGGTTATCCACTTTGGGAGTAAGAACAGGAAGGCAGATTATTATCTGAACAGTATAGAGTTGGGTAAGGGAGTAATACAAAGAGATCTCGGAGTCCTTGTTCATCAGTCACTGAAGGTGAATGAGCAAGTGCAGCAGGCAGTGAAGAAGGCTAATGGAATGTTGGCCTTTATTACAAAGGGAATTGAGTACAAGAGCAAGGAAATCCTCTTGCATTTGTACAGAGCCCTGGTGAGACCACACCTGGAGTATTGTGTACAGTTTTGGTCTCCAGGGTTAAGGAAGGACACCCTGGCTGTAGAGGAAGTGCAGCGTAGATTCACGAGGTTAATCCTGGGATGTCTGGACTGTCTTACGCAGAGAGGTTAGAGAGACTGGGCTTGTACACGTTGGAATTAAGGAGATTGAGAGGGGATCTGATTGAAACATATAAGATTATTAAGGGATTGGACAAGATAGAGACAGGAAATATGTTCCAGATGCTGGGAGAGTCCAGTACCAGAGGGCATGGTTTGAGAATAAGGGGTAGGTCATTTAGGACAGAGTTAAGGAAAAACTTCTTCTCCCAGAGAGTTGTGGGGGTCTGGAATGCACTGCCTCGGAAGGTAGTGGAGGCCAATTCTCTGGATGCTTTCAAGAAGGAGCTAGATAGGTATCTTATGGATAGGGGAATCAAGGGATATGGGGACAAGGCAGGAACCGGGTATTGATAGGAATTGATCAGCCATGATCTCAAAATGGTGGTGCAGGCTCGAAGGGCCGAATGGTCTACTTCTGCACCTATTGTCTATTGTCTATTGTTCCCCTTTTGCATTGCAACTCACCATGTTGACAGTAATTTTGCCTTACCATCAGCCTCTCCTTGCAAGCAGTCTCACTGCACACCACATCTGTTTGCAAACCATCTACCCCATCCTTAGCCCTATCACTCCAGTTCCCATTCCCTTGCCATACTAGTTTAAGCCCTCCCAAACAGCTCTAGCAAGCCCCTCAGGTTCAGGTGTAACCTGTCCCATTTGTACAAATCATGCCTTCCCCAGAAGAGATTCCAATGATGCACTCGTTCACCTACCAAATTATCCTATTCTTATCCTCACTGGCACATGGCACAAGCAGCAATCCAGAGATTACTACTCTGGAGGTCCTGCTTTTCAGCTTTCTACCTAGCTCCCTAAAATCTTTCTTCAGGACCCCCTCACCTTTTTCCTACTGATCTCATTGGTGCTAATATATACCAAGATTTCTGGCTGCTCACCCTCCTCCTTTAGAACGCCATGGACCTGATCTGAGACATATCTGACCCTGGTACTTGGGAGACAATATACCATCTGTGTGTCTCTATCTCATCCACAGAATCTCATCTCTATTCCTCTAACTATGACATCTCCTATCACTGCTGCAGTCCTCTTCACCTCTCTTCTCTTCTGGCCACAGCACCAGACTTGGTGTCATAGACCCAGTCACTGCCGCTCTCTGTAGTAGGTTGTCCCCCTCTACAGTATCCAAAGCGGTCTACTTAATATTGAGGGGAATGGCCACAGGGGTACTCTGCATTGGCTGTCCATTTCCCTTCCTTCTCCTGACAGTCCACTCAGTTACCTGCCTAGGGGTGACTACCTCCCTATAGCTCCTATCTAACACTTCCTCGTCTCCTCTGTGAGCCAAAGTTCATTGAACTGCAGCTCCAGTTCCTTAACGCGTTCTCTGAGGAGCTTTAGCTCAGTGCACCTGGTGCAGATGTGGTTATCTGATGTCTCACACACAGAATAAATCACTGTCTTTGAAGCCATTCTCACTGCATTTACTTCAGGTTTGTCTTAAACATAGTACCATTCTTTTGATTTGGATGCATTTTTTTATGTTGAAGCGCTACATTATGAAATAACAATATTTCTTTTAAATCATAACAATATTAATTTTCCAGCAAAAATAAATCATAAAAATATTTTCTGGTTCATTATGAAAATATTAATTTGAGAGATGCCCATAAGAATATTTTTCTTTGCACCATTCTGCCACTAAGGTGTAAAAACAAAATAAAACTCACTGGCCTTCTCTCAATTCCATCACTGCATCTGCTGTTGACTCAAGTGTGAAGCAATCACAGCTGCTACCTGACTCACACCATTAAATCATTTTTACTGTTTCTTTTCCAACTATTTTTACAAATAACCACAAAACACAACAGAAATATTGAAGTGAATATTGACCCATAGTTTCTGTGGTGATTTTCAGACTTCAAGTTGGTAAACGGCTTTGAATTTTATTGGGAGTTTGATAGTTGATGGTGAGTTGGGGAGATTGCAAGAAATGTATATCCCAATGATATCATGTATGTTGTAATGTTAATCAAGTTAAGATTAGCTAGTTTTGATTACCTAAACTGATCAATGAGGAACTTTTATATTTACTGTTCCTCATTGATCTGGCCTTTATTTAGTTCTTCACTTCCCTGAGTAGAGAAGTAGATGTGCACTGAGGTGTAAAGTCCATTGTAAATGGACAGTACAAAGAGGAACATTGAGAAGGGGGCTTGACAGCAGAGATGCTCAACTGATGATTTCCTTAGCTAGGGTGCCGAGAACCAGAGGTCAATGCCTGAAAATATGGGAGTTGGATTAGAATTAATGTGGAGGTTAGTGAACCATTGGAATTCTCCACCCAAGTTGCTGATTGTATTCAAGATGGAAATGGATTTTTTGTTTAATTATTAAGAGAATTGGGATGCAGGAAAGTTGCACCGAGGCAGATGATTAGCCACAATTATCCTATATGTCAGAGCAGGCTAAGGGAGTCAAATGTCCCATTCTTTGTAACGTGTAATGTTTTAAATGTACAATTTTAATTTTTCACGTACTTTTGCCTAACCTGCTCTGAAATGTGTGCTCTTGTATTGGCTACTGGCAGATGGCTGTAGGTGGCAATAAAAGGTGACTGTAAAACAGTTGGAGTCAAATCTGCAAGTATCTCGGCAAGGGTGCAGCAATGTGGTCTTGTTGGCAAGGCCTTTGTGGAGTGTGGAGTAGTACATGACCATACACTTCCCTACACTATATTCCTTCTACCACTTTGCCCATTCTCCCAGTCTGTCTAAGTTCTTCTTCAAACTCCCTGCTTCTTCAACGCTACCTGCCCCTCCTCCTATCAAGCTCAAGTTTAGTTTGTGGTTATTCAGCTGTACTCATGTATACTGCCAGATGAAACAACTTTACTCCGGACCAAGGTGCACAACACAGTACGTATAACTCACACACACTATACAAAAAGTAATATTATTACAAATAAATTAACAAATAACAAGGTGCATAAATGATACAAGAGTAATGTCCTGGTTAAAATTTTACAGTGGTTGTGTATGTGGCTTGGTTACACAACAATGCTGTTAATAAAAACACTGGAGACGGGAGCAAAATTTCACGGTTCTTTATTGGCAGAATCCAAACTTGACACACATGTACAGATCAATACGTGCTTAATAGTGCTTACAACAATGTGTTACTTGTTACGTACCCCGTAACTGGGTGTCTTACCAGTAAAGATAGAAGTGTCCGTTGGAGTCTGGTGATACTATTTTCAACAATATTTATTAGCAAAAATATACAAAATAATATCAATGCGAATATACAGAGAATATACGTTAGCAATACTAAACCTAAAAGTGAGGGTATAATAATAGTCACTAATGAAACAAGCTCTATCGTTGTCTAGGGGATAATGAATTGGCTGATGGAAATATAAAGTTCAGTTCAGTTCATGCAGGCTGCGGTAGTTGTTTGTTGATGTGTTGCAATTGTTGGAGAGAGAGAGAAAGAGAGAAAACGTGTGAACAGTAACAGCTATATCTTGCCAACCTTCCTTTACGATGTTGATCCGTTGATGTGTTGTTGTTGTGGCCATTCACGTATGACCCCTCCGTTCTTCCGTGGTGGACTCGTCACCCAAGCAAGGGTGGACACACACACAAGCCCCCCACCGGTCTCGCTACAAAACACTGTGAGTTAAAATTTACCGACCCTTCGTTCGGTCTCCGGTCTCCCACCCTGTCTCGTGGGGGTTCTAATGCTCACTAGCGTTTCTCCTGGTGCGTCTGAGGGGTGTTACCCCAGACCTCACTTTTATCCCCACTCACGGGGTCTCAGGTGTCAATCAGGTTGGGATGATGTAACCCATCAAACCAGCCCACTCTGGTTGCCCCCTGAGGGGTTTCAATGAATAGAACAATACCAAGTAAACAATCCTTCTCCACAAGACAATAGCAGTAAATCAATCAGTAGGAGACGTTCCATCTTAGCTGTGTCTCTCTCTCATTCTCTTTCATGAGCTGTTATCAATAACAACTGCCCTGGCAGCTTTCCTGTGTCTCTCTTACTTCCTTGATAACAGCATTGAAATAGTAGCGATTCGCGATTCTCCAAAAAGGGGGAGGGGGCATGGACGATTTTGCACCCTTCTGCCCATCAGAGTTGTTCATCCTTCGTAACATACTAAAACATAAAGTAGTCCCTTATTATAATGTAGGCTATACAGTACACTCCTCCCCTTTTAATAATATATCAACTTTTTTTTAACTGGGGCATTATGCTAAATAAATATGTTTACCTTTAACATACAAATGCCTACCATTTGTTTACTTAGCAACTTAATATCAAATTATAAGAAAGTAACATAATAATATCAAATTATAACAAGCCTTTTACAACTCAAGTCTCTGGGGGTGGGGGGCCTTCTCTTGATTGTTCGGCACTGAAGCAAATAGGTCTTCACTCTATTTTCTGGAATAAATTAAACAATCCACAAATTGGCAGGTTCTAGTCATAAAGAGTAGTCACCTCCATCTCGCAAAGATGACGAAAGCAAAGTGAAATCCATGAAAAGGTGAATGTTATTCTTAAAATATGTACAATCATCAAAACTGAGATGGCATTGGAAAGTGCCTTCAAATAGTGTGTTCTTCAGTCTGTCAATAAACTTGTTTGTTTTAATACAGATTTCCATATAAAAGACATGAAAAGTTGACCTCTGAGCATAGGGAGTTAAGATGTGTGCCTCCAACTTGCTAGGAGTTCTAGGCAGTAGATATATAGCTGTCCTAGATATATACACATCTTTGTGCTATCACTTGTCTTCCTTACCCATATCTCATTTGTTCCAACTGAGCTAATTACACAGCCTATCTTCGTATTCTCCTTAGATTCCAAAAGAATAGCCTGGGCATTTATCATACCATATCTTATCATAATATAACTTTCCATCTTCTATTCGAACTTCATGTCTTTGTGCTGGTGATTCAGCAGGAGTGCTGGGAAGATGGAGATGTTGGTCTTTTCGGAGATTTAAGTTTTTTGAGAGTTTGCAGATCTTCCATTATCTCCATTTGTTAACAAGTAATTTAACTGCACAGGTGCAGGTTTTCGTCTTCTGTCTATAAATGGAACAGGGTCATTAAGTCTCCTCCTTAGTTTCCTAGTCATTTTTGGCTTGACCTCCACAGAATCTCCTGTGAGTTCCATTGTCAGCCTCTCGTTCTCAATTATCTTTTTTCTTTTCTTCTAACTCAATCTTTTTACAGTTGTCCCCGTTTTTCAAACATTCACTTTACGACAGCTCGCTGTTACGAAAGACCTACAATAGTTACCTGTTTCCGCTAACAGAAGCTGTTTTCACTGTAATGAGAAAAAACAGCGTGCGCACCAAGCAGCTAACCTCCTTCCCCAGAACTGCATTCTAGCCGGCATTGCTTAAACACGTGGCTGTGAGCATCTGTGCTCTATATCGATTTATTTTGTGCATCCGTTAGCAAGATGAGTTCTAAGGTATCGGAAAAGCCTAAAAGAGCGCGTAAGGGTGTTACACTTAGCGTAAAACTAGACAGAATTACTGTAGATGTCGGATTATAAGCCGCTACTTTTTTCCCACATTTTGAACAGCTTTGAACACTGCGGCCTTTACTACGGTGCGGCTAATGCATGGTTTTTTTTCATGCCACCAAAAACGTTTTGCCTCGTAACAGTAGACCAATAAAATTGATGAGTAGTTCACAGAGGTCCAATGAAATTGTACGATAAATCAAGCGCACTTCCACAATTAAATTATTGTAAATCAGTCATTTGTACTCACCCTCATCAACATGGAAAACACTCGAAGAGAAGCATTGTGCTGCCTTTATGGCAGTTATTTAGTTTATAATATTTTCGCTTAGTAATTCATTTGTTAGTATTTTCTAGTTAAAGTTAGAAGTACTACATCCCGGGATACTATGACGTCACATCCGGTTTCGCCGCGTCTTGTGGGAAATACCGGTTTGCGATAAACGGGAAGGTGGGGGCATTAGACCCGCGTGAGAACGCTGCTTTTAAGTTAAAGGCGATCAATAACTTTTCCTGGTAGGCTGCAGTATATATTTTTTTACCAGTCGTTAGGAGATATTGGAATGTATACGCAACGTAATTTGTGTGTTACCGATACGTATGTATATTTAAAAGTAGCCGTGTTACAGGCACGGTTCGAAAAAAAGCATTTGCAATATGTATTTGTTTATGTTACCATATGGATTTAATTAAAAGTTAAAAAATCCTCACGTGTAATATCTTTCTGTGTAAATATCTCATATTACAACGTGGGACACCTGCGGCCGAAAATCCGGTGCGGCCTAAAATCCGGTGCGGCTTGTACAAGTACAAAATTGATTTTCTTTCTAAAATTAGAGCCAGCGGCTTTTAATCAGGTGCGCTCTGTAGTGCGAAGTCTACGGTAAGCGTTTTGATCGTGGTGAACAAAGTAAGGACATAATGAGTTTGGCTAAGGGTTTTTGGAAGTTGACGAAGATGATGTTGAAGAGATTTTGGCATCCCATGACCAAGAACTGGCAGATGAAGAGCTGATGAAGAGGAAAGGATAACAACTGAAGCCGAATGCAGTAGCGAATGGCCCGAAAGTGAAGTCGTCCAGGAACTGAATGAGAAGCAATTGCGTGAGATTTCCGCTGCAATTGACAACACTGCAATGATTGCAGAAAAATATGACTTTAATTTTGAAAGGGTACGTAGGTTTAGGGCATATTTGAAGGATGGTTTGAGTGCTTACAAAGAACTGTATGATAGAAAAATGCACAAGGCTAAGCGGTCGAGCATACTGTTGTTTTTCAAGCCTTTCACATCAGCCACAGCAGACGACGAACCACGACCTTCGACATCAAGGCAGGCAGACATAGAAGACGTTAGTGACCTACCTGCCCTGTTGGAAACAGACAACGATGAGATGACACCCCATCCTCCGACAATTCAGCCTAACACACCATTATCACTGTGCTTGCTGCCTTCCCGATTCCAGTAGGTGAAACTACACTGGACGTACATTATTTCTACTTTATATATGCTGTGCATTTTTATGTGTTATTTGGTAGCTTCATAGCTTAAAGGTTACTGGAAAGAGTGCTTCTGCCGAGAGCGCATGTGCTGTGTGTTTTTGCCGCAAGTGCTACCGAGAGCGCTTGCATGAGATTTTCGCTACGGTGGACTGTGCCACAATAATTGCAGAAAAGTATTCCTACTTTCTGTGTATTTATCAGATCATTCTTGCTTTTACTATATGTTACTGTTATTTTAGGTTTTATGTGTTATTTGGCATGATTTGGTAGGTTATTTTTTGGGTCTGTGAATGCTCACAAATTTTTCCCATTTTAATAAATGGTAAACACGACGAAATCTGCAGATGCTGGAAATTCAAACAACACCCACAAAATGCTGGTGGAACACAGCAGGCCAGGCAGCATCTATAAGGAGAAGCACTGTCGACGTTTTGGGCCGAGACCCTGACCCTGACGAAGGGTCTCGGCCCGAAACGTCGACAGTGCTTCTCCTTATAGATGCTGCCTGGCCTGCTGTGTTCCACCAGCATTTTGTGTGTGTTGTTAATAAATGGTAATTGCTTCTTCACTTTACGACATTCTGCCTTACGAACCATTTCATAGGAATGCTCTACCTTCGAATAGCGGGGGAAACCTGTATCTTCAAATTCCTTCACTGCTGCTTTCTTTCCACTTGTTCTGTCTCCAGCTGCAGAAAAAGCTCTGCATTTCGTATTCTTTCCTTGTGTTGTTGATCTAGTTTCTTCATCCTTTTCTGATACTCCTGCAAAGTGCCTTCCTGTAACTGCTGTAGCTGTCTTTTGAGAGATGTCAATTTCTCCTGGTACATCTGCTCTTTTACTTCCAGGTAGTCTTCATCATCCTGCTTATTGGCAATATCTATCTCCCTTGCATCCTCTGTATCTTCATCCAAGTCGCAGCCACGGATACTGCGTTTGTCCTCACCGTCGATGCTGTCTAGCTCCTCCTTGACGTTGTAATAGTCGACAATGGTGAGAGGAGAGCTGCAGATATCTTCCCTGCCGAACCTTTGTTGACACATCTAGTGCCTTGATGGTGTGCCAATCCAACTGGATATTCCTGAGCCATTCATGTCCCAGCAATGGGAGGGTCCTCCATTTTTCAGTACAGAGGTTCAGCTGCTATGTTTTATCTCCGTAAGTCACTGTCACTTTAATTTTACCTTTGGGATGCACTTTATGTCTTGTGTAAGTCTTTAGCAATAGCTTAGTTCATTTCAGAGGTATGTGAGAAAACAGTTATTTGTAGTCGTGTTACAGAGATCACTGTTAAAGCTGAGCCTGTGTCCAACTCCATTTTCAGTCTCACACCCACCACTTGTGGAGTGATCCATATTACTCTTCGATCACCTCTCTTTCACGCTGTGTAGTTGCTGACAAGATAATTCACTTTGATTGGAGTTGTTTTCATCAGAACTGCCTTCTTTCATTTGGTGTACCTTGTTGTATTTTTCTTTTTGGGGTTTCTTGTTTCTCTGTATTTTGCCCTTTTTCTGCTGTTGACTAGCTTCGTATACTCTGCCAATGTGGCCCTGTTTGCCACAGTTTCTGCTTTCTTTGTCTTTAAACCAACAGTCATCCGGGTTATGTGACCTGTTCCCACAACGGTAACATTTCTTTCCTTCATTTCTGTTCAGTGACATTTTCTTTGTGGCATATTCCAGAGATTTTTGTTGTATTTTGGAAGCACCCCGTGCCGTTGTTTCCGTTGATATTGTAATGTTTAGCGCTTTCTCGAATGTAAGGTCTCTTTCACACAGAAGCTTCTTCTGTGTCGTTTCACAGCGCATGCCACACACTAACCTGTCCCTCAATGAGTCCAATAGACCAGCTCCAAGTTGACAATGTTCTGATAATTTGTGCAATTCAGCACAATATTCAGAAATGCTTTCATGTTTGCTCTGATTCTGATTGTGAAATTTAAATCTTTTAGCAATGACCAGTGGTTTGGGGTTTAAATGCTGTTGGAGAGTGTGTACTATTTGCTTGAACGTTTTGTCAGCTGGCTTTACAGGAGTTAACAAGCTCTGTACAGCCCATATGTTTCTGCTCCCATAATACTGAGTAAGACGCTGGCTTTCTTTTCATCCTTAACACTGTTAGCCTCACATTATAACTCCACTCTTTCAGTGTAAGTTCCCAGTCTTCAGTGCCACTATCAAATGCTGTAATGGTTCCAATCATTGCCATCTTTGTTATGTTAATTAAGCCCCATTCTTCCCCCTTGTTTTCTTTTTGACTAACATGTCCTTTTTGCTAGCGCCACGAGTGCATTCTGTCTAGATGTGTGTGTTGCTCCTTTTTATCTCCCAGGACAGGCAGACCCTCAGCCCCTGGGGGTCAGCGCCGGCTGTGGTCTCTCCTGGACATGCTGCGGCTCCAACTGTGTCTCTTGGTCTCCCGACGTTCCTGAACCCGGCCCTGCCCCCGCTGCCTTTCAGGCTCGCGGCCTCACTCTCGCTCCTCGGCTTGTTCCTTGCGCTCTTCTTCCGAGTGTCGTTATCAATTAAACACGGTGGTTCCGATACAATGTAGGTTCATTAACCTCATCGCCAATTTGTTGTGTATGTGGCCTGGTTACACAACCATGGTATTAATGAAAACGCTGGAGACGGGAGCTAAGTTTCATGGTTTTTTACTGGCAGAATCCAAACTTGACACACACCTATTAGCACATGCAACGACGTGTTACTAAAACCTAATCATCATCATGTGCCATACTCTGCCAGAGCCTCAGGGACCACTTTCTTTCACTGCGATCTGCCGGCAGTGCGTCTCTGGTGGTGAGGCTGGCCCACTTCTCGATGTTGTTGATCCAGGTTGACTTCTGTCTGCCTTGGGAGCTGCTTCTACTCTACCTTAAAGCGCAATGCCTTCCAGTGTGTCATCAGTTCTTGAGATATGTCCAAAATAGCAGTTTCCTTTGGATAACGATTTCCAGAAGTATTGATTTCATACCAATCTTTTCTAGGATGAAATTGTTGGATCTCCTTTCAGTGTATGATACCCTGAGGATCCGTCTGTATGTCCACATCTGTCAACTTCTTTTCGTCAGCTGCGTTTAGGGTCCATGTTTCACAGCCATATAGGGTTGCTGGCCAGACAAGACTCTTGAGGAGGTGTATCTTGGTGTCAGTGCTCACAGATCTATCTTTCCAGATGTTCCAGAGTTTGGTAGTGCTTGTGCGTGCCATTGTTAGCCTTCGCCTTATTTCCTTGCTGCATTTGTTTGTGACATTTAGTTCTGCACCAAGGTATATAAAGGAGGACACTTGTTCGATCTTGTCGTTTCCGATGTAGATGTCAGCTTGAATTGCAGTTTTGCTTATCACCATAACTTTGGTCTTTTTGCCATTTATCAACAATCCAAATTCAGCAGAGACTTTTGCAACATTATTGAGTAGTGCTTGTAGGCCTTCTTCCGTTGTGGTTAGCAGGGCTGTGTCATCTGCGCATCTCAAGTTACTGATGGTTCTTCCTCCTATTTTAATGCCAGTGTTGTCTGGAATTGCCAGTCTCATGATTATCTCAGTGTAGATGTTAAAAAGGTGTGGAGAAAGGATGCAGCCTTGGCGGACTCCTTTCCCATTGCAGAATGATTCAGTCTTGCCAGATGTGGTCCGAAGGCTGGAGGATTGAGTAGCATACAGTGTTTCTAGAAGAGCCACTGGGTGTGGTGCCACGCCCAGTTGAATCATTGTCATCCACAGTTTGGTGTATTGGGCACATTCAAATGCCTTTGAGTAGTCTGTGAAGCAGATGTATGAGGGGTATTGACCTCTCATTTTCTCCATTATTAGGCACATGTTGAAGAGTATAAAACATAAAGTAGTCCCTTATTATGATGTAGGCTATACAGAACAACTGCTATGTTGGAGGTATTTCATTTTAGCAGTTCTGCAAAAGCAGTCTTTTCCTCTTTCAGCTTGTTTGGGTTTGAGCTGAAACAAGAGGCTCATTGTCCAACTTAGGAATGTGGTGTCAACCAATCAGGATGGTAGAATTAGGAGAAGGGTTTAAAGAACGCTGGCTGGACAGGTCTTTTTGGCGGGAGCTGGGAGAAGACAGGAGGGAAGATGGCTGAGGATGCTTTTCCTTTTGCACAAGGTGTTTTGTGCAGATAAATGGCTTGAAGTAGGAAGGACCAATACTCCCAGGGGAGACCCATTTGTTTGTGATGAATTTCGAGCAACATTCAGAAGGTTGAATGTGCTTTCACAAAGACCAAGGGTCCAGCACACAAGTTAGACAAGTTCAGGATGAACTCCAACTTGTATGCAGTTGATTATTTAATTATAATGGGCCCTTGTTTTCTTTAATAACTCTTGGGTTAAGTTAATGTTCATAAATATATTTTCTTTATAATTTTAAGCAGTGTACGATCTGTTATTTCTTGCCGATGGGTGATTTCAAGGGTGGCAGTAAATCACACAGCATTCATACAAACCGGGGTTTGGATGGGCGAGACATCCCAGCCTCATGGGTTTGGTGGGATCAAAGTTGTATACTCCCTAGATGTGCGGAGCCTGATAGAGGGAGTTTCACAAATTTAAAGAATAAACAGTGTAATGCTACTGGTGCCTCATGTGATGAGAGTGTATTATGAGTTTCACACATGATGGCAGGGAGCTCTGTAGTCTTATGGCCTGGGGGTAGAAGCATCCTAACAGTTCTTGTCCTAATGCTATGGTATCTCCTGCCTGATGGTGGACAGATAGGAAGGATCATTGAGAACGCTAAATGCCCTGTATATGTAGCAGTCCTGATAAATATCTCTAATGGGTGATGATTCTCTCAGTCCTTGTAATCCCGTACCAGACGGTGATGCAGCTAGTCAGGACACTTGATGATGCTGCTGTAAAAATTAGTTGAAATGAGGGGTGAGGGAGCCTTCCTCACTTCAAATCTTCTCAGGAAGTGGAGATGCTGCTGTGCTCTCAAGACGAGGTGGGGTTGAAGGATCAGGTCAGATCATCCGTTAAGTGTACTCCCATGGAGGAGTCATGTATGTGCAATGAGGAGAGGTCAGCCTGAACCTTTGTAATGTCCGCAATCATCTCTTTGGTTTTGCCCACATTGAGACTTAAGTTGTCGTGCTCATGCCATTTTACCAGCTGCTCTGCCTCCTCTTTGTTGATGAGGCCAGCCACTAATGTGTCATCAGTGAACTTTTCCAAAAGAATTGTCAGACAAGATTTCTCCTTAAGGAAGCCATGCTGATTTTGGCCTATTTTATCATGTGCCTTCAAGATCCTGAAACCTAAATCTTAATAACGGACTCCATTATCTTTCCAGCTAGACCTGTAATTCTCTTTCTTCTGCCTCCCTCCCTTCTTAAAGAGTGAAGTGACATTCAGAGTTTTCCAGTACTCTGGAACCATTCCAGAATCTAGTGATTCTTGAAAGATAATTACTAATACCTTCACAATCTCTTCAGCAACCTTTTTCAGAACGCTGGGGTGTAGTCCATCTGCTCCAGGTGACTTATCCACCTTTAGACCTCTCAGCTTGCCAAGCACCTTCTCCTTAGTAATAGCAACAACACTCACATCTGCCCCCGACACACTCTAATTTCTGGCATACTGCTAGTGTCTTCCGTGGTGAAGATTGATACAAATATTAAGTTCATCTTCTATTACTACCTCTAATTGTATTAATAAAATTAAATTAAATAATGCTGCTTTGAAATTGTATGAAATTCTATTAACAATGATGTTTTCTTTTAAAAAGGCTGAAAACTTATTTTCCACCACATGCAGCATGTTGACAGGATGTGAGAAGTTTCCAGCAAGTAACTCTCTTTAAAGAGATTAATTTGTTATTTTCCTTTTCAGGAAGAAGCTGACTGTTGGATATAGCCAACTGGCTGAGTTAACCTACAGTTTGGAGCAATGCAATGCAGCAGTTTGTCTTGAAGCCAGAAACAGAGGCTTAATTTAAAATCGCTGGCTGATTATACACTAATATTTTTTCCACAAACTGGATGTAATTCAGTAATTTTTACTAATGCTCATCTGTTGTGAGATCAATAAATTCTCTGTATCAGAGGTAAAAATGTAGATGATTTTGTTGAGGTAAAATTTAAATAAAGAAAACAAGTTGTACCACATTTAATGCCATTCAATAAATTTAACAAAGGAGCATTTTCTGGAACATTACAGTGTGGAGTGGAGAACTGAATCTAATTTTTGAGCATTATCCTGATTTGTTTTGATTTTGGAAAATGTATTTTCACATTTGAAGAGGCCTCAGAAAAGAAATCTGAGGGGCTTTCAACATTGAATTGCCAACAAAATTTCCAGGGAATTCAAAGTTACTTAGCCAAATTATTCATCCATAGATCTTTTCACGGTGGTATTTGTTATTGGGAGTTATATTTAGCTGTATTTTTAATTCAAAATTTTATATTTAGAATTTTACCAGAAATATAGAAAAGGTTAAATTTTATTTATATTTTCCATAAATGCAAATTATGATGGCTCAGTTTCAAGTAAAAATGAACAATTAAACTCTAATAACTTCCTTGTCAATGGATTTGCAATACTGTTTTAAATTGCTGTGTCCAAATGCACGACAAACTGATGAGTTGAGTGTCTTTTTTTTCAGTCATGGCAAAGTTGGTAATAAAATGAAATTGGAAAATTTCAGTGAATTTCCAAATGGGAACGTACACAGTGCAGAAGACAGCGAGTGAGCCATCATTGGTTAACATAAAATCTTTAATGTTGTGTTTGGAAGAATCATCTTGACAGCTGCAGGGGGCGAGAGTTTATGGTTCAAAAACATTGAACAGCTGTATCTAATTACTTTGTGTTAATATGGCCCATTGGTGTGGAAAATTGAAGAGAATTTTCCATCCCCGCCTTTCTCCATCCCATCACCAACAGCATCACCAAATGTCCTACTGCTGACTCAACCAATATTATTTGCCTTGGGAGTTTTTCCAAGCATTCATTTTTAACCCAATGATAAAATAATTGGTGTTTGTTTCCAGATCGTACTGAGTGGTTCACAGGTTGGGGAACATGTAGCACATCAGGGTTGTTCTGGTGACAGGTCAAAGCAAACTAACATCCCTCTTCCCATAGATTTGCAGCTTTTATTTTCATATGTGTGCTAAATACACTCCTGAATCTCTATTCTTGTACTCAGTTTAGAATTGCCACATGGAACATACAATAATACAGCACAAGAACAAACCCTTTGGCCCTTGATATTGTACTGACATAATCAAGCCAATGATACCTAATTACTTATACCTGCAAATGGCCAGTAAATCCTCAATCTCTACGTATTCACATGCCTATTTAAGAGCTTCCCTCGGTTCTGCCTCTACCACCACCCCTGGCAGTGCATTCTGGGCACCCACCATTCTCTTTGTATATATTTTTTAAAATGTGCTCTGTGCATTTCTTTTGAATTTCACCCCTCTGTCATTAATGTGTGCCTTCCAGTATCAGACATTTCAGTCCTGGGAAAAAGTTACCAGCTATTAAAACTTTGTCTATCATAATCTTATAAACTTCTCTCTTCAAATTGTCCAGAATATAAAATTAGAGCATTTATCCTGTCTCAGCATTAGTTTTTATCTGCTAAGTACCCACCATTCTGCCCAGATCTGGTTTAAATCTGGTGCAATTCTCCACACCATTTGCTCACCTTCAACTTTGTATCAGCTATATAGTTGGAAATTATGTTCCCTTCACTGAAGTTCAGCTCGCTATATTTTTTAAATAAAAAGCAGTCATACAGTATTGACCACTGTACACACAATCCAAGAAATAATCTTTTATGACAGTTATGTGTCCTATTAGGTAGTGAGCTTTCTATCCACGCTGCTTTCATGAGCATCAGTCTTGTGATGAGCCTATTATGGCAATGGCAGAGTTGTACTGCAGGTAGTGCAGCTGCTTCATGCCTCCCATGACCCATGTTCAATCCTGACCTCTGGTGCCATCAGAAAGAGCCTGCACATTTTTGAGTGGTTTTCCTCCCACATTTCCAATGATGTGCAGTTATTGAGTTTATTGGACACTAAATTACCCCTAATCTAGAGTGTTGGCAGGAGAATTTGAGGATGGAAGAAGTAGTGTCAGACAGGGAAATAAATGGGTGGAGGGGGCCATAGGGAATGGCATTGCTCTGACACCCAGTGTAGTTTAAAGGGTTGAATGGCCTTCGGTCATTAGAATTTTATTTATTTTTAAAAAATTTTTAATTAGTTTTTCAAAACATTTTACAAATTAAAAACCCCAAATCCCAATGAGGAGCATTAATACAGTGCAAAATTAAGCATACAATAACAATATGTTACAAAGGATTTAACAAAAAAGCACCTAAATTAAAGACAAGTAAGCTTAGTATCCTCCCCAAGCCCCACAACACAAGAAAAAAAACAACTCCAGACCGACCACAACACAATATAAAGAGTATAAGTCAAACTCCCAGACTGTGAATACACTTAGCAACAGAGGATAATAATGCCTACTACCAGAAAAAAAAAGGGAGCTGAAAGCAAGGGACCGAAAAGAAGAAAAAAAAAGAAAAACCCCTAGTCAAGAGGAAGGTTATGAAAGTACTCGATAAAAGGTCCCCAGACCTTATGGAACTTTAGATCCGAATTAAGAACTGAATAATGAATTTTTTTGAGGTCCAAGCAGGCCATAATGTCGTTAAGCCATTGCGCATGAGTGGGCGGGGCAACATCTCTCCATCTAAGGAGGATCAAGCATCTAGCCAGGAGAGAGGCAAAGGATAGTATTCGGCATTTGGTCGGACCCAGACATAAATCTGTCTCGCCCCAAAAACCGAACAGAGCAATTAAGGGGTTTGGTTCTAGGTGCTGATTCAGAATACACGATAACGTAGTGAAGACATCTTTCCAGAATTTCTCCAAGCTAGGACAGAACCAGTACATATGAATGAGAGAGGCCATGCCCCTCTTGCATTTATCACAGAGCGGACTAATGCCAGGGTAGAATCGAGATAGTTTAGATTTAGACATATGGGCTCTATGAACGATCTTAAACTGTAAAAGGCAATGGCGAGCACAAAGAGAGGTTGAGTTAACCGATTTGAGAACTGAGTCCCAGCTCTCCTCGGATAAGGAGATATTTAAATCCTGCTCCCAGGCCATTTTAATTTTATCCACAGGGGCCCGTTGTAAGGCTGCTAGTTTATCTCGGATAATTGATATTAAACCTTTACCTAGTGGATTGATGGAAAGAAATAGGTCCATAGCATTTTTCGCAGTCATTTCAGGAAAGTTAGGAATTAAAGGAGCAATAAAGTGTCGGATTTGGAGATATCTGAAAAAATGAGTGTTAGGCAGGTTGAACTTAACAGAGAGCTGCTGAAAAGAGGCAAAGCAATTATCAATGAAAAGATCTTCAAAATGTCTAATGCCCTTCCTATACCAAACATGGAATACTGAATCGTACGTAGTAGGTAAAAAAAAAGTGATTATGTGCAACAGGGCTAGAAAAGGAAAACCCCTGGAAACCATAGCATTTCCTGAACTGAGCCCATATACGCAAAGTGTGTCTAACAAGAGGATTAGCTATTGATCTGGGCAGACTACTAGGGAGTGCAGAGCCAAGAAGTGCAGAGATAGATAATTCTTTAGTGGAGCTCAACTCCATTGCCACCCAGTTAGGGCACTCGGGTTGGCCGTGGAAGAAAGACCAGAAGGTAGCACAACGTATATTAGCTGCCCAATAATATAAGCGAAAGTTAGGTAAAGCCATGCCACCCTCTTTTTTTAGATTTTTGGAGGTGGATTTTATTAATTCTAGAGCGCTTATTCTGCCACAGATATGACAAAATAATAGAGTCTAAGGAATCAAAAAAAGATTTAGGAATAAAAATTGGGATAGATTGAAATAAGTATAAAAATTTGGGGAGAACATACATTTTAACAACATTAATACGACCTACCAAAGACATAGATAGAGGTGACCATTGTACCAGACTCTGTTTTATAGCATATGGAAGATTGACAAAGTTTTTACGAAAGAGATCTTTAAACTTCCTTGTGACTGTAATTCCAAGATAAGTAAATTGATTATGGACTACTTTAAAAGGGAGATCAAGAAATATTTTTTAAAAGTTGTAGCAGTTTATCAGATACTTTTTGGAAGTCCTAGTGTACTTCATCAACTACAATTCCCTCATTAATACTCTTTATTTGACATTGTTAGGCTAGATATGTGTGGATATCTGGCTCGGATCAGGTCTTATAGTTGCTTTAATAATGTGATATTTAGGACTCTAGAATAGTGGCCCGAACTTATTGTGCCTGGTAAGGTCATTGATTATCAAGGTACGGTGGTTAGAAATGTCCTCCACAGAAATAGTTTTTGCCTGATTCTTGAGTTACAGAAATATTATTGATATTGTAACTGAAGCCTGAGCTGAATGTTTTCCTTATCTTACGGATGCAGGCATAGGCTACTTCACCTGGTATTTTGCAAATCGGATCGAACTCTGCAACAATCAGCAAACATTTTCAGTTCAGACATTTGGGAACAAAATGTCACAGTTGAAAATGAGCCCATGGTACTACCTAGAATTGCTTTGAATTTTGATATTTAAAATAACCTTTCTGTGCTTGATAAAATGCAGATGTTACAACAGGTTTTTCACATCCCCATTCCAGGAGACTCCTGTTGGATATAGGAATGGAGAACTCATCCACTTAATTATTGGTGGCACGAAACGTGACAAGGAAATTGCAGGAAGTGCTCAGAAAGTCAGACAGAGAAACAGTTAAGAGATAGAGACCTTTCTACCACAATTTGGAAAGAGGAAACAAGTTAATTCAGGCTGTAGAGAAAGTAGAGGTAGGGAATAGGTGGAACAAAGGAGATCTATCTGGTAGAAGGAGATTGCATACTCTAATGTGGCAGTTAAGATCAGATTAAATGTTTATGTAACATGTTGCTAATGGTAAGGCCATGGGAAATACCCAACAGATGGTATTGATTTATTATCAGAAACACCCCCACACCTCCCCAGCATTCAGTAACTTTCTCCCAGGCACATTTCAGCCACTGGGGAAACACTCTAGCATAAAGATATTCTCCCAGATATATGTGGATAATGCACAGAGCTGGTAAGTGTATTTAGGGAGTAATCAATTGTGGTGAGATAATCAACAAAGATAATAGGAATTGTGATATCATGGGATATTTTTCATTTCCCGGTGGAATTTAATGCTCATCATCCTTCAGCAATTCTTCTAGTGACAGTACTCCTACATCAATGATGATGAAATGTTAATATAGTCAAGCTGGTGTGTGTCTTGGAGGGAAACTGGAACTGTTGTCATTATCTTACTAGATGGAGGTGCAGCTATGTGTTAGCAGATGCTGTCAAAGCTGGCTAAATTGTGGCAGTGATAGTACAGATTACACTGATTAATGTGAACACTTTCAAAAAGTGCCAGTAATCATCAGGTTTTGGACAATGCAGGAGATAGAATGAATTCCAGCTTACAGATGATGGACAGAATCTGGAGTGTCAGGAGGTGGGCCAAAGGATACCCATTTTCTACCAAACTGTTGGGTAATAACTACCCAACTAAGTGCATCCAGCTGCAGCTTCTAAAACTCCACGTTGAGGAGTTGGAGCTGGAACTGGAACTGGATGAACTCTGGATCATTCAGGAGGCTGAGGATGTGATAGATAGGACATATAGAGAGGTAGTTATTCCTAAGGTGTAAGACATAGGAGACTGGGTGACAGGAAAGGGAAATGGATTGTACCCTTGTGGCCATCCTCCTCAACAACAGGTATATCACTTTAAATACTGTTGGGGGATGGCCTAGCGGAGGAAAGTCACAGCAGTCAAGTCTCTGGCACTGTGCTGTGTCTGGTTCAGTGACTCAGAAGGAAAGTGGTGAGGGGAGAGAGAAGAGGCAAGCTGTGGCAATAGGGGAACAGAAAGGAGGTTCTGTGGATGACAACGGGGTCTGAGATATCTCAAATTAAGTCCTCAGCATTCTTAAGTGGGAGAGTGAACAGCCAGAGGATGTGGTCCATGTAGGTACCAATGACATAGGGAGAATAAGTAACAAAGTTCTGCAAAGTGAGTTTGGGAACTTAGGTGCCCAAAAAGTTAAAGGACAGGGCCTCCAGGGTTATGATCTTAGAATTGCTAGCAGTGCCATTTGCTATTGAGGCTAGAAATAGGAAGATCGTACACTTTAAACACTTGGCTTAGGAGGGAGGGCATCACACTTTTGGATCTCTGGGCTCTCTTCCAGGGAAGGTGGGACATGTACAAAAGAGACAGTTTGCACCTGAACTAGAGGAAGACGAATATGCTAGCGGGATGATTTGCTAGTACTGCATGTGGGGAGGAGGGGTTAAACTAGAGTTGCGGGGGGATGAGAACCAGAGTGCCAGAAGAGATAGTGGAGAAGTTGTGGAGACATGTTGTTGTGAACTCAAGACAATGTCAGGAATCAAAGGTTAAGCATGATGCGACTAATTTCCTGAGCTGCGTATATTGCACTTTATTGTAGGAAAAGCAGATAAGCTCAGGGCATGGATCAACACATGGAATTATGATATTGTAGCCATTTGTGAGACTTGGTTGTAGGGGCCAGGATTGGCAGCTCAGTATTCCGAGGTTCTGTTGTTTTAGACGTGACGGAGGGGTGGCATTACTAGTCAGGGAAAATGTCGCGGTAATGCTCAGCCAGGGCAGACCGGAAAGCAGTTCTAGTGAGGCATTATGGGTGCAACTGAGGAATCAGAAAGGTGTGGCCACATTAATGGGGCTATATTACAGACTACCCAACAGTTCACAGGATTTAGAGGAACAAAAATGTGGCGAGATCGCAGACTGCAGCAAGAAACATAAGGTTGCTATAGTAGGTGATTTTAACTTTTAACATTATTGACTGGGATACCCATACTGTAAAAGAACTAGATAGGATAGAGTTGATTGAATGTTTCTTGTCGAGGCAAATTAGGGTGGATAAATGCCCGGGGCATGACAAGGTGTTCCCTTGGACCCTGTGTGAGGCAAGTGCAGAAATTTCAGGGCCCCGAGCAGAGATATTTAAATTAGATGATAGCTAATGTTGTTCCGCTGTTTAAGAAAGGCTCTAAAAATAAGCAGGAAATTATAGGCCAGTGAGTTCAACAATCAATAGTGGGAAAGTTATTGTAAGGTATTCTAAAGGACTGGATATATGTGTATTTGGATAAATGTGTTCTGATTCAGGATGGTCTGCATGGCTTCATGTATGGTAGGCCATATCTAACCAATAGAGTATTTTGAGGAAGTTACCAGAAAAGTTGATGAAGGCAAGACAGTGGATGTTTTCTACATGGACTTTAGCAAGGAATTTAATAAGGTCCCGCAGGGGAGGTTGGTCAAGAAGTTTCAGTAGCTCATCATTCAGGATGAGGTAGTAAATTGGATTAGACATTAGCTTTGTGTGAAAAGCCAGTGGTAATAGATGGTTGTCTCTCTGACTGGAGGCAGCGACTGGTAGGCTGCTGCAGGGATCAGTACTGGGTCTGTTGTTGTTTGGCATCTATATCAATGAGCTGGATAATAATATAGTTAACTAGATCAGCAAATTTGTGGATGACATCAAAACTGGGGTTATAGTGGACAGCGAGAAAGAGCTTGCAGTAGGACCTGGTCCAGCTGGAAAAATGGCAAATGGAATTTGGTGCACAGAAGTGTGAGATGTTGCACTTTGACAGGACCATCCAGGCTAGGTCTTACACAGTGAACAGAAGGGCACTGAGGAGTGTTGTAGAACAAAGGGATCTGGGAATACAGGTCTGTAATTCATTGAAAGTGGCATTACAGGTAGACAGGTTTGTAAAGAAAGCTTTCAGCACATTGGCTTTCATAAATCAAAGTACTGAGAACAGGAGATGGGATATTATGTTGAAGTTGTACAAGACATTGGTGAGGCTTAATTTGGTATATTGTGTGCAGCTCTGATCACCTACCTACAAGAAAGATGTAAGTAAGGTTGAAAGAGTAGAGGAAATTTACGAGGATGTTGCTGGGACTGAAGCACTTGATTTATAAGGAAAGATCGAATAGGCTAAGATTTTATTCCTTGGAACGTAGAAGATTAAGGGAAGGTTTGGTAGAGGTATACAAAATTATGAGTTGCATTGAGAGGGTAAATGAAAACAGGCTTTTTCCACTGAGGTTGGGTGGAATTACAACTTGAGCTCATGGATTAAGAGCGAAAGGTGAAAAGTTTAAGGGGAACATGAAGGGAAACTTCTTCACTCAGAGGGTTGTGAGAGTGTGGAACGAGCTGCCAATGCAATATTTAAAGAGAAGTTTGGATAGGTGCATGGATGGTAACAGCATATGGACTTAGAAACATAGAAAACCTACAGCAAAATACAGGTCCTCTGGCCAACAATGCTGTGCCAAACATGTACATACTTTAGAAATTAGCTAGGGTTACCCATACCCTCTATTTTTCTAAGCTCCATGCACCTATCCAAGAGTCTCTTAAAAGACCCTATCATACCCGCTTCCACCACTTTCGCCGGCAGCCCATTCCACACCCTCACCACTCTTTGTGTAAAAAAAAACTTAACCTTACATTGTCTCTACCTACTTCCAAGCACCTTAAACCTGTGCCCTCTTGTATTTGCCATTTCAGCTCTGGGGGGAAAAGACTCTGATAACCACATGATCAATGCCTCTCATCATTTTATACACCTCTATCAGGTCATCTCTCATCCTCCGTTGCTCCAAGGAGAAAAGGCCAAGTTCACTCAACCTATTCTCATGAGGCATGCTCCCCAATCCAGGCAACATCCTTGTAAATCTCCTCTGCACCCTTTCTGTAGTTTCCATGTCCTTCCTGTAGTGAGGTGACCAGAATTGAGCACAGTACTCCAAGTGGGGTCTGACCAGGGTCCTATATAGCTGTAACATTAACTCTCGGCTTTTGAACTCAATTCCACAGTTGATGAAGCCCAATACACCGTACACATTCTTAACTACACAGTCAACCTGCGCAGCAGCTTCGAGTGTCCTTCGGACTCGGACCCCAACATCCCTCTGATCCTCTAGACTGCCAGGTCTTGCCATTAATACTATAGTCTGCCATCATATTTGAGCTACCAGAATGAACCACCTCACATCTAGGTTGAACTCCATCTGCCACTTCTCAGCCCAGTTTTGCATCCTATCAATGTCCCACTGTAACCTCTGACAGCCCTCCACACAATCCACAACACCCCCAACCTTTGTGTCATCAGCAAATTTACTAACCCATCCCTCCACTTCCTCATCCAGGTCATTTATAAAAATCACAAAATGAAGGGGTCCCAGAACAGATCCCTGAGGCACACCACTGGTCACTGACCTCCATGCAGAATATGACCCATCTAAAACCACACTTTGCCTTCTGTGGGCAAGCCAATTCTGGAACCACAAAGCGAGGTCCCCTTGGATCCCATGCCTCCTTACTTTCTCAGTAAGTCTTGCATGGGGTATCTTATTAAATACCTTGCTGAAATCCATATACACTACATCTACTGTTCTACCTTCATCAATATGTTTAGTCACATCCTCAAAAAATTCAGTCAGGCTCCTAAGACACAACCTGCCTTTGACAAAGCTATGCTGACTATTCCTAATCATATTATGCCTCTCCAAATATTCATAAATCCTGCCTCTCAGGATCTTTTCCATCAACTTAGCAACCACTGAGGTAAGACTCACTGGTCTATAATTCCCTGGGCTATCTCTACTCCCTTTCTTGAATAAGAAAAACAACACCTGCAACCCTCCAAAACCTCTCCTGTTCCCATTTTTGATACAAAGATCATTGCCAGAGGCTCAGCAATCTCCTCCCTCGCCTCCCACAGTGGCCTGGGGTGTATCTCGTCCAGTCCCAGTGACTTGTCCAAACTGATGCTTTCCAAAAGCTCCAGCACATCCTCTTTCTTAATGTCTACCTGCTCGAGCTTCTCAGTATTCTGTAACTGAATACTGAAGCAAAGTATTCATTAAGTACCTCCGCTATCTCCTCCGGTTCTTTACACTTTTCCACTGCCACACTTGATTGGTCCTATTCTTATAGGCTTATCGACGCAGTGCCACACCACCACCTCTTTTGCCCCTCTCGATCCTTTCTGAAACATCTAAAGCCTGGCACTCTAAGTAGCCATTCCTACCCAAATCATCCAAGTGTCTGTAATGACCACAGCATAATAGCTCCAAGTACTGATCAACACTCTTAAGCTCATCAGCTTTGTTCATGATACTTCATGCATGAAAAGATAACATCTCAAACCATCAGTCTGAGCCCATCTCTTCTCTATCACCTGCCTATCCACCCTGTCACACTGCCTACAAGCTTTGTTTGTGAGCCAACCGCCTCTACCTCCATTTCTTCAGTTCGGTTCCTCCCACCCCCCAGCAATTCTAGTTAAATCTCTTCCCTAATAGCCTTAGCAAAGCTCCCTGCCAGGATATTAGACTTATTGAAGTGGCTGACATTCCTGAAGCATGTACTTCACATGTTTATCAACTGATGATTGATTGCAACCAGATCATAATGTATGCAGACTTGTACTACTTCACTCTCTAATGGGTGGTAGGTGGAGTTAGAATGTGGGTCCTGCCACTTCCTGCTCCATTCCAGGTGGGTAGTGAGGGGAAGTTAACAGTATTTTTAAGTTTTCTTTGCTTTAAGACAACTCTTGTGATCCAGACTACAATCAAATTGCATTGCTGTGATGGCCTGTCAGTATACCACAATACAAGCGGACAGTTCTGTCTGACGTCATGACTTTTGAGTTTTCTGTTGGTGAGTTTGAGTTTTGGTTTCCAACTTCTGTGAATTGTAACACCACAAACCTTACTGCAAGTAAACAGATATTTAGCAGACATTAGTCCATAGCTGGATATTCTTGGGTCTTGATGTTGGCTCCAAAGGAAGGACGAGAATGGAATGCAGCAAAGTTTATCTTGGCAGCTCTGTGTTTACATTTGCCATGGTAATTCAGTAATGATCATTGATCAGCTGATTGATCAAAACATTCTTGAATTTTCAGCATTATTATAGTGCCTTCAAAGTGCAATGGCCACAGTGAATGGTTCCTTAGGGCATTTTAAGTTTTTTGGAGGCAGTTGCATATAAACCCCACTCAACAACTTTCTATCCATGGTTCTCATCTTTCAAATACAGAAATGTCACTGGAGTTTCCAGCACATTTTAACTGGTGTAAAGGAAGATTGACACTTTCAGGTCAACCAACAATGTCTCTCAGCATCATATTCAGTATGCTTTATATTCAGAATGCCAAACCCTTTGTACTTGGTTGATTCCACTTTTCCAACACCCCCCTCCCAACCCCAATACAATTAGGCAGTTCTGTGTCTTGACAGCATGTCTTTTGAGCTGATGTTGAAATGAGGCCACCAGTTTTGGTTACTATTTTTTGTGAATCATAACACCACAAACCTTACTCCTTTATGACAGCAGTCCCCAGCTGGAAGACAACTTTACATTCGCTTTCCAACTTTAACAAAGCCTGAGTCAGGTTTGGCACATTTACACTATCTCTGAAGGCAAACATTGATGGAATTTGACACACATCTTGTAGTATCAGTTGTAAATAATGTCTCTTGTGTTTTACTGACTATATGCTAGTAAACATAGGCATTTTCATTAGAATTAAAACAAAACTACCAAGAGTAAACTGTGATATTAGCTTTGTTAGTAGATGAGGCTCCCTACTATAAACTAATGCTCAAAGTTCTGATCAATTTTTCCAAATTTAGAAGTGTTGTATTTTACCACAAGGTGGTTCTTGTGTACTGTTTCTGAACAGCTTCTGGCTTATTTGCTTTCAAACCATGTTGGATCTGTAGAACTTGATTCAGCTAACCATAACCTTTTAGATTGCTAAGGATATCCTTTGGCATAGTGTTTTTAAACAGGAGCGCAAATGCAAAACAGAACATAAAAACAACTAAGGGTTACAAATTTTACAATTAGTGCCTTTGGTTAATTAAGTAGGTCAATTTTTACTGTCATGTTAAGCCATATTGTTGCCAGAGGTGTTTGTAGGACTTGTACACGGAGCAAAAATCATTACTATAAAACTATCAATGCACCATATGTATACATTGTCTATGTTTAACATTCCATTGGTTCAAATTTCCCACTATCTCTGGGGAAATCAGTTAAAAACATTTTCCCATTGTCATTTCAGTGCTTTTTGCACAACTCACTTTCCAGTCTGCTTAAGCAGGAGATAAATGCAGAGATTTTCCAGATTTCAGAAATAAAATGGATTCAAAGAGCAATGTTTGTGTGAGCCTGTGTTATCAGACCAACATTCCTCCCACTCTGGTGCTCTGGCTTTTGCAGCATTCTTCCATTGCATCAAAACTGTTAATATAATAGTTCATTTTATAACACCAAGAACTATTTAAGAAATATGCTTTTGGGAGGATAGAGGGATTTGAATGGCAGAATTTTGCATAATTTTCATCTTCAATACAGCATCATGGCTGGCTAGCAAGTTGATTTTCCTAAAATGTTGATTCATTTGGAGCTGTAGAAGTAATCACAACATTTGTATTCAATACCTGCCAGCTTTCAGCATTATAACTCTACTGGTTTCAAGGAGCTGAATATGTTCTTGTTGGGAGCTACAGTGAAAAAATGAATACAAACATACTCAAAAGGTATAGCTGGCTTCTTGCAAAGAATTCAATATTCTCTTCCTAAAACAATTATGTCATTAACCAATTTTAAAACAATTGCAAGTATTGTGGAAAAGTCATCTTATGGTAGTTTCCAAGTGGATCAAATTCCAGATCTTGTAATTGTTGGGTACTGGCTCTTGCCAATCAGATTTTAAAACTGACCAGGTGAAAGATAAACCTGCAAGGCTATCGGTTATACTAGAGTGGATCCATTCTCACCATTCTTTCTATGGCAGAAATTCAAACTCTTGTGTCTTAGGTAATTACAGTTCACTTTTACACTGCTGATTAGAGTGCTGGAAAACTTTGCACAAGGCTCAATTTATATACCAGTTTATTGAGAAAAAGTAATGGAATTAAAAATAGAACAAGTTAACTGTCCAGCCCAAGAAAATTACATTTCATTGTGAGCTTGTTAAGTATTGTAACCCATCCTTGCTTCTCAACTGCTGAGGATAAAAAATGCACATTTTTTTGTTTAGCTATGCTACCATTAACTGAACAGCAAAATAATGGTGATTTGTGCTACTACTTTTGCAATGTATTATTTGGATCTTTCTAAAATGGTTAAAATTCACTAAATTGTTGAATCCTAGCTTAAAGTTTGATAGTAAACACTGAATGAACTAAAAGTTTCAAAATACACTTCAAAATAACTACAGGGGTGTTTACTTGTCTTAAAACTGATTTAACTTAATGGCTTGGATTTTTATTTAAAAAACTTTTCCTCTAGTATGGTTTCTGCCAAATATACTTTGATAAAATATTGTACTACTAGTATAAACTGAATAAATGCCGTATTTCCAAGCTAAATAAAAAGGTTATACTAAGAACTGTGGAATGAAATGACACTATATTTGTCATACTAAATGCTTCATATTATTTAAGAGCAAAACTTATTCCAATATAAACTAATGGTAAGTTTATAATTGTTTGAATAAACCAAACTCTTGCCATCTCCTTTCTCATCCCCTGCTGCTTCAGGGGATTGCTCACATTTTTGAACGCAAAGTTTTTAATTTTTCTTTGGCAATTGCATTCAGATGTTAATGATTAAAAGCATTTGGCCACTTGGGTTTTAACAAGACAATGCCAAGTAGTCACAATCGGTTTCACTTAATCAAGTGAGATTAAATACCAAATTTATGCTCACAGATCATTCACTTAATCAAAATAGATTTAACAAGGATTTCCACCCTAACCCTTTCTTCACCTCTTTATACATTTGTAAGCCTCCGCATGTTTTTGGTGCAATATAGAGTCAATCAACTATTCACTCCCTAATGAAATTTGAGAATCAGTCTCTCCCTCCCCCATGCAACACTAACAAACCTTCCTGCTAAGTGATTATTAGTCCCCCTCCAGTTCAGATGCAAACGATCCCTTCTTCAGAAGTTCCACCTTTGCCGGAAGGGAGCCCAATGATCCAGAAATCTGAAGCCCTCCTTCTTGCACCAGCTGATTTACCATTATGTTAAAATTGTATGATCTTCCTATTTCTAGCCTTACTAGCACGTGGCATGCATAGCAATCCTGAGATCACGACTCTGGAAATCTTGTCCTTTAACTTAGCCCTAGCTCCCTTAACTCACTTTGCTGGACCACTTCCTCTGGCTGCTCACTGTTCCACTTAATGTTGTGGATGTGATCCGAGATATCATTGACACTGGCACCTGGGAGGCAACATCCCATCCGGGAATCTTGTTTTTGTCCACTGAACTTTGTTCCTCTAACCAATGAATCCCCGATCACTACAGCTCACCTCTTCTCCCCTCTTCCCTTCTGAGGCACAGAGGGGGACTGTGCTAGAGCCCTGACTGCAGTGGTTTTCCTCTGCTAGATCATTTCCCTCCCACCTTCCCAAAAGCAGGATGCAGTTTTTGCAGTTATTGTTATCAGGACACCATGATTTGTTCAAGTCATTCATGTTCAAAATCCAGAAGAGACCCCATGAACTGTGGGGAGGGGGAGAGAGCGCGAGAAACTGCTCGAAAGAATGTTATGGTTCCTCTGCTGATTGTTTACCTTTCTCCGAGGTCACTTGCCTGCTTGTAGAGTCTGCAGAAAGTGGAGGGCGGAGCAGGTTGATGGGACAGCTGGTGTTAACATGTGGAGATAAAAACCAGGTCCGCTGTTACACAGACACACCACAAGACACACAGAGTGTTGGACACTGAACGAGCTTTGTGCACCTACATTAAGGTGGGGGTTTGGAGGATCAATTCAGGGAAATCGATCAGTGGCTCACAGTGTGAAAAGGTGCGACCTGTGGGAATTATTTGTGTGTCCACCCTTGCCTGCGTGATAATTCCACCACTGAAGAACAGTCGTACGTGCTATGGTCATAGTCGGTGACAACAACATGATTTCAGAACACAACGGGAAGATTGACGGCAACAGCTCACCTCTCATCTCTCTCTCTCTCTCCCCCCAACGTTACTCAACTCAATACCACGAACTGAACTTTCTCCATCGCATCGTAAGACTGTATTCATTTACCCCTAGGTTTGAAAGAGCCTAGTTTCATTCCTATTTCCACACACATATGTATCTATATCATTGCTAACCTGTTCAATATATTTGCATTTATATTACTGTATTGCATAGTTTACTAATAAACACTATTAGTTTATAGTAATACCAGACTCCAAAGTGTTTTCCATTTTTGCTGGTTCTTTAACCCGGCCACAGGGTACGTGACAAACTTGATCAGCTCATTTACCTGCAGATTCTTTGCACCAAAGAATCCAAACATAGTAAAAAAACAAATCAGAAAATATGTTTACAATTTTACTTATATTTTCCTTTATCATATGCTCAATTTGTTGTCTTTTGCACATTGGTTGTTTAACTATGTTGCCTGCAGTTTTTTTTTAACTGATTCTATTATGTTCCCTCATGTATTTATTATGAATGCTCACAAGAAAATTAATCTCATGGTAGTAAATGGTGATGTATGTGCACTGATAATAAATTTACTTTTAACGTTTATATTGGGAAATCCTGTAGAGCCAGTGGATTATGGCTTCTGTGCCACAGAAAATACTGCAGGATTAATGAACCAAGGATTTCAAACTAAATGTTCTTATAATTTGACTAAGGAACTTAAAAAGAAACACAAATTCCACAAAGTTAAGAGTTCAAATATTTAATTGCCTATGTCATCTATTGTTTTAGGATTGTTAGCTACATAGTTTGTAACATTTGATTCTCACAAAGGTGCTCCTTAATCCTTCACTAATCCATCCTAATACAAGTACACATCTGAAATCCCTTGTCAAGATCGAGCATTTAAGAGTAGTACAATAAGTTATAGCAGAGGCAAACATTGAAAGCTCTTTCTAGAATTGTGTATGTCCCACTCTGGCACTTCAAATTCTAATTGTAAGCTTTTAGTTTAATGCTTCCAAACAATCTTGTTCTACTGTATATTCATCCAAGTATAAAAATTGTTTATAAAAGATGATAAAACATTGACCCCAAAAAAAATGCTCTAACTGCAGGCTGGTCAGCTTATCCACGACTTGTTTAAACCCCAAGGAAGGATTTAAAAACAAACTGGAAGATAGGAAATATGATCCTGCTTGCCATTCTTGTCACACCCCTTCCCCTACAAACCCCAAGATTACCATTGTATTTCTTTAAAACCAGAACTTCATGATGAGATCGTGTGCAAACAATGCAAAACAAAATTTTGGGGAAGCTCCATTGAATAAACACTTTTCCTATTTTCCAAATTTTGAAACAAAAACCTCCTGCACATCAGGTTTGCAGTTAACCAAAATAACCCACTAGGAATACACAAACATACCTACATCTTGGGATAATAGTATATACAGCTCAAATTAATTATAAGCAAACCCAAAAAGGTTTTATGTTACCATAAAAATCCAGACTTCATGCTTCAAGTTTTTCTAGAAACCTATATCCAACCATAAACAGCCTCCTCCCATTATAATCCCTGCAAAAAAAAGTGTAACACAAATCACTAAACTCAAGCTGCTGAGAAAATGCAAAATTTTATAAACTGGGCATATTTGTTTTGGTGCATGGGCTCCATTCATTGGTTTCTGGATCATATACTTCCAGGTTGTTCAGAAACTCATTGCCATCGAAGCCTCCCACAGCATAAAGAAGTCCATTTACTACAGCAACTCCAGCATTACTCCTTGCTGATGTCATACTTCCCATCATCTTCCACTCATTTTTGGTAGGATCATACATCTCAACACAACAGAGTGCATGGGTTCCATCGAAACCCCCAACAGCAAATACTTTTCCTGCAAAAATAAGGGTTACATTATAAATGAAGTTGGAGGGGGGGTGGGGACAGAGAACCCTGGCAAAGCTAGTGAAACAAATACAAAGTACATTCAGCCCCAAGCTCAAGCAATTTGTATTTCTACTTTGAGTGCAATAATACAAGGTCAAAATTCTGACGTCTAGCTTGTTCATGACTTGCATGTACAAATGTTCAGATGTGGAAGTTAAGAAAAGGCTGAACCACATATAGCACCGTCAACATTTCCTGATGAAAACAGAAGAGATGACCAGGATCCAGCCCATGAAATAAAAGTTGAGGCTGGAATGAAGCCAAAGGAAAACTGACAGAAAGGGCAGCTTCAATTATCTTGTATTCATGCATGCATTCTGGGTCCAAACAACAGCCTCCTGTTAGGTGTTGTTCTATTACTATTTCATTACTTTAGTTCAAGCTCAGTTTTGATGGTGCACAGAAGCCGAATTGTTAGAAGCAACAGCAATCAGGTCTTACATACTCTACTGCAAATGGTAATGGTTGATTTTCTATGCTAATGCCACTCTATTAACCCCACCATCCCTCTTTCGAGGGAAACAGAGTGCAAGAGACACACAATTCAATCAAGATCCATAAGCATTTTCTGATTCAGTAAGATTTTAACTATGTACAAGCCCAATTGGCTCAAATCCCTCCTCAAAAACAAACTTAAGTAATAGAGCACATAACTAAATGAATCAATTCAGCATTTGTTCCTCAACTTTAGCCCAAGTCAATAAATTGATAAAAATCCAGACACAAGAATACATTTATTCTCACCATCGTGAACAGCTACTCCTGCTCCACGGCGAGCCATATTCATGGGTGAAACCATTGTCCAAGTGTTGTTCTCAGGGTTGTAACGTTCCACAGTATTCAGGCAATTCCAAGATTCTGCACCTCCAACCACATATAGGTAACCATCCAGTTCACATACAGCAGCCTGATGTCTACCTAATATTTCAATGATGTTTGGGAATACATGTTATAAAATGGTGCTAGAAAGTGAAAGTAGCTATTTAGCACTAGAAGATTTTAAAATTATTAATATTCTGATTAAGTCCCTACATACTTAAAATTATGTGAAAGCACTACAAGTCTGTTAAGCTCAATTTACAATCATACATACGTGTATTCAGAGGAGCACAATTTGTCCAAATTTTTGAGACTGGATCAAAAGCATCGCAATTCTTTAATCCTTTCTGTCCATATGGATCTGAACCACCAACAATATACAGTTTTCCATTCAGTGAACATACACCTGTCAAACAACCAAAAAAATCAGTTACTGAACAAATCAGGAAATCAATTATTTTATCGACTATGCTTAGGATGATTAATGGCACCTAACAGCAACTCCTTTGCTTGCATCTTCGGAAACAGCTCTACTTCCATTTTTAATCTCTTTTTTCCCTTTCAGGGTTCTTTTGTAGACCCTGACCTGGGGTTACATTCTGACTACACGATTCTTTGGGGTGAAATGGGACCCACTCTCAGAGATCCATTAACTGGCTGTTGTTCTGCACACTAAAGGCTCGGTCTAAGAGTCTGGGTTGAATTTGGAAGCCTAGGATCTTGGAGCTCTGGAGATGGGTGGATCGAGGGATGGTGTCACGCCAGGAGACCCGGGATCTTTGCAATCTTCAGGCACAGAGCTAAAAAAAAAAAAGCAATTTAACAGACTTTTATCATCGTAAACCAGTGAGTTGTTTGTTATGTCTCCACACATTTGCCAGGAAATAGAGACACTTCTTTCTCCCTTATTGGCCGGGGTGGGGGGGGAGGAGAGGAGAAGAACCTGTGGTATGTCAAATACCGGGTGAAATGCAAAGTCCTTGGGGGTAACTGCAAGAGTGTCTTTGCTATTGCTTTGCTCACGCTCAAGTACTTGGTGGTGGTGCTGATGCTTTTTTGTTTGCTGGTGGGGGGTAGGAGAGGAAGGGGCGATTGTTGCTTGCTTACTGCCACTTACGGAAGAAGAGGAAGGGGGAAGCTGGGGGAGGGGACTTTGAGGTTCTAACATTTAACTGCCTTTCATTCTTCGGGGCACTCCCTGTTTTTGTGGATGGTTGTGAAGAGAAAGCACTTCAGGATGTATTATTGTATACATTGACATTAAATTGTATCTTTGAACCTTTGACTATGTCATGAATATTTACCTGAATTACAACGATTAGTACGAAGCTCAGGCACCGGAGTCCAATCACAAGTACTCGGATTATAAGTTTCACCACAGCAAAGTTCATCTGAGTGGCCATTAGATCCTCCGGCTACATACAGTTGACCCTACAACAAAAGAATGTATTGTAGATTTTAAGCCTTTTTACAGATGAATTAATTATATAAAGTTTATTTATATTCATAGCTGAAATATTGTCATGGGAACAGTGTGTAATGGTGAAAGGGTGGAAAGAAGAATTGGGGAATTCATTCAGCTAGTCTTAAAGGCAACTCCTTTAGCTTGACCAACTCCTGCTCCTACTTCCTACTGTCTTGGAAAAATTTCTAATCACTTACCATTAGCACTGCCATCTGAAACCGTGCCCGTGGTGTCCTCATTGGAGCAATAAAAGTCCATCCATCTGTTGCGGGATCATAACACTCAACTGTTCGCAAGCATTCCTCACGGTTATAGCCACCTAATAATCAGTCAAAATGTAACAACTTATATCTTTAGCCTGAAAGTACCAATGGAAATAAGATTCTACACCAAAGAACAGCTTCAAAGTACAATTTTCAAACTGAAGATAGGGCAAGTTCTCTGCATGTCTAAAAAATAGACAAATACTGGTTAAAAGTATTATGTTAAAACCACAAGTTAGAAATATCTGTATTAAGATAGCTCAGCAATGAAACCATTGGCTCTTTAGCTCTCTCTCCAGCACAAATTGTAGTAGGTAGTTATCACTGTTGATACAGGGAGCAATTTGAATTTACAGAAACATTTCATAGAAACATAGTATGTGCAACTATTTCAAGGGAATAAGCTGCTGATAAGCAGAATATTATCATATGGGTTTTCATATGGAGTTGCTGAATGCATTCATAATAGGATTACTGCAAAGGAAAGATGTGAAATCCAGTGGAATATTGGCTTCTCAAATTCAATCAGTCCAAGGTAATGATCTTTCTAAAGAAAATTAGGGAAAGGACATACACAGAAAATGGTTTAATATTAAGGAATGTTGAGGAACAGAGTATGGTTTCTTTTTAAGTTAAACCAGAGCAGGGCTAACATAGCACATGGCAGGTGCCTGAAGAGTGTTGTAGGAGTACAAACACAGTTCTCCAAGTGGCAACACAGATGAGATGGTGAAGCAGCAAGGGGCACATTTGCCTTCATATCAGAGAATAGAGCAAAGTTGGGATATTATGTTGCAACTTCGAAAAACACTAGTTAATCCACATGCAGGAGTGGCGAGTGCTGTCTGCCCACCACACTATAGGAAGGATAATTAGGTTGGAAAGTGTCGACATTCACCAGGATGTTGTCCCCAACCCTCCAATGATAGGGGTATATTAAAAAGGCATATGTTTAAAGTGAGAGGAAGGAGTTTAAAGGGGGACAAGGAAAAAGTTTTATTTTTCATTCCTGACACAGCAATTGGTACCTACACAACCCTAATCACTGCCTCAGTAACAACATTCATTTAATCATTTTGCTCCATAGCAGTTATTTTAATTAGGTTCTTTTCTATAGTTCCGCACAATTTTTCTTGTGAGTGTTATGTTTCTATCTAATGCATGTGCTTGACACTGCTTTTCATTGCACCTGTGAACATGACAAACTTGACTGTGTTGGAACTTGCTGCCAGAGGTGGGAGTCAGATATAATCACTGCATTTTAAAGCCTTTAAGACGGGCAACTGGATTGGAAAGGCTGTACAGCACAGAAATAAGCACTTGGCTACCATATCTGTGCTGATTTTTGTGCCCATCTGTACTTGCTGTTTGATGGTGGAGCTATATTTCCATATTCAAGACTCCTTTATTACACAACACCAAAAAAAAATTCTGGGTAAAGACCAAGCAATTAACAACCCAATTATATAAAGCTAGTAGGAGATACTGTACTAGATTTCCATTGTCTTCTGAGAAACCACCTAAAAATAGAAATAGTTTCTACCATCCCCATATCACCCTTCCTTTAAAAAACAGCAATTCCTTTCTGGAATGTTCACACTCACCAGCAACAATTAGCTTGCCATTCAGCTCTGCTGTTCCTAGACCAGAGCGAGCGTACTGCATGGGAGACAGGAGTTTATCATCTTCAGCCTGAATCTCTAAACTTATACTCTTTATTAGACATGGAGTGGTGGCAGGTGAACTGTGGGGACTGTTGCGGCCATGAAGAAAGATGACACACAGTACACCATTTAGAACAGCCAAGCATAGATAAGTAGTGCCTATAAAGCAAAATAATTGTCAATGAGCACGTGGCAATACTTGTATTAAAACACAACTACTTTATTGTAATAAAACAAGTTACAAAAGGGTGGGCAGGCAGGAGGCCTAATTTGCCTTTCTCCCAGTTTAAACTATAGCCCCTCTGTTGGCAACATTAGGCAGAACAGCATGCTCTGTTCACTAGTTGTTTAAACATTTCATTCCAAATCAGAATCACTGGAATTATAAACTTACTTGACGTTTTCTCTGAGGCAATGATTTTCCACTCATGTTTGTTTGTTTGCACTTGAGTAGACAGATTTCCAGAAGTGCTGCTGTATATGTGCCGGTGATTGCTCTCCCGCGGAGATTTCTTCTGCAAAATCAAATGAGTAGCTAGAAAACCTAGCTAGGCTGCACTTGTACTCAGCTACTATCTTCACCATACTCTTACTGATGCACCAGTTACTGCATCACAGACAAGATATTTGTCTAATAAATTCTAATTCACCTCCTCAAACCCATCTTTTGTAAACAAGTTGCAAACTCTGCAAAACACCTTTTTGTTAAACAGATGTGTTCTGTGCTAAAATGTCAGATAAGAATTAAACACCCCTGGTCTCAGAGAATGAGAGAAAGTTATGGACAAACACAGGCCAGAAAATGCCAGCGAATAGGTAACTAACATAATGCATAGTTTGTGCATTTTCAATTTGCACTAGACCTCAATAGTTCTATCTAACATCAGAGAACTGCCAACACAAGGTCTGATATTTCTAAGGGTTATGAAATTATCCCATAATCTTTTCTTAAAATTCCATAAACAACATCAAGACTGCCAACACCAGTCAACATTCCACAGGTTACTGGCTGTCCCATTTTCACAATCACAAAAGGATCCATGGCCTGGTTGAGCAAACACCACTACTTGGACATCTGATTACATTCAGCTTTGTAGCATCTCAGGTGAACCACCAAATCCTATGTTTTATTCCTTAATGTATACTCAGGTTATTCTACTAAAGTTCTGTGCTAGACCAATTTGATAACTGAATGTACCATCCTGACATTTAGTGTCTATGTACACCCATTAATATTCAGTACCTGTACAAACTGAATGTGGTCATCATCAATGCCAAACACTTCAGCCTGTCCATCTAGTACGCTCCCATCAAGCAGTTTGTGATCAGCAGAGTAGTACAAGGTTTGAACCTGCAAAACAGCAATAAAAACCCATGTGGCTACTGTTTCCATAGCAACAAGTTACGTTATGCAAGCTCCTGTTTATATTTAGCTTCTCAGCGCTGGAAGCTTTCTCCTTTCCTGAAGAGGATTGCCGTTGTCTGATAGAAAATTAAGAGACATTTGCACAGTGGTGGCCATCCACTCTAAATAATGGGATGACTGGTCCATTGTCCACTTGATTGCTTTGGAAACCTGAGGCACAAGAAATTCACTCCAACAAATGAAGCAAGGCGTTTTCTTTTACGTTGTAGAGCTCGCACTTGATGTTGCTAGGAAGAAATTTTGCAAGAAACAGGAAATGCAAGAAATGCAGAAAAACTAATGATATTAAGATCTCTTCCTTGTGCACACAGAATTGGTTAGGGGAGGATGTTTGTGAGGGTGGTGAATGAACAAAGTATTCTTTGGAAAATAATTCTTCAACACGGCCACCTTCTAGTGTCCAAATTTATGGCCTATGAATACATGCTGATGATATGCAAAGCACAAATTAAAGGCATTTTCAAGCCTTCTAAGGCATCCTTTGCTACCACTCCAATATACACAAAGCCAAACATGAGGAACAAAATTCATTGTATCACAGATCTATGTAGTCATGAGCCATGTAATGCTGTAAAGCAAAAAGAGCCTACATTTTGTCATTAACTAGAAATGCTTTTGGAAATGTTAGTCAACCGAAAAGTTTACAAGGAACAGGGTCTTGATTGTAACTAGGACGTTGAGAATGTTCACCCATGGTTAGACCTTGCAAGCAGCTAGAACTACAGCAACCTAACTGGTTCAGGTCCAATACATTTCCACACTAAATTATTCTGATGGATTGTCAGTTTTATCTGGCTTGGGGAGCTTGGAGCAAACTTTTGTCTTTCCCTTTGCCATGTACTGCAGTATCTGAAGACATCAATGAACTTGCCCAGGGCTTAGTATAGTGAGGCTGCCTGCAAATAGCAAGTACTGCTGCAGCTCAGTATCAGGACTGGGGATTTGGGATTCAGAGAGTCTGAGCTATTGCTGGCAACTGGTGTGGGATGTGTTGCTGGACTACTTGAATGCTACAGTTTTCCCTCGCACTTTGTGTGGTACATGCATGCTGCTATTTTCCTTTTCCTTAATTTCCTGGAGATTTCTCAAATGGTAAATGCTCAATTCCAGCAAATCGAATCTAATGATCCACCTAGTAGGTTAACACAAGCAGTGTAGTCAATCGTAAGCAATGGACCCCACCTGCTATTCTGACCACGGTGTTGATCTGTATGTCAGTGCTGAGCAGTCACTCTAGTTCCATCAACACACTCAACACCAGCAGCAAAAGCTGCCTTTACACAGTGGAATGTGGGAGATTCACTGCTGGGAGTCCTCCCCTGGATGGCAGGGGTTTGCACATGGTTCCTAGCAGTTATTTTTAAAAGACAGGATGGGAATAGTACTTACATGAGGAAAGTGTAAATGGAGAAGGAGTGCTATAATAAACCAGCATGATGTGCAGGTAAATTGTATGTACAGTTCTCTTCAACTAGTACATTGCACACTGCATCTTACACATTAAACATGGTTATATAATCAGAAAACAACTTTTTGTATGTGTTCTCATTTTAGGCTATGTTAGTGCCAAAAATTCCAAAGTCTGAAGTTAAAACGTTTTCAGAATCAAGTATATCATTAAGCAGATTTCCTACCCACTTTCCTTGCACCCAAAAAGAAGTTCCCATACCCAAGAACAAAAGTTTCTATACCAAATTAGGTTAGAGATTAGCATCAACTGGAACTAATCATCTTCCTGTTGAAAACAAATATATCAAAGACAGATTATGGCTTTAATCTCCAAAAGAACCTTTGGAAGCACATGTGCTGCAAATAGCTCAAATCTGAACTGAGTTGAGAACTAGATTTGAAGGGTAGAGCAGTGAAGTACCCTGTAAGAGGCAGCCAAACTAGTACAAAGATGAAATTTATCTGACAGTATCAAATAAGATTTCAGGAAGCCCATGAAGCATAGATACAATTGACTAAATATCCATTTCTGTGTTGTAAAATTCTACTGATCTGACAACAGATGTTCATATTACTAATACAAAAAAACCCATGGAATTGTACATTCAGTTGTTTGAAAGTCCACAGCTTTTGCAGATAGAGTATAATTCAGTCTTGCAAAAGTCAAAAGTTCTCTGCTTAATCTGTCCTTCTTCCACCCCCTCCAAGCATCTATTTAACATTACCAAAAAAAAAATTACCAATATATTAAGCAATTTTAGTCAGATTGTCATAACATTAATTTAAGTAACCTTATTAATCCTGCAAAGGAGCAAACACAATTAAATCAACTCTTGCCCAAAGCAAAATTCTGCAGACTTTAGGAAAGGTCGCTGCTTCTTTATGAGCCACTACCCTCGCAGTATCTTCCATTTTCTTCAGGCTTGTAGTATCCTAGTTTTGTTAGATTAAACCTAAGGAAATAAAAATCAATTGGGAAGGAGAGAAATTAGAATATTGTACTTACTCATATGGATTAGCTGTGGAAGAAAGCAATTAAAACATAGAAAAAAGTACCTTTTCTCCCTTTCTCTAAAGCTTTTCCTACACTGTAAAACAAAGTGCTTTATAAAAAAAATCGTAAGGTAGCAGAGAGCAGAAAAAAAGACTAAATTATACTGCTCACCTTCACACCCCCACTTTCTCAGCTTAGGGGCACCTACAGCAAAATTTAAATTCTTTAGGATCAGTTCTTTTATATAAATAAAATCACACTGTCATAGGTATAAGCCTCCATATAAACATAAATAACTGTTGTGCTACTAACCTCTTCCATCAGATCTTCCAGATTCTTTCCATTCTCCCAGACACTACGCTGCACCCAGTTGATTACCTTTGTGTAAACTTTACCATTACTTGGCAAGCATACATTTTCTTCTAATATCACCTCCAACTGAGAAAAGATACATTCAATTAAACTGGTTTGTCAAGTTTTAAAGAAATGACATGAATACTGAATGCAGTTAACAAGGTTTAAAAAAAAAGACAATGAAGGAAAGAAGATTGTTTCATATAAAAACCAAGAAGCAACTTGAACTATAAATCAAAATTGTGCCGTAGCATGAAAAACAAAGAAATCAGACAAAATTAACACATTTCAAACTTCACCTTTAATCGTGGAAGTTTTAAAAATTCTTCCTGTTCAGAAATCTCCAACAAGTTCTCTTGAATGCAACTGTCAATTTGACTCAACAACCGGGAATCTCCCATCTGACTGGCAAAATTTCGATAAGAAATACAGTTCTGGACATCCATCCTGGATAGTATATAATCACCACAGACCTAAAAAGCAGGGGAAGATGATACTTATTGCAACAAGCCCGTGAGAGCGCAAGAGAGAAAGAGAAAGTGTGAGTGTACATACACACTCGGACTCATACTGTGATCTGAAATTCTACATCAAATTACTTGAACATTTCTGGAGTATTTCTTGAGTTTATCCACAACTTTGCAGACATAGGAATTTAGAAGGAATGGGCATTACGTGTTTGCACACGTGCATAGGGGGGTAAGTAAATTGGCTGGGAATGGATAGCACAGGACAGGAAAAGGGCAATGCTCTAGTATAATCTAATGCGCATACAGGTAATCCTCAACTTATGGATTCAGCTTTGTATCAATGACTCAATTTTCCCATGTCCTTAAGAATCTATTCTTCATTTAGCAATTAGCACACCCACTATCCATCCACTCAGATAACAGAACTACCCACCATACATTTCACCAACCCTGCGATCAAACACCTTCCGGGAACAGATTCTCTTCACTCAAGGAGATAAAGATCAACTGCACTGAAGTTACACTACTACATGCACAATGTAATACATCCAAAGTATTAATTTCTAAGTTGTACTTAAGTTTTGTTACTCTGTTCCATAACAAATGTTGGGAATGGAAACATTGGAACATGGCTAGCATTGTCTTGGAACCAACTCAAACATTACACACGATTATCATTACCTTCAAATTCTTCATAGCTCCCAACTTGAAGTAGTGAAATTGTTTCACTACTCCTGGCCATTTCTGGCATCTCCAAGACTGAATGCTTGAAACCATGGTGAGCACAACAGTTCTGGATTGTCTTACTAATTTTTTCGCTCGCCAACCATCAGTGAAAAAAAAATCACTGCTTTTTGAAAACAAATACATGTAATTGACGCTCCTTAGAAACTTCGCCAAGTCTCCTGATCCTATTAAGCAGCATATTGTTCCAAATAATGAAGGGAATCCTGGCTATTTTCCCTTGATTAGTCTTTGTTCTTTAAGAGCCGTCCCAAATAAGTGAATGCCTCTACTAACCAATGTGCCAATTAATCAGAATCCACTGTATATGCAAAGTTATAGTAGAATGCTCAAACTTTACTGTATGTTTGAGGGTGACTTGCAGAACTTACTTACTCAAACTGATGGTTAATGCTGACCCTAGTCCAACTACCAATATGAAGTGATTACTTTTTAAAACTGAAATAAAATGATTTTATTCAAAAAAAAGTGTGAGCTAGATAATCTCACTGCCAAAAGGTGAAGCATTTTGCCCAAAACCTGAGATCAGCTATACAAACACAAACGTACCTGTCTCACCCGGTCCATCTTCAATTTTTTGGCAGCCGAATATACATCTTTTACAAGTTCTTTGTCTGCTTTTAGTCTGCAAAGTAAAAATACATCTTCCCATTTCAGAATTTAAACCCAGTCTGGTGAAGTCCCTGAATACCAGTTCAATCTACATGCAGATTAAACAGTGTAACTAGTCAGTAGTAGAAAATCAAAAAAATGTCAATACATTACTGCAGCAAGTACATTCACAAGATTGCCTCAATTTTCTTGTCATGTCAAATTGCTTATTTTTGTATTAAAAAGCCAATTTTTCACTGCTCTGATCAGCCTAGACATGGGTTCTGCGCAACTCATTCCTGAAGTTTAAAAACCAAAACCAAACAGCAATGAAGTTAAGCACCAGAGTCTCAAGCTGTCCAAATGCAATCTCAGGAGTCTACCATTGAAATATTAGGGATCTGCAAACCCCGAACAGGAAAATGAGGCAGAATATTGCCAAAAAATTAAGGTGTAAATAAATGTTAGAATTGATGGCTTCCAAATGTTATTGTTTTAATCATTCTCAGTTTGCAATTATAGCTACTTTGAAATACAATTTAAGAACTTTACATAGACATACTTACTGTGCAGTGTAGGCATAATTCATTAACACCTCAACTGCAGCTGGATTGAGGTCATCAAATTTCACATGAGAAAATCCATGGGGATCACTATCATTGTTGAAAATTTCAAACAAATAAGGGCTGCAGCAAGCAAGGACAGCTCTATGAGCCAGCATCTCATGTCCACAGACCTAAAAATAAGAAACATCTGCATTAACAACTTCTGCACTAAGTTTAAGATGAGAATTTATATTGAGGAATTTGTAATCTTTTGCCACAGCTACATGTTTCATTTTACCTTTCTGTGCATTTAATTTACTAATTCATAATAAATAAGCAAATTGCAGTTAGGGCAAATTCAATGTAACCACTGACAAGACAGAAACTAGCCACTCTTGAATAAAGCGGTTTGAATTCAAACATACTCACTTAATACCAAAGACCATCAAGTGCTGCTATTATGACTTGGACAATAGGAACATTTTCTTTAACCTGTGGAGTTTTAAACTGTCCCTTAAATTTAGAAAAGCAATTCGGCACATCAGAACAGTGCATTTTCAGACAGGAATCAGTTATTCCACAACTTTCTCCACACCCCCCTCCAAACTTAAAAAAGGGTGCTAGGGAATAATGTCAACATCCACAAAGCCAAGAACTTGAGATAGTGTGCTAGACAACAAGCATGCAAAGTTAGTCATGTGTGACTTGGCTTTTTTTTAAAAAAAAAAACATGTACATTGGTTTGCAGACTCTAAACAATTCACCAATCCTCTCTGGAGTAATGGGGAAAAAAACTTGAAACTGAAGAATGTGGGTGCACTGGGGAGAGTGTGAAGGACTCGTCCCACAGTGTTGTCTACACTCTTGTTTCTCCTTAGCTTGTTAAGGGGGGTGACATGAAAATAGTACTTGGATGAGTGTCAAAAGGTTGGCATGATAGATGAGGCAGCCTCTTATGCCACAGGGGCATAATTTGTAGACATCCAGCTTAAAAACAAGTTATCTTTACTGACTTCAAAAGTTATGTCATTCAATATACCTACAAAGATCACATGCGAATGGCTAAAAACACTCAGCCTTGCACTTGATTCCATCATCTTCAGATTTACCCCTTGTATCTACAGGGAATTCCAATTGTAGCTTTCCAGCTATAGACATATTCAAAGGTTGCTAGAACTGTTAATTTTGCAAGTGTTGTCCTTGCCATTTGACTAAGATTTGCATTTCTGATTTGGCCTGGAATATAAAGTTAAGACATTTTCCAACAATTGTATTATTGGAAAGTGTGACCTTGCCCCCTCCTACACTGAGTAGTGTATGCCCATGCTCCCATTGAGTCCCAGGCCCACGGAGACATGCTAAGTAATGCAGAGATCAACAATACAGACCAATGTTTATTTATAACCAGAGAAGCAAAAAGGTCTTGATGTAGGAAGAGCACTATAAATGGTCACTATAGTATGGGTCAAATTAAGGCAATAGTGGATGCTGACACACAGATCCCATGCCCTACAGCAGAATATTGAAGTAAAAGATCAGAAGAAGCAAGATGGAAAAAAAAACTTGCATGCAAACTGCCTAAAGAAACCATTTTTTTTAAAAAAAAACAAAAAGTTATGCTGCTATAAATTATTAGGAGCCCCTGAAGAATCATTGGGAATGATTCTAAAACTGAAAATACCACTCAATTCCTGCTTTAAAGGAAGACTAAATGGAAGTTAAAGTTAGACCAGTCAGTCTGGTATCCATTTTCAGCTTTAAGGGGTTACTAATGACATGCAAATGGAGCAGACCAAGTCATCACATAGGATGAAGGCACTTGAGAAAGTTACTCAAGAGAACTGGTCAGCCAATTAATGTCAGCCATTTGATTAAGAGCATAGACCAATAAAATGAGTACAAGTCTGCAATGATCTGTGCTTTATTTGGAAATAAATGAGTGGAATTTTATCTGGATTAAAGTGGTGGGAAGCAAATTACTAGGCTTCCAGCCCAAAACTTAATTTCCCTCATCTTCCTCCCCCACCCCCCCAAAAAAAAATCAGTAACTTGAAAACTTGTACAAATTCTACTTTCAGTAGAACTCAACCAGCAAAACCAATCTACCCACATTCTGAAACAGGTCTTGTACAGCCATTTACCAGCTACAAGAATGAGATGTCAGCAAACTGAACTATCACAGGGTTGGATATGGTGCAAAAGCAAGCCCATTCTTTGTGAGAAGGACGTAACTGTGTTGAAGGACCATGAAAAGCCTTTTATGGTCACCTTTAAATTTCAAATTTTGAACACATTAAGGGCATAGCCCTAAATACAAACTTGATTAAACCAGCTGCATAATATCAACTAATAAACACTCAAATTATTCAGTCATTCACTCAATATTATGAATACCTGCAGTCTCACATCACAGAACTGTCCACTTTTTCTTAGAGCATTGAGTTTGGCCACAGATGATTCAATGAAATTCTCATCTTCAAAAACTAAATACCCATTAGGGATCATTTTCTTTTCTTTGTGGGCAGGGAAACCTGTTAAAACAAGACATTTAGCTGAATTTCTATCCCTCCAAGTTTATGGAACTTTCCATGCAAATCAGTTTGACTACTGCAAATGTGGCAAGTCGATGTCTAAATATTCATAATTTCAGCTTCAGTACAGGTGATGTAAAGAAATCAGACACACTGACAACAACATGTAGGATATTTCTAACACAGAACAATGTTTATTTCAAGATGACTAAATTTTTATTATACACACAAACCAGGGTGTGGGGGTGGGGTGAACAAGCTGTACAGAGAAAAAATTCTTTATTTCAAACCTTTTTTTTTGTATTTTTTTTATTGAAGTTCATCATCAAACAAACATAAAATCATAGGTATCACAAATCTCCACAAAGTATTTATCTGAGGTATACACTTATAGAAAAGAGTGGAGAGAAAAAACAAGCAAAAGGGAACAACTATGTACAAGTAGGGAGTGATCTTTTGTTTTTACAACAGATTCATTGATTTGTGAGAATAAAGTCAGGCCTATGAGGCATTATTTAGTTAAACCATTTTTCCCCAGTATGAATCAAATTGTTCCAAATTGGATAAAATTCTCTTACGTTTGATTGGATTTAATAGCCCATTGACATTAAAAGAAATGAATTTTACCTTGTCCTTAGCCATCTGCATTTATCTGTCAATGTATCATTGAAATTAGAATAAAACTTAATCGATCTACTCCCTGAACAAATAAGAACCAAGAAACGCAAATAATAACAAAAATGGCAATGAACATGTGATTCCAAGGCTGAGGTCACTAGTAGATGACCCTGCATTGAGCAAGAGGAAATGTCTAGCTGTGGGGGATAACCCCTTCCTACTTGTGAGTTGAGGCCTCCAATGCAGTATTCATAAACGTCAGTGAACAAATCAATTACATAGAAAAGATGGATGTGTGTGTGTGTGTGTGTGTGTGTGTGTGTGTGTGTGTGTGTGTGTGTGTGTGTGTGTGTGTGTGTGTGTGTGTGTGTGTGTGTGTGTGTGTGTGTGTGTGTGTGTGTGTGTGTAGACACACACATATATACATATACACATATATACAATTCTCATTTTGGTGGGGAAAAAGGAGTAAGTGAGCGAATAAAGAGTAACAACTAAGTAATATAAAATCCACATTATAATAAGTATTTCTCGAGATAGGTATATCACCATGTACTTTTGCTTTCATTTAGCTTCTCAAGATTTTTAAATTTAGCTAAACCTTATGGCTCTTCTGAAGGGGGTGAGGATTGTCTTTGGGAAACTCCTGGTCTCTTCCTGATATATTTCTCTCGGCCTCCTCCCATCTCCTGCCTTCTCGATTCTCGCACTATTTCCCAAGCAGAGCGGGACAGCTCCTCAGTCAGGCTTTCCCTCATTTTGGTGACACTGACAGGCAAACCTCTGGCCTTCATGTCTGTAGTCACCTCTTCCACCGTCTGGTACAACCACGTCCCATTGTCATAAAACACTTGAAGTTTAGCAGGGTACGGAGTTTGAAATCTAATCTTATTTTGCTTTAGTACTTCGCTTTACTTCAGAGTATTCTTTGCGTTTCTGCAGGACCGCCGGGGGGGGGGGGGGGGGGGGGGGAAGAGAGATCATGGTCGAAATATATTAATTTATCGTCAAAAAACACTCTTCTTACTCCAAGCCCTTTGTAGAATCTGCGTCTTGGTGCTGTACCGAAGGAATTTAATTATTATAGTGTGGCTTTCTGTCCTGGGTAGGTTTCGGAACCAGCACGCTCTCGATTTCCAGCTCCATAACCGAGGGAAGATCCAGCACGTCCCGCAGTAGCTTTTCGACAAACTCCGTCATAGACGAGCCCTCCGCTCCTTCAGGAACGTTGTAGATTCTGATATTTTTTCGCCGTGATCGTCCCTCCAGGTCAAGCAGTTTATCTTCTTGGTGATGTAATATTTTTATTGTCTTACTCAGTATCCGTTCCATGTTTTGAACGCGATCTTCCACCTTCTCAATTCGAGTCTCTGCCACCGCTATTTTTTGATTAACGCTGGCGAGCTCTGCCTTAATATCCCGGAGCTGCTGCTTTATTTCTTTCTGGACCTCCATTATTTCTTTCAGGATTTCGAAAATATTCGCCACTTCGCCTGAATGAGGCCCAGTAGCCGCCTCGCTCGCATGTGGTCGGGTCGGAGAGCCACTCGCTGCACTCCTCTCGGACGCAGGCTCCGCAGTGTCGCTTTTTTTATTTCCGTTCCTTTTTCCCCATTCTTGCCCCCTTTTCAGTTGAAATATTTTTCGAAAAATATTATATTTGATGGAATAATGGGGCTTAATACGCGTTTTTCCGGAGGAGCTAGTGACTTAAGCTACCATTCTTGACGATGACGTCACTGGAACCCCTATTTCAAACTTTTAAGGTGCACAGTAGGAAAGAGTTAGTTCCCCCCCCCCCCAGTGGAAATGTTATTCCGATGCTCAAAATTCTTGCATTTTTAAAGCACAAACCATTAAACACAACTATTTTACATGGTGTTCTAAAACCTGCAAGCAAAATTTGAACATTCCTAAATTTCAGCTAGCATTTTCATTAGTAACCTATTACCAGTGCTAATGACATGCAATTTATTGAACCACAATTATACATCTCACGTTAGCATTGTTAATTCTTTAAGACCATGCAGGAAAAGCAATTGCTGGTCCACCCATAGTTACAATTCTGGAAGATGCCATCTACAAAGTGGAAAAATGAACTTTAATTTTGCACCAGTTTGTGTACTATTGCTGTGTTTCCTAAAACACATTAGAAGTAGTACCTCTAAACATCAAAGATCAAACCAATACAATTTTCTAAACAAGGATAAAGTTACTTTGCACTATTTTAAAATTATTTCCACCATCTCTCTAGGGAGAACATTTATAAACATCAGGACTTACTTAATACTGCTGTTTCTGAAATTAAGGGATAGATTTCAAAAAGCGAAGGCACTTTTATTTTTCAGGAACTCTGGATCCAGCTTTAAGAAAATTCTGCAAAGTAACTTATGTAACAATGTAGGCAGATAATGACGAATCCAGCAAGGGCAAGTCTTGAATGGTGTTGACTAAAATTAGGCCTGCAGCTGGTGAAAGGAGGAGTCCCAAAAGTACACCAAGGCTATAGACACATGCTTCTATTGTCTTGGTCTTGCATATTATCCTAAATAGAACAAAAAGAAAAAAACATTAATGGATTATTTATGTGCTAGGTTTCATCTATTATTTCATACCTCTAATTCTTTTAAAACTCTTGTGTACCATCCAATCGAGCCTTTATTTTCAATAAACATGTAGTAAAACATTTAACTATTTGAGCACATTTTAATCTCATGTAGACATTCTTGTGATGTTACTAAGGTAGTACAGCTACACAGATTACAGATATTGAAACCCAGTGCAACACAGAAGGTACTGTAGGAACTCATGGCAAGCAGTATTTACAGAGGAAAATGCTGACTGCCCAGTTTCATCCACAGATGCTGCTTGGCCTGCTAAATTCTTCCAGCATTTTGTCTTGCTCCATCTGTAGATCTGGGTGGCTCAGGTGGTGATATGGGGAACAAGCAGCATCACTTGACACCAAGAACCCTAGATTACTACCAGCAAGCAATCCATTCAGTCTTTCTCCATAATGTACCCATCTAGGGAAGGAACACTAATGCTTAGCAATTAATTAAGGTCACTGCACAAGATAAGTTTTCATAATGTATTCTCTTTGCAGTTAAGTGTTTGAGTGTTATTTTAATCTGGAACATAAAACTGGCAAGTAATGTTGAAATATTGCAATAGTCAAGTTCGGAGAATATGGAACTAAATTAGGCACTACAACCCTCCAAAAACAAAATTCTATATGTTTAACAAATCAGATACCAACAGTGGAAGCTATCACACATGTCCAGATCAGCTATACAAGTGACCAGAAGTCTTATAATTGGATCTGCATAGCTCCATTAGTTCAGCAAAAGATTCTGATAAATTACATGTTACTTCTTTCCAATGCTGTCTTTCAGGTAGTGAAACTGGTTAATATCACACCAATTTAAAGTTTGTTGTACTCAATGAGCCACCACCTTTTCAAAACATTAATATTCTTAGAGGCATGAATTGCAAACCAGTGTTATACATGAATCAGCCTTGGCAAGTACTGTTTGCACAATAATTTTTTTATTTTCCTTGTGAATCCTCAAACCAGGTTGTGTCATCCTTTTCTTTCAAATATGAAGCACTAGCTTAACTGAGCATAAACAATTCAGCTCACAAAACTGAATCAAGTCTCAAGTTTGGTAGAAGCCCACCTTGTTTATGCTGATCATCAAATACATCTATACAAACCCCATAGATTATTGTACTTAAATAAGCAAAGTATTATGATATGAAAACCAAGTACCTATCTAGATGCTGCAGCTGTTATGGCAGTGGGAACAGTAACCTCTACTGGCAGCATTCCAGATACACAACTGCCCCACAGTCTCCTTTAAACCTCCACCATCTCACCTTAAACCTACACCTAGTATTGGACACCACCATGGGAAACTGTTAATCTATGCTTCAAATGTTAGCTCTATCATGATACATGTTAGGTTCTGCTCCAGGAAAAAAACAGACCCAGTTAATTAATCTATTCTTCCAATTCAAGCCCACCAATCCAGGGAGGATTCTGAACACCTATAGCTCAACTGCATCTTTCCTGCAGTTGGACAACTGTAACAGCACAATACTGTTGTATAAACCAACCACACAACTAAAATGTTCAACCGACCATTGAAGATGATATGTAGCATATTGGAATCAGTATCAGGTTTAACATTACTGGCATGTCAGAACACAAGATATAGGAGCAGCAGGCCATCTGGCCCGCTGAGCCTGCTCCACCATTCATCACTGCTCCATCATCACTGATCTGGCCATGGACTCATCTCCACCTACCTGCGCCCCCCACCCCCCAATAACTTAACTCTCCTATTCTGCAAAAATATATCCTTGTCTTAAATATATTTACTGAGATAGCCTCCACTTCTCCATTGGGCAGAGAATTCCAGATTTACCACTCTGGGAAAAGCAGTTCCTCCTCACTTCCACCCCAAATCTACTCCCCTGAATCTTGAGACTATGCCCCCTAACGCAGGTCTCACCTACCGGTGGAAACAGCTTTCCTGCATCAACCTGGTGAACCTCCTGTGCACCACCTCCAAAGTTAGTATATCCTTCAAGGAGACCAGAACTGCACGCAGTACTCTAGGTGCAGCCTCACAAGTATCCTGAACAGTTGCAGAATAACCTCCCTGCTCTTAAATGTAATCCCTTTAGCAATGAAGGCCAACATTCCATTTGACTTCCTGATAGCCTGCTGCACCTGCAAACCAACCTTGGGAGTGCCTGTGCATAAATCAAGTCCCTCTGCACAGCAGCATGCTATTTTAAAAAAAAAAAAACCATTTAAATAATCTGCTCTTTCATTTTTCCTCTTCCAAAGTGGACGACCTTGCATTTACCAACATTGTACCCTATCTGCCAGACCCTTGCCCACTCACCTAACTTATCCGTATCTCTGCAGACTACCTTCTGCAGTTTGCTTTTCCACTCAATTTAGTATCAGCAAACTTAAATATACTACTCAGTCCCCTCTTCCAGATCGTTAAATTTATATCACAAAATAGATGTGTGCCAACCCGTGGCACACTGCTCACCACTGATCGCCAACCCGAGTAACACTCATATCCAACTCAGCATTCCATTAGCTAACCAATCCCCTATCTATGCAAATAGATCACCCCTAGCTCTATGCATCCTATTTTATGGATGTCTTTTATGTGGCATCTTATTAAACACCTCTGGAAATCCAAGTAAGTAGCAGCCATCTGTTGACCTCTACCCACTGCACTCATTACATCCTCAAAGAACTCCAGTAAGTTTGTCAAACAGAACATGCCTTTGCCAAAATCCTCCTACGTATGCCTGGTGGATCCATTCCCCCCACGCCCCCAAGATGCCTTGCTATTTCTCAATTACAGCTTCAAGCATTTTCCCAACTGCAGGTGTTTAACTGACCTACTGTTACTTGCCTTTTGCCTACATCCTTTTCTGAACAGTGGCTTGACATTCACCATCTTCCAACTTGCTGGGACCTGCCCAGAGTAAATCAAAGTCTCTACAGTAACTTCTGCCATTTCTTGGGATGCATTCCATCAGAACCAGGAGATTTATTTTCAGGCCCACAAGTTGGCTCAGCACTACCTCTGAAGTGATAACTACACCCTATCCTCATTATATGAGTCTTCAGATAATGCGGATTCAGTTATGTGAGGAAACCATTTCTACCAACTTCTCCTTATATGCGCCCAAAATTCAGTTATGCAAGGAGCACTGCTTTCCCGCCATACAAGTCATGTGCACACACCTCGGTCTCACTCCCGCCAGTCTCGCATTGGTTTTCGCAATGTGTGGATGTGTGATCTTGCATTCTTAAACTTTTGTTGTTTTTAACCTACCATCGATGCAGTGATTTTGCGCTTGAAATATTAACTATGCCTCCTGAGCGTCCAATGTGATGTCCTGGGCCATCAGCCAAGTGGCAGAGAACCGCTTTAACACTTCAAGTTGGAAATTATAAACAGGGCGGCGTCAGGTGAAGGTATCCACATTCAAGATGTGTTTTTTTTTTAAAACCGGCAAACTATTTCTCAGATGCTGCAAGCAACAGACGATTTAGAAAATCCCAGGAGTTTACCAACAGTGAGGGAATGGTGGAAGTCCTTCAACATCAGACATGCCATCAACATTGATGAATCCCAGCAAGAGGCCAAGTCTTCCACTCTCAATGGAGCATGGAAATCAATTTGGGCGGAGTGTGTGCACACCCTCAAGGGGCTTCCTGCCTTCACTGAAGCTGTCCAGGATTGTGTGGCCCTGAGCCGTAAAATTGGTGGGGAAGGATTCTCACACCAAGACTGCTGACGTGGTAGAACTCCTGGATTCTCACCACAAATTAAGTGTGGATGACCTTCTGCGTCGAGTTGCAGGAGAAGGATTTTACGGTGAAGCAACTGGCAGCATTTTTTTTTTAATTTTTTTATTTTTTTTAAGGCTGCAGAACACTTGGCACAAATGGCGATGGACACGGACCCAAGTTTAGAATGGAGTCAGCATTTCAGTCGTTCCCTGCAGTTAAGTCTTCTTCCTTCCCTACAAGCAAATATATGCTGAAAAAACAAAATGCTGCCAAGCAAACAACCCTCACCACTTTCTTCAAACCAGTGTCATCTGCTGTCAGCAGTACTGAGAGTCTTCCTTCACCCCTTGCTGTCCTTGAAAATACTGGCAACACACAACCATCCACCTTATCCATGTACAGCTGCCTGACACCACAACAACGACTCATCTCCTGGAGCAAACACACCTGCCACTGTTGGTGAGTACACCCTAGTATGTTAACTTTCTATGATTACATTGAATATAATACATTAAATTGATGAAATATAATACGAATGTTGCCTTGTGGTACAACTTTTGTCATATTGGTATGAAAATGTGAATAAATTACACGTTTTATCCAGAACGCATCCCTATTAAATAATTATTCACATTATGCATCAACTATGAGGAACATATCCCCCCACATATAACAAGGATAGGGTGTATTGTATCGAGGTCCTCACCTCCCATTGCATCCATAACATCTCTTTAGCATGTTAAGACATTTCCTCCACCATGAAGACATACAAAATAGTCATTCAAAGCCCCAGCCATTTCCTCATAACCCAGTATCAATTCCCCCTTTATCCTCCAAGGGACCTACATTCACTTTAGCCACCCTTTTCCACTGAATACAAAAACATCTATCCATTTTTATATTTTGTGCTAGTTTATTTTCATAATCTAGCTTCCCTTTCTTCATTGCTCAATTAGTGGTTGGTACTTAGTTGCTTTTCAAAGTTTCCCACTCTTCTTAGCAACTTTGTATACACAAGTGTTTAGTTTGATGCCTTCTTTTATTTCCTTAGTTATCCAAGTCTCCCCACCCTTACTGTCTTTGCTTTTAACTAGAATATACTTTTCTTGAGCAGTAAAAAAGCTCTGAAAGTCTTCCACTGTTCTGCCATATAGCCTGTGTTCTCAGTCTACACTAGCCAAATGCTCCATCATCTCATTATGGTCTCCATTATCAGGCATAATACACCGGTTTTAGAGTGAACTATTACACCCTCCATTTGTATCAGAAATTCAATCATATTGTAATTACTCTTCCCAACTACAAAATCATTAGTTTTACTTGTCTCATTGCGCAGGACCAGATCCAAGATAGCATGCTCCCTTGTAGGTTCAGTAACATGCTGTTCCAAGAAAGCCATCACAGATGCAGTCCTCCTCACGACTACCTTGACCAACTTGATTCACCCAATCTTTCAGCAAGTTAATGCCCCCTATGATAACTGCTGTTCCATTCTTACACTTCCAATATTTATCTGTGCCACTAATGTTATTTGGTGGCCAAGAGACAACTCCGTGATTTCTCCCCCCCCCCAACCCAGATGTATTCAGCATTCTGTGCCTTAGATCTTTTGTCCCTCACTATCACCCTGATCTCATCTTTAATTGAGCACTACTCCACCTTCTTTATCTTCCTTTCTATCCTTCCATACTACCTGATATCTTTGGATATTTAATTCCCAATCCTCTCCATCCTGCAACCATGTCTCTGCAGTGGCCACTAAAGCATACCCCTGTACTGATTTGAGCCCAAGTTCACTGATCTCATTTCTAGTGCTACAGGCATTCAAATAAAGTGCCCTTACATTATTTTAAAAGCACAATGAGTGTAATCTTTTATTCTGCACTTGACTTTTCTTCACTCCTCTTCCACTGCTTTCTTGTCTTGTTTTTCTTCATCCACACTTCTCCAACCTGTTAAACTCACCCCTCTTTAAAGCCTTACTTATGCAATTCACTAGGATCCAGGTCCCATTGCTGTCAATTTCTCACAAATCCAAACCCAATTCTCCCACACCTATCCTTGAGCTATACATTTAACTTTAATCTTCTTGACCGTATGCCAATTTGCACATGGCTCAGGTAGTAATCCAGAGATTACCAACTTTTTGGTTCTGCTTTTTAAATTTAAACACTAACTGCTCAAATCCCCTCAGCAGAACCTCTTTCCTCATTCTACCTATGCTGCTGGTACCCACGTGGACCACATCATCTGGATCTTTCCCCTCCCACTGCAGGTCAGATAAAATATGTTCTGAATAAAGGCATCAGGCAAGCAACACAGCCTTCAGGATGCTCTATCTTTGTGACAAGAACTATATATACTACCCTAATTAAAGATATAAATATATAGAAGTATAGTAGTTGTGCTGTCAAGTCATTGTCAACTCATGGCAACCCTATGAATAGTGTAGTTGTCCATAGCGTTTTCATGGAAAGATACAGAAGTAGATTGCCAGACCTTTCTTCTGTGCAGATACTGCTGCTGCCCAGGTTGGGACCCAGCCGGATTCAAACTCAGAACCACCCACCTCAAAGTCCCGTGCAGATGTTAATGTTAAATAAAGTAACACAAAAACAGCAAACATATCAGGAGCTAGTGTTCTTGGGTTTATTGCTCATACAGAAATCAGATGGCAGAAGGGAAGAAACTGCTCCTAAAAAAATGTTGAGTGCATCTTCAGGCTCCTGAACCTGCTTCTTGACGGTCAAAGTGAGAGAAGGCATGACCTGGGTAATAGAGCTCCTGAATGATTGCATGCTATCTTTTTTGAGGCATCACCTTTTGAAGATGTCCTCTGTGCTGGAGGGACTAGTGACCATCATGGAGCTATCCGAGTTCACAACTTTCTGCAGCCTTTACTATCTTATGCAGTAGCTCCTCCATACCAGTCAATGATGCAACCAGCTAGAATGCTCCCCACAAAACACATGTAGAAACTTGCAACAGTTTTTGGTGACAGGGCACATCTTCTCAATTCTCAAACTCTAATGAAATACAACTGCTGACATGCCTTCTTTGCATTTGGAACAATACATTGCACCCAGGATAGATATTCAGATGTTGACACACAGGAACTTGAAACTGCACACCATTCTTCACTTTGATTCCTTAGAGAACTGATGTGCAGTCAATTTACCCTTCAAATCCACAATCAATTCCTCAGTCTCACTGATGTTAAGTGAAACACTGTCATTGCAACACCACTCAACAGCTGATCCCTGAAATTTATGAAATGGAGCATCACTGCAAAACTTGTGAATATTGTATATTAGAAAATGAAGTGGCTTCTCCAAATCATACCCTCACCGCAAAGTCTGAGCCCTAATACTATGCAAAATAAAAAGAGAAACTAACCACAGCAAGTATATATAGTTGCAAGTTTGCAAACATTTTGCAATTAGTTGGTTTCTGTATTAATTTATTCAAAATGTGGTGTAATCATCATCCAAGTCACAATAATAGACAATCTGCCTAAACTAATAACACAAACAATCGTACTTCTCATGTCTTTACTGAATTTGTTTAATTATTCACAGACCAGGCTAGAAAAAGTATGCAAAAGCTTTAAGTTAATAACCAGTAGGATCTCCTTTAGCAGCAATAACCTCCGCCAAATGTTTCCTGTAGCTGACTGGATCAGACTTGCATAATGGCAAGGACAAATTTAGACCATTCCTCAATACAAAACTGTTCCAGTTCATCATTTCTGGGATACCTTGCTCTCTTCAGGTCATGCTACAGCATCTCAATTTGGTTAAGGTCTGGACTCTGATGTGGCTGTTTCAAAAAAAAATTATTTTTATACCATTCTGTTGATTTACTCTTGGTTTGGAACTTGTCTTGTTGCACCATCTAGCTTCAGGTGACTGGCAACTAACCTGACATACTCCTGCAAAATGTCTTAATACAATTTTGAATTCATCATCCCCTTAACAATTGCAAGCTGTCCAGGTTCTGAGGCAGCAAAGCAGCCCCAAACCTGATGCTCTGCCACTGCATGTGGCATCTTCAATGTTCTCTCCTGGTCCACACAGGTTTCTGCCAAGCTCTAGTATTCTAGGTGGGACTTGTTAGCCATGGTTGACAGCTCATCCAGAAGGAAAACTCTGATCTGAAACCTCCACTGCCTTGCAACTATACCCACTCAGGGGAAGACTGCAGGAGTAAGCCCAGAGGGGGGAAAAAATACAGAGCTGGATTCCACGGCAATCCTACATTGAGTTCATGTTGACTGCCAACTCCTGCGGTGCCACTGGTCCCAAAAATGTATCGGTTGCTGCTATTCCTTTGGGTTCATCAGATGTGTGGAGAGGGGGAGCTTGCAACATGGGCACCAGCTTACTCTCCATTTTGTACTGCCCAGGCTTGCACATCTAGACAGCTAGGAGACAATATCCATGGTCAACTGACCAACAGAGGCCCTCATTAGTAGGGCAATGACATCACCCCTTTCAGCTTTTAAAAAAGATCCAATTACATATATTAAAGCTACCATAATTTCCAGATCCTAATTTGTAGTAAGTAATTCAAAGGGCATGTTTAAAAACACCCAGGTCAATGCCTGACATGTCAGGCCAAGACCCTTTGCCCAAAACGTTAACTGTACTCACATTACCCCTCCCTCCCCATAGATGCTACTAGCCTGATGAGTTCCTCCAGCATCCACAGATTTTCTGTTTGTGATTAGCTTACACAAGTTTGATTAGTGATTCCCAATTGCCATTTCCTGTCAAATGCAATTTAAAGGCAACAAGTACATTTAGTTCTTTTCCTCTTCTGGGGTTTAAACATGCACATTACATGAGCTTGAACAGAATGAAGAAACAGTCGCTGCTGAGTGCAACTGTGGTGGCAGGGTTGATGGAAATACAAGCACCTATTTACTTATTACTCCAGCAATGTCTTGTTTTACAAAAAAAAAGGAGTTATTTTAATATGAATGGGATAGTGACATTCAGAAAATGTTTGCTATTCTGTAAAAGGCAAACAGTACTCTGATGGTTTAAAAATGAACCTTCGGGGAGAACAAGTAAAAAAGGAAATTAATGGAAATGTATAAATTATACAACAGTAAATGCTGGGTTTTCAAATATCAACATAATGGGCACAACTTTGGATCCAATTTGAATCACCATCTGCATGCACAATGCCACCTTGCCTTCAAGGGTGCAATTCACAATTTTAACAAGAAACTGCAGCAAATTTATGCAAGGGATAGAAGACAAAAACTTATTTGACAGGGTCATGCTGTATTAAAGTTAGCATTACACTTTAACACATGGTAAATTCATGTTTGGAACAAGTTATAATAAAGAAACCAAATAGAATGGGCCATCACTTATCCACTCTCCCCCACCCGTTTAAAGTGTCCCGTCACTAGCTCTCCAATCTCTTGACTAATATATGGCTTCCTGAACATAAACACTAATGCAAATTTGAGGAACAGCACATCTTCCACCTGGACATATTGCATCCTTCTAGACTCAACGCTGCATTTCAAGTAATTCACTGTATGAGAACTGGCCACTCTTGCCTTTATTTTGAGTTGAATAGTATACTTTGACTACTATAGCTTGCTGTCCATATCCTAGACTCCTTAAGAAATATGAACTTATTTTGTATGAAAACTGGCATTTAAAAAAGTTGTGCATGTTCTTATAGTACAATTTAACGTGCAAGTTGCAATACTAAACGCTTGTCTCCAACATAATCAAGTTACATGCATAAGGAGTTAAATTATTATACCCTTATTTTCAAAGTACGCAACAGCGTGAACAGAAACTTTGGAAATCATTACTGGCTTGTGATAATACACCTAGCAGGCACTAGGTGACGCTCTCTACCCGAAACTGATTTGGTCTAGCGTAGCTTCTAGAAAGCGCAATTGACGCCATGTGAATTTACTTCTCAATCCTTAGTCCAGAATTCAGCAAAATGTTGCAAGGATTCGGTATTACCTGTTCTAATACATATCCTACGTTGGCGACAACTTGTGGACCTGTGATTCATAGATTGTTCGACTGCAAGATCACGCATTTCCACATGGAAGTACCATATGGGACAAAGCACCGTATTATAGAGAAGTCTCTTTTTCTGTTTGACGCATTTCCCACATGTTCCTCGCAGGTACTTAGCCACGTTCCCCCTCGCAATACCAAAGGTCCGCAGATGCACAACTGGAATCCAAAAATTTTGCTTTGTTCTTCGTACACCCCGAACTCAACTGTGGCCGCAGATCTTACGTTCGTTTATTCGATCAATTCTGCCTATTCTCTAGAGGCATCTATACTAACCCACCCATTAAAAATGAGAAAATAAACCCCCGCACTACAGTTCCTCCAATCTTGATTGGCAGCCGTTTCCCTCCACGCACATGCCACCGGCTCGGTCTCAACCTGCCCCAGCGCCACCTCACGCAAACATTAACCGTATCTTCGGCCTTCCATCTAACAATAGAAGCCCTGTTTGATTTCTTTTGTCACTCCCTGGCCCTTAAACATTAAGTTTCGTAGGGTCTGTGATCCTCCCCTACGATGCGGAGAATGACAGAACCAAACACTGCCATGTGCCCTGCCATCGCCCAACCTGAAACCACACCGAGACAGGTAGGAGAGAACGAGCGAGGCGGCGGATGGAAGACGCCCGCTCCTAAATACGATCCGGGGGCAAGACGGGTCTGCACAGCGAGCGGACATGAGATACAAAACGCGTTACGTGGCTGTACCGCAGGCTGGGTCGGCCTACGGCCTCTGATACCCCCACCGCCCGCGATCTGCTCACCGTCTCCGGCCACCCTTCCGTGGCCCGGGACCGTTGGCGTTTAGGACAGTTGATCCGTTGCGTTCTTCGACCAAACTCGACCGCTTGCAACACGAGACCACTCACCCCACCCACAACACCCCCTCCCCTCCCAAATCTGGCCAACGGCTTGTCTCGATGACCACCCGGACGGTCGATCAAGGCGCCATGCAGCAGCGCAACCGCAAAGTTAGCTTGTCATTGGACATGAGGGGGGGGGGGGTGAATTCCTCACGCCTCAACAAAGAAAAGCAGAAGTAATAAAAGACCTTCGACACCAGCCGCATACGTCAACTCGGAAGCATCTGAATAAAACATACCTTTCTGGGGATAAAACGGAGGATACAAATCATATTTGATGAAGTAAACGTTCTATCCTCTACTGCGCACCCTGACCACAGCGAATTACCGAGAGGCTCCGACGGACCGCTCGCTGCCACCGTGCCGACTCCCCGCGCCCAGATAAATAGTGACGTGTAATGAGTTGTTGCGTGCGCAGTGCGCCTGCGCCGGGGTGAGCCCGCTCCCCATCCCCCGGACTGTGTTAGCGCGCGGACCGCGGCTCGCGGCTCGCGGGCTTGGCGGGGTGGCGGTGGCGGCACAGCAGCCGACAGACCGATTACTGGGGCACCGTTCACCGCATCTCCTCTCGCCTCCGCCCCCTCCCCTGCTAGCTTATGCTTATTAAAGACGAGGTTTATCCTCGCTCGCGTTTCTTCACCGACACCGACACGGCTACGGTTTTTGGCGAAGCCCAGTGATGGCCGGAAGACTGTTTTCACTTGAATGCTTTATTTACTCGCCAGTGTGCAGGTGAAAGCAGCAAACAATTTGTCGATTACAATTTGGAGGTCATGCAGCATCTATAGTGAGAAAACAGATTTAAACTTATCAGGGTAATGATATCGGAGGAATGGGATCCATTCCGTTTTTGTCAATAGTGTTCATCTATAAGCGATAGTGCTTTGCTGCAAACCACTTCAAAAAATCCCCAGAATGGAACTGATAGTGGCGAGGCAGGGAATTGTTTTGTCTTACGTCTTATTCTCCGTCAAAACCAATTTTGTTTCTCTATAGAACTGGCACACATTGTTCTTCATGATCTTACATGCCGTACCCGGCAGACATGGAATTGTAGCCAAACAATTAAACCGTACATATGCTGCAGCGACACAGCCTCAGGCAAAGGATCTAACTATACTTCCGCCCAAGTACAGTATACTTCTTCCACATTTACTCATCAGATAACGGCATCAGCATAACTTTAGCAACGCATAAATGAACTGGAGAAACTCGGCAAGTCGGACAGCATCTATGAAAAGAAATGGACAGAAGACGTTTCAGGTCCCGATTCGAAATGTCGACTGTCCATTTCTCCCCTTTGATGACAGTTGACTCGCTGACTTCCTCCTTTGCGTATTGCTCCAGATATTCAGCAGCTGTAATCTGTTGCGTCAGCATAATATATATGCACTTATCCTTTAAATTCATATAATTTTATAAAGTAGCAGTTCCCCTATTATACTCAATCTTTGTAATAGAAGTATCTCCTTAATTCACAGATTACTATATAAGTGATTTTCTTTAGTTTTTTTTTAATCACCTGGAAATATTTTCTCTTAAGTTGAACCTATGAACCCCTATCAATACATTAAGGAATTCTGTCAGTATTTTCTACGTCGTCGAGTACCTCTAAATAATACGGAGACCATAAATGTCCGCTGTACTGGTTTTCTTTCATTCTCTCACAGGTCACTATCAAAGTGAGTTTTTAATGCCACATCTCACTGCTCCTGAAAAAGTGATAAAAGTCAGCATTTGGAATTCTTGAAGTACTTGTAGGAAAGTACACCAGGAGCTCTTTTAGAGGAAAGGGTACCAGAGTTTTGATTTGAAATCAATGGGGAAATGGAATGCATTTTCACATTAACATGATGTCTGATTTTAAAGTGGAGGTGTTCCCATAGAGGATGCTGGCTGTTTCCTTTTAGTGAGCAGAGGTCATAGATTGGGAGATGCTTTCAAAAAATTCTTGGCCAAGTGCAAGAGTGTATTTTGTTTTTGGTACACACTGCAACCTTGGTGTGCTAATTGGAAGTTCAGGGAGATGGATAGGATGACAGGAAGATAGCTCAGGCCCAATGTGTTAAGATTTCTTGAATTGTTACAGGTCTATTAATCTACGAACATGTTATTGATTACATTACTGTCCTCAACATGGTGAAAAAGTCGTGGGAATTTATGAGGGGGGGGGGGAAATTGCATGGCTGGTCCAGTTAAGATCTAGCCAGGATATTGATGGGGAAGGTCTGGGTGATGATTCTGAATGTCTGAATTTCTGGGTGCGGAGATGGGAAATGGGAGGAAGTTGTTTATTAAACTCTTGAAGGACATGGCCATTACCTATCATTTGCATGACATGAAGTTACAAGCCATAGTGGAAAGTTATCAAGATTTTGCTGCCTATGGGCATGAACAATTTCATTGCTTGAGGATATGTGAAAGGAACTATGCATTGTAAAATCATTGACAAATATCTTGCTTTATGGAACATGGAGGGTCGTTGATGAAGGTGAATGGGCCTAGATACTGATTTCTTGGTACAGATTCATTCCCAGCAACCACATCCATCTTCATTACTTGCTGAAAGGACTCTAACTTTTTGAAAATTCTACTTTATTTCCCAGTTGACCTCAGTGTACCAAGCATGTTTAATGCCAAAGTTCTTGATATCAACCTGGCTAAAGACTAATTTCTGTGATTGTGAGGAACTCTAGAGGAGTTGGAATTCATCTTCTGCCTTGTTTTTTCCAGTCATGTGCTGGGTTGCACTATCTTGAAGATGGAGATGTTCATGGATCCTCCTATATTACCTGCCAAATGTATGACTATGTGTGAAACAATTATAGTTCTTAGCTGAGGCCTATCAATTATTAAGTTGCTTTGATTTCCCAATATGTGGCCCTGTATTATGTTTTTACCAGGCTGACATTTCATTTCTGGATGAATCTTTTGCTGCCTTGATTTTCTCTTACTTATTTCCCATTGATTAAGGTTGTTCTGGTTTATTGGTAATGATAAACTGAGGAGTATGCTACACTTGAGATAGTAATATTAGTGAAATACAATTTGCCACTGCAGAAGTTCACTGGACTTGTAACTGGATATTTTCTGAATATATCCTGATTAGAAAGCTAATCATGACACACAAGTGGAAGAAGGAGGTCCTTATTGTGAAGAAGGGAATTCATGTTCACAGAATTCTTACCAATCACAGACTCACCAGGCAATAGTTAAGTTAGTGAGGACAAGATGAGATTGGTTACGACCTGTTCAGTTGACTCATTTTCCTTTGTTATCTATGGGAGAGGTGAAGCAAGTGCTAACTTTCCCAGCATTTCCCAAGTTAATGATCAGTTGTAAACACAAAGTACACTGCAGATGCTGTGGTCAAATCAAGACGTACAAAAAAACTGGATGAACTCAGCAGGTCAGGCAGCATCCGTTGAAAGCATCCTAACTCTGAGTTCATCCAGCTTTTTTGTACGTAATGATCAGTTGGTTAGTTTTTTAAAAAATGCTTCATATAATTCCTTCTGTTATATTTTTTCACTTTCATGACTGTACTTGACACCGTAAATAGAACTTGACATAAAATTTCAAAGATGAGCAGATGACAGCTGGCAGATCAACAAGAAAGATATAAAGGTTGTGAACAAGCAAACCCAGAAAGTATGTAGAGGTCATTGAAAATCAAAGGCAGCGAGTCAAAATTACTCAATCTGAGATGAGTCACTGGATGAAACACTGTCAGTATACAAAATATTTATATTACTTAGAGACCAAGCAAAAGGATTTGATCATGGCGCAGGATACCACCCAATATGAAAAGTGTATTTGGGGGCAGTGGTAGAAAGTTATGTGGAAGATAGACAAGTAAATGTAGTAAAGATGATTAGAGCACATTATTTATGCTTTAAAAACTTGAAGATTGTATGAGAAAGCCTTAACAAATCTCACAGATCTTAAATCCAAAGGAAAAGTATTCTAAAGCACGAAAGAGTTGAATTTTAATTTTAACATTGTGAGTTCATGATGGTAGGTGCAGTATGTGGGATGGTACTTTTCATATTAATTGAAGTTAGATAAGTTAATGTTGAAGTTGTATAAAACTTTAGCAAGGCTGAATTTTGTGTATTGTGTGAAGTTCAGGTCACCTACCTGCAGGAGATACCTACCTACCTACCTATACCTTCAATCAATAAGATTGAAAGAATACAGAGGAAATTTACAAGGTTGTTGCCAGGTCCTGAGGACCTGAGTTGTAGGGAAAGGGTGAATAGGTCGGGACATTATTCCCTTGAGTGTAGGAGAATGAGGGAAGATTTGGTAGAGATATATACAATTATAATGAAAGGATAAATGAAAGCAGATTTCTTCCATTGAGGTTAGGTGAGACCTAGAGATGATGGGTTAAGAATGAAAGGTGAAATATTTAAGGGGAACATGAGGAGGAACATCTTCACTCAGAGGGTAGTGAGATTGTGGAATGAGCTGCTAACAGAAGTGGTGGATGCAGATTTAATTTCAACATTTAAGAGAAGTTTAGATAAGTAGAGTACATGGACATGAGTGGTATGTAAGGCCAGGTACAGGTGGGTGCTAATAGGCAGAATAACAGTTCTGCATAGAATAGATGGACTGAAGGGCCTGTTTCTGTGCTGTAGTAGTCTTTGACTCTATTTATGAGTTTTGGTTATTACTGGAAAATCAAGCAGTTATTATGCATCACAACTAGCCCTTGGGAAGGTTTGGTGAACTCGTTGCTTGAACTCGTCTCCTGGTGAAGTGTTGTTGGGCAGTGACTTCTTGGGTTTAGACTTAACAGTAGTAAAGGAAAATATATTTCAAGTAAGGTAGTGACATTTGCACAAGTCCTTGCCCTTGTTGGTTACAGTGATAATCGTCTCTGCAGACAATGTCAGTAGTTTTGGTGGTATGTATTTGTAGATGGCCCATACTGCAGCAAAAGGGTAGAAATACTGGAGGTTATGAATGTTTAGAATTCTGATGGTGTTCAGGATTCAGCATTTCTGAATTATATGAATATTCCAGACACTAATTCAAACAAGAACAGTCCTGAGTTCTTAATATAAGTTGCAAGTAGTTTGAAAATAAGAGCAAACACGAGGAAATCTGCAGATGTTGGAAATTCAAGCAACACACAAAATGCTGGTGGAACACAGCAGGCCAGGCAGCATCTATAAGGAGAAGCACTGTCAACGTTTCGGGCCGAGGCCCTTCGTCCTGAAGAAGCAAAACGTCGGCCTGATACGTCGACTGTGCTTCTCCTTATAGAAGCATTTTGTTCCACTGTGCTGTGTTCCACCAGCATTTTGAAAATAAGAGGGCAGCTTTGTTAACAAACAGTACTATCTACAGAGTGCAGCACATTGCAAGAGATAGGGTTTGTGAAGTGAACTGATCATGAGATGTTCTTGTATGCATCATCTAAATGTTAGACAATGGAGGAATGTTAGTTGGTCTATATCAAACTAGGCAGCTATGGCTAAGTTATTTTGCACCATTGGGACTGAGTTCATAGAAGCTTCCAGACCACACTGATACTTTTTTCGCTCAGCACATCAAATATTGTTAAATGCATACTTAATCAATAATTGGCATATTTTGTATTCACCAAGTCAACTCTCAACATTAATTTTGGCTGTCTGGGTTCTTAGTCCTCAAGCTTTGACACCATCCTTGTGAATTATGTCGTTCTAGCAAAGGTGTTTAAACATTGAGGTGTGTCCATTGTAGATAGGTAACTCAATAGAAAAACTACCAAGCTCCAAATATTGAAGTAAACAATGCCACTGTAGCTACTGAAATTGTATTGAATGGTCTCTGTTACCTTTGTCCTTAAGAGTATAAAAGGGCACCACAGTAGCGTAGCAGTTGGCACGACACTATTACAGCTCAGGGTGTTAGAGTTTGGAGTTCAACTCTGACATTATCTGTAAGGAAACACAAAGTATACCGCAGATGCTTTGGTCAAGTTAAGACGTACAAACAATCTGGATGAACTCAGCAGGTCGGGCAGCATTTGTTGACTGCTCATTTCAACGGATGCTGCCGGACCTGCTGAGTTCATCCAGCTTGTTTGTATGTCTTGATTATCTGTAAGGAGTTTGTTCATTCTCTCCATGACCATGTGGGTTTCCTCAGCATAGTGCAGTTTCCTCCCACATTACAAAGATGTACCAGTTAATTGGTCATTGTAAATTATCCTGTGATTCAGATAATGTTGCTGGACAACACAGTTTGGAGGGCCAGAAGAGCCTGTTCCATGCTGTATCTCTAAGTGAAAATAAAATAAAGAAACTTGATGTACTTTCAGTCTGGGAGACTCCTTTATGAAGGTCTCCAGGAGAATGCCTACTTGTCATGATGAATAAAGACTTCAATTAACTTTTGTGTCTCTCTGGTGACTCAATTCACTGCCACAATAGATGGTGTGCCATTCAACTGAGTGCTCATATGTTGGATGGTTTTTAGAGTTGTACATCCAGGTAGATAGAGCAAACATCCAACACACTTCTGACTTTTAAACAGTGGAAAGATTGGAGGGGGGAGGAAATCAATAGGTCAACTATTCACAGAATATTTTTGTGAATAATGTTTCTGTAGTATTTTTATGTGGCTGGTTAATGATGACCTACCTGGTTATCAGAGGTTGAAGATTCAACAATGGTAAGGCATTGTAATTGTCATAGAATTCTACTGCACAGAACTTTCCCTTTCGGCCTAGCTTCCACAATGCTCCAAGGTGGCGCCGAGCTGTGACCTTCGTTGAGTCGCAGCTCAGAATTAATTGTTTTAAAAATGTTATTTGGGTTCATGAGCATGATTTAGGGGACACAGGGGAGTTAAGGGTCATATTACAGTTTAAGGACAGGGATGTAGGGGAATTAGAGACAAGGCTACAGTCCGTCTCCACTTTGTATTCAAAGACCAGCAAGGTGGACATGGGACATCCGTGGTAGGATGTCGGATATCAGAATGGCAGAGAGTGAACGATGGTCTTCCCTGGTCAGCAAAGTTCCAGAGTTGGTGCTTAGCAGGAGAAATGAGTCCCAATGACCCCCCCACTAAGTCCGGAGTTTGAAGTCTAGTGTTGGGGTACCATCATCGGCAAGTCTGAAGTTTGAGGCCTAGTGCTTGATGAATGGCATGTGCTGAAATTGATGCTGAGGATCAAGGCCTGAGGGTTGATTGGGAAGTACAGGATTGGAGGCCTGTTAGCTGGAGTCAAGTCTATGAATCTCTGCGAGTCCACTGGGGAGTTCTAAGCCCGATGTCTGCAGGCCCAAGCCCGTGTCTGTCAGAGTCTGGAAGCCTATCCCAGGGTTAAAGGACTGTGTATGTTCATGGGTGGGAGGGAGGAAAAGACTTGTTTTGCTGTTGTTGTTCTGTTGTTTGTTGTGTTCTGTGTTCTGCTGAGCATTGTGGGCATGCTATGTTGGAGCCAGAATGTGGGCTCCTGCCAGCACACCCTTAGATGTGTTTGTTGTTCATGCAAATGACACAGTTTGTTTCGATGTACACATGACAAATAAATTTGAATCTTCAAAGTTCCAAAAAAGTTTATTATCAAAATACATATATGTCACCATATACTACCCTGATATTCATTTTCTTACGGGTGTTTGTGATAAGTAGAAAGAAACACAATAGAATCAATGAGAAAACGCCAAACTACAGAGACGGACAAACAACAAATGTGCAAAAAACAACAAACTGTGCAAATACAAAAACAAAAGAAAGAAAAAACTCCTGAACTTTGACCATGATGCCTAAACACATTTGCCTGCTTTAGGCTTGTATCCCTTTAAGCCCTTCCTATCCATGTACCTATCTAAATGCCTCTTAAATGTTGAATTGTATTTGCAGAAAAATGGGGTTGAGGGATAATAAATCAGCCATGATCAAATGTAGTAGACTTTATGGACCAATTGCCTCCATCATCTCCTCTGCCAACTTCTTCCAGATATTCACCCCCTCTGTGTGATAAACCCCTCAGATCCCCTTTAAATTCCTCCACTTTCATATTAAACCTGTCCTCTCTAGTTCTAGACTCCCCTGCTCTAGGGAAAAAATATTCTTTCTATCCTATCAATGAACCATGATGATTTAATAAACATTTCTAAGGGTGAAGGCTAGTCTCTCTCATTGGAAATTTTCATTATATCTTATCAGCCCATGCCGGAACATTGTCTAGTTGTATTTAGGCATGTACTGCTTCATTTTTTGAGAAGATGCAAAAAATTCAATATTGTACAAATGCTTTGACTTCTGACATTTTCTGGAAGGAAGGTTATTGATGAAGATAGCACAGGTGCCCTTGAGCGATGGCCTTGAGGAATTTCTGCAACAATACCCTGAAGATAAGGTTAATGACCTGAAGCAATTATATTAATCCTCCTTTCTAAATGCAGGATTGCAGCAAGGGAAGAGATTTCCTCTTGATTTCCTTCTGACTGTAAATTCACCAGGTCTCCAGGACTGTAATTTGACCTACGTTTATGTCAAGATGTCAGTCACTATCACCTTGTTTGTTTCTTCATGCTTGGACCAAGACTTTAGTGAGGTTTGGAGCCATTGATACTGACAAAACCAAAATTAACCTTTGTGATTAGGTTATTAGTGCACATAGCTGCTTGGTAGTAATGTTGGCAGTAGCTTATTTCACTTTGCCAATGATCAGAATCAGGTTTATTATCACCAGCATGTGGCGTGAAATTTGTTAACTTAGCAGCAGCAGTTCAATGCAATACATAATCTAGCAGAGAGAGGAAAAAAAGTAATGAATAAACTAAAACATAATAATAAACACGTAAATCAATTACATATATTGAATAGATTATAAAAAATGTGCAAAAACAGAAATACTGGATATTTTAAAAAGTGAGGTAGTGTCCAAAGCTTCAAAGTCCATTTAGGAATCAGATGGCAGAGGGGAAGAAGCTGTTCCTGAATCGTTGAGTGTGTTCCTTCAGGCTTCTGTATCTCCTGCCTGATGGTAACAGTGAGAAAAGGGCATGCCCTGGGTGCTGGAGGTCCTTAATAATGGACTCTGCCTTTCTGAGACACCGCTCCCTAAAGATGTCCTGGGTACTTTGTAGGCTAATACCCAAGATGGAACTGACTAGATTTACAACCCTCTGCAGCTTCTTTTGGTCCTGTGCAGTAGCCCCTCCATACCAGACAGTGATGCAGCCTGTCAGAATGCTCTCCACAGTACAACTATAGAAGTTTTTGAGTGTAAACCAGTTGGGTAAAAAAAAAAGGCTGATTAGATTTCTTTTGGATTTTTGTTTATGTGGGCAAACATATCTGGTAAATGTTTTACATTGTTGGAAAGATGCCATTGTTGTAACTTGTCTGGAACAGCTTGGCCAGAAGTGAGATTAGTTGTGAAAACCACATTTTCAATTCTGCAATCTGGGTGTAATTTGGTCCCTGAGATTGCTAAATGACACTGGCAGGTGAACAGACAGATGAGCTGCAGAGAGTCCATTTTGAGGGTAACACATTCTTTTCTGATAGATTAATTGCCACTTCTCTGTGAATGGACACTTCAGCATCAGAATACACAGGTACCATGACGCCCAAGAGTGCGTTGTCATAACAAATAGCAGGGAGTTGGGCTGTTACCAGGGAACAATCCAAGTTGTCAATAGAAACTTTTTCATGGGGAGTGTCACTGTTTCAATATAGAGCTGACCTCCTGGTCCTGAGCGAAGCCATAACATATTTAAGCTTTATTTTGGAGAAACATTCCATCTAAGCTGCTGCCAGTCCATTCAGTGAACCTGGCATGAACTGGTCTACATCCATTAATCTGTTTGGGCACTTTGTAGACTCCCTCTGTGCCCTTTGCAGCAGACCTCACCCTCCAGTAAACCAGCCCTTCTGATATCATAACGCAGTGCTCTGGCATCTCTGTACATGACCCTAGTAATATATCATTGTAAGTCTTTTTGCACATGGTCTATGAAGAGTGCAAGTGATGAGATCTGAGCTGGTATATGCAAGAGTGTGATCAGGAAATGTTTCATCTTGAGGAAGGTTGTCGTCATCTCCAAATTTCCACCACAGAAATTAAAGAGATAAATTTGGATTAGGTTGGTGTAAAGGAAAAGCACTAAGAGAAATGTTTGTTGAAAGCATCTGTGAATAGTTATGTAGATCATTGAGGGTGAAATAACAAGCAATAAAAACGGGTATTATATTCTCCAGGTTTATTGTTTATATTAGATGATAAACTGCTCCTGGCTATTTTAGCCCTCCAGAGTGGAGGGAGTGTGCTTCCTTCAATCCAGTCTCCACTCTCACAAACCCATGATGCTGAAGTACATTACTGTAGATGTTTTGAGAATCTGTCAATATGAACGGAATATGGGGTATTGAAAGGAAAATTATAAATAGTAATGCGTGTAAAGGTGGAAGGAGAAGGAAGAGTACTGTGGTGCAGTATTGCAGGGTGGGCAGTATAATCTGTGAATATAGATGGAGGCATAAACAAAATCAAAAAGTTGTTTCTATATTCTCATTCCTGTGGGGCTTAATGACCTCTTGGGCCATTGCTGCCATGTTCTTTGAACATTGCCATCATGGTTTTATACTATTCTCAATAGCTAGAGGCTTTCCTGCTATTTGAAAAAAAGGAGCATGATTCCTACACCCTGAAATCACGGTGTCCTTGTTGTATTGGAAATGTAGATGCTAGAAACTTTATATCAAGGAGCTACCGTACTTTTCTCTCTAAAATGACTTGCAGATCTCATTCTCTTCTTTTGTTCTCTTCCCAGTCTCTTACCTCGCACCCTCCTTTACAGGAGGAAGATGGTGAATAATGCTTGGTTATAGAGTCATAGAGCACAGAAATGTACCTTTCGGGCCAAATGGTCCACGTTGGCCCGGATTCCCATCTGTACTAATATCCCTCTAACTCCTTGGTTAATGGTATGGGTCCATTGCATTAAAAAAATTGGGAACCCCTGCTCTAAACTTGTCCTGTCTATGCACCAGTTCAACTAGCTTTAAAATGTTGTTAATGTACCTGGCTCAACCACTTGCTCTGGTCAAAGGGAGAAAATATGTTTCAAGCTGCTGGCTATAGCTTGGTAGTTTTATGGATGCCATATTTAGTTACACATGTATAGCTCTGAAGGGATGCAGGATGAAGCTTAAGGTACCATGCTCAGAAGGGCTCATGTTTTTCATGCCAGGAGTCACTCTAGATATCAGCAACTTGCCAGTACATCTGCAGAACTGATGGGAATGTATCTTGTTAATCCAGAATGCTATAAGAGGAACAATTTGCCCAGGACGTTCTGGCTCATCTGAAAGTCTGTCCTGGAAATAAAAATGGTGTCTTCCTTTAAGAGTTGCTAATAGTTTTGAAGTGTGGTCACAGAGGTCTGATATTTGATCAGATGATTCTCATTCAGGCCTGTACCCAATGGTTAGTGGTACAGAAGTGCTGACTACACTCCTAGTTCATGATAATTATCAGATGGTATAAATATTAGTTGTTGCCTGAATCAACGCTAATAGGAGTGTACAGTTTCTGAACATGATCAGGTTTCTGGCTCTAAATGTCACCAGGCAATGTAATCATGGAGAACATTAGATTCCTATGTATTGGTTTACAGTTGGCATGAGTTGTCTCTAACTGGCACTTCCTCTGTTTACAATTATTTGATCCCATTTCCACTTTTAGACTATTGAAAGTAGTGGGTCTAGTTTTGTACACAAGCAAGGTATTTGAACATAGCACTTTCTCAATGCACCAATATTTTAAAGTATTGCTGTAGTGGTGCTACATTTTATATTTCTGGCTGATTTCCATGCAATTTTTAAAGATCCAAGTGAGCAATTATTATCATTTAATTTTATGCCTGATAATCCTTATGTTACTTAAAACTTCTGTGGTAAATTGCCAAAAATCCTCAGCAAGTGAAGAAGATTTCATAAGAAGAATTACATATCTCAATGACTTCCAGAATGCTTAGTTGAAATAATTCGCTAAAGATCAATTCGAATGGTAACTTAAAAATGGGTGTTTTTCTCATCAAAATTTGTTTGTTAATATGTTAGTTTATTATCCATGCAAGGGGAATTTCTTTGTGAATTGTCTTCAATAATATACAACATCAAAAATAACCTAAAAAGGAGATTGTGTAGTGTTTTGTTTTTGTCTCTTCCATATTTCATCCTCCCCTCTGAAGATGCTGGGGATAAGTTTGAATCAGTGTTATACTGAATAGAGAATTGGCAACCTGATGAACATTCCTTTAAAACTGATCCCTGAGTCACTGACACTGACTATTGCTGTTTATCTCCCATTTTGAGAAGCTAAAATATTCCAAGTAAAAGGGGTAAAAAAAACACATAATGTCCATATAACAGGATGTATGCATGTATTGCTCTGAAAATGCCATATCTTAAGTACTGACTACAAAAACTAATTTCCCTGTAGTTCCTTTGAAATAATGAAGAGTGCCCACTTTTCCATCAGTTGAGAGGAAATATGGAGAATCCTTCTCACATTTAGATAGTTCTGAGAAATTTATAAACTCCCTGCATTTGTTTCATGGCACACACGAGCAATGATCCTAACAAATGAGTCCACCAAGAACCTTTGCCAATATAGACCAGGTTCTAGCAGGCCTATATTATAATTTCAACCTTCTTCTCCATCTTCCTTCAGAAACACATTCAGTGCCAGACATGGAGTGGTATTGATCAATAGGACAAGTGACAAACTGTTCATTCTTTTTGGTTTTCACTCCAGAACCATGATCACCTCAATATTAGTCATCAAGTTACAATATGACGAATCTTGTATTCAAGCACAACTGAGCTCAGGCTCCAATTCATCATTGACTCATTCACTGAAGTGTTTAAACAATAGATTTGGTAATAAACATACAGAAGACAATTATACCTTTCCCAGCCTTAGCTGTAACATAAACCAGGTGAGATACTCATTCAGTTTCTAAGTTTCAGGATCCACCTCTCACAGGGGAAGACATTGATGACAAATTTCATCAATGATCTCAAACTGAAGAAAATGATGTTTGAAGGCAAGAACTTCGTACAAGTCACCAAGTTCATTGTTTGTTGAGCAACAAGGATCCCGCTTTCTTGTCAGGAAAACCTATAGTAGTCATGTGAAAACACTGGAAAAATATGAACAATATTGTCTCTCAAAGATCCCTCTAAATTGTATGGTCAACAGCCAAACCAATGCCGTTATCTTCTCAGAGGTCATCATCCTCAGTGTCCTACAGCCTGATCACTAGCAGTCAGTTCTGGTACATTTTCTGTATGTCTGACAGTGAAATGTGCCATCTAATCCCAGCTCTGTCACAGGTAGATAAAGGGCTTGACACACAGGCCTTTATCAGTCAGGGCACTGAATATAGGAGCTAGGAAGTTATGTTACAGGTAAGATAAAATGTCAGTGAGGCTACACTTGCTATTACATACAGTTTGTTGACCCTCTTACAGGAAAGAATTTATTAAACTAGAAAGAGTCAGAGGTGAGAGATTTGAAAAAGACATGAAGAGCAGCTTCTTCACACAAAGGGTGGTGTTGCCAGAAATGGTGGTTGAGACAAGCACTTCAGCAACATTTAAAAGCTTTCTAGATAAGTACATGAATAGAAGAGGTTTAGAGGGCTTTGGATGAAACGCAGTCAGATGGGACTCGCACGCTGTACAACACAGTCAGCATAGACAAATTGGGCCTAAGGGCCTGTTTCCATGCTATATGAATCTATGAAAATGCTTCCAGGAGGACATTGAGGATGATTCCAGGAACATTCTTAAATCTTAAAAGTTGCAACATCCGCTCTGAATCCCAAGCCTGTGGTAGTTGGTAGTTCAGAATGGAAGAAAAGCTTCTGGAAGGCACAAAGAAAACAGCCATTCACAAACAGAAGATTGAGTACATAAGAAGATCCCATTCTACCTAGCTGTTCAGTCCTCTAAATAGCCAGTGGTCTGTTTCTATCAGAGTTTGTGAACCTGACTTGGGCTTTTCAGTCACCCTAATAGTTCTTCTTCATCACCAGTTATTCACAATCGTGATGAGGAAGAAATATTAAAATGCAGGATATCTCTGGGTTTATTGGGATGCACAAGGTAGAGTTACTTATATGGAAAAGTGACATAATGATTTGGCTTCATGCCTCCTTTTTACAGAGGGCAAAACTGCTAGTAAATCGTCATTGATTTTAGGCCTTGCATGAGTTAAGATGGTAACGGGGTTTGAGTTTGGACTGAGTGACATTGCTGGTAATGGTGGAAAGATGATGTCAGCCAGTCAGGGCAAACTAACACCGATTTCCCCCCCCCCCCCCCCCCACACCAATCCATTTCCCGCTGCCCTGGGAAAACAGCCAACATAATTAAAGACCCCTCCCATCCTGGTCATCCTCCCTTTCATTGAACAGAAGATAACAACATCTTGAAATTGCGTACCACCAGGTTCAAGGACAGCTTCTATCCTGCTGTTACAAGAGTCTTGAATAAATTTCTAACATAATAAAGATGAACTTTTGATCATTCAGTCTATGTTATCATGGCCCTTGCACCATATTGGTAGTGTAGCAGTTAGCACAATGCTGTTTGAGCTTGGGGTTTCAGAGTTCGGAGTTCAATTCCGGTGTTCTCTGTAAGAAAGTTTGTATAATCTTCCCAAGTGCGTGAGGGTTTCCTCCAGGTGCTCTGGTTTCTTCCCATAGTCCAAAGATGTATTGGAAAGTAGGTTAATTGGTTGTTGTAAATTGTCCCGTGATTAGGCTAGGGGATTGCTGGTGATGTGGTTTGGTGAGTTCCATGTTGTATCTCTAAATAAATAAATAACTGGATATTTGCTTACCTGCACTATGCTTTCTCTGGAGCTGTCACTATAACAGTATATTCTACCTTCTGGTATTGCTTTTCCCTTTGTACTAAAGAGGTAAGTTGGTTTATTATCGTTATATATATTGAACACAGTGAAATTTTGCCTTGCATACCTTTCATACCAATTGTTTCATTACAACAGTGCATTGAGGTAGGTCAAGGGGAAACAATAACAAAATACAATTAAAGTGATACAGAGAAAGAGCAGTGGAGGTGGGCAATAAGGTGCAAGGCCAAAATGAGTAGATTGTGATGTCAAGAGTCCATCTTATCATACTGGGGAACCTCTCAGTAATCTTACAACAGCAAGTTAAAAGATGTCCTTAACCTTGCTAGTATGTGTATTCAGGCTTTTGTATCTTCTATGTGGTGAGTGATGGGAGAAGACAGAATGTCTGCGGTTGGTGGGGTCTTTGATTATGGTGGCTACTTTACTGAGGTGGCGAGATATGAATGCAGGGTCTATGTAGGGGAGGCTGGTTTTGTGATGTGTTGAGCTGTGTTCACCACTCTCTGCAGCGTCATGGGCACAGCAGTTGCCATACCAAACTGTGATGCATCTGAATAAGATGCCATCAAGGGTGCATCAGTAAAAATTGGGAGGGGCAAAGGGGATGTGCAAAATTTCTCTAGTTTCCTGAGAAAGTATCAGCGCTAATGAGCTTTCTTGGCTGTGGCGATAATGTGGTTGGACTAGGACGGGCTATTAGTAATGTTAACTCATAGGAACTTGAAGCTCTCAACCCTCTCGATCTCAACACCTTTGATGTAAACAAGAGCATGTGCATCATCCCCCTTCCTGAAGTCAATGACCAAGTCCTTTGTTTTACTGACACTGAGGGGAGAGAGAGATTGTTGCTATGATACCATGTCACTAAACTCACTTTTTTCTTTCTGTACTCTGACACATTATTATTTGAAATGTGGCCCATTGCACTTGTATCATCTGTACATTTGTAGATGGAGTTAGAGAAGAATCTGGCCACACAGTTATTAGTGTACAGGAAGTAGAGTAGGGCTGAGGATGCAGCCTTGTGGAACACCAGTGTTGAAGATAATTTGGCAGAGGTATTAAAAAACACAAAATGCTGGCAGAACTCAGCAGGCCAGACAGCATCTATGGGAGGAGGTAATAACGACGTTTCAGGCCAAAACCCTTCATCAGGAGTGAAGTAACATGGGATGGTCGAGATATGGCAGAGGTATTGCTGCTTATCAGTTGGTCAGGAAGTCAAGGATCCAGTTTAGAATGATTGGTATTTCGGTATGCAAAACAGTTTTTCACCATATCTTGTTACATGTGACAATAATAATTACCAGTTTCGGTGAATGGTCTGAGTTTCCTTTTAATTGTAGAATCAGAAGAAGATGGCTCACTGATTTCAGATTCAGAAAAAATATTTTCCTTAGCAAACTAAATAGCTTAATATTGTTCCATGTTTGCAGTAAGATATGCTGGTACACCAGGCAATCTTGGTGTGTTAATTAATGAGATATGGCAAGCTAGCATGCATGAACAGCAAGCAATTTGGAAGGAAGTATCTTTGGAGCTGTACAGGGCTTTGGTGAGAACACTTTTTGGCCTCCATACCAAAAAAAGGATGGCATGTCAAGGAAGATCACAAATTTGGTCTGGAAGGTTGGGATGATCATGTGAATGTTCAGCGAAATTGGCCACTATTCACTGGAGTCTAATGAGTTGCGAAACACATAAAAATCCAAAAGGGAGTAATGTAACACCTAGACAGACACCTCAGGCAGTGGAACTAAAGGGCAAAGTATTAAAATAAACTGGAAATTTAGGACAGAGGTGAGGAGTGGCTTTCTTTCTCAGAGAGTTATATTATGCAAGATTGAGATCGATAGACTTTTGGACATTAATGATATTAGGAGACAAAGGGATTGGTCAGGAAAGGTGAAGGAGGTACATAATCAACTGATAGTTATATTAAACTGCAGAGCAAACTCCAATGGGTGAATGGTCTACTCCTTTTATTTGTTATGTTTATAAGTTCTAGTACTTAGCGAATGAATATAAAATCCCAAATATTTAATATTTAATTTGTCATTTTGTAAATGCTATCACTTTCAGACTTGGCATCAGTAGTAGAACAGCTTTTTCACACATAAACAGTATTCTAGTGAACCCAATGCCTGTGCAATAGAAGATTTCTAACCTGCATATATAATAGATGCTACCCCGGCAATAAAAGTGAGTGCTTGTAGCAAGCTGAAGTAACTGATAATGCCTGTCTTTCAAAACACTTTAAATCCCTATCACAAGCAAATTTATTTTCCCTTTATTACCACATGCCCCCTGAGATAACAAATGATATAAATCTGAAAGACAATATAAACAGAATTTTATATTTGGTGTGTTTAGCAACATCAATAGGGAAAATACAGGCACTGTGCAGAGTGACCCTCTGCAAATAATATTTAGAGAGTGCAGTGAAATTAATATGCTAACATTTATTTGGAATAATAGCTGAAAATATGTTATTCATCTATTGGTATGTTAACTTATTTTCCATTAATGGGGAACATGTTTCTCTATGGCCTTCAATTATATTGGCTCCAGGGGCATCTAAAATACAATTTTGACTGTCAAATTGCAAAGTGGATAATAGAGATTTGGCAACTGGATTTATATTCCTTATCTAAATCTGACCCTGTACCCTTTGATACTGGACACAGATGATCTCCTCAATTATCAAGGAGCTACAAACATTTACATGAAAAACTAAAAGCACAACAGTTCAATGCATTTATAATAGCACCTGAAACAAACCATACTGATTCATTAAACAGTTAGAGATTAAACAAAATGGATATCGGTTGTACATGTTCCATCACATATTGGTGGGATTTACTGTACCATCAAATGAATAAAGAGATCTGCAAAGGAAGTAGAGGGGGAAGGGAACAGGAGAACAACAGAAGCAATAATAACAATTACCTTATTTTTACTTATTTGTGATAATATGTAGGTTTAATTAATAGAACATAGGATAGTACAGCACATTACAGGCCCTTCGGCAATGTTGTACAGACCCTCAAACCCTGCCTCCCATATAACCCCCACCTTAAATTCCTCTATATACCTGTCTAGTAGTCTCTTAAATTTTACTAGTGTATCTGCCTCCACCACTAACTTAGGCAGTGCACCAACCACTCTCTGAGTAAAAAACCTTCCTCTAATATCCCTCTTGAACTTCCCTCCCCCTACCTTAAAGCCATGGCCTTTTGTACTGAGCAGTGGTGCCCTGGGGAAGAGGTGCTGGCTATCCACTCTATCTATTCCTCTTAATATCTTGTACACCTAATGTTAGTGTTAATACAATTTTGAAAAATCAATGAATAATGCGTAAAGTTTACAATATAATTGGTGTCAGAGAATCTAGAAGTGGAAGTAAAAGGTTTAGAAGAATTTATTTTGACTTATTTCTTTGTTGTTAATCTTCAGTATTCTCTCACCATTTATACATTTCCTTGTCGCAAGGTCTAGATCTGAGAAGCTTTGATGTTATGATTTCTTTGTCTGAAGCTGTTGTGCTGATTTCAGTGCTTTCACAACCACCGTAGCTACTGTAATCCTCACCTCTATGAAGACTCGATGCATTCATTATATGTATTTAAAGTCTTGACAGTGGTTTTAAATTCATTTAATCAACCTTATGCAACCTGTATTGTAACTATGCATACAAATTATATATGTATTAAAGCAGTTTTTTCCATAACACCTGCTTATGCTGCAACTGATGATTCAGTGCATTGATTTTAGAAGAGACTGACCTTACTTCAGAGGGCAAAGCAAAACTCTGCAATGTCAGTCTCATAATTATTTTCCCTATTAACTCATCATACTTGATTCAACCAATCTTACATAATAAACAAAACATTTGGTTTTAATGGGAAAATTTAATGCACAATTCAATAATAAATCTTGGAAAATAAATTGTAATGTGCCATCTCACACACACGCACACTGGATAACCAGAGCATCCCTTAGGGCATCACTGCAGCAGAAGCTCCAAATAGTATTCTTGGTTCAGCCTTCTTTGGTTAATTCATCAATCACCTTCCCTGCAACATTAACCTCCAGCTGACTAGATACAGCATTCTCACCCTCGGTCAGTGTTTGCAGGAGGAACTATTTTACAGGGTCCTCTGCATCAGCTCAACAATACTGCTTCCATGTGATTCTGCCATCCCCATGACCTTATCCCTGGGAAAGCTAAGAACAGTGAAATCCTGAAAAAAAAAGATCAATGCAGATTGGCACTTCCATTGTATTCCCGATAATGGACAACCTAACTGGCAGACTATAGTTTGTGCAGCTTCAGAGCTGTGTGTCAGACATGTCTATAAGCCGCACTGGGACCCCACAGGGGACTGTATTGGTCCCCTTCCTGTTTACCCTGTATGCCTTGGACTTTAGATGCAACACTGAGTCATGTCATCTGCAGAAATTCTCTGATGACTAGGCAATAGTTGGGTGTATAATAGAAGGACAGGAGGATGAATACAGGGTTCTGGTGGAGGACTTTGTCAAATGTTCCAAGCTGAATCATCTGCAGCTCACCATCAGTAAGACAAAGGAGATGGTGATGGACTTTAACAAGACTAAACCTGCACTGCTTCTCGTTACTATTGATGGTGAGGATGTGGATGTGGTGAGGACTTACAAGTAGTTGGAGGTGCACCTGGTTGACAGACTTGAGTGGAGCACCAACACAGAGGCTGCATATAAGAAGGGCCTGGGCCACCTCTACTTCCTGCGGAGACTTGGGGTACTTTGGAGTTGCAAGCATTTCCTTCACATATCCTACCAGTCTGTTGTTGCCAGTACAATCTTCTAAGCGGTGGTGTGCTGGGGTAATGGCATCAACACGGGTGATGCCAACAGGCTCAATAAACTGATTAGAAAGGCTGGCTCTGCCTAGGAGTCAAACTGAACACGCTGGAGACTGTGGTAGAGCAAAGGACCCAATGGAAAATCCCAGCAATTCTGGACAATGTTTCTCACCCTCTGCATGCCACCTTGGCTGAACAGAGGAGCACTTTTAGTATTAGACTAAGACAACTGCACTGCTCCAAACAGCGCTATACGAGGTCATTCTTAACCTTGGCCATTCAATTCTGTAATGACACAAAATGCTGGTGGAACGCAGCAGGCCAGGCAGCATCTATAGGAAGAAGCACTGTCGATGTTTCGGGCCGAGACCCTTTGTCAGATCTGAAACTTCAACAGTGCTTCTTCCTATAGATGCTGCCTGGCCTGCTGCGTTCCACCAGCATTTTTTGTGTTTTGCTTGAATTTCCAGCATCTGCAGATTTCCTCGTCTTTGCTTTTCAATTCTGTAATGAGTCAACTATAGCCAGGGAAGTGATGACCCCCCTCCTGTTAGTCTATATGAAGTAACTTATTTTTTATTCTTTCTTACTTCTCTTATAATATTTGTGTATCTGTGCACTTGTAACATTACTGTGACACTGTTATTTCCTTTGAGATCAATAAAGTATCTTCACACTCTAGCCTGAATCAAATATCTATACCCATTTCTTCTTTACCTCTCATGTGGAATTAAGTAACTCCTGTCTGGTAGTTAGATCACAAAAAGATACTTTGTTCCAGAAGTACTAGCTGAACATTGATTCAACTCAGATTTTGCAACCGTTTTCAGACTGATAGAATGCCAATCAAGAGTTTTGATCAGGTCCTTCCTATCATGAGTTGCTTTTGATACAGAACCAGAATCAGGTCCATTATCACTGTCTTATATGATATGAAATTTGTTATTTTGTGGCTGTGTTACTGCTAAAAAGTTAAAGTCTGTCCCGAGCCTTATAGGCTCATCAAGCCAGTGCTTATGCCGGTTTCCGTGATGTGAAGTGACTGAGAGTACGAGACTTTTCCCCGGATAGGACGCCAGTCGATCACAAGGTTAACCTCCAGCATTTTGCCGGTACCCATTTTCAGCTGGATGGACTGGAGCAATGTGTGGAAAAGTGCCTTGCTCAAGGACACAACACGCTGCCTCGGCTGGGGCTCAAACTCACGACCTTCAGATCACTAGTCCAACGCCTTAACCACTTGGCCACGCACCACACTGTGTTACTGTGCAAAGACATAAAATTATGACACATTACAAAAAGAGGGAATAATGAGGTAGTGTTGATGGGTTCATGGATTGTGCAGAAATTTGATGGTGGAAGAGAAGAAGCTGTCTCTAAATCATTGAGTGTGAGTCTTCAAGCTCCTGAACCTCCTCCCTGATGGGTAGTAATGAGAAAAGAGCATGTCCTGGATGGTGAGGATTCTTAATGATGGATGTTGTCTTCTTGAGACGCTGCCTCCTGAAGATATCCTTGATAATGGCAAGGGTTGTGCCCATGATAGACTGGTTGAGTCTGTATTCCTTTGCAACCTCTTGCGATCCTGTGGAAGAGAGCTTCTATTCCAGGCTGTGATGTAGCCAATGAAAATGCTCTCCACCATACATCTATAGACTTTGCAAAGGTCTTTGAGAACATACCAAATCTCCTCTAAATCCAATGATGTAAAGATGCTGGCACGTCTCCTTTTTGATCGTATCAATGTGTTGGGCCCAGGGCAGATTCTCTGAGATAATGATACCCAGGACATTAAGCCATTCAGGTTTTCTACTGCTGATCCCTCATTGAGGATTGGTGCATGTTTTTCTGACTTTGCCTTCCTGAAGTCCACCATCAGTTATTTGGTTTTGTTGACATCGAATGCATGGCTGTTGTTGCAACACCACACAACCAACTGACCTATCAGACACCTGCAGGCCTCCACACTGCCATTTCTTTCCTGTTTTAAGGAAAGCTCTGTACAATCACTGTAACATGCAAGTCGAGTTTGAACATTTACAGCCATCACTTAGTAAACAAGTGGGGAAAAAGGCAAAGCATTTTTTCATGGGGATAATGAAAGGTTATTGGAAAGCACGGCCCTCTCGCTAGGGAGGATGTTGAGCTAACGGCGAATGATTCTCATGTAACACAACTGCTGGTTGTAAGCCCATTAATATATAGAGTTCGAAACTCTGACTGACACAAGCTTTTCACAGTCTATTTGAAACTGAGAATCTCACAAAGTGCCATGCCTCATAGAAATAATGATAGTGATTATTTTTTGTTCTGAGCTTACATTTGAGTTATAATTATGGAAAATGTAGATCTACTAATAAAGTGCTTTTTCACCCTTCTACTCCTCCTATGTATAATGAAGATGAAAACAGGGGGGAAAACCAGTAAACTTTGGTTAATACGAAGCGTGACTTTCGACTCTGCTATTTCAATATGAAGCTGTTTATTATAAATCTGATGTAGCTATCATTGCTGAGTTAAATTACCTGTTAATTTCAAAAATTACCAAAATGTCTTTTGAAATAAAATCTGTATTATTGCTGTCCATCAGGAGAGGAAATCTAACACCCATATCTAGTCACTGCCTTCCTAGGGGCAGCCTGGGAGAGTAATAAATGTTGACCTGCCAGCAATGTCCAAATGGAAATTGGTTAAATTAGCTTCCTTATTGCAAAGATACTCTCATGGAGTAGGTATATAATATATAAAAGGAAGGGTCTCATTCACATGTTAAAGTTCAAATAAATAAATGCACTTTGTGCCACCGAGATACAGAGATCAGAAAGCTTTCAGCTTTTATGTGTCGGTGATCTAATCTCTGCTGGTGTACTGACGGAAGCCTTTAGATTGAGCATGTGTACGTGCTGCAGAAATGGTGAGTGTTGCAGTGGTGATATTATCACATGGTAGCTAAAGCACCTTAGTTACATATTACTGCTTATTGATTGCTATTCCTCTCTGCGCCTTGTGGTGCATCGGAAGGCAACTTTGCTCTTTCTTTAGCATTTTGTCTGTTTTTACTTATGAGGCCACTTTGCTAGCTCGAATCTCAGCCCAGCACGGATGGAAAGCATGTAAGGAGGCAGCTGGATCTGAATCCCAGACCACTCACGTCAAAGTCTAGTGCTGATAGCACCAAACTACAGCCCAGCACTACATTGTGATACTACTGTATATGTTATACTTTCTTGTTAAAAATGAGGATGACATTGAATGCCTGTAAAATTATACCCATGAGTGAGACTTCCTTCAGGCTGGAAAAAAATGCAAATGATTAACTTTTAATGTAAATTAAATTGATGAGAAGCCATTCTGACTGAGGATTCATACAAACCAACCTGCCAGCAGGCCTATGCCAGCATTTCTACATAGGCTATGCAGAATAGTAGATGAGTCACCATTCTATTTGACTCTCGCTTCCTATTATTAAGCTCCTGGGTTCTGCTTTGCTGACCCTATTGTCTGAGGGCGTATGATTCATCTGCTTTAATATTCATGTTCAAATATTCATGACGAGAATATCTGCAAAAGTCTGCGAGAAAGTATTGTACAAATGCTGTGTTGTTATCCGTTTGCCTTCTCAGATAGTCAGTAATGATCTGACAACTCTTTGTGAAAAATGACAGGGAACTTTTTCCAAGATCCTATAGTAATTTATCATTTAACCAATTTCTGAAATGATGATTGTTTATAACTTGTAGTTTGTGTGAGGTTGCTGGAATCAGCAACTGCATTTCCCACAGTCATTCCAAATGAAACTATATTGTTGCTAATAAAGAGCTTCAGAATGTGTATTTATTTCTATAAAATTATAATATATTCAGATTACCAACTGAAATGATTCAAATTCGTACTTATTTTCCTCAGTCTGAAAACCAAGAAGAATTTAGATTAATTTTGTCGTTCAACAGAAAGTAACTTCCACAAAGACTAATAAACTACCAAGAAACCCTCGAAAATAACTTGTGAAAGGAGGACAGATGATCACATGAAATGTTAATAAAGTGAAATTTGATTTAGGGAAACCTGGATTCTCTATGGAATTTAAGATGCACCAAAATATTTTCATAATCATTACATCATGATCTGTTTTGATATCCACTGTTATGGACGAACATGTGATCATAAACAAGTTTCACCTAATGCTTTTCTATAGGGAGGGTGTGATTTAATAGGAAATCAGTGTTCATGTGAACTATAATAAGCCTTGTTTTGTGGTTCTAGAATTAGACCATTCAAAGGCAGTCTCCTGATACTGCCAGTAAATTCATTTAATCAGATGAAAGATAAATAGAATACTAGTCAGAACCAGAATACTGGAACAAAATTGATGGAGCACCCAATTGCTAACTGAAATCCTGCAGATAAATTGAGAAAAAATGCGGAGATGGAAAGAATTTCAAAAGCCAGTGATTAATTTTTTTCCCACTGAAACTGGTGTTAGGTGTCAAGCTTTGGACATCCAGAAATTCCACGCAAAATGTTTTAAATATCCAAAATAGCACCAGCACACTGTTTTTTGGATGTTGGTTACAATTCCCTTGGAAAGGTGGGTGGACCTATTTCATATACATATTCCAGCTCACTTTTCATTAATAGTGGCTTCTCTAAACAGTTCAGAAAAGTCAATATTTAAGCATATTTAAGAACTTTGTGGTACCATGAAGTCCCTTTATAATTTGGCCAGCTTCGCTGAACTCTTTCAGTCTGATGCAGGCTAATACTGATGTGATGAAATGGTCTGTATGGATGGCGAGCAAACTGAAGTTTTTCACTGCCCTTGGTAAATGTGACAACAATAAAACAATTTATGATGTACTCATTTAGGTGTACAAAAATAGTCTGGTCTTATATGGTCCTTTCCTAGCAGCAGTGACAAGCATATCCAGTCATAACACCATCATTATACAAGCATTCAATGTGTGAACCTCACAATCGTTCTTTTATGATTCACAGCACCTATACTTGTACTCAGTTCCACAATTTGCATAAAGATATGAATATCCGATGAACATTCTATTTTAAAGTATAAATTAAATTAATTATTATTATAACAGTGTACAAAATTTCAGTCATTTAAAGCTATTACATGAAGGGCCATTGTTATTAAAAATAAAACAAAAAAATTAACTTCCTCTAAGCCTGCTTAAAATTTAAGGCTAATTACCTCGCTCATTTTCCTTATTAAAAGCAACCCAAAGTTCAAAGTATTATCAGAGTACATACATGTCACCACATACAACCCTGAGGTTCTTTTTCTGCGGGCATACTTAGCAAATCTATAAAACAGTAACTGTAAACAGAATCTGTAAACTGTAAACCAACTGTGCAAATGCAGATAATAAATAAACATCAATAAATAATGAGCATGAAATAACAAGATAAAAGAGTCCTTCAGTGAGGACTTTTGTTCAAGATCCTGATTGTTGAGGGGTAGTAACTGTTCTTAACCCTGGTGGTGCGAGTCCTGGGGCACCTGTACCTTCAGCAGCTCTTTCAACACGTGCTGTTTTTCAGGACATCAGCTTGCTTTTTCTCAACCTTATAATGATACTGCTCAGGAATCAGGATGAAAATGAACATCACAACATGAACAGTGTGTACTGAGTAAAAGAGGTACATCAGAGGCACTGGAGCACCACCTGTCTGGTGGATATTGGCATCAAAGGAGGCAGGCATTAGGCACTTTGCCTGCTCAGCAGAGTGTCCAATGCTTGGCATAACATTATTTTATCCTGAATAGTACAGATGTTACAATAGCAGTGCTCAGGAAAATCAGAGCTATATGTTGTCCAATCTGCAGGCTGCCACCACAAAAGTAACCTTTTAATATTTACACAGATAACATCATTTTTCTTCCATTTGTACTTTTCACTGGATGTATGTTTCTCCGCAAAAGGCTGCTTGTTTATTGATTACTCAGGAAGGTGGCGCTGAGCTACATTTTGGAGCTGCTGTAGTGTGCGTATTAAAGGAATTCAAATATTTTGATCCAATAATGATGTGGCCACTTGGAGATATATTTCAAAATCATGATAATATGAGGCCAGGAAGAGGACTTTGCAGGGGATGAATATCCCCAAGGGATGCTGCCTTTGATACATAAAGTTGCAGGTTTAGTAGATCTGTTGAAGATGTCTTGCTGGGCATTTCATACCCACTGTTGTGATGGACTGAACTGAGCCAGACAGATGTCCTAGTTGGGAGAAACAGATTTTTTTCTATTTCAAGAATAAACTTTATTCATAATAAAAACATATACAGCAAAACGTTTTACATTCATGGTCAATGGTCAATACATAGAGTAGGGTTAACTTATTTTGTTGAAAATCATAGCACCATTTCCACTCATGCTTCCCCTGGGGTGAATAAGAATTTCAGTGTCTGAGGGGCTTCTCCACTCAATCAACTCCTCCATGTGTGGTAATTGAAGGAGCCTAGATACTAGTCCTTCCCCACTGAACCTTTGCATTGTTTACACTAAGCCTCAGTGCGTCCCTCAACACGTACTGTGCCAGTCAACAGTATTCCCTTACAGACATCTCACTGTGCTGGATGACCAAGGTTCAGGCACACCTAAAGGCACCTTTTGCCAATTCGATGATCTTCCGGCAGAACGTGATGTCCATTGTTATGTGTTCCTAGGAATAACCCATAGATCAGAGACTTCTGTTACACAGCTATTTGGGATGAACGAGAAAGGACTCTCGCATTCTTTTCCACATCGTCTTAGCAAATCCACAGTCTGCAAAGAGGTGAGCGACCATGTCGTCCCCTCTGCAGCCAGCCCGAGGGCAGTGTGCGCTGGTGATGGTACTTTATCTGTACAGGAAGGATCTGACAGTGAGGTCTCCTCTCACCACCAGCCAAGTGAGATCTTGGTGCTTATGGTGAGTTCTGGCAATGAAGCTTTCAACTAGATGGTTTAGACAGTCTGCTCAGGGAAACACCCCAGTGTATCAATAGAGTTCTTGCTCCACAGTGTCTGCAGGACATTCAACAGAACAGATCTTCTGGAAATAATTTAATTCTTCTCTGCCAACACAATGTTTTATACTTTTTGAGCACAATGACAACAATAAATAATTAACTGCAGTTTCAGTGGCTATAATTTATTCATTAACTTTAACAGTTTGAACGTAGACAGGTAACTTTTCAGTATTTACAATAGGAGCTCATCCTAACTACAGAAGCCCTTTTTTTCTGGTAGCTGGTCCAAGGGCTTGTAAGCTCAAACTCCAATCACAAACAAGAGAAACTCTGCAGATGCTGGAAATCCAAGCAACACACAAAATGCTGGAGGAACTCAGCAGGCCAGACAGCAACTACGGAAAAGAATACAGTTGATGTTTCAGCCTGAAAGAGGCTGGTGGGGTGGTAGGCAAAGACAAGAGGAACCCTATCTCTGGTGGGGTGGTGGGAGTAAGGGATGAGGGCAGATGTGCGCGAAATGGAAGAGATGTGGTTGAGGACAGTGTTGATGTTGGAGGAAGGGAAGTCCTTTTCTTTGAAACAGGTGGACATCTCCTTCGTTCTGGAATGAAAAGCCTCTACCTGAGTGCAGATGCACTGGAGACGGAGGAATTGAGAGAAGGGGATGGCATTTTTACAAGTAACAGGGTGGGAAGCAGTATAGTCTCGGTAGGTATGAGAGTTAGTTGTGTCTCACAGCTACTTTTTGTGTTTTGTGTGTGTTGCCTGGATTTCCAGCATCTGCAGATATTCTCTTGTTTGTGACTGGACTTAATGCCTTCGCTGATCTCATCCGGAAGATTTTAATAACCACCAGTTAACATGGACATTCATCAATTGTTTTGCCCCGCATGGTACAGAATTTGAATGTTCCACACCCAATGATTGGATTCGGTGACTTTAAAGTAAATTGTGGGCAGGTTTGATTTCTGAAGGCTGATTCTCATTTTAATTAATACTTGCTGTTCATAACTTTATAACTACAGAATAATCCCAACACATGGTTGGGGTAGAAGGAATGAATATTTAATGTACCAAAAGTGTGGCCATAAAGTAGGCTGATTAGTCCTCGATGGCATTGTTGGAACTCAGTTCAACTGGGCAAGCAGCAAGTAGGTATTTTCCATGTGTTGATCTTCTCCCCACTCTGCCTCAAACCACTCTGCATTGTATTCCATCACACACTTGATTTCAGCATTACACGGCAACTTAGCTTAATTCTGTATGCAGCCTGCTTCTTCTGCTGTTTGGTAAATATTTGGTTCCATGTTTTAAATTTACCAGATTGGCTGTTTATTTTCAAGTTCAGATAGTGCCTTGATAGTTTTGTACATTGCTCACTGAATTATGGATGCTTTGTTTTAGTTCAGTTTGTTTGTATGTAGCCCTGTTAACACAGCAGTATTGCTTCACAGCACGATAGGGGGTGAAGTTTGATTCATGGCAGAATCATGCACTTGCCCAGTCTCTCACTGAAACTGTCATGGATAGATGCCGCAGTGACAGATAAGTTGGTTAAGATGGAGGGAAAGAGAGGGTTAACAACTTTAAATTCTTTGGTGCTATCATTTCAGGGTCCTGCACGTAAGTGCCTTTACAAAGAAAGCATGGCAGTGCCTCTACATTCTTAGAAGTCTGCACAAATTCGGGATGTCCTCTAAAACGTTGACAACCTTCTTTGAGTGTGCAGTGGAGAGTATATTGACTGGTTGCACCGTGGCCTTGTATGGAAACACAAATGCCCTTGAACAGAAAAGCCTACAAAAAGTACTGGGCACAGCCCACTCATGGGTAAAACCCTCTCCACACTGAGCACATCTATTTGGAAAGTAGCATCCATCCTCAAGGACCCCCATTGTCCAAGGCTACCCTCTTCTTGCTGCTGCCATCAAACGAAGCGGTATAGGCGTGTCAGGACCAGAATACGAGGTTGAAGAATAGTTATTAACCTTCAGTCATCAGGCTCTTGATCAAAAGTTGAATAACCTTTATTATTATTATTATTATTATTATTATTATTACTTTTTTATTTGTATTTACTTTGAATATGGTGACATGTACATACTTTGATAATAAACTTATTTTGCACTACAAAGTACATGCATAGATGAAAGATGGCCATATACTAAATTGAGTGGTAGCCTAAACTAAGGGAACAGTTGGATTGCCAAAGTTGTTTTAAGGATTTAATAAAATGCACAAGAAACTTTCAATAGTTTGCATCACAGGCAAGAGAATGTAAGTTAAGATGACGATGGCTATGTGCAGGAATGAGTCCCTGTGTTAATCAATGGTTTCCACAGCTCCATTGCAGGTGCCAACATCATAAGGTATCAGAACTACATATCATTCTGTTAGTATTTTTCCATGTGTTGGTCCTCTCCTTACCTGCCTCAAACTAGTCTGGAACTGTATCTTTATGAATACATCTCAGTCACTTATGATGGTTTTATGCCTCATATCTTAGAGGGAACATTAGAGGGTGGAACCACACCCCATCCCCACCCAGTGCTGCTTCCCAGCATTGCTCAACTTGGAGGAGATCTGATTCATGATTCATGGGCTAAGGGAAAACAGTAAGTGATAATCTGCAGGAAGCATCCTTGGCCATATCTGGATATTTGTTTATGAACCTGAATTCTCATGTCATCACCCCCTCCGCTCTCACACCAGAAGCAATTTTCTCCAACCCCATATTCTCATCTCACACTGGCCGTATGCAGATATAGCCAGCTTCTGTAAGGCATGCACATGCAGGCTCCTCGCAATATCCACACAGCTAACAGCAGTTACCTGCCATTCATTTCCAACTCATCATCTGCAACCTACTTTAACCCAGCTCTCATCTACTACCCTGATAAACCAGCCAACCTCAACCAATTGCTCCTAGCCTTCAGTTGCCTTGTTGCCTTTTACTATTAAGTAACTGCTTTCTTTCTTGTTTTGTGGCCTGTTGTGGCATGTTATTTGGCTGTTTATTATTGAAGTTATCACTCACCACAGAATCATTTCCTCCGCTTGTATTTGGGTCAAGTCTCCTCTATATTACTCAACTTCACTCACTCCATCACTGAACTGTTCCCACAGCCTGTGGATTCTCTTTCAAGGTCTCTTCATCTCATTTTCTCGGTATTTATTGCTTATTTTTTCTTTTGTATTTTCTTTTGTCTTCCACATTTGTTGTTTGCCTGTCCTGTTGGGTACCGTCTTTAATTGTTTCCATTATGTCTCTTGGATTTATTGTATATGCCAGCAAGAAAATGAATCTCAGGGTTGTATATGTTGGTATATGCGTACGTTGATAATAAATTTAATTTGAACTTGAACTTTGAACATTTCCTGACAGGATGAGTGAACCAATAGAGACTGCTCACCTAAAGGAAGTCACCTGTTGATGTGAGCACACAATCCCGAAGCAGCAGGAAACCATCTGCTCGGCCCTCTCTTCCAACTCTCCAACCATGTGACAGTCAACTTCCTCCCCTGAGACCCAGATTCTGGTGCCCAAACACTTCAACAGATCCTCAACCTGATGCTACAACTTCCTGTCCCAGAGTGTTTTACACTTTAAGCTCCAGCCATCTCTGTATGTTACAGACTGAGCCAAGTTTGCCCACATCGTCTCATCCTTGACAGGGAGAGCTCCGACCTGGGTCACCACTAAATGGGACGATAAAATCACCATTTGCAATAAATATGAAAAATTCACCGTGTTTTCGACCATCCATGAAGTGGAAGGTAACAGAGGCTCAGATGCCTCTCCTGTGTCATGGCTCACGCTCGGTGCTGGATTACGCCATGGAATTCAGGACTCTCGCGATGGAGTGCAACTGAAATGTGGAAGCACTACTGGTCCATTACCATAATGGCATCTTGGAGTGCTTGAACGATGAACTATCTACCTGGGAGATGCACACTGACCTCGAAAGCCTTATCACTCTGGTCCTCTGATTTTAATGATCATTAGACAGAACCCCCGTGGATGCGTCTGCCATGAGCACTGAGGCCATACTTTCCCAGTGAGGATCAGATGGAAAGACTCACCCCTGAGCCTTCTTCTCGTGCATTCAACTCTACACAGTGCCATTACGGAGAAGGAGATGGGGAGCTACTCATCGTCAAAAGGGACTTGGAGGAATGGAGAAATTGGCTGATCTGGACTGACCACCAGTACCTCATATCTATTCAACAGGCCCGACAACTCAGACAGATCAGGCTTGTCGGCCCTCTTCTTTGAGCAGTTCAACTTCACCATCTCCTACTGACCTGGTTCCAAGAACACTAAGGCATGCACCCTGTCATGACAGTTCGACCCTCATTCCATCTTCCCAGACTGTCTAGGACCTTAAGTACGAGATCCGTCAGGCCCTACAGCAGAAGCCTGCTCTGGGTGACACACCTGACAATTACATGTATGCACTCTGTGGCATTCCCTAGGCCCAGTCCTCACCCCCTTCCAGTCATCCAGGTACAAGACAGACCCTGCATCTTCCATGACATTGGTTCTGGTGGCCCTCTATGATCACAGATGTATGTCAGTTTGATGCTGCCTGCTGATGCTGCCTGCCCCCCACTCCAATTCCTCCAACCAACGGCCCTCAGGATCCTGCGGCCCCTGCCGGTCCCTTAGCACTCGTGGCCCCACATCGACATGGATTATGTCATGGGTTTGCTACTGCCCCTCAGGATCACACCTATCTTCCACATGTCCTGCCTCAGGCCCGTTGTCCACGGACCACTCAACCCACTGAGCCTGCAGCTCTGACTCCAAGGATGGTGGAAGGTGGTCCAGTGTACACGGTCTGCCGGTTGATGGATTCATGTCTCTGTGGATGGGGTGTGCAGTATCTGGTCAACTGGGAAAGGTACGGCTCGGTGGAGGGATCTCGGTTGCTGTCCATTTACGTCTTAGATCCTTTGCTCATCGAGTAATTACACCAGAGCCATCGGATTGTCCTGTGCTCACGTATATGTTTTGATTTTACGAATCTATGTTTACATCTCTGCTCCCAGACTGCTATTGTACTGCTTGACTTTTTATATGCCTGCTGCCTTTTATGCATTAGTAATTGATAATGGCTGGTGCACTTAAATTCGTGAGCTGGAATGTAAAGGGATTGAATCACCCTGTTAAAAGAAGGAAGGTATTCTCACATATCAAACAACTCAAAGCTGACATTGCTTTCCTTCAAGAAACTCATATTCGTTGTGTTGATAACTCCCGGCTTCTGTCAAAGTGGGCGGGTCAGCATTTTCATTCATCCTTTGCTGCTAAAGCTAGGGGAGTCTCCATTCTTATTAACTCAAATATTCCTTTTGAACTCCATAATAAAACTTCTGATACAAATGGCCATTTTATTATTGTTTCTGGTAAACTATATAACACTAAAATTGCACTAGCAAACCTGTATGCCCCCAACTTTGATGATGTTAACTTTTTTGAACGGTTTTTTTCCTCACTACCAGACTTAAACTCATACTCTCTTATACTGGGTGGTGACTTCAACTGTTGGTTGGATCCTAATCTGGATCGATTGTCCTCTGTTACCAGATCACCTACTAAATCTGCCTTAGCTATCCAATCGTTTCTCTCTAATTTTGGTATCTCTGATATATGGCGTTTCCTTCATCCTACGGAGAGAGATTATTCTTTTTTCTCACATGTTCACCATACCTTCACTAGAATTGACTATTTCTTACTCGATAACCAACTTATTCCATTTGCCCACTCTTGTGACTATCAGAGTATACTGATTTCTGACCATGCCCCAATTACTCTCTCTCTGAACTTTCCTGGTCTCCCTCAGAGGAATAAACACTGGCAGTTTGATTCAACTTTATTATCGGATGATGATTTTTAAAAATTCATTAAGGATCAGATAACCTTTTATTTTAACACTAATACATCACCTGAAGAGCCATCCCAGATTGTCTGGGATGCCATGAAAGCATATCTGAGGGGTCAAATAATCTCTTACACAGCAAATCTCAACAGAAGATCCCGTGCAGATCGACTAGACCTCATTAACCAGATTAAAGAATTGGATCAAATATATGCCCAAACTAAGAACCCTGAATTATACAAGAAGCGCATTGAACTCCAAACTAAATTTAACCTTCTGTCCACTCAACCTATCGAACGCCAACTTCTCGAAAGCAAGAGTCGCTTTTACATTCATGGGGATAAGTCTGGTAAACTCCTAGCCAATCAGCTGAGGTGTTCCAAAGCCAAACAACATATTACAAAGATCCGGAAGGAGAACAGAGACTTTACATCGGATCATTTAGAAATTAATGACGCATTTAAAATTTTCTATTCTCGGCTTTATTCCTCTGAATCTCTGAATGACAATATCTCTGTTGATCAATTTTTACAGAATCTGAATATCCCCTCACTTTCATCTGATTTCAAAGCCAAACTCAATGCACCTATATCATCAGAAGAAATATCTTTTGCAATTTCTGCACTGTCCTCAGGGAAATCTCCTGGACCTGATGGGTTCCCTGTAGAATTTTATAAATCATTCTCTTCACTTCTTTCTCCTCAGTTACTTTCAGTATTATCTGACTCGTTTAATTATGGCAAATTGCCACCCTCTTTCAATGAGGCATCCATTATTCTTCTTTTAAAAAAGGGCAAAGACCCAACAGAGTGTTCCTTGTATAGGCCGATCTCTCTGCTCAATGTTGATGTAAAGATCTTAGCTAAAGTTTTGGCTCATAGACTAGAAACCGTTATTCCCTCCATTATCTCTGATGACCAAACAGGCTTTATTAAAAACCGTCTCCCTTTTTTTAACATCCGGCGTTTATTCAATATCTTATACTCACCTCCAGCTGGGATTCCTGAATGTGTTATTTCCCTCGATGCGGAGAAAGCATTTGACCGTATAGAGTGGAACTACCTTTTTGCAGTTTTAGAAAAATTTGACCTCGGCCAAAGTTTCATCTCCTGGATCCAATTGCTGTACCTGTGTCCTACTGCTTCTGTTTTAACTAATTTTCAGAAATCCCAAGTATTTAATCTCAAACGTGGCACCTGTCAGGGATGCCCCTTAAGTCCCTTTCTCTTTGATTTGGCTATAGAACCTCTGGCAATAGCATTTCGAAATTGTCCTGAATTGACCGGGATCTGGAGAGGGGGTGTTGAGCATAAAGTTTCTCTCTATGCTGATGACTTATTACTCTTTCTCTCAAATCCGTCTACGTCCTTACCTCTAATGTTTTCACTTCTTGACCAGTTTAGCCAGATCTCTGGCTATAAACTTAATTTACATAAGAGTGAACTTTTCCCAATTAATAAAGAAGCACAAGAACTAACATTTCGTGATCTCCCTTTTAAAGTAGTCCATAATCAATTTACTTATCTTGGAATTACAGTCACAAGGAAGTTTAAAGATCTCTTTTGTGAAAACTTTGCCAATCTTTCATATGCTTTAAAACAGAATCTGGTACAATGGTCACCTCTATCTATGTCTTTGGTAGGTCGTATTAATGTTGTTAAAATGTATGTTCTCCCCAAATTTTTATACTTATTTCAATCTATCCCAATTTTTATTCCTAAATCTTTTTTTGATTCCTTAGACTCTATTATTTTGTCATATTTGTGGCAGAATAAGCGTTCTAGAATTAATAAAATACATCTCCAAAAATCTAAAAAAGAGGGTGGCATGGCTTTACCTAACTTTCGCTTATATTATTGGGCAGCTAATATACGTTGTGCTACCTTTTGGTCTTTCTTCCACGGCCAACCCGAGTGCCCTAACTGGGTGGCAATGGAGTTGAGCTCCACTAAAGAATTATCTATCTCTGCACTTCTTGGCTCTGCACTCCCTAGTAGTCTGCCCAGATCAATAGCTAATCCTCTCGTTAGACACACCTTGCGTATATGGGCTCAGTTCAGGAAATGCTATGGCTTCCAGGGGTTTTCCGTTTCCAGCCCTGTCGCACATAATCACCTTTTTTTACCTACTACGTACGATTCAGCATTCCATTTTTGGTATAGGAACGGCATTAGACATTTTGAAGATCTTTTCATTGATAATCGCTTCGCCTCTTTTCAGCAGCTCTCTGTTAAGTTCAATCTGCCTAACGCTCATTTTTTCAGATATCTCCAAATCCGACACTTTATTGCTCCTTTAATTCCTAACTTTCCTGAAATGCCTGCGAAAAATGCTATGGACCTATTTCTTTCCATTAATCCACTAGGTAAAGGTTTAATATCAATTATCCGAGATAAACTAGCAGCCTTACGATGGGCCCCTGTGGATAAAATTAAAATGGCCTGGGAGCAGGATTTAAATATCTCCTTATCCGAGGAAAGCTGGGACTCAGTTCTCAAATTGGTTAACTCAACCTCTCTTTGTGCTTGCCATTGCCTTTTAGAGTTTAAGATTGTTCATAGAGCCCATATGTCTAAATCTAAACTATCTCGATTCTACCCTGGCATTAGTCCGCTCTGTGATAAATGCAAGAGGTTCGTGGCCTCTCTCATCCATATGTACTGGTTCTGTCCTAGCTTGGAGAAATTCTGGAAAGATGTCTTCACTACGTTATCGTGTATTCTGAATCAGCACCTAGAACCAAGCCCCTTAATTGCTCTGTTCGGTTTTTGGGGTGAGACAGATTTATGCCTGGGTCTGACCAAATGCTGAATATTATCCTTTGCCTCTCTCCTGGCTAGACGCTTGATCCTCCTTAGATGGAGAGATGTTGCCCCGCCCACTCATGCGCAATGGCTTAACGACATTATGGCCTGCTTGGCCCTCGAAAAAATTCATTATTCAGTTCTGAATTCGGATCTAAAGTTCCATAAGGTCTGGGGACCTTTTATCCAGTACTTTCATAACCTTCCTCTTGACTAGGGGTTTTGTTTTTTTTTCTTCTTCTTTTCGGTCCCTTGCTTTTAGCTCCCTTTTTTTTCTGGTAGTAGGCATTATTATCCTCTGGTGCTAAGTGTATTCACAGTCTGGGAGTTTGACTGTTCTGACTTATACTCTCTATATTGTGTTGTGGTTGGTCTGGAGTTGTTGTTGTTTTTTCTTGTGTTGTGGGGCTTGGGGAGGATACTAAGCTTAATTGTCTTTAATTTAGGTGCTTTTTTGTTAATTCTCTTCCTTTGTAGCATATTGTTATCGTATGCTTAATTTTGCACTGTATTAATGTTCCTCATTGGGATTTGGGGTTTTTAATTTGTAAAATGTTTTGAAGAACTAATAAAAAAACTAATAAAAAAAAAGATTGTCCTGTGCTGTCGAGAGCCAGCCATGGGGTGGGGGTGATATCCTGTCAGGCTTGCATATGCAGGCTCCTTCCAGCTAACAGGAGTCACCTGCCACTAGTTTCCAACTCATCACCAGCCTATTTAAACCCAGCTGTCCTCCACGAATCTCGTTCACTCAACCAAACCAGCCAGCCTCAACCAGTTACTCCTAGCTTTTAGTTAGCTTGTTGCCTTGTTGTGTTAAGTATCTGTTCTCTTTGTTTCGTGGCCTCTTGTGGTTTGTTGTTTTGCAGTTTATTATCAAAGTCGTAACTCAACGCTGAAATGCCTCTGCTGCTCTGCCTGTGCTACATTTCCTGACAGCTTCCAGAGCTGAGGAATGATTTACTTTCTCTCTCAACCCCGTTTTCCTGCTTTCTCCCCATAACCTTTGACACTCTGACTAATCTAGAACCTATCAACCTCCACCTTAAATATACCCAATGACTAGGCCTCCACAGCCCTCTGCAGCAGTACTCATACATCACCCTCTAACAGAAGAAATTCCTACTCATCTGTGGGGTATGCCCTTCTATTCCGAGGCTGTGCCCTCAAGCCCTAAGCTCTCTCACTATAGGAAACGTCTGCTCAACGTTCACCTTATTTAGGCCTTTCAATATAATATAGGTTTCAATGAGATCCCCCTCATTCTTCTAAACACCAGAGGGTACAGGTCCTGAGTCATCAAGTACTTCTAATACATCAACATTTCACAAAGCCATTAATTCCATCATCAGGTCATTAAATATGATGTGAAAGGTTGCAGATCCAACACTGACCCCTCTGAAACTGCTTGTTATCAACTTCTCATCCAGTATTTGATATTTCTTAGGCACAGATGAGCTGCCGAAGGATTGGAGGATAGCTAATGTTGTTCCATTGTTCAAGAGAGGCCCTAGGATTAAGCCGGGAAATTATAGGCCAATGAGCCTGATGTCAGTCTTGGATATTCTAGAGAGGGAGGTATTAAAGGGGAGGGATGACATTAACCATTGGGGAGATCACCATGGCAGGGCTCAGAGATGACATACTGGAGGGCTCATTTACTGAGGCTATATGGGTGGAATTGAGGAACAAAAAGGGAGACCAGGTTAATGGGATTATATTATCGATCTCCTAGTTGTCAGTGAGATTTAGAGGAACAAATTTGTTGAGAAAGAGTAAGCAGTTGCAAGAAATATCGTGATTGTTGGTGATTTTAAACTTCCAGATATTGACTGGAAATCCCATTTGTAAAAGGATTGAATGGGATAGAGTCTGTCAAATGATTTCAGCAAAGTTTCCTCAGTCAATATGTAAAGATCCCAAATCTTCCTTGAGGGACCAAAATAGTGAAGTTGATGGAAGAGTTTGTTGGGGAACACTTTGGATCCAGTGATCATAATGCCATTAGTTTAAAGATAATTAAGGAGAAGGATAGGGTGATATGCACCAGTGCTGCTCATATGACCATCCACCACCTGCTCCAGTGGCTTCATGTGACCCTGATCGGGGGGCTATGCAGGTGCTACACCTTGCCCAAAGGTGACTTGCAGGTTAGCAGAGAGAAGGAGTGACTCACACCTCCTTTTTAGAGGCATATCTCCACACTGCCATCCCGTATACATATATATATATAATAAAATCACAATACAGATGCATGCATGGCTTCCAAGTTTGAAGTATGTTCTACATTTAAAGATACATTGCAGTGCTAAATATCTTTAAAGCAGCTTCATTGGCAAATCTGTTCAGGAATTGCTGATTTTGAGAAGAATTGCTGACCAGACATGAGGTGGAATGCTATTTTGGAACACTGTAGTGTGGTTGGGTTTCCACATCCACCCACCCACAATATTCCTTTCTAGAAGACAGCTCCTAGACAACAATACTCTCCCCCAGTTTGAAAAATATTATATGAGGAAAAATTAAAGTGAAGCTGGAGATTGCAACATCAAAATCAAAGTTGAGTTTATTGACATATGTGCAAGCATGCAAATGCACAGGAACAATGAAAATCTTACTTACAGCAGCATCACAGGTACACAGCATTCCAATCCACTGCCACGGGTCAAACTGAGAAACCAGCAAATCAGATCATAATTTGGATCAAAAAGGAAAGGATAAAAAACAGGAGACTATTTAGATTTAATTGGAGCAGAGGTCAAACAGTGTTCACTTTCAAACACAAGGGTGGTAAAAGTTCGGCAACTTGGAGAAAGATGTATTGCCAAGAGGTCAGTGCGAAACTGGAGTCCAAGATTAACTGGAAAACCAGATGGTGCTGCTGATGCTATTTGTGTGATTGGGTGCAGCTCACCAATCAGGTTCTGGGGAAATTCCGTCACATTACGTGCATGTATCCTTCAGTAATCCTGGGAATGAGGAGTAGGCAAAGTAGATTGAAGGGGAGCATGTCCAAGATGGCAGTGTTTTTTGCTAAGGAAGGATTTTTGCTCAGCCAGCTGATAAAAAAAATATATTGGGTCTTCAACACTGTTAAGTATATAATTTCAGGCCTTTGATTTAAAAATAATGAAGGAACGGTCAGATACTTATCCAATTGCGGGAAATGTGTGAGTTACAGTGGAAACATAGAAAACCTACAGCACAATACAGGCCCTTCGGCCCACAAAGCTGTGCCGAACATGTCCTTACCTTAGAAATTACCTAGGGTTGCCCATAGCACTTTATTTTTCTGAGCTCCATATACCTTAAGAGACCCGATGGTATCCACCTCTACCACCGTTGCTGGCAGCCCTTTCCACACACTCACCACTCTCTGCGTAAAAAACTTAGCCCTGACATCTCCTCTGTACCTACTTCCAAGCACCTTAAAACTGCATCTTCACACATTAGCCATTTCAGCTCTGGGAAAAAGCCTCTGACTATCCACATGATCAATGCCTCTCCTAATCTTATACACTTCTATCAGGTCACCTCTCATCCTCCGTCACTCCAAGGAAAAATGGCCGAGTTCATTCAACTGATTCTCATAAGGCATGCTCCCTAATCAGGCAACATCCTTGTAAATCTCCTCTGCACCCTTTCTATACTTTCCACATCCTTCCTGTAGTGAGGTGACCAGGACTGAGCACAGTACTTCAAGTGGGGTCTGACCAGGGTCCTATATAGCTGCAACATTACCTCTTGGCTCCTAAAGTCAATCCCACGATTGATGAAGGCCAATGCACCGTATGCTTTCTTAACCATAGGCTCAACCTGTGCAGCAGCTTTGAGAGTCCTATGGACTTGGACCCTAAAATCCCTCTGATCCTCCACACTGCCAAGAGTCTTACCATTAATACTATATTCTGCCATCATATTTGACCTACCAAAATGAACTACCTCACACTTATCTGGGTTGAACTCCATCTGCCTCTTCTCAGCCCAGTTTTGCATCCTATCAATGTCCCGTTGTAACCTCTGACAGCCCTCCACACTATCCACAACACCTCCAACCTTTGTGTCATCAGCAAATTTACTAACCCATCCCTTCACTTCCTCATCCAGGTCATTTATAAAAATCACGAAGAGTGGGGGTCACAGAACAGATCCCTGAGGCACACCACTGTTCACCAACCTCCATGCAGAGTATGACCTGTCTACAACCACTCTTTCCTTCTGTGGGCAAGCCAATTCTGGATCCACAAAGCAATGTCCCCTTGGATCCCATGCCTCCTTACTTTCTCAATAAGCCTTGCGTGGGGTACCTTGTCAAATGCCTTTCTGAAATCCATATACACTACATCTACTGCTCTACCTTCATCAATGTGTTTAGTCACATCCTGAAAAAATTCAATCAGGCTTGTAAGGCACGACCTGCCTTTGACAAAGCCATGCTGACTATTCCTAATCATTTTACGCCTCTCCAAATGTTCATAAATCCTGCCTCTCAGGATCTTCTCCATCAACTTACCAACCACTGGAATAAGACTCACTGGTCTATAAATTCCTGAGCTTGCTCTACTCCCTTTCTCGAACAATGGAACAACATCTGCAACCCTCCAATCCTCTAGAACTTCTCCCGTCCGCATTGATGATGCCAGAGGCTCAGCAATCTCCTCTCTCACCTCCCACAGTTGCCTGGGGTACATCTCATCCGGTCCCGATGACTTATCCAACTTGATGCTTTCCAAAAGCCTCACCACATCCTTTCTTAATATCTACATGCTCAAGCTTTTCAGTCCACTGAAAGTCATCACTACAATCGCCAAGATCCTTTTCCGTAGTGAATACTGAAGCCAAGTATTCATTAGGTACCACAAGTGAATCTGCAGATGCTGGAAATAAATAAAAAACACAAAATGTTGGCAGAACTCAGCAGGCCAGACAGCATCTATGGGAGGAGGTAGTGACGATGTTTCGGGCCGAAACCCTTCATCAGGAGTGAAGTAACATGGGATGGTCGAGGGGGGATAAGGAGTGGGGGGAGGGATAAAGTAGAGAGCTGGGCAGTGATAGGCTGAAGGGAAATGAGCTAGGGAGAAGGTGGAGAATTATGGGAAATTAAAGAGAAAAAAAGGTAGGGATGGGGGGGAGATTGCAGTGAGGGGGGAAAAGAGAGAGAAAAAGAACCAGACTAAAATTATAGATAGAGATGGGGTAAGGGGGGGCAGGGGTATCAACGGAGGTCTGTGAGTTGGATATTCATGCCGGCAGGTAGGAGGCTACCTAGGCGGGAGATAAGGTATTGCTCCATCGACCTGCGTGTGGGCTCATCTTGACGGTAGAGGAGGCCATGGACAGACATGTTGGAGTGGGAGTGGTCTGTGGAATTGAAGTGTGTGGCCACAGGGAGATCCCGCCACTGCTGGAGGACTGAGCGCAGGTGTTCGGTGAAATGGTCTCTCAGTCTGCGGCGGGTCTCCCCAATGTATAAATGGCCACATACGGAGAACCGGATACAGTATATCACCCCAGCTGACTCGCAGGTGAAGTGGTGCCTCACCTGAAAGGACTGTCTGGGGCCTGGGATGGTGGTGAGGGAAGAAGTATGGGGGCAGGTGTAGCACTTCTTCCGTTTGCAGGGATAAGTGCCTGGAGGGAGGTCGGTGGGGAGGGATGGGGGGTATGAGTGGACAAGGGAGTCGCGTAGGGAGCGATCCCTGTGGAAAGCCAAGAATGGGGGGGAGGGGAAGATGTGGCTGGTGGTGGGATCCCTTAGGAGGTGGCAGAAGTTGCGGAGGATTATGCGTTGGATCTGTAGGCTGGTAGGGTGATAGGTGAGGACCAGGGGTCTCTATCCCTGGTGGGCTGGCGGGGGGGATGGGGTGAGGGCAGAGGTGCGTGAAATACGGGAGACGCGATGGTAGCCTCCTACTTGCCGGCATGAACATTCAACTCACAGACCTCTGTTGATACCCCTGCCCCCCCTTACCCCATCCCTATCTATAATTTTAGTCTGGTTCTCTTTCACTCTCTTTTGCCCCCCTCACTACAATCTCCCCCCTAGCCCTACCTTTCTTTCTCTTTTATTTCCCATAATTCTCCATCTTCCCCAGCCCATTTCCCTCCAGCCTATCACTTCCCAGCTCTCTACTTCATCCCTCCCTCCACTTCTTATCCCCCCTCGACCATCCCATGTTACTTCACTCCTGATGAAGGGTTTCGGCCCGAAACATCGTTACTACCTCCTCCCATAGATGCTGTCTGGCCTGCTGAGTTCTGCCAGCATTTCGTGTTTTTTATTCATTAGGTACGTCTGTTATCTCCTCTGGTTCCATACACACTTTTCCACTGTCACACTTGATTGGTCCTATTCTCATGTCATATCCTCTTGCTCTTCAGATATTTGTAGAATGCCCTGGGGTTTTCCTTAATCCTGTCCGGCAAGGCCTTTTCATGGCCCCTTCTGCCTCTCCTTAAGCTCCTTCCTCTTAGCCTTATAATTTTCTAGATCTCTATCATTACTTAGTTTTTTGAATCTTTTATAAGCTCTTCTTTTCTTCTTGACTAGATTTACAACAGACTTTGTACACCACTGTTCCTGTACCCTACCATCCTTTCCCTGTCTCATTGAAATGTACCTATGCCGAACTCCATGCAAATATTTCCTGAACTTTTGACACATTTTTTCCGTACATTTCCCTGAGAACATCTGTTCCCAATTTATGCTTCCAAGATCCTGCCTGATAGCCTCATATTTCCCTTTACTCCAATTAAACGCTTTCCTAACTTATCTGTTCCTATCTCTCTCCAATGCTATGGTAAAGGAGATAGAACTATGATCACTATCTCCAAAATGCTCTCCCTCTGACAGATATGACACCTGACCAGGTTTGTTTCCCAATTTGACCAAAATCTATTCTAAAACAGATCACACAGGATATTTAAAAGAATATCCTGCTGAATATTTTGTCTCATTGACCCTTTCTGGTGCATTTTCATTGTAAGCCATGAAGCAGCAAAATTCTGATTGTCCCAGATTGACCTGTCCACAATTTAGGGTTTCTAATTCGTTGTGTTATGACCATTTTTATGAAACTCTTTGAAAAGAAAATTACTTACCAGTGGATGGCAATGGTCAAAAGCAAAATTTGATTTTGGTGTAATTTGTACATTTATTTTTCACTACATACATTTGATTTACAAACAATAATTCCCTTCACACCCCATTTCAATTTTGTCTTGGAACCAAACTCCTAACTTTCACATTCCTTAGCCAATGAGGACATTTTATTTGTCAATTGTAATCATTATACAAATGCTGAATGAATGGGACATACACACAGTTTGGAATAATTATCAGTATTTTTGAAGAAATTGTGGTAAAATATCACTGCCAACAATGAAGAGGCGAGCGAAGGCCAAGGAAATTTGAGAGATGTGCTGTGCTGGAGCACTGCAAAATCCGTGCACTTGGAGTTGGAGTGGATGATTGGGAGAGGAAGCTGAGGCAATGGAGTTCTGATGCCCATCAAACTAACCCAGCTGAGAGGGTGGATCACTCTGAGCACTAAGCCGATTTGGAGAGGTCAAGAACGGCTCCTTCAGCAGCAAAATTTAGGCCGAAAGAGTATCGCTGGGCAGCATTTTCTAGACCCGGAGTATGATTTGTGTTTTTCTTCTCTTTCTCTGCACATTAGGGGTTAGTCTTTATTTTCTTTAATTCGGTTCTTTTGGGCTTCATGCTTTGCGGCTGCCTGTAAACAAACAAATCTCAAGATTGTATAATTTATGCACTCCTTGATAATAAATATACTTTCAATCTGGAATCTTGAATCTTGAATTGATGTGTTCTTGTTTGTAAAGTCCAAGCAGATTGTGTAGTAACTGGAAAGAAATCACAATTTTCCTCTTTTGTCATAGTGGTATTTTGGTCACTATATTACTTTTCTGGGCTTCAATTGCAGTTTAGCTTTGTGGCAGAAGGATGAAGTAAGCTATTAAACTCTGCAATAATACGATGAAGAGAAGCCAAGGGAGACTGTCTCTTGAGTAAACTTCAATGTAATTAAAATATTTATAACATGTCCAAACAGCTTGTTTAGAAGATTTAGAACTCAGTAGTCAGCATTATATATAAATTATACACTACTCATTTCCACAGATGTAAAAGTAAAAAACAAATGTACAAAATACATCAAAATTATATTTCATTTTTACCACAGTCACCCACTGGTGAGTAATTTTCTTTTCAATGAGTTTCATAAAAATGATTGCAATGTTATAAATAGGAAATCTCAAAATGTGCACAAAAGCCAAATGTATCCTAAACAATTAAAAACAAAATTAATTTTGCCATACATATGAATTTTGCTGTGTGCAATGAGAATGCATCAGTCAGAATAACAGAGACAAAATGTACCTGTGTTAGCATTTGGACTGCCTTTGTTGATGATGTGTCCTTGAGCTCTTTTACACTCACCTGTGTGTGGGATAGTCAATACCACAGCCAGTTCCATGAGTCACCTTCTAATTAATAGCCAGGCATTATGCAATTATACAGTTACACAATAAACAATATTTCTGCTTGGTAACAGGATTTAACAGGAACTAACAAGAAAGGATTGAACAAAAGTACAAGTTATATCGTTCCCCAAATGATTTTGTTGTTTTTAAGGCTGGGTGCTCAGTTCAAATCGGATTTATATTTTTCCCTGCTATTTAGACATTAGTAAAAGTAGTTTGGTCATATTTTTAACTATATTTATTGTCATTTGAAGAAATTGTAATCATGTAGTTTATTTGTGACTCTTTTCAAAGCAAGCACTATAGAACACAGTAAAGTTTTTTTTGGCAGTCCCATTAACAAAACTAGACTTCTTAATAATCTTTATGAATAAATGAAATGGAATCAAAAGAAGATTCCCTGTGTTAATTTAGTTGATCTGCAATGAAACATTTGCGGTGCAGAAATAGGCAGTTCAACTGGGAAATCTCTGTGTTTATTCTAAAGTTCTTTCTGGCCTTCTTCATATTCATATTCTTCATATTCCCCTCCATTCTTTCCCCACTTTTGCGCAAAGCTGACTTCCTCCTAAATGCATCTATACCACTCACATGTGCTTCCTACCGTGGTTAGTTATATCATCTGTTTCCCATGTTTCCTTTGACTTCTTTATTAGATTTAATAGTTTATCTTATAATTATGACTCTTTGTATTTCACTACGTGTCTACCTTATGATAATTATTTTAAATCTTTAAGGGAGAAGAGAAGCAGTTGCCTGTGCTTGATGTTAAAACTCACACCTTCAACACCCCCTACCCACTTTGCACTGGATCACAATCTCACTCTGTGAAGTCCATTTATCACTGGTATGCAGTGGCTCTCCCACTTGAAAGAAATCACCCGCAAACAACATCCACTCCACTACATGACAAATCTTAACATCACAGCTAGGAAACTCAGATGATTTGACATTGCCATTACTGAACCGAATGCCACATGGTGGCAGGAGGTGGTCAACTCAAAGATTAAAATGGTGGATAGGCCTTCTGGAGGGGCAAACCATAAGAACAAAGCTGTCTTCATGGTGTGAGTGTTACTATCACAGACTACCGTCAGGGAGGCTCTCTCAGCAGATGATACTTTTGCTCACTCTATCATGGAACAAATATGCAATGGTCTTTGGTGCACACTCCAACCCTGGTCGCTATGGGTGAGGCTAGGAAGACTCTGATTCTGACCTTGAACAAACCCTGATCCCCTGGATCACTTTAATACCAGGGTGGGGAAATGGGCCATCCTCTGGCAAAACAAGGTTAAAGTAGGGAAAACTAACCCCAACAAGTCCTCTTCCTGATAATGCACTCAGAGCACAACCTTACCATTACCAACACCCAGTTTCATATCAGAAACAAGCCTTTTAGATTACGTCGGTGCCAGAGTGAAGGGCTGTAAGGGTGCCAGCACTGCTTGCACATGACAGGCACAGAACTGTCATCACCTAATCGAGTTATCTCTATCAATGTTGCCACAAAGCATTATTATCAACAGAAATGCTGCTGCAAGAAAGAAAAACAAAACAAAAAATTCTCAAGGACCTTGCAAAGGCAGCTTTTCTTAAACAGCACTTCAGAGATAAACTGACGGCCCTTAGTCAACAGGAGTCGTGGACGCATTGGTGATCATTTTCCAATGTTCTATAGATTCAGGAACAGTTCCTGCTGACTGGAGGGTGGCTAATGTTGTCCCACTTTTCAAGAAAGGAGGGAGAGAGAAAACAGGGAATTATAGACCGGTTAGCCTGACGTCAGTGGTGGGAAAGATGCTGGAGTCAATTATAAAAGATGAAATTATGACACATTTGGATAGCAGTAGAAGGATCAGTCTGAGTCAGCATGGATTTATGAAGGGAAAATCATGCTTGACTAATCTTCTGGAGTTTTTTGAGGATGTAACTATGAAAATGGACAAGGGAGAGCCAGTGGATGTAGTGTACCTGGACTTCCAGAAAGCTTTTGATAAAGTCCCACATAGGAGATTAGTGGGCAAAATTAGGGCACATGGTATTGGGGGCAGAGTACTGACATGGATTGAAAATTGGCTGGCTGACAGGAAACAAAGAGTAGCGATTAACGGGTCCCTTTCGGAATGGCAGGCTGTGACCAGTGGGGTACCGCAAGGTTCGGTGCTGGGACCGCAGCTGTTTACAATATACATTAATGATTTAGATGAAGGGATTAAAAGTAACATGAGCAAATTTGCTGATGACACAAAGCTGGGTGGCAGTGTGAAATGTCAGGAGGATGTTATGAGAATGCAGGGTGACTTGGACAGGTTGGGTGAGTGAGCAAATGTATGGCAGATGCAGTTTAATGTAGATAAATGTGAGGTTATCCACTTTGGTGGCAAGAACAGGAAGGCAGATTACTATCTAAATGGAGTCAAGTTAGGAAAAGGGGAAGTACAACAAGATCTAGGTGTTCTTGTACATCAGTCAATGAAAGCAAGCATGTAGTTACAGCAGGCAGTGAAGAAAGCTAATGGCATGCTGGCTTTTATAACAAGAGGAATTGAGTATAGGAGTAAAGAGGTCCTTCTGCAGCTGTACAGGGCCCTGGTGAGACCCCACCTGGAGTACTGTGTGCAGTTTTGGTCTCCAAATTTGAGGAAGGACATTCTTGCTATTGAGGGAGTGCAGCATAGGTTCACAAGGTTAATTCCTGGTATGGCGGGACTGTCATATGTTGAAAGATTGGAGCGACTGGGCTTGTATACACTGGAATTTAGAAGGATGAGAGGGGATCTGATTGAAACATATAAGATTATTAAGGGATTGGACACGCTGGAGGCAGGAAGCATGTTCCCGCTGATGGGTGAGTCTAGAACTAGAGGCCACAGTTTAAGAATAAGGGGTAGGCCATTTAGAACAGAGATGCGGAAAAACTTTTTCACCCAGAGAGTGGTGGATATGTGGAATGCTCTGCCCCAGAAGGCAGTGGAGGCCAAGTCTCTGGATGCGTACAAGAGAGAGTTAGATAGAGCTCTTATAGATAGCGGGGTCAAGGGATACAGGGAGAGGGCAGGAACGGGGTACTGATTGTGTATGATCAGTCATGATCACAGCGAATGGTGGTGCTGGCTAGAAGGGCCGAATGGCCTACTCCTGCACCTACTGTCTATTGTCTATTGTCTATTGAGTTACGGAGGGTAGAGTGTCCTGAAGTATAGAGTATAACTTCAGCAGTGACAAGGCTCTCAACTTCTCCACCAAGAAGAAGCAGAACTGGTTTGATGACAGCGATTGGGAGAATGACCAAATAATTAATCACAAAAACAAGGTGCTTCTGGACTAGAAATCCTTTGTGTCACAGTGGGAAAGAAACAGCTCGGAAACAACCTGAAAGCAGAGTTACAGCAGAAAACCTGCAATCTAGTAACTTGCCGACATGGTCATGCCACATGAGTCCTACCCACATTGTCAAGACCATTTGTGGCCAAGGACTCACCCCACTCAGAGCCAAAATGGAAATGAACATATCAGACTCAATCACTGTTTGAGCACTAACTTCAAACACTTTGATGACCTCCTCAGCTACAATTCTGCTTTGGTCTGAACACCCTGCATGGTCCAATCACACACCATCACTCCTGATGAACAAGACATTAAAAGAAAACACTATCAATTGAAAAGATCAAGACATCAGGAGAAGATATTACTCCTGCTAAGGTTTTAAAACTCGTTTGTCCACATACTCATTTGGGAATTTGTCCATCTTGATGCATATGAACTTGATTTTTATCACATGACAACTGGAGGGGAAATGCAGGGAAAGGGCCATCCATTATGTAGAGCCTTTCTAGATCTTATTGATGTCTTTGATTAATTCCACTTGAGATGCTGTGGATGAATATCCTCTGATTCAGCTGCCTGAAGATTTTAACCTCCATTGGATGTTTGGTTTATGAGGACGGGCAAGCCATGATCTATCCTAAGCAGTAGACCCGTAACAGAGCTAAGTGTAGACCGATGTCAAACAGTTCAGTGCAATGCTGTATCATCAGCTCCAACAAACAATCAATGGGAGTGGAGCTACTCTAAAGCGCAAATGAAAATTTTTTCAATCTCTGGCACCTGCACTCCAGACCAAGATCACCACAACCTCAATGGTTGAGCTGCAGTAGGTGCTGTCTGAGCTCCGTGCCATCTTCAACTCATTCACAGAAGCATACAATAGAATGGCCCAAAAGTTAATGTATGCACGTCCTCCGACAATATTCAGAACTCGACCCTGGCACATATGGGCCGCCACTCAGATCCTGGCAATCACCTCTTAGCATCAGTGATTAAATTCACCATTGCTTTTAGTGCATCACCCTAAACATTTCACCAAATGAAGGGAAGGGAATTTGGAAATCAAACCTCATCTACTGAGTAGCAACATGCTTTGTGATCTGAACTACCTCGAATAGACATTTCAATATATTGGAAAAATACCATCGTTGCTGTCTCTGCCAATCCTCCAAATCTGCTGGAAGGAATAGCAAATGTTCTCTGCACACCAAAATCCCCAGCTTTGAGGCTAGAATTTACGATCAGCCAGCTCCATTGTGCAGGCCACATGCCTGAAACCAGACTCTCAACGCAAAGACTCTGTTCCAGGGTTTGTCATGGGAAGAGATTATCATGCAGACAGGCAAAGATATTGGGATGTGATCAAAAACTTCAGAAAAAGAATGCAACATCCCCTCTGATCCTTGGGAATCCTTGATCTATGACTGCTCAAACTGGATTTGTATTCAGGATTGAATTGAAAGTTTACAGTCTGTGCATTGGGAGCTCACAGAAGTCCAGCAGAAATGGCAGCAGGAGCTTACTACTTAAGCAAGTACTTGCCTCATCAGGCACCCTCCAGCCTGTCAGTGGATTCCCATAATAGCTTGAACAGTCACTTCAAAACCCATAGATGGAAGTGGAAGCAAATTATCCTTTATTTTGAGTGAAGGAAAAGAGCTTCAATTCTCAAACTAGGTTCTATTTCCCCCCAGTTAAGGCTATGAAGTGATAATCCGATCTCATTTAATAATTTCAAATGCCACTGTTGAACAATCAAGGGACTAAGTTTAATTTTTTTAAAAATCAGCTTCAGTGGGTGGAGCTATGATAGCGACGGAGGGCAGCTTCTTTGAGCTCATCAGTTTAATTTCTTCCTTTAATGTCTCTTTTCCTCCCTTTCAAGGTGGATGTGGGTCCTGTCAGAGTCTTGATCTACAGCTGCACTCTTAGGTGATAGTCCCTGCTCCCAGGGCTCACTGATCAGCTGTTTTTTGATATCCCAAAGACACAGTCTGGAAGACATGCGTGCCTTTGGGATTTGGAGGCTCTGTGTCCCTTCGGATGAGCCAATTCCATTCTGGTGTCACCGTATGAAGTGTTGTGTGAGGAAACAGAACATTGCAGACAGCGGGCCAGCTGTTGGAGGCCTCTGTACTCGGTTTGCTCTCTCTCTCTCTCTCTCTCTCTCTCTGTCTTTATCTCAATGGTGGGGGAGAGTTTGCTGCCAATTCTCAAGCCATTCTCTCTCGCTGTGACACCTCTCTGCCCCTTTATTAGGCAGAGAGAGCCTGTGACATGTCGAATTTGTCAGGGTGAATGATTAGGATTTGTTGTTCTGCAGATCATGGTCTCTATTTGAGGGCTTTGCTATTGCTTGCTCGATGGGTGGTGGGTGCTGATGCTTTTTGTGGGAGAGGGTTGATGCTTTGCTTGTGCATGGGAAGGGGAGAGAGGGACTGGGTTTCTAACATTTTTACTGTTACTCAGTTTTTGGGGTACACTTCTGGTTTTCATGGATGTCTATGAAGTGCAGGAATTTCAGGTTGCATAATATATAGCTTCTCTGATTTTAAATGGAACCACTTGAACCATCTGAAATGGGCTGCACATTTGAATGTCCCACTCCTGTATCTGCAATCTCTCAAGCCTCCAATTCTGAAAGCTAGCTGTCTTTGTAGATAGGGAAAGAAGGATTAGAGAGGGCTGGAAGGACAACAAAAAGATATATCTGTAGACACTAAATTGTTAACTCTATGTCCTCACACGAGTGTTGGCCTCCTCTAACACATGGCTGGCATCACGCAACTCATTTGGTAGTTGTAATAATGAACACACTGCATGTACTCAGAGTGCTCAAAAAGGTAATAATAATTAGATTTATTCAGGTCTTTCCTTCCACAATTTTAATTCTGGGCTCCTCTTGTTAATACATTGTCCTGTCAATCATCCCGCCAGATCATGCTGTACATAATTATTCTTCTGGAAAGAATGTGGTGTGGGACTTGCCTTCCATGGAACAAGAACTCGTTACTCTGCCTCGGGCTATGTAATGACGAAGGCCGATGTCAAGAATAATTGCAACACAGCAAAAAGAGCTGCAGCTTCCATCCATTACTGGGCTTTCAGTCTCAATCAGTGTTCATCCCAGAATGGCCATAAGCATGTCCATGGAATTGACCGCACATTGCAAATTATTATTTCCAACCACTGTAAAATAATTGCTATCAGTAAAATTTCTTGCTGTGCCTCGTAAAAAAAAAGAGTCACTGCGAGAGTTCCCCAGAGTTGTGGAGCTGTCTGCTTTAACAAAGCATTGGTTTCTTTCTGGACACAAATAAAAACTGTTAGACATTTTCAAGGATGGGTAGACTGCTAAAACTGATATTTTATAGCTTGTGCTGAATTGTCACAATAGATGTATTTGGACAAGTGGATCATGTGAAAGCTCTGAAAGAAAGGAATGATTCTGGTGAATATTATGGGCATGTTATGCTGGCGTTGGAATGTGTGATGATTCCTGCAAGCCGCTGCCAGCACATCCTTGGTTATACTAGTTGACAACGTTTCACTGGTAGTTTCGATGTTCTGGTGGCACGGTGCCATAGTAACTGGCATAATGGTATCACATTGCACTCTGTAAGATCAGTGTCTGGAATCCTTCCACGTTCCAAAGATGTACGCTTAGGTTTATTTAGTTGTGGACATGCTACGTTAGCGCCCTAAACACTTGCAGAATCCTCGCTGATTTGATTTGATGCAAATAATGCACTGTGCTGTATGTTTTGATTAAATGTGACAAATCTTTTTAAAGATGTATATGTGATAAATAGATCTGATTCTGAATCTGTTCATGGATGGTCGAACCGACAGGAGAAGCAATCTCCAAAGACTTACCAATTCTCAGTAATAGCAAAGCACAGCACATGTGATGAGCTTAATGCCCTTTATGTAGGCTTTATGAGGGAGAAAAACAGCACACCTGCACAAAAGTTCCCACAGTACCCAGTGACCCTGTGATCTCAGTCTTGAACATCAGTCAGGAGGGTGAATGGTTGTGAGGGTGAAAGGTCCTGATAGTGCACTTTGTGAGGCATCAGTCCCTGATGACACTAAAACTGGCTGGAGTGTTTAAGGACATCTTCAAACTTGTTTCAATTAAAACTGTGAGCAAGATTAAAATTATCAAGGATGAGAGTGGGAAACGGACAGGTGTTCAATGCCAGCTACCTGTGTTTGACCGATCTCTCTCTCTCCCCCCCTCCCTCCTCGCTACTGTCGACATTTGGGAGGTGCAGGAGTCTTGGGTTTATGCCACTGGGTTCAGGAGCAGTTGTCACCCTGCCCAATCAGGCTCCTGGACGGGCTTCACTCGCTTCAGCATTGAATGGGCTCTGCAGCTGTGGAACCACTTTCGGGGACACTGCAGTTCATGTTCTGTGTGTTTTTGTTTACTTTTTTTTCCTACTTGTGCCATTTGAACTACACCATGAGGTTTACTCATTTCAGCACTAGACTGGCTCTGTAGCTATGGCCTGCAACCATCGTCACTCGTTCTGAGGCTCCGGCCTGCAGCCATCGGCACTCGTTCTGAGGCTCCGGCCTGCAGCCATCGACGCTCGTTCTGAGGCTCCGGCCTGCAGCCATCGTCGCTCGTTGATGCACCATCAATAACTCACGCCGAGACTTAGGAAGTGAGATATCGGCTTTTATTGACTGAAGAACAACTACATCCTGGGAAAATGAGGGAGAGCAGCAGGCCACAGTCGCCTTTATACAGGGGTCTGTGGGAGGAGCCACAGGGGCAGTCAGCAGGGTCTTGGGAGGAGCCACAGGAGCAGTCAGACAGGTATATCTAGTTCACCACATTCACCCCCCCTTTGTTTAAAAAAAATTCCCAAGCATATTTACAGGTTAAGTCGATCAGGTGGTCGAATCGTTCGCTGCGATCTACGTAGCTCCGGCTGCAATTGCACAGGAGCCGGAGGTGATGACGGCACAGGTGCCGGAGGTGGTGTTTGCTCCGGAGGCGGAGAGTGGGTTAATTCTGTCCCAACAGGAGGTGTCAGGGATCCCTCGCGTGTGAGCGAGGTCCCTGGAACAGACGCATACGGAGTCTGTGTGGGGCACGGTGCGTGCGGAGTCACCTCGGGTACAGGGTGCATAGTTACCGTGGAGTGCTCGGGGTAGTGGTCTGCTGCTCCGGCGGGTGCCAGGTTGCGGACAGAGACCGTGTCCTCCCGCCCATCAGGCAAGACCACGTAGGCATACTGGGGATTAGCATGCAGGAGGTGAACCTTCTCGACCAGTGGTGAGTACTTATTACTCCTCGCATGTTTACGTAGCAGCACTGGCCCCGGGGACGTCAGCCAAACTGGCAGGGTGGTCCCAGTGACAGACTTCCTGGGAAAAGAGAATAAGCGTTCGTGAGGGGTGGCATTAGTGGACGTACACAACAGGGAGCGGATAGAGTGGAGTGCCTCAGGGAGGACCTCCTGCCATCGGGAGACCGGCAACCCTTGTGACTTAAGGGCTAAAAGTATGTCCTTCCACACTGTGGCATTCTCCCTCTCCACCTGGCCATTCCCCCGGGGATTATAACTCGTGGTGCGACTAGTAGCTATGCCCCTAGCAAGCAGGAACCGGCGCAACTCGTCACTCATAAAGGAGGACCCTCTATCACTGTGGACATAGCAGGGATATCCGAACAGAGTGAAGAGCTGGCGCAGGACTTTTATGACCGACGTGGTTGTAGTGTCGGGGCAGGGAACGGCAAAGGGGAATCGCGAGTACTCGTCAATAATACTGAGAAAGTAGACATTGCGGTCGGTGGAGGGAAGGGGGCCCTTAAAGTCAATACTCAGTCGCTCAAAAGGACGGGTGGCCTTGACAAGCTGCGCAGTGTCAGGACGGTAGAAGTGCGGTTTGCACTCAGCGCAGATCTGGCAGTCCCTGGTCATCGTCCTGATGTCCTCCAGGGAGTATGGCAGGTTCCGGGCTTTAATGAAATGATAAAACCGGGTGACCCCCGGGTGGCAAAGTTGGGCATGAAGGGCATACAGCTGGTCGAGCTGGGCACTAGCACACGGTCCCCGGGATAGGGCATCAGAGGGTTCATTGAGCCTGCCAGGCCGGTACAGGATATCGTAAGTATAGGTGGAGAGTTCTATTCTCCATCGCAAAATTTTATCATTTTTGATTTTGCCCCGCTGTTGGTTGCTGAACATGAACGCAACCGAGCGCTGGTCGGTCAGCAAGGTGAACCTTCTGCTGGCGAGATAGTGCCTCCAGTGCCGAAAAGCTTCCACTATGGCTTGGGCTTCTTTCTCCACCGTGGAGTGCCGAAGTTCAGAGCCTTGAAGGGTACGAGAAAAAAACGCCACTGGCCTGCTTTCCTGATTGAGGGTAGCAGCCAGTCAGAGGCGTCACTCTCTACTTGGAAGGGAATGGTCTCGTCCACCGCATGCATCGTTGCTTTGGCAATGTCCCCTTTAATGCAGCTGAAGGCCGCGCGGGCCTCGGCAGAGAGGGGAAAGGTGGTAGACTTGACCAGGGGGCGGGCCTTGTCTGCGTAATGGGGAACCCATTGGGCGTAATAGGAAAAAAAACCCAGGCACCGCCGGAGGGCCTTGAGAGTAGTGGGAAGAGGGAGTTCTAACAGGGGGCGCATACGGTCGGGGTCAGGGCCAATGACCCCGTTCTCCACGACATACCCAAGGATAGCGAGTCGTGTGGTTCTGAAAACACACTTGTCCTTGTTATAAGTGAGGTTCAAAGCATCGGCCACTTGGAAAAATCGTTGGAGGTTGGCGTCATGATCCGACCAGTCGCGACCACAGATGGTGATGTTATCTAGATAGGGAAATGTGGCCGTCAGTTTGTACTGGTCCACCATCCGGTCCATCTCCCTCTGGAAGACTGAGACCCCATTTGTGACACCAAATGGGATGCGCAGAAAGTGATAGAGCCTGCCACCCGCCTCGAAGGCGGTGTAGGGGCGGTCCTCTGGGCGGATGGGGAGCTGGTGATAAGCGGATTTCAGATCAATTGTCGAGTACACCTTGTACTGAGCTATCTGGTTGACCATATCCGCGATGCGGGGTAGGGGGTACGCGTCAAGCTGCATGAATCTATTGATGGTCTGGCTGTAGTCCACAACCATCCTATTTTTCTGCCCAGTCCGAACAACGACCACCTGGGACCGCCATAGGCTTGTGCTTGGCTCAATGATCCCCTCCCGGAGCAGCCGCTGCACCTCTGAATGAATAAAGGCCCTGTCCCCCGCACTGTACCTCCTACTTTTAGTCGCCACCGGTTTACAGTCGGGGGTCAGGTTGGTGAACAGCGATGGGGGAGGGATCTTGAGGGTGGAGAGGCTGCAAGTAGTGTCAGTAGCACAGCTATCGGCATGGTGCTGGGCGGGATGTGTGGTTCGGTGTGTATGTGCGTGTGGTAACGGAGTATATGGCAAAGCCCCACCAAACTGAGGATTCCTGACAGTGAGTGGTGGGTGGGGCCCGTCATATGCCATAGTCACACTTTCGAGGTGGCTCTGGAAGTCCAGCCCCAATAGCACAGGTGCGCACAGCCGAGGCATGACCAGGAACGCAAAGTTCCGATATTCTGTGCCCTGCACCACCAATGTCGCTACACAACCCACCCGGATGTCTGTGGAATGCGACCCTGAAGCCAAGGTGATCTTCTGACGTACCGGCCGTGTCACGAGTCCACAGCGTTTCACTGTGGCCGGGTCAATAAAACTCTCAGTGCTGCCCGTGTCAAACAGGCAGCTAGTCCTGTGCCCCTCCACCAGGATGTCCATCATCGACCTTGCGAGCTGGTGTGGGGCGCTTTGGTCGAGGGTCACGGAAGCCAGCGTTGAACGGGGCGTGTCGGGGGCGGGGCCTGGTGACGCCGGCAAAGATGGTTGTCCACATCCGGTCATGCAAAATGGCGGCCCCCAGGTCTCAGACGCAGCGCTGCTCGACCCCGGGCGCGGTTTAGACTTACATACTTTGGCGAAATGGCCCTTCTTCCCACAGCTGGAACAAGTCACTTCGCGTGCCGGGCAGCTGTTTCTGGAATGTTTCTGAAGCCCACAAAAGTAACAGAGTTTCATACCTGGCGAATTCGTGGGGTTTGAGATACCGCGACTGGCAGCGGCGTTGGCGAATTCGATCGGAACCGAGGAATCGCGCGGCTGGACCTCTTCGGCGTACAGCTGCGCAGCCTCTATCGTATCGGCCGTCTCTATCGCGGAGCGTAAGGTAAGATCAGCTTTTTCCAGCAGCCGCTGGCGTATACACACTGACCGGACCCCAGTCACAAAAGCGTCTCGGACCAAGAGTTCCTTATGCTGTTCCGCTGTGAGCGCTTGGCAGTCACAAGTCCGCGCGAGTGCCTGTAGTTCGCGGAGAAATTCAGCAGTCGACTCCGTAGGTCGCTGTTTTTGTGTTGCCAAGCGGTGCCGTGCATAAACTGGATTTACTGGCCGCAGGTACTGTCTTTTGAGGGCGGCAAGCGCCTCCTCGTAGGTGGATATGTCCCTGATGAACAAATAAACTTTTGGGGCGACCCTCGAGAGGAGAAGTTTGTGCCGAACAGCCGAGTCGGTGGCACGAACCTCCTCTAAGTACGATTGGAAGCACACCAGCCAGTGTTCAAAGGCAAGAGCTGCTCCAGGGTCTTGGGGGTCCAAGTCTAGGCGTTCTGGGCGTAAAGCGGTTTCCATGTTGTAACTTTCAGTCAATAAAATTGATGCACCATCAATAACTCACGCTGAGACTTAGGAAGTGAGATATCGGCTTTTATTGACTGAAGAACAACTACATCCTGGGAAAATGAGGGAGAGCAGCAGGCCACAGTCGCCTTTATACAGGGGTCTGTGGGCGGAGCCACAGGAGCAGTCAGCAGGGGTCTGTGGGAGGAGCCACAGGAGCAGTCAGCAGGGGTCAGTGGGAGGGGCCACAGGAGCAGTCAGCGGGGGGGGGTCTGTGGGAGGAGCCACAGGAGCAGTCAGACAGGTATATCTAGTTCACCACACTCGTTCTGAGGCTCCAGCCTGCAGCCATCGGCACTCGTTCTGAGGCTCTGGCCTGCAGCCATCGGCACTCGTTCTGAGGCTCTGGCCTGCAGCCATCGGCACTTGTTCTGAGGCTCCGGCCTGAAGCCGTTGTCACTCGTTCTGAGGCTCTGGCCTGCAGCCATCGGCACTTGTTCTGAGGCTCCAGCCTGAAGCCGTTGTCACTCGTTCTGAGGCTCTGGCCTGCAGCCTGATGCACCATCAATAACTCTGAGACGTGGGTTAAGGTAGGCTTTTATTGGCTGGAAGAAAGCACAAGCAGCAAGTGACCATCACAACATCCTGGAGACTGAGGAAGGATCTGTGTCTCCAATCGCCTTTATACCGGGGTCTGTGGGAGGAGCCACGGTCAGTGGGAGGAGCCACAGGAGCAATCAGCAGGGGGAGCGTGTCCAGACAGGTATATGTAGTTCACCACACAGCCATCGTCACTCATTCTGAGGCTCCGGCCTGCAGTCACTGGGCTTCTGGACCAGCTTCACTCATCTCAGTGCTGAATTGGCTCTGTGTCTGTGGACTGACTTTCGGGGACTCTGCGTTCATGATCTCTGTGTTATTTGTTTACTTTTTTATTGTTTGTTCAATTTGTTCTTTTTTTGTCGCACATTGGGTTTTTGACAGATTTTGTTGTGTGGGGTTTGTTTTGCAGCTCCCTGCAAGAAGATAAATCTCAAAGTTGTACAGAATGCATGCAGTACTTCGATAATAAATGTACTTTGAACTTAGAATTTTGAATGACCTGCCTCAACAAATACTGCCAAATACCAGTTATGCACATCACAATGCCCTTATTTGATTGGTTGTTGCTTGAATCAATTCCTGCCTCAGTATGGATTTGGACCAGCTTCAATTCACCTATCACTGCAATAGGTCTATGGCAAACAGTATCTCACTGGCTCTCCACTCTGCTCTAGGTTACATCAGGCTGTTGTTCATTGGTTACAGGTCAGTGTTTAACACCATCATCCCATTAGATAGATAGATAGATAGATAGATAGATAGATAGATAGATAGATAGATAGATAGATAGATAGATAGATAGATAGATACTTTATTCATCCCCATGGGGAAATTCAACATTTTTTCCAATGTCCCATACACTTGTTGTAGCAAAACTAATTACATACAATACTTAACTCAGTAAAAAAATATGATATGCATCTAAATCACTATCTCAAAAAGCATTAATAATAGCTTTTAAAAAGTTCTTAAGTCCTGGCGGTAGAATTGTAAAGCCTAATGGCATTGGGGAGTATTGACCTCTTCATCCTGTCTGAGGAGCATTGCATCGATAGTAACCTGTCGCTGAAACTGCTTCTCTGTCTCTGGATGGTGCTATGTAGAGGATGTTCAGAGTTATCCATAATTGACCGTAGCCTACTCAGCGCCCTTCGCTCAGCTACCGATGTTAAACTCTCCAGTACTTTGCCCACGACAGAGCCCGCCTTCCTTACCAGCTTATTAAGATGTGAGGCGTCCCTCTTCTTAATGCTTCCTCCCCAACACGCCACCACAAAGAAGAGGGCGCTCTCCACAACTGACCTATAGAACATCTTCAGCATCTCACTACAGACATTGAATGACGCCAACCTTCTTAGGAAGTACAGTCGACTCTGTGCCTTCCTGCACAAGGCATCTGTGTTGGCAGTCCAGTCTAGCTCCTCGTCTAACTGTACTAACTATCATCTACATCCAACACGAGGAAATCTGCAGATGCTGGAAATTCAAGCAACGCACACAAAATGCTGGTGGAACGCAGCAGGTCAGGCAGCATCTATAGGGAGAAGACCTGTATAGGATCCTTGACTGGGAGATCTCAATCAGTGCACACCAAAAACATCACATCCTCCTCACTGACAGTCAGTATAGATGCGCTTCAGGGCTGCATGCTCAGCACCCTGCTCTGCTCTCTCGATAACTATGACTTCATTGATCAGCATCACCCCAACGCCATCTACAAGGTCACTAACGATACTACTGTTGTCAGCAGAAACATGAATGGGGACAAGGCAGCAAGATAAGTCAGCTGGTTGAATGGTGTTGTTAAAACAACTTTGCATTCAATGTCAAGAAAACTAAGTATATGATAATAGATTTTAAGAAGGGAAATATAAAGGAACATGCATCAGTCCTCATTGAAAGGTCTGTGGTAGAAAAGATGAACAGCTTCAAGTTCCTGGGTGCCAATGGCTTGGAAAACCTAACCAGTGTCCCTATTTTCATAGGAGATTTAAGGAAATTGACATGTCATCAAAGACTCTGACAATCTCCTACAGTCGATTGCATCCTGATTGGCTGGCATGGAAATGCTGATGCATAGGAATATAAGAAGCAACAGAGAGTAGTGGACACAGCCAGTTCCATCAACAGTACAGCCCCCTTAATCATCGAAGACATCAATTAGAGGCATTAGGCATTCTCATCATCTGGATCTTCCCTTCTTCTTGATGTTGCTGTTAGGCAGGAGGTCTAGGAGCTGAAGAACCATATTTCAAGGTTCAACCAAACTTGAAATCTTCCCCACTGACACCATGTGCGTGAATCAACCTGAAAAACCCTCACCCCACCCTAGAGTGCATCTCTTCCCCCCCCGCCTCTCAACTTGCATCAGTATCATTATGCTATCATTAAAGAAGAAATAGCAAGACATCTAGATAGAAGAGGTTCCACCAGATAGACACAACACAGATTGATGAAGGATATACTCTGTTTGACAAGCTTAATGGAGTTCTTTGAGGATATAATCAGTGTAGTGGATAGGAGGAAACAGGTAGATGTTACAAACGTGGATTTCCAGATGGCGTTTGATAAGGTGCCACATAAAAGACACCCTTAAGATAAGGATGCATAAAGTTGACTTTTGTCTTGAATTGAATTGACTTGACTTTATTACTTACATCCTTCAATACGTGAGTAAAAATCTTCATGTTACGTCACCATTCAAATGTGCAATGTACCATTATAGTAATTTATAATAAATATTCTCTACAACAGGTAGTCAATGTAACATAGAAATACAGTTGCATCAGCATGAATTAATGAGTCTGATGGCCTGGTGGAAGAAGCTGTCCCGGAGCCTGTTGGTCCTGGCTTTCATGCTGCGGTACAGCTTCTCGGATGGTAGCAGACAGAACAGTTTGTGGTTGGGGTGACTCGAGTCCCCAATGACCCTTCAGGGCCTTTACACACCCCTGTCTTTGTAAGTGTGCTGAATTGTGGGGAGTTCACATCTACAGATGCGCTGGGCTGTCCGCACCACTCTCTGCAGAGTCCTGCGATTGAGGGAAGTACAGTTCCCATACCAGGCAGTGATACAGCCAGTCAGGATGCTCTCAATTGTGCCTCTATAGAAAGTCCTTAGGATTTGGAGACTCATGTCAAACCTCTTCATCCATCTGAGGTGAAAGAGGCGCTGTTGTGCCTTTCTCACCACACAGCCAGAATGTACAGACCACGTGAGATCCTCGGTGATGTGTATGCCAAAGAACATAAAGCTCTCAATCCCAGATCCATTTATGTCTTTAGGGGTTAGGGATTAATGTAGTAACTAGATAGAGGATTGGTGGATTGGTTAACTAATAGGAAGCAGAGAGTTGGGATAAATGAGTTTGGGTCTTGTTGGTGGTCAGTGGTGAGCGGAGTGCAGCAGGGGCTGATGTTGGTTCAGCAACCATTTGTGATGTACAGTACATTAACGATTTGGATGAAGGGACTGAATGTAGTGCAATGTTGGTAAACGTAAGGTTGTCCACTTTGCACAGAGGAATGGAAGATCAGATTATTATTTAACATGCTATTGTGCAGAGGGACTTGGGAATGCTTGTGTACGAATTGCAAAAGATTAGTTTGCAAGTGCAAAAGGTTATCAAGGATGCAAACAGAATGTTGGCCTTCATTGTTAGAGGGATTGAATTTAAGAGCAGGAAGGCCATGCTGCAACTGTACAGGAAACTGGTGAGGCCACTCCTGGAGTACTGTGTGCAGTTCTGGTCTCTTTATTCACTGGCTTCAGAGGCAGTGCAGAGGAGGTTCACCAGCTTGTGAAATTTATTAACTTAGCAGCAGCAGTTCAATGCAATACATGATCATGTAGAAAGGAAAAAAAATCAGTTACAGAAAGTATATATATATATGTATACTGAATAGATTAAAAACAGAGAAAATACATTAAAAATGTGAGGTATTGTTCCAGAGTTCAATGTCAATTTAGGAATAGTAACTATTACAGGATCAATGAAAGATCAACTAGAGTGCAGAAGACAACAAACTCTGCAACTGCAAATATAAATAAATAGCAATGAATAACGAGAACATGAGATAACAATATCAAGAGTCCTTAAAGTGAGATCGTCGGTTGTGGGAACATCTCAATGGATGGGCAAGTGAGTATAGTGATCTCCTTTTGTTCAAGAGCCTGATGGTTGTGGTGCAGTAACTGTTCTTGAACTTGGTGATGTGGGTCCTGTGAATCTTGTACCTGATGGAAGCAGGGTTATAGGGAAAAGGCAGGAAGGTGGAACCGAGTCTACTGGCAGATCTTATTGAACGGCGGAGCAGGCTCGACAGGCAAGATGGCTTACTCCTGCTATTTCTTATGTTCTTATTTTTGTCATCTATGTTTTATATAATTTATATTAATTCAAGTGTATGTTAATTTATGTTTGTCATCTGTGTAATGTACTGGAATGTAGCTAAAGAAGAGGGTGATTTTCATGGCATTTATGCTTTGCATATGTACTGTAAGTTTATGACAATAAACTTGAATTTAAAACTTGGTTGAACTTGAACCTTGAGTGTAAAAGACAAAGCTGAAATATTTGAGATAAACTGCTGGCAGAACTGCCAAGTAGATGGCTGATTTTGGCTTCTTCCTGAAGTCCTAACTTCAGTTGCAGACACTAGTGTTCAGCCATTTCAATTCAACGAATAGGTGAATGCACTTGATACAGCAAAGGCTTTGTACCCCAGTGACATCCTATTTGTGTTGTTAAAGATCTGCTCCAGAGAGATTGTTCTAGTCTGGTTGCAACTCTTTGTACTTGCAAATGAAAAGCTGCTTAGGAATGTTCTGAGAACCCTGGTAAGATCAGATCAAGGTGGCTAAAGAGGAATACAGGAGAGAGCTGGAGAGCAAGCCTGGGTAGAGTAGCACATGAGCAGTGTGGAGAGGCATGAAGGATGTCACTGGCTTCAATCAGTATAGGTATAGAGCCTTGGAATGCAGCCAAGAATGGGTGAATGACTTAAACCAATTCATCAATAGGTTTGACAATTGCCCTCCTGTCCACACCCCCATCAGCACACCAATCCAGGTGCCAAGACCCCCAATGCTCCCTCAGCACTAACGTCTCCCCTCCTTCTTCCTCTCCCCTGCCAATTCAACACATTGATGAACAACATAGGCTACCACTGTCTACATCCCTTCCTCACCTCCGCATACCATCCGCTATCGTCCCAATCTTCAACTCCCGCAGTTCCCACCTCCCACCAACTCCCCAGTCACCATGGACTCACCGTCACTACAGAGTAGGTGAGAAGGGCTCTGGGGAAACTCTGACATGGCAAAGCATTGGGAGGGAAGGTGTGAACCCCAGGATCCTGAAGGAGTGTGCTGAGCAGCTGTGTGGAGATCTCCAGTGCATTTTCAATCTGTCTCAGCCTGGAAGGGGTCTAAACTGTGTGGAAAACATCAAGTCAGGTCCCAGAACCCAAGAGAGCTAATTGAAAGTCTTGAATAACTACTGACCTGTGGCTCTGACCTCACACATCATGAAGACCCTAGAGAGGCTAGTCCTGGCTCACCTTTGACCCCTGGTCAGATCAAACCTCGATTCCCTGCAGTTTGCCTACCAGGAACATATTGGAGTCAACGATGTTGTCACCTACCTGTTGAACAGAGCCTACTCCCATTTGGATAAGCAGGCAGCACTGTGAGGACCATGTTTTTTGATTTCTCATGTGCCTTCAATACCATACAGCCCTCATTGCTGGGGAAAAGCTTCAATCAATGCAGGTAGGCACTTCCATTGTATCCTGAATAATGGACACCCTGACTGGCAGACCACAGTTTGTGTGGTTTCAGAACTGTGTGTCAGACATGGCTATAAGTAGCACTGGGGCCCCACAGGGGACGTTCCTGGCTCCCTTCTTGTTTACCCTGTATACCTCAAACTTTAGATACAACACTGAGTCATGTCATCTGCAGAAATCCTCTGATGACTCAGCAATAGTTGGCTGTATAAAGGAAGGACGGGAGAATGCATACAGGGCCCTGGTGGAGGACTTTTTCAAATGATGTAAGCTGAATAACCTGCAGCACAGCATCAGAAAGACTAAGTTAATGGTGATGGACTTCAGGAAGACTAAGCCTGCTTTGATCCCTGTTACTATTGATGGTGAGGACGTGGATATGGTGAGGTCCTATAAGTACCTGGGGGTGCACCTGGATGACAGACTTGAGTAGAGCACCAACACAGAGGCTGAGTACAAGAAGGGCCAGAGTTGCCTCTATTTCCTGAGGAGACTGAGGTCCTTTGGAGTGTGCAGGCCTCTCCTTCACATGTCCTGCCATCCTGCTGTTGCCAGTACACTCTTCTATGTGGTGGGGTGCTGGGGCAATGGCATCAACATGGGTGATGCCAACAGGCTCAATAAACTGATTAGAATGCTGGCTCTGTTTTCGGAGTCAAATTGGACACACTGGAGGCTGTGGTAGAACAAAGGACCCTACGGAAAATCCTGGCAATATTTCCCATCCTCTGCGTGCCACCTTGACTGAACAGGGGTACATTTTTAGTAATAGACTACAGTGCTGCTCCAAAAAGCGCAGTATGAGGTTATTCATGCCCTTGGTCATTAGGCACTAAAATGAGTCAACCTGTAGCTGGGGAAGTGATGATCCCCTCTTGTTAGGCTGTTTCAGGTGACTTACTTTTTGTTCATCTTACTGCTCTTCTAATATTCATATATTTGTGTATCTGTGCACTTGTATTGCTACTGTGACACTGTCATTTCCTTTGGGATCATAAAGTATCTATCTTCCTCTCTAGAGTGCAACTTTAACAACACTTTGCCATCAGGCAGGAAAAGGAAGCAGACTTGATTGGCCCTCATGCCACCAATCTTCATGTTTGTTTCCTCCAACACTGGTGCACCATGGCTGCAGTGTAATCCACTGACTTTCTACAAGATGTACGACTGCAACTTGCCAATGCAACACAAACAAAATGCTGTGGGTACTCAGGTCAGGCAGCATACGGTATATCAGAATCAGGTTTATTATCACTGCCATGTGTCGAGAAATTTGTTAACTTACCAGCAGCAGTTCAAAGCAATTCATAATCTGGCAGAGAGGAAAAATAAATAAATAAACAAACCAGTTACAGTATATGTATATCGAATAGATTAAAAATCATGCAAAAAACTGAAATAATATATATTTAAAAAGTGAGGTAGTGTTCAATGCCCAGTTAGGAATCAGATGGCAGAGGGGAAGAAGCTGTTCCTGAATCGCTGAGTGTGTGCCTTCAGGCTTCTGTATCTCCTACCTGATGGTAACAGTGAGAAAAGGGCATGCCCTGGGTGCTGGAGGTCCTTAATAATGGACGCTGCCTTTCTGAAACACTGCTTCTTGAAGATATCCTGGATACTTTGTAGGTTAGTACCCAAGATGGAGCCAACTAAATTTACAACCCTCTGCAGCTTCTTTCAGTCCTGTGCAGTAGCCTCTCCATGCCAGACAGTGATGTCAGAATGATCTCCACGTACATCCTCTGTAGAAGTTTTTGAGTGCCTTTGTTGACAGACCAAATGTCTTCAAATTCCTAATGAAATACTGTTGCTGTCTTGCCTTCTTTATAACTGCATCAATATGTTGGGATCAGGTTAGATCCTCAGAGATCTTAACACCCAGGAACTTGAAACTGCTCACTCTCTCCACTGCTGATCTTTCTATGAGGAATGGTATGTGTTCCTTTGTCTTACCCTTCCTGAAGTCCACCATCAGCTCTTTTGTCTTATAGAGAAGTGAGCAGTTGACATTTTCGGATGAAATCCTTCGCTTAGGGCCCCTTTCATCAGGAAGCATCTTGACCCAAAATGTCAACTTGTTCATCTACCTCCATAGATGCTGCAAGACCTGCCAAGTTCCTTCAGCATTCTGTGTGTGTTGCTCATGATTTCCAGCATCCGCCATCTCTTTTGTGTCTCAGCAACTTGCCAATGTTTCCTAGACAATGTTATTAACGTGTTACCTTTACTATCTCACAGGACATGAACTTTTGTGCTTGGGAGTGCATTGCCTTCAAGCTTCTTTGATTGGTCATAATCTGGCAAATCATTTGCTGATAACAGTGTGGCAGTGTCATGAACTGTGGTAGTTCAAAGGCATCTTACCTTTATCTTCTTATGGTAAATAAGGATGATAAATATGATAAATAATTGCCGATCTCCCATCTAGGCTTTCATGCTGCAAATGAATAGAATAAAGATGGAAGTCCTTTGCGTGTGGTAAAGTGATCTCAAGTAGATGGGGACAATCTCGTGAACACAAGACATACTTCAGATGTTGTAAATGCAGAGCAACACACTCAAAATTCAGGAGGAACTCAGCAGGTCAGGCAGAATCAAAGGATAAGAATAAATACTCAATGTTTTGGGCCAAGGCTCTTCATCGGGGCTGGGAAGCAACGAGGAAGAAGTCAGAATAGGAAGGTGTTGGGGGGGGGGGAAGGGAAGAAGAAAAGCTGGCAGGTGATAGGTGAGGGAGAAGGTGGGTGGGACTGAAAGGGAATGATTATCTCATCTGCTCTTGGTCAATGTTTTGTGGGTGTTTTGACCTGCTTTGAGCAGTTACTTGTGTTACGTAACCCCGTAACCAGGTAACTTACCAGCAAAGACAGATGGACCAGCTGAGTCGGATGCTACTATTTTCAAACGTTTTATTCAAAAAGGGCATAAACGTATGGTTAATACAAAACATTCGGATCATATACATCGTCAAAACGCAATCTAAAACACCGGTGTAATAATAATCAATCAGAAATAAGCTCTATAGTTGTCTAGGGGATAATACTGAGTCCAATTGAAATATAAAGAGTCACTCAGAAGTTTGCAGGCTTTTCCCTTTTGGGAACCGCTGGGGTTTTCACGTTGTAGAGAGAAAGAGATGAATTAGAAAAGATGAACACTTGCCCGTTGTCTTTGCAGAGCAAATCCTTGGAATCAGGGGAGCAGACTTCCCCGTTGTTAGTTAAAAGCAGTCTTTCGTTGGTTCTAGCCACAGATTCAAAAATTCGGAATCTAACGCACGTGGCTTCCTTCAAAATGGCTTTCCGCTCCCACGGGAATCGGTATCGTGCTTCCTTGGTGTCTCCTGGGTGCGTCTGAGGGTTCCCCCCCCCCCTCAGACCCTCCTTTATACTTCTTCACGAGATCGCAGGTGTCAATCAGGCTGCAGGTAATGTGATCTCTCTCTCAACCAGCCCACTTTGCCCGAGGGCTTTTCACCTGGTCTCCATGAGACAATAGTCAATGTCACCTTTATTCTGCTTCTTGGGAGAACGTGGTCTCTCTCTCTCTCCCATTTTCCTGTGTCTATTCAGCACGTCTCTTCCTCTTTAGGGTCAGCTGACTAGGGTTCTTGAGATTCTCACAAAGGAGGGGGCCGACGGCATAACACTTGGGATTTAAAATTCCAGATAAAATGAGGAAAAGAGTATGATGGAGCCTCAGTTTATTGTCATATGATGAAACCTTCAATTTTCAGTCCTTGAGACTAGCAGAAAGTTTGCTGAAATTTTGATAAGAAAAATGATATTGAGTTCATAATGACAAATATTTGGCTGCAGCTATGTTTAGTTTGTTATAGTGCATTGTTTAAATAAGAAGAAAAGTCTAAAAGTTAAAGAACGAGCTTTGTACTATTCCATGTCCAAAAGGTGAGGTTTTGTGCCGACAGTCAAAAGTCAAAAATAACTGAAAAGGACAAGTCTAAAAAGAGAGAAGCAGCTTACCTTCCTGTTCCACACTTCATGACCTCAAGATTGTTAGGGAGTATTCTGGAGTTATGTGAATATAGCAGATATTAATTCAAACAAGAACCAGTCTTCAGCTCCTAATGTGGATTGTAAATTGCATGCAGTAAATTGAAGTTAAAAACACACTCTTGAACTGTCTGTGGAGCACAGGCTGACCCACAAACTAAGAGACATGGTTTACAAAATGGTGGCCATGAAATACTTGCATATGCATCTGCCAAATGTTATGACAATGAGGTTGTGATGATTGGCCTACATCAAACCAAGCAATAATAGACTTAAGTAATTTGCATCATTGTGACTTGAGTTCAAGCTGGCAAACTGGACTAACATTGTCACTTCGCATTTCAAACATGTTCGGCACTCAAGATATATAATTGTCAACCCAAAATACTGAAGTAAATTACATCATTGCAACTATTGAAATTGTATTGAATCACTGCTGTTACCTTCGATCTTAAGGGTATAAAAATGTTATGTACTTTTGTGTTAGTGCGACTCTACCGTGAGAGTCTCCACAAGAATGGCTGCTTGTTGTGATGAATAAAGACTTCTATATCACCAGCTTTACCGTGTCTCCAGTGACTTTGTTCAGAGTCACACCAAATATGTCTTACAGCATTGTGCAGCCATTGACGACTTAATGTCTTCAATAATGATGGAAATCACTCAGCTAATTTATGTACAGCAAGAGCTAAGATCGTAGCAATGCATTAATAATCAGATAATCAATTAAGAGATGAATGCTGTCTGGGAGCAGGGAGAACACCCCTTCACTCTTTGTAAAAAATGTTGGATTCATTTTATTTATTGATACAATGCAGAATGAGCCCCTCTGGCCCTTCAAGCTGCACTGTCCAGCAACACCCGACAACCCCTATTTAACCCTAACCTAACCACGGGACAATTCACAATGACCAACTAACCTACCCAGTATGTCTTTGGACTGTGGGAGAAAACCTGCACATTCCACGGGGAAGACAGACATCTACTCCTTACCAAGGATGCTGGGATTAAACTCTGATGCTCCAGCAGTAATAGTGGCAAGCTAACTGCTTGGTGCGCATTTTCAGCATTTTCTGAATGGACTGAAATGGAACAAAGATGTAATTTTAATCTGCTGAAACTGGTGTCATTGGTTATGAACAATTTCAAATTGTGCTTCTCACGGCCTATTTAATTGGTGCTTATGCTGTTACCCATATTACTTTTACTAGAGTCTTCTCAATGAGGTGTTGGAAGGGCAGGTAGTGAAAGGTATTACCTTGCAGAATTTTAGGAAGAATCTTTGCATCTGCACTCAGGGACCAATGTTCAGTCAAAGACAAGATGGTAATGCCATTGTACAAGAAAGGGTCATGACAATATTCTGGGAGGAAAGGAAAGAGGCAGGGAGAAAATCCAAAGAGTGACAGGGAGAAGGTTTGTCGACACAGTTACAGCTAAGCAAACATAGGGAATTTACACTTTGCAGGAACTTATCATAGTCATAAGCAGAGGACCGCACACCAGATGCTTTGTATGGATCAGAAATTTTAGAATGTATCCGATGTAACAAATTCTGAGCAATTTCGTTCCAAAGTTGTAAATAACTAATGTGTCAGGAAATGCAAGGAGGACTTCGTTAATGAAGGCTTGGGAAGTCGCTAGACTTTTGGAAAGTCCAAATGTGCATAACCAGGTATTCGTATTGGTCAGGGTGTTATAAACCCTGTCTTCCACTCACCCCCCCTGACTGATGCAGATGAGGAGCCATGGGATAAAACAGGGATGCATTCTTGCTCCAACTTTGTTCACACTATATCTTGCTGCAGTTTTGAAAATAATGGACCATAATTTGGACAAAGGTGTGTATATCAGGACTCGCTCAGATGGGAAATTGTTCAACCTGTCAAGACTCAAAGCCTCAACCAAATCAAGAGAGATATGTGTCAGAGAGCTTCTGTATGCAGATGACTCAGCTCTGGTTGCTACTGATGTTAACGTGATTCAAGAAATTGTAGGCCGCTTCTCGTTTGCTGCCACTCTTTTTGGCCTAAGAATCAATGTCTCCAAAAACGAACTTCTGTACCAGCTTCCTCCTCTGTGTAGTCCCAGTGAGACCCAACCACCAGTCATATCGCTCAATGGGGTAGTGCTGAAATGCTCTGACTCTTTCACATACTTAGAGAGCGCTGTGATCAACACCAAGTCATCAGATCTGGAAGTTGAGAGGAGAATTCAATCGGCAACAAAAGTCTTTGGTGCTTTGCACAAGTGACTTTGGTCTCACCACGACATTAAAATGGCAACCAAGGTCAAAGTGTATAACACAGCTGTTTTACCAACTCTGCTTTATTCAATTGAAACGATGACATTGTATCAGAAGCACATCAAGAAATTGTTCAAGACTCAACTTGGGCATTTACGCCAAATATTACACAAGTGGCAAGAGAGGGTACCAGATGTGGAGGTGCTCAAACGTGCTGGGACAGTCAGTGCAGAATCGCTCATCACAGCTTCTCAGCTGCGTTGAACTGGTCATGTCACAGGAATGAGCGATGATCGTTTACCCAAAGCTGTTTTCTACGGTGAGCTACATGAAGGAAAGAGGAAGCACAGTGGTCAGAAGCTGCGCTACAAAGATGTGCTCAAGTGCCATATGAGGAACACTGACATGAAGGTCAACACCTGGGGGAAAGATGCTTTGGACAGAAGAAGCTGACGCTGCATTGTCAAGAAGTCAATCCCAGCTATCGAGGAGAAAAGGCAGAAGAAATATGAAGCAGGTCACGAACACAGACATTCGGTGCTCGACCAGTCAAATCACAAATGCGACCGATGTGGGAGACAGTGTCGATCCATTGCTGGCCTTGTGGCCCATAAACGTGCCTGCAGAGACTAAACTGCCAGCACAGTCAACATCGAGATCGATGGACAGCCGAAGAAGAAGGAGGTGATGAGTTGGAAATGAATGGCAGGTGGTTTCTGTTTGCTGGGTGGAAACTGGGAGGTGTTGCCTTTGCAGGCCTGACAGGAATCCCCCACCCCCCATGGCTGGCTCCTGATGGCCCAGGATGATCCAGAGGGGTCCAGTGGAAATCCTCGAAGAGTGATGGATCCAGTTTTCAGTCTGTATTAAATTTATGTGCGCTATTTTAAATAGACTTTTCCATGTCACATACATGTGTGAACTCTTTTAACTAAGTAATTAATCCATAGATAAAGTAATTACCAAAAATTCCCAAATTTTACTTAATGATTAATAAAACAATGCACATGGACAGTGTATTTCATCAATGGCATATTCAGGATTTCAGCTGCATAGACGCCCTAGACGCTTTGGATGTTATCTGTAAATGGAATCATTCATCACAAGCATAAACATAATGTTAGAAAAATGCTGCCTTACTCCTTTTAGAACACGTATCCTTTAGTATTATAACAACCCAATTTCCCATAGTGGATAACTGAACAATGACTTAAAACTAATAAACACAACAGATTCTGCAGATGCTGGAAATCTTGAGCAACACAAACAAAATTCTGAAGAAATTCAGCCAGTTAAGCAGCATCTATGGAAGGAATAAGAAGTCAACTTTTCCGGCCTGATACCCTTCCTTCTCCATTACGTTGGGAATTATCCCCAGTAACAGAGGAGGTGCTAGGTTTCTGTATTTTAAATATGGAATACAGAATTCCCAGATGGCCTATAACATTTAACAGCTCAGAGCTTCCTACATCCTTTCAGAATATTTCCTACCCAGTTCAGGCCAGAAAAACATCCAAGGAACTAATGGTAGTTTATTTGAGGGATCACTCAACCCTGGAATAACTGTGTACATCAGGATGTTCTTCATTGACTACAAATTGCCATTCAATATTATCATCCCCTCAAAACTAATCAATAAGCTTCAAGACCTAGGTCTCAATACCTCCTTATGCAACTGGATCCTTGATTTTCTCACTGGCAGACCTCAAACAGTTGGGATTGGCAACAACACCTCCTCTGCAATCTCCATCAGCATAGCACACCACAAGGATGTCTGCATAGCCCATTGCTCTACTTGCTTTATAATTATGTCTGTGAGGCTAAGCACAGCTCCAATCGCCTCTTTAAGTTTGCTGATGACACCGCTGTCATTGGCCAAATCAAAGGTAGTGATGAATCAGCATTTTGGAGGGAAGTTAAAAGTATGGCTGAGTGGTGCCACAATAACAACTCTTACTTACTGTTAGCAAGATCAAGGAGATGATTATTGACTATAGGAGGAGGCAACTAGAGGTCCATGAGCCAGTCCTCATTAGGGAATTAAAGCTGTATCTGGTCAGCAAATTTAAGTTCCTCGGTGTTATTATTTCAGTGTACCTGTCCTGGGCTCAGCACTCAAGTGCAATTAAGAAGAAAGCCTGGCAGCATCTTGACTTCCTTAGGAGTTTGTGAATATTCGTCATGATACCCAAAACTTTGACAAACTTCTATAGATGTGTGGTGGAGAGTAGATTGACTAGGTGCATCACAGCCTGGTATGGAAGCATCAATGCCCTTGAATGGAAACTCTTACCAAAAGCAGTGGATATGGGCCAGTCCATCATGGGAAGAGCCTGTCCACCATTGAGCACATCTACAAAGAGCATTGTTGCAGGAAAGCAGAATCCATCGTCATGGACCCCCACCTCCCAGGACATGCTCTCTTCTCATTGCTGCCATCAGGAAGATGCTACTGAAGCCTTAGGACTCACACCACTAAGTTTACGAACAGCTATCACCTCTCAACTATCAGGCTCCTGAACCAGAGGGGATAACTTCACTCACCCTATGTTCCCACAACCTATGAACTCACTTTCAAGGACTCTTCATCTCATGTTCTCAATATTTATTGTTCATTATTATTATTATTTCTGTTTCTTTTTGTATTTGCAGTTTATTGTTTTTTGTGTATTGGCTGTTTGTCTCTCATTGACTCTATACTGTTTCTTGTATTTAGTGTGATGAATCTGAAAAAAATTAATCTCAGAGTTGAATATGGTGACATATATACTTTGATAATAAATTTACTTTGAACTTTGGATACTGGTAATATCAGTCAAGGTAATGAGGATTGGAAGCACCTAACGGTATCCCATACCAAACCCTGGATGCTACCTGAATTATTCCTTTAGCTTTGCTGAGCTCACTTCTATTAAACTATTCAGCCACAATTCAATGAGAAATAGTACAATATAACGGCAATTAAAACATAGAAACATAGAAAACCTACAGGACAATACAGGCCCTTTGGCCCACAAAGTTGTGCCGAACATGTCCCTACCTTAGAAATTACTAGGCTTACCCATAGCCCTCTAGTTTTCTAAGCTCCATGTACCTATCCAAAAGTCTCTTAAGAGACCCTATCGTATCCACCTCTACCACCGTTGCCGGCAGCCCATTCCACGCACTTACCACTCTGAGTAAAAAACCTACCCCTGACATCTCCTCTGTACCTACTCCCCAGCACCTTAAACCTGTGTCCTCTTGTGGCAACCATTTCAGCCCTGGGAAAAAGCCTCTGATTATCCACAATATTAATGCCTCTCATCACCTCTGTCCTCACCTGACCTCTGTCAGGTCACCTCTCATCTTCTGTTGCTCCAAGGAGAAAAGGCTGAGTTCACTCAACCTATTCTCATAAAGCATGTTCCCCAAGCCAGGCAACATTCTTGCAAATCCTCTCTGCACCCTTTCTATGGCTTCCACATCCTTTCTGTAGTGAGGCAACCAGAACTGAGCACAGTAGTCCAAGTGGGGTCTGACAAGGGTCCTATATAGCTGCAACATTACCTCTCGGCTCCTAAGTTCAATTCCACGATTGATGAAGGCCAATACACCGTATGCCTTCTTAACCACAGAGTCAACCTGCACAGCTGCTTTGAGCATCCTATGGACTCAGACCCAAGATCCCTCTGATCCTCCACACTGCCTAGAGTCTTACCATTAATTTTTAATATTTTTAGTCTTTCTACTTCTTTTCTAGTATTTATATCTGTACACTGTAATTTCCTTTGGGATCAATAAAGTATCTATCTGTCTATCTAAATTACTCATTGTTGTTAATCTGGTGAAATTACCTTGAAACTCATAAAGACAGCTGGATAATTTAAATTAAAGTAACTAAGTAAATAAGGAATAATGTTAAAAATTATGATGAGACCCAGAAAACTATTTGATTGTTATTAATACTCCACCTGGTTTGCTATTATCCTTGAGGGAAGGAAATCTGCCACTCATAACCAGCCTATCTTATGTCTGACTCCAGACCTATGGCATGGTTATTTCTTACCTGCTCTCTGAAATGGCACAGCAAGCCTCTATTCATAGGGTAGTAAGTGATTCCTTGATTGAACTAAAGAAAAGATCATGAATGATAGAACATAACTTTTAGCATAAGGTGGAATCTCTGAAGTGAGATCTTGCCATAGTGCTTTATTGTACACTGGCAAGCAGTGGAGATATTTGGTGAGTTTATATATATTTTACATTTAAAAAACATACATCATTTCATCAAATCAGTATGAAATGCTGTAGGAACTATTCATTTACATTCTACTCTGTGGCCATATAGTTCTCTGCCCTCTGACTTTTCCAGATTCTCATTATGTATTAACTTCCAAAGTGGAACCTTAAGTCTTTATTTACAAGCTGACATGAACATTCACTTCCTATAAGCAAAATAATGAACTAAACATTCACTCCTATTTAATGTAATAGCAAGCATCATTAAACATAAAAGCATAGAAATTCCTTCATCTGCTTCTGCTTACTTCAGTGAGCAGAATAAGAATGCATTGTGGACAAAGTGAATGTGATCATGACCTTTCCCAAGTGGCTCTACAGAGATTTGCTGCAGAGATTTGACCAGGCAATTACCGCTGTGAGTTGTGTGTAAGTAATTTCACCATCAGATATGTACTATTATTTTTCAGTATTTGAACATAGCCAGAGGATTTAGCTAGATCTTCTCAGATCAATCCCCCTATCCCATTCCCTTACCTTCCCCTCTCCTGGTCTCACCTGTCACCCACCAGCCTGTAATCCTCCCCTCGTCCACCTTCTTCCCCTTCCCTTCTAGTCCTGATGCAGGGTCTCAGCCTGAAACATCAACTGTTTATTTTCCTCATAGATGTTGTCTAGTCTGCTGAGTTCATTCAACATTTTCTGTGTGTTGCTCAAGATTTTCAGCATCTGCAGAATCTCTTGTGTGTAGGATTTAGGGCTTAAGAGTGGCTGTTGTTGGTAGCCTCAGCAACAAAGCACTTTTTTCACAGTCTACATAAGGATAAACGAAACATGCTGTATATTCCATCCTTTGGACCTTTTCCCCAGTAACAGCACCATCGCACGTTAGCACAATGCTTTACAGTGCCAGTGCTCAGTGATTAGGGTTCATTTCTCACCGGGGTCTCTAAGGAGGTTTGTGTGTTCTCCCTGTGATCAGGTGTGCTTCCTCCGAGTGCTCTGGTTTCCTCCCTCATTCCAAAAGACGCATGGATTTGGGTCACTAAGTTTTGGGCATGCTACTTTGGCACCAGAATCATGTCAACACTTGCGGTGTGCCCAAAGTATATTGATGTAAATGCCGAATTTCACTGTATGATTCGACATACATTTGATAAATAAAGCTAATCTTTATTTTTAATCCCCTTCCCAATCAACAACTGAATCAAGTCATCTCTTTGATTGACTAAGATCTCAATCCTGAAACTCAAGAAGGCCAGCTCTTTGTTGCCCTGATAACTTTGATTCCTTCACTCTCTAATTGCCCAACACTTCAGCTTTCTGATTGTTCCAATGACTCCAATTTATCTAGTCCTATACCCTTGGAAGTCCCCTATGATGTCCTAATCCTCTGATCATCAGAATAATCATGAAATGTCAGTAGACGCACTGACTTCTGAAAGTCTCCCACTTCCCTAATCCTCCATAACTGGCCTGGGTCCAGGGTGACATATTTTCACTTTTGCACTCTGCAGTACAAATGGAAAAGATACAACAATGATTTATCAATGCCCGAAGTATTAGCTTTTACCAGGGTTTGCAGTGGTCAGCTCAAAGGGAACGGTCTAGATCTTTGTTCTCATCTTTCTCTTGCTATTAGGGGTTTACAGTACATTCCCACAATGTGGTGACGCAGGAGATTCTGCAGATGCTGGAAATCTTAAGCAACACACACAAAATGCACACACATGACTGATGAAGGTCTCGGCCTGAAACACCGACTGTTCATTTCCCTTCATAGATCCTGTTTGATCAGCTGAGTTCCTCCAGCATTTTGCGTATTGTTCCAACAATGTGATTTACTTTTTGTTTGTTCCTCAATTTAACTCCTAGAATGACACTTGTTTTTCATTTTCAAAAACATTCCTTCTCATAGCAGTAATTGTCTCCTTTACCAATGTTGCTATCTCTCCTGTTTTTGAATAGGCTCTGTTAATCATCTGAAACCTCCACAAACAGCATTTTTTAGCCACCATCCAAACCACCTTTAACCCATGATTCTTTAATATTCACATGTCTAACTCAGCTTTCAGATCAGAATCAGAATCAGGTTTATTATCACTGGCATGTGTGGTGAAATTTGTTAACCTAGCAACACCAGTTCAATGCAATACATAATCTAGCAGAGAGAAAAAAATAATAAATAAAATTAAACATAATAATAAATAAACAAGTAAATCAATTACATATAGTGAATTGATTAAAAACATGCAAAAACAGAAATACTGTATATTTTTTAGAAAGTGAGGTAGTGTCCAAGGCTTCAATGTCGATTTAGGAGTCGGATGGCAGAGGGGAAGAAGCTGTTCCTGAATCGCTGAGTGTGTGCCTTCAGGCTTCTGTACCTCCTACCTGACGGTTGTGTTGTTGTTGTTTGTCCTTCGGAGTCAAAGACGACCACGACTTCTGTCAGGTGGAGGGTTTGTGACTGTGGGTCCGGAGGTGACTGGTGAGGCCAATCCGGGCCCTGAAAGCTCACCCACATGTGGAATACATGAGGATAGGTGCTGCAGTGTAAGTGAAGGTAGTTCAAGCCTTGTGCGCGGCGCGTATCTGCTGAGCCAATGCGGTGCGTCTGATTTCTGCTGCATACGGTCCTTTAGTGGTCCTGCTCCACCAGGTTGGGCAGTCCAGAGCAAGCGATTCCCAGCTACTGGGACTGATGTTGAGGTCTTTGAGGGACACTTTGAGGCAGTCTTTGAAACGTTTCTTCTGCTCTCCAACTGAGCGCTTGCCCTGGCTCAGCTCTCCATACAGCAGCTGTTTTGGTAGTCGACTGTCAGACATCCTGACAACATGGCCAGCCCATCTGGCTTGGGCTTTCTGTAGGAGGGTGTAGACGCTGTGGGTGCTAGACCGCTCCAGGACCTTCGTGTCTGGGACTTTGTCCTGCCATCGTACGTGGAGAAGTCTGCGGAGGCAGCTCAAATGGAAGTGGTTGAGCTGTTTAGCGTGTCTGCTGTAGACAGTCCAGGTCTCGCTGGCATAGAGGAGGGTGGTGAGAACCACTGCTCGGTAGACCTTCAGCTTGGTGGTAAGGCTGAGTCCTCTCTGCTCCCATACATTCTCACGGAGTCTCCCAAAGGTGGCACTGGCTTTGGCAATTCTGTTGCTGATCTCTGCATCTATGTTCACCGCTCGTGATAGAGTACTGCCCAGATAAGTAAAGCTGTTGACTGCCAGTAGCTTCTGCCCCTTTACTGTGATGTGTGGTTCCTAGTAGGGCTTTCCGGGTGCAGGCTGGTACATAACTTTGGTCTTTTTGGTGCTGATTGTAAGTCCAAAGTCGTCACAGGCTCGTGAGAGGCAGTCCATTTCTCGCTGCATCTTCTGCTCTGTGCTGGCGTTGAGGGCGCAATCATCAGTGAATAAGAGGTCTCTGATGATGGTCTCCTTTACCTTTGTAACAGCCTGTAGACACCGGAGGTTGAATAGCCCGCCGTCAGTCCTGTATCTGACGTGTATACCATCCTGACAATCACGGAAGGCATCAGTCAGCATAGCAGAGAAGACCATGCTAAAGAGTGTAGGGGCGAGAACGCATCCTTGGTTCACACCGTTCGTCACTGGGAAGGCTTCTGACTCGTCACCATCATCCAAAACTTTCACCATCATGCCATTGTGGAACTGCCGAACAATCGTGATAAACCTGCTAGGGCAGCCAAACTTCTCCACTATCTTCCATAAGCCATCTCTGCTGACCGTATCAAATGCCTTGATCAGATCAACGAAGGTCATAAAGAGGTCATTGTGCTGCTCTTGACATTTTTCCTGGAGTTGTCGTGCAGCAAGTATCACGTCGACAGTTCCACGCTCTGCACGGAAGCCACACTGGCTTTTTGGGAGGAGACCTTGCTCAAGGTGTTGGAGAAGGCGATTAAGCAGGACACGAGCCAAGATCTTCCCAGCTATGGACAGGAGGGAGATGCCTCGGTGATTGTCACAAGACTGGCGGTTGCCTTTCCTCTTGTAGATGTGGACTATTCTCACTGATGGTAACAGTGAGGAAAGGGCATACTCTTGGTGCTGGAGGTCCTTTAGAATGGACGCTGCCTTTCTGAGACACCGCTCCCTAAAGATGTTCTGGGTACTTTGAAGGCTAGTGCCCAAGATGGAGCTGACTGGATTTACCCCCTTCTGCAGTTTCTTTCGGTCCTGTGCAGTAGCCCCTCCATACCGGACAGTGATGCAGATCCTTGTAGCCTTTATAGCCAGATCCCGTGTATTAAATATAAACAATATTGCCTTGCCTAAAAAACTTTTTCCTCCTCCCATTCCTTCCTTCCTCTATGTCCTAAACTCATCCATCAAGCCTCCTAGGTTTGCTTATTAAATCTCTACCTACCACATCCAATATTCTCTCTCTCTCTCTCCTGAAACTGCAGTAGGGTTTCCTTCCCTAAATGTAAGTCTTGCCATATAGAGAATGATACATGCTCTGACTAAATTCCAATAGCCATAAACATTAACTTTGTGCAAGACATTACTCAAGCCATTGGAGTCTTTTCTCCGGATTCCCATATGCTTCAGTTTTACCTGGGTTCTTTAAAGCCAAAGCCAGTCTAATCCTCTTTTGATGTTCAGGGCAGTCACTCTCACCTCTATAATTCAGCTTTTCTTTTTCCACCATTTTGTCTCAAGTTGCCATTGAGGTCCAAAGCCAATGAGTTGGCATGACAAACCCAAACTGCATTAATGAATAGATTTTTGGTATGAAATAACACTTAACATCATTACTGATGACATCTTCGAACATCTTGCTAATGATTGATGGCAGAGTGGTGGAATGATAATTAGACAGATCCTCCTCCTCCTCTCATTCACCATACTTTACAACTTAGGCAGCCAGACTGCTTGATTGATTGTTGGACTGATAAGGTTAATCTATTATATGTTTATTCCAGAATTACACTCTGTGCCAATGCATTTGCCTGCAGTGAAACAGCTACTGTTCTAATGGTTTCCATGGGAAGTTTATAAGCAACAAGTACAGTATATATGTGAAGATGTAACCAAATATACATATAGGTAATTTTAACCTCACCACCTTGCCCAAAACTGAAGTGAATTGTTCAGCCTTCAATGAAAAGTAAAACTTAGCTGGAGTGTAAGATAGATGGACAATGTGATCAGGTCACTGCTGAAGGTTTAAATTACCCCCAAAGACCATATAATCAACATTAATAAATGCCTAGTGACGTACAGTATTGTGACCCTTACAAAGCAGAAATACAAAGGTAGTAATCTCTGGATTATTGCATGCTATATTGATCACGAGCAAACAAGATTAGAGCAATAAATGTTAAACACACAGATTGCTGGAGGAACTCAGGTCAGGCAGCATCCATGGAAATGAACAGTCGACCTTTCCGGCTGAGACCTGGATGCGTAATGGATGCTGCCTGACCTGCTGAGTTCTTCCACCATTTTGTGTGTGTTGCTTTGGATTTCCAACATCTGCAGAATTTCTTGTGTTTAGGGAAATAAATACTTTGTTTAAAGACTGTAGGGGAGAAAAGCGTTCCCATTCATCGGCCACTGGCAGCAGTGTCAAGGGAGGGGAGAGCTGTTCCTTTGGGACAGGGCTCATTCAAACATTGCTATGATTAGTTCCCTGCCGAACTGCATATCCAAGGTTATAGATCGGGAGTTAAACTCATTAGTTGCTGGGGGTTGGGAGAGGAGAAATGGGAAGTTTAATAAGTCAAAAAGTAATGAGAGATCTGTGGTTCAGGGTAGCAAAGAGAAGAATGAAAATAAAAGCATGAGAGGAAAGGGCGGAAATAGGGATGAGAATAAGTAACAATTATAAAGTCTGAGCTTAAGGCTCTATATCTGAATGCACACAGTACTTGTAACAAGATAAATAAGCTGACAGCTCAAATCAAAATGAATGAGTTTCACTCATTAGCTATTACAGAGCCACAGTTGCAGGGTAGCCAGGACTGCAAACTTGATTCTCCAGGTTATTTGATGTTCCAAGAGAATCAGTAAAAAGGTAGGGATTAATCAGGAAGGTCAGTGTAGAAACAAGGAGTAGAGGAAAGAAGACATGGTATTGCCACATGGTAAGAGGAGTTGCCACACAATAAAATACAGCTTAAATGAGAAAATACTGAAGGTGTGTAAAATGGGAACTGCAATTATCAAAGGTGTTTTATTCAATTATTATTTAGACAATCAAACTAGCAAGGGTATTGTGGGATAGGGACAGAAAGAGTGCATTGTAGATTGTAACTTCAAGCAATTCATATAGATCATATATGTCAAACTCAAGGCCCGCGGGCCAAATCCGGCCCACGGTGGAGTTATCTTTGGCCCGCGAGATAATATCTAATTACTATTAAAGCTGGCCCCAGTAATTGAAGCGCCTATGGCGTATGATATGGCTAATGCTGAGTTTATTCAGGTACCAGGTTTTCAGGGTTTTTAGTGTTTATTCAGCAGTCTTCTTCATAAGAAACAGAATTTGTAAAGTGAAACACTTTGTAGTTATAGCAGAGACTGAGACACATGAGAGCAGGCTGAAAAAACGGAGGCAACGAAAGCTGCGTTCGCACGCGTCCGACTGATCCGGCCCGCATGAAGCTGCATTTTGCTCAATCTGGCCCGTGACCTAAAATGAGTTTGACACCCCTGAATTATAGATAATTTATCTAGGAACAGGCTGTTTTAGATTTGGTGATGTGTAATGAGGTAAGATTACTGAGAGATATTGTTGTTAAGATTCTGTAGGGATTAGAGATCAACAAAACTTTGAGAAATGGAGTTTAATATGAATGTCTTAAATGAAGGGACATGGCGACAAGATAAGGGCTAGTCATTTAAAACTCTAATACATAATAATTTCTTCATGTAGAGGCAGTGACTGGAATTCCTCATTCCAGAGGATTGTGGAGAGTAGATACTGGAAGTATTTGAAGAGAGAAAAGAAAATTCTTTGAAAGATCAGGGAATTGAGAGTTGTCTGCAACTGACTCGAGAGGAATTAAGGCCTGAACCAGATCAGCCACGATGATTTAGAATGCTGAGGCTGGCTTGAGGAGATGAATGCATAGTCTTGCTTCTAGTTTCCTGTAAAATTGGCTCAGAAAGCTTCCTTAATGCAGCTCAACTTTCACTGTTCCTTTTTTTTCTCTTTAAAGTCAATTATATAATTTAGTTTATCAGCTTATCTCAATGTTTTTCATGTTATTATAATATGCTTTACTCGTGTGTATCCTTTTTTGATTTGTAAGCAGATGATTTTTGTATCCACTTGGATAAATCCTTTTCCAACACATCTTTCCTCCAATGTTCTTCATCTCCTGATGCTTTGGGGAAATAATTAGCCCATAATTCCAGTAGATTGGATGTGGTATTAGTTTTATATATGTTGTATATTGAACTGATGTAAAGATAATATCTCATTTATCCATTGACTTGAAAATTGTATTTCTGAATTATAAAGTCTGTTCTCTGACTTTCAAGTGGGGTGTATTCAGAAACTGAAGAATTGAAGTTTTGTTTTGAAAAATCATGATACATGGGTGTCATGTATAGTGCGGGATAACATTGAAATTGAAAAGATTAAATTAGAAAATAGGATAAAGAGATAAAGAGCACATTTAGAGATAGCGAAATTGATAAAAATTAAAAGGAAGAGTGAAAATATTGGAGAGAATAAAGGGACAAAGCTTATTTTAACATTATTTGTAATTTTATTAATGCATTAATACTTGTAATTGTGTAAAATTAAATGATTCATTTTGCTCACCATTAGTAACGAGTGTTGTTTGGCCACCCTAAAGTAATGCTGATACCAAAAGGCCAATAAGCTGCTATTGCGTATTTATTAACTCTAGTCAAAAGTGCTGAACTATTGGTCCTTGTATGTCAGTGTAACAGGATCTAAAAACAAGCTGACAGTGAGGGAAGATTTGTTCATGTTGGTTGAAATATCAGTTTGTCAGTTATGTCCATAGGAGTCTAGGCTATACAGTATAAAGGAAGCAAGGATTTTTTTCTTTGCTGTCAATGGGCATTTTGCAAACTCTGATATCCATGTATTACTTGGTAAGCCTTTCACTGCGAAGGTTCATATCGGTAGAATTTGAGAGAAGCAGTGTAGGTGTGGGGAGGGTGTTTGTGGCTGGTGAAGGCATGAGGAAACTGGGTGTTTCTTGTCTGAGTTCTGCAGATAAATAATGGCAAAAATCTAGAGCCTGGAAACCTGGCAGAATCTTTTGCCTCCTCGTAGCTACCTCTCACTAAACCTTCAGGGAGTGGTGACAGCAGATATAGTGACAGAAGTGACCATCCAACTCAGAGACATTGCAGCGAGCAAACCTGTCACTCCAACACATAGTGGCCATTTTTTACATGCAACGTGCCATCCTTTATTAGCCCCCCATTCTTGGTTCTAAACAGCATGACCAAGATCCAGAGTAATAATTCAGAGTCACAATGGTGTTAGACTGACAGAGAAATGTTGGTGGGGGTGGAGTTGGGGGGGGGGGGGTGGTGGTACTGGTACGGATCCTGGCACAAAAAGAATGGAATGATGGGGTTTAGCAAGTGATGGTCGGTGGTCTGTATTGGGCATTGGCAGTGTGGGAAGGAAGAACCCAGGGACAGGGAAGTTGTAATGTCTATGTTACATTCAGGTTCCTATAGGTTTACAGTACAATGAACTATATTACATTGACAAAAGAGTTTTGAATTTAGCTACAGATGCTGGAATCTGGAGCAAAAGTAACACAATGATGGAAGAACTCAACAGGTCAGGCTTCATCTGTGGAAGGAAATGGACAGTTGACATTTCAAATTGAGACTCTGCAGCTGTTGTCTGACCCCAGTGAGTTGCTCCAGCATTTCGGTTTTTTTGCTTGATATTTACCTTGTTGATCTTTTCTTGGTGCTGGCAAGTTTGAGAAGGGAAGAAATTTTTCTATCCTGGTCTTAGATTCAGATAATCACAGAGAACTCTGCTGTTGTGCTAGGGTAAATCCGGATGGAAAGAGAGCTGGGAAGTCTCCTCTCCCACATCAGATCAGTAGGGGGTATTAAAATTGAGGTCACTTATCTGCAATTATGACCAGTTACTTAACATGTACAAAGATTTATATTATTATTTAAATTAACTGAATTGTTTGTTTCTCAGAAATACTTAATTGATGGAGAAATTGTTGGGTTTCCATAGCAGGTTTAGTAAATGTTATAGCTCTTTCTCAACGTCCACAAAATGCTGGAGGAACTCAACAAGTCAAACAGCATCTATGGAGGGAAATAAAACAGTCAATGCTTTGGGCTGAGACCCTTATTCAGGACTGGAAAGAAGGGGTGGAAGGCAGGATAAGAACTATACCCTCACCTATTCCTACCTCCCACCCTCTAAATGTCTCCCTTGCCCCCATCCACCTGGTCTCACCTATCATCTCCCAACTCGTAGTCCTCTTACTCGCCCCCAATTCTTAGTCTGCCCCTTCCTTTCCCTTCTTGATGAATCTTCTTGGTATAAAACACCAACAGTTTATACCCCTCCATGGATGATTCCTAGCATCTACAGAGTTTCGTGCCCAATTCTTTCTCTGTGCTTTAGAAGAATAATGTACCACATGATAGCAACTTGCAACATGGGCCTCAGCCAAGGCTTGGCCCACTGTAAGTTGTTCCTTCCCTGTGATTGGCTGCCACAATGTGTGGTTTCAGTAAAGTAAACTGCCTGTTGGAATATTCAGGAATCCATGATAACGATGTGCCCGCAAGGAAATTTCCAGGCTTGTTCTTTGCTAAAGCCATTCATACAGAACAGAAAGGCATTCGGAGTAATTCTGCAGTCGTGCAGTTTACATCATGCTAAAAGAATATTGCCAATGTTCCAGAAAAAATCTCTAAATCCATTGTGTCCTGTATCAGCCAGCACAGAATTTTATTTGTTCTTGCTTCATTCTGCCAAAACTAATTAAAATAAGAGGAATGCCCAGCACTGAATAATATGAATGATTCTTGGCATCACCCAAGCCCAGGCTTGGCCATGCACGTTAGTTTCTACACTCTGGCCGATATGAAGCTGTTCTACTGACTTTATCTGTAGCTATTTGAAAAGTATTCACTGCTGCTTCATACCAGAATGAGTGGGGTGGTTCATGAAGTGGGCCTTATGGCCAATAAAATGGAAATGGACCAAACACATATACTGTGGCGACCCACTTCCTAGTGCACTCGAACCGGCTCACAAATAGCCAGCGCGCCGGCATAAAGGCCAGTCCCAAAAGGGCGCCAAGTCTGCTTCACCAGCAAAGGGAAAAGCCCACGCGGGACTGTGAATACATGCCCCCTACAGCATCCGCGCAGGACTGTGAATACGTGCCCCCTACAGCATCCGCGCGCGGGACAGGACTGTGAATACGTGCCCCCTACAGCATCCGCGCGCGGGACAGGACTGTGAATACGTGCCCCCTACAGCATGCGCACCCGGGGAGGGCGGGATCAGGGAGGTTTTAAAGCGAGGCCGCGAAGTTCGAATAAAATCTTTTTTAACTGCAGTTTACTGACTCCGTGTCATTATTTCAGCGCTGCGTGTAGCACACCGCTACAATTGGTGACCCCCGACGGCCCGAACGATATTTGGGCTGAAGATGACCGACGGCGCATCTGTTCATGCAGTTTCGTTAAAACTGCCAAGCTTCTGGACGCTGCAAACTCACCTATGGTTCCAGCAAACAGAAGCCCAATTCCACGTTTGGCAGATAACCTCGGAGGACACACGTTACTACTACGCGGTGAGCTCCCTCGACCAGGACACAGCGGCCTAGGTTGAGGAGTTCGTACAGTCTCCCCCAGCGGACGGCAAGTACATGGAATTCAAAGCCCTGCTCATAAGGACTTTCGGACTCTCAAGGCGCGAGCGAGCTGCCCGCTTACTGCACCTGGATGGTTTGGGAGACAGGCCACCGTCGGCTTTGATGAACGAGATGCTGTCCCTGGCCGGAGATCACAAACCCTGCCTCATGTTTGAGCAGGCATTCCTGGAGCGGCTGCCCGAGGACATACGCCTGCTGCTGTCCAACGCGGATTTCAGCGACCCCCGGAAGGTGGCAGCCCGGGCAGACTTGCTGTGGAAAGCCAAGAAGGAGAGTGGGCCGTCCATCGCACAGATCACCAGGCCACACTCCTGGCAGCAGACCAGACCAGACCCGGCAGCAGAGCCCGCTAATCCCAGAGGGAGGGGTGAGGAGACCAACGAGCAATGGTGCTTCTACCACCAGCGGTGGGGCACAGAAGCCCGCCGCTGTCGCCAGCCGCCGCTGATGGCTACGGCGGCTGGCCATCGGAATAGCCTCCTGTATGTCTGGGACAAGAGGTCGGGACGCCGTTTCTTGGTCAACACCGATGCCGAGATCAGCGTCTTACCTCCAATGAGTTATGACACCCGCAACAGGGCACCGGGTCCCCCCCTGAGGGCCGTGAACGGCAGCACAGTAAGGACCTACGGCACCCGTACGGTGCAGCTACAGTTCGGCTCCAGCCAGTTCACGTGGGACTTCACTCTGGCCGCCATAGCCCAACCGCTTCTGGGTGCGGATTTTTTGCGGGCTCACAGCCTGCTGGTCGACCTGCTGAGGCAGAGACTGGTCCACGCCAAGACCTTTCAGACGTTCTCCCTGGGAGAAGCCCAGTTGCCAGCCCCACACCTCGACTCCATCACGCTGTCCGACAACGACTTCACCAGAGTCCTGGCGGATTTCCCATCGGTTCTGGCACCGCAGTTCATGGCAGCCATGCCCCGACACGGCGTACAGCAACACAACCCGGCCCAGGGACCACCCCTCCACGCCCGTGCTCGAAGGCTTCCCCCGGACAAGCTCCGACTGGCGAAGGAGGAGTTCAAGAGGATGGAGGAATTGGGGATCATTCGGCGGTCCGACAGCCCATGGGCCTTCTCCCTGCACATGGTGCCCAAAGCGACAGGGGGCTGGAGACCATGCGGTGACTCCGCAGGCTGAACGAGGCTACAACACCGGACCGCTACCCTGTACCGCACATTCAGGACTTTGCAGCAAACCTGCACGGCGCACGGTTCTTCTCCAATGTAGACCTAGTCCGAGGATACCATCAAATCCCGATGCATCCAGACGACGTCCCCAAAACGGCACTCATCACCCCTTTCGGCCTTTTTGAGTTCCTCCGCATGCCGTTCGGCCTGAAGAATGCCGCACAGACATTTCAGCGGTTAATGGACGCGATGGGACGCAACCTGGACTTCGCTTTCATCTATTTGGACGACATCCTCATAGCCAGCAGCAGTCGTCATGACCATCTGTCCCACCTCCGTCAACTCTACGCCCGACTGAGTGAATACGGCCTGACAATCAACCCAGTCAAATGCCAGTTCGGGCTCGACACCATCGACTTCCTGGGCCACAGGATCACTACAGACGGGGCAACCCCTCTGCCCGCTAAGGTAGACGCAGCCCGCCATTTCCCCCGACCCACCACAATCAAAGGCCTTCAGGAATTCATAGGTATGGTCAATTTCTACCACCGCTTCCTCCCTTCAGCTGCCCGAATCATGCGCCCCCTGTTCGCCCTGATGTCGGGTAAGGTCAAGGACATTACCTGGGATGAGGAGTCCGCCGCCGCTTTCATCAAAACGAAAGAAGCCTTGGCAAACGCCGCGATGCTAGTGCACCCCAGAACAGACGTCCCTACCGCCCTCACGGTGGATACATCTAACACGGCAGTCGGTGGGGTACTGGAGCAACTCATCGAGGGTCGCTGGCAACCCCTGGCGTTTTTCAGCAAACACCTGCGACCACCCGAGCTCAGATACAGTGCTTTCGACCGGGAATTGTTGGCGCTATACCTGGCAATTCGGCATTTCAGGTACTTCTTAGAAGGTAGGCCCTTCACCGCGTTCACGGACCACAGGCCGCTTACCTTTACGTTCACAAAGGTGTCCGATTCCTGGTCGTCCCGCCAGCAGCGACATCTGTCCTACATCTCTGAATACAGGACGGATGTCCGGCACGTCTCGGGAAAGGACAATGTCGTGGTGGATGCACTCTCTCGCCCTAACATTCATGCCCTTTCCCAGGGGGTAGACTATGAAGCGCTGGCAGAGGCGCAGCAGGCAGACGAGGAGATCCCTAGTTACAGGACTGCAGTCTTCGGTTTGCACCTCCAGGACCTCCCCGTAGGCCCAGGTGAGAGGACCCTACTCTGTGACGTCACCACCGGCCAACCCCGTCCCATCGTCCCGGCAGCCTGGTGGCAACGCGTTTTCAAATCCAATCACAACTTAGCGCACCCCTCCATCAGGACAACTGTCCGGATGGTCTCCAGCAGGTTCGTTTGGCACGGACTCCGCAAGCAGGTCAGTGAATGGGCCAGAACATGCATGCACTGCCAAACAGCCAAGGTGCAGCGGCACACCAAAGCTCTGCCGCAGCAGTTCCACCCCACCCACTGGCGTTTCGACCACATTCATGTGGATATCGTGGGCCCCCTGCCATTGTCGCGAGGAGAGCGGCACCTCCTGACTATCGTGGACCGGTTCACAAGATGGCCAGAGGCAATCCCGCTCACCGACACCACCTCCGAATCTTGCGCCCGAGCACTGATTGCAACCTGGGTGTCTCACTTTGGTGTACCGGCCCACATTACCTCCGACAGAGGCGCCCAGTTCACCTCCAGCCTGTGGTCAGCTATGGCCAGCCTTTTGGGGACACAGCTGCACCACACAACTGCCTACCACCCACAGTCGAACGGCTTGGTGGAGCGTTTCCACCGTCACCTAAAGTCGGCTCTCATGGCCCGCCTGAGAGGAGCTAACTGGGCGGACGAGCTTCCCTGGGTCCTACTCAGCATCCGCACGGCACCCAAAGACGATCTGCATGCCTCGTCGGCCGAGTTGGTGTACGGCGCACCCCTGGTCGTCCCAGGGGAGTTCATACCAGCCCCAAGGGAGCAAGAGGAAGAACCCGCAGCAGTCCTGGGCAGACTACGCGAGAGGCTCGGTGACCTGGCCCCCATACCAACTTCGCAGCATGGGCAGAACCCAACCTGCGTACCCAAGGACCTGCAGAACTGTAAGTTTGTGTTTGTACGAAGGGGCGGGCATTGGCCACCGCTACAGCGGCCCTACGAGGGGCCGTTCACGGTGATCAGAAACAACGGGTCCACGTTCGTGCTGGACGTTGGGGGGAGAGAGGAGGTTTTCACGGTGGACCGACTCAAACCGGCCCATGTGGACGTGGCGCAACCAGTCGAGTTTCCGGCACCGCGGCGCAGAGGCCGACCTCCCAAACAGGGTCCGGCCCAGACTGTGAACATTGGGGGGTGTATCGCCGGTTCTGGGAGGGGGGTTATGTGGCGACCCACTTCCTAGCGCACTCGAACCAGCTCACAAATAGCCAGCGCACCGGCACAAAGGCCAGTCCCAAAAGGGCGCCAGGTCTGCCTCACTAACAAAGGGAAACGCTCACGCGGGACTGTGAATACGTGCCCCCTACAGCATCCGCGCGCGGGACAGGACTGTGAATACGTGCCCCCTACAGCATCCGTGCGCGGGACAGGACTGTGAATACGTGCCCCCTACAGCATTCACGCCCGGGGAGGGCGGGATCAGGGAGGTTTTAAAGCGAGGCCGCGAAGTTCGAATAAAATCTTTTTTAACTGCAGTTTACCGACTCCATGTCGTTATTTCAGCACTGCGCGTAGCACACCGCTACAATACTATATATATCAATCTCATTGTTCAATATATGTCACATATGCATTCAAGAACACCTCCTTCCTCAAGAAGTATTTTTGGTGCATTGTTAAACATATTTTATGCATCAAGAGCATCTTTTGTTACTCGGTCAAGAGGTGATTTGTTTGTTTCATGGTTTGCAGAGGAATTGTACGTGCTTAAGAACTAAAGTGTAGATTCTAGAATTTTGGGAATAAAGGAATTCCATCCGCTTGCCCTCTGCTCAGTGATATCCCTGGGAGTCTCTTGGTGTTTAGTCAGATTGTTCCTTTCAGGTTGTGTGTTTTGAGCAGGGAACATACGAGGTGGGAAATCCAGGACCAAGGATCAAGATTCAAATTTTATTTACCTGTATTAGGAATTTGCTGTGGTGTGTTGGCACATGTACCAAAAATACAACAACATTTAACAATTATAAAGAATGAAGAATTACTTAAAAATAAGTTGGTTTAAGTACGGCTATGGAATAAATGTGCATGAATACACCAATACCAGTGCATATACACAATGTAAACAGCGTTATAAAAAGTGGGTTAAAATATTAACGGTGCATTGAAGTGACTGAGGTAATAGATGGGGGGGGGGGGGATTAATCAGATTAACTGCCTGGGGGAAGAAGCTTTTACAAAAGTGTGAAGTTTGTGTTTTAGTAGCCTTATAGTGCTTTCCAGAAGGGAGCTTTTGGAAAAGGTAGCTTGGAGGGTGGGTAGTATCAGCAATGATTTTTCCTGCTGTGTCTTTGTCCTGGTCTTTGTCCTGCCAACACAGATGCCTTGTGCAGGAAGGCACAGAGTCGACTGTACTTCCTTAGAAGGTTGGCGTCATTCAATGTCTGTAGTGAGATGCTGAAGATGTTCTATAGGTCAGTTGTGGAGAGCGCCCTCTTCTTTGTGGTGGCATGTTGGGGAGGAAGCATTAAGAAGAGGGACGCCTCACGTCTTAATAAGCTGGTAAGGAAGGCGGGCTCTGTCGTGGGCAAAGTACTGGAGAGTTTAACATCGGTAGCTGAGCGAAGGGCGCTGAGTAGGCTACGGTCAATTATGGATAACTCTGAACATCCTCTACATAGCACCATCCAGAGACAGAGAAGCAGTTTCAGCGACAGATTACTATCGATGCAATGCTCCTCAGACAGGATGAAGAGGTCAATACTCCCCAATGCCATTAGGCTTTACAATTCTACCGCCAGGACTTAAGAACTTTTTAAAAGCTATTATTAATGCTTTTTGAGATAGTGATTTAGATGCATATCATATTTTTTTCTGAGTTAAGTATTGTATGTAATTAGTTTTGCTACAACAAGTGTATGGGACATTGGAAAAAAGTTGAATTTCCCCATGGGGATGAATAAAGTATCTATCTATCTATCTATCTATCTATCTGGTGACATACAAGTCCTGCAGTTGTTACTCAGCAAAAGAAATCTGGTGAATTAATCCTGCTTCAGCAATACTGAAACACAGAATATCATTTGGATTGTGTAATCTCTAATATCTGCTGCAGCAAAGATTGTGCCTTGTCACCATTGGGAGAGAAAGGGATGAATTGTTGTGTAGTCTTTGTATTGCAGACTTTGAATTTCAGCATGGAACCCAGCTGAGCTGTTTTCTCCAGAAGTGATGAACCTGTGAGTCACTGGGATCACCGTTTCAGCTGAGGCTGAGGGGAGGTCTGATGGATGTTTATATGGTAATGAGAGACACAGATAGAGTAGACAGCCTGTATCTTCCTTCCAGGCTCAAGATGTCTGATACCAGAAGGCATGCACTTAAGTTAAGAGGAGTCAAAGGAAATGTACAGGACAATTTTTTTTACACAGAGAGAGTGTTGGAAATGCACTGTCTGAGGTAGTGTGGAGCAAATACGTCAGGCTCTGAGGTAAACACATGGATGTGCAGAAAATAGAGGGAAATAGTTTAGTTAGGAATTTAATTACTAGGTTAATTAGTTCAACACATCATGGGCCAAAGGGGTCTGTTCCTGGGCGGTACTTTTCTGTATTCTAAGTTCATTTAGAGTGGATGGATCTGGAGGTGTGGTTGTAGTGAACTATGTATACCTGTCTGGACACACCCCCTGCTGACTGCTCCTGCGGCCTCTCCCACTGACCATGGTTCCTCCCACAGACGATTGAAGCCTGAGCCCGTCCCTCAGTCTCCAGGATGTAGTATGGTGGTCAACTACTGCTTGTTCTTTCTTCCAGTCAATAAAAGCCGATATCTCGCCTTCACGTCTCAGAGAGTTATTGATGGTGCATCAGTGGTTATACAGGGTGCAGAAGAGAGTGTAGATGCTAGAACCTGGAGCAAAAAAATACACAGCTGACATAATCTCACTGGTTCTCCACTCTGCAAAACATACACCAGGCTGCTAGTTATTGATTACAGCTCGGTGCTCAACTCTATCATCCCCTCCCTACTAATCAACAAGTTTCATAACCTGCACCTCTGTACTCCCCTCTGCAACTAGATCCTCGGCTGCCTTATCAGGAGACCACAGTCAGTGCAAATCAGTAATAACATCTGCTCCTCACCGACGATCAACACAGAAAACATGCTTTGCTCCTCTACACTCAGGACCGTGTGGATAAACACCGCACAAATACCATTTATAAACCTGCTGATGTCAAAACTGTTGTTGGTAATGTCTCAGATGACAATGAGGAACTGTACAGGCGAGAGATAGATCTGTTGGTTGAGTGGTGTCACAACAACAACTTCACACTCAATGTCAGCAAGACCAAGCAATTGATTATGGCACTTCAGAGAGTCGGGAGAACGTGCATTAGTCCTCACTGAGGGGACAGCAGTGGAAAGGGCAATCAGATTTAAGTTCCTGGTTGTCAGCGACTCTGAGGAACTATCCTAGGCCCAACATGAAGAAGGACACCAGCAGCTCTACTTCGTTAAGTGTTTGAGGAGATTTGGTATATCCTTAACAATTCTTACAAATGTCTACAGATGTACTATGGAGAGCTTGTTATGGAGGCTCTAATGCCCAAGATGGCAAGATGCTGCAGGGATTTATAGACTCACCTAGTTCAATGATAGGCAAAACTCTACTCACCAAGAGGCCGGCATCCATCATTGAGGACCTTCACCAACTAGGACATGCCCTCTTCTCATTATTGCCATCGGGGAGGAGGAGGTACAGGAACCCAATGACCCACATTCCACACTTCAGGAACAGTCTTCCCCTCCATCATCAGATTTCCGTGGTTCAGGAACCCATTACTACCCCATTATTCCTTTTTTTTGCACAATTTATTTATTCTGTAATTTTTTAGTAATTTTATGTATTTGCACTGTACTGCAGCTGCAAAGCAAACATTTCACATCATATGTATAATACTTGGTTCTGATTCTGAAAATCAATTAGATCTTTTGTTTGCGGACAGCTGCAAAGATTTTCTATCAAAATCTAGTTTCAGTCTGTTCACCACTCCTTGATTAATGGACCAGCTAAACTTGGACAATATCTGCATTTCTGAGCTTCCAGTATGTTTTAATAAATGCTGTTCTTTAATCAGAGCATTCTAGATTAGCAAGAATGATGTGTCCCAGAACATCTTTGTTGCTTGTTGATGTGATCTTTGTCTAAATATAGTATGTATGCATGACTGAGCTATGAATGGAGGTGACCAGCCTATGTAGTATTCAATGCTTGAAGCAGGGAACAGCTCAGATGCTACCGGGAACCAATGGTTTTTAAATTGCTCTTGCTACATAGCACATGAAGCTCTGAAAGATAAATAAGTGCAAAGTCATATTGGCACAAAATATTATTTTAAAGGTGAAGTTCTGTTTTGAAGAATGTACTATTAGCAATTTCATGAACAATTTACATTGGCTCACATGCAATAAAGCTTCTTTAAACTTTGAAAATTCTTTTTGAGTTGATACATTGGAGCAAATGTATGGATTTTCAGTGTGTTCATGTACAAGCTTCATCGTGGCATTTTAAAAGTAATCATGCGGATAATCATAAGAACAAGCGCATTGCTTCCCTGAATACTTTGGATACAGTCTGGATATTTCCCTTGTGGAGTCACAGAATGTGGATGCAACTCACATATTTTAGTTGTACATCTGCTTTCTGGGAAAAATAGAGTAAGAGTAAAATAGTTATAATTACAGAAAGCAAAATTAGATAAATGGGGCAAAATCTGACTGGCAACTGCTTTATAGGGCTGATTAGTCTCAGATCTGTTTGGATCTTCTAGAAGTCCAATTCATGATGAGTGACAGATGCCGACACATCTGTCAGTCTGCTCTGTCGCTAGTGTCCATAAGGAGCCCAGCACTGGAGCTGGACTTTGCTGGGATGCTGCTTCTGTAATGTTGCTCCAATTGAACCTGCAGTGGGATTGAACTCCCATTCATTTGAAGAGCAATTCACAGCCTGGAAATTAGAAGGTAAAACTTAAGTTATATATTTTATTACTTGTTTTATTTTAGTTATGTCACAGTGGTTTAATCCTTTAAAATACAAACAGTTCTAAAAATATTTATGTACCTCAGAGACAGTTAAATCCTATATATTTAATAAGCCTCATGTCTTCCTATCTATGACTGATGCGGTGGCTGCTCTCTGAGGCTCACTGCTGTTGGATCACTCCACGTTCCCATATGTCTACTCATTATGGAGGGTCAGTCATGTAGCCCTTAGCATTTGGTCCAGATAAGACCAGGTAGGGGATTTATTGCGAGTCAGGGTGGTAGGACAAATCACGTCCTGTTTTAAGATTTACTAGGCCAATTCCAAGCATTAAGACTCTAGTTACCTGGATGGATCAAAGAGATTGAGCTGTGCTTTTTAGAGTAGAGGAGATTTGATAGAGTTGTCCAAAGTTACAGTGGGTTTAGGGAGAATGAATGGTGAGAAATTGTTTCCAGTAGTTAATGGACTGACTACAGTAGGGGTACTTTCAGTGATGAGGAAAAAATAAACAGGCAAAATGAGAAGAAACCTTCTTATCCAACAAATGGTTAGGATTCAGAATGGACTGCCTAAAAAAGGCAGTGGACATAGATTCAATAACTTTCAAAACCAAATTAATTAAGTACTTGAAGGGGCAAAGATTAACAAAGTTACAGGGTAGGGGAGCGGGACCTAATAGAAACCTCTTCAAGAGTGCTAGTACAATAACAGCAACAGCCTACAACACAAAATCCTCCCTCTGCCCTGTACAAATTTTCACATTAACACACTTATCAGTCAGCATTTCCTGGTTTGTGAAGGAAGCCTTCAAGCCAGCAGAAGGTTATTCTGTCTCTAGTTTTCTATGTAAGTTAAGTTTTAACTGAAGATACTAGAAGTCCTACTAGGCTATGCTGTTATTCAATCCAGCCTTTCAGCTGGTTCAGGCAAGAAAATTATCCTCTGTCATTGAGCCCTCAGTGTAGAGTTTGCTGCATAAATCATCATCATGGAAGTGGAATAGAATTGGGAGGAAAAGGAAATGAGAACGAAAATTATGCATTACACTACATAAAAGGAACCCAATGCAGATGCATCTTTCCACTTGTGGTGAACTACATATACCTGTCTGGACTGCTCCTGTGGCCCCTCCCACAGACCCCTGCTGACTGCTCCTGTGGCTCCTCCCACAGACCCCTGCTGACTGCTCCTGTGGCTCCTCCCACAGACCCCTGCTGACTGCTCCTGTGGCTCCTCCCACTGACCCCGGTTGACTGCTCCTGTGGCTCCTCCCACAGACCCCTGCTGTCTGCTCCTGTGGCTCCTCCCACAGACCCCCTTCTGACTGCTCCTGTGGCTCCTCCCACAGACCCCCGCTGACTGCTCCTGTGGCTCCTCCCACAGACCCCTGCTGACTGCTCCTGTGGCTCCTCCCACAGACCCCCGCTGACTGCTCCTGTGGCTCCTCCCACAGACCCCTGCTGACTGCTCCTGTGGCTCCTCCCACAGACCCCCGCTGACTGCTCCTGTGGCTCCTCCCACAGACCCCTGCTGACTGCTCCTGTGGCTCCTCCCATAGACCCCTGCTGACTGCTCCTGTGGCTCCTCCCACAGACCCCCGCTGACTGCTCCTGTGACTCCTCCCACAGACCCCCCCCGCTGACTGCTCCTGTGGCTCCTCCCGCAGACCCCCCCCGCTGACTGCTCCTGTGGCTCCTCCCACAGACCCCCGCTGACTGCTCCTGTGGCTCCTCCCACTGACCCCCTGCTGACTGCTCCTGTGGCTCCTCCCACTGACCCCCTGCTGACTGCTCCTGTGGCTCCTCCCACAGACCCCTGCTGACTGCTCCTGTGGCTCCTCCCACTGACCCCCGCTGACTGCTCCTGTGACTCCTCCCACAGACCCCCCCCCCGCTGACTGCTCCTGTGGCTCCTCCCACAGACCCCCCCCCGCTGACTGCTCCTGTGGCTCCTCCCACAGACCCCCGCTGACTGCTCCTGTGGCTCCTCCCACAGACCCCCTGCTGACTGCTCCTGTGGCTCCTCCCACAGACCCCCGCTGACTGCTCCTGTGGCTCCTCCCACTGACCCCCTGCTGACTGCTCCTGTGGCTCCTCCCCCGCTGACTGCTCCTGTGGCTCCTCCCACTGACCCCCTGCTGACTGCTCCTGTGGCTCCTCCCACAGACCCCCGCTGACTGCTCCTGTGGCTCCTCCCACAGACCCCCTGCTGACTGCTCCTGTGGCTCCTCCCACAGACCCCTGCTGACTGCTCCTGTGGCTCCTCCCACTGACCCCCTGCTGACTGCTCCTGTGGCTCCTCCCACAGACCCCCGCTGACTGCTCCTGTGGCTCCTCCCACAGACCTCCCCCCCGCTGACTGCTCCTGTGGCTCCTCCCACAGACCCCTGCTGACTGCTCCTGTGGCTCCTCCCACAGACCCCTGCTGACTGCTCCTGTGGCTCCTCCCACAGACCCCTGCTGACTGCTCCTGTGGCTCCTCCCACTGACCCCCTGCTGACTGCTCCTGTGGCTCCTCCCACAGACCCCGTGCTGACTGCTCCTGTGGCTCCTCCCACAGACCCCTGCTGACTGCTCCTGTGGCTCCTCCCACTGACCCCTGCTGACTGCTCCTGTGGCTCCTCCCACTGACCCCCTGCTGACTGCTCCTGTGGCTCCTCCCACAGACCCCCGCTGACTGCTCCTGTGGCTCCTCCCACAGACCCCTGCTGACTGCTCCTGTGGCTCCTCCCACAGACCCCCGCTGACTGCTCCTGTGGCTCCTCCCACAGACCCCCGCTGACTGATCCTGTGGCTCCTCCCACAGACCCCCGCTGACTGCTCCTGTGGCTCCTCCCACAGACCCCTGCTGACTGCTCCTGTGGCTCCTCCCACAGACCCCCGCTGACTGCTCCTGTGGCTCCTCCCACAGACCCCCCGCTGACTGCTCCTGTGGCTCCTCCCACAGACCCTGCTGACTGCTCCTGTGGCTCCTCCCACAGACCCCCGCTGACTGCTCCTGTGGCTCCTCCCACTGACCCCCTGCTGACTGCTCCTGTGGCTCCTCCCACAGACCCCCGCTGACTGCTCCTGTGGCTCCTCCCACAGACCCCTGCTGACTGCTCCTGTGGCTCCTCCCACAGACCCCCGCTGACTGCTCCTGTGGCTCCTCCCACAGACCCCCGCTGACTGATCCTGTGGCTCCTCCCACAGACCCCCGCTGACTGCTCCTGTGACTCCTCCCACTGACCCCCGCTGACTGATCCTGTGGCTCCTCCCACAGACCCCTGCTGACTGCTCCTGTGGCTCCTCCCACAGACCCCTGCTGACTGCTCCTGTGGCTCCTCCCACAGACCCCCGCTGACTGTTCCTGTGGCTCCTCCCACAGACCCCTGCTCCTGTGGCTCCTCCCACAGACCCCTGCTGACTGCTCCTGTGGCTCCTCCCACAGACCCCCGCTGACTGCTCCTGTGACTCCTCCCACAGACCCCCGCTGACTGCTCCTGTGGCTCCTCCCACAGACCCCTGCTGACTGCTCCTGTGGCTCCTCCCACAGACCCCCTGCTGACTGCTCCTGTGGCTCCTCCCACAGACCCCTGCTGACTGCTCCTGTGGCTCCTCCCACAGACCCCCGCTGACTGCTCCTGTGGCTCCTCCCACAGACCCTGCTGACTGCTTCTGTGGCTCCTCCCACAGACCCCCTGCTGACTGCTTCTGTGGCTCCTCCCACAGACCCCCTGCTGACTGCTCCTGTGGCTCCTCCCACAGACCCCCTGCTGACTGCTCCTGTGGCTCCTCCCACAGACCCCTGTATAAAGGCGATTGAGGCCTGAGTGAGTTATTGATGGTGCATCTTTCCACTACTAGGTACTAGTCATGCCATTCCATTCATGAGTGACTGATTAACATAAATCCTTACAGAAGCAATGAGATTTAAATGCTGACCTACAGCTTTGATATGATTCGCTCTGCTCCCACTCCATTCTCTGCTCCAATTATTCACAGGTGCTTGATGGTGGAAGTAGTCATTTGATCCCTCACCTCAGCATAAATGAGGCATTGCAACAAGATTTGATGGACCTTATTTAAATTGTGTGGTCCCATGTTTTGTGACAGGGTAGGTTACATTACACTACCTGATGGCCATTGGATGGCTGCTTCTAGTTGTACCGACTCAATATGCAGGCTTTTGTAAACAGTGTACTCCACCAGGAAATGTAGGGAAGCTGCATGTGCTGCTTGTTGTGTAATATTTGAGTAATATTGTAAACACCGTATATTGTTTCATTAAGCATTCTTTGCCGTTTACATAATTCATTATGGGTTATATGTAAAAGTATGTAAATGGCATATGTCATTATGCCACCAAGTCATATGTGAATGCCTCACAAAAGTAAAATAAGTGGACAAGTTTTCCCGGGCTCCAGTGTTTTTCTTTTGATTAATTTCTGGATTTTCAAAACATAACTTTTCTCTTTTGTGACAACAGGCCTGCAGAATCTGTGATAGTTGGCTCTCTTGTTGGAGTATTTTCTGCTAAGGGAAAGTGAAGCCCTGGGCTGCTGGAATTACTCTGAGTGTACAAACATTATTCCGTTCTTCCAAATGCTGGTTAAACATTTGAATAGATAAGGAAACTCACCCTCAGCATTTTAGGAACAACTCCTTCCTCTCTGCTATCAGATATCTGAATGATCCTTGAACCCATCCACTTCAGCATCTCACTATTCTTCTTCTGGACTATTTATGCATTTTAGTTTTAGTTATAACACAGTAACTTTTTATGGCTTGCAGTGTACTTCTGCCACAAAATAACACATTTCAAGATAAAGTGAAAATAAAGCTGATTCTGATTCTTATTAAAGACGTTTCATTACAAAAGGAGGCTATTCTAGCCACGTTGGAATAAAATCAGAAAAAGCTGGAAAACTTAGTGGTCAGATAGCATCTATGGAAAGAGAAATAGTCAAGCTCTCAGGTTGAAGACATTTTTTGGAACCTTTCCCTTTCTGTCTGATGGCTGGTTAATTTTTATGTGTCCTTATCAGGTGTAGTTCAGAATAATGACAAGGTTTATTATCACTGACTAACTGTACATGACATAGAATTTGGTGTTTCGGTTTTTATTTGATTTGTTCCTTTGAGGATTGTCTTGTCTGGACATATCTTTCACTAGGAAGCTCTCAGTTCTTTCTTGTCCTTTGGTATAATAATACCTGGGCGCCACAGTAGTGCAGCAGTTGGTCGACTCTACTACAGCTTGGGCCGTCGGAGTTCTGAGCTCAATCCTGGCGTCCTCAGTAAGGAGTTTGTCTGCCTTCCCCGTGCAGTGCGTGGGTTTTCTCTGGAAGCTGTGGTCTCCTCCCACTGTCCAAATGCCATACTGGTTAGTAGGTTAACTTGGCCATTGTAAATTGTCCTGTGATTAGGCCAGAGTTAAATTGGGGCCACAGGGTGGTGTGGCTTAAAGACCCAGAAGGGTCTATTCTGCGCTGTATCTCTAAATAAATAAATAAAATAAAATTTCCTGCGCTTGGTTTAATTCTAAATGTTGTGCATAACATTCTGGGAAAAAACTGGCCTTCGTTTTCTCTTAAGATGTATTAGCCAGAACTTCGTTTCATTTCAGCCTCTGATTCTTCTCATCTTCTAGTGGAGAAGACATCTCTCTCTCCAGTGTATTTCACCCCCTGATGACACATTCCCTCAGTCTCTTTAGCAGAGGAAATAGCTTGCACCTTCAAAACCTGTTATAATTTTAAACAACCTTTATTTAATCACTTCATTGTCTTCTCTGCTCTGATGGATAAACAATAATACCAAGATCTTAAATCTCTTTTTAACAGCCATTCTGGTGAATAGATAGCAGCTGTATCTATGGCTATTACCATGGCTTAATTATCATAATGTGTAGACTTAATATTGTGGCTGAAGCTAATGAGCTATGAACTTAATCTTTTTTATGAACTTATTTTACAAAAGAAAGCACATTAGAGAAATGATTTTATCTTTCTTATGATCTGACACAATCAGCCTTGACAATGGTCCAGCTGTATTCTCAAGTTTCTCAGCATCTCAATCCGTTTGAGTTGAGGGGAGGATTGGCAATAGTATGTAGAAGAGGGGCGAGGTGTAATGGTCATGGAAGCAGATGGTTACAAAATACAAACAGAGAATTTAGCAAATTTTGATAGAAAGGATTTTTCAGCATTAACTTCAAAATGCAGTAAAACTACAGAATTAGTATTTAAGAAGGTTGAACTCACCTCAATAATAAGCAAATGCTTAAAGAGGCTGGTCAAGGGCTACATCTGCAGCTTGCTACCACCCACACTGGACCCCTGCAATTCACCTACCGACACAACCGATTGACAGATGACGCAATAGCCACAGCTCTACACACCTGGAGAAGGGGAATGCTTATGTGAGAATGCTGTTCTTGGACTATAGTTCAGCATTCAACACCATAATTCCTCCAGGCTCGACAAGAAGCACAGAGACCTCGGCCTTCACCCTGCCTTATGCAACTGGATCCTGGACTTTCCTGTCAGATCACTGGCAGATGGTAAGTGTGAGCTCCCTCACCTCTATCCCTCTGACCCTCAACACAGGTGCCCCTCAAGGCTGTGTCCTAAGCCCCCTCCTTTACTCTCTGTATAACCATGACTGTGTCACCACCCACAGCTCCAATCTGCTGATTAAATTTGCTGATGATATTACTCTTATTACCCTAATCTCAAATAATAATGAGGCAGCCTACTGAGAAGAAGTCATCACCCTGACACAGTGGTGTCAAGAAAACAACCTCTCCCTCAATGTTGCAAAAACAAAGGAGCTGGTTGTGGACTACAGGAGGAATGGAGACTGGCTATCCCCTATTGACATCAGTAGATCTGGGGTTGAGAGGGTGAACAGCTTTAAGTTCCTCGGCATCCACATCACTGAGGATCTCACGTGGTCTGTACATACCGGCTGTGTGGTGAGAAAGGCACAACAGCACCTCTTTCACCTCAGAAAGTTGAAGAAGTTTGGTACAGGCACCCAAATCCTAAGGACTTTCTATAGGAGCACAGTTGAGAGCATCCTGACTGGCTGCATCACTGCCTGGTATGGGAACTCTACTTCCCTCAATCGCAGGACTTTGCAGAGAGTGGTGTGGACAGCCCAGCGCATCTGTAGATGTGAACTTCCCACTAATCAGGGCATTTACAAAGACAGGTATGTAAAAAAGGCTTGAAGGCTCATTGGGGACCCGAGTTACCCCAACCGCAAACTGTTTCAGCTGCTACCATCCGGGGAACGGTACCACAGCATGAAAGCCAGGACCAACAGGCTCTGGGACAGCATCTTCCACCAGGCCATCAGACTAATTAATTCCTGCTGATACAATTGTATTTCTATGTTATATTGACTGCCCTGTTGTACATACTATTTATTATAAATTATTATAAATTGCATATTTAGACAGAGACGTAACATAAAGGTTTTTACTCCTCATGTATATGAATGATGTAAGTAATAAAGTCAATTCAATATGAAGTTGCTATGTTAGCTTTAGTGATGAACGTGAATAGGACATTGTCCACTCTACACTTTAGATTCATGGCGTGGACTCGGGGCATAACCGAATTCACCTTTTGATAAGGTTTTCCAATGTTCTGATGCTACTTGCTCTCCCTAATGAACCGCTGGTAGCAAAATCACTTCTGTTTTGTAATCAAGGTGCCTCCAAACCTTACATATTGCATGATTTTAAGGTTTATGAGGCTTGCTGTTTTACACACCCCCTTTAAATCTTTTTTATTCAAAATGATTTGCTAAAGATAACGAGACATGAAGGGACTATAAAACACAGGATGTCAGTATATACGTATTAATTAGAACCTAAAGGTGTATTTGTTCTCATGAATGACATTTGCTGGGCTATTAATTTTAAAAAGACAATCTTTCTCTAGAATTGCCACAAGGACTAAAGCATTGTATACAAGTGTTAGTGATATTTCAAAATCATTGTAAATATGAAATATCATAGCAACAGAAAAACTGATTATGTTAAGGGTGAGTCAGTTGTTACTGTGAAAGAGATGGATTTTAAAAGGAGTCACAATATTTTCGTGTGGCAATTAATCTCTCTTGATCTGATATGCAAACTGCCAGAGAGCTTTTCAAGGACTACTTACCACATCATGTATAGTGACCTTCGTGCTTTCCAGTAATTCAGTACAAGTGGGTGTGGGAATTTCACACATAATCTGTTTTCCAGATATTGCTAAAGAGGTCAGCTTGGAAGCAGAGCCACCTTGAAACTGGAAACTATCCAATAAAGGTGAAGCCTCTGGTTCAATCCAGCTAGACAGTTTCAAGCTCGTAATCAGGAATTAAGTTATAACAAATCCCTCTTCACATCGTCAATTAGACAAGCTGCCTCTTGTCATCAACATAAATGCAGGAATTCAGGTATTTAATTTACACTGCAGTCTCATTTTTCCCCAGAATTTTTGGGGTTTTACCTGCTATCAAGTCCAAGATCCAGTTCCTAATGTCGCTGTTTATTAATCCTTGTGAAATGTTCTGCTCACTAACAATTTCAGAACCTACCATCTTCTCAGGACATTAACAACTGAAATAACCCTTGACAATCATTTTCTCTGATGACTCCATAGAAAGACACTTATTTAAATCAAATCTCCATCTCTTAACAATGATGTATTTAATTCATAAGTATGGCATCTCCAAAGCTTGATGCATATATTTGAAAAAATTGCAAGGTTAATTAAGTAGAACAATATAAGATTATATGTGTAGTTTGTTTTATAAGCATTCGGAGACAACATTTCTGTATTTAATCACTGATTAAGAAAAGAGATCTACTAAATTATATCAACTGGCTCAGAGTGAACAGTATAAACAAGGCTAACAGTTCAGCTCAGAGGAACCAAGTCACCTGATCAAATATTCAATTTTATTATTTTTCTTACTGCTAAATTAGATGAGGAAATTTTACTAATTAAACTAATGGTGAAATTCCCTCTCATTTATTCTGTCCTATATTTTCAAAAATGCTGCCTTTATAAACTTATCTGAGGTTTTATGATATTTTTATGTGGCAGCTTTTGAATTGTTTTCCTAAATTATTTAATTTTATAATTAAAATCAAATTCTTACTTTTTTATGTTTTTGAAGGTTCTGACCCTTTTGCATGATTCTCTGCTCTTGAAGCCCCTCTCATGTTACTTTGATCTCTATCTAAGTAAGATTTCATAAATACACCTGATATTTTGGTGACTTATGTGCATTTAACTAATTACTATGGGCGAGCTGTTGACCGTATAATTGAACCAGGAACATAATTGGCCTGCTTGTACTGTTGCTACACAGCAGCTATGACCTGGGTTCACTCCTAACCTCAGATGCTGCCTGTCTAGAGTTTGCAACCCAAAGATGTTCTGATTGATTGCTTAACTTGTGGTTTAAAATTGTACCTTGTGTGGATGGATGGAAAAAGAAGCTGATGGGAGGTGACCGGCATGTGAGGAGGAATCTCTTACAAGGAAATGGGGGAATGGGACTGATGGGAATACTCTGAGAGCCAGCATTGGCTCAATGTGTTGAGGGGCTTCCTTCTTCGTCAGTATGTAATAAAACCTAGACCCAGATTAACCCAGTGAATGATGTCTAGATCTGATAGGAGAGGTATTTCTGGCTCTTTTATCACCCAGATCAGACTGAACAAAATCTTGTGAAAATCTATTGAAGGACAATTTTTAGTTTTTATTAACAAATCCCCTTCTCCTGGTCAATTTTCCAATGGATTTCCCCAGGCAACGCAAACAAAATGGTGGAGGATCCAAGTGTGTTGCTCGGATTTCCGGCAGCTGCAGATTCTCTCTTGTTTGGGATTTCCCCAGGGCTCAGTAACAGGATCATGTCTTTTCTCATGATACCTCATATAGATGTACCAGCAGTTTTGGGTTCTTGGAGCATAATTTCCAGATTTGTGGATGACACAAAACTTGGGGTCATGGTGAACCATGAGGAGAATAGTGATAGACTTCTAGGAGACGTAGACAGGTGGGTGAAATGGGCAGTCATTTGGCATTGTAACTTAACATTGAAAATGTGAAATATTACATAGTGATATGAAAAAAAGGAGAAAAGGCATTATAAATTGGAGGATACAAGAACCCCCAGGATCTGAAGGTTATATGTATCTTGTTTATTGAAAGTGCTTAATTAAAAGTAGAACAGGGAACTGTTCACACTGGTGCAGCAGCTGGGAACTAGGAGATGTGTTTTTATTTATTCATTTACGGGATGTTGGCATCTCCAGCTAAGCCAGCATTTATTGCCCATCCCTAGATGTCCTTGAGAAGGTGGTGATGAGCTGCCTTCTTGAACCGCTGCTGTCCCTGAGGTGTAGGTACACCCACAGTGCTGTTCGGGAGGGAATTCCATGATTTTGAAAGTGATCACTTTCCATGAAAGTGACTTGAAAAAGACTAAAAGGGACATTATGAATTTACATAGGAAGTGGTTGGTATCTGAAATTCAGTGACTGGGGTAATTGCAGGGACAACGTTGACCATTACATTACAAAGGGAACAGATAAGTATTTGAAAAGAAAGAATGGGGATTGGATGGGAGAGAGTTGTATTACTCTCTTATAGAGGCTGTACAGATTATACAGATCAGTTGGCCTCCTTCTGTGCTGTAACTATTCTGGGATTCTAAAAGGCTGCATATACCAACAAATTTATATTCAATTAGAGAAGAAATAAATGGTAACCCTGTCAATCAAACAGTGACTGCATAGATAAAGACGACTGAATTTCATCTTATTGTTAAGTTCGCTGTTATCTTCCCAACACTTGCTGCCTAATTAATAATAAGGTACCTAAGCATACCTCCCTCGTTTTATTTAATCCACAGTACATGATGGTCAGTGGAGGAATGCACAGACTATGGAATCATTATAAAGTAATTTTCTTAAATTTAATCCATCATTTGCAGCATAACACAATGAGGTGGCAATTGTTAGTATTATTTTTAAACTTCTTCAGATCAGAATAGATCCTTCTTCAACAAAGTCACTATGAATGAAAAGTATGCATGATAATCTAGTTGAAAGCAGAAAAGCAATCTCTTATACATAATCCAAAATACCTGAGTGCAAAATCTACACTGTTGCTTCAGGACTCAGTGAGTGTTTTATTGTCAAAAGTACAATTTTTTTGGACAAGGTTTCAAAATAAAGACCTTGTCTGTTTAACTTGGCTACAAAGTTATTTAAAGAAAAACAGTAGACCTCTCTGAGTAAACTGCCCAATTTAATTCTTAGACATTTTAGTTAAATATACAAATGCACTGGTCATTTATCTACTGTTTGTGAACCTTCCTCTGTGTAACTTGTCTTTATTATCCACCAGTTAAAAAAACTCTGGGCTTGAAAAAAGGTTCTATATATTTGCAAGTCTTTCATTCTTGTGGTTTATCATAATCTATTTGAATGGGAAAAATGTTGAAACTGAAATAGCTTTCATTCAAATTCTACATAAAGCAATTTATTTGAAAATTAATCAGGAAATGGAACTTGGAGTTAATTGCCCTAAGGTTGGACTTAATTACACCGCCTCTGGTGTATGACTGCTGGCTTAACAGAGGCCAGCTATCTAAATACAGACTTGAACTGTAAAGCCTTCATGGCTCAATGTTGATTGCAAAACTCCTTTGCTCTTTGGAAGTTCTTTCATATGATTGACCGCTAATAGGTTCCCTTTCCAATAGCAATTTGTACCACATGCTCAAACTGTGTTATTTGACTATTGCTCTAAATATAGACTGTACGTACTTTATGTTCCAGTTAATTGGTACCGCAAATTTAGGCTGGGTTTTTGAGTTGTTTAAATTCTGAATCTGGAACGATCTGATCTGTTTGTTGAGATTGATTTGTGTTTTGCAATGAATAGACACACTCATTGAGAGGTTATAGAGATACAATACACAAGTTACAGTTTACATTGTTTTGGTATGAGTGCTTATTTGAGACTGAATTTTAAACTTACTTTGCAAATCACCTTTCATGATGTCGGTGAAGAATTTGAAGTACTGCATTTGCTTAAAATGGATGCATAAATATTTATTAATTCTTTCATTATCAATTCATTTAGCCCTTAAAACTGATTAAGGATGCCGTGTATCCGGCTAGCGTGGCAGTGAATGATCATTCCCAAAGACAGCCAGTTGAACAAGAATAAGAATGGGTGACACACAGAAAATGCAGGAACTCAACAAGTCAGGCAGCATCTAGGGAGGGAAATAAACCTCAATGTTTTGGGCAAAGACCCTTTATCAGGACTGGAAAAGAAGGGGGCAGCAGCCCAAATAAGGTGGTGGAGGGAGGGCAACGTTTGCAGGCTGATAAGTGACAGGTGAGACCAGATGAGGGGGGAAGGTGAGTGGGTGGCGGGGGGATATGTGGGAGAGATAAAAGGCTGAAGAAGAAGGAATCTAACAGGAGAGTGGACCATGGGAGAAAGAGTTGAAGGAGGGGAGGAGAGGAAGGTGATGAGAAGGCAGACAGAATGAGGATTGGCAAAAGAGAGGGAGGGAGGAGAACTTACCAAGTTAGAATAAAGACTGGGTGGTCAGGATTGAGAGTGCTGCTTACAGCCATACTCAGCTTTACTATTCTCTTGCTGCAGGAGGTTGCCCAAGTGATCAAATACGTTTGTGCACTCATTAGAAAGCTTTCTGAGGCACCCAACGTCTATTAAAAAGTTATTCTGAAAATTACCTGATTTAAAGCAAAGCAGTATTATATTATTGTACCTCGTGGACATTCCCAGAGAAGTATGTCGTTTGGATATTGTTGGGCTCTGATTTGGAGAGTGAGGGACGTTTAAGGCTGGGAAGAGCAGCAACACCGTCAGGGCACAGAATGGAAGCTAAGGTGGGTTGGGGGGGGGGGGGGGTGGAAGAGAAGGCAAAGTGGAGGTCAAGAAAGGTTCAGGACTTGCTGCGTGCTTCAAAATCTGGTCATCATGAGAGACCACCAATGATTTTGCCGAAAGGTTAAGTTCAGAAGCCACAAGAAGCTTGTGGAATAGGGAGGAGGTTGAGCTTGAAGCGGAGGATTGAAAAATAAATGAACTGGAGCTTCCAAGTATACAGCTTTTCCTTCAAGGAACACAGGCTGCCATCCATTTGTGAAATGCTTTTGATTAATATCTCCATCATCAGGTTTTGAAGCAACTCTGTCATATATCTCACCTTCCTTGACTAAGAAAATGTCAAAATGCATTAGTTATGTTCAGCCCTATCCCAATAGAATCAACAACTTCATCATAATTACACAATTATCGTGGCCTTGATGGAGCAAGAACAGTAAAACCAGTAGCTGTATTGTAGTGAACAACCTCAGTCATCAAGACATGTTCCATTGCTTGTCAGCACCGTACTCCACAGATTTGCCTGAGGTATGGTTTTCTGCAATCAGAATCAGATTTATTATCACTGACATATGACAAGAAATTTATTGTTCTGTGGCAGCAGTACAGCTCAAAGCCATAAAAATCTATAAATTACAAAACTAAATACATAATAGAAAAAAGGGAACAATAAGATAGTGTTCACAGACCATTCATAAATCCAGTGATAGAGGGGAAGAAACTGCTCATAACTGATTGAGTGTGGGTCTCTGGTCTCCTGTATCTCCTCACTGATGGTAGTAATGAGACGAGGGCATATCCTGGATGGTGAGGATTTGCACTGATGGATGCTGCGCCATCTCTTGAAAGTATCCTCGATGGCTGGAAGGGTGATGTAGCTGGCTAATCATTTATTCCTGCTCTTGCACTATAAAGAAGACAGGCAGTGAGTGAATGAGGAAGGAGAAAATGGTACCAGACTCATAGACTGCAGTGTAGACAAGAGGACAAAAATTGTATGGCTAGGAGCGGTGACTTTGATTTGTTAAAGTAATTACTAATATCACATGACTGCAATAGAACCAAAATCAGGGAAATTAATCAGGAAATCAATTACTGATTGCCAGTATGTGTCATACCAAGTTTATGTTCTTGTTCAAGGTGAAAGTGACTGCTGTACAGGTATTCATAAACACAAGAGATTCTGCAGGTGTTGGAGATCCAAAGCAACACATACAAAATGGTGGAGGAACTCAGCGGGTCAGGCAGCAGCTATGGAAATGAATAAACAGTTGACCTTTTGGGCCCAGACCCTTCCCCAGGACTGGAAAGGAAGGAGGAAGATGCCAGAATAAAAAGCTGGGGGGGAGGGTGAGGAGAACAGCCAGACAGGAGACTATGTGGCCTGCTGCTGTGCCCAGAGAATGTTACTGAGGTTTTCTGTGTTTTGGATTGGGATATTGACATGGATTTTGGACTATGGACGTTTTTAAGTTTTATAGATATTTTATATTCTGTGTTTTCCACCCACTTTTTCTAATTTTTATGGTGCAGGAAGAGGGAATTGGGGGGGGATTGGTGTTCCCATTCTGTTTTTGTTCATTTCTTGTGTGGGGGTGGGGGAATTGGGGGGGGGTTGATTATCGTGTTACCATTTTTTTTCTTGGTTTCTTTGCAATTGGGAGACGAAGAATCTCAGAGTTGTACACTTTGATAATAAGTGAACCTTTGAATCCTTTGAGGTAATTGGTGAGGGAAAGGAAAAGCAAGGGGGGAGGTGATAGTCAGGTGAGTATTTGATTAAAAAGGGAGATAAAAATGTAAGCAGAATATTCAAGTTTATATTCTAGAACTACTTAGAAGCTCAGTGGTTTGAGATGAAATTAAATGTCAAATAGGCTTATCTAAATCATGTGTGAAACAAACATGAACACACTGTAAACCTTCGACAGATCAAAATCTTTTGCTGCAAACTATGGCTCACCTTATAAAATTAACAAAAGTTCCATTGATGTTAAAATGATTGTCAAGAAAAATCATTATAAGCTTTGTAAATTAACCTCTATTAAGTTTCAAAACATTGACTATTACTCTTGCGCAAGGGTGAGATATGGTCCTTCTAACACACAGAGAAGATGTTCTTAAAGACCCTTAAGAACAAGTAGTTTTCCCACCAACTCATGAGAGGCCCTGGCCCATGACCACTCGGAATGGAGAAGAAACATTTATATCCATGTAACACCCTGGGTAAGGTTTCACTGCTAATGTAATGGTTTTTCTGTAGCAGCAGTGTTTGGGTTAAGAATAGAGATAACGGGGACTTTGGAATGTGCGCTGTCCAATGGAGGGAGTGTTTTTTTCTTGTTGTAAGTCTGAGACCGAGGTGATTGGGGTCTTTTGCTTGGTGAGAGATGAAGAGAGAAGATGCCTAAAAGGAGAGGTTGTAGACACCAGAAAGGAGTGGACTTGGAGTGGGGCCAGGAGTTAACGAAGCCCAGGGAAATTGATGGAGGACCAGCGGAAGGGAAACCGTGAGCTCTAACTTGTGCACGTTAGATGGTTTCATTAAAACAGGCCCTTTTCTTTTTGTTTAACTTTACTGACCCTTTAGTCAAATGAAGAATTATAAAGCTAAATCGTTTAATTGAATATGGTGTACTGTTTGTTATTTCGTGGTACTGATTTGTAACAGGGTAACACGTCACGCAGCATCCACACAACCAGATTTTTGCACCTCAATCTCATACGCTTAGTGGGGCCAGAGATCGTCTTCAGCAGCCTTGCTTCATGTTCCTCCAAGGTGGACCCAAACACTATGAGGTCATCCAGATACACCAATACCTCAAGCAAGTTCATATCCCCCATTATTTTCTCTATGACCCGCTGGAAGGTTGCAGGGGCTCCTGATATGCTCTGGAGCATCCTTTTGAACTGGAAGAATCCCAGTGGATATATAAATGCCATCTTCTCTTTGACAGCCTCACTCATGGCGATCTGGTAATATGTACTCCTCAAGTCCAGCTCACTGAACCACTTCTCACCACTCAGACAGGCCAGCGCATATTCGATCCGTGGGACTGTTTACTGGTCAGGGTCGGTACACCTGTTCGGAGTCCTGAAGTCCACACACATCCATACCTTCCCATTCTTCTTCCTGGCCACTACTATTGGGGAATGCATAGTGGCTTCTAGACTCGGTGATGATCCCAGCTTCCTTCAACTTACACAAATGCTGCTGAACGTCTTCTACCTCTGAAAGGGCCAGTTGCCGTGACCTGTCTCGGAACGGGGTGTCCTCGGTCACCCAGATAGTGTGACGAGTGCTGTTGGAACAATGCATATCAAACTTGTCAGTGGAAAAGACACCTTCCGGTTTCAACATCTTCTCCACCAACCTTCTCTTCCAACCCAAAGGTACTGGGGAGTCCCCAGAATTGAATGACTCAGTGGTCAACTTTCCCCCTTTGTGTGTATGGATTTCTTGTCAATAGAGCCAGATGCCAGCAACGTGACGAATGTCTTAGTCATCACGGATCACTACACCAGATATGTGCGAGCTTTCCCTACCAAGGATCAGAGGGCATCTGTGGTGGCAGAAGTATTTCATTTATTACACCTCCCCAGGTGGATACATAGTGACCAGGGATGGGATTTCGAGAGTAGGCTCATCCATGAGTTACTGAGCATGCTCAGAGTCGAGAGGTTGAGGACTACTCCTTATCACCCATGGGGTGATCCCTATCCCGAGAGGTTTAAATGGAACTTGCTGCACACGCTCAGAACCTTGGACATCAGCAAGAGGAACAAGTAAAGGCAACAGGTTGGACATCTTATCCACTGCTACAGCTGTACATGAAATGAAGCTACCAGGTACTCGCCATATTATCTGATGTCTGGGCGTGAGGTGAAGTTGCCCATCAACCTTTGTTTTGGGACTGGCGAGGAAGACCTACCACCGAAGATTTATCTGAAGTATGTGTCTGATATGAGAAGGGAGCTGAAGAAGGCTGATGAATCAGCTGAAATTGCAGCTGCCCAGCAGAATGAAGGAAGTAAGAGGTACGATGGAGAGCTTAGGTTCTCCCGGGAGACCGAGTCCACATAAAAATTTGGGACTACATGGGAAGCAGAAGTTGGCTGACCGCTGGGCGGCTACGCCCTATGTAGTGGAGAGTCAGATGCCAAACGTACCACTTTTCTAGGTAAAACCATAGGATGGGAATGGGCCTGCCAAGATTTTCCATTGGAACCACCTTCTGCCTCAGGGACAAGTGGTGCGGGTTGACCCAGAGACTGACCTGGAGGACTCTGCAGCGACACAGGGCAACTGAAGGACCAACAGCAGGAGAGAGTAAACCGGCCCCTGCCTGTGAATGGGATACTGATTCAGAGGATGAGGAAATGGGGGTGTGGCATATGCTGCCTTTTGCTAACTCCCTACTGATTGAAGAAGAGATTCCTAACCCTCCTCATGCTGAGTCAGGTGAAATCGGGGGTGTCTATTTGTGGACAGCCTGGGTTTCAGTGGGACCCTGCAAGGGATGAAGTGGGGTTCAGCCAAGGGACAGAGGGGTCCGAGTTGCAGGAGGGCATGAGTAATAGTCCGGTCGGAACATGAAGAAGTAGATGAGGGGTATGGAGGCCTCACAGAATCAGGAAACCACCAGATAGGCTGGCCTATATAGCACCTGGGGAACAGAATGTGGCCCCTACCGCTTTGGGGAGCTATGTCACTGCCTTTTACACCTGGGTTGGACTTAGTTCTTTGCATGAACGGTTGGCAAATTATCTCAATGTCATGAGGACATGACTAATTTTGGTGGGGGGAGAGTGTAACACCCTGGGTAAGGTTTCACTGCTAATGTGATGGTTTTTCTGTAGCAGCAGTGTTTGGGTTATGGCTAGAGATAACGGGGGCTTTGGAATGTGGCCGTACAATGGAGGGAGTGTATTATCTTGTTGTGTGCCTGAGACCAAGGTGATCGGTGTCTTTTGTTCGGTGGAAGATGGGGAGAGAAGATGCCAGAAAGGAGTGGACTTGGAGTGGGGCTGGAAGTCGACAAAGCCCGGGGAAATCGATGGAGGACCAGCAGAAGGGAAACCGTGAGCTCCAATGTGTACATCAGACTGTTTCATTAAAATGGGCCCTTTTCTTTCTGTTGTACTTTACCGACCCTTTAGTCAAATGAAGAATGATAAAGCTAATTCATTTAATTGCATATGGTGTACTGTCTGTTACTTTGAGGTACTGATTTGTAATCACGCAGCATCCACACAAACAGGAGGTTTTGCTCCTCAATCTCATAAGTTTGGTGGGGCCAGAGATCATCTTCCCTAGACTTACGCAGCCGACAGAACCCCAGGGTTACATCCATATACAACGAATCTCAATGAAAGGAGCACATCATATTCTTCACTCATCTACCCTTTTAAGCAACTGTTGCCTTGCCCATGGCACTGTCTGCACTTTCCACTTGGACTATCATCAGAATTTTAGTGGGAGAAAATCTTCCATGATCCTTTATCTTTGCACCTTACTACTGCCAGAAAACAACATATTTCATGTTATACTCGTATGTCAGTGATAATAAATGTGATTCCCAAAGGGCTGGCAAAGGGTAAAATGGATATAGTAATTGTATGAAATACAATAGAGGATAGGGAAGTGTTAAATATTGCTCCACTCTTTCATTTTAAATTCCTACAATAAAAATGTTTTTATAGGTTCTGAAATGTAAGAAAATATTTTACAGCTTATTGAGGTGATTGAGTTCAAGCTTGTTATCTATTGTTTTTTTTACTGTGCAAATCATTTGTAGGCAATGAGTGCTTTTCAGCTTGGGTCTTGTGCTTGTCCTTGGAGTTAATAAGTAAATGGATAAATGGTTATTGCTCAATCCTGATCATGCCGGTCTGGAGCTGTGTGATAAACTGGTTCTGGCTGTGACAGTTGGCACGTTTTCCACATTGGTTCTGGAGTAGAGTTCCAACCTTCAGCATTTTGTCATGGAATGTTGAAATTTTATTTTTTAACCAACACAAGAAAATCTGCAGATGTTGGAAATCCAAAGTAACACACACACAATGTTGAAGGAACTCAGCAGGCCGGGTGGTATCTATGGAAAACAGTAAAAAATCAACATTACGGGCTGAGACCCTTCATCGACACTGGAAAGGAAGGGGAGCAGTCAGAGTAAGAAGATGGGGCGGGGTGGGAGGGGAGGAAGAAGTAGAAGGTGGCAGTTGATAGTTGAAACTGGGTGAGTGAGTGAGAGAGGGGTGAAGTAAAGAGCTGGGAATTCGATTGGTGAAAGAGATAAAGGGCTGGCGAAAGGGGATTCTGATAGGAGTGGAAGAAAGGGAAGGGGAAGATGCATCAGAGGGAGCTGATGGACAGGTAAGAAGATGCCTGGATTGGGGAGCATGCCTTATGAGAATAGATTGAGTGAACTCGGACTTTTTTCCTTGGAGCAACGGAGGATGAGAGGTGACCTGATAGAGGTGTATAAGATGATGAGAAGCATTGATTGTGTAGGTACTGAGGAGATATCAGGGGTAAGTTTTTTTATGCAGAGAGTGGTGAGTACGTGGAATGGGCTGCTGGCGACGGTGGTGAAGGCAGATATGATAGGATCTTTTAAGAAACTCCTGGACAGGTATATGGAGCTCAGAAAAATAGAGGGCTATGGGTAACCGTAGGTAATTTCTCAGGTAAGGACATGTTCGGCAGAGTTTTGTGGGCTGAAGGGCCTATATTGTGCTGTAGGTTTTCTATGTTTCTGTAAGGTGAGAGAGGGAGACAGGAATGGGAAAGAGTGAAAGTTGGGTGGACAGTCACTGGAAGTTTGAGAAATCAATGTTCATGCCATCAGGTTGGAGGCTACTCAGACAGAATATAAGGTGTTGATCCTTCAACCTGAGTGCTGTCTCATCGTGGCAGTAGAGGAGGCCATGGACTGAGGTGCTAGAATAGGAGTGGGAAGTAGAACTGAAATGGGTGGCTATCAAGAGATCTTGCTTTTTTCTGGTGGATGGAGAAAAGGCAGCTTAATTTTTTTTTAATAAATTTTTTTAATTGAATTTTCAAATGGTTACAGAAGGAAAAAAAATTATCAACCCTTCCCCCTCCCCAAAGAAAAATAGATTATAAAGAAAAAAAAACAAAATACCCCCTACTAATGTTGTGAATAAAAAAAACACAACATTACCCCCCTCTGTTGTACGGGTCATGGCAATCGCCATGATTACACACTTGAATCCCGTAGCAATCGATCCAAAGTTCCCCCAGCTCCCCCGTAACATAAAAAAGCATTTATAAGAGAAGAAAAAATAATATCACTACTCTTGATTAATATTTCTCAAATTTTTACCTTTCTCCCCCATATCATATAATTAAGAATATATTTAAATATTCTTCTGTCCTTAAATATCCATCAACTCCATTCACTGTCCCTGTCTTCATCTTTAATCCGTTTCTCTTTTAAATCTTTGGCTGTGGTTAGCGAATATTTGGGAGTTCTTGTGCAAATTCTTCCGCACCCCAATAATCAGTAAAAGATTTTCTTTTTCTGTCATCCAAAAAAATTATCAGGGTTGCCAGGTGGTGCAATATAAATTTATAACCCTTTTCTCATAAAACTTTTTTCGCTGGGTTAAATTCCTTCTTTCTCTTCAAAAGGTCATAACTTATATCAGGATAGAAAAGACTGTTTTCCCTTCTATCATCAATGGCCTGTTTCTCTTTCTGGCACGTTGGGCAGTTGCCTTCAAGATCTTTTCTTTATCTTGATATCTTAAGCATTTTATCAAGATTGATCGTGGGTTTTGATCAACTTGAGGTCTTGATCTTAAGGCTCTGTGAGCCCTTTCAATTTCAATTAACTGGGTTCCTTCTTCCATTTCCAAAATTTCCAGAATCCATTTTTGAAAAAAATTTATTGGATCCTCTCCCTCTATACTTTATTTAAGTTCAACAATCTTAATATTATTTCGTCTGCTAAAATTTTCAAGTACATCCACTTTTTCCAACAACCATTTTCTTTCTGATGTCCAGGCAGAAATATTATCTTCCATTTTATTCACTCTATCAATGGTGTCTCCCGTTGTTTCTTCCAAGTTTTTAATTTTCTTGTCCATTTTATCCTGTCTTTTCATCACTTTATCAAACATAATCTTCATATTTTTAATATCTTTTTAATTACTTTTAATGCTTTTAATTCATGCATTTTTGCACCAAAGATTTTTTTATGTCTCCAATATCACCTCCAACCTCTTCCTGTTGCTCTTCTTTGTTTGTCTCTTCATCTTCGTCTGATTTATCCAGAGAATCTGATTCCACCTCATATTCACTTTCACTTTCTGTTCCGATCATAGCTGGGATTTGTAGTTTGGGTTGCTCGTGTTTGCGCATGCCCCTTGTTTCACGCATGCGCAATTCCTGTTGCTCTTTTTTTTTGGAAATGGTTGATGTTGCCACAGTTTCCTGTTCTGTATCGCTGGAGGTAAATTGCACTTGAGCCCGAGGCTCTTTCATGGCGGCCGGCCTTGATTCTTTTCCAACTTGTGTTGTCTTCAAAGTAGTAGTTTTCTTCTGCTTCTGTTTAGGAGACATATCTTAAGACAATCCTGAGTAGTTTATAAGTAATTTTTAAAAAGTATTTACTAACTTTTCTTCACTTAAACATTATCTTACTGGTTTTTTACGGGAGAGCTGGATTTCCACGTCTCGATCCTACGTCATCACACGATGTCCCCCCAATTTTTTAAAGTTACTTTTTAAATGACCATACCAGTGTTTACTGTGATGTAACAATACAGGGTTGTTGTGAATAGGATTGATGAATAAAAAGGGTTTAGCAAATGATTGTTGGTCCAAATTACTTCACAAAACAGTAACTTCACAGAATAGTAACTTTGAAATTTTTATCCTTTAAATATAATGTGGCTTTTAAATAGAAACATACAGATAACAGAGAAGAATAGACTGCTTGGCCCCCTCGAGCCTGCTCTGCCATTTCACAAGAACATGGCTAATCTGATTGTAACCTTGACCCTAAATCCCCATCTATCCCCTTGCTTACCATGTGTCTATCTGCTTCTGCCTTAAGAGCATTCTATGATTCCATTTCTCATGCTCCTCGAGAACAAGGGATCCTCCAAAAGAAAATTGAATTTTTCCACCTTAAATAGGCAACCCTGTATTTTTAAACAGTGACCTCTTGTTTTATGTTCTCCCGCAAGAGGAAACATCCTCTCTACATCTGTCTTGTGGAGAACCTTCAGGATTGTTTATATTTTCATCAAATCTCCCTTACATTTCCAAACTCCAATAGATAAAAGCTTATTTTGCAAAATACTTTTTCATAAGATAACCTGCACTTTCTTGGTGTGAGTCTAATAATTCTTGCCTGACATGCTTCCAACACATTGATGCCTTTCATTGCATGATGGGACTATGTTGTACAACGTACCTAAGATGCAGTCTCACCAAGCCCCTACAATACAGATGTACACTCAGTGGCCACTTTATTAGGTACATCTGTACGCTTGCTCATTAAGGGAAATGTCTAATCAGCCAGTCATGTGGCAGCAACTCAATGCATAAAAGCATGCAGACATGATCAAGAGAGCCTGTTGTTGTTCAAATCAGAATGGGGAGGAAATGTGATCTAAGTGACTTTGACCATGGAATGGGGATTGACAGCATGGGTTGAGTGTCTTAGAAACTGCTGATCTCCTAAAAAATCCAGTGAATGGCAGTTCTGTTGGCAAAAATGCCTTGTTAATGAGAGAGGTCAGAGGAGAATGGCCAGACTGGTTCAAGGTGACAGGAAAGCAACAGTATCTCCAATAACCACATGTTATAAAGTGGTGTGCAGAAGAGCATCTATGAAATCACAACACATCGAACCTTGAAGTGGGTGAGCTACAGCAGCAAAAAAACACACTGGATTCCACTCAGTAAGTTGGCCACTGAGTGTATTAGCTCCCATCTTTTGTATTCAACACACAGAGTATTGAGTTAATGTATTCATTTACCTGTAGCAGCCGCATACAAGCCTTTTGCAAACCATGGATGAGGGCACCCAGATCTATCAGTGATGCAGAGCTCTTCACCCTTTATCTAGAGAATATGCTTTTCATATTTTTCTTTCTCGCCTTAGTCCACATTCTGGGAAAGAAAATTAGTGATTTAGATGGATGCTGTTAAAGGAATGGTATTAATTTAGCACTGGGTTACTGCTTTTGAGCCAGACTGATGACGTTAGTTTTGAGTTAGTTTGGGAGTTTAGTTAGTGGCCATGTTGACCTAGTGTTTATTTTTTCCCTTTTGCTCTGTACAGTTCTTATTAAAACTCAGTGAATTCTTCATTCCAGGCCTGTGTCTCTCCCTCTGCACCTGGGCCATCACTGAACTCCTGTCAATCTTTACTACTTACCTTTCATATCCGTATTTATGGCATTAGCAATTGTAGCAATCTTAGCTTTGTTGCCTTTGTCGAATCATTTAATTAGAATGTAAGAAGTTGATGCCAAATGCCATCTGGAAATCTTGGTAGAGTACATCTACCAGTTCCACTTTATCCATACCAATAATAGTACTAATATAATTGTTAGAACACAGCCATATCCCTTCTTGTCTTTTATCATTCTCCCGTTCTAAATAAAGTTACATTTACTATTTTCCAATCTAATGGGACCTTCTCTGAAACTAAGAAACAAAAGAAAATTAAGCCAAGGTATCAACGATCTCACAAGCCGCTCCTTTTAAGACACGCAGATGAAATTCATTAGAGTGCGAGTCTATTTCAATCCACGGCTCCAACAATTTTCTCCTTATCACTTTCTTTGTGCTTGGTATTTAGTAATTGTTTTATTGTTGTTGTATCTTCCCTGAATCTTGACCACAGTTTACATACTGCCAAAAGCTGCCAATATTCAAGCACTCAAGATTTTGAATACTGCTATCAGCAAACTAGAAACAGCCCACATCATTTCATTTCAAATCATAGTCGATGTCTTCAGTCAGCTTTGTCTGAGGAAATCTCTGCCCAATGACCATTAGCATATAACCTGTAGCACCAGCCATCCCAACACACTCGACCACTGTTATACTACGATAAGGAATGCCTACTGTTCCATGCCTAGATCACATTTCAGGAGATCTGATCACGTGGCAGTCCTCCTCCTACTTTCATACATGCTGAGGCTAGAGTAAGGCTCCAGAAGGAAGGGCACTGAAGAGGTGGCCATGGGAGGCAGAAGAATGGCTATGGGATTTCTTTGAGTCAATGGACAGGGCCATGTTCAAGGATCTGAATGAATGCACCTCAGTTGTCACAGACTTTATTAAAAAGGTCATAGATGAGTATGTCCCCACAAAATCAACCAGTGTCTTCCTCAACTAGAAGCCCTGGATGAACCATGGATCCAGAATGTGCTGAGGACCAGATCAGAGGCATTCAGGTCTGGCAACCAAGTACGACACAAAAGGTCCAAGTACAATCTCCAGAAAGCCACCTCACAGGTGAAGTGGCAATTCCAGTCCAAACTTGAATCACTGAAGGATGCTAAACAGCTGTGGCAGGGATTGAATACTATTACCTCTTACAAAGTGTAATCAAGCAACATAGGTAATGACATAGCATCACTCCAAAATGAACTCAATGTCTTTTATGCTTGCTTTGACCATCAGAACATGCAGGAAACTTCAGAAACACCCATGGCCCCTGATGACCTTGTGATTTCCATGTCTGAGAGCAGAGGTGACAACAGGACACTACTTCCAGATGAGCTCAATGCCTTTCATCAAAACACGGAGGAGGCTTCATGAACTCCCACAATCCTTGACCCTGTGATTTTAGTCTCTGAGTCTGATGTAAGGACATCCTTCAGGAGGGTGAACCCAGAGAAAGCATCTGGCCCAGATGGTGCACCCGTCCCCGTCCGAGTACTAAAGACCTGTGCTGATCAACTGACTGGAGGGTTCGCCAATACATTTAACCTCTTGCTTCAGCAGTCTGAAGCACCCAACTGCTTCAAGCAGCCTTCAGTTATACCAGTGTCAAAGAAGAACATGGCAACCTGCCTCAATGACGATCATCCAGTAGCACTTACACCCTCTGTGATGTAGTGCTTTGAGAGGCTAGTGATAACCTATATCAACTCCTGCCTGAGAAGTGATTTGAATCCATTCCATTTTGCATTCTGGACCAACGGGTCCATAGCAGATGCCATCTCCTTGGCTTTTCACTCAATCCTGGAACATCTAGACAGTAAAGATGCTTACATCAGGATGCTCTTTACCAACTACAGTTCGGATTCAATACTATCTTCCCTTCAAAACTAATCAATAAATTTCAAGATCTTGGCCTTTAATACCTCCTTGTACAATTGGATCCACTGTTTCCTCACTTGCAGACACCAGTCAGTTCAGATGGGCAACAACATCTCCTCCACAGTCACCATCAGCACCGTTGCATTACAGGGTCATGTGCTTAGCCCCCTGCTCTACTCACTTTACACTTATGACTGCTAAGCTAAGCACAGTTGCATTGCCATATTTAAATTTGCTGACAGTAACACGGTTGTTGGCTGAATCAGCATATAGGAGGGAGATTGAAAATCTGGCTGAGTGGTGCCACAACAACAACCTCACACTCACTCATCAAGCCCTTGCAGCTGGTTATTGACTTCAGGAGGAGGATTCTGGGAGTCCATGAGCCAGTCCTCATCGGGGGCTCAGAGGTGGAGAGGGTCAGCAACTTTAAATTCCTCAGTTTTATCACTGCAGAGTGCCTGTCCCAGGCCCAGCATGTTTTATGATTTTATATTCTGTGTTTTTGCACATTCTTTCTTATAGCCATTTGTGCAATTTGTTCTTTTTGCATGAGGTGTGGTTTGATGCTTTTGTTGCCATTTGCATGAATTTTTTTGTGCATGGGTGGGGGTAGTTGATACTTCTCTTTGAACGGCTCCTTGGTTTACTTTGTTACATGGCTGTCTGGTGAAGCCGGATCTCGGAGTTGTATACGCAGTGCATACTTTGCTTATAAATGTACTTTGATCCTTAAGTGCAAATAAGCACAGCAACACCTCAGCTTCTTGAAGCTTGCGAACATTCAACATCACATCCAAACTTTATCAGACTTGTATAGATGGTGGAGAGTATGTCAACTGTTTGCATCACGGCCTGGCATTGAAACACCAAAGCACTTGAATGTAAAAATCCTACAAAAGGAATCATTATGCCCTAGTGCATCATGGGTATAGCCCTTCCCACTATTGAGCATACCTACATGGAGCGCTGTCGCAAGAAATCGGCATCCATTATCAAGGCTCTCTTTGAAGGACTCTTCATCTTATGCTCTTGATAGTTATTGCTTATTTATTTAATATTTTTTCTTTTGTATTTGCACAGTTTATTGTCTTTTGCACATTGGTTGTCTGTCATTGGGTGTTGACTTTGATAATAAATTTACTTTAAACTTTATTGTTGGCACAAGTACAAAAGCGTAGTGAAAGTGTCCCTATTTCTGAGGAAGTGGGGATGCTGTTTTTCTTTAATTTTGCCAAGAAATCTACATGGTGGGACCAGCCCAAGCCATTCCTGATGTTTACACAAAGGAACTTGAAGCTCACGTTCATCTCCACCTCAGCACAATTAATACATATATGCTCTTGGCCCGCTTCTTGCTAACACTTGGGGAAAGTTTGTTGATTTGACACAATGCCATTAGATTTATTTATTAATCACATTTACATCAAAACATTAGTGGAATGTGTAATTTGCATTAACAACAACATTATCAGAAGTTAGTGCTAGGGGTTGCCCTCAAGGCTTGTCACTTTATCTTCTTCCTGTACTCCATCCTCTTGTTGTTTAAGCTTTGGTGTATTAAGGTGGTGTCATCTGCCAGTTTTGAGGATAATTGTGGAGGAGGTGTTGCTGGCTATCCTTACTGATTGGGGCATGTTGGTCAGGAACTCAAGGCTTCAGTTGCAGAGGAGTTTGCTGGGTCCTGGCTTTAGGAGCTTGAAGATGAATTTTTTTGGAATTATGGTATTGAATGCAGAGCTATAGTCAATAAATAGAAGTCTGATGTTATCCGGGTGTCTTTGTTATCCGGATGTCCCAGAGACGAGTGTAGGGTTAAGGAGATGGTGTCCCCTTCGGATCTATCTTGGCGGTAGGTGCATTGCAATGGGACAAGTTTGTCTGGGAGGTCAGAGTAAATACGTGCCATAACCAGCCTCTCAGCAAGTTACCTTACTTTTTTTTGACACCAGGATGATAGTGGTCTTCTTAAAGTAGGTGAGAACTTCATATTGAGGTCAGGAGAGGTTGAAGATGCCTGTGAGTACCTCCACCAACTGCACTGCACAGGACCCAAGGACACACTGGGGTCACCATCGGGGTCAGTTGCTATCCATGGGATTATTCTCAAGACAGCTAATCTGACGTCTATGGCAGTGACTATGGGTACAGGTGCTTCAGAAGCTCTGGGGCAGTTGGTGTCATTTCATTGACATTCTGTTTGAAACATGCATCAAATTCGTTGAGCTCATCAGGGAGGGATGAGTCATTGCTATCAATGCTGCTTGACGTAGTTTCATTTTGATGTAATTTTCTTGAGTTCCTCTCCCACTTCCAGTTTCCTTTTTGAGTTTGTAGTTTAAAATCAATTCTGGTGCAGTTTCCTTAATTCTGCTTCATGTTTTGCCTTAATTAATTGACTGAATTTTTCACTCTGCTGTTCATTCTTACTCTCCATTGTGAGTATTCATTACCCAATATTTTTCTGGTCTGATTCTTTGGAGCACTACTTGTGATCAAGAGTAGAGCCAGCTCTAAATGATGCGGATCATAATGTTGGGCTTATATCTTAAGTACCTATGAATCTTTCAGATAAAATACATATTCATTGAAGAGAGTAATCTCAGGCCTGATGAATGGAATCCTGTCCATTTTGGGGAAATATTGTCAGTAGCATCCCTTGCAGACAAGCAAGAAAAGGTCCATGTACTCCTTGGAAGAGCATGTCCTGCATCACCAAACCTGACAAATACTTCACTTCCCACAGCCTAGTTCTTTGAATGTCTTTTGGTAGCCTGAGGAAAAAAGTGCTTGATGATCAAGGTTCAGACCTGGCACAAAGCCCATGTTCGACCAGGCAGCAGAGATCCATGTCCTTTTAAAAGGCATGGAAGCACAGTGGTTAGTGTAACATTTTATAGAGCTAGCGATCAGGGTTCAATTCCTGACTTTAACTGCAAGGAGTTTTGTACCATCTCCTCGTGGCTGCATGAGTTTCCTCTGGCTGTTCCAGTTTCCTCCCATGCTCCAAAGATGTATAGGTTAGGGTCAGCAAGTTTTGGACATGAAGCATAGCAACACTTGCAGATTGCCCAAAGCACATCCTCTGCCTATGTTGGCCATTGATACAAACGATGCATTTTACAGTAGTTTGAAGTACATGTGACAAAAACAGCTAATCTTGAAACTTTACATCTGAAATCTGGCCTGCTTCCAAGACACTGAAAAGGCATCACTAATGCCGTTCTGTAATATTCTCCAAATTCATAGGAGGATAAGTGAACCAATATTTATATCCTCCCTGAGACCAACATCCTCAGTCATGTCACAAAGGCATCTGACCAACTGAGGTTCTGGTAGCACTCAGCTGGCTATGCTGGGCAGGCTCTGACATTTACATACCTGACACCAGCCATCCAAAACCAATGCTGTGAAATGGGAAGAGATAATGGGGCAGACAGAGGAACAGAAGCAAGGGTGTACTCAGTGTCTCATTCAAAGAATACATCCCTACTGACTCTTGGGAAGTCCGAAAGTGGAAAGGGGTGGTAGGCAAAGGCCCTGTCTATATGGTGAAAGGAATGTTACATCTCTCATACCATTCTCCTGCCCCATCTGTGGAAACTCACCCGCATTAGCCGACTGGTCACCTGAGAACATTCAAACTGAAGTAACCACAATCCCAAGAAACTTCTAAAGAAGAAAGAAGGGGCACGTCCCATCGCAGGACCTTCTCACTTCACACTAGGCTGTTCCATAATCAGTCTAACCAACTGAAAAATGTGTTTTCCTTGTTTTTTGTTTGTATGAAACTTTATGCCTAATCTCCAATATTATTATGACACATAAAACCTTAGAAGTAAATTTAGGGATACATAGGGATAGTGTTGGTGGATTGGTGGGAATGAGAGTTAGAGGTGAGTTACAATGACAAAGACATCTGTTTGATACTGCAACAAAATTATGGTTAGATTGCAAACCTGCATCAATTTCCCCTAAGTGTCATTTAGATAGGTAGATAGATAGATAGATAGATAGATACTTTATTCATCCCCATGGGGAAATTCAACTTTTTTCCAATGTCCCATACACTTGTTGTAGCAAAACTAATTACATACAATACTTAACTCAGTAAAAAAAATATGATATGCATCTAAATCACCATCTCAAAAAGCATTAATAATAGCTTTAAAAAGTTCTTAAGTCCTGGCGGTAGAATTGTAAAGCCTAATGGCATTGGGGAGTATTGACCTCTTCATCCTGTCTGAGGAGCATTGCATCGATAGTAACCTGTCGCTGAAACTGCTTCTCTGTCTCTGGATGGTGCTATGTAGAGGATGTTCAGAGTTATCCATAATTGACCGTAGCCTACTCAGCGCCCTTCGCTCAGCTACCGATGTTAAACTCTCCAGTACTTTGCCCACGACAGAGCCCGCCTTCCTTACCAGCTTATTAAGACGTGAGGCGTCCCTCTTCTTAATTTGCACTACTGCTCCCTGGCTAGTTCCAGACTGAAGGCTGTATCAGGGTAAATGAAGTACCCTTCCCTTTGTGCAAGGGAAGACATTCCATGCTCACAGTCAATGCGCCACCTAGAGGCTCGGCAAAAAATGGACAAAATAAATCAAGGCAAGCAACCACAAACACCCAAGGAGGAATTGTGTTTCCCCCTCAAAATATAGAGAAAGTCTGTTGCTTATGAGATTGTGGTGAACTACATATACCTGTCTGGACTGCTCCTGTGGCTCCTCCCACAGACCCCCTGCTGACTGCTCTTGTAGCTCCTCCCACAGACCCCTTTATAAAGGCGATTGAGGCCTGAGCCTGGCCTCATTCTCCAGGATGTAGTGTTGTTCATTCTTCCAGTCAATAAAAGCCGATATCTCGCTCCTTACATCTCAGAGTGAGTTATTGATGGTGCATCAGAGATTGACATTAAAAATGCAGGAAATGAGTAGTGCCCACTTCATTTGACTGCACTGTTATCACTTGGTTAGGAGATGCTAATCCAAACCGAGGAACAGAAGAAATTAGTTTTGCCTGACTTTCGTATAGTCTTGTGTCTACAACTACCACAGTCTATAGTTTATTTTGTTATCTACCCAATGCACCACCTCACGTCACCTTTGGAATTTCTGTTGCGCAACTTGAAATGCCACTGTCAGAAGCAAGCAATCAGTATCAGCTGCAATTACTTTCACCATTAGTTTAATATTACTTCTTGTTAGGAGAGATGGCTAGATATTTGTTCTGATCCTGGGCTTTGGCCACACTGCTCTGATTCACCTTTCATAAATCCAATCACAGTGGTCTGCACTGATTCCAGAACTGACACCCACACTAGACTTCTTGTTTTTTTGTGTGTGTGGGTTGACCCACAGAATTTAAAATGTAAGCAATGCAGCTTACATCTGGATTGAAAAATAAAATCCATTTTATTTTGTTTCTGTTTATACATTTTATGATATCAAAAGAAACACCTTTGGTAAAGTCAATTCAGTAGCATCTAACTTTTGTGCACTTCACAACTTAGTTTTGATGAAAATTTTAAAACACTAGAAAATCCAGACAGTTGGAAATCCAGAATAGCACACACCAAATGCTGGAGGAACTCAGCAGGTCAGGCAGCATCTATGGAAAGGAATAAAAAGCTGATGTTTTGACCCGAGGCCCTTCATTGTCTTGAGTTCCTCCAGCATTTTGTGTACGTTGCTTTGATGAAAAGCAACCTTGATGATCCTTACAACTTCCTTCACCTTCAGTGTGGTACCAACACTGGACACATTTCCTCCCCCCTCATGTTCTAGCATACCAAAGTGACCATTTGCTTCTTCATGCTTTACTTTATTTTTTCCCACTTCCACCAACACTTACTTCCCTCTCATTATGTTTTCCCACCCAAACACAGGAGTTGCAATATCCTTCTCACAGAATAAAGGAAAATAAATTCGTAAACTGGTTCTATTGTCACATTGCTGAGGTAGAGTGGAAAACTGCTCTGCATGCCATCCATACAGATCACTTCATTACAACAGTGTACTGAGGTAGCACAAGGGCAAACAATAACTGAATGCAGAATAACGTGCGACAGAGTTACAGGGTGCGGTGCAGGCAGATACGAAGGTGCAAGGCCAAAACAAAGAAGGTTGTAAGGTCAAGCATCCATCTTTCTGTACTAGGCAACCATTAAAAGTCTTAAAAAAAGCAGTCCTTGCTGGAGAACTCTGTCCATCAGGCGATCCCTATGGAGGGAAGTGGATAGTCGATGTTTCCATTTGAGACCCTTCATCTTGCCTGTCTTAAGCCGAAATGTCACTGTGCACTTCCCTCCATAACTGCTCTGTGACCTGCTGATTTCCTTCAGCACTTTGTGCCTTATCAAATAGTGGAGCAGACTTGAGGTCCAAGTGACCTCCTTCCACTTCTAATTTGCCTCATTGTATGGAACGCAATAAGGTACCCTGGATGGAGAATCTGCTTGTGTTGTATTTGAAGTATTGCCTTTCAAAGAAATAAACAGTTTCTTGCCTCATCATAAGTTCTTTCCTGTACTTCAGACAAAACTGGCTCTGTGAAAATACTTTGTCCTGATTTCAAACCCTCGATTCTGACAAACTTTTCTGAATTATTCACAGCCTTTTATCAGTGAAATGGAAAACAAAGAAGCATGCAGATAACTGCTTAACCAAATTCAAAGCTTAGTATAACTTTTAGACTTACTTCTTAATAAGCTGATTTAAGTGTGAACACAGCATGAAACATTATTTCCAGTATATTGAAACCAGTTGAATTCATTTTCAAAAAAAGTTATTCATTTGAAAAATTTAGTTTACCAGACACACCACACAAGTGTGTCAATAACAAGTTAGCATTCATATTATTTTGGTTAAAGTTTTATTTTTGGAACTCTGTGTCTTGTGGGTTGAGAACGTTCCCATAGTAAAACAATTTCCTGTTTAAATTAACCCAGGCTTAAGACATACTATTTTATGCAGGATACAAGCATTAATCATTGCCAAGGGCTACATAAGGACACTTCCATTAACCAATAAGGTTTGGACTAGAATCATTTAGGAATTTGAAGGCAGAATATTTTCATCATGTTTTCCTTCCTTTCAACCCTTAATTATTTGATAAACACATACCTAAAGTGTAGAAATGACAAAATGACAAGTATTTAAAAAAAAAGCCAGATATACTTGTTGAACAAGTAAACAGACTTCAACCATAGGATTAGTTTGTCAACACACCACCCAGGGGTAAACCTGGCATTCTGGTTTGGCCAGCTCTGATGGGAATCAACCGACTTTCATTTACTGTTCATTGTTTTAATAGATGGTCAGTCCCCAACAAGGCAAATTAAAAATGTACCCCTGATTTCCACCTGTTGCCTAAGCCCTCAAGACTGAACAATACAGGCAAGAAATCCAATTCCAGCATTGAGCTCGAAACATAGATTCGTGGAATAGTTAGGGGACAGATAGAAGCCTCTCAGCCCGGCAAGTTTATGCAGGTTCCTAGCCAAGCAGTCTTTTTAGTCCCATTCATCTTCTCCTTTTTTTGATAGTCAGCAAAAGCGTACAGAAAGTGGTAAGCTTTCTCCTTCTATAATGATGCTTGCCACTTCCAATAACAAATCATTTTTTTAAAAAGCAGGTGGGAGATGGCAAAAAAATGTACTGAAGAGCTGGAAAGGGAGTAACGTTTGCACCTCCAGATACAAGATGGAATTGGACCCCTCAAGCCCTGGTGGATTCTGTTTCCTCGACTCAAGAGCACAAGGTCATAATACCATTCCGACCATCCTGTTCTCATATTTAACATTGTTCCAGTGCGCAGTGTAAAGTGGTGCTGCTTTCATAGGCAAATAACAACAAATCATCCCTTGTTGGTGGCAGTAACTTTCATTTAATAGCAGTGTCAACAAGTAAACACGCATCAAACCGGCAACTGCACTCAGTTCTTGTCTTTTTCAATGCCAAGATATCTATTCATGGTGATTTTATTCACGGAGATTGGCAGCGCGGTGGCGCAGCGGGTTATTAGAGTGGCAGCGTTAACTGATTGGGGTTCAATTTATGCCAGCGCCTGTAAGGAGTTTGTACGTTCTCTCCATGACTGCATGGGCTCGTTCTGGGTGCTCCACTTTCCAAAGATGTACAGATTAGGGTTACCAAGTTCTGGGCAAGTTATGTCGGTGCCGGAAGCATTGCAACATCTAGGGGCTGCCTCCAGCATAATCCTCAGACTATGTTTGTCCTTGACACAAGATGAGTATGGTAGCATATTGGTTAGCACAATGCTTTCAGTACCAGTTACCTGGGTTCAATTCCCACTGCAATGTGTACGTTCTCCCGGTGACTGCGTAGGTTCCCACCGGGTGCTCTGGTTTCCTCCCACAGTCCAAAGATGTATTAACTAGTAGGTTAATTGGTCATTGTAAATTGTCCCGCGATTAGGATAGGGTTAAATCGGGGGATTGTTGGATGGCACAACTTGGAGGGCCGGAAGGACCTACTCTATGTTGTATGTCAATAAGTAGAGTAAAAAAGGATGTTTCAACATGCATGTGACAAATAAAGCTGTTTTTCTCTCTTTCTTTCAAATAATGTAGACTTCTTGATTTCTATAGGGCAAATGATTTGTTTTAGGAAGTAGTAAGCACCAACATGAAAGAAGAATAATCAGCTAATATATCCATTTCTGATGACTAACCAGGTGAGTGTGTGGTTTGGTTTGCATGGGGCTACAGTGTGTCTATCCTTGCATAGAAGACTGGATACAGTGCCTATAAGATGTACTCATCTCCCTTGGAAGACTTCATGTTTTATTGTTTTGCAACCTTGAGTCATTGTGGATTTAATTTGGCTTTTTTGACACAGATGATCCGAAAAAGACTCATGTCAAACAGATCTCTACAAGGTGATGTAAAATAAGTACAAATATGAAGCACAAAATAATTGATTGCATAGGTATTCACCTCCTTTAAGATGACACATTAAATCATCACCGGTACAGCCACTTAGTTTCGGAAGTCTGTAAGACCACAAGACGTAGGAGTAGAATTAGGCCATTCAGCCCATCAAATCAGCTCTGCCATTCCATCATGGCTGATCCCAGATCCCATTCAACCGCACACACCTGTCTTCTCGCCATATCCTTTGATGCCCTGACTGATCAGGAGACGATCAATTTATGCCTTAAATATATGCACTGACTTGAACCCACCACAGTCTGTCGCAGACCATTCCACAGATTTACTACTCTCGGGCTAAAAAAAAATTCCTCCTTACCTCTGTTCTAAAGGGCTGTGCATCAACTTTGAGGTCCTCTAGTTCTGGATACCCCCACCATAGGAAACATCCCCTCTACATCCACCCTATTTAGTCCTTTCAACAGTCGGCATGTTTCAATGAGATCACTCCACATTCTTCTAAATTCCAGTGGGTACAGGCCCAAAGCTGCCAAATGCACCTCATATGTTAACCCCTTCATTCCCGGAATCATCTTCGTGATCCTCCTCTGCTTTCTCTCCAATGACAACACATCCTTTCTGAGATATGGGGCCCAAAACTGTTGACGATACTCTTAGTGTGGCCTGGCTAGGGTTTTATAAAGGTTCAGCATTATCTTCTTGCTTTTATATTCTATTCCCCTTGAAATAAGTGCCAACATTGCTTTTGCCTTCTTTACCACAGACTCAACCTGTAAATTAACCTTCTGGGAATCTTGCATGAGGACTCCCAAGTCCTTCTTCATCTCTGATGTTTGAATCTTCTCCCCATTTAGATAATAGTCCACACTATTGTTCCTTTTACCAAAATGCATTATCATACATTTCCCACTGTATTCCATCTGCCACTTCTTTGCCCATTCTTCCAATTCGTCTAAGGCCTTCTACAATTGCATTGCTTCCTCAGCACTGCCTACCCCTCCACCTTTCTTCATATCATTCACAAACTTTGCCACAAACCATCAATTCCATTATCTAAATCATTGACAAACAATGTGAAAAGCAGTGGTCCCAATACTGACCTCTGACAAACACCACTACCAACCGGAAAAGGCCCCATTTACTCCCAATCGCTGCCTCCTGCCTGTCAGCCAATCCACTGTCTATGCCAGTATCTTTCCTGTAATATCATAGGATTTTATCTTGTTAAGCAGCCTCATGTGTGGCACCTTATCAAACACCTTCTGAAAATCCAAGTAAATTACATCCACTACCTCTCCTTTGTCCACCCTGCTTGTTACTTCCTCGAAGCATGCCAGCAGATTTGTCAGGAAAGATTTCCCTTTACAGAAACCATGGTGACTTTGACTTATTTTATCATTAGTCTCCAAGTACCATGAAACCTCAACCGTAATAATAGACTCCAACATAGTTAAATGGAGATCTGTTTTTGAAGGCCTGTGAGCAGTCAAGGTGTTTCAACTGATTGTAGTATAATTACACCTGTATGGAAATCCCAGCTTTCACCTCAACTAGAATCTCCTGGCAGCTTTTTCCTTAATAATAAAATTACTGTGAAAAGATATTTTAGTGATGATAAACTATGCATTTAATAAATAATATTGACTAATAATAGTATTGTAATTTAACAAAATAATACTATGGCTGATGAAGAACTCATCAGCTCTCTCTGTCGCTCCAGTTTTATATCCTTTTTCGACATTACCGTGTTGTTCTAGTCATTTCTGTGCAACCAAGAAATGGCACCATGCAGAAAATCTTTGCATTCCAGTGATAACACTCCTGTCTCTGAGCCAGATAGTTGTGAGTTCATTGTCAGTCTGGAGATTTGAACGCATAAACCAAGCTGATCCTTCAGTGCAGAACTAAAGATATCGCAGCCTGTCGGAGGTGTTGTTTTACAGATAAGGACCTAGAAACCCTTCAGTGTATTTGTTTTTGCCATTTCCCACCTGTTGTTTAAGAATGATTTGTTATAAGAAGTGGTAAGCATCTATAATTATGGAAGGATGATGCTTACTGCTTCCTATATTTTTGACAGCAAAAATGCCATGACATTGTAACATCACACTGAATCATCCAAACTTTAGTCTTTGTTACATCTACATCTCATTCCTTGACTATAACTTACACTCTGCTAACATTGTTCCTGATGCCACATTTATTTGCCCACTTACATTCAGAGACTGCTTTTACCTTCACTGTATGGTTTATCGTTCTCTACGTGTTTGATGCTGCTGCACATTCCCCTTGTGCCTCTCTTGGTACATTTAATGTCAGAGAAATGTAGACACTATACATCCTGAAATGCCTTTTCTTCACAACCATCCACGAAAATATAGTGCCCCAAAGAATAAACGGCAGTTAAATGTTAGAACCCCGAAGTACCACCCAGCTCCCCTCACTCCCGCAAGTAAGCGGCAGCAAGCACCAATTTCCCTCTCCCCCCACCGGCGAAACAAAAGCATCGGTACCTGCCACTGAGCACTCAAACATGAGCAAAGCAACAGTAAAGACACAGACTTGCAGTACTCCAAAGACTACATTGCTCACCCAGCATTTGACATACCACAGGCTCTCTCTCTTCCAAGGATATACGGTACATCGGAAAGATAGGTTAATAGGCAGAGGGGGTGGTGTGGCTCTGTGTATAAGAAATAATATTAAATCATTAGAAAGAGATGACATAGAATTGGAAGGTGTAGAGTCTCTAAGGGTTGAGTTTAGAAATGGCAAGGGTAAAAGGACCCTAATGGCAGTTGTATGCAGGTCTCCAAACAGCAGCCGGGATATGGATTACAAATTCCAGTAGGAGATAGAAAAGGCGTGTCAGAAAGGCAATGTCACGATGATCGTTGGGGATTTTAACATGAAAGTGGATAGGGAAAACCAGGCCAGTACCTGACCTCAAGTAAAGGAATTTGTAGAATGTCTAAGGGATGGCTTTTTAGAACAGCTTCTTGAGCCCACCAGGGGATCGGCTGTGCAGGATTGGGTGTTGTGCAATGATCCGGAGGTGATAAGAGAGCTTAAGGTTAAGAAACCCTTAGGGAACAGTGATCACAATGTGATCAAGTTCACTCTGAAACTTGAGAGGGAAAAAGTAAAATCTAATGTGTCAGTATTTCAGTGGAATAAAGGAAATTACAATGGCATGAGAGGGAAACTGGCCGAAGTTGACTGGAAAGGGACATTTGCAGGAAGGACAGCAGAGCAGCAAAGACTGGAGTTTCTGTGAAAAATGAGGGAAGTGAAAGACGGATATATTCCAAATCAGAAGAAATTTTCAAAGGGAAGAAGGACATTACCGTGGCTGACAAGTGAAGTCAGAGCCAAAGTAAAAGCAAAAGAGAGGGCATAGAAGGAAGCCAAAGCTAGTGGGAAGATAGAGGATTGGGAAGCTTTTAAAAACTTGCAGAAAGAAACTAAGAAGGTCATTTGGAAGGAAAAGATGAATTATGAGAAGAAGCTGGCAACTAATATAAAAGAAGATACTAAAAGCTTTTTTAAGTATATAAAGGGTAAAAGAGTCGAGGATAGATATAGGACCAATACAAAATGACGCTAGAGATATTGTAATGAGAGATGCAGAGATGGCAGAGGAACAGAATGCATATTTTGCATCAGTCTTCACAGTGGAAGATGTCTGCAGTATACCGGACATTCAAGAGTGTCAGGGAAGTGAGGTTTGTTCTGTGAAAATTACGACTGAGAAGGTGCTCAGGAAGATTAATGGGCTGAGGGCGGATAAATCTCCTGGACCTGATGGAATGCACCGTTGGGTTCTGTGGGAAGTAACTTGAGAGATTGCGGAGGCATTAATGATGATCTTTCAAGAATCGATAGATTCTGGCGTTGTACCGGATGACTAGAAAATTGCAAATGTTACTCTGCTATTTAAGAAGGGTGGGAGGCAGAAGAAAGGAAACTATAGACCAGTCAGCCTGACATCAGTGGCTGGGAGTTGTTGGAATCCATTGTTAGGGATGAGATGGAGTACCTGGAGGCACATGACAAGATAGCCCAAAGCCAGTATGGTTTCCTGAAAGGAAAATCCTGCCTGACAAACCTACTGCAATTCTTTGAGGAAATTACAAGCAGGGTAGACAAAGGAGATGCAGTAGATATGGTGTACTTGGATTTTCAGAAGGCCTTTGACAAGGTGCTGCACATGAGGCTGCTTAACAAGATAAGAGCTCATGGAATTACAGGGAAGATACTAGCATGGGTGGAGCATTGGCTGGTCGGCAGAAAACAGAGAGTGGGAATAAAGGGATCCTATTCTGGCTGGCACACAGCTGTAGATCTTCTGACTCCCCAGATGACACACGGATCTCCTGCTGTGACACTGACATTTGATCCGCCCGTCTCCAGAGCGCTGAGATCCTAGGCCTCCAAAGGCAAGCTGAACGCTTAGGCTGAGCCCTTGGTGTGCCAAACAACGGCCAATTGTGACACCCCGAGAACGGGTCCCATTCCCGCAAAGAACCGTAGTTAGCAATGACTCAATCTCATTTTCACAACTGCGTCAGCTAGAACCAGACCTGTTGGAGGAACTCGAAGGGTAGAGTGGCATCTGTGAGACAAAGGGGTAATCACTATGTTTTGCTTTGTGCAGTGCCGAGCCTACTGTTCTGCATTCATAACTGTGTGGCTAAGCACAGCTCAAGTACCATTTACAAATCCGTCAATGATATCACTTCATTTGGAGTTGGAGGAAATTCAGCAAAGACTCTGACAAATTTCTTTCTTTCTTTCTTCAATTTTTTTATTGATTAAAAAATGTATACAAGAGAAGAATACCTCTGGTATATATGTCAATAGCAGTACATACAGAGGGTAAAATAAACAATATCAGAATCACACAGTATTAATCTACAAAGTATAAATTTGATATAGAATGTATAATTCTCTTCTTATCAATTTATGAAGAAAAGAAGGACTATTAGAAATTTTTACAAAGAAGAAAAGAGAAAAAACCCCACTATTCTAAACAGAAAAAAAACTAACAAATTTCTATAGAGGGCTCTGACTGGTTGCATCACAGCCTAGTGTGGAGGCTCCAGTGCCCTGGATCTCAAGAAGTTGCACACCATGATAGACTCTGCCAGCTCCATCACAAGCACAAACTTCCCCTCCATCAAGGACATCCTCAAGAAAACAGATCACTAAGGTCCCTTGCCATCAGGGACATGTGCTCCTTTCATTCGCAACACACACAAAATGCTGGAGGAACTCAGCAGGTCAAGCAGCGTCTGTGGAAATGAATAAACGGTCAACATTTTGGACAGAGGCCCTTCATCAGGACTGGAAAGGAAGGGACAGGAGTCAGAATTGAAAGGTTGGAGAGGGAGAAGTGCAAGTTAGAAGGTTATTGGTGGTCTGGTGGATGGGGATGGGGGTGAAATAAGAAGCTGGGAGATGATAGGTGGAAAAGGTAAAGGGCAGGAGAAGTGGGAATCTGATTGGAGAGGAAAGAGCACCATGGGAGAAAGGGAAGGAGAAGGTGATAGGCAGGTGAGTTGAAAGCAAGATGTAAGAGGGGAGCCAGAGTGGGGAATTGAAGAAGAGGGAAGGGAGAAGAGGGAAAATCACCAGAAGCTGGAGAAATCAATGTTCATGCCATCAAGTTGGAGGCTACCCAGGTGGAATATGAGAACACTGATTGTGGCAGTAGAGGAGACCATAGACCCACATGTTGGAGTGGGAATAGGGATTGCAATTAAAATTGTTGGCGCCCAGGAAATCCTGCTGTTTGCAGACGGAGTGAAGGTGCTCAACGAAACAGTCCGCCCATCAAAGTCTGGGCTCACCAATGTAGAGGAAGCTGCATCAGGAGCACTGGATACAGTAGAAACCCCAACAGATTTGCAGGTGAAGTTTACCTCACCGGGAAGGACTGTTTGTGGCCCTGAATGGAGGTGAGGGAGGAGGTGAATGGGCAGGTGTAGCACCTCTTCCAATTGCAAAGATAAGTGCCAGGTGGGAAATTAGTGGGGAAGGATGAATGGAGAAGAGAGTCATGAGGGAGTGATCCCTATGGAAAGCGGGTGAAAGTGGGGAGGGGGAACGGTGGTAAAGATTTTTTTTAACGGTAGGGTCCCATTGAAGATGATGGAAGATGCGGAGAATGACATACTGGATGTTGAAGCTCATGGGGTGGTAGGTGAGGACAAGAAGAACTCTATCCTTGCTAAAGTGGTGGGAAGATAGGGTGAGGGTGTATGTCTGGGAAATGGGGATGAAGGTGAGGGCAACGTCAATAGAGGAGAAAGGGAAACTCCTTTCTTCAAAAATGGAGGACATCTCTAATTTTCTGGAAAGGAAAGCCTCATCCTGGGAACAGATACAGCCTAGACAAAGGAACTGAGAAAAAGGAAAGGCATTTTTACAGGAGACAGTGTGGGAAGAGGTATAGTCAAGATAGCCATGGAAGTCAGTAGATGGTTATAAAAGACTACAGAAGACAGTTTGCCTCCAGAGACAGTGGAGATGATTGCCTCAGGAAACGGGAGAGAGGTGACAGAAAATGGACCAAAGTGAATTTAAGGCCAGGGTGGAAGTTGGAGGCAAAACTGATGACATTAACGAGCTTAGTTTGGGTGCATGAAGCAACATTAATGCAGTTGTCAATGTAGTGCAGGAAGAGTTGTAGAGCATTTCCAGGGAAGCTTGGAACTTGGATTGTTCCACATAGCTAATGAAAAGGCAGGAAAAGATGGGGCTCATCTGGGCGCCTATGACTACACCTAGAGTTTAGAGAAAGTGGGACAAATCAAAAGAGCCTCTTCTCACTATTTCTATTGGGGAGGAGGTACAGAAGCCTGAAGACCCACACTCGGTGAACAGCTTCTTCACCTTGTCATCAGGTTTCTGAACAGTCCATGAACTTATGACCACTGCCTTGTTATCCCCTCTATTTGCAATACTTAGTTATTTTTGTAATTTATTTTAATTTTGTGTCTTACTGTAACACCACCATAAAACTACAGAGTTCACATTTAAGTCAATGCATCAGGACCAAGACCGGAGAGGTGAAATCACAAGTTTAACAATGCGAGGGAGAGGGACAAGGCAAGAACAGGCAGGTGAAGTAGAACTAGATGGGGAGGAGGTGATTGATAGGTGCGGAGGAAGGAAGAGGCAAGGAAGTGGAAATAGAGACAGATTCTAGAATACCATAAGTAAAAAAGATAACCAGAAAAGGGAAATTTAATCAGCAGATGGAACCACTAGGGGAGGAGAGAGGATAATCAGCAATCTATCTATCCATTTATTTATTTGTTATTGAGTTACTTTGCTGAATAGTCCCTTCCAGCCGTGCCGCCCTGCAATCTCCCAACTTAATCATAGCCTAATCATGGGACAATTTAGAATGATCAATTAACCTACCAACTGGTACGTCGTTAGACTGTGGGAGAAAACTGAAGCACCCGGATGAGACCCACACAGTCACAGGGAGAACGTCCAAACTCCTTACAGGCCGTGATGGGTTAATGAAATCAGGTGGAAGAGAGGAAAGAAACTGGGTAAGTGGGGGCTAGAAGGGTCAGAAAGAAGGGTAGTGGGGGAAGAGAACCTGGGAGGATCAGACACAGAGAGAAAGGAAAACAGGTGTTGCAGGTTACCTGGAATTGGAAAATTCATTGTTTATGCCATTGGATTGAAGACCACCCAGGCAGAACATATGGAACCATTCTTCTAGTTGGTCTCAACGTGGCAGTGAAGGATGCTGAGATTGGGAAGGCCAGTGTGAAAATGAGGAGAGAATTGAAATGACACGCAGCCAGAAGATCAAGGTGGCCACTGGGAGTCCAAATGCAGCGCTTGGCAAAGCTATGCTTCGTCAGGCCCATGTAGAGGAGACCATGTTTTCATTTATTCAGGGATACAGCGTGGAGCAGCTCTTCCAGCCCAATGAACGACACCACCCAGCTACCCACTTATTTAACACTAGTCTAATTAGAGAATAACTTACAATGATTAATTAACCTCCTTATCCAGTATGTCTTTTGGACTGTGGGAGGAAACCGGAGGATCTGAAGAAAAACTGCATGCTCCCGGGGTGAATGTGCAAACTCCTTACGTACATTGCCAGAATTGGACTCCAGGCTCCATAATGCCCTGAGCTATAATAACGTTCTGCTAACTGCTACGCTACCATGAACACCAAATACAAAAGACAAGACTGGAACTGGTTATGGTGAACCTCTGCTTCACCTGGTAGGGTTGTTTAGATCTGTGGGTGGTATTGAGGGAGATAGCTTCGAAGCAAATGTTGCATCTGCTATGGTTGCAGGGGAAGTGCCAGGATAGGGACAGGGGGGTGGGGAGTGTATTGATATATTATTATCACACGCACTAAGAAACAGTGAAAAGCTTGTCTTGCACACTAATTTTTTTCCTGATCAAGTCATTGCACAGTACATTGAGCTAGAATAAGGCAGAACAATGGCAAAGTAAAATAAACTGTAAAAGCTATCGAAAGGGTACAGTTGAAGAGTCCAGCAGCTATCGTCTCTGAGGTCTCCAGTCAATGAAGGAAGTTCTCTCATCCTACAAAAGACTGTGAATGGTTTGCTTCCACTGAATTAAATGAAAACCTACCACTTGCAAATATGACAAATTACAGCTGGCAGAATGATAATAGAGAACCAGCAACACATACTGAAGGAAATTACTTCTCACTGCACTGGAATTACAACACAAAAGACGTATTGAATTGGACCAGGGTGTGGTTGAAATTTGGTAGCTCTTTTGAACAGGGATTGTGAAATATGATGTAACCGTGCCAGTTGCTTCTGATGCAGGCATCATGCCAACTTTTTGCTCCCTGTTCTGCACTTTGCTGCCTGCACTAAGTGTTCAACAAACACACAATACTGGGGGAACACAGCAGGTCAGGCAGCATCTATGGAGAGAAATAAGCAATTGATATTTTGGGCCAAGACCCTTCATTGGGACTTGAAAGGAAGGGGACAGAGGCTGGAATAAGAAGGTAGAGGGAGTTGGGGGGAGCACAAGCTGGCTGATCAACTCATGACAACAGTATATCGAGGCACTGCAAGGTAAAACAACAAAATGCAGACTAAAGTGATACAGTTACAGAGAAAGTGCAGTGCAGGTGGACATTTGGGTGGCATTGTCATAATGATGTAGATTATGAGGTCAAGAGTCCATCTTATCATACTAAAAATCCAGTTTGATAGAGGCTGTCCTTGAGCCTTGTGGTATGGGCTTCAGGCTTTTGTATCCTCTGGGGAGAGAACAGAGAATATCTGGGATGGATGGAAACATCTGAACAAATATTATGGCACTCTGGAGTTTTAACAAATGTATTTTGGCAATGGTTAGCATTTAGGGAAATAATATAGTTTGGAAAACTGAATGATATGGCACAAACCCCCCCAGGAAATGTAATTCATTGGTAGCTGACAAGAGAGATTGAAAATATTAACATCAGATCCAAGAAAGAGGCTGATACACTCAGCAGAAACAGCAATTGGCATGAGCACAGGGAGCACTTAGAATTCAGTGAGGGAGAACAAAGAGCAGAAAAAAGGCAAACTAGAAAGACAAGAGTAGACCAGCAAGGAGCACAAGAACTGACTAATATAGCCCTAGAGATATGTAGGGTGGAGAAAAGTTACTGAGGCAAGATGTAGGCTCTATACAGAATGAAATAGAAGTTATAGTGGGTAAGAAAGTAACAGAAGATTTTAACAATTATTTTACACCTGTTGTGGCATAGAAAGACACACGAAACCTGCCATATACGTTAAAGAATCAAGTATTCTAGTGAGAGCGAAAATCCTCAGGAACTAAGCATTTGTCAAAAAGTAGTGGGAGAGAAACAGATGAGCTTAAAAACTGGTTGTTGGTAAATTTGGACTTCTTTCTTAAAGGATGAATTTGCCTCAGGAGGGAGTACAACAAAGATTTACTCAACTGCTTCCAGAGCTGGTGGATTTGCTTTATGAGAAGGGATTGTGTTGGTTAGAACTGTATTCTCTAGAGTTTAATAAAAGGAAAAATACATATTTCTTAAATTACTTGATAAGCTAGGTTCAGAGAAGATGCTTTCCTTGACAGAAGATTCTACGACCAATGAGTCCAGGACCCTGCCCAGCTCAAACATATAGATACAACCATGAAGAGGCACTCCAGTATCTATGCTTTCCTAGATGATTAAGGAGATGTGGCATCTTATCAGAGACTCTCAGTAATTTCTATAGATGTGCTATGGGAAACATCACGACCTGGTACAGTTGCTGCAATGCACAGGAATGCAAGAGGCTACGGAGAGTAGAGTGGACACAGCCAGTTCCATCATGGCACATCTCTCCCTACCATCAAGAATGTCTACAAGGGGCGACGTCTCTTGAAGGAGACATCCATCTTCAGTGGCCCCGCCCTCTGCACCATTCCCTCCTGTCAGGCTGGAGGTACAGGATCCTGAAGATCCACATCTTAAGATTCAGCAACAGCTTCTTTCTCACTGCAATTGTGTTGTTGAACTGACCTGAAAAGCCTCAACTACACCCTCTCTCTCCCTGAACTCGCACTAATGGTGCTATGTTCATTTTGTTGATTTTATTGCACACATGCAAGTTACGTATAATTTCTGTCAATCTAAGTTATGTCAACAAGCGAGAGGAAGAATAAAGAACAGGTGGGGACTACACGGTTCCGGAATATTAAGTGTGTAGTAGAGGAAGGTGGGGCGGAACAAGTGATAAGGAGGACTCGTGTACAGAGGGATGGTCTGACGGAACATGGAGTTAAATGTGTTGAAAGAATAAGTAAATGTAGGAAGGACAACAAAATTCTAGGGGCGTATAGCCCGATGGAAGTTCGGGGAGCTGGGTTAAGCACAACAGGCAGCGATTCAAACAGAGAGAGGAGAAATGGGTTAAAAATTCTATATCTGAATGCACGAAGTGTCAGGAATAAGGCAGATGAGCTTGAAGCCCAGGTGCAAATGGGTAACTATGATGTTGTTGGGATAATGGAGACATGGCTGCAGGGAGATCAGACCTGGGAAATGAATGTACAAGGGTATACGTGCTATCGTAAGGACAGAAATGTGGGCAGAGGGGGTGGGGTGGGGTGGCCCTGTTGGTGAGGAATGAGATTCAGTCCTTTGCAAGGGGGGACATAGGGTCAGGAGAAGTAGAGTCTGTGTGGATAGAACTGAGGAACAGTAAGGGCAAAAGGACCCAAATGGGTGTTGTCTACAGGCCACCAAACAGTAGCATGGATATTGTGAGCAAGTTGAATAGGGAGTTAACATTGGCATGTGGCAAAGGTAATGTCGCAGTAGTTATGGGGGATTTCAACATGCAGGTGAACTGGGAGAATCAGGTTGGTGCTGGACCACAGGATAGGGAGTTTGTAGAGTGCCTACGGGATGCATTCTTGGAACAACTTGTACGAGAGCCGACCAGGGACAAGACTATTCTGGATTTAGTGTTATGTAATGAACAGGATTTAATAAGCGATCTCGCAGTAAAGGAGCCATTAGGAGGTAGTGATCACAATATGATAAGCTTTTATCTGCATTTGGAGAAGGATAAGGGCAGCTCGGAGGTGTCAGTGTTGCAGATGAACAGGGGAAACTATGGAGCCATGAGGGAGGAGCTGGCCAAAGTTGACTGGACGGATAGCCTAGCAGAAAAGACAGTGGAACAGCAATGGCAGGTATTCTTGGGAATAATGCACAAGGTGCAAAATCAGTTCATCCCCCAGAGAAGGAAGGATTCAAAGGGGGGAAAGGGGCCTCAGTGGTTGACAAAGGAAGTCAGAGACTGCATAGCATTAAAAAAAAGGAAATATGACAGAGCTAAGGAGAGTGGGAGGACAGATGATTGGGAAGTTTTTAAGGAACAACAGAACTTAACTAAAAAGACAATACAGGGAGAAAAAATGAGGTACGAATGCAAGCTAGCCAGGAATATAAAGGAAGATAGCAAAAGCTTTTTTAGGTATGTGAAGAGAAAGAAGATAGTTAAGAACAATGTTAGGCTCTTGAAGAATGAGTTGGGTGAAATTGTTATGGGAAACAGAGAAATGGCAGAAGAATTTAATGAGTACTTTAGATCTATTTTCACTAAGGAAGACACAAGCAATCTCCCAGATGTATGGATGGGCCAAGGACATAGGGTAACAGAGGAAATGAAACAGATTGACATTCGGAAGGAAACGGTGATGAGAAGACTGATGGGACTGAAGGCTGACAAATCCCCAGGTCCAGATGGTCTGCACCCTAGGGTACTAAAGGAGGTGGCCCTGGAAATTGCGGATGCATTGGTAATCACTTTCCAATGTTCCTTAGATTCAGGATCAGTTCCTGAGGATTGGAGAATGGCTAATGTTATCCCACTTTTTAAGAAAGGAGAGAGGGAGAAAACAGAATTATCGACCTGTCAGCTTGACATCGGTGGTGGGAAAGATGCTAGAGTCCATTATTAAGGATGAAATAGTGGCATATCTAGATAGCAGTGATAGGATTGGGCCGAGCCAGCATGGATTTACCAAGGGTAAATCATGCTTGACTAATCTGTTGGAGTTTTTCGAAGATGTAACCAGGAAGTTAGACGGGGGAGATCCAGTGGATGTAGTGTACCTCGATTTTCAGAAGGCATTTGATAAGGTCCCACATAGAAGATTGGTGGGTAAAATCAAAGCTCAGGGCATCGGGGGGAAGGCATTGACATGGATAGAAAACTGGTTGGCAGATAGAAAGCAAAGGGTAGCGGTGAATGGGTGTTTCTCGGAATGGCAGGTGGTGACTAGTGGGGTGCCACAGGGCTCGGTATTGGGACCACAGCTGTTTACCATTTACGTTAACGATTTGGATGAAGGCATAGAAAATAACATCAGCAAATTTGCTGATGATACTAAGCTGGATGGCAGTGTGACATGTGATGAGGATGTTAGGAGAATTCAGGGTGACTTGGATAGGCTGGGTGAGTGGGCAGATACTTGGCAGATGGCGTTTAATGTGAATAAGTGTGAGGTTATCCACTTTGGGAGTAAGAACAGGAAGGCAGATTATTATCTGAACGGTATAGAGTTGGGTAAGGGAGTATTACAAAGAGATCTCGGAGTCCTTGTTCATCAGTCACTGAAGGTGAATGAGCAAGTGCAGCAAGCAGTGAAGAAGGCTAATGGAATGTTGGCCTTTATTACAAAGGGAATTGAGTACAAGAGCAAGGAAATCCTCTTGCATTTGTACAGAGCCCTGGTGAGACCACACCTGGAGTATTGTGTACAGTTTTAGTCTCCAGGGTTAAGGAAGGACACCCTGGCTGTAGAGGAAGTGCAGCGCAGATTCACGAGGTTAATCCTGGGATGTCTGGACTGTCTTACGCAGAGAGGTTAGAGAGACTGGGCTTGTACACGTTGGAATTAAGGAGATTGAGAGGGGATCTGATTGAAACATATAAGATTATTAAGGGATTGGACAAGATAGAGGCAAGAAATATGTTCCAGATGCTGGGAGAGTCCAGTACCAGAGGGCATGGTTTGAGAATAAGGGGTAGGTCATTTAGGACAGAGTTAAGGAAAAACTTCTTCTCCCAGAGAGTTGTGGGGGTCTGGAATGCACTGCCTCGGAAGGTAGTGGAGGCCAATTCTCTGGATGCTTTCAAGAAGGAGCTAGATAGGTATCTTATGGATAGGGGAATCAAGCGATATGGGGACAAGGCAGGAACCGGGTATTGATAGGAATTGATCAGCCATGATCTCAAAATGGCGGTGCAGGCTTGAAGGGCCGAATGGTCTACTTCTGCACCTATTGTCTATTGTCTATAACTCATGTTTATCCTTGTTTTGTAATTTTTACCATACTTAATTCCTGTGTCCATATTTATATGCTGTGTATATATTCTTAAGATGAAAAAGAAATTTTAACTGGAATAAAAGATGGTGTTTGGGATGATGTTTCTTCACTCCGAGAACAGTGAGTCTTCAGTACTCTCTTCTCCAGGCATTGTGGAGGTTCATTCATATGTGCAGTAAATACATTCAAAGCAATTATCACTATTTTCTGGAGAATTTGGAGTATGTAGATACTGCTGGAAAATGACACCGAGGTAAATAATCTATGCTTTTGATCTTCATTATTCATTAACTGGTATTAGCGTCGTTCATCAGGAGGCAACTCCAAAGTTGTGATATCCCTTTGCACTTCCAAAAAAAAATTTATATCAACATGAAAATGGCAGTGTGCTTTATAATGTTACGTACCCCGTAACTGGGTCACTTACCAGCAAAGATAGAGAGGTCCGTTGAAGTCTGATGGTACTATTTTTAAAAGTCTTTATTTATAAAAGGGCACAAAAATAAGATTAATACAAACATTTAGATAATATACGTCGTCAATACTCAATCTAAAAGCGTGGGTATAGTAATAATCATCAATAAGAAATAGCTCTATCGTTTGTCTAGGGCAGGGGTGTCAAACTCATTTTAGGTCATGGGCTGGATTGAGCAAAATGCAGCTTCATGCGGGCCGGATCAGTCGGACGCGTGTGAACGCAGCTTTCGTTGCCTCCGTTTTTTCAGCCTGCTCTCATGTGTCTCAGTCTCTGCTACAACTACAAAGTGTTTCACTTTACAAATTCCGTTTCTTATGAAGAAGACTGCCGAGCAAGACTGCCGAATAAACACTAAAAACCCTGAAAACCTGGTACCTGAATAAACTCAGCATTAGCCATATCATACGCCATAGGCGCTTCGATTACTGGGGCCAGCTTTAATAGTAATTAGATATTATCTCGCAGGCCAAAGATAATTCCACTGCGGGCCAGATTTGGCCCGCGGGCCTTGAGTTTGACATATATGGTCTAGGGGTTTCTGTAGTGTCCGATGAAAATATAAAAGTCACTCAGTTCCTGCAGGCTTCAGCCTTTGGGGACCGCTGGGTTTTCACTTGTTGGAGAGAGAGAGATTTTTGAGAAAAGGAACTTGCCCGGGTCTTTTGATGAGGCCAATCCGTTGAGTCGGGGGAGTTGGTTCCCCGTTGTTAGTTCAAGAAAATTGTTTCTGTGGTAACAGCCACCGGCTCCCAGGCAAGGGAACCGAATGCACGTGGCTTCCTTCAAATGGCTTCCCGCTATTACGGGATCGCTAGCGTTTCTTCTGGTGCGTCTGAGGGGCCGTCTCTACAGCCCCTCTTTTATCTTGACTCGCAGGGTAGTAGATGTCAATCAGGTTGAGGGTGATGCAATCTCTCTCTCAACCAGCCCACTTTGCCCGAGGGCTTGCACGTAGCCTAGTCCCCAATCCACAAATGTGTCTCCAAGAGACAATGGCCAATGTCGCGTTATTTTGCATCGCCGGGGAACAAGGCATCCGGCACATCTCTCTCCCATTTCCTGGGTCCACTGACCCACCCCACTAGTGCTCTTGCGATTCTCACAAAGGAGGGGGCTGCAGGCATAACAATAAGGATATCCTTGTTTAACCTGACTAACATTCTCTGGAAATCCTATCTGAGATAAAAGAGCTACAACTCATTTAAACTTTGTTGTTATCAGTCATACTTAGTAACCCTCATCACCACAATACCTTACTACTGGACCATTTGTAAAGTGTTCCTTTATTCTGCACTATATATAATATCACCTTTCAGTTTATAATTGATAGTTATGCTTAAAGAAAAACATTAGATGGATTTTGTTCAAATACCACCTCAGCAACTATGAAAGCATGGTATAACTTACTCAGCATGTTCTGATCTCCTGACTAAATGTTGCAGTAATTTCCACATAACTCAAACCCTGCACGGCACACTAATCTGGAGACAAAAGAGCTCAGAATGGTACATTCCTCTCTTGCCACACTCTAAATGCACCTCCATGGTCTAGTGCAAAATGTATTCTGCTATTTTAATGAAGCAGATTACCCATTAGACTTAGCTATTTCAAGTTTACATAGTGAACAAAGCTATGCAGAGTGGAAAAATACTGGAGAGAAACGTATGTAAATAAAGGTAATGTCGGGCCTGCACATGCAGGCTCCTCTCAGTCTCTATCCAGGAGTCACCTGCAGCTCATTTCCAACTATCACCTGTAGCCATATTATACTCAGCTCTCATCCATAGTCCTGTTTCACTCATGAACCAGCCATTCTCAACCAGTTACTCTGAGCATTCAGTTACCTTTTGTGTCAGTTATCTGTCCTAGTCAGCAAGTGGGGAAGTTTCTGTGATGCTTCGCCGCCTCTAACACCTCACTGTGGAAGAAGTATTTGCTCTGGGCCAAGCTGTCTCACAATCTACAGACCTCCTTTCCATAGGTGTGTCACATTTTGAGGTGCTTCATGGTTACCAGTCTCTGTTGTTCCCTGTGCAAGAGTGAACAGTGGAGGTCATTTCTGCCAGGGTGCTGGTTCATCACTGTTGAAGTGCATGGAAGATGGCCCTGGGTGCTGGTTCGTCACTGTTGAAGTGCTTGGAAGATGGCCCTGGGTGCTGACAGCAGTTGGCCTGGAAGCAGCAAGGTAGCAGCCCTGCCTGCTGCTATCAGACCAACTGATGTCACCCAGTCAGACTATTCCGACCTCCACCTCTGGAACCTAGGATGGGAAGGTGATCCAGCATACATGGCTCACTGGTTGATAGATACACATCATTCAGGGATGGGATGTGCAGTACCTGCTTGACTGGGAAGGGTACAGCCCAGAGGAGAGGTCTTGGGTGCCGCACAGTTACATCTTGAATCCATTGCTTATTGAGGAGTTCCACTGGACTCATCTGGATCATCTTGGGCTGTTGGGGGCCAGCCGTCGAGGCGGCAGGGAGGTGGCCCTGTCAGGTTTGCACATGCACACTTCATCCAGTTAATCGGAGTCACCTGCCACTCATTTCTAACTCAACACCTGCCGCCTCGTTAACCTCACCTCCCATCCACAGTCCTGTTTCACTCCGGCCTCAACCAGTTGCTCCTAGCCTTCAGTGATCTTGTTACCCGTGGTGGTTGGTGTCTGTTCTCTGTTGTTTTGTGGCCCCTTGTGGCTTGTTATTTTGCAGTTCATTAGTAAAGTATCATTCACTGCTAAATCGCCTCTGTTGCTCTGATTCGGGGTCAAGCATCTACATTTCCTGACAGGTAAACTGGCAATTAAAATAGCAGATGTCAAAAAATAATATGCAAATAAAATTAGACTGGTAATTCAAAACAATACACTTTTAACAGGCAGCATCTTTTCAAAATATACTGTATGCATAATTTTTCCAAGCTTTGTGAGAAGTGTGCATTCAACCACAAATAGCTACTAATAATAATTGCAAAACACTTTCCCTTAGGAATAACATTGCACCAATCCTGCCTCAGTGGTGTGGAGTATGGTGCTGGAATCTGCTTAATGGTGTAATTTAACCTAGTTTAGTTTAGCCCACCCCCAATTTAAACAACTGTACATTTCTCAGAAACATTTCCATAGCTTTCTGCCAACTGCATTTCCAATGCTGCCCGACAGATAAACAAACCCCTTCGTTTGAAATCCTGACAAGCCGCAAGAACCAAAAAGCTTCTGTGGCCAAGCTCTGGGATATTATTGACTCCTCAGCCTGATTTCCATTTGAATTCTCACCGCCCAATATGATTCACAATGAAGACTGCAGAAGCTGGTGAAACACACACACACACACAAATGCTGGAGGAGGAACTCAATAGGTCAGGCAGCAGTCATGGAGGGAAATGAACATTTGATTCTTTGAGCTAAGGTCCTTCATGATGACTGGAAAGAAAGAGGGCAGAAGCCAGAATAAAAGGGTGAGGATAAAGAGAGGAACGCAGACTGGTTGATGATAGGTGAATGCAGGTGGGAGGGGGAAGGTAGGTAGGTGGAGGGCAGGAAGTGGGAATAATGTGAGAAGCTGAGAGGTGATTGGTGGAAGAGGCAAAGGGCTGAACAAGATGGAACCTGACAGGAGAGTACAATTGACAATGGAATAATGGGAAGGAAGCAGGGAACCAGAGGGAGGAAGGTATGAGTGATGGGCAAGTCTTGAGGGAACGGGAAAGAGAAGGGATAAACAGACCAGAGGGATAAGGGAAAACAAAAGGGAGAAGACACAGGTGAGTTTTCAGTGGAAGAGAGGCCACCATCCTGCCACCTCACAGATGACACAACTGCGTGATCGACCTCCTCCTGGGCACCACCCCTCCTCGAGGACATCTGTTCTCCCTCTCCCTTCCTGAGGCCCAAGCAGTTAATGACTACATCACTGAAGCACTACTGCACAGCTTCATTCAGCCAGTCCCTAGCCAGTGCAGAATTCTTCTTTGTCAAGAAGAAAGATGTCCTTACATTGATGACCAGGCATGCAACAAAATTACCATTAGGAACTGCTACCCTCTCCTCTTGATGGATAGTACATTCAAAACACCCGGCGGGACCCAAATATAAACAGAAATTTCTTTTGCTTCCTGATAAAGAGTTCAGCCCAAAATTTTTGTATGCTCCACCCAAAGGATAGATCCCCACCTATATAAGAAAGGATAAAGCTTCTGGTAAGATAGTGTTGATCTGTAGTCTCCATCAATGCTGTCGCTCAGATTTATTTGTTTTTAAAGTTTGGATGGGTAGTTTTAGAGCCAGAGATAGTTACAGGTTTAGATTAGGGTTTAGTGACAGAAATGTGGAGGAGGTAGGAGGCTGGAGTCTACCCCTCTACTCCACAGCCCTCTCTTGAAGGCCAGTGATGTGGAAGGTTGATAAAGGACAACTGCTGTCCAATCCTTTTGTTGACAAGCGATGTGGACATGAGATGAAGGACCTCTGTGGATGTTGTGCTGACAGGCACTGTGGACAAGGACCAGCAAGGATGCAGATCAGTGGGTCCTAGGATCAGATGTTTGTGCACGAACATAACACCAGAGACAATGCCCCCTAAGTATGCATGTCGGTGATTTTGGAGTTCATGGCTTGAGTTTGGGGTCCCATCATTGGCGGGTCTGGAGGTTGACTTGGCCCTTGGCTAATCTTGGAGTTGATACCAAAGAGCATAGCCTAAAGGTCGATCAGAAGTCAAAGTCTGAGGGCCAAAACCCTGGATCTTTGAGAATTTCAGGAGATCATAAAATCACTAGTTCTTTCAGATTCCAGCCAGTTGATTAGCACAGGTCTTCAGTACTTGGCCAGGAATACTGTCCAGGTCAAATGCTTTCCATGGGTTCATCCCCCTGAAGGATGCTCTCACGTCAGTCTCAGAGACTGAAATCACAGGGTTGCTGGGGCTTGTGGGAGCTTGTGAAGGTGCCTCCATGTTTTGATGGTCAAGTGAGCATAAAAGACATTGAGCTCATCTTGGAGTGAAATCTTGTTTTACATGTCACTTGATTTTATTTTGCAGGAGGTGATAGCATTCAAGTCCTGCCACAGCTGTTAAATATCCTTCTGGGAATCTAGTTTGGTCCAGAATTGCCACTTCCCGTGAGATGGCTTTCTGGAAGTTATACCTGGACCTCTTGAAATTTACTTGGTCGCAAGACCTGAACACCACTGATAAGACCCTCAACAGATGGTTCATCCAGGGTTTCTGGTGATTGAAGACTCTGAAAGATTTTGTGGGCCCACACACATGTTGCAGCTATATAGGACCCTGGTCAGACCCCACTTGGAGCACTGTGCTCAATTCTGGTCGCCTCACTACAGGAAGGACGTGGAAACCATAGAAAGGGTGCAGAGAAGATTTACAAGGATGTTGCTTGGATTGGGGAGCGTGCCTTATGAGAATAGGTTGCGTGAACTCGACCTTTTCTCCTTGGAGCGATGGAGGATGAGAGGTGACCTGATAGAGGTGTAAAAGATAATGAGAGGTATTGATAGTGTGGATAGTCAGAGGCTTTTTCCCAGGGCTGAAATAGTTAACACAAGACGGCACAATTTTAAGGTGCTTGGAAGTAGGTACAGAGGAGATGTCAGGGGTAAGCTTTTTACGCAAAGAGTGGTGAGTGCGTGGAATCGGCCAATACAATAGGGTCTTTTAAGAGACTCCTGGATGGCTACCTGGAGCTTAGAAAAATAGAGGGCTACTGGTAAAGCCTAGGTAGTTCTAAGGTAGGGACATGTTTGGCACAGCTTTGTGGGCCGAAGGGGCTGTATTGTATTGTAGTTTTTTTATGTTTCTATGTTTCTAAATTATTTTAAAGTGCACAAGTATTATACATGAGAGTTCTTCAGCTTTAATGCTCTCACAAGCAGTGTTTGATGACCCCAGTGCTGCCTTCCAGTTACTGGCTATCTTCAGTTCTCATCAATCGGAACCAAACCCCAGCTCTGGGCCTAGGCCAAGGCTTCATCCTGTAGCCTCTTCAAAACAAACCACCCTTGCCCAGGTCATGTTTATCCATACAATCTTCAGTTATCTCTAACTTGCTGCAGACGTCGCCCACTAACTGTGGGTTAATGGTACATGAAGCATATACACAAAGACCGAATTCTCATCAGAAGGGTCTTGTAAGGGTGTGGTTGCATTCATTGGTCCTGCAAGCCTGGGAGAATTCTGAAATGTGTTTACAGTTACCATTCTATAGATCTGTTAAGTATGCCAGCAGCAAAAGGCAACAAACCGTGCAAGTACAAAAGAAAAAAAAAGATAATAATAAGTAAATAAGTAATAAATATCGAGACCATGAGGTGAAGAGTCCTTGAAAGTGAGTCCATAGGCTGCAATGGAATGGAATGCAATTGAAGTGTTTACTTCTCTGTCAGTCGAGCGTGAAGTGCAGACTGGTGTTCCCTTGTCACAGGTGGGAATTTACTGGAGGCAAAGTTGTTTGGGATAGCAGTAACCTTGACAATTTCCCTTGAGAGTGCAACTTGTGCAAATGTAGGAGGAAGGGTGGAGCATAGGAGCACAGTAACCCTTCACTCTGAATTAGCACATTCCAGGCCAGTTAATTAATATAACAGAAAGAGTTTGCACATGGATAGTGTGAATGTTTCCATAAAATCTAGAGTCATTTCCTCAAGAGCCTCCAACTGAAAACATTATTTTAGTTGCCAGTTAGATCCAGCATGGACAGGCAGACTACAAGAGCAAAAACCGCTGAATACTACCATATGTTATTATTTTAAACATTGGAAAACTAATGTGATTTGCTTATCTTTCAAGATTCATCCTTTGAATGAGAAAGCCGTGGATTACAGTCACATTTGAGAAATGTGCTGCCTTTTCATGATGGTTCATGATGTGAAACCGAGACATTGACTGCCCTCTCAAGTAGACCTGGGTAATTGCATTGCACTGTTTAAAAAAGAGCTGCAGAATTCTCCCAGGTTCACTTATTTGTCCAATTATTTATTGAGCTATCTCCTTATTGAGGTTTATTTGTCTTTGCCTACATGCAAATGGTTAAATTTGAAAAGAATAATGCAAATACACAATATTGAAATATATACATTTCTGAGGGTTCCCAGCATCTCAGTGGATAACTTTGCTGAATAAATTGACAATAAAGAGAGAGCTCATCACCCAAATTGTACCAGTATCCATGGCAAGGGATGGGAAGGATAATGAAGCAAGGTTCCTGGCCTGGTTGGAAAATGCGCGTAGAATAATTTAGCAGTGGTGCGTTCAGAACATTTGCATTGTTTGATTGAATACTCTTACTTAAGAAATACAGCCCGAGGTATTGACAGGTCCTTATAAACTTCTGAATGATTATATTATGCAGTGCCTGAAATGTTAACAGTAGTAAATTAAGTCATCACGTACTTACACATCTGTGCCTCAAGGAGAAATCCAGCATGCATTTACTTACAGACTGTATTTTCCTTTTCTGAGATATTTTAGTCAGATCTTACTCCATATCAATTTATAATGTTGGCTGGTCACCAAATTTTCCTCTAAATTGAACACTGAAGAATGGTCTAATATTGATAGATTATTCGATTCACTGGTATTCATTGGATGGAGCTCGTCTCTAGGGCCATCCCAACTAGGAATCTTCACTAACTGTAGAATACAAATAACCCATTAAATTTTAAAGCCATATACCTTGAAAATTATCTCCATCACAGCTGCTTGTATTTCTGCCCCCTAGGTCCTCCTAGAATGGCTGGAGGATGGACATACTAGCAGCTATAACACAGATAATGTTCAACAAATATGGCTTTTAAATTTATTGGATCATCTGTGATAGATACCCATGCTTAATATGCAAACAGAAATTGTAGATACAATTAATTTATGGGAGAACTAGAAGTAGCAAAGGAGATTTTCAGATAGTTAAGCTAAGATGTGCAGAATTAGTTCCTAACTACCTTCCTACCTCAGGAATAAGAGCTCTTTTGAATGAAGTCATCTCCTATCACTTCACATGTCTGTTCTACAGCAAATATCCACACTCACTCTGCATTGACACTATGGTACACTTGAAACAGAACTGTCAGCTTTAATACAAAGCATCCAACTCAACTTCTGCAATTTGACCTTTGCAGTTTAAACCATATTTCTAGTCACTAAAGTGAGTTGAATTTCTGTTTGCAATCACTCAGGTAGACACATCAAATGAAGGAGCTGTTGAACCCTGGATTCTAAGGTGGTCCATCAAAGTTTAAAAGTTAACCCTTTAAAAGATGAAGTAAATGCATCATCTGTCAGGGTACTGATCTGTGTGGTTAGATGCAACTTGAAATATTTAGTGAGGTAGTTGATCGTACTCTAGGACTACGGACATATAGGATTGAGTGGAAGAGGAGCATGGGAGGCAGAGACCTCTGAGGTGAAGAGGATGCAAGAGGCAGACTTCTGAGTTCAGGGTCATTGTATATGCCGACCGATGGTAGTGCCCAAGTGAGCTGTTCACACCTGTGTACTGTGACACTATTCCCCGGGCCAGGAAGTCACTCAATGAGGCTCAAGAACCCGTCTGTGGAAGATCAGGAGACAGCGCTCTGCTGATACTGGGCAGCAGGAGATCAGTGGCAGAAGGTTTCTGAGGTTATCAGGAAAAGGCCACAGGCTTCTTGGGTGGGGGTAGGAGCTGACTGGCAGGAGGGTGATGGGGACCCGCAGTAGCCAGTGGATGGTCTCACTGCCCAAGAGAGTGAGCAGCATGGGGACATCTGAGTGAAGCAGGGGATTCAATAGCAACTGATGGGGCTACTGAAAAGAAGATTACTGGAGCGGGAGGGAATTGAGAGGATGAGACAAAGTAAGGGAAAGGAGGCAGATGGGGAAAGAAAGAAAAGGTAGAGAAGCTGAGAGGGAAAAGTGAAGGAAGGAGAGGATCAGGGTATGGGCGGTAAATGAGGGGCAGAATAAAAGGACTATATTGCGGCTTTATGTGCATATGGGTGTGACTGTGGTAAATAGATGGTACAGAGTCAGGTCTCCAATCATCTTGGACCTCCCCGTCAGCAGGCCAAGACCTCCATCTGTCAAATACACATGGTAGATGATGTGAAATGGTCCCTTCACATTATCAGAGCCATGTAAACGTCCTCCATATTTATTCCTATGACATAGAAGGAGGCCATCTTAGCTCACTGAATCTACACCTGCGCAGGGAACTATCCCATTCCTCCAGTAATTCTTCCTACTCCTCGGCCCCAGAGTGGAGGCAAGTCATCCTCGTCTTCAAGAGACTCCCCAGGAAGAAGGTTGCATTCACAGCAAATAGCGGGATATGGCTTTTGATGTACAATGCCTTTAGGTTTCGGCGGTAATAGAACAATATGCGGGCAGCATGGTAGTGTAGTGGTTAGCACCGCGCTTTACGACGCTAGCGATTGGGGTTCAATTCCCACTGCTGCCTGTAAGGAGTTTGAAAGTTCTCCCCGTGACTGCGTGTGTTTCCTCCAGCTGCTCCAGTTTCCTCCCACGTTTCAAAGATGTACAGGTTAGTAGGTTAATTGGTCAAATATGCAGGCTAATTGGGTTTGAAGGGCCTGTTACCATACTGTTATCTCTAAATTAAACTAAAATTAAAATAATTTTGTCTCATAAAATCCAAACGGGAATATTAACTGAATCATAGCAATGTTCTATATTTTGTTCTTGATGCTGTTAACTTCTGTTTTGCTGTCCTCTGCTGGAAATGATTTGTAATTCATCAGCGCTCTGAGACATCACATTGATTGCATGTACTGCTGAGCGAAATGACTTCCGGGTGTAGTATTTCTGTGAATCTATACAACATCAAGCTAGATATGTTAGAATAAGCAGAGTTAGCATTTTTATATGAGATATAGTATTGACATCACTAAAACACAGCACAAAAATTCTAGGCCTTACCAGAAGCATTCAGCTGCAAAAAATGTCATTGTTCCCACAATTCAGAGTCCAGGTGTTTTACAGTGAATGACTCATCTCCTGACACACCAAAGCCTTACCATCATCATCTACCTGCCTGCAAAAGCACAGCACCATGCAGGACAAGCAGTGCCCTTCACTGGCTTCCCATTCACTTTGAGCTCCGTGGCTGCTTTGTAAAGAACACTGCGGCAAATCGCCATGGTTCCTCTGCAGCGCCTCTCATACTGCATGCTCTACCGTCCAGTAAGACAAGGCCAACAGGCAAGAGAACGTTGGAGATACAGGAGGTTGCCACAGATCCCACAGTCCTTCTAGCAGATCGTTTGATGCTGCAGGCATTGAACATCGTCACCTGCAAGTGCCCGCCAATTCACTGACCACGCTCACTGAACATGTATAGCTGCTTCATTATTATTACAAGGGCTAAATCATGGAACTGCAGACCCGTCATCACAGTGTGAGTATCTACACTGCACTGTGGATCATGAAGGTGCTCACCACCTTCTTCAAGGTATTCAGTGGTGAGCTGAAGAGGCTGGCCCTGTTCATATAAAGGAAAGAAGAATACTTTGTATAAAGATAGTCAATAAAACTTCATATTCTTTTTCCTTCCTAATTAAATATATTATATGCCTTTATTAGCATCATTATTAGGTCTTGCCTATAATTATGCATGTTTGACTTGTTCATAGAAACATCGAAAACCTACAGCACAATACAGGCCCTTCGGCCCACATGTCCTTACCTAGGCTTACCATAGCCCTCTATTTTTCTAAGCTCCATGTATTCATGTATCCATGCAAGAGTCTCATGACGAAATTCAATACACACCTCACATTACAAATGCTTAGAAACTGGATTTCATCTTTACTTGGTGTGATAAATGATGGCTGTGTGTAGTTCTAATGCCCAATCAGGGAACCCCTTGCCTCAACACTGGGAAAGTTTATTTCTTAAAATTCACCAGGGCGATTTTCATCCCGACTGATGTGTTCAGGTTTGGACTCCAAGGTTTCCAGGCAGTCAGATCTGGGGTATCTTTGCTGCTAGGAATCATGGGGAGTGGGTGTCACCTTTAAAGGACTCTCTCCAGCAACAGGAAAACTGCCATGGAGGTGAGGGAAAACATAGAGGGGTAGAGGAACACATGTGACCACTTTGATGTATGGCTCCTCCCAAATGATTATCCTCACTGAATGAGTTCCACACTGTAAAAGATCATCCTACCTCTGCTGTGCATGATTTAAGAAGTCTGAAACAATTGCTGTTAAATCCATCAGAGATGGTACAAATACGCACACAGTATTTAACAGCCAGCTGATCATGTGAAGACAGCAACGATTGATGTCCCAGTCAGTAGCACTTAATTCACCTCTGTAGCGTCTATGCATTAAATGTACTGTGATGAGCTGAGTGTACCCTGTGGTAAGACTTCAGATACATGGTCACCGTCTTTAGTCCTGCTTTAATAAAGGATATCCCGTCAATGGCTCTACCATTGAAACTACAGAATTTCCTTTCATAGTGATATTGTTATTTTATTAACAGCCAGTGATCTCCACCAGTTGAATTCACACCCCGGCAGGATCTTTGATGTAATTTTGAGATAATTAAGGTGATTGGATGAACCTAAAAATATCATTGTCAGTAACAATAATCATGAAACCAAAAGGATTTTCATAAACCATTTTCATTCACCAATAGTGCTTCAGCGAAGGCAATCTATAATCCTACATGTGACTCCAGACCAGTTAATGCCTCTTAGCTACCGTACTTTCTCACTTCAGGGAAATTAGAAATGGCGAATGCACAAAATGCTGGAAGGATTTAGTAGGTCAGGCAGCATCAGTGGAGGGAAATGGACAGTTGACATTTTGGGTCAAGGTCTTTCATCAGCACTGGAAAGAAAGAGTGAAAGTAGCCAGTATAAAAAACCGGGAGAAGGGGTGGAGATGGTAGGTGCTACCAAGGCAGAATGTTAGGTGCTGTTCCTCTAATCTAAGTCTAGCCTCAGGAGTCATGGAAAGACCTGTCAGTGTGGGAATGGGAAGTGGAATTAACATGGTTGCTCACTGAGAATTGTTGTTACTAGATTTGTGTTAAGTTTTAGGTGAACAGTATGGCATACATAAGTGACACCAGGAAGATGGCAGCCAAAAGCATACAATACAATACACACAAGACAATTATGTTGAAGCAACAACTGCAAATCAAGATGTGAGAACAGATATTTGTAAAACCTATCTGGAGAAGCGACCTAATGGAATTTTTGTTACCTGTAATGGATATATCGGAAATATCCAGCGCAATCTTAGAGAAGAATTCACTGAACAAAGGGACCAAGTATAGGTGGTGGAATTAACAAATGTAAATGTTTAGCTCCAGATTTGATTATGCGTATTGCTTTTTACTCTATAATTATACGTGTACCAGGTGGTATGACCTTTGATACATTTTGTACCAGATGCAGTCTTCATCTGAGAACTTGTGGCCTTCAATAAGGAAGTTTCAGTTGATAGCTTTATCGCTGTTATGTGCCTTTCCAAGTAGAAAAGAATGCAGTGATACTCACCTTCTATCTAGTTTGTAGAGCTTGCTCCTTGCTCTACTAGGAGTCATAACCAAAGACCTTGGTAAGGCGGAGTCATGCTGCTGACAGCATTCCAGGCATAAATGAATGTGGAGAATCGACAGCCACACTGAGGAAGGACAGCACCCTGAAGTGTCCAATTCAATTTGATAGGAGGAAAAACCACGGGAATTTATGCTATTGTTTCAAAACATGCCAATTTCTCTGTGGTATAATAACTGTGCAATATGTGGACGTATGATTAGTTGTGAGGTTAACGGGAAGGGTTTGGTGTTGGTGATGGAAGCAGTCTGGATAGCTTCATATTCAATGTTTTTATTCATTAGTCACGGGAACTCTGACCCTTTCTGATGTTTGTCATATTTGTTGACAACGTTTATAACTGATCGGGTGATATTGCCAGGACTAGAATATTTTAACAATGTGGAAAGGTTGGATAGACCAGGGAGACTGGAACAAATGAAGTGAGTTTTCAATTGTGTGGCCTACAAAAAAGGATGTATTTCACTTGCAAAAGAGGGCAAAAAACAGGGGGCATATAACTTGGTAGAAGACAGAGGGGAGATGAGGACATATTTTCACTTTGTGGGTAACTGGGATCGGGAAATCTCTCTGAATGGATGGGGGAGGCAGAAATCCTCAATATACTTAAGGAGTACTTAGATGTGTACTACACAAGAATGACCTTCAGGACTACCTTCAGCTGACGAATAGGGTTAGGCTGACTAATTCTTTTTTAACTGTCACATACAAATGGCCTCCTAATGTGTTGTTATTTTCCTAATTCCCTGATCTTGTCCTGTTCGAAGTTTTCCTCAGCAGAAGAAGAATGATAATGTTTTTGTCATTCTCCGCATGCTATTGAGTCTGCTCCAGGACGTTGTGTAAGTGCAGCCCACACGAGATTCCTTGCTGGCAAGAATAGAAAGAAACCTCAGACAACTAGGCACATGAAATATGGCTTCAGCACTCTAGTTAAAGAGCCCAGATGCTTGATCTGTGGCTCTTCTTTTCTTCTATGTTGTTGACAAGTTGGCAAGATGTCAGCTACAGAAAACTGCGCATCCAGAATGGATCGATTTCCAAGTAGTGCACTTACAATGTGCCCTTTTTAACTAGCCATCTTCACAACTTCTGGAAACCCGTTCAAAGGCGTTAAACACTGATTCAGCTATAATTTAGAAAAGGAATTCAATTACATCCAGTTATCATGGTTAATGATATCTCTCTGCACTAATCAGTATACAGTTTTCTAATAAACTGGCTATTCACATGCAGCCAAGAAATGCCTCAGTCAAATTGGGTTAGAGTTGCTGTTGTGAAGTTTCTGCTGCTCTGATTAATTAATCATCTGCTTCCAATCCATCCATTGTTATTCAATCTTCTCCTTTTTGAATCCTAACATATAAAAAGGTGTAGACTGAATTTTATCCTTTAGATTGCAGATATCTGCAAATATAACCACCTACAGTGATCGAGCGTAACAGTGTCTGCCTAAGACACAAGCCCTATGACCCCTGCTGGCTTAGAGGAGAATAGCTATCAACTAAACATAAAAGACAAATTACATGCAACATCTTTTTGTCTTAGGTGGTGGGTTACCCCAGTCTTTAGTGCTTTTAGGCCAAGTCGTTCCTTGAAGGGTGACTTGACATATGAAGGGTATTTGATGGCTCAGGGCCTGTACTCACTGGAGTTTAGAAGAACTAGGGATGCTACCAAATATTGAAAGGCCTAGATGGTGGACATGGAGAGGATTTTTCAATAATGGGGGAGTCTATGGCCACAGAGCACCGCCTCAGAATCAAAGGATGTTCTTTAGAATTGAGATGATGAGGAATTTCTTCAGGCAAAGGGTGGTGTATCTACAGAATTCATCGCCACAGATGGCTGTGGAGGCCAAGTCATTGGGCATATTTAAAGCAGAGGTTGATAGGTCCTTGATTAGTAAGGATTTCATTGGTTATGGGGAAAAGGCAGGAGAATGGGTTTGAGAGGGATAGTAAATCAGCCGTGATGGAATGGCGGAGCAGATTTGAAGGGCCGAATGGTCTACTTCTGCCCCTATTGTCTATTGTCTATGCCTTGTAGTCATATGGTCTTCCTACCCTTCGGACTTCATTGATAATTTAATTATTATAGGAAATTCATCTCCAGGGCTATGTGAAGGACATAAATGAAACGACTCAAATGCCACCACAGTATTTCCGCTTGAGTTAAATTGATGGGCATAAAAGCGACAAAGAATGAAGTCTGGATTTATAAACATGGAATGTCAGAATTGATAACATTTGATTCGAGTATAGTCAGGTTTGTGCAGATCCTTTGTCCGAATGAGGCCAGCTGAGAGACATCAGCATATCACTTTTACAGTTGCTGAGACAGTGTTGTGTTTTCCAGATTTTGTTTTTGTATCTATTTCCATGTACTTAACCTTACATTAAAAGTCAATGCATTTTTCTTATTTTAATGCTCAGCCAATTCCTCGTGACAGAAAAGTTATTTCAGCAAGAAAACTATTTTTTTCTCTTGGAATTAAAATTGGTTGAAGTTGGATTTATCCCAAATCTTGTGTTTTTTTCCCTTAAAAGCAGGAATGCAATATAATTCATTTTAAAATCTTAAACTAAACAACATTCAAGTAGATTTGAGATTCTTCACTGAAAGCTCACATCTACCGTAAACATATATAATTTTTAACTGGAAACATATCTTTCATTTCAAGAGTAAGTTAAATACCCAACTGTACAAACTGTAAGTATAGCAGGATAAAGCTATTTCTTCTTCAAGTATGCTGATCTCAGTAATAGCATCATAGATAACCATGGGCAGATAAAGCACAGAATTCCATCTGTCTGCATCTATACACTGCCTGTTCATGCGCCTGACTAAGTATCTGTTAAAAGTTGCCATTGTATCTCCTTCCATCACTTCCCCTGGCTGTGTGTTTCTGAAGCACCTTCCACTCTCTTAGCAAAAAAAAAAAAATGCCTTGTAAATCTCCTTTAAACTTTTCCCATTTCACCTTAAAGCTATGTCCTTTGGTACTTTAAATTTCCACCTTAGAAAAAATATTTTGTTTATCTGCCCTATCTATGCCTTTTATAATATTATAAACTTCAATCGGGTTGCCCCTCACCCTCTAGCATCCAGAAAAAGAAACAAATCAAGTTTAACCAATCTTTCTTTACAGTTAATATTCTCTAATTCAGGCAACATTCTGGTGAATCTCTTCTGCACTCTCTCCAAAGCCTCCAAATACTCCCTATCATGCTGCAACTAGAACAGTGCACAGTACTCCAACCAAAGTCTTAAGCAACTACAACATGCCTTTCTGACATTTATAATCTATGTCCAATCAATGAAAGCAAACATGCTACATGCCTCCTTTATCACCTTATCCATTTCTGTTGCCACTTTCTGGAGGCTTTAATGCTACCCCAAGATCCCTCCATACATCAATGCTTTGAAGGTCCTGCCGTTCACTATATGCTTTCTTAGATTTTATGTCCTGAAGAGCAATACATCATTCTCATCCAGATAAAACTTCATCTGTCATTTTACTAACCACTTTTCCAAAATATCCTGGTAGATAGTTGCCCTTGCAACTGTCTTCACTATTGAAAACTTAGCCAATTTTTGTATCATCTGCAAACTTACTGACCAGCCCTCCTACACTGTGTCTAAACTCTTTGTATATAATCATGCACATCAGAGGTCCTAGAACTGGTTCTGTGGAATGCCAATGGTATCCAGACAGAATAACACCCTTCCACTACTACCTTCTGTCTTCTATGGACAAACAAATTGTTAGTCTAAATGACCAAGTCACTGTGGATTTCATGCATCTCAATCTTCTGGATCAACTTAGCATGAGAGATGTTGAATGTTTTACTGAAGTCCATGTAGACAACATCCTCTGCCCTACCCTTATTAATCATTTCACCACCTCCTTAAAGGTTTATAAGGCATGGTCTCCCCCGCGTGGTGCATTGTTGACTATTCTTGATAAATTTATGCTTTTCGAGAGTGAGTAAAACCTAGCAATTTCCCTACCACTGTTGGAAGGCTCACTGATCTATTTTCTAGATGATCCCTATTATCCTCCTCAAACAATAAAAAAACACGAAAGCAGTCCAAGAGTACAACTATCTATAGTGATCCTAATTTCCAGCACTTAGTTCATAACCTCCTTAAGTGCTCCTTGGAATGATTTGTAAATAGGGAGAATGCAGCTGCTGTTTTTGACATGCTCTGACTTTACTGTTTTCCCTGTGGCAGTGTGAGGGATATCCTGGGCCAGCGGACCTTTCTTTTTTTCCCACGCTCAACTTTCTAAACACAGCAACTGACACTTCTAAAGATCAAGGCATTGTTTTTGAGTAGGTTAAACATCCAGCCAATTTTATTTTATTTAGCTCTTCTCGTAAATGGGAGCCAGTCTTCAGCTCTTAATGTAAATTTCAAGCAATTACCTGTTTGAAGTTAAAATGAGAGCTTTGCAAACAAGTACAGTCTAAAGAACAGACATGCAGGCCCACAGCACTGGTGCTTATTGCTTAGGAGATGCATTATAAGATTATTATAAGTTATAAGGCATTACTGTATAAGGTTATTGTGGTAAACTATGTGTATACCCGTCTGGACACGTCCCTCTGCTGACTGCTCCTGTGGCTCCTCTCACAGACCTCTGTATAAAGGCGATTGGAGGCACTGCTCTCCCCTCAGTCTCTGAGATGCTGTGCTCCATTTTGCTGCTAATAAAAGCCTATCGTTCGTCTCCCGTCTCCCAGAGTTATTGATGGTGCATCAGTTATTTAATTTGGCTTGTTTCAAAGTAGACAATGCTAAGTTATTTAGTTCAGGGAGAGTTGCAAGCAGATTGATATTATCACTTAACATATTTAATAGCTATTCTATTAATAGTTGGAAGATTTGTGTACTAATAGAGTCAGCTAAACAGCATTAACTGTGGGTACCTGGGATTCCTGTCTCCAGGAGCTTTCAGACCACTTGTGTTAAAAGGTACCTGCAAAAATATCACATGCATGTGAAGTCACCCAGGTTCAGGGAAACAGTATAAATGTAGAGAACAGGTCAAGTTTTTTAGGAATGTTCTAAAAACATCAAGAAAATGATAGAAACATGTGGTGAACTAGAATCCTCTACCTTGCTTTCGACTTCCACAAAGGATGGTGGGTTCATCTGCAAACTGTGGTATTTCTTTCTGGTTTGTAGGAATTGTACCCGTGTTTTGGAAGTCCTTTGTGTTTTAGAAATGGTTTGTAATTTGGAAATCTTTTATACGATAGAAATCCTCTGTGAATTTTAAACACAAAAACTCTTTAAGTACAAAAGATGTCTGTGAGCATTAAATTGTGTTTTGTTTAAATTTAAATCTGTATCACTAAAAATAAATGAATTGAGTTTAAGCTACTTTGTTAGCTGGAAGTATCTCCTCCTTGGTAGGGATGGGGGACCCACTGTTGTAAGAGTGGGTATTGGCAGCTAAACTCACTGTGGAGAATGAACGGGGAAGTGATCTAGCTTTTGAAGAGTAGGTGGCTAAGGTATAACCTCCCTTTAGTGAATGACTAGCTATATGGGATAGGACTTAAGATCTTTATTTGTGTTTAGAACTTCACAGTTTGCAGACCCAATACCATTGCAGTTGGTGCCTGGTATGGTCACATTGTACCAAAAGTATTATTCTAAAATAATAATTATTTAACAGGAGTCCAACCTAGAGCATGCTTGATACCTGCTGTTGCACTCCATCTAGTACTATAAAATGGTCGACATCCTGCTTGCAATAATTGTGCATGCAAATGCTGGTCAATATTGAATGTGTTAATAGTGCAGCAGAAATATGATACAATAGCCCAACTGCTTCTCAAATTGAACATGGTGAATATTTTATCCTTTAAGCCAGAGATTTAAATGTTAAAGAGATAGGATGGAGATCGGACAGACCAAACCCCACCATACAATCCTTTTGACACAGGTGAAGGTATTTCAATGCTAAATTCAGATATTATTCAAGGCAATAAACTATGGGCACCGACAAGGAAAAGTAAAAGTGTAGGTACACACGCAAACAAGGCTGAGCACCCAATTTATAAAGTTCCCAGACAGATTAAACAAACAATAGAAGCAGCTGTAAAGTCTTTACACCAGTTTACCCCAAATTGTATTAACTAGTGCCTCTGATAGGAACACTGGATGCTTCCTATTGGATTTATACAACAATTAAACCAACAGCTGACGCAACTACACAGGAGGAGTGAGACATACATACTCAGAAATAGCTGGACTGTCATCAGGAGAGAACAGCCAGAGTGCAATTGAAACATATTTTGCACAAATATCATGAACACCTACAGCAACATCCTAAGTACTGTGGGATGGTTGATATTGAACTGACAAAATTAGGATGCCATCCTTTCCCATGCCAAAAAAGACAGTGACATTTTCTTGAATCTAGAGGAAAGCAATTATTACATTAAACTGTGGTCTCTCTCTATAAACGAGGTGGTTTGATAAAAGAACCTTCTGGATTTAACTCACCCATGTTTGGTGTAGCAAAGCCTGGCAGGCAATGGCGATTGCTCATCGACTACATCGTCCTGAATAACCACACAGATCCTAATTTGGCCCAGCAACAGTCATTACAACAGATACTGGAAGGGTTGACTCATAAGAAGTATAAATCTTGAAGGTTTTGAAGATATTATTATATTGTGAAATCACATAATTGATGAATATAATTTTCTATAACTAAAAGGTGAGATTACTAATCCTTAAGCAAAAGAAGACAGCAAAACACAATCAGTAACTTGTTTACAAGATTCGTTTTCAGAAAACCTGAATAAAATGGTGCATGCCATTGAAAGCAATGGGCGCACCCTTGTGAAAGAAATGAATTGTTTTCAGCTCAATTAAAGACATTACAAGCCAACTTGATGAACTAATGGCTACAAAATCAGTGATCCAAGCATGCATCAAGGAAACAGCAAGAACTGTTTGAGAGGAAAAAAACCTTAAAGATGGACTAATAGGACTTATAATATGGATATTGATGCACCGTTCTCATGCGTTTATGGAAAATTATAATGGCAACAATCCTTCGAGGTTTCAGGAATGTGTGCAGCTGAGATAAAGGAAGTGAATATTCTGAAGAGAAAGTCACACAGGAACCTTTACTTTGGGAAGTATTCGATGAGTTATTTGAGCATCGGACCACAAAGAGCTCTTCTAGCACTGGTAACCTACTGGAATGGTGGGTTGAATGATAGTCTGTTTCCAAGATGAGTCTTGGCAGGTGTCTGATCTCAAAACTAATATCTGTAGGGAGAAAATGAGTTAGAAATCTTTGACTAGTAAGATGGAGGTGTGATGGATATTCAGTGTCCTGAATCAGGGAACTTTCTTTTGGCTAAGTTCAGCTTTTAAACACAGCAGCTGAAACTTCCAAAGATCAAATCTGTCACAAAGACATCAAATTTCACACCATATATGCCGGTGATACTAAACCTGTTTCTAAATTCTGAAGAATGGTAGCAGCTTGAGTCTCTGCATTTGTGTAGCAGCTCAAGTGACCATGTCTCCCCCATCAGCCTATCTCTGTCAGTGTAGTTAGGTATATAATGTATGGAGTTGTAGGTGTATAGAGCTGGTGCGCTGAACTGATTACCAAAAAATACAGCAATCTTAGAAGGCACAATGGAAAAATTCAACTTCACTTTGAGCTTTTCAAAAGAAACAAGAATATAATCAGCTCTATCCCCAAATCTGATGGACCTTGTTGGTGTATATCCTGCCGTACTTTAAGATGATAGCTGGCATTTATTAACGTTTTCTACTTATGTGAGAGAGACTTCTGTTTAATAGCTAACGTAACATTTGTTACATCATTGTCAGCTTTTCCTTATTTTAATGCTTATTGCTATAGCACGATTTTTAATCTGTTCAATATACGTACACTGTACAAAGTATACTGAATAAGATTTACTTATTTATTCATTGTTATTATTATTTTACTTTTTTTCTCCCAGATTATGTGTTGTGTTGAACTGCTGCTGCTAAGTTAACAAATTTCACGACACATGCCGGTGATAATAAACCTGATTCTCATTCTATAGCATGGCAGTGAAAGCATATTAGGGGTGGGACTGTTGATGAACAGAGAAACACAAAGGCAAAGTTTTGGTGCCTCTCAAATCCAGTGACCTGAACTCAACCTTGGTGTCCACGTAGAGTTTATACATTCTTTCCTGCTGAAGATATGCTCTTTGGGTTACCATGCATTACCTGTAATGTGGTTGGACGGTACAAGAGTCATTTGATGGGGGTGTAAGAGAATGGAATGCAGGAAAAATATCAGAGGAATGGGATTGATATGATTTATCTCAGAGCTGGCATGGAATCAATGGGTTGAATGGCTTCCTTCTATGTTGTGAGGAGAAAGCATTCTTCACCAATGGGAAAGACTCATCCAGGTTACAGCCTTCTTTGTTTTTCCTTATTTTCCTGATCTGCAGCTGTTAAACAAGGGATATTCCATTCCGACATTATGGTTGTACAGACTACTGGAATCTGACACCTGCTCCACTATAGCCAAGGCAGCAGAAGCATTGTTTCAGCACACCAGTGACCTGCTCCATCAGATATCATGTGGCAGGGTGACGTTCACTGTACACAAACAGTGCAATGCACCGGGCCTGTGCACTTGTGTTATCAGTGCATGCCATTAGCAGCGATCGCTTTGTGCACAAAGGCCACCCTTCGGTCTAGCATGGTGCAAATACAACAGGGGGCTCCAGTGGAGCCAGCAGGGTTGCACTGGGGTACTATTGCCTAAACTGCATGATCCTTCGCCTGTGGTCACATATCAGCTGGAGTGGAATTCCTGTTGGCGAGTGCTATCAAAATGACATGCATGTAGTTAATGGTGCCGACCCCATACAGAATCCCCATGAGGCATATGAATGCACAGCTCTGGGATTGCTCTGGTGGTTGGACCAAATGTCAGTAAACATATTGTTATGAAAGCACCAACATCTCACACTTTCTTGTGCTGATATCTGAGAAGGGTGGATTATCGTGAGCATCTGATCTGCTTGTGGCCTCCTGCCAAGAGTCTTCTCCAGAAAGCTGTCCCCCTTCAACACCCCTCACTCTCCTTCTGCCAGCTTGTCTTTCTCACTATGCTTTTTGCTCATGACCACACCGCTCCCTTGTTAAACAACAACACTTGTTGAATTATGGCATCATTTAGATATTGTTAATTGTCTCAGAAAGACAGCGTCCATTATTAAGGACCTCCAGCACCCGGGGGATGTCCTTTTCTCAGTGTTACCATCAGGAAGGAGGTACAGAAGCCTGAAGGTACATACTCAGTGATTCAGGAACAGCTTCTTCCCCTCTGCCATCCAATTCCTAAATGGACATTGAACCCTTGGACACTACCTCACTTTTTTAATATATATTATTTCTGATTTTGCAGAGTTTTTAATCTATTCAACATATGTATACTGTAATTGATTTACTTGTTTATTTATTATTGTTATTATTTTTCTTCTATATTATTATTTCATAGAACTGCTGCTGCGAAGTTCACACATTTCGTGACACATACTGGTGATAAGAAACCTGATTCTGATTCTGGTAACACATGTTGCTGAATGTTCCATTATAATAAGTGCTGGCAGGGAGAAGTTGGCTGTCTCTGACTGGGCATTCCACTGGGGTTAAATACGGTTATAGTATTGCCGTAGGATGTGGGACCAAAACGTCGACTGTACTTTTTTCACAGATGCTGCCTGGTTTGCTGAGTTCCTCCGGCATTTTGTGTGTGTTGCTTGGATTTCCAGCAGCTGTAAATCTTCTCTTGTCTGTGATTATAGTACATCACTCTGGTGATCCTTTGTACATATGCAGACCTCACTTGTGGAGTTTTAACGCATGTACTTCAGACCCCATTTTGAAGCTCTAAGGGCCTTCACAACCACAGACAGACATACATCTTGCCGCTGGCCTCAGTGAACTATCAGGATGAGAGACACAAACTCATGCAGGTCCCTTCATTTTGTGTAGGATTATGGGCAAATTGATTTTAAATAGAGTAATCTGTTTTGATTCTGACTAACTCTAAATTACTAGGATTGTGGTTGATTATCGAATAACTTGGTTGCTGGATGGTCCTGGGAAATACATTGCACATAGACACAAGCATGCCTCAACTGTGCGATTGAGTTAAATTTTCTAGTAAACAGAGAATGAAAAGAGGCTCTGTTTAGGTTAGATTCCAAAAACCAGGTGCTTCCACTCCTTGCTTGAATTTGTTCTTTGTACAGCTTTGTGGTCTGGACTCAACCACAAATTCCCATTGTTTTAATGGCTATAAACTTCAAAGGCCTTTGATTTATTCTAATTAAGACTGCAACATGCAGGCCTTGCAAAATCTGCTGAGTTTGCTTTCACTGCCCTCTTTTATTCTTATTTGAGAACCAGAAATTGGAAGTTATGCTGTAGTATGTTTACATCAAAGCACAAGTTGAAAGCTCATTCGGGGAAACAAAGCTCAATCGTCTCTTTTTCTTGCTTACAAATTTGTTCTGTTCAAGGGATTTTTCCAATGAGCATTTTAGCAGATGTTCAATGCCCCCTGGAGCAGGACATTGATCCTATTGTGGAGCATCTTCAGAGAAAAAAAATGTAAGATTTTCCAAATAACTTAAACAGAATTTTCCATATTATCCATCCAGTCCTCACTCCCCACTGGAATATTTTAAGTCATTTACAGAGCTAACTCTAATACTAAATTAAATGATTCATTAAAGATGTTAAAAGTAATTAGAAAACCAATAAGGGTTCTCAATTTTAATGTTTTTAATTTTTGATTCAGTTCTACAGCTTCAAATTCAAATTGGAAGTAGACCCAGGTTTTTGTAGGTGGTGAGATGTTTTGAATCCTTTAGGTCTATTTAATGTATAACTTTTGGGAACTTTTTCTACTCAGTTTATCTGAAGCCAGTGCAATAATACAGTTGATCATGCTGTTCCCTCTCATCCATTATACACTGATGTGAACTAAACTCATCTTGTTTCACTCTTGCCCCTGTAATTAGCAGCATAGGTAAAAACAGGCACTTTTATTATTCCCACTCCATTCCTCAAGCATTTATCTTTGGCATTATTTTTTCCACAATTATCTTTTCTATCTCTTACAGAAGTTGATACCAGGATCGACAGGCACAGAGCATGGAGATCATGTTAAACAATTGTAAAACACTAATTGGGCTATAACTAAAATATTCTCCAATTTTGGTCATCACAATTCAAGAAGGTTATTTGGATCTGTAAGAAGGTATGGAACAGCTCAAGAAATGAGGGTTTTCAGTTACCCAGATAGACTAGAGACGTTGGTTGTACTATTTAAAACAGAAAAATTGTGGGTCCAAAAACACAACATGTTTGGAAAGCCTAACTTCGGTAATAATCCACTATCCCAGTATTTGGACATTCCAATCGTTCAGCATCTGATTTACTAGGTAATGTTTGCCACTCTCCCCTTCAGTTCATAAGGTCCCAGTTCCCACACTCCCTTCAGCTCATTAATTTCCCAATATCTGCGATCTTCTTCATCCCATTTCATATACTTTCTTTCAACTCATTCAATACCTATTCTCTCTTTAATCTTATCAGGTTCACTGGAAATTTTATTATAATACTGTGAAACACAATCTAATTCAAAGTATGTTGGAATATTGTTAGAATAATGTTGAATAGTCCAGAAAATCTGTTGGTCTCGCACCACCAAGGTGTTTAAAAGTGAGAGGGATTGATATTCAGTTACAGATTTACAAAGGAATTTGATAACTATTCAAAGGTAAAAATGTGTACCTCCATGGGGAAAGTGCTGGAGTTGGCACAAATTGGACTGCTCTCCAAAAACTTGGCTTGGAATTGATGAGCTGATTAGCTCCACCACATACAGCCATTCTGGCACCAGATAATTATTTGTTCAAATTTTTACTTGTTCAATTTGAATTCCGTTCATGCCTTCCTCTAACTATCATTCCAATGGGTTGCACAAGCTTTGTTATTCCTTCATTTTCCCACTCAGAATACAGATTCATAATTACAAAAAGCCACTCATGACCTAAGAATGTCCCAAGTGATTTCTAGATAATTAAGTGTTTTTAGTGTAAACTTATTGAAGGAATGTAGGAACAATTCTCCCGGAAAACAGTGAAAATCTGCATTAATTTATTCGTTGCGGGATAACAGATGGCCACGATACCAGGAATCCCATGCTCCTTGAATGGTGCCATGAACTTTTTGATAACAACCTGAGAGGGCAGACTATACATTGTTTAATGACTTTTTATGAATTGCAGTAGATATATTGTATTTCACGAGAGCGGTAGCTTCATTTTTATTCTTTTGATTAAGGGGCTAGAATACTACCATTGGTATAAGTAAAACAGGCAATTTTGAAAAGAAAGCTATTTTATCTAAAAATAGCTAAAATATGAGATTCGTGTTTTTATTCTATTTCACTGCCCTTTTGGAAGTTGTAAGATGAGACTTTAAATTTATATAGGGTTGCAGTATGACAACAATGCAATGAGTGAAGTTTTTTCCACCTTGAGTCTTGAGCTGGGGTGAGTGGGCAATGGCTTTGCAACTTCTCTTGAGAAATGCAACATGGAGTATATACCATTTATATCTTACCTTCTGGAGAATATACCAATGGGAATGTGATATTCAGATTATGGGGAATAAATTAGTGCTCATTTGGCAGTGTGCTTACAAGAGAGGAATTTCTATGTTAATTACGCATAACAAGCTGAATGATATGATCATCTTAATTGAAAACCAAGTCATTTTGCCAAGAAGAGGCATGTTATCCACTTTTACGGCTAATTGTTCCCACAGAAATAATTCAAACTTGAAGATGCTATACAAACGCAAGTTGTTATAATTGTCTTACAGCATCTCAAGTGAACATCAGCTGCAATCCTTTGATGGTTTCTAAAGACTGCCAAAGTCTTTGCTTAATGTTGTAGCAGTTTTCATTCCTCAGCTGAAGTAGATTTTGGAAGGGAAATTAACGTAGATAGATGAGGAACTTTTGTTGCTTTATTGACATTATAGCCTTGTATCTCCCTTGTCTTTTGGACATCAAGGATTCTATGATTATTTTTCTTCAAATCTTCCTGTAATTTTAGAAAGTCACTTAAGTAAAATAGTACTTTTTATTGTCACTTAGCCACATATAAATATAAACAAATCATAAAGACAGAAAATTTCCCTTCAAACAAAATGCTTACAATTTAAGCACATCAGTAATATTTAAATTTTCAGCAGGAGGTCACAATCAGTTCATTGAATGATCTGAATTAATGAATCATGTTAACTTAATTCCATGACAAAATGGAGCTTCAATGTTCTTCCCAGCAAAGTCTCTTGATAATAGTATCATTACTCAACCACCAAACAAACAAAATCTCCACCATCAATTGTAGTTATACTGTGGGGAAAATAATTCTGGAAGCTTTTAAAGCACAGGGAAGTCTATAGGGATGAGCAACTATTATCGTGATAAGGCCACACTCAGGTTGGAAGAACAACTGCTTATATTCAATTTGGGTAGCCTCCAACCTGATGGCATGAAAATCGATTTCCCAAACTTCCAGTAATGTTTCCCCCCATCACCATTTTCCTTCCCCCTTTCCTCCTCTCATGTTATCTTCTTGCGCGCCCATCACCACCCTCTGGTGCTCCTCCCCCACCTTTTTTCTTCCTTCCATGGCCTTCTATCTCTTTTACCAATCAACTTCATCCCTCCTGCTCCAAATTTCACCTATCACCATGTATTTCCCTCCCCCCCTCCCCCCCAACATCTTTCAAATCTACTCCTCAGCTTTTTTTCTCTCTAGTCCTGCCGAAGGGTTTCGGCCCAAAACGTTGACTGTGCGTTTTTCCGTAGATGCTGCCTGGCCTGTTGAGTTCCTTCAGCATTTTGTGTGTGTTGCTTAAGATTAATAATTGCTGCTGACTTCCAATAGATTATTGTTTTGAAAATTCCTTCTAACAATGAAGTAATTGGGCATATTTATTTAAATAATTGTAAACAAGAGCTGTAAGATCAATGAGACCTCATGAAAATAGATACCAAGCATAGTTATTTACTATTTATAGGAGTTACAGGAATCTTTTAGGAGAGCTCTTGATTGTATTAAAATTTTGTATAGGCTTTGGGTTCTGTCTTGTATAATTATATTACAATATTTTTTTAAAATTCAAAAGCAATTACTTAAATTATATTATTGGTTAACTGACATACTAACACCTTTACAGCCAGTGAAGTACTTTTATAGTATGGTTGCTGTAATGAAGTAGGAGGTGCAGCAAGCCGACTTGCACACTGCAAGATATTGCTGTATCATAGACTAATGGCCAGATGATCTGTTAGTCATATTGACTGAGGGATAAATATTGACCTGAACTTCTTTGTTATTCATCAAATGTTGCCACAGAGTATTTAACATAGAGAGAAAAGCCATGGCCATTGGTTTATAAGTTCATCTCAGAATACAAGTGTATAGTTAAAAACCCATGTATTGTCTACTTGGCAGTTGGTTCATTTTTCTTAAAAGGTTTGACTCTGAAGTTGTGCTAACAAATGTCTCTCACCAAGAAAAAACATCACTTTATAGCAGATCTTCTAGGACAAATTTTCTTGAAAATAGTTTGTGCCGTTGTTTCAAAGCAAAGATATACTAACATATGGTGAGGAAAGCCCATGAGTTGTGGATCAACATAAGCTGCTGACTGATGGTGTCACATCCTTGTTAACTCCATGAAAGTGGTATCCTGTGCGTAATTTTACTGCGATTTTTATGAAATTCCTGCTCTTGTGCATGTATTATCATTTAAAGTGTAGGCTCAGCTCAAACGCCGTCTATGAATTCACAAATGACACAACAGTTGCTAGTAGAATCTTAGATGGCAACAAGGAGTGTGGTAGTCTGGCTGTTTGGGCAGCAGCAACAGCTTTGCACCCAATACCAGTAAGACCACGGGATTGATCATGAACTTCAGGAAGGAAAATCAGAAGAACACACAACAGTTCTCATTGAGGGGTCAGCGGTGGAAAAGGTGAGCAGCTTCAAGTTCCTGTGGATCTAAATATCTGAAGATCTATCACATATTGATACAATTATGAAGAAGCCATGGTAATGTTTTATTTCATTAGGGGTTTGTGGAAATTTGGTATGTCAGAAAAGACTCTTAGTAAATTTTTACAGTTCAAAGTTCAAAGTAAAATTTATTATCAGAGTACACATATGTTACCACATACAACCCTGAGATTCTTTTTCTGTGGGCATACTTAGTAAATCTATAGAACAATAACTGTAGACAGGATCAATAGACAACAAACTCTGCAAATACTGATATAAATAAATAGCAATAAATAATGAGCATGAAATAACAAGATAGAAGAGTCCTTAAATGAGTGTAGTTAACACAAAGTATACTGCAGATGCTGTGGTCAAATTAAGATGTACAAACAAGCTGGATGAACTCAGCAGGTGGGGCAGCATCCATTGAAATGAACAGTCAATGTTTTGGGCCGAGACCCTTCGAAGGGTCCTGACCTGACGTAGGGTCTCGGCCCGAAACGTTGACTGCTCATTTCAATGAGTGTGGTTATCTTCTTTTGTTCAAGAATCTGATGCTTGAGGAGTAGTAACTGTTCTTGTTGTGAGTCCTGAGGCACCAGTACCTTTTACTTGATGGCAGCAGTGAGAAAAGAGCTTGGCCTGGGTGGTGAGGATCTTAGTTGATGGATGCTGCTTTTCTGTGACAATGTTCATGTCGATGGACTCAATGGTTGAGAGGTTTTACTCCTGATATACTGGGCTGAATCCATTACCTTTTGTAGGATTTTCCGCTCAAAGGCATTGGTGTTCCCATACCAGGCCATAATGCAACCAGTCAGCACACTTTCCACCGCACATCTATAAAAGTTTTCCAATATTTTTGATGACGTGCCAAATTTCCGCAGACTCCCGAGGAAGTAGAGGCGCTGTTGCACTTTCTTTGCAACTATATTTATATGATGGGTCCAGGACAGGTCCTCTGAGATAGTGATGTACCACGAAGAGCATTCTAACTGGTTGCATCACATCTGGTATGGAATCACCAATGCACAGGGTCAGAAAAACTGCAGAGTGATGTAAACCCAACTAGCTCATTCATGGGTGCTGGTTTCCCCACCATCACGCACACCTTGAGAAGTCCATCCGCAAGAAGGTGAGCACCCTTACCATCCTCTTCTCATTACTACTTTTACTGAGGAGGTACAGGAGCCAGAAGATGATCACTCAACATTTTAGGAACAGTTTTTTTCCCTCCACCTTCAGGTTTCTGAATTGTCCATGAACCAATGAACACCACTTCACTATTTTTCTCCCTTTTTGCACTTTTTAAATATATTCTTATTGTAATTTATATTATTTTTTATGTATTGCACTGTACTGCTGCAAAATAGTCAATTTATTACCCCTTCTCTTCCCCTCCCTTGCCCTCATGACCTGCCCATCAACTTTCTTTAGCTCTCCATCTCCTCCCCTCTAATCCTTGGTCCACTGTCCTCTCCTATTAGATTCCTTTACCCCTCCCACCTTCTCACTTCATCCCCCCCCACCCACCTTGCCCCTCACCTGGTCTCACCTATCACTTGCCAGCTTGTACTCTTTCCCTTTGCCCAACACATCTTATTCTGCCTTCTTTTCTAGTCCTGACGATGGGTCTCAGCCCAAAATGCCAACTGTTTCCCCTCTTAGATGCTGCCTGACCTGCCGAGTTCCTCCAGCATTTTGTGTATGTTGCTGAAAACCTGTAGAATCCCACATGTGTCTGTGAAATTATATGGTGAGGTGCTTCTTGATACACCTCAGGCTTATTTGCGTTCTTGTGTCCCTCACGAACTACTCCTTCGGATGGAAAGGCTCACTTGGTGAAAAGGGATTGCAGGATCTGCAGTGAGTAAACTACAACATGGGCACTCTTGCTTTGGTGTCTGTGATAAACTAAAACAGCAAGATTTGGGCTCCCATCTGGTTTAACCAGTGTTCCCGTGGATTTTTCCCCACCCTGAATGCATTTACACCTTCCTTCAAATTTCTTTTGAAATGGAAATAGTAAAAAGCCAATTGCTGTTTGCAAGACCTTGTGGCTTTGAGATTTGCCTACAGTTTAGCTGTTCAAACTAATTCCCTAGCTGGGATAGGAAAGGTGCTTTGTTTTTGAAAGTTGTCACTGTCCCTACTGTTCTTTTTCTCACCAGAACAGTTTAACATCCTGATCAGAGGAGCGGAGGCCAGCTGAGAGGAATCGTTAACAGTGATGTGTTACTGTAAAGAAACTTGTTGTGTTACTGTAAAGAAACTAGATGTTTGTACTGAACTATAAAGGAACTCTATTTCATAATACCTTACAAAAAGCAGATTATTACTCAGCTTATTTCTGATGCATTATTCATCTAATTGTTTATCGACATTCCAGATGTTCCACTGTGCCCAGCCTCCATATGCACTAAAAGCACAGTTGGAGTCATCTAAATCTCTTCTATCTACTAAATATTATTTAATTGCAGCCCATCTACCAGTAGGGGGAGACACAGCTCAAGTAATGGTCACGGCATAGGTTGGCCACAGAAGCCCCTATGTTCTATAACTTGCAATGTGCCATTTGGTATTCTATAACTTGCAATGTGCCATTTGGTATTCATGGAGAGGACTAATCCAAGGGAAAAGCCTTTGACAGAGAAACCAACAGTTGTTTTCTGAATGGTATCTGCATGTGTGATTAATCAAAACTGGTTGACATATTTTGAAGATATATTTTGAAATCCTCACAGACCTGGTGTATGCATCAGGAATTGGATAGTAAACTTCTGGGCCAATTGGCATTGGCGTCACTCTGATTATATATTTTCTTCTGTCATTTGTAATTCAACACTGGAAATTCAGTGAAACTAATGTTAAATGCTTTATGTAGTTTAGTACTTACATGAAGGTTTTTCAATTATCTATTTAAAAGATTACTATTAATAATTTTGATCAGATTTTCTAAAATGCTTCATTTATTTCAATGTCTTTTATTAATGTCTTTTACAATGTCAATGTCTTTTACAATACTCATCTTTTTTAAAAAGTTTCATAAGTATCCTAAATTAATCAAAATTACCATGGCATGTGAGAGAATTTTTTAGATTTTTTTGGACTCACACTCTCAAAAAAGGTTCGCCAGCCCTGTGTTTGTATACCCAGCATCAGTGGAATCCCTTGTGTCTGTGCATAAGTGGTTTACTGTACATTTCAATCAGGTTTTTTTTATTAAACAAAATATACCTTATTCAAAAATAAAATTATGTGCTGTACAATAAACCACTCAATGTCTCTCAATCCTTTACAAATCTTTCCATTATGGTCTTTACATTTCCACACTTTTAGCCACCCAGGTGGCACTCTATGGTTTCATATTTACATGCCCTTGTTGAGGGGTAAACTCCCCACCACCCTATCCCTCAACTCCCGCAGGAGAAGAACCCTAGACTGTGGTCCTTCCCCACCGGGCCCTTGCGGTGGCTGCACCGAGTCTGAGTGCGTCCCTCAGCACGTACTCCTGCAGCTGAGAATGTGCCTGTCGGCAGCATTCCCTCACGGACATCTCCGTGTGCTGGTAGACCATCAAGTTTCGGGCCGACCAAAGAGCGTCTTTCACCGATTTGATGATCTGCCAGCAGCACCGGATGTTGGTCTCGGTGTGCGTCCCCGGGAACAGCCCGTAGATCAGAGAATCCTCTGTTATGCAGCTGCTGGGGATGAACCTCGACACCACCCCTTCTATCCTCCTCCACACCTTCTCTGCGAACCCACAGTGTGCAAAGAGGTGGGTCACCGACTCCTCCTCACTGCAGTCCTCCCGTGGGCAGAGGGGTGCGGAGACAACTTTCCGGGCGTACAGGTGGGATCTGACTCTCACCGCCAGCCAGGTGAGGTTTTGGTGCCTGTTGGTGAGGTCTGGCGATGAGGCATTTTGCCAGATGAACTGGACGGTCTGCACAGGTACTTCATTGAGAGCACTTGAGTGGGTGAATTCCAGAAACAACCATCTCAACACTACACACCTTTATAGCACTCGAGCCTATAACTCACTGCTCTTCTTTGTTACAGCTTTAAAGAAATGGCATTATGGAATAGTTGCAGGGAATATTTCAACAACCAATATATAACATTCAGTAGTTTATGTAATGTAACATACTTTATTATTTCACACACTACCAGTGACCAAAGAGAAACTAATGCTAATAAGAAAATGATTTCACTTGGAAGAGAAACCGTCTTGGGAAGACGAGGAGCGTCACGCTGCGACTCAAATTCGGAATCTGACTTTCCCGCTTGTCTCTGTGTTTAATAACAATCATCTTGTAAAACGTTTTCTCCCTTTTTGAGAAGAGCCGTTCCTCTAAGGAAAATGCCTATTCTGTAAAAAAAAAGCAACCGATCTTAACGGGCAACACAAATGACACAGTTCACCAAGTCCAGAAGCAGGCTGTCACCAGGTACTTCGGCGCCGATCTGGTGTGCAGTTCAGAGATAACTCCGTCTCTTCTATTTTCTCCAGTATTTCTGCTAAGTAGAAGCTTCATGTCAGCGCCTTCATTCATGTCCCAGAGCTAATCTGTTTTCTTGTAATTACGTTGGATCTGCAACTAGTGATGTAGTTAAGTGCCGTCCCCCAGCCCAACTCCATCAGTTTTAATTACAAACATACTTATAATTATCGAACTCGCTTTGAAAAAAATACTTTAAAAACGTGCTGAACGCGCGGTGCATTTTTCCATTGATCCCTGGAGTCAACAGTACTGAGGGCTGACCTTTAAACTTAGCACTCGCCCCGAAGCGGGCCCCTAAAATCCGAATGACTCCTGTGTAATGTGCTCCAATCGGCACACAGCGCTCACCAGGGTATCATCTTGCCTTGTTGCGGAGAGGGAAGAGGCTGACCCGAGCAGTGGAGTTTAGTCTGAACCAATTCCTCTAACAGTCCGGCCACTTCACTCCAGTCTAACTGGACCGGCGGAGCATCAGCACCTTTGAACAACCTCTGGAGATCGAAACCAGAAGTGAGAAAAGTTCATTGCTGTTGCCTCGCAGATCAAATCTTTGCTTTTTAAATGCATCGCCTAGATTTACACGTCGTTTGACTTTTGGAGGACGGTGTTTAAAATGATTGTACCAATGAACCTGAGATGGCAAATTAAAACCTTCATCGTGTACCTTGCCCTGTTTTTCTGTCCGACCGTTCAAGATGAGCAGGAGGCGCAGGATGTCCCGGAGGGAGCTTCCACCCTGGCCTTTGTCTTTGATGTGACCGGGTCCATGTATGATGACTTAGTCCAAGTTATTGAAGGAGCTTCAAAGATTTTGGAGACGTCCTTAAGCCGACCCAAGAAGCCTCTGTATAACTTTGCTCTTATACCCTTTCACGACCCAGGTAAGGTTGATGTTGATTTCTGACACGGGCCGATTTTATCGTACTGACGTTTTGGGCGCATTTCTTCGGCTGTTCGAAACACACCCACGTTATTATTTTTCATGAAACACATTGCTGTTCTTACTGTTGAATGAACCGAGAATAGTTTTCTCCAGTGTTTCAAAACATTTGCAATTTCTTTGGCAAAATGTAAGTTAGCAAGGACACTTCCTTCACCCCCAGCACCTCTTTGTCCCGTTGGGTAGACTTGGGGCCCTATTTAACACACCGCTCTCCTCGGAACGAACCCCTGCGGCTATGAGAATGTTACAGGCAGAGCGGCGAGCTGTCTGAAACACGCTCAGCTCCTCGGGGGCTGTAGCCTGACTGAGGACTTGTGTCAGACTGTGAAAGGGCAGGGAAACAGAATCTGGGACAAATTAAATGCTATTTTCTCAGCAGGATGAAATGAGCAGTTTGTAGTGGGGACCAACGGCAGGAGAGCTGGAATCCATGCCGTTCCCCGGATAACGGGAAATATCGAGTGTATTGTACTTGGCAGGCAATTTGTCATTGAGGTGGGTTGAATAAAAGTCAGTTTCATTGATGCTATAATTCCGTTTTGAACAAGACCCGGGATTTATTTCCCCCCAGCGTGAACGGGAGGTCAACTGCGGAAGCCGCATTCTCAGAATCTCACATTTCCAAACCACAGGGGTCCATAGCAATGTCGAATAGATCTCATTTTTTGCGGGGACAAATTCGCATTCCCCGCCGAATTTGGGGGGGGGGGCTGTGGTAGGGGCAGGAATTTATCTCATTTGGTGAAAGAATGCGGTTGCGCAGCAATGCACATCGGTAGAGGGTGGAACGGGAGGAAGTTGTTTACCGCTGGGGAAGGGAGTGCATTGCATTTCGCCAAGACAATAGAAGTCACAGGCAGAAATACTTCAGCGACAATAACTTGCTCGTCACCCACGGGTTATTCCTGGTGGCCTGGCCGTTAATTATCCCTTAATCAGCGTAACTGAAAACAATTAGCTCGGCATTATCAACGTTGCTGATTCTGTGACCTTGTTGCGCGCTTCTGACTGCAAGTTTTGAATGTGGGAAAGTTAACTGCACTGCAAAACTGTTCAATTGTTAATGTTTCATTGCTTCAGTGTGAAAATTGCTTACATAAATACATAGTAATCGTAACTTTTAAATAGGGCAGTACAGTAATTCCTCAGTTCAAAGCTCAAAATGAGTTTATCATCAAAGTATGTTTCTGTCATCCCATACTACCTTGAGATTCGTTTTCTTGACGGCATTTACAGGAAAATAAAGAAACACAATAGAATTTACGGAGAACTATACATGACAAAGACTAACAAACAACCAGTGTGCAAAAAAAAAAGACAAATCGTGCAAGTAATAGAAAAATAACCAACTAATACTGAGAACATGAGTTGTGGAGCCCTTGGAGTTCAGTCTGCAGGTTGTGGAGTCAGTGTTGAGGTGAGTGAACTGACTGGGTCAGGAGCCTGGTGCTTGAAGGGTAATAACCGTTTCTAAACCTGAGGCTCCTGTACCTCCTGCCCATTGGGATCAGCAAGAAGAGAGCATGGCCTGGATGATGAAGGTCTTTGATGGATCCAACAGACTCTTAAAAAAAATTGGAATCTTCTAATGTCCTAATCCAATAGGATTTGCTTTATCACATTGAACCATTTATGCAGAGTATTCACACAAACTCCAGATTGCATCCCTACAGTTACACTGTGGCTGTGGAGGTCAATTGGGCTATCATGTACAATACCTGCTGAACAACTAGTGCAGACCACAAGCACTGCAACTGTACTGGAGATGGTGTACCATTGATTTGGTTATCACAGTAACATCAAGTTAATCTGAGAAATTTCCATAGTGCTCACTTGTACAAAGTTACCTTATTTTTCTGGTCCTTGCATGTGAGAATCAGTATTGAGAGGCATGTATATATTGGGGCAGCATGGTAGCACAGCGCTTTACAGTACCAGCGACCTGGGTTCAATTCCCTGGTGCTTGGAAGGAGTTTGTACATTCTCTCCGTAATTGTATGGGTTTCCTCCGGGTGTTCTGGTTTCCTCCCACAGTCCAAAGTTGGTAGGTTAATTTGTCATTGTAAATTGTCCTGTGATTAGGCTCGGATTAAGTTGGGGCATTGCTGGGCGACGTGGCTCGAAGGGCCAGATGAACCTACTCCATGTTGAATCTTGATAAATAAAATAACAATGTAACTCGAGACTGTAACAATAATTCAGAAACTGAATTAGAACCAAAATCACACCAACTTTTGCTAGCAAATAAACTATCAGAATGAGGCCATCTTGGAACTGTTAAAGGAATATGTTTAGTGGTAGTCCATTTTAGTTTGATGGATATAAAATGGATGGAAGATTGGTATAGTTGGACCAATTTTATATTTGTAGTGTTGTTTAGGCTATATTAATTCATAGACCAGTTTATTGACTGCTGTTTTCATGAGAAGTTCACTGGTAGAATGTGCAGACTGCATACTGTCCTAGGCTAATATCCCCAGAAGTGAGGTCCAAATTTTACTCAGTCAACCCCACTGTTTGCATGTCTAACATTAAATGTCTGAAATACTCTGCTCTGAGCTGTGAGACATGAAGAGATTTCTAGGTGGACCGAGGAAAAGGTTGAAAGATGTTCTCAAATCCTCTTCAGAAAAAAAATGACATGCCCAGTGATTCCTGGGAATGCGTGGCCCAATCCAAATGGGAAAGGACTGCACATTGAGAATCTGAAGTCCATTAAGGATACGGGGATGCCCAGCGTTAACAGTGCAAATAACACACCACTTGCCAAGGTCCCCATCCACCTCGCTCAGCACAGCCTGTGACCAACTGGGGCACAATCTGTGGGTCCCAAATTGATCTTTTCAGTCACCTTGGAACCCACAGCTGGAGAGGGGCAATAAGTTTGCAACACTGATTGCTTGAGGAGAGAAGAAATGGGTTTAGAGACATAATGTATATCTTGAATTTTAAAAGAAGGCAAAGATGATTAAAAAGTACACAAGGCAGAGGCAGCAGTCTCTTAAATTTCACATGAATTAGGATGTTTAAAGGTTCGTTTTATTAGCAAAACAAACTAGACTGGATTTTTAAAGAAAATTCCTGAAATGTTGTAGTTTGGATTCGAGAGGCTGGAATTCCACAATTTGAAGGTTAACAAGAAAGAAACACAGTTAAGGTTCAAAACTAAAACTAGAAGTGCTGGAAGTATCCAGCAGGTAATGCAACAACTGTGTAAAGATTAATAGATTTAATGTTTCAGGTGAAAGACATTTAAACAGAATCAGGAAAGAGGGAAAACAAATTAGATGCAATTCAAGTTATTTGGCTTTCATGCTGACTTGGACAGAAAACCCTATATATTAACATCTATATATAAATCCTATAAAACCCTTAAATATTGTTTGAATAAGGATTCTATGCTCCAACATTTTAATAATAAGCTACTTGTCTAGGCTCTGAATAATCAGCTGGGCAGGATGTTACAATGGACAGAAATATTCAGAGAGGTAGTATTTCTATGACCTGTTTTACATTAACACTGAAAATACATTACAGAACTTTGTTAAAATAAACCTTGGTGCCTCATTCCTTAAATTCTTTCTATTTCAATGACTGTAAATGTTGTATGTGATCCTGGTGGCTACTTACGGACGGTACTCAGTGCTGTGCCTGCACCTTCAGTATAGCACAGCTCTATTCAATGTGCATTTAAGGATTACTGCCATTTTGCTAGTCAGTCAATGAATGGGGTTTCCTTTCCAGTTCAACTAAAGTTTTCCCAATTAGAATATCACAGGACATCATGATGGCGCTGTTTTACATGAACATATACATTGCGAATTCTGAAACCTTGTAAGTTTTGTAATTTTGGTAAGACTGCTGTAATTTCATGACTTGATTTTATGATGACTTAAGGGGAACTTCTTCACTGAGTATTTAACACAATCCAAATAGTGATCATTGTAGCAGCATCAGGACTGGTCAGAATGATATTTTGGGCTTTCAGTGACATGGGTAACTTAATTTCACTCTCTTAACAAAAACCAACAATGTTGTTTTCCACTCAATTTCTCAACTGCATTATCAATACACCCTTAAATAGAGTAGGCAATGATAGGAGGAAAGGTTTAAAGAATTGTCCAAAATATACCTCCAAAATCGAATCAATTATCAGACTAAATCTGAGGAAGTGATGGAACTGCTTGAACAATCTAGGCTAAAAGAATATTTCTACAGGATAGTGTTAGAAAACAAGTCTCAAGATCACAGAAAAAGAGATGATCTTAAGAGAAAACAAATATGCCCTACTTTATCCTAGTTATGTGTGATTATCGCCGGAGAAGAAAACAGAGTGAGCAACAGACAATGGTTAATCATGCAATGGTCAGGAGGGAATGTTCTCAAAGCCCTCTAGGAAGAAGAGATGGAAAATATCAGAATAACTGTCCAAATTACTTGGCTGGATTTTTCCTAACCAGAAATCTCAAAGAAGCATCAAGACTTAGCTTGGTTGGTGGTGAAGTGGACACTCCTTTACAGAACCTTCATGTACAACAGGAGTCTGACTGTAGCTACAGTGAGAATAAGACCATTGCCCATCTTCTTCTGAATATATTTAACAACCGGTCTGGAAAGTGATGCAGTGCCCTTTACTGAAAATTCATTCTATGCAGCTGTGAAACATGGGACACACGGCCCTATTTCCAGGGACACACTCTGAGGAAAACGTCAGATGCTGCTGGAAAATTACCAACTTGGTGAATGGTATTCTTTGGTCTGCTCAAAATTTGCAGGTCTTCCAGTGCAAAGAGATGTTCACATCTTAATGTAGTATCTGGCACATTCCAAGGTACAGTACTATGCATTGCAGCTTCCCACAGGCAATATGATGAAGGCCACATGAGCGAGTCCTCCTGCCATTACACTGAGTGTCTGGAATATATGCAGCAAAAAAAACCCTTTTGCAATTATTATTACTCATGGAGTGTCAGTGGAAGGGTAGAAATTTATGCTATGCTAGTATCATTCCATTTTTTTTGCAAGACAATTACATTGTATGTTTTATTGTGAATTGTGGCCGATGTACAGTGGTGTGCTAAGACAAATGTTATGAATAATATATATTTTTGAAAATAAAATTTCTTAGCATTGATGGGCACTTAAGTGGGAGCTATTCCTTTTGCCAGTCCTGGTTTGATTCTGTTTATGATATGAATGCACCCAAATGTGCATCAATGTATATTCAGTCGTACAGTTCCATTAATTTTAGCATTCCTGGACTTTACACGAATGAAAATGTTCTAGGTGTAAATAAAAAGGGAAATGTGGTAGGGGGAAGGGTGAAACGAGGAGTCCAGTCCAGCTGATTTGCTACCGAATCATTCTGCTCTTAGTTTGCAGGATATTGATGGAAGGGTCGCAGAACTATCAAGCCTACTCTAATCACCTGCTTCCTGATGCGTTCTATCAGAGTCACTCAGCTTATTCTTGCTCTAAATGTGGTCCCAAAGAGTGCAAATGTAAAGCTAGGACAGACTGTCCTTGAAATCAAAGCAGTGTTTGACCAACTGTGGTATCATCGGTCAGAGTAAAACTGAAGCCAGCTGGCCTCCAAGGGAAACTGCTTTGCTGTTTGGAGTCACATAGAGGAGGGTGTTTGCAGTTGTTGGAAGTCGATAAAGTCAGTCTGAGATCTCTGTCCTGAGGAACTCCTGACATGATGCCCAAGATCCAACTATCTTTAGATACTTCATTTTTTACAGTCAGATGTAGGATAGTTGCATAATGTCTGGATCCATTCACAGCTTCCACCTGCATTCCTGCATCTGAACTGCATTCTAGTAGGTGATGATAGGTGGCCAGTAACAGTAGTACCACAGAAGTGCCAGGCAACTCCCATCTGCAACAGCAGGGTTTAATAACTAGCCTTAAAGGCATTATTGTCAACAAAACCCCTACCATCAACACCTTGATTGATACCATTGACCATAAAATCAATTGGAACTATGCAAGAATACTGTGGCTTCCAAGAGCCGGTCAGCAGTTAGATATCCTGTACAAAGTAGCCTAATTTCTAAATCCCCAATGCCTTTCCATCAGCCATAGGGATATTACACAAGCAATACACACAAATGCTGGAGGAACTCAGCAGGTCAGGCAACATCTATGGAAATGTAGAGCAGGTTGCATTGGGAGCACCAGATCCAGCAGACCCCAACTGTTTCCCAGGTGAAGTGTTGTCTCCCCTGGAGGGACTGTTTGGTACACTGAATGGGCATGAAGAAGGAGGTGAATGGGCAGGTGTAGCCTTTCTGTTGCCTGCAGGCGTATGTGCTAGGAGGAAGATTAGTGAGAGTGATGAATGGACAAGGGAATGATGGAGAGAATGCTTCTAGCAGAAAGCGGAGAGTAGGGGAGAGGTAAAAATGTGTGTGCTGGATGTGGAGGTTCATGGAGTAGGTGGGTGATGGCAAGAGGAACTCCATCCGTGTTAGGATGGCGGGAAGATGCGGTGAGGGCAAATGTCTGCGATTGGGTGAGGGTAGCATCAATGGTGGAGGAAGGGAAACCCTGTTCTCACATTCAGCGGCCAAAACAATAAGAACTGAAATTCTCCTCAAAATATGTCCACCTCTCAAATTTCTTCACAATCTATCTGCACGTCCCAAGTCTTTGGCCTAGTTTAAATTGTTATTTGTTAATGCTTCTGTGAAGACCATAAGATAACAAGACTCAGGAGCAGTATTGAGCCGTTCAGCCTACCAAGTCTACCCCATCATTTAAACATGATTTACTTTCCTCTCTCAACTTTATTCTCCTGCCTTCTCCTCATAACCTTTAATATACTTACCAATAAAGAACCTATCAACCTTTGCATTAAATGTACCCAATGATTTGGCTCCACAGATTTCACCATCCTCTTACTAAAGGAATTCCTGCTTATCTTTGTTCTAAAGGGCAGTCCTTCTATTCTGAAGACATGCCCAACAGTTCCTAAACTGCCTCACTTTCCATGTCCAGTCAATCCAGGCTTTTCAGTAGGATTCAGTGAGATTTCAGCCTCCCCTGCCCCCTTATAGATTAATCCTGGGATCATTCTGGTAAACCTCTTCTGGATACCCTCCAATGCCAGCATATCTTTTCATAGTTAAGGACTGAAAACTGCTCATAATACTCCTAATATGGCCTGCCCAATACCTTATGAAGTCTTAGTATTATACACTTGTTTTTATATTCTAGTCCTCTCAAAATGAATGCTAACATCGCATTTGCCTTCTTTACCACTGACTTAACTTGTTGGTTAACTTTTAGGGAATCTTGCATCAGATTCCCAAGTAATTTTGTTTCTCTGATTTTTAAATTCACTACCCATTTAGAAAATAGTCAAAGCATTTACTTCTACCGGAGTACATGACCAGATACTTCCCTGTGCTGTATTCCTCCTGCCATTTCTTTACCCATTCTCCCGACTTGTCTAATTCCTCCTGCAGGCTTTCTGCTTACTCAGTGCTACCTGCCCCTCCACTTATCCTTGTAACAGCTACAAACTTGGCCAGAAAACCATCAATTCCATCATCCAGACCATTAAGTTGTAGCATGAGAAGTAGCCAACACAACATGTCACCAACAGCCAACTGGAGAAAGCCCCCTGTATTCCCACTTTGTCTTCTGCCAGTCAGCCAATTTTCATTCCATGCTAGTACTTTTTCTATAATACCGTGAACTCTTAATCTTGTTAAGCAGCCTCATGTGCAGCACCTTGTTGAAGGTCTTTTGAAAATCCAAGTAAAGAGTAACCTCCGATTCTCCTTTGTCTATCCTGCTTGTTATTTCTTCAAAGAATTCCTAAAGATTTGTCATCTAAATGGTCCTAAGTCTTACCAGCCACTGAAGTCAGACTAACCAGCTTAAAATTTTCTGTTTTTTTTCTCCCCGCCCCACCCCCCCCCATCATAGAGTGACATTTGTGATTTTCCAGTCCTTTGGAACCATTCCTGACACTAGTAGTTCCTGAAAGATCACTGCTCATGCCTTCTCATCTCTTCAAAAGTTCACTTGTCAAAATATGCATGTCAAATACAACTCTGATATTGATCTTCCCCAGATAGCCATGAAATACAAAAAAAACATGGGAATCATTGAAAGAAAAGATATCAACCTCCTTCCTGCATGAATTGGAAAAATAAACAGAACTCACAAATCTCAAACCCCAACCCCATCCTGACAGGTAAAAAATCACGTGGAAAACGGCAGCTGGAACATCAAACGCAAAAGCCCCAACCCCCTCCCTCGCAAAATAAACAACGGCAATAACATCCAACCTCCAAACCCCTCCCTCGCAGATCGTCCACACGGAAAATGGCAGCTGGAATCTCAAACCCCAAACACGTAACCCCCTCCCTCGCAAAAACAGCAACAAGAGCATCAAACCCCTACCCCCTTCCTCACAGAAAAGTACAGGGGCAATAGAATCAAACCCCAACTCCTCCCTCGCAGAAAAGAACAATGACAATAACATCAAAGCCCAACTCCGTCTCTCACACACAGACACCAGATCCTCTCTCTCACAAAAACACCTAGCACCTCGACCCACCAATCGGCAACAAGAAAGAAAACACAGAACATTGAAGGAGAGCAGTATAAACTACAGCCCAATAATCACATAAATCTTAGAATTTCGAAAACATCCTCCAGTCAGAGTCAAATTCTGTCCTTCCATGAAGAGTGACTGCCACACCCCTGACTTATAGCCTTCCAAGCGCCACCAACCCAATGACCTGCGGCCTTTGTGGAGAGCAACTGCTGGCCTCCTCCATATTTGCTCGATGCTTCAATCTTCTTCAACGCTTTGAAATGGAGTCGACCATGGCCCTGTGCCCCATCTCTCGTCTTCTCCACGAGGCAGCTCTCGGTCATCTCTGGAGACAGCAGAGTGCAAGATCTTTTGTTCAAACTCCAAACTGCACGTCAAAGGCTCCAACAGTTTCCGAAACACAATCAAGACAAGAAGGACAAGCAGAAGGCATAGAAAAAGTGAAATAATGGAAGAGATTACTATCTGGAAGATGTCGCCCAAGAAATCGTAGTTCGCTACTGCTATCTTGACTGGATGTCTCTGCTATCTCTCTCAGAACCCTTGGGTGTAGTCCTTCCAGTCCAGTTGACTTACCCATCGTCAGATCTTTCAGCTTCCCAAACATCATCTTCTTAGTAAAAGTGACTATATTTACTTCTGCCCCCTGACTTGTCTCGAATTTTGCTGCATGTTGCTGGTGTCTTCCACAATAAAGACTGATGCAAAATATTTATTCCTTTTGTCTGCCATTTCTTTCTTCCCCATTACTACTTTTCCAGCATCATTTTCCAGTGATCCGATGTCCACTCTTGACTGGTGTTTACTCTTTACATACCTGGAAAAAAAATCAGTATCCTCTTTTGTTATTGCTGAGTTTGCCTTTTTTCTCAACTTACTGTTTTCTTCGTTGTTTTCTGTTGGCTTTTAAAAGCTTCCCGGTACCCTAGTTTCCTGCTTATTTTTTGCAATATTGTATTGGGACGCTGTGACAGCAAAGAGGTTAGCACGACATTATTACAGCTTGGGATGTTGGAGTTCAGAGTTGAATTGTAATGTCATCTGTAAGAGTCTGTCCATCCTCCCCATTTTCTCCAGGTCCTCCGCTTTCCTCCCACAGCCCAAAGACTTACCAGTTGGTATGTTAATTGGTTATTGTAATAGGAGGTACATTCTTACATGTTTAGAATCCAGCTGTTATCATCTTTTAGCCATGACTCTGTAATGCCCACAACATCATACCTGCCAATTTCTAACTGCACTATATACTCGTTTTGTATACTGTGTTCATTCCACCCTTCATCAGGACTCACTTTAACCCGAGGCATCAATTCCTCCTCTTAGGTGTTACCTGACCTATGGAGTTCCTCCAGCATTTTTTCCATTGCTCCAAGTTTCCAACATCTGCCGTTTCTTCTGTCTTTAGTGTTTCTTCTCATTGACCCTAACATTTAAAGATCATACTGGCCGCTGAACTGAAAAGGCTATATTTTATGTGACTGGGAGTGCTTAGCAAATGATGAGAAGTAGTCTCTTGAAAACTGAAATGAAATACAATCTAGAGTGTAGTTATAATAACTTAATTTCTCCAGAACTAGACAGATACCTGTCAGTGACATTAGGAGACGTAGCATTTGTTTGGCCCGGATTCTTGCAATCCTATGTATGCATGCATAGGCATTTTTATCACATTGGCAACGTGACCCTGTGTGATGAATTTAACTGTGAATATCTTTACTTCTGCATACCTGAATGCTTTAGCTGAGCTGAGCTTTCACACATGCAAAGCCCAAGAGACAAATAAATCATTTATTTCCTGAACATTTTGATTTGGAGAACTGCTATAATCACTTTATTTATGATAATGGAAGACAAATATAAAACCTCAATACTATTTCCTATTCTGGATATGAATGAAATATTGAGTAATTGAAGAGGTGTAATCATAAAATTGTGAGAATTTTTTAACGCAACGGAAGGGTGATAACCATTCTAAGTCAGTAAGACAAATTAAGTGTTCAATAATATTTTATTTTTAACAACTGGCATTAAATTAGGTGTAAAATCTGATTGTGTTAATGAGATATATAGGTCATTGTGATTTGATTTCTAGCCAGATGTGACATCATAACCAGCCCCTTCTATCCATTCACCTGTTTAAAAAATGATTTTGTCATTTGCAAGCATTGTTTAATTAGGTGATCACAATTCAAAAGATGGTAATGGTACAATAGTTGCTTTGGATTTCTGTCATGATAAACACTCTGAGAAACAGGCTAGACCATGCAGAGACTGTTTCAGGATTTTGAACTTAGACTTGAAATCAAATGGCATGCAATACAATATTACATGAGTTAAGAGAGATTGTAATGTATTAGAAGGAAACTTTGCATTCATACCTCACAACTCATTCTCAGAAATCCTAAATTCGACATCACCCTCATCTTTTCTAACACCTATTCACAAGATTGGTCATTACTTGCTTCTGTATGCCCTATCATCACAGCTTTGGACAAACTTGACCTCCATTCCCCTCCGTTCCCATTTAAGAAAGAGAACTGTTTTTCACAGGGACAGGAAAGCCGGTTCAGCTCCAGTATACCACTTGCCTTCTATCCACACTCATTCCAACTAAAATTAGTTCCTGCTGGATGAGAAATGAGTGGACCATACCAGTTTGGTCCCAGAAGAGGAGAAATTGCCTTGTGTTGTGAGCTCTGTCATTTTGGAATTTGTTATCCTAAAGAGATGTGGAAGCTCAGTTGTTGGTATACAAAGGTGACTTTTTGATGTAGAGGAAGGGAAGGAAAATAGTTTTAAGGCATACAATCTTCTGTGATCATATGCTCAGTGAAAAATACTCCTGCTTAATTTCTTGGTCTTAAACTAGACCTGCTGTCAACTACTGAACAAAAATCAATGCATTTCCTGATAACCATCAGAGATGTGCTGATATTTGCCCGGAATAACTCCATACAATACAAATCAAAATCTATTCCTCTGGGGGCCACATATGAAACAAACAGCCTGCTACTAACTTTGAGATACAATTGCATTCTAATCCTGTACAACTTCCCTCCTTACGGAAAAGAAAATTATCCCAGTGTAACCCAACCTTTTCCATTCACTCCATCTCCTGTCTCTTTGTTCTCCTTCCCAGCCTCTTTGATTATTCTCTCTTCTTTCCACAGAAAGTGGACAGGCATTAAGAGCATTTACAGTTCTTGCTGATAGTACTGTGATAAGTACTTTCAATGGCAAAGATTTATCCATTGTATATTCTCAGAGGTATATTCTTACTATTAGGATCACTTGAGTGCTTAAAGTACATACATGTTCATTGTAATAGCCTAATCAAACTTGCATATGAAACTTCTTTCAATAATCCGAGGCTTTCCTTCCTGCTTTAGTTTGAACATCACTGTCTAACACTATGTCCTGAAGAAGGGCTTAAGGCTGAAATGTCAACTATCTATTTGTTTCCATAGATGCTGCCTGACCTGCTGAGTTTCTCCAGCATTTTGTGAGTGTTACTACCTCCAGCCTCCTCCAAAAGCCTGGCCTTTTGGTTTGAGGCATTGAGTGTGCAGCTGACTGCTCAGGATTTGCCATGTACGCTCAGTAATATTTATTTTTCTCATCTCACAATTTGCTCAATCTCTTCAAAATTATTTGAAGAAAAGTCATGGAACAAAGTTTCCAAAGCTTCACCGAAGTGAATTATATTAAGGCAGGTTCTTTGTGGGTGAGTGACAGAGAGGAGAACATTGATAATGTGTAAATTACACACCCAGACTATCCTTTGGATTTGCATTGTGCAGTGCTCGAGAAACAGAAAGAGAATTGAAGGGCGCTGGAGATGCCAGTGGTGTGGGGGGAGGGGGGAGAGACCAGTCACTTCTACTCCAGGCTCAGAGAACACCTGTTGAATTTTGAAGCCTGCTAATTACTTCAGTGCTTTTCTGGCAATTAGTAAAGGTCAATGATAACATCTTTCACCTGTGAGACAGGATCTCATTGTGAGCCACAGTGGGTGGAAATAGGAGAGGGAGACAGAAAAGGGGAAAGTTGGATTTTGAAAACAAATGAAACCTTTTTTTGAGAGGGGGGAAAAGCTCAAAGGGGCTGAGGAAAATTGGTGTGGTGGGGGATGGGTCCAGTGGCTTCCTGCCACCTGTCCTTTTGTGAATGAATAAATTCAGGGTAAATTGAGTGCTGTGGCTTGGAAGACAGAGGGTGGGGTGAGTTGGGCCAGGCCATTTTGCAACTAAGGAGTTGTCCATTTGTGATGGAAATAGGGTAAACTATTTTTAGAAGTATTAGAATTGGATTTGTTGTTACTGACATGATATGAAATTAGTTGTTTTACAGATGTAAATAATTTACATAAATAAATGGTCTGTGAATCTTTGGATGTTTCTTCAATTGGCAGTAACAGCAAAGTCTCTGAGAATATATGCTTAACAAGCAATGGAGTGAAAAGTTTACTGTGGTGGATGGGGATGTGGAGCTAATATTATTGAATCAGCTATGTTCTTAAAAAACTTATGGAGTAGTTTTGAGGGCTGGATGGCTGATAAGTTTTAGAAGTTGAATGTTTGATGGACCTGATAATGGGTAGTGACTTCCATGGACAGAAGTGCCAATCAGAGTGAGGGAATGGAATGAAGAAAAATGATTGGTTAGGGAGATGTAGGTGAGGTACTTGTCCAAATTAATTATGTCCTTACTCAACTAGAAAGATCTGGTTAATGCCTTCCCTCCAGACACTGCATAGCTCATTTGTAAAGAAAGCAGTAAATAATTAATAAGGACAAGACAAGGGAATGTAGGGAAGGAACTGGAGCAGGATGAATGAAGAAGAGAAGTGTGCAAGCAGGTGTGAAACCATATTCAATGACTTTATATGTGATAGCACACAAAAATGTTGGAAAAACTCAGGTCAGATAGTATCTAGGGAGAGGAATGAACAGTCAATATTTCAGGCTGAGGCCCTTCATGAGAACTGGAATGAAAGAGGGAAGAAGCCAGAATGGAAGGGAAGGAGTAGGTAGGTGGGGAGGTAAGATTGATGTGAGAGGCTTGGAAGTGATAACTGGAAGAGACAAAAGGCTTAAAATGATGAATCTGATAGAGGACAGTGGACCATGGAGATGGGGAGCCAAAGAGAAAGATGTGGGTGATGGGCAGGTCATGAAGCAGAAGAGTGGAAAGAAGGGGTAAAGGGGCCAGGTAGATAAAGAAATCAAAGGGAGTGAGAGATGGGGTTAGTTAGAGAAATTGATGCTGATATCATCAGATTGGAGACTACCAAGACAGAGCATAATATGTAATTTTGATGAATAGCATTTGTTAAAGAGTAAACTAAAATTCTAAGGAATAAAGAAAAGGTGTGAAAGTCATCATTTGCTGTTTCCAGACCTCTGAGAAAATCCTGTGCTGAGCTTGTTAAACCTTTTGGGGCAGCCCTGGAATCTGCACTGTATACCATATTTATAGCATCCTGTAGCAGAACTACAGGAATGTATTTAGCCTCAAATCAGTAACAGTCAGCAAACCTGGTACTTTCATGTGAATTGCTGGATGTAAATTTTCTTCAGAGGTTTTTACACGAGTGTAGCCTGTTACCGGTTTGGGTTCATTACAAGGGACCCAGGGGATGGGGAGTGTGTTGTTTTCTGGCAAACGGTCTGCATCGTAACTGCAAAGCTGGAAAAAAAATGTTCTTGCACTAATTTTTTTTGGAATCAGAATTACTTTTAATATTGCTGATATGTTGTGAGATTTGTTTTGTGGTAGCGGTACAGTGCAAGACAAATTATCATTTACAACAAGGAAATAAATAGTGCAAAAGAGGAACACCAAGCTTGTATTCACGGGCAGAAGCTGTTTCTAAAACATGGAGTATGTGTCCTCCGGCTCCTGTACCTTCGACCTGGTGGTAGTTAGAGAAGAGATGGTCCCAGATGGTGAAGGTCTTTAATTATGGATGTGGTCTTCTCAGTGCACAGCCTTTTCAAGTTGCCCACGATGGTGGGGAGGGTCATGCTGGAACTGGATGAGGCTACAACCCTCTGCAGCCTCTTTCAGTCCTGTGCCTTGGACCTTCCATACCAGACGGTGATGTAACCAGTCAGAATGCTCTCCATGGTACATCTGCAAAGTTTTGTAAGAGTCATTGGTGACTATTGAGGATGTGGACCAGCTGGAAAAATGGGCTGAAAAGTGGCAGATGGAATTTAATGCAGGCAAGTGTGAGGTGTTGCATTTTGGGAGGACAAACAGGATAGGACTTGCGCAGTGAGCTATACGGTGCTGATGAGTGTGGTGGGACAGAGGATTCATAATTCCTTGAAAGTGGTGTCACAGTCGCTAAGAGGGCTTTTGGCCTTCATATTGAGAACATGAGTGGGGATGTTGTACTGAAGTTGTATGAGATGTTGATGAGGCCTAATTTGGAGTATTATGTGCAGTTTTGGTCACCTACGTAGAGGAAAGATATCAATAAGATTAAAAGAGAGCAGAGAAAATTTACAAGGACATTGCCAAGACTTGAGGATCTGAGTTATAAGGGAAGGTTTAATAGGTTAGGAGTTTATTCTCAAGAGGGTATGAGAATGAGGAGCGATTTGGTAGATGTACACAAAATTGTGAGATATAGGGTAAATGCAAGCAGGCTTTTTCTGTTGTGGTTGGGTGAGACTAGGTCATGGGTTAAGGGTGAATAAGAAAATTTTTAAAGGGAACATGAGGGGGAACTTCTTCACTCTGAAGGAGGTGAGTGTGTGGGATGTGGTTCAATCTCAATTTTTAAGAGAAATTTGGATAGGTACCTGGATGGGAGGGGTATGGAAAGCTATGGTTGATAGGACTAGATAGATTAATAGTTTGGCACAGACTAGATGGGCCAAAGGGTTTGTTTCTGTGCTGTTGTGTTCTATGACTCCATACTAAATCTGCCCAAATTCCTAATGAGGTATAGCCACTGGTGTGCCTTCATCATGAATATGTTGATCCAGGATAGATCCTCTGAGATGTTAACACCCATGAACTTCAAGCTGTTTAGTCAAGTCAAGTCACTTTTATTGTCATTTCGACCATAACTGCTGGTACAGTACACAGTAAAAATGAGATAATGTTTTTTCAGGACCATGGGGTTACATGACACAGTACAAAAACAACACAGAACTACGTAAAAAAACAACACAGAGAAAAGAACTACACTAGACTACAGACCTACCCAGGACTGCATAAAGTGCACAAAACAGTGCAGGCATTACAGTGAATAATAAACAGGACAATAGGGCAAGGTGTCAGTCCAGGCTCTGGGTATTGAGGAGTCTGACAGCTTGGGGGAAGAAACTGTTACATAGTCTGGTCGTGAGAGCCCGACGGTGCCTGTTCCCAGACGGCAGGAGGGAGAAGAGTTTGTACGAGGGGTGCATGGGGTCCTTCATAATGCTGTTTGCTTTGCAGATGTAGTGTAAATGTCTGTAATGGCGGGAAGAGAGACCCCAATGATCTTCTCAGCTGACCTCACTATCTGCTGCAGGGTCTTGCGACCCAAGATGGTGCAATTTCTGAACCAGGCAGTGATGCAGCTGCTCAGGATGCTCTCAATACAACCCCGTAGAATGTGATGAGGATGGGGGGAGGGAGATGAACTTTCCTCAGCCATCGCAGAAAGTAGAGATGCTGCTGGGCTTTCTTTGCTATGGAGCTGGTGTTGAGGGACCAGGTGAGATTCCCCGCCAGATGAACACCAAGAAATTTGGCGCTCTTAACGATCTCTACCGAGGAGCCCTTTCCACCACTGATCACATTCCACAAAAGTGACTTTGATTCCATGTATTTCAGATTTTTAGTAGTGACTTGTATAATCTGTAAGGGCACCTTTCTGTTACCTGAATGGCCATAATGCAGGGGTTGTCTGTAGTTGGTCAGCTGACCTCCATGGTGTAATGCAAGTTTGGCTCAATGAAATGCCAACCTCACTATTGGAATAAATTGGTGTCCCTTTGGAGTCAAATTAGGGTGCAGCTGCTGCTTTTATTTAAGTAAATGTAGACAACTTGTATGTCATCTTGTGGCCTGACAGTAGAATCCAGAAATGTAATGGGAGCTGAGGTCCGAAAGAGAGTATCACCTACAGTTTGCTTTTTCAGACTGAGTTCTAAACTTGAGACGCAGTTTGAGTTGAGTTGCTGAGCAGCATTGTTTCCTCCTGTGTGGATGTCCATTTATTGGAGCAAGAATGAATATGTTGAAAGAAATCATTTTATTTTTGCTCCCCCCCCCCCCTTTCCACTACCACCAGCACATGTTCATTGCTCGCAGGAGGAGCAAAAACTGCAAAAGATAATTTTCTGCTACCTCTCTGCCAGTAGGTGGCGTGCACACAAGGCAAGTTTTGATGCTTCAGGCACATTCAATACCTGTTATTTTTACCCATGTGAAAAACACTTAACACATGGTTGTGAAGGATGATATTTTAATTTGGATATAATTTGTTTTCCCTCTGAATTACTTGATAAAGGGAAGATTTTGAGGTGCTCTCAATTTAGCTAGGCTGGCCTTGTGTTTCGAAATGGACTTTAGTAGCTCAGTTAGAACAGCATTCTAATTGTCCTTTGGTTGTATGTTCAGAATCCAAATTTGTTGGCCTTGCCTTCAGGAAACAGTTGAGTGGATGTACTTAATGGATTTGGAATCTGTTGATGCTCTTTTCTTCCCATCTTCAGAAATTAGTTGTTTATCCTGTAATCAAAACTGCGTCCCAGCAGCGTTACTTAGAATGTTTTGCTGGTGCTGCTCTTCAATCAATGTAACAATCCCATGTTCTGAGTAGACACAACATTTTCCTTTCTAATATTTTCCCTTGGTGCTTTTGAATTGTTGGCTGTATTTAGGATTCTAATGGTTGAAGATGACTTGCCTTTACTGCAGATTTGAGGGCCAATGTGCAACTTACGGCCTTTGTCAAAGTTGGACTGGATTGGGAATTAATGTAAATATTGATTGGCTTATCCTGCTAGTGGGTTTTGTGGAGATGTTGATGCTTCTCAAGTGTGTTGAGATGTATTGTGGGTGTCCCAAGCAAATGAAGGTGGAGATTGTGCTGCCTGGTACACCATGACCTTTCTTTTTATCAGGTCTATGCCTGTGATCTTCAAACATTAACTTTGTCCAATGGCTGAAGGCTGTGCTGCCACCTTGCCTCCTTTGGATGTTAAAACCTTGGAACTTCCTACCCAATAACATTATGAGATGACCTTTACAAACTCTGCACTGGTTCATGATGCTGTCACACAAAGCCAGCTTGAAGATAGTTACCAACTGCCAGAATTGCCAGTGATATTAATAAACGGATTAAAAAGAATCAGTTTGCTTAGGTGAATAGGAAGGAGTCTTCTGAGTTGGGTGATGAGTGAGCAGCTTTCTTTCTGAAAGGCTAACTATCTTTTCTGAATGTGCTGAAGCGTTGCCTTAGAATTCAGTGGCCAGCTTTCTGGAACCAGACAGGGGCTACGTAACATTTTACTACTTTCACTTATTTGTAATTTCATACAAAGTCCACAGTTAGTAGGTTACTTCGAGCTTGTGCTATGGAAGCAGTAGGAATAGCCTTGAAGTCCTACAAGAGCTCCAAATGTCTGTGATTGACATTTTGATGGTGTGTTTTTGAGCTGATTAAGCGATCTGGTGCTTTGCTGTCTCTGAGGGAGTTTAGTGAGGTTGGGAGTGGAGTGTGCAGGGACCAGCATTGCGCTGAACTCGGCAGCCAAATACACCTCCTACGGGGCAGCTGCACTTTATGCCAGTCCACTGAATGGGGTCATAACTAAGTTAAGTGAATGTTGCATACTTGCCTTTTTTTCGGTCTTTATTTCACGATCGCAAATAACGAGTGCTCAATATATTTAACTAATTTATTTTGTAAGCAGATAAGCAACTTTTAATTTTAATGAATGATCCCTGACCATCAAGAACTCTCTTGCTTCTCTCCATTTAAGATGTTGAGAAGGGTTGGAGTCGATGAAGACTGTAGCAGAGGACGGCTTGGCCAGTCTTCCTCTCACTAGCTGCTGTCAGAGGAAAGAGCAGGAGACTCAGACTCACTTTGCAAAGATGGATCAGTGAGGCTGTGGACTCATTTTGAGGCCTTTTGAGGTTCGTGTTGCAAGTGCTTCTGGACTTGGGTTACTTTTATTTTGTTGTTTTTTGATTGGCGATCAATGGGGCACTTTGCCGAAGTCACAGGCTCTGAGGCCTGCAGTTGGCTAGTGGTGCTGAATTACACCGAGTACTCCTTGGCTCCTGGCTTGATGTTGATATTTTGTTGTTTGCTCACTTTTTGCCCTTTGAGCAGTTTGTTTTTTTATTGAGCATTGAGTGCTTGATGTTTTCTTCGAACGGGTTCCATGGTGTTTCTTTGTTTTGTGGTTAACTGCGGGAGGAAAACTCTCAGTTGTACTTTGAATCTTTGAAATGCACTCTTGTCTCTGCACATCACTTGTGTCATTCACCACTCAAGTCTGCTCTTTCAGCAACTGTGCAGAGCCCTCTGAATCTCTTTTCCATACGCCCTCTTTATTAAAAAATCTTTCTAAAATTACTTAAACCTGGCTTGTTTTTTTATTCCTTATTCACCACTTAAGTTCCATTTCCTATTTGGTGCCCACTGTTTCATGGCACTCCAGAAAACAGATGTTTTAGGAAATAAAAACACATGCTGTGGAAAGATCTTCAAACTTAAACATTAATTTTCTTTCCGCTCAGATGTCCCCTAACCAGTATAATTTCAAAAGTTTACTAGGTTTCCTCCATATGCAGCTTTTTTTTCTGGTTTTGACGTAATTTCTATATGAGCGAGTACATGACATCAACAGCAAATTATGTGTACTGAGGGCATTTTACCATATTTAAACATGTACAGGGATTGAACTCTGTTTTTGATTAATTTCTTTTCATGTTTACAACTTCCAGAATGAGCCAATGGTTTGCACTTTGACCCCTCAAAATGTATTATTTCCTGCAGTTTAATGTGTGTGACCTTTTTTTTAAAAAAAACTGGAGGTTATATGCTGGTGAAATTTGCTCTAGTCATGTCCAGTCATCATTCTGAGATCCACCCTTCTAGATATTTACTAAAAGCACCTGAGGAAAAATACTGAAGTTCCCTTTTGGCAAGCAACTATTATTTCCATCAATCTCGTCCCAACATTTATATGATCATGGCTGATCTGTGTTGTCCTCGACTCCTCTGCAATTTCTCCTTAACCCTCCATTCCACAACCTTCAGCTATTTATCCATCTCCACCTGAAACCTCTAATGATCCAGGTTCCACCACTTGCCAGGGCATTAAACTCCTGAGGTTCACCACTCGCTGCAAGAAAGATTTCTTTTTCAATGATGGCCCACTTGAAATCATGTCCCCTTGTTTGTGACTTTCCCATTAGAGGAATCATTCCAGCATCTGCCTTGTCAAGCTTGCTAAAGTTCTTGGATCTTATTCTTTTAAATGAAGGAATTTAAAATGGGAATGGGAGGGGGATGGTCTGGGTGTGCAGGTCAATGGGACTGGTCAGAATAATAGTCTAGCACAGACTGGTTGTACTGAAGGGCCTGTTTCTGTACTGTAGTGTTTTATAACTCTAACATATTGAGCAATACATTCAGTGTGCTGGAGGAGCTCAGCAGGTCGGAATCTGAGCTGGAACCGTTGACTGTTTATTCCCATCCATAGATGCTGCCTGACTGCTGAGCTCCTGCAGCACATTGTCTGTATTGATCTAGATTTCCAGCATCTGCAATATCTCTTGTGTCTATGAGAAACTGTTGAGTCTCTCTTGATAGAACGATCATTTCACTACAGGAATTAGGTGAATGTATTATCAATAATTTTAGTGTAATTTTTTTCAGTTCAGGGGACCAAACAGCACAGTTTTCCCACGTGAAGCCTCTCCAGCACCCTAAGCAATTACAACAAAGCTCTCTACTGCAACAGAACTCCAGCCTTTTGCAATAAAGGCCAAAATGTTGTTTCCCCCCATTACCATTTATTAACCTTTTCATGATAACTTCACCAGAACACTTGGATCCTTATGCACATCACTCACTCACCTGTAGTGTCTCTCATTTGGGTAATCTGCCTTTTTGATTTCCATTACCAATGTTCATGACCTTGTACTTCCCCATATTAAACTCCACTTGTCAGTCTTTTGTCCACTCATTCCATTTACCTATCATTGCAGGATCTCAGCATCCTTATGACAACATGCCTTCCATCTATTTTTGTATCATAAACAAATTTGGAAATGGTGCATTCTTTTCATTTCTCCAAGTCACAAATGCAAACAGTGAACAACTGTGGGGGGGGGGGGGGGGAATTGATCCCTACAGTACTGCACCAGTTGTCTTCTTGCAGTCTGTAAAGGACCTATTCCAGCTGTTTCCTGAGATGGCTGATTTTCAATCCATTCTAAAATCCTTCATCCAATACCATACTTTTAATTTATGTGCCAGCCTCTTGTGTGACACTTTTGTATGGCCTTTTGTAAATCTAATGATAATGTCAGGTTTCCCTCAAACAAATCTCCCTGTTCTACAAAGAACAGAGGCGTACAGCAGTGAGGTGGATCGACTGGTTGAGTGGTGACACCCATATCAACCTTTCACTGAACATCAGCAAGATCACAAAAGTAATTGTTGACCGCAAGATGGGGAAGTCAGGAGAACACACACCATTCCTCATTTTTTGGGGTGGGTGGGGGTTAAGTCAGTTGGGGAAAGGGTGAGCAGCTTCAAGTTCCTTGGTGTCAATATTTCTAAGAATCTATCTTGGCCCGAAGACTGCAATCAAGAAGCAGGCATGCCAGCAGCTCTATCTTTTAAGAGTTTGAGGAGATGCTTGCAAAATTTTACAACTGTACTGTGTGGAGCATTTTGACTGTATCATTACCTGGTATGGAGGTCCAATGTGCAGGATCAGAAAAGGCTGCAGATTGTTGTATACTGGGCAAGCTTCATTATAGGTATAACCTTCCCTACCATTGAGGACATCTTCGAAAGGCGGAGCCTCAAGAAGGCAGTATCCATCAATAAGGACCCACACCATCCAGGATGTCTCCTTATTAATGGGCCCACACTCAACAATTTAGGAACCTCCGCCATCAGGTTTGTAAACACTCTATGAACATGATATTGTTATTTGTTTTGCACTGTTTTTCTAACAGTGCAAAGACATTAAAAATTACTGTACTGCTGTAAACAAACTTTGCAACATACACTCAGTAGCTACTATCAGATACCTCCTGTACCTAACAAAGTGAGCAATGAGTGTATGTTCATGGTCTTGTGCTGCTGTAACCCATCCATTTCAAGGTTTGACATATTGTGCATTCAGAGATGCTCTCCCGCACTCCACTGTAACAGAAGATTATCTGAGTACTGTCATCTTCCTGCCAGCTTGATCCAGTCCAGTCATTTTCCTCTGACCTCTTTCATTATCAAAATGTTTCACCCACGGAACTGCTGCTGAAAGGATGCTTTTTGCTCTCTGTGAACTCTTGAGATTTGTGTGGAAAATCCAGGAGATCAGCAGTTTCTGAGATACTCAAACCACCTCATCTGGCTCCAACAATCATTCCACAGTTAAAGTCGCTTGGATCATGTTTCTTTAGATATTCACTCTGAACAGCTACTTAACCTCTTGACCATGTCTGCATGTTTTTAAGCATGAAGTTGCTGCCACGTGATTGGCGATTAGATATTTGCATTAACAAGCAGGAGTATAAGTGGCCACTGAGTGTATGTCCAGTGATATTAAAGCTGATACTGACAACTTGCCTTTCATAAAGTCATATTGACTCTGAGGTTGGGAAGTTGTGAAAGATTTCAACCTATGGGTCCGCTATTTTTGTAAACACTTCCTTTAAAAACTCAAGTATGCAGATCTTGGCATTTCTCTGTCTTCAGTCGTATGATTTTTTTTCTCAGACTTTATCCATTGTGAATGAGATTTCTGTAAGTTCTAGGATATTTGAAATTAGCCTGTCCGAAAACTTGGAGATATTAACAATATCTTCTACAATGAAGACTCCTGCATAAAATTTATGCAACATGTTTACCATTTCTTCTTGTTAGTTCACCAGCTTCTTACTCTAGAGGCCCCACATTTACCATAAGACATGGGAGCAGAATTAGGCCATTTGGCCCATCGAATCCGATCCACCATTCAATCATGGCTGATCTTTTTTTTTTCTCCTCAGCCCTACTCCCTGGCCTTCTCCCTGTAATCTATGATGCCATGGCCAATCAGAACCTATCAATCTCTGCCTTGAATACACCCAATGACCTGTGCTCCACAGCTGCTTGTGGTAACAAATTCCGTAAGTTCACCACCATCTGGCTAAAGAAAGTTCTCTGCATCTGTTTTAAAAGGATCCCCCTCTATCCTGAGGCTGTGCCCTCTTGTTCTGGATTCCCACACCATGGGAAACATCCTTTCCACATCTACTCTGTCTAGCCTTTCAACATATGAAAGGTTTCAATGAGGTTCCCCCTTCATCCTTATAAATTCCAACAAGTGCACACCCGAAGCCAGCAAATGTTCCTCATATGTTATCCCTTTCATTGCCCTTTTGACACACCTTCTCTATTTCCTGTTGTATTTTGTAGTCCACATCCCAGCTTCTGTTTGGAGGCCTGTATATAATTACCATCAGGGTCCTTTCACTCTTACCCACAAGAATTCAACATCTTCTGATCGTATGTCACATATTGCTAATGATTTGATGCCATTCTTTGACGGTAAAGACATGCTAACCCCTCTGCCTACCTTCTGATCCCTCTGATACAATGTGTAACCTTGGATATTCAGCTCCCAACTACAGTCATCCTTCAGCCACGATTCCGTGATGGCTGCAACATCATACCCATCAATCTGTAAAAGTGCAACAAGATTTCTGAAACTCTGTGCATTGAGATATAACACTTTGAGTACTGTATTTGCTACCCTTTTTGAATTGCAGATACTCACCCTGCTGGCTGCAATTTTGTCTTATAATCTGCCTGCCCTTCCTGATAGTCTGACTGCACATAGATTTTTTTTTTAAACCATCTATACCATCCCCCTGCCAAATTAGTTTAAATCCTCCAACAAACCTGCTCCCAAGAACTTTGGTCCCCCTCTGGTTCAAGTGCAACCTGTCCCTTTTGTACAGGTCATACCTATCCCAGATCTCTGTCTCCTGTACCAGCTTCTTAGCCACATATTTATCTGACAAATCATCCTGGTTCTACCCTCACTGGTGAGTGGCACAGTTAGCAATCTGGAAATAACTATCCTGGAGGTCCTGCTTCTCAGCTTTTTGCCGAGCTCTCTAAATTCTCTATTCAGGACCTCATTGCTTTTCCTTTTTGTGTCATAGGTACCAATATGTACCAAGACATCTGGCTGCTCTCCCTCCCTCTCCAAACTGCTGCAAATGCGAATCAAATGTCCCTGACCCTGGCACCTGGGAGGCAATATACCATCCAGGTGTTCTGTTCACATCCACAGAACCTCCTGTCTGTTCTTCTGACTATTGAGTCCCCTATCACTACCTTTCTCCTCTTCTTCCTCTTTCCCTTCTGCACCATGGACCATGCTCAGTGCCTGTAACCTGGTATTTGCCTGGGAGGTTATGCCCCACAACAGTATCCAAAACAGTATACTCATTATTGAGGGGAATGGCCACAGGGGTGCTCTGCACTAACTGCCTACTTGTCTTCCCATATCTTCTCCTGACAGTCACCTTGCTACCTCCTCATGCAACTTGGGTGACAACTTCCCTGTAACTCCGATAGATGATCTCATCACTCTCCCGTACAAGCTGAAGGTCATCCAGCTGCTGCTCCAGATCCCTAACACTGTCTTCAAAGAGCTGCAGCTGGATGCACTTCATGGGAGACTCCAACATCTGTGTGTGTGTGTGTGTGTGTGTGTGTATATTTTGGTACTACGTTTTTGCTCAAAAACTATTTTGACTACTTTGTAAATCAAGGATTTCTTATGAAGTCTCTCTTTCTGATTGTGCTTAAACTCTTGCTGAGTATTGTAGACTAGCTGTGTGAGTGTGCCACTGTCCATCCGCTGACGTGTCCCAGTACACTTTAGTAATATACTGGTCTCAAAATTTTGATGCACTGCACAGGGAAGGAAAGTAAAATAAAAGGAACATTCAGGTCACTTTGTGTATAGGGCCTTGGTTGTCTAGGTAGTGAATCACTGGTTGCTCCTTGTAAAGTTGTTGTCATCTTTGAGCTTCTTGATCCAACCCCCAGAGCTTCTGTTGCTTTTACTGGTATTCTTTATGAATTTCACCATCACTTTCTGATATTGGATATTTTTACATTGGGACAGATGTAACCTTCAGTGGATATTTTATCCCTTTTTGCTTTATAAAATCTGTCATCTTTTTGAAGTGTAGTTATTTGTAATGTGAAGTTGAACGACTGTGTACATTTGGACTGCGTTGTCCTATGTCAGTGGGTTTGCCATGCGCTGGTCTTCACCTCTGACCCTGTGAAACCACTGTTAATCATTATTTGACGGCCAGCAAACTGTCCACTATAGGATTTTGCTGCTCAGCGAAAGGAGGAGAGTAAAGGTAATGTTCCTTCTCAGCAAACTGCACAAGGTGCTGAAATCTTGAGTGGAAAGGGGCAAGGACCATGCGTGGCCTTTCAGAAGTAATGCTGCTGTCTGAATGGAGGTGGCAAGGTGAATCAATGCACTCCAGTGCAGCAAGAACAGTCCTACTGAGGTTCAGTTGCATCTCGGGTGTGATCGATCTGTGTAATCAAGTCAGCTTCTGTCAGTGGGCTCTCGAAGTAATAGCAGATGTCACTGGTTAATGCTGTTAGGGTCACTTCCCCAAGACCTTCCCAAGTACGTTGGCATGACAGAACTACTTTGTCAAGCTTTGCTCAATAGTAGTAAATGTGCCTAAAGTATTAGAAGATTAAATGTGTAAGTCTCATTCTAGTAGCTTCAAAGAATTTGGGAATGAAAACAGCACACCAAGTGAAATACTGAAAAAGCTATCATACACTGCACTGCACTTCATTCAGGCCCAACACCTTGGGCTACTACTGGTTCCAGCGCATCCACAGCAGGGAGCCAACTGAGCATTCATCAGATGTAGCTGTTTCTTCATGCCCAGAGGTATGTGGGAAAGATTTCCAAGGCAAATCCTGCTGTAAAATGTGTCTGGGCAACATCTACCTGAAAGAGCACCCTGAGCCAAAAGAATAAAAGCATATGCAATGTTGGATGATCTGAGCAATGTGTAATTGGCAGAACAAGCATCCTTTGACACATTCAGTATTTAAAGTTTTGTTTCCCATACACCCTAAAGGCTACTCTGGACCATCAGAAGTTCCAGAAGAAAAGCCAGTGGATTTATTGTGGAGTCAATAGGAAGAGAGGTCTGCTTGCTCTCGCTAACCCTCATTGAGTGCAGCCTTATTCCTAACAACAGGGATGAAATCACATCAGCTGAAGCTGCACACGGTCAATCGCATCTCGAGGCCATCACTGACGAGATTCCCCCAGTTGACTCTTCTACTGAGATTCTCCATTTGCTTGTCAGCAACACCATCTGTGCACACAAGGCATGTGATCAGTGCAATGGTTGGCACAATAGACCTTGTGCCCACAACTGGACCTGGCTTGAGTCACAGTGGGTGAAGTCTGCCTCAGTGGTGCTCAACTGTCCACTCAGTATATTTCAGACTAAATGTCCTGGAGAGCGGGCGCCCAAGTCTGTTCTGACCCTGTGAGTAGACTCTGTCTGAAAGAGGAGATGCCCTGACATACTTCCCTCTGCTCAACCAGATTTAGGCAAGCTGGTCTCCTGTCACTCAGATGATTTTAAGTTGGCTCCTTCCATCAAAGATGAGGTCTTCCTTTGAATCATAACCAAGTTCAACAAAGATAAGCCAAACAGTTGGATAGCTCCCCTTCCTTTCTGCTCCCCACAGCAACAGAAGTAGGCCCTTGGTCAGCTCATGTCACTCAGTCATATTGAGAAGGAAACCAGAAATGAAAGATCATTACATAAAGTTCATAGAGAGAGGCTTCAGAAACTATCATGTTGAATCAGTGCCTCCACCAGACCCCAACAATAATAAAACCTGGTATTTTCCCTACATCAGTGTTTACCACCCCATGAAAGCCGCACAAGTACAAATTCAAGTGCACACCTAAAAGTTGAATTACTAAATGATATGCTTTTGTGGGGCCCAGACCTCGATAACCATCTGCTCTGGATCCTTGTATCAGTTGCATTGATGGCAGACATCGAACAAATGTTCCACAGCTTTCTCGTGAGATGATCATCGACACTACCTTGTGGTTTCAGGACCACCAACTGGACAATGAGATTCTGGAGTACCGCAGGAGAATTCATGTATTTGATAACTGTCTCTTACCAGCTGTGGCAATCTATGGGCTTGAGAGACAGCTATCGAGGGAGAGGAGGGATTTGGGACTGAAGATTAGGGGTATATAGAAATGCATATCTATGTGGGTGATGGTCTTCAACCGTTTTCTGAAGCAGAGGAAGCAGTCAGTGTGCTGCTTTCAACACAAGACTTGATGGCTGAGTCTAATCTCAGACTGCATTAGACCACATCCAACACTGCCGTAGTCATGCAACATTTCCCTTCTGAACATGCCTCTTCTGCAGCACATTCTGGCCTTGGATGGGACCTCATTTCTGACACCTTTACTTTCTATGTTGCTGATACTGAAAGTCCCTTTACACATCTTGGCATGCTCGTGAATATCAACAGCCTATCTGACCCTCTTGGATTTGCCGCTCCAATCTGTATCCAGGCATGCTTCAAGTTAAGACAGTTGACACTGGACACCTTTGTCTGGGATGTCCCACTCTAAAGAGATGCAGCCTTGAAGATTTCAAGAACCTACACAACAACTTTGCTATCTACAGCTCGAGAGAGAGGTCTGCTCCTTCTGTGACCCATCAACTAAAGCTATTGCTGTTGCATTCCTGAAGGTAACAGATGCTGCTGGATATAGTGAAGTTGGATTCGTCCTGGGCAATGCAAAGCTTGCTCCCGAATCAGATCTTGCCATACGGAAGCATGAACTCAGTGCTGCTGCTCTTGCGCAGTTGAGATGCCAGTGATGATAACTGAAGAAATGGACACAACTAGATGATATGAAGTTCTTTACCAACAGCAAGGTGCTCAGTTACATATTTAATGAAGCAAGGAGATTCTATGCTGCTGTACATAATAGGCTCCAACGCATCAAGTGATCAACTCAGAAGAGTCAATGGAAGTATGTCCCTACTGATGCCTCATGAGGGCTCCAAGCTAATCAGCTTATTCTCTCCCCATGGTTACCTGGCCCAACATTTTTAGCTGATCCCCATCAGGAACATTATCAAGTCAAACACCAGCATCTTGTGTGTGTTGTTTGAATTTCCAGCATCTGCAGATTTCCTCATGTTTGCACATTATCAAGTCTGTTATTTTTGACATGAGAACAGTTACAGATTATGTAATAAGACTGCTTTTAAGAACTGTCTCTGATAATTTACCAAATACTTAATGAAATGATTATTTGACTTTTAGTTTCAATAGTTGGTATACAACTAGATGTGGTGAGACTGTGAGGAAGGACAGACAGATGATGAGGCAAAATTGCAGTCAGTGGGATGTTGAAGTGTAACAGGGGGCCAAAATTAAAATGGGTGATGAATACAGGACCGAAGGTGTTGTATTTAAATGCATGTAGTTTATGGAGTAAGGCAAATTATCTTGTAGTACATTTAGAAATTGGCAGGTATGACTTTTGTGGGCATCTGAGTTGTGGTTGAAAGAAGTTCATTGTTGGGAGCTTTAATCCAGGGAAAGGCAACAAGGCAGAGGATTGTTGGTTTAAAAAAAATGAAATCAAATCCTTAGAAAGAGATGACATAGGATCAGAAGAATCCTCGTGGGTAGAGTTAGGAAATTACAAGGGTAAAAAAGACCCTGATGGGAGTTACATACAGGACTCTGTACAGTAGTCACATTGTGGGTGACAAATTACTATGGGACATAGAAAAGGCATTTAAGACATTCATAGGGTCATAGGGGATGTCAGAATGTAGGTAGATTGGGGGAAAATCAGGTTGGTGTTGGATCCCATGAGAGGGAATTTGCAGAATGTTTATGAGGTGGCTTTTTTTAGAGCAGATTTTTATTGAGCCCATTAGGGGAATGGCAATTCTGGATTGGCTATTATGTAATGACCCAAATTTGATTAGCGAGCTTAAGGTAAAGGAATCCTTGGAGACAGCGATCATAATATTAAGAATTCACCCTGCAGTTTGAGGAGGAGAAACTAAATTGGATGTATGAGTAAAGAGAGTTATGGAGGCATGAGAGAGGAGCTGGCCAAACTTGATTGGAAGGGGACACTAACAGGGATAATGTCAGAACAGATTTTCTGGTGTTCTGGGGGAAATTTGAAAGGCACAGAAAAGATGTATCCCCAAGATGAGTTATTCTAAAGGGATGATGATGCAGCCGAGGCTGATCAGGGAAGCCAAAGACAGTGTAAAAGCTAAAGCAAGGTCATATAATACAGCAGAAGTTAGTGGAAAAGTAGGGGATTGGGAAGTTTTCTTTTTTTTTTAAAAAAAGCAACAGAAGGCAGCTTAAAATACAAAGAGAAAAGATGAAATGTGAAGAGAAGCCAGCCAATAATATGAAAGAGGATAAAAAAAGTATTTTCAGATACATAGAGTAAGATAGAGATGAGAGTGAATATCAGACCACTGGTAAATGACACTAGAGAGGTAGTAATGGGGGCAAAGAAATGGCAAAACAACTGAATTCTGCATCAGTCTTCACTGAAGAAGACAGTAGCAGAATGCCAAAAGTGAGAGAATGTCAGGGGGCAGAAGTGAATATCATTGCTGTTACTAAGGAGAAGGTGCTTGGGAAACTGATAACTTGTCTGGACTAGATGGACTATACACCAGTGTTTGGAAAGAGGCAGCTGAAGAGATTGTGGAGTAATGATCTTTTAAGAATCACTAGATTCTGGAATAGTTTCAGAGGGCTGGAGAATTACAAATGTCACTCCACTCTTTAAGGAGGGAGGGAGGCAGAAGAAAGGAAATTAGAGGTCAGTTAGCCTGACTTCAAAGGGTGGAAAGCTGTTAGAATCCATTGTTAAGGATGAGGTTTCAGGGTACTTGGAGGCACATGATAAAATAGGTTGAAGTCAACATGATCTCCTCAAGGATAAATCTTGCCTGACAAATCAGTTGGAATTCTTTAAGAAAATAACAGGCAGGATAGACAAAGGATTGGCTAACAGTGAGGAGGCAAAGTGGGAATAAAGGGGGGCTTTTCTGGTTGGTGGTGTACAGTGGGGGTCGGTGTTGGGGACTGCTTTTTAATAAATCCTTTGTGGATTAATTTTGAAGCTCATGGTGGAAAGACATCTACCTCCATCCTCTGTTTGCCTTTGAAATGTAATTATCTGTGAGTCTTATGTTTTGTTAATATTGGTAAGCATTTAGTGGATACATTTTGAAGGAAATATTATGCTTATTGTTTATTGCTATTAAGATACTATTGTGCCACAGGTTTGCTCTTGTTTACATGGCATAGTTAGGGACTGTTATGTACGTGTATTATTTTGGTTAACACTCATCATAAGAATAATTGACAGTACAGGTTGACTACCCCTTAGCTGAAATGCTTGTGACCAGAAGTGTTTTGGATTTTAGATTTTTTTAGATTTTGGAATTCATAATGAGATAGCTGGGATTGTTATCATTTCTGACTCTGAATTTATGTGCAATTGATAAGCAGCCTTTGTATTATATTTGTAAATCTCACATACAGTGATGCTAGAAAGTTTGCAAACCCTGTAGAGTTTCCTCTATTTCTATATAAATATGATCTAAAATGTGATCAGATTTTCATGTAAGTCCTAAAACTAGATAAAGGAACACAATTAAATAAATAACACAAAAACATTATACTCATTCATTTATTAATTGATGGGAAAAATGATTCAATATTACATGTATTTGCAGGAAGCATCCTAGTAGATCTCTTCTGATCCCTCTCTAAAGCTTCCAAATCCTTCCTAAAATGAGTCAACTGGAATTGAATACAATAGTCCAAGTGTGGTCTAAAAAGAGTTTTGTAGAGCTGCAACATCATCTCATGGCTCTCAAGCTTAATCCCCCGAATAATAAGACCATAAGACCATAAGATATAGAAGCATAATTAAGTCATTGGGACAATCAAGTTTGCTCTGCCACTTCACCATGGCTGACATATTTCCCTCTCGGCCCCAATCTCCAGTCTTCTCCCCATAACCTTTCATGCCCTGACTAATCAGGAATCTGACTCTGCCTTAAATATACCCAATGACTTGTCGTCCACAGCCGCTGGTGACAACGAATTCCACAGACTCATCACTCACTGACTAAAGAAATTCCTCCTCATCTCTGTTCTCAAAGGATGCCCCTTTATTCTGAAGTTGTGTCCTCTGGTCTGAAACTCCCCCGCAAGAGGAAACACCCCCTTCACATCCACACTTCTGAGGCTTTTCAAGGTTTGACAGGTTTCAATGAGATCCTCCACTCATTCTTCTGAATTCCAGTGAGCACAGGCCCAGAGCCATCAAACGCTCCTCGTCCAATAAGCCTTTCTATCCAGGAATCATTTTTGTGAACCTCCTTTAAACCCTCTCCAATGACAGCACAGATGAAGACCAACATCTGTGGGAGGGGAAGTAAGGAGCTGGGAAATTGATTGGTGAAAGAGATACAGGGCTGAAGAAGGGAGAGTCTGATAGGAGAGGACAGAAGACCAGAGAAGAAAGAAAAGGGGGAGGAGCACCAGAGGGAGGTGACAGGCAGGCAGAGAGATAATGTGAGAGAGGGAAAAGGGGATAGGGGAGTGGTGAAGGAGAGGGGGGAGGGGGCATTACTGGAAGTTCAAGAAATCATTGTTCATGCTGTCAGGTTGGAGGCTAAACAGACAGAATGTAAGGTGTTGTTCTTTCAACCTGAGTGTGACCTTGTCATGACAGTGGAGGAGGCCATGGATAGACATATCGGAATGGGAAGTGGAATTAAAGTGAGTGGCCATTGGGAGATCCTGCTTCTTCTGGTGGATGGAGCGTAGGTACTTGGCAAAGTGGTCTCCCAATCTACATTGGGGGTGACCGATACACAGGGGGGCCACACTGGGAACACTGGACATGGTATATGACCCCAACAGGCTCACAGGTGAAGTATCGCCTCACCTGGAAGGACTGTTTGGGGCCCTGAATGGTAGTGAGGGAGGAGGTGTAGGGGCAGGTGTAGCACTTGTTCCACTTGCAAGGATAAGTGCCAGGAGGGAGATCAATGGGGAGGGACGAATGGACAAGGGAGTTGCATATGGAGAGATCCCTGTGGAAAGCAGAAAGTGGAGGAGGAGGAAAGATGTGCTTTGTGGTGGGATCCTGTTGGAGATGGTGGAAGTTGTGGACAATTATGTGCTGGACATGGAGATTGGTGGGGTGGTCGGTGAGGACAAGAGGAAAACCATCCCTGGTAGGATGGTGGGAGGATGGGGTGCGAGCATTTGTATGTGAAATGGAAGAGGGTAGCGTTGATAGTGAAGGAAGGAAAGCTCCTTTCTTTGAAGAAGGAGGACATCTCCTTCGTTCTGGAATGAAGAGCCTCAAGAGACATCAAGAAAGGGGAGGGAGATGTCAGAAATGGACCAGGTAAGTTTGAGGGCAGGGTAGAAGTTGGAGGCAAAGTGGATGAAGTCGACGAGTTCCGCATGGGTGCAGGAAGCAGCACCAATGCAGTCGTTGATGGATTGTAGGAAAAGTAGGGGATGGATACCAGTGTAGACTTGTTCCACGTAGCTGACAAACAGGCAAGCATAGCTGGGATCTGTGTGAGTGGCCATGGCCACACCATTTGTTTGAAGCAAGTGGGCAGAGCCAAGGGAGAAATTATTGAGATGGAGGACAGGTAGTGGTGGAGGGGTACTAGTTGGGTCTGGTGTCCAGAAAGAAATGGAGAACTTTGAGGCCTTCCTTGTGGGGGATGGAGGTATATAGGGACTGGGCATCCATAGTAAAAATAACATGATATGGGCCAGGAAACCTGACAGCATTGTAAATGTCCAGAGGGTGTGAAGTGTCACGGATGTAGGTAGGAAGGGACTGAACCAAGGGAATAAAACAGAGTTGAGGTATGCAGATATGAGTTTAGTGGGGCAGGAACAAGCAGAAACAATGGGTCTACCTGGACAAGCGGGTTTGTGGATCTTGGGTAGCAGGTAGAAACAGGAGGTGTGCGAACTATGAGATTGGTTGGGCAATTCCCAGAGTTAATAATGTTGGTGATGGTGTGGCAGACAATGGCCTGGTGCTCCTTATTGGGTCCTGTTCGAAGGGGAAGTAAGAGGAGCTGTTGCTGGGTCTCAGCAAGCTGGAGGTCAGTACACCAGATGGCTACAGCATCTCCCTTATCTGCGGGGTTGATGGTGAGGTTAGGATTGGTGTGGAGGGAGTGGAGAGCAGTGTGTTCAGAAGGAGTGAGGTTGGAATTGGAGAGAGGAGTGTTAAAGTCCAAATGGTTAATGCCCTGTCAGCAGTTGGCAATGAAAAGCTCCAGAGCAGGCAGAAGACCAGGGTGGGGTGTCCAAGAAGAGGTGAAGAGTTGAAGATGTGAGAAGGAAGTCATCAGTGCGGGGTGGAGAGTCCTTGCCAAAGAAATAGGCTGTGAGATGGAGGCAGCGGAAGAAAATCCGTCGGAGATGTGTTTCCCCAGATGATAGATAGCCTGAGGTCTTCTCTCCACTGCTATTTGTTCAACTAATTTTCAAGTATTTAGCTAGTCAGTTGGAGTGAGGTTATCATAACGGATCTGGGTCCTGCCACATGTGCAGGCTTCCCACATGGTATGTTGGATTGAGCTTGAAAGCAAAAATCCTTGTTTGGCAATTCATACAAACTACAGTGTCAATAACCACAAGTATGCAGATGACATGCAGCTTTACCTCAACAATGTTTCTCTTGACTGCTCCACTGATTTGTTCAATATCCTTTTATAACAACCTCTTCTTTTCTCCAGTGAAATAACTGGAGTTTTGAATCTATCTCTTTAACTCCATCTGAAAATTCTCTGCAAATGATCAAATGACTTGCAGTCTTGGCACACATTTACTGTGTCAAGCTACAGTTCAAACCTTCTGCACAAATGCTAAGACCATCAATTGTAGAAATCGGTTCTCAGGATTTAAGTTGTGCTCGTAAACAACTAGAATCTCATTCTTGTGGTTCATTATATCATTGAAAAGTTATGGGTTCAACACAGATTTAATTTACCAGATGCATTCTTGAGTGTCTCCCTGTCTATTATTTATACTTAACCATTATTTTTAATCCTCTTAAAATTTTCCAAGGCATTTTACATGGAATTTTGCTTGCTGATAGAAATGGACAGAAGCAATTAAATGGTTCCTGAGATAAAACTTAATAGCACAAAAGGAGGGTAGATGGTGCCAAGATCAATTTGAGGAAGTAAGCCTGAGTTGGTTCAAAGTTCTAGCATTATTAATAAAAAGGGTAATGTCAAGGAGTTGTATCTCAAGTTGTCATTTTTTTGGGGAGCAGGAGATGCAGTTGGGACTGGGGGAGTTCTGTGTGTATGTGGGAATAGGTAATTATACTAAAGCTATCATATTGTAATATCTTGGTTCTTTAAGTACAAAAACTTTTATGGAAATTTCTGTAATAGAACTGATGCAATGGTTAGTTAACACTTGAAAGTTATTATGGCATAATTTAAAATGATGTAGGAAGATTTTTTTTTCTCAATCCCTCTGTCATTCTGAGTTTGATTTGCAGTGAAGCATCTGATATGGTATTTAATACTTCCTGACAGTTTCTTTTGGGTGAAGGTACTTCGCTCCACAATTTGGTGACTCCTATTCATGTCAGGGTAAATATGTTCAAAGGTTGATTTGTGAAGTGAAGCCTCACTGGATAGGGCTGCAAATTGGAAGCACACTTGTGTTTAGCAAAGTTTCCATAAAATGAGGCCTCATTTAATTTGCAGGTGACCTAAATGGGGACTGTTTTGCTGCCTGGTAGTAATAGCCTCCTTTTCAACAGCACAATTGCCCAAGAAGGAAGAAAATAATAATAACTAATGCATGCTGACATTTTTTCATTTATCTTCAGAATGTAATTTGCTGTCAAAATCAGTATTTGTTTCACATCCTGTGTTGCAGCATCTGAGAAGGTGGTGTTGAGCTGCCACCTTGAACTTCTATAGTCCTTCTGGTAAAGGTACTGCCATGTAGCTGCTGAATAGAGTTCCAATATCTATGCATGGTGATGATGAAAGCACAGTGATGTAGTTTCTTATCATGATGATATTCATTTTTGGAGGGGAATCTTCAGGTAGTGTTCTTGTGTGTTCAGTATCCTTCATAATGGAAGACATGGCACTTGGTGTCAGACAAGTTTACCGGAATAATTGAATTTCATTTTTGCAGATGAAACACACTGTAACTTGTGCTTTGTACCTCAAAAACATAAAACTAGTTGAAAGAAAAAGATGGGAGCCCAGGAGAACATGTCTTTTGTTTGTTTTTACTTTAAGTGAGGCGCACAGGTATATGACCGGGTGGCGTGATGATGTATGCCATTCACGTGCTTTTACATATAATTCATAATGACATATGTAAATGAATGTTCAACCAAGCAATATTTACAATATTACTGAAATATTAAATACACAACATTCCTCCCTGCTTGGCTATAAACTTCCACTCAATAATACAACTAATATATAGACACCCATAGCATAGTAAATTTTAAATTGTCCCATTCAGGCCTCAGTGGTGGTTGTTGGAATTGACTCTGGGACTGCAGGAAGTAGTTTTGACAGCTCAGGCCACCTTTCTACTCTAGCTATTGATTCTGCTCTCCTCAACTTAATTTTTTTTCTCTCTGCTGCACCTTTACAGCCATTTTGGGTTGCCATGACTGCATGAAGTCTTTTCTGTTTTTCCTTTGGATCATCTCTGTCATAATATGGATACTTTCAATTTGCATTAGGGGAAAGTACGGCAAGAGGATTGTCCTCTTTTGGGGGGGAAAAATTCAGGTATTTCCATTTCCAAGGGAAAACAAGACAGTCTAGCATTTCCCATTATTAGAGATCATCTTGAATTTGATCTTGTAATTGTGTCCTCCAAGAAACAGAGCCCATCTCTGATTCGTGCTTCTGCTGTTAGTGGAACACCCTTCTGTGCATTGAAGATGGGCACTAGTGTATACAATTCTCCTTTCAACTTCACTCTTGCACCTTAAATGTATACTCTAGTTTTGACTCTTGCTCGGGGGTGTGGGCAGATGGTTGGGGAGTGAAAATATCAACTCTCTACCTATGCCTCTGATTTTGTAAGCTTCCATCAGATCTCTCCTCAGTCTCCACCATTCCAAAGAAAGCATCCTATTTTGTCCAACCTAGTTTGTCTTGTATAGCACACTTACCTAATTCAGGTTCTATGTCTTGTGGTCTTCTGGCTCAACATTCTTTCTGTAATGGGGCAACCAGAAATGAATGCACTGCCCCTCATGTGGCCTTTATGAAGCTGCAAAATAATTTCCTGACTCTTGAACTCATTGCCTTGTCTCATAAAGACAATTAGGCAATACCTTTTTTTCCCCGCCATTGGCCACTTTCAGGGAGTTTTGGACTTGGACCCCAAGATCTGTCTATATATCAACACTGTTAATGGCTCTGCTATTAATTGTGTACAATCGCCGTACATTTGATCTCCCAAATAGTGTAACTGCTTTATAAAGCTATTAATGCATGCGCTTGAGACTCGGTACACTGGTAATTCCTCATGATGTTACATGCGGAGAACTGATTCACTGTAATGTATTTGATTCTCCAGTCAGTGTTCATAGATCCACTTGGCTGTATACTTCTGAAGTCCCAGGCCAAACTAATCTTGTCCCAGTATAGCCCCAGGATGCCTACACTTTGTGCATTTTCCCTTTCCCTTGTATTCTGCACTTTGTAAAGCATATACAGTCGGCCCTCCTTATCCGCGAGTTCTGCATGCACAAATTCAGCAAACTGCGAATCGCGAAAACCCGGAAGTGCTCTTCCAGCACTTGTTGTTCGAGCACGTACAGACTTTGTTCTTGTCATTACTCCCTAAACAATGCAATATACTATTTTACATAGCATTTACATTGTATTAGGTATTATAAGTAATCTAGAGATGATTTAAAGTATACAGGAGGATGTGTGTAGGTTATCGGGATTGAAAAAAAATCGGAAGTTCTCTTACTAAGTAAGTCGGAACAGGTACACCCGGTATTATTTAGCGTCAGTTAGTCAAACGTTTGTCTTAGTATATAGTATAAATTTTACCTTTCTATGCATATAAAACACTTAAGAACATATGTTTCAGCGCCAGGCTCGGGAAAGGAAGTTCCCGAGGTTGATCCAGTGACAGATCACTACCTAGCGCGCTCTTCATCCTTGCCGGGTTGATGTGGAGGATCAAAAACTCAAAAACCCGAAACCCAATAATTAAACCACTGCGTTGCGTAGTAATAATTGTAGCTTTCATCGGGGCAGAGCCTTTCTCACTTTATCCTTTAAAATTGTTTGGATCGTTGACCGACTGTAGCCTGATGCTTTTCCAATGACTGAAGGCCTTTCACCTCTTTGCGATCGCTTTATTATTTCCACCTTATTTTCAATCGTGATCGTGATTATTTTCGTGAACAGAAACACTGCAGCTCCAGAGCTCTGCCACCGGGTCCTAATGTCCACCGCATTGAGACAGGTTGAATAAGGGACTTGAGCATCCGCGTTTTTTGGTATCCACGAGGGGTCCCGGAACCAGTCCCTCGCAGATAAGGAGACTGTATGGACTTTTCAATGGTACCCAAAGCCTTGGGTGGTGATGAATTCACCACACTCTGCCTACTGCTGAAGTTGTCGTGGTGGTATGCCTTGACCCTTCAGCCAGCTCCCAATTGCCAATGAACTTTTAGATCATGGATTGTACGTCTACAGATCTGATTTGTTTTTTTTCTGTTGTAACCTGTGACATTTGCATTAGATGTTTTTGGATTTTTTTAAATCTTGAAGATGAATTAAATTCAGCTTTTTTTCTTAACTGTTTTACATCTGTGGGAAATCTTGTATGGCTTTTTAAAGTAACTTCCAGCTGGATGTTGAGAATTCCCATTGCGCCGACTGTTGACCATAACAAGCCGGTAGAAAGAAATATTTTGTTCCTGGAGATTGCGCCATACCAGTGTCTCTCAGTAACTGATGTGACGCATCCCTATGAAGAAAGTTTTCTTACTTCATGTAACTGAAATGTGTTTTGAAGAAACCCACTGCTGTAGAGCCTTTTTCCCTCATGAGGGGAAAAATACCCAGCTGCCCACCTTACCCACTACTCTCATCTGATAGAGGATGCAAATTTGTCAACAAATCTCCAAGCATATTTATTTGTTTGATTTATGAATATCTGCAATATTTTGCTATAATACTTGAGGGCTATATCTCTGATTTAGAAAGTTTATACTTCTAATATGAATATTACAAAATTCTCAACAAATGAAAACACCATGCCAAATTCACTTTTATGCATTTCAGCCAGTCTTTTCTCCACTAAGTTTTCCAGGACTAGATTGATTCTTCATAAATTAAGTTACTGTCGTAATGAATTTCAAAAACTAGATATTGTTCTGAATAGTTTCTTCAATAGAACTAGTGCTCCTTCTCTTGCATAAAAGGCAGATGATACAGAGTGCTGGAGTTGATTTGCCTCTGATGCTGTGTCTAATTGAATTACCTGTTTGCTCACGTGGTCAACTGGGGAATATTCATGAGAGCATCTATTATTGGATAACTGTAGCTGAGTGCGCAGTCTTTTAACATGACTGAAAGAGGAAATGAGAGCTAAATTGTAGTTGTGCATGACTTCCTAAATGATATTGGTTCAGAAACCTTGGAAGAAAACCTTCTGGATGACGTTAGTGATGAATTAAAAGTGGACCATTTCATATAAGTGCTACTTGCCATAATTAAAATGAGGCAGAATACCTTCATGTATTCTTTGAGAGGAAGGTTGAAGTTTAAAGAGATGATTGAGGCAAGTTTTATTTTATAGTGTGGTAGGTACCTGCAATATTCTGCTGGGGAGGTGTTGGAAGTGGACACAACAATAACGTACAAGATGCAATTTTTCATATGTGAACACTCTGGGCATAGAGGGGTATGGGTCATGTACAGTACAAGCAAATAAGATTTGTTAGATAGGCATTATGATTGTTAGAGACATGGTGTTTATGACTACTGTTCTATTTTTGAGTACACATTTTGGCTTACTACTGTATACATTGTCCCTCCTAGGAAGATGATGGGCACACTAGAATTTGGTTAACAGTTTTTACCTCTTGGGATAGGTGACTAGTCTTGTATATTATTGGTGTTGTGGATATGAGGATACACAAGGCAGAAGCGGAGTCAGCCGTGATGTCTTTCAAAGTTAAATCTACTTTGATGTCTAAAGGGTTGTAAAGGGGTTCAATAAAGAGATGGTTATGCTGAATGGACAGGGATAAACATTGGATAATATAATAAAATGTATTGCTTTTTTAAGCTAAAGCCCATTGGATTGATTTCTAAATGCCAAGTTACAAATGGGTTTTCAAAGTTACCACTCTGTGATAACTTTATTCTGCCGAACAGCTGCTTTTGTACAAATTCCTGAAAGCATGATGTGTACTTAGAAATGCAGCAATTTCCTCTATTTTGTGTAAACATATTAGTAATGTCTGTTTTTTTTTCAGTAAATGATAAATGTTTGCTGACAAACTCAATAAGACTTTGCAAGACATGTTGTTGTAACAGTGGTGCAGACGGTCTCTTTTGCAAGTTGGATCTTTTGCCATGAATATTTGTCAATGAGCGTTTTCTTCTGTGTGAGCCAGACTATCCAGCTCGTATGCTGATCTGTGAATGAAAAAACCCATTTCAAAGGGGCAATTTTCACAAATAGGAGTTTGCAACTAATTTGCTAAAAATAAACTAATTGAATGATTATTCACTGCTGTTTCAATGCTGTGATGCTGAGATGTTATTTAAAAAAGAGCACCGTTATCCCTAACTCTGCCAAAAGGGCTGCCTATTGGGGTAGAGTTCCATGGATATAGTCTTGTAGAATTTCCAAATGGCTAGTTGTTGCTGTTCTGTCGAAGAAGGGATTTCCTAGTGTGATCTGCACAGTCCTGCCACAGTAACAAGCAGGAACTATTTGCCCTGATATATTTTTTTTCTCTCTGCTCTTTATGCTCTGGTCATGGCTGCTGGAAATTCTTGGTGGCAGCTTCTCTTGCAAGTGGACAGGAAGTTACCCAGTAGTGGCCCTCATTTTAAATTGGATTCCACAAGATGCCTTGGTGGTTCAAACACAGCTTCACAATTTCTTTTGCAGATTTTCAGAGGAGTTAGATTCTGCTGATTGTTCAGGGTCAGAGTTTAACCATCCTCGTGGATAGAAGCAAGTATTTAATTAAAAAGTAAGTTCCATTTCTGCAGCCCAGTGCCTTCGGTACTTGGTCTGTATATGGATGTAGGCCTCCGTTAGTCTCGGCAGACCCATGGATTTGCACCTTGGAAAGTTTCCAGGGCGCAAGCCTGGGCAAGGATTTTTATGGAAGACCAGCAGTTGCCCATGCTGCAAGTCTCCCCTCTCCACACCACCGATGTTGTCCAAGGGAAGGGCATTAGGACCCATACAGCTTGGCACCGGTGTCGTCGCAGAGCATTGTGTGGTTAAGTGCCTTGCTCAAGGACACACACACGCAGCCTCAGCCAAGGCTCAAACTAGCGACCTTCAGATAACTAGACGAACGCCTTAACCACTTGGCCACGTGCCAGCACCTGGTTGTACTCGGTCTATATGTTAACAGTGTGGTACTAAAGCATTGCCAAGATAGGGAGAGGTGGGGGAAGGGAAGAGGATAGGTCTCAATTCAGGGACTAAGTCACTTCTGAAGCCAAATAGTCTGCCAAACCTGACTGCTGATGCTCTCTGGCTTAGTTTGTGGTGAAATCCCACTCCAAACAGTAGTGGCAGATTGTTCGAGATCCAATATGGCACTCATAGAGTATGTGTGCTTGCCTATCTATCCACATTAATCTGACATGGAACTCACTGCTCTCAAAGACCTTGAATATTCTTAAATGTTTCTTGTTAAAACACTTTAATAGTTTAAGCTAAAAATAAGAACACCTTTTGTGAAAGTATTCAAAATTATTTAATAGCATTGCAATAAAGAGAAATAAATTGCCAGCCTTTCTCTCTGAAGGACACACAATAAAGAATGGGGTCATACTACTTAAGCCAGACACAGCTGGTTAAAACAGGGGAGAGCTGCCCATCCATCTGGCTCAAGTTGTTGCTACTCAGCCGGTGATGGACTCACCAAATCCAATGTGGCAAGCACCTGCTTCCCATTCCATCTGTGAGCTCTACATTTAGGTATGCAAATGCAGAAGCAGTCAAAATGGGAAATATTGGGAGGGTGATGATTGGGATTATTTTCCTGGAGGAGTCCGTACCACCACCATCACCACTTGTCATTTGGTGTCTGTCCGATCATAGATTTCATTTGGTCTGTCTGTCAAATTTAATGACAGATCACTGACTTCAAACGTGCGCTGGGCAGGTTGTTGAGAGATCTCAGCACTGGGCAGGTTGTTGAGAGATCTCAGCACTGGGCAGGTTGTTGAGAGATCTCAGCACTGGGCTCCAGTGTTTGTTTTAGTCCTTTGCTTTTTGGTGTAGGTTAAACTGCACCATCTTGATTGAAGTTATCAGTGATATTCAGGGTATGAGGAAGTCTTCTTAACTAATTTAGAACTGTAAGGTAGTTTGTAGTGAATGACCAGATGGAAGTGGTTATTACCCATTTTAAAGTATCTCACGCAGTTGAGAAATGAGCCACAGTGTTTGACTTGTATTTGGGTCACAATCATGCCAGGCTCTGGCAATACAATTGCTAATTGCACTTGATTTCCTGATTATTCCTTATTTTGCAATTTGGGACCAGAACATTTTGTTTTTAAAAAAAAATCTGTTCTTAGAGCTGTTGCCACCAACCAATTCACAAGAGCAGCAACCAAATTGTTTCTGTACTTTCCAATATTTGTAATGTGGAACTGAAATGGTTCTTTGTGATGCTTCTGTAGGCCTAGATGTGCTTTTTTTAAAAAGGCAACTAACAGTCAAAATTCTGTGCACCATTTTTGCACAATCTATTTATATCTGAGATGAGTAAAATATGAATTGGTTCATAACCTGCAGTGCAAAAATAAAGCAGTGTCTGATGAAATGTTAGTCAGTGACACTTCTATACTTGTAGTCTGCTGTGATGTATCATTTTAACCGTCTACGATATTTTTGCAAACTACTGAAAATACGGACCTTTGAGTGTGATAAAATTAAGAAACATAACAATATAGCATTATATCTATTATTAACGAAACAAACATGTTTTACTGTCAAGTGATTAAAATACCATGTACTTTATTTACAATAGGTTTCATAAAAATTTGTATTTTTTTTACTGAGAATAGCAGAACCATGTTTTAAAAGCCTTAAGTTTGGGAAAAAGTCTGCAATCACTTTTTTCCCTGCTTATAAGCTACCGGTACTTTTGAAAGAGTTACTGAGATACTGGCTTTGGAAGTGAAATGCAAATGTGAGTTATTGATCTTGCCCTCAACTATCTTCATTTTTCTTTTGCATTAAGCAGCTGGATGAAACATTTTGGAGAATGCTGCGGAAGGTTAGTGGGATCTATTAAAGACGCCTCCAATAGTATCTTAGCTCCTTTAGTGGCTAGACATAATATTTTATTGGTGCTTTCCTTGAGTCCTTGTAGCAAATGCTGTCACACATTCCTTGCCAAATACTCTTAAAATGCAGTAGAAGCAGCATGATTTATGATCCCACACACTTTGATGCCGCAACCTGTTTCTCATTAAAGAAGTGAGAGTATTGAAGATAAACTGTCCTAATCTAATCCTGTCCTGAGAAAACAACTAAGCATCCTATTCAGCTGCTGCTCATTAGGAATATGAACAAAGAGTAATTGTGCTACAGTAGATAAACAAGCTGATCACCTCAAAGCTGTCTGAAAAATTTATTCTTCAGCACATGCTATTTACTACACCATTAATGCAAATACCATTATTTGCAGAACAAGGAATATCAAGGCCAATTATCTGAAAGATTTTGTACATTAAGATTGTTGTTTAACAGAAACATTTGTGGAATTTCTATTATTTTCAATGGAATGTAGACATTTTTAGCAATGGAGTTACTGGCCAAACAAAAAATCTTTGACTGAATGGAAAATTCTGTCCCCAGGCTTGTTTACTGTCAAGTGCTGTCAGGGTGTCCTGTACTGGAGCATTGGCGCCTTGTCTTCGAAAACTTAGCTAGTGCTTAGATCTGGGTATCCAACTAAAGGGTGTGCAGAGGTTTCTGAAAATGGCTCTCTGTGTCTGGACCAAGTGAGCACGGGTCTCCAGGGTTTCTTGGGCACCAAGGGGTATTAATCAGATTCTGCCCTTATGTTTCATGCTGATGACTTCACTGATGAAAGTAAATCTCCATTATCAGGCAGCATCTCTGGAGGGCCAGACCAAAACAGTTGATATTTTGGACCTAGACCCTTCAGGGCAGGAAAGGGGGGGAGGGGAAGAAGCCAGAAGGAGACAGATAGGAGTGCAAGCTGGCAGGGGATAGGTGAATCCAGGTGAGGGGGAGGTGGGGAGGGTAGATAAAGTAAGAAGCTGAGAGGTGATAGATGGAGGAGGTGAAGGGCTGAAGAAATCTGTGGCATTCTGGCAGACTGATCTCTACCTTGCTGAGACCAGGCAGCAACTCTGTTACTTACCCCTTGAACAGGACTCGCACTAAGGAGCATCAAGCCATTGTCTCTCACACCATTACCAAACTCGTTGCCTCTGGAGATCCCCCATCAGTTGTAACCAACTTCGTAGTTCCTGTACCCCCAATGCTCATTTCTACCTCCTACGCAAGATCCACAGTCTGACTAACCAGGAAGGCTCATAGTTTCTGCTTGCTCCTGCCCCATGGAACGTGTCCACATGTATCAACTCCTTTTGCCCTCTTGTTCAGTCCCTTCCTCCTGCATCCATGACACTTCACACGCTCTTGATCACTTCAATCACTTTAAGTTCCCTGGCCCTGACTGACTCTTTCACTGTGGAGGTCAAGTCCCTATACTCTTCTGTCCCCCATCAGGAATGCCCTAAAGCATCTTGCTTCTTTCAGTACAATAGACTAACCTCTTCCCCTGCACCTCCATCTTCCTCTGTCTGTCAGAACTGTTTCTCTCCCTCAACAATTTCACTTTTTGGCTCTTCCCACTCTCTCCAAATCCAGTGTGTAGCCATGGGCACCCACATGGGTCGCAACTATTCGTTTTTTTCCTTTGGCTGTGTGGAATCATCCATGTTTCAAGCCTGCACTGGTAACACTCCTCAACTCCTTCTACACTACATTGATGCTGCTTCCCGTGCTGCGTTCGTCAACCTCATCAACTCTGCCTCCAACATCCACCCTGTCCTCAAAGTTCCCTGGTCCATCACTGACACCCCTCTACCCTTTCTCAATATCTCTCCACCTCTGATGACAGACTGTCTACTGATAACTGGGAGTACCAGTAGATTTCTAAAGGTTATCTTTGCTATACAGATTCCCCCCGCTGTCTGAAGGTAGAGCGTTCCTATGAAACCGTGTGTAAGCCAAAATGGCGTAAAGCGAAGAAGCAATTACCATTAATTTATATGGGAAAAATTTTTCAGTGTTCTCAGACCCAAAAAATAACCTACCAAATCAAACCAAATAGCGCACAAAACCTAAAATAACACTAACAGATAGTAAAAGCAGGAATAATATGATAAAGACACAGCTATATAAAGCAGAAATATTGTATGTATAGTGTAGTTTCATTTATCAAAATCGGGAAGACAGTGAGCCAAAATCAATTTGGAGAAAAAAATCGGCACATACACGCCTATGCACATACACACATGTGCACACAACTGCCTGCACAAGGCTCCACGGTCATGGTAGTCTTTCTTGGGGTAAACACACGTATAAAGCGGGTGTCTTTTTTTCATAAAAGTGAAAATCTTTGGTTGGTGAAAACAGGTACTAATGTAGGTCTTCTGTAACAGCGAGCTGTCGTAAAGCGAATGTTCGAAAAACGGGGGCCACCTGTACCTTTAGCCACCCTGTCAGTTGTACAATTGCTTTTTCCCTTCTCTCAGTTCCTTGGTCTGTCACATTGGTTCTCAGGATGAGGCTTTCCATTTTAGAACATCTGGCATGTCCCCCTTTCGAGGGTCAAAAACTGCTCTCCTTGGTGAGGCGATACTTCACCAGCAAGTCTGACAGGGTCATCTGTTATAAATCTGCTGCTCCCGGTGCAACCTCCTTTGCGTTGGTGAAACCCGATGTAGATTACTTTTTGTGGGGGGGGGGGAACAACTTTGAGTATCATCATTCCACCTGCCACCAAGGGCAAGATTTCCTGGTGGTCGCCCATTTCAATTTGACTTGCCATTCTGATGTGTTGGTCCATGGGTGCCTGTTTTGCCACGATGAGACCACATTCAGGTTGGAGGAGTGACTCCTCATTCCATCTGGGTAGCCTTCTACCTGATGGCATGAGCATTGTTTTCTCTAACTTTTTATCTCCCTTTTCTCTTTTTCCATTCTCCATTCTGGCTCCCCTTCTCCCCTTCTCTTCTCACCTGCCCCTTATCTCCCTCTGGTTCACCTCCTCCTTCCCCTTCTTCTTGGTCCACTGTCCTTTCCTATTAGGTTTCTTCTTTAGGGCTTTTATCTCTTGCACCTATTACCTCACAGCTTCACTCATTTACAACCCCCCACTTCCCCTACCCATCTACCTTCCCCCTTCATCTGGCTCCACCTGTCACCTTTTGAGCTTGTACCACTGCCCCTCCCCTCACCTTGTCAGACATCCCACCTCTCCCGGAAGTTCCGGGAGTCTCCCACATATTAATAGCGGCTCCCTGATGCCCGCAAATTATATACAATATCCCGGAAATCGTTTTTTTTTTTAGAGGGAGGGAGGGGGGTGGAGGGAGAGGAGGGGGGGAGGGAGCGCGCGCGATGGCAGAGTATTACAAAAAAAGAAAGTACAAAACATACTTCACCCCAGACTACACTAAAGTGTACCCCTGCCTAACGGGTCAGAAATAATGACAGTGTTGCTCGCTGCATTGTTTGCAACAGTGACTTTTCTATTGCCCCGTGGTGGGTTAAATCACTGTTGAGGTGAGTTTAACAGGTGTCATTCATTCATTAGCATAGCTAACATTATTTAAACTAGCTGGCTAGCTGCTAAGGAGCTTCTCTATTGCAGACATCCCACCTCTCCCGGAAGTTCAGGGAGTCTCCCGCAAATTGATGGCACTACCTCCCTGAAATGAGTTTTTGCAGGATGGGATGCCTGCCTTGTTCTGGCTTCTCCCCACTTCCTTTCAAGTCCTAATGAAGTGTCCCAGCAGGAAATGTTAACTGTTAATTCCCCTCCATTGATGCTGCATGACTTGTTGAGTTCCCCAGCATGTTGTGTGCGTTCCTCAAGATTTCCAGCAACTGCAGAATGTCTTGTGTTTAAATATTAATATGTTTATCTCTGACCTGCGTATTTTAACATTGTTTTCATTTTCAGATCTATACCATTTGTTATTTTGCTTTTGTAAATGGCTGTTAAATCATTACATTAAATCCTTAAGCTAAATACAATTCATGCTGTAAACTTTATCTTCACTTCAAAGTAAGAAGTTCATTGCACATGCAGGCCTGGATGATTTTCTTTGTTACAGATTTTGTTTTTCATTAAATTGTATTCAATTTTCTTTAACACAATAATGAGCCTTGTATCAGAACTTGAAGTTTATATTTTTCCATATGCTATCACAGTTTCCACAATTGAGTTTTAATTTTATTAAAATATAATTGCTGCCAATGTATGAAGAGAGGGAAAAAAACTGAAACACGAGGAAATCACAGCGACAACTCACTGATACCTCCTCTTATTTATCCCTCGATCATGACCCCACTAAGGAGCACCAGGCCACTGTCTCCTATACCATCACCAACCTTATCAGCTCTGGGGATCTCCCATCCACTACCACCAACCTCATAGTTCCCACACCCCGCACTTCCCGTTTCTACCTCCTACCCAAGATCCACAAACCTGTCTGTCCAGGTAGACCCATTGTCTCAGCTTGCTCCTGCCCCACCAAACTAATTTCTGCATACCTTGACACTGTTTTATCCCCCCCCCCATTCAATCTCTTCCCACCTATGTTCGTGACACTTCTCATGCTTTGAATTTTTTCAATGATTTTAAGTTCCATGACCCCCACTGCCTTATTTTCACCATGGATGTCCAGTCCCTATATACCTCCATCCCCCACCTGGACAGTCTCAAAGCTCTCCGCTTCTTGTTGAATTCTAGATCTAACCAACTCCTCTCTACCACCACTCTCCTCCATCTAGCAGAATTAGCCCTTACTCTCAATAATTTCTCCTTTTGCTCCTCCCACTTCCTCCAAACCAAGGGTGTAGCCATGGGCACCCGTATGGGTCCCAGCTATGCCTGCCTTTTTGTTGGCTTTGTGGAACAGTCCATGTTCCAAGTCTACACGGGTATCTGTCCCCCTCTTTTCCTTCGCTACATCGACGACTGCATTGGCACTGCCTCCTGCACGCATGCTGAGCTTGTTGACTTCATTAACTTTGCCTCCAATTTTCACCCTGCCCTCAAATTTACCTGGTCCATTTCTGACACCTCCCTTCCCTTTCTTGATCTTTCTGTCTCCATCTCTGGACATGGCTTATCTACTGATATCTACTATAAGCCTACGGACTCTCACAGCTACCTGGACTGTTCCTCTTCCCACCCTGTTGCTTGCAAAAATGCCATCCCCTTCTCACAATTCCTCCGTCTCCGCCGCATCTGCTCTCAGCATGAGGCTTTTCATTCTGGGACAAAGAAGAAGCTAGCAGTGGTCCATATACTACTGAATTGCTCTTGCAGTTTCAGGGGGAGAGGAGTTGGGTACAGGATTAATATTTTAAACTTGAGGATATTGCATAGAAACACAAAGGTACAGTGTGTAGACAGGCTATTTCAGGCCAGAGTTCCATGCTGACTACATTTTTTTACATTAATCACACCCTACTCGATGTTGCCCTCCCCATATTCCCAATGACTACCATGCCACCCTAAACCTTACTGTGCGGCGCGTGGCTAAGTGGTTAAGGTGTCAGACTAGTGATCTGAGAATTGTGAGTTTGAGCCCCAGCCGAGGCAGCGTATTGTGTCCTTGAGCAAAGCACTTTTCCACACATTGCTCCAGTCCGCCCAGCTGAAAATGGGTACCAGCAAAATGCTGAGGGTTAACCTTGCGATTGACTGGCGTCCTATTCAGGGGTGAGTCTCGTACTCTCAGTTGCTTCACGCCACAGAAACTGGCATAAGCACCAGCCTGATGAGCCTAAAGGGCTTGAGACAGACTTTAACTAAATCTTACTAGTCACCTGCACAATAGGAACACTTTAGAGTTGCCAATTAATCTACTAATTTGGCTGTGAGGGGAAAATTCCACACAGCAACAGAGATTCGGATTGAGCATAAAACATAGAGCAAAATTATGCTATTCAGTCCATGGAGTCCACTCTGCCATTCCATCATGGCTGATTATTATCCCTCTCAACCCCTTCTCCCTGTAACCTTTGATACCCAGACTAATGAAGAGCCTCTGCTTCAAACATGCCCATTGACTTGGCCTCCACAGCCATCTGTGTCAATGAATTCCTTAGATTCACTACCCTCTGGCTAAAGAAATTCCTTTTCATCTCTTTTCTAAAGAGACATACTTCTATTTTGAGGCTGTGTCCTATGCTCATAGACTGTCCCATTATCTGAAATATCCGCTCAATGTCCATTTTATCTAGCCTTTCAATATTTGGTAGGTTTCAATGAGATTGAATCCTGGTAACTGGAAATTTGAAGCAACAGTGTTATACAAATCCTATTTGTAAACATCCTATTTGTATTATTTGCAAATTGGGATGGAGAAACTCCAGGGTGGATGGAGGGAGGAAGAAAGGAATGACAATAACCTAGGTACCTGCCTCCTGCAACTTCCCTTTAGCTTCTGCCTATCACCTCCTCATTTCCCCGGGTGAGTCAAAGGTCATCCAGCTGCAGCTTTAATTCCTTAGTATGGTCTCTAAGGAGCTGCAACTTGATGCACTTTGTGCAGGTGTAGTTATCGGGGACTGGAGGTCTCCCAGAGTTCCCACATCTCACACAAGGAACTTACCACTCACTGTGGACCCATTCTCAGCGCACTAGTTAAGTACTAACAGGATTTAATTTTTTTTAAACTTACTAGAATCTTGCTTAGAGCCTCCAATCATTGCTTGCTCAAACTTAAGTCAAAGCTTGACCACTCTAACAGTGCCCACTCACACAATAGCTGCTCCCACAATGCCTCAATGCATTTACTCAAGGTTAATACACTTAATCATGGTATTAATATACTTTCTTTAGGGAACTCTGCATTTTCTTAATTTTCTTTTGACTTTATTGCTGTAGCAAAAATACAGTGGGCTAGGCCATTTGGCCCATCAAGATTTGTCCAATATCAATAAAATTGCAACTGATTTTGTGCTTAATGACTCCTGATAAAAAAAAATATATATGCCATTTATAATATACTGTAATCCCCCTCGTTGTTGGACAACATTTTTTGGGCCTTAATTATGAAACTTATATTCTTTGAATGCTATAAACTTTCATGTAATTGTTCCTTTTGCTCTTGCTGTGCATTGATCTCTGGTTTGAAGGCCTATCATGTATCCTCACTGTCCAGTGTGGAAAGAACCTATTACCTACTTTATGCATGGACTTTACCCATCAATAAGAATTTAGTTTGTTGATAACCAAGCTGTCAACTTTATGTTGACAGGAGGTTATAGGGAAGGTATGGTATGTTCATGTTATTTTTCAGAATGTTGTGGTGCTGTTGTACTTAGCAACAACTTCTGTTCCAAACAAAACCACTGTCTCCGATGACCAAAACAAACCAGGGGAATTCCAGGATCTGTTTACACAAATCTGCTAATACCCACAGAGATCAGCACAACTCTGAGTTAAATGAATTGCAAACACTCAAAGGTTCGTCTCCTGAACCTTCAGCAATTTCAAAACAAATTGTTTGGATATCTCTGCAAGAAACTTTGGAGAAAATTTAAAAAAGTACTACAAAGTGGAAAAATCTCTGGCCAGATCTCTGGAGACAAGATGTCATAATACATTCCTAAAAGTTTCGACTGAACTGTTAGTGGTGAATTTGTTGGTCTTTTCACCATCCTATATTATGTACCGTCGATCACTTGCAGCAATGTTTCCAATACTAACAATAATATACAACAGAAATAGACCACCCATCTCCAAAATATCAGCATTGCCTTTCAGTAAGATCACCTCTTTCAGAACTCTTGTCTGTAGTCCATCTGGTCCAAATGACTATCTACATTTTAATCCTCCTAAGTGCCTTATCCTTAGTAATAGTGACTACACTCACTTCTGCCCCTAACATGGTTGAACTGCTTGTGTCTTCCTCTGTGCTGACTGATGCAAAGTACTCGTTGAGTTCATCTGCCATTTCTTTATCCCCCATTACTACCTCTCCTGCATCATTTTCTTGCAGTCTGATACCCACTCTTGCCTCTCTTTTACTCTTTATATACGTTTATTTTTAAAAAATCTTGTGTAGCCTCTTATATTGTTAGCTATCTTGCCTTAATATTTCATCTTTTCTCTGGTTGTTGCTTTCTTTTTTGATGCATTCTGTTGGTTTTTAAAAGCTTCCCAGTCCTCTGGCTTCCCACTTATTTTTGCTATATTGTGTACCCTTTTATGCTGTCTTTGCCTTGCCTGTCAGCCACAGTTGCTTCATTTTTCATTTAGAATATAACTTGGGGATGAACCAATCCTATATCTTCTGAACTACTCCCAGAAACTCCAGCCATTGCTGCTCTGATGTTATTCCTGCTAGTGTTTCCATCCAATCAACTTTAGCCGGCTCCTCTCGTGCTTCTGTAGTTCCCTGTACTTCACTATATTACTGATACATTCCCATTCACCTGCAGCAACAATCACCTACATGCTTATCAATAAAATGTCTCCTTCCTTTAAGACTATTCAAAGATTTTGCTTCCACTGCTCTTAAAGAACAAAGACACACTCCAACCTCTGACAATTTTTATCTTCTAGGCAATGATCTGTGTTGGGGGTGGTGGGGTGGGGGGGGGGGTGGTGGAAGGAACATTCTCACTATGTCTACCTTGTAAAGACAGTTTTATGTTTCAGTCAAGTCTCCTCACTCCTGAATGTCAGTCAATAGCTTTGAAAAGGGCTCCTCGGCTGATTTTAATGTTGAGTCTGGGTCTCAGTTTGGGATGAGCTTGCTTGAAGTTATAGTATTGAAGGCAGGTGTGTAGTCAATATAAAGTAGTCTGACATAGGTTTCTTTTATTATCCAGATGCTCCAGAGTCGGGCCAAGGAGATAACATCTGCTGTAGACCACTTTTGGCAATGGGAAAACTGCAATGGGTGGAAGTTTGCCTGGGAGGTTAGAGTTGATCTGTGCTATGACCAACTGTCAAAGCATTTCATGATGGTAGATATCTGAGCCACTGGGTAGTAGTCATTAAGGCATGTTGACTACTATCTTTAGTTCTAGGATGTTTATGGTCTTAAAGCAGGTGGAAACCTCAGAATGAAACAAGGAGACATTAACAGAATCTGCAAATACCCCTACCAGATGATCAGCACAGAATATAAGGACACGGTTGGAAAGCCCATTTGAGAAAGATGCTTTCCAAAGTTCACTCTCCTTTACACTAATCTGACATTGTTAATAGCGATTAGGTACAGGTCTGTTGGAGGATGTCAGACCCTTGTTGACATTCCAATCCTGTTCAGTTTGGAACGTGTAGAATGGATTACTCTCATTGGGAAAGGATGTGCTGTTCTAGCGGGCTACAAACCTGACTACAGCTTGGCATTCAATGGCATCACCCCCTCAAAACTAATCAACAAGCTTCAAAACCTTGGCCTCAGTACCTCCTTGTGCAAATGGATCCTTGATTGCTGCTCGCGTGCAAACCCCAGTCATTTGAGATTGGCAACACCATCTCCTTCACCACAGGTGCACCATAAGGCTGGGTGCTTAACGCCCTGCTCTACGAACTGTGTGACTAAACAGAGCACCAATGCCATATTCAAGTTTGCTGATGACACCACTGCTGCAGGCTAAATCAAAGGTGGTGATGAGTCAGCATATTGAAGGGTGACTGAAATCTGTCTGAGTGTGAGGAAAACCAAGGAGGTGAGCATTGGCTTCAGGAGAAGGAAACTAGAGGTTCACGAGTCAGTCCTCATTGGAGGATCAGAGATGGAGGGGGTCAGCAACTTTATATTCCTCAGTGTTATCGTTTCGGGACTTGCCCTGGGGCCAGCACATAAGTGCAATTGCGAAGAAATCATGGCAACACCTCTGCTTCCTTTAGAAGCTCGCGAAGATTCGGCATGACATCTAAAACCGACAAAATTCTATAGATGTGTGGCGGAGAGTATATTGACTGGCTGCATCACATGAAAACACCGATGCCTTTGAATGGAAAGTCCTACAAAAAGTAATAGGTGTAGCCCAGTTCATCATGGGTAAAGCACTCCCCACCACTGAGCTCATCTACATTGAGTGACTCTTCTCAAACAAGAGAAAATCTGCAGATGCTGGAAATCCAAGCAACACACACAAAATGCTGGAGGAACTCAGCAGGCCAGGCAGCATCCATGGAAAAGATACAGTTGATGTTTCGGCCCAAAACATCGACTGTGCCTTTTTCCTTAGAAGCTGCCTGGCCTGCTGAGCTCCTCCAGCATTTTGCGTATACTCTATTCTCGCTGTAGTCATCAGAAAGAAAGTACAGCTGAAGCTTCAGCACTCTCACCACCAGGTTCAGGAATAGTTTTTACTCCTGAACTATCCAGTTCTTGAATCAAAGAGGATAAGTTCACTTGCCCCCTTATTGAAATGCTCCCACAACCTGTGGAGTTACTTGCAAGTAGTCTTCATCTCATGTTTTAGAAATTTATTATTATTGTTTCTTTCTTTTTGTATTTGCAGAATCTGTTGTCTTTTACACACTGAGTGAAAGCTCAGGTTGCTGCAGTCCTTCAGTGATTCTATCATGATTATTATTCTGTTATGGATTTATTGAGTATGCCTGCAAGAAAATGAATCCCAGGATCGTATATGGTGACATATATACTTTGATAAAAAATATACTTTGAACTTTTTGAATTTTTGTTTACACATGTAAGTTTTGCCACAATGGTAGGCTGGTCTTAGACTCTAGACAGAGGATGCTGGGGAGCTATTTTGCTAGAGCAAACCATTTATAGTTTCAAATTTCAAAGTAAAATTTTATTATTTAAGTATGTGTACCATATGCAACCTTGAGATTCATCTTCTTGCAGGCACTGCCGAAACAAAAAAAAACACAGCAGAATTCATTAAAAAAAAACACACACAAGACTGTCACATATCTAATTTTCAAAAGATGCCAAATTGCACAAATAGTAAAAAAAAATTAACAAAAATGCGTGAAACGTGAACTGCAGAGTCATCCTGAAAGTGAGTCCACATCCATGAAGCCTGTCCAGGAGTTTGAACTGCTCCTGACCTGGCGAGGTGGAATCCAAGACTGGTAGTGGCGTGAGGAAAGGGAAACTGGTGAAACACAGGCAGACAATGCAAAACATCTGTTCGTTTTCTGCTCATCCTCAATATTTTTAATCTTGCGGCATAATGAAGCCAGGCACACGTTAGTCTTCGGGCCTGGATGCAGCATCCACTTCCAGCAATGGCTGCCATAGCATTACCTGCACTTTTGAGAGTCTAGTTCATCGAATCCGCTGGAGATGAATGGGTCCTTCACTGAAATAATTAATGGATTATGTGTAATATGAAGTGATAAAACGTTAACATATCTGAGATTTGTTTTTCTTTCTAGCTGCAAGTCATTTTTTAGTTTGCTCCAGTTTTTTGACTGCAGTGGTTGTTTGACCTCATGCAAAAGTGAACTGAATTTATCACCTAAATTAATGTGGCAACTTCTTGTGAAATAACTAATAACCCACTGGAGATATTATTAAGAAGTTAAAATCTTTAATTGGAAGTTTGCTATAGTGCCTTTGACTAAATCCTTGAAAATGTTCAATGCTGACTGAGTCCATTAGTGATGATATTTAGAATTTACTGGCTTATATTTAAGTGTTCATTCTTGAATCCCATCTTGGAAATAAATTATTTTCACCATGAGGTATTTGAGTTTCTGATCCTCTCCATCCAGTTATTTCTGTAACTTTCCTTGTCAGGTTTTCTTGACTTTTTCCATTTTTCAGCATGTTTCTCTTAACTGTTCCTTGTGACAAAGTCTACAGTAAGAGGTTCTCCAGAATTGCCATTTCATTTGTCAGTAACTTTAGTGTAGGTTTGCTTCAATGATGTACACATTTTATGTCATGGATCATTTTCTGACCATCTTAAATAGCTGGAAGTATATGAGCCCCGAGGTAGTGCTAGCCCCATTCTGAAGAGTTGGAACTTGAACACTATCTGTTATTTAGATTTAGTAATTCTTACATCATTGAAACTGAACTCGTAGTCACTTGCATTTGATTTGACATTTCTTTTACATTGCAGTTATGCTTATTGTCGAGGGGTGGGATTTGAAGCAGAGTTTACTGCACATCAGGGCAAGGAAAAGTGATCATTACCCATGTCTGATCCCTCCAAAACGCACACATTATACAGGCATCATGAGAACATTGCTCAGACATTGTATGTATGGAGGGTGGGGCAGGGAGGGGATGAAAAATTCTTGGAGATAATCAGAATACAGAAAATACTCAGCCATCAGGACCACTTCAGATGTCATCATAGCTTGGATGAAAATAACTTTCTTCTAATTCTTGTTTTCTTTTGAAGTTACTGACTTCTGATGAGAGAAATGGGTCCTTCTTAACTGCTCCAGGTTTTCTGGAATGATGCATGATCCAATGTAAGAGTCTTTCCGGACAATAGCTGAGAGTTGAGGCCTTTGCTAACCTTATCCTAATGAAGTATTTGTCAATTCATCACTCCCAAAACACTCTTCTGAGCTCAATGAGAGGAAATCACAAGCCAGACAGAAAATAGATTATGGATATGCTCAAATTCTGAAAGAAATGCAGTGACTCCTTACGGCCTCTGGCTCAAAAAGGAGCAGGAGCACTCTAGTGGTGAGGATCTCCGGGCCTTACGTTGGGAGCACATAGAAACTCTGGGTAAGGAGTGCACTTGGACAAACCCCCTGTCCACCTACTCCATCAGCTATGAAAGAGTCTGCATTCCCCACAATGGTGTCATCTGCAGAATGGAAGTAAGTCATCTTTGAGCCCAAGGGAATGCTAAAAAGAAAAGATGTTATTCTTCTGTGAATGTATACATGCCAAATAAATTCATCATCCTCTGTCAAGATCCAGTGTGCCAAACCATTTATCATAACTAAATCAGTTCTGACAGCATCTTTCTTTAATTAAGTGCACAGAATTATACTTGTTATTCTTTAACTCCTGTGTTGTGCGGTTCTTGCAGATGCCCGTCTTGGCCAAATAGAACTTGTCTCCTGTATGTCTTTTTAGTAACCTCATCTGCCCTACTACATACAGATGACCAACCCAATAAATTCTTGGGTTCGAGTTAAATTGACCTTGAGGCCAGTCCCTGTGAGAAGCCCAGAAGCTGTCTAGGTTAGATCACCTTTATCTGGGAACTGGTCTAATGCTCACTTGTCATCCTTGTATAATGGAACCCCAATATCTAGCAGGCAGCAAACATTTTTAATGATTTTTTTTCACTGTCTGAGCAGATATGGACTATAATTTATTACACAAGTTTTCAGAAAACTTTAGCCTTCTGGTGATTTTAGGGACGGAGCCTATTTTAATATAGAATTAGGAACATATGCTGCACATTACATGCTTGATGAAAATTTTTGTATTTTCAATGTAGTTAAAGTGTGAATTCTTGTTATCAGATAACATATTTTAATCTAGTGCAGTTGTCATCATTAGAGCAAACGAAATTGGCCACAACTAATTGTTCATAACAGTGACCTCAGAGAAGTCAAATGGGAAAGGGACAGCATATTGCATCCAAACAAATTCTGTTTCCATCAAATGTGACTAAGTGCAGCTGAATAATGTTGGGCTAAAATTTCATTGATATCTTCACTCCAACCAGGAAGCTCAGCTCTTTTTCTTGAGTGTCTGTATGCTTCATTAATTTAGACAAGCTGCTGCCACTTGCTTGGATTCTTAATGGCAATTCACCTAAATGAAGAAATTACCCTTGTGCTAAAAGTGGCCTGTTGGTAACTCCATTTCCAGGAAATGAAAGGAGAATGAGTTGGGAGACTGCTTGTGAAAATTAATTTGTGGGAGCATCTCTGAACTCCTGGCTTGTTAAGTAGCACAACTGTCTCTAAGTTCGAAACCTGATGAAAATATCACCTTTTTTTTTGGTTTGAAATATATTTTTTCCTTTAGTTTTACAGATTTCAAGATTTCAGGATAGTCGGTGGCTAAAGAATGCCACATTACATCTTCGGTGTTCATTCATTCAGGATTCTTGTCATCCTTCCACTTTAACATCTTAAGAAACGCTGGAATTTTCACTTCCATTGCTTTATCTAGAAGTTCATAGGTACCAAGGTGGCTAAGAAAATTAGAATTAGATGCAAGATTCAGCATTTGGTGGAGGCACACATTCTCTCATCCTTCAATATGAAACTGCAAACAGACATGATGGACTCAGTGATATTATTTCAGCAGCATCAAGTGTAAGAATTTTAAAAAATGAGCTATAATGACTTGCACCCATTTCACAAAGTATCTTTTGTGACTGTGAAGTGGCTTGAACTTGTCTGTAATAAATCTCCTTTTGTTCTTATATAATCTAATTTGAGTAGTTTCCTGCTGATATGATCATCTTGCTTTTGGAGTTTTGTAGTCCATGTTATTTGTGCCAAATGGAAATTAAAACTGTAACACTACCAAGTACATCCTCAATTCTCTTTTCTGATTTCACATCTTTTCATCTGTATTTACTTGATATCCTTCAGTCAGTTCTTTACCTGTTCTGAGATTATCTGGCATATAACTTGGAACATACACTTGTGGTATTAAAATGTCTCCTGAAGTCGAAACACATGCCATGTCAGAAATTGCTCAGTTACTTTTGGATTGCCACTTTGGAAGTTGAGAATCTTATTTGGGAATAATTTTGAAATCCAAGTTGATTACTTTTTATTAGGTTAATGTACAGGTAATTCTCAAGTTTACTCCTGAAGAGCAGTTCCCACTTCTCACAGAATGGAAGATAAATGAATTGAGAATTCCTGTGTACATTTTCTTGTCCCTCTTGGAATGTGACATGAATTGACTTGTTTTCAGTTTACTTGTTCTACAAATCTATCTTCTGCCATCATAACAATATGGGATTAATTGGAATTTCATGGCCCAGGCTCCCGACATTAACTCCTTCCTGCCATGCTTGTAATACAGAAGTTGATTGCCGATATCTCCAAACGTCAACTTCCTATGTCAGGAATTTGTGGTATTATCAACTATTTCATCTCGTTTGTTCTAAGATCTTGTCTGCTTAAGATTATTTCAGTCATTAACTTTAAGGAGTACATAGGAAATATTAATTACACTTGATTGTTGAAACCTGACTTGGCTCTATTTAAGACCTAAAGTCAGTAATACAGCACAGATGGCTAATTGAGTTATTATTGTCACATACTGAGGTACGCTGGAAAAACATGTCTAGCATTCTGTCCATTCTAAGGTAGTACAAGGTAAAAATAACAAAATCCAGAATAAGTGTTACAGTTGCAGAAATGCCATACAGGCAAACAATAATGTGCAAAGCCACAATGAGGTAGATTATGAGGTCACGAGTCCATCTTATCGTACTAGGGGAAGCTTTAGCATTTTTATTTTAAAGATGGTTGGAAACTGTCCTTGAGCCTGGTGGTAGGTACTTTTTGGTTTTGTGTCTTTTGCAGCGTTCTCAGGCTTTTGAGTCAGTGAAGGTGAGACTGGTGACTATGATGTGCTTCCACAATTTTCTACAGTTTCTTGTAGTCATGGGCAAAGTAGTTACCATAATGAGCTTGTGCTGCAACTCAATAGGATCAGTTTAAAAATTGCTGGGGTCAAAGGGGGCATGGCTGATTCTTTAGCCTAATGAGGATGTAGAGACCTTGATCAACTTCAGTGGCCGTAGCATCAATGAGGATGGTCCAGGACAAGCTACTGGTGATGCTCACTCCTAGGAACTTGAAGCTCTTGACATTATCAACTTCAGTGCCATTGATGTAAACAGGATGAAATGCAGTGCCCTCCTCCCCTTTTGATAGGGCAAAACTGCAGTCAGTGGGAGTTGCAGTGTATCATAGGGAAAAAATCTAAAAGGGTGATGAATGCAGGACTGAAGGAGTTATAATTAAATTCACATGGCGTATGGAATCAAGTAGAAGATCTTCTAGTGTAGATAGAGATTGGTAGATGTGAGAGCATCACTGAGTCATGGCTGAAAGCAGATCATAGTTGGGAGCTTAACATCCAAGGAGACACATTGTATCAGAAGGACAGGCGGGAGCTGGGGTGGCTGTAGTCAAAAAATGAAATCAAATCCTTATAAAGAGGTGATAGAGGATCGTAAGATGTAGAATCCTTGTGGGTAGAGTTATGAAACTGCAAGGGTAAAAAGACCCTGATGGGAGTTATATACAGGGCTCAGAAAAGTAGCCAGGATGTGGGCTACAAATTACAACAGGTGATAGAAAACGACTGTCAAAAGTGCAATGCTATGACATTCATGGGGGATTACAATAAGCAGGCAGACTGAGAATATCAGCATTATGAGAGAGAATTTGTAAAGTGCCTATGGTGGCTTTTTAGATCTGCTTATGGTGGAGCTCACTAGAGGAAAGGCAATTCTGGATTGGGCGTTGCATAATGAACCAGATATGATTAGGGAGTTTAAGGTAAAGGAACCCTTAGGAAACAGTGATCATAATATGATATACTTCATCCTGCAACTTGAGAGGGAAAAGCTAAAGTCAGATGTATCACAATTATAGTAGAATAAAGGGAATATTGAGGCATGAGAGAGGAACTGGCCAAAGTTGATTGAAGGGGACAGTCGCAGGGATGATGGCAGAACAGCAATGGCTGGAGTGTTTGGGAGCAATTCGGAAGGCACAGGATGGATGCATCCCAAAGAAGAAGTAATATTCTAAAGGCAGGATGACGTAACTCTGGCTGCCAAGGGTAGTCAAAACAACATAAAAGCAAAAAAGGGGGCACATAATAGATAAAAAAATTAATGGGAAGTTAGATAGCTTTTGAAAAACCGCCAGAAGGCAACTAAAAAAGCTGTAATGATGGAAAAGATGAAATACAAGAGTAAACTAGCCATTCATCTCAAAGAGAATACAAGAAGTGTTTTTTTCAGATATATAAAGAGTAAAAAAGAGGCAAGAGTAGATATTGCTGAAAAATTACACTGGAGGGGTAGTAATCTGGGTCATGAAAACGCTGAATGAAATAAGTATGTATACTGTATCTGTCTTCACCGTGGAAGACACTAGCAGTATGCTGGAAGTTCAAGAGAATCGGGGGCAGAAGTGAATGCAATTGCTAATACTAGGGAGAAGGTGCCCAGGAAGCTGAAAGATCTAAAGGTGGATAACTCAGATGGACCACACCCCAGGGTTCTGAAAGATGTGGCATGGAGATTATGGAGGCATTGGTAATGATATTTCAAGAATCACTCGATTCTGGTGTGGTTCTGGTGGACAGGAAAATGGCAGATGCCATTCCACAGGGAGGCAGAAGAAAGGAAATTATGGGCTAGTTAGCCTGACCTCTGGTTGGGAGGACATCCAACGATTGGTAAAGTGAGTTTTCAGGGTACCATAGAACCATAGAACACTACAGCACAGTACAGGCCCTTCAGTCCTCCATGTTGTGCCGACCCATATAATCCTTAAAAAAAGTACTAAACCCACACTACCCCATAACCCTCTATTTTTCTTTCATCCATGTGCCTGTTATGTACCCCGTAACTGGGTCACTTACCAGCAAAGATAGAGAGGTCCGTTGAAGTCTGATGGTACTATTTTTAACAGTATTTATTGATAAAAATACACAAAAATAATATCAATGCAATCATACAGATAATATACGTCGTCAATACTAAATCTAAAAGCGTGGGTATAATAATAATCAATAAGAAATAGCTCTATCGTTGTCTAGGGGATAATGTATTGTCCGATGGAAATATAAAAGTCACTTTAGTTCATTCCAGCTGCAGCTCTTTGGTTGGAGAGAAAGACGGGTTAAAACTTGCCCATTCCTTTTATGATGTCAATCCTTCGAGAGTCGTTGGGAGTTGATTTCCCCGTTGTTAGCTAAAAACCGTTCTTCCGTGGTAAAGACCACCGATTCTGGGGCAAATGGAAACGGACGCACGTGGTCTTCCACTGGTTTTTGCTATTACGGGATCGCTAGCGTTTCTTCTGGTGCGTCTGAGGGGCTGTTCCCACAGACTCTCTTTTTATCCTGACTCACAGGGTCTCAGGTGTCAATCAGGTTGGGATGAAGCAATCCCTCCACCAACCTCCCCCTCGGTTCATTGCCTGGGGCTTCGATGCATAGTACAGGATGCAATACACAAGTCCGTCTCCAAGAGACAATAGCCGGTATCAATGGGTCCGCCTTTCGGAGGCCAAGACACATTCCAATTCTTTGTGGATTCTGCATGTCTTTCTCTAATTTCCTGGGTCTCCTGAACTGACTTAATAGTGATCTTGCAATTCTCACAAAGGAGGGGGCTACCCCGCACCCTTCGGCCCCTCAGAGCTGTGGCACATTCGTAACACTGTCCAAGAGGCTCTTAAATACCCCTAATGTTTTAGCCTCCACCACCATCCCTGGCAAGTCATTCCAGGCACTCACAACCCTCTGTGTGTAAAAAAAAAACTTACCCCTGTTGTCTCCCCTAAACTTCCCTCCCTTAATTTTGTACATATGCCCTCTGGTGTTTGCTATTGGTGCCCTGGGATACAGGTACTGACTATCCACCCTGTCTATGCCTCTCATAATCTTGTAGGCCTCTATCAAGTCCCCTCTCATTCTTCTACTTTCCTAAGAGAAAAGTCCTAGCTCTGCTAACCTTGCTTCATATGACTTGTTCTCCAAACCAGGCAACATCCTGGTAAATCTCCTCTGCACCCTCTCCATAGCTTCCACATCCTTCCTATAATGAGGTGACCAGAATTGAACACAATACCCTAAGTGCGGTCTCACCAGAGATTTGTAGAGCATGTTTTTTGGGTATTTGGAGGCCTGACAAGTCTGTTAGAATTCTTTGAGGAAATAACAAGCAGGGTAGATGTTGTGTACTTGGATTTTCAGAAGGCCTTTGACAAGGCGCTGCATATGAGGCTGCTTAACAAGGTAAGAGCCTGTGATGTTACAGGAAAGATGCCAGCATGGATAAAGGATTGACTGATTAGCAGGAGGCAAAGAGTGGGAATAAAGGGAACATTGTCTGGTTGGGTACTGGTGACTAGTAATATTATGCAAGGGTCTGTGTTGGAACCGATTTTTTTTCATTGTATGCCTATGATTTGGATGGCTTTGTGACCAATGATATGAAGATGGGTAAAGGAGCTTGTAGTGTTGAAGAAGCAGGGAATCAACAGAAGGACTTGGGCAGATTGTGGAAGTATTGTGAGCAGTTTTGGGCCCCTTATCTAAGAAAGGATGTGCTGACACTGGAGGGGGTCCAGAGGAGGTCCATGAGAATGATTCCAGGAATGAAAGGATTATCGTGTGAGGAGTGTTTGATGGCTCTGGGCCTGTACTTGCTGGAATTTAGAAGAATGAAGGGGATCTCATTGAAACATCAAATGCTGAAAGGACTGGATAGAGTGGATGTGGGCAGCATGTTTCCTATAGTGGGAGGAAATCTAGAACCAAAGAGCAGAGCCTCAGAATAGAGGGACATCCATTTAGACTGGAGATGAGGGTGAATTCCTTGTGCCAGAGGGTGATGAAGCTGCCACCAGGCAGCTGTGGAGACCAAGTTCATTGGCTCTTGATCATTCAGGGTGTGAAAGCTTACAGGAAGAAGGCAGAAGAGTGGGTTGAGAGGGAAAGTGCATCAGCCACGACTGAATGGCAGAGGTGTTACTCCTCCAACCTGAGAGTGGCCTCTTTGTGGTAGTAGAAGAGACCATACATTGACATGTGGGAATGAGGAGTGGAATTGAAATAGTTGGCCACTGGGAAATCACCCCCCCCTCCTCCCGTCCCCCATCCCTCCAGTTGCATACGGAGTGATGGTGCTCAACAAAGAGGGTCCCCAGTCTATGTTGGTTTTACTGGTGTAGAGAGGCCACACCAGGACACTGGATGCAGTAATCACCCCAACAGACTTGCAGATAAAGTGTTGCCTCACCTGGAAGGATTGTCTGGGGCCCTGAGTGGTGGTGAGAGAGGAGGTGAATGGGCAGGTTTAGAACTTGTGACACTGGCAGGAATAAGTGCCACGAGGAAGATCAGTGGTGAGTGACAAGTGGATAAAAGGAATCACGGAGAGAGTGGGTGATCCCTGGGGAAAGCTGAGCTGGGGGAGTTGAAGATGTCTTTGATGACAGGATCCTGTTGAAGGTGGTGGATGTCGCGGAGAATGATGTGCTGGATGCAAAGGCTCGTGGGGTAATGGATAAGGACAAGAGGAACAGCTTCTTCCCCCAGGCTGTGAGTCTAATGAATACCCTGCCACACTGAACTCTCGTATTTAGGACAGCAAGCTGCTGACTGTGCTGTTTATTGTTTACCTATGTTGTGCATTTCACATACATTTTGAATTATATTTTATGAGCCTATTTGTGGTGCATTGTGCTCTGTGCACAGGAATGTTGTTTCATTTTGTTGAATATATGTACAGGCAGTTGACAATAAACTTGGAATTTATCCCTGTTAAGCCGATAGGAAGATCGTGTGAGGGCAGATGTCTGAGATATTGAGGAGACACTGGTGAAGGCAGCATCAGTGGTAAAGAAAGGAAACCGCATTCTTTGAAGACCTGCCCATTCACCTCTTTCCTCACCACAATTCAAGGTCCCAAACAATTATTCCAGGTGAGATGTTCTGGAAAGGAATGCCTCATCCTGAGAAAAGTTGCGGTGGAGACAGAGGAACTGAGAAAAAGGAATGGCATTGTTTTACAAGTGACAGGGCGGGAATAGGTATATTCAAGATATCTGTGAGAGTCAGTAGGTTTATAAATGATAGCAGTAGAGTCGGTCTCCAGAGATAGTGACGGAGAGATGAAGAAAGAGGAGAGAGGTATTAGAAATACAGAAACTAAAATACATTATTTTCTTGTTACTACCTTGATGTAATTCTGTATGCAGTGATCTGTCTGGATGGCACATGAAACAAAAGCTGTTCATTATCTCAGTACATTTGATTCAAAGCTATTCAATCCAAATACTCATCACAAATATATACTTTCTCTTCCCACTCTTGGAGATTAGTGGTGAGGCTATAAGGAACAGCACTGTGCTCACAATTTGTAGAAATGATTGGGATGAGAATGTGCAAGACATGGCTAGTAAGCTTGTAGATGACATTAAGATAAATGGTATGCTAGACTGTGAATGAGGATATCAAAAATTACAAGCAGATCGTGTCTAGCTGAGCAAGTAGGTCAAGGAATGGCACATGGTGTTCAGTTTAGCCAAGTGGAAGCATTGAATTTTATGAAGTCAAACCCCAGGGTAAGACTTACACAGTCAGTGGTATAACAATGGTGAGTTTCCTCCCACATCCCAAAGATATGCTAGTTGGCGAGTTATTTGGCTACTGTGAGCAGTCCTAAGTGTCAGAGGGTGACAAAAGATGTGTATGTGTTGAAAGGGGTGGGGAATTGTGCCATGTGCAGCCTGGGGTGGGGGGGGGATGGTTTAATGGGGATGTGAGATAGAAAGATGGATGATTGATGGCTGATATGGACACTGAATTGGAGCCTTTTTACCAAGCTCTAATATAACTCCATATAACTAATATTACTCCATATAACTACATAAATGAATAAAATGGAATGTTTTCCGTTCATAGCTTAGTAATTGAAATGTGATTTTTAAAATGAAATGGTCATTGGGACAATTTGGTAACTGGAGGGATTCAATAGGAACTTCATGAAAGGAACATAAAAAGAAAATAAGAGAGCAAATAGTATGAAACTGCTCCTTGGTTACCCTTTAGCTTGCAAAGCACATGGAAGATGAACCATCATTTGCTGCAGTGTTTCCAAAATTATGTCATTGTTTCAAAAATATTAACAGAATATAATTTATTTTTTGTAAGCATGCATAAAAAGCTGGATTAAAATCCAAATAGGCATTTGACAAGGACCCCCCATGGTTGACCCAGGAGATTAAGATGCAATAGACCTACAATGACTTGGTCATTTAGATTTGGAATCGGCTTGCTCATCATTGACAAGGTGATGGTGGAAGTGTAGTGTGTTATTGTGGCTGGAGATCAGTGACCAGTTGTGTTCTGCTAGGTTCAGTACTGGCACCCTTTGTTGCTTGTGATAGATATGAATGATCTTGAAGAAAATGTTGCTGGAATGATTAATGTTTGCAGATGACTCAAAGATTGGTGGAGATGTGGGCAGTGAAGAAGGTTTCAAAGGTTACCACATGATTATAGATCATAGAGAAATAGAAAACCCACAGCACAATACAGGCCCTCCGGCCCACAAAGTTGTGCCGAACACGTCCGGTTCGTGTTTAGTTTGGATCAGTTACGGACATGTGCTGAGAAAGAGCAGATGGAATTTAATCTGAGCAAATGGGAGGTGTTGCACTCAGGTCAGGTACAAGGGGAAAATATACAGTTAATGTTAGGATTCCGGACAGCATTGATATTCAGAGGAATCGAAGTCCAACACTGTGACTGACATGAATACTAACACAACAAGATGGGACACCATGGTAGCGTAGCGGTTAGCGCAACACTATTACAGCTCAGGGTGTTTCGGAGTTCAATTCCGTTGCCACCTGTAAGGAGTCTGTACATTCTCCCTGAGAAATGTGTGAGTCTTCCCCAAGTGCGCCAGTTTCCTCCCACAGCCCAAAAACCTATTGGGTAGGTTAATTATTCGTTGTAAATTGTCTCGTGATTAGGCTAGGGTTAATCAGGTTAGTCAGGGGTGGCATGGCTCAAAGGGCCAAAAGAACCTACAGTGTGGTATTGCTAAATAAAATAAAACACAAGGAGATGGGGTGGTAAAGAAGGCATAGCCATGCTAGACAGAGTAGATGTGGAAATGATGGGGGAGTCCAGGACAAGTGGGCACAGCTTTGGGATAGAGGGGCATCCATTTTAAAAAGGGATGCAGAGAAATTTCTTTAGCAAGAGGGTGGTTCATTTGTGGAATTGTGGAAGCCAGGTTGTTAAGTGTATTTAAGGCAGAGCTTGATACGTTCTTGATTGGACATGGCATCAAAGGTTATGGGGAGAAGGCAGGAGAGTGGGGCTGAGGAGGATGGGGGGAGATAAAAGGATCAGCCATGATTGAATGGCAGAGCAGACTCTATGGGCCAAAAGGCCTAATTCTGCTTCTATGACATGGTCTTACCTTAATGGTCGGGGTACTGAGTGTAAGAATCAGCAAGTCCATTAAAATTTAGTTCAGCCACACTTGGAGTATTGTGTGCATTTCTGGTTGTCCTATTACAGGAGTGATCTGGAAGCTTTGTATGTGGTACAAGAGAGGTTTACCAGGATGCTGCCTCAGTTAGAGGGGATGAGCTTGTTACGAAGGATGAACAACTCTGATGGGCAGAAGGATGCAGAGTCGCCCATGCCGCCGCCCCCCCCCCCCCTTTGGAGAATCGCAAATCGCTACTGTTTTGAAACTGCTACCAAGGAAGTAAGAGAGACAAAGGAAATCTGCCAGGGCAGTTGTTATTGATAACAGCTCATGAAAGTTAGTGAGAGAGAGACACAGCTAAAAGGTACCCCATGGTGGAATGGCTCCTACTAACAAAAGAGGAGCGGGAACATTGTTTACTGCTATTGTCTTTTGGAGAAGGATTGTTTACTTGGTACTGTTCTATTCATTGAAACCCCTCAGGGGGCAACCAGAGTGGGCTGGTTTGATGGGTTACATCATCCCAACCTGATTGACACCTGAGACCCCGTGAGTGGGGATAAAAGTAAGGTCTGGGGTAACACCCCTCAGACGTACCAGGAGAAACGCTAGTGAGCAGCAGAAACCCCGAGACAGTGTGGGACATCGGAGACCGAACGAAGGGTCGGTAAATTTTAATTCACAGTGTTTATAGCGAGACCAGTGGGGGCTTGTATTTGTGTCCACCCTTGCCTGGGTGACGAGTCCACCACGGAAGAACGGTCTAGCTAAAGGACGGAGGGGTCACACTTGAATGGCCGCAACAACGACACATCGACGGATCGAAATCATAAAGGAAGGTTGGCAAAGACCATAGCTGTTACTGTTTGCGCGCTCTCTTTCTCTAGTCTCTCTCTCTCTCTCCAACAATTGCAACACATTGACCGACAACTACCGCAGCCTGCATGAACTGAACTGAACTTTATATTTCCATCTGACAATTCATTATCCCCTAGACGACGATAGAGCTTGTTTTATTATTGATTATTATTATACCCGCATTTTTAGGTTTAGTATTGCTAACGTGTATTATCTGTATATTCGCATTGATATTGATTTGTATATTTTTACTAATAAACACTGTTGAAAATAGTACCACCAGACTCCAACGGACACTTCTATCTTTGCTGGTAAGACACCCAGTTACGGGGTTCGTAACAAGCTATAAAGTGAAATTGGATAAACTTGTTTTCTCTTGAGTGTCAAAGAAAACGAGGAATCGGTACATCCTCCTTGTTTTAAATTAAATGATAAGAGGTATAGATAGGATAGAGCCAGAATCTTATTCCTGGGTAGAAATGTCAAATGTGGAGGATGTGCATTTAAGGTGAGAGTTGGAAAATTTAAGGGAGATGTGTGGAGTAAGTTTTCAGAGAGTGGTAAGGGGCTGCCAAGCCTAGTGGTGGAAGCAGATGCAATAGTGACATTTTAACAGGTTTTAAGGTAAACAGACAAATACACAGGGAATGGGGGGGATATGGATCATCTGCAGGCAGAAGAGATTTAGTTTAATTTGGCATCATGCTTGTCACAGATGTCTTGTGTTGAAGGACTTGTTCCTGTACTGTTCTATATTCTCCTGGTTTGGTTTAATTCTGTTTATTTAGCTGTTCTGCTTTGTATTTGGCATGTTGAAGACAGTCATAATTGTTCAAATCATGAATGAAATCCCTATTCTACTGATTATTGGTTTGAAGTTGTATTTTGCCATCCATATAAAGTCTGATATGTGAAGGAGCATTTATGAAGATCGTGAATCATTTTAACTGGGTGTGGAAGGAGAGGGAACAATGTAGGACCTTCCTGATGCAATCCCTCCTGAGGTACTTTGTTTCCCTTTTTGTATCACATTGGCTGCCTTCCAAAATGTTAGGTAGAAGCATCTTGTCAGAAACATGTTAATGTTTTTACCAAGACGAGGTTTGGGATTGGCAGGGGAGATTTGGGATATCATTAGGTGCAACTGTGACCACTTACTAAAGGAGAAACAGGGGTAGTGGCATTCCCTGGAGGAACTCATAACACATTTCTTGCACTGTTAAAGAATTTTTTCTGCTTTCTTGCCTGAGGGTTTCCTTCACACCAGATTTTTATGTGCATGTCACTTTTAGGTGCAATTGCTTGTCTTAGTCAATGTTTAAACACTTTCTAGATCCTCATGACACTCATGGTATTTAAACTTACTTGATTTCCACTAGGAAGACAGGATTTAAAATCCCACAGCTAGGTAGTGAAGGCTTGTGAACCATTCAGTCATTTAAAAATGAAGTTTTAGGGCAGGGGTTCCCAATTTGGTTTTTAATGCCATGGACCAATATTGGGAACCCCTGTTTTAGGATATGAGGTGGGAAAAGAACTCTCCAATGAATGGTAGAGAGAATAAAAGTGATTCCCACCTTTTATTTTTTCCTGAAATCTGACCATGTAGAGATCAAATTGGATATGGAAGGTATAAAGCTGTTTTCTTTCCCCCTTCATACTGACCCACACATGAGGTGTTGTACACACCAGGCTGTGCTTTCTCTGCATGAGACTAATTCAATCATTCTACTGACAAATTTCTCTCAGGTCTCAGAAAACCTTTATTCAGTAAAAGTACCTAATAAAATTGCAAACATGAGCACTTCAATTTCCTGATTAGTGTGAAACATGATGTAGTGAGTCTCTCCATTCAGGAGAAAGTTAAAAGGTCAGATGGCTAGTTGATAATGATAAATGTGCTTGTGGAAAAGTCTGTAGAAAATTAAAAATGTTTTCACCTCAGCTGACCCCTGTAATCAGTGCTGCAAAACATCAATTAGACAGTTTCAATAAGAAAGGCCGAAGATTGGGAGAATCTGAAAAATATTTTCGTGGCTGTTGAAAATTTCATACTCCAAAGAAAATAACTGTAAAACAAATGTCTTGCAGCATTGTGAAGATTATTTTTTTAATGTCTGGAGTTGTCTAATATTTATCATTTGGAATGGTTTCCAAATTTCTGAACATGTGGCTGCTGTCTTAATTATTTTCCCTTTCATGAATCAATATACAAGTGAAATAGATGAATTCTGTTGTTTTGTGAGAGCAGCGTGTATTTTCTGTAATTACTGTCAGTCAGTGCAGCTGTATTCTTTTAGGTGGGCAAGCAACAATTAGTTACAATCTACTATGTGAAATACTGTTGAGAAGTAGATGCGCCAGGCCAGAGGCTCATGAGTTAACCCTCATTAGGGGGTCGGAGGTGGAGAGCATCAGTAACTTGAAATCCCTATCATATCAGAAGATTTGGGACCAGCACCTAAGTGTCTTCACAAAGAAGGCATGACAGCACTTCTCTTTTCTTAGAGGTTTGTGTGGATTCAGCATGTTGAAGGGGAGACACAGTGGCATAGTGTCTAGTGCAATGCTATTGTAATGCCAGTGACCTGGGTTCAATTTCCTCTGCTGCCTGCAAGGAGTTTGTACATTCTCGCTGTGACGGTGTGGATTTCCTCTGGGCAATTGCGGTTTCTTCCCACAATCCAGAAATGTACGGTTAGTAGGATAATTGGCCAGATGGATGTAATTGGGTGGCGTGAGTTTGTTAGGCCAGAAAGGCCTGCTACTGTGTCGTATCCCTAAAATAAAATAAGATCAACAAAATCTTTTCAAACTTTGACTAACTTCTGCAGTTGCACAGTGGAGAGTGTTCCGACTGGGTGCAATACAGCCTGGTGTGGAAACACAAATGCCCAAGAACAGAACAGTCCACAGAATGTGGTGGATGCAGCCCAGATATCACAGGAAAATCCCTCCCCGCTATTGGGCCATCGAGGAGGGTGTGCCATAAGAAAGCAGCGTCCATCATCAAGGACCCCCACCGTCCAAGCCATGCTTTCTTCCTGCTGCTCCCCTCTGTCACGAGGTACAGGAGCCGTCGGGCTCCGTAATGTGGTACCCATCTCAAATCTGAACTGATACCACAACCTGTGGACTTGCTTTCAAGGACTCCACAACTTGTGTTCTCAGCTTTAATTATTTACTTATTCATTTATTTTTATTTGCATGAGTTGTCTTTTCAACATGGATTGCTTGTCAGTCTTTGTATGAAGTTTCTTCATTAATATTTTTTCCTGTGAATGTCTGAAAGAAAATGAATCTCTAGGAAGTATATGGTGATACAAGACACCGGAGTGAAATTGAACCCTCTCCAATGTCAACACATCTTTTCTTAGATAAGGGGCCCAAAACTACTCTCAATACTCCAAGTGAGGCCTCACCAGTGCTTTATAAAGCCTCAACATTACAGACTTGCTTTTATATTCTAGTCCTCTTCAAATGAATGCTAAAATTACATATACCTTCCTTACCACTGACTCAACATGTAAATTAACCTTGGGGGAATCCTGCCCAAGTACTCCCAAGACCTTTGCACCTCCAAGTTTTGAATTTTCTTGTTGTTTAGAAAGTAGTCTATGCTTTTATTCCCTCTACCAAAGTGCATGACCACGCTCTTGCCAGCACTGTATTCCATCTGCCATTTCTTGCCCATTCTCCTAATGTCTGAGCCCTTCTGCAGACTCCCTGCTTCCTTAACACTACTGCCCCTCCACCCATCTTCTTAGCATCTGCAAACTTGTCCACAAAGCTGTCAGTTGTGTCATCCAGATCATTGATATATAACATAACACCGATCCCTATGGAACACCATTAGTCACCAACAGCCAATCAGAAAAGGCTCAATTTATTCCCATTGTTTGCCTCCTGCCAATCAGTCAAAGCTCTATCCGTGCTAGTATCTTTCCTGTAATACTGTGGGCTCTTATCTTGCTAAGCAGGCAAATGTGTGACACCTCGTTGAAGGCCTTTTGAAAATCCAAATACACAACATCTTCTGATTCTCATTTGTCTATCCTGCTTGTCATTTCTCAAAGAATTCCAACAGATTTCTGGCAAAGTTTTCTCTTAAGTAAACAATGTGGACTTTACCCTATTTTGTCATGTGCCTCTGAGTTCCCTGAAACCTCATCTTTAACAGTTGTTTCCAACATCTTCCCAACGGCTGAAGTCAGACCAACTGGCTTATAATTCCCTTTCTTCTGCCTCCTTCCCTCCCTTGAGAGTGGAGTGACATTTATAATTTTCTAGTCCTCTGGAGCAATGCCAGAATCTAGTGATTCTTGGAAAAATCATTACTAATGCCTGCACAATCTCTTGAGCTACCTCTTTAATAGCCCCTGTGTATAGTCCATCAGGTCCAGGTGACTTATCTACCTGCAGACCTTTTGGGTTTCCAAGTACCTTCTCCCTGACACTCTCGAACTTCCGTCATGCTGCTAGTGTTTTCTACAGTGAAGGCAGATGCAAATTATTTACTTAGTTCATCTGCCATTTCCTTGTCCCCCGTTACTACCTTTCCAGCATAATTTTTCAGTGGTCCAATATCTACTCCCGCATCTCTTTTACTCTTCATGTATCTGAAAAAACTTTTGGTATTCTTTGGTATATTGGCTAGCTTACCTTCATATTTCATGTTTTTGCTCATTATGGCTTTTATCTTTAATTATCTTCTGTTGGTTTTTAAAAGCTCCCAATCCTCTAACTTCCTACTAATTTTTGCTCTATTACATACCCTCTCTTTGGCTTTTATGTTGGCTTTGACTTCCCTTGCCAGCATGGTTGTGCCATCTTGCCTTTAGAATACTACTACTTCTTTGGGATATATCTATTCTGCGCGTTTCAAATTGCTCCCAGAAATTCCAGCCACTGCTGCTCTGCCATCATCCCTGCAAGTCTCCCCTTCCAATCAGTTTTGTTCAGCTCCTCTCTCATGCCTCTGTAATTCTCTTTATTTCACTGTAATACTGATACATTTGACTCAAACTTCTCCTTCTTAAATTTCAGGGTGAATTCTATCATATTATGATCACTGTCTCCTAAGGGTTCATTTACCTTAAGCTCCCTAATCATATCCAGTTCACAACACAACACTTAACCCAGAATAACTAATCCTCAATTGAACTCAACCACAAGCTGGTCTTAAAAGCTATTTGATATGCGTTCTACAAATTCTCTCTTTTGGGATCAAAAATTAGCACAAACCTGATTTTTCCCAATCTACCTTTATATTGAAATCTTCCATGACCATCCTCCATTGCCCTCTTGATGTATTTTGTATCTCATTTTGTAATTTGGAGCCCACACCCTGTATGTAACTCCCATCAGTGTTATTTTACCCTTGCAGGTCCTTAACTCTGCCCTCAATAATTGTACATCTCCGATCCTATGTCAGCTCTTTCTGAGGATTTGATTTAATTTTTTTTACCAACAGGTCCACCTGCCTGCTGTTCTTTCAATACAATGTGTATTCTTGGATGTTAAGCTCCCAATTATAATCTTTTCAGCCACAACTCTGATGCCCACAACGTGTAACTGTGTGACAAGAATATCTACCTTATTTTGTGTGCTGCATACATTCAAATACAACACCTTATTCCTGTTTTCATCACCCATTGATTTTGTTCCCTACTCCATCCTCAGCCCTATCACGCGGTTTCTCACTCCCACCCGCACCAAATTAGTTTAAAACCTCTCCAACAGTTCTATCAAACTTTTCCACAAGGATACTGATATCGTTCAAGTCAGACATAACCCACACCTTTTTGTACAGGTCACGGCTTTCCCAGAAGAGATCCCAGTGATCCAGAAATCTGAAACCCTCCCCCGCACCAGTTCCTTAGCTATGCATTTATCTGCCAAATCATCCTGTTCTTGCTCTCACTGGCGCATGGCACAGGCAGTAATTCAGAGATTACTACCCTGGAGGTTCTGCTTTTCACTTTCTATCCAGCTCCCAAAATTCTTTCTTCAGGACCTTCTCCCTTTTCCTACCTATGTCATTGGTGCCAATATGTAACAAGACGTCTGTCAGTGCACCTTCCCCCTTTAGAATGCTGTGGAGCTGATTTCAGACGTCCCTGACCCTGGCACCTAGGAGGCAACATACCATCCGGGTGTCTCTATCGTGTCCACAGAATCTTGTGTCTGCTCCTCCAACTAAGGAATCCCCTGTCACTATTGCATTTCTCTTCTCCGCCCTTCCCATTTGAGTCATGATGCCGGAGCTATTGCCAGAGACCCCTGCTCAGTTGACCACCTCCAACCATATCCAAAGTGGTATACTGATTTTTGAGGGGAATGGTCACAGGGGTACTCTGCACTGGCTGTCCATTTCCTTTCTCTCTCCTGAAAGTCACCCAGGTACCTCCCTTCTGCATCTTGGGGATGATTACCTCCCTGTAGCTTCTAACTGCCTCCTCCTCAGCTGCTTATAGAAGCTATGGGTCATCGAGCTACAGCTACAGTTTTTTTTAAACACCCTTTCTAAGGAGTTGCCGCTCGGTGCTCCTGGTGCAGATGTGGGCGGCTGGAGGTCTGCGGTCACTCTCATTGCACTAACTATGTACTAACAGGAAGAATGACGAAGAAGAAACTTTCCAGATACTTGCCTCACCCAAGCCTATTTTTCCCGAAGCCTGATGAACCAACACTGGTCAACTCACTGAATGATCTCTCCAACAATAGCTGCTTCACTAGTCCCTGCCTTTTATTTGCTCTTGCTAATGAATCGTGATTTGATTGGGCTGCCGGAAAATGCCACAAGCCTGTGAATGTTCTGTGTTAAATCTCACTCATGGACCTGTGAGTTGCTTCCCTTCCCACTCCTGGTTCGATTGGACCTCCACAAACTCTGATAATAAATTTATTTTGAACTTTTGAACAGCGGTATCATTCAATTTAGTGAATGAAAAATCTTGTTTATGTGATGTGGGTCTGAAGTTACCTGCCATTTTGTTTAAATTTTAATCTCTTTTCTTGCAGAGGTTGGACCAGTCACCATCACTACAGATCCAAAGAAGTTTCAGTATGAACTCCGGGAACTATACGTACAGGTAAGATAAAATTACTATAACTTGGCCGTGACTGGTGATCTCTAAAGTATTCCTTTGAGCTCTGAGTGAATGTTCCTCCACCAATGCCCCCAATCACAAATAGCATGAGCTTTAAGTTTTAGGTTACCTTTTATTTAAAAAAAAGGATCAAAATGGGGGGAAAAATTATCATTTTGGAGATGCGTGATTTGTTTGGTACCTGGCTGAATTCCAGGAATATTCAGTGTTTATTCACAGTTGGCATTCAATTTGGTCATTTCCTCCTTGTGCATGTTGGCAAGATTAGAATTGATATCCATTTTAAATCAAACAATATGCTGACTATGTCTTTCCTACAAATGTATAATTCAGAAAATCATTGTGGGGAGAGTTGACATTACATATACCGGGTACTTTTAACATTAAAAATAAGATCATTAAAAATAAGTAAAAGTTGTTTGCTCTCCTTCCACTTTATAGGTAAATTCCCTCAAGTACTATGTTTATATGGAAGGCTGCAGATAAAGTCTGTGGTCACTGTTTAGTTATTTGATGGAGTATCCTGTAACTGGGCCAGTTTGAAGCAAACAGGGCATAAGAATAATCCAGGCTTTTGTGCAGTGAACTTGTACACATCGGGGGCAGGGTCAGACCCAATGTGTTAGCAACACTGACCCAGTTAACAGATGGAAGATGTTACCCCCGAGCAATGTGTTCAAGCAGGTTTTTCCTGAAGTCTGGAAATGCCAGTGAAGAGAGGAGAAGAGCCGACCTTTCCAGTTGGTGACCTTCCACCAGAGCTGGGAAAAGTTCTGGAGCATGTTTTAAGCAAGTGCAAATGTGGTCACGTGGGAGGGAAGTAATTGGTGTATTATTGTCGCATGTACCAAGATACAGTGAAAAGCTTTTGCTTGCTTGTCTTCTAACCAGATTATTCAGAACACAACTACATCAAGGTGAGATGAAACATGCTGAGCTTGTCCACAACTCTCTGCAATTTGCAATCCTTTTTCCTTTGATCTAATATTTTATTTAACTTGTTATCGACAGCTGAATGATTTTAAATATGCACCTTTGTGCCTTAGTTATTATAGTTTGCAACAAAGGTATTATTTTTCTTCTCTCATTGCTTGTTTGCTTTGAAGCTATCTGAATCAGCATCTGCCATTGAAAATGAGAGATAGAAATCAACTTGGACACTAGGGAGAGTCTTTCAGCTCTTCCTCACCATAATGATTACACTTCAGAGCTGGTTAATTGGCTGTAAATGTATTTGTTATATAAATGGTGTTTCTGCCTTCTGTTACAACAATCCTGGCAGCTTTCTCGCCAGCACCAAAAAGTTAGCTTTGGTAGACTTGTATATGTCCATCTCAGAGAATAAACAAAGGTCTCTGTTTAGTTCCCATATGAAATTTCATACAGCAGTACTTCAGAATGTCAGCTTAAACTTTGTGCACAAGTTCCTGGACTAGGGTTAAACCTAGAATACTCCCCATTCAGCAGTGAAGCACAGCTGACATGTAAACAAGACCAGACTATGGGCACAAATCTTCCTTGTTGTCCCCAGAACATTGGTTGCTTGCTGTTATACTAGTTAACATAGTTTCTCAATCCAACAGAGCCTCCTTGTATTTCAGACCCTTGTAAGCTGTAAATAACAAGGATGTGACATCATCCTTGCCGGTGGAACTCAAGTCACTTTGTGTCGACTTCTCTCATACTCTGGTCACTATTCTCTAAATTATTGAGTGGTACATTGTTAGTTTCAAATAATCTGTCCATCATTGCATCCTCAACTTACTGATCTAGAAAGCCACCTCTTCTATCCTCTGCGAATCAATCAGCCATACTTCTAACAAATTTAGAACACTGAGTTGATAAAGATTGTGCTTCTATAATTGTTGTACTTCCCTTATTAGATGTTTCTCCATTTTCCTAACTTGCCCCTTGATTTTTACAGGCTTATAAATTTAACTGATGTCAGAACTCCCCATGCCCTTGGAGCCAGGTGGAGATTCACATTCAATGTAAAAAGCAGAAATATGAGCACAGTCATTGGTTCCTTCAGTAAGAAGCAAGGAGAATATTTGAATAGGAGTGGACAATTCCATTGCACAATGCACATCCGTGATATCAACTCTATTTACTGCTTTTAATTGCATTCCTTGATAATTAAGAATAGCCTTGGTCTTCAAAATTTTCTTTGATCCAGTATCTCTGGTGTGTGGGTAGAAAACCATCCTTCCTAATCCACTCCTAAATAGCTATATTCTAATTCTGAGACCCTGATCTAAGTTTCCTCTAAAGGAGAGAGTGGCTTTTCTTTACAATAGACAGTAGGTGCAGGAGTAGGCCATTCGGCCCTTCTAGCCAGCACCGCCATTCACTGTGATCATGGCTGATCATACACAATCAGTACCCCGTTCCTGCCCTCTCCCCATATCCCTTGACCCCGCTATCTATAAGAGCTCTATCTAACTTTATTGAATAGCTTTATTCATTTATAAGCACCTCAATTAGATCATCAATCCTGCCCCACCTCCAAACATCTAAACTGGAGGGATTGCTGTTCATGCAGTATTTTCTCATAAGATTAGCTTTTAAGCAGCATCAGTTTAATTATTCTAGTTTGGTATTTCCTTCTGAAGTGATACGTCTGTCCGAATGAGCAGCACACAATGCTGAACACAGCGTTCTTCATGCGGGCTGACCCTCCTGAGTGGAAGATGTTTTAAACATAATTAGCGGGAATAGTTAATTATCACAAGGGGAATGTAAAGACTAATAAGGTAAATGTGTGTGCAGGGAACTAGAGATGAAGCAGACTTGACCGCATTGGTGTTTTCTTAGGAAAAATGACAACACGTTTCCTTCTAAAAGAAGCCTTGTTGCAAATAGTTTAAGTTACAAATCCTTTGTACTCTTACTTCTACAATCTGGGTTATTTGCAAAACGAGAGCAGCACTCTGGGGGAACTCAGCAAGCTAGGCAGCATTTATGGGAAGGAATAAAGGATCAATGATTTGTGCCGAGACCCTTCATCAGGATTAAAGCATTTAAAAAAAATTAAAGCCATTGATCTGGATTTTGCCAGCTTTTCACGTTAGTATAAGTGGGTGATTCTGGCAGGCTATCTTAGTTAAGAATTGGTGGGTACCTCTCAGTCCGTAAGTGTGAATTTGATGTCTTGTGAAGATGAACATTCGAGCTTTCGAATACTCCGTTTGATGTGCTACCTAGTCCGTCCCCTAGGCAACACAAGTTAGGAATTAATGGCTTCCCCTGATGATCAAATTGGTCCTTCATTGTATTGCAGTAACAAAACCGATCTCAGCCTGTTAGTCAAGAGACAACAATTGCTAGCATCATGCAGCTCAAAATAGTGAAAAAAAATTTGTTTCATTAAGAAGCTTTCATTATTTTTATAACTTAAGGTATTAAACTTTGTATGTTGGAGCAGCAGGGAAAATGGAGCTAATTATCGTAGGGCTGATGTGCAGATCACAAATGCAAGCTAGCTGTCCATAACATGGGCTTCTCTTTCAATCCAGGATATAAGTCAGGGGTTCCCAACCTTTTTTATGCCATGGACCAATACTGTTAAACAAGGGGTCCGTGGACCCCAGGTTGGGAACCCCTGAATTATAAGTGAACACTTTTTATCCATGTAATTTAAGAACTTTGATTTTACGTCTGCCTCCAGTCTTCTGAGCTTTTCCTGTGAAAGTCGAGGCTACATTTTTGTGTAGGTCCTTGTGATTAAGGAGGACAATCTTTCTAACTGTCACATTCCTCATGATTTCGGAACAGCAGGAAACATTACTTCTTTTTAAAGGGAGATACTGGAATGATTTTCAGTTGGTGCTTGAGGGCTTGTTTCTTATTTAGCTCTTGCCAAATGCTTGCTAATGGGGAAAAGAACAATTTTCAGCCAGCATTCCATTCATTTTGATGCACATGTCTTAATTCCAGATGTGCCCTTTTGTTGAGCCCAAAAGTCAAATTGTACGTTAATTTATAGATTGATGCTGGCCCTAAAGCAATGCATGTCACAGAAAAAAATGACCATTATAGCCCAACTAGTTACACTTTTATAAATATCTGATATCCTTTAAAATAAATCAAAAGAAGATAGCAAAATTAATGTTCGTTCCAAATTGCAAAAGCACTTGATCTGGATGGATGCTGGAAGCAGCCTCAAGAATAATTTTGGAGTCAGTTAATTGTTGAAAGGCAAGGAAAGAGAAAGGTAGATCTCCATCAAGAGATGACCTGTTGGGGCAAAATAGATGTTTGTTTTTCCTTTGGACCATTATCAGTATTAAGTTCATTTGTGATGAAGTTTGCCGAAAACCTTTCTCTTTTGCCTTTTAAAGTTGTGACAATTAGCTCTAAGTGGGATCCACTGATCCTTGTTGAAAGATGAAGTTGAATTCTGTTGACAAAGTTTTTGTTCATCATTCAAAAACAGGGCGGTGGTGACTGTCCAGAAATGAGCATCAGTGCAATCAAAATCGCTTTGGAAATTTCTCTTCCTGGGTCTTTCATCTACGTCTTCACGGATGCGCGGTCAAAGGACTACAGGCTTGCTCACGATGTTTTACAGCTTATCCAGCAGAAGCAATCTCAGGTGAGCCATGCCTAAATGCACTCACTTTCACAGGATGTTACTGTAACCTCAGACGAAAACTGGCAATGTTGAAAATTTCAGTGATTCACATAATGTTTTGTATTATTTCCCCTATTTCACGCTAAACTTAGTATATGATATTCAGAGTAAAATAAATTTACTACTAAATTTTCAAGATAATGTTAATCATTTGCTAAGTATGTTTTACTTGTCCATTGTTCGGGCAATGTAATCCTATTTGTCAACTATATTCATCTAAAAGTTTGGTCACATTTTGCTTCCCCCATGACAATGTACATTGTTAAATGCTTTAGCTTTTTTCTCAAAGCATCGGTAATTTGACATGTAAAAATAATATATCCCAGGACCTTGTCTCCTGGAATGACAATTAGCCAGCCAAGTCTCCTTCCAGTCCCCGCTTAACTAATGTGTCTATATTCACTTTACTACATGTCACATCCCTTGGGGAGTTAATTTGTGAAGCTTTGAATCATGTCCTACACTTCTACTTTTGTAACATTGCCTCGCGTAACCCTTCCCTCAGCTTATTTATGGATACCTAAGTTATTTGTGCATTTTAGCCCCTAATTAAGCAGTGCCATGAATTTAAAAATCTTGTCCTTGCTTTCAAATACATCTGTGATTGTTCCCTTCTGTTAGTTTTTAATTTCTCTGGTTATTTGTGCTGCTGCAAAATCTGAGCATCTCCAACATTGATTGCTAATCCAATGTGGGCTGTTCGTTCAGCTATTGCAACCTTTTGAATTCCCTCCAGAATTTGTCTGCCCCTCTCAAAATCTTGCCTGTTAGACTTGGCTGATAGTAATCTGTCTTGATGTTGCCTTGTATGCTTTGGAATCATTTATTTTATCAGTGTTCTGGTGAAGAGACTTGGATTTTGCTAGTGCATTATATGTAGCTTATAAAAGGAAGCTATTATAATACACAAGATGTGCTATTAAGTGACAAATTGAAATGATTTTATGCCTTTAAGAAGACAAAAGATAGTATATTGCAGGTTTTTCTTGGCAGTCATCTGGTTCAGAAACTACTTTATTGCTCTTCTCTGAATTTTCTTCAATTCTGCATCTGGCCTGGAGCATTGAAATCAAAATTGCACACAGCACCCCATGTACTGCCCCAATAAAGTTAGATTTGATTTCAGCATTACTTAGACATGTCCCTCTTTAGCCAGACATTCCTAATCTTAATTTTGTTTTCATTGCCTGCAAGCACTGATTGGATGATATAATCATTTTAACTGCAACATTGAAAATCTGTCCTGTTCCTTAAACTTTTGCATATTCCTACCAATGGATTCAATATTCACCGCTTTCACAACTAATATTTGTAGCTGCAGAATGTTTGGTAGGATATGCCATTGCACCCCTTACTAAATTCAACAGTTCTTTTTATCCCTGCAACTTTTACCAAGGAGAAGAAAATGATGATACCATTTTCTCTCACAGTAGGCTTCTGACTTGGACTCACTGTTTGGGATTCTCTGCTTACTGTAACTGTTGGGGCATTGTCACCACAAGCAATTCAAATCCAAGATTCACCATTACCACTGAATAGTGAGGGCTGTGCAGTAAAGAATGACACCTGTTCTGGCAGCACAAGAACAGAAAATTAAAAGAAAAAATATTTAGGTCTCCTACTAATGCTTTTGTGTCCTAGCTTTGCGTCTGCTACCTTACTTTCATTGTGTGAACATGCAGAGTAAATGTACAAGGATGTTGCTGGGACTTGAGGACATGAGTTACAGGGAAAGTTTAAATAGGTTAGGACTTCCTTCCCTGAAAGATAGAAGATTGAGGGGGGGGATTTGATGGACATGCACAAAATTATGAGGGGTATAGCTGCAAGAAGGCTTTTTCCACTGAGATTGAGTGAGACTAGAAGTAGAAGTCATGGGTTAAGGGTGAAAGGAGAATTGTTTAAGGGGAACAGAGGGGAACTACTTCACTCAGAGGGAGGTGAGAGTGTGGAACGAACTGCCAGCGCAAGAGGTGCATGTGCATTTGAGTTCAATGATTTATAGAAACTTAGATAGGAGCATGGATGGGAGGGGTATGGTGGGCTATGGTCTGAGTGCAGGTTGATGAGAGTAGACAGATTGGCATGGACTAGATGGGCCAAATGGCCTGGCTCACTGCTGTAGTGTTCTATGATTCCATGTACGGACTTCATGCTATTATATTGCATACCATTGGCCACACACCTGATTTAGCATGTAGTGGAAATAAAAACAAGATTGCATTGGATCTACAAACTACTAAAACTCTCATGCTCTGTCTGTCTGTTTGTGACTTCCAATTAGTGCAAGCAGTGCATTACAGCGGCACTATTTTTGGCTAAATCGACTTAAAATGTGCTAACTTACAGAATGCAGGCAAATTCAGGGTTATATATTCGTATAAAATTGCTCACTTGCCAAAATCAACAGCCCCGCTTTCACCCGAGAGCCGATGTCAGCCATGATGGAAACCATGATGCGTGTGCATGGCCAGCCTCAGAAGTGACTCACGATGCTCACAGAGCCGATCCCACCTTCCATGGAAACCACGATACGTGCACACGGCCAGCCTCAGCAGCGACTCACGATGCTCACAGAGCCGATCCCACCTTCCATGGAAACCACGACACGTGCACACGGCCAGCCTCGGCAGCGACTCACGATGCTCACAGAGCCGATCCCACCTTCCATGGAAACCACGACACGTGCACACGGCCAGCCTCGGCAGCGACTCACGATGCTCACAGAGCCGATCCCACCTTCCATGGAAACCACGATACGTGCACACGGCCAGCCTCAGCAGCGACTCACGATGCTCACAGAGCCGATCCCACCTTCCATGGAAACCACGACACGTGCACACGGCCAGCCTCGGCAGCGACTCACGATGCTCACAGAGCCGATCCCACCTTCCATGGAAACCACGATACGTGCACACGGCCAGCCTCAGCAGCGACTCACGATGCTCACAGCAGCGACACCAACCTGAGCATGAGGGCAGGGCAGCTCTATTTCGAGCAGTCACATTCTGCTAATCACCATCAACATGTGCAGGATGGGGACAGATCTAACTGCCACCCATCAATAAGAGATAATTAAATCTAATTGTAATGACGTACTTTGAAACACCCATCAAACCCTTTGCTGCAGTCAAAGGACAGTGGTGACTATATCACGTCCATTTAGGGGAGCGCAAACCACATCATCAAGAATCATCAGCATCCTGTAAGCTTTGGTGTTACTGCTTCGTATCTTCTATCCAGCATTAGGGTAAAAAAGATATAGTCAGCCTAATTATGACCTGTGGAAAGAAATGGGGGACATTATGGTCAAAGAGATGACACCAAACATCATCAGGAAGCAGCAAGGAGAGAGAGAGAACAAGAATTGGATGAGGCCAGGGCCGCACGACTCCAGGATCAAAGAGTCAGGACAAAAAAGATGAGAGAAGTAGAGACAGAGGAGGAGAGGCATGCACGTCTCCAGAATGACAAAAACAGGCACAGAAGGAGAAGAGAGGAAGAGACAAAGGAGCTGAGAAATGCACGTCTCCAGGATCAGAGACAAACAAACTGCAGAAGAGATGAAGAGACGGGGGATGAAAGGGCTGCACTTCTCCAGAATGACAATGTGAGGCGTAAGGGTGGCAGATCAACCAGAAATGTTACCATCAGAAGTATCCTTCGTTAAACGAGGAGGAGCTATATTTGCCTTGCAACGCGTCCTTCTTCTTTAATAAACTCAGGTTTTCTTCTTCAATTTCCAAAGCAAAGTGATACCAATAGCATTCAGAAAAATTTAATGTTCATTCTGGTCACATCAGACTGCACTACCCTTCTCTCAAAGGGTGCCCCAATGGGTTACCCCATTGTCTAGTAAGTTATAAAAATCTTAATCCACATTTCCAGGTATGCCTTTTTCATTGATAATTGATTTTCATTCTCACATGTACCAATTTTACTATCAGCTTTACAACCATACATCAGTTTGGCCCATCAATTTAAAATGTGTAGAGGTAATGAGTCATTGTAATTTAACTTGGGTAATGCTTCTCAGAAATCCATTCTTTTTGAAATGGGAAGAGTTTGTTATACTTAAAGTGAAGCAAGCATGGTTGAAGGGATTGGTGAATTGCTGTGCTTAAGTGTTAGAAGTTAAATACTCCTCTACCCAATTTTAGCTTTTAATGTATTAGCACAAGTCAGATGTACAACAAAGCTCCCTCAACACGGTGAAACACAGAGAAATTCCACTTTTGATCAAAATAAATTTCTTGTTTCTCAAACTGACTCAAACAGAACCAGAGTTAATCTGTCTTGTTCCCATACAAAGCATTATTATAACCTTGGGATGGAGATTGTGAGCAGCAGTTATTTTGGTGCTACTCAAAGGTGGTTTATTGAAATGAAATCTTCCAATCTGAAAGCTAATTTGAGTTGCTAAAATTCATTTAATTTATTGTTGATGTGGCTAGCAGGGCAGAATTTTTTTTTAATATAACAAACATCTTCGTCTGTGTTTAATCCTCTATTGCTCCAATTTGAGGTTTATCTATGGTTGGACTGCCTTCTATCTAAGAAACGTAATAACTTCATCCTGGATGGCATCCATTAAATTGAGTGAGCAGTGCAGAGCTGAGCTGGCCTTATTCACTTTGTGCTTTCACTGCTTCTGAGGAAGCAGAAATGGTGAATGGACTATCCAGACTCTATATCACTGAGTTATATCAGTCACAGCATTCACCATTGAAATTCAGAATTGTTTTCAGATTCCAAATCTGTCTGTCAAGAAATCTTTTACTGTGTTCCACAGTCAAGACTGCTGTAGATTAAAGTAATTGAGCTGTATCTTCTGTTTCATTGAATAAACTTTGTGGGAAGGGTATTGCCAGAGATCAGGGAATTATATTTTTTTGCCACTCTTGGTGATTCTCAGATTAGAAGAAATAGAAACTATATTGAATCTAAGGTTCGAACCAAATAAATTGCAAGCCTAATTTGGGACTAATTTGAAAATGGTCTGCACAAGTGTTATGCCCTGATCTATAGAATTATCTGAAACTCCTTGAACAAATCAAGTTCCAGTGCTAACTTAAACAAAAATTCTATATTGTCAAGTAGGTAATTTGGTTGGCTAACCGACTGCATCTAATCGCAGTGTCTGACTGCAAGCACAGTGGTCAAAAGCTAAAGGATTGCTGACATTGTAACATCACCTTGAGAGGTTTATGACTTAATGGGTTGCTCAAGGATAAAGTAAATGTTTGAAAGAAAATTCTTTCAAGGATTTTGCTAAACCACCACAAGGCAGGTGGATATAAAACTGATTTGGCGACAGCAAGACACCATCTACCTGGTGAGCAGTCTGTGTGCCTTCTGCAGGACTTAGTATGAGGTCCCTTTGCAATCTGTGGTAGCTAAAGGACTTTGGCTTAACTGTAGGAAAGTGATTGAGAAGAAAGCAATAAGCTGGTCTGGTGGTGTCTAATGAGATACAGTTAACAGAAATGCAGGATTATATGTTTGGGACTAGGAGCAGGGGAAGGGATGCCACAAAGATTGGAAGGAGAACAAGAGATCTGGAGGGTCTGAGGGACTTGGATTATATGCCTACATCTTCTGGAAGCAAATAGGAAAGCAGAGGCATTGAACACAAGCAGGATGGTTATGCTATAGCAGTAAGAGACATTGATTAGACAATGCACAGGTATGGTCTATAGGTTTTGATCAACACAGAATTTGAAAGGTAATGTGCAAGAGATGAAGAAATATTGCCAGTGAAGAGTTGGGCTGGTTGGGAAACTTGGCTTGAGCACACTTGGAAAAGATGATGAGACGGAGGGGAGATTTAGTGAAAAGTGTATAAAATCTGGGGTTTAGATTGGATAAGCAGGATCTTGGCTTTTATGAATTTTATGGGTTTAATATAAGGGATAGATGGTCAAGGTATGAATGAGAGTTTCTGTGACCAGAGAGAAAAGTGTGAAACTCACTGCCTGAAAGAAAGTAAAAGATAGGTGCTTTATAATAATAAATGTATATTTGAAGTGTGGTAATTTTCAATGCCAGAAACCTAGAGATGGGAAATAAAATGTACCAGAATAACTCTTCTGTGGAGCTGTGCATATGATGTGTGAATATTTTCCTTCCATGTAATAAATTTCAGTTACCCTCTTGGTTGGAAATCTAAACATAGAAACCACAAAGCTATCCATTTGTGGGTGAGCAAACCTCTCAACAATTTTGCAGAATAGAGATACTGTTCCTGGAATCATTTGAGGCAATGATAAATGCCTGCTACATTGGTGCTCAGTTTTAACCCATGTTAAGTGAATGATCATGTACTTTTTGAGGAAGTAATATTGCAGTTCAAATGCAATATAAGCAATTTCATATGAAAACATAATTAAAGTAAGTGTACAAGTGCAAGATAGAGTTGACGCTGTAAATGAGTAATGAAATCTGAGTGTTGGAAATACTCAGCAGGTCACTAAGTATTTAACTTCTCAGACTGATTGTTTTTGAATTAGAAAATATCATTTAAAGTTACTGTGTTGTCCTCCAAATTGCCATACTTTGCAATACTTTGTGTAATATCAGTAAGGACAAGTGATGTATCTTTGTCGCGGTAAGCTCATGGATAATGTAGAGAAAGGCAAATGCTTCATTTTCAATTTGCTATCTGAGAACTTTCAACTACCAATGTCCAAATGCCCTGCTGAATAACTGAAGGCTACACCATTAAAATGTGTATGTAGGCACTCATTGTCTGAGCTCACATACCAATGCAACGACCTGGAGTTTACCGAGATCTAGATTTTTCAAATCATACACTCAGGGTTGAGTCACTACTTTCTAGAATGGGTACTAAAGGAAGAATATTGTGAGTTGAAATTTTCTTTTGTCTGAGATTTTGTGACATTGTAATTGTGGCAAATTTTCAGGCGTTGAAAGTATTTTGAAAATTACTGTCTCATTTCATTTTAATATCCTGTTCTAAAATAGGACACTGAAGGATGTTAAATATAAAGAATCATAACACTGACCTATTCAATTAACTCTTTCAGTTGTCATACTAAATTGCCTGGAAGAAATTTGGAATTAATGCAAAACAAGTCATGATTTAAATTAAGTTCACTGTTCTCTGTTTTAGGTTGTATTTGTGCTCACTGGGGACTGTGATGATCGAAGCCATGTTGGCTATAAGGTCTATGAAGAGATTGCCTCCACAAGTTCTGGCCAGGTCTTCCATCTTGACAAGAAACAAGTGAACGAGGTAAAGTTAGAAATAAGCTGGCAAGTTCACTTTGGTCAATAAAGGACCTTTTCTGAAATGATATTTTCTCAGAATCAATTCATTAAGTGCAGTCAACTTGTGTCTATTTTAAGTTCATGATGCGTTCTCAGGGGTAATTAGTAATGTGCAATTAATACTGGGCTTGTGAGTGGTGCCCATTTTTCAGAAAATGAAAGATTAGAAGTCCTGTTTTCACTCACTGCACTGTTTAAAATTGAGGTTAATTGGAACATCAATGACAACATTTTCCTGATATCCCAAATCTTTCTTCACTTGTTTGGAACAATTTGGAAAGCACAGAAAACGTACATTCCGACAAAGAGGAAGTATTCTGAAGGCAGGATGATGCAACTGTAGCTGGCAAGAGAAGTCAAAGCCAACATAAAAGCAAAAGAGAGGGCATATAATAGAGCAAAAATTGGTGGGAAGTTAGAGGATTGGGAAATTTTTTAAAACCAACAGAAGGCAACTAATAAAACCATAAGGGAGGACATTGTATCTGTGTTCACTGTGGGGGCCACTAGCAGTATGCCAGAAGTTACTGGGGAGAAGGTGCTAGGAAGACTAAAAGATCTGAAGATAAGGTCATCTGGACTTGATGTACTATATCCCAAGGTTCTAAAAGAGACAGTGAAGAGATTGTGAAGGCATTAGTAATGATCTTTTAAGAATCACTAGACCCTGCAGTAGTTCTGGAGGATTGTAAAATTGCAAATGTTGCTCTACTTTTCAGGGGAGGGAGGCAAAAGAAAGGACACCATAAGCCATTTAGCCTGATCTCTGTGGTTGGGAAGATGTTGGAGTCAATTGTTAAAGATGTTGTTTCAGGGTACTTGGAGGCACGTGACAAAATAGGACAAAGTCAGCATGGTTTCCTTAAGAGAAAATCTTGCCTGACAAATCTTTTAGAGTTCTTTGAAGAAAGAGCAAGCATGATAGACAAAGGAGAATCGATCAGTGGATGTGGTGTACTTTGATTTTCAGAAGACCTTTGGCAAGGTGCCACACAGGAGGCTGCTAAACATGATAAGAACCCAGGGTATTACAGGAAAGATACTAGCATGAATAAAGCATTGGCAGATTGGTAGGAGGCAAAGAGTGGGAATATAGGAATCCTTTTTGGATTGGCTGCTGGTAACTACTGGTGTTCAGCAGGGGTCTGTGTTGGGACTGTTGCTTTTTGTGTTGTATGTCAATGATTGGGTGGTGGAATTGAGCCAGGTTTGCCGACATAGATGAGTGGAGGGGCTGGTAGGTTTGAGAAAGCAGAGAGGCTGCAGAAGGACTTGAACAGATTGGGTGAATGAGCAAAGAGAAAGCAGATGGAACACAGTACCGGGAAGTGTATGGTCGTGCACTCTGGTAGAAGGAATATAAGCATGAGACTATTTTCTAAATGGGGAGGAAATTCAAAAAATCTGAGGTGCAAATGGATTTGGGATTCCTTGTGCTGGATTCCCTAAAGGTTAATTTGTAGATTGAATTGGTGGTGAAAAAGGCAACTGCAACGTTAGCATTAATTTCAAGAGGACCAGAATATAAAAGCAAGGACGTAATGCTGAGGCTTTATAAAGCACTGGTGAGGCCTCACTTGGAGCATTATGAACAGTTTTGGGCCCCTTACCCAGGAAAGGATGTGCTGGCATTGGAGAGGGCTCAGAGGAGGTTTGCGAGAATGATTCTGGGAATGAAATGGTTATCATGAGAGCAGCGATTGAAGGCATTGGGCCTGTACTTGCTGGCATTTAGAAGAACGAAGGGATATCTCATTCAAACCTACCGGATGTTGAAAGGCCTAGATCAGGGATTCTCAACCTTTTTTTATGCCATGGACCAATACCATAATGTAAGGGGTCTATGGACCCCAGGTTGGGAACCCATGTCTTTGATAGGGTGGATATGAAGAATATATTTCCTTTTGGGGGAGTCTAGGACCAGAGGGCACAGCCTCCAAATTGAGGGATGTTTAAGAACAAAGATGAGGAGGAATTTCTTTAGCCAGATGGTGGTCAACCTGTGGAATTCATTGCCTGGTCTGTGGAGACCAGGTCACTGGGCGCATTTAAGGGAGTTGATAGGTTCTTGACTAGTCAGGGAGTGAAAGGTTATGGGGAGAAAGCAGGAGAATGGGGTTGATTGGGAAATGGGTTAGCTATAATGAAATAGTGGAGTAGATTCGATGGGCTGAATGGCCTAGTTCTGCTGTGTCTTATTGTCTTGGTTTTTCTTCTACAGCAAGCAGATTTGGATTCTTTTGTAATTTGCTTTGCCTTTGCTTTGGATCTTATCAGAACAGGTAGCTTTTGGAGCCAGTCATCATTATAAAGTCAGCTTGACAGCAGTGGAATCTTTACGTTACACAGTGTTAGTTATAGGTATCCAGCCCAAATTTTGTTCTGCTCAATGTGATAGTTACTGAGGATAAACCCATTATTCTCCAGATCTACCCATGTGCAGTATGTAGTATTGGATTAGGATGTAGAGTTGTTATTTTTCTCATATTTTTCTTATTTAACATTCCTATGCTTGTGTTTTTATATAATAACCTATATACATAATCGTTCATTATATTTTCCAGTAATCAATCCAGTTATACCTACATTTTTCTAGAAGCTTCTTCATTTCTCTGTGTCACATCACTTGAATCTGGTTATTTTATAGGTTAATTGTTATCACTGGAATTTTTTGTTTATCTCCAGTCTGAGTATGAGTCGACCATGACTTATTTTTTTGTTTTTGTTTGTTTATTCTTCATTCTTGTAACACTTGATAAAATGGCCGTAAGCTACAAGTTTTATGGCCATTCTTGACTTCCGAAGAACCCTGGATTGCAAAAGCCCTAGAAACCAGCAGTAGGGAACCAAGATTGTAAACAAATTTTCTTGAGTCAGCCATTTCACGTCCTTGTATCACTGTTTATTCTTGAACCTCTGATAGTTGTCTCCCTTCACTGCCACCTAGCTAAATGACAATGATCTGATATGTGATACAATGAGCAATTCCATGTGGTATTATTCTAAAGTGAACTATCATTAGTTTCCAAAGCTTCGAGCATACAAGTGTGTTTTGTATCTTTAGATAAATGTGAATTAATTTGTTTATTAGTGTATGTGTAAACGAAGCCGTGTCTCCACCAATCTGAAAAAATGATTTTTTACCATAAATTTGTCATTTTATATTCAAGCTGCTAGTGATGGTATTATTCCATGACTAAACTGCCTGTCATGGCACTTGATGAAATGCTTTCTGAAAATCCATAAAAGCAATGTCTATTGCAATTCCTTTATCTTCATTACTAAAAGGAAAATCAATCAGGGTGGTTAAACATGAAATACCCTTAACAAATCATCCCTGGCTCTCTTTAGTAATTTGAACTTTTCCATTTTCCTTTTAATTTTTGTCTAATTTTTTCCCCTCTTTCTAACAGCTTCTGCACTGCCAAGGTTAAATCTACCAATCTATAGGTGTTGTAAATGAAGATATTATTTTGGCTACTTTCCAGTTCTCTTCCAGCACTTCCCAAATATCTTGACGATAATGGCAATCCATTCTGCAATCTCTTCCACCTCTCTCAGCCACCATGGACATGTATTTTCTGAATGAGATGACTTGTTTACTTTAAACACAGTTGACCTTTCCAGTGCCACCTGCCTCACTATTTTCTCCCATCCATTATCTATATTATGCCTATACTTGATTTTTAGCAGTGTCCTCCCCATTCTGAAAATCTGTGGGTTAAAGGGGCAAAGTTGGCCCATCCTGTTCATACAGGTTCTTGGTGCTGGGCAGCAGATGCTATTTGCCTGCTAACTGCCTAGTGTCAGAAGTTAAATATGGGAGGTGCAGTTTGTATGTTGGTTAATGCAGATTGCAGAGCTTTCCCCTTTCTCCATTCAAAGAACTTTGCTATATGTTGGACTCGTGGTACCTATGATCCATGATTCTCTTTGTATATACAAAGGAATCTTGTTCTTGCATTTTCTTTTCCCTTTCACTTATTGCATTTCATCGTCAGTACACATTAACTATCCTTCACCCTGGGGAATGCTTTGAATTATTGTCCAGATGTTTCTAATAAGCTCCATTGCATGTACATTGAGTACTTATTGACACACGAAGACTCCTTCATAAAACCTGAAACGGTAATGGAAAAATTGCAAGAATCTTCAGGAACAGATGTTGATAAAATCTTTAATCGAAGAAAGTCTTGAACAAATCCAAAGAAAGCATTGCTCTCAATATTTGTGGTTTACTTTTAGGGACAAAGAATGTCATTCTGGTTAATGTGGTAAAAATGTTAATCTGAGGTACAGAACATACTTTAGCAAAATGCCCTGTAATGCAAGCATACTGTTTATCATGTTAAAAAGCTTAATACTCTGTTGATTAACACCATATTTTTTTCTGGCAAAATAAATGCAGATAGAAAAATAAATACAATCATAACAGGGAATTAATTAATATTTGATAATGAGCAAATGTTCAGATATTTAATTGGCAACAGTGAGAAACAAACCTGTGTTGTTTTAACAGTTAAGCAGCTCATAAACCAAGACAACAAATACTGAATGTTTTAAGAATGTTGTATCTACCTTGAGATTGAACTGAAATTAGTTGCATTCTTGTTCAAAATTCACCCCCTTGCCTGAATGATTTTTGTGGGGAGGGGAGTGCTAAAAGGAATATTAAGTCTGCTGTGAGAGATGGTGTGTTTTAAAAATCCAACACTAACCCACTAAACTCCACATTTATCTTGAGAGAAACAAGTTCATCTACTTAACTTACGCAAGAGGCGTGTTGGCAAATTCAACATGTCACTGAGTTTAATGTGAAGTGCACAGGTTTTCTGAGTTCATGAAAATTCTGCATTAAGTTGGCCTAACTCAGCAAGAAATCAAGACGTACAAACAAGCTGGATGAACTCAGCAGGTCGGGCAGCATCCATTGAAATGAGCTCATTTCATTGAAATCAGCAATGGATGCTGTCTGACCTGCTGAGTTCATCCAGCTTGTTTGTACGTCTTGATTTGACCACAGCACCTGCAGTGTACTTTGTGTTTACCAGCAAGAAATGCTGCAGGCTCTCATCTGCATTCTTAAATAACTTCTGAAAGGCTTTTTATCTGCAGAAGCTCAACTTTGAATACTGGAAGCACTGGAGAGTGTTTGATTGTAATTTGGGTTAACGTTGTGGATGCTGACATTCATTTCTGAACATCAGAACTATCCATTTTCTAGCTGGGCTCTCCAGCTCCCAATGGCACTGAGGTGATGTTCATGCTGCCAGATTGTGGTGTACAGCTGTAAGAGGTTCATGCTCTTTATAACCCGCGTGCATTGGTTCTGTGAAAAAGTCCAGCTTCTAAACAGCTGCATCGTTGTTTTGGCTGTATAGGTGGAGTGTGGGTTCCCTCCCTTGAACAATGCTATCCAAGGAGGCTCACCATTTCCTGTTAGTGCTTGATATTTTACACAGATTTCTCTGCACCCTGTGAGCATGCTCCACTTGTGTCTCCCGCTGACCTCCACTTCATTGCCAAGTAATCCTTCCAGGGGTTTCAGGTTTCCCAGTAGTCACAGCAAGCCATCAGACAGGTGAATGATGCTTAGTTTACCTGAGAGAAGGGGTCTAATTTGCCACCAATGAGGCCTTTTGGAATAAGCAAGATAATGACCAGGTAGGTTGTTAAGTGGGCATTTACACCACAGAATTGCTTCCATAGTTAGCTCAAAGAACTCTCAATGACGTGCAGCATATTCTTCAGCAAATGGGGGCCTGTTTCAGGTTGGCAGCCTATAAGCAGTGGGCTACCACAGAGATTATTGGTGGAGTCATAGGTTTTTTTTTAATAGATTACAGGAATGACTTGAGCAGGGAAACAGAAGTTTTGTAACCACATTTGCAAATGTTGCTAAAGTAGTGTGGAAAGCACATTGTGAAGAGTGCATAAAGACTTTACAGAAATTGATATATTAAACATAGGGCAAAAAATCGCAGATGTAATATAAAATAGGAAAAATAAAGACCATTTTGAATGGAAGAGTAATAAAATAGTTTATTTAAAATGAAACCTATTTCTTGTGAAGTTAATGTCTGCCACAGTCTGTATAAATCACCTTTGTCAAGCCAAGTCACTTTTATTGTCATTTCGACCATAACTGCTGGTACAGTACACAGTAAAAAATGAGACAACGTTTTTTCAGGATCATGGTGTTACAGGACACAGTACAAAAACTAGACTGAACTATGTAAAAAAAAACAACACAGAAAAAAACTACACTATACTACAGACCTACCCAGGACTGCATAAAGTGCACAAAAACAGTGCAGGCATTACAATAAATAATAAACAAGACAATAGGGCAGTAAGGTGTCAGTCCAGGCTCTGGGTATTGAGGAGTCTGATAGCTTGGGGGAAGAAGCTGTTACATAGTCTTGTCGTGAGAGCCCAAATGCTTCGGAGCCTTTTCCCAGGTGGCAGGAGGGAGAAGAGATTGTATGAGGGGTGCGTGGGGTCCTTCATAATGCTGTTTGCTTTGCGGATGCAGTGTGTAGTGTAAATGTCCATAATGGCGGGAAGAGAGACCCTGATGATCTTCTCAGCTGGCCTCACTATTCGCTGCAGGGTCTTGCAATCCGAGATGGTGCAATTTCCGAACCAGGCAGTGATGCAACTGCTCAGGATGCTCTCAATACAACCCCTGTAGAATGTGATGAGGATGGGGGGTGGAAGATGGACTTTCCTCAGCCTTCGTAGAAAGTAGAGATGCTACTGGGCTTTCTTTGCTATGAAGCTGGTGTTGCGGGACCAGGTGAGATTCCCCGCCAGATGAACACCAAGAAATTTGGCGCTCTTAATGATCTCTACTGAGGAGCCGTCGATGTTCAGCGGGGAGTGGTCGCTCTGTACCCTCCTGAAGTCAACAACCATCTCTTTTGTTCACATTCAGAGACAGATTGTTGGCTCTGCACCAGTCTGTTAGCCACTGCACCTCCTCTCTGTAAGCTGACTCATCGTTCTTGCTGATGAGACCCACCACGGTCTTGCTATCGGCGAACTTGATGATATGGTTCGAGCTGTGTGTTGCAGCACAGTCGTGGGTCAGCAGAGTGAACAGCAGTGGACTGAGCACGCAACCCTGGAGAGCCCCTGTGCTCAGTGTGATGGTGTTGGAGATGCTGCTCCCGATCCGGACTGACTGAGGTCTCCCAGTCAGGAAGTCTAGGATCCAGTTGCAGAGGGAGGTGTTCAGGCCCAGTAGGGTCAGCTTTCCAATCAGTTTCTGAGGGATGATTGCGTTGAATGCTGAGCTGAAGTCTATGAAGAGCATTCTAACGTACGTGCCTTTTTTGTCCAGGTGGGTTAGGGCCAGGTGGATGGTGATGACAATGGCGTCATCTGTTGAGCGGTTGGGATGGTACACAGACTGCAGGGGGTCCAGTGAGGAGGGTGCAGGGTCTTGATATGCCTCATGACAAGCCACTTCATGATGATGGATGTGAGTACAGCAGGACTGTAGTCATTTAGGCAGGACACTGAAGACTTCTTCGGCACAGGGACGATGGTGGCAGCCTTGAAGCACGTTGGAATGGTGGTGCTGCTCAGGGAGATGTTGAAGATGTCAGTGAGAACATCTGCTAGCTGGTCTGCACATCCTCTGAGCGCTCTACCAGGGATGTTGTCTGGTCCAGCAGCCTTCCGTGGGTTGACCCTGCACAGGGTTCTTCTCGCGTCGGCCACGGAGAGACACAGCACCTGGTCATTTGTAGGAGGGGTGGACTTTCTTGCCGCCACGTTATTTTCTGCCTCAAAACGGTCGTAAAATTTATTCAGCGCATCTGGGAGGGAGGCATCACCCGCACAGTCAAGTGATGTTGTCCTGTAATTGGTGATGTCCTGGATGCCCTTCCACATGCGCCGTGTGTCACCGCTGTCCTGGAAGTGACTGTGGATTAGCTGGGCATGTGCACGCTTTGCCCCTCTGATGGCTCGGGACAGTTTGGCCCTCGCTGTTGTTAGAGCTGCCTTGTCGCCTGCTCTGAAGGCGGAGTCACGGGACCTCAGCAGCGCACGCACCTCTGCGGTCATCCATGGCTTCTGGTTGGCACGTATACTGATGGTCTTGGATACAGTGACCTTGCCGATGCACTTGCTGATGTAGCTGGTCACTGATTCTGTGTACTCCTCTAAGCTGGTAGAGTTGCCATCGGTTGCAGCCTCCCTGAACATGTGCCAGTCAGTGTTCTCAAAGCAGTCTTGAAGAGCAGAGATGGCTCCTGCTGGCCAGGTTTTCACCTGCTTCTGAACTGGTCTGAAGCGCCTGCCGAGCGGTCTGTATGCTGGGATTAGCATAACAGAGATGTGGTCTGAGTAACCAAGGTGGGGGTGGGGCTCTGCCCGGTACGCGTCGGGGATGTTTGTGTAAACCAGGTCCAACGTGTTCTCCCCCCTCGTTGCAAAGTCCACATACTGATGGAATTTGGGGAGCACTGACTTAAGGTCCGCGTGGTTAAAATCATCGGCAACAATCAACAGTCCATCAGGGTGTGCATTCTGCAGTTCACTAATAGCCCCGTGCAGTTCATTAATAGCCCCGTACAGTTCACAGAGCGCCTCTTTAGCATTAGCGCTGGGGGGAATGTACACACCGACTACAAGGACAGTGGTGAATTCCCGTGGTAAATAAAATGGTCTGCATCTAACAGCCACAAACTCCACTTGCAATGAGCAGTGTCTGGAAACCAGCACAGAGTTCTTACACCATTCCATGTTGATGTAAACACACAAACCACCACCGCGGGTCTTACCGGAGAGAACTGTGGCCCTGTCCGCATGAAACAAGGTGAGCCTGTCCAGCTGAACAGCGGCGTCAGAAATTCCATCGGTGAGCCATGTCTCTGTGAAAACATACGCACAGCAGACTCTGTACTCCCTCCGAGTATTTCGTTGGAGTCGGATGTAGTCCAATTTATTGTCCAGGGAGCAGACATTGGAGAGTAGAATGGACGGGAGGGCCGGCTGGCTAGGGTTTGCTTTTTGCCTGGCATGGACCCCTGCTCGTTTGGCTCACTTCCACTTCCTCGCACATCGCTTACGACGTCTCCATCTCCGGCTACCAGCATCAGGCGAGTCCAAGGATTGTAGGCCCATTCCCCTCAGCAAGCCGAGGTCACGTAATTTAACCAGCAGATCTTTGTGAAGGTTTGTTTTTGGGCGATCTCCGTATTGTAGTAGTACCTGGCGATGGTAGATAGTCGCTCTGTTATCCATGTGCCCTAATCAAAATTTTTTTTATTGATTTTTTTAATGCATTTTCTACAACACTATAAATAAAAAAAACCCAAACCAAAATAGAAAATTAATACAGTGCAAAATAAACATACAATAATAATATAATACAAAAAGTATAATTGAGAAAGCACCCAAATTGAAGTCATGTAAAGTTAGTATCCTCCCCAAGCCCCACAACAAAAAAAAAACTCCAGACCAACCACGACAAAATGTAGAGAATATAAATCAGGACATTCAAACCCCCAAAACTGTAAATACACTTGAAAACAGAAGATAATAATGCCTACTACCAAAAAGAAGAAGAGCTGAAAGTAAGGGACTGAAAAAAAAACTTAATTAAGAGGAAAGTTATGAAAGTACTCAATAAAAGGTCCCCAGACCTTATGAAACTTTATATCCGAATTAAGAATTGAATAATGGATTTTTTCAAGGTCTAAACAGGACATAATATCATTAAGCCATTGAGCATGCGTGGGCGGGGCAACATCTCTCCATCTAAGGAGGATTAGACGTCTAGCCAGGAGAGAAGCAAAAGATAATATTCGACACTTAGTCGAACTCAAACGTATATCTGTCTCACCCAAAAAAACCAAACAGAGCAATTAAAGGGTTAGGTTCTAAGTGGTGATTCAGAATACAGGATAAAGTTATAAAAACATCTTTCCAAAATTTCTCTAAGCTAGGACAGGACCAATACATGTGAATAAGAGAAGCCTCGCCCCTTTTGCATTTATCACAAAGAGGACTAATATTAGGGTAAAATCGAGATAATTTAGATTTGGACATATGGGATCTATGAACAATCTTAAACTGTAAAAGGCAATGGCGAGCACAAAGAGAGGTTGAATTAACCGATTTGAGAATCGAGTCCCAAATCTCATCAGGTAAAGAGATATTTAAATCATGGTCCCAAGCCATTCTAATTTTATCCACAGGGGCACGCCATAAGGATGCTAATTTATCACGAATAAATGATATTAAACCTTTACCCAGTGGATTAATAGAAAGAAAGAAATCCATAACATTTTTCTCAGGCATTTCAGGGAAGTTAGGAATTAAAGAATTGATAAAGTGTCTAATTTGGCGATATCTAAAAAAATGGGCATTAGGCAGATTGAACTTAGCAGAGAGCTGTTGAAAGGATGCGAAGCGATTATCGATAAAAAGATCTTCAAAATGTCTAATGCCCTTCCTATACCAATCATAGAATGTTGAGTCATACATAGTAGGTAAAAAAAGATGATTATGTAAGATAGGACTAGAAAGGGAAAAACCATAAAAACCATAACATTTCCTAAACTGGGCCCATATTCGCAAAGTGTGTCTGACAAGAGGATTAACAATTAGTCTAGAAAAACTACTAGGGAGTGCAGAGCCAAGAAGTGCAGAAATAGATAAATCTTCAGTGGAATTCAACTCCATTGCCACCCAATTAGGACACTCGGATTGGCTATGAAAAAAAGACCAAAAGGTAGTGCAACGTATGTTAGCTGCCCAGTAGTATAAATGAAAGTTAGGTAAGGCCATGCCACCCTCTTTTTTAGATTTTTGAAGATAAACTTTATTAATTCTAGAACACTTATTCTTCCACAGATATGACAAAATAATAGAGTCTAAGGAATCAAAAAAGGTTTTAGGAATAAAAATTGGGATAGATTGAAATAAATATAAAAATTTAGGGAGAACATACATTTTAACAACATTAATACGACCTACCAAGGACATAGATAGAGGTGACCATTGTGACAGACTCTGTTTTGTAGTATATAAAAGATTGGCAAAATTTTCACGAAAAAGATCTTTAAACTTCCTTGTAACTGTAATCCCAAGGTAAGTAAATTGATTATGAACTACTTTAAAGGGGAGGTCACGAAATGCTAATACTTGTGCTAATTTATTAATTGGGAAAAGTTCACTCTTATGTAAATTAAGTTTATAGCCAGAAAACTGGCTAAATTGATCAAGAAGTGAAAACATTGGAGGTAAGGATGTGGACGGATTTGAAAGAAAAAGTAATAGATCATCAGCATAAAGAGAAACTTTATGCTCAACACCCCCCCTCCAAATCCCGGTCAGTTCAGGACAGCTTCGGAATGCTATCGCCAGAGGTTCTATAGCCAAATCAAAGAGAAAGGGACTTAAAGGGCATCCTTGACGGGTGCCACGTTTGAGGTTAAATAGCTGGGATTGCTGAGAATTAGTCAAAACAGAGGCGGTAGGACATAGATACAACAATTTCATCCAAGAGATAAAACTTTGACCAAAGTCAAATTTTTCTAAAACTGCAAAGAGGTAGTTCCACTCTATATGATCAAATGCTTTCTCCGCATCGAGAGAAATAACGCATTCAGGAATCCCAGTTGAAGGTGAATATAAAATGTTAAATAAATGCCGAATGTTTAAAAAAAGGAAGACGGTTTTTAATAAAACCAGTTTGATCATCAGAAATAATAGAGGGAATAACAGTTTCTAATCTATGAGCCAAAACTTTGGCCAAGATTTTAACATCAACATTAAGCAAAGAAATCGGCCTGTATGAGGAGCACTCTGTTGGGTCTTTACCCTTTTTTAATAAAAGAATAATACATGCCTCATTAAAAGAGGGTGGCAATTTACCATAATTAAATGAGTCAGATAGTACTGAGAGTAACTGAGGAGAAAGGAGTGAAGAGAATGATTTATAAAATTCTACGGGGAACCCATCAGGTCCAGGAGATTTTCCTGAAGACAATGCAGAAATTGCAAAGGATATTTCTTCTGATGATATAGGCTCATTAAGTTTTGCTTTAAAATCAGATGAAAGCAAAGGAATATTCAGATTATTTAAGAAAAGATCAACAGAAATATTCTCATTCAGAGATTCAGAGGAATAAAGCCGAGAGTAAAAATTTTTAAATACGTCATTGATTTCTAAGTGATCCGATGTAAAATCCTCATTCTCCTTCCGGATCTTTGTAATATGTTGTTTAGCTTTAGAACGCCTCAGCTGATTAACTAGAAATTTACCAGATTTGTCACCATGAATATAAAAGTGACTCTTACTTTCAAGAAGTTAATCAAAAATTGTGTATCAAACTTAAATTAGAAAATTAAATGAAAGTAACTCCAGGTCTGAAAGGCCACTGCTGCCGTGCCACGCCTCCTCAGATATATTGACACTCAGAGTTAAACACCAGGCTTGGAGTTGGAGTAACATAGGAAAACATACTGGTCCTGAGATAGCCTTGGGTACTGAAGGATTGTCTCTTGAGCAAAGTCTGAACAGAGGTGATGTATGATTCCCAGCTGATGAGATAAATGCTAGGAAGATGTTTTCCCCATGAGGTGGTTTTGGACCAGAAGGCATAACCTCAATAAGAAGTGACCATTCGGGAGTGCAGTAAGGAAGAAATTCAGTTCTTAAGGGGTTAGGAGCATATGGAGTTGTTGGCATTCAAGTAGATGTGCAGCATGATATTACAAGACAAAGTATTGTTTTGCATCAAATGTATTCTGGTACCATTTAACAATTTTATGCTAACAAAAGATTTAATTGTAGTAGCATGTTATAACCAATAAATATTTAGATATTTTGAGCAAACCTTGTGAGACCAACCACCATCCTCCTGGGATTTCCACACCAGTCACCAACCTCTCCTTCTAAGATGCACTATGCAATGTGACTCAATGCCACGTGAAAAATGGTGCTGATCTGAGTGCATTAAATAAGTTTGTAGTTATCACACTAGGATGAGGACAGAAATGGTTTTTGCACAGGCCGATACATTCTTCTGCACCAGATTCCCCAAATTATGCAAATTAATTTAATTATTGAGACTGTTTAAATACAAGATCCTATAAATAATTCACTGATATACTCTAAGTGATGGTGAGGTAACTGGTTTAGCTTCAAAATAAGTATTCCCACTTTGGATAAGCTGTAATCTGCTTCAGGAATGTGTAATGTAATGCAATGTTCTAGACCAATAATAAAGGTCAGCTGCTTGGTCCTTTTGCCAAATGTAATGTGCGTGATTGTCAGTATAATAATATTGTATTAGCTCCATTTCAGGAATGTTCCATTTACAAATACTTGTGGTTGTATTCTGGAACATTATGTTATTATTATGAATAATTGTGAGTTTAAAATTTCATTCATTACCTCCAATTTGGATGAGGTACTTAATACTTATAAACAAAATGCAAATATAACCTCATGGTGAGATTTTTAGGAGCAGACATTTCAACGGTGAAGCAATTGTGGTGATCATGCAAAAATAACTAGACCTGAAGGAGATGAGAACCAGGTTTTTTGCCGCGAGGATCTCATTTTGGCTCATGGTTGGTGTCTTTGTTTTAATTTGCCTTTGGCCAAATTAATTTGCCTTTGCCAACTTCAAGAGTATGTTGCCAAAATACTACTAGCACATTGCCTGTCCCACCAGGACTATTGACCATTGCCACACACCCATTAAAGATGCCTGCTGATTCATTCCCCTGTACATATTTTTTGCAAATCAATCAACCGGGCTGTGTATTTCTCCTTGTAAACAGAAACTGAGACAAGAGGATCCAGTGCAGAAGGTGTGCAGTGCTGGTCTGAAGAAGTAGCTTCTATGTGACTGTAGTGGCGCTGTAGACTGTTCCATTTTCAAAAAGACTCAGCAGCCAATCTCAATAAGTATGTCAGCTGTTATGTTTTGTTCTCCAAAACATTAAAAACTAATTGCAATAGAAAACTAACTTTGTGTTTGTTTACTTTAAGCGAGGTGCACACATATCACATGGCTGTGTCGTGATGAATGTAATTCACTTATTTTTCGATGTAATTTAAAATGAATTATTTAACCAAACAATGCTTAATAAACAACACATTTACAAGATTACTCAAATATTACTGAAATATTAAATACACAACATTCCTTCCTGCTTAGCTATAAACTCCAACTCAATATAGAAAACATCTCAACTATATACACAGTATACAATATAATACAGCTTCTGTACTGACATCCACGGCACAGCAGATTTTAAACCAGGGGTGGGCAAACTTTTTGACTTGTGGGCCACAAAGGGTTCTAAAATTTGACAGGGGGGCCGGACCAGGAGCAGATGGACGGAGTGTTTTGGTAATACACCTCATAAGAGAAAATAAAATATCATGGGATATGTAGAACACATGTGCTTTAATTTCAATTGAAAATGAACAAATGCATTACAACAAAATATCTGTCTTTGAAGTCCCATGGTATTTAGCTATTTATTGAAATGACTTTTAGAACACTGAAAATTAAATTAATAAAATTCAGCTTTTTTAAATAGTAGCAGTTATTATTTTAAAGCACTGAAAATTCTGTTATCCTTCAAGATATTATCATCATCACTCTCCTCCTGACTGTCTTTATTTCAAAAACGGTAGGAGATGCAGGTCTACTTGTCCTGCTCCTTCTTATTCAATTGTCCCCTGTGCCAAAACTCAACAACGACAGCACAAGGACAGAACAGTGACAGCGTGCCAGTATGCGGAGCGCGTTATTTGATCTGGAGCGCATTTTTTATTTTGAGAACGTACGTGCACCTGCGCACTACTCATGTCCATCACTTAACAGAAATGACATGTAACATGTAAGGCTTATTGAAAAAAATATTTTCAAATGCATTTTTTACATAACACAACGAAGAAACTTATTTTTAATTTCAGTGGGAACAGTGTTGTTGGTCTCCCTTTTTAGCCAGCGCATCAAAGTCTGGATTTAGTTTTGTTGTGGCGATTCTCAGGATGGATCTGAGGTGTTGGTCAGTTAACTTGGATCTGTGGCTGGCTTTGTTGATGTTCATGACGCTGAACGCCTGTTCACACAAATAGGTCGAGCCGAACAACGCCAGCATCTTCTGTGCTGTCCTCCGGAGGTTTGGAAACACCTTTTTACCAAGTGAAGCATAAAAGTCATTCAGTTTAAGAGAGTTGAACTTCTCTTTTAAGACGGGGTCAGACTGAAGGTCGATCAGTTCCAGCTGTAGCTCCTCTGGTGCTGTTTCAGGATCTTGTGACAGGGGACAGGCCACCAACTGAAGTGACTTGTCAATTTTTTCAAAATCAGAAAAGCGACGGCAGAATTCTCTGTGCAGCGCATCCAGTGACTCGCTGTATTTTTTCACATTTGCGCTGGCCTCTTCCAGCGTTGCTAGTGTGGGAAAATGAGTGAATAACTTATTCAAAATTTGCCTGGAGAAAAAAGCCAGCTTGGATTTAAAGGCTTTCACGTTTGTGTACATGTCATGCACAAACTGATCCTTCCCCTGTAGCTTCACGTTCAGTTCATTCATGTGTGAAAATATATCCACAGCAAACGCAAAGTCACAAAGCCAGCTCTTGTTGCTCAGCTCAGGAAATTCGCCGGCCTTCCTCAGTAACTCCAAAAATGCACCAATCTCCTCTTTGAGCTCCCATACTCGTTGAAACACTTTGCCCAAACTTAACCAGCGGACACGGGAGTGATAAAGTAGGTCCTGGTGATCCGCATCAGTTTCCTCCAGGAACGTGATGAACTGACGGTGCTGAAGTCCCCTTGTACGTATAAAGTTGACAAGTTTTACAACAGGATTCACAACATGATTCAGCTGTAATACCGATTTACATAGAGATTCCTGGTGGATGATGCAGTGAAGGAAAATAACATCCTGGTCAGGATTTTCATCTTTTACTTTATTCTGTATTCTCCTCAGCAGGCCGACATTTTTCCCTGTCAAATTAGGAGATCCATCTGTGGTGACGTTGATAAGTTTACTCCAAGGGAGCTTCATATTTTCGATGACAGCAGACACCCGGTCATACAAGTCCTCTCCCCGTGTTTTTCCTTTCAGAGACTCCATTGTCAAAAACTCCTCCGTTATTTCAAAAGTATTGTTAATTCCTCGGATAAAAATGAGGAGCTGAGCAGTGTCTTTTACATCGTTGCTTTCATCCAGTGCTAATGAATATAACGTGAACGACTCTGCCTTTTTATTTAAGTCGCTGGTTATATCTTCATCTATCAGTTCCACACGGCGAGTCACTGTCCTGCGTGATAAACTGATTTTTTCAAATTTGTCTTTGCTCTCCGGACACAATATACCTGCTGTCTCCACCATACATTCTTTTAAAAACTCGCCTTCAGACAGAGGCTTGCTGGCCTTTGCTAATTTGAATGACAGCATAAAACTGGCCTTGGTACTTGACTCATGAATGGCAGTTTGACGGTGAAAAAAATTTTGTTGAGCCTGTAAATTAGCTGGCAACCTCTGAGCATTAGCTTCCCGTTCTTTCGTTGACTGGTTGCTAGCATAGTTGGCGTGTTTTGTGGCAAAGTGACGGCTGATATTATATTCTTTAAAAACCGCCACAGTCTCTTGGCATATCAGGCATACAGCAGTTGATCGGTGTTCGGTAAAAAGATATTTAGTTGTCCACTCCTTATTAAACACCCGACATTCTCTATCCACTTTTCTTTTCTTAGCTCCACTCATCTTTACAGAAGGGGTGAGAGGTCAAAGAGTAAAGCGCAAATGTGGAATAATACGCTGCACCTCAACAAACGTCAATGTATATAGAGTGCGTCATCTATTGGGAAAACACCAGAATTGCGGGGAAAAAACGTTAACAAGGTTTATTAATATAATTTCATCAAGTTCTGCGGGCCGAATTAAAAAGCTTAACGGGCCGCATATGGCCCCCGGGCCGTAGTTTGCCCATGCCTGTTTTAAACTGTTCCACTCAGGCCTAAAGATTTAATTGCTGTGGAGGATTTCTTACTCTTGTGGGATAATGTCTTTCTTAACAAGGGAGGTCACCCTGCTTTGTAGGTGAGGCTTGAGGCTATGAAAGCAGTGTTGGGTTCTGGAGTCTTCCCCCATGGTGGTTTTGCGAGTTGACTCTGAAACTGCAGGAAGTGGTTCTGACAGCTCTGAACACCTTTCTTCTTCTTCTAGTTTGTGCATCTTGATCTTGGGAAGGTTTGTTAGTTCACTGGAGTATTATCTTATTAAACCTTCTATTGATTCCTTTATGACCTGATCTCTCCTCTTAGTTTCCACAACATCATCCTCTGTTTTCGTATCTCCATTGACCCTTTACTTTTTGGCTTTCTGTTCATCCAGCTGGGCTTTGATTTTTTGCATTGACCTTTAACAAGCAGCTTTTTGTCTCCCACCTGAAGTTCGTGCAATGACCTGAATGTATTGCAGAGTAGATTCTGGTTCTTTATACTTTTTTTAAAAAGCCAAATACTTGCGACTTTCCTAAAGCTCATTGATTTCTCTTCCAACTTAAAACCAAGCCTCATTTCACAGGTAACTGCCTGATTAACAGATCTGAAGCTTTCTCAGATAAGTTGCCTACAAAAATTGTGGTAGTCAGACCACTGCTTTTGTCACTTACCGTATATTCCCGAGTATAAGCCGACCTGGAGTGTAAGTCGACCCCCTATTTTCAAGGTTAAAAAAGTGACTTTTTCATGTTACCTTTGTAGCCAGTGCCTTTTGTAGAGGTTTTTGATTTAACCAGAAAAGATCACAAGATCTCACATGCCGGTACTCAGCTTTGTTGGATCCGGAACCTGGAAATTTTGTGAACCAGTACCTGCTAAGAAAACAGGACTACACATTGTAGAGCGTTATAGGTGAATTCTTAATAAATAAATCAGGGAGGGAAACTTTGGATTAGGTCTCCAATGGTAAAGAATCCTCTGATATGTAACCCCCTTGAAACCATTTAACGAGATTACGATGGGCGCTAAAACATAACATGGGGTGGCGGGATCAGTATGTGTACTCAGTATTGAGTTTGCGACCACCACGTACAAAAGATTAAAACGAATGCGGTGATGCTGGCTTCAAGCTGAAGGTTGTTGGTTTTGCTAAAGGAACAAATAATTCGGCAGCTGCTAAGAAGTTTAGTGTAAACGAGAAACAAGTGAGAGAGTGGAGGAAGGCAGAGGACACGCTGAGGGAAATGCCAAAGGTGAAATGTGCAAACTGCGGGAAAGCATGCCCTTGGCTAGAACTGGAAGAAGAAGTTTTAGAGTGGGTGAATCACCAGCGATCGTCTGCATGCATCATTACCAGAGAAATGATTTGAATTCAAGCGTTGAAATGGGCCGAAATACACCGTGAGGTCAGCGAAAGTTTCAAAGCTATGCGAAGTTGGTGCACCCGATTTATGAATAGACATGATCTTGTGTTGAGACAAAAAACAAAGATTACTTAGAAAATTCCCGTGGGGTGTTTTCGTTCAAGAACGCTGCTGGATGGACGAAGCGGGTTGCTTGAAGTGAGTTAAAGATGTGTGGAGTCGACGTCCCGAAGGTTTTGGGAAGGCAAAGTCGCTACTTGTCTGGGACATGTTCAAAGGGCACTTGTCAGGTGAGAAAAAAGCAGCAGTGAAATCTGAAAATATGGACATTGCAGTCATCCCCGGTGGTTTGATGTCCGTGCTCCAACCACGAGAAGTGAGTTTAAACAAACCATTCAAATAATTCATGCGTCGACAGTGGTACAAATTTGACTCAAAAACAGCCAATAAATAAGACCTGTCTTCCGTGTATTCGTTTTTCCAAAGTTGGCACCCTCTGTATAAGTTGACCCCCTAATTTTAGGACCAAAATTTAGGGCCAAATTCTTGGCTTATACAGCGGAATTTATGGTACATGCTTCCTTTAAATAACATGTTCCTTCCTTGGTCCAACCACATGCAAAGAGGTTGGCACCAACAACTGTTTACCCTCTTGGCAACGGTCATAGAGACAGTTGTGGCATCATCCAGTACCCTGCTTAATTTTCTTCCAGTTGACTTTATTGCCAGCGATGTAGTATGCAAATAGTGGATGAATCTCTAATCATGTTGTGGTAGTCTCAGCCAATCAGACCCCTGCAATGCTGACTCTCCTGTTTTTATCACATACAAGCCCAATGTGGCTTGTTGGTTGCTGTTTTACACAGTTACGAAAATCATTCCTACAGGAATTGTATTTTCTCCAGTGTAAGTTCTCAGTTAGATACAGTATCAGCAGGCTTCAGTTTAGTATCTTTGAAATGCCAATCAAATTCATTTTGTGGAATAACTGAAACAGCTGTACCCGAGTCCAATTCTGTTCTGATTAATTTGCAGTTCACTTCTGGTGTAAGCCATATTACTTGTCTATTGTTAATTTTCACACTGTAAATCTTGTGGCTACACAATCCTGTGTCCCTCTCATCGTTGTCAGATTTTTCATCAACAGCATGCAGATTAGTGCTCTTTTTTGAAATTGTAACTTAAAAAAAATACTTTTTCCCTACGTAGTCCATTTATTTTTGTCTGCCTGACATGCTCTTTGTATGTGTTCTACTTTGTTTTTGAATTTTCTGCAAGTTTTACCTTTTAATCTGGATTAATCTGGTGTGTGTTGTCATCTGCCACAACGGTAAAACAATTTGTTCAGCCAGGCCGGTTTCCTGTTTAGATGTTGCAATTTTGTTCGTGCTCATATAATGCATTATATGCACAATTCCTGACTGCAACTCAATTGCGTCTCTGTCTGCAGTTTCCATTGATAGTTATTTCAACTGCTCTTTTAAGTGTAAATCGTGCTATAGTTTGGAGAATGTTTTCTTGTAAAATTCCACTACAAACTAAGTGACCTTTCAGTGCACCATTAAGTTCATCATTGAACTGACAATACTCAGGCACTCTCTTCAATTCAGGCACGTATGCTGGAGTGGACCTCCCCACCTTTTGATTCCACTTATGAAATCTAAGTGTTCTGCAATCAACAATGGCTTTGGTTTTAATTGCTCCTGCATTACCTTCAAGATATCATTTCAGCTGGTTTCGTTGGAACAGTTAAATTTCGAAGCAAAGTGTATGCCTTTAATTCCAATGAACTCAGCAAAATTTGCATATGTTTCTCATCAGTGATTTCAAATGCTTCCAAATACTGCTCAATTTGCTCAGTATACAAAATCTAGCTGTGTTGTAGAATCAAATGTGTCAATCTTTTCAATAAAGCCAGCCCTTTCTGCTCTTTTATTTATTTATGATTATTATCACCCAGTGCTCACTGTTAATGAACCTGGGAATTCTTCCATTTTCTGCTGTTCCTTAACTCAACTGTCTGCATGTACTGCACTGTTTTTCTTTTACTTTGCTTTTTCTTTCACTGCACTTTTTTAAAAAACACTCAAATGTTTTGCTGTGCATCAGCTAGGGTTCATTTTAAAATCGACATCGTCGCCACTATTATGATTTTTCACTCCAAAACTCTGAACTAATTAACAGAAAGACGGGGACCAGGGATGCAGGTCAAACTTTGCGTGTTTTTATTTTAAGCGAGGTGCATGCATCACATAGTAGAGTCATGACGTATGCAGTTCATTTAGTTTTACAGATAACATGTAATGAATTAGTGGAACTAAGATGCTTAATCAACAGCATATTTACAAGATTACTCAAATATTATTGAAATATTAAATACACTACATCATCAGCAAATATGTAGAGGACTGTGTACCAAAGAGGGCAATTCGGATTCCAGATTACCAGATAGCATGGATCAGCCAAGAGATCTAATCCTTACTGCAGTCCATGTCTGCAGCGTTCATATTCAGTGATGTTGACCTATGCAAAACTGTCAGGGATGCCGAGTGACAATGTACATCCGAAGTGGAGTTCAGATCAGTCATCAGTTGTGCTGGGGCTTGCATGTTACAGTGAGCTACTAAATGAAGTTGGGCAGCAACACCAACAACAGCGCATCCCTCCCTGATGAGCTTAATGCATTATATGCACATTTTGAAGAGAAGGGCAGTGGAATGTCATCATCCACCCCTATATCCTCTAAAGCACCCACACCTATAGTAACCATTGTCAACAACAAAGCGGTCTTCTGGAGAGTGAACTGACCAAACCTTGCCCTTTAGATCCTGCACAGATTAGCTTGTGGAGGCACTTGCAAACATTTTAAACCTATTCCTACTTCAGTCTGAGGTTCCCACCTTTAAGAAGACAACTATCATATTGGTGTCAAAGAAAAATGTAACATGCTTTGATGGCTACAGTCCAGTAGCTCTGCTGTCTGCCATCGTAAAGTGCTTTACAAGCTAGTCATGATGCACATCAACTTCAACCTCCCAGGCAGTCTCAAACTACTGCTGAATTAGGTGTATGGTCAACATCATCTGCCTGGGTTTACACTCATCTCTGGAGCATCTGGATAATAAAGGTATCCATGTCAACTGTTATTTATCGATTGCAGCTCTGCCCTCAATGCTATACAAGATATAGATTGCTACAACACAGAAGCAGACCCTTTGGCCCATTTACTGTATGCTGAATTCCAAGTAAACTCGTCTCCAAACTCCTAGACCCGGGACTCAATTCTTCCCTGTGCAACTGGGTTCCCGACTTCCTGACCAACAGACCGATATCAGTAAGGGTAGGCAGTAACACCTCCCATCACAATTATACTGGGTCTGATGCCCCTGGAGGATGTGTCCTCAGCCCCCTATATACACGCCACAGCATGGCCAGGTTCTGCTCCAGCTCCATCTGCGGGTTTGCGAATGACACCACTGTAGTGGGATGAAACTCAATGATGAGACAGAGTACAGGAAGGACAAAGAGAGCCCAGTAACATGGTGTCATAACAATAGCCTTTCCTTCAGTAGCAGTAAAAAAAAAACAAGAGCTGGTCATTGATTCAGTAAGTGAGATGAAGCATAAGCCCCTGTTTGATTGATGGTTCCAATTTAGAAACCTTAGCTCGTCCTGGTCCAACCACGTAGATGCTGTGGTCAAGAAAGTTCTCCAGTGCCTGTACTTCAGAAGGCTAGGGAAATTCAGCATGTCCCCAGGGACCCTTCTTTATCAAAGTACCACAGAAAGCATCCTATCTGGATGCTTCATGGCTTGCTGTAGCAACTGCACTACCCAAGACCATGGGAATCTGCAGAGAGTTGTGCACCACAGAATCCAGCCCCCCTTCCATGGGCTCTGCCGACACTTGTTGCTGTCTTAGAAGAGCAGCCAACATAATCAACGATCCCTTCCACCCTGGAAATTCTCTCCTTTCCACCTTCCATCACAAACAAAATTCACAAACCTGGAAGTACATGCAACGAGGATGAAGGATAGCTTCCCTTCCCACTGTTGTAAGAATTTTGAATGGATCTCTTATACAGCATCATGTACTCTTGACCTCACAATCTACGTTGGCGTGGCTCTGCATCTTTACAGTCTATTTGCACAGCACTTTCTGTAATTGGAGCATGATATTCTGCATTCTGTTAATTGCTTTTCCCTTGTCCTTCAAGGCACTGTTGTAATAAATCAATCTGTATGAACAGTCTGCAAGGCAAGTTTTTAACTGTACTTCAATACATGAGACAATGTGACGACTAATGTTCAACTTATCACTTCAGTTGCAAGGTTAGACTTCATTGTACTGACATTATGAAATGCTCGGTATAATGGCAGGCAAAACAGATTTCACTGTACTTTTGTATGGATGACAATAATAAACTAATAGTTATTTTTTAATGTCTGATAGGATGGTGGCATGCTCAGATGTACTGACTACTTGAGATTCAATTAAAGGTGCATTTATTTGTCTTGTAAGTCTATTTTACAATTGCAATTCACTGCTGGATTCAAAGAAAATCAAGTACTGCATGACCATCCCATCAGCAAGTTGCAAGATAGTAATTGAGCTGGACTTATTGCATATTATTTTCATGTCGTTGCCTAGACATTTTGCATACAATCGTGCCAAGATGGAGCATGATCCAACAAATAGAGTGATTGAATATTTTGGACGTTCTTGTTGGGATTGCAAGATCCTGTTGGACATTCTTGTTGGGATTGCAAGATCCTGTTGGACATTGGTAATGTAGACTACTGCAAGTCTGTTCATTGGTGAAACCAAGTGGGGGAGCTGCGTTGCCTCAGTTCTGGCGAAGACTAGGCCTTGGCCATGGAGTCGCTTTGGACAAAGCAACCTGTTGCAGCTGCCCAGGGGAGAGAGCAGGAGCTTCTGCTGAGTGCACTGGAATTGTGCTGAGTTGGGAACTGGCCTCTCTTGCTAGTGCAAAACACACAACATGCTGGAGGAATTCAGCAGGTCGGGCAGCATCTGTGGAAACGAGCAGTCAACGTTTTACGCCGAGACCCTTCGTCAGGACTAAGTGCTGCCCTCCAGTGTTTGCTTAGTGGAAGAACAAGCTGGACCAGGACAATCTGCAGTCATGCCGCTCAGGGACTTGGGCAATATTATTATTTTTTCTTTGTGACTTGTTTTGAAATCATAACCATATGTGTAATTTGCTGTGTGCTGGTGGTGATGTGTTTTGCACTTGGCCCCAGAGGAATGTAGGTTCATTTGGCTATATTTATGTATGGTTGAATGATAATTGAACTTGAACTTGCATTTTAAGATCACATTCAATAGACACAGATCACATTTCAAAGTTGGTCCTTGACTTCCTGAACAACAGATCGCAATTAGAAAGGATAGGCAACAACACGTCTGCCACGATTATCCTCAACACTGATGCCTCCTCAAAAATGAGGCTGCGTTTTCAGACTCTTACTTTATTCCATATACACTGACGATTATGTGGCCCCATTCTGCTCTAAATCTAGCTTAAGATGATATTGCTGAGGGCAAGCGACGACTTACTGGTGGTTTCCAAGACAAGGAATGCAACTAAATACTTTATTAATAACACTGTAAAAAAAAATTATGGTAAATGATCATCGCAAACAATGAAGAGGCAAGTGAAGATGAGGCTGAGTCAGAGGTCAACGCCTGCAGGTGCAAGGCAAAGTCGGAGTAAGGTTGAGGTATGTTCGAAATGAAGTTGGGGTGGACAATGCAGAGAAAAGTCGGAGTGAAGGATTGCCAGATTCGGGGCCTGTCTACCTAGACTGAGAGTGAAGTTTGATCGATCTAAGCACTGGACCAATTTGGAAAGGTCAGGTATGGCTGAAACATGGTGGCAGGGTCCAGGCCCAGAGCGTATCGATGTGACAGGGCCTGGGTCTTAGAGTGAGAAATTACTTGATGTTTGGCTGATTTAAACGCCAGGCCAGCAGGATTGAAAAGGTAGAGTGTCAGGACCAGAGGCGAGGGTTGGGCCTGTTCTGCTCATTGCTCTGTGACCCTTGCTCTGCTATGTACTGAACTGAATCTGGAAGCTATAGGCCTGCTCCAGGCTTCATATCTGAGGACTCACTTTGCTTACTTTTATTGTTTGCACAATTTGTTTTTTCATTTCTCTCTGCACATTGGGTGTTTGTCAGTCTTTTTTTTAAATGGGTTCTTTTGGGTTTCTTGTTTTGTGGCTACCTGTAAGACAATGAATCTCAAGGATGTATATTGTATACGTACTTTGATAATAAATGTACTTTGAACTTTGAACTCCATCTACACCATTGTTGTGGGTTTCAAATAATGAGGTGTAATGAAGGAAGGAAATAGAGAGCTTAGTGATATGGTGTCATGATAACAACCTTTTCCTCAATGTCAGTAAAACAAAAAATCTGTTCATTAACTTGAGGAAGCAGGACAGAGCATTTGCTCCCATATACAGCTGTGGTGTTGCCTCTCTTCTGCTTTCTCGTCCTCCTTCTCCTCTCTCTGCTCCGTTGTCCTTTGTGCTCACTCTCTGCCTTTATGTTACAGATTATTGTTACAGATTTATGTTATAAGAGTATCTCCAATATTCTTGATTCATCTCTTTTCATCACTTTGCCCATATTTTTCTCCATGCTTGCATCTTGGAGTTTCTTCCCTCTCTCCTCTGCTCTATGATTTCCTTGTGCTATCACACGGTCTCCTTCCCTTCCATGCTCTGGAGACGCCAGACTACATTCTCTCCCATGCTCCCATCTTTATCTCCTGATCCTGGCTGTATGCCTTGCTCCGCTGCTAGCCATGGAACAGCCAAGTACCAGCGTTGAGTGTAGATAGGAGTTGCCATTGGGCTGTGACCTTGCAAGGAAGTTGTAGAGAAGTGAGGCAATGGTAGTATTATTAGAGATTCCGGCTTTTGGGTAAGATGTTAAACCAGTGATATATCAGCATAGCATGATGTTGTAGAGAGAATGAAGCTTTTGATCAGTAGTTCTCTCTTGCTTATTACATCATTTAATATTAATAGAGTGCCTGTTGATTCATTTGCTAACTGTGACCTTGCTTTTCAAAATGTGGCCACTGTCTTTGGTTTCATAAAAACAATTTGCACAGGATCTTAAAGTATTGTGTGACAGTTAGGCATTAAATAAGTGTATGTTCATTTTTAAAAGAATATGAAAACTTCAGAGCTGGTAGTAGAAATATTTGCTGAATGCAGTATTTATAATGTCTAAGGAAGATATTTTTTAAGGTGGATTGCTTCAGAATCACATTTTGCTCCAGAATTAGGTCCACACATTTTGAATTTTATGATTCAATGCAAGTCTAATATCTATGACTTTCGAACCTTAAATCCTGCACTTTAGGATGAAACATGTGTGCTGTGCTTCACTGCCAGTGGGTCAACATGGTCTGTACATATAGCCTGTTATTTGTTCTAGCCCACACTTTACTCAAAACGAAATTCATTTATATATGACAAGTGATTTAGTTTGCTGAAAATTATGGCCTATTTGAATGTCTTATAAGGTTACTTAAGGCAATTTTCTAAAGGCTACAGGCATTTCATTGACACATTAGATGAACGATTTCGCAGTTGTGGCAATTCATCACTCTGAGCACTTCATTATAAATCCTCTTCTGACTACAGCAAGACTGAAAGAACAGAGATTTATCAGCAAACTGGGAATGGACAAATTTAAGAGAATAATCAAAACTCAGCCAATAATCATAAGATGAGAAATTTTTGGCTTAATTGCATTATTTTAATAATCTGTACATGCCTCATCGGTACTCCCTCAGAAGGAAAATGTGTCATCCAAATTGCTTGAAATAAAATATACATAAAATCAATGTAAATGATGAGTCCATTGAAGCCTATTTCCCAAAATCTGGTAAACTTGCATTTAAAGGAAGCTCTTTTTTTGCAGTGAAAAAGCCCTGATATAGTTGAAAATGGAAATGGAAATGTTCCTAAATCATCCTTTAAAGCGGGAGGTCCCGACAACATCCCTGGACGTATGCTCAAGGAATGTGCTGATGTATTAGCAGATGTCCTGACAGACATTTTCAACATCTCCCTTAGTCAAGCCATTGTCCCCAGATGCTTCAAAACCTCCACAATCATCCCTGTAGCAAAGAATTCAGTTGTAGCCTGTCTGAATGATTACCATCCCATTGCCCTGACCCCCATAGTGATGAAATGTTTTGAATGGCTTGTCAAGCCTCATATCACTGCCGGCCTCCCCTCATCGCTGGATCCTCTACAGTTTGCTTATCGTCCCAACTGCTCTACGGAGGACGCAATATCCACCACAATGCACACAGTTCTCTCTCACTTCGACAACAAAGATACTTATGCCAGAGTCCTGTACATTGATTTCAGTTCAGCATTCAATACCATCATCCCGCAGAGACTAGTGGAGAAACTGTCACTGTTTGGCCTTAACACTGCCATGTGTCACTGGATTCTGGATTTCTTGACAGAGAGACCACAGTCAGTCCGTGTTGGCAGGAACATCTCTGACTCCATCACACTGAGCACTGGATCTCCACAAGGCTGTGTGCTCAGCCCATTGCTGTTTACACTGCTAACACATGACTGTGCAGCCAGATTCAAGCAGAACCTGATCATTAAATTTGCTGATGATACCACAGTGGTGGGGCTCATCAGCAAAAATGATGAAACAATGTACAGGGAGGAGGTTAAACACCTAGAGAGCTGGTGCAGTGACAACAACCTGATGCTTAATGTCACCAAAACCAAGGAGATGATCGTCGATTTCAGACGGTCTCAGCCTGAGCACAGACCCCTCTGCATCAATGGCTCCACAGTGGAGAGAGTAGAAAACATCAAGTTCCTTGGGGTGCAGATCTTGGACAATCTCACCTGGTCCAGGAACACCACTGTGAAACGATTGTGAAACGGGCCCAACAGAGATTGCACTTTCTGAGGAAGCTTAAACAAGCATCACTCCCCACTAATATCTTAACTACATTCTACAGAGGCGTGGTTGAGAGTGTGCTGACCTTTTGCATCACAACCTGGTACTCCAGCTGCAGTGCTGCCGACAAAAAAGCCTTGCAGAGGGTGGTTAGGGGAGCAGAGAAGGTTATTGGGGCCTCCCTACCTTCTGTCCAAGACCTCTTTCAGAGTTGATGCCTCCAGAACACACGGTACATCATTAAAGACCCCTCACACCCTTTCCATGAACTGTTTGTTCTTCTGCCATCAGGTAAACATTACAGGAGCATCAAAACAAAAACCACAAGGCTACTAAACAGCTTCCTCCCACAGGCAGTCAGACTGCTAAATAGCTGCTCTACCTGACTCTGCTTTGGACACTTTTAACTTGCACTGGACACTTATAACTTGTTTTTAGCTGACATGTGGCTGTTGTGTTTTACTATTTATTTTTATGTTTATTATTTAGTGTTGCATTTGTTATATTATGATTGCACTGCTCCTGGGAAAGGCTGTCTCATTCTGCCCTGCAGAGCTGATGTACAATGAAGTTTTTGAATCTTGAAATCTTGAATCTTTACCGTTACCTGTTTCATTGATTGCTAATTCTGCTGATTGGCAGTACTGCAGAGCTCCATCTGATCCATTGGTGGTGGCATTGCAAATGGTCTCAGCCCTAAACATTGACTATCAATTACTTACCAGAGATGCTGCCTAACCTACTGAGTTCCTCCAGCATTTTATGTGTTACTCAAGATTTTCACAATCTGCAAAATCTGTGGTGTCCCTGCTACTTTTAATGCTTAGCAAATGTAATCTTGTAGCAGTTGAATTCTAGCAGGGGTAGGCTATTCATTGCCTCAAGCTCATTACTGAAGACATTAGTAGCAGAATAGTTGGGGTACAAAGACGATAAAAAGGAAAATGCTGTTAATTTTCAGCCGGTGAAGAAGCTATGTCTGTGGGAAGAGTGAGGACTCTTTGCCAGAGCCGGTTCATTCTTTGTGAATGGAGAGCTTAAAACTCAGAATTAGGTAGGTTTGAGTGAGAAGAGAGAATGGAAAAGTCAAAATAGTTAATGTCATGCCGGCAGTTGGACCTTGAGTAGGTAAATGGGCAGAGTGTGTACAGGTGGATCAGGATTATGGAAAATGATTGAAAGAGTCCACAGATGGGTTGAAAGATCCTGGCTAAAACAAATGGCTGTAGAGGTGGCATAAGAAGCATTTATTGTTTTGGGCTCTAAATGGATTGAGATATGCATTTGGGGGGGGGGGGGGGGCGCAGAGCTGAGGCTCTGCTGAGAACTGATCATTCAGGATCAGAGAGGAGAAGGTGTAAACATGTAAAATGCATTGGGTATGTGAGAAAGGGAAAGTGATGGAGGTGGACTGTGAAAAAGATCCAGAAGATATTGGTGTGCATGATCTTTGATGTCTGATCAAAGGGAGTAGAATCTTCTATTGCAGCACTGAATGCAGCAAAAAAAAGTTTGTGGACCACAACAGCCTTGAGACAGAGTAAGTCAGCATTGTTGCAGAGAGAGGTCAAGAGTATTGATGAGATGAGACATAGTGTTGAGTGTGGATCTGAGGTTGTGAAAAGAGCAGTGCCTCAATACCTTGGATAGCATCCATTCAGACCTTACCCATGACCTTGGGAGAGTCTGAATGGTGAAGGCCATCATTACAGTTGGAATCCACTTGCAACAAGTTACAGATGGAGGTTTTTGCTAAGGAAAGTGATGCATCTGTGGAAGCAGGTTTTGATAAATACTATATCAATGATAAGGAAGATGAATGAGGCTGAAGGTGAATAAGGAAAGAAAGACAGAAATTTTATCAGACAACAGAGAAGGACTACCTCAGGTTAGGCATTCCTGGAAGAGAAGACACAGTGGATTCAACAGATAAAAATATTTTTTAAAAACAGTAGATGCTAAATTAAAACAAAATGCTGGAAATACTCAGCAGGTCAGGCTATATGTGTGAGGAGAGAAATGTTTTAGGTCAAAGACCTTCTTCAGAACAGGGAAGGAGTCAAAGAAGGATTGTAAAGCTGCACAGGCCAGCGGATTGGGGAACGTATGTGAGAGCAAACTTGAATGATCTATAACACAAGATTAGAGTCATACGGCACAGAGACATTACATATTTCTGTACGGGGATGTCCAGGGAGGGTAGCACCTTTGCTGAAGGGGCATATTGTGTCCACTTCAGGCAGCTCACTCATCTTTGGTCCCCACCGGACACTCAACTCTCACCTGAGGCTCCAAGTAGCTGCTTGCATGTGACACCGGTCGCACCCCAATACACCCCCTTCGATAGGTAAGGGTAGCCAGCAGGCCTTGTACCCCCATTGAGATAGGGACTTACCTGTGCTAGCTCTGGCAGACTGGGCAGATGAGATGTACAGTGAGATCCAGTGGCCAGGAAGGCGGTACTGCAGTGCCCCATGGAGAGCGCAACGGTATGGCGAGGCACAGACGACATCATGGTCATCCACTACAACCAAGGAAAACCCCAGTCTGTGATGAGTGTTTGCACCATTGGACCTGGTAATCTGAATTTGAGAGAGTGGAACTTCCCCAGTGCAATGGCTTTTCCACTTCAAAAATTCTCCTGCACAGGTTTCCTATCATTGTCGGACATGACAGACAACCACCATCTATTCCAACAAATAATCTGCTGGAAAATCTGAGTCAAGCAACATCTGTGGGAGGGAAGGAACTGTTGATATTTTGGGTTAAGGCCCTGCAAGGTGGGAAGATCCATCAGTAAGCACACTATGAAGAGTGGAGCAGTGTCACATTTTGCTAATTGGATGGAAGTGAAGTGGCCCCAAGGGCAGTAAGTGTACATAATGAATGCGCTTTCACCATCCAGTGATAATAGTTGCTCCTAGTATTTTTTAAATGAACTCCTGCATAAGAATGAAAATAAGTTTGTAAAATAGTTAATCTGAAATTTGGAGAGAAAGTAATTTTTACCATTGCTCCTACATTCAGAGATCATCAGATGCCAATGTCCATCATCATTCTCATTAAGTTCAATCCTGTTCTCACCCCTAGAATATATAAGATGTGAATAAAGAAACATAAATATTTATTTCTTCAAAGCCTGCTCCTGTCACTTACTAAATACCCAATTATAGCAACCAGTTGTATCCACAACTATTTTGTATGGTGCACGGTTATAGAATTACTGAGTTTCTACCACCTTCAGCTGAGTAAAGTCCTGCTAAATAGCTCAGTTAGAGAGTTAGCAGCTGCTGAGCCCATGCACTTCATTGAAAATGTTACAAAAGTCCCATCAGACATTGTGTAATTGTTTGTGTGGCTGAGTGTCATTTGCAGTATGATTTCCTCACTTTTCCTGAAGTAAATCAACTCTTGACACCTGGTGAAGTGGGAATAAAGTAGCAGATGATGATGATGGAGTGGCCATTTACATCAATTTAAGTTGCCCTGGCTCACTTGAATAAATTAAATTAATAGTCCCACTGGATAATGCATGTTTTAGTAAGAAAGGGAGCCTTGCACTTCGATGCTGGTTCTGGTTACTGCTACATTTACTAGCGCAGTTAACTCTGCTTAATTATTGAGAGAGAGATGTTGGAAGATCTGTGAACAATTTCTCGAGAAAGGAAAACAAAATCAAATGAAATCAAGTTCACGTTTAATTATCATGCAACCATATATGATACAGCTGAACGAAACAGTGTTCCTCTGGGGGCAGGTACAAAACATGCACAGCACATTCAAAATAGCAATCACTCACGCAGTCATGCAAAAAAAAAATATACAGCCCAAGTCCTTGAGCAACATGTCCCACAAACTGCTGGTGTAGTTCTCGGCAGTGGGCAAACGTACGCATGCAATCCAACCACCGATCGAACACTGAAGGCCAACACTGATGGGAGAGGTCAGTTCGCAAGCGAGCACAGATGCCAAGCTACAACACCTATGGCCTCTCCTCTGCTGGTCTGCAGCTGCAGACAAGCCCACGACTTGAAGTCTAGTCCTCGCTATGAGTGAGACCATGCAGCTCCCTTGCCATCTGTCACACCACTAAACAAGGGAGACCATGGTATCTTATATTATCGATGTCCAACAGGGTCTTGCGATAGCAAGAGAAATGTCCAGGACAATCACCCATGGTTACACTGCATGCCACCTTCGTGCACCAACTCTGATGCCTTTCCTGTAGCGGGCAGCAACATGATCTGAACCCAGTCCAGCACCTCTGCTAACGGGCAGCTCACTGATGGGGTAGACCTGTGGTCTCCAAACTCCTTGGAGTCCAGCATTGTCTTGCTATTGTAAAAAAGACATTTAACAAAGGAAAAAACACGTTTGGTTGGCCCTTAAAAGGTTGCTGCGTCCAAGCATGCCTCTGTTTTACTGGAAGAATGGGGCTTGATGTTTCTGAGATGCTAAAGTACTGTGATATTTGTTGAGTTATTTAAGAATCTAAGTAAATGTGATGTTTTGGTGTTGAAGAAGATTCTATGATGATGGTCAATTGTGGCAGTGACATGGGTTATTGATGTGGATTTTCAGTTATTAATACTTGTGTAATATCTGCATTGAGTTGAAATGTCTCTCAGCAACGATTAATGGGCGCTTCAGAGTGCTCAACAGGAGCTGGCATACAGCCTGTATCAAATCATCCTCACGGGAGGAAGCTGCTTTTCAAATGTTGACCAGATTGAGGTGTGTTCATAGATTTTAGCAGGTATAGGGTAGGCTGGTGTTGGAAGTCTTTGTCAAGCTCTCTTTGAGATTTAGAAACAAATGATTCTGATTAATGCAGAAGGTGACATTCCTTGGATCAGGATCAGGTGAGGCATTTTGCTGTTGACCAAGTTGGTGTAAGTGGAGTTGGAGGGCAAGCAGGCAGTTGTTGTGTAACAGGCTGACTGAAGTCGCATCTCTAGATTCCACTGCGATCTCTTTGGGGAGGCTGACTCCATGACAAGTTGAATTGCTGTGTCTGCTCTATGTTCCACTGATCTCTTTGTGATCACACCTCAGTTTGGTTGAATGGAGTTTGTTAATAGGATGGGCTCCAGTGATATCTGCCAGCATGGTTAACATAGCAATTCAGGGTAAAGTCAGCCTAGTATCTGAAGGAATAGGAATAACTTTAAGAGGCAGAATTGCTTCCACATGATGTTTTGTGTTGGATTGAACAAAGGTAAGATTTTATGATTTAAAGAAAATTAGGGCTACCCAATTCTATGCTCTTGCTGACCAAAAGCAGGACTTTGATCAATTGCCCCAAAGAAAGTCTCTGTCAGTCTGAAGTTACGAACATTTCCTGGATTAATTGGAGTAATGAAGGGTCGGTTATCCAAAATTGTTAAATTTAATATTAAATTCCTAAAGTTGTGAAGTTGCTAGGTCAGAAGAAGTGATGTTATTTCTTAAACTTGTGTTTAGATCAGGAAAAGGAAAAAAAATGTGTCTCCTGAGTTGCCTTAGACAGGTATGAGAAGATATGGAAGAATGAACTAAAGTATTACAGAGGGAGTAGTCCCTTTGGTATGCAGAAAGCGGAGGAGGACTGTGTATCTGATGATGTTATTATGTTGAATCCATTGAATGACTATGAAGAGAAATCCTGATTCTGTAGATACTGGGAATCTTGAGCAACACACACACACACACACACACACACACACACACACACACACACACACACACACACACACACACACACACACACTCTCTCTCTCTCTCTCTCTCTTCCTCCCTCCCCTCCCTCTCCCTCTCCCTCTCACTCTCCCTCTCACTCTCTCTCTCTCTCTCTCTCTCTCTCTCTCTCTCTCTCTCTCTCTCTCTCCCTCTCTCTCCCTCTCTCTCCCTCTCTCTCCCTCTCTCTCCCTCTCTCTCCCTCTCTCTCTCTCTCTCCCTCTCTCTCTCTCTCTCTCCCTCTCTCTCCCTCTCTCTCCCTCTCTCTCCCTCTCCCTCTCTCTCCCTCTCCCTCTCCCTCTCTCTCCCTCTCCCTCTCCCTCTCCTCTCTCTCTCCCTCTCTCTCTCCCTCTCTCTCCCCTCTCTCTCCCTCTCTCTCCTGGAGGTACTTAGCAGGCCAGGCAGCATCTTTGGAAGGAAATGAATAGTCAATGTTTCAGAGACCCTCAGTTAATTGTGACTATTCATGTCCCTTCATATATCCTGTTTGATCCACTGGGTGCCTCTGATATTTTGAGTCTGTTGTCCTTGTTGTGGATGGGAGATGCCTGGAGATAAAGCTAAAGTGTAAGGAATGTTTGCGAGCTCTGTCAATTCCACTGGGGGGAGGAAAGCACTGTGGAAGAAGCAACATCACAAAAGAAGGCAATATATGGAATTTGTTACCGTTTTTCCTTCTCCTTAAATCATGCATTCCGCTGTCTGTAGGATTTTGCTTACATACCTCTTTTTTTGTTGCAGGTTCTAAAATGGGTAAAAGAAGCAGTTCAAGCATCCAAAGTTCATCTGCTATCCACAGACCATGCCACCCAAGCTGTAAACATCTGGCAAATCCCCTTTGATCCCAGTCTGAAACAGGTGACCGTGTCTCTCAGTGGTCCTGCTCCTTTTATTGAGATCAGAGATCCTTCAGGTATGGTTCTTGAGTATTTAAAGAGATCATTGACACAATGAGTGTCTGTGAGTAAATTTGGGCAATTATCAGAATAATTCATTTTGTCAATGTTACGATGCCTTTATGAGCATTATTCTCAAAGAAGCATACCATGGTGGATACACAGTGAAGTTTGGTATTGATTTGGCATTTTATTTCTCTTTTTGTTCTTCTGTTTTTTTCTTAAAGTGACCACAATCCACATGGGTGTTTTAAAAAAAAATAGTTAACTACGCCCTCAAGGGTTGTGCTGTTTTCAGGCCAGAATCTGACAGGCAATAACAGGCATTTCCTATATAGTGCACAATGCAGCAACTGATTAAGGACAGCTGGAATGCCATGTTGTGACATATACAGTATTTCAATTTCATGAAAGCAAATCAAAAATGTATTTATTCAACAACAGTTAATAATTAGGAATGCACAAAGGGATCAGTTTTGACAAGCTGCCTGTATTCAGTAGAATACAGAAGAATGAGGAATGACCTCATTGAAACCTATCACATGGTGAAAGACATTGATAGAGTGGATGTAGAGAGGATGTTTCCTATGGTGGGGGAGTCTAAGACCAGAGGGGGTAAGTATCAGAATAAACGGGTATCCTTTTAGAATGGAGATGAGGAGGAATTTCTTTAGCCAGAGAGTGGTGAATCTGTGGAATTCTTTGACACAGCAGTTGTGAAGGCCAAGTCTTCATATATATTTAAGGCACAGGTTGATTGAAATTTCTGAGGATGTGACTAAACACATTGATGAGGGTAGAGCTGTAGATGTAGTGTATATGGATTTCAGCAAGGCATTTGACAAGGTACCCCATGCAAGGCTTATTGAGAAAATAAGGAGGCATGGGATCCAAGGAGACATTGCTTTGTGGATCCAGAACTGCCTTGCCCACAGAAGGCAAAGAGTGGTTGTAGATGGGTCATATTCTGCATGGAGATCAGTAACCAGTGGTGTGCCTCAGGGATGTGTTCTGGGGCCCCTACTCTTGGTGATTTTTATAAATGACCTGGATGAAGAAGTGGAGGGATGGGTTAGTAAATTTGCTGATGACACTAAGGTTGGGGGTGTTGTGGATTGTGTGGAGGGCTGTCAGAGATTACAGCGGTACCTTGATAGGATGCAAAACTGGGCTGAGAAGTGGCAGATGGAGTTCAATCCAAATAAATGTGAGGTGGTTCATTTTGGTAAGTCAAATATGCTGGCAGAATATAGTATTAATGGTAAGACTCTTGGCAGTGTGGAGGATCAGAGGGATCTTGGGGTCTGAGTCCATAGGACTCTCAAAGCTGCTGCGCAGGTTGACTCTGTAGTTAAGAAGGCATATGGTGCATTGGCCTTCATCAATCGTGAGATTGAGTTTAAGAGCCGAGAGGTATTGTTGCAGCTATATAGGACCCTGGTCAGACCCACTTGGAGTACTGTGCTCAATTCTGGTCGCTTTACTACAGGAAGGACGTGAAAACCATAGAAAGAGTGCAGAGGAGATTTACAAGGATGTTGCCTGGACTGGGGAATATGCCTTAAGAGAATAGGATGAGTGGACTTGGCCTTTTCTCCTTGGAGCGACAGAGAGTAGAGGGGACCTGATAGAGTTGTACAAGATAATGAGAGGCATTGATCATGTGTATAGTCAGAGGCTTTTTCCCAGGGCTGAAATAGCTAGCATGAGAGGGCATAGTTTTAAGGTGCTTGGAAGTAGGTACAGAGGAGATGTCAGGGGTATGATTTTTACGCAGAGAATGGTGAGTGTGTGGAATAGGTGGTGGAGCTGGAAACGATACGGTCTTTAAGAGATTCCTGAATGAATACATGGAGCTTAAAGAAATTGAGGGCTATGTGTAAGCCTAAGTAGTTCTAAGGTAAGGACAGATTTGGTACATCTTTGTCGGCCAAAGGGCCTGTATTGTGCTGTAGTTTTTCTATGTTTCTCGATTCTTGATTGGTCAGGGCACGAAGGGTTACAGGGAGAAGGTGGGAGATTAGGGCTGTGTGGTGAACTAGATATACCTGTCTGGACTGCTCCTGTGACTCCTCCCACAGACCCCTGCTGACTGCTCCTGTGGCTCCTCCCACAGACCCCCCGCTGACTGCTCCTGTGGCTCCTCCCACAGACCCCTGCTGACTGCTCCTGTGGCTCCTCCCACAGACCCCTGCTGACTGCTCCTGTGGCTCCTCCCACAGACCCCTGCTGACTGCTCCTGTGGCACCTCCCACAGACCCCTGCTGACTGCTTCTGTGGCTCCTCCCACAGACCCCTGCTGACTGCTCCTGTGGCTCCTCCCACAGACCCCTGCTGACTGCTCCTGTGGCTCCTCCCACAGACCCCCGCTGACTGCTCCTGTGGCTCCTCCCACAGACCCCTGCTGACTGCTCCTGTGGCTCCTCCCACAGACCCCTGCTGACTGCTCTTGTGGCTCCTCCCACAGACCCCCTGCTGACTGCTCCTGTGGCTCCTCCCACAGACCCCCCCGCTGACTGTTCCTGTGGCTCCTCCCACAGACCCCCTGCTGACTGTTCCTGTGGCTCCTCCCACAGACCCCTGCTGACTGCTCCTGTGGCTCCTCCCACAGACCCCCGCTGACTGCTCCTGTGGCTCCTCCCACAGACCCCCCGCTGACTGCTCCTGTGGCTCCTCCCACAGACCCCTGCTGACTGCTCCTGTGGCTCCTCCCACAGACCCCTGCTGACTGCTCCTGTGGCTCCTCCCACAGACCCCCCGCTGACTGCTCCTGTGGCTCCTCCCACAGACCCCCGCTGACTGCTCCTGTGGCTCCTCCCACAGACCCCTGCTGACTGCTCCTGTGGCTCCTCCCACAGACCACCGCTGACTGCTCCTGTGGCTCCTCCCACAGACCCCCTGCTGACTGCTCCTGTGGCTCCTCCCACAGACCCCCCGCTGACTGCTCCTGTGGCTCCTCCCACAGACCCCCTGCTGACTGCTCCTGTGGCTCCTCCCACAGACCCCTGCTGACTGCTCCTGTGGCTCCTCCCACAGACCCCTGCTGACTGCTCCTGTGGCTCCTCCCACAGACCCCTGCTGACTGCTCCTGTGGCTCCTCCCACAGACCCCTGCTGACTGCTCCTGTGGCTCCTCCCACAGACCCCGGTATAAAGGCGACTGAGGCCTGATGCCCGGCCTCATTCTCCAGGATGTAGTGTTGTTCATTCTTCCAGTCAATAAAAGCCAATACCTTGCTTCCTACGTCTCAGAGTGAGTTATTGATGGTGCATCAGGCTGAGAGGAAAATTGGATCAGCCATGATGAAATGGCAGAGCAAACTTAATGGTTGAAATGGTCTAATTCTGCTCCTATATCTTGTGGTCTTCATTAATGGGGAAATCAATGACTAAACTCTCAGTAATTTGCTATCCACCTTTTTTGTTGTCCTTTTTAATATGTCATTTAATGATTTTAATGTAATGTTGGTCTCTTATGTGGGAAGATTTCTGTGTTAATGATAATCCCATTTCTCTTGAATGTGTCACACAACCGTGTCTTCGTTTACAGATCTTAGCTATGTCTTCAGCTAGTTTCAGGTTCCTGGAACTAGCTAATGAACCATGTGCTGTTTTAGGATAAAATCCAGATGCAATTTATTTTAAAATAACAGTCTTGCATTGTGAGAAAATATGTGTCTCATATTTCTGACTTAAAATGATAGATCTCCAAGCTATAACCATGGAAACCGTTTGGTGGTTTTAAACCTCACTGATGCTTCTCTGCACTTGGCATGTAATAAGGATGCTTATCCCAAAGGAAATTCTCTTCTAATGTTATCTACAAGTGTAGTTTAACAGTTCTATGAAGGACAGGAAAGCAAACACCAGATCTGTGCGTTAGTTAACAATCAATTTCTTAACCTCTTGGTGACCTAAAGAGTCTTCAATTTTGACGTGCTGAGTAATGTGGTCTAGCTTAAATCAGTGGCCCTTGTTCAGGCATATATATGTACCAATCATTCCAGCTTTCCTCAGACAGTGAGCTGACCTGCTGAACATTAAAAATTGTTTAAAAATTCAATTAACATTTCAACTGAAAACTCATCTTTAGCTTTGGGAGAATGTTATTCTCAGTTTTAGTACAGTTATTAACAGGAATGCAAAATTTATATTGATTAAGTTTCTCTTTTGGCCTGCAGGAAAAATTATCAGAAAAGGATCTGGTCTTAATGAGCTTTTACATATTGCAAACTCTGCTAGGGTGGTAAACATCAAGAATCCACAACCAGGACTCTGGGCCATTAAGGTTAGTCTTTATGGTAATGGTGTGTGTAAAATCCTTTGATATCTTCCTCAGGACCTCAGTCCTAATTTATAATGAACTCCATCACTTTCAGACCATAATTTCAGCAGGAAGTCAGTGGAACCTTGAGGGAAGTTTGGGAAATACAAAGCAATCTTCTGTTACTCATGGTGCTGCATGAATCAATGCATTCCCACATCATGAAATTATGATCCCTGACCCATAGTGTATTAGTAATGTTCAATCCACCTCCTCATAGCTTGGAATCCAAGTTATTCATTTCTCTGATTTGTGCCACACACAAATTGATTTGATAAGTGTCATTAGAGAGCATTGGAAGGGATGTTTCTATCGTGTTATTTGTTATTATGGGAGAATGTGAAAATTCCATTTAAACATACATTCAGTGGCCGCTTTGAGGTACAGGAGTGAAACCCATTGTAGTCTTCATCTGCTGTAGCCTATCCACTTCAAGGTTGGATGTGTTGTTGATTCAGAGTTGCTCTTACGCACGTGCATAGATTTGAGTTACTGTCATTTTCCATCGGTTCGAACAGAACTGCCATTCTATGTTTTTTTGTTGTTGTTTTGCTCTCTTCACTGTAAACTCTAGAGACTGTACTTGAAAACCCAAGGAGTTCAGCAGTTTCTGAGATGCTTAAACCGCACCAACAATCATTCCACCGTCAACGTCACTTAGATCACATTTCTTCCCCATTGTGGTGTTTGGCGTGAACAACAGCTGAACATCTTGACCATGTCAGCACACTTTTATGCATTGAGTTGCTGCCATATGATTAGCTGACTAGGTATTTGCATTAACAAGTAAATGTACGGGTATACCTCATAAAGTGACCATTGCGTGTACAGCATCATCATAGCTTAATTTTTGCAGATGTCATTGTTAATTGCTGGAGACTCAGTCATCAAACAATGTGGACCAAACCAAGCTAGTTTGTATTTGAAAACATCATCTTCTATATGTACAGGCAAAGTCATGAGGATTTTCCTGTATGCCCTTCCTTCTCTGTCATCAGGCATTGCTTGTTCTTGATGGTACGCTCCGGACAATTTTTTTGAGTTGAGTGAAAAGTTGCATGGAGATTACAGGGTTTGGTTTCCTCATTAGCTGTGCTCAAAAATCGGGCTTCCATTGAGAGTGGCATTGTGTGCTAGGATTGGCCAGAAAATTGGCCAAAAAATCCTGGGTCCCTTGGAATCCTATGTGATGCTAGATCCAGAAATTTACTAGGAGTAGTGCTTGATTTTGGAAATGCTGTGCAGGAAGCTGGAGAATGGAGGATTGTTGGATTTTGGAATGCTGTGATTCAGATTCAGATCTGAATTAGATTTAGATTCATTTATTCATCATACAAACATTGAAATATACAGTGAAATGTTGTTTACATTAATGAAAACACAACCTAAGGATGTGGTGGGCCACATAAAACTGGTGGGCATAAAACTGGATGCAGCCACTTAGCAGTCCGATGGGGGTGGTGAGTAGGGGAGATTATGGTTAATTTCTACCTCATAAAATCACACCTGCCCTAATCTGTGAAAAATTCTATGTGAGCAAAGTGATTTCATGTAAAAGTTGTGTTTGTGGGTAGTTTAGGCCTGTAATTTTACTTCTGACACCAACATGGCATGCCCACAAGCAACAGCAACAACAGCAACAGAACAAATCCCTTTCCTCCCTCCTACCTATGCATTCACTCACGCATGCAGAGAGGCCTCCAACCCCCAGGACAGGCTGCTATCGGGCCTTGGCTACTGGACTCGCCAGCTTGTGTTTTTGACCTTAAGGCTTTGACTTTCAGTATTGACTCCAGGACTCACTAATCATAGACTTTGAACTCCAGGTCTCTCTCAGACTCCGGACTCACATGGACCTCAGGTCTAACTGACCTGGTGGGGGGGGTGAGGGGTTGTCTCCAGCCCTTATGCCTCCTGTCCACAAGGGGTGAGATCCCTGGACCTGCTGACATGAGGGCAGGGCTGGGATCACTATTCCATGTCCAAGAGGCCTGCTGACCTTGGTCATTGACCATGGGGATCGTGGCTTTTTATCTTCAGCACCTGCTGACGATGTCTTTCCATGGGGATCCATGGGCCTTCTTCCACGGAACACTCTGACTTGGTCTCTAGCTTCTGCCCCAGCTTTTCATTTACTGCTTCTGACCTCTGACCCTAAACCCAAATCTGTCCCCTAAATTCCCACACTGCCCCAAAACCATCCCTACGAGTGTAAAAACAACTACATCTGAGCCACTGCCTCGACAGATATCACAGCCTGCTGTCACCTTGACCTGGTAAATGTGCCTGAGCATATTGTCACTCCAGGATGGTTGCAAGTTCAAGGCATAAAACTGGATGCAGCCACTTAGCAGTCCGATGGGGGTGGTGAGTAGGGGAGATTATGGTTAATTTCTACCTCATAAAATCACACCTGCCCTAATCTGTGAAAAATTCTATGTGAGCAAAGTGATTTCATGTAAAAGTTGTGTTTGTGGGTAGTTTAGGCCTGTAATTTTACTGCTGGTCATCTTACTGCTACAACAGGGATGCAGATGATCAAAATACTCCAGTGTCTGGCAAAGGTACCATGTTATAAATCAATTATCATGTTTTGAAAATTATTTCTTATGTCAGAATTTATACATTTATTTTTCATATGATTTGTTGGTGAGCAGATCATTCCAATTACAATAAAATTTACTCAACAGAGAGTATTGTTACTTGCATTCCGGTCTTTGTGAAAAATAGAACACATCATTTCCTGAAATAAAGTCACTCTCAGTGTGGTGCTAATTCACTATTGAAAACAGAGCCTGGAGCTCTTTTTGTATTACTCTAGTGCTTTTGGTTTCCAACTCAAATGTCAGGCAGACATTTAGAAAAATCTACATAAAACTTAGCAGATATATGAAAGAAGATTACAATCAATAGCTCTTTTTGACTTGGTTACCGCAGTTGACAGCCTTTGCAAAATGGGCCTTAGTTGGTGAGCAAGAAGTGCATTCTGGGAAATAAAGCTCCAACTTTGAACAGGTATGGGTTTCATTTGTCAAGGCCTATAGCTGGTATTGTTCTTACTGCAGTGTTTTTCCACTCTGGGTCATGAAGGGTAACAATGGCTACCTGCCATTTTATATCAATGGCACATTAAAAGTTACTGTTAATTTTTGAGATCCCTGGTTGAAAATGTTGACCTCAGTAATGCATTAGGGATCATTAGACAAACTGTATAATTTTGGTTTGTATTCACCAGACTGCTGAAAACCTTCAGCTTTTGAAATTTCCTTCTAGTTTAATTGGGATGACAAAAATCAGATGAAATTTGTTAAATTTAAGTTTCAATGTAGTTGTAAATGAGATAATTCAGCTTCATCTAAATCACATTCTTTTACATGGAAACTATGCTCTGTTCTTCCTGTGTGGGTTTAAAAGATCCTTTCACCAAGGGAAATGAACTAATGTTGCCTAATACAATTTTCAAAAGATCTTTTTACAGCAGTACAGAAGGGTAGGTGGTTTTGTTATCAAAGGTTATATACCTTTGTTGCCTTCCCCTATAACCTCCTTGAAGTTTGAAAGTAATTGCTCTTTGAGGTTGGTCAAAAAACATGACACAAGTAATTAGGTACATTATGAATGTGGGGAGATAAAAAGGATCTCTGGTAAGGGCAGAGGAAGCTGACCTTATTGGTAAGACATGCTGGAATATTTATGCTGCGAACCAAGTGCTTCTCACACCTCTGCTCCACTTGCCAGGCTGGTGATAATGAAAAGGTTGGGACTGCATGTTTTCTGGAGCTGATTTCGTTGTTGCGTTTCTGCCAGGAAAGGTTAAGTGTTGGTATCTTGTAGTAATTTTGGATCAAACTCACTGGACTCTAAATGTTCTTTTAAAAATGATTCTAAGCTTTCAGTTCAAAATAGTGACACTAGAATGGCGAAGACTACTAAATGTTTAAGTAGATTAATGAGAAGAAATTGATAAAAGATTACCAAAATGAAGAAAAAGCCTGCTTAGAGAAAAGGGCATTAAAAAGCATGACACTTCCATCAAAAAAAAGCAATGGTCCAGGAGTTTAATCATGTATTTCATTTGATGGAACAGAACCCTATTCAATTGCAAACCTTGACTGTGGCAGTACCATGTACTATTAACAGATTTGAATTTTGTGGCTGTTGTGTAGAAATGCTTGAAATATTTAGAGTTTGTAGCAATGATGTTAATTCTTGTATGAAAATTTATTTTAAGCCATCCTTCTCCCATTGGTCCAGTCAATCTAGAAAACTGGATCATCATCTTGTCACCGGTGCCTGATTTATTGCTTTTAGTAGGTAATCTGTAGTGGCTCTTTGGTGAAGACTGTCCAGTGTCATTTCAGCACAAGGTATTGGTAGAATTCGTATGTAGATTCATACAACACTACAGCACCAAAACAAGCCCTTCAGCCCATCTAGTCTGTGCCAAACCACTAATCTGCCTAGTTCCATCAGCTTTCACCCAGACCATAGCCATCCGCATCCCTCCCATTCATGTACAGATGCAAGTTTCTCTTAAGTGGTGAAATTGATCCCACATTTACCACTTGCGCTGGCAGCTCGTTCCACACTCTCACCATGCTCTGAGTTAACAAGTTGCCCCCCATGTTCCCCTTAAACATTTCACCTTTCACCCTTAACCCTTGACCTCTATTTTTAGTGTCACACAACCTCAGTGGGGATAAAAAATCCTGCTTGCATTTACCTTATCTATATCCCTCATAATTTTGTATACCTTTTTCAAATCTTCCCTCAATCTTCTATGTTCTAGGGAATAAAGTCTTAACCTATTCAACCTTTCCCTATAACTCAGGTCCTCAAGTCCCGGGAATATCCTTGTAAATTTTTTCTGTATTCTTTACATCTTTCCTGTAGGTAGGTGACCAAAACTGCACGCAATACTCCAAATTAGGCCTCACCAACGTCTTATACAACTTCAACATACCATCCCACCTCCTGTACTCAGTACATTGATTTACGAAGACCGAAGTGCCAAAAGCTTTCTTTATGACCCTATCAAAAAGTGATGCCACTTTCAAGGAATTATGGATCTGTATTCCCAGATCCCTCTGTTCTACCGCACTCCTACCGCCACACACTGTTTAAGAACTACCCTGGTTGGTCCTCCCAAAGTGGACTATCTCACACTTGTCTACGTTAAATTTCATCTGTCATTTTTCAGCTTATTTTTCCAGCTGATCCAAATCCTGCTGCAAGCTTTGATACTATTCCTTCCTATTCACTACACCCTCAATCTTGCTGTCATTTGCTAATTTGCTGATGTAGTTTATAAATTATCTTCCAGATCATTGATACTGATGAAAAACAACAGCAGACCCAGCACTGATGTCTGTGGCACACTAGTCATAGGCCTCCAGTTAGAGAAGCAACCATCTACAAACACACTCTGGCTCCTTCCACAAAGTCATAAACTAATCCAATTTCCAACCTCAACTTGAATAAACAGCTGAATCTTCTTGACTAACCCTCCCATGTGGGACTTTGTCAAAGGCCTTGCTGAAGTCCATGTAGCCAACATCCACTGCATTGCCTTCACCAGCTTTCCTGGTAACTTCCTCAAAAAACTCTCTTAAGATTGGTTAGACATGACTTACTACACACAAGGCCATGTTGACTATTTCTAATCAGTCCAGGTTTAACCAAATATTTGTATATCCAGTCCCTTAGTTTACCTTCCAATAACTTTCCCATTGCTGTTGTCATGCTCAGCAGCCTAAAATTTCTTAGAACCTTTATCAGAAACGCTTATTCTTAGAGCCTTTCTTAAACCATGGAACAACTTTACCTATCCTCCAATCCTCTGGCTCCTTACCCATGGCTAAGGACGTTTTAAATATCTCTGCTTGGCCCCTACGATTTCTGCGCTAGCCTTGAAGAGAGTCTGAGAAAACACATTGTCAGGCCCTGGGAATTTATGATCTTGATTTCTTATTTTAAAAATCAGTAAAATAAAATTTAAAGAATAGTCTATGTTGCTTCTTATGTAGTCCTGAAGAAGGACCTCAACCCGAAACATCAACTGCTTATTCATTTCCACAGATGCTGTCTGACCTGCTGAGTTTCTCCAGCATTTTGTATGAGTTGGTTTGGATTTCTAGCATCTGCAGACTTCCTCATGTTCACATTGTCCTTCATTGGTTAATTCATATTTGCAACACAGCATTGCAATACTTCTTTCGGTATTATCTGAGAATCAAGACTCAACAATATACAGAAAACATACATCCTGACGTACCACTTATTTCCATTTATTCCCTCACAAAACCTTGAAAGTTCTTGGAGCTAAGAGTCATAGCCATTTTAGACATCAGCAACAATGATGCCAAATGGTCATTTGTCAAGAACAAGGATTACAGTGGAAAGGAAATTGGGTGAAACTACAAATAAAAATCAAATGAGTTCAAATGTAAGCTTAAAAACAAAGGTGAATGACATCCTACTTTATCTCTTGTTAATGCTAAACACAACACAGTGAACACAGATTAGGAAAATGATGAAATGTTATAAACCTGCAGATCAGTCACTGTAATGTGTACAGTATGGATCAGCCCACACCAAAGAACAAGCCAACATGGTTTGCTTCTCCTTGGCTGCACTGAAAAGCTTGTTACTGTGGAACATTTTCAGCTTCAAGCAGTGCTGTGTGTGATTACCTCCTTGTAATAACCGTTAACAGTCTGGACAATTAGATACAGTAAGAGCTAACATTACTGCCAACTGTCCATTACAACATCAAGGAAATATTAAATATGGTTCACAGATGTATATCAGCTTGTAAATCTACTGTGAGCCATGGATTGCCACAAAGGTAAATCTGCATTCATTGAAAATCAGTCCAATTATTGCTAAAATAAAGTCAGAGGATTCCATGTAACTTTAACATGGTTTGAAAGTACCGATTTGATTAACTTTTAGCAGATATATAGTTGCAACAAGTTGGTTTCTATTAATCAGCTGCGTAATTTGCCCCAAGTCATATCAAGAAGATTGTTTTGGATGTCACAGATTACAGTATAGGTTGTACTTTGAAAGGACTTGCCTTGAACATGTTTTATGGCATAACCACACATGAAATGGCAGCTTTTGTAATAATTTTACCCTTCTCTCTGTATATAGAAACTGGGTCAATACTAAGTAGTGTAGATTTTTAAGGAACAATTTGCTTGATTTGTTTTCAAAAGAATAGTAGAACAAGTAATGATAAAATAGTCAAGTTTTTCAGAAGGCTTTGTGAGGTACCCTACAATAGACTAACACATCATGTCAGACACATGGAGTCAGGAGACACAGTGGTGAAATGTATTGCAAGCTAGCTTCAGAACAGAAAGCAGAATAGAATAAGGGCCAGATTTTCACAGTGAAGCAAAGTGAGTGGGGATGTGTGCAAGAATTATTGTCATTCATTATTTACATTAATGATTTAGGATTTGAGCTGCAGAGTCAGTGGTGCAACTTGAGATGAAGTTCATTGTTCCACAATCTCTAAGACCTTGCACAAAAGTAGGATTTATGGAAGAGTGGCAAGGAAGAAGCCCTGGCTAAAATAAAAAAAACAATCCTTGCTTGTAAAGACTTTGTAAAGAGTCACTTGGAAGATACTGTAAAGATGTGGAAAAATGTCTTGGGGTCGGACACAACTAAAGTAGAACTTTTTGGCTTCAACACTAAGATGTGCCACTATATGACAATCCTACTGCTAGGATTAAAATCAATGGATATTTATCAAATAGTCTTACCCTAGAAAGGGGCACGAAACAGGGTTGTGCATGATCACTGCTTCTCTTCGCATTATATCTGGAACCATTAGCTCAATACATCAGACAAAATGAAGATATCAGTGGAATTACTATTAAAGGGACAGAGCATAAATTGGCTTGTTATGCGGATGACATTTTGATCTATCTAGGGCAACCAACATACTCTTTACCTAAATTGATGCATTCCTTTGAACAATATGGTCAATTATCAGGGTACAAGATCAACATAGATAAAACCCAATTACTTCCATAATACTATAGCCCACCAAGAGAAATTGAAAGTAGATATCCCTGGGCATGGCACACAGAGTCTTTCAAATATTTGGGTATCATTATGCCAAAAGATTTGGCAAAATTATCAGAATGTAATTATCAGCCTTTATATAAAAAATTTAAGGAAGATATGGCAAGATGGAACCTGATTCCTTTTTTCAGTCTCAGTTCAAGGATTGAGTCTATTAAAATGAATATACTGCCCAGACTGTTATATCTCTTTCAGACCCTACCAATAGAGATTAATCAAAATCAATTCAATGAATGGAACAAGATGTTATCAAGGTATATTTGGCAGGGTAAGAGGCCTAGAGTTCGTCTCAAAACTTTGCAGTTAGCAAAGGAAAAGGGGGATGGGGCCTACCTTCTCTTAGAGATTATTATTTTGCAGCACAGTTGAGAGCTGTGATATGTTGGTGCAACCCATTATATGACGCTCAATGGAAAAACATTGAGGAGCAGGTACTTCCCATCCCCATACAAGCAATTTTGGCTGATAACAACCTGCAAAGGTACATAAATACTATTGATAACCCATGGGTGAAATTGACTCTTAAAATATGGAAAACTACTATAAAAGAATATAATCTAGAGGGAGATATTGCAATTCTTAAATGGTGTGCATATGACTCAGATTTTACACCAAATAAATTGGATGCTGGATTTAAGGACTGGGCAGCTAAAGGAATAACAGTTCTTTGCAACATAATGAAAGAAGGAACACTGTTCGGTTTTGAAATGCTTAAAGGGAAACACTTATTAGAAAAACAAGATTTTTATCGATATTTACAGATGCAACAATATGTTAATAAGACGCTTAAAAATGTAACCAAGGCAAGTACATGCTTGATAGAGCTATTTAGAAAAGCATATAGTTCAGATAATGGTAGTAGAATCATTTCAAGCATGTATCAGGGGTTGTCAAATCTTAAAACACATTTCACTTCATACATTAAAACAAAATGGGAGAAAGAAGGAGGGATAATTATATTTGAGGAAGAATGGACAATAATATGGAGGTATCAATGGAAGTGTACCAGTTCACAAAAATGGAGGGAGCTTGGATGGAAAAACTTGATAAGACACTTTATTACACCCTCTCAGAAATCCCATTATGATAGTAACCTCCCTGTTTGCTGGAGAAATTGTGGAAATCAAAATGCAAATCATTATCATAATTTTTGGGACTGTCCTGTTATCAGAAACTATTGGAGGGGGATACACAATGCCCTACAAGACATCTTTAAATGTGAAATGCCCTTAGAGAGTAAGACCATATATTTTGGATATATACCTCAAGAATGGTTGAAAAGAGATAAATATTTAATGAATATACTGTTGGTGTCTGGTAAAAAGACTCTTATTAGGAAATGGCTGACACAGGAGAGCCCAACTTTAAATACATGGTTGGAAATTACAATGGACATTTACAAAATGGAGAAGATAACAGCATCTGGTCATCATAAGCTGGAACAATTTGATTCATACTGGGAAAAATGGTTTAACTACAAATGTTTGTACATAATGCCTCATAGGCCTGATTTTATTCTCACAAATCAATGAAAATGTTGTAAAAAAAGATCACTCCCTACTTGTACATAGTTTTTTCCTTTTGCTTGTTTTTTCTTTCCACTCTTTTCTATAAGTGCATACCTCAGATAAATACTTTGTGGAGATTTGTGATATATATGATTATATGATATATATGTACAATGTCTGAAATACATCTTATGGAAATGCTTGTTTGATGATGAACTTCAATAAAAAATAAATTACAAAAAAAAAACTCTAAGATGTGCGTGAGGTATACAGTGGCATGCAAAAGTTTGGGCACCCCTGGTCAAAATTTCTGTTACTGTGAATAGCTAAGTGAGTAAAAGATGACCTGATTTCCAAAAGGCATAGAGTTAAAGATGACATATTACTTTAATATCTTAAGTGAGATTACTCTTTATTTCCATCTTTTACAATTTCAAAATAACAAAAAAGGAAAAGGGCCTGAAGCAAAAGTTTGGGCACCCTGCATGGTCAGTAGTTAGTAACACCCCCTTTGGCAAGTATCACAGCTTGTAAACGCTTTCTGTAGCCAGCTAAGAGTCTTTCAATTCCTGTTTGGGGAATTTTCGCTCATTCTTTCTTGCAAAAGGCTTCTAGTTCTGTGAGATTCTTGGGCTGTCTTGCATGCACTGCTCTTTTGAGGTCTATCCACAGATTTTCAATGATGTTTAGGTCGGGGGATGGTGAGGGCCAAGGCAAAACCTTCAGCTTTCGCCTCTTGAGGTAGTCCATTGTGGATTTTGAGGTGTGTTTAGGATCATTATCCTGTTGTGGAAGTCATCCTCTTTTCATCTTCAGCTTTTTTACAGACAGTGTGATGTTTGCTTCCAGAATTTGCTGGTATTTAATTAATGGGCTTAGAGGAGCCCATGGCTGCTGATTGTTGGGACAAGGCTTGCGGAGTCAGGGTATTCATAAAGCCTTGAAATTTGCATCACCTGGCCTTTCCTAACAATGACTGTGAACAAGCCATAGCCCTAACAAGCTAATTAAGGTCTGAGACCTTGGTAGAAGTTATCTTGGAGCTCAAATCTCTTGGGGTGCCCAAGCTTTTGTATGGTGCTCCTTTCCTTTTTTTCACTCTAAAATTCAAAACAAAAACAATTTGTTCAAAACAAAAATAATACACTAATCTTGCTTAAAATGTTGAAAAGAATGTTTCATCTTTAACTTTATGACTCTTCGAGATCAGTTCATCTTCTACTCACTTAACTATTAACAATAACGGAAATTTTGACCAGGGGTGCCAAAACTTTTGCATGCCAGTGTAAATCTAATACTGCACATCAGCCTGATAACACCATCCCTACTGTAAAGCAGTGTGGAGGCAGCATCATGGCATGGAGATGCTTTTCAGCAGCAGGGACTGGAAAGTTGGTCTGGATTGATGGGAAAATTAATGCTGCTAAATACAGAGATCCTGAATAAAATCCTGCTAACCCCTGCCAGAAAGTTTAAACTGAGGGGGAAGTTTATCTTTCAGCAGGACAATGACCCAAAGCACACTGCCAGAGCAACCATGGAGTGGCTGAAGAAAATTGATGTCCTTGAGAGACCCAGTCAGTGTCCTGACAACCAATCAAACATCTTTATGTATATTTAAGGCAGATTATTGATTGGTCAGGGCGTGAAGGGATACTGGGAGAAGGCAGGACATTGAGGCTGAGAGGAACCTTGATGAAGTGGTGAAGCAGATGCATTGTGCCAAATGGCCTAATTCTGCACCATATCTTATTATCTTACCTCTGGCAAGACCTCAAGATTGCTGTCCATCGCTGCTCCTCAACTAACCTGGTACAGCTTGTGCAATTTTTCAAAGATGAATAGGCAAATCCTGTTGCATCACATTGTGTAAAGCTAATAGACACTTATCCGAAAATTCTACAGGCTGTAAAAGCTGCAAGAGCTGGTTCAACTAAGTACTGAGCAAAGGGGGATGAATACTTTTGACATTTCAATTTTGTATTTTTTAGTTGTTCATGCTTTACGATTTTCCCTTTTTTTGGGCGTGTGTGTCAAGAAGCCATTGGGTCTTATCCAGCGTGTCTGGAATGAGCCATGTTTCCATGGAACACAGAATGCAGCAATTCCTCATCTCCCTCCAATACAGCAATCTTCCCATTAAGTCTACAGTCTTGTTCTCCAGTGACTGTACATTTGCTAACAAACTGCTGGATAGAGAAAGTTTCGTTCCTCAGCGATCCTGTCTGGCTTGAAGTCCTGCCCTCCTCCCTCTCTCACAGCCATGGTGATGTACCTTCATCCACTTAAAGGTGCTGTACCTGCAGGCTTGAGAGTTCAGTCTGCTGAGTCCTTCAGAAGATTGTGAAATTGCTAGGTCATTAAGATGGTTCAAAAATACATTGTGTAAAGGGTAATTACAGGCTGCAGATTGGAGTAAGAGTAATTCAAAAATATATTTAGCGGTGTTGTCAACAGCCCACAACATACTGCTGTGGTTCACCAGCGACACATTGATTTCCTTTGAGTTGAAACAGACCTTCCATATCTGTGCTCTCTGAAACCAACTTGGCAAATCGTTTGGCAGGATCTTGGATCTTTTTGCCTTTTTTATCCTTTTTTAAATCTGTAAGCTCCTTTAAATCATACTTTGCTTCACTCCAGGCCCCATTATAAATATCCCCAAGCTCAGCGTTACTTTTGGATGACTAGATATTAATCTCTAGAATTCTATCTTTATATCGCTCACCCTGACTACTTCATTGATATTGAAGTTTGGTTCCATCAAGAACTTTGGGTAGTTCTTAAGTATTGCCAATTCATTAAGTCCTTAATATTGTCATAGCTGGGGTGGGGGGGGGGGGGAGTACTAGCATGGATAAACTCTCACTGCTTATTAAATGCTCCCAAAGGCATGTGTCTCAAATCGCCTCTGACAACCAAGTCCAGATCCTGGCCTTCATGTGTGGTTTAGCTACTGAACCTGGCGGAGCCGTATACTGACAGGAGAAGGGGCAAAGGTGGGTCACTGGCACCTTAAAAACCAGCTGCTTTAGGCAGATGAGGCTCGTCAGCCATGGTTGGTAGCTCATACAGGAAAAGGAAAGTTCTGATCTCAGACTTCCACTGCCTTGTGCTATGCCCACTCATGGGGGTGGCTTTGGGAAAAAGCTCTGAGGAACAATCCAGGGCTGTAGTAACTAAGGCAGTCCTACATTGAGTTCAGTGCTGACTGCAATGCCACTGGTGGTAAATGGTATCGGTCTGCCATTCCTTTGCATTTTTCAGCTGTGTGGAGAATAGGAACCTGCTGAACGGGCAACAGCTTGTTCTCTTATCGTACAACCCTGGCTGGCATATCAAATGTAGACAGCTAGGAACACCCCTGACCAATGGAGGGCCTAATTCATTAACACAAGAGATTCTGCAGATGCTGGAAATTTACAGCAACACAGAAAATGCTGGAGGAACTCAACAAATCAGGCAGCATTTAAGGAACTGAATAAACAATCAATGTTTTGGACTGAGATGCTTTTTCAGGACTGGAAAGGAATGAAAAGGTGGTGGGAAGGAAGAGGAACTAACTAAAAGTGATAGGTGAAGGCAGAAGGTGGGAAAGGTAAAGGGCTGTAGAAGAAGTCCTAATTCATTATTTCAGACATAGTGATATTTTCAAGATCACATCAAAAATTAAGGCAGGGAAACCTTAAAGCAAAATAATGTGTATGTTTTTTTTCTCTCTTGGTGACTGGTCCATCCCACCATTGGTAATTTTGAAATGTGCTTTAACTTGTGTGTTGTGTGATATATCAACTTACCAATTATGTAGCATTCTCTGGGATGACACATTTCAAAGTGTTCTTTTTTGTAATGCTGACAATGGCTCATTAATTATGAAGAGGGTTTGGTATTCTCATATTTTCTGCTTGGTGGGATTTTATTTATTTAGTTATTAAGATACAGAGTGGAACAGACCCTTCCAGCCCTTGATCTCTATCTTCTTAATTTATGTCTTCAAGCTGTAACCTAAGACTATTTAAAGTGTAATGTGAAATTTATTTCCTTACTTGGAACCATTCCAATTCTAAGCTCTTTCTGTGGAAAAAGATCTACCTGTGTTGCCCCCCCCCCACCCCCAACTCCTTGATGTGCATGTTGATGTTGAGTCTCTATGGATAGAGGGATTTTGACTGGTTTGGTAGGTACAGCATTGGGATATTAGTTTCTCATTGCTGACATTCCCATGCAAATACAGTCTGTGGCTTTAATAAGCTTGCTATAATTGGGTGCTATAAATCTGCACAGATTAATGTAACTGTGTTCCACCTTTGATCTGCACTAATTTAATATAACCTCTTAGCTCCTTCCTCTTTGCTTGTATTTGTGAAATCAGGCAAAAAAATGACACTTCTGCCAATGTGGCGGAAATATTTTGACCTAGAGGGTTAGCCTAGTGATCTGAAGCCAATGACGTATTTCCACAGCAACAGCACTTAAACTAATTTAATAAAATAAATCTGGAACTAGAAGGTCATTATGGTAGCAGTGAAAATACTAAATTTAGATTTTTTTAATAAAACACTATTTAGACAGGCAATCTGTCATTTTTATCCAGTCTGCCCTCCATATGATTTCATAATCACCCTCTCAAATAGCCCGTAAGGCATTCCATTTTATCAAACAGTTAAAAGTAAGATCATTGCAGACTGGGCGAAGCATTAACCCAGGCACTAGAAGTCTAATAGCTTCCAGTTGTCCAGTTGACCTCCAAAATGACCTCACACTGTTTGGCATCTGTGAGATGCCAACTATTGCAGGCACCTTGCATACCAGTGAATGAACAGCTGACTCCCAGAAAGATTTCAACTAAGTATATTCACTGTATTTTCTATTGACAATGTAAGCCCATCAGGACTGCATAGCTCAAACCCAGTCCTACTCCCACAGTAATTTTCCCATCTCCTGCCAGATACCACCATCACCTATACATGTGGAATGCAGTTAAGCTACCAACCAGCAATTTGGGAGGAAACAGATACCAAAAGGAAATCCATATATTTGCAGGGAGATTTTTGTTACAGGAAGGATACTGGCGTGGATAAAGGAATGGCTGACAGGTAGGAGGCAGTGAGTGGGAATAAAGGAGACCTTTTCTGGTTGGCTGCTGGTTACTAGTGGTGTTCCTCAGAGGTTAGTATTGGGACCACTACTTTTTACATTGTTTGTCAATGATTTGGATAATGGAATTGATGGCTTTATGACAAAGTTTGCGGGTGATACAAAGATAGGTGTGGAGGGGTAGGTAGTGCTGAGGAAACAATGTGACTGCAACAGCACTTAGGCCAATTGTAAGAATGAGCAAAAAACTGGCAGATGGAGTACAGGGTTGGGAAATGTATGATAATGCACTTTAGTAAAAGGAACAATAGTGCAGACTATTATCTAAATGGAGAGAACGTTCAAACATCATTGGTCCAGGGGTCTTAAGAGTCTTTTTGCAAGACTCCCAGAAGGTTAATTCACAGGTTGAGTCTGTGGTAAAGAAGGCAAATGCATTGTTGGCATTTATTTCAAGGGGAATAGAATATAAAAGCAAGGAGATAATGCTGAGCCTTTTAAAGACACTAGTCAGGCTGCACTTTGAGTATTGTCAACAATTTTGGGCCGCATTTCTCAGAAAGGATGTGTTGTCATTGGAGAGAGTCCAGAGGAGGTTCACGAGGATGATTCTGAGAACGAAGGGTTAACACATGAGGAACATTTGGCAGCTTTGGGCCTGTACTCTCTGAAATTTAGAAGAATGTGGGGTGGGGGATCTCATTGAAACCTACTGACTGTTGAAAGGACTAGATAGAGTAGATATGGAGAGGACGTTTCCTCTGGTGGGGGTATCCAGAACTAAAGGCCACAGCCTCAAAATTGAGGGGTGACCTTTCAGAGCAGAGGGAGAGAGGAATTTTTTTTTAAGCCAGGAAGTAGTAAATCTGTGGAATGCTCTGCCACAGACTGCGGTGGAGGCCAAGTCCGTCCGTATATTTAAGGTGGAAGTTGATTATTTCTTAATTAGTCAGGGCATCAAAGGATATGATGAGAAGGCAGGTGTATGGGGTTGAGTGGGATCCGTGATCAGCCATGACTGAATGGTGGAGCAGACCTGATGGGCTGAATGGCCTAATTCTGTTGCTATGTCTTTTGGTCTTATGGACACCAAACTTTGCAGACAGTGCTAGAGTTCACTTTTGAACGCAGGGCACTGCAGTTGTAGTAGTTATGCAGCTGTGAATTCTCATGATATTTACTTCCGAAAATGCTGGTAGAGATGGAGGACGTCTAGAATCCTTGACATTGAATAAAAGATGAAATTTTATTTACCACATCTGACCTGATACCACGGCTAATTATAATCTTCCCTGCCTTTGGTGATGAATTGATAAGTGCAACCAGCTGTAGGTCCTCACAGACTATGTTGGGGAACTGGAGATGTTATTGAATGACCTTTGCATTATTTAGGAGAGTGAGGAGTTGATAGACAGGAGTCGCATGGAGCCAGTAACATCCAAGTTACAGGAGACAAGTAGCTGGGTGACTGTTAGGAGAGGGAAGGAGAATAAGCAGTTAGTGTAGACCACTTCTTTGGCCATTTCCTTCAATAACAGGTACATTATTTTAGATAGTGTAGTGGGGGGAGGGAGGTTGATGACATACCAGTGAAAAGCCAGAGTGGTCAGATCCTGGGTATTGAGTCTGACTCCTTGGCACAAAAGGAAAGGAGTGAGAAAGGTGAGCAATAATGATAGGGGATTCATTGGCTAAGGGAGCAGACAGGAGGTTCTGTGGATGAGAATGAGACTCCTGGATAGTATGTGCCAGGGTCAGAGACGTCTTGGATCGAGTCTGTAGCATTCTTAAGGGGGAGGGTAAGCAGCAAGAGGTTACGGTACACATTGGCACCAGAGACATCGGCAGGAAAAGTAATGAGAAGTTAAAAGACAGGGCCTCCAGGGAGGTGATCTCAGCATTACTACTTGTGCCACATGCTAATAAGACAAGAAATAGGGAGATAATGCAATTTAACATGCGGCTAAGCATATGGTGTAGGGGGGAGGGCTTCATGTTTTTGGACCATTGGGCTCTCTTCCAGGATAGGTGGGATCTGTACAAATGGGATGGTTTGCACCTGAATTGGAAGGGACCAATATCCTTGCAGACAGGTTTGCTATTGCTCCTCGGGGTGGGGGTGGGGGGGTGGGGGGAGAGGTTTAAGCTTACGTTGCAGTGAGTGGGAACCAGAGTGGCAGGACAATAAGTGGAGTAGCTGTGGTGAAAATAGATGTTAGGATAACAAGCAAAAATAGAAACAAAAGATTGAGCATGGTGGGATTAATACTTTGAGTTGCATCTACTTCAGTGTGAGGAGTACTGTAGGTTAGACAGATGAACTTAGAACATGGATCCGTACACAGAATGACGATATTGTAGTTATTACTGTGATTTGGTTCAGGAATGAGCAGGGCTGGCACTCAATGTTCTGGCATCCTGCTATTTCAGACATGATAGAGGTGGAGATATTAAAGGGAAATTGTCACAGCAACACTCAGAGAGGATATACTGATGGTCTTATCCACTGAGGTAATTTGGGTGGAACTGAGGAATGAAAAAGGAATGGCAATATTGTCGTTATACCTTTCCATGCCCTGTTGTGCACCAGGCAGCCGTTTCTTTAGCATTTGTCTGCTTTTATGAGGCCGAGTTGCAAGCTCGATGCTCAGCCCAGCACAGATGGAAAATGTGCAAGGAACCATCCGGATCTGAGCCTGGGACCATTTGCCCCCAAGTCCGGTGCAGATGCCATTTCGCCACCTGCCAGCTTGGTGACAGTGTTAATGGGACTATATTTTAGGCTCCCAATGGTATGTGAGATTTAGAGGAGCAAGTTTGTAGAGAGATAACAGACAGTTGCAGGAAGTATAAAGCTGTGGTCGTAGGTGATTTTAACTTCCCCTTATTAATTGGGACACCCATACTGTAAAAGGACTGGATGGGATAAAGTTTGTCAAATGTGTTCAGGAAAGTTTCCTTAATCAATATATAGCTGGCCCAGCAAGAGAGAATGCAATATTAGATCTACTCTTCAAGATCTTTTTTCAAGATTCAAAAACTTTATTGTCATTCCAACCATACATCAGCTCTGCAGGGCAGAATGAGACAGCATTTCCCAGGGGCAAGTGCAATCATAACATAACAAACACAACAATAAATAGTAAAACACAACAGCTACATGTCGGTTAAAATCAAGTTATAAGTGTCCAGTGCAAGTTAAAAGTGTCCAAAGCAGAGTCAGGTAGAGCAGCTATTTAGCAGTCTGACTGCCTGTGGGAGGAAGCTGTTTAGTAGTCTTGTGGTTTTAGTTTTGATGCTCCTGTAACGTTTTCCTGATGGCAGAAGAACAAACAGTTTATGGAGAGGGTGTGAGGGGTCTTTAATGATGTACCGTGTCTTCTGGAGGCATCGACTCTGAAAGAGGTCTTGGACAGAAGGTAGGGAGACCCCAATAACCTTCTCTGCTCCCCTAACCACCCTCTGCAAGGCTTTTTTGTCGGCAGCACTGCAGCTGGAGTACCAGGTTGTGATGCAAAAGGTCAGCACACTCTCAACCACGCCTCTGTAGAATGTAGTTAAGATGTTAGTGGGGAGTGATGCTTGTTTAAGCTTCCTCAAAAAGTGCAATCTCTGCTGGGCTCGTTTCACAAGCCCAGTAGTGTTCCTGGACCAGGTGAGATTGTCCGAGATCTGCACCCCAAGGAACTTGATGTTTTCTACTGTCTCCCCTGTGGAGCCGCTGATGCTGAGGGGGGTGTGCTCAGGCTGAGACTGTCTGAAATCGACGATCATTTCCTTGGTTTTGGTGACATTAAGCATCAAGTTGTTGTCACTGCACCAGCTCTCTAGGTGTTTGACCTCCTCCCTGTACATTGTTTCATCATTTTTGCTGATGAGCCCCACCACTGTGGTATCATCAGCAAATTTAATGATCAGGTTCTCCTTGAATCTGGCTGCACAGTCATGTGTTAGCAGTGTAAACAGCAATGGGCTAAGCACACAGCCTTGTGGGGATCCAGTGCTCAGTGTGATGGAGTCAGAGATGTTCCTGCCAACACGGACTGACTGTGGTCTCTCTGTCAAGAAATCCAGAATCCAGCGACACATGGCAGTGTTAAGGCCAAGCAGCGACAGTTTCTCCACTAGTCTCTGCGGGATGATGGTATTGAATGCTGAACTGAAATCAATGTACAGGATTCTCTTACAGAATGATACAGGATAGGTGACAGAAATTAGTGTATGGGAACATTTTGGATCCATTGATTACAATTCCATTTCTTTCAAGATGATTATGGAGAAAAATAGGAATAATCCTCAGGTTAAGATTCTAAATTGGAGAAAGGCCATTTTTGATAGCATCAGACATGATCTGGCAGGCATGAATTAGGATAAGTTGTTTTCCAGCAAATGGATCCTTGGAAAGTGGATGGTGGGCCTTCAAAAGTGAATATTGAGAGTACAGAATTGGTATGTTTCTGTTAGAACAAAAGGCAAGGGCAACAGGTTTTTGGAACTTTGTTTGTCAAGGGATATTGAGGTCCTATTTTTTTAAAAAAAGGAAGTGCATATGAGCAGTAAGCAGTTAGGATAAAATGAGACATTTGAGGAGTATAAGAAATACCGGGGAACACTGAAGAGAGAAATCAGGAGGGCATGAGGACATGAGGTTGTCCTAATAGACAAGGTGATAGAATCCCAAAAGCTTCTATGGATATATTAAAGAGCAAAGGATAGCTAGGGACAAAATTGGTCCTTTTTAAGATCAGCGTGGTCATGTATGAAGGAGCTGAAAGAGGTAGAGAGATGTTAAATGATATTTTTTACTTGGAAGACAGACCCAGTCTCCATAGAATTGAGAAAAATGGAGTGGTGTGATCCTGGGCCATATCCAGATTACAGAAGAAGATGTACTCACTGTCCTGAGGCTAATTAGGGTGGATAAATCCCCAAGACCAACAAACTGTACCTTTGGACCTTGTGGGAGGCGAATGCAGGAATTGTAGGAGTCCTGGCAGAGGTATTTAAAGTGTGGTTAGCCATGGATGAGGTGCTGGAGAACTGGAGTTGAGCAAGTAACCTTGTTCAAGAAAGTTCGTAAGAACAGGCCAGAAAATTATAAGCTGATGTCAAGAGGGCCTGATTATCAATAGTCACCATGGTCTTGTGCTTGGCAGGTCATGCCTAAACAAACTTTTTGAGAAAGTTACCAGGAACGTTGATGAAGGCAAGGCAGGGACATTGTCTACGTGGACTTCACCAAGTCCTTTCACAAGGACCTGCTTGGAAGGCTTCTTCAGAAGGCTAAGTTGTTTGGCATTTATGATGAAGTAGTAAATTGGATTTAACACTGGCCGAGCAGGAGAAGCAAGAGAGTGGCAGTAGGTGGTTGTCTTTCTGATTGGAGACCAATGGCCAGTGGTGTGCCACTGGGATCGGTGCTGGGTCCATTATTGTTTATCATCTATATTAATGATTTGGATAATAATGTGGTAAACTATATCAGCAAATATGTGGATGACTCCAAGATGGGGGGACATAGTGGACAGTGAAGAAGGCTATCTAAGCTTACTGTAGGATGTGGACCAGCTGGAAATGGACTGAAAAATGGTAGATGGAACGTAATGCTGACAACAATGAGGTGTGGCAGTTTGAGAGGACACACCAGGGTAAAGCCTACACAGTGAATGGCAGGGCATGTAAGTTTGTGGTAGAACAAAGGGTCTTCAGAATATAGATGCATGAGTGGCATCACACGTAGATAGGTTTGTAAAGAAAGTTTTTGGCACATTGGCCTTCTTAATTCAGGGCATTGAGTTTAATACGTTTTGTTGAAGTTGTGTAAGATGTTGGTGAGGCAAAATGAAGAGAATTGTGTATAGCTCTGGTTATCTACCCACAGGAAAGATATCAATAAACTTGAAAGAGTACAGAGAAAATCTACATGGATGTTGCTGTGACCTGAGGACTTGATTTGTAGGGATAGGTTGAATAGGTTGAATATTTCCTGGAACACCGGAGAATGAGGGGGGATCTTGTCAAAGTATCCAAAATTATGGGGGATATAGATAAAAACATGAGAAAATCTACAGATGCTGGAAATCCAAGCAACACACACAAAATGCTAGAGGAACTCAGCAGGCCAGGCATCAGCTATGGAAAAGAGTAAACAGTCGATGTTTCAGGCTGAGACCCTTCATCAGGACTAGAAATAAAAGATGAAGTCAGAGCAAGAAGGTAGAAGGAGGGAGGAAGAAATGCAAGGTGGTAAGTGATGGGTGAAACCAGGAGGGAGGGGTGAAGCAAAGAGCTGGGAAGTTGATTGCTGAAAGAGAAAAAGAGTTGGAGGAGGGGAAATCTGATAGGAGACGTTAGAAGACCATGGAAGAAGGGAAAGAGCACCAGAAGTAGGCGATGGGCAGGAAAGAAGATGAGGTGAAAGAGGAAAACAGGAATGGGGAAATGGTGAAGGGAGGAGGGCATAATTGCCAGAAGTTCGAGAATCGATATTCATACCATCAGGTTGGAGAGGACATCTCATTAGCTCTGGACTGAAAAGCCTCATCCTGAGAGCAGATCCACTGCATTGAGGCTGGCTAAAATTATTTAAAGTGGAAGTAGGTTAACCTTTGGAAGATGGGTGATAAAAAGTTCATGGGGATCCAGTACAGAGAATGGTTTGAGTCCTGTGGTAAAATAGTTGTAGTCATATTGAAAAGTGGGGTGGCTTGAAAATACGAATGCTGTTTTCTTGTGTTTGGCGGATAGCAAGCTGGGATGATGATGAATAAGGATTTTGTGATAGGGATGCTCTTGAATGCCAAGGGCAGTCTTTTATCAGAGATGGTCTTTGCCATTACTTGAAGGTAGTGTTACTTGCCAGTTAGAACTCACCGAGCTACTGTCTAAGTCTTGTGGTATATTGGGATGAAACATTAGATTTTCTGAGGAATTGCAGTGGAATTGAGCATTGTTCAAATACAGCATCAGTGATCTATTATGATGGAAATAAAGTTGCTGATGAAGCAGCTGAATTTGTTTACACCAAGATACCACCTGAGGAGTGCTCCAATGATGTCTGAGAGCTGATCACAGTTATTTTCATTTGGAAAAATATCATCCAGGCCTGTGCTGTGTGATGGAGTTGAGCATTGTCAATATAACATTTTTTTTCCATATGATTAGCGGCCAATCTAGACTGCTCAAGGGTAATCAGTGTTTGAGATTGATTAGTAAGAGCAAATTTAAGGAAGGCAGGGGCAAGTGCAGCGGCCATCGTCTGAGTGGTGATCTCGAGGCTTTGGAACTTCGAACCTTCAGCGAAGAGAGGCTTCACTCAGAGAAAGCAAAGGAAAGAAAAGCTCAAGCTTTTTTCTTTCTCTTTATATCTGCTCAGCTAGGACAGTAGCGATGCTAGGCAGGATAATTGGATGCTCCTCTTAAAGGATGTGGGAAGGCAGGAAACCTCCAGTGCCCATGACCACTAGAGCTGCAATAAGTGCATCCAGCTGCAGCTTCTAACAAACCGCATTAATGAGCTGGAGCTGGAAATGGATGAAATCAAGATCATTTGGGAGGCTGAAGGGTGATAGATAGGACATATAGAGAGGTAGTTACACCCAAGGTGCAAGGCAGAGGGAACTGGGTGATAGTCAGGAAGGGGAAAGCGGTTAGGGAGCCAGTGCATGGTACCCCTGTAGCCGTCCCCTCAACAACAGGTATATCACTGTGGATACTATTGGAGACGATGACATATAGAGGTCACAGTGGTCGGGTCTCTAGCAATGATTTTGCCTCTGTGACTCAGGAGGAGGGGGGAAAAGGTACACAGCGGTGACAGGGGTTATGTTAGTTACGGGAATAGACAGGAAGTTCTGTTGGCGAGAACAAGATTCCCAGATGGGATGTTGCCTCCCGGGTGCCAGGATCCAGGATATCTCAGATCAAGTCCACAGCTTTCTCAAGTAGGAAGGTTAACGGCCAGAAGTCATGGTCCATGTAGATACCAAGAACATTGGTTGGACGAGTGACGAGGTTCTGCATAGGGAGTTCAGAGAGTTAAGTGTTAAGTTAAAAGGCAGGACCTCCAGGGTTGTGATCTCAGGATTGCTAGCTGTGCCACATGCCAGTGAGGCTGGAAATATGAAGATTCTACAGTTTAATATGTGGCCAAGGAGTTGGTGTAGGAGGGAGGGCATAAGAGTTTTGGATCATTGGGCTCTATTCCAGTGGAAGGTGGGACCTGGACAGAAGGGACAGTGTGCACCTGAACTGGAAGGAGACTAATATCCCAGCAGGAAGATTTGTTCATGCTGCACAGTGGGGTTTAAACTAGAGTTGCGGGATGGGGGGGGCGGGTAGCGGTGGGAACCAGAGTGGCAGAACAGTTAGTGAAGAGGTTGTGAAGGCAGATGTTGGTAAGACCTCAGGCAAAGTTAGGAATCAGAAGGTTGAGAATGGTGTGACTGGTGTCCTGGGCTGCCTTTATTTCAGTATAAGAGTATCATAGGAAAGGTAGGTAATAGCTGAAGATGAGGCAGCTCATTTACAAATAGAGGCAATGTGTAGTGAGGAGAGGCCATTGATAGGGAAAAATTGCAACCAACAGGATGATTTACAATATAAGAGGCAAACAAAATCAAAAAGGGTGAATACAGGACTGAAGGTGTTGTATCTGAATGTACTCAGTTTACGGAATAAGGCAGATGAGCATGCAGCACAGTTGCAGATTGGCAGGTGTGATGTTGTAGGCATCACTGAATCATGGCTAAAAGATTATAGCTGAGAGCTTAATGTCCAAGGATACACATTGTATTGAAAGGACAGGCAGGAAGGCAGACGGGTGGCATAGCTCTGTTGGTTAAAAATGAAATCAAATCATGAGAAAGTGATGACATAGAGTTGGACGATGTTGAATCATTGTGGATAGAGCTAAGGAACTGCAAAGGTAAAAAGTCCCTGATGGGAGTTTTATACAGACCCCCAAACAGTAGTGAGGATGTGGCCTACAAATTACAGCGGGAGATAGAAAATGCATGCCAAAAGGGCAATGTTACAATAGTCATGGGAAACTTCAATATGCAAGTAGATTGGGAAAATCAGGTTGGTGCTGGATTCCAGGAGGGGGAATTTCTAGATTGCCTATGAGATGGCTTTTTAGAGCAGCTCATGGTTGAGCCCACTAGAGGATCAGCTGTTCTGCATTGGGTGTTGTGCAGTGAACCAGAATTGTTTAGAAAGCTTAAAGTAAAAGAACCCTTAGGGGCAAGTGATCAAATTCATCCAGAAATTTGAGAAGTTTAAGTCAGATTTATCAGTATTACAGTGGAGTAAAGGGAATAACAGAGCCGTGAACGAGGAGTTGGCCAGAACTGATTAGAAAAATTCATGGCAGGGATGATGGCAGAGCAGCAGTGGCTAGAATTTCTGGGAGCAATTCGGAAGGCACAGGATATAGTACGTTCCAAAGAGGAAGAAGTATTCTAAAGGAAAGATGACACAACCGTGGCTAACAAGAGAAGTCAAAACCAATGATCTTTCAAGAATCACTAGGTTCTGGAATGGTTCCAGAAAACTGGATAATTGCCAATACAACTCCACTCTTCAAGAAGCGAGAGAATCAGAAGAAAGGAAACTACAGGCCAGTTAGTCTGACCTCAGTGGTTGGGAAGCTGTTGGAGTCGATTATTAAGGATGATGTCTCAGGGTACTTGAAAGCACATGATAAAATAGACTGCAGTCAGCGTGGTTTCCTCAAGGGAAAATCTTGCCTGACAAATCCGTTGGAATTCTTTGAGGAAATAACAAGCAGGATAGACAAAGGAGAATTCGTTGATGTTGTGTACTTGGATTTTCAGAAGGTCTTTGACAAGGAGCGACACTTGAGGCTGCTTAACAAGCTATGAGCCCATGGTATCATAGGAAAGAACCTTGCACAAATAAAGCAGTGGTTGATCAGCAGGAAGCAGGGTGGGAATAAAGGGAGCCTTTTCTGACTGGCTGCCAGTGACTAATGGTGTTCCACAGATCTGTGTTGGGACTGCTTTTTATGTTATATGTCAATGATTGGGATGATGGAATTGATGGCTTTGTTTCAACGTTTGCAGACGATATGAAGATAGGTGGAGAGACAGGTAGTTCTGAGGAAGTAGAGAGGCAACAGAGGGACTAAGACAGATTAGGAGAATGGGCAAAGGAATGAAGGATGGAATACAGTGTAAGGAAGGGTATAGTCATAGACTAATAGAAGAAATTAAAGGGTTGACTATTTTCTAAATGGAGAGAAAACACAAAAAACCGAGGAACAAAAGGAATTTAGAGTCCTTGTGCAGAATTCCCTAAAGTTTAATTTGAAGGTTGAGTCTGTGGTGAGAAAGGCAAATGCAATATTTGCATTCATTTCAAGAGGTCTAGAATATAAAAGCAAGGACATAATGTTGATACTTTATAAAACACTTGTGAAGCCTTACATTGAGTATTGTGAGCAGGTTTAAGTGCCTTATCTTAGAAAAGATGTGCTGAAACTGAAGAGGATTCAAAGAAGGTTCATAAAAATATTTCCACAATTGAATAGATTGTCATATAAAGAGCATTTGATGGCTCTGGGCCTGTATTCACTGGAATTCAGAAGAATGAGAGGTGATCTCATTGAAACCCATTGAATGGTGAAAGGCCTTGATAGAGTGGATGTGGAGAATGTTTCCTTTGATGGGAGAGTCTAAGACCAGAGGACACAGCCTCAGAATGGAGAAGTGTCCTTTTAGAACGGAGATGAGGAGGAATTTCTTCAGTCAGAGAGTGGTGAATCTGTGGAATCCTTTGCCACAGACAGGTGTGGAGGCCAAGTCTTTATGTATATTTAAGGCAGGGGTTGATAGATTCTTGACTGGCCAGGGCATGAAAGGATACATGAAGAAAGCAGGAGATTGAATCAGTATAATGGAATGCGAATCTGATAAAGGAATGATAAAATAGCTAAATTAGTTTGGTTAGATAATAGAATGGGGCATGGACGTAAGATTGGAGATGGGGAATGTCTGACAAGCACAACTCAAGTCTTGTAGCCTTGCATTTGTGGCTCAGGTGTCACGTCCACAGAGGTGGGTGGTGAAGTGCTCAAATAACGCAATTTCTACCATGAGGAAACAGTGATTTATCCTCCTGGCTGGTGATGCTGACATCCATTCAATGCCTTGTCTTTCTCCTGTGGTTCGCTAACTTAGAACATAGTAAGAGATGAAACCAGGATTTTACTGGTCTCTCAGGTGCTAAGATTCCATAAGAGCATAAGACAATAAGAGATAGGATCAGAATTAAGCCATTCAGCCCATCGAGTCTGCTCTGCCATTTCATCGTGGCTGATCTATTTCCAACTCCAACCCCTTTTCCTGCCTTGTCCTTGTAAAGCTTCACACTCTGACGAATCAATAACCAATCAACCTCCACCTGAAAAACACCCAATGACCTGCCTACCATAACTGGCTGTGGCAACAAATTCCACAGTTTAACTACCATCCCATTAAAGAAATCCCTTCTCATCAACGTTCTAAATGGATGTCCCTCTATTCTGAGGCTGTGCAAAGACCGACCCACTATAGAAAACAGCCTCTCCACATCCACTCTATCTAGGCCTTTCAACATCCAGTAGGTTTCAATGACATGCCCACACATTCAGCAAAATTCCAGTGAGTACAGTCCTAGAACCAGCAAACACTCCTCATATGATAATCCTTTCATTCCTGGAATCATTCTTGTGAACCTCCTCTGAACCTTCTCCAATGTCAGCACATACTTTCTTAGATAAGGGGCACGAAACTGCTCACAAAGGCCTCACCAGTACTTTATAAATACTCAGCATTGTATCCTTGCTTTTATGTTCTAGTCCTCTTGAAATGAATACTAACATTGCATTTGCCTTCCTCACTACTGACTCAACCTGCAAGTTAACCTTTAGGGGATCCTGCACAAGGACTCCCAAGTCCTTTTGCACCCCAGACTTTTGAATTTTCTCCCTCATTTAGAAATTAGTCTGCGCTTTCATTTCTTCTACCAAAGTGCATGACCATGTATTTTCCAACATTATATTTCATTTGCCACTTTCTTGCCCATTCTCCTAATCTGTATGTCCTTCAGCAGCCTCCTTGTTTTCTCAAAACTACCTGCCCCTCCACCTATATTTGTATCGTCTGCAAACTTTGCAACAAAGCCATCAATTCCATCATCCAAATCGGTGACATACAATGTGAAAAGAAACAGTCCCACCACCAATCCCTGGAGAACAGTCCAGTCACCCACAGCCTATCAGAAAATGCTCCCTTTATTCCCACTTTTTGCCTCCTGCTAATTAGTCAATGTTGTATCTATGCTAGTATTTATTCTGTGTTACGGATTCAGCAACAATAAATATATGAGTGAGGCAGGGGTTTTTATAACAAATAAAACATTTATTAAACACTGAAAAACAAACCCCCCCAAAAGTAAACAAATCACTAACGTAACCGGAAATCAGCTGCTGTGCGGCAGCTTAAACAGTTCTTAAAGCAATGAGGCTTAAACAGTTTTTAAAATGATGTTGCAAAAACAGTTCTTCAAAGTAGTATTGCAAAAGTTCAAAATGCTTACAGTCCATTTAAGGGAGAGACTTTTTAAGACGATTTAAATTCTCTTTCACGTCGTGTTGTTGCGGTTCCCAGTCGAACTACTTTTCCCACGAAGAATTTACGAAGATGGAAAATGAAACGGCTTAAAGGCACTGACCTTTCCTTTACAAAACTGTTCCCAATCCTTCCTGCTATTCACAGGGATTAACACAGGGACAGTCAACAAATTCCTTCCGAATGAGGATCAAACAAGGTCGAACCTGTTTCACCGTCGAAATCGATTTTCCTCGATCTTTTAACTCCCGAACTCCGATTTTCACTCTCCACTGATTTTTAACTAGCAGTGTTATAAAGAAACTGCTGGCAATGACCTTTTAAACTTTAGGCATTAAATAAAACTCCATCTTTCAACTAAACTGTGTCATAACATTAAATCACGCAGTGGCATGAAGCCAACATGGCAAATCCAGCCACGAACTGCCCCTCCTCACAGGGAGGGGTCCTCCTTTTATACCCTGTAAAAAAAAACCTGTCACATGACCTCTACTGGTGGGAAAATGACATCACTCCACCATCACAAGACCACTACCGTAAATCCAGTATAGCTTCAACACCAGTCACGTGACAAGGGTACGTAACATCTGTAATACCATGGGCTGTTATCTTGCTGGGCAGCTTCATGTGCAGCCCCTTATCAAAGACCTGAAAATCCAAGTAATCAACATCCACAAATTCTCCTTTGTCTGTCCTCAAAGAATTCCAACAGATTTGTCAGCCAAGATTTTCCATTAAGGAAACCATGCTGACTTTGGCCTATTTTATTATGTACCTCCAAGTACCCTGAGACCTCATCCTTACAATTGACTCCAGCATCTTCTCAATCATGGAGGTCAGGCTAACTGGCCTACAATTTCCTTTCTTTTGCCTCCCTCCCTTGAAGGGAGGATTGACATTTCAAATTTTCCAATTCTCTGGAACCATGCCAGAATCTATTGATCCTGAAAGATCATTACTAATGGCTCCACAGTCTCTTTAGATAGCCTGGAATGCAATCCATCTGGTCCAGGTGACTTATCTACCTTCTGACCTTTCAGCTTCCCAAACACCTTCTCCCTAGTAAAGGCGGCTGCACTTACTTCTGCCCCCGACACTTCCGAATTTCCAGCATATTGCTAGTGTCTTCTTCAGCAAAGACTGATGCAAAATACTTACTCACTTCCATTGCCATTTCCTAGTCCTCTAGCGCTGCCTCTCCAGTGTCATTTTCCAGTGTTCTGACATCTACTCTCACCTCTCTTGTACTTTTTATATATCTGAAAAAACTTCTGGTATCCTCTGTGATATTACTGGCTAGCTTACCTTCATTTTTAATTTTTTTTCTGCCTATGGACTTCATAGTTGCCTTCTGTTGGTTTTTACAAGCTTGCCAATCCTCTAACTTCCCACTAATTTTTGCTGTATTATATGCCCTCTCATTTGCTTTTATGTTGTTTTGACTTCCCTTGTCAGCTATGGTTGCCTCTTCTTAGGGATGTATCTATCTTTCGCCTTCCAAATTACTCCTGGAAACCCCAGCCACTGCTGCTCTGCTGGCATTCCTGCTAGCGTCTCCTTCCAATCAATGTTGACCAGCTCCTCTCTCATGCCTCCGTAATTCCCTTTACTCCACTGTACTATCGATACATTTAACTAACTTTCCCCCTCTCAAATTATAGGGTCCATTGTATCATGTTAGGATAACTGCTCCCTAATCAAATCCAGTTCATTAAGCAGCACCCAATCCAGAATAGCTGATCCTCTAGTGGGCTCTAAAAAGTCATCTCATGGCCATTGTACAAATTCTCTCTATCAGGATCCAACTCCAACCTGATTTTGCCAATCTACCTGCAAAGTGAAATCCCCCATGATCATCGTAACGTTGTCCTTTTGACATGTCTTTTCTGTCTCCCATTATAATTTGTAAACCACGTACTGGCTACTATTTGGAGGCCTTTATATAACTCCCATCGAGGTCTCTTTATACCCTTGCAGTTTCTTAACTCTACTCACAAAGATTCTATACTTTCCGATCCTATGTCACCTCTTTTTGATTTCACTTTTTACCAACAGAGCCTCGCCATCTCCTCTGCCTACCTGCCTGTGCTTGAAATGCATGTGCATCCTTGGATGTTAAGCTTCCAACTATAATCTTCTTTGAGCAATAACGTCATATATGCTAATCTCAAACTGCACTGCAAGATCTTATTCCGTATTGTGTCTGCATTCAATATAAGACCCTCAGTCCTGTATTCATCATCCTTTTTGATTTTGCTCTCATGTTACACTGCAACTTATCCCACTGACTGGAATTTTGCCTGTCCTTCCTAACAGTCTCACTAGACACTGCCTCTGCTGAGGCACTGAGAATGGACAACTGGCCCATTCTCAGCCCTATTACTCAGTTTCTCATCTCCATGCCAAATCAGTTTAAAATCTCTCCAACAGTTCTAGCAAATCTGCCTGAAAGGATTTGGAGCCCTCCCTCGAGTTCAGATGTAACCCATCCCTTTTGTACAGGTCATAATTTCCCAGAAGAGATCCCAATGGTGCAGAAATCTGAAATCTGAAACCCTGTCCCCAGCACCAGTTCCTCAGCCACACATTCATCTGCCACATCATCCTATTCTTACCCTTGCTGGCACATGGCCCAGGCAGCAATCCAAAGGTTGCTACCCTGGAGGTTATACTTTCCAGCTCTCTACCTGACTCCTTACGTTCTCTCTTCAGGACCTCCTCAATGTCATTTCTGACTGCCCGCCCGCCCTTCCCCTTTAGGCGTGGACCTGAGCTGAGGTGTTCCTAACTCCGGCACCTGGAAGGAAACATACCAGCCAGGTGTCTCTATTGTGTCCACAGAATCTCACGTCAGCTGTGGAATCCCCCATCACTACTGCAGTTCTCTCCTCTCCCCTGTCCTCCTGAGGCACGGTGCCAGATGCCTCAATAGGTTCAATCGGTCTAGAACACAAGAGCAGGGATGTGATGCTGAGGCTTTATAAAGCACTGGTGAGGCTGCTCCTTGAGTATTGTGAACAATTTTGGGCTCCTCATCTTAGAAAAGATGTGCTGGCATTGGAAATGGTCCAGAGGAGGTTCACAAGGACAATTCCAGGAATGAAAGGGTTATCATATGTGGAATGTTTGATGGCTCTGGGTCTGTACTCGCTGGAATTTAGGAGGATGACGGGGGATCTCATGGAAACCTTTCGAATGTTTAAAGGCCTAGACAGAGTTGATGTGGAAAGGATATTTCTCATGGTGGGAGAGTCTAGGACAAGAGGGCACAGCTTCAGGATAGAGGGGCGTCCATTCAAAACAGAAATGCAGAGAAATTTCTTTAGCCAGAGGGTGGTGAATTTGTGGAATTTGTTGCCCCATGCAGCTGTGGAGGCCAGGTCACTGGGCGTATTTAAGGCAGAGATTGATGGGTACTTGATTGGACATGGCATCAAAGGTTATGGGGAGAAGGCTGGGAAATGGGGCAGAGGGGGAAAGAAAAAGGATCAGCCGTGATTGAATGGTGGAGCAGACTCGATGGGCCAAATGACCGAATTCTGCTCCTATGTCTTACAGTCTTATGGATAGATTATTGAATAAAAGATATATGAATTTAAAAATTAGTACATTGGTAACAAAGGTCTAAAATGCCTGGTCCAATTTAGATGTTGACAGTAGTAATGATTTAATTAACCGTGTAAGATAATTTAATATAACACCATGTTGAATCAATTTCTCAATAACATTGGCAAGTTTTGTGCAAATTTGTGAAAATGCTTATTTGTCCTGTCTTTTGTTTTCATAAGAGTTAAGTGGTCTGAATTAAGTTTGACATAGTTTCACACCATTCCCTTCACCAACAGTGAATTTTAATAGTAATGTACTCAGAATGAACTTTTTAGCTGTCAGTATTTATAATGATGAAGATACATATCAACTACTGGGGCACTGCAGCATAGGCAAACATTACTTGTTATACTTTACACAAATCTTATGCCAGATGCAACCAGATGTAATGAACAGATAGCTATTAGGGCAAATGGCATTCAAAAATAGCCTTGAAAATGTCAATTACTGAAAAGTTAACAGCAAATGATTTTCTAAACAGTGCAGATGCAGAGAGAAAGCTGTGTGTGGCATGTTACTGCTGTTATATCACTTTATAAAATAAAATATAGAATAATGTTCCATTATTCAAGAAGTGATACAGAGATAATCCTGGAATCAATAGACCAGTGAGTCTCACATCCATAGAAGTGAAGTTACTGGAGAGAATTCTTAGGGATGGGATTTATTAGCATTTGGGAAAACATTGCCTCATTAGGGAGAGCCAGCATGGCTTTGGAGGAGGAAGGAGTGACTTACTAACTTGATAGAGTTTTTTTGATGAGTTGACAAGGGTGATTGATGAAGATAGAGTTTGTGGATGTTATGAAGATTGGTGGTGTTGTGGATAGAATAGAAGACAGGCAAAGAATGCAATCAGATATAGATCAGTTACAGAGAATCAAGCTCCTATGGGCGAAGAATGAAGTCGCCACAGGCAAAGAAATAGAAGAAGGTGTTTGACCGGCCAAATGAGAAGTGGCTTCATAGGTTCATAGGATTGTTAAGAAGGCATATGGCATACTTGGCTTTAATAGTTGAGGCAATGAGTTCAAAAGTCAGGAAGTTATGTTGCAGCTTTTTAAAACTCTAGTTAGGCGCCATCCAGAGTATTGTATACAGTTCTGATCACCCCACTAGAGGAAGGATGTGGATGGTTAGGAGAGGATGTAGAAGGGATTTACCAGGATGCTGCCTGGATCAGAGGGCATGAGCTACAACAAGAGGTTGGGATGAATTTGGGTTGTTTCTCTGGAGCAGCAGAGACTGAAGGGAGGTCTGAAAGAGGTTTACAATATTATGAGGGGCACAGAGAGAGTGGACAGTGTCCTTTTCCAAGGGTTGAAATGTCTAATATCAGAGGGCATACATTTATGATGAAAGGGGTTAATCTCAAATGAGATGTGAGGGGCAAGTTTTTTACACAAAGGGTGATGGGGTGCCTGGAATGCACTGCCTGGGGAATCTGCTGCCTGGGCTGATGGTAAGAACAGAAACATTAAACACTTCTAAGAAGCATTTAGATAGTAGGCTTATGAATGTGAGGAAAATGGAAGGATATGGACATCGTGTAAGCAGAAGAGATTAGTTTAGTTGGCCATTTGATTACTAATTTAATTAGTTCAGCACAACATTGTGGGCTGAAGGGCCTGTACCTGTGCTGTCCTGTTCTATGTTCTAGAAAACCCCCGAGTTTAAGGCTCTTTCAGTTGAATCCAGCTGTCACTTTCAAAGATGTCCTGATTTGGCAATGGTGTCGAATGAAACATGAAATTAATTTGTGTAGTGATTTAATTCTTCTGCAAGTTCTGTTCATTAGATGAACGATTGTAATCTGCAATTATGCCTGTTGTAGATTCGCATGCAAGTATTGAGTCAGGCTAAAGGAAGATGTGCAAGCAGCAACAGCAAAGCAGATTTTCCTGCCCCTCTTTTCGATATCTTGATACCTGTGCAGTGTTAATGGAAATAAATTCACACCAACTATCTCTCCTTTCATTGGTAGTCGGCCTTTTGGGGTAATAACCCAACCCAACCAGTGGGATGCTGTTAGAATCGAATTGACTAATTATTTATGAAGACTAAAGAAACTGCAGCGTGCTGCTAACTTCGTGCTTCATAGAGAGTTCAATATGGCTGCTTGCGTTTTGCAACTACTGGTAACCAAAACTGGTGGGGGCAGTGACAGTAACACAACCTTAAACAAATCCAAACACCGTAACTCTGCAAAAACAAGGGCTTTGGTTTAGGGTACAATTCTTCGTCTTATCAAACATGCAATATCGTTGGTATTTGGTCTTGTTTATTGCAAGATGTAGATATCCTGTGCTTTCTTTTCTCTGCAGACTGCAAGTGCTGGGAGACATTCAGTTCGAATCACAGGTCTCAGTACCATTGACTTTCGAGCTGGATTTTCACAAAAACGAACAATGAACTTTAAGAAAATTGGCAACAGACCCGTGCAAGGTCAGTCCTTACTGAATTTGTTTTTAACCACTGAGGGCGCTTTCATGACCAGACTTAATAATGGCATAGGCAATGCAAATAATTGGAAGCCAGAGCATGAAGTGATGATTTACAACTTCACGTGTTCTGACCCATGACGTTTGACAGTGTTTTATCCAAGTCCGATTCGGTATGTAGTATGTATCCCACCTTTGAAGCAGATGAAGAGAGAACACTTTTTCATTTACTGCTATATTATACCCCTGAACTATTTTATCTTGATTATGCATCTCATACTTTTTATACTTACAGGTATCCCAACGTACTTACTACTGAATACAACAGGACTCGCCCCTCCTGCTAGAGTAGATCGTGTGGAGCTCCTCAGCACCTCGGGTGTTTCATTGAAGACTCTTCCGATCAGATATTACCCTGACCGAAAGCCTTACAGCATCCTGAACGTCACCGAATTTATTCCACCCGACGAAGCCTTTTTCCTGAAAATTACTGGATACGACAGCAAAGAGTACCTCTTCCAGCGAGTATCCAGTGTGTCATATTCCAACATTGTTCCAGGTGAGACCTAAAGTCCTGCATCATCAGGTTGTTTTTACAATAATCCTGCTACCGTATTAGCAATGAACATAGTACCATTTCCATGTAAAATTATTTTTTGTGCTTAACATGGATTGCTTAATAGTAGAAAAATGGTTTAATTAACATAAGTATCTTAATGTCACAGGCGCCATAGCAACAGACACTGTTGATGTAATATTTCTTATAAAAACATCAGTAGTATATTTGTGCACGGTCCTATTCAGAAGAGAAGGGCTGTTGGATGCTAAACAGGATTTGCAATGTAACCTTGCCATCTTCCTCCCTCAGTTTATTCATTCCTCTCTATTGATGATGAAAGCTCTCTATGCAAAGCGGGATTTGGCTGAAATCACCAATGATCTTATCAACTGAGCCGTTAGAGGACCTGCATTTCATATTCCTCCTTAAAATAGGTTTCTGCGTCAGTTAAATCAATGCTAAACTCCGGCTCTTTGAAGTATGCTAGAAGTAATCTTTGCTGAAAAGCTTACATGTCAGATTGAGCGAATATCTCACGTACAAATAATTATTTCCACTTTAACTTCATCACATTATGTGCTTATTTACTGAAAAGGGGGGAAAGTGCTCCAATTGTTACAGCATTTATAAGCAAAGGAAATTCCAGGTGATTAATGTAGTGTGGTAACCTCAGCAGAGCCAGTGATGGACCACTGCAAGTAATCTTTCAGGAAACATAAAATTCCATTGCGCTGGACCACTGTGAACAAATTGTTACTCCATGGATGTAGTCATAATAACAGCTATATGCCTTTTAATCATAAAGGTTCAGGTAGATTTGTTGGATGAAATTACCTCTGAGTTCTCAGATTACCTGTAATCACTTGGAACAATTTTGAGACCTGCTGCCTGGGAGAACCAGGGTAATTGTTGATTATCAGCAGCATTTAAATCAGATTTTCTGCAACAAGGGACACGTTACACATGCTGTAGAGACTGAGCCTGGTGCTTGCATGCTCTAGTGTTGCCACCCTGTCATTTTCCAATTACAAATGATGCTTACATTTCACAAGAAAGGTTCTGTACTATTGATACTTCTAGCAATGCTAAGTTTAACAGTATCCATAAGGATCACAGTATACGTTAAACATAAAAGGAGTTGTCAAATAAAATGAAATGACTTCAGCAGCTTCAGAAAAACAATTATTTTTGTAGTCGAGCTGACTCCAGAGGATGGACTCTCTCAAGCTGAGTTAATGGTTGGCCAATTAAGCTTTTTCATCTAGATCAAAACTGTCCTTACAAAGAGTTCCTGATTGAAAACTTAAGCTTTAGGTATTTCTAATATTTTCTCATTGTCATTTCAAACATTTTACTTTTTGTGTTATATGTGCATAGTTGATCATCTTTATACTTATAACCTCCTTGATTTACAAAATGAGGGAATTCAGAAGTATTTTGAACAGTGGTTGCAATAGTGCTTCACGTGAGTGGACTTTTACTTTCATTACTGGGAAATTGATGTTAGGGTGAACCTGTCCACAAAGTAACAGACAGTTAATGCCATCTTAACCATTCGTGGCAGGTTGTTGGCCAAATGCACCTCGATAGCTTGATAGGAGCTATTTGTGCTCATGCAGACAGGTTCTGGTCATGTGACTGGGACATTTCCCACCCCCCCACCCCCCACTACCAGGTAGATTTTAACCAAAGCCATTGTGCTAATCCTGCTGTGGTCCAAATGTCTCACAGGATATAGTTCCCCATATCCCATTTTGTGGAACTTACCATAACTGCCCTTCATTGCTTGACCCATTTGTTTTTTTATCTTTCATGTGTTTCAGCGCATATCAGAAATTCCCAGTGAACCATATTAACTGCGATTTTTGGCAGTGAATTATCATCCTTTTAAAACTCCAAAAAATATTCAGACTCATCCTCCGTGTACTGCCCTGCATTGTTATTATTTCATGCATTCTGGTTGTGTAGATACTTAAATTTACAGGCATAGTGAGTGTTTTGAGCCCGTTCACGTGGATTGGAATGCAGATGTTTCTTGATGAATCCAGTCCCAAAGTTCGCAGTTGGAAAAACATCTATACAGTAGATGTAAGAATGTTCGGGTCTTTTTTTAATCAACTTTATTTGCTGGCTGTTGACATAAGGGTTGTGCTGGCCAACAATGTAACACATTAATTGTGGCAGATCTTTCACTGGCCAAAGATCTCTGGCTTAGACCTCTGAGCCATTATGTTTCCTCCAGCATCTCCCCGCAGTATTTTTTTTAGAGTTTAATAAATACTCTCTCAGATAGTCAGACGTGCTGAAAGGCACAGTTGAGAAATCTGTGGAAGTTCATGGTACCCTATTGGACTCAATTTGGAGTCCACTAGTTCCACACTTGACAGCTACCAAGGCAGGAGGTGCTGCCCCTGGAATATCGCCACATATGCAGTTTGCAGTGTGCTGATCTGAAGTATAGCAGTCACTTGTGCTTGCTATTGGTGCTATTTTGCAGCTGGCAGCTGCGTTGGAACATTGTGGGGCAAAGGCAAATACACCAGCTTTGTTTTACCTCTACCAAACAGTATTGGAGTTGCTTTCGTGAAACAAGTTAGGCTAGCTCAGGAGTTCCCAACCTTTTTTATGCCATGGACGCCTACCATTAACTGAGGAGTCCGTGGACCCCAAGTTGGTTACCCCTAGTCCAGAGCAAATTACGCTGCTTTGTCACACGTGCTATCACAATAAAAGATTCTCCATGAAACATGACTCAAGCTTTATGATTTAATTTGGTGCCATATATGTACTGACTCCCTCCATAGATTTAATTAAAAAATGACAGAGCTTGTCATATTTCCTTAGGTGCTCCAAAGGTCACCATGCCGGCTCAGACTCCAGGTTACTACATGCAGCCAGGCTACATCTCCTGTACCGTGGAGAGCCTCATCCCCTTCACACTGCGTTTCAGCAGAGCCGGTTCAAAACTTGGAACAGACCAGTTTTACAAGTATGTATAAAAGGATAAATTTTAACATCATTTATCATGCTTCGTACTACCTACTGCCACGTTCTCAGGGTGGCATAAGATTTCTAAAACTCTAACTCATCATATTTCTCCCCTTAACTGCATAAAGTGTTTTGAGATATCAAATACAGCAGTGTTACCCAGTAGGGGCAGGAAATAGAAATGATGCTCAAAGTGGAAATCTTGCACTTGATTGTACTCTTATTTCCAAGGCAATATCACTGTTACGCCAACAGGAAATCTGATCATTTGCAATTCATTAAAGCATCAGGTAATTGAATAGATTCACAACCTCTAGCTGTTTGGAAATTGGCCACCTTAACTTGAATGTCTACAGATGGTTGAAATATAAATTATAAAATATAGATAATTTCAATATGCACTGTATGGCCACTTTATTAGGTACTTCCTGTAACTAATGTTCATGGTCTTCTGCTGCTGTAGTCCTTCCACTAAAAGTTTCAACATGTGTGTTCGGTGATGCTCTATGGATTAGCCAAATTGGGTAAAGGTGGCAAACTTCACCCTAAAATACTTCGGTGTGCCAAATGAGTTTTTATGAAAATCCATCACCTTCGTGGTTACAGAAGCTTGTTAAATACAGATATATTTAATTCTGTGAATTTCTATTCTCCAATTACCATGCTGGAATTGAATTTCACAGCTTTGGGTCTAGATAGAGAGTTCAATGACGTAACCACTAAGGTAGTCAACAGGATGAGCCAGACTTGGACCTGCTGCCATTGGTGATTTGCATTTTGGTGATTAGCAGAGGAATAGACAGTCGGTTTGGATGAAATGATTTGTGAGGTAAAATGGTCAACTATGTTCTTGTCACTTGGCAGATCTGAAAAGGAGTCTGATTTCCAAGTGATAGGTCACCATTATTAAAAATAAAATGTGGTTCCAACAATCTATTAGCTGTTATTGGCTCACAGTCTGAGCCACTGTATTTAACAGACAAATGCTGGCTCTACTGATGAGCTTCATTAATTTGTATTTTTGCTGTGTATTGCCTACAATCAGGGCTGTCATTGCCAGGGTTCAAAATGTTTTTTTTTGTTTAACTCAAAAGTATACATCATAGCAACCCAGGAAGAAAAAGAACCAAGTGGCATTCATGGTGTTCCACTGCACTTGTAAAACACTTCGGTAGAGTAGTTACTGTTGTGCCCCTGAAAACGAAGCAGCCAATTCACATAGAGAGGGAACCCAAATTGCAATGTGATCTTTCCCGTTCAGGTATTTTGGTGCCTTCATCCGCTGAGAACATAAGCCAGAATATAAGTGTTCTTTTTCTAAATCAAGCCAATTCCAAATCTGAGAGTGATTCTGTACTTAAACCAGGAGAACAGACTTGACAAATCCACAAGTACAATAGTTTCATCCTGTGGAGAGGCAGTCAGCCTTGTTAATGTATGTTCTTTTCAAACTGAGAGAAGGTGAAAATGCCTGACAACCACTGAAAAATCATGTTTCTCAGAACACTAAGTATATTACTTATGTAAATGTCAATGCAAAAACATAATCTTTAAATTCACACAATTAATAGCATTTAATTTCCTTAGTTATTGTAGATTTGTCAGATTAGTGATATGCTTCACCTTTTCAAACTGTTTATTTTTATTTTGTGAAGACATTTTTATTGGTTTTATCTTTATTTCCACTCTCAAAGGGAATCTGCCTCTGCAAGCTTTGAAATCCTTCGTGTTTCTGCAGTGCATGAAGGTACTTATGAATGCATAGCAATCAGCAGTGCTGGAACTGGGCGTGCCCAAACCTTCCTGGATGTGTCAGGTAAGAACCCAGTCAACTGTGTCCTCTATCTCCAGGTTGTGACCACTGTACTTGTACAGAGATGTATTCGGTGTTCTGCACCATTGTAACAACAAGATGGTTTTTGCTGATTTGCTCCTTCTCAGGATTTTTCTCTGAACGGTTTTCATGTTAAATTGCCTATCTTCACCATTTTCACATTTTCACTAATTGATAATGGCAGTCATGTCAGGTTTCAGTGTTATTACCAAGGTAACAGGAAACAATTTTAATCCATCCCATCCCAGCAGAACAGGGAACAGATCTGTGCCATACTGACTGCCATCTTAACCATTCATGGCAGGTTGTTGGCCAAATGCACCTCGATAGCTTGATAGGAGCTATTTGTGCTCATGCAGACTGGTTCTGGTCATGTGACTGGGACATTTCCCTCCCCCCACCCCCCACTACCAGGTAGATTTTAACCAAAGCCATTGTGCTAATCCTGCTGTGGTCCAAATGTCTCACAGGATATAATTCCCCATATCCCATTTTGTGGAACTTACCATAACTGCCCTTCATTGCTTGACCCATTTGTTTTTTTATCTTTCATGTGTTTCAGCCATTGCTAATAAGGCTCTGAATCAAGTTACTGCATTTTAAGAATCCCACATTACTGCTTGGCAACTTCTAATACATTGCTTCTTGCACAGCAGTTAAATGTGATTGCCAAAGGACACCTTCTAAGTTGAATATTATGTTTAAGGTTTAAAACCAGTTTGCAGTTGCTAACTGAAGATAACAAATGAGAGGAAGAATAAGTTGAAGTTGTTACTGGAGGAGCCGAGTGCATCTTCATCCCTGTGACTCTTTATCTGTTGTGGAGACACGAGAGACTGCAGATGCCATAATCTGGAGGAACTGGGCAGGTCCGGAAGCATCTGCAGAGGGAAGTGGACACTTGGTGCTCGAGTATCAGTATTCTCCGTCTTCACTCATCCAGATAAATGAAATCTCACCAATCATCGCTTGGGATAAATTATCATCCCACTTTAGAATGGCAGTGAAACCTATCCTGCATTGTGTCTCCAGCCTGCACCAGATTACAAATCCTTGCTGAATTTCTATAGCTGGTGGTTACAGTTGGGATCAGGATCTGCCAGTGTGGATGCCATTTCACGATGCTTTCTCACTCTATAGCAATCTCTTGTGAAGTTTTATAAGTACCTTTACAGAATAATAAAATAATAATCGCATGGGAATGATATTCCTTATCTCTTACTTAAAACAGAGCACGTGCTTTTGGGTTTTAGATTAATGCCACATATGATTTTATTGTAATCTTTCAAACGGTAAATGTATTGGTATACGACTAATTCCGTAGTGCAATGGACAAGAAGCAAACACGTTCATTATTACGAATAGGCTTCCTCACAAACCATTAAAATATCTTTGTATAGATGTCATAGCTGGAAATACTGAACATTAATTGCCAGAGGATTCTGTGATCAAGCTTAACCACTAGGAAAATTCAGAAATGTTTGGTCTAGTATTGGGGTTGTAATAGCTCAGAATTCCTTTGTGTAATTGTCTTTAGCTCCAGAAGGTTCTTGCTGTCAGAGATTCCCTGCTGCTGTTCGAGATGAGCCGTGGCTTCCTTTTTGGAGGCAATTAATACAGAACTGTTGGCCTGGCATAGTTATCTTGTTATCACGGCATAAAATTCAGAAACTGCTATGCCTTTTGACAGAGGAGTAATTGAAGTGGTTTAAAAAAAAAACATTGGAAGTCTGGATTTCCTGTTTGTCAGCACTCTCCAATGCACACGGATGTCTGTTTATGTTGATAACATCATGATTTTCTATACTTCAGAGATCCCATATGATTAATGCCAGAATAACAATAAGATTAAGAAAGGAAGTGTCTTATTGCTGCCATATTGCTCACTGGCAGTGATCAGAACCCATGGTATACCTTTGATGACGTGAAAATCTGTGCTATTAAAATAGAGAAAAAAACATTTTTGCATCAAACCCAAGTGAAGCATTGGCCAACTAACAAATAATAATACCATATGACGTAGGACTATCAGGTCTGCTCTGCCATTTCAGCATGGCTGACTTATTATCCTTTTCTCAACCCCTTTCACCTGCATTCTCCTCATAACCTCTGACAACCTTACTGATCAAGAACCTGTCAATCTTCGGTTTAAATATATCCAATGTCTTGGCCTCCACAGCCATTCATGGCAATAAATTCAACAGTTTCACCACCCTCTGGCCAAAGAAATTCCTCCTAATCTCTGTTCTAAAGGGACATCCTCATATTCCTAGGTCCTGCCAGAGGCAATCAATTACTAATTCATAAAAGCCATGGAGTTTTGCTCAACTGAAGCATTTTACATGCATGTGAAAACCTCATTGCACAGAACATTAGACTGATTTGCTGGTGAGGTTAGTGTGAATTCTGGTCCCAGGCTATAAAGGACTTTACTGCGAGGGTATGGTGCTGTTACGAATGTGCCACAACTCTGAGGGGCCGAAGGGTACAAAGTAGCCCCCTCCTTTTTGAGAATCACAAGATCGCTATTAATTCGGGTCTGGGACCCAGGAAATGAGAGAGAGACGTTCAGAATACACAGGGTTTGGAATGTGTCCTGGCCTCAGCAAGGCGGAACCATTGATAACGGCTATTGTCTCTTGGAGACGGAATTGTGTATTGAGTACTGTACTATTCATTGAAGCCCTCGGGGTGACCAGAGTGGGCTGGTTGAGGGATTCCATCATCCCAACCTGATTGACATCTGAGACCCCATGAGTAGGGATTAAAGAGGGTCTGGGGAACAACCCCTTTAGACGCACCAGGAGAAACACTAGAAATCCCGTGACAGCGTTTAATAGCGACAGCCGTTGGGGGGCTCGCGTGCGTCCTTTCCCGTTGCCTGGGATTGGGGCCTTACCACGGAAGGACGACTTTAGCTAAAGGAGAGGCCACACCAACGGAACTCTCGAAGGATCGGAATCATAAAAGGAATTGGCAAGTTTCTAAAGATCTCTCTCTTGACTCCAACCAAAGGCTGCAGCCTGAATGAACTGAGTGACTTTTATATTTCCATCGGACAATACATTATCCCCTAGACAACGATAGAGCTTATTTCTTATTGATTATTATTATACCCGCACTTTTAGATTTAGTATCGACGATGTATATTATCTGTATGTTTGCATTGATATTATTTTTGTGTATTTTTACCTATAAATACTGTTAAAAATAGTACCATCAGACTTCAACGGACCTCTCTATCTTTGCTGGTAAGTGACCCAGTTACGGGGTTCATAACAGTGCAACCAGGAGATTGTCTGGAATCTGCTGTATATCGTCTGCATGACATTCAGTGAAAATATGAAGCTAGTTTGCTAATGTGCTCAGCTCAGCTTCATTCAGTGCAGGCTACTGGAAAGAGTTGGAGCTCTGTATTGATTTCATTGTGACCTAACTTTAGGGTTATGGAGAACATTTGTTAGAATGTTTAGTTTAGGTGATGATTGAGCCCAACGTATATCTGTGCGAGCTTCTGGATAAATGCCAACGTACTGCCTGGTGGTCCATTCCCATTCTGGATTAAGCTCCGCCATATAAATTGGAAATACCTGAAATTGAATTTCCAAAATTGCCTTGGTAAAGCCTCATGGACGCCACATATGGATTATATATATTCTCTAGTGATTTCATCTCAATCTGCAGGCATTCCCAAGCACTGCTAGGGATTCCTTGAGGAGGTAGACAAGGTCATTGTAATTAACATAAAAGCTGCAATTAAAATGTTGCAGTTGATTCAGTTAAAAATAAATCATCTTTGGTAAAGGAACCATTTTAAATAATCATAGCATACTTGGAAATACAGTCGTTTCCCAATTGCAGTCACTGAAACATATTTTCTTTATTACGAATTCTGCATTTTACAGTATTTGGCTTCACTCCCAATTCCCCATTCAGTTGTTCTCATTTTCATGCTTCATCCTTAAGTTAGTAAGTTGCATGTATCTTATTCGATGAAGGGTTAGCAGTGCAAAGACGAGGGAAAGGATTTTTGGTACTTCAAATCCATTGTAAGGTTATGCCTGATCTGTGATTTAACTCCTTGGCATCCCTCTGTGTCTGATTGACCTGCTGAGTTCCTCCATCATTTTGTGTGTTTCTCTGTATCTGTTATTATCTTCAGTTTACAAAATTATTGATAGAACAGTGGTTATTGTTCACATCCAACACATCATTCTCTATAACTTAAATCATCTTCTGACCAGCAAACACATCTTTACCTTCCCCCATCCCTACCCCCACCCCACACTCTCCACTTTACATAGGGATCGCTCCTTCTGTGATTCCCTTGTCCATTTGTCCTCCCCCACCCCCCACTAATCTCCCCCCGGCAGATAGCCCTGTAAATTACCTGCCTATTCAACTCCTACCTCCCCTCCATCCAGGGACCCAAACAGGTTTTCCAGGTGAGGGAACACTGCGAATCTGCCGATGTTGTCTACTGTATCTGGTGCTCCTGATGTGGCTTCCTTCATGTTGGTGAAACACAATGTAAATTGGGGGGGGGGGGGGGGGGGGGACCACTTCATGGAGCACCTCTGCTCTATCTGCCAAATGTGGAATTTCCCGGTAGCCAAACATTTTAATTTCTATACCCAAACACGTCCAATATGTCGGTCCATGGCCGCCTCTTTTGCCAGGATGAGGCCACTTCAGGGTGGAAGTGCAACGTTTCATTTTCTGTCTTGGTGGCCTCCAACCTGATGGCATCAACATCGATTCCTCCTTCTGGTAATTTTATTTCCTCCCCTTTTCTTCCATTCCCCACTCTGGCCTCTTACTTCTTCTCTACCTCCTGTCACCTCCCTCTGGTGCCCCCCTTTCTTCATTCACCTGGAAGGGCCTGCCCCATGCTGTATCTCAAAATAAATAATAAATTAAAGGATTTATAATCCAATGTACATTTTAATTATATTCTGTATCTTTCCATGACACTTTTGTGATGAATCCACATGTACTCCCAAGGATTTAGGTACCCAATAAATAAGAGGTGATGTATTTTAGGAAGTAAAATTAGGATGGAACATATCTAATAATTGATAGGGTCCTAAAGAATGCTGATGAATGGTGGGGTCTTGTGTTTAAAGTCCATAGTTCTCTGAACATAGCAAGAAAAGTAGTTTGGGTCGTGAAGATGGCATAGGCCGTGCTTCTCTTCATTTGGTGGGGCATAAAATATAACAGTTTGGACATTGTGTCCCAGAATTACAAAACTCTGGTTGGACCACACGATTGTGGGCAGTTCTGAAGATTCACCAGGGTTTTGCCCGGACTGGAGGGCTTTAGTAATGAGAGCAGACGAGATAAGCTGGACTTGTTTTTTGAAGAGTGACTTTTATAAATGTATGTAAAATGGTACGAGGCATAGATACAATAGAAAATCACTATCTATTTCACAAGCAGGAGGGCACAGCTTTAACATGAGATGAAGGAATTTTAAAGGGGATTTGAAGGACAATTTTTTTCACATAGAGAGCGGTTGATATCTGAAGTCTACTGCCAGAGCTGTTGGCAGAATCAGATATAATCACAGTTTAAGAGACAGTTAGATAGATATTTAAATAGGCAAGGCATAGAAGGATATGGACTTAATATGGGGAAATGAATGCGTAGAGATAGGCAGAAAGTTCATGTGGATTTGGTAGGGTGAGGGCTTCTGTGAGTACCTCAGCTGCCACAGGCGTGCCTCCATTTGAGATGTATTCTCCAATTCATTTTAGTTCCAAGGTACTTGACCTCAGACCTGCTAAAGTTGCAATCAAATTGCCAGAGTTTCACTGGTTAACTTGGTGTTTTATTGCTACATATCCATTTTTGAACCGTTGGCAAATGTAAAATCAAAGTTCAAATTAAACTTATTATCTAAGTTACATATATGTCACCATATTCTACCCTGAGGTTCATTTTTTTTTGCGGGCAGTCACGGTAACTACAAAGAAACACAACAGAATCAGTAAACTCAAAGAAGGACAAACAACCTATGTGCGAAAGACAGCAAATTGTGCAAATACAAAGAAAAGGAAATAAAAGGGGCAATAAATAAATACTATTGAGAATATGAGTTGTAGAGTTCTTAAAAGTGAGCCCATACGTTGTGGGATGAGTTCAGTTTTGGGGTGAGTGAAGTTATCCACTCTGGTTCAGGAGGCTGATGGTTGCGGGTATTCTTGAATCTGGTGGTGCGGGTGGTAAGGCTCCAGTACTTCCTTGCTTATGGCAGCAGTGAGAAGAAGGCATGGCCTGGTTGATGGGAGTCCTTAATGATGGATGCTGCTTTCCTGTGGAGCGCTCTTTGTAGATGTCCTATTGGTGGAGAGGGCTTTACCTGTGATGGACTGGGCTGTATCCATCACTTTTTGTAGGCTTTTCTGTTGGTATTTCCATACCAGGCCTTGATGCAATCAGTCGGTATACTCTTTACCATGTCCTTGAAGGCTGACAAAGTTTTAGATGATATGCCGACTCATTGCAAACTTCCGAGAAAGTAGAGGTGCTGCCATGCCTTCTTTGCAATGACACCTGTGTGCCGGACCCAAGATTGAGCCTCTGAAGACGGCAGGGAATTTAAAGTTACTGAGCCTGCCCGTCCCCAATCCCTGATGAGAACTGGCTCGTGGGCTTCTGGTTTCCTCCTCCTCAGCTCTGGTTTTATAGATATTGAGTGTGAGATTGTTGATGTGGCACCATTCATCCAGATTTTCAGTCTCCCTCCTGTATGCTGATTGTCAGTCCTACCATTTAAGCCAGGAGCAACTGAATGAACTGAAGGCCGTTGTTTTTTTTTTCACAGCTTTGTAATTCTCTCTACTGGGAGCTCTAAACAGTGAGCTGGTCAATTTTCTGAAATATTCAGCCACATAAGGAGGGCAGTGGGAAGTCCTGAATCCTAGTCACCAGGAGAGTAATCAGTCACGTGGCCAAGATAAGCAGACAATATCTGTCTCCTCTTCATGCCAACACCCTGATTTCCAGTCCCCAATTGATCCAAACCCCAGAATCCCATTTCCTTTGCTATCACCAAGGTTTCTGTTAGCGCTTAAGACTCAAGGCCTCATCTCTCCTTAGGGTGCTGCTGAGATTTGAGATTGAGGGCCTGTGTCTATAACTGCCACGACTGTTTATAGTACAGGAGAATATTTAGGCCTGGGGCGCTAATAGTTTTAACATTAGTGATTCCATTTAAATAAGATTCAATTGGATTGGTCTTATTTGGAAACAAACAGCTAAGAAAAAATCAAATAGAGAGACAAATATAGCATCAGCTGAAAGAATATATATACAGTTTGTTTCTGTGTAAATACAGTGGATTCCAGTTAATTGGGGCAGCTGCTTATTTGGGACAGATCATAAAGAACAAAATCAATCTATCAAGAAAAGCTGGGATTTCCATTAGTTGTTTGGGACACCCTGCCGCTTAACTGGGGCAGGAGACCATTGGCAAACAGGTTCTAACTCGCATCAGTCGCATGCTCTTGCATGTCGGTTAGACACTACACTGTGCTCAGAGTGAACAGTTATTAAATAGTGTTGGTTGCATGTGTTTGTGTCAAAAGTAGTGATGTTTGTCAGTAAAAAGCAGTAACACAATTCCAAACCGTTTTGCTCAGTGTGCTTTTTAGTACTCAGGCTTAATGATGCCAGAATCGGCCAGAGTGAAAATGAAACGATTTCACTACTTCACGTTAGGATCATCAAAGAATTTGAAGGTGTTGACAACCATCTTGAATGTTACAATGAAAATGAAGATTTGGAGGATACAGTCATCGGTAGTATTGTGTGAAGTCAGTCAGTTATCTGCACTAGGTGCCTGGTCTAATTTTATTCACTGCGCACTCTGGATGAATTCAACACTCGATAACTGTTAGGACTAATACACGGTTTTATAGTACTGTAGTAGTATTGGTAGTGTTTGAATTTGTTCTGTATTTCATTTAAATACGTAATTTCTTATTCAGTTTGTCTTTTTTTTAAAAACCTTATTAACTACTTCTATGAAACTTCAGCTAACTGGGGCCAAAGTCTGCTGGTCCCAGTGTGAACCAATTAGCTGGAATCCACTGTATACCATTAGGCTGATATGACAGGTAAAGGCAGATGTATTTATCCCTGCGTTGTTTTGTTATGTTTTGCTTCATAACTTGAATTAATACTTCAAATTTTTAAACATTGACTTTATGGATTCTTGGCATTAAAACAAAAGACACTTCAAATGTACTTTGAATCTTTAAGCCAGATCTTTCAAAGTTACGGATTTTATCCGATTATGTAAATTATCCATGGATGCCAGACTGTTTAAGGGACATGTACTCACTAGTGTGATTTAGCGCTCAATTAAAAATGAAAAATACCCTTTTATTACACTGCCTGGAACATTTCTCCTGGTCCAATAAATTTATGAGACAAAAGCTAAGATATTTATGACATGAGCTGCTGGCTTTCTGCTTACACATGTGAAGTTGGAACAGACGACTGAAAGAGATCCGACTCATAGGAATAAGTCACAGTCCAACCCAGAAATACCACTTACTGATTAAAGGAGTAAAGAAATCCCTAGTTTAGTGATCAAAGGGCTTCATGCACTTACATAAATCCTAGAATAGTATATAAATAAAATAACTCATGGCCTAGAAATTCACTGAAACATGACACCATGTGCCAAAGTGATGCAAGACGGAGTATCTGTGTTGTACTACCATGTGTGTGATTTTCAGTAGGAGTCCTGATGGAGGGCCTCAGCCCAACGCATCAAATATTCATTTCCCTCCATTGATGCTGCCTGACTTGATGAGTTCTTCCAGTAGTTGACGTGTGTTGCTCAATGTTTTTCACATCTGCTGTCCCTATCTTGTGTTAAATAGGAATTTGTGTGTTCAGCATGAGCTAATCGTGGATTTCCCCCTGAACACATATTAAGCACCAGTAATTTTAGACCTGTATGCTCGCTTGCTAAAAATATTCAGTAACAATTGGTGTAATTTGTGAGTTTTGAAATGGTAGATGGATTGAACCACTAATGATTTCAGTTTGCAGAGCTGTTTTTGCTTTTTCTTAGCCCATTGGGATTGAGTTTGATTTGCTCCCACTCTGCATTTTTTGTTTCGTTAGGTGATTAATGAGGGAGGCCTCACTAAAGCCTTTAATTCTCTTCTAAAATATGGCCTCCTAATTAGAGATTGAAATGTGAAAGTTGACCACAGGGGGTGCTGATGTTTGTTGTGCTTTTGTACTAAGCAAGGAAGATCCTGTGCATGAGCTTGTCTTTCTTTAAAACTGCTTCTCTCTGTAGATCAACTCAGACAGAGGATCTTACAAAAATCAGCTGATTTTGTTGCTCCCATTCACAGGTGCACTTTATTAGTTTAATTGTTTTCATAAGATATGATATTCAGCACTGAAAGGTAATTTGTAAAGTAATGTTAATGGGACCCAGTGTAATCATGATTTTGCTTTTTAAAAAAGGAACCTATTAATTTGGAACAGGTATCCTTGCTGCCTGCACAGGAAGTGTCAGTCAGCAGGACCCCCAGACACTTTGTGGGAGACAAGTAATTTGAATTTTATTTCTATTACAAAAACAGAGAATGCTGGATGTATTCTTCAGATCAAGCAGATCAGGAGAAGAGGTGAATTAACATTTTGGATCAATGCAGTTCCTGAACCTGAAGTGTTAATTTATTTTCACTCTCCATGGATGGCTAAAACATAGAAGTAAATTTTAGAAGATGTCAACACAGACTCTAATTCATCAAGTTGTGGAACAGGGTCAGATAGTATTACTTATAGTCTAATTAGAATTAATTATATTTTGAGCTTTTAGATTTAGTTAGAAAAACAACTTATGCAGTTACTTCAGCAAGGAAACCTTGACAACTTTTGCAATGAAGGCCAAAGAACAGGACATTGATCAATGATTTCATTTTGAATAACTTACCTTTTCTTTTTCATTACATGTGCAGAACCACCCCCAACCATTCAGGTGCCCAGAAATGTCACTGCCATTCCTGGGGAGCGGGCCACTCTCACCTGCTTGACACTGAGCACGGTGCGCTACAACCTGACCTGGCAGAGAAATGGCATCGACCCAAGACTGTCAGAGAGGCACAGAGTGAGAGTAATGAGCAACCTGTCTCTGGAGATCAGGAATGTGCAGCCAGCCGATGCTGGGCCATACAGCTGCATTGCTGCAAATGAAGGGGGTGTCACATCTGCTTCTGTCTATTTGGTAGTACAAGGTATGTGCATAATTGTAACATGCAGATAAATCTTTACTTCATTTCATACCAACGTAAAAGCAGATAGCACATCTTCAAAACAATGCACGTTTACCATAATTTCAGTAAGCTATGAACACGTTAAAAGTGACAAGCTGCTTAAATTATGGAAGGGACAACAATCCTTCGCACTATTTCGTTCTGTAACTTAGAGTAGCTTTTATGTCTTGCACTGTACAGCTTCCACAACCAGCAAATTCTGTAACATACAGTATGTAAGCAATAATAAACCTGATCTGGTGTACCATCAAATTGAAATGAATATAGTGTATGGATTAAAGACCACTCAGTTTTATTTTGTTCCATTGTTTCAATCTTTTTTTTCCATCATCTGGGCTTTATCAGTAGTTGTGTAGAGTTTAAAAACTAGGAAATTAAACTGAACTTTTATAAAAACATTGGTCCAGTCCCAAGTGGAGTACAGTCGGCCCTCCTTATCCGCGAATTCCGCATCGCATCCGCAAATTCAACCAACCGCGAATCACGAAAACCCGGAATTGCTCTTCCAGCACTTGTTGTTCGAGCATGTACAGACTTTTTTTTCTTGTCATTATTCCCTAAACAATGCAGTATAACAACCATTTTACATAGTATTTACATTCTATTAGGTATTATAAGTAATCTAGGGATAATTTAAAGTATACGGGAGGATGTGCGTGGGTTATCGTGGTTCGGGATCGAAAAAATTTGGAAGTTCTCTTACTAAGTAAGTCGGAACAGGTACATCCGGTATTATTTAGTGTCAGTTAGTCAAACGTTTGTCTTAGTACATAGTATATATTTTACCTTTCTATGCATATAAAACACTTAAGAACGTATGTTTCAGCGCCGGGCTCGGGAACGGAAGTTCTCGGGACTCGGGTCAGATCGCTCCCGAGTGCACTCTCCACCGTGCCGGGTTGATGTGGAGGATCAAAACCCTAAAACCCAATAATTAAACCACTGTGTTGCTTAGTAATAATTGTAGCTTTCATCAGGGCAGAGCCTTTCTCACTTTATCCTTTAAAATTGTTCCGATCATTGACCAACGTAGCCTAACACTTTTCCAGTGACCGATGGCGTTTCACCTCTTTCCGATTGTTTTATTATTTCCACTTTATTTTCAATCGCAATCGTGATTATTTTCGCGAACAGAAACACTGCGGATTCAGAGGTCTGCCGCTGGGTCCTAATGTCCACCACACTGGGACAGGTTAAATAAGGTCTGGGGTTCCGCCTGATCCTAAGGTCCATCGCATTGAGACAGGTTGAATAAGGGACTTGAGCATCTGCGAATTTTGGTATCCGCGAGGGGTCCCAGAACCAGTCCCCCGTGGATAAGGAGGGCCGACTGTATTGTGCTCATTTTGCCACTGCATCACAAAAGATAAAAACAAGTTCAGTAATGATTTACGAGAATGGTTCTGGGGATGAAGGAGCACTGTTATAAGAACAGTGCAGAGGCTTGGAGAAGGCTGACATTTGATGTTGTGTATCAAAGGAGTGGACACAATGAATATTGAGAAGCTGTATCCCTTTGATGGAGGGGTTGAGGACTGGAGGTAACGGGAATAAAATGAAAGGGAAGATAAATGAGTGACAAAGCTTGTTTATGTAACATGTCTCAATGTCCTGCCTGCAGATGTGGTGGAGACGGGTCCCAAAGTGGCCTTTAAGAGAGACATATGCTGAAGGAAAATGACAAGGCAACAGAGAAAGATTAAATGGGTGGAACTAGTAAATTTCTCTGCCAGGGAGATGGTACTGACATGATAGGCTGAATGGTCTTTGCCCTATTTATCTATGAAGAATATATTTTAATTAAACTTAAATGTTTTTCCCTGTATAATATTGCCTGAGTTATTATCACCTTCATTCTAAGTCCATGTTTCAGTATGAGAATACCAAACTTAGAAAAGTCTTTTAACAACAAAGAGAGTATGTTTAAAAGCCATAGCCACAGAATAATCTTGAAAATATTGTAATCCTATTTGTATTCATATGGTTTCTAGATGAAGGTAATACCCTTTGGCTGAATGAGGGCAAACTGAATAATAATGGGTGATTGAAAGCTCACTTGAAGGGATGTTGAATGATATTTATAGGCACGCTGAAGCAGGAAATAAGAAGAAAAGTTTAGAAAAATAATTGAAAGTGGGCTCTAAGTCCTGAGAGGCTCTGTCAGGGGGAGTTACAGGGTAAAACGCTATAAACATCAGCTCAGGGAAGTGTGGGCTGAGGTTTTACTAATGAAGCATTGAAGTGGAGAACGAGGACCTAGAATAGTTAAGCAAAAGTTGAGATAATGGGAATGAAAGACATTAGACAGAACAGGACTTGTGCTGTAGAGCGGTGAATAAGGCTATATTTCTGCATTACTTTACAGCACATATTAATGAACCAAAAACATCGTATTGTCTTGGCTCTCTATATCTGTTCAGGCCAAAAGAAGATTGAACAAGGAGCAATCTTTTTTCTTGATTTTATTACGTATTGCTCTGAGAAGTCTAAGGACCCTTTTGGTGAACAAGCTCCTACCCCTCTATCTAAATATACCATATTTTGATTCAGTGTTGGACTTCCAAACCAACAGACCCCAGATATCAGGACGCACAACCGGTCTTTACTCCCCATCATCCTCAACATAGGTGCCCCCCAGGGTTGTGTGCTGTACACTCTGCTCACAAGTGTCTGCACAGCCAAACACCCGATCAATCACATTGTCAATTTCGTCAGTGGTGGGGCTGATCACCAACAATGATGAGATGGCCTACAGAGAAGAGGTGACTGAGCTCGAGGCCTGGTGCCTGGCAAATAACCCCCTCATCAATGTCAACAAGACAAAGGAGATGGTTATTAACTTCAGGAGAACTCCCACCACTCAGTCCCTCTTCACATCGGTGACACAGCAGGCAATTTCAGACTCCTGGCAGTGCATATCTCACACAACCTCTCATGGTGCCAGAACAACCAATCAAGAAAGTTCATCAATGCCTCTACTACCTGAGGATGCTGAAGAGAGCTGGACTTTACACATCGATACTCACAATGTTCTACAGATGCGCAGTGGACAGCATCCTGATGTGTTGTTTCAGTGCATGATCCAGAAACTGCACTGCAGCAGGCAGGGGAGCTCTACAACAGGCAGTCAAAACTGCCCAATGCATCACTGGTATCGGCTATCAAGGACATATACTGAAAGGTACTCAAAAAAGGCCAGGAACATCAGAAAGATCCCACCCACCATCCTGTTCGTGAACTGTTTATCCCACTTCCATCAGGGAGAAGACTACGTAGCGTCCAAGCCACTATCACAAGACTCAGAAACAATTACTTTCTCCAAGCAGTAAAGCTGATCAACACGTTCAACCACTAATCCACTCCCCCCCCACCCCCTAACCACCACTACTTTACCATTTCCTGTTTGTACATTATATACAACATTCCTGTGCCTACCATCTAATGGATCTATGTCAGTAAGATATATAATGTATTTATTGTGTTTTTAATATTGTGTTCTTTATCTTAATGTACTTTTTTGTGCTGCATTGGATCTACAAAAGCAATTATTGTATTCTTTTCATTTGTGTACTGGAAATGACATTAAACAATTTCAAATCTTGAAACTTTGCATCTGGGCTTCTGATATCTTCTGATAATGTAAAATTAGCAACTACATTTTACTTTTGTTGATAAATGAGGGATATACATTTGCCCATGGAAGGAGAGGGGGTGTAACAGAAATAAACAGGAGAAAACTGTTGCCTTCGTTTATTCACATTTTTTACCATTTGTAAGTTGTAAATAACGTTATCAGGCAGGTGTTTTCAGAGAAGAGTTTTGAATACTACCTTGCTCTTTTTAGCCTGGGTTAAAATACAAAAATTTGGGAAATGCAGTGTTGAGCCTCTTTTTGTATACCATGTTCTTTGTTGTGAGTAATTTATCTCTTGGAAACTAGAGTGCTTTTCTCTTGTAAACAGCTGCCAGGATGGTTAAAGACAGTCATTTGCCATGTACCTCAGGCTGGAAGATAGTCATTGAACCTCCTTTGATGTAAGGTCATTACAGAAACCTGTTTAAAGTTGGGAGGTAGGGTGGGTTGAGTGCGATTTATTCATTTAACAAGACTAGGAAAGGAGATGATTCCCACTTAGATTTAAAAATGGTGTTTCATATAGACTTTAAATAGAATAAAATGCACTTAAAAATGTTTATCAAATCACTTTCTGCAATTATTTATGGTAATAGTGCAGACTTTTTGAGAAGATCACAGCCAATTTGCTAATTAAGAACATAGGACTATAGAGTTAGAAAGTCATAGAGTTGTAGAGCAAAGAAATGGATACTTTAATGACAGTATCCAAGTCAACCTTTTTACCCATCTGCACTAGCACATTGTCCACATTATCCATCTATGCCTTTTCTATTCAAGTGCCTCTGTAAGTGTCTCTTAAACATACCACTTGGATATTATTCCACTGCCTCCTCTGGCAGTGAGTTCCAGATATCAAATATTTTAGGAGTAAATATAATCTTCTCTCCAGATTCTCTTTAAAACTTCTTCCAATCTTCGTCCTAGGCCATTTGGTTTTTGATAAACCCAGCACGGATAAAAGATTCTGACTCTCCATCGCCTCTGCCCCATATAATTTTATACCCCTTTGTCAGGCCATACTCCATTTTCCTTCACTCCAAGAAAAGCAAGTCCAGCCTATCCAATTTTTTTCCAAAAGTAAAGTCCTCCAATCTACGCAACCCACTAGTTCAGATAGCAAAAACAATTCTGCATTTTAGTGGACCAATCTCAAGTTTTTGTTTGCCCTTCCAGAACTCTTTAAATTGCATTTTATATCGTTGCCTACCCGCATTTATGATTTGCAGGTTTACCATCCACAGGAAGGTGGATGAGTGATGTAAAGAAAGGAAACGTTAGGTTTTGAAAGCAAAATCAGATGCTGCAGATTTTTTTTTGTATAATTTGTAATGGGTAAACTGAAAAAGTATGAGCAATAAAAAGCAGTGTTTTTAGCATTTCCTAATGTTATCTTGTTGCCTCTAAACATATCAAAGCCCTCGAGTGTTCACTTGAGGGGTCTGTGCACCTGGCCAAAGACAGCATCCATACCGATCACCATTGTCTGCGTGTAGGTGTGAAAACCTTTATACTTGTTCTCCGGCCACTCTTCAGTCACCCAGTGACCGCACATTCACTGTTCTAAGCATGACAGTTTAGTATTGGACTCTATGTAGAACCCCTTCCTCACCTCTTTTCCTATAATCTCTTCTTTATGACCATGTCTTCAATCTACCTGGCTTCTATATTTTTTTTATTGAATGTTTATCTTTCCTGCATTGTGCTGGATTGGTTCACTGTAGCAAGAAATGGGTAGATGTAAAGCTCGTAAATTATTTGTACAACCTTTGAGCCTTTGACTCCATATCCAACTTCTTTCCCATGCCTGGTAGATGCAGAAATTGAGATTGAGCGTGATCTTCACCAAATTGTTCATCTGCATTGCTAAAAATGCCCCCACCTTGCTAAATACATTAAAATAGTTTCATATAAACAGTATATATTAATGATTTTTGAACCAACCTACCGCTACGGTCATATCTCAAAACTTTTTTTATATATACCCCTACGTGCATTTTATCTGAAATGTTTTAAATTAACAAAAATATGTAGGTAAAAGAAGCAATATTTAAATGCTTGAAATCCAAGTGGTGTAATTTTAGACTCTTTTTCCCAAAGTGCATATTTGCTTTTTCTCCTGGTCGTACTGTAATTGTTTAGATTGGCTATTCCTAGCCTCAGCTCAATTATCTGGTAGTCTGGCCTCAGCTGTGTCTATGGATTAGGTAAATCTGAAACAGCAGTTGGTGAACTGGGAGAAGAAAGAATACTGACAAGGTAAACCTCGGGGAGCAGTGGGACGATAGGTGAAAAATAGCAGGAACAGGGAATAAGATATACAACTTCAGAAGAGAAAGCAATACAGAAACTTTGTGCATCTAGGGAGTTACCAAACACTGTCTTTTAGACTGTGACCCCTTGCTGCACTCCTCATGGAATCCAGTGATGAAGTGCCAATTTCCCAGCACTTTCACTGGGAAATCTTAAGTTGGAATCTCTGACATGTTAAACCTGGCTCAGGTTCAGTAAATTAATCAATCTCCATGGATGGAAGGAGGAAGAGAGATACATGACATATTATTTGCATTTTTTGAATGAATTGAATTCATTTAGATCTTTCTAAATGTGTTTGATTGCTTTAATTGTTCCTTTTAGTGTTTAAGAAGTTTGCTACAATTTAATTTGAGTATTTAAACTTTTAATTCTTTTTGGATGTAATTTTTGGAATATTGTTTCAATGTTTGTGAAATTTGAAGACATTCAAACCCTTGACAATTTGTCAGGGCATTTGGGGGGGGGGGGAGTTGCTCACCTCTTTTGGTGGGAAGACAGTATACTGCTCAGATCCCCACTGATCGGCAGCCTTGATCCCAGGAAATTCCAAGTCTAATTGAGGATTGGACAGAAATTCCAGTGGGTTGGCTGCAGCTAATGGATCGAATATCCTGATAAAGGGCACCATGTCAGCGTAGCGGTTAGTGCCTTGCTATTACAGCTTGGGACAACAGAGTTTCGAGTTCAATCCCAGTGTTTGTACACCCATCACCACCCCTGTGGAATAAGTGGGTTTCCTCCCGGTACTCCAGTTCCCTCACACAGTCCAAAGATGTACCAGTTAGTAGGTTAACTGGGCATTGTAAATTGTCCTGTGATGAGGCTAGGGTTAAATCAGGAGTTGCTGGCAGTGCAGTTCGGATGGCCAGAAGGGCCAATTTCACACTGCATCTCTAAATGAATAAATACAGTAAATAAATATTGTAACTAGCTGGTGTATAGGAACTGCTCCATGATCATCCATCACTTCCAAACAGAGCTTTCATGTAGAGTTACCAGTGTTCAGAATTGCCAGTTATGAATGTGGATGTTGCAAACTTGTTGGCCACTCATCTCTGGCCTTTTCCAAGCTCAATTCCAGCACTGAATTCCTCATGGAATTCACATTTGAGTGCCAGGTTGTAGCAGGTATTGCTCATGCCTTTATTTAATAGGAGGGAATAGCCTGAAAGAGTAAATGTGAGTTTCAGTTCATTTTTTTATTTAATTGAGTTTTACTAAATATTCTTTTTTAACTTTATAAGCTTTCAAATCCTGTTTCAATTATTTTTATCTTTTATTTGATCTTTCAAAATACTTCTGAATAAGATTTTAAAAACACTCAAATGCATAAAGCTTCATAGTGAACTAAATCAAGGGACATTGTTTGATCTGTGTGTTGAAGTTTTTCGGCTGTTGTATGGGAAGTGTGTTCGGCCATTCTCATGTGATACTGTTTACTTGGGCGTTGCAGGACCTCACCAATGAGAGCTGCAACAAATTCAGAAAGGAGATCCATGGGGAAAGTAGAGAGCTAACTACTGAATCAGAGTCAGGTTTATTATCACTGACACGTCATGAAATTTGTTTGCTTTTGAAAGAAACTTTGCAAGAAACTTTGGTGGCTGGTGTGATAGTAAATAGAGTAAAAGAGAAATAATGAAGTGGTGTTCATGGATTCGTGGACAGTTCAGAAATCTGAGGCAGAGGGAGGAAGCTGTTGAGTGTGCATCTTCAAGCTCTTTTACCTCCCCCAATGGTAATAATGAAAAGAGAGCATGTCGCGGAATGAAGAATGCCACCTTCTTGAGGCTCCACCTTTGGAAGACGACGTCATTGGTGGGAGGCTTGTGCCCGTGATGGGGCAGACTGAGTCTACAACCTTCTGCAGCCTCTCTTAAATCTTGTGCATTGGAGCCTGCATACCTGGCAATAATGCATCCAGTCAGAATGCTCTCCACAGCACATCTGTAGAAACTTGCTGGCCTTTTGTGACATACCAAACCTCCTTAAACTCCAAGTCCCCGTCAGGATGATCTTCCATATAAGTAAGGAGAGTTAGCTACTGTGCTGATCGTTCCATGAATCTAGTAGCATAAAGATCATTACCTTCAACAGGGCTCACTTACTTTCGTCTGAAAGAAACATAAGAATTTCTATCAGAGCTTTACAAACATTAATGTTGATACTGTGCATTTTGCAAGATGAGCCACAGAAGTAATTTAAGGGGTGATAATTGTCTAAATTTCTTTAAGTGCGTGTGCACAGGCTTTTTGTTACAATATTTTTGCTGCTCACAGTCCCCTGACTATGTTCACAGACATTTTATAAAAATTTGGCCTTTAAAACTGATAAACTAGTACATTGATTTCCTGAAGCTGAGTTGAAATGCTTAATGAAGCCCAGTCCTGCTTCAGGCTCAGCTGAGGTTACTTGAATGCTTCAGCTTGGTTGCCACTGTTAAACAGTGACGTCAGTTTTCAGTTTCTTTATGAAAATTGTTGGTTTTGGCATGGAAGTGAAATAGTTGATTGTTTTCTTTTATTCAAGAATGCAGTTCCTAGGCTTGGTTGCTAATGACATAGCTAATGGCAGCATTAATCATACATTGGCAAAGCATGTAAAGATTATTCTAGAAAAAGGCTGTGTAATGTATGTTATAAATAAAGACCGACGTTTCTTCTCAATATCTCTCTTGCACCTGTTTATTCTTCTGACCTCTCCCCTTTGTCTTTCCTGTACTTCCAATTTTTTTTTGAGTCATCTGGTATAACTTCAGCTTTTGAATTACGTATAATTGAAGGCAAGAAAATAATGTGTATTTATAAATTCTAAATCTATGATGATATTGTATACAAAATAATTTGCAACTCTAAATATTCACAAAGACTGCTTGCATGAGTTGTGCATTGTTTTGAAGTTTCTGTAATTTCAAATCATCATGGTCAAACAGAAAATGTCAGTGATAAAGGGATCATATTATGTGACTGAAAATCATGAATCTGGAGTTTGTGGTCAGTCTCATGGGTTCACTGTTCAACTTGAGACTCAGATCTGCATCTTTTAAAACAGTAACAGATGAGCTCATATCTTCCCCGCACTTACGGATGTCTCAAGTGGCGGCTGTGATAGTATCACCTCCATCACCCTGAAGGTGATACGTTTGACTCTGGCTGTTGCCCTCGGTCTCCGGGTAATATCTGCAATAACATCTCCCCAGTGAACGTGAGCTAACCCACAACAAAACTGCTGCACGTAAAATTAATTTGACTCTGCCTTCCCTTCCTCAGGAATGCAGCAAAGTATATTTTAACAGCAAAGTGGAACCACATTTCTGCTATCTTGACCAAGACTGTGACGTTGATAACATCTATACTTTCCAAAATGGCTCTCTTGCTTTTTTTTAAATGATATGCTCAACATTTAGCAGAGATGGTAAATGCTTCTTTTGCCTGCATGATGGTGATTTTCTCTTTAATGTTTTGTTTGAAATAAATTTGGCACTAATTTAACCGTGAAGATAGATCTACATTAAATACTTTGAATCCTGGGGTTAATATCAACTTCCAATCTTACAAAACAATTGAACTTTTAACCTTCAATTACTGAAGTCAACATCATGGGGCCTACAAGTAAAAGGAGAACAGTGTAGTGAGGTTCGACTGCATTGACTATGTCCTTATCTCAAGTTATTTGCAGGGAAAAGGATTTAAACTGGTGGCTCTCAGAACTAAGCATTTTGTGACCTCTGGGATATTTTATGGAAAATTAAGACATTTAATCAGTGTAGGAATTTGCATTGTTTGCTCTGACAAATCACATCCTATTTGTGTGATGTCTCAGGCAGAATCACTGATATTTCATTTGTTATTTTTAAAGTGTTGTGGATGTTCCTTTGGACCTCATGGTTTTAATGGGGAGCTCTGAAGTCCTGGGATAGGTAGGGAGAAATGTTCTTCAGTTCTCCAGTAACGTAGCTGTTGGCGTAATGCTCTGACAAATCACGTCCTATTTGTGTGATGTCTCAGGCAGAATCACTGATATTTCATCAGTGCCAGCAGTCGGAAGATCAGGGTTCCACTGTTCCATAGCTGTTACAGTGTGAGCGATCACTGATCAGGGTTCAATTCCTGCCGCTTTCCGGAAGGGCTGTCGATGTTCTCCCTATGATCACGTGGGTTTCCTCTGAGTGCTCCAGTTGCCTTCAACATTCCAGAGACGTGCGGGTTAGGGTTGGTAAGTCGTAGGCATTCTATATTGGCAGCCAAAGCTTGCTGGCTTCCCCCAGCACATTCTCGGACTGTGTTGGTTGTTCAAATTTCACCTGTGTGTTCACCTGTACATGTGACAAATGAAGCTAATCATAGCTTTATCTAGCACAATGGCTTATGTGACTGTCCCAGAATCCAATGGCCTGGTTTCATAATCCTGAGAATCTGTGTACCATGAAAGTCTCCTGTTCAATTCAACAAACAGTTAAGTGCATTTCTTCAAATTGGTAGTCCTTTCCTGAATCTCCTATGATTTGCTTTTTACTAAAACCGTAATATTCCAAGTAAATGATAATGCTGTGCTTTAAACCAGAACCTCCACGAGTCAGAGTGTATCCCACGAACCAGACGTTCACAGAAGGGAGGGAAGTGCGAATCAGCTGTACAGCCACAGGATACCCCCGTCCACACACGGTCTGGACTCATAATGACATGTTTCTAATCGGAACAAGCAGGTATGGATTGCTGTAACATTTTCTGACAATTGAATATTTTGTCGCAGTTGCCATCAGTAATTCAGAAGACGCCTTTCCGTGCTGTTGAATTATTCTGTGTGGATACCGGGTCTGCCTCCGGCTGTCTGTTGAGGTGACCGCTTCATGCCGCAGAGGAAGCTCTTGCGATGTCAGTTCATGATGGACTCAGTTTTGGCCTGTGAGAGGTTGCTGATGTTAGCTTACATCCTCTCAGTGGATTGGCAACACTTTGTGGAAATCTTGTTTGGTGTCTTTACAGTGTTGAGTTGCCTGCTAAAGCAGAAGTTGTCAAACGTGTGGGAGAGAGATCAGTTTGAAAAATTTCTATTCAATTTAAAATCAAAGAATGTATACGCTATACGACATGAAATTCTTACTCTTCATACTCCTCGAAGCCAAAAACAACCCCAAACAACGTCAGAACCCCAAACCTTCCCCCCCCCCAAACAGCAGCAAAAGCATCACCCCTCCCCCCACTGGCGTGACCAAACTGGAAGAAGTTGCCTGAGTCTGCAAAAAACCTCTGGTGACATCTTTAGCTCCTCTCTCTCCTCTTAACAGCTGGACTGGAGCTGAGACAGTATCTAGAGGAGGGAAAAGAACAACTTGCATTTATTGTACATTTTCATTACATTTTATTTTTGTTACCTCATTCAGAAGCAAAAGTGATAACAATTGAGTCGCAGCTAAATCAATGCTGGGAAAACACTGGAGAAAAGTTAATCATTCATTTGTATGAATATAGGTTTTATTAATTCCCAGCAATTGTACACTTGAAAGGAACTTTATGATAACTGAGCCTTGCTTAATAACTAGGTCTGTTGAAACATGTATTCAGCCAAGTTAAATCTCCGATTTGAATTTCAGTACCCAAGTAGAAATTATTTTGCTGTCTACCAGGGTCAGTTTCAAACCATGTTGATCTCATCATCATTGTCTCCAGACTTGTTTATGTCACTGTTAATGGTAATAAAGTGATAGGTACTTGTTTTGAAAGGAATCCCATATTTTAGGTGATTAGCTTTACATCCATTTTCATATGCTTCCCTCAAATGCTGCCCTATAATCATGCTTCCCAGCTGCAAAACCTTGGAGCAGGTGATGATGGTACTCAGGCTCCTTAATGTACTGACTCCGCCAGGAGAGACTGACACGTTCTAAAGCAATTCCTAAAGTTGACATGGCATTGCATTCATCTGTATGCAGCTGATCAACTGGGTAAATATGAGTTCAAACAATGGGTATATGTGTAGACATATTGCAAGGTAAATACTTCCCTCCCACTGTTATGAAATAAAAGTGGTCTTTTTTATCGCCTTGAAGAAAAAGGCACAGAACAGACCCCATTCCTCCATGTTCAATCTCCACAAAGTCAATTCCATTTGAGTATTTAGTGTACAGTAGGTTGTAATTAGACAGAGGAACTAAAAAATATGTCAGCATCTATACAGTTGATTACAGTCCAATAACTACTGCGAACCATAATGAAGCAGAGAGACTTGGCTTCAATGTTCAAATGCAATCAACAAGGATTTAGTGGCTCAGATGAAGGTCAGACTTTGGAAGCGCCTTTGAGGTTAGTTGGAATTTGTAGAACTTCACAGTAACTTTGAGGCGAGGAGGTATGGGGTTGGTAGGTGTTTGGAAAGTGGTGGTTTTAATAAATGTTTTCTGGTGAAATTAGAACAGGCTTAACTCATGTCTGTGACTACCCAGTGCTCTAGCGCCCTCCAATGGTAATAATCTGAAAATTCCCTATTACTGCGTTCATAAAGTGGTCATAGAATCAATCCACACAGGAACGGGCCCTTTGGGCCAATTGGCCCATGCTGTCCAACGTGCTCCATTCAAGCTGTCAGTGATCGGCCTGTAACCTTCTAAACTTTTCCAATCGACATATCTATCCAACTGTCCTTTGAAAGTTGTTATTATATCTACCTCAACCAGTTCCTCTGGCAATTCATTCCATATAGATACCACCCTTTATGTAAAAGAAAGTTGCTCAAGTTCCCCTTAAATCTTTCCCCTTTCTCCTTAAGTCTCTGCATTCTGGTTTTCGATTCCCTAACTCTGGGAAAAAGACTGAGTGTATTCACCCTATCTATGCCCCTCATAATTTTATACACTTCTATAAGCTCACCTTTCCGTGCCTTATGCTTCGGAAATGAAGTTGTAGCCTGTCAAACCTCTTTCTGTAACTGAGTCCCACAAATCTTGGTAGCATCCTTGTAAATCGTTTCTGCGCTCTTTCCAGTTTAACAACCTTTCCTATTTCAAGACGACCAAAATTGAACAACACACTCTTCAAGTGCCACCTCACCTGCATCTTGCATGACCACACTGTGACCTCCCGACTTTTATACTCAGTGCCCTGACTTGTGCAGGGATGTTGTGCCAAAGGTTGATGCATGCAGACATGCTGCTAGAATGCAAACAGAATATGCTAAAAGTCTTCAGCAGGTCAGGCAGCAACTGTGGAAGGGTTGAAGAAGAAAGGGCAAGGTGGAGGAATGCACAGAACATGATGAAGCGGGGTCAGGTTTGCCGTAGTAGTAAACTGTTGAAAAGATTCATGAGCAGTTACCAAGAGCGAGAAGGGGAATAAAGCAACATGAAAAAGCTGTGAAATGCAATTCAGAGTGATAGCAAATGTCCAGCAGAGCAGGTAGCGTCAGTGGTGGAAAAACAAGTCTTAATATTACAGATGGTAAGCTTGTTGCAGAATTGGCCAAACCTGACACCCGGAACCGTTGAGCTGAATATTCAGTTTCTAGGATTTTCATTTTTTTAAAATTTTGGTATCTGGAGGTTTTAAAATTCTCAGCACTGCTCCTGCCATCTGCATTTTGAAAATTTGCTTCTATTATTCTCAGTGTCTTGTGCGGTTGTGTGATTTGTTAAATAACCATATTCTTTTTATTAGATGAAGCTTTCTTATGCAGTATTTGTAAAATCTGCTTGAAGCAAGTACTAGAAAAGAGTTTTGATTTTACTCCTGTTTCTGATCGATGTTTGTTCTTTAAGGTTGTTATGCTTGACCAAACCATTCACATCCCTGTCACTCGCTCCCCTGACATGACAGAAGAAAAGGGATTCCTTATGTTAGATTCTTGTGTCAAGAAAATCCCTTTTCACCCACCATTACGCTGTTGACACAAAGCAGAGTGTAAAATTTCACACATCCGGTCGAAAACCATAAGACCATGAGAAGAGAAGACATAGGAGTAGAATTAGGCCATCTGGCCCATCGAGTCTTCTCCACCTCTCTCTTTCCCTCCTCAGCCCCACTCCCCTGCTGCTTCCTATAACCTTTGATGCCATGGCCAATCAAGAGCCTATCAATCTCTGTCTTAAATACACCCAACAACATGGCCTCCACAGCTGCCTGTGGTAACAAATTCCACAAATTCACCACCCTCTGGCTACAGGAATTTCTCTGCATCCCTGTTTTAAATGGACGCCCCTCTATCCTGAGGCTGTGCCCTCTTGTCTTAGGTTCCCCCACCATGAGGAACATCCTTTCCACATCTACTCGGTCTAGGCCTGTCAACATTTGACAAATGGTTCATGGTTTACCCTTTTAGCACTGGGTGAGGAGATAAGAAGGAGAGGGAAGGATTTTGCATTGAAGGCAATATTAAAGCAAATTAGAAGCCTTTAGAATCATGAAAATCCGTTTGGTTGCCCTTCATTACTATTAAATTTTGTGTACGGAAAGATCAAGTGCAACTCACATTGAAATTGGAATAGACAGTAAGACTGTGGTATGAAAATATCTGGTATTGTGAAGCAAACAGAGCAGAGCATTACAGAGCAATGGGAAATCACATGATGGCATTGTTCTCTTAACCAAGAGAATTTTGTTTGATTTGTGGCCCTATTTCTAATTTTCCGGCAGGCCCTCTTTGAACTGTGCGGAGCCAATGCCATTCCAATGTTTTGCCTAAATCAAAAAAATATGAATCTGTTGCTATCAAACGTAAATCTGTGAGAGTAGTGAGGCTGTGGTATGGCCTGTTAGCCTCTTTGGCATATATCCACATTGCCAATGAAGACAAGACTGTTCAGCATCTCAAATTAGCTAGTGAGAGCTCCTTGCTGTGGGATCTGAAAATACAGAACACACAAGACCCCAGTTTATCTCCAAGTTTGTAGTGAGGTAACTGATCCCAGCTGGTGTCACAATAAATAATAACTTCATCGGTGACAAAGGAGGCAGTGGTTTGGAGGGAGTGGGGAAGCAGTGGGGGGGTCTGCAGTGTGCCTCTGTGCTACCAGTTATGACTGCTGAGAAATGTATATGATTGAGAGTGTTGGTGACAAGTGATTCTGCTGTAATCCACTTTTTATTTTTCCTGTCCCCAAGCAAACCACTAGCAAAAAGTCCACTTCTCCTCACCTCACTTCCTGCCACATGTCGATCTCCAAGATAAAAAAAAATGAATGAATCTAGATTGTATGGAACGTCACCAATGGATCTGCATTTCCGCATAGAATAGAAGGTTAAAACTGAGAGCATTTTAAATACCTCGATATAATAGTCTCTTCCATGGTTTTGAAAGAATTATTTGCAGTGAAGTTAGATTTTAAGTTTGTGGCCTTCAATAGTAAACTTTATCAGCAGTAAAATCTTACAGCAAATGCATGTCTAACAAGTTTAATTTCTTTGTGTTTTAAAGGCATATGCTAAGCAAGAGTGGCAGTCTAATTATTAGACCAGCTTCTCAGAAGGATTCTGGAGTTTACACCTGCCTGGGCAGTAGCTCTGCAGGGACAGACAGACAAGCATCCATTCTCACTTATATAGGTCAGTGGGTTATTTCTGTGTGTTATGCATTAAAGTGCTGAAGAGTAAACTTCTGTCCTATACTGCCAGCAAAGTGCCAGTCCTGACTGGGAAATGCGTTGACTAAGGTGGGACTGCAAAGCTGGTATTGTCCTGCGGGAGTTAACTGTATTGCAGACTGCCGCAGAAGTGCAGTGCGAGGAGGTGAGGTCATCATTGTGATAATCAGCAAGCTAAATTAAAATCCTGGACTGACACTTCAGATGAGATGGTTGGTGGTGACCCTATCTGAAAACTTTACACCCTAAAAAAATCCACAACATGCAAATAACCTTGTGCCCATAATTCTCCAAACTTTTCCCTGAGCCTTTGTCATGACATTTCTATGAAAACCTGACCAGCAGCTACTTGGAATTACTTCTTGCAGCACTGTCAACGATGTCAATTTGATTTAAGATGATTTTGGATGTTGAACTCATTTTCCTCCCAAGGCAGAGCACAACTGATTTTCTGGCATCATTTCTCACTTACCGTATTGTTGCTCAGCAAAACACTGGTAGCTCTGGGAATAAGGTCCAAGTTGATCAGAGTTGTTGTGCCATGGCAGAATTAGTCAGCATAGAATGCCATAAATTGCACATCATGTCATTCCAAAAATGTCCAGCCCCTTACTAAATGTGTAAAACTGGCTTCTTACATGAGCTGTGTATCTCTCAAAGTGATGTTGAGGCTGTTTCCTTGAAACAGGACAGTTTTTGATGTTAATTATCAATAAATTCGCTAAGAGAATCAAACTGCAGTTGTGCTATGTGAATTTTAGCAAAACGTTTGCTGAAATCTTACATTTTGCTGAGTGTAGAAGTAACTTGTTTACTTGGTGCATTATGCAGTTAGGTAAAACTGGAAGCTGATCGTTGATAGGTCTGGATAATGAGCAGATTATCAGACTTGCATCTTTGATTCTTGTCCAACACCAACAAGAGGCTGAGCCACTTTATATTTTCATTCTTTCAGCAGATACTTACGCAATTTAAGCAGATTGCTGGTTGGATCAAGAGTTGAAAAAGGCATTAATGCTTCTTATTGTTCTCAATCTTGTAAAAATGAGTTATTGACCATCATTGAATTCATTACTCCTTGTATAGTTTCATGGTTTTAAGCTTATTCTCAAGGTAGCAAGAAAGGTCTCTCCAAAATATTTCAATCCTATAATGAGGAAAGTTCAGTTCAGTACTTCTGTACTTATTTTAAGTTTAGATATAATTTGTGTGATTTTATTACACTGAAGTGAGTAGGGTTTCAGAGTAACTTTCATATTGGTATGAAAGTCTAGTTTAACAACCAAGGTTAGCTTGTGCCTATCATACCGGAGCAAAAATAAGCTCAGATCCAAGCCAGATAAAAAGTTTAGTGAAGGTCGATGCATTGTGAAGGACCCCACGCACCCCTCACACAAACTCTCTCCCTCCTGCCATCTGGCAAAAGGTACCGAAGCATTCAGCCTCTCACGACCAGACTGTGCAACAGTTTCTTCCTTCAAGGCATCAGACTCTACTGTGTCTATTGTCTTGTTTATTCATTATTGTACTGTCCTGCACTGTTTTGTGCACTTTATGTAGTCCTGCGCAGGTCTGTAGTCTAGTGCAGTTTTTATGTTGTTTTACATAGTCTAGTGTAGCCTTGTGCTGCCTCACATAGTCCAGTGTAGTTTTGTGTTGTTTCATGTAGCACCAGGGTCCTGGAGGAATGTTGTTTCATTTTTACTGTGCACTGTACCAGCAGTCTGTGGTTGAAATGACAATAAACTTGACTTGAAAAGAGTGGTTTTTATTTTAGGTTCTGAAAGCAGTTCCATTAGGAGTTGTAATGTGTTATTTTTCTTCTCCGCAGAGGCTCCAAAGGTTACTGTTGTCCGAAAGGAAATCCTTATTGGCCTTGGGGACACTGCAGTTTTGAAATGTAAAACCACTGGTGTTCCAGAGCCAGAGGTCAGATGGTTCAAAGGTGAGAGAACTAGCTGGACTGAAACTCCCATGGGATTCAACACTTCAGAAAAACCAGCTGCCTGCTGGTACAAGTACAGTACCATTATATGTCAAAAAAAACCAGTGTGATCATTGTTTATCCATTTGTAACCAAGAGCTTCTGGAAATTTGGTATTTTCAGTTTGGCGTACTTTGCTCCAGACTTAAATCTAATACTTCTGATCTAATTTGTTGGATGTTTGTGGAATTGAGTCAAGGAATTTTGCAATATCATTGTGTGCATTGGCGTATTGTATTCAATTCAGATCACCTCGTTTATAATAAGGATGTAGAACCTTTAGAGAAGGTGCAGAGGAGATTTACAAGGATGCTGCCTGGATTAGAGAGCATGCCTTATGAAGAAAGGCCGAGTGAGCTAGGATGTTTCTCTTGGAGCAAAGGAGGATGAGAGGCAACTTGATAGAGGTGTATAAGAAGGTAAAAGGCATAAATGGAGTTAATGCCTTTTTCCCAGTGTAGCATTGGCTAATGGAGAAGGAATAATTTTAAGATGATTGGAGGAAAACATAGAGGGATGTCAGAGAGTATTTTTACACACAGAATGGTGAGTGCATTGCCAGGGTGGTGGTAGAAGCAGATATATTAGTGACATTTAAGAGTCTCTCAGAAGGCACGTGGATGAAGGAAAAATAGAGGGATGTAGGAAGAACAGTTTAGATTGATCTTAAAGTAGGTTAAAAGGTCAGCAGAACATCAAGGGTTAAAGGGCCCTATACTGTGCTCTAAAGTGTATGAACTATGTCATAAGGCACAGTCCTAATGCTTCTAAGCATGTAGATACAGAACATATTCTCAAGCTACTGTTTTACTCCTTCAAATAGTAGTCTTAGATTATCGTCATGCAGCACAGAAGCAGAACTTATAGTCCACCAAGTCCACCCAAACAATCAAACATCCATCTGCACTAACCACATATTATTTCAAATAATTTACATATTCCAGTCTGCTTGGCACTGGAGAACAATGCAAATTGGGAAAACGTTCTATCAGTCATCTTTATTTGCTTTGCAAGAATATCCCTCAGGTTTCCAGTCACTGCCATTTTAATTCTCTCCCTCAGTCCCATTCTTAATGATGTCTCCTTCAATGTTCTGCTGCTCTCTGATAGCTCAATGGAGGTTAGGGGAACAGCATCTGATCTTTTGAGGAATCACTTTGTATCTTCCTGAATTCGGCAATGATTTCAGTATTCTCATACCAGAATCATTACTCAATTTTGGTTTTGGTTTGGTTTGCAGTTTCTGGAAGCCATTTTAGCTGTTGCTATTAACAGCTTCTCCTCCCTCATGTGTCCAATTATAATACTGCTTTTGCCAAACAGACATTAATCCATCCCTTTCCCGGCCTTTTCGCAGTCCCTCCCCATCTTTCTCTGCTTCTCTTGTTACTCAAAACAGTAAAATCTCTAGTAATTCTGATATGTCATTAGCTCGAGTGTTTCCAGAATCTGCTTTATTTCATAAAACAGACTTACACTATAAATGTCTGGTTTCCTATCTTCCCTTCATGATTGCTGCCTTCCTGCCACTTCATGTTCTCCTGAGCTGGAAGAATCACTTGATGTGTGGTTTGTTTTGGATCGTTGCTCCAAAGTTCAGCATCCGCAGTCTCTTGTGTCGTTACTGTGAATTGTTGCCTCATTTACCACAGCAAGGTACACCATGGCTACAAAGAATCATTCAGCATTCTGGCACGAATGGGATAAGCTTGACTCGTCATAGCAAAATGAACTGAAGTTCCGGAATATCATGTACTGACTCCAGACTGGGAGTTAACCACATGAGCCATCTATTAGCTTCATACATAGATTTGTCAAATAAAACTACAAGAAATCCTTCTGGCACAGTCAGCAACCATTTCCCATTCACATAAGTCTATGTTTTAATGGCGTGGCACTCCATGCACTCCAATGCTTATGAATTGATTGTGATGCCTCTTACTAAAATATTGCTGCAAATCGTTGCAAGTATAAAGTATTAAATTCATTGCTTGTATGAAAATGATGCATTTTCGAATGGGAATAATGTTACTGTTTAGAATTTTAAAGTGAGATCATTCAACTTTGTTGCAAAGGAATGTATACTGTATATTTGTAGTGTTTGTGTTACTCAGATCAGTTCTGCATTATTCAGTAACTGGACTGTATAATTGACATATTTATAATCCACTCCATGACTTATATTTGAATAAGTCTGAATATTAATATAGCTGATTTAACAGTATAATTGGCATCTAGAGTTTCTTCAACTCATGAACTTCAGCAACGTTCCCTCTAATCTGTAATGACTAGTTTGTGCAAAATATCTTGTGCTGTGCAATTTTTTGCCTGGTGACAACAATAAGTGCACACTGAATAACTTCTTCAATAAAAGCAGTATAAATAAGCCAGTTCTGAAATCTGCAGATTTATCATCGCAAACTCCACGTTGTCAACACCGTCTGCATCAGAAACCAGAAAAGGAAATGTGATTGTGCATGATTGTGAAATATACTTTAACATGCTGAGGAGATAGGTGGTGACAAACTTGTGCACGCAGTTTAAATTCCTTTGTGCGCTAGGAGCAGAAGATGTGTCTGTACACACACGTACACCTTAGAAGGAACATTGAACTTCAGCCTAAACTCTTTACTGCCTGGAGGGTACTTTTCGTGCCAATGGAGAGCTTTCTTATTTGATGGCTATAGATTTAGAATTCTTTCACAGGGCGAGATTAGCAGTTGGACAGAAGAAGTTTCAAAGGTCTCGACCCAAAACGTCCTCTCCATAGATGTTGCTGACCTACTGAGTTCCTTCTGCGCTTTGAGTGTGTTGCTCAAGATTTCTAGCATCTGCAGTATCTCTTGTGTTTAGGATGTTCTTGATGCACCCTTGAAAAGTGAGGACCGCTCAAAAGGGAGAAGGAACATTTTAGATGGCATAGGGGACCTCAAGTCCACGTCAGGGGACCATATAGAAAACCAGTGCATACAGAAGATAGCATCATAACATAATCTACCAGCCTGTGGGGCACCCTCTACCCTATCCTAGCTTCTGAGGAGTCTGACCTTCCCACTTTGGCCTCCATAGAATCCATAGAACCAGACTGACGTGGGTTATCTGTGCCTGCAACAATATTTGTTTATCTCTGGTATTAGGTGTTTCACACTAAAATGCTCTCAGCATTTAGTTGAGACAAGACTTGTCTTTGTGGTCTCATTTTGTGCCTCACCTCTTTGATGGCAACTCTCTGTTGATATCTTTCCAGTTGCACATCAGCCAGGTTATCCACAGTTCTTATAAAAAGTGTTGCATAATGTCAATGTCCTTTGTCGATCCAAGACTAGTCTTTCTCCTTTACTTTTAATTCCATATACCATGCAGCCCTGTCCCTTCTGCCTCATTTACTATTGGTGCAAACCATATAGACTATTTTAAAGGTCTCTTCATGAATACCCACAAATCCTTAGCTGTTGACTTTACCCAGTTTAGTCAATTTGAAGAATTTCAATATAATTTTGTTTTCTATTTTTCAGTTTGGGATGAAGCAACTTCTCATCACTTTCAAATATCTTTCTATTGTGGTCTCAGCCAAATTTAGTCTATTTTTCTCTGTACTCAGTTCTGAACCGTATACGCACAAGGTAATTTAAAGGTTCCACAAATGGTTTTGAGATACTTCACTGGTCACCCCCTGTGACTTTATTACAAATCACCAGCTGTCTATACCATTGAAATAATGGTTCACATTGGTTCAGAATGGTTCATATTTTCTGTATATGAAGTAATAGTTGTAACAATTACTTTGTTCTCCTTAAAGTTGTGTACTAGAAATGACATTAACCAATCTTGAATCTTAAACCTCCATTTGTTGAGCAAGTTTCCAATGTGGCACTATGTCATAAAATTTGGCACTGCCTTTAGATGAATGAGCAGAGGCAGGGGAAAATTTAGAAAAAAATAAAAGTACAGCCAAATGTTTCCAGTGTGGAAATCATTAGCGAATTTGCTTGTGAGAATAAAACGAAGGCTTGAACAGGGAAGACCAGGTCTTCCTATTGCAATGAAGATCTTGTTGGGACAGAGCAGTTTCAAAGCAACATTTTTTATTTAATTTGTTTCTCTGTTCCTCTCTCCGTTTAAGAATTGCCACTTTTATGTCCTGCCCACTTAAGTATCATGCATAATCTCTTGCTGAGTGCGCAGACAGTGAAGTTTTGCTACACTTTTAGAAACTAACCATAGGGAATGCTGTGGAATAAATGATTGAACTATTGATGACCTCGAATTGATAGTTTTTCCAAGTTCCTTAACAAATATTGTTTACCAGGGTGTTGCTAAACGTGGGTCTAAACTTGTCTCTTGTCCTCCTCATGGTGAAACGGTTAGTGAGTAATTACACTACTGTCTTGCACCATGTACCATTTTATATCTAATGAAATACTCTATTTCAGCTAGAACAGAACACACATGTGACACCGCCCCACCTTCCTGCCTCTACAATAATATATCTGGCTCACTGAAAATATGCAATGAATTGATACTCATAACATCACAGTCTCCGTGATTAAGATTTCTTTAGTTTTCACAACATAATAAATAACTTTCATTATTATCTCATTTCATTTTATATGAATGTGCTGCTTTCCATAATGTTCCATTTTGAGAACAGATTCTATAAAAATGGAAGACAATTGGGTAATTGCTCCTAAAAGTGGTGATTTTGGCAGATATGCTTGTCATTTGGATCCAAACATAAAAATGTTGCCCACACTTGTAAAGTCTAATTACAAAGTTCATTTGTCCAGAAGATCAGTCGAAAAAGTCAGCCTAAAAATCAGGGAACTTTATCTGGTTATTGTTGGCAATTCAGTCTGTTTTATTTGTAATGATTGGCAAGCAGTTAACCAGTTTTCCATTTACATACATTTCTGGCTTAAGCAGTAAGAAGCATATTAATTCTGCAATAGATTATTTTATTTGTTTATGCATTATGATAAGGGGATCCTTCTGGCAGCCTGATAAGAACATTCAAACTGTTTGTGACATAATAGTGTCATTGTGTTTAAGAAGAGTCAAAGCTGGTGGGTGATATTTCACTTCCTGTAAGATTCATTATTCTTATTTTTAAATTTCCACATTCAATGATTTCCAGGTGACCTTGAGTTGAATCCTTCCAATTTTCTGAGCATTGATACTTATCGGGGTGTTCTGGAGATAAAGGAAACACAGGAATTAGATGCTGGAGACTATACATGTTTGGCTGTGAATGATGCTGGAAGAGCTTCTGGCCAGATTACTTTGGATGTTGGCTGTAAGTTTTATCAAAACTATTTAAAATTTTTATTTTATTATTTTTATTTCAATTGTAGTTCTTATGTTTTTCATTTAAGGTTGTTTGCTCTTTCACTTGCTATTTCTACTGTACAGATTAAGATTTTGAAAGAATTTGTTTCAGAGAGCAGAATTAAATCTTACCAAAATAAATCTTTGGCTAGTTGATGACATGGATTCAAATGGAACATGGAATCAATTATCTCCACAACATTTAATGGAGAATTTCTAAAATTTCACAGAAATGTATATTCTGAAAGAATACTTTCCCATGGCTGCTAAAGATTTCCCCAAGTGTTTTTTAAATCTGTATGGTTTTAGGAACAATCGTAATCTCTTACAGGAAAGGAAATCTGAATAAGTCTGATTCTGCGAACCGTCAAACATTGTGAATTTTGTATATTGAGATGGATGCAAGACATTTACACAAGATGTTCCAGAAATGTTGGTATTTAGAGATTACTATTGAATTACATAGAAACATGAATTATTTTCTGTTCATCTGTTTTTTAAATTAAAGTTAAAGAGGGAAATATTGTGAATTCTGTCCAGAATAATCTAGAATTAGATGGCCCACCCATTCCACTCTAGTTTTCCTGTCCTCTTAATTCCTAGTGATGATCTCATTGATGGGTCATCTGTCCATTTCATTAATGTTTGTCAAACTCCTAATGGCTTCAGAAGAGCATGAGAAAGGAATTCCTAGACATTCCCTAGACTAGCTTATCTAGTGCAAGGTGAGATTCCTGCAAGTAATTTTGGGAATCTCTGAACAGTAAAATCTTTAATAGGTCTGGAGCTGTTGACTCTAGGAAGTTTGATACTTTGAGTTTTTTATTTGATCCCCATCCTTGTTACTTCTGAGAAAGTTGTGGTGAGCTGCAGTCCATCTAGTGAAGGTACTTCCATAGTGCTGTTAGGGGCGAAGCCCAATGATCATTAAAGGACAGTGGTATATTTCTCATAAAAATGGTGCTGACTTGAAGGGGAACCTGTTGATTGGTATTCTTATGCCTCTGCTGTTTCTAGTTTAATACATTAACAATACTGACAACTACAGCAATGTAGAAAGTTGCCTAAGTTTGTTCTGTTCATCAAAAGCAAGAAAAAACTAATGTCTATATACCTATGTATCAGTGATCTGCAGAGTGATAGAACCATCATTGACAGAGATGTGCAGCTGCACTCACTCACCAATAACCTGTTGACTGTCTTATTTGGATTTTAGCAGGACTACCATATTCTAAAGCTCATTGCAGCCTTGGCCCAAATGTGGACCAAGGAATTGAATTCCAGAAGTAAGGCGAGTGAAGTCTAGGTCATGGACCAAGGAACTGAATTCCAGAAGTAAGACAATGAAGTCTAGGCCATGGGTTGGGTTGGGGAGATACTGACATGGTAGATTAGCCTTGATGAGTAATGACAGTGAGAGGGAATGAATGGCACAATAGAGGAAGGTGCAAAGTAAATTCTATTTTCATTTATGTCACCATATACAACCCTGAAATTCATTTTATTGTGAGAATACTCAACATGTCTATAAAATAGAATGATAACAGAATTAATGAACAATTGCCAAACTAGGGCTTTCAACCAGAGTGTGGAATTCAGTAACTGCAAATGTAAGAAGAAGAAACAATAATATAAATAAATAATCAATAAATATCGAGAAGAGTCCTTGAAAGTGAGTCCATTGGTTGTGGGAACATTTCAAAGATGGGGCAAGTGGGAAATACTCTTTCATGCTTCTGATTTGCTTCTTGTTTGGATATGAACCACTTACTTCAGAACATCCATCCAGGACATAGTGTATATTGATCAGCTAATTTTTTGTGTGTTTTAATATACCAGATTATTTCATTAACTTGATTTAAAATCTGTAGATTCCATTGTGGAATTTGAACTTGCAGTTCTGCCTTCGTGGTCCTTTAGAGTACATCAAATAATTTCAACATGACATCGACATACCTTATAGAGTAGGACCCAACAACTCTTTGGTCTGAATATTTTTCAAAGTGAAAGCTGTGACAAAAATCTATTTTTCTGAAGTTAATGATATCACAAGAATTAACTGTTCCCCATTTTTCGGAAGTTATTTTAGATGCTTTGTACAATGCAAAATTGGTCATTGCTTGAGAAGCTGGAATGTTGCAAACTCAGGTGCCATGAATCTCTTGCATTAAATTAATAACACCCTGTTTAAGGCTTTTGGGTGATTTTAAATGAAGATTTTTTTCCTGATTTCCATTTTACAGAAAAATCATGTTGTAGCATCTCTTGCTCATGGAGGGTGTTAATAAACATCTGAAATAAACAGGGCAATCAAGTTAATGGTATTGTTCTGAGTGCTGGCATCGACTCTGTGGGCTGACCACCTCCTATTGGGAGCAAATTTAAGAAAATAGGAGTTAAAAAAGCCTTAGACCTGCAGTCTAGAATATGAATGAACGGTAAATGTCCTTGAATGAACACAGCAGTATGTAATCGACTAGCATTGTGAAAAATTGGCACATTACGGTAAAGCAACAGACCGGGTTAAAGCTAGCAATCACTGCTGTTGTCCATACTTAAAAAGTATCAGAGAAGAAAGCAGCTAATAGTAAAAGAAAGGAAAAGACTGAACAAAGTCACATGGCCCATCAAAACAATCCTGTTTACAAAAGTATGCTCAGCTTTCCCTGCCTCATTTATTAATCATTACAGGTGTTTGTCATATTTTTTTATGGTATAATGGGAAAATTGCCAAGGCAATTCACCAACGTTTTCTTCTATCCTGGTTTAAATTACTCTTTTTTTTGTCTAAAGATACCATTCTTTGACCTGCATGCCATAAAGTTATTAAAAAATTGTGTCTTTTGACTAGTACTTCCATAAAAAAAATCAGGATTATTGTGTTTTTTTAAAATCTTAATATTGATTCTTTACTGTGGGAAAATTCCATACCAATAGCATTAATCTATTTATGATTTTTTTTCCCCACAGCTTCACCTGTTTTCTCACAAGCCCCATTGGATATCTCCATGGACATTGGTTCAAACCTGACTTTGCCTTGCCAGGCACAGGGATACCCCACTCCCCGGATCAGGTGGCGGCGAGTAGATGGGGAGTCCATCTTCTCAAGGCACTCTGCAGTTAGTTCTGTGACTCAGCTGAGAACAGGAAGTCTCTCCTTCAAAAGTAAGTCACTTGTAGATTTTTCATCAAACCTGCAAGCATTCCACCACACTCATTACTGAACTAAAGCACTTTGCATGTGAGCACCTGCATTTATGGGTGCCTTATTCGAACAGACTTCAAAGTTCTGCATCTCAATAATTTCAGGCAAAAGGCAGCATAAGCACAAATTGTATTAGTCATTTTCTTCTTGCAGTGCTATTTATGCATGAATTATCAGCAGAAGGAAACATCCTACTCCCTTTACTTACAACAAGCTGGAGGAACTCAGCAGGTCCGTGGAAATGAGCAGTCAATGTTTCGGGCCGAGACCCTTCGTCAGGACTCAGCCCAAAATGTTGACTGTTCATTTCCATGGATGCTGGCCGACCTGCTGAGTTCCTGCAGCTTGTTGCATGTGTTGATCACAGCATCTGCAGTGTACTTTGTGTTTACTACTCCCTTTACTGATGCATATTCCTTGTTATTTTCAAACTTGCTTTTGTGTCTTGGCTGAAGTTCCATAAAAGTCAATAAATATGAAGCTTGAGTATTTATAGAGCATTGAACAGCACAACAGAGCCTCAGTGCAGTATGTCTGTGCTAACAATGCATGTCCATCCCTTCCCTCTAGGCTCCTGTGTCTGTCCAAGTACTTCATAAACATGGCTATCATGTCTACTTCTACCACCACTCCTGGCAGAACTTCCCAGGCACATACCACATAATTCTCTGTGTAAAAAAAATCTTGCCTCACACATCTCCTTTAACTTTTCTCCCTCCTAAATCCACGTCCTCTAGTATTCAGCATTTCTACCTCGTGAAAAGAATTCTGTCTATGCCCCTCATCACTCTATAAATTTCTATCTGATCTCCTCTCAGCCTCCACCACTTCAGAGAAAACAATGCAAGTTTGACCAACCTCTCCCAATAGCTTATACCCTTTCATTTTAGCAGCATCTCTCCTGCACCCCTCCACAGCCTTTGTATTGTTCCTGTACTGGGGTGACCAGAACCGTACACAATACTTCAAAAGTTTTATACACCTTCAACGTGACTTTCTGATTCTTATACTCAATGCTCCAACTGAGGAAGACAAAGCTACCATTCATCTTCTTTACTGTCCTGTCTAATTGTTTTAGTATCTACACATTGCACTGCACCATTTTCCTGCTTTAGTTGATTTAATTTAAATAAACAATGAAGGAATTTACTGTAAATTGTATGAAGTTCATAGTTTTCCAACCAGGTCTTCTAAGTATCTGATATGGTAATACGTGCTGGAGCATAAGTGTGCAGTGTGTACAACACACTTGGATGCTACTTCTGGCATTTTTATCCAAGGAAATCGGGGTTGTCAGCCTGCCATACACTAAGAATTAACAATACCAAGCAGGTGCCATTCAATTTCTAATCTCTGATATCTTTGCAAAACGTATGAAGAATGTACAGTCATGAGGAGCGTCTGGGCTTGGTTATTTTCCCTCCATTTTTGTATTGCTAAATTCTATTTGGAGTGCAGGAGTTAGCAACCACATTTTCAAACTACTTATATTTTGATATCTAAAATATAGGTTTTTCCTGAGATTTTTACAGGACAAAAGATAACATATGTGAATATAAATTATTCCTTATGTTTTAATATGTATTAATCAGAATCAGATTTATAAGACCATAAGATATAGGAGCAGAATTAAATCATTCAGTCCATTGAGTCTGCTCCGCCATTCCATCATGGCTGATCCCGGATCCCACTCAAGCCCATGCATCTGCCTTCTCGCCAAATCCTTTGATTCCCTGACCGCTTAGGAAGCAATCAACTTCCGCCTTAAATATATGCATGGCTTATCCTCCACTACAGTCTGTGGCAGAGCATTCAATGGATTTAGTACTCACTGGCTAAAAAAAATTTCTCCTTACTTCTGTTCTAAAGTGTCATCCCCCCATTTTGAGGCTGTGCCCCCTAGTTCTGGATACCTCCACCATAGGAAACATCCTCTCCACATCTACCATATCTAGTTCTAGCAGTGTAGTGCAAAGACATAAAAATGTATAAAATTACAAAAATAAATAAATGATGCAAAAGAAACAGGATACCAAGGCAGTGTTCATCAGTTCCTGGACTGTTCAGAAATCAGATAGTGGAGGGAAGAGGTTGTTCTTAATCATTGAGATTGGGACTTCAGGCTCCTGTACTCTGCTTTTAAACTGAGCAACACGGAAAACTGGAACAGTCAGTCTCTTGATCTTGCTCCACCATTCATTAAGGTCATAGTTGGTCCACTAACTCATAAATACTTTCCTTTGGAGCTTCCAGATCCCTTAATTACATCGGAGTTCAAAATCAATGTGTTCAGCTTTACAGGGGTTCACAATGTGGGGTCCATTGACCCACCCTCTACCCCCAGTTAGTGGTAAGGTAAGGCTCCAGGGCATAAAATAAGTTTGAAGTTATTCAGCATTTGATTAACTCCAAACCTCTAGGTGGACTTGGTCAAGTTGGAAGCTATTTTGATCTTCCATTCTATTTGTTTTAGTCAAACTATCAATATCTATCCTTCTATCTGTCCTTTATTACTATTAACTATTTTCAGGGAGCCTGTGCACCAATGAATTCATTTGGCTCTGAACTAATGGCCCAGAACTGGTTGAATGTGACTCATTTCCAGCACTTGCTGCTAAAGTATCCTGTTGACGTACAATTCCTTATGGACAGATAGTCTTCCTAGTTATGACGTGGGACATCCCATTGGCAGAGCTTTATATGACATAGTCTGTAACAGCAATATTAAAATAGAATAACATTGACCTTATTCCTACTTTTCTTTCTGGCAACCATGGGATCTCTTTCTATGGGCTCATCCACAGTGATGCCATCTACATCAGGTGCCTCAGTGTAAGTTCCACCACTGGAACACTTCAGCCCCAGATCTCCTAGTACTTCAGGTTTCTTGTGAAACTGTGGAGATTTCTCAGTAAACTTAATCTCCATTGTACAATGACAGAATGCGTTGTTACAGAATTGACTATTATTCTTTGAAGGTAATTCATTATTTTTACATATTTTTAAAAGAAGTCCTGGTTTAAAATTGCTCTCCACCTTAATTAAAAAGGGATGGCATTCCGCTTCTTTGTGTTGTAAGATCATAAGAGCGTAAGATGTAGGAGACAAAATCGAGTCTGCTTCGCCATTTTCCTCTCAGCCCCAATCTTCTGCCTTCTCCCTGTATCCCTTCATAGCCTGACCAATCAAGAATCTATCAGCCTCTGCCTTAAATATACATAAAGACTTGGCCTCCACTGCTGCCTGTAGCAAAGAATTCCACAGATTCACCACTCTCTGGCTAAAGAAATTCCTCCTCATCTCCGTTCTAAAAGGACACCCCTCTATTCTGAGGCTGTGACCTCTGGTCATAGACTCTCCCACCAAAGGAAACATGCTCTCCACATCCACTCTATCAAGGCCTTTCACCATTCGATAGTATGGAATTGTTATAGTATGGAAATATATTAAAATATTGCCAAGAATGAATGATCAAGTAAATGGTAGGAATCAGTAGAACTAAGTTGATTGACTATCTTTGCATCAGATCTTTGGGTGGACGATGAAACCACATACATCTGTGAAGCTGAAAACCAGTTTGGAAAGATCCAGGCTCGAGCCACAGTAACAGTCACAGGACTGGGTAAGTGGTTAGATCTGAGAAAAGTAATGATTTCCTGGCAGATGTCATGTAATGTACAAGTTAGGTGAAAGCATAGACAGTAAATTGATGAGTTTTCAGTTACCAAAGGAGCTTGCAAAAGCTTTCTACCTGTATGTCTTTTTTTTAAACTAATGTTTCACTCTGCCTTTTCCATGAGATATGACGATTCATGATTTGGGGATGTCTATTTATATGGCTGTTTGCTTCTCAGCTCCAAGAGCAAACTTGATGAACTAGATGGTGCTCTAGGTGTGGGCATTTGTCACCAGAGGAAATTGTTTAGCAACTGTGTATTTAATACCATGATTCTGCTGTGAAATCTTAAGAAGTTTGAGTCCCAGTTTCTAACGAGCTCTGGTGAAGCATGCTTGGGTTTTCAAGTTGTCTGATGACATTTTTGTAAATAGCAGGTTTCTAAGGAATGTTTAATTGATGCTGAGTTTTGATATGGAAAGAATCAGAATTCCAGATGTCTATAGCACAGGAAGAAGCCACTTGGCCCACTGCGACAATGTTCAAAGTTAAGGAGCTATTGAAGCTAATCCAAATTACAAATGTTCCATCTACTTCCTGTGAGGTTATAACACACGAACTGTTCATCCAGCTAAGTTTTAAATATAATGAAGGTTTTAACCTCAGCAATCCTTACAGGATATGAATTCCATATTCACTCTTTTTCTAACCTTCCAGCTATTTCTCTAAATCTATAAATGTTAGGTTAATAGACTCACTGCTGAGGAGAAGAAAGTTCTTTTTATTCACCTTGTCTGGGCCCATATGCACCTTGATTAAATTACACCCCCCCCCCCAGCTTTCTCTGCTTCAAATGACAAACGGAGAAAAATTCAGTGTTGTGCCATAGTACAGAGAGATGTTGCAGATAATGTTGAGAAAAGGTGTATGATGTTGTAAACAACCTGTAGTCAGCCCAGTTTTGGACAAATCACAAGCAATACCTGATTGTATTCTTTGGCTGATGAACGTTGGAATGTGTGTTGCTAATGAAACAACCCATGATGTTGACAGAAAACATTGCTAAAGTGAAGTTAATACTGTTATCGCAAACAAGATAATGCTGCAGATACTGGCAATCAAAGTAACGCACACCAAATGCTGGAGGAACTCGGCAGGCCAGGCAGTGTCCATGGAAAAGAGTAAACATTGATGTTTTGGGCCAGGGCTCTTCATCAGGACTGGAAAAAGGGAGATTAGAAGTCAGAGTACGAAGGTGGGGGAAGGAGAGGAAGAAGTTTAAGGTAGTAGGTGACAGGTGAGGGGAGGGGTGAAGAGCTGGAAAGTCAGTTGGGCTGGGGAAGGAGAATCGGATAGGTGAGGACAGAAGGCCATGGAAGAGGGAAGTGGGAGGAGCACCAGAGGGAGTTGTTGGGCAGGTAAGGAGATAAGGTGAGAGTGGGAAATGAGAATGGGGAATGGTTGAAGGACAGGGGGTGGGCAATCACCAGAAGTTTGAGAAATCGATGTTGATGCGATCGGGTTGGAGGCTACCCAGATGGAATATGAGATGTTGCTCTCCAATCTGAGTGTGCCTTATTGGGGTAGCAGAGAAGACCACGGACTGACATGCCGGAATGGGAATGGTAAGTAAAATTGAAATTGGTGAATATTGGGAGATCCTGCTTTTTCTGGCGGACGGACTGTAGGTGCTCAGTGAAGCGGTCTCCCAATCTATGTTGGGTCTCACCAATATACAGGAGGCCACACCAGGGCCACTGGATACAGTAGAAAACCCAGCAACTCACACATGAAGTGTTGCCTCGCCTGGAAAGACTGTTTGGTGCCCTGAATGGTCATAAGGGAGGGGGTGTAGGGGTAGGTGTGGCACTTTGTTCTGCTTGCAAGGATAAGTACCAGGAGGGAGATCAGTGGGGAAGGGCGAATGGACAAGGGAGTCACATAGGAAACGATCCCAGCGCAAAGTGGGGGGCGGAGAAGGGAAAGATGTGCTTGGTGGTGGGATCCATTGGAGATGGTGGAAGTTATGGAGAATTATGTGCTGGACGCAGAGGCTGGTGAGGTGGTTAGGTGAGGACAAGAGAAACCTTATCCCTGGTGGATGGGGGAAGGGCAGACGTGTGAAATGGAAGAGATGTGGATAAGTGCAGTGATGATGGTGGAGGAAGGAAAGCCCCTTTTTTTGAAGAAGGAGGACATCTCATTAGTTCTGGAATGGAAACACCTGAGAGCAGATGCGGCAGAGGTGGAGGAATTGGGCGAAGGGGTGGCATTTTTACAAGTGACAGGGTGGGAAGAGATACAGTCTGTGGGAATCAGTGTACGTTCACCATTCCCCATTCCCATTTCCCTCTCTCAACTTATCTCCTTACCTGCCCAACGACTCCCTCTAGTGCTCCTCCCCCTTTCCATCCTCCATGGCCTTTTGTTCTCTCTTATCAGATTCCCCCTTCTCCAGCCCTTTATCTCTTTCATCAATCAACTTCCCAGCTCTTTACTTCACTCCCGTCCCCTCCTCTGGTTTGAACTATCACCTACTACCTAGTAATTCTTCCTCTCCTCCCCTCACCTTACTGACTTCTAATCTGCTTTTTCCAATCCTGATGAAGGCTCTTGACCCAAAACATTAACTGTTGACTCTTTTCCATAGAGGCTTCCTGCCCTGCTGAGTTCTGCCAGCATTTTGTGTGTGTAATACTCCATAACCATTACATAAACCATCTCAATGATGTACTGGGTGGACATCTGGAAGACAGGGAAATGGTTAGGTCTCATTGAATTCTTAAACGTGATGACTAATTTCCAGAATCTTGTTCTGTTTGTTGCATCACCTGTTGAAGATCACATTGCAAGTTTAAAACTGAGATATTGTGATGTTATGAATTCCTGTCTTGAAATGATCAGTTCTCCCAAATAGGTAGACTTAGCAATAGTTTAAATTATTCAGGAGCTAGAGCTTGAAGACAAATCTAACAAGGTCCCATTGTGAGTTGGTTATCTTGAACAGCTTTGTGGATCTATTGCTTTCCTTAAAGGTGACATTCTACCTACAACTTGAAGATAAGAAATGTCTAGAGTATCTGATAATATTTCATAGATAATTTGGGTAATATTGAAGCGTTCAAATTAGTGTCCCAGGGAAAGGTTAAGATTACATCGGATCTTCAGTTTCCAGAACAAATTGAATTATCATCACAGTGACAGTGGCTTCAGCCACTCTCCTAGTTTCAAGGCATAAATGGAGATCAAGCAAATCATCGTCAACTTGTAGAACATAAAGGGTAATTTCAAGGACCACTTAATAACATTAAGGGCATGTCTGAATACTTGCAGAAGTGGAGATCCTATTTTGCTTTCCTTTTAAACTAATCTATAATTGATATGACTATTGAAAGCTGTCCTGTTTCCAAAATCATGGACCCAGAAACAACTCCTGTAGATGTCAGGTTACTGAAATCCCAGGAGGATCAGATGCTGAAGAAGGTACATGAATCATAGTGTACGGATAAATTCTGCAAGAACTACCACAAATTAACATCAATTCTGGAAGACCAGGGTGTGGTAAAGTTTAAATTTTGACAGAACATTTTGTGGTGAATTTCTGTGTCCACTGATGAAATCTGTAGATGCCAAACAATTGAGTTCCTCCACTCAACCATGACAATGTTTACCAAATTTCCAAAGGTTTATGACCAAGATAGAAACTCACAAGTATCTAACTGTGTCAGTATACAATATATCCTTATGCTGCAGCTAAGTTTTGTGGCTTCAGAAAGAGTCCAAGAGTTACAAAGAGTTACAAACCCAAATTCTCCATGCTGACTAAGTTGTTTACCTGACCTAGTTCCACTTGTCTGCATTTGGACCATATCCCTCTTGACTTCTCCTGTCCATTTTAAAATAATAAACAAACCCCATTTCCAGAAAAGTTGGGATATTTTCCAAAATGCAACAAAAACAAAAATCTGTGATATGTTAATTCACGTGACCCTTTATTCAACTGACAAAAGTACAAAGAAAAGATTTTCAATACTTTTACTGACCAACTCAATTGTATTTTGTAAATATACACAAATTTAGAATTTGATGGCTGCAACACACTCAACAAAAGTTGGGACAGAGGCATGTTTACCATTGTGTTACATCACCTTTCCTTTTAATAACACTTTTTAATCGTTTTGGAACTGAGGATACTAATTGTAGTAGATTTGCAATTGGAAATTTTGTCCATTCTTGCTTGATATAAGACTTCAGCTGCTCAACAGTCCGTGGTCTCCGTTGTCTGATGCGCCATACATTTTCAATAGGAGATAGATCTGGACTGGCAGCAGGCCAGTCAAGCACACGCACTCTGTGTCTACAAAGCCACGCTGTTGTAGCCCGTGCAGAATGTGGTCTGGGATTGTCCTGCTAAAATAAGCATGGACGTCCCGGGAAGAGACGTCACCTTGATGGCAACATATGTCTCTCTAAAATCTAATATACGCCTCAGAGTCAATGGTACCTTCACATACATGCAACTCACCTGTGCTGTGGGCACTGATACACCCCCATACCATCACAGATGCTGGCTTTTGCATCTTTCGCTGATAACAATCAGGATGGTCATTTTCATCTTTGGCACGGAGAACTCGACACCCGTTTTTTCCGAAAACTAGCTGAAATGTGGACTCATCTGACCACAGCACACGGTTCCACAGTCTTTCAGTCCATCTGAGATGAGCTCGGGCCCAGAGAACTCGCCGGCGTTTCTGCATAGAGTTGATATATGGCTTCCTCCTTGCATAATACAGTTTCAAGTTGCATTTCTGGATGCAGTGACGGACTGTGTTAAGTGACAATGGTTTTCCGAAGTACTCCCGAGCCCAGGTGGCTATAATTGTCACAGTAGCATGACGGTTTCTTAGGCAGTGCCGCCTGAGGGCTCGAAGATCACACGCATTCAACAGTGGTTTCCAACCTTGCCCTTTACGCACTGAGATGTCTCTGAATTCTCTGAATCTTTTCACAATATTATGTACTGTAGATGTTGAAAGACCTAAATTCGCTGCAATCTTGCGTTGGGAAATGTTCCTTTTGAACTGACTAACAATTCTCTCACGAATTTTGGCACAAAGGGGTGAGCCACGACCCATCCTTGCTTGCAAAGACTGAGCCTTTGATGGATGCTACTTTTATACCCAGTCATGATACCTCAACTGCTACCAATTAGCCTGCTTAATGTGGAGTCTTCCAAACCGGTGTTACTTGAATATTCTGTGCACTTTTCAATCTTACTTTAACTCCATCCCAACTTCTGTTGAGTGTGTTGCAGCCATCAAATTCTAAATTTGTGTATATTTACAAAATACAATTAAGTTGGCCAGTAAAACTATTGAAAATCTTTTCTTTGGACTCTTGTCAGTTAAATAAAGGTTCCCGTGAATTAACATATCACAGATTTTTGTTTTTATTGCATTTTGGAAAATATCCCAACTTTTCTGGAAATGGGGTTTGTAGTAATTTGCCACACATTTAGAAGGTAGAGTCTTAACAATAAAAAACTTGTGTACACTGTGAGACTTTGAAAGTTTAGAGTATTATGACACATGGCTCCATGGACCAGTGTGTCTAGCTATCTGTACAAAAAGGTGGCAGCTGACTGAGACATTTTCGCTAAGTGAATCTAGTTCCATTGTTGCCAGCCAACCAACCCAGCTGCTAACTGCTACCCCTCCCACAGCACCAGTATTTTACCCTGAGGCTTCCCTGTGGGAGGTTGGAGAGTTCTGGGCAAGGAGGAGGCCAGGAAGTGGGCAGCTAAGAAACGGTTCTAGGCGGGAAAGAGGAAAGCACTGGTGTGGAGTTGGTGAGCTGCTACAGCATCAAACACAAGAGGTTAAAGAAAGCAAATTATAAACAGAACCTGGACTAATTTTGTAATGAAATAACAGTTTTTGTACTCAAGGTGGACTGGAGATTAGGAAACCTGATATTATTGCTAACAATTATAACAATAACTAATCTAAAACAAATTGTGAAAGCATATTCATTATAGTTTTGTTGCCTGCTGTTCGGACAAATGTTAAATCAGGACCCTTGCTATACTCAGATTTGCTGCCATATTTCCTGTATTTCATTAATGAATGGAACTCAAACACGTTTAATTGGCTACAAAGGGCTTTGAGGCATCCTGAAAGGCTGTAACTGCTTGTCTTTTTACTGATGAGAGTATGGTGATTATCATTGTAAGTCCTGACACTACAGCTCTTTCCTCCCACAGTTAAACCATTGATTGGAATCAGACCAGCTGCGGTGAACATCATTGAAGGGCAGCCTCTGACTTTGCCATGTGTGTTATTGGCTGGAAATCCCCTCCCAGGGCGACTGTGGATAAAAAATAATTTTAAGGTAGGTAAACCAGCAAAAAGACATGGTTAAATGTGGAAATGACCATCCTCCCATTACCCTTTACAGATCAGTGTAAGATTTCATTTTGAGCCTTCAGCAGAAATGAAATGTGTTTCAAAACAAAGCCAGTACTGTGACAAATGAGCCAACAAATGCCACTGGTCCATTCAACTGCAAGTTAGGGAACTTGAGGCCAGCAACATTCTTGATTTATATTCACACATTGTTGTCCTTGGGTGGATTTGCTTGCTTTTAGCAGGTATCCAGCAGTGAAAATAAATGCCTGAATTTCTCACGAATGATTATTGACTTGAAAAATTGACACTTTCACTCTTCACTTTGCTGCCTGATCTCTTGGAGAGTCCGCAGAATCTTTTCTTATTACAACCGTCTAGTATCTCCAATTTCTGTCGCTTTTCCACTACCTGCAAACATCTCTACATCAGGGAGGGATGCTTCCGGTATGATGGTGGCACACGCTGACACACTGGCTTCTACGGGGCCAATCAAAGATGTTGCTATCTTTTTTTTTAGAAATGTATTTTGTACAATCACAAGACCCTGCTGGACATTAGGAACTTAAAGTACTGTAGGTCTAACCCATCAGCAAGTTAGTCATTGGTGGAGAAACGGAAGGAGCTGGACTTGCTGCAGATCGTGCTGCTGCCAGGATCAAAGAGGTGTCAAAGTGGATGCACAAAGCAGACGTGGAGTCTAACAGCAAGTGATCATCTTAGTTGCTTTTCCTGTGATCACAAGAGCCGTTTGGACATTGTTAATGTGGAATGCCGCATGTCAGATACACTAGTCGGCGGGGGGATGCTGCGTGGCCTCGGTTGTAGCGAGGACTGGGCTTCAAGCTGCAGCCACCCAGGAGAGAGGCGTCGCAGTCTGCACTTCACTGGAGACCGTGAGGCGTGGCATGCATGCTGGAGTCAGTGCTGCTCTCCAGTGTTCGCTCGGCAGAGGACAAAATATATTGTGTTCAACTGCAAATTGCAGCTACATTCATGGACCCAGGGACTTGGAAAATATTTTGAGTGTATCTGTATTTTACTGCTGTCTTCTGTCAATGTGTACACAGTACATATAAGACAGCAGACTGTGGGTACTGTGTTTTGCACCGTGACTCTGGAGGAATGCTGTTTTGTTTGGCTGTATGCATGGATATTTATGTATGGTTGAATAACAATTAAACTTGGACTTGAACTTGAGCAGTAGGGCCAGCATGTCATATGGTAGCAATAATGTATTGTGCTCTAACATTGAAACTCACTCTATGACTTCAACGAAGGTGAACTTTAGAGACATTTTACAACATGCTGATGTTACAATATGACATATCTAGTATGACAGGCAGGAAGAACTTACTATTGCTTAGCAATTTGTGATATGTTCATAGCTTTAGAAATATCACGTGGATTACCCCGCACTTTCAACTAAATGGGATTGTGAAAAGGCAATTCTTATTTCCAAGCCTATTGTCCCTTCTACAGCATTCCCCTTTCTCCCATGCAAAACCCAACATTGTGACGTATCAGGTGTTGGGTGAAAAAAATCATAGTATGTTTTAAGAGAGGAAGAAACAATAGTTATAAAAAGGTTCTATTGATAATACCTTTAAAGGTCACTTTATCTTATGATTAATTTCATTGGAGAGACTAACAGAGAATTTGTCCCAATAATCAAGTTAAAAATAGGATAAGTTGAATAAATAGGTTTATAAACTTTGCGTTACTCCAGATTACAACATCTACAGTCACTTGTGTCCCCATTCATTTTTACGAAGCTTACTTTCAGGAGGCTGTCACAGCCATGAAGGAAATACGGAATGAGTTCAGTCAGCAGATGCAGCAAATCTCCAAAATCCTCGCTGTGGTGATGTTCAGAAATCTCCTTGATTCAATACCTGGCTCACCTGGCTTGTTTCCCATGTTCATTCTAAATACCAGGGCTCCATTTCCTGAGCTCCATTTAGCATCAGCACAGCACCATCCCCAAGCTTCTTTAAACTCTTCAGAGCCCTGATAGCAGTCCCTTTAAATTCACCCGGGCCCTCTTTCCCTTTCAAACTCAACAGAGCTTTGATATCAGTCCCTTTAAGTTCACCTGGGCCCTCTTTCCCTTTCCCTTTTAAACTCAACAGAGCTCTGATACTAGTCCCTTTAAGTTCACCTGGGCCCTCTCTCCCTTCTCCTTTTAAACTCACCAGAGCAATGATACCAGTCCCTTTGAATTCACCTGGGCCCTTTTTCCCTTTCTCTTTTAAACTTACAAGGGCCCTGACTCCCAATCCCTTCTAGACTCATTGGGGTGTGTTTTCCACTCTCTTCTAGACTCACTTGGGACCTGTTTCCAAGGCTTCTTTTGAACTCACCAGAGCCCTGCTCCCCGACTGCTTTTAAATGCATTGCAGCCCTGTTTACCTCGCTTTCAGTACATCTGGATGCCATCTCATGCTTCATTTAAACTCACTTTATTCCCATGCTCCTTTTAAACTCAAGAAAATTTGTCAGACCAGCATTGAAAAAAATCCCAAGGGTACCAGATTATTAGAGTTGTACTTTACTAAGGATGAAGGCCTTAACTCTGAGAAGAGACCAGGATTACTTTTACACTAACAGAGGAAGTCATGAAAAATATCAAATAGTGATGCTTGTGTTGACGAGGAAATGGGATGAATACTTTTCCCTTAGCTGTTTTGGTAATATTGTGAGTGTAACTGAATGCGTAAAAGGGAACTGGGTAATGGTTGACTTTAGAAATGGTTAAAATGGTATGGAAAAAAGTATATGGTGTAGTTGGTACTAGGTGCATTGCTCTTAAGGTGTTACTTGTGTTAAGGAAGAAATCTGATACCTTCCTGCTTTTCTACTTAACTCATAGTGCTATCTTCCTGAAACAAGAGGCAACGTATCTTTTTGGGGCCTCACTAAAACCACTCTAGACTTGAAATATGAGTGAAGGACACGCTTCTGACAGCTTAGAGTAGGAATATTATGGCAGTGTATCCTCCAATTTATGGCATATTTGCTGTTGTGTTGCTTTTTTAATGCATTTAATGAGGAACTTTGTCCCTTGGATGTCTTGGCTAATGAAATACTCCATGCCTGGCAGAGAAGGAGAAGAAGCATTTTAAAGGCAATCTTGTGCATGGTTCCCAGCAGGCATCTTTTATTACACTGTGTGTGTGTGCCCTTTGTCTGCAAGCTGTACCATGGTAGAGTTAGATCAGGAAAGTAGGATTGAAGGTGTGGAGTGATAATTGAAAAGACACTTGAATCTGGGGAGGTTAGACCTATGCTCAGTTTAGGTTAGGTGGGAGTTGCCCACAAAGTGACAGGGTGAGGTCTGTTGGAGAATCAGTTGTTATCATTGCTCTCTGAAAGAACAGACAGTGGAGCAGAATATGCTAACCCTAAATGGGTCCCACCCAACAAGAGACAAATTCTAAAAATCAACCCAACACATCAGCCCAAGTAAAATGATGGGCTGTTTACTAAATTATGCTGACTTATGGGTTTTCTTAGGCAGTTTGTGGTCCATATTTGTAGTAGCAAGCACTGGGTTTTCTGTCATTAGACCAACAGAATTTGCAAATGTGCGAATTGAAAGATGCAGACTGCTTGAAATCAAATAAAATCAAGAAGTTGACAGAATGTGTATTATTTTGACATTAATTACAATTTTAATACTTTTCCACAAAGACCAACCCATAATCTTTGAATGCAATGGTCCCTCAGTCCAGTCCTGCCTGTAGGATGATGGCTGTGCACTGTTATGCTGCTTGTCTAAGTCAGATAGAACAGATCTTAGCATTCTTGGAAAGACTGTTTCCTAGGATCTCACATGTGAAAGTTTACCATATAATCTGCATCTTCAGTATATTTGCATTAATGAGTAGAATTGTTTCCAAAGTGCATTAGATATGAAACTGAAAAGAAACCTGAAGGTTTAGTGTTTTATTGAAATTGGCTTCATTTTTGAATGGGTTAATGATATCTCAGTCTGTTCCCACAAATCATTCATCTCCTGTTACTGTTGCTTCTTCAAGTTGCAAACAATCTGAAAGGGTAAAAAAAAACTAAATCAAATGATTGCTAATTTAGATCCTGAAGTGCACAGAATAACATGAGTAATGATCTAAAAGAATCTCTCCTCCTTTTCTTCCACTACATTTCTTCCTTCAACTGCAAAGCTGCCAAGGCCTGGCCTGTGAAGTTTCCACTGGTCAGGGGTCGGTGGCCAGGAGGTATGCGCTGCATCGGAGCGGGTGGCGGGAGTTCAGTGTGTTCTTGCCAGATATTCCATTTCCCAGACAGAACACACTGCCATGTTCCTAACGAGAATAATTAAAGGGTATGTGTTACTGTACAAAGGAACGATGAGCCAAGCACTGTTCTCAGAGCAGCCCTATAGAATAATTGGTAGCTGCATTAAACACAAAAGGGCTGTCTTTCCTTCATGCTTTTCCCTTCCCAACTACCTTCCCTCCACATGCACGTACACACACACTTAATAAACCTACATCCAGGCAACGTTACAAGCACAGGGAACTTAAACAGGTTGGTGTTGATCCAGTCACGAGGACCAAATTGGGAAAAAAGAACTGTACCAGTGAAAGTGATTGCCAGTCTCTGATCTATCCAGTGCCTGTCAGAAGCAGCACCCTCGTGTCTAAACCTCTTTGCTCAATATTAAAACAGGACCCTTGAGTTTCTGGCAATCTGAGGAACCAGCAGTTTTGTTTTGAATTTTTTTTTATTAGCATTCCTCCATTTAGATATTTGCCTAGAAGAAACCCAACCTCCATGGCAGGAAATCCCCATTCACTCTCGGATTAGCTTTATGACATTTACACGTGGCACAGAGCAGATACTCCAATTTCCTCTGTCAGTGGCCAAGAGCAAAACATATCCGAGGCTTTGAGCAATGGAAATCTTTCCCCTGCTTTTGAATACTTTTGCCAAGATAATAGACTAGATAGTAGTTACATTCTGATCCATAATCAAGGAAGTCTTTCCTTTCCTCCAGGCTTCAACAGAGAGCTAGTTTCAGATTGGATTATGATGCGACGATCACAGTAAAGATTAAAGGCTACTATTTGATATGCATCAGCTGTCCGGACAAATTATGGTATGAGTGCTATCTAGATCACTCAGTAACAGTTTTAGGAGCTCTTACTGTTTCATTCGGATGTGAAATAGACAGAATATCCTCTTTTTTTCTCTCAGCGTTGATGTTATGTAAAAATTGGGCTGAAACTACTTTTGCTGGTGGTTTTGTAAAGAACTGTTAACATGCAAGTCTTTTGAGATGTACGCGGCACCATGTTGTAGCGCAGATGTCTGAGACCAGCTGAAGGTGGGTGTCACTGCACAATGCACCCCACTCTGCCACTGAATTTCTACTCCAATCGGATTTGAGTCTAGGGCTAAGTCAGTTATGCTATTCCCTTACAATGTTGGGGATGTGAAAGGGTTAATGCCAAGTGTTTATTATCTATTTTACTTAATAATGCCACTTTCAACGAATTAATATCACTTAAATATGATTCTAAATAATTTATTACTGACTTTTTAAAAAATACCTTTAAGCTTATTTTAATTCTTCTAAACAGTTTTTAAATGTCTTAGAACATCAGTGACATTTAAAAACTATTCAATGGCTTTTCAGAAGTTCAAAGTAAATTTATTATCAAAGTACATACATGTCACCATATATAACCCTGAGATTTAATTTCTTGCGGCATCCTCAGTAATAGAATAATAACCATAACGGAATCAATGAAAGGCCATTTGTCTTTTGTTCAACCAGTGTGAAAAAGACAACAAACTGCAAATACAAATAGAAAGAAATAATAAATAAATAAGCAATAAATATTGAGAACATGAGATGAAGAGTCCTTGAAAGTAAGTGCATAGGTTGTGGGAACATTTCAATGATGGAGCAAGTGAAGTTAAGTGAAGTTATTCCCTTAGGTTGAAGAACCTGATGGTTGAGTGATAATAATTGTTGGTGAACCTGGTGGTGTGAGTCCTGAGACTCCTTGTACCACCTTTGTGATGGCATCAGTGAGAAGAGAGCATGTCACAGATGGCGGGAGTCCTTGATGATAGATGCTGCTTTCCGGCATGTCTATCAATGCTTCATGCAGATAAGCTCACCTGGGACTGACTGAGCCATATCCGCTACATGTTGTACAATTTTCTGTTCAAAGGCAGTGATGTTTCCATACCAGGTTGAGATGCAGCCAGTTGATATATTCTTGTGTTATAGAAGGATGCCTTTCTACTCATCCAAACAATGTTACTCAGAGTGAACTCCACGCAATTTCCCCACATAGTTAGCTGGAACCTCTTCCTGCCACAGAAGGTTCACAAGAATGATTCCAGGGGAGGGAGGGGGGGGAGGGTTAACATATGAGGCACATTTGATAGCTCTAGGTCTGTACTTCCTGGAGTTCAGAGTTATGATGGGAGATCTCATTGAAACCTATCAAATATTGAACAGCCTGAATAGATTGGATCTAAGGAGGGGGTTTTCTATAAAAGTGAGTCTACAACCAGATGGCAAAGCCTCAGACGAGAGGGACATCCATTTAGAACAGAGATGAGGAGGAATTTCTTTAGCCGGAGGGTAGTGAATCTGTGGAATTCATTACCACAGACAGCTGTGGAGGCTAAGTCACTGAGTATATTTAAAGCAGAGGTTGACAGGTTCTTGATTAGCCAGGGCATCAAAGGTTACGGAGAGAAGGAAGAAGAATGGGGTTGGGAGGGTTAATAAATCAGCCATGGTTGAATGGCAGAGCAGACTCGATGGGCTGAATAGCCTGATTCTGCTCCTATGTCTTGTAGTCTCATGGTCTCATTTGCCCACCTCTTTCATTCTATTCTCCTACCACCCATCTATACTATGGATAATTGACAGTAACCAATTAACCTATGAGCACTTCTTTGGGGGGGAAAGCTATTATGGCTGAGCCTGATCACACTCTGTGTTTCTGAGGCTGTAAAAGATTTCTACAGCTGCAGGAAGTTAGTGCAAGACACAGACTGGATCAGGCATAAACCAGCCTATATTATGGAAGTGGAAATTCTAATTAAGCAGTTCCAGTAGGAAATGGTTATTGCTGTATATTAATTACATTGATTAAAGAAGGTACAACATATACCATCATCTTCCCACTTTAAAAGAAACTGAATGAGTAGAAATATGCTGAAACCTACAAAGGGAAACTTGGGAATGGGAAATCAGCGCGATTAAATTCACAGATGGTGAACAGAATCCGAAGGAGAAAACAGGCCTGCTAATCGTATCCCTGAGACGCCGGTGTTCATCAGTGGTCCCTAAAGAGGAAACATGAAGTTTTAAAAGAATTATTTATTGTGGTACAGAATAGAGTCATGCTGAGTTGTGCCGCCCACCGTCCCCTGATTTAACCCTAGCCTAGTCATGGGACAATATACAATGACCACGTCTTTGGACTGTGGGAAGAAACTGGAGCACCTGGAGGAAACCCTCATGGTCTTGGGGATTATATACAAATTCCTTACAGGCAGTGTTGGGAATAGGAGTGGGTGAAGCTGAGCCAGATGTACATGGTGAGGTAAAGGGATAGGGAAAACATGGGAAAAAGCTGTCAATGAAATCCTTCCAAGTGTAAATTATTCCCAAAATTGTAAACTTGCTTATTTACTTCAACACATTCAAAATGCTGGAGGAACCCAGCAGGTCAGACAGTATCCATGGAAACGAACAAACAGTCGAAGTTTCAGGTCGCAAATCTTCCTTGGGACGCTTACTGACTTCTGTGCATCATCATCATTTTCTGGTGGCAATTCACTTCCCAACACAGAACTGCAACTCTGATATCTTACTGTGGAGAAGCATAAATCTGTGAGTGAATCAGTTGGTTCTATGTCAATGCCACAAATTTTCTGCCCTCCTCTAGGTGACGTCGGATGGTTACGTGACCATACGTAGGGATGGAAGCCTTCATATTGAAAGGATTCGCCTACGAGATGGTGGAAAATACACATGCCTTGCCAGTAACGTGGCTGGAACAAGCAACAGAACTACTACTGTGAATATATTTGGTGAGTGAGATTCAACTGCCTGTCCTAGGAGACCATGTGATTGGAGTAGAAGGAGCGCTGCAAGTTGATGAGTTGTGAAATATTTGAGATAACGTTGATCCCCATTTCAGCCTTTTTATTTGGAGCCATTGAAATTATGTTACATTTTTCCTTTGTTATTTAACAATTGTGAAAAAATATAATGGTAAATGATTTGTAAGTGATTTCCTCATAACATGTTAGCTTTACCAGATGTGTCACCATGGGCAACAACTAAACAGATTATTTACAAGAACATTTTATCTTGATAGGTTTCCTGTTCCCTTTCAATGAATGCCATTTCCTTTTTACTTTTCTGTCTAGTGGGACAATAAGAAAGATATGGCTGAATGCTTTTACTCCTGACTGTTAGCTTTATTCGCAGGAGTATTGGAAAAGGAGGAATTATTTCACCCTTCCGTCTCTCCACCTTCCTTACTACTCAGTAAATTCAAGGGCAACATGTATCTTGATTTACTAGCCTCAGCTCCATTCCCACGACATCACCAGTAATTCAAAAGTGGAAGGTTTTGTTCTCAGTTTTGAAGTTAGACCACAAGACACAGGAAAAGAATTAGGCCTTTTGGCCCATTGAGTCTGCTCTGCCATTCTATCATGGCTGATTTATTTTCCCTCTCGATCCCTTTCTTTTGCCTTCAACCCTTAACCTTTGACACCCTTACTAATCAAGAACCTGCCAACCCGTGTTGTAAATTTACCCTATGGCATGGCCTTCATAGGCATCTGTGGCAATGAATTCCAGAGAATCACCTGCCTCTAGCTAAAGAAATTCCTCCTCATCTTTGTTCTAAGCCTGTCATTGTATTCAGAGCCTCTGTTCTCTTGATCTAGACTTGTCCACATCCTCTGCACATCCGCTCTATCTTGGCCTTTTAAAATTACGTAGATTTCAAGAGATCCTGCCTCATTCTTCCAAACTCCAGTGATTACATGCCCAGAGCCATCATATTCTCCTCATATGTTAAACCTTTCATTCTCTCAATCATTCTTGTGAACCTTGTCTGGACCATCTCCAATTCCAGTACATCCTTTCTTAGATAAGGGGCTCAAAACTGCTCACAGTACTCCAAGTGCGGTCTGACCAGTGTCTTAACATTCTGTCCTTGTTTTTATATTCTAGTCCTCTCAAAGTGAATGCTAACATTGCATTTACTTTACTCACCACCAACTCAACCTGCAAGTTAACCTCTAGCAAATCCTGCATGAGGATTCCCAAGTCCCTTTACACATCTGATTTCTGAATTTTCTCCCCATTACACTTCCCTATACTATATTCCATCTACCTAGTCTTTGCTCCGCCCATCTTTATCATTTGCAAACTTGGCACAAAGCCATCAATTCTGTTATCCAGATCATTAACATATTGAGTAGGAAAAAGGGGGCCTTTTCTGGTTTGCTGCTGGTGACGAGTATTGTTCCACAAGTGTCAGTGTTGGGACCACTTCTTTTCATGGTATATGTTAATGATTTAGATCAAGGGTCACCAACCTTTTTGCACTGCGGACCGGTTTAATATTGACAATATTCCTGCGGATCAGCCGACGGGGCGGGGGAGGGGGGTGTTAATCACGACTGGAATATAGGTGATAAGTCAACTATGTGTGTGGCACGTGGCCAAGTGGATAAGCCGTTGGTCTAGTGATCTGAAGATCGCTAGTTTGAGTCTTTGCTGAGGCAGCGTGTTGTGTCCTTGAGCAAGGCACTTGACCACACATTGCTCTGTGACGACACCGGTGCCAAGCTGTATGGGTCCGAATGCCCTTCCCTTGGACAACATCGGTGGCATGGAGAGGGGAGACTTGCAGCATGGGCAACTGCAGGTCTTCCATACAACCTTGCCCAGGCCTCAGTCATCATCGAAAATCGATGGACAGCCGAATAAGTCAGTTATAAGTCGCTAATACACTCAATTTTGTTTCTAAAAGGGTTTATCTAACAAATTTAACATTAAACACACAGCACATATTCTCTTCGTATGAACGTATAAAATCATTGCAACACACCAATATCGCTGAATCAGTGGGAGCCCTGGGCTTGTTTCCCTGCAACAAGACGGTCCCATCGAGGAGTGATGGGAGACAGCGATACTCGAAGGGGGTTCCTTATATCCAGTCTATTCCGCAATTTAGTTTTTGTTGCATTCATTGCAGAAAGCCATGCTTTGCAGAGATATGATGTTGGAAATGGAAGCAACGTTTTCAGTGCTTTCCTCGCTACCTCAGGATATTCAGCCTTGACTTTGATCCAGAATGCCGGCAGGGATGTTATGTCAAACATACTTCTCAGCCCAACGTCATTTGCAAGCTCGAGGAGTTGATCTTCTTTCCGCACTGACATGGATGATTCACCAGGGACATTCACAAATGGGTCACGGACCCATTCCTTTGCACGTCTTGGGTCATTTGTGGTTGGGAAGTAACGCTCGAGTTCTGTCGACAGCGAAGACAGGTGATCACGCACCAGCTGTGAGAAGGACGGTGCAGCCTTAGTCTCTCCCAAAATCTCAGCTAATGTTGGGAACATGTCAAATATGCCCCTGTCCACTCGCAGTCCCCACAGTTCCAGTTTGGCTTTGAAAGCAGCCACTTTATCTGCTAACTTGAAGACAGTTGTCATTCTCTCGTGAAGTGACAAATTGAGTTCATTGAGCAGGTTGAAGATGTCACACAGATAAGTGAGTTTTGCTATCCACTCCTCGTCACTGAAGTGTGCTGCCAGAGGTGACTTTTTTCCCTGAAAGTAATCTCTGTAGTGGCTCTCTTAACTCAAAAACCCTGGACAGGGCCCTCCCCCTTGATCGCCACCTGACTTCAGTGTGTAAGAGAAGGCGTTTGTGCTCTGCATCCATTTCCTCACAAAGCTGCTCAAACAGATGTGAGTTAAGGGCTTTTGCTTTGATGTGACTGATACCTTCAACAACGTCACTCAATACACTGTTAAGATCAGGTGACATTTTTTGGCTGGCCAGCATTTCCCTGTGTAGACAGGCATTCAGGAGTAACCTCTTTGACTTGGGTAGTGAAACCAGACAGCTGTCTAGTCATAGCTGCAGCCCCGTTGGCATATTCCAACACAGAATGACCAGTCCAGTTTGCCTGACATGTAGTCATTCAAAGACTTGAATAGTTCTGCCCCAGTTGTGTTAGTTGGCAGCGGCAGTGCACACAACATATCCTCGTGCACATCGTCTTGAAATATATATCACACATAAACCCGCAGTATTGCCTTGTCGACATCGGTAGACTCGTCGACCTGGATAGCATACCATGTTGACTCGTTAAGCCGTTCCAACCGCTGTGCTTCGATGTCCTCCGCTATGTCATCGATTCTCCTTGAAACTGTGGTAGCTGAAAGAGAAACCTGTGCCATCTTGTTAGCTGCAGCTTCTCCCAACAATTCACGGCACATGTCCTTGGCAGCAGGCAGAATCAATTCTTCACCAACAGTGATAGGCCTCTTAGCCTTCGCAATACGGCTAGCCACTAACTATGACGCTCTCAGAGCAGCAGCATTTGTGGAGGTGGTGGCTCTGTCCTGTTTGCCCATGTTTCTTCTGCTCAAAAAACTCAATGTGTTTGTCTTTAAGTGCAGGGTGCTTGGACTCAAGGTGCCAAAGCAGTTTTGAGGGCTTCATTGCTTCATTAGACGGCTTCTTTGGAAGAGGTGGTAGGGGACATAAGAGGCCTAATGATGATGATAACGCAGAGACAGCTGAGGCTGAGACTTCAAAAAAAAAAGTTCCTTCAACAGAAAATACAACGAGTCGTACATAAAATATGGCTTTAATGCGACCGGTAACTCGCACGCTTCAAGCCCCCTGTGTGTGATTTGTGGAGACAAGCTGTCTGTTGAAGGAAGCTTTCTTTTTTTTTGCGGTCTCAGTCTCAGCTGTCTCTAGGTTATCATCATCGTTAGGCCTATTATGCCCCTACCACCTCTTCCAAAGAAACTCTCAGGCAACGTTAGTTTTTTACTCATTGAGTAGTTGTAGGTTAATGACTGACTGATGACCTTGCATGGGTAATGACCTTGCATGCGTTCAAGTTCAACATGAGCATGACAGGGAATAAGGAAAGGTGCAGCTGACTCATTGTTTCATATCACCAAATCATATCGTTATCTCGCGGGCTGATAGAACATGCTTTGCGGCTCGGTACCAGTCCGCAGCCCAGTGGTTGGAGACTGCTGATTTAAATGACCAAATTGATGGCTTTGTGGCCAGATTTGCAGATAATATGAAGATAGGTGTAGGGGCAGCTAGTGTTGAGGAAACAGGGAGTCTACAAAAACACTTAGACAGATTAGGAGATGGGCAAAGAAGTGGCAGTTGAAATATAATGTAGAGAAATGTAACGTCATGCACTTTGGTAGACAGAATAAAGGCATAGACTATTTTCTAAACAGGGAGAAAGTTCAAAAATCAGAGGTGCAAAGGGACTTGGGTGTCCTCATGTAGGATTCCCTAAAGGTTAACTTGCAGGTTGAGTTGGTTGAAAGGAAGCCAAATGTAATGTTAACATTCATTTTGAAAAGACTAGAATATAAAAGCGGAGTTGTAATGCTGATGCTTTATGAAGCATCAGTCAGACTGCACTTGGAGTATGTGAGCAGTCTTGGGCTCCTTATCTAAAAAAAGATAAGTTTGCATTGGAAAGGGTCTAAAGGAGGTTCACAAAAATGCTTCCAGGAATGAAAGGGTTAATGCATGAGGAGCGTTTGATGGCTCTAGGCCTGTATTCCCTGTAGTTTTGAAGAATGAGGGGAGATCACATTGAAACCTATTGAATATTGAAAGGCCTAGGTAGAGTGAATGCAGAGAGGACGTTTCCAAACTTGGGGTGTCTAGAACCAGAGGGCACTGTCTTGTAACAGAAGTATGTCCATTTGGAACAGTGATGAGGCTGAATTTCTTTAGCCAGAAGGTGGTGAATTTGTGGAATTCATTGCCATGGATGACTGTTGAGGCCAAGTCATTGTGTATATTAAAAGCAGAAGTTGATAGGTTCTTGATTAGTCAGGGTGTCAAAGGTTATGGGGAGAAAGCAGGAGAATGGGGTTGAGAGGGATAATAAGTTAGCCATGATAGAATGGCGGAGCAGATTCGATGAACTAAGTGGCCTAATTCTGCTCCTGTGTCTTATAGTTTTGTGGTTTATAATGTAAAACCCAACACCAACCCCTGCCACCAGCTGCCAACCAGAAAAGATCCCCTTTATTCATCTCTGACTGCATATGATTTCACCCATATCCTAAAGATGTGACTTGCCAGGTGAATTAGCCATTGTAAATTGACCACAGTGGATCCATAGATGGATATTTGAGAGGAAAATGGGTGTTTGATGGTTGGTATAGATTCATTGGGCAGAAGGACCTATTTCTCTTATTGATTCCTGGTGTTCTAATATTTTTTCCATTACACGTGTTAGGTTGACTGGGCAATAATTTCCTATTTTCTGTCTCTTCCCCCCCCCCCCCACCACCTCATTCTTGAATAATGATGTTGCATTTGCAATTTTCCAGTCTCCTTGGTCTTCTCTAGAAGCCATGGAGAATTCTGGAGTGACCCTGAGCTTTCAGTTGGCCATCACTCTAATTCTTCATCCCACCTATTTTCTCTGATCTATCTGTCTGTGGTGTCCAGCATGGCTGTAGTGAATCTCAATATAGCATAAAATATAGAACAGTATAGCACAAGAACAGGCCCTTCAGCCCACAGTGTTATTCAAACCAGATAAAAAAATTGAAAAGATCCCTAAAACTTACTTCTCCTACCTATGCTATGTCTATATCCCTCATCTTCCTCACAGTCATGTGCCTATCTAAACATCTCTTAAAAGCCTCTACCATCATATCAGGCAGCGCATTCCAGGCATCTACCACTCCCTGAGTAAAAAAAATTTAACCCTCTCATCTCCCTTGCACCTGCCCCTCTCACCTTCCACTGGTATCAGATATTTCTACCCTGGAGAAAAGATGCTCCCTATGCACTCTCTCTATGCCTATCATAATCTTATAAACCTCTAAAAAATCTCTCCTCCGCCTCCACTACTCCAAAGAAAACAGCCCCAGTTTATCCAGCCTCTCATGATAGCATGTGCCCTCTAAACCAGACAGTGTCCCAGTAAACCCCTTTTGCACCCTCTCCAAAACCTCAACATCCTTCCTATAGTGGGGTGACCAGAACTGTACGCAGTACTCCAGTTATGACCTAACTAGGGTTTTATAAAGTTGCAACATAACCTCCTGATTTTTGAACTCAATGCCTTGACTAATAAAATCAAGCATTCCATAAGCCGCCTTAACCACCTTATTGACTTGTGTAGCGACTTTCATGAAGCTATGAACTTGGATCCCAAGATCTCTCTGCTCAACAAGACTGTTAAGGTCTTGCATTTGTCTTGGTTGAACTCCACCTGCCATTTCTCAACCTATATCTGCAAGTGATCTATATCTCACTGTATTCTTTGCCAGTTTTCTGCATTATCCGCAACCCCACCAACCTTTATCATCTGCAAACTTACTAACCCACTACATTTTCAGCCAAGTCATTATATACATCACAAACAGCAGGAGTCCCAGCAAAGATCCCTGCAGAACATCACTAATTATAGACTGAAGTGCAAAAGAACTGTCAGTTTATTTAAAGCGGAATGGGTTAAGGAAGTAGTAGAAACTTCTACACTGAAAGCTCACAAAGTCAAGACGCGCAGCTATGAGAAATATTGATGTACAATACAGAAACTGGTGTTACCTGTGTGTCTTGGCACAATGCAGAAGTTGCTGGAGAGAACGATCAAACCCAGAGGAGATCAAAGTTCTTATTGACAGTTATTTTATTTCTTTTAAATAATGATCAACACACTAGACTTGGCAGTTTGTTATCCTTAGAATAGCTTCAGGTTTACTTCCACTTAAAAATTTAGTGTGCACATAATGTTGTCGCAGGGCAAAAAATTGCACAACCAAGATTTTTGTGCACACTGGTCATTACAGGTTAAAGGGAACATTGCTGCAAGACCCCATGCATCCTAACCTTCTGGATTAGCCTCCCATGAGGGGTTTTGTCAAACACCTCACTAAAATCCATGTAGGCAACCTCCACTGCTCTACCTTCATCAATCTCTCTCATCACCTTGTCAAAAAGCTCAGTCAAGTTGGTAAGACACGACCTGCCCCACACTAAGTTATGCTGGCTCTCCCTCACTAGGCCATGGGTTTCCAAATGCTGATATCTTTGACAAGCAACCTGCCATTTCCTGTTGGGACAAGTTGAAAACTTCCAACACTGAATTCAATAATTTCAGGTTACTCACTTCCTTTATTTGTATCTGATAGATAGTTACATTGCTAGATAGGTAGTTAATAGATAGTGAGAGAGGTAGCTACATACACGTACGCATACGTAGTTGGATTGAAGTAGAGATAGATGTCCTACTGTACGCTATCCATCTGCAATATTAATTCAGTTTTCCCTCTCTGAAGTGTTTTCTCTTCTACTGAGTTTGTTTTCTTTTCATCTCATGGGTTTGCCTTGAATTGTTTTCTAGAGAGACTATTATGAATTCCTCCACCTATAGCCCCCTCAGACTCCATGTGTTTAATATCTATTTTGAAGATCAATCCAAAATGATAATTTAAAATCACAGCTATTTCTCTATTTCTACTTAATAATTCCTCAGTTTCCAATGTTGAATTTACCTACTATCTTCTTTCCTTATAAACCTGTCAAAAGTCTTACTGTGTGCTTTTATGTTATTCCTGCACTCTTTCCGTATTGAAACACTGAACATTGTCCGTTGAATGTTATGATGATTTTGACAGATAAAAATCAGCTACTCTTATGTTAATAACTGAAGTAGGTCCACACTAAATTCTCAACAGGAAACTGCAGTGCAGCTTGTGTCCTCTCCAGTTAATGACTTTCCCAGACTGAATGATAAGCTTGTAGTGCAGAGTTAATCTGGGAGAAAGATAAATCTGTGTGCTAGTTCTTCTGTTTTCAGAAAAAAACTAGCATTTGTTTTATAGGCATAGCACAAAAATGAACATAAAATGTTCTAAATAAAAAGTTGTCAGCTCAGAAACAACATTTAGCTTTTAAAGCCAACTTCATCAGTACTCAAAATTAACTTAGTTTAGTCCACCCCTACAAACACACACACACACGCACACAAAACTTTTCTGGTAAAACTTAATGTTTTGTTGTTTGGAACATTTAAGTCTGAAGAGTCTGGATGTATTGGTCATGACCTTTCAAAAATCACTTGATTTTGGCATGGTCCTAGAGGGCTGGAAGATTGCAAATGTCACTCCACTCTTTAAGAAGGGAAGAAGGCAAAAGAAAGGAAATACAAAGTACACTGCAGATGCTGTGGTCAAATAAGACATACAAAAAAGCTGGATGAACACAGCAGGTCGGGCAGCAACCGTTGGAAGAAGCAGTCAACGTTTCGGGTCGAGACCCTTCGCCAGGATGCTGCCCAACCTGCTGTGTTCATCCAGCTTTTTTGTACGTCTGAAAAGAAAGGAAATTATAGGCCAGTTAGCCCAACCTCAATGGCTGGGAAAGTTTTGGAGTCTATTATTAAGGATGAAGTTTCCGGGCACTTGGAGACTAATGATAAAATAAGTCAAAGTCAGCATAGTTTCTGTAAAAGGAATTCTTGCCTGGCAAATTTGTTGGAGTTCTTCGAGGAAGTAACAAACAGGGTGGACAATGGAGAGCCAGTGGATGTCATTTACTTGGATTTCAGAAGGTATTTGATAAGGTGCCACATGAGGCTGCTTAACAAGATAAATTCCTATGGCATTACAGGAAGGATACTGGCATGGATAGCGGAATGGCGGACAGGCAGGAGGCAGTGAGTAGGAATAAAGGGGGCTTTTTCTAGTTGGCTGTCAGTAACTAGTAGTGTTCCTCAGGATCTGTATTGGGACCGTTACTTTTCACATTCCTTGTCAATGATTTAGATAATGGAATTGATGGCTTTGTGCCATAGTTTGCAGATAATACGAAGATAGGTGGAGGGGTAGGTAGTGCTGAGGAGGCAATGTGATTGCAGCAGTACTTAGGCAAATTGGAAGAATGGGCAAAAAAATGGCAGATGGAATAAGTATTGGGAAATGTATGATAATGCATTTTGGTAAAAGGAACAATGGTGCAGACGATTATCTAAATGGGGAGAAGGTTCAAACATCAGAGATGCAAAACTCCTAGAGGGTTAAATTACAGGTTGAGTCTGTGGTAAAGAAGCCAAATGCAATGTTGGCATTTATTTAATAGGGAATAGAATATAAAAACAAGGGGATAATACTGAGCCTTTATAAAGCACAGGTCAGGCCGTGTTTAGAGTATTGTCAACAGTTTTGGGCCCCATATCTCAGATAGGACGTGTTGTCATTGGAGAATGTTCAGAGAAAGTTCACAAGGATGATTCTGGGAATGAAGGGCTTAACGTAAGAGGAGCATTTGGCAGCTTTGGGCCTGTACTCACTAGAATTTAGAAGGATATGGGGGGGATCTCAATGAAGCCTACCAAATGTTGAAAGGACTACATAGGGTGGATATGAAGAGGATGTTTCCTATGGGGGGGGGGGAGACATCCAGAACTAGAGGGCACAGCCTCAAAATTGAGGAGCAACCCTTCAGAACAGAGGTAAAGAGGAATTTTTTTTAGCCAGAGAGTAGTAAGTGGAATGCTCTGTGACAGATTGCAGTGGAAGCCAAGTCCGTGGGTATATTTAAGGTGGAAGTTGATTGTTTCCTGATTGGTCAGGGTATCAAAGGATATGGTGAGAAGGCAGGTATATGGGATTGAGTGGGATTTGGGATCAGCCATTATAGAATGGTGGAGCAGACTCAATGGGCTGAATGGCCTAATTCTGCTTCTGTCTTATGGTCTTAAGTCTCTCTTCAAACTTTGTATAACCATATGTACTTGGAATGAACACAACATGGAATGAGCAGTAAAAAAAATTCTCCCTTTTGTGCACTATCAGTAATGATTTGGACCAGAGGTGTCGAACTCAATTGCACATGGGGCCAAAACTCAAAGCACACTTTAGGTCGCGGGCCGAACAGGATAAACATTTATTGAACACACTAAAACTAAACATTTTTTGAACATAAATATGAATAAAAACAGACAGGAATATTATTCCAGAAAAAATAAACTAAAACTTTAAATAACTTAAATATTTTACTCTCCATAAAAATATCTCCTGTCAGTATTATACAAGTTAGAAATATGAGCATGCTGCAAAAAATCCCTGAAAATATAAATAAAATTAGTGCTTTTCAGCAAAAGTTAAAACAACAACAAATCAAAACACTCAGTTTTCTTTGCTCTTATGCCGTTTTGTCAGAGCTGGATGCTTGGCATCTTTTCTTGGCAATAAATTCGTTTAGGTTTGGTGTAAGGTTCTGTGTTGTGGAGATTCTCAGGATGGACTCCGTCAGGATGGACGGAGTTCATCAGTGAGACGACTCCTGTGTGATGTTTTGTTAATCTTCATCACTGAGAAAAGCTTCTCACACAGATATGTGCTACCAAACATGCACAAGGTTCGAGCCGCATGTAGACGGAGCTGAGGCATTGCTTCAGGAATGGAGCGAATAAACTGTACGGGCCCTGTAGTGTCGTACTTTGCCTTTAGTGTCCCATTACACTGCAGCTTTGACTTCAGAATAGCGTTGTATACAGCAACAGACGCTTGACGCGGGAATGTTCCCGGGTAGCCTATCGGCAGCTGTTGCGCTGCATTATGGGATATGTAGTTTGTGTGTTATCAGCGCTTCATTTCGCCGGGCCATTAATAATTAAAATAATAGATCTATCTAAAATGATCTCGCGGGCCGGATATAATTGTACGCCGGGCCGGATATGGCCCGCGGGCCTTGTGTTTGACACCTATGATTTGGACTAATTTCACCAACACTTTAAAAATTCCCTCATTTCCTTTTTAAACCTGTGAAGGGCAGCTTAGTCTGGAAAATATTTCTTGCCCCCATACACTGGCACGGGTTCCAAAATGCAACTGATAACATCTCATTGAAAGGCTATTTCCAGTTCACCTCCATCATTCACGCCATTTGTATAATTATAGAAATCAAATTAGGAAAAAAAGCAAATGAGAAAATAGCAGGAGTAGACCACCTTATCTACAAAATGCCCAAAATAGGACTAAACCTGAAAAGCTGTTAACTAAGTGTCATGCACAAAACAAACCACTTCAGGGTTTTCCATCACTTCTGTCATACTTCAGGTGTCATACTTAAAAATGTTGCAAGTTCAAAGAAAATAAATGACTTAATGCTGAGTTTGTGTCAAGTATATACTTGAAATTAATGAATGAAGTCCAGTAAAAATTTTAAACTTTGTAAGTTTCAAAAAGTAGCATAAACACTTTAGCAGCAGAATATTATGTTGCTCAAATGTGATAAAATGTTTCATTTATAATTTGATAGGGGCCTAGAAATTGGACTGCCTTGCACCCCATTTACAAGCATAAAGCATATGGCTGTGACAGCCACCATTCATTCCTCAAAGCATTAATTACCAGTCATATTGGTTCAGATCCAATGCATATGCTTAAAAATTTGTTGTTACCCCATCGTACAAGGATATAATTCACACTTCAAGCCACTTTTCAAACTTGGACTGTAGTTAGTTTCTTTAGGTCCTCAAGAGTCAAACCGCTTGCAGCTGCCATCAGATAGATGTGCTTTATGTTGTCTAGGTCCTGGGGAACAGTGTTAGGACAGCACATCATGTTAGCACATTGTTAGCCACTTGTGAAAAAGAGATGAAAACAGTGAGGTTGAGGAACCTGCCCTGTGTCCTGCAGTGGTGTCTAGGGTCTCCAGTAATGATGTCTAATCTTTCTTGTATTATTTTGACTTAAAGCTTTGAAACTTCTTTGCCATTATGCCTCTCTTTTCTCCTTTAAAATGATCCTTAAAACTTATCTCTTGGACCAGGTTTCTAGTCGCTGTCCTAGTATCTTCTCAAGTAGCTCTAAAAATTGTTCAAGATGTATTCTAAAACTTCCAAAAAACATGAAAATAAATTAATTATTGAATGCCAAATGTAAGTTTTTTTAAATAGCAAGTGAGATGCAAAACTTAAGCAGAAAATTTGAACTTACTACCTTGGTGATGGTGATAGAGTTGTTAAATTATTGGTGAAGGAGCCTGAAGCCTGGAATGAGTGATGTCTTTAAGGGGAGGGGCAGTCCAGTGTACTAACATCTAACCCCCAGCATATTTCTGAACTGATTATTCAATTTTTAGAGTCGGAAATAGAAGACCTGTTGAATATAGAAGGACGGACAGGCGCCAGTTCCTAGTGGACCATCGTCCATTTAGATCTGCATCCTGTCCTATATATCTGGTCATTAATGGTTTGCTTCATCTTTTTCAGTTGTTCCCACCATCCAACATGGACCTCAGATATTCAGTACCATTGAGGGAGTCCCAGTTCGGCTACCCTGCAAAGCACATGGTGTTCCCAAGCCTTCCATTAGCTGGTCAAAGGTATGTGCCCTAATTTGCAAGCAGGCTGCCAAAATCTCCTGCCTTTAGAATTGCCAGGAAACTCATTCTGAAATATTTGCCTCAAATGATTTGTTCTGAAATTGATTAGTGTTCCAATTTCATAAGTATGTATTTCTGTTCTGCTAATAATATAATCACGTACTACTAAATTCAAGCTGAAATATCGTCATGTACATGTTTCACAATTTTAATTATAATGGAATAGAGTAGATTCTCATTGAAATATCTTTGGGGAATTCACATATTATGTAGCATTTCTGCTGTACATGTACTACAGCCCCTTTTGAAATATTCCCAAGACATTTATTTGAAACATGAATTAGCTGATATCTGATGTCTGGGAACTACAATAGAGTTGCCTGTGTTCCTTTGTTACTGCAAAAGGCTCTCAATGTATGAAACAGGATTTATTTCCAGCATTGGTAAATTGAAGTCACATTTGAACTGCATCAGTCACATAAAAGTTGAGCTGTCCAATGTAGTGTTGGCATGCATCAATGTAACATTGCATTGGAACAGTGCGTTATTCATTAGACCACTTCTATGTCATAAAGCTCAAAACTTTATCTGATTGATAATGATCCTGACAGCACATGATTTCTACAGATAACTCACCTTGTTGAGATTTGGATTTGAATATTTAGCTTTAAGAACAGTGATGTCCAGGAGCAGCATATTTCTGTTTGAATGAAGGGAAAACCTGGCAATATCAGGGACTCTTGGCCAATCAGAGATGTCACAAATCTGGTCAAGAAAAAGAAAGAAGCCCGCATTGGGTTTAAGAGGTCAAGGGTGAATGAATCTCTAGATAAATATTTTAAAAAGTTATCCTAAGAGGAAAATCAGCAGATCAAAAAGAGGGTATGAGATGGATCAGGCAGGTAAGATTAAGGAAAATCTGGAGGTCTTCTGGATATATTAAGCATAAAAAGGTGGCTATGGAGAGAGTAGGTCCCCTTGGAGATCAGCATGACTACCTACGTCTCAGGGCACAGAAGATAAGATTTTCAGTGTAAACTGTATCTACTGAGTGTCTACTGAGGAGAAAGTCATGGTTGCTCAAGCAATGAGGGGAAAAAAGCGATGTTTTAGAGGAAATTCATATTGCCAAAGTGGAGATATTTGCAGCCTTATAATGCCTTAAGTGGATAAATCCCCAGGGCCTCACTATGCATCCTTGGACTTCATGGGAGATGGGAGAAAAAATTGCAGAGGACTATCCAGAGACTAGGGACATCAGCATGACTTCTAAGGGACAGGTGACAACCCTGATTGAATTATTTGAGGAAATGATAAAACAAATTGACAAAGGCAGAGCAATGGATGTGGTGGATGTAGATTTTAATAAGCTTTTTGGTAAGGTTCCCTATGGTAGCCTCATTCAGAAAGTCTACCATGAGTATGGTATCCGGAGACACTTAGCTGCTTGCCTCAAGGTGGAATTAGATGACACAAGGGACGTAATTTTAAGGTGATTGCAGGAAAATATAGTGGGGAAGTCACGAGTTAAGTTTCTTACACAGAGAATGGTAGGTGCATTATACAAGCTACCAGGGGTGGTGGTAGAGGCATGATTGGTTTAACTTTAAGAAATGCATGGCTTACACTTAGCTGTATTATAATCCCTTGGCCTTTCTTTGTCCACTTCCCTAACTGATCAAGGTCCCCCCCGTAACTTGTGATAACCTCCTTCCCTTGCAGGACATTTAAAGAGTCTCTTAGATAGCGACGTGGATGAAAGTAAAAAGCAGGGCTACGTGGGAGGGAAGGGTTAGGATGATCTAAGGTTGAAAAATCAGCACAACATTGTGGGCTGAAGGGCCTGTGCTGTGCTGTATTGTTCTTTGCAGAGGTAATGTTCCCTAAGATTGGAAGATGGCTAATGTTCCATTGTTTAAGAAGGGTAGCAAGGGCAAGAAAAGAAACACAAGGCTGGTCACCTTGACATCAGTAGTGGGGAAGTGACTGGAGGATTTCCCAGCACTGGATAGACGGAGACTGATCAGGATTCAGCATAGCTTTGTGAGTTTTTTTGAAGAGGTAAACAAAAGGATAGACGAGGGTTAGGGCAGTGGATGTTGTCTATTTGAACTTCAGCAAGGTATTTGACAAGGTACCTCATGGTAGGCTGGTCTGAAAGTTTAGGTCCCACAGAATCCAGGTTAGGTGGATTGAAAATTGGCTCATTGGTAGAAAGCAGAGGTTTGCAGTTGAAGGTTCTTTCTCTGAATGGAGACCAGTGATTAGTGGTGTGCCACAGGAGTCTGTGTAGGTAACCCTGTCATTCGTTATTTATATAAATGACTTGGATGCAAGTACACAAAGTTGGATCACTAAGTTTGCAGATGTCACAAAATCAGAAGGTGTTGTTGAAAGTGATGAAGGTTATCGTAGATTACAGGGAGATCTTGATCAGTTAGGGATGTGGACGAGGAATGGCAAATAGATTTCAATACAGATAAGTGTGAGGTGATGCAATTATGGAAAGCTAAACCAATGTAGGACTTGTTCTATGAATAGTATGGCACTAGGGAGTTTATGGACTAGAGGAATCCAAGAGTACAAGTGCATAATCTATTGAAATCACAGGTAGGAAAGGTAATGAAGGAGGCTTTTATCATGCTGGCCTTCATCAAGACACAGAGTATAGGAGCTGGGCAATTATATTGCAGTTGGTAAGGCCATACTTGGAATACTATGTACAGTTTTGATCACCCTGAGCCAGAGGGAGACGATGATCAGGCTGGGACTTTATTCCTTCGAATATAGGAGAATGAGGAGCAACCTTATAGAAATGTTTACAATTATGAGATGAGAGGCATATGTAGTGAGGATTATAGCAGTCTTTTCCCCAGGGTTTGAATTCCCAAACTAGCCACATAGATTTAAAAGGGACCTGAGGGGTAATATTTTAAAGCGAAGGGTGGTGAATGTGTGGAACAAGCTGCCAGAAGAGGCAGGTAGAATAGTGTCATTGAAGATGCACGTAGATGGGTACATGGAGGGTCAGGGCTTGGAGGGGGATGAGCTGATTAGGAGTAACTGAGTGGGCACCGTAGGCAGCATGGATTCTTTGGGACAAAGGGCCTGTATCCATGTTGCATTGTTCTATGTCTCCAGGGAATTAAAACTCATTAAATGTGATCAGTAACTAGATGCAAAACTGTAAAGAGTTGAACAATGATTGTTCGCAACTGTGAAATAATCAGATTTCCAAAATTTGGCAATGGGTATGTTGACCTTAGGCGAAGGATGTTACGTTAAAGCTCACCTTGATTGGTGAAATGCACTGTAAGAAAGTGTCACGCCTGAGTGGTCTGGAGACCATCACTTTGAGGCTTTCACACATAACCACACACTGTGCAAGCTTCTAGAAGTTTCTACCGCCCAGGAAATCAAGTGCCAGAGTAGGTCTTGTTAATTACAAAAATGAAGAGGATTCATGAAAGAAACAAGTCAACTACAGCTTCAGCATTTATAATGGTTGTCATTTAGGTTGGAATATTATGATATTGTGCAGGTACAGTACATTGTCCCCAAAGCAAGTATATATAATGATTGTGCTCTTTCATAACTCAGTGTTCACAATATTGGAGTAGTTTTCAATTTCAAAGCAAATAATAAATTGCAGGAAAGGAGATTACAAAGAAGATGGAAGAAATGACAAATCTTTTGGCTTTTTGGACAGAATATTGACATGTTCAGGTTTTGTAGTACATGATTCCTTCCAGCATTGCCCTTACCCCACCCCCCGGCCAGGGCTGTCTATCTCAGAGAGGCGGATTAGCAAGTAAAAGGCCAGTTCATCTCCAGTAAAACTTTGATAACTGATGAGGTCTCACCCATAGTCAGTGAAAATGCCTATGCAGCTAAAGAGTGAACAAAATGTACTAGATACAGATCTCTTTAAGTATGACAAAATATACAATGAATTTTATGAGTTTTGATAATCCTTAAGTTTCAGAATTATCTTAGGTATCTCTATTCTGAATTTGTGCGTTGCTTTATACCAACTTGGTTCAAGCCTCTAGCAATAATTTGTGAATGTGATAACAAAAATACTTAAGAAATTGTAGAAATTTTGATAAATATTTTGCAAAGTGATGTGAAATCATTGTTTAATACCGGTCCTTTGACAATCGCACTGCAGAGTTGACCGTGATGCGTGTGATGTCAAATGATATCCTGCGTTGCCCATATTCATTAAAGTCCATAAAAGCAAAAGGATTCATTTTGTGCAAATAATTTGTACCTTCCCTTACAGAATGATGAACTCATTATCCAGCGTTTGGGGAATTTCAGTGTGGAATCAGATGGCAGTTTATTAATATTTTCTCCAAGTGGTGCAGAGACTGGGGAATTTGTGTGTACAGCCACAAATGCTGCAGGCTACACCACACGCAAAGTTCAGCTGACTGTTTATGGTATGAGTACATTTTTAATCTTTTCATACAGTAAAAAGTATTGGAAATTGCAGGCCCTAGCTTGTAGAATGTGTTAACTGTTGATGGTAGGGGAGCAGTTTTATACTGACCCAGTGCTGTGATGGAAATGAGACAGATTCTTTGGGTCTCAAAGGCAAGGGCTCTGGACACACAGTTTTAATAATAAGGAGTTTATTTACAAGGGGAGAAAAGCCTGGGAACAACACAAGCGGCTACAATATTCGCACAAACGCGCTTGGAATAGCCGAGCGTGGGAAAAGTCAGATCGGCAGTACAATACACGGGAAAACGGTGTGGGGACAGAGTACAGGTACACATACAAGCAAGGGAGAAGTAACTGCGATACCTGCCACCCCTTGACTATGGACAGGCACGGCTGTCTGCCACAGGGACAACAACAAACACTCCCACAACCCTATTCAATGCACAGCTCACCACGTGTCTCCAGCGCTGTTCTGCAGTCTTCAGCCTGGAGTAAAGCAGGGTGGTCCCTCGAGGATGACAAAAGAGAGCAAGCCAAGCACATGTAGCACCCTTTATAGGTCAAGGGGCTGGAGGGTCCAGCCCAGGTGATTCACTGGGGGCCAATGGCTTGGTGCTAGACGGGTTCATCCAGTTAGGGTGGCCAATGGTTAAGTGTGCATTGATTAGTTGGGAGGGGCGAAATGTTGACTGGCATGTGGTGTGACCTCCGACCAGGCGAAGGTAGTGCTGTCACATGACAGGCACAGCTCTCTGGATACACCCAGTAATCATATTTTTACTTTTCCAATAATGTTTAATCTCCTCCCCTGATTTTATAGAATATGACAATTTCCGTTTGTTACATTTAACAAATGAGACTATATACAGTGCCTTTAAAAATTGTTCATCCCCTAGCTTTCTTGTTTTATTGTTTTACAACATTGAGTCACTGTGGATTTAATTTGGCATTTTTGTCACTGATCAACAGATAAAGACTCTTTTGTGTCAAAGTGAAAACAAATTTCTACAAATTGTGTTTATTACAATTATTAAACAAAAAATAATTGACTGCATAATTACTCACCCCCTTCAAGTCAGTATTTAGTAGATGCACCTTTGGCAGCCTTGAGTCTGTGTGGATAGGTCTCTATCAATTTTGCATGTTTGGACACTGCAATTTTTCTCTATTCTTCTTTACAAAACTGCACAGGCTCTTTCAGCATAGGGTCGTGAGTGAACAACTCTTTTCACGTCCTGCCACAAATTCTCAATTGGATTGAGGTCTGGACTCTGACTTGGCCACTCCAGGACATTAACTTTGTTGTTTTAAAGCCATTTCTGTGTAGCTGTGCCTTTATGCTTGGAGTCATTGTCTTGCTGGAAAACATATCTTTTCCCAAATCGTAGTTCTCTTGCAGACAGCATCAGATTTTTCCTTGAGGATTTCCCTGTATTTTGCTGCATTCATTTTACCCTCTACCTTCACAAGCCTTCCAGGGCCTGCTGCAGTGAATCATCCCCACAGCATGATGCAGCCACCACCATGCTTCATGGTAGGGATGGTGTGTTTTTGATGATGTGTGGTGTTTAGTCTGATGGCCAGTTTTGGTTTCATCAGACCATAGATCCTTCTTCCAGCTGACTTCAGAGTCTCCCACGTGTGTTCTGACAAACTCTAGCCAAGGTTTCATGTGAGTTTTTTTTTTCAACAGTGGCTTTCTCTTTTCCACTCTCCCATAAAGCTGTGTAGCACCTGGGCAACAGTTGTTGTATGCACATATTCAGTGCCTTGGAAATTTTCTTGTATCCATCTCCTGACTTATGCTTTTCAGTAACCTTTTCACAGCGTTGCTTGGAGTGTTCTTTTGTCTTCATGGTGTAGTTTTTGCCAGGGTACTGACTCACCAGCAGTTGCACCTTCCAGATACAGGGTTTATTTTTACTACAATCATTTGAAACACCTTGACTGCACACAGGTCTCCACAAACAGATCTCCATTTAACTAATTATGTGACTTCTAAAACCAGTTGGCTGTACCAGTGATGATTTGAGGTGAATACTAATGTAATCAATTATTTTGTGTTTTATATTTGTAATTAATTTTGATCACTCTGTAGAGATCTGTTTTTACTTTGACACAAAAGAGTCTCTTTCTGTTGATCAGTGTCAAAAAAAAGCCAAATTAAATCCACTGCGATTCGATGCTGTAAAACAATAAAGCATGAACATTTCTGGGGTGCGGGGTGAAAACCTTTTATAGGCACTGTATTATTGTGCATTTTCGTTTTGTTAATCTGGATCACTGAATCATAAGAATACAAGAAAATAGGATCTAGAAGATAAAGGATTCTGCTGATGCTCGAAATCTTGAGCAATGCATACAGAATACTGGAGGAACTCAGCAGATCTTGCAGCATCTATGGAGGGAAACAAACATCATTGTTTCAGGCTGAGACCTTTTGTCTGTACCAGTATTGGATCCAGATTAGGCTTTCAGGCCCCTGAGGCCTGCCCCAATATTCAAAGTGATCGTGCTGATCTATGCTCGTTTCAGCTCCTCTTCTCTTTCAGTTCCCGATAACTCTCAGTTCCCAATCCTTCAAATATTTCTCTGTCTCCACCTTGTATATCTAATGGTCTGTCTTCCTCCAAGCTCATGAGCAAACAATTTCAGAGAATGATCACACTCCACATTTATCTAGACACTGACTGACATGCGAGATTAATAATTGCTTTCCTTCGCCGTCCGACCTTGTACACTGTGAGAGGCGGCAGATTGCAAGACTTATCGGTGCCTTCTCTATCCTGCATCTCGGCTACTTCATTAGGTACACCTGTACACCTGCTCATTAACGTGAATATTTAATCAGCCAAAATGGCAGCAACTTAATACATAAAACCATGCAGACATGGTCAAGAGGTTCAGTTGTTTGTCCGAGCAAATATCAGAATGGGGAATACAAGTGAGCGTTGACCGTGAAATGATTGTTGATGCCAGAGGGGGTAGTTTGAGCAGCTCAGAACCTGCTGATCTCCTGGGATTTTCACGCACAACATTTTCTAGAGTTTACAGAGAATAGTGCTTAAAAACAGACATCCAGCAAGTGACAGTTCTTTGGGCTAAAATACCTTGATAGTGAGAGAGGTCAGAGGAGAATGGGCAAACTAGTTCAAGCTGACAGGAAAGCGACGGTAGTTCAAATAAGTACATGTTACAACAGTGGTGTGCAGAAGAGCATCTCTGAACTTTATTAGAGACAGGAGGTAACTGATGGCTACTGAGTGTAGACGTCCCTGCTTTCGAAAAATTACAAAACAGAGCTACTTGAGCTATTTCTATTTGTTATTGCACAGTATTTGCAATATTCCTGAAAAATTCAGGTTTTTTAATAATCCATGGTGACCATTGCAAATTTTAATTCAGAATTTTTTTAATAAAACACGATTTTCAGGAAAAAAATCTGATATTCTAAAATGACAATTTTAGTGATAAAATAGCAATATTAGTAACATACCAACAAAACTAAGAGGAATTTGCAGCTAACTAAAGAATATAAGATTTCTTGGCTCCACACTTTGTTGATTGTGAGCATAGTCTTTAATTACAGAACAATATTGATGAATTGGTGATTTTGCTGGAGCAATGGCAGATGTACTTTAATCCTGGTAAGCGCTAGATGGTGCATTCTTGGAAGTCTTGTAAGGATAGAGAATATACAATGAATGGTAGGGTCTTAAGGAATATTTAGGATCAGAAGGACATTGGTATTCAAGTCCGTAGTTCTGTGAAGGCTGCAGTGCAGGCAGTGAAGACGGCATAAAGGATGTGGGCTGCCTTTGGTCTGACCACAGAAGCAGAAGAACATGGATGTCATGGTACAACTTTATAAAGCTCAGTTTAGGGACGGGTAATCTGATTGATCTAGTCACAAGAAGAATCAGCAATACTCACAGAGGGAACCCAGTCAATGCTAAATACTATCCTAATGTGGCTCACACGAGGTGCATGAGAAATGCTGCAATGTTGGAGATAATGTATCAGAATGAACACAGAAATTATATTACTGGTCTAACAGGCAGCTTTTTCCAATTCCTTATCCTCTTGTTTGGTTAGAGTTCCATAATAAATGGATTAGTTGCTCCTTATGAGCTGCTAATTTCCTACTATTTCAATGAAGTATCTTCTTAGAGAAATGTGTACATCATCCAGTGCACTTCCCTCTGCTACAGTTTTTTTTTAACTCTCCAAAATAAAGAGTGCCTGATTTCCGTTTGGTACCTTGCCACAGCAATCTAACAAGAAAGTGGAACTCAGTGACAGGAGTTCAAGGAATAAGACAGCCCCGTTATTCCATGGCACGAGGTAGTGCTGCTGCAGAGAGCCGTGCATAACATTGCAAGAAATTAAAACTTTAAGCAATTTACTGAAATTTCTTTTCCTGTAACCAAACTTTCCCATTCAATGGCAGAGGTGGTTTCAACTACTGGTTTCCGTACACCTTAATGACAGTCCATACACTTTACCTATTGGTCCAACCGCAATAATTAGAGCTCATGAATCTAGCATGCATGGGGCTATAGCTGATGGTTATTTTGGATAGAAACAGAAAAAGAATTCATACTCTGACACAAGTGGTAATCAGAAGGGATCAAAAACAGGAATCCTTCAACTCCATCGTCCTAGGTGAGTGAGTATAATATCTTGCTAAATAAAAACCTGGGGGACATTACCAGTGCCTCTCTGTTGCTTTCACACATAATGTATCTGAGCACTTTTGAAAAGAGTTGTCTCGATTGTGTTGAAGGCTGAGGTATCCAGTATCTATCAACATACCTTTTCCCAGTCATGTAATAGTAGTTTATATTCTAAATCAATAATCAAGACATGTAAAACATAAAATGCTTTTTAGTAATAAGCCTATTTTGACCAAGTATAACAGTGAGACTTAGTTGTTTTGTTTACAAATGAATGGAATGCTAGACCATTTTAATTCAGAATAACTTCCTACTGCACGTAGAACTTGCTACTAAAACAAATTTAAATTCCAGTTAAACCAAGAATCGTTTCTCAGTCAAGAGAAGGATCTGAGAGAAGAAGTCCAACAGAGTTGTCAGTGACAGAAGGAGAAGATATCACATTGCCTTGTGAAGTCCAAAGCTTTCCACCTCCCATTATCCACTGGGCCAAAAATATGCAACTTATCTCTCCTTTTTCACCAAGGTAATGTGAGATTAAACAGAGGTCTGAATTATGGGATTTCTTATATTTTACTATGAAGTGTGCTAAGTACGGCTGCGGATAGTGAGCAAGAATACAAGGCAAATAAACATAGCTGTAACATTTTCATTTGAGTAAAAGTCATTATTATTGACATCACTGATTTTATTTTAATCTTTAAATTCTTTGCAGATTAAGAAATGTTCTAGTTTTAATTAACCAGTAAAACTTATCATTATTTTCCCTTGCTTTTCATAATATTGCAACTGTACTGCTGACTGGGATGAGTATTTTTAACCTCTGCATGTACCTTCCCTCAATGCATGCCCACATGGTCCTTAAGTTGAATAGCTTTGATATTAGTTAATGAAAACCACAACACAGAAGAACCAATTGACAATATGAGTTATTAATGTTCAAAGAACTTTTCAAGTTGTAATGAAGTACTGTGGAGCTCATCTTAATCAGTTTACAAGAATACACATTTTCAAATTAATGATCACAGGCTTTGCTTGATATACCCTTTTATTTATTTTGAATATCCAATATTTCCCAGTGTTCAGTTGTTTGCACATTCTTCTGTTTCTCTGATTTCTTCCTGACCAAATTCATAAGATTTCTCCAGTCTATCAGTTGATTTCATAATGGGTAGCAAATCCTTCAGCCCAATTCCTTGTGGTGATTAGAGCATATACAAATGTTTCATCCCCCCTTTCCCCTTGTTTGGCTGTTTTTCTTGTCTTTCAGTTTTCAACCATCAAGTAGGCAGATGATAGAAATGTTGACCTGTCTGCTTTTCATGCATAGAGTGACACGCAGGGCATTTCCAACATTTTCTAGTTCACTTTTTGCATGATTTAAAAAACAACAAAAGATCTGTTGTTTAGTTGCATTAGCTGCTTTCAAATCAAGAAACAAAAGAGAAGTCTGGACAAGCTCCAATACACGGAATCTTTCCATTTGGTCAGTACAGAAAAAGCATCAGAGCAGTTGTTACAATCTTATATTGTTGAACTTAATGTTGATTTAGTCACTGTCTATATTGTTATCTTAACATATTTCTGTATACTTAAGATGTTGATTTTAGTACATTGGTGATTCTTAATGCAAATATACTTTGTATTCCAGACACACTCAACTTTCCACTGGATCAATGAAGATTATTGAAACCAGACTGTCTGATTCTGGAACGTACCAGTGTGTTGCTACAAACATTGCTGGGAATGTTACACAATACATTAGATTAAGTGTACATGGTATGTTTCCATTGCGGTGCAGATCAATAACGACATGAGTTCTTACCTCAGATGTCAAAAAGTCAAAACTCTAGGGACTAGTTTTTCAGAGAACTGTTAATCGCTGTTTAAACAATACCAGCTCAACGAGCTTTAATGTTTAGTAATTGCTCACAAAGGAGTCCCATAAAATTATGCTTCTTGCAGAAAATTCCAGGTTCAATCAGCACTGAAAATTCACACACATGCACACTTATGACCAAACACACACAAACAACTGGTAGAAATTCAAACAAGAGAAAATTTGTTGATGCTGGACATCCGAGTAACACACACAAAATGCTGGAGGAACTCAGCAGGCCATGCAGCATCTGTGGAAAGGAGTACAGTCAACGTTTTGGGCAGAGACCTTTCATCAGGACTGGAAAAAAAAGATGAGTCAGATTAAGAAGGTGAAGCGACAGGAGGAAGAAAGACAAGGTGACGGGTAAAACAGAAGGGTGGGGTGGCGAGGGGGTGCAGGGATTTTGATTGGTGAAAGAGATACAGGGCTGAAGAAGGGAATCTGATAGGAGAGACCTGTATCTTTATATCTCCAGCCCTGTATCTCTTACATCAATCAACCTCCCAGCTCTTTACTTCATCCCTTCCCCACCCCCTTCCTAGTTTCAGCTGTCACCTTGTCTTTCTTCCTCTCCTCCTCCCATCTTCTTACTTTGACTCCTCATTTTTTTTCTCCAGACTTGCCGAAGGGTTTCAGCCCAAAATGTCGACTGTACTCTTTTCCGTAGATGCTGCCTGGCCTGTTGAGGTCCTCCAGCATTTTGTGTGTGTTGGATAGAAATTCAAGACTCGATTATGCATTTAATTTCAAAATCACTTCATTCAAAAATTTCCTTGCCTATTTTTTCTGCTTTCTTACAGAGTGTACTGAGGTTTCCATTCTCAGTTCTATAATGAAATAATCTTTTTGTAGCATCCTAAAACAAATCTTTGAATTTAGTTACAAACATCTATTTCAACTACATCTACAGTCACTTGTAGAAATTACTCAGACCAATTTTAAATTGCAGTTAAGACAGGATGGAGGAGTAGGGTGTAAATATAATGTGATAGTTTGAGGATTGGTTAATGAATAGACAAAAGAGATGAGACCATGGGTTTCTGTGGATCCATCTGTCCACAATTTACATTAATAATTTGAATGAGGTGATTATGTGTTATGTTCAAATTGCTGATAATACAAAGTTAGATGGCACTGTGGGCTATAAGAGGATACGGAGAGATTTCATGAAAATGTAGGCAGGCTAATTGAATGATCAAAGACATAGCTGTTGGAACATAATATGGAAAAATGCAAGGCATCAATTTTTATGCTAAAATTTAAAACAATTGATAAAACAAAGATAAAAACACAAAATGCTGGCAGAACTCAGCAGGCCAGACAGCATTATGGGAGGAGGTAGTGACGACGTTTCGAGCTAAAACCCTTCATCAGGAGTGAAGGGTTTCCTGATGAGTGAAGGGTTTGACTCCTGATGAAGGGTTTCGGCCCAAAACATCGTCACTACCTCCTCCCATAGATGCTGTCTGACCTGCTGAGTTCTGCCAGCATTTTGTGTTTTTATTTATTTCCAGCATCTGCAGATTCACTCGTGTGCCTTTAAAACAATTGAATTGTTTTTTAAATTGTGGAAGACTCAAAGGTGTTAGTGTTCAGGGGGATGTGGGGTGGCCGAGTATACTTGTGAAAGTTAGCAAGTAGATATAGTAAGCAATCTGAAAGGCAAACACTAGGTTGGACTTCATTGCTGGAGGATTTGAGTAGAAATATTTTGCTCCAATTGTATTGTTGCCCTAGTGAAACCAAATTTATGTTATTGTACTTAGTCTGGCCTCTTCATTTGCTTGGCATTACAAAGAGAGATGGATAGATTTTAAAATGCTACAGGAATTGAGGAAATTGGTGATAGAGCAGAAAAATTGTGGTGTGGTTAAAGGTCAGTCCTGATCTTACTGAATAGTCATGCAGGCATGAGAGGCTGAATGGCCTGTTTCTTTTCATCTTACGGTCTCAAATAATCAACAAAGTAGGAGCACTGACATTCAGTAAAAATGCAATCAGTAGTTATTAGACTGATTTGAGTGTTCAATTGGATCCACTCCAGTTTGCCTCCCAGCACAACTGGTCCACAGCAGATGCCATCTCATTGGCTCTGGACAGCAATGATGCATACATCAGGATGCTCTTTATTGGCGACAGCTTGGCATTCAATGCCACCATCCCCTCAAAACTAATCAATAAGCTTGAGGACCTTGGCCTCAGTATCTCCTTGGGTAATTCGATCCTCAACTTCTTCACTTGCACACCCCAATCAGTTCAATGGTTCAGTTTAATATCTCAGAATGTATTCGATATACTACCTGAAATTCTTACTCTTCGCAGACATCCACGAAACAGAACAAACCCTAAACAATGAATGACAGAAAACATCAGAACCCCAAAGCCCCTCGACCCCTGCCATGCACAAGCAGCAGCAAAAGCATCAAACCTCCCCTCCCACTATTGAGAGAGAGAGAGTGTGAAATCGCTGGAGTATAGGGGCCTTCCACCAGCAGCACACGCTGCCTGCCTGCCGTCCCAATGTTTTAATGCTTCTGTCAGCAAGATCAACAAGGAATCAGGTCATCGAAGGTGCACGTCTTCCAGGCTGCACCCGAAGATATCAAAACAGCAAAATAGCAGGCTGCACTGCAAGTCGGAGAACAAGAACCCACCACCCATGGAGAACCATAGTTTGAGCTTCAGCTGTTGATCATGGACTCTGACAGGACCCCAGCCACCTTGAAAAGAAAAGAGAGGTGTGAAAAAAAAGAAAATCTTTCACAGGCGAGCTTAATGAAGTCACTTGGGTGTACAAAAACCTCTGGCACTGTCTTTTGGATTGGTAGCAATGTCTCCTCTAAAATCTTCATCAGCATAAGTGCAGCACAAGTTTGTATGCTTAGCCCTCTACTATACTCAATTATACTTAGAACTGTGAAGCTAAGCACAATTCCAATGCAGTATTTAAGTTTACTGTCTATACCATTGTCATTGGCAGAATGAAAAGCAATGATGGATTAACCTATAGGAGGGAGATTGAAAATCTGGTTGAGTGGTGCCACAACAACCACCTCTCACTCAATGTCAGCAAGACCAAGGAGCTAATTATTGAGTTCAAGAGGAGGAAGCTGGAGATCCAAGAGCCAGTCCTCATTGGGGTGGGGGTCAGAGGAGGAGAGGGTCAGCAACTTTAAACTCCTTGATGTTACCTTTTCAGAGAATCTGTCCTGGGCTCAGCACATAAGTGCAATTAGGAAGAAAGCACAGCAGCATTTACACTTCCTAAGAAGTTTGTGAAGATTCAGCATGACATCTAAAACTTTGACAAATTTCTATAGATGTGTCATGTAGAGTATTTTGACTAGTTGCATCACCACATGATATGGAAACACCAATGCCCTTGAATGTAAAATCCCACAAAAAGAAGTGGTTACAGCCCAGTCTATCACGGGTAAAGCCTCCCTACTATTGATCACATCTGCATGGAGTGCTATCCCAGGAAAGCAGCATCCATTATCAAGGACCCCCACCACCCAGACAATGCTCTCTTCTCACTGCTACCATAAGGAAGAAGGTAGAGAAGCCTCAGAATCTACATCATCGGGTTCAGGAACAGTTACGGCCCTCAGCCATCAGGCTCTTGAACAAAAGGGGATAACTTTAGTCAATTTCACTTGCTCCATCATTGAGATGTTCCTCCAACTAAAGGTCCCAGTTTCAAGGACTCTTCATCTCATGTGCTCAATATTTATTGCTTATTAATTTATTATTATTATTTATTTCTTTTCCTTTTGTACTTGCAGGGTTTGTTGTCTTGTACACATGGTTGGTTGTCCTTTTGGGTGCGGTCTTTCATTCTTTCTATTATTTTTCTTGGATTTGCTGTGTATGCCCACAAGAAAATGAATCCCAGGGTTTTATATGGAGGCGTAAATGTACTTTGAACTTAAAAATTGCAACTGCATTGTTGAAGGTTGTTGGTGACTTCATCTTGAATATTTGCAGAAGTACTGAAATGGAATTCCAAAAGTATAGATCCCAACTGTGCAGAGATGAGATATTTAACCATTATGTAAATGATAACCTCATGAAAGATTTGCTTAATTAGTCCCAAACCCCTACTGTTTCCCTATAGCCTAATATATATTTTTGTCAGGTTACAGCTGAGTAGAGTGGCTGGTCTGTTTGTCGCTCTTGCACTTCCCACCCCCACAGGCAGCTATTGCATTTTGCCTCAGTAGCTCACTTCACACTGAGCCATGAAATAATTAAATCACTTTAACTGTTTGTTTGCTGTGGGACAGCCTCAGAGGATGGCGCTCGCAATCGGTCCCCTGGCACAGCAGAGCACATCAGTTCTCTGTGCTACCAGACATGCTGTCATGACTCTATCATTGCTGGTTCCACTAGCACTCTTACTCTTGGGAACATAAACTGAATGTTAAATTAGGTGCCAGTGTACTGTTAATGTAAGAAATTCCAGAACGAGGCAGAACAGATGGAGCAGAATTTTTTAAACACTGTCTAGCCATCATGAAATTTCCTGAGGTAGCTAAACATTTTTACCTCAGAAATCAAGTAAGCTGAAGTACCCACATTCGTTGGCTATCATTTGGCTTCTTAACACTGCTGAGGATCATGTGTCTCTGAGATAATGAGCAAATGATATAATTACCAATGAGTTGGAAATCTGATGGAAAATTGTCCCCCGGCATTCAGTTCAGTACTGCATCTCCAGGGGTGAAGGAACAAGTTAGCTATCTACTCCTTTCAATGGAGCATGTCTAATGTTAAGTCTGTGGAGTGAAATGTAGTTATTGGAATAAATCTAACTGATACTCTTGATTCTGATTTTGAATCATACCTTCTGGTTACAGTCACAAAAGCATACGCGGTTTATGGGGTCGTGTATGTGAATGCACATACATACATACATACAATGTCCTCATTTGAAACTGCTGTACGATGGGAGAAAATGGGCTGACCCAGGGAAAGGGGAGGATGTGCCAGACATCTGTCCCTAAAAACACATTGAATTTTCCTTTGCAAGCACCACTCATGCATTTTTTTGTTCTAAAACTCTTCCATATGTTTAGTTTTCTGTCCAACCTCAACTTACATTTCACTCTCAACATTACTTTCAGTGGTGATTTTGAAATGGATTTTATTTGTTCTGATAGAAAATTACCAAATGAAATAAACATTAAAAGTACACTAATAATCTAAATTTTCATTTCAACTGCAATTGTGTTTGACTAACCTGGTACTCGCATGTGTTGATTATTCCCAGTTGCCCAGAAAGTTTGGGTCTAGGTTGCTTCCTTAAGCCATGAACTGACATGCTGAGCTCAAAGAACACTTGGAAAAATAACCATAGATTGATGGGTTAAGGATGGCAGAGTCCCTTTCCAAAGTATCACAGACAAGTTCTTTTTTAATTTCAAGAAACTGAATGATTAATTGCAAATGACCAAATAAGATTAGAACTCACGCTCTCTGAATTAGAAATCCAGGCATCTGTGCTCTTAGGTATGGAAATTAAACCTTACTATGCCATGGCACATCAGCACTGGTATGTTGTTCATGGCAAATTTATCATTTTAAAACATTATCTTGACTCAATATGGTCATTTAAATCTTTATGGGAATTTAGATTTTCCTTGGAATTCCTTCAAATGCCTATTTGTAAATTTGCCAGATTAATGCGGAAAGTGTATTCAGCACCAGTGGGTCAAATTTGAAGAATTGTATCTTTATTCATTTGGGTGATGCAGCAGTGAATAATGTGTAACAACACAGCTAAGCTAAATGCAATTTTGTCAGAACTCACTCAAGGTTTAGTTGCCATTTTTAGCAGGTCCCACAAATTTTACATTTTGCACTAACTTCCAAGAAGTAAATATTTCCCTTTCTGGACAACTGGAAGCTGATAACCAGTGGTGTGAATATAGTTTTCCTGCAATACGTTGGCTACCTTCGTTAGGAAGAAAAGTGGCTCTGGGTACTATGAGGAATAATGATAGAAACTAACATGTGAAGGCCATTACTTACTGGATTAGATAAACCCAAAGACACAATACTTGAGAAGTTTAACCTCTCACTAGCAACACGGTTTTACAGTGGAATTAGCATGAATTTTAAATTAAAATTAGTTAATACGAAGCATTCACACATTAGCAACATGCATTTAGAGCAACAAGAAAAAGCCATTTGGCCCAACAGAAAGGAGACTTTCGGAAAAGAATCATGTCCATGCACCTTCTGAATTCCCCCTTCCCTAGTTACATTCCACATCATTAAGTGGAATAATTTCTTCTGATTTCTTTTCATTATAATCTAACCCTAACCCTGTCATTTTGTTTTTATCTTTTCTATGATAAGACTGTGGAAGCCACAGACCCTTTGGTTAATGGTAAGGTTAAGCTCCATGGCATAAAAAGGTTGGGAAGCAACAGCACTAAAGTTGCTGTGTACAGAAATGAACCTAGAGTAATACATCCACTGGCTGCTTCCTGAATAACCCTTTCATGAGATGTTCACCTTTTGTCCAATGGTGACCGAAATCAGACTCTGAAAAATTAGTGGTTATACCCATGGAGAGAACGTTCCTGGTCAAAGGAAGGGTTAAGGGGTTTAGGCTTCTGAAAATAAAAGGTTGACAAGAACAGCGTGCTATCTAAATTTGTAGCATGCCAGATATGTGACTCACAATTAACTGGAGACATAATAAAATGCCAATAAATACCAAAATAATGATATAACCAACATCTTATTTTCCTTGAAAAGAAATATAATATTCTACAACAAAGAATTTCTTAATGTCTGTTTTCAAATATTTACCATCCGTTCATAGGAGGGTTGCTATTTATATTGTTAACAGAAATAAAAAGTGTTGCACTCTAAAATGCATTATTGGAACATTACATTTGGGAGCAAGGGTATTCATAGGATATTTTCAAGTGATAAAATTGTGTTGAGGTAATGAAGGTAGATCACTTTTACAGGAGTCAGCATATTGTATTTACAAGAAAGATCCTGAGACTGCTATATTTGTTTGATATCATATTTTAGTATTTGTTGACATTTTATGATGCTCTACTTATAAATCTACCTAAATGTTTGATTCCTTAGATGTTCTATAGATCATAGTCCAGATTTTACAGTTAGTAATAAAGGAATAGTGTTCACAGTTGACTGTGCTGAGAGATAGTAATTTTGTGGTTTTATCAGTAGTTTGAGAAAAAGAGAGGCTTTCAACCAATCAAGTATAAGATTCTCCCTTGAGACAAGTAGACAGGCTGTGCTTTTTTGTGTAGTGCTGTGGACAACCATTCGCCTCCAGTTTTGTGAGTGCCAAGTGCTTTTTTGAGAAATTCCCGTCACATGAAAGATTATTCAGTGATATAGCAAGTGACAGAGGCTTGCAAGCTGGGTGACTGCTGACAGTGGCCTCACTAGACTGGGCCACATGATATAATCAAAGCCATATGTTAATCCTTATTAACTTTCGGAATGATATTCATTAGGATACAGGAAAACATTCATTAGCCTCCAACACATGGATTCTCTCATCCTACTGGTCTTTGCACCAGTCTGCTGCTGCTGGCACCTGTTGCTCAGAACCTTCTCCCACAAAACAGACGAACCTTTGTATGGTTGCCTTACAATGTGTCTGGGTGATGTGCCAAGTTTGAGCAGCTGGTGCTGTGCAGATGCTGCAAGTTGTTGGTGTCAGATTTGGAATGGTAGTAAATATGAGGTTCAGTTGAACTCATGAATGTGAAGCCAAAGACCTGTCTGATAGACGTTGTTGTGAGATGAGTGATGGTTTGTATAGAGCAACGTGCAATTCTGGTAGGGCAGCTGTAAAAGGGATTTGATAATGGTGTCACTGATCTTGACTACAGTTGTCAAGTTGTTAATCTTTTTTTTGCAATACTGCATCATTGTCCTTTAGGAGCTGAACTTGTTGGTGACCTCTTTCCACAGTACCTTTGACTCTCTGGAGAATTTACCGGGCCCTGAAATTAGAGAACCTCTTTCCTTCTCTTCATCTCACCTTAAGGTGTCCAGAAATGTATCAGAAAGTTAATTTGTTCATATTCTTCCATAACTTAAACTACCAGTCATTGGCAAAGAGCTGCCAATGAGGTTGTGAGCTATAAGGAAAACATCAGTCACTGCCATCTACTCTCAAATGAATTGGACTATGTTTATGAAATCAGGCAATAAAGTTAGCTCTCGACATTGAATATGGATGGAGTTAAGAGAATCATAGAATGGTTACAGCACAGAACGCTATTCTGTATGTTGTCCCATCTTTCTGCAAGTAAAATCACTAATTCCACCCCTGACTCTTTATCGCCAACATTGCAATATTTTTCGTCACCATAAATCTATCCAGCTCTCCTGGAAAGTCCACAATGGGACCTGCCCCCTCCATGTTCACAAGCAGTACTTTCTAGATTCTGCAGGGAAGTTGCTATTCAGGTTATGCTTCCCCTTTATTTAATACCTGTGACATCTCATCCACCATTCCTCCATCAAAGGGGGCAGCCTCCAACCATCCACTCTCTCTAGATTCTTTGTCAGGTTTACTCTCAGTCTCTTTAGTCTGCCTTTGTAACCATAGTCCCTCATCCCAGAAAGTATTCTTGTAAAACTTCTAAAGTTCTTCCATTATTACTCTAATATGATAACCAGTAATGAGCATGTTACTTTAGATGAGATCAAAGGAAAGGAAAACCAACATTTTAAAATTTTATTGTAAAAAAAAGCTACCTGCAGCACCTTGTAAATACACCTGCACAGTTACATTTGCAAGGCCAGAGAGTTTGCTGATAGTAAATGTCATTTGATACTAAACATTATCCTGTATACTGCAGTATTAAAGCTATTACCATGCTTTTATTGAGCAAAAATTATGCTACTATATTAATTAGAGTGTCTAACCTATCAAAGGGCTGCTAATCAAAGAACCTGTGAAAGAACAAATATCTCAGACAGTAATATCCAGCTTAATTGAATTTTTGCACATGTTGGAAGTGATACCTGGTTAACCCTACAATAACTGGGTGCTTGTTGTCTTATATTACCCCTTCTGCAAAATCCAAATATCTTCATTTGGCCAGGACCAGTTACTGTATTATATACAAACCATGGTCAAAAACTGAGAAAACAGGTTTTCAGAGGATTCAGTTTACACGGCTAGCACGAGTCTTAAAATAAAGTGAGGATGCTCAGAGGAGATGCTGCCACTTTAGTAGAGAAACATACTGAAACATTATTCAATGATGAGGATCACAAAGTCATCATGTTCGTTTGGTGCAAAGCCAGTAATGGAGAATATTTTCATATAGGGAAGGTGGGTTTGTGGTGGATGGGGAGAATCAGTGGGAAGGATGTGGTGATGGAATAGCTCTCAATAAGAAACAAGCTGTCACATCCTGAGAGGTAATTTTGGTTATAACCGTGATGCTAATGCAGTCTTCCACAATAAGACGCCAAGCACTATTAAAGAGAATGTAACTGAGAAGAATGAAGTGATGGCTTAGTATAATCTGTATTTCTTAGCATATCTAAAGTTTTGAGCAACGCTTTAAACTCAGCTCTCCACTGCTTGCTTTTAATTTGAATGAAGTAGGTAAAATTGTGCAACGGATTAGTGTTAATAGATACCACTGTTGGGGAAAATGGAGTAATATTTTATATCACAAGTTTCAAACTAAATCCAACAAAATCAAATAGTATGATCTCTATTTCATCCAAAGTGGTTACTATTAGATATGGTATCATGCTGAAAGACAGAGATTCTATCTTAAAAATTGTATTCTTGTGTTCTAAAAATTATGTTATTTGTTATTCTTTAGTTCCTCCAAGAATTCGGTCTGGACCCCGCATTATAAAAGTCCAAGCAGGTCACAGGATTGATATCCCCTGCAATGCACACGGTGTGCCAACTCCCAGCATAAGCTGGTATAAAGGAAAGAGTAATGTTTCATTCAGTAAAGAACAGTACCGTGTGGACACAGAAGGAACATTGACTATTAAGAAGGTCAAACTCAATGATGATGGAGTTTATACGTGCGTTGCCAAGAATGTGGCTGGTCAACATGAAGTAAATACAACTGTACAGGTTCATGGTGGGTACTGATGAAAAATAAAGACATTTTTGGCAAAGTAGTGAAAATCTGAAGAGCAAAATGTCCTACCATTGTCCGAGTTGAATACTGGTCACAAAGGTGTAGAGAACCTTTTGTATAAAATATTGGTATTCACTGGCTCTGCAGACTAAACAAGCATATACATTAAAAAAAAGAAAAATTAATGGTATTAGTCAGAGGTCTTAAAAATAAAGCAATGCCAACATACAACAAATAGACCACAAATTTTCATTAACTGCAATAATGATATTTTTATAGAAAGCATGGGGACCTGAAAAAATTATCACATAGTACAGTACTTTATGAGTTATGTAAGCAAAGTTTTTTTTATTAAATCCATCTGACTTATGGAAGTTTGATCTGAGTTCATGCTTGCAGGCCACAGGGCATGTGTATTCACATTCAATGTCATATAAAGCTCAATTAACATGACTTGGATATAATCTACATATTTGAGGCCTGAACATTGAAGTATATTTTAGCAGAGGGTTTAAGTTATTTCTTTGGTAATGTTGTTGAGAAGTCAAGAATTTCACCTTCCTCAATGTAGATCTCTCCCTAAACTTACTTACGAAGTGATTGTTCACATCACCACCCCAATTATTGACTAAATGGTTAAGGTATCTCAAATATCTCACTCAAATATCTTGCTCCCCCACCATCCAATGTGGGCTCCATCCCCTCATTTCCAAAAGATTCCCAACCCACAGTTGTTATTATTATGGACTTCACCACCAATCAAGTTCTTGCCCCTCCTAGTTCCTGGTCATCTCTCCAGCAAAGATTCACACTGTCCTGGAATGCTCACCACATTGCCCACCCACTCCCCCAATCTTCTTCTCCCTCTTGCAGTCTTATATCCTTTGCTGTGAGGCTGTCTCCATTCTCCCAGCCTTTCCCATCTCACAAAATTCATTCTCAAATCTTCCTCTACTTTCCAAAATGACAACAGGTCAAAAAAGATTTGTGAATGTTTTTGTGTCAAGACCTGCAGCTTCCTCAAAGCAAAAGCTTACAGTACTGATGAATTTTCACCGTTCAGGAGAGGCTATTTATGTAGGCTACCTATGTTTTATCATCATCTAATATATGCTTGTATACAAGCATGTGAAAATAAATTCTGTTTGCACCATTTTTCAGTTTCATCTTCTGCTCCATAGTTGGCAATTTCTGAGTCACTAAATAGATTTTCTTCTTTCACTGGATTATTTGGGGATTGCATTGTCCTGTATATGATTAAATAACTTGTGATAAAACCATTCAAGGTTACATCCACTGATAAAGATAGTTGGGGATAAGGAAGAGAAGATGAATAAAAATATACTGATGAATTAAATAAGTATAGATTTAGTTGATGAAGCACTGTTAGGAATTGCAAAACGGAAAAAAGAGGCAGAGGCAAGCATATGTATTTACTTTTGAAGAGGAGAGTTGGTATGTAAGGAAGCATATATCAGAGGACATGTAAATATTTAGAGTGAAGGGATAGAGCTGCTAACCCCGTTAGTGCTTTTCCAGCATGTAAATGATTCAAGGTAGGAGAACCCACTTCAGAACTGTGTTCCAATAAACTGGGGAATTAAATTGAATTGACTTTATTTCTTACATCCTTCACATACATGAATAAAAATTTTTACGTTACATCTCCGTCTAAATGTGCAATGTGAAATCATAGTAACTTATAATAGTTTATAATAAATAGAACAGTCAATGTAACATAAAATGCACTCAAATCAGCGTGAGTTCATCAGTCTGATGTCCTGGAGCCTGTTGGTCCTGGCTTTTCTTGGATCATGTACCAAGCTAGGTCTGATACATGATTCACAATCACAGGGCATTTAGTATAAATAGTGGGTATGTCAAGAAGAAAAGTAAGGAAAGATAAGTTCCTTTACTAAAAATAATCTGTTCATCATAGAGAGATGCAGCATAGAAACAGGCCCTTTTGCCTTCAGGTCCACATTGAACATCAATCACCTATTTTACACTGCTCCTACATTAATCCCATTTTTATTTTCACCACATTCTCTTCTTCTCCCCCTGCCCCAGATTTTATCACTCACCTACACACAAAGGGCAAATACAATGGCCAATTAATCTACAAACCCTCATGACTTCGGGATCTTTTGCTGGATGTCTTTAATTGTTTAAAAGTTCTTTTTTATTTTTATTTCCGAATTGCATTCTTCCCATGCAAATTGCAAGGCAACATACTAGTTCTTTGCTTCAACATTCAAAGCATTTAAAAAGGTGTGAAAGCTAGCATATTTGAGAATGATGTTTCGGTGATATCCAAAGTTTCTCCATTGCACTGCTGTTATTCTGGGCCTTGCAGTGGACTGCACGACACTTTGGGTCTGAAATCTTTTATCACAGAATCAGGTGGGTTCAGTGGATTGAACCAACAGCAGATCCCAATAAAACCCCAGCCAATACCAGCACGGAAGCCAGAAAAGGAAATCTGAAACTAAATGGTTTAGTGGAATGGAGTCAATGGAGTAAGTGATGGAACTCAGGGATAAGCTAAAGACAGTGTCTGAGGGATGAGCCAGGTTCAGGTCAGAATACTGGTGTTGGCTGTACATTAGAAATCCAGGAGTTGTTTGCATAATGTAGGAAATGAAGGGGGCAAAAGGTAGCTGAAGGGGAGGGATATTTCAGAAAATGATTACTGGGGGGAGCTGAAGGTTGGATTGTCTTTGGATTCCTGGTTGTTCTAATTGTAATAGGTGATCTTTGCAAGATTGAAAACCCAAGCGAAGGATGACTGAACCAGTTGTGACTCTTCCAAACTCATGTTTTAGTCTTCTGTTCATGATGAATTGAATAAATAGTAGATATTATTTCCATTTTGTTTATAGAACCTCCTATTGTTGAAGACCCAGGACCTCCATTTAATACTCCTTTTCAAGAGAGAATGGCAAACCAGCGTATTGCATTTCCATGTCCAGCCAAAGGTATGTCTATGAAATGCATTACTACTGCATTTCAATATCCATTCAATACTGTACATTGTATTCTCAGTAAAGATGCTTTGTGTTTTAGGTGGCATTATTGCAATACTTTCCAATGCCCAGTTTAACACTGCAGGCAGGGAAAATAATGGAATGTCCTGAGGTGCAGAACTAAAAGCTTTCTGTTACATAGGATAACATATGAGTTATAGGAACATGCAGATAGTATTCAACATATGCTGTTGAGGATAGATTTGTTGTGAAGTTTCTATGTGCTGTTTTAGTCCATTGTCTGCTCTTACAAATATAAGAACTGCAAATGAAATATCAGTGGGCTGTGAAGTGAGATGATAGCTTGTCCTTGGGAAGACAACTTTGGGAAGAGTTTAACATTGATCTTCCACTCTACATGTGAATTTATAGCATTTTCTCATATCACGATTCACATGATCTTCTGGGAGATGCTGCACACTGTATTAGGTTGTGCTCTGAGAACTGGCATGATCTCTAATCCACATCATTTTGGTTAATGTATATGCTGTATTTATGTTACCATTCTCTTGCATACACACAGCTTTGCATAATTCCTTGGGATGTTGTGAACTCATTATTTGTCATAGTTTTATAGAGATTGGTATGTAACATAATTCTGGGATAAGAGATAGCTGGATAGTTTTTAAAAAATTATAATGATTGATTAAAATGTTTTATTATCAGGTTTTGGTTTGATCCAGTGGGAGAATGTCATGGATTGTGTGTGGAGTATGTGAGCTTGAGTCGAAATTTATTTCAGACACAATCATGACCCAATAATCTTAGTTCTTCCATAATGGTCAGTAGGGGTTACTAATCCAAATGGTAAGCCTGTAGTTTTCAACAGTATGCAACCTGTGGTTCCTAAATATACCCTCAATGCAAAGAGACCAATAGCTGCAGTTTATATGTAACAGATGTTATTTTGCATTTGCTGTAAAATTGTTGATTTCAGTGGGAGTGCCACATGAACTTGTGTTTTCTGTGTAAAGAAAAGCAAATATCTTTTAGAAAGGCCAATTTGCAGAATTAAGGTTCATGGAATAACCTGAAAATCAATAATAAGTGATAGCCTGAAAATCAATAATTGGCTTAAGGGCAGAAAGCAGGAAATTAATGTTAATTTAAAGAGCAAACACGAGGAAATCTGCAGATGCTGGAAATTCAAACAACACACACAAAATGCTGGTGGAACACAGCAGGAGAACCTTATAGATGCTGCCTGGCCTGCTGTGTTCCACAATTAATGTTAATGGTTGTTTTGCAGACAAGAGGAAAATACAGTAACTATCTCTGAGTATCAGGGCTAAGACCACTGTTTTTGTGATTAAGTTAACATGAGGATGATGGATAAAATTCCAAAATTTTAGTAGAAGCTACCAGAGGATATGGACGGGCAAGTGGCAGAATAAATTTAAAAGGAACTGTGAAGTGGTGCATTTCTGGCAGAAGGAAAGAGAAAAGACGATTTAGGCTAAATGTTAACCCATTCTAAAGGATGTGCACAAATTACCTTAAACTTTGAAAGTGCTATCACGTAAGAAAGCTATTAATAAAGCATATGGAATCCTGAGCTCTATATACAGAGGAGAATATGATGTGAAACCTTTATAACGTGCTGATTAAACCAGATTGAGAGTATTGCATCCAATTCTAGATGTCGTGTTTCAGAATGGATCTGAAAGTCCTGAAGAGATTGCAGATGAGGTTTATATGTATGGTTCATGGGATGAGGGATTTCAGCTGCAAAGGTGGAGGAACAGAAAGTTCAAAGGAGACTTGATCTACAGTCGTGACTGATTTAAAATAGGTAAAAAGAGAGAAGTTGTCAACATTACCAATGGTTTGAGAATCGACATAGGAAGATACAAAATAATTTGCATATGGGAAATGTGAGAAATTGTCCTTTGTTTGCATGCACAGAGTGAATTCAGTGCCTGTGAGGGCAACTGGAACAAACTTAATTGAGACTTTTAAAAGGGACTTGTATCTGTACTTGTGGAAAATAAAGTTGTAGAGTTGGGGGGAGGGAAGCATGAAACAAAACTGAATGGGATGCCTTACAATGAGCTAACTGCCTCAGAAGAAGAATAAACACCCAGAACTAATATGAAGGCATCTCCATAAACAAAGAGCAGAGAAAAACACTCTAGCAGACAACATTAAACTCAAATCTCAATTATTATTCAAAGAATTTAGTGGAATTAAAAGATTGTAGTACTTCATTATACCTATTTGGAAGGAGACAGATACCTATTGCTTATAATGAATCCACATTGTGATGGTCCATAAAGCTCTGCTATCAACATTACAGTGGGTAACAGAGCTTTATAGACAATAGCAGTAGAAACATGGTTGTCATTTGTTACTGATTTATTTCCTGGGCTCTCTGTCTCACGTACTCCATCGGGTGTGGCAACAGTTGTCCCGAACCGTGCCAGTCTTACAGTGACTGCTAATCAGCTTGTGTGTGAATCCAGCCACTAATCTTAGCCTGCCCAACCTCTGCCTGTCAGGAGGAATGAATCCAACTAGAAATCTGGAGGAGTGACTAGGTACCCAGAGGATATATCCTGATTGAAGCTTTTGTACTGTCAGTGAATGGTATTGTCAAGTTGCAATAAGATTAAAAATGCATTTGCTGGTGGTTAAATCCAAACAAGATCTAATATGATTTAAAATATATAGTACAGCCACTCAATTAATCTTAGCAAGGATTTAACCTTTTCAATAATAGGGCATTTAGTCTCTTTAAGGTGTTATGACCTCAGCCCCCTCCTTTGTGAGAATCGCAAGAGCCCTAGTCAAGGGGGGGTCAACTGACCCAAGAGGGGGAGAGACGTGCTGAATAGACACAGGAAATGGGAGAGAGAGAGGGAGACGTGCGGAAGACCACGTTCTCCCGAGAAGCAGAATAAAGTGACTCTGACTATTGTCTCATGAAGACCACGTGTAAAGCCCTAGGGCAACGTGGGCTGGGTGATGGGGGAAAGATTGCCTCACCCCCCACCCTGATTGACATCTACAACCCTGCCAGTCCAGATAAAAAGGTGAGCTGCCGAGGCGGGGGGCTCAGACGCACCAGAAGACACGCTAGAAATCCTGCGACAGCCGGTGGTGGGGTTCGTGTGCGTCTTTTCCTTGCCTGGGATTGGCGACCTCACCACAGAAGAACGGCCTAGCTACAGGGGAGGCCACAGATGAGAGTCCATTCCCCAACGAGACTTCCGACGAACTCCTACAGGTTGGAAAACCTGTCGGGTAAATGTTTCATTCAATCTCTCTCTTTCTAACAAAAGTGCACCAACGCGACACCACAACAGACGGCAGCTGGTGGAACTGCAGTGACCGCAAAAGACTTTTAGATATCCTGCAAACAATATATATCTACATTACCCTAGACAACGATAGAGCTTATTTCTGATTGATTATTACTATACCTGTGCTTTAGATTGAGTTGTGACGATGTATATGATCTGAATGTTTTGTATTAACCATACGTTTGTGCCCCTTTATAAATAAAACGTTTGAAAATAGTAGCACCAGGCTTCAGCGGACCTATCTATCTTTGCTGGTAAGTCACCCGGTTACTGGGGAACGTAACAAAGGAATGATCTTACCAAGAAAATGCAGTAAAATCGGGACAATACAGTAATCTGTAATCTTCCTAAACTCTTTCTGTCACTGCTTAAAATAAAAACCTCTCTTTCAATAAACTTTTACTTTAATCCTCATTCTTCAGTGTATCCACCTGCGAAGAAATGATCTTTTTCATTGATAAATATTACAGAAGTAGACTGATCACAAATGCACATATTTAATAATGTTGTGTGATCTGTTACATATCTGGAGCCAACGAGGAAGGTAAACTTGATCAGTCCTATTAAAATATTGTCAAATATTGGAAAAAAAGACAATTAAAGGTGAAAGATGAGTTCTAATCACCAAAATATATTTGAAAATGCTGTACAATTTTAAGGAAAGCATTTTTATGGGTTCTTTATTGGGGATACCACTATCTAAATAGTATTTCTCTCTTGTGGTAGCTTTATATAATGTTCCATAACAGTTATACAGTCCAAATGAAATCAATTAAATCAAAGATAACTGCTTAGTTTTCTTGAACATGTAACTAGACTGTACCACTTAAAGAGACTCTTTTATCATGTAATTCTGTGTTACTAGGTACCCCGAAACCTGTAATCAAGTGGCTACGTAATGGAAGAGAGTTAACTGGAAGTGAGCCTGGTGTGTCCATTTTGGATGATGGGACTTTGCTCATTGATACAGTTTCACTGCATGATGATGGAGAGTATGTCTGTGTGGCAGTCAATGAGGCTGGATCAACAGAAAAAAAATACCAGCTCAAGGTCCATGGTAGGTAACCAAATGTACACTCTCTCCAATCTAAAGGCCAAAACTTTCCTTGTGTAGATACTTCATAATTCCCATAAGTGCTTGACTGGAACCGATTTCAGTTGTACCTTTTTCCTGTCATCGTGTCCTTTCTAACCCTTTTAAAGCATTTTTTAAACTTCAGTGTGTGTCTTTGGCTCAATGAGTCAGAGGATTTGGAATCTAATCCCTCCCAAATATTTGAGCACACCCTCCTGGTTGATGCTTGAGTAAAATGCTAATGGATTGTGTTTCTGTCCGTGGTGCTGTCTTTTGAAGAGGGCATTAAACTGATGAATGAGAAAGAATAAATATTCTCTCAGTCCTACCAAGGGATTGATTACATTGATCCCACCACCAGTGTTCATTGATATCACCATTGTTATTAGGACCCTTGTGTAGGTAAACAGTGCCCTTTTTGCCTATTTTCTAACGTTACTTCATTTGAGAAATATTTATTAGCTTGTGAACCACTATTGTATCAAGATGGTATATGTGGCAAGTACTTCTTACTCTTGGTTCCCATTGAGCATTTTGGAGATGGAGCATAAGCAGAAAACGAGACTGGAAATTGTACAGCTTCTTCTAGAGGCATTCCTGTCAATTTTGTGCAAGGTCCCCAGCACCCCTATCCCAGTTCAAGTAATAAATATCAAATTTTATATAGTATAAGATGCCTCAAATAAATCTCCACTCTATCCTGAAATTCTATGAAATTTCACACATTTTTTTGGTTACAAATTATCCTTTGTTCATTCAATTAAGATGATAATTTTGTTTGCTTTCTCCTTGGAGAAATAACTTTAATTGTCTTTTTCTAGTCCCTCCTGATATCAGGGATAATGAAAAGCCAGCTAACCTGTCAGTGGTCATAAACCAGCCAACCAGCCTCTTCTGTGATGTGTCAGGACACCCTACTCCCATCATATCCTGGTACAAAGATGGACTGCCTGTATGTGGTAACTTGTCAAATTATGCAAATAAATTTGTTGACGATCCTTCAGAGATCTAGATTCCTATATTAAAATTAGGAATATGGAATAACTGGCACACAGTCTTTTTAGATGCAGCCTGGTTTTGGAAATGAATGCTGTCTTTACTGGCAGATTCAAAGAAAGAATTGAATCAGCTGAAATATCTTTGTCCATGATTGATATTCATGGACAGTGATAAATGTACAAGGTAAAGTTCTCAGGATGAAGGCTTCAGTAACGTTTGTGGATGCAGGTAGATTAAAGCAGAGATGTAAAGGGCTTGTAACCAAGGTCATCCAAAACCAGACATGAAAGAATTGTTTTTTTTTTATCAACATGAATAAATAGATGCAGAGTTGGTACTGGGATATCTACAGATCCTAGAGGATAGAGAAATATAGAGATACTAGAGAAATATATTAATGCTGCTATGAGTGAATACCCACCCACAATAGATCAGAAGTACAAGATGTCAGAAGCATATCTGGGAAAACCTGATATTATCTCATGTATATATAATGTGAGCTGAAGATTAAATGTTCATGGTAAAATATCTTTGCAATATGCCCTCTAGGTTAGAGAAAGTAATACCATACAGATAATGAGTGGGGGAAAGATCCTGAGGCTGCACAAGACTGCAGCCGGTGACACGGGGCGGTACACGTGTCGAACAATCAACATTGCCGGAACTGCAGAGAAGGGCTTCAACTTGGAAGTGTTGGGTGAGTAGACATGGATTTGAAGCAGGGCTGAATATCAGAGACTTGCAAAAATATTACACATCATATAGTAATTTAGAAATGAAATACACCAGCTACAGGAAACTTGAAATAAAAGTGGAGAATGCTTAGAACTTCAGGTAGCTGCCTGAAGTATTCACTCTTTTTATCTCTCAATTGATGCAGCTTGACCTACTGAGCAAATACACTGTTGTTTGTTCTTTTTATTGTGTGTCTCATTCTTTGCATACTTCAATAAACCACGGACACTGTTTCCCAGTCTTGCATCACCCTGAAGAATACTGATTCAATCTAATGCTCTTGGTCATCCAATCCAAATAATTACACCATGCCGTGCTTTAAAACAGACGTCAGCTTGGGCAGCGCTCACGGTGACAGGAAGGAATCTGGGCATTGCCAGCCCTCCATGTTGCTGTGCTGGGAAACTAGCATGCATCCCTGCCCTCTGCTGGTACTTCCACAGCCAGTGCATCACCCGCAGGGAGGGAGGGCCCTTCTTGGCAGCAGCTTCTTCATGTCCAGTCTGCCCAGATGTTGTCATCTTTGATCAGCTCCAGTGCTTGTAGTATGTGTTTCCAATAAACATAATACATATGAACTCATAGATGAATAATTTTATATGTCAAACTGAGTTGCACAAAATTTTACTGAAGTTCTCAGAAATAGAACAATGAACAAAGACTATTATACATTGTTTGACATTGACTAGCATTAACCCCAAGGCCATTATGTGTTTACAGGTTTTACCTATTTTGATTGGAGAGGATAATTTGCAGTCCAAGTTATCATATTTAAGCTTGCTGCCCTTCCAGGGTTACTTACTGCCATGCAACATGCACCACTTTTATTTCTTATAAAGCCACTCATAATAGTAAATTATTAATTTACTGCTTATTCCAAACAGGATGAGGCAGAAAGCTGGATACTACTTATCTTAATAGGGAAAATAGTCAAAAGGAAAATGTTTGAAGCCGTTGTCAAAAAATTGTGCCAGTGCAATTTGAAAAAATTGAGATAAATGGACAAAGTTAGCACAGTTTTGTGACAGGGAAATCACGTTTGATCAATTTATTGGAGCTCTTTGAAGAAGTCATAGGCTGTGGTTAATAAGAAACTAGTGAATGCACCATATTTAGATTTCCTGGGGCATTCAATGAGCTGCCACATCAAAGATTCTTGCAGCAAGCTCATGGTCTGGAATTAAACATTTAGGTGTGGATAGTAGATTGGCTGATGAACAGGAAGCAGACAGGAGACATATATAGGTAATTTTCTGGTTAGCATGATGTAATGAGAGGTTACCTCAAGGACTAGTGCTAGAGATTCAGCTCTAAAAAAAATGTGTATAAATGACTTAGAGGAATGCACTTAAGAGGCATCTTCAAGACTGAGGAACATCATCCGGATTAGGAAGCATCAAGTGAGCATAGTTTAGGCAAATAGAAAAAATGAGAAATTAATTATTTTGGCAGGAGTATTAAAAAGAATCAATTATTTAAATGGTGAGAGATTGGAGAGCTCTGAGGTGCAGAGGGATCTGGGTATCAATTTCCTCAACTTTGCCTCCAACTTCCACCCTGCCCTTAAATTCATTTGGTCCATTTCTGGCACCTCCCTCTCCTTCCTCCATCTCTCTGGAGACAAACTGCCTACTTATATTTTTTATAAACCTACTCATTTCCATGGCTATCTTGCTGCATCTCTTCCCACCGTGTCTCCTGTAAAAATGCTATTCCCTTTTCTCAGTTCCTTCATCTCCACCGCATCTGTTCCCAGGATAAGGCTTCCTTTTCCAGGACATTAGAGATGTCGTCCTTCTTCAAAGAGCCCTTGATTCTTCCCTTCGTCACCACTGATGCTGCCCTCACCTGCATTTTCTCCAATTTCTTGGACTTCCACTATCACCCCATCTTCCTACTGCCTTAACAGGTATAAATTTCCTCTTGTCCTCACCTACTGCACATTCAACACATTATTCTCCTCAACATCCACCATTTTCAAAGGCATCCTACCGCTAAACACACCTTTACCTCTCCCCTCACTCTCCACTTTCCACAGGGATCTGTCCCTCTGTGATTCGTCCCTTCCCCACTAATCTCTCCTCCTGGTTCTTACCCCTGCAAATAACCGAAATGCTGCATCTGCCTATATAACTCCTCCTTTACCTCCATTCAGGGCCCCAAACAGTCCCTCTAGGTAAGGCAAAACCTCATCTGCGAATCTGCTGGGATCGTCTACTGTATCCGGTACATTGGTGAAACTGGATGTAAATTGGGGACTGCTTTGTCGGGCACCTCCGCTCCATCCACCAAGAACGGAATTTCCCAGTGCCCAACCATTTTAATTCTGATACCCGTTCCTGTTCTGACATGTCAGTCCATGGCTGCTACTTTTGCCACAATGAGGCCACGCTCAGGGTGGAGGAGCAACACCTTGAATTCCATTTGCGTAGCCTCCAACCTGAAGGCTTGGTCATCGATTTCTCCTTCTGGTAATTTTTTCCCTCCCCCTTCCCTTTTCTTCTATTCCCCATCTACTAGTTCTGGAGCACCTAGGGGCGACTCGAGTAGCAGCAGTACTGTCAATGGGTACGATTAAATATTCTTGTTTCAGCCTAATACAGCTAAAAAGCACAACTGCTTCCAAAGTCAGTACAGTCAACAAAGATGTCTTAATGCATTTCAATAAACTATCGTTTCTTAAAACTGACGGAAATTACTGACTGTGGACGGAAGCGCCCATGGAAGAAGTGTGGTCGTAGATCGGGGTTACAAGTGCATTTAAGGAACCGGGGTTTTAAACTCCCTATACCGACTTTCTTGCTGGTGAACATGCAGTCTCTGGTGAATAAAATCGATAATCTCAGAGCCAGCGTGCTGAATCAGAGGGACATTAGGACCGTGTGTCTATAGGTCCAGATCTATAGAGTCTCTCAAAAGCAGAGGTGGAGGAGTAGGCCTCATGATCAACTCTTCTTGGTGCAGAAATACATCAGTGCTGTCCCAATTCTGCTCACCAGACCTGGAATATCTAGCAGTAAAGTGCTGTCCTTTTTACCTACCACAGGAGTTCTCTGGGGTCATTTTGGTGGCAGTATACATTCCACCTCAGGCTAATGTCAATGGGATCAACATGCACGAAACAGCGCATTGTAATGCCTTCACCATTGTGTTGGGAGATTTTAACTTGGCCAGTCTGAAAAAATCACTAAGCAATTACCATTAACAGATCATTTGTAATACCAGAGGAAACCACACACTGGACCATTGTTACACCACCATCAAGAATGCCTACCGTGCTATTCCACGCCCTCACTTCGGGAAGTCTGATCACCTGGCTGTACTTCTACTCCCTGAGTACAGGCAGAGACTGATGTCTGCAGCACCAGTAGTGAGGACCAAGGAGGTTTGGACAAGGGAAGCACAGGAGCACCTACAGGACTGCTTTGAATTGGTGGACTGGACTGTACTCAGGGATTCATCTTTGAATCTGGATGAGTATGCTGCAGTTGTTACCAACTTCATTAAAACCTGTGTGGATGAGTGTGTGCCTACAAAGACTTACTGTACGTTCCCAAATCAAAAGCCATGGATGAACCAGGAGATACGTCATCTGCTGAAGGCTAGATCTATGGCATTCAAGTCTGGCAATCCAGGTCTGTACCAGAACACCAGCGGAGGGCTATTTCAAAGGCGAGGAGACAATTTTGAACACGTTTGGAGTGGACATCAGATGCATGGCAACTTTGGCAGGGTCTGCAAGACATTACTTCCTACAAAGCGAAACCCAATAGCATGAATGGCAGCAATGCTTCACTACCAAATGAACTCAACACCTTCTATGCACACTTTGAAAGGGAGAACACAACTACAGCTGTGAAGATCCCTACTGCACCTGATGACCCTGTGATCTCCGTCTCAGAGGCCGATGTCATTAAAGAGAGTGAACCCTCGCAAGGCAGAAGGTCCCGATGGAGTACCTGGTGAGGCTCTGAAAACCTGTGCCAACCAACTGGCGGAAGTATTCAAGGACATTTTCAACCTCTCACTGCTACAGTGTTCCCACTTGCTTCAAAAAGACAACAATTATACCAATTATGTCTAAGAGGAATAACATAAGGTACCTCAATGGCTATTGCCCAGTAGTACTCACATGTACAGTGATGGAATGTTTTGAGGGACTGGTCATGACTAGACTGAACTCCTCCCTCCCTCAGCGAGGGCCTGAATCCATTGCAATTTGCCTATCGCCACAATAGGTGAGTGGTAGATACAATCTCAATGGCTCTCCACATGGCTTTAGACCACCTGGACAATACAAACACCTATGTCAGGATGCTGTTCATCGACTATAGCTCAGCATTTAATACCATCATTCCCACAGTCCTGATTGAGAAGTTGCAGAACCTGGGCCTCTGTACCTCCCTCTGCAATTGGATCCTCGACTTCCTAACCGGAAAACCACAGTCTGTATTGGCTATTTGAGCTAAGAGACAGCAGTATTAGCTGCTGCAACATTGTGTCATGTTGGGTCGTATCTTCTAGAGATTAGAAGAATAAAAAGGAACTTGATTGAAACATATTAATGTGCTGAAGATTCTTGACAGGGTCAATGTAGAGGATACACCCTCATGGTTGAAACTAGAACTTGGGTTGTTATGTAAAATTGGCACCAGGATAGTGTAGTGGTTAGCACAAGGCTTATTACAGTTTGGGACATCGGAGTTCAGAGTGCAATTCTGATACCGTCTGTAAGGAGTTTGTACGTCTGCCCCCGTGAACATGTGGGTTTCTTCTGGGTGCTCTGGTTTCCTCCCACATTCCAAAGACGTACTGGTTAGTAGGTTAATTGGTAGTTATAAATTGTCCAGTGATTAATCTCCTGTTAAATAGATGGATCGCTGGGCCGTGTAGCTTGTTGGACTGGAAGGTAACGTTCTGTGTTGTATCTCTGAACAATTTTTTTACTATATGTTAAGGAGTTGAATTTGAGAGAGATGTGGTATTTTTTTGGTGAGGCATGACTCTTTGAAATTATTTTTTAACAACAAACTCAGTGACATTTTGGGATGGAACCCGACATCAGGACTATGTCTCTATCTTCCTCTAACAGTTTTGAAAGAAGTTGTTGAATATTTTGTAGAGCAAATATTGATATATCTTTGATAAACAAGGGGTTATATGTTATCTCGTTAACAGAGAACTTATTGTAAAGGTTACAATTTTATCAGCTGCAATCTTGTTAATTGGAAGATCAGACTTAAGTGACCTGCACATGCTTAAATTCATATATTCAATTGTTTATTGAGAGATATGCCCTGTTTATTCAGAGAATCTTGAAGCCAGGGAATCCCTCATCTCCTTTGATGTTCATTCCTCCTCTGCGTTTAAAAGCATTAACTTCATCTTGTATCATGACTAATGGTTGATTAATTCCAGATCCTAACCTAATCTTTACAACCCTGTTCATTGCCTTGTTTTTGCCCTTCACCCAAATTTCTCTAAGTATGTAATGAATCAAGTTTCTGTTAGTTTTCATACCACTTACCTCAGTCTGTTTGTTTATTTCTCTTCCTTTACTTCTCCTGCATCTGATTTCCCGAAGTCCCTCCAAGTATAATGGGTGCTGGCACTACAAGTGAAGTATCAGTGATTCTGAATCAGGAAGCAACGCTTGAGTGTAAAGTCCAAGGCATTCCCTTTCCCCACATCCAGTGGTACAAAGACAACAGGTAAGCTCCTTTGCCTACCATGCCAGTAATCTGCCGTTGGAGGGGCTTTAATCATAAGCCAAGGTTCTCTGACTTCAAGGTCATATTGCTCAGAACTACATGAAGCAGAGAAAAATAGAACAGCATAGAAACGTGCATTTTTCTCCCTCCTTTGCAAGCTTTTTGGATGTTTATATGTGATCTGCTTCAAGCAATCAGCCTACCCTGAAGTAAAGTTTGGAGCAGTGGTTAGCAATGTATTTGATTTTTTTAAAAACTTAAGAATTATGGAACATTTTCTCTTATTTTCTTACAATTTAAAAGGTTATTCAGCCTATTGTGTTCATGCTGCATGACTGATCTCATGTTTTAAAAAGTAAGTGATGCCTCTCGGAACTTGCCTGCAGACCAGGAGATTGCAAAAAGTGTTGGAGATAGTTACTTGCTGAGTTTATGTACCAGTGTTAAAAAAGTGAGTAGTGCCTATTGGGACTTGTCTCTGGAATGGGAGATCACTTGGATTATTAGTAATTTAGCAAAGGCCCATAAAAATAAGTTAGGTTGAAGCGGAGCGACTGTGGTTGGAGTGGGCCACTATTAGCATTGTCAGGCTTTGGCTCAACAGGCTTCGGCAAGAAAAGGCAGAGGTTAAGAGTGCTGAGTATTTGGAGTTATTTATTTGATTGTACAACTTAAGTTTGAGAAGCTAAAGCTTGAGAGACATAGGCAAGATGGTAGTTCAAACAGTGAAATATTTGTCCTAAAAATTGTTGGATTACAAGATACCTAACAGTTTCTCTGATGACTACATCTGCAGGAAGTACACCCAACTTCAGCTCCCGACTGACAAGGTCGAGGAACAGCTCCTGACGAACAAGGTTTACACCTGAATCCAAGGGGGACCAATATTCTTGTAGGCAGGTTTGTTAGAGCTGTTGGGGAGGGTGTAAACTAATTTGGCAGGGGGATGGGAACCGGAGTGCAGGGTCTCAGGAAATGATGGATTATAAAAAAGCAAAGGTAGTGTGCAGTCAGGCTGTCAGGAAGTGCAGGCAGATGATAGGATAAAATTGTAGCCAGTGGGGGGGGGGGGTGAGTATCAGTGCATTAGGGCTGCAGAATCAAAAAGGGCAGCAAATACAGTACACATCTCAATGCACAGAGTATAAGAAATAAAGTGGATGATCTTGTTGTACCTCTACAGATAGTCAGGAATAATGTTGTGGCCATCACTGAATTGTGGCTGAAAGATGGTTGTAGTTGGAAATTGAATGTCCAAGGTTACATGTTGCTTCGGAGGGATAGGAAGGTAGGCAGAGGGGGTGACATAGCTCTGCTGGTAAAAAATGGCATCAAATCACTAGAAACATGAGACATAGAATCAGAAGATGTTGAATCCTTGTGGGTTGAGTTAAGAAACTGCAAGGGTAAAGGGACCCTGGTGGCAGTTATATACGGGCCTCCAATCAGTATCTGGGATGTGGACTACAGATTACAATGGGAAATAGAAAAGTCATGTCAAAAGGGCAATGTTATGCTAGTCATGGGAGATTTTTACATGCAGGTAGATTGGGAAAATTAGGTTGGTAATGCATCCCAAGAGAGTGTATTTGTTGAATGCCTATGAGATGGCTTTTTAGAGCAGTTTGTCATTGAGCCTACTAGGAGATCAGCTATACAGGTTTCCCCCACTATCCGAAGGTAGAGCGTTCCTATGAAACCGTTTGCCGAATCGTAAGCCGAAATGTCGTAAAGTGAAGAAGCGATTACCAATAATTTATATGAGAAAAATTTTTGAGCGTTCCCAGACCCAAAAAATAACCTACCAAGTCAAACCAAATAACACATAAAACCTAAAATAACACGAACATATAGTAAAAGTAGGAATGATATGATAAATATACAGCCTAAATAAATTAGAAATATTGTATTTACGGTGTAGTTTCACTTATCAAAATCGGGAAGACAGCAAGTCAAAATCGATTTGCAGAAAAAAAATCGGCATGTACACACCTACGCACGTACACACAACTGCCCGTGCAAGGCTTCATGGTCATGGTAGTCTTTTCAGGGTAAACACATGTATAAATTGGGCATCTTTTTTTCATAAAAGCGAAAATCCTCTTTGGTTAGCGAAAATAGATACTAATGTAGGTCTTTTGTAACAGCAAGCTGTCGTAAAGCGAACGTTCGAAAAACAGGAGCCACCTGTACTAGATTGGATGTTATGTAATGAACCAGAGGTGATTCAGGAGCTTAAGGTAAAGGAACCCTCAGGAGACAGTGATTGAGTTCAACTTGAAATTTGATAGGGAGAAAGTAAAGTCTGACATAGCAGTATTTCAGTGGAGTAAAGGAAATTACAGTGGTATGAGAGAGGAGTTGGCCAAGGAAAATTGGAAAGAAATTTTGACAGGGGTGGCAGCAGAGCAGCAATGGCTTGAGTTTCTGGGAAAAATGAGGAAGAAGCAGGATAGATGTATTCCAAAAACAAAGAAATACTCAAATGGCAAAATGGAAACTGTGGATGACAAGGGAAGTCAAAGCTAATGTAAAAGCTAAAAAGAGGGCATGCAAGAAAGCAAAAATTAGCTGGAAGATAGAGGATTGGGAAGCTTTTAAAAACTTATGGAAAGCAACTAAAAATCATTAGGAGGGAAAAGAAATATGAAAGCAAGCTAGCAATCAATATCAAGGGTGGATAGAAAAAAAGCTTTTTCAATTATATAAAAAATAAAAGAGAGATGAGAGTGGATATAGGACCACTTGAACATGAGGCCAGAGAAATAATGGGGGACAAGGAGATGGTAGATGAACTAAATAAGCATTTTGCATTAGTCTTCACTCTGGAAGACACTAGCAGTGTGTCAAGTGTTGAAGGGTGTGAGGGAAGAGAATTGAGTGCAGTTACTATTACTAGGGAGAAAGTCTTCAAAAAGCTGAAGACCTAAAGGTACACAAGTCACCCAGACCAGATAAACTGCACCCTAGGGTCCTGAAAGGCATAGCGGTAGAGATTGTGAAGGCATTAGTAATGGTCTTGTAAGAATCATTGGGCTCTCGCATGGTTCTAGACGACTGAAGATTTAACATGTAACTCCACTCTTTAAGAATGGAGGAAGGCTGCAGAAAGGAAATTATAGACCAGTTAGGCTGACCTCAGTGGTTGGGAAGATGTTGGAATCAATTGTTAAGGATGAGATTGTGAAGTACTTGGTGACACAGGACAAGATAGAACAAAGTCAGAATGGTTTCCTTAGGGAAAAATCTTGCCTGATGAACCTGTTGGTTTTCTTTGAGGAGATTACAAGTGGAATAGATAAAGGGGATATTGTATATTTGGATTTTCTGAAGGCCTTTGACAAGGTGCCACACGTGAGGCTGCTTACCAAGTTAAGAGTCCATGGTATTACAGGAAAGCTACTGGCATGGTTAGAGCATTGGCTGATTAGTAGGCGGCAAATGTAGGAACATAAGGATCCTTTTCTGGTTAGCTGCCAGTGACTAGTTGTATTCCATCGGGGTTGGTGTTGGAACTGCTTCTCTTTATGCTGTATATCAATGATTTAGATGATGGAATAGATGGTTTTGTTGCCACATTTGTAGTTGATATGAAGATTGGTGAAGGGGCAGGTAGTGTTGAGGAAACAGGAAGGCTACAGAAGGACTTTACAGATCAGAAGAATGGGCAAGAAAATGGCAAATGAAATACAATATTGAAAAATACACGGTCGTACACTTTGGTAGAAGAAATAAATGTGTAGACTACTTACTAAATGGGGAGCAAAATCCAAAAATCTGAGATGCAAAGGGACTTGGGAGTCCTTGTTGGGTCAGTGGTGGGGAAGGCAAATGCAATATTTGAATTCATTTCAAGAGGTCTAGAACACAAGAGCAGGGATGTGATGCTGAGGCTTTATAAGGCACTGGTGAGGCCTCACCTTGAGTACTGTGAACAGTTTTGGGCTCCTTATCTAAGAAAAGATGGAGAGGATTCAGAAGAGTTCATAAAGATGATTCTGGAAATGAAGGGGTTATTATATGAAGAACGTTTGGTGTCTCTGTGCCTGTACTCCCTGGAAATTAGAAGGATGGGGTAGGGACCTCATTGAAACCTTTCGAATGTTGAAAGGCTAGACAGAGTAGATGTGGAAAGGATGTTTCCCATGGTGGGGGAGTCTAGGACAAGAGTACACAGCCTCTAGATAAAGGGGGCGCCCATTTAAAACAGAGATGCAGAGAAGTTTCTTTAGCCAGAGGGTGGTGAATTTGTGGAATTTGATACCGCAGACAGGTGTGGAGGCCAAGTCATTGGGTGTATTTAAGGCAGAGATTGATAGGTTCCTGATTGGAAATGGCATCAAAGATTATGGGAAGAAGGCCGGGGAATGGGACTGAGAAGGTGGATAATGGATTAGCTATGATTGATTGAATGGTGGAGCAGACTAGATGGGACAATTCTACTCTTATGTCTTATGGTTTTATGGTCTACCCTTCTCTCCTGGATGTATTTAGGACCACCAGGATGCTGAAAACCTCATGGATGAAACTTTTGCCAAGGTGATCATACCCGGAGTGCAGACTTCAGATAGTAATTGGGTAACCAACAGGGAAAGAAAGGGGAGTAACCAGTTAGTGCAGGATTCCCCTATTGCCATTCCCTCAGCAACAGGCATACTCCTTTGGATAATGCTGAGGATAGACAACTTATCAGGGCACAGCAGCAACAGCTAGGCCAGTGTCTCTACGTCAATTCTGAGGCTCCGCAGGGAAGGTTAAATTCAGGCGAAGCAATCGTGATAGAAAACTCTATGATTAGTGGGATGGACTGGAGATTCTGTGGCTGCAAATGAGAAACCAAGATGGTTTGTAGCCTTTCAGGTATTTAAGGTGCTGTATGTTTCAGACTGACTGCAGAATACTCTCAAGGGGAAGGGAGAGCAGCCAGAAGTCATGGTGCACATTGGCACCAGTGACATGGGTAGAACTGGGGAAGAGGTCCTGCATGATGAGTTAGGAAAGAGGCTGAAGAAGAGGACCTCTAAGGTAGTAATCTCTGGATTATGCCCAGTGCCATATGCTAGTCAGGGCAGGAATAGGATGGTAGTAGAGATGAATAGTAGATAGGCTGATAGATGATAGTAGATGGGCTGTGGAACTGGTGCGGGGTGCAGCAGGCAGGGTTTCAGGTTCTTGTATAGTTGGAACCTTTACTAGGACAAGGGTGACTATACCAGAGGGACAGGTTGTACCTGAGTAGGAGGAGAAGTAACGTCCTGGCTGGAAGGTACACAAGTGCTACTCAGGAGGGTTTAAACCAGTTTGATAGGGGATGGGAACCAAAGCACCAGATCAGGAAGTGGAGGGATGGAGAGGAAGGCCAGTAAAAACAGGCTGGAGCAGAATAATAGATACAATGGGATGGATAGTTTGAAGTGTGTGTATTTTAAAGAGTATTATGAAAAAAGGTGATAACCTTAGAACAAGGATTAGTACATAGAACTATGATGTTGTGGAGAGACTTGATTGAGAGGGGGACAGGAATGGCTGCTGAATGTTCCAGGATTTCAATGTTTTAGAAAAGATTGAGAGGGAGGTAAAAGAGGTGGGAGTTACACTACCAGCTAGAGATAATATCACAGCTGCACTCAGAGAGGACATAATGGAGGGCTATCCACTGAGTCTGTATGGATAGAAGTCAAAGTTGGGAAGAGTGCAATCACCCTGTTGGGATTATACTACAGAACTTCCAATAGCTACCAGGACTTTGAGGAAAAGATATGCAGGCAGATTAAGGAAAGGTACAAAAACAGTAGTGTTGTCATGGGGATTCCAACTTTCTTAATATAAACTGGGACTTTCTTAGTGTAAAAGGCTTAGAGGGGGCAGAAATGGTTAGTTGCATCCAAGACGGTTTCTTGAATCAATATGTAGATCGTCCAACAAGAAGATGGGCTGTATTGGAACTAGCACTGGGTAATGAGACCTTTCAGTGGGGAACAGTGACTTCAGTTTCCTAAGTTTAAAGGTAGCTATAGGTAAGGATAAATATGGACTTTGCAGGAGAGTATTAAATTGGAGCAGAGCAAATTAAGAGAGCATTGGGCAGAAACTAAGGAGAATTCATTGGGAACAGCTGCTCATGGGCATTCACATCCAACACGTGGAGTGTGTTTAAAGACCATCTGCGCAGAGTACAGGACGGGTACAGTATGTTCTAGTCAGAAAGAAGGACAAGGATTGCAAGGTAAGAGAATCTTGGATGTCGAGAAGGGTGAGGAATTTAGTCAAGAAGGAGAAGGAAAAGGAAAAATCTGTAAAGTTTAGGAAGCTCGAATTATAGAGAAGCCAGGAAAGAACTTGGAATGGAATTAGGAAAGCCAGGAGGAGCAATGAAAGGTCCTTGGCATATAGGGTCAAAGAGAATCTCAAGGCATTCTATTACAAACATCAGAAGCAGGAGGATAATTATGGAGGGAGTAGGACCACTTGAGGATAAAGGGGTGTGGAACATTTGCTTGGATGTGGAAGATGTGGATGAGGTCCTTAATGAGTACTTTACATTAGTATATCAAGCAGTAATAAACCAAGGCAAATGGACTTGCGGTGTTGTCTAGAAGCCGTTTTGCCACTCATCTGAGAGGCTTCTTCAGTTCTGATCCATGGTGAGTAGTTTTCCAGTTTATAAATTCTGCGAGTAGTTTAAAAGTATAACAATCACATGAGGGTCGTTAAGAATTGTAGAGGTAATGAGAGGGTCATTAGTCTCATCTTTGCATGAATGGAGGTGTGAACTGTTGTGGAAATGCCGGGGTAGAAGGCATCTTTGTCAAACTGGAAAACCCATCCCTGAACAGAGGAGGTGGGGTATGACACCACCTATCAGCTACTTACAATGTAGTCCTAACATCTCTACCCCTGCAAAATGTCTTTTAGACAACACAGCAAGTCCAGTTGCCATGATTTATTACTGCTTGATATACAAAGACCTTGATATACAATGCCTGAGAACCTTCATAGACATTTTACATCAGTATCTATCAAGAAGGCTGTGGAGAGTAAAGAGATCATGGCTGAGCGTACTGATATGCTAGGCCAGTTCAAGGTAAAGGAAGAAGTTGTGTTTAGTCTCTTATACTGCAGAGCAGACTTAATGGGCCAAATAGCCTAATTCTGCTCCTTTGTCTTATGGTCTTAAAGAGCATTGAGTTCGATGTCCTCAGGGTGTGATGGGATATACCCCAGGATATTGAGAGAGGAAAGAGAAGAGATTGCTGGGACATGACTAATATCTTTGTGACCTCTCTTGCCACAGGTGAGATTCCAGAGGACAGGCAAGTAGCTAGTGTTCCATTATTTGAGAAGGGAACAAGCAATAATCTTGTAAACTATAGACCACTGAGTCTCACATCACTGGTAGGGAAGTTATTGGAGAGAATTCTTAGGGATAAGGTTTACAAACATTTGGAAAACCATGGCCTAATTAGGGAGAGCCAGCATGGCTTTGTGTGGGGTAAGTCGTATTAACTTGATTGAGATTTTTGGTGAGGTGACGAGGGTGATTGATGAAGGAAGAGCAGTGGATGTTGTCTACATGAATTTTAGTAAGGTGTCTGATAAGGTCCCTCATGAGAGGCTTATCTGGATTAATGGTGAATTGGCTGTTTTGATTCAGAGCTGATTTGCCCATAGAAGACAGAAGATAGTGGTTGAAAGGACTTATTCTAGCTGGAGGTTTGTGATTAGTGGAGTTCCACAGAGATCTGTGCTGTTTGTAATGTATATAAAGGACCTGGATGAAAATGTTGATGAGTGGGTTAGTAACTTTGCTGATGGTACGAGGATTGGTGGTGTTATGGATAGCATAGACAGGTGGCAAAGAATGCAGCGGAATATAAATCAGTTGCAGATATGGGCAGAGAAGTGGCAGATGGAGTTCAACCAGGCAAAATGTGAGGTGTTTCACCCTGCTAGGTCTAATGTAAAGGGACAGTACACTGTTAAGGGCAGTGTGTTGATGAGCAGAGAGATCTCGGAGTTCAAGTTCATAACTTCCTGTAAGTGGCTATACAGGTTGATAGCATGGTGAAGAAGCTGTAGGCATGCTTGCCTTTATTAGTCAAAGCACTGAATTCAAAAGTCAGGAGGTTATGTTGAAGCTTGAAAAAACTCTAGTTAGGCCACATCAAGATTATTACATACAGTTCTGGTTGCCAAATTATATGAAGGATGTCAAGGCTTTGGAGAGAGTGCAGAACAGGTTGTCCAAGATGCTGCCTGGATTAGAGGACACATGCTATTACAAGAGGTTGGACAAACGAGCGCTGTTTTCTCTGGAACAGAGGAGGCAGAGGGGAGATCTGATAAAGGTTTATAAGATTATGAGAGGCATAAATGGAGTAGACAGACAGTATCGCTTTCCCAAGGTGAAAATGTCTAAAAAAGTTCAAAGTACAATCATTATTAAAGTATGTAGAGTATACATTATACCATATAAACATTAACAGAGGGCATGCATTTAAGGTGAGAGGGGTTAAATTCAAAGGAGATGTGAGCGGCAAGTCTTTTATGCAGAGTGGTGGGTGCCTGTGATGCACTCCCCTAGGTAGTGGTAGAGGCAGAAACATCAGAGAAATTAACAGACGTTTAGATAGGCACATGAATGTGAGGAAAATGGAAGGATACGGACGTTATGTAGGCAGAAGTTAGTTGGCCATTTGATTACTGGTTCCATTGATCTGGCACAGCATTGTGGGGACAAAGGGGAAAACCAGGTGCCTACAGGGAGAACGTGCGAACTCCATTCAGGTGGCACCGGAGATCAGGATTAAACCTGAGTCACTGGAGCTGTGTTGCACCTACTACTGAGCCACCGAGATCCACGGATGGAGATAAATTGAAGAAGCTAGTTCTGGGGACAAAGGGGTTAATGACAAGGAGGTGGATCAGATGTATTTGCCTTGAGTTGTACACAGCTTGTTACTTTGATCTGAAGATGATGGAAGGAGGTTCAACCGAGTAACATTCAAAAAAAGAATTAGATAAATACATGAAAGGACAAAGAAATCACAGTATCATGGGGAAAGAACACTGGCCCAGAAGTAATTGAATGGTTCTATCAAGGGGCAGTCGCGTGATATTCTCTTTCAGTGTCAGAACACACTACATTGCTGAAAGTATATAAAAACAAGAAGGCAAAATAGGCTGAAATCACCCCAATGGACTCTATTACTTTTCTTCAGCTTTGTTCCTGCCCAGTAAGTGTTCTGTATGTACAACAGTAGACATTGGTCCCTCAAACTCAGATCTTGAATCCACCTCCTACCTGCTGTTATGACTTTTAGAATAGTAAAGTGCTTATTGCCTGACGTACTTTGAAGCTGAAGGTATCTGGAATCCAAAGAATTGTTTCTTGAATATTGGCCAAACTTTCCAGTTTCTTTCATCAGATATCATGTCAATGAAGATTAAGAAAATGAAACCATGAACAACATCAACCAGATGTCAGCTTTGGCTTCAGGATCAACAATAAAGCTACTTTGGCCCAATTTTGTACAATGATTTATTTTTAATTTGCTTCCATTATGTATGATTCATCTATTCACGGTAGGATTAAAGTGATGTTAAGTGTATAACCGGACACTTATATTTTGTACTGAAGGAAACATTTAATAGGATTTTGAATAATTAAATGTTGGAGAAATTATTCTTGCAAATCAGTGAATATGTTGATGGGACCAGTAAGAATATGGATCAAGCCCAAACCCTTGCCTTTCCACAGTTTGAAAACCCATCATTAACATCCAACATCTTCATACTGAATCAAGACGTCAGAGCAAAATCCAGTTTGTAAAATTATATTCATAAGGTATGAAATTTGTGAATTTTCTTAGCCTACAGAACAAGCAGAAGAGCTATGCCATGGTTTCTGGTTAATTGGGCCATTGCTTAATCAGGGCAGCCACTTGCCACTTATTCGGGCCAACAGTTACAGAACAAACACTAATAGAGAAACATACACAAAATGCTGGAGGAACTCAGCAGGCCAGGCAGCATCCACGGGAAAAATTGCAGTTGATGTTTCATGCCAAAACCCTTCAGCGGGGCTGGAGAAAAAAAGTTGAGGAGTAGATTTAAAAGGTGGGGACAGAGGAGAGAGAAACACAAGGTGATAGGTGAAACCTGGAGGGGGAGGGATGAAGTCAAGAGCTGGGAAGTTGATTAGTGAAAGAGTCAGAAGGCCATGGAAGGAAGAAAAAGAGGGAGGAGCACCAGAGGGAGTCGATGGGCAGGCGAGGTGATAAGGTGAGAGAGGGGAAAAGGAATGGGAAATGGTGAAGCAGGGCAATATTAGAAATTTGAGAAATCAAATGTTCATGCTATCAGGTTGGAGGCTACCTAGACGGAATACATGGTGTTGTTCCTTCAACCTAAGTGTGGTCTCATCACGACAGTGGAGGAGGCCGTGGATAGACTTTTCGGAATGGGAAGTTGGAATTAAAATGGGTGGCCACTGGGAGATCCTGCTTTTTTGGCAGATGGAGCATAGGTGCTCGGCAAAATGGTGTCCCGATCTGTGTCGGGTCTCACCGATTATACGGGGGTCTCACTGATAAACAGGAGGCCACATCGGGAGCACCAGACACAGTAAATGACCCCAGCAGACTCACAGGTGAAATGTTGCCTCGCCTGGAAGGACTGTTTAGGACCCTGAGTGGTAGTGAGGAAGGAGGTGTAGGGGCAGGCCCTGAATGAAAATAGCTGGGATTGCCTTCATTTCTTTGAGACACTATACCACTAAATTGGGGCACTAATACCACTATACCACTAAACTGGGGCAGGGTAATGTTGCTGAACAGTTTCTAACTGGCATCAGCAAAGTGCCCTGTGTGGCTGTTAGACACTACACCATGCTTAAAACAAAGAGTTTTTAAATAGTGTAAATTGTGGGTATTTGTGTTCAAAAAGCAGTGATTTTGCCACTGGTAGTTGGCAAGAAATAAGCAGTAAGACAATGCTCACCGTGGTTTCAAGCATTCAGGCTTGGAGATGCCAGAAATGGCCAGGAGTGAAAATGAAACAATTTCACCAATTCAACAAGTTAGAAACTACGAAGAATTTGAGAGTATCGATACCCATCTTGAATGTTCTAGTGAAAATGAAAATTTGAAGGATGCAATCGTCGAAAGGATTGTATGAAGACAGTCCATTATCTACGTTAGGTGTCTGCTGATTTTGTTTATTTACAGTCAATCAAAAGAACACGGCAGCTGGAAATCCCTCTGTTAACAATTAGAAATTGATACTCAATTTTATGGCACTGCGGTAGTATTGATAGTGTTCTGATTTGTTCTCTATTTCATTTAAATGCATAATTTGTTACTCATTTAAACAGTAGTTTGTCGTATTTTCATTAAACTTTGGCTAATTGGGGCAGCCGTTTACTGGGCCAAAATGTACTGGTCCCGATGCATTCCAATTATCTAGCATTGATTGTATTATGCAGAACAGCTTGAAAAGTTTTTGCAGCAACATACATAATAGGACAACCTAGCATAACTGTGGCGTAGACAATTGTTGGCAGTTTACATCTGATGTCTTTAACAAAATGGTGAACTCCTTTTCTGTTTTTGCAAGCTCTTCCAACAGCATTAATGCTCTCTGGTCTACAAACCCCATTTCCAAAAAAGTTGGGATATTTTCCGAAATGCAATAAAAACAAAAATTTGTGATATGTTAATTCACATGAACCTTTTTTTAACTGACAAAAGTACAAAGAAAAGATTTTCAATAGTTCTACGGACCAACTTAATTGTATTTTGTAAATATACACAAATTTAGAATTTGATGGCTGCAACACACACAACAAAAGTTGGGACAGAGTTAAAATAAGATTGAAAAGTGCACAGAATATTCAAGTAACACCGGTTTGGAAGACTCCACATTAAGCAGGCTAATTGGTAGCAGTTGAGGTATCATGACTGGGTATAAAAGTAGCATCCATCAGAGGCTCAGTCTTTGCAAGCAAGGATGGGTCGTGGCTCACCCCTTTGTGCCAAAATTTGTGAGAGAATTGTTAGTCAGTTCAAAAGGAACATTTCCCAACGCACGATTGCAGCGAATTTAGGTCTTTCAACATCTACAGTACATAATATTGTGAAAAGATTCAGAGAATTCAGAGACATCTCAGTGCGTAAAGGGCAAGGTTGGAAACCACTGTTGAATGCGTGTGATCTTCGAGCCCTCAGGCGGCACTGCCTAAGAAACCGTCATGCTACTGTGACAATTATAGCCACCTGGGCTCGGGAGTACTTCGGAAAACCATTGTCACTTAACACAGTGCAAAAGCCAGCATCTGTGATGGTATGGGAGTGCATCAGTGCCCACGGCATGGGTGAGTTGCATGTATGTGAAGGTACCATTGACTCTGAGGTGTGTATTAGGATTTTAGAGAGACATATGTTGCCATCAAAGCAACGTCTCTTCCCAGGACGTCCATGCTTATTTCAGCAGGACAATGCCAGACCACATTCTGCACGGGCTACAACAGCGTGGCTTTGTAGACACAGAGTGCGTGTGCTTGACTGGCCTGCTGCCAGTCCAGATCTATCTCCTATTGAAAATGTATGGCGCATCATGAAGAGGAGAATCAGACAATGGAGACCACGGACTGTTGAGCAGCTGAAGTCTTATATCAAGCAAGAATGGACAAATTTCCAAATGCAAATCTACTACAATTAGTATCCTCAGTTCCAAAACGATTAAAAAGTGTTATTAAAAGGAAAGGTGATGTAACACAATGGTAAACATGCCTCTGTCCCAACTTTTGTTGAATGTGTTGCAGCCATCAAATTCTAAATTTGTGTATATTTACAAAATACAATTAAGTTGGTCAGTAAAACTATTGAAAATCTTTTCTTTGTACTTTTGTTGGTTAAATAAAGGTTTACGTGAATTAACATATCGCAGATTTTTGTTTTTATTGCATTTTGGAAAATATCCCAACTTTTCTGGAAATGGGGTTTGTACATAACAGTGATGCTAAACATCTAGGAGAATAAATAAATGCAGCACAACAGACTAAGTAGAATGTAATTTTAGCATTTTTGTCATAGAAGATCATTAAGTATTAAATTTGTCCTTCAAAATTCACAGAGTTTTCTTGTAGAGGTCATGTGTTATCAGGTTCCAAATTTGTCATTGCATTGTACCAGAAGCAATAGTAATAACAATTCTTCATGCTTTGCACAACAGGGTTCTTTTCCTGGGCAGCCCCAACATAGAAGTAAGAAATGATGGCCAGATGCTCCACATAAAGAATGCACGTCTATCTGAACAGGGCCATTACCAGTGCAGTGCAGTAAATGCTGCAGGAAAACAATTCAAGAAATTCAAACTCAACATCTACGGTTAGTGCAGCTCTTCCAATGTGAAAAGCTAACTGCTCCTGCTGGTTTGAGTTTTATTTTGTGTTGAGTTGCTGAACTGAAAAACTGATAGAGTCACATTCTCAGAGGCTGGTCAATGTGGTGCTGGTATTCAGCTTTCTCACAGCATGATTCAAATCAGAGTTGTCCAGTTATAGGTGGAATTTTGAACTTTACATTTCACTCCAGAATATGATCTGCTTCAGGATTCCAGACCATATCAGGATTATATAATTCCTTCTCCAAAATACATATGATAAACCAGTACTTAGATGAACCTAAATATTGACATCAGCCTTTTAATTCTAGATATGCTTAATTGTCTGAACAAGGTGGGGTTTTAATTCATATCTTTGAATCATTAGTCCAGGCCTCTGAATTTCATATTCCATGACATAACCACTCTGTGACTGTACTCTGAGCCTTTTAATTGTTAGGTATAGATAGGAGAGGAAATTTGCAGTTTTCAAAATGCTTTGGAGAAAGGGTCAAAAATGCAAAAGAACACCATTAACGAAAACAGGTTTTCCCACCCCCACCTCAGGCTAGCTGCAATGTTAATTTAATTAAACTCTCATACTGCTAATCATACCCAGGAATTCTAGAGTCACTGTATAAATACCTTTTTATGAACAGTGTGTGTAGATAAATTCTTATATCTTGCACTGCACGGTGCAAGAAACCAGATGTTGGCTATGAAGAGCAACTATCTCAACAGCAAAACAGCTGGATAGATTTACATTATCAAACATGATGTCTTACCAAACTAATAAGTTAATTGGGCATCTCAGAGAGCTGTGAGCAGTTACTACTAGAGTTTGCAAATTCCTGCCTTCAGCAAATGATTTAATCATTTACTTTTTCAATGAAAGAATCAAGTACATTCAATGAACAATTTTAATAAGAACTGAAAAAGAAAAAAAAAGATCTTTAAGAATCAAACAGGCCTGCTGTTTGATTCATTCCTCTTTATGTAAGTGTTCATACACATGGGTATTTGGAAGAATGCTGATCAATGCAGCAGGAAATCCCACATTAAGCTGTTCTGCAGAATATTGACTGAGCAATACGCAAAACAAAACTCCATGGTTCTGGGACACCAGGTATAGCTTTTGTAAATGATTGGAACAATTATTTATGCTTCTCAGGAAAGGAAACGCTCAAGAGGCGTATTCCACCATCCCCCCGTATATGTTGCTGTGTTTTTGATTTCCTGCAAGAAGATGATTGATGTTCAATACAAACAGTGAGGCATGAAAAAGTCTATTTAAATAATATCTAAATATTTGTATTATGCTCTCCAATGTACCATCCAGTACTTCTATAAAGTTACAGTGGATAACAGGAACTCCTGATAGCCTCTGGCATCTACCTCTTCATTGGGGGGGAAGGGGAATATGAAGTTTAAATGTCAGGAAACTTGCAATTGATTGTATAAATCAAAACATTAGTTTCTAACAAAATAAATAGAATCCCAAGAGGGAATTGAAGAACTCTTTTGTATAATGCAATGTTATGATCTGGAATGTGCTGCCTGAAAGCAATTTCGAAAGAGCAATGTGTAAATACTTTAAAAGGGAGGTTTGTGGGGCCATGGAAAAGGGCAATGAAGTTTAATTAAATGGCTAATGCTTTCAGAGGGCCCACACAACCATGGATAGCCTGTGGTAGGAGATCTTATAATGCAGTTTTGTCAACATTTCAGTGGCTTTCGCAATGCTCTGCTACAAAAAACATCAGCCCTCACAATAGTTATAACTTATCTAAATTACAATTCTGAAGACCAGCGCTTTCTCACATATTTATATGGCTCTGAGAATGGTTGACTCAACAGACAAAATCAGCCTCTCTTGGTCTCCACCCTACCACAGATATTTATTTTGTTTTTCCCAACCCTTCCCCTCCTCTGTCACATTGTATATACTGTTTTATTCTCGAATTCTCACCTTTAGTTGTTCTGCTAAGTTTGTAACGTTGACTCTGTCACTTTCTCGCAGTTGCTATCTGACCTGTTGAGTATTCATGCCGTTTTCTCTCTATATTTTTAAAATGTCTCAGTTCTACAAGAATGATGTATATCAATTATTAAAGATTATGCATTGATAATGCTTTGTTGATTAGAAGTATTTGTATATCAAAAATGAAAAGCTGGCAAATTTAAAAGGAATTGAAAATGCTGTCGAATATAAGCAGTTAATTGACATTGAAAGGAAGAAATTAGTTAACATTTCAAATGTTGTCTTTCATCACATTCAATCAAGAGCATTTCTATTATGTTCTATTTTTTGAGGAAGTAAAAAGTTAAGAATGAATGACATTTATGTTGATTATATATTGCAATAAATGACTGGATTTGCTAAGGACACCATAAGATGGAGCAACAGATATTTGCTACCTATTGGCAGTTTAGTCAATCAGTCAAATACAAGGAAAAGTCATTGGGGTGCTACCTATAGTTAGTTCCTCAGTCACAAATTTCATAGTTAAAGCATAATATCCCAACATGTAGTTCCAATGCCTGGTGTTTCCATGCTTCGCAATTTGGAAAATTAATCTTTGAGTGAGGATGAGTGTCATCCTGCTCAGCACCTGCTCTGTTCCTTAATTGCCACACTTTTCCCATGGCTGAACTTGCCCTTTGGTGCTCAGTAGGTCAGGCACCCTGGACATTGAGGCTGTTGCTGTAGAGTGGGCCATGAATAGTGGTGGGGAAGACTTGTGCCCGTGATGGAGCTGGCTGAGTCTATAACCTTCTGCAATCTCTTGCAATCCAGTGTTGTGGAGGCTCGGTACTATGCTGTGATGCAACCAGTCACCACTGTTTCTCTGTAGAAAGGTGCAAGTCTGTGGTGACATACTAAAGCTCAACAAGAGCCTAATGAAGTGGAGGTGCCTTCTTCATGATTGCATTAATATGTTTGGCCCGGGATAGATCCTCTGAGATGTTGACGCCCAGGAACTTGAACCTTTTCCATCACTGTCCCCGCAGTGAGCGTTGGTATGTGTTCTCCTCAGACTTCCCATATCTGAAGACCACAATCAGTTCTTTTGGTCTTGCTGACATTGAATGCAAAGTTGTTCTGATACCACTCAATCAGATGATCTATCTCATTCCTGTCAGCCTCCTCATTGGCACCTGGGATCCTACCAACAATAAATCACAGTTCAGCTGTGCTTAGTCTCACAGTGCTGAGTGTAGAGACAGTTGAGCAGCGGGATAAGCATACATCCTTGAGGTGCACCAATGTTGACAGCCAACGAGGCATTATTACCTTTACACACTGCCTATGGTTCATCAATAAGGAAGCTGAAGATCCAGCCACAGAGGGAGGTACAATGACCCAGGTTATTAAGCTTGGTTATGAGTACTGAGGGAATGATATTGTTGAAAGCCAAACTGTAATCAATAAAAAATAGTCTGATATATAGTATGTCTTGCTGCTGTCTCGGTGCTCCAGAGCAGAGTGGAGAGCCAGTGAGAATGCGTCCATTACAGACCTATTGCAGTGGTAGGAAAATAGCAGCAGGTCCAGGTCCTTGCTCATGCAGGAGTTAATTCTAGCTTCAACCAACCTCTTGAATCACTTCATATGGTAGATATGAGTGCTACTGGGTAACAGTCATTGAGGCAACACACACAAAATGCTGGTGGAACACAGCAGGCCAGGCAGCATCTATAGGGAGAAGCGCTGTCGACGTTTCGGGCCGAGACCCTTCGTCAGGACACTGACAAAAGGTCTCGGCCCAAAACATCGATAGTGCTTCTCCCCATAGATGCTGTCTGGTCTGCTGTGTTCCATCAGCATTTTGTGTGTGTTGCTTGAATTTCCAGCATCTGCAGATTCCCTTGTGTTTGTCATTGAGGTAGTTCACTCTACTCTTCTTGGGCATTGAATGATTGCTTCCCTTTTGAAGCCGTGGATTTCTCAGAACCATGGCAGTAAAAGGTTGAAGGTATTTTTGAATATTCCAGCCAGTTGGTCAGCACAGGTTTTCAGTACCCAGCAAGGTACACAGTTGTATTATGAGATTAATATATGTAAATTCATGTTCATGTACATTTGAAAATCAAGGAATTCCTTCCTCTAACATATAATTGATTTAACCACCTTGAGAAATTGTACACGTTAGATAAAGCTCATAATATTAGAATATTTATACCTTATTAGAGGGACTAGATTGACAGGTAGGTATAATGTTCTTGTGTTATTTGAATAACTCTTTGCCCTTGAATGGAGATGTTCTTAGTTGTGCAGCTACACTAGGTGAATGTATGTTTGAATATAGAGAAATCAACATCAGTTGGTGGGTATCCAGTCTGGGCTGCAGATGAGTTTGAGGATGGCTGTTTACAACCTAACTGGAATGTTTTTATACATTCGCTTTCCAGTTCTTAATTAACTCAAAGCTACAACTTAATATTCAGTATCAAATTAAGTATAGTTGATCAGAAACCAGCACTACATTTGTATTGTGAGGACTTGAGGTTTATTGTTGTAGGCAACTGAAGTGAAGGGTGTTTTTCTAAAGTTAAGTACCCAAATATAGCAAGTTTATTACTCTGTGATTAAGGCAAAAATTACTTGCATTTGAAAATTGTCTCTGGAAGTTTCAATTAGACTTGATTTAATGCCGAACTTACCCAAGGTCCAAGTGCAAAGTACAGTTAGAAGATGTACAGATATGAAATATTTACAGTTTAACTACTGTTCATCATCAAGTGAATGAAACAACCTTTACTTTTCAAACAGGTAATTATATTATAGCACAGGTTGATAGACAGCGAAATGATGTAGTATCTGACAGTGATAATGTGAGATATCCATAATCATCTGGACATTCATTGTAATACAACTCACAGCAAACTGAGTCACTGACTATCTAGTCAATGTGCTTTGACAACTGAGAAACTGTCTGCTCTGGGAGCTCTGTTAAATTTATGAAATTCATTCAGTGGAATATTCTAAAATCTCTCCCAGTTTACTCAATGGTGCTGAAGTTTGTGCCTTGGCTTTATTTGAGACCAGATAACTCATTAACTCAGTTATTCTTGATATGAATCAGTTTCATGTCATTTGGTCACATTGCCTGCTGAATTTTGCTGTTTAAACTTAAATATGCAGCCCCAGTCTTAAAAGCTGCCAGAATATTTTCCATTACTTGAGTTACCTACGTAGTCAGAAATTATTGAACTGTTTCTTTCAACTGTTCAATTATTATATTTATGCTGTTGTTTTCATTTTCATACCAAAAGTTGCACCAACCATTAAAGGAGGTAATACCACAACTGACCTGACTGTTCTGCTAAATAACCCCGTCCTCCTGGAATGTGAAGCTCGTGGCATTCCCCTGCCTGCTATAACCTGGTACAGAGCCAATCGACCAATCATCTCCAGTCCGCAAGCTACGTATATTGACAGAGGGCACTTCCTTCAGATACCTCGGGCCCATATATCAGATGCTGGTCAATACACTTGTCGTGTCACCAGTGTTGCTGGAACTGCTGAAAAGCTTTACGAGCTGGATGTGTATGGTAATAATTCTACTTCTATTCACATTTCCTTTCCTATTTTTATATCCATTTTGGAAAATCTTATTTTCTGTTAAGGGAAGCAACAAAACACTCTTTTGTTTTTCTAAAGACAATTTTGGCCTGCATTTTTATGCCAAAATTTGTGGGTTATTTTGGTATTTGGCAGTAGATTTAATGCATCTCCCTCTCCCACCACTCAAGAGAATTCTGAATATGGAGAACCTCAATTGATGCTGTTTTGCCAGCTTCTCAAACACTCATTTTGACCCCCATTTACAGAACCTTCGTGAGTCAAGGCATGTTTGGAGGCGATTTACTGTGGACATTCCCGTTCACCCAGTGTTGACTAGTTTATCAGCACTGACACCCATGAGAAATTCTGACTTGTCTTGCAGTTTACCTAATCCCTAAGAAGAAAAAGTACAAAGGATATCTTTTTTTCTTGTTACATGGAAAGAAGTGACATTTGGACTGCAGCAGGCTGAATATGTGGTTAATTTAAAAGTCTAAGATAATTAGAAACTCCGCTGAAACAAATTAAATACAAGAAGAGGGATTAGTCAGATCGAAATGAAATTCTGTTCCTTGATTGTCACTGGTTCTTATTTTCCTAGTGGTGGTGATTCTTTGTAGTTTAGGAATATAATTGATGACATAATGTCTCCAGCATTGGGCATTATTTTTTGCCTGAATCTATAAGTGGAAGCAAGTTGTTCATTAAAGGAAGCCACCAGAGACAAAAGCTGCTCTATTCTCAATAAATTTATATTTACTTTGCCCCTTTCTCAACAAAACAAGATTAAATAGGCATTCATCACCCTGGGTTTTTGTATTGAGATGGGTTGCTAGCTTTGACTGTAAAACCACATAGGCAGGAAAGTGATTGAGGATTTTATACAAGGACAAGTTACTTCTTTCAGAAGTGCAACATTATATCACAGCTGAAATATTAACTTTTTATGCCCAGAGAATGAGATGAGAGAAGAATAGATCTTTTTGGGTTATTGCTCTTTGAGGAAGCAATCTTTGTTCAGATCCTGAGTAAAGTCTCAGTTCTACTCTTAATAATCAACTTCCCAGAACCAATCAGATAAAGGACTCCTGCAAACTTCTTACTTCTCATATATGAGAAGCATCAAGTCAAGTCATAAAGTCACAGCTAACAGAAATTTCTGTAGCAGAAATGCTTCACTATGGTTTAGTGTTTAGGTCAATGATTCTAATCCCCAACAAAAAGCCATACACAACTTTCTAATAAAACCTTTTTTTTATATATTTAAGAAGACTAATCTATTCTGATTGCATTTCTTTTTCCAGTTCCTCCTAATGTTGAAGGACAGCTTGAAACTCCCCAGCTCAAGAAGGTCATTACTAATAACATGGTGGTTCTGCACTGTGAAGCATCTGGGCACCCGCCTCCAGTTCTTACATGGCTGAAGGATGGGGTACCTGTGAAAGCCAGTAACAACACTCGTATCCTGCAGGGAGGCAGGACACTGGAGATTCTCAGTGTAGCCGTGTCTAATGCCGGTGGCTACACGTGTGTAGCTAGCAGCATTGCTGGTGAAAGCCAAATAAAGTACATCCTAGATGTTCTAGGTAAGGTATTAAAAAACATCCGGGTTATTCCTGTAATCCCATGATTGCAAAAGGATGGTATTTGTTGAGATCAGAGATGAGAATAGATCTCCAGCACTGATTTGCCTAATGAGCTTGAAGATGACCATCAGACAATCTGATGGATGAAGCGTTCTGTCACCTCACTCACATTGAAAGCTCCCAATATGTCTAAATGCTAAGGCAAAAATCTGTTCATATTCGGACTTTGCTACACTCATTAAACCAGGTTTTGTTTACTTTAATCCATGTTTACGAACTCCATTGTTTAAGTGAAACATGCTAAATTCCATGCCCAAGCAGACATAAAGACTTGAATTACTCTCAGTTATCCATTGCACCAATTTCTGTCTGAAAAATGTCAAACCTTTCTTGGTCCATACATTTCAGAATAAAGTGGCAAAACTGGTACACAAATGCAAACATGTGGCCATATCATTTTTTCTGTTACTCATGCAGAGAATATTTCAGCAAGAGAATGTTTTTATACTTTCTCCATTTTTTCTTTATGATTTGATTCAATAATTACAAAAGATGTTGTACTGTATGGATCTACAAACGTTTGTATTTTTTGAGAGCAACGACTCCCCTTAGCACTAATGGATTGATAACTTACTTGTTTGCATAGATTTGTGTTTTCTTGCACACGTGTGTCCTGCAGCCCGCTCTCTCTTTCTCTCTGCAATGTGAATACACTAGTTAAAGTCACCTGCACGTGCATGCCTTTATTTAATTGATATGTAGTTGCCCAGATACAACAGATATGATGTCATTCGAAGATATTTCCATATTTATTCACCTAATGGGCCCGTAATTTTCACAGAAGGTAAAGCAAGTGGCAGTGGTTGTTTCCTGGGGCATGCAGATGTATTTGTACTTTGAAAAGTTTGGCATTGTTCAGCAGAATGTACCCATTGCCCGAAGTGCCTGAGAACCAATAGATTTGTAATTCTGCAATATGGAAGCAATTTGGGTGCACTAGTACTTCCACAGTTTACCTTTCTGCAGTGCCTCCAACCATTGAAGGGAATGAAGAAGCCGCCAATGCCACGGTAATTGTGCATAATCCTCTGGAGCTTGAGTGTAATGCAGCTGGAAGCCCTCCTCCAAATATCATGTGAGTAAGTCATTGTAAATGCCTCGATCACAAGATAAACAAACAGAAGTAGTATTGATAAGATCCTTAAAAAGAGCCTCTCACCATGAGGCAAACAACTAGCAACATCAGTTAATATTTTATAGTAACTGGCTGACCCTTTTTAATATGTCCATGTTCTTCATTCCATTTCTATTGTTGTCTTTCTGAATATCCATCCTTTCATAACGGGATAAGTGGAGGTGATGGCTTACAGGGCTAACCTGACGGGTGATCCCTGAATAAAATACCCTATACGTTTCAGCGGTCAGTGCAGTGGAAGGAGAGGTAATTTAGGTCCCTGTAGGGTTCTCTCCTCATCATATTTTCTGGACCCTGCATGACATGTGGAAGTGAATCCAGTCTGAAATAGATAAGTGCATTGTATGCAATGTTAATTGTACAGAGTGACATTCCGCTCATTTTTCAAGGGCTCTACCAGTTATGTGCTTGTTTGGATGTCCATGGCAATGTATGTCCAGAGGCAACCATAAAAAAACCCACTTAATATTACATATCGGAATCTTTAACTGAAGTAAAGCAGTAGTGTAAAAGTAGAGACCCTTTGACTGTGGTAAATGACATCTGACACCATGACCAGAGCCAGCACAGAAGTCTCTTGGTAGAATTACTTTCATTGTTAACCCAACAATGGGGAATGTATGTGATTATCAAGGAAAACTGCATCTAAAAATTTCTGCGCAGACTGGCTGTTGCAACCTTTTAAGAACCTTGAAGAAATTTTAGGCCCTCAACTGTTCAAAAAGTTTCTTAATTGTACTTAACAAAAGGCTGTGACTTGAAAATAGGCTGAGCAATTCCCAATAATAACAAAATAAAGAGAATGTTGGAAATGCTCATTAAAACAGAGAGCACCCACGGAGGGGAGAATAGAAATACATTTTGAGTTGATGACCTTGACATAGAATTAAGAAAAGTCGAACTTACATTTTGGAGAAGTTAAATGTTGATGAAAACCGGTCTTTAAAATTCATCAGCCTGCAGAAGTTACTGTTTAAAATGAATGATACATTTTCTCAGCTTACGATTATTAAGAAATGCATTGATCCTCTGTGCATTTACAATGAACAACTTGAAACTGCAACTGTTTGAATTTTGTTGATTTAAAAATATATTATGTTTTAGGTGGATGAAGGATGGGCAACCAGTTAAAAGTGCAGTTGGTGTTCAAATTACAGCCAATGGCCAGAAGTTGATCATCTCGCAAGCCCAGATCACTGACACAGGCAGATACCAATGTGTAGCCACCAATGAAGCAGGCAGTCAGCAGCGAGAATTTAATGTTGTTGTTCAAGGTAACCCCTGAATGTCAAGAACAGAGCTTCAAATTCTATTCTGAACTTTTGTTTTATGACTGTATTTGCCTTAATTAGCATCAATTGGATGCCATGTTTTTAAGATTTTCTAAATGCTATTCAATTGGCATTCCCTCATTAAAGAAATAACTTATAAGGCAATTTCTTCTGTAATGATTATCCATTATTACTTTGTTTATTGTCCATTCATTGCTTGTTAAAACACTCTTCTGATTTAGGATGCACTAAGTTAGTTTTATGTCAGAAATTGACAGCTAAGAATTATCTGTGTAATTGGAATAAAATATGCTTTTTCTCCCCGATTCAATGCAGTTTCCCCAACAATTAGATCAACAGGCCCTTTGGAAAGATCAGTGGTGGTTCATAAAACAGTGATCCTGCAGTGTGTAGCTAATGGCATTCCACACCCTACCATTACATGGCTTAAAGATGGGAGGCCTGTAAACACCGCAAGAGGAAACATCAAGGTTTGTTCACTCAGTAACTAAAGACACATTAAATAGCGTAAAATATTTTAGCTGTTATCTGTAATTTTATGTTGCTAGTGATACGTGGACAAGAAATTAGAGATAGCTCTTTCCAAAGGAAATGTATCCCAAGGAGAGAGTAACACATTGTTCTCAATTTTAGGTGCATTTCATCAGAATCACAACGCTGCTAACTGTGCAGCAGTGTCTCAGCAGAGTGGCAGTCTATGATACCTCTGGAATGAATGAGAACACCATTGTTAACATTCCTAGGGTGATGAGTGGGGTAATAGTGCAGTGACTCATTTCATCTCCAAAAGTGGATTCTAACTTAATTACAATTAATAAGAGGTCTGACAAATGTCCTTCAATCTAAAACTATAACTCTTCTTTCTAAGGATGCTGCCTGACCTGCAGATTAGCAGATTTTCTCCTTTGCTGTTAAATATGACTCCAACCCTGACACAATGTGCTTCAAGTCTGATTTACACTGTGCAACCTTTTTGGACCCAATTCATTGAATTACTCTATCTTGTTTCTATAAACATTTTTTCCAGAAATGTCAGTGATAGTTCATCCTAAATGTTGAAGAACAGTTGGGTGGAAGCAGACAGCGACTGTGGTCATGTGAAGGAAAAAACAATCCATGCATTACGTCGACCTTTTACAAATACATTTCTTCCCCTGCCTTAGTTGCTGCCATCCCACACCATATTCATTTTTGCAGTTTGCTGTTCTGCAGGACTGCTTTAGTGACTCAAGCAACGGCAGCTGGGAGGTACCAACACAGGGAGTTTATTTCAATCATTCTGAAGAATAACAAGCAGCAAGGCTAACATGGAGAGGCCACTTACACACAAGTGTTTCTCCTTTCTGTTGCTTTCCCTTGCTGCTTAGAATGGGTGTGTTAGCCCAGCCTCTCAAGATAGCGTTTCCCAATTCTGTATCTCCTGCACAATTGTCTCTTGTAATTTATCCATTAATCCAAACAGGGTGCTTGAAATCTTTCCCTTGCATTGCCGCCCTTTCTCCATACCTTCCCTACGACACACAATTTCCTCGCTCCTCCCTTGTGCTCACTTGGTGTCCTGCTGTCAAAAAATTTATAAAAATTTAAATCAGATCCTTCCTTCCTTTTTACATGTCAGAGCAGCTGCTAAACAGCCATCATAGAGGTGAAGTAGGTACAGTACATGAGTGCATCAGAGGTTGCTCTGACTAGAGCAGATATCTCACCTTCCAGCTGAGGTCAGCAATTTTAGCTCCATTGAACTGAAAAAGCATAAAATCAAGTGGGTGTAAAAATTACATTTACATAAAAACTGTATTTGTAAATTATACATTCCAGAGTTTTATGTCAGATTAGAATACGAGGTTAAAAGAAATTTTTAAATGAGTAATGGGGATCAGATTGCTGCTTTGAATTCAACAAGCAGCACAGGTAGGTGACTGGTAACATTACATAATATTATTGTGTTTGCAGCTGGAGTATACGGGTCGCAAGCTGCAGATTATGAACGCTCTGCTGGAAGATGCAGGCCAGTATAACTGTGTGGCAACAAACGCAGCTGGGGAAGCCCAGCAGCACATCAGACTCAACGTGCATGGTAAGAAATACATAATTACTACATATGTAATACATGTACTACATACAACACTCCGTTCTCCTTTCAAAGGGTCATTTATTATCAAAGCATGTATGCAGTATACAACTCTGAGATTTGCTTTTTCCAGATAGCCACAAGACAAAGAGCTTAGAAGAGAAACAGCAAACCCACCCTCTGTACAAAAAAAAAGAAAGGCAACATGCTCATCAACTCACAAAAACCCCTCTTCCACACAAAGAAACTAACAAAACGTGACAAGAACATTAATCCCCAAACCCCCTCCTCCTGCACAAAAATATGAGAAAGAACAAATGAAAACACAGAATGTAAAAACCATAAGACTGAAAAGGTCCATAGCTATCAAAAGGGACAGCATGATATTACATTGCCACATTCTTCAAAGATTTTGTCGCCAAAAAGAAAAGTAAAGAGCAATCAAAATATGTTTGAATTGTGTGGGTATGTGTGCACATCGCTTCCTCTCGTGAAAAAGATCAAGTGATTCCACCAGTGTCTTCCAGACAGTGCACTTGCTTAATGTTTCCTATAGTGTTCTCGTGCAGTGTGTCGAAACTCTGACTAAACACCAAGTTAAACCGGAGTCAATGAAGACAGGGTCGCAGTAAGATTAACCGTTTACTGTTCACTCTTCCACATTAACGTATGGTGAAAACTGTTGATAAAATAATACAAAATATATACAGTATATTTTTCCTTCTTGGCATCACGTTTGCATCATAAATACTTATAAAAATAAAGCTACAACAAACTATATTACATTAAAAGTCTCATTAAAGTACAACATACAGTCAGAATCTACCTACGCCATCAACAGCTTTAAATAGACTCCAACACAAACTTTCCAGCAATGCTTTCAATAGCACAAGAAAATGAACCTCATCAACTGTCATTTCTTTTAACAGAATCAGCGTTAACATTTTTACTTCAACATCTCGACTGTCATATGAACTTATGGCGTTGCTTCTATGATGTTTCTTAGTGGGTAGAAATGGAGTTTTCCTCATGTTGATCCTGCACATGCAAGCCCCCCCCCCCCCCCCCGTTTCTCCAAACCAGAACTTACCCACAAGACGCGGCAAAACCTGGTGTGACGTCATCACATGCCGTGATATATCACAGATAATGAATTTACCTTCAACAATTGCCAACCTAGTTATCGACCTTTAACTGTAACTAGAAAATAGTTACAAATGAGTTACTTAAAGCAAAAATCTAATAAAGCTAAATAAATGCCTTAAGGGCAATACATTTCCTTTGTTTGTGGAACTGCTTTCTACCCCATCGCTCTCCCCTCTCGTCACCTCTGCCTGTGCAAGCTACCAGCTCAGGTCCTGCTTTAGTCTTCCTTTCCAACACCCTTGAGGGTAATTGTTACCTCCTGAATTTGGGCCCTCAACTATGTTTCAGCCTCACCAATCAGGTTTCTTTCCCTGCTGACCATGATAGAAGCAGTCCGTATCAAAGTCACAAAAACATCATGTGCTGGTTATCCAGATTAGAGTTTGTCCCTCCGTATTTAACTCAACCTGCTTGCAGACTGCAATATAGTTGGCCATGATTTTTCTTGATCTATCTGGATGTGATTGTTCTATCCTACCTCAAGCATCATTTAAACTGTAGTTCGCATATCTGCTGGTGTGGGTCATCTTAAAATATGTCCCACGGATTGGAATTTTCTCTTGTTCTTCAACTTATTAAATGTGCAGTGTTGTAGATTGCTGGTACAGTAAAATACTGTGCAGAAGAAATTCATCCTTTTGTTATATAAGCACTTGACATGCAATGTATTGATATTTGTGCATTATCTCAGCTTTTAAATATTAATGGATGCATTTCACTGGAAATACATTAAATACATTTCAAAAGTGGAGTTATTAAAGTCAGGCAATTCAGCGAGAAGAGGGTAGTAGTTCTTAAAGATTAAGTGGTTCAGTGCATTCTCATCAGGGAAGGATGTAGATCAGCAAAATCCAAAGCTCCTGTATGATGAAAGAGAAACATTAAAAACAGCAAAAAGTTCTGATGAAGGTTTTCAAACTGAATAGTTAAGTCTTTCTCTTTTCACCGATACTGCCTGACCCACTGAGTCTTTTCTGTTTTTATGTCAAATTTCCAGCAACTGATGTTTTTTTGATTTTCAGACGTCAAATGTCAGACAAGACATGCAAGAAACTAGCTGAATAGAGAAAGATCAGAAGTATTGTAAACTAAACATTGCAGGGAGATAGTGAATGAGCCGATGTCTAACTTACTTGGAAAATAAGTCCTATTGATAACAAACAGGTAATGGGATGAGAGAAAGGAAGATGATTAGGGACCAAAAAGAAGATGAATGCATGGAGGGAAAGTGGATGGCAAAGGTAGCAAATGAAGTCAATACTGCTGAAGTCAGAATAAAAGGGAAGATAATTGAATATTGGATGGCTAAACATTGATAAAGTCTGGCAGTATGTCTGGATGGGTAATAAGGTTCAAAATTTTACTTAATGACCATAACCTTGCAATTGTTTTCAGACTCTGAAATGATGACAAAAAAACTAGAAGACGGCAAAACTTGTTTTAAAATAAAATGTATATCAAGATGGATTAGCAAACACATTTCAATCAGTTTAACCTGATAGTGAGAATAAATCAGTTGGAATTGATGAATTTATTGAAATAGAGTGTAGCGTAGACCCTTCCAGCCCTTTGAGCTGCGCTGCCCAGCAACCATCGATTTAATCTGAGCCTAATCACGGGACAACTTACAATGACCCATTCATCTACCAACCGGTGCGTCTTTGGACTGTGGGTGGAAACTGGAACACCCGAAGGAAACCCACACGGTCGCGGGGAGAATGTACAGACTCCTTACAGGCAGCAGCAGGAATTGTCATTTGGATAATTATGGATTAGTAAAAGAAAACTAATAATGATTTCGTAAAAGTCACACATAAATAAATTGATTGAGATACTTCATGAGGCAAAGTGGTCAATACATATACACAGTGGCTACTTTATTAGGTACAGGAGTGTACCTAATAAAGTGGCCACAGAAGTGGAGGCTGGTAAGATCTGCTGCTACCTTCAGAGATTCTCTTCTGCACACCACTGCTGTAACACGTGGTTATTTGAGATAATGTTGCCTTTTTGTCAGCTTGAACCAATCTGGCCATTCTCCTCTCTCCTTTTTCATTAACAAAGTGTTTTTAATCTACAGAACTGCTGCTCAATGGTTTTTTTTTGTTGTTTTTTACACCATTATCTGTAAATTCTAGAGACTGTTGTACATCAAAATCCCAGGAGATCAGCAGTTTCTGAGATACTTAAACCATCCCATCTGGCAACAACAAGCGTTCCATGGTCAAAGTTACTTAGATCTCATTTCTTCACTGTTCGAATGTTTTGTCTGAACAGTAACTGAACTCTTGATCATGGTTTTATGCATTGAGTTGCTGCCACATGATTGGCTGACTAGATATTTGCATTAGTGAGCAGGTGTACCTGATAAAGTAGCAAATGAGTGTAGATCAGCTTTCTAAAGGGTTTTGATAAGGTGCCACATGATTTCAGTAAAATTGAATTAATGGAAGAAAAGTGATAGTGGCAGTATAGTTGCAAAATTTGCATTGACAAGAAACATTTCTGGTAAATGTTTTTTTGAGCTGGAAGAAAGATTATTGTCTCCAGTGGTTGTAAGGTCCTGATTACCTGTTGGTAGTTTGGATGTGCATGTATCATTCAAAATTTGCAAGTGACATAAAACTTCTACATGTGATAAACAGTGAGGAGGATAATAATAATGGACTCAGAGAAAATATAATGATGGAATGGAAGATGCCTGTCTGTCAGATGTAATCAGAATAGTAGGAAGTGGCTTATTTTGTGAGGAAGAACAGGGAAGGCTGAATGACATAAAGGGAATGGTAGGTAGAGAAAGAGAGAGATTTTGCAGAAAATGTACACAGAGCTATGAGCATGGCAAGCCATTTTGAGAAAACAGATTAAACTTTCACAGCAAAGGTCCTGAGCTTATAGAACATAGAGACGTATATGATACAAAAGACCGTGAAACACTGGAATAAAAAAAATAAACTGCAAGAAGAAGTCAGAGGATCAGACAGCATTTATATAGGCAAAGGGTGGTCAACATTCTGGGACCAGGCACAGTGTCTTGACCCAAAGCATCAAACATTCCTTTGCCTCCATAGATGCTGCTTGAACCATTGAGTTCTACCAGCAGTTTAATTTTTACTCCAGATTCCACTCAGTAATATGTTATCTTACATGGATATACTCAGCATTCAGCCAAACAGACCAGGTTGTTATTTATAATCTATCTCACTCACATTATTTCTTCTCTCAACCCCCTATCAGTATATTTCCAGCTTTGTCAAATTTGCATTAACCCTCCACTCCCCCTGTCATTAGATGTCAACCACTCCGAGTAGCAGTCCTTTTTATTACTGATGAGAAATTATTTTGATTTTCAGAACCTCCGACCATTGAAGATGGGGGCCTAACTCTGAACAAGACGGTAATTGTTAGAAATCCCATTGAACTGAAATGCAGAGCATCAGGAACCCCAGTACCAGGTAGGATAGGAAATTCCAACCCATACTGCAGAGGGGTTGAACTGCTTGTTTGCTTGATTAATGGAACGAATGGCATCCAGTTTCAAGTGTTTGATTTTCACCAAAAACCTTCATTTAAGTACTTGTGTTTTGGGGAAAATGTTCAATTGTTTCAAAGGTAGACATTCATAAATTTTTTTTAAAAAATAGACTTTTTTTACAAATCCTTAGTCGACAAAATGTAAATGCTGCAACAACAGTATGTGATGTGGCTTTGATCATGGTGCATCACAGACCTCAACCAAGCTTAATGTGATAGACGTCAAAGCTGGTGGGTGGTTCTGGCTGTTCTTTCTCTGTATCAGCATGGTAAGTACACTCAAAATGAAAGAGCACAAATGGCTAAGGCAGGCCAGGCTTAGTCACAATGACTCCTGAGTTTAAAAATCTCATCAATTAATATCTAACACACAAGATCTTATATAGAGGCCATTATTTATAGTAGTACACTCCATTGTGATACATCAACTTCAGAGAAGTAGGAACAGGTGGAGAATGTGAAGATTGGAGGGAATATCAATCCACCAGGGAAACTCTAGATTAAATAAATAGATGTGATGGTCTCTTTCATTAACAGTTTAGAACTTGTGATTTAATCTGACCACAGGAAGCTCATATGAAATGGAATGTTTATATAGTGTACAAGTAATAGGAACATGAACTCTTGTGAAGTTAATGAATATGACAAAACTGGGACAACATTTTTAGTATGTAATTTACAAAATATTCTCTTCTGTAATAACTCAATCACTGTCTAACCCCTCTTAGTTATTGCATATTTTGTTTTTCTTTTTGAACATCAGCTATAACATGGTTCAAAGACAACCAGCCAATCAGCACAAGATTTGGAGCATCCATATTAAATCGGGGTCAACTTCTCCAGATTGCCAGTGCCCAGGTAACAGATATGGGTGTGTACAGATGTGCAGCTATCAACGTGGCTGGAGCTGCCGAAATAACCTATAAGGTGGATGTTTATGGTAAGCAAATCTATATTGTGCATTTCTTAAGTTAGTATATAATAACTGAATTTTAGTGGAAATTTAAGCTTGTAAAATAGTGCAGTGAACAAATACTTTGCATGTAAGGTTAGTCTGAGCATAGCTGTATTTATACATTTAACTTTAAATTCCAACATAAACTTACAGAGACGTACCAATTAATAATTGATAGGACTGGATAATCAAGTCCTATCAATAAAAGTCATGTCTCTGCCTGACTTACTTGATCAGATAATGCACATACCTCAGACCAGAAATGCCTGCTAGAGCTCTTTGTTTCCTGCACGTGACTTTACACGTTATTTTATGACAAATTAGGAGCTCATAATCTTGCTCTGGAAATGAGAGTAGACTGAAAAAAAAAAATTGAAGTAGCTAAAAGTATTACAAAGTTGTTGAATATGTCAAGTGGCACAAGCAGGTTGTAGTTTGGTGGGTCTGTAAACTCACTGCAGTGACTTCAAGTTGCAGACCAGAGTTGACAGGATTTGAGCCTGGGAGGAATTAAAGATAATAAAAGGGAAATGTCCCTGTAATAGTTAAAGCAGGAACGGTGCATGATGCCACCTTAGACCCAATGTGTCTATGTTGAGAAGACTGTCATTGCTAATATTGTGAAAGAGCCCTTCATTTGTTCTGTGGATTTGATGCAGACATTTCCCAGGACAAACGTAATCGACAGAATGAGGATTAGAGTGCAAATGTGTCTGCTCAAAATGAAGCCAGGTGAAAGTAAGAAAGCAATCTTACCAACAGAGATGGATCCTAGTAGGTTTGTTAATTAGACACACAAGATGAAAGATGCTTCACTTCTCAGGAGCTAGAGACTGCAGGGTTACTTCAATCTACCAGACTCAGAAATTATAAAGAATTTGTCCTAACTCTGTTCTTTTGACATGTCTCTGAATCAGGCATTGTTTAACAACTGAGCTAATTGATTTTTTTAATACAAAAAAAAACTTAGGGCAATTTCGTATATGTCAAACAAAGCTCTGGAAATAACTTCCAATTTATGTTAAAGAATTTCAGCCAATGCATAATATGACAAAAACAACAGCACTGACATGAAGCCAAAGTGACATGATTGAATTTGTTGCAAAGATCAAGATGGTGGAAAATCAGCCCAAATATACAAAGATATATATCTACAAAGTTCAGGAAAGTGATATTATAAAAGATTGCACTGATTCTGATGTTAAAATTATGTTCATTGCCAGGGTAATACCTATACTTTCCCACACTGAGCATATTGGACAAAAAGTGATGTTACCAATTACAACAGTTAACTACCGGTACATAAATGGATTAAATAAGAAACATACAGGGACATATACATTTCAAAAGCAGAGATGACTCTAATATTCTTTACTGTAGTTGGCTTTTTTTTATTTTGTATACATTGGAAATAAAATTTAGGAGATCTATGAAAAGCACTGTAATCACAGTTGTCTACATTACACTGTCACACAGAAATGCATTAACTCCCTCCGCACCCCGTAGGGCTTTTGAAGTGTACTAATGGCAAGTGTAAGGACCATTCTACATGAGCAAGTACCGACAATCCCCAGAAAAAATGTTGTTGTTAGTAATACTACTGAAATACCAACATATGATAAAACTGGAATAACTCAGTAAGTGTGCATGAATATAGAAGCAGTTAATATTTGTGGTCAAAATCTTTCATTAATGACAGATTACTGGTGTAAAATAATGTGTTCTTCTCTCAGCAGAACAGCTGAGCATCTTGTGTTTTTATTTTTTATTATATAGTCTGTTGTAGACCAATGGAATGACCCCTACTGAGAGCATGTGCCCAAACTGGCAATAATCTTCTAAAAGCATTCTTTCACGTATCATGGTAATTTTAAGCAGAGATAATCACTGATTAATAAATTAGTAACCGTATTTATGGACTTTTTTAGGAAAATGTGTTGCTTATTTATGTGTATTCATTGTTTTACTATCAATCAAAGTATGACAGACAGATTGAAAGAAATGAAGCACTTTAGAAAACCGATTCAAAATTATTAATCTTTTAGAAAGAAAATTGAAAAATAATATAATTTCTAAGTAATATTGTTATTCTAACCATCTACTATTCAAATATTGATGTGTACACCAGATCTATGAAGATTTCAAAACATACCGCCCAACATCATGTGTTCTCATAATTATCTAGTCATTGCCAAGCTGACATGAAGATGTTTCCTGTAAAAGCACTTCACTGCTCTTGGGTTGTAAACAGACAGACATACTTTATTGATCCCGAGGGAAATTGGGTTTCGTTACAGCCGCACCAACCAAGAATAGTGAAGAAATATAGCAATATAAAACCATAAATAATTAAATAATAATAAGTTAATCATGCCAAGTGGAAATAAGTCCAGGACCAGCCTATTGGCTCAGGGTGTCTGACACTCCGAGGGAGGAGTTGTAAAGTTTGATGGCCACTGGTAGGAATGACTTCCTGTGACGCTCAATGTTACATCTCGGTGGAATGAGTCTCTGGCTGAATGTACTCCTCTGCCTAACCAATACATTATGGAGTGGATGGGAGTCATTGTCCAAGATGGCATGCAACTTGGATAGCATCCTCTTTAAAGACATCACCGTCAGAGAGTCCAGTTCCACACCCACAACATCACTGGCCTTACGAATGAGTTTGTTGATTCTGTTGGTGTCTGCTACCCTCAGCCTGCTGCCCCAGCACACAACAGCAAACATGATAGCACTGGCCACCACAGCCTCATAGAACATTCTCAGCATCGTCCGGCAGATGTTAAAGGACCTCAGTCTCCTCTGGAAATAGAGATGGCTCTGACCTTTCTTGTAGACAGCCACTGTGTTCTTTGACCAGTCCAGTTTATTGTCCATTCGTATCCCCAGGTATTTGTAATCCTCCACTATGTCCACACTGACCCCTTGGATGGAAACAGGGGTCACCGGTGCCTTAGCCCTCCTCAGGTCTACCACCAGCTCCTTAGCCTTTTTCACATTAAGCTGCAGATGATTCTGCTCGCATCATGTGACAATAATCATTTACTGCTTTAATTGGCGGTAATGATAATCACTAGGTATCTTTTTATTATGGGTGGAGTTTAAAGAATCAAGGGGTGGCACTGTATGCTGCTTTCCCACATTTTTACACATGCCATCTAGGGCATGTGTACCATAGGTTTGCCAAACCCTCTGTGCTGGATTATATCAGCTGGTTGGCAGTAAAGGCAACCCATGCACTGTTTTAATTGATATGAAGCAATTGTCATTATCTCACTAGACCGCATTTAGTTCTCATGTTGATGATTTCACTTTGCAGTTCCTCCAACAATATCTGGCAGCAGTGACATGGTGACTGTGGTGGTAAACAACCTCGTTAGATTGGAATGCGAGGCCAGTGGTATCCCAGTGCCGAGCATGACATGGCTGAAAGATGGGAGCCCAATTGCCAGCTTTTCAGATGCTGTTCAGGTAATTCTAATCTGTGCTTTATTGTACTAATTACATGAAAACATTAACAAAGAGTTGTGCTGAACTGACTTACTTCAAAAGGAAGCAACTTACACATCAACCAGTTTTCAGAAAGCAAAATCCTTCAACCTCAAATAAGATGAATGAAATTTAGTCTGCATCTACCTGAATCCCTGGAGGCTTCCTGCTTTTTAACAACAATACTTTATGGAATTTTTACTAAGTAGGCACATAGAGCCCTATTGCAATGTTGTACCAAAGTTGTCCCCCACACAATGTAGCCATTTGATGAACTTGCAGCATTACTTTTGCCTAGATTGATGTGTTAAAAAGTTGCAGTGGGATATTAATTTATAACTTTCTACCTTTGGTAAGAAGAGTTGTCCCTCACCAGTCTAGTACAATCCAGATGTGGTGCTATTTTTTTGATTAAATAGTCTTCTTCCTACAGCTATTACTGTTATTGTGACAAAATTTTCAGTAAAACTGAACATTAATTATGATATGAGCCCCTTCAACTTTGCATTCCCAGCATGCAGAGCTACAGTTGAAAGCTGAATTAGCACAAAGAAGTATAAACCTTTGTAAATATGTTTTTAATTTCTTTTGACTATTAATGCACAATTCTGTGTTATAGTATTTGATTACATCTGCATTAAATTAGATTTGTGTTCCACCTGTGCTAAAATAGGCAGTCCTCAGGTAATGAATAGACTATCAGCTGGAGCAAACTGCGCATTCCTGCCACAAATCTGATTGATCACATTCACTAGCAGGACGTGGCAACTACTTACGTGGACTGTTGGAATCCATAACTTACACAGCTGACACCTTATTTGTGAGCTGGCTGGTGACTGAAACACTACCAGACGTTGGTGTTCCTGCTTTGGAACTCTTGACCACAAGCAATCTGCAGAATGAGTTAGTACTGGATAGTCCCTGAGGTGGCAAGATATAGGACTGTTCCTGTCATGTTAGGAAAGAGGGACTCAGATTGGAAACAAAATTGCAGTCTACCCATCTCCATTCCAGTGAGCAGTCTGGTAGCACTGACTGAGGGATGGACACTTTGCTGACTGAATTCTAAGGAGGCTCGATGGACATTTCACTAAGCCAATCGGGGAGTTCTGTGGTGTACCATAACTCTGAGCTATTTGAGCAGTCATTTAAAATTGTTCAAAAGAGGTGTACGTTTAAGCTCACTATTCTTACATTCAATAGGACCACTTAATGTTAGGACCAATACCCCCAGAACAGATGCTTGCTCATATCCCTTTAATTTTGAAATGTAAAATTTGTGGCATTTCAATTGGTGAAGGTATTCAAGACAGAGAAAATTTCAGAGTAAGTGGATCAGTTTTTGAATATTAAGGTAATCAAGGGACATGGAGATACTACAAAAATGTTATGCTGAAATAAAAATAAACAAATTTAATGATCTAATTGAATAGTGGAGCAGGCAGGAGAGATATCAGGCTTACTTCTACTTCTGTTATGTTCCTGTATAAAGTGAAACCTAAAGATGTCAGTAAGTTCACACTAGCGTTCTGTGGCACTTATAAAGATTTTGCTTTAAGCTTTTCCGTTTGCTTGCAGGTTCTGTCTGGGGGTCGAGTGCTTGCTATCGCCAGTGCTCAGATCAGCGACACTGGCAGATACACGTGTGTAGCCGTGAATGCTGCAGGGGAGCAGCAGAGGGACGTTGATCTCAGAGTTCATGGTAATATTACAAACTCCACCTCTTTCTCCAATCCTTTTTGCATGGTGTCCCCTGATTGCATAGGCTTAAAGTAATCTGAGATTCACAAGCACAAACAAGGACCAATTTGCTGATAATTAGTTTATCATTGTCACATGTACTGTGATACAGCGAAAGTCTTTCCTTTGCATATCGTCCAAACAGATAATTCCAGGCATAAAAGATAATGAACAAGTTATCACTACAAATGACCATCCACGTGGGAAGCTGTCTATTTTGATGTCAGTTATCATTGCTAAGATGTAGAAGTTGAAGATATTGTTGGCTGCAGTCAACTGGGAGGCAAGAAGTTCACAAAGCTGATTTTCAGAGCTTAGCTAACTGAACACCATGAGTAACCCACCACAGTCTCATGGTTCAAAGCACAAGCTTGAAGCCAGATGAAATTGACAGTGACCTTGTCACTGAACTGTAAAAAAACATTGCAAGTAGGTGCAAGTTTACAGGAGGCGTTGTTGGATTGAATGGTTTGTGTGTTCTCAGATGTACATAGTCAAAAGAGGCTGCTCTGAGATTAAACTGAATTTCAGGCTGGTGATTGATCTTGTTCAGATAATGGAAGCAGTGGCCAAGCAAGCATATGATGTATAACAACCCTTGGTGAGGCCAACAGACCAGAACTGGCTGTTCAGCATCTGAGAAAGGGAAGTACTATTGGACAGACTGATGTTATCACTGTGAGAGCACACAATGCTGGCTTGATTAGTACAGAGCCAAAGTGATTGTCATGTTTGTAGTATCAAGGGACATATGTAAAGTTGACTTGAAAGTAAAGAAGGGTTAATGGTGTTGTAAGAACTTGGTGACAAAGGAGCAAAAACAATGGAGCTGATTGTGGACTACAGGAGGAATGGAGACAGGTTAGCCCCTATTGACATCAATGGATCTGGGGTTGAGAGGGGGAACAAGTTTAAGTTTATCAGCATAAACATCACCGAGGATCTCACGTGGTCTGTACACACTAGCTGTGTGGTGAAAAAGGCAGAATAGCACCTTGTTCACCTCAGACAGTTGAAGAAGTTTGGTGTGGGCCCCCAAATCCTAAGAACTTTCTACAGGGGCACAATTGAGAGCATCCTGACTGGCTGTAATACTGCCTGGTATGGGAACTGTATTTCCCTCAATCACAGGACTCTGCAGAGAATGGTGCGGACAGCCCAGCACATCTGTAGATGTGAACTTCCCACTATTCAGAACATTTACAGAGACAGGTATGTAAAAAGGGCCCGAAAGATCATTGTGGACCCAAGTTATCCCAACCACAAACTATTCCAGCTGCTACCATCTAAGAAACAGCACCACAGCATAAAAGCCAGGACCAACAGGCTCTGGGACAGCTTCTTCCACCAGGCCATCAGACTGATTAATTCACGCTGACACAATCACATTTCTATGCTACATCGACTGTCCTGTTGTACATACTATTTATAGCAAATTACTATAAATTGTACATTGCACATTTTGTTGGAGATGTAACAAAGTTTTTTTACTCATGTGCGTGAAGGATGTAAGAAATAAAGTCAATTCAATTCACATAGGTGATCCGCTTGGATTGTTCACCAGAAGTGAGAATTCTACTGAAGTTCTCTGTACATTGTATACGTTGATGGGAAGGCAGTGTCTGTGAAAAGTGAATATTGGTTATGTATCAGCAGCAGCTGAAGTGCTGTTAGCCAGCTGGTACAGTGGGATCTTCCACTTTCTTCATACCCAGACTGGGGAAAGGATTAAGGCAATAGGGATGGGTGAGATCAGAATGAGAAATGGTGAAGGAAATATCGGTTTCTTTGACTGAAGGAAAAGATTCAATTTGATACATCAGAACTAGCTAACAAAATGTGGCACAAATGGAGAAAGAACAGGAGCACGAAGGTTTTGGGTATAATTGCAGCATTCAAAGCATAACGTGGTGTAGATTTTAAAAACATAACCTGTACATTACATAAGAAGTTAAAATTGTGGAAGAGCTATGATGCTATGGAAAGCAAGTATCAAGCTAATTAAATTTTCTGATTAGGCTGCTGCAGTGTTTCCTGTATGATATTTAAATATGGTTAAGTTCACAATAATAAATGCAGACAGATACCCACTACAACTAGGTGGAGAACAAATTTTCATTGCCAGTCAATCTTCATATGCTCACCTGCAGTTTGACTCAGATGGAGGTTCAGGTGGTGCTCACTTTAGATTGTCCAAATACAACAAATTTCTACTTGGGATGACATCAGCTCTGGACATCTTCCAGAGAACAAAGGATAGTTTTGTGTTGATCCAAGGTTTGCCAGATGTTGTAGGTGACTGGGAATACAGAGTAAAATAAAATGAATGTAGTAGGTATGCAGTATATCAATGTTTTGAAGAAGGAGGAGAATGATTGAGAAAAAAAACTAGGGCATTATTGCTATGTGGATGATCCTACCGTCTTTAAACAAACTCTTAGGACCTCAGCATGAATTGCTAAATCACAAACCATTAGGATGTGGTCAAAGAAACAAGAAGCTATGTTCCTAGCATCCAATGCAGCTACTTTGAATTCACAACAACTTCTTCTTTCTGAGCCATCAAATTATTCCCAGCGTCCTGTGATATGTTGTCCTTTATATTTATGTAGTTTAATCACACTGCTCAGAAAATGGAGATGAGCAAGGTAACTTGCAAGAAGACAAAATGGATTGTAATTGTCCCAGTATGGCCATAATGTTGCAATTTTCATGTGTATGAGCTTCTGTTGTATATTTGTGGTGAAACCATTGAGATACCTCTGATAGCCTCTGCCAGTGTAGAGAGATGAGCATTAACACTGGCTGCATACAAATTCTTGAGTTCATTTGTGGACAGCACAGTCAGAATATGCAAACACGAGGAAATCTGCAGATGCTGGAAATTCAAACAACACACACAAAATGCTGGTGGAACACAGCAGGCCAGGCAGCATCTACAGGGAGAAGCGCTGTCGACATTTCAGGTTCTGCCGAAGGGTCTCGGTCCGAAACATCGACAGCGCTTCTCCCTATAAATGCTGCCTGGCCTGCTGTGTTCCACCAGCATTTTGTGTGTGTTGTCAGAATATGCACTGGGTTGATGCACCTTGATCTGATGTTCTAATATTGGTTGAGGTTTGTCACTATGGAATAGATGGGCAGTACTCCAGTCACATCTCAGTTTCTTGCAACAGTGAGGAGATATGACCCATCCAGTATAAGTGCAAAGGAGAATGCTAAGTTTTTGTTGTCATTTTCCACTAAGAGGTACTGGCTCAGCTTCCAGAATTGTGTAATTCTTTGAGGATGTAGAATTATTGCTCCACACAGAAGAACAGTTATTTAAAGCACTTGTGTGAACGTCACCCATGTATATGCCACAAGTACAAAGATGCCAGAATCTTGGTCTGATGTCCTCGAATGGACAAGAAGTCAGAGGACACTGAAGAAAGAAACATCAACAATGTTAAAACATCTCAAGAATTCATCATTCACTCTTCTTATCCCAATGTCTTGGCCGAACAAACCCAGTCAAGGATGCATGGAGATTTTCAAGGTTCATTTATGGAACTGAAGTGTTCGTGATCACATTCCAAATGGAAAGAAGAATCATCTTCTCCAAAGTCAGCATGGTTTCGTTAAGGGGAAATCTTACCTGAAAAACCTATTAGAATTATTTGAGGAAATAACAGGCAGCCTTTTCTTGTTGGCTGCCGGTGACTAGTGATGTTCTGCAGGGGTTGGTGTTGGGACTGCTTCTTTTCATGTTATATGTCAGTGATTTGGATGCTGAAATTCTTGGCGTTGTGACCAAGTTTGTGGACAATGCGAAGATAGGTGGAGGGGCAGGTAGTGTTTGTGAAGCAGGGAATTTGCAGAGGAAATTAGATTGAGAGAATGGGCAAAGAAGTGGCAGGTGAAATATAGTGTAGGGAAGTGTATGGTCACGTACTTAGAAGGAATAATGGTGTAGTTTGTTGGTTAAGTTGGTGGTAAGGAAGGCAAATGCAATGTTGGCAAGCTGAATGGCCTTCTAATGCCGTTATGTTCACATAATTACAGAATAGACCATCTGCAGAGATATTGATGGACAGATGTGTCAGAACATATTTGTGTATTGTGAGGCCAGAGCTTAGTTTTGCTGTACATTCCAGAAAGAACAGCATGTTCCCATAGCTCTGAGTCACTGTTGTGAAATAGATGAACTGTTTGTGTAAGATATCACACACGGAATCTGGTTATGGAGTTGTTTTATTGATTGAAGCAGGCTCAAAGTTCCCTCACTCTTACTGAGAGCAGTATAGCTATGAAATGCAGATGCTGTTGGGGTGGAGGATGACAACCAAGGGAACTCTGACTGGGTAAGAGAAAAGGATGAGAGCAGAGGAGAGGGGCAATGATGAGTTGTTTATGAAGTCATTGTCATTTGTGTTGTGGGGAGGTCACAGTCAAGGAAAAAGCAGCAGAAGCAATGGGTTAGGAATAAAAAGCAAACACGAGGAAATCTGCAGATGCTGGAAGTTCAAACAACACACACAAAATGCTGGTGGAACACAGCAGGCCAGGCACCCTGACGAAGGGTCTCGGCCCGAAACGTCGACAGTGCTTCTTCCGAAAGATGCTGCCTTGCCTGCTGTGTTCCACCAGCATTTTGTGTGTGGGGTTAGGAATAATGTAAACTTGAAGACCTCGTCCTTCATGTGGGCATGTTGCAGTGTTCAAGTCTCACTTTCCACTTGCAGCAATGGAAGACAGTAATATAAATTCTGTTTCAACAAAAATCATTAAATTAATAAAATACAGTATTATACTGCATTTAACATTATAGAAAGTACATCATACTTTTTTTTACATAAGATCCCCTAATGCAGTTTCAAATTAACCCACAAAGTACCATATTTTGTCAATCCACATATTCTAGATTTCCAGTTTCAGAAATAATGCGGTAGAAATGACGAAGCAACTTAGCACACCTAGTCTGTTAAATAATTTCTTTGAGAAATCTGTTTTCTGAGCCATTAAACATCAGAGTGCAATGGATAAAGCGAAAAGATTGTCAATCTTGTGAACTGTAGAATATTGGACTATAACTAAATTGTTTATATGAGCTCATCAAATCTAATTTGAGCCTTTGGAAAAGTTGCATTTGAGAAATCAAAGAACAGTACAGCACAGGAATGAGTCCTTCAGCCCACAACATCTGTGCCAGTCAAGATGTCAACTTAAACTGTGTGTGATCTCTATCCCTCTACTCCCTGTCTGATCGTGTGCCTCTCTGAGTGCCTCTTGAACATTGCTACTGCATCTGCTTCCACCACTTCAGTTGGCAGCACCTGCCACTTTTTATGTAAATAAAAAATTGCCATGCAAATCTCCTTTAAGTTTTTCCTTTCTCATCTTAAAGCTAAGGCCTCTAGTATTTGACATTTCCACCCTGGCAAATAAAACTCTGGCTGTCTACCCCACCTTTTCCTCTCGTAATTCCATTTAACGTGATCAAGTTGTCCCTCGACCACAACTCCCAGATCACAATACGGCTTCAAAACTTTTATATTCCACACCCCAACCAATGAAGACAAGTATGCCCAACACTGCCTTGAGCACCAAAATTCTTGTATTGTCACTTCAGGAAGCTATGGACTTCCTTCTGTACATCAGTGCTCCTAAGGGTCTTGCTATTTACTGTGTACTTTCTTCTGACAATTAACCTCGGAAAGTGCAACACCTCACACTGTCTAGATTGAACTTTATCTACCATTTCTCTGATGGTATTTCCAGCTAGTCTACATCCTTGTGAATCCTTTGACTACCTCCCTCACTATCCACAACTCTATCGTTTTGTATTAGTGACAGAAATGGAATGGAAAATGCTAGAGAGATGATCCTGATCACATCCAGCTCCAGAAACACAAATGAGTAGATTGAATAATGTTAATTAATATTAATTAGCAATTAAAATATTCATAGTCAATCCATTGCATATAGTGACCACAAATGAAGTAGTTTTCAGATCATTTGTGAAGCATCCAATCAAAGGGATGTATTCTGATATGGGATATTAATGAGTAATACTGTACTTTGTAATTTGCATTTTTTGATTTTTAATAATTAACAATTAAAAGTGTATTTTAATTTAAGATTGAAATAAATGTGATGCATTAATATCGGAGATTATGTCATTGTGAAATATCTTCCAGCTTATAAATCTCTCTTAATCACAATTTTAAAAGAGAATTATGAAAATTAAGATATTGAAACTGTTTTAGTCATTTTAGAGTACAGTGTGTGCTTTACTAAAGGTACTTCATATCTTCCACCCAGACCTGTGGCTTAAGTGTAAAATTAAGGCCTTAAACAGTTCTTCCAAGTGAGGCAGTACTTCATCTGCAAATCTTTTGGGGTTGTTTATTGTATCCTTTGCTCTTGAAACAGCCTCTTCAACTTTGGTGAAACCCAACATAAATTGGGAAACCACTTTGATGAGCACTGCTGCTCCACCAACCAAAGTGGAATTTTCCTGGTGGCCAACCATTTTAATTCCTATCTCCATTCTCATTCTGACATGTTAGTTCACGGCTTCCTCTTTTGCCACGATGAGGCCACTCTTAGAGTGGAGGAACAATACCTCATATTCTTCAACCTGATAGCATGAACATTGATTTCTCCTTCCAGTAAAAATAAATTCCCTCCTCCCTATTCCTCTTCTTCCATTCTCACTCTGGATTTTTACCTCTTCGCCTCACCTGCCTATCACCTGGTGCCCCTCCTCCTTCCCTTTCTCCCTTTGTCCTCTCTCCATTCCAATGAAATTCCTTCTACTCCAGACCTACTTTTCCTACCCACCTGGCTTCACCTATCACCTTCCAGCTAGTCCTCCTTCACTCCACCCCCCACCTTTTTATTCTGGCATCTTTCCCCTTCATTTTCAGTACTGAAGAAGAGCCTTGGCCCAAAGAGTCGACTGTTTATTCATTTCCTTAGATGCTGCCTGAGTTCCTCCATCATTTTGTGTGCATTGATCTGGATTTCCAACATCTGCAGAATCTCTAAGTGTAAAATGTTTTTTTTTCTCTAGTTTAATACTTGTTTCTGGTATTCATGGGGGTTAAGATGTTTGGTGTTACTAATGCAACGCAGGCTAATAGGGATTTAATATTGTAATTAGAAAAAGCTTTTGATAAAATCAAGCACAGCTGTGGTTGAAAACTCTGGCAAACTCTTTTCATGCAACCAGGTATTGCTTGTTCTGTTCTTTTGAATAAATAGAAGAGGCTGTTAGTTATTAATTCCAGTTATTGATTCACATGGCCAACACTGTATGTCTTGCCAGATGTTAGAACTCCAATCCATTTCTGCTACAAATCCAGGATACAGCAATCTCCTGAGCCTTCTGCTGTTTGTTATTCCACTTTAGTTGCTGGCAGTGTACACAAAGCCATAAATTTAGTTTAGGAAGCAGATTCTTACTGAAATCTGGAACATTTTTTTGTAAATTTATTTGCAGTTGCGTTATTGTTTAATAAGGTTCCATTTATTGCACGCTGCAGGATATTTATATTCCAGTGCAGCACACAGGACTCCCAGAGACATTGTTGGCACTAAATATTCTGTTGTAACAAATGACAGTTTAAATTTTTATTGCAGGGGCTGATCTTTGGGGATTGAACAGTAAGGTACCTTGATTAGCCTTCATTAAAATCCACTTTCTTTGAGTTTGTTTGGCTACTCTTCAGAAAAGCTACTGGACAATGAAACATGTAACATTGAATTAATGCCATGTTTCAAAAGGAAAAGCATATGCTGTATAACAAGGAGACAATTTCATCAATTGATGATTTCAGGTGGTTCAGCACAGACCATCATAAGGACTGGTTGCCGTGAAACCTGCAGCTCAGCATCATGGTTAGAAGCGGATGAGTAACAACAAAGAAATAAAAATGCAAAAAAATTGATAAAGACAAAGCAAACTGTCAAATAAGTTTGTCATCTTTTTCAATAAAACAGATTGTGAAAAAATGTAGGTTTGGGAACTATCTCACTAATGATTAGCTTAATAACTGCAATAACATGTATTTTGAAAGCACCTTTTAAATTAGTGAAATAATCCAAGATATTTTTTGGGTTATCACCAAAAGCTGGAAATGTTAGGGCCAAGAGCTGAAAGTTTAGTCACGGGTAGATATTAAGGGAGAAATAATTAGAGAAATGTGAAAGGAGTAAAATGTGCAGTGAAATAGCAATGAGAGTTTGAGAGTCTTTCAAAAGGAACTGAACAAGTTAATTAGTCTGCCCGTCCTCACCTGTGTTTTCAAATAACTGTTTCCATGCACATATTGCTTTGAATAGAGTAAGATAGTCTATGATCTTCACTAAGCACCTTAAAGAAGGAACAAACCACCTGACCTGATGTTTGTTCACAACTGTCCTGTATTGAATTGAATTAAATTGACTTTATTTCTTACATTCTTCACATACACGAGGAGTAAAAATCTTTATGCTACGTCTCCATCTAAATGTGCAATTTATAGTAATTTGTAATTAATAGTATATACAATAGGACAGACAATATAACATAGAAATACAATTGTATCAGCATGAATTAATCAGTCTGATGGCCTAGTGGAAGAAGCTGTCCCAGAGCCTGTTGGTCCTGGCTTTTATGCTGCGGTACCGTTTCCCGGATGGTAGCAGCTGAAACAGTTTGTGGTTGGGATGACTCAGGTTCCCAATGATCCTTCGGGTCCTTTTTACACTCTTGTCTTTGTAACTGTCCTGAATAGCGGGAAGTTCACATCTACAGATGCACTGGGCTATCTGCACCACTCTACAGAGACCTGCAATTGAAGGAAGTACAGTTCCCACACCAGGCAGTGACATAGCCAGTCAAGATGCTCTCAATTGTGCCCCTGTAGAAAGTTCCTTGGATTTGGGGACCCATACCAAACTTCTTCAACCATCTGAAGTGAAAGAGGCACTGTTCTGCCTGTTTCACCACACAGCCAGTGAGCACAGACCACGTGAGATCCTCGGTGATGTGTATGCCGAGGAACTTAAAGTTGTTCTCCCTCTCATCCGCAGATCCACCGATGTCAATAGGGGTTAGCCTGTTTCCATTCCTCCTGTAGTCCACAACCAGCTCCTTTGTTTTTGCATCTTTCAACTGAGTTCAACAAGCTGACCCCATTTGCAGTGGGAAATGGAACTTATCTATAATGAGAATGTGATCACTCAACCTTTATCTTAGAAGACAAAACTTCTGTGACATATCTGGCGCTAAAATCACTGTTGTGTGTGTATGATATGAAATCAATAAATCAAAACAAAGCATAATATGCAGCATAATATGGATTTAATGTATTTCATACATTCCAAATTAAATAAACATTTTGAATAGATCTTTTTTCAAACCTTTTAGTTTCCCCCACTCATTACCCCTCTCCAATCCCTCTATCCCACTGCCATCCCCTGCACAACCAATCCCAGTGCTCCATTGCCCATTCCTTTCCACAGTCTCTTCATTCTGAAGCCTCTTGCTACTCAGTGACCCAGGTCAGCTGAAAAATCTTGGTGGAACTGGAAGTAGAGGCTGTCAGCCAATTCACAGGCCAAGAAATCAAGCCAGGAGAGGGATCAGATTCACCAATGGTCTGGTGGTTGAAAGGCTGAGCAGTCACCCATCAATTTCTATGATCTGGCCTCCTTTGCCTAGGAACTGAATGTCGGCTGCTTCCATGTGACGGATAATCCAGCCCAATATGTTATGTCAGGTTGAATAATCCCTACTGTTGCCAGTAAAATCACCCACCATATTAGAATGTGAAGTCATTTACATGACTTTTAAATTTACAGTTTCAAACTAAATAACTTAAATTCAAAGAAAATAGACTGTGTTAGTTTTATTTCACAATTGTAGTGTTTGGATTGAGATTGTGTTATTCAAGTTCACCTGAGAGTTACGTGGTGTGAAAAGAATGTGACTTTAATGTTATATTCATGTGAAAGCAAAGCAAATATTTATATATTTTTTAATCTGCAAGTCTTCAGAAAGGTTTACTGGCCTGAAACCTGACTTCATATGTTATCACGTGATGTATGTGTACCTCGCTGAAAGTAAACATGAACTAACGTGCTCTCATTTCTTGGTACCCTTATCTTACTTTTAATTAATCTAATGATTTTGAGTTACAAAACGTAATGTGCTGAGTCAAACAATATCTGAATCTTTTGCAAAATGGGAAAAAGATGTTTAAAACACTTTGCAGATCAGGCAACAATTGTAAAATTTATTTTCCTGTTGCACAAAAATTGTCTGAATTTTCGGTTCTCTCAGAAACTCTGTCCTGTTCTTCCACCTCACCGTATCTGCCCAGCTCCTAAACATCAAATGTTTAAAACTAGAAGCCAATCCAAGCATATTTCATAAAAGGATTAACATTTCTGCCCACTGTTGAAGAGTTTCCCAAATATAGCTTCTGTCCCAATTAACTGACGGCCAATTAACTGGACACAGAGTAGGTCCTGGTTCTCCCTACTCACAAACGCCGATTGCTTACACTTGAAGCACATTGACCTCTCTTCCAGCTTAAAACCAAGACACGTTTCACAAGTAACTGCCTGGTTAACATAGGAAACTTCCTCAGATATGTTGCCTACAAAAGCTGTTGTAGTCAGCTCACTGCTTTTGTCACTTTCATGATTCCTCTGAACAATACAGTCCATCCTTGGACCAATATGCTTTGCAACCAGAGACACAGATGTCACACTAACACCTGTCTGTACTCTGTTAGGTGACGGTTCATGGTGTTCAGCATGGAGACAGGTGTGGCATCATCCAAAACCTTTTTTAATTCGCTTTCAGTTGAATTCATTGTAGAGTATGTGGTATGCAAATGGTGGATGGATCTCCAATTAAATTATAGTTGTCTCAGCCAATCCCAATGCTGGTCCTTCTGCTTTTACCACATACAAGCTCATTCTGGCTTGTTGGTTGTTGCATTTCAGAATTACAAATGTTATTCTCACAGGAATTATCTTTTCTCCACTATAAGTTCGTAGTTAAGTATCTGCAGGTTTCAGTTTGGTATCTTTGAAATGCCATTCAAACTTATTTTGTGGAATGACTTAAACAACAGAACCAGCGTCCAATTTCATTTTAATTAATTTGCTGTTTACTTTGGATGTAAACCATGTTTCTTATCTGTTGTTAGTTTTAACATTGTAAATCTCAAAGCTAGTCAGTCCTGTGTCACTCAGAATCAGAATCAGATTTATTATCACCAGCACGTATTGTGCAATTAGTTAACTTTATGGCAACGGTACAAAAAAATACATGATAATATAGAAATAAGTAAATCAATTACAGTAAATTAGATATATTAGATTAGATTATAAATAGTGCAAAAACAGAAATAATATATATTTTAAAAAGTGAACTGGTGTTCAGAACTGCAACCAAGGGCATAGCCTCCAGATTCTGGGGAGTAGATTTAGGACAGAAATGAGGAGGAACTGCTTTTCCCAGAGAGTGGTGAATCTGTGGAATTCTCTGCCCAATGAAGCAGTGGAGGCTACCTAAGTAAGTATACTTAAGACAAAGTTGGATAGATTTTTTTCATAGTAGGGGAATTAAGTGTTCATGGAAAAAGGCAGGGAGGTGGACATGAGTCCACGGCCAAATCAGCCATGATCTTATTAACTGATGGGGCAGGTTTTACAGGCCAGATAGCCTATTCCTGCTCCTATTTCTTATGTTCATGGGTTTGATGTCCATTTAGAAATCGTATACAGAGGGGAAGAAGCTGTTCCTGAATTGCTGAGTGTGTGTCTTTAGGCTTCTGTACCTCCTTCCCAATGAGAACAATGAGAAAAGGGCATGCCCTGGGTGATGGGGGTCCTTAATAATGGACATCGCCTTTTGGCGGCATTTCTCCTTGAAGATGTCTGGGATAATATGGAGGCTTGTACCCAAGATGCAGCTGACTAATTTTACAAAGTTCCGTAGCTTCTTTCAATCCTGTGCAGTAGCAACCCCATACCAGACAGTGATGCAGAATACTCTGTATGGTACATCTATAGAAATTTTTGAGAGTTAGTTCAATAACTAACTAAATCTGCTCAAATTCATAATGAAATATAGCCACAGTCTTGCCTTCCTTATAGCTGCATTGATATGTTGGGACCAGGTAGATCCTCTGAGATCTTGACACCCAGGAACGTGAAATTGCTCACTCTCTCCACTTCTGATCCCTCATTGGAGATTGGTTCATGTTCCCTCATCTCACCCTTCCTGAAGTGCACAATCAGTTTTTTCATCTTACTGACGCTGTGTTCAAGGTTGTTGCTGCAACACCACTCATCTAGCTGGTATATTTCACTCCTGTACGCCCTCTCATCTCCATCTGAGATTCTACCAACAATAGCCGTAACATCAGCAAATTTATAGGTGGTATTTGAGCTATACCTAGCCACACAGACGTGGAGGTAGAGGGAGTAGAGCGTGTCTAACTTTGCATTTACTTTAAGTGAGGCACACACTTATCACATGGTAGCATGATGATGTGTGTGATGCATGTATTTATACATAAAACCCATAATGATTTATTTAGGCAAACAAAAAATGCTTAATCAACAACATATTTACAAGATTACTCAAATATTACTGAAATATTAAGTACACAACTCAGCTCTCCAACATGTGATGTATTGAACTTTAGTTGGATTCTATACCTGATTTTGTATGCTTTTAACTGTGTTTATGTGAACATAATATAAATGAATTCCATGTTAAAGCTACGTATAAATTAATTACTGTAGAACATAGCAAGGATACAAATCCTTCTCAGAGAGTACTATGAACTTTTTTTGTTGCAGTTCCCCCAAATATCATGGGAGAAGAACAAAATGTCTCAGTTGCCATCAACCAAGGAGTTGTGCTGAAGTGTCAAAGCAATGCAATCCCTCCTCCAATGCTCAACTGGCTGAAAGATGGAAAGCCACTGTTCAAGAAGCCAGGCCTCACTGTTTCCGATGATGGAAGTACCCTGCAGGTAAGTTACAACAATGTTACCTACGTATATATGCGTCTGTAGCTTTACCTTTGTAACAGATGATTTGTAGTAGGTTTTTTCTTGCACAGAGTTGCATTGATTATTCAGATTCAGATTCAGTTTATTGTCACTTAGAAACCACAAATGCAATGCAGTTTAAAAATGAGACAACGTTCCTCCAGAATGATATCACAAAAGCATATGACAAAACAGACTACACCAGAAAATCCACATAACGTTTGGCAATCCCCAATCCAGAGTCCGGAGAGGCTGCTTCGTATTAATATCACGCTACCGTCTTATCGCGTTTCCCGGAAAGGAGCTCCAAAGCCACCAGACAAAACAAGACCAAAAACTAAAGCTACAAGACCTGCACAAAACCACATAGTTACAACATGTAGTTACAACAGTGCAAACAATAGCATAATTGATTAAAAAAACAGACCATGGGCACAGTATTATGACATTCTAAGTAAGTCAAAATTACATTGAGGAAAGCTCTTCGTATTAAGTTATCATTTTACCTCAGTGGTCTTACTCGACTCTTCCTCGAACACTGTCCTCACAAATTCAGCAGCACTGACTATTTACATCAATGAAGGTATTGCCTCAAGCAGAAGAATGCTGGAGTAAATGTGAATTAGTGAATGATATTTTCGCTGAGCTTGGGTAGAACCACTGAACATGCCCTGAGCCGTGAAAAAAAATGGAGATATTGAGTCAAACTCATAAGAATAATATCCATTTATTTAAAATATTTACAAAGAAAATCTGCTGTAGTTTTAATTTTATCTATTGCTATGAGTTGCGATAAATAAACCTTGAATTATCCAAGGAATTACTGGAGGATAACAAGCTGTAGCAGCACAGTACATGTAATGGAGTCTGATAATGGTTAGATTTTACCCAACACTTTTAGGTTTTTGGTATTGCATAGTGTTTTTTTTGTGGGGCACATGGTCCAGGGAAACCTAAGTGAACATTACGTTCTTCTTTATTTTTCAGGTTTTTTAAAATTTACTTTTTAGCTGGTTCAGCACAACATTGTGGGCTGAAGGGCCTCTCTCTGTACTGTACTGTTCTGTGTTAACAAGACAAGTATTGTGAAATCCATAAAGTTAATTTGATTAAAATATTGTGAAATCAACTACACAAAGGCAAAGAAGGATGTTAGTGTCACTGAACTTGATGCCAAATTATGTACAGTAAAAGGAAAAGAAAGAATGGATTAAGGGTGAAATATGATATTTGAAATTATTCTGCATTTAGCCAAATAGTGGCTTCTCGCCTAAATTACAGCCTAATTGCAACTTCATTCTATCCCCCAGTCTGAACTCAAGGGATCCATACAAGAATGTACCGGTAGTTTATCCACTGTGATGAGAATTCCTGCCTAATTTCTTGGGCTTGTTACATTTTACAATTATTCATTTTTCAGCATCTGGGTATTGCAGGCGAAGCCAGCATTTATTGCCCATCTCAATTTTGTATTGATGGGAAAGCCTTGAATGGCAAGGACAGATAGCACTGAAGTAATATTCGTGATGCACTTCTACACCAGGAATGCTATTTGTCCCTCATGATCCCATGACTGAATGTTGTCTCACTTGTACAGCATGATAGTATTGGCTATTCCTTTGCTGAGGAGATAGAAATACAAGATAGAAACACTGTGTATTAGATAGCGAAAATGCAAATTTATGACAGAAGGCAGGTCTTTCATGAAGCAACTGGAATTTTTAAAGCTGTAATTACTATCTTGAGGAATTCCTAAAATAAGCTGATAGACTTCCCACAACAGTGTTCGTTTTCCCTTCTGTACAGCATGGTGCTGATTAATGTGTAGTTTTTATTCAAAGGTTTACTGGGCTCCTTGATGTCACACATGGTGAAATGGTGCCCTGCTGTTAAAGGTAGTCACTCTGAGCTGCCCTTTGGAATTTGTCTCGAGCTCCTTGCTTTGGATTAAAACTGCAGTGAGGTCTGGAATTGAGTTGCACTAGTGGAGCCCAAACCTGCCATCATTGGGCACGTTGTTGGTGACTAAGTGTTGTTTGTTTCCAGCACTTTGCAAATGAATGAGAGAGGATTGAATAGGGGTAATTAGCAGGCTTGAATTTGCCGGTTTGTGTGAGCAGTTGGTAACTGCACCATTTCCCACATTGTTAGGTAACTGTCAAGCCAACTGTTGCATCTTCATTATGCCTGATATTTAATCAAAATATTGGTCTGGTAAAGGCATTTTCCAAGTTAAAGGGAGCATAGATGCACTTTCATTGATTTTATTGTATTTCTTTGTATCTACTGTGAATGACCATAAGAAAATGAATCTCAGTATATACTTTGATATTAAATTTACTTTGGACTTTTGAACTTTGTACAGGACGAGGCAATAATTAAATGCAAAATGATATCAGGCACAAATTAATAAGGACCAAATAATTTAACCCAGTCATAATGGAAGACTTCTACCTAAATGTCAATTATCCATTCTTCTCATAGATGGTGTCTGACCTGCTGAGTTCCTCCAACATTTGGTGTATTGCATCAAATAATTTAAGATGCAGTGGATTTTGGTTAGTTGGGACAGCTGCTTATTTGGGAAACTCTTAGAGAGCAAAAATTAATCGAGAAAATAACCCGGATTCCCTTTGTTTATTTGAGGACACTATGTTGCTTAATTGGGACGGGAGACAGTTGCCAAGCAGTTTTTAACCAGTATCAGATGCTTGCATGTGTAACCATTATAGACTACTCAATGCTTAGAGAGAACAATTTTTCAAAAAGCATTAGTTGTGCGTGTTTGTGTTCAAGATGTAGTGATTTGTGTCATAAATAGTTGGTGAGAAATAAGCAAAAAGACAATTCAGAACCGTTCTGCTTACTGCGGTTTCAAGTTTTCAGACTTGGAGATGCAAGAAACTGCCAGGAGTGAAAATGAGGCAATTTCATTACTTCAGCAAGTTGAGAACTATGACGAATTTTAAGGTATTGACAATAATCTTAGTATCAATATAATTATGGAGAAGGATAGGACTGGACCCAGGATTGAGATTTTTGATTGGAGAAAGGTTAACTTTGAGGAGATACGAAAGGATTTTGAAGGAGTGGATTGGGACAATTTATTTTATGGGAAGGATGTAATAGAGAAATGGAAGTCATTTAAAGGAGAAATTTTGAGGGTACAGATCTTTATGTTCCTGTTAGGTTGAAAGGAAAGGTTAAAAGTTTGAGAGAGCCATGGTTTTCAAGGGATATTAGAAACTTGGTTCGGAAAAAGAGAGAGATCTACAATAAATATAGGCAGCATGGAGTAAATGAGGTGTTCGAGGAATATAAAGATTATGAGGTTGCTTTGGCAAGTAAGGTGAAAGTAAATCCAAAGGGTTTCTACAGCTATATTAATAGCAAAAGGATAGTGAGGGATAAAATTGGTCCCTTAGAGAATTAGAGTGGACAGCTATATGTGGAGCCAAAAGAGATGGGCGAGATTTTGAACAATTTCTTCAGTATTCACTAAGGAGAAGGATATTGAATTGTGTAAGGTAAGGGAAACAAGTAGGGAAGTTATGGAAACTATGATGATTAAAGAGGAGGAAGTGCTGGCGCTTTTAAGGAATATAAAAGTGGATAAATCTCTGGGTCCTAACAGGATATTCCCTAGGACCTTGAGGGAAGTTAGTGTAGAAGAAGCAGGGGTTCTGACAGAAATATTTCAAATGTCATTAGAAACGGGGATGGTACTGGAGGATTGGCGTATTGCTCATGTTGTTCCATTGTTTAAAAAGGGTTCTAAGAGTAAATCTAGCAATTATAGGCCTGTAAGTTTAATGTCAGTGATAGGTAAATTAATGGAAAGTATTCTTAGAGATGGTATATATAATTATCTGGATAGACAGCGTCTGATTAAGAACAGTCAACATAGGTTTGTGCGTGGAAGGTCATGTTTGACAAGTCTTATTGAATTTTTTGAAGAGGTTACTTCAAAAGTTGATGAGGGTAAAGCAGTGGATGTTGTCAATATGGACTTCAGTAAGGCCTTTGACAAGGTTCCACACGGAAGGTTAGTTAGGAAGGTTTAATCGTTAGGTGTTAATATTGAAGTAGTAAAATGGATTCAACAGATGCCAGAGAGTAGTGGTGGATAACTGTTTGTCAGGTTGGAGGCCGGTGACTAGTGGTGTGCCTCAGGGATCTGTAATGTTGTTTGTCCTATACATTAATGATCTGGATGATGGGGTGGTAAATTGGATTAGTAAGTATGCAGATGAAATGAAGATAGTTGGCGTTGTGGATAATGAAGTAGATTTTCAAAGCTTGCTGAGACTTAGGCCAGTTAGAAGAGTGGGCTGAAAGATGGCAGATGGAGTTTAATGCTGATATGTGTGAGGTGTTACATTTTGGTAGGAATAATCAAAATAGGACATACATGATAAATGGCAGGACATTGAAGAATGCAGTAGAACAGAGTGATCTAGGAATAATGGTGCATAGTTCCCTGAAGGTGGAATCTCATGTGGATAGGGTGGTGAGAAAAGCTTTTGGTATGCTGGCCTTAATAAATCAGAGCATTGAGTATAAGAGTTGGGATGTAATGTTAAAATTGTACAAGGCATTGATAAGGCCAAATTTGGAGTATTGTGTACAGTTCTGGTCACTGAATTATAGGAAAGATGTCAACAAAATAGGAAGAGTACGGAGGAGATTTACGAGAATGTTTCTTGGGTTTCAGCACCTGAGTTACAGAGAAAGGTTGAACAAGTTAGGTCTTTATTCTTTGGAGTGTAGAAGGTTGAAGGGGGACTTGATAGAGGTATTTCAAATTATGAGGGGGATAGATAGAGTTGACGTTGATAGGCTTTTTCCATTGAGAGTAGGGGAGATTCAAACGAGGACATGAGTTGAGAGGGGGCAAAAGTTTAGGGGTAACACCTTTACTCAGAGAGTGGTAGCTGTGTGGAACGAGCTTCCAGTAGAAGTGGTAGAGGCAGGTTTGATATTGTCATTTAAAGTAAAATTAAAGGATAGGTATTTGGACAGGAAAGGAATGGAGGGTTATGGGCTAAGTGCAGGTCGGTGGGACTAGGTGAGAGTAAGGATTCGGCACGGACTAGAAGGGCCGAGATGGCCTGTTTCTGTGCTGTAATTGTAATATGGTTAGATCTTGAATGTTACAATGAAAATAAAGTCTTGGAGGATGCAACAGTTTCTAACCAGCACCAGTCACATGCACTTGTGTGGCAGTTAGACACTACATCCTGCTTAGAGCAAAATTTTATTAAATAGCTTCAATTGCATGTGCTTGTGATATGCTATTCATTTGGGCTGACTGATACTGAATTTAAAAAGCAGTGATTTTTAACACTACTTTGTGCAGAAAGGCAATGAAGGCAGTTGATTATCTGTGTTAATTTTGTTCATTTACAGTCCATCAAAAGAACACGGCAGCCTAACTAGATGAATTAATCCATCAATACCTGCTAGGAACTAATACACAGTTTTATAGTACTGGATGAATTAATCTGTCAATACCTGTTAGGAACTAATACAGAGTTTTATAGTACTGTAGTAAATTTGGTAGTGTTCTAATTTGTTTTGTATTTCATAATTTATTACTCATTTGAACAGTAAGTTTTAAAACTATTTCCATTAATCTTTGGCTAATTAGGGCAGCCACTTAATTGGGGCAAATGTAATGGTCTCGATGTGCCCCAATTAACTGGAATCCGCTGAATTTGTAAAAGAATAAGTAAGATTTCACTGCATTTGACAGAGATGTGCAGATTGGTGAGAGAAGGCTCCAGTGAATTCAAGCACTGATTCCCAGGAAAGTTCCTGACTTTGTTACCTTCACCTGCTTTGGGAAAAAGTCAGTTATTGAGAAATGTAGAAGCAAGAAACTTACATTATCTGACAAGCTAACATAACATTAATGTGTTTCAGTATAAATATCAAATTTATCAAAAAGAGGAAGCTGATTCCAAGTATGAAATATATTTTTCCCTTCTCTCTCAGATTGAATCTGCACAAGTCCTGGATACAGGACGCTACACATGTGAAGCCATAAACGTGGCTGGTAAAACAGAAAAGAACTACAACTTAAACATTTTGGGTAAGCTGCTTTCCTACTGCTCAAGTATGCTTAAGCACATCTGTAAAATTATTGTAAATAGCATTTTTGTACAACTTGTAAGTAGATTACTATTCAGCTCCATTTCCAGTATCACTGGGGAATATTTTTGGAGTATCAGGATTCCTCCACCACTGTCGACAAGAGTAGGTTTCTTTTGTCACCTTCACAATCCTGCAACCATTGAATTAAAAGGGTGACTGTGTTTATCCTACGAGTAATTACAAGCTGCAGAAAAATCCTTGCCATATCGTGGGAATCACATGGACTGAGAATGACAGCCTATTTCAGCAACAGGAAGTCCCACCAGGAAAGTGTGGAGACTGGGATAGACTTACTGCTTCGGAATGTGGCTGGTGGGAGGGGAGACTTGGCTCATGGCACCTCACTGTGTTGTCAAGCGTTGTCTTGATATCACAGGCTGTCACACTCAGCTCAACTGTGCAAGAAATTGGAATTATACAGGAAATGTTCAGCTTTATTGCAATGGAGAGTGTTGGGTTCGGCTAGAGCTCAGTGACTTTTCTTTTGTAAAACCAAAATTTTATTTTTGTTTTATTTAGAGCATGGGTTCACAGCCTTTTTTATGCCGTGAACCTGTACCCTTAAGCAAGGATCTGTGGACGCCAGGTTTGGAACCCCTAATTTGGAGATATTTTATTTAGGTATTCAACATGTAACAGGACCTTCAGCCCAACAAGCCCATGCTGCCTAATTACATCCATGTGACCACTTCTTGGAATGTGGGAGGAAACTGGAGCACCTGGAAGAAACCCAAGCAGTCACAGGGAGAACGTACAAACTCCTTGTAGACATCTTTGGAATTGAACCCTGGTTGCTGGCACTACAGTAGCATTGTGCTAACCATTACTGTACCACCTTGATGGAGGTAATAATCAGTCCAATGGTACATTTTAATTTATACTGTAGATCTCAAATGAAATGGTGAACAAGCTTTTAATCCAATTCCTAATGACTATGCTTCCACATTACTATGTGTGAAGCTGGCCAAAAATATTCACATTGCTGAGAGCTTGATATTATAATTCCAGTAGGCCACAAGGATGATTAGCGTGGGAAATTAAACATTCAGACGAGTGAACTATAGGCTTACTCTTCTGAGGTTAGATTTCAAGAACATTGTGGGGATAATGTAACAGGGAATTTTACTTTTACATCTGGCTGGACAATCTTTCACTCAGGAATTCTCGATCTGGATAATGGTGCCAAAAAGCAAAGGGGCTCCTGTTTTCTGGCATCTTTTAACTTATCTAATTTAATTTATCTACATTTTGGCCCAAGAATTAAAGCTCATTCAAAATGAACCATGAATTGATGCATCTCAGCAGCCCTATCCCGAATGCACTTTTATGTGTTCCCGTTGTCAGTTTACTTACTACTGTACCAAGTATCACATTTCTGCTTCACACAATGAACTGATATATGGTTGATATATTTGGGATGATGAAGTTAGTAATTAATTAAAATGCTACATTTGCAAGTCGTTAATGCTTCTACTAAATTTCATGTGAAATTCACAGGGGATTAAAAAGTAGTAAAAAAGATTGATACTTAGCAATACTTAACAATTTAGCAATATAGCTCTTATTCTTGGACAACACACAAAGTGATTATCCTTAAACATATGAGAAATGTTCAGACACTGTGGATCAAGAAATAATTGGCCACAAGCCTCCTGAAAATTAGAGTTCATCTCAGTTCAGACTAATAAAATCATAGAACATGTTCCACACACTTTTGACTGGGGCCAGTTGAAGCTACTTCCTTTAATAGGAATTGAACTTAATAATGAAATCTGAATTTATTTCTACATTAAACACTTCAATTAAATTCACTTTATAGGCATTTTATCCATGTATCAGACTAGAATGGTTCATGATTAGTTTTCCTCTTCGTACGCTTAACATCTTCACCCTATATGCAATTTAAATTAACAAGTAAAGTATCTACTTTTACATAACTGTTCCGTAAAATTAACCTAATTATATTTGATTGTTTAGTTCCACCCAATATTCAAGGGTCAAATGAATTATTCAAGATGACAGTCGTAGAAGGAAACTTAATCAGCTTAATTTGTGAATCCAGTGGTATTCCACCACCAAGTTTGATGTGGAAGAAGAATGGTGAGTGACTAAACATTGGTTGAAGTAATTGTGTACCATTAATATAATATATGGGTTTCAGATGCTGTTAGATCACACCCAAGTGATCACTAAAATCCAGCAACTGACCTGTAATTTACAGTAATAACATGTTGTCGCCACGCTATAAATTCCTATAAAGGTTATGGGATTTGATTGCAGATCTCATCCGTTGGCATTAGCACATCTACCCCTTTGCTGCTTCTGTCCAGGAGTTGGCCAGCTTCCTTGGTGCCATTGCTCCTGGTTGCCACTGGTATCACGTTGATGCTCTCTGGAAAAGACCCTTGCCAAGCATCGTTGTTTCTGAGCAAAGCTCACTACAGACAGTTTGTAAGAACATTGCCTCATTTTCCTCTGAATTGAAGAAAGATCTGATATTGCAGCTGCAAGTTATCGCCAGGTCACAACCAATGTCTGGAGGTATCAAGTTGTTGTACCATCCTATTGCAATCTGGTGCGACATAGCTCTGATCCTATTGTACATTATAATCCAGGATTGAATGGCTTGTCATATGAAGAGCGTTTGATGGCTCTGGGCCTGTATTCTCTGAAATTCAGAAGAATAGGGGTGACCTCTTCAAAAATATTGACTGGTGAAAGGCGTTGATAGACTGGATGTGGAGAGGATCTTTCCTATGGTGGGAGGGTCTAAGACCAGAGGACACAGCCTCTGAATAGAGGGACATTCTTTTAGAATGGAGATGAGGAGGAATTTCTTTAGCCAGAGAATAGTGAATCTGTGGAATTCTTTGCCAGAAGCAGCTGTGAAGGGCAAGTCTTTTGTATATTTAAGGCAGAGGTTGATACGTTCTTGGTTGGTCAGGGCATGAAGGGATATGGGGAGAAGGCAGGAGATTGGGGCTGAGAGGAAAATTGAATCAGCCATGATGAAATGGCAGAGCAGACTCGATGGGCCAGATGGCCTAATTCTGCTCCTGTATCTTATGGTCTTATGATCCAGAAATAGTCAACATTAATCCAATTCTAAGTCACCGTGTCTTAGGGAGGTTTGTGTTGCTTCCAGGTGCTCATTGCGGAAATGTAATCATCCATTTTTTTTTGAAGTTGTTACATCTATGAGACTGGCTTGAAAGTCCTTGTCCAGCAGAGGTGATCACACCTGATGTGCAAGCAGCACGTTCAGGGCTTCAGTTTTTAAAAATTGAGTTGTTAAGAAGATTTGGAAGTGTAAACAGATCTGTTTCTCATTTGTTACCAATGTAACTGCTACATTGGTATTCAGCTTTTATTGTGTTAGTGGAGCTTTACATGTACAGTTCACTGACCTTTGGATTATAGATAATGGAATGGCTTTTGGGAACCAAGAAGTGAAGTGAATCATTTGGTGCAAGTTACTCAACATCTGTCTTGCCATTGGAATCACAGTATCTATGTGCTCAGTGCAATTAAGTTTCTGGTCAGTGACCAATTCAAAATGTTGCTGGATGGAGACGAGATGATAATGCCATTGACTATCAAGAAAAGATGGTCAGAATCTATGTGTGAAGAAGATCTTTGCTGGGCACTTGTTTGTCAGATGTATTGCTTGCATTTATTTGATCAGATCAGAATGTCATTGAGGTCCTGTCTCTAGAATTTTCTCTGAAATACTGAATAGAATTGAACACTGTGCCAATCTTTACTGAACATCCCAATTTCTAATCTAATGCTGAGAGATCATTAGTGGAGTGGCTGAAGGTACGAGCCCAGAACACTGTTCAGAGGAACTCTTGCAAGAATGTCCTGGGGCTGGTATATTGATTCCTAAGGACCATCTCCTTTATTGCAAGGTATGACACCAGCCAAAGGAGCATTTCAACACTGGCTCTCCTTGTCTTCAACTTTATGAGAATTCCTAGAAGAATATTTAGTCAAATGCTGCCTTGTTGTTAAAAACGGTCAACTTCACGTTGGCCCTTTCATCAATTTCTGGACAAAAGCTTTGACGAGTTCTGAAACCAAGCAGTCTTGGCAAAATCCAAGCTAGGTAACTGGTAACTTTATGCTTCTTGGCAGCATTGTCAATTACATTTTCCACTGCTTTTTAGACTCTGCTGATGAATGAGCCTAGACTGATGAAGTGTTAATTAGCCTGATTTTACTTGTCCTATATTTTTGTACTGTCACAGCTGTCTCTTCCCAATGCCATTACATTGCTTGTTTGATGAGCTTCTATGACCCATGCGGATAGTACTTTTTTTTTTTCTTTAGTCCTCCTCTGCCAAGCCCGCTCTTTATTGGCTGAAAATTGCATTTCCTGCTCTGTGCAGTATTAGCTTTTTACAATTTTCACACCAGATCATAATCTCTGTTATGACTTTCCCCACTTGTTCCAGCCACAATACACTTTCTTTTTTAAAAGTGTGGAATAGGTTTAATAATAAATGAGTGAAGTTCACCACAGTAAAATTTGGGCCACTTGCTGAGTAGTAAGTCATTCAACAGTGCAGTGTGCACACTGTCTGTCACAGCATGAAGATAGTTTCCAATGCAGGCTTCAGGATTTAACCAACATCAGGTGGATGTTGGTTAATCATATAATACAGATTCTGTGGTGTTTTAAAGGGATTTAACCAATTTAGCCCCTCAAATATTTGGAAGTAGTTTAATGTCCTCTTTGAGACTAGGTCAACATACAAATTTGCTGACATGTTAGGTTTCAGTTTCAACTTTAATGAGCTTCTTTCGAATTTAATAAACATTTGTTCATACCCAGCACTGAAATCTTGTTCCTATTACAGAACTTTGCAGTTGTTAGTAATGACAAATTGTCCAATTTGCCAGTTTAGATATTTTCCATTTCACCTCATTGGAATGTCAGGTGTGCAGTGAAGAAGTTTCCACTATCGTATAAAATTTAAAATTCAAAAACCATTGTTTAGGTTGGAAATGTGAAACAAAAATAAATGCTGGAAAAACCTGGCATGTCAGGCAGAATCTGTGGAAAGGGAAACAGTTATTATTTCAGGTTGAAGATCCTTTATCGATGAGTTGGTGAAGGGTCCAAGATGTGAAAAGTGGACTCTTTCTGTTTCTACAGATGTTGCCTGCCCTGTTTAGTTTTCCAGCATTTTTGTTTAAACTAATATTATTTTCCAGTTTGTTCTTTCATCACTTGTTTCCAGTTTGACAATCCTCTCTGTGCATTAATCAGTATTAAGGGGTGATTTATAGCTTCAAGAAGACATATTTCAAAGGACAAAGGTTTACAAAGATGTACATGAATTCTGTAGTTCTAATATTCTCTTTAATATCACTAATAGAACTTGATGACATTGTGTGAAACTAAATAATGAAGGTACTAAGGTATTACCACAGTGTTTTTCACTGAACCTAATTTGTTAATTGTTCTTACTTGTAGGCTCTCCATTGCTGAATGATCTGAATGGTCAAGTCCGCATTGTCTCAGGTGGGCGACAGTTACAGATCTCCAATGCTAAACGATCAGACAGTGCGTCCTACACCTGTGTGGCATCCAATATTGCTGGAGCTGCAATGAAAGAATACGAGCTGGAAGTCTATGGTATGCAATTGATCGTGACCTTAATGGAATTTTAATATATTCACTTTCTTCCAGTTGTTAATGATCTACCAATTGATATACAGGGCTATTACTGCCATTATCCTTAATGTTTGCCAAAAGTGAATCAAACTGGAAAGGTAAAGGAATAATAATCTTTCATATTGATTGAAAGCACACATCCACTTACACTTACTTATTAGAAAATGAGGAGACACTTGACAAACAAACGGACCAATGAAGTGAAATTCTTTGCTTCCTATTGATATTTATTCTATCTTCTCTTGACGTGTGTAACAAAAGTATAGTGTTCGATGAATAGATAGAAAATGAATTCATGTGATTCAAACTAGAGCTCTGTCTTATCCACGTTGCGGAAACATCTGTATTGAGCATTCAGAATCATTTGGCAGTGAACAAGTTTAAAGATTCCATTAGTTTGGTTTACTACCTCAGACACAATTGATCCTTTGTTATACGCTAAGCATGCCTTTCATCAGCTGAACACAAAATGATTTTATAGTTTTTGGTCCATGCTTAATTCCAAGTAGGATAAATTATTGTATGTTGATTCTAATAAATGTTTGTTTTTCTCAATCTTTATTCCCTTTCTGAAGAACATTTAAAACAAATTTACATTGGTGCACTGCAGTTCAAGTCAAGTCAAGTCACTTTTATTGTCATTTTGCCCACAACTGCTATGTACAGTACATAGTAAAAATAAGACAATGTTTTTCAGGACCATGGTGTTACATGACACAGTACAAAAACTAGACTGAACTACGTAAAAAAAAAAAACATAGAGAAAAAAAAATCAACTGAACTAGACTATAGACCTACCCAGGACTGCATAAAGTGCACAAAACAGTGCAGGCAATACAATAAATAATAAACAGGACAATAGGGCAGTAAGTAGGTCCTTTACAGTCAGAAACAGGTGAATTGATCATAGGGAACAAAGACATAGCAGACCAATTGAATAACTACTTTGGTTCTGTCTTCACTAAGGAGGACATAAATAATCTTCCGGAAATAGTAAGGGACCGAGGGTCTAGTGAGATGGAGGAACTGAGGGAAATACATGTTAGTAGGGAAGTGGTGTTAGGTAAATTGAAGGGATTAAAGGCAGATAAATCCCCAGGGCCAGATGGTCTGCATCCCAGAGTGCTTAAGGAAGAAGCCCAAGAAATAGTGGATGCATTAGTGTTAATTTTTCAGAACTCCTTAGATTCTGGATTAGTTCCTGAGGATTGGAGGGTGGCTAATGTAACCCCACTTTTTAAAAAAGGAGGGAGAGAGAAACCGGGGAATTATAGACAGGTTAGTCTGACATCGGTGGTGGGGAAAATGCTAGAGTTGGTTATCAAAGATGTGATAACAGCACATTTGGAAAGAGGTGAAATCATCGGACAAAGTCAGCATGGATTTGTGAAAGGAAAATCATGTCTGACAAATCTTATAGAATTTTTTGAAGATGTAACTAGTAGAGTGGATAGAGGAGAACCAGGGGATGTGGTATATTTAGATTTTCAAAAGGCTTTTGACAAGGTCCCACACAGGAGATTAGTGTGCAAACTTAAAGCACACAGTACTGGGGGTATGGTATTGATGTGGATAGAGAATTGGTTGGCAGACAGGAGGCAAAGAGTGGGAGTGAACGGGACCTTTTCAGAATGGCAGGCAGTGACTAGTGGGGTACCGCAAGGCTCAGTGCTGGGACCCCAGTTGTTTACAATATATATTAATGAATTAGATGAGGGAATTAAATGCAGCATCTCCAAATTTACGGATGACACGAAGCTGGGCGGCGGTGTTAGCTGTGAGGAGGATGCTAAGAGGATGCAGGGTGACTTGGATAGGTTAGGTGAGTGGACAAATTCATGGCAGATGCAATTTAATGTGGATAAATGTGAGGTTATCCACTTTGGTTGCAAGAACAGGAAAACAGATTATTATCTGAACGGTGGCCGATTAGGAGAAGGGGAGATGCAGCGAGACCTGGGTGTCATTGTACACCAGTCATTGAAGGTGGGCATGCAGGTACAGCAGGCGGTGAAAAAGGCAAATGGTATGTTGGCATTCATAGCAAAAGGATTTGAGTACAGGAACAGGGAGTTTCTACCGCAGTTGTACAAGGCCTTGGTGAGACCGCACCTAGAATATTGTGTGCAGTTTTGGTCCCCTAATCTGAGGAAAGACATTCTTGCCATAGAGGGAGTACAGAGAAGGTTCACCAGATTGATTCCTGGGATGGCAGGACTTTCATATGAAGAAAGACTGGATCGACTAGGCTTATACTCACTGGAATTTAGAAGATTGAGGGGGGATCTTATTGAAACGTATAAAATTCTAAAGGGATTGGACAGGCTAGATGCAGGAAGATTGTTTCCGATGTTGGGGAAGTCCAGAATGAGGGGTCACAGTTTAAGGATAAAGGGGAAGCCTTTTAGGATCGAGATGAGTAAAAACTTCTTCACACAGAGAGTGGTGAATCTGTGGAATTCTCTGCCACAGGAAACAGTTGAGACCGGTTCATTGGCTATATTTAAGAGGAAGTTAGATATGGCCCTTGTGGCTAAAGGGATCAGGGGGTATGGAGAGAAAGCAGGTACAGGGTTCTGAGTTGGATGATCAGACATGACCATACTGAATGGCGGTGCAGGCTCGAAGGGCCAAATGGCCTACTCCTGCACCTATTTTCTATTTTTTTCTATGTTTCTAAGGTGTCAGTCCAGGCTCTGGGTATTGAGGATTCTGGTAGCTTGGGGGAAGAAACTGTTGCACAGTCTGGTCGTAAGAGCCCGAATGCTTTGGTGCCTTTTCTCAGACAGCAGGAGGGGGAAGAGTTTGTCTGAGGGTTGTGTGGGGTCCTTCATGATGCTGTTCGCTTTGTGGATGCAGCGTGTAGTGTAAATGTCCGTAATGGCGGGAAGAGAGACCCCGATGATCTTCTCAGCTGACCTCACTATCTGCTGCAGGGTGTTGCGATCTGAGATGGTGCAATTTCCGAACCAGGCAGTGATGCAGCTGCTCAGGATGCTCTCAATACAACCCCGTAGAATGTGATGAGGATGGGGGGAGGGAGATGGACTTTCCTCACCCTTCGCCGAAAGTAGAGACGCTGCTGGGCTTTCTTTGCTATGGAGCTGGTGGTGAGGGACCAGGTGAGATTCCCCGCCAGGGGAACACCAAGAAATTTGGTGCTCTTAACGATCTCTACCGAGGAGCCGTCGATGTTCAGCGGGGAGTGGTCGCTCCGTGCCCTCCTGAAGTCAACAACCATCCCTTTTGTTTTGTTCACATTCAGAGACAGTTTGTTGGCTCTGCACCAGTCCAACATCAGATAAAATTAATTTTCATGTATAATTAGATGTCAGTTTCTGAAAGGTTCCATAATGGCCAAATGGCTAAAAAGCCTAGCCAGTAAGTAAGGAGTTAAAACTGACCTTCCTATGCCTGGGCTAGCTAGTGGATAACATAGTTACATTTCCTTACAATGATTTGTTTTTTAATGTGTGCTATGAAGAATGATTTGAAGAATGACAACAGAATTTTCAAAATTTATTGCAGGCAAGGGAATTGTAAGATCCATCCATCCAGCCCAATCTCACTTGCCATTCTCTTGGTACATGGCCCTGTAGGTTGTTCATCTAACTGAGCCTCCACTGCCTTCTTGGGTAGAGAATTCCAAAGATTCACAAGCAGTTGGGTGAAGTCACAATATTTTGAGATTTTGACCCCTGGTTCTAGATGCTCCAATCTGAGAAATAACAATCTCCACAAATACCCTGTCAAGGCCCATAAGAACTTTGCACATTTCAATATGATTTACTCCCATTTTATGTGCTCCATCTAGTTTAGTTACATCCTTCCACCTTATATCCTTGTCCCTACCCATTCACTTAACCTATCTCCCCAAAGCCTCTCTGTACATTGCTACCTCAGATTTGTATTATTAGCCAGCCCAGATACATCACTCGTATCTTCATCCAACTCATTTATATAGGTTGTGAATAGCTGGATTCCCCATTGCACAGCCCATTTACTTAATTATTCTCTGCACTCCATCCACTAATTATTTTTAATTCTTTACCATGATGTTACTCCAATAACTTGTGCTCTAATTTTGTGTAATGATGTATTGAATGTATTTTGAATATTCACAAATTTTATTTAATATTTCTTGGCTTGATAACCATTCATGCACTGAAAATTACAGCAAATAAAGTTTGCTACCTTCCCAGTGAAACATAGGATAATTATCCTTTTGGAATGATCTCTTCTAATTGTCATTAAGTGGCTGTGTCTTATCATTTTCTTCCATTTTCAATCTCAAATTGCAAAAAAAATTCTAATGGTTGTCATTCATATGAGGGTAATTTAAACATTCTGTATGAATCAACAAAATAACCACAAATGATGGATTGATGAGTGAACATCTCATTTTGATTGACAATTGTTCTTTCTATTTCTTTTTATTGATATTTTTAAAACTTTGCCCTAAGCCCTAGCTGTAAGTACAGCTGGATAGTATCTTGTAACTGGAAATGACATTGGTGAGCTGGTCGCACACACTGGTTGAACAGTGTCGAGAATAATATGTTTTAGTGTTTTACCCATGCTGTTTGTCTTTATTAAAAACAAACATAACACTGACCATTTATGACTGATTCATATTACAAAAAATATATAACAATTTACTCAAAATGAGTTGTACATTTTCAAGTTAAGCAGTATATCGACAGAAAGTATTTTTGTTTTAGTAATTATCTTTACTGAACTATAAAAGATAAAGAAACTGACATGCTGAAAGCAAAATAAACAACTCTATGAAATAAAAATGGAGGAAATTGAATGTTTTTTTTTCTCTTTTCTACCTCTGTTGCAGTACTGTACTTTATATTCTGTAGGGTTTCCAATTGCTTCTGTTTTGAAAGGTAACATCTCTCAAACAACAAATTAAACCATTAAAGAAAGAAAGCTGAAGACAGCTAAGTAAATGTAACAATAATCATGTTTTCCCTTTGGAGCTTAATTTGTTTTCATTTGACAGCCCGACCAACCATTGACAACAGCAGGAGTCATCCAACAGAAGTGGTTGTTATCCGAGGGAATGATGTTACCTTAGAATGCAAGGCCCAAGGGATTCCCCGACCTGCCCTGACATGGCTGAAAGATAACCGCCCCCTTGTGAATGACAGAGGAGTGACCATTTTGAATGGTGGACAGCTACTGCAGATTAAGGATGCACATGTTTACCATACTGGGCGGTACACATGTGTGGCTGTGAATGTCGCAGGACAAGTGGAGAAGAAATATGACCTCAACATACATGGCAAGTAATATAATTCATATTTTGGCTAAACTGGAATGGACAAATTATTTCCCAATTCTTGGTTACTGGTTTCCACTAGCAAGGAAAGAAGTAAGATTCTGCCCTAGTGTTACATTTCTCAGGCTTCCTTGCTGTGTAGCCAGTGATTTTTGTCAGTACAAACTCTTTCATCTGTACTCTTTTCCTCATATTGTAGTTTGATATTTAAAGTATGATGGTTAGTCCTCTAGGTCAGCTGGTTAGTATTTGGCTTTATGAATATGTCAATTACATATTATTCGCTATCTGTTTGTCTGCAATTTTCTCTAGAATTGAAAGCAAAAACTGATTTGAATCTCCCCAACTTCATCAATACTTGCAGATTAAACTCAGTGGTTGACAAGCATTATTGGCTGTTGAGAAGCAGCACCAATTAAGAGAAGGTTAAAGGAATTTAGTCAGACTGCAAAATGAAATCTAACAAGGGATAACCCTGGAACCAATGTGTGTGCGCTTCTGCCAAAGGTTTAGATTAAATGTCCAAGCAATTACTTTATAATTCAAATAATCTAATTGACTGTAATGAAAAGAATCATTTGCTGTTCAGTTCATCACTGGCTTCTGTTTTCAACAACATATGTAAAAGCTTGGCAGATTCAAAGCTCCCCCCAAATGGAATGCCATCACCATTTTTTAAAATAAAAATCCAATCTTGCAGCCATGCTGAACAGTGATAGGGAAACTGAGTGGAGTCCAAGCTGAAGGATGAGATTGAAGGGACTCATCTCAACCACATGGAGATGAGTTTTACAGCAACATAGAGGTAGTAACGAAGGACAAAGAAAGGCCGGATGAACTTAATGAACACTTGGTGTCAGTCTTCACTGTGGAAGACAACAACACAATGCCAGAAATTTGAGGGTCAGGGGCCAGAACTGAGTGTAGTTGCTATTCCTAAGGAGAAGGTGCTTGGGAAGCTGGAAGGTCTGAAGGTAGATAAGTCACCTGGAACAGATGGACTACACTCCAGCGTTCTGAAAGAGGTAGCTGAAGAGATTAAGGAGACATTAGTAGTGATCTTTTAAGAATTAATAGATTCTGGTGTGGTTCCAGAGGACTGGAAAATTGCTAATGTCACTTTATTCTTTAAGAAAGAATGTAGGCAAAATAAAAGAAATTATAGGCCAGTTAGCCTGATTTCAATACTCAGGAAGATGTTGGAGTCAATTATTAAGGATGAGGTTTCAGGGTACTTGGAGGTGCATGATAAAATAGGCTGAAGTTAGAATGGCTTCCTTAAGAGGAAATCTTGCCTCACAAATCTGATGACTTTCTTTAAGGAAATAACAGGCAGGATAGACAGTGTATGTTGTTTGCTTGGATTTTCAGAACGCCTTTAACAAGGTTCAGCACATGAGAATGTTTAACAAGATAAGAGCCCAAGGCATTACAGGAAAGATTCTAACATAGATAGAAGATTGGCTGCCTGGTAGGAGGAAAAGAGTGGGAATAACAAGGGCCTTCTCTGATTGCCTGCTGGTGACTAGTGGTGTTCCGCAGGCATCAGTGTTAGGAACTCTTCTTTTCACGTTATATGTCAATGATGTGGATGATGGAATTGATGGATTTGTGACCAAGTTTGTAGATATTACAAAGATGGGAGGAGGGGTGTAGTATTGAGATAGCAATGAGTCTGCAGAAGGATGGAAAAAGATTAGGAAAAGGGTAAAGTGTGCTGTCATGCACTTTGGTAGAAAGAATAAAGGCATTAGCTTATTTTATAAAAGGAGAGAAGCAAAGGGACCAGGGGTCCTCATGCAGGATTCCTTAAAAATGGACTTGCAGAATGAGTCTGTGGAAAGTAAGTTAAATGCAATGTTAGCATTCATTTTTAAATAACTAGATAATAAGCAAGCATGAAACGGCAAGGCATTATAAGACATTGGTCAGACTGCAGTTGGAGTAATGCGAGTATTTTCGGGCCTCTTATCTAAGAAAAGGCACCATGGCATTGGAGAGAGTCCAAAAAGATTCAGGAGAATGATTCCAGGAATGAAAGGGTTAACATAAGAGGAACTTTTGATAGCTTGTGGCCTGTACTCGCCAGAGTTCAGAAGAATTACGGGAAATCTTATTAAAACCTATCGAATATTGTCAGGCCTTGATGGAGTGGCTGTGGAGAAGATGCTTCCTATAATGAGGGATTCTAGGGGCTGAGGGCACAGCCTCAGATTAGAGGTATGCCTCTTGAGCCAAAGGATGATGAATCTGTGGAATTCATTGCCACAGTTTGCTGTGGAGGCCAAGTCGTTGGGTACACTTAAAGCGGAGGTTGATAGGTTCTTGATTAGTAAGGGCATTAAAGGTTACGGGAACAAGGCAGAGGAATGGAGTTGTGAGGGATAATAAATTAGCCATGATGGAATAGCAAAGCAGATGCAATGGGCCAAATGGCCTAATTCTTATCCTATGTCTTATGGTCTTATTAATCAATCCTTATCTTCTTTCACAGGATTTTGAAAGCAAAGATATTAAAAAGAAAGAGGGAAGAATTTTAATGACAATATCTTAGAAATAATGAATTACTTATCTACATAATTTTGACTGTGATCTTCAGTAAATGCTGATTGTTAATTCTAACTCAGTTTCAAAGATGTTTAAAGGGTGGTATCTTTCACTGTTAATCAGTAATACAAGTCTATCTGGATTTTGTAATGACATCTTTATTGCATAAATATAACTTTTATCACACGGCCTTCATGTTCTTTCTCTTAGTGCCACCAAGTATTAGTGGGGCCCTGGGAGTACCAGAGAATGTCAGTGTTGTGGTTAAAAATCCCGTTGTATTGACCTGTGAAGCTTCGGGCATTCCACTTCCATCAATCACATGGTTAAAAGATGGACAGCCAATCAGTCTGAGCAATGCTTTGAGAATACTCTCAGGTAAGCTTTGTATCACAAAGCAACATTTGCATGTTTTTTCAAAAGATTAGGCATTAAAGCTTGACATGAATCTTATCAGCAGAAGAGTACCATTTTTGCATGCACCAGTAAATACTCGGCAATAAAGTGCCATCACTTTTCTATAATATTGAAGTGTTGTATTCCTGTGGTGTGAGCAAACCATTCATTTTGTGAACAACAGAGAGAAATGTGTACAAAGCTCTGATCTGGCCAGCTTCTTCAACAGCTTAGCACAATTCTTTTGCCCGCTATTAGATTTACTACCAATCTTGCTGTAACTTCAGCCTCTACCAGATTCACTGAAGCAGATTTATTGTAAAATAATCCTAACAAGATTTTAGGTACTTCCTTCAAGAAATTGATAACAAAGTCAAATTCTACGATTGCTTCTGTAGATCAGACAGCAAATGGAGGCAGAGCGAAATCAGTAATGTACTAATATGCTAGCGTAATATTATCGGCAAGCAACATGAAGGATGTAATGATGAAATAGTATGATTAAGAAGAGCCAGCATGGATTTATGAAAGAGAAGTCATGTTTGACTAGCGTGCTGGTGTTTTTTTAAGGATATGACCAGTAGTTATAGATTTGGAGAAGCAGTAGATGTAGTGAATTTGGATTTTGATACAGCTTTCAGTAAAATCCCACACAAGAGGGCAGTGAATTGTACATTTGGATCCTTGGTTTCTTCACTTGTAGACCCCAGTTGGTTTGGATTGACAACATCTCCTCTGCGGTCTCTGTCATCTCAGGTGCATCACAAGGCTGTGTGCTTAGCTCCCTGCTCTACTCACTTCACACTTGTGACTGTGTGGCTAAGTACAGCACCAATCTCATATTCGAGTTTACTGATGACACCACTGTCATAGGACAAATCAAAGGTGGTGATGAATCAGCATATAGGAAGGAGATTTAAAGTCTGACTGAGTGGTGCTATAACAGCAGCCTCTCACTCAACGTCAACAAGACCAAGGAGTTAATTATTGAATTCATGAAGAAGAAAACAGATGTCCATGAGCCAGACCTCATTGGGGGAATCAGAGGTGGAGAAGGTCAACAACTTTAAATTCCTCAGTGCTATCATTTCAGAGGACCTGTGCTGGGCCCAGCACATAAGTGCAATTACAAAGACGCACAACAGTGCCTATACTTCCTTAGGAGTTAGCAAAGATTTGGCATGACATCTAAAAGTTTGACGAACTTCAATAGATGTGTAGTGGCGAGTATATTGACTGGCTGCATCACAGCCTGGTTTGGAGACACCAGTGCCTTTGAATGGAAAATCCTACAAAAAGTAGTGGATATGACCCAGTCTATCACAAGTAAACCCCTCCTCACTATTGAGCACATCTACACAAAGCATTGTTGCAGGAAAGCAGCATCCATCATCAGGGACCCCACCATGCTCGCTTCTCACTGCTGCCATCAGGAAGAAGGTACAGGAGCCTCAGGACTCACACCACTGGGTTCAGGAACAGTTATTACTCCTCAACCATCAGGCTCTTGAACCAGTGGGGATAACTTCACTTGACCTATCACTGAACAGCTCCTCCAACCTATGGACTCACTTTGAAGGACTTTTCACCACATGTTCTTCAGATATTTATTGCTTATTTAGAATTTATTGTTATTTCTTTTTTCTTGTTTTTGCACAGTTTGTTGTCTTTTGCACACTAATTGAACAAAAGACAAATTGTCTTTTATTGATTCTATTATTTTATTATGGATTTATGGTGCATGCCCACAAGAAAATTAATCTTGGGGTTGTATATGGTAACATATATGTAATTTGATAATACATTTACTTTGGATGTTGAAATTAGAACAAAGACAAAGCAAACAGAGGTAGCGATAACATAATGACATTGATTGAGAGTTGGCTGTTGGACAGAAACCAAAGAGTGGGAATAGACAGATCCTTTCAGGTTGGCCACCATTATTCACAATCAACATTAGTGATTTGGCTGAGGGGATCAAATGTCATAGCTCTGAGTCTGCTGATGATTCAACGTGTTGGGATTTGTGAGGAGGAAGGAGGATGTAAAGAGGCTTCATATTATGTAAATGGGCAAGAACTGTAGCAGATGTAGTATAATAAGGAAAAAATGGGAAATTATCCATTTTGGCATACAAACAGGAAAGCATCTACCAAAAATTTAAATGTGATAAAACTGAGTAATGTTACATTTCAAACAGTTGTTGTTCACAGGTTGTTAAAAGCCAGGAAATTATTAGGATGCAATGTTTGCCTTTAATAAGAGAGGAATGATGTGCAGGAATAAAGATATCTTATTGCAGTTACGTAGGGTATCAATGAGACTGCACCTGAAGAATTGTTTACAGTATGGGTCTCCTGATATGAAAAAGGATATATTTGCCTTTGAGAGAGTAGTGAAAATTCACTCACTAGCAAAGCATGGGGTGGAAGATCAACCGTTACCTAGATAAATAATGCAGTAGGCTTGGAAGGCCTTCTATTACCCTCCTGCTCCCTTTTTAATGTTTGTTCTTCTATCTCAGAGTTTAGTCAATATTATTTTGGAGATTCCACTTCAACATTGTTAGAAAGTCTATAAACATTCTGCTATATTGCATTTATTTTTGTGGTTGTAATGCCTGACTTTGAGTAACATTTGATACTTTATTTTCCCCATAGGAGGTCGCATACTACGCTTGATTCAGGCAGCAGAGGAAGATTCTGGACTGTATTCCTGTGTGGTCACAAATGCTGCAGGGGAAGAGACCAAAAGCTTTGACCTCAACGTTTTGGGTATGAGTGCAAAAATAATTCAACAAATCAACTTCCACTTACTTGCCTCCTGATCACACTGCAAAACCTGTCAGTGACAATATAAATCAAACAAACCCTCATGGTATTGTGAAAATGGGGTAACAGCCAAATGTTTAAACATTTACCAGTGTTTGAACCATGCTTGGAAAATGTCATTCCATTTCCGTCAGATGATGTTCCAGAAAAGTTGTCTCCTTATGAAAGCTCGACTGTTCAGGCTTCATTTTCAATAACATAATGAAAAATGAGCCTTGAATTTTTTTTGTCATATTTTAGTTTCATCAGAGCTGCTGAACTACCAGGATTCCTTTCTACAAATCAGTTATACATTGGGGTGGATGCTTTGGTCAGTAGTTAAGAAATGATACTTGCTATTCACTGCATTGACAATGAATAACAAAGTTGTTTTGGGCTCTTGCATAAAGATATTCAGGGTCAGGCATTTGCCTCCCCCCCCCATACAGCAGCCTCAACCTTGCATCTGTGAGTAGGGTAAGAATTGCAAGCCCTGACAACCCAATGGATTGAAAACTCTTCCAAGAGCCTAGGGGAGTATAAACTGGAAAATATATGTAGGAATTCTAAGTTAGATTACTGTAAATCAGGAGACATTAAGTTAAGCCTCTTCAGCTGGGTGGATGAAATCATACACATACATGAAAAGATGAAGTTCTAAGAAATGTTGCTTCCTTGACAAAAATTACCAAATATATTTATTCAATTAATACGATGATGACACCTTGCTGTGAGCAATTTGACTGCTGTATTTGCCAACAGGTTGCAGTTTGATGAAGAGATATGAAGTGTTTCTATTTGCTGCTCTATAGTATTTAATTCCATTACTCTTGTCTGTAAATAGTACCACCCAGTATAGTTAATGAAGATAAGATAGAAGATGCAAAAGTCAAGGAGAATCACAGTATTACACTCTCTTGTGAGGTTTCAGGTAAGAACACAAACCATTCTGAAGTGAACTGCTTGTTAACTTGAATGGTAAAAGTTATCATCTATGTGTGATGCCAGTGCACGAGTGCATGCTGAACAACGTACGGGACACGCTGAGCATGTGAAGTGGAGGCATGAAGAATGTTTGGGACATCTTTTAGAATTGTGTATGTGTTATGCAGCCAAAAGCTTTGTAGAGAAGTTACATTCCCATGTGCACCCCACATAAAGGATGAAAAATTATTATGATTGTAATATTCCAGTCCACACATCTAGTTCATTTATTTCTATGTTAGAAACATGTGAATAAGCTTTTTTTTTGACTGATGGAAAAACTAGGCATTTTCTTTTCAGCTAATCCATCCAACATTCCACAGAAGTATCACTGTGTATTGTTAGGAATTAACATACTAGTAGTTTTAAGTAAATGTGTATATTTAGATGTGCTATTGCTGTTTGATCAAAAATAGTAATTCCATGTACTACTAATTCATTTACGGAGCTTTTTTTCATGAAAAGGTAATCCGGTTCCACAAATAAAATGGCTGAAAGATGGTGAACTTCTGACTGACGATCAGCATCAGATCCTATCCAATGGCCGTTTTCTACAGATTGAGAAGGCACATGTGTCTGACACCGGTCGATATACTTGCATAGCCTCTAACGCAGCAGGACACAAGAACAAGAACTTCAACCTAAATGTGCTAGGTTGGTATACAGTTCCTCACATTTTAAACCCACTAGGCAAGATAAATTTTTTCTAGATTTCTAGGTATCTATACATTTGAACTTCTCAGAGTGAAGGCATTTAATTAAAAGAGTGCCTCATTGTCACATCTGACACTGGTACTTAAGCAACTTTGATATAATGCAAGCTCAGATATTTGTCAGAAAATGTTTGTTTATTTCTTTATTTATTTATTGAGATACAGAATGGATTAGGACCTTCCAGCTGGGTGGCCCAGCAACCCCCAATTTAGTCGTAGCTTAATCACGGGACACTTTACAATGACCAATTAACCTATCAACCAGTACATCTATGAACTGTGGGAGGAAACCGGAGCACCCAGAGGAAACCCAAGTGGTCACGGGGACAATGTACAAGCTCTTTACAAACAACAGTTGGAATTGATGACTCGGGTGACTTTTCATTTCTAAAGAACAAAGTAGGGATTAGTCATTAGCTGGGTACACTGTTCAGGTATACAGTTTTTAGAGAATTAGAGTGATGAAATTTTACTTTGAACAGAGTTTTGCTCTACAAGTAGTAGGTCTGTAACACCTAAAACTATTGGACATTATGATCTTGTTCTATTTGGCTAGAATACTGTTGCCAAATCTACCAGAATCTGGAATGCATTCCTCAGCTCTGCTTCTTGGAGCCCATGAGATTGAAGCATCATGTTGCTGGCTGCTGCCCAGGCAACCGGATTCCAGACATCATCTCCAGTGCCCCCACTCCCTTCTCCCTGCTTCAGTAGGAGAAGGTGACGGTGGGAAAGATGGTGAAAGGTGAAGATACGGACAGAAAGGTAGAGATCTCAAAATGAGAGTTTAGGAGTTGAGAACTTGGAGAGGAGGTTATGGAATGGAGATTGATGGTTTGGGCTTTGGGAAATGGGGCTGGGACCTCAGGTAACCATGGAGCTAAGGTTCTAAGAAAGGACATGAGGATGAGCTTTGAGTGAGGGCTGAAAGTCCAACAACAGGAGAGATGGGTACTGGGATGGAAGATGAGGAAACAGGGACTCAAGGAAGGAAACTGATGAAAACTGAAGCTTTACCTCCCCCTGATTTTGTTTATCACTGCCAGAAAATTGAGGATCTTGCACAGTGGTTGCTACTGTACAAGCAAAGTTACTCAGCCATACGAGAGCATCTGCAGTGTTTTGCTTCAGGACAACTGTCGTTTGACCAGTAATGTATCCAACCGGTATAGGCCCAGTAGTTTGAGGTTTTCTTTTATGTCTGTGTTGTGAAGATGGGAAGAACCTAGGAAACAAGAAACTTACTCTGTTCTTAACTGCACAAAACTTATCGCAGTGCAAAAAAGGCCTGTCAAGCATAATGTTCTGTTGACCAGGTAGGCTGTTGGAATATTCTAGATTGTGCTAAATTTTCACGCGGACCATCCAGCTTGCCTGCATTGGCCCACAAGTGCTGCATGTTGCCACCCTATATGTGTTCATGGCTTGACTTCCGTGCTCCAGTGATGTCAGTGCTCTTCGTGTCCTTAAGCAATACCCTGTGGCAGCCCGCACATGCGGGACTTGAACCGCCATCGGGAGCCGTGGGCAGACACACAGTAATGCGTTTGTAACTACCCGCTCGGGGCGGACCTTCCGGGGACAGTCTGGCGTCACCTCTGCCCCGCAGGTCACGGGCCCATGGGAGGGGAGATTTAAGCACGCGATTTTAAATCAGTAAAGGCATTCTGAGTTCAGCTCTCTCTGCCTCCGTGTGCTTCTTTAGTAGCACGTTGCTCGCGACTACAACCCTAAAATAATGAGTTAGTGTGGTAAGTTAAAATGTTTGATTAAAGATAAATGTAACATCTGATGAGATTTCAGGAATCATTACGGATCCATTTTGGTGGCACCTATAATATTTTTCTGCTATAAAATGTATTCAACATTTATTTTTAATTCTACCATAGCTAGAGCTTGAATGAAAAGCAGAAAATGCTGGAAAAATTCGGCAGGTCTGACAGTATCTGTGGAGAGAGAAACAAGTCAACAATTTGGTTTTGAGACCTTTCTTCAGAATTTATTTTCAGTTTCCTTGTTCACCATTTAGTGTCTCCTAAAATTCCTGGCGTTGACAGTCAAGGCATTCCAGAGGAAGTCACAGTTATTCTGAATAACCCCACCTCCCTTGTGTGTGAGGCACAATCATACCCACCTGCAATTATCACCTGGCTTAAAGATGGAGCACCTTTCGAATCCAACAACCACGTGCAGATTCTTCCAGGTAAATACAAGAACATTCAAACCAAGTTTATAATTAAATCACAGCAATTATGAAACCATGAAGAGTAGATTCGTTGGAATAATGGCCCCCAAGGAGCTGAATGCCACTTGCATTTTTTTTTGGTGGGTAACTAGAGATAGATGTTTAATTTTTTGACTCTAATAGGAAATACTCAAGGCTTGCTTCAGGTGGTGGTTCTCAACTTAGTCACAAACTCTTGGTTTAAGCTTCCTTTTATAAAAGGCCAGAGTGCTTGAACCGTACTTCCTATTGGTTCCAAGGGCTTCTCTGCCTCTTAAAGATTAGAGTGAATAACAAATATTCCAGATCATGATGACAGCTAGCTGATAATTCCATGGGGAATGGCCAACGAGCTGTAGTGTGCGAATCAGCATATTTCAGTGTGGAAGTTAGGAGCTTGTTGTAGCTCCTTCGCTTGTTTATGTGATCTCCCACTTGCTGCTGAGCTCAAGACAAGAGTCTAGAGATAATGGGTGTCAGGCTGGATTGAGTTTTCACTTACTCAACCCTGATGTTTTTAAAAGCTTTTATAAAAAAATCTTTGTTAGTTTTATTTGTCTTTGATTATCAGAGGCATTCAGAAAACAGTTAACAATGCCTCAATACAAGCTCTACTTCCCAGTGCAGCCATGGCAGTGAGAGCTGGAGAACAGTTTAATTTGTGGAGCTGCAAGACATTTGTTTTGTCACAGGAATGGAGTAAAGCTGGTGGCGATGGGTTTGATAAGTGGGCCAGATCAAATTCACGTTGTACCAGTATCAGTATCTAGCTGCTGGAGAGCAACGTGCCATTCTGCAGTGTAGCCATCATCTCGGAGGTCTGAGCTCTGAAACATTCTGAACACCTCACTTGGTCATACAGCCAAGCCATCCTTTTGGCATCCCCTTCACAAAATTTCTGCAGGATCAATTGGCCCTTTATCCACCAAATTCAGGTGATCGGTGAAGTTGTTGGCTCTAAACTGACACACCGGAGTGAAAAACATTAACAGTTCTGAAGTTCAATTATGCAGTTTGCTTACTGAATATTATTCACTAATATTTCATTTCAATAATTAATTGAGTGAATGTTAATGCATGAAAAATATGAAATATATAATATTCACTTTATGCGACAAATTATTATTCCTAGCTAAATATAATGTAATTAATTTTGTAATAGGAAGTATGGAGTGAGACTAGTAAGTTCCATTCTTTAAAGAAGAAATAATATAATCCATTATCATACCCAAGTCAGCATTCTTGTAGAATTCATACATGGAAGACAAGAGGTCCTGTCCTGTATTGTTGTGATTGGTTCATGCTGAATCTTCACACTAATCAAGTCATGACTTTCACTGATTACAATATACTCAGATGTTCCCCTGTTCTTCTTCCTAATGTCAGGCGGGCGAACGCTTCAGATTCTCAAAGCTCAGGAGAACGATGCTGGAAGATATACTTGTATTGCTACTAATGAGGCTGGAGAAGTGCTAAAAAATTATGAAGTGAAGGTCTACAGTAAGTGTTTGCAATGTGGATCACTTATTCTGAAAACCTATGACAGACCTAATAGATTAGCAAGCAGTCAATACAGTAAGTAAGATAATGTTGAATTTTGCTGGTGTCCACTTTATTCAGGAAGCTGGGTGTATAATGGCTTGCTGTTTCATTTAATTTTCCTAGTTCCACCTACTATCAACAAAGATGATATCCCAGATTTTGGTCTGTCACCAAAAGAAGTTAAGATAAAAGTAAACAGCACCCTGACTCTCGAGTGTGAGTCTTACGCAATTCCAGCAGCCACTCTTCGCTGGTACAAAGATGGACAGGTATGTTTAGCCCTTCATGTATAATACTGAATGAATGTTTAAAATGATGGATTTGCATGATAGGAAAATGTGTTTGTACTGCAGTTTGCATTGTCCAGAGCACAATTGTGTTTACCATTCAAGTATCACAATGAACAGCAACAGATTAATAATTCATGAATCTGAAAGACTAATTATCCTGCATTTCTTAAATAACTTACCAGAACCTTGAAAGAATCTGAGCCCTGATATTTTAGGTGATGTGCAATATTTATCTTCGTAGCAATCGAGGATGGAATAGAATAAGTGAACCCTAAACTTCACTGATGTTATCAAAGTGGGATCTGCCCATCCTTCTATCTTGACAGGAATCCTAGTTCCGGGATCAAAGTTTGCAGATGGATGAACATATAAATAAGTGAAGAGGAATTGATTGAATACTAGAGGTGGAGGAAGACACAGGCTTTTGAATTGAGAATGAAGCAACTAGAACAATTTTGTATTCATCTAGCAAAGAGCCAGCATAGACAAGAGGGGGGTGAATAGTGTAGAAACATCATAGTTTTTCAAAGTTGATGAAGTGATCCCCAGTTATAAGTAGTAATTTGAAAATCATACTGTCTGATTGCTGAAACATAATATTCTATTATTCTTTATGAATCAAGTGACACTTATCATTGATTAAAGTAGAGCAGGAAGACATCCAATTCACCCCTTTCACATCCACTGCTCCACTACCAGCTCTCTGTGCCTGCAGGGCATCCTGTCTACAAACTGCACTTCAGCAGTTCACTGCCTTCTCTGCATCTTCAACTACCAAACAAGGCAAGAAAATTATTGGCTCAGGAGAACACTACACCCAGTTATTGCTCAGTCTTGATCCCAGACTATATATGAGTTAATGTTCATAAAAGCCTTGCCACAATTTCTTCTTACCTGACATCAATATATACAAACATACAGACTTTGTTGGCAAGGCATACATCTATTCCATGTTTTAATTGCTTGAGAAGGTGGAGAGGAGCTGCCTTTTTGAACTGCTGCAGTTCCCTTCAAGTTACATACCATCCTAAATTGGAAATACATCACTACAGCTTTGTCACTGCTAGGTCAAAAGTTTGGATCTCCCCAAGCAGGGTCACTGTGTAGCTCAGCTGCACGTCCTCATAGACAGTCAGGGCTGAACAATAATTATTGGTCTTGTTAAAAAGTACTGTGCATTTATTTAGGTTATGTCCAAATTAAAAGTGTTTCAGGCATGGCTCTAATGCATAGAGTAGTCATATATTCTAGGATTGCCATTTGAGCAAATTGATGGAGTGGGTGCCTTAAGAGAAGAGAAGAAAATGGAATTGTATTATTAAGACACGGTATCTGCTTCCAATCCAATCATGCCACAGTTCAGCAAATGTACCGATCAAAGTGCATACTTTGTTTTCTGAGATTGCTTCTGGTAAATAAATAAAGATCAAGCACTCTGAATTTTTCATTGGAAGAAAAAGTAAAATCTTTCAATTTCAAGCCTCTGCAGAACGACGAGCACAACACCATCACAGCAAACACCAGGATCATTCAAATCAAGAATGCCCAGATTTCAGATACAGGACGGTATACTTGTGTGGCCACCAATATTGCTGGAGAGGACGAGAAAGATTATGATGTAAATGTTCAAGGTTAGATTGCATTATTTGCTTACTCCCAAATGTGTTTTGTGCTGCAGTGGTCCTTTTAAGTACATCTTCATCATTTTCATCTGTACTACAAGTTAACATATTTGCTTTATTAGATACCTGTTCAATGGTTGTTTTTATCCTTTTATCACAGAGAAATAACTTTTCTTAATACGGACATTAGTAACGAAGCACTTTTTTAATATAACCGTTTTGTTTTTTAATCCTCAATTTAGTTCCGCCAAGTTTTGTGAAACCAGAGAATAGCTATGATATAACTGGGAGTACACTGGAAGGGAGCAAGACAGTTGTTTTCAAGGATGTAGTCATTAACAACCCCATCTCCTTGTATTGTGAGACAAATGCTATCCCACCACCATCTCTCATTTGGTACAAAGACAGCAAGCCATTGACATCTAATAGCCATGTTCAAATACTGCCAGGTATGTATTATTGTCACAGACCAAGGGAATCAAAACCCTCTTTATGTGAAGTCTTATGATAGCTGCAATCAAACCACTATGCTGGTTACTACATGTATCATGAAATTTTAATGCAGATCACTCAAAAATTATTTTGCTGATATCTGAGAATAAATACTTTGTTCTGAGGCTGCATCCAAAAATGCAGGGAAGTTAATGTTAGAGTTAATATATATGTTTGTGAATTTCATGATTTGTTTTTTATTATGTGGCAATTCTTCATCAGAGCAGGAGAATTCTCATTTAGCACAATTGACAATCTGAATTACTTTGGCAAATCAAGCCCATTATGAACATGTGGTAAAATAGGACCTACAGGGTGGATATTCTCTCACCCACCAGGGTAAATCTTGAACTTGTATGATTTCCAGCATTTATTCCTGGCCGTATGATGACCTGTATGAATTACTGTAGGTTCTCCATCTGACTGCTGTTTCCAAGCAAGGTCCTCTCCTTTCTGTGTCTTCTGCTAACAGTGCTTCATTTTCCATAAGACCAGACGATATAGGAGCTGAATTAAGTCATTTAGCCCATCGAGTCTGCTCCACCATTTAACCATGGCAATCTTTTTCCCCATAACAATTGATGCTGTGCCCAATCAAAAACCTGTCAGACTCTGCCTTAAATACACCCAGCGACCTGGCCTCCGCTGCTGCCTGTGGCAACAAATTCCACAAATTCACCACCCGCTGGTTAAAGACATTTCTCTGCATCTCTGTCTTAAATGGATGCCCTTATATCCTGAGGCTGTGCCCACTTGTCCTAGACTCCCCCACCATGGGAAACATCCTTTCTGCATCTACTCTGTTCAGGCCTTTCAACATTCAAAAGGTTTCAATGAGCTCCCCACTCAACCTTCTAAATTCCAGTCAGTACAGACCCAGAGCCATCAACCATTCCTCATGTGATAACTCTTCATTCCCAGAAACATCCTAGCGAACCTGCTTTGAACCCTCTCCAATGCTAGCGTATCTTCTCGTAGATAAGGAGCCCAAACTGGTTGCAATACTCAAAGTGAGGCCTCACCAGTGCCTTATCTAGCCTCAGCATCACATCCCAGCTCTTATATTCTAGACCTCTTGAAATGAACGCTAACATTGCATTTGCCTTCCTCACCACCAACCCTCCCTGCAAGTTAGACTTTAGGGTGTTCTGCACAAGGATTCTAAGTAATCCCAAGTCTGTCTAAGTCCTTCTGCAGCCTAACTGTTTCCTCAACACTACCTGCCCCTCCAATCTTGTATCATCTACATACTTGGCAACAAAGCCATCTATTCCATCATCTAAATCAGCATAAAAAGTAGCAGTCCCAACACCGAACCTACGGAACACCACTAGTCACTGACAGCCAAACAGAAAAGGATCCTTTTATTCCCACTCGCTACCTCCTATTAATCATCCAATGCTCTAACCATGTAAGTAACTTTCCTGTAATACCATGGGCTCTTAACTTGGTAAGACTTGGTAACATGCTGACTTTGTCTTATCTTGTCCTCTGTCACCAAGTACTCCATAACCTCATCCTTAAAAATTGACTCCAACATCCTCCCAACCACTGAGGTCAGGATAACTGGTCTGCTGCCTTCCTCCTGTCTTAAAAAGTGGAGTGACATTTCTAATTTTCCAGCCCTCTGGCACCATGCCAGAGTCCAATAATTTTTGGAAAATAATTTTTAATGCTTCCATAATCTCTACCGCTACCAACTTCAGAACCCTAAAGTGCAATTCATCTGACCCAGGTGACTTATGTACTCTACGTCTTTCAGCTTTTTGAGCACTTTCTCCCTTTCAATAGTAAATGCACTCACTTCTCTTCCCTTACATTCTTCACCATCTGGCACATTGCTAGTGTGTTCCACAGTGAAGACTAATGCAAAATACTCATTCGGTTCATCTGCCACCTGTTTGGCCTCCGCTATTATTTCTCTGGCCTCATTTTCTGGCAGTCCTATATCCACCCTCATATTTCTTCTATTTTTTACATACTTGAAAAAGCTTTTACTATCAACTTTCATATTGTTTGCTAGCTTGCTTTCATATTTCATCTTTTCCCTCCTAATGATTCTTTTAGTTGCTCTCTGTAGGGTTTTAAAAGCTTCCCAATCCTCTGTCTTCCCATTAATTTTTGCTTTGTTGTATGCCCTCACTTTTGCTTTTACATTAGCTTTGACTTCCCTTGTCAGTCACAGTTGTACTATTTTTCCATTTGAGTATTTCTTTGTTTTTGGAATACATCTATCATGCACCTTCCTCATTTTTCCCAGAAACTCACGCCATTGCTGCTCTGCTGTCATCCCTGCCAGCATCTCCTTCCAATTTACTTTGGCCAACTCCTCTCTCATATCACTGGAATTTCCTTTACTCCACTGAAATACTGCTACATCAGACTTTACTTTCTCCCTATCAAATTTCAAGTTGAACTCAATCATATTGTGATCATTGCCTCCTAAGGGTTCTTTTATCTTAAGCTCCCTAATCACCTCCCTACTCCGTCCCACTCTCTCCCTGTATAAGCTGTATCTGGCAAAGTATATGCTACACCTTCTCATGAAGCCACAGCATTTGTATTAACATTAAGTCATGCCACCCCCCACCAAAGTGACAAGCTTTATTGCATGAGATTGCAATCTTCAAGCATTTCCTCCAATTCTATTCACTTTATTTCCTGCACAGAATGTGCGCTCCTCCAGATAGGAACAAACATCTCTAGGCCTTCATCTGGTTTGCCTGTTGGCCTGAAACTGCTTGACTAGTGACTAGATGAGTTTTTAAATTTTTATTTCAAATTCCAGTATTTGCAGTTTCATACTTTCCAAATCTGCTGGGATTTCAAAACAGCAGAAAATCAAGGCACTTACTCTTTTTTTTTGTATTGAATCCTTGCAGTTTTGATTTAATATAATGTCAGTTCCACTGTTAATAACTATTAACATTGACTACTGAGACAAAGAGCTTATTGTAATTTTGGCATGTATTGCCCTGTAGCCAATGGTGGACATATGGAGACCATCAAAGTTGCTGCGATAACGCAAGATCTTCTTGCTTGGCTAAATTTGATAATGTTTTGATTATACCTTGCAGTAAAGATTTTATCCTTTGTATGAAATGTCAATTCATTACAACTGCACAGTGTAAGAAATGCAAAAATATGAGTTTATGTTCATACCCAATTATTTCTTTTTGAAATAAGATAATGGTGTGCTCCCCCAAAGATTAGCTGCATAGCTGCCAACTGTGAGAAGTTCTCAAATGTAATTAGTTTCTGGTTTATATTAGGACTCTTTTAAGCTTCTTCCTCTAATGCCATATGGGAGAGGGTATAGAGGGAGAAATAGGGGAGCAGGAATGATATTAGCAGCTAAATATCCAAAAGTGTGAATTCGGAATGCAGAATACCTGTGAACAACACCATATGCAATCTATACAAAACATGAGCTAAAGTTGCAGCTTATAACAGAACCTAGGGGGGGAGCAGGCTGGATTCGGTGCAGCTGAGACCCCCCCCCCCCCCCCCCCGCCCCACCATTGTTCACGTGGCTGGAGATTAGCTCTATTGTGGTTAACTGTGGATTGATGGTGCAAGTTTTGGTCTCTTTTATAGCGTGATTGTGATAACATTTGTGCTTGCTGTCTTGTGTGTGCTTTTTGCTGTGTGACTGTTGGTACTGTGTTTTGCACCTTAATCCCAGAGTAAGGCTGTTTAGTTTGGCTGTATTCATAGGTGTTCATGTGTGCTCGAATGACAATTAAATTTAATTGAATGCAATTGAATTCCTACCATCATCCTCGTATTATAAAAAAGGAGATAACATTAGTTTGTGCTTTTTACCCATTAGGAGGACGTGTTCTACAGATACCCAGAGCACAAGTTGAGGATGCTGGCAGATACACGTGTGTGGCAACGAACGAAGCAGGCGAAGATTCTATTCAGTATGAACTGAGGGTTATGAGTGAGTATCATAGATCAGCCAGGTCAATCAATTTCACAACACAACCATGCTTAATTTGCAATTTAATGGAATGTTAACCCTTTGTTTTATGGTCTGCTGCTGGATGACTCTGCAGTTCATGAGGCCCAAAGTGCCTTGCACTGAAATATGCCTTGAAGTCTGCAGGGTCTTTGCTTTGCATGTTTCATGATGGCAGAGCACCCAAGGGAAACTGGGCACATCTCAGGTCACCAGCAGGAAACACATTAAATATGTGGAATAGATTAAGGGTGGGGGTTGGAGGTAGACGGAGAGAGTGAAATCGGTTTTTGTGAGGGGATTGTGAAAAGGCATGGCCATCTGGACTGGGGAAGAATGTGATTGGCTGTTGGGTGCTGAGAGAGGGTGGGACAGCAGATTGAAGATGGGGAGAATGGTAGGGCAAGACGTAAAGTTTGGGTGACAGAGGGGTAAGATTCAAGCCAAGACTCGTTTGTAATGCAGGGACATGATCAGAGTGCTGGAGCCCAGGGTCATGCTCCTATTGTGCATTCCAGATAGAAGTCTATCATAAAGAGCTATTGCACAGGGTAAGTCTGGAGGACCCAGCTGAGGCAGATCCTGGGTGCAGAACTCCACCTTCCCACACTAGAAGGTCCCTTTTGGTTTACGATGAGGCTGAGTGTGTACAGACTGGAAAGGTCTGTCTCTGCGTGAGAGGCTTATGCTGTCTATTGATGGGCTCTTTCGTGTGTTTTGTGATCAAAATCCATGGGGATTTGGAAGAAATATTGCAGAAAGCAGAAGAGTGATGATGCTGGAAGCTTCAATAAATTCAGAAAGCTGTAAACTTTCCACAGGTCAGGCTACATCAGAACTGAGAAGAGTTAGAAATCAAACATGGTTTTAGCATTTAAAACGTCTCAAGAGGGACAAAGATAGGGTGAATCTTTCCTAGGCTCAATGAATCAAGAACTTGAGGATGTACGTTTTGGGTGAGAGGGGAGAGATTTAGTAGGAACTGGAGGGGCATGAGAATGGTGAGCATCTGGAAAGTGACGCCTATGGAAAGTGACGCCTATGGAAGTGACGCCTATGGAAGTGACGCCTATGGAAAGTGACGCCTATGGAAGTGACGCCTATGGACAGATGAACGTTTAAAGGGATTCGAGCCAAATGCAGCTTAGCTTGGACTGTTTCCATGGATCTATTTGAGAAGGTGATAGATAGGGTGGAAAGCCTTTGAAAGGGTACAGACCAAAAGTCACTGAGGATTACAAGTGATGGTGGTATTGACTTTGAGAGGGTAACAAAGGTTTATTGGTCGCAGCTGATCTGTCTTGAGGAGACGTAGAGATAAAAGGGGCCATGAAAATCAAAACATTGCAGATATTTGAAACCTAAAACAAAAACAAAATTTACTGTAAATACCCAGCAGGTCAGGCAACATCTGTGGAGAGAGTAAAACAAAGTTAACATAACAGATTGATAACCTTTCATCAGAACTAGTTAGTATTCAAACTAGCTGGAAAGGCTGCTTCTCCAAAATCATCACATTGACGGTAAAATCACAAAGAAGGTAATATGTGAAGTTAGGAGCATAAGTGCTGTTTCTTGAGCTTCTTTGAGCTTTGCTGGAACAGTATGAAAAGATAAGTACAGAGGGTAGACTGGCAGTAGGATGGAGAATTAAAGTCATAGTCAACTGTAGTGTTAGTTAATAATGTTATTCCTATGCCATTCAGTTAGCCACTCCAAGGGGTTTATATTCTGCCCAAGCAGTATTATCAATAAAGTTCAGTTGTATATCCTGCAGTCTGGCATCCTGGTGTGCTGTGCACTATCCCTCAATAACAAACACAACAACAACAGGTTAGGACTATTACAGGCTGAATGGAGAAAAGCTGTGGACCTTGTAAAACTATGATTGTCTACATTTTGTTGTTGAAAATACTTTTTAGTTAACTCATTCCTACATATTATAGTGTAGCACCGTGTTATCCAATTCCTAGGCCAATTCATTTAAAAAATTATGGGTAAATCTCCTCCCCTCATCTCTCTTGTGGTCACAATCATCAATGTAAGTTATGTGCCTGATAGAAGGTACACTGTGACGAATAAACCAAACACATGGCCAGCAATTGAAGGGGTGCTATTTTACTAGAAATTAGAAATTCCACATGCATTCCAAATCCTGATTAGCTTAGGTCAATCTTTATAATGCAAAGATTGTCTCTCTTGGGAGCTTGAGTGCCATCTGTAATTTATATAAGGCTGGAATTGGAAAAGGAAGATTCATTGTTTCACACAAAGTTAAAAAAATATTGCTAATCGATTGTTCTCTTCATTTTGCTTCTCCACCCAGCTCCTCCTACTATTAAACGGGCTGACAATGATTTACCCGAAGACATCATTGTGCTGGTGAACAGAACTGCCATGTTGGACTGCATGGTCAGTGGAACACCCACTCCCAAAATCTCCTGGCTCAAGGATGGCCAGCAGTTAGGAGCAAGTGGTCCCTACCAACTCCTGTCCAATGGACGAACTCTTCAGGTGTTGTTAATCTTCTGTCTAATGGGTTGGTGTTAAAAACAGTTTGTAGCTAAAATCAAGAATGTTGTTACTCCCAGTATCTTCGGAAGATTCACTATTCAGAGAGTGGGATCGTCCCCACAAGATTCAAAGGATTGGTACATTTTTCAGTGTGGAGTTGAATCCTATAGATGTTATGTGCCAGGTTTCCTGACTTTGTTCTTTGCTTGAGCTGTAATACTGTTCCTTTATCAGCCAATGAATCCAAGTTAGGGAGGGAAAGTGCGCACAAGGTTAAAGGAAGATGCCGTAATCTGGACACTATTACACAGCTGATAAGGCTTGGCCACAATATCTTTCATAATTCACTGATCTGATAGCAGACTCCATTAAGATTTCTAATGTCTTGGAAACAGGCCTCACCGGTTGAGATATCTCCTTTGAAGGAAAGGTGAGAAAACTGAAGGAAAAGTAGTAGGACAGAGAATTAATTATCAAACACATTGCTGAAAAGTACTGTGACTACCTACTGTACAAAGTAATTTGTAAAGGTAAATAATATTTCTGTGTCATTGTACATGTTATTAAGGTCTTACTGATTATGTTATTACTCTTACCAACAGATTCTCAGTGCTCAGGTGTCAGATACTGGCAGATATATTTGCCTTGCAGAAAACATAGCTGGAAACACTGAAAAATACTTCAATTTACACGTCCATGGTGAGTGATATCAATACTAAACAGCAATATCATTTGTTACACTGAGAAAATCAGAAACCCCATGATATAGTTTCTAAAATAGTTTGTATTACCACAGAAGCCATGGAAATGGTTTAAATTATCACCAAAGGCTAAGTTGGGCCCTGACATTAGCTGACCTAAGTTGTCCTTTTTGTATTTTTTTTTTGTATTTCATGAAGAAAACTTTGAAGTATAATTGAAATTCACTTTCTTCATTAGTGCCTCCCAGTATCATGGGCATCAACCCAGAGAACATGACTGTTGTGATAAATAGCTTCTTCTCTTTGACGTGTGAAGCCACAGCTTTTCCACCACCCAGCCTTAACTGGCTTAAGGATGGGAAACCTCTGCATTCCAACACCAACGTTCTTATTTTGCCTGGTAGGAAGCTGATTCATTTTGTGGAATTTTCTTTTGAAGTTTATATTAATGAGCCAATTGTTTGATCCAGGAACCGAATACACTCACCACTATCAGAATCAGGTATCTTCCTAATGTCTTATACGATGTGAAATGTGTTGTTTTTCAGCAGCAGTATGCTGCAATTCATATTATTACTATAAATTGCAAAACAAGTAATGCAAAAAGTGGAACAATGAGACAGTATTCACGGGCTATTCAGAAATCTGGTGGTGGAGGGGAAAAACCTGTTCTTAAAACATTGTATGTGAGTTTTCAGGGTCTTGTAACTCGCCCTGACAGTAATATAAGAAGAGAGCATGTCCGGGAACATGAGGGTCCTTAATATAGAATTATATAACAATTACAGCACGGGAACAGGCCAATGTTGAATGCTGAGTCACCATCGCTTGAAGATGCCCTCAATGACAGGGAGAGTTGTGACTGTGTCTGGCATTCTACTCAACACAATGTATATTCCTACAAAGCAGCCTCCACATTTATCGAGTACCTAAATTCTTTGGTGTTTGTCACTAGCACTCTGTTATTCATGGGAAACACAACCCCACTGAGTGCTCCAGTTTCCTCCCATGTTTCAACAGACGTAGGGGTAAGAGCTTGTAAGTTGTGGGCATGCAACGTCGGCACTGGAAGCATAGCGACACTTGCAGGCTGCCACTAGCATATTCCCAGACCGTGTTGATCAATGACGCAGTGTATTTCACTTTATGTTTCAATGTAGACAAATACCAGAGCTGATCTCCCGGCATAGTCATCAATGCTGTGGTGATTTAAGCACTAAGTGTTGTCAGTGACTTTGCTTCCATCACTCTTTCAAGTAGTGTATTCCACTATCTGGGTGAAGAAAGGTCCCCTCTAAATCTCTATCTTACTCTAAATCTGTATCCTGGGGAGGGTGAAGTGCTTGGCATGTTCCTGTGGTTGTTCATTGACCTAAGTGTGTATAATACCCACAGAATCTATCCTGTGAGTTCTCGGGTTTGATGAACAGTGAAATCTGTTTCTGATTTTGAAATCCTCTCGTCTCTCAGGAGGTCGGACTGTTCAGTTGCCTCGGGCTAAGCTCTCAGATGGAGGAAAATACACATGCTTGGCCATGAACCAAGCCGGAGAAGCTGAAAAGCAGATTTATCTCACAGTTTATGGTTAGTATACATCAGGACAAACAGAATTGGGTATACTGGCACCAAAGAGATGAAAGGCAGCAATAATAACTTACTAAGTTTTCATCAGAAACATGTAATACCACAAAGGAAACAATACTGCCCATGTGAAGTACCATTTTAAAAAGGAAATGAATGAAGCAAGGTCTGCAAAAACGAAATGTTGATCTAAGAATTATAGTTTCAGAGAAACAGCAGGCCCTAGTTAGGAAGAACGGGGGCCAGAAGGTAAAGGTGAGATCCTAAATGAATGCTTTTCATTGGTTCTCTCCAAGGAAACAGACTCTTTTGCTGGAGGATTCAATAAACGGGAAGGTGAAAGTCTTCGTAAATAAATAGCAGGTACTCAAAGCCTTAGGGAGCTTAAACTCACCAGAGACAGAGGAGATTTATTCCAGGCACACAAGAGATGCTGCAGATGCCAGAAATCTTGCACAACACATGGGAGGAAGTCAGCAAGTCAGGCAGCATCCAAGGCAAGAAATAAACAGTTAATGTTTCAGGCCAGACCCTGGATCAGGACTGGAAAGAAAGGAGATAGAATCCAGAATAAGAAGATAAGTGGGAGGGGAGTGGAGGAGGAGCAGATGCTAGCAGGAGGCCAGAAGGGAGATGACGTTAGAAGCTGGGAGGAGGTGCAGATGCTAACAGGAGGCCGGAATGGAGATGACATTAGAAGCTGGGAGATGATAGGTCAAAAAGTGAAGGTGCTGAAGAAGAAGGAATCTAATACTAGAGGGCAGTGGGCCAGTGAATAAAGGGAAGGAGTTGGGTAGCCAAAGGAAGGTGATGGGCAGATCATAAAGGCAGAGTAAGGGAAGAAAAGGAACTTTGTTTATGACATGCCTTGTCGAACCAATCTGCAGAAAAATAAACAAGTGTATTAATGTGGGCAATACAGTAGATATGATTATCATGGACTTCAGCTGGGCCTTTGACATGGTCTCACATGGCAACTCTGTTCAGAAAGTGAGGGCTGATGGGATTCAGAGCATATTGGTAAACTAAATCCATAATTGACTCAGGACTAGGAGACACAGGGTGATATTAGAAAGTTGGATATGTGGTGGGATCCAGTAACTGGTGGTGTTCCACAGGGATCTGCTGGGACCCCTACTGTTTGTACTTTAAAGGGATGATGTGGATGTGGGATTACCTGTAAGTTTGCAGATGAAAGGATTATCTGTTGTTATTTTACTGTAAATCAATTGGAACCAGACAGTAAATTTGTTTCAAATGTTTCAATGTAAACAAAAGAAATCCCAAGGACGCCTGTGTTGTGTAGTTTCAAATTGTATGTTATGTATCTTTCAGATGTTGTGATACATTTGATAAACTGACAAATGGAATTGGGCACCCCAGCTCTGAGGAAAGGAAAATTGTTCAGGCACAGACACTTACATTGGAAAGAGGTTGTGTTTCCACTAAGATGACCTTACTGGCACATTTAATATTCTCAAAAAATTAGTTAAACTGAATCACTGAATGACAGATACACATTTGGTAAACAGAATAAATTGTTACCTAGTGTCTGTTATACTAAGGTTGTGTTAGTCTGTATAGTTCACTGTTTTTGCTTCATTTTTTTTGCGGAGTCAGAAGAAATTTCCAAGTTCTTCCAGAAACCAGCCATGAGTTTTGCCCTGAGGCATCACTGTTACCTGCACAGTTATAGCTATACGTATGTCTACTGAAAGGGTGGAGTATATTTCCAGCATCGAGAGATACCATAGCAGTTAATTGTTGTAAAGGTGGAAATGAGTGGAGATGTAATGTTACAGACCGGCTGATTTCTCAGCCAACCATTCCATCAGAGCATTGAACCTGTGAATTTCCATAAGGTTTATGCAATTATTGCTGGAACGGTGAATGCTGGTAGTTCTGGAATTCTTATACTGTACATATTTATAGAAAAAGTTATACATATAAAAATTCTTATTTATAACATTAAAGGGTAAGTATTGAAGCTACATTCTTTGCATATAATTATTTTTCAATTCTTGGCTATCCAGAAGAGTCCAGATTAATTAAACAACATTGAGTCCAATAGATTTTTGTTTGGAAAATTTTCTGGCATCTCTGGGTAGCACAGCTAAGAAATGGAACTGAGCTGCAGTTCAGTAAAGATAAAGGTGATGGGTTGAATAGGTTCAGTGGGCAAACTCTTGTTGCAGTATTCCCATCATCAATGGGTAAAGAATTCCAACCACGGGAAAATTAGCTGAGGATTACCTTACTATTAGAAAGGTTGATGGCACTCCCACTTTTAAAGCACTGTAATGAAGAAGGAACACAGGTATTAATATCTTGAGTTTAATGCCTTTAAAATTAAAAAGCTCTATTGCCATATTACAAACCATGTCTAATGCACAGCTAAACAAAATAGCTCATTGTTTGTATAACTGGCAAAATTGGTATTTCTTGCATTATTGGTAGCTTTAAGTCTTTTGTAAGTAAATTACTTATATCTGACTTGCTAATGTTTTGTTGCCTTGCAATTGATAATGCAAAATATTACTGTAAACTTTGTGTTATTTCTGAGCAACAGTGTTCCTATTCATAAAACACCGAAAGATGTCAGCAAACTTGTTCAGCTTTTGCTATGCATGAGGATAGATTTGATCAACACACTTGAATTCATCAACTATACTTAAAACTAAAAAATTCAGCAGGTTTTTTATCTATTATAACAGACTTGTTTAAAACCTGCTTCATTTAATATCTCTTTTCTTCCACTTAAGCTTTAAACCCAACAGTCCAATCTAACCATCAATTTTCATTTGCCCAATTCATTCTATCACTGACCACAACCATGATATATGTACCAGTGAACTCGAGCTCAACTAAATATTTGCTGACCCTACTTATTTTATTTAGTGATGTTTGTTTAATTCATGTTGAATTAGTAACTTTGTCAGTTACATTTTAATACACTCAGACTTCCAATCAGCTGTTATAATTAGGAAGACTGAAGCCTAAATTATTTCAAACAAATACCTGTAAGTTTGGCCAGCAATTTGTTTCAGTGATTTTTCAATCATACAAATACTTGTCAATTTTTTGCTAATTTTTAGTCAAATTTGTTAAATGCTCATATAGTCTTAATTTGCATATGTACATTAAATAAGTTGTTTCATTGTGGCTTTGTACAGAGAATTGAACTTTGGTGATTTTAGTCTGTATTTGCTGATGCGTTTGAAGAAATGTCACTGCGTCATTGGAATATCAGCATTCTCAAACAGCATTTTCATTCTACTTTACGGCCCACACAAGCACTATAATGAGAACTATCCCACAAATCTGATTTGGAGAGCAGAAATAACACCTTATGGTTTTAATATTACCCTGTAATAGAATATCGTCCATCTGGCTTTCGATCCACAGTAATGAAGTGCAGTTAGATTTGCTCTTTTTACAAACTGTTGACAATCTGCATGCGACTGGCTCAATTCCAACTCTTGTCAAGAGGCCTGTCTCAGTTTAAATAAACACCATGAAGTTGGAAATAAACATTCTACATAATAGAATTTGTTAATTATCAGAGGTGCTATAAGGTAAAGGCTGGTCATTCTATCATCTGTACACTGACAGAACACTCGGAGAACTGTACCTTAAAGCTTTGTCCATGTACGGACCAACTTTAATGCTTCTCTCTGAACACAGAATGTGGTTTAGTTTAGTCTCTTGTGTTTATATTAATAGGGAAGTCGCTTGTCGCGCTATAGACAGTCATTATTTAACACACATTACTGAACCGAGTAACTCTATAAATATTCCTGCAGATTGTAGAGTGTTTGAAATAGCTTATTAGTCCCATCTGATCTACCTGTTACAGGCCATCGTAGTGGGAAAATCAGTACGCACCATCTAAGCCATCAGCACGTTCATATAGTTTCAGCATTCTGTATTGTCATATATAAATGATAATGCAACAATGGGGGGAGTCAGATCTTGAAGGGAAAGAAACTTCTTGCCACATCTGCAATCAATACCGATCCCCTGATATACCCTCTAGACCCTCCAGTCTTAACAGACTTTCAGAGCCTCATTTTTTCTTCTCATTCTTGTAAAGTTCAAAGGGTGAGTACAATCCCACTCAGTCTGTCTTTGGAGGACAATGTTTGAACCTAGGAATCAAACTAATAAACCTTTGTTGCACCACATCCATGCAACGTATTTCAGTTTTGAAAGCCCAAACTACACACTGCATTGTTTCAGTTGCAGTCACACTTATAATTCAGTCCCATCACAGTGAATGCTGCCAGGCTGTTAGCTTTGAAATTCCACATCTCAGTGAACTGTGGCTATATTGCCAATGGAATTGAAGATGAAGACTGGTAGGATTTTGGGCACTGAGGGTCATCATGAAATGAGAGAATTGGAGAGAAACTTTCACTAGAATATGCCTCGGCAAGCTGCAGGAGTTGTATGATCTCCTGCCGCTCTTCATTCCTGCTGCAGCTTGGAGACACTCGAACCACTGGAGCAACTCCACAGGTGGAGCAGCATTTGGGGTTGGTGGGGGTGGAAGGGGTGAGCAATTATCGGCATCTGGAATAATCAGTTCCTTCCGAAGTTTGCTTTTTGCAAAAATAAAATTGGTGTATTCACTTTCAATGCAAGGCTTTTGGAAATAAAGCATTTACAGCATCTGTCTCCACTGGTATCCCACAGAATGGTTTTCAGTAGGAAAATGCAGGACATTGCTATTTACTTATTGCTTGGGGAGGTCTAATAAAGCAGTCTGCATCCAGCATGTGTGAAAATGATCACATTCCACCTGTTTGATTGCGTTGCAGTAAGCATCGCTTTCAGCCATCTTCAAGGTTTTTCTTTTCTTATAGTTCCGCCAACTATAAAGGGTGCAGGGGATTCCCCTCACTCAGTCAGTGTCCGCGCTGGGAATACAGTGATTCTGGAGTGTGATTCAAACGCAGTGCCACCACCCATCATCACCTGGTTCAAGAACGGCCGCCCAGTCATTGAGTCCAGCAACATTCGAACTCTGGCCAGTGGCCGAAGTCTGCAGATTACAAATGCTGAGGTAAGGTCTTCAAAGTGAGGTACGAGTGGAATGTGCTTCTAGTCTAAACTCTCCTTTTGCAACAATATCACATCCCACCACCAAATAGATCCAAGTTATAGGTAGACAACATTTTTAATTTGTTAGTAAACTACAGACTTACTATTAAAAAACTGCAACAAAACTGATAAGGATGGAAAATGATCAAGTCATATAGCGCCAAAACAAGCCCTTCAGCCCACCAAGTCCATGAAGCAGTTTGCTCCATTCCTATGATAAACCCATGTTAGTCATCACTGATAGAACCCTGATCAAGAAACAACAATCAGCAGCAGAGGGCAAACAGCTCACTTAATTCAATGGCATTGACTGGTGGGTAAATGGTAACCAGGATAGAGATGGAATTACCCTGTTAACTTGTTTGACTTGTCGTCCAAACTGCACAGGGTAGAAATATAGCCACGTGTAAAAGATGAAACACAATATCCAACTGCTTCCAAAATACAAATCCAGCACTTGAACAAATTTTTGTCTCAATCTTCTGATAATATTCCTTGGTGGGTCAGTCTGGAATGCCAGCCTGCGTTCTAGACCAGGGGTGGTAAGTCTTTCTGAGAGTGCGTGCCCAAACTGGCAATAACCTGCTAAAAAAATTCTCTCGCACGCCATGGTAATTTGAGCAGAGAATATCATTAATTAATGAATTAGTAACAATAGTTATGGATTTTTAAAGAAAAAGAAAGTGTTGTTGCTTATTTATATTTATTCATTATTTTCTATTAATAAAAATATAACAAACCCAGCTTGAAATAAATGAAACATTTTAGAAAACATGTTCAAACATCATTAATTTTAATCTTTTAAAAAGAATTGAAAAATAATATCATTTCTAAATAGTATTGTTAAATATAACATAAGAAACGTAAAGGTAAACTTATAAACTTTTGTGCATATCCATAAAAGATCAAGGAAAAGGAAGTAAATGCATTTCACTCTCAATGAGACTTCATTACAATGACAAATATTTTATATCTGATTTGTATAAGTCCACTCCTATAATAGGCTTAAGCAAGATCTTCACTGAAAACAATGACGCATAGAGTATGTCAATAAAATCCAGTTAATATTACCATTGCAAGAATTTTCAGATAGTTAAAAGTTTCAGGAATGGAATTCCAGAGTTTCAGAACCTCATTGTCTGGGTTTTCTGCTTTGACTGAATCACAAATGAATCTCTCTCAATTTTTTCTAGTTCATCTCTTAAGTTGGCAAATGTTCGCCTCCAAATTGAACTGCTTTGTAAATCAATCAAATGCATTTCAAAATTAACCAATACCCTGAGACATTTCCAAATTCAGTTTGATTAATGTTACACTATCTGCATACAGTACTTTATAAAATGTGCAGTTTCTTCAAACGATCTTTGTGAATTTTAAAGAAAATTATTCAGTAGTTGAATCAATGATACTCAAAATTCGCATTGGAAGGCTCTAGCTTTTCAGGAATTTTGATATCTGTTGTGTTTTTTTTAAGGATTGGGAAATATTTTTAATATGTCATCATGTTTAAATGCTTCCAGTTTGATTTTAAAGGTTCTTATATTATCAAGCAAAGCAAGTGTCTTGTCATATCCTTTGTGTTTTGGTGTTCAAGTCATTTAAATGTGAGGAGAAATCTGCAGAAAAAAACATGAATCCACACAACATAAATTCTTTACATGAAAGTTTTCATTGCTCAGAAACAGGCACATTTCATTCAAACACTCAGTAATTTGTTTCAGGATAGAATGTCTATTAAGCCATCAAAGATTGTTGTACACAAGTAGTCTTGTATACACTACATTCACTTCACTCAGTAAATTCTAAAGTTGTCTTTATTTCAAAGCACATCCGATAATAAAATGAATTACCTTGATTACAATTTTCATCACTTCTTCAAGTTCCCTAAGGTCAGCTTTTGCACACAATGCCTCTTCGTGTACTATACGATGTAAGCCTATCAGTAGATGTCCACAAATTTTGCAAATAGATTGACAACACCTGCCTCATTTCCAGTCATGCTGGGAACACCATCAGTTGTCATGGAAACCGTTGTTGAAAGGTTAACTTGTCAACCAGACCATTATTTTGCTACTGCCTTACATATTTCAGTCCCTGGGGTGTGTTCAGGTAATGGTATTAGGTTAACCAGTAATTTGCATAGTTCATCACCCCTACAAAATCAAGCAATAATAGCTAACCTAGCTGATGAATTAAGGCAAATGGAAAGACATTTAAATGAGCCAATATCTCCTGTTAGTTGTTCTGCTATGTTTGTTCCCATCATTAATATTTTTTTATTCTGTTGCTGCTCAATGGCAAAAACTTAATGCACTGATTTTTTTTGGAGGAAATCTGTCAAAAAGGAAAGGAGCACTCTCTAGCCATGATTCTACAATATACTATCCATTCAGTGATTTTCTATGTTAAGAAATATCTTTGAGACTTTAAAACTAGGAGCAACTAAGTTTGAACTACGGGAATCAATTGTCATCAAAATATTTGACTGTTTTTTTTTGTTGTTGCTGATTTCTTGGGCAATGTGCTCTTTTTATTTTTGTTCACTTTTACCGTAAAGCCATTTATGAAGAGTTTTGTAAGGAAGTCCTGCACACCCACTGTGTAGGAACATAAGATGCATTATCTTTATTACCCTTTTTGATTACACTCTTGAAAATCTTTGCTGCTTCTCCCATCATTTGAATATTTTTGCTTCTTTGCTGAACAATCTGAAAAGGGTAAACAATTTAAAAAATCTCACCAATTAACTTAAATAACAGTTTTACTAATATAAGTAAAATGAAAAAAGCTATTTATTCATGGAGGCACTAAATTACACTTTTTACCATTACTATCATTGGATATCTGTTGTTCGCTCACAAGGAACAGAAGAAAAACCGTAAGCGGAGCAAAACCCATGCCAACTGGCCCAACCACTTACTATCCTAATACTGATGAGTACACCCGGTCCTGTGAGGATTTCAAAATAACATCACATTTTCTCACAACTGTCTAGTTGGTGCAAAGCCAGCACAAGACAGTTCCTGTGAAAACACTTCACTGCTCTCGGGTTGTGAGAAATCATTTGCTGCTTCACGTGGCAGTAAAGATAATCATTATGTATCTTTATTATGAGCGTGGCTTGAAGAATCAAAAGAGCAGCACGGCATGCCGCGTGCTTACAAAGCTTTTGCACGTGCCACCTGTGGCGCGCATGCCACCTCTGGAGATACTAGTTACCGATTGGAAAACAGCTTTTTTCTTAAAATTTTCTTTCTGTTCTGGATTGCACAGAGGATTCTAATCAGAAAGTGGGCTGTGATTGTTGAATTGTGCCTTTTATTAATGAATAGCTTATTTTTCATTGTCACTTTGTAATCAACCGTGAAAAGGATGCCTAATAGAAAATAGGATATACTGTTTAATTGTCCAAAGTTCATTGGTTATTATAGTTTGCCTTTTTTTCAATTACTGCCCATCATACTTTCTTGGCACAAGTTCCAGGTGCATTTAAGTTCCTATACATCATCGATAACTACAGAGTGATGTAGTTACTGCACTTTTGAAATGTTGTATCGGTTTCACTATGATCTACAATAGTTTAGTGCTTAAGGATCACCTTCTAAAATCATTTTTAAGTTCTTACGTTCCCAGAATCTATCAGGCCTTCACAGGCAGCCATTTTGCAGTCTACACCAGCTAACAGGAGTCGATTGCTGCTTGTTTCCAACTCATCACCTGCAATCTATGTAAACCCAAATCTCAGCCACAGTCCTTTGTTCACTCATCGAGCCAGCTAGCCTCAACTACTTACTCCTAGCCTCCAGTTACCTTGCTGTCTTTACTCTTTTGTTTTGTGGCCTCTCATGTTATTTTGCAGTTTCTTATTACAGTTACCACATACCGCTAAGTCATCTCTGCTGCTCTGCATTTGGATCAAGCCTCCTCGACATTTCCTGATGGGCTCACTCAGTGGCGGCTTCTAACTACATTGTTAAAAAGCCACTACTGAAGCTAGATGTACAGAGGTTATATATTTAAAAACATGCATTCCAGTAATTTCAAAAGAAATTGGGCATTTTCTTGGGTTTCGTTGAAAGGAATTTTAGGCATTTCATTGCTCCATGATTAGATTTTTATGTATGAAATTTGCAGTTGGCAGTCATGGAAAACCAATAGCGTCCTTCTGCGAGTCAAGGAAATGAGGGTGGAAATTCCGTAGCGGGGGGAAAAAACGTAGGAAAGTGTTTAAAGCAATTGTTGGCATGTGGCCAATTCAGTCTGTGAGTTTTGCAAGACGGATTCAAGCGAAAACTGGCACAATCTTTATACCAACTGTCCTCAAGGCAGGGATTCAGCATGTAAACTCTAGAGCTTTGTTAGTAGATCAACCACCGTGTGCAGAAGCAATTTCTGATATCCATTCTACATCTTCTTTTCACGAATTAGATGTTTTGAAACATTTTGCATTTTGGAACATTTTAATACATTCTCAGTTGCAATCCTTCTTTAAAGAAAAACACAGTTCAATTTGTTCTTTCAGATTTACCAAAATATATGGAGATCAACTTCAAAGCATGAAATTTACATTACTGGAATAACAGCACAGCTGGGAAGCCAGTTTGAAGGGGATATCTTTATGTCTTCCATAATGTATAACTAAATTTGTATTCTGTAGCATTAAATTGTTATCCATTTGAATAGCCACAGAGCCCTCTTTGATACTAATTTATGTGAGTTATTAATTCCAAAAATACTAAATTATTTTCAATTTTTTCTTTTGAATTTTTCTATCTTTTCTTCACTTAGGTTTCAGACACAGGCCAATATGTGTGCAAAGCCACAAACGTTGCTGGGCAAGTGAATAAGAATTTCCACCTCAATGTACATGGTAAGTTTGTTTCGAAGATATATAGTTTATGTCGACGTGGAATATACATCTAATCAAAATCCAACGTTGTTTCCTGTCTAATATGAAAGATGCTGAGCAGGTCAGGCAATACTTGTGGAGAGAGAAAAACTAGGAAAATTCAGAACTAGGAAAAATCTAAAATAAAATACGGAAGAGGGAGACAGATAGAGAGGAGAAAGGGAAAGGTCGGTGTTAGGTGGGGGGCACAGTGTTTGCTGAAAGAGCATGGCATGGGCTAGTGAATAACCATAGCTTTGTAAAGGTTCAGTAGGTCAGGCAGAATCTGTAAAGAGGGAAACAGAGTTGATATTTCATGTTAGTGACCTTTCATCAGGCATTCAGTTCTGATGGGAAATTGTTGACCCCAACTCAGTTCCTCTCCAAAAATGCTACCTAACCTGTTTTTTTTTTCCTGTCATTCAGATTTTATGTCAGATTTGCAGCATCTGCCACTTACTTTTGCTATTGTCATGTCAGGAGAAGGTGTGTCTCGGACAAGAAAAACGAACTCTGAAATTATTGCATGCAGAAAATGTGGGATGCAAAGACATCCTGGTGAGAGTGTCTGATGCTGAAAGACCGTTAACACCCGATGACCCCAGGTTACATCACTGATGATGTGTCCCAGTGCATCCTAGGATGCATTTCAGCATCTTGACATCTTATGTGTTAACTATAACAAGTTGGATGCAAGTAAGAATTATTTATTTGGAGTGTATTTGCACAGCTGTAGGTTTCCTTCTTACTGAGATGTCACCTCCCGTTTTCTCCCTTAAGCTACAAACTACTCAGAAGGCTGCAGAGTTTGTGACCACACCCACTTCATTCCTTTACGTTTGAATTTCCACTCCTTCATCAAAATCTATTCCTTCCCTAAATAAACCAACTATATGACCTTCCTCCTGGCTTCAAAAGTCTGCTTCCACTAAAAAGAAGGGACTTAGTGGACAGGTTAGACTACCTCATAAGCAATCAAATCCTTTGAAGTCTTGTTCAAACACTGAAGTTGGTCTCTTAGGCACAAGATCCCACAAGGTGAAGTCAAAAGGCAAACTAAAGATAATTTAATATCCTGTTCCAAGAGCAGTACTTCCAGCAATGGAGCACACTTTATATTATACTAAACGGGGTTCTATAATGTACAAATCAGTTCCTGCATGGCACTGGAGTATCAAGATAAGAAATGATTTGTTTAAAGCCTCTCATGATCTTGGTAATCCCATGGAGGAGAGAAAAGTTCTGAAATTATTATAGAGGACAAAGTGAAATCTTATATGCGTGTGGCCAGATTATGCAAGCTGTGGAGAGATGGGGTTCAATAATCTGTACATCTCTTTAGGCAATGTTTAAATTTGTCTTAACCCAAGCCACCAGGGAAACTCTCTGCATTTGGGAAAATACTGTGTATTTTTACATTCGTTGGAGCAGGAGACCTGGCCTGTATTTCACCTCATGCAAAAGATAGCACAGCTATTCAGTAGGATCTATGCATCTGTTTTCTACCTCATTATATTCTGTGATGCACATTTATTATGACAACAAGTCACATGTGTGGTGGCGTGGTCAAAGCAAAGGGAATAAGTTGCGTATTTGTGCTTTATTCTGGGGCCCATCTGGTGACATATCTTTTGTTGATGGTTTAATTGCATTGCTTCAAGATTGTATATTTTGCTAGTTGCTAATAAAAGACAGACTACAGTTCTTCGACATTTTGGAACATTAACATTGGATTGATCAGAGGGCGCATCATTGATGCACCATCAATAACTCACTCTGAGACGTAAGAAGCGAGATATCGGCTTTTATTGACTGGAAGAATGAACAACACTACATCCTGGAGAATGAGGCCGGGCTCAGGCCTCAATCGCCTTTATACAGGGGTCTGTGGGAGGAGCCACAGGAGCAGTCAGCAGGGGTCTGTGGGAGGAGCCACAGGAGCAGTCCAGATAGGTATATGTAGTTCACCACAATCATGCAAGGATAACAATCAACTCGTGCTAGGTTGCCAGCAGCAGCATTGGTTTGTTTGAGTTGACGGTGCACATTCATGAAGTGTGCTTCTGGAAATCTCTTCATAAAGAAAAAATTCATAACTCCAAAAACTGGGGGAAATTGCTGAAGAGTTCTTCTATATTGAGTTCTTCTCTGAAAAGAGGTTGACACACTTTTATATTGCAAAAAAATCATAATCACGTGCCTCAGAGAGTTAGTGACATTTAAGTGAAAATGTTTGTAAATGCGGGAATATCTGAATCTCCCAACAGTACAAGACTTCCCCAAGTTACGAACATCCGACTTATGAACAACTCATACTTACAAACCGAGGAATGAGAATGCCGTCCGCCATTTTAAGTCGGATCACGATGCCGTCCACCATTTTAAGTCGTTGCCGTTGACACTGTGTTGAGTGTGTAACTTTGTATTTGGCTTAAATTTTTCTTAGCAAGATTCACCCTGACCCCCCCCCCCCCCCCCCTTTCCGGTCGGCTGGTGGCACAGTGAGATCAGTGCCGGGCTCGAGAACAGAGGTTCCCGAGTTCGATCCAGTGACAGACCGCTGCCAAGCATGCTCTCCATTCATGTTGGGTTGATGTTGAGCTCGCAACTCAACCTCAAAATACAACACTGCCAACTCCAGCTCAAATTCCCATGTGGAATATTGTGGAGGATCAAATACCCAAACCCAGCACAGCCCCCACTTGTCCCACTTAACCTCTTGATGCACCATCAATAACTCACTCTGAACATAAGAAGCGAGATATCGGCTTTTATTGACTGGAAGAATGAACAACACTACATCCTGGAGAATGAGGCCGGGCTCAGGCCTCAATCGCCTTTATACAGGGGTCTGTGGGAGGAGCCACAGGAGCAGTCAGCAGGGGCCTGTGGGAGGAGCCATAGGAGCAGTCCAGACAGGTATATGTAGTTCACCACACCTCTGTCAGTGCGGTGGAGTTTAGGACCCGGGGAGTTCGGTGCGGTGGTCCTTAGGACCCGATGGAGTTCAGGACCCACAGCCCGCAGTGTTTCTGTTCCACTGACGGGAAATGATCACGATTGAAAATAAAGTAGAAATAATAAAGCATTTGGAAAGAGGTGAAACATCATCGGTCATTGGAAAAGTGTTAGGCTACAGTCAGTCAACGATCAGAACAATTTTAAAGGATAAAGGATAAAATGAGAATAATGGAGCATGTGAAAGGCCCTGCTCCGATGAAAGCTACAATTATTACTAAGCAACGCAGTGGTTTAATTATTGGAATACATACAAGTGTTTTATATGCATAGAAAGGTAAAATATATACTATATACTAAGACAAACGTTTGACTAACTGACGCTAAATAATACCGAATGTACTTGTTCCAATTTAAGTACAAATCCGACTTAAAGACTGCAGTAGTAAACTCAGCTTCCTGGTGAATTACTTCAACTTCTGAACTCAACATCACAAAATAAATGCTCAGCCATCTTGAATGAGCAGCGCTCCGGCTCAGGAACATGTGTTTTGTTACTACCAATGCCAATATGTGAGCACTCTCTCCTTCAATGTCCACATTCTCCATGCCCTGAGCATGTGAGGTGCATAGAAGAAACCTAAGATACAAAATTATTAAAACGAATTGCAAAAATTCAAGACCCAACTTTCTGACTTTTTCCCTGGCACTTCAAATGGTGACAGAAGTCGCTCAGTGCCAGAATCTGGGATATGGAAAATTGTTACTTCAGAGCTATTTGCACAAGCAGAATTATTGTCATCTTTTTATTTTGTTTTGCTTTTCCCTCTCCTTCCCTCATCTATTCTCCACTCCAGCCTTGTACCTATTCTCCTCTGTCTCTCACCTCCCCTTAGTGCCCCTCCTCCCTCCCTTTCTCCCACGGTCCACTCTCCTCTCCTATCAGATTCCTAGTTCATCAGCCCTTCGACCTTCCCAACCATCTGGTTTCACCTATCACCTTCATGCTAGACGTCCTTCCCCTTCCCCCACCTACTTGTTCTGGTGTCTTCCTTCTTTCTTTCTAGTACTGAAGAAAGGTCTCAGCCCGAAACGTCGACTGTTTATTTATTTTCATAGATGCTGCCTGAACGGCTGAATTCCTCCAGCATTTTGTGAGTGTTGCTCTAGATTGCGACAAATGTATTTGATTGTACTGCTTTTACAAATGTACTGTGGAGAGCATTCTGACAGGCTGCATCATCATCTGGTATTGGGTGGGGGGGGGGGTTACTGCACAAGATCGAAATAAGTTGCAGAAAGTTGTAAAATGAGTCAGCTCTCTCATGGCTACCAGCCTCCATAGTATCTAAGACATCTTCAAGGAGCAGTATCTATCATTAAGGATTGCCACCACCCAGGACATGCCCTTTTCACACTGTTACCATCAGGAAGGAGGTACAGAAGCCTGAAGGCACACACTCAGTGATTCAGGAACAGCTTCTTCCCCTCTGCCATCTGCTTTCTAAGTGGACATTACTGCTGTTGTAAAGTTAACAAATTTCACGACATAGCTGGTGACATTAAATCTGATTCTGACTTCCAGCACGTACAGAATCTCTTGTGTTTATTGTTTCCCCAAAAGAGTGATTCATTCCTCTGCACTTTCATGTGGTACATTTGAAGAACGTCATTGTCACTGGCATTCTTTTATCAGCATTTTGAAGATATTAAATATTGCCAAGGAATGTCATCAGAGCATAAAATTATACAGTATGTGGTGCTTCTTTTCCCAGTAAAGCAGGTGTTGCTTTCTTTTTAAAGAACCATACCTGAGGTGGACAGATGTCTCTTTAACTTTATCCAATGTGCAATATAATTCAGTACTGTCTGAAATTAGCTGCTCCCAACCATCGCGTGAGTTGATTTCACCCCTCCAGATTAAACCGGGTGAAATTAATCCAGCTCATAACTTTGTGTGAATGCATGTCTTTGCGTAAGCATTTATTACAATGTATGTTTTTGCCACTTTCATGAGTAGATGATTGATCTTTCCCCAATGTAGTTTAATGTCCAAACTGTATCACAGCAAGAACTTCAATCTTAAGTATCTATGAACGTGTAAAAGGTGAGGCTCAAGGCACAGTAATAGGCTTGCCATTCTTGGTCAGTTTTCAGAGCGGCCTCACAAGTTAGAAGCTTTGTATTTGCCAGTGAAAAAAGAATGTAATTCTACATCATTCACAACTGTTCTATATCTCATGCAGTCCCACCCAGAATTGAAGGCCCAGCAGAGGAAACAGTCAATGAGGTTATTAGCAGTCCTGTCACTTTTGCCTGCGATGCAACTGGCATTCCTCCACCGACACTAACTTGGCTGAAGAATGGGAGGACCATTGGTAAGATACTGTGGCACCAATAGAGAACTCATACTTTTGCTTGTACAGTATTAAGATAGTCAGATATTGCCCCCTGGTGGTTAAATTAAAATAATAGCATAAATTCAGCATTATTTTGAGAAAAAGAATTGTTCTTATTCCCAGCTATTGTTCTCTCCGTTTACTTAGATTTCTGCGCAGATGTCTTTGGCACATATACTGTTTATAGCTAGGGTGCCAAAGACTTTTGCACAGTACTGTATTTGTCAACGTAGGGTGGAGAGTGAGTTTGTAAATCTGGTGTAAGTAAAGCGTGTTGGGAATGAGGAGGGTGGAGCGCCGCAGGAGGGGTGTGGTGCAGGTGGCAGAGAAGGAGTGCCAGGGTGGGGTATGGCACTGGTGCAGACACACCCAGCCCTGAAACACCAGGCCAAGGTGATTTGATTCCAAACAATTGGTTTATTGATCATTACAGGATGTCTCTCTGGTGCTTCACGCTTCCTCTGCTCTCCTCTCCCTTCCCCTTTCCCCAAACATTATTGCCCTCTCCCTGCCCCCTTCCCACTCTGAGTCCGCAAGAGTCCCATAACAGAATCAGTCACACGTGTCATGAAACATGTTTTTTCATGCAGCAGCAGTACAGTACAATACACAAAAGCACTACAGTACTGTGCAAAAGTCTTAGGCAATCTCTCTCTCTCTCTCTCTCTCTCTCTCCCCTCTCTCCCTCCCTCCCTCTCTCCCTCTCCTCTCCCCCTCTCTCCCCCTCTCTCCCCCCTCTCTCCCCCTCTCTCCCCTCTCTCCCTCTCCTCTCCCCCTCTCTCTCCCCTCTCTCATACATATGTATGAATGTACCAAAGACGTTTGCACAGTACTGTACTTCCAGTACACCTAGTGAATGTCAGCATACCACTGATTTTACTTTCTTTTGCAATGGTTAAGATGGCTTTTGTGTAAATCAGTGCTGATGTGTGTAAGATTTTTTTTGACACTTTAATACTATACAATCTAGAAAGCAAAGTGTATTTGAATACAGTTTTTAATTTTGACTTAAACGATTCAGTTAACTGCACTATTTAAACAAAAGCAGAATTGCTGCAGTTTTTAGCAGGTCGGGCAGTATAGGTGGAGGTAGAAAACGAATTAATGCTTTGGGTCAAAGTCCTTTTATTAGAATTCAGGTAATGCTGCTGAATCCACAAAGATCTTCTGACTAACTTTAAAGTTACTTGAAACAAATTATGTTGGAAGGGCCTCTTTTTGTTGGTTTTGACAACTTTCTATTTCCTTGGGATATGGTGATACCTTAAGCATTAATCACATGACATATGACTGTGTGACAGCTGCACTTGCCTGCAGTTTGCAAATGTTATTTTAACTTGCCGTATAGTCCTTACAAACGTGAACTGCGTTCCCAAAATTTGAATTCCCAGTGTGAGTGACTCCAAGATTTGGAGTACAGTGCGCAGACAGGAGAAGGGAAATAGTTTGCCACAAACCACAGGTACATTTCTCTTACAATGCTGGCAGCACTATGTGGGAGACCTGCCAAGTGTTCCGGAGATTGCCAGACAATCTGAAGAGTTGCCAATCTGCTTTAACTCTTCTCAAAGATGGAATAAAGATGTGCCCTTGATTAACTAAAACAGAATTTTGTTCCATTTCTCGCACACTGGAATAAAAATTCGTATTGGGAGAAACTTCATGATGAATGTACCACCTTTATTAACCTGTAATATCGATTATCTCTTAGTGATTTCACATTTATGGTTGACCACAACAATCAGTAAGTCACTCAGCTCCTCCGGAAGGGAAAAGAAATGGGAATTAATTGAGACTGCATGCAGGAGTAGGCCACCTGGTCCTTCCAACCTGCTCTGCCATTCAGTTATTTCAATACCACATTCCTGTTCATGACATAACATCTCCTCATACAGCAGTTCCTCAAGAATCAGTCTGGCGAACATTCGCCGCACTCTCTCATTAGCCCTCTCCACCGCTGCTGCCTAGCCAGCCAAGTACTTGCAGAATTTTCTGGCTTTATTTGTTCACTGGAAAGCAAAATGCTGATAAAGTAACAACACATCAATTATTTTAAAAAGACATTTTGCAGAATAAATCTGTCTTTAATTGGTTTGAGTAGCAATATGCGTTCATATTATTGACATTATTTTGTAAAGTTTTACATGCTGTAAAATAAAATGTTCAGAATGAAGTGCTTAGTTACTTTTCATTTGAAACTAATTTTACCCTTTAAATGGGTTTTTAATTCCTTCTTGGTTAATCTTGTATGGATAGCTTTCATGTTTACAACAGAAACACTTTCTGAAATTTTTCACAATGTACAATCATGTAAGCTGGATTCAACTGGAAAGTGATTCTGCAGTTAAATCATCAATAAGCTAAATTAATATTTTTATTAAAGACTAACAAATCAGGAGGCGTTTACTCCTCTTCTAACTATTTAATCAGAATCAGCTGATCTTAAATGAGTGCGAATTATTTGAATTTTCATCGTTCTATTATCATTTAACCCTAAAATGGACAATGGCTTCTGACAAGAGTACTAGTAAAATGTGTGGGGTTTTTTCCTTCAGAAAATGCACAGTCCTTGGAGATGCACATTCTGTCTGGGGGCAGCAAACTGCAGATTGCTCGGTCACAGCTTGCAGACAGTGGCTCCTACACCTGTGTAGCAACAAACGTGGAGGGAATGGCCCAGAAAACCTACATCCTGACAATTCACGGTGCGCAAGAGCCAAGAGGCTGACTACTTTTCATACTGCTTTGAGCTTATCACTAGGTCATAATATCAGTCTGGTTGCTGTCACAATCGATTTGCTTAGTTTGTGTGTGTAACGAGGAAGAACAAAACAAATGCAATTGTGTAGTAAGTGCAAGAGGGAAGAACACACAAGAACCCCTTCACCAACTTTCACACTCCCAATCTTTCTCATGTTAATGATGATCACATAGAACAGTATCAGATTTAATAAAAATTATGGTTAATTGAACATGCTCGTGACATTCTCCTGGCACCTATTTTCATCCAGTTACCTTTTATCTGTTCAGTCTGAACCAGACAGATAACAATCAAAAATTTTAAGAACAATCAGGCTCTGTTATCACTATGTTTGCAGCATTCTTTACACCTCCACCCCACCCCTGCCTCACCCTACCTTGACTTTCTTAAACTCTGAGCTTAGTTTCTCTGAGGCTGCTTTCAACATGTAAACTCTAACTTCAAAAGTTCTCAAGAAGAACAACATTCCTCAGAGTCAGGATCAGGTTCAGTATCGCTGACAGACACGATGTTGTGGTATTTGTTGTTTAATGCATCATAATGCTTCTTACCTGATTCTCCAACCTATGTACCTTCCAAAGTATTTGCTCCTGTTTTTAAAGACCTCTCTGGAACCGGAGTGTCACAACTCTGCATCCTCCAAGCTCATCCCAGACTTCCAACTCTCACTGCACACTTTCCCCACTCCATCCTCATTTCTGGTGTTTGCTTTGCAATGATTTTGATTGGATCTGCTGTTGCTGAGCGTTTGCCTGGTTGCTTACATTAGAAAGTAGCTGTTGATTCTGTAGCTTTTTAAAAGAGGAATAATGGCACTCTGTTCTAGTCTTGATGTCTTTTCTCCTGAGAGTTCATTAATGTAACCATCTGAAGTAATAACAAAGCTTAGGCGATAAAGGGAAAGAAGCAGAGAATAATGATTTGACACACTTCAGTGGAGGAGGTACAAAAGGAGGAGATGTAATGATCCAAAGAACAACTTGATCCCTGAATCTCTCTAATCCATCCCAGTGTAGTGAAAATGTTCTTATTATTCCAACATATTGAAAAACTGAAAAACTTGAGAACATGAAGTAGTAGGAAGAAAATCTCCTACTAAACAGTTAAAAAATGTAGTGTTTTCCATAGCAAATACGTTCATATTTGTTTAAAAAAATTAAAATCTGATGGCTCCCGTATCCATAAATGAGGGACTTGGAGGAAAATTAGAAACAATTGGGGTGAGGGCTTATTTGGAGTAAAAGCTGTAAAACAAATAGGATAACAGAATAGAACTAGTGTCAACATTGCTTGTAACCCAGGTCAAAGAAGATTTGCAAAACAATGAATATCCTCCACGTATTTTCAAGATTATAGAGAGATTAGCGGGAAGGTTGGATTGATAGTTATAATTTATGAAAGTTTCAAATACCAGCTCAAAATAAAATAAACCAAGAATAATCAAACAGATTCCTCCCACCAAAGAATTACAGACCTGTGCAAAACATTGCAAGGTAATTGCTGGAGAATCATAGTAAGTGCAGTCAAGGGGCAAGTAAGAAACTTATTGTAAAGGAGAGAAATCTGAGGCTAATGTAAGAAGTAAAGTCATTGAAGCTGCAGTGATGCATAAGGTATCCAGCACACTTACGTTCCCTTTTTCTGAAAGCCATGGTCACCAACGTCCGCATCGGATATGGTACCTAGACAGACAGGCCGTAACTTCATAACCATTTGATTTTAGAGATGTGATTGGAATTCATACTGTGATTGATAGCTCTGTACAGTTTTCCTGACTGCTGTGTTACAGTCCCTCCTAGTATTTCTGGTTCCGAGATGCCCAGTGAAGTCAGTGTTCTGCAGGGTGAAAACGTGAAGCTGGTTTGTGCTGCTGATGGCATTCCCAGACCCTCAGTGCAGTGGCTTAAAGACAGCAAACTTCTGAATGACACTGACGATAAACGAATAAGGTAATTTAGAATTTTTAATCTTTTCAAAATTGTAGAAGCAATTAGTAAATTCTTCCACAATGTCTTTTTTGCAGAACCATGTAATATTAATTGCCATATAGAGCCCACAGACTCAACCAAATACTTCTGGTTACCTTATTTCTTACCCCCTTTCATCTCCATTCATTCTCAACCTTCATCGTAATCAGCAAAGTCCGCACTTTGAGATGAAGTGCAGTAGCTCTCTCTTTACAGCCAGGTGCAGTAGCCAACATTCCCAATTGTGTAAGACACAGTAAGGGCACTGAACAAGTTAAAACGTACTTTAAATCTACCCCAAAGGTTGACACAAGAATCCAAAAGAACAATTGCATAAGATCTGTGGCATATTCCATCTGTCGGTCTCAACGAGCCTAACAATTTGATGTGAACATACACTTAATTAGTGTCATGAAACACTAACTAAATCCATTTAATTTGAGATTGTCTTCACACTATTGCCTAAGTTTCTTTTGTTGCAAGCTCCAGAGATAATAACGCTTTTCTTTCAAATTTTAGTTGCAAACCTGTTTTCCATATTTTCCTTGATGCGTAGTTTACAAATTAATATAACAACAAATTCACATGAGGCTTATCATTGAATTGTAGATTTATTCACGTAATCCACACAATCAGGCAATTCTTCTTCCTGATGTACTTTTAAAAATCTTTCTCAATGGATTCTGAACAGTTTAGTCTTATATTAACCATTGTAGTATATGTAGAATTCTTGTGGCTCTGCTCTCCATCTCCTGCCACGTGTCACGCAGATGATCAAAGCTGTTGTGCAAACAGCTGCCAAGTAGCAACTCCAGGAGAGGTCAGGCATAGCCATGGAGAATATTGTGTACTTCAATAAAGAAAAGTTTGTGGTTGTGATTTATATATAATATGTGACTATGTTCCTCCAGAGTGAGTTCAAATGGCAGCACCCTCCACATTAATAGGGCAATGACTACAGACATTGGCAAATACACTTGTGTGGCCACCAACTCTGCTGGCGAAGAAGATCGAATTTTTAACCTCAATGTTTATGGTGAGTAATGTCAATGACTAAATGAAACTTATTTAAAGTTTACTGTTCTCTGTTGTGCTTTTAGTTTTGGTTATACAAAAAGTGGCAGAGACAGATTCTGCAAGATTCCTAGGAGTTAAGTAGGTAGTTCAATTTTCAGATGAGCCAAAGTTCAGTGCATGGTCTGAACTGAATCCATGGACGTCGCCCAACACAATCAGCGTGATGCTGAGTAGGTGATTCAGTATTCAAATAGGGTGATGTTTGGTGTCTGGGCTGAACTGATTTCACGGACATCGCCCAACACAATCAGTGTGATGCTGAGTAGGTAGTTCAATATTCAGATGAGCTGAAGTGCCAGGTCTGAACTGAGTTGACTGGACTGGATGTGATGCTCTCATGACTTCATTGTCCCCAGGTTACAAATGGAAAAAGTCAAAATGAAGTATTTCCATTTTTTCATTTTATTCATGAATATCATCAATTACTTCAAAGCAAGCAGCAACTGTTTTCATAGGCTACAGTATGCAACTACTGTTTATAGCAAAGCTATGGTGATAAATTCAATGTGAACACCTGACAATTTTGGCCAAGTTGTCACTTTCATCAGGACGTGGGACTCACTCTTCTGTTTTCTCAACAATGCAAGGAACACTATTAATAATAACTGCAAGAAATATTGAAAAAGAAAACTAAATACAGTTTGAGTAAGTATTCTTGTCTTACTTCAGAAGTCAACTAAGAAACCATGTCCTGTACAGTGGAATATCTTCAAGCACTGTAGAATTACTGTGTGGATCATGGGTTGAAGTTCTAAAGTAAGGTTTGAATTTCATTAAGGCGAAGAGACCCTCAGCTGGATCTTGTTGCCAAGTTTCTGAAAAATCTCTACTCTACAGTGACCTTTTCTACATCATGTGCCCATAAACTGGATCCTGCAAAGTCACACACAAAAAATGCTGGAGGAACTCAACAGGCCAGGCAGCATCTATGGAAAAGAGTAAACAGTCAACGTTTTAGGCCGAGACCCTTCCAAGTCAAATATCTTGCCCAAATTCACTGACCTGGCTCACAACCAGATCTACACTCTGAGTGAACATCTAGAACATTAGAAGCTTCAGGAGAAGGAAGAATGAGAAATGAAACTAATGACCTGATGAACTTAACTTGATGCATTTAATGTACATCTGTGGCTTATTATTTATTAATATATCATCATAAATTGTATTTAATTCTCTTTTTCAATATATCTTGCAACATTTTAAGTGCTTTTATTCCATTTATTCAACTAAAAATTTAAAGATATGGGAAATATTGTTTTAAATTTAGTTGTTAATGTACGAGATGGGGTTTTGATATGATCTATTTATATAGTAGTAAGTCATGATATTAACTAATAAGTGAATGCCATTTCTTCTCCAGTTCCACCAGTCATTCACAGTAATCAGATGGGGAACCAGGAACTGAGTACTATATTGGATAACTCGATTAATATTGAGTGTAAGGCTACTGGCTCCCCACCGCCACAGCTAAACTGGTTAAAGAATGGTCTTCCTCTTCCAATTTCATCTCAGATCCGGCTGCTCTCCGCTGGGAAAGTTCTGAGGTTAGTTTTCTGGAGGGCAATGTTTTCATTGAATTTTTGTACCTGAAGATTCAAAGCCCTTTTGGTGCAGGATATTCAAGGTTGTCAGAGGCCTGGGTTCCGCCATGCCTGATCTTTTCAAGCCAGTCAGAAGGCTGAAGAGGTAATCCCAGGAAAAGGGTTTATTACCACTGACATATGCCGTGACATTTGTTGTTTGGTGGCAGCAGTACAGTGCAAGACATAAAATATTACCATAAATTACAATGAAAATAAAACAAATAAATAGTGCAAAAAGCAGATAGTGAGGGACAGTTCATGGGATCACGGACTGTTCAGATATCTGATGGCAGAGGGGATGAAGCTGTTCTTAAAATATAGAGTGTGGGACTTCAGGCTCCTGTACCTCCTCCCTAATGGTTGTAATGTGAAAAGGGCATGTCCCGGATGGTTAATGATGGGTGAAAGTTACCCAAATTGGAGATAGTTCATTGAGTCTCGATTTACTCTGAGGATTCTGAAGACTGAGGGGTTACAAAGGCACTTTAGGAATCAGTAAGTGAGCACTGAGACTACCTTTGGACTTCCTGCACTGGTACCCTGCAATACACTCAGGATGCATTCTCAGGAATCAGCTATAAAAGTTTATCATCGATGACATACCATGATGTGCTGCTGAAGGTATTTCTGTACTGAAACCTGGCCAAGAAATAAATCATTGAATGGCTTAGTATGGAGAGGCTGGCTGTGAGAACTGCAGGCTGCGGTTGGGTGGGCCCAGGTGAACGGTTTGCCTGCTCAGCAATGAGATGTGGGCCACGGGTAGGATAGGTATTGCTGAGGACTGACATGTGTTGATGGTCTCCCCCCTCAGGTTGGGTGAGACTAGAACCAGGCTTTGAGTGAAACTTAAATATTTAACTTTTAGTTTGAGTCAGTAGTAAGGAAGGAAAATGCAATTTAAGCATTCATTGCAAGAGAACTAGAAAATAAAAGCAAGGATGTAATGCTGAGGCTTATAAGGCATTGGTCAGACCACATTTGAAGTATTATGAGCAGTTCTGGGCCCCATGTTTAAGATAGGATGTGTTCGGATTGGAGAAGGTCCAGAGGAGATTTACAAGAATGATCCCAAGAATGAAAATGTTAATGTGTGAGTTGTGTTTGATGACTGTAGGTCTGTACTCAGTGAGTTTAGTAGAATGAGGGGGATCTCACTGAAACCTTCCAAATATACAAAGGCCTAGTTAGAGTAGACAGAGGGAGGATGCTTCTAATAGCGGAAGAGTCTAGAACCAGAGGACACCACCTCGGAATAGAAGGATGTCCCTTTAAAACAGAGATGAGGAGGAATATTTTTATCCAGGTAGTGTGTTAGGGTAAACCTGTAGATTTCATTTCCACAGACAGCTGTGGAGACCAAGTCATGGGGTATATTTAAAGTGGAATTTGATAGGCAATAGAATGGGTTCAGGGGGTAAATAAATCAGCTGTAAACAAATAGTAGAACAGACTTGATGGGCCAAATGGCTTAATTCTGCTTCTGTTTCTTACAGCTTTATGGTCAAAGCTGTGGTACTCTGACCACCAAATCCTACAGTCTCCCTCATCACCTACTGATTGTAATGCCTCCCTCTTCCTTTGTCTGGTTGCCCTAGTCTAGAGAGTATCCTGTGGCCAGCTGTTTGTTCCCCAGCATTGGCCTGTACCCATTTCACCGTGCCAATCGGGCTGCAACCACTAACCCCACATCCCATCACCGAGCAACTATATCACTCACTGCAGCTTAACTATGTCAACCCTGTGGTGTGACTCATTACCGATAGAGTGCAAGCGGAAGGTCGGCAGACACTCCAGGCCTGCAGCACAGCGGTAGGAAGGGCAAGGAGTCACGCCAAGTACGTAACCAAAGTTAATGCCAAGTATAGGTGTTATGTACCTGTGCACATTCAACCCAGAGGACCTCAAGCACTGTATTAAATCAGCACTCCAGGAGGCAGCACCAGGTAGGCTATCAGTGTAATGGGCAGGCCCAGACTGTTCAATTGAAGTACCGTGTTGCATTCAAATAAAAGTGGAAACAGCTGGAAAGGTGTGGAGAGAAAGACAGCTCCTAGAGCATAAAGGAGGAGCGATACTGGCATAAAATGTCTGTCTGATCTGGAAGTGATTCTCTCTATCTCCATCTGCCGCAAGATCTGAGTTTGTAATTCTGATTTTCTTTCAGGTTTTCAATAGTTATTTTTGAATATATAATTTAAGAATAATATTTGGCCCCAGCTTGCCCAAAAAGTCAAGTTTAACTGGAAGTTTTAGATCAATCCGTATCCTAAGGAGCTCTTCACACTTGATAATTAGCTTAATTTAATTAACCTGAGCAACAGTCAAGTATTCCCATTGAGGAGCTTCTGTGAGAAGATGGGGGATAGGCACTTGAGTCAGCAGCATCAATGGTGAAAATAGCCAAAAATGTAACCACAACAAAAACCATTGTCCCCAACCCCCAACTCCAGATGAAGCGAGATAGTCAGAACTAGTTATTATTATAAGGCAGGAGATTGCGGCTGAAAGGAAAATTGGATCAGCCATGATGAAATGGCAGAGCAGATTTGATGGGGCAAATGGCCTAATTCTGCTCCTATATCTTATGGTATTATGGTCTATTACACTTTTACAGAATTGTGCGGGCCCAGATGTCAGATGATGGGACATACACTTGTGTGGCTTCTAATCGAGCTGGTGTGGACAACAAGCATTACAACTTAATAGTGCATGGTGAGTTTACTAACCGGGATCATGCATTGCTTTACAGCATCCTCTCCTTAGTCTGTGGTTTCTAAGCACTTGCAATTATATGTTGTGGAAAAGAGTTTATTTACATTGTTGAACAGCTTCATTGGCACAGGAGACTGCTGTAAGGCTGAACAGCAATGAGGCCACAGACAGTGATCTTGCATTATTGACTATTTATTATGTAGCAGCTGCTTTTCCCATTGTGCTGAAAGGTCCCATCCCTCTTCTCTTCCCTTGGGTTCCCCAGCATCCTGCCTTCTTGAAACTCTGGGCTCACCTGGACACCCAGGGACTGCTGCCTGGGATTTTTTTATTGAACAATGGTAATATCTTGTCTCATGGGTTGAATTTATTATGTGTTTGTATTTGATTAAGTGGGTATGGCAGACGGATGTGTGAACAGGCAGCACAGTACAGACAGACCCTTTGGCCCATGATGTGCCAAACATCAGTCTAACCTTTCCCTCTGACACAGTCTGTAACTTTCCATTTGTCTTTCATCCATGTGTCTAAGACTCTCAAATGTCCCTAATATATCAGCCTCTACTGCCATTCCTGGCCGTACTTTCAAGGCACCAACAACTCTCTGTGTAAACAAAACCCTACCTCTATGATATCTCCCCAAGACTTTCTTCCACTCACGTTAAAAGTATGTCCTCTGGTATTAGCCATGGCCATCCTGGGAAAAAGCACTGGCTGTCCACTCTATTTATGAAGATTGGACGTATCAGGAAAATTTCCCCTGATCAGTAGTGTCATTGTGAGCATGCATATAAAGAACACGTCTGCAGTGTTGTTGATTACTACAAGCAGAGTTACTCTCCCACACAGCCTACACAGTCAATGTAGTTATTGCATGAGCAGAGTCAAAACGATTCATTACTTTCCATTGTTTTCTTTGCCGAACACAGTCCCTCCAAGGCTGGATGGCGCTGGTGGCATCAAAGACCTTACGATAGTGAAGGGGAATCCGGCAGCCTTAACGTGCATCACTGACGGAATACCAATGCCAACATTAGCATGGCTGAAAGAAACGCAGCCTCTTAAGCTGAGTCCTCACATGACCGTTGGAAACCAGGGAATGTCGCTGCAGATTACTGCAGCTGAAGTGGAAGACAGTGGAACGTACACCTGTGTGGCTGCCAATGAAGCTGGGGAGGTCAGCAAACACTTCAGACTGAAAGTGCTTGGTAAGTCAGACGTAACACACCACCACGAATAAAGGAAAACTGGCAAATAACTCTTGACACTGGCCATGGAGGCAGCCATCTCCTAGGCAGAGAGACGCCAGAAGTTTGTTCTACAGAAAAATCCCCAAGGTCAGAGTTCACAGGTATATCATTGATAGTTGGCATTGCATCATCTGCACTGCTGCAGAAAGGACAAATGGTAAATTTTGACACTAAAGCCAGTCACAGAGGTAAGACAATGCATGAAGATTAACTGGCCTACAGAGCGAAAAGTGAAAAACTACTCATTTTTATTACCGGTTTTGATTTTTTAACTTATTTGGTTAAGAAACTTGGTTTGCGTGTGTTGGATCACTTGCTGCACTCTTTTACAGAACTTCAAAACAACTCGCTGAAGTTTTATTTTATGGCATATTGCAGATCCACCTCATATTAATGGCTCTGATTTTGCGGAGGAGACCTCTGTGGTGGTGAACAATCCCTTAGAGCTTCACTGTGTTGCCACGGGCATCCCCACTCCCAAACTGACCTGGATTAAGGATGGACGGCCACTGCCTCAGATGGATACCATTCACATTCTTCATGGTGGCGAAGTGTTGAGAATAGAGAATGCTCAGGTGTGGTGGAAGCCCCTATCCAAATTGGCTCTTTCTCCGTAATATTTCCAAACAGCATGGAGACGTGATGATTGTATATTTCATTGTAGGCTTTGCTTTAACACTAGAGCTTGCTGAAGGAGTGCATTAAATAGCCCTGCTTTAAATAATCAATAGCACTGTAATTAAATGAATTATCATGAAATGTTTTGGTATTCACAGAGAGATACGAATACTATTTGCACCATTGAGGAAATAAAACTTACAAATCCCAATGATTTTTAAAATCCAGTATATTAGACACTTCTTAAAATATTTCTGAAGGTCCAGAAAGGAGGTGCAATTATATACCGGTTTTCTCAGGCGCAATGTGTATTTTGGAAATTCTTCCCAAACAATGAGTTGCTCCATCAGCAGGAGGAGTATTCCTCCTTCTCAAACCACAGCCCACTGTCGCGTTGCCCCAGATGTCAGGCACAGTCTTCCTTCCACCCATCTACTGTCAAATGGACCTCTTATCTCTTCCACCACATAGCACCACTCCCCTAACCCCTGCCACGCAGCCCGATGTTAGGAAGCAGACTTTCTTCAGTAGCAGGAGTGGTTTTCACTTGGGGGAAATTGCCTAGTTAGGTGCAGCATTTCAAGGTAGGGCTTTCCCCTCCCCATCTGAGAAGCACTGGGTGTGCCTGTGAAAAGGAAAATTTAATAGAACGCTGAGGGCAAGACTGGAGAAAATTTGATGGAGGGTTAGAGACGAACAGAGGTTGGGATCTGAGATCAAGTGATCACTGGTATCTCTCTCCTCCTCCACTTTGTCTGACTGTCTGTCTGTCTCTCTCTTCCCCCCCCCCCACCTCTCCTACCTCTCTCTCTCTCTCTCCCTCTCTCACTCTTACCTCTCACTCCTACCTCTCTCTCTCTCTCCTACCTCTCTCTCTCTCTCCTACTTCTCTCTCTCTTCTACCTCTCTCCACACCTCCTCTCTCTTGATCCAAACATTAAATATTCTTTTACCCACTCTATTTCTCCATTTCAACCTCCCCCCATCAATTATTCTGTCTGATCTGGGCCAGACCTGCCCATTAAGATCCTTCCTCTTATAATTCCCATGCCTGTATTCACTCCCACTGTTTTATTAGTAACGAGCCTGGTGGGATAAAAAGACATGTCCTGCCCCTACTCTCTGCTGTCTATGGGCTGCAGACAGCGATTCTAAGGATAAGCCCATAGCATGTAGTGTTTAGTTCTCAGCCACATGGATAGTGAATAGTTTATGGCAGGATGCAGGACTTTAAAAGAATTGTTTTCTAAAATGAGTCCTCAAAAATGTAATGATTTATACATTGTTTTGCAGTATTCTAGAGTAAATTTGAGGCTAATTAAAGTAAAGCATCCCAATTCATGTCTCACATAAGTACTGATCCACAGAAATACTTGCATTTTGTGGATGTTCTATGATTTCTGGTTCCTAAATGCAAAATGTATCACCTTTTCCTCTGATGATTTATCCTGTAAAGATTAAACTAAACCCTTTTCAACTCTGATTACCAAGTTCAAAGTTAAGGAGAGAGCACTGAGATGGTTTATTAAGCCTAATTGCAACTGATTTTTCTCTCATATGCACATTTTGTGAGATTAATTTACTGGTTTACTAAGTATGTATAAAGTAAATATTTTGATACAGTGCCGCATAACCTATGCAGTAGAATTGCTAATGTACCTCTGTGTCAATTTTTATTCAGGCACAGAGAGGTTTCCTCATCATGTCTACGTGGTTCTCCAATAAAACTGAGAAGTAATGAAGTTTTGTAAATCTGATAGTGGCTGTTTCACAGAAGTGATGTGAGACTGAAGTTTATCACATCAATACTTTGTCAGTCCAGCATTTCACTCCTGTCATTGTCACTATGATACAATAAGCATAGAGCATTATGGCATAGTACAGGCCCTTCAGTCCACAATGTTGTGTCGACCTTTTAACCTACTCGAAGATCATCTCACCCTTCCCTCCTACATAGCTCACCATTTTGCTATCATCCATGTGCCAATGTAAAGGCCCTAACAACATTAAAAAGATGTAGATTATTTTAAGGCTTTTGTGTTTTTCCCCCTATGGCAGGTGCAAGATACAGGCAGATACACTTGCCTGGCATCCAGTGTAGCAGGAGATGATGACAGAGAATATTTGGTGAGGGTGCATGGTAAGTTAACAGAATACGTGGACATGCCGTAGAGATGGGCTGTTGACATTAGAATCTCTGATTAACTCGTACAGTTTATTGTCTGTCCTTGTGGCATAAACTTTTCACTGAATTTCACTGTACCTCTGACCAGCTCACTTTCCATCATGACAATGCAACTCAGAGACATTGAACCTTTACGGGTTTCCTGAACACATGCCAAATGGGTATAGTTGTGTCATTTTGATCAGCCATACACGATATTGGACTTAATTCACCACACCAGCAGAAAGAATTTAAGTAAAGAATGCGCGGATGCTTGAACATTTAAGTCAGGATTTTTAACTTTGGCTTCCAGAGGCTGGAGTAGATTGAGTCAGACTGCTGACATGGAAGCTTCACTATTGGCCTGTACAGGTGGACTGGACCCTCATCTGACTCGTGCTTTTGAATCCTGCTAGAGGTTGAACAGTGACTTTCACCAGCATTGAAACGTAAAGAAGTATTAAATACATGGCTATACAATCTAATTTAGTGCTGGAGTTGTACAGCGTAGAGACAGGCCCTTTGCCAACTAAGTTGCCTGTCTGAGCTACTCCTATTTGTCCACACTTGACCTAAATTTCTCTAAAACTTTTCTACCCATGTACCTATCTAAATATCTGTTAAATGTTGTAATGCTGCCCTTGTTTACCACCTTTTCTGAGGACTTGTATAATCTTTTTAAATTTGTTATAGTTCTTATTTAGAACACTACAGCACGGAAACAGGCCCTTTGGCTGACCTAGTTCTGATTCTACATCTGATAAATGCATTGTAGACCAACAGATGTGCGCTGGATGTATTTTGCATAGTTTGAGATTCGTGATATGACCACTTGTTACAATGCCTTCAAGTGAGGAAAAAGAATTTCCAGCCCAAAAAAAATTGTCATTATTGCCAATTTGAATATTGATACCCCTCTATACATCTTTTGTGACACTGATTTGTTTTACAATATTCTAAAGGAAAACTGTACAGATAAATTGAATTTGTTGGTGGATTTGTTGGCAGATTCTGGGGATCTCTACAGTTTGGCAACACTGCTATTGAGAGATGTTCCAACATTTGATTAAGTTGAAGATCTTACAGGAAGTACCTACCATCCTGTGCTTGGCCATGCTCTGAGCTGAACTTTTCTTCCTTCAGTGTCGCCTACAAGCTTAGGTTTCTGTGGAATACAAGCTGGGAAAGTCAGTTGTGAAATCATTATTCTGATAGCACCCTACTTTATGTAATATCCCTAATATTTTACAAAAACTGAAGTAAATTGTATTCCTATTAGACATTTGTTGTTTGGTTTTATTTATGTTGCTGTTGTACTTCTGATGCAGTTCCACCAAACATTGCTGGTCAAAGTGGACCACAGGATTTGGCAGTGCTCAAGAATGGGCAGATAACCCTGGAGTGTAAATCGGATGCTGTACCACCTCCAACACTGTCTTGGCTAAAGGATGGCAAATCATTAAAGGTAGGAGCCAAATTCTGCAGCTGGATTTTGGGAGTCTTGAGAACGGAAGAAATACAAACAGCAGTAGGCTATTGGGCTCTCCTAACTGCTGTCTCTTTATAAAGATCATGGCTAATGTTTTACCTCAATGCCACTTTCATGCATAGTGAACCTTTAGAATTCTTTACATAATGATGCCTGGCCACTCAGTATGTTCAAGACTGAGATTGAAATAGTTTTATATACTCAAAGAATCAAGAGATCTAAGATTTCATGAACATCCTGAGTGGTCGAGCCCTATCATCTCATATGTAAAGAATTCGATAGTTTCACTATTTTCTGCATGAGGAAATTTCTTCTCATCTCCACCCGGAATGGCTGATCGTTTATTCTGAGACTTGGATTCCTGGTTCTGTATAGGAGACCCAGCCAGGTTAACCCGACCATGCCTCAGAATGATTTTTGTCTGTTTCAATGACACCACCTATTCTTCTAAACTCATGAAAATATAGGCCCATTTGGTTCAATCCTACTCTGTGGTACAGATCTCCATTCCAATAATTAATCTAAAGAACCTTCAGTGCAAATTTTGTTGTTGTTGAAATTAATATTTGCTATATTCCATAACTCCAGAACACACCCTAACGTTCCTTACTATTGGATCCCCTGAACAGAAATAAATTTGTTCCAGAAAACACCAGATTTTAAGGAGGATCTAACAAGTAGGGTGGCAAAAATGCCCCTTTCTCAATTATCTATTATATCCTTACATGCAGCTACATCTAGGCTATCATCCCTAATGGTTACCTACAAGACTCTAACCAGAGATTGTTCCAGAAATTTGACCAACAATCTTTAAAATGCAGTTTTATCACTCGTATCTCTGTTGCCTCCTTCCCTGCTGGCCTATTGTAGTTTAATCATGTTCTTATCTAAGCCTCTTCACTGCTAAAACTCAGCAGTGACTGTCGGTGGTTTCTCTCTGGTCAGCGGCACCAGCAAGATAAATAGGCTCACAGGCAACTATTCGTAGTCTGTGCCATGATAAAAATGTGTCTCAATCTAGTAACTGGTCTCAGACCCTTTCTCTGACAGCCCTCCACACTATCCACAACACCTCCTACCTTTGTGTCATCACCAAACTTACTAACCCATCCCTCCACTTCCTTATCCAGGTCATTTATAAAAATCACGAAGCGTAATGGGCCCCAGAACAGATCCCTGAGGCACACCACTGGTCACCGACCTCCATGCAGAATATGACCCGTCTACAACCACCCTTTGCCTTCTGTGGGCAAGCCAGTTCTGGATCCACAAAGCAGTGTCCCCTTGGATCCCATGCCTCCTTACTTTCTCAGTAAGCCTTACATGGGGTACCTTGTCAAATGTCTTGCTGAAATCCATATACAGTACATCTACTGCTCTTCCTTCATCAATGTGTTTAGTCACATCCTCAAAAAATTCAATCAGGCTTGTAAGGCACGACCTGCCTTTGACAAAGCCATGCTGACTATTCCTAATCATATTATGCCTCTCCAAATGTTCATAAGTCCTGCCTCTCAGGATCTTCTCCATCAACTTACCAACCACTGAAGTAAAACTCACTGGCCTATAATTTCCTGGGCTATCCCTACTCCCTTTCTTGAACAATGGAACAACATCCACAACCCTCCAACCCTCCGGAGCCCCTCCCATCCCCATTAATGATACAAAGATCTTCTCCAGAAGCTCAGCAATCTCCTCCCTCACTTCCCACAGTAGCCTGGGGTACATCTCATCCAGTTCTGGTGACTTAGCCAAATTGATGCTTTCCAAAAGCTCCAGCACATCCTCTTTCTTAATATCTACATGCTCAAGCTTTTCAGTCTGCTGCAAGTCATCACTACAATCACCAAGATCCTTTTCCATATTGAATACTGAAGCAAAGTATTCATTAAGTACCTCTGTTATTTCCTCGGGTTCCATTTACACTTTCCCACTGTCACACTTGATAGGTCTTATTCTTTCACATCTTATCTTCTTGCTCTTCACATACTTGTAGAATGCCTTAGGGTTTTTCTTAATCCTGCCTGCCAAGGCCTTCTCATGTCCCCTTCTGGCTCTCTTATTTTCCTTCTTAAGCTCTTTCCTGTTAGCCTTATAATCTTCTAGGTCTCTAACATTACCTAGCTCTCTGAACCTTTTGTAAGCTTTTTTTTCTTCTTGACTAGATTTACTACAGTCTTTATACACCATGGTTCCTGTACCCTACCATAACTTCCCTGTCTCATTGGAACGCACCTCTACATCTGCGTTTGTTGTGAGTCTGCTTCTGTCAGCCGTGGTTAGACCTGATGCAGTCAGCTGCTGGTAATCACTTGGGTTCTCTGCAATGACACTGTTAACGGGTACACTTATTTTCTCTGTCTGAGTGAGCGACAAGAAGGTGAGTCATAAGATTTAACCTGAGTCCAGGGTTTCCACGGGCTACCTCGTCGGGTCTGCACACAGACACAGGTGTCATTTGTCAAAAGTACCAGCTGTGGCTGTATCCATCCTGGAGAAAACCCTGCCTTTTCAGGCAGCTCTCTCACCGTGATTTGGTCACCGGGCTGTGGGAGGACTGTCCACCCTCCCTCTAGATTGGCATGATCAGCAATATGTTATTGCTGTTTTCTCTGTCCCTCAGTGCATTAAACTGATTACAATGATCCTTCACATCTCCATATGGTCTTACTAAATTGGCTCCAGTAATTTCTTCTTCAATTTCTGTCATTCATGTTCTTCTGTTGCTATCTTTGTCCATTGATCTGCACGTTCATTCCCTTTCTGTATCTTGCTCTCCCCTTTCTGGTGTGTGTTTACTTCAATTGCTGCCACCTCTGCAGGCAGCTGCACAACTTCCAACAGCTCTTCTCTGTGTTTGGCTCCGACCCTTGGGACCTCCTGACGTGATTCATAATCATTGTTCCACCTCCTTCTCGGGGCTGCTGTCTCTCTGTGATCACAGATGTTCACTGTTCCTGTCTTTTCCATTGTATTTCTTCCTTTCTCAAATCTAAGATAGCATCGATACTGATGGCCCTGTGTCCACTAGCACTTCACCTTGTTGCTCCTCCCCCCAATAAACCTCTTGTGTACATCCATGGGTGACCATCACTGGCAGTAGAAGCTGCCACTAGACGTTTGTCTGACCTGGATGCTGACCTCACCAGCTCTATAATCTGTTCGGCAGTCAAATTGTAAAGAGGGCACCGCTGTGGATTCTGCCTGCTTTGGTGATTTTCACACCTTCCTTGCTTTCCAGGACACTGCCTCCAGCTGTGGCCTGAGTGCCCACCGCTATAACAAATCATCTCCTATACCTTTCCACATCTGCTCCTGCAGTTCCTTGCTAGGTGCCCAATTGCTAGCACACAAAGCAAGTACCTTATCACTTCTCTCCTCCCTCTGATGTATCTTCCCAGCCCATAAGACAATAAGATATGAGAATTAGGCCATTGAGCCCATCAAGTCTGCTCCGCCATTTCATCATGCTCCCCATTTTCCTCTCAGCACCAATCTTCATGTATCCCTTCATGCCCTGACCAACAAAGAATCAATCAACCTGTGTCTTAAATATACATAGAGACTTGGCCTCCACAGCTGACTGTGGCAAAGAATTCCACAGATTCACCACTCTCTGGCTAAAAAAATTCCTCCTCATCTCCGTTCTAAAAGGATGCCCCTCTATTCTGAGGCTGTGTCCTCTGGTCTTAGACTCTCCCACCATGGGAAAAGTCCTCTCCACATCCACTCCCTCAAGGCCTTTCACCATTCGAAAGGTTTCAATGAGGTTACCCCTCACTCTTCTTCTGAATTCTAGTGAATACAGGCCCAGAGCCATCAAACATTCTTCATATGACTTGCCATTCAATTCTTTTGCAGGTTAGGTTGATCCCACCACTATCGCCAAATCTAAAACTTCCAGGTGGGCTGAAATCAGGCCTTCCTTCAACATTTTCAGGAAAACTTGGTCATCCCTCCCTGGATTATCCAACCAAGAATAGTCTTCATACACTTGATATTTACATTCTGCGTAATCCATTGCAGGTTCATCAGCTCTCTGATCCACTGACATTATTGTTCCCCAGTTACTCTCACCTCTTCCCAGTCACTACCTCACTTCCACCTAAAACAATTGATATCTCTCTTATTGCTGGAGCTCCCAGTAGTTGTCCATGTACCATCCTGTACTCCCTGGCCCATACTGTCCTAAATATTCCTCGGGCATTTCACTTTTACCAACACATGTAAATCTTTGGGGTGCATCTGATGAATTTCAATCATTTCCTCCAGCTTGCACCAGAACTCTTGTTTTTCCACAGATGACTTTAAGTGAGGGCAGCTCTGACAAAAAGTTTTGCTTCTCTCAGGGGGTAAAGCGCTTATCAAGTTCAAGGGTCAAGGCTGCTGACCACACAATGGGTCACGAACTGGGTATAACCTCTCCCTCAAATATCTCCACACTAATTCCCACACTACACAAAATATAAATGATGGATAAAAGTTAAACAATACATACTTAAAACCACAGAATATCTACTCTGTATCTGCCACTTGTGTGTGTCTGAACGCATAATGCCTGTTGTATTCCTTTGCAATTAAAACTCTTACACCAAGGTTGCAGACTTATTCTAAAAAAACATACAAACACACTCACAGATGAGTCCACTACAATAGTTCCCCAAACAAATATACACCCGCACCCCACTGGTGTCCCAAATGATATATTTACCAGTTCAGCTCTCTGCCGTATCCATGATACTTTGTGATCTTGTCATCATTGACCTGAATTGATCTAATCATGGTTGATAATCTTAAAAATACTCACCCACTTAGACTGCTAAGATTGCAGACCAAACATATCCCGGTTGAGCCCCCAAATGTTGTAACTGTCAATGAAAGTCACCGGAGAGACATGCAGCTGGTAGGATAAAAGTCCTTCTGCAGCACACACAAGCTGACAGGATTTGGAGTGACTCTGGAGGGTGGCTTGCTGACCCAATATTAATCACATTTTCAGTTTCAGACATTTCTTTTTGCTTTTTAAATAGCTCTGTTAAATAATAAAGCACTTCAGCAATCATTTCTTGGTAGGCATGTTTTTCTACCTTGTGGCCTCTGCTCCTGACCTACCTGGAAGTCACTGGCCAAACACAGTGCAGCTCTGTTTCCTCAAAGGTAACAGCAGGACAATTTCTATAGTTGCAATACATTCATAATACTTCCTTTGAATTACATAAAATTTTCAAACACCTTGGTCTTCACACCAACACTCCAGATACCCAAAGTCAATGTTAATCATTGCTGTCTCTGAGCTGCATTCGTACATAAGCAGACATCTCAGGTCAATGAGTTATTTCCTGGTTTGCAATCAACCCCAGTCTGCAGCTCCAGGAAGACCATTGTTCTGAGCAGCATTTTAAATTCAATTCTGGATGCTACCGATCATTTCAAGATTCTGTACTGCTTCTTGTTCCTAAGGTGCGTCTTGCCATAGTAGCTGCAAAGCTAACATTTCACTGCTTCAATCTGCAGGCCACCCCTCGTATACGTATCCTGTCCAGTGGGAGATACCTTCAGATTAATAATGCAGAGCTTGGGGATGCAGCTCGATATGTCTGTGTAGCGAGCAACGTTGCAGGGAAGATGACAAGAGAGTTCACTGTAGCAGTGAACGGTGAGCATATACATTCAAATCCTTCCCACCTTCCTACAGTACAGCAATTATCAGCAGAGATGGATAGAATTATGAAATTCAACTTCTGATGCTGCGATCATAGAAGATTCATTGGAAAGACAATAAGAGTACCGGCTTGAGATTTAGCTCAACAAGAAATTGAACCTATTGGGTCATCAGAATCCAAAAGTCATTTCTTAAGATTGTCAGTGCTAAAGCAATACTTTAAGAAATTCCAAATGGTCTGCACCAAATTTTATGGATGTTCTTTCTCATGATACCGAGAGAACTCCTACCATAACTACAAAGCTGAGACCGCTTTGGCATAATTTTCTGAATGGTAGTTTATGTGTATGAAGAATTAAAATGAACTTCAAAGGTGCAAGGACTCTGTTTTATACAAAACATATGATAAATGAAAGGCACCTTAAAAAGAACTTTTAATTGTTTACAAATGTGTCTTTAAACATGCTAAACTGGTGCTGATACTCTGTTGCTTTTCACGTGCAGTTGCTCCGACCGTCGAAGGTCCGCAGATGGTGACTGCCCATGTGAACCAACCAGTACTGCTCAAATGTGTTGTGAATGGCTTACCAGTTCCCCAAGTTACCTGGAGAAAGGATGGTGCCATTCTTTCAGCAAGCAACTTGAGGTCAGGAACCATTGTTTATGTAGTATTTGTTCTTTTTTATGTGATGGGGGATGGTTTCCAGAGAAATGCTGAGCAAACAGTTTTTACAGTTTCAGACACTTTTTTTGCTTTTTAAAAAGCTCTGTTAAATAATAAAGCGCTTCAGGAATCATTTGCAGCTTTTCCCTGTCAGCCAGTCCTTGGTAGGCATGCTTTTCCACCTTGTGGCCTCTGTCCTGGCCTACCTGGAAGGCACTGGCCAAACAGAGTGCAGTTCTGTTTCCTGTCTCTCTCTAAAGAAAGGATTATTAATCCGAACCACAAAGAGACTGAATTATTAATCCTGTGAGTATTACAGTCAAAAACACCAGAACATAAGAAATAGGAGCAAGAGTAGGCCATCTGGCCTGTCGAGCCTGTTCTGCCATTCAATAAATTCATGGCTGATCTGGCCTTGGACTCATCTCCACTTGCCTGCCTTTTCCACGTAACCCTTAATTCCCCTAATATGCAAAAGTCTATCCAACCTTTTCTTTTAACATCAGACAGATGCTTGGTACACATGTCATTCCCTTTCCCAGTATGTAAACAAAAGCTTTTAGTTGCCTTTAATGTATCAGCCTCTCCCAGGCACTTCCCACTCTCTTTGTATCACAGCAGTCAATTTAGTGTGACCACAATCCTTATTCCTTGTAGCTATTTTGTCTGATCTATTGGATTGCAAAGTTACTGGAGAAAGAGATGTCAATTACATTGGTGTGGGTGTGGAATTTTTGCTAGTTTCCATAGCCAGCAACAATGTTGGTTAGACCCAAAGAGAGTATGTATTAACTAACAGTTACATTTACTGATTTAGTTAGGAGCTAAATTTGGTTTTGTTAAAAGCAAGAATGCACTTTATAAATATGATATGACTGTGTGCATGCCCACTAGGTTTCTCTAACACTCCCTGAGTAGTCAGAATAAAAAGGCTAATATCCAGGAAGTGAAGTTCACGTTACCCAGGCATCCCTCAGTCCCTGCAACTTCGACATACAAAATGCTCTATTCTTATCCTCTTTTCTTATCAGTTTGATTTTGATTTCATTGTTTCTGATTTAACCAGCTAGTTTATGTCAGCTCTTCATTGGATCTGACCAAAGGCTACTGTAGCTCATTACTCTACCACCAAAGGAGAACTTGTGCCTTATATCACCTCTCTTTTTTCCTCCCAGAGCCAGACCCATTCAAATCAGTTCTGGCCACCTTAAGTCAGTTGCTAAGGTCAGGTTACTTTAGTGCACAGATAGCTCCTTTCAGCTCTACACATCTGGCCAACAAAATTCCACAAAGGCCAGGCCATATACGGTAACATAATTACTCCCTGAAAGACTGTGGCCAAACTAATCGGCTTTTAGTAACAACTGTGATACCAAACTTCTTCCAGATTTGTAACAATACAATTTAAATGATCAAATTCTTCACCCACTATGATGGGATTAGAACTTGGCCCCTCCAAAATGATAGTTGAGACTTTTGGATTACCATTTGGGAGGTACGACCATGTTCCTGCCATCCACAGTCCATTACCTCTACTTAAATGCTCACATCATGTTGAAAACCACCAGCTTAAATCCTGTTAGTCTTTTGTACATCTAGCTGGACAGCAGTTGTTAACCAAAGACCTTATGTGGTATTGTGAACCTTGCAACATGTTAACCAGAAAATGCACAGTTGCTGCTGCAATCTACGAGTAACTAATTGGTCCTGAAGCACAGGTACTAATGAGAAGACAAGAGAACCCCTATTTAGACGCACTTACTGTTTCTTTTTTTAAACCAGGTATTCTTTCTCAGAGGATGGTTCACTGCACATTGACTCAGCTCAAGTAACAGATACAGGCCGTTATCTATGTATGGCAACCAATGCCGCAGGAACAGCTCGTAAGAGAATTGATGTACAGATCTATGGTAAATGCATTTCAAATCATTGGCATAAATTGCTGATAGCATCTTCGATCCTATCTGATTTGCTGTTAAAGGTCTTGCTATACGCAGGGAGGTTTCACTTTCAAAATAGCAGGCTGCTTCTTTTGAAGTCACATCAGCTACAAGTGTGTTCCGTTAAGTTATTTTGTTAGGGTTGCAGCTTGGAACAAGCCCTAACGGCCCTTCGAGGTTCACCAGCCAGCAACCCACCAATTTAATGGTAGGCTGACAATTTGCAATGCCTGATTAGCTTACTAACCGGTAAATCCTTTGACTGTGGGAGGAAACTGGAGAACCCGGGAAAACCCATGCACACATAAGAAGGAGCGTACGAACTCACTGACAGAGGACACCAGAACTGAGCTCCGAACTCCAACTGCTGTGCGAGCCACTAAGCTACTGTGACGCCCCATTGTAAAATCAGTTGATAATCCCGTCCAATGCAGTTTTTATTTTATGTTGCTTTTAGATTAACATTGAAACGCTAAAAATAGGAGCAGGAATAGAGCATTCAGCCCCCAACACTGCTCTGCCACTCATTACTGTCATCTCAATACCACATTTCTGCTCTCATGGGAATGATCAGCTTCTGTATTTTGTACTAGAACAGGCTGCTTTCCAAATAATTGTAAACAATTAAAAACATCGGGAAGCATTTTTCACATGAGCAAATATAATTTACTTTTTGAATAGAATGAATTTCATAAGCACCTTAATTGCAATACCACCCTTATCATACGTATTTCTTTGTTCATTTTGATTTTTGTTCATCGGGCACTTCAGCCCCGCTTATGAACGATACTTCATTTTCCTGGCACGTAGCTAACACTGTTCCTGTAAAAGGTCATTAAGATGAAAGATTATCGTTGTTGCTCTCTCCACAAACGTCGCTTGAGCTGAATCATCTATTTTTAGTTTGAATGTGCACCACAAATGTGTCCCTAGCTAATTACCTTCTCTTACTTTCAATGCACCAACCAACAATGCTCAAAAGAAGCAGAAAATATGGTATTTAATATGTCATGCTCATTTCCAGTACAGGGGTAGATAAGGATGTACTGTCTATGTTAAATTGCTAACGCATTTCTCATGAGTAATGTTCAGTGATTAGATCTAAGCAGCCCTCATAGATTGTTATCTATCTGTGCAAATGAGCCACACAGTTCCATTGAAGCATTCATTGTATGATTGACAAGTTCTGTTTGTCCAAGTCAGTTTTCCATTATATCTTTCAGTTCCTCCATCCATTGCTCCTGGCCTCAACAATATCACTGTTCTAGTCAATGTGCAGACCACTCTGGCTTGTGAAGCTTCTGGTATCCCAAAGCCAACAGTCAGCTGGAAGAAAAATGGACACCTGCTCAGCACTGATCAGAATCAGAATATGTACAGGTGATTATACCTCGTTGTCTTTAAAAACAGTCATTCATAAAATCATCCAGTGGAGTGTTTTGGGTGAATTTGTCCCTGAAAAAAATTAATGATGTTGACTGTTTTATTATAAAATAATGATTTATAAGATCATGGAATCATAAGGAACAGTCACAGGCCCTTCAGCCCACTACACGCATTCCAGCCATCTATCCATCCCATTTACCAGCACTTCATCTAGAACTTACAGTGCCTTGCTCTTTCAATGCTCATTGAAGTACGTTATGAATGTGTGACAGCACCTGCCTTACCCATCCACTCAGGTAGTGTTTTCAGATTCCAGTATCCTTCTGGGTGAAAAGATTCTTCCAAAGATCCCTTGAAAATGTTGTTGTCTGGTTTCGGATAACTCTGCTGTGGTGAAAAGTTATTTCCCATCTACAGTATATCCCCCGTTCTTTTCATATCTCTTTTCACCCTCCTCTGCTCCAGGATAAACAAACTCAGCTAATCCAGTCTCTTCTCAGAAGCTTCAAAGTGTCTAAAAGAACTAATCAACTTCTCAGAAACGCAATGACAATAATTTTGCCCTTGCTTGATTGACTGTACTTTTGTATTTTTTAAATTCTTTTCACATAGGTCCTTACACTCGTAAAACAAAATAATAATTTGCTGAACTGAATCTGAATCACAATCAGGTTTAATATCACTGGCATATGTCGTGAAATTTGTTGTTTTGCAGCAGCAGTAGATTGCAATACATAATTTATTTTTATATGGTCTTATCATAATTTATGTTTTTTATTATTATCTAGTGCAAAAAGAGATGTAAAAATATTGAGGTAGTGTTCATGGGTTCATTGTCCATTCAGAAATCGGATGGTGGATAGTAAGAAACTGTTCCTGAAACTGTAAGTTTATACTAAAGAAGAGGTGACAGGTACTAAGTGAAGCCAGGTGAGGGCGAAGGTAGGTGGTGGGGGGCGGAGGGGAGGAGGAATGAAGTGAGAAGCAGAAGAAGGAGGAATCTGATAGGAGAGTAGAGTGGACCATGAGAGTAACAGAAGGAGGAGGAACATTATAGGCAGGAAATAGGGATATGAGGAGAGGAGAAGGGGTAAGAGGGAACCAGGATGGTGATTCAATGTTACTGTCGTCAGGTTGGAGGATACCCTTGAACATCCTGACAGCATAATCATCAATTTCTCCAATGAATGGACTTTATCCCCTCCCCTTCTCTTATTCTCTATTCTTGTTCCACTCTTACCTCATCTCTTCTCATCACCTGCCCATCACCACCCTCCGGTGCCCCTCCTCCCCCTTTTCCCTATGGTCACTCTCCTCTCCTATCCTCCTCCTTCAGCCCTCTACCTTTTCCACCTATCACCTGCCAGCTTCTCAGTTCGCTCCCCTCCCCCGCTCGTCTACCTTCTCTCTCACCTGACTTTACCTATCACCTGCCGGCTCGTACTCCTTCCCCTCTCCCCACCTTCTTAATCTGGGTTCGTTCCCCATCCTTTCCAATCCTGATGAAGCGTCTCAGCCAGAAATGTTGATTGGTTATTCCTTTCCATAGGTGCTGCCTGACTTGCTGAGTTCCTCCAGCATGTTGTATGTGTTACTCTTGATTTCCAGCAGCTGAAGACTCTCTTGTGTTTACTCTTTGAGAAGAATTCTGTCCTTTTGTTAATGTAGTAAGAAAAAAATGCTGTATTACTTCATTATATAAAAAATACTTATAATGTCAGAGCAGTGCTGAGTCAGACCAGACTGGAGAGTTTGTCTAGTGAGGCTTTATGAGCAGAACTGAGGAAGAAGAAAGGTATGACCATGTTAATAGGATTGTATATAGACCACCCAACAGTCCATGGGATTTAATGGAGCAACTTTGTAGAGAGATTGCAGACTGTTGCAAGAAGCCTAATGTTGCGATAGTAGGTGATCTGAACTTTCAACATGTTGACTGGGACTCCCATACTGTAAAAGAGCTGGATAGGAAAAAGTTTGTCAAATGTGTTCAGGGAAGTTTTCTTAATCAGTACATAGAGAAAGAAAAGAAGATGTAAATAAGATTAAAACAGCGCAGAGAAAATTTACAAGTATGTTGCCAGGACTTGAGGACCTGAGTTATAGGAAAGGTTGAATAGTTTAGGACATTATTGCTAGAATATAGAAGATTTAGGGGAGATCTGATTGAGGTATACAAAATTATGAGGAGTATAGGAAAGGTAAATAAATAGGCTTTTTCCACTGAGGTTGGATGAGACAACTAGAGATCATGGGTTAAGGGTGAAAGGTGAAATGTTGAAGGGGAATTTCACTCAGAGGGTGGTGAGAGTGTGGAACAAACTGTCAGTGCAAATGGTGGATGCGGGTCGGTTTCAACATTTTAAGAGAAATTTGGATAGGTACGTGGAAAGGAGGGGTACGGAGGGCTATGGTCCCGGTGCAGGTCAATGGGATGAGACAGAATAATGGTGCAGTATGTATTAGTTGGTCCAAAAGGCCTGTCTCTGTACTGTAGTGTTCTATGACTCAATGATTCTATTTCTCTTTCCTTCATTGCCCAATCCAAGACCAATGCTCCATGGGCCTTTCAGCATTCCCAGCCTGTTTTACCATCTATAAGAGCACTCACTGTTTTATTTTTAAGGATTAGATTTATTTGTCACAAGTAGATTGAATCATATGGTGAAATGTGTTATTTGCATCAACGACCAGTGGTTGATGGTAGTGATTATCATGATCGAGAGATGTACCCATTGAGATTGAATAGTAGTTTTGAGTGCACTTGACCTACGAGCAGGTCAAAGGGCTTACTACATTGCACAAGTCCTTGTGATTTGTGCACTGCAGGAACCCTCAGAGCAGATCTAAACCAGACATTGGAGCTCAGTGAAAACACAGGCTTAGGCTACCCATCTTTCCTGATTGAAGGAGGCAGTGGACCAAAACAATGTGATAAAAGGAAACTTCTATCATTAGTTAATTATTTTAATATCTTTGCATTAGACTGCTTTCCTCTGGTTCCCTTGTAATCATCTCACCCACTGTGGAAGACACTGCACGCTATGAGTGCCAAGTCTCGAACCATGCTGGAGAAGATCAAAAAGCCTTCCAGCTTACTGTACAAGGTGGGTATTATCAAATTAAGATGCAGCTGATTTTTTCACTTTGAGAGCATGATACAGCTTCATCCTGTTTAATGCATGCTTTTGTGATTTAAAACTGTGTATTAGTTCCTAATAGTAATCAATGGAAGAATTCATCCCTAATACACAATGAACAAAATCATTATGGACACCAAGTGCAGATAATGGACTGACTTCATACAATGCTACCAACGATTGCATTCTCCAAATCTTCATTTTAATTGTAACATTCAGCATGATTGTTGATGTCTTCAAATTTTTTATAGTTTCTAACTTGTTGAAGTAGTGAAATCATTTAATTTTCACTCCCGGATGATTCTGGCATCTCCAAGCCTGAATGCTTGAAACTGCAGTGAAAAAACTCAGTTCTGAATTGTCTTGCTGCTTATTCCTTGTCAACTGTCACTGATCAAAAAAAAAATCACTTTTTTTATGCACAATACACACATAACTGATGCCCTTTAACAACTAATCGCTCTAAGTGCAGTGTAGCATGTAGCAGCCATAGAAGAGCATGTGACTGGTGCTAGTTAGAAGTTATACAGCAACAGTCTCCAGTGGCAAAAGTGTCCCGAAAAGTGAAGGAAACCACTGCAATTTTCTCAATTAGTTTTTGTTCTTTCAGAGTTGTCCCAAATAAGTGACTGCCCCAATTAACCAATGGCCCAATTAAGTGGAATCCACTGTATTACCTATAGTAATATTAATGGAACCACAATTTACTAAAATAAATTAGTAGATTCTTTATTCTGAAAATAATATATTGTAAGTTTTGGTATCAATCCAGCCACACTCCACTTCCCTTCACAAATACTGCTGGATTTGTATTCCTGTGTACACTCGTGTATCAGGTCACATCACCTGTTGCATAAAGTATGCAGAGCCCCATTGATACAAATAACCTCTCAATATGGAATTCCACCTGTTGCTATCAGATTCCTTTACCTCAGTTAATAATTTGCTGTGATTTAATGCTTATTTCTATACTTAGGAAAATGGTTGGTTAATTAGACTAAAAGATAGAGATGCAGAATTAGGCCATTTGGCCCATCGAGGCTGCTCTGCTATTTCATCATGGCTGTTCCAATTTTCCTCTCAGCCCCAATCTCCTGCCTTCTCCCTGTATCCCTTCATGCCCTGGCTAATCAAGGATCTATCAACTTCTGCCTTAAACATAGAGACTTGGCCTCCACAGCTGCCTGTGGCAAAGAATTCCACAGATTCAGCACTCTCTGGCTAAAGAAATTCCTCCTCATCTCTGTTTTAAAAGGACACCCCTCTATTTTAAGGGTACGGGCTTAGACTCTCCCACCATAGGAAACATCCTCACCACATCCACTCAGTCAAAGCTATTTGATAGGTTTAAATCAGGTTACCCCTTGTTCTTCTGAATTCTAGTGAATACAGGCCCAGAGCCATCAAGCGCTCTTCATACGACAAGACATTCAATCCTGGAATCATTTTCATGAACCTCCTTTGAACCCTCTCCAGTTTCAGCACATCCTTTCTAAGATAAGAAGCCCAAAACTACTTACAATACTCCAAATGAGGCCTCACCAGTGCTTTATAAAGTTTCAACATTATATCCTATCTTTTATATTCTAGTCCTCTTGAAATGAATGCTAACATTGCATTTGCCTTTCTCACCACAGACTCAATGTGCAAATGAACCTTTAGAGAATCATGCACAAGAACTCCCAAGTCCCTTTGGATCTCAGTTTTTTGAATTTTCACTTCATTTAGAAAATAGTCAAACCTTTCATTTCTTCTACCAAGGTGCATGACCATACACTTCCCGACTCTGTATTCCATCCGCAATATCTTTGCCCATTCTCCTAATCTGTCTAAATCCTTTTGTAGCCTCTCTACTTAAAAATAAGTACCTGCCCCTCCACCTATCTTCATATTGTCTGCAACTTTTGCAACAAAGCCATCAATTCCATTATCCGAGTCATTGACATACGGCATATAAAGAATTGGTCCCAACACAAACCCCTGTGGAACACCACTAGTCACCGGCAGCCAGCCAGTAAAGGGTCCCTTTATTCCTTCTCTTTGCCTCTTACCAATCAGGCACTGCTTTGTCCATGCTAGAAACTTTCCTGTAATCCCTCATATGTGGCACCTTATCAAAGGCCTTCTGAAAATCCAAGTACATCAACTGATTCTCCTTTGTCTATCCTGCTTGTTAGTTCTTCAAAGAATTCCGACAAATTTGTCAGGCAAGATTTTCCCTTGAGGAAATCATGGTGACTGTGGCCTATTTTATCGTGTGCCTCCAAGTACCCTGAGACCTCATCCTTAATAATAATCTTTCAGCCATGATTCAGTGATTCAGTGATGCCTACAACATCATACCTGCCAATCTAGAACTGTGCTGCAAGTTCATCTACCTTATTCCATAATCCATGCACATTGAAATACAACACTTTCAGTCCTGTATTCACCCTTTTCAATTTTGTCCGCCTTTTACATTGCAACACATCCTGTTGTATGCAATTTTGCCCTATCAACATCCTCTCCTCACTACTCATTGCCTCTGTTGGTAAACCAGCTAGCTCATCTTCAGCACTAATATCAGCCTTTCCTACGATACTTATTGCATTGAAATAGAGGCAGCTCAGGATACTGGTTGCACCATGCTCAACCTTTTGATTCCTAACTCTGTCTGAGGCCTTGTCAATATCTGCCTCTAAAACCTCTTCACTAACTGTTCTGGCACTCTGGTTTCCATCCTCCTGCAACTCTAGTTTAAACCCCACTGTGCAGCATTAACAAACCTTCCCACTAGAATATTTGACCTCCTCCAGTTCAGGTGCAAACCGTCCTTTCTATATAGGTCCCACCTTCCTGGAAGAGAGAGCAATAATCCAAAAATCTTACTATGCCCTCCTGTGCCAACTCCTGAGCCATGCATGAAACTGTATTAGTTTAAAATGTGAATGGGAATAAAAAGACATCTGTAACTGTGTGTGTGTGTGTGTGTGTGTGTGTGTGTGTGTGTGTGTGTGTGTGTGTGTGTGTGTGTGTGTGTGTGTGTGTGTGTGTGTGTGTGTGTGTGTGTGTGTCCATGTGCATTTTTCAGGTTAAGATCATCTCCATTCCAACTCATGGGTAACTGCCACACTCATGTTCAAGTAAAAACGGAAAAGTTAGTGTTGAGTGTCTTTTGTTTAGAAGCTGGGTTCATTAATGTCAAAGCTGTTTTTTCTACCAATGAAATGCCTCTTCACAAGAGTGTCAGTTGTTCCTGTTGGTTTTGATTGATTCAGTTCAGGTGGAAGTATTGGCCCTGAGGATCATCAGAGTCTGTCTTCCACCCATCTGAGATATTTATCAGGAGTGCTGCTTACTCAGGGCCTTTACCACACTCCATGATCCTTCCCATCCATTCAACAATCTCTGGTCCTCTACTATGAGACAGGAGGTACCATAGCATTAAGACAAGGACTTTTAGAATGAGGAAACAGCTTCTTCCCCTGGGCTGAGAGAACTACTGATCTCCCTGCCACCACCCAGATCTTATCACATATGAGGTGGCAGAAGCATTATACTGTTTATTTTTTAACTTGTGTAGTAAATGCACCTAATTATTTCTTAATTTAATTTTGGCAATATTACTTCGTATTGCATGTGTGAATTATATGTACTGTGTTGTGCACCTTGGTCCGGAGGGCCATTGTTTTGCTTGGCAGTATATAGTTGAATGTCAATAAACTGAACTTGAACTTTCTCTTTAGTTCCTCCTTCAATTGCTGATGAGGCGACTGACTTGTTGGTAACACGGTTGACACCAGCTGTTATTACTTGCACTGCCTCTGGCGTCCCAGAACCAAGGATTCACTGGACCAAAGATGGGGTCAGGCTGCCAGCAGAAGGAGAAGGCTATCTCATTCTCTCCACAGGTAATAGTGTGAACATATTCCTTGAAGTTCTGGAAATTATGGAGGTGTACAATACCTGAAAGAGGAAAGTAAGCTTCTAGATATAAGAACTGATCATCTTCCAGAATAAAAATAAGAATCTATTCTTTGTTTGCCAAAAAGCTGCAATTTTGTACCTGCTCCTTGATGGTAGTAATGCGAAGAGGGCATGTCCTGGATGTGAGGGTCTTTAATCATGGATGCTGCCTTCCTGAGGCACTGCCTTTTGAAGATGTCTTCATGGTGGGGAAGCTTGTGCCTGTGACAAGAGCTGCTTGACTCTAAGAACTTCTGAAGCCTCTATGATTCTGTTCACTGGCACCTCCATACCCAGGGATGATGCAACCAGTCAGAATGCTGTCCATGGTTCAAATTTGCCTTTGGTGACAAACCAAATCTGCTCAAACTTCTAATGAGGTATAGCTGCTGGCTTTCCTTCATTGTGATTAATTTAACATGGTGGCCTCAGGGTAGATCCTCTGCGATGTTGATATCCAGAAACTTGAAGCTGTTGCACCCTTTCCACCACTGACCTCTCGGTGAGGATTGGTGTATACTCCCCTGACTTCCCCTGTTTGAAGTCTGCAATCAATTGTTGCTGATGATGAATTCAAGGTTAATATTGCGATACCACTGTCAGCCAATATTAAACATAAATTTTATACATGGAGAATATATTGACTGGCTACATCACAGCCTAGTATGGAAACACCAGTGCTCTTGAATGGAAAATCATATAAATTGAGCATGCGGAATACTAAGGACATTCAGGATATTTTCCCATATTAAAGACACACTGCAGAGATTAAGTCAGCCTGCAAGTAAAAATATGTTTTCATTGACTTCAAATTTTAAGGAAAATTTAATCCATTTTAATTATTGTATTTTTTTTATTACTTTAACATGTAGGCACCTTTTGGCTTGTGACAGATCTTTATTATTGCACAACAAGTAATCTATAAATATATTATTTATGTAGAGTTAGCTTTTCTTTCACCCCAACTTCTTGTTAATTCAGGAACAATTGAGATCATTGCTGCCCAGCTCAATCACACAGGAAGGTACACATGTATTGCAAAGAATGCTGCTGGCTCTGCGCGTAAGCAAGTCAATCTCCGTGTGCAAGGTAGGTAGTTATTATATTTACATGATTTTATTTCAATGTTCAGGAATTAAACCACCATTCATTGTGAAGTAAATTACTTTTCTTTTCATCACTATTCCTTCCCGATATCACAGTCATGCCAATTTACTCAATCATTCAAGGGACGATTTAAACAGTTGTTCAAGAATCTCCAGTCACCGGGAGTTTATTGCATTGCTTTTCTTTGTGGGAGTGCATAATTCTGAAATCAAACATATTGCGAGCATATAGCTCTTCAAGAAAGAACATCTATTTGCAACTCCAGTTAGTCTTAGACTGAGCTAATAGTCACATTTCAGAACACTCTTTACTTTTACTTAGGACTCTTAACCTTGGCCTTAGTTTTATCTACTGTTGAAAAGTAGGTTTAACTTGTTCAACCAAATTCTGGCCATCATACCTGCTCCCAATCTGGAAGTGAGATTGTCAGAAATACACTCACCTGGTCCTTACTCGTACAGTCTCAATCAATGCTTATGTTTCATGGCTTTCAATAGGTACAGGTTGAAATTTCAAATCCTCATCCCAGCTTTCAAATCCCTCTGTGATATCACTCCTGTCCTTTTTTCTGTAATCTCTAGCTTTACAAGCCTCGTAGATATTTGTGCTCCTCCAAATCTGGTCTCCAGATCAAACCCACCATTGGCAGCTTTACACTGAACATTTTGGAACTCTTTGTGAAACTGCTTCCCTATCCATCTTTCCTCCTTTTAAGATGCTCCTTAAGAGTGAGAGGTGATCTTAATGAAACGCACAATACTCTTGACATGATGACATGAAAGGATAAATATCAAAATGTTGCCACAATTGAGAAACTCAAGTAATGGGACATAGTTAGAAGCTTACTGGTTGGTCATTTAAAAACTGAAGTGTGGAGGAATTTGTTCTTGTAGAGCATGAAGAACCTCTGGAATTCTCTACCCTGGAGGTTTAAAGAGGCTAGATCTTAAAAAGAGAAGTTGATAACATTTTGAACAGTCAGGGAAGAGAGGCTGTTGGGGAATTGATACAAAGGAGTCAAGTGAATAGCAGGGCAGGCTTGAGGGATAAGAGACCACACTTCCCAGTACCCTTTTATTTATTTTATATTTCTTTGTTGCATTTAGACTAATTACATTTTTACCACAATAAAAGTCAAGTGTAGAACCCACTGGTAGCAATCCTCCAGTCACAAAAGCACAACTCAACCACTATCCTGAGCGAAGTTTGAATCCAATTTCCAATTAATCCTGTGCATTTCAATTTTTTTGTCCACGCTTCCATGCTGACCCTTGTCAAACACTTCACTGAAATCCATTCGACCTACTACAGTCATTCCCTTCATTAACCCTCCTTTTTACTTTCTGGAAAAATATCAGTCAAGTTAAGTCTTTATTCTCTGGAGCGCAGTTGAATGAGGGGAAATCATATTGAGGTATACAAAATTATGGGGGCTATAGGAGGGGTAAATGATGGGGTTTGAGTCAAACTGGAATTAGAAGTTGTAGGTTTAGGGTGAAAAGTATGAGGGAACTCTGATGGGAAGCTTCTTCACTCGGTTGTGCGAGTGTGGAATGAGCTGCTAGCAGAATGATAGATGTGAGGTTAATATTTAAGAGAAGTTTGGGTAGGTACATGGATAAGAGGGTTATGGAGGGATATGATCTGGTTGCAGATAGATGAAACTAGGTAGAAGACCAGGCTGGCATGGTCTAGATTCAAGTACATTTATTATCAAGGAACATAAAAAATATACAGCCTTGAGATTGGCTTGCTCACAGGTAGCCACAAAGCAAGAAACACAAAAGAACCCAATTCAAGGAAAAAATGAAAACAAAAATAAAAACAACACTGAATGCGCAAGACAAAAAGAAATACAAGTCATGCAAATAATTGAAGCGAACAACAGCATTCGGAACCAAATATGGGTCTTCAGATCCACAGCCCAGAGTAGCTCCAAAGTTCATTATATTAGCGATGAACTGAAAGAAAAACCTGCATCTGAGCTGTGGGAGTCTATGACTTTGGTTGGACATGACCTACCCTGAACAAAACAACGCAGCCTGTCCTCAATTAATCTATATTTTTCTAAATGGATGTTTACTGTTGTGCAGAATTCATTCTGATAATTAAACAAGCTGGTTGAATCAAATCACCTATAATTTCTTAGTTTATCCCTTTCTCTGCAGTCTCCACTCTTCATTTTAGCTGATTGAGATGTATTTCATTCAAGACGAGCAGCTTATCCACTTTTCCTGATGCTAATCCCAATAATACTTTCTCTTTTTCAGGCACTATCTGTCCAATATTTCAAACCCTTTCTCCTTATCTACAGCATTGGTATTATCCATATCTTTTGTAAAGGCAGCTACTAAGTACAGGTCCACATTCCCTTATCCGAAATCCTTGGGGGCCAGTTGCATTTATGAATTCAGAATTTTTTGGATTTCAGAAAATTGATAATTATACAGTCGGCCCTCTTTATCCGCATGGGATTGGTTCCGGGACCTCCCGCGGATACCAAAAAATACGGATGTTCAAGATGGTGGACTTTAGGACCCAGCGGAGCTCTGGATCTTATTTAACCTGTCTCAGTGTGGTGGATTTTAGGACCCGATGGAGCTTGGGACCCGCCGCCTGCAGTGTTTCTGTTCCGGAAAACAATCACGATAGAAAATAAAGTGGAAATAATAAAGCAATCGGAAAGATTGCCATCGGTCATTGGAAAAGCGTTAGGCTACGATCGGTCAACGACCGGAACAGTTTTAAAGGATAAAGTGAGAATAATGGAGCATGTGAAGGCCCTGCCCCGATGAAAGCTACAATGATTACTAAGCAACGTAGTGGTTTAATTATTGAAATACATACGTTTCTTAAGTGTTTTATATGCAAAGAAAGGTAAAATATATACTATATACTAAGACAAACGTTTGACTAACTGACATTAAATAATACTGGATGTACCTGTTCCGACTTAAAGAACTTAGTTTTTTTTTTGGATCCTTGATCCGCGGTAACCTATGCACATCTTCCCATATACTTTAAATCATCTCTAGATTATTTATAATACCTAATACAATGTAAATGCTATGTAAATAGCTGCTATACTGTATTGTTTAGGGAATAATGACAAGAAAAAAAGTCTGTATATGCTCAAACAACGAGTGCTGGAGAGAGAACTCCTGGGTTTTCCCAATCCGCGCTCCTTTACAAATACTATTACAGTTTATTTATAGAGTAATATACTGATAAATGAAATAGTGGGATAATTATAGACCATAAATACACTAGCACATTTTATTTCCAACAAAAACATTCAATAAAACATAGAAATATACAGCTTCAAATGAACCGAATCAAACACATGGTAAATGACTTACTGGAATAAATGTAGAACATATATACTCTAGGACATATACAGGTTCAAACTAAGCTAAATATGTACAGGTACTCTAGTTAAGTTGCATTACGTCTGGCAAAAAAAGCTAAATACTCTGCAGGTACCTGATGGGCCAGGAACAGGATTCTCAAGTTATGAAGCAGCACTACAACAGATGGCGTTTTTAAAGACTTCTTCCAGTGTCATCTGTCTCATTAACATAGGTTTATGTCTAAGCAATCTCTTTTTAACTGAGTAAACTGCCATAATCTCTTGCTCACTGATAAATGCACTTTGTTCAAGGCTAACAATTAACTGATCACACATTTTTGCCATAGCAATTGCCTATGGGGATTTTTTCACCTGTGTTCACTATGTCATCATCATCACTACTATCTTTGTGCTTATCTTTATCTAACACCATTTCAGAAATTTCCCTGTCACTCAAGCGATGCACAACAGGTGCATCATTGTCAATGTTCAGCTTTTCTTCGATGTAACCTTCCTCTATCTTATTTACACTTTTGTTTGATAACATTTTAGCATAAGTTACGAGGTTTGATGTCATCATCTTCTCATTAGTGACACAAAATCCTTCAAAGTCTTGATCTGTAGGTTCATTTACATCAAACCTCATTGTAGGCCAAAGTCTGTGCCAAGCATTTGTTAATGTTTACTTATCAACATCATTCCAAGCATTAGCAACTGCGTAAATGGCATCCTTAACATTGAACTCTTTCAGGAAGGCTTGGATTCCTACTCCTCTGTTGACTGCAGAAAGCATACAATTCAAAAATTAGTCTTTATACTTGCTCTTCATGGAGTGTAAAATTCCTTGGTCACAAGGCCATAATATAGATGTCACATTGGGGGGGCAAGTAAATTGCGAAAACATTACTTTGCACAAGAAGTTCGGCAGGGGGATGTGGAGCGTTTGTCCAGGAACAATAAAATTTTACAGTTTTTCCAGTCCAGCTTGCCTGTAATGACCTTGTGCCGCTGGTACAAAATGGTTATTGAACCAGTCAGAAAACATTTCTCGGGTTACCCATGCTTTCTTGTTTGCATAATAATGCACAGGTAAATTGCATACACCTTTCAGACTTCTCGAATGTTGGGTTTTCTCAATCACTGCCAACTCCACCTTGTGTGTGCCTGCTGCATTGGCACACCCAAGAATAGTTAACCAACTAAATAGTTAACCCAAGAATAGATTTTCAGATATTTTACACCATGATGCTTCTTAAATTTCTGCAGCCAACCCTCTGAATATTGACGCTCACTTTCAATGTTCAGTTCTTCATGGTATACTAGACAACGGGGTGACCTGTTGGGGCACCCTTTGAGAGAAAAGTAGTGCAGTCTGATGTGACCAGAATGAACATTAAATTTTCCTGAACGCTAGTGGTATCGCTTTGCTTTGGAAATTGAAGATGAAAAACTCAGTTTATTAAAGAATAAAGATGCATAGCAAGACAAATATAGCTCCTCCTCGTTTAACGAAGAACACTTTTGATGGCATCATTTCTGGTTGATCTGCCACCCTTGTGCCTCTCGTTGTCATTCTGGAGAAGTGCAGCCCTTTCATCCCCCGTCTCTTCATCTCTTCTGCTGTTCGTTGTTTGTCTCTGATCCTGGAGACATGCATTTCTCAGCTCCTTTGTCTCTTCCTCTCTTCTCCTTCTGTGCCTGTTTTTGTCATTCTGGAGACGTGCATGCCTCTCCTCCTCTGTCTCTACTTCTCTCATCTTTTTTGTCCTGACTCTTTGATCCTGGCCTCATCGATCCTCATCCAATTCTTGTTCTCTCCCTCTCCTTGCTGCTTCCCGTTGACGTTTGGTGTCATCTCTTTGACCATAATGTCCCCCATCTCTTTCCACGCAGCATAATTAGGCTGACCATATTTTTTTTACCCTAATGCTGGATAGAAGATACGAAGCAATAACACCAAAGCCTCCAGGATGCTGATGATTCTTGATGATGTGGTTGGCACTCTCCTAAATGGACGTGATATAGTCACCGCTGTCCTTTGACTGCAGCAAAGTGTCTCGAAGTACGTCATTACAATGAGATTTAATTATCTCTTATTGATGGATGGCAGTTAGATCTGTCCCAATCCTGCACATGCTGATGGTGATTAGCAGAATGTGACTGCTCGAAATAGAGCTGCCCTGCCCTCATGCTTGGGTTGGTGTCGCTGCTGAGGCTGGTCGTGCGCATGCGTCATGGTGTCGTGTCCCGATTTCCATGACAGCGCATCGACTCTCGGGTGAAAGCGGGCCATGTTAATTTTGACGAATGAGCAATTTTATACGAATATATAACCCTGAAGTTTACCTGAATTCTGTAAGTTAGCGCATTTTAAATCAATTTAGCCAAAAAAAGTGCCGCTGTAATGCACCGTTTGGGCTAATGGGAGGTCACAGACAGACAGAGCATGAGAGTTTTAGTAGTATATAGATTCTAGCTTGTTTCATGATCAACATGCCATTCAGTGGCACACGTTCACTTCTTCGCTGTCCAATCCACTCAATCAGCACATCTTCATTTTTTGCCCTATGCAGTGTTTTCCTATTTTTCATTAGTTTATGGTCATCACTGTCACTAGAAAACTTCAGTAACTTGTCTTTCTGTTTCTTTAAATCGTATACAGTGGTAGCTCCGACACCATATTCTTCAGTAAGACGCCGCACAGACACACCACGATCAAGCTTCTGTAATAACTCCACTTTCTGCGTTATTGATAATGATAGATGCTTCCTTCTCTTTTTCTCATTGTTACCCATAGGGGTATCTGCAGCTCTTTTTGACATTTTCACAGTGAAATTAAACACAAAGTCAACAGTGAACACAAATTATCAGTGAACAGCAAATGCACGTGTAACCAGTTCAAGCACTGAGCCACAACTGACATCTGGCAGCCTCTGCTAGTGCTGCCACGTCACACCTGAGTGACATCAGCTGTTGGCGCACCAAACAAGCCTTGTTACGACACACTCCACACTCCACAAAAACTTTTCGGATTTCAGAATTTTGGATAAGGGATTGTGGACCTGTATTAGTTAATGATTATAAGATCAGAGAAACATACATCACAGAAACTGACCGTCTTAGCCACAACACTTGTACTGATCACGATGGCCATCCATTTTAATCCCATTTGCCTGTATTAGGCCCATAACCCTTTATATCTATCCTCTCTAAGTACCTGTCCAAACATCTTACTGAATCTACCACAGTCTCTTCCTCCACACATAACTTACCTTTTCCATTCCTAACAAGGCATGCATGTTAAGTTCTTATCTTTTACACACTTACAGAGCCTATTTGAATGTTTATTTTTTTAAACTATTTTGTTTTACAGGCCTTCCCTTTATCCTTATACTCTCTGGGCATTCTGCTGCATTAAATTGGAATTAGGTTCTTGGTATCTGCACAAATATTCCTTTCACCCCACAAGATTTGTTAACTAAAACTAAATCTGGAATTCACACCCAGCCACTTTGTTGAATGCGCAAAAGAAATTGTCTTTAATGCAATTCTGGATATCTGCGTCCTTTTTATCTTTCACGCTGGTTACATCCCCATTAATATTGGAGTGACTGAAGTGCTTTTCTTTTGCACATAGCAGATTTGTGCTTCAATTTTTCCAAGACAGGAGATCTATTGTACACTCTCAACAATCTATTTCCCTTATTTTGATTCTTTAGTTCAACCCATCTTATTTTATTTAACGATCCTTGTAAAATATTATTCCATCTGACAGATTGTTTCTTGAATCAATGTGGCTGCTGTCTCATTTCTTACTCCTCTGTGTCATATGAGAATCCTGTAGCCAGGAATTTTAAGCTTCCAGCGCTTTAAGTTTGTAAATCCCATGCCAACAGGTTCAATGACAACTCCTCTTCAATCATTTTGTTGTTGAGACAACTGGTAAAACCTTTTCACTATAGTTTAGCAACACTTTGACCACTTTGCATTAAAATTGGCTTTGTGTTTTATTGTGTATAATTTATGCTTACTCTATGTTTTTCTTGTGAATGATGCTTTTATATGCCATGTGCTTGTAATGCTGTGCAGAGTAAGTTGTTCTTTTCACCTGTGCATACATGTGCTTGTGTATTGAACAATAAACTTGACTTTGACTTTGTAATTAGTGGGCCGAAGGGTCTGTTTATACAATGTATGACTTTAAAGAGTACTCAACATAAAAGGCAAAATACATAAGACATTTTTTGGGCATTCAACAGCACTTAAAATCTTGCTCAGAAGGACCGCAAGCTTGTTTGCATCCACACTTCCTTTCCAAGCCATTGACCCATTATATCAGTTCCCTCATTGATGGCCACCAGAGTGTACCACAGACTTCATCATTTCCATGGCATTTCAATGATAACCTCATGGTTATGCTGTCCTAATCTGACTTTGGAATGCACCAGGATAGCCCTGGCATTCCATTTACCTTGAGGCAGAACATAAACCACGGTTCTGTACAAATTGACAGCAATGTCCGAAACTCTGAATCACAAACTTGATTGACTTGATCTGCAATTAGAACAAATATAGTTTGGAGTGGAAAGTACTGAGAAGCACTGGAACAGGTTTGTGCTCTTTATCCTGGCTTTGCAGTTTAAACATTGAAAATGTGTGATGTTACTTTTTGATTGGTGGCAAGTTTTATGGTTCTTTATCAGTGTGATTCAATTTTACATCTAGAACCTCCTGTGATTCAACCTCAGCCCAGCACTCTGGAGGTGATTCTGAATAATCCTATCACTCTTCCGTGTGAGGCGACTGGAAATCCAAACCCCACAATTACATGGCAGAAAGAAGGCATTAGTATTGACACCACAGGTAAAGTAGTCATCATCATTTCTTTTCAAATCTTTTTATTAGTTTTTTGAATAAAAACAGAAGAAAAATATTGTTACAAGACATTTGAGAGTACATAATAGATTGATAAACATTCAAATATATATTGATCCATACATAGAATCTCTCAAACTCATATAATAATATAAATGATTAAGAAAAACCCCCCCCAAAACAAAAAAAAACAACAACTAAATAAAAAAAAAACTAACCAACATGGGCAATCGCATAATGTTATATATATACAGTAGTGCCTATGACTCCCAACCTCCATCCACACAATTCAGGATAGTGACAATAAGGTTCAGGATCAGACCGTTTAATTCATATGAAAATGCTGAATAAATGGTCTCCAAGTTTCCTCAAATTTAACTGAAGGATCGAAAACCACACTTCTAATTTTTTCTAAACTTAAACAGGAAATAGTTTGGGAAAACCACTGAGATACTGTTGGAGGATTGGCTTCTTTCCAATTCAGTAAAATGGATCTTCTAGCCATTAGTGTAATAAATGCAATCATTCGTTGGAATGAAGCGGATAAACACTTATTATCCATCATTGGTAGGCCAAAAATTGCAGTAAAAGGGTGTGGTTGGAGATTAATATTTAAAACTCTTGAAATGATATTAAAAATATCTTTCCAATAGTTATGTAAGCAAGGACAGGACCAAAACATATGAGTCAACGAAGCTATATCAGAATGACATCTATCACAGGTTGGATTAACATACGAGTAAAATCGAGCAAGTTTATCTTTAGACATATGAGCTCTGTGTACGACCTTAAATTGTATTGGAGTATGTTTAGCACATATAGAGGATGAGTTTACCAATAATAAAATTTTTTCCCATTGCTCAGTAGAAATAGGGCAATGCAGTTCTTCCTGCCATTCCTTCTTAATTTTTTCAGATATATCTGGTTGTAGATTCATAATCATATTATAAATGATAGCAACGAGACCCTTTTGACAAGGATTAAGAGCTAAAATTCTTTCTGTAATGTCCAATGGACATTCTTTCGAAAAAGACTTTAGTTCATTATATAAAAAATTTCTAATTTGTAGATATCTAAAAAAATGGGTTTTAGATAAATTATATTTATTAGATAATTGTTCGAAGGACATAATGTTATCATCCAAAAACAGATCACGAAAACATGTTATACCTTTTGTTTTCCATAAATAAAAGGCTTGATCTATGGAAGATGGTCGAAAAAAGTAATTAGCTGTTATAGGGCTTGACAGTATAAACTTATTCAAACCAAAAAATTTACGAAATTGAAACCAGATTCGTAATGTATACTTGACTATAGGATTAGTTATCTGTTTATTCATTTTAAATAACGAAAAGGGAAGTGAAGATCCTAAGATTGAAATCAATGAGAAATCTTGCACAGATTTACATTCCAAATTTACCCATTGTGGGCCAGCAACTGTAGTCGATTCTTGTGTCCAAAATATCAAATACCGTATATTAACTGCCCAATAGTAAAATCTTAAGTTTGGTAGAGCCAAACCGCCCTCCTTCTTAGGCTTCTGTAAATATTTTTTAGCTAACCTAGGATTTTTGTTCTGCCACAAATACGACGATATTTTAGAATCAACTGTATCAAAAAAAGATTTAGGAATAAAAATTGGTAATGCTTGAAATAGGTATAAAAATTTAGGTAGTATCATCATCTTAATGGCATTAATTCTACCTACCAAAGACATAGATAGTGGGGACCACCTATTAGCAAGTTGCTTAATTTGATCTATTAAAGGCAAAAAATTAGTTTTAAATAAATCTTTATGTTTTTTAGTAATTTTAATACCTAAATAAGTAAAATAGTCTGTAACAATTCTATATGGTACCCGATTATAAATTGGAGTATGCATATTTAATGGAAAAAGTTCACTCTTATTAAAATTCAATTTATACCCAGAGAAGTTACTAAATTGAGCAAGCAAAGAAGAAATAGCAGGAATAGAACTTTCAGGATCAGATATATATAATAACAAATCATCTGCATATAATGATACCTTATACATCGTCTCCCCGCGGGTAATACCTAAAATATTGGGTGATTCACGAATAGCTATAGCCAAGGGTTCCAAAGCAATGTCGAATAATAAAGGGCTTAAAGGACAACCTTGCCTTGTACCCCGAAATAGTTGAAAAAAAGGGGATCTTTGATTATTAGTGAAAACCGAAGCTAAAGGTTTCTGATATATTAATTTAATCCATGATATAAATTTTGAACTAAAATTAAAATGTTGCAAAGTATTAAATAAATATGACCATTCGACTCTATCAAATGCTTTTTCGGCATCTAAGGAGATGACACATTCTGGGATTTTAGATGAAGAAGTATAAGCAATATTAATTAATTTTCTAATATTAAAAGATGAATAACGATTTTTAATAAATCCAGTCTGATCCTCAGAAATAATCCGAGGCAATATATTTTCTAATCTAACAGCCAGGATTTTACTAAAAATCTTAAAGTCCATATTTAGCAAAGATATAGGCCGATAAGATGCACATTCAGTGGGATCTTTATCTTTTTTAAGAATTAAAGAAATAGAAGCTTCATAAAAAGATTGTGGTAGTTTACCTATACTTAATGCATCTTTAAAAATTTTACAAAGCCAAGGAGAAAGTATAGAAGAAAAGGATTTTAAAAATTCTGCAGAAAAACCATCTGGGCCCGAAGCTTTACCCGAGTTCATTAAGAAAATGGCCTTTTCTATTTCAGACTCCGTAATAGGTGTATCCAAAATTACACTATCCTCAGCAGTTACTTTTGGAATATTCAATTTCCTTAAAAATTCACTCATTATAGAAGAGTCTTTAGTACATTCTGATTGATATAAAGAATTATAAAAATCTTGAAAGGCTGTATTTATCTCTTTGTGATCAATCGTCAGAGTCATCATCATTTCTTAATTCCAAATAAAACTTTGGAGTTTGCTAACTTTTGAAAGTATTAAGGCTATCAAAATCATCAGGCAAATAATACACTTCATTTCTATATCCTCACCTTGAACCACCATGAATTAGTAACATTTCTTCATAAAAATTGAATGAACATCTATTATCATTCACAAAATGCAGGGCAAACTCAGCAGGCCAGGCAGCATCTATGGGAAAGAGTGGACAGTCAATGTTTTGAGCTGAGATCCTTCTTCAGGCTGAAGGGCTTAAGCCCAAAGCATCAACATTTTACTCTTTTCTATAAATGCTGCCTTCTGAGTTCCTCCAGCATTTTGTGTGTGTTGCTTGGATTTCCAGCATCTGCAGATTTTCTCTAGTTTGAATTGTTTTCATTGTTCAGCATGATTTCATCCAGTAGTTCTTAAGGTACTGTATTTCGTCTTGTGCAGTAGGAGCTTACACTGTCCTACCCAATGGAGGTCTTCAGATTGCACGAGCTGCAGTGAAAGACACTGGGACGTACATGTGTGTTGCACAGAACCCATCTGGCACAGCACTGGGAAAGATTAGGCTGAGAGTGCACGGTAAGTTGCTCCGTAAATGCTGAACTCTAACCTTGAGCCAAATGACAAGGCAATCTTGCCATTCACTTTAAAACTGTAGGACGGTAATCTTCTCTTGGCTTTTCACATTTACAAAAGGCCAGTCATTGAATTACCACCAGTTGTGAGGAAGACCTGAGTCGCAATTTCTAACAGAAGATCAGAATTCATTATTCTGTTGTGAAACACCTTTTACTGATAAATGTAAGTTATCTTTGGCCTAACAGCAGACTCTACAATACCCCTCCTTTCCAGCAATTTAGTCTGTGACCTGGACCCCACATATACGCAGGATTACTTTAGGTTCCAATCTGCCTGCAGCAGTATAAGGCACAGCTTGCGGTCACAGCTGGTCATCTGGGCTCCTCTCACAGTGCAGTAAACCTGCTGGCCTTAAGCAGCTTCTCCTTTGGTTTAACAATAAACTTTGCCAAAATCCCGCTTTCACACCAAGACTGAATCAACAGACACAAGCTGTGTTTTCCTTTCCTGCTGATATCTATGTCAGCTATCTGGTACAATTTCCAACATGTCAAAATGTTATAATTTCTGGATTCCAGGTGGCCAGATGCAACTTCTGGAATTACAGTAGTGTTAATTTAAAATGAAATTTTGTTTGGTAGGGAAATACCAAAGGAATAACAAATTCACAAGACAATACCATTGCCAAAGGGAAGATCCAAACATCAGAGTTTATCTGCTTCTGTTATTGAAACCACCTAATCACAATTTAACATGAAAATACCCTGCGCAAACAAACAAGTCCTTCTGACACAGCTGCAGTAATTGCTAATGATTTGTAACATAATCACTTCTTCCAATGGAACCTACTTCATTGCTGTATTGTGAATAATGAAATGTACCTGTGGATAGTTAACCAGCACACAGGACTACGTAACCTTCTGCTTCTCTCCACCTGTACCCACAACTTGGACGCTCACAGCCCTTTGCTCTCTTGAAGCTTCCCGAGATAGTATACCCTGGTTAATTTGTGGAATTGTCCGCACAATCTGTCTCTTCTGCATAGCAATCCAGTCTCATTAGTATAGTCACAGAGATATAGAAACAGCCCCTTCATCCAGCTGAATCTATACGTACACTAAACCTACATTAATCCTGCTTCCTACTGTCAGAATCAGCTTTATTACTCACTGCAATTTTGAAGAATGTGTGGGGATTTCATTGAAGCCCACCAAATGTTAAAAAGACTACATAGGGTGGATGTTTCCTATGTTGGGGGTATCCAGAACTAGAGGGCACTGCGTCAAAATTGAGGAGCAACCTTTTAGAACAGAGGTACAGAGGATTTTTTTTTAGCCAGAGAGTAGTGAATCTGTGGAATGCTCTGCCACAGACTGTCATGGAGGCCAAGTCCGTGGGTAAATTTAGGATGGAAGTTAATATTTTCCTGATCGGTCAGGGCATCAGAAGTTATGGCGAGAAGGCAGGTGTATGTTGTTGAGTGGGATCTGGGATCAGCCGTGGTGGAATGGTGGAGAAGACTCGATGGTCTGAATGGCCTAATTTCTGCTCCTATGTTTTAATGGTCTTATGGCCGTATTACTGACATATGTTTTGAAATTTGTTGTTTTGCAGCAGCAGTACAATGCAATATATGATGCATATATATAGAAACATAGAAATATAGAAAACCTACAGCACAATACAGGCCCTTCAGACCACAAAGCTGTGCCGAACATGTCCTTACCTTAGAACTACCTAGGCTTACCCATCGTCCTCGATTTTTCTAAGCTCCTTGTACCCATCCAGGAGTTTCTTAAAAGACCCTATTGTTTCCGGCTCCACCACTGCCACCGGCAGCCCATTCCACACACTCACCATTCTCTGTGTATAAAAACTTACTCCTGACATCTCCTCTGTACCTACTTCCAGGCACCTTAAAACTTTTGTTACGTACCCCGTAACTGGGTGTCTTACCAGCAAAGATAGAAGTGTCCATTGGAGTCTGGTGATACTATTTTCAACAATATTTATTAGCAAAAATATACAAAATAATATCAATGCAAATATACAGAGAATATCCGTTAGCAATACTAAACCTAAAAGTGCGGGTATAATAATAATCACTAATGAAACAAGCTCTATCGTTGTCTAGGGGATAATGAATTGTCAGATGGAAATATAAAGTTCAGTTCAGTTCATGCAGGCTGCGGTAGTTGTCGGTCGATGTGTTGCAATTGTTGGAGAGAGAGAGAGAGAGATGAGAGAAAGAAAACGTGGGAAAAGTAACAGCTATTATCTTGCCAACCTTCCTTTGCGATTTTGATCCGTCGATGCATCGTTGTTGTGGCCATTCACGTATGACCCCTCCGTTCTTTAGCTAGACCATTCTTCCGTGGTGGACTCGTCACCCAGGCAAGGGTGGACACACACACAAGCCCCCACCGGTCTCGCTATAAACACTGTGAGTTAAACTTTACCGACCCTTCGTTCGGTCTCCGATCTCCCACCCTGTCTTGTGGGGGTTCTGATGCTCACTAGCGTTTCTCCTGGTGCGTCTGAGGGGTGTTACCCCAGACCTTACTTTTATCCCCACTCACGGGGTCTCAGGTGTCAATCAGGTTGGGATGATGTAACCCATCAAACCAGCCCACTCTGGTTGCCCCCTGAGGGGTTTCAATGAATAGAACAGTACCAAGTAAACAATTCTTCTCCAAAAGACAATACCAGTAAATCAATGGCTTTTGTCAGTAGGAGACGTTCCACCTTAGCTGTGTCTCTCTCTCATTAACTTTCATGAGCTGTTATCAATAACAACTGCCCTGGCAGATTTCCTTTGTCTCTCTTACTTCCTTGATAACAGCATCGAAATAGTAGCGATTTGCGATTCTCCAAAAAAGAGGGGGGGGCATGGGCGACTCTGCACCCTTCTGCCCATCAGAGTTGTTCATCCTTCATAACACCCCCATCCTGCTAAGAATTTTCACCAAAGGGGAAAAATTAACTAATACAGAGTCTTACAGAATTACAGAATCTAACACAATACAAAAGAGTTTTTAACTACAGAGTAATACAGATATACATTCAACTTAGCATCTAGATAAGCAGTCAGCGAGTACATTATCACTTCCTTTAATATGCTGTATCTTAATATCAAATTCTTGCAGCATCAGACTCCAACTTAATAACCTCCTGTTTTTATTCCTTTTCTTCACCAAAACAAAAGAGTTGTGATCTTAGCTTAAGTGTATATTACAAAATGTGAACCAATACATGTGTGATTATTCTGTAGTATATTACAAAAGTTTATGCAAATACTAATCTTTATTTTACTTTTAAACTTAACAGTCAATCTTCCATGGTGTTTTCTTTATTATTTACATGCTTTGTCGAAATCCCTCAAAACCAGATCCTATTATTCAAAGTGGCATTTTGTCAACCTTTGCCCCTTTTCCATTTAACTCTCACGTGGTTAGCTTGATCATGTGTGTAGAATAGGCCTTTGCATACTCCTTTCATAGGAGTTATCTTATCAACAATGTTTTCCAAGCTTAGCCCATTTTCTGAACTTCCACACAATTCTTTATTTTTAAGCAAGTCATTAGTTTTATCTTCAGGACCCTTCATTCTATTAATTTTCAGTTTAACATCTGCAAGTTGTTTACCTTTAAATTCCAAAACAAGCTGTAATTGATTCACAGGCACCTTGTTAACAAGCAATTGTTCCTTCAGCCTGGTTACTGCTTCTGAAACCAATCCAGACTTTAAATTTTCTTTATTCAATTTAGGAACTACACTTTTCCCTTCTCCTTCAATAATAATATTCACATCACCAGCTCCCATCTCCTCACTAACTTTTAACACACCTTCTAACACAAACAACTGAGAATTCTCACTTCCCACTGGTATCAAGGTTAACCCTTTCTTCACTGAATCAAGTCCATCTGACCCAAAAGGACTGCATTCCTTTTCAACTAAATCAGATACCTCAGACTTTTCCTGAGTTTCATTATTAGGTTCAGTACCATGTGCATCCACATCCTGAACACACTCAAACGGGACATCTACCTCTTCCAGGCTTTCCATACCAGTCCCTTTTTCAAATTCTAAGTTCCCCTGATTCTCCCAGTTACTCTCTGGGCAACTCCCATCCAGAGTAAACTCAACCCTGCGGGTTAAAACAACTTCATCTGCTAACCCAGCAGACTCCTTCAAGGTAATGACATCCTTTTCATCTAGGACTGTCCTTACATCATTACCGGGAACACATTTCAATTTTTCAACTTCTTCAAACAGTTCCGTCAAGCCAGACAGATCTTCCATGTCCAACCCTGGACCTTCTAACTGCCTTATCTGTTTCTCATCTTTACTCTGTGCCTCTATCAATTCCCTCTTGGCTAAGGGTAGGTCTACCTCCTCTCCTTTACTCTTTCACCTCCCTATTCTCCGTTTTACCACCCTCTAACCCCTCTTGGTACAGGGTCGGTAAAAACGCCTCAGCCAAATCGACACTGGACTGATTTAAACTGGTCTCTTTCTCAGCTGCCTTTCTCGACATGCTGCGAGTGATTGCGCATGCGGGATAGATCTTGGAATCTAGGGGCGGGACCTCAACACTTACAGGCTTGCTCGTCAGCTTCACGGCTGAACACACCTCACCACCAGCTAAATCATTACCAAGAAAGACGTCCACGCCGTCTCTCGGTAATTCTGACTGCACCTCTATTTCAACTGGTCCAGATACCAGATCACACTTTATAATGATCCCATGCAAAGGCACAGCTTCTGTCCCTTTTCCTATACCTCTTAAAACTACCTCTCCAGTCTCAGGACCAAAATCTAGTACCTTACTGAGAATCAATGACTGCTCAGCTCCAGTATCTCTCCAGATCCTCACTGGAACTGGGGTTTCTCCCTCTTTCACAGACACGGTCCCTTCTGAAATAAATTTCTCACGCCCCTCTCGTATTTTATCTACCTGGGCCTTTCTCGTCGATTTGCTGATTGACACAATACATCCTGTAGGGACTGCTGCATTCCCTTTTCCTGTCTCCTTCCTCGGAGCAAAGCACTTAGATGCAATATGACCAACCTTTCCACAATTAAAACAGGTCAAGCCAGGAACCCTCCTGCCAGCCTGCCTTTCTTCCTCCTTACCTTTACCACTAGCTCCCGGCTTATTTTCTACCTCAGCCGGCAGGCTTTCTCTACCGTCCCTACTGTCTTTCTGGTAACTCTTATTCAAGGAAAACTTTATCTTGTGGGTTAGGGCATATTCATCTGCGAACCTGGCAAATTCTGATATAGACTTATTGGACTTCTCGTTCAAATACGTCCGAATATTATCCGAAACACAACCTTTAAATTCCTCAATCAGAATTAACTCTCTGAAACGATGGAAATCCTCCTCCACCCTTTCTGCCGCACACCAGTGATCTAAGAGCACACCCTTCTCATAGGCAAACTCTGCATACGTCTGATTCCACACTTTCTTTAAATCTCTGAACTTCTGTCTATCTGCCTCAGGTATTAACTCATAGGTCCGAAGGATGGCCCGCTTTATTTCCTCATAATCCGCAGACACGTCCAGGGACAATGCCGCATATGCCCGTTGAGCCTTCCCTTTTAACACACTTTGTAACAACGCCACCCACTGATCTCTGGGCCACTTATGATTCACTGCCACCTTTTCAAAATGCAAGAAATAACTATCAACATCTGTCTCCTCGAATGGAGGTACTAACCTAAACTCCCTACTAACATTAAACTTCTCCTCTCTGTCTGCCCCTGGGACTCTTCTCTCTTGCTTTAACTTCTCCATTTCCAGCTCATGCTGCCTCTGTTTCTCCTTCTCCTCATACTCACTCTGTTTTTCAGCTCTTTCCTTCTCCCTTTTCACCTCTAGCTCCTTTAGCTGGAGCTCATACTCCCTTTTCTTCTGTTCCGCATCCAGCCTCAATTTTTCCAACTCTACCTGAACCGTCCCAATAGCTGGTACCTTTTCAGGCATATGTTTCAATACCTCAGCCAAAAACACATCCTTCTCAATATAATACTGAGCTATGGCCCTCTGTATCTCCCACTTTTTCATTGACGACTTCACCTCTGTGAGATTTAATCCTTTCGCAATATTTACCAAGTCCGTCTTTGTGGCATCCTCTAGCGCCTTCAAAGTCAGGTTTTGTGTAAATTCGTCTACGTCCATCTTTGCTGGTTTCCCGTCTGGTTACCCACGCAACCAGATCCAAGTCTGGACTTATAGCCCGATTCACTGGCCCTCCAATTTGCTATCAAATCCCGAATGAGCCCCCAATTTGTTAGTACCCCGTAACTGGGTGTCTTACCAGCAAAGATAGAGTCTGGTGGAGTCTGGTGATACTACTTTCAACAATTTTTATTAGCAAAAATATACAAAATAATATCAATGCAAATATACAGAGAATATCCGTCAGCAATACTAAACCTAAAAGTGCGGGTATAATAATAATAATCACTAATGAAACAAGCTCTATCTTTGTCTAGGGGATAATGAATTGTCAGATGGAAATATAAAGTTCAGTTCAGTTCATGCAGGCTGCGGTAGTTGTCGGTCGATATGTTGCAATTGTTGGAGAGAGAGAGACGAGAGAAAGAAAACAGAACAGTAACATCTATTATCTTGCCAACCTTCCTTTACGATTTTGATCCGTCGATGCATCGTTGTTGTGGCCATTCACGTATGACCCCCTCCGTCCTTTAGCTAGACCGTTCTTCCATGGTGGACTCGTCACCCAGGCAAGGGTGGACACACACACAAGCCCCCATCGGTCTCGCTATAAACACTGTGAGTTAAACTTTACCGACCCTTCGTTCGGTCTCCGATCTCCCACCCTGTCTTGTGGGGGTTCTGATGCTCACTAGTGTTTCTCCTGGTACGTCTGAGGGGTGTTACCCCAGACCTCACTTTTATCCCCACTCACGGGGTCTCAGGTGTCAATCAGGTTGAGATGATGTAACCCATCAAACCAGCCCACTCTGGTTGCCTCCTGAGGGGTTTCAATGAATAGAACAGTACCAAGTAAACAATTCTTCTCCAAAAGACAATACCAGTAAATCAATGGCTTTTGTCAGTAAGAGACATTCCACTTTAGCTGTGTCTCTCTCTCACTAACTTTCATGAGCTGTTATCAATAACAACTGCCCTGGCAGATTTCCTTTGTCTCTCTTACTTCCTTGATAACAGCATCGAAATAGTAGCAATTTGCGATTCTCCAAAAAAGGGGGGGGGGCATGGGCGACTCTGCACCCTTCTGGCCATCAGAGTTGTTCATCCTTCATAACACTATGCCCTCTCATGCTAGCCATTTCAGCCCTGGGGAAAAGCCTCTGACTATCCACATGGTCAATGCCTCTCATTATCTTATACACTTCTATCAGGTCACCTCTCATTCTCAGTCGCTCCAAGGAGAAAAGGCCGAGTTCACTCAACCTATTCTCATAAGGCATGCTCCCCAATCCAGGCAACATCCTTATAAATCTCCTCTGCACCCTTTCTATGCCTTCCACATCCTTCCTGTAGTGAGGCAACCAGAACTGAACACAGTACTTCAAGTGGGGTCTGACCAGGGTCCTAGATAGTTGCAACATTACCTCTCAGCTCTTAAACTCAATCCCACGATTGATGAAGGCTAATTCACCATATGCCTTCTTAACCACAGAGTCAACCTGCATATCAACTTTGAGTGTCCTATGGACTTGGACCCCAAGATCCCTCTGATCCTCCACACTGCCAAGAGTCTTACCATTAATGCTATATTCTGCCATCATATTTGACCTATCAAAATGAACCACCTCACACTTATCTGAACTCTTCCTGCCACTTCTCAGCCCAGTTTTGCATCCTATCAATGTCCCGTTGTAACCTCTGACAGCCGTCCACACTACCCATAATGCCCCCAACCTTTGTGTTATCAGCAAATTTACTAACCTATCTCTCCACTTCTTCATACAGGCCATTTATGAAAATCACAAAGAGTAGGGGTCCCAGAACAGATCCCTGAGGCACACCACTGGTCACTGACCTCCATGCAGAATATGACCCGTCTACAACTACTCTTTGCCTTCTGTGGGCAAGCCAGTTCTGGATCCACAAAGCAATGTCCCCTTGGATCCCATGCCCCCTTACTTTCTCAATAAGCCTTGCATGGAGTACCTTGTCAAATGCCTTCCTGAAATCCATATACACTACATCTACTGCTCTTCCTTCATCAATGTGTTCAGTCACATCCTCATAAAATTCAGTCAGGCTCATAAGGCATGACGTGCCTTTGACAAAGCCATGCTGACTATTCCTAATCATATTATGCCTCTCCAAATGTTCATACATCCTGCCTCTTATTAAATAAGTGGTAGAAAAAGAGAGCTAAAATAGTGAGGTAATGATCATGCATCCATGGACCGTTCAGAATTCTGATGGCAGAGGAGAACAAGCTGTTCCTAAAATGTTGGTTCCCATATTCCACTAACACCTCACATAATTCTACCACTTTGCTGCACACTTGGGTTGTCTTACAATAAACAATTGGAACTTTGGATGTGAGAGGAAACTGAAGCATGTGGGGGAAAGATTTTGTGATGACAGAACAATGTGTGGACTTCACACGAACAGCACCTGAGGTCAGAATTGAACCCGGGTTTCTGTCAGCTGCACTGCTCTGCTGTCCTAAAGTAGTTAGCAACCCTTCCTCCTGGTATTACTGGGCATAGGTCAGTGTTTGTCAAGGACTATTAAGCAAATGGTTTGTGCCAGCCTATTTAATGTTCTGCTTCTGAACAATGACTGAGGGAGTGGTAACACTGAGGCCAGTGTGGTGGAGAATGTGAGTTGGACTCATTGGGTCACAGGAAGAGTGACCATTCTGGGGGAGTCAGTAAGATGTGGATGACAAGGTGGGATTGGCTGTCATTGATGGGTTCATGCTAAGGAGAAAGAGGGGATCAACTGCCCAGGGGCAGAGTTCACATCAATGGTTACAGATGGGAATGATGAGGTTTGCAGTTTGTCATTGGACTGATCGCCAAGGGTTGATAGATGAGGTTGTCAAGATGGTTTAGGTCTGCAAGTGGTGGGTGTCAGATGCTTTCAGTAGATAGGCAGGGTTAGAAAGCGATCAGGGGTTTGGTTGGGGGGCTGGGTGGAAGTTCTAAAGCAGAACCAGAAAAGTGGGAGACATAGCCTAGTTATTTACAACTACCTTATTTAGACTTGCTCAGTCTGATCTCCTTTAAGGCATACTGAAGATGGTCTCACTGGCCTTGTGAAATCTTACTGCTAGGTGATATATTTTGATGTTGTCCCATGATTGCTTCTCAATTAACACGGCCTTCACCATAAATTTTGGAGGAATATATAATGCAATGCCTAAATATTTATTAATCTGCTTAGATGTACCTTTGACTAAGTTACTTTCCTTTTGAAGTGCCTCCAGTCATAATGGCACACCCAACAAACTATGTTGTTACTTTGGATAAACCTGTCACTATGGTATGTGAGGCCAAGGGTTACCCAAATCCCGAAGTCACCTGGAACAAAGATGGGCATGCTGTTTCCGAGAGCATTCGCCAGAGGATCCTCAGCACAGGAGCGCTCCAGATTGCCTTTGCCCAACCCCAGGACACTGGTCGATACACCTGTACAGCAGCCAACTCTGCAGGTTCCAGCAGTTCGGTCATGGTTTTAACGGTTCATGGTAAGTGTTATGTTACCTATGTCAACATCCTCATCTTTAAGATCAGTTGGATTTCTTTAACTGCATGTTCCTCCCATTGATGCTGGCAACAGAGTTACCAAGAGGTCTTTGAAGTAAGCACTGGAAGCACACCTAACTTTAATATTACTATGGTTATATGGTTAAGTGTTAATCCTTCTCCTGACTCAAACTAAAGTCAAGCGTACCCTGTTCATTTTCCAGCGTTGTTCAGCTTCTCTGCATTTTCCAGATTCTACAATGGACTTGCAGATTTTTGCCCCTGTCTGATCAACAGAGTATTTGAAATACATAAGTACTCTTTAAAAAATGCAAATCATTATCATATTTTTTGGGACTGCCCTGTTATCAAAAACTATTGGAGGGGGATACACAATGCCCTACAAGACATGTTTCAATGTGAAATACCCTTAGAGAGTAAGACCATATATTTTGGATATATACCTCAAGAATAGTTGAAAAGAGATAAATATTTAATGAATATACTGTTGGTGGCTGGTAAAAAGACTCTTACTAGGAAATGGTTATCACAGGAGAGCCCAACTTTAAATACATGGATGGAAATTACAATGGACATTTACAAAATGGAGAAGATAACAGCATCTGTTCATCATAAGCTGGAACAATTTGATTCATACTGGGAAAAATGGTTTAACTACATAATGCCTCATAGGCCTGATTTTATTCTCACAAATCAATGAATCTGTTGTAAAAAAAAAGATCACTCCCTACTTGTACATAGTTCTTTCCTTTTGCTTGTTTTTCTTTCTACTCTTTTCTCTAAGTGTATACCTCAGATAAATACATTGTGGAGATTTGTGATATATATGATTATATGATATATATGTACAATGTCTGAAGTACATCTTATAGAAATGTTTGTTTGATGATGAACTTCAATACAAAAATAAATTACAAAAAATGAAATACATAAGTAGATTGCCAACCACTGGGGAAATTAGTTTGATGATGAAACCTCATTCTGACTCTACTGCAGATTCCCCATCCTAGTTGATAGGATCTGTCTGACCATCTCAGCATGTGCAAGCTCAGCTCTAGGGTAACTGAGGTTAAATGAACAGGAGTTATCAGCCTTGAGGTTGAGAGAGAGGTAATCACTTGCACAAAAGCCAGAAAGAAACTTATCAAGTTTCAAGTTATCAATCATCTACTAGAAAGTGATATGCATTTTCATCTCCTAACTACACTCTCAGTCCATAGGGTTCACAGTGTAGATAGTCTATGAACTGAAAAAGAAAGTTGTTTATGGAACTGTGTCACAAAAGTTGAAAAGGAGTTATCAGTGTGTATGAAGGTTTTGGACAAATCTTTGTCTTCCAGTGCAAAGTGATGATTTACACCAAGCTGTTATTCAATCTTCCTTTTACAGTTCCACCATCCATGCACACCTCTCCAGCTGAGTTCATGGTGATTGAGCAATCTCAGATCATAATACCATGCAGTGCTGATGGAGTGCCTGAGCCAGCACTGACCTGGCAGAAAGATGGCAAAATCTTGCAGAACAAATTAGGAAAATATAAATTATTGCTGTCAGGAGAGCTCCTTGTGGAAAATGCCGTGGTAAGTAAGAAAAGTCTTGCCTTTTATCATGGAATGTGGAATGATGCTTATGGTTCTATGAGAATGTTTTGATGAACACACGTACTTTAATGCTAATGCCTATTTATTTTAGGATGCAGAGGGAATTGAGGGCTATGGGGATCAGGAGGGGAAGTGGAATGAGGTACAGAATCAGCCAAGATAGGATTGAGTGCAGAAGGAATCCCTGAGGTCAGCGAGACAACACCCATTTCCATTGCTTTTGCTTTTCACTGGTTATAACCAGTATAACTGCTGGCATGATGCAATGTATTTTGACGATGTATGGTAGTTGCAATGTGGCAATGCTTCCTGTTGTAAGTAAATATGCTACCCGGGAGCTGTTGGACTGTATCTCTGGAATATATCAGTGACGCAGATTGCCAACTTTCTGGGAACAGAGTAGCAGGAATGTTGAGAGCTCATGATTTCCTCGTGCTGATTAAGAGAGGCAGAATAGCGTAGCAGTCAGTATAATGCTTTACAGCGCCTGTCTGTAATCAGTGAGGAGTTTATAAGTTCTCCCTGTGACCACCTGGGGTTCCTCCAGGTGTTCCAGTTTCCTCCCACATTACAAAGGTGTACAGGTTAGTGTTAGTAAGTCGTGGGCATGTATTTTAGTACCAGAACCATAACAGCACTTGTGGGGTGCCCCCAACACATTCTCAGACTGTGTTGGTCGGTGATGCAAAGCAATGCATTTCACTGTATGTTTCAATAATTTGATGTACTGTGACAAATAAAGCTAATCTATATTGTATTTGTCAATATCCTAATTCTAATTTCTTTTATTCTCTGCCAGCCTGATGATACTGGCAGCTACACATGTATAGCTACCAACGTGGCCGGTCGTGACACCAAGACCGTTACCCTGAATGTCTACACCCACCCTACTTTTACAGAGCTGCCTGGAGATGTATCCTTAAACAAGGAGGAACGTTTAGAATTGAATTGTGCAGCAAATGGTATTCCCACACCCAAAATTACCTGGACCTTCAACAACAACATTATACCTGGTAAGAATTCCTAAGGCAAAAGCACAAACTGAGAGTCTGTTTTACTGTTAGGTCAGGGTGAAGAACTTTATCAAGGTTATGGGCAATAAGCAGGGTCATAGGAACAGGTACAGTGTAGCTTCAAGCTTCTCTGCTCTAAATTTGCATGATCCTTTGTACACTTAAAACATTTGGAAAACCTATCATTACATCAAACACAGAAAATTTTGAATTATCCTATCTTCCCTAACAGAAGCTAAAAATCTCTTTGGACTTTGTAATTATTATCCCTCAACCATCTTGAACCAGAGTGGATCACTCACCCCGACATTGAACTGATTTCATAATCTATGGACTCACTTTTGCAGACTCTACAACGTGTTCTTGGTATTAATTATCTATCTATCTACCTATTTGTTTGTTTATTTACATCATTTTTCCTCTATTTTTTATTTGCACAGTTTGTAGTCTTTTGCACATTGGTTGTTTGTCCATATTTGCTGTGTGAATTTTCATTGATTCTGTTGTCTTTCTTGGTATTTACTGAGAATGCCCACAAGAAAATGACTCTCAGGATAGCACAGGCAGTCCCCGGGCTACGTACGAGTTCCATTCCTGAGTCCGTCTTTAAGTCAGCTTTGTATGTAAGTCGGAACAAGTACATCCGGTATTATTTAGCGTCAGTCAGTCAAACGTTTGTCTTAGTATATAGTATATATTTTACCTTTCTATGCATATAAAACACTTAAGAAAAGTATGTATTCCAATAATTAAACCACTGTGTAGCTTAGTAATAATTGTAGCTTTCATCAGGGCAGGGCCTTTCACATGCTCCATTATTCTCACTTTATCTTTTATCCTTTAAAATTGTTCCAATCGTTGACCGACTGTAGCCCAACGCTTTTCCAATGACCAATGGCGTTTCACCTCTTTCCAAGCGCTTTAGTATTTCCACTTTATTTTCAATCGCGATTGCTTCCCATCAACGGAACAGAGGTCCGCTGGGTCCTAAGGACCACAGCACTGAATTCCCCGGGTGCTAAACTGCACCGCACTGAGACAGGTTAAATGAGACAAGTGGGGGCTGTGCTGGGATTGGATATTTGATCCTCCACAATATTCTGCGTGGGAATTTAAACTGGAGTTGGCAGTGTTTTTTTTTACGATGTCGAGTTGCGAGCTGGACAACAACCCGGCATGGATGGTACGGGAGTCACTGGATCGGCATCAACCCGGCATGGGAGCGGTCTGTCACTAAATCGAACTCAGGAATCTCCATTCTCTAGCCCGGTGCTGATCTGACTGCGCCACCAGCCGACCGGAACGTTGGGTGGGTGGGCGTGGGGTCAGGGTGAATCTTACTAAGAAAAATTTAAGCCAAATACAAAGTTAAACACTCAACACAGTGTCAACGGCAATGACTTAAAATGGCGGATGGCGCCGCGATCCGACTTAACATGGCGGACAGCGTTCTCCTTCCTCGGTTCGTAAGTACGAGTTGTCCATAGGTCGGACGTTCGTAACTTGGGGACTACCTGTATATACATGTACATTGATAATAAATTTACTTTGAATGATATGTTGAAATTGTAAATTCAGAAACAACTGACAGATGTATTTTGCCAAATGATCACATTTTGTTCCCACAGCCCAATACGATGATGTCAATGGGCACAGCAAATTGGTCATTGAAAAGACGTCAAAGGATGACTCGGGCACATACATTTGTACAGCAGAAAACAGAGTCGGATCTATCAAAGCCATCGGATTTGTATACGTCAAAGGTGAACAAAGGGAATGATTTTATTTGCCTGATTCAGCCATTTCAATGCAGTTCACCCGTTTGCCTACCCTCCACTGCAAAAGACTTTTTTATCAGCATCTACATGAAAAGATGATGAACTTCTAACTGGAAACATTTGTTTTAAATATTGAAGTGAATATGGAAAATCCTGAATTTTTAATTGAGAGCTTTTTGTGTCCTTAAAGAGAAAAGATCATTATAGTACCTGGTAAAGTGATGCATCTGAGCGTGCACTAGGATAAAACCACACACAGTCTTTAGATTCCAGTGAACTGGCTCGTTCAGGCCTGTATCATAATACATTACAAATATTACATGACATTTCATTGCAATTTGATACAAGATTAGATGATCCCAAAAAGCGTATCTGCTTTTCTTGTTAAAATGTAAAAATATTTTTGATTGGTGCAGAAAGACATTTGAGTTGCTAAGCAACCTGTTCATATTGATGGGACCAATCAACTGTTTTGTGTTGGCAAAACTGTTTTCTCTTACAAATCAGAGTGAAAATTGCGTAAAAGTAGAATGCACATTTTATACTTCCAACTTCCTGCTTGGAATGAGATCACTCATCTGATGCAACTAAATTAGTAGCTGAGAGCCTGTGCTTAATTTCCTGGTTAGGAAATCCAAAATCTCGGCCACTGAATTTTCATTAAACATTTAAAGTGGGTGAAAGGCACAACTAGGAGCAGAAGTACAACAAAGAATTTGCAGCAATGACACTAAATGAAGATTAATCGTCATTGCTTTTTTAAAGGGGCTGAGCTAATGACAATAAATAAATTAATCGCTAGATGTTTTATATTAATTGTGAAAATTGACCTGATTTCAGAGAAAGCCAACTGAAAAATAATAAGACCTTAAGACAGAATTAGGCCATTCAGCCTATCGAGTCCACTCCGCCACTTCATCGTGGCTGTCCCAGATCCCATTCAACCTCACATGCCTACCCTCTCACCATATCCCATGATGCCCCAAACTATCAGGAATCTATCAACTTCTGCTTAAATATACCCACGGACCGCAGTCTGTGGCAGAGCATGCCACAGTTTCACTACTCTCTGGCTAAGAAGATTGCACCTTACCTCTGCTCTAAAAGGTGACCCCTCAGTTTTAAGGCAGTGCTCTCTAGTTCTGTGTACTGCCTCCAGAGAAAGCAACCTCTCCACATCCTTCTTATCTAGTCCTTTTAACATTCAGTCGGTTTCAATGAGATCCCCACATGTTCTTCTAAATTCCAGTGAGTGCAGGCCTAAGGCTGCCAAACACTCCTCATATGTTAACCCCTTCAATCCTGGAATCATCCTCGTGAGCCTCCTCTGCACTCTCTCCAATGACAACACACCCTTTCTGAGATATGGGGCCCAAAACTGTTGACAGTACTCCCAAGTGCAGCCTGAATAGTGTCTTTAAAGCCTCAACATTACCTCCTTGTTTTTATATTCTATTCCCCTTGAGATAAATGCCAACATTGCATTTGCCTTCTTTACCACAGACTCAACTTGTAAATTAACCTTCTGGGAGTCTTGTCCAAGGACTCCTAGATCCCTCTGCACCTCTGATGTTTGAAAATTCTCCCCATTTAGATAATAGTCTGCACTATTGTTCTTTTTACTAAAATGCATTATCACACATTTCCCAACACTGTATTCCATCTGCCATTTTTTTGCCCGGTCTTCAAATTTGTCTAAGTCCTGCTGCAATCACATTGCTTCCTCAGCACTACCTACATCCCCCTCCACACCTGTCTTTGTATCATCTGCAAACTTTGCCACAAAGCCAGCAATTCCACTATCTAAATCATTGACAAATATTATGAAAAGTAACGTTCCCAACACTGACCCCTGAGGAACACCACTATTCACTGGCAGGGAACCAGAAAAGGCCCTCTTTATTCACACTCACTGCCTTCTGCCTGTCAGCCATTCCTCTATCCATGCCAGTTTTTTTTTTCTATAACACCATAGGATTTTATCTTGTTAAGCAGCCTCATGTGAGGCACTCTATCAAACGCCTTCTGAAAATCTAAGTAAATGATATCCACTGCCTCTCCTTTGTCCACCCTGCTTGTTACTTCCTCAAAGAATTCTTACACATTTGTCAGGCAAGATTACAGAAGCCATGCTTATCATTAGTCTCCAAGTACACCAAAACCTCGTCCTTAATAATGGACTCCAACACCTTCCCAACCACCGAGCTTAGGCTGACCAACCTATTATTTCCTTTCTTTTATCTTCCTCCCTTCTTAAAGAGTGGAGCAACATTTACAACTTAATGTACCTACTGATAGACTGGTGAAAGATCAACATCAACAGATGCCAACATAAGGAACATTGGAGAGAGAATGACCATGACTTTTCAAGAATTTGTCAATACTGTGCATCAAATTTTGATGTCATGATCTCAGATACATGTATATGTCACATTACAACTGACACTAACTTTCTGCACAGAGCCTCCAATCTTTGATGGTGACTTTAATCCAAACCGCATTGAGCCTCTTGGAGGGAACGCGATCCTCAACTGTGAGGTCCGAGGTGATCCACTCCCCACTATTCAGTGGAGTAAGAAAGGGATCCATATTCCGATCAGCAACAGGATTCGTCAACTTCACAATGGTTCGCTGGCCATCTATGGCACAGTGGTAAGCCAGGGAAACTTGAAAAAGATTATTATATCTTAATAATCTAACAGTTTCAATACTAATAGCCATTCAAGAAATTATGAAACTGGTTAGTTCTCACAATAAACTGTTTATAAAGTAATTTTGAAATAAATTCCTCCTGAAATAAAATCCTTACTTTAAAAATATAAACTCAATATATCCCTGAAAGTGGCATTGCATGTAGACAGGGTAGTGAGGAGGCCATTTGGCATGCTGGGTATGGTGAACTAGATATACCTGTCTGACTGCTCCTGTGGCTCCTCCCACAGACCCCCGCTGACTGCTCCTGTGGCTCCTCCCACAGACCCCCGCTGACTGCTCCTGTGGCTCCTCCCACAGACCCCTGCTGACTGCTCCTGTGGCTCCTCCCACAGACCCCTGTATAAAGGCGACTGTGGGCTGCTGCTCTCCCTCATTTTCCCCAGGATGTAGTGTTGTTTATTCTTCCAGTCAATAAAAGCCGATATCTCGCTTCCTAAGTCTCAGCGTGAGTTATTGATGGTGCATCAATTTTATTGACTGGAAGAATAAACAACACTGGGTTTCATCAGTCAGGGCATTGAGTATAAGAGTTGGAACATTACATTGCATTTGTACAAGATATTGGTGAGGTTGTGCCTGGAGTATTGTGTGTGCAGTTTTGACTATTCTGTTACAAGAAAGACATCATTAAGCTGGAAAGACTGCAAAGCAGATTTATGAGAATGCATCAGGACTCGAGGGCCTGAGTTACAGGAGGAGAATGGGAGGCCTGGACTATATTTGCTGGAGCACAGGGGACTGAGAGGTGGCCTTACAGAGGTGTACAAAATAATGAGAAACATCAATATGGCGATTGAATGCCAACTTTTTCCCATAGAAAGGGAATCAAAAACTAGAGGGCATAGGTTTAAGGTGAGGTAAGAGATTTAAAAGGGACCTGAGGCAACTTTTTGCAGAGGGCGGTATGCATATGCAAAGAGCTGCCAGTGGAGGTGGTTAAGGAAGGTACAATAACAACATTTAAAGGACATTGGACATGTACATGCATAGGAAAGATTTAGAGGGAAACAGAGCAAACTTGAGGCAAATGATAAACATGGACCAGTTAGACCATAGGTATTGTATTATGTTATGACTGTAATACTAAACCTCATCATGAAATGTCATAAATATAACAGTTATTTCGAGAAATGCCTAAAAGCCAAAGATTTATTTTTTATTGAACCCATCTTACTGTCCAACAATGATTGGTTTTTGAACCAGAAATTTAGAAGATTTAAAGAACACAAAATGCTGGCAGAACTCAGCAGGCCAGACAGCATCTATGGGAGGAGGTAATAACGATGTTTCGGGCCGAAACCCTTCATAATTGTGCCATATTCTTGTAATAATATTTTGATTTATTGACAGACTCTGATCTTTTATTTTCAGCTAAGATGTTAAATTCACATTTAAATAGAACCTTATTGTGTCTCTTTAAATAGAGTTAAAGTCTTATTTTGCTTCAATGCTTACGTTGAAGACGGATCGTTATTATAAATATAACATAAGAAGCAGATGAATGCTTTTTCAAAGTATACCAATCCTTTAAAGTATTATTCTATCCATGTGGAGTGGGGAAGAGATAAAATGTTCATGTGATTTTAAAGCAAACTACAAATTTGAGTCACTGTGTAATTGCAGTCACATGCAACATGAAAGCAAGCCCTTCAGCCCATCAGCTCCATGCTAACCAGCAAGCATGCACAGGGAAATTCAACTTTTTTTCCCCATCAACTCCCCCCAGATTCCACCACTCCACCTTATTCACCTGCACACCAGGTGCAATTTACAGTTAGGCTACCAACTTGTGTGTCTTTGGGACATGGGAGGAAACTGCAGCATCTGACAGAAGCTTGTGTAGCCAATGGAGAATGCACAAGAGTCACAATGGCTGCAAGGGAGGTCAGGATTGAAACCAGATCGCTGGAATAGTGGGGTAACAGCTCTGCTATCTGCATCACTGTGCATATCAAAATGGAAAACACAACATGTTTGGGTTTTATAATGTAGCATGTTTTTGTTCATTGTTGGAATGATCACAGTGCAGTCTTTACTGAAGTTGATAAAGTTCCAATTTTCCCATCAGTAGGTTCATGGGGATGGAAATGGACAATAAAAGATTTCCATAATCACATTAAATTTTATAATTTTGTAATATAAGATGATGCTAATTATTTGAAAACAAGCATAAATGCAACATATTCTTCATATCTTTAGCCTAGGGTTTGCTTAGCGTGGAAATAACTAACTTGCTTAAGGGTAGCATAGTGGTTAGCATGACACAATTTCAGCTCGGGCTTCGGAGTTCAGAGTTCAATTCCAGCGACATCTGTAGAGTTTATACGTTCTTCTCATGGCAGTGTGGGTTCCCTCCTGGGGTTCCGGTTTCCTCCAACAGTCCAAAATCGTACTGGATAGTAAGTTAATTGGTCATTGTAAATCATCCTATGACTAGGCCAGCGTTAAATAGGTGGATTGCTGGCCAATGTGCCTCATTGGCCTGGAAGGGCTTGTTCTGCGCTGTATCTCAAAATAATTACAAAATAATTACAATTGGTACAAGTTAAATAATTAAATCATCATCTGCTCCTCATATAGATTATCCACACAGCCCTTGTATGAGAAAAATGAATGCAGGTGGCCTGAAATTATTCAAAAATGTCAGCTCCCTTTGGGTTTCGATCCTTTCCCTTTTTAGAATGAAGATGCTGGAGACTATAAATGCATTGCCACGAATGATGCTGGTGTGATTGAGCGGAGCGTGACCCTTACTTTACAGAGTAAGTCTATATTGTTGAACTTCCTTACGTTAACTCATACATTAAAATATTCGTATTGATTGAGGAAACTGAATCTTATGCCCATCCCAAAACAAATTGTTGTAAATGGAAATCCACATCATTTCATTTAGAAATAGTTAATAGTTTTAAATCATTTATCACAACATTTTATTCAGGCCAAGGTTAATCCCTTTGAATTTAAGATATGGTTCCATTATTAAAAATGTGACTTTAAGTTTTACCATCATTATACTTCTTTCCAGATTGGTTTAGATTTGTGCAATTAAATTTCTATATCCAACAGAATCTTCTTTTGCAGATCTTTTGATTTCCAAATCATACTCACCAGCTTTTCACTCAGCACTGTTGCAGAATGTAGGAAGTAAATGGCGTATTTCCAGGAATCTCCTGATATCCCTATCCACTGAGGAAACAAAAGCTGAAACTTCCTGATTCACCCATGATCCTGGATCTACTCTTGCAGTAAATCAACATACAATACAATGCTGTTTTGTGTATAATACCAGAGTGCCAAGTCAAAATCAGAATCAGATTTTTTATTATTTGTTGTTTTGCAGCACCAATACAGTGCAAAACGTAAAAATTACCCTTAAGTTGCAAAGTAAATAAATACTACAAAAGACAATATAGTGTTCATGGGGTTCAATGGACCTTTCAGAAATCTGATGGCGAAGGAGGGGATGTCCTGGATGGTCGTGATGGATGTTGATTTCTTGAGGCAGTGCCTTTTGAAGTTGTCCTCGACAGCAGGAAAGTTGTGCCCATGATGGAACTGACTGAGCCTACAACCCTCTGCAGCTCTTTGTGATCCTGTACATTGAAGGCTCCAAAACAGGCTGTGATGAAACCAGTCAGAATGCTTTCCATTGTGCTTCTGTAGAGAGTTGCAAGAGTCCTTGGTGATTTCTATAGATTAGCAAAGGTCATCAAATCGCCAAGACCTCCTAATGAAGTACAGCCACTAACACACCTTCTTTGTGTTGGGCACATGATAGGTGCTCTGAGATGTTGACACCCAGGAGCCTGAACCAGCTCACCCTTCCACCACTGACCCCTCAATAAGGACCGATGGGTGCTCTTCTGATTTCCCCTTCCTGAAATCCACAGTTAATTCCTTAATCTTGCTGAAGTTGAATGCAAGGTTGTTGTTGTCGCCACCTAAGATTCGGCGAATGACCAGCATTACTAATGTGGTTATAGGCATCCATCTGATAAAGAAATTTCAACCAAACATTGACAACATCAGTAAGGTTATGTACAAGCATATAAAACTTACATAAAATCAGAAGGTGAATTGTTACTTCTGTTATTGGTTGGTTTGTATTCATGTTGCTGGTTTAGATTCTAATTATTCTTTTAGTCTGTTGACTGCCCTCCAGTCACGTGAATATGTAATGAGAGCATTGGACACATGAGCTCTTGCTGCACCGTGAGACTGGGCACTTGTCCATGCTGAGGGTCAGGTACATCGTGGGTTGGGCCCCATTCTTTACAACAGAATGACTGGCCTGGATGAAAGAGGGTAGTGTTTGTCTTTCTCTTTAAAGCATTATTAAAACAATTTCTACTTGCTTTTTTCATGCATAACTTAACTTTGAGTCACAGAGCTGTACCATATTGAAACAGGCCAGACTCGCCCATGCCGACTTTTTATATGCCTCTTATTAGTAGGGAGACTGAGAAATAGTTGTAAAGGACTTTGACAGCCCAAGCTTCAGGGAGCTTTGGGTTATCAGAGGTCAAGTTGCTAATCACAGACTAGTCTGCTTCATGGGGCCGCTTAGCAAAGAGGCTTTTATCCCCATTCCACCCGAGGGACCCTAAAAGGCGAGTGCAGGAGGTGAATGTGTGGCACAGGCCATCACAGCACATATTCTGCCCGGTGGTGTATGTGATTGTGTTGAAATGGTTTCAGAATGGTTATAAAACACTATTGTTTACTATGTGCTTCCTTGACCCCCTGGTATCTAGCCTTTGCCTCTCTGTATGCTGTTGCAATTTTTCTCTTTCCTGCACATTTATTTTCCACCTCTGTTGATTTTTATGGATTAACCCTCAATTTCCTCCTTCGACTACAGCCTTTATATCTGTCCTCTGAAGTTCTAGATGTTCCTGTTAACTTATCAATAAAGTTTAGCAAAATGCATGAGGAAGGGTTCTTTTAATTTTAGTCCCTCAGTTCTCCTTATTTTCCTGCAGGTTCCCCAGTGTTCACAATCGAACCCATGGATACCATTGCTGATGCTGGAAGCACAGTGATGTTGAACTGCCAAGCAGGAGGAGAGCCAGTTCCAACTGTGGAGTGGTCCCGGCAAGGAAAACCCCTGCCAGGAAATGACAGAATCACGGTCTTATCCAACAGCTCACTGCGGCTCACTGCTGTGCAGAAGGAAGACACGTCAGAATACGAGTGTGTGGCCAGGAACCTGCTGGGTTCAGTGCTCATCAAAATCACCCTGACCGTACAAGGTTTGGACAGCTCCTCCTGAATCCTTTTACTTCTACAAGATAAATGCTCTTGGAATAGTCATGGTTACTACTATTGCCCAGCTAGGGAGCAGAAAAACATAGGTGCCAAAACAGTTACTTACTCCACGTCTTGGTCAGTCTTCACTTTTCTGCCCTGATGAGCAGGTGAAGATAATCATTTACCAGGGACTGTTGTTCAGTTAGTGCGGATTGGCCTCACACAGTGCCAGGGCAGTTTTACAGTGGGGACTGTATAGTTTTACCAGGGTCTGCAGAAATAGCTGCAATCTTGTAATAATCTCAAGCCTGCAAATGGAGGTTGGCATTGCCTGGATTTTGAATGCAGAGAATTTAAGAAGTGATTTTAGCCGTCATTGCCTGCCTTTCGCACCACTGTCTAACTTGTATGGAAAAAGTCAGTGTAAAGTATGCTTATATTATAACTCACATGTCCTTCATAATTATTCTGAGATTAGTACAAAATGCAAAGTTGCCTTGGTCACTTCTCCTTGTTTACAGCTTTATTCCAAGGCCAAAGGGGAACGTAAAGTAATCCTAGATTTCTTTTTTTTTGTAATTTATTTTTTTATTGAAGTTCATCATCAAACAAACATTTCCATAAGATGTATTTCAGACATTGTACATATATATCATATAATCATATATATCATAAGTCTCCACTAAGTATTTATCTGGGGTATACACTTATAGAAAAGAGTGGAAAGAAAGATACCCCTGGGCATGGCACACAGAGTCTTTCAGATATAAAAAAATAAGGAAGATGTGGCAAGATGGAACCTGATTCCTTTTTTCAGTCTCAGTTCAAGGATTGCGTCTATTAAAATGAATATACTGCCCAGACTGTTATATCTCTTTCAAGCCCTACCAATAGAGATTAATAAAAATCAATTCAATGAATGGAACAAGATGCTATCAAGGTATATTTGGCAGGGTAAAAGGCCTAGAGTTCGTCTCAAAACTTTGCAATTAGCAAAGGAAAAGTGGGGGTGGGGCCTACCTTCTCTTAGAGATTATTATCTTGCAGCACAGTTGAAAGCTGTAATCCTAGATTTCAATGTCAGTTGATCATCCCTACTGTCCTGGTGCTGAATACCATAATGATCTCCCCAAACCATTTTACCCACCCTCTCCCCCTCTATCACCCTGATGATGGCCATCTGCTCCAATGTCAAATTCTGCTCGTACAGGGACTTGGAGCATTTTACTGTATTAAAATCGAGGGGTGACTGCACAAGCGCGTGGACGTCAGTGAGTTAGACCAGCGGGAAGAGTTTTAGAAGAAGACAGCTTTACAGAGCAGGCAACAGGCAGAGGGAGTCAGAGTTGGAGGGCTTTTGGAAATAACGGGTCGCGGCGGGGTAAGTTACTTATGAAGAATAGGAAGTATGTCTGTGAGGTCAGTGTTCTTTACTAGGTGTCAGATGTGGGAGGTCTTGGAGACTCCTAGCCTCCCGGATGGCCACATTTGCACTAGGTGCGTCGAGCTGCAGCTCCTTAGGGACTGCGTTAGGGAACTGGAGCTGCAGCTCAGTGACCTTTATCTAGTCAGGGAGTGTGAGAAGGTGATAGAGAGGAGCTACAGGCAGGTAGTCATTCCGGGGCCTCAGGAGACAGATATCTGGGTAACAGTCAGGAGAGGGAAGGGCAAGAGTCAGATACTAGAGAGTACCCCTGTGGCTGTCCCCCTTAACAATAAGTACTCCTGTTTGAGCACAGTTGGAGGGTGGGGGGGGGACCTACCTGAGGGAAGCAACAGTGGCCGTGCCTCTGGCACGGAGTCTGGCCCTGTGGCTCAGGAGGGTAGGGAAAGGAAGAGGATGGCAGTAGTGATAGGGGACTCTGTAGTTAGGGGGACAGACAGGTGATTCTGTGGATGCAGGAAAGAAGCACAGATGGTAGTTTGCCCCCCAGGTGCTATGGTCTGGGATGTTTCTGATCGTGTCCACAATATCCTGGCGTGGCAAGGAGAACAGCCAGAGGTCATGGTACATATTGGTACCAATGACATAGGTAGGAAAAGAGAGGAGGTCCTGAAATCAGACTACAGGGAGTTAGTAAGGAAGTTGAGAAGCAGGACCTCAAAGGTAATAATCTCAGGATTACTGCCTATGCCACACGACAGTGAATGTAGGAATAGAGTGAGGTGGAGGATAAATGCGTGGCTGAGAGATTGGAGCAGGGAGTAGGGATTCAGATTTCTGAATCATTGGGACCTCTTTTGGGGTAGGCATGACCTGTACAAAAAGGATGGGTTGCACTTGAATCTGAGAGGGACCAATATCCTGGCAGGGTTTGCTAAGGCTATTGGGGAGAGTTTAAACTAGAATTGCTGGGGGTGGGAACCGAACTGAAGAGACGGAGGAAGGGGCAGTTAGCTCACAAATAGAGAAAGCTTGGAGACTATGCGAGAGGGAGGATAGGCAGATGATAGAGAAAGGATGCACTCAGACCGATGGTTTGAGATGTGTCTATTTTAATGCAAGGGGTATCATGAGCAAAGCAGATGAGCTTAGAGCGTGAATCAGGACTTGGAGCTATGACGTTGTGGCCATTACAGAGACTTGGATGGTTCAGGAGCAGGAATGGTTACTTCGAATGCCAGGCTTTAGATGTTTCAGAAAGGACAGGGAGGGAGGCAAAAGAGGTGGGGGCGTGGCACTGCTAATCAGAGATATTGTTATAGCTGCAGAAAAGGAGGAAGTCATGGAGGGATTGTCTACAGAGTCTCTGTGGGAGGAAGTTAGGAACAGGAAGGGACTACTGGGTATTTTTTATAGTCCACCCAATAGTAACAGGGACATCGAGGAGTAGACAGGGAGACAGATTCTGGAAAGGTGTAATAATAACAGGGTTGTCGTGATGGGAGATTTTATTTTCCCAAATATTGATTGGCATCTCCTAGAGCAAGGGGTTTAGATGGGGTGGAAGGTTTCCTAACATAATATGGAGATAAGCCTACAAGAGAAGAGGCTGTACTTGATCTGGTATTGGGAAATGAACCTGGTCAGGTGTCAGATCTCTCAGTGGGAGAGAATTTTGGAGATAGTGATCATAATTCTAGCTGCTTTACAATAGCATTGGAGAGAGATGGGAACAGACAAATTAGTAAAGCGTTTAATTGGAGTAATGGGAAATATTAAGCTATTAGGCAGGAACTTGGAAGCATAAATTGGAAACAGATGGTCTCAGGGAAATGTACAGCAGAAAAGTGACAAATACTCAGGGGACATTTGTCTGACATTCTGTATAGGTATGTTCCAATAAGACAGGGAAAGGATGGTAGGTTACAGGAACCATGGTGTACAAAGGCTGTTGAAAATCTAGTCAAGAAGAAAAGAAAAGCTTACGAAAGGTTCAAAACACTAGGTAATGATAGAGATCTAAAAGATTATAAGGCTAGGAGGAAGGAGCTTAAGAAGGAAATTCTTTGCTTCAGTATTCACTACGGAAAAGGATCTTGGCAGTTGTAGGGATGACTTACAGCGGACTGAAAAGCTTGAGCATATAGACATTAAAAAAGAGGAAGTGCTGAAGCTTTTGGAAAGCATCAAGTTGGATAAGTCTCCTGAACAGGACGATATGTACCCCAGGCTACTGTGGGAGGTGAGGGAGGGGATTATTAAGCCTCTGGCAATGATATTTGCATCATCAATGGGACTGGGAGAGGTTCCGGAGGATTGGAGGGTTGCAGATGTTGTTCCCTTTTTCAAGAAAGGAGTAGCGATAGCCCAGGAAATTATAGACCAGTGAGTCTTACTTCAGTGGTTGGTAAGTTGATGGAAAAGATCCTGAGAGGCAGGATTTATGAACATATAGAGAGGCATGATATGATTAGGAATAGTCAACATGGCTTTGTCAAAGGTAGGTTGTGCCTTACGAGCCTGATTGAATTTTTTGAGGATGTGACTAAAAGCATTGATGAAGGTAGTACAGTTGGCCCTCCTCATCCGCGGGATTCTGCATGCATGAATTCAACGAACCATGAATCGCAAAAACCCGGAAGTGCTCTTCCAGCACTTGTTATTAGAGCATGTACAGACATTTTTTTCTTGGCATTATTCCCTAAACAATGCAGTTTAACAACCATTTTACATAGCATTTACATTGTATTAGGTATTATAAGTAATCTAGAGATGATTTAAAGTATATGGGAGGATGTGCGTGGGTTATCGTGGATCGGGATCGAAAAAAAAATCAGAAGTTCTCTTACTGAGTAAGTCGGAACATGTACATCTGGTATTATTTAGCGTCAGTTAGTCAAACGTTTGTCTTAGTATATAATATATATTTTACCTTTCTATGTATATAAAACACTTAGAACGTATGTTTCAGTGCCAGGCTCGGGAACGGAAGTTCTCGGGACTCAGGACAGATCGCTCCCTAGTGCGCTCTCCATCCGGCCGGGTTGATGTGAGGATCAAAAACTCAAAACCCCAAAACCCAATAATTAAACCACTCTGTTGCGTAGTAATAATTGTAGCTTTCATCGGGGCAGAGCCTTTCTCACTTTATCCTTTAAAATTGTTCCGATCGTTGACCGACGTAGCCTAACGCTTTTCCAATGACCGATAGCATTTCACCTCTTTCCCAATCGCTTTATTATTTCCACTTTATTTTCAATTGTGATCGTGATTATTTTTGTGCACAGAAACACTGCGCATTCAGAGCTCTGGCACCGGGTCCTAATATCCACCATATTGAGACAGATTAAATAAGGTCTGGGGTTCCGCTGGGTCCTAATATCCACCACACTGAGACAGGTTAAATAAGGTCTGGGGTTCCGCTGGGTACTAAGATCCACTGGATTGAGACAGGTTGAATAAGGGACTTGAGCATTCCGCGAATTTTGGTATCCGCGAGGGGTCCCGGAACCAATCTCCTGCGGATAAGGAGGGCCAACTGTACAGTAGATGTAGTATATATAGATTTCAGCAAGGCATTGATAAGGTACCCCATGCAAGGCTTTTTGAGAAAGTAAGGAGGCATAGGATGCAAGAGGACATTGCTTTGTGGATCCAGAATTGGCTTCCACACAGAAGGCAAATGAGCAGTTCGTAGATGGGTAATATTCTGCATGGAGGTAGTGACCAGTGGTGTGTCTCAGTTATCTGTCTGGGACCCCTACTCTTCATGATTTTTATAAATGACATGGATGAGGAAGTGGGTTAGTAAATTACTGATGGCACAAATGTTCGGGGGTGTTGTGGGATAGTGTGGGAGGGCTGTCAGAGGTTACAGCGGGACATTGATTAGGATGCAAATGAGTTGAGAAATGGCAGGTGGAGTTCAACCCAGATAAATGTGAGGTGGTTCATTTTGGTAAGTCAAATATGATGGCAGAATATAGTATTGATGGTAAGACATTTGGCAGTGTGGAGGATCAGAGGGATCTTGAGGTCTGAGTCCATAGGACATTCAAAGCTGCTGCGCAGGTTGACTGTGTAGTTAAGAAGGCATATGGTGCATTGGCCTTCATTAATCATGGGATTGAGTTTGAGCCGAGAGGTAGTGTTACAGCTATGTAGGGACCCTGGTCAGACCCCACTTGGAGTACTGTGCTCATTCTGATCACCTCACTACAGGAAGGATGTGGAAACTAGAGAAAGGGTGTAGAGCGAGATTTACAGGGATGTTACCTGGATTGGGGAGCATGCCTTATGAGAATAGGTTGAGTTAACCCAGCCTTTTCTCCTTGGAGCAACGGAGGATGAGAGGTGACCCAATAGAGGTGTATAAAATGATGAGAGGTGTTGATCGTGTGGATAGTCAGAGGCTTTTTCCCAGGGCTGAAATGGCTAGCATGAGAGGGCACAGTTTTAAGGTGTTTGGAAGTAGGTACAGAGGAGATGTCAGGGGTAACTATTTACGCAGAGTGGTGAGTGCATGGAATGGGCTGCCGGCGACGCTGGTGGATACAGACACAATGGGATCTTGTTGGTACATGGAGCTTAGAAAAATAAAGGGCTATCAGTAACCTAGGTAATTTCTAAAGTAAGTACATGTTCGGCACAGCATTGTGGGCCAAAGGGCCTGTATTGTGCTGTAGGTTTTCTATGTTTCAAAAATGTTACAATTATTTGCAAACTCTCTCTTAACCAAACCACCATCTAGACCCAGTGGGGTCTCAAAGTGGGCGATATCAACCACTGGGGGGGGCAGTGGGAGTTTCTAAGAAGGTGATAAAGATAAAGGGGACGGTAGGAGAGGGTTGCTTGGTGACAAGGGGGACAATTGAGGGATACAGGCTGAATTTAAGAAATTAATTACGTATATAAGCATTTGATCCTAGGTGCCTCATAATAAAGATCACCTCACCTCCTGCTAACCCACTGTCCTCTTAGACTTCGAAGTGCATTATAGTTGTTGAAAAGCAATGTGATATTTCTGCATTTGGCAAATCATGAGAAATCTGGACTGAAGATATTTTGTTATTTCTGGGCTTGGCCCACACATTATTGACATTCACTGCTGCAGTACAGTATTAGCTAGTACAATTCCCATACTCTCATCACACAGTGACACAGTTCCTGTGAATTAGGTTGTGGCATTCAGTGGGGTAAAGTTCAGCATTTGCCCCTTTTAAATGGTTTTGACTGCATTTCTCTGGCCCATGGCCCCAACTAAGATATGCTGCATCACTCTATGTACCTAGAGAGTCCAGGTTTTGCCTGAGCTATGATGATGTCGTAACCTTTTCCTTTATTGATCGCAATGCTTAAGGTTGGACATAAACGAAAGGCGATTCACCGTGGTCATAATGAAAATGGTAGAAGCAGACCAAATGAAAATGAAGTACAGAGAATATAGTGTGGAGTATCAGAAATAGGATTTTATACCAGCACCAAGCAACCAGCAGTAGCCAATGTGCCTGTTGTGTGAAAAAGTTTTTTTTTCGAATGAGTCCAGGCTCCTTGAACATTTGAGTGAATACACCTGATAAAGCAAGCAAGAAATTGGCTTATTTTCCGTCACTCCGTGAAAACACTTAGGAATGAAAAGCATTTCAAAACATGTTTGCCAGCACAAACAGTGATGTTTTGCATACTTCATACAACATTGCATTGCTAAATCTGGAAAGCCCCATACAATTGGAGAAGAATTGATTATTACTTTCTTGAAAAAAAGCTGTACCTAACATATTTATAACTCAATGAGTACTTCACAGACAACATCTTGTCTTAAGAAAACCCAACTGATCAGCTACACAAATCTTTAAATGCTGTTATCACAACAGTAAATAGAATCAAGTTCCATATTTTCAATTCTCGACTATTTCGAGAGCTTTGTATTGAGAATGATAAACAGTTTAAACGCTTGCTTTGGACACAGAATTCAGATGGCTCGCCAAAGGAAATTTCCTGAAATGCTTTTATGTGCTTTTTGAAACTGTAATAAAATTCTTTGAAGACTCAAATGCTTCATTCAGTAATCAACTCAAGAATACTAGGCATGGCATTGCTTATTTGTCAGAATTATTCACAAAGTTTAATGAAATCAATCTTTAATTGCAAGGAAATGATGTAAATCTTATCAAAGTCAAATCAGTTGGCTCCACATTTCTGTCCAAGTTAACCCTATTTAACTCAGGTTGTCATGACTGTCACGCGGTGGGAACAAGGGTACTGGGAGAGGACCCACACGCAGGACACAAACACGTCTTTCTTTGGTACAATAAAATAGCATTTATTACTCGCTACACAGAAGATCGGAAAATCGAGGACAAAGAGGAACACGAACCTCAGACTAGGGACTAGGATCGCCGCAGACCTGGGACTTGGAAACAGGGAACTGGGATCGCCACAGCCATGACTTGGATGGGGGAACACGGACAGCCGTGGACCTTGGACTTGGACAGGGGGAACACGGACAGCTGCGGACCTTGGACTTGGACAGGGGGACATGGAGAGCCGTGGCCCTTGGGGAGCAATGGGTGGAAAGGGGGAACCCCCGTCAGGCAGTGGCAATCCGGCCGGACCTGCCCGACGGAGGCAATGGGTAGGTAGGGGCAGAACCCCCACCGGGCAGCGGCAGTCCGGCTGGACCTGCCCGACGGAGGCAACGGGTAGGGAGGGGCAGAACCCCCGCCGGGCAGCAGCAGTGTGGCCAGACCTCCCCAACGGAGGCAATGGGTAGGAACATCGAGTCAGGACTCAACCTTCCATTCAGGCACCAAACCGGGGCTCTTCTTCGGGGGTAGACACAGACAAGGGGCATAAACGTCGAGTCAGGACTCCACCTTCAACTCACCCCTGGTAGATTGACCTTGCCCGGACCCACTCTGGCGATGGAAGGTGAATTGCTGGTACTCCGATGCGGGCTGGATCACTCTGGCTTGTCGTGGCGACTCACGAAGGCTTCTTAACACTCTCGCCCCGAACGGCTAAAGCCAAGGGCTTATAAGCTGCTGGTTCGGGTGGAGGGTAGATTACCTTAATTACCAAGCTCAAGGGACACGTGAAACAAAATTAAAAGGGAACAAGGCGTCAATGGTCCGGATCGCAACCTAACTAAATTTAAAGGAGAACCGATCCGGACCATGACAATGACCTTTTCCAATTTCTGAGTATCTCTGAGTTGGAAGAGAAAAAGAAATACCAAATGATAATCTTTAAGTATACTCTAACCACCTAGGTGAACTGCATAAAGACACGTAAGAGCGAGTTCAAGGTCTTCTTTTGATCTAAATTCAAGATTAGGTAATAAATCCATTCTTGAACACTTGTAATGAGGAGGGGCTGCAGAAGAACTGACCTTGTACAGAATGACTTGGAGCTAAAGTCGAGGTTCAAAAAATCATATCCAGACTTTCAGTTGGAGAAAGAAATCTCTGAACACTATCTAGCATTCTGGAAAATGGTCAAGATGTTCTTTATTGCCTTTCCAACATCATATTTAGCAGAGTGTGGTTTCAGTACATTCACCCAACTTCTTTCAAAGCAACAAAACAGAATGCAAGTTATTGAACTTGGGGATCTGAGATTCCTTCTGAGCAACAGTTAGCCTGATGTTAAGAGGCTAACATCACTGCACTAAGTACATCCACTGAAAGGTGAAAAAGCAATGAAATAGTAAATAGTTGGACTACTAATGTACAATCTAAAATTGTTTTACTGCAATTAAATAAATAATTTTATTTGTGGCTTTAAATAGATTTGAATAATTTGTACAATTATTTGTCACTGACTTGAATTTGTAGTTCCTATTTTCTTTCACTGTCCATTGTAAATAAAAATACTTTATAGTTTTAAGTAATGGCTGGAAGGGTGGGGGGGAGCACTGCGGATGTGGTCTGAGAGCCAAGTTTGAGAACCGCTGGCCTAGCCAAAGGTGAGAAAGCAGGTTACTTAGTCTATGGAGCTTACAACGTTTCTGTAAGTTAATCGTTCAATGTGTTGGAATGCATGGAAGGACAGGAAGTACCCGAATTATAAAAGAAAACACACCATTTTGGAGAGGGAGGGAGAGCAGCCAGATTTCTTGGTACATTTTGGTACCAATGACATAGGAAAGAAAAGCAATGAGGTCCTGAAGACAGAATTTAGAGATTCATGCAAAAAGCTGAGAAGCAGGACCTCCAGGGTAGTAATTTCCGGATTGCTGCCTGTGCCACGCACTAGTGAGGGTAGAAACAGGATGATTTGACAGATAAATGCGTGGCTTAGAAGCTGGTGCAGGGGGCAGGGCTTCAGGTTTTTGGATCATTGGGATCTCTTCTGGGTGAAGTGTGACCTGTACAATAAGGATGGGTTGCACCTGAACCCGAGGGGAACTGATATTCTCACAGGCAGGTATGTTAGAGCTGTCAGGGAGGATATAAACTACTTTGGCCGTTGGATGGAAACTAGAGTGAAGGGACTCAGGATAGGATGAATAGTTAAAAAAAAGGTAGCGTGCAGTCAGACTGTCAGGAAGGACAGGCAGATGATAAGACAAAATTGCATCCAGCAGGATGAGTGTCAGTGCTTTAGGGGTGCAGGATCAAATGGGGTAGCAAATACAGTATTCAAAGTGTTATATCTCAATGCACAGCGTATAAGAAATAAGGTGGATGATCTTGCTGCACTTTTACAGATTGTCAGGTGTGATATGGCCACCTCTGAATTGTGGCTGAAGGATGGTTGTAGTTGGGAGCTGAATGTCAAATGTATCAGAAGGATAGGAATGTAGGCAGGGGGGCTGGCATGGCTCTGCTGGTAAAGAATGCCATTGGATCATCAGAAAGATGTGACATAGGATCAAAAGATGTTGAATCCTTACAGGTTGAGTTTGGAAACTGCAAGGGTAAAAGGACTCTGATGGCAGTTATATACAAGCCCCCCAGCAGTAGCTGAGATGTGGACTACAGATTACAACAGGAAATAGAAAAGGCATGTCAAAAGGCCAATGTTACAATAGTCATGGGAGATTTTAAGATTCAGGTAGATTGGGAAAAATCAGGTTGGTAATGGATCCCATGGGAGTGAATTTGTTGAATGTTTACGAGTTGGCTTTTTAGAGCAGGTTATTGATAAGCATACTAGGGGATCAGCTATACTGGATTGGGTGTTAAGTAATGAACCAGAGGCAATTAGGGAGCTTAAGGTAAAGAAACCTTTAGAAGACAACGATCAGAATATGATTGTGTTCAAATTGGAATTTGGTAGGGAGAAAGTAAAAGTCTGCCAATGAGAGAGGAGTTGGCCAAAGTGAATTGGGAAGAGATGCTGGCAGGGATGTTAGCATTCATTTCAAAAGGTCTAGAATACAAGAGCAGGGATGTGATGCTGAGACTTTATAAGGCACTGGTGAGGCCTGGCCTTGAGTATCATGAATAGTTTTGGGCTCCTCATTTAAGGAAAGATGTGTTTATATTGGCTCTGGCCCTTACTCACTGGAGTTTAGAAGAATGGTGGGGGTGATATCTCTTTAAAACCTTTTGAATGTTGAAAGGCCTAGTCAGAGTAGATGTGGAAAGGAGTCTAGGACAAGAGCCTCAGGATGGATAGATGCCCATTTACATCAGAGATGCGGAGAAATTTCTTTATCCAGAGGCTGGTGAATTTGTGGAATTTGTTACCATAGGCAGCTGTGGAGGCCAGATCTTTGGGTGTTTAAGGCAGAGATTGATAGGTTCTTGAATGGCCATGGATCTAAACTTATGGGGAGAAGACTGAGGCGCGGGGCTAAGGAGTGGGGAGAAAAAGCATCAGCCATGATTGAATGGCAGAGCAGACTCGATGAGCCAAATGGCCTGATTCTGCATCTATGTCTTCTGGTCTTGGACTTATGGAAAATGGAAAATGCTGTAAATTTTCAACAGGTCTAGTCTGGGAAGAGAAACAGAGCTAATAGTTCAAGTCAAAGACTATTTTAAATTACAACACAGTTACGCAGTTTTATTTCTCTAATCTTACTAGAGGCCATGAATTGAATTTGTTTATTTGAAATAAAGCATTAGTCCTCTGAGCTGAAAGCACTTTAAACACATATGCTGGTTTCTATATTGAATTGTATGGCATGAAACAGGAGGCAAATGAAGTATTGCCAATTGAATTCCTGTTGTGTTCTCTCCAACAGTGCATGGCGGGTTTTCAGAGTGGCTGAAGTGGAGACCATGTAGTGTGACCTGTGGACAGGGAGTGCAGAAACGGCTGCGGCTTTGTAATAATCCAGTACCTGCAAATGGAGGACGGCATTGCCAGGGCACCGATTCAGAAACTCGGGAATGTCAGTCCAAACCTTGCCCAGGTCTGTTTTAATATCACAATATAAAATTACATAATAGTTTAGAATGTCAATGAAAATTATGCTTTAATGTGAATTAAAGTTCTGTCACTGACCCACTTATTGCACTGTTAAACCTGAAAGTAATGCCTGAGGGAAATGGTGCTTTCACCAGGTGGAATGTTCATCTGTTTGCAGTGGGAAGGTATTCAAAGTTCAAAGTAATTTTATTATTGAAGTACATATACGTCACCATATGCAACCCTGAGATTCATCTTCTTAACAGCATTCACAGTAAGCACAAGAAACACAATTGAATCACTGAAAAACCACCCCCAACAAATGTGCAAAGGATAACAAACTGCAAATACAAAAATAAAAAAGAAATAATAATAATAATCTTATATATATAATGTAATAAAAATATTGCAGGTAAACTAGCAAGGACAACTTACTTAATATATATTGCCATTCCAAACTCACACAACATACAGAAATCAATAAGTGAAAGATACCTGAAATATGCAGAATTAAAAGAGAAAATTGAAAGACCATGAGACATTAACAGGGTATACAGTGTCCCAGTAGTAATATCTACAATTGGTATCATCACAAGGTCACTGTATAATAGCATTAAACAATTAGGCCTACATAGCAATGTTTATATTAATCTCTGGAAAGCCACAATACAAACACCACTACAATAGTCCAAACATTCCTAGCAATTGAGAAATGGGTGTGGTTGGCTATGCCCGTACCTCAGGTTCTACCAGCTTGAGCTGAGAAAAAAATAAAATTATAATACTGACAATAAACATTAATAACATGAGGTGAAGAGTCTTTGAAAGTGAGTGCATAGGTTGCGGAAACACATCAGTGATGGGGTAAATGAAGTTATCCCCTCTGGTTCAAGAGCCTGATGGCTGAGGGTTAATAACTTTTCCTGAACCTTGTGGTGTAGGTCCAAAGGCTCCGGTACTTTATTTCTGATGGCAGCAATGAGAAGAGTGCATGGCCTGGATGGTAGGGATTCCTGTTGATGGATGCTGTTTTCCTGTTACAATGCTCCGTGTGGATGTGCTCAATGGTGGGAGGGGGGGGGGGGGGCTTTTACCCATGATCCACTGGGCCATATCCACCACTTTTTGTCAGCTCTTCCGTTCAAGGGGATTGGTGTTTCCATATCGAGCTGTGATCCAACCAGTCAATATGCTGTCCACCACACGTCTATAGAAGTTTTTCAAAGTTTTAGATGACCTTTCGGATCTTCACAAACCTCTAAGAAAGCAGAGGTGCTGCTGTGCTTTTTTTTGTGATGAGACTTGCATGCTGGACCCAGGACTGAGCCTCTGAAATGATAACATGTTACAAAATCCAGTTACAGATCTTATAAATTTCCTGAAATCTGCTGCAATTACCATTGTTCAAAGACCCCAGGGTATAATGGTTCCTTATTCCCCAAACATATCAGAAGGGAGCAGAAGCCGTAGAATCATATTTAGGTACAAGCAGCATAATGTCAGAGAAGGGAAGCTAACTTTTATATTTAATTTTTATACATTATTTGAATTAGCATTTTCACCTGCTTCAAATTAAGTCCAATACATGACCTCTTGTAAACATTCTTAGTAGGATGAGAAATTGTGGATTTTTTCATGAAATATTGTTTTCTTAAGACTTGGTGTTAATGAATATTTCTGTCTGTAGTGGATGGCAGTTGGTCAGAGTGGGGCCAATGGGAAGAGTGCTCTCGTACTTGTGGCCAGGGGAACAGGACGAGGACTAGGAGTTGCAGTAATCCAACCATGCAGTTCGGAGGGAGACGATGTGAAGGCAAGGCAGTGGAGGCCATCATGTGCAACATCCAGCCGTGTCCAGGTGAGCCAGTTAGTTCCAAATGTCCAATCCTACAATCACTTGTTCCCTTCACCAGGACCTCTGGAGAATACTGTGTTTGTACCTACAGTCTCATTGTCCCAAGGAATTTTAAACTAGTTAAACAATTAAATGGGTTGGAAAGACCAGTTTTTATATATTAAAAAAATTCTGGTTCCTTCATAGAAGAATATCTGCCTTCCTTATCTAGTGTGACTATTGTGAGTCTAGCCCCACACTTTAACAGCTCCCTGAAGTGAGTATGTGAGCCACTCACTTTCCACAAAATGAAAATAATAGATTATTCTTGGCTTAGGGCTCCTTTTCTAACAAAAGCCATGAATCACAACACGCTCCTCATTAGAAATTTCAGATGATGCATTGATCTTTAGATAATTGAAACAAAGATTCTTTTCTACACTGTTTCCTTTCATAAATGTTTAAATGTTTTTAAGCATGCCCTTTTCTCTTTCTTTCATTGTCTTGTCTAAAAGATATTAGAATTGAGGTAAGCTCCAGGTATCCAATAAATATATATATATAATAGAATTAAATATGGTGTGCTAAAATGTTGCAAAATGTTTTATCTACGTAATTCTATGCAAGTTATTAGCAGAGCTTCCAGAATATTCAGATCACTGCACCATAATGTGTCTTTGATCCATATTGTGGTTAAAAACCAAATGCTTCTGAGCAAATTGAATAAATCCATTGGACAAGAATGGTGTGACATTGCATATGAGAGTAAGATTTTCCAATCCAAAGAAGGTGAATAGAGTTGACAAGCTTCCCAAGGTGACCAGTGTTTTATCACTTTCCTTAATACTCCTTAGGAGGGAGATCCTGCTAAAAATTTCTTGGTAGCAGAATACAATCCACACTTAACAAATATTGTACTTCAATCACATTGAAAGGATTCAATTGAACCTCTGAGAATCCTGGATTTCTTTAGGAATCTCTGTTAATTTAGGAAATTGAAGGTGAGAAGAAATCTCCTGTTCTCGGTTATGTACTTTTGTGACATCATGTCTTATGTTTACAAACCAATGATCAAGACTAAACATATTACTTTTGAACAAGTATGCCCTCAGCTACTGTTCACTCAGTGCACATCCATGATGGATGTTTCAGGGTGGGGGCGGAATGATTGACATATTGACTCAGTGTTCTCTCCTTCTCCACATTATGCAGTGATTTTACCAATCTAGTGCAGTCAATTCCACAAGATGGGTATGAAGGAAGATCAATGAAGCAGATAGAGCTGCTCTCCTGACCTGGTTTGATACCTACTTTGGTGCTGCCTGAGTGGATTTTTCACATGATTGATTTCACATGATTCCTCCCACATTCCAAAGTTTCACTGGTAGATTAATTTTCTAAAGTAAATTACCCTCTAGCGTAGATGGGATTACAGAAGCATCAAGGAGAGGACCTGTAATGGTGGGTGGTCATGGAAATTTGGCTGACAGGAATGCTTTGAAAGTCAACTGAATAGACCAAATTACCTCCTTCCTCGTCAAATATATGGAAATAATAGACCAAGATTTGTGTTTTTTTTACAGTAACAGCACAAGTTTATCTAGTTCTAACTTACTGAGTAGTTTTCTAGATAAGATATCCTAATTATGTATGGTTTTTTTAGACTGAAATATTGTTCTCCTTTTTAATAATCTCTCTCCAGTGATTGGCGGCTGGAGTTCCTGGTTGCCATGGAGTCCATGCAGTGAGACTTGTGGGAAGGGGACTCAGACTAGATTAAGACTCTGCAACAATCCTCCCCCCTCATTTGACGGCACACACTGTGAAGGGCAAGATGCACAGACACGCGTTTGTAAGAACAGGATGTGTCCAGGTAAGCAAGTAGCAAATAGTGAACATAAGAGAGTCTGCTGTGTGAAACAGAGCAGCAAGTGTTCTTAGCCTCTGGGACGGAATTGGCATTCTGCATTTATACTTCAGCCAACACTACCCGAATCGGACCTAAAGATTAAATGCTGGTTACCATCCCTGCATAGCAGCACTGAGCACAACTACAACAAAGGCCACTGGTTTTGAAACAACATGAAAACATCGTACAGATATTCTTCAAATGCTTGCTCAGTTCTAATCTAAAGTGAAAGGAACCTATATTAGGAAATATCTGAAACCAATCACAAAGTTGGTCATTACTCACTGTATATAACCCGGGTCATTCCCACTCCAACCTGTTTGACATGTCATTAATCCCCGTCGGCTTAATGAGGCTTTGAAGGTTAACAACCTTGATCTGTTTTTTACTGGTATCTCACTGTTTCAGTGGATGGGAAATGGATACCTTGGGCCAGCTGGAGTGCTTGTAGTGTGTCATGTGGAGGAGGCACGCGCCAGAGGGCCAGGACATGTTCAAACCCCACCCCTCAGTATGGAGGCCGCTACTGTGAAGGAAGTGATGTACAAATGGACTTCTGTAATAGTGATCCATGTCCAGGTGAGTATGTGAAAGAATTAGCTCAACTATTACATTCCCCAGTTCAACTCTTCCAGTTTGCTTATCCTTAAAGAAAATCAAAATTAGTATCAGGTGCTTTTATACAGTTGGACGAGAAGCTAGACTGGACTGCCAACACAGATGCCTTGTGCAGGAAGGCACAGAGTCGACTGTACTTCCTTAGAAGGTTGGCGTCATTCAATGTCTGCAGTGAGATGCTGAAGATGTTCTATAGGTCAGTTGTTGAGAGCGCCCTCTTCTTTGTGGTGGCGTGTTGGGGAGGAAGCATTAAGAAGAAGGACGCCTCACGTCTTAATAAGCTGATAAGGAAGGCGGGCTCTGTCGTGGGCAAAGTACTGGAGAGTTTAACATCGGTAGCTGAGCGAAGGGCGCTGAGTAGGCTACGGTCAATTATGGAAAACCCTAAACATCCTCTACATAGCACCATCCAGAGACAGAGAAGCAGTTTCAGCGACAGGTTACTGTCGATGCAATGCTCCTCAGACAGGATGAAGAGGTCAATACTCCCCAATGCCATTAGGCTTTACAATTCAACTGCCAGGACTTAAGAACTTTTTTAAAGCTATTATTAATGCTTTTTGAGTTAGTGATTTAGATGCATATCATATTATTACTGAGTTAAGTATTGTATGTAATGAGTTTTTGCTACAACAAGTGTATGGGACATTGGAAAAAAATGTTGAATTTCCCCATGGGGATGAATAAAGTATCTATCTATCTATCTATCTATCTATCTATCTTTAACATTGAGATCAGAGGTTTTAAACGTGGTCTCGGCCTGAAATGCTAATTACTGTTCTTTAGATGCTTATTTTCCTTGGCAGTTTTCCTTTTGGTCACAAAGATATGATTAGATTCTCATGTTGCTGGTGTCTAATCTATTACTGTATTTAACACTCCAAATTTATAATACCCTAGCCAAAGTTTTGGGAATCTTCTGCTGTTGTCAAGTTGTAATTAAATGCTAATGTGAAATTAAGTAAGTGGAAAATCTTCCTTTTGAGGATTCCTGTGGTTTGAAGTTTCATCAGCCAGGAAATGGCTTGCATATTTTTTAAATATCTTCTGACTTCAAAGTAATTAAATTAAATGATCTTCCATATCAATTGGCATGTTGACAAACAAACTCTACTGGTTTAGGTGTTCTCTGGCTGTCTTTACTGGAAACAGGTTACATCGTTGCATACATGCACAAACAGATGAAGGCTAGTTAAGCGGTGTATTTTTAACTGGACTGAGTCAGTCATGAATTTAAAGTTGAGCTGGATATTCACTTTGCAGAGCCTGAGGGGCTAATTGCTAACCTCAGCATTCCACTACAGTATTATTATTTTTCCAAAGAGTCAGAGTTGTTCATGACGAAGTTAATAAATATTCCTTGCTCAGCTTCTTGTTGAGACCCACCACTCTAGCGGGTATTGGCAGCTAGACCCCACAGCAGAGACTAGACAGGGAAATCATGTAGTCTTTGAAGAGAGTAGGTCGATCGAGTATAACCTCCCTGTAGTGAAGGTACCCGTGGATATCTGTACTGGATAGGGCTTTAAACCTTCTTTTGAGTTTAGGGCTTTACAGACTGGGAACCCAAAAGCATCGCAATGTTTTTCTCATTTTATGAGTAATGTTATCTGAGCAGTAACACAGACAAATAGTCAGCTATCTTACATATCATTTCCAACATTATAAGATAAATATGATTGATAGAAGGCTGAACATATATTCCTTATCACATCATCTCACAAGCCTTACCCAAAGGCCCATTCCAAGTGCCTTAGCTCTCTGATTAAGAAATGCATTCCACTGTTCGTCATCTTCCTACTTCCATATTCGTTAATTCTTTTTTCACAGACAATACGCCAATAATGGTGGTTGTTCATCAAGGCTAAAAACTATATGAAATTGATTAGATTGTTATTGGCCCTCAATAGCAATGCTCAGCAGTGATCTTGTTTGTCCTGTCTTCTACTTCTGTTACAAGTCACAACAGTGTTAATAATGCTAATAATGTTTCCTTCTTCAGTTCATGGGAACTGGGGTCCGTGGAGCAGTTGGGGAACCTGCAGTCGCACGTGCAACGGAGGCCAAATGCGACGCTACCGTACCTGTGACAACCCCAGGCCAGCGAGTGGCGGAAGGGCTTGTGCGGGTGCAGACACACAGATTCATCGGTGCAGCACTGATCTTTGCCCAGGTTAGCTGGTTGATTTTACATTAGTATATAGAACTGGGGGAAAAGAAAACTAATTAGTTTCAGGTGCAAGTATCAAACTACAATGTCTGTATCAGAACCGAACATTTCTGCCTGTCACCAATCTGTGATTTTTGTTCAGTTTTTCTCTCTCTACTCTCTATTCCATTTTCCCTCAGTTCTAGTGAAGAGTTCTAATGAGAACTAACTTTGTCTTCATTTTTTCTTCCATAGATGCCATCTGATCTTGTCTCTAGTATTTTCTGTGTCTTTTTTTTTGCAGATTTCCAGCATCTGCAGTTTTATTTATTGTCTTTCAGGAGAGAAGTACTATGCTAAAAGTGTGCAGATTTGAGCAGTGTGTCAGATGAGATGCATATACAGTGCAGCATCAGATACCACAGTGGCCACGGAAGTTACACCCTCTTTACATATAACCAGAGGGATGTGTGATGTCTGGGTGAAGATTTCCTCTGAATGTTTCTTCTCGATGTGTGATTTTTGTGTTGGAACACATGCTATAGCCATATGAGGGAGATCGCATAAGAGGTTTATCCAAACTAATGACTCAATCTTTTGTGTTCTGGAAGTTTCTACTGTCACTGAAAACATGGAGGTAACCAACCAGAGGCTTTTGTTAGAGAAGTGGGGTATCACAGTGGCATAGCAGTTACAGTGACGCTATTACAGCTCGGAGTGTCAGAGTTCAGAGTATGATTCCAGCGTCCTCTGTCAGAAAGTCTGTATGTCCTGCCTGTGAAGCGCACTGGTTTCCTTCCACAGTCAAAGATGTGATGGTTGTGAGGTTAATTGGTCATTGTAAATTGTCCTATGACTAGGCTGAGGTTAAATCAGTGGGTTGGTTGCTCAGTGGGCCAGAAGGGCCTGATTCATGCTGTATCCCTAAGTAAATAAATACATTTGCTTCCCTACTCTTTTCAGAGCTGCTTTCATGTTTTGCCCTACTGCAACAGTATGGATGAGTAATCAGTTCAAGCTATTGCTTGCTGAATATACATATTGTAAAAAATAATACCCTCACAACATGTGGTTCATACAGCTACTGTGTGGTAGGGAGTTCATCTTCCCAACTCACAAAGACCCTGTGACTTCAGAGTCAAATCTAGGATCAAACGTAGTGCAGTCCCTGGCAGGAACTGGTGAGCAAGTACCATCTATTCAAGATTCACTTTGTTCTGAGACACTACAAGATGCTTACAGATGCATTTGTAGAGTTGTACAACACAGATGACAGAATATTGTCCTATTATATTGTTTCCATTCTCACTTAATGCAAATGAAAAAGTCAGTGGAACTATAGCAAAAAACTGATTTGCCGTGCATCATGAGAGGTGTTATTGCTGCTGGACTAACGGCCTCATGTTACAGCAATAATCACAAAGAAATACGCTAATAATCACCATTCCTGATGATCTCATTTACTTCTCCTAAAGTGCATGGAAGCTGGGGTCCTTGGCAGGCATGGAATGATTGCTCAGCAACCTGTGGAGGTGGGGAACAGCGGAGACTCCGTGTGTGCAACAGCCCAGTACCGTTGAATGGGGGCCGCTCATGCCCAGGAGATGGTTCACAGGTCTCCAGGTGTCAAGTTCAACCTTGTCCAGGTTGGTAAGATTTGCTATTGAATGGTCAGGGAGACTGGCTTTGAAGTTCATGAAGTCCACTTTAAAGCGGTCACTGAGATCGGGGTTTCTTTATCATTACATTTACTGATATCATCACTTTATATCACTGGACTGTGTTGAAATTAGTTCCGGGTACATGACCATCGCCTGTGCTTGCATTTCTACTTGCTGAAAATGAATGACTTTGGCTTTACCCTGAATGTTAAATACATTTTGCTAACCAGTTATAACCAACAGTAGTTCTTCACCCAGATATTTTCTTCTTCTTCCCCACTTTTCCGTTGAGGTATTTGGATAAGTACATAGAGGGAAAGGACATGGAGAAATATGGGGCTAAACATGGGTAATTGACTTTATAGGCATCCGTTAGTCTCGTGAGACCATGGATTTGTGCCTTGGAAGGTTTCCAGGGCACAGGCCTGGGCAGAGTTGTATGGGAGACCAGCAGTTGCCCAAGCTGCAAGCCTTCCCCTCTCCACGCCACCGATGTTGTCCAAGGGAAGAGCACTAGGACCCAAGCGGCTTGGCACCGGTGTCGTCGCAGAGCAATGTGTTGTTAAGTGCCTTGCTCACGGACACAAACACACTGCCTCAGCTGAGGCTCGAACCAGTGACCTTCAGATCACTAGACCGATGCCTTATCCACTAGGCCAACACAGGAATTGACTAGTAGGAGGATAATGTGGCTGGCGTGGAGCAGTTGGGCAAAGGGCCTCTTTCCATGCTGCATGTATGTGGTGTTGAATTGTTGATCCTTTCCACATCCTGTGGCGCTTTGGGCAGCAACCTTGCTGTTTCTTTAGCATTTGTCTGTTTAGCATTTAGCAGGTTGCTATCTTGTTGCTGAACCCAGTATGGATGGAAAGCATGCAAGGGGCCAGCCAGATTCCTGTTGTTGAAAAGGGCTGCTTTAGTATTTAAATACCACTGTCAACATTATGAAACAGCCCAGGACACTGCACAAGAGCATATGTCAAATACAATGTGAAAATGGGTCCAATAAGAACCTGTAGGGCAATTGACCAAAAGCTTGATCAAAGTGAGAATTTTATTTTAAAATTAGAACATCATCAAGCAAATATTCTTCACATGATTTAGTCCAACATAACCTCTGAAAACAACAAACAGTAATATTATTAGGTAATATATTTTCTGGTGTGATCTTATGAACTTCTGGTGGAAAGTTAACACTTATCAGCCTTCGCAATTTTGATTAATTGTGCCATTAACAGGTTTTAATCTGTGCCTCAAGTGGCAGGTAATGTGCTGCAATTCTGTTACTTCTCTTCAGGTGGTCCTCAGTATGCCAGAGGAAGCATTATAGGCAATATTAATAATGTGGAATTTGGTGTTGCCTTGCTAAACGCCACCATCTATCACAGTTCAGAAACTGGGACACGAAATATACAAGCACAAATCTTCAATGTACCGAGAAGCGTTGGTAAGTGGCTGCTGTTTAATTCATCAATAGAACATCTTTGATTTGAACATAACTGAAGGGTTAATGGCTGTTCAATGAGTTTCATGTTCAGAAACTGAAATTGAGATCAATTCAATTGACATTTACCTTAAATCGAGCAAAATGACTGAAGAGAATATTTGAAATCGAAGGAAGAAATTGAATAAAAAGACTAGGCAAGTGAAGACTAGTGAAGGCATAGGAGGGAAAGGGGATAATACTTGAAATTGAACAGATTTGTTGACTTTGTTGCTGACATAATATGCAAGAGAACACCTTAATTGCATAATGTATTTTGACATGACAATGAACAACCCCACTTCTGACTTTCTAATTCTTTCATAAGCAAGAATGTGACCATTACTTTATCAACAACCCTAAAGTGTGCTCTTACTGATAAACTGCTGTTAAAACATGAAATGGGTCAAATGATCATAACTCTGGGAAACACACTTTCCCAGAGCTGCCTAGAGTTATGGTATGCACGCTATAGGTAATAGGTTGATTGCTATTTTGTAATATACTGTTCTGTTCACACATTCCACTGTATTTTAGGCCCCGCCATGAGGAAACTCATTTCAATCATAAATCCCATTTATTGGACAACTGCAAAGGAAATTGGGGAAGCGTTTAATGGATACACACTAACAAAAGGAGTATTCAGGCGGGAGACACAAGTTGAGTTTGCTACTGGTTAGTTTATTTTTAATTTTTCCATTGTGTATAAAGTTGGAAGAGGAGATTAATCATTTTCTCTGATATGTAAGTTCACAGCTGTTGTCTTAGAAATAGTTATAACTCTCTGACTGATATCTCTCTACCATACAGACCTGGCCGATGCAAAATTGTCGTCTGTCCCTTTAAGAATTGATATCAATGTTAGGTGGAGAATTTTTTTCATTAAGCATGGATGTCTAAAAATCAAAACTTCCCGATATCAGCTCTCAGGAAAGCCCTTTACTGTTATGAAATGTGATAAAAATAACTCTCTTAATTGATCTTACTTGCTGCTAATTATATTGTATAGCTATATTTAGATACTTTATCTAGGAGAGCTTCTCATGCTCTAAACTTTTTAACTCGTTGCTTATTGAAGTAATAAGCATTTCTAATAATGTATGGGAACCTATATTATGCTGACTAACAAGCATGCTTTAAATTAATGAGTACCCATGGGGACATTTCAGATTGCTGCATCTAAAAAGTTTAATGTCCAGTACAGTACTTCTAATGTTGTTGCTGAAGTACAGTCGGCCCTTCTTATCCGCTGGGACCCCTCGTGGATACCAAAATTCACGGATGCTCAAGTCCCTTATTCAACCTGTCTCAATGCGGTGGATCTTAGGACCTAGCAGAACCCCAGACCTTATTTAACCTGTCTCAGTGTGTTGGACATTCGGACCCGGTGCAAGAGCTCTAAATGCGCAGTGTTTCTGTTCACGAAAATAATCACGATCACGATTGAAAATAAAGTGGAAATAATAAAGCGATTGGAAAGAGGTGAAACGCCATCAGTCATTGGAAAAGCATTAGGCTACGTCGGTCAACGATCGGAACAATTTTAAAGGATAAAGTGAGAAAGGCCCTGCCCCGATGAAAGCTACAATTATTACTAAGCAACGCAGTGGTTTAATTATTGGGTTTTGGGGTTTTGAGTTTTTGATCCTCCACATCAACCCGGCATGGACGGACAGCGCACTTGAAAGCGGTCTGTCACTGGCTCGCACTCGAAAAAGCTTCCTGAGCCCGGCGCTGAAACATACGTTCTTAAGCGTTTTATATGCATAGAAAGGTAAAATATATCCTATATACTAAGACAAACGTTTGACTAACCGATGCTTAATAATGCCGGATGTACGGGTTCCGACTTACTTAGTATGAGAACTTCGATTTTTTTTAATCCCGATCCACATTAACCCACGCACATCCTCCCATATACTTTAAATCATCTCTAGATTAATTATAACACCTAATACAATGTAAATGCTATGTAAAATAGTTGTAATACTGCATTGTTTAGGAAATAATGACAAGATAAAGAAAGTCTGTACATGCTCGAACAACAAGTGCTGGAAGAGCACTTCCGGGTTTTCGCCATTCGCGGTTGGTTGAATTCACGGATAAGGAGGGCTGACTGTACTTGTATTAACTTCCTTCCCGAATTATTTTAGTAGACAATTCACTTTAAAGCGTTTAATGACAGATAAATGCAAGCATATTACATAATGCAATAATAATCCACAACAGAAATCAAATCAGAATTCTCCAATGGAAAATCTGAGATAATTAAATAAACCTAATATTAAACACATGACCAAGTACATATCATTAGAATTCAAAGAATTCAAAATAGATTTCTGATTCAAATATAATATGAAGTCAGATTAAATGGATTTTCTTGGTCACATTTCCCAAACCTAGATTCTCATTTGCAATCTGACCTGTAACTATCCTGAGCTTTGATATCAGGAATTAAGATATTTGCACCATGTACCCTTAGAGGAAATTTTTGCTTTATTTTAATAGAAGTCATTTACCTGGACTATTTAAATTCCACAACAGACTTTTCAAATTAGTACTGATAAGCTCCTAGCAGGAACAGCTAGAAAAAATGACTAAGAGAAATCCCCAAAAAACTTTGCACACACTGTTTTCCTCTGTGTGTCCTTTAATGGACCATTTAATTTGAACGATGGTCTCTTTTAATTTGCCTTGAACAGCAGCTCCCCTTCAAGGGATGATATTAGGTATTGATCCAGAAACATTCAACCCGACCAGTCAATCCCAACAATTATGCTGGTCTTAAACTTCAGTTACACCTTCTAATCTTTTATACCTCTGTCCTCCTCTCCCTCCCTTTCCCACCCTCTCTCTTCCTCTCTCTCCCTCTCTCACCTTCTCTCATTCTCTTTCTCTTTCCCTTTCTCTGGCTTCCTTTAGATATAGCTGTACTTCTTACCCCAACTGCTTCTAGTACAGTAACATTTTACATACTTTTACCACTCTTTCTCAAGAGCAGTTTCTTCTTAATTACTTTTTGGATTTCTTTCTCACCAAAAGTCTCCCCACAGGTGGAGCCATTCTCTCTGTCTCCATTCTACCTAAATGGTTCAGAGTTCTAAAAACATATTTTGGTCGCCAGAGACGTGTCCATACTTGACTGGTTTTGCCTTTTGAGTTTTGCACAGCATATACCAAGAAATTTTGTTGCCCACAATATCCATCAAGATTAAGTTTCTTTTAATTCACCTCATCACATATTTTTGTCGGATTTGTCCAACAATGCTGAAAAACCATGACTGAAACTTAATTTCAGAGAATTCATATAGGACAAACCACTGAAGGAATGTGCAAACCAAATTCTTTTGGACCTATCTGCAGGGTATTAAGCATTTCTTATTGTTAAACTGGCTTGTTATTAGCTCAACATACCATTAATCAGTAGTAGCGAATAATTCCAAAGAAATGCCAGTAAGATCTTGAATTTCTGAATCGTCCCCCATTTCACAAAGTTTATATGCAGCAGATATGATGTATTTATATACTATAACCTCTTACCGTTGAAATAAGTACCACATGGTGAAGGATTACTAATAGCATAGGCAGCATCAGTGAGAATTCTGTTTTCGTTTGGTTGCTGTGGTTTCTAGGAGAAATACTGCGAATGACGCACATTGCAAGAGGCCTGGACTCTGATGGGGCACTGTTACTGGACATTGTGGTGAATGGATATGTGCTGCAACTTCCCTCATCCATAAACCTTAATGTTAAGGTACGATAAGAAATGCATTATGATTTTTCATGATATGAGAATAAGAGGAATTTAGAATGCTAGCTTAAAGTGCATGCAAATTCCTACCAAATTTCCAGTGCTGCAATATGCTTAAAGCTGTTACAGTCTGTCATATCTGGAAACAACCAGTCAAGCACTAGCCCATCTTAAGTCTCATTCCATTATTACTCCAGCATTTAAATGTTGAATTTGCTGGAGTGTGGTCCCCTTCATGTGAAATAGCTTGAAAAGATTATGTTCCAAGTTGCTGCAAGTTCAGGCTGGTAACATTTGGTAGGGTTTTGGTGTATGATGGGACAAATACCCTATGCAACCTGACTGAGGAACTGAGAAAAAGAGGAAGTACCGGAGAAATGAAGGGAAGGAAAACTGAATTAGCATAAAAATGGAGACTAAAAGGTGTGGTAATTCAAATCTTCTCAACATCGTGAGAGTCTATAATTCTGTTTCATTGAATGAAAAGCATCAGCATGTGTTATTAAAAAGAGTTTAACAAGATTTTGCTCTTATTAGACTTAAATAAAAGTGTCAGATGTCATTTCACACAAAGTAGATAGGATAGAGGCATAAACTGGCCAGCAATTTGCGATGATTAACGATTCATGGATTACCTCATCCTCACAAGCTGTTGGGCAATTTTTAAATTAATAACAGTTTAGTGCTCAGATATGTTATATATTGCAACAAAATTGGGGCTTTATGGTGTATCCGTACTGCAGCAAAAACAAAGAATCTGGTCATCATTAAGCACTATTTATGTAAACCTTAGCTGTAGTTTAGATACTCATGCATAACAAATGCACACAATTCTGTTGTGTTCAGGATTACTCAGAGGACTACATTCAGACTGGACCCGGTCAAATCTATGCCTTCTCCACCAGGATGTTTACAGTAGATGATGCCAGCATACCATATTCTTGGAATCACACCATTACTTATGATGGTAATCAAGGCCGAATGCCGTTTCTTGTGGAGACGCTTCAAGCTACAGCCATTGAGGCAACTTATAGCCCACTGGACGAAATTCTGGAGTACAAGATTCATGCTATCATCACAAAAGGTAATGAACAGAAACTTAGTTGTACTTTTCACTGCCTTGGTAAAGCAGCCAATCTAATTAAAGACCCCACCCACCTTGGACACTCTCTCTTCTCCCTCCTCCCAACAACAGAAGATACAAAAACATGAAAACACATCCATCAGGTTTAAGGACAGTTCTATCCTGCTGTTATAAGACTATCAAACAGTTTCCTAGTACACTAAGATCAAAATCAGTGTTGGAAACTGTCTTATAGGGTGTGAGATCTGTTGTTCTGCAGCAGCAATGCAATGCAAAATATAAAATTACTATAAATTGCAAAATAAATAAATAGTGCAGAAAAAGGAACAATTAGGTAGTGTTTATGGACCATTCAGAAATCTGATGGTGGAGGGAAAGAATCTATTCGTGAATCTTTGAGTGTGGGCATTAAGGCTCCTGTCATTAATAAAGAAAAGTGGGCGTGTACCACATGGTGAGAGTCCTTAATGATAGATGCTGCCTTTCTGAGGCACCGCCTCTTGAAGATGTCCTCAATCGTGGGGAGGGTTGTGACTGTGATGGATCTGGCTGAATTTACAACCCTCTGCAGCCTCTTGCGATCCTGGATATTCTCCCAATTACCTCATTATGACCTTGCACTGTATTGTCCACCTATACTGCACTTTCTCTGCCATTGTAACACTTATTTTGCACTCTGTCATTGTTTTGCCTTTTACAACCTCAATGCACTGTTGTAATGTATTGTCTGTATAAACATTATGCAAGAGAAGTTTTCCACTGTACTTTGGTATCCCCTTCTCTCAGTTCCTCCATCTCCACCACATCTGGTCTCAGGATGAGGCTTTTCGTTCTAGAACGAAGGAGATGTCCTAATTTTTCAATGAAAGGGGCTTCCCTTCCTCCACCATCAATGCTGCCCTCAACCACATCTTTCATTTCACACATGTCCACTCTTACCCCATCTTCCTGCCACCCTACCAGCCTCTGCATCCAGCACATAATTCGCTGGAACTTCCGCCATCTCCAAGTGCATCCCACTGCCAAACACATCTTTCCCTCTCCCCCACCCCCACCACTTTCTGCTTTCTGCAGGGATCGCTCCCTACACATCTCCTTTGTCCATTCCTCCCTCCCCACTGATCTCCCTCCTGGCACTTATCCTTGCAAGCAGAACCAGTGCTACACCTGTCCCTACTCCTCCTCCCTCACTACCATTCAAGGCCCTAAACAGTCCTTCCAGGTGTGGCAACACTTCACCTGGGAGTCTGTTGGGGTCATTTACTGTGTTTGGTGCTCCCATGTGGCCTCCTGTATGTCAGTGAGACCCGATGTAAATTGGGAGACCAGTTCACCGAGCATCTACACTCTGTCCACCAGAACAAGCAGATCTTCCAGTGGTCACCCATTTTAATTCCACTTTCCATCCCCATTCTGATATGTCCATCGATGGCCTCCTGCACTGTTGTGATGAGGCCACACTTAAGTTGGAGGAACAATACCTTATATTCGGGTTGGGTAGCCTCCAACCTGATAGCATGAGCATAAATTTCTCAAATTTCCAGTAATGCCCCCAGAACCCCAACCCCCTTCATCATTTCCCTCCCTCACCTTATCTCCTTGCCCACCCATCTCCTCCCTCTGGTGCACTTCCACCCTTTTTCTTTCTTCCATGACCTTCTGTCTCTTTCACCTATCAGCTTCCCAGCTCTTTACCTCATCCTTCCCCCTCCACGTTTCACCTATCACCTGGTGGTTCTCTCACCCCTCCCCCACCTTTAAAATCTACTCCTCAGCTTTTTCTCTCCAGTCCGTATCATCTCGAAATGTCGACTATACTTTTCTCCATGAATGCTGCCTGGTCTGCTGACTTCCTCCAGCATTTTGTGTGTGTTGCTCGGATTTGTTAGAGAAAGTTAGTGTGGATTTGTGCAGAGAGGCTCCTTGTCACAAATCTCTTTGAGTTGACAAAGATACTTGATGAGGGTAGGACATTTTGACAGACTCATAAACAGACAGGAAATGGACCAAGTGCAGGCAGATGAGATTTGTGAGATTGGTATCACGGTGGGCCAAAGGCCTTGTGCAATACTGTTCTATATTCTGCTGGCTAACAGAAAGAGCGCTTTCACTGCTGTCAAATACAGAATCAGAATCAGGTTTAGTATCACCGTCATATGTCATGAAATTAGGTCACCAGGTGCCGCAGGGGTTTGTGTAGGTGTTGTTTTATTCTCCCTTTCAAAGCATGAGTAAAATGTGTTGCGCTGATCTGGGAGTGAAGTATCACAACCATTCATGAAGTTAGGTTTTGCTTTGTAGGGAAGTAATGGTCTGTCTTGTAGGAAGTAATACTACCAGAAGTGACATGTATCCAATTCCGTCTCTAACTTCAATCAGAATTCTTTTGTCACTCTTAAAATAGCCTTCCGTAGGTCGTACCTGGACTTATGGTATGGCTCTGGATCACCAGTCTTGAATGCCACAGATCTAGCCCTCTGCAGATGACTAATTTCCTGGTTATCAACTTCCTTTAGTTTGAACCAAGGTATGTCTGTATGTCCAGCATGTTCTCGCAAGCACACACTCATCCACACAGGTTTTGAAGAAATCAGTGACAACTGTGGCATATTCATTCAGATTGAAAATGAATCCCTGAATATTGACCAGTAACTGTCACAAAGCAGTCCTGTAAGCACTCTGCTGCCGCCTTTGACCATGCCTTCCTGGCTCTCACCACTGTTGCTGTGGTCTTTCATCTCTGCCTGCACGGCAGGAGGCGAAGTACAGCCAGGTAATCGGACTTTTCAAAGCGCAAACGTGGGATGGCATGGCAAGCATTCTTGTGGCGGTGTAGCAGTGGTCAAGCGTGTTGGCTCCACTGGTTCCACTTCTTCGTGCTGGCCTGGTTGAAATCGCCTGCAGTGATAGGGAAGGCATCAGGGTGTGTTGAGTATGCTGAATATGTTGCTCAGCTCCTCCAGTACCTGCCTGACATTGGCCAGAGGCGGAACGTACAGCACTGCCAGGGTGACAGCGGAGAATTCCCTCAGCAGTCTCCATATTTATCATTGTGTTAAACGAGCATGTGGTATGTTTGACAGTACCGTTCCTCCAACAGCGCTGACCAGTTAAAAAAAATGCAATAAAAAGAATCTGAAACTAAGAAAAGAACATAATAGTGAAAATAAAGAGCCAAAAGATTAGCTTTTTGGATATCTTCTGTACTTCAGAAATATGACCAGTAGTGCAACTATTTCAAAACGTCAGCCTGTCTTCACAATGTACAGCTGATAGGTTTGCTATATATTTCAGGATTTTCTGCTACAATTCATATTATAGATACATCATTTAACATATAAAATAATTTTACTTATATGGATTTAGAAAAAAATACCATATCAAAATATCTCACCTATTTGTCTGAGTCAAGCATTCTTGCCATTTGGCCAAAGTAAAAGACTGCTAAGGTGAGAGGTTTGTCTTAACAATTCTCTATAAGTAATTAAATCCCAAATTCTCCAAGACTGAAAGTTATTTGTTTCATGCAGGTGACCATAGTAACCAATGCCCGAGTGGTTTTGTTTTGGATTCAGTTGGGCCTTTTTGCACAGGTGAGTTGAATATTGTCTTTCATCTCAAAGGTTTTTCACTTGACAAAGATACTTTGAGTAAAACAAATTGGACAACATCATTTTTAAAACCTTTGATTATTGCATACAGATGAAGATGAGTGTGCCATCAGGAATCCCTGCTCTCACTTGTGCCACAATGCAATGGGGACATATTACTGCTCATGCCCTGAAGGTCTCACCATATCTGCTGATGGAAGAACTTGCCAAGGTAAACTGGATTTTGACTGGACAAAGTTCGAATCAGTGTTCAACAGCAAAAAAAAAACAGATTAAGAAAGTAACATGATATTTCTTTTGTCTCCCAATCTTTAAAACTTTAATTACGCTAATATTGGAGTTGGCTTTGGTTTAATGAGATGGTTACATAAAATTCCATTTCCAATTATCTGTTCTTTATTGACTATGACCCATGTACAGAGCAAGTTAATTACTCTTGAAGTGTAAGGAGTCATGTGGCACAATGGATTTTATTTTCCCACACAATCCATTCTAAATTTAGAAAACAAAATGATAAAAATTGTGGGCAAGGCATCTATTATCACTAATACACCTTCAACAAATTTCTCTCTCTGACAGCATCATTATTTGTCACCTATTACCCAACTGCCGCATATAAAAGGAAGCATTAAACAGAATTTCATAAGGTTTTCTTTTCATGACAAATATTTTGCATAACCCGCCAACTCCACAGTTATAATCTGGAAAGAGATGCTGGTCTTTGAAACACGTATGCTCGCAAAGATCAATAGTCCACTATTTAAAGAAATACTTTGTAGCAGATTCTTGTTTTTCCATTCAAGCCCAGCACTTGCTGCTTGAAACGTGTTGTTGACCAGCACTTTCAGTGTAAAGGTCATTTCATGAACTTTAGGGAGTTTTTGCTCTCTTAAAATGCCATTCTGTATTCTATCCCATTACAGCAACATTGAAATTGCCAATATCTGTCAATGAGAAAAATTCAGTGGAGGAATAACAACTTAACTTTTTTGTGTTCATAGTTAAGATGCACACTCCAAAGCAGAATGGGCAGACACGTATTCTCTTAATTACTAACTTGGTAGCTATGATTTTGCCAATAATTGAAGGGATAAATGGAGGAAAGCATTATATTGCTCAAAGTAGTTTCTGGTTTTAAGGTAAACATAAATGATGAAAATTTCAGAAACAAAGCTAAGCAGCAAAGCTGTTTTAAATATTTGACGATAGCTGGTGTCACTGAAATTCTAAGGTGTAGAAATGCATCTTTGCTGACAAATATTCAATAGATGGTATTGATTGTCCATTGTAGATCTCTCTCAGTATTTGCTTGCATTGATTTCAGAAACTAGATATCAGTAGGATACCAAGACCACTTTTGTATCTATTTATCATTCCATCTGTAGTTCTTAATTTGTGTAAGTCCTTCTGTAGACACTCTACCTTCCTCAACACTATCTTCCCCTCCACCTATCTTTGTATCATCTGCAAACTTAGCCACAAAGCCATCAATTCCTTCATCCAAATCATTGACGTATAACGTGAATAGAAGCAGTCCCAACACCGATCCCTGCAGCAGAATGAGAAAAGGCCTCTTTATTCCCTGTCTTTGCATCCTGCCAATCAGCTAATCTTCCATCCATGCTAGCATCTTTCCTGTAATACTATAGGCAGATTCATGTGCAGCACCTTGTCAAAGGCTTTCAGAAAATCCAAATGAACAACAGCCATGATTCTCCTGCGTTTCTCCTGCCTGTTATTTCCTCAAAGAATTCCAACAGATTTGGCAGGCAATGTTTCCCCTTCAGGATACCATGCTGACTTTGGCCTATTTTGTCTTGTAACTCCAAGTACAAAGTGGCAGATGGAACATAGTTTAGGGAAGTCATGGTCATGCAATTTTTTAGAAGGAACAAAGGCATGGAGTGTTTTCTAAATGGAGAAAAAATTCAAAAATCAGAGGTGCAAATGGACTTGGGAGTCATTGTGCAGGATTCTCTAAATGTTAATTTGCAGGTTGAGTCGGTAGTAAGGATGGCAAATGCAATGTTAGCATTCATTTCAAAAGGACTAGAATGCAAAAGCAAGATTGTAATGCTGAGGTTTTATAAGGTATTGGTCATGCCACACTTGGAGTATTGTGAGCAGTTTTGGGCCTCTTACCTAGGAAAAGATGTTCCATCATTGGAGAGGGTCCAGAGGAGGTTCATGAGAATAATCCCAGGAATTAAATGGTTAACATAAGAGGAGTGTTTGATGACTCTGCACCTGTACTTGCAGGAGTTTGGAAGAATGGGTGGGGGGTGGGGGATCTCATTGAATCCTTTCAAATATTGAAAAGCAAACACGGGACCTAGTTAAAATGGAGGTGGAGGAAGGTGTTTCCTATCGTGGTAGAGTCCAGAACAAGAGGGAACAACCTCAGAATAAAGGGACATCCATTTAGAAAAGAGATGAGAATTTTTTTTTTTTAGCCAGCGGGTGGTGAATCTGTGAAATTCATTCCCACAGGCATCTAGCAGACCAAGTCATTGGGTATATTTAAGGCGGAGGTTGATAGATTCATGATTAATCAAGGCAGGATTACAAGAAGGAAACAGGATAATGGGGTTGAGAGGGATTATAAATCAGTTACGATCGAATAGCAGAGTAGATTCGATGGGCTGGATGGTTTAAATCTGCTCCTATTTCTTATGCTCTTATAATCATAACCTCTACCTGGACAGATAAATTGAACCTTCTTCAAATCATTGTTAAGCTAAACCACTAACACTGGTCATTGTTTTTTTCAGATATTGATGAGTGTGCTTTAAGTGGTCGCATTTGTCGTGCAGGACAAGACTGCAAAAATACCATTGGCTCATATCGCTGCATAATGAGGTGCAGCATTGGCTTCAGTCAGACTCCAGAGGGGTTAAGTTGCCAAGGTATTATTGTTTTCCCAATTGTTTTACATCCCTTGGAACAATTCACAAGGAATATTTGCCACATTCTGGGACTTGCTTTCCAGTGCACGTGTGGTTAAAGGGAAGGTCGGAAAATTAACTGTGACCACAATAAACAATCCATATTAAAATATCCCTCAAGCTGTTAGTTCTTATGGACCTAGGGAAATGATCCACACAGACAACCTGCCCATTCAGCAGTAAAGGAGAAAAGATGGAAAGAACAGCTTTGACAACCCGAATCAATTTTCCTCCATTCCACCATGTTTTGTATTCATTCTGATTTGAGAAAAAAACAGTTTAGTTCATCATTTTATTTTAATTCAGTTTTTCAGTATAAAATTATTTCTGGTTTGTGGCCATTGTTATTATTTAGACAGTATCTAGCGAGGATGCAAAACTCCAGGCGTGTCAGCTACATTATAAAAAGGATGTGGACTCTGACAGGGAACGGTTTGATTAATTATCTTTTTTCTTGCCTATTCCTTCAGTGTGTACTTTGGAGAATTATCCTATTTCAAGTCAAGTAGTAATTTTGCATAATAGAACTTTAGCCTCTGCAAGAGTGAACCAAGCAAACCTTGGCATACAAAATAAAATAATATTCTTTTACTTTGTACCAGATATCAACGAATGTCAAGAATTTAATCCCTGTCAACATCGTTGTCTGAACACCATTGGCAGCTACCGGTGTGCATGCAACAGAGGCTATCAGTTAAGAGGGAGAAGATGTGTAGGTAGGTACTAATTGTAGGAAACTTTACATTAACCATCATTATTCCAACTTGTCTGCAAGCAGGGGAAAAAAACAATGTGTGAGTAAGGCAGAATTAAGCAAATTTTAAAAGGCGGTTATTCACACAATGGACTCCAATGAAGTTAATTGCTAAAAGCTCTGTAGAAGCTACAATTCACAAACATCAATGCTGCAACGCTGATTTTACTATGCAGATATCAATGAGTGCAGGCAGAATGTATGCCGTCCGGATCAACAATGCAAGAACACTCGAGGGGGATTCCGGTGCATTGATCTGTGTCCAAGTGGAATGACCAAAGCTGAAAATGGCAGCTGTATTGGTAAGTTTGAAGCAGGGTGGTAACTCTGATTTCTAAGCATTGGTAGTAGTTTGAAATAAAATGGGTCATACTTTTTACTTCATCACTAGATGCTGACACTGCAATTTGTTTAAAAAGTTAGTAAAGCTAGCATTTAGTGCAGTTGCACCTCAGAATCATCAATGCCTTAAAGGCTTATAACATTTTATTACCTTGAGCCAGGATTCATTAACCTTTCTAATATATTGCATCAACCTAGTCAAGATTAGAGGAAATAAGTTTAAATTGCTTCATCCCTGGGAAGGAACTGGTGGTGGAAATTGTTTGAGAATTTTTTTTGTTCCACCGTTACACCACCCCCACCAAAAAAAAACTCTCTAAGAGATATATTAATGTTCTGCTATTTCGGCTGCATAGATTTGTCTCAAGAAGCTCCTGGGAAAACAAGGGGGCTGAAGTCAGCCAAAGATTTTTGTGGGTATAGGGAAATATTGCTGTTTTGCCTGAGCCACAAAATCATAACAGAAGTTTAACTCTCTGGTGAAACATCCTTTAAAGCATATATGTCAAACTCAAGGCCCGCGGGCCAAATCCGGCCCGCGGTGGAATTATCTTTGGCCCACGAGATAATATCTAATTACTATTAAAGCTGGCACCAGTAATCAAAGCGCCTATGGCGTATGATATGGCTAATGCTGAGTTTATTCCGGTACCAGGTTTTCAGGGTTTTTAGTGTTTATTCGGCAGTCTTGCTTGGCAGTCTTCTTCATAAGAAACGGAATTTGTAAAGTGAAACACTTGTAGTTATAGCAGAGACTGAGATACATGAGAGCAGGCTGAAAAAACGGAGGCAACGAAAGCTGCGTTCGCACGCGTCCGACTGATCCGGCCCGCATGAAGCTGCATTTTGCTCAATCCGGCCCGTGACCTAAAATGAGTTTGACACCCCTGCTTTAAAGAGTACTGTATAATGCTTAAAGGAAGGATTGCTTGAAGCTGCATGTGCTAGGAGTTTTTTAACATAATTGCAGCTGGGCTCTGATGGCATGTTTAAGGATGGAAATTGAGTGTTAAACAGTTTCCTGTCTCTGTTTTGTTTGGAGGTGGAGGGAAGACTGAGGGAGGTGAGTATCCATTTTACAGCTTATCTGTAAATTGGTTCAGCTGGACAAAAGTGAGTCCAAGAATGCAGATGGGGAAAATAAAGCAGATTAAAAACTAGCAAATACCTGGAGTGATATACCACATTCCTAGGGTTCTTCTAGAGTTGGCTGTGGGCATCATGAATAGATTGGTAATCTTCCAAAGTTTCCTAATCCCTGAAGATGTTTTGTCTATTTAGAAGCAGGTAGCAAATGTGCCATTATTATTTAAAAATGCATGAGAAACTACGGAACATGGACATAGTTAACAGGAAGTTGCTGCTATCTGGTATATAGAATGAGTTAATACTGAGCTTACTTAGAAAATCAAAATATAATTGGGCAGAGTCAACATGATGAAAGAGAAATCATAAATGATGAGATTAATTCATTGAGAATGCAACCAGAAAGTAGTTCAGGGAGAATCAATGCATGTGCTATATCCGGATTTTGAATAAAGTACCAAAGACTGTTAATCTAACGTAAGAAGTCAAAGTATGGAGATATTATCAGCCTCTGAAGAGACTGGCTGAAGTCTAGGAATCGGTATGATAAACAAATCCTTTTTATATCTGACAGGTGTTTAGGATCTTAGGGAACAGCCTTATGAGACCATGACCTAGAAATTCAGATATGTAATTCCATTATTACCTTCCATCTGAAAGTCTTTTTTTTCTTTTGCTACACTGGAACATGCTTGAAATAAAGCTTGGTCAAATTGAGATATTCGGGAAATTTAGCGAGGCTCTTCTGGTTCAAGCTTCTGTAAATGACATGAGTTTCATAGCAGAGCTACATAAATGGACATCAATCCTCATGTAATGCTCCTTCTGAAGCATTGTTGGGGAAATATGCCCACATCGTTCATTGTTGGACACTTCTAGGACAACCTTGTTTCTCAGCACTGCAATGGACAGGGATCTCATGATACCAAGTGCCATTACATTCTTCCTTTCTCTCAGTCACCAACCCCAACCAACAATATCATCAATATTTCCCCCTCCCAAAGAATGCAAGACTCTTCTGCTGGTAATCAATTCTACTTCTGCCCCTTAGACTGTAATCCAGCCCTCCATAGCCAGCCCACCCCCTACCTTACCTAGCAGGACAGAGCGCAGGAGTGAGATTAATGACCGTTCGATAATGCTCAAGCTGCAACAATACCTGGACTACGCTAGAATACCCAAACTGCGGGTGGTACCAATTGAGGTGAGAAAGTCAGCACTCAGGTCATGGATTGCATAAGGAAGCAAGACACAATGGAAAGTGAAAGGAAGGTGTGAGAAACAGAGCTGGTTTTAAAATGGCACAATAGCAAAAATAATGGCGCACAATCGTTTGAAATGTAAGTAACAGGTTGAGCTTTATCACAAGAGAATTCAAATAAAGAGTCCTTAAGTTAGGTGACGTCTATTGGCAGAGAGGAAAAAAAGCATTAGATGTTTCAAGCTTCCGATATTTAATGTGATAAAAGGACATCTACACCATGAAATGCTGCTTGATTAGCTGAGTAATTCTAGATTTTTCTATTTTATTTTAGATTTCCTACATCTGCAGTATTTTACTTGTAATTGCAAGTTGGTTGCAGTACCAAAGTAAGAAAGTCTTGCTAAAATTGTGTTCATATTTGCTGGGGCTGCACATGGAATCCCATGAGCAGTCGACAGTCTCTGGACAAAGAGGGAGATGTCTTGCTTAGAACCAGTGTAGCATGGATTCACTCAACTGATCCCTAGGCTGAGGGGTTGTCTTAAACAGAAAGACTCAGTGGAAATTACTGATCTTTGTCTACAGTTTGTAAAAGTGAAAGGTGACCTCATTAAAGCTCAAGGTTCTAAAGGGGATTGACAAGGTAGATGCCAGGAGATTCTTTCTTCTGGTTGGAGTGTATGAAACTGGGTAGCGGAATGAGGAGAAAGCATCAACTATTTGGGACTGAGATTCATATCTCTATACTTTTCGTCTTTGGAAGTTTCTATCACTAGGGCCCATGGCTAATCAATCAGTGTGTATGCAAGACAAGACTGATAGTTTGTCCATCAAAAATGGGAGTGGGGAGGAACATGAATGCAGTATAGAACTGTTCATGTATTTCACAAAGAGAATGATAGAATAGATTGAGGAACTGCAGGGCTCATCGCTTCTGTTTCATACAATGACTATCTGCTTTTCCACTGCTGGCTGCCCGTTTTCACGATAGTCACCTGTTGACAATCTCTGCTTCAGGGGGATTGCAAAATACAGTTATTGATAGATAGATAGATATCTGATAGAATTTGAATTCTTTGTGGAGTTTCTCAAAATACTGAAGCAAAATATTGCAGATTTAGGAAATACTCAGCATGTTAGGCAGCATCTTTAACTTGAAGTGTTAATCCTATTTTAGTTAAGATAGTCAGAGTCAGAGGGCAATATGGCATACACTCCCTTCAGCCTAGTAAGTCCACCCAGCCAGCCCCAATCTCCTATGTTCAGCCCCTGTCCCTCTAAACCCCACCATTCCAGGTACCGATCTAAATGCTAAACTGAATGTACTGGGTCAGTTAGCATGAAAAGCCTTATGTCTTACCACAGTTCATCAAAAGAGTGTTCTGCATGAAGAGATGTTATCTGTGAAGCAAACATTGCACCTTCTCCATAATAAAAATGGGACTGATACAGTATAACCATATAACAATTACAGCACAGAAACAGGTCATCTCAGCCCTTCTAGTCCGTGCTGAACGCTTACTCTCACCCAGTCCCACCTACCTGCACTCAGCTCATAACCCTCCATTCCTTTCCAATCCATATACCTATCCAATTTTTTTTTAAATGACAATATTGAACCTGCCTCTACCACTTCTACTGGAAGCTTGTTCCACACAACTACCACTCTCTGAGTAAAGAAGCTCCCCCTCGTGTTACCCCTAAACTTTTGCCCCTTAACTCTCAACTCATGTCCTCTTGTTTGAATCTCCCCACTCTCAATGGAAAAAGCCTATCCACATCAACTCTATCTATCCCCCTCATAATTTTAAATACCTCTATCAAGTCCCCCCTCGACCTTCTATGTTCCAAAGAATAAAAACCTAACTTGTTCAACCTTTCTCTGTAACTTAGGTGCTGAAACCCAAGTAACATTTTAGTAAATCTCCTCCGTACTCTCTCTATTTTGTTGACATTTTTCCTGTAATTTGGTGACCAGAACTGTACACAATACTCCAAATTTGGCCTCACCAATGCCTTGTGCAATTTTAACATTACATCCCAACTCCTATACTCAATGTATAGGAGTTTATAAAGGATTTATAAAGGCCAGCATACCAAAAGCTTTCTTCACCGCCCTATCCACATGAGATTCCACCTTCAGGGAACTATGCACCATTATTCCTAGACCACTCTGTTCTGCTGCATTCCTCAGTGCCCTACCATTTATCATGTATGTCCTATTTTGATTAGTCCTAGTATGTTCTAGATTGATGCAGTTTTCATTGATATATTTTTCTCTGTAGATATCAATGAGTGTAAAGATGGCACCCATCAGTGTCGTTACAACCAGATTTGTGAAAATACTCGAGGAAGCTACCGTTGTGTTTGTCCACGAGGCTACAGGTCACAGGGAGTTGGAAGGCCCTGCGTTGGTCAGTAAAATTTAGTAATTATTGTTTTCCTTTTTCATATAACATTGGTATATTAAACCAGGTCGGATTGTTTTTTAAGAAAATCAGGTAACCAGAGGAAGAAAAGTATAGAAATTTATCATCATTGGATTAGATGAGATTGGCTGGGTATGTCATTAAACCAGTCGAAATCGTTCGAGGAGGGGTAGGGGGAGGGGGAGTGGCCATAGGCTATTGTTCATTTTCTTTTACTGATGCTAGACAAAGCTGGAGTTTTAATTTACTTTTAATTGCTTCACACTTCTTTTACCCAGTAGTGCTTCCGGAAGTTCTCAAACTATAGTACAAGAAACTAGGGGCAGATTGATGCCACCTGCACCTCAGAACAGCCCCACCATTCACAGTAAACATGGGTGACTTACCCTAGACTTCAGCTCTTCAGTGCCAATTCCCCATCTTTCAAAAACATTTCTACTTCCTCTAACAGTACTCCCAGTGTCTCACCTCCTCAACCCTCTGGGAAGAGAATTCCGAGGATTTTCCAAAAATCTCCATGAAAACTTATTCCCACACGTGTGCGTTATTCCCTATTCTTGTAACTGTCCATCATTTAAGGTTCTCCCAAGACTAGAAACATTTCAATATCTAACCTTTCATACCCCCATGGATCTTGCGTGTTTCACTAAAACCACCCTTCATTAAGTTCAAAGAATATAGATCTTATCTCTTTAGTTGATGATGAAGATATCCCTTCCATTCAATGAATTAGCTTAATGAATTTCTTTGGAATTCAATGCCACCAATGCCAATGTATCCTTTCTTAAATAAGATGACCAACAATTGTGCAGAGTATTTCAAGTATGTCCTCAGCTGTATTATGTAAAACTCTAACAGCACTTTCTCATTTCTCAACTTCAACCTGTTTACAATAATGGCCAAAATGCTGTGGATTGCTTGATGCTCCTGCCTGCTGTGTTCTTTTTTTGCCTGTTGTGCGCAGGTACCACCAGGTCAGTCAGTACTTCACTCATCTACATCCTTTCTCCATTTAGACACTTTATACACTCTGGTTCATGGAATCTAACTTCGCGCTTTCCCACATTCAACTATGTACCAATTCGCTCAGTCCAGTTGCATCACATCATGTCTTCCCACCTATTTCTACATTGTCAGCCATCTTGAATCCCTTGCATTCAACCCTCTTTCAGATCATCAATATAAATTGTATCTAATTGAGGACCAAGTACTGGTCCTTGGGACACACCAATAGTTGCATCCTTTAAGCCTGTGAAAGAATTAATGCAACTCTGTCTTTTATGTGATAATCAATCTTTAATCCGTACACATTCCCCCTGATACAATGTACTTTTATCTTGTTCACTAGCCTGTTGTGGCACCTTATCAAAAGCCTTCTGAAACTCCAAATTTACTTCACTTGCAGGTTCCCCTCTATCATCTCTGTTCTTTACATCCTCAAAGATTCCCAGCAGGTGTATCTTTCATAAACTTAATTTGATTACATTAAGTTTTTCTAAATGTTCCTTATTTGATTATAAACTCCAGAATCTTGCCAACAAGAGCTGATAAGCTAATAGGTCTTAAATTACATCAAATCAATATATGCTATGTTTCTAGATTTAGAAGTTTCAACCTTTTAGTTGGGTTGGAGGACAAAGAAAACAATTTCATGGAGGTTTACAGTATAAACAGGGGCCATTCAGAACATCTTGGCTGTACTAACTAAAAACAGGGTCCATTCAGAGCATCTTGTCAATACTAACCAAAGAAGTGCTATTTCAGTGATGTAAGGGTCTTGTGCAAATCCAAATTATTATCTTGGTTACAGCTTTTTTAATCTTAATATACTTTGTGTAACAGTGTTTTCTATTGCTGGCTGTTTTTCTAAATGTTCCCACTGTTAGTTAATGTCCTAATTTTGCAAAGGTTTCTGTAAGCCATTGTTTGAAAGGGACCAGCCAGCAAAACACGGCAAGTCACACTGTCTCTTCCCCAAAGACAAAAGAGGTGGATTTTGCTGCAGAAATAATGTTGGGGTTAAAAACATTCACCAAAAGGGATTCTGTACAGCTTGCACCTTTGTGAATGAAAGCACATGTACAGCTAAACATTGAGTCAGAAAGTTGCTGTTCCAGTAGCCTCCAGCGTTATCCAGGTGACTTGCTGAGAGACTGCATTGCAGTATAGGGAATGGTGGACTTAAATGTTATCCATCCACCAAATATGGGGAGGAATGGGGCTTGTTTGTTCTATTGCATTAGCTTGATGATTACTAATAAGATCTCAGTGTATTTTTTTTTAACAATTGTAAATTCTATTTTCTTTATTTTCAAACAAGTATTCTTTATACTTCACTTTCTTTTATCCTTCTCTTGATTTTGGTCTTTCTTTCCTTCATTTGGTTAACTTTATGTATGATTTGACATTGAATTCACAATTCTAATTTACATTTCCTAATTCGGAATGTGCCACTCATTAGCAGTTGTTCAGCTGTAAGGTACACATTCACATTCTATGTTCAAGGATCCCACATTACCTGTAGGAGAACGTTGTGTGGTTTTGGTGATTATTAATGTGCTAAGCAACACCGTGGCTTTGAGGCTTAAGGCTGATTTATACTTGTGCATCGCATCTACGCCATAGGTACCGCATACCCTACGCCGTAGGGTGGCGTGCACCTCCCCAAAAAAGTAACTTGCGCGTCATGACAACGCAGACCGCAACAACTGTGATAGGTCCGCACCATAGCATCGCATTTCCTCCTACACACTTCCGGTTGCTTCTTCTCCGCCATGTCTGTACACCGATGCGAAATAGATGAACGAAATCATCAAATCAACCCGCTGACATGCGAAAATGTTTGAAATGCATTTCCTCATCTATGTCTCTCACAAAGAAACTCAACACAGTGGCATAGAAACCCCACCGCCAACTAGCGTTTTGGTGCACACCAACACATGCTTGCTATGGCATAGAGCGACGCAGAAGTGAATATCAAGGCTACGGTGTAGGCTGCGGCATAGCCCGTACGCACAAGTATAAATCAGCCCTTAGTCCATGTCCAAAGCCAATTACCGCTAGGCAAATCCAAGGCTTTGAAGCGCAGTCCTCCTCCAATGCCCAACTCCCATTAGGTAAATCCAAGGCTTTGAGGCCCAGTCCTCCTCCAATGCCCAACTCCCATTAGGTAAATCCAAGGCTTTGAGGCCCAGTCCTCCTCCAATGCCCAACTCCCATTAGGTAAATCCAAGGCTTTGAGGCCCAGTCCTCCTCCAATGCCCAACTCCCATTAGGTAAATCCAAGGCTTTGAGGCCCAGTCCTCCTCCAATGCCCAACTCCCATTAGGTAAATCCAAGGCTTTGAGGCCCAGTCCTCCTCCAATGCCCAACTCCCATTAGGTAAATCCAAGGCTTTGAGGCCCAGTCCTCCTCCAATGCCCAACTCCCATTAGGTAAATCCAAGGCTTTGAGACCCAGTCCTCCTCCAATGCCCAACTCCCATTAGGTAAATCCAAGGCTTTGAGGCCCAGTCCTCCTCCAATGCCCAACTCCCATTAGGTAAATCCAAGGCTTTGAGGCCCAGTCCTCATATATACAAAACACATCCAGACAAATATATACTGTATGTATATAGTCCAGTACACCTTTGGATTGTGGGAGAAAGCCAGAACACCAGGACAAAACCCACGCGTTCCAGAGGGAGGACATACAGAAACTCCTTACAGAACAGTGGCGGAATTGAACCCTGAACTCCAGAACGCCTCGGGCTGTAAGAGCATCGCCCTAACCACTATGCTACCACGGTGCCCAATGTATACTTACAATGTATGCCAATTAGTAATTTGAATATTTAAATTCAACTATTTTTATTCCAGAATATTAAGTCCAAACTAATTAGTAATGATTATTTATTCTTCTATTTTAATAAGTTTAGCTGTGATCTTACAGTACATCATCAATTACTGTTTTACTGTTATCTTGGTTTTCACCATGCTAAATTATTAGTTTTCAAAGTTGTTATCAGATCTTTCCAAAGTAATATTTGTAATATTAGATATGATCGTACTGCTTATTCCTGTTCATGGTTATTTTCTGTAGTTCAGGATCAGAAATTTGATTTTATCAATGTTCTATTTTCTGCAGGGCCAGCATACATAAAATTATGTTGTTATTAAATATACATTTAATATCTCATGTTTAACAAAGTTACACAAGCTGTTAGGTTTTAACTTACATTCACAGTCCAATGAACAACGTCACTAGTGTTGCTTTAATCACGGCCCTCTGTAACAAACTGTGTTGTCCACTTGATGAAAGAAAACTGTCACATCTTTTTGAACTTTGTTAAGCTGCCAAAACACTAAACATACAGTTACTTAAAATTACTCATAATTTGGTACTATTTAGCAACTTTTCATTTGTCACACATGCATTTTAAGTAGAAATTAAATTCCACACCAGTTCTCGTATACAATTCATTTATGAGGTTATAAATGGAGGGACAATAGTACAAGTGATCATGGCTGTCAGAAATGGAAAGAACTCCAAGATTCACTTAAAATGAGCAGATAATTACATAAAAAATAAAACTACAATACAATTAAGCCAAGATTCATCCTGCAGTTATGCCATCTTTGAGTTCCAAATCAGGATGATATAATTAGAAACCGTGATAAGGAACTAGAGTTGCTGCTCAGTCATCTTTGGCTCATATGGGAGAATGAGGGCTTGATAGATAGGAACTAAAGGGATGTAGTCACCCCTAATTGCAGGAGGCAGATACCTGGATGGCTACCAGGAGAGGGGAAGTGACTAGGAGGCCATTGCAGAGTACCTATGTGGCCATTTTCCTCAATAATAAGTACGTAAACCACTTTCAGTACTGGGGGCGATGACTTAGCAGGGGAAGGTGCAGAGATCACGTCTCTAACACTGAGTCTGGCTCTGTAGCTTAGAAGGAGCCAGGGGAGAAGAGGAGTGCCGTAGTGATGGGGGACTCCATGGAGGAACAGACAGGAGATTCTATGGATGGGAAAGAGACACCCGGATGGTATGTTGCCTCCCAGGTACCAGGGTCAAGGATATCTTAAACTGGATTCTACATGGGGAGAGTGAGCAACCAGACATCACAGTACATATTGGAAAAGGGAAGAGGTCCTGAAGAGAGAGTATAGGGAGTTAGGTAGAAAGCTAAATAACAGGACATCCAGGAGAGTAATTCTGGACACTGCCCATTCCACACACCAGTGAGCATAAGGATAGGATGATTAGGAGGAATTGGTGTAGGGGCAGAATTCCATATTTCTGGATTATTGAGTTCTCTCCTGGGGAAGGTATGACCTGTATAAAAAGGACACGTTACACCTGAACCCGAGGGGGACTGATATCCTTGCAGACTGGTTTGCTAGAGCTGTTGGGGAGGGTTTAAACTATTTAGGCAGGAGGATGTGAACAGAAGTGATAAGGCTGAGGATGGGGCAGTAGGCATACAAGTAGATGCAGTGTGTTGAGAGACTGTGAAGGACAGGCAGGTGGTAGGACAAAATTGGGATGAGCTGAAGAGTAACATGGGAGCAAAATAAAGAAGGGTGATGAATCCAGGATCAGACTGAAGCTGTTATATTTGAATGCATTGTATATGGAATGATGTAGATGTATTGGGGCTGAAAGATCATCATATTTGGGAGCTTAATATCCAGGGATATGTATTGTATTGAAAGTTCAGACAGTTAGGCAGAGGGGGTGGGATAGGTCTGTTGGTAAAAAATGAATTCAAATCCATAGAAAGAGGTGACATAGGATCAGAAGATGTAGAATCCTTGTAGATAGAGTTAAGAAACTGCAAGACTGAAAAGACCCTGATGGGAGTTATATACAGGCTTCCAAACAGTAGCCAGGATGTAGAATACAAATTACAACAGGAGAGAGAAAAGGAATGTAAAAAGGACAATGTTACAATAGTCATAGGGATTTTAATATATAGGTAGATTGGGTGCTGGAAGCCAAGAGATGGGATTTGTAGAATACCCAAGAGATGGCATTTTAGAGCCACTTGTGCTTGAGCCCACTAGCAGAAAGGTAATTCTGGGTTGGGTATTGTGTAGTGAACCAGATTTGTTTAGGGAGCTTAAGGTAAAGGAGCCCTTAGGAGGAATTCTACGGTGATAGAATTCATCCTGCAGTTTGAAAGGGAAAAGCTAAAATCAGATGTATCAGTAATTCAGTGGAGTAAAGGGAATTACAGAGATACGAAAGAGGAGCTGGTCGAAATTGATTGGAAAGAGTCACTAAAAGATCAGGTAGTGTTGTGGAAGCAGGGAGCCTGCAGAAGGCCTTAGACCAACTGGGAGAATGGGCAAAGAAGTGTCGGTCATGCATTTTGGTAGAAGGAATAAATAATATTTTCTAAATGGGGAGAAAATTTAAAAAATCAGAGATGCAAAGGTACTTCGGAGTCCTTTGCAAGATTCCCTAAAAGATAACTTGCAAGTGGAGTTGGTGGTAAGGAAGATAAATGCAATATTAGCATTCATTTCAAGAGGACCAGAATATGAGAGCAAGGTGTAATACTAAGGCTTTATAAGGCATTGGTCAGACCACACTTGCAGTTTGGGCCCCTTATCTAAGGAAGATGTGCTGGCATTGGAAAGCGTCCAGAGGAGTTTAACAAGAATGGTTCCTGGAATGAAAGGACTAATGCGTGAGGAGCATTTGATGTCTCCTGGACCATACTCACAGCAGTTTAGAAGAATGAGGGAGGATCTCATTGAAAACTATCAAATACTGAAAAGTCTGGATAGAGTAGAAGTGGAGGGGATGTTTCCTATAGTGGGGGAGTCTAGGACTAGAGGGCACAACCTCAGAATAGAGAGACGTCCATTTCAAATGCGTATATTTAAAGCGAAGGTTGATAAATTTTTGATTAGTAGAGTATCAAAGGTTACAGGGTGAAGGTCGGAGAATGGGGTTGAGAGTGATAATAAATCAGCCATGATGGAATGGCAGAGCAGATTCAATGGGTCAAACGGCTTAATTCTGCTCCTTGGTCTTATGTTTTATGGTCTAAGAATTCTGATATTCCTAACCAGTCTGTAGCTCTCCCAGTAACATGGTCATTGAAACCCCCGTTACACCTGGCTGCATCAGAAATATTTTTGTTCAAAAAGTAAGGCAGGTTGGAAATGTTCCTCAGTCAGAGACATCCATATTATACATGTTCCTGTCAAACAGAACATACTGTGTTGAAAGTCTCTTTATTCTAAATCCTACCTGTAAAATCGGTAAAATCAGATTACTCTATGTATGACAGGCTTACTGTGTTATCCAAACTGATCCTCTGTTTCTGTGTTCTCTTTTCTTTCCATTTCATGGTATGTTATGCTGCGACCCATGTCATATGAGCAGACATTGGCGAATGTGAACAGGTGCCTAAACCTTGTGCATACCAGTGCATCAACACACCTGGCAGCTTCAAGTGCGTGTGTCCACCTGGACAACATTTGTTAGGTGATGGGAAATCTTGCGCTGGATTAGAAAGATTGCCAAATTATAGGAGAATTTATAATTTTGGCCATTTCCCCAGTGTGGGTTCCTTCATCCAGCAACAGCAACTCTTTAATCAGACCTCGCAGTATAGATCCCGCATGGGCTTCGGAAGCCTTTACCATGTGCCTTTCTCCAGGACTGGCAGGAGCATTAGAAAAACATGCCCTGAAGGCTATGAGGCAAAGCATGGCAATTGCATAGGTAAACATCACCCTTTGTAAATGAAAAACTGTTCATTTTTATGTAATACAAACTGGAAAAATATTAGTAAAAATGTATTTAAGGCTGGAAGGCTGAAGTATCACTGCACAGGAAATTGCTTCTTGATTATGTTCACTAATCTAACTCATCTTTTGCCTTCATGTTATGAGCAATGTAATTTCTTATTTTCCTTCTGTCATAATATACCTATGTCATTTGATTTTAATAAAGACATGGTATTTTTCCCTAAGTCTGAATATGCATTAACCTCAACATCAGCATAGCCTAGCAGAACCTCAGGGTCCAGTATAAACTGACCTAAGTGAATAAAAAATGTACAAATAGTTTTTGTCCTGCCACTGAACCAGTGGGCTTGCTGTTTCAGTAAGTTGTTAATATACTTAATTTTCGAGTGAAAAGGCATCTATGTATCAGTTAGATGCATTTCAACATCCTGAATGGCTTGACATGAGGGATCTGAAATTTGATACCTAGAAAATGGATATGCTTACAGAATCCCATAACACACAATAAAATTGAAGGGCTAGAAATTGTCATGCACTTAAACAATTGTTAAAACAGTTCTGTTCAGGAGACCAGCACTGCAAACTCGTCTTGTATATGGGCATTGACAGCATTGTGTTTTCCAAGGACTTTGAACAAATGCTGTGGTTACTGTGCAGACAAACAACAGAAATCTACAAGTGAGACTGCTCACTGCTGCAGAGTATTTAAGGACACTGTTCCCAGTGGGATCTGGCCTTGAGCAATGGGCTGGCTCAGAGCAATGGCAGTGGCCACTAAGCATAATTTAAGGATGATGGGACATTCTGCCATCCGAAAACTTTACATATAGAAAGCATCAGATGTATCAGACATCATTCCCACTTAAAAACAAGGATGTACCCACATCAGCAGTAAAATTAGAATGGGCACCCATGGACAAGTCATAGGAAGATGGTCAAATCCTATCTTGGGCCCATGCTGTTTCTTCAACACAAACTCTTTATTATTGTCGTTTTTACTATTTAATCTGCATTACAGATATATGTTCAGCTGCTCCTTTACACGCTAGCCTTTGACATGCACATACAAGACTATGATCACGTGCACTACACAATAGATTTCTAGCTAACAATGCCTGTTCTCACTCATGAAAAGCAAGCCCTCGAAACAGCTAGCATAAGGCTGCTCGCAGTGGGAAGAAGAAAAGGAAGAACTTGGAGGAAGTGGGAAACTGACCAGTTTTTTTTTAATTCTCCTATTTCAGACAGGGCAAAATTTCCAAAGTTAATGTAATCCTTTTTTAACTTTATTTCATTCTATTAAGTTTTATATTAATTCTTAAACAGTAATGCAGCAAATTAAGCCTTTCTAATTTTATGCCTGAATATCCATTAATATCAATTAAATCATGAATTCTATCTAAACAATAGCATAAATTATGTCATTGAACACCACCTTTATTTGTTAAACATTGATTGTGATTAATACTTAGTTGATTTTACTGAATGTCAACTTTCCTATTCACAGATATTGATGAATGTGAAAACAAGGAACCTTGTCAGCATGACTGTAAAAACACAGCAGGGAGCTACCAATGTCTCTGCCCCAGTGGATACAGGCTCATGTCCAATGGAAAAGCATGTCATGGTAGGGTGGAGTCTTACAAGTCCCTGGTCATAACTTGTGCAGTTATTACTTGCATTGTTGACACATTGATTAAGAAAGTCACATCTGAACGAGAAGAAGGCCATATGGCTCTTTGTACATGCTCTGGTCTTCACTAAGATCATGGCCGACCATTTACCCTAATACTGTTTTCCTGCGCTAACACCACATCCCTTGATATTTAAATAAATTACCAGTCTATCTTAAATACGCACAGCAACTGAGCCTCAAAAACTCTCTTGGGAAGAGAAATAAAGTTTCACCAGCTTCTGGGCGAAGAAATTTCTTCTCATCCCAGTTCTGAATGGCTGACCCGTTATTTTGATATTGTGACTGTTGGTCAAAGGTAAAAGGAACTTCCATTTGCCATCAGTTCACCACACTGGCTTGTTTTCACTATGCCACTTGTTCCAAGAACCCCAGTTAATAAATATCATTCTCATATCCACCTAACAAGCTGTATAAGAAGTTGGTGGCAATCTTTTAATTGCTCTAAACTTAAACTAAACTTAAGATGATATAGAACCAAATCACTTAATCTTTCTTCATCTGACAAATCAATTCATATCAATTAATTTGACCAGACCTAGAGAAAGTATTTATGATGTAGGCTCTTCAGCCAAATGATTAAAATAGTTATTTTCCCGACACAGCTTCGCTGAGGTTGCTACTTCTACTTGTCTAAAACCAAAAGCAAAGTTTAAGAATGATAAAGTTTGTTTTTGAACCAGACAGAAAATGCAGAAGCACCTTACTAAGAGAGTGGTCAGTATGTGTAGTTCCTCACGATGAGTAATTGAAGTGAATACCATGGATGGATTTAAGAGGAAGCTGTTGTGTATTTAATATTTCAATCATATTTGAGAAATCTTGTATATATTGTTTGATTAAGCATTTTGGTGCAGTTAAATAATGAACTACAGGTTATATATAAAATATATTAATTGCGTAAGTCATCACACTACCACATAACTTACACCTGTACTTTTGGACTCTCTTGAAAACCTGAGAGAGAAAAAAATAATAAATAGTGTTACTGGAATTGGATGAAGGGCAAGGATTACTTAGATTGGGAAGAAGAAACAGTTATAAATATTACATATGCATAGTCTTACATCCATCATATTTTGCTTTAGTTGTCAAACATTGCCTTAAAATTTACAAAACTGATATTACTTTCAATCTTGAACAGCAGAACATCCATATTTTCTATATGATATATATTTGTTATTTTAATAAAGCTCAACAGCTCCAGTCCTATAGCTTTCATTAGTAGGCTCTTGAAGATCTTCATGCCCCTTAATTTTTCAGTGAAAAAATATAATAATTTAATCTATTAGTGAAAAATTCATTAATTTTTGATATGTTCCAGTCATAAGCACTCACATTTTTAAAGCAATTTTAAACATTGCAATAATATTTTCCTTTCTGGCATCTGCAGATGTTGATGAATGTCTGGAACAAAACATCCATTGTGGAGCAAATCGTATGTGTTTTAATATGAGAGGCAGTTACCAGTGCATAGACACACCTTGTCCACCCAACTACCAGCGAGATCCAGTTACCGGGTATGATTCACAAATGCAGTTAGCTTTGTTCTACTGTTATCTTTTGTTACCCTGTTTTATATCATTTTTACATGCACAAAGGAAACCGATTATCGACTTCTCATCCAGTTATCAAATTATTTTCCATTCATTCCTATTGTTCTCCTTCTTCTGTATAAGCAAATCAATGTTTAGAAATATATTGATCAGCATATTCCTTGAAGACTAAAATTTCTTACAAGAGGTTAGTTTAAATAATCCCCTAACTTATTTTTAATATTCTTATCTAATTAGAAGAGACAAGATAGGAAGTTCTGTTTTGTTTTATAAACAAACGGTCTATGGAAGTGTTGATCAAATTCTAATTAACTGGATTTCCCAGTAGAATACTGCATGAGGCTGATAATTATTAACATTTCCTCCTTATAGTTTTACCCAATGAGGACATCAACCAGAAAGCAATCATACAATCCTTAAGTAACACATGAAATGTTTGTAATTGTGTTGTTTTGAATTATGACTCGCTTAAGTAACTTAAACAAGTGAAAAGGTGTTCTGAAATATTGGTGACTAAAAGTTATAAAAGAACTCAAAGGATTATTGTTTTCTATATCCAAAGTCATTCTCCTTCCAGCTCCCATTAGCTGCTTAAAAAATGTAATTGATAATGTGCTAGACAGTTGAGAATGGGGGGGGACATTTTAAACTTCTTGTTTGCCTTGATATTCAGTGTCTAGGGTTTATTGCATTGCTCTTTTCTAATTCAAGTATTTGCTCCAAAATATAAAACAAATTTCCAGAGAAACTGATCTACCAGATGTTGGTTGAATTCATGAGTCAGAGTCCAGTAGCTCAAATTTAAGAATATTTCAGTGAAAACCAAATTAAATCAGGTAAGTGGGTACAAGTTTGCACCAGTTGAAAATAGATCTAATGGGAAAAGTTGCTCTTTGGAGTGATTAACATATATCACAGACAAGGGGAATCAATAGCAAAACAGAATAAAATTGGAAACAGTGCTGCCTTTCATAATAATAATGATAGAGTAAATCAATCTTTTCTCCTTCTTTGAGCTTGTGAATTGAAGTACGTATTTGTTTTGTAGATTTTGCCTGAAAAACTGTCCACCCAATAATCTGGAGTGTGCTCTCAGTCCGTATGCCTTGGAGTATAAACTAGTTGCCCTTCCATTTGGTATTGCTGCTAACCAGGATCTTATCCGTCTGGTGGCTTATACTCACGATGGAGTGATGCATCCTAGAACTGTCTTCTACATGGTTGATGAGGACCCACTGCTACCTTTCGCAATTCGAGATGAGAACATGAAAGGAGTTGTATTTACAATTAAACCGCTACAGGAGCCTCAGACATACAGGATGAAAGTACGGGCTTCATCATACAGTGCAGATGGAAACATTGAATATCAGACTACTTTTATAGTTTATATAGCAGTGTCAGCATACCCATACTAAAATAAACTACAACATATAGTTTTTATTCACTCAAATAAAAAGAAGTCAAATCAACCGGAAGCACAGATTTGAAATCTGCCATTGTCTAATACAGTTGTGAAAATGGTGCTACGTTTTGGCAGTATGCAAGCTGAAGGTTACAAACAGCAGGGCACGCTTTACTGAGCTGTTTGAACAGGGGAGACAAATCGTCATTCTCAGCAGTGGAATGATTAACAAAGTTCCGATCAATTGACCACCTGCCATTTAAAGTCATTACACTGTATAAGAAAGCGACAAGTTCTGGGAGTCAAATATCAAGATGTATTCTATTTTTATGAAATGTATATATGAACAATTCTGTGTATTTTCTATGCAGTTACCTATGGATCATTTATTTTTTACCCACAAAGGCTGAAGTGTAATAAATGATCACACCTTTCTAACTTCTTGTGAGCACTCCATTTATTTACCCTTATTAAATGTTGCAGTCAAATATCACTAAACTATTAATTGGGTTAGTATACTTTAACCATCCAAAACCTGACTGGGGGAAAAAAAATTATCCACACATTGTACACAGTGGTGCTAGAAAGTTTGAAAACCCTGCAGTATTTTCTATTTCTGCACAAATATGACCTAAACAGTGATCAGATCTTCCTGCAAGTGCTAAATAATTTTTGTGGATGTTTCTGAAGAAAAAGAATTCCAGGATGTATATTGTATACATTTCTCTGATATTAAATGTACCTTTTGAAACCTATAGTTATGCCACCACCACCACCGCTACCAAATGTTCTGTACTTGCATATTCAGAAGGCCTTCAACAAGGTGCATACATGAGGCTGCTTAACAAGTTAACAGCCCCTGACATTTCAAGAAAGGTACTCGCATGGATTAGCAGGAGGCAAAGATTGGGGGGGAAAGGGGTGTCTTTACTGGCTGGCTGCCAGAGACAAGTGGTATTCCACTAGGGCCTGTACTGGGACCACTTGTTTTTTTTTAATTATTATTTATTGATTTATTTATTTATTTTTACTTTATGTGTAAATGAGTTAGATGACAGAATTGATGGCTTTGTGGCCAGGTTTGTGGATGATACAAAGAGAGGCAGGTAGTGTCGAGGATGCACAGAGGTTACAGAAGGATTTAAACAGATTAGGAGAATGGGCAAAGACGTGGCAGATGGAATACATTAAGGAAGTGTCCTCAGAACTCTGGATCCACCTATCTTTTAAAAAAACTTTATCTACCTCCATTTTAAATACTGCTAATGAGTTAGCTGTCATAAATCTCAAGATAATGAATTCCAAAGGTTCACTCTGTGCTAAAAATAAATTACTGCATCTCTCATTCTTAAATGATCGGCCACTACCTTAACACAATCTCACTTGTGAAAACAGCTTGCCACCTAATCTGTAATGCCCCTTGGACTCTCTTTTTGTTTCAATATGTTCATCTTTCATTCAGAAGAAAGCAGACTGAACCTGTTTAACCGGTCTTAACAGGACAACATGCAAGTACGTCACAGTTACTGACATTTTATTAAAATCCTATTAATCACAAGAGAATTATGCCCGGTGTTGCAAGATTCAAACACACTCACCATTATCTGAGAAGAGGAAAGAGAAAGCAGGGAAATTTTGGGAATATATTATTAAGTCTCTAGAAAGGAAAATGGTAACAGGACTGGAAAGAGTCAATGTGGATATTTGAAAGGCAATCATGTTTGACAAACCTTTTGGGTTTTTGGAATTATACTTATTACAGCATATAAAGGGACACCAATTGATATTGTGTTTGAACATCTGGCCTTTAATAACTTGCTGTAAAAGGAGTTAGTATCTTAAATTATAGTGCATAGAATTATATGTTGGTATGGACTTGAGGATACATTAATTAATAGAAATAGAAAATAAAAGAAGGAATAAATGGATAATTTTTCCAAAGTAACACACACAAAATGCTGGGCAAACAGCTTCTATGGAGAGAAATGAGCAGGAAACATTTCGGGCTGAGGACATTCAGGCAGGACAGGCAGTGTCACTGACGCTGAGCCCCAACCGTTCACAATCTGTATCACTGACGTGAATGAGGGGTTCCAGTTAACACAGCAGGTTTGCTGATGACACAAAGGAAGACAACAGTTCGGGCTGTCAAGAGAACGCATAGATTTGGGGGCATATAGATTGATTTATTGAATGGGCAAAAATATAAAAGAAAGAATGTTATGTGAAAAATGTGAAGTAACTTTTTACAACAACACACACAAAATGCTGGTAGAACACAGCAGGCCACGCAGCATCTATAGGGAGAAGCGATGTCAACGTTTCGGGCTGAGACCCTTCGTCAGGACTAACCGAAAGGAAAGATAGTAAGAGATTTGTAAGTAGTGGGGGGAGGGGGAAATGCGAAATGATAGGAGAAGACCGGAGGGGGTGGGATGAAGCTAAGAGCTGGAAAGGTGATTGGCGAAAGTGATACAGAGCTGGAGAAGGGAAAGGATCATGGGACAGGAGGCCTCAGGAGAAAGAAAGGGGGGGGGAAGCACCAGAGGGAGATGGAGAACAGGCAAACAACTAAATATGTCAGGGATGGGGTAAGAAGGAGAGGAGGGGCATTAACGGAAGTTAGAGAAGTCAATGTTCATGCCATCGGGTTGGAGACTACCCAGCCGGTATATAAGGTGTTGTTCCTCCAACCTGAGTTTGGATTCATTTTGACAGTAGAGGAGGCCATGAATAGACATATCAGAATGGGAATGGGACGTGGAATTAAAATGTGTGGCCACTGGGAGATCCTGCTTTTTCTGGCAGACCGAGCGTAGGTGTTCCACGAAACGGTCTCCCAGTCTGCATCGGGTCTCGCCAATATATAAAAGGCCACACCAGGACTCCCTTATATAACAGAGGAACAACACCTTATATACCGGCTGGGTAGCCTCCAACCTGATGGCATGAACATTGACTTCTCTAACTTCCATTAATGCCCCTCCTCCCCTTCTTACCCCATCCCTGACATATTTAGTTATTTGCCTGTTCTCCATCTCCCTCTGGTGCTTCTCCCCCTCCCCCTTCTTTCTCCTGAGGCCTCCTGTCCCATGATCCTTTCCCTTCTCCAGCTCTGTATCACTTTCGCCAATCACCTTTCCAGCTCTTAGCTTCATCCCACCCCCTCCGGTCTACTCCTATCATTTTGCATTTCCCCCTCCCCCACTACTTTCAAATCTCGTACTACCTTTCCTTTCGGTTAGTCCTGATGAAGGGTCTCGGCCCGAAACATCGACATCGCTTCTTCCTATAGATGCTGCCTGGCCTGCTGTGTTCTACCAGCGTTGTGTGTGTGTTGTTGTTTGAATTTCCAGCATCTGCAGATTTCCTCGTGTTTGCTCTTTAAAGTAACTTTTTAACTGTTTTGATGTCTCAGTAACTTCAGTCAATGTATAAATATCATGTCAACAAGACAAAGGAGATGATTGTCAATGTCAGGAGAACTCACAGCACTCCCACCCCATTTACATCGGCAGCACAGCTCCGGGGAGTGCACATCACACACAATCTCTCATGGTCCCAGAACACATTGAAAACAGTCAAGAAAGCTCACCAACATCGCTACCTTCTGAGGACGATGAAGAGAGCTGGACTTTGCATATCCGCACTCGCATCCTTCTATAGGTGCGCAGCAGAGAGCAAACCAGCAAGATGCATCACTGCTTGACAAAAGCTGCACTGTGGCAGACAGGCAGGCTCTGCAGTGGGTAGACGAAACAGCCCAACACTTCACCAACCCCAGCCTGCCCACCATCAAGGGCATGTACGCAGAAAGGCGCTGGGAAAGGGACAGTGTCATCATGAAAGATCCCATACACGCTGATCATGATCTGTTTGTCCCACTCCCATCAGGGAAGAGGCTACGAAGCATTCACACCAGAACCACCAGTCTCAAAAAGTTCCTTTCCCCAAGTAGTACGTCTTCCCAACATCTCCGCCACCACTTTATGATTTCCCATCAGTCACCTTACACAGAGCCTAGTGTCACTTTATGGACACACAATCAGTATATATAAGCTATCTTAATCTATTTCCACTACAAAAGAGTCTGCAGATACTGAAAGTCTTGAGCAGCACAGACAAATGCAGCAAAACAGGCAGCATTAACACAGGGGAATAAACAGTGAGTGTTTCGGGCCAAGCCCCCTCATCAGAACTGGAGAGGAAAGGGGTAGAAGCCGCAATAAGAAGGGAATACATCTGGCAGGTGATATGTGACACCAGGTGTGGAGAAGGTGGGTATGGCCTCACCGTGGCAGTAGAGGTGGTCATGGACTGTTATGTCAGAATGGGAATGGGAAGCTGAATTGAAATGGGTGGTTACTGGGAGATCGTGTCTTTTGCAGCGGCCGGAGTAATGGTGCTCAATGAAGTGGTCCCCTACCCTCATCAGGACTCAGCAATGTAGAATGGGAGCACTAGTTACACCGAGAGACAGGCAGGTAAAGAGTCGCCTCACTAACTGAGGCCCTGAATGTGGTGAGGGAGGAGGTAGAGTTGGGATTTGTAGAATGCTTAAGACTTAGATTTTTAGAGCAGCTTGTGGTTGAGCCCACTAGGGAGAAAGGCAATTCTGGATTTGGAACTGTGTAATGAACCAGATTTGATTAGGGAGCTTAAGATTTAGGAGACCTTAGGAAGCAGTGGTCATAACATGAAGGACTTCTGGTTTAAGAAGATACTACTGAACGTGGGCACAACTTACCGGTGCTTCTCACAGCATGGAATTCAACTGAATACTCTGTTAATAACACTTTTATATGTAAAATTGTGGTAAATTATCACTGCAAACAATGAAGAGGGAAGCGAAGGCAAGGCTGATCCACGGGTCAAGATGTGTCAGAGCAGGAAAAGAGGAGAAATGCTGAAGTGGAGCTGTTTCGGAGCCTGCACACCTAAACCAGAAGTGAGGTTTGATCTATCTAAGCACAGCGCCAATTTGAAAATTCCAATATGAGCCGGAAGCAGCCCACAGCGTATTGCTGCAGCAGAGTCCGACCTGAGTTCTAAGGGCAATTTAAACACCAGGCCTGATGGGCTGAAATGGCAAGGTGACGGGAGCAGAGGTGAGCTTCACGCAGGTTCTGCTCTGCAATGTTTTACTTTGGCGCTGAGGCTGTGTTGTGCCCAGGCTGCTCAGGGCTTAGTGTCTGTAGGCTTCATGGCAATTTGACTGAGACCGAGACTATGGATCTTCTTGGATTTATGGACTCAGTTCCATTCTGCATGTTGATGCTTGCTTCATTGTTTGTATTACTTGATTTGTTTTTTTTTCTCTCTGCACATTGGATGTTAGTCTTTTTAAATTAGGTTCTTTTGGGCTTCTTGTTTTAAGGCTGCCTGGAAGCAGATGAATCTCAAGGTTGTATAACTTATACCTACTTTGATAACAAAATGTACTTTGTACTTTGAATTCACCCTGCAGTTTGAGAGGGAGAAGGTAATGTCAGATGTATCAGAATTACAGTGGAGTAAAGGGAATTACAGAGGCATGAAAGAGGATCTAATCAAAGTTGATTGAAAGGGGACACTAGCAGGGATGATGACAAAAACTGCAATGTCTGGAGTTTCTGGGGGCAATTTGGAAGGTGTAGGATAGAAACATCCCAAAGAGGAAACATGTTCTAAGAGAGAATGAGGCGACTGTGCTGAAGATAAGTCAAAAGAGGCGTAAAAGGAAACAAGAGGGTATATGATATAGCAAAAATTAGTGGGAAGTTAGAGTACTGGGAAACATTTATAAACCAACAGAAGCATCTAAAAAGGCCATAAGGAACAAAAAGATGAAATACAAAGATAAACTAGCCAATAATATAAAAGAGGATGCCAAATGTTTTTTATCAGATATATAAAGTATAAATAGAGGGAAAAGTGGATATCAGACCACTGGAAAGTTATTCTGGAGTATTTTCCATCAGTTTCTTGTGAAAGATTCTAGAAGTATGCCAGAAATTAGAAAGTGTCGGGGCAAAAGTGAGTGTAGTTGTCATTACTAATGAGAAGATGTTTGTCAAGCTGAAAAGTCTGAAGGTAGATAAGTCAGCTGGATCAGATGGTGTACACCCTAAGGTTCTGAAAGAGAAAAATGAGATTGTGGATGCATTAGAAGTGATCTTTCAAAAACCACTCGATTCTGGAGGACTGGAAAATTTCAAATGTCACCCCTCTTTTTATGAAGTGTGTGAGGCAGAAGATTGGAAATTATAGGCTAGTTAGCCTCACTTCAGTGTTTGTAGTCCATTATTAAGGAGGAGGTTTCGGAGGACTTGGAGGCATATGATAAAATATGCCAAAGTCAGCATGGTTTCCTTAAGGAAAAGTCTTGCTTGACAAATCTGTTGGAATTTTTTGAGGAAATAACAGGCAGGATAGACTAAGGAGAATCAGTGGATGTTGTACTAGGATTTTCAGAAGGCCTTTGACAAGATAAGAGCCCATGGTCTTTTAGGAAAGATACTGACATGGATAGAAGATTGGCTGACCAGCAGGAGGCAAAGAGTTGGAATAAAGGAGGCTTTTTCTGGTTGGCTGCTGGTGACTAGTTTAGTTCTTCAGGGGTCGGTATTGGGACTACTTCCTTTTACATTATATGTCAATGATTTGGATGATGAAACTAATGGCTTTTTGGCCAGGTTTGAGGATGATACAAAGATAGGTGGAAAGGCAGGTAGTGTTGAAGAAGCAGGTAGTCTGCAGAACTTAGTCAGATTGGGAGAATAGGCAAAGAAGTGGCCGATGGAATGTAGTGTAGGGAAGTGTACGGCCATGCTTTTTGGTAGAAGGAAGAAAGCTGTAGACTATTTTCTAAACAGTGAGAAAATTCAAAAAAATCAGAGGTGTAAAGAACATGTGAGTCCTTATGAAGGATTCCCTAAAGATTAACTTGCAGGTTGAGTCAGTGGTGAGGAAGACAAATGAAATGTTAGCATTCATTTCGAGACGACTAGTGTATAAAAGAAAGGATGGAATGTTAAGGCTTTATAAGGCATTGGTCAGACCACATGGAGTATTGTGAGCAGTGCTGCACCCCTTATCTAAGAAAGGAAGTACTGGCATTGGAGAGGGTGCAAAGGAGTTTCAGAGATTGGTTCTGGGAATGAAAGGGTTAACATACAAGGAGCATGTGATTGCTTTGGGACTCTACTTACAGGAGTTTACAAGAATGGGGGGGGGGGGGTTCTCAGTGAACCAATCAAATATTGAAAGGTCTTGTTCCACCTTAATGGCATCTTCTCTATAACAGGGTAACCAAAACTGAGTAGAATATTTCAAACGAAATCTTATCAACATCTTGTACAAATGAAATGTAACATCCCAGCTTCTATACTCATTGTCCTTACTAATAAAGGCCTTCTTCATCACACAGTATACCTGTGGTGCTACTTTCAGGGAACCATATACTGGTACTCCTAGATCCCTCTTCTACAATACTCCCCAGGGCCCTATCACACACTGTGAAAGTCCCATCTTCATTTGTCTTCCCAAAATGGAACACCTCACATTTATCCATTTGCCATGTCTTGGCTCACTTATCCAGCAGATCAAGATCCCGCTATAAATCCTAATGACAATCTTCACTCTCAACGACTCACCTATTTTGGTGCCATCTGTAAACTTATTAACTGTCCATTCTCAACCAAATCATTCATATCGATAAACAAACGGCACTGACCCCTGAGCAATATTACTAATCACAGGCCTCCTGTCCCAAAGAACAATCCTTCACCATGACCTTCCACTTCATACCATCAAGCCAACTGTATATTGAGTTAGTTAGCTCTCCCTGGATCCCATGTGATCTAACTTTCCATAGCAGCCTACTATGTAGAACCTTAAAGGTCTTATGGAAATCCATATAAGCTTTGTCTACCGCTCCGCCCTCATTGACTCCTTAGTTACTTCTTTCAAAATCCCAGTCAAATTTATGATATATGTTCTCCCATGCACAAAGCCATGTTGACTCTCCCCAGTCAACCCTTATCTTTCCACGTGCTTGTATATCTCATCTCTCAGAATCCCTTCTCGAAGACGATATGATCATGAGACATTGGAATAGAATTAGACATCCAGCCCTTTGAGCCTGCTCTGTCATTTGACCATGGCTGCTTAATTTTCCCTCATAACCCTATTCTCCTGCCTTCTCCCTGTAGCCTTTAATCAAAAATCTATCTACCTCTGCTTTAAATATACCCAGTAACCTGGCTTCCACAGCTGTCTGTGGCAATGAATTTCAGAAATTCACAACCCTCTGGCTAAAGACCCTCTTCTATTCTGAGGCTGTGCCCTCTGGTCCTAGACTGTCCCTATCACAGCTGCTAGGCATACTGGTCTTTCTTTGCAGCCCTTCTTAAAAAAGGGCACAAGCTGATCATCCCATCTTTTTTGTCAGCTCTACCCATAAAGCCTCAGTAATTACTGAACAATCCCTCAGTCTACTTCCACGATGTACTCCTTAATCAGAAATGCAACTTGTCCTCAAAACGTTGATGAAACATTGACTGTTCATTTCCTTCCATAGATGCCACCTGATCTACTGAATTCCTCCAGTGTTTTCTGTGTTTCCCTCCTCTTTCCTCACCTCTATCCTTCTCATAGAAACTGTACCCTGAAATGGCAATCATATTTCAGTCCAATGTAGCTATCCAAACTTTGAGTTTGTGGTGTGCCCTACCTGTCGGACTTCTTGTATTGAAAATGAATGCAAATTAATCCAACAGTCTTTTCTCCTTACACCCAGCTGCCAGTCATTCCTATCATTAATCTCAATGAATCCTATCTCAAATTCCAGATCTACCACACTGCTACTTTGCATTCCACCCCCTTGAAGCCTCATTGTAAACTATCTAGTCATAATATAATAAATTATACAATTAGTTGACGTTATCTTTTAAGTTCAATCTTCTCAACTATCTAACATAACTTACTTAAAATTTCTAACAACTGTCTTGACTATATAAAACAAAACGACTGACAAAATGTTCAAACTTCAAAGTAAATTTATTGTCAAAGTCTACACACACATATCAGCATATACAGTCCTCAAATTAATTGTCTTGCAGGAATTCTCAATAAATCCATAGAAAAATAACCATAACAGGATGACTGAAAGACTGCATTAACAGGGCATACAACTGGACAACAAATGTCACAAATACAAAAATAATAATAATAAATAAATAAACAATAAATAATGAAAACATGAGAGGAAGATTCCTTGAAGGTGAGTCCATAGGTCATGGGAATATTTCCAAGATGGGGCAAGTAAAGTTGAGTGAAGTTATCCCCTTTGGTTCAAGAGAGGCTGAGGGGTAGTAACTGTTGCTGAATCTGGTGGTATGAATCCTACCACTTTGCATTTCTTCCTCCACTCCCCCCATCTGTCTTCTCATCCTTTTTACCAGTCCTGATGGAGGGTCTCATCTTTTCCCCGGACGCTGCCTGGCCTGTGGAGTTACTCCAGCGTTTTGCGCATGTTGTTTTGGATTTCCAGCATCTGCAGACTTTCTTGTGTTTGTGCTTTTGAATAGAACTCTCAGATTTAACAGATTGAATGGACTCAATTGTGCCCTATGATCATTTTGTGATTCTGTCAGAACCTAAAACCTTGTCAACCACAACCTTAATTATTTCAGCTTGTACCCTCTTGCGGCAGCCTGCTGCTGCATAACAATCTTACATCCTGACCCCCACTGTAGTCCGAATTCCCAAGTTTAAATGGTCCAGTGTAGCTGCACAAAGCAGGAATCACACCCATTGCATTAGTGATGATGAACTGGGGATGACCAGCACTGGAGAACAGGAACTGCACCCACTTGAGCGCTACTTAGGCTCAAAACCATAGAAACATAGAAATCCTACAGCACAATACAGGCCCTTCGGCCCACAAAGTTGTGCAGAACATGTCCCTACCTTAGAAATTACTAGGCTTACCTATAGCCCTCTAATTTTCTAAGCTTCATGTACCTATCCAAAAGTCTCTTAAAAGACCTTATCTTATCCGCCTCCCCCACTGTTGCCGGCAGCCCATTCCACACACTCACCACTCTCTGAGTAAAAAACTCCCTGACATCTCTGTACCTACTCCCAAGCACCTTGAACCTGTGCCCTCTTGTAGCAGCTATTTCAGCCCTGAGAAAAAGCCTCTGACTATCCACACGATCAATGCTTCTCATCATCTTATACACCTCTATCAGGTCACCTCTCATCCTCCTTCGCTCCAAGGAGAAAAGGCCGAGTTCACTCAACCTATTCTCATAAGGCATGCTTCCCAATCCAGGCAATATCCTTGTAAATCTCCTCTGCACCCTTTCTATGGCTTCCACATCGTTCCTGTAGTGAGGCAACCAGAACTGAGCACAGTACTCCAAGTGGGCTCTGACCAGGGTCCTATATAGCTGCAACATTACCTCTCGGCTCCTAAATTCAGTTCCACAGTTGATGAAGGCCAATACACTGTATGCTTTCTTAACCACAGAGTCAACCTGCACAGCTGCTTTGAGTGTCCTATGGACTCAGACCCCAAGATCCCTCTGATCCTCCACACTGCCAAGAGTCTTACCATTAAGACTATATTCTGCCATCATATTTGACCTACCAAAATGAACCACTTCACACTTATCTGGGTTGATGTCAATCTGGCTCTTCTCAACCCAGTTTTGCATCCTATCAATGTCCCGCTGTAACCCCTGACAGCCCTCCACACTATCCACAACACCTCCTGTTCTTTGGGACAGGAGGTGGAGGCTCAGCAATCAAGCGCCCCCACACGGACCACAGACACCATTTGTTTGGGTGACTGCAGTCGTTAGCCCATTCTCTTTCAGGCAGAGGGGGTCAGGAAGCAATTTAAAGCCTGACTTTCAAGGCTATGAAGGGTTTTGTCATCGAATCAGTGGACAGATGTGTTGATCACAGCCTGGGTGTCTGTCTATTTCCAGTGTCGAAGTGCGTGGACTAGAGTGGTCAGCTAAAAGGGAATTAAACGCCTCCTTGTTTGAAAAGAAGGGTGGGAACAGAGTCTACAATAATTTCCGAAAGTGCGATGTACGTGTCCGCGGAAAGGGAGTCAGAATCCAGGGTGTGGGAGAAGAATCGGTGGATGTACATCGACGAACAAACGCATACAGGAACGACGAGCTCCTGTCGGGAACAATTATTACCGGAGGAGTCGAAACTACCTGCGCCCAGGCACCGTCACACCAACAGGCTCTTTTCAAGGAGGAAAAAAAGGCTTTTTTAAAAAAACAGGTGTAGTGCTCGAAAAACAGTTTGAAGGTGTGTTTCGGGAAGATGAAGCCATAGGCTATTCTCCGAAATATGCAATCGAATGTGAGTCAGGTGGACCTGCCCGAAATTGGTATAGCAGAAAATCAGTTTCCGCATTCTGCCAGGGAACCGACTCGCCGGGCTTCGAGACACACGTTAACCCCAGCAAGGTCCCTTCGCAAATGTTTACGGCGATTCCATTCATCGCGGGCGATTGATTGGTAAGAATTTATTTTAAGAAGTAAAGATGTTTTGATCAGGATCAGCCAGTATGCTACAATGAACTCTGCCGACTGCGCACACGGCAGTACCCCGGGATGGAGAATAACTTGCTTGCACTGGGATTTTCTGGGTTTGAGAAGTCTGATCAGACCAACAAAGAATCACTGATTCTCTCATAAAGGGAACGGGCGGGTGGAAGTGCTGAGTACTGGGTTTTTTTAGCAGTTCTCCGGGATGGAGAATGACTTGCTTGCACTCAGGTTTCTTGGGTAGGGGAGTAAGTTGTGACATGATTCACTCATTTTCCCGTCAGTACGTTCGGATATGGCTCAAGTACGGAGAGAGAGAGAGATACACTGATAGTTCACAGACTTTAATGCAAACAGGATTTTATGGGAAAAGAAAACAATAAACGCTAGGCCAAACACGGTCGTTAGCTAAAACTCTCAAACGGACAACCAGATGTCAACACCGCTGCTGAATGGTACATCGAAATATACAACGAATACTGCTAGTCTGACGTCAGTGGTGGGAAAGGTGCTGGAGTCAATTATAAAAGATGAAATTGTGACACATTTGGATAGCAGTAGAAGGATCAGTCCGAGTCAGCATGGATTTATGAAGGGAAAATCATGCTTGACTAATCTTCTGGAGTTTTTTGAGGATGTAACTATGAAAATGGACAAGGGAGAACCAGTGGATGTTGTGTACCTGGACTTACAGAAAGCTTTTGATAAAGTCCCACACAGGAGATTAGTGGGCAAAATTAGGGCACATGGTATTGGGGGCAGAGTACTGACATGGATTGAAAATTGGCTGGCTGACAGGAAACAAAGAGTAGCGATTAACGGGTCCCTTTCGGAATGGCAGGCTGTGAGCAGTGGGGTACTGCAAGGTTCGGTGCTGGGACTGCAGCTGTTTACAATATACATTAATGATTTAGATGAAGGGATTAAAAGTAACATTAGCAAATTTGCTGATGACACAAAGCTGGGTGGCAGTGTGAAATGTCAGGAGGATGTTATGAGAATGCAGGGTGACTTGGACAAGTTGGGTGAGTGGGCAAATGTATGGCAGATGCAGTTTAATGTGGATAAATGTGAGTTTATCCACTTTGGTGGCAAGAACAGGAAGGCAGATTACTTTCTAAATGGAGTCAAGTTAGGAAAAGGGGAAGTACAACAAGATCTAGGTGTTCTTGTACATCAGTCAATGAAAGCAAGCATGCAGGTACAGCAGGCAGTGAAGAAAGCTAATGGCATACTGGCTTTTACAACAAGGGGAATTGAGTATAGGAGTAAAGAGGTCCTTCTGCAGCTGTACAGGGCCCTGGTGAGACCACACCTGGAGAATTGTGTGCAGTTTTGGTCTCCAAATTTGAGGAAGGACATTCTTGCTATTGAGGGAGTGCAGCGTAGGTTCACATGGTTAATTCCCGGAATGGCGGGACTGTCATATGTTGAAAGATTGGAGCGACTGGGCTTGTATACACTGGAATTTAGAAGGATAAGAGGGGATCTGATTGAAACATATAAGATTATTAAGGGATTGGACACACTGGAGGCAGGAAGCATGTTCCCGCTGATGGGTGAGTCCAGAACTAGAGACCACAGTTTAAGAATAAGGGGTAGGCCATTTAGAACAGAGATGCGGAAAAACTTTTTCACCCAGAGAGTGGTGGATATGTGGAATGCTCTGCCCCAGAAGGCAGTGGAGGCCAAGTCTCTGGATGCATTCAAGAGAGAGTTAGATAGAGCTCTTATAGATAGTGGGGTCAAGGGATATGGGGACAGGGCAGGAACGGGGTACTGATTGTGTATGATCAGCCATGATCACAGTGTATGGCGGTGCTGGCTAGAAGGGCCGAATGGCCTACTCCTGCACCTACTGTCTATTGTCTATTATTGCCTATTGTCTATAGTCTTCAGCGTCAGTTGACTCGATAGTCCACTTCCCCAGGTAAAGCCGAATGCAAGCAGGCAGCGTAACATCACTGGGCTGTTCTCAAGTCTCGACAAGCGCTACAACGAAAAAGCAGAGAGTTAAATACCGCCATAATGAAATAATAACTAGCTGACACTTGCCTATTCAGGAGTGCTATTGCCGAATCTGTTGCACTGTCGAATCCGTGGCTGTGACATTTACATTGGCTTTCTACATGTTCCCGATCATTGGGCTTCCTAATGCCATCCCCAACGCCCCTTTACCTACCTGAGCAGGTGTGAACCAGATGTCCTCTGGGGACTGAATGGTCTCCATGGTCTTCAAAGGGACTTTGAGCACACTCGTGAATCTTTTCTTTTGTCTGGTTGTCTTTTCCGATGACATTGCCTAGAACGGAGAGTCTTCAATGTGGTCAAGAGAATGACTGAGGACACTGGCCCCAGCGCGCACGCTCTTGTTGTCTCTGTGTCTGTTGAATTAGCACATTTTGCAGAGGCCACTTTGGTGATAATATCTCCGGTTGTTCAAGATCTCAGTAGTTGTCAGTAGTCCAGATCTCAGAAGCTTATATAGGGTTGACCATAAGCTCTGTCTGTGTCTGAGGTCCTTAACTAAAATAAACTTTTCTTCAATCAACTAAACGCTGTGCTGGCACTTGGAAGTTGTGAATCCCATTGCCGATATCTCTCTTGGCTAAGATCTGATTCACAGATTTTTCAGGATCTAGACACTAGACACTAGAATACTACAGCATAGTACAGGCCCTTTGGACTTGATGTTGTGCCAACCCATATATTCCTTAAAAAACAAGTACTAAACCCATACTACTCCATAACCCTCTATTTTTCTTTCATCCATGTGCCTGTACAAGAGGCTGTTAAATACCCCTAATATTTTAGCCTCCACCACCATCCCTGGCAAGTCATTCCAGGCACCCACACCCTTGGTGTAAAAAACTTACCCATGATATCTCCCCTAAACTTCCCTCCCTTACCTTTGTACATATACCATCTGGTGTTTGCTATTTGTGCCCTGGGAAACAGGTACTGGCTATCCACACTATCTATGCCTCTCATAATCTTGTAGACCTCTATCAAGTCCCATCTCATCCATCTATGTTCCAAAGAGAAAAGTCGTAGCTCTACTAACCTTGCCTCATAAGACTTATTTTCCAATCCAGGCAACATCCTGGTAAATCTTCTCTGCACCCTCTCCATAGCTTCCACATCCTTCCTATAATGAGGTGTCCAGAACTGAACATAATACTCTTAGTGTGGTCTCACCAGAGATTTGTAGAGTTGCAACATGACCTCTCTACTCTTGAACTCAATCCCCCTATTAATGAAGTCTAGCATCTCATAAGCCTTCTTAACTATCCTATCAACCTGTGCAGCAACCTTGAGGGATGTATGGATTTGAACCCCAAGGTCCCTCTGTTCATGCACACTCAAGTAACCGGCCATTAACCCTGTACTCAGCCTTCTGGTTTGTCCTTCCAAAATGCATCACCTCACACCTATCCAGATTGAACTCCATCTGCTTGATCTTGGTGGGAATCTTTACAGGTGGACCCTAGAGTGATGTAGTGGAGGTAGGGTGGTGGAAAATCTTTGTTCTGCAGGTGTTGAGTGTAATGTCTTGTATTGTTTCAATGAACAAGTCCAAGATGATTACTGAGTATATGTGAATGCAAGTATAGACTGTATATGCAGCTCTGCCTCTGAGATTTGGGTGACTATAGTTGTAGAGTGAACTGTAAACTGAGCTGTTTCCATTCGTCTTGAAATTTAGCTCCACCCATACAGGAAGTTTTGTGTAAGTGAATTTCAACATTGCTGCATGAAAGTTCGAGAAATGTAATTGGGCAACAAAGCAGCCTTTTTCAACAGGGGACTTCACTAAGATCTACTCCACTGTTAATCCGATAGCAAGTTTCATGTTTGACTTACCATCATGGAGCAATTATAAAATGGAAATGACTTTCAGTGAGCAGCTGAATGTGAGAGAAGTCCCTCTAGTTCCAAAGTCCCTCTAGAGTTACGGAGCGAACAACTTCAGCGAGATCTAGAAAGGGTACGTGCCATAGCTGAAGCTGCTCCCTGTGTTTTTCATGGAGTTGTCACATGGTTAAGATCAGGTTCATTGTGCTCCAGATGGACAGAATCCATGTTGTGAGTTGTGGAAGCAGTTCTTTAGCAAGTTAACAGGAACCCTGTGTAATACTGTGTCAGGTTTGCGGGTCTGGAAAGGGAGACAAAAAATACACATACTGTGAATGAGTATATTAATCATTTATTTACGAACAGTAAAAATTCAACCAAACATTCATGTTATAGACTTGACAAAGCTGAATATTCAAGAAACAAACTTAGTTAAAAATGTACACATGGTTTAACCTATGTGCTTGTCAGGACATTGGTTATGGCAAGAACTGCTGGAAGAATCCTGGAGTTTGTCAAGTGTCAACATCAGCTGCTATAAATGTTTGGCAGCATGGATGTCTGGATAAGTGATTCAGGATCTGATTCGGAATAAGATGTATTTTCACTAACCTAGTTATGAAATTTGTAGTTTTCTGTCAGAAATAGACAGAAACCTCAATGATAGATGAATGGATGGTGAAATAGTGTTCTTGGACCATTCAGAAATCTGATGGCAGAGGAGAAGCTCTTCCTAAAAAATTGAATGTGGGTCTTCAGGATCCTGTACCTCATCCCTGAAGGTAGTTCATGAGAAGAGAGCCTGTCCCAGATGGTGAGGATCCATAATGATGGATGCTGCCTTCTTGAGGCATATTCTCTCGAAGATGTCCTCAATGTGGGGGGTGGGGGGGAGGCTTGTGCCAATGAAAAGTCTAGCTGAGTTTACAACCCTCTGAAGCTTCTTTTGATCCTGTGCATTGGAGCCTCCATAGGAAGCCAAAGATTCATTGAAGATGTATATGTGTTTCCTCAAATCATAACACTTACCATGAGCTGTTTTCTTTTATAATCCATAACCATCTGTAGGCTGAGGCAGTAAAAAAACTTTCCTGTTCATAAGAAGATCTGTGCTCTGAAGAGGAGCAATTCTAGTGAAGCTATTGGTTGTCTGAACCCATGGGAAGCCACCAATGAGGTGAAGTGCTACATCCAGATGTTGTTTGTCTCACAAAGATGAAATTACTGCTTGCAAATACACTGCCTGGGTGGTAAGCAGCTCCTTAGAAGATAAGGCAGAGATCTGTTGCAGATGCTCGGAAAGATCCTGTGGTAAAAAATTTGACCTTCATGGAGAGACCAGTCTAGGCATGAGAACATGGCCATAGATCTTCCTGCAACATGTAATGTATCTCAGTGCTCAATTTGAAATTCTCAGCCTGAACCTGAAAAAGTTTGCTCATAGATGTGTTTGGGTAGAATTTGTCATAAGTTCTTCTCTATTGCTTATGCCTTTGCCTCCAGTTACTGATCCACTTGTCAGTAATGAATTATTGCCAGTGGTGTCATAGCTGAAATAAATATTGCATGGGTAGGAATAACAGAGACATGGCTGCAAGAGGACCAGGGCTGGGAAATGAATACTCAAGGGTATACGTCCTATCGAAAGGACAGACAGGTGGGCAGAGGGAGTGGGTGGCTCTGTTGTTGAGGAATGAAATTCAGTCCCTTGCGAGGGGTGACTTAGAATCAGGAGATGTAGAGTCAGTATGGATAGAACTGAGAAATTGTAAGGGCAAAAAGACCCTAATGGGAGTTATCTACAGGCCCCCAAATAAGTAGCCTGGATATAGCGTACAAGTTGAATCAAGAGCTAAAATAAGCATGTCGCAAAGATAATGCTACTGTTGTAATGGGGGATTTCAACATGCAGGTAAACTGGGAAAATCAGGTTGGTACTGGACCCCAAGAAAGAGAGTTTGTGGAGTGCCTCTGAGATGGATTCTTAGAGCAGCTTGTACTGGAGCCTACCAGGGAGAAGACAATTCTGGATCTAGTGTTGTGTAATGAACCAGATTTGATAAGGGAACTCGAGGTAAAGGAGCCATTAGGAGGTAGCGATCATAATATGACAAGTTTTAATCTACAATTTGAGAGGGAGAAGGGAAAATTGGAAGTGTCAGTATTATAGTTGAACAAAGGAGAATATGGAGCCATGAGGGAGGAACTAGCCAAAGTTGACTGGAAGGATACCCTAGCAGGGATGACAGTGGAACAACAATGACAGATATTTCTGGAAATAATACAGAAGGTGCAGGATCAGTTCATTCCAAAGAGGAAGAAAGATTCTAAGGGGAGTAGGGGGCGACCTTGGCTAACAAGGGAAGTCAAGGACTGTTTAAAAATAAAAGAGAAGTATAACATAGCAAAGATGAGCGGGAAACCAGAGGATTGGGAAACTTTTAAGGAGCAACAAAAGATAACTAAAAAGGCAATATGGGGAGAAAAGATGAGGTACGAAGGTAAGCTAGCCAAGAATATAAAGGAGGATAGTAAAAGCTTCTTTAGGTACGTGAAGAGGAAAAAATTAGTTAAGACCAAAGTTGGGCCCTTGAAGGCAGAAACGGGTGAATTTATTATGGGGAACAAGGAAATGGGAGACAGGTTGAACAGGTACTTTGGATCTGTCTTCACTCGGGAAGGCACAGACAATATCTCAGATGTAATAGTGGCCAGAGGACCTAGGGTAATGGAGGAACTGAAGGAAATTCACATTAGGCAGAAAATGGTGTTGGGTAGACCAATGGGACTGAAGGCTGATAAATCCCCAAGGCCTGATGGTCTGCATCCCAGGGTACTTAAAGAGGTGGCTCTAGAAATCGTGGACGTATTGGTAATCATTTTCCAATGTTCTATAGATTCAGGATCAGTTCCTGAGGATTGGAGGGTAGCAAATGTTATCCTACTTTTTAAGAAAGGAGGGAGAGAGAAAACAGGAAATTATAGACCAGTTAGCCTGACATCAGTGGTGGGGAAGATGCTGGAGACAATTATAAAAGATGACATAGCGGCACATTTGGATAGCAGTAACAGGATCGGTCCGAGTCAGCATGGATTTACGAAGGGGAAATCATGCTTGACTAATCTTCTGGAATTTTTTGAGGATGTAACTATGAAAATGGACAAGGGAGAGCCAGTGGATGTAGTGTACCTGGACTTTCAGAAAGCCTTTGATAAGGTCCCACATAGGAAATTAGTGGGCAAAATTAGAGCACATGTTATTGGGGGTAGGGTACTAACATGGATAGAAAATTGGTTGGCAGACAGGAAACAAAGAGTAGGGATTAACGGGTCCTTTTCAGAATGGCAGGCAGTGACTAGTGGGGTACCGCAAGGCTTGGTGCTGGGACCGCAGCTACCTTGTATTTACAATATACATTAATGATTTAGATGAAGGGATTAAAAATAACATTAGCAAATTTGCAGAGGAGGATGTTAGGAGACTGCAGGGTGACCTGAACAGGTTGGGTGAGTGGGCAGATGCATGGCAGATGCAGTTTAATGTGGATAAATCTGAGGTTATCCACTTTGGTGGCAAAAACAGGAAGGCAGATTACTATCTGAATGGTGTCAAGTTAGGAAAAGGGGAAGTACAACGAGATCTAGGTGGTCTTGTACATCAGTCACTGAAAGTAAGCATGCCGGTACTGCAGGCAGTGAAGAAAGCTGATGGCATTTTGGCCTTCATAACAAGGAGAGTTGTGTTAAGGAGCAAAGAGGTCCTTTTGCAGTTGTACAGGGCCCTGGTGAGACCACACCCGGAGTATTGTGTTCAGTTTTGGTCTCCAAACTTGAGGAAGGACATTCTTGCTATTGCGTAGGTTCAGGAGGTTAATTCCCGGGATGGCGGGACTGTCATATGTTGAAAGTTTGGAGCAACTGAGCTTGTACACACTGGAATTTAGAAGGATGAGAGGGGATCTGATTGAAACATATAAGATTATTAAGGGATTGGACGCGCTAGGGGCAGAAAGCATGTTCCCGATGTTGGGTGAGTCCAGAACCAGAGGCCACAATTTAAGAATAAGGAGTAGGCCATTTAGAACAGAGTTCAGGAAAAACTTTTTCACCCGGAGAGTTGTAGATCTATGGAATGCTCTACCTCAGAATGCAGTGGAGGCCAGTTCTCTGGATGCTTTGAAGAAAAAGTTAGATAGTTAGATAGAGCTCTTAAAGATAGCAGAGTCAAGGGATATAGAGAGAAGGCAGGGATGGGGTACTGATTGTGGATGATCAGCTATGATCACATTGAATGGCGGTGCTGGCTCGATGGGCCAAATGGCCTACTCCTGCACCTATTGTCTACTGTCTATTGTCTATGGGTATTGCAGTAGCTAAATTTGTGTGTAAAAGTACACTGACATTTAGCACATTCTTTGGTGGCTAATTTGTAAAGAGCACCATTATATTAGAGCTGTCAGTCATATCTCCCCATTCAACAGAATGTCACTTCTGCTGGCAAAATCAGGGTGATATGGTCCAGGTTCTGTTAGAAATGAGCAGAAGGCTGCGATTCTGTGGCAAGGGTGAAAGTGGGTAGTTAACCATTCCCCTGTCATCATGACATGACATGAGCATGTGAACACACCTCTGGACAAGCCAGAGGCACCTGCTGTTACTCCACCCATGGAACATAGGACATAGGACCCAAGTCGGGCAGCTCATCTGATCTCTGGACAGGGTAATGTAATGGCTGGAAACATATGCATAATTCACAACCACCAACATTGAGTTGGATTCTCTTTAACAGGCCAGTCTGATGTGATGATGCAATGGTGTGAAGTTTTTACTCTGCTTTACGTTCTGTGTTTCACAATAAAAGTCAGTTGTTATGGTTTCTCTTGAAGTTAAAACACCTCTCCCATTTTATTTGCGAAAACCTACAGCATGTTTTCTAGTGCAAACTGAATTGTGGGTGTAAGAAGTACTTCTCACCCATTTTCTTCAGGAATTCCATGGCCTTCCATCATATCTATTGGAACTTCTAAAACTTAATCACAGTGTCATCTACATTGAAGGGACTAGCAATCACAAATTCTTTGAAGTTATACTTCCTTTCCCTTAGCAAAGCCATTCAAACTAAAAAATGATAATGCTTTGCTAGTTTGGGGAAGAGGTGCTAATAACACCAAAGGGGCTTCATTTCTTAAGCAGGAGTATGAATCAATAGGAATTAAACAGAAAATGTCTAATGCCTAACTATGAGAAGTTTATTTTATATCGTGCTTACTTAAATTGGAGTTGGACTCTGTTGCAGTATTTAAACTTTTAGACCAGAGGTTCCCAACTTGGCTTCCTCAGACCCCTTGCTTAATGGTATTGATCCTGTGTCCTGTGATTGAGGAGAGTATAGCTCCCATATCAGGAGGTGATGCAGCCAATCAGGATGCTCTCAATTGTGCCCCTGTAGAAAGTCCTTAGGATTTGGGGATCCATACCAAACTTCTTCAACCGTCTGAGGTGAAAGAGGCACTGTTGTGCTTTTTTTCACCACACAGCCAGTGTGTTCAGACCACGTGAGGTCCTCAGTGATGTGCATGCCAAGGAATTTAAAGCTGTTCACCCTCTCAACCTAGATCCATTTATGTCTATAGGGGTTAAACTGTCTCCATTCCTCCTGCAATCCAGAACCAGCTCCTTTGTTTTTGCAACATTGAGGGAGAGGTTGTTTTCTTGACACCACTGTGATGACTTCTTCTCTGTAGGCTGCCTTGTTGTTATTTGAGATAAAGCCCATCAATGTACTGTCATCAGCAAATATAATTAGCAGATTGGAGCTGTGGGTGGCAACATAGTCATGGGTATACAGAGAGCAAAGGAGGGGGTTTAGGACACAGCCCTGAGAGGCACCTGTGTTGGGGGCCAGAGATGAGGGAGCCCACTCTTAACCACCTGCTGGCAATCTGACAGGAAGTCCAGGATTCAGCTACACAAGGCAGGGTGAAGGCCAAGGTCTCTGAGGTTTTTGTCGAGCCTGGAGGGAACTATGGTGTTGAATGCTGAACTGTGGTCGAAAAACAGCATTCTCACATAAGCGCAAACACTGACGAAGGGTCTCAGCCCGAAACGTCGACAGCGCTTCTCCCTATAGATGCTGCCTGGCCTGCTGTGTTCCACCAGCATTTTGTGTGTGTTATTCTCACATAAGCATCGCTTTTCTCCAGATGTGAAAGGACAGTGTGTAGAGCTATGACTATTGCGTCATCTGTTAATTGGTTGTGTCGGTAGGCAAATTGTAGGGGGTCCAGTGTGGGTGGTAGCATGCTGCAGATGTAGTTCTTGACCAGCCTCTCAAAGCATTTGCTTATTATTGAGGTGAGTTTGACAGGACACCAGTTGTTGTATATCATCATCCCTCTGAGGCAGAGAATTCCAAAGTCCTGCAAAAGACACCACTAATCCTGACATTATACTCTGCAGCTCTACACTCAGTCCTGATGAAGGCTCTCAATCCAAAATGTCAACTGTCCATTTCCCTGCCTCAATGCTGCCTCACCCACCGAGTTCCTTCAGTTCTTTTGTGTGTTGCTCCAGATTTCCAACATCTGCAGGCTCTTGTGACTTCATTACTAAGCGGCTCAAAATCATGTTGAGTGGAGAACAGACTTCTCAACTTCTAATTTAACAAGGCCTCTCAAAATGTTATGATCCAATAAGATTATTTCTTATTCCTCCATAAGACATAGGAGCAGAATTAGGCCATGCAGCCTATTGCATCTACTCTACCTTCCATCGTCCAATTTAATATCCCTCTCAACTCCATCCTCCCCATAACCTTTGATACCCTTATAAACAAGAATTTATCAAGCTCTGCTTTAAATACATCCAATATTGGATTTGGCCTCCACAGCTATCTGTGGAAATGAATTTCACAGATTACCTACCCTCTGGCTAAAAAAAATTCCTCTTCATCCCTGTTCTAAAGGGATGTCCTTCTTTTCTGAGGCTGGGCCCTCTGATCCTAGACTCCCCCACTATAGGAAACATCCTCTCTATGTCCACTCTATCTGGGCCTTTCAATATTCAATCATTTTCAATGAGATTCCCCCATTATTTCCCCAAACTCCAGTGAGTATAGGCCCAAGGTCATCAAATGGTCCTCATACATTACTCTGGACAGTCTCCAATGCCAGCACATCCTTTGTTAGATAAGGGGTCCAAAACATCTCACAATACTTCAAGTGCAGTCTGACCAATGCCTTATAAATCCTCGGCATCCCATCTTTGCTTTTATATTCTAGTCTTTTCGAAATGAATGATAATATTGCATTAACTTCCTAGGTGTTATAGGCCTATACTACACAATCTCTCTATATCACATAAAACAGACTAAATAACTTTCAATGCACTGTTTCTAAGTGTTAGGTAAAATTGCAAACCACAAACTGCACACACACACATCTGGATGTTGTTTCATTTAAGCTCTGTACAGTTTAAGCAGGATTTCCTTGGCAAGCCCTTGGAAAATAGATAAGCAAATCACTTGACTTTTTAAACACAGATGTTGGAAATCCAGAGTAACACTCACAAAATGCTGGGCGAACTCAACAGGTTGATCAGCATCTTTGGTGAGGTTTTGAACTGAGACCCTTCATAAGGACTGAAAAAGATGTGGTAAGATGGTGGGGGGGGGGGGTGGGGGGAGGTGTACCAGCTGACAGATGATAGGTAAAGCCATGTTAGGAGGAATCCTCTCGTGGGCAAGAGAGTGAAACAGGTAAGAAGGACTGGAGGAGGAGGAATCATATATTTGACTTGCAGATTAAATCAGTGTTTAATAGTTATTCAGCATTTAAAACATAGTTTTCCTTAATAAATCAATAATCCCATATCCCATATTATACTCCATCTACCACCTTCAGACTGTCCATGCTGTAATACTGTCACTCTCTGTATCACGTATTTTCCCACCCAGATTAGGTATGTCAGCAAACTATCTTTTGAGATTTGGTTTCCCCACCCCACACAGTGGTCCTGGGCATTGTCACTGAGCAGAACCCCAACTGAATCTGCCACAAAATACTCTGGCAGTAAAAGTATGCCATAGATTAACTAACTCAAAGTAAGTGATTTGCTACTTGGCATCTCAAAGCTGACAAAATATACCACAGTTACCTGTGCAATGTATTCTGACAGCACCTGCTAAAAATCAATTACCACCAAAATGGGAACAGCACACTTCTTAGAGTTTCACTACCAAGTTCCCTTTTGTGTGTAGGTTCGGCCATCAGTGTAAGTCTAGGGAAGACCATCTCAGGTCCCACCAAACGTATGAGATTGAGGTGCAAAAACCTGGTTGTGTGGATGCTGCGTGACGTGTTACCCTGTTACAAATCAGTACCATGAAATAACAAACAGTACACCATATGCAATTAAACGATTTAGCTTTATAATTCTTAATTTGACTAAAGGGTCGGTAAAGTAAAACAAAAAGAAAAGGGCCCATTTTAATGAAACAGTCTGACATACATGTTGGAGCTCACGGTTTCCCTTCTGCTGGTCCTCCATCGATTTCCCTGGGCTTCGTCAACTGTCGGCCCCACTCCAAGTCCACTCCTTTCTGGTGTCTACAACCTTTCCTTTTAGGCATCTTCTCTCTTCATCTCTCACCAAGCAAAAGACCCCAATCACCTCGGTCTCAGGCACACAACAAGATAAAACACTCCCTCCATTGGACGGCCACATTCCAAAGCCCCCGTTATCTCTAGCCATAACCCAAACACTGCTGCTACAGAAAAACCATCACATTAGCAGTGAAACCTTACCCAGGGTGTTACATATTTAAATATATTGTTGTTGCATTAATGACATCTTTATAATTAAATTTGTTCCTTTGGTAGAACTTCTTGAAGATGGTTGTTGGTGGAAAATGCAAGTGTTGAAACTTGGAAACAGAATTTTCTTTACATACGTCATGGTGAAGATGACTCTGTTGGTGGCAATTGTTGCATTAACTTATCTTTCCGTACCTGCTACTTGTGTAACATCAAAGAAGGTGGAAAGATTTTTAGTGAATTGTTCGGGAATTGGCTATCCACTTTCTCCTTGTACCCTGCGCCCAGACACAGTGAAGTTGGATCTCTCCCACAACAACATCAAAATAATTCAACAGCAGAACTTCCAAAATCTTACCAAGCTGAAAGTTTTGTTTCTTCAATTCAATCAGATCACAAAAATAGAACCTGGATCATTTGCAAAAAATTCAGAACTACAGTATCTCGATCTTTCAAATAATCTTCTGCATGATATTTCAGGCTTGCCATTTAACAATCTCCAATCAATAACACACTTGGATATTACCAACAACAGGTTTGAAACAGCTAACTTTGGAGCAGAGATCAGCAGGCTGAAGAAGCTGCACACTTTACGTTTTGGAAACGCTAGGCTATCTTCTCTGAATTCAAGTTCCTTATTTGCCCTTTATACAATCCCAATTAAGGAGATCTATTTGATCACTGGGGAGCTGCAGACATATGAACCTGGAACACTCAGTATGATACAAAGCATGGAGAAATTTTCTTTAGATTTACAGTTTAGGCAGCAACCACAATTATTGATTAATATATTCAAGGATATTCCAAAAACAACAACCACATTAGAAATCCTAAATGCTGATCTGATGGAATATGGTAATAATGTAGATCTGTTCTTCCCCTTAAAAACATCAAATGTTTCCACATTAGTTGTAAAGAATTTTTCCATCACTGATGCTTTGGCTATTTATTTCTTTAATGGTGTCCTAAACTCAAAAATAAAAAACTTATATATGCACACTATTACAATGAATGGCATTGGCAACTGGGACGTACCGACTATACCAGCAGAGAAGGTTCATTTGCGTAGAATTTCTATAACTGATGTTTCTAATCCAAACTTCTATAAATTTTACTCACTTTCTTATTTAATTAATATATTTTCACAACTTCAGGAGCTATCAATAATTAGGGGGAGTATGTTCTATGTTCAATGTGAAATAACAGAAATTTTGACTTTTTTAACATATTTGGATGTAACTTCCAACTTACTTCACGAATCCACCTTGATTCCTGAAACATGCTCATCTCCTTTACCCAATCTTAAAACCCTCATTCTAAACAAGAACCAATTTACAAATCTACAACGACTCAGCAGGATGACAACCAGGTTAAAGAACTTGTCCAATATAAGTGTTACTCATAATGATGTACTCCTGCCCAATGGAGCGACTTGCACATGGCTTCAAACAATGAAACATATGGATTTATCACACAATAGATTGGAAGGAAATGTTTTTGAATGTTTGCCAGAATCACTGGAATCTTTAGACTTGAGTTATAACTCTATCGCCACTGTGCCAAACCTCAAGAGACTGAAAAATCTCCAGGAAATATTTTTGACAGGAAATGTCATTGCTTCTTTACCTGAAATCACAGGTCATTCACTGAAAACCGTGCACATTGACTACAATGAAATAACTAATATAAATGTAGACTTGTTACAGTCCTGGAATCTAACAGAGGTAAAATTGAGCAATAACCCTTTTGAATGTTTATGTTCAATTCAGTCGTTCTCCAATTATATTCAACAAACAAATACCAAGGTTCTTAACTGGCCTGATCAGTATCGATGTCATGTTCCAAGGAAATTCAGAGATCAAGTTATCAAATATCTGGAATTTTCTCCCATTGAGTGCAAAATCCCCTTATTTATTGGGCTCTTCATGGCATGTGTAGCAATTGTAATGGCTGTATGTGTTATTTTGTGTATAAAATATAAAGTCACTTGGTATATGCGTACACTTTGGCTTTGGCTCAAGGCTAAAAGAAATCTAGATGTCAGCCAGATTCAAGCCAATTATGAGTTCAATGCTTTTATTTCCTACAGTGAACATGATGCCTCATGGGTGAAGAACAAATTGCTGGTACAGCTGGAGGACAATGATCCACCATATCGTATCTGTATCCATGAAAGAGATTTCAAACCCGGAAAGCCAATCATTACTAATATCATTGACTGCATATCAAAAAGCTACAAAACCATTTTTATCCTGTCAAAACACTTTGTGCAAAGTGAATGGTGCCACTATGAATTTTTCTTTGCCCACCAACAGGTATTTGATGATAGGCAGGATAGTCTTATCCTGCTCCTGTTAGAACCAATTCCAAAGAATTCTATTCCAGATCGATTCTGTAAACTGAGAAAGCTGATGAATCGCAATACCTATCTAGAGTGGCCCCAGGGTGAGTTTCAACAGGGGTTCTTTTGGAGAAGATTGAAAGCTGTCCTAAACTTGGATTTCCATTCAAATTGTTCTACAAAAGAGCATAGTAAAGAGGGCCAATTAGATCCATAAATATCACAAAGATATGTAGTCATGCAGTTGGGCAGCACAGAAAGTGGTGGAAACTCATTTTCTCTGACTCCACCTTCCAACACTTACCCCATACCCTTCTATGCCGAAGTGGCTCAGATGCTCATTATTGAAGATTAATCCAGAGTTATGAAATTATGTGTAAAGCAGGTATAAATTAAAATGCAAACTAGTCTTCAAGTTCACAGTTTAGCTTCCACTGTTACTTTAAAGTCATCAAAACCCATTATTGGGCTCATGACATTCTGATTCGGTACCATTGTAACTACACAGAGTAAGAAAATACTGGAAAGTTCATGATAATTGGCCATCATTGAAAACCTGGTGATGAGATCAGGGAAGGCATTAAGCAGTCATCTTCTATAGTAACACATCAAAGATATATCCTTGCCATTTAATACACAGTTCAGGACATAGCTGTTTTGTCACTTCAATTGGAATTATGTTATTCTGTAAAAATTATCTGTCAATACTCTAAGTATGAAAGTAGGCAGTTATAGCAATTGAAACTGTGGTTAATCATTCACTGTTACCTATGTGTTTGAAAAGTATGAAACAACATTGTACTGTTGAGAGTGGGGAGCGCAAAAATACATTCTCCACTAGCCCTTTCTGTGATGAATATTTTCTATCAACCACCTTCAGTGACTCAGTTCATATTCACAACACTAGTCTGGACACTGGATGCTGTCAATGAATCTGCTCCCACCATTTTCTTAGTACTTCCAGGTATTTGCCACTCTAGTGAAAAACAGTCCTCCTTATATCCTGTCTAAATCTCTTATCCCTTACGCTAAATCTGTATCCTTTTGTTTTCTCTAGCCCTGATATGGAAAATGTTTTTTTACAGTCTACCCTATCTATACCCCTCATAATTTTATACATCTTAATCTCATCCCCTCTTAACCTCTTCTGCTCCATGGAGAACAGACGTAGCTTCTCCAGTTTTTGCTCTTAACTGAAACTCTACATCCCAGGTAACATCCTGATGAATTTCCTGTGCACCCTCTGTAGCGATATCACATAATTCCTATAATTCCAACTGAGGCCCAAGAATAGTTTGATAAATTTGGAGCACTAGCTCCCTGCTTTTGTACTCTGACTTGTATCCCATTTGTATTTCTAACTGTCTTCTGGACCTTTGGGCTTGTACTCCAAGATCCCTCTATTCATCAATGCTCCCTTTGACCCAGACATTTATTGGACATGTCCTAGCCTCATTTGTTCTCCCAAATGCATTATCTCACGTTTATCTGGATAAAACTGCATCTGCCAATTCTCAGCCCACTTCACTAACACATTAATGTCACTCTGTAAGTTGACTCCCCACCAGGCTATTTATGACTCCATAATCTCACATCAATTACATATATTACAAACAGCAAAAGTTCTAGCACCTGTCCCTGAGTAACACAACTAGTACTAAGCACTTTTTCTATTGTCAAACCAATTTTGCATCCAGTTTGCCAAATTTTCCTTAATCTGATGGGCCCTAACCTTTTGGACCAATCTCCCATGTGAAAGGTTGTCAAAGGCCTTACTGAGGCAATGTAAACTACATCTACTGTTCTTCCCTCATTCATAAATTTGAGTGCATCTTCAAAAACATTAGCCCGATTGCTCAGACAGGATGTGCATTTGACAAAGCCACGTGGCTTCAAAAATCCAATAAAAAGGGCAAAGATTACTTACATTGAAACTGTTACTTTCAATCTGTACATTTATACCAAGTACATTCAGTTGAACTTTCTGCTACAATGCTTATATATACTGTAGTACATTGTGCATTCATATGTGCAATAAATGGCATAGCAATTAGAAGTTTGAAATAAAATACACGATATATGTATACTTCACTTTGTAAGATTTTGTTTTGAATAATGGTGAAAATGTAATTGTAATCTGTTGTTCACCAGGTGGAAATTCTAGTCATCTTTTTTTTAAACAATATTTCAGCTCTGGATAAGGCAGGAATGTGTCCATAATCTGTTTGTAGCAATCCACTCAAAGTCTTATTCAAACGCATAAATTAAATGAAGAAACAAGGTGCGGTAAAACATGTATACATGTCTGGACACGCCCCTCTGCTGACTGCTCCTGTGGCTCCTCCCACAGAGCCCTGTTTAAAGGCGATTGGGGCACTGCTCCTCCCTCAGTCTCCGAGATGTCGTGCTCCCTTTTCGCTGTTAATAAAAGTCTATCGTTCACCTCCCGTCTCCGAGAGTTATTGGTGGTGCATCACAAGGTAAGAGAAAAGATGCAGTCCATGGTCTGGAGTTAATTCCTGTGACATTGGTATGTTACCACTAGCAAAATTTGCACATGTTGTCTACAATAACTGAATATCATCACAACCTTGTAATGTTTGCACCATGTGTCATCGGAACTGTACAGGAATGTTAGGAGTTTTCTTTGTCTGAACTCGGAGGAGTTATGCCTCTAATGCTTCAATATGTGAATAACCAACTCAGGCAAAATTTGAATATGGACTACATCCAGTTAGGCATTTACCACAGAATTTTGTGTTGCTCAAGTTCTGCGTGTTCTTTTTATAGGAAATGACAAGGCTGGTAGGAGAAGGGAACCCTGGATGATGAGTGATATTGAGGCCCTCTCCAAAAATAAATGAGTATGGGTCAGGTAAAGAGAGTTGGGATCAAGTGAACCCCAAACTTGACTCATGTTTAGCGAATCTATGGCTTTGAGGCCCAGTTCTTGCATATACAAGCACACATAGAATATTAGTAAAATCACTACCACACAGATATATATGTACAAACCCCTCAGTCCATTTGAAATCTTCATTCACCACAACCGCGCCTCACTGCCCCCAGTATCAAGCGCCAATCAGACGCCTCTTCCTCTGACGGCTGAAAAGCAAGCCACCTGGCAGCTGGAGGCCCCGACTCCACTGAGTGCTGCCCAGAAAGAAGAATCTGCAGTCAGCCACAACGGAGCTCATCTTCTGTCGATTGAAACCCTGGACAGGCAGCTCCGACACCGCGCCATGCCGCCCCCGTGAAGCGCAACAGCTTTGTCCCCTTCGTTATTATTGATGCACCATCAATAACTCTTGGAGATGTGAGGCGAGAGATAGGCTTGTATTAGCTGGAAGAAAGCACCGTCAGCAGCAAGAGACCATCACACAACATCTTGGAGACTGAGGGAGAAGCAGTGCCTCCAATCGCCTTTATACAGGGGTCTGTGGGAGGAGCCACAGGAGCAGTCAGCAGAGGGGTGTGTCCAGACAGGTATATGTAGTTTACCACAATTATACAGTAACAACTATTAACAGATAGCTGGATAAGAACATAGGTTGGCAAGGTCTGGAAGGTTATGGGCCAAATGCTGACAAATAGGGCTAGCTTGGACGGTGCAACATGGTCAGGATGGACCATTGGACAATTTATCTCTGTTGTAGAACATTATGACTTTGAGTCAAGCACCATCTTCAATATATCACAGCATTGATATGATAGGCACTCTGCATGAAGGGCAATTCTTGTGATTTACTTATTTCAAGGAGCAGGGAAAAGTGAAACAACAATACCTGTATACTTTTCAGTTAAATTATAAACCAATTCATCTACTCCTTTTCCATCCAAACAAATCAACTGACCCTGAAGCTCTGGTCTAAGGTTTGCTGGCAGGCATACAGCCTGGAAAAGTTATAGCTCCACGAATATACTTTGAGAACTATTACTATGAGATTACTTTTCTTAAAAACTTAAGAAAATGTTCTGTGCAAAAGTCTATCCACGTCTTTAATAAATTCAATGAGGTAGCATCTACAGCTACTCTGGACAGTGAAGTCCAAAGATTCACTAATTTCTGGGAAAAGAATTTTCTCCTCAAAGATCAGAGTAAATTTATTATCAAAGTACTTGTATGTCACCAGATACAACAAGTAATTAATTTTCTTGTGGGCATTCATAGTATATACAAGAAACAGCACCCAACTGTTTCTCTCTATCCACTGTGCTCATTAGATCCTCGAAGAACTACAGTAAGTTTGTCAATCAGAGCTTGCCATGCTGTCTGTCTGACGGAACCACAGGACCACCTCTATCCAGATGTCGTGTTATTTCTTCATTAAAGATAGCTCCTAGAATTTTCCCAACTGTAGATGCTAAGATATTAAGTTATAATTACCCACATTTTATCTACATTTTTAAAAAAATAGTGGCATGACATTCACTGTCTTCCAATCAACCAGGGCTACAGAATTTTAGTGAACTATCATAATCATGTCTAATACAACTTCCACCATTTCTTTCAGTTCCCTGGGATACATCCCATCAAGACAGGACTACCTGAGGGCCCATTGCTTTGCTCATCACTAAATTGTATCGAGGTCTTCACCCCTCATCACATCCATAACGTCTCTCTTTGACACGTTGGACACAAAACAGTCATTCAAGGCCTTGGCTATTTCCACATTACCCAATATTAATTCCCCCTTCTCATCTACCAAAGGAGCTACAGTATATTCACTTTAGCAGAAAATTATAGGCCAGCAAGCTTGACATCAGTAGTGGGTAAATTACTGGAAGGTATTCTAAGGGACTGAATATTTGGACACACAGGGTCTGATTAGGGATGGTCAACATGGCTTTGTGCATGATAGCTTGTGTCTAACCAAACCTACAGAGTTTTGTGAGGAGGTTACCAGGAAATTTGATAAAGGAAAGGCAATAAATATTGATTACATTGAGTATAGCAGGCCCTTTTATAAGGTCCCATTTGGGAAGTTGGTCAAGAAGATTCATTCGTTTGGTATTTAGGATGACGTAGTAAATTTGTTTAATCATTGGCTTCATTGAAAGGCCAGCAAGTGGTAGCAGATGGTTGCCTCCTGACCGGAGGCCTGTCACTAGTGATGTTCCACGGGGATCAGTGCTCGGTCTGTTCTCACTTGTCATCATGTCAACAATGTGGATGAAAGTGTGGTCAACTGGATAAGCAAATTTGCAGCTGACACCTTGATTGGGAGCATAGTGGACAGTGAGGAAGTCTATCAAAGCTTGCAGAGGTATCTGAAACAGCTGGAAAAATGGCCTGAAAAATGCCAGATGGAATTTAATGCAGACATTAAGGTGTTGCATTTTAGAAGGCCAAACAAGGATAGGATTTACACACTGAGAGGTGTGATCTAACAGAGGGATCAAGGGATACAGATCTATAATTTCTTAAAAGTGACATCACTGATAGACAATGTCATAAAAAGAGCTTTTTTGGCACATTGGCTTTCATGAAGTTTTAGAACAGGAGTTGGGATATTATGTTGATGTTGGTGAAGCCTAATTTGGACTTCTGTGTGCAGGTTGAAAGAATTCACAGCAAACTTACATCGATACTATTGGGACTTGAGAACACAATTTATAGAGAAAAGTTGAATTAGCTAGGACTTTATTCCCTGGTCTGTAGGAGAATGAAGGGAGATTTGATAGAGGAGTACAAAGAGGGCTATAAATAGGATAAAATCAAGCAGGCCTTTTTCTACTGAGACTATAACTGAAGGTCATAGGTTAAGAATGAAAAGTGGAATATTTAAGGGGATCGTCTCTCAGAGCACAGTAAGAGTGTGGAACAAGCTGCCACTGGGAGTGGTGGATATGGGTTTGATTTCAACGTTTAAAGAGAAGTTTGGATAAGTACATGGATAGGAGGGTTAATTAGGGCGATAATCCGGGTACATGTTAATGGGACTAGGCGGGACAATAGTTTGGCATGGTCTAAAAGACTGGAAGGACCTGTTTCTGGGCATAATGGTCTATGACTCAATATTTTTAAACTTGTTCATGCAATCATCTGAAATAGGGAATCTTGATAGAAGACCAAATATAGAAATTGCAAAGTATATGCGACACCTTTTCATTTAGAAAAGAACAGAATTATGAGATTTTGAAATGCACTCTAGCTTGGACTGTATCTGAGAACCTGAGAAGCAGCTAAAAGAAATGGCTATGAAATGACATGGCAAAAAGGCAGCAGAAGATGTTAGTACCTCTGTTTATTCAGAGGAAAAATTCCAGTGGCAAGTTTGAACCAAAATGCCCAAATGAACAAGTATCACAAGAATATAATAGCAAAGGAAATGTTTTCATTTTGATTGAGTATCCGTTGTCTGTAAGTTCAATAACAAATTTCACAATTTGCAAACTTTTGGCATTATTTGCTTACTTCTGACATAAACAAATCAACATAGATTTCATTTCCGCTTATGGAATTTCTGCTTATGTTAAAAGTGTAAGGGTACTAGGGGGTAAATGTTGCTGCTTCATTCCTTGCTGTTTGACCCAATCATATTTTACAAGCTGAAGAATGATATTCTGCAAATCATGAGCATTTCTTTTATGAAGTGCCGTTTTCCAAACGTGTATGCATGATGTTTTGTTAAGTACCAGTAGGTGTCATGCTTGATACAGAATAAATATATTTACAGACACAACAAATATTGACGAAACACAGAAGGATGTTGACAGCTATGGCAAGGCTTGAATGCTACGACCTCCTACAGACAAAGCCAGGCAGCAACTTTAGCAACAACGTTTTGTTTCCAGATGAACTCAATGTCTTTTATCTCATTCTGATGAACAAAACATGGAGATACCTTCATTTAACGATAACCTGCCTCATTGACTATCGTCCAGTAGACCTTACATCCATTGTGATGAATTGCTTTGAGAGGTTGTTCACAACTCCTGCCTGAGGACTAACTTGGATCTTGGATCAATAGCTCTTCACTCAGCTCTGGAATATCTGAACAGTGAAGATGCATATGTCTATACTATCATCCCTTTCAAGGTAATCAATTAGCTCCAAGATCTAGGCCTTCATACCTCCTTGTGGAACTGGATCCTCAAATTCCTCACGTGCAGACCCCAGTCAGTAGGGATTGTCAGCAATATCTCCTCCACAATCACCATCAGCACTGCAACCCAATTTCCCTCAGGATCAATAAAGTATGTCTGTCTGTCTGTCTGCATGGCTGTGTGCTTAGCCCCCTGCTCTACCTGCTTTACATTTTGGATTGTGATGCTGAGTAGAGCTCCAATGCCAAATTAAGTTTGCTGATGATACCACAGTTTTTGGCCAAATCCAAACTGGTGACAGACACAAGAAAATCTGCAGATGCTGGAAATCCAGGCAACACACACGAAATGCTAGAGAAACTCAACAGGCCAGGAAGCATCTATGGAAAAGAGTACACACTTGATGTTTTGGGCTGAGACTCTTCACCAGGACTGGATAAAAGATGAGAAGTCAGAGAAAGAAGGAATGGCGAGGGGAGGAAGAAGTACAAGGTGGTAGACAATAGGAGAATCTGGGAAGGGGTGAGGGGTGAAGTGTTAGCAATTTGATTGGTGAAAGAGATAAAAGACTGGAGAAGGGAGAATTTGATAGAAGCGGGTAGAAGAGCATAGAGAAAAAGGGAAGGAGGGGGAGCACAGAGGAAGATGATGGGCAGGTAAGTAGATAAGGTGAGAGGGGGAAACAGGAGTGGGGCAAAGGTGAAGAGGGGAGCAATTACCAGAAGCTCAAGAAATCAATGCTCATGCCATCAGGTTGGAGGCTACCCAGACAGAATATACAGTGGTGCTAGAAAATTTGTGAACCCTATAGAATTTTCACTATTTCTGCATAAATATGACCTAAAATGTGATCAAATCTTCTAAAACTAGATAAGGAGAAACCAATAAATAGATAACACCAAAATACATTGTATTTGTTCATTTATTTATTGAAAACTCTGATCCAATATTACAAATATTTGTTGGAAAAAGTATGTGATCCTTTGCTTTCAGTAACTGGTGTGACCCCCTTGTACAGTAATAACTTCAACCAAACATTTCCAGCGCATCATCTTACTGCTTCAACTCTGGGACATCAGTGGACTTCCTTGCATGAACTGCTTGCTTCAGGTCCTTCCACAACATTTCTATAGGATTAAGGTCATGTCTTTGACTCGGCCATTCCAAAACACAAATTTTCTTCTTTTCAAACCATTCTGTTGTTGATTTACTCTTGTCTTTCAGATTATTGCCTTGTTGCATTATCCGACTTCAATTAACCTTCAGGTGATGGACTGCTTCCCTGACATTCTCCTGTAAAATGTCCTTATAGAATTTTGAATTCATTCTTCCCTCAACGATTGCAAGATGTCCAGGCCCTGAGACAGCAAAGCGGACCCAAGTCATGATGCTCCTTCCACCATGCTTCACAGTTGGGATTAGGTTTTGGTTTTGGTGTGCAGTGACCTTTTACCTCCAAACATAGCAATGTGTATTTCTACTAAAAAGTTCAACTGTTGTCTCGTCTGTCCACAGAACATTGTACCAGAAGCATTGTAGAACATCCGGGTGGTCTTTTGCAAACATGAGACGGGCAGCGATGTTTTTTTGGACAGCAGTGGTTTCCTCTGTAGTGTCCTTCCGCAAACGCCATTCTTGTTCAGTGTTTTTCTTATAGTGGACACAGAAACAGAGACTTTAGCAAGTTCTAGAGATTCCTGCAGGTCTGCTACCCTTTTCACCTCCTTCAGCATTTCACATTGTGCTCTTGGTGCGATCTTTGCAGGATGCCCACCCCTTGGGAGAGTAGCAACAGTACTGAAGTTTCTCCGTTTGTAGACAATTTCTCATATGGTGGTCTGCTGAACACTCAGGTCTTTAGGAATGCTTTTGTAGCATTTTCCTGCTTCATGCATCTCTACAATTCTTCTTCTGAGGTGCTCTGAAAGTTGTTTTGACTGAGGCATGGTGCACATAAACAGATATTTCTTGAGAAGAGCAGGCTCTGTCAGTAACCTGACATTGTGTGTCTTTTTTATAGGGCAGGGCACCTCTACAATCCACACCTCCAACCTCATCTCATTGACTGGAACACTTAACTCCAAATAGCTTTTGTAGAAGGCAATATCCCAGAGCTTCACATACTTTTTCCAACAACTACATGTAACATGGGATCTTTTTCTTCAATAAATAAATGAAGTGTAATTTTTTGCGCTATTTATTTAATTGGGTTCTCTTTATCTAGTTTTAGGACTTACTTGAAGATCTGAGCACATTTTAGATCATATTTATGGAGAAAGAGAAAATTCTACACGGTTCACAAACTTTCTAGCACCACTGTAAGGTGTTGCTCCTCCAACCTGAGTATGGCCTCATCGCAGCATTAGAGGCGGCCATGGAACTGACATGCCATCACCTCCGTCTGTGCTCCTCCCCCTACTCTTTCTTACATGGTTTGCTACCTTCTATCAGCTTCCCCCTTCTCCAGCCATTTATCTTTTTCACCAATCAATTTCCCAGCTTTTCACTTCACCCCTCCCCTTTTCACAGTTTCACCTGTCACCTGTCACCTAGTACTTTTCTCCCCTCCCCCCACATTCTTAATCTGACTTCTCATCTTTTATTCCCAGTCCTGATGAAGGGTTTTGGCCTGAAACATTGACTGTTTACTCTTTTCCATAGATGCTGCCCAGCCGGCTGAGTTCCTCCAGCATTTTGTGTGCGTATCAAAGGTTCAAAGGCCCAATTTAATGTCAGAGAAATGTATACAACAAACATCCTAAATGAATTTTCTTCGCAACCATCCACGAAAACAGAGAAGTGCCCCAAAGAATGAACGACAGTTAAATGTTAGAACCCCAAAGTCCCCCCAGCTCTCTTCCCTCCCGCACATAAGCGGCAGCAACAATCCCCCCTCCCTCCACCAGATTAAAAAAAGCATCGGCACCCGCCACCGAGCACTCAAGCGTGAGCAAGGCAACAGCAAAGACACAGACTTGCAGTTACCCCAAAGACTACTCGTTCACCCGGTATTCGACATACCACAGGTTTTCTCTCTCTCCCTAATAAGGGAGAAAGAGGAGTCTCCATTTCCCCAGCGAGCAGGGAGACATAACAAACAGCTCGTTGGTTTACAATGTTAAAAGTCTGTTACATTGCTTTTATCAAGTGTTACGTACCCCGTAACTGAGTGTCTTACCAGCAAAGATAGAAGTGTCCGTTGGAGTCTGGTGATACTATTTTCAACAGTATTTATTATGTTACGCCTGTGCCCCCTCCTTTTTGAGAATCGCAAGATCACTATTAATTCAGGTCAGGAGACCCAGGAAATGAGAGAGAGACGTTTGGAATGTCTTGGCCCCTCGGCGATACAAAGCTACGGGAAACGGCCATTGTCTCTTGGAGACGGAATTGTGTATTGAGTACGGTGCTATTTATTTGAAGCCCTCAGGGAATGACCAAAAGTGGGCTGGTTGAGGGGAGACATCCCTCCACCCTGATTGACATCTGAGACCCTGTGAGTCAGGATAAAAGAGGGTCTGGGGGAACAGCCCCTTCAGACGCACCAGAAGAAATGCTAGAAATCCTGTAACAGCGAAATAGCGAAAGCCGGTGGAAAGTCCACGTGCGTCCTTTTCCATTTGCCTTGGAATTGGTGGGCTTTGCCACGGAAGAATGGCTTTAGCTAACACAAAAGGAGAATTCAGCCCCAACGACTCTTGAAGGATTGACATCATAAAAGGAATGGGCAAGTTTAAACTCCATCTCTCTCTCCAACCAAAAGCTGCAGCTTGAATGAACTTGAGTGACTTTTATATTTCCATCGGACAATACATTATCCCCTAGACAACGATAGAGTTATTTCTTATTGATTATTATTATACCCGCGCTTTTAGATTTAGTATTGACGACGTATATTATCTGTATGGTTGCATTGATATTATTTTTGTGTATTTTTATCAATAAATACTGTTAAAAATAGTACCATCAGACTTCAACGGACCTCTCTATTTTTGCTGGTAAGTGACCCAGTTACGGGGTATGTAACAATTAGTAAAATATACAAATCAATATCAATGTAAATACGCAGATAATACACGTTAACAATACTAAACCTAAAAGTGTGGGTATAATAATAATCAATAATAAACAAGCTCTATCGTTGTCTAGGGGATAATGAATTGTCACATGGAAAGATAAAGTTCAGTTCAGTTCATGCAGGCTGAGGTAGTTGTTGGTCGATGTGTTGTAATTGTTGGAGAGAGAGAGAGAGAGAGGGGGCGATCAAACAGAGACAGCTATTGTCTTGCAAACCTTCCTTTACGATCTTGATCCGTCGATGTGTTGTTGTGGCCATTCAAGTATGACGCCTCAGTCCTTTAGCTAGACTGTTCTTCCGTGGTGGACTCATCACCCAGGCAAGGGTGGACACACACACAAGCCCCCACCAGCCTTGCTATAACCACTGTGAGTGAAATTGACCGATCCTTCATTCAGTCCCTGATGCCCCACACTTTCTCGTGGGTTTCTGATGCTCACTAGTGTGTCTCCTGGTGCGTCTGAAGGGTGTCTCCCCAGACCTCACTCACGGGGTCTCAGGTGTCAATCAGTTTTGAATGGCTTAGCCCATCAAACCAGCCCACTCCGGCTGTCCACTGAGGAATTTTAATGAACAGAATAGTACCAAGTAAACAGCCCTCTCCGGAGCCGTGAGTCTTACAGGAGTCATAATATGGTCTCTCTCTCCCGGTGTTATCAGCAGCAGATGTTCCCACTTGTTTTCCTCTTATCTGTGCCTCTCTCTCATGAGCAGCGTGGTAACAGTAACAGTTTGTGATTCTCCCAGGGGAGGGGGACATGGGCAACCTTGTACCCTTCTGCCCATCAGAGTTGTTCATCCTTCATAACACAAGCTCTGTGACTGAAGATCGCGAAGATCCCAGGTCTCCAGGCACACAGCCGTAGATATTCTGTCTCCCCCAATCACACACTTATCACCTGCCATGACACCAACGCTCGATCTACCAGTCTCCAGAGCCCGAGATCCTAGGCTTCCAAATTCGAGCCGGACTCTTAGGCCGAGCCCTTGGTGTGCCAAACAACAACAGCCAGTTATGAAACCCCAAGAGTGGGTCCCGTTCCCGCAAAGAACCAAAGTCAGGTGTGACTCCAGGTCAGGGTCTTCAAAAGAACCCTGAAAGGGAAAAATAAAGATATTAAAGATGGAAATAGAGCAAGAAAAGGAGTTGCCAGTTGACACCATCTTACTCCACTCTGCCTCCAGACAGGAGGTGACAAATTGGAATATAGGAGGGAGATTGAAATCTGCTTGGAAGGTGCCACAACAACAACCTCTCACCAAATGTCAGCAAAACCAAAGAGAGATAATTGACTTCAGAAGGCGATCAGAGGTGGAGAGGTTCAATGACTTTAAATTCCTCAGTTTTAACATTTCAGAGGATCTGTCCTGGGTCGAAAACATAAGTGCCATTACAAACAAGGCATGATGGTGCCTCTACTTTCTTAAAAGTTTATGTTGATTCAGTATGTCATCTCGACCTTTGACAAACTTACTTAGATGCACAGTGCAGAATACTCCGACTAGTTGCATCACAGACTGGTATGGAAACACCGACGCCCAAAAATGGAAAAGCATACCAAAAAAATGGTGAATACAGCCCAGTCCATCACAGGAAAAACCCTTCCTACCCTTGAGCACATCTACAAGGAGCGCAGGAAAGCAGCATCCGTTAAAGAACCCCGCCATTCTACTGAGGCTCTCTCCTCACCTTTGCCATCGGGAAGAAAGAACAGGAGCCTTAGGTCCCACACCACCAGGTTCAGAAGCAGTTATTACTATTCAACCCTTAACCATCGTGGATAACCTCACAACCCTCAACACTGAAGTGATTCCACAAACTAAGGAATCACTTTTGCGGATTCTACAATTCACGTTTTCAGCATTGTTTATTTCTTTAATTAGTTTAGCATTTTGTCTTCTTTTGTACATCAATTGTTTGTCAGTCCTTGTGTGTTGTTAAATTGATTCTGTTGTATTTCTTTGTTCTATTATGAATGCCTGTAATAAATCTTGGGCTAATATATGGTGAGATATACACTTAGTGGCCACTTTATAAGGTATCTCCTGTACCTAATAAAGTGGCCACTGGCTGTATGTTCATGGTCTTCTGCTGCTGAAACCCATCCACTTCAAGGTTCAATGTGTTGTGCATTTAGAGATGCTCTTCCACACGCCACTGTTGTTACACATGATTAATTGAGTTGCTGTCACCTTCGTGTCAGCTTGAAACAGTCTGGCCAGTCTCTTCTGACCTCTCCCATTAACAGGGTATTTTTACCCTCAGAGCTGCCCATCTGGCACCAACAATCATTCCACAGTCAAAGTCACTTAGATCACATTTCTTCTTCATTCTGATGTTTGATCTGAGCAACAACTGGAATCTGACCATGTCTGATTGAGTTGCTGCCACATAATTGACTGATTAGATATTTGCATTAATGAGCATGTATACAGGTGTACCTAATAAGGTGGTCACAATTTGTATATCTTGATAATAAACAAATTTACTTTCCATTACTTTAATGTTGAAATACATCAAAGTAGCAGCCTTCTACGAGAAAAATCAAAAGTCACAAAATTGGTAATAAATTTTTTAAATATTTTCTGAAAAGCAGTTGCATAAAATGTATTGGTTAGTTCAATAATCATTTATTAAGATCACAGTTCAATACTTCCAACTATCTCCCCTTGTTATTTCAGTTAGTGAAAAAAATTCTGCCTTTTCAGTGTTGACGATTGTTGTCAACTGAATATCCCCACTCTCCTGTGCTGCAGAATTTCAAAATACATAACTTTCCAGAGAAAGAGATTGCCATTTCAGACCAAAAAGATCAACCCTTCATTTTGTAATTATGATCCTTAGTTTCCTACTCCTGACAAAGAAACAAAAAAAGCTGCGGGCAGTGTGCAACAACGGTTTACAGGCAGCTCACAGAAAAAGTACTGAATATGCATCTTCTTATCTCTGCAATTTCAGTCTGTAATTTCCCATTAAGAAACACACATGTGGGTCATCTAAATGCATTAGCAACCTTACAATCTGATGAGCCTGAAGGACTCAGGAAACTCAAGAACATCAGACTTAGAAGCAGAATTAGGCCATTCAGCCCATCTAGTCTGCTTCATCATTCCATCATGACTTATTTACTATCACTCACAGACCCACTTTCCTGCCTTCTGCTTGTAATTTTGATGCCCTAACTAACCAAGAACCTCCACTTCACATATACCCTATGCCTTGCCCTCCACTGCCATCTGCGGAATTCATTTCTGGCTACAGATAGTCCTTCTTGTATTTGTTTTAAATGGAGAAGCCTCTGTTCTGAGGCTGTGCCCTCTCATCAGAGACTTCCCAACTATCTGAAGCATCTGCACAACATCCATTATATCTCTGCCTTTCAATATTCAATAGGTTTCATTAACCACCCCCAGCCATTCTTCTAGACTCCAGTGAATACAGGTCCAGAGTCATCAAATGCTCCTCATATATAAACCAGTTCATATCTGGAATCATTCTTATGAACCTCCTTTGGACCCTTTCCAATACATTTTTTCTTAGATAATGGGCCAAACACTGCTCATAATACTCCGTACAATCTGACCAATGTCTCATAAGCCTCACCATTTCATCCTTGCAATTATATTCTAGTCCTCTTAAAATTAATGCTAATATCGCATTTGCCTTACAATGACTCTTCATAGAAACATAGAAAACATACTGCACAGTACAGGCACTTCAGTCCACAAAGCTTTGCTGAACATGTCCCTACCTTAGAACTACCTAGGCTTTACCCATAGCCCTCTATTTTTCTAAGGTCCATGTACCCATCCAGGAGTCTTAAAAGACCCTATCGTTTTCGCCTCCACCACCACCTCCAGCAGCCCATTCCATTCACTCACCACTCTCTGCATTAAAAACTTACTCCTGACATCTCCACTGTACCTATTTTCAAGCACCTTAAAACTGTGCCCTCTCGTGCTAGCCATTTCAGCCCTGGGGAAAGGCCTCTGACCATCCACACGATCAATGCCTCTCATTATCTTGTACACCTCTATCAGGTCAATTCTCATCCTCTGTTGCTTCAAGGAGAAAAGGCCGAGTTCACTCAACCTATTCTCATAAGGCATGCTCCCCAATCCAGGCAACATCCTTGTAAGTCTCCTCTGCACCCTTTCTATGGTTTCCATGTCCTTCCTGTAGTGAAGCAACCAGAATTGAGCACAGTACTCCAACTGGGTTCTGAGCAGGGTCCTATATAGCTGCAACATTACCTCTCGGCTCTTAAACTCAATCCCATGATTGATGAAGTCCAATGACCCATATGCCTTCTTAACCACAGAGTCAACCTGTGCAGCAGCTTTGAGTGTCCTATGGTCTCGGACCCCGAGATCCCTCTGATCCTCCACACTGCCAAGAGTCTTACCATTAATGCTATATTCTGTCATCACATTTGACCTACCAAAATAAACCACCTTACACTTAACTGGGTTGAACTCCATCTGCCACTTCTCAGCCCAGTTTTGCATCCTATCAATGTCCCATTGTAAACTCTGACAGCCCTCCACACTATCCACACAACACTCCCAACATTTGTGTCATCAGCAAATTTACTAACCCATCCCTCCACTTCCTCATCCAGGTCATTTATAAAAATCACAAAGAGTAAGGGTCACAGAACAGATCCCTGAGGCACACCATGCAGAATATGATCCATCTACAACCACTCTTTGCCTTCTGTGGGCAAACCAGTTCTGGATCCACAAAGCAATGTCCCCTTGGATCCCATGCCTCCTTACTTTCTCAATAAGCCTCGCATGGGGTACCTTATCAAATGCCTGCAAGTTAACCTTTAGGGAATCCTGCATAAGGCCTCCCAAATCCCTTTGCACCTCAGATTTTTGAGTATTCTCCACATTTAGAAAATAGTCTACACCTTTATTCCTTCTACCAAAGTGCGACCATACATTTCCTAATGCTATATTCCATCTGCCACATCTTTGCCTGTTCTCCGAATCTTTCCAAGTCCTTTTGCAGACTCTGCTTCCTCAACACGACCTGCCCCTCCACCTATCTTTGTATCATCTGTAAACTTGGCTACAAAGCCACCAATTCATTGACATGACATAACGTGAAAAGCAGTCCCAACACCGACCACTACAGAAGACCAGCTAACCAGAAGAGGCCACTATTATTCCCAATCTTCGCCTCCTGCTAGTCAGGCAATCTACTATCCATGCTAGTATCATTCCTGTAAAATTATGGACTCTTACCTTATGAAGCAGCCTAATATGTGGCACCTTCTCAAAGGCCTTCTGAGAAACCAAGTATACGACTTCCACTGACTCTCCTTTGTCTATCTTGCTTGTTATTTCCTCAAAGAATTCCAACATATTTACTAGGCAAGATTTCCCTTTAAGGAAACCACGTTGACTGTGGCCTATTTTAATTTTTATTTTTTTTTAACTTTTTTTATTGAGTTTTCAAATAATTACAGAAAGAAAAAAATATACCCTTCTCCCTTCCACTTAGCCCCTACATCCCTATAGAAAAAAAAGAAAGAAAGAAAGAAAGAAAGAAAGGAAGAGTGCCTGGATATCGGAAGATCCCCACATGCTCCACGGAGTTCATAATAACTTTAGTATATATATTTATTTCTTTCCCCAAATAACCAATTATTTTATCTTCGGAGCACCTATATATTTAATCCTGTCTTTTGTAAATAAGGGCGCCAAATTTACAATATAATCCAATAATATTGGATTATGTGGAAGTTGTGTTCCAATAATTTGTTCCAATAAAACTCTTAAATTATAAGTAATTTTTTCAAGTGGAATACAGCTGGAAATTTCATTCTTCCAACGATCTATACTTAAGTATGCATCCGATTTCCAAGTAACTGCAATAGCCTTTTTGGCTACTGCCAGTGCAATTTTTATGAATTCTTTCTGATATTTATTCAATTTGGGTTTCGATTTTATCCCTTCAATATCGCCTAATAAAAATAATATTGGATTATATGGAAGTTGTGTTCCAATAATTTGTTCCAATAAAACTCTTAAATTTGTCCAAAAAGGTTGAATTTTAGAACAAGACCAAGCGGTTACATCGGAAACACTGATCAGATAAATTTGTATTTTATTTATTTATTTTTTGTGGTGTAATATATAATTGATGTAAAAAATTATATTGCACTAATCTTAACCGGACATTTATTGAATTTGTCATACTATCAAGACATAGTCTTGACCAATTTGTTTCTTCAATTTTAATATTCAAGTCACTTTCCCATTTTTGTCTTGACTTATGGACTCCTTGTTTAATTGCCTGTTTTTGAATCAAGCTATACATACAAGAAATAAATTTTTTAGTTTTTCCTTTTTGATTAAAGTTTCTATTTCATTAGATTTCGGCAATAACATTGTTTGACCTAATTTTTCTCTTAAATAAGCCCTTAATTGGAAGTAACAAAAAAGAGTGTTGTTTGATACTTTATATTTATTCTTTAATTGATCAAATGACTTTAATATACCTCCTTCAAAACAATCTCCTATATATCTAATCCCTTTTTGAAACCAATTATATAAAAGTTGATTATCCATTGTAAAAGGAATAAGTCTATTTTGAATTAAAGATCTCTTTGCTAATAAAGATTTCTTTGTCTCATCATCAACATTTATCTTATTCCATAAGTCAATCAAATGTTTTAATATAGGAGATTCTTTCTTTTCCCGTATCCATTTAGATTCCCATTTATATATAAAATCTTCTGGTGTATTTTCTCCTATTTTATCTAGTTCTATTCTAATCCATGCTGGTCTATCTTTCTCAAAAAAAGATGCAATAAATCTAAGTTGATTTGCTTTATAATAATTCTTAAAATTTGGAAGTTGTAACCCTCCTAGATCAAATTTCCATGTCAATTTTTCCAACGATATTCTTGACATCTTACCTTTCCAAAGAAACTTCCTCATATTTATTTAACTCTTGAAAAAACTTCTGGGGTAGTTGTATTGGTAGTGATTGGAATAAGTATTGTAGTCTAGGGAATATATTCATTTTTACCTACTAATGTTATTGGTAATATCATCCATTTATCAAGATCTTCTTGAATTTTTTTCAATAATGGTAAGTAATTTAATTTATATAAGTTCTTTATATCATTATCAACTCTTATACCTAAATATTTTATACCATTTGCCAGCCATCTAAATTGAGTTATTAATCGACATTGACTATAATCTCCTTTAGTAAGAGGTAAAATTTCACTTTTATCCCAATTTATTTTGTAACCTGATATTTTCCCATATTCTTCTAATCTAGAGGATAATTTATGCAACGAGTGCAATGGGTTTGTTAAATAAAGCAGAACATCATCAGCAAATAAGTTACTCTTGTATTCTTCCTGATTAACTCTGAAACCCTTAATATCTGGGTCCATTCTAATTAATTCAGCTAATGGTTCTATCGCCAACACAAATAAAGCAGGTGATAATGGACAACCTTGCCTAGTTGATCTTGTTAACTGAAATGGTGTTGAAATTTGACCATTTGTCACTACTTTAGCTTTGGGATTAGTATTTAAGGTTTTAATCCATTTTATAAAAGATACTCTTAATCCATATTTTTCCAATACCTTAAATAAAAAATCCCATTCCAATCTATCAAATGCTTTTTCTGCATCTAAAGCAACTGCCACACTCATTTCCTCCCTCTTTTGAGCCAAATGAATTATACTAAATAACCGAGTTACATTATCTGCCGATTGTCTATTTTTAATAAATCCTGTTTGATCCATATGTATTAATTTTGGTAAGTATTTAGATAATCTGTTAGATAATATTTTTGCTATTATTTTATAATCAGTGATTAACAAAGAAATAGGTCTATATGATGTTGGCTTTAAAAGATCTCTATCTTTTTTTGGCAATACTATTAAAATAGCTGTCGAAAAAGATTCTGGAAGTTTATGCGTTCTTTCCGCTTGATGTATTAACTCCATAAAAGGAGGAATTAATAAATCTTTAAACTTTTAATAAAATTCAGGCAGAAAACCATCTTCTCCTGGAGATTTATTTCTTTGAAATGATCCTAGAGCTTCTTCGGCCTCTTTTAATGTAAAAGGCATATCTAATCCCTTCTGTTCTTCCGTATTTAATTTTGGAAGAGTTATTTGTGATAAAAACCTTTCTATCTTGACATTATCATTTTGTGATTCTGATTTATACAATTCAGAATAAAAATTCTTGAAAGTTTCATTAATTTCTAAAGGTTTATAAGTAATTTTATTTACGCTTGTTCGAATTGCATTTATCATTTTAGAAGTCTGGTCTGTTTTTAACTGCCATGCAAGGACCTTATGTGATCTTTCACCTAGTTCATAATATCTCTGTTTAGTTCTCATAATTGCTTTTTCTGTTCGATATGTCTGAAGTGTATTATATTGTAACTTCTTATTAATAAGTTGTCTTCATTTTTCTTCAGTCATATATCTTTGAGATTCTTTTTCTAATTTTGTAATCTCTTTTTCCAATTGATCTATTTCTATCATATATTCCTTCTTAATTTTAGAAGTATAACTTATTATCTGACCTCTCAGATATGCCTTCATTGCTTCCCACAATATAAATTTATCATCAACTGAATGTGAATTTGTATCTAAAAAAACTGAATCTGCTTTTTCATAAAATCACAAAAATCTTGATGTTTTAGTAATATTGAATTAAATCTCCATCTATAAATTGATTCCTCTTTATCTATCATTATCACTGTCATTATCAAAGGAGAATGATCTGACAATATTCTTGCTTTATATTCCATATTTTTCACTCTATCTTGAATATTCATTGATAATAGGAAAAAATCTATCCTTGAATATGTTTTATGTCTATTTGAATAAAATGAATAATCTCTTTCTTTTGGGTTAATTCTTCTCCATATATCAATCAAATTTAAGTCTTTCATCAATGATAGAGTTAATTTTGCTACTTTTGATTTTGTGACAACCTTTGTTGATCTTTCTAAAACTGGATCTAGACAAAAGTTAAAATCTCCACCTATTAATATTTTGTCATGTGCATTAGCCAAATTCAAAAAGACCTCTTGTATAAATTTTACATCATTTTCATTTGGTGCATAAATATTCATAAGAGTCCATAGTTCTGAAAAAATTTGACAATGTATAATTACATATCTCCCCGCCGAATCAGTTAATACATTTTGTATTTTAATTGGTAAATTTTTATTAACCAAAATTGCAACTCCTCTCTCCTTTGAATTAAATGAAGCTGCAATAACATTTCCAACCCAGTCTCTTTTTAATTTCTGATGCTCTATCTCTGTTAAATGTGTTTCTTGTAAAAATAGCTATATCTATTTTCATTTTTTTAATGTATGGTAAAATTCTTTTTCTTTTCACTGGTCCATTAAGCCCATTAACATTAAAACTTTAAAAATACAGTAAATTAGTCATTATTTTTAATTATGTTACTCCAATCTATAATAATACCTAATCTTTCAACTTACGTGGTATCTTGGGAAATCTTTTAAAAATTCTCCATGTTGCTATGTGTGTCCCCACCGATCATCCAAGCAGAAAGATAGAAGAAAAATAGAGTATAAAGAAAAAAACAAAATCATCTTTAATCCATTACGCTTGGAAATCTCTATGTGTAATTAGTTGGGAGTTTTTGTGTGAACTCCTCCGCTTCTCGATAATCGGTAAAAAATCTTCTTTTTCCATCCTCCAAAAAAATTACCAGTGTTGCTGGGTGACGCATTATAAATTTATAACCCTTTTCCCATAAAACTTTTTTCGCTGGGTTAAATTCGTTCTTTCTCTTCAAAAGGTTATAACTTATATCAGGATAGAAAAGAACTGCCTTCCCTGCTATCATCAATGGCCCGTTTCTCTTTTTGGCACATTGGGCAGTCGCCTTCAGGATCTTTTCTTTATCTTGGTATCTTAAGCATTTTATCAAAATTGATCGTGGATTTTGATCAGCTTGAGATCTTGACCTTAAGGCTCTATGAGCCCTTTCAATTTCAATTAGAGTTTCTCCTTCCATTTCCAATTTTTCAGGGATCCATTTTTGAAAAAAATTTATTGGATCTTCTCCTTCTATATCTTCTTTAAGTCCAACAATTTTAATATTGTTTCGTCTACTAAAATTTTCAAGCTTATCAATTTTTTCCAACAATTGTTTTCTTTCTGATGTCCAGGCAGTAATATCATCTTCCATTTTATTCATTCTTTCAACCATGTCTTCCGTTGTAGTTTCCAAATCTATAATTCTCTTTTCCATTTTTTCCTGTCTTTTTGTCATTTTATCAAACATAATCTCCATATTTATCTTTTTTGGATTACTTTTAATGCGTTTAATTTTTCTAATTTACGCATTATTTGCATCAAAGTCTTTTCTATATTTCCAGAAAAACTTTTACCTCCATCTTCGTCTGATTTTTCCAGAGAATCTGAATCTACCTCAGATTCACTTTCACTTTCGGTTTCAATCGTAATTGGGATTTGTAGTTCTGGTTGCTCTCGTTTGAGCATGCTCCTTCCTTCACGTTTGTGCAGTTCTCGTTGGTCTTTTTCTTTAGAAATTATCGATGTTGCCACAGTTTCCTGTTCTGTATCGCCGGTGGTAAAATGTACCTGAGCCCGCGGTTCTTTGGCAGAAGTGGGCCTTGATTCTGTTCCAACTTGCGTTGACTTCACGGTAGTAGTTTTCTTCATCTTCTGTTTGTGAGGCATGACTTGAAACAATCCGGAGTAGTTTATAAGTAACTTTTAGAAAGTATTGACTAAGTTTTCTTCACTTAAACATTAATTTACTGATTTTTTTTTACGGGAAAGCTGGGTTCCAGCGTCTTGATCCTACATCATCACGTGACGTCCCCCTGGCCTATTTTAATTGTGCCTCCAAGTACTCCAATACCTCATACTTAATAATGGATTCCAACATCTTCCCATCCACTGAATTCAGGCTAACTAGCCTATAATTTCCTTTCTTCTGCTTTCCTCACTTAAAGAGTGGAGTGACATGTGCAAGTTTCTAGTCTTCCAGAACCATTCCAGGATCTAGTGATTCTTGAAGGACAATTACTAATGTCTCCACAATCTCTTCAGCTACTTCTTTCAGAACAACATTGTCCACCTAGTCCAGGTCATTATCTACCTTCAGATCTTTTGGCTTCCCAAACACCTTCTCCTTAGTATTAACGACTACACTCATTCATGCCCCCTGACACTCTTGAACTTCTGGTATACTGCTAGTGCCGTACACAATGAAAATTGATGCAAAATACTCATTAAGTTCTTCTGCCTTTTCTTTGTCACCTTTACAATCTCTCCAGCATTGTTTTACAATGATCTGATATCCACACTCACCTTTCTTTTACTCTTTATATATATCTGAAAAATGTTTATATTATTAGCTGACTAACCTTCATCTTTTCCCTACTTACTTCATTTTTAGTTTTTAAAAGCTTCCCAATCATTTAACTTCCCACTAATTTTTGCTATATTATATGCCCTCTCTTTTCCATTTTATGCTGCCTTTGAAAAATCTTGCTTCCCATGGTTGCCTCATCATCCTTTTTGAATACTTCTTCATCTTTGAGGTGTATCCACCCTGCATCTTCCGAATTGCTCCCAGAAACTCCAACCATTGCTGTTCTGCTGTCATCACTTCCAGTGTCCCCTTTCAATCAACTTTGGCCAACTCCTCTCTCACAACTCTGTAATTCCCTTTACGTCACTGAAATACCGATACACCCAATTTTACCTTCTCAAACTGCAGGGTGAATTCTATCATATTATGATCACTGCCTCCTAAGCATTCATTTAAGGCTTCCCAATCAAATCCGGGTGATCACACAACACCCAATCTGGAATTGCCTTTCCTTGAGTGGGCTCAAGGACAAGCAGCTCTGAAAAGCCATCTCATCGGCATTCTACAAGTTCCCTCTCTTGGGAACCAACACCAACCTGATTTTCTCCAATCCATCCGCATATTGAAATCCCCATGACTATCATAACTTTGCCCTTTTTACAAGCCTTTTCCATCTTCTGTTGTAATTTGTACCCCACATTCTGGCTATTGTTCAGAGGCCTGTATATAACTCTTGCAGTTTCTTAACTCTTCCCACAAGGATTCTGTATCTTCCAGTCCAATGTCATCTCTTTCTCAGGATTTGATGTCATTTTTTGACAAACAGATCCACCCCAAACCCTCTTCCTACCTGCCTGTCCTTTGTATTGAAAGGATACAATGTGCATCCCTGTATTTTAAGCTCTCAACTAGATCTTCTTTCAGCCACAACTCAGTGATGCCACAGCGTCATACCTACCAATCCCTAACTGTGCTACAAGATCATCTACTACCACCCTGTACACTACATGCATTCAATAAAACACCTTCAGTCCTATATTTGTCACCATTTTCTATTTTGCCCCCATGTTACACCTCAACTCATCCCACTGACTGCAATTTTGCCCTATCATCTGCATGACCTTCCTCAAAGTCTTACTACAAACTGCATCAACTTGTACACCAACTGCCTTATCCTCAGCCCTATCACTTTGGTTCCCAACCCCCTTCCCAAATTATTTAAACTCTCCCCAAAAGCTCTAGCAAACCTGCCCAACAAGGATATTAGTGTCCCTCAGTTTAGGTGTAACCCATCCTTTTTGTAAAGGTCATACTACCCCAGAAGAGATCACAATGATCCAGAAATCTGAAACCATAACCCAGTTCCTCAACCATGCACTCATTTGCCAAATCATCCTATTCTTACCCTCACTGGCAATGCACAGGCAGCAATCCAGGGATTACTACCATGGGGGTCCTGCTTTCCAGTTTTTTTTAATAGTATGCCCTACATTCTCTGTTCAGGACCTCCTGCTATACCATTGGTACCAATATGTACCATGACTTCTGGTTTCTCACCCTCCCCCCTTAGAATGCTTGAACCCATTCTGAGACATCCCTGACCCTGACACCTGGGAGGCAACATACCACCTTTCATGTCCACAGAATCTCCTGTCTGCTCCTCTAACTTGGCATCCCCTATCACTTCTCTTCCTCTTCTTCCCCCACCACTGCTGAATCACTGTCAGAGACCTGACCATTGTGATTTTCCTCTGTTAGGTCAACCCCCCACCCCCTGCCAAGAATATCCAAAGCACTACACCTGCTGTTGAGGGGAACAGCCACCTGGGTACTCTGCACTGGCTGCCTGTCCCGGGCACACAGCACCTCGAACTACCTCCTTGAATGTCCTGTCGATCAACTCCTCAGCCTCCCGAATGATCCGGAGATCATGTGGTTCCAGCTCCACTTCCTTAACACAGTTTGAAAGAAGCTGCATGTGGATGCATTTCTTGCCGGTGTAGACACGGAGTACAGTGGAGATCTCTCTGCCTTCCCACATCCTGCAAGAGGAGCAATCCAGTATATTGTTCGGTAACCCCAAATTAAGCAAAAAAATGTACCTTCACTCTCTGTCTCTCATCAACAAAGACTCTGGGTCCCAAAGCCTGAGCTCCCCACTCTAACACTAGACCACTCACACAATGGCCATTCCCAAAATGCTTAAACCTAATTTCTTTTTATTGGCCCTTGCCAAGTGCCTAATTATGCACAATCCCATATCTCCTTGGGAAATGTTGGGAATGTCCCGACTGCCCCTGCTCACATTTTTTGAACTCTCCCTCTCCCACTACACAATCGATTGTCTCCTCTGGAATTGTGCACAGAGCTTGACTCTCAGAAATGTAGGTAAAGCACCTGTAGGTGACCAGAAGCAAGGCCACTAGGGGTGGGGGGCTGCTTCAGGCCAGACTGAAGTGATGGGGATCACAACCTCCTCTACCTAGAATCTACATGGTCAACGTACTGTCATTACAGAGCAAGGTATAGGACCTAAGGGCCAGATTGCTGCACTGGAGAGAAATGAGGGATTGCTAGGACGTGTTTCACTAGGACGTGGCTCACCCACACAGTCCAGATACCACACTCCAGCCTGAGGGGTTCTCAATCCACTGGAAAAACCGGATAGTGGCATCAGTAAAGATCAGAGGTGGTGGTGTCTGCTTAGTATAAACACCACTTTGACATAACGGTCTTGTCTCTCCCTTGTTCTTCTGACCTGGAACACCTAATGATTAAGGCTGACCATTCGATTTCACAAGAGAGTTCTCCGCTATGACCCTGATTGCTATTTACATATCACCACAGACCGAAGTCAAGTAAGCACTTGATGTGCTGAATGACATTATCAAAAGCCTACCCTGATGCCTTTACAATCCTTGCCAGGGTCTTCAACCAGACTACTTTGAAGAAATCACTACCTAACTACCATCAGCACATTACCTGCAGAACCAGAGAACCAACACACTTGACCATTGCTATACTAGCATCAAGAATGTTTACCGTTCTATCCCTCAACTGCAGTTCTGGAAATCTGACAGTGTGACGGTCCTCTTCCTACCTGCATATAGGCACCAGAGTCAAGGACAACAAAGAGGTGGTCAGGAGAGGCAGAGGAACACCTATGGACTTGCTTTGATTCAGTGAATAGAGCCATGTTCAAGCACACAGAGGACCTGAATGAATATGCCATTGTTGTCACAGACTTTATAAAGATACTTGTGGACAGGTGTGTCCTTGCAAAATCATTCAAATCCTCCCAGACAGAACACCCGGATAAAGCAAGAAATTCAATATCTGTTGAGGGCTAGAGAGGGAGCAGTATCTCCTCCACAATCACCGTCCACACAGGTGCACCAGGAGGCTGTGTGCTGAAACCCCTGTTCTACTCGCTTTACACTTCTGACTGTGAGGCTAAATACAGCTCCAGTACCGTATTTAAGTTTGCTGACGACACCACTGTTTTTGGCTAAATCAATAGCGGTGACAAATCAGCATAAAGGAGGGAGAATGAAAATCTATTTCAATTGTGCCTCAACCACAATCTCTCATTCAATGTCAGCAAAACCAATGAGCTGATGTTTGACTACTGGAGGAACAACCTGGAGGTCCATGAGCCACTTCTCATTAGGGGATCAGAGGTGGCGAGGGTCTGTAGCTTTAAATTCCTTTTAAAGGAGGGGCCGATTGGCCTACTCCTGCTCCTATCTCTTATGTTCTTATGTTTAAAGATCTGTCCTGAGTCCATAAGAGCAACATTAAAAAATTCACAAAATCATCTCTCTTAGACATGTCTGTAAATTCAGCATGTCACCAAAAACTTTGACAAACTCATGGAGACATTGGAGAGTATTGCATCACGGCCTCAGATTAAAACACCAATGCCAAAGAACAGAATAGACGACAGAATGTGGTGGATTCAGCACAGTCCATTGCTGACAAGGCCTTGCCCACCATTCAGTGTATTTAAATTGAGTGCTGCTATTGGTTCTGGTGACATCAGCATCCAGAATTGCAGCTCAAATCAATAGCTCCTCCGGAAAAACGCATATTTTGCCCTGTTAATCCATCAAATATAGGATCTTTTGAAAATATCTGAATTGATAAGAGGGGCAAGAATGGGGAAAAAGAATGGAGATTAAAAAAAGCATCACTGTGGAACCTGTGGATGAGAGGGGTGCAGCGAGTGGCTCTCCTACCCGACCGCGTAGTAGCGAGGCTGACGATGGGTCTTGTTCAGGCGAAGCGGCAAATATGATAAAAATTCTGGGAGAGATAGGGGGATTCCAAAAAGGTATAATACAGCAACCAAATGATATCAAGTCAGAGCTCGCCAACATCAATCAAAAAATAGCAGTGGCAGAGACATGAATTGAGAAGGTGGAAGATTACATGCAAAATGTGGAACGGATACTAAGTAAGATGATAAAAACATTAAATCAACAAGAAAGTAAACTGCTTGACCAGGAGGGAAGATCACCAGGAGGGCCTGGGAAAAGAAGAGGGTGTTTTTGGATGGGAAATTAATATATTTCGATCAAGATTACCCCCCATCGGTCCTGCAGAAATGTAAAGAATACTCTGAAGTAAATATTAAAGCAAGGAAGGACTAGATTCCAGACTCCGTACCCTGCTAAACTGCAATTGTTTTATGAAGATGGGATACAACCATATCAGACAGTGGAAGAGGCGTCTACAGACATGAAGGCCAGAGGGTTGCCAGTCAGCGTGATCAAACCAAGGGAAAGCCTGGCTGAGCAGTATCCCGCTCTGCTTGGGAAATAGTGAGAGAATCAAGAAAGCAGGGGACGGGAGGAGGGCGAGAGAAGTATATCAGGAAGAGACTGAGTTTTTTGAAGACAGCCTTCACCCCCTCCAGAAGAGCTAGAAAGTTTGGCTAACTTTAAAAGTGTTGATAAACTAAACAGAAGCAAAAATAGACGGTGCTATACCTATCTTAAGAAATACTTATTATAATGTGGATTTTATATTACTCAATTTTTCTTTTTTATTCATTTATTCACTCCTTTTTCCCCACCTAAATGAGAATATATATATATATATATATATATATATATATATATAGGAGGAATACACAGGGCAATCTTTTCTGTGTAATGGACATAGATTTGTTCACTTACTTTTATGTGTACTGCAATAAGGGCCCTCAACTCACAGGCAGGAGGGGTTATCCTCCACAGCTAGACATTTCCTCTAGCTCAACCCAGGGTCATCTACTAGAGACCTCAGCCTTGGAATCACTCCTTCATTGCCTTTTTTTTATTATTCACATTTCTTGGTTCTTAATTGTTCAGGGACTAGATCGATTAAGCTTTATACTACTAATGTCAATGATATATTGACAGATAAATACACATGGCTAAGGACAAAGTAAAATTCATTTCTTTTAATGTCAATGGGCTGTTAAATTCAATCAAATGCAGTAAAATTCTATCCAAAATGAAAAGAGATCAAGCCCATGTAGTATATTTACAGGGAACTCACTTAAGTGATAATGAGCATGGAAAACTAAAGAGAATGGGCTTCAATAATTTAATTTTCTCCTCATATACATCAGGACAGAGGAGAGGAGTTGCTATTATTATCTCAAGCAAGCTAAATTTTGAAAAAGTATTCAAAATGGGAGATAAGGAGGGCAGATATATTCTGGTAAGGGGGAATATAGACGAATATTCAGTTACTCTATTGAATATATATGCACCCCCAGGAAGTGATATTAGTTTCTTTCAGAAAATTACTAATATTATAGTAATGGAAACAGTTCTCCTGATATGTGGGGGAGACTTATATTTACAATTACAGCCAAAGTTAGACTCTTCTAATAGAAAAACCTATGAAACACAATCCTTACATTAGAAAGTTAATACACCTTTTGAGGATGATGGTCTAACTGATATATGGAGGGACCTTTTCCCCAGCAGAAGAGATTACACTCATTATTCTGCCCCCTATTCTGTATATACAAGAACAGACTGTTTCATAACATTTGGAAAAGACAAAGACAAATAAACACCTGTGGAATTGGGACAATAGATGTAAGTGACCATGCACCTATATATTTATCTGTTGATATTGACAAACAACCAAAGAATACTATTTGGAAACTAAATTCAAGTCTACTCAATGATCTGTACTTTAAGGAACAAATTAAAAAAGAAATTGGTCTCTACTTAGAATTCAATGATAATGGAGAGGTTTCACCTCCCATTCTATGGGATACCCTGAAGGCTGTTTTAAGAGGGAAAGTTATAGCAATATCTTCTTTTAAGAAAAAAAAAGGAATAAAACATTAGAGAAATTACAAAATAGGCTGAAGGAACTAGAAAAAAACACAAATTGAATTTGGCACAGGATACATGAGAGGAAATTTTAAAAATTAGGAATGAAATTAATAGTTTGGCTACACAAGAAATCAGGAAAATTTAATGTTTCTGAAACAGAGACATTATGAAAGTGGATCTAAGTCTATGAAAATACTGGCATGGAAACTGAAAAAAGAGATAGCAGAAAATACAATTCATAGAATTAGGGATCCAAAAACAAGAATGATAAAAAAAATAAGCTAAGTGAAATTCAAGAAGCGTTTGAAGTGTTTAACAAAACTCTATAGTCTAAAGTTCCAGGGGGGAGCATAACCCAAACTGACACCTTCCTGAATTCTCTAGAGTTGCCCACTTTAAGTGAAGAACAAAATAGAACGATGACTGCTGACATAACTGAAGTTGAACTAAAAGCTGCAATTAAGAGGATTAAATTAAGCAAGTCACCAGGATCAGATGGGTATATGGCAGAACGGTAAAAAGAATTTAAAAATGAGTTAATTCCTGTCTTACTCCTAACACTGAACTGGGCTCTAAAAAAGGCACAAATACCACACAGCTGAAAGGAAATGTTCATCTCAGCTATACTGAAAGAAGGCAAGGATAAAATAGAATGTGAATCATTTAGACCAATATCCATTCTTAATGTAGATTATAGATTATTTACCTCCATCATGGCCAAATGATTAGAAGAGTTTCAACCCATACTGATACATAAGGATCAGACAGGTTTTATACGACAACGCCAAACACAAGACAATATACGAAGGACACTTCACATTATGGATCATATACAAAAAAAAGTTAAATCGAAGCAATAGTGATAAGTGTGGATGCTGAAAAGGCATTTGATTTGCTTAATTAGAATTCTCTTTACAGAGTGTTACATGGATTTGGTTTCCATGACACAATTATTAAATTATACAGGTACTATATGACAACCCAACTGCTAGGATTAAAATTAATGGATATTTATCAAATAGTTTTACCCTAGAAAGGGGCACGAGACAGGGTTGTGCATGGTCACAGCTAATCTTGGCATTATATCTGGAACCATTAGCTCAATACATCAGACAAAATGAAAATATCAGCGGAATGACTATTAAAGGGACAGAGCATAAATTGGCCTGTTACGCAGATGACATTTTGATCTATCTAGGGCAACCAACATACTCTTTACCTAATTTGATGCAATCTTTTGAACAAGATACAAGATCAACATAGATAAAACCCAATTACTTTCATATAACTATAGCCCACCAAGAGAAATTGAAAATAGATATCCCAGGGCATGGCAAACAGAGTCTTTCAAATATTTGGGTATCATTATGCCAAAAGATTTGGCAAAGTTATCAGAATGCAATTATCAGCCTATATATATAAGAAAAGGAAGATACAACAAGATGGAACCTAATTCCTTTTTTTTAGTCTCAGTTCAAGGATTGAATCTATTAAAATGAATATACTGCCAGACTATCATACCTCTTTCAGACTCTATCAATATCGATGAATCAAAATCAATTCAATGAATGGAACAAAATGTTATCAAGATATATATGGCAAGGTAAAAGGCCTAGGATTCGCCTCAAAACTTTGCAATTAGCCAAGGAAAAGGGGGGATGGGGCCTACCTTCTCTTAGAGATCATTATTTTGCAGCACAGTTGAGAGCTGTGATATTTTGGTGCAACCCATCATATGACGCTCAATGGAAAAACATTGAGGGAGGGGATACTTCCCATCCCCATACAGGCAGTTTTGGCTGATAACCTACTACAAAGGTACATAAATACCATTGATAACCCACAGGTGAAATGGACTCTTAAAATATGGAAAACTATTATAAAAGAATAGAAACTAGAAGGAGATACTGCAATTCTTAAATGGTATGCATATGACTCGGATTTTACGCCGAATAAACCCAATGCTAGATTTAAGGACTGGACAGCTAAATGAATAATAGTTCTTTGCAACATAATGAAAAAAGGAACACTGTTCAGTTTTGAAATGCTTAAAGAAAAATAACTTATTAGAAAAACAAGATTCTTATCGGTATTTATAGATGCAACAATATGTTAATAGGATGATTAAAAATGTAACCAAGGCAAGTACATGTTTGATAGAGCTATTTAGAAAAGCATATAATTCAGATAACAGTAGTAGAATCATTTCAAGCATGTATAAGGGCTTGTCAAATCTTAAAACACATTCGACTTCATACATTGAAACAAAATGGGAGAAGGAAGGAGGGATAATTATATCTGAGGAAGAATGGACAATATTATGGAGGTATCAATGGAAGTGTACCAGTTCACAGAAATGGAGGGAGTTCGGATGGAAAAACTTGATAAGATATTTTATTACACCCTCTCAGAAATCCCATTATGATAGTAACCTCCCTGTTTGCTGGAGAAATTGTGGAAACCAAAATGCAAACCATTATCATATTTTCTGTGAATGCCCTGTTATCAAAAACTATTGGAGTGGGATACACAATGCCCTACAAGACATCTTTAAATGTGAAATACACTTAGAGAGTAAGACCATATATTTTGGGTATATACCTCAAGAATGGTTGAAAAGAGATAAATATTTAATCAATATACTGCTGGTGACTGGTAAAAAGACTCTTACTAGGAAATGGTTATCACAGGAGAGCCCAACCTTAAATGCATGTTTGGAAATTACAATGGACATTTACAAAATGGAGAAGATCACAGCATCTGTTCATCATAAGTTGGAACAATTTGATTCATACTGGAAAAAATGGTTGAACTATATAACACCTCATGGGCCTGATTTTATCCTCACAAATCAATGATTACACGTATGATGTAAAAAAAATCACTCCCTACTTGTACATTGTTTTCTCTTTTCGCTTGTTCTTTCTTTCCTCTCTTTTTTATAAGTGTATACCTCAGATAAATATTATGTGGAGATTTGTGGCATATATGACTATATGAAGTATATATCTGAAACATCTGAAAAACATTTTATCGAAATGTTTGTTTGATGATGAACTTCAATAAAAAATAAATTACAAAAAAAAATTTGACCAAGGGTGCCCAAACTTTTGCATGCCACTGTACATACAGCCCAGATCCCCACCGATACCATCTGTTGACGGGCCCCAACGCCCACTCGGCAACACTGTGACTTTGAGGCTCAGTCCTTGCCCTGAACCTGACTCATGTTTTGCTAATCTGTGGCTTCAAGGCCCAGTTCTTGCATATACAAGCCCCCTTCTCATCTACTAAATGACCTACAGTATATTCCCTTCAGCCACCCTTATCTGCTTTATATAATTATCAAACCTTTGCTGTAACTTTATATTTTGTACTAGTTTACTTTCAGTATCTATCTTCCCTTTCCTTCTTGCTTGATTGGTGGTTCTTTGTTTATTTTTAAAGTTGTCCCACCCTTCCAGTTTTCCACTACATTTTATGGCTTTGTTTAAATGGACAGCACAGCAGCACAGTGATTAGTGTAACTCTATTAGAATGATAGTGACCCAGCTTCAATTCCACCACTGTCTGGAAGATTTTCCAGTGACCATGTGGGTCTGCCCCAGGTGCTGGGTTTCTAAAACATTCCAAAGATGGTTGGAAGGTTAATTGGTCACATGGGTGACCCAGAAGGGCCTGTTACCATGCTGCATCTCCAAATAAAAATAAACCAATATGGAGCTTAAAACCTGCATGGCTCCATTTCAAACACACCACAGTGAGTTCTTTTACAGCTTGCCTTTACTATCCATGCCTGATCAGCACAGCTCATTAGACCAAATGGCAGAAGAAAGGAAAGAAATCAGCATCCGAGTTCATGCAACCAGTCGTTATCAAAACTATCTAAAGCATCAACTATTCAATCGTGGGAATTCTCCAACACATTTGCTCTCCATCCCAATGCAGCATTAGGAGCAGAGATAAAAGTAAGCTTGAGTACAAAGCAGACAACTCATGTTCCATAGAACAAAGTAATTGACTCAGAGAGAACTAGGCAATGGTAGCTGGGGAACTCCATACTACAGGAAGGTGATATCTGGACAACCACATGTATTCAAGATGTTTTCTGGTATGAAAGACTATGAATTAGGACTGTTTTGATTATTGTAAAATTACCTGCATTTACTCGAGAAATGGACACAGAGTCTATAGAACTATGGTAAAACAGCAGTGAGCTAATGGACGGTATACGGATTACAAAGGAGGAGGTGCTTGCTGATTTGAGGCAAATTAGTGTGGATAAATCACTGCAACCTGATAAGGTGTTACTTTGGACCTTGTGTGAGGTTAATGCAGAAATTGCAGGGGCCCTAGCAGATGTATTCAATAAGTCTTTAGCCATGGGTGAAATGCCTGTGGATTGGAGGATAGCTAATGGTGTTCCATTGTTCAAGAAAGGCTCTAAGAATAAGCTGGAAAATTATAGGCCAGCAAGCTTGACATCAGTAGTGGGTAAATTATTGGAAGGTATTCTACAGGACTGGATATTTGGACAGACAGGGTCTGATTAGGGATAGTCAACATGGCTTTGTGCATGATAGCTTGTGTCAAACAAACCTACAGAGTTTTGCGAGGAGGTTACCAGGAAATTTGATGAAGGAAAGGCAATAAATGTTGATTACATTGGGTATAGCAGGCCCTTTGACAAGGTCACATATGGGAAGTTGGTCAAGAAGATACATTCATTTGGTATTTAGGATGAGATAGTAAATTTGTTTAATCATTGGCTTCATTGAAAGGCCAGCAAGTGGTAGCAGATGGTTGCCTCCTGACTGGAGGCCTGTCACTAGTGATGTTCCACGGGGATCGGTGCTGGGTCTGTTCTCGCTTGTCATCATGTCAACAATATGGATGGAAGTGTGGTCAACTGGATAAGCAAATTTGCAGCTGACACCTTGATTGGGAGCATAGTGGACAGTGAGGAAGTCTATCAAAGCTTGCAGAGGTATCTGGAGCAGCTGGAAAAATGGACTGAAAAATGCCAGATGGAATTTAATGCAGACATTAAGGTGTTGCATCTTAGAAGGCCAAACAAGGGTAGGATTTACACACTGAGAGGTGTGATCTAACAGAGGGATCAAGGGATACAGATCTATAATTTCTTAAAAGTGACATCACTGATAGATAATGTCATAAAAAGAGCTTTTTTGGCACATTGGCTTTCATAAAGTATTTAGAACAGGAGTTGGGATATTATGTTGATGTTGGTGAAGCCTAATTTGGACTTCTGTGTGCAGGTTGAAAGAATTCATAGCAAACTTACATCGATACTATTGGGACTTGAGAACATAATTTATAGAGAAAGGTTGAATTAGCTAGGACTTTATTCCCTGGACTGTAGGAGAATGAGGGGAGATTTGATAGAGGAGTACAAAGAGGGCTATAAATAGGATAAAATCAAGCAGGCCTTTTTCTACTGAGACTATAACTGAAGGTCATAGGTTAAGAATGAAAAGTGGAATATTTAAGGGGATCGTCTCTCAGAGCACAGTAAGAGTGTGGAACAAGCTGCCACTGGGAGTGGTGGATATGGGTTTGATTTCAACGTTTAAAGAGAAGTTTGGATAAGTACATGGATAGAAGGGTTAATTAGGGCGATAATCCGGGTACATGTTAATGGGACTAGGCGGGACAATAGTTTGGCATGGTCTAAAAGACTGGAAGGACCTGTTTCTGGGCATAATGGTCTATGACTCAATATTTTTAAACTTGTTCATGCAATCATCTGAAATAGGGAATCTTGATAGAAGACCAAATATAGAAATTGCAAAGTATATGCGACACCTTTTCATTTAGAAAAGAACAGAATTATGAGATTTTGAAATGCACTCTAGCTTGGACTGTATCTGAGAACCTGAGAAGCAGCTAAAAGAAATGGCTATGAAATGACATGGCAAAAAGGCAGCAGAAGATGTTAGTACCTCTAATATCTTAATATAATAGATATTAATAAATTTCACAATTTGCAAACCTTTGGCATTATTTGCATACTCTGACATAAACAAATCAACATAGATTTCATTTCCACTTATGGAATTTCTGCTTATCTTAAAAGTGTAAGGGTACTAGTGGGTAAATGTTGCTGCTTCATTCCTTGCTGTTTGACCCAATCATATTTTACAAGCTGAAGAATGATATTCTGTAAATCATAAGCATTTTGTAATGAAGTGCTATTTTCCAAATGTGTATGCATGATGTTTTGTTAAGTACCAGTAGGTGTCATGCTTGATACGGAATAAATATATTTACAATGCATTAATAATATCAGACTCAACAAATATTGATGAAACACAGAAGGATGTCTGACAGCTATAGCAAGTCTTGAATGCTATCACCTCCTACAGAGAAAGCCAGGCAACAAATGTGACAACAAGGTGTTGCTTCCAGGTGAACTCAATGCTTTTTTAAAATTGATTTTTTATGCATACTACAGCAAAAACCCAACAGCAAAATGAAGATTAATACCGTGCAAAATAAACATGACAATAATATAGTTCAAAATAGTGATGAAAGAGCACCCAAGATAAAATCATATAAAGTTAGTATCCTCTCCCCCCCACAGAAAAAAACTCCAGGCCAACCATTGCAAGATGTAAAAAAATATTAATCGGAGCATTCAAACCCCCAAAACTGTAAATGAAAATAAAAACAAAGAATAATAATGCCTACTACCAAAAAAGAAAAAATGCTGAAAGTAAGGGATTGAAAAAAATAGACTTAATCTAAAGAGGAGCTATGAAAATATTCAAGAAAAGGTCCCCACACCTTGTGAAACTTTATGTCCGAGTTGAGAAGTGAGTAGTGAATTTTTTCAAGGTCTAAACAGGACATAATATCACTATGCCATTGAGCATGGGGGGTGGGGCAACATCTCTCCACTGAAGAAGAATTAAGCGTCTAGCCAAAAGAGAAGCAAACGATAATTTCGACGTTTAGTCGGACTCAAATGTATATCTGCCTCACCCAAGGTACCAAAGAGAGCAATTAGAGGATTAGGTTCTAATTAAGAATATGGGATAAGGTTAAGAAAACTTCTCTCCAAAATTTCTCTAGACTAGGACAGGCCCAGTACATATGGATAAGAGAAGCCTGGCCACCTTTACACTTGTCACAAACAGGACTAATGTCAGGATAAAATCGGGACAATTTAGTTTTGGACATGTGAGCCCTATGTAAAACCTTAAACTGTAAAAGACAGTGGCGAGCACAAAGCGAGGTTGAATTAACTGACTTGAGAATTGAGTCCCAAACCACATCAGATAAAGAAATATTCAAATCATGCTCCCAAGCCGTTCTAATTTTATCAAAGGGGGCATGCCTTAGGGTCACTAATTTATCATGAATAAAAGATATTAAGCCTTTGCCTAATGGATTAATAGAAAGAAACAGGTCCACAACGCTTTTCTCAGGCATCGCAGGAAAAAATGGATAATAAAGGATTAATGAAATGTCTAATTTGAAGGTATCCAAAGAAGTGGGCATTAGGTAAATTGAACTTTGCAGAAAGTTGTTGGAAAGTTGCGAAACGATTATCAATGAAAAGCTCTTCAAAGTGCCTAATGCCCATTCTTTACCAATCATGAAATGTTGAATCTTGCATAGATGGCAAGAAATGATGATTATGCAAGATAGGACTAGAAAGAGAGAAACAATGAAGACCATTAAATTTTCTAAACTGGGCCCAAATTCTCAGAGTCTGTCTAATAAGAGGATTAACAATTAGTCTAGGCAAGAGACAAGGGAGTGCAGATCCAAGAAGTGCAGAAATAGAGAGATCCTTAGTGGAGTTCAATTCTAGTGCCACCTATTTAGATCAATCAGATTGGTTATGAAAAAAGGACCAAAAAGTAAGATTGCAAATATTAGCTGCCCAATAGTATAAACAGAAGTTAGGTAAAGCCATACCACCTTCTTATTTAGATTTTTGGTGGTAAGCTTTATTGTCTAGAATGTTTACCCTTCCATAGATAGGACAAAATAATAGAATCTAAGGAGTCAAAAAAAGCTTTAGAAATAAAAATTGGAATAGATTGAAATAAGTAGAAAAGTTTAGGAAGGATATACATTTTAATAACATTAACACGACCTACCAGAGACATAGATAAGGGTGACCATTGTGACAAATTCTGTTTTGTAGAGTTCAAAAGATTAGCAAAATTTTCATGAAAAAGATCCTTGAAATTCCTTGTAACTGTAATACCAAGGTAAGTAATTTGATTATTAACTACTTTAAAAGGGAGGTCATGAAATACTAATGCTTGTGCTTCTTTATTAATTGGAAAGAGTTCACTCTTGTGTAGATTGAGTTTATAACCAGAAAGCTGGCTGAATTGATCAAGAAGTAAAAACATTGGGGGTAAGGAAGTGAATGGATTTGATAGAAAAAGTAATAAATCATCGACATTGTTACGTACCCCGTAACTGGGTTAGCAGACCAGTAGAAATGGAATGATACGTTGGAGTCTGGTGGTACCGAAAACTAAAAGTGTTTATTAGTAAACTACACAATACAGTATCAAAAATGCAAATATACACATAAAACAGGTTAGCAATAATAATAAACAAGCTCTATCAATGTCTAGGGGAAAATGAATTGTCATAAGAGAATATAGAGTTCAGTTCAGTTCATCTGTGCTGAGGTAGTTGCGGTTGCTGTATTGTAAGTTGTTGGAGAGAGAGAGAGAGAGAGAGAGCAAGCAAGAGATTGAGCAGCTGCAGCCAGCAAACCTTCTGTTGCTTTCTGATCCCGTCGTATCGTTGTGGTCATTCAGCTATGACCCCTCTGTTCTTCAGCTAGACCGTTATTCTGTGGTGGACTCATCACTCTGGCACGAGTGGACACACACACAAGTCCCCACCGGCCCTGCCGTCACACTGAGAGCTTTATTGACTGATCTCCTGATTCGGTCCACCTTCCTGTGGGTGCACAACACTCGATCAGTGCCCACTGGTGTGTCTGAGGGGTATCTCCCCACACCTGTCTTTTATCCCTATTGACGGGGTATCAGCCATCCATCAACTCAAAATGGCCATGTCCATCAAATCAGGCCACTCCTGCTGTCTCCTTAGGAATGTTAACAAGCAAAGTAACGTCCTTGCAGCAAAAGATTGTTTACTTTTCCATCAGTGAAGAAGCCATAATACATAAATCAGTTGTCTCTCTCTCTCTTATCTGTAGCAGATGTTCCTGCCTCTGTGCTTCATCTCTCTCTCTCTCTCTCTCTCTCAGTAGCAGCATAGTTCATAGTTCTCAAAGGGGGGGGGGAGGGAATGGTTAACTCTTCACTCCATTTCCATCAGGTCTGTTCAGCACTCATAACAACATAAAAAGAAACTTTATGCTCAAAACCCCCTCTCCAAATCCCAGTCAGTTCAGGACAACTTTGAAATGCAATAGCCAGTGGCTCTATAGCCAAATCGAAAAGGAAAGGTCGTAAAGGGCATCCTTGTTGGGTGCCATGTTTAAGGCTAAAAGACTGGGATTGCTGAGAGTTAGTCTGAACAGAAGCAGTCGGACAGAGATATAACAATTTAATGCAAGGAATAAAGCTTTGACCAAGATCAAATTTTTCTAAAACCGCAAAAAGGTAATTCCACTCTACACGATCAAACACTTACTCCACATCAAGAGAAATAACATATTCAGGAGTCCCAACTGAGGGTGAATATAAAGTATTAAATAAAAGTCGTATATTAAGAAAGGGAAGACGATTTTTAATAAAACCGGTTTGGTCATCAGAAATAATAGAAGGTTAAACATTCTCCAATCTGTGGGCCAAAACTTTGGCCAAAATTCTAATATCAACATTGAACAAAGAAATCAGCCTATAGGAGGAACACTCTGTTGGATCTTTACCTTTTTTAGGTAAAAGAATAATACATGCCTCATTAAATGATGGTGGCAAATTACCATGTTTAAATGAATCAGATAGAACTAAAAGTAACTGAGATGAAAGAAATGAGGAAAATGATTTATAAAATTCTGCAGAGAACCCATCAGGTCCGGGAGATTTGCCTGACAACAGTGCAAAAGTGGCAGAAGATACTTCTTCTAGTGATATTGGCTCATTAAGTTTTGCTTTGAAGTCAGAGGAGAGCGAAAGAATATTCAAACTATTTAAAAAATGGTCAACAGAAATATTATCATTTAAAGATTCGGAGGTGTAAAGTCGAGAATAAAAATTCTTGAATGAGTCATTAATTTCAGAATGATTCGATGTAATATTTCCATTCTCCATTCAAATCTTTGTAATATATTGCTTGGCTTTAGTGTATCTCAATTGATTAACTAGAAACTTGCCAGATTTATCACCATAAATATAAAAACGGCTCTTGCTTTCAAGAAGTTGACTTTCAACAGGTTGAATGGAGATAAGGTCAAATTTAGTTTGAAGTTCTACTCACTTCTTGTACAATTCAGGATTTTTATTCTGAGCATATAGTTGGTCTAGTACTTTAATCTGACTGATCAAATCTAATCACTCTAAATGGGTCTTTCTTTTGAGATTCGCTGTATATGAAATTATTTGACTCTTCAAATATGTGTTCATAGCATCCCAGACAATATAGGATGAAATTTCAGATGACATATTGGTGTTTAAGAAAAAAGTTATCTGATCCTTCATAAATTTTACAAAATCATCATCCGATAACAAAGTTGGATTAAAACACCAATGTTTATTCATTTGAGGGAGACGAGGGAAATTTAAAGACAAAGTAACTGGAGCATGATTCGAGATCAATATACTTTGATAATCACAAAAGTGAACAAATGAAATTAACTGATTATCAATTAAAAATAATCAATTCTAGTAAAAGTATGGTGGACATGTGAAAAAAAGGAATAATCTCTCTCAGTAGGATGAAAAAAATGCCACACGTTGGAGATACCATAGTTAGAAAGGAAAGAATGAATAGCTAAAGCAGATTTACTAGGTAATCTAGGAAAAGAGGACGATCGATGTAAAGCTGGATCTAACAAACAATTAAAATCACCACCCAGTATAAGAGAATATAAATTCAAATCAGGTGATAAGGAAAAAAAACGTTCAAAAAAGTTCACATCATCTGAATTGAGAGCATACAAATTAGCTAATACTACCTTAGTGTTATATAATTTGCCAGAAACAATAATAAAATGACCATTGTATCAGATACATTACTGTGGAGCTCAAAAGGAACATTTTGATTATAAAGGATAGAAAGCCCCCTGGTTCTGGCCAGGAAGGAAGAATGGAAATGCTGACCCACCCATCTTGACGTATGGCGAGAATTGTCGAAACTTCAAACATGAGTTTCTTGCAGGAAGGCAATGTCAGCTTTAAGTTGCTTAAGATGAGAAAACACCTTCCTTCTTTTAACGGGATAGTTCAATCCCTTTACATTCCAGCTTATAAATTTCAGCGGACTAACCATTATCAATTATTAAAACATAAAAGGTAGTAGGCATTAACAGTATCAAACATTCAAATAACAGTTCTGGAACAAAGGTATAAATCAATAAAATCAGGACAAAAAAGGGTCCTGAATAACAAAGCATAGCAAAAAAAGCACTAAATACTGTTGGCACTAGAGAATCCCCCCCACCCTCCAATCCAAAAACTAGATGGCTACCCAAAAAAGCAGCTAGCTCTACAAAAAAAAAGACACCCCAAAAACTAACTTCCAGTTTTGTAACATTGACATAAGCTCTGTTTAAGTAGTATAACCAAAACTAGATAACTTATGCACTGCAAATCAAGATTACAGATGAAGAGAAACAATTCCATCAAAAAAATATAAAACTTAATTCGGAATAATAATCGAAAGATAATTTACCCACAAGAAACTATGAAAGAAAAAAAAATAATAATTTAAAAAGAAAACAGAGGGAAAAAAACAGAGATAAGAAAAATTTTATATGTGAAAAAAAGTTCTTCTCAGCTGTTTCAAGAAAAACAAAGCAGATCTGATGTAGTAAACTGACGGGGAAACCTTCAATAAAATTCTGAGCCTCCAAAACTAACTAAAACCATTTGTGGTCCTCAGTATTGAAAGTATTTCGGAAGTGGACTAGATTACTCAAGAAAAATCTGAGTCCATAAGAAAGCTTTTTAAAAAAAAAAGTACTTATCGGCCATTTTAGAAAGTCAAAGCGAGTCCAAAGAAGTCAAAATGGCTGAGAGACCTTCAATAAACTTCTGAGCCTCCTTGACCGACTTGAACCATTTGTAGTCCCCAATAATAAAAGTAATTCGAAGATTAGCTGGGTTACGGAGGGAAGGTTTGAGTCCACAATTAAAAAACTCTTTCATAACATCTTTGAACTCAGCGCGCATCTTCAAACCCTGAGGGGCACAGTCTTCAACAATGTGAATGCTGTTACCCCAATAATCCAGTATTCCCCTCCAACGTCCCTCCAGAAGGTTTTTCACCTGATATCGATGAAAACAGAGAATTACTGGACGTGGCCTAGAACCCAGGGCAAACCTGGGAATGAATGTCCGATGTGCTCTGTCTAACTCAGGTGGAGTTGAAAGAAATTCTTTCCTGAAAATCTCACAAAGTAAAGAAGAGAAAAATTCAACGGGATATCCCCTTTCGATAGCCTCTGGCAGGCCGAGAATTCATAGATTATAACGCCTGCTCCGATTTTCAAGATCAGTCATCTTGAAAGTAAGTTTGGTGTTTTGCTCTGTCAAATTGGAACAGATAGCTTCCAGCTGCTGAACGCGGCATTTTAAATCTTCGAAAGTTAAGTTGATGTGAGACAGACGTTCGGCATGATCATCCACTCTAGTGTTAATCTGATTTTGACTCCAACGAACTGAAAGATGATGCTGTCCCAGGACAGAGAGAATATCGACAGATAGAGATGTGGAGGCTTCTTTATTCCCAGATATAGGACGCTTTGTAGCCATTGTGAGATAAGCATATTCGCAGGCAGATAAAGAAAGACAAAAATATTAACAAACTGGGATTAAAAAAAGGGAGATACAGAGTGCAAAGGTAAGAAATGTAACGGAGCGAAAGTTTTAAGCAACTAAACAATCGCCATCTTACCGGAAGTCCCGAACCCAATGCCTTTTATCTCATTTTGATGAACAAAACATGGAGGTACCTTCACTTCACAAACTCCGAAAGCCGCCAATAAACCTGTGAGTTCAGACTCTGAGGCCAAAATGGGAACATCCTTCAGGAGAGTGAGCTCATGGAAAAAAATCTGGCCCAGACAGTGTACTTGGGCAAGTATTGAAGACTAGTTAACTGGCTGGAGTGTTCATCAACATCTTTAACCTCTCGGTTAAGCAGCCTGAGATACCCACCTGCTTCAAGAAGCCTTCAATTATACCGGTGCCCAAGAAGAACACGATAACCTGCCTCATTGACTATCGTCCAGTAGACCTTGCATCCATTGTGATGAAGTGCTTTGAGAGGTTGGTCACAACTCCTGCCTGAGGACTAACTTGGATCTTGGATCAATAGCTCTTCACTCAGCTCTGGAATATCTGAACAGTGAAGATGCATATGTCTACACTATCATCCCTTTCAAAGTAATCAATTAGCTCCAAGATCTAGGCCTCCATACCTCCTTGTGGAACTGGATCCTCAAATTCCTCACTTGCAGACCCCAGTCAGTATGGATTGTCAGCAATATCTCCTCCACAATCACCATCAGCACTGCATGGCTGTCTGCTAAGCCCCCTGCTCTACCTGCTTTACATTTTGGATTGTGATGCTGAGTAGAGCTCCAATGCCAAATTAAGTTTGCTGATGATACCACAGTTTTTGGCCAAATCCAAACTGGTGACAGACACAAGAAAATCTGCAGATGCTGGAAATCCAGGCAACACACACGAAATGCTAGAGAAACTCAGCAGGCCAGGAAGCATCTATGGAAAAGAGTACACACTTGATGTTTTGTGCTGAGACTCTTCACCAAGACAGGATAAAAGATGAGAAGTCAGAGCAAGAAGGAGGGGCGAGGGGAGGAAGAAGTACAAGGTGGTAGACAATAGGAGAATCTGGGAAGGGGTGAGGGGTGAAGTGAAGTGTTGGGAATTTGATTGGTGAAAGAGATAAAGGACTGGAGAAGGGAGAATTTGATAGAAGCGGGTAGAAGAGCATAGAGAAAAAGGGAAGGAGGGGGAGCACAGAGGAAGATGATGGGCAGGTAAGTAGATAAGGTGAGGGGGGAAACAGGAGTGGGGCAAAGGTGAAGAGGGGAGCAATTACCAGAAGCTCAAGAAATCAATGCTCATGCCATCAGGTTGGAGGCTACCCAGACAGAATATACAGTGGTGCTAGAAAATTTGTGAACCCTATAGAATTTTCACTATTTCTGCATAAATATGACCTAAAATGTGATCAAATCTTCTAAAACTAGATAAGGAGAAACCAATAAATAGATAACACCAAAATACATTGTATTTGTTCATTTATTTATTGAAAACTCTGATCCAATATCACAAATATTTGTTGGAAAAAGTATGTGATCCTTTGTGTTCAGTAACTGGTGTGACCCCCTTGTACAGTAATAACTTCAACCAAACATTTCCAGCGCATCATCTTACTGCTTCAACTCTGGGACATCAGTGGACTTCCTTGCATGAACTGCTTGCTTCAGGTCCTTCCACAACATTTCTATAGGATTAAGGTCATGTCTTTGACTCGGCCATTCCAAAACACAAATTTTCTTCTTTTCAAACCATTCTGTTGTTGATTTACTCTTGTCTTTCAGATTATTGCCTTGTTGCATTATCCGACTTCAATTAACCTTCAGGTGATGGACTGCTTCCCTGACATTCTCCTGTAAAATGTCCTTATAGAATTTTGAATTCATTCTTCCCTCAACGATTGCAAGATGTCCAGGCCCTGAGACAGCAAAGCGGACCCAAGTCATGATGCTCCTTCCACCATGCTTCACAGTTGGGATTAGGTTTTGGTTTTGGTGTGCAGTGATCTTTTACCTCCAAACATAGCAATGTGCATTTCTACTAAAATGTTCAACTTTTGTCTCGTCTGTCCACAGAACATTGTCCCAGAAGCATTGTAGAACATCCGGGTGGTCTTTTGCAAACATGAGACGTGCAGCGATGTTTTTTTGGACAGCAGTGGTTTCCTCTGTAGTGTCCTTCCACAAACACCATTCTTGTTCAGTGTTTTTCTTATAGTGGACACAGAAACAGAGACTTTAGCAAGTTCTAGAGATTCCTGCAGGTCTGCTACCCTTTTCACCTCCTTCAGCATTTCACATTGTGCTCTTTGCAGGATGCCCACTCCTCGGGAGAGTAGCAACAGTACTGAAGTTTCTCCGTTTGTAGACAATTTCTCATACGGTGGTCTGCTGAACACTCAGGTCTTTAGGAATGCTTTTGTAGCATTTTCCTGCTTCATGCATCTCTACAATTCTTCTTCTGAGGTGCTCTGAAAGTTGTTTTGATTGAGGCATGGTGCACATAAACAGATATTTCTTGAGAAGAGCAGGCTCTGTCAGTAACCTGACATTGTGTGTCTTTTTTATAGGGCAGGGCACCTCTACAATCCACACCTCCAACCTCATCTCATTGACTGGAACACTTAACTCCAAATAGCTTTTGTAGAAGGCAATATCCCAGAGCTTCACATACTTTTTCCAACAACTACATGTAACATGGGATCTTTTTCTTCAATAAATAAATGAAGTGTAATTTTTTGCGCTATTTATTTAATTGGGTTCTCTTTATCTAGTTTTAGGACTTACTTGAAGATCTGAGCACATTTTAGATCATATTTATGGAGAAAGAGAAAATTCTACACGGTTCACAAACTTTCTAGCACCACTGTAAGGTGTTGCTCCTCCAACCTGAGTATGGCCTCATCGCAGCATTAGAGGCGGCCATGGAACTGACATGCCATCACCTCCATCTGTGCTCCTCCCCCTACTCTTTCTTACATGGTTTGCTACCTTCTTTCAACTTCCCCCTTCTCCAGCCATTTATCTTTTTCACCAATCAATTTCCCAGCTCTTCACTTCACTCCTCCCCTTCTCACAGTTTCACCTGTCACCTACCACCTTGCATTTTTCTCCCCTCCCCCCAACTTCTTAATCTGACTTCTCATCTTTTTTTCCCAGTCCTGTTGAAGAGTTTTGGCCCAAAACGTTGACTGTTTACTCTTTTCCATAGATGCTGCCCGGCCTGCTGAGTTCCTCCAGCATTTTGTATGCATTTCAAAGGTCCAATTTAATGTCAGAGAAATGTGTACAACAAACATCCTGAAATGTTTATTCTTCGCAACCATCCACGAAAACAGAGAAGTGCTCCAAAGAATGAACGGCAGTTAAATGTTAAAACCCCAAAGTCCCCCCAGCTCCCCTCCCTCCCATGCATAAGCAGCAGCAACAATCCCCCCTCCCTCCACCGGTTAATAAAAAGCATTCAAGCATGAGCAAAGCAACAACAAAGACACAGACTTGCAGTTACCCCAGAGACTTCGCATTTCACCCGCTATTCAACATACCACAGGTTTTCTCTCTCTCCCTAATAAGTGAGAAAGAGGTGTCTCTGTTTCCCCAGCGAGCAGGGAGACATAACAAACAACTCTCTGGTTTACAATGTTAAAAGTCCATTTTTCGAGCTCTGTGACTGAAGATCGCGAAGATCCCAGGTCTCCAGGCACACAGCCGTAGATATTCTGTCTCCCCCAATCACACATTTATCACCTGCCATGACACCAACGCTCGATCCACCAGTCTCCAGAACCCGAGATCCTAGGCTTCCAAATTCGAGCCGGACTCTTAGGCCGAGCCCTTTGCGTGCCAAACTACAACAGCCAGTTAGGAAACCCCAAGAGTGGGTCCCGTTCCCGCAAAGAACCAAAGTCAGGTGTGACTCCAGGTCAGGGTCTTCAAAAGAACCCTGAAAGGGAAAAATAAAGATATTAAAGATGGAAATAGAGCAAGAAAAGGAGTTGCCGGTTGTCACCATCATTACTCCACTCCGCCTCCAGACAGGAGGTGACAAATTGGAATATAGGAGGGAGATTGAAATCTGCTTGGAAGGTGCCACAACAACAACCTCTCACCCAATGTCAGCAAAACCAAAGAGAAATAATTGACTTCAGAAGGCGATCAAAGGTGGAGAGGTTCAACAACTTTAAATTCCTCAGTTTTAACATTTCAGAGGATCTGTCCTGGGTCGAAAACATAAGTACCATTACAAGCAAGGCATGATAGTGCCTCTACTTTCTTAAAAGTTTATGTTGATTCAGTATGTCATCTCGACCTTTGACAAACTTACTTAGATGCACAGTGCAGAATACTCCGACTAGTTGCATCACAGACTGGTATGGAAACATTGATGCCCAAAAATGGAAAAGCATACAAGAAAAATGGTGAATACAGCCCAGTACATCACAGGAAAAACCCTTCCTACCCTTGAGCACATCTACAAGGAGCGCAGGAAAGCAGCATCCGTTAAAGAACCCCGCCATTCAGACAACGTTGTCTCCTCACCTTTGCCATAGGGAAGAGAGAACAGGAGCCTTAGGTCCCACACCCTCAGCTTCAGAAGCAGTTATTACTATTCAACCCTTAACCATCGTGGATAACCTCATAACCCTCAACACTGAAGTGATTCCACAAAGGAATCACTTTTGAGGATTCTGCAATTCACGTTTTCAGCATTGTTTATTTCTTTAATTAGTTTTGCATTTTGTCTTCTTTTGTACATCAGTTGTTTGTCAGTCCTTGGGTGTTGTTAAATTGATTCTGTTGTATTTCTTTGTTCTATTATGAATGCCTGTAATAAATCTTGGGCTAATATATGGTGAGATATACACTTAGTGGCCACTTTATAAGGTATCTCCTGTACCTAATAAAGTGGCCACTGGCTGTATGTTCATGGTCTTCTGCTGCTGAAACCCATCCACTTCAAGGTTCAATGTGTTGTGCATTTAGAGATGCTCTTCCACACGCCACTGTTTTACACATGATTAATTGAGTTGCTGTCACCTTCGTGTCAGCTTGAAACAGTCTGGCCAGTCTCTTCTGACCTCTCCCATTAACAGGGTATTTTTACCCTCAGAGCTGCCCATCTGGCACCAACAATCATTCCACAGTCAAAGTCACTTAGATCACATTTCTTCTTCATTCTGATGTTTGATCTGAGAAACAACTGGAATTTGACCATGTCTGCTTACTATTTTGCATTGAGTTGCTGCCACATAATTGACTGATTAGATATTTGCATTAATGAGCATGTATACAGGTGTACCTAATAAGGTGGTCACAATTTGTATATCTTGATAATAAACAAATTTACTTTCCATTACTTTAATGTTGAAATACATCAAAGTAGCAGCCTTCTACGAGAAAAATCAAAAGTCACACAATTGGTAATAAATTTTAAAAAAACGTTTGTATTTTCTGAAAAGTATTTGCATAAATTGTATTGGTTAGTTCAATAATCATTTATTAAGATCACAGTTCAATACTTCCAACTATCTCCCCTTGTTATTTCAGTTAGTGAAAAAATTCTGCCTTTTCAGTGTTGACGATTGTTGTCAACTGAATATCCCCACTCTCCTGTGCTGCAGAATTTCAAAATACATAACTTTCCAGAGAAAGAGATTGCCATTTCAGACCAAAAAGATCAACCCTTCATTTTGTAATTATGATCCTTAGTTTCCTACTCCTGATAAGGAAACAAAAAAAAAATGCTGGCAGTGTGCAATAATGGTTTACGGGCAACTCACAGAAAAAAAATACTGAATATGCATCTTCTTATCTCTGCAATTTCAGTCTGTAATTTCCCATTAAGAAACACACATGTGGGTCATCTAAATGCATTAGCAACCTTACAATCTGATGAGCCTGAAGGACTCAGGAAACTCAAGAACATCAGACATAGAAGCAGAATTAGGCCATTCAGCCCACCTAGTCTGCTTCGTCATTCCATCATGACTTATTTACTATCCCTCACAGACCCACTTTCCTGCCCTCTGCTTGTAATTTTGATGCCCTAACTAACCAAGAACCTCTGCTTCACATATACCCTATGCCTTGCCCTCCACTGCCATCTGCAGAATTCATTTCTGGCTACAGATAGTCCTTCTTGTATTTGTTTTAAATGGAGGAGCCTCTGTTCTGAGGCTGTGCCCTCTCATCAGAGACTTCCCAACTATCCGAAGCATCTGCACAACATCCATTATATCTCGGCCTTTCAATATTCAATAGGTTTCATTAACCACCCCCAGCCATTCTTCTAAACTCCAGTGAATACAGACCCAGAGTCATCAAATGCTCCTCATACTTTAACCCGTTCATGTCTGAAATCATTCTTATGAACCTCCTTTGGACCCTTTCCAATACATTTTTTCTTAGATAATGGGCCAAACACTGGTCATAATACTCTGTACAATCTGACCAATGCCTTATAAAGCCTTACCATTGCATCCTTGCAATTATATTCTAGTCCTCTTAAAATTAATGCTAATATCGCATTTTCCTTCCTTACCAATGACTCTATCTGCAAGTTAACCGTTTGGGAATCCTGCATGAGGCCTTCCAAGTCCCTTTGCACCTCAGATTTTTAAGTTTTCTCCACATTTAGAAAAAAGTCTACACCTTTATTCCTTCTGCTAAAGTGCGACCATATATTTCCCTATGCTATATTCCATTTGCCATATCTTTGCCCATTCTCCCAATCTTTCTAAGTCCTTCTGCAGACTCTGCTTCCTCAACACTACCTGCCCCTCCACCTATCTTTGTATCATCTGTAAACCTGGCTACAAAGCCACCAATTCATTGACATGACATAATGTGAAAAGCAGTCCCAACACCGACCACTACAGAAGACCAGCTAACCAGAAGAGGCCACCATTATTCCCAATCTTCACCTCCTGCTAGTCAGGCAATCTACTATCCATGCTAGTATCATTCCTGTAAAATTATGGACTCTTACCTTGTGAAGCAGCCTAATATGTGGCACCTTCTCAAAGGCCTTCTGAGAAACCCAGTATACGACTTCCACTGACTCTCCGTTGTCTATCCTTCTTATTATTTCCTCAAAGAATTCCAACCTATTTGTTAGAGAAGATTTCCCTTTAAGGAAACCACGTTGACTGTGGCCTATTTTAATTGTGCTTCCAAGTACTCCAAAACCTATTACTTAATCAGAGGTGGTGAGGGTCTGCAGCTTTAATTTCCTTTAAAGATCTGTCCTGAGACCATAAGAGCAACCATAAAAAAGGCACAAAATCATCTCTCTTAGACATGTCTGTAAATTCAGCATGTCACCAAAAACTTTGACGAACTCATGGAGACATTGGAGAGTATTGCATCACGGCCTCAGATTAAAACACCAATGCCAACGAACAGAATTGACGACAGAATGTGGTGGATTCAGCACAGTCCATTGCAGACAAGGCCTCGCCCACCATTCAGTGTATTTAAATTGAGTGCTGCCACAAGGAAGCAGCATCCATCATCAAAGACCCCCACCATCCACAACCACCATCAGGCAGGCGGTAGAGAAGCCTAGGTGTGCAAACTGAAACTGTATGGTGCACCTAGGCAAACTGACCAAGCACTTACATCTGTTTTAATTCTCCAACCCATAGCAATAAAACAAATAATTTGCTTTATGCCTTCATGATGTGTACAAAAGTTCCCAAATGTTGCAACTGTTAGTCGCTCAAAAATGTTCTGCTTTTCCATTCCATGTTTCCAACATACACTCAATGGCCACTTTATTAGGTACACCTGTATGCCTGTATAGATATTTGGCCAAACACACGGCACCATCTCAATGCACAAAAACATGCAGACATAAGACCATAAGAAATGGGAGCAGAATTAGGCCATTTGGCCCATCAAGCCTGCTCCGCCATTTCATCACAGCTGATCCATTCTCCCTCTCAACCTCATTTTCCTGCCTTCTCCCTGTAACTTTTCACATCCTGATTAATCAGGGACACACAATGACCTGGCCTCCACTGCTCCCTATGGTAATATATTTCACAGATTCACCATCCTCTGGCTACAGAAATTTCATCTCATCTTCATTCTAAGTAGATGTCCCTCCACAGCTACCTGTGACAATAAATTCTACAGATTCACTACCCTCTGGCTAAAGAAATTCCTCCTCATTCCTGGAGTGATTTTCATGAACCTCCTCTGAACCCTCTCCAATGTCAGCACATCCTTTCTTAGATACGGGGCCCAAAACTGCTCACAATGCTCCAAGTGAAACCTCACCAGTGCCTTATAAAGCCTCAGCATTACATTTTGCTCTTATATTCTAGTCCTCTTGAAATGAATGCTAATATTGCATTTCTCTTCCTCACCACCAACTCAAGCTTTAGGAAATCCTGCACAAGAACTTCCATCTCCCTTTGCACCTCAGATTTTTGGAGTTACTCCCCGTGTAGTTTTTGTTCCTTCTGTTAAAGTGCATGACCATACACTTTCTGTATTGCTTCTGTGTTACTTCTTTGCCAATTCTCCTAAGCTGTCTAACTCCTTGTACAGCCTTTCTTCTTCCTCAACACTACCTGCCCTCCACCTATCTTCATATCATGTGCAGACTTTGTCACAAAGCCACCAATTCCATTCTCCAAATCATGGATATATAATGTAAAAAGAAGTGGTCCCAGCACCAACTCTTGTAAAACACCACTAGTCACAAGCAGCCAACCAGAAAAGTCTCTCTTTATTCCCACTCTTTCTCTCCTGCCAATGAGCAATGGTCTATGCATGCTAGTATCATTCCTGTAATACCATGGCTCTTGTCTGTTAAGCAGCCTTATGTGTAACACCTTATCAAATGCTTTCTGAAAATTCAAATAAACCACATCTACTGACTCTCCTTTGTCTATCCAGCCTGTTTTTCCCTCTGAGAATTCCAACAGATTTGTTAGGCAAAATTTTCCCTCAAGGAAACTGATGCTGCTCCCCAAACATAAAGCCATAAAGAAGACTGCACTCGCTACAACAGACTGGTAAAAGATCTCCAACATCCTGCTGCACACATTGAAGGATCTCAGCTTCCTTAGAAAACAGAGTCTGCTCATCCCCTTCTTGTAAACAGCCTTGGTGTTGGTTTTCTAGTCAAGCCTGTTGTCGCGGTGAACACCCAAGTACTTGTACTCCTCCACCACCACATCTTCTTCTCCCAAAATGTATACAGGACTCATCACCATCCTCTTCCTCCTAAAATCAATCACCATCTCCCTGGTTTTGGCCTCACGAGCAGGTGATTCCTCCTGCACCACTAGCTCGTCCACCTGTCCTCAGTACTCCGACTCCTGCCTATCTCTGAAACATCCAACCACTGCAGAGACATCAGAGAACATCTGCAAGTGACAAGAATCAGACTTGTACTGAAAATCTGAGGTGTACAGTGTGAACAGAAACGGAAACAAGACGGTCCCTTGTGGTGCTCCAGTGCCACTCACCACCATCTCAGACAGAGAACTACCCATTTCTACAAACTGGGGTCTATCTGTCTGGTAGTCAGTAATCCAAGAGATAGTGGATTTGTCTACGCCCATCCTTTGGTGCCTAAATATCCTAATTTTTTTAATTTTATGGTTCTGTTGCTAGCATCTTGCCTTCAATTGCTAAGGCCCCAAGCTCCAAATTCCCTTTCTAGATTGTTTATTTTCTCTTTCCCACTCTTTTTATAGTATCTTATCATATAGAGACCATTTACCCAGTGAGTTTATCCAAACCATCATAGTAATTCCATCAGTTTCATTCTTCCTCCTTTGCCTGTAACTTTTTCTCTCATACATTCACCTCACCTTTTTCACCACAGGCAATCTGTAGCAGTCAATAAACCTTTCAGTAGGTCTTGTTTTCAGTTGTGGAAGTGGTGGGGAATCCACACAGACAAAACAAGCATTCAGTGCAAGTTTTTGATCAAATTTCTGGTTATCGGTCATATCTTCTTAAGTGGCTCACTTTTTATTTTTTTCTAAAGTCTACAGTGGAGACGTTTGCTCCATTAAGGGCACATTGTAAATGGAAAATTATATTTATTAACAAATTTGAAAACTTATAACCTTATCCGTTAATTTAAGTTACTGGTTTGGATTCTAATATAGGTGGCTCAAATGTTGATACTTCCTGTACTTTGCTGGTTACATCACACTTAAAAATCCAAGTATAATATGTCCATTAATTAATTTTTTTCACTAAATGCTAACATTTTACAACCAATGAGACATAATCCTGTGTAATGTCTTCTAAAATTCTAGGTCTACCAACAGGTTTTTAAAACACATTTCAAGAAACTAAGGTATGTCAAACACAATTTCCTTTTCAAAAAACTGCACTGATGCCCCTTAATAATATTCTCATAGCATTATTAATAATGCCTTACTTGTTTATGTTCAAATGATGTATTATTTTAATCAGCTAGACAGGAGTGGGTGTGGGTCATGCGGATGATTTTCCAGATATGCTTTTTCCATGACTAAAGAGACATTACGTTAGTTGAGCATCTTCTTCCTTGTACATTTCATATGAGTCAGCCTTGTTGACTGGGTGCAGCAGCTAAAAAGTCTGCTGGCATAGCTTCCACACCGAACACTTTCAGTAAAAGGACTGAGGTCAAACTGCTATGATCTTCAGACATTTTTTTTTCTCTGTGCCATAAGCTGAAGAAAGATCAGCAAAGTCTGACATCAGGTCCTATTTAGCTCTGTTCTTCACAGGTTGTTCTGAAGGTAGAAAATTTAGATGGTAGGAATTGATGACAATAACATTAAATCTCTAAATATGCCCCCAAGTGTTAACCAATTTCCTGTGTCAGTCTTCACAACCATCAACAGCAACAGAGAACACGTATACAAATGCCAAGTTGTGATCTAAAACAGAAGAAAACTCAAGTCTTCAAATGAGTTCAAACAATAAGTTTCATAAGAAGGAATTTTGAAAAACAAAATTGGGAAGATAATGTTGTGGGAGAAGGCAATGCCAAGAAATGAACATTAAAGGAAAATATCAATAGAGAAAAAGGCAAAGATAGGAAAATATTATGACAGACACCTAGCAAGTAAAACCCAGTGATTAAAAGAAAGTAAAATTTAAATAAATTCTTTAAAAATTTCAATTTCAATGAGAATTTCACATGAATAGTATCATATGGGACCTTCAGGGAACTTTACAGCCCCTGAACCATATACGCAGGAAATGACTTCAGTTGCTCTAGCTCAGGAATTTCTTTCTTTTTAGGCATCCGTTAGTCTCATGAGACCATGGATTTGCGCCTTGGAAGGTTTCCAGGGTGCAGGCCTGAGTAGGGTTGTATGGGAGACCAGCAGTTGCCCATGCTACAAATCTCCCCTCTCCATGCCACCGACGTTGTCCAAGGGAAGGGCATTAGGACCCAAACAGCTTGGCACCGGTGTCATCGCAGAGCATTGTGTTGTTAAGTGCCTTGTTCAAGGACACAACACGCTACCTCAGCTGAGGCTTGAACCAGTGACCTTCAGATCACTAGACCGATGCCTTATCCACTAGGCCAACACAGGAATTTCTAAGGACAGAAAAAGGGACTGCAAATGATGAAAATCTGGAGCAACACACAAAATGCTGGAGGAACTCAGTAAGTCAGGCAGCATCTATAGAAGGAAGTAGATAGTGGATTTTTTTTTGAATCAAGACCCTTCTTCAGGTCTCGAAAAGAAAGAGGTTTAATAGCCGATATGAAATGGTGGGGGAGGCAGGGAGCAAGAGCTGGTGTGTCATAGGCAATGTTCCCTCTAACTTTTAGTAGTGTGTGCAAAAATCTTATATTGTGCAAATTTTTTTTCCAGTGACAAAAGTACGTGCTCACTGAATGCACGCATGGCATAGTTTATGTAGGTTGGCAAAATATTTGACATAAAACTGCACAGAATAACAACAAAATAACATACATATTTAAGTCACTCAGTTATTTTTTCTCTCTCCTGTCTTTGGCATTTACCCATTCTTTGTAAGCTCTGTCTAGACTAATAGAACTTCCAGCCAATTGATAGCTTTTGATTCTCATTAACATATCCAAATTGACATTCACTTGAACAGTTTCTCAGCTTGTTTTTGAGTTGATTCATTAGGATGAAACTTCGCTCACAGTCCGCACTAGACGCAAGAAAGGTTTCCCCAATGTCCATCAACAGTGCAAGGTCACAAAACTGTTCATTTTGAAGTACAAATGCCACCATTTGAGCAAAGTTTGAAATCAGTTTAGATTTAATTTTTTCTTGCACGTGTTATGTATCCCGTAACTGGATCACTTACCAGCAAAGATAGAGAGGTCCGCTGAAGTCTGATGGTACCATTTTTAAACATTTTTATTTATAAAGGGGCACAAAAGTAAGGTTAATACAAACATTCAGATAACATACGTCGTTAATACTCAATCTAAAGCGCAGGTATAGTAATAATCAATAAGAAATAAGCTCTATCGTTGTCTAGGGGTAATGTATATATTGTCCGCTGTATATCTAAAAGTCTCTTGCGGTCACTGCAGTTCCACCAGCTGCCGTCTTTTGGGGTGTCGCGGTGGTGCACTTTGTTGGAGAGAGAGAGATGGAGATTGAATGGAACAGTTACCCGGTGGGTTTTTCCAACCTTTATAAGTTCGATCCGTCGGAGTCTCGTTGGGGAATGGCCGCTCACTTGTGGCCTCTCCTGTAGCTAAGCCGTTCTTCCATGGTGAGGTCGCCAATCCCAGGCAAGGAAAAGACGCACACGAACCCCACCACCGGCTGTCGCTATTAAACGCTGTCACAGGCTTTCTAGCGTGTCTTCTGGTGCATCTGGGGGGCCGTCTTTACAACCACTCTTTTATCTGAACTCACGGGGTCTCAGATGTCAATCAGGTTGGGATGATGCAATCTCTCTCCGTCTCTCCACCCACGTTGCCCTGAGGGTATACACGCAGTACAGTTCCCAATTCACAAAGGTGTCTCCACGAGACAATGACCACAGTCGCCAGCTTTTGCCTCGCCGTGAAACGAGGGGCACCGCACGTATCTTCCTCTTCTCTTGGGTCATTGACCCCCCCTTCACTAGGGCTCTTGCGATTCTCACAAAGGAGGGAGCTGGGGTCATAACACCTCCCCTCTTAAAAACGTTTTTATCAGCGGTTAAAACGGAGTGGTACAGAGTCTTACAGGGTTTTAGGATCTAACATAGTACAAAAGCTTTTCTTTTGACTACAGAGCTGTACCATCATACATTTTTCAGCGTCTAAACAGTTAACGATTACAGTGGCACTTCCGTTAATATGGTAACATCTTGTCCCTGACTAAAGGCTGGTAGTATCAGATTTCAACAGGCAGGGTTCCAAGGGGGTTGTCTTTGTTATTCACATGCTTTGTCAAAATCCCGTACAGCCGGTTTTCCTATTTAAAAATGGCGCCCCCATTAACCGTCACCTCTTTTCCGGTGAGTTCCTACGTGGGGGACCTGGGTAATTTGGCGAGGTACTCTCCCGCCTTTCCGTTCCATAAGGGTTATTCTCTCAACACCATGTTCCAAACTTAAATCATCGTGTGAATTTCCACCCAATTCTTTAATGTTACACAGGTAGCTAATCCTTTCGTCAAGACCATGCAGGCTGATGGGTTTCAGTTTGAACCTTTCCCTCAGGCCGCATTTAAAATTCGGCTTTTTCACAGTGCTCTCTTGAATAACAACAGCGTGTGGGGCACCTTTACATTCCAAATCAACCTGTAATCGATGCGCAGGCACCACGTTACCAAGCCATCATTTCTGTAGCCCGGTTGCTTCTTCTGACACCAATCTAAACTTTAAATTTTCTTCATTCGATTTGGGAACTACAAACTTCCCGTTCCCTTCAATAATAATGTTTATCCCCCCATGGTCGAGTTCCACTTTAAGGTTCACCACCCCTTCGTGTACAAACACCTGGGAACCCTCCCTTCCCCCAATTACCAGGGTTAACCCTGTCTTCACTGAACCCAGTCCATCTGACCCACAGGGACTGCATTCCTTTTCAACTGAATCAAATACATCAGACTTTTTCTGAGCTCCATTACTAGGTTCAGTACCACATGCATCCACATCTTGGACACACTCAAATGGGACATCTGCCTCTTCCAGGCTTTCAATACCCGTACCCTTTTCAAATTCTAAATTCCCCTGATCCTCCCAGTTCCTCTCTGGGCAACTCCCTTCCGGAGTAAACTCAACCCCGTGGGCTGAAACAACCTCGTCTGCCAACCCAGCAGACCTCTCCAAGGTAAGGGCATCCTTTTCATCTAGGACTGCCTTCATCTCATTATCGGGAACACCTTGATAACTCTCAACTTCTTCAAACAGGGCTGCCACCCCCGACAGATCATCCATGTCCAACTCTGGACCTTTTAACAGCTTTTTCCATCTCTCATCTTTATTTCCTACCTCTAGGACCTTTCTCTTCGCTAAGGGCAGATCTAGCTCCTCTCCCTTAACCCCTTTCACTTTACTACTCTTCAGTTTACCACCCTCAGAACTCTCGTGGTACAGGGTCGGTAGGACCGTCTCGGCCAAATCAATACTGGCCAAAGTTAAACTGCTCGCTTTCTCAGTTGCCTTTCTCGACAGGCTATGAATGCTCGCGCCTGTGGTACAGACTGGAGATGCGAGGGGCGGGGCTGCAATCCTCACAGGCTGTTTGGGCCGTGTCACCTTTGTCCAAACCTGACCCCCAGCTAAATCACTTCCGAGGAGGACGTCCGCGTCAGTTCTCGGGAATTCTGATGGCACCCCTATTTCGACTGGTCCAGATACCAGCTCACAATCCATAATTACCTGATGTAGGGGCACCATTTCTATTCTTGTACCTATCCCCTTCACGGCGACCATTCCCCTTCTCCAACCGAAATCTAGTATCTCACGGCGGATCAACGACAGCTCCGCCCCGGTGTCTCGCCAGATTCGGACGGGAATGGGTGGGTCTCCCCCCTTCACGGACACGGTTCCGGGTGACAGCCAAGTCTCTGACCCCTCTCGTACTCTGTCTACCCGGGGCTCTCTCGTCGATTTACTGATTACCACAGCACACCTGATAGGGACCGCTGCTTTCCCTTTTTCTGGCTCCTTTCACGGAGCAAAGCACCTAGAGGCAATATGTCCTCCCTTCCCACAATTAAAACAGGTCAAGCCCGGAAATCTCGGGCCGCCTGGCCTTTCCCCCTCAACCTTACCACTAGCTCCCGGCGGGACCTCTGCCTCAGCCGGCGGACTTTCTCGGTCATTCCCACGGTCTCTCGGGTAACCTTTTGGCGAGGAAAACTTTGTCCTGTTGGTTAGGGCATATTCACCTGCGAACCTAGCAATTTCCGAGATGGACTTATTCGGCTTCTCATTCAAATACATCCGGATCTCCTCCGGAACACACCCTTTTAACTCCTCAATCAAAAATAACTCCCTGAGACGCCCATAATCCCCGTCCACCTGTTCCGCGGTGCACCAACGGTCCAAGAGCACACCCTTTTCATAGGCTAGCTCGGTATACGTTTGATTCCACCCTTTCCGTAAATTTCTGAACCTTTGTCTATAAGCTTCAGCTACTAGCTCGTAACTCCGGAGAATGGCCTCCTTTACTTTGGCATAATTCTCCGCTTCCCCTCCCTCGACGGCCAATGCCGCATATGCTCGTTGTGCCTTCCCTTTTAACACACTTTGTAACAACGCCACCCACTGCTCTTTGGGCCACTTCTGATTCACTGCCACCTTTTCAAAAAGCAAGAAATAACTATCAACATCCGACTCTTCGAATGGAGGTACTACCCTCAACTCCCGACTAACATTAAACCTCTCCTCTCGATCTAACCCTAGATCTCTTCACTCTTTCTTTAACTTCTCCATCTCCAAGTCATGTTCCCTCTGTTTCTGTTTCTCCTCATACTCTCTTTGCTTTTCAGCTCGGTCCTGCTCTCTCTCGGCTCGTTCCTTCTCTTTCTCGGCTACTTCTAGCTCTTTTAGCTGAATTTCATGCTGTCTTTGCTTTTCAGCTTGGTCCTGCTCTTTTTTCACCTCTAACTCCTTTAGTTGGAGCTCCTGGTCCCGTTTCACCAATAACTCCTTTATGTGGAACGCCTGCTCCCTTTGTTTGTCGGCCCTTTCTTTCTCTTTCTCAGCCCTTTCTTTCTCTCTCTCAGCCCGTTCTTTCTCCTTCTCAGCTGCTTTATTTTAAATTCATGTTCCAACCTTAATTTCTCCAACTCTAGCTGATCCATCCCACTAGCTGATACTTTTTCAGGGATATTTTCCAACTCCTCAGCTGCAAACACCTTCTTCCCAATGTAATACTGAGTTATGACCCTTCGCACTTCCCGCTTTTTCATTGATGACCTCACCTCTGTGAGGCTTAACCCCTTCGCCAGATTTACCAAGTCTAATTTTGTAGCCGCCTCTAGCGCCCCCAGAGTCAGGTTTTTCATAAATTCATCCACGTCCATCTTTGCTGGTTTCCTGTCTGGCTACCCACGTACCAGATCCAAATTTTTTGACTTACAAACCCAATTCACTGACCTCCCAATTTGGTATCAAATCTCGAGACGAGGCCCCAAGTTGTTACGTATCCCGTAACTGGATCACTTACCTGCAAAGATAGAGAGGTCCGCTGAAGTCTGATGGTACCATTTTTAAATGTTTTTATTTATAAAGGGGCACAAAAGTAAGGTTAATACAAACATTCAGATAACATACGTCGTCAATACTCAATCTAAAGCGCAGGTATAGTAATAATCAATAAGAAATAAGCTCTATCGTTGTCTGGGGTAATGTATATATTGTCTGCTGTATATCTAAAAGTCTCTTGCGGTCACTGCAGTTCCACCAGCTGCCGTCTTTTGGGGTGTCGCAGTGGTGCACTTTGTTGGAGAGAGAGAGATAGAGATTGAATGGAACAGTTACCCGGCGGGTTTTTTCCAACCTTTAGGAGTTCGATCCGTCAGAGTCTCGTTGGGGGGTGGCCGTTCACTTGTGGCCTCTCCAGTAGCTAAAGCCGTTCTTTCGTGGTGAGGTCGCCAATCCCAGGCAAGGAAAAGACGCACACGAACCCCCCCACCAGCTGTCGCTATTAAACGCTGTCACAGGATTTCTAGCGTGTCTTCTGGTGCGTCTGGGGAGCCGTCTTTACAACCCCCTTTTATCTGAACTCACGGGGTCTCAGATGTCAATCAGGTTGGGATGATGCAATCTCTCTCCATCTCTCCACCCACGTTGCCCTGAGGGTATACACGCAGTACAGTTCCCAATTCACAAAGGTGTCTCCACGAGACAATGACCACAGTTGCCAGCTTTTGCCTCGCCGTGAAACGAGGGGCACCGCACGTATCTTTCTCTTCTCTTGGGTCATTGACCCCCCCCTTCACTAGGGTTCTTGTGATTCTCACAAAGGAGGGGGCTGGGGTCATAACACACGGAAAATTTGAAATCATTAAACAGTCTATTACAGTATTTTCAGCTAGAAAATCATGATATTTTAGACATATTAGACTTTGATCTCCTCTGGGTTTGATCATTTTCGCTCTTGCTCATCTGCACTGAACCGTAACATGCATGGCACCCCTGTAATGGGTAATGACAGGTCCTGTTGCCTGAGCTTTTGTACACCGTCCAAATGTGATTTACTTGCCAAATGACACTTCAAAAAGTCAAGTTTCCAAATATCATCCCACTTCTTTCCACTAGCAAATTCTCCAGCAGCTTTGGCATCACGACAATACAAACAGATAACTCCAGTTTCCAAATCTTACATAAATATTTCTCGTAGCTGAACATTCATGACCTCATGTGCTTTCGGTGTAGCAGTTTCTACTATTTTGTTAAGCAATTCAACTTCAAACAATTTTTTTTAAAAATATATTGTTTTATGTGAACAGACTTGGAAAAAACAAAAAAAAACTAATGAAAAAAAAAACACCACAACCACATAAACCACAACAATAGCAAAATCAAATTAAATATTGAGCAGCAAAAGAGAAAAAAAATATAAAGGCAAAAAGTAAACATATCACAGTAGAGGTGCACCGCACTAAAAATCCTCAGTCCTCACTCCATAAGAAAGTCCTATACAGAGCCCCATATCCTTTCAAAGATGTCCCCTCTATCCTCATTACCTAGTCTCAGTCTGCCCAAATGTAAAGTGTTTGCCAGTTCTCTCAGTCACAGATCGTACATAGGCACTGAGTCCATTTTCCACATGTGCAGGATTAACTTCTTAGCAATCACCATTCCAAACAATACAGCCATTTTTTCATACTTATTGGCTGAAGATAGGGAGCTTGTTGCTCCAAGGATGGCAGTGAGTGGGTCTGGTTCCCACCGCTTCCCATAAGCCTCAGAGAAACAGTGAAAAATACTTTTCCAGTATGCATAAAGCTTACAATATGACCAGAATGAATGGGACAAGTTACTGTTCTCAGATTCACATCTATTACAAACTGGTGAAACATCAGGGTAGAAGCTATGCAACATTTCTTTAGAATAATGGAATCTATATAATGTTTTAAACTGTATGAGTCTGTGTCTAACTTTGACCGAACAATTATGTATACTCTTTAAACACTCATCCCAGATCTCCTCTGTCAGTTCTACACCCAATTCATCCACCCATGCCGGTTTAAGACCTGCAGCATTCACCCAAGCTCCATTATGTAGGATCTCCATTATGTAGAAACTTTAAACAAATTTGCAGTTCTTTTGCACTTCACGCCCTTCGCTTCTTTTGAATTCGACATAGTGAATCAACATTTTTTTCAATAAAAACTTAGTAAGCTATCTACAGGATTTGAAACTGATCTTTGTAAACTTTACGATATGAACACTGTCTGCCAAAGATGGCTGCTGCCGTGATGCAGCTGTACAAACCGGGACAGGAAGGGTGAGGTAACGTAAATTAGTGATGTGCATTGTGGTATTTGAAAAACCAAATAACTAGTTAACAGCAACATTTAACTAAAAGATTATTTTCAGTAAGTATAATTATTAATTACTGCATTATTTTAGGTAACTAACCTTTTGTGTGCACATTAATTTGCTTTGTGCACTGGTTGAAAAACATGCATGCGCGCACACACAGGCACAGCTTAGAGGCAACATAGGTCATAGGTGAATCCAGGTGAGAGAAGAAGATGGATAGATGGGGGAGGGGGGAGGGGGAATGATGGAAGAAACTGGGAGGTGATAGAGGGAAGAGATAAAACGCCGAACAATACGGAATCTGATAAGAAAGAACAATGGAATAAAGGGAAGTAGCTGAAGAGGGAATCTCAGCAAAGAGTGTGTGGGTGACAGACAGATCAAAAGGGCAGAGGAAGGGAAGAGAAGGGGGGATGGGGCCAGTGGGATAAGGGAAAACAAAGGGGGTACAGAGCAGAGTAAATGGAAGTTGGAGATGTAGTATTTACATTTGTGCCATCAGATGGAATACCAGTTGTCCCAAATCAGTACCTGGCCTCAGTTTGGCAGTAGTGAAGGCATGGACAGGCATATCAGTGTGGAAATGGGAAGTAGAATTAAAATGGTTAGTACAGCCAGTAGATTTTAACTTTATGGCAGACAAGCCAGGTGAGTTACTAGCTCCCTTTTGTCAATTCCACTGATCTTCTCCTAGCTCTGTTCATCACATCCATGAGCCCTTCCCCTTCCACCTTTTTTACCCCTCCCATCTGGATTCATCTATCACCTACCAGCTTTTGCTTCACCCCTTCCACTCACTGTTGACACTACCTACTCTTTCTCGCCCACCCAAAATGCAGACCAATCATTTCTCCCCCCCCCCCCCCCCGTAGACGCTGCCTGACCCAGAGCTCCCCCAGCATTGTTGGTGTCACTCAAGCATTTTGAAGCTCGAAAACCAGATGAAGGTTCTTGCATTACACTTTACATGAGATTGTCTCATAAAGCCACGGGTAGTTCAAAAGAATAGTGGCTGGCTAGTTCAAGAAATGGCACAAAGGTTTGGACCCCTCAGGAAACTGACTTTAACTATGAAAAGTTCTACCATGAAAGAAGAATGACTCAGTCTGAATCTGCAGAATTGAGGTACCCCTACAATGGAATCAAGGAAATGACTCAGGTGCCACTAAGATACATGCTTCAGGAAGGGAAAATGCCACAGAGATGCAATGGTATTAGAAGTGTTCCTCTGACACAGAGAGAAATGGTACATGAAGTGTCATCAGTGCTTCAGCAATGGCTATAATATTGCTATTTAATGTCAGAAATTCCATACTAAACCATCAACATTTATTCCATTTAAATATCACCAAGTATCATGAATATCATGAAGCATTCATGTCGCTGAGGGAATCTGCCCTGGTCCCCTACTCTTCTGCTCACACATGCTCTCCTTTGGAGATATCATTGGAGAGCACAAGCCTGGAAGTTAGCTTTGATTCAGATTTGAATTTTAAATCCCTCATAAAGTGATCAGAGTAGCATTTCTGCACTTAAAAAATATTGCAAAAGTGAGTCCACTTCTGTCACATAATGCTGCTGAAAAATTAATTCATGCTTTTATAGTCAAATAGATTAGATTACTGCAATACATTTTTTACTGGCCTTCCAAAGCAAACTACTGACAAACTTCAACTCATTCAGAAGACCACTGCTAGACTTTTAACTAAAACCAGGATGGGAGAACATATCACTCCTGTCCTAGCTACTCTACATTGTCTTCCTGTACCTTTTAGAATTGATTTTAAAGTCTCTTATTTGTTTTTAAAACTCTCAATGGTCTGGGATCAGAGTACATCACAGAAATACTTTTGTTTTAAAATCCTGCTTGAGGTTTCAGGTCTTCTTCCACCGGTCTCTTAAATTTAACCAATCTCCCTCAAAAGATAATTGACAGGTCAGTTTTTTAAACTACAATCCTCATCTGTGGAATTCAATATCTAAAAATATAAGAGATGCAGACTCAGTTGACACTTTTAAACACAGCTCAAAACCTATTTATTTAACCTTGCTTTTAACTAACATCTTTTGTCCTTTATTTTCATGTTTGCACTTTATTCCATTGTAGAACAGTTTGAACTACATCATCTATATGAAAAGTACTCAATAAATATTATTATTATTATGTTCACACATGCAAAAGCTCTGCACATACTGACAGATTTATAACATCAATTATGGCAAACTCCTCACGGAACACAATTAAGTGGATGATCTTTGAGATTCGCCAGTAGTTGGAAGGACAAACATTCTTATGGAATCAATGAATATCAATAATTGAAACAGCAAATAAAATTAGAATGATCAATATAAGTCTTTATCAGATTCAAAACCAAATATTATAGCTTTCCTAGGTACTGTCAGAGATGCATTAACATTTTACTGTGATACTCTGATTTTCTGGCTTTTAAAATTTTCAAAATTATTTCTAAAAATTTGCAACGGTTTTTAAAACTTAGCAAAAGTTGGTAGAAGTGTATCATACAGTACAATCTTGATACAAGTATTAAGTGATAATTTTAACACAAGTGAACATTAACCTAATCTTCATCTTGGGGGGGCATAATGCTTCTGGCTTATCTGAAGGCATGAAAGAACACATCAGCACTCTTTTTTATGAAGTATTTAATAATATTCAGAAATTTAAATCATTTTCAGAGGGTCTTAGCAATTGTACACATACCTGCGATAAACTTGCAGGTAGATGTATTGTGCTACAGGGGCCAGGTAGCTGTACAGTAAAATTAGCCTTGCAACCTTGAGAATGGCTATCGAGTTCAAAGTGTGGGCTTTACTGAACATCAAGCTTCATTGACTGGAGTGATTAGTGACAAAGCAAGATTCTTTATACTCTATTTTATTGTCCTAATCAAAGGGAGTAGTCATAAAGGTAATGGAGGTTAGCATACTCCTCCTTCAGAATGTGAAAGCTCGTGGACATGTCCTATGTTCCTGGCCACCTACCTGGACTGGTTGGTTCTGCGGGTGGATTTACTATGGAGTATACAAGATGCAGAGACTGGAGTAGACAATGTGTTTAGTAAGCTGTTATCTCCACAAGTATAGAAAGACAGGAGATGGGGGATCATTAGGAACAGTGGGCAAGTAGTGCAGGAGCACCGGGTGGCTATTCCCCTCACTAACAAATACATCAGCTTGGATACTGTTGTTGGAATTGGGGCAGTGGGGAAGAGGTGTAACTATGGCCTCCCAGTGGATAACTAGAGCAATAGCCCAGTTCACGGTACCATGGTGGGTGCAACCTGTTTGAAAGATGGAGTGGGAGAAAACAAGACCAGGAAAATGATGGTAATGAATTTTATCATAAGGGGATCAGCTACATATTACCGTAGCTGCAGAAGAAACTCCAGCCTGATAGGATGCCTCCTTGGTGCTAGGGTCAAAGACGACTCAGGGCTGAAGGACATTCTGAAAGGGGAGGTACAGTGGGACAAAGAGCAGAACTGCCAGAGATCATGGTACAATGACATTGACTGGACATAGGTTGAGGATCGGCAACATTTGCAGTCACTAATAGTGGGTAAAGCATTGAGAATAGAGTTGAAATGTTATATTGCTGTTGATCAAAATATTGGCGAGACAGCATTTGGAATTGTGTTCAGATACAGGAAATATGCCACTCAGCTGGAAAGTATGGCCGGACTCAAGGAACTGAGCTATGGAGAGAGCTTGAGCAGGTTGGAGCTTTCTTCATTAGAGTACCGAATGATGATCTTTAAGAGGTTTATAAAATTATGAAGGCTCAGATATGGCGAATGCACACAGTCTTTTGCCCAGGATTGGGAAATGAAGAACTAGAAGGCATAGGTTTAAGGCGACAGATTTAATAGGAACCCAAGGGGCAAGTTTCATCTAGAAAGTGATCGGTACATGAAATGACCTCCCAGATGAAAGGAGGAAGGTACATTGACAACATTTGAAAGACTTTTGCAGAGATGCAAAGATACAGACTATTTAGACTCTAAATATGTGGACCAAATGCAGGCCAATGGGACTAGCTCATATGGGAATTTTGCTCAGCATGGACTAGTTAGGCCAATGGGCCTATGTCCGTACTGTATAACTCCATGTATCTATAACATGAGTTTTGGGAGCTAGGTAACAACTTAAAGAACGAGACATCAAATAGCTGTAATCTCCATATTATGTCCATGGCCAGAGCTTGTGAACATGGAGACACAGGGACAGGTCAAGTGATTGTGTGGCTGTCAGGATGGAACAGGTGGATGGGCTGCAAATTCTTCGAGCATTGGATCTGTTTCTGGGCAAAATAGAACCCACGGTAAGATATTGATATATTGGTGAAATGAGCTAGAAAGATGGCAGATGGACTTTAATCCAAACAATAACAACACAATACATTTTAGGAGCATAATTGAGGCCAGGGCATACACCATGAATGGTAGGGTCATGAGGAGTACAAAGAACAGAAGGGCCTTGGATTCTTGAAGACCATAAGACATAGAAGCAGAATTAAGCTATTTGGCTCATTGAGTCTGCTCCACCATTCCATCTTGGTTGATTTATTTTCCCTTTCAACACCATTCTCCTGCTTCCCCTCCATAGCCTTTTATGCCCTGACTGATCAAGAACCTATCAACCTTCACTTTAAGCATACTCAATGACCTGGCCTCCACAGCCATTTGTTGCAATGAAGAAGTCCCATCTCATTCTTGTTCTGATAGGATGATCTTCTGTTCTGAGGCTGTGCCCTCTGATCCTAGACTACTCCACTATAGGACACATCCTCACCACATCCACTCTATCCATTTATTCTTCTAAACTCCAGCGAGTGCAGGCCCAGAGCCATCAAATGTTCCTCATAGTTAACCCTTTCACTCTCAGGATCATTTTTGTGAACCTCCCCCAGACCTTTTTCAATTCCAGCATATCTTTTCATAGATAAGAGGCCGAAAACTGTTCACAATACTCCAAGTGTGGTCTGAGCAATGGCTTATAAAGCCTCAGTATTACATCCTTACAGTAGATACACACAGTATTCCAAGTGAGGTCTTACCAGTGCCTTATAGAGCCTCAGCATCACATCCCTGCTCCTATACTCTAGAAATGAATGCAAGCAGGCTTTTTCCACTGAGGCTAGAGGAGAAAAAAACCAGAGGACATGGGTTAAGGGTGAAGGGGGAAAAGTTTAAAGGGAACATTGGGGGAGTTCCTTCACACAGAGAGTGGTGGGAGTGTGGAATGAGCTGCCTGTTGAAGTGGTGAATGCAGGCTCACTTTTAACATTTAAGAAAAACTTGGACAGGTACATGGGTGAGAGGGGTATGGAGGGATATGGTCCAGGTGCAGGTCAGTGGGACTAGGCAGAAAAATGGTTCAGCACAGCCAAGAAGGGCCAAAAGGCCTGTTTCTGTGCTGTAATGTTCTATGGTTCTATGGTTCTATCCTTGCTTTTATATTCTGTCCTCTTGAAATGAATTTTAACATTGCATTTTCCCTCCTTATCAACAACTCAACCTACAAGTTAACCTTTAGGGAATCCTGTATAAGGATTCCCAAGTTCCTTTCCAACTCTGAATTAGGCAACACAAGTGACAATGTAGTCTGGAAAGCATATGGGAGCACAAAGACAACTCCTGGAGGATCTTAGCAGGTCAATCAGCACATGTGAAGGCCAAGGGCTGGTTTGAGGCTTTGCTCAAACCCTGCATCAGGGCTGTGACGTAGAGTGAAGATTTAGTCAGGAGAAGGGGAGGGCTCAGAGTGGGATTGATGGATGACACATGGAGCTAGGAGAAGTGGAGAATGATGGTTAGGTGGAGCCAGGAAAGGAAGGCAGAGGGAAGAGTTTTGAGATAAGAGAGAAGAAATCCAGGAGGATAGGTGTAGGGGTGATGAGCAGAAGAAGACATAAAGGGGAATGGAGAATGGAAAAGGTAAACAAAGGGAGAAATAGCCTAGGTAAATTGGAGGAAGAGGGAAATGAAACACAAAACGTGTGAGTTACGTAACACTTCAAAATTCATCGTTCATACCACTGGATTAAAGGCTACCCAAGTGAAATATGAAAAGCTTTTCTAGTTTGTGTTTGATCTCAAGTGTGGCAGTGGAGAACGTAGAGGCCAGACAGGCCAGTGTAGGAGTGGGAAAGAATTGAAATGACTTGTAAATAGAAGTTTACGAAGAAAGCTGGAGGAACTCGGCAGGTCAGACAGCATCTATTGCAAAAGGTAAACAGCCGAGAACCTTCATCAGGATGAAGAAAGCACATGTCCTTCACCTGGTCTAAACTTGCTCTCACTGATGATAAGAAGGTCACATAAAAAGCAAAATATTGGAGGAGATGCACATGATACTGGTCTTCATTAGTCTGGGCAAGGGATACAGCGGATTCAGATTATGCAATTTTCTATAACCTCAGCTGGAGCACTGGATGCCATTCTGGCCATCATGCAATAGGGTGGATGTGATAGCACTGGAGAGGGTACAATGAAGGTTCATCTTGGATTAAGTGTTTTACTATGAGGAGAGAATGGATAGACCAAGTCTCTAGTGGAGTAGTCAATAGGTTTCAATAGGTACATTTAATGTCAGGGAAATGTATACAATATACATCCTGAAATTCAGGAGGGGACATCTGAAGCATAGAAAATTGCAAGTGGTATAGACAGGTCTGGCTGCAGAAGCTTTTGTCTGTATCAGAGCTGAAGAGAAACTGGAGGACATAGGATCAGATGATGTAGACTCCTTGTGGTTAGAATTAAGAAACTGCAAGTGTAAAAAGAGCAAACACGAGGAAATCTGCAGATGCTGGAAATTCAAACAACACACACAAAATGCTGGTGGAACACAGCAGACCAGGCAGCATCTATAAGGAGAAGCACTGTCGACATTTCGGGCCGAGACCCTTCGTCAGAACTAACCGAAAGGAAAGATAGTAAGAGATTTGAAAGTAGTGGGGGGAGGGAGGAAATGCGAAATGATAGGAGAAGACCAGAGGGGGTGGGATGAAGCTAAGAGCTGGTAAGGTGATTGGCAAAAGCGATACAGAGCTGGAGAAGGGAAAGGATCATGGGATGGGAGGTCTCGGGAGAAAGAAAGGTGGGGGAGCACCAGAGAGAGATGGGGAACAGGCAGGGCGATGGGCAGAGAGAGGAAAAAAAACAAACAACTAAGTATGTCAGGGATGGGGTAAGAAGGGGAAGAGGGGCATTAACGGAAGTTAAAGAAGTCAATGTTCATGCCATCAGGTTGGAGGCTACCCAGCTGGTATATAAGGTGTTGTTCCTCTAACCTGAGTTTGGATTTATTTTGACAATAGAGGAGGCCATGGATAGACATATCAGAATGGGAATGGGACGTGGAATTAAAATGTGTGGCCACTGGGGGATCCTGCTTTCTCTGATGGACTGAGCGTAGGTGTTCAGCGAAATAGTCTCCCAGTCTGCGTCGGGTCTCACCAATATATAAAAGGCCACACCGGGAGCACCGGATGCAGTATACCACACCAGCTGACTCACAGGTGAAGTGTCGCCTCACCTGGAAGGACTGTCTGGGGCCCTGAATGGTGGTGAGGGAGGTAGTGTAAGGGCAGGTGTAGCACTTGTTCCGCTTACAAGGATAAGTGCCAGGGGGGAGATCAGGGATGGGGGGGACGAGTGGACAAGGGAGTCGTATAGGGAGAGTTTTGCAGATATACAAAGAGTAAGAGAGAGACAATAGTGGATATCAGATGCCTGGAAAATAATGCTGAAGAAATTCTACTGGGGGGACAAAGAAATGATGGACAAACTGACACTATTTTGTGTCAGTCTTCACTGTGGAAGACACTAGCAGTACGATAGAAATTAGAGATTGTCAGGGGGCAGGAGTGTAGTTGCTATTACAAAGGAATTTGTGGCCATGATATAAGTGAAAGGACGGGAAAATAAGTGGTTACAGTATTATCTTTGTGAAGGGTGCGCTCTCTTCTGTAGTGACTCCCAGTTTAGTGTTGGTCAGAAGAAGCCCAGGCAGAGGTAGATGAAGAATTCCAAATTTGGAGATCATGAGAATTAGTTGAGTGAAAGACCTCTGTTTTTATTAGTTATTAGATTATTAGATTAGTATTTTTTGCATTTTTTTTCTTTTTCTTTTTTCTGCTTTTTTTTAATATATATTATGATATACCTAGGTTTGCCTTGTTTATTTGTTACTTGTATCGTCCATGATTTGGGAATACTCATTTATACTGTAACTATTGCTTATGTATTCTTTCATGTTCAGTTGAAATGTGTATGTTTGTAATCCCATTATCTATGTATCAATTTTATTTTGTTGATATTAATAATAATAATAAAAAGATTGAAAAAAAAGGACCTCTGTTTCAATGTGGGGAGAAGGTAGAGAGTGGGGTTTATAAACTTACAGTATAGCCAAGTTCAGAAGATCAGTAACCATAGTGATTTTGATGAAACTGAGGAAAGTAAGGGAGAGTAAAATGGGAGGAGGAGAGATAGCCCCTTAGACAAGGCAGAAGTGTCAGAAACTGGTTTGAGGCAGCATACAAGGTCTGGGAACAGCATTTAAATCTTGATTTGTTCCAAGCTTTATGGAGAATTCAGTGTTGTGGAGGGAACGAATGTCTTTATTGGAAAAAAGGAATTCAGTTTTTCAGTAATCTGGTTAAACCCACCATGTAAATGGAGAGAAAACTCAAAAACCTGGGGTGTAAAGGGACCTGGGAGTCCTTGTGTAGGATTCCCTAAAGATTACTTTGCAGTTTAAGTTGGTGGTGAGGGAGGCAAATGTAATGTTGGCATTTATTTCCAGAAGACTAAAATTTAAAAGCAAGGTTATAGTGTTGAGGTTTTATAAAGCACTGGTGAGGCCCATCTTGGAGTATTGTGAACAGTTTTGGGCTCCTTATCTAAGAAAGGATGCTGACATTGAAGAGGGTTCAAAGGAGGGTTGCGGAAATGATCCTGGCATTGAAAGGTTTGTCATATGAAGAGTGCTTGATGGCTCTGGACCTGTACTTACTGGAATTCAGAAGAATGAGGGATGACCTCATTGAAACCTATCGAATGTTGCAAGTTCTCGATAAAGTGGATGTGGAGAGGATGTTTCCTATTGCAGGGGAGTCTAAGACCAGAGGACACAGCCTCAGACTAGGGGGGTGTCCTTTTAGAATGGAGATGAGGAGGAATTTCTTTAGCTAGAGATTGGTGAATCGTTGCCACAGGTGGCTGTGGAGGCCAAATCATTGGGTTTGTTTAAAGTGAAGGTTAATAAATTCTAGATTAGTAAAGGTGTCAAAAGTTATGGGGATAAGGGGGGTTAATGGGGTAGAGAGGGAAAATAAATCAGCCATAATGGAATGGAGGAAAGACACAATGGGCTGAATGGCCTAATTCTGCTCCTATGCCTTATGGATATAGATTAAAGGTTAGTAGTAAGAGTTTTAGAGGGGTCATGTGGGGGAACTTCTTCACCAAGAGGGCAGAAAGTACCTGGAATGACCAAACTGAGAGTGTGATTGAAGCCAGGTGTGAGTATAAAGAGCTGCTGATAAGTACTGGACAATCATTCTCACGCAGAAGGGTGTCCACTGGTTGGCATGCATAAGTTGAATCAAATATCATACAGTTCTATGATGCACACACAGATAGTGTTTTAATTCTATATGCTGCATGCCAAGAGGAGCCCACAGGCTCTGTCATGATCTTCCAATGAATGAGAGAGAGAGGAAGATGCAGGAGAGGACAACAGAGATTCTCTCTGACTCTCTGTGGTCATAGCTGTGCAAGAGACTAAAATTCAAAGGAAATTAAAAGCCCTGACATCAACCAGACAGGATTCATGCTGATGAACAGAATTCTCGCAAATAAACCCAGAATTATTTGCATCCAAAGATATTTCCATGAAAATGATCAATGTTTCAACAGAATGCAACAATGCAACTGTTATCTTAGAATGATAACAGTCAGACAGAAGAGCAATTCAATCAGACAGAAACTGAAAAATTAATAAAATTAGTTGTACTCAAACATGTAGAATTATGGGATGTATTTGCCATTCCAAAATGCAAAATCAAATGGAGATCTGTAATCTATTAAAATATATCAAGGTAAATGTAAATCAAAATACCACACTGACAAAAGAGGAAATAGCTTGGACTGAATACTTGTAAGGAGTCAACGGTGTCCAAGATTAAAGAAAATACCAGTGGAAAGGCTGCCAAGTCATTGCAGAGGTGGAAGGAGCCCCTGGTTGGAGAGAGATGCAGAGAGAGATGCAGAGGTACAGAAAGAATGGTAATGACAGCCATCACATTAAAGTTAATGTAATCTTTATATTCACACAAATATAGAAATGTTATCATCTCCACCTATCAGCATTTCAAAAAATCAGTTTTGAAATAAAAGCAGCAAGACCCTATTATTAATATGTACAAACCCAAACTAATTTAGAATTCATCATTGATGAGTTTTAATCAGAAATCATCCTTAACCTCCTTTGCTCCAAGGAAATGAGCCAACATCATCCATCATTTAAATATTTCCTGCTATTCACACTCACCTTTGCACTATATTGATTTCAACGTGCCTGTTCAGAAATTCTGCACCCATTAGTAGTAGCAACATAGAATATTTTAAGTTGAAACTTAGATGTTGAAAATTCAATATTAGCTGAAAAACATGGTACATTCATAGACATAACAGGAAATGAATAATGCTTTTGTCTGCCATTTTGCAATGGTACCCGTTGAGATTTGAGCTCATTATTTAATGGTGTGCCAAGTTACATTCCAAATCCTTCCGAGTGTCTCCTAGGAATGTTCACTTAGCAACTGGAAATTCAATTAACATTTCTACACATCCTTAGATTGCCAAATGTGTCCGATGACCAATGGCTAAGAATGGCCACTCAGTGATTCAGTGGTTAGCTTCACATGATTCATGCAGACCCTGAACTGAAGTCATGTCTGAACATTGACATCTTCTTTTCTGATATTGAAAAATTCACAATATCTCAAGATCCTGCAGAAGAGTTCACATTTGAAAAGCTTATTAAAATTAAACATACAGATCTTGAAATATTCATTTGGTAACTTCACTTTCCTCATTGATGCAATGGTGATTACAGAAGATAGTCGATGAATTAATCAGCTATCTTGTGTCAGTTATCACTATAAAACTGCAAGTGACATCCCAGAAATAGTTGTAAATCAGGAACTAAGAGAAAGGGTAAATCTCAGGAAAATTACTACCTTCGAGGTAATGGTATGAAGCAAATTGTTGAATCTGCATTACTTAGAGGTCTCGGGATCCTGAAAGATGTCAATTATTTTTCTAGTCACTTTTTGTATTTGGCGAAAGAAGATGCATAGAATGATGGGGTTGAGAGGGGAAATAAATCAGATCAATGGCCGAGCAGACTCAATGAGCCAAATGGTCCAATTCTGTTCCTATGTCCTATGGTCTTATGATAGCACTTTTCCCATTAGTGCAACAATGACAACAGATTTAGGTGACAGCTAGTATTAAAATCTTTCACCTTCTTTTTCACTACCAACTAACTGGTAGTTTTTACACAAACCAAACTTTCTCTTCAGGTTTTTGTGAATTTTCTTTCAATTATGCAAAGCCAAGCATCTTTCAATGCATTTTTAAAATATCCCAAAAAACTAATTTTTCAATGCTTTATTTCGCAATAACTATTACAACTACCATTTTTTAGAGCTGCATTTTTGGTTACATGTAACTCCCTCTGACAAGGACTACAAGTCTGCAGATCCTTTGAAACATAAAAACAAACGAGTGCAGAAGGAATTCATTACAATGGGGCTTGTCAGTTATGAGGAGAGACTAGCTCTGCTTCCCCTGGAGTGCAGGTTAAGAGAGGGTCATGACTGAGTAAAAATTATACGGGGTATAGATGGAGTAGAATGCAGAAATCTTTTCAACTTGGAAGTAATTAAAACTAGAGGACAAATACCTAGGGACTTGTAAGGGTACTTGATGACTAAAAGACTAGTGAGTACGTACTACTGAAGAGAGTAGTGGAAGCAGAGTCACTAACCGTCTGCTACCGACAGCAGTCTCAATACCTTCGGCTTACATGGCTCAGTTGCGCTCAGTTTCAGATGATCATTGCTTCCAGACCCACGGGATTGATCTCTGAAGACCTGGATGGGCACCACCTCACAATCTTTTTGCCGCATACTCAAAAGTGAAAACTTTCAAAAGACATTAAACCAAAGGTCTTGTCCAGTGGATGCATTAGACCCACAAGAAGATGAATAGAATATATTTTTTTAACCTGGTATTTGAACCAACATTTGTATCCCAAGTAATGTCACTAGAACACCTGCTTTGAGCTATTCCTCACTACATTACAATAGTGAAAGGACTTCAAAACCACTGCTCAGCTGCAAGGTATCGAGAGAAATCATGATGCAAAAAATGTCAAATAAAAAAATATTTAATCCTTTCTTAAAATTCATTTCTTGCTCTGAATGAGATGGACCTTCAGCCAATGAGGTACAATTACTATTTCCATGGAGCCACCAAGTCAGTAGATTGTGGCAGCTTACGTTTTTGTACACAGTTCTGATTGGTTCTGTTTTACATTAAATGTGTTCTAGTTGAATTAAAAATACAAAGTAAAGTTAATTCAGAGTTACTTCCTCGAAGGATTCTTCGACTAGGTCTTGATTTGAAAAAAAAGATTCCAAATTATCAACACACAAAGTTGAATTGGTCAAATGAATAAAAAACAGAAATCTGATGCAGAATGCAGTTTTCTTATGATGGGTGAAGCTTTTTTTTGTTATCATCAAACACTTGTATATTGGGCAAAGAAACTAAACCAAACCTGCAAAGTATATTATCCTACATTTATAAAGATGATTTGAGATCTTGTTTTGAATCTTATTAAAGCAACCAGTCCAATACAAAAGAAAAATATAATGGATACACAAAATCAAATAAAAAAAGAAAATTATTAGGAACACTCAGTTAGCCACACAGTCTCTGCTGAGGGAGAAGCATAATTCGTTTTTGGATGAACTGAAAAGAGAGATGAAGCAGAGATGAAGATGTGCAGTTATAGGTAAAGTGGGGAAAGAAGAACAAGTGATTTTATGATGGGTGTTGGACAATATTGTTTAAATCTCAAAATGGATGATGCTACACAGTAAAGGGTGTAAAAATAGGATAAGTAAACATAAGGATGGGTTGGGAGGAAATATATATGAAAACGTAGAAACATCTGCTCTCTATAAAATGGAGGGATGTGGTTATAACTCATTATCTAGTCTCTTCCAGACCATGGAGACCAAACACAGTTTGCTTCCACTATAACCCTATCTTCTGACTTGCACACAGGTTTTCATCAGAACAAAATAAACACAAGGAACAGTAATTCCCATCTTTTGAATGGGCAGACCTCAGCCTTCCAGATTCCATTGAGAGTCCAATAATTTCATATATAATCTCTGCTTCTAATTTTCTCCTGCTGTTGGTAATGATCCTGCTATTCCCAGCATAACTATTTTCCTATTCAATAGCCATATTTACCAATACCTTGCAACTAGTAGCCCTTCTTAACTACCGGATCAACTTGCATGAGCATGCTTATGTGAATACCTATGCCCTAGTTCGCCTGATTTTGAGCTTCTCCTTGAGTAGTCAATCCATCATTTATAAAATATCATGCTAACAATCCTCTTTCCAGCTAGATCATTATCTTAGTTTAAAGCCTGGTTCAATTTTTCTCAAATAAATGATTTGTTTCTTTTATGGCAACTTTGCTTTTCTTAAGCACATGTTTTCTTCTAATGTGGATGTGAATTGCAACATATTTGGCACAAAACTAGGAACTGGTGTGTAATCTTCAAGTTAAAGCCATCTCCAATAATATTCAATATCAGCCTCACTGAAAACCACATGAATGATTTATTTTAAGAAAGTAATTTCTCAATGTTTATGCAGAAAAACTACCTTCATTGGCAGGATATTGCAATTAGTCTGTTCAGATGGCAATAGGTTAAAAGTTTGACAAATCAAATCTTGTTTGGTCAGTCTCATCATCTTGCAAAAGACTATAAAAGCACAGAGACCTTGAAATGCATATTAATAAAATTTCTTGAGACGATTGATATATGGTGAGTACTTAAATTGCATTAGAATACTTATTTAGCTCCTTTGATTTAAATATTATTTGCCAATGTAACTATTTGTTAGATTCATTATTCTGATGATATATTCCTAGTGCATTCTATTTTTTTTAAAAAGTTTTAAGCATTTTGTAAGAGGATAATGTTAGACCAAATAAAGCTGTTAATTCTGAAAGACTGTCAAAATTCTCCAGGTGAATTGTCTGGCAACATAATAGTGACTTTTGAATATATCCTATATACTGGTTATTTAACAATTACATAAAATTAACAAAGATAGTATTAAAAATGTCTTGAAAATATCACAATGTATCAGAGCATTTCATATGAATGCATCGAAGAAATGAATGCAAGAAAGACCAGTTCAAAAGGACAAACAATTTATAACATTAATTCTACCACATTCATTTTTTTAAACAATTCATTAATTTAACTGCTGCTTTCATTTATATTAATACAAATTACAGGAAGAATATTTTCTTAAAGTAGCAATCTTTAAATCTATGATATTTGCATTCTTGAATTGATGTCCTGAATTCACTGATTGTCACTAGGTTTCAATAAATAATTAGCTTACATATACTATAACGGATAATGATTCTTGAATCAACCGGCAAAACCCAAATCACTATAGTTTAGTGAGACTATGACTTCTTTGACCATTTTGCACTAAAAATCAACTTTGATTTCTTTTGTGTTTTCTTCTACAAATTGTATATAATTTTTGCTTAATTTGTTTTCTTGTGAATGCCGCTTATATGACACCGTATGCCTGCAACACAGCTGCAAGTATTTCATTGCACCTGTGAGAATGTGATGAGAGTACAGTTTATTAGCAGAATTAGTGATTTTCAGCACAGATTTTACAAATCAGGAACCAGATGCATGTTTTAACTAATTGTAGTCTCCAGTCTAAAAGAAAAGCCTCAATGAGAAATGGATTAAATCCCACTGAAGAAATATTAGAGCCTGGTTAACTATTAGCACAAAGACATATTCCTCTCCAAACGTTGTTAAGGTTAACAGATTAATTAAGGATGAACAATTCCAAACTTAAAAGATACGATGACAGCTTAAGAGTTGCCCATTTCATTGACAATGTTTTTGAATTAAAAACTATGATTGAATGACCAACATTAATATGCAGAGCACCATATCGCCTACCAAGAGGAAAGGTGTGATAAATGAAAGAATTATTATGAGTAGCCACTTCAGCATTAAAACATGTAAATTTCAGGAAGAGGAGAAAACTTGCCCAAATTTTAAAAAATGGTTTGTTGAAAAGTCTTACAAACCTTATATTGAGTCAAGTTTTCAATACAGAAAAGAATAAAAAGTCCAAAGGTTTATTTCATTGTCTAAGAATGCATGTACAATACAACTCCCAAACCTGCTTTCTCCAGATAGCCATGAAATACAGAAAAACCATGGGAGTCATTGGAAAATAGATATTAGACATCAATTTACACCCCCCCCACCCACACAAAAAGGGAAAAGGAACAAAACTTGCAAACCCCGAAACCCCCACAGAGGAAAAAAAAGTGACAATAACATCAAATCCCCAACCCCCTCCTCAGAAAGAAAGAAACAGTGACAATAACATCAAATCCCCAAACCCATCTTTCTCAGAAAGAAAGAAACAGCGACAATAACATCACATCCCCAACTCCCTCCCCTGCTGAAAAAAATCAGCAACAATAACAGCAAATCCACAACCCCCTCCCTCACAGAACAGCAACAATACCATCAAAATCTCCGACCCCTCACTCATACATTAAAACTAACAGATCACCCACACAGAAAACACCATGAATATCAGACCCCAGATCCCCAAACCCTCCCTCTCACAAAAACAAACATACAGCCCACCTGCAGATTGGCCACAAGAAAAAAAACACCAAAAAACTGAAGACCAATACAAACTATAGTTGAATAATCACATAAATCTTAGAATATCGAAAACATCGTCCTGTCAGCATTTGAGGAGAGCAGTCAGATGAACTCAGTCCTTCAAAAGTGAGCATGTGATGAAGTTGAGTGAGGCAAATTGTGGAGATGACATGCTAACTATGTCAGTGCTCTGTGGTAAATCGCACTCAGTACCCTTGAGTCAAAGGTTTGAGTTTAGGCTTGTTCCAAAAACTTGAAGACTAAAATGTCGTAACACCTGAATGTAATGGCAAGAGTGTGGTCTACTGTCAGGGATACCATCTTTCATCTAGTGGGTGGATATAGAAGACCCCTGAACCTGTTAGAAAAACAAGGAGAGTTCTCCCCATGACCTCCACTGCAAGCAGAAATTAGACTTGTGCGAACTTGAACCACAGATCATTCACAGATTAACTAAGCACGACACCAAGGATCAGAGTTGATATACTGATTTTTTTTTAAACTTATGTGCTATCACACACGGTATCCGCTAGCTTCCATTTCAATGATCAGTAAAAGGGAAATCAATTTGCTGATGGTTCCTTTATTGATCAACTATTTTTGTTCAAATCACTCAACCCTTTAAAAGTCTTCTCCTCACAGTAACACACTTTCCAGTGGTCAAAGCTAATATAGCATAGCAACTAAGTATCACATGCAGCTCCTTTAGGAAGAACACATCCCATTTGACACTTGTTTGTAGACAAAATGCAGCAACATTGCTTTTAATATATGAAATAACCCGATTATTGGAAATAAATAATTGAGTACGGTAGACAAAGGGATCTGGGGATACAGGTACGTAATTCGTTGAATGTGACATCACAGGTAGATAGCGTCATAAAGAAAGCTTTTGGCACATTGCTCTTCATAAATCAATGTATTGAGTACAGGAGATGGGATGTTATATTGAAGTTTGTTGAAGTACTATGTGTAGTTTTGGTCACCTACCTACAGGAAAGATGTAACCAAGGTTGAAAGAGTGCAGAGAAAATTTACAAGGCTGTTGCTGGGTCAGGAGGACCTGAGTTATAAGGAAAGATTGAATAGGTTATGACTGCATTCTTAAGAATATAGAAGATTGAGAGATTTGATAGAGGTATACAAAATTATGAGGTTATAGATGGAGCAAGCAGGCTTTTTCCACCGAGGTTGGATGGTTCTACAACAAGAGGTTATTGATTAAGGGTGAAAGGAGAGAAGTTTAAGGGGAACATGAAAGGAAGCTTCTTCAGTCAAAGGGTCGTGAGAGTGTGGAATGAGCTGCCAGTACAAGTGGTACATGTGAGCCCGATTTCAATGTTTAAGAGAAATTTGGATAGGTACATTGATGGTAGGGATATGGAGGGCTATGGTCCTGATGCAGATCAATAGGAGTAGGCAGTTTAAAAGGTTTCAGCATGGATTAGATGGGCCAGAGAGCCTGTTCCTGTGCTGTAGTTCTCTGTGACTCTATGAAATCCAGCTTTTAAACAATGACAATCTCAAACTAGCCAAGCGTAAAATAAGAGCATCATCTGCAGTTAAGTACTTCAGTCCACAGTTCAGTTTATGTGAAGTGGCCTCCAATGGGCACTGCTATTGAACCTGCCACGTTTTGCGAAAGCTTGTTTTGTCTTCCCTGGTAGTTGATAGGATTAAGGATCATGTTTGTCTTTCTGCAGTCATGCAACCGGCAAGGTAAATCTAATCAAAATAACAAGTTATTAGCAGAATTGGCCTTTATTACCTTGGATTACACCTCCTTTGCCATAAATCTTTGCTTCCTTTGTGCAGTTAGAAGTAGATAAGATGGCTAATCCTCAAAATCTCATCACATGGCGAACAATCCTTTTAACAGTGTCATCACTTAATTTGCTAAAAGTGATCGAAACTCAAGGTAAGTGATTGATATGAAATAACATTTATAATAAAATGATTTCATTAAGTTTTTAAGTTTTCAGAGACACTGGGGCACTTTTGCCACAACAGAGTTGTATTGCTCCACTTAGACATGTTAAAAAAACAATTATTATTCTTACACACAACTTTAATATGATCATACTTGTGAGAAGAAAATGAGCTTAAACATCAGCCATCATTCATAATTTATCAGAACACTTTGAACTTGAATAAATGCAACAACTTGTAAATTCTATTGAAAGCAAAAGAATGCACTGATTTGCAAGTCAGATAAAGCTTACAATATAATCAGAAATAGATTTTCCGTATTCAGAACCACACACAGATTCAGTTCATGCCTTTGTACTATTCTTGTTATAGTCATGCAAAATATCTCAGGTTTAGCCTCAGAAGCAGTTCACCTGAAAACTCACACGTTAAGGTATCATCATGAGACAAAGATAATTGGTTGTTGGAAGTGAAAATTTAAACATCAATTGCTCTCCACAGTTTTCTGTGGAGGTCTCTGTAAAAAAAAACATAACCCTTGATTCCCTTTTAAACTCCTCCCTCTCACCTTAACACTGTGCCCTCTTATTTTTGATACTCTATCATGGGAACAGTATTTTGAATGCCTTATCCATACCTCTCATGATCTTATACACTTTTATCAGGTGTTACAAGTCAGATTCCTTCAACAAATTAGATTTACAAGGTTAAAGACAAAAAAGCACAGAAAAACTTGCTCAAAAAATGATGTTGTGCAAGAAAGCAACTCGTCATCTTCTGTTGGGACAGAGGGGGAAGGAGTCAACCACATAACAAACACAATACTAAATCTGCAGTCTAAATTTTCATAAATATATCAAGCTACAAACTTACCCCTGTGATGCTCTGCTATGCAGTTCAGTGGGAGCTTGCTTGAAACAATGAGGCTGAACCTGTAGATCCGTAACAAAGTGACTTAGGTTAGGCAAATCGCTAACAAATCTTAGTTAATTCAAAATATGCACTTCATTGTCATCATACAAATATCAATGCAAATTATCTTGACCCCAGAACAACAATTTAAGTCCTGAATGTTAATGTTCCTTTTGTACCAATGCTCACTGAGAACACCACTCTAACTTATAACACTGAAATAGGAGATGTCCCATAGGCAGATGATTAACCTTTCTCCCTGCCCCTCACATGGGGGTCCTTCTTGCAATAATTAATCTCTAGTGTTCTGGTTGCTTTGCATCTGAAGCCCCATATTCTACTCCAAGCTGAACTGTCCTTCTACCTAATCCCACTGATTTACAGCAGGACCATTGCCCTCCATACCTCTCTCATCCATGTACCTATCAAAACTTCTCTTACATGTTACAATCAAACCCACATTCACTACCAGCTCATTCAAGTCAAGTTTATTGTCATTTAACTATATATGTATAAAACCATACAATGCATATAGAAACAATATAACATTTCTTCAAACCAGGGTGTAAAGCACTGTAGTACACATAACACACAATAACTTATGAAGGTAGGATAAAATCTACAGATGAATCGCACATAAATAACAAATTAAAGTGCATTAATTTTTTTAAATGGAAGATATGGAACAGGTTAACCAGTAACATTTCAAATACAAAGGGTGTGGCAGGACAAAGAGAAAGTCAAAGAGGATGTTGGATTGATGGGCAGGATCCTTAATAATACTAAGGGCCTTGCATATGTAGCGCTCCTAATAAATGTCCCCAGTGGAAAATAGAGAGACCTCCTCTCAGCTGTTCTCACTGCCCTTTGTAGGGACTTCCAGTCCAATGCTCAACTGCTCCCATACGAGATGGAGATGCAACTTGTCAGGACTTGTCAACGGTGTCCCTGTAAAACACAATTAAGATGTGGGGTGGGAGCCTTGCTTACCTCAATCTTCTTAAAAAGTGGAGGCGCTGCTGTGCCTTCTTGTTTAAGGAGGTGATATTAAGGGAGCAGGTGAAGTCATCTGTGATGTGAACTCCTAGGGACTTGGTGCATTTGAACTCTTTCTACAGAGGAGCCATGCATTTGCAGAGGGCAGAAGGGGATGGTTTGTCTGCACCTTTCTAAAGTCCTTTGTCTCCTCCACATTTTTCTGACTGAAGAAGTTCCCCCACATGTTCCCCTTAAACATTTCACCTTTCACCTCGGCCTATCACCTCTAGTTCTAAACTTAACTAACCTCAGTGGAAAAAAATAACCTACTTGCATTTACCTCATCTCTACTATCATAATTCAGTATAATTCTATCAAATTTCCCCTCATTCTCCAATGCTCCTATAAAGTCCCAACCCAATCAACCTCAACCAATAACTCAGATCCTCAAGACCCAGCAACATCTTTTTTTGTCAATACTATTAAAATAGCTGTCGAAAAAGATTCTGGAAGTTTATGCGTTCTTTCTGCTTGGTGTATTAGCTCCATAAAAGGAGGAATTAATAAATCTTGAAACTTTTTGTAAAATTCAGGTGGAAAACCATCTTCTCCTGGAGATTTATTACTCTGAAGTGATCCTAGAGCTTCTTCGGCCTCTTTTAATGTAAAAGGCATATCTAATCCCTTCTGTTCTTCCGAATTCAATTTTGGGAGAGTTACTTGTGATAAAAACCTTTCTATCTCAACAATATCATTTTGTGATTCTAATTGATACAGTTCAGAATAAAAAAATTTAAAAGTTTCATTGATTTCTAAAGGTTTATAAGTAATTTTATTTACACTTGTTCTAATTGCATTTATCGTTTTGGAAGCCTGGTCTGTTTTTAACTGCCAAGCAAGAATCTTGTGTGATCTTTCACCTAGTTCATAATATCTCTGTTTAGTTCTCATAATTGCTTTTTCTGTTCGGTATGTCTGAAGTGTATTATATTGTAGCTTCTTATTAATAAGTTGCCTTTGTTTTTCTTCTGTCATATATCTTCGAGATTCTTTTTCTAATTTTGTAATCTCTTTTTCCAATTGATCTATTTCTACCATATATTCCTTCTTAATTTTAGAAGTATAACTCATTATCTGACCCCTCAGATATGCCTTCATTACTTCCCATAATATAAATTTATCATCAACTGAATGTGAGTTTGTATCTAAAAAAAACTGAATCTGTTTTTTCATAAAATCACAAAAATCTTGACGTCTTAATAATATTGAATTAAATCGCCATCTGTAAATCGATTCCCCCTTATCCATCATTATCATTGTCATTATCAAGGGGGAATGATCTGACAATATTCTTGCTTTATATTCCATATTTTTCACTCTGTCTTGAATATTTGCTGATAGTAGGAAAAAATCTATCCTTGAATAAGTTTTATGTCTATTTGAATAAAATGAATAATCTCTTTCTCTTGGGTTAATTCTTCTCCATATATCAATCAAATTTAAATCATTCATCAATGATAAAGTTAATTTTGCTACTTTTGGTTTTGTAACAACTTTTGTTGACCTATCTAAAACTGGGTCTAGACAAAAGTTAAAGTCTCCACCTACTAATATTTGATCATGTACATCAGCCAAATTCAAAAAAGCCTCTTGTATAAATTTTACATCATTTTCATTTGGTGCATAAATATTCATAAGAGTCCATAGTTCTGAAAAGATTTGACAATGTATAATTACCTATCTTCCCGCAGAATCAATTAATATATTTTGTATTTTAATTGGTAAAGTTTTGTTGACCAAAATTGCAACTCCCCTTGCTTTTGAGTTAAATGAAGCTGCTATAACATTTCCGACCCAATCTCTCTTTAATTTTTAATGTTCTATTTCTGTTAAATGTGTTTCTTGTATAAAAGCTATATCTATTTTCATTTTCTTAATGTATGTTAAAATTCTTTTTCTTTTCACCGGTCCATTAAGCCCATTAACATTAAAACTTTAAAAATTCAGTAAATTAGTCATTATTTTTAACGGGGTTACTCCAGTCTATAATAATACATAATATTTCAACTCTCATAGTACCGTGGGGAATTATTTTAAAATTCTCCATGTTGCTATGTGTCTCCCCTCTGATCATCCAGGCAAAGAAAGAAAGATAAAAGAAAAATAGATTATAAAGAAAAAAAACAAAAACCCCCCTGCTAATGTTGTGAATGAAAAAAAACACATTACCCCCCTCTGTTGTGCGGGTCATGGCAAACACCATGATTACACACGTGAATCCCGTAGCGATCGATCCGAAGTTCCCCCAGCTCCCCCGTAACATGAAAAAAATAAGAGAAGAAAAAATAATATCTCTACTCTCGATTAATATTTCTCAAATTTTTACCTTTCTCCCCCTGTATCATATAATTAAATGTATATTTAAATATGCTTCTGACTTTAATGTCCATCAACTCACTTCAGTGTCTCCATCTTCATCTTTAATCTGTTTCACTTTTAAATCTTTACTGTGTCAAGCAAATATTTGGGAGTTCTTGTGCAAACTCCTCTGCATCCCAATGATCAGTAAAAAATCTTCTTTCTCCGTCATCCAAAAAAATTATCAGTGTTGCCGGGTGGCACAATATAAATTTATAACCCTTTTCCCATAATATTCCCATCTTTTCCCTTTTCCCTTTCTTATAACCCTGTGACACAACTTAGAAGGAATTCTGGATCTGTAGTCACAGATCCTTCTGTTCTACCACACTCCTCAGTACGCTACTATTCACTGTGCAAGTCCTACCTTGATTTGTTTTCCCAAAATGCAATGCCTCACACTTATCTTCACAAAATTTCATCTGCAATTTTCAGTCCATTTTTTTCAACTGGCTCAGATCCCACCACAAGCTCTAATTGCCTTCCTCTCTATTCACCATGCCTCCAAACTTGATATCGTCTGCAAATTTGCTGATCCAGTTTACCACACTATCATGCAGATCATTGATATAGATGACAAACAACAACGGACCCAGCACTGATCCCTGTGGCTCACCATTAGTCACAGCCCCCCAGGTGGTGAGGCAAACATCTACTACCACTCTTTGGCTTCTCCCCAAAGCCAATGTTGAATCCAATTGACTACCTTATCCTAAATGCCAAGCAATTGAATCTTCTTGAGCAGCCTCCCATGTGGTACTTTGTCAAGGTCCTTGCTAAGGTCCATGTAAACAATGTCCACTGTTTTTCCTTCATCAAATTTCCTGGTAACCTCCTCAAAAACTATACAAGGTTGATCAGACATGACCTACCATGTACAAAGCTATGTTGACTGTCCTAATATTTACATATCTAGTCCCTTCAGATACCTTCTGATAACTTACCCACTACTGATATCAGGCTCACCAGCCTATAATTTCCCATCTTACTCTTAGAGTCTTTCTTGAACAACAGTCGCTATCCTCACTTGTGGTTAAGGACATTTTAAGTGGCTCTGCCAGGGTCCCTGCTATTTATGCACTAACCTCCCACAAAGTCCAAGGGGACACCTCATCAGTCTCTGGGGCCATTTTTTAACCCTAATTTGCTTCAATACAGCAAGCATTCTCTCTTCTGTAATCAGGATTCAGTTCATGAACTTACGACTGTTTTGTTTCAGTTTTACAGACTCTGTGTCTGTCTCCCAAGTAGGTCCAGATGCAAAAATAATCCATTTAAAATCTCCCCCATCTTTTTTAGCTCCACGCTCAGATGATCTTCAAGCGGACCAATTTTGCCCTTTGCTATCCTTTTGCTCTTAATATATCTGTAGAAATCCTTGAGATTCTCCTTCACTTTATCTTCCAAAGCGACCTCATACCTTCTTTCAGCCCTCCTGCTTTCCTTCTCAAGTGTTTCTGGTATTTCTAATACTGAAGTACCTCAATTGTTCCCAGCTGCCTATACCTGCTTTGCACTTCATCTTTCTTCTTCAATATCCCTTGAAAATTAAGGTTCACTAAACCTGGTAATCTTGCCTTTTATTCTAACAGGAACATACAAACTCTATACTCTCAATATTTAACTTTTGAAGATATCCACTTACAAAGAATCCCTTTGCCAGAAAACAACCCGCCTGCCAGATCCTTTCTCCAATTTTGAATCTCAAACTGAGGACCGGTCCTATCCTTCTCCATTATTATCATGAAATTATGATCACCAGATACAAAGTGTTCCCCTACACTCACTTCTGTCACCTGTCCTGTCTCATTCCCTGAAAGGAGGTCCTGTATCGCGCTCTCTTTAGTTGGGACCCCTATATGTTGATTGAGAAAACTTCCATGAACACATCTGACAAACTCCAAACAGTCCTTTTATAGTATGGGAGTTCAAATCAATATGTGTAAACTTAAAATCACACCAAATATCACAACCTTATTTTCTTGCAACTGTCTGCGATCTCTCTAGAAATATGCTCCACTACATGCCACTAACTATTGGACAGTCCATAATATAATCCCATTAACATGGTCATCCCTTTCACATTCCGCATTTCCACCTAATAGCCTCAGTAAAAAAGCCCCCGTGTCTGTCCTGTCTGATCACTGCCATGACATTTTCCCTGATGAGTAATGCCACCCCTTTCCCTTTAATAGTTTCCACTTTAAGAGGAAGATGAGTTCAGGGTGACACTAAGCTGCCAAATATATTGGACTTTGTCCTTGACCATAAGAAATAGGAGTAGAAGTAGGCCATCTTGCCTTTCATGGCTGTTTTGCCATTCAAAAAGATCATAGCTTATCTGGCAGTGGACTCAGCTCCATCTGCTTACTTTTTCCCCATAACCCTTGATTCCCCTGCTATGCAAAAATCTATCTAACCATGTCCTGAGTATGTTTAGTGAGGTCACCTCTAATACCACACTGGGCAAAAAATTCCACAGATTCACTACTCTGGAAGAAGCAATTTCTCCTCAGCTCAATCCTGAATTCATTGTCCAGAATTTTGAGGCTATAGCCCTTTGGTTCTTATCTCACTCACCAGTGGAAACAACTTTCCTGCCTCTACTTTATCTATCCATTTCATAATTTAATTTTCTATAAGATTTTCTTATTTTCTGAGTGGTTCTGGTGATGTCATCGTCGAGAATAGCAGCTTAAGTCACTAGCTCCTCCAGGAAAATGCGTATTAAGCCCGGTTAACCCATCAAATATAATATTTTTTGAAAAATATTTGAACTGAAAAGAGGGGCAAGAATGGGGAAAAGGAATGGAAATTAAAAAAGCGACGCTGCAGAGCCTGCAGCTGAGAGGAGTGCAGCGAGCGGCTCTCCTACCCGACTGTGTGCTAGCGAGGCGGCCGCCAGGCCTCGATCAGGCGAAGCGGCGAATGTGATCGAAATCCTGAAAGAGATAAGGGAGTTCCGGAAAGAAATAGGGCAGCAGCTCCGTGATATTCAGTCAGAGCTCTCCAGCGTCCAATGGCAAAGACTCGAATTGAGAAGGTGGAAGATCGCGTTCAAAACGTTGAACGGATACTGAGTAAGACAATAAAAATATTACATCACCAAGAAGGTAAACTGCTTGACCTGGAGGGAAGATCACGGCAGAAAAATATCAGAATCTACAACGTTCCCGAAGGAGCGGAGGGCTCGTCTATGACAGAGTTTGTCGGAAAGTTACTGCGGGACGCGCTGGATCTTCCCTCGGCTATGAAGCTGGAAGTTAAAAGAGCCCATCTTGCGCTCGTCCCAAAACCTACCTGGGAGAGAAAGCCACACTCAATAATAATTAAATTCCTTCGGTACAGCAACAAGGCGGAGATTCTACGAAGGTCCTGGGTTAAGAAGAGAGTGTTTTTCGACGATAAATTAGTATATTTCGACCAAGATTCCCCCCCTCCCCCGCGGTCCTGCAGAAACGCAAAGAATACTCTGAAGCGAAGCAAGTACTAAAGCAAAATAAGATTAGAATTCAAACTCCGTACCCGGCTAAACTTCGAGTGTTTTATGACAACGGGACGCAGTTGTACCAGACAATGGAAGAGGTGACTACAGACATGAAGGCCAGAGGGCTGCCCATCAACATGACCAAAACGAGGGAAAGCCTGACTGAGGAATTATCCTGCTCCACTTGGGAAATAGTGCAAGAATCGAGAAGGCAGGAGACGGGAGGAGGCTGAGAGAAATATATCAGGAAGAGACCGGGATTTTCCCAAAGACAGACCTCACCGCGTTCAGAAGAGCCATAAGGTTTGGCTAACTTTAAAAATGTTGAGAAGCTAAAGGGAAGCAAAAGTACATGGTGATATACCTATCTCGAGAAATACTTATTATAATGTGGATTTTATATTACTTATTTGTTATTCTTTTTCACTCACTTACTCCTTTTTCCCCACCAAAATATATGTGTGTGTGTGTGTGTGTGTGTATGGAATACGTGTGTGTATATATATATGTATATTTGTGTGTGTGTGTGTGTGTGTATGTATATATATATATATATGTATATAGGAGGAGTACACAGGGAAATCCTTTCTGTGTAATGGATTTGTTCACTGACTTTTATGAATACTGCAATGGGGGCCCTCAACTCACAAGTAGGAAGGGGTTATCCCCCACAGCTAGACATTTCCTCTAGCTCAACGCAGGGTCATCTACTAGAGACCTCAGCCTTGGAATCACATGTTCGTTGCCATTTTTGTTATTATTTGCGTTTCTTGGTTCTTATTTGTTCAGGGAGTAGATCGATTAAGTTTTATTCTAATTTCAATGATACATTGACAGATAAATACAAATGGCTAAGGACAAGGTAAAATTCATTTCTTTTAATGTCAATGGGCTATTAAATCCAATCAAACGTAAGAGAATTTTATGCAATTTGGAACAATTTGAATCATACTGGGAAAAATGGTTTAACTACATAATGCCTCATAGGCCTGATTTTATTCTCACAGATCAATGAATCTGTTGTAAAAGAAAAGATCACTCCCTACTTGTACGTAGTTCTTCCCTTTTGCTTGTTTTTTCTTTCCACTCTTTTCTATAAGTGTGTACCTCAGATAAATACTTTGTGGAGATTTGTGATATATATGATTATATGATATATATGTACAATGTCTGAAACACATCTTATGGAAATGTTTGATAATAAACTTCAATAAAAAAATAAATTACAAAAAAAAAAGATTTTCTTATTTTCTATAAGATCCCCTCTCAATCTTCTGAATTCCAGTAAGCATAGTCCCAGGCAACTCAATCTCTCCTCATAGGCTAATCTCCTCATCTTGGAAATCAGCCTGGTGAGCCTCCTCTGCACTGCCTCCACTGCCAGTATATCTTTCAAATAAAGTAGCCAGAAGAGCACACAGCACTCCAGGTACAGCCTCACCAGCACCCTATAGAGTTGCAGCATATTCTCAATTTCAACCTCTCTAGCAATGAAGGCCAACATTCCATTCCCCTTCTTGATAACCTGTTGTATCTGCAAACCAATCATTTGCCATTTGTGCACAAGCACTCACAACTTGCTCTGTACATCAGCATACTGCAATCTTTCACCATTTAAATAATAATCTGATCTCCTAGAATGACCAAAACTCATTTCTGCACTGTATTCTGCGAGCTTACTTCATATCCCATTACATCTTAGAGTCACCTGCCCTGTCCACCCACCCCATCCACCCGCCCCAACTCTGCCGTCACGCATCCCTCATCCACCTCCATTTCCCTTGAGACAGATGCAGAACACACCCTCTTCCAATCGTTTCTCTCCTCCCATTCCCCTCGATCTTTTTTCCTACATTTCACTTAAAGCAGTTTACTTCTAAAACAAAATATTCAATATTCAAAACGAGAAACAATGCCATTCTGCTTAATTTGCTGTCCCACCATTTGCGATTAGAGTGTCTAAAATGCAGCCCCTCAACAAGCCCCCCCACCCCATGTGAAAAGTACTTCTCTGGTTTCCAGCAAGACACATGTGCCGCAGTCAGCTTCCTCCAAAATTCAGCCTCAGCTCGAAGAAGCCCTGATGTTCTTAGTTTAAACCGCGATCCTCATAATCAAAGCCCCACTCAACACCCTTCTCAGAGCCTCAGTAATCCCCCCTGCCCACCCCACCACCCGCTGGAAGCCCCGCCTTCTCTCCGTTCTTTCACTTGGGCAGTTGAGACGACACCTTCAGCCCCGCTGTTGTGAAACATGAAACATGATGTTCCTGCACTCACTTCCAGAACTACCAACACAAAGCACAGAAAAATGGGAAGGGCCAGTGATCTGCCGCCACACTTCCTCGAGTGAAATTCTCAAGCTCTTTATCAAAGAAGCTATATCCAGAAAATGACTTAAAATCGGTGTAGAAATAGGTATAGGCAATTTCTAATTGATCTTGCAGAGTGCGTCTCAGTAAATAGGATCAATATTTGAATGTCTTATTTATATCTGTTCATTTTGTTTTTCTTTTTGTAAAATGAAGACAGTTGTAGAGGCAGATGTGCTTCCGGGTACGACCGAAGCACCAAGTGCCACTGTGACGGTGAATGTATTCGTTATGGAGAATGTTGCGAAGATTACAGGACTCTCTGTACATCAGGTAACCAGCAGCCAACAGCGACTGTGCTCTCGACAGTGACATATAATCCAAGGGTGGAAGAGTGGCCTCCTTTGTTCCTCTTTAATCGCTATGGATTTTTATCAAGTACAGTCTTAATCATATTGTTATTTCATGATCTGATGAATAAAATGAATTGCTCAACCCTAAATTTTCTGGGGAATGCAGTAACCCATGTTGATGGCAAACCAACCCCAAGAGGCTTGGGCACATCTGGTGTATCTCAAGCATTTGGTTATTCACTATGCATATTGTTAGCAAGGTAATTGTGAATGGGAAAGTTTCACTAATAAGTTTAATTGTGTCAGTGCCCAAGGTAAAAGTTCAGTAGTTGTGTTCATCCTAAATTTCCAGTACTATTCCAGCAGAGATGTAACTGAGATGTCTGACTCAGTGCTATATCACTCCCACCAGTCTGCTGAAAGTAACCTTGTATTTGTATGCTCCTTTCACATTGCACTGTATACCAAATCTGTTCTGACTCTGGGCAGAAACCTCCTGTTCTGGACGCTGCTTTGAGCAACATGAGCGTGGACGGAAATGTCAGTGTGATCCTTCCTGCATGAACTACGGGGACTGCTGCTCAGATTTTGTTGCAAATTGTGAAAAAGGTAGGTTAAAGCTTCCTGGTGTGGAAGTGCGGCTACAGATCTTTTGCTTTTCCCATTTTTCAGTGCTTTGTTTGTGTTGCTAGGTCTGGTAGTGCAGATGAGCAAATGTTCCAAGAGGAGCTTTATTCAGTAAGCAGCACAGAATAGTTAAAAAAATGTTGCTTGAACATGTTCAGAGAGGTTATTTGTCTTCAATTACTGCTACATCTTTAAAAATTCAGTAAATTTCATTCACTCTACTGTAATTTTGAAGACAGATTAAAAAATCATTTCCCATTACAGCAATATTTCTGAATTCCGGAATATGAATTCAAAAATATTGCTGCTGGTTGAATGGATTTATAGACTTACTTTCATAATCCTGTAACATTTTTAAAGATCAATTTCACCATTTCTCTGTTCCTCATCTCTGACTAATGTTACAACTTGCAATGAATGAACAGTATACAAAATAGGATGTGTATCATTGTTTTGGTTGAAGTCACTTTTGCCCATGTGGAATATGATCATGACTACCTCTCTTGAACCTCTTGGCCAACGTCTTTCCAAAGGCTTGATCTTCCTCAGCCTGCCAATGTCTTCCAAATGCTCTGGCACTGATCCCTATCTAAACTCCTCACCAAGTTCCTGTCTCTAATCTTCCCACATTCATGCTTCAACGGAAAGCCATTCCTTTCCTCAACTCCAATCAGTTTCCCTGCTAACAGCCCTTCCTGTCCTTGATCCAGCCTTGGTCTGGGTCACTGGTGCCACTAAATTCTGCTGTAGAAAACCCATGAACAAATTATTTCTTGGCATGCCTTTCAAGAATCTCTTAGCACACTTTAAATGCCAAAGATAAGTTTCTCAGCCACACTGTTTCCCTTTATTGTATTGCTGGCATAAGCTCTATTTTGGTTATGAAAAGATGAAATTAAAACAATAAAAGTTGTAACGACCTGCTATTACTTATAATCAGATATCTGGAAAAATCCTGCATTCGTGGCAACAACAAGAGCAAGTTTAGTGTTCACCAGCTCCACAAGAAAGCCAACAGCAGAGAAACCAGAGTTTATCAGCGATACATTGCCCCAACAAGATGCTGCCAGCTTTTTGGATGATAACACAAAAATCAAAGAAGAGTCCATGAAGCTAAGTATGGGGAAGCTTTTATAACAAAATGAGTGATTCTGTTTGCAGATTCTGGACTTTAAAATGTGATTGATTTATTTGATGGCAGTGCTTCATAATTAAAATGCGTAATATTTTACAGTGTGCACAGGTTGCTCAACTTATAAGACAGGATAATCATTCTACAGAAGGATAAGGACAATTAGATTGAGCAAAATTATCAAAACAAATCAGAGCTAATTCTCGGAAGGAGAGCCGACAGAGGAATAATTGGTAATGGTATCTCTACTAAAGGTTTGGAAATGGATAAGGGGACACAGAAATAATAAGACCATAAGACATCAGAACAGAATTAGGCAATTTTGCCTTACGAGTATGCTCCGTAATTCCATCATGGCTGATTTATCATCTCTCTCAACCCCAGTTCCCTGCCTTCTCCCTGTAACTTCTGATGCTCTGATTAATCAAGAACCTCTGCTTTAAATAGGCCCAATGACATGGCCTCCACTGCCATCTGTGGCAATGAATTCCACAAATTCACTACCATCTGGCTAAATAAATTTCTTCTCATCTCTGTTCTAAATAGCATCCCTCTATTGTGAGGCTGTGCCCTCTGGTCCTAGACTACCTCATTATAGGAAATAACCTCTCCACATACACTCTAGCTAGGTCTTTCAATATTCAATAGATTTCACTGAGATCCCCCTCTTTCTTCTAAACCCCAGCAAGTATAGACAGACCCAGACCCATCAAATGCTCCTCATACAATAACCCTTTAAATCCTGGAATCATTCTCAAGAACTCTAGATCCTCTCCAATGCTAATACATCTTTTCTAAAACAGGGGGCTCAAAACTGCTCATAATACTCTTAAGTGCAGTCTGCCCAATGCCTTATAAAGCCTCACCATTACATCCTCGATTTTATATTCTAGTCCTATCAAAATGAATGCTTACATTGCAGTTGCCTTCCTTACCACCGACTCAGCCTGCAGATTGACTTTTAGGGAAGTCTGCACTAGAAGATGCACCACTAATTTTTGAATTTTCTTCCCATTTAGGAAATAGTCCTTATTCCTTCTACCAAAGTGCATGTCCACACTTACCTACACAATATTCCATCTGCCACTTCTTTGACAATTCTTGCATTCTATCTAAATCCTTCTGTGGACTCCCTGCTTCCTCAATACTAGCTGCCCCTCCACCCATCTTTGTATTATCTGCAAACTTGGCCACAAAGCTATTAATTCGATTGTCCAAATCATTGACATACAATGTGAAAAGAAGCAGTTCCACACACCAGCCTCAAAGGACAAAACCACTTCTTATCAGCAGCCAACCAGAAAAGGCCTCCTTTATTTCCACTCTCTGCCTCCTGCCAATTACCCAGTCGTCAATCCATGCTCATATCTTCCTGTAATACTACGGGTTCTTAACTTGTTAAGCAGCTTCATGTGTGGCACCTTGGCAAAGGCTTTCTGAAAATCCAAGTAAACAACATCCATTGACTCCTCTTCGTCTGTCCTACCTGTTATTTCCTCAAAGAACTCCAACAGATATGTCAGGCAAGATTTCCCTTAAAGGAAACCATCCTGACTTTGGCCCATTTTATCATGTGCTTCTAAGTACCCTGAAACCTCATCCTTAATAATGGACTCCAACATCTTCCCAACCACTGAAGTCAGGCTAACTGGCCTTTTTTCTTGCCTCTTCCCTTTCTTAGAGTGAAATTACACATGTAGTTTTCCAGTCGTCTGGAATCACTCCAGAACCTAGTTTTCATTGAAAAATCATTACTAATGCCTCCACAATCTCTTCAGCTACTTCTTTCAGAACCCTGGGGTGTAGTCATCTGGATGAAGTGACTTATTTACTTTCAGACCTTTCAGCTTCCCAAGTACCTTCTCATTAGTAATAACAGCTACACTCTCTTCTGTCCTCTGACACTCTTGAATTTCTGGAATATTGCTACTGTCTTCCACAGTGAAGACTGGTGCAAAATACTTATTAAGTTTGCCCACCATTTCTTTGTCTATCTTTACTACCTCTCCAGTGTCATTTTGCAGTGCTCCAATGTCCACTCACACTTCTTTTTCCCTCTTTGTATGATCTGAAAAAAACTTTTGCTATCCTCTTTTATATTACTGGTTACATTACCTTCATATTTCATCCTTTCTCTCCTTACGGCTTCTAGTTGCCTTCTGTTGGTTTTTAAAAGCTTCCTAATCCTCAAACTTCCCATTATTTTTTGCTAAATTTTATGCCCTCACTTTTGCTTTTATGCTGTCTTTCACCTCCCTTGTTAGCCACAATTGTGTAATCCTCTCTTTCAAATATTTCTTCGTCTTTAGGATCCTGTGCCTTTTGAATTTCTCACAGAAATTTCCGCCACTGCTGCTCTGCCTTCATTCCTGCTAATGTCCCTTTCCAATCAATTGTAGCCAATTCCTCTCTCATGCCTCTGTAATTCCCTTTATTCCACTGTAAAAATGATACATCTGACATTAGTTTCTCCTTCTCAATCTGCAGGGTGAAATCTATCATATTATGATCACTGTCTCCTAAGGATTTCTTTATCTTATGCTCCCTAATCAAATCTGGTTCATTACACAACATCAGATCCAGAATTGCCTTTCTCCTGCTGGGCTCAACCACAAGCTTCTCTTTTGGTTCCAACACCAGCCTGATTTTCACATCTACCCTCATATTGAAATCCCCTCTATCATAACATTGCCCCTTTCTATATGCCTTTTCTATCTCCCATTGTAATTTGTGTTCCACATCCTGACTGCTGATTGGAGGCCTGTATATAACTCCTGTCAGGCTTTTTACCCTTGCAATTTCTTAACTGCACCCACAAGGATTCTACATCTTCCAATCCAATGTCACTTCTTTCTAATGATTTGATTTCATCGTTTACCAACAGAGCCAACCCCACCCTCTCTGTCTACCTACCTGTCCTTTCAATACATTGTGTATCCTTGGTTGTTAAGCCCCAAACTATGATCTTCTTTCAGTCATGACTCAGTGATGCCCACAACATCATACCTGTCAATATCTAACTGCGCTGCAAGATCATCTACCTCATTTCAAATACTACTGGCATTCAAATATAATACCTTCAGTCCTACATTCATCACCCATTTCGATTTTGCTCTCACATTACACTGCACCTCATTCCATCACTACAGTTTTGCCCAAACATCAACCAGTCCTTCCTTTCAGTTTCACTACACACTGCATCTACTTGTATACCAACTGCCCCATCCTCAGCCCTGTCACTCCTGTCCCATTCCTCTGCCAAATTAATTTAAACCCTCCCCAAAAGCTCTAGTAAACCTGCCCACAAGGACATTGTTTCCTCTCAGGCTCAGGTGTAATCTAGCCTTTTTGAACAGATCATTTATTTCCCCAGAAGAAATCCCAATCATCCAAAAAACCTGAAACCCTGCCCTCTGCACCAATTCTTCAGCCACGCATTCATCTACCAAATCAACCTATTCTTATTTTTTTATCTAGTTTTATTTTATTGAGATGCAGTGCAGAGTAGGCCTTCTGAACCTTTGAGACACTGGATTCAGCAATCCCGAAATTAAATCCTGGCCTACTCATGGGACAATTTACAATGACCAATTAACCAATCAACTGGAACCTCTTTGCACTGTGGGAGGAAGCGGAGCGCCAGAAGGAAACAACTCCTTACAGGCGATGGCGTGAATTGAACTCGGGTCACCTGTACTGTAAAGCACTGTGCTTACCACTACACTACCATGCCGCCCCGTTGTTGAGTGGCACAGGCAGCAATCCGGAGATCCTGCCTTTCACCTTTCTACCCAACTCCCTATATCCTTTCTTCAGGACCTCCTCCCATTTCCTACCTATATCGTTGGTACCAATATGTACCACAATTTCGGGCTGCTCACACACCCCCTTTAGTATGAGACATCCCTGACCTTGGCACCTGGGATGCAATATGTTATCAGGTGTCTCTTTCATGTCGACAGAATCTCCTATCCATTCTTCTAACTATGGAATCATCACTACTGTACTTCTATTTTCCCCTTCCCTTCCGAGCCACAGAACCAAATTCCATGCCAGAGACCTGGTCTTTCTGAATTCCCCAGCAGTGGATATAGTTAGTGTTAAGGGAAAACCCCACAAGGCTACTTTGCCTATTCCCTTTCCCTCTCCTGACGGCCACCCAGGTACCTGCCTCCTGCAACTTAGGTATGACTTTTATCATAGTTGAAAGAAACTTATTCGAGGAAGGACAGACAACTTTGGTAGGCAAATTAGAAGTGGAATCCCTCAAGCCAGAAATCTTAATGGAGAGGACAGGCAAATTTCTGACCTAATCCACTAGTAACATTAGAGACATAAAATACATGGATCTCACTTCATGCGGAAATCGATTTGTGGTAGGGGCATAGGAAATCCAGCCACAAAGATAGGGACTCCTGAGGCACCGCAATGCATCCATCGAGAATGAGATCTGTTGAAATATCAAATGAATTTTTTGGATAGCCAGGGGACAGTATGTCACAACAGTTTTCTAGGAACATTAGCAAAAGGCAATCTTAGCTAAACATGAGATTACAGGATCCCCTTGGTGGTTTGCCTGCTCTTGAAAGTAATGAGTGAATAATTAGGGAAAAAAGGAAATATTAAGATAAGTTGTACAAGCTTGGAATTTTCTTTTTAGAGCAAAGGAGGATGAGAGGTAACGTGACAGAGCTCTAGATAGAGAGGATAGCCAGAGGCTTTTTCTCCCTCTCCTACCCCCCCCCCCCCCCAAGACAGAAGAGGCTAATACAAGGAGGCATAATGTTAAGGTGATTAGAGAGAAGTGTAGGGGGATGTCAGAGTTAAGTTCTTTACACAGAGAGTAGAGGGTGTGTGAAACAGCCTGCAAGGATGGAGGTGGAAGCAGATACATTAGGGGCAATTAAGAAACTCTTAGGTAGGAACATGGATGATAGGAAGATGGAGGTTTATTTAGGAGGGAAGGGTTAGAGTAGGTTATTCATTTGATCTTAGAGTAGGTTAAAAGATCAGCCCAACATCATGGGCCGAAGCACCTGTACTGATCTATGTTCTAACCATTGGAAGAAGACAGGACAAAATCAACTCTAAGGTTTTTGTCCACAAGCAACGTAAAACAATGTTTCCATTGTAAAGTAATTTATTGATAGCTGAGTGGGGGTATGCCCCAAGCAAATAAAGATGAATTATTAGTGAATCATCTTTTTTTCTGATTTATCACAACTTATTTTTACAGAAAATGGAAGTGCTAAAGTAAGTGAAGGATCGACCATCATCAATCCCAACAGATTTGAACTTGGAAACCATGATTCTAAAATCTCGGATCAAGAAGTGACAACAACTAGTTCTTCTGCAGATACATCTAGGGACTCTGAAAGCTTGGATAATGGAATGATAACTCCATCTGTTTCAAAAGATGGAACCTTCAATTCTAAAATTTTGGCGGAAGTCATGACAACATCTGTTATTCCTGAAGATGGGACCATGGATTCTAAAACCTTGGAAAACAGAATGACAACACATTATGTTCCTGAAGATAGGTCCACAACCCCCAAAACCCTGAATGAAGGAATAAAAACAACCACTGTTCCTGAGGCCATTACCACAAATTCAAAAATACAGTATAATGAAATGACAACAGTTATTCCTAAAGATGCTAGCTCAGATTCTATGTCTTTGCATAAAGCAATGACCATGCCCTCTATGAAAGTTACTGCCATAAAATCTACAATCTCAGATGCACACACAACAATGCATTCTGCCTCAGGACAGACTTCCTCAGTTCCTGATAAACTGGATAGAGGAACAATAACATTTCCCATTCCTGAAGATAACTCCAGTAATTCTAACACCCTAGATGAAGAAATAGTGTCTGTTCCTGAAAGCGATACCCTCAATTCAAAAATTCCAAACAATGGGATAAAAGCGCCCTTGGTTAGTGAAAATGTTTCCAAGAGTTCTGAAGCTCAAGATAATAAAACGATAACACCCTCTCTTTCTGCAGATTATTCTGCAAATTCTAAAATCATGCATAAAGGACTGACAACATCCCCTATCCCACAAGATGTTCCCACAGATTCGAAAATTTTGGACAAGGGATTGACAACAAATACTGACCCTGAAGAGGTCACTGCTGGTCCTAGAGTTCTGGAGAGTGTAAAAACAACTTCTGCTCTTCCTGAAGCTGCTTCTACAAATGCTAGAACCTCAGGCAAGGGAATGGCATCGCTCTCTGTTCCGGTAGGTGACACCACAGCATCCAAAATGTTACACAAAATAATAACATCTTCCCCATTTCCTCAGGCTAGTACCAGTGATCCTAAAATCTTGGATAATGTAGTGATGACACCTTCAGATCCCGAAGATAGGACCGTAGCTGTGAAAGGTTTAGATGAAGGTCTGTCAACACACTTTGCTGATAAAGGTAGTTTCACAGATTCTAAAATATTGGATAGAAGAATGACCACACCTTCTGTTCTTGAAGGTGGGAATAAGTATTCTAAAACCTTGGCTAGCAAAGTGACAACCTATAGTTCTTCTGAAGGTGAGTTCAGGAATTATAACATTCTGGACACTGCAACGTCAAAGAACACGTTCCCTGAAGAGAATTCCATGGGTTCTAATATATTGGATAATAGAATGTCAACTTCCCATGTTCCTGTAGATGCCTCTACAAATGCAAGAATGTCATATGATGGAATGACTTCATTCCCTGCTAAGATAGGTGAGGCCACTTATTCTGAAATCCCACATCAAATGTTTACAACTTCCCCTTTCCCCAAAGATGGGATCACGTATTCCAAAATCTTGGATCAGAAATTGGCAACACAATTTTATGAAGATACCTCATTCAATTTAAAAAAATTGGATACTGAAATGACAACTAGTTCTGAAAATGGGATCATGGCGTCTGAAGTATCTTATAAAGGGATGGCAACTTCTCCTAATCCAGGAGAGGTGACAACAGATTCTGGAATGCTGCATAAAGTGATGCCATGGTCCAAGGTTCCTGAATATGAGAGATCAAGTTCTATAGCAGTTCCTCAAGATGGGATTGTCGATTTTAAAAATGTGGATACAGGAATAACATTGCACACTGTCCCAGAAATATCTTCTGCAGATCCTGGTAAACCAAGCAAAGGAATGATAACAAGCTCCATTCCCAAAGTTGTGACCAGTGAATCTATAATCCTAGATAAGGGATTAACAACCACTGTTCCTGCGAGAGATTCCACGGATTCAAAAATCCTGAACAATGAAATGACAATGCTTTCAATTACTGAAGATTCTTCCATGATTTATAAAACCTTGGATAACAAAACGAAGACTCCCTCCATTCCCACTGATGCTTCAGTGATATCTAAAGTTCTGGATAAAGAAGAGACAACAGCTTTTATCCCACAGGATAATTCCACAGAATATAAAATCTTAGAAAAAGGCATGAAAACAGACACTATTCCTGAAGAGATGTCCATAGATCCTAATACGCCCAAGAGTGGAAATGCAACTCTCTCTGTGCCTTTATCCAACACTGGATTCTTGGAAAATGGAACAACAATGCTCCCAGCTTCAACAGATCAGACCATAAATTCAAAGCCACAGTTAAAAGTAATGACACCATCCCCTTTCCCTGAAGATGGTTCCACAAAATCTAATATTTCAGCTGAAGGGTTAACAACACCTCCTATTCCTAAAGATGGGGTCACGGATATGGGAAAAACAATTCCCCTTTTTCCTGTAGATGGGATAACAGATTCTAAAGTTTTGGCTACAAAATTGGGAACACTCAATATTTCGGCAGATACATCCACAGTTTCAAAAATATTGGATAATGCAATAACAGTGCCCTCTCTTCCTGAAGAAAGCACCAATGATTCTACAATTGTAGATGATGTATTGACAACATCAACTTTTCTTGAGGGTAGGACCAGGGATTCTATGAACTTGAATAAAAGCACATCAACATATAGTGTTCCTGAAGATAGGTTCACATATTCTAAAATCACGAATAAGGGAATAAAAGTAACCACTCCTCCTGGAGTGGCTTCCACAGATTCAAAAATCTTGAACAAAGGAATAACGCCCTCACGTGCTCCAGAAGATGACATCCCAGAATCTGTATCGTTGGATAAAGTGGTAACAACTGCCTCTACTGCAGAAGTTGATTCCCGAGAAACAAGACCATCAGATACACAGATGGCATACACTGCACTAAAAGAGACTACCGCAGCTCCTAGTATATTGGATAAAGGAATGACAATGTTTCCTGTTCCTGAAGACATGGCCAATGATTATAAAATCTTGGAAAAAACAACAACCATTATTTCTCAAAATAATTCCATGGATTTAAAAATCCTGAAAAATGGAACAAACATACAGTCAGTTGCTGACAATCTTTCCATTAGTTTGAACAAAATTATAACTCCCTCTCTTCCAGCAGATGATTCCAAAGATTCTAAAGTTGTCGATAACGGAATGACAACTCCTTCTGTTCTTCCGGTGACAACCGTGGATTCAAAAATGTTGATGAAAATACTTACAATATCTGCTGTTACCGATGATAGAATGACAGACTCTAAAATCACCAACATCATGGTCAGCACATCAGCTATTCCTGAAAATGGAACCAATGATTCTAAAGCAGTATTGACATTATCTATTCCTGAGAATGGGACAAGGGTTACTAAAGTATTAAGTGAAGGATTAACAACACCCTTTGTTAATGAAGGTAGTTCCACAGATTCTAAACTCTTGGAAACAGGATTGACTAATACTTCTGTTCTTCAAGATGGGAAGATGCATTCTAAAATCTTGGATAACACCATGAAAACATCCAATGCTTTTGAAAGTGGGTTCGCAGATCCTAAAATCTTGGCTGAAGGAATGAAAACGACCATAGTTCCTGAAAATTATTCCATGGATTCAAAAATCACAAGCAATGGGGTGAAAATATCCTTGATCACCAAAAGTATTTCCGTAAGTTCCAACGTAACATCAACGGACACTATCCTTGAAGATGGCACCACTGATTCTGTATTTTTGGATGAAGGATTGCCAACAGTTTCAAACACTGATGTTGTTCCTACAGAACCTAAAACTTCAAACACAGGAATAGCAACATACATCAACCCAGATGAAGCATCCTCGGTTCCAAGTATATTTAACAAAGACATGACAGCATCCACTGTTTCTGAAGAAAGGACAAATAATTCAAAAATCCTGGGGAACAAGACAGCAGCCAATATTTCTGAAAATGAATCTATGGATTCAAATGTCCAAAACCATAGGCTGACAACGCCCTCAGTTGTTGAGGACATTTACACAAGTTCTAAAATTTTGCATGATAAAATGGGAAATTCCTCTATTCCAGTTGATGTGACTACAGAATCTAATATTTTGGATGAAATAATGACAACAACCTTTATCCCACAAGTTACTTCCACGGAAGCAAATCTCTTGGAGGCAGAAATGACGACACAGACTATCCTTGAACAGGCTTCTGGCAAATTAGTTATTGGAAGAATAACTCCTTCTGTTCCTGTACTTGCTTCTACAAACACCTTGGATGACAGAACCATCATATCCTCTGTTCCAGAAAGTAAAGTGACAAATTTGAAAGAATTTAATCAAATAATGACACAGTCGTCATTGCCCAAAAACACAAATATGCAAAATAGTACAGCAACACCTCCTATTGTTACAGATGCTTCCACAAAAGCAGAAGCCTCGGCTAATGCAAGGACTGCTCTGTCAGTCCCTGATGGTGAGACCATGCTTTCTAAAACGTTAGATAAAGGAATAACAACCACAGCATCACTTACTTCTCAAGGTAAGATAACACATTCTAAACTATTGAATAAAATAACATCAACTGACACCATTTCTGAAATGAACACCACGGATTATTCATTCTTGGATAAAAGAATGACTGCAGCCTTTACCACAGAGGTTGCCTCGATAGAACCCACACACTCAGACAGGCAAGTAACAACACCCACTGTCCCAGAAGAAGCTTCCCCAGTTCCTACGACATTGGATAAACGAATGACAGCATTCCCTGTTCCTGAACAGCAGACCAATGATTCCAAATTACCAGATAAAGCGGCAACAACACTTGCTCCTGCAGACAGTTCTGTAGATACAAAGCTCTGGAAGAACGGGCATACAGTGTCCTCTATTACTGAAGACATTTCCACAGGTTTTAAAATCTTGGACAACAAGATGACAGATTCCTCTCTTCCTGTAGATGTGACCACAGATTCTACAACCTTGGGTAAAACAACAACAATGGCCTTTTTCAGAGAAGATGCTAAAACGGAATCTAAAATCTCTGAGACAAGATTTGCAACACACAGCATCTTTGATAAGGCTTCAAGAAGTTCTACTACACTGATTAGTGGAATGACAGATCCTTCTATTTCGACAAACTCTTCTACAGATTCACAAATCTTGGATAATAGAATCATCACATCCTCTGTTCCAGAAGGTGAAGCCACAGATGCTAAAATCTCTCATCTAATAATGACATCATATCCCAAAGATGCAAATACAGCATCCACATTCTCGACTAAGAGAACAACAACTCCCACTGATCATGAAGATGGATTCCTGAATTCTAAAATCTTGGATAAAGAAATAACAACTTCTCTTCCCAATAATGGGACCATGAATAAAGAAATAACAAAAATTCCTTTTACTGAAGATATCACAGGTTATAATACTTTGAGTAAAATATTGTCAACCACTATAAATACTAGAAATGCTTCTAATGATTCCAAAATCTTGGATAGTGTATTAACAATTCCTTCTGTTTTGGATAATGGGACCATAGATTCTAGAATCCTGGACAGAAAATTAATAACCACTGTTCCTGGAAATGATTCAGAAGTAATGGCTACAATTACAGTGTCACCCGTTCTTCAAGACACAATAATGTCTTCTAAAGTCCCATATAAAACAATATCAGCAGTAACTGTTCCTGAAAATGGTACCATGGATTCCTTATTCGTGGGTAATGAAATAACTAAAGCTTTTATGACAGAAGGTGCTTTCATTCAACTTAAAACCTTGGACAGAGAAAATGCAACACAGATCCTCCCAGAAGAAATCTCATTAAATCCTAGTAAATTAGAAAAAGGAATTGAAAGTCTCTCCAGTCCTGAAGACAGCACTAAAATTCAATATAAATTAGCGACAACTGAAGACAATTCCATTGATTCAGAAATCCAGAACAAAGACACGACAATGCCTTTGGTTACTGAAGGTGTTTCTATGAATTCTCAAATCTCAGACAACAATATGTCAATTTCCTCTGTCCCTGCAGATGGGAACACTGATTTTAAAATCTTGGATACAACAGTGGCCACAGCCTTTATCACAGAGGATATTTCTACAGAACCAAAAATCTTCGTTCATGCAATGACAGATTCTTCTGTTACAGAAGATGGAACCACAGATTCTAAAATCTTGAATAAAGGAATAACAACTGTTCCCAACGATGATTCCACTGATAAGAAAATCTTGGATGAAGGAGTTACAACACTACCTGTATCTCTAGGTAGCATAACAGATTCTAAAATACAAAGTGAAATAACGTCAACAAGCTCTGATATCTTGGGTAATAAACTGCCAACGTCCATTGTTGACGGGGATGTTTCCACAGGTTCAGAAGTCTTGGATAATGAAAAGACAATCCCATCTGTTCCTGATGATGCAACCATGGATTCTAAAACCATAGATGAAAGAATAACAACCATAATTCTTCAAGAAAATTCCACACATACAAAAATCCTGAACAACCAACCAACAGTTCCCTCAGTTCAGAAAGATGCTTCTGCAGATTCTATGGTCTCGGATAAAGGAAAAGCATCAACCACTGCTCCTGTGCATGAATCCACAGATCCTAAAATCATGCCTGCTGGAATAACAAATTTTGCAGTTCCTGAAGAGCCAAGGATAGATTCAATGTCTGGTATGCCCCAAAATGGGACTATAGGTTCTCAAATCATGGATAAAAGAAAAGTAGCATCCTCAACCAAAATATATAGTTCCATGAGTTATGAAACCTTGGCTAAAGAAATGACAGCAACTGCTGGAACATCCACAGAATCCAGATTTTTGAATAATGGAACAGCAACGCATCCTGAATCAGGATATAGGAGCACAGTATCTAAAATCTTGGGCAGAGGAATGACAGCATCTTCCATTAACAAACGTAGTTCCACGGATTCTAAAGCCTTGAATAAAAGAGCTACAGCATACACTATTCCTATTGCTTTTTCAAAGTCTAAATTCTTGGACGAAGGAACTGTAAAGTATTCTGTCACTGAGTATAGAACCATGGAGTCTAAAGTGGTAAACAAACTAGGAGGGGGCACAATTCCAGAAGATGGCCCCAAAATCTCCAAGCTCTTGCATAATGAAAGAATAACAAGCCCCACTTTAGAAAAAAGTATTCTTCATCTTAACAGCTTCCATACTGCAGAACAAATACAGCCTACAATTCCTCAGGAAACTAGTTCCACTGGTTCAAACTTAAACAAAAGGGGAATATTACAATCCATTGTACCTTCACATCCTGTAGCATCAGATCCAATATTGAAAACCGTGGAAATGGCACAGGTCAATGTCTTACAGAATCCTGTAACAGTGGAACCTGTTAACCTAAATATAGAAGTAAAGATCAGTAAAGAAGAACTAATTGCTACAAATTCAAAGATAAAAAGAGAAAATATAAAGCCCAATGTTCCTGTTAAATATGAGGTAACAGATTTTAACATAAATTAAGATAAAACCATGCAGATTTTCAATTCCCAGAATTCACAGTAACTAGTTTTTCTATTTTAAATATCAAAAAATCCAATAATGCAGAACCATTGCTTCAGCAATTATATGCTTGCTAATAGAAACAGTTATTTAAAAAAAACTTAATAGTCCACATTGAAGGTTGAATTCAGCTCAATCTCCAACTGCAACTCCACAAGAAAAACATTTTAAAATTGAGGTTTCCTGCTTCCAGCACAAATCTGCAAAGGAAAGATTTTTGTGCCGATTATTTCTCAAGTATTCGAGAGAGAAGCTGTCACTCGAATCAGAAATAATTTGGTCAGTGCTTTAGGCTCTCAGTAGAAGCCAGCACTCCCTACCCTTCCATCTCCAGCGAGAACCCCTTAGCAATTAATGTCACTGCAACTTCTGAATGCAGAAAAACAGCAATGAGAGGACTGTATCAGCCTGGTGCTTTCAACAGGAGAAATTTACAATATTTTTTTCACCCCAATTTTTTTTTTGGTGGAAGCACAATGCCTTTCTTTGAAAGTGTGCACTACATTCATCAGCAGCTCTTTTAGTCAAATAAGCTATTCATTGGAGGAAAAAAAACACTAATCTGTTATTTTTCATAGGTCCCTAGTCCTACTAGGAGTGATAACATGGTAACCGAACCAACTCACGAACGGAGAAATCAGATCACTGGGAAAACCCAATCATATGAAGGTAGGACATGCAATTTATTTGCTGTTGATTATAATTCATGTTGAGGGTATCCATGTGGGAACTCAGAACAGAAGAAAACATTAAGCAAAGGGCTCCAAATATGCACAAGTAAAAGGAGCAGTTAAAAAAGTGTTTGAAAGAAAGAGGCGGCAGTGGCAATCAGTGATTGTTGCATATTCAGAAAGGAAGCTCCTGTAATCTATCGTCTACAGACATGTAACCCTTATATCCTGATCTCAAATTGATCCATGACAAGTTATAAAACTGAATTCAGTCATCAAAATCAGATTTATTATCGTTTCCATAAGGCATGAAATTTGTTGTTTTGTGATAGTAGTACAGTGCAAGCACATAAAGATGTATAACTTACAAATAAAATAAATAATGCAAAAGATAATGTAGGATAACACCAGAGAAGAAACAAACATGCTGGAGTTCTTCTGTAGGGACACAGCCACTTCAGTAATGTGACATAACAGAACATGGAGGCCCTGGTGAAGAAAAAGAAAGTGGCACATATCAGGTATAAGCAGTTAGGGTCAAGTGAGGTACTTGATGGATATAAGATGTGCAAGGGAAGATTTAAGAGAGAAATCGGGTATGCTCAAAGAAGGCATGAGGTTTCTCTGCAGACAAGGTAAGCAAGAATATTAAAAGTTTCTAGCGTTATATTAAGAGCAAAAGGATAGCAAGGGACAAAAGTCTCAAAAATCATCATTGTCATCATCATCTAAGTGTGGAGCCAAAGAAGATGAGGAAAGATCTGTATTTACTATGTAGATAGACACAGAGACTGCAGAATTGAGGAAAGTGTGTAGTAAGGTCACAAACCAGATCTGGATTACGGCAGAAGTGGTGCTGGCTTTCTTAAGGCAAATTAAGGTGAATAAATCCCTAGGATCTGACAAGGTGTCTATTTGGGCCCTAAGTGCAGAAATTGTAGCGGCCCTAGCAGAAACATTTAAAACATTCTTTGCCATGGGGGAAGTGCTGGAGGATGGAGGATAACTAATGGTGTTCTGTTTAAGAATAAGCCAACAGATTATAGGCAGTGTGAGTCCTACATTAGTCATGGAAAAATTATTAGAAGGTAGTCTAAGGGACAGGATATGTAAATATTTGGATAGATAGGACCTGATCAGGGATAGCCAACATGGCTTTATGTTTGGTAGGTCATGTCTAACCAAACATATATTTATTCAAGGAAATTACCAAGAAAAGGCAGTAAACATTATCTATACAGACTTTAACAAGGTCTTTGACAAAGTCCCACAAGGTAGACTGGTTAAAACATTAAATTGCTTGACATTCAGGATGAAGTCATCAGTTGGATTCAACATTTGTTTCGTGGGCAAAGACAGTGGTAGTAGGTAGTTGTCTCTCTGACGCTAGGTCTGTGACTAGTGGTGTGCCTTAGGCTCATTATAGTTTATCATCTATATTAAAGCTTTAGATGACAATGGGGTAAGATGGATCAGTAAATTTGCAGATTACACCATGATGGGGGGTGTTTTGTGGATATTGAGGAAGCTATCAAAATTTGCAGCATTTTCTTGGACCTTCTGGGAAAATGGACTGAAAAATGACCATTGAAATTTAATGCAGACCAGAGTAAGGTGTTGCACTTTGGGAGGACAAACCAGGAAAGACTGACACAGTGAATGGTAAGGTTTTGAGGTGTGCAGTAGAACGAAGGAACCAGGGAATACAAACCCATAATTCCTTGAAAATAGCATCACAGGTAGATGAGGTTGTAAAGAGAGCTTTTGGCATATTGGCTTTCATAAATCAGGACACTGAGTACAGGATATGGGATGTTCTGTTAAAATTATATGTTACTGAGGCCAAATTTGGAATACTGTTTGCATTTCTGGTCATATATCCACAGGAACTATATCAATAAGCTTGAAAGAGTGCAGAAAAAATTTACAAGGATGCTGTTAGGACTAGAGGACCTGAGTTATAGAGAAAGGTTAGGACTTCATTCCTTGGAGTGCAGGAGAATGAGATCTTAAAAATGTATACAAAATGAAGTGGGGTATAGTCAAGATGAACGTATGCAGGCTTTTTCCTCCGAGGTTGGGTGAGATCTAGAGGTCATAGTTTTAGAGTTGACATACTTAAGTAGAATCTAGAGAGGAATTTCACTCAGAAGATGATGTGTGTGTAGAACGAGCTGTCAGCAGAAATGGTAGATGGGAGTACAATTGCACCATTTAAGAGAATTGTGGATAAATGCGTGGATGGGAGGGATATGGTCCAGTAGCAGGTAGATGGGAATAGGCAGAAGATTAGGTCGGTATGGTCTAGATGGTCTAAAGGACTGTAGTACTCTGACTTGAATAATGCTTTAACACTGCATCTCTATGCCACATGACGTTGAATATCACAAGTGGTAAGTTGTCAATGAATTATATAACTAAGCATGAAATGACAAGTTTCAAGAAGTTTTAACAATTATGAAATGTGGATGATTTCTTGATTTTAAAGTCCAATTATTATTAAAATTATCATTTTAGACATCCTTAATGATTCCAATTTGTGTAATAAGAAGCCTTCAGATGCTATGACAACTCTACAAAATGGAACCACATATATTTTTAGAGGTAAGATATTAAAGAAGCTTTGTAGACATAAAAAAATCTAAATGCGAATCTGAATGCTTCTCTTTTCTGATGTGTGGCTGCACCTCTTGGAGAGTGTCCAAGCCTCAACTCTGGACAAATCTCAGAAATTACACATGATTAAAAATGGATGGACTGATCACAAGCTGAGTTAACACAGAGAAATGATTTATGTTTGGCTCATTTTTTTTAATCCAAAGGGAGTGAATGCCAATCAGAAAGGTCGAGTCTGCTGAAGTGGAAATGTTACACCTGCCCAAATGAAACTAACACATTGATGAGGAAGATTGGGAGATGCTGTTGAATGTTTTCCAGTAGAATATAGGATTAAGTAAATTGGAATTTAAATCCATCTGTCTTTGCCAATAATATAATGGCATTAAGTGCTCTGTGCTGATCATATCATTGATTATTTGCCTAGCAATCATTAAGTAGTAGCAGAATCAGGTTTATTATCACAGACACATGTCCAGTAACGTGGTGCTTTGTGACAGTACAGTCAATAAATTACAAATTATAACATGTTACACCAGGAAATATAAAAAATAAGTAGATCAAAAAGAAAGCATAAAGTGAGATCGTGTTCCTGGTCTGTTCAGAATCTGATGGTGGGAGGGAAGAAGCTGTTGCTAAAATGCTGAGTGTGGGGCTTCAGGCTCGTCCCTGATGGTAGCAATGAGAAGTGGGCATGACCTGGATGGCGAGTGTTCTTAATTTTAAATATTGGTGAATACCAGTTATCCTTTCCATTTGACAAAGCTGAATTGTGGCTTAACTTTATGTTTTCAGGCCATTTATTTTGGACAATAAGCCAGAAAGGACAAATATTAGGACATCCTCAAAGGATCAGTGATGTGTGGGGCATTCCATCCCCAATAGACACCGTTTTCACAAGGTGCAACTGCCTTGGAAATACGTACTTTTTTAAGGTAAGTTTCTTTGTCCTATTCCTTGTCCAATGAGGAGATCAAAATAACAATGGTGTTCGTAATTGCTGTAAAGCAGAATGGCTGCTGATTTAACATGTTCCCATGACTAACGTCCCCTCTCACAGCTTTCATTCTAAAGATGCAGAACACAAAAAGTAACCTAGGATCTTTGAAATACAAGATCAATTTGTCCCACACATTGTCATTTCCCTCTGGCTCTGCAATTTATTTATCTAAGTTGATTCGGAAGTTTTTGTAGATTCTGCTCCATCACCCTTCTAGGCTGTTCAGTCCAGATATTACAAAAGGATTTTAGCCTACTGTTTTCATTTTATCTATGCAATCAATTACAAAGTTGCTGCTTACAAGAACTGCAAAAATCTGAATCGCAAAGCAACCATACTGATGCAAAGAGCATCACAAAATTATGCAAACATGGGTCTCCAATTGCACCTCTAAATTAAGACTATGTCAGAAAGGCATTGGAAATTACACTCCTACGTTTGCAATCTATTATCCATAATCTCTGCACTCACCATTGAGGCTAGACAAAAATAAACCAAGGTGGTATGTATGAATGATTGGCATCCTGTCACACTCACCTCAATCATAAGCAAATGCTTTGAGAGGCTGGTCAAGGACTACATCTGCAGCTTGTTACCACCCACGCTGGACTCCCTACAATTTGCCTACCAACATAACCGATGAACAAATGATGTCATAATCACAGCACTACACACCATCCTCACTCACCTGGAAAGGAGGGATGCTTATGTTAGAATGCTGTTCTTGGACTACGGTTCAGCATTCGACAAGAAGCTCGGACACCTTGGCCTGCACCCTGCCTTGTATAGCTGGATCTTGGGCTTCCTGTCAGATCGCCGGCTGGTGGTGAGGATGGGCACCCTCTCCTCTGCCCCTCTGACCCCCAACACAGAAACCCCCAAGAGTTATGTCCTGAGCCCCCTCCTCTACTCCCTATACACTCATGACTGTGTTGTTGTGCACAGCTCCAATCCGCTGATCAAATTTGCAGATGACACAACATTGATAGGTCTAATTTCCAACAATGATGAATTGAATTGAATTAACTTTATTTCTTACGTTCTTCATATACATGAGTAAAAATCATTACGTTACATCTCCATCTAAATGTGCAATCACAGTCATTTATAATAAATGTAAGTCAATGTAATATAGAATACACTCAAATCAGCATGAGTCCATCAGTCTGGTGGCCTGGTGGAAGAAGCTGTCCTGGAGCCTGTTGGTCCTGGCTTTTATGCTGCGGTACCGCTTCCTGGATGGTAGCAGCGGGAATAGATTGGGTCCGCAATGATCTTATGGGACCTTTTTACACACCTGTCCTTCTAAATGTTCTGAATCATGGGAAGTTTACAACTACAGATGTGCTGGGCTGTCCGCACCACTCTCTGCAGAGTCCTGTGATTAAGGGAGGCACAGTTCCTATACCAGGCAGTGATGCAGCCAGTCAGGATGCTCTCAATTGTGCCCCTGTAGAAAGTTCTTAGGACTTGGGGAAAGTTCTCAGGATTTGGCTTACAGAGAAGTCAATGCCCTGACACAGTGGAAAACAACCTCTCTCTCAATGTTGAAAAAAGTTAATTATGGATTACAGGAGGAAAGGAGACAGGCTAGCCCCTATTGACATCAATGGGACTGTATTTGAGAGGGTGAGTATTTTCAAGTGTCTTGGTATACACATCACTGGGGATCTCACCTGGACTGTACGTACCAACTGTGTGGTGAAAAAGCACAACAGCACCTCCTTCATCTTAAGGTGGCTGAAGAAGTTTGGCATGAATCCCCAAATCCTCAGTACTTTCTTCAGGGGCACCATCATTGAGAGCACCCTGACTGTGTCACCGCCTGGTCCGGGAATTGTACTACCCTCAATCACAGGGCACTGCAGAGCACGGTGTGGACAGCCCAGCACATCTGTGGATGTGAACTTCCCTCTATTCAGGACATTTACAGCAGCAGGTGTGTAAAAAGGGCCCGGAGGATCATCAGGGACTCCAGCCACCCCAACCACAAACGGTTTCTGCCTAGCAAATGGTACTGCAGCATTAAGGCCAAGACTAACAGGCCAGCTTTTTTCACCAGGCCATCAAATTTATCAATACACATTGATCTGAATGTATACAGAACAATTATGTACACAATCAGTTTTTAGGCAATATCCTACATTTTCTTTCCTTATTGTTGTACATAGCAAAGGAGACGCAACATAAAAGATTTTTACTCCCTTGTTGTGAGATGAATGAAAAAATGTTTTAAAATCTGATTCTAGTACACAAGCTACCATTAAGAGAGGTGGTGAAAAAGTACAGGTAAAATGCAGAGAGCTTATTCTCCAAGAATACCACAAAACAATGAACTGCTTTGTTTTGATCAACATCTGATAATAACAATAAATTTGTATTGAACATGCCCACAATTAAAATCAAAAGGCAACTGTCATAACCAGAGGTACTTTGTGTTCAATTCGCCATGTGTTTAATTGACCATGGGCTCAGCTTCCAGCTGATTGGGGGGTGGGGGGGGGGGGGATCTTGTAACACCTCTAGCGTTGCAAAAACTATGAAGAAATTGGGAGCAGAATTGTACTCGGAAATACTACTTGGTAGGTGACTCCTTGTACTCAAATTTAGGTACTGTAAAAACTGAGCAGTGTGAATAACAATGAATTCCATTTATTGAACTTCCTGCAAATGTATCCAATGTACAGCAGAATGAGTTTTAAAAAGAACCAAATGGAATGTGTTAACAATGCGATGGATGTTTAATTTGAATTCCCACCTACTTAAGTGTGTCAGTTTATTAATTGCATTTCAATAGAAACTTCTCTTAAAACATCAATTCTTGTTGAATTTATAGGGAGACCAGTACTGGCGATTTCAGAATGGGCACATGGACAGTGGCTATCCTCGAAGAATTGCGGCCGGCTTTTCAGGATTGAGCGGCGAAATAACGGCTGCACTTTCAGTGGCTGCATACCGTAACAGACCTGAAACGGTGTATTTCTTCAAAAAAGGTTATTTCGATTCCCTTGTAAAAATGTTTTCCCTATTTATTTTTTCTGATTAATGAATGTTTACACATGCAATGCATCATATCGTATTTTAATGTTTGTCTTCCAATGTACACTATTTGATTACTAAACATCAGACATTATTAACTAGAGCAACCTGGGTTTGATCAAAGGTGTTCTGTGCAGTTCTCATGTTCGCCTTTTAACTGTGGTGCTCAGTACCCATGTACTCAGGTTTGCTTCCCTATCCCAAAGATGTTGGTATGTGAATTGGCCATTGAAAATAGCACTAGTGTAGGCAAATAGAACTAGAAATTAGGGGGAGTTGAAAGGAATGAGAGGGAAATAAGACATGGATCGGGACTGATTATACTGCTTTGTTGTGAGATAGCATGGACTTGTCGGGCTAATTAGCTGTCTTTCATTGTAAGTAATTCTCTTTAAGTTTGTGCAACTGCAGCTGCACTGTAAACGCACAAAATTTGGGAATTAATTGTCATAATCAAATGTATTCTGTATTCCAGGTGGATTATACCAGAAATATGTATATCAAAGACCCATCTCATCTTGCCCACTAGAACGTACTCACATCCCAATTTATCATGTGGCAAGACGTTACAGGCGGCAAACAATGGTTGCCATGCAGAAAAGCAGGAAACTTCAAAATATAGGTACAGAATTCTTGTGTGTGCAGATTCAGTAACTAAAGTACATGGTTTTGAAGCCATCTTGTAGAGTTCAAAGTTAGTCAACTTCCAAAACAATTAAAATTTAATATTTGACTGTCAGGGATATTTTCCGTCATTGGCTAGGCTAAGATTCATACCTTTGAGTATTAAGGAAAATGGAGATGCCAATAAACAATTTTACTGAATTAAACTGAATTTTATTTGGCTCAATTACTACTTCTGTTGTGCAAATATAAAATTTAAACTTTGTTCTGCACACATTCTTAAGTATGACATGCACAACTATTCAAAAATGATAGTTATGGAACAGCAAATTATATACTTCTTCCAAAAAAAAAAGCCACAATGGATAATTTTGCAGAAAGCACAAAAATAAGCACATTGCTGCTATATATGTGGCTATTTATGAGTTTCGCAAATGTTGATCTAATTATTATAATTGCTTAGAAATTAAGCAATTACTTTTTTAATATCATTTTTTTCAGGTGCAAGTTATTTAATGGTATAATCGGGAATGATGCTAGTGTTTCAACCCATTGATGAATTGACCTGTCTGGACTTTTTTTTAAAAATCAAAAAAAGATTTGCATTAGAACAGATCAGAAACACCTGGTAATTCTCCATTTGCAGTTTTTTGGTGAACCCCCCCCCCCCCAAACAGATACTATCAACCTTTTGATTAGAATGTCTAAGTAGAGCAATTGCGGAGAGAGAAAAATGAGGGCAACTTTTTTTTTTAAGATAAGCATCAGGCTCTTACCGTATAGTTAAAATTAATGCAAATTGTCATAAATCTTGAATGTATCATTAAAACTGAATAATGTTGAATGATCCTTCTCACCCTAGGTAGCTGTATTTGAAGCTAATATTTGGAAACATTGGTTGAAAGCTATTTCTACAAGATCCGTTTGTAGTAGTGATTACCAAAGTAAATTTCTTGTCTCCCATATTTACATGAAGTTGCTGGAAGATTAATTTCCCAATTGCATACCAAGGTAGATTAACTGAGATTTGCCTGGTAACATCTACATCTCAGTTGGAAGGCAGTGAGTTTGTCCCATTCCAAAGAACAAAAATCCAAAGCTGACTATCCTGTGCAGTACTGAGAGATTGTTGCATAAAAGAGCTGCCATAGGATGAAATCACTGAAAGTCCTGTTGCTGTCAGGAATCTGTGAATTCCTTTGACATTATTTCAAACAGTGGCAAAGTTAAAGTTACATTCTAGCCATTGAAAAAAAATTCATCAGCAGGCTCAAGCTAATAAGAACCAGAAGTATGCAAGTTAGTCACTGTGCTCCTATGCTTCAAAGAACTTATCAAGGCATCATGTGAAGTTCTGGAGTAGAACGAGTTTTTCCAGAATGAGTGACTGAATCAGCTCAAAAGAAAGGAAAATACATTAACTACTTCCCTTGTGTTACGCAATAAAATAATTTACCTTCCACTGCATATCAACTTTCTTTCAGCTCAACTTTCTGTTGAAATGTTAATACGGAAAAACTGGCATGGCCTTCCTCTAACAGTCACATCAGCCATTTCACTTCCAAATCCTGGACTTCCAGAAAAATATGAATATTATGTGCTCTCACATGGTAAGTTCAGCTTGATTTCTTTCTGTGCACTTGGCTATCAACAGGATATTTAAGGATGAGTAAAACTTTTACTCTATTTAAACAAGTTTAACAGCAGCTGTCAAAAATATTAGTCATTTCAGTGAAGGGGAGTATTTTTGTTAAATCAGCAGATGTTTGTTAAATCATCAGGTCAATAAACTGGAAGTATGAAAGACCATAAACAATAAATGCCTCTGCCTATTTATTAGTAAAAAAAATGTTCTTTTAGAGGTTGGGATAAAGGTAATTTTCTAATTACCAAGATGTGGAAAGTACAGTATCTGAGAACATAGACCATTATATTGGGACACCAGTTTTTCCACCATTATTTTAATAAAGATTTAAATTCCAAATTTGCACAAAACATTAAGAAGCCCAATTAGTTGCAAAAAAAATTTAAAAATCACTAAAAAATATTGTGGGAAGTAAACTTACTGAAATACATCTCTTGGTGGAGGCATGACATCATCCTCCTCCTGGGAAAAGTGGAAGAGAATTCAAAATATTTGCTTAAAGGCAAAATGTAGAATTGAAGGCATAAAAGGAATTGGGCATCTTAATGCACAAGATACTAAAAGGCATCAGATAAATACAGAAAGAATAAACTGAAAACTGGAGACTTCAAGTAGTGCTGCAACACTGAAAAACAGCAGTTAATTTTTTTACTTCAGTACTTGCCTGCACTAAGCCCATACCCCTCAATTTCTTAACATCCAAGAATCTGTTCTAAAAATACTCAGTTTCCTGAATAGGTAATACACATCAATTTGGTGGAACTGTTACTCCTCTGCCCTGCATGGCTAACACTTGAGAGATACTGGTATTACAATCTCCAGTCAGAGAACATCATTGCAGCTTACCATTCCTCAGTCTTCTAAGCGTGAGAGAAAAGGCCCAGACTTTCCTCAGATAACAAGATTCTCAGCACAGGAAATAATCTGATAAATTTTGTTGCATCCATTCCACTACAGATATTTCCTCTTTTAGGTAAGAGACCAGGCCTGTACATTCTACTCCTAAGCAATTTCACTTGGGTACCACAATATATGATCATAAAGCACCAATTTTGTAACTCATAAGAATGTGTGCTTCAGTCTGGTAAAAACTCAGCAGCAGTACTTGGCACCTATCTCAAAGATCTTGTGCCCTTGAAACTTAATACGACTAATTTACTGGGATAGCAGAATTTGCAGCACTATATAATGGAGCAGAGTTGTGCAAACCTGACTGTACTTCGAGTTTAGAATTTTCAAAGTGACAAGTTTGAAATGGTATGGAACCAAATTAGATTTCGTATTCCTGTTCTTAAGACCAAAGGCATTTTTTTTGTTGAAGATAGCAATATGCACAGATAAAAGCATAAGGTCAATAGAGTTTGTGTGCAAAAGATTAGTCTTATTCCAACATCATAAAGAATTGTAATAATACTGTTAAGTGTTGCATCATCAGTCTTTCAAAGAAAACAGCTCACAGCACCTCTTACATACCCAAATCAGACAGCATCCAGAGAGAGAGAAATGAAGTTCGAAGTTCAAGTTTAAGTTTGATAATCTTTCACCAGAACCGGAAATGTTAGTTGCATTTCTCTCTCCACAGATACTGACTGACCTGCAGAGTATTTCCAGCATTTTTATTTTCATTTCAGGTTTCCAGAACCTAGAAAATGTTGCCTGTTGATTTCAGATGCAAATGTTGTTTATTTGAGATTAAAATTATGGAATTGACAAAGGTTCTATAATCCCTTCAGTAGTGATAGTGGGTGAAAAATAACCCTGTTCTTACATTAGAATCACAAACCATGAATAGAAGGAAAAAAAACCTCCTTTGTAGTAAGCTTGCTTATTAAAAGTTAGAACTCTGACAAGAGCTTCCTTCCTATCGTCTCCACCCCGAATGATTTGTCATTGAAGATATTTTAACTGTATAAAGATCGGATGTATAGTATAATCAAAATAACTTACTTTGCTAACTACAAGCGAGCAATGTAAGCATTTCAAATTTCAATTTTACATTGTTTTAAGATCCTTTCCAATCCACACAGTAAAAGGAAACAACTTCTAGTTTTAAAACTAAATATTTCATGTGTCTGATCATTCCTTCGTTTACTTCTCTCCATTTTAGCTAAATCCTACAGGGTTGATCCAGTGAACCAGAAAGCTACTTATATGAAAAGAAGTATAACAAAGGATGTGTACAAATGCCTTTAACAAACCAAAAAGGAAAGAATATCAAGTTTCAACATAAATTAAAAAGGAAAGCATTTTATTCTTCCATGGAAAAAAACTAACAGAACAGGAACCCACAGATGTTGGAAGTTCAAGAATTTGTTTTATTTAGCAAGAAGCCAAACCAATGACTAGACATCAATACACTTCACATGGTACATGTTCTTCAACTATGATTTCCTCTGTTTATGCCTCTTCTTCCTCCCATTGAAAGGTTCATACCTGGAAATGGGAAACAATAACCTGGAATTATGACAGAGAACAATTGCTTTATAAAATGAATTATTTCCTTGTTGTGTTACAATATAACCATGTACAATTAAAAACTGAAGCATAAATATGTAGCCTTTTTACATATTGCAGATTGCACACTCCAAAATGTTTATTTACTGGTAAATTTACAACTCTTGAAACCCTGATCCGTTTAGCATGATGATAAGCAGTTATTTAACCCTTAGGTAGTGTCTGTATGGTGCTTGCAACTTCTCCCACGATCCAAAGGGTTTCCTTTGGATTCTTCCCACATCTTAAGGAGGTGCTGATAGGTTAACTGGCTACTGTAATTATGCCTTAGATGGCAAAACAATCAAAGGGCAGTTGCTAGGCATCTGAGTGAAAATGAGTTGTAGGAATACACAAAAATGGGACTCTATTGGTGCAATGCATTTCTATATCATAAAAGAAGAATACTGTTATCTCAAGCATGACTTTCTCAAATGCCATTCCTTGGAATCAAATCTGCAAAGATCAATATACTTAACCTAGAACTGAGGCCATATTCTACCTAACAAAGATTTTTGCTGGGTCAGTTGGCTCCGTCACCAGACTGACTCTAATCTTAGATTTCCACCCCACCACATGCCTAAGAAAAACGTTCTCTGGTCTGAACAAACGTATGCAGCCCCCTGCTTTCCAATTCCAATCTTCAACTTGTTCAATTCACTTCACCACTCAAGAACCACTCAGGAAGGAATTCCTTTTCACCACTTTGCATGTACTCTTAAATATCATAAAATCCCATCTCAAAACTGCTGCCAAAAGACTCCAGTCAAAATCCCTCTTTTTCCTGCTTGGTGTTCATTTCTCCCCTATAAAACAGGGTCTGACACAAAATGAAATGGTTCTTGCCTCTTCGGCTAATGAACTGTCGTCCTCGAGCTGCAATTCTCCCCATTTGTGGATAAAGTCGTACTCTCCTCAAAGGTTTAGGCTGTGTGATGGCAGCATCTATAAAAAAAAATATCAAAATTGATATTCAAAGAAGGGGATAAACAAGGACATTAAGCCTAAATTAAAACACTTAGGATACTGGTAGCTTCAAGACAAACAACAGGTTTCTCCTGTTCTTTTTAATAAATAGCCTCCAAAGGTGATCTTAACTCACCTGTACAGTAATGCCTCAACCACTGAGGTAAACTAATAACCTCTGAAGCAGAAGGCTACAGGTTTAAAACCCACTGAAAAGCCCAATACAAAATTAATCTGATATTCCAGTATGGTATGGAAGGAGTTCAGAATTGTTAGAGGTGTGGTGTTAAGAGGTGTTAAATCAGGGCACTTTTTCTCGATTGATTCAAGAAAGAAGACACAGTATGATACGAGTTCCTAAAAAGAACTGGTGTCTTCGGTAATTTATGCTTCAATGAGCACTTGCAAAAAAAGTTGATCGTGACACTGCCACTTGTGGGACCTTGCTGCCAACTTTCCAGCTTTGCACTTCCATCAGATGCAAAGCACAATGATAAATCTCAAAGACTTAAGAGGTGTGATGCTGTGAAAAGGCCTTACAAAATTGCATATATCTTTCTGCAAAAAAAAACACAAATTTTAAATATGCTTTTCATTATATCTTGTGGAACTAGCAATATTGCTCCCCTCTGAATTTGTTCTCATTGACTGGCAATGCCTTTCAGCACAAGGGCACCATGTGCAATCTGCAAGCTGTTTAAAAACAATATACACAAATCCACCATAGCCTTCTAAAATTACATACCAGCTGAACTGGAAGGAGGATCCTGGCTAGTGGATGGAATATCAGATTCGTCTGAAGGTTGGGCAGATTCTTCCTCCTGATGTCCTTCAATTTCCAACATAACATCTGAACTAAGACTAGGGAAGGAAAAGCACTTTTAGTTTATCTGCTAACCACTGCGGAGTATGAAACTTTTCTCATAAGATTCATTATGAATAATTATAAATGGAACATGTATATTACAGTCACACTAAAACAAAAAATAAACAAACTATGCTAGAGCATAAGCACGTCAATGAACCTCTAGAAATAAATATATACAATTTCCAATCTACGATTTGGACAGATAGTTGATTTGAGTTATGTTGATGCCTTTGAAGAAAAAGAAATAGGAAATGAAAAAAGATGTTAAACCAAACTATCAAATGCACAATAGCAGAGATCATTGATCTGATGAATACAATTCACTTCCTCAACCAGAATTAAGAAAATGCTTGGTAAATGTTAACTAAATGTACTTAAACTAAAATCATAACAAGCACAACCAAGGTGTCACAGTTAACAATTGCATGAGCAAATTTTCATCTCAGAATCCCACACTGAACATCCAGAACAGCTCTACACCCTGGATCTGTAATTCTTAAATGGACCTTAATTGTTGTTCAGCAAAAATCCTGTATGCCACACTTCATTTACAATATTTAAAATGGAAAATGTTGCATTGCTCTGGTGAGCATGATTTTCCATCATACGGGTACATGTAAAAAGGGACTTGGGCTCTAACAGCATAGAATACATCATATAGAGTTGAAGCTTCTTTTATTTGAAATGTATAGGTGTTGGGTGGGGGGGGGGTGAGGTTTTTGGAGATCAAAGTAATAGAAACAAGATTCTGCACTGGATAACAGTTTATCGTATGATTTGGTGAAAATAAGAGGATAAGTCATTGTTACATTCATTACACTATTCAATGGACAGATTGGTATGGAAAATAGTTAAGTTTGATCTGTGAGCTATTATGCACAGCATAGCAAAAACATCTCAACAAACCAATTCCTATATAATGGCAAGCTGGAAGAATTTTTATCTTGTCCCAAGACCTACGTTCCTTACACACTAGTCTTCGTAATTAAGAGTCCAAGAACATGGAAGCAGGCCCTTTAGCCTAACTCAATCATTTTAACCATAATGCATATCCAAGCTAATCCAATTCATCTGTATTAAATCCAGATCCTTCTAAATCTTTGATATCCATCTACCTGTCCAACTGTCTTTTAAAAGATGTCATTTTACCTGCCTCAACCACTTATTCTGGCAGCTCACTGCATATATATATCATCTCCTTGTGTAAAAAGAAAGCTGCCATCAGTTTCTATTAAATCTTTCCCCTCTCATCTAAAGCTGTATGTTCTAGCTCTTGATTCCTCAACCCTGGGGAAAAAGACTTGTGCAATCATCTTAGCTATGCATCTCATGATTACATTCAATCTCTATAACATAGTGCCACTCAGTCTCCGATGCTGTAATGAACAAAGTCCTGGCCTATTCAACCTCACCCTGTGATTCAAGACACCCTTGGGCCCTGGCAATTTCCTTGTAAAACTTGCTGCATGCTGCATTCTTTCCAGTTTAATAGCGTCTTTAACCAGATGATAGACAGGATGACCAACATTGCAAATGCTGCCTCACCAACGTCAAGCATACCTAACATTACATCTATACTCTGTACCTGGAAAGATGAAGGTCACCATACAAAAAAGCTTTCACCATCATTGTGTCTACCTGTCACTGCAAACTTTCATGGAACTATAATTCCAAGGTCCCCTTGTTCTACAAGATTCTGCAAGAACTTACTACTCACTATGAACGTTCTACCTCGATTCGACTTTCCAATATGCCGCACTTTGCATTCAAGTAAATTAAACTTCATTCCCAAGTCCCTTATACAACTGACTAAGATCACGTTGTAATTCCCGATGACCTTCCCTGTTGATGATACCAGTGTCATCTGCAAACTTATTAATTAGGGGTTACATGTTTTTTAACATTTTGCAGGCCAAGATATCAACATGAATAGAGGGGTCATCAGCACATCTCAATAAAAGGCACGACTTGTGCCTAGGGCATTGGTTTCTATATATTCCATACATGTGTCTTCTGCAAACATACTGATCAAGCCCTCCACATTATTCACTTCTGTTATAAACAGGAAGGGTGCCAGCAATGAGACCTGTGAAACACCAATAGTTACCAATATCTAAATCATAAAAACAACACTCCACCATCATGCTCTGTGCCCCTTGGCCAATTTAACACATTTTATATTCATCTGAACTTCCCCTTTTCCCTGGAACCCACGAGCCCTAGCCTTTTGGATTGGTCTCCCAAATGTGAAGCACTCAACTGAAAGTCCATGCATTGTCATCACTCATATAAACTCTTGAAAATATTCAAACAGATTGATGAGACAGGATCTGTCATGCTAGCCATCTCTGACCAGTCCCTATCTTTCCATATGCTCATGAATCCAACTCAAGTTTTTCTAATTAATTTCCCTATGACTGTCATTAGGCTCATTTATCTGTAATTAACAGGCTCTATTCTTGCTGTCCTCCTTGAAAAGGAGAACTATGTTCACCATCCTCCAACCATTTAGTACCTCACATGTGGCTAGCAAACATCTCAAAGCCCCAGCAATCACTTCCCTTGCATCCCATAAAAGCCCAGCTTACATCTCATCCTGCTCTGATTTGTCTACCTTTAAGATCACCAAGGCATTAATTACTACTTCCTTCTTTTATGAAGTCAATTTCCTTTGTAAATACCAATTAAAAGTATTACTTAGGATCTTATCTATGCCTTCTTTTTCCATACAGTTGGTCAATTCATCTTTGATGTACAGTCCATTGAAAATATAGTCAAATTAAATTGCTGAAGGCCATTTCCAAGAAAGTGTTAATTTTTGGGAAACTGTAACAAATTGATCAATTGTAAAGTCAATGATTAAAAATAAGTGCTAATAGTGAACAGCATTAGTCCTTCTTCTTACCCTTCCTGGTCTGCTCCTTCAATAAACACTTCATCACCATCATCACCACCTCCAGATTCAACTGTGCTCGACAGATTGCTCGTGGATGTTGCAACCATAGGAACAGACTGGGAGGCATGCTCCGTTATATCTGTTTGTGGTCCCTCACTGAAAACAGTCACTGAAAGGAAAAAGTTGCTATGTATGTATATGGGGTTACAACATTTTTAAAACATCAACTGATGAGGCAACAAGTATGTAGTATTACTATACTTACTTAAGAATGCAAATACATTGAAAGTAGTTCAAAAGAAAAGCTTACCTACAAAAAGGAAAGATTACCTTACAAGGGAATGTTTGGACAGGCTAGGCTTGCACCGCAGGAGTTTGAGAGAATCTGAGAGGACTTGACTGAAATATTTAAGATCCTTGGGGGTCTTGAAAAAGTAGTATGCTTGTTTTGCTGAAGGAGAATCTAAAAGTTGGGGGGGGGGGTGCTACTTAAAAAGTGGATACCATTTTGAGAGAAGGAAAATAAAAAAATTTCTGGTCATGCGTCCTTGGAATTTTTTACATGCAAAAACTCAAGCTGCCTTCAGAATCAATAACTGAAAGAATCCTCACATTGAATATGTAATCACTGAGTTCACCAACACAAAACCTCAACTATCATTGCAATCCACAGATAGTTCCATCTTACAAAAGGGTGAGGTAAAACAAAAAGCTATTCAATTAAAAAAAGACTCTCAACACAACAATGGGTTGAATAATCTCACAAGGAGTTCCTCAAGTCTACTCGTCATTCAATGTCACAGCAGATATATAGCTTTTTTTAAAAAAAAAATTATAAATGCATTTTTCCCTTTCAATGCTGACATCTCCACTGGAATTGGCAGTTACTCTAATATCCAAACTCAACTTCACTAAAAATTCTTCATTCCTATTATAGAAGCTTCTGTGCAAAAATCACAGTCATTTGTGACAGTTCCAGGATTATGAAATGGAATAGTTACTTGCTAGATGTAAAGCTCAGGCTACTGCATTTTCAGATGCTGCCTTCTGCAGGTTGTTCGGAAGGAGGGATAGCAGAAAAATATCCAAATTATTAACAGACCAACTTCATTAAGAGTTGCTACATACAGCAACCTCAGTGACAAAGTTATTTTTATTGTGTAGTTCTACCTTCTGAAGATTAAAAAGACTATGCTAGATGAGATAATTCAAAACTGGCAATTTGTATGTTTTAGTTATTTTACAACAAAAAAAAGCCCAAAATTGTACTGTATTGTCAAAAGCAATAAAGAAAAACTCATATTTTTAAGTTTCAGCAGAAAAGTACCAGCACATTGAAGTCACCATCCCTGGTGTAGTTGCTTTTCCTCCCATTAGGGCAGTTTCAACAAATACATACCTGGTGCATGAACTTGCAACGGTGTGGTTGGTACACTGCGGCCTCCAGATTCATCTTCATGAACAGCAGCAAGGTAAATGGGAGTCTCATACATTCCTAAACCTGTAGGAGCATGGTGGGGATACTTTTAAACACAAAACCAACTCTTAGTGAAATCATGAGAATAAGCAAATAACCTGCCATTGATCTGATCAAACAATTAGCAGTAGATGATCTCACATTTGATGTTGATACTGCAGATGGGAAGCTGCATGCAACACTGGCAGATAGAATCTAATTTTAACAAGTACAAGGTGATACATCTTGGGAAGTCAATTATGGGTAGGAAATTACACTAAAAGTTAGGGAGCTTAGGAATACAGATACAAAGATTCACTAGAATGTTGCCCAAATTGGAGGACCTGAGATATTGGGCAGGTTGGACAAGATTACACTTGTTTTGAGTGGAGATGGCTGAGGGATGACCAGATAGAATATATAAAATTTTAGAGGCATAGATTGTTTTGCTGTGGTAGGAGAATAAAAACAAAACACAAGAAAGCATAGATTTAAAATGAAAGGAAAGAATTTGAAACAGAGTGACAGATATATGGAACTCACTGCCAGAGAACTTGACCAAATCCAGGACCTACCTGACTGACCAGTAAAATGTCAATTCTCTTCAGGATTACAGTTTAGTTTCTAGGACCTCCACTGAGCATAATATGCACTGTTTATGTTGATGAGATTTAGAATCTTTTGTAAAATTATTACCTCCTTGTGATGCCAATTGTCCAAGATCAGACTGACTTGAACTAGTTTGATTCATATCTTCAGGTGGTCCAAACCTAAATCGAGGGACTCCTGCAACCTGGGGAGAACTAACCAGAGTTTCTGAAATGAGCTTTTAAATTCATAATTGTACAGAAGTACATAAACCAACAAGTTTAAAACACATGGCAAAGCATCAATGTCCTAATTTTGAAAGCAACACATAAACATACCAATGTCATGGAAGAAGCACATTTCTTACTTAAAGCTCACAAGCATTAAAAAAAAAGGACTCCACAAATTCCCTCAACTAATCAGAACAAAAGACTGTCACAAATCTACACCGCTCAGAATTTTACTTGTATCATTGTTCAAAAAAAATTCCCGTTTACTCAAGACATTTTGAAAAGAAATGGTTGCTTTTGAAAAGAAACACCTTATTTTGAATATAGATGGCAATAAAAGAGGAATATCCTTACTGAATGGCTTCTGCAAACCCATCTGATCGGTGGGGCACAACAAGTGTCGGTGTACTGGGCACCATTCTGTCATCTTCATCAAAAAAATGTTGCTGCTGAAAAGCAATGGTAAAGATGAGTGTTTGGAAAAGACAGTGTTTGGAAAACAAAAGACCAATAGTAACAACAGTGGATTTGCTGATCATAAACATGGTATTTTAAATATGGCAACAGCATTTCAAAACTCAAAATTAATACCCCCTACACACACAACTGAGGGCGTGCTGCATCAGTAATAAGATGGAGAGGAGACATTAATGCAGGGCCTTATTAATTGATGTTAATGCAGACAAAAGATCCAATGCCACAAATCATAGTTGTGCTCAAGACAAAACCATCAGAAAATAGACCAAAAATGGTTCACATTTTGGTTCTCAAAATTGTTGATCTGTATATTCCAAAATGGTCAAACCATAAAAGACAATCCAAAGCAGCTTGAAGAAAAATGACCTCAACATGGCAATGCACAATTCTAACGTATACACTCAGAATTTGGTTACTTACCACACCTCCAATGCCTGGAGTAAGCTGAATCCCCCCTCGACTTGAAGAAGGTCGCCTCGCTGGTGGAAATCTCTGAGTAATACAAAAGATAATAGTCCAACAAAAGTTATGGAAAAATCAAATGGTATTCAACTACTAAAACAGTGTCATATACATCATTTAAAGCTTATGAAATGAACACATTTTGGAAGAGGTCTAGCTGATCAAGGCCTTGCAAAGTATTTTCCTGTACAACCTCATTTTAATACAAACCCAGAAATCAAAAATAGCAATTAGAGCTATGTATAATTGTCACCCAACAAAATTGACATTCACAAATATTTTGATGACCAGATAATTAAAATGGTTTTGCTTACAAAATAAACATTAGCCTCAATATTTACTGTGTCTTGGAATTTAATATCTGTCCCAATTTAAAAATGGCACCTCCAAGGAGGTATGTAATGGAGTTTCAAACTGCATTTTTGTTCTGGTATACAGAGTGTAACCCAAAGCCACTGTTCTCTGACTCAGTGCTAAATCTGAGAACATGCATGATGAAAGCTGGATGGTGCTAAGCCCATTGCTATCAAAGTATGCATACAGAATACAACTCGTCCTCCCGCAGGCAGCCACGAAACCAAGAAACACCATGGAATCCACTCAAGAAATCAAACACCAAACACGCAAGAAAAGAACAAATTGCACAAGCAAGTGGACAACAAATAGAATATCAAACATCAAGCCAGTAGCATTCAGTTTAGTTCAGTTCTGTGTCGCCCCTCTAACCCACTTGTAGGCTGCAAGCCAAAGCATTCTTCGCTGAAATACCCCAGACCACATTGTTTGCCCCAATCCAACCACTCAAAAACAGCAAAATACAGAGTAACCAGAATACAGGAACATATACAACATGAACCCTAAAGCCCCCCAAAACAATTCCACAGCCTCTCTGGTCAATCCTTGCAATGTGGATCCCAAGATTCTTGCACTTTCCTCCAAAAGCAGCAAGCAAAAAGGAGAGGAAAACCAGTTAAACACAGGCAGATGGCGCTGAACACCCAGCTATACTTCACCCTCATCGGCTTCTTCAACCTTGCTCAATGCCTTAATCAGAGAAAAGCAGTGGAGTTGATGATGGGATCATGCCCTCGACACCATAAGCAGCAACCAACTTCATTGGCCATAGCAATGGCTTCCAAAGAGGACTAGGCTCCAGGACAATCACTAAGAAAAGGCAGCAACACCTCTGCCATGATTATTCTAAACACTGGTGCTCGACAAGGTTGCATCCTCAGCCCTGCACTCTATACTTTATCCATCCATGACTGCATGGTCAAATTCCGCAATAACTCCATTTACAAGTCTTCCGATGATACCACTGTAGCAAGTCACATCTCAAATAATATCTTGGAATATCAGAAAGAGACAGAAAGCTTTGTAACATGGTGTCACGACAACAATCTTTCCCACAGTGCTGGCAATAAAGCATCAGAAGGGGTGGGAGGTGCTCATATGCTCCTGTCTCCAACACAAAGTGGTTAAGAAGGTTGAAAGCGGCAGGCTCCTAGGTGTAAACATTAGTACATAGCCTGTTTTGATCCAAACATGATGTCACAGCCAAGGAAGCTCAACAACGCCTCTACTTCTTAAGGCTAAAGAAATTCTGCTTGCTTCAGTCAACTCTTACCAACATACATTTGTCCTGATGTATAACAAAGAGAAGGCCTACAGAAAGGCAATAGTGCGGCTAATAGAATAGTGCAAACACAACAACTTGAGTTTCAATGTGGATAATACTAAAGAGATGATCGTGGACTTCAGGAAAGTGCAGGCTGATCACTCCTCAATGCACATAAACAGCTCCTCCATGGAGAGTGTTAGGAGCACCAAGTTTCTGGGAGTGCACATAATGGATGATATCAACTGGTCCCTTAGTCAAGAAAGCACAACAGCATCTCTACCTCCTGAAGACATTAAGGTGAGCGAGCCTTCATCCCCATCTTCCCTATCCTTACCAATTTTTACAGGTGTACCATTCTGGTTGAGAATTGCAAGCCATTTAACTGCAAGACCCTACAAAGTATTGCAAGGACTGCTGAGAGGGATCATCAGGGACTCTTTTCCATCCATTCAAGATATTTATCAGGGGCAATGCTTATGCAATGTCCTTAGCATTGTCAGTGATCCCTCCCATCTGTCCAACAATTTAAACTGTAAGACATCGGAGCAGAATTAGGCCATTTGGCCCATCGAGTCTGTTCCACTATTCAATCATGCCTGATCCTTTTTTCCCCACTACCATCAGGCAGGAGGTACTGTAGCACTTAGACAAGAACTATTAAGATGGGAACCAGCTTCTTCCCCCAGGCCATGAAACTACTGAACTTCCTGCCACCACCAAGGTCTCACCATATATGAAACACCAGTAGCATTTATCCTGTTTATTTTTTAGCTTGTGTCATAAATGCACCTTATTATTTGTTAATTTATTTGTGGTGTTATTACTTTGTGTTGTGTGTGAGTACATGTGCTGCGTTGTGTACTCTGGTCTGGAGAAACGTGTTTTCTTGGCAGTATACATGTATGCAGCTGAATGACAATAAACTTGAACCAACAGCTTGGTATTGCAACTGCTCTACACGTATCCACAAGAAACTGCAGCTGCAGACATAGCTCAGCACATCACAGAAACCAGCCTCCCCCTTTCTGATTATTCTCTGCACTGCTTTAGTAAAGTAGCCAGCATAATCAAGGGCCCCACCCACCTGGTCATTTTCTCATCTTCCCTCTCCCATCGGACAGAAGATACAAAAGAATGTACGGTAAGTGCATACCAACAACTTCTATCCCGCTGTTATCAAGAGACTCTTGAACGTACCTCTTGTATGCTCTTGCTGAGTCTGTCTTATCTTGTAATGATCTTGCAGTTCATCTGCACTGCACTTTTTTGCTGGCTTTTACGCTTTATTCTGCATTGTTATTGCTTTACCTTGTTCTAGCTCAATGCACTGTTGTAATGATATGATCTGTAGACTCTGAATGCAAAACCTTTCAGAACGCCTTTGACAAGGTGCTACACGAGGCTACTTAACGAGCTACAAGATTCTAGCATGGATAAAGCAGTGACTGACTGGCAGGAGGCAAAAGTGGGAATAAAGGGAGCCTTTTCTAATTGGTTGCCAGTTCCACAGGGGTCTGGGTTGGGTTTTCACATTATATGTTAATGATTTGGATGATGGAAGTGGTGGCTGTGTTGCAAAGTTTGCAGATGATATGAAGATAGGTGGAGGGGCAGGTAGTTTTGAGAAAGTATAGAAGGACCTAGACAGATTAGAAGAAAGAACAAAGAAGTGGCAGATGGAACACAGTGTCAGGAAGCGTACGGTCATGTACTTTGGTAGAAGAAATGAAAGGGTTGATTATTTTCTAAACTGAGAGAAAATACAAAAAGCTGAGCTACAAAGAGACTTGAAAGTCCTTATGCAGGATTCCCTAAAGGTTAATTTGCAGGTAGAGCCTGTGGTGAGGAAGGCAAATGCAATATTAGCATTCATTTCAAGAGGTCTAGAATAGACAAGCAAGTATGTAATGTTGAGACTTCATAAAGCACTGGTGAGGCCACACTTGGGAGTATTGTGAGCTGTTTTGGGCCCCTCATCTTAGAAAGGATGTGCTGAAACTGGAGAGGATCAAAACGAAAATGGCTCCAGGTTTCAACACCTTGTCATATGAAGAGTGTTTGGTGACTCTGGCCCTGTATTCAGTGGAATTCAGAAAAATGAGGGGTGACCTCATTGAAAACTATCAAATGGTGAAAGAACTTCATAGAGTGAATGTGGAGTGGATGTTTCCTATGGTGGTGGAGTCCAAGGCCAGAGGGCACAGCCTTCAGAATAGAATGGCATCCTTTTAGAATGGAGATGAGGAGGGATTTCTTTAGCCAGAGAATGGTGTGTGTATATTTAAGGCAGAGGTTGAGGAAAAATGGATCAGCCATGGTGAAATGGCAGAGCAGACTCGAAGGGCCAAATGACCTAATTCTGCTCCTACGTGTTATGGTCTTAAGATGAGCTTTTCACTGTAACTTGGTTCATGTGACACTGATAAACCAATACAATGAAGAGCTAATTTGTTTGGGAAGTAATGGGACATGTCCTGTTATCTTCTCACTTTCTTCTATGAGCAGCTCTTGCTGCCCCCACCCTACTCTCCCTCCTATTACTGCACCCGAATTGATAGCGATGGAATAAGCAGACACAGAAAACATCAACATGCTGAACCCATGAGATATAAAGAGGAAACATGAGTAGTTTCTGCAAAAACAGTAGCTGATGATGCAAATCACATGGCATTTCCAGGAGCAGACAATGTCATTATAATTCCATGATGATAGTAAACAGGCAACAGCACGAACGGAACACAGAACACTACAATGTTCATAACTACATTAAAATGCCCATTTATCTACATCCTTGACTGTTTATGAATCTGTCTAGATACCTCTTAAATGTCACCACTGCATCTCAGCTTCCACAACCTCCCCAGCAGTGTGTTCCAAACACTAACTACTGTAAAACAAAAATGTATCACGAAAATTGCCTTCAAACTTTCCTCTATCTTGAAGTTATGCTTTCTAGTATTTGATGTTTCCACCCAGGGTCAGGATAAAGTATCTACCTAATTTGTCATAATATCATACACTTCTATTACGATGCCCCTTAGCCTCTGAAGCTCCAAAGAAAATTATCCAATTTGCCCAACCTCTCCTTAGAGCTAAAACTCTTTAATCCAAGCAAAACCCTTCTGAATCTCTTCTGCCTCCTCTCCAAAGCCTCCATATCCCTTCTGTAATGTGAAGTCAAGGCTATTTTTTGGTGGATTCAACGATAATTTTTCAATTAACAGGTGCAGGCAATTCACGTGTTAAGTGGGGGGGGGGGGGGTTGTTGGCATATTCCACTTCAAAATAGGATGGTTTCAAAAATATTTCCTTTCAAGCAGAAGCAATCAAACAGATTCAAGGAGGCCATTTCAAAACACCCATTTCCAGAAGTAAAATATGTTGTGTAACTTAACAAATTGAGTCTACTGGTCTGTAGATGCAAGATGTGATTTAGAAAATAATTTAAGAACAGGGAAATAAACTCAGAAATGAAAGTAGATGAATTGGAAATTAATACACGCAAATTTGATGACAGTGCACATGACAAAAACTTTAGATTGGATGAATGAACAACATAGCTGGAACAGATGCCACTAAGTTGAGCGGCATATTGAAATTTACACACAGATTGGCCAGTAAACAAAAAACCATATATAAACAAACTATGTTTGATTGCTGCTAATTTCCTGATTCAAAAACTACTGGCTGTTGTTTACAGCTGCAGGTCAACATACAATAAAATGTGCAACTTTAAAAATACCATGAATTATGTCATTTTCTGTACAACTGTAAGAAACTAGTGGATATAAAAGTATATGTAAAAAAATGCAACTTCGGTTTAAGCACCTGTACAGCAGGTGGCCCCAATTCTGGGGCCGGAGGTTGTATTGTAAGTCTTGGTGGAAGAGGATGTGGTGGTCTCCTTGGTGAGCGTCGAGCTCGTGAAGCTGGTCTTTCAACAACTGCCTGTTGCTCTCTTGGAGTCTCTGGTGTGTAGGACTCTGTGGTGGTGACACAACCTTCACCTCCAGCTATAGACAAAATGGGAACATTATACTTGTTACTGGGAAATTTTAGCACATTTTACCATAGAGAACTTCTAAATTACACATCTCGCAAAATTAAAATAATTTCATGGTTGAAATTTCTATGCTAAACCACTTGTTATATCAAAGTTAAATTTTTAAAATCTTTCTTGAAACAGGACAGGAAAGTACACAACACTAACCACATTTTTTATTCTTTAAAAGCATATGACACAAAATAATGACATAATATTGCTAAATCTGCATATTCAAACATGAGTGACCAACCTTAAAAGATTGCAAACGATATAATTCTACTCTAAATTATACAAGGACAAAGGATTGAAACGGTTTAAATGTTGGCTTTCCTTGACATAAGTCAAGGGAAATTCTTGAAAGGTGATTATTGGAGTTCCGTCTTGCTATTTGTTTTCACTGGGGAATCTGTCTGCTAAATCTGCATCAGAGGGAGTTTGGACGGTGAAGATTCAGTGACTATTCATTTCAAAGGAATGGAATAGCTGCAAATGACAAAGTTTTAGGTCATTTCCAGCTGTGTTTTTAAATGAATTGTATTAATATGTATGTTATCAATTAAAGAATTTAAATTTTTCTGAATTATCAATTGCTTAATTAACTTTCAATAGATTTGAATGTTGAAATTGATTAATTTTATTTTAACTAGTTAACAGCTGTTAAAGCTGAGAGCATGGCCTAGCCAGCTGCTGAAGACATTTTTCAGCATTTACATTGGCAGGACTTGATAAGACCTCTCATTACAATTTCACTTACATCCGCAAGGCCCACCAGGGTGGAGTTAGTTCATTTTATGTGTAATCTCAGTGAGTAATGCGCAGTGCATTGCATCACTGCAATGGAATTCTGGCCTTTTGAAGTAAAAGTTAATGTTTAATTACAAACAGAAGAAAATCTGCAGATGCTGGAAATCAAAGTAATACACACAATATGATTGATGAAGGGTCTCGGCCCAAAACATTGACTGTTTACCCTTTTCCATAGATGCTGCCTTGCCTGCCAAGTTCTTCCAGCATTTAATTATTAATTGCCACTTTTGTGTATTTTAATGAAACCAAGAAACTGATAGAGGAGTTATTACACAAGAGGCAAGAAAAAATTTCACGTCACTATGATCATTCAGTAAAATGTTTAAATTCTAATGCATCTTATGTATACTTTACATTTTACCAGTCAAATTCCATTTTAAATGCCAGTTATTTACTAAGACTTACAATTATCCTCTGAAACTTGAGTACTTTCTTTTGTAGTTTGTTCGTCTGTACTAGGATCTGTCCCATCGGCAGCCTGTGTGAAAAGCAACCTTGATTAAAGTTCGGAGGTTTGAACAAATACTACCCAGTATACAAGCTGTGAAAACTTAATTTCAGCAAGAAAACTTTATGATGACTGGAAAAGGGCCAAGAAAAGAAAAGGCAAATCCCAGATCAGAGAGTGCTTCAAATACGTGAGCCAATATATTAAAATATATTCTGAGGATATATTTCTTAGTGTTCCCATAGTGTGGTTTAATTTCAAGACCCTAAACTCAAGTTGCCAAATCCTTACCATCATACCACTTATCATCTCTACTGTTACTGTCAAGAGAATCATTTTAGCCACTTAAATTCTAGCAAACCAAAACCTTAATAAAATGTTATTTGCATGATGATCTGCTACAGCACCAAACTACTGGCTCCCATACCAAGCCTTCTCACCCACAGCAGTTGAAATATTCCAATTTCATCCTAATTGCAAACAGTTCTCACATAGCCACCCCAACAAAGAGAATAGTTGTTGCATGTTTGTGACATGCTTATGTTTCCAATTCCAAAATCAATATGCATCTTCGCACCCTTCTAAATATTATTTGAATGAACAGTAATTGGTCAAATGATTTAAGAGGTAGCAATTGTGAAAAGATAAAAATAACAGTTCAATGTTTCAAAAAAAGGCTATAACAAGGTAGTTACAAGATACAAGTTGTTAGAAGAGAAAAAAAGTTAATGGAAGGTTGACTGTTACTTCAAAAAAAGTTATAATTAGAAAAAGTGACATTTCAATTATATGGCATTATGGGTACATACTCTCAGTTATAATCACCAAGCTGCAATAAAAGGCTTTGCTTTTGGTGAAGAAAACAGCTCATGTTCACAAACAGGAATCATGGTGGTAAGCTGCATAAACATGCCTAGTCTCTCGAAATGTGATGCTTGAGGGCAAGCAAAAATGAGCACTTCAAATAATCAGTAAATTCAATAAAGGTGGGACAGACAAGAGTGGAAAAACATTTAGGAAATTAAATATTTTGATCCAAAACTTCCATGAAAAGGTTTTATCGTTAGCCAGCTTCAATCTAAGATACACAGGTCTCAAAACCTTGCATACCTCAACATTGCCATCATCATAATTATCTTCTCCCTCAGGACTACCCTCGTTACTATCTTCACCATCACCATCCTCAATACCAGTATCATCGTCATCATCCTCTTCTTCATCATCCTCTTCATATCCCTAAAATGATTGAAAATACAAGTCAACCATTTCAGCTCTCACCATTAAAATTCCCAAGCAAAAATATTTTGAGTAATTAGCTGACTTCCTACATTTAGAACTCAAAAGCAAGCTGCTTTGCAAGAAAAATCTGCAAATGTTCTTCATGGAAATAGCTGAAGGCTTGTCGCTGGCTTGGATTCTAATTCTGATATTACAGAAAGATTATCCAATTGTGGAGAAAGTTTTTTCGTGCAAATGAGTATTCTTGATCACTTTTGCTCAAATTATATTATGGAAATAAAAGTTGCACTCATTAGAATTATAATGAATATCAGTTTTTATAGTCTGCTGCTATTTAAAATATTACTTTTCACTCTCTTGTGCAGAACTTAGACATTGCACATAGCTTTAACTTGGGCATTACACTGACTATGCTGCCCAACATTTAACTCTGGGGAAACTGTGTAAAAAGATTAATGTGTTGGTTGGATCTTTATGCAAACAGAAGAATAGCAAAGTGAATAGGTTTTGCATTGATAGAAGACTAACTACTGGTAGGTATAACATGTGTCCTTTCCAGGTTGGAAGAAATATAGTGAAGCTCTGACAATCTAACACAATAAAATGCTGCTCAAAATGTGAATCAGATTAATAAATCAGCCAAGTACTATTTGAATTCAATCAGATCCAGTTTCAGAACATTTACCTGCTCTTGGTCCTCTTCATTGTCTGGATCTTCATCACTCTCAATAATAATGTATTCACTTGGTGTTTGAGAACTTTGTGAATACTGAGTATTTAGCTGATGTTCTAATGGTTGAGGGTCTAAATCCAAAGGGTGAGATGCCTCTTCATTATCTTCCATTAGTTGAGAAGGTGGGTATTCTTCAATAACCACCTACAAACAAAATGTCAAGAAATTATTTTCATTGGGGAAATTGCTAAGATAGCAATAAGAAATTTAAGTCACTGCAAATTGAGTGATAATGTTTCTTTAGTAAAGGAAGATAGCCCTATTTCATATCAACTTCTTAAGGGTCTAATATTGGTGACAATTAATGTGCTAACTTCATTCCACAAGGAATTAAGCAGCAATTGGGATTTTTCCCTTTCTCGATGGCAAGAGTTTCATGTAAAGGAAAATCAATGTTAATTAAAAAAAATATGGCAATTACTCTGAATGAAATCTAAACTTGTGCTTGGTTCCTAGACTGTCCGTGAGATACCTAATCAGGATTTAATACTACAGGCAATCCCCGGGTTACAAATGAGTTCCGTTCCTGAGTCCATTTTTAAGTCGGATTTGTACACAAGTTGAAACAAGTACATCCGGTATTATTTAGCGTTTGTCTTAGTATATAATATATATTTTACTTTTCTATGCATATAAAACACTTAAGAAACATATGTATTCAAATCATTAAACCACTGCGTTGCTTAGTAATAATTGTAGCTTTCATCAGGGCAGGGCTTTCACATGCTCCATTATTCTCACTTTATCCTTTAAAATTGTTCCGATCGCTGACCGACTGTAGCCTAATGCTTTTCCAATGACCGATGGTGTCTCTACTCTTTCCAAACGCTTTGTTATTTCCAATTTATTTTTAATTGCGATTGCTTCCCGTTAACAGAACAGAAACACTCTGGGCGGTGGGGCCCGAGCTTTGCTGACTGAGCTCTACTGGGTCCTAAGGACCACTGCACTGAATCCTCAGGTCCTAAAGTCCGCCACACTGAGACAGGTTAAATGGGACAAGTGGGGGCTGTGCTGGGTTTCAGTATTTCATCCTCCACAATATTCCGTGTGGGAATTTAAACTGGAGGTGGCAGTTTTTTTTTAACGAGGTCCAGTTGCAAGATCGACATCAACCCGGCACGGATGGAAAGCACGCTCGGAAGCGATCTGTCACTGGATCGAACTTGGGAACCTCTGTTCTCAAGCCCGGTGCTGATCTCACTGCACCACTAGCCAACTGGAAAAGGGGGGTGGGCAGAGTCTGGGTGAATCTTGCTAAGAAAAATTTAAGCCAAATACAAAGTTACACACTCAGTGTCAACAGCAACAACTTCAGATGTTGGACAGCGTCGCGATCCGACTTAAAATAGCGGACGGCATTCTCCTTCCTCGGTTTGTAAGTACGAGTATTTCATAAGTCCAACATTCGTAACTCAGGGACTATCTATATACCCATATCTTTACAGCTCAAGACTGACTGGTGATAATTAACTGACCTGGGTGATAGAGTCCTGTGAATCCAGGTTTTCAGACTGGATCTGCATTTCAGTTTCTGCTTCTGCGCTTTCTTCGATCTCTTGCACATGCTCTTCCTGAAGATGAAAAACATTCTGGTGTTCAATACTTTGAGCATTTAACATTAATTCTACAAAAAAAAAATGAAAGCTTCCCATGGAGCAGGGACTTCAGTGTATATATTTTTTGAGAAAATTATCATCCCTCCACACACCTGAACTGTCCTTTTCCAACTTCAGTAAAACTCCGATAGTCCACTATCAGCAATCTCAATGGTTCGGCATTTTGCCCGTTGAGTAATATTTGCCAAGCATCCCTCCTGCTCATCAAAGATTCCATTTCTGGTGCTCTCTGTTTTATACTATTGTGTAATATTAAATGTACAATATTCAATAGTCCAAAAAATGTTTCAGTCCTGCACCACTAAAGTCCCCAGTTTTACAATATTCTCCATGAATTTTATTAACATTTCTAATCTATTTGCCATTCACAAATGCCCTCTAGCTGAACATAAACTTGATTCATTGTTATTCAATACTGCAACCTCTTATCTTGATACTCTGCTCTCTAATAATTGATTGATATGTTTCAGAAAATTGTACCTGTTTCACCACATACCTTTAATGGGAAAAGGCTCCAGATTACAGTAACTCTTTGTAGGAACAGGTACTTTCAAATTGCGTTCCTTTTCTATTATTTTATCTTACTCCTTTTCTCCCCCATTTATGTAATTGAGTTACTTTCCATTTTAAGCAGTCTCAAATCAGAGAAGCTTCCCTTTCCCTACATCCTGGCTATGTTCTAAATACATCAGCAATACATTAACCACCTCACGTACCGCTCGTTGGGTGAGTTTCACTTTCTTTGACTGATGTTCTGAAGACTCTTCCTGACCATGAGCTGTATTATCAGCACTGGTCTCTTCGTCATCTTCACGTTGACGTTTAGTCATAGGAGTGGAACCTGAAACTGAAAAGTGACACTTCTTCATACCTTTATTTCAAATTCAAAAAAAATTTGAGAACCTAATAGCCCCAAAGTCTAGAAGTTCAATCACTGCATGGAAACGGCTTAATAAATGCTACTGTGGATTACAGTAACATTATTTAGTAAGAGTTGTATCATTGTTCAGGAACCCAGTATCAACTTTCAAAAATGTTTGAAGTAGCATTGTAGATTTGCAAAAGTACAGGTTCTCAACTTAAATTTCCTATACAACACTTGTTTCAACTTGTTTTGATCAAGGGAGATCAGGCAGTCAGTTTCCCACAAAAAGAAAAAAGTGCATTTTATTTGTAATTAACTTTCCACAATGTTTGCTTCTTGTAAATAGCTTGCCTAGCTTTCATTTCCTACAATAACTAAGTAGAGGCAAATACAAGTAATTTAAGTGAGGTCAGAAATTAATTGGTCATAAATCACATCATAATATTACTTAAAATCTGCAATATTTATTTGAGGGCATACAAAAGTTCATTGGCTATAAAGCAAAGGGGCAAGAAATTACCAAGATTCAAGTTTGATTAATAGGGAGAAAACAATAAAAAAATGTCAATTTCAGGTTGGCACCATCTTGGGGGATAATGAAAGAATACTTAGACCTTAGCAATTTGAACTTGACTCATTCATTCCAGAAATTGAATCCAAATATTCAGAATATGAAAGACAACTACAGGGAAGGTAACAAGATTTAAGTCACTTGTGGATAGGCTATGAGATGAAGCAGGACCGTGCCAAATGGAACAGAGATTTTTATTAAAAATGATACATCGTAAGTTGAGGAAATATTAGTATTAAGTGGACTAGGGCATCTTTCACACAAACAGGTTACACTAAGAATTCAGAGACCTTACACTGGTCTTTCTTACAAAGGAGACCACAAGAGTAACAAGGGTCTTATTACATTCAGGTAGGACTTCAGTGAAGCCACAACATCACGTATCAGTTTCCAACTGAGATTAAATGTGTCTCGTTCTGGGATTAAATACATTCAATGGGAGAGTTTTAACTTATCCAAGGAAGCCACAATTAGGTTCTTGAGTTTCAGAGCAAAGAGTTTGGTTATGCAATCTTAAATCTGGAGGCAGCCAAAATAAAATGAGAGCATAAAATTCTTCCTCAACCAACACCACTTTCCTCCCACAACACAGTTTTTCTATGTGTCGAATGGCACTTCCAAGAATGATGCCAATACGATTTTAGCATTTCAAGGTTATATGTGTTACAAAAGATGAAGAAGGGTATCAGCTATTGTCTTACAGAATTGGCAGAACAGACAAGAGCTCTCACTCCTCAACATACTCACAAATGAAGTGGAAAATTTCAGTTCAGGATTAATAAGATCAAACTGACTCAAACTAAAATAGAAAATGCTAGAAGTACTCAGAAGGATAAGAAGTGAATCAATGCTTCATATCAGATATAAAGCATCAAAACTCCAACCTGTGGCTCATTTTCCCACAGATGTGGACTGATTTGTTATTTCCAGCATTTTGCTTTTCTTTTAGACTATTAGAATATGCACTTTTGTTTGATTTTCAGGAATAAATTGAAACAATTTTCAGATCATAGCATAAACTAACCTGTTCCAAATACAGCAGTGGAAGTGGATGGTCGTTCCATTGGGGAGCTCTGCACAACATCTGCTAGGTTTGTTGAAATCTCCTGATTTGCTGGCTCTACCTGCTGAAGAGTTTGTTGAGTGGGCTGTACAAATGCTGTTGCTTGTGTCTGTTGCTGCTGGACTGTTAAAATAGGCTGTGACAAGTTTGGGATATTTGGACTTGTTGAACGCACTGTTCCACTTGTGCTACCAAAAACAGTTACATGTTCCACTGGTCCTTCTGACTGTATGGCTGCTGCATAAAGGTGAAGGTGAAATTAAATACAAAGACATAGTTAACAACCAACATTGTTATCCATTGAACAAAATATTAATTGGATTTAAAAATCAACTTTTTCTACTGTGATAAATCACTAAATATTGTAGAGCTGCGAGTTTCAAACTATTTGATAGTGGTTGCTTGCTCTTTGGTTCAATATTTAAACTACATACCTTCTTGAGATTCAACTTGTGTTGTTGGCATCACTGTTGCAGTTGGCGTTGTGGCTGGTCCAGTGACAGTTGCTGGTGTAACCATTGGACGAATACTGGCTCTCGGTGTGGACTTACTGCCAGGCACTGGTCCAGCGGCAACTTTACTTGGTGTTGCCACAAGAGGGGTGGGCTTGATATTGGCTGTTGGTGGATCTGATGAGCTTGAACTACATGGAAGTTTGAAGAAAATTTATTTAATGTATCCCATTCAGAAGTAAATCAGCTGTAAATTAAACATCACCTTTCATAATGAAAATAAATTTAAGTTATCAAAACAACAACTATGGCATTACACCTACTTCAGTAGTGTATTGCACCTACTAAAGCTGCAAAGAGGAGGATTTTGCTTTTCTTTAAAAAGTAAAACAAGATTCTAAACACTAAATCTAGCTAAATCCAAAGTCCAATTCATGTTTAAAGAGACAGGATCATCATTAAATTACATTAAAGTTTGTGACAGTCATATGCAATAGACTGAATTAGTTTTAAAAAAGGGGATACCAACGAATGATGGCTATCCTTACCTTCCCCTGTCTGTTGATACTGGAGTTTGTTTCAAGGTGATTTGTCTCTGTGGATCCAGCTGTCTCTGTGGCTCAGAAGTCTAAGGCAAAACAGAAATACATCACATTAAGCTCGATTTGTGTTATGCTTTTATTAAACAGTTTAAAAAAGATGCACAGTATATTAACAAAGTTACAACTCATTAATAAAATAATTTCTCCACTATAGATTTTTTGACAGAATTAGAACACGGAAATCTTTTTAATTCTCAATAAGCTCTACTAAGATGATCAGAACCGATTATCTGCAAACTGCACCGATGAAAATAAGTAACACAAAACTAATTAAACTTCCTGGTTGTGTTAAATTCAGAATTGCTTTGAATTAGCTGATGAAAAGAATTCAAAAAAAATAACACTAGGTGCATTTTTATGGATTTCACAGCACAAAAATCAATGTGACATACTAAATTTAAGTTTTGATTGCAATACAATTCTCCAAATATTCGGTCATATTGAATATCTCAAAAAAAAGCATACATAGTCTATTATAAAGGAATTAAATATCAAATTCCCTTTCTAATTTTGACAATTACTTTTAAGAACTTCCAATTCCCCAGTTCCATCATAAAAACTTTAGCCACATACCTTAATAGTCAGTTCTTGTGGTTCCTCACGTTGCTCATGCTGTCGTTCCTGGTGTTCTTTCAGCTCTCGTTTAAGTCGAGTAATGTGACCATCATACTGGGATTTGAGTGCACTCATGCGTACCTCCAGCTCCTCTCTTTGCTGATCTAAACTACTAACACGCTGCTTAAACTCTTCATTGTGTTGCTTTAACTCTTCATTCTCTTTTGCCAACTGCTCCTTCAGACCTAAAACAATCCAATCAGATTAATTTCAAATCCCACTAAATATTTGAGCCATAAGTAAACTATCATTACTCTGAAAATGGATCTAGTGCTTTCCCAGTGTACATGAATAAACTCTTCTCAGGCCTCCAGCCAGGTACAGGTATCGATTTTAACGGATGTTTCGATGTCAAATTCTGCCAGCTTCATCAGGGAAGCCATTGAAATAAAACTAGAAGAAGAGTTTTAACAAAGACGAACGCCTCACTCGAAGAAAGAACTGGAATTCGAATGTAAAGGTGGGACAGCAGAAACCTGATTGGATGAGGACTAACCAATCAGGAGGGGCAGACAACTGGGGTATATATGGCAGAGCTCGTTTTCGAAACATCGGTTAAAATCGATACCTGTACCTGGCTAGAAGTCCAAGAGAGTTTATTTATCATTACTCTCCACTTTCTTCAAACTTAATAAATGAACTTAAACAATAAGTTAAAATACAAGCAAATACTTCCACGCCACACAAGTTCTTGAAGAAGCTTTGCACTGAGTTGTGCAGAAACATGCATTAAGCAATCAAAGGTACAAGCTCAAATTCTAGTAATCTTTTCTACAATTAATTCTTCCATTCATTATGTAATGCATGTTAAAAAATGCCAGTGACTGACCAGCTAACTGTGTTATCTTCTGTTTGGCAACTAATATAGCTTTTTTGGTCTTCTCCTCTTTCTCCAGTATCTGCTGCCGAAGCTGTTCTTCAAGACTTGCTTTCTCCTGCAGTTCCTGGCGCAAGCGGGAAAGTTCACCTTGCAACTGGGTTAGTTCTTCCTGTAATTTTTTAACTTCAGATTCTTTCTCAGTCACAGACTGGGGGGAAAAAATTACAGAAAGCAGAAGTTGTGATTATTCAATAGGTTGTGTACACAAGACGAACAATTATGCATACAAGATTACCCCAATGATATGTTAGGCAATACTGATTAAGGATAAACAAACTTATGAATTACTGAATCAATGACAACGGAGTTCTATACCCAACACAGCAAATGATTTTCATCAGTCTAAATTTTAAAAAAGACTCAGAGATATACACAGTAGCATCAATGTTTGATCCAAACATTCATTCCAGTACCAGCTTCTTAATGATTCCATCATCTGATTTTTTTAAACTGCCAACTAACATAATTGTGTCACTTTCAAATACAATCGGCCCTCCTTATCCACGAGGGTTTGGTTCTGGGACCTCCCGCGGATACCAAAAAGCGTGGATGCTCAAGTCCCTTATATAAAATGGCATAGTATTTGCATATAACCTAGGCACATCCTCCCATATAACTTTAAATCATCTCTAAATTACTTATAATACCTAATACAAAGTAAATGCTATGTAAATAGTTGTTATACTATAATGTTTAGGGAATATTGACAAGAAAAAAAACTTTACTTGTTCCTCTCGCTCACAACACAAGCAGCAAACGAACGAGACGCGAGACGAACAATGATCAAACGATGAGTAAAACTTGTAATACAGGCAGTCCCCAAGTTACAAACAAGTTCCGTTCCTGAGTCCGTCTTTAAGTCGGATTTGTACTTAAGTCGAAACAAGTACATCCGGTATTATTCAGCATCACTTAGTCAAACATTTGTCTTAGTATATAGTATATATTTTACCTTTCTATGCATATAAAACACTTAAGAAATGTATGTATTCCAATAATTAAACTACTGCATTGCTTAGTAATAATTGTAGCTTTCATCAGGGCAGGGCCTTTCACATGCTCCATTATTCTCACTTTATCCTTTAAGATTGTTCCGATCGTTGACTGACTGTAGCCCAATGCTTTTCCAATGACCGATGACGTTTCACCTCTTTCCAAATGCTTCATATTTCCATTTTATTTTCAATCGTGATCGTTTCCCATCAATGGAACAGAAACACTACGGGCAGCGAATCCCGAGCACCGCCGGGTCCTAAGGACACCGCACTGAATTCCCTGGGTCCTAAAGTCCACGGCACTGAGACAGGTTAAATGGGACAAGTGGGGGCGGTGCTGGGTTTGGGTATTTGATCCTCCACAATATTCCATATGGGAATTTAAACTGAAGGTGGCAGTTTTTGTGTTTTATGAGGTCGAGTTGCAAGTTCGACATCAACCTGGCATGGATGGAGCGCGCGCTTGGCAGCAGTCTGTCACTGGATCGAACTCAGGAACCTCCGTTCTCCAGCCCGGTGCTGATCTCACTGCGACACAGCTGACCGGAAAGGGGGGGGGGGGGTGTCAGGGTGAATCTTGCTAAGAAAAATTTAAGCCAAATACAAAGTTCCACACCCAACACAGTGTCAACGGCAACGACTTAAAATGGCAGACGGTGTTCTCCTTCCTCAGTTCGTAAGTACATGTTGTTCATAAGTCGGACGTTCGTAACTCAGTGACTACCTGTACAGTAGTTGCTACACTTGTTTAGGGAATAAGAATGCTTTGGAGGAGGCTCAATAATACTAAAGTCAGGAACTGTGGAGGTTGAGGGCTGAGGATCTTCAAGCGTTGAACGTCGAGACTTCAGAATTGCAGCTCTTCTGGGAACGCTGCTGTGGCCTCGGCATTAGCTGAAGCTCCCCGTGACCTTTACATTCTTGAGGCTGTAGCACTTTACACAGCCAGCCAGCCATCCCTTACTAGTCTTAAACTCTTTTATCTTGCTCTCATCAACCCCATCACAGTAATGCTCATAGAGACTAACAGCTTTTTCACATATAATTTGGCCATCGACAGAGATATGCTTCTGTGACGTGTCCTCTAGCCACACACAATGCTTTCTCAGTCTTCGCAAGCACTTTATCACGAACCAGAGAGACAATTTTTGCCGTTGTAGGGGCAGCACTAACACTTCCACGAATTTCAGCTTCTCTCTGCTCTACTGTGTGAATGCTCAATTCGTTCTTACCGACCTTATGACCCACTTCGGAATGCAGACATCCCACCCTGAAAAAAATCATTTCAGGGAGGTAGCAACCCCTCCCCCCCCCCAACACTCTCGGTTGACCTCCAAGGGTGTATGTAATACTTTGTTTAGTGATTTTGTCTAATCTGTAAACCAAGAAGGGTATATGCTGAAAATGTGACATTAAAGTATATACTTATATTATCATGGAGTCGTTTGTTTATTCTATTACAACTTTTAAGTAAGTCTACAGGGAGTTTGGCCTCATCACGTAGAACATCAATAGAGTAGTTCTTTAGCAGCTAGCCAGCTAGTTTAAATGACATTAGCTATGCTAATGAACGAATGACACCTGTTAAACTCACCTCAATATGTCTTTTACATTTTAACCCACCACGGGCAATAGAAAAGTCACTGTTGCAAACAGTGCAGCGAGCAACACTGTCATTATTTTTGAGGTCGACTGTAAAGCCCGTCCACAGAGAAAACTGATAGGTCTACTTAGCATGAAGAGAGACCAATCAGGATGCTCCCTCTCACTCTTCCTCTTCTTCTCACTCTCCCACTCACTCTCAAAAAAATTGATTTCCGGGATATTGTATATAATTTGCGGGCGTCAGGGAGCCGCTATCAATATGCGGGAGACTCCTGGAACTTCCAGGAGAGGTGGGATGTCTGGGAATGCCACATGCCACTTTTCAAAAGATCTAATATTTCTACTTTCTCGGCGAGAGATAGCACTTAACGCTCCCTCTTTGCCTTTGAGGAATTGCTTTGACCACCTAATTGCTTTTTAGGAGCCATTTTTTCACAGGAACAAAGTGGCGAATGAATGAGGCATGAGGCGAACAATGCTCGAATAACAAGTGCTGGAAAAGTGCCGGTTTTCTCGATTCGCAGTTGGTTGAATTTGCGCTTGCAGAACTCACGGATAAGGAGCGCCAACTGTAGTGTCAACCAGAATGATGATAATTCTTAAGAGAAAAAGATACCTCCAGGTACTAGCTTCCCTATTCATGAGGCTTTGGATGCTTTCAGTTAAACCTTCCAATAACCGTAGTACATGGGTGTCACATACGCAAGTCATTTCTATATCCCTTGCTTCCATGCACAATATTTTCCCCTATTTAAGTAACAGTCTTCTTTGGGTATTATCATCTGCATGCAGAGCATCTGAATTTCTTGGCTTCTTCACAGGTGTCTTTAAAAAAAATCTTACTGTAGTTTATCAATTTTCTTGAGTAAGCTTTGAATTGTCTCTCCTAACCAGCAAGGAAAAGAATCTGCAGTAAATTTTGTGACAAAATCTGAGAAGGGAATACCCATCTTGCTGCATGGTAGGTGTTTTTACCAACACATCGCGTACTTTTAGGATAACTTGATAAGCATGAGATTGGCATCAAGGAGCAGCTACCTTTTAGATGTGATCTCTAGGCTGAGGCAAGATGTAACTTGGGTTTTCAAAGGTCAAAATTTGACTTTGATATTGATATTTCAATGCACCTGGAAGTTGCAAAAAGTTCACAAAGCATGACACCTTCCCAGTATTTACAGGTTACTGAAGATTTAGAAAAGATACAAGATAAGCTTACAGTTAATGCAGCAGGTGATCTATTAAATTACTTGTTTTCCCCCACTAACATAATTGCATCACATCTTTCTTTGCCACTCAGTGATTCTCCAGGCCTGCTGAAGTATTGCTTGCATTGAATATTGTTGGCTTATGGATCCCTCGCTCTATGGTGCCAGCCACACTAAGAGCTTGAATCAAAATTCAATGAGGCAAGGAAAATACAGATAACTTACAGCTTACTCAAGAAAATTGACAAGGTGGCAGGTGGTGGTGGGCACCTCAGACTATTACAGAAATTTGGCTCCATTCTTATTATGTTCAATATGGACAACTAACATGCTTGCAGTGCAAACTATGCATCCTGACAAAACTTTGATCTCTTGGTCAGATGAAGTCTATATCATGATGGTTAGTAATTACATTGTGACTTTACCTTCTGCAGGGCTTCAGCCTGAGACTCTAATGCCTTAGCTCTAGATTCAGACTGTACAAAGGCTTCTTGCAAATCTTGTGTGGCTTGAGCAGAGGATTGCTCTGCTTGCTGATCTGCAGTACTCTGAGAAGTCGTCTCAGCAACCATCTGGAAGACAAGACAATTTTTTTGGGCAAACAATTACATAATAAAATGATGTGCATACTTCTCTTAAAGCTTCCATTTGTCCTTTTAACATAATAACATTCACTAAAGTAATATAATAATGAAACCTGATGCCAAAGAGAGGGAAGTTAGGAAAGGTGATCAGGTTTAAGTTTGGGACTTGGAAGCGCTGGTAAACAGACCAACATCTGATCTTTTTCTTTGACAAAAGGAGGTATGAAGGTACAATAATGTTAAGACTAAATTTACAAGAGTTCAAAGCCAGTGAAGTGCAAGGCTGGAAAAATTTAGGCAACCATGGTTGACAAGGGATTATGCGGAAAGTCATGAAAAAGGAGATACAGACAGCTGGGAACATGGGAATCCCTCAGAATACAGGGATGTAGGAATATACATGAAAAAATTAGGAGGAAACAAAAACAAACCAAGACATTTCCTTTAGACACAAGAGACAGTAGATGCTGGAACCTGGAACAGCAGAGGTGCTAGAGGATATCAGTGGATCAGACCATATCTATGAAAGGAATTGTCAACATTTTAAGTCAAGATCCTTTATCGGACTGAGAAAAAGAGGGGAGTTAGTATAAAAAGGTGGCGGGTAGGGGTGGAACAAGAACTGGCAGGCAATGAGATTTGAGGATGAGTGGCATGGTAAATGGTCCTTGGGCCTACCAAGTCCACATCAAATACAAAACACCACTTTTTTTAACCACCCAATAACAAATCTACCCTAAACCCATTTTATTCTTCTGTATTCCAAAAAAGCCAGCATAGGCATGGTGGGCTTAAGGATCTGTTTCTCTGCTAAGCGACAGATTCTCTGACACTCCCAACAACTGTATCCAGATTCTATCACTTACTTATATTATGGAGAACTCAGAGAAACCAATTACCAATGCACCAGTGTCCTTGAGAATTTGGGATGTAGGTGGAAATTGGAGCAAATGGATAAAACACATCTTGACACAGAGAAAGTCTGCAACTCCACAAACACAGCACCAAAGATTAGGAGTATGCATGGAGTGAATGAACAAATCCAGATGGCTAGAGCTATGAGGTAGGAAATCCACTAACTGCATGCTTATTTTGGGGGGGGGGGGGGGGGATGTAAGGTAAAAGAAAATAGTTACTTTAGGATGTCGGCTTTAAATACCTCCTGATAAAACTGATATAGAAGATTACACAGGCATTTGGGTTTGGAGTTTGAAAATTTTGATGCAAAAAAAATCTTTAATCTTACCCGTTTGTATTACATTGAAGCTTTGAATCATCCACATTTAATGCTGAACAAACATTTGCAAAAGATATGGATCCATTTGTAAAAATAACCAGTAGCAAAAAGCTTTGCCAGAGTTAACTTTTAATACAGGTTTCCCCTGCTATCTTAAGGTAGAGCATTCCTGTGAAACCGTTTGTAAGCCGAAATGTCGTGAAGCAAAGAAGCAATTACCATTAATTTATTTGGGAAAATTTTTTGAGTGTTCCCAGACCCAAAAATAACCTATCAAATCAAACAACACATAAAACCTAAAACAACATGAACAAATAGTAAAAGTAGGAATGATATGATAAATATACAACTTATATAAAATAGAAATATTGTATGTACGGTGTAGTTTCACTTATGAAAATTGGGAAGACAGCAAGCCAAAATTGATGTGGAGAAACAAAATCAAGCATGCGCGCACAACTGCCTGCACAAGGTTTCACAGTCATGGCAGTCTTTCTCACAGTAACACACGTATAAAGCGGGTGTCTTTTTATCGTAAAAGCAAAAATCCTCTTTGGTTAGCAAAAACAGGTACTAATGTAGGTCTTTCATAACAGCGAGCTATCGTAAAGCGAACATTCGAGAAACGGGGGCCACCTGTATTTATATACATTATGAACAGTTACCACTAGTTTTCAATTAATTAGTTTTTCCAACTTTAACTATAGCCCAAGATATAGTCTTTGATAGCAAAGTTAAAGAGTGAACTAGGACAAAAAAGTCTGATGTTTGAAATTTAAATGTTCTTGTTGGAATATTTGCTTTCAACTTAATATGTCCATAGAAAAATACCAAAATTATAATACTAATTTGGAAATAAAAAGGGGACGCTCAAGTACAACTGACAATCCTAGTTTTCTGTCATTATGAAACAAACAATCTTCCATGTACCATTTAGAAGATTTTTTTTTCACGTGATCTTTGTAAGAAAGATTTGTTAAGTCAAGGAAAACAACTTTTACTGTGGAGAGGGAAAATCCATAATGAACTGAGTTATGGTAGTCACAATAGATAAGTAACATGTAAAAAGGCATTGAACTGAAATGTCTTAAAAGATTAAGAAATTAGTATTTGATCCCAGATTGGACAAACATAATTATTCACAAGTTACCTTATCATACTGTGCTTTCAGCTCCTCATACTGAGTCTTGTATCTACGACCAATCTTTTTAACCTGGGTGATAGTTTTGTTCTTTTCTTGAATATCTGCCACCCTTGCCAACATTTCCTGTTTTAGTTTATCCCGATCAACAGACACCCTATTGAGTTCAGTCTTCAATGTCTGCACATCACGTTGTGATACAGAGGATGATGCATTCAGTCTGTAAACAAAGCAGCATTACAATATTGCATCAAACAGTTCTTTTAACATAATTATTGGGCTTGTATTATAATTTTAATAACTTTTATTTAATATGAGAATCAGGTTAAAATTGAGAAGGGAAAAAGAGTGCACCAATTATTCACTCAAGTTCTGTTAAGGAATATCAACACTCAGCAAGTGTGGATTCCTGCGAAGATATATTTGTCATATCTTCAACACAAAAAGAAAATGTCTTCAATGCAATTTTTGTAACACAATTGATAACGGTACAGTGAGCATTTTGGATCAATATGTGTGAACATTCATCACAAAATTAGACACAATTGCAATAACTAGCACTTACCTCATGGTTATGCCCATGCTGGCCCTGAGGCCACATTATATTTTTGCAACCAGCCAAACATGACTCAAACAGCTCAACAACAATTGAAAAATGTGAAACTCAAAAAAAATGAAAGAGTAAAAATCAAAATGTTATCCTAACAGCTATGTTCAGCAAACCCCTTCAAATAAGTATCCACCAACAATGGCTAGCAGTAAGTTGAGGGGCAAGATAGGAATTGTGCTTGGCTCTTTGGATCACCAACTTATAGAGATGGTTCTTGGACAAAAATGGGGGCCCAGAAGCATAATGAGGGATAAAATGCCCAACCATTTGATAATAATACTAGTGTGCATGTACAGAAGTCTGAAATAAAGGCACTGTAGCTAACCCACAAGTTACGACCACATTCTCGTGCCAGAATTTTTATTATATCTCCAACAGAGTGAGACTGTGAAAAAACACTTAAGCCAACATGGAAGAACGGAACAGCCAGAGAAATCGTGCCCAAGAAAACAATCAAACTGGAAGGACTATGCTGGAGCACAACTAGAAGGCAGAAAACAATGAATAACGGAGTACTGGTTGGTTGATGCACGAGGAGTGCAAGTTATTTTCAACTTTCTCTTTCTGTTTACAAACTTAAATTTCATATTCTGGCTCCATCACTAAACTTTCTCAGCCTCTGGGTCTTCATTCATTTACCTTTGCATAAAAAATTGCACTGCCATAATTAATCAAAAATCCCTCTCCCAAGATAAAGAATTTCAACTGGTCTTGTTTCAACATCATATGCATGAGACACTTGCTTACCTAGCAACTTCAGTTTTCAGTCTGCCAGTTTCTTCAGTTAGTTGTTGAATGCGTTTGATATTTGTATCTTTCTCTGAAATCAGTTTCTTGTACTCATCAGGGTCAGTCTCCTTCTGCTGATTGATTAATTGCTAAAATACAACAGTATTTTAGTAAAACTTAATATCCAAATTTCAAATGTGAGCAATCATTATTATTTCATTAAATCTTAAAGCAAAAAAATTATGAATTAGATTATATTAACAGGAAGAAAACAATCCAAACTATGTTGTACTGCAGGGATTGCAGCTGGGTTCTCTGTTGTTTGTCATATATACTAATAATTTGGATGAGAGTGCAGATGACAAAATTGATGGTGTAGTACAGTGAGTGACAGGACTCTGGTGAATGTTACTATATAACCAAACCTTAGGGTACAAATACATAGCTCTGTAAAGCAGGATACAAAGACAGTGGTGAATATGGCATATGGTGTGCTTGTCTTCACAGGTCAAAGAATTTGATATGGGAGTTGGGATGTCTTGTTACAGTTTTGTAACTCATTGGTTAAGCCAAATTTGAGAGTATTATTATGTTTTTAATTTGTTATCGAAGTACATATATGTCACCATACACTACCTTGAGATTCATTTTCTTGTAAGCATATATAGGAAAATAAAGAAACAGGATTTATGAAAAACTATTAACAAAAACTGACAATGTGCAAAAGACAAATTGTGCAAATAAAATACTGAAAACATGATTTATAGAGTCCTTGAAAGTGAGGCTGTAGGTTGTGAAACAGTTCGGAGTTAAGGTAAGTGAAGTTATGCAAGCTGGTTCGGGAGCATAATGGTTGTAGGGTAACAACTGTTCTTGAACCTGGTGACTTGGGAACTAAACCTCTACCTCCTGCCTGATGATAGTAGTAAGAAGAGGGTATGACCTGGATGGAGTCACTCCACTCCTTGTAAATGTGCTCAGTGGTGGGGAGGGCTTTGCCTATGATGAACTGGGCTGAATAGACCACTTTCTGTAGAATTTTCTATTCCTGGGCATTGGTTTTCCATACCAGGCCATGATGCAACCAGTTAGGATGCTCTACACCGTGCATCTAATGAAGTCTGTCAAAGTTTTATGCGATATACCAAATTTACGTAAACTTCTAAGAAAGTACAGGCACTGCTGTGCCTTCTTTGTAATGGCACTTACATGCTGGTCTCAGGACAGATCCTCTGATATGCTAATACGAAGGAATTTAAATTTATTGTTCTCTCCACCTCTGATCCCCTTATGTATTATGTGCAGTCTTGATCACCACTAATCACAAGATCAGTAAGAGTAAGCTAGGAAGGGTGCAGAGAAGATTCACTGGAATGTTGAGCTGAAGTCTGGATAGGTTGGGATTCTATTCCCCAGAGCAAAGGAGGCTGAGAGGTACTCTTATGGAGGTTTATAAAATAATGAAAAGCATAGATAGGGTAAAGAAGTCTAAAACTAGAGGGCATAGGTTGAAGGTGAGAGGGAAAAGATTTGAAGAGAATCTGAAGGGCAAGCTATTTCACTCTGAGGCAAGTGGACATGTGGAAAGAGCTGAAAGAAATGGTGGTGGGGACAGACACAATTACAATGTTGAAAAGAAATTTGGACAAATTAATGGATAGTTTAAAGGGATGTAGGCCAAATGCAGGTGAGTGAGATTAGCATAGACAGGCATGCTGGCTGGTGTGGACAAGTTGGGCTGATGGCACTGTTTCTGTGCTGTATAATTGTGAATCTAAACTAGGAAAACAATCAATTAAACATGGCTGTGACTTAAGGAAAATTATTAAGCACTTGGAAACACAATAATTATAGATGACATGATATATAGGCTGGATAGGTCCTGTATTTTTACTTCGATGGCATCAATGCGAAGCTTGTTTCATTATTCCCAGTTTAGTTCCAGACAAAGGCATCAAATTTAGCTGCACATTACTAATATGGGCTCCTCTGCCAAAAGCAATACTAATAGCAATGAACGACTGAACCTTAAAATACAAATCAAGTAAACTTTTAAGGAAATTAGGCATACCTGGGCACGGGCCTTCCAGCGTTTGAGATCTTCATCCAGTAATTTCTTCTCTGCTTGCAACGTACCACTTTTCTCACTGAGCTCGATATTGGATTCTTGAAGAGGTAGGATGTCAGATTCTAGCTTACGGACCTAAGAATTATGTAACAAACATCATTCTACTTCTGTCTTAAATCAACACTCCTTAAAAATATTCCTTTTCTTGTGTAACAATTCACTTTAACTTCTGTTCTTAACTGTAATCTTTAAGTCTGGATCTGATTGATACTGCACTCTACCCAATGTGCTGGATCAAGGCCCCTCTGCTCTCAGTAACATACAGAACCCATTCACACAAAAGATCTCAGTACAATTTCAAAGAGTAAGCCAAATGAATTACCCCAGTGCACTGCCCTGTATTCCAAAACCTCTACCTGCTTAATCTTTGCTATTTTAGGGAGTGTACTGTATGCCAATCAGCTCTCATAATTTGCAAATCCTCTCCGTATGGCAGATTGAACTGATCTGTCCATTATACTCAAATGTCATACTAACAATTATCTATCTAATAGTCCTACTAATTCCCTCATATCACAAACCACTATTCTTGAAATGTATACTGACCTTTGCCCTTGATTGTTGGAGTTCTTGCTCTAACCTTTCTTTCTCATCCCTCAGCATCTTATTGGTCTCAATCAGAACATTCATAGTCTCTGTCTTCTTCATCAACTCATCATGTTGTGCCAGTGTTTTGGCAGTTACCTGCACACAAAAAAACCGTGAAGCAAACTGTTCAATTCAAAATTGTTTGTTAAAACATTTAAACAAGGAGAGCTAAAGGAGGCAATATTTGGAAGATGTACTTTCCAGTAATAACTATAACCTCCATTGTCCAAAAGCACCTAATTTGCTTATTTTTATAGCTCATCCTTAATTATTTCTGAAAGGATTTTGTATTAAAGCTAGTACATTTACCTGGACCTTTTCCCTTTCAGAGTTAAGACTGTCTTGCACCTCCTTCAGTTCTCTCTCCAAATTCTCCACACGCTGACGATAACGCAGTGCCTCAACTTGGGCCACTTCAAATCTTGTTTCTGCAATTTCCCTTTCTCTTCGCACAAACCTATGGTATGCAGATTTGGTTAAAATGTTAAACATTGATTTTTTTTGGGAAACCAGGTGTTTTTCCCTTCTCTTTTGCACCTACTTTCCCTTTTAAGTATAAAGGCTGAAGGCAGAATGAAATTTCTGGCAAAAATAAGATGGTCACAACTACAAATGCAACAGAAGCTGACAGGGCAAGGTGCACATTCAGGAATGTTAAAATATTGTTGGAAATCCCAAAGTAGCATAGCTAGACTATAAATTGAAGGCATTCAGTAGATCAGAAGTGAATGAGCAAAAGTGGCTGTTCTGAAGAACAACTGTGAGATGGATCTTTCACAGTGATGAAATATTAGGGCATCAAATTACTCTGAGATGTAGTACAGCAGACTTTATCTAAATATAATGAGAAGTGTTGTGACAAACTGTGATACAAATCTTTAACAATTTATAGCAATTCCCATATTCAAAATGTTCCTAAAACCATTGCCAAGTGATGTCAAAAAATGTTCCAAGATACTTCATAGGACCAAATCAGCTAAAAAGGGAGGTGGAAAGGCAGAGAGGCTGAACGTAACAAATGGTGAAGTGAAGGTATATGTAAAATCCAGACCAGGAATTGAAGTTTATGGGCAGGCACAGGGGCAACTTGTGGAGATGGAGAAACGGAGTTAAACCACGAACTGCAAAATTTTAAAATCAGAGATTTTAGGGGAGAAGGTTATGGATTAGCAAGTTAGAGGCAATGGAGGACTAGGAGTTGGTGCAGCGTATTACAAATCTGGACAGAGAAGGGCCATTCTAAAATGGTCTTCAGTGGCAGATCAATTGTGGCATAACATACAAGGAGTTGGTCTTTGTAACAGATTGTACAGGAGTTTCACAGAATTGAGTAGAAGGTGGAATGAGATGTACACAATTTACACAATCTAGTACAGCCTAAAGCATTGCTGGGTGAAGGAATGCAATCAGTAACAAGCATATTTAACTCAAGAAAATGGTTTCTTTCCTCCCAATAACATAGTGAAAGGAAGTTTGTAGCTTTTCCAAATATGAACTTCCAAAAACAATTAGTTAAAGAATGACAGAAAGCACAGCGGATCAACTCAATTATTAGCTTACATTTGGAGTTTAATGCCATGACTGAGGATGAAGACTCTTAGGTAACTAGCAAAAATAACTGCCTTCAGATGGTTTCACACAGATTCGGTGCATATTAAAAGATGATTTACAGACCAATAATAATGAATCAGACAAATATTCAGTACCAAATTTGTTTCATTTCTTCCATTATGAACAGTTATTTAAGCAACATAAAAATGGTCAAAATGTGCAGCCTAACAATGCAAACAATTTATTCCCACAAACTTCTTATGTTACAAATTAAACTTCAAAGACAAGAAAAAGTAATTTTGATTAAAACTAGATACAGGCAACTCTAATGACATGTTTTAGATACAATTTTGTACACATAACTGAGTTCTATCCATGAAAATGCCAACACTCTGTCTATATTTACCTCAGAATTTCAAGTAACTGTTCCTGGGACTTTCCTTCTTCATTGAAAGATGTATTGAAGGAGCTTTGAGCTGTTTCTTGCACTGTAGTCACCATCTTATTGCTAAGGCTCTCTACTTGCTCAAGCAACAGTTTGTTCTGTTTCTGCAGATCTTCACAACGCACAGTTAGTTTGGAAACTTCATCCTACGCAATGGGACAAATGACATTGATCTGGATAAAAACCTGGTAACCATGTACTGGTTGTCCTTGATATTCAGATGCTGGTCAACTTTCAGTGCTTATCTTGTTGAATTGTTGCAGATGGTACACAAGACAAGCACATGAATGACTCTGGGGAGGTGGGCATGCCACTCACAAAAATCGAGTCTTGGGCAGAAATTGTATAATCTGAAGCTTTGTTAATGGATTAAGTAAACAGATCTCAAGATGGAAGGGGATTATTTGACTAATTGGCTATAAGCAAGTTTCCTTGATCTGAGATAAATGGCCAATGAACACATAATCTTCCTTAATGCTGAGCACAACTGCAGCTGCAGGAGCTTCTGCACCAAATTGCTTTTACAAATGGGGATTCCCTGTCAGAAAGCCCAGTACAGCTTTGAGGTGAAAATTACACTTGGTTTTCTGACAGAGATAACCTGCTTCAATTCAACCTGTGCCCACATTTTATCTAAACCCATAATTAGATTATTAAGTTCTAAAAGAACTTCAAAGTATTCCTGTGCAAATTATCAGGTTGAGGGATCAGTAATTAGCTACTTCATATTTATAGTGCTTTGAAAACTGCAGGAATCACAGCAAATTTCCCTATACTAAATAGTTGTCAGCAGAATGACTACTGTAGAAGACAAGATTAGTTGAAGGTGTTATATAAAGGGACACTGCCTTTTCTATGCCTATTATTTCAAAAATCCCACTGATTAGAAAGAAACCACATCAAATACAATTTTGGGCAAAGACTAAATGGAAAATATCTTGCAGATGAAAGGGCAGGAAACTGACTGGATTGTTCTTCTCTGACTTGGATCAGGCCACATGGTTCAAAAACAAAAATTATAAAGTGACTGAATTTAGTTTCATTTAAATAGTGCCAAACAGGAGGACAAATAAACAATACACTGAGTCATTCGCACTGAATTCTGAATAGATACAAACTACATTTAATTAGCAGAGACTATTTATATTTCCTTATAGAAACAAACTAAATAAGAAAAGACTTACTTGCACAATTTTCAAACCTACTTACCTTCAATATTCTTTCTATTTCATCCTTGGCAGCCTTGCACTCCAACATCTGTGCCTCAGCCCTTTGAGAAGCATCTTCCAACCTCTGCCGTTCCTGTGCATTTGTTGAAACTTGCTCTTTAGCAATCTGAAGTGCTTCCACATCAGCAGCATGCAGCATCAGCTCGCGTTCATATTTATTCTGTGCTTCAGATGCCAACCTAGCCTAAAAACACCCATAAAAAAACCTGTTAAAACTACAAATTGGGAAAAAAAACCAAATTATTTCATTCTTTACAAACTGTGGTAATACCCCCAACCACTTCACTATCAAATAAGGCATGTATCATTGTCAAACAATTACTTGGTGTTTATCAGTTATGACTCATACAACCAAAGAACCACAGTGCCCAAAATAATTATGCAGACCTGCTCTTGACAATCAGCCCTTGCTTGTTGTTCATTGGTTGCAGCAGTAGCCGCTCGCTGAACGGCATCCTGAAGCTCTGCCTGAAGATTGCTCAGATTCCTCTTCAGTTCAGATGCCTGCAATCAATGCAATAAAATAATGTAATAAAATAAAGTTGCATCAATGAATGGTCCAGCATTAAAATATCAGCTAAAGGAATACAATTATTCATTATTAAATCCATGACATGGTTCCTTGATGCAAAAAAAAAACAAATGTATACTTAAAGTTTCTATGGTTTACACCAGCTGGCATAGCTTTGAGGGAAATTAACCTCTTTAAGCTTATGACATTACACATCAAGCTCAAAATTCCATTTAGCCGATGACGTCAGTGCAGTATTCAAAAAAGATAAATTAAAAATGTATATAGCCTTAAGGTAATTGAAATCTGTACTTGTCGATAAAAAAGGAACCATGTTTTCCACATTCTATTTTAAAAGAAACAAAGCATTTCCCTATAACTGATGTCCTCAAGTTTCAGCAAACTCTTCCAAATCTTCTCTGTGCTCTTTCAAACTTATTGATAACTTTTCCATAAGTAGGTGACCAGAATTGCACACAATACTTCAAATTTAGCCTCACCAACGCCTTATACAATATAACATCCCAACTCGGCTACTCAATACTTGGAATAAATCCTTCACTGTTTTGTTGTCCCAAAGTGCAACACCTCACATGTGTCTGTATTAAATTCCACCTGCCATTTTTCAGTCCATTTTTTTTTTGCAGCTGGTCCAGATCCCACTGCAAACTTTGACAGCCTTCCTCACTGTCCATTACACCCCCAATCTTGCTGTCATCCACAAATTTGCTGATCCAGTTCACATTATCATCCAAATCATTAATATAGCTGGCAAAAAACATGGACCCAGCACCACTATCAATCAGGGAGGGAACTATCTAATGTCGCTCTCTGGCATCTCCCACAAAGCCAATGAAGAATCAAACTATTTCATCCTGAGTGCCAAGCAACTGAAACCTCTGGACCAGCCTTTCATGTGGGACTTTGTCAAAGGCCTTGTTAAAGTCCACATAGACAACATCTACTACCTGCCCTTAATCAACTTTCCTTGTAACCTCCTTGAAAAAGTCTAAGATCGGCTGGACATGACCTACCATGCACAAAGCCATGTTGACTATTCCTAATTAGGCCATCACTATCAAAACACTTATATACTACTGTATCTTGTCCCTTGAAATATCTTCCTCTTTGGAAATCCTCTTTGGCTGCAGGGGAAGTGCCGGAGGACTGGAGAATGGTAAATGTAGTTCCCTTGTTTAAAAAAGGTAATAGGGAGAAACCTGGGAACTATAGACCGGTGAGTCTTACGTCGGTGGTATGCAAACTACTGGAAAGGATTCTTAAGGATAGGATCTATGAGCATTTGGAGAAGTACAGTCTACTCATGGATAGTCAACATGGCTTTGTGAAGGAAAGATCGTGCCTCATGAGCCTGATTGAGTTTTTTTTGAAGAGGTAACAAAAGAAATTGATGAGGGTAGGGCAGTGGTTGTGGTCTACATGGACTTTAGCAAAGCATTTGACAAGGTCCCTCATGAGAGACTCATCCAGAAAGTCATGAGGCATGGAATAAGTGGAACCTTGGCTGTTTGGATAAAAAATTGGCTTAAAGGGAGAAAGCAGAGGGTAGTTGTGGAAGGAAAGTATTCTGCCTGGAGGTCAGTGACTAGTGGAGTGCCGCAGGGACCTGTCCTGGGACCCCTGCTATTTGTGATTTTTATAAATGACCTGGATGTAGTGGGGGAAGGATGGGTGAGTAAGTTTGCAGATGATACGAAGATTGAAGGAGTTGTGGATGGAGCTGCAGGTTGTCAAAGGTTACAAGAGGATATAGACAGGCTGCAGAGTTGAGCAGAAAAATGGCAGATGGGAGTTCAATCCGGACAAGTGTGAGGTGATGCATTTTGGAAGGCCATTGAACAAGTGTGAGGTGATGCATTTTGGAAGGCCAAACCAGAAGACTGAGTACAGGATTAATGGTCAGTTACTGAAGAGTGTGGATGAACAAAGGGACCTTGGGGTTCAAATCCATACATCCCTTAAGGTCGCTGCACAGGTTAATAGGGTAGTTAAGAAGGCCTATGGGATGCTAGGCTTCATTAACAGGGGGACTGAGTTCAAGAGTAGAGAGGTCATGTTGCAACTCTACAAATCTCTGGTGAGACCGCACTTAAGAGTATTGCGTTCAATTCTGGTCACCTCATTATAGGAAGGATGTGGAAGCTATGGAGAGGGTGCAGAGGAGATTTACCAGGATGTTGCCTGGTTTGGAGAGTAAGTCATATAAAGCAAGGTTAGCAGAGCTGGGACTTGTCTCTTTGGAGCACAGAAGAATGAGAGGGGACTTGATAGAGGTCTACAAGATTATGAGAGGCATAGATAGGGTGGATAGTCAGTACCTGTTTCCCAGGGCACCAATAGCAAACACCAGAGGGCATATGTACAAAATTAAGGGAGGGAAGTTTAGGGGAGACATCAAGGTTAAGTGGTTTTTTTTGTGTGTTGTTTTTTTTTTTTACAGAGGGTTGTGAGGCTAAAACATTAGGGATATTTAAGAGCCTCGTGGACAGGCACATGGATGAAAGTAAAATGGAGGGTTATGGGGTAGTGTGGGTTTAGTACTTTTTTTTAAAGGATTATACGGGTCGGCACAACATGGAGGGCTGAAGGGCCTGTACTGTGCCATAGTGTTCTATGGTTTACCCACTACTTACTCACCTGCCTATAATTTCCCAGCTTATTCTTAGAGACTTCCTTGAACAATACAGTAACATTAGCTATCCTCCAGTCCTGTGGCTAGTGGTGTTGGGCCCATGTTATTTGTCATCTATGTTAATGATGGCCACACGAGTATACACAACCGATACTCATTAGAACCTGCTCGGCAAGTCCCCTGCCCCAATGAAGTAGCAACAAGTCCCAAACAAATGAAGGGAATCTTGGCAATTTTCTCAATTTGTTTTTGTTTGTTAAGAATTGTCCCAAATAAGCAGCAGCCCTGATTAACCAATTGCCCAATTAATCCACTCTGTAGCAATCTTAAAATTCAAACTCTGGATTCACTAAAAATCAACAATCGTGAACAGGCATATATTAAGCAACTTAAAGCATTTCATTTTATTTTGCAAGGGATTATTCCTGTCATTTCCAATGAAATGTCATACCTGTTGCTCCAAATTTTCTATTGCCTTGTGCTTCTCATCTGTGATAGCTTGTTTTTCATTTTCAGATTCCAACAAGCGCTTCTCTAACTGCGCCAGATATTCACTAGACTCTTTGAGCCGAGATTCCACTGCAGCCCGTACCTCTTCTGTTACCTGAAAATGTGTCAAAGAAAAAAAAAAGATTAGTTACACCATTAGAATTACTTCTAGTAGGGGCATTGATCAGTTCCAGCTACTTAGTCAATCATGCACAACTTCTTGTATTAATTTGTTAAGATTGCAGATTTATACTGAAATGATGTGGCATATCAAACTTAATTTTAAAGGGGTCCTTTTCTGGCTAGCTGCTGATGACTAGTGGTGTTCTACAGGAGTCAGTGTTGGGACTGCCCTTTAACATTATATGTCAGTGATTTGGATGACGAAATTGATGGCTTTGTGGCCAAGTTTGCAAATGATACCAAGAAAGGTGGAGGGATAGCGATGAAGAAGCAGAGAGTTGCAGAAGGATTTAGACAGAATGGGAGAATGAGCAAAGTGGCAGATGGAATATATCGTAGGAAAGTGTATGGTCATGTACTTTGGTAGAAGAAATAAAGATGTAGGCTATTTTCTAAAATGGGAGAAAATTCAAAAGTCAGAGTTGCGAAGGGACTTAAGTTAATTTGCAGGTTGAGCCAGTAGTAAGGAAAGCAAATGGAATGTTAGCATTCATTTCGTGAGGATTGGAAATGATGTGATGCTGAAGCTCTATAAGGCATTGGTCAGACCGTACTTGGGAGTATCATGAGCAGTTTTGGGCTCCTTATCCAAGAAGAAATGAGTTGATATTGGAGAGGATCCAGAGGAGGTTCCTGAGAATGATTCCAGGAATGAAAGGATTAACATCTAGAACCAGAGGGCACAGCCTCAGAATAGAGGGATATCCATTTAGAACAGAGATGAGGAGGAATTTCTTGGACCAGAAGGGGGTGAATCTGTGAAATTCATTGCCACAGACGGCTGTTATTGAGTATACTTAAAGCGGAGGTTGATAGGTGCTTGGTTAGTCAGGCTATTAAAGGTTATGGGGAAAAAGGCAGGAGAGTGGGTTTAAGAGGGATAATAAATCAGCCAAGGAGAAGATTTGATGGGCTGAGTGACCTTATTTTGCTCCTGTGTCTTATGGTCATAATTCAAATCTTACTCAAATGAAAGTCAACAGGTACAAATTGAAATGGCAAAATCGAATTATAAATGGGATGTCTGTTGAATTTTCCAGCTGAAAGGATTGCTATTGATTATTCACATTTCAGTACTCTCACATCCCAACAAAAATAAAGTACTCCCGAATTTGAAAACCAAGTGCAGCAAGAGATCACAGTATATTTCAAAGGATGGGGCAAAAGAAATCAGTGACACCAGGCAGCAGAAATATAATGGGATCCCATATACATCACTTCCATTCTGTCTTTTTTATGCTATGTTAATAGAAGAGCCATCAATTCTAAGAGAACTTCTCCAGTGCAAAATATAGCTACCATTTAAATTCAATCTTTCAAAAGAACATTAAAAATAATGGGATAATCTATAGTTTTCTATTACCACATTTGAAACAATAGCCTGCAGGGAAAATTTACAAGGATGTTGCCAGGAATTCAGGACATGAGTTACAGGGAAAGGTTGAATCGGTTAGTTTATTCGAGTGTAGGTGACTGAGGGTAGATTTGATAGATGTATACAAAATTATGAGCATAGACAGGGTAAATGCAAGCAAGCTTTTTCCACTGACGACGGGTGAGACTAGAACTACAGGTCATGGCTTAAGGGTGAAAGGAGAAATGTTTAAGGGGAACATGAGAGAGAACTTCTTCATTCAGAGGGTGGTGAGTGTAGAAGGAGTTGCCAGCATAAGTGGCAGATGCAGATGAGATTTCAACATTCAAGAAAAATTTGGATAGGTACATGGATGGGAGGGGTATGCAGGTCAACAAGACTAGGCAGATTCATAGTTCTGAACAGACTACATGGTTTCTGTGCTGCCCTACTCTCTAATAACCTTAGATACACAACTAGTTCCACCTTTAAAAATATCATGGCTCTTTGAAATTTGCTTTATAAGATATGAAGAACCTGCAAAAAGATAGAAATTGAGTGAGTCAGAAGTTACCATATGGAAAATGATGCTGTTATCCCGCTAAGAATAAAAAGAAAATTAGTATTTCAGTAGAGCAAGATCACAAAATGATGAATACAAAGGGTTCTGTATGGAGTACCTAATGTATGAAACATCAAAAGGTTATTATTTAGGAAATTTCAATGAAATATTGCCTTTTTATAGCCAAGGGCATAGAAGTGAAGAGAAATTTTATAATATACAACAGACTCTCCTGAGTGGTTTCTATACCTAAAGAAAATACATGCTCTACAAAATTGATGACAAAGTTTACTAAAATAGAGGTTAATGTGTGAAGAAAGGTTGGTCAAATGAAATCTGCAATGTTCATGTTCTGAAGAATGAGAGGAGAAAACAGCAGAGTTTCAGAAAAAAGATGTTGTCCATTTAAGATTGAAATGGTGGAAGTTTTCTTCTTGGGGGGGAGGGGGTGGGGAGGATGACAAATTCTCTAAACCAGAGGACTGTGAGGGCAGACTTGCTAAATATGTTCAACACAAAGATTTACAAACATTCCAACACAGGATGTCAAGCAGTATGGAGATAGGCAAGAAAAATGCATTAAAGCCAAGACCAGATCAGTCATTACCTTATTAAATTGTGAAACAGGATGGAGGCAGCATTGCTCTACTCCTGCTTCATATTTTCTCACGTTCAACATATCATCAAAACAACTATTTCTTCGATGTATATAAGTTACCTACCTGTTTCTCTTTACTAAGAGACTCCTCCAGACTAAGGACCATGTCTCTGTATTGTTCCACATTGCTTGTAGTAGTCTTGAGGCGTTCTCTCAAGTCGCTAACATGTTCCTCAGCTTGCCTAAGCTGTGCTCGGAGGTTATCGATATCTTCTTCTGTATTTGAGTCACCTGGGAATAGATCACAGCTATATGACTAACTGAAATTTCAATCAACAATAATGCCTCATTCTTTATGGAAGTAAATTTATTCTGATAAGCTATTCTTCTTCACTATCATCTAGTGAACTACTGCTGCAACTGTTCCCTAAAGAGCACTTCCACTAACAAGTTCAGTCACTAACTCTCAAGCCGTGTGAATGTGTAGTATGGGGGTTGAAGGGGGGGGGGCAGGGTTTAAGAAAAACCTAAAGTTTGACTAAGCTAGATTTTCTCTCTTTTTCCTTGCAGCTCAGCTCTGTGTTCAAGAGAGCATTTCAGGTTAGGTAATAAACTAAGTCTTTGCAAGCTACATCCATGCATTATGAATGAGAGCAATAACAACATGCTCAAGATAAGCAATTGGAAAACAATAACAAAGTTGGTTTAAACTGTAAGCTAAGAGGTTGTACAAAACTATACCTACAGATCAACATCATCCATAATCAACAAACATACAATCAGATATTAAACCTGTGAATATTAAGCTGTAAAATGAAATATTGCTATTGAAGGGTTACTCCAGATTATAGAGGGATGTTGAGAGTCAGCACTGGCTCAGGAGACAGAAGAATATAGGCCTATTTACACACATTCATATAGATGACTTACCTTTAGAATCACTTCCCTTAGTCTCTGCCAATTTACTTTCAAGATTGTTCAATTGTAACTTCAAGGCACTAACTTCTTTTTCTGAGTTTTTCAGAAGTTCTTTTGTCTTTGTGTGAAGATTAGACTCCATCTCAAGCTGCTTCTTGATTTCCATAAGTTGAATCTTCAAGAGAAAGTAGAAATCAATAAACATTTAAAGTATAAATTTATAGAACCAATCAAAACAGCAACATTTACTCTTATTGTAAAATGATTTGTGAACATTGGTTCCCTTTCATTTTCTACTCTGATCTCCAATAATTTGTTAGTCTCTTAAATATGTCAAAACACGATTGAAAATATTAATTATACATCCTATACCATTATTTTTAAAGGTGTAAACCTACATCCTGGTTTCTGACGAGCAAATGACGTTGATCCACTTCATATTCGCATTTTCTCTTTAGTTTCTCAATTTCACGCTCTTGTTTTTCAATCTGGTTGTTTAAGCGCTGCCTGGTCTCAGTTTCTGCACGTTCCAAACTCAGCTATGTATTGTCAAGAATTAAATGTAAACAGAATTACTTTAAAACAAAATATGAACAAAGGTTTTTAAAACATAAAAAACAATTCTATATATTCTAGGAGAAAATGATCCCAAACCTTTATTCTGAGTCTCCACAGATTATTCTCCAATGCTTGCTAAGAGAATTGTTTCTACTAAGACCAATTTTATAAATGCAAATATTCTTTAAAAATAATTGTTCATTTGAAGGCAAACTACAAATTAACTATTAGTAAACTGCCATCACCATAATTCAAGTTACTGCCACCTCTTACACCTAATATTCTGTGACTAATACTTCTACTTCAAGACCACAAATTTTTCAATAGTTTACCTGAATGGACTGTAAATTTGTTAGTAACAAACTTTGTCCCCTGTGTTCTGCGAACTTGGAATCCCGCTCTTGTGTCAGGCGTATTTCTGCCATCTTCAACATATCTTTTTCTTTTCTCAAATTTTCTCCTCGGGTCTGTCAGAGCATTATAGAAGATTAAAAATTTTTCAACTGCTCAGCTTCCTAAAACTATTGTAACTTATTTCAAATAAAATGAATTCCTTCCATAAAAAGATAAAACACTTTAAAAACAAAACATGGTACAATCAAGATTTAAGCCAAGTAGCTGCATTGGACAAAATTCATTCAATAAACATGTTAAAAAGCCTGTGAAATACTTCACCATATGTATAATAAAAGGAAAATTAGCAAATGACTATGTGCTCTCTTCCAAACTTACTATTTTCTCCAGGCATACTGTCTCCTTAAAATTCTTACCTCTTCTAAAGCCAATTTTTCATTTGATGCTCGCAAATCCTGAGTCATGCTGTTTATTATGTGTTCTTGCTTCTGCACTGTTGTGGTAAGCTTCTGACATCTGTCTCGCAAAGAAGCAATTTCACGGCGGAATCCATCTACGTTGTTCTGCAGCATCTCATATCTAACATGAAAAATGAATTGTTACATTTTGTGATAATCCATAGCGGGTTATTTGCCAGATTAGAACAGAAATAAGAAAAAAATTATGGTAATTTCTAACAAACATAATTTATACTCCTTTTATTTCAATTGAGCCTTGCAGTGATGTTTGGCTGTTTTCAGAAAAAGACAAGCCAAAAAGAAAAAAAATCAGTCAATTCCTCCCTAATCACTTGCTTCAATGCCTGTCCTCCAGAAGGCACTGTAAACATAAATAATCACAACTTTAAGCAGCATTTTTTGTTAAAGGGTTTCTTAAAAAAACATACAATAAAGAGGGTGACATTAATGCAAGTGGCATATGAACAATATCATGATAGAAATATCAAGGCTTTTTGAGCTGATAAAGGAACAAAGCACAAAAAGTAAACTGGGTGTACCCCCATAAACATTCAGTAAATTTCTCCTGAGTGTGCAAGTAATAAAATGTCATTAGAATTTCCATTCTAAGCCAGAAATACAAGGCTAATAGCTCTTCAGGGTGCATATTTTAATGCATTGAAGAGAACTTTTCAAAATCAGAATAAAGCAAAAGCAGGCCTGAGCTTTAGGGAATAAGCACTGAAGAAATCAGAGATTTGCAATTTAGATAACCCTTTGAAGAAAGCTATAAAGCATTGATTCTCATACATACCGTTTAGAGGCAAATTCCAGTTGGGTAGACAGTTTCATGTTTTCTGTTCTCATCTGTGTCAATTGTTCTTGAAGTTTCTCATTCTGATCATTTAATATTTTGTCATTCGCTGCCTTTTCTTTTTTGTAATTATCAAAATGTAATTGAAGCTGAAATAGTGATTTTTAAAATTCTTAGAAATCAACACAAATTAATTTTTTGCTTTTGACAACCAAATATAAATATTTCATTTTATTTTGTTGATTACTTTTGTAGCAATAGTACCAACTGCAGCATGTTCACTTCCGAGCATTACATCAACCTGATTTGTAAATTTATCGTTAAAAAAGAAAATTTACAGATGCTGGACGAAGACCCAAAGCAGATTGGAGAACCACTTTTTCAAGCACATTCACTCATGGGATTTCCCCGTGGCCACCCATTTTAATTCTACTTTGCGTTCCTTCCAGGTAGCCTTTAATCTGATGGTATAAATATCAATTTCTCTAATTTCATTCCCCCCCCCCCATCTCTTCTCACCTATGCATCACATCCATCTGGTTCCCTCCCTTACCCAGATGCCTGAACTCTCCCTCACCTGGTTTCAACTATCACTTGCCAGCTTGTTCTCCTGCCCTTCCCCCACCTTCTTATTCTGACTTTACTCCTTTTCCAGTTCTGACAAAGGGTCTCAGCCTGAAAAGTTAACTCTTTTTTCTGTTTAATCCCCTTCAAGATATTGCCTGACCTGCTGGGTACCTTCAGATTTTACTGTGTTGCAAATCTATCACCACAAGGCAGTTGATCACTAACATCACTGCCAGTTGCAGGATACTGCATGACCAGACAGCAAATAACTCGAAGTGTATTCAGCTGCAGAGTTGGATGGTATGCTCAGAACATTAAAGTCATTTGTGTTTAAAAGGAGAATAAATATATATAGTTTTCTTAGTATTACGTTCTTTATCTAACTGTGTTTTTATTGTGTTACATTGGATCCGGAGTACAATTATTCCATTCTCCTTTACACTTCTCTACAAGAAATGACATTACACAACATTGAATCTTGAACCTATAGTGGGGGAGTCTAGGACTGGGGGCTGGGTACAGCCTCAGAAGGATGTCTCCCTTTTACAGAGATGAAGAGGAGTGTCTTCAGCCACAGACAGCTGTGGAGGCCAAGTCAATGGGTATATTTAAAGCAGATGTTGATAGGTTCTTGATTAATAAGGGGGAGGGGTGTCAAAAGTTACAGGAAGAAGGCAGGAGAATGGAATTAAAGGGAAAATAAATCATCCATGATAGAATGGCAGATCAGACTCAGTGGACCGAATGTCCTAATTATGCTCCCATGTCTATGGGGTTAAATCCACATGCTGGATGTATCTATCATAAACCACGAGACAGTCATACAGAAGGGAATTTCAAAAATGCAAGATGCAAGGCATAAAAGGCAAGAGGATACAGAATAAAATATGCAAATTATGGAGTGCTGTTTGCCCTACAAGAGAGAAGGAACACAGGGAGTTTATGGAACAAGAAGGGGAAATGACAACATTTTGGTAATTGTGATCATAATTCAGTTGATTTGGCATTATTACTGAAAAGGACAAAGTGAGAGACATGCAGCAAAATTTCTCAACTGGGGTATGGCCAACTGCAATTGACTGCAATTTGATTTCACACATGGAATAGGAATAGCTGAAGTTGATTAGGTCTCAGAAAACAGAATTGTGATTCTAAATTACTTCAGTGTTTCATGAACATATCTGAGGAAGAACAAGAAAAATACAATGGCAGGGAATTGGGGTGAGACACTGTGAGGAAGTAGAATATATTAGGTCTTACTATTTCTAAAAACAGTCCATTAATATCTTCACATTTGCAAGTTAGTTAAACAAATAGAATTCAATTGGAAATCACATGTATGCAATAATAGAAGACACAATTTAGAAGAGCTAAATAACTAAAGAGCATGGATATAAGCTACTATTTAGAAAAATATTGGAAATATTGGGTTGGAATTAACTGCTTAAAACATGGGATTGTGGTGACCCACTTCCCAGCGCACTCGAACTAGCTCACAAAGTGGCGTGTGCCGGCATTGAGGCCGGTCCCAAAGAGGGTGCCAAGACTGCTTCACCAGCAAGGGGAAAAGCCCGCATGCGGGACGGGACTGTGAATACGCGCCCCCTACAGCATTCCCGCCCAGGGAGGGCGGGAACAGGAAGGCTTTAAAGAGAGGCCATGAAGTTTGAATAAACCTCTTTTGCAACTGCAGCTCACCGACTACATGTCGTTATTTCAGCGCTGTGTGCAGCACACCACTATAATTGGTGACCCCGACGGCCCAAACGATATTTGGACCGGAGATGAACGACGCCGCATCTGTTCATGCAGTTTCATTAAAACTGCCAAGCTTCTGGACGCTGCGACCTCACCTATGGTTCCAGCAAGCAGAAGCCCAATTCCACATTCAGCAGATAAACTCAGATGCCACACGTTACTACTATGTGGTGAGCTCCCTCGACCAGGAGACAGCCGCCCAGGTTGAGGAGTTCATACAGTCGCCCCCGGAGGATGGCAAATACACAGAATTCAAAGCCCTGCTCGTAAGGACTTTCGGACTCTCACGGTGCGAGCGAGCTGCCCGCTTACTGCACCTGGATGGTTTGGGAGACAGGCCACCGTCGGCTTTGATGAACGAGATGCTGTCCCTGGCCGGAGGACACAAGCCCTGCCTCACGTTTGAGCAGGCGTTCCTGGAGCAGCTGCCCGAGGACATACGCCTGCTGATGTCTGACGCGGATTTCAGTAACCCCCGGAAGGTGGCGGCCCGGGCTGACGTGCTGTGGAAAGCCAAGGAGAGTGGGGCATCTGTCGCACAGATCACCAGGCCACGCTCCCAGCAGCAGACCCAACACAATCAAAGGCCTTCAGGAATTCGTGGGTATGGTGAATTTCTACCACTGCTTCCTCCCTTCAGCAGCCCGAATCATGCGTCCCGTTTGCCCTGATGTCTGGTAAGGGCAAGGACATTACCTGGGACGAGGAGTCCGCCGCCGCTTTCATTAAAACCAAAGAAGCCTTGGCAAACGCCGCGATGCTAGTGCACCCCAGAACGGACATCCCTACCACCCTCACAATGGACGCATCTAACACGGCAGACGGTGGAGTGCTGGAACAACTCATCGAGGGTCGCTGGCAACCCCTGGTGTTTTTCAGCAAACACCTATGACCACCCGAGCTCAAATACAGTGCTTTCGATCGAGAACTGTTGGCGCTATACCTGGCAATCCGGCATTTCAGGTACTTCTTAGAAGGTAGGCCCTTCACCGCATTCACGGACCACAAACCTCTTACCTTTGCGTTCACGAAAGCATCTGGTCGTCCCGCCAGCAGTGACATCTGTCCTACATCTCCGAATACACGACGGATGTCCGGCACGTCTCAGGAAAGGACAATATCGTGGCGGACGCTCTCTCCTGCCCTAACATCCAAGCCGCGTCCCAGGGGGTAGACTATGAAGCGCTGGCGGAGGCGCAGCAGGCAGACGAGGAGATCCCTAGTTACAGAACCGCAGTCTCCGGTTTGCAGCTCCAGGACCTCCCCGTAGGCCCAGGTGAGAGGACCCTACTCTGTGACGTCACCACAGGCCAACCCCGCCCCGTCGTCCCGGCAGCCTGGCGGCGGCGCATTTTCAGCTTCATTCACAACTTAGCGCACACCTCCATCAGGTCAACCGTCCGGATGGTAGACAACAGGTTCATTTGGCACGGACTCTGCAAGCAGGTCAGTGAATGGGCCAAAACGTGCATGCACTGCCAAACAGCCAAGGTACAGAGGCACACCAAAGCCCTGCCGCAGCAGTTCCACCCCACACGCCGGCGTTTCAACCACATTCATGTGGCTATCGTGGGCCCCCTACCATTGTCGCGAGGAGAGCGGCACCTCCTGACTATCGTGGACCGGTTCACAAGATGGCCAGAGGCGTTCCCGCTCACCGACACCACCTCCGAATCCTGCGCCCAAGCACTGATTGCAACCTGGCTTTGGTGTACCGGCCCACATTACCTCCGACAGAGGCGCCCAGTTCACCTCCAGCCTGTGGTCAGCCATGGCCAGCCTTCTGGGGACACAGCTGCACCACACAACTGCCAACCACTCACAGTCGAACGGACTAGTGGAGCGTTTCCACCGTCACCTGAAGTCGGTTCTCATGGCCCGCCTCAAAGGGACTAACTGGGTGGACGAGCTTCCCTGGGTCCTGCTTGGAATCCGCACGGTGCCCAAAGAGGATCTGCACACCTCGTCAGCCGAGTTGGTGTACGGCGCTCCCCTGGTCGTCCCAGGGGAGTTCATACCAGCCCCAAGGGGGCAAGAGGAAGAACCCGCAGCAGTCCTGGACAGACTGCGCGAGAGGCTCGGTAACCTGGCCCCCATACCCATTTCACACCATGGGCAGAACCCAACCTGCGTACCCAAAGACCTGCAAAACTGTAAGTTTGTGTTTGTACGACGGGGCGGACATCGGGCACCGCTACAGCGGCCCTACGAGGGGCCATTTACGGTGATCAGAAACAACGGGTCTACATTCGTGCTGGACATTTGGGGGAAAGAGGAGGTTTTCACAGTGGACCGACTCAAACCGGCCCATGTGGACTTGGCGCAGCCGGTCGAGATTCAGGCACCGCGGCGCAGAGGCAGACCTCCCAAACAGGGACCGACCCAGACTGAGGACATTGGGTGGTGTATCGCCGGTTTTTTGGGGGGGGGGGGGGTGGTTATGTGGCGACCCACTTCCCAGCGCACTTGAACCAGCTCACAAAGTGCAGCGCGCCGGCATAGAGGCCGGTTCCAAAGAGGGCGCCAAGCCTGCTTCACCAGCAAGGGGAAAAGCCCGCGCGCAGGACGGGACAGTGAATACGCGCCCCCTACAGCATTCCTGCCCAGGGAGGGCGGAAACAGGAAGGCTTTAAAGTGAGGCCGCAAAGTTTGAATAAACCTCTTTTGCAACTGCAGCTCACTGACTACGTGTCGTTATTTCAGCGCTGCATGTAGCACACCGCTACAGGATTTATTAAAGATTCTTCGATGAAAAGTGATCCTCAACATTTAAGATTTTGAACCATGTAGATAGGAAGTAGGTAAGTCTCCAAATTGAGCGCTCTTAACTACTTTGGCTTCAGGTGTCTAGGGTCCAGATTCTGCATTTTCTTTAAAATATACTCATATCTATCTAAATTGTTGGTCATCTGCCCAACCTGCCCATGTCAAAGAATATTATTAGAATCACATATCCAAAGAATAAACAAATAAAATCAAGTTTTAATACACAGTATCACTGATTTAATCCCCAATGTGAAAACTAAATGATAACCTTAAATAGTCTCATGAAAATCAAAGTTTCCTTGTTGAACTACTTATCAGGAGACCACAGTTAGTGTCCCCCTCACTGACCATCAACATAAGCATACCCTAAGGATGCGTGCTTAGCCCACTGCTCTACTCCTCTACACTCATGACTAAGTGATTAAGCACAGCTCAAAATACCATCTATAAATTCAGCAACAACACCACTATTATTAGTAGAATCTCAGATGGCAAAGAGGAGGCATACAGGAGCAAGACAGATCAATTGGTTGAGTGTCACAACAGCAAGACTGAGGAACTGATTGTGGACTTCAGGTAGGGAAAGTCAGGAAACACAAACACCAGCCCTCATTGCGGGGTCAGGGCTGGAAAGAATGAGCAGTTTCAAGTTCCTGGGCATTGACATCTCAAAGGATCCATCCTGGGCACAGCACAGTGAAGCAACCACATGCAGAACTTGATTTCATTTGGAATTTGAGGAGATTTGGTTCATCAACAAAGACTACTGCAGATTTCTATAAATGTACTGTGGAAAGCCACATCATAGCCTGGGTATGGAGTCTCCAATGCAATGGATTGCAAGAGGGTGCAGAGAGTTACAAGACTCAGCCAGCTCCATCATGGGCACAACCCTCCACACCTTCAAGGAATCTTCAAGAGACAATGCCTCAAAAAGGTGGCATCCATCAATAAAGACTCAGCACTGGGACATGCCCTCTCTTCTCATACATCCATCAGGGAGGAAGTACAGGAGCTTAAGAACCCACACTCGATAATTTAAGAACAGCCACCGCCAAGTTTCTGGATGGTCCATGAACTACCTCGATATTCCTTTTTTGGACAACTTTTTATGCAATTTAGATTTTTACGGTTTTGCACTATACTGCTGCCGCAAAACAATAAACTTCTATTATGTCAGTGGCAAGATTTGTTTCTTATTCTGAAGCTTGTGGTGGGAACCAGATGATTTAAAGAAATAACAAAAACTGCTAAATTATACAGAACAAAAATGTGATTGAAATCTCTAAAAACTCAACCACTAATACAGACGAAACAATATTATTTGCCATTTTAAATGTTTAGACTATTTTTCACTGTATTACACCAACATTAACACTAGTATAAATCCAGATAAATCAATGTTTAAGATGAGTAAATAGTAGAACACAAATGCTGTGGAGAAATTGTGTACTGTACCCCTCCTTACCTGTTTTAGTGCAGTCCTTGATTGAACAAGTTCCGCAGACTCGACTGTAGGAACTGGAGCTGGTGTGGAGGTCAACTGGGGCAATTGTTTTGTTTGACCTGGAGACCTTTTTGGAGTGGATGATATTAAAGGCATCTCTTCTGTTATATTTCCTAATTTTGGGGTGACAGCAGGGGTAAACCACATCATAATAGGTCTTTTTAAATTTCTTAAAATTGGCCACATAGCAAGTTTCCAACCAGTATAGATTTAAACAAGTCAATTAGCCTCCTCAGGTGTTGTAATTCCATGGATCTTTCATATTAATCACAGGAAATGCTAATTTAAATTAGCCCATGCATACGTCAAGTCTGCACCTTGATCATAATCCCTCAAACCTTCTTGCTCCACAAGCTCAGTTCACCTGATTTTTAGCTGCATTAATGCCGAAAGCTAAGCTTAGCCTACATCATCTCATAACTAAATTCCTCCAGCAGTGAAAGCATCATCAAATATGCTCCGCACCCTGTGGCTTAGCAAGTCCTTCCTGTAACAAGGGTTAATTTATAGTATTCACCTCCTCTACAAAACATACTCATGTTTTCTGCTCTCAGATTTTATCCTTCCTTTCCCTCAAATGAAAAAACCATCTTTGATTTTTTTTCTTGCCAATATTTTTACATGCACTATTTGCCTTCCAAATAACCTTTAGATCATTCCTATACCTTTTGTTTCTACAAGCTTTGTGAAATAGCTAACACTTGTTGGGTCCAAGGGAAAGGGTTATATTCAAGTGACCAGTCATTTTCATAATGGAAACAAGCCCAAAACACACAGTCTCAATTATCAAATGCCTCAACGCACTTTGAGCAATTTACCCAAACTTACTGAGAATGACACAAGAAACATTTGACACATTGTTCTTCTGGAAACCACCATGGACCAATTTCTGTGCAAACTATTCCAGTTACCTTATTTTTCTGCACCGCTACAATCTATTCCCATTCTCACATGCACATCAACTTACTTTTATTCTTGTCCTATACCGAGGGAAAATTTTCAGCACCATTCAATCTACTACAACTTGGATGTGGACGAAACAGTATTACAGAGAAATATGCAATTTCAGATAGAACCTGCAGATCCTTGGAACATTAAGTGCAATGCAATTGTGCCACTTTTTAGTTTCTACTTCCAGTTCATTTTGCTTGCTTATTCCAATTGTTCACACATACCACTTTTTCATCTTTGTCCTTTTGCATAATGCCAAACAGAATTTTAAATAATCACCACTACCCCTGTCCAACTTCATCCTGAAGTGCTTGTTGTCTCCTGATTTAAACATCTGAAATTCATTTTACATGTTCTACTTTTGTTTGAATTAACTCTCACTGCCTATTTTGCTTGTTGAGCACTGTAGACTTTAAGCCAACATGCTTCTGGACTGACATACAAGCATTTTCTAACTCTTCACAAGCCTAATAAGCTCCAGCTAATTGAAACTCTCACACTTTACCCTCCAATAAATACTCTAAAGAACCTTGCTTCCCTGGATTTCCTTAATAACTGATTTTAAGCTGCTGGTTGCATCACAAAGTTGAAAATAATTTTTCTTCATTGCTTTTAAGTATCCAGGTGACATTTTTCTATCAGTTCACAACACAAGTAACTGATTTTCTTTCAATGTTTTTTCAGAAACAAGAACATATGCCCCATTCCTTCCTGTGACACTGTCTATGAATAACAAAAAAAGTGCACAAAATCTCACTTTGTGTATTTCTCAGCATGCCACGCAAATTAAATAGCATTTGGTAATCTCTCCTTACCCTGTATTGGTATTGTCACTCCAGTCATCTGTGTAAGCAGTGTACGGTACATGTCCCGCTGCCGAACAATTGATTCCACTAATTGCATCTGATGACTTCTGGCTTCACGAAGGCGCTCAAGTTCATTCAGAGCCTCTGCAAGATTTTGCTGAAGTTCGGAAATTCTGCAGTTCAAAGAGATTATTAATTCTACCTATTGTATTATTTCTTAGAAAGACAACTTCGATGGGTAACATTTAGAGTCTAACCGAATTAAATGTTTTGTCTAACTGTTAGACAAAACACTACCTCTAGACCAATAAGGGAGCAGCAGGGATATGCACAAACGTAAGCCAGAGACATGAGACAGCAGAGAACTGGTCTTTAACAGAGAGACAATGAGGTTTTGAGAGTAAGAGGGACTGATGTTGATAAATCTAAATTCAATCTGTTACGATGCAATTACTGCAAATATATTAGCAGAGTATGCTGCCAGGAAGTACCCAAGGTTAAGATAAAGGTACAGTGTGAAGTTACAGTGAAGCCATAAAGGGATTTAGTGGATTATGAAATTGATACATTAATTCATAGGAAATAAAAATTCATTTGGGAAAGAAATCATGTATGTTACTATGTTGCATTATTAGACATAGTGGTAGTAATGCAATCCGAACAAAATAGATTCCAATGCAAAAATAGTAAACAAATTTCATATTAAAACAAGCAGTCATCTTTCGCATGTATTGAGCATATGCTAATTATCCTGCTAGGTGGTGCCAACATTGTACTTAATTTCAATTCCAGCTACTATTGCTTCTACATCTCATTTCACCATTTCCCTCTCTATGTTCTCATTCATCTTTCAACTAGATCCAAATATTCGAAGATTCTAAGTGAATTTATCATCAACAAGTGTACAAATTATAAAACCTGGAGATTTGTTTAACAGGTAGTCGCGAAGCATGGAATCTGAAAGAACCCAACTTAAAGAAAATATGACTAACCCCCAGTGCCCAGAGATTTAAAAAAAATTAATGCAACTAGAAATGAACAGCAGCAGCAATCCAAACCAAATTGAGCTCTTAGGTCCAAACCACCGGAGCAGCTCGGAGCAGGCCTAAAGCCTCAGCATTCAGTTCACATATTTGATGCATCCACTCCAGAGATTTAATAGATAGATAGATAGATAGATAGATACTTTATTCATCCCCATGGGGAAATTCAACATTTTTTCCAATGTCCCATACACTTGTTGTAGCAAAAACTCATTACATACAATACTTAACTCAGTAATAATATGATATGCATCTAAATCACTAACTCAAAAAGCATTAATAATAGCTTTAAAAAAAAGTTCTTAAGTCCTGGCAGTTGAATTGTAAAGCCTAATGGCATTGGGGAGTATTGACCTCTTCATCCTGTCTGAGGAGCATTGCATCGACAGTAACCTGTCGCTGAAACTGCTTCTCTGTCTCTGGATGGTGCTATGTAGAGGATGTTCAGGGTTTTCCATAATTGACCGTAGCCTATTCAGCACCCTTCGCTCAGCTACCGATGTTAAACTCTCCAGTACTTTGCCCACGACAGAGCCCGCCTTCCTTACCAGCTTATTAAGACGTGAGGCGTCCCTCTTCTTAATGCTTCCTCCCCAACACGCCACCACAAAGAAGAGGGCGCTCTCAACAACTGACCTATAGAACATCTTCAGCATCTCACTGCAGACATTGAATGACGCCAACCTTCTAAGGAAGTACAGTCGACTCTGTGCCTTCCTGCACAAGGCATCTGTGTTGGCAGTCCAGTCTAGCTTCTCGTCCAACTGTACTCCCAGATACTTGTAGGTCTTAACCTGCTCCACACATTCTCCATTAATGATCACTGGCTCCATATGAGGCCTAGATCTCCTAAAGTCCACCACCATCTCCTTGGTCTTGGTGACATTGAGACGCAGGTAGTTTGAGTTGCACCATATCACAAAGTCCTGTATCAGTTTCCTATACTCCTCCTCCTGTCCATTCCTGACACACCCCACTATGGCCGTGTCATCAGCGAACTTCTGCACATGGCAGGACTCCGAGTTATATTGGAAGTCAGATGTGTACAGGGTGAACAGGACCGGAGAGAGTACGGTTCCCTGTGGCGCTCCTGTGCTGCTGACCACTTCACCACCTTCACCACCAACTCTCTGCTTGCACCAATACCACGTGCATCATTCAGGTTCACTTGGACTCCACACTGTTTATTTTGTTTTCCCATAACACTCAAGATGCTCTTCATCAACTACAGCTCAACATTTAATACTATCATCCCCACAAAACTAATAAGCTTCAAGACCATGGCCTCAATACTTCCTTGAGTAAATGGATCGACGATTTCCTCACTTGTAGGCCCCAGATACTTCAGATTGGCAACAACATCTCCTCTACAACAGCACATGTGCACCAGGATGTGTACTTAGCACCTGCTCTACTCACTTTATACTTAAGACAGTTCCAATGCCATACTTAGCTTGCTAACAACACCAGTTATTGGCCAAATCAAAGGTGGTGACAGATCAGCACATAGGAAGAAGATTGAAAATCTGGCTGAGTGAAACCACAACAAGCTTTCACTCAATGTCAGCAAGACCAACGAGATGATTACTGACTTCATGAGGAAGAAACCAAACGTCCATGAACCAATTGATCAGAAGATCAGGCAATCAGAGGTGGAGAGGATCAGCAGCTTTACATTCCTGGGCGTTATAAATTCAGAGGACCTATCCTGGGTCCACCATGTAGGTGCATTATGAATAAGTACATCTACTTTCTTAGAAGTTTACGAAGTTTGGCATGTCATCTAAAACTCTAACAAACTTTGATAGTGTGTGATTGAGAGCATCTTAACTGGTCGCATCAGAGCCTGGTATGGAAACACCGATGCCCTTGTATGGAAAGGCCTACAAATAGTACTGGAGACAGCCAAGTGGTTCATGATTAAAGCCTTCCCCACCATTGAGCACATCTACATAGAGCACTGCAGCAGGAAAGCAGCGCTCGCATCAAGGACGCCAGCCACCTAGATAATGCTGTCTTCTCACTGCTGCCATCAGGATGGAGGAACAGAAGCCTTAGCACCCACACCAACAAGTCCAGAACAGTTATTATCCCTCAACCATCAGGCTCTTGAACCAGAGGGGATAACTTCACTCAACCCCTCACTGAAATTTTCCCAGAACCCATACATTCATTTTCAAGGACTCGCCATCTCATGTTCTCAATATTTTTTCTTATTTATTTATTATTATTATTATTACTTCATTTTCCTCTTTGATTATATTGTGTTTCTTGTACAATCTCAGGCTTGTATATGGTGACATATACGTACTTTGATAATAAATTTACTTTGATCTGCACCAAGCTCTGACAAAAGATATTGATTTGTAACATTTTTTCCTGCAGTCCAATGCAGCTTAGCGTAACTATTTCCAGCATATTCTTGCTTTTATGCTAGATGCCAGTAGAAACATTTGAAAAGCTAAAGCCATCTTTCAGAATATGTCCAAAGCACCAATTAAATATAAAAGAAATGCTTCTCTGTGTGGAAGGCAGAGGTAGAACTGATACGAACACAGACACAGTAGTGTAAGGAAAGCCACTTTTCAACTGGTTTGAGGTGTTTACAGATTAACAACCAACAAGTCATCAGCAATTAAAGCACTTACTGCGAAGAAGTTTGTTCCTTCTCTTCCTTTTCCTGTTTTTCAGCAAGTTCACGAACAGTCACCAACAGTTGTTGATTCTGTTGTTGCAGTTCCTCAACACTACGATAGGTCACCAGGTGCTGAGAAATTACTTCAGAGGAACTGCTTATGTCGGCAGAACTAACTTCATCTTCACGTAAAATGTGATTTCCTCGTGCATCTTCCAGTTCCATCAAAAGAATTCTATTCTGAATCACAAGTACAAACACATCCATGTCAGATGAGAAGCAATGGCACATGGATATAACTGCTCCATTAGATCAACAATGAATAATTCTAAGTAAATTAAATTTTCAAACATACAAAAGCTCATCTAATGTACAGCAATAGGCCATTCAGCAAATGAGAGAAAGCATATTGCCTCCCTAACAACACTATGGGGTACCTACATTTCAGGGACTTCAGCAGTTCAAGAAGGCAGCTCATCACCACCTTCTCAAGGGCAACTAGGGATGGGCAGTAAATGCTGACTTAGCTGGTGACACCCGCATCCCGTAAATGAATAAAAAGAATTTAGAGATGTAGACACCAGGGCGCCTCTGTTTTGACTTACTGGCATGAGAATAAAATGTAATGTACATTATGCTAAACACTAACCTGCTGTGAAAGATCTGACACTTGCATTTTGTATCTCTGGTTCTCTCTACTAAGCAATGACGCTTGCTTATTCGCTTCATCGGTACATTTTTGTAAACGTCGAATTTCCTACAGAAGTAGATTTTATCAATGTAATTCACATTAATACAATTCCTTTACAACATAAATTAGCTTGCATAGCATTTTTTGAGAAATGTTTAAACAAAGACAATTTTTCCCCAAGAATTGCTTTTAAAATATGGATCAATAATTATCTATTGTGATTAAGTTTCACAAAACTATTTTGTACACCAGATTATGCAAAATACACAGACGATATTCATTATTGTAAAAGAAACAGCTAATCACCAGATTGCTACCAATTGTGCCTTTGTACAGTCTTACAGAACCACAGTTGTACAGTGGAGAAATGGGTTCTTCAGGCCATCACATACATGCCAACATTCTTGCCCATCTACAGCAATCCTATTTGCTTGCACCAGCTTTATTTTTCTATTTATATTTTCAAACTGCAGTTATTTGTGGTCAGAAAATGTTTTCAAACCAAGTAACAGTTAAGGAAGTACAGAACAAAAGTTACCTTCATGGCATCTTCTAATTTAGCTGAAAGATTTGCTACAGCTTTTTGCACGCGTTCATATTCTTCACGCTGACGTTTCAGAAGTGGAGCTTTCATCTCTACCTCTTTTACAATTTCATCCAAATATTTATTAACTCTCTTATTTTCCTGTTTTGCCAATAGCAACTGATCTTGAGCTTCAACATACCCATTATATAACTGTGGAGACATTAAGCAAGCAATTTATTTCTTCCAAATTACACTTGTACATTCTTATTCCAAAGAACACCCAAGTGTTCAGGAGAAACTCTACCCAGTTTCATTATCACTGCTCTTATGTCACAAATCCTGTGCTTTAAGTAAAATTCTGCTATTTTGATTAGAGGTTTTGAAAAGCTGCTGTATCGCAAAACAAAGGTTAGTCAGCTGGTGGCAGAGTGAGATCAGCGCTGGACTCGAGAATGGAGGTTCCCGAGTTCGATCCAGTGACAGACCGCTCCCAAGCGTGCTCTCTATTCGTGCCAGGTTGGTGTCGAACTCGCAACTCGACCTCGTTAAAAAAAACTGCCACCTCCAGTTTAAATTCCCACGCGGAATATTGTGGAATACCCAAACCGAAACCCAAAGGTGAATTTTGATTGGTCTTGAGCCAATAAGTTTCCAGTTTATTTCTGCTAGAGAAAACTGTAAAGGTGCAAGGAGAAGTTCAGTAGCTGACAGTGAAAATTTGAATCCTAGAAAGTGTAACTGCAAACAATATGCATGACACTCTATATATAAAGTATGTTATAATTTATCTATGAGCTTCTGAAAAATGCTGATTGAAACCCAGCAAAAAAACTCAATTATTACCCCCCAACATGGTAGAATTCTCCAAGATAAACTGAAATGAACATTAGCAATTAGCACCAGTCTTGTACCTCTGTGAGCTTCATTCCAGGCTTTACGATCTTAGCAACAGCTGCTGCAGTGGGTGACATGGCTGCAAGCTCCTCTTCTGATAAAGTGGCAGCTCCTATCATACAAAATACACAAGTTGGTACAAAACAAGACATATTTACTGCTACTGAATATATTTTTGTATCTACTCAGGCACCTTTAAGCTTTGTGGTTGAAAGCAGATGGTTAGCATTTTCCAGTTCCTTTTCCAGTTTGATAATCTTTTCATTTAGTTCAGCAACTGCTTTGGTTTTGGAAGTCTCTGTCTCAATCAGACGATCTTCAGTTACTTTATGAGCTGAAACAAATATCAGGCAAGTTAATTTTACAAGCAACTTAAACCAAAAGCATCTACACCGAAAGCAACTTGAACCAAAACAAATAGACTAACGTTTGAAATAAACATACCTTCATTTGCCTGTTTTAGTAGACTATGAAGTTCCTCGACAGCTCTGGTAAGTTCCGTTGCTTTAGTTTCAGTATCATCAGCTGCACTCTGCAAAGGTTGAAGGCTTGGTATTTACTACACAACATTCACTGGTGGTTTATCTTAAAATCCAATTACTGGAGGCCAAATGGACATGCTTATAAGAGAGGCAGGTCCATCAATATTACTAAAAAATACAAAATTGTCAAGTCATATTGATATGGATCTTGCAGGTATTTAAAAAGATTAGCAAAAACATGGAACTGCCAAGTGACAAAAAAATCCTAAACATGGCAAATGACACAAAAAAGTGATGTAAAATACAAGCAAGAATGTTGTAATAGCATCAAAACAGCACATTAAAGTTGATGAAACAGGCTTGTGCTAATAGAGAAATATGAAGTTAGACATGGCAATGATAGAAATCTATACAGGCAACAGCCAAGTTCATTATTCAGGTTATACAAATTCACTTCTATGAAATCACCCAACATTGCACAAAAATTTGAGTTAGGATTAAAACGAATTCTCACAGAATTCATGTGAGGAAAATAATTAATAGCCACAAAAAGTGAAAAAAAAACGATATATTTTGTCCCTTTTTACTTCTTGTCACTCATACAGTGGAGAATTAAGATCTGGATATGATGTGCCCTGTTCAGTCAAAGAACATGCGAATAGATGTCTCGGACTGCAGCAATGCACAATACCTGTGAGTCATTTTCTATGACACACTGTTTTGAAGGAGCCTCAGTAGCCACATCCAGCTCTTGGACCTACTCCTTTACATAATCCCTCGGGCTACTCCATGACAACTGAGGAATCTCATTTTAAACCATTACCATGCTGAACATCTACACAACCCTTCTCCCATGAACCCCTTTCCATGAATCCTGCTTCCTAAACCCACTCCTAGTCCATATAACATACATGCACACACATACACAAAGAGCAGGTTACTACATATATAATGTCCCAACATTAAAATGTTTAAAATCTAAGACAATTTCAAGATCAGAATCAGGTTTATTATCACCTGGATGTATCATGAAATTTAAAGAGCAAACATGAGAAAATCTGCAGATGCTGGAAATTCAAACAACACACACAAAATGCTAGTGGAACACAGCAGGCCAGGCAGCATAAGGAGAAGTACTGTCGACGTTTCAGGCCGAGACCCTTCCTGACAAAGTCAGTCCTGACGAAGGGTTTCGGCCTGAAACGTTGATAGTGCTTCTCCTTATAGATGCTGCCTGGCCTGCTGTGTTCCACCAGCATTTTGTGTGTGTTGTATCATGAAATTTTTTGTTTTGCAGCAGCAGTACATTGCAAAACATAATTTAAAAAACTATAAATTACAATTATATAAAAATTAAATTAGGTTAAAAAGAGAGCAAACAAAAGAAAAAAAATTAAGGCAGCCTACATGAATTCAATGTCCATTCAGAAAGATATCTGATGGCAGAGAAGAGGTTGTTCCTGAAAAGCTGAGTTGTATCTCCTCCATGATGGTATCAATGAGAAGTGGGCATGTTCTAGGTAATTGGGTCCTCAATGATGTATGATGCCTTTTTGAGGCACCGCCTTTTGAAGATGCACTTGATGCTGGGGAGGCTAGTTCCCATGATGGAGGTGGCTGAGCTTACAACTTTCTGCAGCTTTTTCCCGTGCAGTGGGCCCTCCATACCAGAGATGCAACCAATTTGAATGCTCTCTACAGTACATATCAAAGTCTCCTCAAACTCCTATTGAAATATAGCCACTGTTGTGCCTAATTGCATCAATACATACGGCCTAGGATAGATCTTCAGGCATGCATATTACCTCAAAACTAGTTTTCTCCCTTGTTGCTGTGACTGTCGCCTTGCATAAATTAATGTGGGATATTAATGGCTCCCCCGCCAAACTTCCATTAACAACGTTTCAGGATCCTGTCACTTTTGCATTTGTATGGAGTCCTAAACCACCTCATCTACTTTTGGCATGTGGGAGGCGAGGGATTGTCATGGATAGAAACAGCCCTTGAAAAAATTACCAGTATTTCTCCGGAAATTGCAAGCGCTCTATGCAAATAAGTCACATTTAAAAGAGAAAAACAAGATTATACCTTGTACAAGTTTGACAACTTCACGTGCGCATTCAATTCATTTCGAAACCTCTCTTCCATAGTTGCTGACTGTTCCTTGGACTGATCAGAAAACAGAAACAGATGTAAGCTTGGCATAACCGTCAACAGCTGTAAACATGAATTTCCAATGAAAGTATAATTTATTACTAGGCACTTGATTCATTATTTCCTATAGAAAAGTTCAGAGATTTGATTTCAGAAAATACCAGACACTGAATGGCTTGATTTTTAAAACTTGTTGCTAAATTCTACCCCAACTATTGCAGTGGATTATTGGTGTAGCTTGGCACACTGGAAAGCTAACAGAGAGAAATAAATTTGAAAGATGAACAATGACAGAAACTATTTTAATGTGCATCATAATTGAACTGAGGAAACATGTTCCAATTTTTGAATATTATTTTTTGCTCATTCAATTACCATTAACAAAGACTAACCTCCTTCAATTTATTCATTAAATCCTCAACCTGCTCTTCAAGGTTTTGCTTAGCTGCTTTTAACGTATGAATTTGCTCTTCTAGGCTGCAAATCTGTAAAAGGTAACAGTTAAAAATCAACAACCAGGTTAGTCAATGCCAGAGAATCAAATCTGAATGCTTTTAGAGGTTTCAACAGGTGACAGTAAGAAGAAAAATATTAAGTGGCAGACTCCCTTCAAGTCCACACGGTACGTTAAAATCTAGTAATTGTGCTGAGTTTGAGTTTTGTAGATTATTTGAATTTCTAGCTTTCAAATTAAAGAAACCCTTCCATCAAGTTCAGATACAAAATGCAGTAAAATGGAGTTTTACATTTGTTCTTTCTTTTTAAAATTGTATTTGTTTTTTCTTGTGAATGGTATTATATGCCTGTGATGCTGCTTCAATTAAGCTTGATTACACATGCATATACATGCACCATATGATAATAAACTCTGTCTTGAACCTTTGGGTTGCTGAGAAAGATAGAAATGTTATTGTTTGTATTCACCAAGCAAAAAGGACAGATTACCTCATCTTTTTTGTTCTCCAGATTGCATCGGAGCTCGAGAATTTCATTGCTTTTTTCTCGACGAAGTCCTACAAGTTCATCCGTCTTCGTTTTTATTTCTGTATTCAACCAACTGTTCTGATTCATTAATAATTCTTTTTCTTGTTCGAGACGCTTTTCACGATACTGAAAAAAAATTGGTTTACCAATCACAGAATCATTCCCAATGAAGGTAAGCCCACTGGACAGAGTGCTCCAGGATTTAGACCTAACGATGATGAAATGGCAATATAAATTCTAGCCTTGAGGTAGAACTTGCATGCACTTGCTACTTATTCTCCTTCAAAGTAGAGGTCACATGCTTGGAAGGAGTAGTTGGATTATTCTGCAGAACATTTAGTGTAGTGGATAGGTCATCAGTTCAGCAATCTTTGTCCCAGATGGCAGAGTTACTGGAGAACTAATGCAGTATTTGATCCAGTCAAGTGTTTTCCATTACACTTGGAGCCACTGTATTTAACATGACTGATCCAACAGGAAGAAATAGGCCCTCAGCATTGACTCATTAATCCCTTTCAAAATCTATTTTTACACTGTGATTATTTGTACCTATTTCTCCAGTAAATGACACCAATCCTATTTAATCTTCTCAAAGCACCATATCATTCCAGGATAGGATATTGTTACAATCTTTCCTCACCGCTCACATACAAGGTGAACCCCAGACACCACTTTGAAATTTTCCAAACCATTTTTGTATGTACATGATATGCAACCAGTGACTGTATACAAAGTAAACAGTTTTCATATAACTTTGATAATGACTCCATACATGCATTGGTCTAAAAGTTTCTTTTTATACAGCTGCATCTTGCCAAATCACAACCAATCATGGCAATGGAAGCCAGCTGTTTATTAACATCAATTACGTTTGGAGCATTTAAACAATTTAATTTGTTTATTAATGTGTGTCAATGCTTTTGAAATATATTTATATTTGGAGCATGTTAAGTACAAAAAGATCTGCAGTAGCACGTTTTAGTTATTACCCACAAAGTTCATGCCCCTATTCCTCACGAATAATAACTAAGTGTGTTCAAGAGTATCAAAAACAATGCTTACTTGTTATGATTAAAATAACTTTCAAGGTTCGTACATTTTGGATGTTTAACTCAAATAACATAAAAGCACACTGAATCAAATCTAATTCAGTGCAATGTGTGGATCTTAATCTTAATAAGAAAATCCAATGTATTGTCAGGGAGCATCATCCAACCTCAAAGGCTGTCACCACAAGGTCCAACCATTCCTCTTTTCATTTGTGTCTCAGGTATCAGCTTGGTCATCTTGCATTCAACAACATTGAAATTATTATAAGTATAGGGGGGGGGGGGGGGGGGGGAAGATCCAAATATTTAAAAGCATGGCAATTTGAAATAACCGTAATAGTCTATGCTTGGATAATATTCCTAGATTATTAAACAATTAAGATGCTAACTTAAACCCACTCATTTGGTATATTTTACATGAAGAAATTCTGCAAGAAGAAAATCTGTGTTTTGGAATGGCAAAGTCAGACTCCAGACCTTAACCCAATTGAGATGCTGTTACATGACCTGAAGAGGGCTGTTCATGCAAGGTACCCCAGAAATATTGATGAACTGAAACAGTTTTGAATGGAGGAATGGTCTAAAATTCTTCCCCACCATTGTGCAAGTCTGATCTCAGCTATAGGAAATATTTGGTGGAGGTTATTGCTGCTAAAGGAGGTTCTACTAGTTATTAAATTCAAGGGTTCACATACTTTTTCCAGCCTGGACTGTGAATGATTAAACAATGTGTTCAATAAACACAGGGGAAGTACAATTGTTTGTGTGCTATTGGTTTAGGCAGATTGTGTTTGTCTATTCTAGTGACTTAGATGAAGATTAGACATTTTATGAGTAACTAATGCAGAAAACCAGGTAATTGCAAAGGGTTCACAAACATTTTCTTACAACTGTATATCTGGAGTTACACCACAATCAGCATCATGACATCGTCTATGACAATAAATCGTCATAATGTTTAATTATTAGATAACAGTTTTACCAAAAGGGCTTAAATCAGCAATATTTTATCCAACGCCATTGAAAAACTCACCTTAACAGAAACTTCTGATACTTGAAGCTCATCAAGTTTTAACTGAAGGTCTATTTTTGCTGAATTTGTTTCCACAAGTTTATCATTTAGACGTTTTAAATCCGCTGTAATAAGACAAAATGTTTCAATTCAATAAGCAGCTTTGTTGCAAAGTGTACTCATGACTAAACAAATCAACAATCAATCCACTATCAAAGAGTGGATTCAACATATCTGAGCCAAGATTTCCCCTTCTTTCGCCACTCCCCTTCTTAAAGAGTAGAGTGACACCAGCAATTTTCCAGATGTCTGGAGTGAGTTCTGACTCTAGTAATTCTTGAGAGACTCCTACTAATATCTCCACAATCTCTTCAGCTATCCCTTTCAGAACTCTAGGGTGCAATCCATTGGACATATTCACCTACAGAATTTTCAGCTTCCCAAGCAGCTTATCTTTAGTAATAGTATCTAGACATTTCTGAGTCCCTGACACTCTAGAATTTCTGGCATAACGCTAGCGCCTTTCACATTGAAACATGATTTTCCAGCAGTACAATGTCCACTCTTACCTCTATTTTATTCTTCATACATCTGAAATAACCTTTGATATCCTTTTCAATAACAGTAGCTAGCTTTTTTATTTTATTCTTCCTCCCCTCTTTGCCATCTGTTGGTATTTAAAAGCTTGCCACTTTTTGCAATATTGCATGCCCTCTCTTTTGTTTTCATGCTGTCCTTTAACATAATCCTTTACTAAACTTCATGTGTGTGTGTGTGTGTGTGTGTGTTTTCTAAGGTAGTCAACTAGAAAACAAACCAGGAAGCAATCTATGCCAAGCTAGTTGATTGAAAGGGCAGAAATTAAATATGCACACTTCAACTGTTTGCATAATTTGTGTCTTTCCTTCTCGTGCACATCAGATGTTGGTCGTTTATTTTTTTTCTTTAATTGGGTTCTTTTGGGTTTCTTGCTTTGTAGCTACCGGAAAACAAATCTCAAGATTGTATAATTTATAGTCTTTTTTAATAAATGCACTTTGAATTTGAACATTGTTCAATAATAAATGCCAGATGTTATGATACAAATAAAGAGATGGCAGTCGAAGTATTGCATTGTTTATGGCTCTTAGAACTACATAAAATATTTTAAGAAAATTATTTTCATAGATGGGAAGCGGAGTTACAGTATGTTAAAGAAGAAAGCTATGAAATGACAATATGTTAAAGGAAAGTACACCTTCCCATTGCAAGGTGTCACCAATGACATTTCCTAAACTTGCTGATCATACAACGCAATTTTTTCTCATCATTTTCACTTTTGCTCATCACAATCAAAATTCACAGCTATGCATCCAGTCTTCATGTTGAGCAAATTTTATCAGGTGCTTCAATTGTGCAACATACTCAATTTACTTTCTTAAATTTGAAGTCCCCTATCTGCGAAAATTAACCACGAATTCTCCAGAAGCCAAAAATGCTACAGATATATATTAATTATCCCCACATAACTTGATTCCCATCAAATACAAATATTCAATACCCTACTACACACAGAATTCAAAATTAATTTCAATTTAAAGAGAGTTACATTAAGTGCTAAGAACAAATGTTAAAATTACACATTATTTTTTTTTATCCAATTTCTGTTCTTTAACCAATCAACTTGACTTCAGGAAGCCGGCAGCACACATGCTCCAATCTACAATGATATTGAGGTCAAGAGGATTGAGACCTTCAATTTCAGAGTAAACATCAATAGCCTCATTCCAGTACTTTTTCTCTTCTTTTCCCCTCATCTTCCCTGTTCTTCTATTCCCCACTCTAGCCTCTTAGCCTACTCACCCACCCCACCACCTCCCTCTGGTGCCCCTCCTCCTTCCCTTTCTCCCATGATCCACTCTTCTCTCCTATCAGAATCCTTCTCCTCCAGCCCGTTGCCTTTTATTCCCCCCCCCCCCAATCTATCACCTCCCAACTTCATCTCCCCTCTTCACCCATCTGGCATCACCTATTTCCTGGTGAGTTCCACTAGCATTCTGTGCGTTGTTCAAAATATCAGTGAACCTTTCTTTTGTCTACATAGCTAGACAGGAAATCTTAACCTTAACCAAATTTCCACCACAAAACATCTTTCCCATCCAAAGAAACAGACACAACTTCATCAGGACTGGAAAGGAAGGGGAAGAAGTCAGATGAAGAAGGTGGGAGGGGGGGAAGAAGAAGCACAAGGTGATAGGTGAACCCGGGAGAAGGAGGGGGGGGGAGAATTGGTAAAGAGCTGGGAAGTAGACTGGTGAAAAGATAAAGGACTGGAGGAAGGGGAAATCTGATAGGAGAGGATAGAAGACCATGGAAGAAAGTGAAGGGGGAGAAGCACCAAAGGCAGGAGACAACATAAGAGAGGGAAACAGTAATGGGAAATGGTGGGGGGAAGCAATCACCTTAAGTTCAAGAAATTGATGGTTGGTGGCTACCCAGACAGAACAAAAGATGCTGCTCCTCCAACCTGAGTGTGGCCTCATCACGGCAGTAGAGGTGGCCATGGACTGACATATTTGAACAGGAATGTAAAGTAGAATTGAAATGGGTGGCCACAGGGAAGCCCCACTCTTTGTAGCAGATGGAGCAAAAGTGCCTAATGAAGTGGTCTCCCAATCTATGTCAGGTCTCACTGATATCCAGGAAGTCACACTGAGACCACTGGATACAATAGATGACCCCAACAGACTTATATATACCCCACCCCTTATACTTGTTTTATTAATCATTCTAGTTTTTGACATAATGTTGCCAAGAGGGTAACATATTTTACACATGACCATTTTTCCTCAGTGCTCCTTTACACATTCATTGCCTCACATTACATAATACAAAATCTGAAACAAACTGATCTAATACTATAAACACGAGAAATTCTGCTGAAAATGTTGTGCTCCAGTAAATAATCCCAAATATAATTAATGAACTTAGTGTCTCGTCAATCTCATCTACCTTGTCTTGCAAGCAGACTAACCTAACCAAGCCACAACGACCTCTTTATTTTCTTATTAATAATCTACAAATTTTATTGGGAGAAGATGTGTGCAATCACTCCAAATAGTGATGCTTATTGTCTCTTTCTATCTCTGTCCAAACTAAAACTAAACTTGTTCAGAGGCAAGATCATTCTTCTCAACTGCTTATATCATATGCATTTACCAGAGTCACTATTCCCAACTCCAATTCAGTTTTCTGTCTTTCACAAGAGCTTTCAAGAAGAGCAGGTACATATGCAGGTGAGATGTAAAGTTAACTGATAAATGACTGTGCACATCATATGTATTAGAATTGTTTTGAAAACTCAGAATTAAACTAGCTATATCTTTCAGAAAGATAGTGTGCTTAAGTACAAAGTCAAGCTAAAATCCAATTGAAGGTACTCATCATACCATTCAGATGTTCCACTTCTTGGGATCTACGTTCAAGTGTTCTTACTAGCTCTCGTTTTTCATTATCCAATTCATCTTTTGCACGAGAAAGCTGGCCCTGTTTCAAAATGAAATAAAAATTAAACACACCAGTTATTTACATTTTCGATTCAAAAACTGCTGGTTCAAGCCACTCCATCCTTGATTCCACAATTGGTCACTGTGGTCCATGTGACTTTTCTCGATCAAAAGGAACCTCGTCAAATGCTATAATTCAATTTAACAACATCAACCACTCAATTACCTGCAAACATCTGTCACTTCCTCAAAAAAATGAGACATGACCCGCCCCCACACAAAACCAACTGATCTTCCCTAACAAGTCCATGCTTTGTCAAATGCAAGTAACTCTTCACTAACAACCTTTGCCACTAACTTCCCTATCAGTAATGCAAGGTTCACTGACCTACAATTTTCTGTATTATCTTTTCTGTCCTTCTTAGGCAAAGGAACAAACCCGAGATCTTGACCATGGCTAAAAAGTATACAAAAAAATTCTGTTTAGGCCCTTGCAATTTCCTTCTCTGCCACCTACAGTATCCTGGGAAAGATCCCACCAGGCCCCGAATGCTTTTCCATCTTAGTGATTTTTAAAGCCACCCAACACTTTCTTAACCTTAATAATAAAATGCCATGAACAGGGGTGTCAAACTCATTTTAGGTCACGTGCCAGATTGAGCAAAATGCAGCTTCATGCGGGCCGGATCAGTCGGACACGTGCGAACGCAGCTTTCGTTGCCTCCGTTTTTTCAGCCTGTTCTCATGTGTCTCAGTCTCTGCTATAACTACAAAGTGTTTCACTTTACAAATTCCGTTTCTTATGAAGAAGACTGCCGAGCAAGACTGCCGAATAAACACTAAAAACCCTGAAAACCTGGTACCTGAATAAACTCAGCATTAGCCATATCATACGCCATAGGCGCTTCGATTACTGGGGCCAGCTTTAATAGTAATTAGATATTATCTCGCGGGCCAAAGATAATTCCACCGCGGGCCGGATTTGGCCCACGGGCCTTGAGTTTGATGTATATGCTGCAGAATATCAATATAACATTCCGTGATCTCACTATTACACGAGTATTTTCTCCTTAATGATTAACAATGCAAAGTATCCATTAAGGACCTAACCCACTTCCTCTGGCTCCACACACTAATTCCCTCCTTTGTCCTTGAGTGAATTTCATCTACATTCTTTCTAATACATATAAAATGCCTTGTGATTCTCTTCACTACTTTCCAGATGTTTCATTGCCCCAATAACACTCCTAATTCCTTGTTTAATATTTTTCCTGATTCTTTTACCATCCTCAAAGGCACTATCCCATTCCAAATTCCTAAACTTTGCACATGGCTCCTTATCATTGTTAAACTAAATTCGTCAGGGATAAATAAAACATTGTAATTCCAAATACATACCTCTGTATTCATCAGTTTTTCCTTAGAAGATTCTAGGTCCTTATTTTTGCTCTTAGTTTCTTTTAATTCGTCACCTATAAGCAACAAATACCATAAAGCACAAAGTGAATTGATCCATTGCACATTGTAATAATTCATTATCAAAAATGTTGGATATTAAATCCCATTCCACAATGCAGAAAATTAAATAACTTTTAAATTTAGAATCCAGTCACAAACGTGCAACAGTTCTCCTGCAAGTGTAACTCAGGATATCAAGATGGACCCATATGACAATACCCAGTATCATGTGCAAATTTAGAAATCAAGATATCTTTAAAAAAAAAGTACAGCAGTACTTACTAAGTGTAGATAGTTCCTCACGCAATTTCTGACATTCTTGAGTCTCTGATACTAACTTTTCCTGTGTCTGGGTTAGTCGTTTCTCCACATCAAAATATTGTTGTTCTGAAATATTTTTAAAAAGCTTTCAGTCTGAACTCTCGACAGCTGTTATACCAAGACAATGAAGTTTTTAATCTACTTTACTTAGGCAGTTTTAACAATGATGCAAAACTTACTGTGTATGCAACATACTTATTATCTAACTACCAGTTCTCTATTAAAAGTTATCAGAGTTAATGAAAGATGATAAAATTATATCAATACATCAAAAAATTTGTGTCCATAAATCTCAAATGATGTGTAAAACCAAATAGGAGTACATAGCTCAGATTAGAAGAAATCTAATTAAATCTATTAAGCAGGAACAGAAATGTTAATTTTTTTTAGCCCAAACAGAAAGAAAATTTCAGCACAATTTTATGAAATTATGGTAATGGTTAAGACAAGGAAGTAAACATGATTTGTAACAATTCTATCATTTTTACTATCACACCACCTTGAGAATCACTAGCCAGAGCTGTATTAATCATGTAAACTCAATAACCAATAATGTAGTAGGAAGACTTTGAGAATTTCATATGTGGGTTAATAAAACCACCAGCCCACTTTAATAGAGTTGAGTGAGGTCAACAATGTTGGGCAAAAAAATATTAATTATACAAGACCATATATAATAATATAATAAACCACCATTTTTTCAACAAATGTTTAGTAGTGATTAGCAAATGATTCACCAAATTCATCACCCATTAATAAACAAAGACAAATAATAAAATCAGAAGCAATTCACTTGCCCTCCTCATATGGAATAGAAGCTTCCTGTAATTTGCAATTTTAGGATTATTTACATAACGTACACCCTCCATTGCCTACAGAAAATCACAAAATTCTAAACAGGCTATAACAACTACGCACACGAAAAAAGTGTATCTAGTTACAGATAATTTACGAACAAAGTCCTACGATATTCTGAAAATGTGGATGGGAGCTATTGATCGATAGATTAAAGATGGTCTTGCATTGGAAAGGATCCTGCTGTTAAAACACGAGACATGGAATCAACGATACAGGCATGAGCATGTAGAAATGTTGATGTCAAAGTAGTGACCAAAATGATGCAATACTATTATGATGCATAAGCCTCTTATGTGCTCACATCCTGTAAGGACTTGACTAAACTGGATCGGTTGCTATGGAGCCATACTTTTACACACCAGAGGCTGAAAAAAACTTTTTCAATGCAGATTCATCATGATTATCATCAGGATCTTTTTATAACAATTACTGATCTTTCATTAAAATATACCTGTGGTTAATTTCCCCATCCAGAAACTAAGAAGCATAAATAAATGAGCATCGTAATTTAAATTTAGATCACTCACAATATGGAATTTTTTAAAAACTGCAACATCTGGTCTACAGCTCTGCCATCAGATTTCAGAATGGACACTGAACTCATGAATACTACCTCCCTAACTTAATTTTTAAAAAACACTACTTGTTTAATTTAAATATATATACAAATATATATATATATATAAAACATTTACTGTAATTCAGTTTTTATTATATATTGTAATGCACTGCTACTGCACAACAAACTTCACAACATATGCCGGTGATATCAAACTGGATTCTGATTATACTGACTGGAATCTCAAAGTAAAATTCTCAAGTGGTTTACTTAGAGCAGTGCTTCACAATCATTTTTTTAAGCTCAACACTGCATTAAAGCACCTTTATACTTGCCCCCACACATACTTTCCAGTGCCCCCCCATAGTGTAAAAACATGTCTACTCTATGCCAACATGAGAAAAATTATTCTGCTTTAATCTTATTTGTCTTTAAACCTAGCTTACACAGTACCTGCGTGCTGTACAGCAGCTTTGATATCAATATGATCCTTGAGCTTGATGGGTTTTTTTTTTAAGCAAGAATCGAAATATTTGGTTCAAGTTGTGACAGCAAAAGCCTTAAGCCCCCACATGTAACAATGTCCAAAGTTTCTGTTTTTTGAGTGTATTTGGTTCACGGAACTGAAGCCTCTTAATAAGATAGGAGGAATGGAAATGCAAGGAAGAGTAGTTTCAGTCTTCTCCAAAGACCAAGAAACTTCATATGACAGTGTAGCCACATACCACAAAAGATGACATTTTTGACAAGCATTTTTGTTTCTTCATCATTCTGAATTTCGATCATTTCTTCTTGCAAGCTCTCTTCCTGTTCTTCCATCTTGCAAAGAAATAGGTTAATTACCCAGTCCGGAATTTCCAGATCATTCAAATCCTTGAATCAATTCTGAAAATCCTTCTTCAGTAACTGCATGTGCAAATCACTGTCTGTGAAAGAGAGTGCCATACTTTCCATGCAAGGAAACTGAGAACATTCTTCTCCCAAAACTTTGCTTAAATATTTCTGATAAAAGTGGACACTGCACTTTTTGCCTGGGTTAAATTGAAATTATCACCCTGCAGTTTCATATTTCGAATGGTCAGTTTCTATGGCACATCTCCATATGGAAGTTCAATCTTGTTTCCCAAGCTCTTCCTCAACGTTGAGGAAAAATTCAAACAGTGTCAAAAAGATCAGCAGCTTTTGACAGCCAATGCACTCCAGTGTGAAGAAGCTTTTAAACTCATTATTACCTTGGTATAATTGGTGAAATATTCTGCTATTTAATGGATGAGCTTTAATTTTGTTGATAGCAGATATTACAAGAGTCATTCTTGAAAAAAGTTGCTGGCTGAAGTTTTCATCTACAAGATGTTGACAATGAATTACAGAATGGATTGCAAATGGACTTGGAATTTCTTTTTTCACAAATGCCACTGAACCAGCATGGCAACCATCTGTTGCACAAGAAATCATGTTCATGGAGTACTTTTATCCTCAATATACATTTGAGCTCATCATAGATTGATTCTCCATTGTTATGTTTTTAAGAGAATCTCTTCATAAACTTCAAGCAAGAGAAAATCTGCAGATCCTGGAAATCCAAGCAACACATACAAAATGCTGGAGGAATTCAGCTGGGCAGCCAGCATCTATTGAAAAAAGTACAGGTGATTTGTCGCAGGACTGGAGAAAAAAAAGCTGAGGAGTAGATTTAAAAGGTGGGGGGGGGGGGGCAATGCCTCCAACACCCCCGCTTCTCCATTACCCATCCCCTTTTCCTGTCTCACCAATCAACTTCCCAGCTCTTTAATTAATCCCTCCACCCTCTAAATTTTACCTATCACCTAATGGTTCCCTCTACCCTCCCCCAACTTTTAAATTACTCCTCAGCTTTTTTTTCCTCCAGTCCTGCCAAAGAGTTTCGGCCCAAAACATCAACTGTATTTTTTTCCATAGATGCTGCCTGGCCTGCTGAGTTCCTCTAGCATTTTATGTGTGTTGCTCTTCATAAACATTCCATTTTTGATCAATCGTACAGATTGCATTTGCAATGCCTTCTTACAATTGACTCATCCAGTGGAGTTGAAAATTACAGTGACAAGGATTCAGATTGGAATCAGAACATTAGTGCAATAGAGCTGGTGTTCAGCAAGCAACCTTTATACTATTCCAGCTAGTGTGATAGACCAATCACCGAAGGTCTCATAATCACCAAAGATGGTACTTGACAGTATATATGAAGCTGAGGTCGCTTTGAACACCTCAAGAGGAATCCTCAGGGTCGGCAGGCTCACTGATTTGCTCTATTTCACTATTTGGTTCCAGCCAGTGCTGTACCATTGCGTGGCATGTTTTCCGTAAAACTGTAGAGCAAGTTGAGGGTGTGTACTTGACTTACTAACTGTTAAGTTGCGCGAACTCATTGTGTGCTGAAGTCAAGGGGAGAAGGGGAACTGTTGAGCACCCTAGTTGCTAATTTATGCATCCCTAATTGGTTGGTAAGGTCTGATGAGATTGCCTATCTTCACCTGCGTTGTGACGATGAGTGCTTACCGCCTGCAGAACTACGGGTCTTCCTGCGCTGCAGTCCCTCATTTTTTTTGGCAGTGCCTGTCCTACTAACGGCCTCATGTTAGGGTGGTGCTTACCAACCCCTTTCTCCCGCCAAAGAATCTTGAAATGCCCCCCCCCCCCCCCCAATGACTTCTATTTCCCCAGTGCCCCCTTAGGACAGGTAACGCCCCCATTGGGAATTAATGACAGAGCAACACACACAAAACACTGAAGGAACTCAGGCAGGATCGATGAAAATGAATAAATAGCTGACATCTTTGGCCAAGATCCTTCATCAGAACTGAGAAAGATGCCAGAATAAAAAACAGAGGGGAGGGAGAAGGGTGACAAGCTGGAAGGTCATAGGTGAAGTCAGATGGGTGGGAAAAGTAAAAGGATGAAGAAGATATCTGATAGGAGAGAAAAGTAGACCATGGGAGAAAGGGAAGAGGGGCACGAGGGGTGGTGGATGGGGGTGATAGGCAGGTGAGGAGAAGAGGTCAGAGGCAAGAGGCTAGAGTGGGGAAAAGAAGGGTGAGGGGGAGGGGAAAGGAAGAGGAAAAATTACCTATTGGAGAAAACAAAGTTCATAACATCAGGTTGGAGGCTACTTTGACAGAATATGTGGTATTGCTCATCCACCCTCAGAGTGGCTTCATCATGGCAGAAAAGGAAGCCATGAATCGGCATGTCAGAATTGGAATGGGTATAGGAATTAAAATGGTTAGCCACAGGGAACTTACACTTTTGGCAAATAGAGTAGAGGTGCTTAACAAGGTAATCCCCCAATTTACAGTGGGTCTCACCTATGTAGAGAAGGACTGTTTGGGGTCCTGAATGGAGGGAGGAGGAAGGTGAAAGAGCAGGTGTAGCATTTATCTCGCTTGCTAGGATAAGTGTGCCAGGAGGGAGATTAGTTGGGTGAGACTAATGGACAAAGGAATCACGGACAGAACAATCCCTACAGAGAGTTGGGGGGGGGGGGGGGGGGGGGGGAGGCAGGGGAAGTAAAAATGTGGTTAGAGGTAGGATCCCATTGAAGATGGCATAAGTTGCAAAGAACATGCTGGATGTGGAGGCTCATGGAGTGGTAGGTGAGGACGAAAGAACTCTATCCCTGTTAAGGTAGTAGGAAGAAGGGGTGATCACAGATGTCTGGGAAATGGAGGAGACGTGAGTGAGGGCAGTATCAATGGTGGAGGAAGGGGAAGAGATCTCTGATATCCTAGAAAAGTAGGTCTCATCGTGGGAACAGGTGCCGTGGAGATGAAGGAACTGAGAAAAGGGAATAGCATTTTTAAAAGAGCCAGAGTGGGAAGAGGTATAGTTAAGTTAGCCGCAGGAATCAGTAGATTGAGAAAAACGTGTCAGTAAACGGTTTTTTCTCCCGTTGGAGAACAGTGAGGTTGAGAAAGGGGAGAGAAGTATCAAAAATGGACTAAGTGAATTTAAAGACAGGGTGGAAGTTGGAGGCAGTTGATGAAATTGACAAGCTCAGCATGGGTGCAAGAAGCAGCAACAATGCAGTCGTTAATGTAGTGCAGAATTTTAATGGGGAGTATTACTGTGGGAGGCTTGGAACATAGACTGCTCTGCATAGGCTAGCCTTTGAAATGACAGGCATAATGAAGAAAGTGGGTGGAGAAGGAGAAATTGTTGAGGGTGAGTACAAGTTCTGCTAAATGGAGGAGGGTAGTAGAGGAGAAGAACTGGTTGGGTCCTTCAGGTAACTTAGTTTTTTCAGGTAACTTAGTTTCTTCAGGTAGGACATTGTGTCCAGATACGTTTAACAACATTTAGGGGCAAAGTACCATAGTGGTTAGCACAACACTTTACAGTATCATGACCCGGGTTCAATTCCCGCCGCTGCCTCTAAGGATTCTGTGCATTCTCGATGTGATTGTTTCCTCCGGGTGCTCCAGTTTCCTCCCATAATCAAAAGACACATTGGTTAGTAGGTTAATTGGTCATTTCTAAATTGTCCTGTGATTAAGTTAGGGTTAGGTGTGTGTTACTGAGTGGTGCAGTGCATTGGGCCGGAAGGTTTTAAACACACAGTATGGTAAAAGGCCCTACCAACCCAAAGAAACGTTCCACCCAGTTACACCCATGTGATTAATTAACCTACTAACCTGCAGGTCTTTGGAATGTGAGAGGAAACTGGAGCAGCCAAAGGAAACTTACAGGGTCACAAGAAAAATGTACCTGGGTTGTTGATGCTGTAATACCATTACACTGTCATTAATTTTCATGTTGAGATGGAATGCTGGGATATATCCAATTCAGACAGATTTTAACCAGATGATAATCACAATCAACAAAGTATACAGAAAGTGATAATCATAAGTTAGCAACTAATGCAAATCACACTTTCAGAAGAACTAAATCTTAAATTATACTCAAGTCAATTTCAGGATCTAAATTTCTACCTCAAGAATAGCTTAAGGGAAATAACAGGGTCATATATAAACAATGCTAACAGAGCTTTGCAGCTCCATTTAAAATTGACCAAAAATGATACAGCATTTATTTTCCCTGTATTGACTTGAAAGGTTAGGCCTTTTGCTCCTTACTTTTTTTGTGTGAGCTTTTCCATTGAAAAGCAATGAAGAATAACACTAATTCAATTTGTTTTGGGCAATAAATTTTGATTGAATGTTATAATGTGAATTGGACAGAGCAATCTAAGTTTTCGTAATGAAGAATGCAATATATAACTTCCATTAATATGACATGTAGCATACAAAATCTAAAGAGTGAAGTAGATTGCTGCCCTGTTATATATAAAAGATTACAATTTGTAAAATGTATTTATATAATTTATTTTATAATTTATGTCCTCTTCAGACATGTTTCCCTTCTATATTATTTTGTAAACTTTGTCTTGATGTTAACATGGGAAGGGCAATTCTTATTCTCTGAACTAATGCTTCATCTCTTTTTGTTTGCACCTTTTGCTTGAAACAGCTGCTTACTTGGGACAAATCTTAAAGAACATTTTAATCGACAAAATAGTCAGGACTCCTTTCGTTTCTTTGGAACACTGTGTCGCATAATGGGAACAGGAGATAGTTGCCGAATACTTACTAACTAGCGTCAATCACATGCATTTCTGTGGCTGTTCGACACAACGTACTCAGAGTGAACAGTTTTTAAAATAGAGTCACTTGTGTGTGCTTGTGTTTAAAAGCAGTGATTTTTGTCAGTGATAGTTAGGGAGAAATAAGCAGTAAGACAATTGTGAACTGTTTAGTTCTTTGCAGTTTCAAGCATTCAGCCTTGAAGATACCAGAAACAGCTGGGAGTGAAAATAAAATGATTTCACTAGTTCAATAAGTTAGGAATTACAAAGAATTTGAAGATATCAACAATCATCTTGAATGTTACAATGAAAATGAAGATTTGGAGGATGCAGTCATCGAAAACATTGTCTGAAGGCAGTCCATTATCTATACTAGGTGTCTGCACTGATTTTGTTCACATTTACTGTCAATCAACAGAATACAGCACCATTCATACACTGAATAAATTCCTGCGTTGATAATCATTAGGAATGAATTCAGTGTAGAGGTATCTCCCTGAGCAGCGCACCGTTCCAACATGCGTCAAGGCCATCACCATCATCCCTGTGCCGAAGAAGTCTTCAGTGTCCTGCCTAAATGACTACCGTCCCATTGCACTCACATCCATCATCATGAAGTGTTTCCAGAGGCTTGTCATGAGGCATATCAAGGCCCTGCTGTCTCCCTCACTGGACCCCTGCAGTTTGCGTACCGTCCCAACCGCTCAACAGACAACGCCATTGCTATCACCCTCCACCTAGCCCTCACCCATTTGGACAAAAAAGACACGTATGTTCCAATGCTGTTCATAGACTTCAGTTCAGCATTCAACACAATCATCCCTCAGAAACTTATTGGAAAGCTGAGCCTACTGGGCCTGAACACCTCCCTCTGCAACTGGATCCTAGACTTCCTGACTGGGAGACCTCAAGTCAGTCCGGATCGGGAGCAGCATCTCCAACACCATCACACTGAGCATGGGTGCCCCCCAGGGCTGCGTGCTCAGTCCACTGCTGTTCACTCTGCTGACCCATGACTGTGCTGCAATACACAGCTCAAACCACATCATCAAGTTCGCCAATGACATGACCGTGGTGGGTCTCATCAGCAAGAACGACGAGTCAGCATACAGAGGAGGTGGTGCAGTAGCTAACGGACTGGTGCAAAGCCAACAACCTGTCTCTGAATGTGAACAAAAGAGATGGTTGTTGACTTCAGGAGAGCACGAAGCAGCCACTCTCCACCGAACGTCGACGGCTCCTCGGTAGATATCATTAAGTGCACCAAATTTCTTGGTGTTCACCAAGCGGAGAATCTCACCTGGTCCCTCAAAACCAGCTCTATAGCAAAGAAAGCCTAGCAGCATCTCTACTTTCTGCAAAGGCTGAGCAAAGTCTATCTCCCACCCCCCATCCTCATCACATGCTACAGGGGTTGTATTAAGAGTATCCTGAGCAGCTGCATCACTGCCTGGTTCAGAAATTGCACCGTTTCGGATCACAAGACCCTGCAGTGGATAGTGAGGTCAACTGAGAAGATCATCGGGGTCTCTCCTCCCGCCATCACGGACATTTACACTAAACGCTGCATCCGCAGCACCCCTCATATAAACTCTTCTCCCTCCTGCCATCTGGGAAAAGGCACCGAAGCATTCCGGCTCTCATGAAACAGACTACCGTAGATTCCGGACTACAGAGCGCACCTGATTAAAAGCCGCTGGCTCTAATTTTAGAAATAAAATCAATTTTTTAATTGTAAAGGCCGCACCGGATTTTAGGCCGCACTGGATTTTCGGCCGCAGGTGTCCCACGTTGTAATATGAGATATTTACACAGAAAGATATTACACGTGAGGATTTTTTTAACTTTTAATTAAATCCATATGGTAACAAAAACAAATACATATTGCAAATGCTTTTTTTCGAACCGTGCCCGTACGCGGCTACTTTTAAATATACGTTGCGTATACTTCTTTACTGAACAACATTCCAATATCTCCTAACGACTGGTAAAAAATATATATATTGCAGCCTACCAGGAAAAGTTATTGATCACCTTTAACTTAAAAGCAGCGTTCGCTCAGATCCAAAGCCGCTCGCGTAATGCGCTCCCTCCCTCCGTCCCGTTTCATCGCAAACCGGCATTTTCCCACAAGACACCGCGAAACCGGGTGTGACGTCATAGCATCCCGCGATGTAGTACAGAAAACAAATATAGTTAAAACTCTTCTAACTTTAACTAGAAAATGAATTACTAAGCGAAAATATTATAAACTAAGTAACTGCCATAAGGCAGCACAATGCTTCGAGTGTTTTCCATGTTGATGAGGGTGAGTACAAATGACTGATTTACAATAATTTAATTGTGAAAGTGCGCTTGATTTATCATACAATTTCATTGGACCTCTGTGAACTACTCATCAATTTTATTGGTCTACTGTTATGAGGCAAAATGTTTACGAGGCGGCATGAAAAAAAACTATGTATTAGCCGCTCTGGATTATAGGCCGCAAAGTTCAAAGCTGTTCAAAATGTGGGAAAAAAGTAGCGGCTTAAAATCCGGAATCTACGGTATGTAAGAGTTTCTTCCCCCAAGCTATCAGACTCCTCAATACCCAGAACCTGGACTGACACCTTACTGCCCTATTGTCTTGTTTATTATTTATTGTAATGCCTGCACTGTTTTGTGCACTTTATGCAGTCCTGGGTAGGTCTGTAGTCTGGTGTAGCTTTTTATCTGTATCGTGTTTTTTTTTACATAGTTCAGACTAGTTTTTGCACTGTCATGTAACACCATGGTCCTGAAAAAAATGTCTCATTTTTACTATGTACTGTACCAGCTGTTATGGTCGAAATGACAACAAAAATGACTTGACTTAATTGGTAGTGTTCTTATTTTGATCTGTATTTCATTTAAAAACACAAATTGCACTTAGTTAAATGGTAGTTTGTCTTTTTTTTAAATATTTCCATGAAACTTCAGCTAATTGGGGCAGCTGCTTAGTTCAGCCAAAATATACTGGTCCCAATGTGTCCCAATTAAGCTGCAATTAACCTTGAATTGAATAGTTTCTATCAGTCTATATAATGTATAATACACATAACATTTGATCAAAAAGTTCAAACTTTTAAAAATTGCATACAATTCATATTATTATTCATTCCACTTCATTAAAAAATACTATTGCAGTCAACTCAAGTTACATTTATCAAACTTACTTGCTAATGATTGATAATAACTTTTCAAAAGCAACCTTAAACCTATGCACTCTAGTATGACATATCAAAAGAAGGACTTAACTGAGCCTCTTGTAATTTTTTTTATTCTTTTATCAGTCATACCTCTTTTGTTCCAACAAAAACAATGAGTATCTGAGTTTGTCCAACCTCTTATAGGTGAAACTCTCCAATCCAAGAAACATACTAGTGAAAGTCACACACTCCTTCCAAATGGCCTCACCAAAAATCCATACAGCTGCAATGACTTCGTGAGTTTGTACCCCAAGATCCCTCTGAACATCATGCATCCTGCCATTTACTGTATGTATTCTCTCCTCTTACATTTCACCACCTAAAGTGCAGTGCCTCACACATATCCAATTTAAAGATCATTTGCCATTTCTTGGCCCAGACTTCTAACTGATCCAAAATCCTGCTGCATCCTTAAGTAACCTTCATTCCTATCCACGACTCCACCAATTTTCATGATATCCGCAAACTTACCAATTAGATCACCCATAATTACATCTAGACGTTCGATGTCATATAGAAGTTGCAGCATTAATCTAGGCAGAACACCATTAGTCAGACTTCACAGAAAAACCCTTCCACCACTAAACTATGTACAACAACTAAGTCAATTTTGTACCCAACTTACCAACTCATCTTGGGAGTCCATGTGGCTTAATCTTATGGACCAGCCTAACAAGAGAACTTTGTCAAATGGTTCACTAAAACATACTGACTTTATTGACCATCTTCATCACTTCATCAAAAATAACACAAATTCATAAGATAGAACCTCTCCTGCGTATAGCCATTCTAACTTTCCCTAACAAATCCATGCCTTTCCAAATGCAAGTAAATCCTGTCCCTTAGAATCTTCTTCATAATTTCGCCTTACTACCCTTTTACTGGCATGTCTCCAATGCTGCCTTAAAGCAATACGTTGGAAATTCTCCAGTTTTTAGGACCTTAACTGTGACAAATAGGATACAAAGTTCTCCATGGATCAAGTGATCTCCTCCATTGCCACCATCAGTATTTTGGGATAGGTTCCATCAGGCCCTTTGGACATATATACTTCAATGTATTTCAAGAGACCCAATACCTTCTCATTAGATAGATAGATACTTTATTCATCCCCATGGGGAAATTCAACTTTTTTTCCAATGTCCCATACACTTGTTGTAGCAAAACTAATTACATACAATACTTAACTCAGTAAAAAAAAATATGATATGCATCTAAATCACCGTCTCAAAAAGCATTAATAATAGCTTTTAAAAAAGTTCTTAAGTCCTGGCGGTAGAATTGTAAAGCCTAATGGCATTGGGGAGTATTGACCTCTTCATCCTGTCTGAGGAGCATTGCATCGATAGTAACCTGTCACTGAAACTGCTTCTCTGTCTCTGGATGGTGCTATGTAGAGGATGTTCAGAGTTATCCATAACTGACCGTAGCCTACTCAGCGCCCTTCGCTCAGCTACCGATGTTAAACTCTCCAGTACTTTGCCCACGACAGAGCCCGCCTTCCTTACCAGCTTATTAAGACGTGAGGCGTCCCTCTTCTTAATGCTTCCTCCCCAACACGCCACCACAAAGAAGAGGGCGCTCTCCACAACTGACCTATAGAACATCTTCAGCATCTCACTACAGACATTAAATGACGCCAACCTTCTTAGGAAGTACATTCGACTCTGTGCCTTCCTGCACAAGGCATCTGTGTTGGCAGTCCAGTCAAGCTTCTCGTCTAACTGTACTCCCAGATACTTGTAGGTCTTAACCTGCTCCACACGTTCTCCATTAATGATCACTGGCTCCATATGGGGCCTAGATCTCCTAAAGTCCACCACCATCTCCTTGGTCTTGGTGATATTGAGACGCAGGTAGTTTGAGTTGCACCATATCACAAAGTCCTGTATCAGTTTCCTATACTCCTCCTCCTGTCCATTCCTGACACACCCCACTATGGCCGTGTCATCAGCGAACTTCTGCACATGGCAGGACTCTTGAGTTATATTGGAAGTCTGATGTGTACAGGGTGAACAGGACCGGAGAGAGTACGGTTCCCTGCGGCGCCCCTGTGCTGCTGACCACCGTATCAGACCTACAGTCTCCCAACCGCACATACTGAGGTCTATCTGTCAAGTAGTCCACTATCCAATCCACCATGTGAGAGTCTACTCCCATCTCCGTTAGTTTGTGCCTTAAGATCTTGGGCTGGATGGTGTTAAAGGCACTAGAGAAGTCAAGGAATGTAATCCTCACAGCACAACTGACCCCCTCTAGGTGAGAGAGTGATTTGTGCAGCAAATACGTGATAGCATCCTCCACTCCCACCTTCTCCTTATATGCAAACTGAAGAGGATCCTGGGCGTGCCTGGTTTGTGGCCTCAGATTCTGTATTATCAGCCGCTCCATGGTCTTCATCACGTGCGACGTCAAGGCAACAGGTCTGAAGTCATTCAACTCCTTTGGTTGTGGTTTCTTCCTATTTCAACCTATTCTACCATGCGCTGACCATCATCCATGTCCCTCTCATTGGTAAATACCAATCAAATACTTATTTAGAACCTTCCCACTTCCTTTTCCCTTGTATGGAACTACCCTCTCCCAAGCTAGCCTCTTACTAGTAATTTAAAATGCATTCAGTTTCTCCTCATCTGCCAATAATATTCTCAAAACTTCCCATTCTCCTTTCATACTTACAGGATCGTGCTGGTCCTAAGCTCACCTTTTATAAGACCCACACAGGTCAGATGGAGATTCACTGCAAAAAACTACTCCCAACATACTCTCCCCATTGTAACTAGCCGAACTCCAATTTAGCGCTTTCACCTCAATCATCCATGTCAATCTTATGACCTACAGAATTATGATCAGAGCTCCCAACATGTTCCCTCACAGAACATCAATCACCTGGCCAAGCTCATTCCCCAAACAAGGTTGAGAGCAGGGGTTCCCAACCATTTTTATGCGATGGACCTTAATCACTAACCAAGGGGTCCGTGGACCCCAGGTTGAGAACCCCTCATCTAGAGTAACCATGCCTCACCATACCCGCCCACATAACAATAAACTTGATTTGTGTGGCTCCTTCCCATTGTACCATCCAAATATTACTAGAATATAAAAGCAAGGATGTAATGCTGAGGCTTTATAAGGCATTGGTCAGACTGCATTTAGAGCATTGAGAGCAGTTTTGGGATTCTTGTCAAAGAAAGGAATTGCTGACATTGGAGAGGGTCCAGAGGGTTGACAATAATGATTCTGGTAATGAAAGGGTTAATGTATGAGGAGTATTTGATGGCTCTGGCCCTGTACTCACTGGAGTTTAAAAGAATGAGAAGGAAATCTCATTGAAACATACCAAATACACTGGACAGCAACATTTTTCCAAAAATTCTGCGTCCTCTGAAACTTTTGTGGTTAAGATAATTTGAAGTTGGATATAAACATGTCAGACTACTTGTATAACATAGAAATTTGGAGAAACAATTAACTTTTATTGAATATAATGCACTTAATTGCTTAACAGTACTAACACTTCGCAATTGTTCAACTGACCTAAAAATGTTTTGATGATTTTCATTTGTACTCAGCGTCTGAGGCTTCTCACTTAGGTGACCAATAATAATCAGCCAGCATTGATGGAGTTCAGTTGCCCTGATACCATTTCGCCATGACCACAATATTATGGTGAAACCTTTCACTATGGTCATCACTGACAGCGCCAAAATTTACAGGGAAGAAGTCTAAAATGAATCTTTAGTGGCATGCTGTAGTTCATGGTTTTATATGATTGAAGCATGTTGTCAACCAGCTGCATGTAGTTTGGTGCTCTGCAGTTGCCTAGAAAATTTTCAACAACATTCTTGAATGCCTTCCATGCGATTTTCTCCAGTCTCATTAGAAGTTCTTTAAATTGTCTCTTATTGATAACCTGTTTGACCTGTGAACCAACAAAAATGCCTACTTCAAAATATCAAAATCTTTCACAGAAATTTGTGCCTGATGTCAAGAGATTCCATCCTTGCCATCTTGAACCCAGTAATTCTGCTTTTGCCTTTGACAAACCCAAATATTTGACCAGGACATTTAACTCAAATTGAGTTATCAGATGAGGCTCACTCGACATAAAGGGGTCATCATCAGTTTCAGTGTTATTTTCCATTCCTGGCTCATGCATTATGGCATCTTCATCTGCCTCCTCTAGACTCCATGTCTCTGGTGGCTTCAGTATCGGAAGATTATTGTCATGCAGCACAAGTCTCATGGCTGAAGGGAGATTGGTTCAATGGATTTCATGGGGTTTTTTTTAGCAGCAAAACCAGACACACTAGTCAGACAGAAACAGCAGTCTATCACATGATCATTCTACTCTTGCCATATCACCAGGACAGTGAACATTGGCTTCCTTGTACCTCTACAGCAAGCTCTAAGATCAACAGTGCAAGTTAAACAACAAATGTGAGGAGCCCAGGCTGTGTCTTGGTCACCAATTTTACAATGAAAGTAAAGCTCATAAGCTTTCTTACTAAGTAGTCATGTTCCATCTCTGAGATTTAAGCATACATTCACCACAAATAGAAGCATTGTGGCTGTTGCAATGTTGGCAAGACATTTTGCTATCATAATTACTTCTGAAAATGCAATTACTTTAAGATAATGAGTACATACAATATGCTATGCACCAATGTGATCACAAACTGATATACATGTAAACAATGCACAGAAAGTTGTGCACATCAGGGATCACCAACCTTTTTTGCACCATGGACCAGTTTAATATTGACAATATTCTTGTGGTCCGGCCAAGGGGGGTGGGGTGGGGTGGGGGGTGTTAAACATGACTAGAATACAGCCATACTCGAAGGAGGTTCCTTATGTCCAGTCTATTCCGCTATTTAGTTTACGTGGCTCTCAGCACTTGCTTCTGTCCCGCTGCTCACGTTTTTTCCACTCAAAAAAACTCAACGGGTTCGTCTTTTAAGAGCGGGGGCTTGGACTCAAGGTGGTGAAGCCGTTTTGAGGGCTTCACTGCCTCATTAGACAGCCTCCCGCCCACCCAACGCCAGACACCTTGGCCAGGTGCAGCTGGTTGTGGGTGGGGTAAGAGGACAAGGTCAGGGCCGGAGGTCCCCGTGCCAGGGCTGCGACGGTCTTAGTCCAGAGAGTGCGAGCCACCGAGCGAGGAGTGCGACAGGGCACGCACTCTCCTTGTAGGTAGATGGGATCTATCGGCCGACAAAAGTTTGTCTCGAGGGATGACTTTCAGTAGATCGCAGCGAGGTAGCTGCTCTGCTACTTACGAAACCCTGAGCCTGAATTAGGTCGTCTATGAATATTTTAGCACTGGGTTCCCCACGAACATTCGGTGTGGTAAACAGGCTTAGAGGCGGCGCCCATCTGTCCACGCTCCAGGCCAGTAACAACAGCACTTCTCGCTGGCCACGCAAGGAGGCTGGTTACCTGAAGCCAACCAGTGATCCCTGGAGTGAGGGTATCACTGCATTTAGGTGACTGACGACCTCACATGCGTTCAAGTTCAACAGTGGGCATGACAGAGAATGAGGAAAGGTGCAGCTGACTCATATCGTTTCACATCACCAAATGATATCGTTTCCTCGTGGCCTGGTAGCACATGCTTTGTGGCCCGATGGTTGGGGACCACTGGTGTACATGATGCTTTAGTTTTTCTATAACCTGTCTGCTGCATCATCCATCCTGCCTAAGCATGCCCAGGCATATTTGGACAAGATAGAAAACTTATCAACTTACATTGTAGACAACATTTTGATTTAAATTATGAACTGAAATAACAAATGTGTAGGCTATTTCAAAAAAAAGGTGCATGATAAGGAAATGTCATGGTGATTTTCATGATCACCACTTCAAAATCTATAAGATACACCGAAAAATATTTAGGAAGCAAAATCTTTGTTATCCAGTGATATTGAAAGACCTAGAGTAGATGCGGAGGTATTTCTTACAGTGGGAGAGTCTAGAAGAGAGCACAGCCTCATAATAGGATATCCCTTTAGAAAAGGAATGAGAAGGAATTTCAACACCTACAAACAAGCTGGATGAACTCAGCAGGTCAGGCAGCATCTGCTGAAATGAGCAGTCAATTTTTCGGGCCAAGATCCTTCATCAGGACTGAAGAAGAAGGGGGCAGGGGCCCCATAATGAAGGTGGGGGCAGGGTGGAAGATTCCTGGTGAAAAACCAATCAGAGGAAAGATCAAGTGGTGGGGGAGGGGATAGGCAGGAGAGATGAAGAAGGAATCCAAAGGGAAAGCACTATGGGTAGTAGAAGAAGACAGAATCATGAGACAGGTGATAGGCAGCTAGAAGGGGAGACAGAGTGAAAGTGGGATGGGGGAAAGGAGAGGGAGGGAATTACGTAGGTTGGAAAATTCAATGTTCATACCAAGGGGCTGGAGACTACCCAGACGGCATATGAGGTGTTGCTCCTCCAACCTGAGTTTGTCCTCATCATGGCAGTACAGGCGTCCATGTATGGACATATCCAAATGGGAATGTGAAGCAGAGTTGAAGTGGGTGGCAACCGGGAGATCCCGTCTGTTATGGTGGATGGAGCGGAGGTGCTCGACAAAGCGGTCCCCCAATCTGTGTCAGGTCTCGCCGATGTAGAGGAGGCCGCACCGGGAGCACCGGGTACAACAGAGTACCCCAACAGACTCACAAGTGAAGTGTTGCCTCACCTGGAAGGACTGTCTGGGGCCCGGAATGGTGGTAAGGGGGGAGGTGTAGGGACAGGTGTAGCACTTGCGCTTGCAGGGATAAGTACCAGGTGGGAGATCTGTGGGGAGGGACATGTGGACCAGGCAGTCGCAGAGGGGTAGAGGGGGAAAGATGTCCTTAGTGCTGGGGACCTGCTAAAGGTGGCAGATGTTGTGGAGGATAATATGCTGGATCTGGAAGCTGGTGGGGTGGTAAGTGAGGACAAGGAGAACACGGTCCCTGTTGTGGTGATGGGAGGATGGGGGCGAGGGCCGAAGTGCAGGAAATAGAGGAGATGCGGGTGAGGGCATCATTGATGACGGCAGAAGGGAAACCATGATTTTTAAAGAAAGAAGACATTTGGGATGTCGTAGAACAGAAAGCCTCATCCTGGGAACAGATGCGGCGGAGACGGAGGAACTGGGAATAGGGAATGGCATTTTTGCATTTGGTAGGGTGGGAAGAGGTATAGTCGAGGTAGTTATGAGAGTCAGTAGGTCAGTGGACAGTCTGTCTCCAGAGATGGAGACCGAGAGATCGAGAAAGGGGAGAGAAGTGTCCAAGATGGACCATGTGAATTTGAGGGCTGGGTGGAAGTTAGAGGCAAAGTCGATGAAATTGACGAGCTCAGCATGGGTGCAGGAAGCAGCACCAATGTAGTCGTCAATGTAGCGAAGGAAAAGTTGGGGAGCAGTACCAGTATAGATTTGGAGCATAGACTGTTCCACATAACCCACGAAGAGGCAGGCATAGCTGGAGCCCATGTGCTACACCCTTGGTCTGAAGAAAGTAGGAAGAGCCAGAAGAGAAGTTATTAAGTGTGAGTACCAGTTCCGCCAACCGGAGGAGTGTGGTGGTGTTGGGGAACTGGTGAGATCTATTGTCAAGAAAGTAGCGGAGGGCTTTGAGGCCTTTTTGATGGGGAATTGAAGTGTATAAGGACTGGACATCCATAGTGAAAATGAAGCGGTCAGCATCAGGGAACTGGAAGTTATTGAAGAGGTGGAGGACATGGGATGTATCCCGGATGTAGGTAGTGAGCGACTGAACTATGGGTGACAAAATGGAGTCCAGGTAGGCAGATAAAAGTTCGGTGGGGCAGGAGCAAGCCGAAACTATGGGCCTACCAGGACAGTCAGGCTTATGAATCTTGGGGAGGAGGTAAAACCGAGCAGTGTAGGGTGTGGGAATTATGTTTTTTGGCTGAGGATGGAAGCTCTCCGGAGTTGATAAGGGCAGTGATGGTATGGGAGACAATGGTTTGATGTTTTTTTGGTGGGGTCCTGTTCCAGGGGTAAGTAAGAGGAGGTGTCAGAGAGCTGCCATTTGGCCTCAGTGAACTAGAGGTCCATCTGCCAGACTACTGCAGCACCACCTTTGAGAGAAGGAATTTCTTTTGCCAGAGGGTGGTGAACCTTGGAATTTATTGAGACAAACAGCCATGAGGGACAAATCATTAGATAAAGCAGAGGTTGACAGGTTCTTGATTAGTAAGAGTGTCCAACGTTATTGGGGGGAAGGCAGGCGAATGGGGTTAAGATGGAAAATAAATGAGCCATCATTGAATGGTGGGGAGCAGATTCAACAGGCCCAATGCTGCTCATTTGTTTTATGGTCTTCCATTATTTCAAGAAACACTCCCAAATGAACCAACAAACTGTCCCCTATTTAAGCCCCTGACATTGAAAGGGTCCAAATTAATATTGGGAGCTTAGAATCATCGACTCCAAAAACACTATTGTTTATAATTCTTTCAACTGCTGTTTGCACGTGTTCGTTATAATTATTACATAATAGGATAATTTCATATGTACAAAAATGAACGCATCCTTAATTAGTGTGAATACAACCCCATCAAACTAAATTATAACTTTTTATAGATAGGACAAGTTCCAGCAACTTTTAAAAAACTAGTAACACAATGCAAAACGTTAAAATATAAGATCGGAAATAGTCCACGCAACATTTCTAAAAGGAAGAGTCACCATTTAAGACGGTTGACTTTTCATTATAAAAGTGCCCTAGAATGGATTAGAAATAAATAACAAACTCTCCAAAGAACTGAAACGAAAGAGCATCTGATAGCTGTGGCAACCTGAGGCCAACCACACTGGCTTCTGCGCACTTGTATTATTTACATACCGCTGTCTACTTTCAAACGCTCACATTTCGCCCTCAGAACATCGTATTCGACATCTTTATCAGAGATTAGCTTCTCGATCTTGGATATAACATTTTTCGGTATTTTGGCAAATTCAGCGCGGTCAAGCAACTGCTGCAACACAGACGCCGCCATGTTACATCTGCGTCGACGACCAGCCCGCCGCCCGCCACTGACGCTACACCACAGGCGGGCCTAGGCGGTCAGCGCGTATTTCCCTTTGGGAGCGACAAATGTAATCCGGAAAGTGCAGGCAATATCACCTCCCTGCAGGGTTTTCTTACACACGCGCAATGCAGAGAGTGTCTCACAGTCATCAACCGTGGTCAGAATCCTCCACACATTACATTGAACATTTGCGTCCCGTCCCCCCCCCACACACAAATTGAACTACATTTCCCAACAGGCGTCGCGCATCCGGTTGACTCGCGCTTCGGCGTCGCGTCCGTGCTCAGGAATGCGGAAAAACACCAGCTGGTGATCTCGATGGGCTTCTCCAATTTTAGTGAGCATGTTCGGGGCAGATGAGATAGACCTCGCAATAGAATAACTGTTGGCAGCTGTGGTCAAACAGTAGAGTCCACTTCTGTAAATAATGAGTAAAGGTGGTGCTCAGCTCTTAAAATTAAATTTACACATGGATTGTTTTCTTTTAAAGTAAGAAATCATTAACTCCCTTCATACATTAAATTATATCATAAGAAGTGATAATATATAAAATATTAACAAAGTAGTTATGTGTGTGCACAGAACTGAAGACGATTGGTTTGACTTGTCAATGATATTAACGATTTGGATGAGACTAGTTGGCAGAGGAAGCAAATTTATAGATAATGCCAAAGATGGTGGTGTGGAGGATAGTGAAGAAGATTGTCTAAGACAACAACAGGATTTATATCAACTGGGAAAATAGGCCAAGATGTGGCAGGACCCTAGAGGTGGTTGTAAAGCCTCTCCCTGTAAAACCCAGGCAGAGCTTAAGGCCATAAGATATAGGGGGAGAAAAAGTCCATTTGGCCCATCGAGTCTACTCTGCTGTTTCATCGTGGCTGACCCATTTTTCCTCTCAGCCCCAATCTCCTGTGTTTTCCCTGTATCCATTCATGCTCTGACCAATTAAGAATCTATCAACCTTTGCTTAAATATACATACAGATTTGGCCTTCACAGCTGCTATGGCAACGAATTCCACAGATTCCTTCACTCTCTGGCTAAAGAAATATTTTCTCATCTACGTTCTAAAAGGACGCCCCTCTATTCTGAGTCTGTATCCTCTGGTCTTAGACTCTCCCACCACAGAAAACACCCTCTGCACTTCCACTCTATCAAGGCCTTCTGAATTCTGAATTCTGAATTCCGGTGAATACAGTCCCAGAACCATCAAATGCTCTTCATTTGACAAGCTGTATAATCCTGGAATCATTTTTATGAACCTCCTTTGATCCCTCTCCAGTTTCAGCACATCCTTTCTAAGACAAAGAGCCCAAAACTGCTCACAGTTCTCCAAGTGAGACTTCACCATTCCTTTATAAAGTCTCAACATTACATCTTTACTTTTCTATTCTAGTCCTCTTGAAATGAATGCTAATATTGCATTTGCCTTCCTTGCCACAAACTCAGCCTGCAAATTAACCTTTAGGGAACCCTGCATGAGGATTCCCAAGTCCCTTTGCTCCTCAGATTTTTGCATTTTCTCTCCAGTTAGAAAATGGTCTACCCTTTCACTTCCCAACACTGTATTCCATCTGCCAGTTCTTTGCCTATTCTCCTAATCAAAGTCCTTCTGTTGCCGCTCTACTTCTTCAAAACTACCTGCCCTTCCACCTGTCTTCATATCGTCTGCAAACTTTATGACAAAGCCATTAATTTCCCCCTTCCAAATTATTGACATATACGTAAAAATGATTGCAGAACAGAAATAAGTGCATAATCCCTGAATATGGTGACACAGTCAGATAGGGTAGTGAAGAAGTTCAAATTGATCTCTGTCTCAGAGGCTGATGTTAGGCTGTCTTTAAAGAGGGTGAACCCTCCCAAGTCGGAAGGTCCTAATGGAATACCTGGTAAGGCTCTGATAACCTGTGACAACCAACTGGCAGGAGTATTCAAGAACATTTTCAACCTCTCATTGCTATGGGCAGAAGTTCCGACTTGCTTCAAAAAGGCAACAATTATACCAGTGCCTAAGAATAATGTGAGCTGCCTTAATGACTATCACCCAGTAGCACTCACATCTACAGTGATGAAATGCTTTGAGAGGTTGGTCATGACTAGACTGAACTCCTGCCTCAGCAAGGACCTGGACCCACTGCAATTTGCCTATCGCCACAATAGGTCAATGGCAGATGCAATCTCAATGACTCTTCACATGGCTTTAGACCACCTGGACAACATAAACACTATGTCAGGATGTTGTTCATCAACTATAACTCAACATTTAATACCATCATTCCCACAACCCTAATTGAGAAGTTACAGAACCTGGGCCTCAGTACCTCCCTCTGCAATTGAATCCTTGACTTCCTAACCGGAAGACTACAAATTGGTGATAACATATCCTCCTTGCTGACGATCAACACTGGTGCACCTCAGGGGTGTGTGATTAGCCCGCTGCTCTACTCTCTCTATACCCATGACTCTGTGGCTAGGCATAGCTCAAATACCATCTATAAATTTGCTGATGATATAACCATTGTTGGTAGAATCTCAGATGAAGATGAGAGGGCGTACAGGAGTAAGATATGCCAACTAGTGGAGTGGTGTTGCAGCAACAACCTGACACTCAACGTCAGTAAGACAAAAAAGCTGATTGTGGACTTCAGGAAGGGTAAGACGAAGGAACACATACCAATACTTATAGAGGGATCAGAAGTGGAGAGAGTGAACAGTTTCAAGCTCCTGGGTGTCAAGATCTCTGAGGACCTAACCTGGTCCCAACATATCTATGCAGCTATAAAGAAGGCAAGACAGCATCTATATTTCAATAGGAGTTTGAAGAGATTTGGTATATCAACAAATACACTCAAAAACTTCTATAGATGTGCCATGGAGAGCATTTGACAGGTTGCATCACTGTCCGGTATGGGGGGGGGTTACTGCACACGATCAAAAGAAGCTGCAGAGGGTTATAAATTTAGTCGACTCCATCTTGGGTACTAGCCCAAAAAATACCCAGGACATCTTCAAGAAGCGGTGTCTCAGAAAGGCAGCGTCCATTATTAAGGACCTCCAGCACTCAGGACATGCCCTTTTCTCACTGTTACCATTCAGGAACAGCTTCTTCCCCTCTGCAATCCAATTCCTAAATGAACATTGAACCCTTGAACACTACCTCGTCTTTTAAATATATATTATTTCTGTTTTTGCATGATTTTTAATCAATTCAATATACAGATACTGTAATTGATTTACTTATTTATTCATTATCTTTTCTCTTCTATGCTATGTATTGCATTGAACGCTGCTGCTAAGTTAATAAATTTCACAACACGTGCCGGTGATAATTAACCTGCTTCTGAGTTTATTATTGAATTACATGTAAGTTATCATATACTTCCTTAGAAGGTTGGCGTCATTCAATGTCTGCAGTGAGATGCTGAAGATGTTCTATAGGTCAGTTGTTGAGAGCGCCCTCTTCTTTGTGGTGGCGTGTTGGGGAGGAAGCATTAAGAAGAAGGACGCCTCACGTCTTAATAAGCTGATAAGGAAGGCAGGCTCTGTCGTGGGCAAAGTACTGGAGAGTTTAACATCGGTAGCTGAGCGAAGGGCGCTGAGTAGGCTACGGTCAATTATGGAAAACCCTGAACATCCTCTACATAGCACCATCCAGAGACAGAGAAGCAGTTTCAGCGACAGGTTACTGTCGATGCAATGCTCCTCAGACAGGATGAAGAGGTCAATACTCCCCAATGCCATTAGGCTTTACAATTCAACTGCCAGGACTTAAGAACTTTTTTTTTAAAGCTATTATTAATGCTTTTTGAGTTAGTGATTTAGATGCATATCATATTATTACTGAGTTAAGTATTGTATGTAATGAGTTTTTGCTACAACAAGTGTATGGGACATTGGAAAAAATGTTGAATTTCCCCATGGGGATGAATAAAGTATCTATCTATCTATCTATCTATCATCTATCTATATTACCTAGTGATTAAGAAGACTTTTGTCATCATTGCATTCATTGGTCAGGGCATAGATTTGGGAAGTCATATTTCAACTGTACATGCTTGGAGGACTGTGTGCATTTCCGGTCACCAGCTACAGGAAGGATGTCATTAAAGGTACTAATGGGAGAACAAGGAAATGGTGAATGAACTGAATAATTATTTTGCATCAGTCTTCACTGTGGAAGGCACTAGCAGTATGGTGGAAGCTCCAGGTGTCAGGGAGCATGAAGTTACTATTATTAGAGAGTAGGTTCTTGGGAAACTGAATGGTCTGAAAGTAGATTGCTAGAAAGAGGTGGCTAAAGAGATCGCGGAGACATTAGTAATGATCTTTCAAGAATCACAAGATTCTGGTATGAAGACTAGAAAATTGCAAATGTCACTCCACTCTTCAAGAAGGGAGAGAGTCAGAAGAAAGGAAACTATAGGCCAGTTAGTCTGACCTCAGTGGTTGGTAAGATGTTGGAGTCGATTGTTTAGAATGTGCGTTTGGGGCACTTGAAGCCACGCGATATAATAGGCAGTAGTCAGCATGGTTTCCTCAAGGGAAAATCTTGCTTGACAAATCTGTTGGAATTCTTTGAAGAAGTAACAAGCAGGATAGAATTGGTTGATGTTGTGTACTTGGAATTTTCTGAATGGAGTTAAATACCATCACAGTGAAATAATAATTAGCTAACAAATGCATATTCACAAGCGCAATTGCCGTGTCTGCTGTGCTGCCGAATCCATGGTTGTGACAAAGCTCCCAACAATTAGATCTATTATTTGATATGCTGAGTGTTGCTTCTATCTGGTCTGTGAGCTTCCTTGAACTAAGCAACTTAGTCAGCTTGTCTGTTTTGAAACAAGCTGATTATTGATTTCGGGAGGAAACTGCATGAGCCAGTTCTCATCTGGGGATCAGAGATGGTGAGAGTCAGTAACTGTACTTTCCTCGGTGTTATCATTTCAGAGTACCTGTCCTGGGTCCAGCATGTAAGTGCTATTATGATGGAAGCAGAGCAGTGGCTCTAAACTCTTTGGAATTTGCAAAGATTCAGCATGTCATCTAAAACTTTGACAAACTTAGAGAGGTGTGTTGTGGAGAGTATATAGACTGTCACTTGCATCATGGCCTGGTATAGAAACACTAATGCCCTTGAATGCAAAAGCCTACAAAATGTATTGGATATGGCCCAATCCATCACATGTAAATCCCTCCCCACCATTGAGCATATCTACACAGATTGCTGTGTCAGGAAAGCAGCATCAATCATCAAGGGCCCCCACTATCCAGGCCATGTTCTGTTTCCATTGCTACCATCAGGAAGAAGGTACAGGAGCTACAGGACCCACACCTCCAGGTTCAGGAACAGCTATTACCCCTCAACCATCAGGCTCTTGAACCAGAGGGGATAACTTCACTCTTCCCATCACTGAACTGTTCACACAATCTATGGACTCACTTCCAAGGATTCTTCATCTCATGTTCTTGATATTTACTTCTTATTAATTTATTGTTATTATATTTTTTATTTTTTCTCAGCTCAAGGTGGTAAAAACCGAGATATGGACTGATGCACCATCAATAACTCACTCTGAGATGTAAGAAGCGAGATATCGGCTTTTATTGACTGGAAGAATGAACAACACTACATCCTGGAGAATGAGGCCGGACACAGGCCTCAATCGCCTTTATACAGGGGTCTGTGGGAGGAGCCACAGGAGCAGTCAGCAGGGGTCTGTGGGAGGAGCCACAGGAGCAGTCCAGACAGGTATATGTAGTTCACCACATGGACGTAGCCAAGGACACTCATTTCTCAATTGCTAGGAACCTTTGGACGATTCTAGTGGCATTTAGTATCATGGCTTTCTGGAGATTTACTTAAATATTACTGTTATCAGCTGAATTGTTTAATGCTATTGTGTAGTGACTTTGGGATAACACTATTTGTAAACATTACTATTAAGAAAATGTATACTTGTTTTTGTTCCATAGTTTCTCAATTTCCTCTTTTAATTCAGCATATTTCTGCTGTTTTCACTTCTTGATTTCTGTATGTTGTGTGTGTTTGGAATGTCTATATCTATTAAATAAGTTGTTCTTCCTTGTTTATCCTGTAATGGTATATTTGGACTGTTATTATGGATTGTCCTGTCCATAATAAGATATCAGTTGTAATATAATTTGAAGCACTGTGACTCTAAAACTGGATCAGGCTTGGAGTTATAATAAGATATGGTGTCCTTTGTGTGTTTATATATTAAAGCAAGGTTTTGGTGAATGATGCGTTCCACTTGATTGTGCCTGTGTAAGTAATCAGATTGAGTTAAACTGCTGCAGGATCTTGTACTGTGTTGGATTGTTTGTGGTTTCCCTTAGCATTTTCTGCATTCATCATCTTAAATTTCTTGGTCTTTTATGATGTATTTCTGATGAATTTTTGTGTTAACTGCCTGGTCCTGTGCTGATTCCAAGGAACTGATCCTTCTGTTTCTTGGAAGAGGTTTCCAATTCTGAGCCAGGCATTTGACACTTTCTTGTCAACATCTACTCTGCTCAGATCATGGGGATGTCTTCCATGGAGAGTCATGCTCTTCCATTGGTTAACTTTTCCTTCTACGGTGATCATTTTTTCATTTTTCTGGGTTGTGCTTTCTTTTAAGTTTAGTGGTTGGTACTCATCAGAATTGTATATGCTCGCATGGAGTGCTGTTTTCATTGATGAAAATATATCCTTAGAAGTTTTATCAAACTGTTGTGTAATTTTTAATGTCCACTATTCCCCTTCCTCCTTCTGTCCTAGGTAGTTCTAATCTAAGTGTGTTCAAGTGTACATAGCGTTTTCTAAAATTTGTCATTTTTGTTCTTAGCTTTCTTTGTAAGTTTTCCAGATCAGTTTCAGACCGAGATATTATGCCAAAAGAATACATTAATACGATCATAGTGAAATTGTTTATTGCCTTGGTTATATTTTTATTATTGAGATCTGTTTGGCAGATTTTCTTAAGCCTTTAAGTAAATTCTGTCAAAGTTTTTCCTGTTATCATACTATGACCTATTTTCTTTGCTTATGAAATTCCAGATACTTATACATTTCATGTTCATCCAATGGTTATATTTTATCCTGCTGCTCAGTTTTATATTCTACTTTTTTCTATTGCACCTTTCTTTATGTTTAATGTTCAGTAAATTAGAGTGGGTTTAAAGCGAGACAAAATCATGGTGGGCTTAGAGATTCATCTTGGTTTATTATGATAACAGTGGCTGTTCTTTTTTGCTAGTTAGTAGTGTGATTATAGTATACCAATTCTTCATTAGATGTTGTAGGAATTTCACAAGTATTGAGGTGGTTTACATATATATATATAAAAAGAACTTCCATTAACCATGAATGTGGAACAGAATCAAAGCTTTTTGGTGGGAATATAATAACACGAAAGATTTCCACTTTTCCACCGGGCTTGATTTAGAATTTCAAAATGTATTATCAGTTGTTCTTTACATCTTTTCGCACCCATATGACATCCTTTCTGCTCTTCTGTGCACACAGTATATCATGGTTGTCTAAGTGAGGAGTGATTTGTTCCAAGACAAATGATGATACAATTTTTCCTATAGTTTGTAAACAAGTAATAGGATGATATTTTGGTAGGTCATTTGTGATTTCTCCTTTAGTTAGATATATGTTTTACCTTCTGTCATTATTATTGTTGTTGTTATTTTGTATTTGCACAGTTTGTTGTCTTTTTCCACATAGCTGGTTTGTCTGTCCTGTTGAGGGTGCTCTTTCATTGATTCTATTGTATTTCTCATACTTACTGTGAATGCTCACAAGAAATGGATCTCAGGATTGTATATGGAGGTATATATGCACTTTGATAATAAATTTACAGTAAACTCTGAACTTTGAAGCCAATTTAAACAACCCATTGTCTTATATTGCACCCTTGAGTGGTAATAAAGCAGGTATAGTGAGCTTGCACCTTCTTCTTCAGATAGAGCATCTGCAAAGCTGCTCTATAAACAGCACTAGTTTTAACTTCAAACTGACTACTGCTTGCCATTTACAAAAAAACTGACTTCCATTTACAACCAGAACCTAAGCAAAGCAATATATGGAAGTTTACCTTTATCAGTTTGTTATCTTATAGCTGACAACTGCTATGATTAGAAAGCAAACTTTGCAAAACATCAGAAAGGGAATATCCATCACACCACCCTCCCCTCCACCTCCAGCCAGCTAAGCAAAAATTTCTAGTCCAGCTTTTTCCAATGGATATCAGCTTCAAGATTGTGACTCCTGCCGAGACTTCCCTTGGGAGCAGATTATCATTGCACCAGCCGTTCCACGAGGTTACCAGTGCTGGAAAGGCTCTCTTCAATCTGATGCTCAAAGAATTCATTGAATACTTCCCAATGTAGGGGTTCCATGTGATTTTCTCATTGGAGTATTAACTTCCTCAATCTCAGCTGCACGCATTTACCAAACCTCAAAGGAATGCCACCACTATAATTTTCCATAAATACACAGCAACAACACATCAATGTCCATATTAGTCCATCTTTAAAATCTTCTTCCTCACAAACAATTCTTGCCATTTCCTTGATGCAACTTTGAATCACTGTCTCTGTCACTGGTAGTTCATCAGGTCAGCTGGCAATGTCTTTCAATAAGATAGTTGGACTCTTTCACAGGGATGTTCCCATTCTTTTCAATGAGGTGCACTACTTTACTCGGGTTTTCTGAAAACAAGTCTTGTAAACAAGTTACTGCTATGTATTGCTGTCATCTTTTGCCCAAGGACTAGTAATCTCACATTTTGCTTATAGAAAATGATATCAGCTACATGATTTTGCAATATAATAATACACCTAAAAAACAAAACATTTACAGAAGAGTACAGTTGTCCTTTTTATCATTCTGTCTATATTTTTATTTCTAAGCTCCACAAAAAAATGTCAGAACGTAGGGGTTGGGTATGCCCCTCCCATGGGAGTGAACACTATTGGTATGCAGTAAATTAACATTCTGATACCAACAATACAATCTGCATAAGTTTCTTCCCATTTTTGTGACCCCTGGACTCTGGGTATAATTGTTCAGGTTTCCCTCTTTATTCTGCTAAGGATTGGGCCTAATTGATAAGAATTGATCATTCTACCCAACTTCTGTGGGTTCCCAGAATACTCAGTCTGCTCTGTCGAACAATGGAATTTTACCAACCAAATGTACAAATTGTTCTTATAACTTTAAATATAGCATGAATAGCGGTACTGGTAGGCCTGGTGTCCAATTTGTTGCACTGTAGGAATACTGCATACACAATATACAGTCAGCCCTCCTTATCTGCGAGGGATTGGTTCTGGGATCTCCTGCGGATACCAAAAAACGCAGATGCTCAAGTCCCTTATATAAAATGGCGTAGTATTTGCATATAACCTATGCACATCCTCCTGTATACTTTAAATCATCTCTACTTATAACACTTAATACAATGTAAATGCTATGTAAATAGGTGTGAAACTGTAATGTTTCGGGAATATTGACAAGAAAAAAACTGAACATGTTCCTCTCGCTCACAACACAAGCAGCGAATGAACAAGACCCCAGGCGAAAAATGATTGAACAACGAGTAAAACTTTTAATACCTGTACAGTAGTTGGTACACTGTCTTGTTTAGGGAATAAGAACGCTTTGTAGGAGGCTCAGTAATACTAAAGTCAAGAACTGGGGAGGTTGAGGGCTGAGGATCTTCAAGCATTGAACGTCGAGACTTCAGAATTGCAGATGTTTTAGTTAGAAACATTGTTTTAGGAATCGGTCTCTTCTTTTTCTTTGGATCATAAAAAAAATCTTGCAGTGGTTGTCGGCATCTTGTTATCCCTTGGGTGACATGGAGGCTTCATTCCGGGCTTCAAATAATGCTCGAACAACAAGTGCTGGAAGAGCACATGTGGGTTTTCTCGATTCGCGGTTGGTTGAATTCGCGCATGCGGAACTCGTGGATAAGGAGGGCTGACTGTATGCTTATACCAAAATTGCAAATATACACATTCAAATAGTTCTACCTTATAACAATGTTTAAAGCTTTGTAGATCTCAAAGCTGCTAGCATTACATTTCCATTTCTGAAGAAATAACAACAGAATAAGTAAAAATGGTATCAGGAGTATAGCATTCCTCTGGGGTAGCTATCTCTCTCCTTCTGGAAAATTCTTTTACCATTATATATCATAACACACAAATATAGTAAGATAAATGGTTTTGAAAGTCAAAGGTATAAACCATGATAGCACAACGCTACCATTAGTAATGAACAACTCATTTACAAAGTACATTATATAAAATATTATGAACTATATATAAATATAAATGTTACCCACATTTAAAAGTAAATATGCAACATCCAAATAGGTATGTGATAAAATAATGTTTGTTGATTTATCTTTCTGTGAGGTTATGTTATTAGACCAATAATTCAAGACAGACACATCCCAAACCCCCTCAAGATGAAGCAAGAAACATGTATATCCATATATAACATTAGGAAAGGAAGAGGAAGGATAACATGATAAGGGTGGTCTTTGCTCTTCACTCAATTAGGGTTGCAAACGAACCAGAGAAATAGATAAATGGCGAATACAAAGCTGTGTATAGTAAAGCAGACATAGAGATAATCCTTGATAACACAGGCCAGGTTTTAGAATTTCCAGTAGCCAGTATACAAAGAGCACAAGTCACTAAACTTCCATCCTTGCAGACTTCAACATCTCAGCTAAAAGAGCAATACAAAAACAATAATTCCATTGGGTAGGGGAATTGTCCATTGGAAAGCTGCAAAGAAATCTGTAATCCAAATAGTACCAATCTACCCAGAAACTGTTGCAACAATTTTACTGCAGAAGCTAAATTTTCAACAACTGGAAAGGTATTAGATATTGTTTCAGAGCACTAAGTCAGAGACTTAGTATGAGTCTTCAAAGGAAACTTGTGAAAGGAGGTGCCTCACTCACCTGTTAGTGTCAGTTCAGTTACTCTTGTAATGTACAGAGAAATAGTTTTTAAAAATTTGTCTGAATTTCTCCTAGTCATTGTTGATAAATATCAAATGCTTCAAGATCATTCTTTGTTACATTAATCATAAACCGTTCTTAAAACTGGACTGTTTTGAGATACACAACATAGATTAAATCATCAAATTATTCCTTCATAAATTTTAAAATGTGGGTGATCCTCTGATAGCCGGTATTTCTGAACAATGTTTGTCATCTGAAATTTCTATCTTCCAAGTGAACCGAAGGATCACATTATTTATTATGAGAGTGAGCACAGTCATGGCATAGCTGTAAGGCAGTTTTACAATTCTTCAAATCATGAAAATTGTTTAGGTTAGGCCAAATTATGTTTTTCTCTCTGTCCGTTGATGATAACACCACGTGACTGAATATACAGTAATAATAGAAAGCGTGTCTGCGTATGTGACATTGTCTATTTGGGAGGTATTGTAATCTGCATGATGCACTATCAATAACTCTAAGAGACTGGAAGTAGAGTACGTAACAATAAGCTTTTATTAGCAGCGAAAATGGAGCACGACCATGTCGAAGACTGAGGGAGGAGCAGTGCCCCAGTCACCTTTATACAGGGGTCTGTGGGAGGAGCCACAGGAGCAGTCAGCAGACGGGCGTGTCCAGACAGGTATACATTGTTTACCACACTGCATAACCCTAAAATTTCATATGATCAACTGATCTCCAACAGGAAAATTTGTCATAGGTTTGTTTTCCCATGCAGTTGAGGTTCATCTAAATAGTCCCGGTGATCCAGGATGATACAAAAAGACAAGGTACAACTTAGAGGCCTAGCTCAAGAGCAATTCCAATTGAGGCATATCAATTCTGGCAGAGTTTGCAGGCCATTACTTCTTACAAAGTGAAATTTAACATGATAAATGGCAGCGATGCTTTATTCCCAAATAAGCTCGATGACTTTTAATAATGTTTTGAAAAGGAAAATAAAACTACAGCTATGAGGATCCTTGCAACATCCAGTGACCCTGTGACCTCTGTCTGAAGGCCAACATCAGAATGTCTTTCAAGAAGATGAATCCTCGCAAAGTGACTGTCCCCAATGCAGTACCTGGTAGAGCTCTGAAAACCTGTGCCAACCTACTGGTGGGTGTAATCAAAAGTATTTTCTACAGTCGGAAGTTGCCACCTACTTCAGAAGGATAACAATCAAACCAGTGCCCAAGAAGAGCAGGGTGAGCTGCCTTAACAACTATTATACAGCAGCACTCATAACTACAGTGATGAAGTGCTTTGAGAGGTTGGTTCTAGCTAGAATCAACTCCTGACTAAGCAAGGACTTGGACGTACTGCAATTTGTCTACTATCACAATAGGTTTACAGTGGATGTGATCTCATTGGCTCTTCATGCGGCCTTGAATCACCTGGACAGTACTAATATTTATATCAGGCTGTTTTTAGGGCGCTGAGTAGGCTACGGTCAATTATGGATAACTCTGAACATCCTCTACATAGCACCATCCAGAGACAGAGAAGCAGTTTCAGTGACAGGTTACTATTGATGCAATGCTCCTCAGACAGGATGAAGAGGTCAATACTCCCCAATGCCATTAGGCTTTACAATTCTACCGCCAGGACTTAAGAACTTTTTAAAAGCTATTAATGCTTTTTGAGACGGTGATTTAGATGCATATCATATTTTTTTACTAAGTATTGTATGTAATTAGTTTTGCTACAACAAGTGTATGGGACATTGGAAAAAAAAGTTGAATTTCCCCATGGGGATGAATAAAGTATCTATCTATCTATTTTTCATTGGCTACAGCTCAGCATTTAACATAATCATTCCTCAGTACTGATCAAAAAGCTCCAGATCTTTGGCCTGTGTACCTCCCTCTACAACTGGACCCTCAGCTCCCTCTCCAGAAGACAACAGTCTGGGTGGATAGGAAATAACATCTCCACCTCACTGATAATCAACATTGCCACATCTCATGTGTTCTTGGCACACTGCTCTGCTCTCTACACGCATGACTAGGCACTGGTCAAAAAAACACCTATAAATTTGCTGATGACACATTATTGGAAGTCTTTCAGATGGTGATGAGAAAGCGTACAGGAGCAAGATAGATCAGCTGGTTGAGTGGTGTCACAACAATAAACTTGCACTCAATATCAGTAAAGCCAAAGATGTCAGAAAGAGTAAGCGGCAGAGAGTTGTGAACTCAGTCAGCTCAGTCATGAGCTCTAGCCTCCTCTTCATCCAGGACATCTTCAAGGAGCAATGCCTCAGAAAGGTGGCATCTATCATTAAGGACCCCCATCACCCAGGACATGACCTCTTCTCATTACTACCAATAGGGAGGAGGTTGAGCATGGTGCAACTGTTGTCCTGAGATGTGTATATTTCAATGCAAGGAGTATCATAGGAAAGGCAGATGAGGTCAGGACATGGATCAACACCTGGAATTATGATATTGTAGCCATCAGTGAGACTTGGTTACAGGAGGGGCAGGACTGGCAGCTCAATATTCCAAGTCTCCATTCTTTTAGACGTGTCAGAACAGGAAGGATTAAAGGAGGAGGGGAGGCATTATTAGTCAGGGAAAATGTCACAGCAACGCTCAGTCAGGACAGATAGGAGAGTTTGTTTTGTGAGACATTATGGGTGGAAATGAGGAATAAGAAAGGTATGACCACATTAATGGAGCTGTATTACAGACCACCCAACAGTCCGAGGGATTTAGAGGAACAAATTCGTAGAGCAATCAATGACTGATTGAAGAAACATAAGATTGTTATAGTAGGTGATTTTAGCTTTCCACATATTGACTGGGACTCCCATACTGTAAAACTAAATGGGATAGAGTTTGTCAATGTGTTCATTAAAGTTACCTTAATCAGTACACAGAAATCCCAACAAGGTGCGTAATACTTGATCTGCTATGACAGATTGAGACAGAGCAGATGACAGAAGTTGTGTCTTACATTCATCGATCACAATGCCATTCGTTTCACCTGGTTGAGATTTAGTTGCGGAGGGGCAGGATTAGCAGCTCAGTATTCTGTGGTGCTGTTGTTTTAGATGCGACAGTGCGGGAAAGATTAATCCATATATGGAGCCTAAAGAGATCTGGACGATCTTAAATCATTTTTTGCATCTGTATTGGCTAAGGAGATGGACTTAGAGTGTATAGAAGTGAGGCAAAGCAGCATCAAGTTAATGGGCCCTATACAGATTGCGGTGGAAGTGGTGTTACTGTCATGAGAGAAATCATGGTGGATAAATCACCAGGACCTGACAAGGTGTTCCCTCGGACCCTCCAGAAGGCAAGGGTAGAAATTGCAGGGGCAGAGATATTTAAATCATCCTTAGCGACAGCTGAGGTACCAGAGGATCGGAGGATAGTCATTGTTGTTCCGTTGTTCAAGGAAGGCTCTAAAAATAAACAAGGTAACTACAGGCCAGTGAGCCTGCTATCAGTTGTAGGAAAGTTATTGGAAGGTATTCTGACTGATTGGATATTTAAGTATTTGGATAGACATGGACTGATTAAGGATAGACAGCATTGCTTTGTGCATGGTAGGTCATAACCAAGCACTCTTCAAGTTTTTCAAGGAACTTACCAGGAAAGTTGATGAAGACAAGCCCATGGATGTTGTCCACATGGACCTTAATAAGGCATTTGACAAATTCTTTCATGGGTAGATAAATAGTCAGATAGTGGTAGATAGTTGCCTCTCTGGCTGGAGGCCTGTGACTAATGGAGTGCCACAGCAGTCAGTGCTGTGTCCACTGTTGTTTGTCATCCATATCAATAAATTAGATGATAATGTGGCTAACTGGATCAACAAATTTGCAGATGACACCAAGATGGATAAATGGGCTAAAAAATGGCAGATGGAATTTAATGCAGACAAGCATGAGGTGTTGCACTTTGGTAAGTCCAAGCAGGGTAGGTCTTACACGGTAAATGGTAGGGCAAAGAAGATTGCTTAAGAACAAAGGGATCTGGGAATACAAGTCTATAATTCATTGAAAGTAGTGGCTTAGGTAAATAGGGTCATAAAGAAAGCTTTTGCCACATTGCCCTTCATAAATCAAAGTTTGGGTACAGAATATGGAGTGTTATGTTGAAGCTGTATAAGACGTTGGTAAGGCCTAATTTGGAATATTGTTTGCACTTTGGTCACCTACTTATAGCAAAGATGTAAATAAGATTGAAAGTATACAGAAAAAAATTATAAGGCTGTTGCCGGGTCTGGGGGGCCCAAGTTATAAGGAAAGAAAGAATAAGTTTGGATTTTATTATTGGGACATGGAAGACTGAGTGGAGATTTGATAGAGGTATACAAAATTATGAGGGGTATAGATAGGGTAAATGCAAGCAGGCTTTGTCCACAGAGGTTGGGTAGGACTACAACGAATGGCCATGGGATAGGGTAAAAGGTTAAAAGTCTAAAGGGAAGGTGAGGGGAAACTTCCTCACTCAGGTTTATGAGAGTGTGGAACAAGCTGCCAGACCAAGTGGTGTATGCAAACTTGAATTCAATGTTTAAGAGAAGTTTGGATAAGTACATGGATGGTAGAGGTATGAAGGACTATGGTCCTATGAAGGGCAGGTCGATGGGAGTAGGCAGTTTAAATAGTTTGGCATGGACTAGATGAGCTGAAAGGTCTGTTTCTGTGCTTTACTTTTCTGTCTCTATTCAGGAGCTTGAAGGTGCACACACAGCGATTCAGGATCAGCTTCTTCCCCTCAGCCGTCAGATTTCTGAATTGACACTAAACCCATGAACACTACTTTTTTTTCTTTTTGCATTGTGTATTTAATTTAACTAAAAATATATATTACTGTAATTTACAGGTTTTTTATTATTATGTATTGCAGTGTACTGCTGCCACATATCAACAAATTTCACAACATAAGCCAATGATGTTAAAACTGATTCTGACTCTGATTCTGAAATATCATTGAATTTATAGGGCGCCAATAATTCTGAACTAGTTTTTTTTGTAAGGTATTATTCGCACAACAGCGCAAACTATTCACAATTGTTTAATCAGGGCAAATAAGAAATTTGTGTAGGTAAAATATTCTATGGGACTAAAATCTCTACAAAGCTTAATGGATTTATCAATGTCATTTGACCAGGGAGGAAAAAAATATTTTATCTTAGTTTCTTCTCCAGTGCATCTATCCATCTTATCTTCATATCCAACAAAACAGATCAAGGAGAGGTCCAAGGAGATGCCCGAGCAGTCTAGGAAACTTGCCACTAAGTTTAAGGAATCGAGCTGCCAAGTCTTAAGGGAAGATTCCTTTCCACTGATCCTTGGATCCTAGGTTCGGACCTTTCCTAAATGATAGATTCCCTCTCTCTGGTTCATGTGGGATCCCAACTAGACAGTGTTGGGACTTGCACAATCCTGTTGGCCAGAACTGGCTTGTCCACTCTTAAGGACTAGACTAGATCTACAGAAGATGCTGTTGCCCGAGGATACAGACAGTGATCTGGACTCTGATTTGGCCACTGTTTCTACAAATGAACTTTGAGAGCTTAAGGAGAGGACTCTGAGATATATTAAATCATCCCTGTCAGCTAAGAAGCCTCATGAGTCAGCCTCAATGGAAGGTCACCCAAACCATTTGAAATCCCTTCATCTACAAGGATTGGGAGGTCTTCAGCAAGGGAAGTGCCTCAACTCTTCCACCACAACAACCCTACAACTGTGCTATAGACCTGCTGCCCACCCCTCCTGCTGGGATTAATTGTATGTGCTCTCAGGCCCAGAGAGAAATGCAATGGAGAAAAATATAAAGGAAGCTCTTGCCACAGGCTTCATTCAGCCCTCCACTGCACCCACTGGCACAGGCTTCTTAGTAGATGTGAGCCTGCAGTTGTACATTGATCATAGGGGATTAAACCTCAATGAAGCCAAAAATCACTACCTCCTTTTCATCATGAATATGGCTTTCGAGATGCTCCAAGAGGCAAATGTATTCACAAAACTAGTCTAAAACAGAGTGCATGCAATCTGGTCCATATTAGACACAAGTACTCTCATTAAAAGGAGATTATACAGTAACTAGCCAATCTCCAAAGATTAGTTTACTCTACTGTTTACTCTCCATGGCGAGTTTAGCTGCCAATACTCACTATTTGAGCAGTGTGTCCCCTTTCCCTACCAAGGAGAAGATACTTCCAGCTAATAAAGTAATTTAAAATACAGTTCAATTATTTTCAGTGATAAATGTTTAAACCCAAACTATATTCTTAATCACATTGCATCAGACTACTGTCTGGCCCACCATCACTGACCTCATCAACTCCGAAGAACTCCCATCTACTGCCAAAGATTTCATCCTTCTCTTACCCGCACTCCGCTTCTACACCCTAGACAAGATCTACAAACCTGACTATCTGGGAAGGCTCATTGTCTCTGTCTGCTCCTGCCTCACTGAACTTGTGTCCTCATCCCTCAACTCCATTCTATCCCCCTTGGTTCAGTCCCTTCCCACCCATGTCAGCGACACCACTTATGCTCTCGATCTCTTCACTAACTTTTCATTCCCTGGCCCTGATCACATGATTTTCACCATGTTCAGTCCCTATACACTTCTATCCCCCATCAAGAAGGCCTCAAAGCCCTCCACTTCTTTCTCAATAATAGAACCAAACAGGTCCCCTCCACCACCACCCTCCTCCGTCTGAAAACCGTCCTCACCCTCAGCAATTTTTACTTTGGCTCCTCCTGCTTTCTCCAGACTCTAGGGGTAGCCATAAGCGTGCTCATGGGTCCCAGCTATCCCTGCCTTTTCATTGGCTGTATAGAACAGTCCACGTTCCAAGCTTTCCATTGTGATGCTCCCCAATGCTTCCTCAGCTATATTAACTACATTGGTGCTTCTTCATGCACCTATGCTGAGCTTGTCAATTTTATCAACTTTGCCGCCAACTTCCACCCTGCCTTAAAATTCATTTGCTCCACTTCTGACACTTTCCTCCCCTTTCTCAATCTCTCTGGCTCCATCTCTGGGGACAAGCTGTCAGACAACATCTTTTATAAACCTAATGATTCCAGCAGCTATCTTGCCTATACCTCTTCCCACCCTGTCTCCTGCAAAAATGTTTATTTCCTTGGATTCTGCCTGACCTGCTGAGTTCCTCCAGCATTTTGTGTGCGTTACTCTACATTCTTAATACACATTTAGAACTCAGACGATTTCCAAATTTCCAAACCATCATTTCCAAACATTTCCAAACCACCTCTAAAAATATGAATGATTTTGAAAACACAAACCATTTCTAACATACAAAGTATTGTTATGAAACCAGCCCCCTCCTTCCTGAGAATTGCAAGATCGCTGTTAATTCGGGTCTTGGACCCAGGAAATGAGAGACAATGCAACGGATTTGACCATTGTTCTTAGAGACACCTGTGTGAATTGCGACTCCATACTACGTGCCAGCTATCAGGGACATGGACACCCTTGGGCAATGTGGGGTGGGGATTGTATCACCCTACCTTGATTGACATCTACAACTCTGCAAGTCACGATAAAAAGGGAACTGCAGGAGGCAGTACTCCAGCGACGCACCAGAAGGAGACACCATCGCTCATCGCTCCCGTGAGGACGGGAAGCTGTCCGGGAGCCACGTGTGATTCAGTTCCCCTAGCTTGGGGAACGAGTGGCTGATAACCCTGAAAAGGACTTCGAACTGACAACGGGGAACCCACGTTCCTGATTCAACGATTTGAGTCCAAAAGGCTGGCAAGTTTATTTTCTCACCAAAATTCTTTCTCTCTCCAACCAGTGAAAACCCAGCGGTCCCCAAACGGCTAAAAGCCTTCATGAACTGGCGAGACTTTTATATTTCCATTGGACAATATTTTTACCCCTCGACAAAACGATAGAGCCACTTCTTATTGTTGATTATTACTATACCCGCGCTTTAGATTGAGTATTGACGACGTATATTATCTGAATGTTTGTATTAACCTTACTTTTGTGCCCCTTTATAAATAAAAACGTTTTAAAAACAGTACCATCAGACTTCAGCGGACCTCTCTATCTTTGCTGGTAAGTGACCCAGTTACGGGGTTCGTAACAACATAAAGGATTTCCAAAACACAGGTACAATTACTACAAACTAAAAAGACATATCAATGATGCAGATAAACAAACCGTCCATTGCAGAAAATGAAACCAGAGGAATTAATTCTCACTTACCCCAGGTTTCTTCCATATTCCTGCCACGGGTGACTTCATGATCTATCATATTTCCTCATACCCTTTTTACACAAATGGTCTAAAAACATCTTGGAGTCACAGATCTCAGCTAATTGTGTAAAGCTAACTTACATGAGTACATAAAACTCCCAACAATAAGTCGGTTATTTGATATGCTAAGTGGTTGTTTCCATCAGGTCTGCAAGCTTCCTTGAAATAAGCAACTTACTCAACTTGTCTGTTTTGAAACAAGCCAAATTAAACAACCCATTGTCTTATCCTGCATTTTTGATTAGTAATAAAGCAAATGTAATGAGCTAGCATCTGTTTCGTACAGATAGAATGTATGCAAAGCAGTTCTCTAGACATTACTTGTTTCAAACTGATTACTGATTGCTATTTAAATTTTAAGAACTAAAGACTGCCTTACATTTACAACCAGAAACTAAACAAAGCAATATTTGGAAGTTCGCTTACATCTATTGGTTAACTTACAAGCGGCAGCACTATGTTTAGAAAGTGAGATTTGCAGAACATGAAAAAGCAAGAAAGTGAATATCCGTCACAACTTGAGATAGTCCTGTTTGCCTTTATTTCGCCTGTATCCCTCAAAACCTTTCTCCACCATTGTTGCTGTCTAAATGACTTTAGAATGTGGTCATTGTATCCACTCCTATCAAAGTCAAAGTAAATTTATTATCAAGTATGTCTGTCAGAATATATTACCTTGAAATTCATTTTTATACAGGCATTTACAGGAAAATGAAATACAATAGAATTTATAGACTATACAAAGATTGAAAAACAACCAATGTGCAAAAGATGATAAATAATGCAAATAATAACAAGAGTAAATAAATAATACTGAGACCATGAACTGCAGAGTCCTTGAAAGAAAGTCTATAGGTTGTGGAGCAAACACGAGGAAATCCGCAGATGCTGGAAATTCAAACAACATACATAAAATGCTGGTGGAACACAGCAGGCCAGGCAGCATCTATAAGGAGAAGCACTGTCGATGTTTCGGGCCGAGACCCTTCGTCAGGACTAACTGAAAGGAAAGATAGTAAGAGATTTGAAAGTAGTGGGGGGGGGGGGGGAGAGGGGGAAATGCGAAATGATAGGAGAAGACCGGAGGGGTGGGATGAAGCTAAGAGCTGGAAAGGTGATTGGCGAAAGTGATACAGAGCTGGGGAAGGGAAAGGATCATGGGACGGGAGGCCTCGGGAGAAAGAAAGTTGGGTGGGGGGGTATCACCAGAGGGAAATGGAGAACAAACAACTAAATATGTCAGGGATGGGGTAAGAAGGGGAGGAGGGGCATTAACGGAAGTTAGAGAAGTCAATGTTCATGCCATCAGGTTGGAGGCTACCCAGCCAGTATATAAGGTGTTGTTCCTCCAACCCGAGTTTGGATTCATTTTGACAGTAGAGGAGGCCATGAATAGACAAATCAGAATGGGAATGGGATGTGGAATTAAAATGTGTGGCCACTAGGAGATCCTGCTTTCTCTGGCGGACCCAGCGTAGGTGTTCCATGAAACGGTCTCCCAGTCTGCGTCGGGTCTCACCAATATATAAAAGGCCACACCGGGAGCTCCCAGTCTGCACTCGGTCCGCCAGAGAAAGCAGGATCTCCCAGTGGCCACACATTTTAATTCCACGTCCCATTCCCATTCTGATATGTCTATCCATGGCCTCCTCTATTGTCAAAATGAATCCAAACTCAGGTTGGAGGAACAACACCTTGTATACCGGCTGGGTAGCCTCCAACCTGATGGCATAAACATTGACTTCTCTAACTTTCATTAATGCCCCTCCTCCGCTTCTTACCCCATCCCTGACATATTTAGTTGTTTGCCTGTTCTCCATCTCCCTCTGGTGATACCCCCCCACCCAACTTTCTTTCTCCCGAGGCCTCCCATCCCATGATCCTTTCCCTTCTCCAGCTCTGTAAGACTTTTGCCAATCACCTTTCCAGCTCTTAGCTTCATCCCACCCCCTCCAGTCTTCTCCTATCATTTCACATTTCCCCCTCCCCCCACTACTTACAAATCTCTTACTATCTTTCCTTTCGGTTAGTCCTGATGAAGGGTCTCGGCCCAAAACGTCGACAGCGCTTCTCCTTATAGATGCTGCCTGGCCTGCTGTGTTCCACCAGCATTTTGTGTGTGTTGTTTCTAATGGTTGTGGAGTCAGCTTACCATTGAGTTTGGTGAAGTTATCTACGCTGGTTCAGAAGCCTGATACCCGATGATTGAAAGATAATAACTGTTCCTGAGCCTGGCGACGTGGGACCCAAGACTTTTGTACCTTCTGCCCAATGGTACTAGCAAGAAGAAAGAATGGCTGAGATGATGGGGGTCCTTGATGATGGATACTGCTTTCCTGCGGCAGCTCTCCTTGTAAATGTGCTCAATGGAAGTGAGGGATTTGCTTGTGTTGGACTGGGTACTATCCACAACTTCTTGTAGAGTTTCCTATTCCTGGGCATTGGTGTTTCTATGCCAGGCCATGATGCAACCAGTTAGGATTTTCTCCACTGTACATTTTTAAAAAATGTCAATGATTTAGATGATAGGCTGAATTTACAGAAACTTCTGAGAAAGTAGAGGCATTATCATACCTTCTTCATGATGGCACTAACCTGCTGGTTGCAGCATGATGCACCATCAATAACTCACGCTGAGACTTAGGAAGTGAGATATCGGCTTTTATTGACTGAAGAACAACACTACATCCTGGGAAAATGAGGGAGAGCAGCAGGCCACAGTCGCCTTTATACAGGGGTCTGTGGGAGGAGCCACAGGGGCAGTCAGCAGGGTCTGTGGGAGGAGCCACAGGAGCAGTCAGACAGGTATATCTAGTTCACCACACAGCACAGATCCTCTGATATGGTAACTCTCAGGAATTTAAAGTTACTAAGCCCTCTCCACCTCTGATCTCCCAGTGAGGACTGGCCCATGGATGTCTGGCATCTTCATCCTGTTGTGAATCAGTCCTTTTGTCTTGCTGACATTGAGTGAGCGGTTGTTGTTGTGGCACCATTCAACCAGATTTTCAATCTCTCTCCCATATGCTATATCACTTCCTCTGGCAGTTTGTTCCATATGCCCACTTCCCTTTTGTGGAAAAAATGGCCCTGTAGGCCCCCTTTAAGTCCTCCCTCTCACTTTAAAACAATGTCCTTTATTTTATACTTTTACACCTTTGAAAAAGGCTGTGAGCATTTAGGTGTGTCGGGTGTTGAATCAGAACACAGCTACAGGACACAGACATTGGAGTCCCAGAAACAGGACAAGACAGAACCCAAGGACAGGATGGGATGCAGTCTAGGCAGGGTAAGCTGGTCCAGGATGAGGGACTTAGAACAAGGAGCCTGGGGTGGACTCCAAGCCCGAGACTTGTCAAGGACCCAGAACCTGGGTCTTGCCTTGGGCTCAGACCCCCAAACCCAGGCAAGGACATGACAAGGCTTGGCTAGGGACTTGGGGTCTTGAGGCTTGAGGCTGGAGGCTTGGGTCTTGGGGAACTTAGAGGCTGGAGCTAGGGGCAAACTAGGAACTGTACGTCAACTTAGAGCCAGGACTTATCCTCCAACAAGCCAGGTCTCATCTATAACTCCACATCAAGGTGGGGCAGGACCATCCATCAGGTTACAGCAAAACAGCCTGACCCACCCAACTGAGGCAAAGACAAGACAGATTCCCCTCACAGGGCAACAGCAGAACAACCTGACTTACCCCACAGAAGCAAGGACAAGACACAGGGCAACAGCAGAACAACCTGACTTACCCCACAGAAGCAAGGACAAGACAGATTCCCCCCCCCCCCCCCCCACAGGGCAACAGCAGAACAGCCAGACTTACCCCACAGGGGCAAGGACAGGAAGAGACAAACACCAAGGAACAACAGACAGTTCCACCTCTGCACCAGGATTGCTCCAAGTAGCCATTACAGCCAGCAGCCTTATCTGGCTACAGAGCAACCAGATCCCAACCTAGCTCAGAGTGGCTGACAGCCACCCAGCTGGCCCAGGAAACAGCTGAATCCATACCACAATGACCACTCCAACTACTACCAGCAAGGCTCCCAGAAGCCATGGTTCTCCAACACAGCCCCAAGAATGGCAAGAGTCCATTCTAGCCTTCCACCAACCATCTATGTCTTAACAAAACAACCCCCAACCACACTCAATATCAGGGCCACTTATACTCCCAGTTCCAATATGAGCCTCAGGTGTTTCTGCTTAAGTCCAACCGCAGCAAGGGACTGCCAGAAAACCCGGAGTCCGGAGTCTGTGGGCCGGACCATGGACTTCGGACTGAACCACCACAACCTCATCTATGCCTCTCATGATTTTATCCCTCTGCCTCTTGCACTCCAGGAAAAACAACCCCAGCCTATCCAGTCTCTCCTTACAATTCAAACCCTCCCGTCCCAGTAACAGCCTTGCCAGCTGTATACTACTTGATAAGGTTCAAACCCACCTGTCTATTGAGGATATTTCACCTTGAAGTATGAATGCTTTAAGATCTCACTACTGCTCCAGGTCCTACCTTACCAAAAATCAAAATGCACCAATCCAGTAGCTCAGTGCATCTCACTTCCATGCTAGCAGTTTGATGCTATAAGCCCACACGTACAAAAATGTAGCCAGCCAACTCGATGGCTTGATACTTCTCTGCACCTCGGAATATCAGATTCTCACAAACCGCCTCCTGACTGTGACAATTCAGCATGATCCTTGCAGAGTTATGTCGACCCTGACAATGTACAACAATGGTAAAGTTTCCCTTGAAAGAACTAAGCCTATCATTCATGACAGTAGGACACTCACCAATACTTCATATGTCCCATGCCCTCTAGCAGTAACTCTATCAGCAACATTCTCAAAAGGTTCTTAGGGAGGTGGTGTGCTTTTTCCTGCCACCTGTGTTGAGCCTCCTGTTGCTCAAAAATGTTTGAACTTATTGTTCAATGGCCACAAAGTCTCTTTACAGGTGCTAATTATCATGGACTCCAGACATTTGGCTCCTTTTCAGAATCATCTGAGTCCGAGACACTGTCCAAGGCCTCATTGTGGAGGATCATTGAGAGCCTCATCATTGAATCTCTTCAGGCAATATTTCTATTGTTAATGTAGATGAGGAGGGGAAAGGGCAGAATGATGTAGAAAATAAAATTAGGCAGTGGTATACCCAATAGTTAACAGTTGTAGGCAATGCATAGATTATTGCAGACATCCATAAGGTCTTTCCCTTGTTTTGTGATGAACTAGAAGCAGCTCTCTCTGGTCAAACAAGAAATTGATCAGAATAAGACTAAAATGCAAGCATTTTGTCAGGAAAACAACTTTGAATTATCTTTCCCTTGACCCTCCTTGATTATCCCATTGTCTAAGTGTTTGTATTATTTCCCACCCTGATATTGAAGTAAACCACATGAACCATTTTGTCTCCCTCTGGGTATGGGCTGGGTTATTTGAGGTCAAAATAGCAATGCTCCTTAGCCTCACGCTTGGCTCACAGAGATAGTGTGCACCCATGAACACGCTTGCTGTTAAGAGTGAACTAGAGGGTCATTAAGATTCCGCTTATCCCTCAGGTGTTATTGCTGTATTCATAATGGCAAAGCCCATTAAATGAACGTGCCATGCCTCCTTCAGAAGATGATGTCTTCACCATGTTGTCCATCTCCTCTACCACTCAGAGCAGCAAAATCCTAAAAAATGCACATTCCGTATCAACAAATGAAAATATGCAGATAGCAGAGACCCCTGCCTTTAGCCTTATGTACTGCACCCTCTGAGGCCATACGTAACCACGCTCTCACCAACGTTCTTGTCTCCTGTCTCTTAATCCATGCCATTTCAGGATCTTCAAGTCCCAACCATACCCTGGAACTCTGCTCATGTTGGAAAACCACTGAGTTACAAATCTTGAAGTTGTGGCGACCCACTTCCCAGCGCACTCGAACTAGCTCACAAAGTGGCGTGTGCCGGCATTGAGGCCGGTCCCAAAGAGGGTGCCAAGACTGCTTCACCAGCAAGGGGAAAAGCCCGCATGCGGGACGGGACTGTGAATACGCGCCCCCTACAGCATTCCCGCCCAGGGAGGGCGGGAACAGGAAGGCTTTAAAGAGAGGCCATGAAGTTTGAATAAACCTCTTTTGTAATTGCAGCTCAACTCCGTGTCGTTATTTTAGCGCTGCGTGTAGCACACCGCTACAATTGGTGACCCCGACGGCCCAAACGATATTTGGACTGGAGATGAACGACGCCGCATCTGTTCATGCAGTTTCATTAAAACTGCCAAGCTTCTGGACGCTGCGAACTCACCTATGGTTCCAGCAAGCAGAAGCCCAATTCCACATTCGGCAGATAAACTCAGATGCCACACGTTACTACTACGTGGTGAGCTCCCTCGACCAGGAAACAATGGCCCAGGTTGAGGAGTTCATACAATCGCCCCCGGAGGATGACAAATACACAGAATTCAAAGCCCTGCTCATAAGGACTTTCGGACTCTCAAGGCGCGAGCGAGCTGCCCGCTTACTGCACCTGGATGGTTTGGGGGACAGGCCACCGTCGGCTTTGATGAACGAGATGCTGTCCCTGGCCGGAAGATACAAGCCCTGCCTCATGTTTGAGTAGGCATTCCTGGAGCAGCGGCCCGAGGACATACGCCTGCTGCTGTCCGACGCGGATTTCAGCGACCCCCGGAAGGTGGTGGCCCGGGCAGACATGCTGTGGAAAGCCAAGAAGGAGAGTGGGGCATCCGTCGCATAGATCACTAGGCCATGCTCCCAGTAGCAGACCAGAACAAGCTCAGCCGCAGAGCCCACTAACCCCAGAGGGAGGGGTGAGGAGACCAACGAACAATGGTGCTTCTATCACCAGTAGTGGGGCGCAGAAGCCCGCCGCTGTAGCCCGCCCTGCAAGTTCCCGGGAAATGCCAGGGCCAGCCGTCGCTGATGGCTACGGCGGTTGGCCATCAGGATAGCCTCCTGTATGTCTGGGATAAGCAATTGGGACGCTGTTTTTTGGTTGACACCGGAGCCGAGATAAGCGTCTTACCTCCGACGAGTTACAACACCCGCAACAGGGCACCGGGTCCCACCCTGAGGGCCGTGATTGGCAGCACAGTAAGGACCTATGGCACCCGTCAGGTGCAGCTACAGTTCGGCTCCAGCCGGTTCACGTGGGACTTCATACTGGCCGCCGTAGCCCAACCGCTCCTGGGAGCTGATTTTTTTGCGAGCTCACAGGCTATTGGTAGACCTGCCAAAGAAGAGACTGGTCCACGCCGAGACCTTTCAAACGTTCTCCCTGGGTGAAGCCCAGTTGCCGGCCCCACACTTAGACTCCATCACGCTGTCCGACAACGACTTCACCAGAGTCCTGGCGGATTTCCCATCGGTTCTGGCACCACAGTTCACGGCAGCCATGCCCAGACATGGCGTACAGCACCACATCCCGACACAAGGACCACCCTCCATGCCCATGCTCGAGGCTTCCTCCGGACAAGCTCCGACTGGCGAAGGAGGAGTTCAAGAGGATGGAGGAATTGGGGATCCGACAGCCCATGGGCCTCCCCCCTGCACATGGTGCCCAAAGCAACAGGGGGCTGGAGACCACGCGGCGACTACCGCAGGCTGAACGAGGCTACAACACCGGACCGCTACCCTGTGCTGCACATTCAGGACTTTGCAGCAAACTTGCACGGCCCACGGATCTTCTCCAAGGTAGACCTCGTCCGGGGATACCATCAAATCCCGATGCATTCAGACGACGTCCCCAAAACAGCACTCATCACTCCGTTCGGCCTTTTCGAATTCGTCCAAATGCCGTTTGGCCTAAAGAATGCCGCACAGACATTCCAGCGGCTCATGGACGCGGTGGGACGCGACCTGGACTTTGCATTCATCTATTTGGACGACATCCTCATAGCCAGCAGTAGTCGTCAGGAGCAACTGTCCCACTTCCATCAACTCTATGCCCGACTGAGTGAATACGGCCTGAAAATCGACCCGGCCAAATGCCAGTACGGACTCGACACCATCGACTTCCTGGGCCACAGTATTACTAAAGACGGGGCAACCCCTCTGCCCGCCAAGGTAGAAGCGGTCTGCCATTTCCCCCGACCCAACACAATCAAAGGCCCTCAGGAATTTGTGGGTATGGTGAATTTCTACCACCGCTTCCTCCCCTCAGCAGCCCGAATCATGCGCCCCCTGTTCACCCTGATGTCGGGTAAGGTCAAGGACATTACCTGGGACGAGGAGTCCGCCGCCGCTTTCATTAAAACCAAAGAAGCCTTGGCAAACGCCGTGATGCTAGTTCACCCCAGAATGGACGACCCTACCGCCCTCACAGTGGACGCATCTAACTCGGCAGTCGGTGGGGTGCTGGAACAACTCATCGAGGGTCGCTGGCAAACCCTGCCGTTTTTCAGCAAACACCTACGGCCACCTGAGCTCAAATACAGTGCTTTCAACCGGGAACCGGGAGCTGCTGGCGCTGTACCTGGCAATCCGGCATTTCAGGTACTTCTTAGAAGGTAGGCCCTTCACCGCGTTCACGGACCACAAACCTCTTACCTTTGCGTTCACGAAAGCATCCGACCCCTGGTCATCCCGCCAGCAGCGACATCTATCCTACATCTCCGAATACACAACGGATGTCCGGCATGTCTCGGGAAAGGACAATGTCATGGCGGACGCTCACTCCAGACCTAACATCCAAGCCCTGTCCCAGGGGGTAGACTATGAAGCGCTGGTGGAGGTGCAGCGGGCAGACGAGGAGATCCCTAGTTACAGGACTGCAGTCTCCGGTTTGCAGCTCCTGGACCTCCCCGTAGGCCCAGGTGAGAGGACTCTACTCTGTGATGTCACCACCGGCCAACCCCGCCCCGTCGTCCCGGCAGCCTGGCGGCGGCGCGTTTTCAACTCCATTCACAACTTAGCGCACACCTCCATCAGGTCAACTGTCCGGATGGTAGCCAACAGGTTCGTTTGGCACGGACTCCGCAAGCAGGTCAGTGAATGTGCCAGAACGTGCATGCACTGCCAAACAGCCAAGGTACAGCGGCACACCAAAGCCCTGCCGCAGCAGTTCCACCCCACACGCCGGCGTTTCAACCATATTCATGTGGCTATCGTGGGCCCCCTACCATTGTCGTGAGGAGAGCGGCACCTCCTGACTATCGTGGACCGGTTCACAAGATGGCCAGAGGCGGTCCCGCTCACCGACATCACCTCCGAATCCTGCGCCCGAGCACTGATTGCCACCTGGGTATCTCGCTTTGGTGTACCGGCCCACATTACCTCCGACAGAGGCGCCCAGTTCACCTCCAGCCTGTGGTCAGCCATGGCCAGCCTTTTGGGGACACAGCTGCACCACACAACTGCCTACCACCCACAGTCGAACGGACTAGTGGAGTGTTTCCACCGTCACCTGAAGTCGGCTCTCATGGCCCACCTCAAAGGGCCTAACTGGGTGGACGAGCTTCCCTGGGTCCTGCTTGGAATCCGCACAGCGCCCAAAGAGGATCTGCACACCTCGTCGGCCGAGTTGGTGTATGGCGCTCCCCTGGTCGTCCCAGGGGAGTTCATACCAGCCCCAAGGGGGCAAGAGGAAGAACCTGCAGCAGTCCTGGGCAGACCACGCGAGAAGCTCGGTAACCTGGCCCCCATACCCACTTCACAGCATGGGCAGAACCCAACCTGTGTACCCAAAGACCTGCAGAACTGTAAGTTTGTTTTTGTACGACGGGGCGGACATCGGACACCACTACAACGGCCCTACGAGGGGCCGTTTACGGTGATCAGAATCAACAGATCTACATTCATGCTGGACATTGGGGGGAAAGAGGAGGTTTTCACGGTGGACCGTCTCAAACCCGCCCATGTGGACTTGGCGCAGCCGGTTGAGATTCCGGCACCGTGGTGCAGAGGCAGACCTCCCAAACAGGGTCCGGCCCAGACTGTGAACATTGGGGGGGTGTATCGCCGGTTCTGGGGGGCGGGGTTATGTGGCGACCCACTTCCCAACGCACTTGAACTGGCTCACAAAGTGGCGCGCGCCAGCATAGAGGCCGGTTCCAAAGAGGGCGCCAAGCCTGCTTCACCAGCAAGGGGAAAAGCCCGCGCGCAGGATGGGACTGTGAATATGCGCCCCCTACAGCATTCCTGCCCAGGGAGGGCGGGAACAGGAAGGCTTTAAAGCGAGGCCGCTAAGTTTGAATAAACCTCTTTTGCAACTGCAGCTCACCGACCACGTGTCGTTATTTCAGCGCTGTGTGTAGCACACCGCTACAAAGTAGTATTTTTCTATATCTCACGTGCATGTAATATCCCACCCTGAGACATAATATGCAGATATACAACATGTTTGCCATTTGTGATGGACAGGGTCCTGGATAGAATACAATTATCAATAGCTCTCTGCATAACTTTCACTGCCTTGTCCTCTTCAACTTTCTTGGCAACTTACTCGAGAAGATCTTTATGATTGGTTAGATATGGCCTACCATGCATGAAGCCATGCTAACTACCCTTAATCAGTCCATGTCTATCCAAATATTTATATATCCAGTCCTTCTGAATACCTTCCAATAACTTTCTCACTACTGATGTTAGGCTCACTGGCCTATAATTTCCTCATTTATTTTTAGAACCTTTCTTGAACAGCGGAACAACATTAACTGTTCTCTAATCCTCTGGTACCTGGGCTGTTGCTAAGAATGATTTAAATATCTCTGGTAGGGCCCCAGCAATTTCTACACTTGCTCCTGTAGAATTGACAGGTACACCTTTTATTCTGACAGGCACATAACAAGCTTTATACTCTCAAAATATCACTTTTGAAGGCCTCGCACTTACCAAATTCACCTTTGCCAGAAAACAGCCTACCCCAATCCACACTTGCCAGATATTTTCTGGTACCATCAACACTGGCCTTTCTCCAATTTACAATCTCAACCCGAAAACATACCTTTTTGCATATTTACTTTGAAAGTCATGGCATTGTGATCACTGAATTTGAAGAGTTCCCCTACACAAACTACTGTCACCTGCCCTGTCTCAATCCCTCATAGCAGATCAAGATTCTTGCACTCTCATTGGGACTTCTACGTACTGATTAAGGTAACTTTAATGAACACATTGACAAACTCTATCCCATTTATTTCTTTTACAGTATGGGAGTCCCAGTCAATATGTGGAAAGCTAAAATCACCTACTATAACAATCTTATGTTTCTTCAATCAGTCATTGATTGCTCTATGAATTTGTTCCTCTAAATCCCTCGGACTGTTGGGTAGTCTGTAATGCAGCTCCATTAATGTGGTCATACCTTTCTTATTCCTCATTTCCACCCATTATGCCTTACCAAATGAATTCTCCAGTTTGTCTTGACTGAGCACTGCCGTGACATTTTTCCTTACTAGTACACCACCCCTCCTCCTTTAATCCTTCTCACCCTGTCACGTCTAAAACAACGGAGACATAGTACTGTATATTGAGCTGCCAGTCCTGCCCCTCCTGCAACCAAATCTCACTAATGGCTAAGATATCATAATTCCAGGTGTTGATCCATGCCCTGTGTTCATTTGCCTTTCCTGTGATACTTCTTGCATTGATATATACACAGCTCGGGATATTAGTCACACCATACTCAACCTTTTGATTCATGGTTTTGTCTGAGGTCCTACTAACATCTGTCTCCACATCTCTCCACTATCTGTTCTGGCACTCTGGTTCCCATCCCCTTGTGATTGTTATTTAAATCCCACCACGAAACATTAACAAACTTTCCTGCTGGGATATTATTCCCCTTCCAGTTCATGTGCAAGCTGTCTCTTCTATACAGGTCCCACCTTTCCTGGAAGAAAGTCAAATGATCCAAAAATCTTATTTCTTGCCTCCTGCACCAAATCCTTAGCAATGTGTTAAGCTGTGCAATCTTTCTCTCCCTGGCTTCACTGCATGTGACACAGGTAGTAACCCGGAGATCACAACCCTGGAAGTACCTCGCTTTGACCTAGCACCTAACTCGCTGAACTCCCTTTGCAGAACCTCATCACTCATTAGTGGGAACACAAAGGGCTACCAGTGGCTGGAATCTAAAAGCAAAGGAGGTGAAAATGGGAACTATCAGGGAAAAGGTGAATGGCAGAGGGAACCACAACCAGGTGGGGGTGGGGATAGGGTGACCAGATGGTAAAACCCGTGGGTAAACTGTGTGTATGCAGTGGGTGAATAGAACCGGGAAGGGGTGATAGTGGAGAGGGGTGCAGAACTGAGGGGAAGGAGACAAAAGAATAGAATAACCAGAAAAGATCAGAAAGTGGGGAAAGTTCAAGTTTAATTATCATTGAACCATACATGAATACCAAAGAATACAACAAAATCAAACAGTGTTACACTGGGGCAAAGGTGCATAACACAGTCACACACAGCACATATAAGATAGCAGTTAAATACAGTCACACAAAAAAACTATATAGCCCAAGACCCTGTCCGTGAATGTTGCAGCTGTCTGCAGTTGAACACAATACAACTTCTCTTCTGCTGAGCGAGCACTGACTCCAGCCTCACGGCCTCCGCTGGAGCGCACCGACTCCAACACCTCTTTCCTGGGTAGCTCTAAACAGGCTAGAGGCCTAGTACTCACTACGACCAAGGCCATGCGGCTCCCCTGCTGTCCGCCAATATATTAGTGGATCCGACTTGCAACATTCTGCATTAACAATGTCCAACAGGCTGTTACGATCGCAAGAAAAGTGATTAAGACAATCAGTCAGTGTTAGGCTGCACACCACCTTCACGAACTGACACCTCTCTGATGCAGGCAGCAAAACAGTCCGCACCAAGTCCAGTTCTTTCAGTTCTCCACCAACAGGCAACTCGCTGATGGTGTAGACCTGCAGTACTTTAAGTTCTTAATAACTAGCACAGTCTTTCAATCATAAAGCATCCTTAATAAAAGGCAATAACAGCTTTGGTTGACCCTGTAGAAGCTGCTGCGATCGAGCGTACTGCCATCTTACTGGAAAATTAGTTAAAACTGAAAAACTCAGTGATGCACCATCAATAACTCCCAGAGACGGGAGGCGAACGATAGGCTTTTATTAGCTGCAAGAGACCACGATTAGCAGCAAGAGACCACCACACAACATCCTGGAGACTGAGGGAGGAGCAGTGCCTCCAACCGCCTTTATACCGGGGTCTGTGGGAGGAGCCACAGGAGCAGTCAGCGGGGAGGCGTGTCCAGACAGATATATGTAGTTCACCACACTCAGCAACTGCCTTGAGCCTTCATTCATATTCCTCTAAATTGCCCCAATCGTTAACAAGCATTCGTCCCTTTCTCTGAAACAAAGGGCCATTTGGAATTCAAGAGATTCTGCAGATGCTGGAAATCTTGAACAAACATTCAAAGCAGAATGTCAGGTGGCGTCTATGTAGGGAAAGAAACAGTTAATGTTCTGGGCCAAGATCCTTCAACAGGATTCTAGACTTGATCACAGACTTCTGCTTTGATCCTCTCTCTCTCTGTTAAGTCTCTGCATTCAGGACACAATTGTTTTCATAGTTTGCCAGTTCCAAAGAAAGGGCAACAACCGGAAATGCTGCCTGGCCCACAGAGTATCTCCAGCATCTGAAGGTGTTTTGCTTTTCAGATAGGAACTTCAATTGGCTTTACTTGAAGGTAGAGCTGGCAATTTGACTGTCTTTGGTAGTATTCTAATAGAACTGATTCAAATTGCTGTTAATTATGTTCTCATAATTAAGGAAGTCGACTGTACTTCCTTAGAAGGTTGGCGTCATTCAATGTTTGTAGTGAGATGCTGAAGATGTTCTATAGGTCAGTTGTGGAGAGCGCCCTCTTCTTTGTGGTGGCATGTTGGGGAGGCAGCATTAAGAAGAGGGACCCCTCACGTCTTAATAAGCTGGTAAGGAAGGCGGGCTCTGTTGTGGGCAAAGTACTGGAGAGTATAACATCGGTAGCAGAGCGAAGGGCGCTGAGTAGGCTACGGTCAATTATGGAAAACCCTGAACATCCTCTACATAGCACCATCCAGAGACAGAGAAGCAGTTTCAGCGACAGGTTACTATCGATGCAATGCTCCTCAGACAGGATGAAGAGATCAATACTCCCCAATGCCATTCGGCTTTACAATTCAACCGCCAGGAGTAAGATATGTTAAAGTGCCGGGGTTAGGACTCAATGTATTTAAGTAAACTACTTAAGAACTTTTTAAAAGCTATTATTAATGCTTTTTGAGAGGGTGATTTTAGATGCATATCATATTTTTACTGAGTTAAGTATTGTATGTAATTAGTTTTGCTACAATAAGTGTATGGGACATTGGAAAAAATGTTGAATTTCCCCATGGGGATGAATAAAGTATCTATCTATCTATCTATCTAAAACAAATTTCTCCAGACTTGCCTTTTGTTTCACCTCTTATAATTTACACCATTTAATCAATTCCACCCTCACTTCTACTCTGGTGCAAAATTGGTGGGGGAAAAAAGAGATGATAAAGGTTCAAAAAAATGGTTCAAAGGTTCATTTATTATCAAAGTATCAAAGTTGAAATTCTTCTCCGGGTAGCCATGAAATCAAGAACAAAAACAAAAACCATCAACCCCCAAAAATTCCCCCTCCCCACACAGAAAATGGAACAGGCACATCAACCCACAAATCCCTCCTCCCACACAAGCAAACCAAAATGGAACAGGGACATCAAACCCCAAAGCCCTCCTCTCGTCCCAAAAAACTGAATAAAACAGAGCAAGCACATTAACCCCCAAATCCCCCTTCACGCACAAAACAAAAAACAAGAAAGATCAGGCAAAAAACACAGAATACAGAAGAAACTATAAGGCTGACTAAAAGTCTGTAGTCCAAATCCACATCTAAAATGCAGAAAGCCTGGGGAACACTCTGGGCCCTTGTGGTGAACTACATATACCTGTCTGGACTGCTCCTGTGGCTCCTCCCACAGACCCCTGCTGACTGCTCCTGTGGCTCCTCCCACAGACCCCCGCTGACTGCTCCTGTGGCTCCTCCCACAGACCCCCGCTGACTGCTCCTGTGGCTCCTCCCACAGACCCCTGCTGACTGCTCCTGTGGCTCCTCCCACAGACCCCCGCTGACTGCTCCTGTGGCTCCTCCCACAGACCCCCGCTGACTGCTCCTGTGGCTCCTCCCACAGACCCCTGTATAAAGGCGACTGAGGCCTGAGCCCGGCCTCATTCTCCAGGATGTAGTGTTGTTCATTCTTCCAGTCAATAAAAGCTGATATCTCGCTTCTTATGTCTCAGAGTGAGTTATTGATGGTGCATCAGCCCTGAGGCAGACCTTACCCTCTCCGTAGCAGAGCCATCAAAAGACAGCCATCTGTACTCGCTCGATGTTTCAATCTCCCTCATTGGGAATTGGAAAACTATGGAAGCTTTAATTGGCGAAATGGGGTCGAACAGCGGTTTGCACCCCCTTCTGCAGACTTCTCACCACGAAGTTTGCGCACGCTGTTTGTCTTTCCTGGAATCCTCTCAGAGAGTGCAGAGTGCTGAAGCACTCAAACAATCTCGAAGCTTCCACATTTACCTCGATGTTTCAATTTCCCTCATTGCTTTAAACAGCAAACAATGGAAGATCTAATCAGTGAAATGGAGTCGAACGTCGGCTTACACCCTGTCCACCTCAAGGTTGCCCCATACTGCCTCTGGCTCCTGGGATCCTCTGAGAGACTGCAGAGCGCTAGAACACCTGAACAATCTCCAAACAGCAATTCACAGGCTCCAGCAGTTCAGGAATCACAACCAAGATGGAAAACAAACATTAAACACATAAAAGAAGTGAAATATATCGTTTCATGATTTATCCATGAGATGTTGAGCAAAGGAGCGTTGTACACAGGTGCCATTTTGACCAGAAGTGTGTTAAATCATATCAAAAAATAAACATGTCATAAAAAGATGATGAGTGATAGCCTATTTTTGTCAGAATCAATAAAGGAAAAAACTATTCACCATGGAACACAAAAAACTGCAAATGTTGGTAGCTGGAGCAATAGAAAAAACGCTGCTGGAATTAAACAAGTCAGGCAGTATCTATGAAAAAATTGGACAGTCAGTGTTTCTGGTTGAGACCCTTCATCTGAACTTTTATCAGAGTTATTTCAATTTGATCGTAGGGATTAGACAAGGGATTCAATTTTTAAAATACCTCACATTTAAAAATGTAATTCTTATTTTCAAATTGGTTTGGATAATGAACAGTTAATAAATTTATAAACGTCTCTATTTTTAAAATGGTCTTTATTTCTTCTCTGCTTTTCCATTACGAATTTTCAGCAGACTCATCAATGTGAATGTGATAAGGACATGCTTATCCCCAAGGACGTTAGACAAACAGGCAGTTTACAAAGCTGACTGTATCATCCTTTGATAAGCTCTTGTGCAAAGAGTCTTGCAACTCTGGACTTCTGAGACAGTTTGGAAACTGATCTCTGAACTCTAGCTACTCCATGTTGTAATAAAGCTTTCCTTTTAAGGTCATAAGACAGTGGAGCAGGATTAGGCCATTCGGCCCATCAAGTCTGCTCTACCATTCCATCATAGCTGATTTATTATCCCTTTCAACCCCAATCTTCTGCCTTCTCCCCATAACATTTGATGCCCTGATTAATCAAGAACCTATCAACCTCTGCATTAAACATGCCCATTGAAGTTGTCCTGCATACCTGTCTGTGACAATTGATTCCACAGGTTCACCACTCTCTGGCTAAAGAAATTTTTCCTCATCTCAGTTCTGAATGGATACCCTTCAGATCTGAGGTTGTGCCCTCTGGTCCCAGACTCCCCCAAAAGGGAAAACATCCTCTTGACATCTGCTCTATCTAGGCCATTCAATATCCGATATGTTTCAATGAAGTGCCCTCTCATTTTTCTAAACTCCAGCAAATACAGGCGCAGAGCCATCAAATGCTCCTCAAATGTTAATACTTTCATTCCTGGGATCATTCTCATGAACCCCTGCTCCCAGTGGCAGTCCACAAAGGGTGTGCCAGTCAGTTGGCCAGTACCACGCAGGACTGATATTTTGTTTTTCCCAGTTTACCTCACAAATTCCAATAAGGTTACCCTTCATTCTTCTAAACTCTAAGGAATATAAACTCAAGCTGTTTAACCTCTCTTGATAGGACAACACTTAAGAGCAAATTTGTTGGGAGATCACAGAAGGTTGCAAGAAACATAAAGTTGTGACAAGAAGTGATTTTAAATTCCCACATCTTGACTGGCATTCCCATACTGTAAAAGGGCTGGATAGGATAGAGTTTGTCAAATGTGCTCAGGAAAGATTCCTTAAACAATACATTGAGGTCCCAACTAGAGAGTGCAATAGAGGATCTCCTGTTAGGGAACGAGACAGGGTAGGTGACAGAATTGTGTGTAGGAGATCATTTCGGATCTAGTGTTCATAATTCTGTTAGTTGCAAAATAATTATAGAGAAGGGTAGAAGTGGTCCTCGGGTTGAGATTCTAAATTAGAGAAGGGCTAATTTCAATGGCATCAGAAAGGATCTGGCAAGTGTAGATTGGAATAAAGTTCTTCCCTGGCAAATTTGTGCTTGGAAAGTGGGAGGTCTACAAAAGTGAAAATGTACAGAGTTTGTATGCTCCTATCAGAATAAAAGGCATGGCTAACAGGTTTAGGGAACATGGGTTTTCAAGAGATATTCAGGCCCTGGTTGAGAAGAAGAACAAGGTTCATAGCAGGTAGCAACATCAAGGAACAAATGAGGGACTTGAGGAGTATTAGAAATACAAGAGGACACTGAAAAGGGAAATCAGGAGGGCTAAAAGAAGACATGAGGTTGCTCTAGCTGACGAGGTGAAGGATAATCCCAAGGGCATCTGCAGATATATTAAGAAAAAAAATTGCAAGGGACAAATTTGGTCCTCTTAAAGATTAGTGTGGTCATCTGTGCATGAAACCAAGAGAAATGAGGGAGATCTTAAATGGATATTTTGTATCTGTAGTTACTCCAGAGATGGATACAGAGTCTATAGATGTACAGCAAGTTCATGGACCCTGTAGAGAGGTATTTTCTATCTTAAGGCAAATTAGGGTGAATAAATCTCCAGGGTCTTACAAGGTGTTCCCTTGGACCTTGTAGGAGGCTAGTGCAGAAATTGCAGGGACCCTAGAGGTAATTAAATCAGAATCAGAATCAAGTTTATTATCACCAGCTTATATCATCAAATTTGTTAACTTAGCAGCAGCGGTACAATGCAATACATGATAAAATAGAAATAAATTTATCAATCAGTTACAGTAAATATATATGTATATAAAATAGATTTAAAATAGTGCACAAACAGAAATAATATATATTTTTTTTAAAGTGAGATAGTGTTCATGAGTTCAATGTCCATTTAGGAAACGGATGGCTGAGGGGAAGAAACTGTTCCTGAAATCACTGAATGTGTGTCTTCAGGCTTCTGTACCTCCTTCCTGATGGTAACAGTGAGAAGAGGGCATGCCCTGGGTGATGGGAGTCCTTAATAATAAATATAACCTTTCTGAGGCACTGCTCCTTGAAGATATCCTGGATACTATGGAGGCCAGTCCCAAGATGGAGCTGACTAATTTTACAATTTTCTGTAGCTTCTTTCAGTCTTGTGCAGTAGCCCTCTCAATATTAGACAGTGATGCAGCTTGTCAAAATGTTCTCCATGGTACATCTATAGAGGTTTTTGAGCATTTTAGGTGACAAACCAAATCTCTTCCAACTCCTAATGAAGTAGAGCGACTGTCTTGCCTTCTTTATAACTGCATCGATATGTTGGGACCAGGTTAGATTCTCAAAGATCTTGACACCCAGGAACTCAAAACTGCTCACTCTCTCTACTTCTGATCCCTCTGTGAGGATTGGTTCATGTTCCCTCATCTTACCCTTTCTGAAGTCCAGAATCAGCTCTTTTGTCTTACTGAGACTAAGGTTGTTGATGTGACACCACTCAACTAGCTGGTATATCTCACTCCTGTACACCCTCTCATCTCCATCTGAAATTCTAGCAACAAAGGTTGTATCATCAACAAATTTACAGATGATATTTGAGCTACACCTAGCCACTCAGTCAAGGGTATAGAGCAGTGGGATAAGCACACACTCCTGAGGTGCACCAGTGTTGATCATCAGCAAGGAGGAAATATTATCACCAATCCGCATAGGTTGACCTTAGCCATGGGTGAGGTTCCAGAGGACTGGAGGATAGCTAATGTTCCATTGTTTAAGAAAGGCTGTACGAATGAGCTGGGAAATTTTAGTCAGTGAGCCTGAAGCTGGTAGTATATTGTTGGAACACATTCTAAAACACTGGACATATAAGTATTTGGGTAACAATGGCCTTATTAGGAATAGTCAACATGGCTTTGTGCATGGTAGGTTATGTCAAACAAATCTTAGAGTTTTTCTTTCGAAGAAGTTACCAGGAAGTTTGATGAAGGAAAAGCAATGGATGTTGTCTACATGGACTTTAGCAAGGTCCTACATGGGTCACAGATCAAGAAGGTCCAGTTGTTTGGCACTTAGGATATATTTGTAGATTGGATTTGATATTTACAACATGATGAGAGTCATTGATCATATGGCTTTTTCTCAGGGCTGAAATGGTTGCCACGAGAGGACGCAGGTTTAAGGTGCTGGGGCATAGGTACAGAGGAGATGTCAGGAGTAAGTTTTTTACTCAGAGTGGTGAGTGCGTGGAATCAGCTGCTGGCAATGGTGGTGGAGGTGGATACGATAGGGTCTTTTAAGAGGCTTTTAGGTAGGTACATGGAGCTTAGAAAAATAGAGGGCTATAAGTAAGCCTAGTAATTTCTAAGGTAGGGACATGTTTGGCACAACTTTGTGGGTCAAAGGGCCTGTATTGTGCTGTAGGTTTTCTATGTTTCTATATCGGCTTTGTGGGAGAAGCCAAAAAGTTGTAGTAGATGGTTGTTTCTCTTACTGGAGCCCCGTGACTAGTGGTGTGCTGCAGGGATCAGTGCTGGGTCCATTGTTGTTTGTCTTTTACATCATGATAATGTTGCAACATGAACAAAGTCACAGGAGAGATACTGAAGATAGTGGATATGGAAGTGTTTTATTCAGCAAAAACGAGCAATGGACATCATACTGAGACACCCTTGGAAGAAGAGGCCTGTTCATTCCAATAACACATATGCTAAAGATCAATTCTATAGTTACAGTGTATCTACAATGCTTCCTTTGAATTACATATAGTTTTCAAACACCTGCTTCTTTGCACCAACACTCCAGACACCCAACATGAGTCCTCCACTGACTCTTGGCTGCATTCATGCGTATTCAGGCATCTGAGGTCTAATTGTTCTGAACTGCATTTTAAATTCCATCTCCTACCCACATTCAAATCTGAAGATAGGTTACTAGTGAAATTAATATTTGCTATATACCCTAAGTCAAAAATTCACCCTAAAAATAATGTGGTAAATTGAATCAGCAAATTTGCAGATGACATCAAGATTGGAAGTGTAGAGGACAGTGAGGAAGGCCATCACAGCTTGTAGCAGAATCTGGCCAAGCTGGAAAAATGGGCTGAAAAATGGCAGATGGCCTAAATTTAATATAGACAAGTGTGAGGTGTTGTACTTTGTATAGACAAACCAGGGCGGGATTTGCAAGGTAAACCATAGGTCACCGAAGTGTGCGATAGAACAGAGGGATCTGGGAATGCATATCCATAATTCCTTGAAATGGCGTCACAGGTAAAGAGAGATTGTGGTATGTTGATTTTCATATATCAAAGTATTGAGTACTGGAGCTGGGATGTATTATTGACTCTGTATAAGATGTTGGTGAGGCCTAGTCTGGAGTATTATATGCTGTTCTGATCAACTTCTTACAGAAAAGATAGGATTGAAAGAGTACAGTGAAAATTTACAAGGATGTTGCTGGAGCTAGAGGACCTGAGTTATAAGGAAATATTGAATAAGTTAGAACTTTGTTCCCTTGAGTGTAGGAGAATGAGGAAAGATTTGATAGAGAAATATAAAATTATGAGGGATACTGATAGGACAAATGCAAGCAGGGTTTTTTTCCACTGAGGTTACAGTATATAAGACTAAAACTAGAGGTCATCAGTTAAGTGTGAGAGGTGAAATGTTTAAGTGGAACATGATGGTGACTGTGTGGAATGTGCTGCCAGGAAAAGTGGTGGATGTAGGTTTGATTTCAACATTTAAGAGATATGGAAGGGAGGGATATGATCTGGGTGCAGGTTGATGGGACTAGGCAGAATAATAGTTTGAAATGGACTAGAGCTGGTGAAGGGCCAGTATAGATGGACTGAATGGCCTGTTTCTATACTGCTGTGCTCTATAACTACATACAACTGCATCAAAATCTTCTTTTTTATGAACTCCGATCCCCTTGCAATAATTGCCTAAGTGGAATTTGGACCTCCCTGCTAACTTTTTGTGATTCAACATCTACATCACCTACGAACTTCACTCATTTGCAGGTTCTCGCTCTTCAAGTAATAAAAATAATAAAGATTTTTCTTATGGAAGTGCATGACCTCTTACTTCCTCACATTAAACTCCATTTGTCAGTTTTCACCTAGTTTTCACTCAGTCCATTGAGAACCCATTGCAGTATGACAGTCATTACACCAAACCATACACCTTCCACTTATTTCTATGCCATTAGCAAACTTTGAACCCCTCCTCCAGGTCATTATTATAAATAGTAAACAACTGATGGCCATGCACTAATTTTTGGGATACTCCACTTACATCCTTCCAGCCCGAAAAAGGTATTTATTCCAACTCTGTTTTCTATGTGACAGTCAGTTTTCAATACATGCTAACATACTTTCTCCAGTATCAGCCTCTATGTGGCACACTGTCAAATGATTTTTGGAAATTTAAAAACACTACTTCTACAGGTACTTCTCTGTCAATTCTTCCTGTCATTTCTTCAAAGAATTAAAGCAAATTTGTCACACGTGATTTGCCTTTAATAAAGCCAGATTGCCTCAGCTTAATTATATTCAATTTTCCTAATTGATTAATGCCTCCTGCATCTTGCCAACAATGAATGTTAAACTAAATGATTGAAAGTTCCCTGCTTTCTGCCTTCTGCCCTAATTGAACAAGGGCTGTTTTAAACTCTTCTAGTATCTTCTGGAATTTAGCAAGTTTCAAAATATTTCAACCAATCAGCTGACCAGCTCTACAGCCATTTCATTTAAAATCCCTTGCACAACACTGAGTTGTGGCAATTTGTTTGACTTTACCCCGGTGAGTTTATCTGAAAGCTTATCTTTTATGAATGTGCTTTTTACAAGTTGTGCCATGTTATTTGAAATTGGCCCATTGTTACTCTTAAGGATATTTGCAGTGTCCTATGTGGTGGAGACAAATGAAAACAATTAATTTAATGTATCTGTCATTTTTATTTTGTTTCCTTTTATTAATTCACCAGGCTCATTCTCAAGAGATCCCGCACATACCTTAGTCACATCAGCACTGGGGGAATTTGCAGCAGGCAGTGCCTCACTGAGGACAGCATTGAACCCAGGTCTCTGTCAGTGAAAAAGTGGCTCTGCTATTTGCACCACTCTTCATCAGCTGATTTAAGAAACTGGGTTGCCTGACACCAAATTACTTCTTTATTTCAGTATGTTGGGTCCTTGCAGTCTCAGAACTATCCTACTCCACCCACGTTCTTAGATTAGTTTTCAACTTCAACCTAGACAACTCTAAAATCATACCTTTATAACTGTCCTTATTTAGATTGAGGATGGAGGTTTTGATCTTGTGGCGTGCGTCCTCTAACTGTATCTGGGAGATATGCATCTGCCTACCTCGTGAGAGATCTATCAGAGCTGATGTCTTACAATGCTGGCACCACAGTTTCAATTCTGTGTGGACTTTGCACATTCTTCTTACGAACTCCACCAATTTAATCAGTGAGCTTCTGCTTCCTCCCAAACCCCAAAGATGTGTGAGCTGATAGGGTTCATTGGCTGTTGTAATTTACCCTTCATTTGTGAATGAGTTAATAGGAGGCCCTCCATTGGTCCAGGTCACCCATGAATGTGGCGTTCAGCCGTCTAAATGATGCGCAAGCCAGGGCGGTAGGATATGTTGCTCGTGCGGCAGGCTCCTTCTCTGCACACAGCTGATGAATCTGAAAGTACAGCAGAGATCAATACAGTTTGGCACCTGCGGCATCACAGAAGTTGTCAGCCAGTGTTGAGCTCAACGTAGGACTGCCTTAGGGATTCCAGATTTTTCCTTGGAGCTTCCTCCCAAAGCTTTCCCCATGAACAGATTTTGCTGCAAGGCAGCGGGGGTTTGAGATCAGTTTTCCTTCTCCTTGAAGAGCTGCCAACTATGTCCGATGAGCCCCATCTGCCCGAAACAACTGGTTTTAAGGTGCCAGTAACACACCCTTGCCCCTTTTCCTGTCAGTAGAAATGGTTTTGCCGGGCTTAGTAGTTAATCCACATATGAAGGCTAAGAGTTGGACTTGGTTGTCAGAGGCAATGTGAGATGTATGCCATTGGGAGCATTTACTAGGTAGTAGGGGCTTACCCCACTACCTTCCCCACCCCCCACTATGATAACTTTAAGAAATCATTAATAGGAATGCAGGTTGACTTAGTTATAGGGATCGCTCTATGAGCCAGCATAGACACAATGGCTTGAAATGGCTTCCTACATGGTGATGAAATATCGACGTTAGTCTGTGTCAGACTGCTCGGTTTCTGAAATATATAATATCCCGTTCACAACAAAACTTAACTGACTTATCATTGTGTAATCTGTCACTAAGGCATATGGGTAAGGAGCTAGCTCGTAGGTCAATAAAGAAGCCAAAAAATCTTGTGTGTGTGTGTGTATCTCAGTCTCATAATATTAACAAAGGATATGCATGTCCCTCCAAAAGCCTGCAAATTTTAAATCCTGTAAATGCCCTTGATGTCAATTTTCAAAATCAAAAAATTCAGATTCTGGAAATCTGAAAAAAAGCAGGAAGTGCTAGCAACACCCAGCATGTATGGAAAGTGAAAAATGGTTTTGTTTGTTCCTCAAACAGCAGCAAAATTGAATGTTTTTAGTCATTAAGCTCAAAGGTGTTGAGTTACCTTACTATTCAAAAATGTTTTCTCTCCTGTAATTGCCTACAAGAATGATTATCCTTCAGAATATAACACACATAAATAACTTACATGACTCCAGTTATGGCAGGCCCAGTTTTTCCAGCTTCCTTGGAATTGGCACAAACCCCTAATTCCCAGTTGATTGTCAGAACATCTAAGAATCATGCATCATGAAGACATTAGAGAGGCTGGTCCTGACTCAGCTCCGACCCCTGGTCAGATTAGCCCTCGATTCCCTGAAGTTTGCCTATCAGGAACATATTGGAGTCAACGATGTTGTCACCTACCTGTTGAACAGAGCCTACTCACATTTGGATAAGCAGGCAGCACTGTGAGGACCATGTTTTTTGATTTCTCATGTGCCTTCAATACCATACAGCCCTCATTGCTGGGGAAAAGCTTCAATCAATGCAGGTTGGCACTTCCATTGTATTCCCGATAATGGACACCCTGACTGGCAGACCACAGTTCGTGTGGCTTCAGAGCTGTGTGTCAGACATCGCTGTAAGCAGCACTGGGGCCACACAGGGGACTGTATTGGCTCCCTTCTTGTTTACCCTGTATACCTCAGACTTTAGATACAACACTGAGTCATGTCGACTGCAGACATTCTCTGATCACTTAGCAATAGTTGAGTGTATAAAGGGAGGATGGGAGGATGAATACAGGACCCTGGTGGAGGACTTTGTCAATTGGTGCAAGCCAAATCACCTGCAGCTCACCATCAGTAAGACAAAGGAGATGGTGATGGACTTTAGGAAGACTAAGCCTGCACTGTTCCCTCTTACTATTGATGGTGAGGGTGTGGATGTGGTGAGGACCTACAAGTACTGGGGATGTACCTGGATAATAGACTTGAGTGGAGCACCAACAAAAAAAGCTGTGTACAAGAAGGGCCAGCATTGCCTCTACTTCCTGAGAAGAATGAGGTCCTTTGGAGTATGCAGGCCTCTGCATCACACGTTCTACCAGTTTGTTGTCACCAGAACAATTTTCTATGTGATGGTGTGCTGGGACAATAGGACCACCGTGGGTGACGCTAACAGTCAATAAACTGATTAGAAAGGCTAGTTCTGTTACTGGAGGCTGTGGACAAAGGACTCTATGGAAAATCCTGGCAATTCTGGACAATGTTTCTCACCCTCTCAATGCCACCTTGGCTGAACAGAGGAGCACTTTTTGTAATAGACCAAGACAACTACCCGGTACAATGCTCCAAAGAGTGCTTATGAGGTCATGTTTACACTCGGCCATTAGGCTTTAAAATTAGTCAACCTATAGCCCTGAAAGTGATGACTCCTTGTCAGACTGTTTGAGGTAACTTTTTTAAATAAATGTTATAAAACTTCTTTTGATATTTGTGCACTTGTAATGCTACTGTGACACTCATTTCCTTTGGGATCAATAAATTATCTAACCTTTCTATCTATTAATCTCAGCAGTGCATGTATTCGAAATTGCATGTGAGCAGCCCTCTAAAGCAGAGAACTGGCAAACATGCGAGTTTGCCGGACCGAAGACGAAGGATCATTCAGCAGCTGACCGTCAGAGCCCCACCTCCCGCGGAGAGGAACGAGATTGCCAGCCGGTCAGCTGACACAATAGTCACCTGCCCGAGGCCACGGCGATAGGGCCGGCGCGGGGGCTGTATATAAACCAGCTGTCGGAGCGCTCGGTGTTTTAACAATGGAGGATCATTTGTCGGAGGTAAGAGAGTCCTGCTGTGAGCTAGTACTGTAGCGCATGTGCGGTAGGCAGTTTAGAGTGAAGCGGAAGTGTTTAAGTCTATTCCAGTTCATCGCCTCCAAGTTACTGATGTATCAGAAAGCTGGGAGCCCGCCGTTTACAAGTGTTAGCATTTCAGAGTTAACTATTCTTTGATTCAGTGATGATTAGGCTAGTGATTACATTGCACTTTCCAGCTGCTCGATCACGGGACGTCTTTGCGGCGAGCCCGGATCCCGTGGTAGTACTCCGTCACTTCGTGCTTATGTTACTTACCACTCTTTATTCTGCTCGTCTCAAACACCGAGTCCCGATATAACATTTTGCATTGTTGTATAAAAGAAACAAGTCAAAAACGTATATTGTGTCACTTGTTTAATTCCTAGTAAATGGCACTAGTGCAACAACAACTTGCAGGTTTTGCAGAATTTTGATGATCGGAGGCTATACTACATCCACTCTATTAGAAATGGGCTTTAATCCAATAAACTGCCTTCCATACTTTGTCTCAAGTTCATAATTTCAGAGCTGCGATTGAATTCTCCGGGAGAATTCGTCAGAGTTGTCTGATTCCGGTCGATCTTCACGGGTTGTCTTGTTTCATCCCCTTCCTTAATGTCGTTCATTATCTTTTCCTATAATTTGTTCATGGTATCCTCATCAGCACACCTTGCAACTGCGCCCTCAGTCGTACGTTGTATTGAGCAGCTGAGTTTTGAAGTTCTGAACGTTAAATCGACGTGTTTTCTCTTCAGGTGGCAATGTGCAAGAGCAGTCTTGGTGGTTTGGTAGCAGCAACCTTTACACCCATGACAAATGATAAGTAAGATCATCGTTCAAACTATATTGTTCATGAATTCAACTCACAGCAAATTTATTTTCCTGAAATAAAATGTGCGTGTGTGTATATACATATATATATATATTTTTGTCTTGCAGTGAAATACATCTTTCTGTCATTGGTCAATATGTTGATTATCTGGTAAAGGTCCAAGGGGTTAGAAAGATTTTTGGTAAGTTTATCCTGGAACTCCAGGTACAAACTTACTACTTTTGTAGTTTCTCTCCTCTGCTGCTGTCATCTCACAAAATATATTTTATTTTTCATCAAAAATCTGATGGTGAATAGGATGGTGCAAGGCTATCCAAAGAATAATTATGGATCAAATATAATATTTTAAGTGATGTTGTGTAGTCTTTCATGTGGTTTAGTGGAGAGAGAGCAATGTTTAAAAATACTTTGGAATCAAATTGAACTGAGACGAAGATCTAAACCATATGATACAGAACTGACAAATGTAGGAACAGACCATTTGACCCACCATGTCTATGTAGGAATGTTATTAGTCTAACTAAACTCTGCTTCCTGCATGTGATCCATATCATTTTCCCTGCCTGTTCATGTTCGTTGTATCTGCTTCTACCACCTCCCCGACAGGAAGCCCAAGGCACATCTACCCCCTTCTGTTTTTTTTTAAAAAAACACTAAACAAACATTGCTTTGTACATCTCCTTTAATCTCTTCCACCCTGCCACACCATTTTAAATCTATGCTCTTCTGTATTTGACAATTCCACCCTGGGAAAAAGACTGACCACTATGTGCCTCCCATGAGTTTATGTACTTTTAAGTTTACCCCTCACCCTCTACTCTCCCCAGAAAATAGTCTGGCTTTCTTTAAACTCTCCTTCATGCGTAGTAGTCTCTAATCCATGCAACATCATGGCGAACCTCTTTGGCACTATCTTCAAAGCCTCTATATCCTTTCTGTACTGTGATGACCGGACATGCATATAAATCTTAATGTGACCTCTGCATAGACATTTGCGACATCCCATCACGGATCCTTTTGAAACACGCTGATTAGACTGCTAATCAGGGAAAGAAAAACACCCTCCTTCCTACCTTATGTTGAGTACAAAAAAAATGTATGTTGTTGGTGTTGAATATTGAATTTTCCAATTTCGGGTAACCAATACCCATAATCCCTTTCTCACTTCCAGCAATCCACACGGGTTCTCTTTCCTTTGTTCCCCCTTGTTAATCGGATTCATTCCCTTCCCTCCCACCCCACCCCGCCTCCCATTACTCGCTCACCTCATACATCTGGTTCTACCTATTGTATATCAGCCTCCCTCTCACCCCTCCTTCTCACTTTGATGTGCTGGTTTATTCCCTCTACACCCTGTCCCAATGTGAGTCTCAACACAAAGCAGTGACCATCTCTTGGCTTCCACAGAGGCTGCTGAGCCTGCTGAGTTCCTGCAAATATTGTTTTTTTTAAGTATTTCGAAATGCAGGTGATGCACCATCAATAACTCTCTGAGACGTGAAGCGAGATATCGGCTTTTATTGGCTGGAAGAAAGAACAAGCAGCAATTGACCACCATACTACATCCTGGAGACTGAGAGGCAGGGCTCAGGCCCCAATCACCACCTCCTGTGGGTGGAGCCACAGGAGCAGTCAGCGGGGGGGGGGGGGGGGGCGTGTCCAGACAGGTATATGTAGTTCACCACATTAGGTTCTTCCACCTCACTGGTACAGTATCTACAGTTTCTCTCCTCATACCTGGGTGAGGTAACTTCATTTGGGATGCAAGTAAATGTTCAACTAAATTTGCTGTATTTATTGTTCTGTGTAAGTAGTTGTGTTCATTATAACCGTGTTTATCTATTGTAATTATCTCCAGAACTGAACTTGTTTAAGAACTACTTGTGCCACAGTGTTTTCTTTCTGTTGCTTTCCAGTGAATGGAACAACTGGGGAGGGCATGTCACTTAGTGTTGAAGAAAGAAAATTGGTCGCTGAAGAATGGATTAAGCAAGGAAAGGGGAAGTGAGTAGTCATAGATGCTTCTCATTCTTAGATAATTCATCATGACCTTATACAGTAGAAGGCATTTTTCTTTCAGAGCCACATTGTCATGAGTTATGCCTGTCCACTGTTTTGCCTCATATGCTCAATGTTCATGAAAGATGGGAATAGGAGAGTGGCAGTTAAACTTCCTGTTCCACATTTCCTAACACAAGTTGCTTAATAGCAAGAAGGGCAGGTATTCTCCGTCCTTGCCCAATGTATCTAAGGTCATGTCAGGTGTTCAGCCATTACCCTTGACAATTTAAATTTTGAGCTGAATTCCATTCATGTCACAGATACAACTTTCATTTAGATTATTATGAATGATTAAGAATCTTGTTGTTTAAATTGTACTGCAGATCCCAGTCTTGGGCTTTGCTGTAAGAACATCAGGTATGCTCCATGAGTTTGACGGTTGCATGTTGACAGCAAAGGAATCTTGTCAACATGACTTGAATGCACTAATAATTCTTAAATTCCAGTTGACCCAAGGAGTAGAAGACTTCATCTTTTTGATTTAATGAGTTGGAATATTAAATTACACAGCATTTTTTTTTTTAAAAAGTGTTCTTTCCTATGAAATGCCAATATAAAAAGTATTTCAGTTTATGGAGTCTTTCTCAATCTGGATGACCTTAACTGCTGAAGAGCATATGAAATAATTTTCAAAGGCAGGGATGCTGTAATTCAACAATGAAATATCACTCACCAAGCCCCGCAAATTGTAATTATCAGTTAACTTTGATGAATAAATATTTTCTAGAAGGATTTTATTACATTTCAAAATAACATTATATGATCTTGTATAACTGCTTGTTTGCAGTTAAGACCTTGGCTGAATCTCACATTGGGGGTGGGGGAAGGTGCCTTGGAGTGTAGCGCCTCTTCAGTTCTGTCTTTTCTCTGTAGATAGTTTTAAAAGGGTCACTTTTAATTAGAAATTTTGCACTTGTATAATTGTTGTACTTTTTCTTATTACATTTGTTTTGGAGTTTTTGAGTTTCTGAGGATCATAAATGTAGTGTTCTCACACAGGTGTAAAAGAACTCTGGACTAAACACCAAGCATAAACCAGTCAATGAGGCAGTCCCAGTAAGATTAACCATTTACTGTTCACTCTTCCACATTAACGTATGGTGAAAACTGTTAATAAAACAATACAAAATATATACAGTATTTGTTTCCTTCTTGACATCACATTTACATCATAAATACTTGCAAAAGTAAAACTACAACAACTATATTACTTTAAAGTGCAACATACAGTCAGAATTTACCTGCGCCATCGACAGGCTTTAAATACACTTCAACACAAACTATCCGCAACTCTTTAAATAACAAAAAACATAAACTTTATCAACCGTCAATACTTTTAACAGAATCAGCGTTAACATTTTTAATTCAACATATTGATTATCTCATGAACTTATGGCATTGCTTCTCTAATGTTTCTAGTGCGTAGGAAGAAAACTTCTCTGGCGCTGATCCTGCACACATAAGCCCCCTCCTTCCCGTTTCTCCAAACCGGTATTTTCCCACAAGACGCGGCGAAACCGGGTGTGATGTCATCGCATGTCGCGATATATCACAGACAACGAATTTACTTTAAACAACCTTAACTTTAACTAGAAAATGATAACAAATGAATTACTAAAGCAAAAATATAATAAACTAAACAAATACCTTAAAGGCAACACAATAAATTAGCAGAAATGTACACCACTCGTATCCACAACTTTTGTGTCCTGGCATATTCTTGAGATTACTGCTACAATGAAATGATCAATTTCAGTTCAGAGGGCACAGTGGGCCCAGCGATAGGATTGCCTAAAAATACTTTGTTGAAGTGGAGAACGCAGAATATAGAACAGTACAAACCGTTCAGCCCAGTATGCTGTGCTGACGTAGCCTAGTCTAAAATCAAACTCAATGTCCCCTCCTACATAGTGCTCCATTTTCCTATCATTCATGTGCTTGTCTTGGTTTTTTGAAAGTCTAATCTATCTGCCTCTACCACCACCCCTGGCAGGGCATCCCAACACTCTGTAAAGACTTTGACTTCCAGGCTTCAGAATTTGTCTCCATGCATTCTCAACAGATTATAGAACTTAGTGATTCCTGACTGGATAAATTGGAATAAACCTTTGCATCCCTGCTATATCTCACTATTCATCAGCCAGCAAGAGGAGGTGATTCCAAGGACATGCTTATTCTCATTAACGTTTGGCCCATCTTTCAATTTTTAACTCTGTTTGCAAGAGTGTTTACAATTCTGATCATCCGAAAATGCTAAGTAAATGAGAGATTTTTTTGGCTTTTGTCTTGAAATGCCCCCCCCCCCCAATCACAGGTCATTATTTAGCCAATTTCAATTACTCCCCATGATGTCAGAAAGGATTGAGTGCAGTGGAAATAGAAACAGTTGTGTATCAGGACAACATTTCCATTTGTAGACTTGTTTCAGAATGAGCTGCACCTGTATCCAAGCTATTCGATCATGTATAAACCTTGAATATTGTTCAGTGTTACATGTTCACAAAACTCAGACAAACCAAAACCAATTAATCATCAGCTAAATTATTTTCAGTCCTTAGCAGAACAATAGAATGTGTCATCAATAGCGATATTAAATTGTACTTGCCAATTACTTGATCACCTTTGCCTAGCATGTGGATTACAAGATTAACTCCAAGGTTCCTGGTCTAATAATGAATCCAAGGCCTAAATTCCAGAAATGAGCTCTGGATGTCAAGCCATCGCCTGATAGTTGAGCATAGAGTCTGAGGGGAAAATTGAAGTGAATGGGTGTCGAGGAAAAATGTTGTTTGATCATTTTTGTCAAGCAATATCGTTATGGATGTTGAGGATCAATAATCTCAGGTTCAGTGTTTTTTTTTTGGGCCTGTGTCTTGTGATCAACTATTTTCAGCTGTTTAAACAATGCATTCTATTGTGTTATGAGTGATGGACAGACCTGATGGACAATGGGGTGCAGAGTTAACCATTCCCACCCCCCCCCCATGAGAACTACGAACTATTGCTGTTGCTATGCTGCTCATGAGAGAGAGATAAAGCCCAGGCAAGAACATTTGCTACAGATAAGAGGGGGAGAGAGACTGTTGATTTACTGTATTTTGACTCTTCCTGGATTATTTACCTTCTACTACAAGGACTGTACTTTGCTCGTTAACATTCCTCAGGAGATAGCAGGAGTGGCCTGATTTGATGGACACGGTCATTCAGAGTTGATGGATAGCTGAGACCCCGTGAGTGGGGATAAAAGACAGGTCTGGAGAGACACCCTTCAGACACACCAGTGGACACTGACTGAGTGTTGGGAACCCACAGGAAGGTGGGGGCTTCGGAGACCGAACCAGGAGATCGGTCAGTAAAGCTCACAGTGTTACAGCAGGGCCGGTGGGGACTTGTGTGTGTGTCCACTCATGCCAGAGTGACGAATCCACCACAGAAGAATGGTCTAGCAGAAGAACAGAGGGGTTATAACTGAATGGCCACAACGACACGACGGATTAAGAAAGCCACAGAAAGGTTTGCCTGCCGCAGCTGTTGCTGTTACATCTTGCTCGCTCTCTCTCTCCAACGATTTCAATACAACAACCATAACCACCTCAGTATTTATGAACTGAACTCTATACTTTCCTATGACAATTCATTTACCCGTAGACATCGATGGAGCTTGTTTATTATTGATTATTATTATTATTCCTACACTTTTAGGTTTATTACTGCTAACTTGTTTTATATGTATATTTGCATTTTTGATATTGTATTGTGTAGTTTACTAATAAACACCTTTAGTTTGGTACCACCAGACTCCAAGGGATTCTTCTTTCTCTGCTGGTCAGACACCCAGTTACGGGGTACGTAACAATTGTAAGATCAGTAATAAGCATGTTCACAAGTGATTGCATTATCAATTCCTTTCGCAACTCCTGAGCACATGAAGCAGCCAAAATGTAGACAACAGGTGTGCTGGTAAACAGTTTGCCCACAGAAATTCCTGGTAATTAAAATTTCTGGTTTGCCATCTGTAAAATATTCTGCAGTTGTTCATCTGTGAGAGATGTTGACAGCGTTTCCTAAACTTAACCTCTCTCATCAAGAGTAAGAAAGGCATCAAGTGCAGAACAGTACTACCTTTCTCAATACCGGAGCAAGTCAGATGCTGGGTATCTTGCAACAAATCAGGAGTGTGACGGATTGCTGTTAATTTATCTTGATGTATGCAGCTCCGGTAATTCTGAAGAAGCCTGCATGATTGTTGAAGTGTTACTGTCTGTAAAGTGTATTGCTGTTCACCGCGGGGACTTCCCAAACTATTGCTGTTTAAGTATAATAAAGACATCAAGCTCAGGGGAGCATTATTGACTGCAGGTTTTCTCTGAAATTCAGTACTTCATGCCATTGAAGTACATAAACATTCCTTTATGATTACCAGATCTAAATCCATGAACTGCTTTTCACTGAAGCTGCTGCAGTGATTTCACTTTAACCAGTTTGGGAGGCATAATAGCATAACAATTAGTTTAATGCTTGCCAGAACCAGTGATCAAAAGATCCTCTCACATCGGGTAGGATTGGCAAATTGGGCTTGCTGTGTAGGTGCTGGAAACATGATGGCTCGTAAAATGATTGTGCAAGCAACATATTTCACTGCATTTTCTTTGATGTGCAGTACAATTGACAAAGTTGATCTTGAGGATTAATTTGGGCTTGAGTAATAAATACTGGACTTGGCAACGACTCATCCTCGTTCAGGACGAGGATGTGGTTGTCAAGTTTTAGTTAAATTTTGATTTCTGCCCACGGTTTACATTTAACTTTCTGAATCCGTCATTGATCATTCACAGAGGATGTTACCATTTCAATTATTCATAAGAATCTGTAGTGCTAAAAGCCCATAGAGCACTGCAGCTGCTGATCTCTCATTCCTGAACACTGTTTTTTCATCCACTTGTTACGTTGATACATGCTTTTTGAACTTTAAATTTAATTATCTTTCTCACCTTCTCTGCAGGTTAGATCAGGTGATCATCCACGTTGGTGCCTTGAGTATAAAAGAATCTCAGGAATTGGTGAGCTTTGATAACTTGTGAACTGGCTATGCGTACATTTTGAAGGCACTAGCAATTATGCAGATTCTGGAAATCTTGAACAACATGCTCAATACTGGAGGATCTCAACAGATTCGGCAGGATTTATGGAGGCAAATAAACAGTCGATGTTTCAGGCTGAGAACCTTCATCAAATCTGGATTTCAGCTTGAGACATTGACTGTTTATTTTCTTTCATAAATTCAGAGATCTTCCAGTGTTTTTTTTAATGATGTTGCACATTTAAATTTTGTTTGTATTCAACTTCCAGAGGAAAAAACTGGTTTAAAATGAGATGCAAAGTACACATGAATTTTGACAATTTCTGATACAAAAACATTAAAATTTTGAAGTGCATAAAAGATTAATCACAATTGAAACAGTACAGTCGGCCCTCCTTATCCGTGGATTCCGCATGCGCGAATTCAACCAACTGCGAATCGCGAAAACCCGGAAGTGCTCTACCAGCACTTGTTGTTCAAGCATGTACAGACTTTTTTCTTGTCATTATTCCCTAAACAATGCAATATAACAACCATTTTACATAGCATTTAAATTGTATTAGGTATTATAAGTAATCTAGAGATGATTTAAAGTATACGGGAGGATGTGCGTGGGTTATCGTGTATCGGAATCGAAAAAAATCGGAAGTTCTCTTACTAAGTAAGTCAGAACAAGTTGTTACGAACCCCGTAACTGGGTCACTTACCAGCAAAGATAGAGAGGTCTGCTGAAGTCTGATGGTACTATTTTTAAACGTTTTTATTTATAAAGGGGCACAAAAGTAAGGTTAATACAAACATTCAGATAATCTACGTCGTCAGTACTCAATCTAAAGCGCGGGTATAGTAATAATCATCAATAAGAAGTGGCTCTATCATTTTGTCTAGGGGTAAAAATATTGTCCGATGGAAATATAAAAGTCTCGCAGGTTCATGCAGGCTTTAGCTTTTTGGGGACCGCTGGGTTTCACTTGTTGGAGAGAGAGAGAGAGAGAGAGAGATTTTTGGTGAGAAAAGAAACTTGCCCAATCTAGGACGCAAACCGTTGAATCAGGAACGTGGGTTCCCCGTTGTTAGTTCAAAGTCCTTTTCGGTGTTATCAGCCACCCGTTCCCCAGGCCAGGGGAAACGGACCGCACGTGGCTTCCGAATAGCTTCCTGTTATCACGGGAGCGATGAGCGATGGTGTCTCCTTCTGGTGCGTCGCTAGGGGACTGCCTCCTGCAACCCCTCTTTTATCTTGACTTGCAGGGTTGTAGATGTCAATCAGGGTGGGGTGATGCAATCCCCCCGCCCACATTGCCCGAGGGTGTGCACGTAGCCCAGTCCACAAAGGTGTCTCCAGGAAACAATGGCCAAATCCGTTGCGTTGTCTTTCTGAGGATTCTCTCTCATTTCCTGGGTCCAAGACCCGAATTAATAGCGATCTTGCAATTCTCAGGAAGGAGGGGGCTGGGATCATAACACCTCCCCTCTTAAAAACGTTTTTACCAGCGGTTAAAACGGAGTGGTACAGAGTCTGACAGGATTTTAGAATCTAACACAATACAAAAGCTTTTCTTTTAACTACAGAGCCATACTGTTATACATTTAATTCAGCATCTAAACAGTTAACGATTACAGTGTCCCTTCCTTTACTAGCTTAACATCTTGTACCTTACTAAAGTCTTATAGCCTCAGACTTCAACGTAATAACCACCTATATTTTTTTTTTACAAATCTAACGAGTTGTGATCCCCGACGGGGAGCCAGGCAGGCTTCCAAGGGGTTTGTCTTTATTATTCACATGCCTTGCTGAAATCCCGTACAACCGGCTGGGCTATTTAAAAATGGCGCCCTTCATTAACCGTCGTCTCTTTTCCAGTGAGTTCCTACGGGAGGAACTCGAGTAGTTTGGCGAGGTAAACTCCCGCCCGCCTCGTTCATAGGAGTTATTTTATCAACACCGTGTCCCAGACTTAGTCCATTTCCACCCAATTCTTTAATTTTAAGCAAGTTGCTAGTTTTCTCTTCAGGACCCATCATGCTATTAGTTTTCAATTTAAGATCTGTAAGCGATCCCTCTTTGTTCAAACAGCATTTCAAATTCTGCTTTTTCACACCACACCCTTGAATAACAATAGCGTGTGGGGCCCCGGCATCTCCCGGCTTAATCTGTAAGCGATCTGCAGGGTTTAAAATTTCTTCATTCGATTTGGGAACTACAAATTTTCCAGTTCCTTCAATAATCATATTTATCTTCTCATTTTTGAGTTCTGCTTTAAGTTTTACCACACCTTCGAGCTCAGACCCCGGGGAACTTCCACCTCCCCGTATTACCAAGGTTAACCCTTTCTTCAATGAACCCAGTCTATCTGACCCAAAAGGACGGCCGTCTCGTCCAGCTGAATCAAATACCTCAGACTTTTTCTGAGCTCCGTGACTAGGTTCAGGACCACGTGCATCCCCATCTTGGACACACTCCAGCGGGACATTGACCTCTTCCAGGCTTTCAATACCCGTACCTTTTCCAAATTCCAAATTCCCTTGCTCCTCCCAGCCACTCTCTGGGCAACTCCATTCCGGAGTAAACTCAACCCCGTGGGCTGAAACAACCTCATCTGCCAACCCAGCAGACCTCTCCAAGGTAATGGCATCCTTTTCATCTAGGACTGCCCTCATCTCATTATCGGGAACACCTTTAGAACTCTCAACTTCTTCAAACAGGTCTGCCAAACCAGACAGGTCATCCATGTCCAACTCTGGATCTTTTAACAGCTTAATCTGTTTCTCATCTTTATTTCCTACCTCTAGGACCTTTCTCTTCGCTAAGGGAAGATCTATCTCCTCTCCCTTACCCCCTTTCACTTTACTACTCTTTGTTTTACCACCCTCTAAACCCTCGTGGCACAGGGTCGGTAAAGACGTCTCGGCCAAATCAAAACTGCTCAGATTTAAACTGCTCTCGGTCTCAGCTGCCGCTCTCGACAGGCTGCGAGTGACCGCGCATGCAGGATAGCTCTTGGACGCTAGGGGCGGGGCCTCAACACGCACCGGTCGGCGGGTCATCGTCATGGCTGACCAAACCTTACCCAAGAAATCATTCCCAAGAAGGACGTCCACGTCAGTTCTCGGGAATTCTGATGGCACCCCTATTTCAACTGATCCATACACCAGCTCACAATCCATAATGACCTTATGTAAGGACACCATTTCTATCCTTTTATTTATCCCCTCCACCGTTTTATCCACCTCCATCATGCCCGTTTTTCGACTACCCTTGAGTACCTTACGGCGGATCAACGATAGCTCAGCCCCTGTATCTCTCCAGATCCGTACGGGAATTGGCGGGTCCCCCTCCCTCAAAGACACGGTTCCGTGTGACAGACAAATCTCAGACCCTTCTCGTACTCTGCCTACCTGGGGCTCTCTTGTCGATTTACTGATTACCATGGCACACCTGATAGGGACCGCTGCTTTCCCTTTTTCTGGCTCCTTTCTCGGAGCAAAGCACCGAGACGCAACATGCGCGCTCTTCCCACAATTAAAACAGGTCAAGCCTGGAAATCTCTGGCCGCCTGGCCTTTCCCCCTCAACCTTACCACTAGCTCCCGGCGGGACCTCTGCCTCAGTCGGCGGACTTTCTCGATCGTTCCCACGGTCTCTCAGGGTACTTTTATTCGAGGGAAACTTTGTCTTGTGGGTTAGGGCATATTCATCTGTGAACCTAGCAATTTCTGAGATGGACTTATTCGGCTTCTCATTCAAATACATCCGGATCTCCTCCGGAACACAACCTTTAAATTCCTCAATCAAAAATAACTCCCTGAGACGCCCATGATCCTCGCCCACCATTTCTGCGGTGCACCAACGGTCCAAGAGCACCCCCTCCTCATGGGCAAACTCGGTATACGTCTGATTCCACCCTTTCCGTAAATTTCTGAACCTTTGTCTATATGCTTCAGGTACTAGCTCGTAACTCCGGAAAATGGCCTCCTTTACTTTGGCATAATTCTCCGCTTCTCCCTCCTCCACGGACAACGCCGCATATGCTCGTTGTGCCTTCCCTTTTAACACACTTTGTAACAACGCCACCCACTGCTCTTTGGGCCACTTCTGATTCACTGCCACCTTTTCAAAAAGCAAGAAATAACTATCAACATCCGTCTCCTCGAATGGAGGTACTAACCTCAACTCCCGTCTAACATTAAATCGCTCCTCTCGGTCTGACCCTTGATCTCTTCGCTCTTGCCTTAAATTCTCCATCTCCAAGTCATGTTTCCTCTGTTTCTCTGCCTCCTCATACTCTCTCTCCTTCTCGGCTCTTTCTTTCTCTTTTTCAGCTCTCTCCTCTTTTTCAGCTGCTTCCAGCCCCTTTAGCTGGAGCTCATGATCCCGTTTCACCTCTAACTCCTTTAGTTGGAATGCCTGCTCCCTTTCTCTCTCAACCCTTTCTTTCTCTTTTTCAGCTGCTTCCAGCTGCTTTACTTTGATTTCATGTTCCAACCTTAATTTCTCCAACTCTAACTGATCCGTTCCACTCGCTAGTACCTTTTCAGGGAAATTTTCCAAATCCTCAGCTGTAAACACCTTCTTCTCAATGTAATACTGAGTTATGGCCCTTCGCACTTCCCGCTTTTTTATTGACGACCTCACCTCTGTGAGGCTTAACCCCTTCACCAGATTTACCAAGTCTAATTTGGCGGCCGCCTCTAGAGTCGGGTTTCTCATAAGTTCCTCCACGTCCATCTTTGCTGGTTTCCCATCTGGCTACCCGCGTACCAGATCCAAGTTTGGACTTATAATCCTGATTCACTGGCCTCCCAATTTGGTGTCAAATCCTGAGACGAGAACCCCCACGTTGTTACGAACCCCGTAACTGGGTCACTTACCAGCAAAGATAGAGAGGTCTGCTGAAGTCTGATGGTACTATTTTTAAATGTTTTTATTTATAAAGGGGCACAAAAGTAAGGTTAATACAAACATTCAGATAATCTACGTCGTCAGTACTCAATCTAAATGGCGGGTATAGTAATAATCATCAATAAGAAGTGGCTCTATCGTTTTGTCTAGGGGTAAAAATATTGTCCGATGGAAATATAAAAGTCTCGCAAGTTCATGCAGGCTTTAGCCTTTTGGGGACCGCTGGGTTTCACTTGTTGGAGAGAGAGAGAGAGAAACCGTTGAATAGGGAACGTGGGTTCCCCGTTGTTAGTTCGAAGTCCTTTTCGGTGTTATCAGCCACCCGTTTCCCGGGCCAGGGGAAACGGACCACACGTGGCTTCCGAATAGCTTCCCGTTATCACGGGAGCGATGAGCGATGGTGTCTCCTTCTGGTGCGTCGCTAGGGGACTGCCTCCTGCAGCCCCTCTTTTATCTTGACTTGCAGGGTTGTAGATGTCAATCGGTGCGGTGATGCAATCCCCCCGCCCACATTGCCCGAGGGTGTGCACATAGCCCAATCCACAAAGGTGTCTCCAGGAAACAATGGCCAAATCCGTTGCTTTGTCCTGCTGAGGATTCTCTCTCATTTCCTGGGTCCAAGACCCGAATTAATAGCGATCTTGCGATTCTCAGGAAGGAGGGGGCTGGGATCATAACAAAGTATATCCGGTATTATTTCACATCATTTAGTCAAACGTTTGTCTTAGTATATAAGATATATTTTACCTTTCTGTGCATATAAAACACTTAAGAATGTATGTTTCAGCACCGGGCTCAGGAACAAAGTTCTTGGGTCTCGGGACAGATCGCTCCCGAGTGCACTCTCCACCGTGCCGGGTTGAGGTGGAGGATCAAAAACTCAAAACCTAATAATTAAACCACTGCGTTGCTTAGTAATAATTGTAGCTTTCATTGGGGCAGGGCCTTTCTCACTTTATCCTTTAAAATTGTTCCGATCGTTGACTGACCTAGCCTAACGCTTTTCCAGTGACCGATGGCGTTTCACCTCTTTCCGATCACTTTATTTCCACTTTATTTTCAATCGTGATTATTTTCGTGAACAGAAACACTGCGCATTCAGAGTTCTGGCGCCGGGTCCTTAATGTCCACCGCACTGAGACAGGTTAAATAAGGTCTGGGGTTCCGCTGGGTCTTAAGGTCCATCTCATTGAGACAGGCTGAATAAGGGACTTCAGCATCCGCAAATTTTGGTATCCACGAGGGGTCCCAGAACCAATCCCCTGTGGATAAGGAGGGCTGACTGTATTGCTAAAATATTAATCTTCCATTCTCAACAGAAGGGGATAAAATCTTTTTGTCTTTTTAGATTTTATTTGAAATGTCTATTTCTAGCATTGTTTTAATTATTAACATTTTGGATTGAGATGGTATTGTTTAGCTTGTTTGCTTTTCCTTTTAAAGTGACTGTTTTGAGGGGTCTTGTTTTATCATCTATCCTTGCCTAAAATCTTAAACTTGTATCCAAACAACCACTTCTAAGGCCTGTGTTTTTATGGAAGTCATTTTGGAGGACATCAAACCTCCATTGTGCAAGCTGCTTAAGAATCTGAGCAAGTAATGATATAACCAGACAATACAAATAGCCTTCAGTTAAATTGCTACTCGACTGGTTTTACTGTAGTGAGCAACTTTGTATTGCATCGATCAAATCTGAATATTGAATGATAATGCTGTGAGAGGAAAAAGTGAAGAGTTTCATCTTTGCTTCAGATGGTTTAAAGTCGGCCGGCTGAAACAATGTGCAGTCGGCCCTCCTTATCCGTAGATTCCGCATGCGCGGATTCAACTAACCATGGACCGGGGAAAACCCGGAAGTTCTCTCTCCAGCACTCGTCATTTGAGCACGTACAGACTATGTTTTCTTGTCATTATTCCCTAAACAGTACAGTATAACAACTATTTATATAGCATTTACATTGTATTATAAGTAATCTAGAGATGATTTAAAAGTACAGGCAGTCCCTGGGTTATGAATGAGTTCCATTCCTGCGTCCGTCTTTAAGTCGGAACAGGTACATCGGTATTATTTAGCGTCAGTTAGTCAAACGTTTTTCTTAGTATATAGTACATATTTTACCTTTCTATGCATATAAAACTTAAACATATGTATTTCAATAATTAAACCACTGCGTTGCTTAGTAATAATTGTAGCTTTCATCGGGGCAGGGCCTTTCAAATGCTCCATTAAAATTGTTCCGATCATTGACCGATTGTAGCCTAACGCTTTTCCAATAACCGATGGCGTTTCACCTCTTTCTGATCGCTTTATTACTTCCACCTTATTTTCAATTGTGATTATTTTCATGAACAGGAACACCGCGGATTCAGAGCTTCACCGCTGGGTCCTAACGTCCCCCACACTGATTCAGGTTAAATAAGGGACTTAAGCATCTGCGTTTTTTGGTATCTGCGGGGGCTCTTGGAACCAATCCCCTGCAGATAAGGAGGGCCGACTGTAATAAGCTTCTTACTCGAAACAAATGGTCAATATTTCAAATCCTTTACAGTTCAAACATTTATCACTAATTTTTATTACAACACCAACAAATTACATCCAATATAACCAATATCTGATTATATTTTGACTGTTTAACCCAGCTCACCCCCCAACCCTCGTCCCCACCCCCTCTCCACCCCTCTCTCTTCTCTCCCCTCCACCAACCAACTGAATAGTAGTGCATACACAGATAGAGCATTCCTATATAACAGTAGATCTTTTAAGTTAGATATCAAATTTGTCCACATTAAGATTGTGTTTGGTTGTGCATCATTTACTCTTGCTGTTGATAATTCCAGGTAAGAAATGTCCAAAAAGCTCCAAAGCCAGTGGGTACTTGAAATATCATGAGGTTTCCAATGCTGGACTACAATCTTCTTAGCTTCAGTCAGGCCTGCCAGCCAGATTTAGTTCAAACGTTAAAAAAAATGAACTTGTGCTGAAAACACTTTTGGTTCCATTGTTTGGACTTGCTTTACTCTGGCCGTCTGGAAGATATTGAATCAGGAGTACTTTAATTACCAGTGCTAAATGCATCTATGCCATTATATTGACTAATGTGAGCAAAGATATGGGGGATAGTTTTAATTTCTAAAGGAAATGGAAGCTCAAGGTCTGGTTAGTGAGTGTTAATTATTTTCAGCCATGTGTACATAAGACAGTTGGGAATGATTCTCTGCCCCATCTGTTTTGCCTCACTTCTCTACAATGTGAAACTAATTTGTTTTTTTTTCTTCCCAATTCTAAAGATGTGCTTTAACCTGAAACTTTAACTCAGCTTCTTTTGCCACAGGTACTGCCTGATCTAATTATTAAAGTATTTTCTGCTTTATTTCCTGTATCAGCAGTCCCCCCCCCCCCAACTTTCAGTCTATTCATAATCACTAATGCCTTGGGATTCAGAATAACTTGTTCTTCTAAAGTGGTAATTGTGAACAGTTTTGTGCCTCACATCTAAGAAAGGATATGCCAGAGGTTACAGGAATGGAAGTGTTAACATGAGCATTTGACTTCTCTGGGCCTGTACTTGCTGGAGGTTAGAAGAATGAGGGTGGGGGTGGAAGGTGTTTCTCATTGAAACCTCCCACATATTTAATGGCCAAGGTGGAGTAGATTTGGAGAGGTTTTCCCAGCAGTGTGAGAATCTAGAGCTAGAGGGTATGTAAGCAGCAGCAAAGCAACGATCCCCCCCTCCCCACCAGCATTTTTTTTAAAAGAGCATTAGTACCCACCACTGAGCATTCAAGCATGCAGCAAAGACACAGACTTGCTTTACCCCAAAGACTACTCAACCATCCAGTATTCGACATACCACAGGCTCTCTCTCCCTATTAAGGGAGGAAGAGGTGTCCTGTTTCATGGCGGGGGGGGGGGGGGGGGAGGGAGACAACAAACAACTTGCTGATTTATGATGTTAAAAGTCCACTGCATTGCCTTTTCCGAGACCCAGAGGTCTCGAGTCTCTGGGCGCACAGCCAGAAATCCTCTGTCTCCCACAACACACTGAACTCCGAAGGCGAGCTAATGTCCTGGGCCGCATCCTTGGCATATCAAATAACGGCTAGTCGTGACCTCATTTACCCTATCTAAACCCCTCACAATTTTGTGTATCTCTATCGAATCTCTCCTCATTCTCCTCTTCACCAGAGAATAAAATCCTAACCTATCCAACCTTTACTGTCAGCTGGTCAATTAAAGCAGACTTAACATAAACCAAATGTAACTTGCAATTTGATTCATCAAAACCACACATTACAGATCCTTTTAAAATAAATTTTTGAAACTTTAACAATGCAGTCAGGTGCACTGGTAAGGTTTCAATATTGTATATTGCAGTTATTATAAGGCGTGGAATATAACATGTTCTTTGTGCCACCTAGTGAATATGGCTGGGTTGAACGTACTGGATGCTGGCCATCAATATTTTTTTTCTGTATTAGCACCAAAACATTTAGCAACACTGAAGGCCATTGTGCTGTTAATGCTGATAAATCTCCTTATTGAAATAATTAATTGGTAAAGTCAGTACAGTTTTCTAAAATGTTGTAATACTTGTTGGAACACAATAATTAAGCAATTATGACAATCTTGGTCAAAGTTTTTTTTTAATCATCACGTGAATAGCAGAAATTGAAAATCAGTACCTGCAGTTGCTGGAGATTCAGTAAAAACAGAAATGTTGGAACACTCAGCAGGTCTGGTAGTTATCTGTGGTCAGATTGTACAACTTTGAGGCAAACTGGGAAAATGAAGACCAGTTAGTTTTGATTTGCACGTGGTGAGGGAGAGATGGGAGTACAGTCGGCCCTCCTTATCCGCGGAGGATTGGTTCCGGGACCCCTCGCGGATACCAGAAAACGAGGATGCTCAAGTCCCTTATTCAACCTGTCTCAATGTGGTGGACCTTAGGACCCAGCGGAACCCCAGACCTTATTTAACCTTGTCTCAGTGAAGTGGACCTTAGGACCTGGCAGCAAAGCTCTGAATCTGCAGTGTTTCTGTTCACGAAAATAATCACGAATGAAAATAAAGTGGAAATAATAAAACGATCGGAAAGAGGTGAAACGCCATCTGTGATTGGAAAAGCATTAGGTTACAGTCGGTCAATGATTGGAACAACTTTAAAGGATAAAGTGAAAGCTACAATTATTACTAAGCAACGCAGTGGTTTAATTATTGGGTTTTGTTGTTTTTCATCTTCCACATCAACCAAGCACGGATGGAGAGTGCGCTCAGAAGTGGTCTGCAACTGGATCAAACTCGGGAACTTCCCGAGCCCGGCATGGAAACATACGTTTTTAAGTATTTTATATGCATAGAAAGGTAAAATTTATACTATATACTAAGACAAACATTTGACTAACTGGCGCTAAGTAATACTGGATGTACCTGTTCCGACTTACTTAGTAAGAGAAATTCCGATTTTTTTATTTTTATTTTTTCTCCCCCCCAATCCGGATCGACGGTAACCTGTGCAGATCCTCCCGTATACTTTAAATCATCTCTAGATTACTTATAATACCTAATGCAATGTAAATGCTATGTAAAATAATTGTTATACTGCATTGTTTAGGGAATAATGACAAGAAAAAAAAGTCTGTACATGCTCGAACAACAAGTGCTGGAAGAGCACTTCCGGGTTTTCTCGATTTGTGGTTGGTTGAATTTGCGCATGCAGAACTTGCGGATAAGGAGGGCCGACTGTATTTGTGTTGGATGAGGGCAGGGTTGCTGAGGGCATTTCAATGTTTATGGAAATGTTCAGTTAAAAGATTAGTGAGTGTGGGTGAGGAGAAAATAAAGGCATATAAAGCTTTGAAATAAAGGATCAACAAGGTAGCTTGATAAGCTGGAGTAATTTATGACAATACTGACCACATATAATGGGAAATATTCTGTTAGTATATTCCATCCCCAACCAAATTTTAACTTATTTTCTCACCAGACTTCAGGCGAGGAGTCTTTACCCTGAAACTTGAATACTGCTTTTCTCCCCCACTGATGCTGCCTGATGTTCTCAGTGGTTCTAGTTTTATTTTATTTCTGACAATTTAGTTTTAAATGGATCTTCAACTGAGTGATAATATCCATTTCCTAAAATCATAATTTTGTTGTGACCTTCCTTTAGATTTCTTCTGAATATTTCAATTTCTTAATGTTTATCCTACTGGTCAGGAAAGTTGACGGTGAAAATGCAGTAATCTACCATTCCAGTAGTTTATATTTTATTGAAGTTACAACACCTTTTCACTATTCGGCATTGCAACGTCTTTGGTAATCTTGCACATTATTAAAGCATCATAGTGATGGCAACAGAAACAGCAGGCTTGTCACAGTGACAACAGGTGTTTATTTTGGCTTCATTAGATGAATGATCATGCTATCATAACTTCAAGACTGAAAGCATTGAACTTTAATGTCTTTATCTGTAGCTATGTGGTCATATACAGTAACGTACAAGAAAAGGCATTGTACCAAATTGAACTTTAAAAGCGTTGTGATGGTTTTCCTTAACCAGATGCTGGAAATCTTGAGCAACACACAAAATGCTGGATGACCTGAGCGAGTCGAGCAGCATCTGTGGAAAGAGCAGTCGATGTTTCAGGCTGAGACACTTCATCAGGACTGACAGCCTGAAACATTGACTGTTTATTCTTCTCCATGGATGTTGCCTGACTTGCTAAGTTCATTAAACATTTTGTATGTCACTGCTTGTCTGTTCACTTCCTGAAACCATAATGTCCATCTGAAAGCTCCCAAAATTAATGCAATGAACGATCAGGTCAGCTGCTTTTTATTTTTAGCCAGAGCCCAATGTTACAAACAAAAATTGAAAATCTCATGCATGTTCACTTAACTTCTGGATAAGGCCTTGTACAAAGGAGAGCGCCTATTATCTTGGTTATCTGAACACCTCAGACTGTACAATTTAATTTTGTGTTGAAATGGGAGCAATAAACAATCTCTGGAAGAACTCAGTGGATCAGGTGGTATCAATGGTGGGTGAGGGCGATAGGTGGCAAAGAATTGTCAATGTTTTGGGTCAAGAGCCTGCATCAGGACTAGGAGTGAGAAGGAAGATGGTCAGTATAAAGAGAATGGTGAGACAGGATACCAAGATGATTGGTGTTCTGAGGAGAAGTGAAAGAGGATGGGTAGGATGTGTCATGGGGGTGGGGGTTAGGAGTGTGGAGTTGGGAGACAGTTACAGGTGGGGGTAGACGAAGAGGGATGAAAATAAAATGGGGTAGATGGAGGAAATTGGGGGATGGGGGAAGGTTGGAGAGAAGGTGATTGGAACACAAAGGATGTAGGCAGGTTAAGCAGGTAATAGGATGAACTATTGGGGAAGAGGTGGATGACTGAAGGGTGGTGGGGGGGGGAAGAGGATGTGAACAAGGAGAAGCTGGTGTGTGAACTATGTGCCGTGGGTGGCTAAAACCAGGGAGTGGACTAGTGTTAGGTGAACTGGAGGAGATGGAGGTGGGGTGGGTAATGGGAGGATTGTTGGACTGGTGTTAGGTGAACTGGAGGAGATGGAGGTGGGGTGGGTAATGGGAGGATTGTTGGACTGGTGTTAGGTGAACTGGAGGAGATGGAGGTGGGGTGGGTAATGGGAGGATTGTTGGCTGGTGCAGAGCCAACAACCTGTCTCTTAATGTGAACAAAACAGAAGAGATGGTTGTTGACTTCAGGAGGGCATGGAGCGACAACTCCCTGCTGAACATCGACGGCTCCTCAGTAGAGATCGTAAAGAGCAGGTGTTCACCTGACGGAGAATCTCACCTGGTCCCTCAACACCAGCTCCATAGCAAAGAAAGCCCCGCAGCGTCTCTACTTTCTACGAAGGCTGAGGGAAAGTCCATCTCCCACCCCCCATCCTCACCACATTCTACAGGGGTTGTATTGAGAGTATCCTGAGCGGCTACATCACTGCCTGGTTCGGAAATTGCTCCATTTCGGATCGCAAGACCCTGCAGTGGATAGTGAGGTCTGCTGAGAAGATCATCGGGGTCTCTCTTCCTGCCATTACAGACATTTACACTACATGCTGCATCCGCAAAGGAAACAGCATTATGAAGGACCCCACGCACCCCTCATACAAACTCTTCTCCCTCCTGTCATCTGGGAAAAGGCTCCGAAGCAGTCGGGCTCTCACGACCAGACTATGTAACAGTTTCTTCCCCCAAGCTATCAGACTCCTCAATACCTGAAGCCTGGACTGACACCTTGCCCTACTGTCCTGTTTATTATTTATTGTAATGCCTGCACTGTTTTTGTGCACTTTATGCAGTCCAGTGTAGGTCTGTAGTCTAGTGTAGCTCCCTCTTTTTTTACGTAGTTCAGTCTAGTTTTTGTACTGTGTCATGTAACACCATGGTCCTGAAAAACGTTGTCTCATTTTTACTATGCACTGTACCAGCAGTTATGGTCGAAATGACAATAAAGTGACTTGACTTGACTTGGAGGGGAAGGGAAGTTGCCTAAATTAGAAAACATTCGTGCCATTAGGTTACAGGCCATCTTCTATTCATTATCTTTTGAGTGACTATGTGACAACCTGATAGTGCAAAAGGGAAGTGTTGACCCATGTAGAAATCTCCCTATTATTGAGTAGAATTATGAACAAGGTTAAAAAATCAACAACTCTTTATCCTTATTCATATAGTAGACTCGAGCAAGTAAAGTGATTCTTTCCAGTTTGTTCAGTGACTGCACAAGATTTGATAAAGTGCATACATGAATTGTTAATAATAAAACAATAATTGTTACGCTTTGAAACTTTAAGCAGATTTGGCCTTAAGAAAATAAGATTCTTTTCTGGGGAAAATTTCTTCTATCTAGCCATGTCTTGTTGTTATGGATCTGTGTACTCAAATATAGTATCATTTTTAATCTTAAAAATGAATTAATTTGAAGTTAGAAGTTCCTACACACAAGGGTTGAAACGAATTAACTCAGTTTGTTTTATTTTTGTTGTTTCAGGCAGAACATGCTGCCAAGTGCAGTGCTTCTGGGATAGCAGTCATCTCACCTTTCTTTTTCAAGCCTCAAAGTGCAGGTTGTTTATTTGTTATTATTCCACGCAATTGCAATATTAAATGCGGCTGCCTTGTGCAGCTTGTATGATATAAAGTAGATTCATGTAAAATTTGTTTCTTTGCACAATATACCCACAATGATATAATTGAAATAGCACTTTATGAATATATAAGTAAAAATGTAACTGAATCATATGATTTGAATGCATCCGCATTATTTTTGGTTTGAGGGAAAAACTGTAAAGAATATGAATCTGGTTTTGTAATTAAATGAGCCTCTTCATTTCTTTCCACCTCCTATTTGTCTAAAGGAAAAATTTTCCTGATGCACCTACCTGAACTCAATGAATTCCCCAACATTTCATCTCGGTGCTCTTGAGAATCAAGGCTTTTGAGTATCAAGGCCAGCAGCCAACCCTTCTTTTTGGTGTCATGTGACTGCGTGTTTATTCTCAAGGGACATGGAAATTGCTGATGAGGTAGCATTTAACTTTTCTCCTGATGGTACTTGAGAAGGATGTGATGAACCATTGCAAACTTAATGAAGGGTTCTGAGGAAGAGTCCTATTGAAAAGTCTCATCTTGAAACTTCAGTTGTTTATTCTTCTCCGTAGATGCTGCCTGACTTTGTGTGTGTGTGTGTGTGTATTTTTTTAAAAAGGTGTCCCAGAATCTTTACTCCGTTAAGTTGAAAGATACTTAATTATCTTAAAATTAGGATTTTTTCTGTGGAAGAAGTCATCTTCATCCATACTGTGGCAATGTTCGGACAGTAATTGATTTGGTGAGAAGTTTGCAGTTTCTGCTTTTCCTGTACACTTGTCACCATGGTTATTTTGGTATCGGGAGTTTGCAATTCTTGGAGTTCTGCTGGCAAATTGAGTTCAGTTAGTTGGCTAATGGACATCTTCAGTGATACTAGGAGGAGATAGATGGATCAACACTTGACATTTCTGGGTCAAGGTGATTGCAAATGTTTCAGCTGTGTTTATTGTATTTGGTTACTGGTCTTGCTATCACTGAGCACAAGGGCTGCCACTTGCTGTTCTTCAGCGTTTGCCCACCATCACTCGGTTGCGTGTTGGACTACAACGGCTGTTAATTTTGAGATTAAGAAGTTCTGTTAGTGGTAGGTTTCCTGAACTGCTTACTTTGCATTTACTGCATATCAGTTTAGTAAAGACAATATCACAGTTCTGTATATACCCGGTGCTACACTTGGCACTGATTATGCTTGTGAAACTGGGTAAATCTCTTGGCTTGATGGCAATGATTCAGTGAGATATGGTTGGGAAATTATTTCTGCAGCACGCAATGCTAGAAGTCTGGCAGTATCTATGGGAAATAATAAACGATCAATGTTTCGGGCTGAGATCCTTAATCGGGACTGGAAAGGAAGGGGGAACATTCTAGAATAAAAAGTGGGGACCAGGGGAAAGAAGGTGTGCAAGATGGATGACAGGTGAAGCCATGTGGTTGGGGGTGGTGGGGGATGAAGTAAGAAACTGGGAGGTGATGAGTATAAAAGGCTGGTGAAGGAATCTGGTGGGGGAGGAGAGTGGACTATGGGAGAAAGCGAAGGAAGAGCACTGGGGGAGGTGATTAGCAGGTGAAGAGGTAACAGGAGAGCCTGAGTGGAAATGGAAGATGGGGGGGAGGGGTGATCTTACTGGAAATAGTAGAAAATTATGTTCATACCATCAGGTTGGAGGTGACCCAGACAGAAGTGTTGCTCCTCCAACCTGAGAGTGGCATTATCGTGGCAGAAGAGGCCATGAATCAACATGTGAGAATGGGCTGGATTTGAAATGGTTAACCAGCGGGAAATAGCCACCAGATATCTGATGCTCCCAATGCGGCCTACTCTACACTGGTGTACCCATTGCTCCCAAAGCAGCCTAAGAGGAGGCGGTATGCTGTTCTTTGACCTACAACCATCAGCTGGTTGATCTCTGGCACTTCATTAGAATGAAAACTCACTGCAGTCCCAATTGGAATTGCTCCCTACACAGTTGCCATGTGCAAACACCAATTCCCAGGTAAGTACTTGCACCCATTGTTCTTGGTGTGGCAGATCATTGTCTAATGGCAGCATAATCCAGCAGATGGGAAGCTTATTCAGACAGGGCTGGTCCAATTCAATTAGTGCAGACCTGTCTTGTAAATATTGCTCATTGAATCCAGTTATATCACTGTTACTGAGTACTTATTCGGTGGATTTGGGTTTCAGTGTTGGTATCACATGATTTGACTGTCTCAAGAAGTGAAATGCATTCTCTGTCATTTCATGTAGTGACTGAAATCCTGTATGAAGAAGTGGATTAAATGAATCCTTCCATTTAGCCAATATTTGCTAATCAGGGGAGACCTGTATTTAGCAGCTTGCCCACGCTCTTTCTCAATTTCTAATTTCTCCTTTGATATCACGTGCTGTCTTGCTTTACCCCTCAGAATATACCTGCTTGCTGCCTTTGTTATTTTGTTCTCTTATTTTGTTTCCAGATAGTTTTACAATTTGAGTTTGCCATTCTGCGTGGTGGAATTGGAACTTATCTTCATGTTATTAGCTGAGGCTTTTGGACACGGGTGAAATAGTTTAATTACTACTGTTAAACCTGATTATGACAAGGAAGTTAGGACAAACTCTACTGTTTTTTTTTGTCATTAATATAATGGTGCTAGGTGAACAGAGCTTGGTGCAAGTTAGCATACAGGTAGATGTGTTTTGAATAAACTTCAGTTTGCCAGGAGGACTAGCAAGGCCAGCCTGAAAAGCAGTGGGCTGGTAAGAGTTAAAAGTTGTAAAAAAAAAATGATGACAGTTGGTGATGTGAGTGATTTTATTTAGATTTAAATGGGTAGTCTTATTACTTGAGATCAAATCAGGAGTAATAAGGCACAACTCTGTGGTATGGTTCAATTGCAGAACCTGAGCAAGGAGTGGAGCCAGTTGCAAGGGAAGCAATCTGCTAACTGGATGGAAGATGCTGTTGTTAATCTTCCCAATATTTACCAAGGGGAAACTTCTCCATTATATTGAACAGTAATGGTGATAAATTAATGGTAATGAACTGGAATTGACTTTCTTCAGTACAGAACGGGAAATAGATGCTCTGAAATTCATGAGGATCAGTATAAAAGAAGGCCTTAAGGATAGATCCTTGGGTACTGAAATGTTGGCTTTTCACAAAGGAAGGGAAACTTTTTGCAGTAGCTCTGGTTACAAATTGAGGGAGAAAAAACTGGAACTGGCAAATGTGGTCACATGCAACGAGTTGTACAGGTATTGAGAGAGAATGGTATTTGGCAGTTGTGTCAAAGGTTGCAAGCATTGGGAATACTAATGACATATAGGTTATATTCATTGTAATGACAAAGGGTGTGAATGGTAGTTTTTGTCAGTGATATTTTTGTATTGGCCAAGATTAACCTGAATACAGAGATTCTTAAGAGGAGTTCAAGTACATGGACTTGTAAGGTCATGTGTTGAAGTGTTTGGGGAAAAGAAAGGCAGGTTTGGAAAGGGGCTTGCAAAGACAGAAGTCTGAAGGATTTTGAGGATGGTTGATGAAGGATGAAACCAACTAAAACGCAGGCCACAGAGAGGTTGGGTGGTCAGTGGTTCATCGGAAACTGGATTGGGAGACCAGCAGGTGAACTTGCAAGATGGATTTGCAAACGGCATTAGAGAAGATGGGAGTGAAGCTAAAGAATGGAATTTTGGATGGGGATTACCTGGAATTTTCTCCATTACCAATTTGAAAAGACCAGGGTATCTGAGCTGCAGCCAAGACATGGGCTGGTTCAGCTTGTTTCTCCACGACATTTACTTGGCTCTGTGCTGAACTGAGGCAGTGGCCTGCTCCTGAATCTGCTGTACTTGTGCCTTGCTTAATGTTTGTGGACTTGCTTTTGGACACTTAAGATCTGAATGCGATTTCCTTGCTTTTATTGCTTGCACAATGGTTTTGTATTCTTTCTGCGCGTTGAGTGTTTTAACGCGTTCTATTGGGTTGCTTTGTTTTATGGCTGCCTGTAAGGAGACTGATCTCAAGGCTGTATAAAGTATACATACTTTGATCTTGAGATTTTGGGAATGCCAGAACTGAATTTTCAAGAGTGGCTCAACACCAAATTTGAAGAAATTATCTTGGCTACTGTTTTAATATCACTGAAAATCTCCTGTAATTGTGTTAAAATAAGTATCCAAGTGACTTTCTACAAGTAACTGTAGATTTCTGTCACGTAGCTTGTGGGAATTTTTTTTTCATTTTAAGAAACACCAATTAAAGGCATTCTTGAAAATTTCAGCCTTTTCTGAAATAATTTCACCCTTAACAATTGCACTTAATATGGATGTGAATTTTAAATCAACTTTACAAAGTTTCCCACTCTGGTTTTTCCTGATGTCTTTTGCCACAGCAAGGAGTTCTGTCAGTAACTTTATTACAAGATGAGCAGCAACAGGGAATTTACCGATAATAAAAAATGAAATTATTTTATTTTAACTTTATGGGCCATTTTCCAGTGAAGTGCAATGGCTTCCAATGTTTTCATCAGGAATAAAGCTGGTAAACACATTTGTTATTTCAGATGTTTTGGTGGAGTATATGAAGATAGTGGCATCATCTGCTCCTGGTGTTCCTTTCTATTATTACCATCTTCCTGAAATGACTGGAGTATCTTGTGAGTATTGAACTGTACAGCTGGAATTCACAATTGTCATGGTAATTAAAATCTAATGAAGCTTTTTTCCTTGCAGTCAATGTTGTGGACCTGCTAGATGGGATTGAAAAAAAGATTCCAACCTTCCAGGGGCTGAAGTTCACCAGCAGTGACTTGTTGGACTTTGGTCAGTGTGTTAACAAATACAAGGATAAATTTGACTTTCTGTATGGAAAGGATGAGGTATGGAAACTTTAGTTGATTATTAATTGCAGTTAATTTCTGTTAATTAACTTTTATTGGAATAATATGGCATTAGTGTGGAATTGAATGAAAGCAAGTGAGCCTGAAGGCGCACACTCAGCAATTCAGGAACAGCTTCTCCTCTGCCATTCAATTTCTAAATGGACATTGAACTCGAACACCACCTCACTTAGTGATTTACTTAGTTATTGTTATTTTTTCTTCTATATTGTGTATTGCATTGAACTGCTGCTGCAAAGTTATCAAATTGCACGATACATGCCAGTGATGTTAAACCTAATTCTGATTCTAAGAAGTGTTTTTGGTGGGGGGGGGGGGGGCGTGGTTGGAGAGTGGGTATCCATATCCTTCAGGTTTAAGATGGTGCTACTGAACACATGCGACAGCCCATTGGCAGTTCAAAATGGAAGAGATTTGACTAAGCATTACTAATTCCACCTCTTCTGAAGTAAATTGTGATTAAATTATCACTGCAAACAATGAAGAGGCAAGCGAAGGCAAAGAAAACTTTAAGGATGAGCCACGTTGCAGAATAAATGCAAACGGAGCGAGTCATTTGGAGAGAAGCTGAGGCAGATGAGTTGTGATGCCCTTACAACTGACCCGGGTGCAAGATTGGATCTGGGCACTGAGCCACGAGCAGCTTCGGGCTGGGCGGAGGAATCTGTGCCTGGAGCAAGTCGCTGGGTGGCATGGACTTGGCCCAGAGCCCTTTTCTGCAGTGGTGCCCAGGTCACAGTGTGAGGTACCATCATTTAAGCGATGGACTGGAAAGACAAGGTGTCAGGATTGAAGGTGAGGGCCAATCTTTCTCGCTCTCCATGGTGTTTACTCCTCACTCCATGGCACTGAGGCTAAGAAGACTGCTCCGGTTGCCACCATCTGTACCTACTAATACGATGAACTGATATCGAGGCTTTGGGCCTACTCTCGCTTATAATAAAATGTACTTTGAAACTTTTAAATTCAGAGAAGAGCATGAATGCATAATCAATGTTTCACATTGTCAACTTGTAATTTGAAGGATGCATATTTTTTCTTGCAAAGAGTTTCTTTAAATGTTGTTGGAGTTGGTCTTCCTTTCTGCACATTGTGGAACTTCAGGTGGCAATCTTGCAGTTTCTTTAGCATTTTTGTCTATTTATTTATTTTTGGAGGCACGGTTGCTAGCTTGAAGCTCAACCCAGCAGGGTAATATTACTTTTTGTAAGTGCATTCTGGTTTAAAAGACAATGGAAGATGAACCCCAGCAGATAAGAAAAGGCATTCTCTTTGCCTAAGCAAATCCAAATTGTAAGTACTCGACCATACCAGGAGGAAGAGGAAAACCATTCCAGTTTGCTACAGCTCTCCTTGAGTTGTACACTTTAAGTAGATGTGTCTGTCCTTCATTTGTTACTGGTTTTTTGAATGTCTCATTCCTTGGGTATTTTTTGAATTCTGCGCAGTTTTGTTGGATTTCCCCTTTAATGAGGACTTTAATTGTCTTTCATTTTCCATCTGAGCCACTGTACTATTAGAATTTTGCACTCTAATAGAAATGCACTAAAGTAGATGAACTCAAAAGTTTTAAAGTGTAAAACCCATGTAGATAGAAAACACTGAAAAGGCCAGATGAGCTTGTGAAATTTAGTCACTCAAGGACTATTGAAATAACAAATTAGTACAGGCCATTAATTAAACCCCAGGTTTAACAACAGTCCACGTTTTAATGCTTTGGTAAAGAAAAACATAGCCAATTGTGTTTAAATTTGTTTTCTAAGTTTATTTACTTTTCTATTTATTGAGATACAATGAGGAAAAGGCCCTTTGAGCCATGCCACCCAGCATCCCCTGATTTAACCCGTGCCTAATCATGGGACAATTTACAATGACAAATTAACCCACCAACCGGTATGTCTTTGGCTTGTGGGAGGAAACTGGAGGAGCCCTGTGCAGTCACGGAGAGAACATACAAATTCCTTATTGGCAGCGGTGGGAATTGAACTTTTACTGTCAAGCGTTCTGTTAATCACTGTGCTTCTGTCCTGCCTTACTTGTTTCTTTCTGTAATGTTCTTATTTCTAAATGAATTTGCAAGATGAAATAACTTGCCTGGAGTATTCATCAAATATCTTTAATCATTGTGCAGAATGAGAGTGAGCAAGCTTTTTAGTGTTAACTTTTATATAGGACCTTTAGTCCTATAAATTGGGTCAGATGTATAAGTGTAATAGGTTTAAGATTTTTCCATTCCTTTCTAGCTATTTGGAAACCTTTGATAGTTTAATTTTTTTTGTATAACCAGAAGTTTTGTTCTCCAGATACTCTTGTCTGCAGTAGCATTGGGAGCAACCGGAGCTGTTGGCAGGTAACCTTTGGATTTTCATCAAATTTGTATGAATATTTTCAAAGTCATTATAATGAAGTTGTTTGATTACAATCATCAATAGGGCATTAGTTTTTGGTGACTGGGTAAGTTCACTTTTTGTTATGAGATTCTGGGAATTGTGCCATTATTTTCTGCAATTGCATCCACAAGCCACAGGTCAGCAATTTACTTTTGTCATTATGCATTTGGTGTGTTATGCCTTTAATATATTTTAGCATGTCTTCTTTCATCCCAGTATCTGGATCTGTATCTGTTTATATGCCTCTTCTTGAAGGAAGCAGTAAACGTTTTCTTTCATTAGATGGGTAATCCATTTTGATTCTTTAAGGTAATGTAGTGCTGGTCATGTTACCCTGTGGTAATTTGGTTGGTGAGGTAATGCGAGATTGTGTTTGAGGTAGCGAACATTGCTTCTAATATATTTCAGAACAAGGAATTTATTGAGGTGGTTTAGCTGTTGGTACTTTTAATGCCCACTTTTTGTCCTTTTTTATCACTAATTGCCCTTTTTACATTTTTATAGCCTTGGGGTTCCTTTTGCTTGCCCTTTCGGAGGCAAGACTTGCATCAAGCAAATCCTACTTGCATTAACTCCATCTTGAACTACCGGAGATCACTCATGTTTTTAGCTTGTGCTGCTCATTTGTTTGTTGGGAGCTCATTTTAATTATGTTGATTTAACTACGTTCCCTCTATACAGTAGCTTCCCTATAAACATGTTTGCTCTTTACAAATAAAATCAAAACATTGTACAGATTATCGTAGTGGGACTAGATTTGTTGGTTTAGTACTGAGGCTGTGATTACTGATCATTGGTAATAGCACATTTTTAAAAAAAAAAACATATAGAACATGATCCTTTTCTATGGCAATTTTAAAATTGGTTATTGTCATCGGTAATGGTTACTTTTGTTTAATGTATGTTTCTGTGGTGGATCTCTTGCTTCCCACTGACAATCAAGTTACTAACTTGGTTTAAGTAATTCTCCCAGCGGCAGCTTGCCAAAACAAGCAAGAGTTTCTTAGTGTTAAGTTCCTAAACATCCTGATGGCTCTTTGGGTTGTAAGGGAGCATCCTGAGGTGGTTAGAATGTTCACGATCCATTAAATGAAATTTTAAAAGGAAAATTACTAATTACAACTTGATTGTCATTCCCCTTGGAGTTGAGCAGAACTAAAAAAACCTCCAAAGCAGTACTTTGGAGACATTAAAAATCATTTCTAAAATTGCTGTTTAAAATGAAACATTTTGTAAATATTTATGTGAATAAAATATTTAATTTAATAGGCTAATTGTTTAAGATGAAAAGATATGAATATTTTAAAATGGCTTGCCTCAACTGGCGGATCTACTTCATTTAGTTCAAGTTGCTGAAAAGTACAAAACAGCAATTTTCCCCCATTTTCTTCCCGTTGAATCTCTTGCACAGTCTCCTCTCTCAAAAGCATGCAGACCAGCAATAACTGAGGAAATGTATGTATGTTTTTGTGTTATGTTACTGATGCACCATCAATAACTCTTGGAGATGTGAGGCGAGATATAGGCTTTTATTGGCTGGAAGAAAGAACAAGCAGCAATTGACCACCACACTGCATCCTGGAGACTGAGGCCGGGGCGGTGTCTCCAATCGCCTTTATACCGGGGTCTGTGGGAGGAGCCACAGGAGCAGTCAGCAGGGGGTCTGTGGGAGGGGCCACAGGAGCAGTCAGCAGGGGTCTGTGGGAGGAGCCACAGGAGCAGTCAGCAGGGGGTCTGTGGGAGGAGCCACAGGAGCAGTCAGCAGGGGGTCTGTGGGAGGAGCCACAGGAGCAGTCAGCAGGGGGGCATGTCCAGACAGGTATATGTAGTTCACCACAGTTACCAATATATCCTGATGACCACAGGTTACATCACTGTGTCACAGTGCATCCTTAAATGTTTCTCAGCATTTTCAAAGGCATATTTAATGTCAGAAATGTATACAATATATATCCTGAAATGCTTTTTCTTCTCATAAAACATTGTCAATCTCAATTTGAAATACTTGCTGAAGTAAAACCTGCAATTGTTGCCTATGTATCCTGCTTTCACTTGGTTATCTTCTCTCATTAATTTGAGAGGGGGATAAAACTTAATTTATTTTGTCCCTTGAAGATGGTGCCTTTGGTTATGGGCTGTTAACCTTTTTGTTGTTTTTCATTATTAACATTTGGGTTTTGGATTTCGGGAAACTTTCGAAATTCTTTATTGGAAAACAATAAGGAAACAAAGCCTACAGGTGTTTTAAAGATGTTTATTGAATAATTAACAAAATTTAAAAACTAAACTTTTAAAAGTTTCTAATTCTAATGTAACACTTTCCTTTAGCACATACAATTACATTGGGAAGTTGTATAACCAAATGCTGATGGATATTGAGAGAGGAGACTACAAATCAGCTAGAGAGCGCCAGGTAAATTAAATCTCATTAACATTTTACTTTTACTAGCACAGAGTACCCTTTTATATTCTTTCCATTAGTATTCCATTTTCTGGCATTCATGGAAAAGCAGAAAACTCGCACTGGGAAGATAAAGATGCTTGGTATCAGTTTGAAATGTGAGATGTACACAAATGACTTGAATCCCTGCTTGGATGTTATTTAGGTTATTGCTGCTCACAGGTCAACACACAATAGCAATTGATCTAGATTACGCTTTGTAGTTGAATCTCGAATATTCTAGTCTAAGATCCTTGTATTTAATAGCCCTTTAATTTTCTAATAATTGGTATATCCTTTTGAGAGTTGCTTCTTTGTAACTTCCACCTTTAAAATAAATGTCTTCAAATTCCCGTTCTTCAACCTTTCAATCTCCATTTGTTTGCACTTATTTGTTTGTCCTGTGGTATTTTCATATTCTATGGGTTCAATACTACCGAAAAGCAAGCTGCCAAAAGAACTGTAGAAGAGGTGTGATATTAGCCATTGTTCTCACATGATTGTTTTCTAAGTTTTTTGCAAAAATTTTGTTTGCAAATTGCTGATTAGCTTTATTTCTAACTGTCATCAAATATTCTGCTAAAATTGGGATCATGCACAAGGTACAAAAGTGATTTGCCACAAGAATCAGTGGGTGCAGTCATTTATTGCATCTTGTACTCCTTTGGAAAATGCATTGTAAGACACCTAGACTGATGCTCTAACTCCAAGAATGAAATTAGAAAGAGATTATTTTATGGACTTATTTAAGTGTTTAGGAGCAGAATAGGCAATTTGGCCCATCAAGTCTGCTCCACCATTTCATCATGAATGATCCATCTTCCCTCTCAGCCCCAATTTCCTGCCTTCTCGTATCCCTTCATGCCCTGACTAAACAAGAATCTATCCGCATCTGCCTAAAATGAACCCAAAGGCTTGACCACCACAGCCACCTGTGGCAACAAATTCCACAGATTCATCATTCTGGCTAAATTCCTCATCTGTTCTAAAAGGACACTCCTCTACTTTGAGGCTCTGCACTCTGGTCTTAGAATCGCCCATCATAGGAAACCTCATATCCAGTCTGTTGAGGCCTTTCAACACTTGGTAGATTTCAATGAGGCCACACTCATTCTTTTGAACACCAGTGAGGAGTAGTCATCTAAGGAGTGCTTGTTAGCTCTAGGTGAGATTTTCAATCCAGGAATCATTTTTATGAATGAAGAGTCTTCAATGTCAACACATCCTTTCTTGGATAAGGAGCCCAAAACTGCTCACAACACTCCAAGTAAGTCCTCAGTACTTTATAAAGTGTCAACATTACATCTTGCTTTTGTATTCTAGTCGTCTGAAATGAACGCTGGTGTTGAATTTGCCTTTCTCACCACAGACTCAACCTGCAAATTGACCTTTAGGGAATCGTGCACAAGGACTCCCAAGTCCTTTTGCACCTCAGTTTTTTGTATTTTCTCTCCATTTAGAAAATAGTCTACACTTTCATTTTCTTCCACCAAAATTCATGACTATACACTTCCCAACACTGTAATCCATCTGCCATTTCTTTGCCCATTCTCCTCATCAAAGTCTCTGTACTTCCTCAAAACTACCTATTGCTCTACCTATCTTCGTATCATCCACAAATTTGACCACAAAGCCATCAATCCTGTCATCAAATCATTGACAAGTAAAGTAAAAAGAGGTGGTCCTAACACAGACTTCCGCCAATCAGCCAATGTTTTATCCAAACTGGTATCTTTCCTGTAATACCATGGTCTCAACTTAAGTAGCCTCATGTGTGGCACCTTGTCAAAGGCCTTCTGAAAACCTAAGTACACAAGATTCACTGATTCTCCTTTGTCTATCCTACTTGTTATTTCTTCAAAGAATTCTAACAGGTTTGTCAGGCAAGATTTTCCCTTGGGGAAACCATACTGACTCTGGCTTATTTTATCATATGGCTCAAAGTACCCTGAGAACTCATCCTTGATAATCAACTCCAACATCTTCCCAACAACTGAGGTTAGATTAACCTGCCTATAGTTTCCTTAATTCTCCCCTTTCCCTTCTTGAAAAGTGAAGGGACATTTGCAATTTTCCACTCCTCCAGAACCATGCCAGGATTAATTGATTCTTGAAAGGTCATTACTGATGCCTTCAAACTCTTCAGCCACCTCTTTCAGAATCCTGGGCTGTATACTATCTGGTCCAGGTGATTTATCTACCTTCAGATCTTTCAGTTTCCCAAGAATCTTCTCTCAAGTAATGGGAATTTCACACACTTCTTCCCCCGGCACACTTAACTTCTGGCAGACTGTTAGTGTCTTCCACAGTGAAGACTGATACAAAATAATTATTCAGTGAGTCCACTATATCCTTGTCTCCCCCCCCCCCCCCCATAACTACCTCTCCAGTATCATTTTCGAGCTGTCCAATATCTACTCTCGCTTCTTACTTGCTGTGAAATTTGAAAGCTTCAGGTTTTTTTATTGAAGGTTTCATGATATTAAAGGAACTGTTTTAGTAGGAGGGGAAAAACTATTCCATCAAGAGTCCAGGACAAGTGGGAATAGTTTAACAATAATAATGAAATCCAGACCTTCTATGTGATATAAAAGCAGAAAATTCTGGAAATGGGGCAAGCAGTGTCTGTGGAGACTAATACAGAATTAATATATACTCAGCAGATGCTGCCTGATTTCCAAAGTTTTTTTTATTTTTCTTTCAGATTCTATTATATTCATAGCTTTGTTTCTGGACATTTTCCATACAACAGTTTAGTCTGCCAGTCCAGTCAATAGGGATGTCACTTCAATGGAAATTTTTATGGCAGATAATGACAGTTGGCTTTGACTTGGATAGAAATTTCATTTGTCCAGAAAATGACCACGTCATCCATGGCTTTTGCATGTTTTGGTGAAAGTTATCTGCCGGGGGTAGAAATTAAGGTTCTCTTTTGAATATTGAGATGGTATCTCTGGGCTTGACATTAGCTACCATGCAATAATAGGTGGGTGTATTGGAGCTGTTTCCTCTGAATGATAATTTATGATAAAGCAATTGTGAATCTTAAATCTGAAACAGATAGGTGTGTGTGTGTGTGTGTGTGTGTGTGTGTGTGTGTGTGTGTGTATATATATATATATATATATCTAGAGTAGTTGAGGGAAGTAAGCAAAGAAATGATTTAACTGTGAAATCAGAATGGGATTCTTTGACAGGTGGCAGCAGCTCTGGATTTATTGTCTAACAAGCAAAGATGTTTAAATCTGAAGAGAAACTAATTTATTTTCTATTAAGTAGAGTATTTGTGTTTTTTTTAAATAAGTTGCTGGGAATAGGATACTTGCACGCTTTCAGCTTCCTTTCCTGCCACATGTATGCATTTAGGACTGCATACTTGGGCACTTTTCTTTGAACTGTTTTCTTTTGCAGGCTGAAGTTCAGGAGTTCATTGGTTATGTGAACAAACTTGGTGAGTAGATTGACCCATTCAAGATTCTCTCTGGTATAAATGTACTGTTTGAAGTCAGCATTTAATGACATGAGTTCTTGTGCTTAACCGTTCCAAGATGTGCCCCTGGTTTGCATTTTGATTGTATGCACTACAGTGCTGCAGACTCTTTCCCAGTTACAAAACTGAGGTTTGATCCATGACTGATTTGCTCATTGTGATGAATATTTTAGAAAAGTAGCAATTGTCTTTGAATACTCTCTCCTGATCACTGTGCTATGATTCTTTTTGTCAATGTGTGTGAGTGCAGCATTGATAATAGAAAATTGCCAATCAAATTTGTTTCAGGATATGCCTGAATGCTTTGTGACCATGGCAGTACTTTTTGAAAAAGAGTCAGTTTTGAAATAACAGATTTTCCACGATTTAAATCAGTGTTCTGAATTCAATCCATAGCGTATGTTTTTATAAAATCTGTATTTTTAACAATTCCTCAAACATTTTTTGAAAAAATTCTTTAATCTCATCAAAAGGATTCATAAACTCTGGCATTTGTAACAGTGATGTGCCTTCTTTATTGCAGTGAAGAAAATTAATTACCTGTGGTTCTTGGTTTTTATTGATGTCAAAAGTTATTAATCTTCTAGGCAAGCAGCTAAGCTTTATTTTGTAGTGACAATTTAACTAATTGCTTAATTACTGCCCATTACGCCGCTGGTGTTTAGGGCAGCAGTGAAGGTCCTCCATTTCTGTTGTGCCACAGGTGTCGCTCAGGGGCCTCACTTCCGCCTCTGCAGTACAATGCCAAGTTGTCTTTGATCTCCCAGGTTTCTTCCACCCTGCGGGGTTCCAATTGAGTGCTTTCTTGATGGAGTTGGCCTGTCTTCTCATCACATGCCCAATCAATTTCCAACATTTCCTCATAATTTGTGGCCAAATGTCCCCTTGATGACACTGAAGGAGTAGGGCATGGTTGGAGACCTTGGCCAGAATTTAGAGGATTTTCTGGAGGTTTTTGGTATGGAATAACAACAACCTGTCAAAGTCATTCTGTCATATGCCAGCATTCTGACCTGTACAAGTGTTGACAGAACACAGCTCTGGTACAGCATCACCTTGGTGTGGACACTGTATTTGGTTGATCCCCATATGTTGCTCATTGATCTGAAGATGTTTCCAGCTTTCAGTCTGCTCTGGGTGTAATCCAAGGACCCACTGTCTGCTGAAGGATGCCACCTGGGTAGGTGAATGTGCATGAGCAGGGAAAGTCAACGCCATATGACAGGAGGAGGATACTTGGAGACTTGCATTGAGGTCATGGTCTCGGTCTTTGGCTGACTCCCAAGTCTAACCTATCCACCAAAGTTGCACAAGCTGAGCTTTCTCTTGCATGTGCTGCTATGTATGTGAGGTCATCTGTAAAACCAAGCTCTTCTAAAGTAGAGAACAGAGTCCAGCTAATGTCTCTCTGCTTGTTTTTCATTGACTGGGTTATGAATCACCAGGTTAAACAACATCACAGATCCTTGCCTGACTCCTGTCTTGACTTCAAAGCTCAAACTGCGGTCCTCAACTGCAGGTAAAATTAGCATAGAAACTCTGGAAAAAAGATGGACAATTTTGGAAAGGATCCTATATGACCTGGGAATTCACAAGAGGCTCTCCCTATGGATGCTGTCGAAAGCCTTTTGAACATCCAAGAAATTAACAGTTGTCTCTGCCACTCTACACTGTTCTATAATGTTACAGCGTGAAGCTCTGGTTAGTTCAGCCTCCGTTCTTCCTGAAGCCAGCTTGCTCTTCCCTCGAGCACAAATCACAGCATCTAATCCATTGGACAATGACTTTGGCGAGAATTATGCTGGGCACTGACAAAAGTGTGATGCCTCACCAGTTGTTGCAATCACTTAGCACTCCTTTCTTTGGGATCCTAACAATAATTCCCTTTTTTCCGGTTCCTGGGTACTTGTCCCCATTCCCAGATTATAGTAAACAGTGGTTGCAGGGTGGCTGCTGCAACTTTTGGTTCAGCTTTGAACAGCTTGGTGTTCAAATTATATACCGGAGCTTTAATGATTGAATTGCAGCAACATTCTCTTGGGTGCATTTGTGATGTTGAGGTCCTCTCTGCAGCCTCGTGTAAATCCAGTTCTTCATCTGGTGTGCTCCATTCAGTAATTCTTTGAAATACTGTATCGTGCTTCTTGTTGTTTTTTCAGTGATCAAAACAGACTGTTCCCATCTCTCATGGGACCGCTGGATCCGGCCTGGAACTTTCCGCGTACCGATTTTGAAATCTTGAATGTGTTTCCCTGCTGCTTTGGTCTCCTCTGCAAGGTCTTCCATGTAGACTCTCCCTTTGTTACAAATCCCTTCGCTTGTTAGCTTCAGTGTATGCCAGTTTGAGTTTCACTTTAATTCCAGTTGGTTTTCCATCGAACACTTTTTTGATAATTTTCCATTTTTCTTGTATTGCTGTCCATGTTTCCATTTTTTTCTCTTTCCAGCTCTGTATCCAACACAAGCCTCACTGCTGGTCTTGAAGACTGAGGCAATTAGTTTCCACACTGGCAATCTTGTCTACTGGCACATCCGTGTCAAGGTATTGCAAGGCCTGGGATCTGTTCTTAAGCTGAATGATGAATGCAGATCTCACACTGGTGTCCTTCAGCTTCTCAACAGTAAATTGTCTCCTGTACATGTGTTCTGGTTCCAGTGCCTCTTGGCTTGAGTTACATCCCTGCTGCAACAGGTGGATACTTCCTATATCTGCTCCTTTCTTCACCTTTACATCTTGCAAGGATCATCTCCACATATCGTTGATCATCAGACAGTCAGTCTGGTTTTTGTCGCACCCATTGTGTGAGTGCCGTGTCAATTTGTGGATTTCAGTGTGTAAAGATGGTCCATCCTCTGACCAGATTGTTCACGGCACAGAATTCCACCAGTCTTTCACCATTGTTGTTCATCGTTCCATGTCCATGTGTGACTATGGCCCCATTGAAGTGAGTTATTCCCCACTTTTGCATTTAGAGCTCACATGATTATTATGTCAAGGTGCGGTATTAATTCTACCTCCGATTGCAGCACTTCATTGAAGATGTCCTTTTCTTCAATGTCACTGTCGTTAGTTGGAGCACAGCACTGGATTAGCCATGTTCACTTGCTTCCCTTTCAGCCTGACTCTCACCAGCCTACTGATTGGTTTCTACTTGAGGCCTTTTTTCAAAATGACAGCCACACCATGATGCTGACATCTTTCCCTTGAGTATAAAACTGTTTCACCAGTTGCTGCAGTTAGTCTGCCAGACTGTATCCATCTGCTTTCACTGATGCCCAGAATATGCAGACTGTAATGATGGATTTCTGTAATTACTTGTGCTAGCATGCCAATGTTGTATATGGTTTATACATTCCAGAAACCAGTTTTAGTTTGGTCTTGGTGGCATTCAGGGCTTCCTTCATTGTGCTAGTGGCTTCCTCTGTGTTCACTATTGTTGGTCATGCAAAGCCCAGGTGCAGAGTTGGGAATGGGAATGCTGTCACAACAGATATAGAATGAACCTTCATAGCTGTTTCCATAACAATTGTTTTTTGACTAGTTTATCCCTCGAGCTGAACTCTTGAACCTGGAGGACAGGTGGACCACTCTTAGTCTGGCCTCTACCCTTTGACCTGTTTGGCATGGGTGACCCTACCAAGAGTCAAAGCACGAGGCCCTGATGCCAGACAGCATAGCTCTCCAGGTCACTGAGGCACACGAGCCTCCAAACCCAATGACAAGGTCACGGACCTCTTGCTCCTCATTTGTGATAGTGTGCAGCTCTCTTTTGACATGCCTTCTGTATTGCTAATTATTACCTGTGATAGTTCCTAGTTTCTATTGATTGTTAAGTTGTTAATCTTCCAGGTGAGCAGTAAATCGAGCAATTATTTTGTAGTGTGACAATTGATCTAGATTAATAAAAACTATCAATTTGTTTCAAACAATCTTGAATGAAGGCAGCTATAATTTGTGTTCAATACATTATTGATTTTATTTCTCTCCTCTCCCACCCCACGCCCTCAGGTTTTAGTGTTGCTGAAAACAAGACAACAATGATGCTTTTCTCTGGCATCCCTTTGGGACCACCTAGGCTACCGTTGTTGAAATGCAGTGAGGAGAAGGCGGCAAAAATATTGGCCAAATTGAAGACCCTGGGATGGTTGAACTAAATGATCCTAATTTTATGGGATGAATTATACACGTGCATTGCCATGAGAATGTGTCTTTGTTCACAATTTCTAGCTATCATCATTGTATCAGAGACCATTTTATTTGGGGAGGGGGGAAGGCAAAGTAAATTGTATTAGTGAAACCAAAACTTTGGCATAAAACACAACACCTTTCATGTGGTTGAAATGTGCTGTCTTAATTACAGGTTCAAAGGCTGAGAAGGCACGTGCCAGTTTTATAACTTTGTAACTTTACTACAATTTAACATAATCCTTTTGATTTAAAGTTGCAGAAGTTGTACATTTGGACAAAGCAACATATTTATGGTCAATACTGCAGATTACAGGTCACACTTGAAATGAAAGGGCACCAGAGATTTTACAAATTTTAATATTGAAAATTAGCTTCAGTCATTTACTTGTCTGTTACAAGCAAATACACATCTGGAACTGGATACTCGGAGAATGTGAAGGCTTCAGTGAAATGCTTAGAATGGGAAAGGAAGGGAAAATGTTGATTCTATATTTGTGCTGAAGTGGAATTCAATGTGTAGTTTGTCAACCATTGCAGTAGCTTATTTTTTCTTACAGTAAAAAATTTTAAATAAAAATATTTGAGGAAGAGTATGCAAGAAGATGGTTGGACAATTAAATTGGATTTTAAAATTTGGAGTCAACATCTGAGACGCACTATACCTGTTGGCAAAAGATTGTAAAAATCTGGATCAGCCTCAGGAGATGGTTCCTTTCGATAACTTACCAGCTTGATTAAATGTATTACTGTTCAACTTTCTCCATCGACAACTTTGCTTTTTGGGTCATACAACCCCCTCATTGAAACTTGTATTCACAGATGTTTCTGATCCATTGCTATTCCAAATGTAATCTCTACATTTTGTCAGTGAGTTTGAAACTGTTTTTGGTCATTGTGTTCCTTGTAACTAAAGCAAATTGGCCCCATCCAATTTCTGTACTTCCCCTCTTCTGCAAGATTTCTAAATGGCAAGTGTCAGGAGTTTATTCACCTTGTCCAACTGAGGGCGGCAGTTCACACTGACTGTTAAATCTTAAAATAGCATTACAATTTTGACTTTTGTACTAACCTATTCTGTTGCATAAACCTATTCAGCCATCAGGATGTGTTGATTCTTAAATGAGAAGTTTAAGGGAAATTATTTAAAACAATACACTGTTTACGTAAAACACAATGCTTTCAATTTATTGAGTATTGAAAGTATTGTATTCTTTCCAGATGTTTTCAAGGTTACTTTGAAATGATTTTTAAATGTTTCATTATTTTAGTGTTTTTAATTATGACACATTAATCTGTTTACACTAGTTTAAATGTTAAAGTATCTTTGCTTTCCATTTGCTGACAAACAATAAACTTGTCAAAATTTAGCATTTGTGTGTTATGAAGCAGATTGACCTGTATTTTAATTACTTACTGAAGAGTTTATAAAGGGAGTAATTTTGGCAGTGTGACTAGACTTGTACTGCTAGTTTTGGCAACATCAAAATTTACATCAACACCTTATGAAATATTCTGTATACTACATTACAGCAGCCTTTCATCACAGTAGCCATCAAGCATATTTAGTATAATCATCATTTACTAATAATTTCTTATTTCAATTTGTTTCCTATTCTTGAGGCCTTGTTTTGTCAGAGGAATGAAATAGAGTTTTTAAACAAGAAACTCCCAGGTTGCATCAGCAAAAAATCTAAACCTGTTATTGGAAAACAAATATGCAATGAGACCGGACTTCCTAGTAATCAGTGAGTTTTCTGTGCAATCAGCAACCAAGAGAAGATTAATTTCCCATTAATATTGTCTAAACTACACCTATCACAAAAGGATTAGGCCTGCTGGCCCATCAAGTTTGTCCCTCCCTAGAGTATGACTCAGGTAGATTTATTTTTTTCCCCCCGCCCACCCACCCCAGGCTTCTGCTTCTGTTGTTCCAGATCCCATAGCCTTCAATTTTCCAATATTTGTTTTTAAAAAGAAAGAGATTTTTATCCGTCTCTAGGTACTGTGCAAAAGTCTTTGTTAGATACAGTTGCAAGAAAAAGTTTGTGAATCCTTTGCAATTACCTGGTTTTCTGCATTACTCATTAAAATGTGGTCTGATCACAATAATTAACAAACACAATCTGCTTAAAACTAACAACACAAAAACCATTTTCTTCCTGTCAATACTGAGCACACCATTTAAACAATCACAGTCTAGCATCAAAAAAGGTGTGAAGTTCTGGGGTAATGCCTTCTTTAAAAACCTGTTGGGTATTCCAATCAATGAGATGAGGTTGGAGGTATGGGTTGTACAGGTGCCATGCCTTTTAAAGAAACACAAAGTCAGATTATTCTTCTCAAGAAAAATATGTTTATGTGCATCATTCCTCAATCAAAATAGCTTCTGGAGGACCTTAGAAGAAGTAGAATTGTAGAGATGCATGGAGTTGGAAAAGGCTACAAAGCATTTCTAAAGACCTGGGTGTTCATCAGTCCACAGTAAGAGAAATTGTCTACAAGTGGAGGAAACTCAGCACTGTTGCTAGGAGTGGGCATCCTGCAAAGATCACACCAATTTGCACAATATGCAATGTTGAAGGAGGTAAAAAAAAACAAAAGGATAACAGCAAAAGACATGTAGAAATGTCTAGAACTTTCTAAAGTCATGTTCATGTGTCTACTCTAAGAAAAACAATGAACAAGAATGGTGTTCATGGAAGGACAGCATGGAGGGAAACCACAGTTCTCCAAAAAAACATTGCTGGATACAGAAAATATACAGGGTAATACTATTATAATAATATTATTACAAAATAATACAGAAAACCAGGTAATGCAAAACATTCACAAACTTTTTCTTGCAACTGTGTATATATAGCTAAGGTGCCCAAGATCTTTGAAGAGTACTGCAACAATCTTGTGTGTTCCATTGCACTGCTACCACACAAAAAAACCAGATGTTATCTTGGGTGAGTGATGATAAACCTGGACTGAGAGTGGGAAGCACAAGAAAAACATTCTTTAATGACGAGTAACCTAATCGTTGGGCATCAGATAACCTTGCCTGGCGACTCGGGGCTGGATGTGTCTGTACCTGCACTACACCCCACCCTGCCCAGGCTCTCCATCTCTGATATTTGTCCCATGGTACTCCCCTCTCATCATTTTTGGAATTATGTCCTTTTCAATATTTTAAAAAACATCTTGACATCTTTCCTCATGCTTTTGTGTAATTCGATGAGATCACATCATTCTTCCAACCTCATATGCAGACCTTATCTGTTTAGCCTCTCATTCCAGGAGTTTGTGAAGCAAACCACAAGCAAGAAAAAAATCTGCTGATACTACACAAAATGCTGCAGGAACTCAGCAGGACAGGCAGCATCTATGGAGAAGAGTAAACAGTCAATGTTTTGGCTAAGACCCTTCATCAGGCCCTCAACCTGAAACAGTGACAGTTTACTGATTTCCAAAGATGCTGCCTAGCCTGCTGAGTTCCTCCAGGATTTTGCATGTGTTGCATGAATGAAGTGAATCCTATTTGAACCGTGTCCAATGTAACTTATCCTTCCCTGGGTAAGGGGACCAAAAGTGCTGTACTCCAGATGTAGCTTCACCATCACTTTGTACAATTGTAAAATAAATACTATTTCATAACTCCAACACCTTTACAATAAAGAACCAAATGCCATTTGACCTCATAGCTACCAGCTACTTGTATCAACCTGTGAACTTCTAAGTGATTTGAACACAAGAACATTTCAACCTCTCTGGGAATCACTGATTTGGAATCTTGTTTCACCAAGAATAATTTGCCTTTTCATTTCTGTAACAGAAGTCACTTTCCCATGTTAAACTCCATTTGCTAAATTTTCACCCACTCACCCTTTACATCTTTACAGGGTCACAATATCCTTATTGTAATTTGCACTTCCATGTAGTTTTGTGTCATTGACAAATCTGCATACCTTGTTTTCTGTCTTCTTGATAATAAATATATATAATAATTAATGACCCTGTGATCTCTATCTCAGAGGCTGATGTTAGGCTGTCTTTAAAGAGGGCAAACCCTCGCAAGGCGGAAGGTCCTGATGGAATACCTGGTAAGGCTCAAAAACCTGTGCTAACCAACTGGCAGGAGTATTCAAGGACATTTTCAACCTCTCACTGCTACAGGCGTAAGTTCCCACTTGCTTCAAAAAAGCAACAATTATACCAGTGCCTAAGAAGACTAATGTGAGCTGCTTTAATGACTATTGCCCGGTAGCACTCTCATCGACAGTGATGAAATGCTTTGAGTGGTTGATCACGACGACTGAACTCCTGCCTCAGCAAGGACCTGGACCCATTGCAAGATTGTGACTATTCCCACAATAGGTCAACGGCAGATACAATCTCAGTAGCTCTTCACATGGCTTTAGACCACCTGGACAACACAAACACCAATGTCAGGATGCTGTTCACCAACTATAGCTAGGCATTTAACACCATCGTTCCCACAATCTAGATTGAGAAGTTAGAGTGTGGGCTTCTGTACCCCCCGCTGTAATTTGGATCCTTGACTTCCTAACCAGAAGACCACAATCTGTGCAGATTGGTGATAACATCTCCTCCTCGCTGATGATCAAACTGGTGCATCCCAAAGGTGTGTGTTTAGTCCACTGTTCTACTCTCTCTGTACCCATGACTGTGTGGCTGGGCATAGCTCAAATGCCATCTATAAATTTGTTGATATTACAGCCATTGTTGGTAGAATCTCAGATGGAGACGAGGATGTACAGGAGCAAGATATGCCAACTAGTGGAGAGGTGTTGCAGCAACAACCTTGACCTCAACATTAGTAAGACGAAAGTGCTGATTGTGGACTTCAGGAAGGGTAAGACGAAGGAACACATACCAATCCTCATAGAGGGTTCAGAAATGGAGAGAGTGAGCAGTTTCAAGTTCCTGGGTTTCAAGATCTCTGAGGACCTAACCTGATCACAACATATCAATGCAGTTATAAAGAAGGCAAGACAGCGTCTATACTTAAGTAGGAGCTTGAAGAGATTTGGAAAATCAACAAATACACTTGAAGTTATATAGATGTACCACGGAGAGCATTCTGACAGGCTGCATCACTGTCTGGTACGGGGTGGGGGGGGGGGGTGCACTATTGCACAGTACCAAAAGAGGCTGCAGAGAGTTGTAAATTTATTTGGCGCCCATCTTGAGTACTAGTCTGCAAAGTGCCCAGGACATCTTCAAGGAGTGGTGTCTCAGAAAGGCACCATCCATTATTTAGGACCTCCAGCACCCAAGGAATGCCCTTTTCTCATTGTTACCATCAGGTAGGAGGTACAGAAGCCTGAAGGCACACACTCAGCGATTCAGGAACAGCTTCTTCCCCTTTGCCATCCGATTTCTAAATGGAGATTGAACCTGTGAACACGACCTCATTTTTTTAATATACTATTTCTACTTTTTGCACGATTTTTAATCTATTCAATATACGTATACTGCAATTGATTTACTTATTTATTTATTATAATTGTTTTTTTTCTTCCATATTATGTATTGTATCGAACTGCTGCTGCTAAGTTAACAAATTTCATGACACTTGCTGGTGATAATAAACCTGATTCTGATTCTGATGACCAAGAAGTGATCCTATGATATTTCACTGGTAACATCTTTCCAACCTGAAAAGCACCCATTTATTCCCACTCTGTTTTCTATGCAATAACCATTGTATTATTGAAATTTTTTGAAAATTGATTATTGCATAGAAAACAGAATAAATATATTTATCAGATTAGAAGGATATAGTTTGTCAACTTTATTGGGTACAACTGCTTGTTAATGCAAATATCTAATCAGCTAATCATGTGGAAGCAACTCAATGCCTAAAAGCATGCAGACATGGTCAAGAGGTTCAGTTGTTGTTTAGACCAATCATCAGAATGGGGAAGTAATGTGATCTAAGTTACTTTGACGATAGAATGATTGTTGGTGCCAGACTGGGTGGTTTGAGTATCTCAGAAAACTGCTGATCTCCCAGGACTTTCATGCACACACAATAGTCTCTAGAGTTGATAGAGAATGGTGGAATAAACAAAAAAAATCCCATGAGTGGCAGTTATGTGGGTGGAAACACTTTGTTATGAGAGAAGTCAGAGGAGAATGTCCAGAATGGTTCAAGCTGACAGGAAGCCAACAGTAACTCCAATAACCACGTGTTACAACAGCATTGTACAGAGGAGCCTCTCTAAATGCACAATATGTGGAACCTTGAAATGAGTGGGCTACAGCAGCAGAAGACCATGAACATACATTCATTCAATAGCCACTTTGTTAGGTACAGGAGGTTCCTAATAAAGTGACTACTGAGTATATATAGAGCATTGTCAAATGTCTTGGAAGTCCAAATATATCACACCAACAGGATTTCCTTTATCTGATCTATTTGTTACATCTTCAAACATGATTTGTTGGTCTTTTTTCTCTCTTATTTGCATTCTAACTGCCTTGCTAGTCTTCTTTGATTGTTGAATCCAACATTTCACCAACACCAAGTATAAAAGCTAACCGTAACCCTCCTGGAATTCAGTGAATTTTTCAAATCATTAACCAATAATATTCAGAGCACCTCTGAAGCTGCTCCCTTTCAAACCCTTGGCTGCTGATTTGTTTGCTTTTAGTACTAAATGTTTTCTCCTCTTCTGTTTGGAATTCTCATGGATTCTTTGTACTATTTTAAGTAAACCCATCTGTTATCATCAGGGTGCAAGCCGATGAACAAAATCAACTTATTTACAAACGTTTGTAATTACAGTAATATTTAAGTAATATTGTAAATACATTTTTGAGTAAGCATTCCTTGTTTGTTTACATAATTCATTATGGGTTCTATGTAAAAAATGCTCAATTGCATATGTCATGACACTACCACGTGATAATGCGCTTCACTTAAAGTAAACACTTTTCCTTTCAATTCATTTAATGTTTCGGAGATACAAAACGTGACAGTGGTGACAAAGAAGTTTTAAACAAACCGGAGACAACTACCTACCCATTCAAGTGCAGCAAGGTGTACAAGTAAACAAAAACACTGTGAGAACAGTGGAGTTAAATAAAAAGTGCAGCTCGTTCTCTTCACAAAAGCAAAGGCAGTTGAGCTAATAAAAGTCAGAAAATTGAAGAATTCATGGGTTCATAAACATTGATAACTGAGCTGATAATTATAAAAAAAAAAGCAGAAATGGCTATCTACAACAGAAAGATTGGTACATTTGATTACATAGCAGATAACTAAAATATCTACTGAGCTTACTGAGCAATATTTGAGCACAAATGGAATAGCCAGTAAGGAATCAACTGAAATAAGATTTGCTGATTTCATGAAAGTAATGTAGAAACCTTTAGAAACAAAGCCATTGCTGATTGAAGAATGTTATAGGTTCCATATGCTGAATCAAAAGGTAGCCTATTTCCACGTATGTGGCTATATTGAAGAGATTGTCTGAGCATTGCCAGTTCCATAATGGGCTTAACAATGCATTAAGAGATTGCTTACTTTGTGGAATCTCACAAGAAAGCATTCAAAAATGGCTCCTAAAAGAAGCCCTCTTTAAAAGAGCAGTTGAAATAGCTGTATCAATGGAAACAGCAGACAGATTTACAATTAATTTGCAATCAGGAATGAAAGTGAGCTTGAACAAAATTGCAATGTCTAAACAGAAACTGCCCTGGCCAAACAAATTGTGTTACCATTGTGACCAGGCATCAGATATATCAGACTAATGCAAGTTTAAAATCAAAACTTGCAGAAAATACAACGAAGTAGGACACACACACAAAGAGCATGTTGGGTGGAAGAAAATAAATGGACTGCACAGGGAAGAGAAGAAGATAAAAGGTCAAGCTGCTTTTTCAAAAAAGGTGAACTGATCTGCATACGGTTGATGAAAAATCTGATAATGATGGCAGTGACACAAGACATGGAAGCCTTGAGATTTGCAATGTGAAAGCTAATAATAGACAAGCTTACACCAGAAGTGAATGGCAAATTAATTGAAATGGAATTAAGACATAAGCTCAGCTGTTTCAGTCATTCCACAAAATAAGTTTGAATGGCTTTTCAGAGATAGTAAACTGGAGCCTGCAGATATCCAACAAAGAACTTTTGTTGGAGAAAAGATAATTCCTGTAGAAGAGGCATTCGTAGCAGTGAAATACATCAACCAACAAGCCACATTGGTTAAAATAGAAGGACTAGCATTGTGGGGGCATGACTGGCTGAGACAACTACAGCTTGATTGGAGATCCATCCATGACTTGCATGTTACATTCCCTGAAAAAGAGTCAACTGAAAGCAAATTAAGAAAGGTACTGGATGATGCTGCAACTGTCTCCATGCTATACACCATGAACCATTGCTCAACAGAGAGCAAACAGGTATTGGTGCCAACCTCTGTGCCTTTGGTTGGGAAGCATATTGGAAGGACCATGCTGCTCAGAGGATTCTGAAAGTGACAAAAGCAGTGGACTGATTATAACAGCTTTTGTAGGCAACAAATCTGAGAAAGCTTCTGATACGTTAATCCGGCAGTTACTTGTGAAATGTGTCTTGGTTTTATGCTGAAAAGAGTTCAAGGAATTTCGGGAAAGTTGCAAGCATTTAGCTTTTGTGAGTGTAAAGAACCAGGATCTACTCTGAGTGCATGAACTTCAAGTGGGAGACAAAAAGCTGCTTGTAAAAGTAGATGCAAAGACCAAAGCCCAGCTGGATGAATGGAATGAAAGGAGTCAATGGAGAAATGAAAACAGAAGATGCATAAGATAATGTTGTGGATGAGGAAACAAAGAGGAGAGATCAGATCGTAAAGGCAGCAATAGAAGGATGAAAAAGAGAATACTCCAGTGAACAAAATGCACCTTCCCAAGATCAAGATGTGCAAATTAGAGGAAGAAAAAAGGAGAAGGAAAGTGTCCAGAGCCGTCAGAGCCATTTCCTGTAACCTCAGTGTCAACTCCTACAACCAGCACAGAGGAGGCCCCAGAACTGAGATTGTTTTCACAGCCACTAGTCTCTCCTGCAAAGCAGAGTGACGTCAGGAAAGACGTTATCCCACAAGCATAGGAAATCCTCCACAGCAATTATATCTTTAGGCTGAATGGGACAGTTTAAAATTGGCTGTGCTGTGGATGTCTGTATATATTAGTTGTATTGTGTATATAGTTGAGACGCATTCTCTATTGAGTTGGAGTTTATAGCTAAGCAGGGAGGAATGTTGTGTATTTAATATTTCAGTAATATTGTAAATATATTGTTTAAATAAGCATTTTTATTTGTTTAAATAATTTGTTTTGGGTTATATGTAAAAATACATGAATTACATACATCGTGCTGCTACCATGTGATACGTACATGCCTTAAAGTAAACACGAAATTAATCTCACATTTCAGACTTCTGTCTTTTAGTTTAATGTTTTGGAGATACAAAACATAACAGCCATATAAAGCATAGTTTCCATTTCATTGTATAATATCGACAGACAGCACAATGGCCACTGTTCTACTTACCGTCCTTACACACCTGGAGAAGAAGGATGCTTAGTTGAGAATGCTGTTCTTGGACTAGAGCTCAGCATTCAACACCATAATTCCCTCCAGGCTCGACAAGAAGCTCAGAGACCTCTGCATTGACCCTGCCTTATGCAGCTGGATCCTGGACTTTCTATCAGATTGCAGGCAGGTGGTAAGAGTGGGCTCCCTCACCTCCACCCCTCTTACTCTCAACATAGGAGCCCTTCAGGGCTGTGTACTAGGTCCTTTCCTTCACTCCCTGTATACCCATGACTGTGTTGCCACCCACAGCTCTAATCTGCTAATTAAATTTGCCGATGACCCTACATTGACTGGCCTAATCTCAAACAATAACCAAGTGGCCTACAGGGGAGAAGTCTTCTCTCTATCACAGCGGTGTCAAGAAAACAACCTCTCCCTCAATATTGCAAAAACAAAGGAGCTGGTTGTGGATTACAGGAGGAATGGAGACGGGCTAACCCGTCAATGGATCTAGGTTGAGAGGGTGAACAGCTTCAAGTTCCTTGGCAACCACATCACTTAGGATTCCACGAGGTCTGTACACACCAGCTGTGTGGTGAAAAAGGCACAACAGCACCTCTGTCACATCTGACAGTTGAGGAAGTTTGGTAAGGGGCCCCCAGCACTTCTTCCCCAGGGCACCACTGCTCAGTACAAGAGGACATGGCTTTAAGGTAAGGGGAGGGAAGTTCAAGGGGGATATTAGAGGAAAGTTTTTACTCAGAGAGTGGTTGATGCATCAGTGAGTCACTGCCTGAGTCAGTGGTGGAGGCAGATACACTAGTGAAGTTTAAGAGACTACTAGACAGGTATATGGAGGAATATAAGGTGGGGGGTTATATGGGAGGCAGGGTTTGAGGGTTGGCACAACATTGTGGGCCGAAGGGCCTGTAATGTGCTGTACTATTTTATGTTCTATGTTCTAAATCCTAAGAACTTTCTACAGGAGCACAACTGAGAGCATCCTGGCTGGCTGCATCACTGCCTGGTATGGGAACTGTACTTCCCTCAATCACAGATGTCTGCAGAGAGTGGTGCGGACAGCCCAGTGATGCACCATCAATAACTCACTCTGAGACGTAAAGGCGAGGTATCGGCGGTTATTGACTGGAAGAAGGAACAAGCAGTGGTTGACCACCATACTACATCCTGGAGACTGAGATGCCGGGCTCAGACCTCAATCACCTTTATACAGGGGTCTGTGGGAGGAGCCACAGGAGCAGTCAGCAGGGGGCATGTCCAGACAGGTATATGTAGTTCACCACACCCAGCACATCTGTAGACATGACATTTATAAAGACAGGTTTGAAAAAAGGGTCCGTAGGATCACTGAGGACCCGAATCACCCCAACCACTATCGATTCCAGCTGCTACCATCCTGGAAACGGTACCGCAGCATAAAAACCAGGACCAACAGGCTCCAGGACAGCTGCTTCCACCAGGCCATCAGACTGATTAACTCACACTGATTTGAGTGTATTTCTATGTTACACTGACTGTTCTATTTATTATAAATTACTATAATTTGCACATTGCATGTTCAGACGGTGACGTAACATACAGGATTTTTATTGCTCGTGTATGTGAAGGATGTAAGGAATAAAGTCAATAAATCCTCAGTAGAATAATGGAATCAATGTAAGACCGCATCATCTGGGCGTTCAAAAAGTTTGCAAATATATAAAAAAAAGAAAGAAAGAAGAATGATAAATAAATAAGCAATAAATATCGAGAGCCTATTCTGGCCTACTCTTAGTTCTTTCTTGTACATTTATTTTTTTACAATCCAGATCCAGACGAAATACTTATTTATTGGTCTTATATTTCTGGAAGAAAAACACATCAGCCAAAATCATCTGCAACGGAGTAAATTTACTGCGGATGTTGCAGGGGTTGTCACAACCGAGCATCTGTGAGCTGTGTGTAACTGCAGGGCTCGGACACGCCCCGCACACTGATGCTGCCGGGTGCCCCTGCGCCTGACGTCACAATGCCCCGCTGCGGGGATCAACCAACGAGGCCGCGAAGGGAAGGAGGTGAAGAAAGATAAACAAGATCATCAGATCAAATGATGAAAATCAAAAGCTTTGTTGATCAAACTGTAATATTCTCGATTATAATAAAAAACAATAATTGTACTAAGGCGTTTCTCAAATAGAGTGTTTTTCATATTCAGACGGACGTTTGTAAGAATACCCACTCACTGTAAAAGTTGTCTGCCCGTGTGTCTAGCCTGACGCCATTTTGTGCGGGGTTGGATTCGGTTCGGGTCGGGTCGGCTGGGCTGTTCCTGACCGCTGCTACTGTGTGAGGGTAAGGGTGAGCCAAAGACCGGGGTCTGCTCTGGTGGGGGTGGCTGGGCTGGGGTCTCGCCGACCACGCACTGTTGTTGGGTTCGCCTTCCGTTTGCCGTTGGGGGACTGCAGTTGGAGCGCCGCGGTTACGCACATTGTAACCGGCCTGTGGTCGTCTTTGTGCAGGATCGATTGAAAGTGGCGATTTGTGCTGCGATTCAAATATTCTCCGTGTTGGTCAGTAGTTTGGGAACTTCGCAGTTTACAAGTTTTTTTGTCCACACTTGCAATGAAAATCGTATCTGTTCTGTTTGAAAATGAAAGTTTATATCTGTGTGCTGTGTTCGAATGACATGCAGTCATCTTTATTGCAACGCTGCATATTGACGCTATATTTTCGAGTACAGTTATAATTGGTTATTTGACAAGTGAGCTTGAGTTTTACTCATACAGATTTTAAATAGAAGGGTTCATGGTATTTCAAATACTAATATACTTGGAGCACTGGGCTTAATATTAAAAGTGAATTGTTCCTACAAACACATCAACTTTTCTGTTAAATGCCATGTTTCATTGTGGAAATGGGCAGTGTAATGTTACAAAATGAAATATAGTATGCCTCTTATCCTCGAAGTTAGCATGACAAGTAGATTTAAGACCATAAGACAGAGGAGCAATGAAATTCATGATTTCCTTTACCATTCTAAGATGTATGTCACACTTCAGCTGGATGTACAAGGAATAGGGCCACCAACTTCCTCTGAAAGCAACAATGGGGATACTACTAAAGCCCCGCGATTGTAATACAGTCCCTCAATACACGTAAATATGTAATGTTCCAGAAGTGTTAATGTATATATAAGCATATTAAATCCTGGTTATAATTGATCTTGATGAACTAACCACTTCCATTGAATATATTGAAACCTGTAACTGGTCTTAAAGTTACAAGGTCCTCTGTCAATTGGGACATACACATCACCTGACCTAAGGAAAAGTTAACTGGAAATCGATCAACTTTGTAGGCAGTGATCAGTTTATTAAAGCTAAGGGCTCAAACTTGAGCAGAGTTTTTAAAGATTGTAATGAAGGAGAACAGGTGAGAGGGGAACTTCAGAACTGATGCCTTTAAAAGCTTATTGCATAGCCGCCAGGGATGGAGTAATCAAACGTGGGAGAGTTTAGCGAGCAGGAACAAAATTGAATTTAAGGATGTTGCTAGATTACACAGAAAGAGAGGGGAAATGATAGAGGAACTACCAGGAGGTCAAACAGCATCTGCGGAGAAATGGTGTTAAAAGATTTGAGGTGGATGTAGGTTGGAAAAGGAAGAGAGAACTTTTGGATTGTGAGAGGAGGTGCAGTGGCACTGTGGGAACACAGTCAGGGTAGAAACTTAGAATAAATGGGATAAAACAAGTGGTGTTGGATGAAAGGAGAGAGCTAAGGATAGAGAATAATATAAATTACATCTAAATAGGCAGAGACAAATGAAATCTGAAATACCAGAAAGAAAACTGAATACTTAAGTTGAGATAAGGCTTGAATACAGTACTGCTATTTTGGTGACAAGTCCAGCAGGATGTGGTATTGTTCCTTGAGTCTACTTTGCATCATTGCAGCAGTGTATAATTCCAAGATACAAATAATTCAAGGAGGGACAATAAAGTAGCAAGTAACTGATAGCTCAGAGTCACTTTTGTTGATTATGAGGTGTGCCGCAAAACAGTAATCCTGTTTGCTTGGGTTCCTTACCTAGTGTAGACCACATTATGGTCACTGAATATATAATTATTACCTCTTCCATTTTAGTGTTAAATTTATTCACTTTCTTGTTCATTTCCTTAAGGAGCAAACACTAACATTGATGGTGGCTAATAATCAAGAGGAAGCATGACGGACATCAAGAACTTCTTGTATGCTTGGTGTGGGAAGCGCAAGCTTACACCAAATTATGAGATCCGTGCCGCTGGCAACAAGAACAGACAAAAGTTTGTTTGTGAGGTATGACAGTTTGTGTACTAGCCTGAATTTACAGCATTGAAAATTCCAGTTCAGTCTGAAACTGATTTTGTTTGCAGTACTGTTTCAGATGGGGAACAAATGATGTGGAAAATGATTATTTCTCTTGTGATAGCTTGATATTTGAATTTTTTTATGATTACTTGAAAACTAGAGTGCAATGGTTTAAGGTGAGGAGGCGGAGGCTTAAATGAAATCTGAGGGGTGAATTATTCATGGTAATGGTATTTTTATGGAATAATGGTATTTGGACTGAGCTGGTGGAGACAGGAACAGCAAGTACTTTTAAGAGGCATCTTGACAGTTACTTGAAGCAGGGCATAGAGAAATATAGAATTTATAAAGGCAAGTTGGAATTTTGTAGATAAATGTGCTGATCACCATAGATACAGCCCATAGAGGGCTCGTTTCTGTGCAGTACAGCTGTATGACCTTGGAAGGCAAGGTTTTAATAACAAATTGTGAATTTCCCTTTAGAAAAGATAAAATGCTGGAAATACTTAATCAAATAAAATGCGTAGATTGGCTTTACAGACTCTGGGTCCATCCCCCAAGTAAATATAGATGCAAAAAATCCATTTAAGATCTCACCCATCTCTTCGGCTCCATGCATTTACATCAGTGCTAATCTTCATGAAAACCAATTTTGTGCCTTGCTATTGTTTTGCTCTTAATGTATCCATAGATGCTCTTGGGAGTTCTCTTCAACCTGTCTGTTAGAGCAACTTCATGCCTTCTTTTAGCCCCTCTGGTTTTGCCTATTAAGTGTTCTCCTGCATTTTTTATACTCAAATACATCATTTGTTCCTTGCTGCCTATAGCTGCTATTCACCACCACCTTCTTAACTGGGGCCTCAATATCTCTCGAAAGTCAAGATATGAAGGTTCCCTAAACCTGTTGGCATTGCCTTTTATTCTGTCAGGAACATACCAACAGTATTCTCAAATTTTTACTTTTAAATGCCTCCCACTTACTAGCACACCTTTGCCAAAATACAGCCTGTCCCAATCTACACTTGCCAGATCTTTAATATTAGCAAAATTGGCCTTTCTCCAATTAAGAATCTCAATCCAAGGGAGAAATCTATCCTACTCCATAATGTAACTGATGTATCTAAAGTCTTCCCCTGCACATACTTCTGTCACCTCCCTTATCTTTTGTCTAATAGGACTTCCAGTGATGCACTCTCTCTAGTTGGGACCACCATGTATTGATTAAGGAAATTTTCCCTCCCATCCAGCCCTTTACCAGTATGGAAGTTCCAGTCAATACAAGTTAAAATCGCTTATCGCATCCTTGTTTCTTATCTGTGATCTCTCTACAGATTTGCTCGTCCAAATCCTGCCTACTGGTGGGTGGTCTATAATATAATTCCATTAATGTGATAGCTTCAGTAGATGAGCTCTCCAGTCTGTCCTGTCTGAGCATTGTCATGACATTTTCCTAACATCTCTCCTTTAATCCCTCCCATTCTATCATGTCTAAATCAATGGAACACCAGCACATTGAGCAGTCCATCCTGCCCCTCTTTCAAACAGGTTTTGCTAATGGCTATAATGTTATAGTTCCACATGCTCAATCACCTTACCTATAATACTCTGTGCATTGAAATAGACAACTCAGAACATTAGTTCTATCATGCTCAACCTTTCGATTCCTGAATTTGTAGGTAGGCTGAACAACATCTTTCCCCCACAGCCACTTTATCTTCTCCAACACTCTGGTTTTCATCCCCCTGCAACTCTGGTTTAACCCCTACCACAGAACTAGCAAACCTTTCTGCAAGGATATCAGTTCAGGTGCAAACTGTTCTGTCTATATAGGTCTCACCTTCCCTGGAAGAGAGCCCACTGATCTAAAAATCTGAAGCCTTCCCTCCTACACCATCTCCTTAGCCATATGTCAAACTGTATTATCTTCCTATTTCTGGCTTCATGACATGTGACACAGGTAGCAATCCAGAGATCACAACCCTGGAGGTCCTGTCTTTTAACTTAGCACTAAGCTCTCTGAGCTCACTGTGCAGGACCTTGTCACCCCTCCTACCTTTGTCATTGGTACCCACATGGAGCACAACCTTTAAGTACTCAACCTCTCACTGGTGTGATCTTGATCCAAGGTGTCCCTGGCACTGACACCTGAGAGGCAACCATGTGAAATTTTGTTCTTGTCCACAGAACCTCATTTCTGTTCTCTCTAACCAGCAAATCCCCTTCACTACAGCTTGCCTCTTCTACATCCCCCCCACATTTCTGAGCCACTGAGCTAGAGACCTAATTGCAGTGTCTATACACACCCCCTCTTCCCCCCAACAGTATCTAAAGAGGTATAAATGTTATTGAAGGGAATGGTCACAGGGTTGTTCTGCACTGGCTGCCTATTCCCTTTCCCCCTACTGATGGTTATCCAGTTACCTGTGTAATGCACCTTGGGTATTAAAGCCAATTCTGTGTATCACTACCTCCCGATATGCCCTGTCGATCAGCCTCTCACCATCCTGAATGATCTGTAGTTTATCCAGCTCCAATATGTTTAACAAGGTCTGTCAGAAGCTGCGCCTGAATGCTCTTCTTGCAGCTGCAGTCATCAGAGACACCGAAAGTCTCCAGTGTAGCTATAGCGTCTATTTCTTCAGGACAAAGCCTGAACTCTCCACTATAACATGGGGCCACTCAAACAATAGTAGCTCCCACAATGTCTGCTACACTTAAACCTAATTTTTTTTTGGACCTTGCCAAGTGCCTAATTACACACAGTCCAGTGTCACTTAGTGATGTGTGGTGCACGAATGCTCCCATTAGTTTACATTTCAGACCCTAGGAAATCTATTCCCTCTATGTTATCCATATTTACTGAATTTAGTACTTCCTCTGGATATAAGTTAAATATACGTAAAAGTGAATTATTTCCTATTAATAACTTCTGATCATTATGATCAAATACCTTTTAATATTGCTAAAAATTATTTTACCTATCTTGGTATTAAAATTTCTAAAAATTTTAAAGATCTATATGAGTATAATTTTCTTCCTTTAATTGAATATACACAACAAACGCTTTCCAAATGGTCGCCTATGACGATGTTGTTAATTGGTCGAATAAATGCTTTGAAAATGACAATTTTACCGAAATTTTTATACACGTTTCAAGCTGTTCCATCCTTTGGCCCGAAAATGTTTTTGATAGAATAGATTCTACGATCCTGTCATATATCTGGAATAATAAGAGTTCTAGAGTGAGTAAACCTTTATTGCAAAAATTAAAAAAAGATGGAGACTTGGCTTTACCAAACTTTAGATTTTATTACTGGGCAATTAATAGTCGTTATATTACTTTTTGGATTCACTGTATAGATAATCAGGACTGTCCTTCATGGTTGGACTTGGAAGAGAACTCGCTAACTCTTTACTGAATTCTTACTGGGAGCTCCTCTTCCCTTTTTGTTTTCTAGGATTGGTTCACAAGATCTCAGTCCCACTGTTGGACGTACATTAAAAATTTGGTTTCAGTTTCGCAGATTTTTTGACTTAAAATAACTTTGTTCTTTCTAATAATATCCATCTTAACTTTTTTTAAACCATTAATTTTAGATAAGGCCTTTCTAACATGGAAAACGAAGGGAATAAAAACTTTTCTGGATTTGTTTTTAGAGGATTGTTTAATGTTTTTTTCACAGCTAATGGACAAATATGATATACCTAATGCACAATTTTTTAGATATTTACACGTCAGGAATTTTTTTACGCAATTTGTTACCGAATTACCCATTTGCTCATTTACCAAATATGATAGATGTTATCTTTCAGCTTAAACCATTTCAAAAAGGATTGATAGCCATTATATATAAACGGCTATTGAATTTACGAATGATGTCTAATGATAAGGTTAAACGTGCTTAGGAATTGGAACTTCAAGAGTCACTTTCAGGTGATCAATGGAATAAAATTTGTCATTTAGTTAACAATTCATCTATCTGCGCTTGTCACTCCTTGATTCAGTACAAGGTACTGCACAGGGTGCATATGTCAAAAGATAAACTAGCGAATATTTTTTCTAATATAAATCCCACCTGTGATAGATGCAACAGTGAGGTGGCTACCTTAACTCATATGTATAAAGTTAAATAATTTTTAGAGAGATGTTTTTAGAACGTTATCAAAAGTCATAGGTTTGGACCTTCAACCTAATTCATTTACGGAAATCTTTGGGATTATTCCAAAGGAAGCAGGAAATGTTCCTGCTTCTGCTCAATGCATGATAGCTTTCTCAACTTTTTTGGCTAGGAGAGCTATTTTGTTGTATTGGAAGGATCACAATTCAGTTACTGTTGTTTTTCTGGCTCTCCTCCATTATGTCGTGTTTAAGTTTGGAGAAAATTAGAAGTCGGATGTTTGATACATCTTTTTAAATTTGAGCAAACTTGCTGACCTTTTATTCAATATTTTCATATGATCTAATTCTTTTTACTTTTTCAGTTAATCTTGTTTTTCCTTCTCTGTGAAGTTTTAAATTTGACCAGAAGGATTTTTCCTTTTTTAAAATTGTATCCTCAAAATGGACAGCCCAGTCCCCTTTTTTTTTGTTTTAGGTTAGTTTAGTGGGTTTTTGTTTCTTTCAATAACAGAAATTTTTGAGTCTTTTTTTCTATAAATAGTTAAGAGGAGATGTGGGTCTCTTATTTGCTTTATATTAGCTTAATACTATATATGATTTTGACAAGAGTATTTTCCTTTCTTTGTACTATTATTGAAATATGTATTTGAGATAACTTCTCTGACTTGTATTTATCCTTATTCTTTTAAATCAATAAAAAAGATTGAAATGAAAAAATTGAAAACACGCTTTTCCAAATTGAACTCCATCTGCCTCATCTCAGCCCAATTCTACATCCTGCTAATGACTTCTTGTAGCCTATCACATCCTCTACACTATCCACGTGATGTGGTCTGTAGACATGCTAATCAGCTCCTGATTTCCTTGTCCAAGTCATTTATATAAATCAGAGGTTTGGGGGGGAGTGGGTCCCAGGACGGAAACCTGCAGAACTCCACTCATCACCAATCTCCAGGCTGAATACATTCCATCTATTACTGCCCTCTGCCTTTTGTGGGCAAGCCAATTCTGAATCCACATAGCCAAGCTTCCCTGGATTGCATGCCTCCCAACTTTCTGAATGACCCTATCATGGAGTACTTTGTCAAATGCCTTACAAAAAATTCCATGCACATCACATGTTTTGCTCTTCATCAATTTGTTTGGTTACTTCCATGAAGAATTCAATCAGGTCATGAGGCACAACCTTCCCTTCACAAAACTATGACTTTGCTTCTCCAAATACTCTCAAATCCTGTCTCTTAAGAATGCTTTCCAATAGATTGCCCATCACTGGCTCACTGATCTGTAATTCTTGGGGTTATTCCTATTTACTTTCTTGGACAAAGAAGTAATATTTTCCTCTCCTCCAATCTTATATCTCTTCTGTGGCCAGTGAGGATGCAAAGGTATTGCAAAGGCACGGCTGTCTCATCCCTCATAGTAACCTGGCGCATAACTTGACCGGCCCCGGAGTCTTTCTAACTTGACATTTAGCAAAAGTTCCAGCATGTCCTCTTTCTTAATGTCCATATGTTCCAATGCATTAGCCTAGTTTGGTGATGTATCACATTCATCAGGTCCTGCTCACTGGTGAATACTGAAGCGAAGCATTCATGAAGGACCTCTACTACCGCCTCAGACTCGAGTTAGAGTTGCAAGGGAATGAGAACCAGCCAATTTATTCAGCCTATGCCTGTAGTTCTGGTCCTCCAGTCCCAGCAACATCCATGTAAATTTTTTCTGCATTCATTGAAGCTTATTGATATCTTTCCTGTAGGTAGATGACCTGAATTGCACACAGAACTCTAAATTTGACCTCACCAATGTCTTATACAATTCTTACTCAGTGCACAGATTTATGAAGGTCAATGTGCCAAAAGCTCTTTTTCAACCCTATCTTCCTGTGATGTCACTTTCAAGGAATTAAAGTTCTGTATTCCCAAATCCCCTTGTACCTAACACCTAAGAGCCTGAGGCTTCACTATGTGCATTTTATCCTGGTTTGACCTTCCAAAGGTCCGCACCTCGCATGTCTGCATTAAATTACATCTCCAGTTTTCAGTCCGTTTACCTCACTGGACCAGTAACTTTGCAAGGTTTGATAGCCCCAATAATCATAGACATGGGTTAATCATTCAACACCTAACCTAGGCTGCAACTATCTGTCTTGAGTCTCAAAGATTACCCTTTTTGTTTCTCTGGCCTCCCAGAATCCGGACTGCTCTTTGTTTCATGAAGACCGGTGCTGTCTTCATTTCTCCTGGTTATCTCTTGGCTCTGGTCGTTGTAGCTGCTATGAAAGTTCTTTACTGCTAATCACCAGGGCAGAGTTATTGCAGCTCATGGAGTTCAACTATGCCACTTCTGTGTTATTCCAGAAACTTCTTTTGACATGACTATTTGAATGGCAAGATGGGAGAGCCAGTACAAAGAATAATGAGTTTAAGGAAAGATTTGAATGCATCCTTCTAGACGGGCAAGGGGAAAGAAACCAGGGCTGTGTTCTTCCTACCTCTAAATTGTTTCTCTTTGCCAGGACCATTATTTATGTTCACTATTCATCCATTACTCAGTGGACATGCATTGTGATCAACATCTATTGTTGCCATAATATCAAGACATAATATTTTGCCATAAATTGAGAACATACTTGTGTCTGGCCTAACTCATTTTGTGGATTTGGATCCCAGGCTAGTCTAAGGTCAGCTTGGCTAATTTTCGCATGATTCCAGTCCCACTGTTCCAAGGAGCTGATTGGCCACACTACTGAATCTACTTCAGGAATATTGCTCACAAATTTGATCTTACTACATAAATTATTTATTTGTAATAGTGGGAGAGCAGTAAATTATACATGTGGAATTTTGGTACCAGATTGATTCCTGCCATGGGCTGTTAGTCAATTGTAGAGCAGTTAAGCAGACTGGGTCTATACTCTCTTGAGTTTAAACACTCAGTGGTAATCTTATAGTAATATTCAAAAAATTCTTAATGGGATTTATGGGGTAGTTATAGCAATAATCTTGCCCTTGCCTGTGGCGTCTAGAGCCTGGGGTCATGATTCCAAGAGGTTGGCCATTCTGGGCAGGCTTGAGAAGGAATTTCTTTAACCAGCAAAGTGAGTCTTCAGAATTCTCCACCTAAGAGGATACTGGAGGCACAGTCACTGTGTTACAGATTTTTATGCATTAAGGGAATCTGAGATATAGGCTTATGGAGGAAAGTAGCACTGAAGAAAAAGACCAATTGTGGTCCAGCTGGAGCAGACATAATGCGTCCAACTCCCCTTTTCACTACTGATGCTTATACTTAATTGGACTTTTTAATTAAAATCAGAATTGGTTGGTATCTCTGGAGATCTTGAGTGGAATGCTAATTTTCATACCCAAATACCAGCAGTTAGTTGCTGTAAATGGTATTGTTAGCTTATTAAGGAGAGTGAACAGGAGATAGAGAGGAGCTACGGGGAGTACCCCAAGGCTGCAGGAGTTAGATAAGTGGGTGACGGTCAGGGAATCGCTCAGATAGTAGAAAGCAGCCCTGTGGCCATCCCCCTCAGTAATCGTTATCTCATTTTGGATGCTGTTGAGGGGATGACCGACAGAGGATGACCACGGTGATCGGGTCTCTGGCACTGAGCCTGGTTCCATGTTGCAGAAGGGAAAGAGGAAGATGAGGAATGCAGAAGTCATAGGTGATTCCATAGTGAGGGGAACAGGCAGGAGGTTCTGTCAGCCTGATAGAGGTACCCGTGTGGTGTGCTGCGTCCCAGGTGCCAGGGTATGGGATGTTTCAGATCGGGTGCAAAATATTCTGAAGAGAGAGGATGAACAGCCAGAAGTCTTGGTACACGTTGATCCCAATGACATAGGTAGAAAAAGGGAGGAGGTCCTGAAGAGAGAATTCAGGGAGTTAGGTAGGAAGCAGAAAAGCAGGACTGCCAGGGTAGTAATCTCAGGATTGCTGCCTGCGCCACGTGCTAGCGAATGCAAGAATAGCATGATCAGTTGTATTTATGTGTGGCTGAGAGACTAGTGTAGGGGGCAGGGCTTCAGATTCCTGAATCATTGGGGCCTCTTCTGGGGAGGTACAACCTGTACAAAAAGGACGGGTTACACCTGAACCCAAGGGCGTCCAATATCCTAGTGGGCACATTTAATAGAGCTGTTAGGGAGGGTTTAAACTAATTTGGCAGGGGGGATGGGAAAGGGAGTGATAGGGTTGAGGAAGGGGAAAACAGAAATAAATCAAAGATAGCATGCAACAGAGATTATAGAAAGAACAGGCGGGAGATGAGGCTCAATCACAGCCAGTGGCATGAGTTACAGGGTAATAGAGGCGTGGTGCAATTAAAGCAGAAAGCAACAAATACTGGATTGAATGTGTTATATGTATATTGCACGCAGCATAAGGAATAAAATGGACGCTCTTGAAATTCAGCTACAGATTGGCAAATATGTTGTGGCCATCTCTGAAAGCTGGGTAAAGGATGGCTGCCATTGGGAACTGAACATCCAAGGGTATATGGTGTATCGGAAAGATAGGTTAATAGGCAGAGGGGGGTGGTGTGGCTCTGTGTATAAAAAATAATATTAAATCATTAGAAAGAGATGACATGGAATTGGAAGGCGTAGAGTCTCTAAGGGTTGAGTTTAGAAATGGCAAGGGTAAAAGGACCCTAATGGCAGTTGTATGCAGGTCTCCAAACAGCAGCCGGGATGTGGATTACAAATTACAGCAGGAGAGAGAAAGGGCGTATCAGAAAGGCAATGTCACGATGATCGTTGGGGATTTTAACATGAAAGTGGATGGGGAATACCAGGCCAGGACTGGACCTCAAGAGAAAGAATTTGTAGAATGTCTAAGGGATGGCTGTTTAAAACAGCTTGGTGAGCCCACTAGGGGATTGGCTGTGCTGGATTGGATGTTGTGCAATGATCTGGAGGTGATAAGAGAGCTTAAGGTTAAGGAATCCTTAGGGAACAGTGATCACAATATGATCGAGTTCACCTTGAAATTTGAGAGGGAAAAATAAAATTCAATGTGTCGGTATTTCAGTGGAATAAAGGAAATTACAATGGCATGAGAGGGGAACTGGCTGAAGTTGACTGGAAGGACAGCAGAGCAGCAGTGGCTGGAGTTTCTGTGAAAAATGAAGGAAGTGCAATACAGATATATTTCAAATAAGAAATTTTCAAAGGGAAGAAGGACAGTACCGTACCATGGCTGACAAGTGAAGTCAGAGTCAAAGTAAAAGCAAAAGAGAAGGCATACAAGGAAGCTAGTGGGAAGATAGAGGATTGGGATTGTTAAAAACTTGCAGAAAGAAACTAAGAAGGTCATTAGGAAGGGAAAGATGAATTATGAAAGGAAGCTGGTGACTAATATCAAAGAAGATACTAAAAACTTCTTTAAGTATATAAAAGGTAAAAGAGAGTCGAGGGTAGATATAGGATGAATACAGAATGACGCTGGAGATATAGTAATGAGAGATGCAGAGATGGCAGTGGAACAAATACGTATTTTGCACCAGTCTTCACAGTGGAAGACGTCTGCTGTATACTGGGCATTCAAGAGTATCGGGAATGAAGTTCGTACAGTGAAAATTACGACTGAGAAGGTGCTCAGGAAGCTTAATGGCTGAGGGTGGATAAATCTCCTGGACCTGATGGAATGCATCCTTGGGTTCTGAAGGAAGTAGCTGAAGAGATTGTGGAGGTATTAACAATGATCTTTCAAGAATCGATAGATTCTGCCATTGTACTGGATGACTGGAAAATTGCAAATGTTATTCTGCTATTTAAAAAGGGTGGGAGGCAACAGAAAGGAAACTATAGACCTGTTAGCCTGACATCAGTGGTTGGGAAATTGTTGGAATCGATTGTTAGGGATGAAATTATGGAGTACCTGGGGACACGTGACAAGATAGGCCAAAGTCAGCATGTTTTCCTGAAAGGAAAATCCTGCCTGACAAACCTACTGCAATTCTTTGAGGAAATTACAAGCAAGGTAGACAAAGGAGATGCAGTAGATGTGGTGTACTTGGATTTTCAGAAGAGCTTTGACAAGGTGCTGCACATGAAGCTGCTCAGCAAGATAAGAGAATTATAGGGAAGTTACTAGCATGGGTGGAGCATTGGCTGATCGGCAGAAAACAGAGAGTGGGAATAAAGGGATCCTATTCTGGCTGGCTGCGGGTTACCAGTGGAGTTCACAGAGGTCGGTGTTGGCACCGCTGCTTTTTACAGTGTATGTCAATGATTTGGGCTATGGCGTTAATGGATTTGTGGCTAAATTTGCCAATGATACAAAGATAGGTTGCGGAGCAGGTAGTGTTGAGGAAACAGAGAGCCTGCAGAGAAACTTAGATAGTTTAGGGGAATGGGCAAAGAAGTGGCAAATGAAATACAATGTTGGAAAGTGTATGGTCATGCACTTTGGTGGAAGAAAGAAACGAGCAGACCATTATTTAGCTGGGGAGAGAATTCAAAATGCAGAGATGCAAAGGGGCTTGGGAGTCCTTGTGCAGGATACCCTAAAGGTTAACATCCAGGTTGAGTCAGTGGTGAAGAAGGCAAATGCAATGTTGGCGTTAATTTCTAAAGGTATGGAATATAAGAACAGGGATGTGATGTCTCGTGAGACCACTCTTGGAGTATTGTGTGCAGTTTTGGGCTTCTTATTATAGAAAGGATTTCCTGACATTGGAGACGGTTCAGAGAAGATTCACGAGAATGATTCCAGGAATAAAAGGGTTACAATATGAGGGACGTCTGGCAGCACTTGGGCTGTATTCCCTGGAGTTCAGGAGAATGTGGGGGAATCTCATAGAAACATTCCGAATGTTAAAAGGCCTGAACAGATTACCGTAGATTCCGGATTTTAAGCCGCTACTTTTTTCCCACATTTTGAACAGCTTTGAACTTTGCGGCCTTTAATACGGAGCGGCTAATACATGATTTTTTTCATGCCGCCTCGTAAACATTTTGCCTCATAACAGTAGACCAATAAAATTGATGAGTAGTTCACAGAGGTCCAATGAAATTGTACGATAAATCAAGCGCACTTTCACAATTAAATTATTGTAAATCAGTCATTTGTACTCACCCTCATCAACATGGAAAACACTCGAAGCATTGTGCTGCCTTATGGCAGTTATTTAGTTTATAATATTTTCGCTTAGTAATTCATTTTCTAGTTAAAGTTAGAAGAGTTTAAACTATATTTGTTTTCTGTACTACATCGCGGGATGCTATGACGTCACACCCGGTTTCGCGGTGTCTTGTGGGAAAAATGCCGTTTGCGATAAACGGAAAGGCGGGGGTCGAGCGGCGGAGCGAAACGCTGCTTTTAAGTTAAAGGCGATCAATAACTTTTCCTGGTAGGCTGCAGTATATATATTTTTTACCAGTCGTTAGGAGATATTGGAATGTTGTTCAGTAAAGAAGTATACGCAACGTATATTTAAAAGTAGCCGCGTTACGGGCACGGTTCGAAAAAAAGCATTTGCAATATGTATTTGTTTTTGTTACCATATGGATTTAATTAAAAGTTAAAAAATCCTCATGTGTAATATCTTTCTGTGTAAATATCTCATACAACGTGGGACACCTGCGGCCGAAAATCCGGTGCGGCCTTTACAATTAAAAAATTGATTTTATTTCTAAAATTAGAGCCAGCGGCTTTTAATCAGGTGCGCTCTGTAGTCCGGAATCTACGGTAGATATGGCAAAGTCATTTCTCATAGTAGGGGATTCTAGGACAAGAGGATTGAAGAACGTCCATTTAGAACTGAGATGCGGAGAAATTACTTTAGTCAGAGGGTGGTAAATCTGTGGAATTTGTTGCCATGAGCGGCTGTGGAGACCAAGTCATTGGGTGCATTTAAGGCAGAGATAGATAGGTTCTTGTTTAGCCAGGGCATCAAAGGGTATGGGAAGAAGGCAGGGGAGTGGGGATGACTGGAAGGATTGCATCGGCCCATGGTTGAATGGCGGAGCTGACTCGATGGGCCGAATGGCCTACTCCTGCTCCTATATCTTATGGTCTATGATATACAATATTATTGTTTTCAATGGACAGATACAAAAAAGGCCTGAGGAAAAGCAAATCTTTGACTGTTCATCCATCAGATTTTTTTTCTCTTAGGTCCGAGTTGATGGGTTTAATTACACTGGTATGGGAAATTCTACCAGCAAGAAGGATGCCCAGACAAATGCTGCTCGAGATTTCGTTAATTACCTGGTTAGGGCTGGAGAGATGAAAGCAGAAGAAGTTCCCAGTCTGAAGGTGAGTACACTTTGACTAACTCTTCCTTTTCCATCTAGAGTTTGTGTTTAAAAAATGAGTGAAACAGACATTTACAACTTAATGTATATCTGTATTTTCTATGTTTGTCTTCTGTTGTTGAGGCAACTCTGAATGATATTAAATTTTAGAATATAGGTAATATAAAGAAAAACAATGTTTTAATATCTGTCAGCCTTTAAGATACTTCTATTATTTTTCCTTCAATTTGTACGTTTTTATAGAAAGTATATTACAGTAGAATTTTTGAGCTTGTTTTTATCTGAACTAATGTATAAAACATTTAAAATCAGTACTGTTTGCTGAATATTTACAGTTGATATAAATTTGATAGGGGAATGAACCTAGTGCTGTTGATGGAAGTGATAGTGTGCCAGTGGACTCGCCTTCAAGTGTTCCTCAATTAGCTATAAAGCAATCACCTGGTGAGTCTTTCTGTTTTTTCTGGGAATGAGGCTGGTTGTTCCAGGATTCTTATAATGTATAACAATTATTCCTGTATATGTAATTGCTAAAGGAGGGAAAAATCAGATTAAAGCTGGAAGTTCAATTGTTTTATTTAATGTGAAAATCTCATAATTTTGACAAGATGGTGAAAAGTAATATATTCATTGGTAAATGTCTCTGCTGGTGTCATTTGTTTTGTATTTCTTGTTTAGTATTTGGTTGCAATTACATCTCACTTCATAGAACATAGAATAGTACAGCACAAGAACAGGCCCTTCAGCCTACAATGTAGTGTCAAACCAAGTAAAAATAGCAGTTTTCTGTCCTGCCTTTAGGACATGCTGACAGGGGATGTTTTCCTTGTGCACAAGTAAAATAAACTGCATGTGAATCGTAAGAGTGTATGTTCTAGGTCCAGTTATTTTATTTTATTATCAGCAATAACACCAGTATGCTTTTATATCAAGTCATGTCTTATTGATTGAATTTCTTGACAAGGTGAAGAGAGTGATTGATGGAGGTTGTGCTGTAGATGTTGCCTACATGGATTACAATAAGGTATTTGACAAGGTCCCTCATAGGACGCTCATCTAGAAGATTAGTATAAAAGGAATCTATGGTGAATTGGCCATTTGGATCAGAACCTGCTTGCCCATAAAAGATGGAGCACAGTGGTTGAAGGGACTAGCGAGGTCTATGATTAGTGGTGTTTCACAAGAATCTATAGTGAGACGTCTGCTGATTTTGATGACCTGGATGAAAATGTAGATGGATGGGTTAATAAGTTTGCAAATGATACCTAGATTAGTGGCACTGTGGATAGCGTAAAAGACTGGCAAACACAGCAAGATATAGATCATTTGCAGGTATAGCTGTTGAATTGGTGCATGCAGTTCAACCTCTGCAAATGTGAAGTGTTCCACCTTTGTAGGTCAAATGTAAAGGGGCAATACACTGTTAAAGTCAAGGAGATCAGCAGTTTCTGAGGTACTCAAACCATCCGTTTAGTACCAACCATCATTGCATGGTTAAAGTCGCTTAGGTCACATTCCTCTACCATTCTGATGTTTGGTCTGAACAACTGAACCCCTTAACCGTGTGTGCATGCTTTTATACATTGAGTTGCTGCCACAAAATCGACTGATTAGATATTTGCCTTAACATAAAGGTCTACCTAATAATGCCATTGAGTGTATATTAATGTTTTATTGCAAATGAATTGGTGGTATAGTACACTGCAAACATTTTAACACCAAAACAGTAAATTAATGCTCTCTTCATAAACATGTGCCTCACACTTTGTCAATCTGTCAGTCTTGAGGCCATCCCACTCAGAGATGTGGTAATATTATTTTGTAATTGTATGTGCTAGTTTGTAACTACAGTGCTTGCACATGTATATAGCTAGGGTTCCTGAGACTTTTGCACAGTGCTGTGTTTGTCAACTGTAATGGAGATCAAGTTTATAAATCTGGCATGGATGTTGGGAATGGTGAGGGTAGTGTGTCATGGGAGGAGTGTGAGACAACTGGCAGAGGAGTGTCAGGGCAGGAGGTTGGCACGGGTGCAGACACACCCAGCCCTGAGACACCAGGCAAGGTAATTTGAGTTATTGTAAGAGATTTGATTAGTTAAGTCTCCTGGCTGGAAAGAAAATGTGATAGTTAAAGGCTGAGATGATGTGAATGTTAAAATTCTAGGAGACATAGGATAGTGTATTTTTATAACAGCAGTGTCTAAATCTTAAGGGTGTGGGTTTAAGGTGAGAGCGAGGCAATCAGAGAGATTATACTGCATGTACATAAAAGTATTAGTATCTGGAAAGAGCATGCAGAAGCAAGAGCAGTGAAAATCTTAGAGGTGTATAACAGGTTAGAGCTGTGAGCTTGTGGAGTAAATGAGATTAATATGGAAAGTAAGGTTAATGCAGATTGACATGATGGTTGGCATAGATGCTCTGGGCTGAAGGACCTGTTTCTATGCAGTTTATCTCTGACGTTTTTGTGGTTAAATATTATAAAAAGATTTATAACCGATATTGCTTTAAAAATTGTTAATCTGGTTTCTGGTTTTGCAGGCCATGGAGGAGGATTTGGTGGTTATTGGGAACGTGGAGCCAATTTAAAGGAATATTATGAAAAGAGAGATGAGCAAGAAGCCCAAGCAGTAAGTCATCGTGTTCTTAATTAGAGCTAAAAATGGTAACGTAAAAGGTATTCAGCATCTTCATTATCACAGTTGGATTTTATTTTCACCAATAACACAAACAAGTACATGACTTGAATGCATTTAATTTTCAGCTTGAAACAAATCCAAGCTGCAAAACACTTTGCCAACAATGCATAGCAGACGACACTTAGCACAAATAGCACTTATGGTTATGTTTTCAGAAAACATACCCGTCACATGCAAAGAAGTACAGCCCAAGTCCTTGAGTGGCATGACTGTAGATTGCTCTGGTCCAGCTTGTTCTTCTACTGAGCAAACAGTGGAGGGCAGCACTGACAGAATGGGTCAGTCCCCAGCCCAGTACTGGTTCCAGCGTGCCCAACAGAGGCCACACCACCTCGACCTTCCCTCCCCTGGGCGGCTACAACTGGTGAAACTGCGGCTTCTCTCTAGTTCTCACCACAACTAATGCAGTGCGGTCCCCGGTTTTTGGTCTCTTCAGTAGTCTGGACTTGCAGTATTCTACATTACCAACGGAACCTAGTGATCACAATAAAAAAAAATCAAAGACAATTACTCACTCCATTTGTTGGATCGCACAGCTTCTTGGCAAAATGGTACGCAACAAGTCCAGGTGACAAAACAACAACAGTACACATTAAGTCCAGCTCTGTCGTTATCGAACAGCTCGCTGATGGGATAGTCCTGCAGTACTTGTTGCTCTTAGTATCCAACAGTGAATTGCAAATGTAACAGTCATACAGGACGAACAAATACGGCTTTGATTGGATCCGGTGTCACTGCTGCAACTGAACACATCACCATCTTACTGGCAAAGATATTTTGCAATGCACAGAGACAAATTCAGATTTGACTATGCATGAATAAGCATAAATGAAAGCATGGGCCAGTGACCGACTTCGTCTGATGCTTTTCCTTGCTTAGGTATACTGTACGTTGAGACTAGTTCATCAAATATTGCAGATATTAGAAATCTGAAGTAAAATTAAAAATTGCCAAAAATACTTAGCAGGACTGGGTTTTTCTGTGGAAAGGGAAGCAGATAACTTTTTTTTCTCTCTTGTTCCATTGATGTATCCCATAGTACCTTATATTTTCTTTTATCATGCAAATTAAGAACTTATTTTTGACTTTTTATGCTATTGTTAAAAGGTTATCACTTATTTTATCTTTATGTTAAATTTTTGGTTTTTTTTTGTTTTGTCTTTCTTTATTTTGTGCACGTCTAAAACAGAACTTAATTTTTCCTAGACTCTGGAGTCGGAAGGCTTGGATTTAAATGCTGGTCTTCATGGTAACTGGACGCTTGAAAATTCCAAGGCTCAACTCAACCAGTTCTTCCAAAAAGAGAAGATTCAAGCTGACTATAAATATTCTCAAGTGGGACCTGATCACAACAGGTTTGCTATATTTTGGTTGTGGGGTAACCAATTTGAGTAATTCTACATTATTCATATTCAAAGCTTTCATTTCATGCAAAATTCATCAGATTGGGTTTCTGTGATAGACGCAGTACATCTAATGTCAACTTGTCCATATTGAAGATGGTGCTAATTGTCTTGCTTTGATTCAGATAGAATTAATCTGTTTAAAGGAATCTATAGAGATGAATAACTAATACATCCATGTAAGTTAACTAAGCTGAATGATTGGATCAAAAATTTAAAAGTAACTACAGTCAGCCCTCCTTATCCGCGAGTTCCACATGCGTGAATTCAACCAACCGCGAATCGAGAAAACCCGGAAGTGCTCTACCAGCACTCGTTGCTTGAGCATTGTTCGCCACGCATCTAGTTCGTTCACTACTTTGTTCCTGTGAAAAAATGGCTCCTAAAAAGCAATTAGGTGGTCAAAGCAATTCCTCAAAAGCTAAGAGGGTGCATAAAGTGCTATCTCTCGCCCAGAAAGTAGAAATATTAGATCTTTTGAAAAGTGGCATGTCACTTTCTGAAGTGGGCCGTAAGGTTGGTAAGAACGAATTGAGCATTCGCACAATAAAACAGAAAGAAGCTGGAATTCTTGGAAATGTTAGTGCTGCCCCTACAATGGCAAAAATGGTCTCTGTGGTTCATGATAAAGTGCTTGCGAAGACTGAGAAAGCATTAAGTATGTGGCTAGAGGACGTCACAGAAGCATATCCCTGTCAATGGCCAAATTATATGTGAAAAAGCTCTTAGTCTCTATGAGCACTACTGTGACGGGGTTGATGAAAGTGGGAGAAAAGAGTTTAAGGCTAGTAAGGGATGGCTGGCTGGCTACGTAAAGCGCTACAGCCTCAAGAATGTAAAGATCACAGGAGAATCAGTGTCTCGTTCATTCGCTGTTTGTATTGTGAGTGAGAGGCACATGTACAGTTTTTTTTGCTTGTCAATATTCCCTAAACAAGACAGTGTAACAACTATTTACATAGCATTTACATTGTATTAGGTATTATAAGTAATCGATTAATGATTTAAAGTATATGGGAGGATGTGCGTAGGTTATATGCAAATACTACGTCATTTTAAATAAGGGACTTGAGCATCTGCATTTTTTTTGGTATCCGCAGGAGGTCCCAGAACCAATCCCTTGCGGATAAGGAGGGCCGACTGTATGTTATATTTATTGTTTTCCATTTACATGCAGAAGATAACTGTTCTGCATATTCTTAAGAATTTAAGAACTGCATGTTTATAATTGTCATAATCAGTTCTCTGCTAACTCATTTACTTTGTTATTAGGAGAGTAGTTTGACATTCCATTCCAGAGATTTATTTTCTTTGTGAGAACTTTGCCGTACTACGAGAGTGCTGATGGGATGGACATTTTGGATGAACTATTGTGCAAGACCCAGAATGAATCTTAAGATGGGTGTAAAATATTCTAGCCAACATGCCTCAACCAATTTAGGAGTGTATCATTAAAAAATAGAGTCACAGAGTAGGCCACGTGGCTCCCTGTGCTTGATCTGTCATTGTGTAATATAATAGTTTATTTCTGTTTGTATCCTTTGATTCTCTTTAAAAAAAAATCTTTATAGTGAATGGTGAAGCCATCAGGCTGCAGCACTGCAGTGAAAAGGCAGGATTAGCCATGTTTCTGTGAGGCCAAGTGTATAACAGTCCTCGATATCCCTCTCGTACTGCAATCTTGCTCTGTCTTTAATTTTATAGAGAATGTGTAGTCGTGAGTGGGAGTCTTGAGGCCTCCGCATTTCAATCGTACCTGTCGCTCAATGTGGCCTTCTCTGCTTCGGTTTTCTTAAAGGAGAATGGCATTCGCGATCTGACTCTGCTGTCTGGGGTCCATCAAATTTGAGGATCAATAGATTTTCAAAAATGACTTAAAAATATGTTGCTTTACTGAAGTACTGTATCCATGGTGATGATTCCTATTGGAGCTGCATGCAAAGAGTCACCACTTACAGCACCATCTTGAGACAGTGCTTTATTCCATAAAGTCTGTTGCTAAATGTTTGTGTAATTTCCTTATATTTTCCTGAGTATAATTTCTTGCATCTCAGTCTGTAAAAGTCTGCTTTCCGTTACAACACATACAGAATGCTTGAGGAACTCAGCAAGTCAGGCAGCATCTATGGAAATGAATCAACCACTCCCATTCCTACATGTCTGTCCATGGCCTCCTCTACCGTCAAGATGAGGCCACACGCAGGTCAATGGAACAATACCTTATCTCCCGCCTCAGTAGCCTCCTTCCTGCCGGCATGAACATCCAACTCACTGACCTCCGTTGATACCCCTGCCCCCCACCCTTATCCCCATCCCTATCTATTATTTTAGTCTGGTTCTGTTTCTCTCTTTTCCCCCCTCACTATAATCTCTCCCCCCAGCCCTACCTTTCTTTCTCTTTTATTTCCCATAATTCTCCACCTTCCCCAGCCCATTTCCCTCCAGCTTATCACTTCCCAGCTCTCTACTTTATCCCTCCCCCCACTTCTTATCCCCCCTCGACCATCCCATATTACTTCACTCCTGATGAAGGGTTTCGGCCCGAAACGTCGTTATTACCTCCTCCCATAGATGCTGTCTGGCCTGCTGAGTTCTGCCAGCATTTTGTGTTTTTTATTTATTTCCAGCATCTGCAGATTCACTCGTGTTGCCAACAGTTGATACTTCAGGCTGAGACCCTTTTTCAGGTTTAGAAAGGAAGGGGGAAGATGCCAAAATAAAAAGGGGGGAGGGGAAGGGTGACAAGTGGGAAGGTGATAGATGAAGTCAGGTGGGTGGGAAAGGTAAAGGGTTGAAGAAGAATGAATCTGAGTGGACTATGGGAGAAAGGGAAGAAGGAGGGGAGGTTATATACAGGTGAGGAGAAGACCTAAGTTGCCAGAGTGGGGAATAGAAGAAGAGGGAAGGAAAAAAAATAATGGAAGGGGAAATCAATGTTCATGTCTTCAGGTTGGAGGCTATCTAGATGGAATATGAGGTATTGCTCCTCCACCCTGAGAGTAGCCTCTTTGTGGGAAAAGCGGAGGCCGTAGACCAACATGTTAAAACAAGAATGGGAGTAGGAAATTCTGCTTTTGGTGATGAACTGGACTTGCTTGACCGAGCAGACTCCCAATTTATATCAGGTTTCAAGATTATAGAGGAGGCCGCATCTGAGTGTCAGATACAATAGTGGTCCCCAACAGATTTGCAGGTGAAATGTTGCCTCACTTGGAAAGACTGTTTGGGGCCCTGAATGGAGGTAAGGGAGGAGGTGAATGGGCAGGTGTAGCATGACTGTCACTTGTAGGACATGTGCCAGGAGGGAGATTAGTGAGGAGGGACAAATGGACAAGGGAATTATGGAGGGACTTACTAATTGATCACTTACTGTTATATCTTATAATTTTGTTCCCTCATCTACCAATGCCAATTCATACTTAATGCCTCATGTTTGCTTCATTTTGCATTTAAAACCCTGGAATTTAATATTCCAAAAGTAAAGCAGATTGTTTCTTGTTGTTATAAAAGTGACACCACTTTTAAATTATTTTTATGTAAGGGGAGTTGAGGTGAACTGTTAATGATATTATGAAAATATATTTTCATTAAATTGCATGAGTTTCTTGTATTTCTTAATTATCAACTGGCACTTGGTTGTGTAACTGTCTTAAGGTTGATTTATTTCTTGCAGATTTGTTTAGATGTAACTACAGGTTAGTTACTAAAGGGCAAACTAAATATTTCTTTATTTTGCCTAATTGATTTCAACTGTACCTCAGCAAAAATGGATAGATGTGTAAATAAGCTTCTAGACAGTTGTAGTGCCACAGTAATAACGTATATTAAGTGCAAAAAAGACTTGAGAACTCTCTGACTGACTTCCTATCATGCCGCACAATGGTATGTAATGATCATCAAGAGGAATGCCAAAGAAAATGGCAGCTCAAAGGGCCAGAAAAAATACAAGCTTTTGAGGTTGGTTGTGGCAAATCTACTGGTCCTGGCACCCTCACTAAATATAATTGAACTATTACGTGTGGAAGGTTAATATAACACAAAGTTTATAATGCTAAATGAACGTAGAATAGGGAATGTAGTTAGTCACATTGGTTTTGTTGAATCAATTTGTAATCTTAAGGAACTGTTCTATAATAGATTTTTATTATTTATGTTACATTAATTACTTATTATTTTCACTTAAATTTAATACTTGGGTTGAAGAGCTACTGTTGACATTCAGCTGACTCAAGCATTCCTGCAGGTCAGAGGCAGGGGCTTGTGGGTTGTTTGTTGACTCACATAGGTTGCTCTCTCTTAGTCATACGTTGTCCTGACTTAAATACTGGAACACCCTATCGAAGAACATTTAGATAATCAGAACACTTAGAAATTTGAAATTAAAAAACAGAAAATACTGGGAGTCTGAAATTTAAGTAGAAAATGCTATTTTCAATCAATATTGGAGACAGCAAAGAGTAACACTTCAGGTCAGATTTCTGATTGAAGGGTCTGTGAGCTGAAATTTCAGCTCTTTTTTTCTGTATACAAATACTGATCTACTCTTATTACTTTTACCAGAAAGGTTGTGGCAGTTTAAGAAGATGACTAATCATCTCCTGCAAGGCAGTAAAGGATGGTTAACAGATGCTGGCTTTGTCAGCAATGCCTTCAAACCCATTAATGGAAATTATTTTTTTACTAGATTTTGAGTACGTCGGTATGAAAACATTAGGATTAAATGTACTGATAATTGAACTCAAAAGGATTTGTCGTAGTATGTTTCTCTTAAATTCTATTCCAGAGGAGCAGAGCAGGAGAATATATTTCATACTGATGTGTCAAAGCCAGTATAAAGTTTTTAAATTAAATTTTAATGAAAAATAATATAACGTCTTACCTGTGAAAATTTCTGTTTGCTTGTCATGGTTATGATACCAGTATGTTTCTCAGCCAGCCTGCCTTGTTGTATACAGCTTTCTAGGGGGTAATTGCTAGGTACCCCTATGAATGCTAAGAAAAGTTGTATATTGCAGTGAACATCTGCAAATTGGGGAGAATAATCAGCGAACCTTTACTGTTGCAGTGCATCCAGGTGACATCCCCGGGGATGTGGGGGGGGGGGGGGGGGGATTGTAATATTATGACTTTCCTGAGCCAAGCAGCAGAAGTCTGCTGACAAATATGATCCTCGAATTTTTATAGGTTACAATGGTTAGTATTTCTGCTTCTCCTCTCAGTAGGTTACAAAATTTGTTCTTTGGTGGCATAGAAAGTGCAAAATGTTCTGACAACAAGTAAGGGAAACATATTATTGATGCCAGAGGCATGAAGCAAAAATGAAAAAATACTGGAAATACTTTGTGTCAGATTGATGACCTTCAAGCTGAATGCTGAAAAGTTAGACTTAATGAAGTTTTAAGATGCTGGGGAAGTGGGTAAGGCAACAAACCTCAAGAGAAATGAAAGAGGTGATTTATAAGTGAAGAGGGTAGTAATGGAACAAGTAAAGAAACAAGGTTAACTGAGAAAATGCATTTAGAAAACCAGTATCACCTGAAATTACCAAAGTAAAATACTTAGCTGGAAATATAAAATAGAAATGCTCATTATCTGAAATTGTTGAATTCATCATTGAATCTGAAAACTTATTGGATAATAGTAGTAAGTCAAAGAAACAAAAAAATGGAAGAATATGTGAAGGTGAGCAAGAGCGGAAATTAGCAATAAATTTGATTCCTTGTTCAGTTTGATGCAACTATCAGTGTATTGGAAAGGAGATGTAGAAGTGGGTTCATGTGTGACTTAATGAATGTTTCGTGTTATGCACATAGAATCAGATTTAATAATCACTGACATATGAAATATGTTGATTTGTGGCAGCAGTACATTGCAGTACAATATGAAAAAACTAAATTGCAGTTAAAATACACAGTGCAAAAAGAAAGCAAAATAAAGGAAAAATAGAGGTTGTGTGCATGGGTTCATTGTGTGTGTACACACAGACACACACACACTCACTCTCTCACACTCTCACTCACTCACTCACTCTCACTCTCTCACTCACACTGTCTTTCTCTCTCTCACTCTCACTCCCTACCCCCCACCCCTGCTGTATTTCTAAATGAAGTGAAATATAAATTAGTGATTGGGGTGATTAGTAGGTTTGTGGACATCACAAAAATTGATGGAGTTATGGATGGTGAAGGTTTTCAAAGGTACATTAACTGTAGATTAGTTGAAGAGGTGGACAGAGAAGTGGCAGATGGAGTTTAATCAAGACAAGTGTGAAGTGTTGCTCTTTTCAAGGTCAAATGTAAGGGAAAGTCTACAGGAAATTACACTGCCCTTAGGAGCATTGATGTACAGAGCAATCTCGGAATTTATATCTATGTCTGTCTGAAACTCACAACGCAAGTGGAGTGGGTGAAAATGCCTTCATAAATTGGGGGATTGAATATAGAAGTAGTGTCACAGCTTTATAAAAATTTAGTTAGGCCACATTTGGAGTGTTGTATGCAGTCTTATTATATTACAAGAAATTTGTGGAGACTTTGGAGGAGGTTCACCAAGATGTTGCTGGGATAAGAGTGTATTAGTATAAGGTGAAGCTGGACAAAATCAGAATGTTTGGAACTTCAGAAAACAAGGATTTTATTTTTTCCATGTGGAATGTCAAAGACCAGAGAGCATGGCTTTAACATAAGAGGAGGAAATTAGGTAAAGGAGTGACAGGAAATGTGCGAGACAATTTTCTTTACACAGAGACTAGGTTCCTGGGGATGTGCTACTGGGGTTGTGGGTGAAGTACAGTGGTGCTAGAAAGTTTGAACACTTCAGAATTTTTTTTTTGCATAAATAAGATCTAAAATGTGATCTGATCTTCACTTGTCCTAAAACTAGATAAAGAATTACCAATCAAAAAAACATTACACTTTTCATTTACTTATTGAGAAAAATGATGCAATATTACATGTATTTATTGGAAAAAGTATGTGAACCTTTGCTTTCAGTAACTGCTATGACTCCCTTGTACAGCAATAATTTTAGCCAAACATTTCTGGTAACTGTTGATTAGTCCTGCTTGCAAAACTGCTTCAACTCTGGGATGTTGGTGGGATTGCTTGCATGATCTGCTTGCTTAGGTCCTTCCACAACATTTCTGTAGGATTAAGATCAGGACTTTGACTCAGCCATTCCAAAACATGAAATTTCTTCTGCTTTAACCATTTTTTGGGGTTGTGTCTTGCTGCGTGGCCCACTTTCTCTTGAGGTTCAGTTCATGGACAGATACCCTGACATTTTCCTATAGAATTTGCTGGTACAAGTCAGAATTTATAATTCCATCAATGACAGCAAGCTATCCTGGTCCCAAGGCAGCAAAGCAGGCTCAAACCATGGCACTACCACCACCATGTTTCACAAATGGGGTGAGATTCTTGTGCTGGAATGCATTGTTTGCTTTTCGCCAAACATAATGCTTCTGATTTAAGCCAAGAAATTCTATTTTGATTCACTGTCCACAGAACATTCTTCCAGTAGCCTTCTGGCTTATCCATGTGGTCTTAGATGGATAGCAATGTTCTTGGGAGAGTAGTGGCTTTCTCTCTGCAATCCTGCTATGCACACCATTTGTTGTTCAGTGTTTGACTTCTGGTTGACTCATGAACACTGACATTAGCCAATGCAAGAGAGGCTTGTAGCTCCTTAGATGTTACCCTGGGTTTCTTTGTGACCTCCTGGAGTATTATGCGCCTTGCTCTTGGAGTGATTTTTGTAGGTCGACCACTTCTGGGGAGAGTAAAAATGGTGTTGTTTGTACACCATCTGCCTGGATTGGTGGCCTCAAACCTTTAGAAATGGTTTTGTGTCCTTTTCCAGCTTGCTGAGCATCAACAGTTTTTTTTTTCTGAGGTCCTCGGAATTCCCTTTTGATCTAGGCATGACAAACTTCCAAAAACCTGTGTGGTGAAGATCATACTTTGATAGTGAAGACCCAGGTTTATGTTCTTTAAATAGGGCAAGGTTTCCCACACTCAAACCTGATTGTCATCTCATTGATTGAAATACTTGACTCTAATTTTGCCTTTAAATGAACTGATAATTCTAGTGGTTCATTTAATGTTTCCAACAAATATATGCAAATTGGATCATTTTTCTTAATAAGTAAATGAACAAGTATAATGGTTTTTGTGTTTTTGTCTAACTGGGTTCTCTTAACTGTTTTTAGGACTTGCGTGAAGATCTGATCACATTTTAGGTCATGGTTTATGCAGAAAGAGAGAATATTCTGAAGGGTTCACAAACTTTCTAATACCACTGTAGATACTGTATAACAGTAACATTTACGAGGTTCTTTAGACAGGTATTTGAACGTGCAGGGAATAAAGGGTATGGATCATATGCAGACAGGTAAGATTAGTATAATTCAGCTGTACTAATTGACCTTCATGGTCAGCACAGACATTGGGCTGCACTATTCTGTGTTCTATTCATTGTATTTAGCTTTAGTAATATCAAATTATTTTGATATACCATTTATGATCCCTTTATTTTTCCCTTTCATCCCTAATCGTTATTTAATTTCTTGTCACCCAGCCAATCTTTTCTTTCCTTATCGCATCCCTATTCTTCTTCACCACATCTGCATCTTTAAACAAATTTCTAACTTTTCCAGTTTGATAGATGGTCATTAATCTGAAAAGTTAATTATCTTTCTTTCCACAGATGCTTCCTGATCTGCTGAGTATTTCCAATATTTCCTAACTTAAAATCATTATAAATTATTTGTAAAAACCTATTGGGGTAAAGTTTCAGAGATATGCTTTAATAAGGTGCAGTATTTACTGAGTTACTAAATTATAGTTTATTATGCAGCAGGTATGTTGATATAAATTTTCTGGATTAAAGTGACAAACCTGTCGCTCCTTTGTTTAATTTCTCATGGGAGTGTGGTGACACCAGAAATCTCTTTTGCAAACATGTGACGTTGCTTAGGCTGCACTAAGCTGTCACATGGTATCCTTCCATTGTAGGAATGATGGTTGTAGCAATCATACACAGCTATTGATTTCTGGTGTCACTTTTCCTGTAGGTATTCTGGGGGACCTAGGGCTGATGGAGATTGGAACTTTATTTTGAGCTTGGCAGAGAAACATACTGGCATCCAAGAATGGTCGATATTGGGCCTATAAACAGGCTGCTCTGAATCGTGAAGTTGCAGTGCTTGATCTCAGTTGACCAAATATAGGATCAGAAGTGAGTTGGACAGATTTTAAAAAAAATGCATGTTACATATCAATGAAAACTGTGTGTACCAAGAACTAGATTCCTGGATTGAGCAATAAATTGAAAATTAACTCTTTGGGCACATAATTGGCTGTATTCTGAGCTGCATGACTAAAACTTGTCGATCAGTGCATATGTATAAAGTATGGAGCATTTGAATATTAAGACAATACCATCTTTAATTCTTAGATGAGATTTTCTGGAAAGGAAACTAGTTCCAGCACAACAGTTTTCCAATTGAATGCTAATATGTAGTTGAAATTAATCACTTATAAAATGCTATCGTCAATGTTACAAGACTTTTCATTTCATAGTAAGTGATGAATGTGTTTTTCTAATATTTGTCCCACTGACATTTTGTTAAGTGATGGGTTGTAGCAACTTAATTAAGAAATTCTTTATGAACCTAATTTCTCTATCATAATTTTATTTTTTGTCTGCATGTTTTAAAGCTTGTATTTATAATTTAAGTCTTTATTAATTGATTATGTAGGTTAATGGACAATTTTTTTCCGAATTATTATGCCTGCAAAGTTTTGAGCACCAGTAGTAAAAGTACATAGTACAAACTCAGTGTTTTCTGGTTAGTTTTCTTTTATTCACTACATCAGTTATCCAGCTTAAAGAAAACATGGATTCTCAAAAACTTACAGAGTTTATTAAATACTTCTACACCCAAATGAAAACAGCTGCTTTCATTTTACAAGAGACAAGTATCAGCATTATGGAATCTGCTGTATTTCACTGTAATGTACAACAGCACTAGGCTGTGCATTGGACATTTAAAATGTATTTCAAAATACAGCTAATAATATATTTGATCCAAGTTCAAAAAAGCTGATTTTTGTTTTTATTTGTGGATCAAATTTCCTTTATGCTTTTCAATAATTTTACATTGAATGGTAGCTATATACTGAAGGTTCTACTAATGTTACACACAGCTATCCCCTTAGTGTTTATAACTGGCTTATCCCTGGATTTTCTTCCTAATTCCATATTTCAAATTAGAAAGTCACCTTGAGGGCAGTTAAGAGTTTAAACATTTCAACTTTAATTACCTTTTGTGTCAATAGCGCCATCTATTGTACAGTATCCTAAATATTTCTTATACTTCATTGAAATTGGTTTTGCTTGTTTTGGATTTGATCTGGTTTACTAAAGGATAGAATACATTGGATGTGTTAAACCTCCCTTAAAAATCTGAGACCGTATCCTTCTCTGAAATGAGAAGTTCAGCAAGAACCTTCCATGTCTCCTTCATTAAACTACTAATTTAAAGATATTCAGATCTATTCCCCTTAATCAAAATGTCATGTAAAAACCCCACACAATAATGCACATTTTGGTAATGCCAATAATGTGTAAGTACTAAAATGATGGAGTTAATTTGATGTTGTGCATGTCATTGCAGGAGTTTTATTGCAGAGATGACTATTCACGTGAGACAGCTGGGAAGAAGTAAGTAGATGTGAACAGCTTTTGATGGTGAAGTTTGCATGGAACTATTAAAATAAGGGATGATTTGGGCTTGACTGCTGTATAAATGTTCCAAAAGGACTTGAGCTTCTGTATTAACAAATGAAACATGTTGAGATGAAACTGGGAGAATATTGTCACAAGGCAATTTAGAAGTTTTAATTTCAATAAAGATAGGATACGGTGTGGAATAGACCCCTGTGACCCTTTGGGCTGTGCCGCGCAACAAATCCTAATTTAACTCTAGCCTAATCTTGGGACAATTTAGTGACTAGTTAACCTATGAAGTGGTACGTCTTTAGACTGTAGGAGGAAACTGGAGCACCCAGAGAAATTCCTCCCACGGTCTAAAGACATATTCAACAGGGAGGACTTAAACACTCCTCACAGATGACGTTGGAGTTGAACTCCAAACTCTCAGGTGCCCCGAGCTGTAATAGCGTTGTGCTAAAAGAGGTTAATATAAAAAAACATATACCGTATTTTGAGATGATTACCAATTTGCAATAAGGATGTTTTGCCAAACTTGATAAACATTAGTATATAACTATGAGTTCTTGTTGTCTTATTCTTTTGTTCTTTAAGTGCTGAGGTATTTAATAGCAACTTTTCTTTAATAAGTTTAAAATTGGAAACTGCCCAACAGAATAAATTGCCCATGATTAGCATAATATCAGGAGTAATCCTGAGGTCTGGAATTTGGGAAGGAATACTCAGGTATACTCTGTTGAGAAAATGTTTTTCTAAGCACCAGTAACTTGAAGATGAGAATATTGTTGGAGGGAGATTTTATACTGTTGATCCATAATTTATCTTAGTTAGCAGATTTTGTTTTAAGGTGGAATTTTGATAGGGGTTTATCATAAATGTGAGTGTATCTGTTCCACAGTGGCATGAGGCACTAGCAAATGAAACAGGAAACCATGTGATAACCCAAGTAATTGGAAACATTCTGATCCAGGAACAAAATCTTCTCGGTTCCAACCATCATCCAATTCAGGATTGGTTTCCTGAAGTGTCTTTGGATTTTGGTCCGGACAACTTCATGTCAGTATTTATTTGGCATTGGAGAATTCCAAAATAAGAAACGCGTGCTTTTTCTGTACACTTTTTTCAATATTCTGTTCTACTAGATGCATAAGATTACAAAGCACGTCAAGCTTCCATTCACTGGTCAGTCTATTTAGAGCGCCAACTTACTAATTATATTGCATCCTTGTCAATCACTTCCAATAATCAAATGATAACCACAAAATGTCCTTATGACTGATTTTATAAAACAAGCTGCTGTAAGCCAATGCAGGTAAAACACACTGTAAGGTTAACTAGTACATAATTATATGTTTAACATTCAACATTTAGTAAGACAGCTGCTATATATTTTGAAAAAAATGTAACTTTTTTGTATTGTCATAGAATCATACGATACAAAAATAGGCCCTTCAGCTCAACTGGTTCATGCCAACCAAGATTGTCATCTAAGCGAGTCCCTAACCCCTGGGAAAAAGATTGACACCACCTCATGATTTTATGCACCTCTAAGACTGTGCTTCATTACCCTACACTTTAATGAATCAAATCCTAATCTCTCTCAGCTCTCCCAACCGCATCCTCAAATATCTACTCTGCATTCTTTTCAGCTTAATGGCATCTTTTCTATAGCAGGGTGGTCAAAACTCTCAATGCCACCCCAGCAGCATCTTGTATTATTGCAGCATAACATCCCAACTTCTATACTCAATCATAAACACAGGAGATTCTGCAGATGCTGGCAAATCGGAGCAACAAAAAGAAAATGCATGGCGAAGTCAGCATCCATGGAGAAGTATAAACAGTTGACATTTTGGGCTGAGACCCTTCATCAGGACTGGAAAGGAAGGGGGAAGAAGCCAGAATAAGGTGGGGAAAGGGGAAGGAGTACAAGAAAGTTAGGATAAATGAAACCAGATGAGGGGCCAGTTAGGTAGGTGAGAAGGGGAGGTGATATGTGGAACAAGTTGAACTGGTGGAACAGGTGGATAGGCTGAAGAAGAAGGAATTTGATAGGAGAGGACAGTGAACCATGGGAGAAAGGGAAGGAGGAGAGGCACCAGAGGGAAGCCGGTGAGAAGGGATGGGATATATGAGGAGAGCCAGAATGGGAAATGAGAGAAGGGGGGGGGGGGGGAGAACTTCTTCCAAGTAACCAGCGAAAAGTTAGAGATTGCTGGTGCCCATGTGAGTGTACCTTTGGAGGAAGTGGGAAGAGCTGAAAGAAGTTGTTGAGGGTGAGGATCGATTCTGCCAGATGTAGGAGGGAAGTGCTAGAGGGAAACTGGTTAGGTCTGCTGTCTAGAAAGAAGTGCAGAAAATGGGGGATAGAAGTGTATAGGGACTGGACATCCATAATGAAATTGAGGCAATCAGGGCCAGGGACTTAAAAATGAATGAAGAGTTTGAGAGCATATGAAGTGTCACTTATATAGAGACTGAACCAAGGGGGATAAAAAGCAGTTGAGGTGTTCGGACAAGTGTTCAGTGGAGCAGGAGCAGTCAGGTTTGTGGATGTTGGGTAGGAAGTAGAAAGGAGTAGTGTAGTATAAGGGAACTATGAGGTTGATGGCAATGGATGGGAGATCCATTGGGGTTGGTGATAGTGCAGGAGACAATGGCCTTCTATTCCTGAGTGGGATCTTTTTCAATGGGAGTATAAAGGAAGTTGCTGCCTGGTCTCAGCAAGATAGAGGTCGGGCTGCCAGGTTGTACCAGGACTCCACTTGTCTACAGATTTGATGGTGAGTTTGTGATTGGTGCAGGGAGAGTGGAGGGTAGTGCATTTTGAGGGAATGAGCTTCAAATATGAGGGGGGAGTGTTGAAGTCAGAACGGTTGATGTCTTGTCAGCAGTTAGAGATGAAAGTATCCAGACTGGGCTGAAGACCAGAATAGGATAGGTAAGAAGAGAGTTGAAAACGGGAGAAGGTGGCATTAGTCTGGGGTGGGGTGTCCTTGCTAAAGAAGTAGGCTCGGAGACGGAGGTGACTGAAGAAGAGTTCATTGTCCTCGGACACATGAAGTACCGCATGCCAAAGACATTCCCCTACCTGTGGCACCAATGTCAGGGACCCATGTATTGTATTCCTGGATTGCTCCACAGGGCCTTAAAGCTCCTAACCTAATTTTTCTTCCCAAAATGCAACACCTCACACTTAGCACAATTAAACTCCATTTGTCATTCCTTGGCCAACTTGCCCAGTTTACCAAGATTGCTCAGTTGACCTTGCTAACAATCTTCATTGTCTACACCACCACCTAATTTAGAATCATCTGCAGATTTGTGTGTCTTGTGCATTCTCATCCAAAACTTGATGTAGATGGCAAACAACAATCGGCCCAGCACTGACCTAAATGGAACAGCACTAATCATGTGCTTACAATTCAAAAAAAAATTTCCACCATCACCACCTGCTTCATAAAGCCAATTGTGTATCTAGTTAGCTAGCTCTGCCTGGATCCATTTGGTCTAATTTTCCACAGCAGTCTACCATGTAGAACCTTACCAAAAGTTTTACTGAAGTTTAACACTTTGCCCCCATTGACCACGTTGGTTACTTTTTTAAAAAAAGTCACTTAAATTGTTGAGGTGTCTTTCTAAACGTGTGCATATCTTATCAGTCAAAATCCTCTCATAATTACCTACCACAGATCTTAGGCCTACTGGTGTATACCAGTTGCTCTTAAAGTAAAGGAATAACATTAGCCACCCGCCTGTCCACTAATAATGATCAACGTGATGGTTGAAAATTAAGTTCCAGGTGGGTCAAAATCATGGAATTCCCTCCCTAGCAACACTGTGGATGTGCCTACATCTCAGAAGGCAGCTCATCACCACCTTCTCAAGGGCAACTAGAGATGGACAATAAATGCTGGCTTTAGCTGGTTATGTCCACATCCTGTAAATTAATATATTTTTAAAATTAACTCTTCTTGCTTGTCACCACCACATTCTAAAATGTGTTTTTGAAGTTGTGTATTCAAGTATACCTGAAGTCAGAAAACTAGGCACCAAGTAACTCAGCAGGTGATGAGATATCAGAGAATTGTAATCTGACATGATTCTTAATCAGCCTTTTATTGAGCTAATAGGTTGAGAAATCTGAATAATTAAAAATAAGCAATGCATGCTGAATTTGTAAATGTATCATTCCCTTCCTTTAGAAATCACAGCCCGTGAACATGGTTCAAACAAGAAACTGGCTGCACAATCATGTGCACTGTCATTGGTCCGACAGCTTTACCATCTAGGAGTGTTTGAAGCTTTCACTGGGCATACAAAAAAGAAAGAGACAGAGAAAGTAAGTAACTTGATGACTTGCATGCAGTAAGATTACTTGTGTATAATACTATTTGGGAAAAATGTAGCAATTTACAATAAGGATTAAATATTTGTTCATCAAATTTTCCTTCTATGCTGAACAGTTAGATAGCTTTGTAAATTATCCTCTAATGTAACCATAAATATAATAATTACAATATTTAACCCCTGTAAATTTTTCCTTCTACACTTACAATGTTCATTTGAGCAGATCAAGGAAATTACATCCCAGATTTCTTGGACTCAGCTGTGTTAGATTTTCATTTGGAGAGGCACTGCAACTGTGCTTTGATTGCTCTCAGCTAAGGAATGGAATTAATATTTCTGTTCTTGGTCATTATTCAGTTGCTCATGTAAATGTGAATTTTGAATGAGAATGGGAAAAGGGAAGGTATCTGAATTTATCAAGATTCACACATGAAGAATGCTATAGGGACAAGATTTTGGAAGATGCTCAACACATGGAACATTATGCCATTTAACAGTTTGTCCCTTAATGAGAGTATTGATGTGATTGGGAAAATGAATGGTATTGTCTTGGCTTCAAGAACATTCTTGGAAGTAGTTGTGCAATTTAATGCTTTTCTGCATTAAGTACAACACATCATTTACCTTTGCTGAGGAATATGAGCAATGAAAAATTCCAGATCTAAGCAGTAAAAGAAAATGATTGAAAAAAAACTAATGCTCAAAATCAGATCCAAAAACAAAAAATGCTAGAAACATTTAAACATTAGGCAACATCTGGAAGGAAAACCATTACGGGGATTTTGCATCAAGATTAGCACGTGATTCTGGAACCAAAATGTTAATTGCTTCTTCCACAATTACTGTTTTACTAGTTTATTTCCAGCACTTCCTACTTTTGTTCCAAATCTGATAGTTTGAAATAACGTGTTTGCCAGCAGGTATTCTAATCCTTGTAGTTCTCTAATTGTGTTTCAAAACCCATCTGAAATCAAGTTTGTGATGTCCTAATGCACACACAGTATTATTTGGACTGTAAAACTTTAATATTCCTACAAATTGCATATCAAAAAAACTACTGAAAGAATAGTTTTGAGTGGTACTGTTTTTGATAGAATTTTTTGAAAGGGTAACAAACTATGCTCCCACTAAGCTGTGTGCGTGTGCGCGCGCATACACATTTTTCAACCAGCGTACAAAGGAAATTAATGTGTGCACAAAAGGTTAGTTACCTAAAATAATGTAGTACAGTGAAACCCCGATCTTACGCACCCCGATTTATCGCAAAATCGGATATAACGCGATGAGTCATTGGACTCCATGTCCATGTCAATCCGTACTCTCCTTTCTCCAGCCTTGTATCCCTTTTGCCAATCAACTTCCCAGCTCTTGGCTTCAACCCTCCCTCACCTGTCTTCTCCTATCATTTTGGGTCTCTCCCTCCCCCTCCCACTTTCAAATCTCTTACTATTTCTTTTTTCCGTTAGTCCTGACAAAGGGTCTTGACCAGGTGCTGCCTGGCCTGCTGTGTTCCACCAGCATTTTGTGTGAGTCATTGGACCTTTTTTTTTGCTCAAAATGGACAAACTGCTAGAAAAAGAAAACCTTTTCTGTGCAAGATGAGCTTCACGCACTTGATGCGATCAAGACTAAAAGTCATACTCGAGTTGCATGAGACCTTGGGATACCGGAATCAACACCTTGTGGCTGGAAATTTCATGAAGAAAAGTTACGTGCGTCACTTTGCAAAGTTGAAGAAGAAGCAGGGCTAAAAGCCAAACACCTGAAGACAGCCAAAGATTTTAGCCTCGATGACTCCCTGTATGAGTGGTTTGTTCAAGCTTGCTCAGAAGGCCTTCCAATTTCCAGTCCTATTCTCAAAGCTCAAGCTGAGAAGTTTGACCAGCAGATCATTGGAGAAACATATAAAAAACCACATAAAAAACCTCTAACTCAGAAGCGTTCTAGATTTCACTCGGAGCCAGCGACGTGCTACATTCAAGCAAGGAAAACTCAATCACTTTTTAAAGAAATAAACTGTAAATTATGATTGCTAATATTCTTGAATGTTTTTATTGTTTTGTGTATTAAAAAACTTTACTAAAAATTAATTTGTGTTTTAATTTCTACAGTAACAACAACGATTTATTCGTGGAATTCTTTAATTCAAAGGTAATTTACTTGCCAGAAGGTAAATGTGCAAAAACCAGGACAAATAGGATGAAAATAGAGGTGTTTTAGGATGTTAGGTCAACATTGGGTCAGTTTGAACACTGATTTTCTTGAACCCTGATTTAGTGCGACCCCGCTTTTTTCGCAGTGACATTTTATGGACCCAAACGATCACGTTATAATGGGGTTTCACTGTAATTAATTATACGAGGGGTGATTGATAAATTTGTGGCCTAAGGTAGAAGGAGTCAGTTTTAGAAAACCTAGTACATTTATTTTTCAACATAGTCCCCTCCTACATTTACACACTTAGTTCAGCAGTTATGGAGCATGCGGATCTTGGACCTCCAGAAAGTATCCACAGATGGGTGATTGATAAGTTCGTGGCCTAAGGTAAAAGGAGATTAGTTATACAGCTCTCGTTACATGCACATGCAGGTCAACTCTTTGAGTGATTATGCAGTAAGTTTGAAGCTAATAACTCATCTTCTACCTCAGGCCAGGAACTTATCAATCACCCCTGATGAGTTATTAACATGTACACGTATGCGCACACAACTGCCCATACAAGACTTCACGGGCATGCTAGTCTTTCTCGGGGTGAACACATGTATAAAGCAGGCGTCTTTTTTTCATAAAAGCGAGCATCCTCTTTGATTAGCGAAAACAGGTACTAATGTAGGTCTTTCGTAACAGCGAGCTGTTGTAAAGTGAACATTCGAAAAACGGGAGCCACCTGTACCACAATGCACGTCATTACTTTATGTCACCTCACCTTCCTGTTCCCGTTTGTACAGCTGCATCACAGCGGCAGCCATCTTTGGCGGACAGTGTTCATGTCATAAAGTTTTAAAAGATCTGTTTCAAATCCTGTAGATAGCTTACTAAGTTTTTATTGAAAAAAGTATTGATTATGTCGAATTCAAAAGAAGCGAAGGGGGCATGAAGTGCAAAAGAACTGCGAATTTGTTTAAAGTTGAATGGCTTAACAAAATAGTAGAAACTGCTGCACCAAAAGCTCATGAGGTCATGAAAGTTCAGCTACAAGAAATATTTATGTATGATTTGGAAACTGGAGTTATCTGTTTGTATTGTCGTGATGTGAAAGTTGCTGGAGAATTTGCTAGTGGAAAGAAATGGGATGATATTTGGAAACTTGACTTTTTGAAGCGTCATTTGGCAAGTAAATCACATTTGGACGGTGTACAAAAGCTCAGGCAACAGAACCCGTCATTACCCGTTACAGGAGTGCTACGCATGTTATGGTGGAGTGCAGATGAGCAAGAGCGAAAACGATCAAACCCAGAGGAGATCAAAGTTCTTATCGACAGTGTATTGTTAGCTGTTAAAATGAATAACTCTTTACATTCAGTTCAACACATTAATGAATATATGGAAAAGAATGTTCAACTCCCAGACAGCTGGCGAAGCAAAAATTATGCGTTCGAATTTCTAGAGACTATGGACTGTATTGTTCAAAAAGACATGTTTAAAGAAATAGCATCAGCAGATTTTCACACGTTAGCAGTTGATGAAACCACAGACATATCTGTCAACAGATCTCTCATTCTGTATTTCAAATTCAGATCTAAAGATTGTACTGTTTATAAAACGTTTTATTGGTGGAATAGTTCAGCTACAGTTGTGTGATGCTTCTATTGTTTCAGTGATCAAGCAGTTTTATGAAGAGAAGATACTTGACCTCCATAAAATGGTGATGTTTACGTCTGATGGAGCATCAGTAATGTAATGGTGTTGCAGCAAGACTTAAACAAGACATTCCACACTTAGTTCAGCAACACTGTGTAGCACACCGTGAAGATCTGGGGATTTGTGATGCATGGAAAGGATTCAAGCTTATCAGAGACATTGAAATTTTGATGAGAGCAATCTATACAAGTTTCCTTGATCTGCAGTTAAAAGATGCGAATTTAAAGAAATTGCAGAGGCCTCTGAAAATGAAGCTGTTGCATTCAGACCACTTAATGAAGGCAGATGGTTATCTAGACACTTTGCATTGCAGGCAATAATAAAAAATTATGAGGTACTGATCACGTACTTTGAAGGAGATCAGTCAAATGACCCTGTCGCTAAATACTGTCACAAGAAATTGATAAACATCACATACAACGTAACTTTACAGGTTTTAAGTGATAACTTTGATGAACTGGCTGCACTGTGCAAGATTCTGCAAAAGAGTGGCCTGACACCGATTGATTCATTTCATTTTGCGTGAGGCAAAATTAACAAGATAAGAAAGCAGTATCTGGGATACAGTGTTTCATGGAGTGACAAAGTTTTGCTAAGCCAACAATGTGAAGAAAACGTCACAGTAGTTACAAGTTTGCTGTTGACTTCTATAAATAGTCTTTGTGTTCATTTAGAAGAAAGGTTTCCTGAAGATGAGGTACAAGAATGGTCAACTTTTGATTTCTCCACAATTGCAGATTGTGACTTCACATTTGGCGATGAACAAGTTAATGCCTTATTTTCTAGCTGAAAATACTATAATAGACAGTTGATGGACATTGGGGGAACATTTCTTGTGTCTAGTGTGGACTGTGAGTGAGGTTTTAGCTTAATGAATCAACTCAAAAACAAGCTGAGAAACCGTCTAGGTGAATGTTATTTGGATATGTTAATGAGAATCAAAAGCTATCATTTGGATGGAAGTTCTATTTGTCTAGATAGAGTTTACAAAGAATGGGTAAATGCCAAAGACAGGAGAGAGAAAAAATAACTGAGTGACTTAAATATGTATGTTATTTTGTTGTTATTCTGTGCAGTTTTATGTCAAATATTTTGCAAACCTACATAAACTGTGCCATGTGTGCATTCAGTGCGCACATAATTAAGATTTTTGTGCACACTGGCTACTAAAAATTAGAGGGAACATTGGTAACAAAGAAGATTCAAGAGGGCAGGACAGTTGATGTTGTCTATGTGGATTTTATTTAGCAAGGCCATTGACAAGGTCTGCTTGGTAGGCTAGTCTGGAATATCACATTGGGTGCAGATTAGCTAGTCAATTCGGATAAAAATTTGGCTTGGTGGAAGGAGACACCAAGTGACAGTTGTGGCTGTTATTCTGATTGGATACCTGTGACCAGTGGTGTGCCACAGGAGTTGGTGCTAGGTTCGCAGTTCGTTATTTATATTAACAATTTGGATAGCAATGTTGTTAATATGGTTGTTAATACTGTCCTGAAGAAGGGTCTTGGCCCGAAACACCATCAAAGGTTATGGGGAGAAGGGCAGAGAGTGGGGCTGAGGAGGGAGAAAAGGATCAGCCATGATTAAATTGTAAAGCAGACTGGATGGGCCAAAGGGCTTAAATCTACTCTTATGTCTTATGGGCCTTTGGAAATGTTGACTGTGTCGATCTTTTACTCTTTTCCACAGATACTTAGTTCCTCCAGCATTTTGAGTGTGTTGCTTTGGCTGTCCAGCATCAACAGATTATCTCGTATTTGTTAATACTAGATATTAACAAATCTGCAAGTTTGCAGATGACTCCAACAATTGGTGGTGTAGTGTACAATGAAGAAGGTTATCCAAGAGTGTCAACAGGACCTGGGTGAACTGGAGAAATGGGCCAAGGCATGGCAGGTGGAATTTAATTTGGACATGTGCAAGGTGTTGCATTTTGGCAAGTTAAACTAAAATAATACATGTACAGTAAATAGTAGGTCTCTGGAGAGTGTTGCAGAATGGAGAGAATTCTGAGTAAAGGTAACAAAATAGCGACATGGAGATTGCAAACTCTTGAATCTGAAGCAACAAACGATGTACTGGATGAGAGTAGATGGCATCTGTGGAGAGAAACTCCACATGAAGGGCCTCAATCCAAAATATTGACTGTATTTCCCTCTACAGAAGCTTCCTGACACGTTGAGTTCCTCAGTATCTTGTTTGTTGCTTGGAGTACGGGAACATAGTTTCCTAAAAGCAGTGACACGAGTAAGCAGTGTGGTGGAAAAAAAGAGAGAAAGCACTTACATACTTACATTCATCATTGAGTACAGGAATTGGGAAATCATTGTAAGTCATTGGTGACATCTAGTTTAAGAGTATAGTGTGCAGTTCTAGTCACTCAGCTAGAGGAAGGATGTTATTAAGCTGGATAGGATGGAGAAAATGTTCACAAGGATGTTCCCTGGATTGGTGGCTTAAGTTGTAAGGAGAGACTGCATTTGCTGGGAATTTTTTTCTCTCTGGAGTGTAGGAGGCTGAGGGGTAACCTTGGAAAGGTGCAAAATGTCATGAGGGGCATAGTCAAGAGAGAATTTGCAGATGCTGGAAATCCAGGTAGCATCTATGGAAAAAAGTACAGTTGACGTTTTAGTCCGAGACCCTTCAGCAGGATACTTTGACCAGTCCTGCCGAAGGGTCTTGGCCTGAAACGTCGCTGCATTTTTTTCCCATAGATGCTGCCTGGCCTGCTGAGTTCCTCCGGCATTTTGTGTGATGGGTGGCGTGGATAGGTGAGTGGTCAGCCTATTTCCCAGGGAAGGGGAGTTTAAAACTAGTGAACCAAGAGTTAAGTAAGAGGAAAAAAATTTAAGCAGGCCCTGAGAGGCATCTTTTCATTCAGATGGCGGTTCAGAGGCAGATACGATTACAATGCTGAAAAAATATTTGAGCAAATACATGGAGAAAAAAAGTTAAAGAGAGACGTGGCAAACACAGGCCCTTGGGTCTAGGTTAAATAGCTATTGTGGCTGGTATGGACAAGTTGGCTAAAGACTCTGTTACCCTGCTGTATAACTCTGTGACACTCCAGGATGTAATTTTTCTTTTGTTTCAAGTTGTGATTGTTTTGCATTTGATAGGTGAACACATTTTTAAGTTAGTTTTTATTCTTTAGGTGGAACCATATGAGGTGAATATTGCAGGAGATCTGGAATGCCAGCTTGAGTCTGTTGTCACTGACCTGGGATTGGAACTTATCCCACCAGTAAGTATATGTAATTGAAATTTAATAGACACTTTGAATAAAAACACATCTTCAGAATCTAACTTGTTACATTAAAATATTAAAATATTATATCAATGCTTTCTATATTATGGTATCAACTTGAGCTATCATTTTTTGATGCCGGTGAAAGCTGTGATGCAACATGCTGCTTTTTCACTCTTGCTTCCAGGTTTCTGGTATCAGTCAGATCAATGGTCAGAGATGAAAGAGGGGAAGAACTAAAAAGTACTTGTAGCAGAACTTGTACATCAAAACCTGCTTGTTGTTTCAGGCTGAATTAATTGTAGAACTTTTAATTTGTATTCTGCATGAACTGTCCATTCCAGCTTCCTTGATTATTCTAAAATCAGAAATATGTTTATGTTCTCTATCACTACCAAATAAGTGTTTGGAATTCTTCAATAGTTAGTGAATCTTTGAAATAATTCATATTTAGAGCCATTATTTGTGTCAAAAGGCAACGTAGATTTGATGACTGTAACCCCTTACCTTCTTGGATGGTTATTTCCCCATGGATGATCTTTCCCAAAGCAATCCTTTTAAAATAAATTTGTTTCTTGGTGCATTTAAAGTCAAATTGTCATTATTGATTTGCAACTCTTTTACTTAATAGCCCGAAGACCCAGCTAGTCCAGTTTCACTTACAGTTGGAAAGCTTGCCCATTTTGAGCCCTCAATTCGACAGAGCTTTGCAGGAGTTGTACCGTGGTCACCTCCTCAAGTGAACTGGAACCCTTGGACCAGCAGCAATATAGATGAAGGCCCACTTGCTTTTGTAAGTGAAGCATGTGCATTATAAAAATATGTAATTTTCTAATGAAAATGTCCATTAAAGAATGTCTTATGCTTTTAAACAAAACCATAATGAATTGGCAAGTGTACAACATTTGATAACTTGATTGTGTATATGAGGAGTAATAATTTATTTCACGCTCTAAAGGACTCAATATTTAAGTTTGTTTATTACATGTATATCAAACCATACAGTGAAATGCATCATTTTGTTAACAATCACACATTTCATTTTGAAACCAGTTATATAAAAGTTGGTTATCCATTGTAAAAGGAATGAGTCTATTTTGAATTAGAGGTCTCTTTGCTAGTAAAGATTTCTTTATCTCATCATCATCATTTGTCTTGTTCAATAAATCAATCAAATATTTTAATATAAGGGATTCTTTCTTTTCCCGTATCCATTTAGATTCCCATTTATATATAAAATCTTCTGGTATATTTTCTCCTATCTTATCTAACTCTATTCTAATCCATGCCAGTTTATCTTGATCAAAAAAAGATGCAATAAATCTAAGTTGATTTGCTTTATAATAATTCTTAAAATTTGGGAGTTGTACCCTCCTAGGTCAAATTTACATGTCAATTTTTCCAGCAATATTCTTGACATCTTACCTTTCCAAAGAGACTTCCTCACACCTTTATTCAACTCTTGGAAAAACTTCTGCGGCAGTTTTATTGGTAGTGTTTGGAATAAATACTCTAATCTTGGAAATATATTCATTTTTACAGCATTGACTCTACCTACTAATGTTATTGGTAACATCATCCATTTATCAAGATCTTCTTGAATTTTTTTCAATAATGGCAAATAATTTATATAAATTCTTTATATCGTTATCAACTGTTATACCTAAATATTTTATACCATTTATTAGCCATCTAAATTGAGTTACTAGTCAACATTGACTATAATCTCCTTTAGTAAGGGGTAAAATTTCACTTTTATCCCAATTTATTTTATACCCTAAGATTTTCCCATATTCTTCCAACCTAAAAGATAATTTACGCAACGAATGCAATGGGTTTGTTAAATAAATCAGAACATCATCAGCAAATAGATTAATCTTATATTCCTCCCGATTAACTCTGAAACCCATAATATCTGAATGGGTTCTAATTAATTCAGCTAATGGTTCTATCACCAATACAAATAGAGCAGGTGATAATGGATAACCTTGTCTAGTTGACTTTGTTAATTGAAATGGTGTTGAAATTTGGCCATTTGTCACTACTTTAGCTTTGGGACTAGTATTTAAAGTTTTAATCCAGTTTATAAAAGATTCTCCTGATCCATATTTTTCCAATACTTTAAATAAAAAAATCTCATTCCAATCTATCAAATGCTTTTACTGCATCCAAAGCAAGTGCCACGCTCATTTCATCCCTCTTTTGTGCCAAATGAATTATACTAAGTAACCGAGTTACATTATCTGCTGATTGTCTATTTTTAATAAATCCTGTTGATCCATATTTAAGAGTTAAACTGGGTCAAGCAATGTTAATGCCAAAACCTAATGAAATAGAAACTTTAATTCAAAAAGGAAAAATTAAAAAATTTACGTCTTGTATGTATAATTTGATTCAAAAACGGACAATTAAACCAAGAATTCATAAGTCAAGACAAAAATGGGAAACTGATTTGAATATTAAAATTGATGAAACAAATTGGTCAAGACTATGTCTTGATAGTATGACAAATAATAAATGTCCGACTTAGATTAGTACAATACAATTTTTTACATCAATTATATATTACACCACAAAAAATGAATAGGTTAAATCCAAATTTATCTGATCAATTTTTTTGATGTAATCAAGATATTGATACTTTTTTACATTCTACTTGATCCTGTGCTAAAATTCAACCTTTTTGGATAAATTTAAGAGTTTTACTGGAACAAATTATTGGAACACAACTTCCACATAACCCAATATTTTTATTAGGTGATATTGAAGAGATAAAACTGAAACCTAAATTGAACAAATATCAGAAAGAATTTATAAAAATTGCTTTGGCAGTTGCCAAAAAGACTATTGCAGTTACTTGGAAATCGGATTCATACTGAAGTATGGATCGTTGGAATAATTAAATTTTTAGCTGCATTCCACTTGGAAAAATTACTTATAATTTAAGAAATAAATATGACATATTTCTGAAAATTTGGCGCCCTTACTTACAAAAGATAGGATTAAATATATAGGTGCTCCGAAGAAAAAGTTATTAGTCATCTGGGGAAAGAATCAAATATATATATTAAAGCTACTTTGAGTTCCATGGAGCATGTGGGGATCTTCCAATATCTATCCTTCCTTCCTTCCCTCCCTTCCCTCTATTCTATTTCATGTAACTATATTAAAAAATTGAATAAAAAAACCAATCACACATCTGAGGGTATGCTGGGGATGCAGTCTGGAAGCGTTACCATATTCTGGTACCGATGTAATATGTCCACAATGTTAAGCAGAACAACACAGCACACAACAAGCAAAACAATCCCCATTCCTCTCTCCCATCCATGCACGTACGCAGTCCTTTAATCCCAGTACAGGCTGTCTCTCTTTGGCCTTTGTCTTCCAGCAGACTCTGACTTGGGCCTGCAGACATTAGATTTTGACTTCCCCAGCTGACTGGCTGAGATCTGAAAACTCAGCTCCGTCCAGTAGGCCTCTACTTCTGATTTAACTATCGGGCCTTGATCCTTAGCATCAATCCCAGGACACGCTAGGCTTCAAACTCCGGACTCACTGATGACGAGACCCCAAAAACTGGGCCTCAAGCTCTGGTCTCACTGATTTGTGAACCAGGGTGGGGGCGCGGCGGGTTTTGTCAGAACTTGTTGGATCAGAACATGGAACTCCGACTCTGGAATCTGCCAATGATTCACTTACATTGATGGAGCAGGGGAGGCCTTCCATCCACTTTTGGTCAGTCAGGCATCTTATCTCAGATGCCCCACGTCCACACCACTGCCCTTTAAATGTGAAGTGAAGACTTCGACTCCCGCCTGACTTGCCTGACCTTTAATTTCCCCTACATTCCTGTCCCTAAACAGTAACCTGCCCCCCACCCCCAATCTCCTCTCTGTCCCCAAAACTACCCATACAAATCTAAAAGACAATTAAAAAATCACCTACATCTGAGCTGTGGCCCAATGGAGGTCACAGCTAACTGCCATCGTGGAACTTTTCCACTTCAATTATTCCCCTTCATTTGTGGTGTTCCTCTGGCTTTGATTAAGAATGCATTGACTTCAATGTGTGATTTGGATTTTCCAATCAAAACTGCTACTCGTGATGCAAGATATTCCTTGTGTAATGTGAATTCCTGGGTACTCAAGAAATACTTCTATTTTAAAAATGTTCACTATATTAATTTAGTTACTTTAAATGTGCAGAATGAAGCTTGAGAGTAGGTTCTAAAGTACAGCATTTCATTAGGTGTTTTTTATGGTAGGTGGACATTCTTTATATTAGAAAATTTGAGATTATTGTCATAAAGGCGAACTATTGTAATTAAATGTAATGCACATTACTACCTTAAATGGTGAAGAAAATCATGGTCTGTTCTGCAGAACAATCAAAGCCACAGCTGAAAATGGCCAACATTGTCACTCTTGCTATCCTTAAAAGTGTTTGTCAATCTTGATTCATTGAATTTATTTTACCTTATTGGATGGTTTGAAGCCACACCACACACTACGATTATCTTTCATTCAACTATTAAATCTGACGAGGAACTACTCAACAACGTTACATTAAAGCCAAGGATATCACCTGCCTTTGAAAGTAAAAAAATCTATATTGCAAAATTAACGCAACAATTTTGTTAGTTTTTTTATTGATTTCATTTGAGACTGAGTGAAAAATTAATACAAAAGGCACTTTTCAAATATACATTTCTTTTGTCATTTAGTAAACTAAATGTTGCAATGTAATGGTTATTTTTTAGGCAACACCAGAGCAAATCAGTGTGGATTTGAAGGATGGATTACAGTATCAGCTGCAGAATGATAGCAATCTGCAAAAAGTATGTAACGTTTTATTAAATGTCTTGCCTTAGTTGTATTTTTAAATACTGACCACTTACTGAATCATTTGGTAACTTTAAGTATTATCTTTTGTAGCATGTTGATATATTGCATTAATTTAGTACTCTTAGATTTGATTCAGAGATTGAACTCGGGCCTTTGTGAATATTTCTACCTGGTTTTGCGCTGTTATTTTTCCATATAGTATTCTGGAATGGTCGCAGTATTGTCAGAAGTGCTGTCAATATCATTTTATGAAATCTATTACTTTCTTCAGTCTTAATACTGTTTCCAGATTATAAACATATTTACATAATTTCATTATCAGTATGTTTGAACATTATGCCCACAAGTTTCTATTTGGATACATAGAAATATATTTTTTGTGCTGTCAAAATCTTGAGCTGCCTGATCCAGTAAATGGCACATTGGGGCAATATAAATAATTTTCTTGCTCTAAACTAGAACTGAATTTATTGTTAATCTTATGATGGTGAAATGTTTGTTAATTTATTATCCTGCAAATAAATTCATATGTTTTGTGTACAGATGGGTACAATCCATGTTGCAAAATCATGCTGAATTCTATTAAGAGATGCTACACTTATTTTGAAACCTTCCACCTTTGGAAACCAGTCACTTAATCAAATGAAGTAAAACTAATGGATTACCTGGCATTGACATGGGCAACACATTCTAACATGGCTGAATTGTTCTCAGTCCATTTAGTTTGAGAAGTTTGTTTCTTTAGACACAAAGTTTGTGGTATAGGACAAAGGCAAAAGGTACATGGGAGCATCACAGCCTGCAGATTTCCAAGTCTCCCAACATTATGAGTTGGAAATATATTACTGTTTTTTTTCATTGGTACTGTGTCTGAACCTGGAGCTTTCTATAAGGCAACACTGAAGATTGCATGCCATTGTTTTCCCTATGGCATTTAGAAATGCACGGTAAATCATTGCCTTAGCAACAACATCCACATCCTGTATAACTAGGGTCAATGTGATTCAATAGAGATCCATCCATGTCTTCTGCCAGCATATTCTTCATTCATCCTCCCTCTTTTTAGGAGTTAAATCTTAATTTTAGTGTTTTTCCAAATGGTTGAAAATCTTGATTTTAATGTAACTTGCAAATGATGCATGGGAGTGTTTTAAGATCTCTTAAGCATTTCTAGATTTACTGAAATTTGGTCCACAAATTAACCTGCAGAATAGGATAAGGATATAAGATTTGCAGACCATGGTATTAGTTCTTGCCCCTGACTCTGATGAAAGGTATGTCCAAAGGTGCAGGAATATCAGTGGAATAGATATATATTTTTCTGAAGTTGGTTGCTGTTGGGGGGCAGTTTTGTAGGAAGACAGCAGTAATTAACCATGAAATGGAATGTGAAGATAAATTATGTAAATTAACAAATTTGAAAGAGATTTCAGATCTCTTGCTTGTTTATTTGAACACAAAGGAAAATTAAATTATGATGCAGAACGAATGTGCAGTACATGCTTGCCTGAGCATCAAAAGATATTAGATGTGCTAAATAATATAGCAAATGTTGAAAGAGACCAAGTGAGTATTGGAGATGTTGAAGATTGAAAAATCGACACATCCCTTGGACTTCAGAATTCGTGCCCCACAGTTTTATGAGATGTGGATTGATAAGTGATATTTTTTCAAAATTCCCAAGATAGTGTGGACTATATAAAATCTTAAAAATTCAGATATGCTAAGGTATCACTGAAAAGTGTGTCACCTAAAACACATGTCTAAGGGGTCATGGGTAGTGCATTGGCATACATAAGATTTTGGTTGAAGTAGAATATAAAGAAAATGAATTAATGGACATTTTTCAGGCTGGCACATTGTCTTTAACTTGCTGCCACAGTAATGTGATCAATCTGGGACCCTCAGATATTCATAATTTACATGAGTGACTTAACTGGGGGGAAAAGGTTGTCCTGTGAGAAGAGATGAATAAGACACATTCATAGATGTTAAAACTTAGAGAATTTAGTGATAATTTTTCAGAGGCAAACAAGATTCTGAGGCAAACAGGAGTAGATAGACAGTGGTTCAGTTTTAAACTTCAGATCTCATTGGGTATGCATCTTTCATTTTCTCTCTCAACTTCATCAAATAATCGAGCATACATTTGCAATCTTTTGCATCCTGACTTTGTTCACTCCATTATTACCAATCTTGCTTTTGGGTACTTGGGACCAGCACTAAAACTCTGCTTGTTTCTCCTGAATTATTTCTTTAAAACTTAGGAGGTTAACTAAGCTGTTATTTCACCATCTTTGTATCTCGTTATATGCTCAATATGAAATATTTTAGGGCATTTTAATATTTCAAAGGCGGCATTTTTTTCTCTGTAACAGTGCAACTTTGAAATAGTGTTATACTTGTTACTTGTCTTTTCAAAAGGGCAATTATTTTTGAATTGACAACAAGATTTTGTATCTTGCCACAGATAATCAGCGAAAGAAGCCAACTGCCAGTCAAAAATTTTGAAGAACAAATTCTTGAAGCAATCAATTCCCATTCAGTTATCATTATTCGAGGTCAAACTGGATGTGGTAAAACTACCCAAGTTCCTCAATACATTCTAGATGATTACATCAGAAAAGGCCGAGGTTCTGAGTGCAACATTGTAGTGACACAGGTGCGTGAGAAATAGTTGCAGAAAATGAGCCAGCCATTTACTTGTAATGCACAAGATAATTTCTGCTTGTTCACTCAATGTAATTCAATTCTTGCTGCAAAAGAATGGACTTGTTCACTTATTTACAGATAATTCTACGGCGGACAGGTGATTCTTGTTGGGTACATGATAGAACGCTGAATTGCCCTGTGATGGGTATCAGGATATTTCTGAATGTGTGATACTGATACCATCTATGTCCCAGATACTTGTCTGAAGCTGAATTGGATTGTTAATAAACCCGAACTGAGTTTTGAATTATGTTTCCATGTGGCCACAAGGAGCATTTCCAACAATACTCATGTCCATCCTTCCTCAGCTCACTTGCTGATAAAAGTTTATCCATGTAATCTCCAATCTGACTATTTCAACATATTCTCTTATTCATAAATTCTGGTCATGCAGAATTCTTGAAAAATCCATCCAAACATCTTGAGTTCTTGAAACATCTAGCAGTCACAAAAAAATTAGTGTAACTTTATGTTCATTGGTTAGAAGTTGTGCATTTGTGGCTACTCACTAATGGCACAAATGGACAAAAAGCAATTATAATGTGAAATTCAAATTAATAAGCATGATTTTTGTATGGAAGTATATTTATGTATTTTAATATGATGGTTAAGAATTATTTTTTAAAGGCTAGAATCGCAAATGAATAAATGGATTTTTTTTTTGTCATTCCCTATAAAACACGTCACTGGTTAGATGGTGTCTGTTGTGATGTAGTATATTGAGTTAATCCTTATGCAGTACTGCAAGGTATGCCTGTGTGCACTTTTATTACTTAAGTTCTTGTCTTTTATCTCCCCAGCCTCGACGCATTAGCGCTGTGTCAGTTGCAGAGCGTGTTGGTTGTGAACGAGGAGAAGAGCTGGGCAAGAGCTGTGGTTACAGTGTTCGATTTGAATCCATATTGCCAAGACCACATGGCAGTATAATGTTCTGTACTGTAGGTTGGTATATGCATGATAGTTGACTTGCAGTGAAACTGCATACCAGGGTGGCGTAGTGATTAACTTGACACTATTACAGATCAGCATGTTCCAAAGCTCAGCATTAAATTCTGGCGCTGTTCTGGAAGGAGTATGTCTGTTTTCCCTATGGAATGAATGGGTTTTCCCTGGGTGCTCAGTTTTCCTTCCACAGTCCGATTATTGGGTTAATTGGTCATTGCAGATTGTCCTGTAATTAGGTTAGGGGTAATCGGGGTTATCGGAGATTGCTGGGGCAGTGTGGCTTGAAGGGCCTACTCAGCACTGTATCGCTAAACAAATAAACTTAGCCATCATCAGTCCTCACTGACCATGCTGTTCTTGCTTCTATTTTAATCATTATGATTTGACAGAGGGAGATATTGTAAAACTTGTTAAAGATATTCATACCTAAGGCAGACGAGAATGAGACATTTGTTGGGGAGTGTTAGTGGGAATTAAATTTTATCATAGTTCAGTTTTGATTAGGATTGTCCCAAATCAGAATATATAAGCTTGTTTTATTACTGAACTAGCCTGTCTCAAAATAAGAATAAGACATAGCTGAGAAGCAATTTCTTCACTTGCAGGGCCGTGATTCCATGGCTACTCTAATTTAGAAGACTGTGGAGGCTCTGTTACTTGATTACATCCAAAGCAAAGATTAACTGATTTTTAAATATTAGCTACATCGAGAGTGGGAGAATTCCCACTCTATGTTGGAATTCTTTGAGGAAATAACAGGCAAGATAATCAAAGGAGAGTCAGTGGATGTTGTTTACTTGGATTTTCAGAAGACTTTTGACAAGGTGCCTCACATGAGGCTGCCTAACAAGATGAGAGTCCAGTGTATTGCAGGAAAGATACTGCATGGATAGAATATTGGCTGACTGGCAGCTGGCAAAGAATGGGAAGAAAAGGGGCCTTTTCTGGTTGGCTGCCAGTGACTAGTGGTATACTGTAGAGGTTGGTGTTGGGAGTGCTTCTTTTCACATTATACACAGTTTATCAATGATTTGGATGACGAAATTGATGGCTTTGTGGCCAACTTATGGATGATGCAAAAATAGGTGGAGGGCTGGTAATGTTGAGGAAGCAGAGAGTCTGAAGAAGGACTTAAGACAGATTAGGAGAATGGGTGAAGAAATGGCAGATGAAATATAGTGTAGAGAAGTGTATGGTCATGCACTTTGGTAGAAGGAATAAAGGTGTAGACTATTTTTCAAATTGGTGGAAAATTCAGAAATTGGAGGTGCAAGGGAACTTGGCATTCCTCGTGCACAATTCCCTGAAGGTTAATTTGCAGGTCGAGTCAGTGGCAAGGAAGGCAAATGCAATGTTGGCATTCATTTTGAATGGATTAGAATGTTAAAGCAAGGATGTAATGCTGAGATTTTATAAGATGATGGTTAGACTGCATGGAGTATTTAGCAGTTTTTTGCCACTTATTAAAGTATGTGCTGGCATTGTAGAGAGTCCAGAGGAGGTTAACGAGAATGATAGTGGGAATGAAAGGGTTAGCATGAGGTGCATTTGGTGGCTCTGGGCATGCTGTCACTGGAGTTTAGAAGAATGAGGAGGGATCTTATTGAAACCAATTGAATGTTGAAAGGCATAGATAGAGTGGATATGGAGAGGATGTTTCCTGTAGTGAGGTAGTTTAGGGCCAGAGGGCCTGTTTAGAGCTCTGAATGTCCAGGTGTCTGCGAAGTAAATTCTGGAAGCTTTCTGTCTTTGAAAGTTAGTGATAGTTTTATTACAAGGTATATCTTTCAATATGGTGAACCTTTGAAAGTTAGTAGAGTTGTAAGGATATGTGCTCGGGTATATATTATCACTGTTGTCAACAACACTCATGTGGTACAGCCCATCCCCAGGTTACGAGTGCCCAAATTGACACCAATTTGTACAAACTGTAATATTAAGTTCAAAACGGAGCCTGTTTGTTATCTATGGACAACCTGCATGCAGATAATTAAAACTACGTGACTAATTGGGTCAGGGTCAAACCATACAGTCAGCCCAAAGATCACTATGGACATCAAATATAATGTGTTGTGTTTAGTAAAAGTGATGACTTTTATATTTTTTCAGGGGTACTGTTGAGGAAACTAGAGGCTGGCCTTCGTGGTATAAGTCATGTAATTGTGGACGAAATTCATGAGCGAGATATTAATGTGAGTAATTGAACTCTAATCAAAATGGTATTTCAATTGTGGTTCTGTTCAATAATGATATCGGTTATTGACATTTACTTATTTTCCTGGAGGCATTGATTTTTCTTTCCTCTTACCTTAAAATTTACCGTATTTTCAATAGCCCAAAATGTGTATACTTCCATTTGCCACCATTCCTATTTGATTTCCCATTGTGTTGATATCATTTGCCAGAAAACTTTTTTTCAGGTACTCTATTAATTTCAGAAACAACCAGTGTTGCTTCCAGATCCTATCCCTTTGTCTTTGTAAGCATTCTCAGTGTTGTAGACTGCAGTTGATGTAATCTTGCAGTAATACTACAATTTTCTAATTTTTTTTATTGCTTGTGACGTTAGAATTTAGCTGTAGAAGCTTGTATATGAGATTGATTTATTATATGTGCCAATGTCAATTCATAAACTTCCTTTATAGGCTGAAAAGCACTGTTTTTTGGTAAATCTTCATTCCTCTACATTATGATCAAATACGCACAAGTTTGAAATTTGTAGATGTCAGTTACCTGTTAATCCCCACAGTGTTGTGAATAATAGAGATTGTTGTTCTATCATACAAGTTTTCTTTCTCAAAGTGTAAAAACCACAAGAATTTTGTTTTATGAGAATTTTGCAATAAGAGCTTGAGATTTGTGTGCATTGAATTTCAATATTTCAAACTCACTTAAGACTTGATTGCAGACTCATCCATAAGTACTTTAACATTTTCCTTCTTTTGCATTTTTCAAGGGACAGAAATAAGTATGCACAATATTTGTTTCTGAGTGTGCCCAAATTTGTCTGAACACAAGTCATTACACATAATGTCTTCAATGATGCTTTCTGAAAATTTAAAAGTCAATAGACAAGTCCTTGTATAGAACTGTTTGTTAGAGTAAATTAAAATTATCTGTATTCTCTTTCAGACTGATTTTCTTCTTGTGGTTTTACGTGATGTTGTCCAGTCATACCCAGATATCCATGTTATTCTCATGTCTGCCACCATTGACACCACCATGTTCAGAGAGTACTTTTTTAACTGTCCAATAATCGAAGTTCATGGAAGAACATTCCCTGTTCAAGGTATGTAGGATTTGCCTCAATTTTATACTTTTAATAGTTTATGTATAATTTAAGCCACTTACATCCTAATTGTGCATGTTACTTTAATTAACAGAGAAGTGTTTAATAATTTAAGATAAACTTTATGAAAAATGAGTTTCTCTACAGCCCTAATAGGTATATATTCCAAATTCCATGGGTGACTTTGGTCCTCTGTGGGACTTCTATTAAATGCCTTCAAAAAATCCAAATGCATCACATTCATTGGTTCTCCTTTAACTGTTCTACATATTGCATCCTTAAAAATCCCCAGTGGTTTATTCAAAACATATTTCTTTCATAAATTGATGTTGACTCTGCTCAGTCTTATGATCCATTTCATAGTACAGAGGATTCTGGTTAAATTGGCCCAATTAAGTGGCTGCCCAATTAGCCCAAGTTTCGTGGAAATAGTTTAATTTTCTTTTAAGGCAAATGCTGTTTAGAGTGACAAATTTAAATGAAATAGAGAACAAATTAGAACATTATTAATTCTACTACAGTACTAGCTTGTAATTGTTACTGACAGGAATTCGTCCAGTGTACGCTGCTGTATTCTTTTGACTGTAAATGAACAGAATAAGCACAGATTCTTAGGGTATCTGCTTTAGCTTGCGTCAAATCTTTTTGTGGCAACTTGGTAAGGGTCTGAAATGTTTTAAAGTCAAAATAAAAGACAACTTTATCAAAAATTACTGCTTTTTGAATTGGTACCCATGGGCTCAAATGGATGATGTAACACACGCACACATAACTGGCACTATTTAAAAAAACAGTTCACTCTAAGCACGGTGTAGTGCCTCCAACAGTCTTTTATCCCAATTAAGTGGTACAGTGTCCCTAATAAATTAAGGGTATCCCAGCTATTTTCTCAATGACTTTTTGATCTTTAAGAGTTATCCCAAATAAATGGCTGCCCTGCTAAACTGATGACCCTACTAACTGGATAGAATCCACTGTAATATGTATTGCATCTCTGGTTATAGTTTACAATATTTTCTCAACCACTTGTATTAGGTTAGGATGGGTACATGTATACTTTAAATTACTGTGGATTCCGGTTAATTCGGACCAGTACATTTTGGTCCAATTAGTCGGCTATACGAATTAGCTGAAGCTTCATGGAAATAGGTAAAAAAGTATAAAAAAGACAAACTACAGTTTAACTGAGTAACGAATTATGTATGTAAATGAAATGCAGAGCAAATTAGAACACTACCAAAACTTAATAGTAGTATAAAACTTTATTAATTGGTTAATAGTTATTGATGGAGGAATGAATCCATTCTATGCTGCCATATTCTTTTGATTTACTGCATTGAGCAAAATCAGCGCAGACACATAGTGCAGGTATTAGACTGTCTTTAAACAATGCTTTTAACGATTGCATCTGCCAGATATTCATTTTCATTGTAACGTTCAAGATGATTGACAAAACCTTTAAATTCTTCATAGTTCTTAATTTGCTGAAGTAGTGAAATTGTTTCATTTTCACTCCCAGCCACTTGTGACATCTCCCAGGTGTGAATGCCTGAAAGCACAGTGAGCAAACCAGTTACGAATTGTCTTAATGCTTATTACTTGCTGACCATCAGTGACAAAAATCACTGCATTTTGAACACAAACACATGCAAATGACAGTATTTTATTAAAAAAAGTTGTTCAGTCACACAATGCGGACACAATTGATGTTACTTAGAAACTGGCAGCATTTTCTCATCCTAATTAAACAGCCTAGTGTCCCAAGTAAAAGAAGGGAATCCTTCCTGTCAGGAATGGACAGGAGGAGGAGTATAGGAAACTGATACAGGACTTTGTGATATGGTGCAACTCAAACTACCTGCGTCTCAATATCACCAAGACCAAGGAGATGGTGATGGACTTTAGGAGATCTAGGCCTCATATGGAGCCAGTGATCATTAATGGAGAATGTGTGGAGCAGGTTAAGACCTACAAGTATCTGGGAGTACAGTTAGACGAGAAGCTAGACTGGACTGCCAACACAGATGCCTTGTGCAGGAAGGCACAGAGTCGACTGTACTTCCTTAGAAGGTTGGCGTCATTCAATGTCTGTAGTGAGATGCTGAAGATGTTCTATAGGTCAGTTGTGGAGAGCGCCCTCTTCTTCGTGGTGGCGTGTTGGGGAGGAAGCATTAAGAAGAGGGACGCCTCACGTCTTAATAAGCTGGTAAGGAAGGCGGGCTCTGTCGTGGGCAAAGTACTGGAGAGTATAACATCGGTAGCTGAGCGAAGGGCGCTGAGTAGGCTACGGTCAATTATGGAAAACTCTGAACATCCTCTACATAGCACCATCCAGAGACAGAGAAGCAGTTTCAGCGACAGGTTACTATCAATGCAATGCTCCTCAGACAGGATGAAGAGGTCAATACTCCCCAATGCCATTAGGCTTTACAATTCAACCGCCAGGACTTAAGAACTTTTTAAAAGCTATTATTAATGCTTTTTGAGATAGTGATTTAGATGCATATCATATTTTTTACTGAGTTAAGTATTGTATGTAATTAGTTTTGCTACAACAAGTGTATGGGACATTGGAAAAAAAGTTGAATTTCCCCATGGGGATGAATAAAGTATCTATCTATCTATCTAGTAATTTTCTCAATTAGTTGTCCCAGATTAGCGGCTTCCTCAATTAACTGATAGCTCAATTGACCGGAATCCACTGTATATGGTTGAACAGTCCTCTACCATACAGTCCTGCTTTGATGCTAAACACTTAATTGTTCTACTCATAGAACTTGGTGGTCCTTCTGCTTTGATGAATTTAGTACTTCAAGAATCTGTCTTGTTTATTTCAGAATATTTTTTAGAAGACTGTATACAGATGACTGGGTTTGTTCCTCCTCCAAGAGACAAAAAGAAGAAGGACAAAGATGAAGAAGGTGGTGATGATGAGGAGGTATAAACAGACATGGAATTTTATTGGGCATATTTAAGCTTTCAAGATCAAACTCCACAATGTTCTCTAAAACTAGTATTTGTCGGAAAGAATTGGGTAGATTTGCTGATTTTTAAAAATATATAAATATTGAACAAGATTTCTGGATTAAAACCAAATTTCAAGATACAGTTCTTTGAATCTATTCACTGTTTTTGATTTATCTATACAAAGAGCTAATCAAATTTTAGCAGCAGGTGAACTCTCATGCAGAGTGGTTGTCAATATTTTATACAGCAGCTTGGGCTACAAGAAGATTTGGTTAATTTGCCCTGAAGAGCATCTGTAGAAAGGGAGAATAAAACTACATCTGTGTAAGTCCCTGCAGCATTTGGTGATCCTATGATCTCTGTCCTGGAGGCTGATGTCAGAACATCTTTCAAGAGTGTGAACCCTTGCAAGGTGTCAAGCCCTGATGGTGTACCTGGTAGGGCACTAAAAACCTGTGCCAACCAACTGGCTGGAATGTTCAAAGATCTCTTCAATCTTTCATTGCTACAGTCTGAGGTTTCCTCTTGCTTCAAAAGGACAACAATCAGAGCAGTGCTCAAGAAGAGCAGGGTGAGCTGCCTCAATGATTGTCACCCTGTTGCACTCACACTTACTGTGATGAAGTGCTTTGCAATGTTGCTCATGGTCAGAATCAACTCCTGCCTAAGCAAAGACCTGGACTTGCTGTAATTTGCCTATTACCACAGTAGGTCTACAGTGAATGCTCTCACTGGCTTTGGATCACCTGGAATACCTAGGTCAGGCTGCTGTTTATTGATTATAGCTCAACACAGTCATTCACTCAGTTCTAATCAAAAATTTCTAAAACCAAGGCTTCCGTACCTCTCTCTGCAACTGAATTCTTGACTTCCGCACCAGCAGAATAATGTCATTGCTGATCAAAATAACATCTGCTCATTTCTGATGATCAACACCAGCACATCTTAAAGATACATGCTTAGCCCATTGTTCTATTCTCTGTCTACTCCCAACGACTGTGTGGCTAGGCGCAACTCAAACACCATCTGTTAATTTGATGAGGACACAACTATTGTTGGTAGAATTTCAGATGGTAGCAAGGTGTACAGGAGCAAAGTGGATCAGCTGGTTGAGTGGTGTTATAACAACCTTGCACTCAACATCAGTAAAATCAAGGAATTGATTGTGGACTTCAGGAAAGGAAATTTGAGGGAACACAAACCAGTCCTCATTGAGCGATCAAGTCCTCATTGAGCGATTGAGTGAAAAGGGTGAGCAGTTTCAAATTCCTGGGTGTCGCTGTCTCTGAAGATCTATCCTAGGCCCAGCATACAGTTAGAAAGACATGGCAGCAGCCATGTTTCATTTGGAGTTTTGAGGAGGTTTGATATGTCACCAAAGACTCACAAATTTCTGCAGATGTTCCATAGAGAGCGTTCGAACTGGTTGTATTACCATCTGATCTGGAAGGGCCACTGCACTGGATTGGAAAAACTGCAGAATATAAACTGAGCCAGTTGTATCATGGACTTTAGCCTCCATAGCAGAGAGGGCACCTTCAAGAGGTAATGCCTCAAAAAGGCAGCTTCCATCATTAATTACCCCCATCATCCAGGACATGCCTTCCTATTGCTCCCATCTAGAAGGAGGTACAACAGCCTGAAGACACAGTTTCAGGAACAGCTTCTTCCCCTCCGCCATCAGTGAACTCATGAACATTACCTTACTATTGTTTTGCTCACTTTTTGCATTACTTTATATATACATATACACACTTATTGTTCTTTTTGATTATTAAATTGATATATTGCTGCCGCAAAACAACAAATTTCTTAACACGTGCCAGTGATATTAGACCTGATTCTGATTCTGGCCTGCTCAGGTCAGGGCAATAGTAAAAAGGAACTCACAAAAGATTAGCTAGAGGAACTCAGCTAGTCGGGCAGCATCTATGGAAACGAATAAACCATCTGCTGTTTTAGGTTGGGAGTGGAAGGGGGAAGATGCCAGAATAAAAAGTTGGGGGGAGGGGAAGGAGACTAGCCAGAAGGCAGTAGGTGAAGCCAAGTGGGTGCGAGAGGTAAAGGGCTAGAGAAGAAGGAATCTGATAGGAGAGGAGAGTAGACCTAGGGAAGGAAGAAGGGACCTGGAGAAGTGATAGGCGGGTGAGAAGAGGTAAAAGGCCAGTATGGGGAGTAGAAGAGGGGAGGGGAAATAAATTACCAGAGCTGAGATCCATATTAATGCATCAAGTTGGAGGCTATCCAGATGGAATATAAGTTTATAGTTCTGCTGAGTACAATAAGTTTTTCTAGGGTATTTAAAGTTACAGCCAGCTGGCATTGGAATAAAAGAAGCTAAGCTCTCTTTTTGCAGCATAGATTGCTGAGATCATGTATGTGTTAATGAAGTTTGAACTGTGATAATGGGCTGAATTTATTAAAATATAATTGAAAGTGATTTTTTTGAGATATGCAATTCATAGGATTGGCTATATCCTAAAATAAATATTTGATCATTTGAAGTGAGATTTGTTGAATTGTAATATCTGCATTGTTACAGGTTAACTGCAACAGCATTTGTGGTGATGATTATGGTCCAGAAACCAAACGTGCTATGGCGCAGATGAGTGAAAAGGAGACCCCATTTGAACTGATAGAAGCATTACTCAAGTATATTGAAACATTGGAAGTCGAAGGAGCAGTTCTTGTTTTCTTGCCTGGGTGGAACTTGATTTTTGCTATGCAAAGACATCTGGAAATGAATTCTTACTTTGGTTTGTGTTTGTCTTACTCTTATGTAATTTCATTTATTTGGTTTATTTTGTTGATCTCTAAACACTGTTTTTCATTTTCATTCAAGAGGCAATCTGCAGGTACTGGAAATCCAAGCAACACATTCAAAATGATGGAGGAACTCAGTCCTGATGAAGGGTCTTTGTCTGAAACATTAACTGTATTCTTTTTCATAGCTGCTGCCTTGCCTGCTGAGTTCCTCCAGCATTTTTTGGGTGTTGTTTTTATTCCCATTCGTGGTTCTGTGCACGTGGCTTGAGAGTGACTGTTGTTTCTGTACTCCAAATGAGAGTTGTTGATTTGAACCTTTAATCACATACAAGAAAGACTTAATTTGCCTCTAAGGTTCTACTGATCAAACATAAAAACTTTCAGGACATTAGGTCAAGATTACTTCTATTGTCTTACCAATTTTAATGTGTCTCAAATTTTCTTTGAGCTGACTAGTGGCATCAGCTGGACTTCAGGTCAAGAGGTCCCAAGTTCGAATCCAGCCGGCTCCCTTGCATGCTCTCCATCCGTGCCTGGGTTCTAGCAACTCAACCTTGTAAAAAAAACACACCTGGAGAGGGATGGGCTCCGCCAGGTTTCAGATGCCCAAGACCTGCCATATGATGAGCAATTGCCAAAAAGATCAGTGTAAAAAGTTTGTCCTGACGGCGCTGTGACAACTCCACTGGGAGTTAAAGACACGGACACAGTCCCACACACACACTCACTCTCACACGCACACTCGCGTGCACTCTCTCTCTCCAACACCCCCACACCCCTCCCCTCTCTCTCTCTCCCCCCTCAGTGTCTCTCACACACTCTCTCACACTCCCTCTCTCACTCACTCTCTCACACTCTCACACACTCACTCTCACTCTCACACACACTCAACACACACTCACTCTCTCACACACTCACACTCACTGTCTCTCACTCTCACACACTCTCACTCTCACATTCTCTCTCACAATCTCACACTCTCTCTCCCCCGCTCCGTGCTCTTGCTCTCTCACACTCACTCATTCTCATTCCACTGAGGTTTATTTCTTGATGTTTACTTCCAGTTATTGTACCTTCCCATTCCCAGATTCAAAATCCTGTGAAAATGTATGTGTTTTCATGCAGGTTGTCACATTTTTCTTGCTTGATTGTGATTCAAACACTTTGAATTCCCTAGCCCAAGAAAATGCTTGTGTAATATTAGCATCTGGTACCATAACCTGTACACCATGTAACCTAAGTATTCTAGTCTTCTGATCTTAAATTATTGGGTCAATATTTAAACTATTTGGGTCCTGCGAAATTTTAATGTTGATATTAATGTAACCATACTTAAGCATTTTACAGAACACTTTGTTCTAAAAGTTAGAGTATGTTTTTCATTGAGGAATTTGAAATATTTTATTGAAGCACTGTAACTTTTTTTTAACTTAACAGGAAGCCATAGATACAGAATTCTGCCATTACATTCGCAGATTCCAAGAGAGGAACAGCGCAGGGTGTTTGATCCTGTACCAACAGGAGTCAGAAAGGTTAGATTGGGAATTCTAATTTAGATCTGACAGTAAATTTAAAGCAAACAATAAATTTACTCGATTGGTTTTCAATATTTCATTTATAGTACAACTGCAATTTTGGGGAAAAATCTTGGGATCATAGAAAGGATGAAATGGGGAAGGGAAATACAATGGCCTACTGATATTTTGCAGACACACTTTATATTTTGAGTCATAGTAGATTGTTCCAGCTAAATCTGCAAGGTAAATGAAGCTTTAGCACTATAAATGCAAGAAATATTCAGTAGTATGAAATTTAACCGATATTTGAGTATGTGAGCAATGATCCCGATTTTAATTTTCTACCACCAGGTAATTTTGGCTACAAACATTGCAGAAACGAGCATTACCATTAATGACGTAGTTTATGTCATTGATTCATGCAAGTAAGTGATCATATAAATATGAATTTAAAAAAACAAAATATTAATTTATAATTATTTAAATACTCAAGCTCATATGTATATACCAACTTTGATGTTTCAGTATTTTCTTATACAGGTTCTGGGATGACTTTTGTAATATAGGAAATGATTTTTGAAAAGCAGATGCAGTATCCAGTGATAAGAAATTAATGTCATTAACTCTGTGGAGGAGAGGGATGTTGGCCAGCTAACATTGAATATCTGGATATTTCTAACTAATAAAATAAGTAGAAACAAGAGCAAGCCATTCAGCTGCTTCTGCCTACTCTGTTTCAGTAAGATTGTGGCTAATTTCTTTCTGCAGTTCTGTCACTAACCTTAATATTGATTAACATAATTCTATTATATTTTAAAAAACCACAAAATGCTGGCAGAACTCAGTAGGCCAGACAGCATCTGTGGGAGGAGGTAATAACGACATTTTGGGCCGAAACCCTTCATCAGGAGTGGAGTAACATGGGATGGTTGAGGGGGGATAAGAAGTGGGGGGAGGGATGAAGTAGCGTCCTTGAATAACTTACAGACCCAGTTCCTTCCTTAGATCAATTTGTTTATTTTCTGTTATTTATATCAATTATTTTTTTTTAATAACCCGAACCGTCCCACAATACCATTGTCCACCCTACCCCAGCTCCCTTTGCCTGGAGTCCTCAACCCCCATTACCCAAACCTTCCCCCAGGCCTGTCCTGCCCCACAATTAGCTACTGCACAACCCCCAAATCACAGCACCTAGTCCCTACAAGAAAACCCCAAATCTAAATCCAAAGCACTGTCCATAAACAATAACTCCGCCATTTTAACTTAAAGTCCAGAATGGAGGTTAATGAGGAGAAGATCCCAATAAAGGCAAGTCGGGGACCGAGATGATGACAACGTGGACCAAAACAAAGTGGCAGGGTAAAGCGAACAGCATCTCCAATACGAGATCCAGAAACACTAGAGGGTTATTTTGCCCACTGCCCGCATACTCGCACCCTAACCCTCACCCTCACCGGTCAACGGAGCAATACCTTATCTCCCGCCTAGGTAGCCTCCTTCCTGCCGGCATGAACATCCAACTCACTGACCTCCATTGATACCCCTGCCCCCCACCCTTACCCCCATCCCTATCTATTATTTTAGTCTGGTTCTCTTTCTCTCTCTTTCCCCCCTCACTATAATCTCTCCCCCCAGCCCTACCTTTCTTTCTCTTTTATTTCCCATAATTCGCCACCTTCCCCCAGCCCATTTCCCTCCAGCCTATCACTTCCCAGCTCTCTACTTTATCCCTCCCCCTACTTCTTATCCCCCCTCGACCATCCCATGTTACTTCACTCCTGATGAAGGGTTTCGGCCCGAAATGTCATTATTACCTCTTCCCATAGATGCTGTCTGGCCTGCTGAGTTCTGCCAGCATTTTGTGGTTTTTTAAAATTTATTTCCAGCATCTGCAGATTCACTCGTGTTGCCTTCTATTGATATTTTCTGTTTTTGTCTTAAATGTACTTGAGGGCTGAGCCTTACAGCCCTCTTGGTTAAAGAAATCCAACTTGGGGCCCTGTGGTCAGGAAATGTTTTTCTCATCAGTCCTGATTGATTGATGCCTTATTTAGTAAGTTAATGCAAATATGTTTAATATATTGGGCTAGACAGGAAGCTAAATGTTTTTCTTTCAGGGTGTGGAGAAAATCTTTTTAGATATTGTGGATACTATTTTGGCAGAAAGTTAAGACAAAAAGAAAGGTCTTCAGTAAGCAGTTATTCATGGAAGACAATATCCATCTTATATCTTTTGTGTTGGCTGTAATAAAATCTCTGTCTTGGCACCTAAAGGTCAAGAAATGTTACTTCAGACAGTTGAATTGTTTATTCCAAGAGGATTAGGACCTAATGTGTACCCTCATTGTATCAGAGTATTACCAAAGGACATCAGTTCTGGCATGGATTTCTTTTTCAGTAATTCAATAGAAATGATCTTACCCTAAAGAAAACCATGATATAGCATTGTCTTATCAACAGCTATGACCTATCAGCACTTTTAACAGATCTAAAAATTGGAGATCTTTTGTTTGTAATTGAAGAATTTATAAGTAGTTGATCAATAGCATTAATTAAATTGTTAGTTCATCTGAACATTATTGCTCAAGGAATCAATGAGGCCTCATTCCTTTAGCCATCTAGAGTTATATTCAGAAATCTCATTTCATTAACAAGTTTAAATTGATCATTCCCATGTCAAGTGTTGAGCTCTACACCTTATTTGAATGTAATTTTCAGACAGAAAATGAAGCTGTTTACATCTCACAACAATATGACCAATTACGCCACAGTGTGGGCTTCCAAGACCAATTTGGAACAGCGACGGGGTAGAGCAGGCCGTGTCCGACCTGGCTTCTGCTTCCATCTCTGTAGCAAGGCACGTTTTGAGAGGTATGAATTAAATAATAGATCTTTAAAATCTGACATTTATGAGTAGGTTGTCTTGCAGTCTATGTCACTAAGCTGTCATCTTCAATAAATTAGAAATCAAATTTTAACTTGTTGAATTTGATGTAAAATTTGCATGTTAATTAGAGATTTTTTTGGAAAAGGTAAATTTCTGGAGATTTCTGTTTTGTTGTTTCATGAACAATCTAAATTTGTCTATGCTCAGACTTGAGACCCACATGACTCCCGAGATATTCCGTACACCTCTTCATGAAGTGGCTCTAAGCATCAAACTTCTTCGTCTGGGAGGAATTGGACCATTTCTGGCTAAAGCTATTGAACCCCCACCACTGGATGCAGTTATTGAGGCAGAACACACTTTGCGAGGTGAATCCTGGTTATATGATATTGAGCTACTTCATAGATGATAAAAAAAATTGACAAACTTCGAAATCCTTAAAAGACGAAACTCCCTTGCAGTAAATTACTGATTTTTTTAAACGATTATGTTACTTTGACTGAGAAATGTTGAAGGAAATACATACCCTCCCATTGTGGTTTGTATTGTGATATTCCATTCTACTTTGAAATCAGGAAATCATTCAGTTCCATTGAAGCAATGAAATCTGAATTGATGTTGAAGTTGGTTTAATCTCAATACTTTTTGAATATTTAATTTGACCAAGCTACAGTGCTCTTCAGCCTTTCACCATAATTCAGATTACTAATTTACTGCAGTTAGAAAGAGGGCGAAATGAGAAAAATGGTTGATTGAGAAGGTCAAGGAAAATATTAAATGAAAAGTAGTGAATGCTAAGAGATTGAAGTTAGTAATAGACCAGAAGACAGTGGATCTTTCAGGACCCAGCTATAAATGGTGGGGGAAATTGATTTGAAAACTGGCAAGTCATAGCAGCAGGAGCGTCTGTAGACATATTAAAAGGAAGAGGGCAGCATGAGTAAAAGATCATTGGAGGCTAAGATGAAGGAATTAATACTGGGAAGCAAGGAAAAGGCAGGAAATCAGAACTTGGCATCGTTCTTCGTGGGGGAAGACAGTAGAAATATTCCACAGATATGGGATAGGTTGGTTTCATATAGAATAGGAAAGTTTGTAGTAACTCGCATCCCAAAGGCATGGGTTGGTAGATTGGCCACTTAAAATTGCTCATTGTGTGTAGATCTGTGACAGAATCTTTCAGGTAGAAGGCAGAGGTTTATGGAAGTAAGATGGGTAAAGATAACATTAATGTAAAAAGTGGTGCTTGATGTTTAGTATGGTCTCTAGGCTGAAGGACCTCGTTCCAAGATATCTATATCTGTGATTCTCTTCCCTATCACAGTGTTTAAGATATTGAAAAAGTAAATGGGACTGCAATGTTCCAAGGGTTCTGAAGCATGTGGTGAAAAGATGTGGCTGCAGATTTGGTTGAAGTTTTTTAAAACTCATTGATTTTAGGGAGTGTATCTGTGGATCATAAAACTATGAATGTGATGATATTGTTCAAGAAGAAAACAATAGGCCATTTAACATCTGTTGTTGACAAAATTTTGGATGAAACTAGCTGTTTGCTTAGAGAAGCTTATTACAATCTAATCGAGTCAGCCTGGAGTTTTGAAAAGAAGCTCATGTTTGACTAATTTTCTAGAGTCCATTTGTAAAGATAGAGGGAGCTGTGTAGATGTAGTGTGTTTGGATTTTCAGAAGGCATATCATGATGCTTTTTTTTGCCGGTGGGGGGAGGGGAATTTTTGCTCGCTGCGCCTTATGCGTGGGAGGGGGAAGCTGGGGGGACTTTGGGATTCTAGCATTTAACTGTCATTCATTGTTTGGGGCACTCCTCTGTTTTCGTGGATGGTTGTGAAGAAAAAGCATTTCCGGATGTATATTGTATGCAGTTCTCTGACGTTAAATTGTACCTTTGAAGCAGGCTAGTGCACACGATGAGCTCACTGTCTTGGAGGTACATGTCAACATTCACAGAAGACTGGCCTTCACTGATAAAACAGAATTGGAATAAATTGATCTTTTTTTCAGGCTGGATAGATGACATTAGTGGATTGCCATGAAGATCAGTTCTTCTCAAATATTTACCACCGTTTTAAATTCATTCAAAGGATGTGGATTGTATAGGCTGAGTTGCTGTTTAATTGCCCATCCCTCTTTGCCCATGAGAAAGTAGTGGTGAACTGCAACCTTGAACTGCTGTAAGCCTCGAGGTTTATGTGTACCTCAATACTGTTCAGGAGAGAGATCCAGAAATAATGATAATGGCAATATATTTCCAGAGCAGGAGTGTCCTGGTCCCATCCTTTTGCTGTTGTCCATCTAGCTGATAGAGGTACTAGGTTTGGAAGGTGCTGTCTAAGGAATCTTGGAGAATTGCTGTAGTGCATTCTGTCATTGGTACTAGTTGCTGCTACAGTATGTTGGTAATGGTAGAAATGAATGATTGTGGATGGGGTGCCTATCAACTAGACTGCTTGTTGTGGAAACTGTACTTATCTAAACAAATAAATAGTATTCCATTATACTCCTGACTTGAGCCTTGTAGAGATTGGATGGACTTTGGAGAGTTGAGTTAGTTGCTGCAGAATTTGAATCTCTGGTCGCTTGTAGGCATGTTATGTATATGGCTACTCTAGATCTGTTTCTGGTCAATGGCAACTCACAGGAAATTGATAGTGGTGGAAGTAAATGCTAATGGTAGAATGGCATGTCTGGGGGGTGATAGCTGGCTTTTCTCTTGTTGGATATTGTCATAATCTGGCTCTTGTATGACACATATTTTATTTTTTACCTATTGGCCCAGGCTTGATACTGTCCAGATCTTGCTGTATTTACTTGTTGACCGCTTAATTATGTGAAGAGTTGTTGCGAATGTTGCTGAACAACGTGCACTCATCAGTGCCAATTTCTACTTCTGACCTTGTTGCAGCAGTTTTGGAATGGCTTGGTCAAGAACTCTTATTACCATCTACCAGGGTGAGATATGAACCCAGGTTTGCAGATACCCTGGGTATCTAGATTATTCATCAGGTCACAAACAAGAGATTTGCAGATGCTGGAAATCCAAAGAAACACACCCAAGATGTTGGTGGAACACAGCAGGACAGCAGGAAATAAATAAGCAGTCAATGCTTTGGGCTGAGACCCTTCATCAGGACTGGAAAGGAAAAGGGAGAGTGTCAGAATAGGAAGGTGGGGGAGGGGAAGGATGACAAGCTAGAAGGTGACAGGTGCCGTCAGGTGTGTGGAAAAGGGGGATGAAGTAAGAAGCTGGGAGATGATAGGTGGAACAGGCAAAGAGATGGAGAAGAAGGAATCTGACAGGAGAAGAGAGAGGACTATGGAAGAAAGGTATTAGGGGGAGGTGATAGGTAGGTGAGGAGAAAAGGCTTGAGTGTGAAATAGAAGAGGGAAGGGGTAGAGAAAAAAATACCGGGTTGGAGAAATCAATATTTATGCCACCAGGTTGGAGGCAAACTGGATAGAATATGAGGTATTGTTCCTCTAAACTAAGAGTATTCTCATTGTGGTAGAAGAGGACCTCTTGGGGCTCTAAATGGAGACTAGGAAGGAGGCAAATGGTCTGGTGTAGCATTACTGTTGCTAGCAGGGATATGTGCCAGGAGGGACATTAGTGCGAAGGGATGAATGGACAAGGGAATCATGGTGGAACGATCCCTGTGAAGAGTTGGGGGCGTAAAGATCTGTTTGGTGGTTGGATCACATTGAAGATAGTGGAAGTTGTTGAGAATGATATGTAAGATGTGGATCCTCATAGGGGTGATAGGTGAGGAACGGTTAAAGCGGTGAGAAGATGGGATGGGTTCAGATGTCTGGAAAATTAAAGGAGATGTGAATGAGGGCAGAAGTGGAAGAAGGGACACCCCATTCTTTGAAGAACGAGTTAATTTCTGTCCTAGAAAGGAAAGCTTCATCCTGGGAACAGATGTGGCAGAGACAAAGGGAATGACATTTTTACAGGAGACAGAGTGGAAGGAGCTATAGTCAGGATGGCCATGGGCAATGGTGGGTTTATAAAAGTTATCAGTAGGCAATTGGTCTCCAGTCATGGAGACTGAGTAATCAAGAAAAGGGAAAGAAGTATCAGAAGGGGCCAAGTGAGTTCAAGGGCTGGAAGTTGGAGGCAAAAGTGATGAAATTGACAAGCTCAGTGTGGGTGCATGAAACAGCACCAATGCAGTCTGGGGTGAAGTCAGAGCTGGAAGCTGCTTCTGAAGGCACTTGTGATCATTGGAACTGGGCTGTTGATAATGGTATTCGTGGTCTGGCAGTGTCCGATTGAATTGAGGTCCAAATGGGAGGCCGCAGGAACCACGGTCTGGAGGCATTGGAGACAGCAGGGTGCACTAGGGGTTGAGGAGAAGTCCAGAGGGAAGTGATCCCCAGAGCTGTGATAGAGACTGAGACAGGGCCCTTAGGTATCCGTATAGCAGAGAGGGTGGCGTGTAGACTTCGCAGGGGGAAAATGCGTAAAATGTGCAATTTCCTGATGGCCAACCATTTTAGCACCTATCCCCATTCCCATTCTGACGTGTCAGTGCATGTCCTCCTCTTCTGCCACAATGAGGGCACTCTCAGGTTGGCAGAGTTACACATTATTTGCCTTCCATGTAGCCTCCAACCTGATGGCATGAGTATTGATTTCTCCAACTTGTGGCAATTTTTTCCCCCTCCCCCTAGTCTCCTCTTCTCCTCACTTGCCTGTCACCTACCCCACGTGCCCCTCTTCGTCCCCTTACTTCCATGCTCCCCTTTCCTTATCAGATTCTCATCTCCCCTCTCTGACCCACCTGGCTTCACCTATCACCTGCTAGCTTGTTTTCATTTCCCTCCCCTCCCGCATTTTTCTGGCATCCTTCCCTTTCCTTTCCAGTCCTGATGAAGGGTCTCAGTCTGAAAAAATGTCAGCTATTTATTCACTTCCGTAGAAGCTCCCTGACCAGCATTTTATGTGTTATTAATTGAGTGTTAATACCACCGTATCACCACCTCTCCAGTGTTCATAACTTAAAAGGAAGGGCTATTAGAAAAGGTTCTGAGTTTGTTGATGAGTCAAAAACAGGTAGGAAAGCATGCTACAATGAGGATACTTGATTCTGCAATTGAATATAGATTAAGTGTGTCGGCAAAAAATGTGGCAAATGGAGTTTAGTGTAGACAGTTTTGAGGTTATGCCCTTAAGTGGGAAATATGGCATGCCGTTATTGAGATGGAGAGAAACTACCACAGAGGGATTGAACTGTTGTTCCTGTAGGTGCTGCAAGGAGTTTGAAACACAACTGAATTAGATGTGACAGGTAAATCGGAGTTAAGAAATACATAAGTATTGTTATAATTGGATTTGGTGTTGGGTAGGTCATACTCTGGAATACCCATTCAGCTTTGGTTGCCTTATTTAAGAAAGGGTACAGGTGTACTGAAGTCATTTCAGAAGATATTCACTAATATAATTCCTGTGATGAGATTGTTGTCATACATTCTTTGCAGTTAGAAGAATGAAGGGTGATCTTTTTGAAAAATAACATGATCTTGAGGGGACATGCTCGACGTTGGGAGAATTTTGCTTAAAAGTCTGATAATTACCAGATAATGTTTGAGCTTTAAAATTGGAAGCTGTAGGATGATTTTTAAATGATCAGGGAATTGAAGATAGAAAAGGACTTCTGGCCTAGGACAATTCAGCCGTGATGATGATGAGCACAAGGCTAGTTGGGATGACTAGGGGGCTAACCGTGCTCATAATTTCTTTTGTGTAATGAATAATGCAGCGACGTACTTCATGGACTTTTTATGCTCTTGACAGCTGGTAGGTCGAACGGCTTCCATTTTGTCACACAAAGATACAATTAAAGCAATCACAAAAATAATGCATTTTAGCACAAACAAGAGAAAATCTGCAGATGCTGGTTCCAGCCTTCCAACATCTGCAGATTTTCTCTTCTTTATGCTAAAATGCATTCTTATTTTTGTGAATGCTTTAATTATAGCTTTATGTGACTAAAAAGGAAGCCGTTCGACCTACCAGCTGTCAAGAGCATAAAAAGCCATTCCTTTTTAGACTCTCACATGGTGGATTGGATAGTGGACTACTTGACAGATAGACCTCAGTATGTGCGGTTGGGAGACTGTAGGTCTGACACGGTGGTCAGCAGCACAGGAGCGCCGCAGGGAACCGTACTCTCTCTGGTCCTGTTCACCCTGTACACATCAGACTTCCAATATAACTCAGAGTCCTGCCATGTGCAGAAGTTCGCTGATGACACGGCCATAGTGGGGTGTGTCAGGAATGGACAGGAGGAGGAGTATAGGAAACTGATACAGGACTTTGTGATATGGTGCGACTCAAACTACCTGCGTCTCAATATCACCAAGACCAAGGAGATGGTGGTGGACTTTAGGAGATCTAGGCCTCATATGGAGCCAGTGATCATTAATGGAGAATGTGTGGAGCAGGTTAAGACCTACAAGTATCTGGGAGTACAGTTAGACGAGAAGCTAGACTGGGCTGCCAACACAGATGCCTTGTGCAGGAAGGCACAGAGTCAACTGTACTTCCTTAGAAGGTTGGCGTCATTCAATGTCTGTAGTGAGATGCTGAAGATGTTCTATAGGTCAGTTGTGGAGAGCGCTCTCTTCTTTGTGGTGGCGTGTTGGGGAGGCAGCATTAAGAAGAGGGACGCCTCACGTCTTAATAAGCTGGTAAGGAAGGCGGGCTCTGTCGTGGGCAAAGTACTGGAGAGTTTAACATCGGTAGCTGAGCGAAGGGCGCTGAGTAGGCTACGGTCAATTATGGAAAACTCTGAACATCCTCTACATAGCACCATCCAGAGACAGAGAAGCAGTTTCAGCGACAGGTTACTATCGATGCAATGCTCCTCAGACAGGATGAAGAGGTCAATACTCCCCAATGCCATTAGGCTTTACAATTCTACCGCCAGGACTTAAGAACTTTTTAAAAGCTATTATTAATGCTTTTTGAGATAGTGATTTAGATGCATATCATATTTTTTACTGAGTTAAGTATTGTATGTAATTAGTTTTGCTACAACAAGTGTATGGGACATTGGAAAAAAAGTTGAATTTCCCCATGGGGATGAATAAAGTATCTATCTATCTATCTATTCGGCCGACCAGCTGTCAGGAGCATTTGCATCAGTTCCACTTACCTGTAGCCTATTCTCTGTTACATCTAATCAAGTTCTCTCTAATTTTCCTACTCTCATCTACAATTCAGTTATTTTATAGTGGCCAGTTAACCTGCTTGCAAATATTTAGGATGTAGAAGGAAATTATAGCACCTGGAAATTTGTGTCTTGGGGAGAATATGCAAACTTTACACAGACTATACCTCATGTCCAGTTTAAAGCTGGGATGCAGGAATTGTGTGGCAGGTCTACTTGCTGCATAATTATGCTCTCTAAATTATTGCAGCATAAGAGACATCTTGTATACGTACTGCATCTGGCACAAATTTCAAATATTGCTCTTAATATTTCAAAACTCTGAACCTGAAGGAATAGGAACTACATTCTGTAGAAATGTTGAAATATGTAAATAAGCAAGTATGTTGCTGATTCATTGTCATAAAAATCTCTTTCCAGCACATAAATTGCTTACTTCAGATCATACTTTGATGCCTACACATCAGTAATGGTTTGTTTGCAAATAGTATAAATGTATTTTTAAAATGTATTTTCTTCATCAGAACTTGATGCTTTGGATACCAATGATGAGTTGACTCCATTGGGCCGCATCTTAGCTCGGCTTCCTATTGAACCACGCCTAGGCAAAATGATGATTATGGGCTGCATTTTCCAGTAAGTCAAAGCAAAGATTACTTGAAAAAATTGTATTCAATAAAATCCAACAGTGCTTCTTTAGTACCAGGATATGGAATTCAAAACATTTATTAAACTATTTTTTCAAGATACAGTAGGGAATCTGCCCTTCCAGCCTAATAACTTGCACTGCCCGGTTAATTTACTAACCGATATGTCTTTGGAATATGGGAGGAAACTGGAACACCCGAAGGAAACCCACACATTTTACAGGAACAACATACAAACTCTTTATAAATGGCATTCTAATACCTCGAATTGGAATACTGTCACTTTAACTGCTACACTACATTTAGTGCATATTTCTGTGAAATTCGCCACATCCTGTTTAATGCATCCTTTTTGCCAAATGAGGATCTGTGAAACAAAATTGTGCTATGTATTAATAGGTGGCTTCTTTGTCTATAGATTACAAATTTAATTTGCTTTCGTTGTACTTCACATTAAGGATATTGAAATGGAAGCCTGTCTTTGAGATGTCTGTAAGAGAAAGGATTTCTGAGTGCCCTACATAATAGTTTCTATTTGAATAATTTCTGTAAATTAAACTTCTGCAACTTGAGATCTTAGGACAGATTGAAACTACATAATGACTTTAGTCCTGACATACAAATTCTTCGATATATCTTTAACACTTAATTATTTTCTATTTACATAGTTCTTGAATTAAATTTGTTTCTGATATTGTTCCAATATGTTTACATTCCAAGATTCCTTTCATACGTGTATGTAAATTCCAGGTAGGCAACAAAATGCTCCAAATGACCAGATGTTAAGTGAATGTGCACAGTGCGAGAATTTTGTGGACGATACGAAGATAGGTTGGGGGAGGCAGGTAGTTTTGAAGGAGTAGAGAAGCTGCAGAAGGGCTTGGACAGATTTGGAGAATGGGCAAAGAGTGGCAGATGGAATACAGTGACAGGAAGTGTATGGTTATGCACTTTGGTAGAAGAAGTAAAAGGGCAGACTATTTTCTAAATGGAGAGAAAATTTAAAAACGAGGGCACAGAGGGATTTGGGCACCCTTGTGCGGGATTTCAGAAAAGTTAATTTGCAGGTTGAGTGTGTGGTGAGGAAGGCAAATGCAATATTAACATTCATTTCAAGAGTACTAGAATATAGAGGCAAGGATGTATTGTTGAAACTTTATAAAGCACTGGTGAGGCCTCACTTGGAGTATTGTGAATAATTTGAGATCAAGAAGCTAAAGCTAGATGTATCAATATTACAGTGGAGTAAAGGGAATTACACAAGTATGTGAGAGGAGTTGGCCAGAAGCACTGGCAGGGATGACGGCAGAGCAGCAATGGCTGGAATTTCTGGATGCAGTTTGGAAGGTACAGGATATATATACATCCCAAAGAGAAAGAAGTATTCTTAAGGAAAGATGACACAACCATGCTAACAAGAAAAGTCAAAGCCAACATAAAAGCTAAAGAGAGGGCATATAATAGGGGAAAACTTAGTGGGGGAGTTAGAGGATTGTGAAGCTTTTAAAAACCAACAGAAAGCAACTAAAAAAGTCATAAAGGTAAAAAAAAAAAGGAATACGAAGGTGAGCTAGCCAGTAATATTAAAGAAGACAGCAAAAGTTTCTGAAGATATATAAAGTGTAAATAAAGAGGTGATAGTAGATATCGGACCACTGGATGATGCTGGAGAGGTAGCAATGGGGAGCAAGGAAATGCTGGATAAGTATTTTGTATCAGTCTTCACTATGGAAGAGTGCCAAAAGGTCAAGAGCATTTAGGGGGTAGAAATGAATGAAGTTGCCATTTCTTAGGAGAAGTCGCTTGGGGTACTGAAAGTTCTGAAGGTAGATAAGCCACTTGGAATAGAAGATACACTCGTCATGGTTCTGAAAGAGGTGGCTAAAGAGATTGTGAAGGCATTAGTAATGATCTTGCAAGAATCAATAGGTTCTGGCATGGTTCTGGAGGACTGGAAAATTACAAATATCTCTCCACTCTTCAAGAAGGGAGAGAGGCAGAAGAAAGGAAACTATGGGCCAGTTAGCTGGGAAGATGTTGGAATTGCTTATTAAGGACAAGATCTCAGGGTACTTGGAGAAACATGATAAAATAGGCCATAGTCAGCATGGTTTGCTCAGGGGAAAATATTGTCTGACAAATCTTCGAAGCAATAACAAGACAAAGGAGAATCAGTTAATGTTGCGTACCTAGATTTTCAGAAGGCATTTGACGAGATGCCACACATGAGGCTATTTAACAAGCTAGGAGTCCATGGTATTACAGGAAAGATTAGAGGAATGGATAAGACTGGCTGCTTGGCAAGAGGCAAAGCATGGGAATAAAAGAAGTTTTTTCTGGCTGGCTGCCGGTGACTAGTGGTGTTCCACAGGGATCTGTGTTGGGACCAATTCCTTTTGTATTATATGTCAGTGATTTGGATGATGGAATTTGTGCCTTTGTTGAAATGTTTGCAGTTGAAATGAAGATATGTGGAGGGGCAGGTAGTTTCAAGGAAGTAGAGAGACAAGGACTTAAGACTTTAGGAGAATGGACAAAGAAATGGCAGATGGAATAGTGTCAGGAAGTGTATGGTCATGCATTTTGATAGAAGAAATGGAAGGGTTGATTGTTTTCTAAATGGAGAAAAACTACAAAAGAGTCAGGGTAAGTCTGGTGAGGAAGGCAAATGCAATGTTAGCATTCATTTCAAGAGGACTAGAATAGAAAAACAGAGATGTAATGTTGACCCTTTATAAAGTACTGGTGAGGCCTCACTTGGAGTATCGTGAGCAATTTATCTTAGAAAGGATGTGCTGAAACTGGAGAAGATTCAAAGGATGCTCACAAAAATGATTCCACGATTAAATGGCTTATCACATAAAGAGCATTTGATAGCTCTTGGGGCTCTATTCACTGGAATTCAGAAGAATGAGGGGTGACTTAATTGAAATCTATTGAATGCTGAAAGCCTTGATAGAGTGGATGTGGAGAGGATGTTTCGTCTGGTGGGAGAGTCTAAGACCATGGAAACATTCTCAGAAAAGGGGACCATCCTTTTAGAATGGAGTTGAGGAGGAATTTCTTTAGCCAGTAAGTGGTGAATCTGTGGAATTCTTTGCCACAGGTAGCTGTGGAGACCAAGTCATTGGGTATATTTAAGGTAGAGGTTGATTGATTCTTGATTGATCTGGCATGATGGGATATGGGGGAAAGGCAGGAGATTGTCACTGAGATGAAAAATGGAACAGCTGTGTAGAAAGGCAGAGCAGACTCGATGGGCCAAATGGCCTAATTTGTTTCTATGTCATATGGTATTATGGTCATGCCTATATTAAGTTTTGCACCTGCTATCAGAGAACGAGGAGAACTCAGTGGATACTGGTGGTGCAAGTGTTATCAAACAAGATTTGATTCAAGTCAGCTTGCATCTGGAGTTCAATGCTATGAGCCTAAAGCTCCAACGGGGGTAAAACCTTAAATGGTTAAAAAAAAATAGAATTATGATAGTACACTAAACTTCTTCGAACTGCTTTGTGCAAGGGGTCTGGAAAATACATGGATACACTCAATTCCTCAACTTCTTCAAATGTGAGACCTAAATTAGAAAGTAAATTCCTGTTTAAGTTAAGTTTGGTTGCAGCAAAATTCAAGTTAGATTTGAATTTAGAATATGATGTTTTTAACATTGACTTGTTAAGGGTTTGGCATTAAACCAGTGATACATCTTGAGAAATCCATTAGTTGAAGTGTTCATTATTTTGTTTGAATGTGTCTAGTATGGCAAATGTTTTTCAGTATTTTGAAATGTCTTTAGTTATGAATGAAGTTGGAAAATGGATGAAAATCTTAAAGTGGATTGTTTTTATTTGTTGCAGTGTTGGTGATGCTGTGTGCACCATATCTGCTGCTACTTGTTTTCCAGAGCCTTTTATTAATGAAGGCAAACGTCTCGGCTATGTGCACAGGAATTTTGCAGGAACAAGATTTTCAGATCATGTGGCTCTACTTTCAGTATTCCAATCGTGGGATGATGCAAGGTATTCCAATGAATGGGCAGGGAAATTTATAAATACCAAACTGTATTCCATTTCTGCACAGTATTGCTATAATTCTGGCAAGTGAACTACATTTGAGCATTGATACGTTTTTATTCCTAGAATGGGAGGGGAAGATGCAGAAATCAGATTTTGTGAGCATAAAAGGTTAAACATGGCAACTTTACGGATGACGTGGGAAGCTAAGGTTCAGCTGAAGGACATTCTCATCAACTCCGGCTTTCCTGAAGGTACATGAATATTTTTTAATCTTTTAAAATCTAGCGCACTGTTGCCAGGTTGTTTGTTCATTCTAGTTGGTGCTCTTATGAGGGGTGATTGTTAAGTTTGTGGCCTAAGGAAATGGGTTATTAACATCAAACTTACTGCATAATCACTCAAGGAGTTGACCTTACATGCGCATGTAACGAGAGCTGTATAACTCATCTCTTTCTACCTTCGGCCACAAACTTATCAATCACCCATCTGTGGACACTTTCTGGAGGTCCAAGATCCGTATGCTCCATGACTGCTGGACTAAGTGTGTAAATGTAGGAGGGGACTATGTTGAAAAATAAATGTACTAGGTTTACTAAAATTGACTCCTACTTTAGGCCACAAACTCATGAATCACTCCTCGTACAAAATACATTTTTTTAATATCAGGAATCATAGAGCATAATATAATTAAATTTGCTCATTGTGTGAGGACTGCTATTAAATAGTCTTGATAGAATGCACTGGAGACAGCACTAAGTGAATACTGTCAGCCTGTCATACACAATGCTAATTCTAAAAAAAATCATAGAATCTTAAAACTTGGGGTTTGTCAGTTTGGTCTATTAATTTTATGCCAATACTTCAAAGAATTATTGAAAGAGCCACGTATTTGTCTCCCTTGCAGCAGAACAATATTTTGCCTTTAGTTTTTTTTAAAAAAAAATCCTTTTGCGGTTTAAACATTAAGTTTTCTTACTTAAATCTTCCAGGCTAATCTTCTGAATTAGGGCAACCTTTGCATACAAACTCCACATTCTTTCATTCATTTAACATTCATAGATCTATCTCCTGTCTTTAATATTCTCAATGAGAACTGACAGAACTGCTAAGGTTCACTACCTTCTGGTGACCTGAATGGCAGACTTTTATATTGTAAACTCAAGAGATTCAGCAGATGCTGGAAATCTTGAGCAACGTATTCAAAGTGCTAGAAGAACTCAGCAAATCAGGCAGCATCTTTTATATTGTGATTTCAAGCCAGGTTCATGCCAGCTGATACTTCCTTGATTTGATATTGTTTAGGAGGGAATATGTGTTTTTTAAACAAGTACAGTTTGAATATTGAACAAAGGTTTCTCTCTTTCATTCCTTCTCAATAGAATGTCTGATGACACAGGTATTTAATAATACCGGACCAGATAATAATCTTGACCTGATTATTTCGCTTCTGTGTTTTGGACTGTATCCTAATGTCTGCTACCACAAGGAAAAGCGGAAAATATTAACAACAGAGGGGCGCAATGCACTTATCCACAAGTCTTCTGTCAATTGTCCTTTCAGCAATCAAGATTCAAAATATCCTTCTCCGTTCTTTGTGTTTGGGGAAAAGGTGAGTAACACAACTGAGCATTTCTCATTGTCCAGAGCAAGATGTATAGCTATTTTGGACTCAGGTCATAATTTCACATTCAAATTCATTACTACCATAATCCTTAATTCTTTTTGCAGAATATTCAAGATAACTTCGGTGGGAGTGGAAATTGAGGACTAAATTTATCTTTTATTTTATTCTCCACTTTCCAATTTACCCTCTTTCACCACAATCCCCAGCTATTATCTAATTCTAATCCTCATTAAAACGAGGTACAATGTAAATTGAGAAGCATATTTTAATGTATAAGGAATGGTCAATTTTTGACTTCCATTGGTTCATATACTGTAGTTAGCTTTTCTCCAAGAATGCAGTGATCCTTAGGGAATGTTGAAAACTTGAAACAAGAATTCTGATCACATTAATCCAGCCATTGAACTTTCTGACTTGTGCAACAGGGATATCCTGTGCAGAAACAATTGAACACATGGATTGAGAGATTATTGAATTCAGTAAAATCAATTAACTGGTAGCTATGCATGTTGAAACAAAATTTAAGATGTATTTTAAATTGAATATTTCAGGGAATATTGTTCTCCCAATCTGCTTTGAATTCTCCTTTCAGCTTTAATATGCTGCAAGGCAGCATGATTCCTTGATTCTTAAGTTAAGTTGGATTACACGTTTTATTGGATCTAATCATGCAGTTTGATGCAAAAGTTCCTTCCTTGGCTGTTTGGAAAGCTGCAGTCCAGTCACATTCTAAGTGTTAAATACAAGTTTTCCAAGATGAAGCAGACAATGTGAATAAACGTAATAGTCTTTGAACAGTGTTCAAGAATTTCTTTCTGTCTTACCAAAGTTAGTGGACTTTGAAACTGGATGCTAATTTAATACTGATTCTTAATGTGTTACACCAGATACAGTCTTTGTGGGACAAAACTATTTATAGCAACAATTATTTATTTATATATATAACCTTTTTTTTTCCTTTTGTTCTTTTAAATGAAGTGTTTGGGAAAATCAATGGATGTTTAGATTACTTGGGTATGTGATTCTTTATTATTCTTCAGATCCGAACCCGTGCTGTATCTGCAAAGGCGATGACTTTAGTTAGTCCACTCCAACTGCTGTTTTATGGTTCAAAGAAGGTGACAGGAAATGGTGATATTATTTTGATGGATGAATGGTAAGAAACTTTAAATTGGTGTTTTTGAATGTTTCAGCATGATTCTTGAAGGAATATTATTTACAGTTTTCTGTTATTTTCAAGATATGTGTTTTACTAGTGATCTCAGCAATATTTTGCCTTTGAGTTGATGGCAAGTCACAAGCTTAGTGACTCCATTAGTGTTTTGGAGGTCTAGGAATGATGATGCATTTCCAGCATCCTCTTGAAGGGTGATAGCATTCCCATGTTTTTGTGCAGGAGAAGGCATTTAAATGATGCAAAAAGACTAAATAAACTCAATAAAAAGGCGGGATCTATCCTTGGCTACGGTGGTGGAACAGAGGTCACTAAACAAACTGTTATTCATTATGGACAATCAGGCACATCCTCTCCATGACCTCCTTGATAAGCAGTGGAGCAGCACCCTTCCGAACAGACTCAACCAGCTCCGCTGTCACAAGGATCGTTACAGAAAATCTTCCCTACCAAATTCAATAAGCGTATACAACAGTTCACCTCTGTGCAACAGGAGAGCACACATCATAGTACAATAGTCTCTGTTTTATTATTTCACACATGATTATTGCACAGTACTGCACATTGGTAAATTATTGTGTATATTATTCTGTATTTTATTATTAATATATTATTATTAATTAGTATTGCTAAATGTGTTTTTAAATACTGCTGCTGTAACAAGATAACTGCCCTCCAGGGAACAATAAAGTTCTTATTATTAAGAGCATATATGAATGTTATAAATTTCAGTAAGGTAATGTCAGGTTGGTTTTGACTTGTTTTATAGGCAGCCCTCCCAGTGTTCCCAAATGGTTTCTCTCTCTTGACTTGCTGAGTGTTTCCAGCAAATTCTGTCTTTGGTTTTCAAAGTCAAAGTTGAGTTTATTGTCAAACACACAAGAGCATGTGTGCACAGATGCAATGATGTGTAGTGTGTGTAGGCCTCCGTTAATCTCGATAGACCATGGATTTGCACCTTGGAAAATTTCCAGGGCACAAGCCTGGGCAAGGTTTTTTTTTAATGGAAGACTGGCAGTTGCCCATACTGCAAGTCTCCCCTCTCCACACCACCGATGTTGTCCAAGGGAAGGGCATTACAGATGCAATGATAACTCACTTGCAACAGCATAACAGGCATATACAGTAGCATATAAGCATCATTCACAGGAAAAACATAAATCAGTAATAAATTATTTTACAAGAAAACACAATTAGACCAAAAACAAAAGTCCATTTTAGTGCAAGTTGGTCAAAATGTTCATAGCGTTGCTGAACTGTAGTTATTAGGGTTTTGCTGGCTCATTCAAGAACCAAATGGTTGAAAATAGCTGTTCTTGAACCTGGTGGTGAGGGAGTTAAGACTTCTGTACCTTCCGCCTGAAGGTAGCTGCGAATTCACAGCATGGGCCATGCGGTGGGAAGACTTGATAGATGTTGCAATTTTGAAGCAGTATCCCCATTAGACACTACCAGTAGTGGAGGGAGAAATGCATGTGATGTCCTTTTTTCTTTTAAGATGACAGTGCTCTCAAATGTGACAGCTTTTACAGGACCAACTAAAGGTGTTACTGTCTTTTAAACATCTTTCTTTAATTATCGCAATACTCTTCTGAACAGTAAGAACTTCAGATACTGCAGATCTACCCCATCAGTGAGTTGCTCATTGGTGGAGGAGCTGGACCTGCTGCAGTTGTAACAGCAAGTGATTGTCTTGGATGTTTTTCTTATGATCACAAAACCCTGTTGGACATATATAATGTGGAGTACACTCAGGCCCCACATAATGCTGCCCTGCATAGCACTTATTCGTTACAATGTGGTTATTCAATTTTTATTGAAGTATTTTTAAATGACAAAAGTTCATTCTAAACAACACAGAACTTTTCAAGACGGTAAACATTCAATCAGCCAATGAGATTTCTTTACATATGCTCTGAGTTGCTCACAGCCAATTATGTATTAGTTCACACTCTGCCTTCCCCGCATGTATAAATATTCTTGCTCCCTCACCAATTTATTCTATTTTTTCCCCCACCTATAATGTCTGGAAAATGGTCTGCAACTTCCAGTGAGGGTAGTACATCTAAGATATCTAGGGAAAGCATCAGCATGGATGTGAAACTGCAAGTGATGCCACCTAAGGATGTTAATGATGGCGATGTTGAAGAACTACTGCATTCTCTTGGTGAAAGCCTTAATAACAAAGAGCTTCGAGAATTGACAGAGCAACAAATCCTGGTTGAATCTGAAGACGTGGATGGAAGAAGAGAAAGCACCAGCAAAAAAACCTCACCACAAAATTCCTCAGCACAAGCATCACCAATCATGGACTGGTTCATTGATAGCAGCTCTGACCGGGAGTGAGGCAACAAGGCAGAGAGAGAAGTGTTCTCGAAATGATTTCTGCTACTGAAAACTGCTTTCTGAGAGGAAACAAGAAAAGGTAGTCAAATCTTGATGCCTACTTGAAGAAGAAGCCAAAGTTAGAGGAAGAGCCACAGCCTGGTCCCTCCTCTAACATGTAACCACCACCTGCTTCTCTCTGCTGCTGCTGTGATGTGTACAGGTCAGGCCTATTTGCATGTTTGTTACTCCATGAATTACTGTGTATACATAAAATAATACATAGCTTGGGTTTGATTTTCTAAAAATCAGACACACGTCCATTTGCATAATGTCATAATGACCCCGCGTAGCACTGATTTACATAGCGCTCTTACCTCTGAGGAATGCATCCTCAGCAATAAGTGGGGTTTGAGTGTACTACAAGTCTAGTTCACTGGTTAACTGTCAAGACTGATGCTAGGGAAGCTGCGAGGCCTCATGTTACGGTGTCATCTATTTCAGCTGCCCAGGAAGTGTGGCACGGCATCCATGTTGGATTTGGGGAAGGGTTGTCCCTTTCCATCAGTGCTGCCCTATTGTGTTGGTTTGGTGAAAACAAGCTGCGGGCTTGTTTTTGGTGACAACATTCATGGACTCAGACTTGGCACACACTTGGACTTTTTGTGTGACTGCATGCTTACTGCTATTTTATATGTGCTATATATGCCTTGTACTGTTTATGACTGTTGGTATTGTGTTTTGCACCTTGCCCCTGGAGGAAAGCTGTATTCATGTATGGTTGAATGACAACAAAACTTAAATTTGTACTGTTTGGGAATTTGAACTTGAATGATGTCAATTCTGAATCTATGCTGCCAAGTTCCCATGTATCCCATGCCTCATAACTTTGTGGATGAAAGTCTTAGAAAAATGATATTGACTTGTTCCTATTAATTATTTTTATTGAAAATACAAAAACAGCTTTTAATAAGGACAGACTTTTGAATTGCAATAGATGTCCATAGCTAGTTTATTTGAGAGCAATGTAGCTGGTCACTCGATATCCTGTCTTCCCCATAACCCTGCAAATTCTTTCCTTTCAAATATTCAATCAGCTCTCTTGAATGCTATAACTGAATATGTTTCCACTGTTAACCTAACAATGTACTCCTGACTCAAACCAACTGTTTTAAACTTGTCTCATGTTAACTATTTTTGGCTTTTTGCTAACTAATTCATTTTCTGTTCTGGGTTTTTCACCCTTCTCAAGTACACAGCTTACTCTGTTCCAAAGGAGACACACTCCAGCCTCTCTGCTCTCTAATTCATTCCTGAAATCATATGGGAAAATCTTCTCTGACCCATTCTTAGGCCTTCAATTCTTATTTTAAAAAGCCTGGACACAATCTTCACTTAGCAGCCAAAACAACTTTTGATGGAGGTTTGCTTTGATTTTCTTTTATTTTCCAATCACCAGGGTCACATTTGCTTTTTTTAAAACCACCAACTTAACCTGTCCAGTTTAACTTGTCCTTGATTTATGCATTTACATTCCAAATTTCTTTTATCAGTGTGGCTCTTTCAGAATTATGCTCTCTAGTGAATACCGTAGATTCCGGACTACAGAGCGCACCTGATTAAAAGCCGCTGGCTCTAATTTTAGAAATAAAATCAATTTTTTAATTGTAAAGGCCGCATCGGATTTTAGGCCGCACCGGATTTTCGGCCGCAGGTGTCCCACGTTGTAATATGAGATATTTACACAGAAAGATATTACACGTGAGGATTTTTTTAACTTTTAATTAAATCCATATGGTAACAAAAACAAATACCTATTGCAAATGCTTTTTTTCGAACCGTGCCCGTACGCGGCTACTTTTAAATATACGTTGCGTATACTTCTTTACTGAACAACATTCCAATATCTCCTAACGACTGGTAAAAAAATATATATATTGCAGCCTACCAGGAAAAGTTATTGATCACCTTTAACTTAAAAGCAAAGTTCGCTCAGATCCAAAGCCGCTCGTGTAATGCGCTCCCCCCCCTCCTTTCCGTTTATCGCAAACCGGCATTTTCCCACAAGACACCGCGAAACCGGGTGTGACGTCATAGCATCCCGCGATGTAGTACAGAAAACAAATATAGTTTAAACTAAGTAGGCAGCACAATGCTTCGAGTGTTTTCCATGTTGATGAGGGTGAGTACAAATGACTGATTTACAATAATTTAATTGTGAAAGTGCGCTTGATTTATCGTACAATTTCATTGGACCTCTGTGAACTACTCATCAATTTTATTGGTCTACTGTTATGAGGCAAAATGTTTACGAGGCGGCATGAAAAAAATCATGCATTAGCCGCTTCGGATTATTGGCCGCAAAGTTCAAAGCTGTTCAAAATGTGGGAAAAAAGTAGCGGCTTAAAATCCGGAATCTACGGTAGTTGTTCCCTTCATTTTTCTCATGGAAATGAGACACCTTGTTTATCTGAAATAAGTTTTATGCGCTCTGTGCCCACTAAACAAACTGCATGTTGTTGAAGTCAATTACTAGCCTCAGCACAGTACACAACACTTCCAGGCTTTATATCATTGCAGTTTTTGGAATTAGTCTGGATATATTTTGACTGAATCTATTAGAAATATGTAGTGGTTATAGTTCCAATACCAGGAGGAATACTACTGTTCATTTCAATCTAGTCCAAAACAATGCCCTTTGCCACTAGCCTTTGTTCCTAATTACTACTTTTAAAAAATTATTCTCACTGCTTACTGCTCCTGTTCTGCCATGAGCTTCAAATTTTTTTATAAGCCAGTTAGTTATCACTTTATTAAACAACTTTTGATTCCATTTACATTATATGAACTGCATTTCCTGCTTGTCCCTCTCTGTTTTGTCACCATTTCCCCCCCCCCCCCCCCACTTATATAATCTTGCACCTGGGATTCATTTATCTTTTTAGAGATTCAACACGGAACATATCCTTCTAGCCCATTCTGCCCCACCGCCCAGCATCCACCAATTTAACCCTAGCCTCATCACAAGGCAATTTACAATGACCAATTAACCTACTAACCGGGGTGTCTTTGGACTGTGGAAGGAACCCATATTTCATGCGGGGGACGTGCAAACTCCTTGCGGAGGACACCAGGATTGAACTCTGATGGGGCGAGCTGCAATAGCGCGGTGCTAACCGCTGCGCTACTGTGTTTTTGTTGTACAGTTTAACCCATTCAGTGATAATAAAGTGGAGCTTTGAATTTTATCCAGTGTGCAATCAGATACTCACCTTATCAGATGAAATTTGTATGTTACATTGTAAGTTATGCCATATTCTTTAACTTGTTCTTCTCAAAAGATCTCTGTGTCAAGTTTAGCCATCTTAGAAAGGCTGTAAAACGATACTTTTATGATTTATCTCTTTTTTTTGCAGCAAGACTTGTTTCCTGAGAAAATAAGTGCAGATGTTTGTTGAATGATTGTTTCCCGGGAGGGTGGCCGCAGAGCAACCGTACCATTTTGATCCTTTTTGTGTTGGTTGCTTGAAATGCTTAAGATATTATAATTTTTGCCTTGTAGGATAAAGTTGAAGATGTCACACTATGCTGCAGCTGCAATTGTTGCTTTGCGCGCAGGAATGGAGGCACTGGTTGTCGAAGTTGCTAAGGATCCTGAATTTGTACGGCATCTGGATCCCAAACATGAACGGTTGCTGAATGTGATTCGGCAGGTTTCAAAACCTGGGGCAGCAGGCATTAATCTTATGGTAAACTCAAGGTAAACTGCATTTTAAGTATTCAGAACACTCAGTGATCCAGCTGAACTGTTCCATAAACTATTCCAGCTGCTACCATCCAGGAAACGGTACTGCAGCATAAAAGCCAGGAGCAACAGACGCTGGGACAGCTTCTTCCACCAGGCCATCAGACTGATTAATTCACACTAACACAATTATAAGCTATATAGACTGTCCTGTTGTATATCTTACTGTACGTGGTATTTATGACAAATTACTATAATTTGCACACTGCACATTCAGACGGAGACATAACGTAAAGATTTTTGCTCCTCATTTATGTGGAGGATGTAAGAAATAAAGTCAATTCAATTACCGTAGATTTCGCACTACAGAGCGCACCTGATTAAAAGCCGCTGGCTCTAATTTTAGAAAGAAAATCAATTTTGTACTTGTACAAGCCGCACCGGATTTTCGGCCGCAGGTGTCCCACGTTGTAATATGAGATATTTACACAGAAAGATATTACACGTGAGGATTTTTTAACTTTTAATTAAATCCATATGGTAACATAATCAAATACATATTGCAAATGCTTTTTTTCGAACCGTGCCTGTAACGCGGCTACTTTTAAATATACATACGTATTGGTAACACACAAATTACGTTGCGTATACTTTTTTACTGAACAACATTCCAATATCTCCTAACGACTGGTAAAAAATATATATACTGCAGCCTACCAGGAAAAGTTATTGATCGCCTTTAACTTAAAAGCAGCGTTTTCGCTTGGGTCTAATATGCTCGCCCCCTCCTTCCCGTTTATCGCAAACCGGTATTTCCCACAAGACGCGGCGAAACCGGGTGTGACGTCATAGCATCCCGGGATGTAGTACTGAAAACAAATATAGTTAAAACACATACTAACAAATGAATTACTAAGCGAAAATATTATAAACTAAATAACTGCCATAAAGGCAGCACAATGCTTTTCTTCGAGTGTTTTCCATGTTGATGAGGGTGAGTACAAATGACTGATTTACAATAATTTAATTGTGAAAGTGCGCTTGATTTATCGTACAATTTCATTGGACCTCTGTGAACTACTCATCAATTTTATTGGTCTACTGTTACGAGGCAAAATGTTTTTGGCGGCATGAAAAAAAATCATGCATTAGCCGCACCATAGTAAAGGCCGCAGTGTTCAAAGCTGTTCAAAATGTGGGAAAAAAGTAGCGGCTTATAATCCGACATCTACGGTATATTAAGTTTCAGTGCTCTCAGAGCACTCATTAATTAGCATTCATAAACTGATCAATGTGAATTCTAATGCTTCAATGCAAAGCTTTCAGAAAAGTCCTCAGAAGGCTGTATAAAGAGGGAACTGTTAGTTACTAACCAACCACCATATAAATTGGTTGTTCCTAAGGGTTCTTTTACCTTAAGCTCCCTAATTGCCTCGGGTGCATTACATAGCACCCAATCCAGGATAGCTGAACCCCTAGTAGGCTCAAGGACAAACTGCTCTAAAAAGCCATCCCTTAGATGTTCAACAAACTCTCTCTTAAGATCCATTACCAACCTGATTTTCCCAATCGACCTGCATGTTAAAATCTTGCATGACTACCATAACATTGCCCTTTTGACACACCTTTTCTATTTCCTGTTGTAATCTGTGGTCCACCTGCCAGCTACTGTTGAAAGGCCTGTATATAACTGCCATCAGGATCCTTTTACCTTGCAGTTTCTTAACTCAACCCTCAAGGATTAAACATCTTCTGATCCTATGTCACGTCTTTCTACCGACTTGATGTCATTCCTTACCAGTAGAGCCACACCACCCCTTCTGCCTATCTTCCTATCCCTCCAATATAATGTGTAACCTCGGATATTCCCAACTACAGCCATTCTTCAGCCACAATTCAGTGATGGCTGCAACATCATACCTGGCAATCTGTAGTACTGCAACAAGATCATCCACCTTATTTCTTATACTATGCACATTTAGATACAACACCTTGAGTACCGTATTTGCTATCCTTTCTGATTCTGCTTCCCTAATGTTTTGATACTCAGCCCGTTAGCTGTGGCTAAATCCCATCACCTGCCTGCCCTACCTGACAAGTGTGCATGCTATCTTTACTTTTTTTTACCATCTATCCTATTCTGAGTCCCTTCACTCCGGTTCCCACTCCCCTGCCAAATTAGTTTAAACCCTCGCCGACAGCTCTACCAGACCTGCCTGCAAGAATATTGGTTCCCCTCAGCATCAGGTGCAACCTATCACTTTTGAATAGGTCAGAACCACCCCCCAGAAGAGATTCCAATGATCCAAAAACCTGAAATTCTGCCCCCTGCAACAATTTCTCAGCCACGCATTTATTTGCCAAATTATACTGTTTCTACCCTTACTGCTGCGTGCCACAATCTGGAAATTACTACCCAGGAGGTCCTGCTTCTCAGCCTTCTACCTAGCTCTCTAAATTCTCTTTTCAGGACCTCTTTTCCTTCCTATGTCATTGGTACCAAATGTACCAAACTTACTACTGCTCCCCTTCCCTCTCCCAAAATGTGGATGCGATCTGACATCTGCCTGACCATGGCACCCAGAACGCAACGTGCCATCTGGGTGTCCACAGAATCTCCTGTCTGTTCCCCTCACTGTTGAGTCCCCTATCACTACCTCTCCCTTCTTCTCTCTCTTTCCTTTCTGCACCATGGACCCATGCTCAGTGCCTGTAACCCAGTTGCCGTGGCATTCTCCTGGGAGGCCATACACCACAAAAGTACCCTATTGAGGAGAATGGCCACAGATGTGCTCTGCTCTAATTACCTATTTCCATTTCTCCTGACAGTCACCCAGTTACTCACCTCATGCAACTTCGGGGTGATTACTTCCCTGTAGCTTTGATCAATTACTTCTTGCTCTCCCGAACAAGTTCAAGGTCATCCAGTTGCTGCTCTAGTTCCCTAACACGTTCTTCAAGGAGCTGCAGCCAGGTGGACTTTACATAGATGTAGCTCACTGGGAGACTCTGGGTCTCCCAGTTCTCCAACATCCGGCACGAAGAACACACCACAGCCATTTAAATGATAAAGTAAGGCAGATGAATCTTCCCCAATATTGTCAGCAGTACTGTGCAATATGTCCAAATAAACCATTTTCACCTGTACCTTTAGGCTGGCTAAGTTTCATTTATATATTTGCCATAGATTTTCAGCCAAGTTTCTTGTTCATCAATGATTCCTGTTTGTGAATGTGTGTGAATAAAGGAGCAGGCATAGGTAGTTGTCTGTGTTTCCCATGTAACAAAGTGGGTTGGAGATAAGTCTTTACCAATGGAGGTGTAAGGCGCTCCTTCCCTCCACTGGCCTGTAGATCAACCCTGGAAAAGGTGTAGCACTTCCTTAGTGCCCCCCCCCCCCCCCCCAAGATCAGGGTCACGTGAAGCCATGGGAGCAGGTGGTGGATGGTTGTATAATCAGCTGGTGCATACTAAGATGATACTAAGGTAGGTGGTGTTGTGGATAATAAAGTAGGTTTTCAAAGCTTGCAGAGAGATTTAGGCCAGTTAGAAGAGTGGGCTGAACGATGGCAGATGGAGTTTAATGCTGATAAGTGTGAGGTGCTACATTTTGGTAGGACTAATCCAAATAGGACATACATGGTAAATGGTAGGGCATTGAAGAATGCAGTAGAACAGAGTGATTTAGGAATAATGGTACATAGTTCCCTGAAAGTGGAATTTCATGTGGATAGGGTGGTGAAGTAAGCTTTTGGTATGCTGGCCTTTATAAATCAGAGCATTGAGTATAGGAGTTGGGATGTAATGATAAAATTGTACAAGGCATTGGTAAGGCTGAATTTGGAGTATTGTGTACCACCGAATTATAGGAAAGATATCAACAAAATAGAGTACAGAGAAGATTTACTAGAATGTTACCTGGGTTTCAGCACCTAAGTTACAGGGAAAGGTTGAACAAGTTAGGTCTTTATTCTTTGGAGCGTAGAAGGTTGAGGGGGGACTTGATAGAGGTATTTAAAATTATGAGGGGGATAGATAGAGTTCATGTGGATAGGCTTTTTCCATTGAGAGTAGGGGAGATTCAAACAAGAGGACATGAGTTGAGAGTTTGGGGGCAAAAGTTTAAGCGTAACACAAGGGGGAATTTCTTACTCAGAGAGTGGTAGCTGTGTGGAACGAGCTTCTGGTAGAAGTGGTAGAGGCAGGTTTGGTATTGTCATTTGAAGTAAAATTGGATAGGTATATGGACAGGAAAGGAATGGAGGGCTATGGGCTGAGTGTGGGCCAGTGGGGCTAGGTGAGAGTAAGCATTCGGCACGGATGAGAAGGGCCGAGATAGCCGGTTTCCATGCTGTAGTTGTTATATGGTTATATCATGTCCTTTTCATGCGACCACTGACAAGAGGCAGACAGTCTCTGAAGAGTATTGATAATGATTGGGGTCACCCATCTTGTGATGACTCTGCCCAGAAGAAGGCAGTGGTAAACCACTTTTGTAGAAGGATTTGCCAAGAACAATAATGGTCATAGAAACACTATGATCACTCATGCCATATAACACGGCACATAAAGAATGAACAAGCCACTTCTCTGTCTGAACATTCCGATTGAAGACCTATTTGACCTATTATAAGAAGTACCATTTTGTTCATAAGCAATTTATATGATTAAATGGTATGCCTTGATTGAATAGAGAGAAGTATTAACTGGAAAAATTAGCAACTAAGTTGTGCAATTTGCATAATTTTTCCTTACTGTTAATTTGACTAATGAAATTTACTATCTTAATTTTATTTCTTACAGATTTGGTGATGGTCCTCGTCCTCCCAAGATGGCGCGTTACGACAATCAAGGATTTGGTGGAAGAGGGAGTGGTCGTGGTTCAGGTTATAGGGGAGGAGGAGGTTATGGTGGGTCCCGCGACAGTTATAGTTCTGGATATTTTTCTGGAGGAGGGAGAGGAGGAGGTGGTGGATACAATAGCTACCAAAGTGGAGGATATGGTAGCTACCAAAGTAAAGGTGGATATGGTGGTAAGCTGGATGCTGGTGGATTTGGTGCTAACAGGAGTGATGGTGGATTTGGTGGTGGCCGTGCTGGTGCTGGTGGGTTTGGTGGTGGCCGTGGTGGCGCTGGTGGATATGGCGGTAGCCGTGGTGGTACTGGTGGATATGGTGGTAGCCAGGGTACTGGTGGTGGATATGGTGGTAGCCAGGGTACTGGTGGTGAATATGGTGGTAGCCAGGATGGTGATGGCAGTGGATACGGTGGTAGCCTGGGCGGCAGTGGATACGGTAGTAGCCTGGGTAGTGGTGGATATGGTGGTAACAAGAGTGGTGGTGGATTCAGTAGTAATCAGGATGGTGGTGGATACGGTGGCAACAGGAGTGGTGGATACAGTGGTAGCCAAGGTGGTAGTGGTTATAGTGGCAACAGGAGTGGTGGTTACAGTGGTAGCCAGGGTGGTGGTGGATACAGTGGTAGCCAGGGTGCTGGTGGATACAGTAGTGGCCTAGGTGGTAGTGGACACGGTAGTAGCCAGGGTGGTGGATACGGTGGTAGCCAGGATGGTGGTGGCGGTGGATACGGTGGTAGCATGGGTGGTGGTGGAGGATATGGTGGTAATCAGGGTGGTGGTGGAGGATACAGTGGTGGTGGAGGATATGGTGATAACCAGGGTGGTGGTGGAGGATATGGTGGTAGCCTGGGTGGTGGATACAGTGGTAACCGCAGTGGTGGTGGTGGATATGGAGGGAACCGGAGTTTTGGGGCAGGTTATGGAGGAGGATATGAAGGCAAAGGTGTCTTCTAGAAAAATGCAGATGACCAAAAGTTGCATTTGTGCACAATTTATATTGATTGATAAGTAACATGGCTTTGTATTAATTATTTTATGTACAACAGTGCATGCACATTGCAAATGTGATCAGTTTCAGTTCTGCAAATACTTTCTGTACTTAGTGTGCACTTACAGCAAGGGTATATACTTATGATATCTAAAATACCAATTAAAATGTCCAAGCACATTGAAGTGTAGAGTGGATGGTTTTCAATGTGTTCGTATTTTTGTTGTATTGCAGAAGAAATAAAAGTTGGAAAAAAGATGTGTTTTTGCATAATTAAATACATTGATGACAATAGTAAAATTAAATTCTTTTGCTACCTATTATTTTAGGTCCATTCAATAAATGAACATGTTGCTGCAAACTTATAAAAAGCTCAAATGGAGAGGTATTGTCACAATGCCTTATATTAAAAGTTATTACCTTATATTAAAATGAATGGATTTTATAAACAGATTACTACAGCCAGTCGTGAGTCCTGTGCCAGTGAGTCAAGGGAATACAGCAAGTATTCTGTACCAACAAAAATTTCACTTGCACCAGTATTTTGACCAATGCTTATTCCTCATTCCATATTACTGAAGTTTATCTGGTCATGGATTTCATTGGTCTTTGTGTGGCCATGATATACCCTTGAAAATCTGCTGGTTGAGAATGGGTCATCAGTGGAGCCATGTAGGATTTGTTATTGGGCCCATTGTTAGTATTTTATTAATGATCAATGTCTGAGTTTTAGAACAAAATGTTTATTTGTTCATTATACCGAGAAGCATGTAACAGTCAGGGTTAGATTTGGCTTGACCACTATAAGCAGATGTTTATCTGCAGGGGATTGGATGTGACTGGTCAGCGGTGGATACTAGAATTTCAGAGTGGAAAAGATTAAAAAAATACTATTCACAAAGACAGTGTGAGTGTGGCGCATCTGGGCATTCTTCGGACTAAAAGATTGTTTGAAGAAGAGATCTAGGCATTATTGTGTATGGACCTCAAATGATTCATGGTCATTGCTGTGGCAATGTATTTTTAAGAGAGGTTCAGTGGAAACCAAAACCTTTTTTTAAATTTTGACATTCAATGTTGACTTTGTGGTAGACAATCAATTTTGGTTTCCCTTAAAGCTGGGTGATAGTAAATAATTGGAAAGGTGCTGAGGCAGCTACAACTTTACCACTGTTTGCAGCATTAAAGTTATCAGGGTAGACACAATAGAGTGGTCTCTATGTCCCGAGAAGCATAGGTATAGTGACTTTTGATTCCATCAGATGATACACAACTTTTCAGTTTATTTTCTGTATCATTGCATTTTAAAGATCCATTCCCTACAATTTCCCTGCAAGTCTCCCTGAAAAGGAATTGCTTCCAGCTTTTCCAGCAGGTTATCCTTCTAGGGAATCTGAGATTTGCCTAATCTGAAAATGTTGTACTACAATTTTGCCAGACACTTAACATTTTTCTGTCCTTGTGATTTTATATTTCTAACTTTTATATCATTTACAGTTAGTTATAGTAATCAAAAACTACACAAAAGCAGGCCATTTGGCCCATGCCGAACCATTCAAACTGCCTAGTCCCATGGACTTGCACCCAGATCATAGCTTTGCATCCATGTACCTATCCAAATTTCCCATTAAACAATTTACCAAGTTTCTTGGTAAAGTTAATAGGGTAGTTAGGAACATGTCAACCCAAGCCACATTAGAAGACTGGCTGAAACTTTTCAAAGTATTTACTTGATCCATATTTATAGATTCTAGTTACTTCCAATGAATATTAAGTGGTTTATCCATGATACATGCACTCACTCATTTTCTCTCTCTCTCAGTCTCTTTCACTCACACTTTCCCTCTATCACTCCAGGTCTTACAGAATCTGGTAGGTTTCAATAAGTAAATTATAATTGAGCAAAAATTGTAGAATTTCATTGTCAACGATATCAAATACTCTTGAGGTACTTGATTTGGAAGGTTTAGATGGTGTGAATTTAGAAAAGATGTTCCACTGGTAGGAGTGTCAGAGAATAGAGATTAAGCCAAAGGATGGCGAATCTGTGGAATTTGTTGCTACAGAGTGATGTGGAGATCAAATAATTGGGTGCATGTAATGCAGAGATTGATAATTTCTTGATTGGTAAATGGGTTAAGTGTTACAGGACGAAGACAGGAGAACGGGATTGGGGGTAAAAACAGCAAAAATTAAATTGCAAAACAAATTCAATAGGAACAATAGCCTAAGCTTGCTCTTATATGTTATGGTCTAACACCAAGTTACAGACCCAATTGCAATCTTATCCTCAATCACAGACACCAACATGAGGCCTAAACCACAGGCCCAACCCAGTCACCCATTGCCTATTCCTGTCTTGCTGTCTAACCCTGCTACTGCAGACTTTCACAATGCTAACTTCACCATGAGTCCATTCTCAATTTCCAGACACTAGTCGCCAACTGAGGTCTCCAATTTCACATATAGGGACAACCACAAGTGACAGGTTCAAGTTTTTAATCAAGGTTCAACCCCTAGCCACTATTCTAGGCTCATTGTCAACTCCATATTCTCACTCCAGTCGTAAACTAAGGCCTCAACTGCAGGTCTAGCCTGGCTGTTAGACCACACTAGATCAAAATCCCAACTCGAGGCCTAATTATATCCAGCCATAGTTCCTAATTTCAGACTACAATCCCTTATTTCATACCTGACCTACGGCTTTTCTCTTTGGAGCAGAGGAGGATGAGAGGTCAGTTGATGTGTTTAAGAGGCATAGAATGAATAATCGGTGCCTTTTTCTCAGGGCAGAAATGGCTAATATGAGAGGCCATAATTTTAAGGTGATTGTTGGCAAGTATAGAAGGGATGTCAGTGGTAGTTTTTTTCCCCCTACACAGAGGATGGTGGGTGTGTAGAACACTACCAGGATGTAAGAAAAAAATGGAAGCCTGTGTAGGATGGAAGGGTTAGATTTATTGTAGGTCAAAAGGTCAGCACAATTTCATGGGCCAAAGGGATGTGCTGTGCTCTACTGTTGGATATTCTGTATTATTAAAGGGGTTGACTTATAAATTAAGCAGTAGTTGTTTTCTCTAATTTTGAATTCCATGACTGTTCTTGTTTAATTGAATTGGTAATGAACAGTCAACAAATTGATGAAATTGCAATCTTCAGCTAAACTGGGCATTATCTGTAGTATCAGCTTCTTGTGGTTGAACCAATTAAGTATCTTCTGTAAATGTTTGCAGTATTCATTCAGCAATGCCATTGCCTGTTCTTGCTGGAAGAGTTGAGAGATGATTTTAAAATATAATCCAGGATCTACATCATTAAGTTTCATTTGACATTTGTAGTGTACCTGTGATATTACAGAAACAACTATCATTTGAATTCAAGAATCAGTTTACTATCAATTATAATCACTTGCATTTTAGATGTCAGCAGTAGATGATGTAATAAAGCAGCTTTAAATCAGTAAGACTTATTGATACAGATTTATTTCAAATTTGTAAATAATTTTGAAAGTTTGTAATTCTGTAGAGGTTAAATACCTAAATACATTGCTCACAAGGTAATCTCAAAAGACACTGCAATTCAAACATCATTTAATGAAATAAGTACATACTCCATTATACCCTTAAATAACTACAAACTGTACTGAAAAGTACATTATTTCATTGGTTGATGGTTAGTACTTTTAGATGTTAGGCTGCAAAGACCTTTATTAAGCTTCAGGGCTTCAGGTTATATCTGTGTGGATGAATCTGAGCCATTCTTTGACTTTTTTTTCCCCTTCTGAAAATCAGTACCATTTCAATGCCTTTGTATATGTTTGTAACAAATTCTAAATGTTCAACCTTTCTGCTCTTAAATATAAACTGAATCAAACGAGTGTGGAAATACCATAAACTCAGGTGGCAAAGGGAAGTTGCAAGTAAACAATCAGCTTTAAATGTATATTTTTTTTTCCTAAAGCTTGCAGCAGAAAGCTGGAAATTTAAACAAGTTTAAAGCACAGATTAAGGAACTTCCCGACATAGTGACAGAGAAGTTAGTTTACATAGTTTTGTATACTGAACTATATTTTTGATTTGTTTTGAATTTATATCTGAGCTGTATTCCTTTCTTAAACAATGTACTTCCTGCAAATAAAAAGATGAAACAATTGCCAACTCAGAGTTACAAATCTGAGTTTGGCTCAAGGCAAATTGATCAGGATTTCTAACCCTGTAGTACTTCATATTAGCATAATTAACAAACAATTACACCTATTTCTCCCATTGAATTGTTTTCAAATTTATTATTATTCATTTCAAGACTCAAATTCTGCATTGCTTTCAAAAGATCGTCTCCTTTGTCACCTCCTGCAGCACACTCCAATACACCTTCATCTGCATCATGGCAATGTCTACCATCTGGCTGAATTATGGTAATACCATAGCCATTATTGGAGTGAACGTAATTATTATGGAGTTTCAGTTTTGGTGGTGGCAGAACCTGAAAAAAATATTTCATACAATTAAATATCAGGTGATGTCTCAGGACTGCCCTCAACCACATGCATAATCTTTATGGAAACTTTCCCTCCTGCCAAAGAAATGAATATTGATTACAGTAAACCATCTCATGACATTTCACAAATTCATCACCAAAGAATGAGAAATGGGTCACAGAATTTAGTTGCTTTGCACCTGCAGAAATGTCCACTGACCTAAAACCAATGCCACTAACACCACATTAACAAAAAGAGAGCTTTGAGCCCCACCCTCAACCAATTGTAGCAATATTTAAAGGATCAATTAAAAGTTAATTACTAACTTAACAACTGCTCTATAGAAATTAGATTCTTGTAAATTTATAAACTTTGAAAATATTAAAAGTTAATTACTTGACAGGAATTGGTGAGTCATGTTCAGTAAGTTTTAAGTTTTCTGTGGTACTCAACTGTCTGGAGATTTTGGGTGTTTCAGAGCCCCCCCCCCCCCCCCCCGGGAGTACAACAAAGAGAATGAAAGAGCATTCTCTGGGCAACCTCCTGGAAGAGGAAGGTAGTATGGGTACTCAGCAGAAGCCAGAGCCATCAAAGGTCTTCCAATAAACTTGATTCTGATCTAGCTGCTTCCCATTCAGTAAATGAGATTCTCAAACAGGCCCTGTGCAATGCTTATACATAATTATTGCTGGACAAGCTTTATCTATAGGTATTATTCTCAAGATTACTCCCAGTGTCAAGTGCAAGTTAGAAGTATGGAGAAAAATCCTATTGATATGACTTGAGATATAATGTAATGGGGGGGAGAAGGAGATTTGGATTCCTTATGTTAGGACTGCTTCTGGGAGATGGGGTCAATTCAAACTGGTCCTAAGCTATCCTGGGGCCAGTGTCCTGCAAGCACTGTTAAGACAGTAGTGTTTGCTAGTGTTGTTCAAGATGGTTTAAATTTGAATGGCAGGGATGCATGGAATTTGAGCAGGAAGATTAGATGGGAAAACAAAAATGTAAGGTAAAAGTAGAAGAGCAGGAGGCAAATAGAGCCACAAAATAAATGTTGTTATTGTTAAAAGGGCAAGTGGGAAGGCATCATCTCTAAATAAGATGAATTAACTAAATTTAAATAGCTTTGATAGTGTTGCTCTTTTGGAGATGTAGCTGCAGGGAATGAAGAATGGAAGATCCAGGTTATTATTTAGGAAGGAAAGGCAGGAAGGGATGGGGTGACATTTCAGTAAAGTGGGAAATCAGTATCATAGTGGACAAAGATGTTGCTTATCAACATCAAGATGTGGAATCATTCTGGGTGGGGGTTGTCTACAAGTCTCATGTTGATGTAGGGGCCTAAATAATTAGAAATGCAACTAGCAAGTGTTCAATATCATTTTGGGTGACAAATCTGCGTACATATTTGTCAAACCAAATTGTCAATGATACTGTGGAAGAGAAATTTCTGAACTATTTGCATGGAGTTTATTTTGGCCAATACATTAAGGGCACAAATAACAAGAAAAATGAATTCTAGCTGGATGAATGTGCAATGAAGAATAAATAATTAACAATCTAGCTCCATGGTATCTCTGGGGAAAAAATAATCACAATATATTAAGAGTGTGTGAAATCACTGAATTGGAATTGAGAATCCTGAATCTAAACAAAGGAAATGACAAAGCCATGATGCACAAGATAGGAACTTTATTAAATGGATCAATGTGAAATGGCTATATGCAATATTTTAAATGTTTTATCTGAAGTACATTTCAGAATGCACAGAGCTAAGTCACAAAAGAGGGCACATTTATGGGTTAAGAAGGGAATTAAGAATATTATTAGAATCAAAGGGGTGATATATGAAATTGCCAGGAAAAGCAGTAAACTTGAGGATTAGGGGCAATTCAGCAAAGAATAAACAAATTAAAAGGAAGGCAAATGTGAGAATAAACTTGCAGGTAACATAAAAACACCAAAATGACTCGTATAAATATGTGAAGAAAAAAGGTTGGTAAAGATCAATTTAGATCCTTTATAGTGCAGGATAATGTAACTGTAACCTCAACTGGTATACAAAGTATCAAGGGGAAATATAATCCCATGGCTGACTGCCTCTCAGAGCCAGCCATTGAGGCCATACACATAGGGGTTGACTATGTGTATGTTGATTTCAGCTTATGCCCGAGAGTGAGACGATGATCTGAATTACAGGGAAGTGTAGTCACCCTGATGTTGCAGGAGGCAAGTAGCTGGGTGACTGTCAGGAGAAATGAAAATGTGAATAGGCAGTAGCACCCCTTTGGTCATTCTCAAAAGTAAGTATACAGTTTTCGATACTGTTGTGGGAGATGACCTCCCAGGGGAATGCCACAGGGACCAGGTTGCTGGCACTGAGCATGGGCCCATGGTGCAGAAGGTAAAGATGGAGAAGAGGGGAGTGATAGTGATAGGGGACTCAATTGTCAGGAAAAGACAGGAGATTCTGTAGATGTGAATGGAACACCTTGATGGTAAGTTGCCTCCCAGGGGCCAGTGTCAGGGACATCTCTGATCATTTCCACAGCATTTAAGACAGCGAGGAAGAGCAGCCAAATCTCTTGGTACATATTGGTACCAATGTACCAATAGATAGATAGATAGATACTTTATTCATCCCCATGGGGAAATTCAACTTTTTTCCAATGTCCCATACACTTGTTGTAGCAAAACTAATTACATACAATACTTAACTCAGTAAAAAAATATGATATGCATCTAAATCATCATCTCAAAAAGCATTAATAATAGCTTTTCAATATACAATGACCTTGGATGACCTTCCACCATTTTGTGTGTATAATATCTGGCTTCTGGCAACAGATTCTCAATTCAACATGTTATAACCCATATTGTTAAAATGGCAAAGAAAAACAACATTTTCAGGAGTAAAACATGAACTTAAATCTTTGGAATAGTTTGGAATTTAAAATACTGGCCAGAAAACAATGGAGAATATTTGGCTGCAAGTAAGCTACTGAATTTACCAATAACTTTCATGTTGGGAAGAATGAATTCCAACCTTGGTACAAAGAATAATAATTATCTCCTGCTCTTTTTGATTTAAACATGACTACCAAGCCAAATGTCAGGAATTTTACAGTGTATACCCATTAGAGGCATCAGTTGGCTGCCCAACTGAAATCATTAGCCGAGCCCTTCATACAACTGTCTCATCCACCTGCCTGGCTATAATCTATGTATAATCTCATAATAAGCAACATTATATGAAGTGTTTTCATCTGAGTTTGTGCTGCAAATCTAAAATTTGAAAATGATTTGATCTTAGTCTTCCACAAGTTAGGCCAAGTAGTTAGGACTTGAGAAATTTCTTTATCCAGAACGTTGTTAAATGTGAAATGTAAATAATGAGAAGCAGTTGAGGCTAACTGCATGGATGCCTTTAAGAGAATTCTAAATAACTACATAAAGAATCGAATCAAACAACGTGCCAATAGGTTAGACGAAGAAATCTGGGCTTATTCAGGGTATAAATACTGATATATGTCAGTTGGTTATGAATTAATTGCTTTAGTGAGATATACTGGAAACTTTTAAGTGTGATGTATACAGTTCTGGCATATACACACCCAAGGTGATATGCTTTACTACTGGATACACAAACTCAGAAATTTTTTATTTTATATACGAATTTCAGCTCCAAGCCAAGTGCATGGTTATGGTTGCTGTGGTACCTTCATGGTCCCAGGTTTCAGCCCCGATTTCTGGTAATTTTACATAGTACTATGTAATTTTAACCAGTAATTGGGCATTCTGAACTCGAGAGGGTTACAAAATAGCCAAGGCTCTAATTCCTCATTGCTATTTAATGACCTGCATACTGTTTTATGGTGTCATGAACTGAGAATGGGATTGAGTTCACTGGTGTTTTTTCCAAAGGCCCATGATGATTATTAAGCAGCAACCAACAACTTAAAGAATGTGGGGAAATAAGAAAACATTATGTGAGAGGTCAAAAATTACACCTTCTTTAACGTATTACCAAATAATGGCTAAAATCTAGTTTAATGATTTAAAACAGAACACTGTACTTGCAATGTTCATGTTTTAGTAGATTATTTAACAAAAACAATGGCCTTTTGTAGCACAAAATCTAATATAATTACATTTTAACAGCAAATAGTTCAATGTCTCCATTGCTAAATTGTTTCCAATGTAATCACCTCTCTAGAATTAAAATATTCTTTAAAAATATTTGTGTTAGTAGGTATTAATGAAAATTATATTTATCTTACCTTCATCTTAATTCCACCTAACATGCTCTTGAGGGCATCAGAACTTTTAACATTACTGCATTTGTGTATATCATTTCCTTCTAAAAAAGCAACACTTCCTGGATATAGCTCCACTCCTGGACCCTGTAAAAATAATGTTTCAAAGTTCAACTTCAATATATTCAGTTCTGGATTTAATATTTTTGTGCTTACTTAAACCTCTTGATAATTAAAATATCAAATTCTGTGGAAAATTGAATTAAAATGAAATGCTATTAAATCAATTAAGCTGAACAATCACATTTCAATAAGGGAAAAGGCACTCAATAAAAGAATACCTATTTACATGCCATTTGTGTCCCCTTTTCCATTGTCACAATGGCCTGACCATGGATAGGACTATAAGATATATGATCAGAATTGGGCCAATTAGCCCTTTGAACCTATTCCACCATTCCATCATAGCTGATCTAGTTTCCTCTCAGCTGCCATCTGCCACCTGCCTTTTCCCCGTATTCCTTTGTGCCCTGACTAATCAAGAATCTATTAACCTCTGCCTTAAATATACCCAATGACTTAACCTCCACAGCCGCTTGTAGCAACAATGAGTTCTACAGATTCACCACTCTCTGGCTAAAGAAATTCCTCACCTCTATTCTAAAAGGACACCCTTCCATTCTGAGGCTATGTCCACTGGTTTTAGACTCTCCCATGACAGGAAACACCTCCACATCCATTTTGTCAAGGCCTTTGAACATTCGATACGTTTCAGTGATCCCACTCATTCATCTGAATTCCAGTAAGTACAGGCCCAAAGCTATCAAATGGTCCTCATACGAAAAGCCTTTCAATCCCAGAAATATATCCGTGATCTCCTTTGAACTCTCTCCAATGTCAGCACATTCAGAACAGCTCACAGTACTAGTGAGGCCTCACCAGTGCCTTAAAAGCCTTAACATTATATTCTTACTTCGTATTTTAGTTCTCTCAAAATGAACGCTAACATTGCATTTGCCTTCCTCCCCACCGACTCAATCTGCAATTAACCTTTAGGGAATCCTGTACGAGGACTCCCAAGTCCAAGTCCCTTTGCACCTCAGATTTTTGAATTTCCTCTCCATTTAGAAAATAGTCTATGCTTTTCTTTCTTCTAATGAAGTGCATGACCAAACACTTTTCTGATACTATATTCCTTCTGCCACTTCTTTGCTTATTCTCCTAATCTGTTTAAGTCTTGCTGCAACTTCTCCACTTCCTCAACACTACCTGCTCCTCCACCTATCTCCGTATGGTCTGTAAACTTGGCCACAAAGCCATCTATTCCACCATCAAATCATTGATTATATAGGGTTAAAAAAAGCAGTCCCAATACAGACCCCTGTGAAATACCACTAGCATCAACAACCAACCAGAAAAGCCTCCATTTTTTTCTCCACTCTTTGCCTTCTGTCAATCAACCAAAGCTCTAGCCATGCTAGTATCTTTCCTGTAATACCATGGGCTCTTGTTCAGCAGCCACGTGTGTCACACCTTGTCAAAGGCCTTCTGAAAATCCAAGTACGCAACATCGACCAATTCTCCTTTGTCTATCGTGTTTGCTGTTGTGTGCTGGGGCAGCAGGCTGAGGGTAGCAGACACCAACAGAATCAACAAACTATTTTGTAAGGCCAGTGATGTTGTGGGGGTGGAACTGGACTCTCTGACGGTGGTGGCTGAAAAGAGGATGCTGTCCAAGTTGCATGCCATCTTGGACAATGTCTTCCATTCACTCCATAATGTACTGGTTAGGCACAGGAGTACATTCAGCCAGAGACTCATTCCACCGAGATACAACACTGAGCGTCATAGGAAGTCATTCCTGCCTGTGGCCATCAAACTTTACAACTCCTCCCTCGGAGTGTCAGACACCTGAGCCAATAGGCTGGTCCTGGACTTATTTCCACTTGGCATAATTTACCTATTATTATTTAATTATTTATTGTTTTATATTGCTATATTTCTACACTATTCTTGGTTGGTGTGACTGTAACAAAACCTAATTTCCCTCGGGATCAATAAAGTATGTCTGTCTGTGTCTATTCAGTTTGTTATTTCTTCAAAGAATTCCAACAGATTTATCAGGCAATGTTTTCCTTTAATGAAACGATGCGGACTTCAGCCTATTTTAGCATGTGCATCCAAGAACCTTGAAACTACATCCTTAACAATCGACTCTAACATCTTCCCTCTACTGGAGGCCAGGCTAACTGGCCTACAAGTACCTTTCTTCTGCCTCTCACCTTTCCTGAAGAGTGGAGTGACATTTGTAACTTTCTATTTCTCTAGAACCATGCCAGAATTTATTGATTCTTGCAAGATAATTACTAACCCCTTCAAAATCTCTTCAGCCACCTCTTTCAGAACCCTGGGGCGAGGACCATTTGGTCTAGGTGACTTTTCTACCCTCAGACCTTTTAATATCCAAGCACCTTCTCTCTAGTAATGGCAACTTCACTCACCTCTGCCTCCTGACACTCTTGAACTTCTGGCATCTGGCCATTGTCTTCCACAGTGAAGACTGATGCAAAATACTTATTCAGTTCATCTGCCATTTCCTTGTCCCCCATTACTACCTCTCTAGCATTATTTTCCAGTGGTCCAATATTGACTCACCTCTTCTTTACACTTTATATATCTTTAGAAACTTTTGATAACCTCTTTAATACTATTGGCTAGCTTACCTTTGTATTCCATCTTTTTCTAATTATGACTTTTGTAGTTACCTTTTATTGGTTTTTAAAAGCTTCAGTCCTCCAACTTTCCACTACTTTTTGCTACATTATGTGTCCTCTCTTTGGTTTTTATGTTGGCTTTGACTTCTTGTTAGCCACAGTTGTGTCATCCTGCCTTTAGAATAATTCTTCTTTAGAACATATCTATCCTGTGTCTTCCAAATTGGTCCCAGAAACTCCAGTCATTGCTGCTCTGCCATTATCCCTGCTGGTGTCCCTTTCTGAACAATTTTGGTCAGCTCCACTCTCATGTCTCTGTGATTCCCTCTACTCCACTGTAAAACTGATACTTTTTTTTTCTCTTCAAATTGCAGAATGAATTCTATCATATTATGATCACTGCCTCCTAAGGGTTCCTTTCCCTTAAGCTCTCTAATCAATTCTAGTTCATTGCACAACACCGAATCCAGAATAGCTGATCCCCTAGTTGGCTCAACCATGAGCTGCTCAAAAAAGTTATATCATAGACATTCTACAAATTCTCCTGTGGGTTCCAGCACCAATCTGATTTTCCCAGTCTACCTGCATATTGAAATCCCCCGTAACTACTGTAACATTGCCTTTTTGAGATGCATTTTCTATTTTCCATTGTAATAGGTACATCATATCTTTGCTATTGTTTGGAGGTCAGTGTTTAATTACTCTCATCAGGGTTTTTTTTTTACCCTTGCAGTTTCTTAGTTCTATCCACAATGATTCTACATCTTCCGATCCCATGTCATCTCTTTCTAATGATTTGATTTCATTTTTATTAACCAACAGAAGCAAACTCATCCCCTCTGCCTACCTGCCTGTCCTTTCAATACAATGTGTATCCTTGGATGTTTAGCTCCCAGCTATTATCTTCTTTCAGCCACAATTCAATGATGCTCACAACGTCATAAGTGCCAATCTGTAACTGTGCTACCAGTTATTCTACCTTATTCCATATACTGCATGCATTCAAATATAACACCTTCAGTCCTGTATTCATCACCTTTTATGATTTTGCTCCTATTACATTGCAATTCATCCCAATGACTGCAATTTTGCTCATTCATAAGCCTCCCCTTGCTAGCTGTCTTACTACACAATGACTCTGTTTAAAACATTGAAACATAGAAAACCCTACAGCACAATACAGGCCCTTTGGCCCACAAAACTGTGCCGAACATGTCCTTATATTAGAAATTACCAAGGGTTACCCAAAGCACTCTATTTTTCTAAGTTCCATGTACCTGACCAGGACTCTCTTAAGAGACCCTATCGTATCCGCCTCCACCACCGTTGCCAGCAGCCCATGCCACGCAATCACCATGTTCTGTGTAAAAAAACCTTACCCCTGATATCTCATCTGTACCTACTTCCAAGCACCTTAAACCTGTGTCCTCTCATGCTAGCCATTTCAGCCCTGGGAAAAAGCCTCTGACTATCCACACGATCAATGCCTCTCATCATCTTATACACCTCTATCAGGTCACCTCTCATCCTCTGTTGCCTCAAGAAAAAAAGGCCAAGTTCATTCAACCTATTCTCATAAGGCATGCACCCCAATGCAGGCAACATCCTTGTAAGTCTCCTCTGCACCCTTTCTATGGTTTCCACATCCTTACTGTAGTGAGACGACCAGAACCAAGCACAGTACTCCAAACACAAGTGGTGTCTGACCAGGGTCCTACATAGCTGCAACATTATCTCTCAGCTCCTAAACTCAATCCCACGATTGATGAAGGCCAATGCACTGTATGCTTTCTTAACCACAGAGTCAACCTGCACAGCAGCTATGAGTGTCCTATGGACTCAGACCGCAAGATCCCTTTGATCCTCCACACTGCAAAGAGTCTTATCATTAATACTATATTCGGTCATCATATTTGACCTACCAAAATGAACCACCTCAAACTTATCTGGGTTGAACTCCTAATGCCACTTCTCAGCCCAGTTTTTCATCCTATCAATGTCCCGCTGTAGCCTCTGACAGTCGTCCACACTATCCATAACACCCCCAACCTTAGTGTCATCAGCAAATTTACTAACCCATCCCTCTACTTCTTCATCCAGGTCATTTATAAAAATCATGGAGAGTAGGGGTCCCGGAACAGATCCCTGAGACATACCATTGGTCACCGACCTCCATGCAGAATATGACCAGTCTACAACCACACTTTGCCTTCTGTGGGCAAGCCAGTTCTGGATCCACAAAGCAATGTCTCCTTGGATCCCATGCCTCCTTACTTTCTCAATAAGCCTTGCATGGGGTACCTTGTCAAATGCCTTGCTGAAATCCATATACACCACATCTACTGCTCTACCTTCATCAATGTGTTTAGTCACATCCTCATAAATTCAATCAGGCCCGTAAGGCATGACCTGCCTTTCACAAAGCCATGCTGAGTATTCCTAATCATATTATGCCTCTCCAAATGTTCATAAATCCTGCCTCTCAGGATCTTCTCCATCAACTTACCAACTACTGAAGTAAGACTCACTGGTCTCTAATTTCCTGAGTTATCTCTACTCTTTTTCTTGAATAATGGAACAACATCTGCAACTCTCCAATCCTCCAGAACCTCTCCTGTCCCCAATGATGATGCAAAGATCATCGCCACAGGCTCAGCAATCTCCTCTCTGCCTCCCACAGTAGCCTGGGGTACATCTCATTCGGTCCTGGCAACTTATTCAACTTGATGCTTTCCAAAAGCTCCAGCACATCCTCTTTCTTAATATCTACATGCTCAAGCTTTTCAGTCTGCTGCAAGTCATCACTACTATCACCAAGATCCTTTTCCATAGTAAATACTGAAGTAAAGTACAGTATTCATTAAGTACCTCTGCTATTTCCCCTGGTTTCATGTGCACTTTCCCACTATCACACTTGATAGGTCCTATTTTTTCAGTTCTTATCCTCTTGCTCTTTACATACTTGTAGAATGCCTTGGGATTTTCCTTAATCCTGCCCATCAAGGCCTTCTTCTGGCTCTCCTAATCTCCTTCTTAAGCTCCTTCCTGCTAGCCTTATAATCTTCTAGATCTCTAACATTACCTAGCTCTCTGAACCTTTTGTAAGCTTTTCTTTTCTTCTTGACTAGACTTAGTACAGCCTTTGTACACCACGGTTCCTGCACCCTACCATAACTTCCCTGTCTCATTGGAACGTACCCATGCAGAAGCCACACAAATTTTCCCTGAACATTTGCCACATTTCTTCCGTACTTTATCCTGAGAACAACTGTTTCCAATTTAAGCTTCCTGCCTGATAGCCTCATAATTCCCCTTACTCCAATTAAACACTTTTCTAACTTGACTGTTCCTATCTCTCTCCAATGCTATTGTAAAGGAGATAGAATTATGAACACTATCTCCAAAATGCTCTCCCACTGAGAGATCTGACACCCGACCAGATTCATTTCCCAATACCAAATAAAGTACAGCCTCTCCTCTTGTTGGCTTATCTACATATTGTGTCAAGAAACCTTCCTGCACACACCTAACAAACTCCACCCCATCTAAACCCTTTGCTCTAGGGAGATGCCAATCGATACTTGGGAAATTAAAATCTCCCATCATGACAACTCTGTTAGATAGATAGATAGATAGATAGATAGATAGATAGATAGTTAGATAGATACTTTATTCATCCCCATGGGGAAATTCAACATTTTTTCCAATGTCCCATACACTTATTGTAGCAAAACTAATTACATACAATACTTAACTCAGTAAAAATATGATATGCATCTAAAATCACCCTCTCAAAAAGCATTAATAATAGCTTTTAAAAAGTTCTTAAGTAGTTTACTTAAATACATTGAGTCCTAACCCCGACACTTTAACATATCTTACTCCTGGCGGTTGAACTGTAAAGCCGAATGGCATTGGGGAGTATTGATCTCGTCATCCTGTCTGAGGAGCATTGTATCGATAGCAACCTGTCGCTGAAACTGCTTCTCTGTCTCTGGATGGTGCTATGTAGAGGATGTTCAGGGTTTTCCATAATTGACCGTAGCCTACTCAGCGCCCTTCGCTCTGCTACCGATGTTATACTCTCCAGTACTTTGCCCATGACAGAGCCCGCCTTCCTTACCAGCTTATTAAGACGTGAGGCGTCCCTCTTAATGCTGCCTCCCCAACACGCCACCACAAAGAAGAGGGCGCTCTCCACAACTGACCCATAGAGCATCTTCAGCATCTCACTACAAACATTATTACATTTTTCCAGGTTCTGTTTCCCTATCTGCTCCTCAATATCCCTGTTACTATTGGGCGACCTATAAAAAACACCCAGTAAAGTTATTGACCCCTTCCTGTTCCTAACCTCCACCCACAGAGACTCCGTAGACAATCCCTCCATGGCGTTCACCTTTTCTGCAGCCGTGACACTATTTCTGATCAACAGTGCCACGCCCCCACCTCTTTTGCCTCCCTCCCTGTCCTTTCTGAAACATCTAAAACCCAGCACTTGAAGTAACCATTCTTGTCCCTGAGCCATCCAAGTCTCTGTAATGGCTACTACATCATTGCTCCAAGTACTGATCCACACGCTAAGCTCATCTGCTTTGTTCACAACACTCCTTGTGTTAAAATAGACACATCTCAAACCTTCGGTCTGAGCGCATCCCTTCTCTATCACCTGCCTCTCCTCCCTCTCACACTGTCTACAAGCTTTCTCTATTTGTGAGCCAACCTCACCTTCCCCAGTCTCTTCAGTTTGGTTCCCACCCCCCAACAATTCTAGTTTAAACTCTCCCCAGTAGCCTTAGCAAACCTCCCCACCAGGATAATTTTGTACAGTGTTCATCCTCTAAGTGAAGAAGTTGCCCTTCAGAGTCCCCTTAAATATTTCACTTTTCACCCTTAACCTATGACCTTTAGTTCTAGTCTCATCCAGCCTCAGTTGTAAAAGCCTGCTTGCATTTGCCCTATCTATACCCCTCATAATTTTGTATACTGTATCTCTTTCAAATCTCTCCTCTTTCTCTTAGGTCCCGGCAGCATGCTTGTAAACTTTCTTTGTACAGTTTTAATCTTTCTTTTCAAATCTTTTTATTAATTTTTAAGAAAAACATAAGGAAAATATTAGTACAAAACATTTGAGAGTACATAATAGATTAATTAACAATCAAATATATATTAATCAATACATAGAGTCTCTCAAACTCATAGTATAATGTAAAGGGATTAAGAGAAAAAAAGAAAACCCCCCCAAAAAAAAACAACTAAAAAAAAACTAACCAACATGGGCAATCGCATAATGTTAAATACATACAGTAGTGCCAATGACTCCCAACCTCCATCCACACAATTCAGGATAGTAGCAATAAGATTCAGGATCAGACCATTTAATTCATATGAAAATGTTGAATAAATGGTCTCCAAGTTTCTTCAAATTTAACTGAAGGATCAAAAACCACACTTCTAATTTTTTCTAAACTCAAACAGGAAATAGTTTGAGAGAACCACTGAAATACAGTTGGAGGGTTAGTTTCTTTCCAATTCAATAAAATAGATCTTCTAGCCATTAGTGTAACAAATGCAATCATTTGTTGGGATGAAGCGGATAAACACTTATTATCTGTCATTGGTAGACCAAAAATTGCGGAAAATGGATGTGGTTGGAGATTAATATTTAAGACTCTCGAAATAATATTAAAAATATCTTTCCAATAGTTTTGTAAACAAGGACAAGACCAAAACATATGAGTCAACGAAGCTATATCAGAATGACATCTATCACAGGTTGGATTAACATAAGAATAAAATCGAGCAAGTTTTAATCTTATTGATATCTTTCCAATAGTTAGGAATCCAGAACTGCACACAATACTCCAAATATGGTCTCACCATTGTCTTATACAACTTCAACATCACATCTCAACTCCTGTTCTCAAGTCTCTGATTTATAGAAGTCAATATGGTAAAAGCTCTCTTTACGATGCTATCAACTTGTGGTGCCGTTTTTGAGGAATTATGGATCTATATTCCCAGATTCCTTTGTTCTACTGCACTCCTTGGTAACTTTGGAATAGTTTTTTCAGCTGTTCCATATCTGGCTATAAGCTTTGATAGCCTTCCTCATGGTTCACTACGACCCCAAACTTGGTTTCACCCACAAATTTGCAGATCATAATGGACTATAAAGGTCCAAACATAATGGACCCTGCTTTGATTCCTGCTGCATACCACAGATAACAGGCCTTCAAGTCTGAGTGGCAGCTATCTACTACCACTCTGCCTTCTCCTGCTAAACCAATGTCAAATCCAATTTACTACTTCACCCTGAATGCCAAACGACTGAACCTTCTAGACCAGCTTCTCACTCAGGACCTTATCAAAAGCCTTACTAAAGTCAGCATAGACAATTTCCACTGATTTTCCTTCATCAATGTTCCTGGTAATTCTCAAAAAACTCTGTAAAATTAGTTAGACGTGCTCTACCGTGCACAAAGCTATGTTGATTACCTCTAATCAGGACCTGACTATCCAAATATTTATATATCCTGTCTCTCAAAATACCTTCTAATAATTTACCCCTACTGACATTAGGCTCATTAACCTATAATTTTATGGCTTATTCTTAGAACCTTTCTTGAACTATAGAACAGGATTAGCTAGCCACTCATCCTCCTGTACCTAAAGGTGTTTTAAATAGCTCTGCAATTTCTGCACTAGCCTTCCACAAGGTGTGAGGGGATACTTTGTCAGGCCCTGCGGATATGTCCACCCTAATTTGCCTCAGGACAGCAAGCAACTCCTCCTCTGTAATCCAGCCGCGGTCCATAACCTCACTACTGTTTTGCCTCAATTCTACAGACTCCGTTTCTATCTCCTGAGGAAATACAGATGCAAAAACTCCATTTAGCATCTCCCCCATCTCTTTCAGCTCCACACAGATGATAATGCTGATCTTTAAGTAGTTTTATTTCTCCATTGTAGTTTCCTAAGTAATTTTATCCTTTGGTATCCCTTTGCTCTTATACATCTGTAGAAGCCTTTGGTATTCTCCTTTACTTAGTCTGCCAGGAAAACCTCATGCCTTCTTGAAGCCCTCCTGAATTCCCCTCGTGTTATCATGCATTTCTTATTCTTAAAGCACCTCTTTTGTTCCTTGCTGCCTATACCTGCTATACTTCTTTTTCTTAACCAGGGCCTCAATATCCCTCAAAAGCCAAGGTTCCCTAAGCTTCTTGGCCTTTTTTATTCGCATACAAGCTCAGTACTCTCAATATTTTACTATGGAAAGCCTCTCAATTACTAAGAATCCCTTTGCCAGAAAACAACCTATCCTAATCCACACCTTGCATGTTCTTTCTGAAACCATCAAAATTGGCCTTTCTCCAATTTAGAATCTCAACCCTGGGCCCAGTCCTATTTTTTTCTAATTATCTTGAAGCTATAATGGAATTATGTTCCCTAGAACCAAGTTGTTCCCCTATACACACTTCTGTCACCTGCCCTGTCTTGTTCTCTAATAGGAGATCCAGTATTGCACTCTGTCTAGTTGGAATATCTCTATATAAGAAAGCTTTCATGAACATATTTGACACTCTATCCCAATTCAGTCCTTTAACAGTATGCAAGTCCCAGTCAACATATGGAAAGTTAAAATCACTTACCATCACAACCTTATTCTTCTTGCAGCTATCTATTTCTCTGTAATTTTGCTATTCTAAATCCCACTGATAATGCAATGCAAAATCCCACATAAAGTTAAATATTTCTATATAAATCCTATATAAAGTTAAATACTGTCAATAGAATACACTAACCTGAGCTCCTGTCAATTCACAGTTTTTCATGGTTAAAGCTGCTCCTGTGAGAACACAAACACCAGTGCCTTCGCATTTCAAAAGACAGTCTTCAAGTATCATGTGACCTGATTCTACTACCACAATGCCGTCAGTAGTTCCCCGCTGTACTAATGTAAGGTGAATTAAGCTAATGTTTTGGGACTTAGATGCCACAAAATTGTCTTGTGTAGGATCTGAAAAGATTATGACCTCTTCTCGACTTCCAGCCCCTGTCAGTAAAACAAACATTTTTGTCCTGAATTTAAGTTTAAACATTGCAATATTTTTGATCAGTTTTGATATAACAAAGTTAAAATATTTTTATAAATAAATTCTATCAATTTTGGTCTTGCTGCTAATGAAACATTCTAAGGAAGACCAATTCATATCACTCGAAAAAGACTCATTTAATGCTCCCCATAGAGCCAAGTATGAATAATTTGAAAACCAGATGTAGTTATACAATTATAAATAAGTAGCTCTTCAAATTATACAATAAGATCAAAAACAGTTGTTAAACTTAGAAATTTGATACTATTTTTATTGCTATAAATGAAAAATGACTTCACTTTAGTCAACAAGTTAAACAATATTTGAGTAAAGAAAATATTTAGGTCAATACATGAGTCTAATTCTATAATCTCAGATAACTTATTTTCTCTATATCAGCACTGGCTAGTTCCGCTGTAGATTAATCATTTGTGGTGTTCCCTCTTTTTCTTTCTTCATCAGAATTCACTGATGTTGTATTAGAGACTAGATTGCTATTTAAATTGTTACTTTTCTCATAGTTTAACTTCCTTTATGCTTATTTGTATGGTTGTATAATTAGCTGTTCGTCTGTACTATTTCATTAGATTTTCAGTAATACTGTATGTTGTACAGTTGGTTCTGTACTTCTGTAGTTTCTCTAGGAGTCTGAGATATCAAAGCAGTGTAAATTGAGACTGGTTGTTCCACAGACTGTTCTTATCAGAGAAAATTCTTTTATTTAACCCGTTTCAACGTTTGCAGTATGAAGAGAGGACACGTCTTCAGTCCTTTTTTGTTACTTGCCTTAGTTCTGTTTACTTTTTCTTTGCTGTTCCTTGCTGCTACTAACAGCTACTTTTTTCATGTCTTTCATACCTGAATTTACTTTGTGTTACTGCTGCTTCGAGCTGATTCTGTCTGACCTGTACTATGATAAACATCTATTAAAATAGCTGTAGCCATAAGATTTATGCCTCATTTCTGACTTTTGAAAAACCTATTGGACAAAATCATCTCCATATCGAACACTAACCTGATGGGTCTTTCTAGTAGGTCTATATTTTGCAGCTCTCATGTTCTCTCTAACTTCCCTCATTCACCGAACTAGTTAAATCTGTCCCCACAGTAACCTTGAGCTCATCAGAGATATTCTCTATTCTAAGCATTCTTCCTCCAGCCTCTCTGAAACTTAAGTAATTTAATTTCTTCTTTCATATTTATGATACAGGAGCTTCAATTATGAAACAATACTATTTCTTTGTACAGATGTAGCCTGGCCTGATGATTGTTTCCAGCATCTTCAGTTTTTGCATGGGTCAATGCTCCTTCCTCCACATCACAGAAATAACATTAAGCAGTGCTGTGTATAGAAGTTGATATATGCCTTGAGTTACAAGCAACTTTAATTTTCATAATCTATGGCAATGAGTTCTTGATTCAAGGCCTTAAAATTTTTCAACAGATGCCCAGATGCACAGAAGTCTCCAGTGAGGAACAGTCTCTCTGGGTGGTGGAAAGGAAGGGAACGTGAACATAAACCCAGTGGCCACATTATTTGCATTAATGAGTACACCTACTCATTAATACAAATATCTAATCAGTCAATCATACAGCAGCAACTCAATGCATATAAGCTTGCAGAAATGGTCAAGAGGTTCAGTTTCTATTCAGTCCAAACATCAGAATGGGGGAAGAAATATGATCTAACTGACTTTGACAATGGAATAATTGCTGGTGCCATGGGATGGTTTGAGTAACTGATAAACAGCTGATATTCTGGGATTTTCCCACACACAGTCTCTAGAGTTTACAGGGAATGGTGCGAAGAACAAAAAGCATCCAGTGAGCAGAAATTCAGTGTGTGAAAACGGTTTTGTTACTGAGAGGCCAGAGGAGAATCGCCAGCCTAGTTCAAGCTGACAGGAATGCAACAGTAATTTAAATAACCACATGTTACAACAGTGGTGTGCTGAAGAGCATCTCTAAATACACAACACATTGGAATTTGATGTGGATGGGCGACAGCAGCAAAAGACCATGAGCATTATTTCTTATTTAAAATGGCGTGATAAGTAGTGACGCTCTGCATGCAGCTCTAATGGGATTCATCAAATATTCCTATTTAGGATTACCACGGCTGAAATCTACAGTAACAGCCATGGGTACTTCAGTAAGCAGTATACCTTTAAGACATTTAAAAAATCTATCAGTACTCAAAATTTGCAGACCCCGTACAGCATGAGTGCAGTGGGGATGCTGTGCCAATCTCATGGGGCAATTGAAATGCAGAGGCTTCAGATTCTTACTCCTGACTATCCTGCTGGCAAATACCTAGTCTTTGGAAAATAAAATTGAAGACCTCAGAACAAGATTTCCATCATCATCTTGGTAGCGGTGTACATTCCACCTTAGGTCAACATCTTGCAGGCACTGCAAGAACTGAGCATCATAATCAGCAGGCATGAAGTGGTGCACCCTGATGCTTTCCCTATCACCGCAGGGGATTTCAACTAAGCCAGCTTGAGGAAGTCTCTAAGCAACTACAACCAACATATCACCTGTGGAACCAGAAGAACCAACACATTTGACCACTTTATGCCACCATCACAAAAACTTTCCCTGCCATACCATGCCCATACTTGGAAAGTCTGATCACCTTGTTGTACTTTTACTCCCGATGAAAAGGCAGAAACTGAAGACAGCAGCACCAGTGGTGAGGACCAAGATGGTATGGTCAAAAGAAGTTTAGAAGCACCCACAGTTCAGCTTTGAGTTGGTGAACTGGACTATATCATCTTTGAATCTGATTGAATACGCCACAGTTATCACCGACATCATTAAGACCTGTGTGGATGAGTGTACGCCTTTGAGACCATACCGGACATGCCAAAACCAAAAGACATGGATGAATCATGAGATCGTAATCTGCTGAGGGCTAGGTCTGTAGCATTCAAGAGCAGTGATCAATAATTATACAAGAAGTCCAGATATGACTGATGGAAGGCTATATTTTAAGAGTGAAAAAACAATTCCAATTAAGGTTAGAGAGAGAATTGGAACCCTGTCAGCTCTGGCAGGGTTTGCAGGCCATTAATTCCAACAAAGCAAAACCTAGCATCATGAATGGCTGTGATGCTTCACTTCTAGATGAACTCAAGGCCTTTTATGCATGCTTTGTAAGGGAGAATAAAACTACACCTGTGCGAATTCCTGCAGCATCGAGTGACCCTGTGATCACTGTCTCAAATGATGATGTCAGGAATTTTTCAAGAAGGTGAACCCTTGCAAGATGTGTACCTGTAGGGCTCTGAAAACCTGTGCCAATCAGCTGGCAGAAGTATTCAAGGACATCTTCAAACTCCCATTGCTGCAGCTGGAGATTCCCACCTGCTTCAAAAGAGCAACGATCATACCAGTAGACTAAAAGAGCAGGGAGAATTGCCCATTTACTGTGATGAAGTGTTTTGAGAGGTTGGTCATAGCTGGAATCAACTCTGACCTAAAGCATGGACATGAACCTGCTGCAATTTGCCTATTGTCACAAACTCACTGTATCACCACTTGGTCTTGAATTGTCCAGGTTGGACAATACCTGTGTCAGGCTGCAGGTAATTGATTACAGCTCAGCATTCATACCCTCATTTCTCATCAACAAGCTCCAAAACCTGGGCCTCTGTAACTCCCTCTGCAATTGGATCCTTGACTTCCTCATCTGGAGACCACAGCCAATGTATTTGGAATTAACATCTCCTCCTTTCTTTTTCAGCGGCTCAAAAGAGGGGAGTGTAAGTGTCAGTGTCAGAGTCCTGCAGAAGTCAGGAGAGAGAGTATAAAAGTATAAGATTCTGGTTAAGTCAGGTCTTTTAGGGCTGTGCAAATGCGGTAAGTGTTGGCGTCAGAGGACTATAGGTTTTTGCATATATAACAGCATGAAGCAGAAAAACTATTACAATTCACTTATTGTACTTTAAACACTGAACACAAAAGCGCAGTAAATGAACTTCATGTAATTGTGTCATCACGTCAGAGCAGCCTCTTAAAGAGAACCCCCAAATCAATATCAGTGATTGTGTATTATGTACATTTCCACCAATTACATCACACTACACAGGCTCCAGCAGAATTCACTAAAACCAGCATTGTCAGCCTGTCTGGACTCTGATGAGTTGCCCAGCTTGGGTCCTATGTTCTATGAGCAGAGGAATAGTAGGGGCCTCTGGCTCATCCAGATGTGTGTTGACATGCCCATGTTCATGTCTTGGTGGCAGGGGCATGGTAACAGAACCCTCCAAATCTTGGTGGGCTAGTTTAAAGTGATCTACCAAAACACATTCAGGTTTACCCCTCTTATCTGTGATAAAAGTCTTTTCTAACCCTTCCAGAATGTGGAACAGGCCACTGAAAGGGGGCCCAAGGGGATATTGGTGTGCATTATGGCAGACAAAAACAAATGAGATGGAATATAGATCAACAGGAACCCAAGAATGCTGTGCGCCATGATGGGAGGTAGGAATAAGTGCAAAGGAATTGAAATTACTGAGGAGGGTGGAACGCTGTTGAGAGGCTGATCAGGTGGTCATGGTGTCAGGAGTAAAATCACATACCACTTATAACAGCTGCCCATATACCAATGCAGCTGTGGGTGATTACAGGTCCTCTTTTAGAACTATTCTGAGCCTCCAGCAGGACCCACATGAGACAATCATGCCAACACTCATCCATCAGGGAAACCCTCAGGGCAGCCTTTCAGGAGCTGTGAAACCGCTCGCATAGGCCATTGGACTGTGGGAGACATGCCATGGTATGATGTAGCCTAATGTCGAGGTTCTGGACCATCATAGTCCAGAGGTTTGATATGAATTGGGGATGGTGGTCACAGGAAATATCAGATAGGTTGCCAAACCGAGCAACCCAGGTACTGATGAACACCTGAGGCATGTCTGTGGCCATTGTCGACGCTAGAGAAACAACCTCTGGCCACCTGGTTGTACCATGGTAGGGAACTACATGAAACTGTGGGGAGAGAGGAAGGGGGGGTGGGATGGTGAAGTGGACACCATTGCTCAGGACCTCGAAAGGTGCCAATGACACCTGGACATGACAGTTAATTTTTGCCCGCAGACACTCCACACAAGCTGCAGTCCAATCACGCATGACCTTTCTAAGGCCTTGCCACACAAACTTTAATGCAACCAACTTCTGTGAGGCCTTCCCAATTGGATGGAGTTAAAAACAGTCCATCTCCAGCTTGCAGACCCTACAGTTGAGACATTGCACAGGAGAGAAACCCTAGCTTCTCTGAACTTAATGTCAACTAACTGCAGGCACTTGACTGCTGTTCTGTAAACTTGGACCTCTGGGTCAGTAGCTTGTTCAGCTGCCATGCTGGCATAGTCATTCCCTATGTGTATGGCCTCAACGGCTAGCCTTGAGAGGCAAATCAGTCACAGCATTATTTTGCCCCTTAATATGTTGTATATCAGTTCTGAACTGATATACAAACACAGTGAAATGGCAATTCTCTAGAAGAAAATGAAAATGGCAGACAGTCAAATAGAGACTAAGAAGCTCATGATCAAACATGCTGTATTCCCTTTTGGGGGTGGGGGGGACAGAGCTGCCGGCTGAAGAAGATGAGTAGCTGCCATATACCTCTGACTGTTCATGCACAGCACCCACAGCATCAGTGGTAATGACAATGAGTGCATTGGGGAGCAGGTGCTCCAGTACGGTTGTGTTGGAAAGAGCTCGTTTAGTATCATCAGATGCCCTGGTCATATCCACTGGCCTATCAAACACTTGATTAGGGGTACTGCCTTTAAGCACACAATATAGGAGAAGCATAAGTTCAGAAGCTTGCAGAATGAAGCAGTGATAGGAATTCACCACCTAAAAAATCCTGTAGATTTTTAGTAGTGCAGGGTGGTGGGAAGTCCATAATAGCAACACACACAAAATGCTGGAGGAACTCAGCAGACCAGGCAACATCTATGAAAAAAGTACAGTTGATGTTTTGGGCTGAAACGTCAACTGTACTCTTTTCCATAGATGCTACCTGGCCTGCTGAATTCCTCCAGCATTTTGTGTGTATTGCTCAGATTTCCAGCATCTGCAGATTTTTCTCTTGTTTGTGAGTCCATAAATGCAGAGTCTTTTGATGGGAGGGGTTTTGCACCTTCTGCAGAGATGCGAAGGCCAAAAAAGTCAATGACTGACAACCTAAACTTGCATTTAGAAAGGTCAATGATCTTATTAAGGCATCGGTAATTGCCACATGGGTGGCAACCACCAGTGGACTTGGGGATCATACAGAGGGGTTAAGTCCAGGGGCTACTTGACCAGCATACAATGTCAAGTCTTTCCATGTTGGCAAACTCAGCCTTTGTGGTTGCCAGCTTTTGTGGATCCAGTCAACGTGCACTGTTATGAACTGGCGGGCCAGTTGCAGAAATGTGGTGCTTGATCCCATGCTTTGTGACTGTAGTGGAGAATATGGGCTTGATAAGGTTTGGGAATTTGCCCAACAGTCGAGTAAACTCACACACGGAGATGCATGCGCTTGACAGTCATTGTGGGGAACGCATTGGGGAAGTAGAGTAACAACCTGAAGTCCTTGACATTCACAAGTCGACAAGATTGACTAACAGTCCTTGGGCATACAGGAAATCTGCTTTGAGCAGAGGTTTAGCCATTTTAGCCAGGGCGAAGTCCCATGTGCTCAGACTCTGAATGTCCAAAAGTCTGCAAAAGGTGTGTTTTCAGCAATCCGTATTACATCTTGTTCAGGCGGGTGCTCTAGTACACTCACCACTCCTGATGCTGTGGAACTGCTGAGCAACACTACCATGCAGTAAAATTTGGTGTTGTCAACAGCGATTTCATGCGCGTGTATTGGGTCACTGCTTGTACGTACAAACCAAGCAATAGCATTTTGCTCCCAAAACTCCAACAGTTTTAAAGCGACTGCATTGGCCGACATGTTCAATAACTCTGGAATCATTTTATAGTATCATGGTCACTAATGTAGGTTTTTGCAAATAGAATGGTGTGAGGCATTTTTATTATACTTCAAACACTGAACACAAAGATGTGGTAAAAGAACTTCACATAATTTCGTCATCACGTCAAATCATCCTCTTATAATGAACCCCAACTCAATGTCTGTGTAAATGGCAATGTGATATTAAGTTACTTTGAAATAGAAAATAGAATGTGTATAAGAACCTTGTTGTATACAGGTCAGGTTTTGTTTGTGTGAGCATTGTGAATCGACTTTCCATGGATAACCAACTATTTCATCCAATGAACCAAAAAACAAGATGGCAAGTCATCCAAGATTGAAGAACCAGCATGGGAATGAAATGCTTAATGATGTAGAGGATTTAATAAAGTTGGATATACAAGGATCTGAATATGAACTTGTAGACATACTGACTTGTACTGAAACTACGAGGGGTGATTGATAAGTTTGTGGCCTAAGTAGAAGGAGTCAATTTCAGAAAACATAGCACATTTATTTTCAACATAGTCCCCATCTCACATTTAAGCACTTAGTCCAGCGGTCGTGGAGCATACGGATCTTGGACCTCCAGAAAATGTCCACAACAGGGGTGATTGATATGTTTGTGGCCCAAGGTGGAAAAAGATGAGTTATACAGCTCTCTTTACATTCACATGCAGTTCAACTCTTTGAGTGATTATGCAGAAAGTTTGAAGTTAATATCTCATCAGGGGTAATTGATAGGTTCGTGGCCTAAGGTAGAAGGAGCTGAGTTATTAACGTCAAACTTTCCGCCTAATCACTTAAAGAGTTGAACTGCATGTGCATGTAACTAGAGCTGTATAACTCATCTCCTTCTACCTTAGGCCACGAATTTATCAATCACCCATCTGTGGACACTTTCTTGGAGGTCCAAGATCCGTATGCTCCACGACCGCTGGACTAAGTGTGTAAATGTAGGAGGGAACTATGTTGAAAAATAAATGAACTACTTTATCTAAAATTGACTCCTTCTTCCTTAGGCCACAAACTTATCAATAACCCCTTGTAAAGTTAACCATAATAATTAAGAATTAGAATTCAATTAAGTTTTCCAACTAACTAGGGATAAATAGAAAGGCAATTGTTAGTCTGTAAACCTTTAAATAGGGAATAACACTAGATCTAATTAGTTAGAGAAAATGGAATAACATAGATTATTCTAATGAATTTCACTATTCTAACTGAAAAGGAATTTGGTTTTTGTTTGATATCCGAGATTTAGAATCTAAACAGAATGGTGGAATTTAGAATTGTTCTTACTCATGTACATATTTTGTATATATTGCTTTTTTTTTATAAACAAACTTACCTCCTCAGTGGAAAGGATGAGCAGTTTCAAGTTCCTGTGTGTCAACATTTCTGAAGATCTATCTTGGGCCCGACATATTGATGCAATTACAAAGAAGGCACAGCAGTGGCTATATTTCATGAGGACTTTGAGGAGACTTGGTATCTTACTAAAAACTTTTGCAAATTTATACAGATGTACTGTGGAGAGCATTCTAACTGGTTGCATAGATCTCCAGTATGGAATGGCAACTACAGAGGATCAGAAAAAGCTGCAGAACTTGTAAACTCAGCCAGCTCCATCATGAACACTAGCCTCACCAGCTTCAAGGATATTTTCAAAAGGCGATGCTTCAAAAAAGCAGCATCAATCATTAAGGACATACAGCACCCAGCACATGCCCCTTTCTTATTGCTATCATCAAGGAGGTGGTACAGGAAACTGAAAACATGCATTCAACATTCAGGAACTGCATCTTCAGTTCTGCCATCAGATTTCTGAATGAACACTATGAACCATGAACACTAAATCACTTCTTTCTCCTCTCTTTTTGCACTACTTACTTATTTTTTTAGATATACTTCTTACTGGACTTTACAGTTTTTACTATTATATATTGCAATGTACTGCTACTGCAAAACAACATTATATATATCTCAATCACACACCAGTGATATTAAATCTGATTCTAATCCTGATGTACACTCAGTGGCTGCACAGGAGGTACTTGATAAATTGGCCACTGACTATATTTGTAATAGTTTCACACTGAAGGTATCAAAAATTAAAATCCCTTTTTTAAATTTTGCATTTAAATCCCTTACTTCCAGCTCCTTACGGTTAAGATTTACGGTTCTTTTTTGATGTTAACATATTATAGTTCAGGTAGTAGGCAATATATCTTTTTCTATCAATACAGCTCTGTGGTGATAAAAGTTCTGATTAACTTTTTTATATATCGTAAGGTTGGCTTTGAGTTGGGTAGTGGGAGGGTGGGGTGGTAACTAACTTTATACGATTCTACTATGGGTGCTTTTTCTTAATTGTTATGAACTGTACATTTGATATGTTTGTTTTGCACTGTATAAACCTCTTTTTTTACTGTTTTTTGTTTTGTCACATTGTAGAAACTCATTAAAAAATTAATAAAAAAATTAAACTCTCATAACATATTCTTGGTCAACCACAGGACATGGAACACCAACTCTTACAACTTCTCCTTTCAAGGATCCTGAATTATCTTTACAGGTGAAGCCACAATTAAATTATAAAAGTATTTAATTGGAGTAAGGGGAATTATGAGGCTATCAGGCAGGAAATTGGAAGCTTAAATTGGAATTAGATGGCTTCATGGAAAATTACAGAAGAAATGTGGCAAATGTTCAGGGGATATTTGTGTGGAGTTCTGCATAGGTACATTCCAATGAGACAGGGAAGTAATGTTAGGGTACAGGAACCATGGTGTACAAAGGCTATAACAAATCTAGTCAAGAAGAAAAGAAACGCTTACAAAAGGTTCAGAGAGCCAGGTAATGTTAGAGATCTAAAAAGATTTTAAGGCCATCAGGAAGGAACTTAAGAAGGAAATTAGGAGAGCCAGAAGGGGCCATGAGAAGGCCTTGATGGACAGGATTGAGGAAAACCCCAAGACATTCTACAAGTATGTGAAGAGCAAGAGGATAAGACGTGAAAGAATAGGGCCTATCAATGTGACAGTGGGAAAATGTGTATGGAACCGGAGGAAGTAGCAGAGGTATTTAATGAATACTTTGCTTCAGTATTCACTATGGAAAGGATTTTGGAGATAGTAGTGATGACTTGCAGCAGACTGAAAACCTTGAACATGTAGATATTAAGAAAGAGGATGTGCTGGAGCTTTTGGAAAGCATCGTTGGATAAGTTGCTGGGACCAGATGAGATGTACCCCAGGCTACTGTGGGAGGCGAGGGAGGAGATTGCTGAGCCTCTGGCGATGATCTTTGCATCATCAATGGGGACGGGAGAGGTTCTGGAGGATTGGAGGGTTTCAAATGTTGTTCCTTTATTCAAGAAAGGGTGTAGAGATAGCCCAGGAAATTACAGACCAGTGAGTCTTACTTCAGTGCTTGGTAAGTTGATGGAGCAGATCCTGAAAGGCAAAATTTATGAACATTTGGAGAGGTATAGTATGATTAGGAATAGTCAGCATGGCTTTGTCAAGGGCAGGTCATGCCTTATGATTGAAAGTTTTGAGGATGTGACTAAACACATTGATGAAGGAAGAGCAATAGATGTAGTGTATATGGATTTCAGCAAGGCATTTGATAAGGTACTCCATGCAAGGCTTATTGAGAAAGTAAGGAGGCATGGGATCCAAAGGGACATTGCTTTGTGGATCTAGAACCTGCTTGCCCATGGAAGGCAAAGAGAGGTTGTAGACGGGTCATATTCTGCATGGATGATGGTCACCAGTGGAGTGCCTCAGGGATCTGTTTTGGGATCCTTCGTGATTTTTATAAATGACCTGGAAGAGGAATTTGGAGGGATGGGTTAGTAAATTTGCTGATCACACTAAGGTTGGAGGTGTTGTGGACAGTGTGGAGATCTGTCAGAGGTTACAGCGGGACATTGATAGGATGCAACTCTGGGCTGAGAATTGGCAGATGGAGTTCAACCCAGATAAGTGTGGAGTGGTTCATTTTGGTAGGTCAAATATGATGGCAGAATATAGTATTAATGCTAAGACTCTTGGCAGTGTGGAGGATCAGAGGGATCTTGGGGTCCGAGTCCATAGGACGCTCAAAGCAGCTGTGCAGGTTGACTCTATGGCTAAGAAGGCCTATGGTGTATTGGCCTTCATCAATCGTGGAATTGAACTTAGGAGCCGAGAGGTAATGTTGCAGCTATATAGGATCCTAGTCAGACCCCACTTGGAGTATTGTGCTCAGTTCTGGTCGCCTCACTACAGGAAGGATGTGGAAACCACAGAAAGGGTGCAGAGATTTACAAGGATGTTGCCTGGATTAGGAAGCATGCCTTATGAGAATAGGTTGAGTGAACTCTGCTTTTTCTCCTTGGAGCTATGGAGGATAAGAGGTGACTTGATAGAGGTGTATAAGATGATGAGAGGCATTGATCATGTGGATAGTTAGAGGCTTTTTCCCAGTGTTGAAATGGTTGCCACAAAAGGACACAGGTTTAAGGTGCTTGGGAGTAGGTACAGAGGAGATGTCAGGGGTAAATTTTTTACTCAGAGAGTGGTGAATGCGTGGAATTGTCTGCTGGCAACTGTGGTGGAGGCGGATACGATAGGGTCTTTTAAGAGACTCCTGGATAGGTACATGGAGCTTAGAAAAATAGAGGGCTATGGGTAAGCCTAGTAATTTCTAAGGTAGGGACATGTTTGGCACAACTTTGTGGGCTGAAGGGCCTGTATTATGCTACTATTCAGTATCATCTTCATGGGCAATTCATTGGGATCAAACTGTTTGAAAGTGACTTATGTGGCCAAGTTGGGAATCACATACTCCCAAACAGTACGGGTAGTGCTTGGTAGAGCAGACCAAAAGGTAGTTTATGAGGTAGTCCTTCCAACTTTTAAGGAGCTCAGTGAGCTCCTGATGTATTGACTCAAAATTCATATTATCATCCACTTGATCAGGGACTCTCCAGAGAAAGTGTGATGTTATAGATTTCAATGAGCTTTTTCCTTTGTCTGATTGGAAATGTCCTAAGATGGAGCTCCAAATTGAGTGTTTCATAAATCTGGTATTAGGCATGCAATCAATTTGGACAACTCTTCGAGACAACTGAGTCTAACTAGTGCATCAGTGCTGGGAGTGTTGGCCTGAGAAAGGTCACTGAAATCGGTTTACATATCCTGCTATTGAATTTGGAGAAATTCAGAGATATATTGGAGTTATTTTTCCAGTGCCTTGAAATGTCTATTGCTGCTAGTCCAGGTTTCAGATGCAAATGGTATATAAATCATAAGACCATAAGATATTAGGTATATAAATCATAAGACAGAATTAGGCCTTCTGGCCCATTGAGTCTGCTCCATCATTTCATCATGGCAGATCCAATATTCCTCTGAGCCCCAATCTCCTGCCTTCTCCCTGTATTCCTTCATGCCCTGACCAGTCAAGAATCTATCAGCCTCTGCCTTAAATATACATAAAGACTTAGCCTCCATAGCTGACCATGGCAAAGAATTCCACAGATTCATCACTCCCTGGCTAAAAAAATTCCTCCTCATCTCCATTCTAAAACCTCTATTCTCACGCCGTGTCCTCTGGTCTTAGCCTTTCCCACCATAGTAAACATCCTTTCCAAATCCACTCTATCAAGGCCTTTCACTACTTGATTGGTTTCAATGACATCACCACTCATTCTCGGAGTTCCTGTGAATACAGGTCCATAGCCAACAAACGCTCTTCACGTGACAAGCCATTCAATTCTGGAATCATTTCCGTGAACCTGTTTTGAGCACTCTGCAGTTTCAGCACATCTTTCCTAAGGGGTCCAAAACTGCTCACAATTCTCCAAGTGAGGTCTCATCAGTGCTATATGAAGTCTCAACATTACATCCTTGCTTTTATATTCTAGTCTTCTTCAAATGAATGCTAACATTGCATTTGCTTTCCTTACCACAGACTCAACCTGCATATTAACCTTAAGGGAATCTTGCACAAGCACTCAGAAGTCCCTTTACACCTCACTTTTTTGTATTTTCTCTCCATTTAGAAAATATTCTACCCTTTCATTTCTCCTACCAAAGTACATGGCTACACACTTCCCAACACTGTATTCCATCTGCTACTTCTTTGCCTATTCTCCTAATCAAAATCCTTCTGTAGCCTCTTTACTTCCTCAAAATCACCTGTCCTTCCATCTATCTTCATATCATCTGCAAACTTTGCCACAGTGTCATCAATTCCATCATCCAAATTATTGACACATAATGTAAAAAGAACTGGTCCCAACAGACCCCTGAGGAACACCTCCAGTCACTGGCAGCCAGCTGAAAAAGGATCCCTTTATTCCCATTATTTGCCTCCTGCCAATCAGCCATGCCATTGAATTGACTTTATTTCTTACATCCTTCACATACGTGGAGTAAAAATCTTTATGTTACATCTCCATCTGAATATGCAAAGTGCAAATTATAGTAATTTGTAATAAATAGTATGTACAGTAAGATATACAACAGAACAGTCAATATAGCTTAGAAATACAATTGTGTCAGCGTATATTAATCAGTCTGATGGCCTGTTGGAAGAAGCTGTCACGGAGCCTGTTGGTCCTGGCTTTAATGCTGCAGTACCACTTCCTGGACGGTAGCAGCTGGAACAGTTTGTGGTTGGAGTGACTCGATCTCCAATAATCCTTCGTGCCCTTTTTATGCACTGGTCCTGAATAGTAGGAAGTTCACATCCACAGATGAGCTGGGCTGTCCGCAGCACTCTCAGCAGACCCTGCGATTGAGGAAAGTACAGTTCCCATACCAGGCAGTGGTACAGCCAGTCAGGATGCTCTCAATTGTGCCCCTGTAGAAAGTCCTTAGGATTTGCAGACACATGCCGAACTTCTTCAACTGTCTTGAGGTGAAAGAGGCACTGTTGTGTGCTTTTTTCACCATATAGCCAGTATGTACAGACTGAGATCCTCAGTGATGTGTATACTGAAGAACTTGAAGCAGTTCATCCTCTCAACCCTAGATCCATTGATGTCAATTAGGGTGAGCCTATCTCCATTCCTTCCGTAGTCCACAACCAGTTCCTTTGTTTGTGCGACATTGAGGGAGAGGTTGTTTTCTTGACACCACAGTGTCAGGGTGATGACTCCTTTTTGGTAGGCTGCCTTTTAGATAAGGCCAATCAATGTAGTGTTGTCAGCAAATTTAATTAGCACATTGAAGCAGTGGGTAGCGACACAGTCATGAGTGTACAGAGAGTGAAGGAGGGGGCTCCTGTGTTGAGGGTCAGAGGGGCAAAAGTGAGGGAACCCACTCTTACCACCTGCCGGCGATATGACAAGAAGTCCAGGATCCAGCTGCCAAGGTCTCCGAGCTTCTTGTCAAGCCTGGAGGGAATTATGGTGTTGAATGCTGAACTGTAGTCCAAGAACAGCATTCTCTTATAAGCATCCCTCTTCTCCAGGTGTATAAGGATGGTGTGTAGAGCTATGGTTGTTGCAACATTTGTTGATCAGTTGTTTTGGTAGGTCAGTTGTAGAGGGTCCAGTGTGGGTGGTAGCATGCTGCAGATGTAGTCCTCGACCAGCCTCTCTAAGCATTTGCTTATTATTGAGGTGAATGTGACAGGATGCCAGTTGTTCAGACATGTTACCTTGGTCTTTTTAGGTACAGGGACAACGGTGGATGTTTTGAAGCAGGAGGGCACTCTACACAGGGAGAGGGAGAGATTAAAAATGTCTGCAAACACACCAGCCAGTTGTGCCACACACCCTCTGAGTATCTGCCCTGGGATGCTGTCACTGCTTTATCAATGCTATAATTTTTCCTGTAATACCATAGGCTCATAGCTTGTTAATCAGCCTCATGTGTGGCACCTTGTCAAATGCCTTCTGAAAATCCAAGTACACAACATCAACCAATTCTCTACTGCCTATCCTCCTTGTTATTTCTTCAAAGAATTCCACAGTGATTTCTTGCAGTGTGAACTGGGCTTCTGCCTGAGTAAGCCACATGGTCATGTGCTGCTCCAAAAACTCTGCAGCTTCAAACCAACTGTATTGGTTGACATGTCATTGAGTAACTCTGGAATCATCTGAGAGCATATGGATCACCAATGTAGGATTTTGTGAATAAGACATGCCAGAATCATTTTATCCACTTAACAAAAGTCACAACCCTTTACTTTCATTACGAACAAAATAAAAAGCAGTCACCTTACACTGACATAATTACATCAGACCCCGTCTCTTAAAGTGAACACAACTCATGTCAGTATTTATAAATTATGTGGAACAGTTTCTATTACGGACAACATGTGTCGCCTATCACCCATTACATTAACCTAAAACCTCATGTCCAAAAAAATTATTCCATGAGTGGCACTAATCTTCAAACTAATGAGATATTGTTCAATCTATGGTGCTACTCTGCAGAAATAAGGTCACCACAACTTCAGTTGTTGAGCTGCAGGGATTAGAATTTAATACTGCATTTGTTACTCAGTATGAAGTCTCTTTTGAATTTCAAAGATTAAATGCAAAGGAATTATTTTCTTGTGAATATAAAGCCCCCTAATAAAACTGAAGTTTATGAGAATCAGAAAGTAAACTTGCCACTGGCTGGAAACATTACCTAACATGAAAAATAGTACTTGTAGTTGTTGATTCAACACCTGATTTATGAAACTTTTCCACCTTTTACACATATTTATACATCAATTTTCAAAAATGTTAGCTATCTTAAAATAAATGAATTTGCATGTGTTAAAATGGAATTTACCTTAATTATTAGTAAGCACTTTCATCCCCGATATTTTGGTACTCTCCACTTAAATAATTCAAAATCCACAATATTTAGAATTGTTCTATCCAAATTATGAAATTATTTAAATATATTTTGTATTAAAATTACACACCACAGAAGCAGTGATTTTCCTACAATTTGTTTTCATCGATTAGGGAAGGTAACAAGCACTTCAAGAATCAAGAGTACAAATATCAATTGAAACTGTACCAGGGAAAGAATATAATTAGGAAATATGTTGAAAGGGGTCCTTCCCTGCAAAGATTGAACAAACTCAAGTACATTAATCCTCACACTCATCAGCCTTAGTTAATATATAATCAAAACAATGATATAATCAGAATACATCAATTTCTTCATCATATACCTCTAATAATGATATCATCTGTTAGCATTCCGAATCCTGAAGCATGATACTCCCCAGGAAAAATAACTACTGTGTCACCACTGAAACAATTATCCAAGGTTGCATCTAAGTTATCATGTTGTTGGATCAGTGTATTAGCAGAGAAATCCTTAACCTGCAGAAAACATGAAAATACAGGAGCCTTAGGTTCCATACCATCAGGTTCAGGAACAGTTATTACATTTCAACCAAAAGAACCCTGAACCAGTGTGAACAACTTCACACACCACAACATTGAACCCAACCAATGCACTCACCTTTAAGAACTCTACAACTCATGTTCTCAGTATTGTGAAGTGAGGGCCTCTGCCAGTCAGAGTTGACCATGGATATTGTGTCCTAGCTGTCTAGATACACGAGCCTGGGCAGTACAATATGGGGAGCAAGCTGTTGCCCATTTAGCAAGCTCTCTCTCTCCATGCATCTGATGACCCCAAAGGAACAGCAGAAACCAATACAGTTTGGTACCAGTAGCGTTGCAAGAGTTGCCAGTCAACATTGAACTCAATGTAGGACTGCCTTAGGGACTCCAGCTTCAGATTTTTCCCTCGTGGTTTACTCCCGAAACCTTCCCCTTTAGGCAAGGCAGCGGAGGTCTGAGATCAGAGTTTTCCTTCTCTGAGCTGAGCTACCAACCACAGATAACAAGCCCCAATTGCCCGAGTATTATTTATTAACTTGCAGCATTTATTACTATTACTGTTTTGTTTTGTCTATCTTTGTAGTTTTTCATAAATCTATTGTATCTTTTGTTCTACTGTTAATGCCTACAAAAATTGAATCACAGTGTAGTATTTGGTGACACATACATACATTCAGGTTAATTTGGCCTTTGGTTAATCAGGGAAGCTGCTTACTCAGGAAAACTCTTAATGAACAAAAGTAATCGAGAAAGTTGTTGGGATTCCCTTCGATTATTTGGAGCACTATGCTGCTGAATTGGGGCAGGATAATTGCTGAAGAGTTTCTAACTGGCATCAGTCATGCACACTTGTATAGCCGTTAGCTGTTACAGCATGGTTAGAGTGAACAGTTTTTAAATAGTGTCAGTTGTGTGTATTTGTATTCCAAAAGCACTGAATTTGCCACTGATATTTGATGAGAAATAAGCAGCAAGGCAATTCTGAACTATTTTGCTAACTGCAATTTCAAGTGTACAGACTTGGAGCTGCCAGAAATGACTGGAAGTAAAAATGAAACGGTCTCTACTTCAGTAAGTTAGAGGCAGGGAAAGGCCATAATAACGAGGTTTCTCACATGTCGGCAATGCTTGCTTAAAAATACATAAGGGACAAGCGGGGCAGCCATTGATGGAGGCATGCCAGTGGTGAGAGTAGGAATGTCAGGCTTTGGCTCAAAGGAGGCTTCGGCTTGAAAGGGACATTGGCTCTGAGCAAGTTTCTGTTAAGGTTCCCTTTCTTCCTATTACTATACCTAGTAATAATGGCTGTTGTGTGTTCTTCATGTCAGATGGTAGAGTCCTTAAGACCCAGAGTCTCCCAGGAATGTGAAGTGCATCCAGCTGCAGCTCCTTGAAGACCGTGTTAGGGATCTGGAGCAGGCAGCTAGATGTCCTTTGGTTTATACGGGAGAGTGAGGAGATAATTGATCAGAGTTACAGGGAAGTAGTCACCCTGAAGTTGCAGGAGGCGAGTAGCTGGGTGACTGTCAGGAGAAATGGAACTGTGAATAGGCAGTGCACACAGAGCACCCCATGACCATTCCCCTCAAAAAGTAGGTATATCGGTATTGTGGGGGACAACCTTCTAGGGGAATGCCATGAGAACCAGGTTACTGGCACTGAGCATAGGTCCATGGTGCAGAAGGAAAAGAGGAAGAAGAGGAGCAGTAGTGATAGGGGACTCAGTAATCAGGGAAACAGAAAGGAGATTCAGTAGACATGAATTGGACATCTGGATGGTATGTTGCCTCCCAGGTGCCAGGGTCAGAGTTGTCTTAGATTGCATCCACAATATTTTGGAGAAGGAGGGAGAGCAACCAGATGGCTTGGTAAATATTGGTACCAATGACATAGGAAGGAAAAAAAGGAGGTCCTGAAAAGACAATTTAGAGAGCTAGGTAGAAAGCTGAGCAGCAGGACCTCCCAGGTAGTAATTTCTCAATTGCTGCCTGTGCCACACACCAGAGGGTAGAAACAGGATGATTTGGCAAATTAATGTGTGGCTGAGAAGCTGGTGCAGGGGGCAGGGCTTCAGGTTCTCAGATCATTGGGATTTCTTCTGGGGGAGATATGACCTGTGCAAAAGTGACAGGGTGCACCTGAACCCGAAGGGAACCAATATTCTTGCGGGCAGGTTTGTTCAAGCTGTCGGGGAGGGATTAAAATAATTTGGCAGGGGAGTGGGAACTGGAGTGAAGGGACTCAGGATAGGATGTATAGTAAAAAAGCAAAGATAGTGTGGTCAGTCTGTCAGGAAAGGCAGCAAGACAATGGGATAAAATTGCAGCCAGCAGGGTGAGTATCAGTGCATTAGATGCAAAATCAAAAAGGGTAGCAAATGCAGCACTCAAAGTATTATATCTTGATGCACGGTGTATAAGAAATAGGGTCAATAATCTTGTTGCACTTTTACAGATTGTCAGGTATGATGTTGTGGCCATCACTGAATCTTGGCTGAAGGATGGTTGTGGTTGGGAGCTGAATGTCCAAGGTTACATGTTGTATCAGAGGGACAGGAAGGTTGGCAGAGGGGGTGGCATGGCTTTGCTGTTAAAGAATGGCATCAAATCAGTAGAAAGATGTAATATAGGATCAGAAGATGTCGACTCCTTGTGGGTTGAGTTAAGAAACTGCAAGGGTAAAAGGACCTGATGGCAGTTGTATGCTGGCCTCCTAACAGTAGATGGGATGTGGACAACAGATTGTAAAAGGAAACAGAAAAGGCAAATCAAAAGGGCAATGTTATGATAGTCATCGGAAATTTCAACGTGTGGGTCGATTGGGAAAATCAGGTTGGAAATGATCCCGAGAGAGAGTTTGTTAAAAGCCTACAAGGTGGCTTTTTAGAGCAGTTTGCCATTGAGCCTACTAAGGCGATCAGCTGTACTGGATTGGGTGCTATGTAATAAATCGGAGGTGATTCGGGAACTTAAGGTAAAAGGATCCTTAGGAGGCAGTGATCCCAATATGAATGAATTCAACTTGAAATGTGTTAGGGAAAGAGTAAAAGTCTGATGTAGCAGTATTTCAGTGGAGTAAAGGAAATTACAATGGTATGACAGATGAGTTGACCAATGTAAATTGGAAGGAGATGCTGGCAGGGATAACTGCAGAGCAACAATGGTGTGAGTTTCTGGGAAAAATTAGGAAAGTGCAGGATGGATGTACTGTATTCCAAAAACAAAAAAATACACAAATGGCAAGATAGTACAACCGTGGCTAACAAGGGATGTCAAAGCTAATGTAAAAGCAAAAGAGAGGGCATACAACAAAGCAAAAATTAGAGGTAAGAGAAAGGCTAGTGGATTTTCTGAAACATTAACTGGTTTCATTCTCCACAGAGACTGCCTGACTGGCTGAATTTCAGTTTTTTCTGTATTTGCTTCAGATTCAAGTATCTGCAGTTTTAATTGCTTTCTACTACTACTGAATTTTCAGTTTTTTAACAGCCTTCCTTGAGGTTCAATTGAGGTTCAGTGGCATATTTTGTAACAGCTGCAGGGAAATTTGCTTAGACTGCCTTTGAAAAATGTCAACACTTTTTTTGGTACTCTGCTAATTGTCTTAGCCTTGTTGAGTCTTTTTCTTTATGAAAAATTAAATCATTTTCATCTTGGTTTACTTATGAAAAACAAAGTATCCTTATATATGTGCATTTGGTATTTCTTTCCATGCTATTTTATATTCACTAAATTTGCAGTGCTCCACGTGTTAGTAGAATTCAATTAAATTTATTCTGTGCAATCTCCAAACTAACGTCAAAATCAGCAGTTCTGATAGTTGCACCTCCTTTAAGAAATCAAGAAAGTGAAAATTGTGGACATCAATCATTCATTTAGTCTTGCAGTCCTGATGGTGTAAATAACCCTAAATAACAGAGGTGAAATAGAATTTAGTGCCAAAAATGTTAACCTGAAAATGCATTATGTTTTATGAAGGATAGAGATGTTAGAATAGAGAGAATAGAAAAAGGTGTTAAAATGTGTGCTAAGAAGACCAAGGATCAATGGCAAGTGCCTGCATTTTGATCATGATAATGGAAAAAAGAACTTCTTTGATAAATTATATTAGATCTAACATTAACAATAAATAGTTTTACATTAATGATAAATTATATTATATTTTGCTCCAGAAGTTAATAATGGCAAATTATTAATTATGTACAATATCGGGGCTAATACTCAATACCTGCAAGGTGATGAACAAACAGATTTAAACACCAAAGTAACTATAACAAAGTGAAATAACTCACCATGTCAGCTGTCATCATGTTTGCCACAATATGAGTCACAATTTTTCCAGAAGGTCGTTGGCCTTTCCGACGTCGCAGTATTCGTGGGAAAAAAGGTCCATGTGCTCTGAAAAGGATAATAAACCAATTTACTACTTTATCTCTATAATATTAAACAGCATAATCTTTAGAGTTTAACATCATCCTTAGAATTTTGCAAATTGGAAACACAGTGGCCTTAAAATGTTTGGTGCCTAGTAAAACTTCATTTCATTGCTGTAAACAAATAACTTGTTTATTCCTAAAATAATGAATTAAAGAGTTTGTATGTGATTGCACAAGCCTTTACCAATTGCAGAGTGAAAAACATTCCTTTATGTGATTAAAAAAATTAGGAGATTAATTTGTTGATTTGGATGGGAAGACAGAAATTCTGGGGGAGGGGGTGTTGTGGAATAGATTTTGTTGGAGGTGAAGTCGAGTTTAGTGGGAATTGGGATTGCTTACATAGGAAGTAAGTGGAAGTTCAATGATGAACTGCTAAGATTGAGAGACTGGGAGCATGAGAGTCAGGCTTGCAATTAGACTAAAAGGAATGGTGGGCAGAAGGGATGATAAAGGAGGGTATTGAGATCAGAAGTTGGTTGAGATATCCTAGGCAGAATATTTGCAAAGTGCAAGTAACTTAAGAACATCTTAAATATAAGAAAATCTTATCCAAGGAAAGTGCTCAGCATTGGGATCTTTCCTGGATTTCCAGGATATCTCAGAACAAATATGTTTGAACAAACAGTAAAGCAGGTCTTAAGTATGTCGTTAAAGTCTTCTTTTGAATGAACAGAGCTTTGACCAGCTGCCAATCCAGACATCAGAAGTTTGGCGAGGAGGGGCCTTCAATCAAGTCCACTGTCCAAGAACAAAAGGCAGGAGTGGGTTGTGGCGGCTTAATAGATCTTTGACCAATGACCAATTAGCATTTGGGATTGATTAGTAAGAGCAAAAAGTAGCTGAAGGCAGGGGCAAGCACAGTGGCCATCATCACAGCGCCCGTTGTCCGAGTGGACATAGCCAGAGCGGTGATCTTAAGGCTTTAGCTCTTTGAGGCTTCACTCAGAGAAAACAAAGGAATGAGAAGCTCTTTTTTTTGTTCCTTTCTTTATATCTGCTCAGCTAGGGCCATAGGGATGACAGGCAGAATAGTGAAATGCTCCTCTTGTAGGATCTGGGAAAGCAGGGAGACCTCCAGTGTCCCTGGCAAGAAGTTCATTCAGCTGCAGCTTTTAACAAACTATGCTAAGGAGCTGGATCTTGAACTGGATGAACACTGGATCATATGTGAGGCTGAAGGGGTGATAGATAGGACATATAGAGAAGTAGACACACCCAAGGTGCAGAACACAGGAAACTCGGTGTCAGGAAGGGGAAAGGGGTTAAGGGGCCAGTGCAGAGTACCCCTGGGGTACCCTAGGGCCATCCCCCTAAACAACAGGTATATGTTGTTTGGATTCTGTCGGAGAGGAAGACCTAACAGAGGAAAGTTGTAGTGGGCGAGTCTCTGGCACTGTCTGCCTTTGTGACTCAAAACGGAAGGGGGAAGAAGAGGCACTCTGTGATGATAGGGGATTTTTTTAGTTAGGGGGAATGGACAGGAGGTTCAGTGGGTGAGAATGAAATTCCCAGATGGTACATTGCCTCCCGGGTGCCAGGGTGTGAGATATCTCAGATCGAGTCCTTAGCATTCTTAAGTGGGAGGGTGAACAGCCAGAAGTCATGGTCCATGTAGTATCAATGGTATGTGAAGGATGAGTGATGAGGTTCTGCATTGGGAATTCAGGGAGTTAGGTGCTAAATTAAAGGGCAGGACCTCCAGGGTTGTGATCTCAGGATTGTTACCCATGCTAGTGAGGCAACAACTAGGAAGATTATACAATTTAATATGTGACTAAGGAATTGGTGTAGGAGGGAGAGCTCAAGATTTTTTTTGGATCATTGGGCTCTCTTCTAGGGAAGGTGGGACCTGTACAGAAGGGATGGCTTGCACCTGAACTACAGGGGGACTAATATCCTAGTGGGAAGGTTTGTTAATGCTGCACAATGGGGTTTAAACTAGAGTTGCAGGGGGATGGGAACCAGAGTACCAGAATAGTTAGTGGAGAAGTTGTGAAGGCAGATATTGTTAAGACCTCACACAAAGTTTGGAATCAAAAGGATAAGCATGGTGCTACTTGTATCTGCAGCTGCATATATTTCAATGCAAGTAGTATCTTAGGAAAGATGGATAATAGTGCTGAAGATGAAGTAGCTGGTTTACAAATAGAAGCTATGTGTAGTAAGGAGAGGCTGCTTGTAGGGCAAAATTGTAGTAAACAGGATGAGTGGCAATGTAAAAGGTGGAAAAAATCAAAAAGGGTGAATACAGGACTGAAGATACTGTATTTTAATGCAACAGCATATGGAGTAAGGTAGATGAACTTGCAGTACAGTTGTAGATTGGTAGGTATGATGTTGTAGGCATATCTGAATCATTGCTGAAAGAGTATTACAGCTGGGAGCTTAATGTCTAAGGATACACATCATATCAGATGGACAGGTGGGGAAGCAGAAGCATTGGCCTGCTGGTAAAAAATGATATCAAATCATGAGAAAGAGATTACATAGGGTCGGAAGATGTCAAATCATTGCGGATAGAATTAAGGAACCACAAGGGTAAGAAGATCCTGATGGGAGTTGTATACAGACCCCCAAACAGTAGTAAGGATGTGGCCTACAAGTTACAACATGAGATAGAAAATACATGCCAAAACAGCAATGTTAAGATAGTCATTGGGGTCTTCTATGTGCAAGGAGATTGGGAAAATCTGGTCGGTGCTGGATTCCAGGATGGGGAATTTTTAAAGTGGCTATGAGATGGCTTTTTAGAGCAGCTTGTGGTTGAGCCCACTATCAGCTATTCTGGATTGGGTGTTGTGCAATGAACCAGAATTGATTAGAGAGCTAAAGGCAAAAGAACCCTTTGGGAAAAGTGATCATAATATGATTGAATTCACCCTGAAATTTGAGAATGAGAAGCTAAAGTCAGATGTATCAGTATTACAGTAGAGTAGAAGGGAATTACAGAGGTATGAGACAGGAGTTGGCCAGAAATACTGGCAGGGATGATGACAGAGCAGCAATGGCTGGAATTCCTGTAAGCAACTGGAAGCAATTCAGAAGGCACAGGACATAGATATATATATATATCCCAAAGAGGAAGATGTATTCTAAAGGAAAGATGACACAACCATACTAACAAGAAAAGTTAAAGCCAATATAAAAGCTAAAGTGAGGACATATAATAGGGGAAAACTTAGTGGGGTAGTTAGAGGATTGTGAAGCTTTTAAAAACCAACAGAAGGCAACTAAAACATGTCATGAAGAGAAAAAGATGGAATACGAAGGTGAGCTAGCTGATAATATTAAAGAGGATACTAAAAGTTTCTGAAAATATATTAAGTGTAAAAGGAGAGGTAACAGTAGATATCGGACCATTGGAAAATGATGCTGGCTGGAGAGGTAGTAATGGGGGACGTGGAAATGCTGTATGAATTTAATAAGTATTTTGCATCAGTCTTCACTATGGAAGAGTGCCATAGTGCAAAGAGGTCTTCCATGGTGGTCAAGAGCATTTGGGGAGCAGAAGTGAATGAAGTTGCCATTACTTAGGAGAATGTGCTGGGGATTTGAAAGGTCTGAAGGTAGATAAGTTACCTGGAATAGAAGTCTACCCCCCAGGGCTCTGAAAGAGGTGGCTGAAGAGATTGTGAAGGCATTAGAAATGATCTTGCAAGAATCAATAGACTCTGGCATGATTCTGGAGGACTGGACAATTACAAATGTCTCTCTACTCTTCAAGTAGGGAGAGGGGCAGAAGAAAGGAAACTATGGGCCAGTTAGTTGGACCTCAATGGTTGGGAAGATGTTGGAATCGCTTACTAAGGTCAAGTTCCCAGGGTACTTGGAGACACGTGATAAAATAGGCTATAGTCAGCATGGTTTCCTCAAGGGAAAATCTTGTCTGACAAATCTTTGAATAAATAACAAGCAGGATAGACAAAGGAGAATCAGTTAATGTTGCGTACCTAGATTTTCAGAAAGCATTTGACAAGGTGCCACACATGAGGCTGTTTAACAAGCTAGGAGTCCATGGTATTATAGGAAAGATTATAGCGTGGATAAAGCAGTGGCTGCTTGGCAAAGGGCAAAGCATGGGAATAAAGGGAGTCTTTCCTGGCTGGCTGCCAGTGACTAGTGGTGTGCCACAGAGGTCTGTGTTGGGACCAATTCCTTTTATGTTATATGTCAATGATTTGGATGATGGAATTCATGGATTTATTGAAAAGTTTGCAGATGACCTGAAAATATGTGGAGGGGCAGGTAGTTTTGAGGAAGTAGAGAGACTAGAGAAGGACTTGAGACAATTAGGAGAATGGGCAAGAAAATGACATGTGGAATACAGCGTCAGGAAGTGTATAGTCACATACTTTAATATAAGAAATGAAAGGGTGCAAAGGGACTTGAGAGTCCTTGTGCAGGATTCCCTAAAGGTTAATTTGCAGGGTAAGTCTGTGGTGAGGAAGGCAAATGCAATGTTAGCATTCATTTCAAGAGGACTAGAATATAAAAGCAAAGATGTAACGAACCTGGTCAGGTGTCAGATCTCTCAGTGGGAGAGCATTTTGGAGATAGTGATCACAATTCTGTCTCCTTTACCATAGCATTGGAGAGGGATAGCAGCAGACAAGTTAGGAAAGTGTTTAATTGGACTAAGGGGAAATATGAGGCTAGCAGGCAGGAACTTGGAAGCGTAAATTGGAAACAGATGTTCTCAGGGAAATATACAGCAGAAATGTGGCTAATGTTCCACACATGGTTATTTGTGTGGAATTCTGCATAGGTATGTTCCAATGAAACAGGGAAAGGATGGTAGGGTACAGGAACCATGGTGTACAAAGGCTGTTGAAAATCCAGTCAAGAAGAAAAGAAAAGCTTACAAAAGGTTCAAAAAACCAGGTAATGATAGAGATCTTGAAGATTATAAGGCTAGCAGGAAAGAGCTGAAGAATGAAATTAGGAGAGCCAGAAGGGACCATGAGAAGACCTTGACGGGCATAAGGAAAACCCCAAGGCATTCTACAGGTATGTGAAGAGCAAGAGGATAAGATGTGAGAGAACAGGACCAATCAGGTGTGACTTTGGATAAGTGTGTATGGAACTGGAAGAGATAGCAGAGGTGCTTAATGAATACTTTGCTTCAGTATTCACTATGGTAAAGGATCTTGGCAATTGCAGGGATGACTTACAGCAGACTGAAAAGCTTGAGCATATTGATATTAAGAAACAGGATTTGTTGGAGCTTTTGGAAAGCATCAAGTTGGATAAGTCACCGGGACTGGATGAGATGTACCCCAGGCTACTATGGGAGTCAAGGGAGGAGATTGCTGAGCCTCTAGCAATGATCTTTGCATCAATGGGGACAGAAGAGGTTCCAGAGGTTTGAAGAGTTGCAGATGTTGTTCCATTATTCAAGAAAGGGAGTAGAGATAGCCCAGGAAATTATAGACCAGTGAGTCTTACTTCTGTGGTTGGTAAGTTGATGGAGCAGATCCTGAGAGGCAAGATTTATGAACATTTGGAGAGGCATAATATGATTAGGAATAGTCAGCATGGCTTCGTGAAAGGCAGTTCGTGCCTTATGAGCCTGATTGAATTTATGAGGATGTGACTAAACACATTGATGAAGGTAGAGCAGTAGATGTAGTGTATATGGATTTCAGCAAGGCATTTGATAAGGTACTCCATGCAAGGCTTATTGAGAAAGTAAGGAGGCATGGGATCCAAGGGGACATTGCTTTGTGGATCCAGAATTGGCTTGCCCACATAAGACAAAGAGTGGTTGTAGACGGGTCATATTCTGCATGGAGATTGGTGACCAGAAGTGTGTCTCAGGGATCTGTTCTGGGACCCCTTCTCTTCATGATTTTTATAAGTGGCCTGGATGAGGAAGTGGAGGGATGGGTTAGTAAATTTGCTGACGACACAAAGGTTGGGGGTGTTGTGGATAGTGTGGAGGGCTGTCAGAGGTTACAGTGGGACATCAATGGGATGCAAAACTGGGCTGAGAATTGGCAGATGGAGTTCAACCCAGATAAGTGTGAGACGGTTCATTTTGGTAGATCAAATATGATGGCAGAATATGGTATTAATGGTAAGACTCTTGGCAGTGTGGAGCATCAGAGGGATCTTGGGGTCAGAGTCCATAGGACACTCAAAGCTGCTGCGCAGGTTGACTGTATGGTTAAGAAGATATATGGTGCATTGGGCTTCATTAACTGTGGGATTGAGTTTAGGAGCCAAGAGGTAATGTTGCAGCTATATAGGATCCTGGTCAGACCCCACATGGAGTACTGTGCTCAGTTCTGTTTGCCTCACTACACAGAAAGGGTGCAGAGGATATTTACAAGGATGTTGTTTGGATTGGGGAGCATGCCTTATAAGAATAGGTTGAGTGAACTCTGTCTCTTCTACTTGGAGTGAAAGAGGATGAGAGGTGATCTGGTTGCAGTGTATAACATGATGAGAGGCATTGATGGTGTGGATAGTCAGAGGCTTTTTCCCAGGGCTGAAACGGCTATGAGAGGGCACAGTCTTAAGGTGCTTGGAAGTAGGTACAGGTTGAGATCTTAGTGGTAAGGTTTTTTTTAAGTAGAGAGTGATGAGTGTGTGGAATAGGCCGCTAGCGACGGTGGTGGAGGCGGATACAATAGGGTTTTTTAAGAGACTTCTGGATAGGTACATGGAGCTTAGAAAAATAGAGGGCTATGAGTAACTCTAGGTAATTTCTAAAATAAGTACATGTTCAACACAGTATTGTGGGCCAAAGGGCCTGTATTGTGCTGTATGTTTTCTATGTTTCTACATAATGTTAAGATTTTATAAAGCACTGGTGAGGCCTCATGGAGTATTGTAAGCAGTTTTGGATTGCTTATCTTAGAAAAGATGTGTTGAACTGGAGAGTGTTCAAAGGAGCTTCCCAAAAGTGTTCCAGGATTAAATGGAATGTTATATGAATTGCATTTGATGGCTCTGGGCCAGTATTCGCTGGAATTCAGAAGAATGAGGAGTAACCTCATTGAAACCTATCGAATAGTGAAAGGCCTTGATAGAGTGGATGTTTCCGATGGCGGGAGAATCTAAGTCCAGGGGACACAGCCTGGAGGGGTGTCCTTTTAAAGAACAGTGATGAGGAAGATTTTTTTTTAGCTATATAGTGGTGAATCTGTGGAATCCTTTGCCACAGACAGCTGTGGAGGCCAAGTCTTTTTGTATATTTAAGGCAGAGGTTGATAGATTCTTGATTGGTCAGGGCATGAAGGGATACACGGAGAAGGCAGGAGGCTGGGGCTGAGAGGAAAAATGGATCAGCCATGAAGAAATGGCAGACAGACTCAATGGGCAAATGGCCTAATTCTGCTCCTGTACCTTATGGTCTTATGGAGTGGGTAAATTATTTATGGGCCAAGAATGTACAAACAAAAATCAATACGGTACAAGAATGCACAGGGACATCTGTTTGCATTAGTGCATTTGAGGCGATCATAGAGACTGTATCATGTAGATAAACATAATTGAAATCCCAGTTTAGCATTCCCTTCCGTAGATGGATCAAATTTTCTTTTGAAGAAATCTACCTTAGTTTGGAATTCAATAATCAAGATTAAGTCTTTTTAAATTTCATGATGTTAATTGTTTTATCACAGCTCTCTTTACAATACTGTGTTTCATGTACTTATTGATAATATTAATGGCACCATAGTAGATCTATTCATACATCAGCTGTTTAGAGATTCTGATAAAATAAAGTGTTTAGATACCTTACCCAAAATTTAGTTCAGCAACTGAATAATACTGAAAAAAGGAAATAAAATTAGAAGGTATAATAGCTCATTGGGTTTAATGACAGTCTGTAACTAAAATTCATGAACCAAATCTTCAAACCAGTTGGAAGAGGAGCTGTCTCAATTTTTGAACATTCCAGTTGTTTAGCAATGTTGAAAAAAGATGCCATCATACAACTTCAAGCTTGCTAATTCAAAGGTATCAATTTGAGTTTTGTTGCAAGTTCTTAAATGTTTGTAGAACCTTAAATAGGAGTGTAATTTTCCTTGTAACAGTGAAGTACAGATGTGCCCTGCTTTACGAATGTTCGCTTTACGCCACTTCGCTTTTACAAAAGACCTACATTAGTAACCTGATTTTGCATTACAAAGAGGATTTTAGCTTTTATGAAAATTTTTCCAATATATATTAATGGTTCTTCACTTTACGCCAATTTGGCTTAAGAAAGGTTTCATAGGAACGCTCTACCTTTGTAAACGGGGCGGGGGGGGGGGGGGGGTTTGACACCTATAATATATTCAAGGTTCAAGAAGAGACTTAATAAATCCTCAGGATTTTCATATACAACTGTAAAAATACTGATGAAGTATGTTTATAACAGAAAGGTGGTATTTTTCACACACTAAGCAAACTAAATTGGAAAATGGATTGAGCAAAACATGGCAATGTGATTATAATCAGCATATGAACAACAGGATCAAGCTGTAGTATAAAAATAAATGTAATGAACTTGCCTGAATACCAAACTATCACTTTCCTTCTTCAATTAATGGGGTTTCCATTCCTCCACCGTTGACACTACCCGCACCCGCATCTCCTCCATTTCCAATACAGATGTCCTCATCTCATCTTCGCACCATCCTAAATGATAAGGTTCCTCTTGTCCCTATCTACCACCCCATAAGCCTCCGCATCCAACACATCATTCTCTGCAATCTCAGCCATCAGCAAAGGGATCTTACAACCAAACATATCTTTACCTGCCCCCTCTCTCTGCTTTTCTCAAGGATCACTCCTTCTGTGATTCCCTTGTCCAATCACACCTCCCTACTAATCTACATCCTGGCACTCATCCCTGCAAGCAGCCAAAATGCTACACCTGTCCCTTCACCAACCCCCTCGCCTCCATTCAGGGCCCTAAAAAGTCTTTCCAGATGAGGCTTCACTTCACCTGTGAATCTGCTGGGGTCACCTGTCGTGTCCAGTGCTCCCGAAGCAGCCTCCTCTATAATGATGAGACCTGTCACAAGTTGGGGGACCACTTTATCAAACATCTCCGTTCCGCCTGCCAAAAGTGGAACTTCCTGGCGGTCAGCAATTTTCATTATGAATGACATTCCCATTCTGACATGTTGGTCCATGCCCTCCAATTGTGCCAAGATGAGGCCACCCTCAGGGTGGAGAAGCAACACCTTATATTCCATTTGGGTAGCCTCCAAATGAATGGCGTGAATATTGATTTCTCCTTCCAGTAAAAAAAACTTCTCTCCTCTCCCCTTTTCTTCTATTCCCCACTTTGCCCTCTCACCTACTTATCACCTCTTCCTGGGTCCTCTTCTCCTTTGGTGATCTCTTCTCTCCTATTGGATTCCTTCTTCTCCAGTCCTTTCCCTTTCCTACCCACCTGGCTTCACCTATCACATTCTTGTATTCCTTCTTCCCCTCCACCACTTTTGAATTCTGGCATCCCTCCATTTCCTTTCCAGTCTTGAAGAAGGGTCTTGGCACAAAATGTCGACTGTTTATTCATTTCCATAGATGCTGCCTGGTATGTTGAGTTCCTCCAGCATTTTGTGCCTGCTGCGTTGGATTTCCAACACCTGCAGAATTTCTTGTATTTATGTATCAATTTCCTTCATATTTTTGTTTACTGTGTAGGTCTACATGACTCAATTTTTACATTGGCATCATTATTTTCCCTCTACATAATTATTTATTTGAGTAAGAGGGAAACCACAATACATCCTACTTAGATTACATAGAATAGAGAAATCTATAGCACCATGTTGTACTGACCAGGTAACCTACTCTAGAAACTGCCCGGAATTACCCTACCACATAGCCCTCTATTTTTCTAAGCTCCATGTATCATCTAAGAGTCTCTTAAAAGACGCAATTGTATCTGCCTCCACAACCGTCGCCAGCAGAGCATTCCACGCACCTACCACTCTCTATGGAAAACGTACCTCTGACATCCCCTCTGTACCTATGTCCACGCACCTTAAAACTATGCCCCGTCGTGTTAGCCATTTCAGCCCTGGGAAAAAAGCCTCAGGCTACCCACACGATCAATGCCTCTCATCATCTTATACACCTCCATCAGGTCACTTCTCATCCTCCATCACTCAAGGAGAAAAGGCCAAGTTCAGTCAACCTATTCTCATAAAGCACACTCTCCAATCCAGGCAACATACTCGTAAATCTCCTCTGCACTCTCTCTATAGTATTCACATCCTTGCTGTAGTGAGGTGATCAGAACTGAACACAGTACTCCAAGTGAGGTCTGACCAAGGTCTAATATAGCTGTAATATTACTTCACGGCTCTTGAACTCAATCCCACGGTTGAGTTATGCCAACACACCATATGCCTTCTTAAAAACACTGTCAACCTGTGCAGCAGCTTTGCGTGTCCTATAGACACAGACCCCAAGATCTCGCTGATCCTCCACACTGCCAAAAGTCTTACCATTAATACTATATTCTGCCTTCAAACTTGATCTACCAAAATGAATCACCTCACACTTACCTGGGTTGAACTCCATCAGCCACTTCTCAGCCCAGTTCTGCATCCTGTGGATGTTGCACTGTAACCTCTGACAGCCCTCCAGACTATCCACAACACCCCCAACTTTTGTGTCACCAGCAAACTTATTAATCCACTCTTTTACTTCTTCATCCAGGTAATTTATAAAAAGTAGCAAAGATGAGGGGGTCCAAGAACAGATTTCTGCAGAACACCACTGGTCACCGACCTCCATGCAGAATATGAACCATCTACAACTACCCTTTGTCTTCTGTGGGCAAGCTAGTTATGGATCCACAAAGCAAGGTCTCCTTGGATCTCATGCCTCCTTATTTTCTGAATGAGCCCTGCATGAGGAACATTATCAAATGCCTTACTGAAATCCATATACACTACATCCACTGCTCTACCTTGGTCAATCTGTTTTGTTACATCCTGTTACGTACCCCGTAACTGGGTTGTCAAACCAGCAGAAATGGAACACTCGTTGGAGTCTGTAATTACTAGAAACTAATAAAGTTTATTAGTAAATTAAGTAATACAGTACAGGGTGTATGGGGTGTCAGGGAGAGGTAGTACCTCTGATGGGGAAACGTTGTACTCTTCTGAGTAGTTCATCCGCATTGGTCCTCACCTGACACTCAGCTCCCCGGGCAACGGCTTCGACTGGCCGGCAAAACCTGGTGAGGGTAGCCAATGGGCCTCAAACCCTCGGTAAGTTAGGGCTTGTCTACCTACGCATGCCAAGACTGAATTCGCGGACTACGTGGAGGAGACCACCACTTGGCAGTCCAACGAGTAGAAAGGCGGACCCAGCAAAGCGTTGTGGAGCGCTCATCAGGGCACAGTGAGACACATAGGACACTGCTGGCCATCCACTGTATCCCAACTTATCTCTAGCTGTCTCGACTCCATCTTGCAACTGGATACAGATAGGTTGGGACGAGAGAGCGAGGCTGACGATTTGCGCAACTCTCTCTCACTTTAATCCAAGTCAAGCGCAAGTCACAACTCCAAACACATTCCGCTAAAAAACTTCTCGCCCCTACACTCTTTAGCATGGTCTTCTCTGCTATGCTGAATGATGCCTTCCGCGATTGTCAGGATGGTATACACGTCAGATACAGGACTGGCGGTGGGCTATTCAACCTCCGACGTCTACAGGCTGTTACAAAGGTAAAGGAGACGGTCGTCAGAGACCTCTTATTTGCTGATGATTACACCCTCAACGCCAGCACACAGCAGAAGATGCAGCGAGAAATGGACTGCCTCTCACGAGCCTGTGACAACTTTGGACTTAAAATCAGCACCAAAAAGACCAAAGTTATGTACCAGTCTGCACCCGGAAAGCCCTACCAGAAACCACACATCACAGTAAAGGGGCAGAAGCTACTGGCAGTCAGCAGCTTTACTTATCTGGGCAGTACTCTATCACGAGCAGTGAACATAGATGCAGAGATCAGCAACAGAATTGCCAAAGCCAGTGCCGCCTTTGGGAGACTCCGTGAGAATGTATGGGAGCGGAGAGGACTCAGCCTTACCACCAAGTTGAAGGTCTACCGAGCAGTGGTTCTCACCACCCTCCTCTATGCCAGTGAGACCTGGACTGTCTACATCTGACACGCTAAACAGCTCAACCACTTTCAGTTGAGCTGCCTCAGAGACTTCTCCACGTACGATGGCAGGACAAAGTCCCAGACACGAAGGTCCTGGAGCGGGCTAGCACCCACAGCATCTACACCCTCCTACAGAAAGCCCAAGCCAGATGGGCTGGCCATGTTGTCAGGATGTCTGACAGTCGACTACCAAAACAGCTACTATATGGAGAGCTGAGCCAGGGCAAGCGCTCAGTTGGAGGGCAGAAGAAATGTTTCAAAGACTGCCTCAAAGTGTCCCTCAAAGACCTCAACATCAGTCCCAGTAGCTGGGAATCGCTTGCTCTGGACTGCCCAACCTGGTGGAGCAGGACCACTAAAGGACCGTATGCAGCAGAAATCAGACGCACCGCAATGGCTCAGCAGATACGCACCGCGCACAAGGCTTGAACTACCTTCACTTACACTGCAGCACCTATCCTCATGTATTCCACATGTGGGTGAGCTTTCAGGGCCCGGATTGGCCTCACCAGTCACCTCCGGACCCACAGTCACAAACCCTCCACCTGACAGAAGTCGTGGTCGTCTTCAACTCCGAAGGACAAACAACAACAACAATACAGTACACTAAATGCAAGGATATAAACGTAACAGATTAGCAATGATAATATACACATATACACAGAAATATGGGAATAGGAATCAGCCAAGCTCTATCGAAGTCGAGGGGTAAATGATCAGTCTTCAAGTGAAGCAGAGTACAGTTCAGTTTAGTGTAGTTCGAGGTAGTTGTTGTGGCACCGTTAGAGAGAGAGAGAGAGAGAGAGAGAGAGAGAGAGTGAGAAATACAGCTGAAATTTCAGGCAAACCTTCCATTGTCTTCTTGTCCCGTTGTGGTCACCGACTGTAACCCCTCCATTCCCGATGCAACCGTTGTCCCGTTGTGGTCACCGACTCTGACCCCTCATAGATCTTGAGTACAGCCTCTTTTACCACATCATACTTCTTTGCATCTTCTGTTGAAAACGCTGAGTAAGCTTGCTGAGCCTTCCCCTTAAGCACACTCTGGAGTAAAACAGCCCACTTATCCCTCGGCCAGTCCTGCCTTACAGCGACTTTTTCGATGTGTAGAAAGTACCTATCAACATTGGTCTCCTCAAATGGGGGAACCAACTTTACCTCCTGGGTCACCTTGAACCCTCCAGCTAGGTCTGGCATTCAGCCCCCCTCTTGCATTATCTTTAACTTCTCCAGCTCAAACTTCATTTCTCGTGCCTTCTCTCTCTCTCTTTCCTCCCTTTCTCGTTCCCTCTCTCTCTCTCTTTCCTCCCTTTCTAGCTGCTTCTCTCTTTCTCTTTCCTCCCTTTCTTGCTCCTTCTCTCTCTCCTCCTTTTCTAGCTGTTTTACTCATAACTCATGCTCAAGCATTAATCTTTCCATCTGCAGCTGAATTGCAGCCCCACCAGGTTTGCTCTCAGACACCACCTCTAGGTCCCCTTCGGGAAACACATCCTTAGATACATAATACTCAACGATGGTTCTTTGTATCTCTGCTCTCTTCATTACCTGCTTCCCCTTCCAAAGATTCAACCGTTTTGCAACATTCATCAAGACTGATTTCTTGGCATCCTCTAATGCCTCCAAGGTTGGCATCTTTAGAAATTCCTCAATCTCCATTTCTGCTGTTTGCCCTTTTTGTTTTTTTCTGTGTTTTGTTTTCCATGACCAAATCAGATATGGGAATTTAACCCAATCAATTCAACCAGTCCCAATTTTGGCGTTCAAGATCCCAGACGAGCCCCCACTTGTGTTACATACCCCGTAACTGGGTTGTCAAACCAGCAGAAATGGAACACTCGTTGGAGTCTGGAATTACTAAAAACTAATAAAGTTTATTAGTAAATTAAGTAATACAGTACACTAAATGCAAGGATATAAATGTAACAGGTTAGCAATGATAATATACATTGGTATATTATGGGAATATGGGAATAGGAATCAGCCAAGCTCTATCGAAGTCTAGGGGTAAACGATCAGTCTTCAAGTGAAGCAGAGTTCAGTTCAGTTTAGTGTAGTTCAAGGTAGTTGTTGTGGCACCGTTGGAGAGAGAGAGTGAGAGATACAGCTGAAATTTCAGGGAAACCTTCCGTTGTCTTCTTGTCCCATTGTGGTCACCAACTGTGACCCCTCCGTTCCAGATGCGACCATTCTTCCATGGTGAACCTGTCACCCAGCCAGGGGTGGACACACAACAGGTCTCCACTGGTCATACCTTTACACCCTGTGAGCCTCTGGCCGATTCCTGTGAATCGGTCCTCCAAACTGCCACCAACTTGTGGTGGCAAAATGCTCTCTTCAGGGTCTCGCGGCGTGTCTGCCTGTGTCTTAGCAAACCCGCTATTTTATCCCCCCCCCCCCGATGGGGTATCACCTGTCCATCAAACTTCACCACTTCCTGTTGTCTCAGCAGAAGTGTTAACGAATAGTTCATGTTCAAAGCAAATGTCCGTGGCAGTATCAGCGCAGACGCCAAAATACTGAATTATGTGTCTCTCTCTCATTTGCATTTTGAATGGCTCTTCCTTATCTCTCTCTCGTTATCTCTCTCTCATTAGCATTTTTGAATGGCTCTCCCTTATCTCTCTCTTATTAGCAGCATCCGTTCTGCAGCTCTGCTTGGCTTCACACATAACAATCCTCAAAGAATTCAATCAGGCTTGGAAGGCACAACCTGCCCTTGACAAAGCCATGCTAACTATCCCTAATCAGATTATGCCTCTCCAAATACTCACAAATTCTGCCTCTCAGGATCTTCAACAACTCACCCACCACTATAGTAAGACTCACTAGACTATAATTTCTTGGGTTATCTCTACTTCCTTTCTTGAACAACATCTGCAACCCTCCAATCCTCCGGAACCTCTCCCGTCCCCATTGATGATGCAAAGATCATCTCCTCCCTCGCTTCCCACAGTAGCCTAGGGTACACCTCATCTGGCCCTGGCAACTTACCTAACTTTTTAAAAGCTCCAGCATATCCTCTTTCCTATGTCTATATGCTCAAGCTTTTCAGACCGCTGTAAGTCATCCCCACAATTGGCAAGGTCCTTTTCCCTGGTGAATACTGAAGCAAAGTATTTATTAAGTACTTCCACTACCTCCTCAGACTCCATGCGTGTTTCCACTATCACACCTGATTGGTCCTATTCTCATCTTGCTCTTCACATACTTGTAGAATGCCTTTGGGTTTTCCTTAACCCTGCTCACCAAGGCCTTCTCATGGCCCCTTCTAGCCCTCCTAATTTCGTTCTTAAGCTTCTTCCTGGCAACCTTGTAATTATCTGGAACTCTATCAGTACCTAGTTTCTTGAACCTTTTGTAAGCTTTTTTTTTCTTAACTAGATTTTCCACATCCTTTGTATACCATGGTTCTTATACCCTACTATCCCTTCCCTGCCTCAATGGAACATACCTATGCAGCACGCTATGCAAATATTCCCTGGACTTTTGCAACGTTTCTGCTGTGCATTTCCTGTCTAATTGTATCATATTTCCCCATACCCCGATTAAATGTTTTCCTAAATTGTCTGCCCCTATCCCTTTCCTGAGCAAAGGAGATAGAGTTGTGATCATCACCTCTAAAATGCTTTCCCACCAAGAGATCTGACACCTCACCAGGTTAATTTCCCAATACCAGATCAAGTACAGCCTCTCCTCTAGTTGGCTTATCTACATATTGTGTCAGAAAACCTTCCTGTACACACCTAACAAATTCCTCCCCATCTAAACCTCTTGCTCTAAGGAGATGTCAGTCAATATTAGGAAAGTTAAAATCTCCCATCACACCAACCCTACTGATATTGCACCATTCCACAATCTGCTCCTCGATATCCTTGTTTCTATTGGAGGGTCTATAAAACACTCTGTAGAGGTATTGCCCCCTTCGTTTCTGATTTCCACCCACAATGACTCAGTAGATAATCCCTCCATGACTTCCTCCTTTTTTGTAGCTGTGACACTATCCTTAATAAGCACTGCCACACCCCACCTCTTTTGTCTCCCTCCCTGTCATTTTTGAAACATTTAGAGCCTGGCACACTCAGCAGCCATTCCTGCCCCTGAGACATCCAAGTCTCTGTAATGGCCACAACCTCACAGTTCCATGTATTCATCCGCTTTGTTTATGATACTCCTTTCATGAAATAGACACGTCTTAAACCAACAGGCCAATTTAATCTTTGCTCTATCAACTGCCTATCCTTCCTCACCAACTCCCTACAAGCAGTCTCTACTTGTGCACCTACTACCAGATCCTCTGCCTCTTCACTTTGGCTCCAATCCCCATGCAAAACTAGTTTAAAGCTTATTGTACTAAGCAGTGTTCCTGCTTCAATAATCTTAAATTCTTAAAATCTAGAGCTCTTAGTTATAAATATAGTCAGCAAACAAGCATTCTTTGAACTCTGCAATGAATAGATTCACAAATGAAAAAAAAGTCTCATTAATTTGGGATTTATGACAGCTTCTAGAATCTACAGTCAGGAAAATTTGGACTCATCATCCATATGTCTTACAATGGCACTAGATTACTCCAGTGAAATAAACCCACATCATGATGCCCATTGTGGATTCCTATAAGGTATAATTGCATGTTCAAGCAGCTGCACTTTAGCTTACTGTTCAATTACAAATAGTGAGAATGTGTACAATCAACATATTGGGATGTATGGGGTTTCCAGGGAGGGGTAGTACATCTGGTGGTGGGCTTGTCATGCACCGCTCAGGGACAGCTCATTCACCTTTGGTTCCCACCTGCCACTCAGCTCTCATCTGTAGCTCCAAGTAAATGTGTGCAGGTTCATCGCTTCGACAGGCGGGCTAAACCAAATGAGGGTAGCTGGGAACTTCCAACACTGGTGAGATAGGAATGTGCCTACCCCAGCACACGAAGCTAGTTCCAGCAGACTGGGCAGATGAGATCAACTACAAGATCCAATGGTCAAGAAGACGGTGCTGCAATGCTTTGTAGAGAGCAAAGGCATGACAAGCACAGTAGGCATCGTGCGTATCCACTGCAGTCATGACAATTTTTCGTACCATTGGACCAAGATTTTTGAGCAGAGAGGATGAAACTGCCCCAGTGCAAAGGCTTTTTCACTATAAAACTCCTCCCACACAGGTTACGTCATTATAGGAAATGACAGACCACAAACATACAAAACATAATTGAAATTTAAATATAATGGTAATTTCTGGAAAAGCAAGCATATTTACATCAGACAATAATTTCATACTATATGACTAAAACACTTGCTACTCATAAAGTGAATTTTCAAGGTGTGATTCCCAATTATCAATTGTTTTTAGGAGGTTACATAGCCACTTATATTCAGTCCTCAACAACTTAAATGGAGGGAATTTCTTCAAGCTGTAAGTAATCACGACTCTGACTCTCCACTTCTAGAAAACCTTGGAAATGAAGTATATATTGCTCATTTATTTGAAGTATCAACTTAAGAATGACTGATATTATTAATTTCTCCTAAGGTAGACCAAATTGATCCAGATACATAGTTTCAAGACTGCAATGACCTTGATGGTACTGCTCTCCTATAAAATCCTGGATCTTGCTTTACTTTGTTAATTCTTTTGTTTCTGCAAATAACCTTCCAGATTTAAAAGGACTATTTTATTCTTTTTGTTGTCCTACTAACTCACAAAGTTGAGATGCAAGTAACCAGTAAATAAAATTTAGGTATATGCCAGGTATTTACTGATACTTGTAGTTGTCTTGAACTTCCAAGGATCATAATCCCAAAGACATAAAGATTTGCTTTGAAATTTATGAACTATGTAAACAAAGTCAGAATATGCTAATAAAAGAACAAACTGGTGACATTTTAAGACTATTATCAGTTTATCACTTAGAGGACAACAAAAAGAATAAAATAGTCCTTTTGAATCTGGAAGGCTATTTGCAGAAACAAAAGAATTAACATAAAGTAAAACAAACATCTTCAGCAAAATTGAGCATCAAGTTATTAAAACCAAAGTTAATAACAAAAATCAGTGATGGTAATAATCACCTCTAGGTTAGTCAAGAAATTAAACAAAAATTTCAAGTTGCCATTATATAATAAAAAAATAGCTTCTCAGTTAACATAGGATGCAGTTTCACAAAACCTTGCACAGCTCTGAAATGAAAAAAAGGCCAAGAATAACCTTGTACAAAAATGTGAAAAAGGAGTTCAAACTGTCACCTCAAAAATACACATTCAATTGGTTGAATCTGATTAAGTACACTTCTCCACAATGGATTCCTTATTCAAGTACTCAACTCAACAAACCCTGTGATATTCCTTTTTTTCAAGTAGTTACCAAATTTCTTATCAAAAGTAATTCATGTATCATTATAACAATTGTGTAGGCAGTTTCTCAAAGGGGAACAGTGATGTGTAAAATGGGGGTAATAAAGCACAAAGAAAATTTTAAGCATTTTACAAGTTAGCATTAATTGGTAAGTATTGAAATTTGAATTTGAGGTCGTTACCTAAGACGCAAATCTTCCCAGATTTTTAATAATCCACAGATCATTAAGATTTCATAGTATTTTTTCCAACATTCCACTGCTTCAGCTGCTGATGGATCTTCTCTTATATTACTCTGGTACTCAATCAGCTCTGTACGTTTGTTTCTGTATTTTTCCAGAGTTCTTTTAAAACGTTGCCCTACAGGACCTGGTATTGTACCATCTTGAATATCATAAAATCTAAAAATGGTTAAAAGATCAATATGAATATAAGCAGCAAACAATTTACTATATCACAACAACAAAACAGCAGTTGGGTAAAATATGCTGTCTACTTACAGTTACCTACAATTAGTTATTCCTACAGCACTGTGTAAAAGTCTTGGGCACCCTAGTTCTATATATGTCCCCAAGACTTTTGCACAGTACTATCTTCTGGCAGAATTTTCATGAATAAATATTTTTTGAATTGGAATTCCAATAGATTTTATACCAGTACTGACTGTGACCTTCTGAAATATATGATGCAGTTACTTCATTTTTAAATAAAGTTAAATAAATAGGAACTTAATTTTGATTTTATTTTTGGTTCTTTGATTTACTGAGTACAGTACTTACAAAAGTCGTCAGCAATTTAGGAAAGTGTTAGCTAATTTTAAGTATTGCATTGTACTGCTGCCGCAAAAAAAAACTTCATGTCATACAATATGTGAGTGACGAGAAACCTTATTCTGATATGGGTCTCTATTGTGGACTGAGACTAGGAAGGGGGCAAGGAGAGGGGATTCATGGTTGGGAAAAGGAAAAGTGAGAAGGGAGGGAGAGGGAAGCACTAGAGACATTCTGTAATGATCAATAAGCCAATCATTTGGAATCAAATGACATTGCCTGGTGTCTGTGGGCTGGGTCTACACCCATACCAACCCCTGCCCCAGCACTCCCTCTCTGTCACCTGTCCCACACCTCTCCTTCAGTGATTCACCCTCACCATTACCAAAATCCTTTTGCTCCTGCCAGATTTAGATATTCGCTCTCTGCTCCACATTAATAAATGCAGCACTGTGCAGGAGCCTTAGGAGCCCATGTGCCTTAGACTTTTGCACAGTACTGTATGCCCGCAAAAAAAAAGAATCTCAGGTTTGTATATGATGATATACACACACACACACACGCACACACACACACACACACACACACACACACACACACACACACACACACACACACACACACACATATATATGTATTAAATAAAAAATTTATTTTGAACTTTGAAATCAGCATGACTGCAATTAAGGAAATAAATCTGCACCAGAATATATTGTAAAACCACACTACACTGAGTTTTTATATTGTTGGCTACTATCTTTGAACTAGGATTTTCCAAAGTTACATATTGGCAAATTATGGCTGAAAGCTGTGACTTGAAGGAAAAGTCTACTTGTGACCAGAATGAATAATTTAGAAATAAAATAGGAGTAGTTCAGGGCAAATGAGTTCTTGCAAAGGTGAAGTTAAGGCCAACAAATGCAAGGAGCCCTAGATGTCATGAGATATTGAGGGTTGGACAACGGATAACATTTTTAAAAAAAATCAGCAGATAATGAGAATCAAAAGAAAGAAAAGCTCATATGATAAAGTCACAGATTATAAGGTCAGGAATACAGAAAGTATAGTGGAACTTCTATATAAGTACAAGGAGAGCAAAAATGGTACATATAGCTTTGGGGGCAAAATTAATAAATTCTAAAAGCATTTTAAGTACTTAAAGGAGAAAAAGGTAATCAGGGAAAAAGTAGGGCCTATTTGGCTACAAATGGAGGAAAAAGGAGATTCTGGTTCTCCAACAGGAATTTTGGATGAACTAAAATTCATCTGAATTTTCTTTGACAATGTAAGAGATGAAGATTTCCAAAAAAATAGCAAATGTGGAACCTTTATTCAGGATTGCAGCAGTTTGAGAGTGGGCCCCTATTCTACAACACTGAAAAAAGCTATTTGGATCTGCTGTACTCGACTCAATTTTATTACTATAGTAGAGGAACCCTAGCAGGAAAGATGTCTGCAGAGTGACAGTGAAGGATGCAAAAAACGGGAAGCATTCTTAATTAATGCACAACCAGTTGAAATTGTCCAGAAAAACTGTTCCAATAATTTATGTTTCTCCAATAGCTTCATATCAACAGTTTGAGTATAATACATTTTTACAATCCTGGTATATTTGTCATAGCTACCATTGGGGACTGCATCTTCTATAGCTCTTTGAAGTTCATAGCTTGGAGAGGTGAATGATTTATTACCTTATCCTGAGGGCTAAAATCAGTATCTTGCTGTTTTTCTATTTTCTACAATATTATCAATTCCTTGTGCGTACAGGTTCTCATTATCACTCAGAAGTAATATCTAGTATGAAACAAGAGCAGAAAGTGCCGGAAATACTCGATTTCTTTGATCTGTTTCTGTACATTCTGTTTGTTTCAGATTTCCAGCATCTGTAGTTCTTTTGCATCAAATCTAATTTGAAGGTGTTTCAAAGTTTAACTCCAAACCTCTATAGATTAATATATTCCAAGGCAGAATTAGTGTTAACAAGGAAAATGGCATCTGATTTGAATTCTCCATGCCTAATAATATCCAGTAACCTTGATTTGGATTTATGGATTATTTAAAATCAGCTTTATTTCTCAGTTCATTTTTATGTACAGACAGTAAGTACTGTTGAATTTTCACTCTTCCCTTAATCAGACACCAAATACCATGTTGAATTTTACTCATCTCTTTATTTTCCATTGGCCATTAGTTGTTATTGTTGGAAACAATTTTATGGAAGTGACTTACAAACGTATACGTTCCTCTATCAGTGCAGTGTAATTTTCACAGCCTTCTTCATCATCCCAGTCTCTCCATAGAAAATCATAAAAGAATCTGAAAAAGTTATTGACAAAAGTCATTGAAATAACAGTCCACAGACAATGATGCAATATTAATGTAGAACATTATTATTTACCTAACATTTTCCAGAGCTTCAGCAATGCTGCACACAGCAGAATCCTGACCATCTATTGGATATATTTCCAGCAATGGAACGCAGTGGTCTAACTCATCCAAAACTTCCTCAACAAGTTCTCTTGGTAAATTAGCAACATTAGACGAATATGGTTCTATAACTGATACTGTAGCTCGAAGATGAGAACTTTGGCTCTGTTGTGGCTTGCATATAGCCTATAAAGCATTACATGTAACATAAAATGTTAGATTGTCTAAAATATTGACAAGCAATATTTATTAAGTGCATGCTCTATATGTAGAGATTACCTTCATACTACATAGTAAAAATATTTAAGGCACTATCTGTTCAATGTTATTTAATTTTGTGTGAACATATTCTGTATCACCCACCTGTATATAAAGCATTCATTTACTGCATCCTTTAACTTTATAACCAGGGTATGCAAGTAATCTTAAGGATTTCAAAACTTGACAAGTAAGGGCCAAGCTATGAAAGGTAAGAAAATGGAACAAAAAGCAGATTGCAAGAAGATTGCTATGTAAAGAAGCATAAGTATATCACAGGCTTTCTCATTCATTTAATTCAGCCTCCATGATAAAACACTCTGAAATTGCATTAAAGCAGCTGGGAGGTTATAAGCTTATGTTTACCCCATAGATCCATGTTATTATGACTTCCCAATTGTACTAAGGTTCCTTAAGGTTGTTATAGCCAAGGGGTGGTGGGGGTTTGGGAAGGGGGACAAGCTCCCACTACCTATTAAATACCCCAACACCATGCACTTCAAATAACCTCAGACAACCAAGTCCAGCTCATGGCCTTCAAATGTTGCTTAGCTGCTGAGACCAATGGAACCATTTCTACTGACAGGGGAAGGGGCAAAGGTGGGTCACTGGCACCTTAAAACCAGTTGCTTCTGGTAGATGGGGCACATCAGCCATGGTTTGAAGCTCATCTCAGAAAATGAAAATTCTAAACTCAAAACTCTGTTGCCCTGGGAATAAACCCCAAGGGAAAAATAGGGAGCTGGCGTCCCTAAGGCAGTCTTACATTGAGTTCAACACTGAATGGCAACTCCTGCGAAACTGCTGGTGCCAAACTGTATTGGTCTCTGTCTTTCCTTTGGGTCATCAGATGTGTGGAGAGGGGGAGCTTGCTACATGGTTAACAGCTTGTATCACCAAGGCTTGCATATCTTGACAACTAGGTTGCAACATCAATGGTCAACCCTGGCTGCTGGAGCCTCAGTAGCACCAGCTGTATTATCCTAACATTTTGATAGACAACTTCCCACCCTGTGTAAACCTAAACTCATCCAATTTTCTATTGTCCGTATTGTAATTAAGTCCTCCTGAATCATTATTTCGGTTTACATGGGTCCTGGTCTGCTTTCATCACAATTTAAAAATTTCTACTTCCACATTCAAATTTTGCCATGGTTTTGATTCTCCCTATTCAAAGTGCCCTGCATTCCTCCAACTCTGGGTTCTTGTTCATTTGTCATTTCCATCATCCCATTACTGCTAGCTGTATCGTCAAGATATTTTCAATGCAAGGCTCTGGAGCTTCTTTGTAAAATTTAATTCAATGCTCCAGCATCACCTGTGCTAATCTATTTGTCTTAGTATCTTTAAAGAGCAAACATGGGGAAATCTGCAGATGCTGCAAATTCAAACAACACACACAAAATGCTGGTGGAACACAGCAGGCCTGAACCGTCGACAGTGCTTCTACTTATAGATGCTGCCTGGCCTGCTGTGTTCCACCAGTATTTTGTGTGTGTGTTGTCTTAGTATCTGTCACTTTTTGGCTTATTGCATACATGAAAGATACTCTGGGTATTTTTCTGCATGAAGAATGTAAGCACTGAGCTTCATTGTGAAAACCTTCCAAACACAAAAACCTGAAGATGGTGGAACTTTGAAAACTAAATAGAAATTGCTAGAAAAGCTAAGCAGGTCATCACAATTTGTGAAAAATGAACCAGGGTTAATGTTTTGGATCAATCAACTTTCATCAAAATGATTAACATTGCTGCTTTTAAGATAGTGTCAAGTAATGATCTTGTCTCAATGCATTTTGCAATGAGCTGGAAATCAACTGTTTATAAAATAACGTGGCTTGAAAAAAGAACAAAAATAAAATCCTAATTGCTACAGTATGTGGCTAATAGTAATACTTCTACTTGAGAATTAATCCATACAGGGTAAAAATACTATCAACTCCAAGGCTATCATCACTATAGCTCTTCCCACCCTGTCTCCTGTAAAAATGATATTCCCTTTTCTCAGTTGCTTCACCTCCACTGTATCTGTTCCCAAGATGAAGCTTTCCTTTCCAGGACATCAGAGATGTCCTCCGTTGAAGAAGGGGATTTCTCTTCCTCCACCATTGATGCTTTCCTCACCTGCATCTCCTCCATTTCCTGGACATCTCTTCTTGCCCCATCTTCCTACCACCCTAACAGGGATAGAGTTCCTCTTGTCTTCATATACCACCCCATGAATTTCCACATCCAACACATCCTTCTCCACAACTTCCACCATCTTCAATGGGATCCTACCACCAAACACATCTTTACCTTCCTCCCACACCCAGTCGCTGCTTTCTGCAGGGATTGCTCCTTCTCTGATCCCCTTGTCCATTCATCTCTCCTCACTAATCTTCCTCCTGACACATATCCCTGCAAGCAACAGAGATGCTGCTGATGCACCATCAATAACTCTCTCTGAGACGTAAAGGCGAAATATTGGCTTTTATTGACTGGAAGAAGTAGTGGTTGACCACCATACTACATCCTGGAGACAGAGAGGCCGGGCTCAGACCTCAATCGCCTTTATACCGGGGTCTGTGGGAGGAGCCACAGGAGCAGTCAGCAGGGGGCGTGTCCAGACAGGTATATGTAGTTCACCACAGCTGCACTCTCTCATTTACCTCCTCCCTTACCTCTATACAGGGCCATAGTCTGTCTTCGACCATGATGAGCCTACTCAGGGTGGAAGAGCAACACCCCTACTTCCATCTGCGTTGCCTCCAACCTGATGGCATGAGCATCAAATTCTCCTTCTGGTAAATTTTTTCCCTTTCTCCTTCCCTCATCTTCTGTTCCCCACTCTGGTCTCTTACCTTTTATCCTCTCCTGCCTATCACCTCCCCCTGGTGCCCTTCCTCCTTCCCTTTTTTCCATGGTCCACTCTCCTTTCCTATCAGATTCCTTCTCCAGCCTTAAACTTGCCCACCCACCTGGTTTCACCTATCACCTTCTCATCTGTTCTCTTTCCCCTTCCCCACCCTTTTTATTCTGGTGACTTCCCTCTTCCTTTCCAGTCTTGAAAAAGAGTCTTGGTCTGAAAGACTGACTGTTCATTTCCATAGCTGCTGCCTGACATGTTGAGTTCCTGCAGCATTTTATGTGTGTTGCAGTTGTTGATATAATTCTTTCAGGATAAGGTCTGCTAATGTATCTTGATCTTAATTAATCATTACAAAATCGACAGCCATATCCTTGTTTGTTCTGGATGTATTGTACAATAATTCTTCCATTTTATGTGGCAAATAACCATTGTATAACACAGGTAAGAGCTGATGTAATGCCAAAAAGGGGATTTTTAAAAATATATTTTCCTCTGAGAAAAGGGTAAAGTAATTTACTGATCTCTAAAGTGACCTTGTGTTTGAAATCACTGAAATCAAATGGCTTCTTCTTTCTGGAGCATTATAGGAGTTCCACTTGTGCATACTCTGCAACTAAGATTGAGCTACTTTAGATTGATGTTATGATAGATAGATAGATAGATAGATAGATAGATAGATAGATAGATAGATAGATAGATAGATAGATAGATACTTTATTCATCCCCATGGGGAAATTCAACTTTTTTTCCAATGTCCCATACACTTGTTGTAGCAAAACTAATTACATACAATACTTAACTCAGTAAAAAATATGATATGCATCTAAATCACTATCTCAAAAAGCATTAATAATAGCTTTTAAAAAGTTCTTAAGTCCTGGCGGTAGAATTGTAAAGCCTAATGGCATTGGGGAGTATTGACCTCTTCATCCTGTCTGAGGAGCATTGCATCGATAGTAACCTGTCACTGAAACTGCTTCTCTGTCTCTGGATGGTGCTATGTAGAGGATGTTCAGAGTTTTCCATAATTGACCGTAGCCTACTCAGCGCCCTTCGCTCAGCTACCGATGTTAAACTCTCCAGTACTTTGCCCACGACAGAGCCCGCCTTCCTTACCAGCTTATTAAGACGTGAGGCGTCCCTCTTCTTAATGCTTCCTCCCCAACACGCCACCACAAAGAAGAGGGTGCTCTCCACAACTGACCTATAGAACATCTTCAGCATCTCACTACAGATTTCTAGGAATGTATTAATTCATGTCTCAACAAAACTTTAATGAACAACTAAGCTTTCCATGGCAGTAACACTGCCCTAGAATCTTCATAATAAATACTCTTCTCATTATTTACAAATTAACTTGAAAAAAAACTGCCTCATTTATTTTGATTCTGGAAAGATTGCTTTTGCAATTTGGTTAACAGTCAGGAACACTGATGTTGAGGAAATGATGACAATACAGAATCTGATATAATTTTCTGCACATAGACAAGTGTAACACTTACCCAACAGGCTGGTATATGTCTAGGGGAAAAGGAGATCCAGCCACACACCAACCCCACCTCCCGTACACGCAGGTGCTGTGAGAATCGAGTTTATGCCTCGCGCCCGCCCACAGTATCAAACCCACAACAAATACCGTTATGAAATACACTTTAAAGAGTTTACTAAAATTAGAAGAGTATTAGGCAATACAATATATATGCAAGGGAAAAAAAACAAAAGGCGCCAACTTATCAAAGTTCAGTCAGTTTTGTGCACATCGTTGGAGCTCAACCATCGAACCATCCGACCCCTCGTCGCTTGCCTCCGACCTCCACGTCTTCGCACCTAGGACCCCCCCGGTGGTCTTCCGAGCAGTGCAGCGCACGTCCACCTTCCTCGGCGTCTTCCTCCCGACTCTTCACCAAAAGCCCGTGAAAACCCCTCCCCCAAGTTCCCAGCCTCACAAGACAAAATAACATTCCCCACTGGTTAACAAATGAATACAAATACCATATCAGCAAGTATAAAGCAAAACAACTGCGAGAGAAACACTTATCAGACAAAGAAGCATTCCTACTCTTAACAAACCAAAAAAAACCATTTTGAGTAACATACACAGGACATTGTACATTCTCTCCCCACCAGCAAATGTCATGCCCTCATGGCATTACCAGAGTTCCCCAACGCTTCTTGCAACACTCAAAACCCAACCCAGGTGCAGAAAACAGTGACATAACTACCCAGAGCAGTAGAAATCACACTCGGTTCTCCTGGTACCACATATGTCAACCGCTCCGGGGGGGCACCTAATTCTCTGAGATCTCCATACCCCTTCTGCCCCACTGGGCTCCCTCTTCACCTGCGAACCCACTGTCTCGGACACCCCAGGTCTACCTGACAGACCCTCACCCCCTTCCTCACGGGGGTCCTCCCTCACCTGAGATCTCTCCGGCTCACGCTCGGGTTCCACCCTCTCTCCTCCCAATGTTGGCTGCCTCTCCATCTGACCCTCAAGACCTTCCCTCCTCTCACCCAACTCAGTATGGGAAGGGCCAGGAGCCTCCTCTTCTGGTACTGGAGCGCCAGCGAATGGGAACAGGGGCCACTCATCTGAGTCGTCCTCTTCCGAATCGGTAGCCATTCCCGGGTGAGGGACCCGTCCCTGCTCTTCAGCAGCGGGCTCTTCCCTTTCTCCGCGCCCTCGCTGTCCTTGTACTAGGCGCAACCTCCCACTCGGGCTCCTTATCCACCTGCACCGCTTGACCCAGGGGCAGCAGGTGATTCTGATGGAGTACCTTGATAGGCCCTTTCCCATCCTCAGGTTTCACCTGGTAAACTGGCAGGTTCGGCATCTGGCTCTCTATTACATAGGGGCTGGCCGCCCATCGATCGGCCAGCTTGTGCTTACCGGGGAGTCCCAAGTTCCGTAAAAGGACCCGGTCGCCCGGCAATAATTGGACAAACTTCACCTTTCGATCATACCGCATCATATTCCTCTGATTTTGTTTGGTAGCCGCCGCCTCGGCCAACTCGTACGCCCGCTGTAACTCCCTCTTCATGTCGGACACAAACTTTAGATAGGACTTCCCGGGTAATTCACCCACTTCACCCCCAAAACACAAGTCAATTGGCAACCTCGCTTCCTGCCCGAACATCAGATAATAGGGCGAGTACCCTGTAGCATCATTGCGAGTACAATTGTAACAGTGAACCAATTGTCCAATATGACAACTCCACCTACTTTTCTGCCCAATCTCCAGCGTCCCGAGCATATCCAACAGGGTCCTGTTGAACCTCTCTGGCTGATGATCTCCCTGTGGGTGATAAGGGGTAGTCCTGGATTTCTCAACCCCAAGCATAGTCAGTAATTCATGGATAAGGCGGCTCTCAAAGTCCCGCCCCTGATCGCTATGGATTCGCCTGGGAAGGCCGTAATGAACAAAATACTTCTCCCATAACACCTTCGCCACTGTCGTCGCCTTCTGATCCTTAGTGGGAAATGCCTGAGCATAGCGAGTGTAATGATCGGTGATGACTAAGACATTCGCCGTGTTGCTGGTGTCAGGCTCAATCGACAGGAAATCCATACATACCAAGTCCAGAGGTCCCGCACTCTGCAAGTGCGACAGTGGAGCCGCCAACGCGGGCAGGGTCTTCCTCCGGATGCAATGACTGCAGCCCCTACAGTATTCTTCGACTTCCCCCCTCATCCGGGGCCAGTAGAACCGGTCTTTGAGTAATCCATAGGTCTTTTCCACCCCCAAGTGTCCAGAATCGTCATGTAAGGCCTGGAGTACAGCCTGTCGATACTCCTCCGGCAGGACCAGTTGCCAACAGCGGGGTTGGTCCGGAGGCGCCGTTACCCGGTATAAGATTTGGTTCTTTAACTTTAACCAAGACCACTCCTTCAATAACAGAGGCACGAATGGGTGCTTCACCTTCTCAGCCAACGCCACATCCCCCTTCTCGACCGCTCTCCACACTGTGCCAATGCCCGGGTCATTTTGCTGAGCAGCTGCCACTTCCCCCGGACTCAGTTCCGGCAACTGTTTAGTCCGCAGTGCGGTCAGGTCACAGTAAGCTAGGGGTATGGCGTCGTCAAAAACCCCCAAATGGTCCACGGCTTGTTCCAGCCTCCCTCTTCCCTCGGCCTTCACGGTGATAGCAAACTGACACATCGCCTTCACTCCAGGGGCAGGGACACTCTCCCACTCCTCGTCCTTCTCCTGTTCCCCCGGCTCCCAATGTGACAAAGCATCCGCATCGACATTCTTGCTTCCGGGGCGGTACCTCAGGCTGAAATCATATAAATCATATACAGACAAGGCCGCCAGCCACCGATGTCCTGTGGCATCCAGCTTCGCCAAAGTCAAAATATAAGTGAGAGGATTGTTATCCGTTCTCACCTCAAACTTGGCTCCGTACAGGTAATCGCCCAGCTTGTCCACCACTGCCCACTTCAGCGCCAGGAACTCCAACTTGTGAGTGGGATAGTTTCTCTCAGATGGCGACAAGCTTCGGCTGACAAAGGCTACCGGCCTCAATGCTTTGCCATGCTCCTGGTACAGAACAGCCCCTAGACCCTCTCGGCTGGCATCCATGTGCAGCACATATGGCTTCTGGGGATCGGCAAAAGCCAACACCAGGGCCTGGGTCAGTGCCCTTTTCAAAGATCAGAACGCCTCTTCACATCGATCATCTCATCTCGAGCCAAAAGGTTCCGCCGGGTTCCAGTATCCTCCAGTATCCTGCCTCTGGTCCCCCTTCCTTTTCTTTCCCACCGGGGGATAGCCACACAACAGCTGAGTCAACGGGTGACACACTTTGGCATATCCTTTCACAAATCAGCGGTAATACCCACTGAACCCCAAAAATGAGCGCAGAGCGCCCACTTTCTGGGTCTCGGCCATGTGATCATGGCCTCTTTCTTGGTTGGATCAGTAGCCACTCCCTCTTGCGAAATGATATGGCCAACGTAGCTAACCGATGACTTGCAGAACTGGCATTTGTCCAGGGAAAGCTTCAACCCTTCTTCATTAAGCCGGCCCAACACCTTCAACAGCCTCTGCTCATGTTCCTCCAAAGTCGATCCAAACACTATCAAATCGTCCAGGTACACCAGCACCTCTAACAGATTCATATCCCCCACAGTTCTCTCCATGAGCCTCTGGAAGGTGGCTGGGGCTCCCGATATGCCTTGGGGCATTCGTTCGAACTGAAAGAACCCCAGCGGGCAGATAAAAGTGGTCTTCTCTTTATCGCCCGCACTCATCGGGATCTGGTAATACCCACTTCTTAAGTCCAGCACACTGAACCACTTCGCACCACTCAGGCAGGCCAACGCATCCTCGACTCTTGGGACAGTATATTGATCAGGGACAGTTCGCCGATTCAAAGTCCTGTAGTCAACACACATGCGCACTCTCCCATTCTTCTTCCGTACCACCACTATTGGGGATGCATAAGGACTTCGAGGCTTAGCTATGATTCCGGCCTCCTTCAACTTGCACAAGTGCTGCCGCACGTCCTCAACATCTGCCGGAGCCAGCCGCCAGGATCTCTCTCGGAACAGGGTGTCTTCCGTCACCCAGATGGTGTGGCGAGTGCTTTTGGAGCAGCCAACATCAAACTCGCCCCGAGAAAAAACAGCTTCCATCTTCAGCATCTTCTCCACTAGCCTGCGTTTCCACTCCGGCGACACAGGGGAATCCCCGAAGTTAAAGGCTTCAGCAGTCAGCTCCCTTCGATGCTCCGATCCCTCCCCGTTAGGGGTATTCACTGGTGCGCTAGACATTACCGTCACCGGGAACAGATGTGCCAGCGGCATTCCCCTCTTAAAAGTGATTTCTCTTGCCGTGGTGTTCCTGACACTTATAGCTATACGCCTCGCATGTACCACCCCTGGTCTCTGCACTTCGGGCCTCACCAGCGCCCCCGCCGGAAATCGTGTCTCCCCTTCAAGATCGTCTGGGGCGTCATCTAACAGGGCTTTGCCCGTCGGCACTCCTGGGAATCTGGGGGTCCCCATCACTAGTGCTACCTCCCCTGGTCGGATCACCTTGGGCCTCGCCTGCGTACACCACACCGTCCCTCGTTTACACTCCGGGTCCAGCCCTTGGGAGGCAACCCCTTCTTCGAACACCGCTCAAAACACAGGATGCACCGAGAGGGTCTCCAGAAAGTCTTCCCCCCCTTTCTCCTTACAAGCTCCCAGGAGCCGTCACACCACAGGGGAGTTAGTCCCCACCAGGAGGGCAGCACCACCGGTTTCCACCGGGTCAGGTCACACCAACACCAACATCTCAATAGCTTCAGACACTCCCACATCGCCCTCCGAGAACTCCAATCTCACCGATAGGTACCCATCGTACGGGTAGTCACCCTCGCTCACACCCCAAATCTGCAGGGTGTCAAATGGGGTTACGGGCAAATGCTTTAGATATTGATTGTAGAAAGACCGGTACAATAAGGTCACCTGCGATCCCGTATCAAGAACGGCTTTTGCGTAAACTCCCTCTATCCGTAGACCCACACTGGCATGGGGTTCTACCAGCCCATCCGGAATAGAGGCGTGGGCACCCGGTGGTCTTCTGGCTGATTTCTGAGAACGTGTTCCTCCAGAGGCTCCAGTCCGTTCCCTCACTGAGCCTCTCCTAAGTTTCCCGACACCTCTCCCTTCTTAGTCGCAGGGGAGCTTGTCCTTCGCGGGACTCCTTGTCTCTCACAATCCCACCTAAAGTGTCCCTCCTCTTCACAGCTATAGCACACCCTCGGCCGCCCACAGTCCCACCTGAAATGCCCCTCTTTCCCACAGTTAAAGCACACGCTGCCTGCCGCCCTTCCTCTCCCAGGACGGCTCCCGCTCCCAACCCACTGCACTGGTCGCCCCCGGGAGTGGGTACCTCCCCTGTCCCTCCCCTCCAGAGGGGGTTCCCTACTCCCCAGGGGGTTGTCAGTCCTCCACCCAGCCACCACTTTCTGTATCGCTGAGGATCGCTCCCGTAGGCCCACGCCCCTTTTCTGCCCAACGCTCTCTCTTCCTCACGCACCTCTCTAATCAGTTGCCCGAACGATGGAGGGGGGCCTTTCCTATAAGCCTGCCGGATAGTCCACGCCACCTTGTCCTCCTCCAGAGAGCCACTGAATATCTGACTCATCCTCACACTAGCCACATCAGGTGCCTTCACTACCCCCCGGCGCCGCAACCCCGTAAGCATCCCCTCCATCCTAAATATGTACTCGGAGAGCTTTTCCCCTCTCCGTTTTTCCAGGCGTTGGAACTCTGCTAAAAGCAGCCAGGGTTCCCCTGACAACCCAAACGCTCCCTCCAAAACTTCTATGCATTCCTCCAAGGTATATTTACTTCATGCACGTAGATGCATGTTGGTTCTGGAGCGCGTGTAATATGGGAGCTACAGGAGCCAGTACAATTCTAGAGACCATCCATGGTTCAGTTGTGGTGGACTACATGTGTGAGAGAGGGGGAGAGGGGGAGAGAGGGGGAGAGAGGGGGAGAGAGGGGGAGAGAGGGGGAGAGGGGGGAGAGAGGGGGAGAGAGGGGGAGAGAGGGGGAGAGGCCCCAGGCTTCTCAGCTTTCAACTCGTCAGACTGTTTTGGCTACTAAACCCCTCAAACTTCCCACCAATCGCTGCCTCTTCTCCTCCTCCGAGCCTGGCCACTCCTCTAACATCAAAGACGTATGCTCGATCCAGGTCTCATAGTCCACCTCCCCGTCCGGAGTAGGCTTGGCTCCGGAGAACACCCCCAGCTTCAGCCGTGGCCTCTCGGCCACTCCCACCAGGGAGTTAAGTGCGGCTGCCAGCTCCGAGGCTTCCACCCTACCTGGGGAGCGGGGCCTAGTCATGACTCCCTCCTCCCACCTCCCTTTACTAGTGCCGGGCACCTCTCTGGGGTCCACCTCTAGCTCTAGCTCCTCAGCCTCATCCTCGGAGAGGGTGTGGAGCCCCCACGGCCCCGCCTCCCCTGGAACACTGACCGTCGCCGGCAGTTCCAACGTCCTGACGTCAGCACTCGTACGAACCAACACCCAACTAGACTTCACCTCTTTACCACACCGTCTAGCTACCAATTCTACCTGCCCAATACCTTTTACCAAACTTAAGCCCCACACTAACGCGTCTCCCGAAACTCGAAAATCCACTCCGCTCACTGCACAGGCATACTGCACCGGTACATCTTCCAACTCGCACCAGCTAACAATCTTATCTCTGTCCATCTCCGCTCTGCTGCCTGCGCGATTCCACAGCCCCTGACAATCCAATCCTGGATCAGCCCCCACAAATGTAACACTTACCCAACAGGCTGGTATATGTCTAGGGGAAAAGGAGATCCAGCCACACACCAACCCCACCTCCCGTACACGCAGGTGCTGTGAGAATCGAGTTTATGCCTTGCGCCCGCCCACAGTATCAAACCCACAACAAATACCGTTATGAAATACACTTTAAAGAATTTACTAAAATTTTACTAAAATACAATATATATGCAAGGGAGAAAAAAAACAAAAGGCGCCAACTTATCAAAGTTCAGTCAGTTTAGTGCACATCGTTGGAGCTCAACCATCGAACCATCCGACCCCTCGTCGCTTGCCTCCGACCTCCACGTCTTCGCACCTAGGACCCCCCGGTGGTCTTCTGAGCAGTGCAGCGCACATCCACCTTCCTCGGCGTCTTCCTCCCGACTCCTTACCAAAAGCCCGCGAAAACCCCTCCCCCAAGTTCCCAGCCTCACAAGACAAAATAACGTTCCCCATTGGTTAACAAATGAATACAATTACCATATCAGCAAGTATAAAGCAAAACAACTGCGAGAGAAACACTTATCAGACAAAGAAGCATTCCTACTCTTAACAAACCAAAAAAACCCATTTTGAGTAACATACACAGGACATTGTACACAAGACTAGAACAAACTTGCTCTACACCATTTCGTAATGTAGTCAAGTCACTTTTTGTTGTCATTTCGACTATAACTGCTGGTACAGTACACAGTAAAAACGAGACAATGTTTTTCAGGACTATGGTGCTACATGAAACAGTACAAAAACTACACTGAACTACATAAAAACAACACAGAAAAAGAACTACACTAGACTACAGACCTACCCAGGACTGCATAAAGTGCACAAAACAGTGCAGGCATTACAATAAATAACAAACAATAGGCACAGTAGAGGGCAGTAAATTGGTGTCAGTCCAGGCTCTGGGTATTGAGGAGTCTGATGGCTTGGGGGAAGAAACTGTTACATAGTCTGGTCGTGAGTCACTTCTTTCAAGTTGAAAGTACTTTGTGTACGTTCTCTGAACTAGGATTCCTGCAAGATAAAGAAAAAAACTGTGCGGGTGAAGGTGGTTTCTCAAATCATCTATCGCCAAATTTCCAAAGTTTTGGGAAACATGACAATATAATGATTAAAATTAAGACAGGGTGTCTTTTTATTGTATTTATAACATCTACCTGCATGCAGATTGATATCAATTTAAATCAGAAATGGCTTTCATAGAATTTTTTTTCTACATCAGCTTTTCTGAATCTTAATTTCTCACATAACATCAACTCATGGGAGGTAGTTTTTGAAGGCAACAATTAATTGTTGAATGAATTGGTCCAGAAAAAATGGGCATCTGTATTTGAATGGCTGGGTTTTCCTTTAACTAGTGATAAAATGACATGTGATACATACTGCATTTTGTCTAAGATCTGGTAAGAGTAAAAATACTTTACATATTCTCCCTGAGATTGTGTGCATTTCTTCTGGGTACTTTGGTTTCATCTCAAAAATAGTGTGTTGCTAAATGGTACAGTCTGGGGGAGGGTTTGATGAGAATGAGGGGAAAATGAAATGAGATCACTGTAAGATAAACATGAATAGACCTTGAGAGGTGGCATGGACTTGTTCAGCCAAAGAGCTTGTTTCAGTGTGCAAGGCTTTATCAGTGGGCACATTCTCCTATTTAAAATAATGGGGGCCCAATTTAGAGAACTGGCCAGTCAATGTAAGTATACTGTATATTACTCCAATTAGATTCTTTCCACTGGCTGATATTCTGTCTTGAAGTTGGATAGTCTTCTACAAAAAAAAAGGTTTTTTTCCTTTAGGTAATTTAAAATGCAGTAAGATTATCAATAATCACAAACCTTCACATTCTCCTACTGACAAAACCAGAACAATTTACACCAAGCCTTATTTAATTGGAAGAGTTCATAGCAAGCCATCTCAAGTCTGAGGAAACACGTGTCCTTTGGCTTTGTCTTTGATCATATATTTGGCAGACTATATATTGAATAACCATGTATTAGGGAGCTCAGCAAAACTTCTGATTCAGGGAGATAGTGGTGACAATATACCAAACAAAACATGAACAAGATTTTCAAAATTTCTAATACTACCTTCTCATTGAAGCCAGTGCTTCAAAGTTAAACTTTCCTTCACAAAAAGGCATCTGCAGTTCTCCTTAACTCCTGCTGCATCTCACTTGCCAATGAAATCCTCGATTATTCTGTTGCCTCCAGCTTGCCTATTCTTTGCATTCTTGATCAGACTAACGTCTTCTACCTTCTGCAAATAAGGTACTTTCAAAACCCTGCTGTCCATATCCCTGTCTGATTACCTAAGCTGGCCTCAGAAGAGCAAATACTCAATTTCGGAATATTCATTTTTGATCCTTTCATCACCATTTCTCAAGCCTCACAAAACTGTGCATTATCTCCACTCCTCCAGTTCTTGAGGAAGCAGAATTTTTATAGGTGGCAATACCATAAATTGCCATGGATTTGGGCCCAAAATGTTTTCTGAAAACATTCCTGCCTATTTTCCCTATTATGAGACCCCTTAAACTTTGACCTCTTAGTCTAATGTTTCAAATATGGATACATTTTAAACATTCCAAGGAAATATTTTATAATATTCCAATGAAAACTTTGAGTTAGATCATATTTATCCCAACCTGCAAATCACAGTTGCCTAATCCTAATCCCTAACACAATCCCTATGCCCACAATAACTACTTGCAGTCCTACATGACCAGATAAGCTGGCCTTGATATCACATTCACCCCACAATGCAATGAAGTCTGCAAAAGGCTCACATCCTTCCATCAGCATATCCTACAGTGTCACAACCTGACAGTATGTGCTCTTGACCTGTTTATCTATTTCTGAATTGTATGACGGTTAGCAACATATAAAGATTCAAAGCATTTAGATTTAAAAATTAATTTACTTCAAACATTTTAATTGCTATAATGAATTATAAATATAACATTAATTAACATAAAAACAACATTTACCTTTACTATCTGGATCTAATCAAAAAATCATACAACATGGCTGTTAAGCTGAGAGGGCCAAATACCAATTTGCTTTGACACCTTAATTTATCACAGCTGACTCCCCCCCCAACCCACTCTGAACTCAGTGCTCATTCCAATGATTGAGCAGAAGAGTTGAAACACCAGACTCTGATCTCCAGTGGATTCCATACTTTCATGCAGCAATGGATAGGTATAGAAATGAGATACGTGCAGTGCTGTTAGCCTGTGGTTTTCTGTTCAACAGCTGATTCTATATAAACGGAAGTTGTAGTGGTATGTTGGACCATCATTCAATTTCAATAAAAAAGTCACTTTCTACTTACTGTGTGGATAAAATCTCACAAGTTCCTTGCACTTAACATAGGACATAAAAGAATCCTGAATTACAAAATCCACTCAGCCGGAAAATTACATATAACTGTTCAACATACACCTTCTCTCTTGGAATACTTGAAGTGCATTGAAGAATTCCCTAAATTCCCATAGAAATAAACATTTGCAATGCTGCAAACTAAATACCATACCTGAGACTTCTATACTTTAAGTACTTTTATATTTAGTCCTGATCAAGTAATCTTTCTTTCCGTGCCTAAATTTCTCTGAATCATCTTCTAGTACCTCTGAAGTTAGGAAACAAAATCAAGCAGGTATATTCCAGAATATTTCCACAATATATTCCACACAGCCTCCAAGTGAAAGCACAACAACAATCCTTAATGTGATTGCCATTGCACCATATCATAAATTTCCCTGAGTTAATCTTCTTGCTATTCCAAGACCATCACAGGTCTTACTAGTGAGATGCAACGCAGACTGAGTGAGTGCTTTGGCTAGAACCTGTGCTCTGTCTGCCACGGCCAACTGGAGATTTTGGTGCAAGCCAATTAATTCTCCTCCCCATTCCCATATCGATCTGTTCATCCTCAGCTTCCCCCATTGACAGCTGAGGTCAAGCACAAACTGGAAGAACTTCACTTTATATTTTGCCTGGGTAGTCCTTAAGCTGATGGCATGAATATTGAATTCTCCAATTCAGGTAACCTGCTTCCCTTCTGTACCTTTCTCTCCTCTACTAATCTAGATGTGAGGTGCTCTTCATATTGCTTTATTCAAGCCACATTCAGTACTACAGCAGTCACCTGAGCAACTTTTTTTTTTAAGAATCAGAATCAGGTAATCAAGTATATATCACTTTGGATACTATTGGATGGGAAGACCTACCGGGGAAAGCATAGTGACCAAGTCTCTGGCATGGAGTTTGGCTCTATGGCTCAGAAGGAAAGGGGGCAGAAAAGGATTGTGAATTCAATATATATGAAATCAAGCAGAAGATCCTGTGAGCAGGTGCCAGAATCAGGGACATCTCAGATTGAGTCAACAGGATTCTTAAGGGGGTGTGAGAACAGCCCATTTGTGGTACATATCGGTACCAATGACACAGGAAGGAAAAGGGATGAGGTCCTGAAGAGCAAATATAGGGAGCTGGAAGGAAGCTAAAAAGCAGGACCTCAAGGGCAGTAATCTCACAGCAAAACATCAAAACCTCAGAACATCCAGCAGCCATTCAAAGCACTGCCTGTACCATGCCCAAGTGAAGGTAAAAATAGGATGATATGGCAGATGAATGTGTGTGGGAGGAGAGGTTCCAGAGTTGTGTATCACTGGGATCTCTTCTACGTAAGGTGTGATGCATTACACCTGAACTCGAAAAGGACCAATGTCCATGTGAGCAGGCTTGCTGGAGCCGTTGGGGAAAGTTTAAGCTAGATTAGAAAGGGATGGGAACTAGAATGATAGGTCAGCTGATCGAGCAGTTGGTGTAAAGATAGATGCAATAGATAGAGAGACTGTGAGGAAGGATAGGCTGTAAATAGGGTATAAATATGGCCATTCGGATGAGTTGAAATGTGTCTACTTTAATGCGAGAAATAACAGGAATAAGGGTGATGAAGTGGGAATATGGATCAGTACTTGGAGCTATGATACTGTGGTCAATACAGAGCCTTGGCTGTCACAAGAGCAGGAATGGCTGCTGGATGTTCTGGGGTTTTGATTCTTTAAAAAGAGATAAAGAGGGAGATAGAAATAGTAGGGGAGCGGCATTGCTAATCTGGGATAGTATCACAGCTGCATAAAGGGAGGATGTCCAAGAAGAAACATCTACTGAGTCAGTGTGGATGGAAGTCAGAAACAGGAAGATTCAATCACTCTGCCTGGAGTATTCTATAGATATTCCAATAGTAACAGGGACACTGAGGAGCAGATTCATAGGCAGATTTTGGAAAGGTACAAAAACAACAGGGTTATTGTCATGGGTGACTTCAACTTCCCTAATACTGATTGGCATGTCCTTAGTACAAGAGATTTGGATAGGGCAGAATTTGTGAGATGTGTCTAGGAAAAATTCCTGACACACTATGTGATCAGGCCAACTGTAGGAAGGGTCGTACTGGATCTAGTACTAGTACTAATGAACCTGGTCAGGTAACAATTTTGGACACCTTGACCTTTAGAACAGCTTTGGACAAGGATAGGAGCAGAAAGTATGGGGAGGTACTTTGGGGAGAGCGGGATATCATTAGGCGGGAAGTTGGGAGTATAAATTGGGAACAACTGTTCTCAGGGAAAATGTGGAGGTTATCTACGGAGTACTTGCATGGGGTTCTGAATAGGATTGTCCCATTGAGACAAGGAAAAGATAGGGTGAAGGAAGCAAGGCTGATAAGGGATGTGAAACATATAGTCAAGAGGAAGAAGTGAGCATACAAAGTTTAGGAAACAAAGATCAGACAGGGCTCAAGAGTTAGAAGGTAGCTGGAATCAACCTCAAGGAGGACTTAGGAGAACCTGTTGGACATGAGAAGTTCTTGGTGAGTAGGACTAGGGAAAACCCCAAGACATTCTACAAATACGTGAAGAACAAGAAGGTAACTCGAGTGAAGGCAGGATAGATCAGAGATAAAAGAGGAAACATGTGCCTGTAGTTGGAAATGTTGTGTATTTGTGGGGGGAGGGGATGTCCATAGTGAATACTTTGCTCCTATATTCACCAGTGAAAGGGAACTTGAAAAATGTGAGGTCAGTGTAGAACAGGCTAACGTGCTGGAACATGTCCAGGTTAAAAGACAGTGTTAGAATTTTGAAAATATTAAATAAGTCTCAAGGGCCATGCCTTAGGTTACTATGCAAAGCAAGAGAAAAGACTACTGCACCACTGACAATGATCTTTGGGTCCTCACTGGCCAAAGAAGCAGTACCAAAAGATTGGAGGATAGCAAATGTTATTCCTTTGTTCAAAAAAGGTAATATGGACAAGCCTAGGATTATAGACCAGTAAACCTGGCAGCAGTGGTGGACAGATTATTGGAAAGGATTCTTAGAGAAAGTATATATGAGCATTTGAAGAACCATTGCTTGAATAGGTATAGTCAGCATGGCTTTGTGTGGGACAGGTCATGTGAGCCTCAGAGGCTTGAGAAAATGACAAAACAAAAAGATGAAGGTAGAGTAGTGGGTGTGGTGTATATGGATTTTTGTAAGGCGGTTGAAAAGGTTCCCCGTGATAAACTCATTCTAAATAAGAGGTATGGGATCTAGGGAGGCTTGGCCGTGTGGACCTGGAATTGGCTTGATAGAAAGTGGAGCATGTTCTGCCAGGAGATCCATGACTAGTGGCATTCTGCAGGAAATATTCTGCAATCCCTGCTCTTTGTGATTTTTATAATAACTTAGATAATGAATTGGAAAGGTGTGTTAATAAGTTTACAGATGACATGAGGATTAGTGGTGTTGTGGATAGTGCAGAAGACTATCACATGTCACAACGGGACACTGACAGGATGCAGAGCTGAGCTGAGAAGTGGCAGATAGAGTATAGTCTGGAAAAGTGTTAAATGATACAATTTGGAAGGTTGAACTTGATTGTAGAGAACAAAGCTAAAGTCCACAGATCCCTCAAAATTGCTGCAAAGTCAATAGGGTGGTGAAGAAGGTGTATGGTGTGTTGGCTTTTACTGGTCAGGGGATTGAGTTCAAGAGCCATGTGTTGCAAGGACGTAGCGGTGGAATGAACCCAAGTGTAGAACACAGGCATGGAGGCAGAGTCAGGAGGTGTTATTAACATAGTGAGCATGGATCCGGTATCCAGAAGCGATGCTTGACCTAGAACTGGTAGTCCTAAGAACCATGAAACGATGTTACTCACACTAGAGTTGACCAACAAACTGACAGCTCCTAGCTGTGCTCACAGGGTTTTTGCTGATGGAAAGCAGGTGTTTGTAGTTAGTGGAACCTGGGAATGATTGAAACTAAACAAGGTGATTGACACTCAATTCCTGTGGTAAAAATAGCCAGGTGGGTGATTGCCAGAAAGGACCATGACACCATAAGGTAATGTTGCAGCCTGTAGAACTCTGGTTGGACCACACTTGTTCTGTTCTGGTTGTCTCATTATAGGAAGGATAAGTAAACTTTAGGAAAAGTGCAGAGGAGGTCTACCAGGATGTTGCCTGGATCAGAGAGCATGTCTTATGAGGTAAGTTTGCATGAGCTAGGGCCACTCTCCTTAAAGTAAAGGAGGATGAGAGAGAGGACATACTTTTAAGGTCATTGGAGGAAAGCACATAGTGGTGAGTGCATGGAACAAACTGCTAGAGTGGTGGAAGAGGCAGATACATTAGGTACATTTAAGAAACTCTTAGATAGGCATAGGGATTTTTTAAAAATGGAGATCTATCTGGGAGGGAAGGATTAGATTGATCTGAGAGATTAAAAAGCCAGCAAAATAGTGTGGGCCAAAGGGCCTAAATTGTGCTGAAATATTCCCCAAACAAACTGTTGAGGTCATTTAGCCCCAGCATCAGAACTTTTAATTAAGTGCCATGATCCTCCTTGGCTGATGGTAAGAAAGGTCCTTCCTTCTTGTCAGGCATCTCCAGCACAGCCAGAGTCTCAGCATCCTTACACTATCCTCAAGCTGAATGGGATCCAACCATCAGACTCCTGAACCAGAGTGGAAAAAATCACTCATCCCCAACACTGATCTGATTCCACAACCTATGGACTCACTTTCAAGGACTCTGCAACTCATGTTCTCAGTATTATTTCTTAATATACTATTATATTGTTTTTATTTTTGTATTTACACAATTTTGTACATTGGTTGCTTGTCCATCATTGTTGAAGTAGTTTTTCACTGATTCTTTGTACTTACTGTGAGTGCCTACAAGAAAACAAATCTTAAGGCAGTATATGTGACTTGTATGTACTTTGGTGACATTTATTTTGAATTTTGAGCTAGGAAAGAAAACATTATCCACATACTTTTGAAATACGCATTCACAAAGAAAATCTGGATAAAGATTCAGTGGCCTTTGTCAAAGCTTATCTCCAACAATTCAGAATCAGAATCAAGTTTGTTATCCCCAGCATGTGTTGTGAAATTTGTTAACTTAGCAGCAGCAGTACAATGATAATATAGAAAGATAAAAAGTAATAAGTATATAAATGTATATTGATTAAAAATAACAAAACATAAGTAATATATATATTTTTTAAAGTGAGGTAGCGTTCATGGGTTCAATGTCCATTTAGGAATAATATGACAGAGGGGAAGAAGCTGTTCCTGAATCATTGAGTATGCGCCATCAGAATTTATTTTTTTTATTAGTTTTTCAAAACATTTTACAAAATTAAAAACCCCAAATCCCAATGAGGAGCATTAATACAGTGCAAGATTAAGCATACAATAACAATATGCTACAAAGGAAGAGAATTTAACGAAAAAGCACCTAAATTAAAGACAAGTGAGCTTAGTGTCCTCCCCAAGCCCCACAACACAAGAAAAAAACAACTCCAGACCAACCACCACACAATATAAAGAGTATAAGTCTGGACAGTCAAACTCCCAGACTGTGAATACACTTAGCAACAGAGGATAATAATGCCTACTACCAGAAAAAAAAAGGGAGCTGAAAGCAAGGGACTGAAAAGAAGAGAAAAAAAAGAAAAAAAAACCCTAGTCAAGAGGAAGGTTATGAAAGTACTCGATAAAAGGTCCCCAGACCTTATGGAACTTTAGATCCAAATTAAGAACTGAATAATGAATTTTTTCGAGGTCCAAGCAGGCCATAATGTCGTTAAGCCATTGTGCATGAGTGGGCGGGGCAACATCTCTCCATCTAAGGAGGATCAAGCGTCTCGCCAGGAGAGAGGCAAAGGATAGTATTCGGCATTTGGTCGGACCCAGACATAAATCTGTCTCGCCCCAAAAACTGAACAGAGCAATTAAGGGGTTAGGTTCTAGGTGCTGATTCAGAATACCCGATAATGTAGTGAAGACATCTTTCCAGAATTTCTTCAAGCTAGGACAGAACCAGTACATATGGATGAGAGAGGCCACGCCCTTCTTGCATTTATCACAGAGCAGACTAATGCCAGGGTAGAATCGAGATAGTTTAGATTTAGACATATGGGCTCTATGAACAATCTTAAACTGTAAAAGGCAATGGCGAGCACAAAGGGAGGTTGAGTTAACCGATTTGAGAACTGAGTCCCAGCTCTCCTCAGATAAGGAGATACTTAAATCCTGCTCCCAGGCCATTTTAATTTTATCCACAGGGGCCCGTCGTAAGGCTGCTAGTTTATCTCGGATAATTGATATTAAACCTTTACCTAGTGGATTAATGGAAAGAAATAGGTCCATAGCATTCGTCGCAGGCATTTCAGGAAAGTTAGGAATTAAAGGAGCAGTAAAGTGTTGGATTTGGAGATATCTGAAAAAGTGAGCGTTAGGCAGGTTGAACTTAACGGAGAGCTGCTGAAAAGAAGCGAAGCGATTATCAATGAAAAGATCTTCAAAATGTCTAATGCCCTTCCTGTACCAAACATGGAATGCTGAATCATACGTAGTAGGTAAAAAAAGGTGATTATGTGCGACAGGGCTAGAAACGGAAAACCCCTGGAAACCATAGCATTTCCTGAACTGAGCCCATATACGCAAAGTGTGTCTAACCAGAGGATTAGCTATTGATCTGGGCAGACTGCTAGGGAGTGCAGAGCCAAGAAGTGCAGATATAGATAATTCTTTAGTGGAGCTCAACTCCATTGCCACCCAGTTAGGGCACTCGGGTTGACCGTGGAAGAAAGACCAGAAGGCAGCACGCGCCGTCAGAATTCTGTACTTCCTTCCTGACAGTAACAATGGGAAGAGAACATACCCTGGGAGATGGGGGTTCTTAATAATGGATGTCGCCTTTCTGAAGCACTGGTCCCTGAAGATTTCTTAGATATTACAGAGTCTAGTACCCAAGATGGAGCTAATTTTACAACTTCTGTAGCTCCCTTCAGGTCTGTGCAGTAGCAGCCCCCCCCCCCCCCCCCATTAGAGACAATAATGCAGTCTATCAGAATGCTCTCCATGGTACATCTATAGAAGTTTGAGTATTTTAGTTGACAGACCAAATCTCTTCAAACTCCTAATGAACTATAGCTGCTGTCTTGCCTTCTTGAGAACTGCATTGATATGTTGGGACCAGGTTAGATCCTCAGAGACCTTGACACCCAGAAATTGGAAATTACTAACTCTCTCCACTTCTGATCCCTCTATGAGGAATGGTTTGTGTTCCTTTGTCTTACCCTTCCTGATCCACAATCAGCTCTTTTGTCTTACTAACATTGAGTACAAGGTTATTACTGTGACACCACTCAACTAGCAGGTATATCTTGCTCCTGTACATCCTTTCATCTCCATCTGAGATTCTGCTAACAATGGTTGTATCATCAGCAAATTTATAGATGGTATTTGAGTAATACCTAGTCACAAAATCATGGATATAGAGGGAGTAGAGCAGTGAGCTAAACACACACCCGAGCCGTGCCAGTGTTGAACATCAGCGAGGAGAGGATAATATTACTAATCCACACAGATTGTGGTCTTCTGGTTAGGAAGTCAAGGATCCAATTGCAGAGGGAATTATAGAAGCCCAGGTTCTGAGGCTTATCGATCAGAACTGTGGGAATGATGGTGTTTACCATTGAGCTTTAGTCAATGAAAACATCCTGACAAATGTATTTGTATTGTCCAGGTGATCCAAGGCCATGTGAAAAGCAATTGAGATTGTGTCTGCCATAGAGCTATTGTGTCAATAGGCAAATTGCAGCGAGTCCACGTCCTTGCCGAGGCAGGAGTTCATTCTAGCCGTGACCAACCTCTCAAAGCATTTCATCACTGTCGATGTGAGTGCTACTGGGCGATAGTCATAAGGTAGCTAACACTACTCTTCTCAGGCACTGGTATAATTGTTGCCTTTTTGAAGTAGGTGGGAACTTCCAACCATAGCTGTGAGAGGTTGAAAACATCCTTGAACATTCCCACCAGTTGATTGGCACAAGTTTTCAGAACCTAACCAGGTACTCCATTGAGGCTGTTATCTTGCGAGGGTTCACCCTCCTGCAAGACAGCCTAACGTCAGTGTCTGAGGCAGAGATTATGGGGTCACCAGGTATCTCCACAGCTGTAGTTATATTCTCCCTTTCAAAGTGGGCATAGAAGGTGCTGACTTATCTGGTAGTAAAGCATTGCTGCCATTCACGTTATTGGGTTTTGTTTTGTAGTAAGTAACCCTGTCAGAGTTAATGTGCATCTGATGTCACTCGGAATTGTCTCACTCTTGAAATAGCCATCTGCAAGTCATGCCTGGTTTTCTTGTACTGACCTCGGTCATCAGACTTAAATGCCACAGATCTAGCCTTCAGTAGATGACGAACCTCCTGGTTCATCCACAGCTTTTGGATTGGAAGTGTACAGTAAGTTTTCATAGACACACACTCATCCAGACAGGTTTTAATGAAGTTGGTAACACCGTGGCATATTCATCCAGATTTGAAGATGAATCCCTGAATACATACAGTTCAGTCCATCGATTCAAAGCAGTCCTGTAAGCACACCTGGTCTTCCCTTGTCCATATCTTCTTGGTCCTCACTACTGGGCTGCAGTCTTCAGTCTCTGCCTCAGAGAGTAGAAGTGCAGCCAGGTGATCAGACTTTTCAAAGTGAGATTGTGGAATAGCACAGTAGGCATTCTTAATGGTGATGTAACAGTGGTCTAGTGTGCTTTTTTCCCTCTGGTACTACAAATGATTTGTTCATGGTGATTATTTAGTGACTTTCTCAGGTAGGCCTGGTTAAAATACCCCAAAATGATGGTGAAGGCATCAGGATGTGCTGTTTTGTGCACATTGATCCCATTGCTCAGATCATCTAGAGCCTGTTTAACATTGGCCTGAGGTGAAATATACACCTCTACCAAAATGATTGCAGAAATCTCCCACAACAGGTAAAATAGATGACATTTAATTGTGAGATATTCCTAGTCTGGTGAGCAGAATTGGGACAACACTGACATATTTGTGCACCAAGAGGAGTTGATCATGAGGCATACACCTCAACCTCTGGTTTTGAGAGACTCGATAGTCCTATCCTGATGGTGTATAGTGAACCCGTCAATCTGAATCTCAGCGTCCGTTATGGAAGGAGTTAATCAGGATTCTGTGGAACAAAGGATACACGCAGTCCTAATGTCCCTCTAATTTAGCACCCTAGCTCTGATATCTTTGATTTTGCTTATTAGAGACCGTATGCTTGCCAGCAAGAGTCTTGCCATCTTCAGAAGTTTTCTGATGACTCTGTCATAGTAGGATGCATCAGCAAGGGAGATGAGGTGGAGTACAGGGCTATGATGGGAAACTTTGTCACATGGTGTGAGCAGAATCATCTGCACCTTAATGTGAAAAAGACTAAGGAGCTGGTGGTGGACCTGAGGAGGGCTAAGGCACCGGTGACCCCTGTTTCCATCCAAGGGGTCAGTGTGGACATGGTGGAGGATTACAAATACCTGGGAATACAAATTGACAATAAACTGGACTGGTCAAAAAACACTGAGGCTGTCTACAAGAAGGGTCAGAGCCGTCTCTACTTCCTGAGGAGACTGAGGTCCTTTAACATCTGTCGGATGATGCTGAGGATGTTCTACGAGTCTGTGGTGGCCAGTGCTATCATGTTTGCTGTTGTGTGCTGGGCAGCAGGCTGAGGGTAGCAGACACCAACAGAATCAACAAACTCATTCATAAGGCCAGTGATGTTGTGGGGGTGGAACTGGACTCTCTGATGGTGGTGTCTGAAAAGAGGATGCTGTCCAAGTTGCATGCCATCTTGGACAATGTCTCCCATCCACTCCATAATGTACTGGTTAGGCACAGAAGTATATTCAGCCAGAGACTCAATCCACCGAGATGCAACACTGAGCGTCATAGGAAGTCATTCCTGCCTGTGGCCATCAAACTTTACAACTCCTCCCTCGGAGTGTCAGACACCTGAGCCAATAGGCTGGTCCTGGACTTATTTCCACTTGGCATAATTTACTTATTATTATTTAATTATTTATGGTTTTATATTGCTATATTTCTAAACTATTCTTAGTTGGTGCGACTGTAATGAAACCCAATTTCCCTTGGGATCAATAAAGTATGTTTGTCTGTCTGTCTGTCAAAAGATGGTCAGTACTGGGAGTCTAAAACCCATTTTCTTAGACGCACCTGTATCCCTGACCTGCAGCCACGTTTCCAACAAGGGATCCAGCAGGAAGTACGGACACAATTAGCATTGTTTCTGTCAGTTTTAAGCAGTGATAATTTATTTAATCGCATTAAGACATCTTTATTAACTGTACAGACCTTGGAAACAGCTGTGATTCTCAGCTGTACCAGGCCAAAACAGGAATATTTAATCATATCCATCGGTCTGTGCCGCACGAGATTGCCATTTCCAAGGCGCCTTAGAAGTGCTTCACAGGACTATGCACCATGTGCTGTTTTCAGGGACATAATTAGATAAACATGAAAAGCTGTAGAAGATCATTAACGGTGTAAGTTGCCCCCAATTCTGCTGAAAAATTCTGGATTTTCCTGGGCACGAAGCTATCCATAACTTAATGTTGTATATTCCATGATTGAACATACTGTGGTAAATTATAAAGCCTAGTGCTGCCACCACAGATGTTCAAGACGTTAAAGCGAGACTTATAAACCCTCCCGCGATTGCACACTAAGGAGCTATAACCAATGTAAAAATAAATCCCTTTGTGGCCTAACTAGTAGAGGATTATAGTACCTCATAACTAGGGTGTAATCCTGAACTTGGGTACTATTTATGCAATGTTGACAGTTTCTCTCTGACCATAAACATTTCCAACAGGTGGTTCAGTTTTCTTCCACATCCCAAAGATGTGTGGTTTGGTAGATTATTAGCCACTGTAAATCACCTATTGTGCACAGGTGAATTGTGGAATCTGGAGGTGGTTGGGGGTTGGGGGGGGAAGAAGAGTTGATTAGAATGTGAGGAGAATAAAATGTGGGATTAATGAAGGAATAGTGTAAATGGTATATTGCAGCATTGGCTTGGTGGGCTGAAGATTCCATCTGTATTTTTCAATGACAATGAATGTTTGCAGAAGGAATTTATCAAAAGGAAAACTAATGACATGATAATGTGATATAAATGAAACAATGTAGATTGTATTGAGAAAGGTCATATACGAGGATACTCCATTTTATATACATACATGAATTTGAAAAGTAAAGTAATATTTCTGAAAAAAAATCAAGGTCACGGAATTCTTACATTAGTAACTATGGCCAATTTGATGAATTAGCAAAAGGCTAACAACAGCTATAAAGTAAAAAAAAAACTAAAAAGCTAGAGATGTTGGAAATCTGAAATATGAAGAAAAAATGCTAGGAAGGTCAATCATCAGTGATTTTTCTGATGAAAAGTCATCAGATAGATCATCAACCTGACAGACTGTCTATTTCTCTTGTCACAGGTGCTAGCTGACCTGACGTGCCATAAATTCAGTCTGGGTACCAACTGCAAATAACAAATGGAAGAGGTAAATGATTAGAATTAAAAAAAAACATTCAACATATAGTGAAGATGATTTAATTATTATTAATTGTCAATGATAGATGGAGCACAACTACTGAAGGTGGATGATAACACTTCTTCTCACTTTTATTTTCAGGCAAACTGATCAAAGGGATAATAAAAATTTAATGAGATAGTTTTAGAACTTCTCCCGATTTGTAGATAATAAAATTTTAAAAAATGTAACCTACCTCAACTAAAACACCAACATATGGTATAGATCCTTCATCATACTTTACAAAGAAAAATTCAGGATTTGTTTTCCATACTCCTAACCATGTATTTCTTGCATGTAGTTTTTCAGTGAGGTACTTGTTCATAGCTTCATCTGCTTCTTCTGCCTTTATAGAAATCACAAATGCAATGCTTTAAGATTGTTTTATTGCACATAAATGCAATCTATTTAATATAGAGACATAGAGTTAAATAGCTTAAGAATAGTCCTTCTGCCCAAATTGTCCAGGCCTACCAAATTACCTACCCAAGCTCATCCCATTTACCTGCATTTGGCCCATAACCATTCTCAACCTCTTCTACCCTTGTATGTGTCCAAATGTCTTTTAAATACTGTAAATATATCTGCCTCCAACACTTCCTTCAGCACCATATTCCAAGTAACCAACACCCTTTGCTTGAACCCTCAGATTCCCTTTAAAATTTTACCTGCTCTCCTTAGAAGATGGTACCAGTGAACAATGCTATCAAAGGTGACATCCTCAAGACAGTTCACAAAGCAACTCCTTCTACTTATTTTTATTTCAAATGTGGTTCTGCTAATGTTGGAGCCTCTTATCTACATTCTGGTGGTGTGATTTCTGGCCCTTTGCTGTCTCTGAGAGAAGGTTCCATTAGGCTGTGAGCAAAGCCGCATGAAGGCCAGGAAGCCAGGAGACAGGGCGTGAGCCCATGATCAATTCCATCTCTTGCCAATTAAAGCACCAAAGAAGATTGAAGTTATTGAGGTGCGTATGGAGGGCAAGCAAGTGTTTAGCACCATCTACTGGACTCCTACTTGCTGCTGTTGGAGGTGTTTGCATGTGGCAGTCTCTCTCTCTCTCCCTTTCCCATTCTTGGTCGCTCCTCTCAAGGGAAGGTCATTGTGTTTGAGTGAGCTCTCTCTCCCTCGATGCTGTTGCAGGATGGCGCTGGAGCAAGGTTTAATTGCTGCAGTTTGTAGATTTAGACTCTAATTCACATTTATGTGTTCTGGTTCTGGTCACTTCTTTTTTTGTTGCTACTTTTTGAGCAATTTTTGAATCGGACAGTCTCCAGATAACAATCACTGAGACAAACTGAAATATGCCTTTTGATTGTGTGCTTTGTATTCTGTGTTTTTGCTCAGTTTTCTTTGTTACAGTTGCGCAGTTTTTCTTTGTGTGTGGTGGGAAGGGGGTTATATGTTTTTCTTTGAACGTGGCTGGTTCCATAGCTCTTTGTTTCGTGGTTGTCTGTGGAGAAGATGAATTTCAGGGTTGTATGCTGCATACATACTTTAATAATAAATGTACTTAGTATATTCGAAGGCTATACTCTTGTTTCAGACTTCTCTACAATGGGAAAATGACTGTGACTATCTAACTGATCTCTGCCCCTCACGATTTTATAAATGTTTTTGTCAATTCTCAGCCTCCTTTTCTCCAGGGAAGACAGTCCCAGTCTATCCAGTCTTTCTTTGGTGCTCTGATCTTGGCAGCGTTCTTGTTCATCTTCTCTACACTCTGTCTAGCTTAATCGCATCCTTCCTGTAGCATGATAACCACACTGCACTCATTATTTCAGGTATGATCTCACCAACGCCTTGTACAGCTGTAACATGATGGCCCAACTCCAGTATAAGGTGCCCCAACGAATGAAGACAAGCATACTGTACGCCTCCTTCATCACTATATTTACCTGTGATGTCTCTTTCTGTGAACTATGCCCTGACATTTACTGTGCGTGTCCTGACCTGGTTTAACTTCCAAAATGCATCACTTTCAATTGTCCAAGGTAAATTTCATTTGTCATTTCTTTGCTTACTTTTCTAGTTGATAAAAATCCTGGTGCAACCTGAGACAAGTTTCTCCAGTGTCCAATATCCCACTAATTCTGGTGACATCTGCAAAGTTACTAAGTCATAGATTCGAATTATACGATAACAAGCCCTTCAGCCCAACTCATCCTTGGCAACCAAAAGGCCCATTTGCACACCAGGATCCTGTTAAATCTTTCCCTACTTACCTTAAACCTATGTTCTTGAGTTTTGAGATCTCCAACTTTAGGAAGAAGATGTACATTTATCTGAACTGCACTCTTCATCCCTAGTCACTCATCCCTCAGTCTCCTATTCTCCAAGGAATTAAATAATAGCCTGCCCAACCTATTCCCTATAACCCAATCCTTTGAGCCCTGGCAACATACTTGTAAATCTTCTTCAAAGTTCAAAGTAAATTTATTATCAAAATATATACAGTATGTGTCACTATATACAACCTTGAGATTCATTGCAAGCAATCACAGTAAATACAAGAAACACAATAGAATCATCACCGAACAGTGCTACATGAACTGTTCCTACAATTCACTTTCATGAACTCTTCATCTCATAGTCTTGATATTTACTTCTTATCATTTCTTAATTTTTATTATAGCATCTGCAGAAGAGAGTAAACAGTCAAAGTTTCAGACCGAGACCTTTCACTCTCCAGTCCTCATGAAGGGTCTCGCCCAAAATGTCTGCTGTTTAACTCTTTTCCATAGATGTTGCCAGGCCTGCCAAGTTCCTCCAGCATTTTGTGTGTGTTGCTTGGATTTCCAGCATCTGCAGATTTTCTCTTGTTCGTAACAGTACCAGTGACCCTAGTTCAGGTCGTGCCACTGAACTCCTCCAGATGCTCTGGTTACCCTCCATAGTCCAAAGACATACTGGCTGGTAGATTAATTGGTCTTTGTAAATTGCCCCGTGTTTTGGTTATGGTTAAACCAGTAGTTGCTACAGGGCACTGCTCAAAGGGACGAAAGGGCCTATTCCATACTGTATCTCAATAAATAAATAAAATTTGCAAGGGGGAATGGACAAATCTTGCTCCATCACATTGTGCAAAGCTAATACGTATATCCAAAAAGACTTGCTGTAATAGCTGCGAAAGGTGGTTCAACTAAATACTGAGCAAAGCGGTATGAACACTTTTGAACTGCTGACATTTGCTTTTGAATTTTTAATTATTCATGCTAAAGTTCAGAATTTTCCCTGTACAGTATTTTGGTCTCTACTGTGAAAAAACATGCAATTCACAAATAAAAATTCTGTTAAATTGATCAAAATCCCTTGTTGTAATAATCATTTATGTGAACAAAGGGTTTGGGAGTTTTACAAGGCATTGTATCTCCTTTCATAACAAAGTGACTTTGAACTTGAAAGACTACACCCAACAGGATGGACAAACAACCAATGTGCAAAAGACAACAAACAGTGCAGATGCAAAAAAGAGAAAAAAAGAAATGATAATAATAGAAAAATAAATACACAATAAATTGAAGAATCCTTGGAAATGAGTTCATAGGTTCTGGGAACAGTTCAATAATGAAGCAAATAAAGTTGAGCTAAGTTATCCCCAGTGGTTCAAGAGCCTGCTAGTTGAGAGATGATAACTGTTCCTGAACCTGGAGGTATTGGTCCTGAGGTTCCTGTACCTTCTTCCTGATGGCAGCAGTGAGAAGAGAGCATAGCCTGAATGAAGGGGGTTCTTGATGATGGCTGATGCTTTCCTGCAACAGTGCTCTGTATAGATGTGATCATTGGTAGGGAGAGTTTTATCTGTGATGAGTTGTATTCACTACTTTTTACTGGGCTTTCTGTTCAAGCCTAACATTTTAACATCCTCATTAATCCTTTTCTGCTCTTCTTCCAGTTTAATGGCAGGGTGACCAAAACTGAACACCATACTCCAAGTGACAGCTCATCAACATCTAATTCAACTGCAACATAACAACCCAACATCCCTTCTCAAATTGATAAAGGTCAGCATACCAAAAGTCTTCTTCACTGCCCTGTTTACCCATGACATCACCTTCAAGGAACAACATACTTGCATTCCTCAGTTTGATAACTGAGGAACTGACTTTCACATTCAAATGATGAAAGTCGTACCCTAATTTGACTTCCCAAAATGCAACACATTGCACTGAGCTGTACTAAAGTCATTTGCTGTTCCTTAGCCCACTTACCCAATTAAAGTACCGTAAATCCCACTAGAATTGTTGATTACATTCATTGTCTGTGCTAGCACATATTTGGTGTTATGTATATATTACTAACCAAGGCTGTAATGTACTAACTAATCAATCCTTGTACATTTTATATATATTGTTGATATTTTTAACAATGGGCTCTGCACCAATCCCTTAGGCATACCATCAGTCACAAGCCTCTAGCCTTAAAAAGAATCTTCCAGCAGCACCCTTTGCTTTCTGCTATTAAATCAATTCTATATCCTGGGTCCCATGTGATACAGCCTTCCCAATCAGCCTACTATGCAGAATCTTATAAAAAGCCTTGCTAACATCCCTACAGGCAATTGTCCTGCCCAATTTATCTTCTTGGTTTCTTGTTGAAAAACTCAAATTTGAGGGTCATGATCTCCCTTGCAGTGCTAACTATCATCCCGTCTGCCCCCTATGTAACTTACCTAGCACCAACATTCGGCTTATTGGTCACTAGTTCATGGGATTTTTTTGCAGCCCCTTCTTAAAATAAGGCACAACATTAGCCAGCCTCCAGTCTTCTAACACTTCACACATCATTGACAATGATGAACACAGTGAATGAAACACAAAAGATTCTGCAGATGCTGGAAATCCAGCGCTGATGCACCATCAATAACTCTCGGAGACGGGAGGCGAACGATAGGCTTTTATTATCTGCAAGAGACCACGATTAGCAGCAAGAGACCACCACACAACATCCTGGAGACTGAGGGAGGAGAAGTGCCTCCAATCACCTTTATACAGGGGTCTGTGGGAGGAGCCACAGGAGCAGTCAGCAGGGGTCTGTGGGAGGAGCCACAGGAGCAGTCAGCAGGGGTCTGTGGGCGGAGCCACAGGAGCAGTCAGCAGGGGTCTGTGGGAGGAGCCACAGGAGCAGTCAGCAGGGGTCTGTGGGAGGAGCCACAGGAGCAGTCAGCAGGGGTCTGAGGAGCCACAGGAGCAGTCAGCAGGGGTCTGTGGGCGGAGCCACAGGAGCAGTCAGCAGGGGTCTGTGGGAGGAGCCACAGGAGCAGTCAGCAGGGGTCTGTGGGAGGAGCCACAGGAGCAGTCAGCAGAGGGGCGTGTCCAGACAGGTATATGTAGTTCACCACATTCACCCCCCCCCCCCTTTGTTTTAAAAGAGAGTCCCCATGGGGCGAAGTTGGTAAAGATCTGCATGGAGGGCATATAGCCGGTCGAGCTGCGCGCTGGCACATGCTCCCCGGGATAGGGCATCAGGGGGCTCATTGGGCCTTCCAGGCCAGTACAGGATATCATAGTTGTAGGTGGAGAGTTCCATCCATGGTTTACAGTCGGGGGTCAGGTTGGCGAACAGGTTGGGGGAGGGACCTTGAGGGTGGAAAGGCTGCAAGTGGTGTCAGCAGCACGGCTGTTGGCATGGTGCTGGGTGGGATGTGTGGGTCAGTGTGTGTGTGTGGTCAGTAGCGGGGTATATGACGAAGCCTCACAAAACTGAGGATTTCTTACAGTGATTGGCGGGAGGAGCCTGTCATACTCCATTGTCACACTTTACAGGTGGCTCTGGAAGTCGAGCCCCAACAGCACAGGGGCACACAGTTGAGGCATGACTAGTAATGCAAAGTCCCGATATTCTGTGCCCTGCACCACCAATGTCGCTACACAACCCCCTTGGATGTCTGTAGAATGCGATCCAGAAGCCATGGTGACCCTCTGGCTTACCGGCTGTGTCATGAGTCTGCAGCATTGCACCGTGTCCGGGTGAATAAAACTCTCAGTGCTGCCTGTGTCAAACTAGCTCTCAGCTAGTCCTGTGCCCCGCCACCAGGATGTCCATCATTGACCTTGCAAGCTGGTGTGGAGCGCTTTGGTCAAGGGTTACGGAGGCCAGAGTTGAATCGCCGTCTTGGTGCCCGGTAAGCACCCGTGGGTCGGAGGCGGGGCAAGGTGGCACCAACAAAGATGACCGCCCCCATGCCTCGCACGAGGCGGGCAGGCAAGATGGTGGCGACCAAGATGGCAACCCCCATGCCTCGCACGTGGCGCTGCTCAACCCCGCTCGTGGTTTAGACTTACAGGCCTTGGCAAAGTGGCCCTTCTTTCTGCAGCTGGAGCAGGTAGCTTCTCGGGCCGGGCAGTGTTTTTGGGGGTGCTTCTCGAGTCCGCAGAAGTAACACTGTGCGGACTTGCAACTGGCAGCAGCCATGGTCGATTTGCCGGAGGGTTGAGGGGAGTTCACAGACTTGGGAGTGGCAGCAGCTGTGGTCGATTCGCCGGTGGGTGGCGGGGTCTGCAGCAATCATGGGACCGGCGGGAGATTGCGCGGCTGGACAGCATCAGCGTTGTGCAGAGCAGCCTCCAGTGTGTCGGCCAGCTCGATCGCCAACTGTAAGGTAAGATCAGCGTTTTCCAGCAGCCACTGGTGCACGTACACTGACCTGATCCCCATAACGAAGGCGTCTCGTACCAGGAGCTCCACATGCTGTTCCGCCGTCAGTCCCTTGCAGTCGCAGGCCCACATGAGTGTCTGTAGGGCCTGGACAAACTCAGCACTCGACTCTCCGGCCTGCTGCCGCCATGTCGCTAAGCAATGTCTTGCATAGACAGTGTTCACTGGCCGCAGGTACTGTCTTTTGAGGGCGTCCAGTGCCCCTTGGTAGGTTGGCAGGTCTCTGATTAGGGAGTATACCCGCGGACTGACTCTGGAGAGGAGAACTCTGTGTATGATAGCAGGCTCAGTCACGCGAATCTCTTTCAGGTACGATTGGAAGCATGCAAGCCAGAGTTCAAAGGCAATAGCTGCTTCGGGAGATTGAGGATCAATGTCCAATCTGTCTGGTCGTAAAATGCTCTCCATGTTTTAAAATTGCAGTTAATAAAATTGATGCACCATCAATAACTCTCGGAGATGGGAGGCGAACGATAGGCTTTTATTAGCTGCAAGAGACCACAATTAGCAGCAAGAGACCACCACACAACATCCTGGAGACTGAGGGAGGAGCAGTGCCTCCAATCACCTTTATACAGGGGTCTGTGGGAGGAGCCACAGGAGCAGTCAGCAGAGGGGCATGTCCAGACAAGTATATGTAGTTCACCACAAGCGCTACACACACAAAATGCTGGAGGAACTCAGCAGGTCAGGCAGCATCTATGAAAATGAATAAACAGCCCGTTTCAGGCCGAGGCCCTTCATTAGTACTGGAAAGGAAGGAGGAAGACGGCATAATATAAAGGTGGAGTGAGGAGAAAGAGGATAAGCTAGAAGGTGATAGGTGAAGCCAGATGGGTGGGAAAGGTGGGATTTGCCTTGACTCACAGATTCAAGATTCAAAGTACATCTATGATCAAAGTACGAATGCAAGTATACATCCGAGATTAGTCTTCCCATAGACAGCCACAAAAAAGAAAACCATGGAACCTGTTCAAGCAAAAACATCAACACCTCCCCCCCATGCACAAATAAGAACAAATCACGCAAAAGGCAAGAACTGAGTAAAAAACAGAGTATAAAACATAAATCCACGAAGTCATTGAAATAGTCTAGAAATGTTCAGTTTTGTTCAGTTCTTGAACAGAAAATCCTGCAAAAAGTACCCAGTCCATCACAACTAAAGCCCTCACTGATATTGATCATATCTACACAGAGCATTTGTTGCAGGAAAGCAGCTTAAATAATTGGGTACGCTACCCCCCGGCCATGCTTTCTCCACGCTGCTGCCTTCAGGAAGTAAGTTGACTCATACCACCAGGTTCAGGAACAGTTATTACCCCTCAACCATCAGGGTCCTGAACCTCAGGAGATAACTTCACTCACCCCATCACTGAATTGTTCCCATAACCTATGGACTCATTTTCAAGGATGCTTCATTTAATGTTTTCAATATTTATTGCTTATTTATTTTTTATTATTATTTCCTTTTTTTGGATTTGCAGCTTGTTGTCTTTTAAATCCTGGTTGTCCATCCTGTTGGTGCAGTCTTTCATTGATTCTATTATGGTTATTGGAATTATTGAGTATGCCCACAAAAAATGAATCTCAGGGGTGAATGTAGTGACATATAAGTATTTTGATAATAAGTTTATTTTAAACTTTGGAAGATTAAGGGCTGGAGAAAAAGGAGAAAGAAGAGCTTTCTGCAGGGAATGCTTCCTTTATGATTCCCCTGTACATTCATCCATCCTCACTAATCTCCCTCCCGGCATGTATCCCTATAAGTGAGATTCACTCCTCCCTCACCTCCATTCAGGGCCCCAAAAAGTCCTCCCAGGTGAGGCAACGTTTCACGCATAAATTTTTTTGGCGTCTATTGTATCCTGTACTTCCAATGCAGTCTCCCCTACATTGGTGAGACCCAACATAAATTGCAGGACCACTTTGTCAAGCATCTCCACTCCATCTGCCTAAAGTTATAGTCATTACAAAAATATGTTTAAGAGAATAGCTATAATATTCCAGCTCCACATTCCTATTCATGCCCTGAGTTCATCTGGTTTACCTATTAGGCCTCTTGCTTTGAAATAAAAGCAATTTAATCTAAGTCTCTCCTCACTCCTCATCATATTCCTGCCTGCTTTCCTTCTCTACTAAATTTGCTGTCATTGAACTCTATTATCAACCTCCAACCTTTCAGTTACCTCACTATTGCTTTGGATCCCATCCCTGGCAAATCTGCATGCCAGGATATTGGTCCTTGTCTGCTTCGGGTACACCCACCTCTCTTGTACAGGTTACTTCTGTCCCAGAAAATATCATATTGGTCCAAAAATCTGAATTCCTATCCCCTGTACTAACCCTTCAGTAGCACATTCACCTGGGCTGTCATTTTATTTCTGGCCTCATTAGCACACGGAACTATTATAATCCAGCTAGTATTACCATAGAGTATCTGCTATTTAATATTTTGCCTTATTCCTTATATTGACTGTAGATTCTCATCCCTTCTTCTACCAATATAATTTGTACCAATGTGCAAAATGACTTCTGGCTGCTCAGAGACATTGCGAACTTCACACCAAGGAGACAATGCACCAACCTCGTCCTTTTTGCAGCCACAGAATCACCTGACTGTCCCCTTAGCTATCAAGTCTCCTATGACCATAGTCCTGTCTGACTACTCCCTTCCCTATTATGCCCCAGAGTCAGTCTTGGTGCCAGACCTAGCCACTGCTCTGCTTTCTCCTGAATGATGAACACTTCCAACAGTCTCCAAAATGGTATTTGTTTTCAAGGGGAATAGCCACAGAACTCCTGCAGTCTCTGTTTACTACTTTTACATTTCCTGGTAGTCACCCTACTATTTTTGTCTGCACCTTAGGTCTAACCACCTCACTAAAACTCCTATGATGCTCTCAGCTTCACAGATATCCTTGAGGAAAGCTATGGGAGTATGCAGTGCATCCAGCTTCAGTTCCAGTTCCTACATGCAGTCAGTGAAGAGTTGCAAATGGACATACTTCCCACAAGTGAAGTCCTCAGGGACAATGGAGGATACCCTGAATGCCTACATTTTGGAGGAGCATTCAAATGCCCTAACTGTCATTGAAGCTGCACAAAGATGAAACGGAAGTAAAAAACACTCTACCTTATCTTCCTTTCATTCTCTGCTCAGCCTCCTTGCCATAGACACTTGAGCCAAAGTCTCAGCAGTTACCCTCAGTTATAGTACTTGGACTTCAACAACAGCTACTCTCAAATATACTCCACTAGTAGTGGCCTTTCTTTTATAGACCACTAACTCCCAGAAACAAAAGTTTTTCAAATCTCCTACACTTCTCCTTTCAGCTCCTGTCTCTGCTGATACTCATAAGACCATAAGATATAGGTATATCTTCTAAATTCCTGTATTCTTCTAAATTCCAGTGGGAATTAGGCCACTTTGCCATAGAGTCTGCTCTGCTATTTCAGCATAGCTAATCCATTATTCCTCTTTGCTCCAATAGCCTGCCTTCTCTCTATATCCCTTCATGCCCTCACCAATCAAGAATCTGCTTTAAGTATACATAAAGACTTGACTTCCATGCTGCCAGTGGCAATGAATTCCACAGATTCACTACTATCTGGCTAAAGAAATTCTTCATCATTCTAAAAGGATGCCCCTCTATTCTAAGGCTGTATCCTGATTTTAGACACTTCCATCACAAGAAACATCCTCTTCACATCCACTCTATCAAGGCCTTTCACCATTTGGTAGGTTTCAATGAGGTCATCCTTCATTCTTCTAAATTCCAGTGAATATAAGCCTTGAGGCATCAAACTGTCTTCATTTGACAAGCTATTTAATCCTGGAAACAGTTTTGTGAACCTCTTTGAAAGATCATTACTGATGTCTCCACAATCTTTTCTCCCACCACTTTCAGAACTCTGGGGTGTATACCATCTGGTCCAGGTGTTTTATCTACATTCAGACTTTTCAGTTTGCCAAGAACCTTCTCCCTAGTAATGGTAACTTCACACACTTCATGACCCCTGACATCTGGAACTTCCACCATATTGCTAGTGTCTTCCACAGTGAAGACTGATGCAATATGCTTATTCAGTTCGTCCATTTCTTTGTCCCCCATTATTACCTCTCCTGTATCATTTTCCAGCGGTCCGATATTCAGTCTCACCACTCTTTTACAATTAATGTATCTGAAGAAACATTGGTATCCTCTTCAATTATTGGCTAACTTACTTTCCTATTCCATCTTTACTGTCTTAATGATTTTTTAGTTGCCTCCTGTTGGTTTTTAAAAGTTCCTGAATTCTCCAATTTCCCACTAATTTTTGCTCTATTATATGCCCTCTCTTTGGCTTTTATGTTGGCTTTGACTTCCCCTGTTAGCCACGGTTGTGTCATCTTGCCTTAAAAATACTTCTGCCTCTTTGGGATGTATATATCCTGTGCCTTCCAAATTGCATCCAGAAATTCCAGCCAATACTGTGAATTCCGTAAGTCCATAAGACACAGGAGCAGAATTAGGCCATTCAGCCTATTGAGTCTGCTCTGCTATTCAATCATGGCTGATTGCAGACATACACCTACTTTCTCGCCATATCCTTTGATGCTCTGTCTGATCAGGAAACTATACATATACCCACGGACGTGGCCTCCACCACAGTTTGTGGCAGAGCATTCCACAGATTCACTACTCTCTGGCTAAAAAAATTCCTCCTTACCTCTGTTCTAAAAGGATGCCCCTCAATTTTGAGGCTGTGCCCTCTAGTTCAGGATATCTCTACCATAGGAAACATCCTCTCCACATCGACCCTATCCAGTCCTTTCAACATTCAGTAGATTTCAATGATATCCCCCTGTATTCTTCTAAATTCCAGTGGGTACAGGCCCAAAACTGCCAAACACTCTTCATATGTTAACCCCTTTATTCCCAGAATAATCTTCATGAACCTCCTCTTGACTCTCTCCAATGACAATGTGTTTCTGAGATAAGGGGCCTAAAACTATTGACAATACTCCAAGTGTGGCCTGACTAGTGTCTTATAAAGCCTCAGCATTATCTCCTTGTTTTTACGTTCTATTCCCCTTAAAATAAATATAGGTGTTCCCCGCTTTATGAATTTTCGCTTTACGCCACTTTGCTTTTACAAAAGACCTACATTAGTAACCTGTTTTCACATTACAAAGAGGATTTTCGCTTTCACGAAAATTTTTCCCATATAAATTAATGGTTCTTCGCTTTACACCATTTCGGCTTAAGAAAGCCTTCATAGGAACGCTCTTATCTTTATAAAGGGGGGTAGGGAAACACCTGTACTAACATTAGATTTGCCTTCCTTACCACAGAATCAACCTGTAAATTAAACTTTTGGGAGTCTTGCACAAAGACTCCCAAGTCCACCTGCATCTCTAATATTTAAGCCTTCTCCCTATTTAAATAATAGTCCACCTTATAGTTCCTTCTACCAAAATGCATTATCGTACATTTCCCAACCCTGTATTCCATCTGCCACTTTTTTGCCCATTCTTCCAATTTGTCTAAGTCCTGCTGCAATCGCATTGCTTCCTCAGCACTACCTACCCCTCCACCTATCTTCATATCATCCACAAACTTTGTCACACAGCCATCAATTCCATTATCCAAATCATTGTTAAACAATGTGAGAAGTAACAGTCCCAATACTGACCCGTGAGGAACACCAATAGTCACTGGCAGCCAACCAGAAAAGGCCCTTTTATTCCCACTCACTGCCTCCTGCCCATCTGCCATTCCTCTATCCATGTCATAGGATTTTACCTTGTTGAGCAGTCTCATGTTTGGCACCTTGTCAAACGCCTTCCGAAAATCCAAGTAAATGACATCCATTGCCTCTCCTTTGTCCATCCTGCTTGTTACTTCCTCAAAGAACTTCAACAGAATTGTCAGGGAAGATTTCTTTTTACAGAAGCCTTGCTGACTGACTTATTTTATCTTTAGTCTCCAAGTACTTCAAAACCTTATCCTTAATAATAGACTCCAACACTTTCCCAACCAGAGGTTAGGCTAACTGACCTATAATTTCCTTTCTTTTGCCTTCCTCTCTTCTTAAAGAGTGGAGTGACATTTACAATCTTCCAGTCCTCCAGGACCATGCCAGAATCAAATGATTCTTGACAGATCATGACCAATGCATCTGTTAGCTCTTCAGCAACTCCTCTCAGGACTTTGGGGTGTAGTCCATCTGGTCCAGGTGACTTATCCACCTTAAAACATTTGAGATTGCCTAGCACTTTTTCCTTTATAATAGCAATAACAATTCAATCACATTATGTTTGCTTGCCCCCAAGGGTTATTGTACCCTATACAGATACTCTCTATTCAATTCTGGTTCATTGCACAACATCCAATCCAGAATAGCTGATCCCCTATTGATTCAACTGAGCTGCTCTAAAAATCCATCTCATAGGCATTCCCCCTAGTAAGTCCCCCTCTTGGAATCCCACAACAACCTGATTTTCCCAATCTACCTGCATACTGAAATCCCCCATGACTATTAAAACACTGCCCTTTTAGCATCCATTTTCTATCTCTTGTTGTAACCTATAGACCACATCCTTACCACTTTTTGGGGGTCTGTATATAACTCCCATCAGGATCTTTTTACCCTTGCAGTTCCTTAGCTTTATCCACAATGATTCAACATCATCTGACCCTACGACACCTCTTTCTAATGATTTAATTTCACTTTTTACCAACAGAGCTACACCACCCTCTGTCTTCCTGCCTATCCCTTTGATACAATGTATATCCTTGAACATTAAGCTCCCTGCTATAATTTTCTTTTTGCCATGATTCAGTGATGCCTATGCAACTCTCACTTTGGCTAGTGGCTTAATATAGGGGATGATAGCCATCAGCCCGGCTAAAGTTAAATCTCGTTTGGGTGGATGCTGCACGATGTGTCCCCCATTACAAATCAGTACCACGAGATAACAAACAGCACCCAATATGCGATTAAACGATTGAGCTTTATAATTCTTAATTTGACTATATGGTTAGTAAAGAAAACAAAAAAAGAAAAGGGACCCATTCTCATGAAATGGTTTATTGTGCAAGGTTGGAGCTCACTGATAAGGTCGTTTGTCCACTATCAATCTCCTTCGATTATTGCTGACCTTCGGACCCTTGCTCCAAGTCCACGCCATCCGGCGGTCTACCAACTCTCTCCATTTGCGTCTTCTCTCCTCATCTCTCCCCAGCAAAAGAAACGCGAATTCCCAGCTCCCAGACACACAAGAAAGAACCACATCCTGCTCATTGGCTAACATGCCCCATTATCTCTAGTCATAACACAAATATTGCTGCTACAGAGAAACCATTACCTCAGCAATGAAACCTTACAGCGTGTTACACTCTCCCCCCCACCAAATTTAGTCATGTCTTCATAACATTGAGATAATTCGCCAACCCTTCCTGCAAAACACAGAGTCCAATACAGGTGCACAAGGCTGGGACATAGCTCCCCAAAATCTGCTCCCCTGGTGCTACATAGGCCAGCCTATCCAGTGGTCTCTGAATTCTCTGAGATCTCTGCACCCCATCACCTAGCACTTCTGGTTCAGACACTACTGGGGATACTTCCAGTCTACCTGGCGAGGCATCCCCTGATCTATCACTCATGCCCACCTGCAACTCAGAACCCTCTGTCCTGTGGCTGAACCCCACTTCTCCCCTGCAGAGTCCCGCTGCAACCCAGGCTGCCCACAGACAGCCTCCCTCCCCCCACTTCACCTGACTCAATGGGAGAAGGGCCAGGAGTCTCTTCCTCAATCAATGGGGAATTAGTGAAAGGCGACATATACCACACATCCAGGTCCTCATCCTCCAAATCAGTATCCCTCTCAGGGGTGGTGGCCAGCCTAACTTCACCTGCTGTGGGCCCTGCAGTTGCTCCACATATCAGCAAAGTCCTTTTATTAGGTGTAGGCTCCAAGTTGGGCTCTGGGTCTACCTGCACCTCTTGTCCCAGGGGCAGCAGGTGGTTCCGATGGAGAATCGTGACAGGCCCTTTCCCATCCTTAAAAACCTACCAGAAAACTGGTAGATTTGGCATCTGACTCTCCACCACATAGGGCATAGCCATCCAGCAGTCACCCAACTTATGCTTTCCAGGTAACACCAAATTCCTTATGAGGACTCAATCTCCTGACAGGAGTTGGAAGAACCTCACCTTTTGATTGTGCCTCCTCTTATTTCCTTGAGTCTGCTTGGCAGTCACGACCCCAGCTAATTCATAAGCCCTTTACAGCTCTCTCATGTCAGACACATACTTCAGATAAGTATTTGGTGGGAAGTCACCCTCATCATTCCCAAAACAAAGGTCAATGGGTAACCCCGCCTCGCACCCAAACATCAGATAATATGGCGAGTACCTAGTAGCTTCATTTCATATGCAGTTGTAACTGTGATCTCCAGGGTGCTGAGAAAGTCTAGCAAGGTCTGATTAAACCTCTCTGCATGGGGATCACCCTGCAGGTTATAGGGCATGGTCCTCGACTTCTTGACTCCAAGCATGGCCAGTAACTCATGGATGAGTCTGCTCTCAGAATCCTGTCCCTGATCACTATGTATCTGCCTGGGAAGACCATAATAGATTAAATACTCCCTCCATAACACTTTTGCCATCGTAGACGCCCTCTGGTCCTTGGTGGGAAAAGCTTGAGCATATCTGGTGTACTGGTCCATGATGACTAAAACATTCGCTGTGTTGCTAGCATCGGGTTCTATTGACAGGAAATCCATACACACCAGATCCAGAGGCCCCACACTCTGCAAGTGGGACAAGGGAGCTGCCTGCGTAGTCTTCGTCCGTATGCATTGAATGCACAATTTGCAGTATTCTTCAACCTCTGACTTCATCTGGGGCACAGCCTCAAAACTGGGGGGTAACCTTTTAGAACAGAGCTCAGGAGGTATTTTTTTAGCCAGAGAGTAGTGAATCTGTGGTATGATCTGTCACAGACTGCGGTGGAGGCCAAGTCCGTGGGTATATATAAAGCCAAAGTTGAGTTTCCTGTTTGGTCAGGACATTGAATGATATGCTGAGATGGCAGGTGTATGGGGTTGAGTGGGATCCGGGATCAGCCATGATGGAATTGCAGAGCAGACTCAATGGGCTGAAGGGCTTAATTCTGCTCTTTTGTCTTATGGTCTTCTACCACCTACATCTAATCCATTCTGCCCTTGTCAATCGTTTCAGTCACCTTTTCAAAAAAACATAATCAAATTTGAAAGTCATGATTTCCCACAGACAAAACCATACCATTTCAAAATAGTCACTGCAAGTGTAGATAGATCCTGTCTGTCAGAATCCCTATTAGTAGTTTTCCTATCACCAATGTTAGGCATACCGTACCATGGTTCTCTTGTTTCACCATACAGTCCTTCTTAAGTAAAATCACATTAGACACTTTCCTCGCTTCTGGTACCTCACATATGGCTACAAGGATATAAGAATCTGCAAAGGCCACAGCAATTTCTTCCTTTACCTCCCACAAAATGATAGATTACACCTGGTCAGGGCCTGGGGATTTAACTGCATTTATACACGAGCCTGCTAACACTCCCTCTTTTATAATGATATATTTCAGGACATCATTGTTCTCTTCTTTGAAATGACTAGTTTCCATGTCCTTCTCCACAGTAAATACAGAAAAAAAGAATTATTAATTTAAGATTTTGCCCATCTCCCATGGCTCCACACACAGATGACCACATTAATCCTTAAGGGGACTTACTCTCTCCCCAGCTACAATTTGCTCTTAAAATACTTACAGAATCATTCAGGGTTTTCCCATACTTTATCTACCAGGGATACCTCATGTTCCCTTTTTGCCCTCCTATCTTTCTTCTCAAGCATACTCCTATAACTCAAAAAACTCACTTGATCCAAGCTGCCTACACCTGACATATGCACAAGTCTCTGGTAAGGCCACACAAGTATTGTGTTTAATTTTGGTCACCCTGCTATAGACAAGATTTTATTAAGCTAGAAAGAGCACAGAAAAGATTTACAATGATGTTGCCAAGACTTGAGAGAGTTATAGAGAGAGGCTGGACAAGGTAGGAGTGATTATCTTGAAGTCCAAGACACTGGGAGGTGATCTTGTAGAGGTATATAAAATCAAGAGGACAATAAATAGGTTAAATACAGTCATATTTTTTTAAAACCAGGGTTAGGGAAAGAGTTAGTAGGAATCTAAGGGGCAACAGTTTTTTTTTACAGTAAGTGATATGTGTATAGAATGAACTGCAGATGAAGTGGTTGAGGCAGGAACAATAACAATCTTTGCAAGATAGTTAAGACAAGTACATGGATAAAAAAGGTTTGCAAGGATATGGACCAAACCTAGATGAATGAGTCTAGTTAGAATGGACACTTTTGTCAGTGTAGATCAGTTGGGCTGAAGGGCCCATTTCTGCATTGTATGAAGCTTTGTGCTTCCTCTTTACTTGAACAAAGCTCAAAAGGTTCCTTAATCTTGCCAGCCTTGCCCTTCATTTGAAATAGAATATACCGCTCTGAATTATCCCCATCTTACTTTTAAAAACCTCCCACAAGCCAGAGAACCCTTTTCCTCCTAACAGTCTCTCCCAATCAATCCTTTTAATTTCCTGTCTAAATTAGCCTTCCTCCAACTTAGGACATTAACTTGTAGACCAGTTCTCTTTCCACAACTGCTTAAAATTAAAATTCATTAAATTATGGTTACTAGTCCCAAAGTACCCCCCCCCCCCACTAACACATCATCCACTTGCCCAGCCTCAATTCTTAAGAAAAAAATCAAATATTCTCCAGTAGATCCTTCTACATGGTGCTTTCGGAAGGATTTCCTCAACACAGATAACAAATGCTGCCAATCTAATTCCTTTGCACTCGAGCAGTCCAGGTCCTATAATTCTGTCATGCAAGATACTTCTTCAAGCATTGCGATGTTCTCCTCTAAGGGAACGCTTACACATCAATCATTTCATTATTTGCAAGTTAATAAATTTTGGGAAATCACAACTAAGTTGCACCCAGTTCAAACTTGCTGATCTTCTTCACTGGAAATTTCTCATTTGTGTTCTGACATGTACTCCTTATGGAAATCAGCAACCAAGTGCATATTAGCAGCAAAAACCCAGCAACTTTGCAGGGAAATCTACCTTGTTTCAGTTGTACCAGGCTAGACTCTGCACAGGAAGATCAAATCTATGAACATCAATAAAAAGAATACATTGCAAAGATCAAGTTCATTTGTTTTCCTTTAATGTCCCTTGAATTTACATGCTGGGACCCTTGTTTTGGTTTCTTTAATTAAGACATGGGAACAAGAGGAACTATATTGTAACCTGATGATGATGAGAAAGAATGAGATATTGCAAAGTTAGAGGAACATTGCGGAAGAATGTAAACTGAGTGATTGAATGCAAGAGCACAGACTGCAAGAAGAGTTATGCCAGCTGAGAGGCTGGAGCAGCTTTATTGATGAAATTTACAATGCAGGGTTCTGGAAGATGCAGTTCAATGCAGAAATTGACAAGTTTTGCATATTGGGGAAAAGAACGATGACAAACGTTATTAAATAGTAAACATGTTAACAATGTGGAAAGCGTAGGTTCTAATGCTGAAGATAAATTTGCAGTAGGCAAATGAGATTCAGGATGTATACACAGAGATATTGATTATAAAATCAAAAACAACAGGACAGAAAGAGGCTCTCGGCATTTAAAAACATTGTGAAATAAAGAGGCCACAAATTAAAAAATACCATGAGCAAGAGAGGTTCCAAGTGTTTAAAAACAACATGGGAGAGGAGCTTTATAGGTTCAAAAACAAGAAAGAAAGATCATTTGAGTTAAGAGAGTGTGGGATAGGTGCAGAAGAATTCAAATACTTAAAAACAGCTTTGGAAAGAGGAGTTTCATGAGTTTAAAAACATCATGGTACACAAAGAGGCATAGACCATTAGATAGAAGAACAGAATCAGGCCATTCAGCCCATCAAATCTGCCCTGCTGTTCCATCATGGCAGATTTATCATTCCTCTCAACTCCATTCTCCTGCCTTCTCCCCATAACCTTTGACATCCTTACTAATCAGAAGCCTATCGTCCACCATGTTAAATACACTGAATGATTTGGCCTGCACAGCCATCTGCGGCACTGAATTCCACAGAGTCACCACTCTTTGGCTACAGAAATTTCTCTTCATCTCTGTTCTAAAGGGAAATCCTTGTATTCTGAGGTTGTGCCTTCCGGTCCTCAACTTTCCTACTACAGGTAACATCCTCTCCATGTCCGCTATAATAAACTAGGCCTTTCAATAGGTTTCAATATCTTCCTTATTCCTCTAAGCGCCAGTGAATACAGTCCCAAAGTCAACAAATGTTCCTCAGAAGTCAACCCTTTCAATCCCGTATCACTCTTGTTAACCTCCTCTGGACCCTCTCCAATGCCACCACATCTTTTCTTAAATAAGATCTCAGATCTGACGTGGCAGTCAGAGTAGAAATAGGAGGATATTTCAGACGAATACGTGGCTTGAAAAATGGTGCAAGGGGGAGGGATTCAAATTTCTGGGACACTGTAACCAGTTCTGGGGGAGGTGGGACCGGAATAAATAGGATGGTCTATACCTGGGCTGGACTGGAACCAATGTCCTAGGGGCGGCGTTTGCTACTGCTGTTCAGGAGGATTTAAACTAATGTGGCAGGGGAATGGGAGCAAGTGCAGGGAGACAGAGGGGTGTAAAATGAGGGTAGAAGCAAAAAGTAGTAAGGTGAAAAGTAAAAGTGGCAGGCAGGCAAATCCAGGGCAAAAATCAAAAAGGACCACTTTTCAACATAATTGTATAAGGGCTAAGAGTATTGTAAAAACAAGCCTGAAGGCTTTATGTGTCAATGCGAGGAGCATTCGTAACAAGGTGGATGAATTGAATGTGCAGATAGTTATTAATGAATATGATACTGTTGTGGATCACAGAGACATGGCTCCAGGGTGACCAAGGATGGGAGTTTAACATCCAGGGATATTCAATATTCAGGAGGGATAGACAGGAAAGAAAAGGAGGTGGGGTAGCGTTGCTGGTTAGAGAGGAGATTAACGCAATAGAAAGAAAGGACATTAGCCTGGAGGATGTGGAATCGATATGGGTAGAGCTGCATAACACTAAGGGGCAGAAAATGCTGGTGGGAGTTGTGTACAGTAGTAGTGAGGTTGGGGATGGCATTAAACAGGAAATTAGAAATGCGTGCAATAAAAGAACAGTAGTTATAATGAGTGACTTCAATCTACGTATAGATTGGGTGAACCAAATTGGTAAGGGTGCTGAGGAAGAGGATTTCTTGGAATGTATACGGGATGGTTTTCTGAACCAACATGTCGAGGAACCAACTAGAGAACAGGCCATTCTAGATTGGGTATTGAGCAATGAGGAAGGGTCAGTTAGCAATCTTGTCGTGCAAGGCCCCTTGGGTGAGAGTGACCATAACATGGTGGAATTCTTCATTAAAGATGGAGAGTGACATAGTTAATTCAGAAAAAAAGGTTCTGAACTTAAAGAAGGGTAACTTTAAAGGTATGAGACATGAATTAGCTAAGATAGACTGGCAAATGATACTTAATGGGTTGATGGTGGATATGCATTTAAAGATCGCATGGATGAACTACAACAAGTGTTCATCCCAGTTTGGCAAAAGAATAAACAAGGGAAAGTAGAGCACCCGTGGCTGACAAGGGAAATTAGGGAAAGTATCAATTCCAAGGAAGAAACATACAAATTAGCCAGAAAAAGCGGCACACCTGAGGACTGGGTGAAATTCAGAGTCCAGCAGAGGAGGACAAAGGGCTTAATTAGGAAAGGGAAAAAAGATTATGAGAGAAAGCTGGCAGGGAACATAAAAACTGACTGTAAAAGCTTTTATAGATATGTGAAAAGAAAAAGATTGGTTAAGACAAATGTAGGTCCCTTACAGTCAGAAAGAATTGATTAAAAAAGAATTCTCCATGAATTGATCATGGAGAACAAGGACATGGCAGACCAACTGAATAACTACTTTGGTTCTGTCTTCACTAAGGAGGACATAAATAATCTTCCGGAAATAGTAGGGGACCGAGGGTCTAGTGAGATGGAGAAACTGAGGGAAATACATGTTAGTAGGGAAGTGGTGTTAGGTAAATTGAAGGGATTAAAGGCAGATAAATCCCCAGGGCCAGATGGTCTGCATCCCAGAGTGCTTAAGGAAGTAGCCCAAGAAATAGTGAATGCATTAGTGATAATTTTTCAAAACTCCTTAGATTCTGGATTAGTTCCTGAGGATTGGAGGGTGGCTAATGTAACTCCACTTTTTAAAAAAGGAAGGAGAGAAAAACCAGGGAATTATCGACCGGTTAGCCTGACATCAGTGGTGGGGAAAATGCTAGAGTCGGTTATCAAAGATGAGATAACAGCACATTTGGAAAGAGGTGAAATCATCGGACAAAGTCAGCATGGATTTGTGAAAGGAAAATCATGTCTGACGAATCTTATAGAATTTTTTGAGGATGTAGCTAGTAGAGTGGATAGGGGAGAACCAGGGGATGTGGTATGTTTGGATTTTCAAAAGACTTCTGACAAGGTCCTACACAGGAGATTAGTGTGCAAACTTAAAGCACACAGTATTGGGGGTATGGTATTGATGTGGATAGAGAATTGGTTGGCAGACAGGAAGCAAAGAGTGGGAATAAACGGGACCTTTTCAGATTGGCAAGCGGTGACTAGTGGGGTACCGCAAGGCTCAGTGCTGGGACCTCAGTTGTTTACTATATTAATGATTTAGACGAGGGAATTAAAAGCAGCATCTCCAAGTTTACGGATGACACGAAGCTGGGCGGCGGTGTTAGCTGTGAGGAGGATGCAAAGAGGATGCAGGGTGACTTGGATAGGTTAGGTGAGTGGGCAAATTCATGGCAGATGCAATTTAATGTGGATAAATGTGAAGTTATCCACTTTGGTTGCAAGAACAGGAAAACAGATTATTATCTGAATGATGGCCGATTAGGAAAAGGGGAGGTGCAACGAGACCTGGGTGTCATTGTACACCAGTCATTGAAAGTGGGCATGCAGGTACAGCAGGCGGTGAAAAAGGCAAATGGTATGTTGGCATTCATAGCAAGAAGATTCGAGTACAGGAGCAGGGAGGTTCTACTGCAGTTGTACAAGGCCTTGGTGAGACCACTGCTGGAGTATTGTGTGCAGTTTTGGTCCCCTAATCTGAGGAAAGACATTCTTGCCATAGAGGGAGTACAAAGAAGGTTCACCAGATTGACTCCTGGGATGGCAGGACTTTCATATGCAGAAAGACTAGATCAACTAGGCTTATACTCGCTGGAATTTAGAAGATTGAGGGGGGATCTTATTGAAATGTATAAAATTCTAAAGGGATTGGACAGACTAGATGCAGGAAATTTGTTTCCGATTTTGGGGGAGTCCAGAACGAGGGGTCACAGTTTAAGGATAAAGGAGAAGCTTTTTATGACCGAGATGAGGAAAAACTTCTTCACACAGAGAGTGGTGAATCTGTGGAATTCTCTGCCACAAGAAACAGTTGAGGCCAGCTCATTGGCTATATTTAAGAGGGAGTTAGATATGGCCCTTGTGGCTAAAGGGATCGGGGGTAAGAAGAGAAAGCAGGTACAGGGTTCTGAGTTGGATGATCAGCCATGATCATACTGAATGGCAGTGCAGGCTCGAAGGGCCGAATGGCCTATTCCTGCACCTATTTTCTGTTTCTATAAGGGGCACAAAACTGCTCACATTACTCCCAAATGTGGTATGAACAATGTCTTATAAAACCTCAGTGTAAATCCTTGCTTTAATATTCTAGTCCTCTCAAAATGAATGCTAACAAAACAGAAAAGCAGAACAATGGAAAGGATATAAGGGAGGAGAATTATTGCAGAACAAATTGAGTTCAGAGCACTCATCTAATAGAATAATTAAATATAAAATGAGAGGAAATCATGTGAAGAATGAGTTAAACTATTAGCAGACAATATTCATAACAGAAGTCATGCATGTGGTAAGATTTAGCAAAGATTACAGAAACGTGGTGTTAGAGTAATCAGGAATGCAAAAACTAAATAGTTAAAATTTTAAATTTAGAAAAGGTACATTGAGAAATAGAGAAGACAGAATTGTAATACTCGTTAGGAATAAATCAAAGACAGTAGAAAAGGGGCTCAGCTATAATGAAGACAAAAACAGAATCAAAAACAGTTAAAATAAACTAATAAAAGTCATACATATGTCACTTCATACTTGATTATAAATGAAGAAACAAAGATGCAAATTAGTGAAAAACAAAATAAATAAGAATAATCATAGATTTCAACCACAAAGCATCTGAAGTGAAAAGATAAAGAATAATGAAGTAGAGTTCCTAATTATATGTTGTTATAACTAACATACAAAAATACCAAAGGACAATTTGCCCCTTGATCTAATTGTAATGTGGAATGAATAAGAACAGATAAAAACAGAAATGTTAAATAATATTTTGTCAAATGTGTCCACTACAATATATATTGAGAGAGCAAGAATGTAACTGGAGGTCTTCATTGCAAGACAGTCCCCCAAAAAATCTAGCAGGCAATCCCAAAGAATCGTCTCTACCAATATGATAAGAATGTGAAATTCACCACCACAGGCTGGCTGAAATAAATAGATATATTTAAGGTGTGGATAAGAGCTACTGAGCAATATGCAAAATAGTTTACAATTATATTGAGAATCAAATTAATAGGTGGAGAAAAACTGATTTTGATGGGTTGAGAACAGAAGTTGGCAAGGATCTTGCAAAAGAATTTTGTTGAACAGTTAGAAATATTTAAAACAATGTTCTACAAAATGCAGACAATTTTACTTATGGAGCAAATCAAAACATCTTTGAGATCAGATGAATAGACAAAAAACAACTGAGAGTAAAGAAAAAGCCATATATTAACTATATAGAAAAGAGAGAATACAAAGAAGTGTGGAAAAACAATTAGGTAGATGAAGAGCCATGTAATTGAGTTATCAAACATCCTAAGGTAAAAATTTTACAAATATTGATCAAAAGCTAGCATGGACATAAACCCATTAAGGAATAGACAGGACAATGTCCACTGATACAGCAGTAAGCTGATATTAAAATTAAATAAAGATCCAATATTTGTGAGAAGAAATTAATGCACTTTAAAGTGGATATAAGTCAAAGATAATAAAACCCTGGTCAGATAATATGTCAGAGAAATGTTTGGTGTTAGAGGACTAGCAGACAGATAATACATTTAGGAAAAGTGAGAGGTAGGATTTATATGCAGAATTAAAAGAGCTAAAGCCTAACTGACATTTGCAGCTTGTCTACTAATGTTGCACGATAACTAATCTACTAACTGTGGACCAGATGCAGGGAGCAAAGAAGTGTTTCTGCATGACAAAGTTGCTTTGTGTAAACACTAATCAAGGATGCCTGGCAACAATTGGAGTATATATGTGATAACGAATGTTTAACAAGCAGCCCCGGACAAGACAGATATCCGGGCTCTATGAGTGGAACTCCGTAGATCAACTGAGTGACGCAAGCTTGCTAATAAACCGTTTGTAATTTTAAGTAAATTGTGTTTGACAATTATTCCCTGGATCTGAACCTAAAGTCCTCTGATAGTGAGGCAGATCAACAAGAGAATACATTATCTGAAGAAAACCCAATCGGTTTAACTGATGGTATGAAAATCCTACCATGGTAGCCTGATAGGATGGCTCTGAGCCTATACTCTCTGTAGTTCAGAAGAATGAAGGGGATCTTGTCAAGGAGGAACTTCTTAAGCCAGAGGGTAGTGAATCTGTCGAATCCATCGCCACAGACAGCTGTGGAGGCCAAGTCATTGGGTATATTTAAAGTAGAGAATGATAGGTTCTTGATTTGTCAGGGCATCAAAAGTTACAGGGAGAAGACAGGAGAATGATGTTGAGAGGGGTAATCAATTAGCCATGACAGAATGGCGCAGCAGACTCGATAAGCCAAATGGCCGAATTCTGTTCTATGTCTTATGGTCTAAAAGTAATGAAATCTGGATCAAGGGGGAGTACACATGTTCTCCAGGTTATAAACACTTGACTTAATACAGTCCACACACACAAATGCCTGAGAGACTGGACCGCAGGGATGGAAAGCTGGCTGCTCAGGGGTTGTAGGCATCTTCTGCTGCCTGGAACTCAGTTTACAGTGCACTTGCGACTTGTGAACTGTCTGAGTTATGAACAGTTCATAGGAATGGAACCCTGCTATAACCGAATGAAGACCTGAATAGAAGATATGAGAGTGAAGATCTTAAAGGAAAAGCAATAGCTTAATCCACCTTATTGATTTTGATTTGGTAACAGAGAGAATTATCTAGTGGAAATTATTTACCTCGAATTTCAAAAATCCCAGCTAATTTATTGACAAATGACTAAGTCAGCGACCTGTGGTGTCAAGTAAATCCAAGAAACATAATAGAATCAATGAAAGGATGTGTATACAACCAATGAGCAAAAAGCAACAAACTGTTCAAATACAGAAAGAAATGATAGTGATAATAATAAATAAGCAATAAATATGAAGAATGAGATGGAGTCCATGAGAGTGCGTGCATAGGTTGTGGGTACAGTTCAATGATGATTCTATTGTGTCTCCTTGTATTTATTGTTAATACCTGCAAGAAAATGAATCTCAGGGTTGTATATGGTGACATATATGTACTTTGATAATAAACTTACTTTATACTTCCCCTGCCAGTAGAAATGGTTGCCACAGGTGAAGGCAAGGAACTGAATTTGGTTGTCAGAGGCTATTTGAGATGCATACCACTGGGAACATTTAGTAAGTCATGGGAGCATATCCCCATAACCTCCCTGGCTGTAACAATCGTAAGGAAACCTTCACTGAAGAAGGCTAATAATTAATAAAATGAAATGATTAACAATTTAATATAGTGCAGAGAAATAATTTATGCTTCTGAGTTAGAAAAAAAAACAGGAAATCTTCAGGTAAGAGCATCCCCAAGAATGAGAACTCAAAATAATGTTAAGAGTGGTGAGAATGTGCAACTCACCATGGGAGGGTATTTGAAATGAGAAGATGCATTTAGGTGGGGAGAAGGTTTGCAGGACAAACAATTGAGGGAAAGGGAATGAAATAATTAGGTAAGGAGAGAAAGGATGAGATTTCAGTGGAACATATATGGTGCCATGAACTGAATAGCCTATTTCTGCATTGGTCATTTTATCTATGTAATGCAAATATCATTGGTTCTGTAACAATTGGCTTCTTACATACTATATAGAAAAGATATTAATTCACAGAAAAAGTGTGATGAATTATTGAAAAGATACTCAAGATGGCAAATGCTGACTAGGAGGCAGTCCTAACAGTATCAACTGGAAGAAAGTTAAATTAACAGGGTTTTTTTTAATGTTGTATAATCACAAGAATTCCTATTGAGATATCAAAGACTATTAAAAAGGACTCAAGGTTATGGAGTTTTAAAATACATATTTGTAAAAGATATTAGTAAATTAAGTTAAAGAGCTGCTAACACAACATGCCAAAATGTCTTTGCTACTTTTTTCTTCTTTCTATCTTGTTTAGATAACAATAAAAAACCCAAGCATGATATTTCTTTCAGGATCATAATCACTTGAAATGGAGACATGGCCTACAACCAGAGATGGACAAGATTTAAGGATGGTATGTTGCCTCCCTGGTGCTAGGATCCAGGACATCACGGACCGATTGCAGGGAATCCTCAAGGGTGAAAGTGAACAGCCGGAAGTGGTAGTGCATGTCGGCACAAATGACATCGGGAAGAAGAGGAAGGACATTCTGCAGCGGGACTTCAGAGAACTTGGAAGAAGGCTGAAAAGCAGGACTTTCAGGGTGGTTATCTCCGGTTTGCTTCCAGTTCCTCGTGCAGGAGAGGGCAGGAACAGAGTGATAATGGATCTGAATGTGTGGCTGAGGAACTGGTGCAGGAAGCAAGGATTTACATTCTTGGACCACTGGGATCTGTTTTGGGGTAGGGATGAATTTTACACAAGGGACAGGTTGCACCTTAATAGGCGGGGGACCAGCATTCTGGCAGACAGGTTTGCCACTGCAACACAGATGTGTTTAAACTAAGTAGTGGGGGGGAGGGGATGAACTGGAAATATAAGGATGGAGTTAAAGGGAAAGTGAAAATAAGAAAAGTTAAAAAGGACAACAGAATCAATGGAGTAGAAAGCTCAAGAAGAGATCATACAGTACGGCCAAGTGAAATAGTAATTGATATGAAAGAAGAGGGGAGTAACAAATTAAAAGTATTATATATGAATGCACGAAGTATAAGGAATAAAGTAGATGAGCTTGAGGCTCAGTTGGAAATTGGCAAGTACGATGTTGTGGGAATAACAGAGACATGGCTTCAAGTGGAGAGGGCCTGGGAAATGAATATTCAAGGATATACATCTTATCGAAAGGACAGTCTGACTGGCAGAGGGGGTGGGGTGGCTCTGTTGGTGAGGAATGATATTCAGTCCCTTGCGAGGGGGGACATAGAATCAGGGGATGTAGAGTCACTATGGATAGAACTGAGAAATTCTAAGGGTAGAAAGACCCTAATGGGAGTTACCTACAGGCCCCCAAACAGCAGTCTGGATGTAGGGTGTAAGTTGAATGAAGAGTTAAAATTGGCATGTCGCAAAGGTAATGATACAGTTGTCATGGGAGATTTCAACATGCAGGTAGACTGGGAAAATCAGAATGGTACTGGACCCCAAGAAAGGGAGTTTGTGGAGTGCCTCCGAGATGGATTCTTAGAACAGCTTGTACTGGAGCCTACCAGGGAGAAGGAAATTCTAGATTTAGTGTTGTGCAATGAACCGGATTTGATCAAGGACCTGGAGGTAAAGGAACCATTAGGAGGTAGTGACCATAATATGATGTTTTAACCTACAATTTGAGAAGGAGAAGGGAAAATCGGATGTGTCAGTATTACAGTTGAACAAAGGGAACTATGGAGCTATGAGGGAGGAGCTGGCCAAAGTTCAATGGAACAATACCCTAGCAGGGAAGACAGTGGAACAACAATGGCAGGTATTTCTGGGAATACTGCAGAAGGTGCAGGATTGGTTCATTCCAAAGAGGAGGAAAGATCCTAAGGGGAGTAAAAGGCGGCCATGGCTGACGAGGGAAGTAAAGGGCAGTATAAAAATAAAAGAGAAGTATAACATAGCAAAGATGAGCGGGAAACCAGAGGACTGGGAAGCTTTCAAAGAGCAACAGAAGATAACAAAAAAGGCAATATGCCAAGAAAAGATGAGGTACGAAGGTAAACTAACCAAGAATGTAAAGGAGGTTAGTAAAAGCTTCTTTAGGTATGTGAATAGCAAAAAAATAGTTAAGACCAAAATTGGACCATTGAAGACAGAAACAGGCAAATTTATTGTGGGGAACAAGGAAATGGCAGATGAGTTGAACAAGTACTTTGGATCTGTCTTCACTAGGGAAGACACAAACAATCTCCCAGATGTAATAGTGGTCAAAGGAACTAGAGTAAAGGATGAACTGAAGGAAATTTATATTAGGCAAGAAACGGTGTTGGATAGACTGTTGAGTCTGAAGGCTGATAAGTCCCCGGGACCTGATGGTCTGCATCCCAGGGTACTTAAAGAGGTGGCTCTAGAAATCGTGGACGCATTGGTGATCATTTTCCAATGTTCTATAAATTCAGGAACAGTTCCTGCTGATGGGAGGGTGGCTAATGTTGTCCCACTTTTCAAGAAAGGAGGGAGAGAGAAAACAGGAAATTATAGACCAGTTAGCCTGACGTCAGTGGTGGGAAAGATGCTGGAGTCAATTATAAAAGATGAAATTATGACACATTTGGATAGCAGTAGAAGGATCAGTCCGAGTCAGCATGGATTTATGAAGGGAAAGTCATGCTTGACTAATCTTCTGGAGTTTTTTGAGGATGTAACTATGAAAATGGACAAGGGAGAGCCAGTGGATGTAGTGTACCTGGACTTCCAGAAAGCTTTTGATAAAGTCCCACATAGGAGAATAGTGGGCAAAATTAGGGCACATGGTATTGGGGGCAGAGTACTGACATGGATTGAAAATTGGCTGGCTGACAGGAAACAAAGAGTAGCAATTATCGGGTCCCTTTCGGAACAGCAGGCTGTGACCAGTGGGGTACCGCAAGGTTCGGTGCTGGGACCGCAGCTGTTTACAATATACATTAATGATTTAGATGAAGGGATTAAAAGTAACATTAGCAAATTTGCTGATGACACAAAGCTGGGTGGCAGTGTGAAATGTCATGAAGATGTTATGAGAATGCAGGGTGACTTGGACAGGTTGGGTGAGTGGGCAAATGTATGGCAGATGCAGTTTAATGTGGATAAATGTGAGGTTATCCACTTTGGTGGCAAGAACAGGAAGGCAGATTACTATCTAAATGGAGCCAAGTTAGGAAAAGGGGAAGTACAATGAGATCTAGATGTTCTTGTACATCAGTCAATGAAAGCAAGCATGCAGGTACAGCAGGCAGTGAAGAAAGCTAATGGCATGCTGGCCTTTATAACAAGAGGAATTGAGTATAGGAGTAAAGAGGTCCTTCTGCAGTTGTACAGGGCCCTGGTGAGACCCCACCTGGAGTATCGTGTGCAGTTTTGGTTTCCAAATTTGAGGAAGGACATTCTTGCTATTGAGGGAGTACAGCGTAGGTTCACAAGGTTAATTCCCGGTATGGCGGGACTGTCATATGTTGAAAGATTGGATCGACTGGGCTTGTATACACTGGAATTTAGAAGGATGAGAGGGGATCTGATTGAGACATATAAGATTATTAAGGGATTGGACACGGTGGAGGCAGGAAGCATGTTCCCGCTGATGGGTGAGTCCAGAACTAGAGGCCACAGTTTAAAAATAAGGGGTAGGCCATTTAGAACAGAGATGCGGAAAAACTTTTTCACCCAGAGAATGGTGGATATGTGGAATGCTCTGCCCCAGAAGGCAGTGGAGGCTAAGTCTCTGGATGCATACAAGAGAGAGTTAGATAGAGCTCTTATAGATAGCGGGGTCAAGGGATATGGGGAGAGGGCAGGAATGGGGTACTGATTGTGTATGATCAGCCATGATCACAGTGAATGGTAGTGCTGGCTAGAAGGGCCGAATGGCTTTCTCCTGCATCTGTTGTCTATTGACAAACATTTCATGTCACTTGCATGAGCAAAGTTAGGAATCTGCATTACAATCTACAAAAACTGAAAGCAAGCTGATAATGAAGATTAGAACTTTTAACCAGCCTTTCAGTATAGAACACCAACCAAACCCCACCAATGTCCTCCCTGCCTTCTACTGTGTTTACTTGTTTAAAAAATTGAATAAATAAACAGGAATAATAGTTCTCAAATTTCTTATTTTCTCCCTTTGACAATCTCACCTTACATTGGTTTCATTAATGTATAATTCAGATCTTGGCTAAATTAGTTAGCCCTGAATCTTGGTGGTTAGGGTTTTTAGGGTTGATTGGTAACAGAATGAAGGGGATGTATGAAGAAAGATTTAACAATCTGGGGCTTTATTCATTGGTATTCAGAATGATAGATGATTTTATTAAAACATATAAACTTATGAGGGGATTATCAGTGGACTCTGACTAATATCTTGTATACTGTGGATAGGTCTTGAGATGCCAGACCATTCTCTTATTGGAGAAGTTCAATGCCAGCCGTTTTGGGCCCTGAAAGTTACTTGCTACTTATCAGCTTAGGCTTGATTGCTGTTAGTCTTGTTTCATTCAGCAAACAGGGTTTGCCTCCTTTGCCATTGAATTGAGTGTCATAATGATACATGAATCCCTAGTCCTTTTTGTGCTACTTTAAATATAAGTACCTTAGAAGAAACTAAAATCTGATCGCAGTACAGGTTCATCCTGCTCTCTGGGGTGAATTTGACGGACGACACGTAAACGGGTGGCAGGACACGCGCTTCTTCAACTTCCTCCGACTCCACTGGGCAGCGCTTCACCTCCTCCTGTGCCGCTTTCAACGACCGAGGAGATGAGGTCAGCGGGCGGAGAGAAGTGGATCCACTGCATTCCCCTCTGCTTTTATCGCCTAGTTTAACGTCTGCCTCCTGGTCTATCTGTGTCTCACTGGCCATGTCCCTCTCGGAAGAGTGCGAAGCCACGACCGCCTTTCGCCCGTTGTGTTCTGGAACTGTCCAACCGCCCACAGGAGCGCGAGGCACGGGCACGGGCACGAGCCGGAGAGCGAAAGGCTCGAAGGCCAGGCCAGCTAATTCGGCGCGGAAACTCAAATCCACCACAGGTGAATCGACACTCAAAGCCGAGCCAAATCAACAGACGTTCACCACGAGGCTTCCGGCTCACAGAGGGCGGGCCCTGATTTAAACAGGCGCGTGGCAAACGTGCGGTCTCGTGACTTCGGACCCCTAGTAAAGACGGCGAGACGCGGGAGCAATATCTGCGTGCGATAGCTGCTGAGCATTGTACGTTTAGAATTCCGTTTTCTTTCCACCCTTATTGTGCTGCAGAAGCAATAACGCGCTCCTCATTTCCACTCTACCACCTCAGTAAGCAACTGTTCAAGGGCGCATGAACTCATGAATCTAGAGTAGTACCCGGTTCACACTCCGATTTGCAGGATTACCTTAAAGGAAGCGATGATCAGATAGTCAGTAAGGTTCTGTCGTGGTCTGTTTTAAACAAACAAGTTCTTCTTTGGTATAGTTTCTCGACCAGATTGCGTTCATGTTCCATTATTTTATAAATAAGTTCAATGTGCAATTACCTACTTTGGGGTGGAGAACGAATGTAAAACTACATACTTTATTTTTTGTTGACTATTCAATTTTATGTAGTGCAAGCAAATCACTATCACCTGGAAGGATTGTTTGGGTCCCTAGATGATGGGAAGGGAAGAGTTGAAATGACATCTTGCATTTCCTGTAATTACATGTAAAAGTTCCATAAAATGGGAAATGGCTGTTGAAGATGGGAGGACCAGGGAGTCATGAAGGATGTGATCCTTTCAATATGCTCAGAGGGGATGGGAGCGTTGTTGGTAGAATCTTATTGGGGTTGGTGTACTGACTTTTATCTTGCAGAAGCTAAACATCAGCTTTCAGACTCGTCTTCATATCTCCCTCTGCACCTTGACACAATCACCAAAATCAGACCATTATCTACCACACAGTTGTCCTGTTTCCATGGAAAATTTCCTTAATAAATTGGAAGGGCATGTGGCAAACATCATCTGGTCAGCCAGATGGGGAGGTATTAGGGTTTCCCAATCTTTGGATAATGGATTACTTGAAATTTACTGTAACTTTTTCTTTGCCAGAGCAAGTGCAGCATCAACAATCACACTTGTTTAATTCAATGTGACAGAACCAAGGTAAGGCAAGACAGTGGTCCCATTGCCGAGAGCAAGGAAGTCCCAAGGTTCACTTAATTTAAGTGCTGTGCCAAAAAGTAGGTTACAGGGCACATCAGGGTGGCAAGGTCCGGGCATCTGTACATACCGATTCAACTGAACCATAGAACATTACAGCACAGAAACAGGCCTTTCTGCCCTTCTTGGCTTTGCTGAACCATTTTTCTGCCTAGTCCCACTGACCTGCACCAGGCCCATATCCCTCCATACACCTCTCATCCATGTACCTGTCCAAGTTTTTCTTAAATGTTAAAAGTGAGCCCGCATTTACCACTTAATCTGGCAGCTCATTCCACACTCCCACCACTCTCTGTGTGAAGAAGCTCCCCCAATGTTCCCTTTAAACTTTTCCCCTTTCACCCTTAACCCATGTCCTCTGGTTTTTTTCTCCCCTAGCCTCAGTGGAAAAAGCCTGCTTGCATTCACTCTATCTATACCCATCATAATTTTATATACTTCTATCAAGTCTCCCCTCATTCTTCTATGCTCCAGGGAATTAAGTCCTAACCTATTCAACCTTTCTCTGTAACTCAGTTTCTCAAGTCCCAGCAACATCCTTGTAAACCTCTGCACACTTTCAACCTTATTAATATCCTTCCTGTAATTCGGTGACCAAAACTGCACACAATACTCCAAATTTGGCCTCACCAATGCCTTATACAACCTCACCATAACATTCCAACTCTTATACTCAATACTTTGATATATAAAGGCCAATGTACCAAAAGCTCTCTTTACTACCCGATCTACCTGTGACACCACCTTTAGGGAATTTTGTATCTGTATTCCCAGATCCCTTTGTTTTACTGCACTCCTCAGTGCCCTACCAGTTACCTTGTATGTTCTACCTTGTTTTTTCCTTCCAAAGTGCAATACCTCACACTTGTCTGTATTAAATTCCATCTGCCATTTTTCAGCCCATTTTTCCAGCTGGTCCAGATCCCTCTGCAAGCTTTGATAACCTTCCTCACTGTCCACTACACCTCCAATCTTTGTATCATCAGCAAATTTGCTGATCCAATTTACCACATTATCATCCAGATTATTGACATAGATGACAAATAACAATGGACCCAGGACTGATCCCTGTGGCACACCACTAGTCACAGGCCTCCATTCAGAGAAGCAATCCTCCACTACCACTCTCTGGCTTCTCCCATTGAGCTAATGTCTAATCCAATTTACTACCTCACCATGTATACCTAGCAACTGAATCTTCCTAACTAAACTCCCATGCGGGACCTTGTCAAAGGCCTTACTGAAGTCCATGTAGACAAAATCCACTGCCTTCCCTTCATCCACTTTCCTTGTAACCTCCTCGAAAAACTTTAATAGATTTGTTAAACATGACCTACCATGCACAAAGCCGTGTTGACTCTCCCTAATAAGTCCCTGTCTATCTAAATACTTGTAGATCCTATCTCTTAGTACTCCTTCCAATAATTTACCTACTACCGATGTCAAACTTGCCGACCTATAATTTCCCGGATTACTTTTAGAACCTTTTTTAAACAACGGAACAACATAAACTATCCTCCAATCCTCCGGCACCTCACCCATAGATATCAACGTTTTAAATATATCTGCCAAGGCTCCTGCAATTTCAAAACTAGTCTCTTCAAAGTCCAAGGGAATACCCTGTCAGGTCCTGGGGATTCATCTACTCTGATTTTCCTCAAGATAGCAAGCACCTCCTCCTCTTCAATCTGTATAGGTTTCATGACCTCTCTACTTGTTTGCCTTATTTCCATTAACTCCATGCCAGTTTCCTTAGTAAATACAGATGCAAAAAACCCATTTAAGATCTCCCCCATTTCTTTTGGTTCCATACATAGCCGACCACTCTGATCTTCAAGAGGACCAATTTTATCCCTTACTATCCTTTTGCTCTTAATATACCTGTAGAAGCTCTGTGGATTATCCTTCACCTTGACTGCCAAAGCTACCTCAAGTCTTCTTTTAGCCCTCCTGATTTCTTTAAGTTTTTTTTTGCACTTTTTATACTCCTCAAGTACCTTATTTGCTCCCTGTTTCCTATACATGTCATACATCTCTCTCTTCTTCTTTATCAGAGTTCCAGTATCCCTAGAGAACCAAGGTTTCTTTCCTTATTCACTTTGCCTTTAATCCTGATAGGAACATACAAACTCTGCACTCTCAAAATTTTTCCTTTGAAGGTCTCCCACTTACCAATCCATGCTTTTTAGATCCTTTCTCATTTCTTCAAATTTGGCCTTTTTCCAGTTTAGAACCTCAACCCGAGGACCAGATCTATCTTTATCCATGATCAAGTTGAAACTAATGGTGTTATGATCATTGGAACCAAAGTGTTTCCCTACACACACTTCCATCACCTGTCCTAACTCGTTTCCTAATAAGAGATCTAATACTGCATCCTCTCTCGTCGGTACCTCTATATATTGATTTAGATAACTTTCCTGGACACATTTTACAAACTCTAACCCATCTAGACCTTTAACAGTATGGGAGTCCCAATCAATATGTGGAAAGTTAAAATCCCCTACTATCACAACTTTATGTTTCCTGCAGTTGTCTGCTATCTCTCTGCAGATTTGCTCCTCCAATTCTCGCTGACAATTGGCTGGTCTATAATACAACTGCATTACTGTGGTCATACCTTTCCTGTTTCTCAGCTCCACCCATATGGCTTCGGTAGACCAGCCCTCTAATCTGTCCTGCCTGTGCACTGCTGTAACATTTTCTCTGACTAGCAATGCTACCCCCTACCCTTCGTCCCTCTGCCTCTATCACATCTGAAACATCAGAACCCTGGAACATTAAGCTGCCAGTCCTACCCCTCCTGTAGCCAAGTTTCACTAATGGCTACAATGTCATAATTCCACGTGTCAATCCATGTCCTCAGCTCGTCAGCCTTCCCCACAATACTCCTCGCATTGAAATAGACACAACTCAGAAGATTATTACCACCACACACGACCCTTCTATTTGTGACTTCGCATGAAATTTTAACATCATTTATTTTCACCCCCGCTCCACTATCTACTCTGGCACTCTGGTTCCCATCCCCCTGCAAATCTAGTTTAAACCCCCCCCCCCCCCATAGCACGAACAGACCTCTCTGCAAGGATATTGGTCCCCCTGTAGTTCAGGTGTAACCCGTCTCTTTTGTACAGGTCCCACCTGCCCCAGAAGAGGTCCCAATGATCCTGAAATCTGAAACCCTGCCCCCTACACCAGTTCCTCAGCCATGTGTTCATCCTCCAGAGCATCCTATTCTTACCCTCACTGGCACGTGGCACAGGTAGCAATCCTGAGATTACCACCCTCGAGGTTCTGCTTTTTAACTTCCTACCAATCTCTCTATACTCACTCTTCAGGACCTCTTCACTCTTTCTTCCTATGTCATTGATGCCGATGTGTACCATGACATCTGGTTGATCACACTCCCAGTTCAGAATGCTGTGCACGCGATCAGAGACATCCTTGACCCTGGCACCCAGGAGTCTCTGTTGTAACCACAGAACCTCCTGTCTGTACCTCTAACTATTGAGTCCTCTATTATCACTACTGCTCTCCTCTTCTTCCTTAATGTTTGGATTGAGATTTAAATGCCGGGTTCAATTGGAAAGATCAGGTTTAGGCTGAATCGAGGTGGTGGAATTTTGGCCCCAGAGCATTTCGAGTTGATTGAACTCAGTGTTTGGACATCGATTTAGGTGCTGGGCCAGATTGAAAAGGTCAGGGTATTAGCGATCGAGGCAAGGGACAGGCTGGTTCAGATCACTGCTCCATCACTTGGCTTTGTACTGAACTATGCTGAACTCTCTTTGTGGACCCACATTTAGAATGCTATTTGCTTGTGGTTACCATTTGCATGATGAGTTTGTTTCTCTCTGCATGTTGGGTGTTCAACGGTCTTTTTATGGGCTCTTTTATTTCTTTAGGGTTCTTATGGGCATGATGTGTTTATCTTTCTCTTTGCATATTGGGTGTTCAATGGTCTTATTTTATATATGGGTTGTTTTGGGTTTCTTTGTTTCATGGCTGCCTGTTAGCAGACAAATCTCAAGGTTGTATAATGTATACATACTTTGATAATAAATGTACTTTAAACTTCAAACAATTTCAAGAAGCCTGATACCATTCAGGAAAGTAGTAGCCAGCTTAATTGGCACAACAATCACCTTAAATATTTGTTTCTTCTTCCATAGCCATGCTATAACTGCAGTATGCATAAACTTCAAATTACACTGCAGTTACTCAGTAAACTACTTTGCACTTTCCAATGCTGTACTGGAACCTCAACCATTTAGAAGGATGTGGATAGTTGGTATATGGGAGTGAGTGAGTGTGCGTGTGTATTATCAGAGTCAAAGATAACTTGTCATATACACATGTATGCATAGGTCCAATGACAAACCCACTTCCACCAGCATCAGATATGCAGTATTCGAATCAAAAACATATATTAACAATATAAATTATTACAATTTATATTAGCAATCCTTCATTGTGGCAACATCTAAACCCTAAGAAAAATAGCAGTGGTTCAAAAAGGTGACTCACTACCATCTCCTAAATGGCAATTGGAATGTGCAATAAATAGTGGCAAACAATCAGATGCTGAAAATAAATCTAACAAAAAATCACAACATTTGTTTGATTCTCTTTAACAGAATAGAATATGGGATCCCAACTAGTACTAAAGCTTATCCTATGTTCTGTCCATCTTTTTATGCTTTGTTATGGCCTTTATAGGTTAAGATATGTATTTTTTGCATGCTTCTCTCAACCAATCCAATATTCTTGTTTTAGCAGACCTGATGATGTATGGACATCAGAAATATATCGTTCAACATCTCATGCCTGTCTGGCACTCATTAAGATCTTGGCTGGTCTCTGACTCAAAATGGAGTGTAAGGACATGCCTGGTAACCACAGACTGGTCAGTTTAACTTGTGAGGAAAGCTTTGAGAAACAATGATTAGGGGAAAGAAACAAACAGACCCTTTAAGAAGTTTTAATGAATAATAGAGAATCAGCACTGATTTGTTAAATGAGAATTATATTTGACTAATTGATGCACCATCACTAACGTGAGACGTGAGGCGAGATATAGGCTTTTATTGGCTGGAAGAAAGAACAAGCAGCAATTGACCACCACACTGCATCCTGGAGACTGAGGCCGGGGCGGTGTCTCCAATCGCCTTTATACCGGGGTCCGTGGGAGGAGCCACGGTCAGTGGGAGGAGCCACAGGAGCAGTCAGCGGGGGGGGGGGGGGGGGCGTGTCCAGACAGGTATATGTAGTTCACCACACTAATATTATTACTTTTATGTTATTGATGAATAGAATGTTATAGATGTTACTCAGTAATTTTTCTGAAGTCACACACAAATGACTAATTAGCAAATTTGAATGGTAATAGGGCTGATGGAAAAAACTGTAACACCCGGGGGTTGGGAGGGTTATAGTGTGAATATGATAATTCCAGAGAGATCACACTTGAAGTCAGTATTAAACTGAGATCCTTGGAGCTGAGAGGCAACAGCACTAACTGCATTAATAGGAAACTTCGTTTAAAAGCAGAATGTAGAGTGTATAGCCACTCCTTGATGAATGAAATGGATCCATTCCTGTAAAATATTTCACAAACAGTAATTTTGTACATTCAATTTGGGTGAAATATATTCCAGGTACTTAGGTAGTGGGCAGCAAATGCTGTTCTATTCTTATAACAAAAAATAAACTGCACATTAAAGAAACATACCCCAAAGAGTCTAAGGAACTTATAGTGAAAATTCATAAATAGAATATCTGTGAATCAAAGAATACCTGTTAACAATTATTATTTCCACTGGGAGATGATAGTTCATGCTGTTCCCAAAGATACTTTTTTTGTGTAAAAATTACTTGAACATGCCGGGTAAAATTTACAAACTTGTGGATGACACAAACTTAGAAATACAGCACATTTCCATAGAGTGTTGAGCTGGTTAAGCCTCAAAAAGAAAATCGTGCCCTATTTTGGTCACATCTTTTCAGGAGGATATGAAGGTTTTGCAGAGGGTGCAAAAAAGATTTGCTGGTATGTTTCTAGCAGTGAGAAATATAAGCTCTTGGAGCCGATCAGGTTAGGGGGCGATTTGATAGACGTGTGCAAGATAAAGACTGATTCAGGCAAGACAGGCAGAAGGAAGCTCATCTTGTGTATAGATAGTTATAAGACCAAAGGGAACTAATTTCATATTTTGATGGAAGTAAATAGGAGTTGTGAAGAGATTCACTTATGAATTAGATTACACACCATGTAGGATTCAAACAATGTTTTAAGAACAGAATTGGATTGGCAATGAGAGAAGATAATTTGAAGGCTATGGGGAGATGACAGATGAATGGGACGGAGAGGATTGATTTACTAAGAGCTGCTGTAAGCTTCTGGGGACAAATGATTGTGTTCTGTACTTTTAACAATTCTATTACTGGGTGATCATATGATTCTTGGTGATTATATATAGCCATTTTCACATTTGTGTATATTATACCTGGAAATCCATTTTTTGTCCTCTGGTTGATCTGAAACAGAGCGTATTAATCTGAACTGCTAACAGTTTTTGTAATAAAGGTGGTCCAACAATAGAGTTAGATAAGGAATTCTTAAGGTTAAAACTCAAGATGATGCATAACGTCCCACCACGAATGTGTACTTTTCATTTAAAACTCAGCTATTCACCATTTAAAATAAGGTAGCATTTTCATTGTGGATAGAAGTTCATAAACAATTAGTATCAATTATTTCTAATTGATTCTATATAAAAGTTAAAATCAAGACATTTGGAAGAGGAGGCTCTCACTGTCAACAATATACAGATATATAGTATGTATTTTGATATATGTGTGCCATTGCCAAAAGTTATCAGTTTCAGTGTTTTGACAGGAGTGCTGACACTTTTGTCTTTAATAGGATTATAAAATGAGAACCATTATATCCATAGTTTGAAAATTATTATGGTCCATTTTTGCACCTCCTTTAGCTTCAATGGAATTTGGTTTCTTTCATCTTTTTTTATTATTCAAATTTTTATTATTTATTCTTATTTTACAAAGCAGCACAGCATATCGTAGAGCAGATACAGTACAGCATATTTACACAGCCATCCCATGACAGTAAAACAAATAAGACTTAGAAACAGAAAAAAGTTCTAATTGATGTTTAAATTAACATACAACCAAAATTGATCCCGCACATCTTGCACTTTTCTCTCACTGTTAATTCTTCCCAACATGTGTTCATATGATGAAATCTTAATCATTTCCTCAGTCCATTCCTTCACAGTGAGATATCTGGGTTTTTTCCAGTTTTGCAATATAATTCTTGCAACTGTGATGAGACCCACATTTAAAATAGTAAATTTGTCATTGTTTACATTAGGTATCATTGTCCTATCACCCAAGAGACAAAGTCGAGGGCACAAGGGCAGTGTGGAACCCAACCAATTCCCCAACAAATCAAGAACTTTACACCAAAATGGATGAACCATAAAACACTCCCAGATCATGTGAAAACATGTGCCCACCTCATTTTTACATTTCCAGCATAAATTGTTACCAACAATCCCCATTTTGTAGAGTCTAGTTGGTGTCCAATAATATCTGTGAACTATCTTATACTGAATAAATTTCCCTCTCACTTCCCTAATATGTCTACCCACATTTGATAAAATATTTGACCACTTATTATCTTCAATATTGCTTCCAAGATCCTTCTGCCATACTACTTTGAGATTGTTACATGATTCACCCACAGAGTGCTTGAACATTTTATAAAACACCAATGCTTTATGAACTTCCTGTGGTAATGTAAAGTATTCAGTTAAAGGGTTACTTTGTGGGTCACTGTTCTTGAATATACTTCTAACGCAATGTCTTATTTGTAAACACTTCCAAAAATTCCCTTTATCTGCAAAGTTATATTTCCTCTGCAAATCCACATATGACATAAAAATCCCATTCTCATAGTGATCATCTACTGTATTTACATCTTTAATCTTCCACTCTTTCCAGTACACCATTCTTTTCCCAATGCATATCTCAGGGTTATTCCAGAGCGAGGAGTATAACTGGTTTAAATGTGACATTCTACAAGCTTTATGAATTGTACTCCACACACTCCTTGAGTGAAGTAGTATAGGATTTAGATCAGTCTTGTTTTCCACATGTTGTGAGAGGGTGTTAAGGGGAGAATGTGATGCAGCCAGGCTCCATTCTATAATTACCCAATCTAAATCAACATCAGCCCTGTCCCAATGTTTAGCTAATTTGCTCATCTCAAAGGATAATTTATATGCCCTGACGTCTGGTAGACTGAGCCCACCCATGTCCCTGGACATACACATTTTACTCATTTTAATTCTGGACGGCTTCTTATCCCATAGAAAATCACTGATAATTTTGTTGTATTGCTTGTAAATCAAATCTGAAATATTTAAATGAAGCATCCTAGAAAGATAGTTAAACTGAGGTGCTATGACCATTTTTAACTACATTGACTTTACCCCAGAGTGACAGTCTCAGTGCCCCCCACTTATCCAGATTATTTCTATCCTACTCAATAAAGGATCATAATTTAAAGTAATTATTTCATCCAAATTCTGACTGAGTTTGACCCGTAAATACTTTGTTCCAACTGGCACCCATCTGAAATTAAACTGAGATACTGAATTTGAATAACACAATTTTGACATTGGCATAGCCTCTGATTTATTGCAGTTGATTTTATAACCAGGTACCTCAGAATATAATTGAATTGTTTTCATTAGTAGGGGTAAGGAATTAGGAGGGTCACTAATCAATAATAAAATATCGTCAGCCTATAGCATCAGCTTATGCTCCTTTCCACCTCCCTTCACCCCTCTAATATTTGGATCTGCTCTAATCATGATTGCCAACAGTTCCAAAAAAATCATAAGTAACAGTGGGGAGAGGGGGCATCCTTGGCGTGTACCCCGTGAAATGTTAAAAAATAGGGATATGATACCATTTGTAATAACTGCAGCCTTAGGGTTTTTATACAAAATTCTAATCCATGATTTAAAGATAGAGCCAAACCCAAAGAATGACAAGGCTGTGGTTAAAAATCTCCACTCAACCCTGACATAGGCCTTTTTGGCATCTAGGGAGATGGCAGTAACTGGGATACTAACTTGAGGAGTTCAGCCATATTAAGTGCAGTAATCTCCTTAAATTGTCAGTTGGGGATCTGCCTTTAATGAAGCCAACCTGGTCAGTATTAATTATAGATGGCAATACTTTCCCTAATTGCAAAGCCCGTGTTTTAGTCAGTATTTTACATTTCTTTCATCTTTTATCTAATGTTTTCGATTTGGAACAAGTATAGTGTTGCTTCGCTACGTGATTTCCAAATTTTCAAAGGCAACCAAAACAAAATGCAATATTTATACAAACCCACTATGGAAAAAAGGCACTTCAGATTCATTTGAATTTAATCAGGATATTTTACTCTATAAAGGTGCTGTATAAGTGTTGCATATTATTGAGGTTTGGCCTATTGGAGAAGCTGAATAGCTTTTTATTGTTTCATCTGTTAATATTAATTCCTGAACTGAATACATTTTGGCCTGATAAATAAGTATTGCATTTTTGATTCACTATGATACCTTGATGTTGGTTTCTTGAAATATCCAAATGGCAAAGCAATATTATAAAACTAAAAGAATGAAATAGATAAATCAAGAAAAATGTAACAAAAATAACAAACCATTTACATTTATTCCAATATTCTGCATTAATACAGAATTTATGCAGTTCAAATGAAGTACAAATCTTGATGGAAATTTGATTAGTTTTTCTTGTTTTATTACTCAAATGGAAAATTATGATAATATGTATTTTGGAAAAATATTCACATGATTGATTACCACCAGAGGGCACAACTTGTACAGAATGTAATTGAGAGCAAGTACATATTAAGAAGAAAAAATAGGAAGGTTATAAAGTTAAAGGGAAGGGTGCAGATTTGAAATTTTGCCTAGGATTTTCTCTTATTCCATGATGTAAACTTTGAGGTCAACATTTAAAAGTTTACTTGAATGAAGTTGCAACAGGGCTTATGTGCTATAATGGACTACAAAATTAAGTCAGGAATTTGTGCCAACAATAGTACATCCCTTCCCAATGAGCTTAAAGTACTTTATACACATTTTGAACAGAACAGAAAAGGATTAGAACTTGCTGCCCAGCAGAATGCCTTCCAATGGACCTGAATCTACAGTAACTGTTCTGCAAGTAAGAACAGTCTTCCAGGAGCACCTGGCCCAGATAGTATGCCTGGCCATGTCCTTGGATGCTTTACAGATAAGCTGGAGAGGGTATAAAGAAATATTTTAACTTCTTGCAGCTTCAGTCTGAAGTTACCACCTACTTTAAGAAGACCGGTATTTACAAAAAATAAGACGTGCCTAAATGCTACTGCCGGTGGCTGTGACATCCACCTTCATGAAGTGCTTCAAGAGCTGGTCATGACATGCATTAACTCCAGCAATGTTCTCTCTAAATTTTATTTACAACTGTGTGGACCAATCATTGGTCTAAGTAGGAAATTTTTATACTGCCTAAAAACTGCATGGCATTCAAATGTTCTTTTTTTTGTAATGTGCATACTATGAATATTTAGAATGAAAATTGAAAATCACATACTTTTGATTTTATTTATTATTAAAGAGTATAATGAAATACAACAAAGAAAATCTTACACATTTTGTGAACTTTTTCTAGTTGCGTTCAATTCTACCTGTGTGGCAACAAAGACTGCGTGGGAACATTTCCATTACTGGGCGGCCATGCACCCATGCAGCTTCAAGGGAACAGTGAACTCCAGCCTCCCAGACAACTTTGACCCACTGTAACTCATCTACCACTGAAACAGGTCTTTGGTACACTCCATCTCTCTGGCCTTGCACTCATCTCTGGAGCATCTGTACAGTAAATAAATAAGCAAATAAAGTAATAAGCTATTGTTTATTGATTACAGCTCTGTGTTCAATGCTATAATTCTAAGCAAATTCATCTTCACGCTCCCAGTCTTCGTTCTCAATGCCTCTCTCCAACTGGATCCTTGACTTCCTGACCAATTGACTGATATCAGTAAGGATAAGCAGCAATACCTCCACCACATTTGTGCTCAACATTGGTGTCCTACAGACTGTATCCTCAGACTCTACGCTACTTCCTATATGCTCATGACTGCATAGCCAGATTCTGCTCTAATGCCAACTACAGGTTTGCAGATGAGACCACTGTAGCGGACTGTATCTCAAATAATGATGAGTTGGTGTACAAGAAGGAGATAGAAAGCCTATTTAATATGGAGTCACAACAACTACCTTTTCCTCAATATCACAAAAGATCATTAACATCAGGAAGGTTGGTGGTGCATATGCTCCTGTTTACATCAATAGTACTGAAGTTGATGCTGATGTTGAAGAAGATCTGCCACTTCTTTGCCCATTCTCCTCATCTGTCCAAGTCCTTCTGCAGCTTCTTTGCTTCCTCAACACTACCTGCCCCTACACCTATTTTTGTATTGTCTGCAAACTTGGCCACAAAACCGTCAATTCTGTCATCCAAAACATTGGCATACAACGTTAAAAAAAAAGCAATCCCAACACCTGACTCCTGTGGAATACCACTGGTCACTGTCAGCCAATCAGAAAAGGCTCCCTTTATTCTCACTCATTGCCTCCTGTCAATCAGCCAATGATATGTTCATGGTAGTATCCTGTAATACCACAGGCTCTTAACTTGTTAAGCAGCCTCATGTGCGGCACCTTGTCAAAGAATTTCTGAAAATCTAAATATAGTGAGACTACAGGGAGATAATGGGGAAAAATTGCAGTCAGTGGGATGAGTTGCATAGTAAAAGGGGGACAACATCTAAAATGGTGATGAATACAGGAGTGAATGTGTTATGTTTGAATGCACACAGTATACTGAATAAGGTAGATAATCTTGTAGCACAATTACAGATTGGCAGATATGACATTTTGTGCATGAGGCCAATGTAGGATTTGAAGTCCTTCAATATTTGGGCAGGAGGTGTCTGATGAGGTGGATGGGTAGTTTGTGAGGTGGTGTGCTCTGTCCACTATTTGTTTTGGGCTTCTAAGTGCATCTGATGCATAGGTTTGAGGTTTTCAATACCATCCTAAATGCTCCTTCTTCTCTTTGTGCAGTCATGGCCTAAGCAGTCTAAGGGTCAGTCAGGATATTGCATTTATTCAAGGCTTTGAGTGCATCAATAAATGTATTTCTTTGTCTGCCTTATAGCCTTTTCCCATTACAAAGTTTTGACTACAATGTCTCTTTTAGGAGTCTTATTGCCAGGCATGTGAACAAAATGTCCTGCTTGAGGGGACAAACTGAGTATAACACACAACACTGGAGGAACTCTGCAGATCAGACAGCATCTATGGAAATGGATAAACAGTCGATGGTTTGGGCTGAGACCCTTTATCAGGACTGGAAAGGAAGAAGAAAGAAGCCAGAATTAAAAGGTGGGTGGAGGGGAAGGACTAGCTAGATTATAAGTGAAGCCAGGTTGGTGGGAAAGGTAAAGGGCTGGAGAAGAAGGAATCTGATAGGAGAGGAGAGTGGAGCACAGGAGAAAGGGAAGAAGGACAGGTACCAGGGGGAGCATAATTAGTGCTTCCATGCTGGGGATGTTGGTCCGGTGAAGGACACTGACCTTGGTTAACATGAACTTTTGAGGATTTTCAGAAGAATGCCTTGATGGTATATTACCAAATCGACCTCTCCTCCATTAATTCAATCTACACTTCTTGCTGCCTTGGGAAAGCAGCCAACATAATCAAGGGCCTTTCCCACCCCAATTATTGTTTCATCTCCCCTCTCCACCCTACTCAAATGTTGCTCAGAATATCAACAGGCTTTCAATCCAAGTGGCCAATACAAATGCAGGGTGAATATCATCAAATTATTTGATAATGAAAACATTTTTAGCTTAAGATGAGAGAAACTAAGTGGAGCAGAAGCCTCAGAGTCTGTGGAACTCTCAGCACTCAGTTGAATGACAGTGTTTCACTATGAACATGTATAAACATGTCCTTCAAATGTGGAAGAAGTCTGGTGGGAAAAAGATTAAGAAAGTCATGGGAAATATCTTGGAACTAAAGAGAAAATGTAGTTTGATTTGCAGATATGCAATACTTTCTGATTTTTGGGACTACACAAAAAATAACCAAATATTTGAAAAAGATTTGTTCAAACCTGAAACTTTGACTACAGATTGATAAATACAGACTTTTTGATTAGTTTATCATCAGCAGTTTCCTTACAGTTTTCAAAGGTTCAAAGGTTTCTGGTCCTTTTTGCTGAATAATTAAATTAAATGTCACAATTAAAATATTATCCCTTGAAGTTTTATTTATAAAACTTAAATTTTATTTATTAAAACTATTTGAACAGCAGCAAAATAACATTGCAACAGACCTTAACCGTGGGCAAATACCAGCAGACTGACAGATCCTCTTTTGCTGTTGTTGCTGATGAACCTACTGTGTATTTCCAGAAGTAGTTATCAATGTTCAAGTTCAAAGTGCAAAGTAAATTTATTATCAAAGTACTAAGATGAGAAGTGCCTACTGTTCCATGCCCAGATCACATTTCAATAAATTGGATCACTTGGCTGTCCTCTTATCTACACGCAGGCAGAGGCTAATGAGCAAACCTCCTGAAATTTGGATGTCAAAGAGGTGATAGCGTGGGAGGCAGAGGAGCAGCAATGCAATTGCTTCAAGTTGGTGGACTAGTTTTGTTCAAGGACTCTTCTGTGGATCTGAATGAATATACCCTGGTTGTCATGGACTTTATTAAAACAGTTGTAGATGAGTGTGTTTCCACAAAATCATTCAGAGTCTTCCCCGACCAGGAGCCTGGATGAACCATGGGATCTGCAATCCGTTGAGACATTCAACTCTAGTGACTAAGAAAATTACACGAGGTCCACATAAAATCTCCAGAAAGCCATCTCATGGGCGAAGTGGCAATTCCAGACTAAACTGGAATCAATAAGGATGCTTAACAGTTGTGGCATGGCTTGAACACTATCACCTCTTATAAAGTTAGATCAAGTGATCTAGGCAGCAGCCAGGCTTCGCTTACAGATGAGTGCAATGCCTTCTATTTTCACTTTGACTGTGGAGGAAACATGGAGGAACTATTACAAACTCCCACAGCCCCTAATGATCCTATGATTTCAGTCTCTGAGACCAACGTGTGAGTAGCCTTCAAGTGGATGAGCCCACAGAAAACCATTTGGCCTAGACGGGGTACCTGGCCAAGTACTAAAGACTGATCAACTGACTGGAGTGTTTACTCAGACCTTTAACCTCTCACTTCGGCAGTCTGAGGTACACAACTGCTTCAAGTAAGCTTCAATTGTACTATTGCCTAAGAGAACGTGGTAACCTGCCTCAATGACTATCATCCAGCAGCACTTACATCCACAGTGGTGAAGTGTTTTAAGAGGCTGGTGATGAAACATATGAAGTCCTGCTTGAGAGATGACTTGGATCCACTCCAATTTGCCTACCGGAGCAACAAATCCACGGCAGATGCCATTTCCTTGGCTCCTCACTCAACCCTAGAACATCTGACAGCAAAGATGCATACGTACATCAGGATGCTCTTTACCAATTACAGCTCAGCTTTCAATACCATTATCCCCTCAAAGCTAATCAATAAGCTTTAAGACCTTGGCTTCAATACCTCCTTGTGCAAATGGATCCTTGATTTCCTCATTCGTAGACCCCCATCAGTTTGGTTTGGCAACAACATCTCCACAATCTCCATCAACACAGGTGCACCACAAGGCTGTGTGCTTCCCACCACACCTCTTCCCCCTGCTCTACTCGCTTTACACTAACAATGGTGTGGCTATGCATGGCTCCAATGCCATGTTCAAGTTTGCTGACGACACCATTGTCATAGGCCAAATCAAAGGTGGTGACAAATCAGCACATAGGAGGGAGATTGAAAATCAGGCTGAGTGGTGTCATAATAACAACCGGAAAGCCATCTCATGAGCAAAGTGGCATTTCTGGACTAAACTTGAATCAATGAAGGACGCTCAACAGTTGTGGCATGGCTTGAACACTATCACCTCTTATAAAGTTAAATGTCAGCAAGACCAAGGAACTGATTATTGATTATTGACTTCAGGACTTCAGTAATTGGAGGATCAGTGGTGGAAAGGGTTAGCAGTTTTAAATTCCTTGATGTTATTATTTTGGAGGACCTGTTCTGGGTGCAGCACATACTGTAAGTGCAATTACAAAGAAAGCATGGCAAACTTGGAAGCTTGCGAAGATTTGTCATGCCTTCTAAAACTTTGACAAATTTGTATAGATGTGTAGAGGTGAGTGTGTTGACTGGCTGCATCATATTAGAAACACCAATGCCCTTGAACAGAAAGTACTGGATACGGCTCAGTCTATCACCTGTAAAGCCCTCCCACCATTAAGGACATCTATATGAAGCATTATTGCAGGAAAACAGCATCCATCATCAGGGACCCCCACCACGCAGGTCATGCTCTCTTCTTGCTGGTGCCATCAGGTAGAAAGTACAGGAGTCTCAGGACTCATAGCACCTGGTTCAAGAACAGTTATTACCCCTCAACCATCAGGCTCTTGAACCAAAGGGGATAACGTCACACAACTCACTTGCGCCATCATTGAGATGTTCCCATGAGCTATGGATTTACTTTTAGAGTCTCTTTATCTCATGTTCTTGATATGTATTGTTTATTTTTATTACTAGTTTTCTCTTTTTGTATTTACACTGTTGTCTTTTGCACACTAGTTGAATAAGTTGGAGCAGTCTTTCTTTGATTCTAATATATTTATTATTCAATTATGGATTTATTGAGTATACCTGCAAGAAATGAATCTCAGGGTTGCATATGGTTCTGGTTAAGATGGCGCTACTGAACCCATGCAACAGTTTCTGGTAATCAAAAGGCTAAGAAATCCAACTAAAAACATTACCAAAAATGACCTTTTCTGAGGGGAATTGTGTTAAATTATTGCCACAAACAGTGGAGGGGTGAGCGATGGTGAGGCAAGTTTGGAGGATGAGCCAAGATGGTGTGTTGCAGAATTGTTGCAGATAGAATTGCGATGCCTTTGCTAATGGCCTGGGTGCAATGTTGGATCGCTCTGGGCACCAAACTAATTTGAGGAGCTTAATAGTGGTTTTGGGCTGGGTGGCGAAATTTGGGCCTGGAGCAAGTTGCTGGGTGGCTTGGTTGAGGCCCTTCCACTGCAGCAATGCCGGAGTCCTAGTATGAGTTATGATACGATGTTTAGGCAATTTAAACAGCAGCCCAGATTGGAGCCAAGAGCCAATTTTGCTTGCTCTCTGCAATGGTCACTCCTCTTTCCAGCATGCTGGAACCTTTTGCTGTTCTGTTGTTTGGTCAATTTAAGCGCCGTCCCAGATAGACTGAGAAAACGAGGTGTCGGGATCTGGGGTGAGAGCCGATTTCACTTGCTCTTTGTGATGGCGTGAGGCTATAAAGACTGCCCTGACTGTTGTGCTCTGTGCCTGCTGCAATGCTTTGGGTTTATTCTGGCTCCATGGTTCAGATTTCAGGACTCAATTTTTGGTTTTGATTATTGTTTTTCACCTCAGTTGTTTGCATGATTTGTGTTTTTTTCTTTCTCTTGCTTATCAGGTGTTTGTCTTTCATTTATTTTCTTTAATTGAGTACTTTCAGGTTTCTTGTTTTGTGGCTACCTGTGAGCAAGCAAATCACAAGGTTGAATAATGTATATATTCTTCTCCGTGGATTGTCACCTTGTCGTGGTGGAGAAGCTTGTGTGGTCCTGAGATCCCGAGAACAATGCCGTCTGAGGGTCACCCATGGCGGTAAGGTCAAGGGTGAGGTCTCTGACAAAGAACAATCCAACCAAGACCTCAATGGTGGAACAGGCAGACGAAGTTACTTCGAACTCAACGGCTGTGAAGGGGGATGAAGGCTGCAACAAATCCATCAGCTCCAATCGTCGTGGTTTCCATGCCATTGGAATCAGTTGGTTGATTTGTGAAGTATCGTGTGCTTCTTGGAGTGCGGCATCAAGTACACGTTAAACAAATGCACGCACAGGTGTCTTCACTCTGTGGAAACAGAACGAAGACCATCATCCTCGACCTCAGGGGATAGCCACAACATTCTTTGATAATAAATGTACTTTGACTTGAATATATGTACTCAGGTAATAAATTTAATTTGAACTTTGTTACCGTCAACTATATTGGATTCATTTTCTCACCGGCATTTACAGGAAAAAAGAAATACAATAGAATTATGTGAAAAGCTATACATAAATAGACAAAAGACAAAGATATACTATGCAAATAAAACCATATGCAATCATAAAACCATATGTTCAGTAGCGCCATCTTAACTAGAACCATATGCAACCCTGAGATTCATTTCTTGCAGGTATACTCAATAAATCCATAATTGAATAATAAATATATTAGAATCAAAGAAAGACTGCTCCAACTTGTTCAACTAGTGTGCAAAAGACAACAGTGTAAATACAAAAAGAGAAAACTAGTAATAAAAATAATACCAAGAAAATGAGTTGTAAAGAGCCATGAAAGGTCTTAGAATCAGTTCAAAATAAAGGGAAATGAAGTTATTCATGCCAGTTCAGGAGCCTGATGGTTGTAGGGTAATAACTTGGACCTGGTAGTATGGGAAGAAGCAAGAAGAGAGCATGGCCTGGATTGTTGGGGCCTTTGATGATGGATACAGCTTTCTTGTGGCAGCACTCCAGGTAAATGTACTCATTGGTGGGGAGGGCACCGCCTGTAATGGACTGGGTGGTATCCATCACTCCCTGTAGTGTATTCCATTTCTGGGCACTGATTTTTCCATGCCAGGCCATGATGCAACTAGTTAAGATACTCACAACTATGCATGTATAGAAGTTTGTCATAGTTTTTAGTTGACATGCCAAATCTACTCAAATTTCTTAAGAAGTAGAGGCACTGTAGTGACTACTTTGTGATGACACTTATATGCTGGTTCCAAGATAGATCCTTTGATACCAAAACGCCAAGGAATTTAAAGCTACTGACACACTCCACCTCTGTTTCCCTAATGAGAACTGGCTCCTGGACATCTGGCTTCTTCATCCTATATTCAATAATCAGCTCTTTGGTTTTGCTAATATCAAGTGAGAAGTTGTCATTGTGGCACCACTCAATCTGATTTCCATTCTCCCTCCTATATGCTGTGTACATACATCTACTGATGCCTCTGGACACATCTTCAGTGATGTTCCTGGAATCATCGGGTGTTTTGGGTCTTTCAACATCATACACCCTCCTCCAAGTGATTAGACCCCAGCTTGTGTCCAGATGGGTCTTTTGAGCCACAGCCATCTTGAGGCCCTGCCTGCCGCATCAGTAGACTTGTGGATGGCTTTCCTCGTCCTCTCTCCCTCGATGCCCAAATTGCTAGAGGTTCTGACTAAGGAACGGGCTGCAAATCCCCTACAACCAACCTCCATTGGGAGACACCTCGCTCTCCATCTAGTCTGCTGGCAGTTGCTGACCAGTCCTGCATACATGGAGAGCTTCCTTTCAAAGGCCTCTTCCAAGCGATCTTCCCATGGGACCGTCAGCTCCAGCATCACCACTTGGTTGGTAGACTCAGACACAAGAACAATGTCTGGTCGCAGGATGGTGGCTGTGATATGATTGGGGAACTTCAGCTGCCTTTCGAGGTCCACCAACAGCTGCCAGTCCCTTGCAGAGATCAGGATACCTGCAGATGTTTTTTTGCTGGGTATTGGCTGTTCCCCAGCTCTGACAAAAGCAATGGTCTGCTTGGAGGTTTGAGACCACTTCGCCCATTAAACTCCTGCGCTGATGGCTTCAGCGATGGTCTTCAGGACCTGATCATGCCTCCATCGGTACCGTCCCTCACCAAGTGCCCTTGTGCAGCCGCTGAGGATGTGCTCCAGGGTTCCTCGCTTGGAACACAGTGGGCACGCAGATGACTCTGCTTTGCCCCATGTGTGCAGGTTTGATGGGCTTGGAAGCACATCATACATTACCTGGATATGAAATTGGATGCGGTGTGGCTCAGCTTTCCAAAGTGCAGCCCAGGTCACTTTCCTCTCAATCGCATTCTCCCATCTTGTCCAAGCTCCCTGTTGCTTCATTTCCATTGCCTTGCAGGTTCTCGTCTCCTCCACTGTTAGTCTCACCTCCTCCTGAACTAGGCGGCATCTTTCCTTCCCTCTGATGGTGTCCATTTGGGGAGTTGGAAAGGATCCTAGCCCAGCTCGGCCTCGTGTGACCACTCCCACCAGCCTCCTGTGACGCAGCCTTTCCTCTGCTTCCTGAACAGCTTCCTCTGCCCTCCACTTCCTGCCAGTCCTCACTTGGATCCCTGCTCTAGCCACCTTCGGATCACTTGAGTCCCTATACTGTACCACTTCTCTGGCTCTTGTTACCTTGAATTCCTCCTCCAAGGATTTGAAGGGCAGTTGCAGTTTGTTGTGTCCATAGAGTGCGATGCTGCTCAGGCTGTTTGGCAGCCCCAGCCATCTCCTGAGGTGCTTGCTGACCCTCCTCTCTAAGGTTTTGACTATCGAGATCAGAACTGCATAGACGAGGAGGGGCCACAGGATTCTGAGAAGAATGCCCCGCTGATACACCCAGGCATTGAACTTCCCAGGTAGGCCAGACTTGTCCACGGATTTCAGCCAGCCATCCAACTCGCTTCAGTTTGCCTGAATGGATGTCATTTCCCTTAGAGAGCTGTCAAAAACCTTATCTAAGCTCTTGACTGGCTTTTCTGTGATGGTTGGGATGGCTGTGCCTGTGATGCTGAACTGGAACTTGTTGTCCACCTTCCCTCTCCTCAGCATCATAGATCTAGATTTGGCTGGTTTGAAAAGCATCCGGGCTCACTCCACCAGCTTTTCGAGCCTCTGCAGAATCCACCGGCAGCCTGGGACTGATTCTGTGGTGACTGTGAGGTCTTCCATGAATGCCCTGATGGGTGGTTGCCGTTGAGCGGAATCCATTCTGGGCCCTCTACACTCTGTTTCAGCAGATTTAGTGAGCATCTTCATGGCTAGGGAGAACAGTGTCACTGAGATAGTGCACCCTGTGATGATGCTGATCTCCACCTTGTGCCAGCTTAATGTAATTGCTCCTGAAGAGACCCTCATCCTGAAGTTGTTGTGATAATCAGCGATAAGGTCTCTGATTCTGCTGGGGACGTGATGTTTGGTCAGCGTGAGCTGCACCAGTTTGTGCAGAATGGAGCACATGCATTTGCCAGGTTGAGCCACAACACTGATAGGTTGCCCTTGTTCTCTCTGGCCTCCCTAATGAGCTGATTCATCACCTGCTAATTTACCAAGGACCAAACATAAATAAGATCTCTTGCATAAAGTATTATAGACCAAGAGTTGTTGGTAGAACAAATTCCTCTGTGCTTAGTACCTGTTAAGGTGGTATTGAACCAGAAAGAATAGGGATGAATTTTTACAATAAAATAATGATAAAAAAAACATATGAAGTACATTAGTTGATCCCTTTTTCAGTGGCTGAAGATAAGCCCCTGCATGGAACCAGCCTCATCATTTCACTAAAATAATCATTAATTGGAAATCCAAGTCAAAGGGTGGATAGAGTACAGAAGAATTGCATCCCAGCTCCAGTCTTGTACATAGCTTTGTGTTCAGCCTGCACCACACATTCTCCAACACTCCAGCATGGAAGTGGTGTCCTGCTTCTTGTCAATGCTCATAGCCCTGACCCTGCTGTGCTATTTAATGATAGAGATCATAGCCTTTATTGAAGCTAAGACAGAAACTGTGCATGCTCCGTCTTGTGTCCTTGCTAGTAAATCTGTTACCACTCTGGATTCTACTGATTGTGGGGGTTTTATGAGATTACTCCAGTAATCTATTGTTCAGCAGCTTTACAGAATTCTGTGTGATGCAGATAGACAGTGTGGTGCATTGTAACTTGGCATTAAAATTGGCAAATAAAAATGGTTGTACACAAGACTCTAACTGCTGGAAATGGAGCGATAAACAAAATATTCTGCAAGTTGCTTTGATTTGCTGAACAGCCTAATTCTGCTCCTATGTCTAATGAACTTGTATACTTGTGGTGAACTACATATACCTGTCTGGACACGCCCCCTAATGACTGCTCCTGTGGCTCCTCCCACAGACCCCTGTATAAAGGTGATGGAGGTCTGAGCCCGGCCTCTCAGTCTCCAGGATGTAGTATGGTGGTCACTCACTGCTTGTTCCTTCTTCCAGTCAATAAAAGCCAATACCTCGCTTTTACGTCTCAGAGTGAGTTATTGATGGTGCATCAATACTACTAAATGATACAAGACTATAAGACATAGGAGCAGAATTAAGTAATTTTTTATTGTCTAGTTTGTTAGAAATATGCTTGTTTATATAATAAAAGAGGAAATGTGCCTGGAGTCAGAGGAAGTAGGGAGGTTGTTAATGAAAACTTTGCTTCACTATTCGTCAGTGAGAGAACCTTGTCGAATATGAGATCAGAGTAGAACAACCTGATATACTGGAACATGTCGACATGAAGAAAGAGGGTGCGCAGGAAGTATTGAAAGTCCCCTGGGATGGACAGGATATACCCCTAGTTACTATGGGGAACATAGAAAGAGATTGCTGCACCTTTTAGCAATGATCTTTGCATCTTCACTGGCCACAGGAATAATACCAGAAGATTGAAGGGTGGCAAATGTTATTCCTTTGTTCAAGAAAGGTGATAGGATTAACACAGGGAATTATAGACCTGTGAAACTTATGTCAGTGATGGGCAAGCTATTGGAGAGAATTCTGAGATACAGGATTTATGAGCATTTGGGAAGGCATAGCCTGTTAAGTAACAGTCAACATGGCTTTGTGAGGGCAGGAGATGCCTCACAAGCCTGATTGAATTCTTTGAGGATGTGACAAAACACATTTATGAAGGGAGAGTTGTGGATGTAGTGTACATGGATTATAAACCTACTCTTTATGATTTTTATAAATGACTTCCTCATTCTTGGAAGTGGAAAGGTGGGTTAGTAAGTTGCAGAATACATGAAGGCTGGTGGTCATGTGGATAGTGTAAAAGGATATTGTAAATTACAATGGGGCATTGATAAGAATGCAGAGTTGGGTTGAAAAGATCTGATAGAGTTCAATCTGGAAAAGTGTGAAGTGATTCATTTTGGACAGTCAAACATGAAGGCAGAATACAGGGTTAATGGCAGGATTCTTAATAATAGAAGAACAGAGGGTTCTTAGGGTCCATGGTCCTAGTTCCCTTGCAAGTTGTTAGGGTGGTTAAAAGGACATATGGTATGTAATAGAGTCAGAGTGATAGGCCCTTTGGCTCATCCCACCCTTGCCAAACTGTTACTCTGTCTTGTCCGATTGACTTGCACGGCAACCATACTTCTCCATATCCTTCCCTGTACTTATCCAACTATCTTAAATGTCAAAATTGATCCCACATCCACCATTCCCACTGGCAGTTTGTTCCATGCTTGCACAATTCTTTGAATGAAGAAGTGCCCCTTCGGGTTCCCCTTAAATACTTATCTTTTCATCCTTAACCTATGACCTGTAGTTCTCGTTTCACTCAACCTCAGCGGGAAAAGCCTGCTTGCATTTACCCTATCTATATACTTCATAATTTTTTATACCTCTATCAAATTGTCCCTCATCCTTATATGCTCCAGGGAATAAAGTTGTAATCTATCTAACCTTTCCCTATAACTCACATCCTCTTGTCCCAGCAACATTCTTGTGAATTTACTCTGTGCTCGTTCAATCTTTTCTTTAGGAAGCTGACCAGAATTACGCAATACTCCAAATTTTTCCTCACAAATGTCTTAACCAACTTCAGTGTAACATCTCATCTGCTGTTCTCAAAACTCTATTTATAAAGGCCAATGTGCCAAAACTCTCTTTATGACCCTATCCACCTGACATCTCTTTCAAGGAATTATGGATCTGTATTCCCAGATCCCTTTGTTATTGTGCATTCATCAGTGCCTTACTGTTTAAATCCTAGCTTGGTTTGTCCTTCCAAAGTGCAACACGTCACACTTGTCTGGATTCAATTCCATCTGCTATTTTTCAGCACATTTTTCTTGCTGGGCCAGATTTTCTTGATGGCGTTCCTCACTGTCCACTCTGCCCCCAATCTTAGTTTCGTCAGCAAATATGCTGATCCAATTAACCACATTATCATCCAGATGTTAGTCTTCATTAGTCGGAGGACTGAGTTCAAGAGCCACAAGGTAATGTTGCAGCCCTCTAAAACTCTGGTTAGACCACATTTAGAGTATTGTGTTCAATTCTGGTCACATCATTATAGCAAGGATGTAGAAACTTAGGAAGGGTGCGGAGCAGATTTACCAGGATACTGCCTGGATTAGCAATAATGTCTTAAGAGGATAGGTTGAGTCAGCTAGAGCTTTTCTCTGTGGAGTGAAAGGGGATGAGAGGTGACTTGTTAGTGGTGTACAAGATGATGAGGCATTGTTAGAGTGGACAGCCAGAGTCATTTTCCCAATGCGGAAATGGCTAATACAAAAGTGGGCATAACGTTAAGGTGTTTGGAAGCAAGTGTAGGGGGATGTCAGAGGTTTTTTTTTATAGAGGGAGTGGTGTGTGCATGGATAGCTTTGCCAGTGGTGGTGACCCAGATAGATATATTAGGGACATTTAAGAGACTCTTAAATACCAGAAGATAGGAGGGTGGCATGTGGATGAATGAAAAATGGAGGGCTATTTAGAAGGGAAGGGTTAGATTGCTCTCAGAGTAGGTTAAATGGTCTGCAAAACTTTGTGGGTCAAGGCCTATTTTGTGCTGGATTGCTCTATGTTCCACGTTTTTCAGTCTGGTGGAATCACAGCAAACAAACTTGTAGTGGGTGGTGCTTGGCATCCTGACTGCCTACCGTAAATTTTATTTATTTGAGATTTGTTGGGGTAGACATAAATTGTTTAGCTTACTAATCTGTTGAATTGCATATTTGCTTCAGAAAGTCAGAGAAATAAACAAGATGGTTTTACTTGCTAAAAAGAAATTATTTGTGTTTACCTTGCAGAAAAGAGAAAAGGCGAAGTATATAATTATATTGAATATTTGCAACAGTTTTTATGTTTAATCCAAAAACAAAGTTTAAATGTAACTGGAAAACTGTCAAAGCATGCATATAAATATTTTAGGAAATAGTGATTGCTCATGAATTACCAATTCTTTAAGTGATTTGTATGAAGTTGTGGAATTTGTTTGTTTTGATTGATGCCTTTATTAATCCTTAGTAGCCCAAAAAATGAAAATATAGGGACTAAAGTCAGTAGCCTTTGAACATGAGCACAAAGATTCTGGATTAATTTGTGCTGATCTTGACAACATGCCAATTTCCTAGTTTACATTTTCATCATTTTGTACAGCTGTATTACAAAAATTTTCCTTTAGCTGTACATAGTGTTGGTGATGCCATACCTGGAATTTTGTGCACAGTTGTGGCCCCCATCCCCAAAGCTGCAAAAAAGGAAATCACCAGGTTAATTTCTGAGATGTGCAGGTTATCTTTTCAAGACAGGTGAGATAGTTTAGGGCAGATATTTCTTGGAGTTTAGAAGAATGAGAATATAAGTTCCTTTGAGAGCTTAACAGGATTGAGATGTTTTAATTAGGTGAGTCACAAATAAGATATACTTGATATAAATAAGGTGGAGATATATATGAATACATATACACACAGAATATATGTGTATGTGTGTGTATGTATTTGAAATTTTAGGGAGTTGAGCAGTATGGGAAACTGGCACAGAAAAGGAGTTGAAGCAGGTATGGGTCAGTCATGATCACATCGAATGATGGGGCAGACTTGTGGGACCTTGTGGCCTCCTCCTGTTCTTATTTTCTTGTGTGCTCAAAAATGGATCAACTGGAACAGCCATAAGTGTATGTGCTTTCTGAAAGCAATTCAGTCTTTATAGATGTAGTATTTTATTCAGAAATTGTTGATTAATGGAATTCAAATGCAATACCATTTTTTGCATTTATTTAAACTATTTTTAAATTTTATTGAAAGTCTTTCACATCCTGCTTATTCATTGAAACACTGAAGATTATAAGTCGTAGTTTAGTAAAATAAAAAAAAGGGACCAGAAATCTAAAACATTCTATATGCTGGGAAATGAATTCAATGTTGAAAATTTAATTACAAAATGAGATTGGTACTTCTGATTGCTATGATATATTGTACTCCTTGTGCAGGGACACATTAGAGTGAATTTATGGAGCCTTAGGTATATAGAAAAATTATGTGTAATGCTTCTGTTTTGAAATCTGTTTCTTGTTAACTTCCTTTATAGTTTATTTTAAGTTTTGGTGTAAATCTATTAAAAAGTAATCTTAATGGCTTATCACAAGTTCAGGGCAACTTTACAGAGCTGAGATAAATTGGGTATGAGGAAGATATCTGGTTAGTTGCCTCGATTTTGTTGTATGCTGTGGATGTGGAGCATGTAGTGTCCATTCATATACTTTGGATTTCATCAAGCAGTGTCCACTATAGTATATATTTTGTAATTAAAGTAGATAATAATTTTCAAATTTCATATAATACTTTATTATTTCCAATATTCAATTCTCTATTCAGAATATTAAAGGAACTCCTAAAAAAGGAGTTCTTCAATGTCATTGGACCCCTAAAGAAAATACATGAGTTCCAAACAAATTTAGAGTGGGATCAATATTTGAGGAGATTGTGTTTCAGAACATCCAAGTACTTGATGGATACATATTGCATTCGGTACATTTCATTCAACCAAAAAGTGCAATGCTCACCTATTCAACCCTATATATTTCAGCCTGCATTGCAATGATGTTTGTCAGGTTCATTTTATTTCCATTTTTCCATCAGAACTAGACACACAACCTTTCTGTATCCAGTACAGGTGTCCCCCACTTTACAAATGTTCACTTTACGCCACTACACTTTTACAAAAGACCTACATTAGTAACCTGTTTTTGCATTACAAAGAGGATTTCCGTTTTTACGAAAATTTTTCCCATATAAATTAATGGTTCTTCGCTTTATGCCATTTCGACTTAAGAAAGGTTTCATAGGAACGCTCTACCTTTGTAAAGGGGAGGGGGCACCTGTATTTGAATGCAGGGACTTTGCAGGTAGCAGCATTTGTTATATTTATTCACTCATAATCTGCAAACATGAAGTGAAGTTTTTACTCTTTGTCTGTGATATTAATATTGAAAGACAAATACTTGATATCATAAATAGACAAACCATTTTCTCACACAGGTGTGATACAGTTGGCAGTGATATACTTGACTAAATTGGTTGTTAAGATTTACATAGAAACATAGAAAATAGGTGCAGGAGTAGGCCATTCAGCCCTTTGAGCCTGCACCGCCATTCAGTATGATCATGGCTGATCATCCAACTCAGAACCCTGGACCTGCTTTCTCTCCATACCCCCTGATCCCTTTAGCCACAAGGGCCATATCTAACTTCCTCTTAAATATAGCCAATGAACCGGTCTCAACTGTTTCCTGTGGCAGAGAATTCCACAGATTCACCACTCTTTGTGTGAAGAAGTTTTTCCTCATCTCGATCCTAAAAGGCTTCCCCTTTATCCTTAAACTGTGACCCCTCGTTCTGGACTTCCCCAACATCGGAAACAATCTTCCTGCATCTAGCCTGTCCAATCCCTTTAGAATTTTATACGTTTCTATAAGATCCCCACTCAATCTTCTAAATTCCAGTGAGTATAAGCCTAGTCAATCCAGTCTTTCTTCATATGAAAGTCCTGCCATCCCAGGAATCAATCTGGTGAACCTTCTCTGTACTCCCTCTATGGCAAGAATGTCTTTCCTCAGATTAGGGGACCAAAACTGCACACAATATTCTAGGTGCGGTCTCACCAAGGCCTTGTACAACTGCAGTAGAACCTCCCTGCTCCTGTACTCAAATCCTTTTACTATGAATGCCAACATACCATTTGCCATTTTCACCGCCTGCTGTACCTGCATGCCCACCTTCAATGACTGGTGTACAATGACACCCAGGTCTTGTTGCATCTCCCCTTTTCCTAAACGGCCACCATTCAGATAATAATCTGTTTCCCTGTTCTTGCAACCAAAGTGGATAACCTCACATTTATCCACATTAAATTGCATCTGCCATGAATTTGCCCACTCACCTAACCTATCCAAGTCACCCTGCATCCTCTTAGCATCGTCCTCACAGCTAACACTGCTGCCCAGCTTCGTGTCATCCGCAAACTTGGAGATGCTGCATTTAATTCCCTCGTCTAAATCATTAATATATATTGTAAAGCAACTGGGGTCCCAGCACTGAGCCTTGCGGTACCCCACTAGTCACTGCCTGCCATTCTGAAAAGGTCCCGTTTACTCCCACTCTTTGCTTCCTGTCTGCCAACCAATTCTCTATCCACATCAATACCATACCCCCAATACTGTGTGCTTTAAGTTTGCACACTAATCTCCTGTGTGGGACCTTGTCAAAAGCCTTTTGAAAATCTAAATATACCACATCCCCTGGCTTTCCCCTATCCACTCTACTAGTTACATCTTCAAAAAATTCTATAAGATTTGTCAGACATGATTTTCCTTTCACAAATCCATGCTGACTTTGTCCGATGATTTCACCTCTTTCCAAATGTGCTGTTATCACATCTTTGATAACCGATTCTAGCATTTTCCCCACCACCGATGTCAGACTAACCGGTCTATAATTCCCTGGTTTCTCTCTCCCTCCTTTTTTAAAAAGTGGGGTTACATTAGCCACCCTCCAATCCTCAGGAACTAATCCAGAATCTAAGAAGTTTTGAAAAATGATCACTAGTGCATCCACTATTTCTTGGGCTACTTCCTTAAGCACTTTGGGATGCAGACCATCTGGCCCTGGGGATTTATCTGCCTTTAATCCCTTCAATTTACCTAACAGCACTTCCCTACTAACATGTATTTCCCTCAGTTCCTCCATCTCACTAGACCCTCAGTCCCTTACTATTTCCGGAAAATTATTTATGTCCTCCTTAGTGAAGACAGAACCAAAGTAGTTATTCAATTGGTCTGCCATGTCTTTGTTTCCTATGATCAATTCACCTGTTTCTGACTGTAAAGGACCTACATTTGTCTTGACCAATCTTTTTCTTTTCACGTATCTATAAAAGCTTTTAGTCAGTTTTTATGTTCCCTGCCAGCTTTCTCTCATAATCTTTTTTTCCCTTTCCTAATTAAGCCCTTTGTCCTCTTCTGCTGGTCTCTGAATTTATGTGATTCCTGATCTTTATGATTTTAAATCAAAACTGAACACCAATTGCAGCACACAACAAAGAAACAATTCATTGTATCTGTATTTGTAATCAAAAAGACTATCCGATCTCTTTGATATGTCTGTTAACATATATTGAAGTCTTGATTCTGATTGTATATCCATCGAATATTTTAAAATTTGAATTTTCTCCTTTCTTGATGCTACATTTGGCAAATTCTCATTCCTTCCACTTTTAGCTGCATTCAACGATGCAGATTCAGGTTCTAATTTTGCTCTGTGATATAACTGATTTCAGATTAATTGTAACACCATGAATAACATCAGCACAAATTAAGTTAGAAACATTTCCTATTTTAGATGTACTGCTGCTATTAAGTGTCTGGCCTTAGAAGTCCTCTGTTCATTTTGTTTGACATTAAAATAGTAATATGAACCCCTATATGCTATTTTAACTGTACTAAAACAAAAATCACAACATTTTACCACAAGGTGTAACAAGCATGATTATCAAGTCCACTCATTTAAAGATGTCTTCTTTCAGTTTCAATGAAGCTCTAATTCAATGCCTCACAGCTGCTGAGATTTATGCTCACAGTTGAGTCCTCTTCAGTTAGTTCCTCAGGTTCTACAGCACTGCTTTACAAGTATAGCTAAATTTATAATATAAACAATTCTGAGGGCCACTCTGGAGCAAATTTAGAATGGGTAATTCCTTCTTAAATCAGCACCTCTTCATTGCTCTCAAGTAGATGCTATCAAGTGGCTGTCATGAAGGTGTTTGTTAGAAATACATTCCCTCCAGTGCTTATCAGTACTTGGATGAAAAAAAACTCATATTTTAACATGAATTCTGAGGTTAGGGCCATTAAATCTATATCCTTCAACTCCATTTTGAATCTGCTAACATCCTTTCTTACAATGTACACATTATTTCACTTGCACACACAATCTCCTGTCATCTTTGGTTCCTCTGACTCTGTCGCTCTTAATTTCTTTTTTTCTCTCTCTTCCCTAACACATTCATGCAAACCTACTCCTCCACTGTTTTCTCATTTGTATTTTGCCTTGAATATATCCCTGCATAGTTTCTGGGTGACTTTCCTCCAACTCTTAGGGAATTAATGAGGCCAAAGTAGGATCCAGACACCACCACAGTTGGGATAGGAGATGCTTAACAGTACTAGGGGAGATAATGTAGCCTTCTGTTGTTTTTCCACTGGATTTTCACATAACTCCAGTGAAATAACTAAAGGTTCTCAATGCATTTCCAGATGATCCTTTGTTTTAGTTAGCCACAATCCTCCATCTGTTAGATGCTGGAGTTTTCACAGAGGTTTTGAGAATGTGCTTGAAGTATTTAATATGCTTGAAGTCTTCCTGATAAACAAAATATCCTTTTGGAAGTAGGGCATCAGGTCCATGGATGATGTGGACACTGGTGGCAGGTGGTTGAGGAGGACTCTGATTAATTGTTTCTCTTCAACCAACAACAGATGCACTTTTTCTTACCTACTAAGGTTATATTTGTCTGCAGGAACTGAAGTCTCCTGGATCACATGCAGAAATGTCCAAAATGGTTTGCCATTTGCCTTGGGCTCTGTGCAGCTGATTCCTACCTTTAGTTGAAATTGACCTTGAAGTATATATTTATGTTATTCTGTGAGTATAAAAGGTTGATAACAGGGGCTCTGCGTCACAAGGGGACATGGAGACTGGACCCAAATGCAGGACACAGGCACTGAAGTACGAGGGGCAGGACAGGAACAACTAAAGGATAAAACAAGATGGGGAGACCATGGCTTGCAAGAGGGACATGGCATTCAAAGGTGAGCCTGGGGTTCAGAGATAGTTCATGGAGAACGTAGGACCCTGGAGTTCATGGTGAAGGCAGGAACTTGGCTAGGCTAGAGGATGGGTCTATGGGACAAGGAATGCTGGGAGGATAGCCCCCTTGGGCAGGCCACATAACTTCTGGGCAGGGCCTGGCCTCCCAGGCAGGAACACAGGGACTTAGGTAGGTTGCGGGGCACCTGGGCAGGTGCAGGGCACAACCCATCAGAAGAGAGGGGTAGGAAAGGGTCAGAGTGCCCCGCGGGGCAATGGCAGTCTGGCCTGCTTACCCAACAGAGGCAAAGGATCAGAAGGGAGCTCAGTCCAGGGTGACTACGAGAATGGACTTACAGAACTAGATGATTAATGGTGGGTACTCCAAGCCGGGACGAACAGAGTGAAACCAGGCAAACAGGATGACCAGGTTGAAACAGGATTGACAGGCAAACAGCACGAACAAGGCAAACCAGATGAACAGTGGGACCAGTGCATACAAGAGAAACAGGACAACACCCCAACTAGACTCAGTCCCAGAGCCCCTTATATACACCTGCCATTCGATAGGTATCAGGTGCACCTCCTTAAGCCAAGATGATCCTATTTGGGCTTAAGGCTGAAAGGAGGGACGGCTACAAGACCCAGAGTCCGGAGTCCGTGGACCAGATCAAGACCCAGAATGCGGGCTCCGGACCGGACCATAACACTGTGGTCTACTACCAAATATACAGTCCTTTTCCTTTTAAGAGAACAATTCCATTGCTTGGATTACTGTCCACAAGGATACTTACTTTTAAAATAACTCATTTTGTTTCCCCTTTACATATAACATGAAAAATAAACATGATGCATTTCTTTCCATATTCTGCACATTAAAATTTTACGCCATTTAAGTAAAAGCATTTATTTTGTTGTGATATGAAAAGGGATGATGCCAGGACAGCAGAACTCATTTACAATTCTTAGCACTTTAACTAGATAGATAGATAGATAGATAGATAGATAGATAGATAGATACTTTATTCATCCCCATGGGGAAATTCAACTTTTTTCCAATGTCCCATACACTTGTTGTAGCAAAACTAATTACATACAATACTTAACTCAGTAAAAAATATGATATGCATCTAAATCACTATCTCAAAAAGCATTAATAATAGCTTTTAAAAAGTTCTTAAGTCCTGGCGGTTGAGTTGTAAAGCCTAATGGCATTGGGGAGTATTGACCTCTTCATCCTGTCTGAGGAGCATTGCATCGATAGTAACCTGTCGCTGAAACTGCTTCTCTGTCTCTGGATGGTGCTATGTAGAGGATGTTCAGAGTTTTCCATAATTGACCGTAGCCTACTCAGCGCCCTTCGCTCAGCTACCGATGTTAAACTCTCCAGTACTTTGCCCACGACAGAGCCCGCCTTCCTTACCAGCTTATTAAGACGTGAGGCGTCCCTCTTCTTAATGCTTCCTCCCCAACACGCCACCACAAAGAAGAGGGCGCTCTCCACAACTGACCTATAGAACATCTTCAGCATCTCACTACAGACATTGAATGACGCCAACCTTCTAAGGAAGTACAGTCGACTCTGTGCCTTCCTGCACAAGGCATCTGTGTTAGCAGTGCAGTCTAGCTTCTCGTCTAACTGTACTCCCAGATACTTGTAGGTCTTAACCTGCTCCACACATTCTCCATTAATGATCACTGGCTCCATATGAGGCCTAGAAACTATTCCCTGAAAATTTGCTATTTTATTATTCTCTGATGACTTCAGAGAAAGATTTCCAATATAAGCCTTTTACAGAATATCCTTAATTTCCATTAAGTTACTGATCTTTGTTATTTTTTGTTTCTTTGATATTCTATGGAAATGCTGATTCTTGTATGTAGTTCCATAAAAAGCGTTATACAAGTTTGCTGTTCTTCGTTTTGGTTGTGTAACCATTCAATTGAGTGAGACATGACAACTGACCTCAAACCTATAGTCAGTTTGCTATTCCCCAGTGAGGTGAATGGACTGGTCATCAAAACACTCACTTTATTCACTCTTTTCTACTTACTTCATTGCCTAGAGGTATTGACCATAAATTGAAATTGGTATACCTGCAGAGCCCCTTGGAACATCATAATATAACCTATTTTTATATATATAAAACCTATATATAACCTATCTTTAACCTATTCCAAGATCAATATAACCCTTCTGTTCCACATAACCTTCCAATTTATTTCATCCATGTGAATATCTAAGAGTTTCTTAAATGTCCTTCATGGATCTACCTCTATCAATAGCCCATGACAGTGTGTTCAATGTACCCACACCCCTGTAAAATAATCTGCCTCTGACATCTCCCCCCCCCCTATATTTTTCTCCCAAACATCTTAAAGTTATTGCTTCTTGTATTTGCCATTTTCACCCTGGAAAAAAGTCTCTGACTGGTCATCTAGCCACAGGAAAGATGTCAATATGCCAACGACTGTGTAGAAAAGATTTCCAAGGCTGTTGTTGGGATTGGAGGACTTGAGTTTCAAGGGGAGGCTGGATAGGTGGCACTGTTTTCCCTTGAGAAAAGAAGGTGGATGGTGATTTTATACAAGTATATAAAATCATGAGAGGAATAGATAAGGTTAATGATCATAGTCATTTTCACACAGTGATGAAGTCTAGAAGCCGAGGGTTAAGGAAGTTTAAGATTATGGAAGATTTAAAAGGGATTTCATGGGCAAATTTTTGCATAAAATGTGGTGGTATGTGGAATGAGCTGTCAGAGAAAGTGGTAGAGATGAGAAAAACTGCAACAGTTAAAAACCATTTAGACAGGTACATGGATGGGAACGGTTTATGGGAATATGGGCCAAATGAAAGCAAATAGAATTACGTTTGTAGTTCAGATAGACACTCCTGTCAGCAAGGACAAGTTGGGTTAAGTGGTCTATTATCATGCTGTACAGTATAACTTTAAGACTCCATGTGTAAAACTAATTGCTTTCCTTTAGGTGTTTATTAGAAAATGATTGACATGCCTGGTTCAGATCATCCACTGCAGATCCAAGTTCCTCATTCAGTTAAGAAAGTATACAATTACCTGTATTGTTTATGTAAGTTGCAGATTTACTTTTGGGGACACCACTTTGGGTTTACAATTTATCTGCTCCTGTGTGAATACCGACATAACTTTAAAGGTTTGCAACTGAGAATTAATCTGGGCTTTCTGTCTCAAGGTTGAATCCCTTTTTAGGACAATGAGAATTGCAGGTTAATAGTGGCCACTGTTGTAAAAAGGATGTTGGCATGACTGCAACATAATAAAAATGGCAACTGCTTTTGGGTGTGGATGGCTTTTGGTTTGAAATAACTCCCTGAGTTAGTCAGAATAAATGATAAAACACTTTTTTTGGATAATGGTGTGTTGTTTAAAACTTCCTTTGCTGAAGAGTTCAGTTACGTTTTGGGCAATGACAGCAAATCGTTGGTATTAATATTATTTTCTTTACACAATGTTTTGAAGTTTGCAGCTTACCACACTGTGAGACTGCATTCTGAAAAGATGTGAAATACCATCCTTTAATTTCAAATCATAATTGCACAGGATCACAAGAGGTTGCAGAGCATTGTAGATTCAGCCACCTCCATTATGGGCCCAAATTTCCTCAACATTGAGGACATCTTCAAGAGAAGGTTCCTCAAGCATGGAGTATCCATTATTTAGGACCTTCATTATCCAGGACATGTCCTCTTCTCATTATTACCATTAGGGATAAGGTACAAGAGCCGAATGACCCACACTCAATGATTCAGTAACAGCTTCTTCCCCTCTTTCATCAGATTTCTAATTGATCTATAAACCTATGAACACTACCTTATTATTTCTCTTTCAAGTTCATGGTAAATTTTATTATCAGAATACATATATGTCACCGCATGCACTCTCAGGGTCTTTTCCCTGAAGGCGTACTCAGTAAATCTATAGAATAGTAACTATAAAAAGACTCAATTAAAGATCAAGAAGAGCACAGAAGACAACAAACTGTGCCAATCCTATTATAAATAAATAGCAATAAATAACAAGAAAATAAAATAACAAGATAAAAGAGTCCTTAAAGTGAGATCATTGGCTGTGGCAAAATCTCAAATGATCGAAAGAGATTCAAGAGCCTGATAGTTGAGGTGTAGTAACTGTTCTTGAACCTTGTAGTGTGAGTCCTGAGGCTCTTGTACCTTCTACCTGATAACAGCAGCAAGAAAAGAACATGACCTGGATGGTGAGGATCCTTGATGATGGATGTTGCTTTCCTGTGACAGTGTTTCATGTAGATTTGTTCAATGGTTGAGAGGGTTTTACTTGTGATGTACTGGGCTGAATCCACTACCTTTTGTAGGATTATCTGTTTAAAGGTATTGGTGTTCCCATTTCAGGCCATGATGCAGCCAATCAATACACTTTCCACTACACATCCATAGAAGTTTGTCAAGGTTTTTCATGTCATGTCAAATTTCTGCAGACTCCTTAGGAAGCAGAGGTGCTGTTGTGCTTTTTTGCAGTTACATTTACATGCTGGGTCCAGGATAGGTCCTCTAAGATAGTGACACCCAGGAATTTAGTGTTACTGACCTACATCAAGATCTGTGCAGGATCCAAGGACATAGCTGTGGACTGCATCCATGCCAGATGTTTCTGTGGGTTCTAGGACTCTAAAACACATGTCCTCAATATTATTTTTTTTATGCTATTTGTTTTTTCTTTGTTTGCATAGAATGCCTCTTTTGCACAATAGTTGTTTGTTAGTCTTTGCTTGTGTGTGATTTTTCATTGATTCTATTGTGAATGACCACAAGAATATTAATCTCAGGCTAGTTTATGGTGATTGCAAGGAAGACTACCATGGCCTGCAGCAGGATCTGGACCAGATGGAAAAATGGGCTGAAAAATGTCAGATGAAATTTAATGAAGACAAGTGTGAAGTCTTGCACTTCAGTAGGACAAATTTGTTTAGAACTTGAGTATAGAACAGGGGTGGCCAAACTTACTTAATGTAAGAGCCTCATACGATTAACTTCAGATGTCTGAGAGCCGCAAGACATGAACAAAATTTACACACATGATTTTATTGTAACATACACATTTTATTTTATATAAATGTTAAGAAATACATTTACGCAATAATATTTATTCATGCATGTAGTTTTTTGAACTGTTAATTTGTATTAGTTTCAGTAATCATAATGAACATATATACCAAATATGTTCAAAATCTTGACTGATGATTATTTTAACTACCAATCATCAGATGTTGGACTTGCCACCAAGTCCAACATCTCTTCTTTCAGTTACATCAGAGGAGTCATAACGAATAAATACTGCCAGTTGTGGGTTGTCTTGTATGTCTGTAGATTCATCAAGAACTAAGCTGAATGCAAGGGAATTCTTTACATCATTTTGCATTTTGCCTGCAACATCAGCACTGATCTGGGAGATACGCCTCTCTGTAGTGTGGCGTGAAACTGGTGTTTGTGCTATTAGTCGCTGAAGTTTTGTGTTATTTGGATCTAATACTGCAACAACCAGCTATATTAACAAACTCGACAGAGAAGCAGTTTCAGCGACAGGTTACTATCGATGCAATGCTCCTCAGACAGGATGAAGAGGTCAATACTCCCCAATGCCATTAGGCTTTACAATTCTACCGCCAGGACTTAAGAACTTTTTAAAAGCTATTATTAATGCTTTTTGAGATAGTGATTTAGATGCATATCATATTTTTTACTGAGTTAAGTATTGTATGTAATTAGTTTTGCTACAACAAGTGCATGGGACATTGGAAAAAAGTTGAATTTCCCCATGGGGATGAATAAAGTATCTATCTATCTATCAGAATATGGGTGTTTAACACGAGCAATATTCCATGACATAAGGAAACTAGCTTCAGTCGTTGTATCGGCTTCCTTACTGAACGTTGTCAACAGTGTCTGCTAGCTATTTAGAGATTGTTTTAACACAGTTAATTTGTTTTTCCATAATTCGGATTTACGTGGATAATTAGCCAAAAAGTTTTTGTGATTTGTTTCATAGTGGTATTTCAAATTACTGGCTTTGTAATGACTGAGTGACACATTGCAGATAAGACACAAAGGTTTACCTCCTTTAACGGTGGATGCAAAATCTTCTTCCCACTGTGGCTTAAGATGTCTGTTTTCATCTTCATATTTTCGTTTCTTATAATTTGATGATGCCATCTTCCTTCACAAAATTTGCACAGACACTTGTAAACAAAACTTGTATCCGCAGTGTACCAACTACTGCGTTAATGTACATGACGTGAATGAGGTCGGGCCTAGACTCACTAACACTTTGAGCACCAAATGACGTAGATCTACGTCTGCACTACTTTTGCCTTCAGCGCCCAATGACGTAGATCTACATCGTGTATTTTGAAACATGTACCTCTGTCCTCAGCGCCACGTAGCGATTCTCACCAATTCTTGAGCGATGGAATTAAGTCTCAAGAGATTTCCTGCGGTTCTATTTATCGCCAAAATGCTTTCCCATTCATTTCTACACAATAGCAGCATGTGGTAAAAAAGAGGTCAACCAACATATTTCCATGAGCCGCACATTGAATACCAAAGAGCCACATGTGGCTCGCAAGCCGCGGTTTGGCCACCCCTGGTATAGAAGAACAAAGAGATCTGGGAATACAGATCCATAATTCCTAGAAAGTGATGTTAGGTGGATAGGGTCATAAAGGGAGCTTTTGGCACATTGTCCTTTATATTGAGAACAGCAGTTGGGATGTTATGTTGAAGTTGGATAAGATGTTGGTGAGGACAAATTTGGAGTATTGTTAGCAGTTGTAGTCACCTCCCTACAGGAAAGATGTAAGTAAGGTTGAAGATGTACAAAGAAAATTTACAAGGATGTTGCTGGGTCTGGAGGACCTGTGTTATAAGGAAAGATTGAATTGGTTAGGAGTGTATTTCTTGGAACGTAGAAGATTGAGAAGAGATTTGATAGAGATATACAAAATTATGAGGGTATAGATAGGGTAACTGCATGCAGGCTTTTTCCACTGAGGTTGGGTCTAGACATCATGGGTTAAAATGAAAGGTGTAAAGTTTAAGGAGTACATGAGGCAAAACTTCTTCACTCAGAGGGTAGTGAGAGTATAGAACAGACTGCTAGTGCAAGAGGTGCATACAAGGTTGATTTCAAAGTTTAGGAGAAGTTTGGATAGGTACATGGATGATAGGGGTATAGTCACAGTGCAACTCAATGGGAGTAGGCAGTTTAAATGGTTCAGCACAAACTATGCTGTACTTTTCAATGGCTCTATGACTCTATAAGAAATTCACTTTAACTTTGATGTAGTGACCTCAGTTATGCTAGAAGTGAAATACCTAATAAATAGGTGGCATAGTAGAAACATAGGACATAGAAAACCTACAGCACAATACAGGCCCTTCGGCCCACAAAGCTGTGCCAAACATGTCCTTAACTTAGAAATTACCTAGGGTTACCCATCTATCTATATACTACTAAAACTCTCATGCTCTGTTTGTCTGTTTGTGACCTCCAATTAGTGCAAACAGTGCATTACAGCGGCACTATTTTTTGGCTAAATTGACTTAAAATGCGCTAACTTACAGAATGCAGGCAAAGTTCAGGGTTATATATTTGCATAAAATTGCTCACTCACCAAAATCAACAGCCCGGCTTTCACACAAGAGCTGATGTCAGCCATGGTGGAAACCGCGACACGACACCACAATGCATGCACATGGCCAGCCTCAGAAACTGCCACCCATCAATAAGAAATAATTTAATCTTAATGTAATGATGTACTTCGAGACACCCATCAAACCCTTTGCTGCAGTCAAAGGACAGCGGTGACTATATGATGTCCATTTAGGAGAGCGCCAACCACATCATCAAGAATCATCAGCATCCTGGAGGCTTTGGTGTTATTGTTTTGTATCTTCTATCCAGCATTAGGGTAAAAAAAATATAGTCAGCCTAATTATGCTGCGTGGAAAGAGATGGGGGGCATTATGGTCAAGCGATGACACCAAATGTCATTGGGAAGCGGCAAGGAGAGGGAGAGAACAAGAATTGGATGAGGCCAGGGTCGCACGACTCCAGGATCAAAGAGTCAGGACAAAAAAGATGAGAGAGGTAGAGACAGAGGAGGAGAGGCATGCACGTCTCCACAATGACAAAAACAGGCACAGAAGGAGAAGAGAGGAAGAGACAAAGGAGCTGAGAAATGCACGTCTCCAGGATCAGAGACAAACAAACAGCAGAAGAGATGAAGAGACGGGGGATGAAAGGGCTGCACTTCTCCAGAATGACAATGTGAGGCGTAAGGGTGGCAGATCAACCAGAAATGTTGCCATCAGAAGTATCCTTCGTTAAACGAGGAGGAGCTATATTTGCCTTGCAACGCGTCCTTCTTCTTTAATAAACTCAGGTTTTCTTCTTCAATTTACAAAGCAAAGCAATCTCAATAGCATTCAGAAAAATTTAATGTTCATTCTGGTCATATCAGACTGCACTACCCTTCTCTCAAAGGGTGCCCCAATGTGTCACCCTGTTGTCTAGTAGCCCTCTATTTTTCTAAGCTCCATGTACCCATCCAGGAGTCTCTTAAAAGACCCTATCATTTCCGCCTCCACTACTGTAACCAGCAGCCCATTCCACGCACTCACCACCCTCTGCGTAAAAATCTTACCCCTGACATCCCCTCTGTACCTACTTTCAAGCACCTTAAAACTGTGCCCTCTCAAGTTAGCCATTTCAGCCCTGGGGAAAAGCCTCTGACTATCCACATGATCAAAACCTCTCATCATCTTGAATACCTCTATCAGGTTACCTCTCATCCTCCGTCGATCAAGGAGAAAACGCCAAGTTCACTCAACCTATTCTTATAAGGCATGCTACCCAAACCAGGCAACATCCTTGTAAATCTCCTCTGCACCCTTTCTATGGTTTCCACATCCTTCTTGTAGTGAGGTGACCAGAACTGAGCACAGTACTCCAAGTGGGGTCTGACCAGGGTCGTATATAGCTGTAACATTACCTCTCGGCTCTTAAACTCAGTCCCATGATTGATGAAGTCCAATGCACCGTATGCTTTCTTAACCACAGAGTCAACCTACGCAGCAGCTTTGAGTGTCCCATGGACTCGGACCCCAAGATCCCACTGATCCTCCACACTGCCAAGAGTATTACCATTAATACTATATTCTGCCATCATATTTGAGCTACCAAATTGAACCACCTCACAGTTATCTGGGTCGAACTTCTCGTTTTCCCCTGTTTTCATCCTTACAATGTCACGGTGTAACCTCTGACAGCCCTCTACACTATCCACAATACCTCCAACCTTTCTGTCTTCAGCAGATTTACTAACCCATCCCTCCACTTCCTCATCCAAGTCATTTATAAAAACCACAAAGAGTAGGGATCCCAGAACAGATCCCTGAGGCACACCACTGGTCACCGACCTCCATGCAGAATATGACCCATCTATAGCTACTCTTTGTCTTCTGTGGGCAAGCCAATTCTGGATCCACAAAATAATGTCCCCTTGGATCCGATGCCTCCTTACTTTCTCAATAAGCCTTGCATGGGGTACCTTATCAAATGCCTTGCTGAAATCCATATACACTACATCTACTGCTCTACGTTCATCAATATGTTTAGTCACATCCTCAAAAAATTCAATCAGGCTTGTAAGGCACGACCTGCCTTTGACAAAGCCATGCTGACTATTCCTAATCATATTATGCCTCTCCAAATGTTCATAAGTCCTGCCTCTCAGGATCTTCTTCATCAACTTATCAACCACTGAAGTAAGACTCACTAGTCTATAATTTCCTGGGCTACCTCTACTACTTTCTTGAATAAGAGAACAACATCCTTTGTCCTCCAGTCCTCCGGAATCTCTCCTGTCCCCATTGATGATGCAAAGATCATCGTCAGAAGCTCAGCAATCTCCTCCCTCACCTCCCACAGTAGCCTGAGGTACATCTCATCCGGTCCTGGTGACATATCCAACTTGATGCTTTCCAAAATCTCCAGCACATCCTCTTCGTTAATATCTACATGCTCAAGCTTTTCAGTCCATTGTAAGTCATCCCTACAATCGCCAAGATCCTTTTTCATAGCGAATACTGAAGCAAAGTACTCCTTAGGTACCTCAAATATCTCCTTCGGTTCCATGCACTCTTTTTCACTGTCACACTTGATTGGTCCTATTCTCTCACATCTTATCCTCTAGCTCTTCACATACTCATGGAATGCCTTGGGGTTTTCCTTAATCCTGTCCACCAAGGCCTTCTCTTGGCCCCTTCTGGCTCTCCTAATTTCTTTCTTAAAAGTAGATGAACCTCAGGAATATTATTATTATACAGCACATCTATACAAATAAAGGAAATATATAAGTATTCCTTCTGGGCTCACTTGCTGATATTGAGATGGGAGTATGAAGGGAAACTGAATGATCACTGCATAAACTTGCTGCTATTTAGAAGAACAAGATGATACATTGAGATATTCTAGACAATGTGCTGTGCTAAAAGAAAATTTCCTCAAAATGGAGAATCCACAACTAGAAGGGCTAGCCTGAGGATTTAGGACTGAGATAAGGTTGGGAATTTTGGGATATCCTACTTCAGTTGTTGAGTATATTGAAAGCTGGGATTAAAATTGAAAGATCTTGGGACACTCAAGGTATCAAATGATTTACAATTTGGACTAAAATACAATATCAGCCATCATTTTTTTGAATGACCAAACAGTCCTGAAGGGTCATATGATATACTTTGATAGCTATTATGATGCAAAAAAACATATTTCATGAGGAATTGCAGACACTTTTATATTTCTGATTTGCCCATACAAGAAACTAGGTTGATAGTGTTTACAGTAATTTAAAACATAAAAAATGGGAGTAAACATTATTTCTTTTGTCTTGTAAACTGGATTTAAACCAGGTTTGGGATGTGAATAAATATTGTTAACTACAAACCACCACACTTTCTTTTCTCCCTTTTTCTGTTGACACCAGCAGTCTCTAAATGAGATCCTAAATATTGAGAATTAGCAGGCTATTTAACTAACAGAGGATTCCTGCTGAGACTTGTCATTACCAACTAATCATACACACGGACACTTCACTATTAGATTAGTCCCAATGCCTTGATGAAATGTTGACTTTCAGCTGTTTTAAGTTTTTTATCCCATTGACGAGATTAATGTCATTAGACAAAAGACTTTCCAGTCTTTCTTTTGTTCAGAGGTTGGTTCCTTTTATACTTTGTTAGAAACCCTTTTATTTTCTTATACACCATGCAGGCTTAAGGTCTGTGATACATTATCTGAAGTTGTATGTGGTATGATCCCACCAGCTATTCTTTATCTGCATTAAAGATATTGGTGAGTGTGCCTTAAAGAAATAAATATACCCACTCTCCAACTAGAATCTAGCTGGTTTACTAATTTTCCATAACCTTATAGCTCTAATTTTAGCAATGAATGTTTCTAGCTGCCTTTTTATATGGCATGGGGGGAGGAAAGGGCAGATGTGGAGGGCAAAGAATCATAAAAGCTTGTTTCAGCTGATGGTTAATAATACCCTGTGCAGAAAAATATACTGTAATGACATTGAATGATGTTAGGTCTTATATCTCCATACACAGTAGTCTGGCCTGCACTCTGCTGGCTTACACAAGAATAGTCACAAACAAAAGAAAATCTGCAGATACTGGAAATCCAAGCAACACACACAAAATGCTGGAGGAGCTCAACAGGGCAAGCAGCATCTATGAAAAAAAGTATAGTCGACATTTTGGGCCAAGATGAGGAGTAGATTTTAAAGGTGGGGGAGGGGAGAGAGACAAACAAGGTAACCTTTAAAATCTACTCCTCATCTTTTTTCTCCAGTCCTGCCGAAGGGTCACAGCCTGAAATGTCGATTGTATTTTTTTCCATAGATGGTGCCTGGCTTGCTGAGTACCCCCAGCATTTTTTGTGTGTTACAAGAATAATCACTTGGGTAAAATACTAGAAACCTGCTCATTCCAAAGAACTGTACCTCTGCAGGAAAGAAAAACAGAGATTTGAAATAAATCAGTAAAACTATTTCTGTGCCTTGTAATGTTGGGTGTTAATGTTTCATTATCCAGTGCTGTTGTAGTGCATTTTCTCATGATATATCATTATGTAACCAAATATGAACATCATTAAAACGCGTTTTACTTACTTATCAGTAATGCAAAGATTTAACTCATATATGGCAAAACATTTAACTCCACCAGGGATAGTCCCAAGTCCAGCTACAAAAGGAGGAGGGTTGGACATGGGGATAGTAACCCCTTAAAAACCCAGAGCAACAGTAACACCAAAAGAAGCTCCAAAGACCTCATCCCTGGCAGAGGAAGGATCTTCTAAGACTATACTTGGGATAACTTGAAGGACTGACCCAGAACAGAGGACTCTGATGAGCTGCTGCTGGCGGTCTATGCCCAATAGGGATGATGGGCTCAAGAAGACTAAGATGGCAAATTTTTACTTTAAGTACTGTATTCCCTAGATTATGTGAATCGATTATGAGATTATGTATGACACTATAAAAGAGTATCAGTATGCTTGCTAGGAACCACTTACTATTTTACTAACATGTATGGGCAAGTCTGGGTATATAAAGTATGTAGCTTACCTTTTATCCTGTATGCATGTGTGTAGGTATTTGTACTGGAGCTGATTTCTTTGAAAGTGGTAAATATAGTAGCTTAGACTAAAAGAACTAACAAAGTTCATGGACTATTAGGCTAATATTGACAATGTGACTTACATGTCAATTGTAAGTTGAATAACTTCATCAATAGGAAGAAATAAAGAAACATGCTGCAGTGTGCTAATCTGGAGCATTGCCACATCTAAAAGAAAGGTAAAAACCTGGAGCATTAACTGCTTTCCTCTCCATGAATGCTGTCTGAGTTTCTAGGTACTTACTATATTTTCTCATTATATTTTTAAGCAGTGATCAGTTCAGTTGTTCCTAATTTACCAAAATAAATTCATTTATATTTTCACCATCATGCAAAATGTTGTAGGTACACTAGCTGCCAAATTTCACAAACACAGCATTACCTATACAGAAATAAAATATTGTGGATACTAGGAAGAAATAAAAATATGCTGGAAATACATTGCAAATTAAGCATTCATTTTGGAGAGAAAAGTGGAATTAACTTTTCAGGTTGATGGCCTTTCATTGGTCAGAGTCATAGCAGTTATAGAACACTACAGCACAGAAACAGGCCCTTTGGCCCATCTAGTCTGGGCCAAACTATTAATTTGGCTTGTCCCATTGTCCTGCACCCAGACTTAGTCCTCCATACCCTTCCTATCTATGAGCCTATTCAAATTTTTCTTAAATGTTAAATGTTGAAATATCCACCACTTGTTCCACACTCCCACCATACTCTGAGTGAAAAAGTTCTCCCTCATATTCCCCTAAAACATTTCACCTTTCACGCTTAACCCATAACCTCTAGTTGTAGTCTCACTTGACCTCAATAGAAAAAGTCTGCTTGCATTTATCCCATCTCGTATTTTTCTATATCTCTGTCAGGTCTCTCCTTAGTCTTCTATGTTTTAGGGAATAACCTCCTGACCTATTCAAGCTTTCCCTGGCACTCAGGTTCTCAAGTCCCAGCAACATCCTTATAATTTCCTGTTTTATTCTTAGAGCTTTTCTTAAACGACGGAACACTGTTTAAGTATTTTTTCCCAGGCCTCTGCAATTTCTGCACTAGCCTCCCACTATCTCTGCATAAGGGTCTGAGGGAACACCTTGTCAGGCCCTGGGGATCTATCCACTCTAGTTTGCCTCAAGACAGCAAACACTTCCTCCTCTGTAATCTGTTTAGGGTTCATGACCTCGCTGTTGCTTTGCCTCAATCCTATAGACTCAATGTTCATCTCCCGAGTAAATACAAATGCAAAAATCCAATTAAAATCTGACCCATCTCTTTCAGCTCCATGCATAGACTACCTCTCTGATCTTTCAGAGGACCAATTATATTGCTTGCTATCCTTTTACTCTTAATATATCTATAAAACCCCTTAGGTTTCTCCATCACCTTATAGAGCAACCACATGCCTTCAATTAGCCCTCCTGATTTCCTTCTTAAGTGTTCTCTTGCATTTCGTATACTTCTCAAATACCTCATTTGTTCCTTCCTACTGATAACTACTATGCACCTCCTTCTTTTCCTAATCAGTGCCTCAGTATTCCTTGAAAACCAAAGTTCTCTAAACCTGTTATCCTTGTCTTTTATTCTGAGAGGAACATGCAAACTCTGTGCTCTCAAAATTTTACTTTTGAAGGCATCGCACTTACCAAGTGTAGCTTTGCCAGAAAACAACCTGTCCCAATCCACATTTGTCAGACCCTTTCTAATGCCATCAGAATTAGCTTTTATCCAAATTAAAATCTCAACCCAAGGACCAGACCTATACTTTTCCATAATCCACAGAACTAATGGCAGTATGATCACTAGATAAAAAGTGTTCCCCTAGGAGGAGGGCCGACAGAAACCTCTGTCACTTGCCTTGTCTCATTCCCTAATAGGAGATCTAATATCATACTCTCTCTAGTTGAGACTTCTATATACTGATTAAGGAAACTTTCCTTAATATATTTGACAAACTCTTTCTCATCCAGCCCTTTTACAATATGCGAATCCCAGTCAATACCTGGAAAGTTAAAATCACCTACTATCACAACCTTATATTTCTTCCAGCAGTCTTTGATCTCTCTACAAATTTGCTCCACTAAAACCCATTAACTATTGGATGGTCCAAAATATAATCCCATTAAGGTGGTCATTCCTTTCTTATTCCTCAGTTCTACCCATAAAGCTTCACTAGATGAGCTCTTCAGTCTGTCCTGACTGAGGACTGCTGTGACATTTACTCTCCCCCTTTAGCCCCTCCAGCTCTGTCACACCTAAGACAACAGAACCCCGGAATATTGAGCTGCCAGTCCTGCCTCTCCTGCAACCAAGTGTCGCTAGTGGCTACGATGTCATAATTCCATGTGCTGATCTATACTCCAGGTTCACCTGTCTTTCCTACAATACTCCTTCCATTGAAATATAAGCAGCTTAGAACATTAGTCCCACCGTGCTCAACCTTCTGATTCCTGACTTTGTATGTAGGTTTAACAGCATCTTTCTCTATAACCACTCCACTATTTGTACTGGCACTCTGGTTCCCATACCCTTGCAAATTTAATTTAATTCTAACTCCCCCCCCCCCTCCCCAGTGCAGCACTAGCAAACCCACTCACTAGGATATTAGTTCCCCTCCAGTTCAGGTGTAAACAGTCCCTTCTGTACAGATCTCACCTTTCCTGGAAAAGAGCCCAATGATCCATAAAGCTGAAGCCCTTCCTCCTGCACCATCATCTTAGCCATGTGTTAAACTGTATGATCTTTCTATTTCTGGCCTTACTGACACACGGCACAGGTAGCAATCCTGAGATCACATCCCTGGAGGTCTTGTCCTTTAACTTAGCACCTATCTCTCTGAACTCACGTTTTAGGACTTTGTCATTTCTCCTACCCATGTCACTGGTACCGAGGTGGACTGTGACCTCTGGCTGCTCACCCTCCCTATTAAGAATGCTGTGGACTCCATCCAAGATGTCCCTGACCCTGGCACCCAGGTGGTAACAAACCATCCAAGAATCTCACTGGTGTCCACAGAACCTCCTTTCTGTACCCCTAACCAATGAATCCCCTATCGCTGCAACTCGTCTCTTCTCCTCCCCCTTCCATTCTCGCCGCCTGGCTGTCTATCCCTTTTCCCCATCACAATAGTCTCCCAGTTACCTGTGTCTTGCACCTTGGTTGTATCTACCTCCATGTACGTCCTGTCTATCAATCCCTCCTCCACCTGAATGATCCACAGTTCATCCAGTTTCAGCTCCAACTTCTTAACATGGTCTGTTAGAAGCTGCAGCTGGATACACTTCTTGCAGGTATAGTTGTCAGGAACTCTGTAGATCTCCCTGCCTTCCCATATCTTATAAGAGAAGCATTCCACTATCCTGAATGGCATCCCCTCTGCTCTAAATGTGCAATAAGAAAGAATAAAAGTCTACATATGGCCTATGCCTTACCTTGCCAAAGCCTCGATGAGCCAAAGCCTCAATTTCCCACTCTAACACAGGCTCACTCATGCAATTGTTGCTCCACTTAAACCTACTTTCTTTTTATTAGAATCTGCCTAATTTTGTGCTGTCCAGTGTTTCCTCAGACCTGTGGCACACAACATGTATTTGATTGTCCCCACTTGCTTCTTCTAAACATTTTCTTCCTCTATATCCAATGTCTCCTTAGCAAGTGTGCTGTCTGCCAATGTTCCCTCTAATTTGTAATGACCAATGTGCACAAAAATCTTGTGCTGTGCAATTTTTTGCCCAGTGACAGCAGCAAGTGCACACTGAATAATTTCATCAATAAGAACAGTATAAATAAGCCAGTTTTACAATCTGCAAACTAATCTTTGCAAACTCTGTGTTGTCAACACTGTTTGCATCAGAAACTGGAAAAGGGAACATGGTTGTGTACAATTATGAAATATACTTAACATACCAACGAGGTAGACGGTGACAATCTTTTGGCTCAGTTTAAATTCCTTTGTGTGCTAGTAGCAAAAGATGTGTGTGCAAGCACACCTTACTGGGATCGTTGCTGATTGCCCCCGCCGGTTCTGTTATTTTTTCTTTTAAGGGAAGGCTTGGGAGGAATGATTTGATTCAGATCTTTGAAAATATAAAGGAATTTCATTGTAGATAAAGATACGGTAAGTTGAAGTAAAATATCCAAGATCTACATCACCCAGAGAGCGATTGAGAAGGTGGAACTTATGACCACAATAGTGGTTGGTGGTATTGGTACAGAAGCATTAATGGAAGGTAAGGCAAACAGAGAAGTGGGGAGAGATAGATGAAGAAAGAGGAGGAGTGTAAATGTCAGTATTGACAGCTTGGGATGAATAACTTGTTTCGTTTCTGGGTAGCTGTCTAATCCTATAAATATTTTTTTTGTAGATATTGCCTAATTTGAGCATTTACATGATATTCTGATTTTGTTGCGGTGTTTCAAAAACTATTAAAATGACCAATGTTCTAAACATTGGATTGTTTAAAATTGATGATATTATTTGTCAGTGGTTCACAGGTATGTTGTTTATTCAAGATAAAAGATTCATATTGAACTTGCATTACTAAAATCAATCTGAAATGCAATTTTACTTAAGTTGTTGTGGATTATGGATTGCATCCATATAGCCTTGTAGACCTAATCACATCAAACAGACAGTACTGTACAACAAAATTCTAGAAATCCATCAGATTTTGGACTGATGGTGCTGGATTAGCAGATTTTACAGTTTATTAGATATTACTCCAATCAAGACCCAAAACATGTTTATTTCACTTTTTCTTTATATTACACAGAAATATAATAAATTTTCCAAAAAATCTGGTAAAGTTAAAGGGAAGGTGGGACATGGTGAGTTTAAAGGAAGCACGGTCAATAGGGTCCATTGAGCTTAAAGGGAGTGCACAAAGGAGAGCCCAGTGAACCAAGCTCTGTGCTTTCGGATTTCCGAACAATAGAATTGAAGAATGTTGAAGTTTTATGTAGAACATAGAACAATATAGCACAGGACAGACCCTTTGGCCCACGATGTCTGTGTTAAGCATAATGTCAAATTAAACTAACACCATATGCCTGCACATGATCCATATCCTTCAAATTCTTGCATATTCACTTGTCCATCTAAAAGCCTGTTGAACATTACTATCATGTCTGCTTCTGCTACCACTCCTGACAGCACATTCAATACAAATTGCAAAGGATTCTCTTTCTCAACATTCAGATTATTTTACCAATGTATGATTTAAAAAAAATCTTTTTATGTTCAATTCCTTTTGTTGTGTTTTATCTTCCTATCTCTATAACTCCTCCTGACACACACCTGATCACACCTGTTCTGCTTTCCTCCAGTTCTGGTTTTATGTACTTTAACTTCCATATCCCCAGCATTAGCAGCTGTGTCTTCAGCCTTATAGATGAATCTAGAATCTATCATCATCTATATTTACTCCTTGAACAGTCCTTAAAACTTACCTCTTTGACCACCCAATCTAATGTTATGTTTGATTTGGCCCTGGGTTGCGCTACACTAAAAGCCTTGTAAAAATGCAAATTGTTATTGAATTTGCAGAAAATATTTCAGCTTTGAATATGATATATAGCATTTGCACTATAAAGTGCCTTAACAGAAGTAGAAAATAAAGATACAAATCTGAGGAAATGTTTTTAAAATATGTTCAAAAGTTTTCAGTTTAAGAATCAGAAGAATTACTTTCTTGCTGTGTCTTAAAGTATGGCTGTAATATTAAGATGCTCATCCCTTGAACAGATCTATATGTACGATAATTCCACTTGTGAATTGGAAATGCAGACTTACTGTGACAGAAATTTATTTACCTAATTGTAACACATGGAGAAACTTTCATGTATTTATTTTAAATATGCAGTTCACATTCAAAGTCTGCCACCTCTCTGGCCTTGGTCTTGTAACTGACTCACGAAATGTCCTCAATCACACTTATATTTTGCAATTGTGATATCAGAGACATATAGAAACATTTAAAATAATTATTAAAAAGTAAAATAAAAGTTAATAAATTTAAATAAAGTATTAAAAATGCATGTTTTGGGGAAGATTGATAACATCATTCGAATGAGTGAGGTAAAACTGAATGGAATTGAATGGGAGTGAAGTTAACTTAGATTACTGAATTACCTGTGAAGCTAGGTGCATCTGCATAATAGGAGGTCAGCTGCTTGCTCTGAATTGCTTGTGTTGGGTCTGCAGTGCCCAATGAAATTCAACCTAATTGGTTTGCACTAAGGTAATTTAATGTGAGGAAACTCCAAGCCGTGATTGGAGTGCAGTGTGATATCATTCAACTTAAAAGCATTATTTCCTACAGCATGTATCAACATACTATGCAGAGAAGTACATTAGATTTCAAGATTGTTTAGTGTCATTTCCAGTACACAAGTGAAAAGGGGAACTAAATAATTGTTACTCCAGTTCCAATGCAGCACAAAAAACACAGTAAGGTGAAGAACACAACACAATAATAATTAAAAAACACAATAAATATAAATACACAAGATAGCTTGTACATATTGATTGTGTGTCCACTACGCTAGGCACAGGAATGTCTGTACAAAGGTGACTCTGACAGATAATGATAAAGTAGTGGTGGTGGGGGTGGGGAGGGGTAGGTTAATAGGTGGAAGTGTTGATCAGCCTTACTGCTTGGAGAAAGTAACTGTTTCTTTTAAGTCTGGTAGTCCTAGCATGGATGTGACCTAGTCTCCTCCCAGTGAGTGGGACAAACCTGATTTGGGCTGAATTGGCTGATTATAGATGAATTTGGAGACTGGTGCAAAAATTGATCTTTTGTAGAGGATAGGATTAAGCAGTAACAACGATTGCATGTTCACTTATCTCCCTGGAGATCAATTCCACAGTGATACAGATTGCCAACATTCATAGTTCTAACTTTTGAGGGACATGCTCTGTTGTACAGAAAAGGAAAGAGAGATATGAAATTGGGCAACATTCTGAAAATAATGTTAAATATAGATAAGACATGTTTTAACTGTGTTTTGTAGAAGTTAAATGGCACACAAGTGGGGCAGTTCATTGAGCAATTGTAGTCCTAATTGACTACTCTTTACACCAACTCATATTGCACTGAAAAAAGTCTTATTTTTCAGAGTTCTCCCCATTGCTTCATTTCCCAATCAAAACTGGAAATTTGGGAAGGCTATTTTAATAAGGGGAAATTAATGTTTTGGTGCATTAATTGTCCATCTGTCAGCTGCTACAACCATAGCCAATTAGTTGGTACCCTACAGACTACTTGCATGAACCCTGTCTCAGATTAAGACCAGGTAGTAGAGGACATACATATAAGGTGAGAGCAGGAAAGTTGAAAGGAGATGAGTGGTGCAAGCTTTAACACAGTAGGTGCTTGGAACAGGCTGCTAGGTGTTATGATGAAAGCAAATACAACTGTGGGAGTTAAGAACCTATTAGCTACATAAATATGCAGGGAATGGAGAAATAAGGATCATAGGCAGGCAGGAGGGAGTTTAATTTGACATAATATTTGACACAGACAGGCTGAGAGCTGTTGTGTTCTAATTTCCAGCTGAGTCCCATCCCCTTCTTGGACTTTCTTTGTTTCTGCCATATCTGCTCTCAAGACTTAAGAGATATCCTCCTTCTTTGGAAAATATGACTTTTCCCTGCCTTAGTTGATGGAAGCCTCAAACACGTTTCCTCCATTTCCCACATATTGCTTTTACCTAATCAACATTTTGGGTCAAAACCTTGCCTCAGGAGAGAGACAGAGTTCTTGGGTATTCACTGCATCTAGTACATCATCCTTCACTGCCTTCACTATCTGTGATGCAATTCCTCAATTAATACATCATTCTGTCACCCACACCTTTCTGCTTTAGTGTAGTAGTCAAAACAGATTGGCATGGGAGTGATAGGTTTAATGGCCTGTTTCTGTACTGGACAGCTAGTTTAGCTCAATTAGTTACCATACTAACTTAAGACTAAACTCAAGTGATTCTGCAGAAACTGGAAATCTTGAGCAACAGATATAAAATGGAGAAACTTAGCAAGTCAGGCGGCTTCTTTGGAGGGAATAAACAGTCGACATTCCGCAAAGAGAATGAAAGGTTTCAGCCCGGAACATCAACTGTTTATTCCCTTCCAATACTTCCTGACCTACTGAGTTCCTCCAGCATTGTGTGTGTGTATATGTGTGTTTTGCTGATTAAAATAAAGTTTATGATATACTGATGGTTAAACTTAAATTGATTAATGAACATGTTGCAGGACAATTATGTAGATACAGGATTTGTTTGATGGTGATAAAGGAGGTGTCAGACATGAAAGTGATTACAAAGACTCCAGGTCATGTTTACATTTTACTGATACTATGATCCATTGACCAAAGAAGTAAAGGACTCCACGTTAGTGTGAAACGTAGTAAATAGAGGTTTTTGAATTCATAGCTGTGCGAATTTTCCAATTCAAACCCTCTTTTAGCTGCAGCATAGATGCAAATTAACCAAATGCCACTGATAAAGCATTTTTACGAATTTAGTTTTTAAAAAAATCTTTGTTTCTTTTCATTCAGCTGTCTTGATCCACCATTGATCAACCTTTGATGCCATTCTTAATCTGGCCACTAGGAGCTAGTATGTCACTATGGCATACTACTGTGTAGCAATTTCACTCAGTTTTGTTAGCTATCTTAAGAAGAAACAAACACTATTATTGACGAGCTCGTTTATGTTTTATACAGTAACTAGAATGGCTCAGATTGTATCCTGGACAGAAGAGTTCGCAATGCTTCAGCCTCAAATTTTCTGTCCGGTAGAACTTGTAGAAAGGAGTACTTGGGGAGATTTGCTGTTTAATGAACAGCAAGTGTTGCCAAAGTAGGGAGTTTAAATTAGGATACAAAGCAGCCTTGTGCTAACAGGTTTGTGGAACAGATTTGATGTGCTGAATTGCTTCCCCATTTCTGGTTTATTAAATGTACTGAAGTACAATTCTGATCGGAGAATAAACAGGATTTCTTGCACTGTCTTTTCATTCCAAAAATTTTAAACTGGAATTCAAGTTTTTAATTTCCCATCTGTGAAATTATGCACATCACTAAATCTGCATCAGTTAATCGTGAGTGGTGAATGGTTGCAGAATATGTGTATGTGAGAATGAGAGAAAGAGGATTTACTTGCTGCATGTGTCTATCAACATGGACACAATGGGTCAAATCATCTTCTCTGTGTTGCAGTTTTTCCATTATTAATTTGGCTTATATTACAGTGCCTATATTCATTTCAGACTTATAATCCAACACTGTTTGTAGTATTGAGTTAGGCTGCTGCAATTCCATTTTACTAAATTAATTTTGATGTAATTGTTTTAAGATATATGACATGGTATTTTTGTTAAAAATAGAAAAATTATAATTCTATTTATACCAGACTTCAGTTACTCATTGCATTCCAAATGAGATAAACTGCTCTAAATATCACATTGAATTGTTAGATGATATTTTCGTACAGTAACAGCTAACATCAAATGCAGTCATTAAATCGATAGTGTCACTGTAATATGCCAAAGAATAATGTAAAATCAGTTTAATTTGTTCACTTGTTTTTACCAGTCAGAATCAGAATTATATCACTGACAATATGTTGTGAAATTTGTTATCTTGCAGCAGCAGTACAGTACAAGACATAAAAATTACTATAAGTTACAAAATAAATGAATAGTGCAAAAGATAAATAATGAGGTAGTCCTGATGGGTTCATGGTCCATACATAATAGAAATTGATGGTGGGGGGCAGCTGGCTGCGAGAAAGCATGCATCAAAAAGTGATCAAATCTTCAAAGAAATATCATTCCAGCTAAATTTAAATAATTGCTGACAATCAATTTGTTTAAAATCCCACTAACCATGCAGTATTTTCTAATTTTTCTCCATATTAACGATGGTTACATATACCATTGCCTGGAGACCAATTCATTTATTCTAAAACTTCCATGATCATACCTAAGCTCAGGGAAGTCATAAGTTATTTTTAAGTTAAGTCTTTGAAACACCACAATACAATCTACAATGTTTTCTCTCCAATACCCTAAAGTTCTCTCCAATACCCAAATTGAAGCTTTTCGTTTAACACTGTTTATGGATGTCTTTGCGCCAGTCCTGAAATTATTCTGATCAAATTTGTCAAGCTCAGTTTGAGTGGTCTTGTTCATATCTATCCAACTGTAGAGAACCTTCGATCTCGAGCACATATCTTTGGAGTCCATCAAGGATTTATTCTTAGTTACCACTCTTTCTTTATCTACATGTATTACCTTGATGATATCTTAAGATATCAAGTTGGTTTGAATATATTAGTTCCTCAGGTAAACTGTTTCTCTTTACACGTTTTCCTGAAGTGCAGACTGTTTTGAGAATTTTGTTATTATTTCAGATCTCTAGCATTTCTGATTTTTGAATTTCTCTGAATTCCTTCCATTGGTGTCAAACTGATTGCCCAATATCCATTGATATCCAATGAGCCTGGAGCAGAGAAGAGTACCCAGACAGTGGAAAACATCCTGTATTGTCCCGGTACCGAAGAAACCACAACCAAAGGAGTTGAATGACTTCAGACCTGTTGCCTTGACGTCGCACGTTATGAAGACCATGGAGCGGCTGATAATACAGAATCTGAGGCCACAAACCAGGCACGCCCAGGATCCTCTTCAGTTTGCGTATAAGGAGAAGGTGGGAGTGGAGGATGCTATCACGTATTTGCTGCACAAATCACTCTCTCACCTAGAGGGGGTCAGTTGTGCTGTGAGGATTACATTCCTTGACTTCTCTAGTGCCTTTAACACCATCCAGCCCAAGATCTTAAGGCACAAACTAACGGAGATGGGAGTAGACTCTCACATGGTGGATTGGATAGTGGACTACTTGACAGATAGACCTCAGTATGTGCGGTTGGGAGACTGTAGGTCTGACACGGTGGTCAGCAGCACAGGAGCGCCGCAGGGAACCGTACTTTCTCCGGTCCTGTTCACCCTGTACACATCAGACTTCCAATATAACTCGGAGTCCTGCCATGTGCAGAAGTTCGCTGATGACACGGCCATAGTGGGGTGTGTCAGGAATGGACAGGAGGAGGAGTATAGGAAACTGATACAGGACTTTGTGATATGGTGCAACTCAAACTACCTGCGTCTCAATATCACCAAGACCAAGGAGATGGTGGTGGACTTTAGGAGATCTAGGCCTCATATGGAGCCAGTGATCATTAATGGAGAATGTGTGGAGCAGGTTAAGACCTACAAGTATCTGGGAGTACAGTTAGACGAGAAGCTAGACTGGACTGCCAACACAGATGCCTTGTGCAGGAAGGCACAGAGTCGACTGTACTTCCTAAGAAGGTTGGCGTCATTCAATGTCTGTAGTGAGATGCTGAAGATGTTCTATAGGTCAGTTGTGGAGAGCGCCCTCTTCTTTGTGGTGGCGTGTTGGGGAGGAAGCATTAAGAAGAGGGACGCCTCACGTCTTAATAAGCTGGTAAGGAAGGCGGGCTCTGTCGTGGGCAAAGTACTGGAGAGTTTAACATTGGTAGCTGAGCGAAGGGCGCTGAGTAGGCTACGGTCAATTATGGATAACTCTGAACATCCTCTACATAGCACCATCCAGAGACAGAGAAGCAGTTTCAGCGACAGGTTACTATCGATACAATGCTCCTCAGACAGGATGAAGAGGTCAATACTCCCCAATGCCATTAGGCTTTACAATTCTACCGCCAGGACTTAAGAACTTTTTAAAAGCTATTATTAATGCTTTTTGAGATAGTGATGTAGATGCATATCATATTTTTTACTGAGTTAAGTATTGTATGTAATTAGTTTTGCTACAACAAGTGTATGGGACATTGGAAAAAAGTTGAATTTCCCCATGGGGATGAATAAAGTATCTATCTATCTATCTATTCTTAGATAATCCAGTTTCCTCTAGCGAACCATTGACTCCATCCTTGATTCTATCCTTCCCTGCCACTAACTTTGTTAAAAACACGAATGGTTTAAATCCTCCCTTAACCTCAGTTTGAACCTTTAACCACATATCCAATCCTTTATAAAGACTCTATTTCCATCTGTGTAAAATCACTTGTTTCCACCCTAACCTTGATCTGTCTGCTCCCAAACCTTCATTAATGTTTTTTTCACTTCCAGATCTATTTCAGTATCCTTCTAACCTAGAATCCTATCTTCTATTCACTTTAAACATTACATCATTGAAAACTGATTATATGCTGTTCTACGTAATCACTAATTGACCTTTTACCTCTGTGCTGCAATTCTGAATTGGTTCAGTCATTGAACGCCTCCAATTTATAAGTCGAATGTTAAAGCATTTTCATGGATTCCTTATCCTGTTGCTGGAAATCGTATTTTAACTTTCTTTATTAAAGCACGTCTTTGACTAAACTAGGCTAGTTTTTTTTGTTTTGGACCAATTTTTGTCTGATACATCTCTGCAAAGTTCTTTGGGGTGTGTTTTTGATAGAAATTGATAATCGAGCACGGTACAATTCTTGGGAGTTTAATGTAATGGCACATTTCAATCTTATTGCTATTGTTACTTTTTGACTTGAATCCTGCAACGTAAATCGAGAAAATTTATGGTTTGAATTTAAGATGTTGCACAATTGATTCAAAGTATGAGCGGTTCGCTTTCTAAAATGGACCGGTAGAATAGAACCATTGCAAGCTGTTTTACCGCATCCTCACTGTGAATTTAATAGCATTTTTAAAGACAGGCATAACTTGAACGACATAAATCGCTACAAATAATTATATTTACAAATATATATAATCATAACGATATAAAGATTGATCAAAAATTTCGGGTGCTTAAAGTCTGAAATACTCAAATTTGTACTTAATCGTTTTCGTTTAAAAAAAAGGTGACATTAAGTATGAAAACACTGAAAGCTCTCGGCTGGTCAGGACAACATTTGTGGAAGGAAAGGCACAGTTAACTAATTTTCTTTCCGGAGATGCTGCTTGACCTGCTGAATGCTTCCAGTGTCTTTCCCCTTACTTAGAGGATTTAATAAACATCGGCACCTTTTTGAAACGAATACGATTTTTACATGTACATACCATGGGAGTATTGTTTTCCTATGGTTACTACTTTATAACATGGTGGGGGGGGGGTGAGCACGGAACATTGATGAGAGAAACTTATGCCGGGTGTCAGACTGTTTTAGAATTAGCTTCCACCGCCTCTCTCCTTACTCCCCCATCTCTATCGGCGGAAGTGGATCACGTTTAGGGAGTGCGGTGCCCAGATCTATTCCTTGGTCCCAGATTGCACTGCGAGGGTGTGGACCTGTTGCCTTTTTTGTGTATGTTTTGTATGTGCAGTCTTCAATGGCGCTGGGACGATCCTGGACTTCGAAGGAAGGCATGCCGAATGAATTGAAGCGTTTGGACTTTCTCGGTAACATGTGCTGGAGACTACGACTCGTCCTTCTCGGTTGTCTGATCGTGCAATGCCCGGCAGCCATGGACGAGTGTTACGACGAGAATGCCCGGTCTCAGCGCTGCATGCCCGAGTTCGTCAACGCCGCTTTCAATGTGACTGTGGTGGCCAGCAACACTTGCGGTTCCCCTCCTGAAGAATATTGCGTCCAGACCGGAGTGACGGGGGTTACCAAGTCCTGCCACATCTGCGACTCCAGCGACCCCCAGCTCCAGCACGGTGCCGTCTACCTGACCGATTATAATAACCAAGCCGATACCACTTGGTGGCAAAGTCAAACGATGCTCGCAGGGATTCAGTATCCTAATTCAATTAGCCTGACTTTGCACTTGGGTAAGTGCGCCCTCCCCCACCAAAAATGCAGTAATTTAATTTAAATTTAAAAATTTGCTTCGGAATGTACCATGAAACATTTGATGGCAGAAGTTCTAACTGTTTATATTCAAGGTGTCGCATCTGCATTAACTATGCACTGGGCAAAAAAAGTGTTGATATTGTAAATATCCTGAATTTGCATTCACTAGAGACTGGGGATTGCAATCGTCTGTCCTGTAGGTGAAGGAGGAACGGTAGCGAAGTCCTGTTTAAACGGTGCTGTTGAAACGAGGGGAGGTGAAGAGAGAGGGGAGTGTTGTAGAAGATATGGATCTCCGTTCAATTATTAGAAAACTTATAATTTCAGTCGATCGTCGACCGGGGTTGAACTTACAAGCGAATATAAAGATGAGAAGGAAGCGATCAGGCTGCCGATTGAAACTTGCAGTTTAAAACATCCCAAGTGTGTTTAACCTGACACTACCTCCCCCTATGCCATGATATGTGGCCACGGTGCATCCGGGCCGCGATACCTTCCTTTCCCGAGCAGTTCAACGAGTGGAGTTAGTTTTGCTGCCCCCCGGGTACAATATTTTAATCAGCCTCGCGGTTTTGTACACCTTAAGTACGCTTGAGCGGGGACGAAGTGCCTTTGGTGGCGTTTAACATCAGTTAATATCTGCACGAATTGTTCATTAAAAATGCTTTTAACACTTATTCTCTCCCTCTTGGGAAAGTTTTTTTAATTCCTTCCCCGCTTCAAGATGGCGCAGTTTGTGAACTCCATTAGGCGGCGAGTTTTGTCAGTAGTTAACGTGGATCGGAAGGAGGGGAAGGAGGGCGCTGGACGGGCCAAAAGGGAGAGATCGCTGACATTTTATTCCAGGGAGTGCCGGTCGACTGCGGTGCGCGCGTTAGTGAGGGTGGTATTAAATGGATGGGATAGTGTGAGCGAGAGAGAGGAAGGCTAGGGTGGGGACTTGTGTTATAAACTGAGCAATCGCGACATAAATCTGCGCTGGTTGTAGTTTTATTGGTTAAATTGTGTGTACAGTAGATGGGCGACATCTCCTGGAGTCAGTTCTCACGCTGGTGGTCATGCCTTTTCCCAGAATACATCCTCCCTTTGCTGCGATCTTAAATTGGACTTGTCAGGATGTTCCTTTGCGTCGACTTGCATTCCGCGAAAGGAGTTGAGTTGAAAATCTTGCTTTCTTTTTTATCAGGAAAAACTAAATCGGGCGAGTTTGGAGGACTTCATCTCTAGCATGACATTTCTCCACAATTTGAATTTTTTTTACACACGATCACAGTGCGAATATGATCTGGGATTTTAGGTGTCGAGTCCATACGAAACATAATTACCGGCTAAGTAGGCACATTGTTGACTCGCGAACGCTCTCTGCTTTAAGGCATTAGTTTTGTTGAACCCTTTCGAATGAACTTTTGTATCACAGGTATTGAGCAGTCAATGTGCCACCACGGGGGCTATTCTGTATTCTCCCACACCCTCTCGTAGGATAAACATTAAATCATTATTCTTTATAATTAACTGCTTAAATGAATCACTTCTACTTTTCCATCTGCCTCTCACTTTCCCCTTGCAATTAAAGTCCAGTTTTAAATTATTGCAAATTGTTTAATTTCATTATAATTTGCAATTTGGTTTTGTGATGTTAAACTCACTTTAGGCTTTTATTAGGTAAATGGTAATTTTCTTGTAACCAAGACTCTGTATTTGATATATTCATATGCTAACTTAAAACTGGTTTATTTTAGCTTTTTTTGAGGCAGAAGGAAAATCTCTAGAAACCGGTGAACAATTTGGGTACCTTCTTTAATGAGATCTTCCTGTCAGTAGATTAAATTCATTTTTATTGATGAAATGCAACTATATTGCTGAAATTACCTCAGTGTTGGCTGATATCCTGCATCTATTGAAAGTATTTAATATAATTTCCGGGAGCATTGTGGTGGTAAAACTTAACTATACTCTATTTGTAATTATTTTCCCCATCTTAGTTCATTGACAATGTCCTCATCTATGCCTTTTTAACTTTTAGATAAGACTAGTTCAAAGCTATTTATATTGCTGACTTGCCACTTCGCAGCATCTTTAAATCAAGGAAAATCCTTTTCTGAGAATATACCAAGTTCCTAACTTGCAACAATTGACAGATCATACCCATCCTCTCTGCGAGTGACATCTCAATTTAAAATTCTCACCTTTCTTGCATCCTTCCAAAGCTTTATATGGGAATGTCCTCTGTAACTTCTTGCAGCCCTACTCCCAACCCATTGAACTGCTTTCCTTCAATTCTGGCCTCCAGTCTGAAGCACTCGATTCATACTATGCCACCAGTTATCAAAGCCTCACTTGCATTCCTGTTCCTTATCTCGAGACTTTTTAATTCATTCTTTCTGATCAAAATTTTCAATTCAAGTTCAAGGTCACTTTATTGTACACGTATATTACCAAATGAAACAATGTTCCTCTGGACTAAGGTGAATGACAAGTACCTGTAGAACACACACATTGCACACAAAGTAATATTACCACTAGCAAATTAGCACTAGTGCATTTATGACACTAGTTTAGCCAGTAAACAGTATAATGTTACTGGTGCTTCATGCAAGATGAAACTGGGTATTGGTGGGGAGTTCAGTTGTCTTAAGGCCTGGGAGAAGAAGCTGTTTACTGTTGTTCCTCCAGCCTGATGGTAGGGTGGATTAAAGAGATTGTTGGATGGATGGGAGATATTATTGACAATGCTAAGAGTCCTCCATATGCAGTGCTTCTGATAAGTGGAAGAAGGACCCCAATGATCTCAGCAGTTCTCGCAGTGCTTTGTAGGAACTGTGGTCAGATGCCTTATAGTTCCCATATCAGACAGTGATGCAGCTAGTCTGGTCACATGATGGTACTCCCGTAAAAATTGGTTGAATTGTGGGAGGTGTTGGGGGGAGCTCACTTGCTTTGATCTTCCCAGGAAGTGAAGACGTTTAGCTGTCTGTCTTTAATGTTTCCTTATCTTGTTGAAAATGATCCTAAAAGATACCTTGTTAATGGTCCTTTGTGAATTTGCAATTTATTGCAATATATTGGGTCTGCTTAAGACTACCATAAGTGTTCACCTATTGGTCAGTGTTAGGGAACCCAGTAAAGAAGTGATAATACTAATTTAAACAGTTTTTTTTTATTGAGGATTAAGTGCGTAGAGTTCCAGTGCTATGATAAGTAATCAGTTTGTGGTGTTATTAAATTGAATAATGCTGGCCTCAATTCATTGTGTTAATCCTTTTTTTTAAACCAGAGGTGACATGGAAGAGAATTGCTTTATTTCTAGCTCAATATTTAATTCTCTTTAGGGATTATCTTCCTGGTTGTCTTCCAATCACACTTTTGGTATAGCTGCTATCAAATAGAAGGCAAATCTTTGTTCTTCATTCTGATTCTGATTAGTATCATGCAATGCATTCAGAATAGTCTTTGTCGGTACCCACTGATGATGCATTCTGGATTCTTTATCCCTTAGCCACACTACTAACACTGCTGGAGTTGGTTTGAATTCCTGTGGAATATGGATGGAGGCATTGACACTGTGGTTAGTGCTTACAGTGACCAAAGGTCATTCATTTCATTTGATAAACTTTATGTTTAGTTGTAGAAAAATAGGACTGGAAGGAGCTGATGAGCAAATATTTTTAGGTGCAGTAGGATGGTCTGTTCTCACCATCAAGCATCCATTTATAACCACCTTTATTCTCTACATATTCTCCAACTTTTCTCTGTTTCTACCACTTGCCTTCATACTAACATTTTTACAGGGTCCAATTAACTTTTTAACGTACTTGACAAGTTGTATCTTATTCTGGTGAGGAGTGTCTCTGGTGGGGAAAGAGGGAAAGTAGTGCCATTGTGAACTAAAGTTTTTAAAAACACAAAGTTAAACAAAGTACGGTACTGCTGAAGAGTCTCGGCCTGAAATGTTCACTGTACTCTTTTCCATAGATTCTGCCTGGCCTGCTGTGTTCCTCCAGCATTTTGTTGTGTTCATTGGATTTCCAGCATTAGCAGATTTTTTTCTTGATGGTGTTTGAGGCAGTGTCTGAGTTGAGAGTTGAGTTGTTAGCAGTTGGACAATAACTGTTGAGACAATTTGAATGGAATTATCAATTGATTGCTTGAAAATATTGTGCATGTCCTTAAAAAAAACTGAGCTGTTTACAACTCATTGGCTCCTTCTAGTCCATGACAGTTATTTGATTTGCCATACAAATTTTGATAGGTTTTTATCCTTGTTTATATACAGATGGCCTAAAGCATTAAATTGTATTTGGCTAAGAACATCTTAATATTTTGGAACAATTTTATGAAATGCTGGGTGTAGAGGGGAAAAAATTGAAGTGGTTGATAAAACACGTCTTTGTCATAATTATAGCTTACAATTTAGTTTATGACCTTATGCCAGATTAGAAGTGTTTTATCAACTGGAAGACATATCAGTGAATCATTCTTTTTGTAATTTTGTGGTTATGTTGTTTGGTCTGTATTAACTGGACTGTGTTTATATTTTAAAGTGTTGAAAGTAGTTCCTATTATTCAGCAACCCATCTGAAAGAGAACAGTATATGCATGTTTGGAGTGGAAATATATAGCTGTAAGGTAAACAGGCATCATTTTGGAATTGGTCCACTGTTAGTGAAGTAATCTTGTCCAAAAATATTACAAATCCAGGTTTTTACTTGTGGATTTTCTATTCCTCAATGAGGTAGCATATTGGATATTTCTTAAATAGTTACCAGGAAGTTGCTTTGCCCTTGTTTTGACTGGTGTTACTGCTTTGATGTTACATGGAAAACATTTTGGACAGAATTTTGCTCATTCTACATCATTTAGTTTTTTGAATCTCCATTCTTTACCTTGTGCCTGTTGCATACATTTATTATAAACAAATTGGAGAAATATTGGTCAGGTGAATTGTATATCATCATCATCCTCCAAAAAAGAATACACACAAGAAGATAGAAGAAGAAATAGGCCAGTTGCCATGTCAGCCTTTCCTGGTGTTCAGTCTAATTTTGGATGATCTCCACCTCTCCTCTGTGCCAGGTCCACATATTATTCAATTCCTAATCTTTCAAAAATGTATTTACCCCCTGTCGAAAATTTCTCTAGTGATTTAGCCTCCACAATCTTTTAGGTTAGAGAATTCAAGTGATTCATAACCTTCTGAGAAGAAATACCGTAGATTCCGTACTACAGAGCGCACCTGATTAAAAGCCGCAGGCTCTAATTTTAGAAAGAAAATCAATTTTGTACTTGTACAAGCCGCACCGGATTTTAAGCCGCAGGTGTCCCACGTTGTAATATGAGATATTTACACAGAAAGATATTACACGTGAGGATTTTTTAACTTTTAATTAAATCCGTATGGTAACATAAACAAATACATATTGCAAATGCTTTTTTTCGAACCGTGCCTGTAACACGGCTACTTTTAAATATACATACGTATCGGTAACACACAAATTACGTTGCGTATACTTTTTTACTGAACAGTGCACGAACAACATTCCAATATCTCCTAACGACTGGTAAAAAAATATATATACTGCAGCCTACCAGGAAAAGTTATTGATCGCCTTTAACTTAAAAGCAGCATTCTCGCGCGGGTCTAATGCCGCACGCCCCCACCTTCCCGTTTATCGCAAACCGGTATTTCCCACAAGACGCGGCGAAACCGGATGTGACGTCATAGCATCCCGGGATGTAGTACAGAAAACAAATATAGTTAAAACACTTCTAACTTTAACTAGAAAATACTAACAAATGAATTACTAAGCGAAAATATTATAAACTAAATATCTGCCATAAAGGCAGCACAATGCTTTTCTTCGAGTATTTTCCATGTTGATGAGGGTGAGTACAAATGACTGATTTACAATAATTTAATTGTGAAAGTGCGCTTGATTTATCGTACAATTTCATTGGACCTCTGTGAACTACTCATCAATTTTATTGGTCTACTGTTACGAGGCAAAATGTTTTTGGCGGCATGAAAAAAAACCATGCATTAGCTGCACCGTAGTAAAAGCCGCAGTGTTCAAAGCTGTTCAAAGCGTGGGAAAAAAGTAGTGGCTTATAATCCGGCATCTACGGTACTTTTTTTTTTTGAATGACAACTCCCTTGTAATTATGGCCACTCTTTAGAGGCATCACCATGAGTAGAAATATCAGCATCTACCTTGCTGTCGTAGGATCTTATGTTTCAATAAGAATATCCCTCATATAACTAAATGGCAAAGAATACAGGTGCAACCTCATTAACTGCTTTTGATAGGACAATCTTTTTATCCCAGGATTTAGCTCAGTGAATCTCTTCTGGACTGCCTTCAGTAACAGTATATCCTTTCACAAGTGAAGGGACCAAAATATTACACTGTACTCAAAGTAGGGCTTTGCCAATTGTAACAATGCTTCTAAACTCCAACCAGTTATATGCTTTCTTAATTATTTTCTGCATCTGCATATTAACCTTTTGTGTTCCATGCATTACAACACTCTGATCCAACTATAGCAACAGAAGGTCCCAGATTTATTGTAGTGGTGAAGCTATTTAAAAATGAACATTGCATACTTAAAAATGATATAAATGCGATTTTTCCTTGTAGCTAACTTCACTGATTAAAAATGCTTTTGGAGTGATGTGTGAAGATGTCGCTTGATGCATTGATTATCTCTTATCTGATATCAGTTTGAATGCCCATATTGTACACAACTATTGAGGAAAGTGAAAAGCAAATTAAACAAACACTAGTGTTTCAATCATGATTACTGATTTTCTTTTAAAAATTACTAGAATTAATCAAAATTTCTTGCAAACAATAACAGAAAATGCTGGAAATACTCAACAAAGAAAAGGGAAAAAAACAGATGATTGATACAAACATCAAAACCATGTTCTCTGATGTTGTAGTATTCAGTATTAAGTCCAGAAGGCACATTTTAGATTTGCAGCACCTACAGTTGTTTTTTTCATTTTCATATTTCACAAATATCGATAAAATAGGAGAAATCAAATCCAATGTTCTCTCTTTGTTTGCATGCAACCAAGACTTACACCCTGAGCTGCCAGTGATGCTTGGCAAGTTTGTTTTGCAATTTAATGATTCCATAGGCCTTTGTTGTACAGGTTCATTGAGAGATTAGTTTTTATCAAACTATGTAAGCAATCAATTTTGAATTTGGATAAGATGTGTGAATTAGAATCTTTGAAATAGAAGGAATAAGGGCATAGACTTTTTTCTAAATGGGAAGCAAATTCAGAAACCAGAGGTGCAAAGGGACTGGGGTGTTTTCGTACAGGATTCCCTGAGGTTAACTTGCAGGTTGAGTCATCAGTAATGAAGGCAAATGCAACGTTGTATTCTTTTCAAGAGGACTAGAATATAAAAGTAAGGATGTAATGTTGAGGCTTTATAAAGCATTGGTCAGGCTGTACCTGGGGAATTGTGAGAAATTTTGGGCCCCATATGTGCTGGCATTGGACAGGATCCAGTGAAGGTTCTTTTATGAAGGGGTTAATGTATGAGAAGCATATGATGGTTCTGGGCTTGTGCTCATTGTAGTTTGAAAGAATAAGGAGGCATCTCCTTGAAACCTATTGAATATTGAAAGGCCTTGAGTAGATATGGAGAGGATATTTCTGAAAGTGGGGTGTCTAGGACCAGAGGATGCAGCCTTAGAACAGAGATGAGGAAGAATTTCTTTAGCATAGGGTGATGAATCTGTGGTATTCATTGCCTCAGACTGCTATGGTAATCAGGTCATTAGGTATATTTAAAGAGAGATTGATACGTTCTTGCATAGTAAAGAAGTCAAAAGTTATGGGGAGAAGGCTGAAAGGGATAATCAGCCATGATAGAACGGCAGAGAAGACTCAATGGGACAAATAGCTTAATTCTGCTGCTATGTCTTATGGTCTAATTCTTTTTTGTCATTCAAAGTTCAGAGCTTCAAAGTAAATTTATTATCTAAGTGCATGCGTATATACTTATCACCATATTATAACCTCAGATTCATTTTATTGTGGATGTTCACATAAATGCAATAGAATCAATGAAAATCTGCAGTCAAGACTGACAAACAACCAACGTGCAAAAGAACCCCAACAAACCGTACAAATACAAAAAAAAAGAAAATAAATAAGCAAGCAATAAGTCTTGAGAATGTGAGATGAAGAGTCCTTGAAAGTGAGTCCATATTTTGTGGGAAAAATTCAGTGTTGGGGTGAGTGAAGTTATCCCCTTTGTTCAAGAGCTTGATTGCTGAGAGGTAGTAACTATTCCTGAACCTGGTGGTGTGGGTCCTGAGGCTCCTGCACCTCTTTCCTGATGGCAGAAACGAGAAGATGGCCTGGGTGATGGGGGGTGGTACATGATGTTGGATACTATTTTCCTGCAACAGCACTCCATGTGGATGTGCTCAATAGTGGGAGGGAATTACCTGTAATGAACTGGGCTGTGTACACTACTTTTTATAGTCAAGGGCGTTGGTGTTTCCATACCATGCCATGACACAACCAGTCAGTATACTCTCCACAGTGCATCTTTAGAAGTTTGTCAAATTTTTAGATTTCATGTCGAATGTTTGTAAACTTCTTAAAAAAAAAAGTTGAGGCACTGCCATGCTGCAGTAATGTGCTGGACCAGGGCAGATTCTATGAAAAGACAACACAGAGGAATTTAACATCACTGAACCTCTCCACCTCTGATCTTCTGATGAGACTACCTCCATTTTCCTATTCCTGAAGTCTATTCAGCTCTTTGGTTTTGCTGACATTTATTGGGAGGTTGTCATTGTGGCACCATTCAGTCAGATTTTCAATCTCCCTCCCTCACAGTGCTGATTTATCACCGTCTTTGTTTTGGCCAATGACAATGGTGGTGTCAACAAATTTAAGTATGGCATTGGAGCTGTGCTTAGCCTCACAGTTATAAGTGTAAAGCGAGTAGAGCAGGGGGCTAAGCACACAGTCTTGTGGTGCACCTGTGCTGAGGGGGATTGTGGAGGAGATATTGTTACCAATCCAAACTGACCTGAGTCTACAAGTGAGGAAATCAAGAGTCCAGTTGCCCAAGAAGGTGTGGAGGCCTAGGTCTTAGACCTTATTGATTAGTTTTGAGGGGATGATAGTATTGAATGCTGAGCTGTAGTCAATGAAAAGCATCCTGATTTATGCATCTTCATTGTCCAGATGCTCTAGGATTGAGTGAAGAACCAATGACCTTCTTGACCTATTGCAATGGTAAGCAAATTGGGGCAGATCCAAGTTGCAATTCAGGCGAGAGTTGATGTTTCGTCACCAACCTCTCAAAGCACTGCATCACATTAGATATAACAGGCTCAACAAACTGATTAGAAAGGCTGACTCTGTTATAGAAGTCCAACTGGATACACTGGAGGCTGTGGTAGAACAAAAATCCTGGCAATTCTGGACAATTTACTTTCAATTTGCATACCACCTTGGCTGAACAGAGGAGCACTTTAAGTAATACACTAAGACGACTGCACCACTTCAAAGAGTGCTATAGGAGGTCATTCTTACCCTCGGCCATTAGGCTCTATAATGAGTCAACCTGTAGCCGGGGAAATGATGACCATCTCCTGTTAGACTGTTTCTGCTTCTCCTAATATAACATATTGATGCAGTTATAAAGAAGGCAAGGCAACGGCTATACTTCATTAGGAGTTTGAAGAGATTTGGTTTGTCAACAATAACACTCAAAAACTTATATACTTGTACCATGGAGAGCATTCTGACAGGCTGCATCACTGTCTGGTATGGGGGGGTGGGGGGAGAGGCTACTGCACAGGACCGAAAGCTACTGCAGGGGGTTGTACATTTAGCCAGCTTCATGTGCCCGAGACATCTTCAAGGAGCGGTGTTTCAGAAAGGCAGTGTCCATTATTAAGGACCTTCAGCACATCAAATAGGAGGTACAGAAGCCTGAAGGCATACACTCAGCGATTCAGGAGCAGCTTCTTCCCCTCTGCCATCCGATTCCTAAATGGAGATTGAACCCTTGGACACTACCTCACTTTTTTAATATAGTATTTCCGTTTTTTTGCAAAATTTTTAATCTATTCAATATACAATCGGCCCTCCTTATCAGTGGGTTCCGCATGTGCAGATTCAACCAACTGATGATCGGGAAAACCCGGAAGTTCTCTGTCCAGCACTTGTTGTTTGAGCATGTACAGACTTATTTTTCTTGTCATTATTCCCTAAGCAATACAGTATAACAACTATTTACATAGCATTTGCATTGTATTAGGTATTATAAGTAATCTAGAGATGATTTAAAGTATACAGGAAGATGTCCATAGGTTACAGCGGATTGGGAATTGAAAAAAAACGTAAGTTTTCTAAGTCAGAACAGGTACATTTGGTTTTTAGCATCAGTTAGTCAAACGTAGAATATATTTTACCTTTCTATGCATATAAAACACTTAAGAAACGTATGTATTTCAATAATTAAACCACTGCGTTGCTTAGTAATAATTGTAGCTTTCACTGGGGCAGGGCCTTCACATGTTCCATTATTCTCACTTTATCCCTTAAAATTGTTCTGATCGTTGACCGACTGTAGCCTAACGCTTTTCCAGTGACCCATTGCGTTTCACCTCTTTTCGATTGCTTTATTATTTTGGCTTTATTTTCAATTGTGATCGTTTTCCGGAACAGAAACACTGCAGGCGCCGGGTCCTAAAGTCCACCACACTGAGACAGGTTAAATAAGCTCCGGAGCTTCGCTGGGCCCAAAAGTCCACCACTTGAGCATCCGCGTTTTTTGGTATCCACGGGGGGCCCTGGAACCAATCCCCCACGGATAAGGAGGGCTGTCTGTACGTTTACTGTAACTGATTTACTTATTATTTTATTTTGTGCTTTTTTCCTTCTATGTTATGTATTACATTGAACTGCTGCTACTGCTAAGTTAACACATTTCATGTCACATGCTGATACTGATTCATATCTGTGCACTTGTAATGTTCCTGTGACACTGTAATTTCCTTTGGGATCAATAAAATAAGTGCTAGTGGATGATGGTCATTGAGGCAGGTTACCACCTTCTACTTGGGCACTGGTATAATTGAAGTCTGTTTGTAGCTGGTGGGTACCTCATACTGCCAAAGCGACAGGATAAGGATGTCAGTGAACACTGCAGCCAGTTGATCAGCGCAGGGTCTTCAGTACTCGGCTCGGTACACTCTCTGGATCAGATGTTTTCTGTGGGTTCACCCTCCTGAAGAATGATCTCATGTCACTTAAGAGTCTGAAATCACAGGGTTGTCAGGGGCTGTGGGTATTTGTAAAGGTGCCTCTGTGTTTTATCAGTCAAAACGAGCATAAAAGGCATTGAGTGAAACCTTGTTGTCATATATGTCATTTACTTGATAGGAGATGATGACATTCAAGCTGCCACAGCTGTCGAGGATCCTTCTGTGGTCCCTGCCGAACGGTTTCGGCCTGAAACATCGACTGTACTTTTTACCATAGATGCTGCCTGGCCTGCTGAGTTCCTCCAGCACTTTGTGTGTGTGGCTCGGAGTTCCAGCATCTGTAGATTTTCTCTTGCTTCTGTGATTCCAATTTGGTCCAGAATCGCCACTTTGCATGTAAGATGGCTTTCAAAGTTCAAAGTAAATTTATTATCAAAATATATTTGTACCACCATAATACTGCTCTGAGATTCATTTTTCTTGCAGGCATTCATAGTAAATCAAAAGAAACATAATAGAATCGATGAAAAAGGCACATGGCAGACTGAAAGGGAAATTAAAGGCTACAGATTGCAGTGATAGTAGTTCGGAAGTGTATTTAGAAGTTTTGTAAACTGCTGCAAAATGTTGCCATGTTTCGCTTTTCGGTGGTCATATCTGGACCTCTTGATTCTTACTTGGTCGCCAGACCTGAATGCTACTGATCTGGCCCTCAGCAGATTGCAGATCTCTAGGTTCACCCAGGGCTTCTGGTTGGGAAAGACTCAAGATTATTTTTGGGGACACGCTCATTCACGACTAACTGAATAAAGTCTGTAAACGCAAGGGATTCTGCAGATCCTGGATGTCCAGAGCAACACACAGAAGATGCTGGAGGAAGTCAGCAGGCCAGGTAGCATCAATGGAAATGAATAAACAGTCAACATTTCGGGCTGAGACCTTTCTTTAGGACTGTTTAAAGTCTGTGACAACTGTGGCATATTTGTTCAGATCCTTTCGGTCTTTGAACACAGTCCAGTCCACTGACTGGAAGCAGTCCCATAGGTAGTCTTACGCTTTTCGTGACCACCACTTTGTTGTCTTTACTGCTGGAGTATTGCTCTTTAGTCTCTGCTTGTATTCAGATAGGAGGAGGACAACCAGATGATTTAATTTCCTGAAATGCGGTCTATGGATGGAACAGTAGATTGTCCTTATGGTAGTATAGCAGTGGTTGAGCACGTTGGGACCCCTGGTGCTACAAGTGACATGTTGATGATAATTGAGCAGCGATTTCTTCAAACATGATTGAAATCCCTGGCAATGATTTGAAAGCTGTTGTGGTAGGCTGTTTCTTGTTTGCTCCTTGTGCTCAGTACTCAAGTGCTTACTTAACGACTTCCTTTGGTGATATGTAAACTGTGGTCAGGATCACGGAGGAAAACTCTGGATAGGTAGAATGGATTGCATTTAATATCATTAGATATTACTTAGCAATTTAATTAGTCATAACTATACATGTCTTTGATAATGTGAAAAATATGTAGCAAAATTTTGATACTTTATAAAAAAAGATATGGTTCATGTTTAAATGTTGCCAGAAGAGCAAAATCTACACTCAGTACCTTTAGTTGATATAGAGCAAGGATACTGATAATTCTTCCAAAGTTAAAGTTTTACATGAAAAAGGCCATTTTGAAGTGTAAATTCTATTATTTATTAAATGTAAGGTAACTTGATTTGGAGTCAAAACAATAAACATAATTTCTTCATTTCTAATTTGCAAACTGTCTAAAAGTTTTCATTGTGTCCTATTAACGGTCTGTGATAATAAACCCTGATGTTGATGATTCATTGCCCTGAAATGTTAACTTTGTTTTTTATTCCACAAATGCAGCCAGGTTTGTTCTTCATAGCTTCTGTTTTTATTTTTGATTTTCAGCATCCTTTGTGCTTTTTTCTAATCCCTGATTGTCAAATTAGCTGTAAATAATTGTGAATCATAATTAAGCTAAATGCATCTTTTTTGTCAATTGGTTAATATCTCAAAAAATAATTGTGTTTTTTGAAACAACTTCCTGAATTTATTTGTTTTTAGTAGTCTGATTTCCTTTGCCAATTTCTAAAAGTAATTTATAAGGGAAAACAACATTTTCCAATTGGCAATATAAGTTAGCTTTCATATCCATGACTATGCCAGTTAGATCAATGATTCTTGTTTTGGACAGCACTTTGGGTATTGAACATCTCTTCTGTTTATTATCACCTAATTATTTGTTTTGGTTCAAAGGAGGATGTCTATATGATATCCACTGGTTGTTTTGGGAAGTGAAGGTTGGCACTCAAGAAATTGATTATGATGTAATCTTTTCAGTGCTATTGTAGTACTTTTATCAGAATGGTGCAGCATTTCCTAAAGTACCGGGGAATGTATTGAGGAAATGTGCTTATGATGTAACTTCTGTAGACCTCATGGGATATTATTGTTAAGTTTATTAATTGAGTTCCATCTCTTCGGAGTCGGGAGCATTTGAATTGGCAAGTTATTTTGACTTGGGAATTTGGCTTGACATTTACTACTTTTTCCCACTGGAGGGCTGCAGTATGCTTTGATAGAAGATAAGTTTGAGGAATCTCACTTGTGTTGGGCTTTTGTTTTGCAACAATGCAGGAATTGAAGGATGAAGAAATTTGAGTGGGAGTAAGATTGAGAATTATATTGACTGGCAACTAACTGACAGCTCTGAAGAGCTTTTGCAGATGTAACAATGATATGGAAAAGACAGTATAGTTTTAATACATTTCATAAAAACTTTGTTTCTTGCTTAGATATTAGTGACTGCAAACTTTTTACCTGTTAAAAAATTTTCATCTATCTTGTTCTGATGATGGGCTTAGTCACAGGTTTACACCCTTAAAACTACTTCAGTATGTAACACTGCATCTATTATTTCATCTGTATATTCAAGTAATATAAAATTGACCTATTTACTTTTCTCTGCTCTCCTGATGTTTATTATCTTGACCATGTTGTGGATTAGATATAATTTACTCCTTATTTTTTTCTCCTGCACAACGTTGAAGGTCGAAAAGCCCGTTGAATTGGGAGATCTTGATTTAGGTTATGCTGAGCTTAAAATTTGAAAGGCTTATTAAGGGTAATAGAGGTAATGAATACCATGGTTTAGGGATCCTGGTAACGTTATGGACATGCCATGAAGTTTTGATTTCAGTGTGATGAAGGAGTACTGAATAAGTGCATTTGAATTACACAGGCTTAAAAAAAAGTTAGAAAAATTTAAGGATTACTGTTGATTGTAACATGAAATAGGTCTGTAGTTGAGGCAACTTTCATGCAGCAAGTCAGTGAAGGGCTATGTGTAAGACAGCAACCCTTGCAAATTGTCTAGGAGAGTGAGATTTGCTCAAGATAAAAGGCCAGCATCTGCTGTTATAGTACTCCTCCCATTTTCATTCTCATCAGTGGAAAAATATCAATGGAAATATTTGCAGCAATGGTATTACTAAAGAAACTAGACTTTTCTAAAGTCAATCTAGCTAGGTCTTAAAGGGGTTGTATGGTAGTAATCACATCGTTGACAATTTTGGCTATAGATGTTATAATTAGATGCTAATTTCAAAGTAAGTTTATTATCAAAATATGTATCACCATATACAGCCCTGAGATTCATTTTCTTGCATGCAATCACAGTAAATATAAGAAACACAATAGAATCAATGAAAGACTGCACCCAACAAGATGGACAACAACCAATATGCAAAAAAAATCAATGAATTGTACAAATGTAAGAAGAAACAGAAAAAAATAAGCAATAAGTATTGAGAATGTGAGATGAAGAGTCCTTGAAAGTGGGTGCATAGATTGTGGGAACAGTTGAATGGTAGGGCAAGTGAAGTTATTCCCTCTAGTTCAAGAGCCTGATGGTTGAGGGGTAATAACTATTCCTGAACCTGGTAGTGGAGGTCCTGAGGCTCCTGTAACAACTTGATGACAGCAGAGAAAGATGAGTATGGCCTAGAAGTTGGAGGTCCCTGATGATGGATGCTGCTCTCGTGCGACAGCAGTCCATGTAGATGCGCTCAAAGGGGCTGTATCCACCACATTTTTTTGGCTTTTCTGTGCAAGAGCATTAGTGTTTCCATACCAGGCTGAGATGCAACCAGTCAGTATACTCTCCAGCACATGTCTCTAGAAATTTGTTGAAGCTTTAAGTGATCAGCAAATTTATATATGGCTTTGGAGCTGTGCTTCGCAGTAGTCAATTAAGAGCATCCTGAGGTATGCATCTTCACTGTCCAGATGTTCTAGAATTGAGTGAGGAGTCAATGAAATGGCAACTGCTTTTGACCTGTTGTAACAGTAGGCAAATTGGAATGGATCCAAGTCACTTGTCAGGCAGGATATGATTTATTTCATCACCAATCTCTCAAAACCCTTCAATACAGTGGGTGCAAATGCTACTGAATGATAGTCATTGAGTCAGGTTTCCACATTCTTCTTAGGCTCCGGTATAATTGTAGTCCACTTGATGCAGGTGATACCTCAGACTGCCGAAGAGAATTGTTAAAGATATTGATGAACACTGCATCCAGTCAATCAGCACGGGTTTTAGTACTCTGCCAGGTACCCCGTCTGGGTGGATGCTTTCAGTGGGCTCACCCTCCTGAAGGATGCTGTCAAGTTGGCCTCAGAGACCGAAGTCACAGGGTCATCAGGACTGTGTGCATGTGAATGTACATCCATGTTTTGATGGTTAAAGCAAGCATAAAAGACATTCTCATCTGAGAGCAAAGCCTTGTTACCTATGTCACTTGGTTTCACTTTTTAGGAGGTGATAGCATTCAAGCCCTGTCACAGCTGTCAAGCATCTTTCAGTGATCACAGTTTGCTCCAGAATTGCCACTTTGCAAGATGGCTTTCCGGAGATCATTCCTTGACCTCTTGTATGGAACTTGGTTGCCAGACCTGATTGGCAATGATCTGGCCTTGGCCCTCAGCAGATTGTGGATCTCATGGTTCATCCAGGGCTTCTGATTGGGGAAGACTGAATGACTTTGTGGGGACAGACTCATCTATGACTGTTTTTATAAAGCAAGTATTGAAAGAACAAGTTCAGAGAAGGAGGAGAGTTGAATTGGCAAGAATAGGTTTTGAAGAGAAAGTGATCACACTGTTTTTTAAGAGGTATTATTGTCCTGTAGGTTCAGAGAAATGTGAAGTGGTAGAAGAAACATATCTACTATAATGTTGAATTCTGTTTCTGAATTTCCCTTTTAAAGGAAAGAAAAATCTAAACATTGGATTTGCCAATTGAGCACCTTGGCTGCTAGGCATGAAAGTGGTTTGGGGAATTTGGAAAACATGTTAGGGATTTGAGCTTTTGTTGGTGGGGATCAGGAAGAATTGAAGTAGTAGGGGAGATATGGACAGTTTATTAAGTAACAATATGGAACTTTTAGTTGTTTTAATCCTAAGGATAAAGTTCTTTTTCTATCCTATTTTAGGCTCTTCAAATTTTTTCTAAGTAAAATGAAATCTTAGTAAATTACCTGGAATGAGCAATTTGGTTTGTAACCATCAAGGATTTGTACTATAAAGTGCAGTTTGCAGTTCTCAAATGTCATTGCATTTGTTCTTGTTTAATTTCAATGTGTATGGTTAGAATTATTTATCTATAAATGTTAGTTATTTTGGTAGATTAATGGTTTAACTTGTTTGCTAATGGTATATATGTTACTATAGGGATAGCAATGAAGTGCATTAAATGTATTTTAGTAAATCATCATTACATTTACAACGTGCAAAGGAAGGAATATCATTGTTTCTCATGACTGCCAAGATCAACCTAGCTTTGCAATTGTTGGAGAAATGTACAGAATGTTGCAACTCCCTACTACTTTCTCCATGCATTATAAACAAAATTGCCATTTTTTTTCTATAGTCTCCTTTCTTCATGGATTCCAAAATAATCAATTAGTCATCGTGCACTTTGGAATATCCAAAGATCAGTGAAAGACTCCAAATAGTTCCAAGTCTTGCTTATCTGAGCTATTGATATGTTAGTACAGTTGGCCCTCCTTATCTGCGGGGGATTGGTTCCGGGACCCCCCCCCCCCCCCCCCCCCGTGGATACCAAAATTTGTGGGTGCTCAAGTCCCTTATTTAACATGTATCAGTGTGGTGGTCTTTAGGACCCAGCAGAACCCTGGATTTTATTTAACATGTCACCTTGCGGTGGACATTAGGACCTGGCGGCGAGCTCCGAATCCGCAGTGTTTCTGTTCACAAAAATAATCACGATCACGATTGAAAATAAAGTGGAAGTAATAAAGCGATCAGAAAGAGGTGAAACACCATCGGTCATTGGAAAATCGTTAGACTACAGTCGATCAACAATCGGAACAATTTTAGTGGAGAATGTGAAAGGCCCTGCCCCGATGAAAGCTACGATTATTACTAAGCAACACAGTAGTTAAATTATTGAAATCTGTATGTTTCTTAAGTGTTTTATATGTATAGAAAGGTAAAGTATGTACTATATACTAAGAAAAATGTTTGACTAACTGACGATAAATAATACTGGATGTACCTGTTCCGACTTCAAATTCGACTTAAAGACGGACTCAGGAATGAAACTCATTCATAACCTGGGGACTACCTGTACTTTAAAGTCATTTCTAGATTACTTACAATACCTAATATAAATGTAAGTGCTATGAAAATAGTTGTTATACTGTATTGTTTAGGGAATAATGACAAGAAAAAATAGTCTGTACATGCTCAAGCAATGAGTGCTGGAGAGAGAACTTCCGGACTTTCCCGATCCGCAGTTGGTTGAATCCGCGCATACAGAATCCACGGATAATGAGGCCGACTGTAGTGGTGTTCTGCAGGGTTCAGTGTTGGGCCTGCTACTTATCGCGTTATATGCTCATCCGACTGTATATCTTTATCTAGTGTAGTTAGCTTAAAAAATAAATACATGTGCATTAAAAACCTTTATATCTTTTATGTTCCCTACTGCAGGAGAAGCTTACTATCATGTTTGGGCTGATGTTAGTATGAGGCAGTTTTACTACTTGGTTTTGCCAGTTCTCTATTCCTTGACATCATGTAACCCATTTAATTTCACTACTCAGATGCTTTGGGCAATTTATGCTTGAGCATACTTCACACTTTATTTGTAGATGATATCCATTTCTGTATCAGTTTTGCAAATGATAAATCCAGTCTGTTCCAGTAACAATTATGGCATAAAATATTGGATCAAAATGAGCAAAAATATTCCAATCACTCAACCAGACTAAAAGCCTTCAACACTAAATAGTAACTTGCCCTATTTCTTACAATTTGTTTTAGCTTTGTCAAACCATAGGAGCTACTAAAACTAGTTAATTTTTGTTGGGCTGACTGCTTTGAAACAGAAAAAGTTGTCTTCCACACAATTCCTTTAAAGCTTTTTTCCTCTAGCACCTCTCCAATTATAAAAGCCGCAGTGCTGTTATTAAGAAACTACCATGTTTTATTGAACTAGCGTAGTTTTTAAAGTGCCCAAAGCAAGTCTTATCTTGCCTGTCTCACAATTCTAAATAAGGTGTTGTAGTTGTTCAGCTGAATTCCTGAGCACTTCCCTGTCCTTGAAAGGACATTTGATTACTTCAGTTGTACATAGTATGCTGAGTACATTTGACATTAGACCCTAAGCCAACAGAATATAATGAAAAAAGAATGCAAAATGAATTTGACCTCAACTAAACTGATTTCTATTGCAACTTTATCTAAATTCATACAGAAATTTCTTGTATTTACCTTAAAATGCACTGCTCCTTGATCTCTCCAAAAATGTCTTTCTTAAAATTATACAACTATGGTGCTCTTTTTTCTCTTGAACAGTCATGTTGCTGTAACATGATTGAAATACATTGCTCCAAGCACCCCATTTGTAAAAAGTGTTTAATTAGGTCAATTCATCAACAGGAACACAAGGGAGATTATTCATTTTTGTTTCAGGTCTTTTGTGTATGTTTATTGTTAGCAAGCATGTGTTGTTTATGGTATGATTGTCTCATCCCTCCAAACCAACCAAGAACCTTAGTCAGGAAATGGGGATGGAATCAAAGTGTGGAGGTTCTGACATGGGACCTCTGGCAGTGCAGTTTGGAGCTTTTGGTGGGGGTGGGGGGAGGTGTAGAAAGGTTCTTTTTATTTTATCCTACTGTGTGCATTTGAGGTCTCAGTGGGGAATAAGAGGAGGCTGCTATTGGAGAAATGTTTAATTACACATTTTCCTAGTTAAGAGGCTGTGTTAATGTGTTGCAAGTTTCAGCTTTTGAATAATGCATTGTGCTTTAGTGGGTGTGTTCTCTTGACATTCACTTTGAATTGAATTTATTTCTTAAGTCCTTCACATACATGAGGAGTAAAAATCTTTACATTACGTCTCCATCTAAATGTGCAGTCTTAGTAATTTATAATAAATAGAACAGTCAATGTAATATAGAGTACACTCAAATCAACGTCAATTCATCAGTCTGATGGCCTGGTGGAAGAAGCTGTCGGAGCCTGTTGGTCCTGGCTTTTATGCTGCGGTACCATTTCCCGGATGATAACAGCTGGAATAGATTGTGGTTGGGATGACCTGGGTCCCTAATGATCCTATGGGCTCTTTTAACACACCTGTCCTTGTAAATGTCCTGAATCTGTAGTTCACAACTACAGATGTGCTGGGCTGTCTGTACCACTCTCTGCAGAGTCCTGCAATTAAGGGAGGTACTGTTCTCGTACCAGTCAGTGATGCAGCCAGTAAGGATGCTCTGAATTGTGTCCCTGTAGAAAGTTCTTAGGATTTGGAGGCCCATATTAAGTTTCCTCAGCTCTCTGAGGTGAAAGAGGTGCTGCAGTGCCTTTTTCACCACACAGTTGGTGTTCTCGGTGATGTGGATGCCGAGGAACTTGAGAGCTGTTTATCCTCTCAACCCCAGATACATTGATGTCAATAGGGGTTAGCCCATCTCCATTCCTCCTGTAATCCACAACCAGCTCCTTTGTTTTTGCAACATTGAGGTAGAGGTTGTTTCCTTGACACCATTGTGTCAGAGATATTACTTCTTCCCTGTAGGCCTCCTCGTTATTGTTTAACGCCAATCAATGTAATGTCATCAGCAAATTTAATTAGCAGATTGGAGTTGTGAGTGGCGATTCAGCCATGGGTATACAGGGACTAAAGAAGGGGTCTCAGTACACAGCCCTGAGGGGCTTCTGTATTGAGAGTCAGAGGGTTGGAGGTGGGGGAGCCTACTCTTACAACCTGCTGGTGATCTGACACTTTTGGAGGGTGTGGAGGAAGATGTAAGGACCCTTATCTTGTTCCATCATAAGTAGCTGCATAATGGGGGACTCTGATCTATGGGCTGTTCCAGGGTCACACACTGAGACAGAGTTCAGGTCCTGCTGAAAGATTATTAATTCTCTGAAAGATGTTTTTTGGTTTGGTTGAAACTTGTTGGTCTTCCAGCACAGTGATATGTCTGTAAGGGAAGGTGCATTTCAGGCCAAAGGAGTACATGCTGAGGGATACACTGAAGCTTAGTCTAGTGAATGCAAAGGTTCCATGGAGAAGGACCACTGATAGAGAGCTGAATCAGCTGGGGGGGATGCCCTTAGACATTGAAATAGTGCATAACCATAGGAGACCACATGTGGAATTGGTGTCATGGCTTTAAAAAGTGTTAACACTGCTGAATATATTGACCACGTGACACGAAGAATGTAAAAGGTTTTGCACCGTATTCTTTTGTATATATTCTGTGAGTATAGTTTATTTTTCAGATTTAAAGAAGGGGCTCAGCTCAAAAATGGGGTTATGTGCCATGGGTATTTGTCGGTATCTCACCCTCCTATCGGTTCTTTGCGTGAGATTCAAACTCAGTCAATTTAGTGTAAGTTTTTAGGTCTGTTAGACTCTACTGCAATCCTTTAGTTTTTTTCCCCTCCTGATAAACTCCCATACCTGCATATGCAGGCAATCAATCCATCAGTGTATCAGATTGGTTGACTTTTCCATTCCCATCCTCTTGTTCATTGACAATACTGCTTTTTAAACATGTCTCTTCATCTCTAACTACTCATCTCTTTCTATACTCTACTTCCTGCAATTTCCATTCTCAGAATAAACTACCAGAATTATTTAAACTGCTCCTTTATGCCCCAACCTTTGGCTTTTCATTTTCCATTTTTAGCTGCAGTATCACAGAACTAACCTTTGTGTCAAATATGTGCATGCCAGTTTTGAAGCTTTCTTGATACAGCATTTAGGGATATTTCAGACTGATGAGCTACATTGTGCTGGAGTTCCTCGTGTCTAGTGCCAATTCCAAACATATTTCTGTTCATCAGTCTGAAATATCCCTTGCCCAGCTGCTGTACTGTAAGTCCCTTTGCTATGAACATAATCATACTGAAAAGTCCACTGAAGGACATGTACATGAAAATGTTTAGAATATAATGCTTCATTTCCAGCCAAATGACTAAAAAAAACTCATTTACTTACGATCCCGGCGTTTATACAGCCTATCCAGTCTATGCTGGCTCCCTTGCAGATCAATCTCATTCTTCCTTTTATGTCCCTGTAACTTTGCAGCTTATTCTCTTTTAGAACTCTGCTAACTCTCATTTGATTCATTTGTTATTTAACTACACTAGAGGTAATTTATAGTAGCTAATTAATCTACCAGCATTTGGCATGTGGGAGGGGACTGCTACAAACGTGGTTGCAGGAAGAAAGTGCAAACTCCAGAGTAAACTTGGATTCCAGAACCTCTGAGCCCACAGTGATAGCTGCTGTGGTACCCAATGCATAAGCGTGGGACTGGGTCATTTATGCTATTCAGTTGGATCATAATATTTCAGTCTTTATTTCCTTGCCTGTTCCCTATAATCTAGAATTCCACTAAAGTCCGAAGAGCTGTCTTTTTAATTAATCCTTAAATAAATTGAATGACTCAATCTTCATAGCATTTTGTGATTAGAGAATGCCAAAGACAAAAAACACCCCATGACAAAGAAACTTTTCCTCATTTCTGCCTTAAATGGATGGGAATGGGAAAGTCAACCAATATGATAACATTGATGTACTGCCTTAAGTTGCTTATTTGGAAATAACATCTCCAGTTTGAGATTTGCCAACCAGGGGAAATATCCTCTATCTGCTCTTTTTAAAAAGTTGTTTCCATAATGTCTTAAAACATAGCTTATTCCTGCATGGTGTGTATTTTTCTGACATTCGATCTATAACTGTATGGGATCTTGGCAACTTTTTATTTTACCAGCTTTAAACAACTGGCACTTAAAATCAGTGCAAACATTTTGATACAATTTCTTTTTTTGTCTTTTTTTCCAGATACTGTAAGCAAAGTAGTATCTCTATATTTTAATCATCTGTTTCTTGGCTGAGAAATATCTTGCCAATATTCCAAGATTTCTGATTGATGGTGTCTTTAATCATTTAAAGCTGATTTAAACTAAGTTAATTTTAATGTTGGTGTAGACAGTTTAAAAAGAATCAGTTAATATGATGATGGTGCCATTCAAAGCTGATGGTGCTGTGAATTGAGCAATAACGCTTGTTCCTCCTGTCATTGGAAATTGTTTCATTCTTTCACTTTTGCAGTTCAAACTTGTAAACATCCCTTTGTCACACTGAATGTGTGAACAACATTGCTTTGCTTTTTATTGCTTTGAAGTTGTGTTAAAACCACTGGAATTTTCAGCTTTTGCTTTTCTTCTGTACTTAGCAAGTTAGTGAATGATTTGAGGGTCTTTTGTTTGTGCTTTAGCAGTAGTTGGAAGTGCAGTAGACAGTTGGTGTCTGCTATGTGTCCTTCGAAGCCAAGTTTAAAAAAAGCAGTGTGGGAACTGAATTGCCTCTGCAAACACCAATGCAATAATTAACTTGAGCACTAAGCATGTGTTAGTATTAGGAGCAGTGCTTAGATGTGACCTCCAAATATTCTTCAAAAACACCTATAGTTGTTTTTGATGTTGTCCAGGTGCTGCAAGTTGTACCTGGCATGTGTATAATGTGGCCAGATAAACTGAGGTTTAAAGTCACCATTTTCAAATTTGCACTCGCCCTGCAGAAAGGCAACTATCCTAGAATTATTTTGATAGTGCAAAATGTACATTTTGGTATAGAATTTTGTAAATCTTTCATCGTTAAGTACCGCACCGCTCAGGTCCACAAAATAATGGACAGCTAAAATTTGAACATGGATAATAAAACAACAGTTATCTTCTAGGAATCTTGACCAGAAGTAGTATCCAATAGTTCTTTTCTGTTGTTTTTCCTTCTATATTATCATGTATTGCATTGTACTTCTGCCACAAAGTTAACAAATTTCACTACATATGCTGGTGATATTAAATCCGACTCTGATGCTTCTTTTCTTTGTTGATGATTTAAACTTTGACTTTGGGATGGGCGCCAGTGAAAAGGTGAAAGATAAACAGGATGGTGTATGGTTAGTAGTACAGAAAGTTGCGGCATGGCCTTGGATATTATTGGTCTATAAAATAGGTGATGATGCAGGGATAATTGTGTATGTAAAACAAATGAAGCATAAATAACCACATGTTATTGTGATGATATTTTAATGGTGCCCAGCTTCATAAATACTAGGATTGGGTGCTACATATTCCTGTACATAAGGTGTTTGGGGAAATTGGGAATGAAAGGAGGCTTCAAAGGAGAATATGCAAGAGAGGATGTCCTGGAATGATCAAAGACTGAATTATTCAGGAAACAACTAGGTGCTATTACATTACTAGGATTCAGTAGGTGCCAACTAATGGTAAAAACAGAAATAATTAATCTACAGTGAAGTTACAGAGATGTGCAAATTTCAGAGTACTGATAATGGAAGAACGTAGAGAAAATTAATTCTGTGTTATACTTACTACGTATATTTACTATGAATAAAGTATATACTTTTAAAAATATCTCTTAATATACACTTAAGTAAAGATAAGGGAAGAACATCCAAAAGGACTTTTCAAATGTGTTCAAGAGATCTTTTTTGACAGATGCAGTTCTGAGATATTGCTGGAATTAAATCTGTCTGAGATGGGCCCTCAGTGGGGAACATTTTGGGAACAATAGTTATTTCCAAAGATTTGGAATACCCATGGAAAAGGAGTTAGACTATTCCAAAATAAAAATAATTCTATAGGATGTAGGACAATGTGGTAATATAGTGACTTGGATTCAGTTCCCACCATCACTTGTAAAGAGTTTGTATGTTGTCCTCATGACCGTGTGGGTTTCCTCTGGGCGCTCCATTTTCCTCCCACATTCCAGAAAGGTACCAGTCAGTAGGTTAATTGGTCATTGCAAATTTTTCCACAGTTAGGCTAGGGTTAAATCAGGAGATTGCAGGTCGGTGTGGCTCGAAGGGTGGAAGGGCATATTCCACGCTGGATCTCAATAAAATAAATGTAGAACATTTACCATAGACTGAAATGTAGCAAATATAACCCTATTTAAGAAATCAGGGAGAGAGGAAGCAGGGAACCTTAGACCACCAGGCTTGACATCAGTTCTGAAAAATGCTGGAATTTGCTGTTAAGGAAATGATAATTAAAAGATAAAGTAAGATTGGGCAGAGTCAACATGATTTTGTGAAAGGGAAAGCTGGGATATTTGGAGGTAGCAGTTAGTTGATGTGCTATTTTGAGTTCAGAAGAGATTTAATGAGGTGCTATCCAAGGACTAAATAAAGCTGAAGTTCATAGCAGTTGTGGTAATATATTGGGGTGGATTGAGGATTGGTTAATGGGCAGGAAACAGCAGGAATAAATGTATCATTTCTGGGTTGGGTTGTTTGATTAACGAGATGTGGTAGAGATCTTTGCTTTCCCTCTGACTTGATGTTAATGATTTGGGTTATTAGTGCAGGTGTAATATTTCCAGTTTGCAGATGATGCAGAGTTGGGTGATGGTATGAATGAGAAAGGGAATGAAAGATGAAATATAATGTGGGGGAAATGACATAATCTACTTCAGTGGAAGTGGTAGAGCATAGTACTTTGTAAAATTGTGAGCGCTTAAAAAGTGCTGATGTTGGAAGGGTCCTGTGTGCCCTTCTGCACAAAATGTGCAGTGAACATCGAGATACACAAGTAATTAGGAGGGCAAATCGTGTGTTGGTCTTCATTGCAAGGGGGTTGGAGTAGAAGTGTGTCTCTCCATTTATATCAGCCTGATGAGCCTGATGGGAATATTGCGAATTGGGCAAGATCTCCCTGAGATGCCATGTGTGAAACTACGTAGAAAGTATGCAAATACTAATCATCAGAGCTGTATATACAGTATATTGGAGGGAGTGCAACAAAGGTTCGATAGATTCTTGTAATGACAGTTTTATCATAGGAGTAGAATTTGAACAGTCTGGGTCCATGCTTTCTTTGGTTTAGAAGCATAATGGGAACATTTATAGATATGTACAATATGTTTGGGACTTGACATGATTGGTATTTTCCTTGGCTTGTGTGCTGAGAATCAGAATCACAGTCTCAAAGTAAAAGTCAGTCATTCATGACAAGTGTGAACAACTTTCTTAACCAAGAGCAGGTTGAATCTTTGGAATTTGAGAGGGTAATGCAGGCTCATTTACTGATTATATACCAGTCTGAAATTCTCAGATTTTTAGATATGAAGTGAATCAAAGGATATAGAGGTAGCACAGGGAAGTGTCACTGATGTGCGATAGCAACCATGTTCTTCCCCAATGGGATCATGTGTAGAGGTAGAATGACCTTATCCTTCATGTATTTCCTTTGAATATTCGAAGTTGAATTTGACAATATTGGTAATTTGCATCCTTGGATCAATGAGTGGTTACCATTTTGGTTTCCATGGGTAGTAGAACAGTTAACCATAATTCAGATTTAAATAATTTTTAAACCATTTTCATTGTAATTTAGTTCTATTAATGTTCAAATATCGTCCCCGAAAGACCAAAGTAATGCATGATAGATATGTTCAAAAGGTACATTATTGCAAATTTATATTTATTGCAATATTAATATTGCAATATCAAGCCTTTTGTTTTGCCTTGTGTTAAACCAGTAAGTATGCAGATACAGATCTCTAGAGGTGTGGGCATATTGTCATTTCTTGTTGGAAACCGAATCCAGGAAAGACGTTATTTTCACATGCATAAGCACTTATTTGAAGTGGCAACTTGTGCACAAAACTGATCTGATTTAGAGCTTTATTGAATCCTGCAAATTTCCTAACTTCATTGGAAAGTTCATGTGTATTACAGAGATATGAAATTCATATTTTGCTCAAAGAACTGTTGTGAGCTTTATTATTAAATGGTAAAAATGTTACAAATCCCATAGATGTTTGGGGGTGTTGAAGTCTGTTTAAACCTTTTATAACATGGTAGCTTGTTACAAGAAAGGATACAGCTAATGGAAGTACACTCTTTGGCTGCTTCTCTCCAGATATAAAGTTGTATTGGGATTGTTGTGCTTCAAAGCCATGTGAAGCTATGCTGGAGAACAACTGGAGTTCTGTGCAATGCTCCTAGGTATAGTATCCTAGCTTTGAAAGTACTAATTCAGCAGAATACCACCAGAGCTTCAGTGGGTATGGGTACAGTACAAGGAGACCTGGTATGGAAACACCAGTGTGCTTTAACGGAAAGTAGGGGTATGACCTGGTGTATCATGGGTAAGGGCCTTCCCACTAATATTGCAGGAGAGCACCATCCATCATCAGGGACCTCCACCACACAGGTCATGCTCTCTTCCTGCTGCTGCCATTAGGAAGAAGGTACAGGAGCCTCAGGACTCTCAAACTAGGTTCAGGAACAGTTATCACCCTTCAACCATCAGGTTCTTGAACCAGAGAGGATAACTTCACTTACTCATCTTTGACTGTTCCCACAACCTATGGGCTCACTTTCAAGGACTCTTCATCATGTATTTTCGATGTTTATTATAATTTCTTATGTTTCTTTTGTATTTGCAAAGTTTGTTTTGCACACTGGTTGTCCACCCTGTTGGGCATGGTCTTTCATTGGTTCTATTATGGTTATTGGAGTTATCTGCGTGGTATATGGTGACGTGCGTATTTTGATAATGAGTACTTTGAACTTTCAGATTTTATACACATCGTCCCCACCTTATGGCAGAGTTTTATTCCTGTAAACTATTTGTAATCTGAACAGTTGTGAGCAAGCAGTAAATCAATATTGCTGGTTACCCAAATGCTTGTTTGTACTTACACACTATAGATAATCAAATGTTTACAAGGTAGGCATAACCTGTACACATTGCAGGATTTTGTCTATTGGAGGAGAAGGGAATTATCTAATTAAGGGTTTCTCCCTGTGAAGTCCAGTGCATAGATAAAATCTAGAGGAAGTCTATTCTGATGAGCAATTGAGAAACATTTCTGCAAGAAAACTTACCCCCCCCACCAAAAAAAAGAAATAGCTGCTTCCGAATTAGTCACTTTAAATCACTAGTTGGCAAATTTTGATCAAGTCATCTACGAATAGCTTAACAACCTTTAAAAATTGAAAGATTTACTGTTGTTTGTAAACTTTATCTCGGAACAAAAGATTTAAAAATCAACAAATTATCATTCGGACAAATGGTCTTTTCTGTCTTCTCAATACTAATTGACAATACCAAATTCTGTACAGATAAAAATAGCATTGTTCGCCATACCAAATACATCAAAGCAATATGTCCCAGGCCAGAAAGTGATTCGTTTATACTAGATGCTGTCTAGTTTGAAAATTGGTAGTGATTTGTGTGCACTGTGATCTTGCAAAGTGAAATTAGTAAAATCGTAACAGAAGTGAATGTATTTAGTGAATGCCTGTTGCCCAGCACAATCTTTGCTGATTTGATTTCAAAGTTTCTAAGTGCATTTATTGTTAAAGAACGTATAAGTGATACACCCTTGAGATTTGTTTGCTCACAGGCAGTCGCTAAGCAAGGAACCCAAAATAACCCAATTAAAAACAGACCACTCCCCCCCCCCCACTATGTCCACAGAGAATGGGAAAAAAAACACAAAACAAATCATATAAACTATAGAAACGAGAACATCTGCAGATGAATGGTGAAGGTGAGTGGGGGGGGGGGGGGGCATGACCGGGAGTTCAGGAAATCAAAGCAAGCAACAACAGCAAATTTGACACAGCACAAGACATTTCACTGCATGTTGTCATGTACTTGCAATAAAGAAAGCTAATCTTTAAAATGGTGAGGACTCTCTGAAATCTGGTGGTCTTTTGTAGCTCTGCAGTGAATGGAAACAACTTTAAGCCTGTGATAGTAATTTAGGACCAAAAGCAAATTTTGAATTTATCTCTCCTGGAATGTTCACTTTCTGTTGACATTATGCTTCCTGTTCATACCTTCAGAAGTCCGATTAAAGAGTCAGTTGTTTCATTGGAAGGACAAATGTAAAATAAATCATTTTGTACTCAGTGAACTGCTGTTCCTGGTAGAGAAACATTACAAGGTATTATAAACAGCAACGAAGGCAGTCAGAACCCCCCCCCCCCCCCCCCCACAGCTGCAATATATGTGTTTATTGTTTCTGAGTTTTAGTAGGGTAGACAGGAGCAAGTGAAGAATATCTGGTTGCTCAACCATTTTTTTTATCTCTCATTTTGCCTCTTTGTGTATCTCTAATTTTGCCTGGGTGACTTGAGAGCTTGGCCAGGTATGGATGCTCCCAACAACTGAGTTGCTTTCTAACCAGTCTCATTTAGGCTAATTTAAGAATAAGATATAACTGGTGTCTGAAGAGCATCAGTGGAATGTTAGTCTGACATAGGCCTTTCAAAAAAAAAAGCAGGAAGAATAATCAGTGAAAAGACAGATAGTGTTCCTTTAAATTGTCACACATGCAGTTTCCTTTGTGTCATAGTTTAGTTGCCTCACACATCTGTCCCCATTCTGTCCTCTGTTGTCTCCCATTTCATATTCCTGCAAAAGAAAGATTAATAACCTTCAATCTCCCAAAGACCACATATTCAAGATCTTAGACGAACACATTTATAGCACTACTTATGTGATGATCAGTAGTAGAGGTCTCTTTTTAAAGTTGTATCAGATAAGATTGTATTACTTTGTAGATGGTTGAAGTTATGCTCACCATTTGGTGGACCAGACATAACAAAACTGCAAGTTAAACTGTTTTCAGTTTTTGGAAGAAAGCGCAGTAAGGCAAAGGCTGATCTCACTACTTTCATCTTGTACAGATTTTCATCAGGTCTGTTGTCTGCATCTTGCCTGAAACTTTGATGCTCCAGTTTTTACTTCCTTTATGACTCCAACCAGCTGCTAAAATTGAATAAACAAAATTTAACTGTCAGAGGAGCCAGGATGAAAGGTAGTCTGCCACAATTTCACTTATAAAGTCACTACTCCAATTGGTGTTCAAATATTATTTTTAAATACAAAGTTAATTTGCGAATATAATTGTATTTATGACTTGAATATACACATTGATGTACTTGTGTATCTTGTGTAGCACTGGTTGGCAAGGTAGGTATGCAGCCTTTCAAGGGTGAGCTATGAATATGTAACTTGAGAATGAATATTTGAATCATTGCAGATATCATAACTTGTCACAGTGGACCTTGTCACAAATTTTCCTGCTTGGTCATTGCCATGTCAAGGACTTTGTTACAGAAGTATTAGCAAAGTTTTTAAAAAATGTGCCACCTTATATCTAGTGGAATTGCAGAGCCTGTTATGCATAGATTCTAATTTTAATTTGGTGAATTTTTAAAAAAATTAATCTTTCAGGATGACTCAGTGTATCTAATGTGTGTGTTTTGTTGAGTAAAGTCATATAGAAAGCTAAAGGTGAGGTTCATTCATCCTGACTAATGTTTTCAATGAGATGGTTGACTTTTGTCCTCCATGGTAAACTCTCAAGTTGTCCAGTACTTACGGTAAAAATCCAGAATTGTCAAGCAACTGGCAAAATTTTCAAAGATCATTAAGTAATTTCATTATATTTTTCCAAAAATGTTGCCCAAAGTTTGGTGTGTCACATTCCGGTGATTTTGTTCATGCACTCAATCAGCCTACAGCAATGCAGTCTCTCCTTTGTATCTCACAAGTGGCTATTGTCTCTAGATATATCATTTAAGTATGTCTAAATCTCCTCAGTTTTTCACTTTGACTCTCTAAAGTTCTGTTCAACCTGATGACATGGCATTAGAGGATTCAGAGCACAAGTAATTTGCACAGTCCTTTTGACATTTAAAGTGAATTCAGTTTAAGTGGTAGCCTTGCCTGGAGGCTATTTGTAAAAGGTCTAAGCATAGCCTGCATTGCATAGTTTTAGTTTTAAGAAAATAAGCTCAATTTGTAATTTTTAAGTTGCACAAAGTTTGTATGGAAGTATTTTTTTATTAACATTTATACAAAAGGGCAGTGTACTTGTAAGCTAATCAGACACTACACCCTCATTGAAGATTTGTTACTTCATGTGATGATGGATAGTCATTCATGTGATTTGATTTTGTGTTATTTAAAACTAATTGATAGCTTTACATGAAAGAATTGTGGTGTAACTGATCATTTTAAAATGGGAAAGAGTTGACATATAGTTTGGCAATTTATTTTCTGAATACTAGTGTGTGATGTGCAATAATATTACTTTGGAACAGTTTTCCTGCAACCAGCATCCTGAGAATAAACAAATTGCTTTCATCTCCTGCTTTGCAATTAAATTGGCAACAAAAGTTGTTCTGTACAGGCTGGTTCATTAAATGGTTACAGGGCAATCAGCTGGTTAAGTGGGTAGCAGTTGGTATATTGGTTAGATTGTTTCAAAAATTGTTCTTGTTTGTTAATAGATTTGTTTTTTTTTTACAGATGGCAACAGGGACGCAGAGAATTGATATAGGTTGATTGATTGAGTGAGGTCACACCAACCTCTGTGAACATTAGCAAAACTAACGAATGGGTTCAGGGACTCGTGAAGGGAGATAATCTAGTCCCAGTGCAGGTTCACGTTGTGAGGTAGATTGATGGTTCAGCATGGATTAGATGGCCTGAAAGGCCTGTTTCTGTGCTGTGGTGTTCTGTGACTCTTTGACTATATTTAATTATTGTCACAGATGACTGTGGGAGCCAAGTCATTGGGTGTATTTAAAGCAGCGTTTGATAGGTTCTGGGTTAGTCAGGATATCAAAGGTTATGAGAGAATGGTGTTGAGAGGAATAATAAATCAGCCATGATGAAATGGTGGAGCAGATTCAATGGTCCAAATAACCTATTTCTGCTCCTTGTATCAATAAGGATACAAATCTTGAATAATGTTGGGAACATGGAGCGCCTGTTGAAAGAGGAACAATTAAGGTTTCTCTTTCTCTTTGATAATATTCACTGTATTCTCTTAGATAATATAGGCTGAAATGGAGGACTTTGCTTTTTCTTAATAGCCAAAGGATTTGGCTCTGTTCTAGAGCAGAGCATGTTGAAGGCACTCGACAGTCCATGTAGCATTTAAGAAGAAAGAGTGTTAACATTTCAAATGCTTGTTCTTTTGAATTGTAAATGTGAAGATGAGAGTTTTAAATTTCATAAAGGGAAGAACATGTGATTTCAAGGAGGACGTGAATGCTGTTAAATATATATCTACTGTAAATAGTGGGAGATGAATTGTATTTACCGTAGATTCCGGACTACAGAGCGCACCTGATTAAAAGCCGCTGGCTCTAATTTTAGAAATAAAATCAATTTTTTAATTGTAAAGGCCGCACCGGATTTTAGGCCGCACCGGATTTTCGGCCGCAGGTGTCCCACGTTGTAATATGAGATATTTACACAGAAAGATATTACACGTGAGGGTTTTTTAACTTTTAATTAAATCCATATGGTAACAAAAACAAATACATATTGCAAATGCTTTTTTTCGAACCGTGCCCGTAACGCGGCTACTTTTAAATATACGTTGCGTATACTTCTTTACTGAACAACATTCCAATATCTCCTAACGACTGGTAAAAAATATATATACTGCAGCCTACCAGGAAAAGTTATTGATCGCCTTTAACTTAAAAGCAGCGTTTCGCTCCGCCGCTCGACCCCCACCTTTCCGTTTATCGCAAACGGCATTTTTCCCACAAGACACCGCGAAACCGGGTGTGACGTCATAGTATCCCGCGATGTAGTACAGAAAACAAATATAGTTAAAACTCTTCTAACTTTAACTAGAAAATGAATTACTAAGCGAAAATATTATAAACTAAATAACTGCCATAAGGCAACACAATGCTTCGAGTGTTTTCCATGTTGATGAGGGTGAGTACAAATGACTGATTTACAATAATTTAATTGTGAAAGTGCGCTTGATTTATCGTACAATTTCATTGGACCTCTGTGAACTACTCATCAATTTTATTGGTCTACTGTTATGAGGCAAAATGTTTACGAGGCGGCATGAAAAAAATCATGTATTAGCCGCTCCGTATTAAAGGCCGCAAAGTTCAAAGCTGTTCAAAATGTGGGAAAAAAGTAGCGGCTTAAAATCCGGAATCTACGGTACTTTGTTTCTTACACCTAAGGGAGAAAAGTCTTTATGTTGTGTCTCCGTCGCAATATACAAACAATATAGAGGGGAATTATGGAAGAAAGGGGTGAAGTGGAGCAGTCCTGCATTTAGGAGTTGCTGTTATTGGATATTTGAAATTAAAAAATACTGGAAATCTTTGACAGATCAGACAGCATCTGAGAGAGTAAAAATGAGCTAATGTTTGAGGTTAACGATCTTCTACCAGAATAGGTCAATTCTGACCCATACACAATAAGCACAATATGAAATGGTTAAGCAAACTTGCAGTGTTTGGAGGAAAGGTGAGGTGCTGTACTTTGAGCTGGTGTTGAAATTGTATTGGAAGCCAGAGGCCTTGTGAGGGAGAGAAGTAAGGAACAACTACAACCGTTTGTAGAATCTCAGGGTCAGCCTTCTGAACTGGCTGCAAAATCATCATCCAATCTGCATTTTGTTCTCCATTGTAGAGGAGATTGCCTCTTGAGCATCAGATGGAATTCACTAGTTTGGAATTACTCCATCACCTGGAAACTCTGTTTAGGTTACTGGATGGTTGAAAGCCATGAAGTAAAAGAGCAAGTGCATTTACACAGGAAAATGCTTTGAGAGGTGGAGTGGTTGATGGAAATGGAAGAGTTAACTAGGGAGTCACTGAGGGAATGTTCCCTTCGAAGTGCTGAAGTGGTAGAAGAGTAGAAGATGTGTGTGGTGAATGAATCTCTTTGAAATGTGTGTAAATCTAAGGATAATCTGTTGAATGTGGAGGCTGGTTGGGTGAAGGTGAGGTCAGAGGATCTTTCTTCCTGTCATGACCGGGAAGAGACGAGGGTAAGAACGGACGTGCAGGAAATTGAACACATGCATTTGAGAGTCTGACATATGTGGTTGTGAGACAAAGAGCATCACGGAAAATCTTTTTGCATAAGCAGATATAAAGAAAGCAGGGAAGCTGGGAAAATGGAATGGATCCTCATAGGGAGCAGGGGAAGAACAATTAAGGTAACTGTGGGGGCCTGAGGGTTTGATCTGGTTTCTATTTTATATTGATAGTAAGGAATAAGTGTCTCTTGTTAAAGGGGAAATGTAGTTAGTTGGCATTCAAATGTCTAGTGTATATTCTTTATATATTCCCGGTATTAATGAATGTCATCCTTTCAATCAGTGTAGTTAATGATCTGAAGTAATTTAAACTATGGAAAAGCACTTTAATAATAGAGGTGAGGGTCTGAATCTACATTTTCTCCACCACGAAAGATTAACGTTTCCATCAATGAAAAATTGTCCTGTGATCCTTATACAGTCCATTTTAAAATTATTGGTCAATTTGGAGCTCAAAATAATACAGGCTCCAGCCTGTTAACTTTTCTGAATGAGTTAACAATGATGTATTCAGTTTACAAATACTATTCATCAGCTCATTTACAAACAAGATAAACAAGAATGAGTGTTTATTTTCAGGGTTCCTATGCAGCTCTGCTTCATGGTCAACTAGCTGGTGAAGTACTACTGGTACTGTGATTGCAGTTAGATTAAGGGATGGGGGGGAGCGAGATCTGCAAACCCTTTTGGGAAACATTTCTAATGTAATACAATAAAATTACTTTATTTGGTTTAACAAATGCTGAGTTAACATTTATTGTTGGCTTAAGAATCTGGCTTATTACAACTGACATATGTCATGAAATTTGTTTTGTGATAGCAGTACAGTACAAGACAAAATCTACTCTTAAGTTACAAATTGAGTGCAAAAGAGAAATAATGAGGTAGTGTTCATGGACTGTTCAGAATTCTCATGGTGGAGGGGAAACAGCAGTCCTAAAATGTTGTGTGGGTCTTCAGGCTCCTATACTTCCTCTCTAATGGTAGGAGGTAGAGAAGAGGGCACATCCCAGGTGATGAGGTCCTTAATGATGGATGCTGCCTCCTTGAAGCATTGCCTCTTGAAGATATCCCCAGTGGTGGAGAGGGTTGTGTCCGTGATGAAGTTAGCTGAGCATACAGCTTTCAGCAGTAGGATCTTATGATCCTGTGCATTGGAGCCTCCTGACCACGTGAGTGATGCATCCAGCGAGAATGCCCTTCAATGTGCATGTAAAGAAGTGTTTAGTAACATAGCAAAACTCAAACACCTTATGAAGTAGAACCACTGATGTGTTTTTGTGATTGCATTCAATGTTTTGGGTCCAGGTAGATCCTCTGAGATGTTTGTGCCTGGGAACTTAAATTGGCTCATCCTTTCCACTGCTGATTCCTCAGTGAGGATTGCTGTGTGTTCTGCTGACTTTGAGCGTGAGGTTGTTGTGACATAACTCAACCAGCCGAACTATCTCTTGTTGAAGCCGTACTTCTTGTTGCCATCTAAGATTCTGTCAGTAGCAATGGTGTCATCAGCAAATTTAGAGATGGTGCTCAACTTCACTCACCCTATCACTGAACTGTTTCCACACTCATTTTCAAGATCTCTTCATTTCATGTTTTTGATATTTAATGCTTATTTATTAATATTAGCTTTTCCTCTTTTTGTATTTGCACAGGTTGTTTTGTTTTGCACATTGGTTATTGTCTGTCCTGCTGGATGCGGTCTTTCATTGATTCTATTGTGTTTCTTGTACTTTCTGTGATTGCTTGCAAGAAAAAGAATCTCAAGGCTGTATATGGTGACATGTATGTACATTGCTAATAAATTTTCTTTGAACTTTGAGTTGTGCTTCACTCCTGTTGTTATGAGTGCACATCTTGAACTGCACTCATGTTGATTGTTAGCAAGGCAATGTTATTACCAATCTGTACTGACTGTGGCCTCCTGATAAAGGAAGTTGAGGATTCAGTTAGGAGGAAGGTACACAGGCCCATGTTTGTTTGTTGGTTAGTACAGGTAGTCCCCAAGTTACGAACGTCCGACTTACGGACAACTTGTACTTGCGAACCGAGGAAGGAGAACGCTATCTGCCATTTTAAGTCACATCGCGATGCCATCTGTCATTTAAAGTCAGATCACGATGCTCTCCGCCATTTTAAGTCATTGCCGTTGACACTGTGTTGAGTGTGTAACTTTGTTTTTGGGTAAAAAAATTTTTAGCAAGATTCACCCTGATCCTGCCCCCTCCCTCCACCCCCCCCCCCCCCCCCACTGTTCCGGTTGGCTGGTGGCACAGTGAGATCAGTGCCAGGCTCAAGAATGGAGGTTCCCGAGTTCAATCCAGTGACAGACCGCTCCTGTGCCGGGTTGATGTTGATCCAGTGACTCCTGTAACATCCGTGCCGGGTTAATGTCGAGCTCGCAACAAAAAACACTGCCACTTCCAGTTTAAATTCCCACACAGAATATTGTGGAGGATCAAATACCCAAACCCAGCACAGCCCCCCACTTGTCCCTTTTAACCTGTCTCAGTGAGGTGGAGTTTAGGACCTGGGGAATTCAGTGCGGTGGTCCTTAGGACCCAGCAGAGCTCGGGACCTGCCGCCCGCAGTATTTCTGTTCCATTGATGGGAAGCAATCACGATTGAAAATAAAATGGAAATATTAAAGCGTTTGGACAGAGGTGAAGTGTCATCGGTCATTGGAAAATCGTTACAGTCGGTCAACGATCGGAACAATTTTAGAGGATAAAGTGAGAATAATGGAGCATGTGAAAGTCCCTGATGAATGCTACAATTATTACTAAGTAACACAGTGGTTTAATTATTGGAATACATACGTTTCTTATGTGTTTTCTATGCATAGAAAGGTAAAATATATACTGTATACTAAGAAAAACGTTTGCCTAACTGACGCTAAATAATACCGGATGTACTTGTTCCGACTTATGTACAAATCCAACTTAAAGACGGACTCAGGAACGGAACTCATTCGTAACCTGGGGACTGCCTGTACTTACAAAACTATAACAATTAAATATCCTGACGGCAAGTTTGTCAGTACTTATCTATACGATGCTATTCTCTAAGAACATGCAGTGACAAATGATTCCAAGAAAAGGCTCTGCACACCACATGCCACGAAAGCCAAGCCTGATTTAACGTTGCTCCAGCCATGTTGTCTAGAGCTATTTCTACTTCTTGCCATATAAGCAGAAATTTTAAGGTATTCATAGCAGTCAATGGCAGCCACTGAAGGGGACAGTGATAGAAATCTTACAACTTATTTTCTGCTTTCAAGTAGATTCTATCTGTTTTAGGAGCTTCTGAACTTTTCTCCCTACAGTTTTATTAATTGCACATTACTTACTTGGCTTCTGTTTCCTGTGGTCACAGAAAGAATGATTACTGTTGCTTTTTAAAGAAACTGTCAGAATGATGACTATAGTAGATGATTAATTTTTAAAAACTAACTACTGCAGACATTATTATTTTCTTTTACAAACATGGAAAATTTGGAAAGAGCATCTGGTGAATTTGCGAAGTAAATATTACCTAGTGTATTCTTGCAGCCAACGGTCACCAAAACTAATTAACATTGTTTTATTTCCTGTAATGCTCATATATAGTATTGAACTGTTAATCATTAAGCATGGATATCATGCCAGAAATTGTGGTAATTGTCCAGGAGAAACCGTTAGATTGCAGTATCTTTTTACAAGAATTATTGTGTGTCACCTTTTTTTCTAAATGGTGGACAGTTATTTCCAGAGTGCTTGGCCCAAGAAAATGCTCCTCAGAAAATCTTTAAAATAATATGTGATATGGTGCAACTCAAACTACCTGCGTCTCAATATCACCAAGACCAAGGAGATGGTGGTGGACTTTAGGAGATCTAGGCCTCATATGGAGCCAGTGATCATTAATGGAGAATGTGTGGAGCAGGTTAAGACCTACAAGTATCTGGGAGTACAGTTAGAAGAGAAGCTAGACTGGACTGCCAACACAGATGCCTTGTGCAGGAAGGCACAGAGTCGACTGTACTTCCTTAGAAGGTTGGCGTCATTCAATGTTTGTAGTGAGATGCTGAAGATGTTCTATAGGTCAGTTGTGGCGAGCGCCCTCTTCTTTGTGGTGGCGTGTTGGGGAGGCAGCATTAAGAAGAGGGACGCCTCACGTCTTAATAAGCTGGTAAGGAAGGCGGGCTCTGTCGTGGCAAAGTACTGGAGAGTATAACATCGGTAGCTGAGCGAAGGGCGCTGAGTAGGCTACGGTCAATTATGGAAAACCCTGAACATCCTCTACATAGCACCATCCAGAGACAGAGAAGCAGTTTCAGCGACAGGTTGCTATCGATGCAATGCTCCTCAGACAGGATGAAGAGATCAATACTCCCCAATGCCATTCGGCTTTACAATTCAACTGCCAGGAGTAAGATATGTTAAAGTGCCGGGGTTAGGACTCAATGTATTTAAGTAAACTACTTAAGAACTTTTTAAAAGCTATTATTAATGCTTTTTGAGAGGGTGATTTTAGATGCATATCATATTTTTACTGAGTTAAGTATTGTATGTAATTAGTTTTGCTACAATAAGTGTATGGGACATTGGAAAAAATGTTGAATTTCCCCATGGGGATGAATAAAGTATCTATCTATCTATCTAATCACATCAGTACAACCTTAACGATCTAAGTTGATGTAAAGACTATTGGATGATTTGACCTTGAACCAGTTGAGGATATAGGCTCAGATTCCCTGAACCATCTGTTCCAAGGAACTGCCCTGTCAATTCCATCTGAATTAGTTAATTCTGAATTTAAAAGTAAGTTTTTTGAAGGGGTAAAAATTGTTGTTCCCATTATTAATCCAATACCGAATGAAGGTGGCTTCTATGTAGAAATGTGGCTTTGGGTAAGAAAGAATGAGCAAACCAGAAGCTTGCTTTCCCTGGATATATTATTCTTTTGTCTGCTAGACTTGTTCTGCATCACCTATTTCTCAGACTTAGTCTTGTCCTTCAATTTCACAGATCTGGTTTTGTCCCTTAATTTGTTTTTTTCTTTCTCTATCATTTCCATTCTCACAAAAATGCCAAACACCCACCTGTCTTCCACGCCAACAATTTTTGAAAATTGTTTCCCATTTGATACTGGGTCTCAACTCTTTCAGTAGGAAGAATACTGTCTTTTGGCTTTAATTTAATTTTTTGTCTTTAGAACATTTAGATTTCACATTAAATTTCAGGACAATAATTATAATGAATTTATCTGCTTCCCATTTGTTGATTCTGGCTACAAATGATCACCGTGTAGTATTATTAGATCAGTATTGCATTGTTGCTGATTTCTAACAGCAGAAGCAAAAAAGTAGACAAATAAAATGTGCGTATGGGAAGGCTTGATGGAATGAAGACTGTTTTTGAGAAATAAAATCTTGCACACCCTATTTACTAATGTGGGAATAACACTTCATATTTTTCATCATAATGTTTTGTTTTAATCTGTTATCCTGATATATTTATAGTAAGACCATAAGAAATAGGAACAGAATTGGGCCATTTGGCCCATCAAGTCTGCACCACCATTTAATCATGGCTGATCCATTTCCTTCTTAACCCCATTGTCCTGTCATCTCCCCATAATCTTTCACACACTGTCTAATCTAAAACCTATCAACATCCGTCTTAAATACACCCAGTTACCTGGCCTCCACAGCTGCCTGTGGCAATCAGTTCCACAGATTTAACCTCCCTCTGGTTAAAGAAATTCCTCATTATCTCTGTTCTAAATAGTTCCTCTATTTTGAGACTGCCTTCTTGTGCCACTCTCCCAGCAAAGGAAACATCCTCTTCTCATCCACTAGGCCTTTCAACATTTGAGAGGTTTCAATGAGATGCCCCTTCATTCTTCTAAATTCCTGTGAGTACAGGCCCAGAGCTTTCAACTGCTGCCAATATGATAATTCTTTCATTCGTTGGCTACTTTGTCCATAAGCTTTTATGTTATTAAATGAATCATTTCTAACAGACAGTGAAAAACGCTCCACACTAGTATTGGTCATTGTAAGTGATGACCGTGATGCAAAGAGCAACTGTACTGAGTTCCACTAATATCCCTCAGCAGGATATTCATGTATGAGTCACCAGCATAAGGCAAGAAGTTGGGTTGACTGTACCCCATACTCCAGCCTCTTTCAACTAGGTTGGTAGCAATTGATCTAATCTGTGATAGCAAAATGTTTATCCTTGATTATGGGGAAACAATATATTTTTTATCACGGTTTAATCTCATTGTATAATTGCAATCTTGGTCAGTAATTTTATGTATGAACCTTGATTATTTTTATAAATGACTTTGTAGATCAGTCACTCAGCTGTTGATTTTGGTAGATAATGGTTTATCCACTTCTCTTCCATTTCCCGGACATCTGTGCTCACCCCATCAGAGGGCTATCCATTAACAGGGATAGAGTTCCTCTCATCTTCACCTACTGACCCATGAACCTCCACATTCAACACATCATTTTTTGCAACTTCCACCATCTTCAATGCGACCCTAACACCAAACACATCTTTTACTCTCTCTCTCTCCCCCCCCCCCCCACCACTCTCCACTTTCCACAGGGATCACTTCCTCCACGATTCCCTTGTCCGTCCATTCCTCCCCACCAATCTCCCCCATTACTTACCCCTGCAAGCAGCAGATGTGCAGCACCTGCCCTTTCACTTCTTTCCTCACTTCCATTCGGGGCCCTAAACCATCCTTTCAGGTGAAGCAACACTGCACCTGTGAATTTGTCAGGACTGTCTATTGCAATTTCAATCCCCACTCCCATTATGATACGTTGGTCGATGGTCTCCTCTTCTGCCATGAGAGGCCACTCTCAAGTTGAAGCAACATCTCGTACTCTGTCTAGATAGCCTCCAACCTGATGGCAAGAACATCAATTTCTTCAACATTTGGTGTTTTCCCCTGTTACGTAACCTCGTAACCAGGTAACTTACCAGCAAAGATAGCGGGATCAGCTGAGTCGGATGCTACTATTTTCAAACGTTTTATTCAAAAAGGGGCACAAACGTATGGTTAATACAAAACATTCAGATCATATACATCGTCAAAACTCAATCTAAAACACCGGTGTAATAATAATCAATCAGAAATAAGCTCTATAGTTGTCTAGGGGATAATACTGAGTCCAATTGAAATATAAAGAGTCACTCAGAAGTCTGCAGGCTTTTCCCTTTTGGGAACCGCTGGGGTTTCACGTTGTGGAGAGAGAGAGATGGTTGAGAAAGGATAAACACTTGCCCGTTGTCTTTACAGAGCAAATCCTTGGAATCAGGGGAGCAGGCTTCCCCGTTGTTAGTTAAAAGCGGTCTTCCGTTGGTTCCAGCCACAGATTCAAAATTCGGAATCTAACGCACGTGACTTCCTTCAAAATGGCTTCCTGCTCCCACAGGAATCGGTATCGTGCTTCCTTGGTGTCTCCTTGGTGCGTCTGAGGGTTGTCCCCCCCTCAGACCCTCCTTTATACTTTTTCACGGGATCGCAGGTGTCAATCAGGTTGCAGGTGATGCGATCTCTCTCTCAACCAGCCCACTTTGCCCGAGGGCTTTTCACGTGGTCTCCATGAGACAATAGTCAATGTCGCCTTTATTCTGCTTCTCGGGAGAACGCGGTCTTCCGCACGTCTCCCTCTCTCTCTCCCATTTCCTGTGTCTATTCAGCACGTCTCTCCCCCTCTTGGGTCAGTTGACCCCCCCTTGACTAGGGCTCTTGCGATTCTCACAAAGGAGGGGGCCGAGGGCATAACACCCCCCTCCCCCTTCCCTCTTTATTCCCCCACTCTGGACTCTTGCCTCTTCTCACCTGCCTATCACTCCCTGGTGCCTCTTCTTCCCTTTGATGATCTACTCTCCTCTCTGTAAGATTCCTTCTCCAGCCCTTGGTGTTCCACTTAACACCTACCGGTTTCTTACTTCATACCCACCCTCCCCCCATCCACCTGGCTGTCACCTCCTAGCACCTCCCCCACCTTCTTATTCTGACATCTTCCCCCTTCCTTTCCAGTCCTGACAAAGGGTTGCAGGCCAAAATGTTGTCTATTTATTCATTTCTGTAAACACTGCCTGACCTGCTAAGATCCCTCAGCATCTTGTGTTGTGTTGCTCTGTATTTCCAGCAGCAACAGGATGTCTTGTGTTTAGATAATGGTCAATATATGTTCCACACATATGGGTGTCATTATTATTATCACACTAAGTTTAAAACATGAATGAAATTGGTCAAGGTGTGTGTTTTTGTGACACAATATCTCCCATTGTATGTAATTTGTTATATTGCCCTTACTGCCTCAATATAGATGTAGGGTGGCACCACAAACTCTGGCTGAGAATTTCAAGTTTTAATACACGTATTAGTTAGTTGCCTTTTAAAGCCTGGCAATAGTAAGTAAATCATTGGTTGGTATTATATCATTGCATGTAACTTATACTCGTGTCTGAAGTACAGGTTATTTATATACTAAATTTATGAATATACTGTGATGTAAACTGTCTTTAGGATATTAAAATAGTGGCTGTGCCAAATTCGTTTTGGAATTCTTGCATGCAGTTTGCACTATTCTGTCCTCAGTTTTTACAGTAGTTATGGCTTTCTCCTTTGAAAAGGTAGTATGGGGTATTCACAGAGGAGAAAAAGTGTCAAACATCATTGCAAAGTTGTGGGGAGGTAAGGTTTGGTTCAAAAATCAACTTAAAATAGTTATAGAATAAGAGAGGCAATGGGGAATTCTGGAGGATAGTTTGGAGAATAGGATAGAAATGTGGGGAGTGAGAAGAGATTTAAATTAAACTGGGAATAAAACTGTAATGGGTGGGTTTGAACATTGATGTGGTTAACTGATGCTTAGAAAAATAACCTATTTATTTTAAGTTCCAAATTGAATTGAGTTATCTATTGAGGCTTGTTTTCACTGTCTCTATTCTCTATTCAGTGTGGCCGGGTGGTTAAGGCATTGGTCTAGTGTTCTGAGGGTCACTAGTTCGAGCCTCAGCTAAGGCAGCGTGTTGTGTTCTTAAGCAAGGCACTTAACCATGCATTATTGCTCTATGACGACACCGGTGCCAAGCTGTACCAGCTCTTGCCCTTTCCTTGGACAACATTGGTGGTCATGGAGAGGGGATGCTTGGAAAGGGTCTCCCATACAACCCTGCTCAGGAAATCTTGGAAACCTGGAAGCTTTCCAAGGTGCAAATCCATGGTCTCTTGAGACTAACGGATCCTTCAACTCAATTTATTTGCTGCAAATGTCTTTCTATCACATATCTAAAGTGACTATAATTACAAAATTGCAGTCTTTTTTTTTGTTTTAAATCTCTTCACTTGTATTTCATTAAAATATGCAGTTTTGCTGATTGAGCCTGTTAATTTCATGTCCAAACCCTACCCAATTCTTCGGTGCTATTCGGCTGTTGGGATCTATTTCAAGTAAATATCAACATTAAATCTCGGTTGAACGTGACAAATATTTACAAATGTTTGATTCCCTGCTAAGAAACAAATATGCATTCATTTTTAGTTAATGTGAAAAGTACGGAAGAAAGACTTTGTTTCCAACATTTTTTCTGAATAGTTCACTTGTATACACGTGTATGGTTGAATGACAATTAAACTTGAACTTCTCAGATTAATGTTCATTAATCCCAAACTCTTGTCTCAGCATTGCAAATCTTAAAATTTTGATACCTTGCATAAACTGATATTTTGTTACCAGAGCCTTCTGTATGAGTAGAGAAAATGTTAGATCTGAAATTACTACACAAAATGTACAGACGGTGACTGTAGGGAAAGAAAGAAATAAGACTTGGCAGTTGAGAACTGATGCAAGGTCGTTCATCTGAAAAGTTAACTGATTTTAATCACTGGAAAAGAAACTGGTTTTGAATAAGTTAACCAAACTTGAGATAAATAAATCATTTGACTGCACATTTTCATGCTGTTTTTCCATTTGTTCGGGATGCGGCTTTATGTAGCCCTGTGGACCCAATTTCTTAGCGGTGTTGTGGAGAACCAGAACATCAAGACAGCAAGTGCAGCTGTTGGAGGCCTCTGCATTCAGGTGATCTCTGTCTCTGTCTGTCTCTTTGTCTCCCTCAGAGAGAGAGAGAGAGACAGAGACAGAGGGAGACAAAGAGACAGAGACAGAGATCACTCTCTCTCTCTCTCTCTCTGCCCCTCTCTGTGTCTTCTCTCTCTGTTGTCTGTTTCTGTCTCTCTGTGCCCGTGTCTGTGCCTCTCTCTCTCTCTCCCTCCCTCTCCCCTCCCCCTCTCCTCCCCCTCTCTCTCCCCCTCCCCCTCTCTCTCCCTCCCTCTCCCCTCCCCCTCTCCTCCCCCTCTCTCTCCCCCTCCCCCTCTCTCCCTCTTTCTCCCTCTCCCCCTCTGTCTCTGTCTGAAACAGCAACTATTTGACTCCCTTATTAGTGAGAGAGGGAGCCTGAGGAATGTTGAAGTGTTGGAGTGAACAGTTAGTTTTTGATGGACTGTAGACCATGGTCTCTCTTTGGGGGTTTTGCTGTTGCTTCCATGGTGGGTGGTGAGGATGCTGATGCTTTATGCTAGAATATGTGTGGGGGAGGGGAGGCTTGTTGCTGCTTGTGTGGGATGGGGCAGGGGCTTTGGGGTTCTTACATTTTTTCTGTCATTCATTCTTTGGGGGTTTTTCTGTTTCGCGGATGTCAGTGGAGAGTAAGAATTTCAGGTTACATGTTGCATACATTCTCTGGTATCAAATGGAACAATTGAACCACTGTACAAAAGTGTGCAATTTATATAGTGGACCAGGGACATGTGGAAATTTGCAGAAAGAATTGAAAAAGGTCTTGTGAATAAGGCCATAAGAGAGGAACAGAATTAGGTCTTTCGGCCCATCTACTCCGCTCTGCCATTCAATCATGGCTGATTTATTATCCCTCTCAACCCCATTCTCTTGCCTTCTCACAACATTTGATGCCCTTATTAATCAAGAACTATTCAACCTCGGCTTTAAATATACCCAGTGACTTAGCTCCCATAGCCGTCTATGGCAATGAATTCCACAGATTCACGAACCTCTGGCTAATCAAATTCCTCATCTCTGCAACACATACAAAATGCTGGAGGAACTCAGCAGGCCAGACAGCATCTATGGAAAAGAGTACACTCTGTGTTTCTGGCTGAGATATCCCCTCTGTTTTAAAGGGGATATCCTTGTATTCTGAGGCTGTGCCCTCTGGTCCTAGACGCCTTCTCGATAGGAAACATCCTCTTAGCATCCACTCTATGAAGGCCTTTCAGTATTCAGTTGGTTTCAGTGAGATCCCTGAATAGTGGAACAGTTGAGAGGAAAATATTTTTGACTCCAAGAAATGCAATGTTAGCTTAATCGAGGAAGAGAATATGGATATTCAAAGAAGTCTTATTTAAAAAATTCATTTGGTTTAAGAAGTGATGAAAAAGAACGCATGTGGATTTGCAAAGAATACAAAATTTTTATGCCACATTAGCATCTTTGTTAGAGAGACACTACTGACAGTAGGTGAGAAGTATACTTGGATCTTTTTTTAAAACTAAAATTACAGAGATAAAAGTACAAGCATTCATATTATACATTGTACTGTAATTGTCAAGAAATGAATTCCATATTTGGAGTTGCCATATTTAGGTCAAGATTCTCATGAAATTCTGTTTACAGTGTTCATCTCAATTCTATTCCTTTTGTTCTCCAATGAACTACATATTGTCGGTCCAGTTCTGACCCATTTTGGCCATTTTTGTCCTGTTGCAGTTGGACATTTGGTTTCCACATCACACATTATGTAACAATCTAGTCATTGTTCTTGAGCCAAGTGGATAGAGAGGGACATGCAGTCGAATGCTTCTGACTGTTCAGACAAGAATTTCGTTCACCACATGGGTTGCATGATCAAATCTCATTTCTTGGTTGAGACTGTGGCCTTAGAGTATCTCGTAGTTATCTCTTATTACAAAAGTAACAGCCTGTTCTTTACCCTGCTTTTGAGGTCTTGAATGCCATTGGAGATGTCTGAGAGTGCCCCCATTGTTTCTTATCTCACTTTAAGCAGATAGTCATTTTTCAAAGAATTTTCAAAGACTGTTAGTAAAGTGAGTTAACCTCCCAATTTATGGCAGCTGTTCAGTGAAACAAAGGCGAGTGCTATATTTTGATACTGTCCATTAATTTATGCCAGATTGGTTCATCATGAGATCAGTTAATCCCAATTAATTTGTTATTATCTTCTTGCTTATCTTCCCAACATTTCTGGAGAACTACACATTTAACCACCCTCTGCTACCTTTTCCCCAGTAAGTGGCAGAAGAATGCTGTAGGCAATAGTATACACTCTCAAGTGTCTGAAACTGAAAACACTTTTGCTTTCCCAATTCTGAAATTATTGATTGCTTTTGATCCTCTGACTGTCACCAAGTAGAGTTTTGTAAGCTGTGGGAGGAAATTTTGAAGTTACTGGCGTGAGAAAATTTTTCAGCATGGAATAGACGAAAAGTTAAGTTAGTGCATATAGATGGGTTGGGAAAGTTCTTAAAGTTGTAATGAAATAGAATTAGGTGTTTAAATGCAACCTCCTGAAAAACACAAGCGTATTTGTTCAGCTGGTTGCCTTTAGCCCCAGGGCAGATTGTAGCAAGTCCTGCATGAGATTCTTGGCTGCTTTATAATTGGAAATAGTAGCTGAGGTAGTTTTCCATTACAATGGGCGGGTTATTTTCAGAATACCAAGAGGCTAGCCAATGATTAAAAAACACCAGTTCCTCATTATTTTCTTTTTGATATTACCAATTGTACCTTTTTGTTTTACATCACTGCTGTGAAGCCACATTTTTGTTTTTGCTACGTTCACGATCCTCTGAGGAGATTATGGCTACTGCTGCTGCCTACTCCTTTGATTTTGGGACCAACACACATACTCTTTGACAAAATTAAGAAAACAGTGGCAGAACGAGGGCCATCTTCCTGAGAAATAAATATATCCAGTTAATGCCATCACACAAACAAGATTTGGACTTCTGTAAACTTAATCAGCAAAGCAATCATCACATGGAATCCTATATTAAAGAACTGAGTTACAGATCAGCTTTCAAGGGAAAAATGCAAGTGAGTGGTGAAATTAATTGTAGATTGATGTAATAAAGATTTATTATTCAAAGACATTCTTCTGTGCTTTAATCTGTAATGATTCGCAGAAGATTATTGAAGTACATACAATTTGAAATGATGGATCATTAAAAAAAAAGATTAGAGCAATGTGCAGAAATCCACCATATACTTGCCACTCCATTCTCAAGTTCCAAAATTCTGAAAGCAAAGTGCTGTCATGTTTCATTTGATTGGTTGGAAAAGATTAGCTTGAATTTTACTTTTAACTCTGGGGAATACATTGATATCTTATTTTGGCATGAGCTTCAGCTGTCAGGATTACTTTTAATATATGTGAGCTTAGCCTAGCCCCTGTTGTTTGAATACATCGATGAATAATTGTTGCAGTAGTAACAAGAAGTTACTGTCTTAAGGATGGCACATTATCAGTATCTTCAGACTGACCTCTTTTCCTTAAATATTTTATATCATTTCAAATTATTGTGCAAGATTCCCTAAAGGTTAACTTGCAGATTCAGTCAGTGGTAAGAAAGGCAAATAAATGCAAAGCTGGCATTCATTTCGAGAGGACTAAAATATAAAAGCAAGGATGTAATGCTGAGGCTTTATATGACATTTGACGGAGTATTGTGAGCAGTTTTAGGCTATTTATCTAAGAAAGGATGTGCTAACATTGGAGAGGGTCCAGATGAGGTCATGAGAATGATTCTGAGAATGAAAGAGTTAACAAATGAGGAGCATTTGATGCACTGGGCCTGTACTTGCTAGAGTTTAAAAAGAACAAGGAAAATCTCATTGAAACCCATCAAATATTGAAATACCTAAATAGTGGATATGGAAAGGATGTCCCCTATAGTGGGGGAGTCTAGGACCAGAAGGCACAGTTTTAGAAAAGAAGGACAACCCTTCGGAACAGAGATGAGAGGAGAACAAATGTGCGGAATTCATTGCCACAGATGGCTGTGGAGGTCAGGTCATTGGGTATATTTAAAGTGGATGTTGATAGGTTCTTGGTTAGTCAAAGGTAGTGTGGAGAAAGCAGGGGAATGGGGTTGAGGGGGAAAATAAATCAGCCATGATGGAATGGCAGAGCAGACTTGGCCGAATGGCGTAATTCTGCTCCTGTGTCATATGATCTTATGAAATTCTAGTGAGGGCATGATGTAGTGTACTCCATCATTACAGAGCGATAGCATTTCTAGAATACTCTCTGCATTTTCATTTTCCATAAAGTAAATGTGTATTTCCTCATTGAATTCCATATTAACAGAGGAAATGTGTTTCGTTGGGAAGTTTTTCTCTCTGCAGTAGTACTCCTGTGGGTGTGCAGCTTTTAGGCGAGGAAATTCTGATTATATTATAGACAGGAGAGAAAAGGTTGCTGCTTTACTTAAACAAGAAATGTGTATGTTATATTGTTCGATAAATTATTGTTGCACTAATATCAGTAGAAGACATTGCCTTGACAGTTTCCAAAGCAAAGGTCTCGTGCTGTGAACTGGCATTGCTCATTGGTAAATTAGTTCAAATCTTTACATTTTGTGTTTCTTGTTTTTCAAAAAAATTCTATTAGAACAAATTTTAGTTTGTATCTCAACATAGTGCTTTGTGAATTTCAATACCCAAATCACTGTAAGACAGGAAGATACTGTATTATATTATGATCAAGAGAAAATCTGCAGATGCTGGAAATCCAAGCAACATACACAAAATGCTGGAGGAACTCAGTAAGCCAGGCAGCATCTATGGAAAAGAGTGCAGTCGACATTTTGGGCTGAAACCCCTTAGCAGGACTGGAGGGAAAAAAAGATGAGGAGTAGAGTTAAAAGGTAGGGGAGGGAGAAACACAAGGTAATAGGTGAAACTGGGAGGGGGAGGGGTGAAGTAAAGAGCTGGGAAGTTGATTGGTGAAAGAGATGGAGAGCTAGAGAAGAAGAGTCTGATAGGAGAGGTTAGAAGGCCATGGAAGAAAGAAAAGGGGAGGAGCACCAGAAGGAGGCGATGGGCTGGCAAAGAGGTAAGGGGATGGGGGATGGCGAAGGGGGAGGAGGCATCACCCGAGGTTCATGAAATTGGTCTTCATGCCATTAGGTTGGACTGAATACAAGGTGTTGTTCCTCCAACCTGAGTGTGGCCTCATCATAACGGCAGAAGAGGCCATGGATGGACACATCGGAATAGGAATGGGAAGTGGAATTAAAATGGGTGACCAGTGGGAGATCTTTTTCTGGTGGATGGATCATAGATGCTTGGCAAAGCGGTCTCCCAGTCTGTCACGTCTCATCGATATACAGGAGGCAACACTGGGAGCACTGGACACAGTATGTGACCCCAACAGACTCCCAGGTAAAGTGTTGCCTCACCTGGATGAACTGTTTGTGGCCCTGAATGGGTAAGTGCCAGAAGGGACGCTCCCCCCCCCCCAAACGTTCTGCCTTCCACAGGGATCACTCCCTACGCGACTCCCTTGTCCATTTGTCCCTCCCCACTGATAATCACCTACCATCCCACCAGCCTCTACACCCAGCACATAACTATCAACATCTCCACTGGGATCCCACCACCAAGCACATCTTTCCCTCCCCTCCGCTTCCTGCTTTCCAAAGGGATCGCTCCCTGTACAACTCCCTTGTCCATTCGTCCCTCCCCATTGATCTCCCTCCTGGCACTTAACCTTGCAATCGGAACAAGTGCTGCACCAGCCCTAACACCTCCCTCCCTCACTACCATTCAGGGCTCCAAACAGTCTTTCAGGTGAGGCAACAATTTTTGTCTTCTCTTCCATGGTGTCAATTATTATCTTCCAAGCTGCTGCCTTTTTGAGTACATTAGTAAAAATCAGCACCGTAAGTAGTCATGCCAGCATAGTAGCTTTCAGGTTTTGCTTTTTTGAAGATTTGTATACATGGTTGTAATTGTAAATTTGATATACTACCACACATCCCTTTTTCTGAAACTGAATTACATGCACAATTGGGTGCAGCTGGCGTGACATAAAATCTGTTTAAATAATAGTGATTTTTGTTCTTGGTTGTAACTGAGAGGGTGTAGGGAGTTTGCTTATGAACCTGACACGGGAAAAGGCCATTTCCCTTCCACTACCTCCCACCCCCATAATTCTGCAACATTTCTTTCTCCTACCTTTCAAGTCCTCTTTGATTATCTAACTATATATGTGTACCAAGGGGTAACTTTTAAACTAGACAATTAACATGCCAGTGTAACTTTGTTATGTGAGATGAAAACCAATCAACTGGCAGAGGTCCATGCAGTGACCGGGAATGTGAAAATTCTACACAAGAGAGCACCCGAGGCCAGGATTGAATGTGGGTCCCGAGAATTCTAAGGCAATGGCATTCACTGTTCACCACCCCCGCACCCACCCCCAAACATTCCGATCAATTGAAAATAAAACTCATTGTCTGAAAGCTCTTGCATTTCTAGCTCCCTCATTTGATGTGCATTGTTCAAACAGCAGCATACCTACAAAAAGTATATGCATGTCTCATTGCACTGACTGACACACTATGGAGATTTGTTATAAAATAGAAAATGCAGGAAATGCTCATTTTTGGGCAGCACCGGTATTGTGAGAGCTATGCTGACCATAAGACCAGGAGCAGAATTAGGCCATTTGGCCCATTGAGTCTAACCTGCTATTTAATTATGGCTGATAATTTTTTCTCCCTCATCAGCCCCACTCCCCGTAGTAACCTTTGATAGGTTCTTTATTGGCCATGACATTAATCTCCACCTTAAATACACCCAATGATCTGGCCTCCACAGCTGCCTGTGGTAACGAATTCCACAAATGCACCTCCCTCTGGTGAAAGAAATTTCTCTGTACCTTTGTTTTAAATAGACACCTGTCTAACCTGAGGCCCTCTTGTCCTAGCCTCCCCCACCATGGGAAACATCCTTTCCACATCTACTCTGTTTAGGCCTTTCAACATTCCAAAGGTTTCAATGAGTTCCCCCCCGCCCCTACCATCCATCTAAAGTCCAGTGAGTATAGGCCCAGAACCATCAAATGTTCCTCATGTGATAACCTTTTCATGTGATAACCTTTTCCAGAATCATCCATATGAACCTCCTTCTGAACCCTCTCCAATGCCAGCACATCTTTTCTTGGATGAGGAGCCCAAAATTGTTCACAATACTCAAGGTGAGGCCTCACCTGTGCCTTATAAACCCTCAGCGTCACATCCCTGCTCTTATATTCTAGACCTCTTGAAATGAATGCTAACATTGCATTTGCCTTCCTCACCACTGATTCAACCTGCAAGTTAACCTTTAGGGTGTTCTGCACAAGGACTCCCAAGTCCCTTTGCATCTCAGATTTTTGGATTTTCTTCCCATTTGGAAAATAGTCTGCACATTTATTTCTTTTACCAAAGTGCATGACCATGCATTTTCAAACATGGTATTTTATTTGCCACTTTCTTGCCCATTCTCCTAAGCTGTTTTAAGCCCTTCTGTAGCCTTCCTGTTTTCTCAACACAACCTGTCTCTCCATCAATCTTGGCAACAAAGCCATCATCTAAATCATTGATAACAGCATAAAAAGAAGCAGTCCCAATACCAACCCCTGTGGAAAACCACTAGTCACTGGCAGCTAACCAGACAAGGATCTTTTTATTCCTACTCATTGCCTCCTACCAGTCAACCAATGCTCTAACCATGATAGGAACTTTCCTGTAATACCATGGATCGAAAGGGAACTTCTTTTTAAAGAGAAGCAACTTGCCATTTTTGTTAGTCTCTGGATCTATTTTCAGACATGATAAATCTTGTTAATATATGGATAACAAAATTAACAAATAATTGTTTTAAACCATTCATTGAATTTGGCACACTAAATATTGCCAAATTTAAATTTGTAGGAACATATCATGTCTTTTTTTTAACATTGAATCCAGCTGTAATTATCTCTTGCTTTGACATACCTTATTGCTTTTGATTTCATGATGAAAGTTGGCTTGGCACTAAAATTGTGATAATGGCTTGGTATAATTTTGAGTGGAAAAATACCTCAGAGATGCAATTCAGTCACTTGCATTTATTTAGATTCTTTAAACTTATTGTTTTCACATCATCATTTTCACTGTTTGATTTACTCTATAATTCAAGGATTTATTCAGATATTTAGAAAGAAGTTCTTAATTCACCTGAGAAATTAAATTCAAGGAGGATTTTGCAATAGAAGTTAGATTATTTAAGTATGATATCAGAAAGAAATACTTTAGACAGTCGTGGAAATCTAAAATTGTTTACAGAAAGATCGACAAGGCTGATCAGCCATTGAAAATCCCAAAACGATGTTGTTGGCAAGGATAGTCAGAGTTTGAAACTGTAGAAAGCAGAGCTAAGATATGCAGCTGTCATAATCTAATTGAATGTGGAAATAGGCTTGAATGGATGAAAGTTGTCAAACTGAGATTAAAAAATAGAGAACTGCAAAAGACAGGAATTGGAATTTAAAAGCAGGAAATGTGAAAATGCTTAAAAGATCAGACATCTGTGGGATAAGACAGAGTTCATTAAGAATGGTGATGCATGTTCATAATCTAGAAATACCAATTATGTTTCTGTCTTTACAGGTACTGCCTGATCTATCAAGTATCACTGTGTTCTATTTATTTCAGATTTTCAGCATCTGCATGCTTTCCTTCTCGATTTCAGATTATTGAACTGAATCTCTTCAGTTAACATGTTCACGGAAGATCATGGCAGAACAGTGATTATTTACTTTGGGGATTTTAGTGATGATATGGTATGTTTTAGTGATATTAGGAATAAACTTGCAAGCCACAAATGCTATCTTGCTGGTCTTGATACCTGTATCTATACTGAGATTATTTTAAAGGAATTAAATTTCATGGAATTTGATAGTGTGTTCAGTGTCATGATAATAGCTATCCTTTGAATCACTGGGAATGTGTTATTAATTTTGTTTAGAGCCAGTGTTAAAAGATGGAAATCAATTTGATGTAAGCTTTATTTAAGCTCAGGCTTAGTATCTGATGTTTCTGAGAAACTTAATTTGGTAGCATCAGACTTCTAATAAAGTTTTCTTAAATAGATTAGTAAAATGAAGATAACTAAGATTTTTTTCCCCTATAATATTTGTTGTAGCACTTTAAATTTGTTTACCAATGATGAGAAATCACCATGAGTTATCATCTTCACTCAGATGTAGTTCAGCTGGAGTATTAGATAACACCAGTGATGGTGGTGCAGGCGGATACGATAGGGTCTTTTAAGAGACTCCTGGAGCTCAGAAAAATAGAGGGCTATGGGTAACCCTAGGTAATTTCTAAAAGTAAGGACATGTTCGGCACAGCTTTGTGGGCTGAAGGCCTGTATTGTGCTGTAGGTTTTCTATGCTTTTATGCTTCTTCCCCCCCCCCCCCCCCCAAGACCAAAGAGCAGATTGTGGACTTCAGAAAGGGTAAGATGAGGGAACACAAACCAATCCTCATAAAGGGATCAGAAGCAGAGAAAGTGAGCAATATCAAGTTCCTGGGTGCCAGTATATCTAAGGACCTAACCTGGATGCAACATATTGATGCAGCTATAAAGGCAGCACGATCCCTGAGGCACACCACTGGTCACTGACCTCCATGTAGAATATGACTCGTCTACAACCACTCTTTGCCTTCTGTGGGTAAGCCAGTTCTAGATCCACAAAGCAATATCCCTTTGGATCCCAGGCCTCCTTACTTTCTCAATAAGCCTTGCATGGGGTACCTTATCAACTGCCTTGCTGAAATCCCAATACACTACATATACTGCTCTACCTTTATCAATGTGTTTAGTCACATCCTCAAAAAATTTGATCAGGCTTGTAAGGCATGACCTGTCTTTGACAAAGCCATGCTGACTATTCTTAATCATATTATGCCTCTCCAAATGTTCATAAATCCTGCCTCTCAGGATCTTCTCCATCAACTTACCAACCACTGAAGTAAGACTCACTGGTCTATAGTTTCCTGGGCTATCTCTACTCCCTTTCTTGAATAAGGGAACAACATCTGCAACTCTCCAATCCTCCGGAACCTTTCCCATCCCCATGGATGATGCAAAGATCATCACCAGAGGCTCAGCAATCTCCTCCCTCGCCTCCCACAGTAGCCTGGGGTACATCTTGTCTGGTCCCAGTGACTTATCCAACTTGATGCTTTCCAAAAGTTCCAGCACATCCGCTTGCTTAATATCTACATGCTCAAGCTTTTCAGTCCGCTCTAAGTCATCCCTACAATTGCCAAGATCCTTTTCTGTTGTTACGTTCCCCAGTAACCGGGTGACTTACCAGCAAAGATAGAGAGGTCCGCTGAAGCCTGGTGCTACTATTTTCAAACGTTTTATTTATAAAGGGGCACAAACGTATGGTTAATACAAAACATTCAGATCATATACATCGTCAAAACTCAATCTAAAGCACAGGTGTAGTAATAATCAATCAAAAATGAGCTCTATCGTTGTCTAGGGGATACTGAGTCCAATTGGATATAAGAGTCACTCAAAGTCTGCAGGCTTCCCCGTTTCGGGAACCGCTGGCATTTCACGTGTTGGAGAGAGGGAAAAGGAACACTTGCCCGTTGTCCTTGCGAAGCAAATCCCTGCTGTTAGTTAAAGCGGTTTTTCCTTTTGGGTCCAGCCACAGACTCCCGATCCGGAATCTAACGCACGTGGCTTCCTTCAGAATGGCTTCCCGCTCCGACGGGAAGCACTATCGTGTCTTCTTCGTGTGTCTCCTTGGTGCGTCTGAGGCCCCGCCTCGGCAGCCCACCTTTTATCTGGACTGGCAGGGTTGTAGATGTCAATCAGGGTGGGGGTGAGGCAATCTTTCCCCCATCACCCATCTCACATTGCCCTTAGGGTTTGCACGTAGGCCAGTTCCTTATTCCACAAAGGTGTCTCCCAAGACAATGGCTATGTCCAAGGCTTTTGTCTTGCTGAGCGGCCAGCCCACATTCCAAACCGTAAGGCTCTCTCTCTTGTGATTCTCACAAAGGAGGGGGCTGAGGTCATGACACTGTAGTGAATACTGAAGCAAAGTACACACTAAGTACCTCTGCTATCTCCTCCGTTTCCATACACACTTTTCCACTGTCACACTTGATTGGTCATATTATCTCACATTTTATCCTCCTGCTCTTCACAAAAATGTAGAATTTCTTGGGGTTTTCCTTAATCCTGTGTGCCAAGGCCTTCTCATGGTCCCTTCTGGTTCTCCTAATTTCTTTCTTAAGCTTCTTCCTACTAGTCTTGTAATCTTCTAGATCTCTATCATTACCTAGTTTTTTTTAACCTTTTGTAAGCTCTTCTTCTTGACTAGATTTACAACAGCCTTTGTACACCACGGTTCCTATATCCTACCATCCTTTCCCTGTCTCATTGGAACGTACCTATGCAGAACTCCACACAAATATCCCCTGAACATCTGCCACATTTCTTCCATACATTTCCCTGAGAACATCTGTTCCCAATTTAAGCTTCCAAGTTCCTGCCTGATAGCCTCATATTTCTCCTAACTCCAATTAAATGCTTTCCTAACTTGTCTGTTCCTATCCCTCTCCAGCTGATGATATTCCTGCTCCCTTGCCCTCTTTGGTAGTGGAGATTGTGAGTTTGGATAAGTAACTTTGTTGTTGTTCACAGGGCCACTTTATGCCGGTGGTATGCAGAATGAATGGTTGGTGTGGTACCTATCAATGTGTTGCATTGACATGGATTGCAGCTTGGTGTGGGGGTTCCAGTGCACAAGATAGCAACAGACTACAGTCATTTCCATCATGGACACAACCCATTCTGCCATCAAGGGCCTCTTCAAGAGGTGGTGCCCCAAGGAAGCACTGTTCATCATTTAGGACACTCCCTCCAGGACATGCTCTCTTGTTACAACCAGGAGGTGATGGAGCCTGAAGACCCACACAGAACGATTTAGGAATGGCTTCTTCCTCCCTGCCATCAGATTTCTGAATGGTCAATGAACATTACCTCACTATTTCTTTTTTATTATTAATTTATTTTGCAATTGATAGTAATTTTATTGCCTTTGTGCTGCCAGTGCAAGCCATCAGCATGTCTGGCATGTCCTACAGTCATCCCATTAGCAGTGCATTAGATAGAAGACGAGCTTAATTTGATTTCAGCTGCCACATTTGTGTGTGATGCTTAGGTCATCCATTCGCACTTAATCTGAAAATTCCATTTGTTCCATTCAACACCTCCCCCATTTTCTGTTATAAACTAATGTGTTTCTCTCAAGGAAAACACGGTGGGGGGGGGGGTGGGGCAGAATGTCAGAATCAAGTTTTTTACACAGAGTGGTGGGTGCGCGGAACATCCTGCCAAGGGTGGTGGTAGAGTCAGTTACATTAGGGCATTTAAGAAACTCTTAGATAGACACATGGATGATAGAAAAATGGAGGGTTATTATGTAAGAGGGAAAGGTTAGATTGATTTTAAAGTAGGATAAAAGGTCAGCATGACATCATGGGCTGAAGACCTGTACTGTGCTGTATTTTATATTTTATGAGTTTCATGCCATTTACCCACTTTAAGTTTAACATTGAAATTGCCTAATTTGGAATTTGCTGCCTAGGTGTAGATGATCAATTTTGTGCAATGATTTTGGGCATCTGAGGAGGTCCTCGTGAATGGGAAGCTGCTAGCTTCATCATTGCACAAAATTACATTTAAGTTTGGGGTGTAATGGTGTACAGATGGAAGAGTGATGTTTGCTAGCAGACAGGAATAGACAGAAGTGTTGGAGCAGAGTGTGAATGGACAGAAGTGAAGCAGGGTATTGGAATGGATGGAAGTGTTTTGACGATGTGACATCTAGTGGCATTGAGTTTGACATCAGCAAGGTGGTTGTGACGGCATCTAATCCATAACTCTGCACTCAGTTTAGTATGCATGTCCATTGCTGTGTCTGCAAAACTGATGAAGATACTTCTTGACTTGAGTTTACAAATCTCTGGATTAGTTTCAGAAAAATACATGTTTTGCTTAGCCACTGGGAATAACTTTTCATGGGATATTAAACACCTTTAGATGAAGTATTTCTTCAACAGAAAGAATAAATTAACTCTTTATAAATAAAGAACAATGTTAAAGATGATTATCTGAAGTATACTGAAATATCACCTCTGGGGGCTTGAATTTTCCATATAGTTGTACTGCAAGTAACCTGCTGAATTACGATTCACAGTATAAAAGCATCAAAAGGTTTAAAGCGTTTTATTACCAACCTAGTTCCAAATGGATGGAGTTTCTTACCGAGGATGGTTCAAAACCTCTTACATTCTCACTACCCAATTGCATCTAAGAAAGAAGCATTTCGGTTTCAAAATGGTATAAAATGGGACATATGAGTACCGTAGATTCCGGACTACAGAGCGCACCTGATTTTTAGCCGCTGGCACTAATTTTAGAAATAAAATCATTTTTTTAAATGTAAAGGCCGCACCGGATTTTAGGCCGCACCGGATTTTCGGCCGCAGGTGTCCCACGTTGTAATATGAGATATTTACACAGAAAGATATTACACGTGAGGATTTTTTTAACTTTTAATTAAATCCATATGGTAACAAAAACAAATACATATTGCAAATGCTTTTTTTCGAACCGTGCCCGTACGCGGCTACTTTTAAATATACGTTGCGTATACTTTTTTACTGAACAACATTCCAATATCTCCTAACGACTGGTAAAAAATATATATACTGCAGCCTACCAGGAAAAGTTATTGATACCTTTAACTTAAAAGCAGAGTTCGCTCGGATCCAAAGCCGCTCGCGGAATCCGCTCCCCCCCTCCTTTCCGTTTCATCGCAAACGGCATTTAAAAACAGATTTCGCTCGGATCCAAAGCCGCTCCGCCGCTCGACCCCCTCCTTTCCGTTTCATCGCAAACGGCATTTTCCCACAAGACGCCGCGAAACCGGGTGTGTCGTCATAGCATCCCGCGATGTAGTACAGAAAACAAATATAGTTTAAACTAAGAGGGTAGGTAGCACAATGCTTCGAGTGTTTTCCATGTTGATGAGGGTGAGTACAAATGACTGATTTACAATAATTTAATTGTGAAAGTGCGCTTGATTTATCGTACAATTTCATTGGACCTCTGTGAACTACTCATCAATTTTATTGGTCTACTGTTACGAGGCAAAATGTTTACGAGGCGGCATGAAAAAAACCTTGCATTAGCCGCATCGGATTATTGGCCGCAAAGTTCAAAGCTGTTCAAAATGTGGGAAAAAAGTAGCGGCTTAAAATCCGGAATCTACGGTATTTTAAGTTTAGGCTGTATTCTGAGTAGTTGCTGAGGAAAATGGGATGCCATTGCTTGTCAAGTTTTGAATATGTTAAACAAACAGTATTGACCAGATTTTTGGTTTTACTAGAGGTTTTAGTTTGTGAATGAACTCCCAGTTCTATTCAGTACTTTAAATAAATGTATGTGTGATGTTAGTGTATATTATAACCAAAGTAGGCCATAGGTCAGTGGCAGGGCGGTACCCGGTCACTGTTCATGGAAGAACTGAGTTTGAGCAGCTGCTGTCTTCAATTCTGATAGCAGGATGTTTTCGAAATTCTAAGATTTATGTGATTATTGGGCTGAAGTTTATAATGCTCTCCTTCAGTGTTCTGTGTTTTCTTTCTTGTTGCTGATTGGCGGGTTGGGGTTCTGGGTGGGTGATATGTTAGTTTTTGGGATTTGGGTTTTGATTTTTTTTGATCATTTAGTTTTTGTATGTGAGAGGAGGGTTGGGGGTTTGATGCTATTGCTGCTCTTCCTTTTTGCAATGAAGTGGTTTGGGGTTTTTGGTTTTCTAACTGCTGTTTTCAGGGTGGACGATCTGTTAGTTTTTGTGCATGGGATGGGGGTTTGAGGGTTTGACGTTCCTGCTGCTGTTTTCTGGGTGGGCAATCTGATAGTTTTTGTGCATGGGATGGAGGTTTGAGGGTTTGACGTTCCTGCTGCTGTTTTCTGGGTGGGCAATCTGATAGTTTATTTGTGTGAGGGACGGGATGGGGGATTTAGGGTTCGTGAGTTTTGTTTCTTTCTCCTTGTGCTTGGAGGGGGTTGTTGCCTTTTCTTTCAACAAATCCCTTGGCTTTTCTGTATTTCCTGGCTACCTGGAGAAGACGAATTTCAGAGCTATATTGTACATGCATACTTTGAAAATAAAATGAACCCTTGAATCTTTGAAGTATTTCTTTGAACTCTCATTTGTTGTAGAGTGGTCTAAATGACATGATTGTTTTGAGACCTATGTTCCTGTCTTGAGTACATTGGATTAAGTTAGTGTCAGAGATTTTAGCTATTACTGAATCTGCTCTACCTCGAGAGACTTTTATTGATGGCTGTTAGTTATGAGACTCCTGTGTATCGGACTGGTTTTGAAAATTACAGTGGGTTCTGGTTAATTGGGACAAATTGGGACCAGTATATTTTGGCCCAATTAAGTGGCTGCCCCAATTAGACGAAGTTTCATGGAATTCATTAAAAAAGTATTTTTTTTAAAAAGCAAACCGAGTAACAAATTATGCATGTAAGTGGAATTCAGAACAAATTAGAACACTATCAATATTACTACAGTACTAAAAAAAAACTATGTATTAGTTCCTGACACTTATTGACAGGAATTCATTCATGTTGCGTTCTTTTGAGTCTAAATGAACGATATCGGCACAGGCATTTAGTGCAGATAATGGACTGCCTTCATAAAATGCTGTTGATAATTGCATTCTCTAAATCTTCCTTTTCATTGTAACATTCAAGATGTTACCTTCAAAGTAGAAACTGTGAAAAATTTCATACCTTCCAATTTGTCATCGTTTCTAACTTGTTGAAATTGTAACAACTAGCCATTTTTGCCCGAATGCTTGAAACTGCAGTGAGCAAAACAGTTCAAAATTGTCTAGTGTTTATTTCTTGCCAATGATCAGTCACAAAAATCTTTTTGAATAGAAACACATACAACTGACTGTTTAAAAACTGTTCGCTTGAAGTACGGTTGTGTCTTAACAGCCACGCAAGTACATGCTACTGATGCTAGTTATAAACTATTTAACAACAGTCTCCTGCCTCAGTTAACCAGCATCGTGTCCCAAATAAACAAAGGGAGTCCTGGTTATTTTATCGATTAGTTTTTGTTCTTTAAGAGTTGCTCCAAATAAGCAGCTGTCCTGATTAACCAATGGCCCAATTAACCTGAATTCACTGTAATTTGTAATTCTTGGGCTTGGATTGTTCATCAAATTACCCATGGATGCCATCATTTTAATCACATTAATTCTTGTAACAATGGCTTTAGAAAGCTGATTATCCATATTTATTTTGAGTAATCCCTATTCTTTCTGCTGTAGTACTTTAGCTGCCAGTGTGATGTCATTTGGATTTCTAACAAAGGAGACCAATGAGAGAGACATTTGTTCACATCTAGTTTATTTTTTAAAGAAAGAAGTATAGACAAAGTCTGTTTTTAAACCTTCTGTCATGTTTTGTGTCACAGTTCAGGGCAGTGTTGGTAAGTATTTTTTACAGTTGTTTCCAATTTGTTGGCATTAATATTCTGGTTAAATGTAGTTGCTGCCAACATAATTTGAAAGGTAGCTACTGAAATTATATAAGAATTCGAATAATGTTTGCATGTCATCCTGATTTTCCTTCTGTGCACAATTACTTTGGATTTATTTTCTTCTTTCTTGTGTCAGTTGAGAACATCTTTTGGTATATTCTCAATACCAGGGTTATGTGCATTTTACTGATACTCAGGTATTACCGTAGATTTCGCACTACAGAGCGCACCTGATTAAAAGCTGCTGGCTCTAATTTTAGAAAGAAAATCAATTTTGTACTTGTACAGGCCGCACCGGATTTTAGGCCGCAGGTGTCCCACGTTGTAATATGAGATATTTACACAGAAAGATATTACATGTGAGGATTTTTTAACTTTTAATTAAATCCATATGGTAACAAACAAATATATATTGCAAATGCTTTTTTTCGAACCGTGCCTGTAATACGGCTACTTTTAAATATACATACGTATCGGTAACACAAACTACGTTGCATATACTTTTTTACTGAACAGCACGAACAACATTCCAATATCTCCTAGCGACTGGTAAAAATATATATACTGCAGCCTACCAGGAAAAGTTATTGATCGCCTTTAACTTAAAAGCAGCGTTTTCGATCGGGTCTAATCAGCTCGCGTAACGCGATCGGGTCTAATCGGGTCTGATGAGCTCGGCTGATGCGATCGGGTCTGATCGGGTCTGATGAGCTCGGCTGATGCGATCGGGTCTAATCGGGTCTGATGAGCTCGGCTGATGTGCTCGCGTAATGCCCCCCACTTTCGCGTTTATCGCAAACATTTCCCACAAGACGCGGCGAAACCGGATGTGACGTCTAGCATTCCGGGCTGTAGTACAGAAAACATACTAACAAATGAATTACTAAGCGAAAATATTATAAACTAAATAACTGCCATAAAGGCAGCACAATGCTTTTCTTCGAGTGTTTTCCATGTTGATGAGGGTGAGTACAAATGACTGATTTACAATAATTTAATTGTGAAAGTGCGCTTGATTTATCGTACAATTTCATTGGACCTCTGTGAACTACTCATCAATTTTATTGGTCTACTGTTACGAGGCAAAATGTTTTTGGCGGCATGAAAAAAATTTTTTTTTTACATTAGCCGCTCCGTAGTAAAGGCCGCTGTGTTCAAAGCTGATCAAAATGTGGGAAAAAAGTAGCGGCTTAAAATCCGGAATCTACGGTACTTGCCTATGGCATTTAGGGCAGCAATGAATGTCCTCAATCTCTGTCCTTATACAAGGATTCTTCATTGGTGTTTCTGTAACAATTTTCTTTTAACCACACCGTTATTGTTAACCCTGAGCTGAACCCCTGAACATGGAGAACTGGTGGTGCATGCTTAGTCTGGCCTCTACCCTTTGACCTGTTTAGAATGGGTGACCCTACCAAGAACCAAAGCTCAAGGCCCTGACTCCAGTCAACATAACTCTATGGGTCTTAGAGGCATGCAAGCCTCCAAACCCTACGGCAAGTTTGTGGTCCTCTTGGAAGATACTTAAGTATACTAATTGATTATCATAATGCATTGTTATTTGAGTGAAGCCTTAATGGGAAACTACATTCTCCTTGTTTTGTAATTAATGTTAGTTCTTAATAACTTTTCTAATACCTGTTCATAAGTGGCCAATAGCTTAGGGGATTTAAAAGATACAGTTAAAAATTTACCTGCTGACTTTATTAAAGATCAAGCTTGAGATGAAATATCTTTGCTCATTCAAGTGAATAGAAATACTTCTTTCACAGAGAATTAACTGTTTTTAGATCTTAAAAGAAAAATTCTGTTGAAGAAATATTTGGCTCAGTGCCCCACCAGTTGCTGTTACATGACTGCTGAATGAATATGTAGAAAAGTTCAAAGTAAATGTTATTACTGCCCAACCAGGGTGTTCAACCAGAGTGCAGAAGACAATTAACTGTGCAAATAGAAAACAAAGAAATAATAAATAAGCAACAAATATTAGCAACGTGAGATGAAGAGTCCTTAAGAGTGAGTCCATTGGTTGTGGGAGCATTTCAGTGATGGGGCAAGTGAAGTTACTCCGTTTGGTTCAAGAGCCTGATAGTTGAGGGGTAGAAACTGTTCCTGATGGTGTGAGTACTGAGGCTTCTGTACCACCTTCCTGATGGCAGCAGCGAGAAGAGAGCATATCCTGGGTGGTGGGGGTCCCTCAGACTTTCGTGCAGATGTGCTCTGTAGTTGGAAGGGCTTTACCGTGATGGACTGGGCCATATCCACTACTTTTTGAAAGATTTTCTATTAAAGGGCATTGGTGTTTCCACACCAGTCTGTGATGTAGCCAGTCAATACTCTCCATTGCAAATCTATAGAAGTTTGTCCAAGTTTTATATGTGATGCTGAATCTCCACAAACCCCTAAGGAAGTAGTGGTGCTGTCAACAAACTTGAATATGGCTTTGGAGCTATGCTTGGCCACACAGTCATAAGTGTAAAGCAAGTAGAGCAGGTGCTAAATGCACAACCTTATGGTGGACTTGCACTGATGCAGATCGTGGAGGAGACGTTGCTAATCTGAACTGGCTGGGGTCTGCAAGAGAGGAAATCCTAGATCCAGTTGCACAAGGATATATGGAGGCCAAGGTCTTGGAGCTCATTGACTCTTCGGGTGGCCTTGAATCACCTGGACAATACTAATGCCTATGTCAGAATGTTGTTTATTAACTACAGTTCAGTGTTTAACACAATCAATCCTACAGTTCTGATCAAAAAGCTCCAAAACCTGGGCCTCTGTTCCTCCCTCTGCAACTGGATCCTCGACTTCCTAACCGGAAGACGACAATTTGTGCGTATTGGTAATTATATATGCTCCTCACTGGAGATCAGTACTGGTGCCCTCAGAGGTGTGTGCTTAGCCCACTGCTCTACTCTCTATATACATTTGACTTTGTGGCTAGGCACAGCTCAAATGTCATCTATAAACTTGCTGACAACACACTATTGTTGGCAGAATTTTAGATACTGATGAGAAGGCATACAGGAGCAAGATATATCAGCTAGTTGAGTGGTGTCACAATATCAACCTTGCACTCAACATCACTAAGGTCAGAGAACTGAACTGTACTTCAGACAGCGTAAGATGAGGGAACACACACCAGCCCTCATAGAGGAATCAGAAGTGGAAAGAGTGAGCAATTTCAAGTTTTTGGTTGTCATTGTCTCTGGGGATCTAACCTTGGCCCAACATAACAATGTAGCTACAAAGAAGGCATGACAGCAGCTATATTTCATTAGGAGTGAGAGGATATTTGGTATGTCACCAAAGACATTCTGAAATTTCTACAGATGTATCATGGAGGGTGTTCAATCTTTAAGGACCCCTGCCTCCAACCCCCATCACCTAGGACATGCCCTGTTCTCATTGTTACCATCAGGAAGGCAGTAGAGAAGCCTGAGGGCATACACTCAATGATTCAGAAACAGCTTCTTCCCCTCTGCCATTATTTACTGTGATTCAGTTTTTTCTTCTCTATTATTTACTGATTGTACTGATGTGGCAAAGGCAACATATTTCAGAACTTATGCTGGCGATATTAAATCTGATTCTGAGTTTTGAGGGCATGATGGTATTGAATACTGAGCTGTAGTCGATAAAGAGCATTCTGATGTATGCACCTTTGCCACCCTGATGATCGAGGGTTGGGTGAAGAGCCAATGAAATTCCATCTGCTGTGGACCTGGAGATCTGGTAGGCAAATTGGAGCTGATCTAAGTCGCTTCTCAGGCAGGGGTTGATGTGTTTCTTCATCAACCTCTCAAAACCACTTCTTCAGAGTGGATGTAAGTGCTATTGGACAACAGTCCTTGAGTTAGCTCACCGCGTTCTTCTTGAGTACCCCACACCGCTGAAGCTAGAGGTTAAAGATCTCAGTGAACACTCCAGCCATTTGATCAGCACAAGTCTCTTGTACTTGGCTAGGTACCCCATCTGTGCTGGATGCTTTTCATGGGTTTACTCTCCTGAAGGTTGCTAGTATGTTGGATTCAGAGACTGAAATCACAGGATCATTAGGGATGTAGGAGCTTTTGATAGTTCCTTCATGTTTTGACAGTCAAAGCGAGCATAGAGGGCATTGACCATATCTGGAAGCAAAGCCCTGCTGTCACCTATGTCGCTGGATTTAACTTTATAAGGGGTGATAGTATTCAAACCCTGCTACAACTGTTGAGCACGCTTTGTTGATTCAAGTTTGGTCCAGGATTTCCACTTTGCCCCTGAGATGGCTTTCTGGAGATTGTACTTGGACCTCTTGGAACTGTCATGGTTACTAGACTTGAATGGCTCTGATCTGACTCTCAGCAGATTGTGGATCTCACTGTTCATCCAGGGCTTCTGACTGGGGAAGAGTGAATGACTTTGTGGGGACACGCTCTCATATATAGCTGTTTTAATAAAGTCCAATATAACCATGGTGTATTCATTCTGATCCATAGATGAGTCCTTGAACACAGCCCAATCCATTGACTCAAAGCAGTCCCATTGCCAGTTGTGTGCTTCCTGCGACTATCTTTGTGGTCCTAATCTTTGGAGCTGTGCTCTTCAGCCTCTGCCTGTGTGCAGGTAGGAGAAAGACAGCCAAGACACCCAATTTACTGAAATGTGATCTGGGCATGGTATGGTAGGCATTCCTTATCTTACTGTAACAGTGGTGTGTTGTGTTGGGACCTCTGATGCTACAGGTTGTACACTGATGGTGATTGGGCAGGATTTTCTTCAGACAAATCTGGTTGAAGACGATGATTTGAAATGCATTGAATGGATTGTTTCTTTTATGGAGATGCAGTAATGTGAGTGCTTGATTACAGTCGGCCACTGGTGGTATTTAAACTCCAGTGAGGTTCACGGGTGAGCATTCCCTGGGTACGTAGAATGGATGACATTTGACCATTAGGTGTTCTAGGCTGGAGGAGCAGAGTTTGACAAAACCACCACATCAGAGCACCACCGAGAGTTCAACATGAAACACACATCTCTACCTTTTGCCTTTTCCGAATGTGCAGAGTAGATTGTAGCAATGCTACTGATTGGGTTTTGTAGAATGTTTGGGATTTTGTATTAAATTGATTATGTTTTGGCTGTGGTCCTGGTAAACTCCACAGGTTGCTCCATTCTATTTATAGTTTCGAGTCTTAGGTGGTTGCAGATGGCGTTGTTGACTTCTCTAATATTATGATTTTATAACTGCATTTACAAGTCCAATAAGTAAATATTGTATAAAATGTATGAAATTATTTCAGTGTATGTTTGTTATTTTCCCCATCATTGCACCTTGAGTGTTTTTGAATAGTTTCCAAAGGGTAATGCTTGAAAATTTTTTTGAAAGCCCATTTTCCATTGTTCCGTTTTCATATTTGTGCATTGCAGCATGGTTATAACAGTATATTTGTGTTTTGTCATAGTTATAAAATTAGAAAATGTGATAGACACAACATGTACAGGTTAGAAGACATTCTGATACAAATCAATGGACTAAACGTGAATATTTTAACCCTAGTCCATAATGGCTCCTTCTCTTTTCTGTCATATAATGTGCTTTCTTTTTTGCTTATCTATTTAGTGCAGGAATTTTTGAAAGTGTGGAATTACAGTTCTTTATCACTTTACGAATCGCTGCTACTGCACATTCTGTTTAGTCTGCTTGTTATCAGAATTATTGTTGCATGTATTGTCAAGACAGGCACAACTTTTTAAAATGAATTTATATTTTTGTGTTTTGAAGTTTTGGGATTTCGAACTTCTTCAGAAGTTTAACTTAACTATTTTTATGTAGAGGTGCAATTCCCACCAGGCAAACTATCCCACATTGCAAAATATTGCATCTTTTTCATCTGCATGAACCAGGCAGTGCTGTTAAAATTTAATGCATCTGATGAAGATAAATACAGTTATTGTTTGTAAGATATGTCCTTTTGGTGTATCCAAAGGGGAAGACTGCATTGTGACTCTAAAATTAGTATACTTGGAGATATGCTACTGGAATGGCATTGGCAAAGGCGTAACCCCCTGGGCAGAGAATAGAGGAATGCGTGTTTTGGGTGAGAGCAAAACACAAGTTTGATCTAAAAGCAATATGGAATAACACTCACAAAATGCAGGTTATGCAGCATCTATGGAGAAGAATAAAGAGCTGACGTTTTGGGCTGAGACCCTTCACATTGGCCCAAAACGTTGGCTTTTTATTCCTCTCTGTAGATGTTGCCAGAGCTGCTGAGTTCCTACAACACTTTGTGTGTTTCACTGGATTTCTAGCTTCTGTGGAAACTCTGGTGTTTATAAAAGCATTACTGTCCTGCATGTGCTTAATTGGTGAATATATTTTTTAATAGTCTAAACTAGCGGCCAAGAATTAGAGGAGACAAATTCAAATTGATTATCAACGTCTGTATATGAATTGATTTAGATTTGCTTAATGTTATATACACCAGGCGCAAATAAGGAGGTCATTATTTTCAGCCTTATGATTTTGTAGGATTTCTTAAACGGTCTAGATGTATGTTGTCTGCAGATTCAATTGTGGCATCAAAAGGAAGTTTGAATAGACATTTGAAGTGCAGCATTTGTGGGACATGAGGGAAAAGTAAGAATTGGGACCAACTGAATTGCTGTCCAAAGAGTACATATTTTACAGAACAAATAGCTTCTTGTGTTGTAGTGATTATGTTGCAATTATTTGTATTGTGCTACAGTAAAATAAGACCATAAGATATTTAAAGATTCAAGGATTCAAAATATCTTTATTATCAAAGTATGTATAAATTATACAATCTTGAGATTTGTCTGCCTACAATCAGCCACAAAGCAAGAAACCCGAAAGAACCCAGTTTAAAAAAAAGCAAGACCAATACCCAATGCACAGAGAAAGAGAAAGAAACACAAATCATGCAAACAATAGAAGCAAGCAACAGCATTCCAAACCAAGTTGAGCCCATAGACCCTGAATCCTTGGAATAACCATAGTAGCCCCAAAGCCTCAATCTCAGTTCATCATATAGTGGGGCAAATCGCTGCGAAGCTCGAAGTCACGAAGTGCGTAACAGTGGGAGCAGTCTCGCGGCTTCAGTGCCCTAGATAGAGTAGTGAACACTGTGGGAGAATGAGTGAACTCAGCCCGATCATTGCCTTCGGTCCCAACACCCTGCTTTTGCAGTCGATGTGGACTGGAATTCGAATTGTTCAAACTCCGGCTCGTATCTTGCATGAGGATTCAGGTCTTGCTTAGACCTTCCCAGCCAGTAATAGTCTCCTGGCCTAGACTTCACCACCTAGCCAAAGCCATTCTCAACGTCTCCAAATCGGTTTGGGGCTCAGAATGATCTAACTTCATATCCGGTTTAGGTAGGTGGGTCTTGACTCCTCTCCAAATCGCTCATTTCAACTCAATCTCCATCTTTAAAACCGTCTTGAACATGTTACTCTCTGACTTTGAAACACATCAGCACAGCTTATCCCTTGGGTTAGCTGTGAGTCCGTTTTCCTATTTTGTTGGCAAGATGGACAGATCTATGTGGGCTTGGTTTGACTAGGCCCCAAGCTGCAGGCTTGCCTGTTGCAGCAATCCAGGAGAGGAGATGCTGCAAGTGGAGTAGCTTGGCATCCATGCTGGGGTAGGAGTTGGCACCAACTGATGGTGCTGCCATCCAGTGTTCGAACAGTGGAATGACAAGCTGGATTGCATACAGAGATAAGTACGTGTTACTTGACGTCCGCGATACGTTCTGTGAAATCGGATGTTATGTGATTTGGACGTTGTGCGAACACCATATTATATACTTTTCCTCTTGCTGCTGCTATCACTAGGAGTGGTTTTGCTGCGTTTGGAAGCCATGATGCATTTTACAGTAATATTTTCAAAAGAAAATTAAACAGAGAGATAATGCTAATACACTCAAGGGACGCACGATACACAAGATTGGTTACGTCCGCTGATTGGAACTACGAACGTATATGTGATCGGACGTTGTCCGAATGGACGTTAAGTGGTGCACACCTGTATTCGTCTGCAGTTGGCTGAGAACTGCTTGTTATTGTTGATAACACCCTAGCTATAGGACATGTCACTCAGGGACTTGGGATATATATATTTTGTGTGACTGTATATTTACTTGCCATCTTGTATGTGCTATATGTGCCTTATGCTGTGTTGTACTGTGTTTTCACCTCGGCTGTGGAGAAAAGCTCTTTCATTTTGCTGTAGTCGTGGGTATTCATGTATGGTTGAATGATAATTAAACTTAGGAATTAGGCCATTCAGCATGAAGCGCAAAATAATTGCTATTTCATTTACAGCAGAATGGCTTAATGAAACAGTAGAAACTGCTACACCGAAAGCTCATGACCAGACATGCAGCTAAGAGAAATATGTATGCACTATACAGAACTTGGTGTTACCTTCATGTATAGTCAAGTGGCAGAAGTTGCTGGAGAATTTACAAGTGGGAAAAAGTTGAATGATACTTGGAAATATGACTTTTTTTAAAGTGTCATTTAGCAAGGAAATCACATACGGATGGTGTGCAAAATCTCTGGTAAGAAAATCCTTCATTACCCGCTACAGGCCTGCTGTGTATCTTTTGTTTGACCATTTCAAATAACTTAAATAATGTGAAAAGATTGATATTATTACTTGCTGTTGTGTAGCATATGAGAAATAAGACTTATTGCTGTGTCATATTTTATTTCTTTTAAACAATGAATGACAAACTGGACTTGGTAGTTTATGATCCTTAGAATAGCTTCAGGTTTACTTACCCTAAAAATTCAGTGTGCACATGTTGTCGCTGGCAAAGAAATGCACAGCACAAGATTTTTGTGCTCACAAATCGTTATAAATTAGGCATAACATTGCTATAGGAAATATCCTCTCTATGGGCACTCTTCTAGGTTTTTCAATATTCAACTCCAGCAAGCACAGGTCTAGTGCAAACAAATGATGCTCATGTGTTAACATTTTCATTCCTGGAATCATTCTCATGAACCTCTGGATCTTCTCCAATACCTGCACATGTTTTCTTAGATAAGACCATAAGACATAGGAGCAGAATTAGGCCATTCAGCCCATCGGATCTTCTCCGCCATTCCATCATGGCTGATCCTAGATCTCACTCAACCCCATACACCTGCCTTCTCACCGTATCTCTTAATGTCCCTACCGATCAGGAATCTTATCAACTTCCACTTTGAATATAACAATTACAGCATGGATATATCCATGGATACCCATGGATTTGGCCTCCACTGCAGTCTGTGGCAGAGCATTCCACAGATTTGCTACTTTGTGGCTAGAAGAATTCCTCCTTACCTCTGTTCCAAAAGGTCACCCTCAATTTTGAGGCTGTACCCTCAAGTTCTGGATATCCCACCAGAGGAAACATCCTCCCCACATCCACCCTATCTAGTCCTTTCAACAAATCAGTAGGTTTCAATGAGATCCCCATGCAGTCTTCTAAATTACAGCGAGTACAGGCCCAAAGCTGTCAAATGTTCATCATATGTTAACCTCTTCATTCCTGAAATAATTCTCTTGAACCTCCTCTGTACTCTCTCCAATGACAACACATCCTTGCTGAGAAATGGGGCCCAGAACTATTGACAATACTCCAAGTGTGGCCTGACTAGTGTCTTATAGTGCCTCAGCATGATCTCCTTGCTTTTATATTCCATTCCCCTTGAAATAAATGCCAACATTGCTTTTGCCTTCTTTACCACAGACTCAAACCTGTAAGTTAACCTTCTGGAAGTCTTGCACGAAGACTCTTAAGTCCCTTTGCACCTCTGATGTTTGAATTTGCTTCTCATTTAGAGAATAGTCTGCACTATTGTTCCTTATAGCAAAATGCACTATCATACATTTCCTGACATTGTATTCCATCTGTCATTTTTTTTTGCCCATTCTTCCCACTTGTCTAAGGCCTGCTGAAATTGCATTGCTTCCTCAGTACTACCTACCCCTTTACTTATCTAGCTCCTCAGGAGGGCTTCTTGCCACTGCACGAAACTGGCAGCTCCAAGTCAACCTAGGGAGGCAGCTCAAGTTCCCAGAGATCATCACGGCTACTACGCTCCGCCTGGACATGGTGTTAATATCAGAGTCTACAAAGCAAGTGGTCCTGCTGGAACTTACTGTCCCCTGGGGAGGTCGGATTGAAGGGACCAATGAGCGTAAGAGGGCTAAGTACACAGATCTTGTTGCAGAATGCTGGAGCAATGGCTGGAGAGCTCGCTGTGAGCCAGTCGAAGTTGGGAGCAATGGCTGGAGAGCTCGCTGTGAGCCAGTCGAAGTTGGGAGCAATGGCTGGAGAGCTCGCTGTGAGCCAGTCGAAGTTGGGTGCAATGGCTGGAGAGCTCGCTGTGAGCCAGTCGAAGTTGGGCTTTGCTGGCCATTCATTACAGCTGACTCTTAAACTCCTTGCAGTCAAAGGACTGCAATGCAGAAGAGCCACCAAGGACATTCTGGAGGCTGCCGAAAAGGCCTCGTGGCGGCTGTGGATCCGGTGGGGGGGGGGGGGGGGGTGGGATCTGTGGATTAATGCGCCACTTGGACACAAGTTGGGGGCCGATCACCCCTGGCTGGGTTGCCCGGGCAAAGGTGTCTGATGATTAAAGACCTGATACATCCCACGACCCTGGGTTCATCACTGAAGACGTGTCTAAGTAGCACCAGAAGGTGTATTCTACAACTACTGTTACTATTGCCTTGCTCAGTACAACTTTTAATAGTTCCATGTTGCAATAGAGAATTTTTCATATTGACATAACAAGGTAATAACATAGAAATTGATCTGGATCTAATTCATTATCTTGCCCTAAATCATAACGAAAGGAACGTTTCAAAGCATTTAAGACCAGGTGTGGTGTATAGAGTTTCTTTTTGTTCCTTTGCATCTGTTTTTCAGTTCAACGTGTAATTTATTGTAATGTTTGCTGACTGCTTCATTTGTTAGTATACTGTGTAGAGCCACTGAGCTCTGCTGTTCCTTGTATATTGTCCCAAATCTCATTGGGATTCTTGGAAGTGTGATTATTTGGATGGAGTGGGGATGGCAAAAAGGAAAATCTACCTGACTGATACAGTAGGCTGTTTTAAAAAACAATCTTGTGGCCAGGCAAGAGTGTTTATGTTTGGCTGCATTGTTCTTTTAGTGGGAAGTAATGGTGGCAAATCTTTTTTTAAAAAAAGGAACAGTTAGATTTTGATTCATTGTATCATTGTGAAGCTGCTATTTGGTGCTGGACCTCATAGATGTCTATCTTTCTCAAACAATACTCATTTATCAAGAATTATTGTAAGTCTTTACCAATCAGATAAACTTCAAAAATATACAAAAAAAATACAAAAATACAACTGCAGATGCTGTGGATCAAAGAATACGTACGCAATGCTGGAAGAGCTCAGCAGGTCAGGCAGCATCCGTGAGAAAAGAGTAGCCAACTTTTCGGGCCGAGACACTTCATCAGGAATGGGGGGAAGAGAAGGCCAAAGCCCAGTAATAGAGATAGGGGAGAGGGTATGGCCTAGAGGCACCAGGTGGAAAACCAATCAGAGGAAAGATAAAGGGGGGAGGGGGAAGGGAGAAGCATGAAAGAACTGTAAAGATGAAGAAGCAGAAAGTTGAAAGGGGAGAGAGGCAGAGAGGGACCTGGGGAAGGGGAGGGAATTACCGGAAATTGGAGAATTCAATGTTCATACCACCAGGCTGGAGACTACCCAGATGGTAGATGAGGTGTTGCTCCTCCAACCTGAGTTTGGCCTCATCATGGCAGTAGAGGAGGCCATGTATGGACATATCTGGATGGGAATGAGAGGCAGAGTTGAAGTGGGTGGCAACCGGGAGGTCCTGTCTATTGTGACGGACGGAGCATAGGTGCTCAACGAAGCGGTCCCCCAATCTGCGCCGGGTCTTGCCGATGTAGAGGAGGCCGCACCGGGAGCACCGGATGCAATAGACGACTCCAGCAGACTCGCAGGTGAAGTGTTGCCTCACCTGGAAGCCTGTCCCCACACCTCCCCCCTTACCACCATTCCAGGCCCCAGACAGTCCTTCCAGGTGAGTCCGTCACAATAGACAGGACCTCCCGGTTGCCACCCACTTCAACTCTGCCTCTCATTCCCATCCAGATATGTCCATACATGGCCTCCTCTACTGTCATGATGAGGCCAAACTCAGATTGGAGGAGCAACACCTCATCTACCGTCTGGGTAGCCTCCAGCCTGGTGGTATGAACATTGAATTCTCCAATTTCCGGTAATTCCCTCCCCCTCCCCCTCCCCGTATCCCAGATCCCTCTCTGCCTGTCTCCCCTTTCAACTTTCTGCTTCTTTATCTCTACAGCTCTTTCATGCTTATCCCCTCCCCCTCCCCCTTTATCTTTCCTCTGATTGGTTTTCCACCTAGCGCCTCTAGGCCCTACCCCCTCCCCTATCTCTATTACTGGGCTTCGGCCCTCTCTTCCCCCCCATTCCTGATGAAGGGTCTCAGCCCAAAACGTTGGCTACTCTTTTCTCACGGATGCTGCCTGACCTGCTGAGTTCTTCCAGCATTGTGTACGTATTTTTCAAAAATATAACCTGATGAAAATTTGGTGCTTTGAAGTGTTCACTGGTTCGTTGAGCCAGGAGTTGTTTGCCAAGCAGCAGACTCACTTGAACCTAATTGATTCATGGCAAACACCAGTCCGATCCTTCCAGGACTGACCATACAAGTGACCTCCACATAGCTAAGTGCGTAGCTCCATCGAACTGTTAAATTTAACCAAACTTTTAACTGCACCACCCTTCTTTCTGTCCAGTTACGTTGCATCATATGTGCTGTAAATTGTGAGAATATTGTGAAAGTGACATGGAAGAAACTGCAGAAATAACCTTGTTTTAAAAAAAATTGCTGCTGGAAAAGTTTCCTGTTTTTTGCTTGCTTTGTGCTCTTACAGTTCCTGCCATTATCCACTTTTTTCCTCATACCCCAATGTTTTCTTAATTCTCTAATTGTGTACTTGTTTTAGCAATTCCAATGATAACAGACAGCTTTTCTTGTTATTCACCCTCGTGATTGTGGGAGGTTTTGGTATATCTTTTGGAATATTCCATTTGAAGTTTAAACTAAACTACTACTCTGAGAAGAATGTTTTTCCGTCCAGGCTGTCATCGTACAATCAGGACACAAACAAAGTCCATCAGGACTGCAATGATTTTTAAAAACAGCTACTACATCTAATTCTTCCAGCGCTGTGTTCAAATCCAGTAGGTCACAGCTCTTCAAAAACACATCTGTACGTATAGAGTCATCATCACAAAAGCAGGTCTTTCAGCCGACCAGATCCTTGCCATCCCTCAAGCATCCATTTATACCAATCACATTTTCTTCTTCTATTCCCAATTAACGTCCCCACATTTTACTACTCATCTACATGCCATGGGTATTTCAGTGGCCAATAATCCACCAGTCCAAGCACCATGTGATGAGTGAATCTTGTCTCTAACACTGCTTTGTATATTCAAATCCCTAGCACTATCTGAGTGAAAAATGTTTTCCTTATCCTCCTTGTACTCTTTCTATCAGTTTCTTAAATTCTGTGGCTCCAGGTTTTGGACCCATTGGCTAAATAAAGGAAATAGGACCTTCTCTGTTTTATCACAAAAACAGGAGAAAATCTCTGCAGATGCTGGAAATCCAAGCGCAACGCACAAAATACTGGAGGAACTCAGCGGCATCTCAACCCGAAACATCGACTGTACTCTTATCCATAGATGCAGCCTGGCCTGCTGAGTTCCTCCAACACTTTGTGTCTGTTTTGTCTGTTTTCTCATTATTTTGTACACCCCAATTATATTTCACCACTACCACTCTCATTGTACACAGGAAAACTATAGCTGTTCCAGATTTTCTTCAGAACTACATTTTTTTTTCTGTGCTGGCATCATGCTGGATCTCTCTTCAGCCTTACCAGTGCAATCACATCTTTCCTATCATGCTGTGACCAGATGTTTATGCACTGTTTGAAACTGACCATAAATTACCATAAAGAGAAAAAGCCTTTTTACTCACCTCATTGGCCAATCCTATGCTAATTTACTGTAGTTGGAGAAATCACTTTAGTCAGAGGGTGCTAGATCTGTGGAACTTGTTGCCATGAGCGGCTGTGGAGGCCAAGTTATTGGGTGTATTTAAGGCAGAGATAGATAGGTTCTTAATTAGCCAGGGCATCACAGGTATGGGGAGAATGCAGGGGAGTGGGGATGACTGGAAGAATTGGATCAGCCCATCATTGAATAGTGGAGCAGACTCGATGGGCTGCATGGCCTACTTCTGCTCCTATATCTTGTGGTCTAATTTAAGAATCTGTTGTTTCACTGTTCATCCATGTCACTCCAACTTCCCACTTTTAGTATCTTTGTTGCACTTCGCTGAAACATAGTCACAGACTTCCCTGGACTAAATTCTATTTGTAAAATTGATAAGAGCATCTGAGTCTTCCTTCATGCTTTCCCTTCGCTGTCAACTGTACACCAATTTCTTATGACATCTGCAAGCTACTTTATAATGCACCTTGCATGTAATTTTTTATACAAGCTTTGAAAGAGCAAGAGACCATGTCTGAGCTCTGCAGAACCACTCTCATGACAGCCTTAACCTATAGAAAGGGTGCAGAGGAGATTTACAAGGATATTCCTGGATTGGGGAGCATACCTTATGAGAATAGGTTGAGTGAACTTGGCCTTTTCTCCTTGGAGTGACGGAGGATGAGAGGTAACCTGATAGAGGTGTATAAGATAACTCACAAGTCCAGCTATGTTCTTCCTGTTACTGAATACTTTTGATCAGATTTATCACTCTACCACTCATGTAGGTCTCTGTCAAAAACTTGCTAAAATTATGCAGGCTTTCTGTGCCTTTTTCAACAAAATTTTATCATGTTTTTTTGAAAGGATTCTAATGATTTGCCCAGGGCCAAAGTTAAAACCCATTGTCCTGTAATTACTCTTTTTATTCTGTTGTTTTTTTCCCCCAAACAGTACAATATTACCACCTTGAGAATTTGCAGTTTCCTGATGCATTGACCAGTTTGAGATGTATGGTGGCACTTCTGTTCAGCATTGCTCACTAGATTGTGTTTAAAGTAAATGTTAGTTTTAATACTAGTGGGTTGAAATAGTCCTCTGGCTACTGCGTTATTATGAGGTTGCCTTGCAATTTATCACCCCTTTGATATTTTCTCTTGTTTATCTCATACAATATTTCATCATGATGAAGGATTTTTGTGGTGGTTGTGATGGGAGTTGGGGTGGGAGGGGGAAGGTGATGAAGGGCCTCGGCCTGAAACAGCAACTCTTTTTCCTCTCCATAGATGCTGCCTTCCTCAAGCACTTTGTTTTGTGTTGCTCTGGATTTCCAGAATCTGCAGAATCCCTTTTGTTGAATGCACTGTGTAGTAGGGGTTAGGATTATAAGAACAATATTGTAGCCTAATAAGGTGGTTACAAACTATGAAGTGATGTGAAATCCTACTAAAAATCCTGCAGCAGAGCTTCTCAGCAAACGGGGAGCTGGAGGTTGTCATCTGTTGGGAAAACCAGACATAAAGATCCCTGAGACATAGTTACAATGGTATTTATTAGGGACAAAATAGCAGAGAAACTTGGACATACCTAATAAAGAGCACAAAAGTTAAACCCATATTCATCAATGTAAAAGATTTTTTAAAAAACCAGCTCTGTTATATAAAAAGCGCAAAAGAAAGATTGGATCTACAAAGGGGACAGGAACCAGAGCAGGTAAGTGAGCATTTTGGTAATAGTCATCATATTATATTTGTGGAATTTGTTGCCACGAACGGCTGTGGAGGCCAAGTCATTGGATGTATTTAAGGCAGAGGTTCTTGTTTAGCCAGGGCATCAAAGGGTATGGGGTGAAATCAGGGGAGGGGGATGACTGTAAGAATTGGATCAGCTCATGATTGAATGGTGGAGCAGACTAGATGGGCCAAATGGCATACTTCTGCTCCCTATATCTTATGGTCTTATTATTATTTTAGTTTTTATTCAGTTTTCAAGATTCAAGTATGTAAATGCCCTCAAGTTGTTAGATATTATCATTCTCATGTCTGTAGAGGTGTACTTTTTAAAAATAGTTTTGGTTATTTTCTGTCAGAATTTGGAGAAAAATAATGCTGGTGTGGAAAAGTGTACATAATGCTGTCAAGGTTGAATGATTAGCACCAATTACTGATGGAAAAATCACACTCCAAAGTGATTTAGCTTGGGTTAGATTATATAAATGATCGTTTCTGGAATGAAATTAGTCTGGAAAATTAGGCATACACTTCCAAGGACAATTCGCTGTTATGTATCTGATGTTTTCCTTGCTTTACCTTTGTGCATTTTATGATGTTACAAGTCATGAACTGAGTTTCTTTTCTTCCCCCTGTAAATTGGAGCTTTTAGGGGACATTTTAACATTTCCATTGAAGAGTCACGAGAAAACATCTCAGTGCACAATAATGTTAATTGAAGGGTTTCCATACAGTATCCAATAGCCTCAGGAGAGAGAAAGCTCATCGCAGATTGCAGCTCTTTTACACTGAAGCTGCGTGATTGATTTCTGCCTAATCAACCCTGAACCTTACACTGATGTGAGCTCATGCATTGCATGGCACTCAAATCGAGACAGATAATGAAGTTGGTGGTAGGGAACGGAGGAAATTCCACATGACACAATTTACATGTCTCCCTTAGCTGGAGAAAATCTACAGATGCTGGACGTCCAAGCAACCATACACAAAATGCTAGAGGAATTCAGCAGGGTCTTGGCCCAAAACATCGACTGTTAACTTTTTTTCCATTGATGATGCCTGGTCTGCTGAATTCCTCCAGTATTTTGTGTGTGTTGCTTCGATTTCCAGCATTTGCAGATTCTCTCTTTAGTATTTTGTGTGTATTGCCTGAAAATTTTCTTGCCTTCATAGCAACATTTAGTATTTTTTTTGAGATTTTTTAAGTTCAGGTGCCCTTGTAATCTGTGCAGCAAAAATGCAACACTTGGGATCTTTCCAGGATCTACACCTTTTAAATAAATTATTCTAGTTGTAAATCCATAATTCTGCTTTTAAAATATTTCAGGAATGTTTGTATATGATTGGGGATTAACACTATACACAGCATGCCTAGTGCACCATAAAGGATGAAGATACTTGAATTGATGGCAAAAAAACTAAAATATTTTGACTGTTGCACTGGCATTCAACTTGTAATTAAAATTAAACATTTTTTAATGCCAGTCTTTTTTTCATAAATTAGTTTTTAATGCAACTATGTTCCAAGTTAGTGTTGTTTTGGCAATTTTCACCTTCTCTTCTTTTTTCACATAAACTATGCATGTTAATCTGTTATTGGGTGGAAATGTACTTCCGGAGCCTATCCTAAGCACATGTAGAACATGCACAAAAATGTTTAGTGCTGAAAGGTGACTTAAATGTGCTGAAATGTCTCATTGAGGGCTGATTTGCAATAATTCAGGAACTGGATCCATGTTCATGTAATTAAATGCATTTTATTTTTCTCCCAAACATTCCAACAAATCCCTGCCATTACCATTTATTCTTTCCCAGCTAAAAAAAATCGACATATTAGACATTCAAAAAAATATTCAATTGTTGAAATAATGTTTTTTAAAACATGTTCTACAAAAATATAGTTGTTAATCGAACTAAATAAGTGATATATATATTTTTTAGAATAGTCGACTGAAAAGTGAATTGTCCCAATTAAGTTGTTTACTATGTTTTCTGTACTAGGAGTCCTTTCCAAAAAGATTTGCTAATGTTTTCCGTAGTAATGTTTTTCACAGCTGGCTGTGTAGCGTTTATTTCAATAAATTGCAAAACTACACAGCTCCCTTGTGTACGAAAACAAAATGTCTGTTTCATTTGTTGATGGACTTGTGCATTTGAAATGGAAAATTTCAAAAGAACGTGACATCTTTTATGTTTTTTATTTGCTTCTTTGATCCTATTTCAAAGGAACAATGTCCTATGATCCTTTTTTGATTTATAAATTTTTGCAGTCATAGCATTTCTGATAAGGCCAGCACTCTCTGCCTGTACCAGATTGTCCTTGTGTCATCTGTTGAACTGTTCTAGTTGTTTTGATGAAGAAAGTCCCATAGTTTTGGGATTTAGACCCAGTGATGATGAAGAACTATAGTATATTTTGAAGTCAGGATGGTGTGTGACTTGGAGAAATTTCAGATGGTGGTTTCCTATAATCCTATTATAATTCTCAGAGTTAGAGATCATGGATATCGCCAGAATAGGCAAAGGAGATAACTACTATCCATTTTGTATACTGTAGCCATTGAGAGCTGCGAAAATTGTATGTTTCGGAGCTAGATGGAGTATCACACAGTCAAGTGGACTGCTTTGTTCTGGTTGTTAACAAGCTGCTTGAAGAGTTGCTGAAGCTGCACGTGTCCAGGCAAGTGGAGACGGTTCTGTCATACTCCTAACTTGTAATTTGCAGTTGGTGAAAAGGCTTTGGAGTGTCAGATGAGAACCTCACTATGAGATACCTAGCCATTGCTCTGGTAGCTGCAGTGTTTATATGACTGGTCCAGTATTGTTACTGGTCAATGATGAACACAAATGTTGATGGTAGGGGAATCAGCATTAGCAATACCATTGAATGTCAAGGTCAGGTGGTTAAACATTCTATTGTAGGTGACTGTCATTGCCTGCCACATTGTTGTCTCAAATGATACTTTTTAATTTACATGGTGCATGAGTGAATGTCAACTAGGTCTTGATGCATACAGGCTTGGATTGCTTAATGTGCTGAATAATGGTGAATAGAATTGGACATTCCAAACTCTTTAGCAGACATACCCACTTTTTGACTTCTTTTGATGGAAGGAGCCATTGGTTTATTATCCTTGATACTAATTGATTACCCTGGGCTTCTTTGTGACCTCCTGAAATATTATATGCCTTGCTCTTGGAGTTATTTTGTTGGTCGACCACTCCTGGGGACAGTAACAACAGTATTGAATTTCCTTCATTTTTACACCATCTGCCTGACTGTAGATTGGTGGATCCCAAACTCTTTAGAAATAGTTTTTTATCCTATCCCAGCCTAGTGAGCATCAACGTTTTTGCTGAGGTCTGCAGAGATCTTTGATCGAGGCATGGCGCACTTCCAAAAACCTGTGTGGTGAAGATCAGACTTTGATAGTGAAGACCCAGTTTTATGTTCTTTAAATAGGGCAGGGCCTCCCACACTCACACCTGATTGTCATTCCATTGATTGAAACACCTTACTCTAATTTCCCCTGTAAATGAACTGATAATCCTAGAGGTTTACATACTTTTTCCAATAAATATATGTAATATTGAATCATTTTTCTCAATAAATAAATGAACAAGTATAATTTTTTGTGTTATTTATTTAATTGGATCTCTGTCTAACTTTAGGACTTGTGTGAAGATCTGATTTCATTTTAGGTCACATTTATGCAGAAATAGAGAAAATTCTAAAGGGTTCACAAACTTTCTAGCACCACTGTATACGTGCCTAAAACTTTTGCACAGTACTATATGTCCATGAGATTCATTTTCTTGCAGGCATTAACTGTAAATCCAATAAACACGAGAGAATCAATGAAGGACTGCACCCAACAGGACAAACAGTCACTATATAAGAGACAACAAACTGGGCAAATACTAAAGAAATAATAATAACAATAAATAAACAAGCAATAAACACCAAGAACATGAGAAGAAGAGGCTTTCAAAGTGAGACCATAGTTTGTGGGACCACAGTGATGGGGCGAGTGAAGTTGTCCCTTTTTCAGGAGCCTGATGCTTAAGAGGTAATAACTGTTCCTGAACCTGGTGTGGGTCTTGAGGCTCCTGTACAGCCTTCTTGAATGCAGCAGCGAGAAGAGAGCATGGCCTGTGGGGGTTCTTATTGATGTATGCTGTTTTCCTGCAACAGTGCTCAATGATGGGGAGGGCTGTACCTGTGATGGACTGGGCTGAATCCACTACGTTTGTAGGATTCTTTTTCTTGCTCTATTTTGTGCTGCTTGTAAATATTTTAACCACTGAATCATCAGTGGACAGTGGTGGTATCAGGCCATTTCTTTACCCATGTTTGATTTGTTTCCACAGGACCTTGCAGAATTTGAATTCAGTGTTCAGGAAGATGGAAAGTGTAGAATTATCAGTATCTCCTCAACCAAGATTGTGAGCAAAAGTTTTTTAAAAAAAAGCAGTTCTGTCCTGAAAGAAGGATTAAGAAATGACCTAATATAAGTCTCCTAAGGTTGATTTTGATGGAGAAATCCTTTAAATAGATTTAAAATCATTGGCAAAAGAAGTAGTAACAATGATAATTTTCACTCCCATGTACTTGTACATATGAAAATAAACATGGATTTGACTTTGAAAATTCAAACTATGGAAAAAGAGAGAAATGCAAGATAGTTTTGTCATTTATAGTATGTTGTTTCTGGCAAGATTGGTGCTCTTTTATGCTAATTTCTTGGCAATGAGAATTGTCTAATGATGGTAGAGTTTGTTTACCTGATGAGAATCTAACAGAACCTAACTAACTGTGTTGACTAGAGCATCAAGCTTGCTTTGATTATCATCAAATGTGATTTTAATTTTGTGCCTCAAATGGAAAGATGGTGGAAAGCTGATAGGAAAGGGAGCCAGATGTATGCCTAATGCAGAACTTGATGCACAGCAGAGGCATAGTTCTAAGCATGTCAGCACCTCAGGAAATGGCACAATTGCAGTCAGCCACTTAGCCTCTTGTGCTTTAAATTTTTATAATTGAAGGGAAGAAAGTGTGCATTGAATGAAGAGCTAGGATGAATTGGAGATGTATGTAGGTTGCAGAGATAGAAATTGTATTACATTATTGGGGGGGAGGGAGTGGAGGGGTATGATGTCAAAGCAGAGGATAGGGAGTGAGGTGGGCCTTTGTTGTTGGGTAACATCCAGGACTTCAATATGCCTTCTGAATTAGAGCTTCATGAATAACTGAGCTTAATTCCAGGAATAAATGACATATTGAGAAAGTTTATGATTAAGCATCAGTTTTTAAAGAGCAAACACGAGGAAATCTGCAGATGCTGGAAATTCAAACAACAACACACACAAAATGCTGGTGGAACGCAGCAGGCCAGGCAGCATCTATAAGGAGAAGCACTGTCGACGTTTCGGGCCGAGACCCTTCATCAGGACATCAGTTTTTGCCAATTTTGACAAATAGTTGAGCTGTAAAACTTGACCTACAATGTTTGGTGATTGAAAATTGGGATAGGTGTTAGATTTCTACTGCTCTAATGATCGCACAAGAAATATACCTGTAGTGAAAAGTATTTAATTTCAGTTTCAGGCAAGTAATTGATATTTACTGTTTAACCTGATGTTCTTCAGAGCAAAAATTGTACATTGGTGTCTTTGAATCCTGTATGTTAAAGGATAACTTCAAAGGAAGGTAACCATGTCTGTTTTGTTTGTTCATTCCCTGCCCCCTACAACCTCCAGCCCTAGACTGTGATACATATCACAGTTCATCTGCTTGCTCTGATCTTCAATAAACAAAATGTTACTGAAATCTTTTTGAAGTGACTGGTTGATGTTTTCTGAAGTTCTTTAGAAACTGGTTGGGTGGGGTGTCAGTATCACATTTGGGAGTTGATAATTGAGTGAAATGTAACTATAGAAATTAGTTCCTTGAAGGAATTATGCATACATTGTATTTTATATGAAATCAACTATATGATTGATCTGGTAAATGACCTTTGGATTTGAGCAAGGGTATTTCTTGCTAACACACCTTCTAGCATTCAAAGAACCCAATGTTATAGTTCTATTTAATTTATATTTAGGAATGTTAAACTATATAACAGCAAAATGCATACATTATCACAAAACAAGGGTACTTTTTCATTGCTACTTTTTTTCCTTCTCTCTATCTTGGCGTTTCTCCCACTTTATAGATACCAAGTACTCTGACAAAATTTCCCTTTCTTCACACAGAGGATGGAATCACAAATTTTGGGAAGGTATTTGATCTTGTGGCAACACAGATGATGAACTTGAACAGAACATTTGAGACTGGAAAGTAGCAGATTTCTTTAAGTACAGTGGATTTTGGTTAATTGGGACACATTAGGACCAATACCTTTTGGCCCAATTGCCCAAGTTTCCTGAAAATAGTTAAAAGATAAAAGCAAATTACCGTTTAACTGAGTAAAAATTTATGTATTTAAATGAAATACAGAAGAAACTAGAACACTACCAATACCTTTACAGTACTATGGAACTGTATTAGGTCCTAATAGTTATTGACAGAGGTATCCATTTGCCATATTCTTTTCTTTGACTGTAAATGAACAAAATTGTTTCAGACATCCAGTGCGAATAGTGGACTGCCTTCATAGAATGTTTTAGATAATTGCATCCTCCATTCTTCATTTTCACCGTTCAAGATGATTGTCGATATCTTCGTAATTCCTAACTTGGAAGTACTGAAATCATTTCACTTTCCCTCATGGCTGTTTCTGGCATCTTCAAGCCTGAATGCTTGAAACCGTGGTGAGTGAAACAGTTCTGAATTGTCCTTCTGCCTCATTTCTCACCGACAATCAGTAACAAAAATTTTCAACACAAACATGCAACTGATGCTATTTGAAAATGATCATTGTAAGCATGGAGTAGTAACTAACGGCCACTCAAGTGAATACGACTGATGCTTGTTAGAAACTGTTTGGCAACATTCTCATGGCCCCAGTTAAGTGGCATTATGTCCCAAATAAATAAAGGCTATTTCTTGATTTAGTTTTTGTTCTTTGAGTTGTTTGAAGTAAATGGCAGCTGTGATTAATGGATGGCTAAATTAACCAGAAACCACTGTACAGTATTTTTAAACATGATTAGTTGATTATAACACCAATTTCAAATGCAGAGGCTCTGTAATGTGTTTTGTCAAAATTTTTGCTGACTAACATAGAAGATTACAAAAGGAGATCATTTTTTCTTTGGTGGTTTGATCGAGGAATGACTGCGCAGGAGCGTGGATGTCTATGAATTAGACCAGCAGGAAGAGATTTAAAAGGAGACAGCTTTATAGAGCGGGTGACGGAGTAGAGGTAGAGTAGGAGGGCTTTGGCTCAGTGGGGCTTCGGTGATAATGGGTGTCAGATGTGGGAAGTCCGGGAGAGTCCAAACCTGCCAGAAGGCCCCATCTGTGCCAGGTACATCAAGATGCAGCTCCTTAGGGACCATGTTAGGGAACTGGAGATGCAGCTCGAAGACCTTCGTCTGGTCAAGGAAAGTGAGGAGGTGATGGAGGGGAGCTTATAGGCAAGTAGTCACACTGGGGCCTCGGGAGACAGATAAGTGGGTAACGGTCAGGTGAGGGAAGGGCAAGTGTCAGATACTAGAGAGTACCCCTGTGGGTGTCTCCCTTAACAATAAGCACTCCTGTTTGAGTATTTTTGGGGATACTGCCTAACTGGGGGAAGCAACAGTGCCTCTGGCACAGAGTCTGGCCACGTGACTCAGAAGGGTAGGGAAAGGAAGAAGGCAGCAGTAATAGGGGATTCTATGGTTAGGGGGTCAGACAGGTGATTTTGTGGACGCAGGAAAGAAACACGAATGGTAGTTTGCTTCCCAGGTGTCGGGGTCCGGGATGTTTGTGATTGTGTCCACGATATCCTGGAGTGGGAAGGTGAACAGCCAGAGGTTGTGGTACATATTGGTACCATTGATGTAGGTAGGAAAAAGGAGGGGATCTTGAAAACAAACTACAGGGAGTTACGAAGAAAATTGAGAAGCAGGACCTCAAAGGTAGTAATCTTGGGATTACTGCCTGTGCCATGTGACAGTGAGTTTAGGAATAGGATGAGGTAGAGGATAAATGCGTGGCTGAGGGATTGGAGCAAGGGGCGGAGATTCAGATTTCTGGATCATTGTGACCTCTTTTGGGGCAGGCATGACCTGTACAAAAAGGACGGGATTGCATTTGAATCCCAGGGGGACCAATATCCTGGCAGGGAGGTTTGCTAAGGCTACTGGGGAAAGTTTAAACTAGAATTGCTGTGGGGTGGGAACCAGAGACGGAGGAAGGGGCAGTTGTCTCACAAATAGAGAAAGTGTGAGAGGGAGGATAGGCAGGTGATGGAGAAGGGAGATGCTCAGACTGATGGTTTGAGATGTGTCTGTTTTAATGCAAGGAGTATCGTCAACAAAGCGGATGAGCTTCAGAGTGTGGATCAGTACTTGGAGCTATGATGTTGTGGCCATTACAGAGACTTGGATGGCTCAGGGGCAGGAATGGTTACTTAGAGTGCCAGGCTTTAGATGTTTCAGAAAGGACAGGGAGGGAGGCAAAAGAGGTGGGGGTGCAGAACTGCTGATCAGAGATAGTATCATGGTTGCAGAAAAGGAGGAGACACCTACTTAGTCTCTGTGGGTGGAAGTTATAAACAGGAAGGGGTCATAATTACTGGGTGCTTTTTAAAGACCACTCAATAGTAACAGGGACATCAAAGAGCAGATAGGGAGACAGATTCTGGAAAGGTGTAATAATAACAGGGTTGTCGTGGTGGAAGATTTTAATTTCCTAAGTATTGATTGTCATCTCCCTCGAGCAAGGGGTTTAGATGGGGGTGGAGTTTGTTAGGTGTGTTCAGGAAGGTTTCCTGAGACAATATGTAGATAAGCCTACAAGAGGAGAGGCTGTACTTGATCTGGTATTGGGAAATGAACCTGGTCAGGTGTCAGGTCTCTCAGTGGAAGAGCATTTTGGAGATAGTGATTACAATTCTATCTCCTTTACCATAGCATTAGAGAGGGATAGGAACAGACAAGTTAGGAAAGCGTTTAATTGGAGTCAGGGAAAATATGAGGCTATCAGGCAGGAACTTGGGAGGCATAAATTGGGAACAGATGTTCTCAGGGAAATGTACGGCAGAAATGTGGCAAATGTGCAGGGGATATTTGCATGGTGCTCTGCATAGGTACATTCCAATGAGACGGTAAGGATGGTAGGATACAGGAACCATGGTGTACAAACCCTGTTGAAAATCTAGTCAAGAAGAAAAGAAAACCCTACGAAAGGTTCAAAAAAACTAGGTAATGATAGAGATCTAGTTTTTAAGGCTAGCAGGAAGGAGCTTAAGAATGAAATTAGGAGAGCCAGAAGGGGCCATGAGAAGGCCTTGGCAAGCAGGATTAAGGAAAACCCCAAGGCATTCTACAAGTATGTGAAGAGCAAGAGGATAAGGCATGAGAGAATAGGACCAATCAAGTGTGACAGTGGAAAAGTGTGTATGGAACCAGAGGAGATAGCAGAGGTACTTAATGAATACTTTGCTTCAGTATTCACTATGGAAAAGGATCTTGGCGATAGTAGGGATGACATAGTGGATTGAAAGCTTGAGCATATAGACATTAAGAAAGAGGATGTGCTGGAGCTTTTGCAAAGCATCAAGTTGGATAAGTCTCCATGACCGGATGAGATGTACCCTAGGTTACTGTGGGAGGCGAGGAAGGAGATTGCTGAGCCTCTGGTTATGATCTTTGCATCATCAATGGGACAGGAGAGGTTCCGGAGGTTTGGAGGGTTGCAGATATTGTTCCCTTATTCAAGAAACGGAGTAAAGATAGCCCAGGAAATTATAGACCAGTGAGTCCTACTTCAGTGGTTGGTAAGTTGATGGAAAGATCCTGAGAGGCAGGATTTATGAACATTTGGAGAGGCATAATATGATTAGAAATACTCAGTATGGCTTTGTCAAAGGCAGGTCTTGTCTTACGAGCCTAATTTAATTTTTTGAGGGTGTGACTAAATACATTGATGAAGGAAGAGCAGTAGATGTAGTGGATTTCAGCAAGGCATTTGATAAGGTACCCCATGCAAGGCTTATTGAGAGAGTAAGGAGGCATGGGATCCAAGAGGACATTGCTTTGTGGATCCAGAACTGGCTTGCACACAGAGGGCAAAGAGTGGTTGTAGACGGGTCATATTCTGCATGGAGGTTGGTGAACAGTGGAGTACATCAGGGATCTGTTCTGGGACCCCTACTCTTCGTGATTTTTATAAATGACCCAGATGAGGAAGTGGATGGATGGGTTAGTAACGATGCTGACGAAGCAAAGGTTGAGTGTGTTGTGGATAATGTGGAGGGCTGTCAGGTTACAGTGGGATATCGATAGGATGCAAAACTGGGCTGAGAAGTGGCAGATGAAGTTCATCCCAGATAAGTGTGAGGTGGTACATTTTGGTAGGTCAAATATGATGGCAGAATATAGCATTAATAGTAAGACTCTTGGCAGTGTGGAGAATCAGAGGGATCTTGGGGTCCGAGTCCGTAGGTCACTCAAAGCTGCTGTGCAGGTTGGCTCTGTGGTTAAGAAGGCATACCGTGCATTGGCCTTCATCAACTGTGAGATTGAGTTTAAGAGCTGTATGTCACAGCCATACCCTGGTCAGACCCCACTTGGAGTACTGCGCTCAGTTCTGGTCGCCTCACTACAGGAAGGTTATGGAAATTATAGAAAGGGTGCAGAGGAGATTTACAGGGATGTTGCCTGGATTGGGGAGCATGCCTTATGAGAATAGGTTGAGTGAACTCTGCCTTTTCTCCTTGGAGTGATGGAGGATGAGAGGTGACTTGATGGAGGTGTATAAGATGATGAGAGACATTGATCATGTGGATAGTCAGAGGCTTTTTCCCAGGGCTGAAATGGCTAACATGAGAGGGCAGTTTTTAAGCTGCTTGGAAGTAGGTACAGAGGAGGTGTCAGGGGTAAGTGTTTTACACAGAGAGTGGTGAGATTGTGAAATGGGCTGCCAGCAATGGTGGTGGAGGCTGATACAATAGGGTCTTTTAAGAGACTCATGGAGCTTAGAAAAATAGAAGGTTATGGGTAACCCTATGTAATTTCTAAAGTAAGTACATGTTTGGCACGGCATTGTGGGCTGAAGGGCCTGTACTGTGTTGTAGGTTTTCTATGCTTCTAAGCTGCAACTGTGGTTCTTGCATAACATAGCAGAAGGTGGTCATTTTATGATCTATGACAATTAAATACAATTTTACAAGTTTCAGCAAGGAAGTGCTGCATTCCCACACAGGGGAAGTGCTTAATACTATCTAATGCTTCTCCACTAGTGGGCACTTTTAGTAAGTAAAGATTGGAAATAAACTATCTGCCCAGCAAGGAAAATATGGGTAAGATGATGTCATCTTGGGGGGGGGGGGGGTGTCACCAATTTACTCCCCCCCCCCCAAGATGACATCAAAGAAAGGAGTACCGTAGATGCCGGATTATAAGCCGCTACTTTTTTCCCACGCTTTCAACAGCTTTGAACACTGCGGCCTTTACTTGGTGCGGCTAATGCATGGTTTTTTCTCATGCCGTCAAAAACATTTTGCCTCGTAACAGTAGACCAATAAAATTGATGAGTAGTTCACAGAGGTCCAATGAAATTGTACGATAAATCAAGCGCACTTACACAATTAAATTATTGTAAATCAGTCATTTGTACTCGCCCTCATCAACATGGAAAGCACTCGAAGAAAAGCATTGTGCTGCCTTTATGGCAGTTATTTAGTTTATAATATTTTCGCTTAGTAATTCATTTGTTAGTATTTTCTAGTTAAAGTTAGAAGTGTTTTAAGTATATTTGTTTTCTGTACTACATCCCGGGATGCTATGACGTCACATCCGGTTTCGCCGCGTCTTGTGGGAAAATACCGGTTTGCGATAAACGGAAAGGAGGGGGCGAGCGCATTAGACCCGCGCAATGATGCAGCTTTTAAGTTAAAGGCGATCAATAACTTTTCCTGGTAGGCTGCAGTATATATTTTTTTACCAGTCGTTAGGAGATATTGGAATGTTGTTCGTGCACTGTTCAGTAAAAAAGTATACGCAACGTAATTTGTGTGTTACCGATACGTATGTATATTTAAAAGTAGCTGTGTTACAGGCACGGTTCGAAAAAAAGCATTTGCAATATGTATTTGTTTATGTTACCATACGGATTTAATTAAAAGTTAAAAAATCCTCACGTGTAATATCTTTCTGTGTAAATATCTCATATTACAACGTGGGACACCTGCGGCTTAAAATCCGGTGCGGCTTGTACAAGTACAAAATTGATTTTCTTTCTAAAATTAGAGCCTGCGGCTTTTAATCAGGTGCGCTCTGTAGTACGGAATCTACGGTAGTTATATGTATGATCTTGGAACGTTTTCAGGTGCTCTCTTGCAAAAGAAATATTTTTGGAGTGTGTTTGTTATTGTGTTGTGAAAGCATAGTAGCTAGTTTATGTGGAGACTCTTGTGATTTAGAGTAAATTATTTAATATGCATTAATTGTGGTTTTGGAGTGAACCATGTACTTTGTTATCATATAACTAGGCAAGAGAGTATTTGTGAGATGCACCAGTTATCATTCCAGGCTAAATCACTGGCTTTAAAAATTAGAAAGTTCTTTGCCACTTGTACTAACACATAGAGAAAATGAGAAACTACATTTTGGACACCTTATTTCACCTCACTCATTCTAACAAGACTAAATTTCTAAACAGTGGGATTCTTCTACCTGAAAAAAAATCTGTGCAATGAAAGAATAGTACATAAAGGAATAAAAAAAATTATTAAATGTATGCCCATGCATTCTTATCAGGAACTCACATAATCTTTAGTCTCTTTTCATCAGGAAATGGTGGATTGCAGAGATGTAGTAACATGTCCCAGATTCTTCTAGCATAAGACCTTATCAGAGTTTACTGTACTTCATTGGTAATTAAAGCAGCAATCAAGAAATATTGGCACAGGCACATTGATGTAGGTTCTTCTTCGTTCAATGTTACTATCAGAATTACCCGAGTACACCTCCAAGTCTCCATAATTGTAGTTGCCAAACTGCATTTTATTTGTAAATTAATTGTAGTAGTCTTTTAGGCTCATAGTTTTAAAGATGTAACTTTCAGGTGGAATTTTATGTGCTTGTATAGCTCAAATCACTCTTTAAAGTTTCAGCATTTTGTATTTCCATAGTTAATTCATTTGTTTTTGAGTGATTACCAGTGCATTGGAAAGTAAGCATGAATTTTTTTATAATGCAACTCTGGAGCTGTAGTCACAGAAGCTTGCTCCTTATTGTCCTTTTTCAGCAGAGTACTTGGGTTTTACAACTGAAGAACAAAGTTGTGAGTACTGGGTAGATTTTGCTGAGTCCCTTTATTCAGAAACTTGGTATATTTGAGCTGGCAGAAGAGCTAAGAATAATGATAAAGACATCTGTGTTGTTGCATAGGAATACGTGTCATCACAGATCACACTGTTGTTACTGCAGTTTATCCATTCTAGCCAAAGCTGTAAACTTCCACCACCTCAAACTTCCTGATAGCTTCGGCAGCTGTTATGCTCAGTGAATATTCACTTTTAAAAAAAAACAGTTGTTTATTCAGATTGTTCAAAATAGTTTGCTTTTTAAAATTTCTACTAGTTGGGAGTAAAGCTTTATGGCTGGATTATAGGTGTACTGATGTTCCTGATATCAGATTTGTAAATGTAATTTTGTGTATTTCCTTCCATTCTCACAGAGTTTGAAGGCTGTAAATCCTTTGCAGATTCTATTGGACGATACATTTTATACGTTTGTTTTCAGTCCTTTTGGAGGAAAGATATTAGCCCACACACAATTAAGCATATTTATTATGTAGCTAATGACCTGAAGTTCCTGTCCACGTTCTCAGATTCCTATCTCCTACAGATACAGTTGCAAGAAAAAGTTTGAACCCTTTGCAATTCCCCGGTTTTCTGCAGTAATTACTCATAAAATCTGGTCTGATCTTCTTCTAAGTCTCAATAATAGACAAAAACAATCTGTTTCAGCTAATAACACAAAGAATTGTACTTTTAATGTTTTAATTGTATAATTGTTTAATCATTCACAGTCCTGGTTTGCAAAATTACGTAAACCCTTGTATTTAATAACTGATAGAACTTCCTTTAGCAGCAATAACCTCCACCAAAAGTTTCCTGGAGTTGCTGATCAGACTTGCACAAAGGTGAGGAGGAATTTTAGACCATCCCTCCATACAAAACTGTTTCAACTCGTCAATATTTCTGGGATACCTTGCATGAACAGTCCTCTTCAGGTCCCTCCACAGCATCTCAATTGGGTTAAGGTCTGGACTCTGACTTGGGTATTCCAAAATACAAGTTTTCTTTTTTTAAACCACTCTGTTGATTTACTCTTGTGTTTCGGATCATTGTCATGATGCTCCTTCCACTGCACTTCACAGTTAGGATGAGGTGTTTGGTGTATAGTGTCCCTTTTCTTCCAAACACAGTGGTGTGCCTGTCTGCCAAAAAGTGTAACTTTTTTCTCATCTGTCCACAGAACAATGTGGACAGAACAATGTCCACAGAAACATTATGGAACATCCGGGTAGACTTTTGCAAACTTGAGGCCTGCAGCAATTTATTTTTGAGAGTAGCGGTTTCCTCCATGATGTCCTTCTATGAACACCATTCTTGTTCAGTGTTTTTCTTATAGTTGACATAAAAACAGAGCAAATTCTAAAGATATCTGCAGGTCTTTTGCTGTTACCCTTGGGTTCTTTTTCCATCTCCTTCAGCATTGCACATTGTGCTCTTGGTATGATCTTTGCCAGATGTCCACTCCTAGAGAGAGTAGCAACAGTACCAAATTTCCTCCACTTGTAGACAGTTTCTCTTGCTGTGGACTGTTGAGCACCCAGGTCTTTAGAAATGCTTTTGTAGTCTTTTCTAGCTTCATGCATCTCTATGATTCTTCTTCTAGGGTCCTCTGAAAATTGTTTTGATCGAGGCATGGTGCAAATAAACAGATCTTTAATGAGAAGAGTGGGCTCTGTCAGTAACCTGACTTTGTGTGTCTCTTTTATAGACACCTCTACAACCTACACCTCCAATCTCATCTCATTGATTGGAACACCTGACTTTAAATAACTTTTGTAGAAGACATTACCCCAGAGGTTCAGATACTTTCTGAACCAAAATTCTGATTGTTTAAATGGTGTACTCAGTATTGAGATGAAATAGTACAATTGTTTGTGTGTTACTAGTTTAGGCAAATTGTGTCTGTCTATTATCATGATTTAAGTGAAGAACTGACCACATTTTATGAATCATTAATGCAGAAAACCAGGAAATTGTAAAGGGTTCACAAACTAATTTTTGCATTGCTACAAGGATTTATCCCTTGTCATAATGATCAGTTAGGCACAGAGAGAATCAATATTTACTGATAAGGACCTTTATTGTCTTAGTTCACAAGTAGATGAATTTACACAACCAAATATCAGTGTACACACCTACGTTTTTCTGACTTTCCATGAACAGTCAAAGAATAGAAAAGGTTATACCCAGGAAAGGAGTCCACGCTGGCCATGTTTTCCCAATCAAGTTTCCACATGTCCGACCTGGGGTTATTTATTTCAGTGATCTGTGATGGAGCACAAACTGGTATATCAGATTTAAGCACTGAGCCAGAATAAGAAGATCAAGGTGTTGAGGCCGAGGGTGAACTGGCATTTGGGTTACCACTCCATAGTTTTACTCCCCTCAGTGCAGAACTGGCTACATGACTGGCCTCAATTGTTTGCACAATTTGTTCTTTTTTTGCACAGTCGTTATTTGATAATCTTTGCTGTGTGGGTTTTGTAGTAGGTTCTATTGTGTTTCTTTGTTTTGTGGCTGCCTGCAAGGAGACAGATCTCAAATTTACATATGATATACATATGTTGATAATAAATGTACTTTGAACTGTGAGAGCATGAAGCTAGTTCTATACACTCCAGTCATGGAAATAATTACTCTGCTGAGCCCTGTATTAATATTGGACACTTTGATCATATTTCCCCTCAGACTTCTAAACTCAGTAGATCCAGTCTGCTTCATCTTGCCTTGTGCAAATCTGCTAAACATTTGTTACACTCCCTTCATTGCAAGTACAGGTAGGGATGCCTGTTCACAGTATTACCAAGACCTTACACAATTGGAGCAAGATATATTTTTGCTCTTCATTTCCATTGGTACCCCAGTGCATCTCTAAACACCAACCCTTCCCATTCTCTCACCGTTTAAGAATTTACTATTTCTAATCTACCTCCCATCAGAAAACCTTCTAAACCCACTTTGTGGGTGAGAGTTATGGTGGTATACTGTGGGTGAGCACACTTTGGTGCAGCGCCACAGAGTGCATGTGGTGATAGCATTAGGATACAGGGAGGCAGCAGCAGAGTCATGTGTTTGGAGAATGGGTAGGTGGAGAGGGATGGGGAAAGTAGAGTATATTTGGCAGGAGAAACCAATTGAAGCTGGATAGTTTCTACAGTATTTTAAAATTCAGGAACTTCAATCTTAAGCAATATATAGCAGTTTTACAAAGAGAAATTTTTATGTTTTTGTGATAGAAATTAGAAGCTGCCTGAATAACATTTTGGGGCAGTACACAGAATAGGTTCTTTGCTGGGCTAATGAAGCTTGTGCTGTAACTTTTAATTGGATTCTGGTCATTTCAAAGTCATTGGACCTCTTGAGACTTGGCATCGTCATGTCAAAGGTGCTAATTTGCATCCATGCAGATAAATTTTATTGACTTCGACTAGAATGGAACTATAGATTTTAACTTGATTGTTCAGTTTGTACAGTATCTGAAATCACTTGGGACAACTTGCATGGACTGTGAAACTAGCTTGTAGATGTAATGTCAAAAATTGTTTGGGCAAGCTGAATTTGCACTTCGAACACATTCTGAGAATAATAAGAAGAAACGAAGTACAAAGGAGAGGTTTTATGAAATGCACTTATGGAATTTACCAAACTCCTGATTTGTTCAGTATGGAGCTAATAAGCACCCCAAGCACTTGACTTTTAATGAATAACCATTCACTATGCTGGCATTCTTCTAATGTGTTTGCAGTTGCTATACACTACCCAGTATCATTCTTATTCAAGACCGATCAAAAGCAACACTGTAACTTGGTCATCTATTGTATAGGTTAGCTTTATTAAATGTACTGCTTTGTAATATACAAGACTTAGTCTCCCGAAAGACGTAATAAGATTGTTAGTGCCCATAAATCATTGGAGGATTGATGAAATAAATGTAAAAGATTCAATTTATTTTTAACCAAATGTAAATTTGTTCTGCTCTTTTGGTGTTCAAACACCACAGAAAAGGCAAGGCAGTCAATGTTTTTCCAAGTATATCCTTTTGGATTGGGATGAATTGTTTTAATTTGCTGTTTATTTCCACAGTATGGTCTAAACTTCTGGCTGTGTTCATGCAAACAATCACATAATTGCCCAAGTTTGTTCAGTTTTACCAACAATATTGAATGTAGTTCAATCATGAATATCAGTTCATTGTTTATGTGGTAAGATTGTATGAATAATTTAAGAATAATTGTGAAAGTGTATCTTCAGATATGATTTGATTTGCTCCAGCTGATGTCATGTTATGACCGAGCAAAGGCAGTGGAAGCATCCCAAGATCCCAAGGATCTGTGATCTGGAATTAGGTCCACTTGTAGCCAAGCTTTTCATTAAAGTTATACTACTGCTTGCTGCCGCAAAATGAGGAAACTTTCCCAGATATTATCCTATACAAGGAAAGCAAGGACAATCCAATTCTGTAAATTACTACTCTCTCACTCAACAGCAAAGTAATATCTGTCACCGATAGTGCTATCAAGCATCTTCTGTGTTTCGGCAGCCTCTATGCAGCTCGGCAGAAGTCATCCCTCTGTGCAAATGGATGGACACACATACCAACTGCTGGAGGATTGGACTACCAAGATTTATTCTGTTTACTCTGGCCCAACTAGAAATGGAAGGAGGAGGGCTTCTCCTTGAGGCTATGATGGGATGTGGTCAAAGCTCTGTCTGTTAGATATACATGAGAAGTAGTTGAAGAGGTGGAGCCTGAGATCAGGTGACTTGTTAGAGAGGTGACCAACTTGGAATTCATCTATGTTCACTTTTGATGACCAGGCCATAAGAAGATATCCAAAGGGAAGAACAGATCCTAAGAGACCAGCAGCTCAAGAGGCTGTAAGGAAGAAATGGCAGACCAGATGACCCTGCATCCCCTCCGTTGCCTACGAAGGATAATCTCTATCTTTTAAGAAACTGGCGTCTGGTCTTGGCCATTGGAAAATTAAAACTTTTAGCATGGGGTGGATTATGAATAACTTTTCTGTTTTAGTGAGTGTCCAAGAAGGTGGCAGATGTTGGAGCAAAAAAAAACTTCTGGACAAACTCAGTGGGTCAGGGAGCTAAGGGTGGGAGAAAGGAACTGTTAAAGTTTCAGGTCAAAAGCCTGCATCAGGGGACCTGGTTGCCAAGACCTTGCATCAGAGGACCTCAACCCAAAATATTGGTAGTTCATTTTCTCCTACAGATGCTGCTTGACTCACTGACTTACTCCAGAAGATTTGATGTTTCTTTCACAATCATTAAACGTTGTTTATTAGTATGTTTGTTTGTTGTACACATGTCACAGCTTTTTTATCCAAGTGCAGCAAGGAAATGGAAAATCAACATTGGTAAGATCCCATCTGTGCACAGTTTTGGTCTCCTTTCCTCAAGGGATATACTTACCTTGGATTGAATATTGTATTGATTCTTGATTTGAGAGGTTTTTCTCTTCCTCCCATCTAGTTGATCTTCACAAAGCATTGCTTCATGAAGGCTAATCATATTGTCAAGGATGCCCATCTCCCTGGCCATTCCTTTCTCTGTCTTATACCTTACAAGAACTTGAAAGTCTTGACATCTGATAGCAGTGGAGAAGAACAGTTCCCCTCTGCTATCAGATTTTCAAATCAATTACTCTTTCAAATCCTCTTCCTGGTGGTGCAGCTAAGTTCTTGGACTTTTAATCCTTGGTTATTTTATTATTATCACTTTAGAATGTCTTTGTGCTGTACTTCAGCCAGCCTTATAATCGTTACAGCATTCTGATCTTTAAGAACTTCCACTGTACTTAGTCTTTAATTATTACTATGTGTACTACATGAGTTTCGTGAGAGCAAGGAATTCATTTTCAGATAAACTTATCTGAATATGAATCTCAACATTAAGAGCAAGCAAGTTGGTGTTCTGGAGTTTCAAAGAATGAGTTATAGATCTGAAAGGTAATCAGGCAGATTAAAAACAGAAAATTTTAGAAACATCCTGCAGGTCGGTCAGCAATTACGGTAGAAGAAGCAATTAACACTTCATGAATATTGTATTTCTTATGTTCTAAATTAGTGCCTTGGAAGGGCATTAAGTACCAGACCAGATAGGTAGGGCAGAACAAGTTGGAGCCTGTCCTTTTAAATATATGTATTTTCAAACAGTGTGATGTTTTAATTGCTGTCAAACATCCTCTGGATTGAGTGTTTACTCCTCAGAGTGGAGTCTCATTGTGCAGCATGTGACTTACCAGAAATTAAAGTAAGCTCATTTATTTTTCTGGAAATCCCAGTCTGCTGTACTCTGTACGTCTTTTGACACATTTCTCGCATCAAGTAATCCTGAAAATAAAACTTCTCTTTCCACAGCCCTAATATCTTCCCTTGAGTCTTGGCAGAAGAATAATAGTTGATAATAACTTAGAATTTTTGAAGAGTTCTGAATTGCTCAGGAGCTGTGTATCATTGCTGCTCATTCGTGAACTTAGAGAATCAAGTAAGGACAACTGTTAATTATGACACTTGGTCTTCACTGTAGCTGATGGCTTGTGATCACAATGTTTCTGTAATTCACTATTGAACATATTCCTCAAAAGGGCAATAGCCAGCAACCGAAATACCAAGATGAAATATGAATACAGGCAGTCCCTGGGTTACGAACAAGATCCATTGCTAAGTCTGTCTTTAAGTTGAATTTGTAGGTAAGTTGGAATAGGTACATATGGTTCTTATTTAGCATCAGTTAGTCAAATGTTTGTCTTAGTTTGTAGTATATATTTTACCTTTCTATGCAGATCTTTAGTTTTTCTTGTCATAAATGGCCTTATAGCAGCTGAGTAAACTTTGTAAACTGAGTAAAATGTACTGTAAACTTTGGTGAACCTCTCTGTATTAGGATCTTGCTCCTCTAATTTTGCCATCCCTGCTTCAATGAGATGAAAGGCTTCAGCTAACTCTTTCATCAAAAACTTTTTCGGTTCTGGAGTTTTTAGGTCCCAGTCTTTTTCCTCAAATGCTATCATCACTTTATCCTTTAAAATTGTTCCGATCGTTGAGCGACTGTAGCCTAACGCTTTTCCAATGACTGATGGTGTTTCACCTCTTTCCGATCACTATTAATTTCCATTTTATTTTCAATCATGATTGTTTTCCTTTTCTTTGATGCATCACCAGCACTTGCATCGGATTTGCACTTTGGAGGCATGATTACAAGGGTAAATAAGAGAAAAATTTAAGCCAAATACCAAGTTACACACTCAACACAGTGTTAATGGCAATGTGATCTGACTTAAAATGGCGGAAGGCGTTCTCCTTCCTCGAGCTGATGAACTGCTGAAGCCGTGCAATGTTTTCACGAGCGTCACAAAGTAGTGCGTGCGTTTGTTATTACGAACCATTGTATTTAACTCAAATTTTTAATATAATAGGCTTTATGGCAGTCCGTTCCTAAGTATGAGTTCTCCGTTAGTCGGACGTTCGTAATCCAGGGATTCCCTGTACTGCGATATAAAAAGATAAACGTATTTACACAAATGCTCCTGTACACTGCTAAGTCAGCACAAGTTTTTTGTAAAGTATGTTTATTGTAATTTGCAGATCTGGTTACATTCAAAAACCTTTACAACCATAAACAGTTCATTCACTTTATGACACTTTGCAGGATTTCTCTTCTCAGACCTGGTTGCATCAATTTGATTGTATCTCTTTACTCCGGATCTGTCAAAAGACTGTGTCCTTGATTTACATCAGTGATGTCCTGATTGACATTCATAGGCACTTTGTCATGAATGACACTTCATGATATTTAACATTTAACCCAGCAGTTCTCAACCCAATATGTGTGACCTACTTGAGGGTAGGATGGCTAAAAATAATAGGCCTGGAATAAAATTAAGGCAGTTTAGTCAAGGAGTTTCCAAAAATAATGTAGCATTAAAAAAAACCTTACCCAGGAACGCGGTTGTCCCAGCTACATGAAGGATGTATGTGATGTCATCTGGCGTGTCATGAGCTGCCAGTGCATTTGTTGCATTCTGTTTATCTTGATGACCCAATGCATTGGTGATCTTCCATTCTTCCTTTGCTTCCCATCTGGTGACCTTTCATTTGACCTTTTGCCTTGTCAAGACATCTCTAAGGAAAATCAGTCACAGTCTGGCAGTGGCACATAGCAGTTAACAGTAGTAACGAGCCACCAGCTCATTGAAATGAAATGTACTGTTTGCTGCTTTATCTTTTAAACCTGTTCTTCCAATAATAGTGTTTTCACATTTAAATTCATCCAACTCCTACCTCAGTTGTAGATGTTTATAATCACCAGCATATGTCATGAAATGTGTTGTTTGTTGCAGCAGTACATTGAAATACATAATAACTAAAAAAAATAAATTCACCATAAGAAATATACAATGTCTATGAAAAGTATTCATCCCCCTTGGAAGTTTTCATGTTTTATTGTTTTACAACATTGAATCACAGTAGGTTTGATTTGTTTTTTTATGGCACTGATCAACAGAAAAGACTCTTTTGTATCAAAATGAAAGCAAGTTTCTACAAATTGGTCTACATATACAACAATTATTAAACACAATATAATTGATTGCATAATTACTTACCTCCTTCAGGTCAGTATTTAGAAGATGCACCGTTGGCAGCAAATATGGGCTTGAGTCTGTGTGGATAGGTCTCTATCAGCTTTGCACATCTAGACTCTGCAATTTTTCCCCATTCTCCTTTACAAAACTGCTCAAGCTTGTCAGATTGCATGGGCATTGTGAGGGAACAGCCCTTTTCAAGTCCAGGCACAAATTCTCAATTGGATTGAGGTCTAGACTCTGACTTGGCCACTCCAGCACATTATTTCTAAGCCATTCCTGTGTAGCTTTGACTTTATGCTTCGGATCATTATCTTGCTGAAAAACATCCTCTCCCAAGTTGCAGTTCACTTGCAGACTACATCAGGTTTTCCTCCAGGATTTCCCTGTATTTTGCTGCATTCATTTTACCATCTTCCTTCACAAGCCTTCCAGGGCTTGCTACAATGATGCAGCCACCTCTATGCTTCATGGTAGGGATGATGTGTTTCTGATGATGTGCAGTGTTTGTTTATGGCCAGAAAGCTCAATTTTGGTTTTATCAGGTCATAGAACCTTCTTCCTGCTGACTTCAGAGTCACCCACATGCCTTTTGGCAAACTCTAGACAAGACTTTATGTGAGCTTTTTTCAACAGCGGCTTTCTCTTTGGCCTTTGCCATTCTCCCATAAAGCTGTGACTGGTGAAGCACCCGGGCAACAGCTGTATGCACAGTCTCTCCCATCTCAGCCACTGAAACTTGTAACTCCTCCCAGGGTTGTCATAGGTCTCTTGGTGGTCTCCCTCTCTAGTCCATTTCTTGCATGGTCACTCAGTTTTTGAGGACAGCCTGCTCTAGGCAAGTTTACAGCTGTGCCATAGTTTTTCAATTTCTTGATGTTCTTGAGTACTTAACTGTACTCCAGGGAATATTCAGTGACTTGGAAATTTTCTTGTATCCATTTCCTGACTTCTGCTTTTCAATGACCTTTTTGCAGAGTTGCTTGGAGCGGTTTTTTTTTGTCTTCATGGTGTAGGTTTTGGCAGGATACTGACTCACCAGCCATCGGACCTTCTCCTCCTCCTCTCCCCCTCTCCCTCTCTCCCTCCCTCCCCCCACCAAAAAAAAAAGTATGCACAAGGATTTTTGGAAGTGTGGTTTTCTTCTGATAATTCTGTGAAAAAAACATGTTGAAATTGAGCCCCTAAGAGCCAAAGAAATGTGAGCCAATAGAATTCAAAGGGCAACTGGAGGGCTAGCCAATCAGGACCAAGGCAAGTGAACAGGGATCTCTATAAATGTGAGCACTGCTGGAGAGAAACACCAGCAACGGTTCAGAGGATGTTACTTCGGTGATGAAAGTCTGCAAACCAGTTGCCAAGCTCAGCGAACACCACACCATCAAGCTGGTATGATTGTTGCCCTTTTGAAGCAGGTAGGATCCTCCGACTGCAGCAGTGAGAGATTGAAGATATTCATGAACACTCGTGCCAGTTGGTTGATATAGGCTTTCAATGCCCTACTGGGTACACCATCAGAGCCTGGCGCCTTGTGAGGGTTCAGGCTCTTGCATGTTATTCTGATTTCCGGCTCTGAGATAGAAATCACGGGGTTGCCAGATGCTGTAGGGATTCACACAGTTGTAGTTTCATTCTCCCTTTCAAAGCATCCATAAAAGGTGTTGAGCTCATCTGGAGTGAAGCGTCAAGGAAGGGGGAAGTTTCTGGTGTCTTACTCCTTCCTTTCCAATCCTGAAGAAGGGTCTCAGCCCAAAATGTCAACTATTTATTAATTTCCATGGACGCTGACTGACCTGCTGAGTTCCACCAGCATTTTGTGTGTGTTGCTCTGGATTTCCAGTATTTGCAGACTTTCTCATGTTTATGATTTATTGCCATTCATGATGTTAGGTTTTGCCTTATAGGATGTAGTGGTTTGAAACCCTGTCAGAGCGGACATACATCTGATTCCTTCTATAACTTCAATCAAAATTGGGGTTTTTTTGCCCTTAAAATGGCCTTTTATAAGTCATACCTAGATTACTTATTTAATTCTGGGTCACCAGTCTTGAATGCCACAGATCTAGCCTTCAGCAGACCATGGATCTCCTGGTTAATCCATTGCTTTTGGTTGGGTATATCAGGTATGTTCTCAAAGACACATACTCATCCACATAGGTCTTGTTGATGTCAGTGGCAACTGTGGTGTTTTCATTCAGATTTGAAGATGAATCCCTGAATATTGACCAATCCACCAACTCAAAGCAGTACTGCAAACGCTGCACCACCTACCTTCTAGGTTCTCACCACTGGTGCTGCGGTCTTTAGTTTTCTGCCTATATGCTGGAAGTAGAAGTACAGCCACCTGATCGGACTTTCTAAAGTGTGGATGTGGGGTGCTATGGTAAGCATTCCTGATGGTTGGCTAGTAGTAGTCACATGTACTTCCACAGGTGATACATTAGCGGTGGTAGTTTTGAGATTTCTACAAGCTGGCCTGGTTGAAATCCTCCACAATGATAGGGGAAAGCATCAGAATGCAATGTTCGTGACTGCTGATTACGGTGCTCAGCTCCTACAGATGCTCTCTGACACTTGGCCTGAGGTGGAATGTACACCACCAGAAGATGATGATGAAAACTCCCTCGGCAGATAAAATGGATGATACTTGACTGCTGGATGTTTCAGGTCAGGTGAGCAGTACTGAGACAGAACCACCATGTCTTTGGACCACGATGAGTTAACCATAAATCATACTCCACCCCTTACCTTTAAAAGTCTGAGCTGTCCTCTCTTGGTGGAGAATGATGTCATTGGGCTGCAGTGCTGCATCCAAAATGGTGCCAGTGAGTCATGTTTCCATAAAGTAGAATACACAGCAGTTCCTGATGTCCTTCTGAGTTCTTCAGTTTTATTTTCCAGAGACTCTACGATTGCCAGCAGAATAGCCAAGAGTGAGGGTCTAAAGCCTCTGCATTTCAATCTTACCTGGAGACTTCCCCAGCATCTGCACTTCTGTTTTCTTAAAGGGGAACTGTACTGGCAACCCAAATCTGCTGTCTAGGGTTCACGACTTTAAGGATCAATAAATTGTTTTAAGCATCTTAAAATAATGTTTTTTATTGCAGATTTCAGCTGCAGTAGTCCTAAATGGGAATATAGGATGATTCCCATCTGAGCTGCATGCAAAGAGTCACCACTTACCGGTGCCTCCTTGAAGCTATGTTTCCTTGTTTAAGATTCACCACTTTGTGAAAATATCTGGTCATCCCTCATATGATTGTATATCCTTCAATAAAGATCACCCTCAGTTTTCTAAATTCCAAAAATGCAAATACAATCTGTTCAGCCTGTCTTGGTAAAGCAACCCACCCTCTTATCCCAGGAATTAGCCTCACTAATTTCTTTTGGAGTACCTCAAATACAAGTACAGTTAGCCCTTCTTATCCGCGGGGGATTGGTTCCGGGACCCCCCCGCGGATACCAAAATCCCCCCGCGGATACCAAAATTCGTGGATGCTCAAGCCGCTTATTTAACATGTTTAATTGCGGTGGTCTTTAGGACCCAGCGGAACCCCGGACTTTATTTACCATGTCGCCGTGCAGTGACCTGGCGGCGCATATCTGAATCCGCAGTGTTGCTGTTCATGAAAATAATTACGATCGCAATTGAAAATAAGGTGGAAGTAATAAAGTGATCGGAAAGAGGTGAAACACCATCGGTCATTGGAAAAGCGTTAGGCTACAGTCGGTCAACGATCGGAACAATTTTAATGACCCTGCCCCAATGAAAGCTACAATTATTACTAAACAACGCAGTGGTTTAATTATTGAAATACGCATGTTTCTTAAGTGTTTTATATGCATAGAAAGGTAAAATATGTACTATATACAAAGAAAAATGTTTGACTAACTGACGCTAAATAATACCGGATGTACCTGTTCCGACTTCAAATCCGATTTAAAGACGGACTTGAGAACGGAACTCATTCATAACCCAGGGACTGCCTGTACTTTTAAGTCATTTCTAGATTACTTATAATACCTAATACAATGTAAATGCTATGTAAATAGTTGTTATACTGTATTGTTTAGGGAATAATGACAAGAAAAATAGTCTGTACCTGCTCAAACAACGAGTGCTGGAGAGAGAACTTCTGGGTTTTCCTAATCCGCGTTTGGTTGAATCCGCGCATACGGAATCTGAGGATAAGGAGGGCCGACTGTATACTCTTTCTCAATTAAGTCGACCAAAGCAGTGTGCAGCACTCCATGTATGACCCACCAACATGCTGCAAAATTGTAACGAAACTCGATGCATCTGATTGAAAAGTTCAAAATAAATTTATTAGCAAAGTTCACTTTGAGATTCATTTTCTGGTATTTACAAGGACAAATATAATAGAATTTATGAAAAACTATACATGAAAACTGACAAACTGAAAAAGAAGGCAAACTGCAGATAAAAAATATAATATTGAGAACATAAATTGTAAAGCATCATTGAAAGTGCCTCTGTAGGTCATAGAATCAGTTCAGAGTAGTGGTAAATGAAGTTACCCACATCTGTGAAGGAGCCTGCTAGTTATAGTATAATAACTTTCTGAACCTAGTAGTGTGCTGTGTATCCCCTGCTGGTGGTTGTAGTGAGAAGAGGGAAATATCTGGATGGTGGGGTCTTTGATAATGGTTGCTGATTCCTTGTGGCCTGTTACATATAAATGTATTTGATGGTGGTGAGGACTGTGCTATGTCCACCACTTTTGATATCCTTCTACATTCCTGGCATTGGTATTTCCATACAGGCTGGGATGCAACCAGTTAGGATACTCTCCACTGTAAATCAATAGAAGTTTGTCAAAGTTTAGGTGACATACTTGAATCTAAACAAAATTAGAAGAAAGTAGAGGCATTTTCAAGCCTTTTTGTGACGCACCCAGGACATATCCTCTGATATGTTAATGCCAAGGAATTTAAAGTTACTGACCCTCTCCACCTCCGTTCCCCTAGTGAGGACTGACTCATGAACCTTTGGCTTCTTATTCCTGTAGTCAGTAATCACCTTTTTGGTTTTGCTGACATTAAATCAGAGGTTGTGGTTGTTGATTCTTTCACCCATTGCGCCTTTAACTGTTGACCAAGAGCAGCTCCTTCCCGAGTGTCAGTTTTAAGTGCCTATCGTAATATCTTATCCTTCTGTGACCTTGCCTGTAATCCTTGTATCTCTAATGTCATTCAGCTGTGTAGAATGACTCCCAGTGCTTCTGTACTCTTCACGTTCTATCCTTTCAATCATCCTTTGCAATTGGTGCCTTTGGCTGCCAAGTCTCTAGGCTGTGGATTATTCTTAAACGTTTTCCTTCTTTCTCTTATTCCTCTTTGAAAGCTGTCTATGGAACTTTGATCAAGCTTTTGTGTCATTTCTTATAACGTCTTTAAGACTTGGTTCCGTATTTTATTTGTGCTCCTGAAATACCTTGAGATAACTTCTAACTTTAAAGGGGGCACGTAAATTGCATTTTAAATTAAAATGGTAGTGAATTTGCTTAAGATAAATCCTGTTTGGCCAATTTAATAGAGTTCTTTGAAGTGACAGATATGTTTGAAGATTGTGGAATTGATAATTTGCATTGTACTTTAAAAGTGTGCTTGAGAAAGTGCAATGAAAGTTTAATTCATTGGATTACAATTTGAATGAGCATGAGTCGAAAATTAACTGCAAGACTAAAGGCAAAGTACACTATTTGAATGGCTGGTTCTTATTTTGGAGGAACACAAACATTGTTAGGTAACAGAATCAACACTCTTGACATAAATTACCTGAATGGGAATAAAAGGCATACTTTAAATGCAAATTTTAGACATTTAGTAAATAATGATGATGATAACCAATTTAAAAAAGGATGTAGACTGGTGGTTTAATGCAGAATATTGAATAGTGCAGTGTAAGAAAAGGCCCTTCAGCCCATTAATATATGTGTTGAATTTAATGCCAATTTAAGCTAATCCTTTCTCTTCTGCCTACCCTTTCGCTGCATATTAATGTGCTGTCTAACTTCCTCTTCAACATGACTATCATCCTTGTTTCCACCAAGACTCCTGGCAGTGCATTCCAGGTACTTGCTACTCTTCTGTTTTAAAACAAAAATTTGCCCCCCCCCCCATTTAAACTAATGTAACCAAGTTCAAAGTAAATTTATTATTGAAGTACATATATGGCACCATATACAGCCCTGAGATTTTTTTTTGCAGGTATACTCAATAAATCGAATAATCATAATAGAATCAATGAAAGGCCACAGCCAAAGGGCAGACAACTAGTGTTCAAAAGACAACAAGCTGTACAAGTACAAAAGAGAAATAAGAAATAATAATAAAATATAAATAAATAGGCAATAAATATCGAGAACATGAGATGAAGTATCCTTGAAAGTGAGTCTATAGGTTGTGGAGCAAGTGAAGTTGAGTGAAGTTATCCCCGCTGGCTCAGGAGCCTGATGGTTGAGTGGTAATAACTGTTACTGAACCCGGTGGTGTGAGTTTGAATGCTCCTGTACCACCTTCCTGATGGCAGCAGCAAGAAGAGAGCATGAATGGATAGTGAGGGCCCTGATGATTGATGCTTCTTTCTGTGTATATGTGCTCTATGGTGGAGAGGGCTTTACCTATGGTGGACTGGGTTGTATCCACTACAGTTTGTAGGATTTTCCTTTCAAGGGCAATGGCCATGATGCAACCAGTCAATATACTCTGCACCATGCACCTATAGAAGTTTGTCAAAAGTTTTAGATGTCGTGCCAAATCTTTGCAAACTTCTCAGGAAGTGGAGGCAAAGCTGTGCTTTCTTTGTAATTGTACGTATGTGCTGGGCCCAGGATAGGTCCTCTGAGATGATAACACAGAGAAGTTTAAATTTGCTGACCCTCTCTACGTTTAATTCCCTAATGAAGACTGGCTCATGGGCCTCTGGTTTCCTCCTCCTGAAGTCAGTAATCATCCCCTTACTCTTGCTGATGTTGAGTGAGAGAGCTGTGTTTCCATTAAGATTGTGCCTCTGACCTAGCTGTTTTTTAAGTTTGTGGGGTTAGTTTTGGGTCAAAGAGGGGATTTGAGTCAGGTTAGGGTTTAGGGGCAGTGATGTGGGGAGTTAGAAGTCAAATCAGGCCTCGGCTGCATGCTTGAAGACCAGTGATATGGACTGGTGACGAAGGACATAATGGAATCAAGATCTCTGCTCCATGCTGACAAGACCTGTGTTATAAACATGAAACAAAATATATCCAGAGTCCAGTCCTGCACTCCACACTCAAAAGGTCAGTGATATGGATAATTGGGATGAAGGTCATATGTTGTTGGGCTGTCTCAGGTCTTTGTCTGACCACATGAGCAGGAGGCACAAGGTCTGGTCAGTTGACGCACTCAGAGTTGGAACCACAATGTCCCGTCACTGGTTAATCTGGGGATCGATTCTGAAGATCAAAGCTTGAAGGTCAATCAGAAGTTGCAGACTAATGGCTGAAGCATGGAGCTAAAATGAGGAAATTCTTTCCACCATTAGATTGGAATCTTTACCTGTAAACAATGGAAGTATGCTGGCCAGTGTATGCACCAAACTTTGAGGTGAGTGGTCCTGGGTTCGATTGCGTGAGCATTGAGCTAGCAACTCAGCCTCTTGAAAAAACAGACAATAAAATGATAAAGAAACAGCAATGTTGCCACCCGATGCCTCACAAGGTGCAAAAAGAGGAACAACAGCACCACTAGAAGCACACTTCGCAAGTTTCAGTAGAGAGATGGATGAATAAATTCATAATTAGACCTGTGGGGGAAAAGCATGTGTGCCATATGAAAAACCCGTCTCTGATGTGGTAGATGACTACAAAACAAACCAATGAATCTTCATAGCCTAGTCATTCTTTCTGCTTTTAATTTCTGTATTTCTGCTTGGTAAAGCATCCCTATTATGCTGCCTTCATAAGTACAATTTTGAGGTTACTTCAAACAATCTGAACATCCTCTACATAGCACCATCCAGAGACAGAGAAGCAGTTTCAGCGACAGGTTACTATCGATGCAATGCTCCTCAGACAGGATGAAGAGGTCAATACTCCCCAATGCCATTAGGCTTTACAATTCTACCGCCAGGACTTAAGAACTTTTTAAAAGCTATTATTAATGCTTTTTGAGATAGTGATTTAGATGCATATGAGATTTTTTTTACTGAGTTAAGTATTGTATGTAATTAGTTTTGCTACAACAAGTGTATGGGACATTGGAAAAAAGTTGAATTTCCCCATGGGGATGAATAAAGTATCTATCTATCTATGTTTTTTTTAAAATGCAATTCCTTCCTTGCCCACCTAATCGTTTTTTTTAATCTGATGTACATGTCTATACTCTTGGAGTTTATGTACGTGTTGTGCATTTATCCGAAGATTAGTTCCTCTGTGATATTCTTGTGTAAATTTAAGCTGACACAGGTTGAAAGTACAACTGGTACGTCTCCAACTGTTATTTATATGGATCGGGGAGGCTAACCTTTTACATTCCATGTGTCAATTTTTTCACGCATGAGTTCAGATGTGCCATATAAGTCTTGTACCCCCATTCAATTCTTGTAAAATATGTTAATATAGACATATTTAGCATTTTTACATGATGTATTGATTTAATATAAAAACAAGATAAACATTACTTACCTTAATGAGACTTTTAACAAATATATTTTGTCTTCTTCTGATTTCTTCCTTTTTCTTAATGACATATTCTTTTCGTAACTCAGACCCAAGCACTAGCTTCTATTCCTTCTATTTCAGTCTGATGTTGTGTTTTATAGTGTCTATTAAGATCATGTCTTCTATTATGTGAGAAAGTGTTTTCACAAACAATGCACAATGGTTTTCCTGATTGACCCGCTATAAATAAGAACTCATTTTCCCACTGTTCATTGAATTCACGCTTACTATCACTTTCTGCTTTTCCTTTGCTCATTTTCTTTTGCACTGTGATGTGTAACTGAATGTAAAAACAAGGCTTAATTTTCAAAAAAGTACAAAACTGCAAGTGTTCACAAAGGACGAACAAAACACAACTCGGTAGCACATGAGTGTCAATTGTAAATTGGCTAGCAAAAACCTGTGACGCATCGCTGGTGCAGACGCCTGGCACTTCAGGATCAAAAAAGTATCAAACTTCTATTGAACAGTTATGGAACGACTGCAGAACAAAAGTCCTTCTTTCCTAGTTTGACTCATTGAACATTTTTAAAGATTGAAGACAGATTAATGTGAAAGAAGATAACATTCGCCAAAAGATGTGCACGAAATAATAAAATCACTAAAAATAATTGTTAAGTTTTAGATTTATTCTCAGTAAAACCCATTTCTAGCTCGAAGATACTTAAATTCCTGTTATAGATTTTTTTTCCTACTGATCGGTTTTTGGTTAATACTTTTTGCATGAGTAGGCTTACTTTTTAAATTATTATCACTGGGGTGCAATGCACCTCTTCTAACCATCCAATGTGCCACGTTTGGCACATGTGCCATAGGTTGGCCATCTGTGATATGTATAGAAGCCAAAAGTTCTATAGTACAAAAGAGTTGGTAGTTCTGGCCAACATTCTTTCCTTATGTTGTCAAAAAATTGAATTCCATTCATCTCATTTGCAAAATTGGTGATCATGTTGTCACATATTAGCTGTAGATTTACTTTTCAGTTATAAAAATAACAATTGGTTGCAAATTGCACGTGAAGATAGCATCTAAGAGATGATTTTTAAATCACCATGTTAAGGCACAGAAAGGTAATCAGTTTTTTTTTTCCATTTTTGCAGGTAAAGCATTTGATATTACGTATGTAAGACTGAAATTCCATACAAGTCGACCTGAGAGCTTTGCTATTTATAAGCGTACAAGTGAAGATGGACCTTGGATACCTTACCAGTATTATAGCGGATCTTGTGAAAAAACCTACCACAAAATGAATCGTGGGTTTATCCGAACTGGAGATGATGAACAACAGGCACTGTGCACAGATGAATTTAGTGATATATCTCCCCTCACTGGAGGAAATGTAGCCTTTTCTACTCTGGAAGGGAGGCCTAGTGCTTACAACTTTGACAATAGTCCTGTACTACAGGTAATTAAAAAATACATATTTCTTGTATATATAGAATGATTTGTACTACTTGATATACCTTAAAAGGTGTGACCTTAAATATAATAATAGAAATGATTGTCCTAATGATTAAGAGTTTACCATCTAATTTTAAGTGCTTCATATTGTGAGTATTGTTTCAATGCTCATTTCCTCGGAGTAAGTTATTCCATCCCTCTCTTGAAAGATTTGACCTGTGCTGAACTCTGGTTTCACAAGCAGCTCGGTAATTGTGCAGGCATAAACACTGGCTACTTTCAGGCTGTTACACCACCAGAGGTGATGCAGGTTATTCTGATACAGGTTGCATTCAAAATGCACACAAGTCATCCATAGTGAAAACGCATTATTGCTTCGAAATAAATTGAAGTCTTCCCTGATTTTGTATCCTTGTGGAGATTCTTTCTCCCCCCGTTGTTCATTCACAGGGTGCATTAACGTTATTGGCACAGGATGGGCTATGTGATTTTTATGCTTTCTATTTGCTTTGCTTAGAAATTAGTGTTTCTACATATTACTTGGGTTGGGTGGAATGTTAATTATGATGCAAATAGAAATAATAGGTACAAAGCTACATCAGATTAATGATTTAGATTAGAACAGCACTGCAGATGTTGAAAACATAAAATTAAAAAGGAAAGTTTGGAACTATTAAGTATTTCAGTTAACCCATTGGAAAGAAACTGAGCTCGTGGTTCAGGTTAATGACTTGTGGGCAGCAAGGTCCTTGATCTGAAATCAATTTTTTGTAATTCAAGAGGAAGACGATTTGACACATATTTCTGTATGAATTACTGCCTGAATGCTGGCCAGTGGTGTAGTGGCATCTGCTCTGGGCTTCGATGCAAGTGGTCCTGGGTTCGAATCCGGCCAGCTCCTTGCATTCTTTCCATCCATGCTGGGTTGAGTATCGAGCTAGAAACTCAACTCGGCCGTGTAAAAATAAAGATTTTTTAAAAAGCTAAAGAAATGGCAAGGTAATAAAATGTTCTGTTGCTATCATTAGCTGGATAATGTATATATTCATTCATTTTACTTGTGTATACTGTTAGGATAATTAGTGAAATGGAAGAATTATAACTAGTGTATGTAGAGAGATATGACATGAGTAGATATTGAAACAGATGTTTCTGACTTATGCAGAAATTGATATACAGGCCGTTTTTGAGAACAGAAGCCTCACAGAACTGCCTGTACTTCTAGAACATAGAACATAGAAACCTACAGCACATTACAGGCCCTTCAGCCCACAATGTTGTGTGAACATGTAACCTACTCTAGAAACTGCCTAGAATTTCCCTACCACATAGCCCTCTATTTTTCTACCACAAAGACCCTTGATCACTTAATTCAGTTAAATAAGTTCATAAATTTCTCATTATGACACAGGAGCATTAAAAATGCCCTGAAGGTAATACCTCCTAAATCAGACTGGATTTTTAGAATTCTACTTTCTTATTAGTCCTTGGTCAAGGTGTCAAATCTATTTTATTTACTGTACAGTCCTGAACATTTTTTAAATCCCTCTCGATCATCTTAAAAGCAAAATGATTCAAGAGATTCAGGAATGTTTAATGTAATTTCCAGTACACAAATGTAAAGGAGAACAAAATAGTAGTTAAACACTACAGTTAAACCAGTGCAGCACAGAATAAACACGATAAGATAAGGAACATAATAATAAAAAAGCATACAATCAATAGAAATACATAAGATAAGCTTAAATGTCTAGACAGTTGATGCTTCTGGAGGGCAAGGGCACTGACAGGAGCACTAGTGAATATTTCAGTTTGTAGATCTTTGCTTCAATTTTTGTGCTTTTCCTCATGTTGTAAAACATCGAAAACTTCAGTTGTGTGTTGCAATCCTTTGTTTCATTAATTCTTGCTTGGGGACAATGATGGAATTGTGACCTGATTTGCATTTGAAAACACTTGGTTAGACTTGAGATTTTTTTTAAAACTTGTTGGCTGTGTTTTATTTGTTTTCTGTTTGTGTTTGTATCATTGTTCTAGTTTCCAGACAGGAAATGGCAACTTCCAGCATGGAAAAATAGTGTGGAGCAGTTGATGTTAACACCTACATTTAATGAGTCATGAAATCTCAGGCTATTTTACCCAAGTGGAAAATCCTAGTGTTGTTCCAGATCATTCTGCTTCTAATCACCAGTGGTCCTTGTAGTTCTGATTCACAAACAGCTCTTAAAACATTGCAGTCATTTTAAAAGAACTAACAACATCACTTGACTGTGATCACAACGCAGTTCTCACTTTCTTTTGTCATTTGGCTTTGTACTGACACCCACTGCTCCCACTCAGTCACTGACCAGGGTTACAGCCGACTCCCATGGACCCTCTCCCTCACCTCCCCTGCAGCTTTGCAAGCTACTTTTGTCTCCTTTTCTGGTATGACAGATCTCTGACTCGGAACCATGATCATGTTTATCTTTGCACAGATGCAGTTTGCCTTACTATCTCCCATTTTCTGTGATCGTTTTCAACGTTTCTGTTTAAGGCTGCACTCTTAAAAAGGCAATAATCTGCTGATGGCCAGCATAGGGTTAACTTTACTACTTGGTTGTGCCCTGCGCAGCATCTGCTTATTAGAGGAGTGTACTTTCTGAGTCACAGTATGGTGAGGCTCTGTTTTTGTAAAAAAAAGCACAAGATAGGGTGAGTGATAATTTAACCCTCAGTACATTAGAGGTATTATAATACGTTTATTGCTTTTGCTTTAAAGAGATGGAAACCTGCCATCTTCTGCAAGCAATTTAGTTGAGTTATAAACTGGGAGGCTTGTTTACAATAAATATTCTTCATGATGTACGAAAGCCAGCTGCTACTGCAGGAATGAAAATGTCAGAACAAGTTTCGGACATTGACTTTCTTGTTAATGTAAGGGTCATAGAGGCATATTATTTCCATCTTAAACTGTACTCCCTTTAATAGATTCTGATTTCAGAATGTATTTTTCACTAGGTGAAAGCAATGCAGTAAAAATCTGTGATGGATGGTTTTGAATTGTGCTCTCGAGCAAAGTTTCCTTTTATTTCCTTAAAGTCTATGACACGTTTACAATGACATTTTCTGCATTGTACAATTCTTTTCACTTTCCATTACACCCTTGCATTATAAGGCTGCAAAATAGGTAACAAAGTAGGGAATACACTTTTGTTTCTGGCAGTTTGATGCGAGTGAATTTATGAAAAGTATAACTTTATTGTACTTTTATATTTATATTCAAGTACTTTTATACTTTCATATTCAATCTTTAAAAAAAAGTAATGGAGTGATTATTCAATCAAACAAGGATATATTTATTTAGTGCATTTCTTCATCTCTGGACATGCCAAAAGTTGTCATAGTCAGTTTTGAATTTCAAGTGCATATACAGCAGCCAATTTGTGGGGACCGAATTCCCATAACTAGGAATATAATGACTAGAATATAAGTTCAAATGCTTTTGAGGTTACCCAGATGGAATATAAGGTATTGCTTTTCCAACCTGAGGGTTGCCTTATTGTGACAGTAGATGAGGCCATGGACTGACATGTTGGAATGGGAAGTGGAATTGAAATGGGTGGCCATTGGAAGATCCACTTTTTCTGGCGGACGGAGAGTAGATGCTCAGCGAAGCACTTTCCCAATCTGCGTTGGGTCTCACCGATACACAGGAGGTTTCTAGTTTAATTGCATGAAGACATAGTTCATTAGAACAGACAGTCGGCTGCCAGCCAGAGGGTAGGCTATACTAAACCTGGTATTGACTCATTGTGCAGACACCCTTGTGCAGAAGCAATTGCTGTTTTTGGATTATGCATTCAGATTGCAAGAGAGTTTAATGAATTGAAGGCTAGTATTTTAATTTCAAATAAGCATTATTGTAGGGGTATGAAGGCAGTGCTACCTAAAATGAATGGTTAAGTTAGTTTAAATGATTGATCATATTTTATGTAGTGGTAGATATTTTAGGAGGATCTTTGAAGAAGAGGAGAATCCACCCTCTATGGATAACCAGTGAAGATGAAGGTGGTAATGAACGAGCATTGAATGATACAAAAATAGGTCAGCTGATTTGACTATATTTATTTATAACAGAATGACTAATTAGATAAGGGTGGGGGAAAAACAATGTACATCTGGCCATAGAATTCCTATGAGTACGTTCTTTTAAAAAAAGAGTTAATCAAGTGAGTGTTAGTCCTATGAAAAGTGAGTCTGTAAAATTTATTAATGGAAATCAAAAGGATCGGATGAAGATTAGAGAATTAATGTAATATGTCAGAAATTAATTGAGAAAAAGTCATGAAAGTTATGGAAGTGATACTGAATAAATTCATGGAGTTTTGGGGATAAATCTGGGTCCTCATGAATGCCATCTTCTGATCTTAAAGTGGCCAGTAAGATAGTTGATATGTTGGTATTATTTCCCAATATTCCTTATGTTAGAGTAGGATTTCTTTAGATTGTAAAATAGCAAATTTGGCCATTTTATTCAAAAAGGAAGAGAGAAAGCAAAAAAAATTGGGTCATCTGGTTGGCATATGTCATAGGGGAGTGTTTGAAGCTATCATTAAAGACTTCAAAAGTTTGGTCAATGCCCTGGTATAATTAGGCAATCCCAACATAGTTTTGTGAAAGGGAAATAATGTTTGATCAATTCTTTGGAGCTCCATGAAGTAAAGTGCTGAGGATAAAGGGGAATCAGTTCATGTAGTATGCTTAGATTTTTTAAAAGCTTTTATTGAGGTAGAGAATAAAATATTATTGTATAGCAGCTAACATATGATAGAGAAAATCTGCAGTTGCTTGAAATCCAAGTTACACACACATAATGCTGCAGGAATTCACCAGGCCAGGCAGCATCTATGGAAAAGAGTATGTCTTGATGAAAGATCTCGGCCCAAAATGTTGACTACTCTTTTCCATAGGTGCTGCCTGGCCTGTTGAATTCCTCTAGCATATGATAGAAGGTTGGCTAGCTAGCGGGAAATAGAAGAAGTATTTGTTGGTCGTAAGTAATAAGAGGTATGTCCCAGGGATGAGTACAGTAATTTCATCACAATTTATGTAAGTGACTTGGAGGAAGGCATTGAAAGTATGATTGTAAAATCTGCTGATGACATAATAAGCATTTTGCCTCAGTGGTGAGAGACGGCAGAGTGTTAATGGAGTGAGATCTGGTATCCATGCACATAGTTTGCAAACAAAAAAGTACTTTGCACATAATACATGTAATTAGGAAAGGTAACACAATTTTATTGCGAATTGCGAGGTGAATTTAATACATAAATTGGGAAGAATTTTACTCGTTTACATTGCTGAGCTCATAATCTGGAGTACTATACATAATACTGGCCTCCCTATTTGAGGAGGAATGTTAACCATTTGGAAGCTATTAAGAGATGGTTCATCATACTGTTAGCGGAATGGCGAGTTGCTTTGAGAGGAAAAATTGGATAGGCCTGGCTAGAATTTGCTGAAGGTTAGAAAACAGGAGATTTGATTGAAATAATCTAGAGCACATTGTCAAATGCAGAGGTTCTTGTGGGAGAGCTGAGGGTCACCTATTTAAGACCAAATGAGCCACAGATTTATGTTTGAGTTTGGAACCTTTGGTGGTGGAAGGCAAGTCTTTTAATGCTAAGTGGAATTAGATACATTCTTGATATGCAAAAGAATGGAAGATTAACCTTGGGTATGCAGGAATTTAGTGTTGTGGCTACAGTCAAAGCAGTTGTGATCATCATTTTAAATGAATATTGGAGGGCTGGGCGACCTATACCAGCTGCTAAATGGTATGTTTGAAATAAAAGGAACACCTATTAAAGTGACTGTATTGTATTTTCAATTCAAATATAACACTTGAAAACAAAATCTGTATGGTTACAGATGTGATGCATTGGTTACAGGGGTAGAATATTACATTTGAATAAAATGATCCACTGAGGAGGAGCTAAAGGAAGAGAGAAATTATGGTATATGAAGATTTGAGTAGCTGGAGTTGGTGTATTTTGTGCATTAATTAGTGTGCTCTATTTGGGGGATGTAAGTATAGGTTTCCCCCGCTATCTGAAGGTAGAGAGTTCCTATGAAACTGTTTGTAAGCTGAAATGGCGTAAAGCGAAGAAGCTATTACCATTAATTTATATGGGAAAACTTATGAACGTTCCCAGACCCAAAAAATAACCTACCAAATCAAACAAAATAACACATAAAACCTAAAATAACATGAACATATAGTAAAAGCAGGAATGATATGATAACTACACAGCCTATATAAAGTAGAAATATTGTATGTACGGTGTAGTTTCACTTATCAAAATCTGGAAGACAGCGAGCCAAAATCAATTTGGAGAAGGAAAAAATCGGCACGTACATGCATGCACACTTACACACCTACGTACGTACATGCCTACGCACGTACACATATGCGCACACAACTGCCTGCACAAGGCTTCACAGTCATGGTAATCTTTCTCAGGGTAAACACACATATAAAGCGGGCGTCTTTTTTTGTAAAAGCAAAAATCCTCTTTGGATAGCGAAAACAGGTACTAATGTAGGTCTTTCATAACAGCGAACTGTCGTAAAGCGAACGTTTGAAAAACGGGGGCTGCCTGTACTATGGATGATGAGCAGTCCTACTTCTTTCTTTCAGTAATGGAGAGGATGCAGAAACCATGCTGTTGGTTCTTTACTTTTCATATATAAGTATATCTGTTTCAAAATATTCCATAAATTTCAAGAGTGTGTTATACATGAGCATTCTGTGTTAGAAAGGTTTTTGGAATTAAATGGCATTTATACTGTTGGGCTCAGAAGAGAAAGGGGCTTACGAGGCGAGCTGTAGTGATAGAGGGTTTGTTGGTTAGAGGAGCAGAAAGCAGGTTCTGTGGATGAGAATGAGATTCCTGGATGGGGTATTGCCTTCTGTGTGCCAGGGTCAGGGGCATCTCAGATTGAATCCACACCTTTGTTAAATGGGAGGGTGAGCAGCCAGAGGTTATAGTTCAAGTCGGTACCAATAACATGGGTAGGAGGGGGTGACAAGGTCCTGCCAAGTGTATTCAGGGAGTTAGGCGTTAAGGTAAAGGATAGACAGACAGACAGACATACTTTATTGATCCCGAGGGAAACTGGGTTTTGTTACAGTTGCACCAACCAAGAATAGTGTAGAAATATAGCAATATAAAACCATAAATAATTAAATAATAATAAGTAAGTTATTCCAAGTGGAAATAAGTCCAGGACCAGCCTATTGGCTCAGGGTGTCTGACACTCCGAGGGAGGAGTTGTAAAGTTTGATGGCCAGGCAGGAATGACTTCCTATGACGCTCTGTGTTGCATTTCGGTGGAATGAGTCAATGGTTGAACTACTCCTGTGCCTAACCAGTACATTATGGAGTGGATGGGAGACATTGTCCAAGATGGCATGCAACTTGGACAGCATCCTCTTTTCAGACACCACCGTCAGAGAGTCCAATTCCATCCCCACAACATCACTGGCCTTACGAATGAGTTTGTTGATTCTGTTGGTGTCTGCTACCGTCAGCCTGCTGCCCCAGCACACAACAGCAAACATGATGGCACTGGTCACCACAGACTCGTAGAACATCCTCAGCATTGTCCGGCAGATGTTAAAGGACCAGTCTCCTCAGGAAGTAGAGACAGCTGTGACCATTCTTGTAGACAGCCTTAGTGTTCTTTGACCAGTCCAGTTTATTGTCAGTTCATATCCCCAGGTATTTGTAATCCTCCACCATGTCCACATTGACCCCTTGGATGGAAATAGGAGTCATCGGTGCCTTAGCCCTCCTCAGGACCTCCAGAGTTGTGATCTCAGGATTGCTACCCATACTATGTGCTAGTGAAGCCAGAAATAGGAAGATCATATGGTTTCACATATGGCTAAGGAGAAGATTCAGTTGCTTGGCATTCAAGATGAAGTAGTAAATTGGATTAATTATTGGCTTTGTGGAAGAAGCCAGAGAGTAATTGTAGATGATTGCCTGTCTGAAGGGTTGTGACTAGTAGAGTGCTGGAAGGATTGGTGCTGAGTCCATTGTTGTCTGTCATCTATATCAACGATCTAGATGACATCAAGATTGGGGGTATAGCGGACAGTGAGGAAGACTATCAAAGCTTGCAGTGGAATCTGGACCAACTGTAAAAATGGGCTGAAAATAGCAGATGGAGTGTAATGCAGACAAGATTGAGGTGTTGTGCTTTGGGAGGGACAAGCCAGGGTAGGTCTTGCACGGTGAGGGTAAGGCACTGACGAGAGTGATAGAACAGAGGGATCTGGGAATACAGATCCATAGTTCCTTGAAAGTGACAACACAGGTGGATAGGATCATGAAGAAAGGTTTTGGTACATTGGCCTTTATAAAACAATGTACTGTTATCAAGTAGCACTCACATCAATGGTGATGTAGTGCTTTGAGAAATTGGTTATGGCTAGAATCAACTCATGCCTGAGCAAGGACCTGGACCCATTGTAATTTGCCTTTTGTTACAATAGGTCTACAGGTGATACAATCTCATTGGCTCTTCTCATGGCTTTGGATCACCTGGACAATACTAATACTTCCATCAGGCTCAGCGTTTAACACAATCATTTCTACGGTTCCAAAGCCTGGGCCTCTACCTCCCTCTGCAACTGGATCCTCAACTTGCTGGAAGACCATAGCCTGTGCAGATCATAATTAACATCTCCACTTCACTGATAATCAATACTGATGTTCCTCAAGGATGTGAGCTTAGCTCGCTGTTCTACCCCCCTCTATACCCATGACTGTGTGACTAGGTGCAGCTGAAATACCATCTATAAATTTGCTGACAACACCTCTATTTTTGGCAGAATTTCAGATGGTGATGAGAAGGCATACAGAATGAGATAGATCAGCAGGTTGAGTGGTGTCAAAGCAACGACCTTGCCCTCAGTGTCAGTATGACGAACGAATTGATTGTGGACTTAAGAAAGGGGTAAGATGGAGAAACACACACCAGCCATTAAGGGATCAGAAGTGGAAAGAGTAAGCAGTTTCAAATCCTGGGTGTCAACATCTCTGAATATCTATCCAGGCCAAGTTGAGAGCCTATGGTATTACAGGAAAGTTACTAACATGGTTAGAGCATTGGCTGATTGGAAGGAGACAGCGAGTGGGAATAGAACATAGGATAGTACAGCACATTACAGGCCCTTTGGCCCACAATGTTGTGCCGACCCTCAAACCCTGCATCCCATATAACCCTCCACCTTAAATTCCTTCATATACCTGTCTAGTAGTCTTTTAAACTTCACTGGTGTATTTGCCTCCACCACTGACTCAGGCAGTGCATTCCACACACCAACCACTCTCTGAGTGAAAAACCTTCCTCTAATATCCCCCTTGAACTTCCCTCCCCTTACCTTAAAGCCATGTCCTCTTGTACTGAGCAGTAGTGCCCTGGGGAAGAGACTCTGGCTGTCCACTGTCTATTCCTCTTAATATCTTGTACACCTCTATCATGTCTCCTCTCATTCTCCTTCTCTCCAAAGAATAAAGCCCTAGCTCCCTTAATCTCTGATCATAATCCATACTATCTAAACCAGGCAGCATCCTGGTAAATCTCCTCTGTACCCTTTCCAATGCTTTCACATCCTTCCTATAGTCAGGCGACCAGAACTGGACACAGTACTCCAAGTGTGGCGTAACCAAAGTTTTATAGAGCTGCATCATTACATCACGTCTCTTAAACTCTATCCCTCGACTTATGAAAGCAAACACCCCATAAGCTTTCTTAACTACCCTATCTACCTGTGAGGCAACTTTCAGGGATCTGTGGACATGTACCCCCAGATCCCTCTGCTCCTCCACACTACCAAGTATCCTGCCATTTACTTTGTACTCTGCCTTGGAGTTTGTCATTCCAAAGTGTACCACCTCACACTTCTCTGGGTTGAACTCCATCTGCCACTTCTCAGCCCACTTCTGCATCCTATCAATGTCTCTCTGCAATCTTCGACAATCCTCTACACTATCTACAACACCACCAACCTTTGTGTCGTCTGCAAACTTGCCATCCCACCCTTCTACCCCCACATCCAATTCATTAACAAAAATCACGAAAAGTAGAGGTCCCAGAACCGATCCTTGTGGGACACCAGTAGTCACAATCCTCCAATCTGAATGTACTCCCTCCACCACGACCCTCTGCCTTCTGCAGGCAAGCCAATTCTGAATCCACCTGGCCAAACTTCCCTGGATCCCATGCCTTCTGACTTTCTGAATAAGCCTATCGTGTGGAACCTTGTCTAATGCCTTACTAAAATCCATGTAGATCACATCCACTGCACTACCTTTATCTATATTCCTAGTTACCTCCTCAAAGAACTCTATCAGGCTTGTTAGGCACGAGCTGCCCTTCACAAAGCCATGCTTTCTGTCCCTGATCAGACCATGATTCTCTAAATGCCCATAGATCCTATCCCTAAGAATCTTTTCCAACAACTTTCCCAACACAGATGTAAGGCTCACTGGTCTATAATTACCTGGACTATCCCTACTACCTTTTTTGAACAAGGGGACAACATTCGCCTCCCTCCAATCCTCCGGTACCATTCCTGTGGACAACGAGGACATAAAGATCCTAGCCAGAGGTTCAGCAATCTCTTCCCTTGCCTCGTGGAGCAGCCTGGGGAATATTCCATCAGGCCCCAGGGATTTATCCGTCCTAATGTATTTTAACAACTCCAACACCTCCTCTCCCTTAATATCAACATGCCCCAGAACATCAACCTCACTCATATTGTCCTCACCGTCATCAAGTTCCCTCACAGTGGTGAATACCGAAGAGAAGTATTTATTGAGGACCTCGCTCACTTCCACAGCCTCCAGGCACATCTTCCCACTTTTATCTCTAATCGGTCCTACCTTCACTCCTGTCATCCTTTTGCTCTTCACATAATTGAAGAATGCCTTGGGGTTTTCCTTTACCCTACTCGCCAAGGCCTTCTCATGCCCCCTTCTTGCTCTTCTCAGCTCCTTCTTAAGCTCCTTTCTTGCTACCCTATATTCCTCAATAGACCCATCTGATCCTTGCTTCCTAAACCTCATGTATGCTGCCTTCTTCCACCTGACTAGATTTTCCACCTCACTTGTCACCCATGGTTCCTTCACCCTACCATTCTTTATCTTCCTCACAGGGACAAATTTATCCCTAACATCCTGCAAGAGATCCTTAAACATTGACCACATGTCCATAGTACATTTCCCTGCAAAAACATCATCCCAATTCACACCCGCAAGTTCTAGCCTTATAGCCTCATAATTTGCCCTTCCCCAATTAAAAATTTTCCTGTCCTCTCTGATTCTATCTTTTTCCATGATAATACTAAAGGCCAGGGTGCGGTGATTACTGTCCCCCAGATGCTCACCCACTGACAGATCTGTGATCTGACCTGGTTCGTTACCTAATACTACATCTAGTATGGCATTCCTTCTAATCGGCCTGTCAACATACTGTGACAGGAATCCATCCTGGACACACTTAACAAACTCTGCCCCATCTAAACCCTTGGAACTAATCAAGTGCCAATCAATATTAGGGAAGTTAATGTCACCCATGGTAACAACCCTGTTATTTTTGCACCTTTCCAAAATCTGCCTCCCAATCTGCTCCTCGGTCTCTCTGCTGCTACCAGGGGGCCTATAGAATATCTCAGTAGAGTAACTGCTCCCTTCCTGTTCCTGACTTTCACCCATACTGACTCAAAAGAGGATCCTGCTAGATTACCCACCCTTTCTATAGCTGTAATAGTATCCCTGACCAGTAGTGCCACCCCTCCTCCCCTTTTCCCCCCTCTCTATCCCCTTTAGAGCACTGGAATCCAGGAATATTGAGAATCCATTCCTGCCCTGGTGCCAGCCAAGTCTCCGTAATGGCCATTACATCATAATTCCATGTATGTTTCCAAGCTCTCAGTTCATCACCTTTGTTATGATGCTTCTTGCATTGAAGTACACATACTTTAGCCCTTCTACCTTACTACCTTTACACCCTTTATTCTGCTTCTCTTTCCTCCAAGCCTCTCTATATGTTACATCTGGCTTTACTCCATGCACTTCTTTCACTGCCGTATCGCTCCAGGTCCCACCCCCCTTGCAAATTAGTTTAAACCCTCCCGAACCATGCTAGCAAACCTACCTGCAAGGATATTGCTCCCCCTCGAGTTCAGGTGCAACCCATCCAATCTGTACAGGTCCCACCTTCCCCAAAAGAGATCCCAATGATCCAAAAATCTAAAACCCTGCCCCCTGCACCAACTCCTCAGCCACGCATTCAACTGCCATCTCCTCCAATTCTTGCCATCATGATCACGTAGCACTGGCAGCAATCCTGAGAACGCCACCCTTGAGGTCCTGTTCTTCAGCCTTCTGCCTAGTTCCCGAAACTCACACTTCAGGACCTCATCCCTCTTCCTGCCTGTGTCGTTGGTACCAACATGTATCGCGACTTCTGGTTGCTTTCCCTCTCGTACCAGGATGTCATGCACCCGGTCAGAGACATCTCTGACCCTGGCACCTGGAAGGCAACAAACCATGTGGGTTTCCTTCTCACGTCCACAAAATCTCCTGTCTGCTCCCCTGACTATAGAGTCTCCAATGACGACAGCTCTCCTCTTCTCCATCCCATCCTTCTGCACCACAGGGTCCGACTCAGTTCCATAGGCCCTGCCACCGTGGCTCACACCTGGTCAGTCATCCTCGCCAACAGCATCCAGAACGGTAAACTTATTATTCAGAGGAATGGCTTCAGGGGTGCTCTGCACTACCTGTCTACTCTCCTTCGCTTTCCCCGCTCGAACTGTCACCCAACGACCTGCTTCCGGCAGCCTAGGTATGACTACCTCCCTGTAGCTCTCATCTATGACTGCCTCATTCTCCCTTATGAGTCAAAGGTCATCCAGCTGCTGCTCCAGATTCCTCACATGGTCTTCCAGATCGCCCAGCCGCAAGCACTTCTGGCAGATGTGACTCTGCGGGAGAGGGGAGTTCCCCCAAGACTGCCACATCTCACAGGAGAGGCACATCACCGTCTCAGGAGTCATTGTAAAGACTAACTGGGAACAAGTTCGTCCTCCACTTCTTCTTGTCGAAGCCTCTTGAGTCAAAGCCTCAAATCTCCACTCCTTCACTGGCCGCTTTCCATAGGGATCCTCATTAAGGATTCCAAAAGGATCCTTGTCTACTTGGCTACCGGTGACTAGTGGTGCTTCGCAGCACTTGGTGTTGGGACTTTTTTGTGCTGTAATCAATGATTTAGATAATGGAGTAGATGGCTTTGTTGCCAAGTTTGCAGATGATACAAAGATTGGTGGAGGGGCAGGTAGTGTTGAGGAAACAGGATAGCTGTAGAAGAACTTAGATTAGGAGAATGAGCAAAAAAGTGGCAAATGAAATGCACTGTTGGAAATACAAACCATGCACTTTGATTGTAGAAATAAATGTGCACACTTATTTTCTAAACAGGAGAAAATCCAAAAATCTGAGATGCAAAAGGATTTCGGAGTCCTTGTGCAGAACACCCTAAAGGTTAACTTGCAGGTTGAGTCAGTGGTGAGGAAGGCAAATGTAATTTTTGCATACATTCCAAGAAGTTTTGAATGCAAGAGCAGGGATGTGATGCTGAGGCTTTATAAGGCACTGGTGAGGCCACTCCTTGAGTATTGTGAACAGTTTTGGGCTCCTCATCTAAGAAAAGATGTGTTGTCATTGGAGAGGGTTCAGAGGAGGTTCACAAAGATGATTCCAGGAATGAAAGGATTTTCATACAAGGAACGTTTGGTGGTTCTGGGTCTGTAATTTAGACAGATGCGGAGTAATTTCTTTAGCCAGAGCGTGGTGAAATTGTGAATTTGTTATCACAGGCAGCTGTGGAAGCCAGGTCATTGGGTATATTTAAGGCAGAAATTGTAGGTTCTTGATTGGACATGGTATCAAAGGTTATGTGGAGAAGGCAGGGGAATGGGTGAAAAGGATCAGCTGTGACTGAATGGTGGAGCAGATTTGATGAGCCAAATAGCCGAATTCTGCTCCTATGTCTTAGGGTCTTATGGTCTTCCATCAATGCAATTACAAAGAAGGCATGACAGTGGCAATATTTCATTGGGAGTTTGGGGCAATTTGATGTCAGCAAAGACAGTCGCAAATTTCCATAGATGTACCATGGAGAGCATTTTAACTGGCTGCATCACCATCTGGTATGGGGTGAACGCAGTGCAGAGGATCAAAATAAGCTGCTGAAAATTGTAAACTCAGTGAGCTACATTATGGACACTACCCTTATAGCATCCAGGACATTATCAAGGAGCAATCTCTCAAAAAGGCAGCGTCCATCTTTAAGGAACCCCCATCACCCAGGACATACCCTCTTCTCATTGTTATGATCAGGGAGGAGGTACAGGAGCCTGAAGGCACACACTCGGCAGTTCAGGAATAGCTTCTTCCCCTCTGCCATCGGATTTCAGAATGGACATTGAACCCATGAACACTTCTTATTTAAAAGTTCTTTATTACATTTTGGGCACCTACCTCCAGGAAAGATGTAAGTAAGGTTGAAAGAGAACTGAGAAAATTTACATGGATGTTTCCAGCACTTGAGGGCCTGAGCTATATGGATAGGTTGAATAGGTTAGGACTTTATTCCCTAGAATGTAGAAAGTTGTGGGGTGATTTGATAGAGGTATACAAAGTTATGACTGGTGTAGATAAGGTAAATGCAATGAGGTTTTTTCCACTGAGGTTGTGTGAGTCTTCAACTAGAGGTAATGGGTTAAGGGGGAAAGGCGACAGGTTTAAGGAGAACATAAGGTGGTGGTGAAAGTGAGGAATGAGCTGCCAGCACAAGTAGTAAATGTGGGTTCGATTTCAATGTTTAAGAGAAATTGGGATTAGTACATGGATGTGAGGGGTATGGAGGGCTATGGTTGTTGGGACTAGACAGATTAATGGTTCTGCATGGACTAGATGGGCCAAAGGGCCCATTTCTGTGCTGTAGTGTTCTATGACTATGAATCTATTGGGATTTTGAATATTATTATGAGACAGATTAGAAAGGTGGGAGTGGATTTGAGTGGATCACCAGGCACTCAATTGTGAAAGATATTCTTCATTTGGAAGATCTGTTTGGGGGTGGGGGGTGGATGTATGAGGAAGAGTGTGTAGGTATGAAATGAAACATCATGGTTAATGATGTAGGAACATGCAGATAGCCATGATATGAATAATTGTCAACTGATTTTTTTGTGAACATCTTAAATACTTAATTTAGAATCCCACAGATCAATCTGTATTTTTGCAAAAGATTGCCATTTGTAACTGAGAGGCATATTTCCTCATACAATTGGGGATTGCTATAAAGTATGTTAAGCTTTTAAATTTAAATCAGTTCACTCAGTTATTAGTGTTGGCCATTCCATAAGAGAAGGAATTGTCAGACTATAAGTGTTCTGCCTCTCCTTTGGACCAGCATAAAAGTGCATACTGAACACTGTCTTACAGTGCAACAGATGCTAATCGGGGAAATGTTGTCCACTCTTCTGTAAGAAATGACCACCATTCCAACCAGAGCCAAATTAAGGCTACATTTTAGTTACTGAAAGAGATGCTACTTCAGTGAATACACATGGATTGTGAGCTTGAACTATGATGCAGCTGTTCTTGTTTTGTCAGAGGCACTCATCAGAGTTGCGATCTAAACAATGGATTGTTAGTGATTTTCTTTTAATGTGGAATGATTCAACACAATTTGTGGATTGCAAATTTATGCTTTATTTTAATGGATTTCATAGTCCACCTCTGTACCAACACAGGATGTCTTTAATTCTATTGTTGTATTTTAATCTTCTCTGTTTAACTGCGAGCTCAATCTGCATTGTTTACCACTGAATATGTTAATGCCTCCTTGAAATTTCTTGCAGCTTTAAAATCCTCACATTTCTGCCACTCCTGTAATTCTGGTATCCTGCCCATTTCTGATTTTCATCATTTCCCCCTCAGCACCCTTTGCTACGGCTGGAATTATCAATTCAAACCTCAACAGCAAAGTAGCTCATAGATAGATAGATAGATAGATAGATACTTTATTCATCCCCATGGGGAAATTCAACTTTTTTTCCAATGTCCCATACACTTGTTGTAGCAAAACTAATTACCGTAGATTCCGGATTATAAGCCGCTACTTTTTTCCCACATTTTGAACAGCTTTGAACTCTGCGGCCTATAATCCAGAGCGGCTAATACATGGTTTTTTTTCATGCCGCCTCGTAAACATTTTGCCTCGTAACAGTAGACCAATAAAATTGATGAGTAGTTCACAGAGGTCCAATGAAATTGTACGATAAATCAAGCGCACTTTCACAATTAAATTATTGTAAATCAGTCATTTGTACTCACCCTCATCAACATGGAAAATACTCGAAGAAAAGCAAGACCCGAGCGCGTCAGACCCGATTAGACCCGATCGCGTTACGCAAGCGCGTCAGACCCGATTAGACCCGATCGCGTTACGCAAGCGCATCAGACCCGATTAGACCCGATCGCTTTACGCAAGCGCGTCAGACCCGAGCGAAAACGCTGCTTTTAAGTTAAAGTCGATCAATAACTTTTCCTGGTAGGCTGCAGTATATATATTTTTACCAGTCGCTAGGAGATATTGGAATGTTGTTCGTGCTGTTCAGTAAAAAAGTATATGCAACGTAATTTGTGTTACCGATACGTATGTATATTTAAAAGTAGCGGTGCGGCCTTTACAATTAAAAAATTGATTTTATTTCTAAAATTAGAGCCAGCGGCTTTTAATCAGGTGCGCTCTGTAGTCCGGAATCTACGGTACATACAATACTTAACTCAGTAAAAAATATGATATGCATCTAAATCACTATCTCAAAAAGCATTAATAATAGCTTTTAAAAAGTTCTTAAGTCCTGGCGGTTGAATTGTAAAGCCTAATGGCATTGGGGAGTATTGACCTCTTCATCCTGTCTGAGGAGCATTGCATCGATAGTAACCTGTCGCTGAAACTGCTTCTCTGTCTCTGGATGGTGCTATGTAGAGGATGTTCAGAGTTATCCATAATTGACCGTAACCTACTCAGCGCCCTTCGCTCAGCTACCGATGTTAAACTCTCCAGTACTTTGCCCACGACAGAGCCCGCCTTTAACTTTAAACTTAACTTGGTTCCTGAAATGTAGTTGTAGATTTTGATAGAGTTCCATTTGAATATAAATAAAACAACATGAATAAATCCAGAATAAGTATCCATCTTTATGATCAGCATTTTTAAAATATTCAATTAAAATTGTCATGCAGAGCCAGCCATGGTGAAGTTCCTGGTGTAGTTAGAAATGTGTATAAATTTAGTTCAAATATCTAATTGTGCTCAGATAAACATAATGAGGGAGGGCCAAAATAAGATTTTTTACTGTGAATACAATTAATTTAACAGAAGAAAAGGGGCCTAAAGAAAGTAATAGATAATAAAATATTCAAATTATGCAGCAGAGTAATTTAAGAAAATCCACTCTGATATAATAATACATTCTTCCTTTACTTGTGTTTTATCCTCCACTTGGCCTCACATACAGTAACAGCAGAACAAACCTACAGAAGTTCTGAGTTGGATATTAGAATGTAATCTGTTCATAAATTCTAGTCTACTTTGAATTGTCATTGTTGAAAAAGGAAAAGTATGTACATATTTTAGGGTGAAATGTAAAATGCTTGAACATGAACTTTACCATCTAAACAGTGGGTTTTTGGGGGTATTGATAACAAGAGAATTAAAATTAAATGAATGTAATTGAAATACTACATTGCATATGTGATATTCATCCAAAATATCTCATTCTCTTTTAGGACTAACAAAAGTTTTGAATAAACAGGCAAGTGAAGTTCAAAGCATCAGAAGTTATGATAAAGTTGAGTGGGGGAGATAGTGAGATAGAAGAGCAATACAGTTGGTCCTCCTTATCCCCGAAGGATACCACAAAACGCGGATGCTCAAATCCCTTATTCAACCTGTCTCCGTGCAGTGGTCTTTAGGACCCGGCAGAGCTCTGAATCCGCAGTGTTTCTGTTCACGAAAATAATCACGATCGCAACTGAAAATAAAGTGGAAATAATAAAGTGATCGGAAAGAGGTGAAATGCCATCGGTCATTGGAAAAGCGTTAGGCTACAGTTGGTCAATGATCGGAACATTTTTAAAGGATAAAGTGAGAAAGGCCCTACTCCGATGAAAGCTACAATTATTACTAAACAATGCAGTGGTTTAATTATTGAAACACATATGTTTCTTAAGTGTTTTATATGCATAGAAATGTAAAATACATACTATATACTAAGACAAACGTTTGACTAACTGATGCTAAATAATACCGGATGTACCTGTTCCGACTTACTTAGTAAGAGAACTTCCGTTTTTAAAAAAATCCTGATTCATGATAACCTACACACATCCTCCCGTATATTTTAACTCATCTCTGGATTATTACAATACCTAATACAATGTAAATGCTATGTAAGTAGTTGTTATACTGCTTTGTTTAGGGAATAATGACAAGAAGAAAAAGTCTATACATGCTCGAGCAACAAGTGCTGGTTTTCTCAATTTGCAGTTGGTTGAATTCGTGCATGCAGAACTCACAGATAAGGAGAGCCGACAGTATTTTTTGATGGGCTGAAATTCCTTGAGGCTCATTTGGAAAGAAAAGGCCAGGGTCATGTTAAAAAGAAACAGGGTATGTAATCATGATCTCAGCACCATTCCTAGTTACAGATTAAAAGCCTCAAAGATGTTTTGGTCTTAAGTATGAATGAGCCAGCTTATACAGTAACTGTATGTTATCAGTCAAGCAAATTATTTCTGTCAGTTAACTGGTAAATTACGTGAATAGGAATACAGTTCCCATAAGATAACATTCAGAGTATAATTTGTTCTTTGTTTAGCTTAACCTACTGAGTGCCCAAAACTTATTACTTTGAAGTGTGCAAAGTCACTACACATCACTCTTCAAACTACTACCTCTGTAAATTCACTCTTATGTAATAATTCACTCTTCCTATTCATATACTCGAGCTTGGTCTTGCACTTGCTGTCCACACCTTTAGATTTTCTCACACAAACACAGCATATTTGTGAATCAGCATACCATATCTTACACATTGTACACCAAGACCAGAAAACTAATTTTTTTGGTATTAATACTCATACCAAGAAAAGATTGATTTTTTTATATCTTCAAACTGTCTATGCATAACAATACCAAAACATTTCAGATTCAGATTCAGTTTATTGTCATTTAAAAACCACAAATACAATGCAGTTAAAAAATGAGACAACGTTCCTCCAGAATGATATTAACAAAGCACATGACAAAATAGACTACACCAGAAAATCCACATAACGTTTGGCAATCCCCAATCCAGACTCCGGAGAAGTAGCAGCAAAAATTAAATGTTCAAAATGCACAAAGCCATGCTGACTATTTTAATCAGTCCATGTCTACCCAAATACTCATTTATCAGGTCCCTCAGGATACCTTCCAATAACTTTACCACTACTGATGTCAGACTCGCTGGCCTGTAAGTTCCTGGTTTATGTTTAGAGCTTTTCTTAAATAGTGAGGATATACCCACCCTAATTTGCCTCAGAACAGCAACATCTCCGCCTCTGTAATCTGTAATCTCCTCCATCTCTTTTGGCTCCACGCATGGATTACCATTCTGATCTTCCAGAAGATCAGTTTTGTTCCTTACAATCCTTTTGCTTGTAACGAATCTGTAGAATCCCTCAGGTTTCTCCTTCACCTTCTCTGCTAAGGCAACCTCATGTCTTCTTAGCCCACCTGATTTCTTTCATAAGTGTTCTCTTGCATTTCTTATATCCATAAGCACCTCATGTGTTCGTATCTGCCTATACCTGCAACACATTTCCTTTTCTTTCCTTAACCAGGACCTCAACAACTCTTGAAAACCAAGGTTCCCTGCATCTTTTATCTTTACCTTTTATTGTGACAAGCACATATAAGCTTTTTATTCTCAAAATTTCACTTTTGAAGGCCTCCCACTTACCAGGTACACCTTTGCCAGAAAACAGTGTTTCCCAATTCACATTTGTCAGATCCTTTCTGATAACATCAAAATTGGCCTTTCTGCAATTTAGAATCTCAACTTGCGGACCAGACCCATCTTTTTGCATACTTACTTTGAAACTAATAGCATTGTGATCACTAGATGCAAAGTGTTCACCTTCACAAACTTCTGTTCAGCTGCCCTGTCCCTAATAATAGATGAAATACTGCACACTCTCTTGTTAGGACTTCCTTGTACTGATTAAGGGAACTTTCCTGAACACATCAGACAAACTCTATGTGGTAAAAACAATGTCAGGGTCCAAGTGGCTGAGACAACTAAAACTTGATTGGAGAACCATCCCCTGCAATAGAGTCAACTGAGATTGAATTGAGGAGGGTACTGGATGACGCTATTGCAATGTTCAAGGATGGTATTGAAAGCTCAAACATATCAAGGGAAAATAGTGTTAAATTAAAATGCCATGCCCAAGTTTTACAAAACCCATCTAGTTCCTTGTATCATCTGTGATAAGGTAGCCAGTTCACTAGATCACATGGAGGCCGAAGGAATTCTTTCCAAGGTTAAGTGGAGTGGTGGACAACTCCAGTGGTCTCAGTAGCCAAGATGAAAGGGTCTGTGAGGATCTGTGGTGATTTTAAGGTCACCCTCAACCCAGTACTGAAAATAGATCAATACGCTCTGCCTGGGATAGAAGATATCTTTGCAAACCTTTCTGGAGTGATTGACTTAGCTGAGGCCTATCTATAGTTAGAGATGGAAGAAGAGTCCAAATTGTTTCTCACCATAAACACTGATCAAAGGCTTCATTGCTACAATCTTATTTTTAGATTTGTATCTGTTCCTGTACTCTGGCAGAAATCTGTAGACCAAGTGCTGCAAGGTTGCCCAGAAACTCGGTGTTACCTGGATGACATCACTCTTACTGGTAGTGATGACAATGAACATCTCCAAATCTCAAAACAGTGTTAAAAAGATTAGAAAGATCATGGGCTCAGAGCTCAAGTGTGAATTCTTTAAACCAAGCATCACCTACTGTGGTCACACTATTGATGCACAAGTATTACACAAGTGTGCTGAGAAAATTGAAATAGCGGTGAATGCCCCAAGGCCAAAGGACTTGTCACAGTTACAGTACTGTTTAGGATTTGTATATTACCGTAACAAGTACTTGCCAGATCTTGTTTAAGGTAGCTTTCAAAAAAGTAAAGGGACTGGTGATGTTAGACACTACTCACACATTGTGATCCACATTGTCCAGTGCATCTTTCCTGTGACACCTCGCATTGTGGTATAGGTGCAGTCATGTCGCATGTTATGAGTGATGGAAGTGAACACCCCATAGTCTTTGCATCACGTTCCCTTACCACTGCAGAGAAAAAATATGCACACATTGACAGAGAGGCGTTGAGTTTGATTTGGGGTGTAAAATGTTTCAACCAGTACTTGTATGGGAGAGAGTTTACTCTCATCACTGATCATCAACCGCTAGGGTCCATTTTCAAGCCGCAGAAAGCTGTACTATTAACAGCAACAAGATGAACGCAGAGATGGGCTCTTTTTCTTGGAGGTCACAATTACTAGATCAAATTTGAGAGGATGGCTAATCATGGAAATGCTGATGGATTGTCCCACTTACCCTTGGTAAAGGAAATACCTGAAAAATTTACAAAGGAGGACACTCCTCTTGACGTTTATTCCCTAATGTAAATCGAAGGACTCCCTATAAAGACAGATGTTCCACAGGGAAACCAGAAAAGAACCCACACTGTCTCAGGTCTACGTGGGGCTGGAGTATGCCAGTAGAAATTCCAGTTCCCCATTTTTACCAGCGCCGGAATGAACCTGCTATTGATGTAAGTTGCCTTATGTAGGTATTGAGAGTTGTACCCTTCAGACTGCGAGCTAAATTGTTGGAGGAGCTACATGCTGGTCATCCAGAGATGTGGTCAAAATGAAAGCATTAGCTCAAAGCTTTGTCTTCTGACCTGTGATAGATCAGCAGATCTAGCAGCTATTCGAGATGCCATACGTCCAGACGAAACGTGTCCAGAGCTGTCAGAACCAGTTTCTGTGGTCTCAGAGTCAACTCCGACAACCACCATGGAGAAGGCCCCAGATTGTTTCACAGCCACAAGTCTCGCCTGCCAAGCAGAATGACCCCCTGGTCAGGAAAGACGTTATCCATCCAGAGTAAGAAGTCTTCCACAGCAATTAAATCTTTAGGCCAATTGGACAATTTAAAATTTACTCTGCTGTGGATGTCTATATAGTAGTTGTATTATCTCGTATACTGAGTATGTAGTTGAGTTGCATCCTGTACTGAGCTGGAGTTTATAGCAGAGCAGGGAAGAGTTATGTGTGTTTAATATTTGAGTAATATTGTTTGATTAAAGCATTCTTTGTTCATTTGAATAATTCATTACAAGTTACGGTGCAGCTAGAAAGTTTATGAATCCTTTAGAAATTTCCCTATTTCTCCATAAATATGACCTAAATGTGATCAGTTATTTACACAAGTCCTAAAGCTAGATAAAGAGAACCAAATTAAATAAATAACACAACATTATACTTGTTAATTTATTTATTGAGAAAAATTATCCAATATTATGTGTATTTGTTGGGAAAAGTATGTGAAGTTCTGGGGTAATGCCTTCTACACAAGCTATTTGGAGTCAGGTGTTCCAATCAATGAGATGAGATTGGAGGTGTGGATTGTAGAGGTGCCCTACCCTACAAAAATAGGCACACAAAGTCAGAGATTGCTCTTCTCAAGAAAGATCTGTTTATGTGCATCATCTCGATTGAAACAACTTTCAGAAGACCTTAGAAGAAGAATTGTAGAGAGGCATGGAGCTGAAAAATGCTATATAAGCATTTTTAAAGACCCGAGTGTTCATCAGTCTGCAGTAAGAGAAACTGCCTGCAAGTGGAGGAAACTCAGTACTGTTGCTGCACTTCCTAGGAGCGGACATCCTGCAAAGATCACACCAAAAGCTCAATGTACAATGCTGAAGGAGCTGAAAAAGAACCCAAGGGTAACAGCAAAAGACCTACAAAAATCTCTAGAACTCGCTGAAGTCTCTGTTCATGTGTCCACTATAAGAAAAACACTGAACAAGAATGGTATTCATGGAACGACACCATGGAGGAAACCACTGCTCCCTGAAAAAAAAAGATTGCTGCATGCCTGAAGTTTGCAAAAGACCACCTGAATGTTCTACAATGCTTCTGGGACAATGTCTCATCTGTCCACAGAACAAAAGTTGAACTTTATGGCAGAAATGCACATTGCAATATTTGGAGGAAAAAGGTGCTGCATCCCAACTGTGAAGTGTGGTGGAAGGAGTGTCATAGTTTAGGGCTGCTTTGCTGCCTCGGGGCCTGGACAGCTTGCAGTTGTTGGGAACAATAATTTCAAAACTGCATCAAGATATTTTACAGAGAATGTCAGGGTAGCAGTCTGTCACCTGAAGCTTAATAGTTGGATAATGTAACAAGACAATGATCCAAAAGACAAGAGTAAATCAGCAACAGAATGATTTAAAAAAGAAAGTTCCAGGACGGCTTGCCATCATTAATGGAACTATGAATTCTGAATTGTACCAGCAAATTCTATAGGAAAATGTCAGGGTATCCATCTGTGAACTGAAGCTCAAGAGAAAGTGGGTCATGTAGCAAGACAATGACCCTAAACACGCAAGTCAGTCTACCAAAGAATGGTTAAAGCAGAAGAAATTCCATGTTTTGAAATGGCTGAGTCAAAGTCCTGACCTTAATCCTATAGAAATGTTGTGGAAGGACCTGAAGCAAACAGTTCATACAAGGAAGCTCACCAACATTCCAGAGTTGAAGCAGTTTTGTAAGTAGTAATGGCCTAAGCTGATGTGCAGGACTGATCAACAGTTACCAGAAACGTTTGGTTGAAGTTATTGCTTTACGAGGGCATCACACCAGTTATCGAAAGCAAAGGTTCATATACTTTTTCCAACAAATATATGTAATGTTGGATCATTTTTCTCAAATATATTAACATTATAACACTTATTGTTATTTATTTAATTGGGTTCTCTTTAGTTTTAAAACTTATGTGAAGATCCAATCACATTTTAGGTCATATTTATGCAGAAATAGAGAAAATTCTGCAGCATTCACAAACTTTCTAGCACCACTGTGTATGTAAAAATACGTAAATGTCATGTGTCATTACACCACCATGTGTCATAAATGCGCACCTCACTAAAAGTAAAAATGAAGCATATATGTATTCCCGGGCTCCCATCTTTTTATTTCATTTAGGTATATATTTTGGAGTTATAAAACGTAGTATATTCCATTTCATAAAAGTGACTATAAGAAACTACAAATGGCAGAAGTTGACAGAATCTTGCAAAGATAAGTTACTAAGCATAATCAATATATCTTCTCAAATTGGAGGGGGGGAATCTATTTTGAAATGCTTATCAAAATGCCATATGTTAACAAAACTTGGTTCTTTGAGAAATTCAGAAGAACTGTTTTTGTGGGCAAAGTATCTGAAGTATGAAGTGCTTATACAAGGTTAGATCTGCAATAAGGATATAAATTCTGACAGTTAGTGGTATTACATTATAGAAGCAGCAGCAGCATAGAAATGTTTTCATGAAATCCAGCCCAAATTTAATGACTTCCAGTTCCTAAAGCTAAGTCCACACAAAAGCAAGAGTAATAAAATTTAGCATTTGTTAATTTAAGATAATTTCATTATAAGCGCCATTTAAAGAAGCTCTTTTAAGTTTTACTTCAGTATACAGGACTGATATTTGAACCACTTGACAGTCTCTAGTTCTTGTCCACTGATGATGATTTTTGTCACAATTGTCCTCACTTTACCATCAGCTTGGTTGTCTCTGTGCTGATCTCCGTGCCATATCTGGTAGATGTGTTGTCCAGGCGGTTCACAAGGCAGACCAGTTCATCCTCTCTTCCTGCCAGCCCATCAGTGTTGGCGGCAAACTGATTATGATCCGTCCGCCGATGCTGACTGTGCCAATGTGGTCTTCCAGGGCATCTGTCATTTTTTGCACCAGAAAAATGTTGAACAGCATGGGTGAAAGGAGGCAGCCTTGTCAGACGCCAAATGATGTGTGAAACCACTCTTCAAGAAGGATCAAAGCCTGAAGTCCTTACAAGGATAGCCCAAGCAACAACAATGCTGGCTCAACCAAAACCAATCTGGAGAGAAAACAACATCACTCTCAGATCCAAGTTGAAACTCCTACATGCACTTGTGCTCTCCATCTTGTATGCATACAAAACATGGACTAGACAGCGGAACTGCAAAGAAGATCCAGGCAGCAGAAGTGAGATGCTTCAGATATTGTCTCAAACCACAAAGTACAATCACCCAGCACATGAGACACTGCAAAGGTTTACTGTCCACAGTAAAGTAGAGGAAATTGAGATGGTATGGCCACATAACAAGATCAAATGGACTCTCAAAGACCAATCTTCAGGGAATGATGCAAGGGAGAAGAAAAAGGGGCAGACAGCATTGCGTAGTGGATTGGACACTCATTCGTACAGTGCCCCTACGACCCAGACAGTTTGTGGGATCCGTAGCCATATACAGGACTTAAGGTGTTATATTTGAATGCACACAGTATATGGAATAAAGCAGATGATCTTGTCATGGGGTTAGAAACTGGTAGGCATGATATGCGCATTACTAAGTCGTATCTGACAGATCACACTTGGGAGCTTAATGTGCAAGGATAAGCATTGTAGTGAAAGGACAGGCAGGTGGACAGAGGGATTGGATGTTGTAGAGTAAACCAAATTTGATAAGAAAACTTAAGGTAAAGGAGCTCTTCAGCGAAGCAATTATAACATGATAGATTTCACCTTGCAGTTTGTGTGTGTGTGTGTGTGTGTGTGTGAGAGAGAGAGAGAGAGAGAGAGAGAGAGAATGACTTAAAATCAGATGTATCAATACAGAGGAATTACAGAGGCATGAGAAAGGAGCTGGCCAAAGTTGATTGGAAGAGGACACTAGCAGGGATGATGGCAGAGCGGGAACTGCTTTAGTTTTTGGGAGAAATTCAGAAGGTGCAGGATAAATTCATCCTAGAGAAGCCGTATTCTGAAGGGAGGATGTGGCAACCACAGCTGTCAAGGAAAGTAAAAGGTAGCATAAAAGCAACAAAGGAGACATATAATACAGCAAAAATAGTGGAATATTAGAGGATTGGGAAACTTTTAGAAACCAATGAGAATGTGAAGAGGGTAATGGGTACATGTAGAGGGGGTGGGCGGAGGGGTAAGTGTAGCAAAATATGTAGACAGGACCAGGGAGAGGTACGTCATTGGGGAAGTATAAGGAGAGGTAGCTAAAATAAGGTGCCAGGCAAGACGTGGAAACCACAAGGAAAAGGGAACCTGCGACCACATGTCAATATGTTTGGCAAAGTATTTTGAGCTATACCTATTTCCAGTGTTTTGAGTGCGTCCGTACTTAATTCCAAGTATTAACGTTGCGTCTTTGCTTATTCCGAGTATTTCGCGTGCTTAGCTATGCAATAGCCAATCAATTGATGAATTTGAATCGGTAACCATATTTGCGAATGTAGTACCCTGCTTTTGGGTATAAGTATGACCTTTGTAAACCGACAAATTGGGAGTTGGCTACCTTACGCCTGAAGTGCGTGGGGGCTGCGAACTCTCTGAATAAAAACTGTTTCAGAGGTAATTTCGTGTCTCTGGTGTTTTTCCTCAACTGAGCAGGTTAACAGTTACAGGTTGACACCAACAGAAGGTAAATAAAAAGCAAAAGGAGAGAAAAGATGAAATATGAGGGTAAGCTAGTAATATAAATATGAAGGTAATATAAAAGAGGATATTAAAAGGTTTTTTCCAGATATATAAAGAGTAAAAGAGGCAAGAGAGGATATCAGACCGCTGGAGAATGATGTTGTAATGGAGGGATAGAAATGGTGGTCAAACTCTAAATATTTTACCTCAGTCTTCACTGTGGAAGACACCAGGATTATGCCAGAAATTTGAGTGTGTCAGGGGGGTAGAAGTACTGTAGTTGCTGTTACTGAGAAGGTGTCTCTTCTCTTTAAGAAGGGAGGGAGCAAAAGACATGGAATTATATGCCACTTAGCCTGACTTCCATGTTTAGGAAGATGTTGGAGTCTCTTTATTAAGGATTAGGCTTCAGAGTACTTGGAGGCACATGATAAAATAGAACAAAGTCAGCATGATTTCCTTTTGGGAATATCTTGGAGTTCTTTGAGGAAATAACAAGCAGGATACACAACGGAGAGTCATTGGATGTTGCTTACTTGGATTTTCAGAAGTCCTTTGACAGAGAGCCACATATGGGGCTGCTAAACAAGATAAGAGCCCATGGTATTATAGGAAAGATACTAGTATGGATAGAAGATTGGCTGACCACAGGAGGCAAAATGTGGGAATAAAGGGGCCCTTTTCCGGTTGGCTGCCAGTGACTAGCAGTGTTCTGCAGGGGGTCTGTGTTGGGACTGCTTCTTTTTATGTTATATGTCAGTGATTTGGATGACAGAATTAATGGCTTTGTGGCAAAGTGCGGATGATACAGGGGGGGGGGGCCCATGGTGTTGAGGAAGCAGGGAGACTGCAGAAGAACTTGGGCAGATTAGATGAATGGGCAAAGATGTGACAGCGTAGAGAAGTGTTTGGTCATGCATTTTAGTAAAAGGAATAAAGTTGTAAACTATTTTCTATACAGGGAACAAAATTTAGATATCAGAGGGGCAAAGGAACTTGGGAGTGCTTGTGCAGGATTCTCTAAAGGTTAACTTGCAAGTTGAGTATGTGGCAAAGGAAGGCAAATATGATGTTAGTTTTCATTTTGAGGGGACCAGTACATAAAAGCAAGGATGTAAGGAGACTTTATAAGGTATTGGTCAGACCACACTTTGGGTATTATGAGCAGTTGTTGGGCCTCTTATCTAAGAAATGGATGGTGGCATAGAGATATATCTCTACCAAAGGAGATGTAAGGTGCTCCTTCCCTCTGCCAGCCTGCAGGTTACCCTTGGGCAAGGTGTAGCACCTACTTAGCCCCCTGAGCAGGGAAACATGAAGCCATGGGAGCAGGTGGTGGATGGTCATACGAGCACCTGGTGCAAATCACAAGTCCTGGTTATGCGACCACTGTTGCCAGGCAGATAATCTCTGAAGGGTATTGATATAATGGCAAGGTTCACTGGTCTTGTAAATACACAGCCCATAAGAAGGCAATGGCAAAACACTTCTATAGAAAAATTTGCCAAGAACAATCATGGTAGTGGATAGAAAAGTAAGAGGTATGGTTTCTATGGAAGCCATAGAAAGGGTGCAAAAGAGATTTACAAGGATGCTGCCTGGATTGGGGAGCATGCCTTATGAGAATAGGTTGAGTGAACTCGGCCTTGGAGCGACAGAGGATGAGAGGTGACCTGATAGAGATGTATAAGATGATGAGAGTCATTGATCGTGTGCATAATCACAGGTGTTTTCCCAGGACTGAAATGGCTAGCATGAAAGAACACAGTTTTAAGGTGCTTGGAAGTAGGTACAGAGGAGATATCAGGGGTAAGTTTTTTACGCAGAGAGTGGGGAGTGCGTGGAATGGGGTGGAGGCAGATACAATAGGATCTTTTAAGAGACTCCTGGACAGGTACATGGAGCTCAGAAAAATAGAGGGCTATGGGTAACCCCAGGTAATTTCTCAGGTAAGGACATGTTTGGCACAGCTTTGTGGGCCGAAGGGCCTGTATTGTGCTGTAGGTTTTCTATGTTTCTAAGACCGTGATCGCCCACATCATATAATACAACACCTAATGATGATGTATCTAAGAAAAGATGTGCTGGCATTGGAGAGGGTCCAGAGGAGGTTCGCTGGAGTGATCATTGGAATGAAAGGATTAACATATGAGAAGAGTTTTAATGGCTCTGTGCTTTTATTGGCTAGAGTTCAGAAAGATGAAGGTGATATTATTGGAACCTATTGAATATTGAAATTTGTGAGATCCTGCACCAAACCTCAGGGCCTTGATAGTAATGGAAGAAACAAACTTTTAGTGATTTTCGCTTTCACAAAATACAGGCTGTTGTGTATTTATAGGGAGAAGCACTGTCGGCGTCTCGGGCCGAGACGTTGACAGCGCTTCTCCCTATAGATGCTGCCTGGCCTGCTGTGTTCTACCAGCATTTTGTGTGTGTGTTGTTTGAATTTCCAGCATCTGCAGATTTCCTCATGTTTGCTGTTGTGTATTTGCACTGTTTGTTCCAAGTGACCCATGGTTGGCCAAATTGCATTATGTCTTTAAAGCATATCGCAGCAATTTCCTAAACATATACATAAATGCCATGCTAACAGAAGGATTAAAATTGACTTTTATTGTTAAAGATTGTAGTATCCTTTCATCTGGTTCAGATTTATTTCTACAGCATGTGATGCTTAATTCTTTTAACAAGTCATGCATTTTTTCTTCAGACCTGGACAATTCTTATCCAAAACTCCAGCGAATGATTTCTACCTTTTAAGTTCTTCAGCTATTCTGCATTGTTACTAGTGTTAAAGCTCATCGAGCTGATTTGAAAAATTCTTTGATAAAAATGGTCTTATTTCACTGCCTTGCATTACCTGTACCACTAATTATCACACCAGTGACAGTCTGTATTTGGATTCAGAGTAGATTTTGACAGGATTGAATGCAAGCTTTCAGTTCCTCAGAGGAAATTCTATTTATTCATCTATCCACAAAAGTGTAAAATACATGGAAATGACAATCTGAAAAGAGATGAGTTAGCGTTTTTGGTCAGTGTACTTACATTATACTGGGGGGGGGGGGGAATGAAGGGTTCAGTGGAAGAAATGACCAAAGATAGGATTCTGTTATTTTAGGGAGTGAAGAAGTAATTAGAAGTCTAAGGTGACAGTGCACAGTGAAAGTGGTAATTATACAGTTAAATAAATAGGTTTGGAGGAAGCATATGTAGAAATAGCTTATAAATGGAACATTTATCTGAAATTACTAAATGCTGAGCTGGTTTGCCATTGTCAAAAGACAAAATGGTGTTCATCAGACTTCCCCAAGTGCCTCCTTATTTATTCAATATTGTTTTTTGCAGCCATTATAAATCAAAAGGCTAATCAGTTAATTGATTAGGATTTTCAAACCAGAATATACTTCCCTCCATAGTAGTATTAATAAAAGTCTTCATGTATTTTGTTAATTGCTACTTTAATATAAAGGAAACCACCACCAAATAAATTTCTCTTTGGGGAGTTAGTATAAGAATGGAAAGGGAGAAAAGACGACCTCTTATTTTTGAGAGCTCTGGTCCAAAGTCTGGTTTCATATTTTTGTGACAAGCAAGGGAAGTGGAAAAAGTACAAGAATGTGTAACAAGTTGGACATTCAGTAAGTATTTACAGATATGCACATGAAAAAGGGAAAAAGAGGGGAAAGATTTATGCAAGATGGTGCTGATCATTTTAGTAGGTAAAGACATAACTATTGCTTATGACTCAATGAGTTTTTTTAAAGAAAAAGGGTAATCAATGAAAGAAAAATGTAGTTTAGTAGTTGATTAGTGTTACAATAAGACACATATGGAAGAAACATACTCTGCAAATTCATGGGAGATTATTTAGAATAGGTTTATTTAAAGTATTAGATGTTTCTAGTTAATGACCAACAACCTGCATGCATATGTTAACAATGAAAAGAAGAGATTACTTCAAAGGGAATTTGAAAGTAATTTACAAAGTATGGAAACAGTGTTCATATTCAGATGGAATAACCAATGTCTACACAGCATGGCCACTCAGACTGCAAGGAAGTTGATGGCCAGTTAACCTGTTTATTGGCAGCATTGATTAAGAGTGAAGTGGTTCAAATACCGAGGCAGCGAAGCTCCTAGCTTCTCCTTTCATGCTATGTGATCATTGATGTGCCCTTGACCAGCTTTTGTGTCTCATTTGCAAGTCAGTTTCGCATCCAGTGCAGCAGTGCCTGGTTTTGTAGTTTCAAGTTTGGCAATTGGAATGTGTCTGGACATAGTCCTGAAGATATGTTCACTATTTATATCATTTAGGGAGCGCAATTTACAGTGTGTGCAGCTTAACCTAATGTCAGATGTAGGATTAATTTTAGTCTTCCATAATGCATTGGGTTTTAACCTAGCAGTCTGACAGAAAGTTGTCCTTTTGCCAATTCATAAGTTTCAGTATTAGTTCTGAATGCCTGTAAAAAAAAATTTCTGCTACATCAGAGTAGTATTTTTAAGTGATACCAATTTTCTCTGAATCTGATTTCATATTATAGAAGCAGTACAAGTTTATCGAATAGCATCGGTCATAGATTTGCCACTGTTTATTCTTGTTAAGTTTTCCGTGTCTTATAGTTATGACTTTTTCATAATGAATTTCAATGATAATTATAAAAGCCATTAAAAATTCTTGATCCTGCAATGTTTTACGAGGCTTTTATAGATAATTACAGTTTTACTTCAAATTTTCGTTCATTTTTTAACATGAATTGCACGGTGGAATTTCAGTTCAGTTAAATTCATCGATGCACAGTTCTATTAATGGTAAAGAGCCAACACCAGATTTTTAGGCAGGCACACCTCCTTGCAGTAATGTTAAAAGATACCAGAAGTAGATTCTTGATTGGTTTATGGGCTATTTTCTAGGATAATCTCTGCTCTTTGTGGGCAGATATGGGACCCAGGGTGCTTTCGTTTTGTGAATGGTAGACTTGGTTTTTTTTTAGATATATTTATGAAATGTTTCTGCCTTGCATGTTCATGGATGAAATTAATGTGAGTCAGATGTTATACTTGGTACAAGCTATCAAAATTGGAAATAAATGCTGCACCACAATTGTTGTAAGCACCTCTTACAGTTTGTAGCTAAGTCCTTGCAAGTGAAAGTATTTGTTCCACCTTTTTACGCAGTTCTTTCCAGATAACAACAGCATGGTGTTTTTGTTGAAAAAATAACAATATGATATTATAAAGTTTTGCTCTAAACAAATTGCTGCCTATTAATCAGACATACCATACACCAATTCCTGTTGTATTTAAAATTATTTTAACCTGCAAGTCCTGACTCCAGCATTTTTATGCCTTGACTTGTCTAAGTTTAAAATCTTTCTTCCCAGTAATTAGCATATCACTGAAACTTTTTGTGCCTATGAGAAAATTTATGTCTAATCAATGGTCTCAAAATCCAAAAGGATTGAAGTGAATATAATTTTAAAATGCTGAAATTTAAGATCTTTGAAATGAGAGCACATCCCAGAAATATTCATAAGGTGATTTCAGCAGCATAAGTACGTGTATGCAGAGGTAAAATGAAAATCTTACTTCCAGCAGCTTTTCCAGGTCATAGCATCATATAAACAGTATACTTAATTATACACAATTTTTGTAAGAAAGACCAGTTAATATAGTATTAAGAGTCTCCTCAATTCACAAGAATAATAATGGGCTCAAATATATTGAATAGATCCCAAGGCCATTCTTTGCATATCTTCTTTGTCTATCTTATTGACTGCACCATTTTTCCAACAGTTGAGTAGATAGTGATTTACAAAAATACACGGTTTTTATAGTTGTAAGATAGAAAGAGCACATGCAGAAAGTTCCAGTATATTGTTTGTCATTAGAAAGAAAATAAACTTGAGGTACTTATTCCATAGTTTCTTGGTGTATTAGAAAAGATATTCATCGTTGAATTAATTTACAGTATGCTTCTTTCAGTAGTTGACCAGTGTTTAAACAGACAGCAGCCAATCCAACTTATCACTTACAGGAATAGAATTCTTATGTTTGTAGTCTGTAACTAAAAATGGCTTTGCAGGCAGGAGCTCCTGTAACATACCGACTGTCATGACATTGCGCTTACCGTAGATTCTGGACTACAGAGCGCACCTGATTAAAAGCCGCTGGCTCTAATTTTAGAAATAAAATCAATTTTTTAATTGTAAAGGCCGCACCGGATTTTAGGCCGCACCGGATTTTCGGCCGCAGGTGTCCCACGTTGTAATATGAGATATTTACACAGAAAGATATTACACGTGAGGATTTTTTTAACTTTTAATTAAATCCATATGGTAACAAAAACAAATACATATTGCAAATGCTTTTTTTCGAACCGTGCCCGTAACGCGGCTACTTTTAAATATACGTTGCGTATACTTCTTTACTGAACAACATTCCAATATCTCCTAACGACTGGTAAAAAATATATATACTACAGCCTACCAGGAAAAGTTATTGATCACCTTTAACTTAAAAGCAGCGTTCGCTCAGATCCAAAGCCGCTCGCGTAATGCGCTCCCTCCCTCCGTCCCGTTTCATCGCAAACCGGCATTTTCCCACAAGACACCGCGAAACCGGGTGTGACATCATAGCATCCCGCGATGTAGTACAGAAAACAAATATAGTTAAAACTCTTCTAACTTTAACTAGAAAATGAATTACTAAGCGAAAATATTATAAACTAAGTAACTGCCATAAGGCAGCACAATGCTTCGAGTGTTTTCCATGTTGATGAGGGTGAGTACAAATGACTGATTTACAATAATTTAATTGTGAAAGTGCGCTTGATTTATCGTACAATTTCATTGGACCTCTGTGAACTACTCATCAATTTTATTGGTCTACTGTTATGAGGCAAAATGTTTACGAGGCGGCATGAAAAAAAACCATGCATTAGCCGCTTCGGATTAAAGGCCGCAAAGTTCAAAGCTGTTCAAAATGTGGGAAAAAAGTAGCGGCTTAAAATCCGGAATCTACGGTAATCTTTCACACTATCAAGGGCCATCCATGGCCCAAACACACAAGGCCACCACACTGAGAGCAAAGGATGAAGCATTCATCAATAATATAAAGGTAATTAGCATTTCGTGAAAGGAACCTTTGGAGGAGCTCAACCACAGATCTGTTTATTATGTATGTGTTCTTGATTTCATCCGGTCCAGACTCATCAAATGAGAAAATTGAAAGGTTGGGGGGGAAAGAACACAAGCTAAAACTGACAAGGCCTCAATCCAGAAACTAAAATACCTGCTGAAGTTCTAAAATTTGGCAGTTGCCAACCTTAGTCACAATTTCTTAATCCCAAATCTGACAAAAGATGGTCATGCCAGAAAATCTTAGAGATGGCATAATCATGACCATCGTTAAGAAGAGACAAATACAATTGCAGTATTTTAGATGTGCTTCCTTATTCTTCGCCACAGGGATAGTCATTGTCCGGTTACACATTAACTACCTCCTCCCAGTGACCTGGAGAGTTGCTTGGAAAAGCACAATGCAAATTCCGAAGACAATGCAGAGAGCAACATCAACCATTATTCATAGTCTCTTTTTAAGCTTACAAGAGTACAGATAGGCACCTTGGTCAGTATGGACATTAGGCCAAAGGGCCTGTTTCCATGCTGTATAACATTGTGAATTAGTGAAGACACTAGCCTCTCAAATACAGCCTATTTCCTCTGTTCCAACATTAAGGTCAATCTGACCTGAGTCATCAAGCTGCAGTACGTAGACAATATTTGCTTGCTTACACATTTGGAGACAACATGAAGTCTTTGGACTTCAGTTGGGATTGGCACAGTGTCACCTGCACAATCCCCCTCAGCACACATGCACCACGAGGCTGTGTGCTTAGCCCCCTGCTCTACTCGCTTTACACTTATGACTGCAAGGCTAAGCACAGCTCCAATAGCATACTTAAGTTTGCCACTGTCACTGGCAGATTCAAAGGTGGTGACAAATCATCAGGTAGGAGGGAGATTGAAAACTTGGCTGAGTAGTGCTACAGCAACAACCTCTTACTCAATGTCAGCAAGATCAAAGAGATGATTACTGACCAAGAGGAGGAAATCAGATGTCGATGATCCAGTCTTTGTGGGAATCAAAGGTGTAGTGGGTCAGCTACTTTAAATTCCTCATTGTTCTCATTTTAGTTCTGTCCTGGGTCCAGTACATAAGTGCTATTATGAAGAAAACATGACAGTACCTTTACTTTCTTAGACGACTCAGCATGTCATCTGAGACCTTGACATATTTCTATAGATGTGTGGTGTACAGTATATTGACTGGTCGCATATGGCTTAGTATGGAAACAGCAATGCCCTTGTATGGAGGAGCCTACAAAAAATAGTGGGTATGACCCAGTCCATCACAAGTAAAGCCCTCCCCACCTTTGAGCAGATCTATATGGAGCACTGTGACAGGAAAGCAGCATCCATCATTAACTACCCCCACTGTCCAGGCCCTGCTCTCTTCTCGGTGCTGCCATCAGGAAGAAGTTATAGAAGCCTCAGCCCCCACACTACCAGGTTAAGGAAGTTATTCCCTTCAACCATCAGGCCCTTGAGCCAGAGGGGCTCAAATTCCTTTGACCCTTCTCTGAACTGTTCTCACAACCTGTGGACTCACTTCCAAAGACTCTTCATCTAATGTTCTCAATATTAATTGCTTGCTTGTTTGTGTGTTTATTTATGTATTTATTCCCCCTTTTTGCACTTTTTTTTATTCATGCAGTTGGATTATTTTTGTTCATTTAATGTTTATTCTTTTGGTGTGGTGTTTCATTGGTTCTTTTGTGTTCCTTGTACTTACTGTGACTACCTGAAAGAAATTGAATCTCAGGGTTGTATATGGTGACATATATGTACTTTGATAATAAGTTTACTTTGAACTTTGTAAATTTGTTCACTGGAACTTATAACAAAAATGATCTTTGCACTGAAAGTAACCACAAAATGAAGATTCTTTACTGTGCAACAGATAAGATACATAACGTGGAAAACATGAGTCACTTTTCATTTCAGGGAGTAAGCTCTCAGTAAAGGCAGTCATTAATAGCAATTTCTTCACTTCGACCTTGTCTGAGCAAAAAATTTTTTCGAAGATTGAGACGTAGAACAAAGCTCCTGATCTGCTGAAAAACACTGATTCCCTTCCTCCTGTACACTTCAGAGATATAGACCATTGAAAGAAAACATGACAAAGTGCTGAAAAGTATTATCGATCCTGTATCCACAAAACCTTCAAATCCACTGGCAAGATGAGTGAACGTAGATCAGCAGGCCAATGTCCCCAGCTCTAATGTACTCAGCAGGCTTTAAAGGCTCAATTCTGAGCTTTAGGTTACCAGGATGAAAGGAAAAATGATTTTTTAAAGCCTGATTGAAAAGAATCGAACATTCTCACTATCTAATGGCCCTGGCCTTGAACTGCTCAAAGTGGATGGACATCTGAGATTGAACTGGGAACACGACGTCTGTCATTGGGAGCAATTCGAAAGGAATTGACAAAACCAGGATTGCTGACCCCTTGCTCATCCTTTCAAGCTCCATTTATTGCAAGGTCTGTAGATATTAAACTTGCTTTATCAGTTACTACTCGATCCATGGGCTGTAGTATCTTGGAAGTAATTAGCAGTTTAAAAATGCCATTTTATCGAATGGTTTAATCATGCACTTTGCACTTGGATATAAAGCACAAAATGGTGTGTTCTTCCATTTATTCTCCATGATAATTGAAGTTTTTTTATATATATAAATCATTGCAGAAAATGGGCCATTGTGAATGTTTTACAGATGCATTTGGTTGTACTGACAGTTCCTGGTGGATAATTTCCTGACTACAATAACCTATAATTATGCATGTGATTGAGTGCTAACGTAGTTATTCTTTGCTCACTTACAGGAATGGGTGACAGCCACTGATATCAAAGTAACCTTGAATAGGTTGAACACCTTTGGAGATGAGGTTTTTAATGACCCGAAGGTTCTGAAGTCCTACTATTATGCTATTTCAGACTTTGCAGTTGGCGGAAGGTACTTTTGTTTTCCCATTACTTCTGACAAGTTTTTTGAAAAGAAAGTGCAGGTGAAATCTTTCGTTTAGCAAGTGCATGAAAAGAGTAGAACTATAATGCCAGAATTCTGCATGCTGTAAAAGAGTTGGCATTAGATTTCTATTCTTTTCATGCACTTTCTGAACAAAAGAGTTCACCCTAGCAGGCATTTTATATGTTTTTAAAATTTTGAAATACTTCTGCTTCACTTAAGCTTGTTTGATGGTATTTTTACTTCCTAAATGAAAAAGTGCACATCAGGGAAGATGAAAGTTTACATGACTGGTTTAACGCTCCTCAGAGGAGATCTGAGTAATGCTACATCGCAATTCTGGAGCTTCTTTGAGAAACTGACTCTGTTAAACATCGGGTTAAAATCTATTCAAAATCCAAAATTATTAAATGCTTATAGAGGAGTGAGTTGATAGTTCTTAAATGTGTTTAAGTTTTAAAGGGAATACAGATGGTTACAGATGATCAACTAAGGATATATTCTGTGTTGTTTGGTATTTGGCTGTTACATTTAGCTTTTATTATGCTTCAGTTCCATGTGATTATGAATGAGTTATTTGAAATAACAATGTATATTCAAGGCCTCTATTACCAGATTCTATATTAGAGATGAGCCAGTTGAAGGATACTCTGAAAAAGAAATGCCAATATATTTAAAGGCAATGTTTTATTCCATTTCTTCAGGGATACATGAATTGCTCTGGAAGAGATAATAAGCTGGATAATTACAAATTATATAATATGCTTATTGTGGCAAACCTTTGATTATCTAAAATATAATTTGAGAGACAATGACACATTTCTAGTTGTGTGTGTTTATTTTGGAAATTCAGTGAAGTTTTACTTAATAAGCATGATTATATCACAAATTCAAGAATACTTAAATGCCAGTCTAATCTCATTAGTTGGAAACCCTTTGGAGACAGCAATCTGGAACAAAATAAATTGATGTAAGGAACAATATGAACAAGGGGGCCATGCTAGCACAGCGCCAGAACAGCTTGGGGCATTGGAGTTCAGAGTTCAATTCCAGCGTCCTCTGTAAGAAACTTTGTATGTTCTTCCCAAGTGCAGGTGTGTTGCTGGGCAGCATAGCCAGAAGATCCTGTTCCACACTTTATCTCTAAATAAAGTTCTCAGGATGAGGCTTTCCTTTCCAGAACATCAAACATGTCCTCCTCCTTCAAAGAATGGGATTTCCCTTCCTCCATCTTTGATGCTGCCCTCACCCTCATTTCTCCAAGAATAGTAAAAAATGAATCTCAAGGTGATTTATGGTAACATATGTACTTTGATAACAGGTTTGCTTTGACTTTGAAATCTCATTGAGCCATATCATGCTTCCTATCAAACCATACAATTAAGCTATTACTTTTGGAGTAATATTTACTTTTTTTTATTGGGCACAGCAAAGTTCCAGCTTTCATTCATTGTATCATTGACATGCAGTGGTTGCAGTGTGTACCTACACAAACTGCACAGCAGTTAATGAAGCAGACTGCTTCAGCAGCACGTTGCAAATCTGTGATGGGGGAATGTGTGCACATGGGAATAACATTCCAATTAATCTTTAAGTTGTGTAATTGTGACTTGGAAATGTACTGTCAATAAGTCTAAAACCTGGAATTCTCTATCCAAAACATTATAGGAATGCTTTTAGTTTACCACTGCCCCATTGAGAAATGGGTAATAAATGCTGTCATTGAAAACAACAGCATTCGGAAAAGATAATGAATTGTTACAAAGTAAAATTGCAATACAGATGACTCTCCCACCCTCAATGTGACCATTTGGTTATGAAAGAATTTGCAAATCACTTTTCAAATAATTGAGCTAGGGAATAAAATTGATTCTCATGGAATTTATGGGGGTAGTAGATAGGCTAAATACACAACTGGAGTCTGACATTGCACGCTGTCATCCAAAGTGCTTGAAACAAAATGTCAGAACTACTCACTAGTAAATAGTAGAATTGCTGTAGAAAGGCAGTGGAAAGCTGCTTCCATGTCTTGTTGGCTAAGATTTTTTTAAACTTTATTCTAATGGTAGAGAAAAATGAAATTTGAATCCTTATTTAGACTATGATTAATATTTTGTGATTGCTGCATTTCAAGTTTGATAAAAATCAAACACAATCAAATTAAAGGTGCTGACAAATCTGAATTTTTTTCATACTTTCAAAGTTCAAAGTAAGTTTATTATCACATAATATATATATGTCACCATATGCAACCTTGAGATATATTTTCTTGCAGTTCTTTTCTTTCTTGGTTTCATGACTAGCTGAAGAAGAAGAATTTCAGAGTTATATACGTTGATAATAAGTGGACCTTTGAACCCTTGAATCTGCATTTAGGAGAGAGATTGGAAATCTGGCTGAGTGGTGCCATAACAACAACCAATCTCTTACACAATGTCAGCAAGACCAAGGAAACTGGATGTCCATGAACCAGTCCTCATCGGGGGGGGATCAGAGGTGGAGAGGGTCCACAACTTTAAATTCCTCAGTGTTATCATTTCAGAGGATCTATCCTAGGCCCAGCACATAAGTGCAACTACAGAGAAAGCACGGCAGTACTTCTGTTCCCTGAGAAGTTTGCGAAGACTTGGCATGACATCTAAAACATTGACAAACTTCTATAGGTGTGTGATGAAGAGTATATTGACTGGCTGTATCACTGTCTAGTATGGAAATACCAATTCCCTTGAATGGAAAATCCTACTAAAATTTCTGGATATGGCCCAATCCATCACAGATAAAGCCCTCCCCACAATTGAGCAGATCTACAAGGAGCGTTGTCACAGGAAAGCATCAGGGGGCCCCACTGACCAAGTCATGCTCTCTTCATGCAGTTTCACTTGCCCCATCGCTCAACTCTTCCAACAACCTATGGACTCACTTTTGCAGACTCTACATCTTAAGTTCTTGATAGTTATTGCTTATTTGTTTGTTGTTATCATCTCTTTTTATATTTGCAGTTTGTTGTCTTTTGCACACTGGTTGAATACACAAGTTGGTGTGGTCTTTCATTGATTCTCTTATCGTTATTGTTCTATTATGAATTTATTGAATATGCCTGCAAGAAAATGGATCTCAAGGTTGTCTCAGCATATATGTACTTGGATAATAAATTTACTTTGAACTTTGAAAATATGAAAAAATATAAAAATAGAGATATTAACATTCTCTACGCTGAGAATGTTGAATGTTACTAAATCTAAAATTATTGGGTGAACTTGCATGAATGTTGCTGGCATTGGGACGAACTACTCACTCTTCACCACAGGTTTACAAAAATTCACACAAAATAACATGGTGGCCTTTACACTAAATAGAAGTCTAAAAGATACTTGTTCAATCTATATTCTACTAAAACACTCATGCTCTGTCTGTCTGTGACCTCCAATTAGCGCAGATGGTGCATTATAGCGGTACATTTTTGGATAAATCAACTTAAAATGCGCTAACTTAATGCAGGCAACGTTCAGGGTTGTATATTCGTATAAAATTGCTCATTCGCAAAAATCAACAGGCTGCCTTTCACCCGAGAGCCAATCCGCCATCATGGAAATCGGGACACGACACCATGATGCATGCTCACGACCAGTCTCAGCAGCGACACCATCCGGAGCAAAAGGGTAGGGCAGCTCTATTTTGAGCAGTCACATATCACCATCAGCATGTGAAGGATTGGGACTGCCATCCATCAATAAGAGATCATTAAATCTTATTGTAATGACGTACTTCTCTTTCAATATTTTTATTAGTTTCTGCATAAAGGAATACAGACTACAAGAAGGTATATATTATAAGTCAAAAAAAGTACCAAATACATTGTATTAAAATACAGTTACAATCACAAAATTCTGTATTCATAAAAATTAAATTAAATCATAATATTGAAATATAAAAAATTTGGTATACAGAAAAAAATCTAAACCCACTACCAAAGTCAGAGCTGTAAGGAAAAGCAAGAAAAAAAAGGGGAAAGACCCTTATATAATGAAATAGATTATTAGCCACCATCTGTACTTTTACAACAAATCAAAGGTTTTGAAAATAACTCAAAAATGGTCCCCACAATGTATAAAAGTCTTGACTAGATTCAAAAACTGAACATCGGATCTTCTCTAAATTTAAGCATGACATTACATCCCATAACCCGTAAGGACGTACTTCGAGAAACCCATAAAACCCTATGCTGCAGTCAAAGGACAGTGGTGACTATATCACATACATTTAGGAGAACGCCAACCACATCATCAAGAATAATCAGCTTCCTTTGGTATTACTGCTTCGCATCTTCTATGCAGCATTAGGGTAAAAAAGAATATGGTCAGCCTAATTACGCCATGTGGAAAGAGAAGGGGGACATTGTGGTCAAGAGATGATGCCAAGTGTCGTCGGGAAGCGGCAAGGAGAAGGAGAGAACAAGAATTGGATGAGGCCAGGGCCGCACAACTCCAGGATCAAAGAGTCAGGACAAAAAAGATGAGAGAAGTAGAGACAGAGGAGGAGAGGCATGCACATCTCCAGAATGACAAAAACAGGCACAGAAGGAGAAGAGAGGAAGAGACAAAGGAGCTGAGAAATGCACGTCTCCAGGATCAGAGACAAAGAACAAACAGCAGAAGAGATGGCGCATGAAAGGACTACACATCTCCAGAATGACAATGAGAGGCACAAGGGTGGCAGATCAACCAGAGATGTTGCCATCAGAAGTATCCTTTGTTAAACAAGGAGGAGCTATATTTGCCTTGCTACGCATCTTTCTTCTTCAATAAACTGTTTTTTCTTCTTTAATTTCCAAAGCAAAGCAATACTAATAGTATTCAGGAAAATTTAATGTTCATTCTGGTCACATCAGACTGCACTACTTTTCTCTCAAAGGGTGCCCCAACGGGTCACCCCGCTGTCTAGTATTCTTTAAATGGGAGAATTTTTTTTCCCTGTCCACCTTCCTGCATTCAATTCTCCCATTTTTATTTATTACCTTTCCTTCTGATATGTAGTTAATCACCTAATATAAGCAGTTTATTTCCAAGTTAAGTATGTATAATTTTATGGTGTGGATGAAGTTAAAGTATGTGGCTTCTTGACAGTAAACATTGCATTTATTTTACAATAGACAATAGGTGCAGAAGTAGACCATTCGGCCCTTCAAGCCTGCACTGCCATTCTGAGATCATGGCTGATCATCTACTATCAATACCCGGTTCCTGCCTTGTCCCCATATCCCTTGATTCCCCTATCCATAAGATACCTATCTAGCTCCTTTTTGAAAGCATCCAGAGAATTGGCCTCCACTACCTTCTGAGGTAGTGCATTCCACACCCCCACAACTCTCTGGGAGAAACTCTGTCCTAAATGACCTACCCCTTATTCTTAAACCATGCCCTCTGGTACTGGACTCTCCCAGCATCTGGAACATATTTCCTGTCTCTATCTAGTCCAATCCCTTAATAATCTTATATGTTGCAATCAGATCCCCTCTCAATCTCCTTAATTCCAGCGTGTACAAGCCCAGTCTCTCTAACCTCTCTGCATAAGACAGTCCGGACATCCCAGGAATTAACCTCGTGAATCTATGCTGCACTTCCTCTATAGCCAGGATGTCCTTCCTTAACCCTGGAGACCAGAACTGTACACAATACTCCAGGTGTGGTCTCACCAGGGCCCTGTACAAATGCAAGAGGATTTCCTTGCTCTTGTACTCAATTCCCTTTGTAATAAAGGCCAACATTCCATTAGCCTTCTTCACTGCCTGCTGCACTTGCTCATTCACCTTCAGTGACTGATGAACAAGGACTCCTAGATCTCTTTGTATTTCTCCCTTACCTAACTTTACACCGTTCAGATAATAATCTGCCTTCCTGTTCTTACTCCCAGAGTGGATAACCTCACACGTATTCACATTAAACGTCATCTGCCAAGTATCTGCCCACTCACCCAGCCTATCCAAGTCACCCTGAATTCTCCTAACATCCTCATCACATGTCACACTGCCACCCAGCTTAGTATCATCAGCAAATTTGCTGACGTTATTCTCAATGCCTTCATCTAAATTGTTGATGTAAATCATAAACAGCTGTGGTCCCAATACTGAGCCCTGTGGCACCCCACTAGTCACCACCTGCCATTCCGAGAAACACCCATTCACTGCTACCCTTTGCTTTCTATCTGCCAACCAGTTTTCTATCCATGTCAATGCCTTCCCCCTGATGCCCTGAGCTTTGATTTTACCCACCAATCTCCTATGTGGGACCTTATCAAATGCCTTCTGAAAATCGAGGTACACTACATCCACTGGCTCTCCCTTGTCTAACTTCCTGGTTACATCCTCGAAAAGGACGTTTTGATAGAAATCAAAACATTACTCTGTCACTGTTTTCCCACAATTTTTAGATTCAAGGGCAGAATATACGGAACAGATCTCTGAAACCTATCCAGCCACACAAGCTTGTGTTGCAAATTAATTTTTGGCACTTTAGAGGATTCTAATTGCGTAAATGGAATCCTCAGTAATTTGTCAGCGGCTATAACATTTCCTGAAGCCAACATACATGACTGATATTTTGAATAATGATAATTTAACAAATGCAATAAAACTACTGTGCATTAAATATACTGGCAGGAATAATACCAATGGTATCAATCCAATAATTATTTAAAGGTTCAAAGGTTAATTTCAAAGATTCAAAACTCTTTCTTCAAAACTCTGGCCCAGAGCAGATCAATGGAATAGCAATTAATAAAATAAGTAGTTTTAATTTATCTTCCATTTTTTTCTTCACATTACTTTATTATTCCCTTGTGCCATAATCCCATATTTTTTATGCTAATAAACTATTTTTTTTTGTTCTGTTCTCCCTTGCTCTCCTTTTTAGAAACATAGAAAATAGGTGCAGGAGTAGGCCATTCGGCCCTTCGAGCCTGCATCACCATTCAGTATGATCATGGCTGATCATCCAACTCAGAACCCTGTACCTGCTTTCTCTCCATACCCCCTGATCCCTTTAGCCACAAGGGCCATATCTAACTTCCTCTTAAATATAGCCAATGAACCGGCCTCAACTGTTTCCTGTGGCAGAGAATTCCACAGATTCACCACTCTCTGTGTGAAGAAGTTTTTCTTCATCTCGGTCCTGAAAGGCTTCCCCTTTATCCTTAAACTGTGACCCCTCGTTCTGGGCTACCCCAACATCAGAAACAATCTTCCTGCATCTAGCCTGTCCAATCCCTTTAGAATTTTATACGTTTCAATAAGATCCTCCCTCAATCTTCTAAATTCCAGTGAGTATAAGCCTAGTCGATCCAGTCTTTCTTCGTATGAAGGTCCGCCCATCCCAGGAATCAATCTGGTGAACCTTCTCTGTACTCCCTCTATGGCAAGAATGTCTTTCCTCAGATTAGGGGACCAAAACTGCACACAATGTTCTAGGTGTGGTCTCACCAAGGCCTTGTACAACTGCAGTAGAACCTCCCTGCTCCTGTACTCAAATCCTTTTACTATGAATGCCAACATACCATTTGCCTTTTTTGCCGCCTGCTGTACCTGCATGCCCACTTTCAATGACTGGTGTACAATGACACCCAGGTCTCGTTGCACCTCCCCTTTTCCTAATCGGCCACCGTTCAGATAATAATCTGCTTTCCTGTTCTTGCAACCAAAGTGGATAACCTCACATTTATCCACATTAAATTGCATCTGCCATGAATTTGCCCACTCACCTAACCTATCCAAGTCACCCTGCATCCTCTTTGCATCCTCCTCACAGCCTACACCGCCACCCAGCTTTGTAACATCCGCAAACTTGGAGATGCTGCATTTAATTCCCTCATCTAAATCATTAATATACATTGTAAACAACTGGGGTCCCAGCACTGAGCCTTGTGGTACCCCACTAGTCACTGCCTGCCATTCTGAAAAGGTCCCGTTTACTCCCACTCTTTGCTTCCTGTCTGCCAACCAATTCTCTATCCACATCAATACCATACCCCAATACCGTGTGCTTTAAGTTTGCACGCTAATCTCCTGTGTGGGACCTTGTCATAAGCCTTTTGAAAATCTAAATATACCACATCCACTCTCCCCTATCCACTCTACTAGTTACATCTTCAAAAAATTCTATAAGATTCGTCAGACATGATTTTCCTTTCACAAATCCATGCTGACTTTGTCCGATGATTTCACCTCTTTCCAAATGTGCTGTTATCACATCTTTGATAACCGACTCTAGCATTTTCCCTACCACCGATGTCAGACTAACCGGTCTATAATTCCCCGGTTTCTCTCTCCCTCCTTTTTTAAAAAGTGGGGTTACATTAGCCACCCTCCAATCCTCAGGAACTAATCCAGCATCTAAGGAGTTTTGAAAAATTATCACTAATGCACCCACTACTTCTTGGGCTACTTCCTTAAGCACTCTGGGATGCAGACCATCTGGCCCTGGGGATTTATCTGCCTTTAATCCCTTCAATTTACCTAACACCACTTCCCTACTAACATGTATTTCCCTCAATTCCTCCATCTCACTAGACCCTCGGTCCCTTACTATTTCCAGAAGATTATTTATGTCCTCCTTAGTGAAGACAGAACCAAAGTAGTTATTCAATTGGTCTGCTATGTCTTTGTTCCCTATGATCAATTCACCTGTTTCTGACTGTAAAGGATCTACATTTGTCTTTACTAATCTTTTTCTTCTCACGTATCTATAAAAGCTTTTACAGTCAGTTTTTATGTTCCCTGCCAGCTTTCTCTCATAATCTTTTTTCCCTTTCCTAATTAAGCCCTTTGTCCTCCTCTGCTGGTCTCTGAATTTCTCCCAATCCTCAGGTGTGCTGCTTTTTTTTGCTAATTTATATGTTTCTTCTTTGGACTTGATACTATCCCTAATTTCCCTTGTCAGCCACGGGTGCACTACCTTCCCTGGTTTATTCTTTTGCCAAACTGGGATGAACACTTGTTGTAGTTCATCCATGCGATCTATAAATGCTTGCCATTGCATATCCACTGTTTTTCGCATCATAGAACTTGTTTATCTTTAGCTTATTGCAGTTCTGAGTTCACTGATCAGGAATCAAAGCTGTTTATCTATATAAATTAATAGCATTTACTGCACTACCTGTCCTTTTAATAAGGAGTCTAATATTGACTTTACTAGTCAATATTTCAATAACTTTCAGTTCTTTGGCCTAGATCGCCAATAACACTTCCAACCTCCTTCAGGAATGCCTTTCTGTTTCTTTCTGCACAAGTAGTTCCCCTTCAACACTACATCCTCCATCAGGTGGAACTGGTTCCTGCCCTCAACAATTTCTCTTTCAGCTACTCCAACTTTCTCCAAGCCAAAGACGTCACCATGGTCACCTGCATGGGCCCTAGCTATGCCTGTTTTTTTTCTTGGCTGCGTGGAACAATGCACATTCTAAGTGTACATTGCTATGTATTGGCGCTTGGCCAAGTGGTTAAGGCATTTGTCTAGTGATCTGAAGGTCGCTAGTTTTAGCCTTGAGCAAGGCACTTAACCACACATTGCTCTGCAACGACACCAGTGCCAAGCTGTATGGGTCCTAATGCCCTTCTCTTGGACAACATCGGTGGCGTAGAGAGGGGAGACTTGCAGCTTGGGCATTTAAAAAAAAACCTTGCCCAGGCCTGCGCTCTGGAGCCTATCGAGTTAGTCTATCGAGACCTACACACACTCTTCTCCTTACGTGCCCATCACCACCCTTTGCTTCCTGTCTTTCCCTTTCTTTCACAATCCACTTTCCCTCTACCACTTATTCCTCCCAGCTTCTTACTTCATCCCCCATCCCCACTGACCCTTCTTCCCCCTTACCCAGTCTCAGCCAACACCTGTCTGTTCGTACTCCCTCCCCTCCCCCCACCACCTTCTTCCTCCTTCCTTTCCAGTCCTGAGAAAGGGTCTTGACCTGAAACGTCAGCTTTTTATTTTCCTCCATAAATGCTGCCTGACCTGCTGTGTTCTTCTAGCGTTTTGTCTGTGCTGATCATTAGCGAGCTAGTGTTACTCTGTGAGGGTGGAACTTACCTGTTCTGTTGCTCAGGTATACTGAGGTGCTGCCTGATGGCACTGCTATTTTATAGAATTTGGTGTCATGCAATGAATACACTTGTAGCTTGCAAACAATAACTGTAGAGCGGATAATCCTTGATGAAAATGGGTAAGTAAAAAAGAATGCAAACAATTTTTACCCCACAGAAAATCAATAACATTGCATTTCAATTGAAATATAATCTACCTCTATTTTTATTATGACCTTGCTGATTTCAAAAGCCTAAGAGAGGATGCAATGAAAGTAGAGTGGGAGCAGATGTTTGTGGGTAAAGCACATATTTTGTTAAGGATAGAAGGCAAAGATATTATGATTAGGGAACCTTGGATGAACAAAGAGGTTTGGGGGAGGAGGGATGGAAGGACATATATATTCAACTAGAATAGACTGTTAAGGAATATTGAGGGTATAGAAGATAATTTAAAAGAAATCAGGAAGGCAGAGAGGGACCATGAGCTAATTCTTAACAATTAAGATTAAGAATAATCCCTAGACATTCTATCAGTATATCAGGAGCAAACAGGTAGCCAGGGAAAAAGTGTTCCCTTTAGGAACATAAGGGTTTCAATGGGGCCTCTCTTAAGTACTATGTGTAATGCCAGTGGACTTGGGTAGGATATTCACTAAGGAGAAAGATTTGAAAGATATTGAGTTCATGGAGCTTTAGCTGCTAGGTGATGCAGTTTGGGAAGTCGTATATGGTTAGGACATGTACAGTAAATGGTAGGGTGCAAAGGAATGATGATCAGAGGGAACTTGGGGTTCCTTGAGAGTGAATCTAGGTGATAGGGTGGTGAAGAAGACATACATTGATAGGTCAGGGTATGGAATACAAAGGTTTGGGGTGTTATTTTACAAGTTTACAGAACATTGGTTAGATTGCACTTGAGAGTATTATGTACAGTTCTGGTCACTACACTACAGAATTGCATTTAATGGAGAAGGACTGCAGAGGCACTTCACCAAGATGTTGCCTGGATTAGAGGACTGTAGTTATGGGGAGAGATTGGATAGGCTGGGTTTTTTTTCTCTGAAGCAAAGTAGTTTGAGGGAGCTTATAAGAGATGTTGGGTAGAAATTCAGGGGTACCAAGAACAAGGGCATAGTTTTAAGGTGAGAGGCAGTTTTAAAGGGAATTTGAGGGAAAAAATTTCTTTTTGTTACAGAGAGTGGTTATAATTGGGAACTTGCTGCCAGGGAAGATGATGGTATCAAACACAATTGCTACATTTAACAGCCATTTAGACAGGTACTTGAATTGGCGAAACATATAACAATATGAGCCTAACGTGGACAAATGGGATTAGTGTAATTTGGCAAAAAGTTTGGCATGAATGTGTGGGCTGAACAGCCTGTTTGTGTAGTGTACAACACTATGGCTCTGACTTTTTCTCAAATCTGCCTGGGATTTATCTGCATAATTTTCTCCAGCTCAATATTGTGCTAATTGTGTGGCTCATTCTGGACTGCTGAGTAACACTGAATTGAATTGCTGTACCATTGACACCCATGTGTTTTGGTATCATACCATTATGGAAATACTTCCTCGCCCCGTGGCCCAAACTCTCCCTTTTTAAGATGCTCCTTAAAATCAAGTGTTAGTCATATTCACCAATGTCATCTTCTCTGACTTGGTGTAATTTTTGATTTTTTATTCTTGATTACTTTGCTGTAAAGCATTGTAGAACTTCTTTTGTATTATGTGGTTGGCGAGTACTATCGATCTTGTGTGATGCTATGTCATTCAAGATGAAGAGTTTAATATTGTTGAATTGATGTTAATTGTCCCAATACAGCTGTTCATTTAGAATTCTTGAATTAATGTTTCTGTATCTGAATGCTTGAGGAGAGTGGCCTTTACAGGGAGATGTGAGGGATTCGAAAGGTGGTTAGTCAGTTTTTTTAATGTAAGATAATTTCAGTGATTTTTGTATTCTGTTTTGTTTTCTAATCTTACAGGGAAATGATACAGAGAGAATATTGTAAACGTCATTTTAGGGAGGCAAGGAATTTGGAACTTTGTCCCATGAACTGGATTTGCAATAATTACTCAAATGTAATTATTGTACTTTAATGTGCTTTATTATACTTTAATACTGTACTTTAATGTATTTGATCATTTACATCTTACTAGAAAGGAGCTGATATCAAGCATTCATTGTTAGCGATACCGAATGTCAAAAATGTCAAATAGTCTTATATCAGTAACGTGAGAATTCAGTTCATTGAAGATGAGTTGTTGTGAGGAAGTAAGGATAAGATTAGTTCTAAAATTAGTCATTAGTTTAGAAATATGGAAGGTCATTCAACCTCTTCAGCTTTGCCATTGTCACTACATTCCAAAATCTGTGTAAACAATTTTATAAAACAGATGTGCCTTACCGCCCGGAAATTTATTGCATAAGTTTTAAGTTTCATATAACTATTAGGTCATGACGCCCTCTGAATGGCTATTGTTACCAGTTGGCAATTTCTCAACTGTGTGACAAGGATATCTAACTCAGACACAAAAGAGGTGAGGATACCCACTGGAGTGGCTTGTGCCATCCCCATCTGACTTGTCCAGGTTTGGGAAATCCAATTTCAAATAATAGATAGAGATATATGGAAGCAGGTCCTTTATCCCATCTGGTCCATGCTGGCCAAGATGCCAGATTGATCTTATTTGTATGCATTTAGCCCATGATCTTTAAAGCCTTCCTTATCTATGCATTTGTCCAAATATCTTTTCAAAGTTGATATTGTACCTGCTTCAACCACTTCCTCCAACAACTCTTTCCATCCACTTGCCACTCTCAATGTGTAAAAACAAAAATGATCCCTCAAGATCCTAATAAACCTATATTCTTTAGCTTTGATTTCCAATCCTGGGGAGAAAAGATTGAGCATGCTCCCCACCCCCCCATCTCTGCAAGTCGTTATACCTCTGCAAGATCTCTGAACTCTCAACATCTCCTTTGGCAACTGGATCCTTGACTTACTGCAGTCGCTAAGGCTAGGTAGCGATACTTGTGGCGCAATTATTATCAATGCTACAAGGCTGTATCCTCCTCTTCCTACATTCATGCCTGTGTGGCCATATTTTTTCTTTACTTCATCTATAAGTTTGTAGATAATTCCAGCATCATTGGCCATATCTTGAATAGCAACGTGTCAAAGTACAGGTTGGTGATAGAGAGCCTGGTGACATGAGCTAATGATTGAGCTTTTCATTGATCCCTTTCACCAATCAATGTCCCGGCTCTTTACTTCACTCCCATCCCCTCCCCCCGTTTCACCTACCACCTTATATTTTTTCCTCTCCTTTCTCTAGCTTCTTGCTCTAGTCTTCTTATCTTCCTTTCCAGTCCTGATGAAGGATCTCGGCCCAAAACTTGGACTCTTTACTCTTTCCATAGATCCTGCCTGGTCTGCTGAGTTCCTCCAGCATTTTGTGTGTGTTGCTTCAAGTTACTAGGAGTGAATATTGCCTTTAGCCTGTCCTGGTACAACCATGTCAACTCCAGGACAAAGAAAGCTCACCAGTCCCTCTGCTCCCCTAGGAAGCTAAATAACTATTTACTGATGCACAATAGATAATGTTCTGTTGGGTGGACAACTACCAGGGGAAAGCGGCAGTGACGAGGGCTCCAGCACTGAGTCTGGCTTTTTGGCTCAAAATGGGAGGGGTGGGGGGAAGAAGGGAGAATGGTGATAATAGGGAATTCATTAGTTAAGGAAACAGCCAGATTCTGTGAGCATGAAAGAGACTCCAGGATGTTATGTTGCCTCCCTTGTGTCATGGTCAAGGACTTCTTAGATTGGGTCGACACCAGACTGAATAGTGTTGGTGCCGAGACACAACCATATTTGACACCACTTGAGACAGGAAAGGGTTCAGGTGTCTCACCATTGTCCTGAACTCTTGCCTGCATGCCATCATGCAATTGCATCATGATGATGAATGGGTGTCCATATTTCACTATGATCTTCAGCAGATCCTCTCTGCTAACAGTGTCAAAGGCCTTAGTCAGATCACTTAGCAAGAGAACAGTCAGTGTACTGTTCTTGACATTTCCCTTTCAGCAAATACCATGTCTTTAGTGCCACTGTCTTTCTGGAATCCACACTGACTATCTAGTAGGAATCCTCAATCAAGGTGTGATGTGAGAATGTTGAGAAGAAGCCTGGCAAAGATCTTGCCTGTGATAGCCAGCAAGGATATTCCTTGATAATTGTCGCAGGACTGTTGATTGCCTTTGGATGATGGATGGATCTTTAAATTCCTGTGAAATTGTCTCTTGCTGCCACACGAGTTGGAAGAGCTGATGGAGCTTTTCTGTTAGCACTGCACCACCTTCTAGGCCTCAGCTGGTATTGTGTCTAATCCAGGCTCTTTGCCATTGGAGAGCTGATGTATCACTTTCTGAGCCTTGGCTAGGGGTGGTGGGACGTACAGTGCTTCATTTTCAGGTAACTGAGCAGGTGATCAGTGACAGTCACTTACAGTCAAAGGATGAGTCAGAACACTGGTAAAGTGGTCAGCTCACCGATGTAGAATTTTCTCTTTGTCCATGATCAGTGCGTTCCAGTCAGCACTAAGAAGAAGGGACAATCTTAATGGTGTGGGGCCATAGACTTCTTTTAGTGCAGCACTGAAGTTCTTTAAATCATACCTATGTGCATACACCTGGATCTCGTCAGCTTTATTGCTCAGCCAGGAATCCTGCATCAGGCACAGTTTACACTCTACAGTCCTTCGTTTGTTGAAGGCATTCGTCTTTGAGATGGATTTGAGGAAAGCTTTGTGAAGATGATGTTTCTCATCCAGCAGTTGTTTGATGTCAACACAGTTTTCATCAAAACCGTCCTTGTGCTTTCTGGTAGCATGCCCCATGATCTCTGTAGCAGTGTTGTAGATCAGCTCTCAAAGGGTTGAATTGACCAAGCAGATTCTACGTTCTGGTTGGTCCAGAGGGGTGGAGTTCAAGTGGTCTGCCAGAGTGTCATCAAAAGACTTCTTAATGCTGCTGCTTTTCAGCTTGAAGACATTCAGCCGCCTTAGGTGTTTCTTTCCTTGTGGGGAAACTCTCTTGGGTTGGATGTGGATGTTCAGTTTAGAAACTGAGTTGGTGGTCTGTTCAGCATTCAGCACCTTAGATTTTGTCACCCTTACATCCTGCCTGTCTCTCTTCCTGACAATAATGTCAATTAGATGCCAGTGCTAGAGCATGGATGCATCCATGAAGTTCTGTTACAGCTGGGAAGATGGAAGACAGCATTGGTGATCAACAATTCATGTTTGGCACGTGTCTGGAGTAGTAGAAGACCATTGCTGTTGCAGCGGCCAACACTGTAATTCCCATAATGATATGGAACACGCATAGCATCTATAGGAAGTTATACTTCAGGAAGGCAGCATGTATCATGAAGTTATCAAGGATCCCCACTATCGAGATCATGGCTTCTACACACTACTACAATCAGACAAGAGGTATGGAAGCTGGAATCCCACTCCACTATGTTCAGGAACATCTACCTTCCTACAGCCATCAGGCTCTGGAGCTGACCTGTACAGCCATAATCCTGTGTCAGCAGTGGAACACTATGGGCCTCTTGCACCACTATGGGCTTGTCTCCTGCTGTGACTTTTTGCACCATTGTATTGTAAAGTTTTGTTTTTTTGTGCTGCCTTATGTAATTTATATATCATGTGTAATTTATGCTCCATGTGTTGCCTGTGATGCTATTTAAGCAAGTTTTTTGTTATACCTGCGGCTCATACTACCTATGCAGATGACAATACACTCAACTTGGTTCTGAGATTATTATTATGAAACTGTGGCCTGTGAGGAGAATGCAGAGATGTTTCAGGATAGAAAGGCTCTCTGAATGGGCAAGCACTGTGTATTCTGAAGTGATCCACTGATGATTTTCTCAGATGATGTTTTCAAAATGAGATATTGAGAAGTGCAGAGAGAAATGATTCATTGAAAGTTAATGTGCAGATCAAGCAGGCATTCAGGAAAGATAAAGGCATACAATATAATTCATTGCAAGTGGATTAAGGTACAAGATTAAGATTGGTGATGGTAATTGTATAGGGTATGGTGAGACTACGTCTGAAAATTTCATCGAAGCATATAACATTTTTAAAGGGCTTGACAGTGGCGTCAGCAAACAACGCTAACACAGGCAACATTCTAAAAATGGTCCATGAAACTGCTTTTTTCCTCCTTTACGTCTTTTTCTTTCAAATGTGGCTCTGCTACTGTTGAAGCTTGTGATCTACGGTTTGATGATGTGTTTTCGGGTCAATTGTGCCATCTGGCACTTTGCTGTCTCTGAGAGCATTCCGGGAGGCAGGCTCCATTTCTCACTGATCTCACCAGTTTAAAGCAGTGAGGAAGATTGAAAACATTGAGGCATGCACAGAAGACAAGCAAGCGCTCAGTGCTGTCTCTTGCTTGCTGCTGCCTGAGAAGGTGTCTCTCTTTCTCCATCGATGCTGTCAGAAGATGGTGCCGGAGGAAGGTTTAATCAATGTGTTTTGTGGATTTGACTGTAATTCACCTTATAATGTGTTTCTCGGGGCTTTGTATTGAGGCAGCCTGCAGGTAATGAACACTGAGCTGAACTGAACGTGGACTCTTTCATTTGTCTTTATATTCTGTGTTTTTACTTGTTCTTTTTGTTGCTGTTTGCATGATTTGTTTCTTGCACATTGTCGGGGCAGGGAGTTGGATATTTCTCTTTGAACAGGTTCCATGGCTCTCTTTTCTTCATGGCTGTCTGTGGGAAGACAGATTTTTCAGTTTTGTATTGCATACAGAACTTTGATAATAAATGTACTTTGAACCCTTTGAAGGTAGATGCAGGTATAGTGTTTCCCCTAGCTGGAATATCTAGAACAGTCAAAACAAGGAATCAGTCATTGGAACTGTGACGAGTAGAAATTTCTTCACTCAGTGGTTTGTGAATCTTTGGATTTCTGTACTGGAGGGACTGTGGGAGCTCAGTTCCTGTGTGTATATCTCATTGTAGACAGAGATCTACAGATAAAGGGAGTCAAGAATTATGGGGTACGTGTAGGCAAGTGGCACAAAGATAAAAGATCAGCTGATCTCATTGGATGGCTGAGGATGTAGAAGGAACCTACAAGGTGGCCTATACCTGCTCCAACACCTCCTTTTTAAAAAAAAGTATCTGTAAAGAGAATCAGCACTGATAAGTGTGAAATAACAACCACATTCTTCACCTCAGTTTGTTCTCAATAATTTGCAGTAGAAAAATAATAAATTTATTTAGTGAAAATTGGTCTCTAATTTAGAGAGGCAGAAGAAAGCATAAATGTTGTGGTTTGAAAGCTGCAGGAAGGGCTCGTGATGAGAGAGGTTAATATGGCAAGGAATTTGAAGGTGTGGACAAAAGCTTCTAGATTTGATTTGCTGAAGTATAGGATGCTAGTGAAATTTAGTATTGGGACTACACAGGAATTGAGAGCAACATGTTCAGGTTTGGATTTATGGTATATTAAAAAAGAGTTAATCATCAAAAGGTTAGTAAAGTTGTAAATGAGGTTCTCAGACAAATTTTGTGCCATGAAAATTTGTCATAGTAGGAGTTAGAATTATAGAGCCTGGAAGCAGGTCCTTCATCCCAACTGGTCCATGCTGACCAAGATGCCAACTTAACCTCGTCCCTTATACCAGTGTTTGGCCAATAGCCATCTAAGCCTTTCTAAACTAGGTACCAGTCTAATTGTCTTTTAATATACTTCCCAGCATGCTTGATGGATGTTATTTTCAGTTCTACTCTTAGTTCAGCTAATTGATAGATGTTCAGATCGACTCGTGTTAGATAAAGAAGAAATTTCAGTTTTATCAATTCTTGCATAATATAAAAATAGGTTTGAAAGTTGCGCTTTATGACTGCCTACAAAAGATTAAAGTCCAAGGAATGTTGCCAACGATTATCCTTATCAGTATCTGTACAAGTTGGATCTTTTCTAAATGTGTTGCTAAATAAGTAAATAACAATTCAGGAACTGGATATATTTCTACCATGAATTAAAGGATGTTGCTAATATCCATAAATTACAAATTGATCCCATAGGTCAATTTTTTTTAATTAGTCAGACAGCCTTTGTGTACTTAGGTAACTCTACAGTTAACATCTGTAATTTATAAAGGAATTTAATCTTCAATCAAGATTAGGGCTTGAAAATGTTTTTTAAAACTGGAGTGCTTACAATCTGATCTTAGAACAGCAGGAAACTAAAATGCATTTAGTGGTGTAGTTAAATGAAAGTCTCACTGCCTTACTAATTTTTATGACTAACAGTTGATTATGCGGAGAATACTAAGAGTGTTTGGGAAGTAAGGCGAGGACAAAATAAATTCCAGTGTCTCCTTAGATTTGTTAAAGCTGTAACAGAGACACAGCTGAGAGAAGGGGCTGGCAGCTCAATGTTTCAAGACACAGATGACAGGTAGAAGATGAGAGGGGGACAAAACCACAGTGCTTAGAAATTATATTTGGTGGTGGGTTGGGGGGGGGGGGGGGGAGTCATCCAGAGAGGCCAAAAGGGTAAAAATTTGAAGAGAAGGAGATTCAGCACACAAAATGCTTGAGGAACTCAGTGGGTCAAGCAGCATCTATGGAGGGAAATCGTCAGGCGATGTTTCGGGATGACAACATTCACCAGGTCTGGAAAGAAAGAGGGGAGATGGCCAGTATAAAAAGATATGGGGAAGGATGAAGCAAGAGCTAGTGGCTGATAGGTGAATGCAAGTGAGAAGAGAGGGAAAGGCAAGGAGAGTAGGAATGATATAACCAGCTGGAAAATGGCAATTAGAAGTGATGAAGGGCGAGAGTAGGTGACATTTGATAGGAGAGGACAGGGCTGAGAAGAGGAAATGGATTAAAATTCAAAGTAAAATTTATTATCAGAGTACATGCATGTCTGCACATACAGCCCTGAGATTCCTTTTCCTGTGGGCATACTCAGCAAATCTATAGAATGGTAACAGTAAACAGGACCAATGAACAACAAACTGTGCAAATGTAAATATAAATAAAGAGCAATATATAATGAGTATGAAATAAAATTAAATAAAAGAAGCATGAGATAACAAGATTAAAAAGTCCTTAAAGTGAGACCATTGCTAGCAGGAGCACCAGAAATAGAATGAGTGTAGTTGTCCCTATTTGTTCAAGAGCCTGATGGTTGAGAGGCAGTAACTGTTCTTGAACCTGGTAGTGTGAGTCCTGAGGCTCTTGTACCTTCTACCTGATGGCGGCAGCAGCAAGAAAAGAGATAGCCTGGGTGATGAGGATCTTTGATGGACGTGCAGGTGGTGGGCAGATTGAGAGGGTGGCAAAGGGAAAAGGAAGTGTTGATGGGGTTGTTGTGATAAGTGAAAACAAAGGGGGCGGCAGAGATGAGAGGTTAGAGCAATCAATGTTCATACCATCAGGTTGGAGACAACCTAGGTGGAGGGTGAGGAACTCTTCATCTAATTTGTGTCGCGTCTCAGGCTTGGCAGTAGAGGAAGCGATGAACAGATTTGATGGTTGGAATGAAAAGTGTAGTTCAATTTTAATCTTGCAGAAGTTGATTGGGTGGGATTGTTTGCAGTTAAAGAGATGACTGGCAAGTGTGAGGCTTTTGAAAGAGTAATGTCAAGAGTCTAGGAGTGGCACCTTCCTTCTGGGATGAAGGGCAAGGCTGGTGAGTTTAGGGAACTCTGATCAGAGATATTAAGGCTCTGGTCAGGAAAAAGGAGGTTTAGACAATTGGGAACAAGTGAATCCCTCTGGCAACAAAATGTATCACAGAACATAAGCGAGGGCAAAAGATGGACTTGGTTGACAGGGTCAAGGAAAACCACAAGAGATTCTAAAGAGGGAGGCTGAGAAGAGAATAGGTCCTGCTGAAGATCAGCATGGCCTTCTATGTGCGAAGCCATAGGAGATGGGTGAGATGTTACTCAGTGACACCATGGCTCTAAAAGAGCATGTTGGCTATATTGGACGTGGTCACATACCACGGTCAGTTACCAACTTGATGTGATGGTTGTTTATTGTTACGCCTGTGCCCCCTCCTTTTTGAGAATCGCAAGATCGCTATTAAGTCAGGTCAGGAGTCCCAGGAAATGAGAGAGAGACGTTTGAAATGTCCTGGCCCTCAGTGATACAAAGCAACGGGAAGCGGCCATTGTCTCTTGGAGACGGAATTGTGTATTGAGTACTGTGCTTCATGGAAGCCCTCAGGCAATGTGGGCTGGTTGGAGGATGGCATCATTCCACCCTGATTGACATCTGAGACCCCGTGAGTGGGGATAAAAGAGGGTCTGGGGAACGGCCCCTTCAGACACGCACCAGGAGAAACGCTAGAAATCCCGTGACAGCGTTTAATAGCAACAGCCGGTGGAGGGCCCACGTGTGTCCTTTCCCATTGCCCCGGGATTGAGGTCCTACCACGGAAGGCGGCTTAGCTAAGGAAGAGATCACCACCGACGCCATTTCGAAGGATCGACATCATAAAAAGGAAAAACGGGCAAGTTCTAAACCTCTGTCTCTCTCTCCAACCAAAAGCTGCAGCTTGAATGAACTCGAGTGACTTTTATATTTCCATCGGACAATACATTATCCCCTAGACAACGATAGTTATTTCTTATTGATTATTATTATACCCGCACTTTTAGATTTAGTATTGACGACGTATGTTATCTGTATGGTTGCATTGATATTATTTTTGTGTATTTTTATCAATAAATACTGTTAAAAATAGTACCATCAGACTTCAACGGACCTCTCTATCTTTGCTGGTAAGTGACCCAGTTACGGGGTACGTAACATTGTCAACAACAGTTTATGGCCACTCTAACCACAAGGGAGGAATATAATGGATGTATTGAAAATCATGAAATGATCACAGTCATAAATTTAAAATGTGTTTCTTTTAATAACCATCATTTCTCCAGAGCAACTTTTGATGATTTTAAAAAATCTAAGATTTACCCTTCTGTCAAGTTTTGATCATGTTCTTAGAATGTTTTTCTTTACTCATTTCTCTTTCTCAGGTGTAAGTGTAATGGTCATGCCAGTGAATGTATAAAGAACGAATTCAGTAAGATTGTCTGCAACTGCAAACACAATACAATGGGAACGGACTGTGAAACTTGCCAGCCATTTTATAATGACCGACCTTGGCGGAGAGCCACTGCAGAAAACGCTAATGAGTGTCTACGTAAGTACAATAACCTTGAGTAGTTTGTAAAATTTCAGAGTACTTTTAGCAGGATATATATGAACTTGTTCTGTCCCTTTATTGTTGATCAATAGAAATTGCCTCCTGAAATCATTTCACAGATTCCAGGTGAATATGCCACTATATTCATAATAAACTGAACTGAAGGTGAGAGCAATCATATTGTGAAACACATCCAACAGATAAAATAGAACCAAAGTCAAAATTACACTGGGAAATATCAAGGCTGGTCTTCTGACTGACAGTAATAGATATATTAGTTAATGTACATAAGGTAAAGACCAACCTTCCAGCCATTACTCGGCATTTCAAAACAGGAGTTTCTGTGCTATGACACTGCACTGGTTTGAAATTCTAATTCTCCATTTTACTCCTTTTTGCAAATCCGATATCCTCTTCATCTACCCATGCACTTCTTGTTCCACTAATCCTTTAAATTTTGTTTTTATTTATGTTTATAAGAGTCTTTATCTCTGGCATGGACTGCAATTATAGACCTACCCCAGCACCTTCTCACCTGAGCCATTTCAGCACATAGCAGAAAGTCAGCTACATTCATGATTCTGCTTTGGAGACAGGCTAAGGACAGGTGGCCTGATGAACCATGGGGCGCATAGTCATGGACTTCACAGAGGTGTACATTCTTCTGGATTGGGAAGATAGATTATTTTTTTTCAGAAAAATACAGTAAAACACTGATAATCCAAAATCCTTTGGAATTATGGTATCCGCCCAACAGATTTTCTGGATGAATGGATATTATTCATATTGCCCAACACACTTTAATTTCACTTCTTTTCTACATGTTATTTAGTAATATAATACATATTCAAGTGAACCCATGAAGTTTAAAGGGAGTGTAGGAATGGGCCTTGACCAATTTGAAGGGAGAGTGGATAAACTGAATTCTAGAAAGTTTCAGCTTTGCCTGCTCTCTGGATCCTGGCTCTGGCCATAAATCCACCTGAGTTCAAGACGTCTGGTTTTCCTGACTACAACTGCCCATTCTGTCCACAGTCAGTTGGTAGCTCCATGGATAATGAGGGCTTCATGTATTAATGAGTGTCCAGATGGTAAATCATTGGGATTTCCAAACACTTGGATGCCAGATTTTCGGAGTTCTACATATGAAGTTGCATCTTGATCAGAAGAATGAGAAAAGACAATATAGAGGGTACTTGTATGAAGGATACAATAGCCATTCAGGGTTGGGGGAGAGGGGAATGTGCAGTTTGTTGAAAGTGGTAGAAAAGGCTGAGAAAGTGATTAGAGGTGTATGGGATCCTGGGTTTTGTAAAAAGTAGCATAGAGTACTATGAAAATGCTTTAGGTAACACTGATTTGCCATAATTGGAGTATTGTGTCCATTTCTAGACATATTAGGATAGTTAAGGGGCTGCAAAGGATGTGTTTAGAGTGAGGGACTTGTGTCATTAGACTGGAGAAGCTGCTGTTACACTCTTGGAACAGAAGGGCATTTAAAATCTTGAAGGATTTGAACTGAATTGATAGTGTGAAACTGAACCCATTAATGAAATCGTTAAGAACTAGGACAGATAGATTGACTGTGGATGGCAAAAGAAACAGACATAACAAGTCACCTGCTCTGTTGATCTAATACAGACTTTTATCCTCTTCCTGGGTGGCATTTTGAGAGATGCTGTTGAGCAACTTGTGGAGATTATGTAAGTGGTTGTTACTGGGCGTTTATGTGTACCAATATTATTTGCCATTTGTCAATCTAGATTTGCATGTTGACCATGTTTTATGATTAAGGGAACCCATCTGTTTCTGAGGAAATGTAGGTGTACCTAAATCCTCTAACAGGTGTCCCTACTTCCAGCTCCCAATTGCCCAGTTTTGTCCCCTGTCCCTCCTGCTTCCCCTCCCCCCCACACCCTTGACCCAGGCATTTCACCCACTAGTCCTCTCCCCCCCAAAATAAGTTCTAGATCCATCTGCCATTCATCTCTCACTGGTAACCTTTGTATTCCTGTTTATCATCCTCCTAGCTATTTACACATCACCCTCCCCTCTCCGCTACTGGCTCCATCTGCCTTTGTTTTTGTCTGCTTTCATTCACCTGCTTTTTCTATTATCCTTTACCCCTCTTGGGCCCTCTGGCTCCTGTCTCACCAATCCCACTCTCCTCTCTCAGCTGCCTGCCTTCACCTCTACAATGTCGAGCCTAATACAGGGCTTCGATCCAAGAGATTCCTTCCCCACCCCCACCCCACTCCTCAGATGCTGTTTGACCTTCTGAGTTGCTTCAGCAGATTGGTTGTTACTCCAGAAATGTAATGTTCATCTGGACCGAAGCTACAGCCTTCAGCTTTGTGTCTTTTACAAAATGTAAACTGAATGCCAGTGAGAAAATTTCATGTGGCAGGGTTGCTGGCAGCACATTGAGTCACTTTGCTGATAATTGCAAATTGGATATGTTCTGCATTTTGAGCTAGGAACATAACATGAACCATTTTCTGATTTGTCTGATAAGTGCTGAGTTGTATTTGTACTTGGGACAGCTTACCTGGATGCACAACCAGTATTGAAGCTGAAATTTTCAACACAACAGACACTCATTGCTGTCCTCACTATACTCAATTGTTTGCTTAGTTCTTTTGACTAATAGAGTGTAGTACTTGGATGTCTAGCTTAGTAGTCACTGAAGATGAACACAATCACGGAATTACTGCCTCCCATTCATAGTTCATCCACCGCTTTTTGCACCTGAAATTGGCTGAACTGCAGAGCTCTGAGCCAATCTTTTAATGGTGGGATCCCTTCTCACTGTGTTGTATGGTGCCTTTTCTGTTTAGGACAGTGCTTTAGAAGTCTTTTCATTTCAGCTTTGCCAGAATAATACCTGATTATTAGTTACACATAGAATGGCCACTGAGGTGCTCAGTGGTACTCTTCATTGAGCCAGGGTTGTAATTCTGGGTTGGTGTTTGCAGAGTCAAGAATGTACAAGGTTATGAGGTTAAAGGTGTACTGGCAGTCCCTTCATTATGCATACTCATTTGTGACCTGCTAGATTTGTAACTCAACATGGTGTCAGTGCTTTGAAGAGTGCACCCGTTATAGGAACATAAAATACAGAACTGTACATTCCTGGGCAGGCCATTCACATCACCATTTTGTCCCAACCTTGATGCCACTGTAGACTAAATGTCCTGCTCCTGTGTATCATCCATATGCTTCCATTTCAGTCATATTCGTGGGTTAATCTAAAAGCCTCTTAAACTCCACCAAATTGCCTGATTCCATTCCTATCCTTGGTACCAATTCTAGGCACCTACCACTCACTCTCTGTTTTAAAAAAACATAAACTTACCCCTTATGTTGCCTTTAACATCCCCCCCCCCCCCAATAATCTTAAAAGATTGTCCGCTGATATTTGACATATGTAGACTGGGGAAAAATTATGACTGTCTACCTTATCTATGCCTTTCATAATTTAAAAACACCTCTGTCATGTCTGTTCTTAATGCTGACACCCAAGGGAGAACAACTCAAGTTTGTCCAAACTGTCCTTTAGCTCATACTCTTTAGTCCAGGCAGCACCCTGGTGATCCTCTTTGCACCCTTTCCATGGTCTCCACATCCTTCCTTTAATGGAGCCAGCAGAACTGCATACAATACTCCGAGTGTGATCTGACTAAAGTTTTATGAAGCTGCAGCATGACTTCCTTATTCTTATACGCAGTACTCTTACTAATGAATGCAAGCATGCTGTATGCTACCTTTGGTACCTTATCAACTTGTATAGACACTTTCAGTGAACTCTGGACTCGGACCCCAATAGCCTTCTGTAACCCAGTGCTCTTAAGGGGTTTACCTTTGACTGTGTACTTTCTCCTTTCACTTGACCTCCAAAAGTACAACATCTCACCCTTGCCCAGAGTAATTTCCACCTACCACTTCTCTGCACATATCTGTATCTGGTCTATATCATGCTGTGTTTTTCAGTTTTTACACTGTCCACTACTTTGTCAGTTTGGGTGTTGACTGCAGATTTGCTAATCTGCCCATCTACATTTTCATCCAAATAATTGATATACATCAAATAATAGGGATCATTGCTAGCAGAACACCACTTGCACTTCACCCTAGAACCCATGCATCTTAATCTTCTGAATTGACCTACCATAAGGTACCTTATCAAATGCCTTATGTGTCCATGAACATAATGTCCACTGCCTTACCCTCATCAACTCCTTAAGGACATGCAATGTTGTGTCAATCAGTACTGCAGTATCTTCTTCTTTGTGATGGATAGCTGTTTGTTTGATTAGTGTCAAGATCAACCATTGTCAAGAAAAATTTTCCCTTGGTTTTCTTACTGCCTCCTGCAGTCCTTCTTCAGCAATCATATCCTTCAGGAAATGTCCATCTCACTTATTTTTAATGTCCCCTCTCAGAGTACATTATGTTCTGGGTAGCCCCATTATGGCTGTGACAGTCGTTGTTAGAAATCTCTCTAACTTATCATTGGTTGCTGTCAACTTACAGTAGGTTTGGCTTGACATTAAACTTGAATCTGTTCACTTACTTTTGATGTCCTATCCATGTGCATCTAGTTGTCCCCAATCCATGGAAGCTGCAAACTTTTGTTTAGATTACCTCATTAAAATCATGCCTGGTGTTTACTTGTCAAAATGCATAATTAGGAAATTATTGTGGAGGAGTCAAAAATAAATTTGGGTTTGCTGGGCATGAGTCTTTCTGTTAAGTTTCTTGTAATTACCTTTTTAAAAATTTAAGTACAGTAAAGTTGGAAGATCTGGCATCCTCAGAGCTTTGCTGGACTGGCATATTTTCTACCTAATCCTATTAATATCCCAGGTGCAGCATTATTAGATACTTTGCTTCTAAGTAGTATAATAAATCTACCTATGGACCTGATTTAAAATTAAATGGAGTGTAGAAACAGGACTCAAGTGAATTTGAGGGAACTGTAGAAAATGGGGAGCTTATATGAGTTTGAAGGGAGCATGGGAAACAATTAAATAGTAGATTATTGGAGTTTCATTGTGTAACATTTTAGATGAATATTTAAAATGAATGCTGCAAGGTGGTGCTGGAAGTGAAGAAAGGGCAGATCGGAAGATCCCGTCTTGTGTATACTCAGTGGTAGAATCAAGAGAATTTATGGCTCTTTGAGGAGCCATTCAACATATCAGTCATATCCATTTAAGCCAAAAGAGTGTTATTGAGACCATTTATCCAACTGAGCTGGTAACCATAAGGTGATCTAAATATTGCTTTGTTTGGAAGGTTTGAAAAGAAAAACAATTATTCCTTAATGCCTCAAAATACTTTGCTGCCAATAAAACTAATTTTAAATCACTATCACTAAGACCTGAGAGAAAACGTCGTTAGCCATATTCCACAATGTGATGGTTACTTAATAGATTTCAAAATGTTGATAGAGGTAAGCATTTGCCAATGTTTTATAGTAGTAGATTCTGCTGATTAAGTTGTATTATAATTTCTGCTCTTTGCAGCTTGTAATTGTCATGGCAAATCTGCGGAATGCTACTTTGATGCTGAGCTTTACCGAGCCACAGGACATGGAGGTCGCTGCCGCAACTGTATTGACAACACAGACGGTCCTAATTGTGAGAGGTGCAGAGACAATTTCTACCGCCAGGGTCCAGAAGCTCCATGTTTACCTTGCAATTGCAACCCTGTTGGCAAGTATAAAGCTGTTCCATTTTTTTTTACAAAAGTATACATTTTGGTCAACTTTGCAAAATTTTGCTGCTCTTATAATGCACTTCTGATTATTTAGAACTTTTGATTACAATTAATTGTTTCATTGAGCAAGAAAAATAAATTAACAAATTGATGTAGATATCATAATTATTCCTTTGAAATTGTTAGGATGATTTAGGTTCACTGGTGTTTACATGCACCTCTGTATTAATAATTTTCTTAGACAATATATTATTAAACTTGTGTAACTTGGTATGGATACTGCAATTTCCTGTTTACCACAACTCTCAGACTTGTGCTAAGTCCCTTGCATAAATGTAATTTCAATCACTTTGGCTTTAACCAAGCATTCAAAAGAGGCTTTTGGCTTTAAGTTCTCTTACATAACACCAATGTCACTATCCCACCACTCACCTCTTGAGCAACAGTCAATTTGCTGGAGGAACTCAGGGGGCTGAGCAGCAGCTGTGGGGCTGGAGTGGGGGTGGAGGGGAGGGAAGGAGTGGATTCAGTCAGATTTATTATCACTGACCTGCATGATGTGAAATCTGTTATTTTGGTGCAGCAGTACAGTGCAAAGATACAAAATCACTGTATATTAAATAAGTTAATAAATCATGCAAGAATAAAAGGAATGATGAGGTAGTATTCAGGAATTTGATGGTCGAGGGGTAGAAACTATTTCTGTATTTTTGAGTATGGGTCATTAGGCTCCTGAACCACCTCGATGCTAGGAACAAGAAGAGGGCATGGCCTGGATGGTGAATGTTCTTAGCAATGGGTGCTGCCTTCTTGAGGCTCACCTTCTGGATATGTTCTTAATGGTGTAAGGAGTTGTGCTCATGATGGAGCAGGTTAAGTCTACAAATCTCTGCAGCCTGTTGTGATCCTGTGCATTGGAGCCTCCACGCCAAGCTGAGACGAAACCAATCATTTTGGATCGGAACTCTGAAATCCAAATGCAGGCCTTCAACTTGAAACGCTTGACAGTTTCACCCCCCCCCCCCCCCCCCCCCCCGGGATGGTGCTTGCCCCGTTGAGTTTCTCTAGCTGAATGTTGCTCTGGGTTCCAGGATCTGCAGTCTCTTGTGTCTCCATGGGTTACAATACGCTGCAGTGATTGAGATTGCCTGTGGAAAGGCCTAATCTTTGTAGATTGTCAGCACCTCATCCAGTTTGGACTGTGCATGATAAAATTTTGCTGCCTGGGGGAAAACCATAACTGATTGCCACTATAAACCCTCCCCCCATCTGATAGTCCTTCTGTGCACTACTGCCCTTCTGACCTGTTATTCTCAACAAACCCAAGTACATACCTTCATTGTAATGCAAATCACTCAGATTATCCAGAGTAAATTGTAGTTGTATCAAGTTGATGTAGCAAGTGATGATGAAGTGGACATAGAAGTTGGGGTAATTTGTTTTGCTGTTCAACCCTTTCCACCATGCTGTGAGAAGATGATTGGCTGATACCTCAGCTCTATCTTAAACTGTAAATACTCCTGGCTAGCAACTTGTTTTGATTTTGGATCTTAAATTATTAAATTATTTAAATTTTTAGACAAGCCAAAGTCAAATTGCTAGCATTCATTCCTCAGGAATCACCATTATATGTGTGCTCTCACGCAGTAATATACTATATTTTTAGTGTTACTATATAATTTATTTTTAACTGTCTCTTAACATTTGTCAGCTTTATTTCAGGTTTATTTCAGTTTTGTGGGTGGCATTTGTTTCCCCCTAGCTATGGCCAAATTTAGTTCAAATGTAGTGGGGGGGAGCCCATAGATCTATTTAAATTGTTACTAGAGCTGCTCATATATTTTGTTGCAGTTTTGAGAAAAGTTGATTGACATTTTTGAAAAAAAAAACTGTCATAAAAATGTTTCTTGACTTTACCTTGTCATCATAATATCCACTCATTTTTTTCAGATCTAGATTTAGACTCGTTTGCATCAGCAGCTCTATGTTGTTTTAGAATGCAGTTAATTTTTTTTTTGCATCTGGCATTTTCGTTTTGTTCACTTTCCTGTCCTTTCAGAAATCAGGGGTTCTGTTTGTTATCCATTTTTTCCCCTCTTTTTCTGTACACTTTGGCTTTGAAAATAGTTCGCCTTACATTTGGGGAACTAGTATTTGCTTCTGTTTGCTTTCAAGGTTCCATTAGTACCCATTGTGATATCTATGGTCGGTGTAGCTGTAAACCAGGAGTGATGGGAGATAAATGTGATCACTGCCAGCCTGGCTACCACTCACTAACTGAAGCAGGATGCAGGTAATGGGTGTTAGTTTACCTTTATTTGCTGATGTGAAGGTGGCTCATTTAAATAATGTATAATGACAAATATTTATTATTGTCATAGGCAAATAGTTTCACACTAATATTAAAACATGTACTGCATTTGAGAATTGTTCCCCTCTTCCAGCAATCCTCCATCAAGTTTTAATGGAGCCATGGAGTTGTACAGAACAGAAATGGAGCTTTTGACCCCTGCGTTTATGCCAAACTTGATGCTTATCTGCAATCATCCCATTTCTCTGCAATAGATTTGTTTCCTTCTCTGCTTACATGGCTCTTAAATACACTGATTAAATTTGATTCCATACCTCTGCTATCAACAAGTTCCAGATATTAACTATTCTCGATGTCTTTAAAAGAAACTTTCCCCTCAAACCCACTTTAAAGCTCTTTCCTTTTACTTTAAATCTATGCCACTCTGATTTTGGAACCTCAATCATGCATGGAAAAAAGATTCTGACTCTACCTATGCCCCTCATAACTTTATATATAGTATCTCTCAGTCACCTTCACTCCAGAGAGGAACATCCAGCTCCAAATCTCTGCCTATAACTGAAGTTGTCCCATGTAGGTAACATCCTAATCCGCACTCTGCAGTACAACCACATCCTTCCTTTTGTGTGGTGATCAGAACTGCACACAGTATTTCAAGTGTGGTCTAACCACTGCTTTGTCATCCTAACTTTTATGTTTCATGCCTTGACCAATGAAGGATGCATGCCATATGCTATGTTCACCATCCTATCTATGCTGTTGCCACTTTTCCAATTGTAAATTCTGTCCCTAGGATTCTCTTCAATAAATTCCCTACCACTGATGTTGGGCACACTGATCTATAGTTACCCTTCTGCCCTTTTTAAATAAAAGAACTATTTTAGTCATCCTCAACTCTTCTGGCACTTCACCTGTGGCTCAACAAAGACGGTAAAATCTCTGTCAGGGTCCCAACTAACTCCTCCCTTGCTTCCAAAAGCAACCTGAGCCTGATCTCATTGAGCCCTAGAGAACTTCAGCTCTTATGTGTTGCATACCATCCAATATCTTTTCCTCCTTAGTGCTGATTTTCCATATTCTCCAGTGACGCATTTGAAAGTTGTATATCACACAACATTTGAAACTTGTGCTTCCTGAAATTGTCAGTCCTGCTATTTGCATACTATGTTTCTGTACTTGTAAAAATATCATAATTCCACTTACTTATGTGTGAGACTCTTTACATTAAAGTAAGTGCATTGAACCTGTCAGCTTTCCCATGCTCCCCAACTTGCTTCTGTCTACCCTGCTCCTGCACCTATCTTCTATTGGCCACAAAGCCATCAATTCTTGTCATCCAGATCATTAACATATAATGTGAAAAGTAGCAGACCCGACAGCGACCCCTGCGGAACACCACTATTCAGAAGGCCTTTGCCATGGTGGTGCACACAAGGTTTAGCAGCCTCGTGTGCAGTACTTGGCAAAGGCCTTCAGAAAATCAAGTAAACAACATCCACTGACTCTCCTTTACAACTTGGTACGCAAGCTCTGAATAGCTCTGTAAGTCCCCTCTGAGAAGAGGACTTAAAAGTTACCCCAATTCTAACTTCCCCATGGTTGTATTGCTCCTGAGCTTTGAGGTAGACTCTGTGTTCACGAGAATCTGAATTTTATAACAGAACCCTGCTCTTTATTGTGTAATGCATAGTTTGCATGTTTAACTGGTACCTTGTTTTATTTCCCCATTGATTCAATCATTATTAGTCTACAATTTGTTTTTGCACACAAGGTTTTAATAATGTACATCTGGTTGTCTTAAATACCTTGTATTTATAATGTTCTTTCTTTTTCTGATAGAGCATGTGCCTGTAATCCTTCTGGTAGTATAGCGGAATGTAGTGTCGATACAGGACGTTGTGTGTGTAAAAATAATGTAGAGGGTTTCAATTGCGAGAGGTAAGTGTTTTATAAGATGTATGTTCTAGAAATTATTATTATAACTGAAGGATATCACTTGGCCTATTACATCCATGTTAACTCCCAACAGAGCAATTCAATTAGTCCCATTTCATTCTGCACCACTTGCCATTTCTTGTCCCTAATTCTGCAATTTATGACCTTGCATTCACATCAAATTCCCTTTAATTCTTTTACCTCTTTGCCACATCAAGATGTGATTTATTGGAGTAAATTAACCTATCAGCAATATTTCTAACAATTCTATTTCTATAAATTCCTTTTTAAGTGATAATGTTATTAAATAAAGAATTTGTTGCACACCTGTGCCAATGTATTACACACATCTTCTCATTCAGGTTCATCTGACTCTTAATATTTCTATTCTTTTATACTTTATGCTCACCTGGCTTCCCCATTGATAGAGCTGTAGTGGTTTTGAAGAAAGGTCACTTTCTTCAAATTTGAAGAAAGTAACATGCTCCTCCAATTTGACCTCGTGATCTTATCTGAATTTAATTGGTCTACCACTGGTGGCTGTGGTTTCTATTATCATGCTGTTAAGGAAAGGCAAGTATTTTTTTTCTCCTTGCTATCATTAACCATTGGCACGATCCTCATCATCTCTGCCTATCTTTCCTTAAGTCAATCCTTTAGAAGCTTATACTTGGACCATAATCTGGTTCTACATGACTAAGTGTCACATTTTTATTTGATAGCATTTCATGCAATGTCTTAGGAATACTTGTTATATTAATGGATGTGTATAAAATTAAATTGTTTTTGTTGTTATGTTTCAACCAGTTTACTGCTGGTGATTTGCACATTCTTTCTAATTTCCATATTAAAATGTTTCAGATTAATTTCTACCTTAGTTTAATTATTATTGCTTTATCATTCCTTTGATCTTAGGCAAATCTCTACATTTTCACTCTATTTTGCCCCTCCTTCATCCTCATGATGATATCTTTATGTCTTAAGTGAAGAAATATTATGCTTCTTCTGATCAGGAAGGGAGGTGGCATATTTATCTAGTTTTGGGGAGCCTATTTGCTGTCAAACAAAGTAAGAGGCATTGAGATTGACATTGGTGTGACTAAAATAATTAATAGTGATCAAGATTTAGATGAGATAGTTCCTTCTTTTTCAAATCAATGAAGATTTAGTTGAAGTTAAGCAGATATCAGAGTTTGTTAGGTACAATTATAACTGCTGACCCTAAATAGGGGAGTAAGTGGTTCAGCCAAGATCTAGATACAACTCTACAGGACAAAAGGATAGAGCAACCCAAGGCAGAACTTTCCTGAGAACAAAGAAGGACAAGAAGATATGCAGAGAAAAGGAAACATGGCATATGCCCAGGATGATAATTGGGCTGAAGCTGGAAAGATCATAACACAAAATGATAAAGAGAAAATGAGCCCACGTATGTAGATGAAAATTGGCTGGCAGATCATAACAGTGAATCCACTTACTGTCTCATGGTTTCAGATTTATGGATCTTTAGGGTCTCTTCTCAGGAAGACATGACTTGTACCTAAGTGGTATGTTACCACCTGAACTCGAGAGGTCCAATATCCTGGCGGGCAGGTTTACTCGAACTAATGGGAAGGGTTTAAACTGGTTTTGCAGGAGGAAGGGAACCAGAGTGGTGGGGGTAGTTGGTGTAAAGGTAGGAGCAGCCTGTAGAGAGACTGTGAAGAGGGATAGGCAGTGCATTCAGTTGGATGGTTGAAATGTGTTTATTTTAGTGCTGGAGGCATCAGGAACAAGAACAATGAATTTAGAGCATGGGTTACTACATTGAGCTTTGACATTGTGGCCATTCCAGAGACTTGTTGCCAGAAGAGCAGAAATAGCTGCTGGATGTTTCAGGACAAGCAGGGGGATAAAAGAGGTGGAGAGTGGCATTGGTATTTGGAGATAGTATCACAGCAGAGAAAGGAAGGACAATGTAGAGGGATTGTTTACTAAGTCAGTGTGATGGAAGTAATAAACAGGAAGGAAGCAATGACTCTATTGGAAGCATTCTATAGACACCCCCTTTAATTTCAAAAGAGACACTAGAGGCAGATTTAGAAAAATACGAAAATAACAGGGTTGTCGTCATGGGTGATTTCAACTTCCCTAATACTGATTGCCATCTCCTCAGTGCAAAAAAGATGGGGCTGAGTTTGTCAAGGATGTCCAGGGAGGATTCCTGGCTATGTATGTAGACAGGCCAGCCAGAGGAGAGACTGATCTGGTTCTAGGCCATGGTCAAGTGACAGAACTCTCGGTGAATGAGCATTTTGGAGACAGTGACCACAACTTCCTGGCCTTTACCGTAGCCTAGGACAGAATAGAAGCAGGTGGTATGAGAAATTATTTAATTGAGGGTGGGCGAAATAGAATGCTATTAGGATGGAACTTGAAAGCCTAAGGTGAAAGGCAAATTGTGTGTAGGTAAATTAATTATGTCCTTTTGAAAACAAGAGATGGTTGTGGGCAATGAAGTTTATATTGTGTACATGGGCTTTCAAAAGTTGCTTGAAAAGGATTGGATGTATTCATGATTGAAGTAATTTAATACCAAATGTAAAGTAATAGATATTGTCAGGAAGCAAAAACAGGCGATTAATATATAGGAACAAAACTACAAGATAATAGGAACAGGGACAGTTGAGGGCAGTGCAGGGGGAGGAAGTTCACATTAATACTTGAATATTGTGGACAAGTTGGACTAAGTGTTAATTTGGCATATGATGTTCTGAGCTTTAAGAAGAGGCATAGAGAACCAATGCAGGCACGTTAAATTGACCCTTGATTAAAAACAGGCAATTTAGCTGTAACTGGTAAGTAGGTTTGGATTCAGGGTTAGACGTAAAGACATGGGATTACTGAAATGATTCACTGTTACAGCTCTAGGGTTTATGGATTTGCATAGATAGATTGGAGTAGATAGACTGGATTTGTTCAGATATAAGTGCTTCTGAGATGGAATTCAAATATTGGTGGTGTTCAAGGTCACAGCATGAGGACAAAATGTAGAAATGCTTCATTGTTCTTTGTGCCTCCACCAAAAGGCCCCAGATATACAGAGATTGGCAAAAAATGCAGAGGTGAGATAAGGAACAGGTTTTTTTCGTACAGCACTGATTAATCTGGAATGCACTGTCTGAACAGCAGTTGAAGCAGTTTCAGTTGTGGTTTTCATATCGAAGTTAAGTCAGTGAAATTTTAAAAATATTTCAATGCTACAGGGCATGAGTTGGAATGGGAAACTAATTAATTTATTCTTACAAAAGGTTAACGAGCTAAATTGCCACCTTCTGTGCTATCATAATACTGTAATTCTAACACAATGAAGCTTCCCTTGCCTACAGCACTAGAAGGAACAGTGAAGTGGATGTAATCTTTCAAAGTACTTCTGTTTGAAGAAAAGATTCATCTAACATCAGAAATGTTTTAATATTTATATACCTGAGCCTTTTAAAGACTGTCATCTTAAATGATTCCATTTGTATTTTTAAATATAATTGTTTGAAAGCAATCATTAATGCAAAAGAATTGTTTTAATGATCACTTAATAGACAACTCCAGTCTTCTAGTCTTTCCAGGGTTGCTTTTATTTTTAAAAATCCAAGAGACAAGGTTCTAGTATAATGCAGAGTTAACAAACATAAAGTGTTACAAGATCAAAATTGTTCTTAAATAAATAACAAGGGAAATAAGCTGAAGAAAAGCAAGTTGTGTTAGCATCAGAAAATTAAAAGATATTGTGATACTACTTCAAGTCACTTTTGTTGTCCAGCATTTAACCCTCACCCGACATACCTAACATAGGACAACGTGGTTCCTACATTCCTGCATTACTGTGGTGTTTAAATCTACATAGCCAAAAAGTGCTTTGTATTGTTTGATATGTTTTCAAATAGTTTTAACATAATGTTCATACAAAGCAATTACTTGATCATTTCCTTATGTTGCTATGTATGCAAATTTTTCCTTTTCATTTCACCAAGTGTCTTAACTGGAACATAGTCCATTCATTATATCTATGATTGAGAAATTGTCATTTAATCTCACTTGAGGCTAGTTAAATTTAAATCTATTTCCTCTCATTCTGTGGCCATAGTCCAAGCCAAATAGCTTGTATGCATGTGTACCCATATCTTTCAACATTTTAAACATCTGGAACTTGTCTTGCTGCATTATCTTTCCTCTTATGAAAACACGTTCAGCTCTGTGTATTTGAAGTTATCAGTTTACTTTAGTTATTCTTCACTGAACACCCCCCTAGAAATTCCGTGTTCCTTTGAGTTTTAGATTAACTTTTTCTTAAATTGAGTAACTTCATTTGAAAGTTCCTCATTCAATATTTGGTGCATGGAAGCTGACTTGTAATTCAAAATAACTATGTCAGTAATTATCCTCTCCCATCTTCATGTTGTAGTCCAACATTTGAATAGCTAGAAAATAATTTTAATTGCCATAATGCTAGGTAGTTTTGTCAAGGAAAAAGCATAGCTTGTATTTAATGTTATTCATGAGGGCGTGGTTTAATTGAAGGTAAAATAACACACAACACAAACTTGGTAGTTCGAATTATAAAAATTTATTTATAAATTGATGCATGTAATCAGCAATTTATTTATCAATAAGTATGTTCACAAGAATGTTCTCTTTTCCTGTAGATGCAAGCCAGGCTTTTTCAACCTGGACCCCCAGAATGCCCAAGGCTGCACTGCCTGTTTCTGCTTTGGCCATTCATCTGTTTGTAGCAAAGCTGAGGGCTACAGAATAGAGCGGATCACAGCAAGCTTTGATGCAGGTGTTACTAAGATTTTTAACATATGCTGTTTAGTAGATGTTGTTTATGAAATTTTGAGATTTGAGATTGAGTTGTCAAATATAGTGACATCCAGCTCATGCTCCAGTTGAAATGTTGCTTGATAAAAAATGATTACATTCTCCAAACTCTCTTTGCCAAACATCTGACAAACCAACTGTAAATGGATGTATTCTCAAGTAGATATTGCACTTCATTTTAGTTTGTTTACTAATTTCTTGGTGAACTGCCCAGTGAATATGCAGTGACACTAAGCAGAGTTCCAACATTACAGCATCCCAAATGGCTCTGCTGCTCTTATTGTTTCAAACATAGACCCATCTTTGATCATTTCCTTGTACTTGTCTCTACCTATACCATCCCCCCCCCGTGTCTTCGCATCTCCTCCTTGATCTGATCTTTTCTAAACAATTCCAATTGCTGTCTACACTTTAGGAAGCTTAATTAACTGCCCCTTGACTTTCCATTCTCCATGGTGTGTCTGCAACTATATGTCAACTACATCAATCTTCTGTCTCCTCATAACATACTATACCCTTTAAAATCATCACTCTATCACTGGATGTTCCCTGAGCTAGATCCTTCAGATGCAGACTTGAATAGATGTAAAGGACAAACAAGTTTTATCTATTTAAGATTAAATCTAGATGAATCACGCAAAGCACCTGCTTGCTTATCGAAGAGTGGCTCGCGTATCTATCTTAAATAATTTCTGTTCCCTACTGCAACACATTTACTCAAACACAAGATTCTGCACATGCTAGAAATCTAGCGCAATGCACACAAAATGCTAGAGGAACTCAGCAGGCCATGCAGCAACTGTGGAGGGGAATAAATGGTCGACATTTTGGGCTGAGACCCTTCATCAGGACTCAAGCCACTCTCTCCTGTCTTCTATATCCAATAGAAAATGTTAGAAATTCATGGAACACTCTGCCATTAAAAATGGCACATTATGGTTTGCTGTATTTGCTACATGTTCCCTCTCGCCCACTGGGCTAGACTCCTAATATTCTCTCAGCCCCACCCCAGAATTTGCAGCCTTTCTGATTTCTCCTATTTCTAGCTCTAACTCCCTTGAACTTCTCCAGCTAATCTGCTGACAGCTCAGCTTCTTTTCCCCATCTCCATGTTACCTGCAGTTGGGACCTGATTTCTCACTCCTGGTGCTGTTCCTGCTTTTCAATTCGAATGCCATTTTCACTCTCAAATAATCATCCCATCTTGGAACCATGATACTAACCTTGCCTACCACCTCAAAAGTACTGAGGTTTATTCCGGTCAGGTTGCCAATGATGGTATGCATTATGTCCTATTTTTCTTGTTATTTATTAACTTTTGGGCATCAGTGATAAGGCCAGAATTTGTCAGCCATTTTTAATTGTCCCTGAGAGGGCTTACCTTCTGACTTACTCCCTTCTGGTGAAGATGGAATTTGTTTTGAAAAGGTGACCAAAAGGATTATTGAACTTTACCCAGTGCTCTTGGGGTTGCACTTATCCAGACAAGCAGAAAGCATTCAATAATCCTCCTGATTTATGTTTTGTAGATGGTGGAATATTTATAGGGTGACAGGAAATGAATTACTTTACTTAGGATACCCAGCCTTGGACCAGTTATGGTAGACACACTATTCATGCGCTGGTTGAATTTCTCGTCAATAGAATGTTGATGGTACTATTTGGTGATCATAATTCCGTTGAATGTCAAAGATTAGTTACCATATTCTCTTTTATTGTCAATGTTTGTTAGCCTGGAACATTTGTGATGCAAACAAAGTTTGTCACTTAGGAGTTCACAGACAAATATAGGCCTTGCTTCATACAGATGTCGGCTGCTGTTTTGCTGAGGAGTTTTGAATAGTATGAATATTGTACAATGATCAGTAGATATTCCTCTTTCAGACCTCATGGCAGAAAGTTATTGATCAGGTTTACTAGAGCTTTTTTATACTAGTTTTGGTCCAACTCTACTTTGACGTATAGAGTGGCCACACTATTTTGCCTCTGGACGGGTTTGCTGAAAGGCTTTGATCCAAAGCTGAGTAATTCAGATGAAACCTACAGAGGTTAATGATGAGTACACGTTGCTTAATATCACCTCCATCACTTTGTAGGTGATTGAGATTAGAATGACTGATCCACCAGTTTGGTTTTGTCTCTTTTTTTTGCTAGCACTGCACAATCTTCACATTGATGGGTGGATACTAGTTTTGTAACTGTTGTGAATTACATTGTTTGAGATACAGAATGTCCTAGAGCAGTGGTCCCCAACCACCAGGCCGCGGAGCAGTACCAGGCCATGACCCGGTGGTTGGAGACCACTGTCCTAGAGCACATTTTCAGCACTATAGTTGGGATATTGTCTGCTGCCATAGTCTTTGCTGTACTCTCCACTGTTTCTTGAAGTCATATGATGTAAATTTAATTAGTTAAGTCTTGCTTCTCAGATCTTTGGTAATTAAAATTAATCATCCACTTGGCACTTCTGACCATGATTGAAAAGGGTCCTAGAGTTACCATTTCTTAATGCAGCAGTGTAGAGCTTGGAGAGTTTTGTTGCTTCTAGTATTGTAACTGGGACAGAGGTCATTCTCAACCCATCTACAACTTCTGGCATGGTTGAGCACAACATTCTCATCTACTGATCTTCTACCATTGTTCACAAGATGGGACTACAATCTCCTGGTTCCAGTCATTTCTGACTAATCATAACCAGAGAATCAGTAACTAATAATGAGTTTTCTTCCCTTTTGTTGTTTCCACTGGTATTCCTAAAGCTCCTGTCCTTGGATTCAACTGTTTCTCACTTTTAATGTCCTTAATCAATACACTGTAAACATGCTGTCATATTTCCACAAGTAAGCAGATAGTACAAAGTTCTTTACCTTAACTCTCAATTGACAACCAGCTTATTTGACATACAGTAACAAGTGAGCAGCAGTCTTCTCCAACCAAACATTTGGAAGCCTCTTGCCTTTGTCTGTGGAACCTGTAACAAACCCTGTTCCCTTTTCAAATATTTCAAACTAATCCTACATCTATGTAATCTTGGTATGATGTTTGATCCTGCAAGGAACTTGCCGACCGCATATTTGAGCCATCAGTGAGACCACCTTTTTTAAAATTTCTGTTTCAACTGTTAATCTACTTTAATATCGTGTTTGCTAATATTTCAATAAAGCATTTTTGGACTTGAGCAATGATAGAAGTGATAAATGAAAATTGTTGCTGTTGCCAATGTAGTTGGAACATAAAAACTTATGATAGGGCAGAGGCCAGTACATTGCCATGCTTATGGAATAAAGCTAAGAGTTTTCTTAACTGGTCTGTAGGTGATGATGGATGGCGGGCTGAACATCGAGATGGTGCTGCGGTTCAGTTACAGTGGTCTCCAGTGAATGGTCACATCTCTGTGATCTCCAATGATTATTTCCCTGTTTACTACATTGCTCCTGGTATGTAAATTCAGTAAATGCACAAAATGTTAACTTTCACCAAGGAAAATTAGTACAGTTGACTTGATAATTCGCATTTTATAATCCAGAACAATTTCAATGAAATTAATGGTAAAAGTTGAGGATCTAATTAATTAATTTAAGAAACTGATGCATCCTTAGACACTTGCAGAGCAAATAATTGGTTTTATATTTTCCCCCAGCAAACCTTTTGGGTGATCAGCTGCTGAGTTATGGTCAGAACCTCTCTTTCACTTTCTACATGGACAAGAGAAACAACCGTTTATCTGCTGAGGATGTCATACTGGAAGGAGCAGGCCTGAGAGTGACAGCTCCGTTAATCGCCCAGGGAAACCAGTATCCCACAGAAAGTCCTCAGACCTATATATTCAGGTGAAATAGGATCCAGAACATGTTACTGTTATCAGGCTGAGTGATTAAAGTTAGAGCAATGGGTCATTGTCTAATCTGGTGATTTGCCTAGAAGCTATTCTAGATTTTAGTAGCCCAAATATACTTACTGTGCTTTTAGAGTATATTAATAACAACTGAAGTCTTGTACATCTTGTTGAGACCTAACTCCCTTGTCATAGTATTGGAATGTTAATATTTGTAAGCCATACACCAAAGTAACAAAGTATATATTCATGAGGGAAAGTGCTGAATTAAGTATTTACTTCCTTCCATTCTTCATCTCCCCTGCCCTAACCCAAGGGAAATCAGGGTAAGAGTTACTTGATCTGCAATTGCATTCCAGCCCATTTCATATCTTTAATTCGTGTTTGTTTGTTTATTGATCCAAAAGAAGAAATTGGTAAGGAATTATAGTTTAGGAAATATCCCATCTGCTTCTGTGAAATTGAAAGCTGGGTCTTGAAAGTGGAAACATGATGGCTTGCACTGGACCACCTAATCTCTAGAGTTCAAAGCAATATCTGTTTATTTAGGAGCAAAGATTACTCCAACTACCTGCATGAATCAATTCAAGGCACCTTATGCCTTTGTAAAATGCTGATCATAAATACTCTACTTTTTAAGCCCAAACTCAAGTTGTAAGTACAGTGTATTCCAGCTAATTGGCCATAGGTTACTTGGGATAGCTGCTTATTTGGGACAACACTTGAAAAAAATGCTTGAGTAAATAGCTGGATTCCATTTGTTTGGCAGGAGGCTGTTGCCAAACATTTTCTAAGTAGTATCAGTCGCATGCACGTCATGTGGCTGTTAAACACTATACCAAAGCAAACAGCTTTCAATAGTGTCATGTGTGTTTGTGTTCAAAAAGCACTGATTTTTGTCAGTGATATTTAGCAAGGAATAAGCAGTAAGACAATTCGGAACCGTTTTGCTCACTGTAGTTTCAAGCATTCAGGCTTGGAGTTGCCCAAAACGGTTGGGAGTGAAAATGAAGTGATTTCATTACTTCAATAAGTTAGGACTCTGTAAAAATTTGAAGTTATCGACAATCATCTTGAATGTTGCCTCCAAGGACTCGGCTCTCACTTGTGGCTGCATGCAACAGTGGCCACATCCCAATACACCGCTTTGACAGACAGGCTAAACCAGCTGAGGGAAGCTGCTGTGTCCCATACCTTGGTGAGATAGGAACATGCTTGTCTTAGCATCAAAGTCAGCTCCATCAGTCTGGCTGCGTGAGACCTATGGTGAGCTCCAATGGCCCAGAGAGTGATTCTGCAATGTGACATGGAAATTGAAGGGCATGATGTGGCACAGAAGAAGTCATGGTCATCCACTGCAGCCATGGGAGACCCCTAGTTGTGAGGTCTAGTCGTCCCACTGGACCCGGCCAACCGAGGCCCAGAGAGTTGAACTGCCCAGTGCAGTGGCTTTTCCAGTTTAAAAACTCTCACCACAGAATTCCTGATATTGTTGAATATGACGGACAATACACCGCTTTGACAGACAGGCTAAACCAGCTGAGGGTTAGCAGTGTCCTAATTTGTTCTATATTTCATTTAAATGCGCAATTTGTTACTCAGTTAAGTGGTAGTTTGTCTTTTTTTAAATACCTTTTTAACTACCATGAAATTTCGGCTAGTTAATGCAGCCAGTTAATTGGACCAAAATATACTGTTTGTTCTCAATGTGTCCCAATTAACTGGAATCCTATGTATTTATGTTTGCAATCTGAAAAGAACTGTAAATGTTTGTAATGCATTCTTTTTTTCTATTTGCAGACTCCATGAAGTGACAAGCTACCCCTGGAGGCCACAGCTTTCCTCTTTTGAATTTCAAAGGCTCCTTCACAATCTGACAGCTATTAAGATCCGGGGTACATACGGTGAAAATAGTAAGTATCCCTTGAAGTAAGTAGGCCAGTTGACAATGCACATAAGGCTCAAAAGAGTGGAAGCAGAAAGAGACTATTTGGTTTTCAAGCCTTTTCTGCTTTTAATGAGGTCATGTGCGATCTTGTACATCATCCACTTTTCTGTCCACTTCCCATTCCCTTGATTCAATCAGTATTGGTCGGAGTGCCTATCAGATTGAAACATTACACCATCACAATTCCATAGGTAGAGAATTCTACAGTACTATGCTAAAGTCTTAGGCACCCTAGGTTTTTATATAGGTTTTGTTTTAGATGTTTTTATGTCTTCAGCAATAGAGTGACAGTAGAAAAGAACAAATTTTAGATCTCCAAACATTCATTGTCCAAAAAAAATGAATGTTACAGAGAATTTTTTGTATTTCATTAAAGAAGGCAACATATTAAGTAATAGACCACTTTTCACATCAAAACTTGATTACTTTGTAGGTATATAGCCCAGTGCACGATTAAACAAAAGTGACAAACAGGATGCTAACGATCAATGACATCACAAATTGAATGAGCTAAACTGATTAACTGAAACAGAAATGCATGTAGAAGAAATCAAACTGAGTCAAGGACAACCAAACTAAAAGGTGAGGGTTTGGCAGATGTGACAGTTTAATGTTCAAATCATCAGTATGTGATGGCAAGAGTGAGTATAGCAACAAAACACAAGGTGGTCATCCTGCATCAGCAAGCTCTCTCTCGAGCCGAAATTTCACGGCAGACAGGAGATTCAAGCACTTCTGAAGAAACAGAAGGAAATGGTTGAGGAGGAGAAATGCAGTGGTTGGCCACGGAAGCTGAGTGCAGCAGACGAGAGATACATTAAACTGGTGTCCCTTCTAAATCAGAAGATGTCCATCACTGTTAACAGCTCTGAACTCACAGAAACCTAAGTACAGTCTGGAAAAGTCTTGTCAGAAAACTTGGATGAGTTGCTGCCATAAAAAACATTCCTCTGAAGTGGAAACAAAGCCAAGAGATTCACCTGCGCACTAAAACACAAGGACTGGGGTGCTGAACAGTCTCAGCATTTGCTCTGGACTGACAAGTCTAAATTTGAAATTTTTGGCTCAAACAGGAGGCAGTTTGTAGAAGAGCTGGAGAGTGCTACATGGATGAGTGTCTGCAGTCAACAGTAAAGCACGGTGGAGATTCCCTGCAGCTTTTCAGCTGCATTTTTTGCAAATGGAGTTGGTAACCAGGTCAAATTTAATGGAATCCTCAATGCTGAGAAGTACAAACAAATTTTCATCCATCACGTAATACCATCAGGGAGGTGTCAGATCAGTCCCCAGCTTCATTCTGCAGCAGGACAATATCGCCAAATACATGCCTAAGGTCACAGAGAACTATCTTCAGCAAAAAGAAGAACAAGGAATTCTACAACAGATGCTACGGCCTCCACAGAATCCTGATCACAACATTGAGGTTGTCAGAGATTACCTAGAGTGACAGGAGCAAATAAGACAGCCAAGATCTGCAGAACCTTAGCAAGTTCTCTAAGATGCTTAGAAGAGTCTACCAGCTGATTTTCTTATAAAACTGCACAACAGAATACCTAAGAGAATGAATGGAATTTTAAAGGCAAACGGTGGTCACACCAATTATTGGTTTGATTTAGTGTGGGGTTTTTTTTGCAGTTTGTTGCTCCTTATAGTGAACTTCTTGATATTTAGAAACTTCTCACTTTATTATTTTTGAAAGCATCTTTGCTTTACAGGTCTTTTTAAATGTGCCTAAGACTTCCGCACAGTACCGTACGTAAAGAGGCTCTTGTCCATCCTAAACAGTCAACCCCTAATCTTGAGTCTGTTTCTCCTACATTCATATACTCCATATATCTGCAGTCTTTTTTTTTGGGGGGGGGTGGAATGTGTGTTAAAAATGACTGTCTCTCATTCTGGTCTGCTGGGTATAGGGCAATTTTATTTGGTCTTTTATCCTTATTTTATAAGTAAACATGCTGTATCCGCTCCAAGGCAAGTGTATAATTTCTTCAGTGAGGAAAGCAAATCACACTCACTCTTTCAGTGAAATACACTTTTTTGTACTCCAAAGCCTTCACAGCAAAAGGTAATATACCATTTGCCATCCGAATTGCTTTCTGTATCTACATGCCTATTTTGTGTGCTTTTGGAACTGTGACACCAATATCCTTCTACACGCCCAAGTTTACCAGTTTCTTAAAGAATTTTAAAAGTTACTATTTTCTATTCTTTATTAAAGTTAATAAATCCATATTTATCCCACTTCATATTCCAATAGCCAACTTCTTACCCACTGCTTTGACCTTTAAGTGCCTCCCCCATACCCCTTTCTTGAATAGTTACCTCTGCTGTTTTCAGTCTTCTGGGAATCAAAGGAAATTTGAACAATCATCTTTCAAGCATCCACTATCGCTGTTTCATGTGTGGATTTTAAAATATTGTGATGGAAGCTCTCCAGACTAGTGAATTGGTTTGCTTTTAGTACCCATAATTTCCATAAGATACAGGCCATTTGGCCCATAGGGTCTGCTCCGCCATTCAATCATAGGCTGATCTAATTCTTCCAATTATCCCCACTCCCCTGTCTTCTTCCCATACCCTTTTATGCCCTGTCTAATCAAAAACCTATTTATCTCTGTCTTAAATGCACCCAGGACTTGGCCTCCACAGCCGCTCGTGGCTACAAATTCCACAGATTTACCACCCTCTGACTAATTTCTCTGCACCTCTGTTCTAAATGGACATCCTTCAATCCTGAAATTGTGTCCTCTTGTCCTAGACTTCCCTACCATGGGAAATAACTTTGCCATATCAAATCTGTTCAGGCCTTTTAACATTCGGAATGCTTCTGTGAGATCGCCCCTCATTCTCCTGAACTCCAAGGAATACAGCCCAAGAGTTCCCAGACATTCCTCATACGGTAGCCCTTTTATTTTTGGAATCATTCTCGCGAATCTTCTCTGAACCCTCTCCAATGTCAGTATATCCTTTCTAAAATAAGGAGCCCAAAGCTGCACATAATGTGGGCACATGAGCGCCTTATAGAGCCCCAACAGCACATCCCTGTTCTTATATTCTGTACCTCTAGAAATGAATGCCAACATTGTACTTGCCTTCTTCACCACTGATTCAACTTGGAGGTTAACCTTTAGGGTATCCTGTACAAGGACTCCCAAGACCCTTTGCATCTCTGCATTGTGAATTCTCTCCCCATCTAAATAATAGTCTGCCCATTTATTTCATCCACCAAATTGCATGACCGTACGCTTTCCAACATTGTATTTCATTTGCCACTTCTTTGCCCATTCCCCTAAACTATCTAAGTATCTCTGCAGGCTCTCTGTTTCTTCAACACTACCCGCTCATCCATCTATCTTGGTATCATCTGCAAATTTAGCCACAAATCCATTAATCCCATAGTCCAAATCATTGACATACATCGTAAAAAGCAGTAGTCCCAACACCGACCCCAGAGGAACTCCACTGGGAACTGGCAGCCAGCCAGAATAGGATCCCTTTATTCCCACTCTCTGTTTTCTGCTAACCAGCCAATGCTCCACCCATACAAGTAACATCCCTGCAATTCCATGGGCTCTTATCATGCTAAGCAGCCCCGTGTGCGACACCTTGTCAAAGGCCTTCTGAAAATCCAAGTACACCATGTCTACTGCATCTCCTTTGTCTTCCCTGCTTGTAATTTTCTCAACAAATTGCAGTAGGTTAGTCAGGCAGGATTTTTCTTTCAGGGAACCATGCTGGCTTTGGCATCCAGGTATTTTCTAATGTCATCCCTAACAATCGATTCCAATAACTTCCCAACCACTGATGTCAGGCTAACAGGTCTATAGTTTCTTTTCTGCAGCCTCCCACTCTTCTTAATTAACAGAGTAACATCTGCAATTTTCCTGTCAACTGGTACAATGCCAGAATCTATCGATTCTTGAAAGATCATTGTTAATGTCTCCACAATCTCTCCAGCTACCTCTTTCAGAACTCGAGGGTGCATTCCATCAGGTCCAGGAGATTTTTCCACCCTCAGACCTTTAAGCTTCCTAAGCACCTTCTCAGTCATAATTTTCACTGTGCAAACTTCACTTCCCTGACACTCTTGAATGTCCGGTATACTGCAGACGTCTTCCACAGTGAAGACTGATGCAAATACGCATTCAGTTCCTCTGCCATCTCTGCGTCCCTCATTACAATATCTCCAGCGTCATTTTCTATTGATCATATATCTACCCTCAGCTCTCTACCCTTTATATACTGAAAAAAGCTTTTAGTATCTTCTTTGATATTAGTCACCAGCTTCCTTTCATAATTCATCTTTTCCTTCCTAATGACCTTCTTAATTTCCTTCTGCAGGTTTTAAAAATCTTTCCAATCCTCTAACTTTGCCACGAACTTTGGCTTAATTGTATGCCCTCTCTTTTGCTTTTACTTTGGCTCTGACTTCACTTGTCAGCCACGGTAGTGTCCTTCCATTTGAAAATTTCTTCTTATTTGGAATATATCTGTACAGTTGGCCCTCCTTATCTGCGGGGGATTGGTTCCGGGACCACCCTCACGGATACCAAAATAACACGGATGCTCAAGTCCCTTGTATAAAATGGTGTAGTACTTGCATATACCTACGCACATCCTCCTGTATACTTTAAATCATCTCTAGATTACTTATAATACCTAATACAATGTAAATGCTATGTGAATAGTTGTTATGCTGTATTGTTTAGGGAATAAGAAAAAAAAGTCTGTACATATTCAGTACAGACGCAGCCATCGTAGCTCTTCTGGGAACACGCGGCATCAGCTGATCCCGATTCTCCCATGATCCTTAAGTTCTTGAGGCTGTAGCGCTTTACATAGCTAGCCAGCCATCCCTTACTAGCTTTAAACTCCTTCCTGTCGCTCACAACACAAGTAGCAAATGAACAAGAGACGAGGCAAACAATGCTCAACTTCGGGTTTTCCTGATCTGTGGTTGGTTGAATGGGCTCATGCGGAACCCACGGATAAGGAGGGCCGACTGTATTGCACTCCCCTCATTTCTCGTAGAAACTACAGCCATTGCTGCTCTGCTATCCTTCCTTCCCTATGATTTTCAGTCGTGTTTGGGTTTGACAATAGATCAGAGGGAGTTTGTCTAGTTTTATTGCTTTGATGTGGCTTGCTAGGTTATTTCAGAGAATAATTAATCATATTTCAATGGAGCCTATAAATGTGTATTTTTAACACCAAAGCAATTTGTATTTTTCTTTTTATCTGAACAGACATTACATAATATTTCACAAATGGTTGTGGAAATCTGAATGCTGAAGCAAAAAGGAAAAGCTTATCATGCATGATTAGAATTTAACTGAAATAACACTGCTCTGAAAAGTTCTTAAATTAGTGAAAAGAGACGGTGGGGGTTCCAGAGAACAGTCGAAGTAGAGATCTTTACAATTTAGTTCAAGTAAAAATAATAAATAGTTTTGTGCACGTTTTCATTGCTTTGGAACATTATTTCCTTTTGCTACTGCCAATCACATATTTGCATGGCAATTCACCTTGTTCAGTTTGTTTGTGACCAACGTTTGTCTGTTTCCCTGCAGGCTATGGCTATTTAGATGATGTAACTCTGATCAGTGCTCACCGTGCCTCTGGAAATCCAGCTGACTGGGTGGAGCAGTGTACCTGCCCGACTGCATATCGGGGACAATTCTGTGAACTGTGTGCTTTGGGCTATAGAAGGGATGATCCCAGTCGTGGATCATTCAGTCCCTGTGTGCCTTGCAGCTGTAATGCACATAGTGATACCTGTGATCCTGAAAGTGGTGAGTACCCAGACCTTGTCTGTGGAGAGATCTCAGGAAAGTAGGTCAATATTTTAAACAGTGGAGTTCATATCATCTAACGTTTTAAGACATTTTTTTCATATTTCCCTTTTTCCCCAATCTGCTCCTGTTCTTGTACTGCCTAGACCAGAGGGAACCTGATCAAGGCAATACAATTCTTCAACTTACAATGCACTTAAATAAAATACATGTGCTTGTTGTTTTTGGTTCAATTAGATTTTTGTTTTGAAAATCTATACTTTTGCTTCATTTCATAGGAGATGATGTTTATTAATCTTCCCACCTATTATTAAAGGCACCATTGTTTATGTGCGTAGCAGCTAAAGTCAAGTCTTGTTTAATATTATGTGGTTTTGGGAAAGTTGGTCCTTTTGGTTAAGGAACAAATCTATTTTGCTGGCATCAAGCCGAGTTGTTGTGGGTAAGGGGGTCGGGACTCTTTTATTCTGTGATTGTGTTCTTGTGTGTGACCCTTGTGTTTTAGCACCTTGACCCCGTAGTAACAATGTCTTGTTTGACTGAGTATTCATGTATGGTTAAATGACAATTAAACTTGATTTGAACGGAATTATATTCTGCTGTTTCCTTACTGTCATTTTCTGATAGTGCATCTGGGTAGTTTTTGTTTGAATATCAAGTGGATCCATAATTGTCAGCAAAAATTTTGATCAGGTTCGAAAGGGTTCGAAGGTTCATTTATTATCAAAGTATGTTTGCAGTATACAACTCTGAGATTCTTTTTCTCCAAATAGCCACAAAATGAAGAAACCCACGGAAGTCTGTTCATAGAGAAACAGCAAACCCAGCCCCCCCCCCCCCCCCCGCAAAATAAAATGACTGGCAACATGATCATCAACCCACAAAACACAACAAGAACATCAGCTGCAAATCCCCTTCCCTTACGCTGAAAACTAACAAATATGGAACAAGAACATCATCCCCAAACCCCCTTCTCCCCGCAGAAAAACAGAGGAAAAACAAGCGACGGCATAGAATATAAAAACTACAAGACTCCATGGTCCAAATCCACAAACACAGAACCTCGGTAACATCCTCTGATATCATCAAAAGAGAGAGTCACCATGTATTAAAATATTTGTGAGAAGCTGTTGTCAAGATCAAGATCACAAAATCACAAGACAAAAGAGCAGAAGTAGGCCATTTGGCCCATTGAGTCTGCTCCGAAACAGTCCTGTTGTAATATCAAATAAACCCCCAAATTATGAAATCATTACTATTGGAGATTAAGTCTACAGGAGATGAGGTTTCAAGGAACACTTTTCTTTATATTGAGCATAATGAAATTAGGTAATGTCTACTGGCCAAATTTTGAAGTGAATTTCGGTGCTGTTTCGATAAAATATTTTCATAGAGTCAAAATCCTGGTATTCCTTTCTTAAAGCCACATAGATAGCAATAACTCAAAGAATTTAGTCCAAGAGCTATTCCTTTAAAGGCACATTTGGAGTGAACAATAAATGCTTACATCCTGGGAATTGATTCTTTGAAAGTTTTCTTTTAATTCTTTGATTCTTTAATAAATTCACATACTCATGTTCAAACAAAAAATGTGAATTTTCTGGAATATTAGTAATCTGTTCTTAATTCTGATGTTTTGCCGGATGACCTATTTATGTATTAAATGTGGGAAAATCAGAAAGATTTGTTTACTTCAGTGCAATTGATGGAGGCAAATGGGGAAGAAAAGTGTGGTCAGTGCATTTGTATCTGTTTAACAGTTGTAACAGAAGCAGAATTTCAGTCCCTATGTTTGATACATAGATAATTAACTCTCTTTAATCTGGTGCAAAGGTGAATGTTACTGTAGGGACAACACAGCAGGACCAAATTGTGAGCGGTGTAAAGATGGATACTATGGTGATCCTACAGTTGGTAGCACAGATGACTGTAAGCCATGTCCTTGTCCAGCTGGTTCAAGCTGTGCTGTGGTACCTAAAACTGGGAATATTGTGTGCACCAACTGCCCTGAAGGGACCACAGGTGAGATGCTCAAAACTTCCATTACCTGTTAAAATTAACTTGTTCTCATACATCATGCTGATTAATTATAAAAAGTTATTGTCTTGTATTCTTTCTTTTTCAATCTTTTTATTATTATTATTATTATTAATATCAACATAATAAAATTGATACATACATAATGGGATTACAAACATACACATTTCAACTGAACATGAAAGAATACATAAGCAATAGTTACAGTATAAATGAGTCTTCCCAAATCATGGACGATATAAGTAACAAATAAACAAGGCAAACCTAGGTATATCATAATATATTTTTAAAAAAACAGAAAAAAGAAAATAGAAAAAAAATTATGCAAAAAAAACCTAATCTAACAATCTAATAACTAATAAGGAAAAAAACGAAAAAAGAAAAAATGGGAAAAAAAGGGCTGTTTATAATATCTAACAAAAATACAAAATCATCAGTGTCGTCAACTCCGATCCTCTCAACATATGTAAAATTGAAACTGGAAAAACAAATAGGCTTGGAACAGGGTCATATTACATCATATGAAAATATTGAATAAATGGTCTCCATATATTTTCAAATTTAATAGAAGTATCAAATACAACACTTCTAATTTTTTCTAAATTTAGACATAACATAGTTTGAGAAAACCAATGAAATGCGGTAGGAGGATTAATTTCTTTCCAATTCAACAAAATAGATCTTCTAGCCATTAATGTAAGAAATGCAATCATTCGACAAGCAGAAGAGGATAAATGGAGTGAGTCCATCATTGGTAAACCATTGTCTTGTATTCTTATCTGTATCATATTGGCATTTCAATGCTCCTCATGGAACTTTGGCTAGATATTTGGCATTGGTAGAGGCCTCCACTTAAGAAACTTCTTAAAAATTAATTAAAATCTTCAGCTTGTAGCTCATGCATGCAAAAATCTCAATGAATGAATGCCCACTTCACAGAAATCACACAGCTATACTTTTCAGCGTTTGCCTTATTGCAAATCATCTCTCATAGCAGCAAAGAATTAATGGAAAACAAGGGGCATGTCCTTCTTGGACAATGATTTCTACAAATACATATAAATATGGCAGTGACTGTCAGAAAACCACACTTTGTGTAAAGTTAATAGGATTATATGTTCAGAGAAAGCCATTCAGCCCAGTTGCCTGTTAGAGCAATTTCATCAAACCCATTCCCCATGTGGCCCAAAACTTAAACACTCAGACCCTTCAACAGTCCAGTTGCTGTTAATGCTATTGAACCATTTGGGTCATGACTTAACTATAAAGGGTCAATGAAGGCTAGTGAATAACAAAATGTATATTTGGGGGAAGATGTTAATAGGGCATGCAGTTCAAAATTACCAGGAAAAGGAAGAAAGATCAGTGCTGAGTAAAGAAAATGTAAACCTGGAATGCTGAATTGCCTTAAAACGTTATTGTGCTCAAGAGCCCGAAATGCAACAGAATTGCTTTGGATGTAAAGTATGTTTGGGACCAAGGAAGCGAGAAGGTCTGTGCAAAATATTCTTGGGGCCGGGCGAAGAGTGTAACTGCTATGAGAATGGGTAGTATTGGAATTGCAACAGACCTCTGGAGTGCTGAATGGAGGCAGTGGGGTCAGATGTGATGGGAGGTGTCTCAAGGATGAATTGTGATTATGAAAGCTTGTATGCTCGACAGCTAGTGGACCCATCCTTGTGCAGTGTCTGCATTTAAGAAGATAATTTCTATATTTAGTGTTTGTTATCTTCACCTTAATTTGTTTGCTTCCTGTTCTTTTTAAGGAATTACCAGAGATATAATGCTGATCTTGCAGTCAGTTGTACATAAATGCATCTGACACACAGGTAGATTCTTTATCAAAATTAGGAGCTAAACAAAAATTTGTAAAAAAGAAAAACCCAGTATATAAATCAACCCATCATGGATTTGCTTCTGCATAGCTTTTGCGTGTGTGGCAATCCAAGCATCATCCACGGGTACGGCAAAATTGAAAAATAACAGGGAAATAGTGTTCTTGGGTAAACTTTGCTCAGATACATATGAAGATACACATACTTATGTATTTTCTGCTCATTTTAGTAAATCAAACATTTACTGTAACTTTAGAATAACTACAGTTCTAATGAAGGCCATTGCTGTAAACATTAAGTCTGTTTCTCTTTGCCAAAAGCTCCCTAACCTGTAGTGTTTTCAGTAGTTCCATTGTTTTTATTACCGTACATGTTTCTAGCATCTGCAATTTCTTTTTGAGCTTTTTTTTCCACATCTCATTGCAATGCATTTGCTTTCAGGTAAAAGATGTGAGCTCTGTGACGATGGATACTATGGTGACCCATTAAGAGAAGAAGGGGCTGTGAGGTCATGCAAACCATGCCATTGTAGTGACAACATTGATCCAAACGCCGTGGGGAACTGTGATCGGCTGACAGGAAGGTGTCTGAAGTGCATCTACAACACTGCTGGATTCTACTGTGATAAATGTAAAGATGGATTTTACGGAAATGCATTAAATCCGATTCCTTCAGAAAAATGCAAAGGTGAGTCTTATATTTGCTTTGTCTATTAAATGTTCCTAAGATAACCAAAATAATTTCTTTAAAAGTGGTTTTATTATAATTTTCATGAAATCTAATGAAATTCAAATTTGTCCATCTGAGACATAAAGTCAATTTGCTTTTTTTTGCTACATTAGAAACATTGTATAACTTGTATGTTGTAGGGAAATTATTATAATATCACCTTTGTAGACATGGGGGAAAGTTTGATGAATGGTATGTTGGCAGTTGCTCTTTACAATTGCCATCAGGACTGATTTAAAGTTTACCATTTGTTATTTTAATCCACAGTTGTTTTTTTGTGTGTGTTTGAGGGTGGGTGGTTTGTGGCTGGAATCAATAGCAGGAAATTTCTTGACAGAAATGATCGAATCTCTCAGCTACTGAGAATAGTGGAAGTAAGTGCCTTGTGGACCCCACCAGCTTCTTTCACAATATAATGTGCTTATTTTCTCTTGCAGCTTGTAACTGTTCTCCTTATGGCACTGTGGGTCAGCAGAGGAACTGCAGCCAGATTACAGGTCTATGCGAGTGCTTAGCTCATGTCACGGGTAGAGACTGTAGTCAGTGTGAGCCCGGCTACTATAATCTTCTTAGTGGCCAGGGCTGTCAAAGGTAAGTCAAGTAGAACAACTTACAGACCCCATTCTTCAGCTGATTACCCAGCAGTTCTGTGTGCTCATATAATCTAATTGGAGACTAGTAGCTGATCCCACGTTGTGTTGGTATATTAATCGAGTTTAGAATGGAGTAGCAGATAACATTCCAGGCACCAAGTATTGAGACCTGTGTTATGATATTCCTGAAGAAAAGGTAGAAAAGGATGAAAATATAGATGGGTGTGTTAGTAAATTTGCAGATGACACCAAGATTGGCGGAGCTGTGGATAGTGTAGAAGACTGGTAAATAATACAGATCAATTGTAGATATGGGCTAAGAAATGGCAGATGGAGATTAACTCAGATAAATGTGGTGTGTTGCTCTTCAGTAGGGCAAATACAAGGAGACAGTACACTGTTAGGGCAAGATCCTTAACAGTGTTGCTGAGCAGAGAGATCTTGGGATCCAAGTTCATATCTTTTTGAAAGTAGCTATACGGGTCGATAAGGTAGTTCGGAATGCTTATGGAATACTTGCTTTCAGTAGTCGAGGCAATGAATTCAAATGTTAAGAGGTTGTGTTGCAACTTCTGGTTAGGCCACATCTGGAGTATTGCATACAGTTCTGGTCACCCCACTATAGGAAGGATGTTGAGGCTTTGGAAAGGGTCCAGAGGAGATTTACCAGGATGCTCCCTGGTTTAGAGAGCATGTGCCATCACGAGAGGCTGGATAAACTTGGGTTGTTTTCTCCGGAGTGTCAGACGCTGAAGGGAGGTCTGGTAGAGGTTTACAATATTATGAAAGGCATAGATAAAGTGAACAGAGAGTATACGTTTTCCAAGGTTGGAATACCTACCAGAGGGCATCCATTGAAGGTGAGAGGGGGTAAGTTCAAGGGGGATGTGAGGGGTAAGTTTTTTACTCAGATGCCTGGAATGTGCTGCCTGGTATGGTGGTAGAGGCAAATACATTAAGAGGCTTTTCAGAGATGTTTCACTAGGCTCGTGGATGTAAGGAAGATAAAGGGATATGGACATGTGTAGGTAGGAGGGATTGGTGTTTGGGTGTTTTTGATTTGCTTTTTTGGCTGGGTCAACACAACATTGTGGGCCGAATAGCCTTTTCTTGTGCTATACTGTTCTGTGTTTTATAAAACATGGTCTTCCACTTGATAGTGATGAAAGTAAAAATCTGCATATTTCCCAAGGTCCATTCATGATTTTTTTAAAGTTGATGTCATTTAGTTCATTTCACTGTAAAATCAAAGGAACAGGTCACTCTTGGTTGTAAGGGCAAAGTGAAAGGGACTATATGGTAAAAATCCTTTCTATAAGATAAAGCGTGTGATTTTCTGTTTAAAATATATGGCACCTATTTTATTTTCAAATTGCCAATTGCACTGTGGATAAAATTACTGCAAGAATGGATGTTTTATGATATTTGACCCTTTCATGAAACTTGGGAGAAACTACCTGAGTCTTGCTTGTGGACAGTGTACAAAGGGAATTCCAGCAAAAACTGCATTCCTGTGGAAACTTCAGGAATGCTCCCTGCCATCTGATACTTCCTGACTTATCGATGAATGCTGCTGCTTAGTACTCATGACCTGTTGTTGCCCTGTCCCCTTCTGTGTCTGTCCTGTAAAATGCAAAACTATTGTATCCTATAAGAATGCCAACAATGTTAAGAGCAGAGTAATTCATAAGATTATGAACATCAGTACAGAAAAGATACCTCTGCAAATTATAGGTGTTGTAGTTGGCAATATGTATAAGTTTCAGGAAAGAATGCTTGAACTTGTAAAGGATAGAGGGCAAGCAAGATGAAGAATTGCTGATAATGTTGGGAGGTAATGGTATACATTTTCTCCTTAAAATGAGGATTGAAAGTGTGACTTAACAGCATGCATATAAAAATCCATAGCTCCCAGGATGAGTGTAAGATTTCCTTTTGCTTTTTTTTACATTTACCTCATGAGATTAAATATCTAGTTTGACTGTGCTTGAAAATTGGCTTACTGTATAGCAGACATGGGAAATAAATTTACGCTTAGCATAGCCAAGACCAAATATAATTGTGGCATTTAAGACATTTCATCGAAACAGTGCACCATAGTTGCTAATACATTTTATGAAGGGTCAGTTGTTGAGTGCTGTCAAGTCATCGTTGACTGACAGTGACCCTATGGATAGTGTAGTTGTCCATAGGGTTTTTGTGGCCAGATATGGAAGTAGATTGCCAAGCCATTCTTTGCACAGATGCTGTTGCTGCCCAGGTTGGGTCCCTGGCGAAATTCGCACTCAGGACCAACCGCCTCAAAGTCCAGAGCTGATGCCACTACACTACTGGCTGGCCCAGAATGGTCTATAGAATCCTTACTTGACATGGGGTCTGATTAGCATAATCAAGTGAATTCAAGGATTTTGAGGAGCAGAAATGTTTGTTATCCCCCATTTATATTAGGTATAGTGCAGAGTCTGTTTACACATAATTTATATGTACCATTCTTTGAAAGATCCAATAAAAAGTATACTTTTCCCAAAAGACAGATTGGCCAAGATTTTGCACCAGTAATGCTCTGCAGAATCCAATCCCCAATGGGTTGACTGAAAAATCCATAAAAGCAATGAACATAATACAACACTGTTGCTGAGAACTGTAAAATTTGGGTCAATAAATTCCATTAAATTATTGCTGTTTGTGGAAGTAGCACTAGCGCACATTTCAGAAAACTAGTAGAAGTCACCAGATACTTTCTAAAACACTGATTTTAAAGTCCTAATCGTGTATTTGGATTTATTACTGTAATCCAGTATTTAGCTTGTATCCCAATAGCAGGTTGAGTAACAACGCATTTATGATTCTCGTTGGTGAACTGTCCTTAATTGCTTGTGTGGATAATCTTTTTCTGTAAACCTTCGACACACATTTTGCTCGTATCACAAATGTTAAATGTATTATTTTAAATGGAGGTTAAAAAATGAGGTTGCACAATAGTCCTGTCATTAAAAACGTTTCTCCTTTCCATCATAATATTAACTAGAATTGTGCACCATTAACTGCACAAAAAATGAAAAAATAGTTGAAGTAATTATTTCTGGGATAATGTGCAGTTTGGAATAGTTAGCTAATCTTATAATTTTTCAATGCATTGACTAACATTACTCTTCGAAGTGAAGGACTAATTTCAGTTCTCTATCTCAGGTGTGAGTGCAATCCTATTGGTTCTGTTAACGGACAATGCGACTCCCAAAATGGGCAGTGTGAATGCCAGCCTGGTGTTGTTGGTCGGCAGTGTGATACTTGTGAACCTAATCATTTTGGATTTAGTCGGGATGGATGCAAACGTAAGTGCAAAAGTTGTTTAACAAGTTTTAGAATAAATTATCAATTATCAACTCTTTAAAGAAATGTCTTAAAATTGTTTTTCTCCTTCTATAGCCTGCGACTGTGACCCTGAAGGTTCTAAATCACGACAATGTAAGGAAGATGGAAAATGTGATTGTAAGGAAGGGTTTGTGGGTGCTCATTGTGATCAGTGTGAGGAAAATTACTTTTATAATCGCACAAGACCTGGTTGCCAGGAGTGCCCTGCCTGCTACAGACTGGTGCAAGATAAGGTAGGAATCACAGTTTTATATTTGTCATATTATTTTATGATATTGTCTTGTGAATAAAATCAGAGGTTGCCTCAATTTGTTCTTGTCTTTTCCTAACTTTCCTGCTAGATCATCAGGCATTATTTGAAAATCAGACTGAGAACTTGTATATAATCTAGGCTACGGAGCAACTTGCTTAACATTCTTTTTTCTTGGGTTTGACTCATAATGCTGTCCAGATGAAATATGCATCCCTTGGCCTATGCAAAATTGATTTTAGCTTTCATGGTTGGATTCTTTTAGTCTACACAATCTACATACAGCCTCTAAATTGATGCCCTCACTTGAAAGATTATAGAATCGATGCTGTCTGATGCTGGGACTTCCATAAACCTAAGGTGAAAGTGAAATCAAGGTTACTGAATTCCTCAGTCTAACAGTTGAATTTTGATACCAGATGGTGACTTATACCCAAATTTATTAAATGTCCCATCATGTTAAATCTACTGTGGATCCTTTCTTCCCTTAAGGCACCTATTCTAATTTACACTGTTGTGAAGTCTTAGGAACCATTATGGAACTGATATAATTTCTGGGAAAAGATCCAGCTTTGGTTAGCATTAGCACAGTGGTTATGCAAATACGAAATAGAGGTTTTTTCCCCCTACTTAGGTTAAACTAGTGAACTCACAAATTGAAGATAAACAGAAAGTGAAATAATGAATTAAATAAAACAAGCTGTTTACGTAGTAAGTATGATTGTACTGAAAATGAATTAGATGCTTTCAAATACTGAATATTATGGAAGAATCCAAGAGCACCTAAATTAGGAGCCTTGTTATCCTCAGCTCCCCAGTGCTGTTTCCCACTTGCTACCTCACACAGACTCTGTCTTTCCCCAGCACAGTGGGAGATCTGCAGCCTCACTTGTTCCACTTCAGGGAAGGTTAACAGTGAGGCATATATGTTTAGAATGCATGGTTAAAATTTAGGTGTTGTTGAGGTAACATTGTATTTAACAGAAAGCCCGTGAAAAACATAAGATTAGAATAATGCTGATAGACTTAGGAAGCATGTGTACTGTAGAAGAGTCATGGAAAGCATGAATGAGCTGAAAATCTTGTTTCTTTACTGTGATTCTGCAAGCTACAATTTGCCGCCATCATACGTTGATGTTGTTTCCTTAGTAAGTCTAAATAAATCTTTTCATAGAATTTGACACCATGAGTCAGTCTCAGAAAACTAAGGTAAAAGTTTCTGCACTTCAATGGATAGTGTGAAGACAGCCTTCACAGCCCAATAACTAGTTGTAGCAAAGGAAGGAAAGAATTGTATAAAAAACTAAACTTGCTATCATAGTGACATTCAGTTACCTGACCGCAGTTTATAATTGACGAAGAATGAGCGAGCAAGCATGTTTGAATTTGTAATAATTTTTTTGTCAGTAAATCCAGAAAAAGAGAAAACAACTGAGTTTATCTTTTTTTAAAATAGATATTTTTAAGAAGCTATTAACTTTAATCAGTAATTCAATCACAAAAGGCTGAAGTCAGCAACGTTTCCGTAAGGACAAATCTTGCCTGACAATTCTGTTGGAATTCTTTGAGGAAGTAACAGGCAGGGTAGACAGGGAAGAATCAGTAGGTGTTGTTTACTTGGATTTTCAGAAGGCCTTTGACATGATGCTGCACATGAGACTGCCAAAGAAGGTAAGAGCTCATAGTATTACAGGTGCAATACCAGCATGGCCACAGAAGATGTGTGACATCATGGCCGTAGTCCCAAGGAGACACCAAATTGCATAGAAAGAGAGTTTAAAAGTTGACACTTAATGCACACTGCGGTCCTGTGTAGACACTGGATTGGATAGAGAGAGAGAGAGTTTAAAAGAAGCAAGTGGGGGCACTTGTCACATTTTCTGCACCACAGCCCCGAAGAGACACCAGGTTACATAGAGGGAGAGACAGTTTATAAGAAATGAGCGGGGACAATCGGCATTTTTTGCACACCACAGCTCCCGAGGAGATATTGGATTGTGCATAATTAGGCACTTGGCAAAGACCAATAAAAAGAAGTTAGGTTTAAGCGGAGCACCCATTGTGTAGTAATAGAGGATGTGGTGGTTAGGGGAACAGAAAATAAGTTCAGTGGACAAGAATAGAATTCTGCAATGGTTTGTTGCCTCCCGGGTGCCAGTATCAGGGACATCTCAGACTGAATCCACAGCATTCTTAAGTGTGACAGTGAGCAGCCAGATATCATGGCCCAGGTTGGTACTAATGACATGCATAGGATAGGTGACAAGGTCCTGAAAAATGAGTTAATGAGTTAAGGGAGTTAGTTACTAAATTAAAGGACAGGACCTCCAGGGTGCTCCACATGCCAGTGAGAGCAAAGCACATGGTTCAATTTAATATCGAGAACGTATACAGTATACAACATTTTGTGAAACAAGAAACGTTAAAGAATGAATGAGAGAGACATCAGAACCCCAGATCCGCCCTTCCCCTCCAACACACAGGTAGCTGCCAAAGCACCAACCCTCCTCCTCACTCACCCCACACTTGCACCAGCAGAAGCACTGACCCCACCCCTCCCCACCATGCAAGCGATAGTCAAAACCCCCAAAGTGACCTTGACCTAGAGTCCATCAAAAACTACAGTCCATAACCCAGCACTTCAGTATCACAGACAGGCTCAAGAGGAGTCACTCTCCTGCAACAAGAGCAGAGATCAGCAACTCACTGTTCCAATGTTGCAATCTTCTGTGTCACTTCTTCGGGCCCCCTGACTTGGGGACTGGCAATCATAGAGAGAGAGAGAGAGAGGGGCAGGGATCACCCGAGTACAGAGGCCTCCTTCCGACTGCCTGCTGACTTGATGTTCCAGTCTCCCACAATGTTTCAGTTAGTGGCATCGGCGATGAACCGTGGGGGCGCTCCCTGAAGAAACACTTCCACACTGCTCATGGAGATAGCGAATCACCAGCCTGCACATTGCGGAGAACTGCAGTTTGAACTGTAAATCACAGGCACCAATAGCATCCTAACCACCTTGAAAAGAAACGAAAGATGTAAGAGAAGTGATATCAGGATTGATAACCATGCTATGTGTTAATAGGAAGATCATACAGTTTAACACTTGACCAAAGGGATGATGCAGGAGGAAGGGCTTCATGCTTTTGGATCATTGGGCTTCCTTCCAGGTGGGACCTCAACAGAAGGGACAGTTTACAGCTAAACTGGAGGGAGACTAACATGCTGTATGTGGGGGGTTTAAACTAGAGTTGCAGGGGGGTAGGAACCAGAGTGCCTCAACAAATGGTGGGGAGGTTGAGAAGAAAGATGTTGGTAAGACCACAAACAAAGTTAGTAATCAAAAGGTCGAGCATGGTGGGACTAATATTGTGATCTGCATATATTTCAGAGAAAAGCGGATGAGTATGGGGCATGGATCAGCATGTGGGATGATGACACAGCCATTAGAGAGACACAATTTTTGGAAAAGCAGGACTGGCAGCCCAATGTTTTGGGGTTTCCTTGTTTTAGATTTGATGGAGTTAGAGTGATTAAAGGGGGACAGATGGCATTACTAGCCAGGGAAAATGTCATGGAAGTGCTCCATCAGGACAGACTGGAGAGGCCTTATGAGTAGAACTGAGGAATAAGAAAGGTATGATCATATTAATAAGATTATGTTATAGACCACCCAACAGCCTGCAGGGTTTGGAGGAGTATGTTTGTAGAGAGATCGCAGACTGTTGAAAGGAACATAAGGTTGTGAAAATAAGTGATTTTAACTTCCCACATATTGACTGGGATTCCCATACTGTAAAACGACAGGATGGGAAAGTGTTTGTCAAATGTGTTCAGGAAAATTTCCTTAATCAATCAGTATGTACAATTCCCAATGAGGGAGAGTGGGATATTTAATCTGATATTAGGCAATGAGACAGGGCAGGTGACAGAAGTTTGTGTAAAGGAACACTTTGCATCTAGTGATCATAATGCCAATATTTCAAGGTAATGAGGAAGTAAGATAAGTTCGGATCTGGGGCTGAGATTCCAAGTCAAAGTAAGGCCAATTTTGATGGTATCAGAAAGGATTTGGCAAGTGTAGATTGCGGTAGGTTCCTTTCTGGCAACAGTGCTCTTGTTAGTGGGTAGGACTTCAGAAGTGAAATTTTGAGAGTACAGAGATGATATTTTCCTGTCAGAATAAAAAGCATGGATAACAGGTTTGGGGAACGTTAGTATTTGAGAGATGTTGAGGCCCTTTTGAAGAAGAAGGAGGAGGTACAGAGCAGGTATGGTCAGGCAGAAACAAATGAGGTACTTGAGTATAAGAAATGCAAATGAACATTTAAGGAAATCAGGAGGGCTAAAAGAAGACATGAGGTTGCTCTAGCAGACAAGGTGAAGGAGAATCCTAAGGGCTTCTACAGATACATTAAGAGCAAAAGAATAACAAGGGACAAAATTACTTCACTGGAAGGTTAGAGTGGTAGTCTATGCATGAAGCCAAAAGAGATGGGGGAGATCTTAAATGGATTTTTTACATCTGTATTTACTATGGAGATGGACTCAAAGTCCATAGGTAAGAGGCAATGCAGCAGCGACATCATGGACCCTGTACAGATTATGGAGGAGGAGGTGTTTATCGTCTTGATGCAAATTAGGATGGATACGTCCCCAGGGCTGACAAAGTGTTCCCTCGGACCCTATGGCAGGCTATTATAGAAAAGTTGATGAAAGCAAGGCAGTGAATGTTGTCTACGTAGATTTTAACAAAGTATTTGACAAGGTCACGAATGGGAGTTTGGTTAAGAAATTTCAATTGTTTGGCGTTTAAGATGAAGTAGTAAATTGGATTAAACATCGAATTTGCGAAGAAACCAGAAAGTGGTTGTAGATGGTTGTTTCTCTGACATAGTGCTATGCCGCACGGATCAGTGCTTTGTGTTTGTCATCTATATCAACGATCTGGATGATAATGTATTAAACTGGATCAGCAAATTTGCAGATGACACCAAGGTTGGGGGGCGTAGTAGACAGTGAGGAAGACTATCAAAGCTTGCAATGGGATCTGGACCGGCTGGAAAAATGCACTGACAAATGACAGGTTGAATTTATTGTAGTCAAGTATGAGGTGGACCAACCAGGGGAGGTCCAATTTTGGTCACATACCGCTGGGAAAGATGGAAATAGGATTGAAAGAGTGCAGAGAAATTTTACAAGGATATTGCCTGGCCTTGAGGACCTGTGGTATAGGGAAAGTTTGGATAGGTTAGAACTTTATTCCTTGGAACATAAAAGATTGAGGGGAGATTTGATAGAAGGGTATAGATAGGGTAAATACAAGCAGACTTTATCCACTGAGGTTGCATGAGGCTGCAACTAGAGGTCACAGGTTAAGGGTGAAAAGTGAAATGTTTAGGGGGATCTTCTTCACTCAGAGGGTGGTGAGAGTGGGGAACAAGCTGCTGAAACAAATGTTGGATGTGGATTCGATTTCAATATTAAAGAGAAATTTGGATAGATACATGGATGAGAGGGCTATGGTCCAGGTGCAGGTCGATGGGAGGGGCAGATTAATGGTTCAGCAAGGACTAGATGGGCCAAAGGGCAATCGATGACTCTGACTCCAAGATTGGCTGACAGGCAGGAAGTAAAGCATGAAGAATAAGGGGGCATTTTCTGGTTGGCTGCTAGTGAGTAGTGCTGTTCCACAGGAGGCTGTGTTGGATCTGCTGCTTTTCATGTTACATGTCAATGATCTGGAAGACTGAATTGATAGCTTTGTGGACGATACAAAGGTAGCAGTGTTAAGGAAGGCAGGAGTCTGCAGAAAGATTAGGAGAATGGACAAAGAAGTGGGAGACAAAATACAGTTTGGGAAATGTATGGTCATGCAGTTTGGTAAAAGGAATAAAAGTGTATACAGCTTTTTAAATGGGAGGCAAATTTAGAAATTGGAAATGCAAAGGAACTTGAGCGTTCTCATGCAGGGTTCACTAAAGGTTAACTTGTAGCTTGAGTTGCTGTTAAGGAAGGCAAACACAGTCATAGAGTCATTGAGAAGTACAACACGGAACCAGGCCCTTCGGCTCATCTAGTCCGTGCCAAACCCACTTAAACTGTCTACTCCCATTGATCTGCTCCGTGACCATTGCCCTCTACATCCCTGCTATCAATGTATGTATCCAAACGTCTCTTAAATGCTGAAATCAAGCTCGCATGCACCACTTGTGCTGGCAGCTCGTTCCACTCTCATGACCCTCTGAGTGAAGAAGTTTCCCTTCATGTTTCCCTGAATCTTCTCACCTTTCACCCTTAAGAAATGACCTCTGGTTGTCGTCCCACCTAAATTCAGTGGAAAGAGCCTGCTTGCATTTACCCTATGTATACCCTTCATAATTTAGTATACTTCTATCACATCTCCTCTCAGTGTTCTACGTTCTAAAAAATATAGTCCTAACCTTTGTAATCTTTCCTTATAACTCAGGCCCTCCAGACCTGGCAACATGCTTGTGAATTTTCTCTGTACTCTTTCAACCTTGTTTACATCTTTCCTGTAGGTGGGTGACCAAAACTACATATGATACTCCAAGCGAGGCTTCACCAGCGTCTTGTATAACATCCCACCTTCTGTACTTTATACATAGATTTCTGAAGGCCAAGGTGCCAAAACCTTATTTTCTGACCCTATGTCCTGTGACTCCACTTCAAGTGAATTATGGGGCTGTATTCCCAGATCCCTTTGTTGGACCATGCTCCTCAGTGCCCTACTATTCACTGTGTAGAACCAGCCCTGTTTCTATAGAAGTGCAAGACCTCGCACGTGTCTGCATTAAATTCCATCTGCCTTTTTTTCAGCTGATGCAGATCCCTCTGCAAGCCATGATAGCTTTCCTCACTGTCCATTACACCCCCTGTCTTGGTGTCATCCGCAAATTTGCTGATCTCGTTAGCCACATTATCATCCAGATCATTAATATAGATGACAAACAGCAAAGGACCTGGCAGCATATCAGTATTCCCAGGGTTCCAGTCAATGAGGCAACCCTCTACTACCACTCTCTGCTTCTCCCACAAAGCCAATTTCTAATCCAATTTACCTCATACTAAATGCCACGTTTATTTCAACTGGACTAGAATGTAAAAGCAAAGATGTATTGCTGAGGCTTCATAAGGAGGTGGTCAGAACAAATTTGAAGTATTGAGAGCTGTTCTGGGCCTCATATCTAAGAAAGGGTGTGCTGGCATTGCAAAGGCCTGTATGAGGTTTATGAGAATGATTCTGGGATGATGAGTGCTTGATGGCTCTGGGCCTGTATTCACAGAAGTTTAGGAGAATGAGGGGGATCTCAAATGTTAAAAGGCCTAGATAGAGTGGACATGGAGTTGAGGACCAGAGACGACGGGCTCAGTGTAGAGGGAGGTGTCGGAAAAACAGATGAGGTGGAATTTCTTTAGCCAGAGGATGGTGAATCTGTAGAATTTGTTACCACAGATGGCTGTGGAGGTTAAGTCATTAGTATATTTAAAGCAAAGGTAGATCGGCTCTTGATTAACAAGGCCATCAAAGATTATGGGGCGAGAAAGCAGGAGGAAGTGAATTAAATGGAAGATAAGTCAGTCATGATCAAATAGCAGAGCAGAATTAATGTGCCGAAGAGTCTAATTCTGCTCCTATATCTTATGGTCTTGTGACTCGTTGAGAGATCACAGTTAGTTAGGATCGTAAATAACATCTCCTCCTTGCTGACAGTCAACACTGGCGCACCTCAAATGTATGGACTTAGCCCACTGCTCTACGCTGTCCACGCACATCTCATAAACGCCATATATAAATTTGCCAATGACACAGCTATCGTGCAGAATTTCAGATGCTGATGAGGAGGCGTACAGGAGTGAGATCGATCTGGTTGAGTGGTGTTGCAACAACAACCTTGCACTCAATGTTACCTGGATTCAGCACCTAAGTTACAGAGAAAGGTTGAACAAGTTAGGTCTCTATTCTTTGGAGCGTAGAAGGTTGAGGGGGGACTTGATGGAGAAATTTAAAATTATGAGCGGGATAGATAGAGTTGACGTGGATAGGCTTTTTCCATTAAGAGTAGGGGAGATTCAAACAAGAGGACATGTGTTGAGAGTTAGGGGGCAAAAGTTTAGGGGTAACACTCAGAGAGTGGTAGCTGTGTGGGACGAACTTCCAGTAGAAGTGGTAGAGGCAGGTTCGAAATTGTCATTTTAAGTAAAATTGGATAGGTATATGGACAGGAAAGGAATGGAGGGTTATGGGCTGAGTGCGGGTCTGTGGGACTAGGTGAGAGTAAGCCTTCGGCACGGACTGAAAGGGCCAAGATGGCCTGTTTCCATGCTGTAATTGTTATATGGTTATATAGTTAGTAAGACCAAGGAATTGATTGTGGACTTCAGGAAGGGGAAGCCGAGGGAAAGACACACCTGTCCTCATTGAGGGATCAGTAGTGGAAAGAGTGAGCAGTTTCAAATTCCTGGGTGTCAGCATCTTTGAAGATTTATCCTGGGCTCAACATTTTGATACAATTACAAAGAAGGCATGACAAGGGATATATTTCATCTGGCGTTTGAGGTGACTTGGTATGTCACCAAAGACACGCAGGTTTTCACAGATGTACTGTGGAGATTATTCTATCTGGTATTGAGGAGCCTTTGTACAGGATCAGAAAAAGTTGCAGACTTAACCAGCTTCATCACTAGCCTCCCCGGCATCCAGGACACTTTCAAAAAGGTGGCATCCATCATTCTGGACCCCCATCATCCAGATGTGCCCTCTTCTTATTGCAATTATGAAAGAGGTGGTACAGGAACCTAAAGACACATCACTCAATGTTTCAGGAACAGCTTCTCCTCCTCTGCCATCAGATTTTTTGCTAGATTTTTCTTTTTTTTTTGCTCTATTTTTGTACTACTTAATTAATTTATAAATAAATAAATATATATATACTATCCTGCTGCAGCGAAGCAACAGATTTCACAACATATATGCCAAATACATTCAACCTGATGCTCATTATGGCAACTTTTTTTTTAGCTATGTACTTATTTTCGTGCAGCAGGATTTATCAGGTTTGACCTAAGGTGACAGTGTTTTAGCTAACACACACACAATGCTGGAGGAACTCAACAGGTCAGTCAGCATCTATGGAAATGAATAAATCATTGATTTTTGAGGCCGAGACCCTTCTTAAGGAGGGCCTAAGACGTTGACTGTTTATTCATTTCTGTAGATGCTGCCTGACCTGCTGAGATCCTCCAGCATTGTGTGTGTGTGTGTTGCTTTGGATTTCCACCATCTGCAGACTTCCTAATGTTTCCTCATGTTTACAAAGTTTTAGGCTTTGTTTTGCTTTGATTGGCTGAGTAATTGTATTTCATTTCCATGATATGATCAGGTAAATGAACATAGACAGAAACTTAAGGACTTGGAAGATCTAATTGCAAACCTTGGGACAAGCCAGGACACAGTGAGTGACAAGGCCTTTGAAGAGAGATTGAAGGAAGCTGAAAGAACCATTATGGACTTATTGCGGGATGCTGAAAACATGAGAGGTATGTGTTTTATCTAACATCTTGATATTAATAGCATAATTACAAACTTCAATAAAGTTTATAAAACTTGATTATTGCAATTAATTATGTGAAATTTGCCCCTATTATTCCCTTAATAAATTAGAAACTGATCTCCCTCTTGCCGTAAGTAATTTAGTTGTAGTCACCATCTAAGAAATCTTAAATATCTAATTGCTCATGATAAATACAGAAATGGCACATATGGATTATTGAATTATAAATGGGGAGATAGTATTTTGCGAAGATCTGGGGCATGTGGAGATCACATCCTCAGACACACTTGCATCACGTTAGCTAAGGAGATGCTTTATTCTGACCTCTATATATTCCCATTGATTATTGATATTGCCTTCATAAAAAGGACCATCACTCTGCAAAATATTTTTAGGCTATCTTCAACAGGGTGAGGTATTTATTAATCTGAATCACAACAGAGAAGGAGAGTAAAATATTCAAGATGGTATGATAAAAAGGGAAACAGTTAATCATAAATGAATTTCATGATTGCTTAAAAGTGATGGATCTGTTTAGAATGCCAGAAATTCTTGTTAAGCATGAATTTTCTGTGGGAAAGCTGAAATTTTTCAACAGCAAAAATATTTTATTGGACTGCAGAAATTTCAGGCAGATTTAAAGCAGTAAAATTATTTATTGAATGCCATTTGTAACAGCATTATTGAGACTTGCATTGCAGCTTGTTTAATGTTTGACCTTTGTCAATTTGACAGGCCATCCATGATGTATTATTTGTGAGAATCAGTCTGTATTTTTGTTTTCCTTGCTCAGCTAGGAAAGATTTGTGGTTTACCTCTGAACAAATTACTTTACATTTATCTGCATTGAATCTCCATAGTGTATGGTACATTTTTTTTAATGCCCTATTTAATATTTGTTCAGACAAAGCAGAATTACACACATTGCAAAATTTTACCCAAATAATTTCATGGAATTTTTTGACAGATGTTGACAAAAGTCTGATGGACCGCTTGGCTGAAATTAATAACACACTATCTACTCAGTGGGGACGCCTGCAAAATATACAGGATACAGTAAATAATACTGAAGTCTTGGCTGAGCAATCCAATAGGCGTATACAAGATGCAGAGAAAGTGATTTCAAATGCACGAAAGGAGCTTGAAAAGGCTAAGAGAGCCATAGCAAATGTGGTAGGTATTTATGTGCAAATAACTTTGAATAACACTGAAGCAAAGGGCAAGTTCATAAATGGGCAATTCTTGCTTCGTCTTAATACTTAGATAAACACTTTATAAGCTAAGCTTTAAAATTTTATTCTGATGCCTGCATATTTAATATCAAGTCAAAGCAGGCATTTACATTTACATTACTTTTTTCCTATGCTTCCACTTTCTTTTCAGGCTGTTCACAATATTAGCCAGTTAAATGTTTTCAGCAGCATTCTTTGTGAGTGGAAGTGTCTGTCAGATGGCTGATCTTGGTTGGATATTCATAAACCATATGTGAGATGTCATGAATGATTAATTTTATTATTCTAGCCCATAAACATGTAGCATATGATGCATTGTACTGATTTCTGATTGGATTGATATGAGATGTATCTTGCCTAATTATTCCATATGTCATTTGATTATACAAGTAACATCCAAGTGATAGACATGATTATTTTTGCCAGTAGTGATGTGTTTTTCCATTCTGAAAAATCTGTGTATCTATTTTGGGTATTCATTAGATGAACTGATTTGGATTTTGATTGAAGCATTTCAGAAACAAAATTAATTTTCTGCTTGAGTTCTCCATTCTTTACCACGAATGTGCTTTCAAACGAAGTTGCATAGCCATTGACTTGTCCTTTCATCTGTTTTTCCTCTCCTCAATGCACTGTCAGGGCAGCTAGAGAATGACAGCTGAAGGTACTGATATAAACTTTGTGCACAAACTCTTAATTTTCCATTTAGTAGAAGTGTTCCTCTGAATTCTCTTAAATATATAACCATTCATTTAAAAGGTTGTTACCAACAGAGTGCAAAACTATGACAATTTGCAAAGAAACAATGAACATAGGTTGCAGTGTTACCAACTGGCAGTTGGATAACATCTTGGAAAGCCAATGGCATTACTGAAACAGCTGCTTAGGATGCCAGCCCTGTAGGCACGGCACATTGAGAGTGGGGCTTCAACAACAAACTCCATTATATAACAATGTCCTGGAAACAGAATAGGTACCACAGGCAAAACCATCCCTGTGATGGTACTAAACAAGAGAAAAAAGTCAAGTATAACAATAATGTTGGAAATTAACAGATACTCATACTCAAGAACTGGCCATTAAAATGCAAAATTCTAGACTGTTAAGAAAAAGGCAGTAAGGCTATTGTTTTTCCAGAGAACTAGTTGGTTCCACTTTACTCTCTGAAAGAAAATATTACATACATCCTCTACCTTCAAAAACTATCATCCTTTTGCACTGTCAGTTTTATCTGAGAATTCACTAAGCTTACATTGTTGTTGCAATACACAAAAAAAATGTGATTCCTGGGAGGGGAGTTGGGACATGAATAGTAATTCAACGAGTCTTGCTGTTTGCCCAGGCTGGTTGTTGGTGCCCTGGATCCCAAGGACAGTCAGTCAGAGGAAATTGTCTTCTTGTGTTGAGTCGTCAGTCACAGCGTTTCTCTTTGCTTCTCCAAGCTACAACTGTGCTTCATGATAAACTAGTTTCTGATATTGCTGGCAGTTCCATTGAAGGAATTGTGGCTTTCCCAACCCCAAGACCTTTGTCAATATTGTTTGGGAAAATGGGCACTCTGAATTGATGTCAAATGGGACAGCCAACATCTTTCAGGCAGGTGAGGTTCCAATCAATTTGGGACCAGTGACAACTCACTAACATCTGATCCAGTCAACTCTGCAGCCTATGTTTATGTGGAAGTAAGATTGTCTTTTTATTCTTTTTATAGAGAGAATAGATTGGGTACTCCATGTGACGTGGATGCTCCTGGCCTAATCTATGATGATAGCAACTTCTTGTATGTCTCTGGGTTAAAGTAAAAAATCTTTATTGTATTAAAGTTGCCAAAGAGGAGTTAAGTATTTTAAAGGCATTGCTTGATGTGCAGCGAATACTCCTGGATGGTAAATTGATTATTCTTCTTATTCTGTAGTCAGCAACAATGCCAGATTCCAGTGCTGATCCAAATAATATGACACTCCTAGCAGAAGAAGCTCGTAATCTTGCAGAAAGGTAAACATTTCTTAAATGATCTTTCAGTGACTCACTTTTAGAGACTGGATTTTCATGTTTATCAGGTTTGAGAATTCCAACCATTTCATGTACAAGTCAAGCCTCTTTACCAATGACAGATTGGACTCCAGCCCACATCAGTTCCTTCTCAAAGACTCCAGATGGCTGATTGTTATTTCTTAACTATCAAGAAGCTCTGATTTAACTGTTAAATGTATTCTGGCTCTTTTGATTAAAAAGTGAAATGTTGGCCACATTGTCAACACTTACTATCTTGCCAATCCTGTAAAGATGTATTTCCAGAACTGTTGAAATTATCTGTGAATGCAGTTAATTTTCTGTCGGTTGCCATATAATTGTTTTCCTCCTTTGACTATTTATGTGTTTCACACAGGCCATTTGTCAGGCCAAATAGTTCAAATGTAGCCTGTTTTTTATCAAGAATAATTTCCAGCTGTATCTGTGTTATAGTTGCAAGATTTTGCATTTGCATCGTTGTGCCCCACACCTTTCAACCGCTTCCACACACATAACCTCTAGTGACTCTTAATTAGCTGGGGTAATTGAGGGGAGCACCTCCAAACGATGTGCAGAACACATTAAAAGACATCAAATATGCTGCTGAGTACTTTGTGCAATTCAACTTGAGGCAATACTGATAGCTGCTGAACCAGTCTCTGAGCAACTACTGCCTGAAGAGTGACAGTCTGCCCTGAAATTCCAGTTGGTGTTATCATCATCTGCCCCAAGAAGCCCCAGATATTTTTGTGGCAGTGCACTGTGGCAGTCAGGTGCATGTCACGCAGGGTGATCAGAGTTGGCTTCGGGGGCAGTAGTACATGTTTTTGACGAAGTCAAGTTAATTGCAAAATCATTCAATTAACCATTGTTAAGCAATTAGGAGTTGACTGTATTTGTTAATTTACTACTAACCCATATTATATAATTGGAGATTAAAGTAGCAATTTACATTATTATATAATTTTGTCTATATTTCTGTTCGTGATATAGAACTTGCACTTTTTAATCATGCATCGCTGTGAAACTTGCCTAATCAATGCATATATAAAATAGATGCCAAGAGTTTACTGCCTTTGTTTGAAGTTTACTTCAGTAGAATGAGAAAGTCACTGATTATCTGTGTGTGCATTTTAAGAAGGGAGAAGGGGGAGGCTTTTACTAATTATTAAAATACTTCTGAGGCTTGAATTACCTAAGCTTATTTTACTGAAGCTAATCAAGCAAAGTAAAGCCAATGTTTAGCCCATGATCCAGTTACATCAAGAATAGACTTGGAAACATCACAAGGTTTAAACAGAAAATACATCAGCACACAGAAAACACCCCATACTATTGGAAACTGGAGATTTCAGTGACTCACTCATTGTGCTTTGTAGCTATTAAAGTTAACACTGTTAATTAAGAACTTCAGAATCCCTGTTGAGAAAGAACATCTGCTCAACAAAGTTGCACTTGTGAATACCTATCAGTTTATAAGTTGAGAGCATGAAATCCTTCAACTATAAAAGCGCTTTTATGGTCAGCGCAAGGTATATTTTAAGATTCCAAATAATGTTTCTGATATTGCTCATCTTCCCAAATATGACTGAAGAATGAAATAGTTGAATGTGACTGGAGAGCTAACACAGTCATTAATGTGAGCTTTCTGTGAGTTAGGAAGCAGAATAAGGTTTGTTAATATAAACATTCTTCAATTCCTGTAGGCACAAGAATGAAGCAGACGAAATTGAACAGATTGCCAAGAATGCTAATGACACTTCAACCAAAGCCTATGAACTGCTACGCAAAACTCTTGCAGAAGAAGTTACAATCACCAATAGAATTGATAATTTAAATAAAAAGTAAGTTGGTAACACAAAATCTACTTCTGATCTGTTGAGAAGGATAAATTTAAGAATTCATTTGGCTATTTGTAGTATTTATTGGTCAAGACCTTATTGTTCAATAAATAACATACACGTAATATTTACTGTGGAGAGAAGTTACTATCAAATGCAAATTCTGCAGGGAAGTGAGGGGCTGAAGGAGGATGTGATTTATACTACCAAATGTTGTTGGAGAAGATTATGAAGGACAGGATTTGTGTTCATTTGGAAAGACATGGAGTGAATTGGCATTATTTTGTACATGGGCGATCATGTCTCACAAATCTGATTGAATTTGAAGAGATAGCTAAAGAAATCAATGAAGGCAGAGTGATAAGGATGGACTTCAGTAAGGATGTTGACAAACTTCCATACAGAACATTGGTCCTAAATGCCATGGTACAAGGGATCAGAGTCATGTTGGCAAACTGGATCCAAAAGACTTAGTGTAGTGGTGGATGGATTTTTCTCTGACTGAAAGTCTGTTACAAGTGATATACAGCAGAGATCGGTGCTGAGATCATTTTTGTTTGTAATATATATACAAACAAATATATATAAAGGCTTGGATAAGAATATAGGTGGTCTGATTAATAAGAAATTGGCGGAGTCAGAGATAGCAAAATACAGCAGAGCATAGATCTGGTGGAAAGTTGGATGGAGAAAGGGAGAGGGAATTAAATTCAGACTGGTATGGGAAGTCAAATTCTGCTAGGATGTATCAAGTCTGTAGAAGCGATGATGTACGGAGACACCTTGGTGTCTTAGTCCTTAGTTCAGTGAATATGTGAGTTACCGGTGGATCAGGTAGCGAAGAACGCATTTAGTATGCTTGTCTCCATTGTGTAAGGGATTGAATATAGGGATTGGGATGTCATGTTGCAGTTGTTCAAAATGTTGTTTAGACCACATTTGGAGTATGCAGCCACCACACTGGATGACACACTACAGTGAGGGTGTGGCAGCAATAGAGGGAATGCAGATGTGATTCAACAGGGCATGGTCTGGCATGGACTACAGTTTTCAAGAGAGATTAGACAGGCTTGATTTATCCTCACTTCAAGGGGGAAGACTGGGGAATAACCTTACGAAGTTTTATCCTCAGCCAAAGTCCTTTTTCCCAGGGCAGTAGAGTGTAGAACTAGAACCCTGATTTAAAGAAGATCTGAGGGGTAAGTTCTTTCCACATCAAGGATGGTATTTATCTGAAATTAAGCTGTCAGGTAGTATAGGCAGATGTATTAAAACATGTGAAGGCACTTGGCTAGGTATTTGGATAGGAAAAGTCTAGAGGAATGCAGGCAAATGGCCTAACTGTAGCTAGGCATGATAATCAGCATGGATGAGGAGGGGCACAGAGTCTGCTTCTGTGCGTATCATTCTATTCTTCATAGTTTGATAACAGATTAGAACTCTTTAATTATTGGAATGCTTTCTACATGAGATAATTGATCCTCTGGCAAGTCTTGGGAGGCATATTTCAAAATTCAAGGTAAATTTATTACCAAAGTACCGGTATATTATTGTCATCTTGTGCAACTCTGAGGTTTGTTTTCTTCTGGCATACACAGTAAATCCAAGCAACACAATAGAGTCAATGAAAGACCATCCCTAACAGGACAGTCAAACAATCTATGTGCAAAAGATAACAAATAGTGCAAATACAAAAGAAAAAAATAGTAATAATTAATAAATAAGAAATAAATATTGTTAACAGGAGATGAAGAATCCTTGAAAGTGAGTCCATAGGTTGTGGGAACAGTAGAGTGATGGGGCAAGTGAAGATGAGTAAAGTTATCCTCCTCTTTTTCAAGAGTTTGATGGTTGAAGGGTAATAACTGTTCCTGAACCTGGTGCTGTGGGTCCTGATGCTCATGTACCACCTTCCTGGTGGCAGCAAAGAGAAGAGAGCATGGCCTGGGTGATGGGGGCTCTTAATGATGGATGCTGCTTTCCTGCGACAGTGTTTTGTGTAGATGAGTATAATGGTGGGAGGGCTTTACCTGTGATGTACTGGGCTGTATCCACTACTTGTAGATTTTACATTCAAGGGTACTGGTGTTTCCATGCCAGGCCGTGATGCAACCAGTTAATATTTTCTCCACCACACATCTATAAGAAGCTTGTCAAATTTTAGATGTCACGCCAAATCTACACAAACCTCTAAGGAAGTAGAGGTGCTGCTATGCTTTCTCTGTAATGGCACTTGCGTGCTGGACCCATGATAGATCTTCTGAAATGATAACACCAAAGGATTTAAATTTGCTGATCCTCTCCAGCTCAGATTTCCCAATGAGGACTGGCTCATGGACCTCTGGTTTCCTCCTCCTGAAGTCAATAATCATCGCTTTGTTCTTGCTGACATTGAGTGAGAGGTTGTTGTGGCACCACTCAGCCAGATTTTCAGTCTCAGTCCTAAGTGCTGATTCATCTCAGTTTGGCTAACAGTGGTGTCATCAACAAACTTAAGTATGTTATTGGAGCTGTACTTGGCCTCATGGAGATTGTGGAGGAGATGTTGTTGCCATTCTGAACTGACTGGGATCTGCAAGTGAGGAAATCAAGGATCCAATTGAGCAAAGATGATTTATAGCCATGATCATGAAGCTTATTGATTAGTTTTGAGGCGATGACAGTATTGAATGCCAAGCTGTAGTCGATAAAGAACATCCTGATGTATGCATCTTTGCTGTCCAGATGTTCCAGGGTTGATTGAGGAGTCAATGAAACGGCATCTGCTGTGGACCTGTTGTGGCAGTAGGCAAATTGGAGTGGATCCAAGTCGCTTCTCAGCCAGGAGTTGATGTGTTTAATCACCAACCTCTCAAAGCACTTCATCACAGTGGATGTAAGTGCTACTGAATGATAGTCATTGAGTCAGGTCACTACATTCTTCTTGGGCACCGGTATAATTGAAGCCTGCTTGAAGCAGGTGGGTACCTCAGACTGCTGAAGCAAGAGGCTTAAGATATTGGTGAACCCTCCAGCCAGTTGGTCAGCACAGGCCTTTAGTGTTCGGTCAGGTACCTCATCTAGGCCGAATGCTTTTCACGGGTTCACGCTCTTGAAGGATGCTCTCAAGTCAGCCTCAGAGACTGAAATCACAGAGTCATCAGGGGCTGTGAGAGTTCATGAAGGTTCCTCCATGTTTTGATGGGCAAAGTGAGTATCATCTGGGAGCGATGCCTGCAAGATATTTTAAACAAAATGAGTTTGTTTGTAAAACATTAGAAATGAGCTCTACTTGTGTCTCACCTGCTTTAGCCAGAGGGTTGTGAATCTGTGGAATTCATTGCCACAGATGGCTAAGGAGGCTAAGTCATTGGGTATATTTAAAGTGGACACTGATAGGTTCTAGATTACTAAGGGCATCAAACGTTACTTGGAGAAGGCAGGCGAATGGGGTTGAGAGGGATAATCTGCCATAGTGGAATAGCAGAGCAAACGCAATGGCTTGAATGGCCAATTCTGCTCCTGTTTCTTATGGTCTAAATCAAGAATTTCCGTTCGAAAAACTAAAGAACATAATTGCATGTATCTGAAGTAATATTAATTTATTACAATTAAATCTTAAAATTATAAAAAGATAATGCATCGTTTCAGGGAATTAAAGAAAATGCACATCGTCACAACTGTCAATTAGAAATAAAATATGGATGGTGGAGAAATGGATATTGGAAGGAATATATTGACTAGTGGATGTGTGGGACTGTCCTTAATATAATTTTAAAACAAATTTTGCTCCTTAATACAGTTTTTAAAACAAAATAGTTGAAAGTAGATGTGTTCCAGTTAGGCTTGTGTATTGGTAACAGGTTATTTATTAATAAAGCCTTATAAAGTAAGCATCTTATTACTTGGGATGTCAGAGTGCATCGTATGATGTTAATACTTTTCCATACTATTTCAATTAGGTATGATGCAGCTAAAAATATGTCCCGAGAGCTTGAAAAACAAGCTGATAAAGTACACAGTGAGGCAACAGAAGCTGGTAATAGAGCTTTACAGATTTATGCCAATCTGACAAGCTTGCCTAAAGTGGATACTAAAGCCTTGGAGGTATGTAGGTTTTTCACCAGCAATAATATATTTGTTTAGATTTAACTACCGTGGGCTGCAAATCAGCATTAGTCAGTACTTCTGGTAAACAGGATTTCTTAATATAGAGCCACCTTGAAATAGCAGGGAGCACTTACAAATTGCTATATCAGTGTTTTAACCATGTTATTAGATGCTCTTAAGACAGCTGGAAAAGGGACATTTCCATAAGAGAGCGAGACTAATATTTAATTCTTAATAGCTGGCTATTTTTTACAATGTGAGAAGATAAGTGTTAAGAGATCAAATTATGGACTGTGTAAAATGTGATTTGAAGGCGAATAACTTGCCTTTTAGAATGAAGCAGAAAAGATCATAAAGAATGCGGCAGATCTGGATGCTGAAATCGACCAGAAGCTGAAGGATTATCATGATATGCGAGATGACTTGAAAGCAAAGGAAGCTGAAGTGAAGAACCTCTTGGAAAAAGGAAAAACAGAACAGCAGGTAAAACCTGGGCTCTATGTATCCAATAAAAAATGCACCCTTTCAAGGGATAGAGAAAACAAAATCTTTAGTTTCCTTTTCATTTGCTGCTCACACCTTTGCATGCAGAATCACAATTGAGAATGATATTTGAAGGAAACAATTATGTATATTTCCAAGACCCCTCACACATAGAATGTAATTTTTATCATATTTATTCTTTCCAGTAATTGTATTTTCTGTTTTGCTTTTCCCGTTTTCTAGAATATGGGGAACTGTTTAGGATATGTGGGAGAAAAGAGAATAAGGAAGGTGATGTATGGCATTGTGCCTCAATAGTCAGGAATTCAGGGCTTTGGATGTGGATCAGGCAAGAATTGATAAGTATATACCCAAAGGCCTATATATTGAGAATAAATTCTTGCTCGTTTCCCATAAAGTCAAGTGGTTTATGAAGTAAGAGCATTGTACAATATGCTATAAATAAATTTACATGTAATCTTAGGTACAGGTTGTATCCCAATAATTTGCTGTTTGAGGAAATGCTGGGTATTGAATTCTGCTGAAGGTCTCCTGAGATAAGTTATAGAAAAGATTAAATTGCATGCGGCACTGAGAAATAATAGACTGGATTGGGAATTGAATTAAATTTCATAAACAATGCAAGAAGAGTTATAGTTGGGACCTACTGATGTGTCAAGATTTCTGGAGTTACTTGCCCAGAACCTTTTGTGTTCATTGTATTAGTTTCAACAGTTTGGCCATTCTAATTGCAGGTATTAGAAATATTGTGTTCTAGGTATGGGAATGTAGATATTGCTGCTGGTCGAATAGCATTTGCTATTCATTGTCAGCAAAGTAGATGCCCTTCTCTCAAGGAGGGCTGAAAGCATACCTCATATCTCATCCATTATTTCCTATTAAAAGCTGAAAAAGGCCACAGGATAATCACCAAGTATCATTAATGTTTTGTCAGCTATGGACAAAACAAACTATAATCCTCCATAAATAAACCTATTGCAGGTTTGCTTAATGAGACTGAGGTTTTTATGCAATATGGTCTCTACATCTGGTGAAATAACATGAGTTTTTGGAGTGGGGGGAAAGGCAGGCCATTTTGAGATTTGTTAACTGAAAATGGTTAAGTGAGCTTTGGGGAAATCAGCACTTAAAAGTGTTAATTATTTCTTACACAAATCATAGAAGATTATATAGAGTAGGTCTTTTAAGATATCCAAACAATAATAATAGATCATGGGATTGTAACTATTAAATAATGTGACAAGCTGCTCAGTAATTTTTTTGTCTGGAATGTATAAATGTGAAGCAAGTATTCATTCTGAACTTTTTTCTCTACCCCAAAGACTGCTGACCAATTGCTTGCCCGTGCAGATGCTGCAAAAGCTCTGGCTGAAGAAGCTGCCAAGAAAGGAAATGCCACACTACAGGAAGCTCAGGATATTCTCAGAAACCTGCAAGGTGTGCTAAATTGTATTTGGGGTAATAAAAGTGAAGAGAATCAAAAGAAACTTGACTAGAACATGGTCAATAAACAATCTAGTCAGTTCTTTGCTTAGTGGACATTATTAAGATACTGATCTTACATACTGATCTGCGTCATCTTTATAAGGTATTGGAAACAGAAGAACTAGGGTAATGGGAACTCGAGTGCCTTTAGGGCTCCAATTTCTCTAAAAATATTTCAACATACTAGGTCAGTGAGATAAAGTTTCTAAAACCATTGTATATTATTACTACTTAGATTATGTGCAGGAATTATGCCAATTACTCAAGGTTTCAACGTGGAGAAATTAGAATGAAAATTAGAATAACCTTCTTATGCTTGAGCTTAGAATTTCAGTCGAGATTCCAGCGAAGCACCTAGACTGGCTGCATTATTGGAAGTGGCAACTTGGAGTGGGACACGAAATCAGTCGTTTGTCTATGGACGTAAGAAGGCAGCATGTCACAAATTGAAGAGGAATGGGTCTTCCCACCACTTCTCTTTCAGCCAATACCATATTCAAGAGACCTTGTTATGTGCTTCCATCTCATTAATTACAAAACAATAATGATTTGACCTTAAAATGACTTAATTAAGAGTGGAAAAAGCTTAGCATATTCTGAGAAATGAAAGGTTCAATTGCCTTGAATTTGTTTTGTGTAGCACTTCAGCACAGAGTATCATGCTGGGCTAAAAAGTGGATCAGGCACTTCGGATGTATGTTTTCTGAATCGATGGAGACTGAGATCTGTGACCTTGGAGCTATGGACCAGTGATTGTAGTAGACTGCTCATGGAAACAAAGATAGTGTTACTCTAGGAAATGTCCATGACTCTTGTTCTTGAGCAATCCACATCGCCTCTCCAAGTTCCAGTGAGTACAAATTTAATGCCACAGGATGAAAATCACACAACCATCAGGCGATGAATGGATCGGGCAATTAAGATGCACTTTGCATCACGCCCTCTGGCAGTCACCAGAATAAATTTCAAGCCCTTGTCATCTGATGCCTCAAGCACAGCCTAGACAGCAGAATGGTGCATCCTTTATCTGAACCTCTTCTGGTCAATACTCCCCAATGCCATTAGGCTTTACAATTCAACCGCCAGGACTTAAGAACTTTTTAAAAGCTATTATTAATGCTTTTTGAGATAGTGATTTAGATGCATATCATATTTTTTATTGAGTAAAGTATTGTATGTAATTAGTTTTGCTACAACAAGTGTATGGGACATTGGAAAAAAAGTTGAATTTCCCCATGGGGATGAATAAAGTATCTATCTATCTATCTATCTATCAGGAGGTTGATGATGCAGGTGGCATTGAAGGATTCACATTCAGATTATGATGTCAGGACTAGTTTGATTTAATCACAACTTATCTTGGAGGCTTCTTCACAGGCATCGTTCCCAGCTAAATGAGCGCAGAAGTGCCAGCCTGCATCCACACCACTAACTATTTATAATCATTGATGAGGGGTGAATGTAACAGTTCCACTCCTCAGCTCCAATTGACCTTGTATGCTAACCCCATTGAAAACCTTCATCTCCATTTTCAAAGAAAGTGTCAACAAGATTGCATAAAATTGATTATGATCCGTTAGGTTCATAGCTTTACTGGACCTCTCTGTAACAATTTGCAAAGTCTCTCTTCTTCAAAAAGTTGTTCATTGCTGAAGATTCATTCCAATGAGCTGTCCTTTGCTTCTGATTTACTCTAATCTGTTTGTGTATGATGCCTTCATAGAGAAATGCCCAGCCATAACCCTTTAAAATTGTGGACAGAGAAGTGCATGATTCATCTCCCTTCTTCATTTGCCCTTTAAACTGATAATGAATGGCCTGCTTGAATGGTGCTGAATTAGTGCCAGGATCAGCAGGTAAGCTGGTGCTTTGCAGTGTCAGGCTTAGTAAGCTGATCTGGTCCTCTTACTACCATAACCTTTGTTCTGTAAGACATAGAAGCAGAGCCAGGCCATTTGGCCCATCAAGTCTGCTCTGCCATTTTAACATGGCTGATCCAGTTTTCCTCTCAGCCCCAATGTCTGGCCTTCTCCCCATATCCTTTCATGCCCTGACCAATCAAGCGTCTGTCAACCTCTGCCTTAAATGTACATAAAGACTTGATCTCCACTGCTATCTATGACAAAGAATCCCACAGATTCACTATTCTCTAGCTAAAGAAATTCCCCCTCATCTCCATTATGTCCTCTAGTCTTAGTCTCTCCCACCATAGGAAACATTCTCTTCACATCCACTCTATCAAGGCCATTCACCATTCGATAAGTTTCAGTAAGGTCACCCCTCATTCTGCTGAATTCTAATGAATACAGGCCTAGAGCTATCAAACGCTCTGCATATGACAAGCCATTCAATCCTGGAATCATTTTCGTGAACCTGCTTTGAACCCTCTCCAGTTCTAAGGTAAGGGGCCTAAAACTGCTTACAGTTCTCCAAGTGAGGTCTCACCAGTGCTTTATAAAATCTCAACATTACATTCATGCTTTTATGTTGTAATCCACTTGAATGCTGACATCACATTTGCCTTCCTCACCATAAACTCAATCTGCAAATTATCTTTTAGGGAATCCTGTATGAGGACTTCCAAGTCCCTTTGCACCTCAGCATTTTTGTCTTTTCTCTCCATTTAAAAAAATAGTCAACCCTTTCATTTCTTTGACCAAAGTGCAGACCTCATCCTTAATGATCGACTCCAACAACTTCCCACCCACTGAGATCTGACTAACTAGCCTATAGTTTCCTTTCTTCGACTTCTCCCCCTTCTTGAAGAGTGAAGTGACATTTGCAATTTTCTGGTCTTCCACAATCTCTTCAGCCACCTCTTTCAGAACCCTGGGGTGTATGCCATCTGGTCCAGGTGACTTATCTACTTTCAGACCTTTCAGTTTTCCAAGAACCTTCTCTCTAGTTATGGTAACTTCAAACACTTCATGCCTCCCCCCCCCCCCCCCCCCCGACACCTGGAACTACCACAATACTGCTATTGCCTTCCACAATGAAGATTGATGCAAAATGCTTGATAAGTTCGTCTGCCATTTTTTTACTACTTCCTCCTACGCTCCTCCTCCTCTCGGCTCCTGTCTCTGCTGATACTCATAAGACCATAAGATGTAGGAGTGGAATTAGGCCACCTTACCCATTGAGTCTGCTGTGCCATTTCGTCATGGCTGATCAGTTTTTCCACTCTGCTCCAATATCCTGCCTTCTCCCTATATCCCTTCATGTCCTCACCGATCAAGAATCTGCCTTAAATATACATAAAGACTTGGCCTCCATGCTGCCCGTGGCAGTGAATTCCACGGATTCACTACGGGTACTATCTGGCTAAAGAAATTCCTCATCTCCATTATAAAAGGATGCCCCTCTGTTCTAAGGCTGTATCCTCTGGTCTTAGACACTCCCATCACAAGAAACATCTTCCTCACATCCACTCTATCAAGGCCTTTCACCATTTGGTAGGTTTCAATGTGGTCACCCTTCATTCTTCCGAATTCCAGTGAATACAGGCCCAGAGCCATCAAACAGTCTTCATTTGACAAGCTATTTAATCCTGGAATTAATTTCATGAACCTCCTTTGATTCTTAAAAGATCATTACTAATGCCTCCACAAACTTTTCTGCCACCTCTTTCAGAACTCTGGTTCAGGTGATTTATCTACCTTCAGACTTTTTAGTTGCCTTCTGTTGGTTTTTAAGAGTTTCCCGGTTCTCTAATTTCCCACTAATTTTTGCTCTATTATATGCCCTCCCTTTGGCCTTTATAGCTTTGACTTCCCCTGTTAACCATGTCATCTTGCCTTAAGAATACTTCTGCCTCTTTGGGATGTATATATCCTGTGCCTTCCAAATTGCTTTCAGAAATTCTAGTCATTGTTCTGCCATCATCCCTGCCTGCCAGTGTTCCTTTCCAATCAATTTTGGCCAACTTCTTCCTCATGCCCCTGTAATTCCCTTTACTCCACTAGAGTACTGATACATCTGACTTTAGCTTCTCCTTCTCAAATTTCAGGGTGAATTTAATCATATGATCACCTTCCCCTAAAGTTTCTTTTACATTAAGCTCTCTAATCATTTCTGGTTCATTGCACAACACCCGATCCAGAATAGCTGATCCCCTAGTTGGCTGAACCATGAACTGCTTTGAAAGCCATCTGGTATGTACACTAGAAATCCCCCCTCCTGGAATCCAGCACCAACCCGATTTCCCCAATCTATTTGCATATTGACATTCCCCCATGACAGTTGTAACATTGCCCTTTTGGCATGCATTTTCTATCTCCATTGGTAGGCCATGTCATTCGCTTGTCCAGTATGGAGCTCCTGAAAGCATGTACTCTTTTCTGTGCTCAGAGAGATTTGAAGTCTCATCAAAATACAGCATTCCTTCTAACTTCTAGGAATGTCTGGCCCATATCAGCTTCAAGAAGGAGCATTCTGCATGTTATTGAGAATGTCGTTGAATTTATTGGGAGCACTCAGGAATGAATAATAGTAGGAGTAAGCTACCTCAAGTTACCTGGCCAACAAGCCCTTTCAAGTATCTCTTGCCGCACAGGTACATAGGTGTGTAGGTTGGCACAGTGGTGCAGCTTGTAGACCTGCTGTCTCACATGCCAGATAGGCGTAGATAGAGTGGATGAGTGTAGGACCAGAATAGATGGACAGCCTCTGAATAAGTGGACATCCTTTTGGAACAGAGATGAAGAAGAATCTCTTTAACCAGAGTGGTGAATCTGCAGCATTCTTGCCACAGACAGCTGTGCAGGCCAAGTCACTGGGTATATTTAGAGGTTAATAGGGACTTAATTAGTAAGGGCATTAAAGGTTATGGAGAAAAGACAGAAGAATGTGGTTCAGAGGGGAAATAAATCAGCCATGGTCTAATGATAGAGCGAACTCAGTGGTCTGATTGACCTAATTCTGCTCCAAGTTCTTACGGTCTTAATTTTATTTCCCACAGATTTTGACAAGAGAGTGAATGATAACAAAACAGCAGCTGAAGAAGCTTTGAAAAAAATACCTGCCATCAAGAGGACCATTGATGATGCTAATGCAAAGACAAAGCAGGCAGAGGATGCATTAGGGAATGCAAGAATGGATGCCAATGAAGCCAAAAAAAAGGCTGAAAATGCAGAGCAGATTGCAACTAACTTGCAACAGGTAAAATGCCTGTTTTGTTTTGTAAAGAAACTTAATGAATAAGCATTCTCATGGTATTCCATCAGTAACTGTAAATTTTAGTGTCTCTTTGCTCCCCCAGGGCTTCCATGGATTTTATTATTTGAGTGGGTGATGCATGGCTTGTTTGGCTACAAATTTAATGTGTGAAGTTTTCCCATAGTACTGCATTGAAATTAAATCAATCACCCATAACCTCTAGAAATGAGCTTTCTTTTTCCCATTTTGGCCTCTTTGAGCTAAGGTGTGGAGGCAGGTATTTTAGATCTAAACCAAACACAACATCTATAATAGAGTAAGAGAAAGTGTTGCTTGTGAGTTGATGGTGTCATAGAGCAGGGAAGCAGCCCCTTTTGTATCCATGCTGATTATCAAACTTCTGTATTAATTCCATTTTCCTGCACTTGTCCCAAAATCTTCTATGCCATGGTGTTCATCTTAATACTGGTTAAAAGCTTTGAGAGGTCCTGTCTTCATCTCTCCCCCCTCCCCCCCCCCCCCCCCCACACATATACACACTTCAGATTTCAACCACCCGCTGAGTGGGGGAAAAATCACTCTCAAACTCCCTTTAAATCTCCTCTCCTTAACTTAAATCTGTTTACTAACTCTTCTGCTGAGGAGATTACAGGCAGTCTCGGGTTACGAATGAGTTCCGTTCTTGAGTCCGTCTTTAAGTCAGATTTGTAAGTAAGTCGGAACAGGTACATCTGGTATTATTTAGTGTCGGGTAGTCAAACGTTTGTCTTAGTATATAGTATATATTTTACCTTTCTATGCATATAAAATACTTAAACATGTATTTCAATAATTAAACCACTGCGTTGCTGAATAGTAATTATAGCTTTCATCGGGGCAGGGCCTTCACATGCTCCATTATTCTCACTTTATCCTTTAAAATTGTTCCAATCATTGACTGACTGTAGCCTAACGCTTTTCCAATGACCGATGACATTTCACCTCTTTCTGATCGCTTTATTATTTCCACTTTATTTTCAATTGTGATCATTTTCTGTCAGTGGAACAGATTCAGCAGCAGCCGCGGGCGGCAGGTCCTGAGCTCCCCCGGGTCCTAAAATCCACCCACACTGAGACAGATTAAATGGGACAAGTGGGGGCGGTGCTGACTGGAAAAGGGGGGTCAGGGTGAATCTTGCTAAGAAAAATTTAAACCAAATACAAAGTTACACACTTGATACAGTGTTAACAGCAACATGATCTGACTTTAAATGGCGAACAGCGTTCTCCTTCCTCGAGCGCGTAGAAATGGACAGAAATTTGATAGTTGTGTGTGTGTGTAGAAATGGACAGAAATTTGATAACATGAACATGGATACAGTGGACCAAAGAGGCTGCTTCCATACACCATGACACACTAACCATCGACTAGCAAGCAACACTTTCTCATACCTTCTATAGATGCTCTGTTTGGTCCTATGTCCCTCAAACTAATTATTGTCCAAGTAGGATCTATCCAAATTTTGAACAGGACCAAGGTAGTAATGTCTGAGCTGCAATTGTTCAGGTAGAGCACACTTTCAGCTCTGTAGCTAGAATATTGTCAGAGCACATAGCTTTTACAGTACCCAGTGCATTCAAGTTCTTTTTGAGGTCATGTAGCACAACTTGAACTGAATGAAGTCAGGCTTTTGTGACAGTGTGGAATGCAGAGGGATGTAGGACTTGATTACCAACTGAAAATTACTGATGGAAAGTAATTGCAACACCCCTATAAGCTGAACACTGCATTATGTTCTGGAATAGGAATGTTTGTGAAGGTTACACTCCTGATTAGTTTAACATTTCAATGCCATTTGCAACTGAAAGTATCAGTAAAATTGTTCAAGCTGGGATCATGGGATTGAGTAGCTCTGTCTATTGCATGCTATTTTTTTGAAATGTATTTATTCATTAGTATTATTGAATTGCTAGAAATTTCATTCCAACCTGACTTTGAAGAAGTGATGTCCTAACTTTTTGAACCACTCTGGTGAAGCTGTTTCCAGCTTTGATGCCTAGATTGATGCTAGATTCTCCATATAATATATGTTTCCTGTTACAATGCGATGTTGATGATGCAACCGAATGGCTTGATAATCCATTTCAGTGAGCAGTTAGCCACATCGCTGCAAGTTTGGAATCACAGCAAGGATGTAATGCTGAGGCTTTATAAGGCATTGATCAGACAGCATTTGGAGTATTATGAGCAGTTTTGGATCCTTTGTCTAAGAAAGGCTGTGCCATTGTTGGAGAGAATCCAGAGGAGGTTAATGAGAATGATCCTAGGAATGAAAGGGTTAATGTATGAGGAGCATTTGATGGCTCTGGGCCTGTACTTGCTGGAGTTTAGAAGAATGAGTTTGGAGGGGGGGGGGGAATCTCATTGAAATCTATCAAATATTGAAAGGCCTAGACAGGGTGGACGCTGAGAAGATGTTTACGAAAGTGGGGAATCTAGGGCCAGAGGGCACAGCCTCAGTATAGAAGGATGTCCCCTTAGAATAGAGACGAAGAGGAATTTCTTTAGTCAGAGGGTGGTGAATCTGGAATTCAATGCCTTTTGATCAGTAAGCGTCAAAGATTATGAGGAGAAGGCAAGAGAATGGGGTTGAGAGGGATAATAAATTAGCCCTGATTGAATGGTGGAGTAGACTCAAGTTCGAGTTTATTTGCATTCAACCATACAGATGTATACAGCTAAATGAAACGATGTTTCTCAGGGTCCAAGGTGCAAAACACAGTACATACTTCACATAGAGCACATAAATAATATTAGCACAATAATAAAAAAGTATTCTGTAATGTAAAAGTTGACATAAAGTGCATATGTAACATTGTTAAATATACAACAGCATACTGCTATTGGAAGCTGTCATATGTAATTTGTACTGGTTGGTCTCAGGGTGTTCAGAAGTCTCACAGCCTGGAAAACGTTGTTATTATCCAGCCTAACGGTCCTTGTACTTGTACTGCGGTACCGTCTGTCTGATGGTAGGAGGTCAAGGTGGATGGAGTCTTTGACAATGCTGATGGTTCTGTGAACACAGCACGTCTGGTATATGTTCTGGACGGGGGTGGAGAGACCTTTATTATTCTCTCAGTAAATCTCAGAATCCGTTGCAGGGTCCTGTGGTCAAACGTTTTGCAATTCCATACCAAACAGTGATATGGCTGGTCAGGACACTGGATGGTGCTCCGATTAGAATAGGAGTGAGGAGCCTTGCTTGCCTTAACCTTCTCAGGAAGCGGAGACGCTACAGGGCTTTCTTGATTAAACAGGTAGTAAGCAGTCTAAGAAACTTGGTCCCCCTGACTATCCACAGAGGAGCAATTGATGTGCAGTAGGGAGTGAACAGCCTGCCCCTTCCTGAGGTCCACGATCATCTCTTTAGTCATATCCACATAGAGACTCAAGTAGTTGTGTTTGCACAAGCCGCTCTATCTCCTCTCTATATGCTGACTCAGTATTAAGCCAACTACTGCTATCTCATCGGCAAACTTAATGATGTGGTTGGAGCTTGATCTGGCAGGTCAGTCATGCATCAGCAGTGTGAGCAGCCCCAGGGGCAGGGGTGGGGGTCTGCCGCTGCTCAGCATCATGGAGCTAGTGATGTTGCTACCAGCGCAGACTGTCAAAGGTCTCTCCATTGAAACATCCAAGGTCCAGTCACAGAGGAAGGTGTTGAGGCCCAACAAGGATAGTTTACCCTCAGTTTCTGAGGAATGATCATATTGATCATCAAACTGAAGTCAATGATCAGCATTCTGACATAGTCGCCATTCTCCAGGTGGGATAGGACTGAGTAGAGCGCAGAGGCCATTGTATCATTGGTGGGCCAACTTGGGTGATATGCAAACTGATAAGGGTCCAATGTGATGGGAAGACAAGATTTCAAGTAGTTCATGACCAGATGTTCAAAACACTGCATTATTATTGAGGTCGACACCATTAAATGATAATATTAAGGCAGGTTACAATTGGTCCATTGGGCACTGGGGTGATGGTAGCAGCCTTGAAGCCTACAGGGACAATGGACTGCTTCAGAGACATGTCAAAGGCGTCTGTGAAAATGCTGCTAGCTGGGCCACAGAGTCTCTCAGCACCCAGCTAGCTGTACTGTTAGAACCCACAGCTTTGCGTGGATTGACCCTGACTAGGATTTCCTCTCCTCACATCAGCTGTGGCCAGAGTGCCCCCTCTTTGGGGCAGGTGTTAGGAGAGGGCTCTTCCTCACTGGCACATAATTTAGTGTGTCAAACTGGGCCTAGAAGACATTCATCTATCAGGAAGAGAGGCATCACTGTCAGTGACGTGCAGTGTGGTCTTCTAGCCCTGCCACATTCACCACATATAGTGTGATTTTCTGTGTGTTGTCCTGTTTCACCTTCCTGATAGCACAGGAAACCATGGCTCTTGCTGACCTGAGAGCCCACTTATCCCCTGAACTGAAAGCAGCATCCTGTTCTTTCAGCAGTGTCCAGGACCCCTGCTATCAGCTGTGGCGATGTCCTCAATGCACTTTGTCGTATAGCCAGTCGCAAATTCTGCATATTCATCAATGTTTATATGATGATTGCCTGATGGTCTGATTGGACTAATTCTGCTCTTATGCCTAGGGTCGCGTAGTGGTTCAGGAATGCACGTTTCCACCCTATTTGCACTTTTGAACCAGATGAGTTTTAAGACAGTCTGGTAATTTTGTGATCAATTCTCTGTAAACTCAGGGGATTATTGTGCATGAAAATCCCAGGAGATCAGCAGTTTCTGAGATACTCAAACCACCCCCTCTAGCACCAGCAATCATTCTACAGTCAAAGTCACTTAGATTATATTTCTTCCCCATTCTGATGTTTGGTCTGAAAAACAACAGCGCTGTTTGACCACGTCTACATGCTTTTATAGCTCATGTTGCTGCCACATGATTGGGATTAGATATTTGCATTAATGAGTAGCTGTATAGCTGTACCTAATAAAGTGGCCACTCAGTGTATAAGGATGATTGCCCAGAAGCTTGGGCTATATTTAATGTGTAATTATACGGATTTTTTTCAAACTTGAATTGTGATCAGTTTGGAAAGATGTGCACCCTTAAGATTGTTCTGCAGGATTAGCACTTTTGATATCTTACAGTTTAAGAATGATCTCAGCATTGCCACAAGTGGACAATATTCTTCATGCCTCACGTTGTTATTAGCACCGCCCAGTGAAAGTCATAAAGTTTATGCATGCAAATTATGAATAATAATGGCACTGTTATACTATACAGGTTTCCTCCGCTATCCGAAGGTAGAGCATTCCTATGAAACTGTTTATAAGCCGAAATGTCATAAAGCAAAGAAGCAATTACCGTTAATTTATATGTGAAAATTTTTTGAGCATTCCCAGACCCAAAAATAACCTACCAAATCAAACCAAATAACACATAAAACCTAAAATAACATGAACATATAGTAAAAGCAGGAATGATATGATAAATATACAGCCTATATAAAGTAGAAACATTGTATGTACGGTGTAGTTTCACTTATCAAACTCGGGAAGACAGCGAGCCAAAATCGATTTGGAGAAAAAAAATCAGCACATACATACGTACGCATGTACACGGATGCGCAAACAACTGCCCACACAAGGCTTCATGGTCATTGTAGTCTTTCTTGGGGTAAACACACATATAAAGTGGGTGTCTTTTTCTCGTAACAGCGAGCTGTCATAAAGCGAACGTTCGAAAAACGGGGGCCACCTTTACTGCGTAATTGCACTGATCACACCAACTCTGTTTTCATTTTAAAACAGTGGTTCCCCATTTTTTTTTACACAAAACCATTTTTAGGCTTGGACTTGAAATGAAAGGTCTTGATCAGTGCTTTTGTTTGCAGAGTGCTGCTCAAACAAAACAAGATGCAGATAGCACGTTTAATGATGCCAGAAATTTGGAAGATGAAGTAGAAAAAATGATGAAAAATCTGAAAGGTGCAGAAGATGTGCTTGCTGGAAAAAGAAATGAAGCAGACCAAGATATGATGATGGCTGACATGGTAAGGGTCTTCCATGTTTTTGACAATACAGTGTCAATACTACTTTTGACCTACACATGACAAATATTCTCAAACTCTTTCTTCTAGGCTTCTCAAGCTGCGAAAATAGCTGATGAGCAGGCAAGAAAGGCCAAAAAGGCAGTGCAGGGTGTGCTGAATACCATCAATAAGCTGTTGGCAGAACTGGGTAGGTTTTATTGGAAGCCTTGCATATTGATCATCCTATGCTATTTAGGTGCTTTGACAGTTGCCTATAAGGTACTTTTTTAAGTCATTGGTACAGTATAAGCAAAATAGCTAGTTTTGATCTTATGAACTGACCATAAGAAATTTGAGAGAGTGAATGATTCAAATTGATTCTGGGTAATGTTAAGAGCAGTTGACTTTAACAGATGCTATTTCTTCTAGTATTGGCTGATACTTTCCAGGATTCAGATTTCAAATTGAATCTAGCCTGAATCCTATTCTATGACACAAAAAATATAGTTCCTTTAGAGTTTAAGACCATTGTTAACTTTGTGCCTACTGAAAAGCTACAATTTTACCCTAAATAAACACTGCTGAAAAAAATCCTTGAAATTAGTTTCTCTAATGATCTATTCTCAGCATTTCACTGTTGCCTCCATTTTGTGGTGATACTATTTTACGTTAGTTCTATACTTTTTTGGATTCCTAGTAGGGCAAAAATGCACAGATACACCAATGGTTACAATCCTACAGGGCAGCAAACTAATGTCACCATCAATTGCTGAATTATTTTTTTCACTCCTTTTAGAAAATAAGGGGACTATAGCAGTGAAGTTTGATTATGACTTTAAATTGTAATTCACTCCCAAGTTACCTGGTTATCCTGAGAAAAAAGGAATGCCACTTACAACAGAGAGATAGGACAATCACTGGAAAAATTGCTTCAGGATATAGTAAATTCACCATTGGATTTTTTCTATTTATGTCAATGTGACAAAATATCCAGTTGTTTTTGTGACTACCTATTAAAAGAACAAAATTTTAATCAGATTTGGTAGTACAGTTAAAACAGTGATTTTTAGAAAAAGTAAGTCCCAATTCGGTAATTTCTCTCTAGGCACATAAGCATTTATGTGAAACTATGTTTAAAATGAATCTTGTGGAAGATTTCCTGGTTTTTAAAACGTGATGTTATCAGATTGCAAATGTCTGTTTTGTAAGATAACTTTGCTATCAAGACATACAGTTGCATTTGGTATTCAAAACTTCTAACATGTCCTGGTGGTAATTTTTATGCTGCAGTGGAACTTATGACTGATTTATACTAGCAGGAGTTAGCAAGGGATTGCCTTTTGCTGAATAGGAGTTCTATAGCCTGGCAATGGACCCTTTTCCCTAGTTCATCCTTGTTAACCAGGCTGTCTGTTATGCTAATCCCATTGCCAGGTTTGGCAATATATCTCCAAACTTTTCCTATCATTGTACTTGCCTCTGTTCACCTCCCCAATAGCTTGTTTCATACTTGGGAAAATTTGCCCTTCAGTTCTCATTTAAATCTTTCTCTTCCCACTTTAAACCATTGCCCTCTAATTTTAGACTGTCTTATCCCGAGGGGGGGTGGAATATCTGTGAATATCTATGACCCTCATTATCTTATAAATAAGGTTCCCTCTTGGTGGCCTCCTGCATTCCAGGGAAAACAGTCCTAAGCTATACAATATCTCTTTAGTCAGATTTAATCCACAATTTGTACAACTGTAACATGACATCCCGATTCCTGTACTCAATGTTTATGTCAACGAAGGCAGGCAGACTATATGCTTTTTTCATCTTTCAGTTTCTTGAAAGCAGTGATACAGAATCCTGCTGTTCAATAACACTCCCCAGAGTTCTGCCATTTACTATGTAGACTGTAACTATTTTATTAGTTACCTCCCGTACCTAATCAAGTGGACACTGAGTGTATGGTTGTAAACCTCTTGACCATGTCTGCATGCTTTTATGCATTGTGTTGCTGCCACATGATTGGCTGATGAGATATTTGCATTAATGAGTAAAATGGCCACTGAGTGCATATTTTAGCTTGGTTTAACTTCCCAAAATGCATCACTTTACCTTTGTCTGAGTTGAGTTCTATCAGCCATGCAGTTGAACTGGATGCTTTTGTAATCTCAGATAACCTTCTTTACTGTCCACTTACTACCAACTTTGATGTGATTTGCAGACTTACTAATCCTGCCTCCTATGTTCTTTCCCAAATCAATAATATATAACAACAGAGGACCCAACACTGATCCCTGCAGCACACTACTGTTTATATGTCTCTAATCAGAAACTCCCCACTCCTACTCTCTGCATCCTAATTTTATATCCAGTTTGCTGTCCTATCACCAGTCCCATGGATTCTACCTTCTAGAGCAAACTGTTTTACTGAAGTCCATGTAGACAGTGTTCCCCTTGCCCTACCTTTATCAGCTCTCCTGGTCATTCTCAATGATATATGCTTTCATAATGTAATGAACTTTTAAATTAACAAAGCAACAAATAATATAAAAAAGGCAGTTTCTTCTGATCCAGTATATTGTATACTCTATTTAGGCAGAGACTCTATTCCCTATACTCTGTTTCGTCAGCCATGGCTGGCAGCTCATCTCGCAGAAGGAAAACTGATCTCAAACCACCGCTGCCTTGCAGCTATACCCTCTCACGGAGAAGGCTTCAGGAGTAAACCCCGAGGAGCTGGAGTCTCTAAGGAGGTCCTGCACCAAGTTCAATGATGACTGGCAACTCCTGCGATGCCGCGGGTGCCAAACTGTATGGGGTTTGCTGATCCTTTGGATGTCATCAGCTGTTTGGAGAGGGGAGCCTGCTGCTTGAGCAGTAGTTAGGAGGGCTTTGGTATATTGTAAGCAATTAGTCTTTCCAAACTGTCCCAACACATGAATTCTATTTTCTTTCTTAATTTCTGTAACTGGCCCACATTTAATACAGATGCTTGAAAATCAGTTTGTCAATGAATTCTGCAACTTCAGATAGCTCTCTTCCTTTGTATTAGAGCTAGACATTTGTGCTTGCCATCTCCTTTTGCCTTTTTATTTCACTTGTACACTCTGACCTGTTGCTCTTTAACTGCCACATTATTTCAACCTTTCCACTTATCGCTCTTCCCCAATTCTCTGCCACCTGGACCAGCTCATTTCCCTCTGTCCTAATAAAAGGTCACAGACCTGAAACATTAACTGTCTTTTTCCACAGATGCTCCTCAATCTGCCGAGTTTTTCCAACAATAAATTGTTATTTTATAGAAATATTTATTTATCTTAAATTGAGCTATGAATGGAAAATAACCTACACAAAAGAATCTTACAAAGATTCCACCCAACCCAGCCATTTTCACCTTTATTTGTATGTGATTTCTATTTGCAAAGTGACATTGCTCACAAACCAACCTATCACCCCATTCCCACTAAAAGTTTGAATTCTAAAAAATGATGAAATTTTCAGTAATCTGGAGATTGCACTTTGCTAATTCCTAGAATAAGTTAGTGTTTCCAGTACAATGTTTTAGATAGGCAGAGAAAAATAAAGAATAAAACCCACAGTAAATTTGGTAGATTGAGAAAGCAGGAAATAAATTAACAATACCAACAAAAAATCTGTGTGGGTTAATATCAGGTATTTCTACGCTTGTAACAGATCTCATAATTTTCTTGCTGTACATTACTCTTGGGCAGAATTAATTCTTTAAAAGCTCAGTAAGCATTTTCTACTGATTTGTGTCTGTGTAAGCTTCATAAGGCTGCCAGAATAATAAACAGATGACGAACAGAATAATATTTGATTATTCTAGTTACTAGAATTATTCTTTGAATTCAGAGAATCCATTTATAAGACCATAAGAAATAGAAGCAGAATTTGGCCACTGGTCCATCGAATTCTCTCTGCCATTTGATCATGGCTGATACATTTCCCTCTCAACTCTATTCTCCTGCCTTAACTTTTCATGCACTGACTTATAATCTGTCAACCTCAGCCTTAAATAAACCCAGTGTCCTGGATTCCATAGTTGCCTCCAGCTAAAGAAATTCCTCCTCTTCTCTGTTCTAAATGGACGTTCCTCTATTCTGAGATTGTGCCCTCTGGTCCTAGACTCTCTCATTATAGGAAGCATCCTCTCCCTATCCACTCTATCTTGGTCTTTCAACATTTGATAGTTTCAGTGAAATCTCCCTGCTGCCCCATTCTTATAAATTCCAATGAGTACAGGCCAGAACAATCAAACACTCCTCATATGATAAGCCATTCATTCTTGGAATCATTTTTGTGAACCTCCTTTGAATCATCTTCAATGTCAGCATATCCTTTTTTAGATAAGGGGTCCAAAACTGCTCACAATACTCCAAGTGAGGCATCACCAGTGTTCTATAAAGCCTCAGCACTAGATCCTTGTTTTGATATTCTCATCTGCTCAAAATGAATGATAACACCGCATATGTTTCCGCACCAAAATGCAAGTTAACCTTCAGGGAATCCTGCATGAGTCTCCCAAGTCTCTCTGCATCTCAAATTTTTGAATTTTTTTCCCGTTTAGAAAATAGCTTACACTTTTAGTTCTTCTAGTGCATGACCATGCACTTTCTGACACTGTATTCTTTCTACCTCATCTTTGCCCATTCTCCTAATCTGTCTAAGTCAACACTACCACTCCTTCACCTATCTTCATATCGTCAGCAAACTTGGCCACAAAGCCATCTATTCCATCATCCAAATCATTGACAAATAACTTAAAAAGAAATGGTCCCAAAACAGACCCCTGTAGAACACCACTAGTCACCAGCAGCCAATCAAAAATGGCTCCCTTTATTCACACACTTTTTCTCCTGCCAATCAGCCTATGTTCTATCCATGCTAGCACCAATCTCGTTAAGCAGCCTCATATGTGGCATCTTGGCAAAGGCATTCTGAAAATCGAAGTACACAACATCCACGTATTTCTCCTTTGACTATCTTGTCTGTTATTTCCTCAAAGAATTCCAACAGAAAGTGTTAGAACATCCAGTTTGAACAGTTAGCATCCAGTTCTATTTGAATGTTGAATTCATGAATACAAAGGTTAATAATTAGCAAAGTTTATAAATTATACTGATTAGCCTGTCAATAGGATAATACTTTTACTTAAATTGTTGTACTTAAAGAGTTCTGACAACTGTAAATTTTTAACAGATTCCTCTTAAAACTTTGTTAGTTGGGCTCAGTTAAGTGACGGCTTATTTCTCCTATGAAAGCCATTCATGTGAGCATTGTTACATGATTAGTTGAGTTGTGCTTGAATTATATGGATTGGATCCTTTTATGTTTCTGTACTATAGAACGAAGAGTCTTGATAGGGCATTATTTGTATCAAACTATGCTTACAGCATACTAAACCCTTTTGTACCACGTTTGAATGGAACAACTGTCAAGCCACAAATGGATAATTATTTTTGTATTCTATTCATTGAATAATCCAGTAACATGCAGCATTTTCTCCAGCCACTGGTAAATTAGCTCCTTGGTTATGGGAAGGTATGGACCATAAAATCAGCAGTGATTTATAACTCATAGCCTCTGGTGATGGTTTAGTTGGAGACTGATACACAAATGTTTTACAATGTTGAGGTATGTTTTATTTTATAAGCAAGCTTTGGTTTTATGGTCAGCCAAGGAGAAATGTAAACATTATTTACATTACCTCTAGCAAAACACACTTAGAACCCATTTTAATCTAAAAGGGTCCTCTGCAAGAAACACACAAAATGCCAGAGGAACTCAGCAAGTCACGTAGTATTTATGGAGGGAATAAACATTTGAACTTTCAGGCCGAGACTCTTCAGGACTGGAATTCTGTGTGAGAAAGTCTCTTCTGACCAATGCGCAAAAAAACTGTACCTACTTGTTTACTTGGCTCTAATTTGCCTTCCATCTTGATACTGGCATTTCTAGGAAGTTGTAAATGAGCAATGTTGTAATTTGATCAGCTTGTATACTTCAGAACATTTTCTTGGTAAATTAAAATGGTTATTATTTTGGATTTGTTTTTTACAGGTCAACTCGATAACGTTGATGTTAATCGGCTGAAAGAGATTGAAAAAACTTTGAATGATGCCAAGAACCAGATGAAAGATAGTGATTTAGAAAGGAAGTTGGCAGATCTAGAAAAAGCTGAAAAGGAACAAGCAAATGCAATTACTACCCACGAGCAAGATATTCAAGATATTCTGAATGACATTAAAAACCTAGAGGATATCAAACAAACATTACCTCCTGGCTGTTACAATACTCAGTCTCTGGAGACCCCATAGTCACTTTCTTCACCTCCATATCCTACCCAAAAGTGACATTGTACAGAAATTGCCTTATTACCAAATCTTTTTCAATGTCTGACACAACATCATTAAGTGTTCCAAGGCTCATAACTGAAATTCCTCAGGCATCAAATGCAGCTGCTTGAAAGAAGCACAAGATTCTGGACGCTGGGCTTGGTGTGAGTGACATACCTATATGACGAGCTACTAGAATCCTGGAAGAACCAAGTTTGTGTTAGAAGGACACACTCCATCTACCTGATTTAATCACTTCACACCATTAACCTTGAATTATTAAGCATGCCTTTCCAGAGGCCAAACACAAAGGCTTCTTCTGCTGTAGGGTGGAATAAAGTTGGCTTCTAAGAATATAAAGGTGTTTAAATGAAATAACTGGCTTTTAATGTAGGTTTGTCTCTCCTGCCACTGCGTGGAGGCATTGGTTCTTTATTGCATTCAAATCATGAGTATTAACATAGCTTTGTGATGTGACTTTCTTCCTTGCACCCTCCCCCAACTTTATTAAATGACTAGACTAGCTGTGAAGGATTATGAACTGTTAACATGTTAATATTTAACTTCTTACCACTTCACTTCCTAAATGCACGTTAAATCACATCACTCTAGGGTAGCAGTAAGTCACTTTAAGAGCATTATATACAGTATTCAACATGTTAATGTTGTAAATTACCATGAAAGCTGGTCTTCTCATTACAAAGCAGTTTAATTTTGTAATACTAATCCCTTTGCTTCCTACTTCTTGGTTTCAGTTATTTTGCAATGGTGGAATGCCCATAAAAATGTCTTGCACTTTTTGTGTGGACTACACTCTTTCTGTTCCCAAGACTGCTGCTTCATCTATATCAAAATTAAAAGCAGATTTTTTTTTTACAGCAACAAACACTCTATGCAACTTTGTACATTGCGTAGCAAAAAAAAATAAAATTACCTGATACACTGGTGCTATTAATTATTTCAAATGTTATATTTTTGTGTGAATGTTTTTTATCATATAATAGTATGAGGAAATGTTGCGTCTGTCTTTGTGTAAATATACTCTATATAATTGTTTTAGGATTGGCTCCATGAGTTACCTCCCCATCCTCAAGTTTCTACCATCAGCAGTAACTGTTTTTAGGACATCTTTCTGATTGCCTTAGTAATTCTGTGGTAATTTGCTTGCTTGTATACACAGCTGAGATTTTATTTTCTATTCAGGGCTATCAGTCTTATTTTGGGGAAAAAATACCAGGTTATTTACTGATAGGTAAATACCCTGCAAGTATCCAATATTCCAAATGTGGCTATTTGAAAGTTTTCCCCCCCTACCATCTTCCTACAACTTCTCCTTCCCCAAGCGCCATCCTTGGGAATGTACCCAGCCCAAACATGTTTAAAATATACTTCATCTATACAGTGCTTTCAAAGCAGGGGTGTTTCCTATTTCTGGCCCAGATGGAAATACGTAAATCTTTTACCAAAATGGAGAGAACAAAAACTTTGGCAATCTGTGCTGTTACTTTTCCAGCACATGCCTTGTGGAGGGGAGATAGGCTGTGTGTGCCCTTTGCCCTTTATCCTGCCAGTGCAATGCCAGCCAGACTAAATTGCCTCTGCAAACTGATGTTTGTTATTCAATGTTTGCCTCCTTTTCAATTCTGTTTGTAATCGGTCTTAAGCCATCTCATTACACTGTAATCACCAATTTTTAAAAAAGTATTATTGGTAGCTGCTTGATCATCCATAATTACACATTTGGTTCCTGGCTGAAACTATCACTGCAACGATTTTACTATGAGGGATTCAGGCTCAATCTTACAAGCACTGAGCAGGCCTAAAGGGTTGCACGCTCTTTCCCAAATATTGTATCTAAAGCAAAAAAATACATCTCTATTTGAAGTTCAACTATAACAGCCTCTCCTGTCACTGTACTTAGACAATACAACAGTTCTTGTACTTTTTACTGCAGTAATACTGTTTATTTATCAAGTAAGGAAGTCAATTAATCAAAAGTATGAGGTTAGCGTCCTACCTGTAGAAAAAACATGTACAGAATGATTGACATAGTATGGAAAAGGTGCAACAAACTCAGCACTTTCTGTGGTGAGAAATAAATCCATGCTGTCTTATCCTATGCCTTTTGTTGTAAGCCTTCTGCCTTAAAGTGCCATCATACTGTTAGGAAAGACGTGCAACACTTATACAATTTTATGTATAAAACAGTATTTCTTATTTATAAGACATAATATTTGTAATCTTTATCCAGGTCTCCTGTGTGTTGCACATTCTTCTTGTAATGATGTGACTTGAGAACACTGCTTTTTTCCTTAACACCTCTTTTGACCCATTTGCAGTGGCCAAATACCTGGCAAATTATTGTTTAATACCTTTTTTGTCTGTAAATCAAATTGTACCATTTAAATAAATAAAAGTGGTATTACATCAATGTTTGAACACGCGCTTCGTTTGGTTTCCTTAAAATGTTCCCTGATCCTGCAATTGAGAATCCTATCAGGCTATTTGTCTTGCCCAAAATGTGCTAATCTATGGCCCTTCAATAACAGGAAAAAATCTGCTTGGCTGTAATAAATACACCACTCTCTGTTCAATGTGATGTACTATTACCATATAAACTACCAATACTATTAAACTAGAAAGCGAAGTTCTGGGAATTCTTGAGTTGCTTACTATTATCTGTTGTAAAACAGAAATAGAAATCTCAGGTACCACTGCTGCTCTAGAAAAGATCATCAGATATAAAACACCTGCAGCTTCAGCACTTTGGCATTACCTTTTGGAAAAACACCATTCAGCCAAGCTATTATTAATTAACCAATTGTATTAAATATAAGGTGTTAGCATAGTCAAACCATGTACCAGCTCTACCACTAATGCTTGCTGTCTGTTTTGGGGGTTTGGTTATTAATGATTATAGAGCAGCACTGAGCGTTAAAACATAGTCACCAATTAGCCATAGGCAACACTTTTGTAAACATCAGACATGTTGGGTGGGGGGGGGGGGGGGGGGGGGGGGGGGGGGGGGGGGAATCTGAATCCGGATTAAGGAATGACATCAATGGATGAAGAACCACCTGACAGTACAGAAAATGGGATCAAAGCCTATCCAAAACCTCTGTGTAAGAATGATTACATAATGCATTTGATTTAAAATATATCAACCTAATGTGGTCCGCTAAAGGATTCACAGACACAGAATCCGGCTAAACAGGATCTCCTTTTAGCTTTCAGAGATACTTGTATTTCAAATGGATGTTCTGTCAAGAAAAAAATGCATAACATTTCCTCAAGTTGACACTGACATTCGAAGTGTGCTGCTCTTGCAGTCTGTAAACCAATTCTGCAGAAAGGGCAATTCAAAATAGTGTTCAAGACTAAGACCCTCAACATATTTTTTCCACTCTCCATTCTATTTGTGTGTACATGGATTTTAGTAAGGCATTTGACAAGGTACCACATGGTAGGCTTATTCAGAAAGTCCAGAAGGTATGGGATCCAGGAAATTTGGCCAGGTGGATTCAGAATTGGCTTGCCTGCAGAAAGCAGAGGGTCGCGGTGGAGGGAGTACATTTGGATTGGAGGGTTGTGACTAGTGGTGTCCCACAAGGATTGGTTCTGGGACCTCTACTTTTCGTGATTTTTATTAATGACCTGGATGTGGGAGTAGAAGGGTGGGTTGGCAAGTTGCAGATGACACAAAGGTTGGTGGCGTTGTGGATAGTGTTGAGGATTATCGAAGATTGCAGAGAGACATTGATAGGATTGAGAAATGGCAGATGGAGTTCAACCCAGAGAAGTGTGAGGTGGTACACTTTGGAAGGACAAACTCCAAGACAGAGTAAAAAGTAAAAGGCAGGATACTTGGAAGTGTGGAGGAGCAGAGGGATCTGGGGGTACATGTCCACAAATCCCTGAAAGTTGCCTGACAGATAGATAGGGTAGTTAAGAAAGCTTATGGAGTGTTAGCTTTCATAAGTCGAGGAATAGAGTCGCGGGGTAATGATGCAGCTCTATAAAACTTTGGTTAGGCCACACTTGGAGTACTGTGTCCAGTTCTGGTCGCCTCACTATAGGAAGGATGTGGAAGCATTGGAAAGGGTACAGAGGAGATTTACCAGGATGCTGCCTGGTTTAGAGTATGCATTGTGATCAGAGATTAAGGGAGCTAGGGCTTTACTCTTTGGAGAGAGGGAGGACAGAGGAGACATGATTGAGATATGCAATATTTTAAGAGGAATAGATAGAGTGGACAGACAGTGCTTCTTCCCCAGGGCACCACTGCTCAATACAAGAAGACATGGCTTTAAGGTAAGGGGAGGGAAGTTCAAGGGGGATATTAGAGGAAGGTTTTTCACTCAGAGAGTGGTTGGTGCGTGGAATGCACAGCCTGAGTCAGTGGTGGAGGCAGATACACTGGTGAGATTTAAGAGACAGCTGGACAGGTATATGGAGGAATTTAAGGTGGGCGTTATATGGGAGGCAGGGTTTAAGGGTCGGCACAACATTGTGGGCCGAAGGGCCTGTACTGTGCTGTATTGTTCTGTGTTCTATGTTCTAAATCATGACATATTCAGTGATAATAAACTTGATTCTGATTAGACTAGATTTTTCTGACTTGAACAACTCATATCCCAAAAGGGTCCATTATCTTGATTGGCTGAAATGTTTCTTTCACTAGTTGCTTTCAAATGGCTTCATTCTCAAATTATGAACAATACTGTGTTCTAAACATACTACTGAGAAAACTCAAACCTAATATGCAATGGCTGTAATGTGCTACTGGAGAAGCTTGGAGAAATCAATTGCAGAAAGGTTAGGGAGCAAACATGATAGGATTAGGGAGCTGGGTAAAGGTATTGCAGGAACATACTACAAGGTTATAGCTAAAGGAGAAAGGTAGGGCTAGATAAGAGAGTCAGAAGTGTGGAAGGAGAAAATGATAAGTGACTAGATTTATACATTTTCTAAGACAGGAAGGGTGGATTTGATTTTGAAAGTGATATTAGTTGTTTTCCATTAATGGAGTAACACCAAAACTCCAAAAAGGCAGGCTGTGGGATCAATAACAACAGTATAAAGATGGTTGAAAGTAGTGGCCAGCAAATATGGGGAAGGAAAGATGATGGAACGTTGCCTTCCATCTGCCTGGTCCAGGACATCTCGGACCCAATCCTCAGCATTCCTAAGTGAGAGGGTGACCAACCAAAGGTCATAGTCCATGTAGGTACAAATGACGTAGGTAGGAAGAGTGATGAGGTTCTGCAAAATGAGTTCAGGGAGTTAGGTGCTAATTAAAGGGCAGGGCCTACAAGGTTATGACCTCAGTATTGCTATCAATGCCACATGCTAGTGAGGCCAGAAATAGGAAGATTATACAGTTTAACATGTAGCTAAGGAGTTGGTGTTGGAGGGAGGGATAAGATTTTAGAATCATTGGTCTCTCTTCCAGGGAAGGTGAGACCAGTACAGAAGAGACTGCACTAGAAGGGGACTAATATCCTAGTGGAAAGATCTGGTAATGCTGAACATTGGTGGGGTTTAAACTAGAATTGCAGGGGTGGGGGACCAGGCTGTCAGAACAGTTAGTAGGAAGGTTGTGGAGAGAGATGTTGTTAAGATCTCAGATAAAGTCAGGAAGCAAAAGGTTGACCATAGTGCTACGAATGTCCTGTGCTGCGTATATTTCAATGCAAGAAGTTTCGTAGGAAAGGCAGATGCGCTCTGGATATGGATCAACATCAAGAATTATGAAATTATAGTGAGACGTTGCAGGAAGGGCAGGACTGGCAGCTCAATATTCCAGGCTCTGTTGTTTTAGACACAACAGAGCAGGAGGGATTTAAGGAGGATGGGTAGCGTTACCAGTCAGGGAAAATATCACGGTGGTGCTCGGGACGGACTAGAGAACTTGTTTAATGATGTGTTATGAGTGGAACTCAGAAATAAGAAAAGTATGACCACATTAATGGTGCTATATTACAGACCACCTAACAGCCCGGGGATCTTAGAGGAACAAATTTGCAGTGAGGTCACAGACTGTTGCAAGGAACACAAAGTTGTTATTGTATGTGATTTTGACTTTCTACATATCGACTGGGACTCCCATACTGTAAAAGGATTGGTGAGATAGAGTTTGTCAAATGTGTTCAGGAAGTTTCCTTAATAGGTATGTAGAAGTCCCAACAAGTGAGTGTGCAGTACTTGATCTGCTATTAGGGAATGAGACAGGGCAGCTGACAGAAGTTTGTGTAGGTGGACACTTTGCACCTAGTGATCACAATGTCATTAGATTCAAAGTAAATACACTGTAAGATAGGTCTGGTCCACAGGTTGAGATTCTAAATATGAGAAAGGCCAATTGTGATTGTATCAGAAAGTATCTGACAAATGTGGATTGGGACATGCTGTGTTTTGGCAAAGCTGTACTAGATAAGTGGGAGGCCTTCAAAAGTGAAATGTTGAGAGTACAAAACTTAGATGTGCTTATCAGAATAAAAGGAAAAGATAACAGGTGTAGGGAACCTAGACTTTCAAGAAATATTGAGGCACTGGTTAAGGAAAAAGAAAGGAGGTGCATAGTAGGTACAGGCAGGTAGGAACAAACGAGGAGCTTATGGAGATAAGAAATGCAAGAGAACACTTAAGAAAGAAATCAGGACAGCTAAAAGAAGGCATGCAGTTGTCCTAGCAGACAAGGTGAAGGAGAATCCTAAGAGATTCTACAGATATGTTAAGAGGAAAGGTTTGTAAGAGACAAAATTTGTCCCCTGGAAGATCAGTATGGTAATCCTTGTGGGGAACCAAAAGTGATGGGGAGATCTTAGGTACAATTTTTGCATTTGTATTTACTCGGGAGATGGGCAGAGAGTCTACAGAAGTGAGACAAGTGGCATCAACTTCATGGACCCTATACAGTTTACAGAGGAGAGGGCTTTTTGCTGTCCTGAGGCAAATTAGGGTTTATAATTCCAAGGTCTGACTAGGTGTTCCCTTAGACCCTGCCGGAGGTAGGTGCAGATATTACCAGGGCCCTAGAAGAGATATTTAAATCATCCTTAGTGACAGGTGAGGTAGCAGGGGATTGGAGGATAGCCAATGTTGTTCTGCTATTCAAGAAAGACTCTAGAGATAAACCAGGAAACTATAGGCCAATGCGCCTGACATTTGGATTGGGTAAGTAATTGGAATGTATTCGAAGGGATGAGATAATATAAGTATTTGGATAGACATGGTCCGTTTAAGGGTAATCAGCATGGCTTTGTGCATAGTAGGTCATGTCTAACCAATCTTACAGAATTTTTTGAAGTTACCAGGAAAGTTGATGAAGATAGGCAGTGGATGTTTTCTACATGGACTTTCACAAGGCATTTGACAAGGTCCGGTATAGGGGGTTGGTTAAGAAGGTTCAGATGCTCAGCATTCATGATAAGGTAGTAAATTGGTTTAAACACTGGTTTTGTGGAAGAAGCCAGAGAGTGGTAGTAGAGGGTCACCTCTCTGACTGGAGACCTGTGACTAGTGGAGTGGTAGTAGAGGGTTGCCTCTCTGACTGGAGACCTGTGACTAGTAGAGTGGTAGTAGAGGGTCACCTCTCTGACTGGAGACCTGTGACTAGTGGAGTGGTAGTAGAGGGTGGCCTCTCTGACTGGAGACCTGTGACTAGTGGAGTGGTAGTAGAGGGTCACCTCTCTGACTGGAGACTTGTGACTAGTGGAGTGGTAGTAGAGGGTCACCTCTCTGACTGGAGACCCGTGACTAGTGGAGTGGTAGTAGATGGTGGCCTCTCTGACTGGAGACCTGTGACTAGTGGAGTGGTAGTAGATGGTGGCCTCTCTGACTGGAGACCTGTGACTAGTGGAGTGGTAGTAGAGGGTCACCTCTCTGACTGGAGACCTGTGACTAGTGGAGTGGTAGTAGAGGGTCACCTCTCTGACTGGAGACCTGTGACTAGTGGAGTGGTAGTAGAGGGGTACCTCTCTGACTGGAGACCTGTGACTAGTGGAGTGGTAGTAGATGGTGGCCTCTCTGACTGGAGACCTGTGACTAGTGGAGTGGTAGTAGAGGGTCACCTCTCTGACTGGAGACTTGTGACTAGTGGAGTGGTAGTAGATGGTGGCCTCTCTGACTGGAGACCTGTGACTAGTGGAGTGGTAGTAGAGGGTCACCTCTCTGACTGGAGACCTGTGACTAGTGGAGTGGTAGTAGAGGGTCACCTCTCTGACTGGAGACCTCTGACTAGTGGAGTGGTAGTAGAGGGGTACCTCTCTGACTGGAGACCTGTGACTAGTGGGAGTGGTAGTAGATGGTGGCCTCTCTGACTGGAGACCTGTGACTAGTGGAGTGGTAGTAGAGGGTCACCTCTCTGACTGGAGACTTGTGACTAGTGGAGTGGTAGTAGAGGGTCACCTCTCTGACTGGAGACCTTTGACTAGTGGAGTGGTAGTAGAGGGGTACCTCTCTGACTGGAGACCTGTGACTAGTGGAGTGGTAGTAGAGGGGTACCTCTCTGACTGGAGACCTGTGACTAGTGGAGTGGTAGTAGAGGGTTACCTCTCTGACTGGAGACCTGTGACTAGTGGAGTGGTAGTAGAGGGTCGCCTCTCTGACTGGAGACCTGTGACTAGTGGAGTGGTAGTAGAGGGTCACCTCTCTGACTGGAGACCTGTGACTAGTGGAGTGGTAGTAGAGGGTTACCTCTCTGACTGGAGACCTGTGACTAGTGGAGTGGTAGTAGAGGGGTACCTCTCTGACTGGAGACCCTGTGACTGGTGGAGTGGTAGTAGAGGGTTACCTCTCTGACTGGAAACCTGTGACTAGTGGAGTGGTAGTAGAGGGTTACCTCTCTGACTGGAGACCCGTGACTAGTGGAGTGGTAGTAGATGGTGGCCTCTCTGACTGGAGACCTGTGACTAGTGGAGTGGTAGTAGAGGGTTACCTCTCTGACTGGAGACCTGTGACTAGTGGAGTGGTAGTAGAGGGTCGCCTCTCTGACTGGAGACCTGTGACTAGTGGAGTGGTAGTAGATGGTCACCTCTCTGACTGGAGACCTGTGACTAGTGGAGTGGTAGTAGATGGTGGCCTCTCTGACTGGAGACCTGTGACTAGTGGAGTGGTAGTAGAGGGTCACCTCTCTGACTGGAGACCCGTGACTAGTAGAGTGGTAGTAGAGGGTCGCCTCTCTGACTGGAGACCTGTGACTAGTGGAGTGGTAGTAGAGGGTCACCTCTCTGACTGGAGACCTGTGACTAGTGGAGTGGTAGTAGAGGGTCACCTCTCTGACTGGAGACCTGTGACTAGTGGAGTGGTAGTAGAGGGTCACCTCTCTGACTGGAGACCTGTGACTAGTGGAGTGGTAGTAGAGGGTCACCTCTCTGACTGGAGACCTGTGACTAGTGGAGTGGTAGTAGAGGGTTGCCTCTCTGACTGGAGACCTGTGACTAGTGGAGTGGTAGTAGAGGGTCACCTCTCTGACTGGAGACTTGTGACTAGTGGAGTGGTAGTAGAGGGTCACCTCTCTGACTGGAGACCTGTGACTAGTGGAGTGGTAGTAGAGGGTCGCCTCTCTGACTGGAGACCCGTGACTAGTAGAGTGGTAGTAGAGGGGTACCTCTCTGACTGGAGACCTCTGACTAGTGGAGTGGTAGTAGAGGGTTACCTCTCTGACTGGAGACCTGTGACTAGTGGAGTGGTAGTAGAGGGTCACCTCTCTGACTGGAGACCTGTGACTAGTGGAGTGGTAGTAGAGGGTCGCCTCTCTGACTGGAGACCTGTGACTAGTGGAGTGGTAGTAGAGGGTTACCTCTCTGACAGGAGACCCGTGACTAGTGGAGTGGTAGTAGATGGTGGCCTCTCTGACTGGAGACCTGTGACTAGTGGAGTGGTAGTAGAGGTCACCTCTCTGACTGGAGACCTGTGACTAGTGGAGTGGTAGTAGAGGGTCACCTCTCTGACTGGAGACCTGTGACTAGTGGAGTGGTAGTAGAGGGTCACCTCTCTGACTGGAGACCTGTGACTAGTGGAGTGGTAGTAGAGGGTTACCTCTCTGACAGGAGACCCGTGACTAGTGGAGTGGTAGTAGAGGGTCGCCTCTCTGACTGGAGACCTGTGACTAATGGAGTGGTAGTAGAGGGTCACCTCTCTGACTGGAGACCTGTGACTAGTGGAGTGGTAGTAGAGGGTGGCCTCTCTGACTGGAGACCTGTGACTAGTGGAGTGGTAGTAGAGGGTCGCCTCTCTGACTGGAGACCTGTGACTAGTGGAGTGGTAGTAGAGGGTGGCCTCTCTGACTGGAGACCTGTGACTAGTGGAGTGGTAGTAGAGGGTCACCTCTCTGACTGGAGACCTGTGACTAGTGGAGTGGTAGTAGAGGGTCACCTCTCTGACTGGAGACCTGTGACTAGTGGAGTGGTAGTAGATGGTGGCCTCTCTGACTGGAGACCTGTGACTAATGGAGTGGTAGTAGAGGGTCGCCTCTCTGACTGGAGACCTGTGACTAGTGGAGTGGTAGTAGAGGGTCGCCTCTCTGACTGGAGACCTCTGACTAGTGGAGTGGTAGTAGAGGGGTACCTCTTTGACTGGAGACCTGTGACTAGTGGAGTGGTAGTAGAGGGTTACCTCTCTGACTGGAGACCTGTGACTAGTGGAGTGGTAGTAGATGGTGGCCTCTCTGACTGGAGACCTGTGACTAGTGGAGTGGTAGTAGAGGGTCGCCTCTCTGACTGGAGACCTGTGACTAGTGGAGTGGTATTAGAGGGTCACCTCTCTGACTGGAGACCCGTGACTAGTGGAGTGGTAGTAGAGGGTCACCTCTCTGACTGGAGACCTGTGACTGGTGGAGTGGTAGTAGAGGGTCACCTCTCTGACAGGAGACCTGTGACTAGTGGAGTGGTAGTAGAGGTTCACCTCTCTGACTGGAGACCTGTGACTAGTGGAGTGGTAGTAGAGGGTTACCTCTCTGACTGGAGACCCGTGACTAGTGGAGTGGTAGTAGATGGTCACCTCTCTGACTGGAGTCCTGTGACTAGTGGAGTGGTAGTAGAGGGTCGCCTCTCTGACTGGAGACCTGTGACTAGTGGAGTGGTGGTAGAGGGTCACCTCTCTGACTGGAGACCTGTGACTAGTGGAGTGGTAGTAGAGGGTCACCTCTCTGACAGGAGACCTGTGACTAGTGGAGTGGTAGTAGAGGTTCACCTCTCTGACTGGAGACCTGTGACTAGTGGAGTGGTAGTAGAGGGTCACCTCTCTGACTGGAGACCTGTGACTAGTGGAGTGGTAGTAGAGGTTCACCTCTCTGACTGGAGACCTGTGACTGGTGGAGTGGTAGTAGAGGGTCACCTCTCTGACTGGAGACCTGTGACTAGTGGAGTGGTAGTAGATGGTGGCCTCTCTGACTGGAGACCTGTGACTAGTGGAGTGGTAGTAGATGGTGGCCTCTCTGACTGGAGACCTGTGACTAGTGGAGTGGTAGTAGATGGTGGCCTCTCTGACTGGAGACCTGTGACTAGTGGAGTGGTAGTAGAGGGTCACCTCTCTGACTGGAGACCTGTGACTAGTGGAGTGGTAGTAGAGGGTCACCTCTCTGACTGGAGACCTGTGACTAGTGGAGTGGTAGTAGAGGGTCACCTCTCTGACTGGAGACCTGTGACTGGTGGAGTGGTAGTAGAGGGTCGCCTCTCTGACTGGAGACCTGTGACTAGTGGAGTGGTAGTAGAGGGTCGCCTCTCTGACTGGAGACCTCTGACTAGTGGAGTGGTAGTAGAGGGGTACCTCTTTGACTGGAGACCTGTGACTAGTGGAGTGGTAGTAGAGGGTTACCTCTCTGACTGGAGACCTGTGACTAGTGGAGTGGTAGTAGATGGTGGCCTCTCTGACTGGAGACCTGTGACTAGTGGAGTGGTAGTAGAGGGTCACCTCTCTGACTGGAGACCTGTGACTAGTGGAGTGGTAGTAGAGGGTCACCTCTCTGACTGGAGACCTGTGACTAGTGGAGTGGTAGTAGAGGGTCACCTCTCTGACTGGAGACCTGTGACTAGTGGAGTGGTAGTAGAGGGTCACCTCTCTGACTGGAGACCTGTGACTAGTGGAGTGCCACAGGGGTTGCCTCTGGATTCGTTGTTGTTTGTCATCAGTATCTATGATCTGGATGATAATGTGTGTACAATGTACTGTGTATGTTAATCAAAATGGCTTTTTTGTTTTGTTAAGAGTAGGAAAGCTTCTTTGTATGATAAGTGCTTTCTCTTGCAGTTGTTTAGCTTTAGACTTGCTGATATCGGGATTGTATTCATTTGTTGACCAATGGGGAATGTTATTTTGTCTTGTGAGGCTGGGAGCTTGGGGGGTTTTCGTGGTCTTTTCCGGGGAGTCGGGAAGAAGACGCCGAGGAAGGTGGATGTGCGCTGCACTGCTCGGTCGACCACCAGAGTGGTCCCAGGTGCGAGGATGTGGAGGTCGGAGGAAAGTGACGAGGGGCCGAATGGTTCGATGGTTGATCTCCAACGACGTGCACTAAACTGACTGAACTTTGATAAGTTGGCGCCTCTTACTTTATTTTCTTTTCCTTCATATATATTGTATTGCATAGTACTCTTTTAGTTTTAGTAAAATCTTTAAAGTGTATTCCGTAACGGAATCTGGTGTGAGTTTGATATGGTGATGTGTGCGCGTGGCATAAACTTGATTCTCACAGCACCTGTGTGTACGGGAGGTGGGGTTGGTGAGTGGCTGGATCTCCTTTTCCCCTGGACATATACCAGCCTGTTGGGTGAGTGTTACATGTGTTTAACTGGATCAGCAAATCTGTGGATGACACCAAGATTAGGGATGTAGTGGTCAGCAAGGAAGGCTATCAGAGCTTGCAGCAGGATTGGTCAGTTGGAAAAATGGGGTGAAAAAGGGCAGGTGGAATTTAATGTAGACAAGTGTGAGGTGTTGCACTTAGATAGGACCAAACAGGGTAGGTCTTACACAGTGAATAGTAGGACAGAGAGGAGTGTAGTAGAACAAAGGGTTCTGGGAATACAGGTCCATAATTCATCGAAAGTGGTGTCACAGGTAGAGAGGGTTGTAAAGAAAGCTTTTGGCACATTGAACTTCATAAATGAATGTATTGAGTCCAGGCGATGGAATGTTGTGTTGTACAAGAAATTTGTGAGATCTGATTTGGAGTATTGTGTGCAGTTTTGGTCACCTACCTAGAGGAAAGATGTAAATAAGGTTGAAAGAGTACAGAGAAAATTTACAAGGATGTTGCTGGGTCTGGCGGACCTGGGTTATAAGGAAAGATTGAATAGGTTTGGACTTTATTCCTTGGAATGTAGAAGATTGAGAGGAGGTTTGATAGATGTATACAAAATTATTAGTGGTATAGGTGGGGTAAATGGAAGCAGGCTTTTACCACTGAGGTTGGGTGGGACTACAACCAGAGATCATGGATTAACGGTGAAAGGTGAAAAGTTTAGGGGGAACATGAGGAGAAAGTTCTTCATTCAGAGGGTTGTGGCGTAGTGCATGAATGTTTGATTTCAACGTTTAATAGAAGTTTGCATAGGTACATGGATGGCAGGAGTCCGGAGGGCTTTGGTTCCAATGCAGGCTGATGGGAGTAGACAGTTTAAATGGTTGATATCGTACAGAGAAAAGAAGTCCTTGGGTGAATTTCTTTTAAGTATTTCCGAGAAGATTGTGTGGAATGTATTTGACAGCCTGGTAGGCAGGTCCAAATTTGGGTGGGCACAGAAATGCAAGTTTTAAGCGGAAACAAGTTTTAAGCTAATAGGTTGTACCTGGAAGGTTACAGTGTTACGGTTGTGGTATTGGGAAGCCGGGTGGCTGTGAATAACACACATGACAGACAGAGTGGTGAAGAACAAATATGCTGCCATCCATCTTACTTGTAATCATTTACCCAGAATGCCTTCTCCCATTTCATTCAGTGCGTATCACACAGGGAAGCTTGACGGCAACCCAAAAGGTCACAATATACACGAATACTTAACATACAGCACAATGTGAAATGACAAATGTGAGAGCAGTGACGATGAATTGTAAACATTTTATAGTTTTATAAAATTATTGGAATTTTTATTTATAAAATGATTGGAAAGCTGAGCCTGCTGGGCCTGAACACCTCCCTCTGCAACTGGATCCTAGACTTCCTGACTGGGAGACCTCAGTCAGTCCGGATCAGGAGTAGCATCTCCAACACCATCACACTGAGCACGAGGGCTCCCCAGGGCTGTGTGCTCAGTCCACTGCTGTTCACTCTGCTGACCCACGACTGTGCTGCAACATACAGCTCGAACCATATCATCAAGTTCGCCGATGACACGACCGTGGTGGGTCTCATCAGCAAGAACGACGAGTCAGCTTACAGAGAGGAGGAGCAGCGGCTAATGGACTGGTGCAGAGCCAACAACCTGTCTCTGAATGTGAACAAAACAAAAGAGATGGTTGTTGACTTCAGGAGGGCACGGAGCGACATCTCCCCGCTGAACATCGACGGCTCCTCGGTAGAGGTCGTAAAGAGCACCAAATTTCTTGGTGTTCACCTGACGGGGAATCTCACCTGGTCCCTCAACACCAGCTCCATAGCAAAGAAAGCCCAGCAGCGTCTCTACTTTCTGCGAAGGCTGAGGAAAGTCCATCTCCCACCCCCCATCCTCATCACATTCTACAGGGGTTGTATTGAGAGCATCCTGAGCAGCTGCATCACTGCCTGGTTCGGAAATTGCACCATTTCGGATTGCAAGACCCTGCAGCGGATAGTGAGGTCAGCTGAGAAGATCATCGGGGTCTCTCTTCCCGCCATCAAGGACATTTACACTACACACTGCATCCACAAAGGAAACAGCATTATGAAGGACCCCATGCACCCCTCATACAATCTCTTCTCCCTCCTGCCGTCTGGGAAAAGGCTCCAAAGCATTCGGGCTCTCACGACCAGACTATGTAACAGTTTCTTCCCCCAAGCTATCAGACTCCTCAATACCCGAAGCCTGGACTGACACCTTGCCCTATTGTCCTGTTTATTATTTATTGTAATGCCGGTACTGTTTTTGTGCACTTTATGCAGTCCAGTGTAGGTCTGTAGTCTAGTGTAGCTTTCTCTGTTTTTTTGTATTACGTAGTTCAGTCTAGTTTTTGTACTGTGTCATGTAAACCATGGTCCTGAAAAACGTTGTCATTGGGAGTACAGTTAGACGAGAAGCTAGACTGGATTGCCAACACAGATGCCTTGTGCAGGAAGGCACAGAGTCGACTGTACTTCCTTAGAAGGTTGGCGTCATTCAATGTCTGTAGTGAGATGCTGAAGATGTTCTATAGGTCAGTTGTGGAGAGCGCCCTCTTCTTTGTGGTGGCGTGTTGGGGAGGAAGCATTAAGAAGAGGGACGCCTCACGTCTTAATAAGCTGGTAAGGAAGGCGGGCTCTGTCGTGGGCAAAGTACTGGAGAGTTTAACATCGGTAGCTGAGCGAAGGACGCTGAGTAGGCTACGGTCAATTATGGAAAACTCTGAACATCCTCTACATAGCACCATCCAGAGACAGAGAAGCAGTTTCAGCGACAGGTTACTATCGATGCAATGCTCCTCAGACAGGATGAAGAGGTCAATACTCCCCAATGCCATTAGGCTTTACAATTCAACCGCCAGGTCTTAAGAACTTTTTAAAGCTATTATTAATGCTTTTTGAGATAGTGATTTAGATGCATATCATATTTTTTACTGAGTTAAGTATTGTATGTAATTAGTTTTGCTACAACAAGTGTATGGGACATTGGAAAAAAAAAGTTGAATTTCCCCATGGGGATGAATAAAGTACCTATCTATCTATCTATCTATCTACTATGCACTGTACCAGCAGTTATGGTCAAAATGACAATAAAAGTTGACTTGACTTGAACTTGAGTAATTCTAGGAATGTGAAATGACAAATGTGAGAGAAGTGACAATGAATTGTAAACATTTTATAATTTTATATCCCAACTTGAACAAGCATAAACATTGTCCAGAAGCTGGAATCTGTTGCTTTTGGTGTTTTCTTTCCTCCTCATTGAAACTGCAGCCTCTCCTGTTAATCATGCACAATTTAAGAATTTTTTTAAAAGTTTTTTTCCCTTAGATTAAAGGTTTATTATAGTGACAACATTCTGTGTGGAATCTTCACTACATTTCTTGGATACATTTTGTTTGACAATGTCAAATAGTCCGTATAAAAGGAAGAGGATCTTGGCAATTGCAGCAAATAGTGGAGGTTAGCAATTCTCCATATTTGAACTCTGATTTTGATGAAATTCATAAACAGATTGACAGTTAAGTATTTCAAAGGTACACTTAATGTCAGAGAAATGTATACAATATACATTCTGAAATGCTTTTTCTTTGCAAGCATCCACGAAAACAGAGGAGTGCCCTGAAGAATGAGTGACAGTTAAAAGTGAGAATCCCAAACCTCCCCAGCTCCCCCACCATGAACAAACTAACGATCTCTACCCTCCCCACCAGCAAAACAGCATCAGCGCCCACTCCCCCCACCGAGCACTCAAGCCTGCAGCAAAGCATCAATAAAGACACGGATTTGCAGTACCTTAAAGACTACTCGTTCACCCAGTAATTTGACATACCTAATAAGAGAAAAAGAGGTGCCCTGTTTCACAGTGAGAGGGGAGACATAACAAATAGCTTGCTGATTTATGATGTTAAAAATCTGTTGTGTCGCTTTTTCTGAGCTCTGTACCCAGAGAGTTGGCCTCAGAAAGGCTGAGGTCTCTGCACACACAGCCCACGACAGCTAACCCACTGCTCCTGATGTTCCATGTTCTCCCTCGATGCCTCAGTCAGGGGCACCGGCCTAGAATCGGCCCATCTCCAGAGACACAAAAATCCACACCCTGAAGGGGCGCTAGTCTTCCAGGCTGCATCCTTGGGAAAGATGTTTCAGGCCGAGACCCTTCATCAGGTTGGCCTGCTGAATTCCTCCAGCATTTTGTATGTAGCATTTTGATTTCCAGCTTCCGAAGATTTTCTCCTGTTTGTTGAGTCCTGATAAAGAGTCTTGGCCTGAAACTTCGACTGTTTACTCTTTTCCACAGATGCTGCCTGGCCTGCTGAGTTCCTCCAGCATTTTGTGTGTATGGCTTCAGTTTCCAGAATCTACAGATTTTCTCTTGACTTTACTCTTCAGAGATTCTCTGCCTGGCTTCAGTGGTGACATAACCAGGACTGAGTGATATAACCACGGTGATGTGCACCAGCTGCTCATAGGATCATCCACCATGGGGGCAGGTTTCATATAACCCTGATCGGTGGGCTAAGCAGGTGCTACACCTTGCCCAAGGGTGACCTGCAGGCTGGAGAGAAGGAGCGCCTGACACCTCCTTTGGTAGAGACACATCCTCACCCCACCAGCCATCTTAAGGGATATAGGATAGCATTGGAGAATGGTGCTCAGATCAAAGGTAAGCTACGATCCCAATGAAAGGTGCAGCGGACTCCAAGGGCCAGATAGCTGCTCCTGCTCCCTTTTCCTTTGTTTAGATTTTTATTCACCAACTTTGGAAAAAAATGCATATTCAGTAGATCTAAACTGAAATAGCAATCATAAAGTAAGGCCTGCAACCTTTTCCACCAAATGGTTTTGTTGGACCCTGTATTTTGTTTAGATTACATGGAATGTTTCAACAGGAATCTTTTCTGTTGCTCTTGCTGGCGGAGGGATTCAGGACCAATTTCGCTAGGCTGGTAAGAGTTAGCATTTAAAGGCCATATTTCATAATTTTAGAGAGATAATCTGGTTACTTTGTAGAAGAGGGTGACTTTCTTCTATGTATCTAAGCCTTAAATTGCTTGTCCAGCATGCAGCCTTCCTGTAAATAAAAATGTTGTATTTTATTTCACAGACTCAGCTCTGCACAAAACTGCTTTCTCTGCAATGTGACATGTGTAGCTTCTGTTCTCATAGGAACTGAAGCTACCACACATCTGTTGCAGTGGTTTATCCAGCTGTGCTTGGGAACTGGTTCCCTGATTTGGCTACTGCCAGGAAGTGACCAAGTTCAGCATATCTGAATTTTTGTATTTGCTTCATTGGTTTCCTACTCTTTTTCAGAGAGATTAACATTTAGTTCATGACAATCTTGCTGTGCTCCTCTCCCCTACACATTGCATTGGAAACCCTGACACCATCAACGTAAGGGAACCAACTGCAAACAACGCCGTTGTAAGCTTCAGTTCTCTCCGGATTCTTGTTATGCTCCTTACAGACCCCATGAGCAATACTCACAGAACACTGAGACCAAAGAACAGTCACAACAATTCAAAAGCTGCCAAAATGTAAACGTAAAAATCCCAGGATGAGAAGTACGGTAAATACAGTCATCTCACAAGCAAGCCATAGATAAATATGAGCTAGATTTCAGTCGAGATTTAATTTGTGATTTAGATTATTAATCTCATTTACAACTACTCAGGCACTGCTCCTCTTGGGGGGAAATGTCATTTGCGCATCTGATACACAGGTCTGGAAAGTAGCAGACTTTCCCAGATCCAACGTGAGCAGTCTTTTGCACACATGCGAAACAATTTCAATCATATTGTATCATAGTCCACATAAACATTAGGTTGGCATTAATTTCTAGACCTGGGGCTTTAACAACAGAAAATAAAGGAGTCCTTTGTACATTTAGGTTCATACAAAGGGGGAAAAAAATGACAGAACTCAGTGAAAAGGACAAAATGAGCATGTGCAAAACACACAAAATGCTGGTGGAACGCAGCAGGCCAGGCAGTATCTATAGGGAGAAGTATAGATGCTCTAGATGCTGCCTGGCCTGCTGTGTTCCACCAGCATTTTGTGTGTTTTGCTTGAATTCCCAGCATTTGCAGATTTCCTCGTGTTTGCATTTTTAAAATGAGCTTGTGACTCTTTTCCAAATCGTCTTGACACTAAGTGCAGCAGAGTGAATTTTTCTGCTTAGCCCTATACCTATATTACAGCTACATGCTGTCATTGGCACAGTTTACACAACTATTAATGAATCTTTTTACAGTTTTGTTCTTACAATGCACCCTTTTTATGTGTCCTCTTAAACAGCTCTTTAAGCTAGAGAAAAATAAGGCAGTAACGAACACCTTCTGTTTGACCCCAGGCCTTCGAGAAATACAGGGAATATAACAGGCAGTTAAAAAATACACTTCATTCATCAGAACTGGGTGCAGGAGCTGTAACGCTCCATGGGCTAACAACATGTCAGGAGAGCACATGCAAAATCGTTTTAAGGCAGATAGTAAAGTGTAGCTGAAGTCTGGTTGCCACTTGCGGAGTAGTGAGAGTGGGAAATAGCGCCAGATCCACAGGGACGATAGCGTGAGATGCAGCTGGGAACATCCCCAGATAAAGTATGACTGAAGAGAATGTACATGAAGAATGTGAAGCAAATTCTCTGAGGGAAAGAAACAGCAGAAGTTGGCAAAGAAAGCGTTTAAAAAATGTACTTGAAAGAGACCCAGATTAACTGAACCTTGTGACCATGAACCACGTTATCATTTATAGTTTCTCACTTTCCAGTTCACCCTTTTAGCTTGGTGAGTCTAAGTTTTTAACAGAAATGAAATAATATCCCCTAAAAATAAAACAATTCGGAATAGGGGTGGTTCACAGGATATTTGTTTTCCTATCTCGGCATTTTGTCTGTTTGCGAAATCTGACTTCACCGGATAATCAAAAATCCAGGACCAGGCCCCTGCTTATTGTAAGACCAGATGTAAACTATATCTTTGTTTAACTATTAAGATAACACTTTGCATAATTTCAGGTTACACCACTTTCATCCCCTTCCCCCACAACAAACAGCCTTTCCCGATTTTCATTTGTCTTTTCACCATGCATCAAAGGGATTTGGCTCCTTCATAGTTCAAGTTAGTTAGGCATCTAAATCACCCAAAAGACAATCCAGGCACGGCTGGCAGCATAATTCATCACAAAGCAGATTCAAAACATACACATACACACTAATGGTACAACGGTCTAGAAAAGAAACCTTAGCCAATGCTGTTACATTGTGTTGCCCGTAATTTATTAAAAGGTAGACTGAGATTGTTCAGAATGTATGGATGTGTAAAACAACAACTACTTCCTTAAATTCAAGTCAAAGTCAACATATAATCTTACGCACTCAGAAGATTATTTAATGCTGATTCAGAATATCTTAGCCTCTTTCGCAAAATCTATGTTCATCCAGAGATATACAATTTGAAGCACTTTTTCCTGATGTCTGAAATGGCCAAGCAAACCACAAACTATAACAGAAATGGAGAACATCTGAGATTAACTGAGGTTCTGAACTGGGATGTGGATGGCAAAGTCATTCCCAGCCCAGTCGGCCTTGTGAACTTCTTCTTCTACCTCTTGAAACTGGAGAGCTATCCGAAATGCCAGTCAGGTAACAGCTTGGTGTGGTGGTCCTCACAGATTCAGATAAGTTGCCAGAATTGTGGCTGGTCCTGTCTGGTGATGATTTGCTTGGCCATTTCAGAGTGTATGAATTTTATAGCTCTCTATAATCATACATTTTGGGGGGAAATTAATATATTCTTAAAACCTTTTGGAATTGGTTCATTATTGTCACATGAGAAACAGTGCAAAGCTTTTCCTGCATACCGTTCATACAGATTCACAGTGCATTGAGGTAGAACAAGGTAAAACACTAACAATGCAGAATAAAGTGTTCAGCTACAGACAGAGAACAGTTTAGGTAAATAATGAAGTGCAAGATCATAATGAGGTAGATTGAAAGGTCAAGAATCCAGCTTCTCGTACTAGGGAACTATTTAATAAAAGAAACAGTCCTTGAGTTGCATAGTATGTGCACTCAGGCTTTTGAATCTTCTTCCTGATGGAATAATCTTCAGAGTATATAAAGTTTAATGTCAACATTGACTTGAATTTAAGAAAGTGTTTGTCATTTTGCTACAGCTGTATTCCAAAGGCTGGTATCCTGTGGAAGTGGCTAACTCCATTACTCCAAAACCTTTCCCAACATCTATAAGCTACAATCAGCAGTGCAATGAAATACTTCCCCTACCTTTTGACCTCCACCACGACATGCAGCTTCCCCACACCCCTGGACCCCAAGCTGAGCTGCATCCTGACTTGGTACCAGATTGCTACTTATTCATCATCACTGAGTCAAAATTTCAACTCCAATTCCAACAGCACAGTGGGAGTACTGTCACCAGAATGTCTGCAGCGGTTCAAGAAGATGACTGATCACCACCTTTTCAAAGGCATTTAGAGATGGACTATAAATTCAGTGACAGTGCCAACAAGGTTAAAAATGAATCACTTTCTAAAAATGCTTCCAATTCAAATTACTTGGATTGGAAAGCTATTTTATTGACAAAAAGGAATCATGTTTAATTTTCATGAATAGACAGACTACAATAAGCCTAGCCATGACTGTATTGCTGAAGATGAAATTTCACACTACGCCTGCAAGGGATGATATACTTGAATCTTCAGCATTCCTGACTTTCACGCTGCTGAAGCAGACCTTTTTCCTTTAGCTCTTTCCTTGTTTGACAGCACAAAGATTCCAGCACCAATGTAAAACAAAATCACCAACACCATTCTGAGATGTGGGGCTTGGCAATAATCTGAAGCAGGTGCATCACAAGCAAAACACACTCTTCAAGCAAGTGTAAAGCAGACTTCACTACGGTTGTAAATTATGTCAACAGTTGTGTTAAATACAAGCGCACACAGATGTAAAACACTAACACCAGGGTAGAGGAGCAATTCCACTGCAAGTATGAACAACACACATTGACACATTATAAAACACAAGCATTGCTCATTTCTAAAACGTGGCTGCACCCAAAGGGTAAATGGTAGAGGTCAGAATTGGGATAAAACACTGAATGTTTCACAAACCCTTTCTCTTGAAGGGCAAAAGAGCATGAGAATGTAAGGGGTTGTTGGACATGAAAAGCATAGTTGAGTGACCATACTTCCAATCTTCAGTATTTCATTAGTATATTGACATTGCTGAAAGAACATTGAAAACTACCTCACTACTTTTTTATTTCTATCTTTGCACTACTTATTTAATTTAACTATATTATATATACATACACACACTTACTGTCATTCATGGTTTTTTTCTATCATTATGTATTGTATTGTTCTGCTGCCAGAACACAACAAATTTCACGACATATGCTGGTGATATTAAACCTGATTCTGATTCTGAGACTTTGAGAACAGGATACAAGTCTGCTCCTCAGTGGGCCAATTTATCATGAAAGGTGAAACGCTGGGGGAGAAGAATTCCTTTATTCCAAAAATAAATCGTGATTTTTGAACCTCTTCTTTTCTAAATATTTGCCCAGCATCTTGTCTGGCTGTTTCTGTTGGTTAAACAATGGGTGTAAACTTTCAAATTCTTTTAATAATTAAATGAAGTATCATTTATTACAATGTAGTCACTTCATGGGTCTGTTAGGCCTAGTGGAACTGTGGTTTAGCTGTTAAATGATAACTAAACAATTTATGTAATGCAGTTCTACCACCTGTTTTCAATCTGACATAGTATCCTCCGCACTCATATTTTCTCACGATACTTGCACGTTTTTGGGCAAGGTTTCACATCGCCTCTTCAAGCTTATTCAGAAATGACTGAAAGGGAAATGAAATTATTTACACAGAATGCATCACCTGCTGGCATTCTGCTTGATACAAACGAGCTGATGTCCCATATCTTCTCCATCACCAATACCCCAATTCCACCTTCACAATGTCCCTAACCCATGTTATATACACCTTTGATTGCCATTGGATTAAACTGGACTCCTATGGCTAGTACTTCACCTTGTAATCTACCTAAACCTGAAGTTGTCTAAAACTATGCTGCTTATCTCTTCACTCGCACTAGTTCAACATTTCTGAAGTCACAATTCTACACTAACTGGTAGTCCAGCAACATAGCTTGGTCCCACGATCTGTCAAAGACCTTTGCCAGCTCCGCAGTTCTTAACGATCTGTCTAATCACTTAATTCATGCTTTATCTTTGTAGCTCCACCACTGGGCACCTACAATATCCACAGCATTGGCCTTAAGCTTCCAAAAAATCTTTGCCCCTTTATTTTCGTTAATTTAATTAGTGATACAACATGGTAAAAGGCCCTTCTGGCCCAATGGGCCCACACTTGCCAATTACACCCAATCTACTAAACCATGCATCTTTGAAATGTGGTAAGAAACTGGAACAGCCTGAGGAAATGCAGGTCGTCACAGGGAGAGCATACAAACTCCTTACAGACAGCAGTGGAGTTGAACCAAGTCGTTGACACTCTAACAGTGTTACACTAACTGTTACGTTACCATGCAGCCCCTTCTGATTTTAAGTTAAATTTTAACTTAAAATCAAAAGGTAAGAATTATTCCAAACTCCTTATTCGCTAACAGTCTTGAGAAACAGTTTTGGATATTCTGTGCATCTCTCTAGCCTGCTCACACACAACTCCACAGCAAAATATCAGAGTAATCATATTGTCAAGTTCGCCGATGATACAACCATTTCCATAACAACAAAGTCAAGGTAAAATTTATTATCGATGTATGTATATGTCACTATATACTACCTTGACACTAATTTTCTGGCAGGCATTTACAGGGAAGTAGAGATACAATAGAATTTACAAAACTATACAGAAACAAAGACTGACAAGCAACCATTGTAGAAATAAAAAAACATTTATACTGAGAGAACATGAGTTGTGAAGAGTCATTAGAAGTGAGTCTTTATGTTATAGAATCAGCTCGGAGCTGTGGGGACTGACGGTATCCATTTCAGTTCAGGAGCCTGATGACTGCAGGGTAACTATTCCTGAACCTAGTGATGTACGTGTCACTAGACATCACTTCAGGTGTATGGGATTCAGTGGGACCCGGAAGCAGCCATGGTGGAATGGCAGAGCAGACGCAATGGGTTGAAGGCTCAATTCTGCTCCTATGTCTTATGTGGGACAAAAGGCTTCTATACCTCCAGCCTGGTAGTAGTAATGAGAAGACCCCGGTTGATGGGGGCTCTTGATGATGTGTGCTGTTTCTTCTGGAAGAGCTCCATGTAAATGTGCTAATTGGTGGGGAAGGCTTTGCCTGTGATGGACTGGGTATCCACTATTTATTGTAGGCTTTTCTGTTCCTGGGCATTGGTGCTTCCATACCAGGAGGTGATGCAACCAGATAGGTTACTCTCCACTGTGAAGTTGTCAAAGCTTTTGATGACATGCTGAATCTATGGAACTTCTAAGGGAGTAGTCACACAGCCCCCACTTAGTGATGACACTTGCACGTAGGTCCCTGGAAAGTTCTGATACAATGACACCGAAGAATTTAAAGCTACTGACCCTCTCTACCTCTGATTCCCTAATGAGGATAGCCATTCTCCCCCCGTGCTTGATAATCATATCTTTGGTTTAGCTGACTCTGAGGGAAAGGTTGTTGTAGCAACAACAGAATTTTGGTGGAATTATTGGTCTGGCACAGACTGCATGGGCAGAACAGCCTGTTTCTGTGACGAACAGAATTTCAATCTCCTCTTATATGCCGATCAAAATTCAATGTAACTTTATTATCAAAGTACATGTACGTCACCAAATACTACGCTGAGATTTATTTTCTTGCGGGCATTCACAGTAAATATAGAGAACCGCAATAGGATCAGTGAAAAACCACACACAACAAGATGGACAAACAACTAACATGCAAAAGACAACAAACTGCAAATACAAAAAAAAACCAAAATAATAACATTAAATAAATAAGCAATAAATATCGAGAATGGGAGATGAAAAGGCCTTGAAAGTGATGATCTTTGGTACAGCCAACAACAGTGCTGTCATCAGCAAACTTAAATACAGCATCAGAGCTGTACTCAGCCACACAATCACAGCTATCAAGTGAGCAAAGCATTCAGCCCTGTGCTGATGATAATTGTAAAGGAGATACTATTGCTAATCTGCATTGACTGGGGTTTGCAAGTGCAGATAGGGAGGATTCAAGCCCCTATCAGGGAGCTTAGTGATGAGTCGAGGGGTTAATAGTATTGAATGCTGATCTGTAGTCAGTGGAGAGTACCCTGATGAAGAGTACCAACATCTTCATTAATCAGGTATTCCAGAACTGAGTGAAGGGCCAGTGAAATGGCATCTGCTGTTGCCCTGTTGCCCTGTTGTGACAGTACACAAATCAGCGCACATCCAGGTCAGTCCTCAGGCAGATGAATGATTCATGACCAGCATCTTGAAGCATTTCCCAGTGGATGTGAGTACTACAGGATGATAAGTCATTGAGGCAGGTTACCGCGTTCTTCTTTTACATTGGAATGATTGATAGCCTGGACACCAGGCTTATTTACAATACTTTTTCAGCCACATTATCCAAGGTGGAGTAATTCTGTAGGGATTGAGGAATACACTAAAGTAGCAAACAGTGTCAGTGGTCTAACCACTGAATAATAAGGAGAGCTCTATTAATTGACTTTCAGCAGAATAATAACCTCCATCAAATTCAACTCACTACACATTGCTGACGCTTCTCTCTGTGAAAACCTACTGAACATTTTATTCAAGCCATTTTATTATGATCCTACATAAAGAAAGGATTTTACAAACTCCAGTTCAAAATTATTGGTACACCTTTAAGTGACGGCATCAAGCACTCAAATTATAACAATCTCTATGCGATTATAACAACTGCAAACCAAATTATGGATTTTAAACCCTTAATGACAGAAGGAGATTTCAAAGGACCTGGGTTGCACATACTCCTTTGTGTAAAATGAAATGTGAAGAGTCATAAAGCAGTAACCATTTTAATTCCAATGTCTTTTTTGCAAAGTATAACTGGTGAAAAATGAAAGGTCATCTTTTTCCCTTGGTTCAAAAGATAGAATTATCTCCCTGGTTGTAGCTCATGGTACACAGTAATTCCAGAGACTGGAAGACTGGTGACATGAGAAGCTTCTTCAGTGGCAATAAAGCAGTTTATTGTCCAAGTTACTGTGAATTGAACCCCCTGCACTCAGATGATGGGAAGAACTTGCCAAAAGGTCTGAAGGATATCAGTGAAAAACCCCACACAACAAAGACCAACAGAATGTGTGAAAAAAGAACAAACCTTGCAAGCAATAAAAAGGTGTTACACTTTGTAACTCCAGAATCTAACAAAGAAGAACACAGGAGCTTTGGATAACTTGTCCACGTTGTTTTACTTTAGTGAGGCACTCACATATGACATGATAACATAATGACATATGCCATTCAGGTACTTTTATGTATAACCCGTAATGAATTATGTAAACAAAGAAGGCGTAATCAAACAATATAGTCATAGTAAATATAGAACATAGAACATAGAATAGTACAGCACAGTACAGGCCCTTCGGCCCACAATGTTGTTCCGACCCTTAAACCTGCCTCCCATATAACCCCCCACCTTAAATTCCTCCATATACCTGTCTAGTAGTCTCTTAAACTTCACTAGTGTATCTGCCTCCACCACTGACTCAGGCAGTGCATTCCACGCACCAACCACTCTCTGAGTAAAAAACCTTCCTCTAGTATCCCCCTTGAACTTCCCTCCCCTTACCTTAAAGCCATGTCCTCTTGTACTGAGCAGTGGTGCCCTGGGGAAGAGGCACTGGCTGTCCACTCTATCTATTCCTCTTAATATCTTGTACACCTCTATCATGTCTCCTCTCATCCTCCTTCTCTCCAAAGAGTGAAGCCCTAGCTCCCTTAATCTCTGATCATAATGCATACTCTCTAAACCAGGCAGCATCCTGGTAAATCTCCTCTGTACCCTTTCCAATGCTTCCACATCCTTCCCATAGTGAGGCGATCAGAACTGGACACAGTACTCCAAGTGTGGCCTATCCAGAGTTTTATAGAGCTGCATCATTACCCCGCGACTCTTAAACACTCGACTTAGAAAGCTAACACCCTATAAGCTTTTTAAACTACTCTATCTACATGTGAAATAAAAATATAATTGAATATAACTCAAATATAATTGAAATATTAAATACACTACACTCCTTTCTGCTTAACTATAAACTCCAACTCAACACAGAATGCATTTCAACTCAAACATGTAACGTATTGCTCTTTAGTCATTATATATATTCACTTCTGGTGAAAGCCATATTACTTGTCTATTCTTAGTTTTTTACATTATAGATCTCAAGGCTACTCAGTCCAGTGTCACTATCATCATTATCAGATTTTTCATCAACAGCATGCAGATTAAAGTTTCAAAGGTTCATTTGTTATTAAAGCATGTGTCCATAACAATTCTGAAATTTTGTCTTCTCAAGATAGCCAGGAAACAAGAAACAACTTGTAAGATCAGAGAGAAACACCAAACTTACCCCCCCACACACACACACACACATAAAAAAGAACATACAACCATCAACCTCCAAATCCTCATTCCCCCTCAACAAAATATAATAGGAAGATCAAACCCCAAAAACAATGTTTTTTGAAGTTGATTTAAGTCAGCATTTAAACAAAGTCAGTAGAGATTTGGTGCATGATGTGATTGTGGAATATCAATCCTGCTGAGATTATTGTTCAATATAGTGGCCTCTTAAACAAAGAGAGCATCTAGCTTTCACCTCCTTCCTTCCATTTTGATGAAGACAGCAATTTATTGGCAGGTACATTTTGTCCTGAAATTTAGACTCAAGATTGCAGCAGTGGGAAATTATATTTGGCATCTAAAGTCACGATCATGTGCTTCCATACCAGATGTAATGCAGATTGCAATGCGAATTATGTTCTCTTTCTCTATACATATCAACAACGAGCTTTAAGGAGCAAAAGCAGCGCACAAATCATTGCTTGTTGGCTGTTAGAGTGATGCGATTGAGTTTCCTTTCTCACAAGAATTCTGGACTCCGGCATACAATGAAAATATGAAACTGGCTAGTCTCCTCTAATCAGCCCCAACGCCAACAGCTGCAAAGGTCTAAAACTATTTACTGAATTATCAAGACTTACATGGTGCATTAATAGGGAAGAAGATGACCAGAGTGCATCGATAAATCTATAAGCGTGCCTTGTGCAATCTCAACTGAAACATTCATTTTCTCACTTCTTTGTTGCTTCTGTTATCAACAAATGGGAAAGCTAACAACTGAGGAGAAAAGCACTAGTCCAGGTAGTGGGAAGATAACCAGAATTTGCTTTTACAGGAAAACACATAGCTCCTCTGCTCAGAAAATTGAATCCCAAAATCACAAATTCTTAGCTTAGAAATCTATGGAACAAACTGTTGAAGTGTAAGAAACAGAAATGTAGCTTTTAAAACTAAGTTCAGATGAACATTCTACACCATGGGAGAGGCATATGTAAACAGGATGTTCTTTAGTGCAGGTGTACATCTGGAGGCGGACTGCAGTTCTGGCACTGATCTTGAGTCTAACAAAGCCGGCTGTGCCAAGAACATAAACTGATGAGCCTAGTTTCCACATCTGCAGTCAACAGAATGTACAACGGCTGGTCTGGAAAAAATACATCCCACTTTCTCCTGCAGATAGCCTAGTGCTGTACAGAGCGTCCAGCAGAACACACATTTATCGGTTTAAAATCATTATTTCAGTCATTTATTCATTATTGTGAAATTTAAACAATCAGCAAAATCATAAAAATATCCCCATAGAAAGCCATTCAGCCCACGGTGTGTGTCCTGGCAGTTTGAAAGAGCTCTCCCGTTGTTCCCATCCCTGACTTACTCTATATTTTTTGAGAGCACCTTGTGAATTGCTTTGAATATCCATTCAGGCTGTCCATTCTAGATAGTAACAGCTTGAAATGTAAAATAACTCTCTTCCTCTTACCGTTGGTTCCTTTGTGTCATACTTTAAGCTCATGTTATGTAATTGTTGAGGTTCCTTCATACTGACTCTAATTGAGTTTGAACATTTCAGTTAAATCTTCTACCAACCTTCCCTGCTCCAAAAAAATCACAGATCAGAATCAGAATTAGGGTTAATATCACTGGTATACTGTATGTCATGAAATTTGTTGTTTTGCAGCATCAGTGCATTGCAATGCATAATAATAAAAACCATAAATGACAATAAGTATATAAAAATAAATGAAATAAGCTGTACAAAAAGAATGTTCATGGGTTCATTGTCCATTCAGAAATATGATGGCAGAGGGGAAGAGTTGTTCCTGAAATATTGAGTGTCTCTCTTCAGGCTTCTGTAGCTCTTCCTTGATAGTAGCAACGAGGAGAGGGCATTTCCTGGGTGATCGGGGTCCTTTATGATGGATACTGCCTTTTTGAGGCATCACCTTTTGATGGTGTCCTCAATGCTGGGGAGGCTAGTGTCTATGATGGATTACAACTTTCTGCAGCTTTTTCCAATCCTGTACAATGCTGTACAATCCTGTACTTTTTCCAATCCTGTACAATGCTGTACAATCCTGTACTTTTTCCAATCCTGTACAATGGTTCCTCCGTACCAGATGATAATGCAACCAGAAAGAATGCACTCCATGGTACATTTGTAGAAATTTACAAAGGTTTTTGATGACGTATCACATCTTCCCAAATTCCTAATGAAATATAGTTGCTATCATGCCTTCTGTGTAATTGCATCGATATGTTGGGTCAGGTATGAAAAAAGAAACAAATTCTTAGTGTTTAACTCAACATTCAATTTATGATTGTCAATAAACAAGCGTGGAGTTAATGAATCAACTCTGTCTTGCAAAAATTCTGAATTTTTATCCTATGTGGCCATTTAATAAGAATACAGCATGTTTCTCCAGAAGTATCTAGCTTGATAAACTTCAGAATTGATTATTTCCTATTCTCTAAAAATGATCACACTCCTAAAAGATCTCACCATTTTAAAATTTTTCTACCTCTAGTACTGTTTTGTAATGGAAGGACGGAGCATTGCCGTGGTACTGCTGTGGGACGATGCTCTTTGGCAGTCTAAGGAAGTTAATGCACTGCCACTGAGCTCAAAGTGTGATTTCAGCTTTAAGAATATTTTCACTTTATTGATCAAAGTCTGAAGGAATCTGAATACTTCAGCAATGAATTGGATCTGGGATCCTATTCACACCCAAACTGCTGGCCTTCACACCCTACCTCCATGCTCACGTGTAAAGTCATAGAGCACTACAGCACAGAACCAGGCCTATTAGCCCTTCTAGTCTGTGCCAAACTATTATTCTGCCAAAATTCTGACTGTTGGAAGTCCAATCTGTGCATTTGAATCTTCTAGTCTTGGCTTCTATTGATCCAATACAGTTTCTCCAGTCTTCAAATTGATGAAGGTTGATTTCTCAGAAGCTCTACACACCTATTACCCTGCTGCCACTTGGCCCACCCTTTCAATCTCCCTCCTCATTGTTTTTCTCTCTTTGCCTTAAATGCAATTCTCCACTCAGTTCTATTTTGTCACTTTTCCTGACTCATTCATAAAAGGTCAGCATATGTTCTTTCTCCCCTGCCCAAGGGAATAATTAACTGTTAAAGACATTGCACATGTACAAGTAGTTGGTGTTCATTCAACAGCTTTTTAAAATCGCTCTCTTCCTGTAACTGGCACAGAATTTCTTAGAAACTGCCAAAAAGAAGTCAACCTTCTTTTCTGACTGAAGATAATTGTAGGACCCTGTGGTACATTTGTCTTTACCTGTTTGCTCTGCAGCTGAAACAAGTATTTAAAAACTTGTTAAAATCACAAGCTTGTGTTAAACTGCAAAATAAAAGTGAGTTTTGGTTAATTGTCCATCATTATTTCCTGTAGTGGTCCCACATTTCATATTAATACTAGATAAATAAAAGCTCAATTGAACATTGCTATTCTTTCTATCTTCCCATTGCAAGCCAATCTAAACTGTATTACATGTATTAACTGGTGGAAAAGTGTAGTACAAGCATCAATACAGTACAGGACACAAGAAACATACACTTCGCTTCAGTCGCTCACCTCTCAAAGTTATGTACTTATGTTGTAGAGGAGCTGCTTTGCATCAGTTATTGGATAGAGTGGTGCCTGAACGATTATAGTGAAGGTGTTGTTAAGCATTACCTTTCCTTCCCCACCCACATCCCCTGAAACCGGTTTCCCTTAACTTTTGTAAAGATTTTCCTAGAGGGATTATGAGATAAATCTAAAAAAAAATCTCAACTCCAACTATAGACAAAACATAGATGTGGCGGAACAAAGGAATAAGAGAAAGAGAGAACTTAAGTAGGGAAAGTTCAAAAGGAAGATGGAGTGAGGGCTGTAGGTTTGGAGCACACGGTCCAACACACTGACTATTTTGTCATTGTCTTTGATCTACTCTTTCCAAAAATGCTTCCTGTCAGTACGTTCCACCTGCCGCACAGTAGGTCACTATACACACGACAACATGCTTCATTTCTATCAAGACAAACTGATGTTAATATCGTTCTTGATCTGTGCAAAGATAAATATACAGTGACTGATGTTTTCAGATTTAAGCATTCTTTGAAAAGGTGGAAGAATTATGAGGATCATCCAGAAAACTAGATAAAGTTATTCAGCCCCAAGAGAGATCTCAGAGGAAACACGGGACCCTGAACGGAACAGAAAAGAATGTTATGGAAACAAATGCCAAAACAAGAGGACAAGAGGGCAAAAGTTTATGAAAGGCAAATTACAGAAAAATGTCAGGAATGTTTCTTTGCACTGATACTCAACAAAATCTGGAAGATTGGATTTGTTAGTGATTATTGAGTGGATGCAGTGGGTAATGTAGCATTAGCATTCCAGAACGATGAGAATGAATTGGCTGGAAATCACCTTCATACTTTCCCATCATATAAAATATAATTTTGATATACTGTGGTTGAGAATGTGGTTTGAAACTCCCGTGTTTTCTGAGGATTCAAAATTAAATTGTTTCCTGAAGCTGGATCCTTGACTCCTTTATTGGGAGATCAGAATCAGTGCAGAACGGAATAACCTCTCCTCCTCCTCCTCACTGACAGTTGACAGGCGCACCTCAGGGGTGCATGCTTAACCCACTGCTCTACTTCTTTCTATACTCATGACTGTGTGGCTAGCACAGCTCAAACAGCGTCCATAAGTTCACCAGTAACAGCACGGTCATTGCCAGAATCTCAGGTGGTGACGAGGAGGCATATAAGAGTAAGATAGCCCAGCTGATTGAGCGGTGTTACAGCACCAACCTCACACTTAACGTCAGCAAAACCAGGGAACTGATTGCAGACTTCAGTACATGGGGATGTTGGGGGAACACATACCAGTCCTCATTGAGCAGGAGGAAGGGCAAGCAGCTTCAAGTTCAGGGGCATCAACATCTCAGTGAATCTTCCTTGGGCCCAATTCATGGACTCAATCATGAAGGAGGCATACAAGTGGCTCTCCTCCATTAGGAGCTTGAGGAGATATGGAATGTCACTAAGGACTCTTGCACGTTTCTATAGACGTAGAGTGGAGACCTTTCTGACTGGTTGTATTACAGCCTGTCCTGGAATCTCCAACACACAGGACCATCAGTGGCTGCAGAGGATTGTAGAGTTGACCAGCTCCATCACAGGTACAACTCTCCCCAACATCTTCAAGAAGCATCGAAGATTAAGGATCCTTACCATTTGGGACATGCCCTTTTCGCATTACTACAATCAGGGAGAAGGTACAGGAGTCTGAAGACCCAGAGTCAATGGTTTGGGAACAGCTACTTCCCCTCTGGTGTCAGAATTATGCAAGGACCTTGATGAAAACTACCTCATTATTCATCTTTTGTACTATTTACAGCCTGCAGGTCACCCTTGGATAAGGTGTAGCACATGCTAGCCCCCCACCCCCCCACCCAGGTCCTGGATCAGGGTTATGTGAAGCCATGGGAGCAGATGGTGAGTGGTTGTATGAGCAGCTGGTGCATATCACAAGTCCTGGTTACATGACCACTGATGCCAGGCAGGCAATCTCTGAAGAGAATTGATAATGGCTGGGGTCTCCCATCTTGTAAAGACTCTGCCCAGAAAAAGGCTATGGCAAACCACTTCTGTAGCAAGATTTGCCAAGAACAATCACAGTCATGGAAAGACCATGATTGCCCATGTCATACAACATGGAACGCAACGAATGAATTATTTACAGTATTTATAGTAATTTTATGTCTTGCATTGAAAAGCTGCAAAGAAACAAACTACAAGACGTACATACAGTATATCAGTGATAATAATCCTGATACTGATTCTGCCTCTTAGAGACAGGAAAAATTACAGAAAATGCTGGAAATCCAAATTAAATCGAATCAAAATTCACATCTGGATTGCTAATCTATTACAGTATCCTCAGCTGTTAACTGACCTGTTCAGAGCTTCCAACATTCTGTGCCGAGACACTTTAAAAGAAATTAAACTTCAAACCCAGAATATGCAGATCTACATTCGAACTGTTGCTGAGTTAGAAAGCAAGTATGTATTATGTAAACCAGATTTACTGCAATCTCTCCATTCCAGCTTGTCAGCTTTATTTCACATTTGAATTGGAACATTGTGGGTTCATACCACTTCTGAAGATTTCAGCTGATGATCATTGCAGTGTTAAGGGTTCGCTACGTTATGAGAGGTGCTGTTTTGCAGGTGAATAATCATACAGCTGTTCTATTTGGCAATACAGGTGAAATCCCTCACCAGCATTGAGCACGTGTACAAGGAGCACTGGCACAAGAAAGCAACATCTGTCATCAAGGACCCAAACCATTCACTCCATGCTCCCTTCTCACTGCTGCCATCAGGAATGAGGTACAGGAGCCTCAGGATCCACACCACCAGGTTTGGGAAAAGTTCAACCATCAAGCTCCTAAACCAGCGTGGATAACTTCACTCACCACAACACACAATTGATTCCACAATCTATGGATCCACTTTCAAAGACTTAACAACTCATGTTCTCAGTATTATTTATTTACTATTTATGTATTATTATTTGTTTTATTACACACTTTGTCTCTTTTGCATATTGGTTATCAGTCTTTGTGTGTAATTTTTCATTGACTCTATTGTAATTCTTTGTGCTACTATGAAAGCCCACAAGAAAATAAATCTTGGCATAGCATATGGTGACATACACATACCTGATAATAAAGTTACTTTGAACTTTGAAGATCCTGTTGCAGTATTTCAAAGTGCAGCAGAGATCTGCTACCAGGGTCAATGTATATTCTGCTGCAAGCAAAATTAGAAATAGATTAACTGGCCTTGATCTTTTATTTGTGGGACTTTGCTCTGCATAATCGCTACATTTTTGCTACAGTACTATTATTAACCAAAAAGAGCTTTGGAATATGGAAAGTGCGGGATAAATACAAGCTCTTTCTGTCACAGCAGGAGCTCTCTCGTGCACTTTTGCTGTCCTCGTCTGGAGTTATCATGTTCTTCCAAAGTGCATTGAGTGTAATTTTAAGGATGAGGTTTCAGGGTACCTGGAGGTGCATGATAAAGCAGGCCAAAGACAGCATGGCTTCCCTGAGGGGAAATCTGGCCTGACAAATCTGTTGGGAATGCTTTGAGGAAATAACAGGCAGGATAAACAAAGGAGAATCAGTGGATGTTGTTCACTTGGATTTTCAGAAAGCCTTTGACAAAGTTCCTCCTATACAAGATAAGCTATTTTACAGGAAAGATACTAGCATGGATAGAAGATTGGCTGACTGTCAGGAGGCAAAAATATTAAGAATAAAGGGAGACTTTACTGGTTGGCTGCCGGTGGCTAGTGATGTTTTGCAATGGTTGGGATAGGGACAGCTTCTTTTCATGTTATATCTCAATGACTGGATGATGAAATTGATGGCTTTGTGGCTAGGTTTGAAGATGATGCAAAGGTAGGTGGAGGGGCAAGAAGTATTGAGGAAGCAAGGAGTCTGCAGATTGGGAGAATGTACAAAGAAGTGGCATATGGGATATAGTATAGAGAAGTGTATGGTCATTGACTTGGACAGAAGATTAGCAGACTGGCAGGAGGCAAAGAGTGGGAATAAAGGGGGCCTTTTCTACTTGGCTGTCAGTGACTAGAGGTGTTCTACAGGATCAGTGCTGGGATCAATTCTTTTCATGTTATATATGAAAAATGTGAAGAATAAAGACGTAAACTATTTTCTAAATAGGGAGAAAATTCACAAGAGATGCAAAAGGAATTGTGAGTCCTTATGCAGGACTCCCTAAAGGTTACCCTGCGGGTTGAATCAGTGGCAAGGAAGTCAAATGCAACGTTAGCATTCATTTCAAGAGGACTACGATATAAAAGCAAGGATGTAATGCTGAGGCTTTAAAGGCATTGGTCATATCAGAGTATGGGAGTACTGTATTGTGAGCAGTTTTTGGCCCCTTATCAAAGAAGAAGTGTGCCGGCATTGGAGAAGGTCCGGAGGAGGTTCATGAGAGTGATTCTGGGAATGAATGGGTTAATGTATGAGGGGCATTTGATGGCTCTGGGCCTGTTCTCACTGGGGTTTTGAAGAATGAGAGGAGTGGGGGGATCTCGTTGTAAACTATTGAATATTGGAAGACCTAGATAGAGTGGAGGTAGAGAAGATGTTTCCGATAGTGGGGGAGTCTTGGACCAGAGGACACAGCCTCAGAGTAGAGTGACGTCCACTTAGAACAAAGAGGAGGAGAAATTTCTTTAGCCAAAGGGTGGTGAGTCTATGGAATTCATTGCAACAGATGGCTGCGGAGGCCCCGTCATTGAGTATATTTAAAGTGCAGGTTGATAGTTTCTTGATTAATAAAGACATCAAAGGTTACAGGGAGAAAACAGGATGATGGGGTTGAGGGGGATAATAAATCAGCAATGATGGAATGGCAGAACATAGAAACATAGACATAGACAGCTAGAGAACCTACAGCACAATACAGGACCTTCGAACCGCATTTACTTACTTTAGAAATTACCTAGGGTTACCCATAGCCCTCTATTTTTCTAAGCATCCAGGAGTCTCTTAAAAGACCCTATTGTATCCGCCTCCACCACCGATACCGACAGCCTATTCCACGCACTCACCACTCTTTGTGTATAAAACTTATCCCTAACATCTGTACCTACTGCCAAGCACCTTAAACCTGTGCTCTCTCGTGTTAGCCATTTCAGCCCTGTGAAAAAGCCTCTGACTATCCACACTTCAGGTCACCTCTCATCCTCCATTGGCCAAGTTCACTCAATCTATTCTCATAAGGCATGCTCCCCAATCCAAGCAACATCCTTGTAAATCTCCTCTGCACTCTTTCTACAGTATCCTATACACATCATTCCTATAGTGAGATGACCAGAACTGAACACAGTACTCCAAGTGGGATCAGACCAAGGTCTTATATAGTTGTAACATCACCTCACGGGTACAAAGGCTTTTGAAAATCTAGTCAAGAGAAAAAGAAAAGCTTACGAAAGTTTCAAAAAATTAGGTAATGATATAGATCTAGAAAATTATAAGGCTAGCAGGAAGGAGCTTAAGAATAATATTAGGAGAGCCAGAAGGAGCCATGAGAAGGCCTTAGCGAGTAGGATTAAGGAAAACCCCAAGGCATTGTACAAGTACGTGAAGAGCAAGAGGATAAGATGTGAGTGAATAGGACCAATCAAGTGTGACAGTGGAAAAGGGTGTATGGAACCGGATGAAATTGCAGAGGTACTCAATGAATACTTTGCTTCAGTATTCACTATGGAAAAGGACCTTGGTAATTGTAGGGATGACTTACAGTGGAATGAAAAGCATGAGCATATAGACATTAAGAAAACGGATGTGCTCAAGTTTTTGGACCCCACCTCTTTTGCCTCCCTCCCTGTCCTCTCTGAAACACCTAATGCCTGGCACTCAAAGTAGCCATTCCTGTCCCTGAACCATCCAAGTCTCTGAAATGGCCACAACATCAAAGGTCCAAGTACTTATCCACGCTCTAGGCTCATCCACTTTGTTCATGATACTCCTTACATTAAAATAGACACATCTCAAACCATTGGTCTGAGTGTATCCCTTCTCTATCACCTGCCTATCCTCCTTCTCACACTGTCTACAAGCTTTCTCAATTTGTGAGCCAATCACCCCCTTCCTCCGTCTCTTTAGTTCAGTTCCAATCCCCCAGCAATTCTAGTTCAAACTCTCCCCAATGGCCTTAGCAAACCCTGCCAGGATATTGGTCCCCCTGGGATTCAAGTGCAACCCATCCTTTTTGTACAGGTCACACCCACCCCAAAAGAGGTCCCAATGATCCAGAAATCTGAATCCTTGCCCCCTGCTTTAATCCCTCAGCCATGCATTTATCTTCCAACTCATTCTATTCCTATTCTCACTGTCGTGTAGCACAGACAGTAATCCCGAGATTACTATCTTTGCGGTCCTGCTTCTCAACTTCCTTCCTAACTCTCTGTAGTCTATTTTCAGGATCTCCTCCCTTTTTCTACCTATGTAGTTGATACCAATATGTACCACGACCTCTGGCTATTCTCCCTTCCACCGCAGGATATCTTGGATGCGATCAGAAATATCCCAGACCCTGGCACCTGGGAGGCAAACTACCATCTGTACTTCTTTCCTGTGAGCACAGAATCACCTGTCTGACCCCCTAACTATAGATTCCCCTATCACTACTGCCATCCTCTTCCTTTCCCTACCCTTCTGAGCCACGGGGCCGGTCTCTGTGCCAGAGGCACGGCCACTGTTGCCTCCCCCAGATAGGCCGAACCCCTCCAACAGTACTCAAACAGGAGTACTTATTGTTAAGGGGGACAGCTACGGGGTACTCTCTAGTATCTGACTCTTGCCCTTCCCTCTCCTGACTGTGACCCACTTACCTGTGTCCCAAGGTCCCGGTGTGTCTACTTGCCTATAGCTCCTCTCTATCACTTCCTCACTTGATGGGCTGAATGGCTTAATTCTGCTCCTGTGCCTTAAATTGTGCCACAAATTAAGGCCACAAATTGTGATTTGATCCAGGAGCCTAAATGTTTAAAATCACATTTAACTAGTATTTTATGAAAGCAACAAACAGCTATTCAGCCCTTTGTTCCTGTTCCACCCTTTAAGATCAAAGTAGATCCTTTTCCCCATTGTCACTTTCCCTCACTAATTCCATAACAACCAAAAAACTACTTGTCACTATATTGAATAAACCCAGTGACTGAATTGTTATAAATCTGATGGGTGGAGAATTCCAAAATTCATACTCTCCTCGGAGTGAAGAAACTTCTAATGCCGAGTTCAAATGGCTGACCATTTGCTCTGAGAATGGAGCACCCCAGCCTGGAGAAACGTCATCCACGTATCTGCCCTACAGAGCTCCAAGAAAATATTGTGCACTTCAAGGAAATTGGCTACATTTAACTGTTTTGACCAAAAGATGGCAGGCTTGTGCACTGCACGGTCACATCGAGGCAGTGGAAAGGTAACTGCACCTCCTGTGTAGAATGAGAACAATCTTGGGCTACACATGCAAAGAGCATTACCTGAATTATCAAGTGAGGTCTGGTGCTCAAACCTTGGAGTTTTGAGGCTTAAATTCACAATCAGAGCTGCGGGTCTGAGCATAAGCTCCTGCGTCAATAACCATTCTGTGAACAAATCACTCAGCACGGAACCAGACACTTCTGCACCAAACCTCCAGCTATATTAATTACATTTCCCTCAACGTCCCTCAGATTCTATCAGCCACTTGCACACTCTGACAATGGGCAATCAGCTTGCCAATGCTCAAGTCTCCAGGGTGTGGAGGAAGACAAAGCACCGAGAAGAAATCCACACACTCATCAGGAGAGCATGCAAGCTCCGCGCAGACAGTCTGAGGTCAGGTTTGAACTCGGGTCCCTGAAACTCTGTGTGATTGTGCCACACAGCTAGCTATGCTACATGCTATGAGTTTAATGAATAAACTGGTTTGCCTTCGAGAAACAGAGTGGCTAATAGAGTTAAGCGTGGAATGTGAACATATGTATTGGCATTAGCCCTTGTATGGTCAGTTACTGTGCTGGAAAGTCTACATAATTTATATTAGTTGATGTGATTATGACTTGGATTTCAATCCCAATCATGATGTTGCACAAGCTGGGGTCTCACAATTGATGTACTTTTCTTAGTAACATTTCCTTTCTTTTTACAATATTTTTATTCAGAAAAAAAAGATTTACAGAGTGCAACACATAGATACATCTCAACATAACTTGTGTACATTCATATGTTGTAATAAAGTTGATCAAAATGTTATAGCATAACACATAAAGGTATACCACTCTGTAATCAAAAATTTAAAGATAGGTCATACATCATAAAAGAAATTTTTTATATATATAAAAAAAGTCAACCCCCTACCAACTACCAAAGAAAAAAGCTGATGGATGACAATGGATAATTAGAAAAAAAAACATATTTACTTAAGAAGAGAAGATAAAAACATACATAAAAGTCTGTGCACTGTTAAACTTTATAAATTGGAAAAGTAATTTAGGAAAGGTCCCCAAATATCATAAAAAGATTGTTTCGAATTTAAGACTGAGCAGCGGATCTTTTCTAAATTTAAATATGACATAATATTTAAATATGACATAAATACATTTCCAATGTAAGCTTATGTCTGGCAGTCCCTGAAATGGGACGCCAGGATTTTGAAGCCTCACTGAAATTGAGGGTCCAACTCCTGGTCTCAGTTTAACCTCCAGGAACCATTCTGATGAGGTGACTAGTCCTGGTCCAACAGAAAAGCCAGTCTGCACCTGGAGCTGTGGCTGGGACAGGTGGTGGCAGCTTCATAGATAAAAAATGGCACATCAGATGAACAGTGAGCTTCATGATCTAAAGCAGTATTGGAAACCAAAGTAAAACAGGTGAAAATAAGTGCAAAAATGTGAAATTAACCTGTTTACAAATACCCCCCGATATTTTCCGATTTGTTGTGAAACCACAAGTTGAAGTAGGTCCTCTTTCCTTGCACTGGGTTCTGTCAAAGGTGAGGGAAATTCTAGTTCCATCACGTGGTTGACTTGATGACTGCTAAGTACCATGACCAAAATGGTCTTGACAACGCGTCAGTTGCCAATTTGCAGGTGGCCCAGATCACTGCATGGATATGCTGGGACTTGAGGACCTGAGTTACAGAGAAAGGTTGAAGACTTTATTCCCTGAAGCACAAAAAAATGAGGGGAGATTTTATAGAGGCATACAAAATAATGAGGGAAAAGGTAGGGAAGATTAGAACTAGGATTAGAACAGATTTAGGGTGAAAGGTGAAATATTTAAAGGGAATTTGAGGTAAAATATTTAAGGGGAATTTGAGGTGAAATACTTAAGGGGAATCTACTTCACTGTAGATTCACTGTAGGTGGTGTGAATGTGGAATAAGTTGCCAGTGGAAGTGGTAGATGTGGATTCACTTGTAACATTTGAGAGCTTGGATAGGTAGATGAATGAGTGAGGTGTGGAGGGATATGCTCTGGGTGCAGGTAGCTGGGAATAGGCAAAAAACAGACTAGCATACTCTGGATAGGCTGTAGAGCCTGTTTGGTGCTGCAATGCCTATGACTCTATGACTACCTGGTCCATCTACAAACTGGCACGGGATAGGAATGATCAGAGAACTCAATGCATTCTGTTATTGCTTTTCCCTTATGCTGCTTCGGTCTACTGATGCGATGAAACTGTCTGTATGAATGGCACGCAATACAAAGTTTTTCATTGTACTTTGTGCCTGATGAAGTCAAACTCATTTCTCCCATATTAATCTGGTAATTAGGAGAAATTAGTCTAACTTCATCGGAAATGGTCACAAACTGGGGAACTGTTCTGTTGAGTTGTGCTTTTCTTGAATTGGCTGGTACTGCGTCTGAGTGACTCAAATAACCAGAGGTACTGGTATGGTTTTAAATTGAATTCTGCGCTGGGGGAGGTGGGTGTAAGGAGTTTTATAACATCAAGATTTTTTTGGATCCACAGGCTGAGGAAATAGTGACCTACTACTTGTTAGGTGAATTGATTATGGTAAAATGATTCACTGTGGATGAATGCCAGGAGAATCAGGGGGATGTGTGAGGGCAAACACGAGGAAATCTGCAGATGCTGGAAATTCAAACAACAAACACAAAATGCTGGTGGAACACAGCAGGCCAGGCAGCATCTATAAGGAGAAGCACTGTCTCCTTATAGATGCTGCCTGGCCTTCTGTGTTCCACCAGCATTTTGTGCGTGTTGGATGTGTGAGGGAATAAGTTACAGAGAGCACATGGCAGAGTACAAAAGATCTTGAGCTAGCATAGACTCGATGGAGTAAATGGTCTCCTCTGTTGTAATTCTCTGGATGCTTTCAAGAAGGAGCTAGATAGGTATCTTATGGATAGGGGAATCAAGGGATATGGGGACAAGGCAGGAACCGGGTATTGATAGTAGATGATCAGCCATGGCGGTGCAGGCTCGAATGGTCTACTTCTGCACCTATTGTCTATTGTAATATATGAAAATTCCAAGAAATTGCTTAGAGTGTGGCCAAAACAAAAGCAGTAAATCCAAAGATTGAGGAAATATCAGTATTCAGCAAAGGAGGACCCAGGAATTAATAAGGGAATAGAAAGCAGTAAAAGATGGCAGACCCAAAGACCCTAGCTATATATATGTGTGTAAGAGTTTTGCCCAGTACTGCAGTTGACAAGCTTCCATGAACTAAACAACTTTGTCAAAGTTGTTTGTTTTGAAACGAGCCAAGTTGAACAACCCATTGTTTTATACTGCACCTCTTGAGCAGTAATAAACCAGGATTATAAATCAATCCTGAGGAAGGGTCTCAGCCCAAAACGGTGGCTGTTTATTCTTTTCCATAGATGCTGTCTGACCTGCTTGAGTTCCTCCAGCATTTTGTGAGTTATAATAAACCAGGTATTGTGTGTTACATCCTACTTCTACAGAGTACCTGCTGTATACAGAGTCTGTATTCAAAGCTGCACTACAGACAGTACTTAGTTTTAACTTCAGACTGATTACTGCTAGCCATTTACGTTTTGAGTACTGAAGACTGACTCCTGTTTATGACTAGGAGCTAAAAATGTTACTTGGAAATTTACTTTTGACCTTAAAAGTGATGGCTGCTATGTTTAGAAAGTGAACTTGGCAAAACATGAGGTCCCCTGGCCCATTGCACTTGGATCTCACAAACTGAATAGGTAACACCTGAATGATTCACTATCATTACAAATCTAAATCTGGCCCAATGGTTTAAAGTCCAGAGCTGATTTCACCCTTGTCTACTGAATACTTCAATTATAATGTAATTCAAACTGGGGACTTATCAGAAGTTACACACTGTCTGCGAATTTCCCTTCATGTAATCTGCCTGCTGACGTGCAGGTGATCAGAGACATGCTCTGCAGATGGCACTGCCACACGTTACAGAAGACAACCCTACTTCACCAGTACAAACGGGCATCCAGGCCCCAGGCAGTGAAGTCTGATGCTGGGAACTAAATCTCACTGGAGCTCCTGTAAATAATATACTCACATGGCTCACAGTCAGAGCACACATTCCACTACTGTTTATGACCCTTACCCCTGCTGTCCCTAATACTGACCATGCCCCCCTCCACCACCCATCTTTTGACCTACCAATCTGCCAGCTCTGTCTCCTATAGCAAGCCCTTCATGACTCCTGACAGCCAACATCCGCCCAAATCTAACAGATCTCACCAGCCTACCTCTCTTTCTCCAAACGTATCACCAGACTCCTTTACCTAAAATCGTGGGCTCACCCCACTACTCATTCCAAATGTTTTACCTTAAGCCCTGGGAATTCTCCTTCCATCAAATCAGCATTTCTCCACCCCTGTTCTAGAGCTATCCAACTTGCCAATTTCTTTTGCCTGTTTGACTTGGTGAAGCACACAAGGGAGGGTCAAATGTCCTTTCCTAACACAACACACGATAAACTGCACTTGGTATATTAATAGAATTTCTTAACAACTGTTGATGACTATATGACTATTGCCCAGTGCCCCACAATGCACTAACACTTTAATCACATCTAAAAAGAGCCATTACATTTCTGGACAACAATTACCCTGCTTGACAACTGTTGAAGATGCCGATGGATTTTAACACAAATCACTGAATGATCTTTACAATGTTTACAGATCAGACCTGTGTGACTTCAACCGAGGGCAAAAAGGAGCCACCTATGTTGTTCATGTTAGTTTAGAATTCAACAGTTAAACTTCTCATGTTGAAACAAAATTGAGATTGGTCTGAACCAACACGGCACTCCTTTCTGGACAGCTGTTCAAATAGAAGCTTTTGATCTTAGGAGAGTGCATTTTAGGGGCTGTAACTGAAACTAGTGAGAGGATGACAAAGCTAATTAGCACTCACTGTTTCCTGGGAACAGTTTTTTAGTCCTGTTCTATTAGATGACCTGAAGACGTTTTTTTCAAAAGCAGATACTTTTAAGTAAGGCACCTCCCAATATTTACAGCTAACCTTGAAAAGATACATGTCACCTGTGTGGGCAAGTGACAGAAAATGGAAGTTTACTTCAGACAGAAAAAATAGAAAGAGTTCACCCAAGCTCTCCGTGCCCTCACCAGCCCAGCCTGTCCATCACACATGAACATGACAGACTGAAGAATGATTCCAGTCTGCAACAAAGCATATTTACCTCATGTTTACTGCTCAGCTCTAGTTAGAGTTCCTTCAAATATAATGTGGATTATTAAGACACTGGAAATAGTTAGGCATATTATTTCAGCCTGCTCATATTATCATAACTTGTATTGTGTAGATACTGTTCTCACTCTTAGTACTTTGACCAGGGCTTGAGAATACACTCACCTTTTAAAATGGATTGCATTTTCGGAGAGTGAAACTAAGGTTTATCTTAATTAAAGCTGTCAATTAGTCATGCCAGAGTTATATATTGCAAGCTTTTTTCACTCTCTATTCTGTTTTCCAAACTCACAATAACTATTCACACTATTTGGAGGACAAAAGCAAAAGCTGGAAATCTGCAAATATTCATAAGGCCAGGCAATCATTGAATTGAATCGAAATGACTTTAATTCTTACATCCTTCACAAACATGAGGAGTAAACATCTTTATGTTACATAGAAACATAGAAAAACTACAGCACAATACAGGTCCTTCGGCCCAACATGTACTTACTTCAGTAATTACCTAGGGTTACCCATTGCCCTCTATTTTTCTAAGCTCCATGTACCTATCCAGGAGTCTCTTAAAAGACCCTATCGTATCCGTCTCCACCACCATCACCGGCAGCCCATTCCACGCACTCACCACTTTCTGTGTAAAAAACTTACCCCTGATATCTCCTCTGTACCTACTTCCAAGCACCTTAAAACTGTGTCCTCTCTTGTTAGCCATTTCAGCCCTGGGAAAAAGCCTCAGACTATCCACACGATCAATGCCTCAAATGTTACGTCTCCGTCTGAATGTGCAATGTGCAATTTATAGCAATTTGTAATAAATAATATGTACAGTTAGATATAAAATAGAACAGTCAATATAATTTAGAAATACAATTGTGTCAGTGTGAGTTAATCAGTCTGATGGCCTGGTGAAAGAAGCTGTCCCGAAGCCTGTTGGTCCTGGCTTTTATGCTGCGGTACCATTTCCCGGATGGTAGCAGCTGGAACAGTTTGTAGTTGGGGTGACTCAGGTCCCCAATGATCCTTCGGGCCTTTTTTGTGCATGTCACTGTAAATGTGCTGATTAGTGGGAAGTTCACATCCACTGATGCGCTGGGCTGTCCGCACCACTCTCTGCAGAGTCCTGTGATTGAGGGAAGTACAGTTCCCATACCAGGCAGTGATGCAGCCAGTCAGGATGCTCTCAGTTGTGCCCCTGTAGAAAGTCCTAAGGATTTGGGGACTCATGCCAAACTTCTCCAATCGTCTGAGGTGAAAGAGGTACTGTTGTACTTTTTTCACCATATAGCCAGTATGTACAGACTGAGATCCTCGGTGATGTTTATGCTGAGGAACTTGAAGCTGTTCACCCTCTCAACCCCAGTTCCATTTATGTCAATAGGGGTGAGCCTATCTTCATTCCTCCTGTAGTCCATAACCAGCTCTTTTGTTTTTGCACCATTGAGGGAGAGGTTGTTTTCTTGACACCACAGTGTCAGGGTGATAACTTCTTCTCAGTAGGCTGCCTCGTTATTATTTGAGATAAGGCTAATGAATGTAGTATCATCTGCAAATTTAATTAGTAGATTAATTAGTAAATTGTGCAGAAAGAAACAAAGCTCAATGACGTTTCATGAGAACTGAGAAAAGTTAAAAACCAAATACATTTTAAGTTTCAGTAAACAGAGAGAGGAAGCAGAGAAAAGGATTTGTCCTGAAAAGAGATATTGGGCTCATTGTTAAGATCAGAGCATCTACTGATAACATGGAGTCAGCCTATTTATTGAAGTAAGGCATAACCAGCTCAGTAAAATTTTCTATGGTACTGCAAACAAAGCCAATCTATTCAAAGTCAGAGAATATTTTTGACGGCATTATTGTGGATAGCAATGGCAATAACTTCTTCCAATAAAATGAAGGTTATTAGTCCAGAAAAAGAATCCTCAGCTTCCTTACCAACAAACTGCAATTAGTAAGGATTTGTGATAGCACTTCTGCCACAATTACTCTCAACACCAGCTCCCTGCAAGTTTCATTTCTTGGCCTCTTACTATACTCGCTGTACACTCATGGCTGTGGCCAAATTCTGCACTTAAGTTTGCAGATGACAACCCTATAGAGGGCTGGATCTGAAAAAAAATGACAAGATGGAATATAGGAAGATAGAGAGGCCAGTGACATGGTGTTGTGACAACAACCTTTCTCTCAATGTCAGTAAAACAGAAGAGCTGGTCATTGACCTCAGGAAGTGGGAGAGAGTATATGTCCCTGTATCAGTGGTGCTGAATTGGAATTGGTTGTGCTTCAAGTTTGTAGGTTAAAATATTGAGCCACATTGATGCTATGACCAAAAAAGCACATTAGTGCCTCTATTTCCTCAGGAGTTTAAAAAAATTCACTATGTCCTCGATGACTCTTATCAATTTTTACAGATGTACCATGGAAAGCATCTTTTCTGGATGTATCACAGCTTAGTACGTCAACTGCTCTGTCCAAGATGGCAAGAAATTGCAGAGTAGTGAACACTGCCCACTACGACACACAAATCAGCCTCTCTTTGATCCCTTTGATTGACACCATTTCCTTCAGGAAAGAGATCAATATAATCAAGTACTCTTCCACCCCAGTGATTCTCTCTTCTCCTATCTCCCGTAGGGTGAAAGATTCAAGAGTTTAAAAGCACATACCACCACGCTCAAAGACAGCTCTTATTCCACTATTATAAAACTCTGGAATAGACCTCTGATATCCTATCTACCTCATTGTAGACCCTGCATTTTATTTGTTTACCTGCACTGTACTTTCTCTGAAGAAGTTATATTATTGGTGTTCTGTTTTGTTTATTATCCCAATGTACTTTGGCATGATCTTCCAGACTGGCCTGACAACAGATGTTTTCCACTGTATCTCAGTACATGTGACAGTAATAACAAAACCAAACCAAAGGATTGTTGCATACAGATAATTCTCTCTTATAGCATGAGGTCCGAGTGAACAGCAACTACTCAATCATCTCCAGCCTGCAGGGTCACAACGTACTGCCTATAAAACTCTATGGGTTGGCTATTTAACTGTTTCATTCTTCCACCAGGAAATCCTGAAAAATCACCCAGTCTAATACGGGATTGGAGACTGTCCAAGTGCCTTTGGGGTCTGGGTCACCGTCAAATGTTATTTTTTTCTCTTCAGTAAACAGAACAATCAAGAACAAATTTCTACCTCTTTAGCTTCTTGTATGTTTGTTTTATTTTTTGACTGCTTAGTTATTTCCCCTTTTGTCTAGGATGCATCATGTCATGGCAATTATATCATCTCCTGTTCACCACAGTACTTCAAAGGGCATTTTATTCGGTTTCCTGTGCGTGGTGGTTGTATGTTTTATTTCCAGTCCTTCTCCCATTCCCCTCGCTTTGGTCCTTTTTAATTGTTGTTCATCTGCAAAATCTTCCTATTCAGAGGAAGCTTTTGAAACCAGAAATGTTGACTTATGGTCCCTCGGCAGATAATGTCTGACTTGCTGAATGACTGCAGCCCATTGTTCTTTTTGTTTTTAGAAAGTGGTTTAAGTTTCACTGATGGGGACTGTTTAAAATATCACCTTTGACTGGCAAGATTGGGAAATCTCTACTCAGCTGTGTTGCTTAGTGGGTTTCTGTGAACTCCCCCTCAGCAGTATCAGGCAGGCAAATCTTTTCCTTACCACCAGTCTGTCTCAGAGACTTTCCCATGGGCTTTACTGCCTCCATTTCCCATAACTATTCTTATACTGGAGTAGAAGGAAAAAGAAGTAAGAGCACATTTTGGATAAGGAGAGGCCAAGAGTAGCAACTCAATCTGCTCCTTGAGGAAGATGACGCAGTATCGCAACGTGAGAAATGTCTCTACATCCCACTACAAATTGATAGTAAAGTGCTTCCTCAAATGTGAAAAAAATATTGAATCATTTCATATTTCCAAAAGAGGTAGCTGTTGACAACCTGGATGAGCTATAGAGATCTTTGAGTTTATATGGGGCCTTTCACGTTCTCTTTCAGGAGATCCCAATCACTGTAGAGACAATTAATTATTTTAAAAAATGTAATCATTGAAGTGGTATTGGAATAATTAGAAATACAAATACAGGTTAATATGTGAACAGCAAATCTACAATGTCTCTTACATTTCCTCTTCCTGCCAAATTGCTTACAATTATGAAGAACTTGTGATCAAATGCCCAAGAAATAGGGATTAATGGCGAAAGGAAACGGGCCAGCACACCTCTCATTGACATCGAATGGACAAATCAAATTGTTCTGGTTATGAAGTTAATCAACAGGTGAATATTCTTCAAGTTCATTTTATCTTTTCTTAACAATTTGCAATTATTGCCCTTCCTTTGCAACAATTTGATGATGCCATTATATAATGACATCAGTCTGAATTTTTACCCCTCTTTAAACTACCGCTGGTTCAATGTGTGAATTTAGAATTGATGTTGCATTTGTCTCCAGCCCCTCTCCTCCATCATACACAGGACATGGTGGTGTTGGGATAGCTACATTAATCTGGTTTACTATGACTAAAAGTCCTAAGGTCAGACACTCTGACACGGACGGGGTAAGACAGAGATTAGAATATCGCAACACTGGAGGATTCGCCCACATTTGAAACTCTGTGCGTATATATGTGGGAGGAGCTAAGATGGCACCAGCTTCTTCGATCTCATCTGTGAAACAGCTTAATTTCCTCTCTTTAGCGTCTTTTTTTTCTTTTTCAAGGTGACTGGGCTCCTTTCAGTGTCTGTGGTCTGCAGCTGCATTCAAACTGTGGTTTTCCACGGCGGATGGGTTCCTGCTCAGCGACCGGCCGTTTTCCATCATTCTCCAGGGGTGGCCTGGAAGACAAGCTCCTCTGGGGTACAGCCACGTGTGGCCCTGTGGGTGACCAATTGCATGCTGGTGTCGTTGACTGAGGCATCGCGGGAGAAGGGACATCAGAATTCTGTGGTGGTGGATGCCACTGACAGAGGTCTCTATATCAGTCCCTACCCCCCCAATGATGGGGAGAGTTCACTGCCAATTCTCGAGTTGGAGAATCTCGGAATGAAAAGCAATGCATCAGATCAAAATGTAACATTGTAACAAAGACTGGTTGTTAGTCACCCCTTTCGCTGTGAAATGGGTGACACCTTCTGTCCCTTGTTAGAGAGAGAGAGCCACAAGAATTGAGAATGGGCAGAAAACTCTCCCCATCACTGAGAGGAAGGGGGGGGGGGGAGTGAGTACAGAGACCCCTGTCAGTGGCATGTTGAAGCGTTAGGTAAACAGTAGTTCTTCTTGTCTGCAGATCATGGTCGCTGTTTGGGGATTTTGCTCTTGTTTGGTGGTTGGTGGGCTCTGACTCTATCTGCTAAGATGGGTAAGTGGGGAAGGGGGAGGTAGATGCTTTGCTGTTGCTTGTGTGTGTGGGAGAGGGAGAGGGAGATATGATGTTCCAACTTCTTTTGTTGTTCATTCTATCGGGTTCTCTTCTGTTTTGGTGGAGGTCTATGAAGAGTAGGAATTTCAGATTGTATAATACATACGTTCCCTGATATTAAAATGAGACCATTTGAACCATTTGATATTTGAGATGAAACAGTTAAAAAGCAGCTCACTGGCTGTTTCTCCCCATGTTGTGCAGAAAGTAAACCTTAGGTGGTGAAATCTAAAGATTGGTTCAGATGGCTTTGTACTTTCCCAAGCAACTCCATGAAGTTGCTGATTTTGAAAAGAACAACGAGCTTATAAAGTATAAATAGAAAAACTGGCAGACTAATCAGTGTTTGCAATAGAAAGGTCAAATTGATGATTTGGGTCGGATCTTTCATCTCACATCTCCAACCATTCTGCCAAAACTTTTGTAGATGTTTCTGCGATTAACTCTATGGAATTTATTCCTGACTCCTTAAATAATTTTAGCATTTGCTCAATGCTGTAAAACTGATATTCTAAGATAATATTTTAGATAATCTTTTCTTACAATCTAAGCAAGATGGGTAGAATTTAGGAAGAGCAGTTTTAATCTGCAGTCCAAATCTGCTAAATAGCAACAATACATGGATGATATCCACAAATCTCTCCTTCTTCAGAGGCGTCCCTTAACTCTTAAACCACTCTTGGTTCAGCTCTCCTTACTTGAAATCTCAGCTCCTCTTACTTCCGATCTCCTATCCTTTAAAAGAGAATCACACATTCAGCTTTAAGAGCCTCCTAAAAACAAAAACTAAATAGTCAAGGGTTTGGGTTAGTTATTGGTTCAGAAAGGCCAAGGAAATTGAATGGTTAACAGCATGAATGGAACTCGAATATAGTAACAGATCTGAGTCTCCTGATTATTGCTTACATACTTGTATGTCATGTACAGTTGCAGATGTATAAAATATAGAGATGAAAAATGCATGTAGCTCAAAGATATGCTTCCAATAATGGATTCATTATTCACTTACTGAGGGAAGTAAAATAGCTCATACCAAATTCAGTGCAGTTTTCAAGAAAGGTTCTTGGAGATTTCTGGAACAGTGCACTCTCATTTTAGAGTAATGGATCTTGAATACGTGTTGTAACTGTAAACAAGGTCAGTGGAGAGACATTGAAGCTGGTAGAGATTGAAGCCTTAATTCAGCATTCGAGATACTCTTCAAAGAAGAGGCTTGCCTGACCCAACATTACGTGACATTTTTATATGCTAAAGATCAAACATAACAGCAGGACAATTCTATAGTTACAATGTACCTACAATGCTTCCTTTGAATAACATACATTTTCAAATACCTCTGTCTTCACATCCACACTCCAAGCACCCAAAATGACTGTTAATTCCCACCGACTCTGGGCTGCATTTATGCACGTGCAGGCCTCTGAGATGAAACGGCGTGTTTCTTAGTTTGCAAACAACCCTAAAAATGCAGCTCCAGTAAGATCATTGTCAGAGCTGTGGTTTAAATTCAATCAACAATTCATGTTCATGCGTATATATACATAAAGCATAACTCCAGAGCAGGTGCATAAGAATCTCTGAAAAGGTCAGTAACTGAAGTTGATGTGGACTGTCTATGGATACTTTTTATTTGAACATCCAATTGAAATTTGCTATCTTTCCACACAAAATTAAGAGAAAATTGCTAAAGAGCAGGAATTGAGTCTTCAGAGGTACCACAGCCACCGGGAAGTCTCTGATGAATAGTGTTTGAGGGGTTTAGTGCTCCATGTGGTCATCACAGCTGTGCAATTCAGCAAGGAAGTCTTCAGCCACACCTCTGAGATTGGACTACTCTCTGTATGAAGGTCAAGGTCACTTGTGCAGCCCAAGGTATTTTCAAGCAGCTGCAGCAGCCCCTTCCACTGCTATGCCATCCAGGATTGGGCACTGGGAGCTTCCAGAGAACAGGCAGCTATGTACTGTACCCAAATGCCCACAAAATATGGATTACTGTTCACATCTGGGGTGTCACATTAACAATGAAATTCACTATCACTTTTAATGCACAACATGATCAATTGACGAAAAACAAATTTGTAAAAACGAATTTGTGAAACAAGACCTCAGACCTGACACCAAACTCGTTATCCCCCGTGGGGAGAGCAGTCCAGACTCATCACGTATCTCAGGGAAAGCTGCTTTAACCTGTAAATGCACTGCTTATCAGAGATGTCTAGATTGGATATGGTGCCTTTGAAAACTTGCTGGGATGTTTATGCGATTGCCTTCTTCTCGGTGGCTGCTCTATCAGGTCGCCATGATCTATGGGCTTCTGAGACCTTGGCTACTTACAACAGGTACCTCAAGACACTTCAAAGGTATCACCAACACGAACTTTGGTGGACAATAAACCGAAGAATGTTATTTTCCTCTCCCAGGAAAACATCCCCAACATTAAGTTCCTAATTACATTTGGTTATCTCCACTGGGTGGATCACATCACCCAAATGCCTGACACCAGACCCTCGGGACAGACAATCTACCCAGAAAGCTGTCACAGAAAGGGATTATTCAGAAAAAGAGGAGAAGAATCAAGGATGTTCTTGAAACCTCCTGGAAAGATGTGCAACATCCCCACTGACTCCTGGGAACTTTTGGCCCACGCTTGCTGGAAGTGGATAAGTAGAATTCATGATGCCATTGAAAATCGAGTCTTAGTACAGCTTCCACAATTCTATCTCAATCTCTCCCTTGTGTCTGTCTCCTCCATGTCTGGCGAAATCTGGAGTGTACTTTTAAGGGTGACAAATTTCGTTGGTTGCCACTCAAAGTATTGGGAGTTGCTTGGTTAAGGGAAGTCCCATCAGGAATCATGCGGGTCCACTCTCAAATGCTTGCTTCTGGGATATGTATAATTCTGCAGGAAGACCTTCAGCCACAGTGAAATCAGGAATGCTTTGTTTGCTTCTGTAGTGCAGCTTGTACATTACCACAATGGTGCTTCCAGCAAGATTTCGGCCAAGTCCAGAATCTTCCATGGGGAGGCTGTTCAGGCATTAGTCTCAAATGTTATTATGCAACAAAAAAGCCAAAATCTAATTTTTAGGAAAATTTGATTCACTGGTGTTAGTCGAGTGATAAACATCGTCAGGTGAACTGGGGAGTTCTCTCCTATTCTTCGTTGCATCAAAGGGAAACAAGATATTACCAAAAAGACAAAGGAAAACATGATGAAATATTTGTTTGACCTCAAATAATTCTGCAGCTTTGAGATTTTGGGAAAGGAATGTATTAAAGTAAGAATCTAAGCAATGACCTGAACAGATTGCTGCTGTGCAGAAAAGAACAAGTTGGTATTAACATAGTACTCAGTAACCTTCATGTTTTAGGAAAGTTTTGACAAGTAAATTCTCTTCAATATGTTTAAAGGAAAAGAGAGGGTAACACAATATTACACACCCCCACACACAGCTGGTTCAGATAACTGGTATTCAGCATGGATCATCTGGTTAATAAACCATGAAGCTTGCTGAGAATCATAGTGGGCGTTTAGGAAATAAATTACTGGGGTCATGTTTATTTTCAATTTCCTTAACAATGTAACTTGTTTTCCCCCTCAAAGTTAATCCATTCCCAGGGTCCAGCCATTTTGGCATTGAATAGGAGTTTGACTGGCGAATGAAGCCCGTCTCAGAAGATGGCAGCAGCAGGAAGAGGAGTAGGTGCCCAAACGAGCGTTCAAGCCTGTTGCTATAAATAGGCTTGATGGCATAAATAAGCTGAGGACACCATCTGGGGAAATCTGGGACTATGTCAGAGAGCTACAGTGTCTCCTCTGCAGCCGGAGATCTAGTCCTCCAATCTACTACTACTGAGCTGATCTGCCATACAAAGCAGCATCTCATTGCCTTCGTCACTGTGCCAAGAAGAACATCCCTTTCCTCATCATGGCTTGCCCACACGGGAGCTCCTGATGTGGCTGGGACAAGTCCAAGATTTGCGATGCAAAGAAGGAATTGGAGGTTTATACCCTAAATGAAAGAAAAACGAAGATTCAAACCTATAGCTAAGTTGCTTAATTCAAGCATTCTTTCCCAGGCCAGTTACTAGTGGTCAATCAATTGGATGTGAGGTGAGACTGATGACTCCCAGTAAACTGTCATATAGCACACTAAGTAAATTTAACCTGTAAACAACTTAATCTACTTAACATTTAAACATATTTTAAAAATCAGACAAGACAAACAACAGAAACTTCTCCCAAAAAAAACAATATTTCATTATGATTCGCTTAAATTAATAAAATCAATCTCAGACAGGTACAGCAGTTTATTTATCAAATGTGTTTGAGAGGAAAATTGCCCAGTTATTTCCAATGTGCCTGGACTTATCATTGCCACCATACACAGCCATCTCAATTCCTTTAATGTGGAAGATGAAGCACGTTCAGTGCTAGAGAGGGCCCACACTGTTGGAAGGTAACTGCGTCTGCTGTACTGATATGTAGTTGGGCAAGCAAGTTGACAGAGTTCTCCGATTGAAGACAATTTGCAATTAAGGTGATCGGTTTTACTCACTGAGGGGAAACAGAAATAAAACAAACAAGATGATTGATATTGCATCATAAATCAGCTAGCAATTAGGTCTACATAGTTTACGGTTGTTATTGGAGCCTGAAGATTAAATTACTATCTTGAGTTCTCGGCAGCCTTGCATTTATTTTTATGCTCAATATTACACATTTAGTACTCATAGTTTTACAGTAATAGGATAGGATTGTGTGTTTCATCATGTGCTAGCTCTGTCTGGTCACATACTCACTGACAGTTCTCTCAAAGTCATTATGCCTAAAATCATTCGACTTGTGTGAATAACTAATTATGATCGTACTGGGAGACAAGGCTTACAGAAAAATAATTTGTGGAAATAATACAACCAGAACACGTCATGCTGCAATCATTCAATGACTGGTTGTTACGGCCATGGAACACGTTCATCTCCTAATCAGAAGGTTTTGGTTTCAAGTCTTACTCCCAACTTGCTTAATTAAGGCAACTTGGGATTTAAGAGTTCAAACCAAAATACAGTGCCTATAAAAAGTATTCACCCCCCCCGGAAGTTTTCATGTTTTGTTGTTTAACAGTGAACTTAATTTAGCTTTTTGTGACACGATCAACAAAAAAAGACTCTTTCGTGTAAAAATGATAACAGATCTCTACAAAAGTGATGTAGATAAACTACAAAAATAAAACACAAAATAATGGATTGCACAAGTATTTGCCTCCTTCATGTCAGTATTTAGCAGATGGACCTTTGGCACCAATTACAGCCTTGAGTCTGTGTGGATAGGTCTCTATCAGCTTTGCACATCTGGACTCCGCAATTTTTCCCCATTTTTTTTTACAAAACTGCTCATGCTCTGCCAGATTGCATGGGATCATGAGGGAACAACACTTTCCAAATCCAGCCACAAATTCTCAATTGGATTGAGGTCTGGACTCTGACTTAGCCACTTCAAGACATCAACTTTGTTGTTTTTAAGCCATTCCTGTGTAGCTTTAGCTTCATGCTTGAGGTCATTATCTTGCTGGAAAACAAAACTTCTCCCAAGTCGTAGTTCACTTGCAGATTGCATTAGGTTTTCCTCCAGGATTTCCCTGTATATTGCTGCATTCACTTTACCTTCTACCCTCACAAGCCTTCCAGGGCCTGCTGCAGTGAAGCATCCCCACAGCGTGACGCAGCCACCACCATGATGCACCTTAGAGACGGTGTGTTTTTGATGATGACGTGCAGTGTTTAATCTGATGGCCAAAAAGCTCAATGTTGGTATCATCAGATCATAGAACCTTCCTCCAGTTGACTTCAGAATCTCCTGCATGCCTTCTGGCAAGCTTTTATTGAGATTTCATGGAAGTTTTTTCCAGCTGTGGGTTTCTCTTTGCCACCGTCCCATAAAGTTGCGACTGGTGAAGCACCCAGGCAACAGTTGTAAGTGCAGTCTCTGCCATCTCAGCCACTGAAGCTTATATCTCCTCCAGAGTTGTCATAAGTCTCTTGGTGGTCTCCCTCACTAGTCCCCTTCTTGCATGGTCCCTCAGGTTTTGAGGATGGCCTGCTCTAGGCAGATTTACAGATGTGCCATATTCTTTCCATTTCTTGACTTAACTGTATTCCAAGGGATATTCAGTGACTTGGAATTTTTCTTATATCCATCTCCTGAATTGTGCTTTTCAATAACCTTTTCATGGAGTTTCTTGGAGCATTCCTTTGTCTTCATGATGTTGCTTTTGCAGGATACTGACTCACCAGCAGTTGGACCTTCCTGATACAGGTGTATTTTTACTACAATCAAATGTAACACCTTGACTGCACACAGGTCTCCAAAAACAGATCTCTATTTAACTAATTATGTGACTTCTAAAACCAGTTGGCTGCACCAGTGATGATTTGGTGTGTCACTTCAAGGGGGTGGGGTGGGGTTGAATACTTATGCAATCAATTATTTTGGGTTTTATATTTGTAATTAATTTAGATCTCTTTTTAAAGATCTGTTTCAACTTTGACACAGAAGAGTTTTTTTTTCTTTTGATCTGTGTCAAAAACAGCCAAGTTAAATCGACTGTGATTCAATGTTGTTAAACAATAAAACATGAAAACTTCCAAGGAGGCTGAATACTTTTTATAGGCGCTGTAACATGGCCAACACTTGGTGTACTGTCAAAGGTCCATCTTTAAGTGCAAAATATCTCAAAAACACACCATTGAAGAACAGAGGGCAAGTTATCCAGAGTATCATAAATCCATCAGCCAATATCAACCACCCGACCAAATGATTATTATAAGCTTTTTGTAACGCTGAGTGCAGATAAGCTGTTGTATTTCCTACAACTGTGAGTTTCCTACAAATTTCATGACCTGCTGGTGATATTAAACCTGATTTTGATTCTGAAAGCTGTGACTTCAGAAGTACTTCACTGGCTGTAAGGAGCTGTGAGAAGACCCAAACTTGTGGAAAAAGCTACAGTATATAAATGGAAGTCTTTCTCTTCAGAGGTTAGATATTGTAGAAAACTCTATTAGTTCTTGATGAGTTAATTTTAAATTAATATGGCTCACTCATACATCAAAGTCAAGTTCAAAGTGCCATAAAGAATGGAGCTCACACACAAACCAGAGTAGCTCACATCATCATAAAATCTCACTGACAAAAAGCACACAATTTCCCTCAAACCAGGAACAAGGTGTCTGGGTATAATCTGGCAAAACTCAAGGAACCTAATTCAGATATTAGAACTAATTTAGTATCTGAATTAGCTTCTTTGATTAGCATACCCAAACTGAAAGCTGTGGACGAACCAGGAGATTTGTGGTCTGCTGAGGGCTAGGTTGGTAGTTTTCAAGACCGGTGATCCAGAACCACACAAGAAGTCCAGGTATGACCTATGGAAGGCTATTTTAAGAGTAAAGATACCAACTCTGATTGAATCTAGAGACAGAATTGGATGCAAGTTTGCTCTGGCAGGGTTTGCAGGCCATTACTTCCTACAAGACGAAACCTAAGAGGACTTCCGGTAAGATGGCGATTGCTTAGCTGCTCCGAACTTTTGTTCCGTTACTGTCGCTACCTTTGCACTAAATGTCTCCATTTTATGAAGCTTAGATAGGAATTATTTCGGTATCTCTTACTTGCCTGTGAATATATCTAACCTACAATGTCTAGCAAGAGTTCTAAATCCGGGAGAAAAGAAACTACGACTTCGTCGGGCGTGACGATGGAGGCGCTTGCAAATCTCCGAGACGAAATCTTAAAGGAAATTAAAACCGCTTTCAAACAGTTAGAAGACAAACTGGATCGGATCAACGATAAAGTGGACAAACATGCTGAACACTTATCTCGCATCGATTCGACTTCTGAAGCTTTAGAAAGTCGGGTTCGATACTTGGAGACTCTCTGTTCCAGCTTAGAGGAAAAATCTAATAAACTTCTTTCCAAAATGGTGGACCTCGAAAATCGCAGCAGACGCTGCAACATCAGAATTCTGGGATTACCAGAGGCAACTGAGAAGGGGTCAACCGTGAAGTTTTTCGCCGAGTTTCTCTGTGAGATATTCGGGAAGGATCTGCTTCCAAACCCGCCCGAGCTCGAACGGGCACACAGAGTTAATGTACCCCCCGGAATTCTGGGCACCCGTTCGCGACCAGTAATCTTGTGTTTCCATCAATACCAGGTAAAACACAGTCTGATTGTGGAGGCACGTCGCAGAGGCTCTTTTTCTTTCCAGGATACAACCATTCGCTTTGTGGAAGATTTTGCACCCCAGACTTTAAAGATGCGCGCTGAGTATAAAGGCGTAATGAAAGTGCTTTTTGATCATGGTTTCAAACCTTCCTTCCGTAATCTTGCTGACCTAAGAATCAAGTTTAATACCGGGGAATTCAAGTGGTTCAAATCAGCGAGGGAAGCCGAAGTGTTTGTGGCAAGTCTTCCGGCTATCCAGTCATCTTCGGAATCTGATCGGACCTCCTAAAATGGTGGATAAGTACTCGTAGTAAAATTACTTTCTCTGGACTCGGAATTCACTTGAATCACTCAGACATTATTCACTGAAACACTAAAGGCTGTTGACAATCTCTCCCGGGATTTGGTGTGTGTGTAATCTATTTTCACCTCTGTATAACTTTACCTACAGAGTTCTACAACTAAATCTAACTTGTTTTGGAGGTTTGAAGTCTTTAGTGAAGGCCTCCCTGTTTGTCGGTTCACAGTTCAACTGCTGATTTATTTTTCCTCTGTTTTAAATACTTATTTATTTTATCTTTTTCTTTTCTTCACCCCCTTTTTTTTCCATTCTCTGAATGTTTTTTTCTCCCTTCTCGGTAAGCGGTTGATAAATACTCGTCTTGAATTTACAATTTTCCCCTTCCTCTTTTTTTTCTTTTTCCTTCTTACCTTTTTTTCCCCTTTCTCTTACTTTATCCTTCTATAATATTTCGCGGGTAGATTAGTTTTGGTTTTCTTCAGATTTTCTCTGTATTAAGTTGTATATCTCGGCAGAAGGTGTTCTAATCTGTAGTTATGTTTCCTAGTGCATAAACTAGTTACTGTTTGTTATAGCATTTATACGGAACTGCTGTCAATGACACAGATCTGGAAGTTGTATTTGGGTTAATTTCTTTGGTAGAGCTAGCTACTTGTTTTGGTAGCCGTCTAGTTTTGGGTTGTGTGGGTGGGGTGAATTTTCCAGTTCCAACATTTCTTTATTGGTTAGGACATGTTTATATTTTGACCTTACGAATCTATGTTTACATCTCTGCTTCCAGACTGCTATTGTACTGCTTGATTTTTTATATGCCTGCTGCCTTTTATGCATTAGTAATTGATAATGGCTAGTGCACTTAAATTTGTGAGCTGGAATGTAAAGGGACTGAACCACCCTGTTAAAAGGAGGAAGGTATTCTCACATATTAAACAACTCAAAGCTGACATTGCTTTCCTCCAAGAAACTCATATTCGTTCATTATTCAGTTCTCAATTCGGATTTAAAGTTCCATAAGATCTGGGGGCCTTTTATCGAGTACTTTCATAACCTTCCTCTTGACTAGGGTTTTTTTTTTCTTTTCGGTCCCTTGCTTTCAGCTCCCTTTCTTTTCTGGTAGTAGGCATTATTATCCTCTGTTGCTAAGCGTATTCACAGTCTGGGAGTTTGACTGTCCGGACTTATACTCTCTATATTGTGTGGTGGTTGGTCTGGAATTGTTGTTTTTTTTTCTTGTGTTGTGGGGTTTGGGGAGGACACTAAGCTCACTTGTCTTTAATTTAGGTGCTTTTTTGTTAAATTCTCTTCCTCTATAGCATATTGATATTGTATGCTTAACCTTGCTCTGTATTAATGCTCTTCATTGGGATTTGGGGTTTTTAATTTTGTAAAATGTTTTGAAAAACTAATTAAAAAAAAGACGAAACCTAACATCATGAATGGCTATAATACTTCACTCCCAAATGAGCTCAATGCATTTAAACTCACTTTGATAGGGAGAGTAAAACTACACCTGTGTGGAACCTCGCAGCATCTGGTGACCCTGAAAATCTCTGTCCCTCAAGAGGATGAATCCTAGCAAGACGCCAGCCCTGGACGGTGTACCTGGTAGGGCTCTGAAAACATACAGAAACCAACCAGTGGGATGTTCAAGGACATCTTCAGTCAATCACTACTACAGTCAGAGGTTCCCAGTTGCTTCAAAAGGGAGTTAATCATGCCAGTGCCCAAGAAGAGCAGGGTGAGCTGCCTCAAAATTCAAAGTTCAATGTAAATTTGTTATGAGGATACGTACATGCCACCATACATAACCCTGAGATTCATTTTCTTGCAGGCAATCACAGTAAATAGAAGCAACACAATAGAATTATTGAAAGACCACAACCAACAGGGCGGACAACATCCAATGTGCAAAAAAAAACACTGAAAATTCAGAGAGAAAAAATAATGTTAATAAATAGGTAAGTAATAAATATTGCAAATATGAGATGAAGAGCCCTTGAAAGTGAGTCCAGTTCAATGGGAGCAGTTCAGTGATGGGGCGAGTGAAGTTATCCTCTCTGGTTCCAGTGCCTGCTGATTGCTGTTCCTGAACAAGGTAGTCTAGGTCCTGAGGCTCCTGTACCTTCATCCTGGTGGCAGCAGTGAGCAAAGAGCACGGCCTGGACGGTGGGTGATGATGTATGTGGCTGATGTGATTTTCCGTGACAGGCTGGGCCGTATCCACTACTTTTTAGGCATTTTCATACCAGGCTGAGATCCAAACTGTCAGTATACTCTCCATCAAATCTTGCAAACTTTTAAGAAAGTAGAGGTGGCACTGTGCTTTCTTCATAATGGCACTCATGTGCTGGACCCAGGACAGATCTTCTGAAATGAGAAAACCGAGGAGTTTGAAGTTGCCGACCCTCTCCACCTCTGATCCCTGATGACTGATTGACTCCTGGACTATTGGTTTCCACCTGCTATAGACAGTAATCAGCTGCCTGGTCTTACTGGCATTGAGTGAGAGGTTGCTGTTGTGACACCACTCAGCCAGATTTTTAATCTCTCTCCTATATGCTGATTCATCACCACCCTTGATTCAGCCTATGGCAGTGATGTCATTGACTATCACCCAGCTGTACTGACATCTACTGCAATGAAGTGCTTTGAGAAGTTGGTCATGGCCAGAATCAGCTGCTGCCTGAGCAAGGATCTGGACCCACCGCATTTGCCTACCACCACTACAGATCTACAGTGGATGCAACCTCACTGGTTCTCCACTTGGAGAACAGCAAGACCAACATCGGGCTGCTTTTTATTGATTACAGCTCAGCATACAGTTCTAATCAACAAACTTCAAAGCCTGGGCCTCTGTAACTCCCTTTGCAACTGGATCCTTGACTTCCTCATTGGAAGACCACAGTCAGTCCGGAACAGACATCACCACCTTGCCGACAATCAATACCAGAGCACCTCAAGGATCTGTGCTTAGCCTACTGCTCAACTCTCTCTTTAATCATGACTGTGTGGGTAGGCACAGCTCAAATGCCTTCCATAAATTTGCCAATGATACAACTATTGTTGGCAGAATTTCAGATGGTGACAAGGAAGCATACAGGAATGAGATCAATCAGCTGGTTGAGTGGTGTTGCAACAACAACCTTGCACTCATGGTCAGTAAGACCAAAGAATTGATTGTGGATTTCAGGAAGGGGAAGTCAAGGGAACACACACCAGTCCTTATTGGGGGATCAACAGTGGAAGGGGTTTCAAGTTCAACAGCTTCAAGTTCCTGGGTGTCACGCCTGAAGATCTATCCTGGGCCCAACATATTGATGCAATTACAAAGAAGGTACAACAGCTCCTTTATATTTCATTATGAATCTGAGGAGATTTGGTATGTCACTAACAACTCTGGCAATTATTTTGTAGATGTATCGTGGAGAGCATTCTAACAGGTTACATCACTGTCTGGTATGGAGGGCCAACTGCACAGGATCTGAAAAAGCTGCAGAAGGTTCAAACTCAGCCAGATCCATCATGGGCACTGACACCCCCACCCCAGTAGCAAGGAAACCTTCAAAAGGCAATGCCTCAAAAAGTTGGCATCCATCGTTACAGACCTGCATCACCCTGGACATGCCTTCTTCGTCACATTGCTACTATCAGGGAGGAGGTAGAGGAGCCTGAAGACACACACTCGAAATTTAGGAACAGCCTTTTCCCTTCTGCTTTCAGATTTCTGAATGGACAATGAACCAGCTTATGCACACTACCTCACCGTAGGTAACCCAGCCTAAACATTTTCAGAAAAAATTGTTGCACATATATTTTATAAATTTTTTATTTAATTTTCTATCCAAATCAAACCTTGCTTTGATTCAGATTTCCCTTGATTTGAATTGCTCTTTGTGCTTTCAACTTACATCATTCTACAGGAATATAATGACTGCAGTCCCGCAGGTTGAAAAATCCTCTATGCTTCTCTGCTGCAGGGCAGAACAGGCAGCAAGTGGTGATTAGGCCTCAGGCAGTGGATCTCAAGACCCCACTTTTGGGCGATGACACAAGTAGTTCAAAAGGATTAAAATAATTAAACAAAAAAAACCTTATATGATTGATGCACCATCAATAACTCACTCTGAGACGTAAAAGTGAGGTATCGGCTTTTATTGACTGGAAGAAGGAACAAGCAGTGAGTGACCACCATACTACATCCTGGAGACTGAGAGGCCGGGCTCAGACCTCCATCGCCTTTATACAGGGGTCTGTGGGAGGAGCCACAGGAGCAGTCAGCAGGGGGCGTGTCCAGACAGGTATATGTAGTTCACCACATTACATAAGAACAAGTTTGTTATCTAAAACTTTTAGATTAAGGGAAATTAAATTAGCAAAGAACTGCCTCTGCTTAACATTTTAATCATGGTAATGAACTCCATCAAATAAACGGGACTATACTCCAAATGCTAAGGGGCAGACTGTGAATGAGGTTTGCCCAATTCTATTCTCAGTTTTTTCCCCCCATTTATTTCTCAATCCTGTGTTCTCATTGTTTAAGCAGACGTGAATAATTTGTCTTTGGTTGCTGATACTGTATGTGTTTTGTGAGAGCATTGACTGCTGGTCGTCAAAGAGATGTGGAATTTTACAACATAGAGACAGCCCCTTTGGTCCAACTATGATGACGGTGATGCATATATATACTACTCCTACTTGCCCACATTAGCCCCATATCCCTCTACGCCTTTCCTACCCAAGTAACTGTCCAGATGCCTTTTAAACATTGTAACTGTATCGATCTTTAATGTTTCCTTGGGCAGTTCAGTCCATATAAGCATATCTCTCTGCATGAAAACCTTGCCTCTCGGTTCTGAGCACCAAGCATTCAGTTCCCCACTGAAGTACATCAACTGGCACAGTAGTGTAGTGGTTAGCATAAATCTTCACAGCACCAGCCATCGGCGCTCAATTCACGCCGCTGCGCACGAAGAATTTGTATGTTTTCTCTGTGACCATGTAGATTTCCTCCAGGTGCTCCAGTTTTCCCCCACTGTCCTGTAGGTTAATTGATGACATGAGATTTTAAAAAAATTATTAATTTAACTCTGTCAGTGTAACATTGTGGATTGAGGGGCCTGTTGCTGTGCTGTACCATCCTGTGTTCTATTGTCCATTCACAACTGATCTCCAACTTCTTACATTTTGTTAGCCTAAGCCCCATTTCCCTGCAGAACTTATCAGCAATTTTCTTAGAAAAAAGTATTTAAATTTGTACACTTGATTTTATAAAGCCACCCGTGTTATGAGGTGGTGTGCATTCCTAGAAACTGTTTTGTATCACAATTTTCCTTAAAGTAAAACTCATTGTACTGAACATACATAAATAAATGCAAGTTGAAAACAAATACATTTTGTGCTACTTATTTTTTTTAAATATTCCATGCGCCATGAAAGTGAATTTTACTCTGATTCTCAATTTTTTTGAACAGTGATTTGTGAGTTTGGTAAATGTGAATTTCCATTACCCCAGCGATTGAAACGCAGGAGTTGCCTGTACAGGGCAAACAGCTCAGAGCTCCATGCCAACAAGGACTGCTTCTGGGGTTTTTAACTTCTTTACCAGTTTTAAGATTGTGAGTCCCACTTATCACAGCTGCAGAGCACTATATCATTTTCTTTGTTGTTTCTTCTGTGTCTGTGGATGCTGAATATGCACTCGGATGCTCAAGGGACATACTCTATCGAAAAATTGAGGAAGTGGGAGTTGGTATCCTATTCCACCAGGAGAGGCCTCACAGAGCCTGCCCACTCACCTTAAAACATTTTTCAACTGGATTATGATCAGAAGCAGGAAACTTGAATTACTGGTTTAAATTTTCTGTGCAGTAAGGCTACTTTCTCTTACATTCACTGCTGTCCTGTCTAAGACACTTGAATCAGTACCTTTTGGAGGACTGAACTGAATGGATAGTTGACACAGTCTGTGCCCACATCACTATAAATGTCAAAGAAATCAAATAGAGCATGTAGAAAGATTCAGAAATAGCTTTTAAATTTACAGGTTAATGATATGACAGCTCCCTCCCATCTTCACTAGATCCTTCGGAATTTGGCAGGAAAACGCAGGAAAACGCACATGTAAAAATGGTAATGTTAAGTCTGATGTTGCCTTGGTAAGGAGAGAATGGAATTTGAACAAAGTACTTAGTTACAAGTTTCCACGTGTCTCCGTTCCGTGACGTGCTCTCACTCATTTCCGTTCTGCGTAAGTTCAAAGGAAGAATGGTCGTTTAACAAGGTTAGTCATTGTTTGTACTGTCGAACACCAGTGGCCAATCATGACAAATGATTGACCAGACTGTGATGAGGCCATGGTCTGCCACTGTCTGGCTGATTCATTTTGAGACAGATTACAAACAACAGCTGATGCTGTATCACTTCTTAGAAGTTTAAAGCTATTTAAGATTGTTTAATATCACTTCCAGTACACAAGTCTAAAGGAGGACAATATAATTATTATTCTGAATCCGATGCGGCTCTAAAGATATACCGTAAATTAAGGAACATAATGATAAAAATAGTACTAAAAACACAATAAATATCAATACATAAGATAGCTTATATACATATAGTGGAACGATAGTATGCCCATAAAGTGCTGCTAGGCACAGGAGTGTCTGGACATAAGATGACTGACAGGAAATGATGAAGCATTGGTGGTGGGGGATGCGGAGGGGAGGGGTGGGTGGAGTTGTTGATCAGTCTCACTGCTTGGGGAAAGTATCCATTTTTGTGTTTGGAGGTCCTGATGTAGATGGCATCGACTGGCAAGCTGTGTGCCTTGTATTCTCAATGTTAATTCTATTCTGGGCCTAGGTGGCATTGCTTGACACTGCACTGTGTGGATAACAGAGAAACGAGCCTGCATTGTATCACAAGCTCTTCTTAATAAGTCATTTCCTAAGCTACCCTCAATTGCAATAAAACAAACCCAAGGGTTCAATATGCAGCATTCATTTCATTTCCATGTGCTTCACTTTTAAGCTTTAACAACCCTGTTTGAAAAATGCATTTTCAGGACCTTGTAAGGTATCGTAAATGGTCGAAACGTACATAATTTCCAACCACCGATACTGAGTTGGGGTTCACCGTAAGAGAATGGTCAGATGTGATAATGTGTTACGTGAAGTTCTGTCACTGCAATTTTTGGAGCACAATTAATGAATTGTTATAGTTTTTCTTAAGCACAAAATGCCTCACGTCATTCTTTTCGCAAAAATCTACGACCTTAGCAAAGGTGTTTTCAAATAATGAAGCATCTTTCCATTCAACAACAACAGTGTCTAATGATACTAGTGACAGGCTGAATCCACAGATAAATCCATTCTTATTCTAATCCTTCTCTTCACCCCCACTTCCTCCTCAGTCCACAATCCCGCCAGATATACAAGCTGCAGGTGGTTTAAATATTTTTTCTGCCTCAGCTCATCACAAATCAATCGTGTGTTAGAGATACTTGAAAGTAAAGAATATTGGGATGACAGGTGTCACTTGAAGACATTCTGTCGCTCAGTATAACATTCAGGGACTCGTTTCCATTGCTGATACAATTACATCACTTTGCAGAGCACCTGAACTCAGTCCACAGGAGTAACCCAAAGCTTGTAGTTGCTTGTCACTTTAATTCTTCTAGTCATGTATTTTTGCACATTTTATTCCATATCTGTACTTTAACCTTTATTTTAACTTTATTTTTATGTAACTCTTTATAAATGTTGAATGTTGTTTTTTTGTTGTATGTCATGTCCCAAGGAACACACCACAGCAAATTCCTGATCCATGTATATGGCAGAAAAGGTTGATCCATGATTTACCATTGCACCTGGACCTGTCTGTCCGTGATCTCCTGCACTGTTACAATGGAATCCAGAGAAAAACAGCTCATCTCAGGACAGGGCAGGATGATTCCTCCAACTAGAGTTAACAGTCTTTTTCCACTGACTGTCATCATTTTGGCTCAGGTTTTCTGACCTGTTGTGCAAATCCCAGAACTGTGCCAAGAACACCAAAGATAAAGAAGCTTAATCTGATCTTCATGATGACATAACTGCCACTTTTACTCACCTGGTCTCCCTCCATCAGGAACATTTTCCACGTTCTACCCCTCCCTCTCCCATACCTTCTCTACTACTGAAAAGTAACTTGTTCTCCCTCTTTCTCAGTCCTGACGAGTGCCCCAATCCTGAAACATTAACTCAGTTTCGCTTTCCACAGGTGCTCCCTGACCTGCTCAGTTTCCAGCATTTTCTGTTGTGGTTAGAAATTAGCTCTCAGGCAGGATCTGCGTGCGCTAGGGCCGGGGGGTTAAGTAGGCTGCTGCCAGGACAAGAAATGGGCATCGCAAGCTTACTGCTTGTGAGGGGCAGTGTGTGAAGCGGTACGTTAAGGAAGTGGAGACACAAGAGTGTCTCAGCTGGTGCTGGGAATCTGGAGCAACATACACATAATGTTGGAGGAACTCAGCAGATCAAGTCAGTATCTCCAAAGAGAAATGAATGGTTGAGGTTTCAGACAGACACCCTTCATAAGGGCTGAAAAGGAAGGGGGCAAAAGCCAGAATGAAAGGGTAGGGGAAGGAACTGGTGCACAAACTGGTGGGGGTGAAAGGTGAAACCAGATGAGTGGGTAAAACAATAGGGTGGGGGAAGGAAATAATGTAAAAGCTGGGAGATGATTGGTAGGAAAGGCAAAGAGCTGAAGAAGGAGAAATCTGATAGGACGGTTAGTAGATCTGGGAATACGGAGAAGGTGGTAAGGAACCAGAGGAAGGAAGGTGTAGGTGATAGGCAGGGAGTGGAAAGAAAAGGGGTAATGAGTCATGGGGTAAGGGAAAATAGGGGGTGGGGGACGTAAGAAACACAGAAGGGAGTGGTTATCGGAAGTCGATATTAATGCCATGAGGTTGGAGACTATGAGGTGTTGCTCCTCTACTCTACATCTGGTTTAATGTGGCAGAGGAGGTGGTCCCAGACAGCGGGGGAACAGGAAGTGGAATTAAAAGTGGCTGCCACCCCCCCCCCAGGAGATACTAGCTGTTGCGGCAGGCAGTGTGAAGATGCTTAATGAAGCACTTCCCCTTCCCCCAATCTGTGCCAGGTCTCACCAAGATCAGGGAGGCCACACTGGAACAGCAGATATAATAAATGGCGCTGTGTTTCCATGTGAAGCACCGCTTCGCCTGGAAGGACTGTTTTGGACCCTGAATAGTGGTGAGGCAGTAGGTGAGGGGGAAGATGAAACACTTGAGGAAGTGGGATCTGATTTAATTGCAGTTTATTCTAGAAGTGGCCTGCGTTGCCTGCCAGGCAGATCGCTATCAGTGACATGCAGCATTCCGAAAGCAGCAATCTACACAAAGACACTCATTTCCTACGCCTATTCTCCTTCAGAAGAGAGAGTGCTAGTGATCTTCACAATGCAACCATGAATGGTAAACAATAAGATGTCATGAATGTAATCAGCTCCAACCTGCTGCATAAATATTGCAGTGGGTGGGGCAAAACCATGAGCAATGCTGCTCTTGTTCTTGTCTGGGGTGGTCTCTAACTGACAATGAGGAGATCTTTTCTGAATTACACATATTTCAGACGTTCTTACTGCTTCATTGTCGGCAGGAGAAATGCTCCCTAACATAAATACGGGGAAACATGTCTTCTTCTAGAGAGCCCTCATACCCTCTTCATTTTCCTCTTCAAGCAGACTGTCCTGTTCAGTTTGACCTCTGCCTCTCCCAGCTACAAAAGGTGTGTCTACAACTACAGTCATGCCTGACAGCATCAGATTTGAGCAAAAGCTTCAAGTTAAGACAAACTTCTTCAGCATCTGGCACGTTACTCACTGCATCAAATATTACTGGTGTCATGAAATCCGCCAGAGGGAATCGGTCAGCAGCTAACAAGCTAATCTAATGACACCTTTAAGTAATGGTGTGTGTGTGTGTGTGTGTGTGTGTGTGTGTGTGTGTGTGTGTGTGGTGTGTGTGTGTGTGTGTGTGTGTGTGTGTGTGTGTGTGTGTGTGTGTGGTGTGTGTGTGTGTGTGTGTGTGTGTGTGTGTGAGTGTGTGTGTGTGTGTGTGTGTGTGTGTGTGTGTGTGTGTGTGCAGCAAGAATAAAGAAAATAAAGAAGGGAATTTGCTGGAGTGTCAACTTCTGTCAAGTTGGAGTTTACTCATTAACACTCACGTTGATACTCCACAATTAGGGAGTTCAAGTGAGTGTCAGTTTGTACCAGTTTGTTATCTAGGCAAAAATGTACATGATAACTAACTGAAAGTTCTCAGTCATGGTTTGCTGGTAATCTTAGGAACTTAATGAAAAGGTTTTGAGTCCAGACTTACAAAACTGAGTGACGTCTGTTCTTCAGACAATGATGCAGCTTCATCTGTTCCACATGAGGCTCAAATTATTACGTTGACATTTCAAAACTGGAAATTTTAAATATACTAGGAATTTTAAAAGATGCAGATATTAATTTGTCTACTTTGTCACTTTAGTAGAGTGACACTGACCCTGACAACTTTATGAATTCTCTTCCATCTAACAGCTAATATTAATTTGAGAAGAAGCAACAGTCAGATGTCTCATTATTACAGTGGAGTAAAGGGAATTATAGAGGCATGAGAGAGGAGTTGGCCAAAACTGATGGGAAAAGAACACTGGCAGGAGTGTCGGCAGAGCACCAATGGCTGGAATTTCTGGGAGCAATTTGGAAGGTACCAGATACATACATGTCAAAGAGAAAGAATTATTCTAAAGGCAGGATGACACAACCTTGGCTGACAAGAGAAATGAAAGGCAACATAAAAGCCAAAGAGAGGGCATATAATAGTGCACAAGTAGTGGGAAATTAGAGGATTGGGAAGCTTTTAAAAACCAACAGAAGGCAACTAAAAAGTCATTAAGACAGTAAAGATAGAATAGGAAAGTAAGCTAGCCAATAATAGAAAAGAGGATACCAAAAGTTTCTTCAGATATCAAGTCAAGTAACTTTTTATTGTCATTTCGACCATAACTGCTGGTACAGTACTCAGTAAAAATGAGACACCGAGTAAAGAGTAAAGAGATATAAAGAGTAAAAGAGAGGCGAGGGTAGATATAGGACCACTGGAAAATGGTGCTGGCAAGGAAGTAATGGGGACCAGCGAAATGGTGATGAACTGAATAAATATTTTCCATCAGACTTCTCTGTGGAAGACATTTCCAATATGTTGGAAGTTCAAGATTGACAGGGGGCAGAAGTGTGTGGTTGCCTAATAGGGAGAATGTTCTTTAGAAACTGAATAGTCTAAAGGTAGATAAGCACCTGTAGCAGATGGTATACACCCCAGGGTTCTGCAAGAGGTGGATGAAGAGATCGTGGAGGCATTAGTAATGATCTTTAAGAACCAAATGATTCTGGCATGGTTGTGGAGAAATGGAAAATTACAAATGGCTCTGCACTCTTCAGGGAGGGAGAGAGACAGAAGAAAGGAAATTACAGGCCAGTTAGTCTGACTTCAGCCGTTGGGAAAATGTTGAAATTGACTGTTAAGGATATGGTGTTGGTGTACTTGGAGGCACATGATAAAATAGGCTGTAGTCAGCATGGTTTTCTTAAGAGACAATCTTGCCTAACAAATCTATTGGAATTCTTTGAAGAAATAACAAGCAGGATAGACAAAGAAGAGTCAGTGGATATTGTTTATTTGGGTTTTCAGAAAGCCTTTGACAAGGAAACACACAAGTCGCTTAACAAGTTAAGAGCCACTATTATTACAGAAAAGATGGTAGCATGGGTAGAGCATTGGCTGCTAAGCACAAGGCAAAGAGTGGGAATAAAGGGAGCCTGTTGGCTGCCCATGACTAGTCATGTTCTTCATGGGTCTGCCCCATCTAACACCTATTATTTTATTTGTCAGTGATTTGGATGATGGAATTTGTGGTCAAGTTTGCGGATGATACGAAGATAGGTGGAGGTGGAGGTAGTTTAAAGGAAGTCGAGAGGCTACAGAAGGACTTAGACAGATTAGGATAATGGACAAAGAAGTGGCAGATGGAATACAGTGATGGGAAGTGTATGGTCATGTACTTTGGTAGAAGAAATGAAAGTGATGACTATTTTCTAAATGGAGAGAAAATTCAAACACCTGAGATGCAAATAGACTTGGGAGTGCTCGTACAGAATTCGCTAAAGGTTCATTTGCAGATTGAGCTGGTGATGAGGAAGGCAAACGCGATGTTAGCATTTATTTCAAGAGGACTAGAATATAAATGCAAGGATGTAATATTGAGGCTTTATAAAGCACTGGTGAGGCCTCACTTGGAGTATTGTGAGCAGTTTTGGGCCCCTTATCTAAGAAAGGATATGCTGACATTGGAGAGGATTTAAAGGAGGTTCACAAAAATAATTCCGGGATTGGAAGGCTTGTCATTTGATAGCTCTGGGCCTGTATCCACTGGAATTCAGAAGAATGAGCGATGACCTCATTGAAACCTATTGGTACAAGGAGCTTAGAAAAATACAGGGCTATGCACTAGGGAAATTCTAGGCAGTCTCTAGAGTAGGTTACATGTTCGCACAACATTGTGGACCGAAGGGCCTGTAATGTGCTGTAGGTTTCTATCTTCAATGTTCTGTGAATGTTGAAAGACTTTGATAGAGTGGATGTGGAGTGAATGTTTCCTGTGGTGGGAGAGTCTAGGACTGGAGGACACAGCCTCAGAATACAGGGGTGTCCTTTTAGAATGGAGAAGAGGAGGAATTTTGTTAGCCAGAGAGTGGGGAATCTGTGGAATTCATTGCTACAGGCTGTTGTGGAGACCAAATAATTAGGTATACTTAAGGCAAAGGTTAATAGATACATGATTAGTCAGGGCATGAAGGAATATCCAAGGGTTTAGATGGGGCAGAGTTTGTTAAGTGTGTCCAGGATGGATTCCTGTCACAGTATGTTGACAGGCCGACTAGGGGGAATGCCATACTAGATCTAGTATTAGGTAACGAACCGGGTCAGGTCACAGATCTGTCAGTGGGTGAGCATCTGGGGGACAGTGATCACTGCTCCCTGGCCTTTAGCATTATCATGGAAAAGGATAGAATCAGAGAGGACAGGAAAATTTTTAATTGGGGAAGGGCAAGTTATGAGGCTATAAGGCTAGAACTTGTGGGTGTGAATTGGGATGATGTTTTTGCAGGGAAATGTACTATAGACATGTGGTTGATGTTTAAGGATCTCTTGCAGGATGTTAGGGATAAATTTGTCCCGGTGAGGAAGATAAAGAATGGTAGGGAGAAGGAATCAAAGGTGACAAGTGAAGTGGAAAATCTAGTCAGGTGGAAGAAGGCAGCATACATGAGGTTTAGGAAGCAAGGATCAGGTGGGTCTATTGAGGAATATAGGGTAGCAAGAAAGGAGCTTAAGAAGGGGCTGAGAAGAGCAAGAAGGGGGCATGAGAAGGCCTTGGCGAGTAGGGTAAAGGAAAACCCCAAGGCATTCTTCAATTATGTGAAGAACAAAAGGATGACAGGAGTGAAGGTAGGACCGATTAGAGATAAAAGTGGGAAGATGTGCCTGGAGGCTGTGGAAGTGAGTGAGGTCCTCAATGAATACTTCTCTTTGGTATTCACCAATGAGAGGGAACTTGATGACGGTGAGGACAATATGAGTGAGGTTGATGTTCTGGGGCATGTTGATATTAAGGGAGAGGAGGTGTTGGAGTTGTTAAAATACATTAGGACGGATAAGTCCCCGGGGCCTGATGGTATATTCCCCAGGCTGCTCCACGAGGCAAGGGAAGAGATTGCTGAACCTCTGGCTAGGATCTTTATGTCCTCGTTGTCCACGGGAATGGTACCGGAGGATTGGAGGGAGGCGAATGTTGTCCCCTTGTTCAAAAAAGATAGTAAGGATAGTCCAGGTAATTATGGACCAGTGAGCCTTACGTCTATGGTGGGAAAGCTGTTGGAAAGGATTCTTAGAGATAGGATCTATGGGCATTTAGAGAATCATGGTTTGATCAGTGACAGTCAGCATGGCTTTGTGAAGGGCAGATTGTGCCTAACAAGCCTGATAGAGTTCTTCAAGGAGGTGACCAGGCATATAGGTGAGGGTAGTGCAGTGGATGTGATCTACATGGATTTTAGTAAGGCATTTGACAAGGTTCCACACGGTAGGCTTATTCAGAAAGTCAGAAGGCATGGGATCCAGGGAAGTTTGGCCAGGTGGATTCAGAATTAGCTTGCCTGCAGAAGGCAGAGGGTCGTGGTGGAGGGAGTACATTCAGATTGGAGGATTGTGACTAGTGGTGTCCCACAAGGATCTGTTCTGGGACCTCTACTTTTTTGTGATTTTTATTAATGACCTGGATGTGGGGGTAGAAGGGTGGGTTGGCAAGTTTGCAGACGACATAAAGGTTGGTGGTGTTGTAGATAGTGTAGACGATTGTCGAAGATTGCAGAGAGACATTGATAGGATGCAGAAGTTGGCTGAGAAGTGGCAGATGGAGTTCAATCCAGAGAAGTGTGAGGTGGTACACTTTGGAAGGACAAACTCCAAGGCAGAGTACAAAGTAAATGGCAGGATACTTGGTAGTGTGGAGGAGCAGAGGGATTTGGGGTTACATGTCCACAGATCCCTAAAAGTTGCCTCACAGGTAGATAGGGTAGTTAAGAAAGCTTATGGGGTGTTAGCTTTCATAAGTCGAGGGATAGAGTTTAAGAGTCGCGATGTAATGATACAGCTGTATAAAACTCTAGTTAGGCCTCACTTAGAGTACTGTGTCCAGTTCTGGTCGCCTCACTATAGGAAGGATGTGGAAGCATTGGAAAGGGTACAGAGGAGATTTACCAGGATGCTGCCTGGTTTAGAGAGTATGGATTATGATCAGAGATTAAGGGAGCTAGGGCTTTACTCTTTGGAAAGAAGGAGGATGAGAGGAGACATGATAGAGGTGTACAAGATATTAAGAGGAATGGACAGAGTGGACAGCCAGTGCCTCTTCCCCAGGGCACCACTGCTCAATACAAGAGGACATGGCTTTAAGATAAGGGGAGGGAAGTTCAAGGGGGATATTAGAGGAAGGTTTTTCACTCAGAGAGTGGTTGGTGTGTGGAATGCACTGCCTGAGTCAGTGGTGGAGGCAGATACACTAGTGAAGTTTAAGAGACTACTAGACAGGTATATGGAGGAATTTAAGGTGGGGGGGGGGGTTATATGGGAGGCAGGGTTTGAAGGTCGGCACAGCATTGTGGGCCGAAGGGCTGTACTGTGCTGTACTACTCTATGTTCTATGTTCTAATATAGGGAGAAGCCAGGAGACTGAGGCTGAGAGGAAAAGTGGATCAGCCATGATGAAATGGCAGAGCAGACTTGATGGGCCAAATGGCCTAATTCTGCTCCTATATCTTATGGTCTAATATCTACAATTGCAGGTAATTGTGGAATAGGTTGTTGCATCCAAATATAGAATAAAGATAATGAAGTGAAGGAGTTCCTTACATGAAAAATACAAACATTCTTTACTTGGGTCACAGAGCTAGTGATCAGATGTTTGTGCACAGGATTTCAGCATGAGGGAGGACTGTGTCAGGTTTTAAACGATCCACGCGATAGAGATGCAATGACATCAGTTGTCAGGATCCACCAAGTGGTAGGGTTGCTATAGGAAACCAATTCAAGAAACAAGTTGGCACTTGTTAACTTTCTACTAATTTCACCTACATTCCTTTTAAAGCTTACAGACTGCCAGATCAGCAGCAATGGCTGGGGCAGATTAAAATGAACAAAAACTGCAAATACACTTGCAATTGCTTCAACTCCTCATCCACTTTTACTTTGCCTTGAGGTTCAGCAACTCATGCTGAGGTCCAAACAATAAAGTTTGCAGACAATGCCCATAGGACAAAGGGTCTGAAGTAGACCTTTAATAGTCTGAAATTGGTTAGTCAAGGTATATCCAGCACTGCATTGTTGTTAGCAACTGGGTGAGGACAAGTGGGAAGGCTGCTGAGATAATAATGATGCATTATAGGAATCACAGAGAGCAGTACTGACAGATGCCTGTCACCTAAGTTTAATGGCTTGTTTGTTCAATGCAGTGTTATGCACAACCATAATGAAAACAACAGCCCTGAAGTGAGGTTTTCACTTTTTCAACACACCTTCCCCTACACTTGTTAACTCTCCGAATCTGTGTTTGGTTGACCATTGATTCCATTATTTGGATAAGATCAATCACCTGCCCAAAAGTTGTTTTCTTCTCACTAAGCAGCCATCTTTGAGCATGCACAAACCAGCAACATCCCCTCTACCCTACACCTGCTTGTAGTGTTTAGTGCCACCTGCCTCCATTCAGTGACAAAGTTTGTTGTGGCTTTGCTTGAATGTCGATTCTGTCTGTTATGCCTGCATTGCTGAAGTTGAACCATAGAACCAGGGGCGGAATCGGAGTTACTCAGGCTGAACGACTAATTTAATCAACTCTTCAGTAGGTCAGGTAGCATCTATGGAGGAAATGGGCAGTCAACATTTTGGGTGAAGATCCTTCACCTGGACTGGAAGGGCCCAGATCAGAGGTTCCCAAATTGGGGTTCATGGACCCCTTGGTTAAATGCAAGGCTGTATGGCATAAAAAAGGTTGGGAACCCCGGTCTAGATGAAGGGCCTTGACCCTAAATGTGACTGTCTATTTCCCTTCACAGATACTGACTGACTCATTGAGTTCCTCCAGCAATTTGTCTTTGCTCCAGATTCCAGCACCTGCAGTTTCATATCTTTTAAAAGTATTCTTTCTTCCTTTGGCTGTCTCCATTGCTTTATTTTAATCAATATATATTTCATTTCCTACAATAGAGAGTGAAATGGACGACTTCCTTTCTGAAAGGTCACTTACAAAAAAAAAGTTTCCATCTTCCACGTATTGAATCGATAATTCAATAGTACCACTTAGAGAAACTGAAGTACCAACTGCAGTTATCTTGATTTGACTTCCCACGATGATTGATGTAGGCACTAAAAGCTAAATGAATGCATCAAACCATACTACTTCACAGATTGAAGGAAGGACTTCCAAAATCTCATGAAAGCTTACTTCTGAAAGCAACCAGGCCATTCTTCAATCATTCTCAAGAACTATTACTACAAGAACAACATTTGAAGTATTCACCACTGAACAGCATAATTCAGCAATTCAAACTATGTTTTCCTTTGATATATAAGATCAGTTTTTATTTGTGCATTCATCCAAATGAGAACGTCGATAACAATAAGATCGCAACATGAGGTAAAGTCAGCTTTAGTTATCACAATCTGCAAATTCCTTTTATTTTACACATTTACTTTTTGTTAAAATTTCTTTTATTTTCTTTTTGAATGTGTTATCTATTGTTACCCAGTTGGATAAATTCAAATGCTGCTAACAAGCAGGGGGAATATAAAAACTGAGGAAGAACTCCCACTACCCTGGCATCTTGGAATCAACAGTATCATGAGGGAGCTTGAGTGTTCTACAGTCAAACTCCTCTACACCTGAGTCTAACCTTGCCGAATGTGAAGTGTTGCTCTTTGGGAGATCAAACATAAAGAGTCAGTACACTTATTGGTAAGACCCTGGTAAGACAGTGTTGATCTGCAGAGGGATCTTGGGATGCAAATCCATCCCTCCCTGAAAGTAGCTACACAGGTTGATTGAGTGGGAAAGAAGGCACATGACTTGCTGGCCCTTATTAATTGAGAAAATGATTTCAAGAGTCAGGAAGTTATGTTGCGGCTATATAACATTTTGTTAGGCCCCGTCTGGAGTATTGTATTCAGTTCCCATTGCTCTATTATAGAAAACATATTGAAGCTTTGGAGGAGGATGCATTAGAGCAGGGGCTCCTAACCTTTTTTTATGCCATGGACCCCAACCATTAACCGAGGGTCTGTAGACCATAGGCTGGGAACCCCTGCATTACAGGTTTAACAAGAAGCTGCCTGGATTCGAGAGTATAAGGAGGGTTGGAAAAACCTGGCTTGTTTTCTCTGGAGCAGTGGAGACTGAGGGGGAAGTCTGATAGAAATTTATATGATTATGAGAGGCTTGGAGTAGCTGGCCAGCATCTTTTTCCCTTGATTTCCCTTGACTTCCCATCTGTATCAAAAATGGACCAATAAAAAGTATTGTATCTACAGGCGCTAACAAACTCACATTCATTCACCCATTGCAAGTAAATATTTAAAAATTTTTTTTAACAGACTACATGGATCAGTTTCATTAAATACAGTCTTACACCGGAACTAAACAACTGAAAATGCTGTAATCACTCAACAAGTTAGGCATTATCTGGGGGGGGGGGGGGGCGGGGAGAGAGAGAGAGAGAATGTTTCAGGTCACAGCCCTTCATCGGAACTAGGAAGTAGAGAAGGAAAAGGTGGTCTTGTACTGCAGTAAGGGAGTGGAAGTGTAAACAAGACAAAAGGGACAGATGGAGTTTCCAGAGAGGAGCAGATTTTCTTCAAGGTTGGCATTCATAGCATGTAGACCAGTACAGTAGGTGTCCTTCAGCCAATGATGTTTGGTCATCACTTTAATCTATTTCAAGATCACCCTTCCCTCCCATATAGCCCTCCCTTTTCCTTCATCCGTGTGTCTATTCTTGGAAAAGGATGTTTCTCATGGTGGGAGAATAAGAGGGCACAGCCTCAGGATAGAGGGATGCCCTTTCAAAACAGAGATGCAGACAAATTACTTTAACCAAACAGTGGTAAATTTGTGGAGTTTGTTGCCACATGCAGCTGTGGAGGCCAGGTCGTTGGGTGTATTTAAGGCAGAGATTGATAGGTTCTTGATTGGACATGGCATCATAGGTTACGGGGAGAAGGCCAGAAACTGGGGTTGAGGAGAAAAAAGAACGGATCAGCCATGATTGAATGGCAGAGCAGACTCGATGGGCCAGATGGCCTAATTCTGCTCCAATGCCTTATGACCTAAGTCTCATTTGCCTTGTACGTCCCCAGTGGATTCTTATTCATGACTCCCCCACACTTTCAGCACTTTAAGCTAGCTCAGTTTCAATTAGTTCACTTGAAGGGTCCTTGGCTCTGTTTCTCTTTCCGCAGATGCTACCTGACCTGCTGAGTTACCTCCAGCACGTTCCGATTTTATTTATTGTATCACAGCTGTGGTAAAGGAAGATATCATGGACCGATAATTTACTGCGTTAATGTGGGCTGAAGTCAGAAACAATCACTATATTGGGGGTATCTAAAGACTCCCTCCCCCCACCTCAATATTAACAGGGACACTGGGGAGCAAATCATTAGGCAGATTTTGGAAAAAGCGTAAAAATAACAGGGTTGTTGTCATGGGTGACTTCAGCTTCCCTAATATTAATTGGTATCTCTCTTAGTACAAGAAGTTTAAATGGGGCAGCATTTGTGAGGTGTGTCAGGAAGGATTCCTGACACAATATACAGACTGGCTGACCACAGGAGAGGCCATACTGGATCTGACAGATTTCTCGGTGGGCAACCAGTTCTGAGACAGTGACCACAATTCCCTAACCTTCAGCATAGCCTTGGACAAGGATAGGAATAGACAGTATAGAGAAGTATTTCATGGGGCGCTAATTTGGATGCTCTTAAGCATGAACTTGGGAGCATGATTGGGAACAGATGTTCTCAGAGAAATACACAACGTAAGTATGGAGATCGATTAGGAAACTCTTGGTTGGGGTTCTGGATAGGTTTGTCCCACTGAGGCAGGGAAAGGATGGCAGGGTGAAGGAACCATGGTTGACAAGAGAAATGAAACACCTAGGTTTAACTTAAGGTTCAGGAAGCAAAGACCAGACAGGGCACTTGAAAGTTACAAGGTATCCCCGAAGGGGCTTAAGAAGGTCTGTAATGAATTCTTTGCTTCAACATTCACCAGTGAGAAGGACCTTGACGAATATGAGGTCAGCATAGATATGCTGGAACATGTTGAGATTAAGAAACAGGATGTTTTGGAACATTGAAAAAATGCTAGGCTAGATAAATCCTCAGGGACAGATGGGATATACCCCAAGTTATTACGAGAAGCGAAGAAAGAGTCTGCTGCGTCTTTGGCACTGGAGTGGTACCAGGAAATTGAAGGGTGGCAAAGGTTATTCCTTTGTTCAAAAAGGTAATAGGGATAATCCTGGGAATTATAGACCACTGAGTCTTACTGGGGCGCATTCTTAGAGACAGGATTTACAAACATTTGGAGAAGCATGGAATTTCTTGCCCACAGAAAGCAGAGTGGGGTTGTAGATGGGGTGCATTCTACCTGGAGGATGGTGACCAGTGATGTTCCGCATGCATCTGCTTTGGAACTCCTGCTCTTAGTGATTCTTATAAGTTAATTGGATGAGAAAGGGGAAGGATGGGTTAGTAAGTTTGTAGACAACATGAGGGCTGATGGAGTTGTGGATAGTGTGGAGGATTTTTGTAGGTTGGAGTGGGACATTGACAGGATGCAGAACTAGTCTGAAAAGTGGCAGATGGAATTGAAATCCCAAAAACTGATAGACTTTGGAAGATTGGATTTAAAGGCAGAATACAGGGTTATGGCAGGATTCATAACAATGTGGAGGAACAGAAGGATATTGAGGGTCCATATTCATAGATATCTCAAAGTTACCACACAAGTTGATAAAGTTGTTAAGAAGGCATAAGATGTGTTGGCCTTCATTAATTGGGGAATGGAGTTGAAGAGTCGTGGGGTAACGTTGCAGCTCTATTAAAATCCTGGTTAGATCATAATAGCAGTTAGGCCATGTCAGGAGTATTACATTCAGTTCAGGTTGCCCATTATAGGAAGGATCTATGGGCTTTAGAGATCTGGAGGCCTTGGAGAAGGCACAGAAGAGGTTCACCAGGATGCTGCCTGGATTGGAGTACATATGCTATGAGGAGAGGTCGAACAATCTTGCATTGTTTTCTCAGGAATTACAGAGGCTTGTTAGGAGTTCATAAAATAATGAGAGGTATAGATAGATAGATAGATGATATCTTTTTCACAGCGGCAAAGTATCTAATACTAGAGGGCATGCATCTGTTAGAGGGAGCAAATCTGAAGAAGATGCATAGGGCAATGTTTTTCCTAATTTTTTCAGTACAATCCCTGGGTGTAAACAGGTAATACAAAAGAATTATGTATCAACCGGACTGCACATGTATTTTAAAGACCTCTCTTCTGATGATCAACCCGAATTCTACTGAATTGTGAAGTTTTCTGGCAACCCACTTTAACAAAAAACACAATATGACAGTCAGAGGCAGGACCCGAATGTCATTACCTCATTGTTGAGCTGTGATCAATTGCCATAGCTTGCAGCATAGTCTGCTCCTCACCAAGGTGTGTTCATATATCATACATGACTAACAGATAGTCAGCCAGAATAAATGGACCCACCCATGATCATGTGAGAAAAAATCATTTCCAGAGGGCCTCTAGTAAGACAGCTGTGTTGTGAAAGTTAAGAAATTCAGATGTTTAAAATCTTGAATAGAATATAGAACATAGAACAGTACAGTATAGTACAGGGCATTTGGCTCATGATTTTGTGCTAATCTTTTAACCTACGCCAAAATTAATCTAAACCTACTCTCCCACTTAACCCTCCATTTTTCTTACACCCATGTCTCTTAAATATCCCTAAAGTATCTGACTCTACCACCACTTCCAACAGTGTATTCCATGCCCCAGCCACCCTGCATATATAAAAATACCTATACTTCCCTCCAATCACCTTAAAAGTATGTCATTTCGTATCAACCATCGCTGCCCTGAGAAAAAGGTGCTGGCTGTCCACTCTATCTATGCCTCCTATCTTACTCACCTCTGTCAAATTGCCTCTCATCTCCCTTTGCACCAAAAACAAATGCCCTAGCTCACTCCACCTTTCCTCACGAGACATGCTCTATAATTCATGCATTTTCCTGATAAATCTCCTTTGCACCCTCTCTAAAGCTTCCTGATCCTTTCTCTAATGGGGCAATTGGAAGTAAATGTAATCCTCAACATGTGGCCTAACTAAAGTATTATAAAGCCGTAATATAACTTGTTGACCTTTGTACGCAGTGCCTTGACTAATAAAACCAAGCATGCCATATGCCTTCTTTACTACCCTATCATCTTATGAGGCCACTTTCAGTGCACTATGCACTCGAACCCAAGATCCCTCTGTATGTTGAAAGCAGTAAGGATCCTACCATTAGCTTTACATTTGATCTCCCAACATGAAAGACATGCGAGTTCGATTTTGTCATTTAAAAAAAAATTGGATTGGTATATGGACAGGAAAGGAATGGAGGGTTATGGGCTGAGTACAGGTAGGTGGGACTAGGTGAGAGTAAGCGCTTGGCACGGACTAGAAGGGCTGAGATGGCCTGTTTCTGTGCTGTAATTGTTATATATGGTTTGTTATACATCACATTTCCCTTGATTAAACTTCATCTGCCATTTCTCCAGCCATATCTGCAACTGACCTTTTGGCAATCTTCTGCACTATCCACAATGTCACCAATTTTGTCATCGTCTGTGAAATTACTAACCATCAATGTTTTCATCCATGTCATGTATATGTGACAAACAGCAGAGGTCCAAGAGCATTGCTAGCCCCAGACTGCCAAACAGAATAAGACCCATGGACTACTACCCTTAGTAACCTAGGGACAACTCCGAATCCAAACGCCAAGTTTCCATGGGTCTCATGCACCTTAATCTACTGGGTGTCTCCCTTGAGGCACCTTGCTGACTACCTTTCCACAATCCATCCACCGACCACCTTTGCTACTTGTAAGAAATGACCTGGTCCACACAATCTCCCTAATCGGGCCGAGTGCACAGAAATCCTCTCCAATAGTTTCCCTTTCACTCATTGGGCATGGCATAAATTTATCGGTTGGAGCATTTTTAAATTCTAGACTGTTGAGAATTAGAGGCTCCTGAAAGCAAAATGGTGTTACTGAAAAGATAAAATTTTAAAGTTTAAAGCCTTTTGGCTAGCAAAAAGACATCTCATGCACACTCACTGATGACCTGTTCCTATTACTAAGCTGACAGTGGTATGAATACACCTATATCCTGTTATCCTAACACAAAATGGACATGACAATGTAAGCAAGTAATTTGTAAATAATTACAAAGACAGAACGCACGCAAGCTGAAGGAACCACTTAACATAACATTCCTCCTTATACAGCTAACATTTTGTTCCTATATTCTGCTCCCTTAATCAAAATGTTTTTCAAGAATTATATCCAGAACATTCAAGTTAAGGGAAATATCACAATATTTAATTAAACTTATGCCTTTATTAAATCTGTTGATCTCTATTGATGTCAAACCAATTTGCTTTGTAATAGCTCTTTTACTCAGAAAATGTGGGGCACCACTGTAGCATAGCATTTAGCACGACGCTATTACAGCTCGGGACGTCAAAGTTCAGAGTTCAATTCCGGTGCCATCTTTACGAAGCTTGTACATTCTTCCCGTGAGCGTGTGGGTTTCCTCTGGGTGCTCTACTTTCCTCCCACAATTCAAAGATATACTGGTTAGTTGGTTAATTGGTCATTGTAAGTTAGGCTAGGGCTAAATGGGTGGGTTGCTGGGCAGTGTGGCTTCAAAGGTCAGATGAGCCTGTTCCACTCTGTATCTCTAAATAAAATTTTTTAAAATGGGAGAGTAGGAGATAGGATTTTATTTATTTAATCATTGATAAGATGTAACTACTAACAGTAATGCAGATTTATCATCCTGCCTAAATGCCCTTTAACTGCAATGGCAGTCAATCATGTGCAGGATGAGTGAATGTTACACTGGAGCAGACTTCGAAGAAACTCTGCAAAAACATGTGAATTAGGAAGAGTCAGTCAGAGTTGCCTTCTTGTGCCTACTCTGCCATTTAATGATAATTGCTGAGCTGACTGTATTCTCAACTCTGCACTCCCATTGGTCCCAGGTGAACTTTCACCTTTTTTATATTTAATATTGATGGAGATGAGAAAACAGATTAGATCAAGATAGATCAGTTGGCTGCGAGGTGCTGCGATAACAGCCTTGCACTCAGTGTTAATAAGACAAAAGAACTGTTTGCAGACTTCAGGAAGAACAGGAGAACACGCTCAGGAGGGATCAGCAATGAGAAGGGTGGACAGCTTCCAGTTCCTGGTCATCAGCATCTCAGAGGATCTGTCCTGGGTCCCACATGTTGATGCAATCATGAAGGCGGTCCAATAATTAAGAGGATAAAGGTTCAAATCTTAACATAAATTTGGTGTAACAATATTTAGGTTTCATGCTAGAATAGAAGTGTTCATCTGGAGAAAATAATTGTTCAGCGCACACACTTTAGAAAGTAAATTGATATTCTTTCACCCTATTTGGCCTGTACATAACTACAGTCTCATCTATCCTCTGCAAGACCAAGTAACCCTCTCAGCTTTATTGCAATACAATTACTCACATTTTTTCACCTTCTCAGGGCACTTGGAGTCGGGAAATTAGAGCTAGCTTTGCCACTGATGCCCACAAAATAACAACTGAAAAATTACCTTGATACCACACTTTGGGGAAAATTCCAATTCCTGATTATGATCTGATTGTCTGATAGAGAGGGTTGAATCCAGTTGTGTCAGTTCCTCTCCAGGTTTATGTTCCTTTGCTGAAGTGTTTAGTTACTATGAAATCATATTGCAATATGAGTCAGTGCACAGACAATGAGAATAAATATTAGCTTTCTGCTCTCCTTTGTTTTGCTGAAAGAGCCAACTTAGCTTGTTTACCGCTTCAAAACACTGAAATGAACTGGTGGGTAACAAATGTACATTTTTAAAAATTGAATAATTACCCTGATCTATAGCAATTGCTTCTACTTCTCAAAGGAACAAGAATTCCGAACCTTAACCAGCTGGCACAGTGTTGTGAATACACTGGAAGCAGTTCACCTTCTCTCAACAGGTACTTTCCAAAGTCTTGGCACTATTCCAGAAGAAGTAGTCTGGGCAGGGCAGGGCGTGATGTTTTGTAAGAGCTGAGTTCTGCTCTGAATGATGGAGCAAAGCCACATGATGACAGAGGGCTGGGCTCCTCTACATGTCTGAATCACATCGGGAGACGCTAATCACAACTTATTGCAGGAGATTCTGAGATGTGTCAGAATTAGTCAAGCAGCGAGGCAATATAAGTTCACTTGGTGAACACCTTACTGTACATTTCTTCTTCTATGATAGTCAACGCCGGTGAAATTGTATGGACTGAACTCCTTGGCTGAAAAATGAATGCACTCACCTTACTGGTACTGACTGGTTACAGCTTTATTATTATGTTATCCCATGTATCTGGCACCTATGTTTGGAATGGTAGAAGATACGTAGGTAGGTGTCTACATTTATTTTTTCCATTTGTAATTATGCATTAACAAGGATTTCAAATTATAGAATACTATGATGTTTCAATGCTGAACTGGTTATATATTATTGAATTTATGCTTTGAGTGATTTTGTGTGCTGTCGGATAGGTAAATTATAAATTGTATAATCTTTATTACTGCTTGTTATTTTAAATAACATTAAGTCCTAATGAAAAACTTCAGCTTTTGTTCACAAGGGCAATACAAAGAAAGGGAAAATCTGGAAAATCTCTTCAATATAAAGAGATGCATGTTTGCCGTACTTTCTACCGTTAATGAAAAAGGTGCAGATTTTAAAATACTGACTCTGAAATTATTTCAATCCACTGGTTGGAAAGTGGAAATGGACATTCATTTCCTGTTTCTGTATACATTATATATTATGATTATTTGCCTGTCCCCAGTTTAACTGTATTTCAATATGTTCTTAGATAGACAGAGATTTTTTTTTGAATGTATATAAGCTGAGGCCATGTATATCGAGATTGGAATTCCACGGCAAAAGTTACAAGTCCCGTCTATCCATCGCTGGATTTCCCAGTACACAGAGCATCAGATCCCGTTTTTAATGACATATTGATCTGCAATTAATTGCAACATATTTCTAACATAATGAATATTTCCTGTCTCAGTTTTATTGCTTTATTCACCTGAGGAAGCATCTGCTACACATCCTGGGTGATGTTATTACTTTTCTGCAAGCTCTGCTTACCCTGCCAGCAAGTTGTTATGTCACACTTGGACAGAGGAAGCAGCTGTGACAAATGGAAGACGGAAAGCGCAGACAGCTTCCTCAAGAGGCATCAGCCAATTTGCAGGCTTCATGGATCAAAGGTCCCTCTCTTGAATCCAGCTAGTTCGTACTACAATACTGAATCATAAGGATAAGATCAAAGTCATGAGAACTCTTTGATAGTTACTGGCATGTTTTAGCAGAGATTTAGGAAACTAGAAACAACTGGCACTCTCAAAAATGAGTCTCAGGGAGAGTTTCCAACATCCCAACAGTGCATGGAATTCTGCTCAACAGCAACAGCAATGGAGCATTGGACAAACATGACCAAGGGGAAGGAGAGGACAAGACAGGGTATAGGTTAACCATTTGGATGTTGGGACCAAGTGTAACGTATCTAAGTTGCTAATGGCACTAAATTGAGTGGGAACACTTGCTCTTCAACTCACTTTATGTTATCAGCAAACTTAGATATGCTACACTTGGTCCCCTCTTCCAAATATAGAGAGTCTGCAAAGAGATACAGATAGTTTCAGTGAGTGGGAAGGACCTGATAGATGGAGTACAAAATTGAAAAATTTTAAGTCGTCCAATTTGGAAGGAAAAACAGAAGATCAGATTTTTATTTAAATGGTGAAAGATTGCACTATGTTGTTGAGCGGAGGGAATTGGGAATGCTTGTGCATGATTTGCAAAAGGTTGGTTTGCAGATGCAACGGGCTATCAAAATGGCAAATGGAAATTTGTACTTCATTGCTAGAGAGATTGAATTTGAAAGCAGGGATGTTACGCTGCAACTGTACAGGGTTCTGGTGAGGTTGCATCTGGAGTACTGCATGCAGTTCTGATCCCTGTCGCGCTTTGTTTTTTTTTGTGTGGGAGGAGGGATTTAGGGGTTGATGATCGTGCTGCCTTTCTTTTTGTCTTGGTTTCATGGCGACCCAGAGAAGAAGAGTTTCAGAGTTGTATACTTTGAAAATAAATGAACCTCTGAACCTTTGATTCTGGAGATGAAGAGGTTAACTTTTGAGGAGAGTTTAAGTTGCCACAGACGACATTTGCTGGAATTCAGAAGAATGAGAGGGGATCTTATAGAAATAGATAAAATTATGAAAGGGATAGATATGATAGAGGCAGGAAAATTGTTTCTACTATTAAGTGAGACTAGAATTAGGGGACATAGCCTGAAAATTCAGGGGAATAGATTTAGGATGGAGATCAGGAGAAACTACAGATATGAAGTGGACTTCAAGAAGGTGCAAGCTGATCATGCCCTAATGCACATCAATGGCTCCTCCATGGAGAGAGCCTGGGGCAGAGAACCAATCTTTTTGGAAATTACACATCTCACCTGTTACCTCAGCACCACCTCTTTAGTCAAGAAAACACAGTAGTGCCTCCACTTTCTGAGGAGATTGAGTTGAGTGGGGGTCCCCACCCTATCCTAATGCATTCCATCAGTGAGAGTGTCCCACCCAGCTGTAGTTACATCTGTCATGAGCATTGCAAGGCATCTGACTGCGAGACCTTGCAACAGATTGGGATAACTACAGAGAGAATAGTCAACGTCTGTCTTCCTCCCCATCCAGGATATATACCAGAAGCACTGTAATCACACAGCCCTCAGCATTGTCAAGGACCCCCTCCCATCCATCCCACAATCTCTTGGACTTCCTACTGTCAGGCAGATGAGACCAAAGTATAAAGAACTGGGACTGCTAGGCTGGGTAAAAGCTTCTTCCCCCAATGTTCAAGAGCTCTGAGCACCCTGATATCACCCAGTGCAAATTATTTATGACAGCGCCAGTAGCATTATACTGTTGTATATTTAATTTTATGCTGTATGTGCACTTAAGGTCAGCTTGTACATGGAGAGAATACTTTTTATTGTCTGTTAATATTATTTTATGTGCTGCACTTGTACTGTGTTTTGCACCTTGGTGTTAGAGGAACATTGTTTCGATTAGCTGTATACATGTGTGCAGTTGAATGAACTTGAACTTGAACCTGCTTTTCCCAGAGACAAATTCTGCACCCAGGGAAGCAGTAGATGCTACCTCATTAGATAAACAGTATTTAAGACTCAGGTAGATGGATTTTTGCATAGCAGGGAAATTTAGGATTATGGACAATATCTTCCTTTACAGCTGCATGGGCCAACCATTCTCTGAGCAGGAATTTTTTTTACACGGCCTGAAAACTTTAATATAACATTATATAAAAGAAGGCTTCAGCCGTGTGCCTTCTTTTCTCATCTTCTTAAAATGTGCCTTCCAAATGTCCCACAGCAGGAGATGTGAGGGATCAGCTCTTTACTGCAGGATTCTGTTGGCTTGCTCATTCCCCTGCACTGATAACTTTAGCATACCTCCTCTGACCAACATACCTGTTAGCAGTCCTCAGTGCCCCCTTGCTCCCACCTTGGAGCCCCGCTGACGATGTGGGAGTGCAGCAACTGGTTGAAGATGCACGGGGGTGATAATGACTGTGATGGCTGTCTATGTTTGACACTGATCTCAAAGGGGTGGGTGATTCTGATCTGTGATGTTTGATGTCAATCATTTACACAGAATGGGTCTGGGTCAAAACAGAATCTCCAAACCACCTGTCGGCTCATTTTAAATGCATGGCTGGTGACAATCAGATGAGCATTGTTAAAATTATGGACTGCAGCAGAATGGGGGGTTCTTATCTTGGGCATCAGTTGAACAACATGGCTGGCTGCGTTTTGGGCATTTGTGGGAAAAGCTAAAGATACTATCTGTGTGCTGCAGCCAGTATGGCACCAGACCAAATTTCAGAGCAAATGTGTCTGATATTTTGTTGAATAATCGGGTTGTCAGTTTTATTTGGGATAACAGAGTGGCTGGTGTCTTCTAAACCAAACAGAAAGGTCATAATTCTTATCATTGCTTCCTCCCCATGGTGTGCTTCAGAGAGGGTCAGGTACAGTATTGATCTGATAGTTCTCCCCCACCCAACGAGTCCTGTATGCTCAATCTTTGGACCCATTGAGATGAGAACCACACAGCACAGGAATTTCTAGATGGAGGAAAAGAATCAGAGAAACCCTTACCTAGAAAGTTTCAATTAAGTTAACTCCCAGCCTTATAGTGTAATATAACCCTTCTTTACTGGGTTGGTTATCATAGAGCTCAAAATGACAGACCGACGGAGTATAACAGGCTAAAGAGCAACATGTTGGGCCAGTATATCTAACCCAACCCTCAACAGCTTCATACTTAGCAGCAAGTGTTGTAATATTTACCACAGGATAAAACCTTGTCTGCCCTACTGAATTCCTGCAAATCAGCAGTCTCTCCCTCGATCAAAACCCACACTGTATACAACTCATTGGCAATGCCCATGTTAATAACGCTGGCATTAAAGGCACACCCCATAAAGTGTGCCTTTTTCCTAATTTGGTAAGCAACCCTGGCATTCAAATTTCTTATACTATTGAAGAATGCTTAAGAACAAATATTTCCTCACTGCAAGTTTTGACTATTGTGCATTTTATAAATGCAGCGAAGAGATTTTGAAACTACATCATGAATCTTAATGTTTGGAATGCTATTACACATTATTAACCTTAGTAACTTATCTTGATCAAATCCTGATCTGATAAAATGCTCTTTAGATTGCAAATCAACAAGGGTGGGAGTAGCCTTTTGGCTCCCAGACTGTGTCCTTCCAACAGGGCACGAGTGGAGAAATAGAGAGAGCAAATCTGATTGCAACTGGCATGGAAGATTTTAGTCTACATACTGATCAGATGAACCAAACTGGCTGGGATATCAGAGAAGACAAATTTGTAATGTGAGTCAAAGACAGTTTCATTCAATAGTATGATACCGAACCTACCCAGAAATGGACAACTCAGATACTACCAATAAGGATTCATAAAGCATCTTAATGTTATAGTTCTTCTCAGTGGTAATGACCACTATGTAGAATTCCAGATTTAGTTTGCGAAACAGCAATAAAAGATCAAAACCATTGTCTTCAATTTAAATAAGGACAATTTTCATGGTGCAAAAGTGGATTGCATGAAGTGGACCTGGAATCTAAGCTAAGAAACAGGCCAGCAGATGAACAATGGTAGATATTCAATTAGCTTGTCCATAACACTCAGCAGGAATCCCAGTTAGTAAGAGAGATTCATGGTGAAGTGGAATATTCTTTGATTAACAAAGGAGGTCAAAGATAATATTAAATTCAAAGTAGGGCATACAAAATGACAAGGGCTAGTGGTAGGACTGAGGGCTAGGAAGAATTTTTAGGACCCAGCAGTGAAAGACCAAAACGCTCATAAAAATTGTAAAACTATCTTGAGAGAAAACCTGTGGGCATAAGAAATAGTAGGAAATTCTAACAGTATATAAAGAGTAAGACAACAGCATTCAGGCATTTGTGCCAAGGTGCCAGGCAATGTCCTTCACCTACAAGAAAAAGTCCAATCAGCTACACTTCAAATTCAATGGCATTACCATCGCAGATTTTCCTTACCATTAAACTTTTGAGATTAACACTGAACCGAAACTCGACTGAATTAGCCACAGAGGTACAGTGGCTCCAACAGCAGGTTAGAGCTGCACATCATTTGATGTCTTACTCACTCCCTAACATGACAAATCTCTTCCAGCCTTCAGAAGGAATGTAATGGAATATTCCCCATTTTCCCAAGTGAGTTGCATTCTAATAACATCTCAAAGTTCAGTACTATCCAGGACAAAGCAGCATATTTTTACAGTAGTATACCAGTTAGCTTAACACTATTACAGTGCCAGTAACATGGATTCAATTCCCACCAGTGTCTGTAAGGGGTTTGTACGTTCTCCCCCTGACCACGTGGGTTTCCTGTGGGTGCTCCGGTTTCCTCCCACATTGCAAAGGCGTACAGGGCAGTGAGTTAATTGTTCACATGGGTGTAATTTGGAAAGGTCCATTACTATGCTGTTTCTCTAAACTAAACTAAAGCTATTTGACTGGCGTCTCATCAAACAGTGTGAACATCTGTCCCCTCCATCACCAATGCACAAGGCTGTAATATTTACCATCTACAAAATGCACTGCGGTTATTTACCCAGGGAATTTGTCCCACCCTATAACTTCTACACCTTGAGAGGCACAAAGGCAACAGTAACATCCTATCTTGCAAATACCGTCTCTTCATCATTAGGTCTAAAACCTGGCACACTCTACCCAACAAAATTGTGACGGCACCTTCATTTGAAGACTGCAGCAATTGACAGAGGTAATCCACTACCTCTTTCGCAGTGGCACTCTGAGATTTACAGTTATTACTAGCCTTACCAGTGACAACTGCAAGTCAAATAAAATACTCTTGGGAGTATAAATGCACATTCTTCTTTCTTTAGTAAACAGCTGTTACTAATATCGCTGTGCTGAATATAGATGCCAATTTTAAAAGGCAATGTATTGTTTAGTAATTCCCATAACTACAAATCAATATATACCATGAGAGGCCAGAAACTTCACTGCAATTGCAAAATGTTTATTGCTCCTCCCTGTCTTCCTAAATCTGTTGTGTGTGGTGACAGGCATAATGATATAGGGGTCAGGTATCCAATGCACAACAGCAATTCCAAACAAGTTTAGAAACCCATTTAGTGATTTGGAACTCAATAAACAACATTTCTCTTCATTTACCTCAGCTCTGGTTATAAACCTCTGGATTGATTCCACCCAGGCACATACCAGCTGTGTGCTGAAGATCAATCGGTGTTCAATTAACTATAGTCTGAACCTAGAAGATGTTCTGGAAGCTATCTGTTCAGCATATCAGTGGCTTTAATGAAGCAGATCTCAAGAAAAAACACAAGATGCTTCACTTAAATACCTGTAAAACTAAAAACTAAAAAGATTATTGTGGTTGTTTAAAATCATCCTTTAAATATCTCATTATTTGAAGACCTTCATTGTTCCTTCCTTTTTCAGCACTTGCACACAGCATCATAGTTCAGTCTTCTCTACTTGTGGCCCAATGGCAGATAGAGTGTAGAACTCAACCATTTGGATAGATGGAGTTAAGATCAGATACAATCCAGCTGAATAATGGGACAGACTTGAGAGACTGCGAGTAGTCTACTTGCATTTATATAGCAACTATTACGTTGTCTATGCATCTGAAGAAAATTTGTTACATCTGCAACAGAGAGCATAATTGATATCCCTCTATTACCTGGAAGTGGTCCATCCCCTTGGACCTCACATATGATTGGTTGCAGGAGAGGGCAATCTATTCACTTTACAAGGATAAGGAATAAAGAAGGCAGTTATTAACATGTTCAGTGATTCAAGTGTCTTAATATGTTTTGATGAACTTTTAGTACAAAAAAATTTCCATTAAAGTTAATCAATTTAAAATGTAAACCAAACTTTGATGGACCCATCCTCACACATGCAACTTTGCCTTTGTCAAACCCTGTGAGGGGCACTGGAGTTTGAGATAGGGATAGGGTTTGGGGGTGGCATTGGCTCTAAACATTGTACCACTCAAGGACTAGTTGCCATAAGATCTCACCAATCTAGTTGAAGAGGCAAAGGCTGGGCAAGATTGCTGAGTGCAAACGGGTGGGGTTATGATATCGGGCTATCTCATCCAGCATGATCCGACTCAGTAATGCTTCAGCACTGATAATTTCAGGTTTTGCTCTACACATTTAATGCCTTCTTTTTATATCAACTGCATTAAACAATGACACTGTGTTGTGCTGTCTATAGGATACATAAAATAAATGTTAAGGCACTAATGAAAACAGATGAACATAGAGAGCTTCTGGTACAAACTCCGTTGTTCCCTGAAAGAGGAAAAAAATGCTCCGTGGCCACTTTGTTAGGTACAGGAGTGGAACCCAGTGTGGTCTTCCGCTGCTGTAGACCATCCACTTGAAGGTTTGACATGTTGTGTGTTCAGAGATACGCATCTGCACGTGACTGTTGAAACGCTTAGTTGCTTGAGTTACTGTCAACTTGAACTAGGCTGGTGATTCTCCTCCGACCTTTCTCCATAACAAGGGGGTTCTGCCCACAAAGTTGTTGCTCACTGAATGTCTTTTATTTTCTTGTTTATCTCACCTTTGTCTGTAAACACTAGAGAATATTGTGTGTGAAAATCCTAGGAGATACTCAAACCACCCTGTCCAGCATCAATCATCATTCCGCACTCAGATCACATCTCTTCCCCATTCTGATGTTTGGTCTGAGCAACAACTGAACCTCTTGACCACGTCTGCGTGCTTTTATGCGTTGTGTTGCTGCCACATGATTGGCTGATTAGATATTTGCGTTGATGAGCAGCGTACCTAATAAAGTAGCCACTGAGCATATATAGATAGGGAGCTGGAATACTTATTTTCATAGCTCAAGACATAGAATATAGAAATTGGGATGTTATATGGAAACTTTACAAAACATTGGCCAGGACACACAGCAATTGTGTGTACTTCTGGTGGCCTCACTATAGGAAGGATGTGGTTGAACAGGAGAGAGTACAGAGGAGTTCCACCAGGATACTGCCTGAAATAAAGGACTTTAGCCATGGGGATAGATTGAACTGACTGGACTTGTTCTCCCTGGAGTGAAGGAGGCTGAAGGTGTCCTTTGCACAATATTGTAAAAGGCATAGTTTCAGTAGTTAGTCAGAATCTTTTTCCAGTGTTAGGGGCATCAAAAAACCAGAAGCCAAGGCGAATGGAATGGATTTTAAAGGGGACTTGAGGAGAAAGGTTATTTCTTGCACAGAAACTGGTTAATATCTGGAACTTGTTCCAGAGGAGATAATGGAATCAGATATAATCACAGTGTTTAGGAGACATTTAGTTAGGCACTTGAAGAAGCAAGACATTAGAGGATATGGGCACAATGCAGGCAAATCGGATCATGTAAATGGGCAAAAAGGTTGACATGGACATGGGAGGCCTATTTCTGTGCTGTACAAATGTATTATTCCCTTTTTCCCTTTAATACAGCAAGAGGCATCAAAGCAAAAATAAAGTTGTCTCCTCTATTTTCCACCTTTGAAATACATATTCAAGCATAAATGTATATATCTGTACAATCCGAGTCAAACACAGACAGACACACACTCCCTCTGTGGTTTGCAGGTAACGTCCAAGATTGACAATTAACTGGCTGTAACTCAGATGACTGGCTGTTGCTTTGTGCTCCTGAGTAACCACTTGAAGCAGGGTAGGGCCTGGATCCGGCAGTCACAGCAGTAACAGAGTTGCATGCCAAAACAAGCCCGGAGATCTCCTGGGCAAAGACAAAAGGAGTGCTTGTGTAATGCAGTAAGGCCTAGCTCTGACTTGCCTTTCCAAGTGCTGAATGCTGATTCAGAGTTCAGCTCTCATTAGTTCCTGAAGAAAACAGCTTTCAGGACGTTAAACAGCCCTTTCCTGTGAAGCAAGCTGTTTGCAGCTGTGCAAAGAAGGAACAGAGGAAAAGGTATAGTTTACAGCAAAAACTACTGAAGTATTTAAATTAACTCAGAAAGGACTGGTGCTACTAATTCGTTGTTGAAAATTGAAATTACTCTTGAAAACCTATGGATGGCATTGTGTGATTTGATGTCTGCTCACCACTCACCATGCAGGTTTAACCATGATATGAACAAGTATTGCCATCCTGGAGTGCACAGTGAACCAGCTCTGTGGCAGACTCCATGCCACTTGGTCACTTGTACACGACCTTATTTCCCCGGCTTGGCAAGGAAACCCTTGGCAGTGTTTCTCGGTTTCATCTTTTCATGAGGAGGAGCATGACTTCATACTTAGCCTCTTATCCCAAACAAGGAGACACAATTGAAAAATGTTACCATGGTTGGCATCAGGGAAGAAGCACTTGAATTTGAAACACTTAGGGATATTGGGGCAAATTTCTTCATTTGTTTGATTATTTTCCTAGAATGTCTCTGTCTTAGATCTTGGGCTTGTGTTGTTTATATAATTCAAACCATCCATTTTAGACCCAGAATAAGCCAGGAATCCTCGGAATGGGCCAGGACCTCACTCGGCTAGAGGCATTACATCCCCAGCACTTGTTGTAGTGAAAAATGCCAGTGCAGCCTGGCACTGTATAGGACCAGGGATGGTGCATGCTGAAGGATGAACTTTGCCAGCAATCTGGCTCAATGTTCGGCAATTGGTCTGCTGACCTGGCCATCTTGTTGTTGAAATGCAATAGATCTTGACAATTTTATCATCTCTGGGGGGGTGGGGGCACTGGAATTTGAAGAGCAATCCTAACCTCGGATTGCTATACTGTTTCTATGTACCTTCTCTGCCAGTTTAATCCATTTTTAAATATTAACACTGATCTGACAGAGAGAACATGACTTGATCCTGTTCCCAGATATGCACTACCTGGTATCCAACATGGTGTGTTCCCTTTTCGCAAAATGCAACCAGGAGTGTTTCATCGGACAGTTAGTATAACTACTGCCTACAGCTCAATCGATTCGAGTTCAGCCCTGACCTCAGTGCTGTCTGTGCAGAGTCTGCCCATTCTCTCAGGGGCTACACAAACTTCCCCAGTTGTTACGATTCCCTCCCACATCCGAAAGATATGTGGTTTCTAGAGTAACTGCCATTGGGGTACAGTTGAGTGGTAGTTGTTGAGAATGTGGGGTGCAGAACAGGTGCTTGATGTTTGGCATGGAAATGCCTGTATGACTCTGTGGCAAGCCACGATTTTACAACCAAACATCAGGTTTCTGACTGAAAACCTATGTGCGACCCTCTAAGTTTGTAACTGTATGTGCTAATACTGTTCTGCCACTCTTCTTGCAATTCATTCAGTTAGTAAATCAAACTCTAAGCCAAATGCTCCACAGGTTCCATTTAACGTAGCATTTTATGGTGTACATCGAACCTCATTCTATGCACTCACCGGTTCCTCGAAGGCATTCTTCAAAAGGCAGTCATCTATTTGTATTTCCAACACTGTTTACTTTTGTACAATTACTCAATCAGTGCCAAACAGTTTTTTCCCTATTCAGAATTAATTTGAGTCTTCCCGAATTATTATTATTATTATTATTATTATTATTATTATTATTATTATTATTATTATTATTATTATCATCATCATCATCATCATCATTATTATTATTAGGGTCACAGTGCAGTAACAGGCCCTTCCAACCCAAACAGTACGCGCAACCCAATTACACCCACGTGACCAATTAATCTACGATCCTGAATGTCTTTGGAACTGTATGAATTTAGTGGCATTATAAGAATCTCCATAGGCAGGAATAAAACTTATATTTCATTTATCAGGTTTGGATATGAATCATCTCTTTCGCTTCATCCTACATTAGACACAATCACATTAAATGGGCAGAGAAGATTACACTAACTGCAGTGAACTGCTGTAAAGATAAAAAATAAGGGGGTTTAGATGCTGAAAAGCACTGTAAAATAACTTCAAAGAAACGAGAACAAAAGATGGATGGAATGTGGTGTTATTTTTGTGTTCCTATTACAGTGGAATACTTGAAGTGCTTGCATGCACAAGAAACACATTGAACCTTACTGAAAAATAACTTCAATTACAATTCCAATTATATTCCAAGCCACTTGTTTGCTGGCACACTTCTATCGGATTCTTAATCTTTCACAGAATTCTTCTGTGTCTGTGTATTTATCACTGCACCATGCAGCAATTCCCAGTTTGTGGCAGCACTTCCCTACACAATCCTTGGCTCCAATTTCCAGCAACTGGTACCTTGCCCATTGCAACTTACCTGCACTTTCGATCACTCCCCCACTGATTATTGCCCTTCAGCGCCTTAGTTCCCAAAATCTGGAAGTTGCCTTCTGAATTTTTGCATTCCAAAAAAATTTTAAATGCCGGCAGTGAGTTCTGTTGTAAACCTTCTCATCTAATGAATAAATATGTAGCAAAACTCAAAACCAGGTGCTTGCCTCTCTGCACTGTTTATCATCCTACCAGGGAGACATTGCTGGATGAAAGATTTGCAGATTTGCAAGTTCACAAAATGATGCCTATTATTGCTGACTCCACAGGGCTCTGCTAAGCAGCCCAATAATTTTACTCTGGCTTTGGTTTAAACTGTCTCTAAATTGAAATTGTCCCTAAGACATAAACTCAACTCAAAACAAGAAAGTTGTAGTGACTGAACAGTAATGTGATAAAGTACCACTGCTTTAAATGTTATTCATATTCTGATCCACTTACACACCTCACCTTCTCTTTCGTTGTCTATTCTCAATTTCTACAATGCTTCCTCCAAACTTTTCTCTTGTCCACCTTCCCGTCCTTCGCATTATCGTTACAAATCAGCTCTCTGAGAAAACACTTGATCACTTCACTCAATGTTGCCATTTATTAGGGAGCATTGCCGTTGTGCCACAATTTGTTGAACAAAGCAAAGGTTGATGAAGAATTGGTTTGGGAATTGCAGAGCTTCAGGAACGGCCTACAAACAGCATGGCTGTTAAAGGTGGGCAGAGTAAGTTCATAGTACTTGAGTGCTTAGCCAGTTCCATCACAGGCAGAACCCTCCCACCATCGAAGACATCTTCAAGAAGGTGGCATACATCATTAAGAATCCTCACCATTCTCAACATGCCCTCTTTCATTACTACCATCAGGGAGGAGGTACAGGAGCTGAAGACCCACATTAACAGCTTCTTTCTTCTCTGCCATTTATATCTCTGAATGGTCCTTGAATCCATGAACATCATCTTGTTATTCCTTTTTACTGACATTCTTATTTATTTTGTAACTTCTGGTAATTTTATGACTTTGCACTGCACTGCAACTGCAGAACAAGAAATTTCATGTCATATAAGAAAGCGATAATAAACCCAGTTCCGATTCTGATTCTGAGTTAAAAGTACACAGAGTTAGAGACAGTTGGACAGGACCTTAGAGAAGGGAAGTAGGGGAGAGACAATGTAGGGAATTGAAAACTATGTTAGAAGTGATAAAACTCAGCACATTTTAACTAATAGGCCAGAAAGCACCCTGGTGATAGGTGAACAGGAGATGGTGTGCATTAGGATATGATCAGTAGAGCTCAAGTGTACAGAGTAAAATGATGAAGGCTGGCGGTTGTGCATTGGGATAGCTAAAGGCAATAACAAAGGGCTACAGCTCTAAATTTACTGTGCTGGATCAGAGTTAGGCAACAGAATTGGAATTAAGAGTCTCATTCATGGAATAGATTGAAGGCCTGAATCTCATTTCAGGCTAAAATATGACAGTGGTCAGGTTTGCTTTCTGACAGTTACTCTGAGAGTGACAGTGGCTGGGGAATGGAGTGTATGACTTGGACTAAAGACAATGGCTTCAGTCTATCTAGTATTTAATTGAAGGATAATTGGGTGGCAATATGCAGATGAAAAATAGGAGGGGACCAAGGACATGTCTCTGGAGGACAACAGTGGTATCAGTATGGCTATAGAAAGTGAAGCTTGGTGCCAAAATTGTAATCAAGGCAAATCAGTGTGTGATATTGGACAGGATAAATGTAGTAACAAAGGAATTAAGAGTTTATCATCCTTGAAAACGGAGATATAAAACTAAATGAAATCCAGGCTATTATTAAAAAATAAATGAACAGCGTGTGAACCAAAGGGTATGCACTGTGTTCTAATGTTCAGTGTTTTAGATGACTAGTGCAGGATCTGATTGCAGTTTATTATTTCTCTCTGGATTCAGGGCAGGTGTCAGCAGATTGGTCACATTATAGCAGTGTTTCAAAAAGAACAAGGGGTAAACCAATCAGTTCTAGGGCAAAGATTTTAACAGACAGTGGACACTCATGGGTCATTTGAAGAAGTAACAGCTTATAGGGTCCAAGGAAGACCAGGGAATTGGACTGCCCAGTTGTACACCTTCACTCTTTTTGCTACAAAAGGCAGGGTCTCCTGGTGGCCAACCATTTCAATTTGACTTCCCATTCCAATCCCACATGTCAGTCCATGGCCTCCTCTACTGCCATGATGAGGCCACACTCAGGTTGGAGGAACAACACCTCATATTCTGTCTGGATAGCCTCCAACCTGATGGCATGAACATCAATTTCTCCAGCATTTGGTAATCTCTCCCCCGCTTTCTCCTCTCTTTTTCCATTCTCTATTCTGCTTACCCTTTCACTCCTTTGCTTCTCCTGGCTGGCCCACCACCTCCCTCTAGTTCCACTCATCCTTCCCTTTCTCCCACCGTCCACTGTCCTTTCCTATCAGATTCCTTCTTCTTCAGCACTTTTATCTCTCCCACCTACCACCTCCTAGCTTCTCGCTTCATTGCCCCTCCCACCCACACACCTTCCCATTCACCGGGTCTCACCTATCACCTGCGAGCTTGTACTCCTTCACTTCACCCCTTCCTAATTTTGACTTCTGCCCCCTTCCTTCCCAGTCCTGATGAAGGGTCTCAGCCCAAAACATGGATTGTCTATTCCCCTCCATAGATGCTGCCTGGCTTGCTGAGTTCCTCCAACATCCCGTGTGTGCTGCTCAAGTTCCGGCTTTTCTTAATTAAACTGTTAATTTAGGGGAAATTTTAAGACACTGGTTTCTGAACAACTAAACTCAAATTCATGAAGTTTATAGCGAAGAGACATACTAGGAGTTACATCCTGCAAGTCTGGGCCAAACTGTTTACACGCAGCTCTATCTTGAATTCCAAATAAGCAGGCTATTTGCCCAAAATATAGGCAGTAGTCATCTATATATGTGAAGAGTGAAGCTGATCAATTAGATCACCATGAGAAATGAATGTCACTTGTGAATGAGTGTGTGTGTGTGCATTTGATGAACTGATTTTCTCAATCATGAATTTGTACTATGTGATATGATGTCCTTGTCTCATGCCTCACTGAAATAATCAATAATCTCTGCATGGCTGAACTTCAATGAAATGTTGGATCACTGACTACATTCAAGTCAGTTGAAACATGATAATATTCAGTCACTGAGCTTTGAAGGAATAATAGTGATGAACTTGAAGGATATACAAAGCATGAGATACGTTAATTCTGTTTTAGCATTATAACACAAAACAAAGGTAACTTCTAAAGTTTAGAGTAGCACTCCGCCTAGTGCTCTAGATTTAACTATTGGAGGAAGCCAGATCAGTCAATTATTAACAGATGTCTTTTTGGGTGCACACATCAGAGGTATGGAAATACCACAACCTGCACGTTGCCCACCAAATCACAATGCTTTCAGACCCAGAACAATGCAAGCACCCTCAGCACAAAGACTACAGCAGTTCAAGGCAATAGCTCCTCCCCAGCTTCTCAATGGCAATTCGAGATGGGAAATAAATTCTGGCCCTGCTCAAGATGCCCACAACCAAAAAAAAAGATTTAAGGAAATAGATATTACTTGTGAACAAGTAATGAGATGAAGAGGTTGAAAAATAGTTTGGTCCCGATACTGTTTAGGAAAGGGACAAATGAGCTATTAATGGAAACTTCCTCCCCATCCTGACCTAGGAGCATAGTAAATTACTCTTTGATGCCGGAGATGCAGTGAAACGTTGTTCCATTTTAAGTCACTTACACAGCTATAACACTGGTTAACAATTAACTAGTTGGACCAAGTGGCTTATTTTAACTGTTAAAGAATCTTAGTTGAAAGTGTAAAAGAACGTTCCAAGGTATAACTCTTCGCTGGTGCTGCAAAGTTAATTCTAATGATTCAGGGTATGCTCGGGGTGTATAGGGAAGAACACTTCATAGTATTTCTCTCCTAATTCCATGATGTGGGTTTACTTTAAAAGCTGTGTTTTTTACGGCAAGTCTAGGTGGAGCTCTTTGACTGATAGTAGTTAATTGCAAAATAGTCTCTCAGAAGACAAGATATTATCTGAGCTACAGCCATCCACTGCAATACTTTTTGGCATTCATCACTTATACTGAGTAATGGGACTGTGTCAAGTGTCCTTTTGTGCAGAGGAAACTGATGGCCAGCATTTAAGTTTTGAGGTGGTATCACATAGTGCAGTGGAACTTTCAACCCACACTGTCAGTGTTAGGCATGCACAATATAGAGTTTCCACAGAATGTTTAGCAACTTGGAAGGTACCAAATTTCACCGCAGACCAGCTGTGCTGAACCAACAGCTCAGAACAATTTCCATTCATGCTGCATTTCCATGTTGCATTGCTAGATCAGAGGAAGCACGTGGTTGACTGAGAGAGCAATTCCATCAGACCCGTTTCCCCAGATATTTTCCTGTGACCTATGAGACTTTTTCCACCCACCAACGCAAGGAATAATTCCGAGTAGCCAATTATCTTAGCACCAAAGCACTTTGGGATATGGGAAGAAAGAAGGACACTTGATCACAGGGACCTCTGCACGGGAAGTTCCAGAGGTCAGGGTCACTGCGTCACCCAATGACCCAACGTAGAGTGTAGGGAACTTCACAGCAATATTACCAGACAAAATTTCATCTCCAATCACACAGAGAGAAAAGACCAAAAGCTCAGTTAAAGGTTTTCAGAAGCATAATAAAGGTAGAAAGACTGAAGGCTAGGGCCAGGTGTATGTGACACAATAAAGTTCCGGCTAGAGGGGTGAAACTACCTTGTATTTCTCTTCCTGACTGCAGTGTAGGAATCACTATTGACATTTAAACTAAAGGGAAAGGCCTTGTTAATAACCTGAGGACATTATTGACTGGAGCAGTGCAGCAGCATCGCCTGTTCTTTTGGTGTTTCTTTCATTTGCTTGTCCTATTAGGAAGTGCCTCTCCTCGCCCACATGCCAGTTCTTTATTCAGATGCGTTTATGGATGATGGAGCATGATGATAATGACTGGTGCTTCCTGAACGACATTGAAAGATGTGAATGATTCCACTCAGCTGGGAAATAAGGTCTACCTGACCATGATGGGGGTAGTGGGTGTAAATATGGGGGCAGGAAGGGGGGAGGGGTCCTCTGCAGTCGCTACCCAACCCTCTCTGATAAACATTCGGGACATGTGAATTTGTATGTTGGTGCAGAATCTGTGTGAGTGTGATATTTTCGTCTCGCTTCAAACACGATCTAATTTACATTCTACACCTGCATCTAACAGTAGGTGTCTGCATGCTGTTGGGAGACAGGTGATTTCACATAATTGGGATGGAGTGGAAGATAGTGCAGATAATATACTTTATAGTGAGAGCAGAGGATTTGCTTCCAAATTGAAAAGAGAAACAGGGCCACCTTGTGGCACTTTCTTCTTTGATGGGATCAGTGAAAGTATTTTGAATGCTGCTGATGTAAATTGTATTTTTAATAATCTGTGTTAAAGAGTCCTTAACCTGAAAGGTCAGGCTAACTCATCTCATTACATTTTGTAATGGAAGCCAGTTATTTCAAGAACAAAAATAGCCCAAAGCTCCATTGCAGATGTTGTACTGCTGGTCTGCTAGCGACAGACACCAAGCAAGAATGTCTAGGTAATAACCACTAAAGGATCAAAACTAAAGTGAGCCAAAAATCATTATACAAATGTGAATAAATTCAGCTTAAAAACCAAATCTATCTCCTTCTGTTAGACACCAGGTCCATAGAGCAAATGCTTGCATTTGTTTTGCGCCTTATCACACTGCCTTAACAGACTGAGTAACATGAAATTAATGTTCAATTGCATTTCTTACGCAGGCAGTTTATTAAAAACCCATTAATTATCAAGTTATTTTACTTTCTTTTCATATGGACTTAAGGATAGTTTCCTATAAGGAAAACGCAGGGGAGTAGTGTGAAAGAAATGGTAATTTCTAAAATTAAATCCCCTTGGTTGCAATGTTTCTATTTTAATTTAGAAGTCGTCTATCATAAATAGTTCCAAGTTTGTTAGTGAGTTCTGCAGTTATTTGAGGGCTATGATATGTGAAAGTCTGGTTGGTTTGTTGCCAAGCCATTCTAACTGTGTGAGGCGGCCCTCAGCGACAATACAAAATGCCCCCCAGGAGTTCTGTGGTCATGCTGTGTTTCCCTATTGATATAATCCGTTTAAATCCATTTCCCTTGTGAATCTTCTTCGTTTGTACTCTGTTACAATTTTAGCATTCTTAAACATCATGCTAAATTAAACATACAACGTAATTATTTGTCCTGGATCTTTTCGCAGCACAGTGAGGTTAAGGGTCTAGACAGGCAGACTACTACAGCTGTTGCTTTGTGCAGTTAAATGACTAAAATGGAGTTTGATATGGTTGATGAGCAATTAAAACAATAAAAGGAACAATGATTAAAACAAACCCATGAAGTACGGAATGTTTTTAATCAATCAGGTGAATTGCGTTGTTAATGCAGCTATGAGCAAGTACTATTGATCGGCAGACAATTTAATGAGTCAGTGCAGCATTAAATATGAGTGAAAAATAAATTATTTTCAAATGGTGCTGCTGCTATTGACATTAATAGGTATCTTTGTTTGAGCTATATATTGTCTTTCCACAGCCTGCAACTGTAACCGCAAGGCCAGACAATGTGTGTGGGATCCTAAACTCTATCAGCAGACCGGAAGTGGTACACGCTGTGTAAACTGTGTTGGTAACTCTGAGGGAATACACTGCGAGAAATGTAAGGAGAATTACTATGCGACACAAGGTGGACACTGTCAGCCCTGCCAATGCAATTTACTGGGTAAGTTTGTGAAGTTATGGGAGAGAGTACAGTGAAATCATTTGCCTACAATCCAATGGATTAAGGGTCGATAGTAATCAGATCAAGATGGAACCTTGAGGCATTTTTACTTTAGATTAAATGACCATTCCAATCTTGGTGAGTAACCTCTGCAGTGGACTTTCCTCTTTTCATATTTGATATCAATCTTCATGGATGATTGGTGAGAATCATCTGATATAATGAGCACAGATAAACAGCACCATTTAGAAAGCTTTCACAGGAGACCTGATGACAGATTCATGGAGCCATTTTGCTGTGGTCTGCTGTCCCCTGCTTCCTTATGCCATTTTGCTTTAAATTAAGTCATTTTGTTTCTGTGCAAGAGGAAAAAGAAATATAATTAGTCCAAAGATTTGTTATTTAGTAAATCTAAAAGTGGTAAATGTGATCTAACTTTAAGCAGCTACAAATTGGAGGCTGTGGAGAGCTGCCATTTAACTTTGCACACATGTAAGCCAATAACAACACCAGCATAAAGAATAAGCCATACTTGCCTTAGGTAGACTCCCTCTAGGGTTTGAGTGTTCAGTCTATACATTATATACCATGCAACACAACAAAAAGGAGACACTGTTTCAATTTCATGTCAAGTCTTCACATGACAAGAAAAGTTTACAAAATTGAATGCAAAAATACTTGACAGAATTGTCAGTGACCAGCAGACACCATTGCACTATCGTCATTTGACAACGTAGGGTCTGAAGATGCTGGCATCTAGCACACAAAACACGCTGCTGGAGGAAGTCAGCAGATCAGGGAGCATCTGTAGAGGGTAATGGACAGTTAACTTTTCAGGTCAAGACCAGATGACGGACCAAGACTGTCCTTTTCCCTCCGCAGATGTTCTCTGACTCTCTAAGTTCCCTTGCTTTGTTTTTTGTGCATAGTTGACTTTCACTGAAACTACTTGTGCCCCCTGTGTAGTAGAATCTTGAGAAATTGCGTAGAATGCCACAGCCCAACACTGTAATCTTTCATTTGGTAGCAAACAGCAGAAAAGGGAAACCAGTTCCTGTACAAAATCGATAAAATTACGTACCTTAAAGTGATGTTTAAATCTCAGTTGCCAACGACTAAACTCTAATTTTATCTTTCATAAAGAAAGGGTAATTGATCAAGGTGGGTTTAGTATTACAAGGCAATAGCTTCTTCAAGTCATCCTCGAGGACAGAAGAGAGTTTGCAAAAATCCTGAAGAAAAAGAATAGATAGTAAACAACTCATTGTTGTGTGGATATGCTCGTATTATTCGGAACTATGGTAAAGGCTCTGCCTCACAGTGTTGAGACATCTGTTAATGCTTCACAATGTGCCACATTTTGACCTGTTGCATGGAAATGCAAAGGCATCTTGTAAGTGACCAAAATATCAATGTTGGTTGATCAATTGTGAACTAGCCACCTTTTCCATGCTTAAGCGATAATTAATTGTCTGCATTAATATACTATCTAAATGGCATCATCCCTTCCAGTGCAGCACACAGTTTGCCAGTGTTGTCAGGGATCAACACCCTTTGTGATTTTAAAATCGTGGGATGGAATTTGAACCTAAATGCTTTTAAGTAAAGCTAAAAGTGCACTCAACTGAGTGAAGTTAACAAGAACTGACTGTGAAGTGGTTTTGTTTTGATGCTTTCTGTTTCTCTCAGGTTCCACTGGTAGTAGCTGTGATGAATATGGCCGCTGCAGGTGCAAAGCAGAAGGGGTGATTGGAGACAAGTGTGACAAGTGCCAGCCTGGGTTTTACTCATTATCCAGCACTGGCTGCAGGTAGGTGAACTGTCACCTCCTCCTGCATGGCATGTGTTTTGAACTGTGATGAAAGATAACATGTACTGCGTTTTTAATGCATATCAACAAAAGTGAAACTGGGAAGTTAGTATTTGTAAAGGTAGAAGGCAAGCCACTGTTTTAGAGGCACACCATTTATTACTTCTATAATTGAAATATAAATCTGCCTTTCCCCTGTTCAGAGGTAAATCAGGTCTGCTGTTCGTTGGTATTGTTTTCTGCCTTTTGAACAATTTGCAACATCTGATGTTTCTTATTATTTAATCTCTTGCACTTTTAACTTTCTGCAGTATGCCAGATAACTAAAACAATCCACTTCTTGCAGCAAGGTTTTTGTAACTCTCCATTCACATCCTAATCTTTTTTGAATTGCTCCCACTTCCATTCCTTTGATATTCTTCCTTTATAAGCAACTGTCTAGTTCCCTTTTAAAACAATTTATGGGCTTTGCTTAAACAAAGATTTGTGGTGGGAAATCCTACATTTTAACCATAGAGTGTGCAAAGAATGCTTTTTAGCCTTTCTTCTGGTTTTTGATGATCTTTACTTTGTGCCATCATATCATCATCTCATCAATCAGTGCACACAATCCATTTCCAAACCCTACACAATTGTGAAATCCTCCATTAGTTCATCCATTAGCTATGCAACCTTGATGAAAAGATTTGAATCTCTCTTTGCAATGTGAATTTTTCATCTTAATGGGTTTAGGCAACAACCTCTTCATTGTTTTTATGCCCGTTTTATAACAATGTTCTCCAGACTATACATCATACCACAGGCCCAAACACCAAACAGTTGATTAACAAATATGATCAGTCAGATGGGAAGGAGGACATGTGGGTTAGTATAAGTTATCTGGGTCAAGTAAGAGCTATATTATCCACATATTTACATGCAACTTAAATGAGAGTGGCGCATGGAGTCAAAAACATTCAGCACTCTCTGGTCCGTGAAGTGTTCTGCTAATACTTTAGCAATATACTATTTTGTGAACTCATCAAAGACCTATATAAGAGAACACACTACATCACACCATGCACAATCACTGTGTTACACCAGCCAGATTTCTTTGTAATAATACACTGCCAGCACCTCTATACACAGAAATATAAAGGTTTTACCATTAGCTGAGAAATAGTGCTTCCAGAGCAGGGTTGGTGGAAAGTAGCAGGACAAAACTCAGTGTCCCATCTAGGTTAATCATTGCATGACACCCAGTTCTCCCAGAATTAATAAACTGTGTTTTTGATGGCAGGCGCTGTACTTGCAATATGGCGGGTGTTACAAGAATCTGTGATGTTGAAATGGGAGAATGCAACTGTAAATATAACGTTGAAGGGTCCAACTGTAATCGGTAAGTGGTTCAAATAACTTCACCATTAGGAAGAGTTCTCTCTCGTATTTCTATTTTTCAGATTTCTGCTCTCACCACAGCTCCCTGCAAATGCAACAGTGCTAAAATGCCCCTAGTGCTCACTTATCACCCTCCTGGCCTCCAAATCCTGCACATCATCCTTTACCGTTTCCACCACCTACAGCAAGATCCCACCACCAGCCATTTCTCTACCCATTTCCACCTTCTGTAGGAACCAGTCCTTCCTTGACTCTGTGGCCCACTCACCTCTCCCTGCCCTCTGAGATAAACCCCTGCATCTACCGGAGGTATAACACTTACTCTTGCAGCTCCTCTCTCACCACCATCCATACACCTAGACAGTTCTTCCAAATGAGGCGAAGATTCATGTGCAGCTCCTCCGACTTTGCCCACTGCATTCAATGCTCCTGATGTGGGTCCAAGGGCAGATGAGGGGCCTGCTTTAAAGATAAAGATGAGCTTTATTTGTCACACGTATATTGAAACATTGAGATGCGTCACTTTGTGCCAATGGCCATCACAGTTTGAGGATTGTGCTGGGAGCAGGCTACAAGTTATACCATGCTTCAGGTGCCAACATCGCATGTCCACAACTCCGCAGCCCGAAGCGTATACACTTGGAATGTGGGAGGAAGCCGGAGCATCTGGAGAAAACCTATGTGGTCAAAGGGAGAGCATACACACTCCTTACAAGCGGTGGCGGGAATCAAACCCTGATCAGCGATTGCTGGTATAGTAAAGCTATTGCGCTAACTGCCACGGACAATTCACAGAGCATCTATGCTCTCTCTGCAAGGGCCATCCCAAGCTTGAGTTGAATGCAGTTTCTGTTCCCCTTCCCATTCCCACACTGACCTGTCCTCAGCTTCACCCTCATTGCCAGAGTGAGGTCATATTCCACATGGGTGGTCATAGCCCAACGATATGAACATTGATTATTTCAAATTCAGATTAGACTTGTCTGTGGTGTGCTCCTCCCTCTCCCCCAAACCCTCTCTCTCTCTCTCTCATCTGATCCTCCAGTCCTCTATTTTCATCTCCTTTCCCACATGCTAGTCCCTCAAGCCTCCCCTCACCTGTTTTCATACTCCTCTCAGTTCCAACCTACTACCCATACATTTCTCCCTCTGCCTCTCATTGCCCAGTCTCCTCCATCTTGTTCTGGTTTCATCAGCCTTTCATCTCCCTCTTAATACTTCTTCTTATCACTCTCCTGTTATCAGATACTGAATGTATGTTCCTGTTATTATCTTTGTAGCAAAAACCACATTTACCCTCCCCCCCCCCACTGGGTTTTATCAGCCCTTCAGTCTTGCCTCCATCTATCATCCATCTGCTGCCAACTCCCAGCTTCTCTGCTGCCCCTTCCCTACCTGACTCGGTCTGTCCATCATCCTTCAATCACCCCCATCCCTGGTCTATCCCTCACTAATTTGGTTCCTGTCTCATCACTCCCCTCACCTCTTTATACTGGCTATCTTCCCGTTCCACTTTCAGTCCATGCCCAAGACATCATCAATTTCTCTCCTTCCACGCGCCCCTCATGCCAAATTCAGCTCAACCTCCAAGTTTATCCAGCAAATTGTTTGTTGCTCCAGATTCCAGCATCTGCAGTTTCCTGTGTCTCCATTAGAAGATGCTCGTGCAACTACATATGCTTTTATACTATAATTATGTTTAACATTGGCAAATGTAACTGTCCTTAAGTCATATTGGTAAAGTAGCAAATCTAGCACTGTTAGTTACTTCATCGGCATAATTCTTTGACAACATTTTCTGACCCTCCCTATCTATGGTCCTATACCAGAAGCTATTAAAGTATACAAATTGCATAAAAAGTTTATTAAACATATTAGTTAACCTTTATAGTTATTTTTATTGCTATTTGATTAAAACCATTAGTTTTCCATTTTATCTTTCAACAAAATATTGAGCAAAAATGCATAGTAAAAATTAATCCCTGGTCTTGGATGTTATTTTACAACAGGGATCATTTGCACGAATTAGGTGGATCTTTCAACATTTGATAGGTGTCTTCCTGATTTGGAAGTGCTGTTGAGCGGTGCTATATCTCAAAGGAATGCCAGTACCATGTAAATAAAGCAATGAGGAATGTATTCCAAATGATTCTTTTCTTCCCCACAGTTGCAAGTTTGGTTATTACAACCTTCATCCAGAAAACCCCATGGGCTGTTCAGCATGTTTCTGCTTTGGGCATTCATCGAACTGCGAAGTGGGTGATGGTTACCAAGAGGCTGACATCACCTCCACCTTTGATTCAGGTACCGTGGCACCTACTGTAATGAACTGAGGTGTTGTAAATTGCTGAGGTAGCACTCAACAACTAATCCTGCTAGAAATTTAGTTATCGTTAAGAATAAAGTGAGGCCACGAGTCAGAACCTTTGGCGGACTCAAAGGTAAAGTCAAGCCTGTGTATGGAATAAACGGTTGAGTAGTCAAAATGAAACGATTGTTCGAATGATTTGTGTATTGACATTTTGGAATGTGTTACCAAAAGCTACCATCCTGGGCTTCCTGTTTTGAGAGCTACACATCTCATGTTCACTTTGCTCAGCTGGCCTACAAACATTCATTGTCCAAGAGCAGAGTTTCTGGAATGCAGCTAGTGTCTACGAAGCCATTGAGATGACAGGAAGAGTCAAGTTGGAATGTGCCCACCTTTGGGCTGTAGGGTTGGGGAATAACTATTGGAAGTTTTGTACAAAACTAACTTGTAGTAGTGTAAGGAAATGCAAGTCAGATAACAGTAAGATCCTTTGATAAGAAATCACAGTACAGCAGGTGTTAAAGATAATGATCCAAATGCCCATTCGAGCCATTTAAATTCTCACCTGAACCAAAAGTTGTTTTCTATTTTAGAGGAAGTGGATTCAAAAGCTAATCTTGTAATGTTATGGAAGTTGTCAATGTATTAACATATCACTTTGTCATAACATTGAAATGCATGTTACTCCAGCTTGAAATATTTCAGAAAAGGAGTGTACCATTGTTACGTTACACCAAAAAATGTGTGCATTGGTTTGGTAAGGAAGAAAGACGTAAGTTCCAATGATGCACTTAGAACTACAAAACTTTGTTTATTAAGACAGAAGAGCAATAATTAAGATACTTATCTAGATGTACACAGGCCCCTCTCACTGCAGCACAACTCCCACTCTGCCCAACCCGTGGCACCGTACAGGACCAGCTCATCGGCAAGGCCCAAGCTGCAGTATATTTATAGCCATTCCACTGATATGAAATGCTGCAGCAAGTAGGCCAATACATTAGCATAATCTCAAACCACCAAATCAGGACCAATTATCATCACTGTCAACACACTTCACAACCCACCACTGTGTTCACCTGATTTTCATGCTCACCCGGTTGTAGATTGCATTCTGAATGTTGTATTGTAGCCCCATGGTTGCTGTGTTGTAGCCTCACAGTCATAATCTAAGCTCCTGCAGCCAGTTCACATACGCCCACAGTCACAGTAGTGAAGAAATTTGATAAGCACGAGGATTAACTCTTTACAATACAACCATGACAAGGGGTGATAAAATACCAAAAATAATTTCTTATTGCAAATGGTAAAGATTAGAAATTCCTGACTGTCAGGTTATGTCATGTGACTAGTGAATACACACTGCACATTCTCCATTACGTAACTGAAGAGAACGGCTCCTATTATATGTCCAATACTTGTGCTGTGATTGCTTGCATAATTTCCTTGTACAGTTTAATATTAAAGTTTAATTTACTGATTTCAGCTAACCTGGGACATTGCTGAAAAAGACAAAATTAATTGTCATTAAAATTACAAAGAGCTTGTAATTTACCAGCCTTGGTTTGTACACAGGTACTGAAAACTGGAAAGCGCAGCATCGCTGGGGTTCTGATCTCCCTCTCATGAGATCATCATCATCTCGTGACATTATTGTTCAGGCTGAAGATGGATACCCAGTATACTTTGTTGCTCCAGGTGAGATGAGAGCAATTACAGGCACTTTGTGTAATTTGTTAATTCTGGTTCATTTATACGATGCATGCTTTGATAAACCGCCCATCTGAAATTGCATGCAATAACTCAGCACTTAGAATGCTCTTATCATTCAACGTTGTGTTCTCTTACTCAAACACTTTTGCTTTTTTGATTAATTTTGAGCTCCCTTGAGGAATCAGCAACTTTCAATTTTGCAAAGTCACAAGTGGATTGTGAGCCCGTAACTCTAATTGTCAATACTTTACCAAACATGTAGAGAGGGTGGATTTCCACTTTTGCTACTAGTAATAGTTGTAATGTTAATCAGTATTTTGACCATGACAGCTGACACAATTCGTTACTGATACTGATTTTGTTTCTTACATTCTTAGCTGAAGATAAATAACACATCTATGCGAGATTTTTGTGTGAAAGGCAACAATATAGAATTAAGTTTCAGAATATTGGCTTGACCATTTAAGACAGAGGGGCAGAGGAATTCCCTCAGAGAAATATGAATCTCTAATTTTCTACCCCAGAAAGCTGAACATAGAGTTGCTGACTGCATATGAAGCTGAGACAGACAGTTTATTGGACTACCGGGGAATCATGGGTTGCAAGGAACGTGGGGTTGCTGAGATTGGCACAGACATGATTTTACTGACAGATGGAGCCAGTCTGAGTGGCCATATTGACCATTCCTACCCCGATCTCTTGGGTAGCTGCAGGCTGCTGCGCATTAGCAAAAGGGTGCTGTGTAGGTCTTAACAATCAGGTGGGAGCTGGTCTCCCTTTGAAAGGCTACCCTTTGGCCTCTTCAGGTAAAAACAGCATTTTCCTAATGGTGCACAACCCAGTTGTGACTTCACCAGCTGGTAACTGAAAACAGCGATCAAGTGTGGGATGGCTCACTGTTTCTCCTGCTTCGCAATAAATGCCATAAGAAAAATAATTTAAAAACTGAATTTTTTATAACTATGAACTGAAAATAGAACCAATTTTAAGGCCTGTTTCAGCTTGCTATTATGTAGGTTGTTAAGATCGTTTCTCATTTTTCACTTCTTTCCATCTTCAGCCAAGTTCCTTGGAAATCAGATGTTGAGTTATGGGCAAAATCTCTCCTTCACATTCTACTTGGAAAGGAATGGTGCCTACCCATCAGTGGAAGACCTGATCCTGGAAGGAGCCAGTCAGACACTAACCGCACAAGTGAACGCACAAAACAATCCGATGCCATCCACAAGCAAGCAGACATATAATTACAGGTAGATATAAAAGATATTAGGATAACAAGTATTTCAAAGGTCAGTTGATGAATAATTCTTGCCCAACCCTGATTAAATAAAACCAGACCAAATCACCTCCACCACAATGAGCACCATCTACAATTCCCAGTGAATACCCCTGTCGTGAACTGAGGCACAGTGCTTATTGGGACTGAATGGGAACAACTATCATTAAGTCCACAGTATGTTAACAGAAGGTAGCTCTTACAGTGGCCATATAACTAACTTTGTAGTAATGTTTAAAGAATTGATAGAATAAACCATTTACTGTTTATTTGTTATTAAGAGTCATGACTGTCCTAAATGATTGTAAAATTTTGCTGATGATATTTTGTTTATTAACCAAATGATGTAAGACTATCTGACTACCTTAGATAATTTCCTTTTGTTTCTGTAGGCTCCATGAGGGTCTGGAGTATGGATGGAAGCCATTTATAACCTCTTTTGAGTTCCAGCGGGTGCTCAGTGATCTCAGGGCCATCAAAATCCGCGGTACCTACACCCAGCGGAGTAAGTCCATGTAAAGCTCCCTTGAGCTGGGGTAAATTAAATGTCGGAAACACAATATTGAAAAGCAAATCAGTTCATCAAAGTACAACCAAAATATGTTCAAAGGTCTAGGTGAATATGTGAAGCAGATGTAAAATGTTTGAAGCATCAATCAGCATTTGTGTTCATCTGTCAACAGATTAATACCGAATCACAGCTATTATACTCAGGCAGATGGTCCCAATCAATTGTTCCCGTGCTGATACTTGGACCAGTTTGGTTACTTTCAGTGGATATTTTCTCAGCTACTAATTAACTTCAATCAGATGTCAAAGATATTAAAGCAGCAAAAAAAAGCATTAGCACAAGCCAATGTTATAGGCATTTTATTTTATTTTTATTTTTAAGCCATAAAATCATAGTTGTTTAGGCCCGCTTCTTTGCAACAACCATTAGGTATTAACCCTGCTTTATTCTTCACCACCTTCAACTCATCTACTCCCAGATTTTGCCACTCTCTTTCATACCAGGGGCAGTTTATAATGGCCCATTAATCTACCATCTGCACATTCTTGGGATGTGGGAGGAAGCAAGAAAATCAGGTGAAATCCCACATAGTCACAGAGAAAACATGCAAACTCCACACAGACGGCACTGGACACCAGGACTGAAAGTGGGTCACTGAAGGTCTGAGGCAACATTTTACTAATTTGTGTCATATGTTAAAAAGCTGCAGATGCTCTAAATCTGAAATAAAAACAGAAAATTCACTTCAGACAGTATCTGCAAAGAGGAAAATAGTTCCTGTAACAGATCAATGCTCCTTCATCAAAAATGGAAGTCGTTTGGCAGCATTTTTTGTGTTTTTTTTTCATATAATTCTATCCTTTTTTCCCTGTTTTTCAGTTTATTGAATGTATAAGCTTAGCAGTCAATAAAAATTGGAATCTTTGGGCAAGCTGCACATACTAACAACTTCTTTAACATAGAAAAGCTTATATTTTCAATGGGAATGGCAATGTTGAAAGAAGATAAAGTGCAATTTTGACTTAAACGTGGTACCTTTGATTCTGATATCCTTGCTGAGCAATCCATTGCCAGATTGTATGACTAGGAACCCTTACACCAGATTTCTGCTTTTCCTGGGCACATTAATTTCAGCTGTCAGCACAAATGGCACTCGCTTTGATCCAGATTAGAAGAAAACAAAATGAGCCAGCCATTCCTGCTGCTGCTCGGTAACTGGTGATCCCTGACTTTCCTCTTCAGTGTGCCCACAGTGATGAGGAATGAGCCATGATAACGGGCCTCTCCTTTTCTATGCCGCTCCATGTACTTCCCCAATAAAGGCTGAGTTGCTTTGAGTCCTTCCATTTCCCCCGAAGTACCAATGGACATTTCCTTAGCGGAATGGATGGACTTGTCTACCAGATAAAGCAGATCTGGATGAAATGAGGAAGGTTCAGCAACCTTCAAGGAATCTAACAAGTATTGGATTCCATCTTTTGAGAGTTGCTTAAGATTTACAGACACCCTACTATCTTCCTGAGAGTTGTGGATGGCAGCAAAGAGGCAGCTAATGACTTTCAACGCTTCTAGACCCATAACTGACATATCATTGTCCAGCCTCTGCGAAGGGCTTGGACAAGAATTAGGTTTAAGCCAGGTCTCTGGAAATCTGAAATATCAACATGTTCAGGTTGTGCAGGTAAACTGCACTTGATGATCCAAGCTTAGGAACCAAGTGACTCGTGCTCGGTCATCAGTGTTGTTACAAGGATTCTTGTTCTTTGCCTTCACAAAATGCTGGTGGAACGCAGCAGGCCAGGCAGCATCTATAAGGAGAAGCACTGTCAACGTCTCGGCCCGAAACGTTGACAGTGCTTCTCCTTATAGATGCTGCCTGGCCTGCTGTGTTCCACCAGCATTTTGTGTGTGTTGTTTGAATTTCCAGCGTCTGCAGATTTCCTCGTGTTTGTTCTTTGCCTTCCTCATTTCTATTTTGTAATGTTGAATGCAGAAGGGCATTTTAGACGTACCGCTTTAAGTTGCTCAGTAAGGGCACTATAAAAGCACAACTGAATGCACTCACAAGCAGTCAGCATATTGAGTATAAGTATAGCACTGTCTCAGCATTATTAAACTATTGAAACATATAACAGTTCAGCAATATGGTACTGAGAATAAACTAAATACTTTGTATTCTAGGTCCTGGCCACATTGATAATGTAGCCCTGCACACCGCCCGAATCGGCAATGGAAAACCAGCTCAATGGGTAGAGAAGTGCACGTGTCCAACAGGTCATGAGGGGCGTTTCTGTGAGAAATGTGCAGGAGGTTACACAAGGGAACGCCATCATCTCAGAAGCTTCAGCCGGTGTGTGCCATGCAACTGTCAAAGCCCCAGTGAGACCTGTGACCCAGAAACTGGTGAGTCTGCTGATAGACCGGCTTGCAATAGACTCTGGAATGGTAGACTTTTATCTACACCTCTCCTAATAAACACCTGTGGGACTCTTTGTGAAAGTAGAGTACCGGGTGAGAAATTCCTATAGAATGCTACCGAAATACACAAGGGCAGAAATTCATTTCCGGTTGCTTATGCTAAATACACAATAATTGTTGTGACTGCATGCTGACCTCCACTTATAAAATTCAGCTCTATCCATCAATTTGAAATGTGCTAATGTCTTAATGTTCTTGGTTTTCTTTTTATAAAGCTTACACTTATAAAACAGTAGACATTAAATAAAACTAACGTTTACCTACAATCTTTTAAGAAGCATTGCACACTTTTAATGACTGATCAATATTTCATGATATTTGATGTCATTTTACTATTATTTATTCCCATTGGTCAATTTGTCAAGGATGTCAATAGAACAACTGAGTAACACTTAGTAAGTGCCAAGTTCAACATTGAGAATGCCTTTGCCACTCTGTCAGAAACAGGATGGGAAGGATCTATCCAAAATGTTTCTAGCTCTTATAGAATTGAGTTGCCAGGAAAAGGGCCAATATCTAAATTTTAGTTGGAATAAGTGGGGACACAGATCAATGAAAGACTGTGTGAATGTAGTTAAATATTTAACACAAACAATGAACAACAAGGGAAGGCAGCTGCCTTGGTGTCATATGGTTGCCTTAAACAGAAGTTCATTCAGTTTATTTTGAAAAAAAGGGAAAATGCCCATTTGTCCAGTCGACAAGTTGTTAATTTATTTTTCTGTTGCATTCTAGGTTCCTGTTACACCAATGATCAATCCAGAAACCAGTGCCCACATGGTTACTACCTTAATCCTTCTGAACCAAGTGGGTGTAGTGTCTGCCCTTGTCCTGCAGGTACAGGTTGCACTGTGGCACCAGATACAAGGGAGGTTATATGTGTGGGCTGTCCAGATAAAACAATGGGTAAGTTTTGGCTACATCTATCAACCTTAAATGTCTTAAAGTTGCTTTTTTTTTAAGAGCACATGAAAGAAGCACAACAAAAAGTACTTCAGAAAAGACACTGTTATATATATCTCAGGTCAGAACCATTTATAATAAGTGGCACAGCCATATAACATTATCCATCTTGTATGTGAATGTCCTAAGAAAATATACCCATTATACCAAGCTGTGTTGTATAACGTTCTTAAAACATCTTCCAAATGCAAACATTTCCAGCTGTAAATTCAAGATACTTTCAAAGTCCCAGCTCTTAAGTTATTGTTAACTTGTCCAGCTTGGGCCTTGGTCTAAGCATCCATAAACATGGGTCATCTATCTGTCTGTCCCATTGCACAGCACTGTCCTACCCAACTCCACCCCCATCTCCCTCAACAGTAAAGGTCCAGAACAAGACATTGGCAGATTAAAAACACAATCAATGATTAAATATACCGAGACCTCCAGTGAAATATCATGGCTGTCTGAATAAATGTGTTAGATGTTCATAATATCAAACCTGGCATGTCTACTGGAGTACAGAGATCCTGACATGGCACCAAGAAGAACCGTAGAGATACTACCAATGATCTCTTAAAGTATTTTCCAAATCTACTGACTGGGTAATTAACATCCCCAGCAATGGTGACCCAATTACTCTCAAATGGCTATGTTGGGCATACCTGACACCAGACTCCCAAAGCAGACATTGTACTCTGAACTCCATCATAGCAAGAAATTATCAGTAAACAATAAAGGAACATTCTCTGAAAAAAAATTGTAAAATCCTCACCAATTCCTGACCCTTGAGCGCTGAAAATGGTAAACGTGCTGGAAACATTAATTCTTCATTGTAACTACATAAAGGCCAAGTGAGTGTGGCAGATAGTACACAACACCTCCATCAAATGCTTTATCAAGCACCTCTACATCATCTGAGGTAGACTTCATTTAGCTCAGAAATCATGCAAGCTCCATCCTGAGGGACCACCTGTGATGAAGAATTGAGATAAAACCTTATTTGGAAGATACAGTAAATTACACTGAAGTGTGTTTCATTGCATCCAGAAGTGAATTAACCTATGTAATACTTGATTTGTAACTGTTATTCTACCTGTTTTTATAGCATCAGGCATAGCAATACTAACTTAAACAAAAAATAAATGCTGGAAACAAACAAAAAACAGCTTGTGCCTGTTTGCTAAGTGTTTCCAAAATTTTATTTTTGCTTCAGATTTCCAGCATTAATTAGTTTTTGCTTTAATTAGTGTTCAACTAATCCACAGCCTTTGACAAGTTTTACCACACCATTCTCCTCCAGTACTTCAAATCATCATTTAGTTTGGCTGAGAACATGTTCCTCTTGTTCTAGCCCCATCTGTCTAGATGTAGTCTGGTGTTCTCCGTGATCTAATGACAGATCCTCTTCACTGATTTCAACACATGCAATGATGATAAAGACTTTACCTCATCACTTCTCCTGAGCCTCCAAATAGTCAGACTAACATCTAGGATTGGATGTGCAGAGATCTCCTTTCCTTTAACTAAGTATTGGGAAAACTAGATCCATTGTCTTGGGTTCCTTTCACACTCTTTGATCGTGATTCCCTGACTCTACCCATTTCCTTGACATGTTGAACCTGTTGCTTTGTGGCAGATAGTTTTGAACCTGTTGCTGAAATTGTCACCATAACTTTAAGTTTCCACTTGCATACACAACACATGCTATTGCTCTTTTTATGCTTCTGGTTAGCCATCTCTGAGCTAGCCCAGTGCTGTTGACCCAACATTTCCATGCATTCTACTCGAATCATTTTCTTAATATTTGACTTAATACCTGAGTTACACAAGTCTCATCTTCTGCATTCAAATCTTCCCAGAATTTCACTCTCTCTGTTACTATGAGCTCAGAGATGTGAGTTCCCCTGCTTCTATCCTCTTCTATATCTCCAAATTTAATTGCCCCTTGACTAACAACCATATCTTGAAATTCCTTGTCTTTAGAATTCTCTCCAATCCTGCTTTTTCCCTCCTTTAAGATGCTCCATATAAACTGCATTTTGATTACACTTTGGAAGTGCTTTAATATCTCCCTAAATGCTATGGCATTAATATTTTTGTTTTGCCATCAATCTTGTTCCTGAGATATTATCGCTATGTGAAGCTAGTTATTACTGTAGATCAGTTTATGTATTGAATATACTAGATCTCCCTGTTATAACACTATCAATAATTGCATCATTTATTCAAACAAAGTACCTCCTGATTTACCACCATAAGAAAGAATTACAATGAAGCAAATAATTTCACCATCACTACACCAAAATCATACCTAACAAATCCTTTCCTAGTCACTAAATTAACACAGAATTGTGATGAGTTTAACTTTTCCCATTCATAGATTAGTATTCAGATTACAAATGATTAACCACTCTGCATTGATAATTTAACATAACACAACATATCTACTGTATGTGAAAAGAACACAGATTAAAGTAATTGGTTGTTTCAGGAAACAATGGCTCCAGCATAACATCCCATGCATCATCAGTTTATAGGCCATGCCACTCAGGGACTCGGGCTATATTTTTTTGTGACTGTATGTTTCTCTGCTATCATAACTACATGTATATATTATATATGGTATATGCTCTGTGTTGGCCCTGAATACACACTGCTTTGTTTGGCTACATACATGTGTTTGGTTGATTGACAATTAAACTTGTACTTGAACTTGCTTTGACTAAGACTGACTAGTGTTTGGTGAACACCAAAGTTCAAGTTTCAAACACAGGCACTCTTCATTCCTTGATCTAATTGCACCATTTCCCTAGGTAAACACTGTGAAATGTGTGAAGAAGGGTACTTTGGAAAGCCGCGAGCAGGCAGACCCTGCAAGCCTTGTGCATGCAACAATAACGTGGATCCTAATTCAATCGGGAGCTGTGACCAGCAGACAGGGGAATGTCGGAATTGTCTCTATAATACTGCGGGACATCACTGCGAGAGGTGCAAACCTGGATTCTATGGAAATGCACTTGCCTCTAATCCATCGGAAAAGTGCAAGCGTAAGAAATGCTTTAAAATTTTATATGCACTTGTCTTTATGCAATTAATTTCAATGCACTGAATGTACAGAACTTTAGGTTAGTTTTACACTCGTTAGCTTTGCTCTCATTTGATTCAATTTTTTCTAATCAAGTCACTAAGTTAAGGCTGCTAAGTTAGAAGTTCTCTTTATTTACATTGCTGGATTGTGATGTATTATCCACACTTGGCAGATATTCCTACTAGCTTGGAATGAGCTCAGTTTTTCAGCAGTTAGCTATTGCAAAGGGAAGAACCATCTTAAGATAACCTTCTGGGGATTTGTTGACAAGGCACAGAACTAATCTAAGAGACCAAGTGTTAAGGACCTAAATAGAAGAAAGGTTGCCTCCTTCCACAGAGCTCCTCACAAACTGTACCATCAAATCCCTTTGCCTCCTGGTAACTTTCAAATGGCTGCTCAATGGTGGTAATCATATTCTTTTAAATACAATTAAATATGCTCAACTGTAGAAAAAGCCAAGAATTGTTTAGTGGGAATCAAGATAAAATACTGGTGGGGATGGTAAGAAAGACCATGAGTGGGCAAATGGCTGCTGGGAAAATAAATCAAACTCAAGGTTATAAACTTCACAAGCAAACTTCCCCACATTTTTGTGCTCTCCCTTGCAACATTAGGCAATATATTGTACGAAATGCAAACGCTCTTCTCCCCACAGTCAATGGATTTATTAAGGTGACTGAACTGAGGCTGCCTGCATGTAAGATTAACTGTTTCATTAACAAAATAGCTGTGTTACAATAAAGGAATGAGACATTTGTTATGCTTTGATTTCCATATTCCATTACTGCGGGTTTTCTCTAAACTTTTGAGAGGTATTGTGAAGGAACAGACCTTAATTAAAAATAATGTTCTTTTGCAGCATGTAACTGTGACCCAAGAGGTTCTTGGTCCTTACAGTGCAGGGCTGATGGGACATGCAGTTGTAAGCCAGGAGTTTTTGGAGATCGATGCAACCAGTGTGCGGGAAACACTTATTACAACAGCACCACAGGCTGTGAGGTTTGCCCTGGCTGTTACCTATCAGTAAAAGACAAGGTAGGCATCTGCTCTCACGTTCCCAAGAGCTTGAAGATACTGTTTACTGTATATTCAATACTTTTGATAGCGTTGACTAAGCGCAAGGCTTATGACAAAAATTATTGCTTTCTGAAAATGCCAGCCTAAGTGTTGATCTTACTGGCATGTTCTGCTGAAAAAAGGAATGTGTAAAATATTGAAATTTGAGTCCAAAAATGGAAACTAAAGATTAAAGGCATCAGCCTGTTTACAGTATACATACCACATGTGCTGTAAAGGATCACTCTGTAAACCTTTGAAATTTTAATGTGATAAGATTTTATTTTAATTCAGAAATAAGATTAGATTAGCTTCATTTGTCACATGTACATCAAAACATTGAAACGTATAGTTATACGCATCGTTGTGACAATGACCAACACAGTCCGAGGATATGCTGGGGCAGCGAGTAAGTGTCACCAAGTTTCAGGTGCCAACATATCATGCTCACACCCTAATAACCCATTCATCTTTAGAATGTGGGAGGAAAATACAAGTTGGAAGTACTAAATATTCATAATTTGACATATACAGTATGTTATAATTATTATAGAACAAACAATTTTACCATAAAGAAGCTTGTAAGGTGTGATAGATTCAAGACCGCTATTTAAGTGATAGTGTGATCTTGGAGCATATATTAACAATCATGCACATTGCCACTGTTCCCCTCAATGTTTCTATCATGGATAGGTGTTGACTCAATGACATCTAGGCTGTTCCATTAAGGTCAATTATCAGTGTTCAATGCAGTCATGAAAATCACTTCCAGGAAATGCATTGACTCTTGAGCCAGGTGATTATAGCAAATATTATTTTGCTTGAAAGTAAATTTCAATAAACATCAGTTGGCTCTGTTAATTAGATTCACTATCTTGCAGTTTTGGAAACTGGTCAAAGGCAGGACCACACCAGTTTCTGATGTGTCATTTTAGATAGTTAGATAGATACTTTAACATAGAAACATAGAAAACCTACAGCACAATACAGGCCCTTTGGCCCGCAATGCTGTGCCAAACATGTACTTACTTTAGAAATTACCTAGGGTTACCTGTAGCCCTCTGAGTTATTGATCCCTAAGGAAATTGCAGTGTCACACAAGCATTACAAGTGCACAGATATAAAAATATTAGAAGAAAAGTAAGAAAGAATTTTTTTAAAGTTACCTTAAAAAAAAGTTGTGCAAGATTTACAAGTCAAAGACAAGATTTATAAGGTTGCCAAGTTCACACTGATAGGATGGTAGTGCAAGAATTACTGTAATTTTATACAGTAATGGATGCACATTTACACTGACCAGATAAGTGATGGTGCTATTGCACATTATTGCACAAGGTGTCCATGATATGAGGGTGTGGTAAACAGAGATAAGCAGAGCTCTGATAAACAGAGGTTAATAACTGTCTAACAGGAGAGGGTCATCACTTCCCAAGCTTTAGGCTGACTCATTATAGAGCCTAATGGCTGACTCTAATTGTTATGCATGGACTGTAACTTAGTGATTTCAGTAATGTGTTCCCTTGGATGTCCTGTGCTCCTGAAATCGTGTTCAATTGTAAGCCACTGAGTGTAGGAGAATAAAGGTGAAGATTGCGAGTGGATCAGGTAAACAGAATATCTTGCAAAATAAAATGAGGCATAAACATTGCTAACAGAAAATTTAAGACTTGCACAGCCAGAGGCACAACAGAAGTGAACTTCAAATGAATGGAAAGAGCTATTACTATCACCACCATCAAATAAGCCTCTACCCACCTCCCCAGCCCTTTGATGACCAATATTTCCACCATACTGCTTAATATTTTCACTGATGCATTCTAAACACCGAAGCTTTGATTATTATACAATCCTGAAGCTACATTTAGATTATATTCCTGGTCGTTCCTAATTACTGGCAGAGAACAACATGAAGTTAATTTGTATCTAAATCATTCAAATAAAAAGCTTAGTTTTGTGCAATGTTCTACCCATGCTCTTCAAATGCCTGCGTAGGATCTCTGTTAAACTAGTTAAAATTAGAAGTTTTGAAATAAGGCATGCAGATCACTCAGGATGTTTTAACTCCATGTTACTAGTCCACAGATCAGATAAGAAGATGCCTCTGATTTGTTTGCTGGCACTGCTATGTAAATACCTCTTTCATCATTTCCAACTTCACCAGTGTGAGATATTTGTCTCTCCAGTTGGCCTCTGACTTTGCCCAGTTATTATCCATTCACAGATAAGATAGGTAGATTTTGAATGATTCTCATTTCACAATGTGAGCTTTTAGATGATAAGAAGTACTTGCAATGGATTGTTGGACTTTTTAGATGAATTATTTTCCCTCTCTGTTCTATCCATCAGATATTGAAACACAAGAATGTCATCAGAGATCTGGAAATTCTCATCTCAAAACTGATAGCAAATGGGAGGCCAGTGAATGACAAGGACTTTGAGGCAAGAATGAGAAAAGCATCAGAAGACCTCCACAAAATGATGACCATGGCTAAAGAAATTGAAAGTAAATACACATTTTGACTCTGATGCATCAAATTCTTCAAACTTTATTGATTGCATTGTATATAACAGATTCATTTCCTCCCTTTGAACTGACTACCCTAAAGTACCTCATTCACTTGGCTGCACTTTATGGTTCACCAAGTTAGTCAGCTATATAAACCATCTCAACCAACAAATCCTAGTCCCCACCTAATATTGTAGAGTCCTAAAGCCATACAGCATAGAACAGGGCCCTTCAGACCATCAATGTCCATGCTGATCTTTTTGCCCATCTACACTAATCACATTTGCCTGCATTGTCCAGATCCTTCTGTGCCACATAACATAAATGCTGGATTTCACCATCTCTTCTGTCAGCAAACTCCAGATATCAAGTTCTATCTGTGTAAGGAAAGTTTTCCCTTCATATCTACTTCCAAAACTCCTTCCTCTCACCTTAAGCCTATGCCCTTTAAATTTTAACAACCTTACCTCTATCATGTCATCCCTCAACCTACCAACCTATCCAATCTATTCCTATAACTAATGTCCCCCAATCCAGGCAACATCCTGGTGAAGCTCCTCTGCACTCTCTCTTGCCCATTTCTATTATAGAGATAAACATGGGCTCCTCTCTGTGCTGGCTGAGTTTTTGATCTGTTTAACTGGTCAGCATTTTTTTTTTAAAATGACTAGTCTGGTGAGATCAAGTAACTTGGCAAGGATTGAACTTGAACTTTTCCTCATTGTTGTAGTACAGTACCATACCACAATGGTACGAGCAGAGTTGCCATATGTAGGAGCATGCAAGAGACATAAATTTAAGAAGATAATGTATCTAGCCCTGGCAGTAAAGATCCGATTCTTTCTACAGATGACGATGAAAATAATCTCGATGAACTGAAAAGTTTAAACAATAAGCTGGGCACCGAGACTTATCGCCTGAACAACATTGGGAAATCTGTTGATGAGATTAGAAGGTTGATTTTAAGTTATGAAGATCGAGTCCAAAACACGGATAGTGTGCTAAGTAATGTCAGGACAAAAATCCAGCAAAGCCAGACAGAAATGGACCAAATGGTAAGTCCTCATGAGATTAAAAAGGTTAAAATTTTCATTATTTTAAAATAAAATCTTGTCTGTTGCAAAATAGTCATTGTTGGTATCCAAATCAGGAATGCAAACAGGGCAGCCCCAGTGTTTCAAAACCCTAAGATTCCCCAAATGTAGTACCCTGACAAATGGGAAACTGATGCACTATCAATAACTCCAAAAGACTGGAAGTAGAGTAAATACTGAAAGGCTTTGATTAGCAGTAAAACGGAGCACGTCCATGCCGGATGACTGTGGGAGGAGCAGTGACACAATCACCTTTATCCAGGGGTCTGTGGGAGGAGCCACAGGAGCAGTCAGCAGAGGGGCGTGTCCAGACAGATATACATGGTTTACCACAGAAACACACTTACTATTTCAATCCCTAGGTACAACTGTCACTTCTACTGCTGTAACAAAATCCCATGAAATATTATTAGTCGTTTTTTGTGACTCAGTTACTCATTATTTTGCAATTCCCAGGTAGGACATATTCCCCCAGCTAGAACATAACCCTTTAGAATGACACAGCTTCATGTTTCACCATTGTTTCTAGCAATGCTGCAGTATCTTGCAAAGACACTTGAGTAACCTTGTTATGAAATAATCACTATTATAGCTACATGTGATAACACTGCCTACTGTTATGACAGAGTCCTTCACCAATTCGCTATTATGTCATCAGTGTGTAAGAATTTGAAGCAGAATAAGCAAAATGACACCGTAAGCATTCATTACCTTTCAGTGAGAACACAGTCCCTACAATGCCTCAAGTTTACTTTGCTGACTCTTCCTGGATTCTCTAATTCTCTCAGTTAAAGTAAAATCTATCACTTTCAGGCTTGAATATCTCAGTCAATATAATCAATGACTGAATAGTCAGAGCCCTTTAAGATAGATAATTCCAAAGCATTATCTTTTGTAGAAGGAAATTTCTTTTCTACATGATCTTAGATGGCTAATCACTAATCCTGACACCATATCTCAGAATTCAGCAGCTGGAAGAATCGGTATCTACCTCATGGGTTCCCAACCAGGGATCCGTGGCCCCCTTGTTTAATGGTATTATCCATAGCATTAAAAAGGTTGGGAACCCCTAATCTACCTTCAGTGTCATAACTCCTTTTAATGAGCAAGCCTTCATGGAAAACTATATGATATAATTGAACCAAAGGACATCTGGGTGAATGTAGTGTTGAACAATATAGCTGCTCAAAGATTAAAGAAAGAAAGAGCTTCCCAGTAACTCAGCTGACACAGACAATGGATCGCAGTTATTTGGACTCAGTCCCTGATCAGCTCAAATCTCTACTGTTACTGCAATTAACTGCTGTTGAACTACATTAACACTGCAGTATAAGATGGAAAATCTATCCTGCAATTTTGGCTACTGATCGGTAAATTGTGGTTACTGTCGGAAGGGATGTCGATGCCAATCCAGACTTTCACTCAAACAACATTAGTTTCTTTCCCCTATGAATTGGCACTTGGAGAGCAAAACAGGGCATTTGACAGCATCGACTGGAAGCAGGATGCAAAGTTTTGAGGATGGATTGGGAAAATTAGATTTTGTTGACAACTGTTACATTATTTCTTACAGCCGTCATTGCCAACAAATCCTAGTGGAGGCACTGTCCCAAGTGTTCTGGCAGATGAGGCTCGTAGACTGGCAGATAAGTATGTGGTCTATTTATAAGCATCCCATTGAAAAATTAATTTCATGCCTTCAAAGAGGAATATTAACATTCGATTTTGTTCTTTTATTCAGGCATCAGAAAGATGCAGAGGACATTGAACGGTTCAGTGGAGCTGCCAACACGTCTGCTTTCGAAGCCCTTCAAGTCATTACTCAAGCAATCAAAGAAGATCAGCAAACCACAGAGGCCATCAAGCTACTAACTCAGCAGTAAGTTGAAGCAAACTTCCATCAATGATATCTGAACACTTACTTTACACTTTATACTTTCGCACACCTCTATCCCTCACTGCACTGACTACAACATACAATGGGAAATAACAATTCTTCCCTTTTTCAACTGATGTTTAGTGAAAATGCTTAAAATGATAAAGTGATGCTGCAAATCCCAAAAAGCAAAATGTACTTGGGTCTTGTAGTGATAGCTGTAACACATATAAAGCAACCAAGGAACAGTTAGATGGATAAGTTTAGAATTAAGTCTTAACTGATACTCATGACCAAAACAGCAGGCGCTTGTTGGTCTGCAAAACAATCTACTTTTTTCATAAAATTCCATCAGATATTTTAGAAATTTTATTAACTGTAGAAGGTAACTATAAGGATTCTTTATCTACAAAGTAACTGAAGACTATAGTACACACAGTCACAACCCCAGCAAGATCATTTGAAGACAGCTAAGTGCAATTTTACACTATACCTTGAATATGGGAATGAACATAGTTACAATGTAAAGCAAGAAAAAGAAAGAAATTGTACATAATAAATCAGTGGACCACTGTCTCATACAATGAATTAAGCAAAGACAACTTGTTTTGAGAGTGGCATCTCGACTATGTGGTGGTATTTTAAACATGATGCTAAGAGATTTCATTCTGCTTAGATCAAAACAGAAGAGTGACATGGCAGCGGATCTAGAAGAACAAGCAAACAGAATAACTACAAAAGCACGGAGAGGCAGTGAGAGGGCCAAGAAGAACTATAATGAGCTGAACAATTTGCTTACAATTGATATATCATCTGTTGAGGTAGGTTATGTTTTTGAGTCTGTTGATCAAGGGAAGGGGAAAGGGAGAAACATCCATACCTTTGATGAATTTGATTGGTGTGTGAAGATAATTCGAGAGATGAAATCTCTCAGTTTATCACAGGGTGGCTTTGGAAGCAGTGAAAACAGTAAACAAAAGATGATACATTTGATTTCAGACTTAATAGTAATTATTTATCAACTATCAATTACTTTGAAGCTACTCAAGCCATTTTCCTTGCTTAAGTGGGAAAAGGATTGCATTCTTGACCCTCTGTAAGGGCTCCAAATGGGCCATTTAATCAAAGCACCACCCTCGGGTGACCAGCTAGGAGAGTGCAGGTGAGATCCTTAGCTGCTGGTGTGTTAACTGATTTCATTTGGGATTCAGAATTGACTTCAGTGCCCCATTCCTCAGGAGGATTAATATTAGCATCCAGATCACTTTGTAATTAACAGGTTTTGGTGTTTGATTGTAAAGAAAGCACCAAGCCTGAAGCATTGAATTAGTGGATAACTCACCTACTCATACTTACAATCTCATTTTGGGCAGGGAAAGGAAACCATTTCGTTAACAAAAAGATACTTCAGAAGTGAATATCTTAATGAACATAATATTTCTATTATCATTAATTACTTGTATTGATTCAGGATGATGGATCTTCTAACAATTTAACCTCCCCCTGCACCTACACAGGGCACCTTCTGAATGAGAAAAGATTGTGTTTCAGTTCAAAGATACCGATAGTTTATTTCAAATTAACTGCAATAATAGGATCAAGAAGGTTCCTGCACTTTTCCCATCTCTGTTGCTCAGAAAGAAACCCAGATGAACCAGTCAGACTATGAAAGTGGGAATAAGGAGCAATTGGGAATACAATTGTAATGAACAACAAAGTTGTCCCATGAATACAGCTGGATATTTGAGAATTTAATGTGATGAAATCAAAATGAGAATAAAATCTTTACTTTTCCTCATCAGAATGAAGCAAATCGACTGGAAGACAAAGAAGCTACCATGGAATCGGAACTGAACAAAAAACTTGAACTGGTTGAGACTTTGAAAAATAATATCAGTGATCTCCAGAGAGATATCACGAGAATTTTAAAGAAAGGAGAAATAGACGAAATGGTAAGTATCTAACAACTGTGAATATGGTGAAGTGGTTGTCGAGTTGTCTTGAAGATTTGCTTTGATCCATATTAGTAGAAGAACTATGTCATTGTAAATTTTGGCATACCAACATAATTAATTTAGCCCATAGCATATTGTAAGTCTTCAGCCCTACAGCTGTAATGTACAAAAGTAATGTTAAGGCTCCATTCATGGTTCCTTCACAAAATAAGATCATCTACAGTTTTTGATAAACGCTGTAAGTTTACTCGATTAGAACAACAGCTACATTTTTTGCACTAAATGTTGCATGTATGCTTCTTGCTTTCAGATGCTGATAGATATTATGAAATTCAAAGTTAATTTATTATATGTCACCATGTACAACCCTGAACTTTATTTTAAAATTGCACCACTGCTTAAGACTTGGCAAATCGGAATTGATAATAGGAAACTGAATGTGATGGACTCCTTTTTTTTTTCTGGGATGTATTCTCCATAGGCAGAAGAGATTGAATAGCAGTTTAACACACTAGTTTTACTTGCTTCCAAATATTCATCTCCAAATCTGCTATTGTTGTATAACGTTGGTGTTTATGCTATAATGAATATGCATTTTGGGAATGGTCAGAATGTTATGATTTTTAATACTCAAAATAATGCAAGACTTCTTGCACTGATGTTTATGTCCAAAATGTGAGAGAATGTCTTTTAGATAAAGTTCTGTGATGCCAGTACATATTTGTAAAATATGTCTGGAGACTGGAAACTAGTTAAAAAGAAAGAAAGTACAGACACAGGAAATCAGAAGCAAAAAAGAGAATACTCAAAGTACCCAGTTTGAGAAAGGTCTTTGACATGAAATGTTAATTCTCGTTTCTCTCCACTGATGCTGCCTGACCTGCTGAGTATTTGCAGCATTCTTTAAATTTTGTTTTTATTTGACTTTTTTGCATTTAAGGGTTTCTTTTAGTTCCTGGGTCTGACTGTAACATTCTGACTGTTTATCTCTGTAGACAGCTGAGAGACTGCAAGCCAGAGCAAATGCCGCTAAGTACTTGGCTGAAGAGGCCGTCAGAAAAGGGTCATACACACTGGAGCAAGTTGATCGGATCATAAGCAACTTAAGAGGTATGCAACCAACCTTTGTGAATTCAAAAATAAATAAATATCAGTTTGCAGGCTCATTATCCTCAGTTGTATTTTTAAAATGAAAACTGATGTTTTTTGCTTTCTCATTTACACTGGGCCCTTGGCGCTCCAGTACTTCATTGGTTTTTTTTATGTGTGCCTTCTTCTGTGAAGCACACACAAAGTATTTGTCTAATTCCTGTCTCTTCTCTTTATTCCCCATCATGAAACTTGCTGCCTTTGTCTCTGAGGACTGCATTTGAAAGTCTCTTTCCCTTTTACTTACTGATGGATGCTATTACTGTCTTTTTTATGCTTCTCAATAGTTTACTCCCATAAGCTATTTCTTTTTTTTTGCCTTTTTTGATGTATTCTGAAACACTCTAATTTCTCATGCCAACTGCTTCTTTTCCCCTGGAAGCTCTGTCTTTTCCTTAGATTTAATATTTCTTGTCATCTGTAGTTGGAACACTTTTCCTGAAGTGATTTTTGCCTAAAATGGAAGTATATTTGTTGTAAATCATGTAATTTTCTTTAAATGCTAACCATTGTCTGTAGTTTCCCCAATGTACCACAGCCAACTTGCCTCTTGTACCTTATTAATTTCCTTAGATTAGTTTGAGAACTCTGGCTTCAGACTGAGCTACATCACCTAAAAGTTAACTTGATACAATCTCCCCCCTCCAAGGGATCCTTTACAACATTATTAATTAACCTTTTTTTTTGCAAAATATCAGATTTTAAATAATCAGCCACTTAGTTGATTCTTCAATATACAGCACACATCTAGAAATGCATGATTTCAGCCCTTACATTGTTAGCATCTACTCCATCTTTCTTGAGTGCTGTATTATTTGTGTCATGTGGACCTCTAATTTTCTCATTTATACCATGCCCTCAGTGTGACTATTTTCTCACTGATGTCCTCGGCCTACCTAAGTGATACTATTACTTACCCCTGACTGGTGGAGTCAAGATCCTTCCTAACAACTATAGTGTTGTCATTGCTCATTAACAGCAGTAACCCAGCTCCTTCTCATTTTTTGCCTGTGCTTCCTAAATGTCACATATCCTGGAATATTCAGTTCATAGCTTTGGTCATCCTGCAATCGCTATTGGGTGAAGGCTATTACCGGTATGTATATGATGGCAATTTGCAACTATTCATACCACTAATTCATCAGTATTCCTGCTGATGCAGTGTGGATTCGGGTATAGTCATTTTAACTTGGCCTTTTAACATTTGCTGTACCCTCCCATTTCTGTACTTGTTAATATGGCACTCATAGCATTACTTTACAGATCCTGCTTTTTCATCTCTTACCAAGGATCAGCTTGCAGGGCATCATCCCTTCTTCCCAGACGAAACACAATTTCTGGTCCTTCACCCTCTCTCTACGGATCCCTTCAGTGACATCCTTGATCCTGGGATTGGGAAGGCAACCAACCAACCACCCGGTTCAAGTGACTACAATCAGGAAAAGTGTTGCCCTCTCACTTTCCTTCCTCTCACAGTGTGAAGGTCAGCCACTCATGGAGACACACTCCCACATAATTCCTGAGATCCATTATGCCCCCAAGCATCCAAAAGGGAAACTCTGTTAGTAAGTGCAGAGAAATTAAGGGTGTCTGGCAGTCTATGTCGGCAATGGTGTAACCCACTCCCTAAATGAGTTCTCTATTTGTGCACCACAGGGACTTCCATTATTGCTGTTCCAAAACTTGCAGCTCATGCTACACACACCCTTTCACAATTTGCCACATTGCACAAGATGCATGTCCCACCTCAGATTCAGATTTATTTATTTATTCATCAGACGTTCATCAAAGCATAGGGTGAAAGTTGCAGTAACAACCCGCATACACAAGGATGTGGCCCACAGGTGTCACCGTACATTCCGGCACTGACATAGTCTGCCCACGATGCTTGGCAGAAAAAACACAGAACACACCAAGCCACTAAACAACAAAAACAGCCAAACAAGTTCCTTTCCTACCTCGCACCAACATTCCTCCAGTCCACGCCTCTGTGCCTCCAGTCCAGGCTTTAGCCTCACTGAGACACCCTACTATGCTGCGCCTTTTCCAATAAATTAAAAAATAGGTGTTATCAAATATACACTGTGCTTATCACACTTCTGCTGGAGTTGCTTTTCAATTGTAGTGTCATACTTTCGTTCCTACCTGTCTTGCTCCCATCACCCCTGCTTTTTGAAGGCTTTTTACTAGAGCCTAAACTTTGTTGTCCAAGCAAGGCTATGCTCAAACCATTCTGTGCTTTGGAAGCTTCAGAAACAAAAAAAGATTCTGAGTGCTGGAAATCTGTGCAACACACAAAGTGCAGGAGGGGCTCAGCAAATCGGGTTGAGGGTCTTGGCCTGTCATGTCGATCCTCTATATGTGCTGCCAGACTTACTGAATTCCTCCAGCATTTTGTGTGTGTTGGAAGCTTCAGTTTTAAACACCCAATACCAGCAGCAGAGACAGCTGACTTCAATTGATAACATAAGTTATACATAGCTTCCTTTGATATTACAGACTTCAACACACGTGTGGTCATCAACAAAACAGCTGCTGAAGATGCCTTGAATAAAATACCGAATATTAAAAAGACCATTGACAGGGCCAACACACTGACTGACCAGGCTGAGAATCACCTGGGGGATGCGTTAACAATGGCCAAAGATGCCAAGGGAAAAACTGAAATGGCAGATGGTATCGCCAATGATATGCAGGAGGTAATTATTTAGTTAATTTCCAACTCTGCATCTGTCAGTGAAATTAAATCTTACAACTTTTGTAATTAGTGTGCTTTGTTGTTCTTTCCGTCACTTCCTGCTGTTCACCCTTCCAACTAATTGCCACAGTCAAACAGTGCAGAGGTGCTCTCCCTAGGTGATTAGTCTTCCCCCTCTCGTTCCTTCCCTGGGCATTATTCGCAACACAAGCAGTCCAGGCTGCTGGAAGAATTATAAAATATGCTTATGCGCATCCAGAGTGAGGAGTGCATCAAGACTTGTTGCACTCAGACTTGTAATTTAACTGCCAGGACATTGTCTAGGCTTGTGCAGTCATACTTCAGCGTAAATTGCCGACATCGACAGAGCTGAAAATTGTAGGAAATTAAAAATAATACAAGAAAATAAAGCTGTTGGAAATATTTCTCTTGCAGCTAAAGTAATCTGGCAGAACTCCAACATGTCAAACTAACTTGCAATCAAAACTAGACAAAATCCAGAATAGTTGTGATGCATGGACACATTTCCAAGATTAAAACAGAGCACATCATGTTCTGTAAAATATTTGATCAATTTTGTGAGCTACATTTAAGTACTGCAGAATAATTTCTGCCCAGACTTTGTTTTAGAAAAATGAGTCTACATCAGAAATATGATTGACATATTAAACAAATATGACTGGGAAAATACTCCTGCACTATAATAATCCATCAATAGTTTTTTTGTAGGATGCATCTTTCACCTCAGTGACTGGCAACTGCTGAAAACTGAGTCATATTCTGTTGAAAGACTTTTCTAGTTTTGTTAATAAATTTCAATGTGTGCCTGTTTTAATTCCATTGACAGAGGGCACTTCAAACGCTACGTGATGCAGAAGTTACATTAAATGATGCCATGCTATTGAACCAAGATGCAATGGATAAAAGTGGGCAACTGAAGCAACTAGAGACTGAACTGGCAAATAAGCAGAGAGCTGTGAATGAAGATGCATTGATGGCTGAGTTGGTAAGATTATTTTTCATGCCTCCTAATTGACATTCAATTTGGACTTGTATACGTAATTAGTGAGGTTAAATTCTTTCAGAGATTTCACTACTTTTTGCCTAAGAAGAGAAGTCTGTAGTTCTGGGGAAGAAAATGCAATAAGCCTTAACAGTCTAGCAGTAAACTGTTGATAGGAGATAATATGAGTCCTGAAGTGTTGTAAAGTTTGCAGAAAGTAGGATCGTCACTAATGCTTTCAGTCTGTTAACCCACTAGATATTCTCTGAAAGCTGCAGCTCAGCAGTAATACCTAGGCAGAACAAGGAATACCATAATTATAAATATACACCAAGAATTACAGAGGACGGAAATAATTCTTTAGTTACCATCTCCCCTTCTCTAAAGGAAAGTCTTACATGGAAGGCCTGCAACAAAAGGATTAAAGGTTCCCTGATATTTTCTCTGGAGCAGCATAACTTCCTTCCTGTGCTTTATACTGCAGTGTCACTCAGTAATTGATGACATTCCTTTCAACGTTATTCTTCGTTTAAGTCCCTGATAGAAAAGTACGGATGGGATATTGAGAACTGAGTAGCATCACAGCAGAGCTTGCCTGAGGTCTCCTGCGATTTTTCAGTCAGTTTCAATGGGCATTCACAAATTTGATTGATCTCTTCAAGAATGTAACAAGTGGAGTCAATGGAGGGGAACATGTAGCTGTAATGTGTTTTAGATTTTCAGATGTCATTTGACAAGGTGCCACATAGAAGGCTGGAGCTCATGGTAATAGAAATACAGTTATGTTTACATGAATTAAATGTCTGTTATTGCACAGAAGATAGAGATTCAGAATATGGATCTTTTACAAACCAAGGTCAGATCTTGATCCTCAGTTATTTATAATTCACTGAATATAAACTACATGGTGGAGGGGAAAAGAGTAAGGGATCCAAGTTTACTAATAACATGCTGATAGGAAGGCAAATAGTATTTCAGCTTTCTCTGAAAAAAGTTTGGAATTTATATGTAGGAAAGGAATATTACAATTAATAGGCATCACAGTAGCAAAGCGGTTAGCGTGACACTACTACAGCAAATTTACAAATTGTACATTCCTTCCCATGTGTGCTCCAGTTTCCCCCAAAGATGTATTTGTTAGTAGGTTGATTGGTCATCGTAAATTGTCTTGTGAATAGGCTGGGGTTAATCGGTGGGTTGCTCGAAGCCCCAGTTCCAAGCTGTATCTCTAAATAAAATCAAATAGATAAATGAAATGTACAGGATACTGGAGAGCCTACATCTCAAGTTCTGTGCATTTTGGTTCTATCATTGAAGAAAGGATACACTGGCATTTGGGCTGTTCCAAAGAAATTCAGTGTTAATTGCTGGAATGAAATGGTTAGGTTATACAGCAGTTGAGTAAATTAGATCTATATTCTTTGGAGTTTAGGAAAATGAGGAGCAATTTTCTTTCTTGAAACATCTTAGATCTTAAGGGGAACATTACAGGGTAATTGAAGGCAGATAGTCCCTCTAGAATCTCGAACATGGGGACATAGCTTCAAGTTTGGGATTAACAATTTAGAATCAAGGTCCATGGACTATTATAGGCTGCATATCTCTGTAATTCTCTATCCAGGAGGGATTGTCAATGTGAGGTCAATAGAGATGCTTAAGAGGAAGATGATATATTTTGGAAAATCAAGGTATTGAGGGCTACTTGGAAACATGCACAGAAAAGGAGATGAAGTTTGGGGCAGAGTAGTTATGATTTTGAATAGCAGGGCAGGTGTGAGGAGCCAGGTGGCTAACTCCTGAACTATTTTCTTCTGTTATATGACTCTGGGAAAGAAATCACTTCCTTCATTGATTCCATCTTGTCTGAGACTATCTGCACCATTTAAATGTGCAGCTTGGGCCACAGTTGAGATATTTGGATTAAACTTGTAGCCTTTCTAATCTGTCAGCAGTTAAGATTTGAAACAACGCATTTAACTATTTGTTTATTATTTCAGACTACAGGCACTGTAAATGCAGCAATAAAGAATACAGCAAATGCAAAGGATTCTGTGAATGAAATGATGAAATTGATAAGTGATTTACTACTTTCAATGGGTAAGCATGACAAGTACATAAGAGAGTTAAACCATTATTTTTTGTAAATCCTAAAAGGTTAATGAAAAATATTGTCAGAAGGATATCTTTGTTTTAAGTCTTAGAAACTATACTAGAATTGCAGTATAGTAAGTCTACAATTAGGGACTGGAAGATAATAGTAGATAGATAGATAGATAGATAGATAGATACTTTATTCATCCCCATGGGGAAATTCAACATTTTTTCCAATGTCCCATACACTTGTTGTAGCAAAAACTCATTACATACAATTCTTAACTCAGTAATAATATGATATGCATCTAAATCACTAACTCAAAAAGCATTAATAATAGCTTTAAAAAAAGTTCTTAAGTCCTGGCAGTTGAATTGTAAAGCCTAATGGCATTGGGGAGTATTGACCTCTTCATCCTGTCTGAGGAGCATTGCATCGACAGTAACCTGTCGCTGAAACTGCTTCTCTGTCTCTGGATGGTGCTATGTAGAGGATGTTCAAGGTTTTCCATAATTGACCGTAGCCTACTCAGCGCCCTTCGCTCAGCTACCGATGTTAAACTCTCCAGTACTTTGCCCACGACAGAGCCCGCCTTCCTTATCAGCTTATTAAGACGTGAGGCGTCCTTCTTCTTAATGCTTCCTCCCCAACACGCCACCACAAAGAAGAGGGCGCTCTCAACAACTGACCTATAGAACATCTTCAGCATCTCACTGCAGACATTGAATGACGCCAACCTTCTAAGGAAGTACAGTCGACTCTGTGCCTTCCTGCACAAGGCATCTGTGTTGGCAGTCCAGTCTAGCTTCTCGTCCAACTGTACTCCCAGATACTTGTAGGTCTTAACCTGCTCCACACATTCTCCATTAATGATCACTGGCTCCATATGAGGCCTAGATCTCCTAAAGTCCACCACCATCTCCTTGGTCTTGGTGACATTGAGACGCAGGTAGTTTGAGTTGCACCATATCACAAAGTCCTGTATCAGTTTCCTATACTCCTCCTCCTGTCCATTCCTGACACACCCCACTATGGCCGTGTCATCAGCGAACTTCTGCACATGGCAGGACTAATTGTAGAAAAAAAAGCTGGGTTTTAGGTAGCTTGGAGAGCACAGAGAAGAACTATTCACTTTGTGGGTTATCTCTAATAAGCCAAAAATAAGAAAGAACAATGTCCTTTGGGGTTTAAGACATATGAGGCAAACAGGAATAAAATATGTATTGCAAGCTTTTCAGAAATGACATTTTGGAACACTGAGGTAAATGTGTGGGAACCAGATCTGAAATATCTTTTGTACTCTTGTTAACTTAAATATCTGGTGCTTTTCTGGTATATTTTTCTCTCCATCTGGTATCCATATATGCCAACAACATTTCCTGATTTCTCAAGGAAGCATTGCTTACTCAATAATTGTGTTTCATTTACAGATAACCCAGCCGAGATTGACACTATGAAGTTGCAACGTGTAGAGAATTCACTTGAGATCTTTAAAACTCAATGGATTAATGAAATACAAATACTTTTTCAAGAGATGCAGGATGCCGCTGCTCAGCAGCAGCACGCAGTTGCAGCTTTTGACCAAGACATTGGTGACATCCTTGCAGACATCAGAAATCTTGAGCAAATCAGAGACAGTTTACCCAAAGGGTGCTTCAACACAGCAGCCGTTGAAAGGCCCTAATTGCTTTCCTCTACCAAAAGTTACAGGAAATTTCCTATTAGGAAACGATAATTTATGTAATGCCCCAACCACCTGAAAGACTGACAAATGGAAAATGGAGCAACAACCTCTACAACTTTATTAAAACATGGTTGATTCTAATATTATCTTATTTAATCATTGTTGGCTATTTTGATGCTTGTTCCCAGCAACCTGCCCCTAGTCACCCTGTCCCCAACCTCCAGCACAACTGGGCTAAAATTAAAGATTTTGTTTCTAAAGTATTTTTACAAAGTTGACATTGACCTTGAAGAGAGCAGACTATTATTGTTTACTTTTCAAATTAATAAAATGATTCAGCATTTCAAGTTACAATTTACAGTTTTAAAGTTGTCAATACCCAAAAAATATATTAGAGGTGCAAGCAGATTTATTAATAGATTTTTTCATTGCCAAAATGTAGAATTGTTTCTGACACAATTATTAATATTGGAAATGTTTTTATCCTTCAATGACATAGAACTAATATCTCCCACAATCATTATGGGATGGGTCTTCTACATGCCCTTTTACCATTTAACTGACTGTTCAGACATTGCTATACCTCTGTAAATTATTAGCGTATATAGTACTAAATAGTTGACAGTCCATTTCTGATAGCTAGTTAAATAAGTTTTCCTATGGGCTGACCAACCCTAAAGACAATTTGTCATGTGAGGAACAACTGTTGCTGAATTAGTAGGCATCTATTGGTTTCTAGGAAGCAGGACCTAACCGAGAAAGAATAAGGTAACATGAGTGAGGACTGGAGAAGTTGCCAATGTATATGTGAAAAGGGGAGCAATGTGGCTACTGAAATGAATCTAGGTGACTGTCCCTCAATGTCAATAGGAATTAAGTTTTTAAATCAGGAAAATTGTCTAGAAGCTGAACCCTTATTAAAGGCAATGCTACAAGCGCACAAAATTCAGCTGCTATGTCAGCTCACATATGTTCTTAATTCATTCTTTCTTTCCTGTGTGTAAACATGGCAAAAAGATAAATAATCAGTTTTGATCTCTGCTCCTTGCAGAGAATTATATGCTGCTGCAACACTAACTCCCACTTGCACAAAGTTATCAAGAGTTAATCCGTAATTGTAGTACTGAGGGAAAATTAAGGACATGTAAGTGTCGCCTTTGCCTCCTAAACCAACTGAAGTCTCTTTTATTATCAGTAACTCAGACTTTTGAGTTCTTAGCAGATACTTAAATGTGTAGAAAGAATATTGTTAATATTACTTATGGGCAAAGCACCAAAATCACCTCAAAATGAGTAATTTGAAGCCATTTCCTTTCTGCTGTTCACGTGGAGTGTACCAGGTGAAATTTATATGAAATCTTTATTTAGGGGAACTAGATTCATGAACTTGAATATTATTTATTTTCATGTAACACCATTTGCTGATACAAGGACAGAGCCTTTGGTGGTATTAACACTTTTCACAGCAGTTCTCTCAGATCCCAGACTTCCCACAGCCTTGATCATTGGGGACAATCCTAATGTACAGATATCCCTCAATGGCTATGGTGCAAATGAATTTAATCAAAAAATGATGCTGGAAAACTGAATGAATATAGAATAACTTGAAACTAGAATGATTTTCCCTCACAGACTGCATTTTTATGAAATTGTGCAATTTGATAAAAGAAAATTGGCATTTTTTAACTGTTCATGCCCTGGGAATGTCCCATTGCGCTTTACAATCTAAGACTATGAAGGCAAATGAAAGAGAAACTACTTCATGTATCATCTCGGCCTGAAATGTCGAGTGTTTATTCATTTCCGTTGATGCTGCCTGACCTGCTGAGTTCCTCCAGCATTTTGTGTGTGTTACTTTGGATCTCCAGCATTTGCAGACTTTCCTGTGTTTATTTATACACCTGTTGCTTAGAGACCATCAACATATACTCTGGCCTGGGAAGACTGGATTTTTTTTTTGCACCAAGTACTTTTACTGTTGCAAGTTTCTTTAAGGGATAATATGATTTATCCTAGTGGAATACTCAATACAGTATCTTTGCATTTTTTTATATATTTATTCATTCATTTGGTTATGTGATGCTTAGTTATCACCCTTGTAGACTGTGATTTGTCTGAAGAGCAGGACACTCTTCATCTGGTTCATTTATCTTACAACAGTGTGGTCTGGGCTTCCAGTTTTGGTTGCCTGCAATAGAATTTCATTTGAATCAGTCTTTAGCTGGGAGTGCAAAGGACAGTCAATACAATGGCATCATTTAATGACAGTGACCAGAAACAATCTTCTACTCACATCTTTCAGAAAAAATGTTTGGCTTATACAAATTCACATTTATGAAATCACCATGTCAATTAGTATAAAAACACGTTACTGAACAATTTATTGTGATGCCAATCTTACGAATATGGTCTTCCCCTATCCACAACAGCAGTCCCTCTTTAAGTACTCTAAGATTTTCAGAACATAATGTTAAAACACACTGGCTGTAAAATAGCTCTTTGCTCTTTTTTTGTTATTGATAGGTAATCTATAATACAACCAAACACCTATATTTGCACTGGAGTCTAACTATGTTGTGTTTTCTGCATGAAGTTTATATATTCTTTATTTAAATATCTCAGTATTAAAGCTGTGCTTTGAAGACACTTTTGCCTTGAAGTATTTGAAGTCATTCATATACAATGGACTGTTCTTCCTATGTTTTGTATGTACATTTCATTCTAACAGTCAAACAGAATTAATAAAAATAATTGTTTCTAAGAGGCATTCTGAATGTTGATTTCAATTCTTGAACATTGATAAAATACAGTGCAATTGGTTTATAAAACCTAATGCGTGATTTGGTTAATTACTGAAGTAAAGGATTCAGGAAGATCTCTAATTTCAGCCATATTGACACCAATATATTTCAACACATATGATATTTAACTATTCCAGTCTTGGCTGGAGTCTCCCAGGGCAAGGTCCTTGACTACAAGATGAGCAACGCCAGAGAAAATTAGCCATCTCCAATGGGCACCAATACTTCCCCCAACAAAGTGTGTGTCTGTGCCCTCCGCCCCAAGGCACACACTCTGTTGGGGAAATTAAAAGTGCCCATGTTATTGGTGCCCTGTGGAGGGCCCATTGGTTTTGCGAGTCATCCAGCTGGGAGACTCCATCCTAGACTGAAAAGTTAAATATCAGGTGTACTGACATATATTGGTGTTGACGTGGCTCAAATTGGGGATATTCCTGACATCCTACTCCCCGAATGCTGAGACAGTTAAGTCCCTAGTTCCTAACAGTGGACCTCCACTCTGCATGTATAACTGTAGCTCCCGCCAAATTACAGACACCCTCACTTGTAACATTTGCCAAGGACAGAATCACACTGTTAGATGCCATGTGACTGAAGGTCAACTGTCATGTGATCAGACTGAGTGGGTTGGGCAGTCACAGATTGTGATTGGCTGCACTGCAGCTGGGCAATGGGGTTGGCCAGTTACTGGTCACCACTGACTGGCTAAAGCAGGTGTTGGGGCACGGCCACATGGGTAGGACTACTCGCGTGAGTAAATCTTCTCATAAGTTGGCAGGTTCGAAGAAATAAGAAATTAATGAAAGGTTGACAGCCATCATGACCCGTGGCCAAAGAAAAGTTCATTCATCTTTCTATAAATCACCCTGATTATTTTGTTAATATACGCTATTAACTTAAGAACAATTCCCTCAAGTGTGGAGCCTCTTTTTTTTATTTTTGTAAAAGTTAATGAGATTCAGGAACATTTTATGAAGCCCTTCAAAATGAAAATATCATGGAGGTTATTTACAGCCTTAGGCATTTTTATATTCATTGCTGGATCTTTTCAATATCTATTTCAGTTACCATTGCAGTATAAATTCCAAACTGTCACTTTGATGGATTGAGTTAGCACAATATTGCTTCATCTCCTTCAACAAATTTGTTCAATAGTGGTAGAGATCAATATAGTTTTGGACTGCTGGATTTTCTCTTCCTCTTTTTCCCTGAGCACTTCCACACAAGCAACAATAAATAGTGTTACATTCAGGACCCCAGACAGTCCTTCCAGGTGAGGCAACACTTCACTTGCAAATCTGTTGTGGTCATTTATTGTATCTGGTGCTCCCGATACAGCATCTTCTACACTGGTGCAACCTGCGATAAATTGGAAAGGCGGAATTTCCCGGTCAGTCTATGACCTCCTCTTGCACCACTCTCAATCTGAGTTCACTCTCAGGGTGGAGGAGCAACACCTCACATTCTGTCTGATAGCATCCAACCTGATGACATGAACATCGATTTCACCTTCTGATATTTTTTCTTTCCTCCTTCCCTCTTATTCTATTCCCCACCTTGGCCTCTTACATCTTATTACTTGCCTGTCAACCCCCCCCCCCCAATGCCCTTCCATCGCACCTTTCCCCCATGGTCCACCCTCCTCTCTTATCAGATTCCTTCCTCTCCAGCCCTTTACATTTCCCATCCACCTAGCTTCACCTATCACCATCTAGCTATCACCCTCCCCTTCCCCAATCATTGATATTCTGTTGTCCTTGTGATTCCTTTCCAGACCTGAAGAGGGGTCCCGAAATGTGGACTACTTATTCAATTCCATAGATGCTACTTGACCTGCTAGCATTTTCTTGTGTTGCTTTGGATTTCCAGCACCTTCAGAAACTCTTGTGTTATGTAAATAGACACAAACATCTCTCTAAACTTCTCCTGTCTGTATATCTATTCAAGTGTCTTCTAAAAGTTGTTAATCAAGACTTTAGTTTTAAGTACAAGACTTTAACTAAAAACTCAGTTATAAGTCTCTTGTTGGTAGGTACTGCTGAGATCCCAAAATATCTGACATCAAACATCTGTCCAGGTTTGGCTGGAACTGTACCACCTGCCATATTGGGTAAGAAGAAATTAGAGGCATCCTTAACCCAGACTTGATGCTACTGTTGACAGCTTTGTAAAGAGTAAGATTGCAAGATAAACATAAATTATGTTTTTTGGCTTGATATTAATGTAATGATTGTTCCTTCATGCCCCCTCATGTTTTTTTTTGTCAATAACCCCCGGCAAATAAATGATTGATTAACTATCCTATTACCAAGTGTTGAATTAACTGCAAATTCCTTTCTACTTAACATGAAAGGACAATTTTTGGATCATGCTATTGGCAGGAATACTTGCTTGTTAGGAACGTTTTTCTTCCATTATTTTGGATTTGCGTGCAAAATATATTACAAGATCAAAAAAAAAAATATGTTCTGTAGTGCATACAAAATAGCTACAAAAGCCAAAGGTGAAAACTTCTGGATTTGTGAAAAACCTTGTCCCATCCATATCAGGTGTAGATACTGGTGATGTTGAAATCTGAAGTACAGCAAGACCCATTGAATGCTGTAGTACAGTGTAGCAAAATGTACTTATGCCAAATTGACTTATGCCAAAAAAGTGTTTCACCACCAAAATCTGAAACAATATTTCTGATAAAAAGTCATCAGCCCAGAAACTTAACTCTGTTTCTCTTCTCAAAGGTGCCGACTGATCTACACTTTATTATGAATTTAAGATAGATTGCATTTGTCATCTAGAGGGTAATGTTGAATATAACTGCTGTACGGTTCAATAATGTTTGTGTAAAATGGCACGTTACATTCATTGTCTGCGTGATGGGGAGACTTTACTTTCTGTTGAAGCAAAAAGAAATTTCGCTTACAGTTCCATGATTTTGTTGCAGCAGAGTTTGGAGTACATTTAATTAACATCATTTAAACAAGGATACCAAAAGCTTTTTTTCAGATACATAAAGAGAAAAAGAGAGATGTGAGAGGATGTGAGACCACTGGAAAATGATATAGCAGTATACCAGAAATTCAATAGTGCCACGGGGCAAAAGTGAGTATAGCTGCGATTACTAAAGCGAAGGTGCTTGGGAGGCGATAAGGTCTGAAGGTCGATAAGTTACTTGAACAAGATGGACTACAGCTCGGGGTTCTGAAAGGGGTAGCTGGCTAGATTGCGTTGGCATTTGTAATGATCTTTCAAGAAACAATAGATTCTGGAATGCTCTGAAGGACTGTAAAATTGCAAATGTCACTCCACTCTTTAAGAAGAAGGACATTAGAAGAAGGAGGCAGAAAGAAGGAAATTATAGGTCAATTAGTCTGACTTTAGTGTTTAGAAAGATATTAGAGTCCATTATTATGGATGAGATTTCGGAATGCTTGGAGGCACATGATAATTTAGGCTAAAAACAGCATTTGTTCCTTAAGGGCAAATCTTGCAGATAAATCTGTTGGCATTCTTTGAGGAAATATCAGACAGGATAGACAAAGGAATGTCAGTGGATGTTGTTTATTTGGATTTTCAGAAGGCATTTGACAAGGTGATGTGCATGAGACCATTTAACAAGATAAGAGCCCTTGGTATTACAGAAAAGATACTGGCATGGGTAGAAGATTGTTGGCTGCCAGATGTCAAAGAGCAGGAATAAAATGGGCCTTTTCTAGATGGCTGTCAGTGACTACAGTCGGCTCTCCTTATCCGCGGGGGATTGGTTCCGGGACCCCCCGTGGATACCAAAATTCGCGGATGCTCTAGTCCCTTATTTAACATGTATCAGTGCAGTGGTCTTTAGGACCCAGCGGAATCCCGGACTTTATTTAACATGTCTCCGTGCAGTGGGCATTAGGACCTGGCGGCGCAGTTCTGAATCCGCAGTGTTTCTGTTCACGAAAATAATCATGATTGCGATTGAAAATAAGGTGGAAGTAATAAAGCGATGGGAAAAAAGTGAAACGCCATCGGTCATTGGAAAAGCGTTAGGCTACAATCGGTAAATGATCGGAACAATTTTAATGGAGCATGTGAAAGGCCCTGCCCCGATGAAAGCTACAATTATTACTAAGCAACGCAGTGGTTAAATTATTGAAATACGTATGTTTCTTAAGAGTTTTATATGCATAGAAAGGTAAAATATGTACTATATACTAAGAAAAACACTAAATGACACTAAATAATACCGGACATGCCTGTTCCAACTTCAAATCCGACTTAAAGACAGTCTCAGGAATGGAACTCGTTCATAACCTGGGGACTGCCTGTATTTTTAAGTCATTTCTAGATTACTTATAACACCTAATACAATGTAAGTGCTATGTAAATAGTTGTTATACTTGTGGTAAACTACATATACCTGTCTGGACACGCCCCCCCCGCTGACTGCTCCTGTGGCTCCTCCCACTGACCGTGGCTCCTCCCACAGACCCCTGTATAAAGGCGATTGGGGCCTGAGCCCTGCCTCTCAGTCTCCAGGATGTAGCATGGTGGTCAATTGCTGCTTGTTCTTTCTTCCAGTCAATAAAAGCCGATATCTCGCCTCACGTCTCAGGGAGTTATTGATGGTGCATCAATACTGTATTGTTTAGGGAATAATGAAAAGAAAAAATAGTCTGTACATGCTCAAACATCGAGTGCTGGAGAGAGAACTTCCGGGTTTTCCCGATCCGCGGTTGGTTGAATCCGCACATACAGAATCCACGGATAAGGAGGCCGACTGTAGTGGTGTTCTGCAGGGTTCAGTGTTGGACCTGCTACTTATCGCGTTATATGCTCATAGCCTGAATGATTTACTGATGATACCAATACATGTGGAGGGGTAGGTAGTGTTGAGGAAGCAGGGAATCTGCAAAAGGACTTAGATTGATTGGGAGTAAAGAAGTGGCAGATGAAATACAGCATAGGAAAGTGTATCACCAAGCACTTTGGTAGAAGGAATAAAGCCATAAACTATTTTCTAAATGGGGATTGAATTTAGAAATCAGAGGTGCACAGGGACTTGGGAGTCCTAGTGCAGGATTCCCTAAAGGTGAACTTGCAGGCTGAGTTGGTAGTGAGGAAGGCAAATGCAATGTTAGCATTCATTTTCAGAGGACAAGAATACAAAAGCAAGGGTGTATTGCTGAGGCTGTATAAAGCATTGGTCAGTCCACATTTGGAGCATTGTCAGCAGGTTAAAAAAGGATGTGCTGCCGTTGGAGAGGATGCAGAGGAGGTTTATGAGAATGATCCTAGAAATGAAAGGTTTAACATATGAGGAGCATTTTACGGTTCTGGGCTTGTACTCACCAGAGTTTAGAGGAATGAGGAGGAATCTCATTGAAACCTATCAAACATTGAAAGGCTTAAATAGAGTGGATGCAGAAAGGATGTTTCCAATAGTGGGGGAGTCTAAGACCAGAGGGCACAGCCTCAGAATAGATGGACCTCTATTTAGGTCAGAGTTGAGAAGGAATTTTTTTAGGTAGAGGGTGATGATTCCGTAAAATTCATTGCCAAAAATGGCTGTTCAGCCATGTCTTTGGGTATATTTAAAGTGAAAGTTGATATGTTCTTGATTAGTGAGAACGTCAAAGACTACAGAGAGAAGGCAGGAAACCAGAAGACATAGAAGCAGAATCAGTCCATTCAGCCCATCATTTCTGCTCTGTCATTCAAAAGTGGTTGATTTATTTTCCTTTTCAATCTTATTCTCCTTCCTTCACCCCTTAGTCAGACTCGATGAACTGAATTGCCTAATTCTTCTCCTGTGTCTTAAAATCATAAGTGTATGCCTTCTCCAGCTAACAAGTAGTTTAATTATCTTCTGTTAAACAGTAAAATATTTCTCCCTTTAAGACTTTTGCTCATGTAATTTGAACGTGGACTAGTTTTGGACACAAGTTTGAATATTTCCCAAGGCTATTAAATGCAGCTGCTTTGAGTAATTGCAACCAATTTTTATCATAAAGCTGCAGATAACAATAGAGGAAATATAGTTTGGATTAGCAATTGGAATGACCCTGTTGGCCTTCATCAATTTTTATCAATGTACCATAGAAAGCATTCTATTTGGATGCACAACAGTTTGGTATGGTCACTTGTGATTTATTTTGCTCTCCCTCAAATTTAAGGCATCAAAATATCCATACATATTCAGTTTTTACTTATTATTTAGCTGCCCCTAATTTTCAAAGGATGTAAAGGAAGATAATATGGTCACACCATAATTTCCATCAACACTTTCACAACTTACAGCTTTTAAGAATTTTCAAAAATGCCCTACATAAAGTCCATTGTATGGCATCTTTAGCAAAGATTTTCAAATGGTTTTCAATTTGTTCCAAATTATCCATGAATCTTGTCTGGACATTTCCTATCTATTGAAAATGCACATTGATGGAGAACTTGAGCTTTCTCAGAGGAAATGTCAGAGGAAAGTTTAGGTTTTTGAGTTAGATATCATCAAAGAAAGGGAATTAGGGTGTGCACCCAGTGTGAGACTAGTGGCATCTATCTCCTGGCCACCCAGTTATCATTTTAAAGGTGAACTTTAAGCATGTGTTTAACAAATCCCACTAAGAGTGTTGAAACTGAAATTCCCCTGTATTGAGGGGAAGCTTAAAGAAGGAAATAGTTATTAAGAGCTCCAGCTTCTCCCAATCCCCACTACAAGGGGGAAATCAGCACCATGGCACTAGATTGCAACACCACAATTGGTACCAGGACTAAATCCTTCTTCATCAGATCTGCTGGTTTTGATTCATGCATGTTCCTACCTCATCAGGTTTCCCTTCCCCTATTCTCCTTACGCATTTTATTTGAAAACAAATGTTGTACAGATACATTTAACTCTTAAATAAATTTAAACCCCATTAATGACCTCTGTCACCCAGGACATGCTCTCTTCTCATTGTTAACATAAAGGTGCTGCAGATACACTCTCAACATTTTAGGAACAGCTTCTTTCCCTCCACCATCAGATTTCTGAATGGACGATGAACTTGTGTACCTTACCTTGCTATTTTTTTTCTTTTTGTGCTCCCTTTTTGCATTAAAAAATATATTTCTTATCATAGTTTATAGTTTCTTTTATTATGTATTGCAAAGTACTGCTGCCACAAAACAACAAATTTCACAACATATGCTGGTGATAGTAAACCGAATTCTGATTATGACTTAAAGCCACAAAATTGAAGCATTACATAGATACACTAAAATTAATGGTTGCAGAACTTGTTTCTAGCAATAAAAGTTCAATTATCATAAGTTTTTAATAGCATGCGATTCCTTTAGCAGTGGATTCATAATGTTTACATTTCCCAGCCAGACAAAATTGATTTAAGAGTATGCAAACTGTAGAAATGTACGTGACAAGACAGGCAAAATCTGCGGGCAATTGATTTTCAAGTTGAAAAGTGAATCTTAAAACTAAAAGCTCTTTGAATAATAATTGGCTTGAAGTTAGTAGTCAGCAAATTTAATAATGAGTAAACTTAAAAGGACAGCATTTTTAACTGCATCATGTTGTAAGCAGCTGTGCTAGGGACATTTGCCCTGTTTATTGCTGACACTCTATTTAATGCAAATTCCCTTTGTTAAATGGGGATCTAGTATCACACTCTGAACATCCATTCAGTCAGACATCAATTTGCAGCAAATTACAAATAGCCTTGTGGGACACTCAAAAGAGCATGTTTATTAGAGCATAAACCATCAAGATTACTGGAATCAAAATTGACTTAAACATAATGAAGATTATCACCAAGGCTTAAATGTATAAGGTCAAGGAGGAGTACGTAGGTTTTTCTTACATGAAGGCAAACATTATGGGAGCAGTATTTCCGTCCATTATCGTTTATAATGGGCTCTGGCAGTGTCACTAGAGACACCGCTGCTGTGAAGATATTTCCAACAGTGAAAGGGAGGAGCAGTGTAGACAATTCCTGTGGCCCAGACGGAGAAAGTGAGGTACCTCCCAAACCTTCTTCCCTTTGCCAGTGGTGGCCTGTCTTTGTTGCACAATCACCCTCCTCCCATACTAGCTTTCAAGACTATGTTTCTTCCTGTCATTTTTGCAGATATCACTTCCTTCACAGCCCTCTCCTCATCTGTCTGGATGGTTTCTCTCTCTATCAGAACTTCTGACTTTTCCATCCTATTCTTCATCTTCCTGACCATTCCTTGCTGAACAGTCCGCTATTTGACTGCCACTTGGGTGGATGGGAAACTGATTTAAACAAAAGATATAGGGTCTCCACCTTAAAGTTCAGCAGAATTTACGATCTTACGGGGTTCATCTGCTGAACGCTCATCCAACTGCGTTCTCCCCAATCTCCCCGTGAATATTGGTGTCTTTGCCTTCATGTCTTTTGCAATTATCAGTTACTGTCATTTACCATTACGAGTCCTGAGCTTACAATGGCCTAAGCTCTCCTCGTCCATTCCTCCGCAAACAGCTTGGATTTCTCTTTATCGATCTGCCTTCTCCCCAGTCTTTTAGCTTTACCCGAAAAGCAAGACTGAAATAGCTTGGAAGAGTGGTTTAACATTTCAGACATTTGGACTGGATACAAAAAAAGCACTTATGGAATATTCTCTCTCCCTTTCTTTCATTTCTGTTGAACCCTTTATTCTCTGATGAAAAGTTATTGACCTGAAGATGCTGTCTGACCTGTTGAGAATTTTACAACATTTTCTGTTTGTATTTCAGATTTCCAGAATGTACAATATTTTGTACTGCTGTTCATAGAGTTATACAGCAAGAAAATACTCCTACGTGAGGAAATCTGCAGATGCTGGAAATTCAAGCAACACACACAAAATGCTGGTGGAACGCAGCAGGCCAGGCAGCATCTATAGGAAGAAGCACAGTCAACATTTCGGGCCGACACCCTTCGTCAGAAAATACTCCTTACGGCAGACCAGTTCTTCTTTGAGCACCAACTGCCCATTTACACCAATACTACACAACCCCATGTCCCTTAGATTGTTCCTCAGACCTACAGACTAATGTGATTCATGGTGGCCTATTAATGTCTTTTTGTAATCTATAACTTTAAGTCAGCTTTCTGTTTCCCTTCTTGAAAAACAAACAATGGCAATTATATGGAAGATTTTAAGGATACTGTGCGCTTTTTGTCCAGAGGCAGCAACAGTCTAGCTCACGTGTACATTTTTGTAACTCTAGCTCCTAATTCACTGCAATCCAAGGACACCATCAGAAAGAACACGAAAAAGTGTGTATCTGTAGGAGGAGATCGTGCAATCAGCATTCATTTGCTTCTCTGTTCCTATAGTTGGTAATCGGTTACTGAAAATTATAGTCCATATTAGTTTCAGAAGCACTTACAAGACTGTAAATAAATATTAATATTTTCTAAGTATCTTAGTGCAATATTTGTAGTGGTGTGTGCCTATTTGATTTCAGATTTCAGACTGAGTTATGAGCCACGTCTCAAACAAAATCTATCCAGTTACCGAGGATTCCTCTGTTTAAAATATGGGTCTGTTCTGGTTCCAAAAACACTTGGCTTACTTCTGCTTGATATGGTATAAATAGGCCCATTCATGCCAGATATTGATGAATAGAACTCGTTCAAATTCCTTCTTTTTTACTGAAGGAAATCATAGATCAAGTTATGCACTCTTGGGATTGCCTGAGACCATGCCAAACTCAGCTCAGCACTGGTTGGCGGGTTGAACTGCAGAAGATTGCAAAGCTTGGCTTGCCATCCAGAACAGAGTCCCATCTCAGACATCCCCGTGTCACTATGAAGGACTGAATAAACTTGCCTTCTTACTAATGGAGGTTTCAGGCAGATCACCTGAGAATTTTGTAGATCTACGGTACTGTTCAAAAGCCTTAGGCACACATACGCATATAGATAGGGTGCCTAAGACTTTTGCACAGTACTGTTGTAATGATCAATAAACCAATTGATTGGATATCAAATGACCTTGCCTGGTGTCTCAGGGCTGGGCATGTCTGCACTCACACCACCACCCACCCCTGACACTCCTTCTTTACCACCTGTCCCACACCCTTCCCACGGCGCACCGCATTCATCATTCCCAACATCCTTTGCTTCTGCCAGATTTACAAACTCACTCTCTGTCCACATTGACAAATATAGTACTGTGCAAAAATTGTAAGCACCCTAGGTGTGTGTGTGTGTGTGTGTGTGTGTGTGTGTGTGTGTGTGTGTGTGTGTGTGTGTGTGTGTGTGTGTGTGTGTGTGTGTGTGTGTGTGTGTGTGTGTGTGTGTGTGGGCGTGCGCCTAAGACTTTTATATCTTTCTAAACTCTGGCAGAATTCTTTCACATCCACCAGCTCATTGAGGGCAGCCTTACTCTATAATCTCAGGTGTTATGCAAAGAAAGGAAATGGAAAGTGTGAAAATTTGTTGCTAAATTAAAAGTCTTGCTAATGATATGCAACAAAATCAAATTAAGTGTATAATTCCTGAAGCAAGTCAATGCATCTTTAAGAAAGCTCAATGTGGAAGTACAGGAATTGTAATTTGAATCTCACCTGGGATTTAGCTAATTTGATGACATTGCTTCAGGGCAAACACTGCAAAATTAAAAGAACGGTGTCCTGATCTTCACAAGTAATCTTCAACCTGGGCTGAATATTGTATCTGTAACTGGCAGTAATGGTGGTGGCTTAAAAATTATTTGAAAAAGCAAGTAGCTCTTGATCCTGTAAAAAAGGAAGGCAGATTCCTGGGAGTTTCTGTCAGCTCCATTTCCCTTGAATCCCGCTGCCAAATCATGCACATAATCATGAATAGCACACCAACTAAACACCCAATGTATTTCAGGGCTAAAAGGCCTGATGGACGTTATAACCAAAAATTCTGATGTGTATCCTAGTATTCAGAAGCCTCATTAGTGAAACTTTTACATTGATTATTACTGATTGAATGTGATTAACCATTTCTAAATCAATTTTTTGAAAAAATTAATATGCACAAATGTGTTTACTATGTCCATCATTCATGCTTGCCAATCCAATTTCAATCTCTTAAACATGTCCTCATAAGAGACTTATCTGCTATTCCTTTGCCATCTGTTATTAGTCTCCCATCTGCCTAACCATCAAAGGCATCTGGGTAAACTGGCTGTTTTCTTCACAACAGAATCCCCAAAATGTTGAATGGCCCTGTCAGCATTCTTGAGTATGTTCCATTTGGACATATTGCTGCATGAATATTCAGGTGTTTATTTTCTCATTTACATTGTATTTTTTAATTACCATCCCATCAGTTCAAATGTCACATTGACACCAGATGGTAGCATTTCACTGAGCAGTGAGAAACACATGGATTTGGCTCTCATATCATAGTTTGAGCTTGTAATCTGTCCTTATATTCACCTTTGATAGTCTCCCACTGATCAGTTTGGGTGAATTTTACAGAGTGATGGTATTGGGTTTGCTGTCCACTAAGTTCTGAACTCAAACGAAAATCTCAAGCCCTATCTGATATAAATAGCCATGGGTACGCTCACTAATTAGCCAAGGTGAGTAACTTCAGTGGAATTTGGAGGTGGTACACACTACTGCCACTGGAGGTTGGCGTGCCAACCAAGAGGCTGCTCTGTTCTGGGCAAGTGCAGTGAATGCAATCATACTCTGGACTCTGCCTTCTAAATAGTGGAAAGGGCTTTGGTGGATTGAGGGAGGTGCCTTACACCTACACTTGAAGGTTTTTATATTGCTCATCCATTTGTGTCGTTCGTGCTTCTGGTCAGTGGTAATCCCAAGGTTGATGATGATGTGAGGCTTGGTATTCATATTGGCATTGAATATCATGGGTAGGTGTCTGGTCTGTTATTGGAGTTGGTCATTATTGTCATTTTTAGGGTGCAAATGACATTTGTTACTTATTAGTCCATGTTTGAATATTATCTAGGCCTTGTTGCACGCAGGCGAGACTTCTCCATTTGCTGAGAAGTTGTGGTTGGAATTAAGTACTGCACAGTCATCATCACTTATAGCAGAAGGAAGGTGATTAATGCAGCGGTTGAAGATCATAAGAGCTTACAACATAGAAGCAGAATTAGGCCATTGGCCTCATTCCATTAAGGTTGATTTATTATCTCTCATAACCCCACTCTCCTGCCTTCTTCTTGTAACCTTTGATTCCCTTACTCATCAGGAAACTATCAACCTCCACTTTAAATATACCCAATGACTTGACCTCTGCAGCTGTCTGAGGCAATGAATTCCATAAATTCACCACCCTCTGGCCAAAGAAGTTCCTCCTCACCTCTGCTTGAAAGGGGCATCCTTCTGTTCTGAGGCTGTGCCCTCTGGACCTAGACTCCTCCACTATAGGACACATCCTCCGCACAATGTTGTCTGATTCCACAGCTTTGGCATATTCTGTGTTCTCAGCTGGAATGAATGAAATTGGCTGAAGAACAGCTTCTCTGATAATAAGGAATTTACAGAACAACATCTGGGGTTTAGGTATGCAAGCAACACCCATATCCCTGAGGCAAGTGGCAACGAGATGGGTCAGTAAGCCTTGAGTTTGATAATGTATGATGCTTACACAGAAAGGGTGGTCCTGGGAGTGACAGTTAAGGAGATACTTCATTTACTGAGGAATATGTTATCACAGTTATTGTTGAGGTCTGGTGTGCTCAATGCTGGAACAACAGAATGCAGGTTATTACTGAGAGTTGATCTTTTCTTTTCCAGTACATACTGAGTGGATCCATTTTTTACATGAGTGTCCAGCTCCTCCACCACAAATCCAAAGCAATTTTTTTGGAAAAGCAGAGTGCCCACTCCCATGTCTGTCTTGCTACTTTTCTGAACAGGATAACCCCAAGATATAGCAAGTTATATTGAACATTAACACCACAGACAACTGCTTCAAGTCATCCAGGTTTTAAAAGACCATAACACATAGGAGCAGAATTAGGCCATTCAGCCGATCAAGTCTGCCCTGCCTTTTGAGAATAGCTGATTTATTTTCCCTCTCAACCCCATTCTCCAGCCTTCTCCCCATAACTTTTAACACTCTTATTAATGAAAAACCTTTGTTAACGTATAAGGAAAATTTGATGGCTCTGAGCTTATACTCACTCATGTTTAGAAAAATGGAAGGGGTGGGGTAATACCATTAAAACCTACAGAAAATATTGAAAGGCCTAGATAGGGTGGACATAGAGAGAACATGTTTCCCATAGTGTGCAAGTCTAGGACTGGGGGCACAGCCTCAGAATAAAAGGAACAGGGCTAATTTAAGAACAAGAGGGATTTAATTAGCCAGAAGGTGGTAATTTGTGGTACTCATCGCCACAGATGGCTACAAAGGCCAAGTTATTGGGTTTAAACAGAATTCGTTATGATACGTGACTCACAAAATTACACCTTGAACAGAGCAATTTTTGCTCTAATAGCATTGGAATAATATCCCATGCCCATAGGTTCACCACCCCATCCATCACAAAACCATTTTAGACTATATATATCTGTCTGTCTGTGTGATTGAATTTTGGTCCTAATATTCATGATGCATTGATTAATAGGCAAGAGTAAATAAACAATAACTCTAATTTTCTAATAATCTAATTTTCTGTCAATGCACAAAAGAACAATGTTTTAAAATGACCAATAATCAGTTCTTTCAGCAAGGAATTTTATTAGCAATTTAAGAAATAATTTGAAAGTTTATGATACACAAAACAGAATATTTGATTTCTGATTATTAAATCCATCATCACATCATCTTCAGTATCAATAATTAAAGATAATACACAGGAAATGTTTTATAATTAACCATATTTTAAGATATGTGAGATTACTAAGGGGTCACTTAGTGGTTAATGCATATCCTCTCACCAAAAACGTCTAGACAATTATGTGCAGACGACCCAGTCGGTGATCAGACATAAGTAAATGGCATGCTGTGAACAGTGCAAAATTTAATGGATTCCACATCAAATATGAAACAAAAACAAAACACCAACTGTTCTAGTTCAATTACAGCTCACCAGCTCAGCGCACAGCCACACGCTTAATCATGTAGAATAAACACCACCCTCAGCTACTCCTGGCTTGTTTAGTTAAAGATAGTTTCACCTACCCAACAGTCTCAATCTTACATGCTTTGTGGCCATTACCATATCACTTTTGCCTGCCAACAATTTAAAGTGGGTCAATGGATTTGTTTTCATAACAATGATAGAGGCAAAGTGAAATTACTGCAGCAAAATGTCAAAGTGTGATGGACAGGTGAGAGCCAACAACCACGGCTTATTATGACAATGTGGCATATACCATAGATGTTACAGATACAGCTGATTTAGCCCATCTTAATTCAAAAAGGTATCCGAAGGTGTCTCGCTCATTGAGCTCATTTTGTCAAATAAGCATCCTTTCTAAATGCTCTGAAACATTAAGTAACAGCCAATCGCTTATTCCTATGCGGCATGCCCTTTTGTTTCTTGAATGCACTCTGCAGAAAAGTTTATGCACATATGATTGCATTATGCATGCATTTGTGCCATCCTGGACCAGACCCAAGGAAACTGTTAGCTTTTAGCTAGTGTATACTATATTCAAAAACTCCTTTGAATGTTGGAGTGATAGAGAAAGGTTGTTGTTAATTAAGAAATTTAATGATATATTGAATATTACACTGGATGCATTTTTTCCACATTGATTCACACCTACACATATTTCAATCAAGTCATTACATCAAAGGGAATGTCACAAATATCAGTAGCACAATAAAAATGTTATCGACTAAATCTGACTCATTTGTATTGTATATTTAAAGAAAAGGGTAACTGATACAGATGTACACACTGACCACTGAATGACCACCAAAGCAGGGAATGAGGGTGGCTATACACGTGTGGTGGCTACAACAGTGTTTTTGGAATCACTTAATTAATCTGTAGAAATTCCTTGATTCATTTTGCAGAACATCACTGGCTGAGTGTTGTCAAACAATATAGTTAAATTATCCCACGCCAGGGTGTAACAGCATCTCATTAGGTTATAATTTTACTAAACATATTCCATTGTGCATTATTTTCTAACGGCATACATTTTCCAGGTCCAAGTAATACTGCTAATCATTCAAATTAGTTTACTAAAAAGAATTCTAACTTCTAGATTATTATATCAGGCTTATATAGAAAAAAAAGATTATAAAAGTGGAGTCTGTTTTCTAAAACAGTGCAATTTAGAAACAGAAATATATTTTAAGCGCTTGGGAAAGAACTGCCATACATGGAACTATTTACTTTTTGTTTGCATTTCATTTGTGAACAAAGACTGTATTGTTGGTCAGGAGAAATGATATTTTGATAAATTTATTTTTTACATAAAAGTGCCATTACATTGAGATTTCAGATTGAGAAATTAGAATTTGTTTCTTAAAGGATATGGGATTCATACAGATCTCAGCCAGCATTATGCCAGCAAGTAACTATTTTGTTCAATTTTTTTTCGTAAAAATGGCATCAGCTGGAGAATCTTGAAAGCATGCATTTGGATCATTTACAGCTCGTAAACTGAGCACACATCACTTAGTATTATACTTGAATAACAGTAAAATGAAAGCATCATGGAAATGATATAGAATCCTTTCATTACATGTGCCTAGTATCTGAGCATCAGAGACAATCGTGCAACATTAAAGGTTAAACTACTGGTGGAGCTGGACACTAGACAATGCTGAACGAGATCAGTCACACACCGTACATTAAAGGATACATCTGACAGTTTTGTGCAATTATTAACAGAAAGTGGGTACTTTCGACAAGAATCTGCATCAATTCAAATCTATAAAGTTTTTATAGCATGACATTTCAGAGACGACTGAATGAACAGGCTCATTGCTAATGTAAGCTGATCCTGTAATAAAATGATTGGGTGTGTTTAACACAATGGTGGTCAGAATAATAAAAACATTTGTTAAAGAAGAGGTTCTCTGTTGTCAGTTGAAGATATTGCTAAGATAAAATAATGAAATGTAGCAAGATCCAGTAATCAGCTGGAGACACAAGAGACAGCAGATGCTGAAATCCAGAGCAACAAGCATTCTGCTGGAGGAACTCAGTAGGTCAAACAGCATCGGTGAGGACGAAAAGGAATTGTTAATGTTCCTTTCTTCCCACTGAAAGTGTTGAAATTACTGAGAATAATAATTCATTCCTGTATTTTTAAAATTTTAATTTCAGTACTTTGTTCAAAATTTCTTTTATAAGATTCACAACATCTTCAGAAGTGACACACTTCCAAAACTGATCATTGTTTCAAATTGGGCTAAACCTAGCCAAAATAAATTTGAACTAGAACCCAAGACGTTTACAGTCTCATAAAATCAAAAAGAACTTGGATCAAAAACAATTAAAAATTCCGTACAATACTAAGATGAATTGGTCTAAAAAAAAAACACCTTTTGGATCTCTTGCAATATGCAATGCTCTGAGAATATCAGTTAACATGAATATGTCCACAGCAGAACTGGACAAAAGAGTAATAAAATAAATCTCAATTTACAATGACATTTTACAAAATTAAATTTATTACATGTTAAAGAGGCATTATATCTGAAAGATTTGGATCCAGGGAGTAAAGTAGATGTCAACTCTCAATGTTACTGATGTTGCATGTTTGGATTACTTCGGCAATGGAGGGAACCACAACAGCTGGAAGATAATCCTAACTCACTCATAAAGTGAGTAAATGAAATAACTTAAGCAAAAAAGAACACAGACTTCTTTGCTTCAACTTTTAACTACCAAGGGTGAAAATATTGCTGTGGCTTACCAGGCAGATAATTTTAATGATTATGATTCTATTCTCAAACTTTCTTGAACACTTTGTGTCCCGACATTATAGTAGCCAATTTATTTGTAAAAAAAAATGTAGCTACTTCTTTGATCATCAGCTGTTAAGCAGTGCCGAACCTACAATTCCTGATTCATATTTCTGATTATTTTTCTGTGCTTTCTACTTCTGCATAGAAACTTAAATACATTCCTAAGTCATAGTGTGATCTTAACCACACTTATTTGAATTTTAGCATTCATACCTAGCAAAGTTTATTGATAATAGACTGATGAAACATGGACAAAATAGTGAGTTAATTTTGAATAATGAGGGAGGTTCTACTTATTTTGCTTTTATGCCTATTTTACCACAGCAACTAAAATATAATTCTGAGATGGAGACCAATACTATTGTTGTCAATTTGCTTTTTCTCCAAACATTGATGGATTTTAAAAAAAAAGTTTTCCTTTTTGTGACATAGAGGGTACCTGCAATATTGTCCAGGTAATTATTTCCAAAGGAAAACAATTGATTGCTTGAACATATAACACTTATTAAACACAGAAGCAGCTCTTCGAACTAGACATGCTACTAACTGCAAGTCCTTGATCACAAACCCAGAAGGCACACAACTAGGTTGTGTTGAAGTTGAAAGCAGCACAGAGAGGGTAGGAATTGCTGCAAAAAAACATACATAAATCTACTGTAGTGAAAAAAGAGGAAATAGTTATACTGATGTTTGGTAACCTGGAATAATAGGAAGATTAGCACAAGAATCAAAAGAGGGCAGCACAGAGGAAGAGACACAGGTGGACAGCAAGAAGTTGTATGCAGTTCACACAGTGCATTTTGTCAGCAGAACTTCTACTTCGATTGTACAGTGGGAACGGCAGACATGAGAAACTCTGTACATGTAAGCAGAAGGGCGGTGGTACAGTTTTACTGAGAGGGAGACTGTAAGCTGTGCTTTCTGGTCTTCACAGTAGAACTTTATCCAGATGTCTTGATGTAGAGCTGATTCTGCAGGATGTAATCAATAACCGGCTGGCTCAAATATTCCACCACATGCCCATCACCATGTTGCAAAGCAAGTCTATCAAATACAAATAAAAATAATTTAATCATAATCTAATTCTGCAGTCTAAGCATGTCCACATACTTAACTGCTTTTTTTTTCAGTTGTAATTGAGGACAAAAGAAAGAAGATTTGAAATGAAGTTACCATTAGCCATTTAACTGCAAACCTTTCCAGCGCAAGACTGGCATTTTTATTCAGCATATGCAACAGATGATTGAGGTTCTAAATTGGCTATGGTTCTGTTATTAGTTTGTTACTATTATCCCCACACATACCGAGGTACAGTGAGAAACTTGTCTTGCATGCCATCCTTACAGATTTCTTCATTACAACAGTGCATTGAGGTAGTACAAGGTAAAATGATAACAGAATGCAGCATAAAGTGTTAGAGTACAGAAAAATTGTACAGCAAGTAGACAGTAAAGTGGAAGGTCACAATGAGGTAAATTGTGAGGTCAAGAGTCCATCTTCTTGTATTGGGGAAACATTCAATAGTTTTATAACAGAGGGATAGAACCTATTCTTGAGACCAGCGGGACATGCTTTCATATCTTCTGCCTGATGTGATGTGGCAGAAGAGAAAATATACAAGATTTGTAGGATCTTTGATAATGCTGGCTGCTTTACTGAGGCAGTGAGAATTGTAGGCAGGATTGATGTGTGGGAGGCTAGTTTCCGTGATATGTTGAGCTGTGTCTACAACTTCTCTGCAGTACATTGTGGTCATGTGCAGATCAAGCCATGATGCATCCGGATGGGATACTTTCTGTGGTGCTTTGAAGGTCAAAGAGGTCATGTCAAATCTCTTTAGTCTCCTGAGGAAGTAGAGGTGTTGCTGGGCTTTCTTGACTGTGGCTCAAAGTGGTTGGACCAGGGTGATGTTCATTCCTAGGAGCTTCAAACTCTCAAACCTCTGACGTCAGCAGTGTTGATGCAAACAGGAACATGTGCATTACCCCCACTTCCTGAAGTTAATTACCAGCTCTTTTGATTTGCTGACATTGAGGGAAAGGCTGTTGTCATGGCACCACGTCACTAGGCTCTTATCTCCTTCCTGTACTCAGTCACAATGATTTTTGAGTTACAGCCCAAGGTTCAGAATTCATACCGATATCATAATGATATCAGCATAAAAGATCAGAACATCGCACTGATATGCTTTATAAATAGCTTATCAGTGTTTTTATGATTCATTAGAAAGGATGAATCAAAACAAGGTGGGTGAAAGTGGAGTGGCATTGTTGGAGGGGCTTTGGCTTATCAGGCTTGGGCGAGGGAAGCATGTGGTAAGCTTTTTTTTCTTTCTTCTTTACACTATTTTCTCGTCCGTTAGGGCATAATTAGTGCAGTGAGAATGGCTCCAGGGGCAGTGTTTTGTTTGGTGGGAATTCTGGGAGGCTTCCAGCCTCTTGGATAACCACATCTGTGCCACGTGCACCAAGCTGCAGGTCCTGAGAGATCGCATTATGGAACTGGAACTGCAGCTCGATACGGGAGAACGAGGAGGCGATAGATAGGAGGTACAGGGAGGTTGCTCAAGGCAGGCAACTGGGTGGCTCTCAGGAGAAGGAAGGTAAATGGGCAGCCAGCGCAGAATACCCTTGTGGCCGTTTCCCTCAATAATAAGTATAGCACTTGACAACTTAGCAGGGCAGAGCCACAGTGTCTGGGTCTCTGGCACTGAGTGGCTCAGGGGTGAAATGCAGTAGTGATTGGAGATTCCACAGTCAGCGGGACAGAGGAGACTCTGTGGGCACAATAGAGACAGCTGGATGGTATGTTGCCTCCCAGGTGCAGGGATCAGGGATGTCTCCGACTGGGTACACAGTATTCGAAAGGGGGTGGGGGGAAGCAGTTAGGTCTTGGTACATATCAGCACCAATGACACAGGCAGGAAAGCAGATGAGATTCTGAAGAGAGATTTTAGGGAGCTAGTGTTACCTCTAAGGTAGTGATCTCTGGATTGCTGCTTGTTCCACATGCCAGTGAGGGTAAGAATATGAGTGCAGGGTTGAGGGACTGGTGCAGGGGGCAGGGGTTAAGATTTATGGATCATTGGGATTTCTTCTGGGGGAGGAACAAGATATACAAAAGGGGTGGGTTGCACCTGAATCTAGGGGACCAATATCGTTGCAGGTAGGTTTGCTAGAGCTGCTTGGGAGGGCTTAAACTAATTTGGTAGGGTGATAGGGCTGAGGATGAGGCAGTTGCTTTACAACCAGAGGCAGTGTGTAGTGAGACTGCTAGCAAAGACAGGCCGATGATAGAGCACAATTGTGGTCAATGGGTTGAGCTGCAGTGAAAAAAGGGGGACAAAATCAGTAAGGGTGATGAATACAGAACTGAAGGTGTTATATTTGAATGCACACAGTATACAAAATAAGGTAGATGAACTTGTAGTACAGTTAGAGATTGACATGTAAGATGTTGTGGGCATCAGTGAATCGTGGCTGAAAGAAGATTATAGCTGGGAACTTAACGTCCAAGGAGACATATTGTATTGAAAGGACAAGCAGGTAGGCCGAGAGGGTGGGGTGGTTCTGTAGGTAAAAAAAATGAAATCAAATCTTTAGAAAGAAGTGATGTAGGATCAGAAGGCATAGAATAATTTTGGGTTGAGCTGAGAAACCGCAAAAGGTAAATAAACTCTGATAGGAGTGATATACAGACCTCCAAACAGTAGCAAAGATGTGGTACAACGAGAGATAGAAAATGCATGTCAAAAGGGTAATGTTATGATAATCATGGGGGATTTCAATATGCAGGTAGATTGGGAAATCAGGTTGGCGCTGGATCCCAAGAGGGAGAATCTATAGAATGCCAATGAGATGTCTTTTTAGAGCAGCTTGTGGTAGAGCCACCAAGGGTTCAGCTATTCTGGATTGGCTGTTGTGCAGTGAAGCAGAATTGATTAGAGAGCTTAAGGTAAAGGAAGACTTAGGAGACAGTGATCATAATGTGATAGAATTCACCCTGAAATTTGAGAAGGAGAAGCTAAAGTCAGATTATCAACATTACAGTGGAGTAAAGGGAATTACAGAGGCATGAGAGAGAAGCTGGCCAAAACTGATTGGAAGAGAACACTAGAAGGGATGACAGCAGAGCAGCAATGGCTGGAATTTCTTGGAGCAATCAGAAGGCACAGGATAGATACGTCCCAAATAAGAAGAGGTTTTCTGAAGGCAGGATGACTCAACCGTGGCTGACAGGAAAAGTCAAAGCCAATATAAAAGCCACAGAGAGGGCATAAAACAGAACAAATATGAATGGGAAGTGAGAGGATTGAGAAGCTTTTTAAAAAATGAGCAGAAGACAACTAAAAAGTCATAAAGAAGGAAAAGATGGAATATGAAGGAAAGCTAGCCAATAATATTAAAGAGGATACCAAAAGTCTCTTCAGATATATAAAGAGTAAAAGTGAGGTGAGAGTGGATATCGGACTGCTGGAGAGGTAGTAATAGGGGACAAGGATGAACTGAATAAGTATTTTGCATCAGCCTTTACTGTGGAAGGAACTTGCAGTATGACAGAGGTTCAAGGGTGTCGGGGGGGGGGGGCAGAAGTGAGTGCAGTAGCCATTACTAGGGAGAAAGTACTTGAGAAACTTAAAGATCTGAAGGTAGGTAAGTCACCTGGACCAAGAGTTCTGAAAGAGGTGGCTAAAGAGATTGTGGAGGCATTATTAATGATCTTTCAAGAATCAATAGATTCTGGCTTGGTTCTGGAGATCTGAAATATTGCATATGTCACTCCACTCTTCAAGATGGGAGAGAGGCAGAAGGAAGGAAATTACAGGCCAGTTAGTCTGACCTCAGTGGTTGGGAAAATGTTTGAGTCGACTGATAAAGATGAGGTTTTGGGGTACTTGGAGGCACATGATAAAACAGGCCAAATTCAGCATGGTTTTCTTATGGGAAAATCTAGCCTGGCAGATCTGTTAGAATTATTTGAAGAAATAACAAGCAGGAGAGTCGGATGTTGTGTACCTGGATTTTCAGAAGGCGTTTGACAAGGCGCCACGCATAAGGCTCCTCAACAAGTTATTACAGAAAAGATAGTACAGTAGAATGATAGCACATTGGCTGATTGGCAAGAGGCAAGGAGTGGGAATAAAGGGAGCCTTTCTGGTTGGCTGCCAGTGACTAATGGTATTCACTTCTTTTTACATTGTATGTCAAAGATTTGGATGATACAAAGATAGGTGGATGGGCAGGTAGTGTTGAGGATGCAGAGGGGCTACAGAAGGACTTAGACAGATTAAGAGATTGGGCAAAGATGTGGTAGATGGAATACAGTGTCAGGAAGTGTATGGGCATGCACTTTGGTAGAAAAAATAAAAGCGTAGACTATTTTCTAAATGGAGAGAGAATTCACAAATCTGAGATGCAAGGGGAATTGGTTGTCCTCGTGCAGGATTCCCTAAAGGTTAATTTGCAGGTTGAGTCAATAGAGAGAAAGGCAAATGCAATGAAATGAAATGTGTTCATTTCAAGAAGATTAGAATATAAATGCAAGGATGTACTGTTAAGGCTTTATAATGAACTAGTGAAGCTTCATTTGGAGTATTACGAGCAGTTCTGGTCCCCTTATCTAGAAAGGATGTGCTTACATTGGACAGTGTTCAAAGGAGGTTCATGAAAATGATTCTGGGATTGAAAGGGTTGTCATATGAGGAATATTTTATGGTTCTGAGCCTGTACCCACTGGAATTCTGAAAAGTGAAGGGAGATCTCATTGAAAGCTATCAAATGTTGAAAGGCCTTGATAGAGTAAATTTGGAGAGGATGCTCCCTATGCTAGGGGAGTCTAAGGCTAGAGCACACAGCCTCAGAATAGAGGGATGCCCATTTAGAAAGGTGATGAGAGGAATGTTTTTTAGCCAGAGAGTGGTGAATCTGTCGAATTAGTTGCCACAGGTAGCTGTGGAGGCCAAGTCATTGGGTTTATTTAATGCACAGGTTGACAGATTTTTATTAGTCAGGGCAAGAAGCGATACAGGGAGAAAGTGGAAGATTGGGGCTGAGAGGGAAATGGATCAGCCATGATGAAATAGCAGAGACAAGTGGTCAAATTCTGCTCCTATATCTTATGGTCTTAAGGCATAGGACACCAGAACTAATTCAGCCTGCTGATTTCTATCCCATCAGTCTACTGTCAACTATCAAAGCAATAGGTGTTACTGCTAGCGTGTCAAATTTCCATAAGACCATAAAACATAGGAGCAGAATTAGGCCATTCAGCCCATCATCTGCTCTGCCATTCCATCATGGCTGATCCCGGATCTCACTCAACCCCATACACCTGCCTTCTCACCGTATCCTTTGATTGCCTGATCAATCAGGAAACGATCAATCCTGCCTTAAATATACTCACGGACTTGACCTCCACTGCAGCCTGTGGCAGAGCATTTCACAGACTCACTATTCGCTGGCTAAAAAAAGTTCCTTCTTACCTCTGAGGTTGCCCCTCAATTTTGAGGCTGTGCCCTCTGGTCCTGGATATCCCCACCACAGGAAACATCCTCTCCGCATCCACCCTATCTAGTCCTTTTGACATTCAGTAGATTCCAATGAGATCACCATGCATTCTTCTAAACTCCAGTGAGTACAAGCTCAAAGCTGCCAAACGCTCCTCATATGTTAATCCTTTCATTCCCAGTGAACTTCCCCTGGACTCTCTCCAATGACAACACATTCTTTCTGAGATATGGGGCCCAAAATTGTTGACAATACTCCAAATGCGGTCTGACTAGCGTCTTATAAAGGGCTCACCATTCTTCCCTTGTTTTTATATTCTATTCCCTTGAAATAAATGCCAACATTGCATTTGCCTTCTTTACCACAGACTCAACCTTGGGTTGAGTTAATCTCTTGCATGAGGACTCCCAAGTCCCTCTGCACCTCTGATGTTTGAACCTTCTCCCTATTTAGATAATAGTCCACACTATTGTTCCTTTTACCAAAATGTATTATCATACATTTCCCAACACTATGTTCCATCTGCCACTTTTTTGCCCATTCTTCCAATTTGTCTGTCCTGCTGCAATCGCATTGCTTCCTCAGCACTACCTATACCCCACTTTTCTTCGTATCATCCACAGACTTTGTCACAAAGCCATCAAATCCATTATTGAAATCAATAACAAACAATGAGAAAAGTAGCGGTTCCAATACTGACCCCTGAGGAATACCACCAGACATTGGCAGCCAACCAGAAAAGGCCCCTTTTATACCCACTCGCTGTCTCCTGCCTGTCAGCCCATCCTCTATCCATGCCAGTATCTTTCCTGTAACACCATAGGATTTTATCTTGTTAAGCAGCCTTATGTGTGGCACCTTATCAAATGCCTTCTGAAAATCCAAGTAAATCATATCCTCCTCCCTTCCTCTCTGGGCTATGTTTACATCAACACAATATGCTTGATCGTTATACAGTACTGCGAACAGAATGGACAAAAATGCTGCTCTGACCAATAATACTCACATCCTGATAAAAGTATAAATATAATAGCATCCCCATAGAAAATGTAGGTGATTTGAAATATCCATTACATTTATTAAACCCACATTAAAATAGGCCAGTTGCTATCTAAATGTAAAGAATGTTGCATACCTGCTCTTGGTAGAACTCACAATAGACATTGGGTGATTAGTATCATCCTTTACTGCCAGTATATTATCCTGTTTAAGAACAGAAAAGATGAATACTTTTTACCAGTACAGAATTTAATAAGATACAAATGCCATACAAATATATAATCTAAGCAAAACTTCAAACCGAGTTTGTTACCACTATTGCCAAAGATCGTTAACAGACTTGTTCTCTCTCTCTCTCTCTCTCATCTCAAGGACCTGGATGTGAAGTGACTTTGCATCCCTTTCTCTCGGCCTTTAAAGGCATGATAAGAATTTGCAATTGAATGCAACCCAGCAGCACTGAGCTCCTTTAGTTTGACTCTATTTTAAGTCAGTATGATAAAAACTAATTGGAAAATGCAAAGATTCATGTGACTCCATAGTCTAGACTCTTATGATGTGTCAATTTATAGCACTTTGTTTAGACAAAGTAGCTGGAGCACATTTCCCCTTTTACTGAGTGATCTTTGCTGGCAAAATGTGTCCACCTACTTCACAGTTGTTTTGGTTTTAAGGGGAGGGAAATGAGATGATATCATCCTCAGGCATTTAGTTGCGAACAATTCCATTGCAAGGCTGGGAATCTCTGCCAGCATGAACAGGTGATTGATCTCTTTGTGAAGGAGGGGAGGGAAGAATAACAAACCTCAGCTGTGCAACTTTCCTCCAATTTGGTATCCTGCTATTAAAGGGAGAGTGTAGCAGCAATTTCCTGCACTAACCCTTAGAGATTTTGTGACTGTTATTTCTTTTGGGGAATATTTTTACAACAAAATATCAATATAGAAGACACACAGAAGCTGTAGAATTTAGTTTTTTACCGTTTATTCGTAACTATACAAATTTGTTTCTGTTTTCCCTCAGCAGCTATAACGGCTGTTGAAAACATATTACACTAAAAACTATATTAAAATGTTTCCAGATGCCATGTCCATTATGAGAGAACAGAGGAGTGATCTGTCTCAGATATTATGTTCTACCTGACTTAGAACCCTGCATCAGATATTGATTCCTGGACAGAGTTAGTTAATTTTCATTCCATTACACTATTGTTCATTGTATCTGGGTGTTGTGGTGCAGAAGTCAATGTATAAAAAATTCTGATTAATTGGCATTGGTTAGCAGTGTATGTGCATGTATTGTGGCTTTGAGAGTGTTAATAGCAGCTACCAAAGTGTTTGGGGAACATTCATGGCTGTGCATTCACCTAAATATTTCACCTGTTGCACAAATTAACATATGAAGTAACAAAAGGCTCACAACCCCATCTAATCTGTTCAACAGTGTTCAATACCATGTGCATCATATAACAGGCACAGTTCAAAGTAAATTTTATTATCAAAGTACATATATGTCACCTTATACCAACCTAAGATTAATTTTCTTATGCCATACTCAAAAGATCTATAGAATAATAGCTATAACAGGATCAATGAAAGATCAACCTGTGCAGAAGACACACTTATTTATACTGTGCAAGTATAAATAAATTGCAATAACATGAGATGAAGTGTCCTTGAAGGTGAGTTCAATGGTTGTGGGAACACTTCGATGATGGGGCAAGTGGAGTTGAGTGTAGTTATCGCCTTTTGTTCAAGCCAGATGGTTGAGGGTTAGCAACTGTTCTTGAACCTGGTGGTGCAAGTCCTGAGGCTCCTGTACCTTCTTCCTGATGGCAGCAGCGAGAAGACAGCGTGACTTGGGAGGTGAGGATCTTTGATGATTGATGCTACTTTCCTACGATACTGTTGCATTTAGATGTTCTCAATGGTTGGGAGGGCTCTAACCATAATGTACTGGGCTGGATCCACTAGTTTTTGTAGGATTTTCCATTCATAGGCATTGGTGTTTCCCTACCAGGCTGTGATGCAGCCAGTCAATATACTCTCCACTGCACATCTATAGAAGCTTGTCAAAGTTTTTGGTGGCATACTGAGTCTCTGCAAATCCCTAAGGAGGTAGAGGTGCTGCCGTGCTTTCTTTGCAATTCCACTAATGTGCTGGGCCTTTGAAATAGTAACACCTAGGAATTTAAAGTTGTTAACCCTCTCTACCTCTGATCCTCCAATGAGGACTGGCTCATGGACCTGTGGTTCCCTCTGCTGAAGCCTATAATTAGTTTCTTGGTCTTGCTGACATTGAGTGAGATCTGAGTTGAGCACACCAGCCAGCTGGTCAGCACAGTTCTTTAGAATGCGGCCAGGTACCTCATCTGGTCTGGATGGTCTCCACGGATTCACCCTCCAGAAGTCAGCCCGCATGTCAGCTTGAGAGACTGAAAGTCATAGGATCATTGTGGAATGTGGAGTGCACGATGGTTCCTCCATGTTCCGATGGTCAAAGCCAGCCTAGAAGTCTGTGAGCTCATCTGAAAGCCAAGCCTTGCTGTCTCCCATATTGCTTGATATAACTTTATAAGAGATGACAGCATTCAAGCCCTGCCTTAGCTGCCGAGCATCTCTCGTTGAATCAAGTTTGGTCCAGAATTGCCACTTCACCTGTGAGATGGCTATCCGGAGATTGTATCTGCACCTCTTATAACTTTCTTGGTCTCCAAACTTGAATGCTTCTGATTTGGCCCTCAGCAGATTTCAGATCTCATGGTTTCATCCAGGGCTTCTGAATGATTTAGTGGGGACACACCCATTTTACAGCTGTTTTAATAAAATCTACTACAACTGGCCCGGTCCACTGACTCGAAGCGATCCTGTTATCACTCCTCTGCCTCCAGCAACCACCTCTTAGTTGTCCTAATCTCTGGAACTTTGCTTTTTAGCCTCTGTCTGTACGCAGGTTGGTGAAGACAGCCGAGTGATCTGATTTATGAAAATTCATTCTAGACAAGGAATGGTAGGCATTCTTTATCTTAGTACAGTGGTCTAGTTTGTTGGGACCCCTGGTAATACAGTTTATATGCTGGTGGTAATTGGGCAGAGTTTTCTTCACAAGCCTGGTTGAAGCCTCCAACTATGATTTGAAATGCATTGGGATGGGATGTTTCTTGTTTGCAGACAACTTTGTGCAGTGTTGTGGGCACTTGATTATAGTTGGCTGTTGGTGGTATGTAAACAGTGGTTCGGATTATGGATGAGAACTCCAGAGATGGATAGAACAGGAAACCTTTGATCATTAGGTGTTCAAGTTTGGGGAACATGAGTTCAACAGAACTGCCATGTCAGAGCACCTACGAGAGTTAACCACAAAACACACACCTCCTCCTTTTGCCTTTCCCGAGTCAACAGTTCAGTCCATTCTGTGAATGAAGAATTCTGGTTTGACTGCTGCACCTGGTGTGCCTGGAGAATGCCACGTTTCAATAATGCATACAATTAAGCCTCTGATACAGCAGTCTTGCCCTCAGTTCCTCAGTTTTGCTCTCCAGCGACTGCACATTTGCTGACAAGATGCAGGGTCGAGGAGGAATTTCAACTTGCCTTGAACCCCTCCTCTCCTGCCTCGCTTTCAGTCATGGTGATGAAAATTAGAGATGCCGTGCCTGATTGGTCCAGGTTCTTCACTCCATCTTGAGATATGAAGATCAATGAGTTGATTTCAAAGTCCAATACTTGGAGGGAAGCCATGTGCTTCAGATTGCAGTGAAAGTAATTCAAAAGAAATATATTTAAAAGAAATTTTGGATCAATTTTCTGCAGCCCACAGAGGTTCACCTCATCTCTTAATGACCAGATCATATTGTTGAGACATTGTTGACAATGGTCTCCAAGTACACCAAATTACGTCATTTGATAGGATAATAAAGTTAAAATATCTGAAGATTAATAAATTATATAATCTTCAGACAAGCAAACAGAACCTTCTCACAGTAGCATTAAAGAAGGTTCCCTTAGTTATTGTCTATTTCTAATTGGTTTGAACTCAATGCAACCAACAATGGTTTTGTCATTTGGATATTTGTTATCAAAATAAACAAGTCAGGCTACAAGTAGCACTTCATAGTAAAACCTATTCCTGCTTCCAAACCAGGCAGGCAAATAACTGTAGGGGACAAAACCTCTCAGAATTAAATGGTTAAGACTTACCTTGTACTTGCGAAGTATTGAGGAATGATTGAGGATCCTGTCTGTGTCTACACTGTCACGTGGGACGACCACTATTCCAAAATCACCCACTATAACTTCCACCTAGGGAAGGAAATTTCAAGATACAATAGCAATCACAATGATATAGCCATGATTTGTGAATTCAGTTGGATGATTTCTTTTCCCCAAGCTGCTATAATGTGTGAGTCACCTGTGTTAAGGACTGGATGCATGAGGAACAGAAGGAAGCTAATGGCCAAAATAATTCACAACTTTTAAAGAATTCCCATTTTTTGTCTTGTATTTATAGAAGTGGATAAATTAAACAAGTGCATCACTAAGAATCTCTGAATGAACTCAGTTACTGAAAAAAGTAGCTTGAGAGAGAAGTACAAGATGGGTTCGTACAGCTATATAAGACCTTGGTCGGACCCCACTTGGAGTACTGTGTTCAGTTCTGGTCACCTCACTACAGGAAGGATGTGGATTCTATAAAGAGAGTGCAGAGGAGATTCACAAGGATGTTGTTGGGATTGGGGAGCATGCTGAATGAGAATAGTTTGAGTGAACTCGGCCTTTTCTCTTTGGAGTGACGGAGGATGAGAGGTGACCTGATAGAGGTGTATAAGATGATGAGAGGCAATGATTGTGTGGATAGCTAGAGGCATTTTCCCAGGGCTGAAATGGCTAACACAAGGGGGCATGGTTTTAAGGTGCTTGGAAATAGATGCAGAGGGGATGTCTGTTTTTCACTCAAAGAGTGGTGGGTGTGTGGAATGCACTGCTGACGGTGGTGGTGGAAGTGGATACAATAGGGTCTTCTAAGAGACTCTTAGATAGGTACATGCAGCTTAGAAAAATAGCGAGTTTTGCAATAGGGTAATTCTAGGCAGTTTCTAGAGTAGGTTACATCGTCAGCACAACATTGTGGACTGAAGGACCTGTAATGTGCTGTAGATTTCTATGTTTTTTGTTCATACCTGAGATGCTCCTCATCTTGTCTCATCTAAGGAAAGCCAGAAAACTTGCAGGCAGGAAGCATTTTTATTCACTGCATTTTGTTTTCAGTACAATATTAACAATTTTATTTCTAAACTCATTCCTTTGGCATGAACTGCCAAAGTTATGAAAACATCTCTACAGTAATGTTAGCCATAAACTCTGCAAATATAAACAACAAAATAAGTTACAGTTGTAAGATATACTTACATCTTCCTCATTCCATAGACCAGGGATACAAAAGGATTCCAGCAAATCACTGCCACACAGCAACAAGATCCGGAGCTCTGAATGAGTGGAAGATGAACAATATTTTACACTGGGAAAGGTGGCCTTCCAAACGCAGGGGGTTTACATTGAATTAAGAATTATCACACAATATATGTGGCAGAAGTTCTACTTGGGACAGAAAAGATTAAGGAATTTTAGCTAATACTTTCACTCAATACACAATATCCTTTCTGCCACATTTATTTCTCCATCTCTTCTGTGTACTGAATGAAATTGGAGAACAGTGAAATGGCAGCTAACAATGCAAAGGATTTACTTGCTTCAACCATGAGGCTATTGTTTTCAGTATGGCAAAGTGGAAGCTGCAATAGGCAAGGGTTAAAGATAAGCAGGCGAGAATGACTGTGGCGGTATGCAGTCAAACCCAGACAAGGGAAGCCGTTGAAGCGAGACTGCCAGAGCCAATCTTGCTTACTGCAGACAGACAGGTGAGAATAACTGGCAATGTGTAATCAACCAGGAAGAATATAGCACAGTAGGGGGTGCCGGAGGCAGACAAAATAGGAATACCGGAAGGGTGTGAAATACACCCAGCAACTAAGGGACAATTGCTTCAAAGTACCACCAGTTGTCAGCTTGTAGTTCCTTTTGATTTTGAGCATCTGCATTGTGAAAGGCGATTGATCTTGCAAGTAAGGAATTCAAACATACACAATTTACCACACGGTCAACACCCATAACTGATAAGCCAATTCCGTATAAACGTAACAGCTTTCTGTTCAGACTTCAGAACAGTGTGGGTGACAGGGGCCATGCTGTTCTCCTTGTGCACGAGGAAAATAAAGTGTGCGTGAGTTGTAAGAGTGCATACTCAGGGCCCAGTATTTTATTTTATTATTGGTGGTAACAGTTACTTGGAGGTTCTGTCAAGACACCTGACACTTGGCTCCATTATAAGGGAGAAAGCCCCGGTAACTGATCAGTCCTAAATCCTAGGCTGCTCATACTTGAGTAAGGGACTAGGTCTGCTGCTGGAATGGAAATTTCCTCCTGTGTGTAGGCAAGATATACCGGCACCTAGTCAAGGTCATTGACAAAGGACTCACATTGTGAGGGAGTTGTAAGAGTGCCTGTGTTCTGGGCCCAGTTACTTTATATTACTATCCTTGACAACAGTGACATTGAGTTCTCTACTCATGCTTTAGTTACGTTTATCACTGTCTGAACCAGCTCGATGGTCCTCCTGCACACCTTGATGCTTTGCTAAATTGCTGCAGCCTTTGTGGTGTTTGCTTTGCCATTGGAAACGACACTAACGAATGGCTTCCTTGACCATTTTAGAAACAAAGTTTTTAAAAGTAGCTTTAGTTTACAAACAAAAAAATCATTACTCTCATTTTCTAGGCCCATCCTCCCTCATCTGGCATAAATATAACGGTGAAGAGGGGCAAACAGTCAGGATGTTTAAACAAGGACCAAAATGCCACCATGGCTTAGCCCGAAGTAATTGGACACGAACATTTTCTGTGGATTTGGGATCACTTATTGACTAGACAAGCAATGGGCATCAGAGTTTATCCCTAAAGGACATAGATGAACTAGATTGATTTTGATTTCCCATGGTCACAGCATAGGTAACAAATCTATTTTTAAAAGTTCTGGGATATTTAAGTAACTAAATTTTAAATTATGTCTCCAGTTAGTTGGTCCAGGATCTGGACTTACCTATAAAATCACAATCCTTAAACATAATACATTCAAGGGCATCTCCACTGCATTCATGATTAATGTTTAGAGGAGTCAAATACTTGTACAAAACTGAGTAAAAAGTTTGTGTATATGCATGGCTGTTTAAATCTGATGGTTCAAACTCACTGGCTCTCCACACGGCTTTAGACCACCTGGACAACACAAACACCTACGTCAGGATGCTGTTCATCGACTGTAGCTCAGCATTTAATACCATCATTCCCACAATCCTGATCGAGAAGTTACAGAACCTGGGCCTCTGTACCTCCCTCTGCAATTAGATCCTCGACTTCCTAACCGAAAGACCACAATCTGTGCGGATTGGTGATAACATATCCTCCTTGCTGACAATCAGCACTGGTGCATCTCAGGGGTGTGTGCTTAGCCCACTGCTCTACTCTCTATATATACATGACTGTGTGGCTAGGCATGGCTCAAATACCATCTATAAATTTGCTGATGATACAACCATTGTTGGTAGAATCTCAGGTGGTGAAGAGAATGTGTACAGGAGGGAGACCTGCCAACTAGGGGAGTGGTGTCACAGCAACAACGTCAGTAAGACAAAAGAGCTGATTGCGAACTTCAGGAAGGGTAAGATGAAAGAACACATACCAATCCTCACAGAGGGATCAGAAGTGGAGAGAGTGAGCAGTTTCAAGTTCCTGGGTGTCAAGATCTCTGAGGACCTAACCTGGTCCCAACATATTGATGTAGTTATAAAGAAGGCAAGACAGCGACTATACTTAATTAGGAGTTTGAAGAGATTTGGCATGTCACCAAATACACTCAAAAACTTCTATAGATGTATTGTGGAGAGCATTCTGACAGGCTGCATCACTGTCTGGTATTGGGGGAGGGCGTACACACAGGACCGAAAGGAGCTGCAGAGGGTTGTAAACCTAGTCAGCTCCATCTTGGGTACTAGCCTTCAGTGAGCAGTGCCTCAGAAAGGAAGCATCCATTATTAAGGACCTCCAGAACCCAGGACATGCCCTGTTCTCACTATTACCATCAGGCAGGAGGTACAGAAGCCTGAAGGCACACACTCAGCGATTCAGGAACAGCTTCTTCCCTTCTGCTATCTGATTCCTAAGTAGACATTGAACCCTTGGACACCACCTCACTTTTTTTATATACAGTATTTCTGTTTTTTGCACATTTTTTAATCTATTCAATATACATATACTGTAATTGATTTACTTATTTGTTTATTATTATTTTTATTTTACTTATTTTTTCTCTTCTATATTATGTATTGCGTTGAAAGGCTAGTACCCAAGATGGAGCTGACTAGGTTTACAACCCTCTGCAGCTCCTTTCGGTCCTGTGTGTACGCCCTCCCCCAATACCAGACAGTGATGCAGCCTGTCAGAATGCTCTCCACAATACATCTATAGAAGTTTTTGAGTGTATTTGGTGACATGCCAAATCTCTGATGCTGAATTAACAAATTTCACATCACATGCCAATGCTAATAAACCTGATTCTGATTCTCATTCAGCATGCTAACTGGGATTACATGCTCAGACAGCAATGCTTGGCAGAGCAAACTACAATCAGCCCCAAGTCAGCCAACTCTCACTGAGGGCAACTTTCCTCTTGCTGCAGATGAAGGAATTAACCCTTTGAAATCAATCAGAGCTAGGATCAATAAGCCACAAAGATGGCGGTCTCGATGTGTAATTAATGTGTGCTTGTTCAACATACTGGTTACATTTGATATTGTGGTGTTCGCCGAGCCTGGCAATTAACTTGCAGGCATTTCATCATCAGTGGAGGTGACATTGATGCTGAAGGCCCCCTATTCTCCCCGCCAACTGAACATCTTCTATCAGCAAACACGAGGAAATCTGCAGATGCTCGAAATTCAAACAACACACACAAAATGCTGGTGGAGCACAGCAGGCCAAGCAGCATCTATAGGGAAAAGCACTGTCGACGTTTCGGGCCGAGACCCTTCGTCAGGACTCATCCTCTATCAGGTTTTTTAACGTAGCAGGGATTTCATTGCTGTTAACCTGCAACTTTCCTATGCAGATTGTTGTAAAGACCTCATCAGAAACCTCTGTGGGTGAATATCTGCACAATTTCTCCCTCTGGCAGTCTGGTAACACCCTGTCCTACTTGTAGGCCACATAGGCCCAGTGTTTCTACATATGTGGGGCCTATTTCTATGCTGTTCATTCCCTCACCATGTGCTCATGGTTGTGATTGTGAGAAAGAGAAGTAGGTTGGAGATTTAGCTTCAGCCTCTCTACTCGCCACATCTGAGGTACCATCTTCTCCATGTAAATTATATCTGCAGCTGTTCCTGCCCCGTATGGGCCAACATTTTGTCAGTAAGTTCCTGCAGTGTGTTGGGTGATATGGTTGTCAGGGTTGAATAATGACCAGTGTGTGCAAATGATGAGATGAAGGCAAGGTGTTGTACATTGTTATGAATGAATGAGACCTAATTGAGATTGTTGATGGAGTATGGTACTGTCTCTATATTCAGCAAGAAGTTTGAGGGTGGCTGGTTGGATATGGCATTTGAAGATAGAGCTATCTGTGTGTAATGATGTGTGCTGACTTAAATTTAGTGGGCTGTCACCGTGTCACACAGCTATAGTTGCAAAACTGTATCATGCCTACTGTTTGATTAAAGACCAACTGCTTCAAATCATATTTTGTGCTTACGTAATCTTCTCAGTCATGCTGACTTTGTGTGAATCATAAATACACAACACAGGGACCTCTTGCAGCATTATATCCAGGATGTTGCCTTGAAAGTTGGCATTGACGTCCATAGCAACCAGCTCCTGTGTCAGTACAAAGCTCATCTCCTATGCATCTTCTCTTACAAGGCCTCAGGTACTGTGCACATAAACTTTGCTGAATCCTAAGTACTGTATAACATGATTACGTGTTCCCCAGGGACTGTTAGCTACTGCTCCCATGACCTGCTCCTGGAAGAGATGTAGGCTGATTTTAGGCACTATAGGTTAACTTAAGCCAAACAAAAACTCTGTCATTGACCCCTTTGATGCATCCAATGATCAAAAATGGTTAGTGCTATCTAAATGCAGCAACCATTGGCATGAACAAGCAAGGTGAGATCAGTTGGTGGTGAATATTGATAGCTCGGTTTGAGGCGTTTGGTGTTAAAGTGTTACCTGCAGAACTGAGAGCCTATTCTTTCCTCTGTGGAAGTGGGGACCAAATCTCCTCTCAAACTTAGGACAGAGCAGTACTTAATGCTGTAGTTGCTATTCCAACAAAAGCAGCAGTTTCCCTGGTGTCTGGCTACTGCAGTACAAGTTCAGGCTGTTCTTATGGTATGTTGCCATCATGGATTACTGTGTGTGAAATAGCATGCAGGGAGTCTGAGAAATCCAGCCAACGTCTGAGGCTGAGCTTAGTCATTCTCCTGGCAAAGCATAAACTTGATGCCCCTCCACAAGGCACTATTAACAGTCTACCAGTGGATTTGCTATTGCCGGCACAGACCTCTGCCACCTGGCTAGATAATGTATAATCCACAGCTCATTCTTCTGGGCCTGCAGCAGCTTGATGTCATCCCCAGAGGCTAGCAGCTGTCTCCTCTACTAGACATGCTCCAACCATACAAGGAGAATCACTGAGACAGGCAGAAGTGCATTGATTGTGTGATGCCTTGACCATGTACAGTAGAAAGAAATTTAATTTATCAATGTTGCTTAGGATATTGATTTTGTGTTTGTTATTAAGTCCAACAGTGATGAAGCAAATGTTATAAAAGGTCAGTAACTCTGGCAAAAAGTACTGAAACAGAAATAGTTCTCTTTTTGAATTGAGAGCTTCCATTACAGACAAGCAAGCAGCAAACTCATAGGTGCTGGAAGTATCTCCAGCTTCAGCAAATAAGGTGTTGGACGTCATCTTGAAGCCACTTATATCATCCAGCAGATTTTAGGGAAGCCTTCCTTACAAAAGTTATGCCACACATTGAGTTTCCTACCTGACGAACAATCTCTCAAATTCCTGGCCTTCAGGCTGAAGGCCTTCCTCCGCTTTGTGCCCAATGTGCTTTCTGCTCATGCTGGCTTCCAAGGTGAATGAGGACTAATATATCCAGGTGTTTTGCCAACATATTTGTGCAGAGGCAATGAAGCTGGCAAAATGTACATTTGCACTATTCACATATTACAGGATTGAAAGTTAAACCACTTCTAGAAAGTAGCAAATACTTGGGACTAGCAAATGCAAGCAGGAATGAAACAGCAAATAAATTATGAGTGATGGATCATCTCTTTAAGTAACACTGATATAAGGTTCTTCCTGCTGCTGAAACCATGTTCAGCCATCTGAAGAGGATTCGACATCAAAAATGGTGGTGCCTCACATCAATGTTCCTCTTTTCTCTTCAGTATTTGATCCCTAATACCTTTCCCCATTACGACATCTGATTTATCCAAAAACATGAATTGGAACCTCCAAGTCTAGGTCAAATGAAGTATCCAATCATTGGGCATTAACAACTCCAAGAGTTCTGAGAGTTTCCAACTTAGTGGAAGCAGCTTTCTCAGCATTGGGGTCATTTAAAACGCAAGGCTTGACAAACTACTTTAAACAGCCTATGGCAAGCAGGTGTATGTTTTTTTAATAATCATTCATTCTGCACATAGCCTGAAGGTAGGTCCTCAACAATATGTGAAACTGTTCCGTTTCCATTGCTATCTCGCAGTCTGAGGACATCCAGTGGGAAATGGTGTCAAGAGGATCCTGGATTTGAGTCAGTGTTTTTCTAGATACCATCCTCATAATTACAATATTTTTTAAAAGTAAAATTGAGAAATTTAACACAAAAAGTCAGATGGAAATTATTACACTCACCAATCTCTTCATATCTCATTGCTGTACCCAGGTTGGCATTTTCATCTGAAGCAGAGATACAATCAATAAAAGACTGATTTGAAAGATCATTTGCATTAAAAATAATTAACCTTCTACAATCTATTGCCTATGGACAAATGCCTCAGATAATTTATGGGTAATGCAGATTTATACATTCTTCTTGTATTCCAAACAAGAGAAATTTGTAATGGGGAAGTGGCCTCTGCATTAAAGTTACATTCTCAAACAAGTGTTCACTGGTTTCATGGGCTCACCCACCTTTAGTCAGCTCCTTCTGTTTTTACTGATCACATATTTTCCCTCATATCCCTTGGCTTCCCAGACTTCACTAATCTTGGTCCTCAGACTTTAAACTCCTAATCCTCATTATTCACATACTGCTGATTTCAGACACAACTCCTGTCCATCTAGTTTTGAATCAAACTTTGCCAGCTTGGCTTTCAACTGCATTGATTATCAACAGCTGGGTATGTGACTTCTTGATAAATTGGTGAATATTTTGAAAGCACGGTACTTAGTAAGGCAAGACTGAAGTCAATCAAACCTCCAGGGCAGAATCAAATATGTAGTTAGGAGTTTCAGTAAACTTTTAGAAAGTTGTTTATAAGGCTTATTGAAGGAGGTGTGAATAAATAATTTTGATTAAGTGCAAATCAACATAAGTACACCAGCTGCAGAAAGTAATAATGCAGGTGTTGCCAGAGAGATACTCTAGGTTGTAATTATGGAAGCAAGGATGACTTGCTATAATTATGCTGACCTTGGTGAGATCATGCCAGCAGAATTATGTGTAGGTTTGGTCTCTAACAGTCGATACGATATACTTGCCTTAGACAGAATGTAACAAAGGTTCATCAGATTTATTTCTGGGATAACATCACCATATGAGAAGCGATTATGGGATTAGGTTTGTATTCATTAGAGTTTAGAAGAATGAGAGAGGATCTAACTAAAATTTACAAAATTCTGACGAGGCTGGACTGATGCAAGACAATTTTTCTCCTGACTGGAATGTCTACAAGTGAGGGGGCAGGGGAAGAGTGTTAACTATCTCAGATTACCAGACAAGAGATTTAGTACTCAGACTGGGAGGAAGTGATGAACCTATGGCAGTCACAGCCACAGGGGGCAGTAGAGGCCAAGTACTGCAGTTGAATATATTTAAGGATACAGATAAATTTCCTTGGATCAAAAGGCATTAAGGAACGTTGGGAAGTGGAGCAAGGTGTTGAGGTTGAGGATCAGCCTTGGTTGTATTGAATGACCTCAACAGCTTCTTTCGCATCAGCTAAAATGAATGTAAGAGCAATTTCCCATTCTGCATTATTGGCAAATACTAAAGCACAAAAACTCCCCGTTTATGTTTATCATAGAACAAAAAGGTGGCTTTGTTGTTACGATTATTATAAGATTTTTCAAATACTTCCTGATCCCTACATCCAGTGTGAAAGTGAATATTGTGCTGTTCAAAATAACTGAGTTTAGACATAGATGTTATTGGAGCATTGTTTGACCTATGCCACAGCTCAGTCTAATCTGTCAGTGTCTGTTGCACCAGAGGGAGAATATAATCTGCTCTGCCTCAATATTGTGTTTCAGAGCATCTAGAAATGTGTAATAGGAAATTCATCACTTCTTATTAGACACGCTGGACAAAATCAGTTTTCTTCCTAGATTCCAAAGCACACATTTCGCAGTCAACACTTAGCCTGTGCTTCAGCTGCTTCTGAACCTATTACCCTTTCTTCATCCAATGAAACTGATGTTTAACATCATTTCGCAGGACGGCTCCTGCAGCTCTCTGAGGTGTATTCCTATAGCTGGAAAATATTTGTTAGAAATTTAAACTCTTATTATCAGGCTGCTAGAATTGGCCTTTAATTTGATAATGCTCCATTGTGACATCACTGGGACTATGCTACAAATTCTAAAAATGCGAAAATAACCCCCCCACCCAGGCCTGTCTTATAAAACTTGAACAAATCCAGAGATTTTACAATTGCATCAAATGATATCAAGATATAATTTTTCTGATGCTTCTGTGAGTTTGACTTCCATAAAACCAGCAGCCAAAAGCTAATGCAATTTAATCCACTGCTTTCAGTATCATATTAGATTGCAAAACCAAACCCCCAAAAAAATGCTTTCCTTTGTTTGATAAATAGTATGGAAATGCTACTTAGGAATTTCACTTGGTGACCTAAGCACAAGAAATCAGTACATTGATTGTGGATTGGCCAACTGCTTGCACTTTGGTTGAGATTTCAGTCAAAAGGCCGACAACATTTCTCAGAGGCTTATTGTCAATTCTTAACTCACAACTGCCTGTTCTCCAAAATGTATATCACTGACTCATCTCCATGGCAATAGTTAAGCAAATCAGCAGCACTCATTTCCTATTTTGTGTGGAATATTTTCTGAATATATTGCTAATCTCAGTGGAATTGCTGAGTGAGTCAGAGGATGTGTTTCTTATATTAATAGGGACATTACGTTATGCTAATGCTTTCTCTTTCTCTGTTCTGGATATTTCTTCTACCTTGAGTTCTTATTGATTGTAGTTCTAACCATGATAAATAAATTTAGACCATTAAAATACAGAATTGGGGGAAACAGCTGGGATCATTTGGCAGAGTTGGGTAGGGAGTGGCAGATTCGGAGCACTAGGAAAATTATAGCAGATTATCAGTGAACCATGAGCAGGTTAATAGTACTTGTTCTGGCAGAATTTCGTTCAACAGTCTGCATGGCCAACCACGCTCCAGGAAACTACTTATTTTCCTTTTCTAATTATCAAACCAATGATCTTTAACCGTAATCACAAGACTTCATGTGCAATAAAAACTCAGGAGTTAATTAAAAGCACAGACAGCTAGGCAAAACACACTTCAGAATGAGTTTTTCATGATCTTGGAACGTTCAACTTGGCTCTGATTGTGCTTGGTGTTATTAGCACAAGGAGTAAATGATCTGTCCATCTATATAGATCAGTCGTATGATAGTATGATATTATACAGTACTACCTTAATATTGGAAATGGTCCAGGGCCAGGGCCAAAAACAATATTTCAATGTAACTCGTGTTTTAAAATGCATTTTTTGGTCATTTTAAGTGCCCAATTGTGAACAATTAATGTTCCTGATATATAAATAAATGCTTTGAATAAGGTTATTTAGTACAATACAGACCTTACTTTAAGGTAATTTTGCATGTTAAAGTGCCATGTATGTTTGTCTGATGAGGAGTGTGACTTTATGCCAAAAAAGATGCACGTACCCACAAAGGTGAAGTGCTCAACGTGTGGGCGAACACAGCAGATTCTTCCGAGACTTTCGCTCACCTTCCCCAGGATTCGAACTGTAAAGCAAATCCAATAGAAAACCGGTAAGTAAAAGGCAACTATAGATGCAGCTCAGTGGCAAACATAATGTAGAAACAACAGCTTCTTAGAAGAAGCAGAATCAGGTTTATTATCCCTGGCATGTGTCGTGAAATTTATTAACCTAGCAGCGGTTCAATGCAGTACATAAAATAGAAGGAAAAAAAGTAAAAATAAATAAATTAGTAAATCAATTGCAGTATATGTATATTGAATAGATTAAAATCGTGCAAACACATAAATAATATATATTAAGAAAGTAAGGTAGCATTCAAGGGTTCAATGTCCACTTAGGAATCCGATGGCAGAGGAGTAGAAGCTGTTCCTGAATCGCTGAGTGTGTGCCTTCAGGCTTCTGTACCTCCTACCTGAAGGTAACAGTGAGAAAAGGGCATGCTCTGGGTGCTGGAGGTCCTTAATAATGGACGCTGCCTTTCTGAGACACTGCTCCTTGAAGATGTCCTGGGTACTTTGTAGGCTAGTGCCTAAGATGGAGCCAACTAAATTTACAACCCTCTGCAGCTTCTTTCAGTCCTGTGCAGTAGCTGCCCCCATTCCAGACAGTGATGCAACTTATCAGAATGTTCTCCTTGATAAATCTATAGAAGTTTTTGAGTGTATTTGTTGACATACCAAATTTCTTCAAACTTCTGATGAAGTATAATCGCTGTCTTGCCTTCTTTATAGCTGCATAGATATGTTGGGACCAGGTTAGATCCTCAGAGATCTTGACACCCAGGAGCTTGAAGCTGCTCACTCTCTCCACTTCTGATCCCTCTATAAGTATTGGTATGTGTTCCTTCGTCTTACCCTTCCTGAAGTCCACAATCAGCTTTTTTGTCTTACTGACGTTGAGTGCAAGGTTGTTGCTGCAACACCACTCCACTAGTTGGCATATCTCGCTCCTGTACGCCCTCTCATCTTCATCTGAGATTCTACCAACAATGGTTATATCATCAGCAAATTTATAGATGGTATTTGAACTATGCCTAGCCAAACAACCAGAGAGAGTAGAGCAGTGGGCTAAGCACACACTCCTGAGATGCACCAGTGTTGATTGACAGTGAGGAGGATATGTTATCACCAATCTGCACAGATTGTGGTTAGGAAGTTGAGGATACAATTGCAGAGGGAGGTACAGAGGCCCAGGTTCTGTAACTTCTCAATCAGGATTGTGAGAACGATGGTGTTAAATGCTGAGATGAACAGCATCCTGACATCGGTGTTTGTATTGTCCAGGTGATCCAAGGCCGTGTGAAGAGCCATTGAGATTGCATCTACCATTGACCTATTGTACACAAATTACAGTGGGTCCAGGTCTTTGCTGTGATGTAAGCATAAGCAAATAAAGCAAAGCAGAGCTATCAACTGAACATCCTTTATTAAAGCCAGTATCTCTTAACAACAGGTCTAGTGCTGGCTTACAGTTATGAATCAAATGCAGTCTAGAGATTTGGTTTATGTTGCTGCTTCTCAGATTATTGTAAACTGACCCAAAGGTAGCCTGACTAAGGGTCAGTTTATTATCCAATATGAGAGACAGCAGCATAAACCAACTAAAACCCTTCAGTACTGCACTGAAAGATCAGACAAAGAGAAGTACTCCATTTCATTGGGGATCTTGAACCAACAACAGTTTGACTCCGAAATGAGAGCAAAATCAATTAATCCACTACAACTGGAAATCACTAGATGAATAGCTGAACTCCAGGCTCCTAAAATATTTGGTTTCTAATGCTTTTACAGAATTTTATTGTAAACTGTACATCTGTACCAGACTGCTCGATGTTTAATAAATGCTTTATTCAGTTTATTCATATCTTTATTCTGATTCCCATGGAGACTTTGGATTGCATAGCTGGGGAGGGACCTGAGCATTTTTGGGGCCGACTCTCTGGGCACAGAGCTTGGAAAAAGCGATGCCACAGACTTTTAACATCATAAATCAGTGAGTTGTTTGGTACATCTCCCTCTCACTATGAAACGAGGACACCTCTTTTTCCCTTATTAGGGAGAGAGAGCCTGTGGTATGTCGAATACCAGGTGAACAAGTAGCCTTTGGGGTACTGCAAGTCTGTGTCTTTATTAATGCTTTGCTGCACACCTGAGAGCTTGGTTGGGGGGGGCGCTGATGCTTTTTTGCTTGTGGGTGAGGGGGGTGGGGGTCGTTGAATTGCTGCTGTTTGTCCATGGGAGGGGGGAGCTGGAGGTGGGCTTTGGGGTTCTAATGTTTTAACTGTCATTCGTTCTTTGGGGAACTTCTCTGTTTTCGTGAATGCTTGCGAAGAAAAAGAATTTCAGGATGTACACTGTAAACATTTCTCTGACATTTAATGTACCTACTGAATAAGTGAACGGGGCGGTCGAGACACTTTGCTTGCCACAGTCCCCAAGAAGACATTGGATTGCGCATAACTAGGCACTTGACAACAGCCAATAAGGAGAACATAACAAAATTTGCAGATGCTGGAAATCCAAGCAACACACAAAATGCTGAAGGAACTCAGCAGGCCAGGCAGCATCTGTGGAGAAGAGAAAGCAAGGGACATTGCAGGCCGAGACCCTTCATCAGGACTGGAAAGGAAGGGGGAAGGAGTCAGATGTTCCTCCAACGTTCTGTGTATGTTGCCAATAAAAAGTTAGGTTTAAGTGGAGCAACTATTGGGGGACCAGTCCAGTGTCAGAGTGGGGAGCTCAGGTTTTGGCTCATAGAGGCTTTGCTGAGGAGAGGTGATGGCTACAGATAGATTTTTATTTAATCTTTCTTTCTTGTTTCACAGATAGAGCAGTGGGGATGCCAGGCATGATAGCAGAATGCTCCTCCCACAGGATGTGGGCAGGCAGGGAGACATCCAGTGTCTCTGACAACTGCAGCTTCTTTCATATTGTGTCAATTGACAGGACCTACAGGAAGGTAGTTACACCCCAAGGTGCAGGACAGAGGTAACTGGATGACCATCAAGAGAGGGAAAGGGGATAGGCAGGCAGTGCAGAGCTCCCCTCAACAACAGGTTGTTTTGGATATCATGGGGGGTGCGGAATGACCTAGCAAAGCCACAGCAAAGTTCAAAGTTCAAAGTAATATTTTTTCATTTTATTTTATTTATATTTCTTACATTCACAGGAGTAAAAATCTTCATGTTCTGTCTCCGTCACAATGTACAAGCAATAAAGAGGCAAATTGTCGGAGGATATTGCCCAAACACTAAGAATGTGTACATAATTGTTCTGTATACATGAGTGTACAGTCAGATATACAATCAGATCAGTGTGTATTGATAAACCTGATGGCCTGGAGAAAGAAGCTGTCCCGGAGCCCATTGGTCCTGGCCTTAATGCTGCAGTACCATTTGCTGACAGAAACAGTTTGTGGTTGGGGTGGCTGGAGTCCCTGATGAACCTCCGGGCCCTTTTTACACACCTGCTGCTGTAAATGTCCTGAATAGAGGGAAGTTCACATCCACAGGTGTGCTGGGCTGTCCACACCGCTCTCTGGAGTGCCTTGTGATTGAAGGTAGTGCAGTTCCCATACCAGGCAATGACAAAACCAGCTCTCAATGGTGCCCCTGTAGAAAGTCCCGAGGATCTGGGGACTCATGCCAAACTTCTTCAGCCATCTTGAGGTGAAAAAAGTGCTGTTGTGCTTCTTTCCCAACACAGCTGGTATGTACAGTCCAGGTGAGATTCCCAGTGATGTCAGATTCAGATTCAGATTCAGTTTATTGTCATTTAGAAACCACAAATGCAATGCAGTTAAAAAATAAGACAACGTTCCTCCAGAATGTTATCACAAAAACGCATGACAAAACAGACTACACCAGAAAATCCACATAACGTTTGGCAATCCCCAATCCAGAGTCCGGAGAGGCTCTTGACGTGTATACCAAGAAACCTGAAAATACTTACCCTCTTAACTACAGTCTTTTTGATGTCAATAGGGGTTAGCCTGTCTCCATTCCTCCTGTAATCCATGATCAACTCCTTCGTTTGTTTGACATTGAGGGAGACGTTGTTTACTTGGCACCACTCTGTCAGGGTGTTGACTTCTCCTCTGTAGGCTGTCTCGTCATTGTTGGAAATAAGGCCTATCAATGTCACGTTATCTGCAAATTTGATCAGCAGGTTGGAGTTTGCGTGGCAACACAGTAGTGGGTGTATAGGGAGTAGGGGGGTCTCAGGACACAGCCCTGGGGGTGTTCCTGTGTTGAGGGTCAGAGGGGCAGAGGTGAGGGTGCCCATCCTCACCACCTGCCAGCGATCCGACAGTAAGTCCAGGATCCAGCTACACAAGGAAGGGTGCAGACTAAGGTCTCCGAGCTTCTTGTCGAGCCTGAAGAAAATTAAGGTGTTGAATGCTGAACTGTAGTCCAAGGACAGCATTCTCATATAAGCATCCCTCTTCTCCAGGTGCGTAAGGATGGTGTGTAGAGCTGTGGCTATTGCGTCATCTGTCAATCGGTTGTGTCGGTAGGTGAATTGTAGGGGGTCCAGTGTGGGTGGTAGCAAGCTGCAGATGTAGCCCTTGACCAGCCTCTCAAAGTATTATCAGAGTACGCTCATGTTGCCACATAAAACCCTCAGATTCTTTTTCAGTAGGCATACTTAGCAAATCTTTAGAACAGTAACTGTTAAACAGGATCTGTAAACTGTAAACAAATTGTGCAACTGAGGATAATAAATAAATAGCAATAAGAAACGAGCATGAGAAAACAAGATAAAATAGTCCTTAAATGAGTGTAGTTATCCCCTTTTTTTCAAGACCCTGATGGTTGATGGGTAGAATCTGTTCATGGACCTGGTGGTGTGAGTCCTGAGGCCCTTGTACCTGCTACCTGATGGCAGCAGTGAGAAAAGAGCATGGCCTGGGTGGTGAGCATCTTTGATGATGGATGCCGTTTTTCTTCGGTAACATTTCACGTAGATGTGCTCAATACATAGGAGGATTTTACCCATGATGTACTGGGCAAAATCCACTACCTTTTGTAGGATTTTCCACTCAAAAGGCATTGGTGTTCCCATACCAGGCCGTAACTCAACCAGCCAACACACTTACCCCCACACATCTACATAAGTTTGCCAAGGGTTTTGATGATACGCCAAAGTCAGATGGTTTTGGTGGCATGAGTAGTCAGGTCTCTGGCACTGAGTCTGGCTCTGTGGCTCAGAAGAGGAGTGCAGTAGTGATAGGGGATTCCTTAGTTAAAGGAGCAGATGAGAGATTCTGAATAAGTATTTTGCGTCAGTCTTCACTGTGGAAGACACTAGCAATATGGTGGAAGCTCCAGGTGTCAGGGGGCATAAAGTGTGTGAAGTTACCATTACTAGGGAGAAGGTTCTTGGGAAACTGAAAGGTGTGAAGGTAGATAAGTCACCTGCGCCAGATGATATACCCAAGAGTTCTGAAAGAGGAGCCTAAAGAGATTGTGGAGGCATTAGTAATGATCTTTCAAGAATCACTAGATTCTGGAATGGTTCTGGAAGACTGGAAAAAATTGCAAATGTCACTCCACACTTCAAGAAGGGAAAGAGGCAGATGAAAGAAAGTTACAGGCCAGTTAGTCTGATCTCAGTGGTTGGGAAGATGTTGGAGTCAATTACTAAGGATGGTGTCTCAGGGTTCTTGGAGGCACATGATAAAATAGGCCTTAGTCATCATGGTTTGCTCGAGGAAAAACGTTGCCTGACAAATCTGTTGGAATTCTTTGAAGAAATACCAAGCAGGATAGACAAAGGAGAATGGGTTGTTGTGTATTTTGATTTTCAGAATGCCTTTGACAAGGTGCCATACGTGAGGCTGCTTAACAAGCTACGATCCCGTGATATTACAGGGAGGATAAAGCAGTGAGGTAAAGAATGGGAATAAAGGGAGCCTTTTCTTGCTGGCTGCTGGTAACTGTGGTGTTCCACAGGGGTCTGTGTTGGGAACAATTTTTTTTTAAACATTGTATGTCAATGATTTGAATGATGGAATTGATGGCTTTGTTGCAAAGTTTGTAGACGATATGAAGATACATGGAGAAGCAGGTGGTTTTGAGGAAATGAGTGGAAATACAGTGTCGGGAACTGAATGCTCATGCACTTTGGTAGAAGAAATGAGAGGGTTGACTATTTTCTAAATGGAGAGAAAATACTAAAAAACAGAGGTGCAAAGGGACTTAGGTGTGCTTGTGCACAATTTCCTAAAGGTTCATTTGTAGGTTGAGTCTGTGGTGAGGAAGGCAAATGCAATGTTAGCATTCATTTCAAGAGGAACTAGAATATAAAAGCAAGGATGCAATGCTGGGACTTTATAAGGTACTGGTGAAGCCTTACTTGGAGCATTGTGAACAGTTTTGGGCCCCTTATCTTAGAAACGACGTACTGAAACTGGTGAGAGTTCAAAGGAGATTCACGAAAATGATTCCGGGATTGAATGGCTTGTCATACGAAGAGCATTTGATGGCTCTGCGCCTGTGTTCACTGGAATTCAGTAGAATGAGGGACAACCTCATTGAAACCTATCAAATAGTGAAAGGCCTCAATAGAGTGCATGTGGAGAGGATATTTCCTATGGTGAGAGAGTCTAAGACCAGAGGACACAGCCTCAGAATAGAGGGGTGCCCTTTTAGACTGGAGATGAGGAGGAATTTCTTTAGCCAAAGAGTGGTGAATCTGTGGAATTTCTTGCCTCTGGCAGCTGTGGAGGCCTATTCTGTATGTAAATTTAAGACAGGTGTTGATTGATTCTAGATTGGTCAGGGCAAGAAGAGATACGTGAAGAAGGCAGGAGACTGGAGCTCAGAGGAAAAATGCATCAGTCATGATGAAATGGCGGAGCAAACCCAATAGGCCAAATGGCCTAATTCTGCTCCTATGTCTTCTGGTATTACGGTCATGAAAGAGACACCTGGATGTTATGTTGCCTCCCAGTTGCTTGGATCAGTGATATCTCGATCTGGTCCATAGCATTCTAAAGGGGGAGAGTGAGCAGCGGCAGCCACGGTGCATTTGGTATCAATGACATAGGTAGGAAAAGTGAGGAGGTCCTGAAGACAGAATATAGGGTATTAAGTAGAAAGCTGACAAGCAAGACCTCCAGGGTAGTAATCTCTGCATAGCCGCCTGTGTCACACACAAGTGAGGGTAACTATAAGATGACTTGGCAGATGAAGGTATGGCTGAGGGACTGGTGGGGAAAGCAGGGTTTCAGATTTCTGGATCAATGAGATCTCTCCTTGGGAAGGTATGGCCCATACAAAAAGGAGTGGTGAAACATGAACCCAAGTGGGCACAATATCATTGTGGGCAGGTTTGTTGAAGGTGTTGGGGAGGGTTTAAACAAATTTCCCGAAGGGATGGGATCTGGAGTGGTAGAGCTGAGGATGGGGCAGTTGGTATACGACTAGATGCAAAGTGTAGTGAGACTGTGAGTAAGGAGAGTCAGATGATAGGGCAAAACTGCAGTCACTAGAATGAGTTGAATTGTCACATGGGGGCAAAATCGAGAAAGGTGATGAATACAGGACTGAAGGTGTTATAGTAGTGCACAGAATAAGATAGATGATCTTGTAGCACAGTTGGAGATGGGCAGGTATCATGCTGGCTCACAAGGATGTTACTAGGACTGGAGGGCTAGAAATGGCACAGCCTGGGGCTTTTTTCCTGGAGTCTAGGAAGTGTAACCTTACAGATGCATATAAAACATTCAGGGACTATCAACAACAGAATAAACCTTGGAATTCCACAGTGCCTGTGACACAGAACTGTGTGGGGTACAAACTAATCTTCAGATAGTAAAGCAAAACTGACTGTTCTTTTGGCACTCTAAAATCAAGTGAAGTGTTTAATGAGCTGCTGACTGACCGCTAGCTGGTACACACAACCATTGAAATTGAATTTATGAGTTGAGTTGAGTTTCTAACCTTTAGACTGGTTTTGGCTCTCGGTCATTTTTCTGTGTACGTGGTTCACTTTGTCTTAACAGCTATGTGCAGCAAATTGTTTAGTAGCAGAATGCCATTACACCTGAAAGGGAGTAAAGAGGTGAATTGCCAGGATGCTCATTGGATTAGAGAATACGTCTTATAGGGAAAGTGTGACAGCTAGTTTCCTTTGGAGTGGAGGAGGATGAGAGGCAACTTGATAGAGGAGTACACGTTTATGAGAGGCAGAGATAGAATAGACAGCCAGCACCTTTTTTTAAATGCCAGGGCAGCATTGGCTAATACCAGAAGACAGTTGTTTTAGGTGAGTGGAGGAAAATTTAGGGGAAGTGTCGTAGGTAGGTTTGTTTTGTTACACAGATTGGCAGGTGTCTGGTACACACTGCCGGAGATGGGATGGTGACGGAGGTTGATATAATAGGACTCTTAGGCAGGCGCGTGGATGTACAAAATATGGAAAGTTATGGACAGTGTAGGGGGGAAGGATTAGCTTGATCGGGGAGTAAGTTTATATAGGATGGCACCACATCATGGGCCATAGGGTGTATACTGTTCTGTATTGTTCCATGTTCTGTGTTCAGTGGAGGGAGCTAAAAATAGCACCTGATTATTCTACACACAAATGATTATGCTATCAATAATCCACGTAGACTTTTGACAAAGTGTAATGTGCTCCAGTGACATGAACGCAAATTCAACATAAATTAAAATTATGGAATAGAATCAGAATCAGATTTAATATCACCAGCCTACTTCATGAAATTTGTTGTTCTGCGGCGGCAGTACATTGCAGTACATAATAATTAAAACTACAAATTACTGTAAGAAATATATATTAAAAAAGAAATTAAATTAAATAAGTAGTTCTAAAAGAGAGCAATAAAAAATAATGAGGTAGCGTTCTTGGGTTCAGTGTCCATCCAGCAATCTGAATGCAGAGGGGAAGAGCTATTCCTGAAACATTGAGTGTGTGTCTTCAGGCTCCTGTGACCCTGCCTTGATGGTACCAATGCCCTGGGTAACTGGGTCCTTAATGATGGATGAATCAGTACTTACTATAGAATTTTACTGCGATTTGGCTTGTTGAAGCTAAATCATTGTTATCCTTGCTGACAAGTACTTGCCAAAGTATCACTTCTCAAAGATTAACTGTTACACAAATTAGAAATAGGAAGCAGGAAGCTGTCTTGGGCTCTGACTTTGCAGTGCTACAGCCCAGTTATCAGTGGGCATAATGTAAGAGTAGATGGGCAGCACTGGTACCCTCAGCAGTTTTAATCCCACCACCTAAAGTTGCAGCCCTACCCAAATTCAGCAGTTATAACATTTTCTCCAGTGGGTACCCATACCTTTTATGTTAGGCCTTAATATGGCTGAACAACATCACCAATCTTTGTATTAGAATTTGTTCCCACCACCATCCCCAGAACCACACCCACCCACGTGGATACTCTCTCTAAAGAAACACCTAGGGCCAAGAATGCAAGGTTATGAATGGTTTGCCTGGAGCTGCAGAATTGGCTCTAAATGATTAACCATGTGTCTTCTGCAGTTTTCTACCCGGGAGCTATTGGCTTCTACTCAACATTATACACAATATTTTAGCCCTGAGGATGGGTATGGCATTAATAATACTAATTCTGGACTTCTTGTGTAAACATACAACAGTACAGCACAGTACAGGCCCTAGAGTAGAAGCCAATAGCTCCCGGAATGGAAACTGCAGAAGACACATGGTTAATCATTTAGAGCCAATTCTGCAGCTCCAGGCAAACCATTCATAACCTTGCATTCTTGGCCCTAGGTATTTCTTTAGAGAGAGTATCCACGTGGGTGGGTGTGGTTCTGGGGATGGTGGTGGGAACAAATTCTAATACAAAGATTGGTGACGTTGTTCAGCCATATTAAGGCCTAACATAAAAGATATGGGCACGTGTTATGCCGACCTTTTAATATACTCTAAGATCTGTCCAATCCTCCCCTCCCATATCCTGTAGCATTCCAATTTTCTATCATTCCTGTGCCTATCCAAGAGCCTCTTAAATGTCCTTAATGTATCTGCCTCTACCACTACCCCTGGCAGGCTGTTTCATGTAAAATTCCTAGCTCTGATAACACCCCCCCCCCCAATACTTTCCTCAAATCATCTTAAGACAATGTCTCTTCATATCAGCCACTTCAACCCTGGGAACAAGCCTCTGTCCATTTGATCTATGCTTCTTTAAATATTTAACATACTCTTACTAGGATCCCATATGCGGTATTTTTGAGTTACTATAAATCCTTTTAAAGTTATTGAATTAATCTATATCAAAATAGGACAGCAGGAATATCATTAGAGCATTTTAAACATTCCTGCTTGAAGGTCACAGTGGTGATTTATAACCTCAAGTGAATTAGCCTTGGGCAAGTTGGACGTTGTACAAACCTTTACTTTGGCACAGGACTGAACTTGTGGAAACAGAATAAAGTTCAGGTTAATGCAGAAAACAACTAAGAATAAAAGATAACGTATCTAACCATAACATATCACAAATGAGGTATTGATTTTATTTAGTTTTCACTTAACAATACAAAATTGGCTCTGATGATGGAATTAACTTGGTTGTGAAAGGTGTTTGGAGAAGGTTAGAGTGCCACCTAGAGTACGTCACCAGCTTGCACATGAATAAACCTTTGCTGTTCCTCACTATGAATGAATATGCAAGCAGAACATAATTATGGTAAAACAGAGGGACTGCAAAGTCAATCATAAACAAGGACACATTTGCACTGATGGAATGAAATGCCTGTGTCCGGCGCCAGAATTCTGTGAATGGGAGTCACTGAGTGATCATTCAGGGAGAGGGAATCCTCCAGCTCAGAAGTGGGCCATTCAGCCCTTTATGCTTATGCTGGTATCATCCTCCACATCAACAACCTGCTCTAATCCCATTCTCTTGTTGGACTCCCTCTCTTTACAAAGTTCTGCTCTGAAGCAAAGATCTAAGGCATATATGTCAAACTCAAGGCCCGCGGGCCAAATCCGGCCCGCGGTGGAATTATCTTTGGCCCGCGAGATAATATCTAATTACTATTAAAGCTGGCCCCAGTAATCGAAGCGCCTATGGCGTATGATATGGCTAATGCTGAGTTTATTCAGGTACCAGGTTTTCAGGGTTTTTAGTGTTTATTCGGCAGTCTTGCTTGGCAGTCTTCTTCATAAGAAACGGAATTTGTAAAGTGAAACACTTTGTAGTTATAGCAGAGACTGAGACACATGAGAGCAGGCTGAAAAAACGGAGGCAACGAAAGCTGCGTTCGCACGCGTCCGACTGATCCGGCCCGCATGAAGCTGCATTTTGCTCAATCCGGCCCGTGACCTAAAATGAGTTTGACACCCCTGATCATTATCGTAAGATTTCAATGGCCACTGATTCACCTCCATTTCATGACTAATAATGCCATATTGACCACTGATGCAAAGCCATTTCTTTTTTTCAGTATTCCCCTTGACTCTTTTCATAAGCACTGAAAGGTTGTTAAATTGCATATCACCTGCAGTCCAATGGCCTGTGCAAGCAGTCTCACCATTCCCTAAAGTCTGCTCTGAGGTCCTCCGTGATGGATGAGTGCTGGCACAAACGTCTCCTATGCGTCCTGCTGGGGCTCAGAAGAACTCCGAAAAAGGACCTGCAGACCTCCGCAGCTGAGTTGGAGTAGGGTGCAGGGTGATTTTTTGCTTGGTCAGCATCTCAGCAGCATTCCATCCTCCTCAGTAAACTTTGACACTATTCCTACTTCCCGGAATGACGTACAGCACTCTTGGTTCCAGTTGACCTAGATTCTACCTCATTTGTTTTTGTCCGCCATGATGCACATCAACACCCCCTTAAGCCCCCTTACGATGGCCTGTTCTACATCTTGGAATGGGGTGAAAAGACTTTTACTGTGGACAGGAAAGGAAAAGCTGAATGTATTTCTGTAGATTGCTATAAACCGGCCCAGCAAGACCTGGATGATTCCACTACCAGACTCAGCATGACAATGTGTGTGCCAGTACTCCCTGGATGAGGCAGGGGCACCTGCTGTTGATCCAATAAAGGGACACAGGATCTGAGCCGAGAGGCTCAAATGAGCTCCAGACAGATTCGGTTTAGGTGAATTCTGGGTGGGGGTGGCAGATGACACATATTGTCCATAATGGAAACTGTTTTACATTAGTCGCAAACACTGTCATTGAGTTGCGGGTTCAATTTAAGAGACGGTGTCTGACACAATGACATCAATGTATGGCGACTGCTTTTGGTTCTGTTTGTAATGTAAGTAAAGGGTTGTGGCTTTGGTTAAGCAAATAAAGCATCTCGCATGTTTTACCCACAAAATCCTACAACAGTATGAATACAAACTCAGCCATGTCACAGAAATTATTAGGGCTCTGGGGACCTTGAAGTATGTTCCAAGTCACTGCAAGTGAAATCTAGAAAAAATGCTGATGTATAAAATCAGAATTAAAAACAGAAAATGCTGGAAACACTCATTAGATTAGGCAGCACCTGTGGAGTGAGAAACAGGATTGGTGTTTCTGGTCAAAGACTCCAGTCAGAACTGGAGAAGAGAGAAGACAAGTTAGTTTTATGGTACAGAGAAGGCGGGGAAAATATTAGACAAAGTGAGAGCAGGAATGTTTAGGGGGATGAGCTATACAGGACATGCCAGTCATTTGGGTAGAATAAGACAAATAAATGAAAGCTATGAAATTCTGGTCATTAGAGAATGTGAATACTAACAAAGGAATATAAACAGTTGTGAAACGCAGGTCATATCCAGCCTGTCAGCTCTGTTAATGGACAGAGGGATTGCTGAAACAACATCATGAATTATGACTTCTAACAGAAAGAGCCAGTTTTCATACTGACAGAGCAAGTTACCCAAAGTTGTAGAATTCAATATTTCATTTTGAAGGGATTATTCTCTTTGCTATCCTCTGGTCCATTTTTCCATCTCCACCAACTCCTCTTCTTGTGGTACTTTCCCATATACAGGAAATTTACTTCTTGCTCTCTTCTTCAAAAACTCCTCTTCTTTAGCCTCAAACATTGAATCCTGTAGGCTTCAACATGCCCCAAACAACAAAGTTGCTATTCCTCAGGCTCATGTTGGACCTTGCTAAACAGTGCAGACTCTACAGACAGATACTGTAGGTCGGAGTGGAGTGGTGTGGAAAATCAACGAGGCAAGCAACTGGGAGCTCTGAGCCACCTCCACAGATTGATTACAAACTAATTGACATTCAATCTGATTTATTTTTGATCACACTGAGAACAACAAATGTAGTCATGTAGTGGAACACCTTGCATTTAGTGATCACAATACCTTTAGTTTCAAGGTAATTATGGAAAAGGATAGATCCAGTCTTCAAGGTTGAGATACTAAATTGAAAGGGCAATTTTGATGGTGTCAGAAAGGATCTGGCAAACGTAGATTGGGATAGGTTGTTTTCTGGCAAAGGTGTAAATGCAAGGCCTTCAAAAGTAAAATTTTGAGAGTACAGAGTTTGTATGTTCCTGTCAGAACAAAAAGCAAGTTTAACAGGTTTACGGAACCCTGGGTTTCAAGATATTGAAGCCCTGGTTGAGAAAAAGGAGGAGGTGCATAGCAGGCACAGTCAGACAGGAACAAATGAGTTACCTGAGGAGCGTAAGAAATGCAAGAGAACATTTAAGCAGGAAATCAGGACATGAGGTTGCTCTAGCACTCGAGGTGAAGGAGAATCCTAAGGGCTCCTACAGTTATATTAAGAGCAAAAGGACAGCAGGAGACAAAATTGGTCCTCTGGAAGATCAGAGTGGTAATCTATGTGTGGAGCTGAAAGAGATGGGGAAGATCGTAAATGGATTTTTTGTATCTGTATTTACTTGGGAGACAGACAGAGTCTACAGTGTGTGGCAAAGCAGCAGTGATGTCATGACCCCTATGCAGGTGCTTTCTGAATTGAGGTTAATTAGGGTGCATAAATCCCCAGGGTATGACAATGTGTTGCCTCAGACCCTGTGTGAGGCTAGGGCAGAAATTGTAGGGGCCCCAGCAGAGATACTTAAAAAACCCTTAGCCACGGATGAGGTGCAGTAGGATTGGAGGATAATTAATATTATCCGTTATATCAGAAAGACTCTAAGAATAAGTCAGGAAACTAAAGGCCGGTAAGCCTGGCATCAGCTGTGGGAAAGTTATTGGGCAGTATTCTAAGGGACAGATATACAAGTATTTGGATAGAAGGGGACTGATTATGTATAGTCATTATGGCTTTTTGCGTGGTAAGTCACGCCTAACAAACCTTATAGAATTTTGCAAGGAGATAACCAGGAGAGGTGATAGAGGTAAGGCAGTGGATGGTGTCTACATGGACTTTCGCAAGGCCTTTGACAAGGACCCACATGGGAGATTGGTCAAGAAGGTTCAGTTGCTTGACAATGAAAATATGGTAGTAAATTGGATTAGACATCGACTTTACCAAAAAAACCAAAGAGTAATTGTATATAGGAGACCTGTGACTGGTGCTGTGCTGCGGGGATCAATGTTGGGTCCATCACCATTTGCCATCTATATCAATGATCTGAATGATAATATGATAAACTTTATCAGCAAATTTGTGAATGACACGAAGATTGGGGTGTAGTGGACAGCAAGGAAGACTACCAAAGCCTGCAGTGGGATCTGGACCATTTGGTTAAATGGGCTGAGAAAGTGCAGATAGAAGGAATTTAATGCAGACAAGTCTGAGGTGGACCAACCAGGGCAGGTCTTACACTGTGAGCAGTAGGCACTGAGGAGTGTGGTAGAATAGAGGGATCTGGGATATGTTGAAATTATATAAGACATTGGTGAGGCCTAATTTGGATTACTGTGTCTGGTTTTGGTCACCTACCTACAGGAAAGATATAAATAAGATTGAAAGAATGCAGAGAAATTTACAGGGATGTTGCTGGGACTTGAGGACCTGAGTTATAAGAAAAGGTTGAATACTGAGGGGAAATTTGAATGAGGTTTACAAGATTATGAGTTGTATAGGTAGGGTATGTGCAAACAAGGCCTTTCCCACTGAGGTTAGATGAGGTCATGGGTTAAGGGTGAAAAGCAAAATATTTAAGGGGAACCTGAAGGAGAACTTCTTCACTCTCAGTGTAAATGGTGAATGCAGGGTCGATTTCAACATTTAAGAGAAATTGGAATAGGTACCTGGATGGGAGGGGTATGGAGGGCTGTGGTCTGGGAGCATATCAATGGGACTAGGCAGATTAATGGTTTGGCATGGACTAGATGGCCTGAAGGGTCTGCTTCTGTGCCGTAGTGTCTAAGACTCTAAATTTATTAACTAGTTTGGAAGGAATGCACGGGTCCCCATCTCCATTCTAACAACTTTCTACTGGAGCATCATCAAGAGTGTGGTGTCTGGCTGCAAGATTGTGTGGTACAGAAGCTGCAAGACTTCGGATCCCTACTACCCATTCCACAAACTCTTTGCCTCACTACCATCAGGAAGGAGGTGCAGGAGCATCAGCATTAGAACTGCCAGTAACAGCTTCTTCCCCCAGGCAGTGAGACTAATGAATACCCTGCCACCACAGTCACTAGGACAGTGAGCTGTTTAATGCTTACCTGTGCTGCGCACTTCACATGCACATCATATTTTATTAACTTACAGTATTTGTGGTAATATTTTGTTTTATGTACTGTGGGTGATATTTGCACTGCGGGTGCACCGTGATCTGGAGGAACGTTGTTTCATTTGGTTGTAGCTATGTACAATCAAGTGACAATAAACTTGACCTTGAAGTTGGTGGGAAAGGAAGTGGTTAAAGAGCAAGAGATGCATCTCCTGAATATGGATAAGTGCCACATGAAGATGAGTTGGTGGAGATGGAAAAATCAGCCAGGGAGTGGCAAAGAAAATGGTCCTTTCAAAATGCGCAATTGTGGGGAGGGCTTTACCAGTGACGGACTGGGCTGTATCCATTACATATTGTAGGCTTTTCCATTCAAAGGCATTGGTGTTTCAGAGAGACGGGGGAGAGACTTGAAAGTGTCAGCTGTGTGGAAATTGGCAGTGAAAGTGATAAAATTGGAGCTCTGTATGAGTGCAGGAAGAAATAAAGTTGTTTATATACCACTCAGAGTTGGGGATTGGGCCCTGAGTAGGACTGAACCAGACTGCTCTAAGTATGCTGCAAAAAGGCAATTGAGGACTGTGCCCATCGAGCTCCCATAGTTCTACCTTTGATCTGGAGAACCTGACTGGATGCTGTTCTGTTTCCTGTCATCGGAAAAGGTCTACCACTCCGGAGGTGAAATGTACCTGCACCTAACAGGAGGTTAGGGTGTGAATGGTCTAACGGTCAATCAGCTGCTGACATTTCCAGGGAGGTTATTACTGTCCTCGGCCCTCTCCATTACCCACTGCTGGGCATCTGTTATCACTGTGCAATTAACACCACTATATGTTTGTAATGAGAAACTCCAAATCAGTCTACTTTAAAAGAAATGGATTTTTTTTAGTTTGCCGGAGATTTCAGCTAGATCAAGTTGCTCAGTAAACATTCTTCACTTTGAGGCTTCATTATCAAATTAGTGGGCTGCTAACATTTCACATTACATCTAAACCAGAGTTTACACACAGAAATAAATTTCATCACCGCAGTAATTAATAGTTACTTAATTGCACCGCTGTCATCTTACTACCAGTTATAGAAGAAGGCAAGCTCAAGTGGACCCAGGGGAAAAGGTTTAGTGGACCATGTACGATGATCTCTTCCAGAAAGAAAAATTTAAAAGGAGTTTAGAAAAGTAGGGGGCTACGCGGTAGGGCAATTCTAGGCAGCTTCTAGAGTAGGTTCCAAGGGTGGCACAACATTGTGGGCTGAAGGGCCTGTAATGTGCTGTCAATGTCCTAAACCAGGAGCAGGGATGGACAGAGCTAGGGTATAAGAGTAAAGGGCCTGAGGGTGCGCAGGGAGAGTAGGCTGATTTGGGAGTGGACTGGAGCAATGAGAAGAGATACAAGGTGATGAGCCTGCACACCAAGTAAAGTGAAGCCTGACCAGGCTAAAAGGTGGAGCAAAGCAAGACAAAACCATACAGGGCAAAGAGGCAGCAGGTGGTCAGGAGAAGCACAGAGACAGCAGGGTGACTCTGAGAGTTTGTAGCAAACTAACCCTCCCTCTGCTGACTCTGTCCATATTTCCTGCTGCCTTGAGAAAGCAGTCAACATAAGACCTCATCACCCAGGCAATTCTCCCTTACTTCCCTCACTATCAGGCAAAAAAGTACTAAAGCTGGAGAACATGTACCACCAGGGTCAGGGACAGTTTCTATCACACTATTGTAAGACTTCCAAATAGCCCTCTTTGATGATAAGCATGAATTCTTGATCTCTCAGTCTACCACATCAAGGCCCTTGCACCTTGTGGTCTACCTACGCTGCAGTTTCTCTGTAACTGTAATGTCTACTCTGCATTCTGTTTTCCTTTTTCCATTTGTATTGCCTTATACTTACTCATGAAATGACCCGTCTGGGTAGCTTGTCACTGTATCTCAGTACATGTGACAACAATAAACCAATTACCAACGTGGGTGTGGACCTGGTGGAGTGAAGCTTAGGACGATATGAAAGGGATGAGAGGCCAACTAAAGTGCAGCAGAAAAGGAGGTGGCCTAGTGGACTGCACACAGTGAACCCAGAAACAGGAATGAAAGGTGCAAAGGGCCAAATTACCAAGGGCTTCAGGGTAAAGCAAATATTTGTAATTGGACCAGGCAGCAGAATTATAGAGCAGTACAGCACATTAACAAACCCTTCCACCCAGTTCACTGCGTAGACTAAACTGCCTACCTGACCTGCCTGCTCCCGTTTGCCTATTTTCTAAATTTTCCTATTCACACTTATAAATGTTGGAATAGTACCTGTCTCAACCAGGTGTATAACGAGCCTTGCTGGATATGCCTACCACCCTCTGTATGAAGAAATTTCTCTTTGGGTATCTTTTAAACCAATGATTCCTAAAGTGGGTGATATTGTCTACTCAGGGCGTGGGAATGTCTAAAGGAGCAATAAAGATGAAATGGATGACTGGAATTCTCGGTAGCAGAGGTGGGACAGCTTTGGGATAACAGGCTTAATTTAAGAAATAAATTACTTATCATTAGCATTTGATCCTCAGTGCTTCAAATTGATTACAATGATCATGTAATCACCTCATCTCTTGCTAATGTACCATTCTCTTAGACTTTGCTCAAAGCATATTATATTGTTGAAAAGCAATGTGACTCTTCTGTATTTGGCATATCTTGAGAGATCTGGATGGAAGAAATCCGGGCCCTGCTTATCTATTATTGCCATTCACTACTGTAATCATATTAGCTAGTATGATTCTAATCAAACAGTGACACAATTCCTGTGAATTAGGGTGTGGAATTCAATGGGGTAAAGTTCAGCATCTGCCCTTTTAAATGGTCTTGACTGCATTTCTCTGGCCCATGGCCCAACCAAGATATCACTGCACCTGTTTATGTACCTTAGAGAGTCAGGTTTTGCCTGAGCTATGATGATGATTGCAGTTCTTGAAGTTGGACTTAAACAAAAGGCAATAGACCATGGTCATTAATCCATAATGAAAATAGTAGAAGCAGACCTAATGAAAACAAATTACAGACAATATAGTGTGGAGTATCTGAAATAGGATTTATACCAGCACCAAGCAACCAGCAGTAGCCAATGTGCCTGTTGTGTGAAAAAGTTTTATTGTCAAATGAGCAATGAAACCATCCGGGCTCTTTGAACATTTGAAGAGAATACACTCTGATAAAGCAAACAAGAACTTGCCTTATTTTCAGTCACTTCATTAAAAATTTCAGAAATGGAAAACACCTCAAAACACGTTGACCTGCACTTCACAACAATAGTGATAGTTTGCATGCTTCATACAACATTTCATTGCTCATTGCTAAAACTGGAAAGCCCCATACAATTGGAGAAGAACTGAATCTTCCAGCGGTAAGGGAGGTTCTGAGTATGATTTTACATGTCACCAGACCAAATAAATAAAACAGCAACAACTCTGTTCAAAGATGAATAGATGAAATATCTGAGAATGTGGAAGACACATTGTGCAACATACTTGGGACAACAGAATTTGCTTTGCAATTGGATGAGTCAACTGCGCTAGGCAACAAATCTTTATTTCTTGGTTATGTTTGCTTCATAAAAGATGAAACCATAATTCAAGAGTTGTTATTTGCAAGGGGGCAGGGAGTTAATTGTTCAGGATGTTGTGCCATTTTTCAAAGAGAAAGATATTTCGCTCACAAACATTCTTGCTTGTACAACAGATGGGGAAACCACAATGACAGAATGCCACCATTGGGTTATTACTTTCTTGAAAAGAGGTGTACCGAACATATTTACCATTCTCTGTATAATTTACAGACAACATATTGTCACAAAAAATCCCAAATGATCGGCTGCACAAATCATTAAATACTGTTATCACAATGGTAAATAAAATCAAGTCTCATGCTCTCAGTCCTCAAAACATTTTGAGAGCTTTGTATTGAGAATAATGAACAGTTTGAACACTTACTGTTGCACAGGGATCAGCTGGCTCTCAAAAGGATACTGCCTTAAAAAACTATGTACTTTCTAAAACTACCATAAAGTTCTTTGAAGACTCAAATGCTTCATTCAGTAATCAACTCAAAAATATTAGATACAATGTTGCTTATTTGTCAGAATTATTCACTAAGTTTAATGAAATCTATCTTCAATTGCAAGATGATGTGAATCATATCAAAGTCAAATCAATTATCTCCACATTTCTATCCAAGTTAACCTTATTTAAGTGCAACATAATCCATCGCGACCTTTGCTAATTTCTGAGCCTCTTTGAGTTGCAAGAGAAAGAAAGAATTCAAGATTTAATATTGTTTAATGTCATTTCCTGTACACAAGGGTAAAGGAGAATAAAGTAATTGTTACTCCAGATCTGACAAAAACACAAAATATGAAGAACACAATAACAATAAAAAACACAATAAATATAAATACAGAAGATAGCTGACATACATATAATGAATGAATTACTATAAAGTGACACTAGAGTATACATAATGTGAATGACAGGAAGTGTTAAAGTTGTGATGGAGTCAATAGATGGAGGTATTGATCAGCCTTACTGCTTGGGGAAAGTAACTGCTTTTCAGTTGATGGTCTTGACGTGGGTGCTAGGGAGTGGGACGAACAGTCCATGAGCAGGGTAGGTGGAATCCTTCATTATGTTACTAGTCCTTTCTGGTGCCTTCCTGTTCGGAGCCGTGCAGTTTCTGTACCAAGCCGTGACCTAGCTTATCAGGATATTCTCTATCGCACAGTTGTAGAATGAGGCGAGAATGGGTGTGCAAAGGCCAGCTCTCTTCAGAAAGCAGAGGTGTTGGTGAGCTGTCTTGACTGTGTAGGATGTGTTCTGCGACCATGAGAGGTCGTGTGTGATCTACACTCCCAGATGTTACTGAGGATGTGAGTGGACCGAGTTCTCCTGAAGTTGATAACCATCTCCTTTGCCTTGTTGACATTAAGGAAGAAGTTAGTTGCTTAGCACCAGTCCTTGAGCTCTTCCACCTCCCGTAGGCTGTCTCGTCGTAGCTGGTGATGAGCCCCACCACTGTCTTGTCATCAGTGAGCTTGATGACGTGATTTCTCGGATGCTTTGGCCGTACAGTCATGTGAGAGCAGGGTGCACAGCACACAGCCTGGGAGGGTGGGGGAGGGTACCCATATTGAGGATGATAATGAGGGAGGAGCAGTTGTGCATCCTGACTATAACCATATAACAATGACAGCACGGAAACAGGCCATCTTGGCCCTTCTAGTCCGTGCCGACACTTACATTCACCTAGTCCCACTGGCCCGCACTCAGCCCATAACCCTCCATTCCTTTCCTGTCCATATACCTATCTAATTTTACTTTAAATGACAATACCGAACCTGCCTCTACCACTTCTACTGGAAGCTCATTCCACACAGCTACCACTCTCTGAGTAAAGAAATTCCCCCTCATGTTACCCTTAAACTTTTGCCCCCTAACTCTCAAATCATGCCTCTTGTTTGAATCTCCCCTACTCTCAAAAAGCCTATCCATGTCAACTCTATCTATCCCCCTCATTATTTTAAATACCTCTATCAAGTCCCCCCTCAACCTTCTACGCTCCAAAGAATAAAGACCTAACTCGTTCAAACTGTAGCATTCTAGTAAATCTTCTCTGTACTCTCTCTATTTTGTTGATATCTTTCCTATAATTCAGTGACCAGAACTGTACACAATACTCCAAATTCGGCCTTACCAATGCCTTGTACAATTTTAACATTACATCCCAACTCCTATACTCAATGCTCTGATTTATAAAGGCCAGTATACCAAAAGCTTTCTTCATCACCCTATCCACATGAGATTCCACCTTCAGGGAACTATGCAACATTATTCCTAGATCACTCTGTCCTACTGCATTCTTCAATGCCCTACCGTTTACCATGTGTGTCCTATTTGGATTATTCCTACCAAAATGTAGCACCTCACACTTATCAGCATTAAACTCCATCTGCCATCGTTCAGCCCACTCTTCTAACTGGCCTAAATCTCTCTGCAAGCTTTGAAAACCTACTTCATTATCCACAACGCCTCCTATCTTAGTATCATCTGCATACTTACTAATACAATTTACCACCCCATCATCTAGATCATTAATGTATATGACAAACAACATTGGACCCAATACAGATCCCTGAGGCACACCACTAGTCACCGGCCTCCAACCTGACAGTTATCCACCATTGCTCTCTGGCATTTTCCATCCAGCCACTGTTGAATCCATTTTACTACTTCAATATTAATACCTAACGATTGAACCTTCCTAACTAACCTTCCATGCGGAACCTTGTCAAAGGCCTTACTGAAGTCCATATAGACAACATTCACTGCTTTACCCTCGTCAACTTTCCTTGTAACCTCTTCAAGAAGTTCAATAAGATTTGTCAAACATGACCTTCCACGCACAATCCATGTTGACTGCTCCTAATCAGACCCTGTCTATCCAGATAATTATATATACCATCTCTAAGAATACTTTCCATTAATTTACCCACCACTGACGTCAAACTGACAGGCCTATAATTGCTAGGTTTACTCTTAGAACCCTTTTTAAACAATGAAACCACATGAGCAATACGCCAATCCTCCGGCACCATCCCCGTTTCTAATGACATTTGAAATACTTCTCTCAAAGCCCCTGCTATTTCTATACCAACTTCCCTCAAGGTCCTAGGGAATATCCTGTCAGGACCTGGAGATTTATCCACTTTTATATTCCTTAAAAGCATCAGTATTTCCTCCTCTTTAATCATCATAGTTTCTATAACTTCCCTACTTCTTACCTTACCCTTACCTTACACAATTCAATATCCTTCTCCTTAGTGAATACCGAAGAAAAGAAATTGTTCAAAATCTCCCCCATCTCTTTTGGCTCCACACATAGCTGTCCACTCTGATTCTCTAAGGGGCCAATTTTATCCCTCACTATCCTTTTGCTATTAATATAACTGTAGAAATCCTTCAGATTTATTTTCACCTTACTTGCCAAAGCAATCTCGTATCTTCTTTTAGCTTTTCTAATTTCTTTCTTAAGATTCTTTTTACATTCTTTATATTCCTCGAGCACCTCATTTACTCCATGCTGCCTAAGTTTACTGTAGATCTCCCTCTTTTTCCAAACCAAGTTTCCAATATCCTTTGAAAACCATGGTGCTCTCAAACTTTTAATCTTTCCTTTCAACCTAACAGGAACATAAAGATTCTGTACCCTCAAAATTTTACCTTTAAATGACCTCAATTTTTCTATTACATCCTTCCCATAAAACAAATTGTCCTAATCCACTCCTGCTAAGTCCTTTCGCATCTCCTCAAAGTTAGCCTTTCTCCAATCAAAAATCTCAACCCTGGGTCCAGTCCTATCCTTCTCCATAATTATATTGAAACTAATGGTATTGTGATAACTGACCCGAAGTGCTCCCCAACACATACGTCTGTCACCTGACCTATGTCATTCCCTAACAGGAGATCCAACACTGCCCCTTCTAAAGTCTGTTGGTTAGGATACCAGAGGGTGATCTTCAAATATACTGTACCCACTTGGGTGAGGTTTGCTGCATTCAGACATGTTCAAAGCTCAAAGTAACTTTTATTATCAGAGTACATATATGTCACTACATACAGCCCTGAGATCCTTTACTCTGTGGGCATACTCAGCAAATCTATAGAATTGTAACTATGAACAGGATCAATGAAAGATCAAGTAGAGCAAATATAAATAAATAGCAATAAATAATGAGAGCATGAGATAACAAGATAAAGAGATAAGCAGAAAGAGATAAAGATAAACATGCCAGAGAGATTTCAGGATCTTCTCTCAATCCAAGTTCGAGATTCCGTTCCTACACATTTGTACTGAGGAGTTAACAGGAAGGACTGAGCTTACTACAAAACGAATTTCAGGATATGGTCTGAGAGTCAAGGAGGAGCTAACCCAAAAAAGTTTGGGACCCCTCACCTTGAACCTAAGCCCTCTGGGAAAGGTGTAGAAGTAATAGGCAGCATCTCACTGTCTCAAAATAGAGACGCCAAGGATGCATACAGATTGGGATAAAGCAAGAAGAGGAAATTTATGATGGGCAGCATTATACCTCAGAGAGCCAAAAGGATTACAGGAAATGCAGATACGAAATTAAAAATGGAAAATCGGATAACAATCTAGTCTGTGGAAAATTACTGACAAGTAAAACTCAGGAAAATGGTCAGATGTTTTATGAATAGTTTGCCTAAACTACAATTGTGCATAAACTAAGATTGCCTGTTATGTGGTCTATACTGCCATTTTTTTTGGTTTGTCTTATCAGTGTTGATGCCCCACGGCCTCCTGCATTAACCATGTACGATCTGGATGCCACTTCAAAGCAGGAGATTGAAAGACATGGTAGAGACAGCAACGACAATGCAAAGGGAACAGGGGAGGGGAGTGTGCAAATTAATCGGTGTGCATAGACCTGTATCAGTCAGAGTGCTGGAAAATGGTGGATGTGACAAGAATCATTGCAGAGCTTTGGAGAAGTCTGTCAGTGAGAAGCAGTTGGTGAGTGAGTGGGATCCGAGACTGATGGTGGGAGGAGTGAGCTGCCTTCATTAGTTAGGGTGTGAATGGGATTCCCACCCTCTGAGCCATCTGTGTTCAATGTCATTCTGTTCACTCCCTCGTTCTTGCTGGAGGATAATGGCTGACGGAGAGGGAGCACTGCAGCTGGTTCTCAGCAGGAACCAACAGATAGCAAGAGAAAATGATAAATTATTTCACATTTATATAATCTGAGCTGATTTTCCTCTGTGAAGCAAATCTAGGTCCTGGTATTTAAAAATTCCTGCTGTTAAACTAAAAAAAATCAATATTTCTGACAATTTTCCCCAGCTTCGTCTACAACTCAGCTCAAGGTTTCAAAAAAAATTCTTACAAATTGGAGCCTTATTTAAGGACACATAAAGGGAAAAGGATGACAAAGGAAAAAGCAGGTTTTTTAAAAAATATTAAACGGCAAGCCAAGCCTTGATGGAAAGCATGCAACACAAGCCTGAGAGTGAGCTGTAAATTAATCTTCTGCATCATTTCACAAAAGAGAGACAATACTGACGATGTAGTTAAAGTGAAACAGTATGAAGGAAAGGAGATACTAAACAGTGAGGTACAACATATTAACGGATAAGTCAGCGGCATCAGAACACTTTTTTTTAAATGAAAAGACATAAAATTAGCAAAAGCCCACACAAAATGCTGGTGGAACACAGCAGGCCAGGCAGCATCTATAAGGAGAAGCACTGTCGACGTTTCGGGCCGAGACCCTTCGTCAGGACTAACCGAAAGGAAAGATAGTAAGAGATTTGAAAGTAGGAGAGGGAGGAAGTAGCAAAAGCTATGGCTTTCATTTTCCAACTCTCTTTACCTCGGATGTTTTGCAGGAGGTTTGAAGGCCGTTAATGTGCTTTAATTGTTTTAAAAGGGATGGACAGGATAATTACAGAAGAATCGACCGTCAGAATAAATTACTGAAAAAGGTTCTGGGGAACTGTATAAATTATCATCGATAAATCTACAGGCTAACCAAGGATGACTAACATGCATTTCTTAAGGTCACATATGACCAACCTGACTGACTAGCTTTGCGGGTTAATAAATATTATCAATGAGGGTAGTACACTTGATGTTAACACATGAATTTTACCGAGGAGCTTATCAAGGTAGACAGCTAAGAAAATCTTCAGTCCATTGAATCCAGAGGAAATGGTTTGGGATCTAAAACTGGAAAGTGGCAGAAAGTTAAGTGCAATGGTTGCCACAAGGTTTTGCTTTGACTGTATCAATGGGATTCTGCATGGCTCAGTGCTAAGTTCTCCATTTTTCATGCTCAATGTTAATAATCAGAAATTCACTGTAATTAATCTATGAAAAGGGAATCTTTGGAGATAACAAATTGTCCATGTGAGGAAGAAGGTTGCAGCACATTGATGAACAGATGCAATGGGCAAAGTGTTGCGAATCAAACCCAGTCTGGAGAAGTGAACAGTTTACATTTGGGGAGAGCAAAAAGATAACAAGTGGATAAACGGTGGGATGCAAAGAAAAGCAAAGAAATGACGGAAACACTTGATGTTCAACTACAGAATGCATGTGGTATACCTGCCTAGTGGCATGGAATATAGAAGAACGGGAAGATCATGATAGAATTGTAAATCCTAATTAAGTCACAATTAGAGAATTCCACCCTGGTCTAATCACCACATTACAGGCAGAGGTAGAACAAATTTCAACTAAGCTTTAAATCCAAAACCATAAGCAAAATATAAGTAGCTGCCAATACCAGTAGTTTAATTACTTGTAGGAATATTTGAATTGCTGGTATAGGTTTCTGAAAATAATATCACAGATGTCTATTTATTTAACATAGCTGACAAGCGTTCCTTTGATTCCTTTGATCTGTGGCAGTGTGACATGCAGGTGTCTTATCTTCCAGAGTATATACACTAACTTTGTATTTAGTCATTTATTCTTTGGCTAAATTGTATATACACATGAATCAGACAAGGAATAAACATTAAAGACTGAAGGCAATTCTGAGAAAATTATCAGGACTTTGAACAGCTTCTGAAATCTAATAATGAGATTTTAAAAGAAAGGCTCAGTATCACTTCCTGCTTGGTACAGAAGTTTTGTGAACGCATAGTTATGGTCCTGAATTGGAACCTTGCTAATCATCGGAGGATCCTAATATGGAGTTTAGTTGTTTGTATAAATCAGGTAGCACAGTAGCATGGCGTTTAACATAACCCGCTTTCAATTCCCGCTGCTGTCTGTAAGGAATTTGTACATTCTCCCCGTGACTGCATGGGTTGTCTCCAGAAGCTCTGCTTTCCTGCCATATTCTTCGGTGGCTAAGGTTTGTAGGTTAATTGGTCACATGGTATAATTGGGTGGTGCAGGCTCTTTGGGCCAGAAGGGCCCATTACTGTGCTGTATCTCTGAATAAATAAATAAAATTGTACTTTTTCTACTTGCTGATCTCTTCAAAAGCTTTGCAATTGAGTTCTATTATTCCACTACAATGCAGTAAAGTGATATTACCTCTAGTCAGTGTCAGGAACCTACATCCTACTCCTGCTTCACACTTACCATATACTCTTAGATTTTAGGGATACAAGTTAAATATACTCACTGATCTTCCGCAAAATTACATGAATTGTCCAGTCGAAGAGCATAATTCAGGTCAAGTGAGCACAATGCTGTAATTGAACCAGGATAGGGGTAGGGGAGCTGGAGCAAATGTAGTGGAGGAAGGAAGATGGGGGCTTGAGAAGGAAGGAATAGTATAGTGAGGTTCAGAGTTTGCGATAGTAGTGTTAGTTTATGAAGGCCCGAGGAATTGGCACTGTTTCACTGTGAAGCACATTAGGAAGTCCAACAAAAGATTGTATATAAAGAAATCATGATCTAAGATTCTGCCTATGGAAGCTGTTTTCTGGACTGGTCATAGTAAAAATAGCTAGGGCCGAAGCCAGTGCAATACATTTTAAAGCATGATACAATGCTTAAACAATGTTATATAGCGTGGTTACTGATAGCAAGAGTAGATAAATTTCCAAGGCAATAAAAGTTATAATACCCAATCCTTGAAACTGCAGCGTGGCATATTGGATAGAGTACTAGGTTGTCGGGGGTCATGAAGACTTGACTTCATCAGGATCTGCTGCTATCACCACCAGTAACACTGCATTGACAGCAACTGCCTAGACCCTCCTCAATTGGTTTTAGCTCCAAATCCTGACCTCCCTGATTAGCTCAGTCCTGACATCTGCCCCCCCCAACCCTGCACTCAGAGTTTCAGATACTCCAAGACACATGTCACCAGAGGGCCAACCCCCCAAGACCTGTCAGGACTCCAATGGAAAAAGAGCTCACTTAATCCCATGGAAATAAAACCACCTTCATTCTGAATGGCATACTTATTAAGGTGGATGGATGTTGGTATTGTATAGGGGTTGGGGTGGGGGATGGGTGTAAATGAGGGTATTTGCTCCAAAGAATAAAAAAAAGGGACCTATTGATGTCTCACTCTGGCACAGCTATAATAATGGCCATTTGAATTATTTTCAAGTTGGCAATAATAACATTTCACCCCATTCCAAAGTTAATTGTATAGAGCTAAAAATATAATCAGCACTGTGCCAACCATTTTCTAGGATTTTTTTGTTTAGCTGTGTATATTTATTTATGATTATTTTTTAAAGCCTCTTTCACATCACCACATACAGGGTGCAAGTGGTACTTCAGAATCATACAAGAGGCTGGCACTGCACACCTATCAACACTTGAGAATCTACCCAATTAGTTACACTCTTTCGTCCTCAAGCCCCAGCTCTACAAATGATTCTTTTGCAAATGTAAACCCACTTCGCTCACAATGTCACCAATGGTGGAAGGAGTTCATTATTCAATGACTGCTTGACAAAAATTATTTTCATTACAAATGTAGGCACAGGAATTTGTAATAGAATATAATTAAGGGTGGAATGTACATTAAAATGGGAACAGAATTACATTTGTGAGCCTTGACACAATTGACAATGATCCTAACCACTGAACCACACATAAATTGAAAAAAATACATTTGAACTTGACTGCCCCATTACAATTCTAAGAGATGATACTAGTGCGTTTAAAGAGGCTGCTCAGTTATAATATTCACAAAAATCTGAAACTGGAGTCAATAAAGTGGGAAAAATACCAAAGTATCATTTCAGAAAAAGTGTTTTTTACCATCACGCAGTCAATAGTTTAGATATTCTCTCCATGTGATATTGTAATGTCTGTTAGTCTAGTAACTTAATTGGAGTCGCTGTCCTACAGATCCAGAGTCACAGGCTTGAATCCTACCGTGATAGCTGGGGAATTTAAATTCAAGTCATGAAATTAATCTGGAATAAAAACTCATCTCTCAATAATGGAAGCTATGAAACTATCAGATTACTGTAAAAACCTAGCTGATTCATGTTTATCCTCGGGGGATGGAAACCTATCACAGAATAATGGAGATACAGAGCACGGACACAGACCTCCGAGTTTTCTCTCCCAGGCAGTTAATCTAGTTAGCCACCCCACCCCCTCATCTATTACCTCAGTCACTTCACTGTGCTGCAAACACTAAACCACTTTGTATAATACTGTTTTTTGTGTAAATACAGGCTGATATTTATTTATCACATTATTCCATATCCGTACTTCAACCTCTAACTTTATTTTTATATAATTCTTTATTGTTTATAATAGTTTGTTTTTTTTTGTTGCATGCCACACCTAACCAACATACCACAGAAAATTCCTAATTTGTGTAAATGTGTGTGTGTGTGTGTGTGTGCGCCCTTAACTCCTGGTGGAGTCGTCGGGGCACCATCATGACAAGCTTTTTGCACCAATCTTTTTGGTGATTGCTCATGGTACGACGTGTCTTGGGCATCTGAAACCTGGCGGAGCCCATCTCTCTCCAGGTTTTTTTTAGGAGCTCAAGTTGCTAGCTCGACACTCAACCCAGGCACGGATGGAGAGCGTGCAAGGGAGCCGGCTGGATCCGAACTCGGGACCTCTCACCCCGAAGTCCAACGCTGATGCCACTACGCCACCAGTCGGCTAAATGACGTGTAAATGTATATGGTGAATAAAAGGGAAATTTTCAGAGTACTGTGTTCTGATGTTCCTGTTAGAATAAAAGGCAAGGACGTCAGGTTTAGAGAACCATGGTTTCCAAGAGATATTGAGGCCTTGGTTAAGAAAATGAAGGAGGTGCATAACAGGTATATAGGCAGGTAGGAACAAATGAGGTATTTGAGGAGTATAAGAAATGCAAGAGAACACTTAAGAAGGCATTAAGTTGCTCTAGCAGACAAGGTGAAGGAGAATCCTAAGGGCTTCTATAAATATAATAGGAACAAAAGGATAGCTAGCAATAAAGTTGGTCCTCCAGAAGATAAGAATGGTAATTTATGCATGGAGCTGAAAGAGATGGGGGAGGTCTTACATGTATTTTTACATATAGATGAGGCAAAGCAACAGCAAGGCCATGTACCCGATGCAGGTTACAGAAGAGGACAGAGTCTATAGATGTGAGGCAATAAAGCAATGAAGTCATGGGCCCTGTACAGATTGCCGAGGAGAGGCTTGCTGTCTTCAGGCAAATTAGGGTGGATAAATCTACAGGGCCTAACAATATGTTCCCTTGGACCCTGTGGGAGGCTAGTGCAGAAATAGCAGAGATATTTAAAACACCCTTAGCCCCAGGTGAGGTGCCGGAGGATTGGAGGATAGATAATGTTGTTCCGTTGATTAAGAAAGGCTCTAAGAATAAGACAGGAAATTACAGGCTGGTAAGCCTGATATCAGTAGTGGGATCCTAAGGAACTGGAAATATAAGTGTTTGGATAGACAGGGACTGATTAGGGATAATCAACATGGCTTTGTGTGTGACAAGTTGTGTCTAACCAATCTTATTGAGATTTTTGAGGAAGTTACCAAGAAAATTGGTGAAGACAAGGCAGTGGATATCGTCTACTGGTCCCACGTGGAAGGCTGTTCAAGAAGGTTCAGTCGCTTGGCATTTAAGATAAAGTAGTATACTGGATTAGACATTAGTTTTGCAGAAGAAGCCAAAGAGTAGTTGCAGATAGTTGCCTCTCTGACTGGAGGTTTGTGACTGGTGGTGTGCCATAGCAATTGTTGTTTGTCATCTGTATCAATAATCTGCAATATGATGTGGTAAATGGGATCAGCAAATTTGCAGATGGCACTAAGACTGGGGTCTAGTAAACAGCAAAGAAGACCGTCAAAACTTACAGTGGGATCTGGACCAGCTGGCGAAATGGGCTATAAAATGGCAGATGGAATTTAATGGATGCAAATGTGAGGTGTTGCATTTTGGAGGGCCAACCAGGGTAGATTTAAAACATGGTGAGTGGTAAGGCACTGAGGAAGTGTGGTAGAACAAAGGGATCTGGGAATACTGATCCATAATTCTTGAAAGTGGTGTCACAGTTTGATAGGGACACAGAAAACTTTTGGAATATTGACCTTCATAAATCAATGTATTGAGTACAGTAGCTGAGATGTTATGTTGAAATTGTATAAGATGTTGGTGGGGCCTAATTTGGAGTATTGTGTCCAGGTTTGTTCACATACCTACAGGAAAGATGTAACTAAGATTGAAAGAATACAGAGAAAATTTACAAGGATGTTGCCAGGACTCGAATATCTGAGAATTCGGGTAAGGTTGAATAGGTTAGGACTTTATTCCCGAGAATGTAGAAGATTAAGGGCAGAGTTGTTAGAGGTATACAAATTAATGAGGGTATAGAGTGAGTAAAAGCAAGCAGATTTTTTCCTCTGAGGTTGGGTGAGACTACAACAGTAGGTCAGGGGTTAAGGGTGAAAGGTGAAATGTTTAAAGAGAACATAAGATGTTCACATCTTTCACTCAGATGTGGAAGGTCAAGGACAAAAAGCTCAGAGTATAACTTAACAATGCATTTGATCTGAATGCCCAAGGAACTAGACTAATATAACTTAACAAAAAATTACTCTTGCTTCATTCTTTCAGATTTCCAGCTCTTGTAGTTTTCCGACTTCTCTTAAAAAAAACACACCACTTTCAAATACCATCCAAGACACACACTGTCCTGAATTAGGAATGCATCACTACGTCTTCATCATTGCTGCATAAATCCTGGAGTATGATCCCCAGCAATAAAGAGCAGTATGCTTCAGGAAAGCAGCTCACTACAAATTACTGGAGGGGAATTAGGGACAAGCAGAGAATGTGTCTTTGGTCAATGACACCCTTATCCAACAAACAAATAGCATGCTTAGTGTTTATTCCTACTAGTTCAATCTCTGGCGGTGCTCCCTCATGCCTGGAATGTTCCAGAAGATACCAGCATTCAAACAAGGGGTCATACATCAATTTATATATAAATGTTGAATAGGGAAAAGAAATGGCCATTGTGGCCAATTTTTATAATTCCTCCATTTCTTAGCCAAGAACAGCTAACTTTAAACAAACTTGGACCTTGAGCTTTTCTCTGATTGCCCGGTAGGACAGGCATCTTCTGTCAGCATTAAGAGTCCATTCCAAATTTTCCTTTCTGGGCCGTTTCAGAAGAAAATTGAAAGTCAACTACTTTGTTGTGGCTCCGGAGCCTAATATTAGCCAGAACAGGTAAAGAATGAGTTACTCTGCTGGAATTTTATGAGAATCGAGCCTCTATTATTTATAATGATAATATTTAAATGTCATCTTTATGTACCGGCCTGAAGTAAGTTCCCCAGCTGTAACAGGAGGAATTTGAAATAATATTTCTGCAATGGCTAATGAATATACAAGATGTTGTATTCAGGCAGCCAACCAGTAATGAGGTTTAAAATGCAAATCCTTGGGTTTGGTTCCGTTACTCAAAAATAGCTCTTTCGTGTACTAAAACATTGACCCTGAATCGAGATTTGATATGGCACCCTCCGCTTTTTCCAGCCTCCCCCCTGACGCATCCACCGGGTCACAGATGAGACTTGCCTGCAGTGGGTTTGTTGCTTGTGATTGTGGTGTTCTGGTAGATGGTGCGCCTTCCATTCTGTGGCTGTCCAATGATAGGTGTAGCCGGAGAGTTTACGTTGGACAGGATGCAGCCAGTCACTCTCTAGGAGAAAATTTAGAAAAGCAGAATTAAAGCCTCGCTGTTTCTGTCTGCCATCAAGATCTGGCAAATTCACAGTGGCACTGAAAAGCTTCTTAGCACAGAGCAATTTTTAACATCTCTCACCCAGTGAACAGAGTCTTTATTATTATTATCAATTAGCACCTTATTTAAAAGTGAAATCCCTTTATTTCATGCCTCCTGTTAATTGCTGTTTAATTACTAAAGAACAAAATTTCTCAGAAAAGACGGCAGAAGATCAACTCATAGTCTTAAATATGGCACTTACTTGACACCTTGTAAAACCATTGGTACAGGCTTTGCACCTTGCGTTGGCACTAAGTATCTATTGTTACATTAATAAATGTTGCACCATTTTTCACCAGCAACATCTCACAACTGTTAAAGGAATTATTAGTTCATCAGTTACCTCACTCGCTGAAGAAGCAGATTGAGTTTGGAAAGTTTACAAGCAGGTAGACAAGCAACTTGCATTTCTCTGCCCTCAATCCCAATACATCATTTCCTGCTTTCGCAGTCATCCCAGGGAGCTGACCATGTGCACCCTTGGACTTTGTGGGATGCCAGAGAGGAACTGGTGGAGACCCGTGCTTCATGGTTTTCCTGACGTTTGCTTCATGCTTAGCCACTGATGGAAGTAACCAAATACTGGAACTTAACTAACAAGAGTTATAGAGTCATAGTGTTTTCAAGCACAGAAACAGGCCCTTTTGCCCATTTCGTCCATGCCAATCTGATCTCCTGCCTATTTCCTTTTACCTGCACCTGTACAATATTCCTCAATACCCTCTCATCCATGTACTTATTCCAAATTCTCTTAAATGTCACAACTGAACCTGCATATATGACTTCTACTGCCAGCTTATTCCATGTTTGCACAACCCTCAGAGTGAAGAGGTTTCCCTTCAGATTCTGCTTAAACATTTCACCTTTCACCCTACAATTATGACCTTTAGTTCTAGCCTTGCACAACGTGAGGGAAAAATATCTGCATGCATCTACCCTATCTATTCCCCTCATAATTCTGTATACCTCTATCAAGTTCCTCTCATTTTCTTACACTCTAGGCAATAAAGTCCTATCCTTTTTAACCTTTCCTTTTAACTTGGGTCCTCAAGTTCTGGCAACATCCTTGGAATTTTTCTCTTATTGATCTCTTTCCTGTAGGAAGGTGACCAGAACTGTACACAACATTTTAAATCTGGTCTCACAAAAATCTTGTACAATTTCAACTCCTGTACTCAGTGCCCTAATGTATGAAGGCCAATGTGCCAAAAGATCTCTTTACAATCCTTTCTATCTGTGTTGCCAGTTTCAATGAATTATGGATCTGTATAGCCATACAGATTTCTATCTGTATAGAGGAAAGATCCCTTTCCTCTACGACACTCCTCAAAGCCCTACCGTTCACAGTATAAATCCTACCTCCTTTACGTTGTTCTTCTGTTCAAGAAGGGTAACAAGGACAAATCAGGGAACTATAGGCTAGTCAGCCTGACATCAGTATTTTATTATATTTTAATTTTATTTAGAGATACAGTGCGAAACTGGCCTTTCCTGCCCAATGAGCTGTGCCAATCAGCAAAACATCTTTTTATTACTAGCCTAATCACAGGACAATTTACAACAACCACTTAACCTACTAACCCATACGACTTTGGACTGTGGGAGGGAACTGGAGCATCTGGAGGAAGCCCAAGCAGTCACGGGGAGAACGTACAAACTTCTTACAGATGGTGCCAGAATTGAACTCTTAACTCTGACGCTATGAGCTGTAATAGCCTTGCATCAACCACTACACTACCATGGTGCCCCAAGTAGTGGGGATGTACCTACTGCCAGCATTTTGATTGACGTAGTCAGATGATGAGAAGTCAGCATAGCTTTGAGCACTGGAAACCATGCTTGACAAACCTTTCAAAGTTTTCTGAAGAGTAACCAGATAGATAGATGAGGGTAAGGCAGGGGATGTTGTCTATGATGCATCATCAATAACTCTCCGAGATGTGAGGCGAGATATTGGCTTTTATTGACTGGAAGAAAGAACAAGCAGCAATTGACCACCATGCTACATCCTGGAGACTGAGGGCAGGGCTCAGGCCTCAATCGCCTTTATACCGGGGTCTGTGGGAGGAGCCACAGGAGCAGTCAGCAGGGGGGGCATGTCCAGACAGGTATATGTAGTTCACCACATTCTATTTGGATTTTAACAAGGCCAACAACAAGGTCCAGCATGGTAGGCTGATCTGAAAGGTTGGTTCCATGGACTCCAGGAAGAGTTAGATGCTTTCAAAACTGGCCCAGATGTAGAAAGCAGAAGGGGATGATTGAAGATTGTTTCTCCAAATGGAGGATGGTGATGAGTGGTGTGCCACAAGGGTCAGTGTCAGGACCTTTGTTATTCATTATTTGCAAAATTGCTCTAAACTACCACTAATCCAGGCAGCATTCTGTACCCTCTCCAAAGCCCTGACATTCTTCTTATAATGGGGTGACAAGAATCGAATGCAACACTCCAGAAACAGCCTAACTGGAGTTTTATAAAGCTGCAACTTAACTTCCCGGCTCTTGAACTCAATGCCTTGACTAATATATGCAAGCATGTTGTTTGTCTTCTTTACCACCCTATCAACCTGTGGTGGTGTTCTGGACCAGAGCTGTTTAGACTAGGTTTCTCACTTCAAATAAATATACAACAAACATGAAAAACCGACAAGAGAGTACTTCTTGCTTTCTGAAGCATGGACTCCTATGATTCTATTCTGAGAATTAAATATTACCAATGGATTTCATGCAATGTTATGCATTAGAACAATTCAAATTAATTTAGCTCATAATCCAGAGAAGAATGGCTGCTTATTCTACAGACAATTTCAAAACAGCAACCCTTTTCTCCATGGCATATATCATAAACTCAATCTAGAGACGACTGTAAAAGTTTTAATGAAAAAAATAAACAGAAATCAATAACTGGTGTCTCTCCATAAACAAGGTAAAAAATTCATTCAAGTGCTTTCATATGACAAACAAGATGAGTTAATAAAACTCTTCAGAGACCTCGTCTGCCTACGAGTACAATAACATTAGAGAGAGCAACTGCTAGATTTCAAACTGCTTTCCTTTTACAACAGCAAACTGATGGCCTCAAAGACATTTCATCATAACTGAAACTCCTTATTATGAGTGATATAATGGTCGACTTCCTGAGGCAAATTACATTTTCCATATTCTGCTGAATTTAGCTGAAGTGACTGAACTCCCTAAGACGTGCTATTTATTTGTAGGCTAGATTCAGACTGGCCCATTTGGTAAACGGACTAGATAACATTGTAAACAATGTCTGGCTCAAAAGCTGCTCTTTGACAACATCATCACAAAAAGACCCTGGTTTGAGCATTAAAGCAGAATTTCAAATTAAGATTAAGGACGGTGCTAGACTGGGATGGGAGGAAGGTGTGGTGATGAGTTCTTGTATGGGGCTTGGAAATCTGAAGGATCATGGATCAAGGATCAACTTTATTCACCATATACTGTACTGAACATTTATATACATTAGCAATTTGCTATGATGTGGTGGTCAGGGTGCAACATGCAAATAAGAACAACATTCAATAATTATAAAGAATATAGGATTACATTAAAAAAGACCATAAGACCATTAGATATAAGAGCAGAATTAGGCCATTCTGCCCATCGAGTCTGCTCTGCCACTTATCATGGCTCATTTATTAACCCTCTCAACCCTACTCTCCAGCTTTGTCCTGTAATCTTTGATGCCTAACTAATCAAGAACCTATCAAGCTCCACTTTAAATATACTCAATTAACTTGACCTCCTAAGCCGGCTGTGGCAATAAAATCCAGATTCACTACCCACAGTTAAAGAAATTTCTCCTCATCTCTGTTCTAAATGGGTGTCCCTCTATTCTAAGGCTGTGCCCTCTGGTCCTAGACTTATCCACTATAGGAAATACCATCTCCACACCTACTCTATCTAGGCCATTCAATATTCAATAGGTTTCAGTAAAAATACCTCCTCATTCTTCTAAACAATCAGCAGCAGCAGCCAACCAGAAAAGGCCCCCTTTATTCCCACTCTTTGCCTCCTGGCAGTCAGACAAACTTCTACCCATGGTAGAATCTTTCCTATAATACAAAGGACTCTTATCTTAGTAAGCTGCCCCATGTGCAGCACCTTGTCAAAGGACTTCTGAAAATCCAAGTAAACGATATCCACTGACTCTCCTTTGTCACTGTCTCTTGCTTGTTACTTCTTCAATTAATTCCAACAGATTTGTCAGGCAATATTTCCATTAAAGAAACCATGCTAATTTTGGCCTATTTTATCACATGCTTCCAACTACCCTGAAATTTCATCCTTAATAATGAACTCCAATATCTTCCCAACCACTGAAGTCTGGCTAAGTGGCCTATAATTTCCTTGCTCCCTTCTCAAATCCTCCAGAACCATTACAGAACCTAGTGATTCTTGGAAGATTCTTCAGCTATCTCTTTCAGAATGATGTTGTCCATCAGGTTCAGCTTACTTCAGACCTTCAACCTTTCAGTTTCCCAAGCACCTTCTCCTTAGTAATAGTGACTACACTCATTTCTTCCTCCAAATACTCTCAAATTTCTGAAATACTGCATTCAAATATATCACCTTCAGTCCTGTATTCATCACCCTTTTCAATTTTCTCCCATGTTCACTTAGACTCATTCCAGTGACTGCAACTTTGCCCTACCATCTGTGTTCTTTTTCACAGTCTCACTACACACTGCATCTACTTGTATAGCATCCTCAGCCCTATCACTCTGGTTCTTATCACCCTCCCCAACAGATCATGAAGGGGTATTGGCTCCCCTCGGGTTCAAGTGTAAAGTTAGAGGTACGGATATGCAATAAAATGCGCATAAATACCAGCATGAATTTACAAAGCAAATATTATAAAATATGGCTTGAAGTATTTGCAGTGATTAATGTGAAGGGGGGAATAGTTAGAGGTGTTATCATTTTAATACCCTGTTTTTATTTTTTTACCGCTGGCTTCCTGACTACCTGATTGACATGTTGGTGGACATTCAAGTTAGATGCCCAATTCACAAGACTAAATTCTGTCTGAGAAGTGAATTTCCTGGAGGAACCGAGCGAGAATTGTTGCGGAAGAGAGCTAGTGGCCAGGGGTGGAAAAATCCGAGGGTAGAGGGGTCTCCAATAAGTTTTGTAGTTGGATGGGATAGGAAAGAGGGATTATTGGTCATAGAGTCATATTCATAGAAATCTACAGCACAGAAACAGGACCTTCAGCTCATCCAGACAATGTCTAACTATTATTCTGCCTAGTTGCATCAACCTACACCCGACCCTCCCTGTACCTATCCAAATTCCCCTTATATGTTGAAATTGAACCCACATCCACAACTTCCACTGGCAGTTCATCCACACTTCAGTCACCCTCTAGCTGAGTAAGTTACCCCTCATGTTCTCTTTAAACATGTCAACATTCACCCTTAAACCATCATTTCTTGTTCTAGTTTCAGCCAACCTCTGTGGAAAAAATGTGCTTGCATTTACCCCATCTATACCCTTCATAATTTTGTATACCTCTATCAAATCTCCCCTCATTCTCCTATGCACTAGAAGAGAATGAAGTCCCAATCTATTCAATCCTTCTCTATAACTCAGGTACACAAGGTCTGGCAACAGCCTTGTAAATTTTCTCTGCACTCTTTCCATCTTAGTGATATCTTTCCTGTTGATGGGCGACCTGAACTGCACACAATACTCCAAATTAGGCCTCACCAACACCTTATAGAACATCAATATAACATCCCAACTCCTGTATACAATACTTTGATTAATGAAGGTCAATGTCCCAGAAGATCTCTTTAAGACCCTATCTACCTGTGATACCACTTTCAAGGAATTGTGGATATGAATTATCCATTTTATCCTGGTGCAGGGGACAGTGTTTCATTGGAAGCCTTTCTGGGGAAGGTATGTCCTAAACAAAAGGGACAGGCTGCACCTGAACCCAAGGGGGACCAAAATCCTTGCAGGCAAGTTTGCTAGAACTATTGGGGAGGGTTTAAACTAATTTGACAAGTGGATGGGAGCCAGAGTGATAGGGCTGAGGAAGGTTCTTGATTAGCCAGAGGGTGGTGAATCTGTGGAATTCATTGCCACAGGCAGCTATGGAGGCCAGATCATCGAGTGTATTTAAGGTGGAGGTTCATAGATTCTTGGTAAGTCAAGGTGTGAAAGGTTACAGGGAGAAGGCAGTAAAATGGCATTGCGAGAGAAATGGATCTGCCATGATCAAATGGCAGAAGAGATTCAATGGGCTGAATGGCCCAATTCTGCTCCTATGTCTCCTATACTCATTACCCTTATGGTATTCCTAGATCCCTCTGTTACTGTCCACAGTGCCCTACTACTCACCATTAAGTCTTTTCCTGATTTGTCCTCCAAAGTGCAACTTGTCACACTTGTCTACATTAAATTCCACCTGCTATTTTCAGCCCTTCTTTCCAGTTAGTCCAGGTCCCATCTCATTGCCTTCTTCGCTGTTCACTGTATCCCAAACCTTGGTATTATCCACAAATGTTCTGATCCAATTCACCACATTATCACCATGTTGGGAATAGACTGGGGTGCAGGGGCAGAGAACAAGCAATGGAGGTCAGTGGTCAGCGGTAGACAGGTCATGGCTGGGGAGTTGATGAGCAGACTGATGGTAGGGGCAGGGCAGAGTTGGGCTAGGTGTTCAGTTGGAAAAGTGCTCTTCATTCCACTGATGTATAAGTAGGATAGACTTTCATCTGTGGATTCAACACATCACACTCCTCAGCCCTGCTGAAGGATCTCAGCCCGATGCGTCGACAGTACTCTCTTCCAAAGAAGCTACCTGGCCTGCTTGATTCCTTCAGCATTTTGTTTGTGTTGCTTACACTCCCTTGGTTTCCCAGGGCCTGGAAGTATTTAAAAGCAGAACAGTCCAAGAAGTCTTCAATAGTCAATGCCAAGAGTTAAAGACATTGTGCAGAGTAGCCCAAATACATCAATGGCAGCGGAATTCCAATGACTGAGGTCTAAAGTTTACAGAGTTGTATGGAGGAAATCAAGCAGGCTGCAGATCATGGGTTGAGTGTGTTTTAGGAAGAACCATAGGAGGAACAGGCCTGGAGTGAAGGGGAGGTGCATCGGTATTGGAAGAAGGGCAAGAGGTGGTTGAAATCTGGAACATACCACCAAAGGGGGTAGTGGAGGAAGGTACTCTCACACTTAAGACATATATAGATGAGCTCCTGAAACCTCAGGACATAGCAGATAATGGGACAGGTGCTGTAAAATGCGATCAGTATAGAGAGGTACTTGATAGCTGGCTCAGCCATGATAGGCCAAAGGGCCTGTATTCATGCAAAATGATGCTACAATCAATGGCCTAGGGAACAAGGAACATCGGCTAGACAGAGTTAAGTGTGTTGCAAGTGGATTAGACACATCATCTGACCAGTCCAGCAGAGCAGAGGAAGTGTTAATGGGAGAGAACACTAAGTAAAGTACTTAACTGCCTTGGACTTCTTGAAAGTGGAGCAGTCAAGCATGGCCCACATTAACTGATGGCCAAGCAGGCCTGAACAATCCATGGATCTATACCTTCAATGAATCTCAAATGCAAAAAAGAATTTTGCATGTGACATTCAGGTGTGTGTTCACACACTGCTCATGCTATTTTCTCATAATGGTCTAAATTCAAGCTTTGGGATGTGGATCAAATAACTTGAAACAGACAATCTTGAAACAGTCATGATTCCATTTTTTTGCTTTCTCCTGTTCACTCACTGCCACCCACGAAAGACAGGAAACTAGAGGTCAGTCAACTTGAATTCAGTGGTTGGCAAGACATTGGAGTCCATTATTAAGGATGATGTTTCAAGACACAGTACTTGGAGGCGTATGATAAAATAGGTGGAAATCAGCATGATTTTCTTCAAGGGAAACCTTGCCTGACTAATCTGTTTAAATTCTTTGAAGAAATAACTGATGGGATAGACAAAGAAGAGTCAGTGGATGTTACTTACCTGGATTTTCAGAAGACCTTTGACAAGGTGCCACACATAAGGCAGCTAAACAAGATAGGAGCCCATGGTATTACATGAAAGATAGCTGCATGGGCAGAAGATTGGCTGATAGCAGAAGGCAAAGAGCGGAAATAAAAGGGGTTTTCTGGCTGGCTGCCAGTTGTGTTCCAAAGGAAAAGCATTGGGTCCACTACTTGTCATGTTATACAGTATGTCAATGATCTAGATGGTGGATTTGATGGCATTGTGGCCATGTTCATGAATGATACAAAGATTGAAGGGCAGGTAATGCTGAGGAAGCAGGAAGTTTGAAGAAGGTCTTGGCCAGATTCGGAAAATGGGCAAAGAAGTAGCTTATGGAATACAGTGTATGGCCGTGCACTTGGTAGGAGGATTAAAGGCATAGACTATTTTCTGAGTGGGGTGTGAATTCAGGAACTGGAAGTGCAAAATGACTTGGGAGTCATAGTGTAGGATTCTCTAAAGGCTAACTTGCAGATTGTGTCAGTAGTATGGAAGGCAAATGCAATATTAGCATTCATTTTGAGAGGTCTGGGATATAAAAGTAAGTATGAAATGCTGAAGCTTTATAAGGCAATCATCAGACCACATTTGCGTCACAACCATTGACTCTGCTACAGAGTCAGTGTGCCCTTGCACGCGGACAGCTGGAAGACAGCAATCATGCATGGGATAATGCACAATCTAGCCAATTAGGGTTTCTTCTTAAATGTACAGTATTCAACTCATTTTCTTTTGTTTCAGTCTTGCCTGGTCTTGACCAAAGCATGACAATGTCACGCTCCCTGCACCTCAGGAAAGAAGACTAGTGCTTTAGACAGATGCTTTTAAGGAGCTGTATAAATTTACTTTATGATTACTGTTTTTAAGCAGTGAAGATGATGTGAATTTTTAGCCAATTTGAGAGGTTTTTTTTAAGTTAGTGGCCTCGTTGGCCTAGTGTTTAATATTTTCCTTTGTTCTGTACAATTTTAATTATAACTGTATGAACTGTTCACTCTGAGTCCACATCTCTCCCTTTGCATTTGGGCCATCAGCAAAACATGACTACAAAAATGAATACAGAGAAGAAAGAGCTGTGGAAATTGGCCTTAAATTTTGTTGGTCAGGTACAAGAGAAGTTAAAGTCAGTGGAGGCAGGGTTGACAGAAGTGGCTCAGGCAGTGCGACAACTACTCTCAGAGTGTCAAGCCCAGTCAAAACCAAATTTCATTGGGCAGGTGGAGAAGTTAAAATCAGTGGAGCTAAGTTGGCAGTAATGGCTCACACACTGCAACATCTACTCTCAGAGCAGCAAGCCCTGTCGAAGCAGGAAGAACAGACGTCAGCACTCGTAGTGACACCTGGTTGTCCATAGTGAGTTCAGCAACTCACTACAGGCAGCCAGACTCAGGTGCAGCCATTACTACTCTCATTACTGCTGTTCATCAGCTCTCTGCCTGACCTGTCTCACTTCCAGCACTGGTACCTGTCCCATCCTCCTCTACACAGTCTCATCAGCGTCAGCCATAAATATTCCGATTCCCTTAGCTGCTTCTGGACTTGACCCAAGCATTCCTCCACTAGATAGATACTGCTATGTCCCCAGTAGCTGCAGGAACTTATTACCCGGTGTAAGCTGACTTTCCAAGCCCAGCCACGTCAGTTCAATGATAATGCACGATAACTGACTTACATGGTGAATCTCATAGACTGACACCCACTCAGCCTGTTCAAAGCCCTACAAGAACAAAACTTCCCTGCAGCAGTCTTCGCAGCAATTTGTAATTAAGTTCAGGAGAATGTTTGATCTTCCAGTACGGGGTCAGGAGGCTGTCCACCAACTACTAGACTTTTACCAAGGGCGAGGGACAGTGCAGTAAATTTCTACACTCTTGTGGTTGAGACGGGGTAGAGTGAGAGATCCATCATCACTGCTTTCTAGCATGGGCTGAGCAGAGAGGTCCGGCATGTGCATGATGAACAGGACAGCCTAGACGAACAAATAAATCTGGCCATTCGAATAGACAATTGGGCAGCTGAGTGGCACAGAAGGTGAATGCCCAAGCCTCCTACTCTTTAGATCATCGCAGGGAAATTCTTACAGGTCAATTCTCTCTGCAAGCACCTTCCTCTAATTAAGTAATGCTTTCAGCTTCCCCATCATGGGACACCCAGAGTGATGAGCTTCAGGCATTATTGACTCTGGTGCAGCTAGGAACCTCATGGATATCTCTCACGCTCAAAGATGGGAAGTTCCCACACAACAACTGAGAGAGAATATTTATGTCAAGGCTCTGGATGGTGGGCCTCTGGGCTCTGACAGGATCCACCTTCCCACAGTACTCCTCCAACTTGTGCTAGAAGGCAACCATAGGGAACAGCTCTCCTTCTATCTTGTTGATGGATCTGAACTGCTGCTGGTGCTTGGCCTTCCTTGGCTATCTTGAAAAACCCCATGGATCATTCGGTCCCAAAGGAGCTCCAAGAGTGAGGAATGGCATGCCTGTTTACCTGTACAGGTCTAGCTCAAGCCTCTGTCAGGGCATCCTCTCCAGAGCCAACTGCTAGTGTGGACCTGCCTGGTGTTCCAGCTCAATATGCTGACCTTCTTGAGGTCTTCAGTAAAGAGAAGGGCACCTTTCTACCTCAATGCTGGCATAAGACTGCGGCATTGACCTCCTGCCAGGTTCTACCATCCTCAAACAGTGATCATGTAGAAACAGTCTACATCAAGAAGGCATTAGCTTTAGGATTTATCTGTCCAGTTCCCTCCCTCAGCAGGGGCAGGCTTCCATTTTGTCAAGAAGAAGCTCCTTCCCTACCTTGATTTATCCCTACATCAATTGAGCCATTGAACTATTTCACTATTATCAGCGCCTCTGCAACATCATGGTGAGAAACCACCACTCTTTACCCCTGCTTGCCTCTGCGTTTGAACATCTCCATGCAGAAACTACAGAATATTCTCTAAGACAGTATACCACTTACAACATGGTTCGCATCTGAGAAGGGGACAAGTGGAAGACCACATTCAACACCTCCACTGGCCAGTAGGAGTACTTCGTGATGCCATTTGGTCTGGCCACCATCCTGCTGTTTTTCAGACCCTGGTCAACAATGTGCTCTGGGACACTTTGAATCAGTTTGTTTTTGTGTATTGGAACTAAACTCTTTCTATTCCAACTCTTGCCAGAAACACATCCAACGTGTCCAGAGGGTTCTCAGGCCGCTCCTCGAGAACAACCTTTATGCCAAGCCAGAGAAGTTCGGGTTTCACAAGGAGCAGGTGTCATTCCTAGGCTACGTCCTAAACCTTTCCAGTATTCAAGAGGACATATGTAAAATTCAGGCAATCACAGAATGGCCCAAACCATCTACGGTCGAACAGGTGAAGGGTTTCATTGGGTTTGCAAACCTTTATCGCCACTTCATCTGAAATTTCAGTTCCATTGCAGCTCCCATAAATGCACTCACCAATAAGACCTCTGCAGGATTTCTCTGGACCAATGAAACAGGCCAAACATTCTCAGCGCTAAGGTGATGCTTTACTCCTGCCCCAGTGCTGCAACATTCAAGACTTAGCCAGTGCCTGTTCCACTTGTGCCCAGATTAAGACGTCACATCAACGCCAAAATGGCCACCCTCTGATCCGTGATTCCCATAACTACTGACCCACATCAGATAATCAGCCCGTGGTTTCGTGCTAGCAAGTCCCAGAATAGAATAGGATCCAATCACCACAGCAGGTGGCAGCCACTCTGCATCTGGTGAAATCTATAAATCCATACTCAGACACAGAATAAAGATGGATAAAATTGTAAGACCTTCAAGTGAGTTACAAATGAATATGGAAGTTGTAGATGGTTCCTTTCAGCTTTCTTGACTTGATAAGATTATTTAGTTTTATTGTTGCTATGTATGGTGTTGGGGATGGCATGGAATGGCTTGACCACATAAGGGGTCTGAACAGATTTTTTTTACTCCACAGAATAATTTATTGCCTACCCATCATCATCTGCAGGGTTGCACATTGGATAGTCTGAAGAGGTAGCTTTCTACCCTGAAATGTCCTGAATAGGGCAAATAGAAAGGACTCATTTTATTTAGTAAAGGGAATGAAAATCTTGATGCCTAAACGCCAAGAAAAGTGTGGAAGGATTAGGAAGAGAGGTAGGGATCTGGACAAGTGAGAGTTCGGAAACCCTTGTTATATTTACATAGTACCCATGACTTACAAGACTTCAGGCTCAGTACTGGATAGTGAGATGGAACTGGATAGCTCTTTTACAACATGAATATGATGGACTAAATGGCCACCTGCAACAGACTTTTCTCGATTCTATGATTCTAAACCATTAGATTTTTTAGGGTAATAAATTTTATAGCTGAAGCAGAAACAACAGAGAAGCTGATTCATTCAGTTGCAATGAACTATAAAACCCTACAGCACGTTACTTGCCTCCTTCCTCTCCTTAAAAGGCAAACATGATTAGTAGCATTTATAATATCTACAGTTTCTCCAAATGAGAAAAAGGATACTGGCCCCAGCGATGTTTACAGAGTCATTACTCATTAAGCACGGCAAGCATGAATCATGCAATGTACATTTTCCACTTGGGTTTATGCCTAATCTGAAAACTGAGGGTATGTATTCAAAAGTATGATAAAGTCCCAGCTACAGGAAGGTTAACCATTATCTTATGCAAGTTCGCAATGGGGACATTACAGCATTTCACTGTGTTTCACAATGGTTGTACAGTTCAGCACTGTGCAGATGGTTTCCCTGGAGATGAGATGGTTCATCAGAACTGAAAGGATCATTGTCAGGCTTTGGAAAGAATCACTGCACAATTTTAGGAAGTAGAAAGCAATGACATTTTAACTCATTCCACCTCAAAGCAGAATGCCAAAGATCAAATTTCAAAAGACAACAGATCCTGGGTCATTTGGTAACTCTGAATCCAAGATAGTTAATCAAAAGTAAAAAAGGCAAAGACAGGTACATGCAGCCAGCTCACAGGTCACTCAGAACCTCATTAAATGTGCATCAGATTCCCAAGGGCTAAATGATCTGCTCAGGACTTTATGATTCAAAGTCAGCTCCTCTCAGGGCACTGTAAGCGGGTTAAGGCTCAAACATCGTTTGAGTTTTGGAGCATCGTCCAGTCAGAGAGACAAAGATTCAGATAGTAGCATTGCAAAACTCATCCAGCACAGGGAAGTTCATGGAGTTAGAGAGAGCTTCCCAGTGGGAGGAGAAGAAAACAAAGCAGGTTGCACATTTGTCCGGTGGGACAACAGGATGTCATTTTTCGAAGGTGGCTGAGCATTCATGCTCCTCATGGCTCCACTGGATTTGGTTTATTTTGTTTTGAGCAGCTGCAGCAAAGCCTTTCAGGACTGTTAGATTGATCTTTAATAGGAGTCAAATAATATTGCGTTTATTCAGTGGTCATTTCAATTCTCTCAGCAGGAATACCATGAAAAACGTCATTCCAGATGCTTTCCTACATATTCTGTAATGTGACAGACAATAATCCAAATCCCAGGGTTTGATACAGTTAACAGCTTGCACGTATGGCATTGTAGACTCATAAAGGAAACACAATTTAATAGGCAATTCTGTCTGAGTTACACAGTAAGCATCTCAGAAAAATTGCAGTCCTGATCAGAAGGGTGGCCACTTAAGTAGTAATGAACCAGAGAGGCTGTAAGAAGTTGTAGATAAAATATGATTTGGATTTTATAATTTGCACCCATAAAATAAAGAACCAACTAATTGCTTATACTTGTGACTAAAGTTCTCTGTTCAATAAATAGAAAGCACAGCCAAATATCAACCACACTGGCACAATGGCTCACGAAGCTTGGAGCAAGAATTACAACCTCTACAAATTAAGTTTATGGTGTAATTAAAAATACTGTGTTAGAACGACCAGTTCATAAAATCTTACTTCAGCATCACTTCCCTGTATCCTTCACTTTCTTCTTGCGAGCATGTGGATTTTCTCCAGATGCTCCACCTTCCTCCCGCACCCTAAGATCTTCTGATTGAGAGGTTAATCGGTCGCTGTAGATTCACCACATGTGCTGTAGGTGGGTAGCAAGTGGATCAGGACACGTGAGAGAAAATTGCTTCCAGGGAGAATGGGGTTGACTAAATCAGTCTGAGATTCTACATGAATTCAATGGGCTGAATGGTCTACTTTGGAAGAATGCAATATAAATGGAATTGCTTGATTCCCTCAGATGAGGCAGAATTTGTTAGATACATCTAGGAGGGTTTCGTGACATGATATGTAGATAATGCAACCACAAAATGGGGGTAATTCTGGAACTTAACTTGGCACGTGAGCCTTATCAGATGATCAGAGATTCAGTGGGAGAGCATTTTCAAAACCGTGATAACAGTAGAGTACAGTACAAAAGTCTTAGGCACATATCTTATAGCGAGGGTGCCTAAGATTTTTGCACAGTACTGTAATAATGTTATGTATAGTTCTGTACTGTTGCTGCTGCAAAAAAAATCACGACATATGTGAACGACGATAAACCTGATTCTGATATGGGTCTCTGTTGTGGTCTGAGAGTAAGAAGGGGGCAGGGAGAGGGAATAATGTCTGGGTAGAGGGGAAGGGAGAAGGAAAAGAGTGGGAAGCACCAGAGAGGAGTTCTGTAATGATCAATAAACCAATTGTTTGGAATCAAGTGACTTTGCCTGGTGTGTCAGGGCCGAGGGTCTCTGCACCCGCACCCCACCCACCCCTGACACTCCTCTGTCACCTGTCCCACACTCCTCCCACGGTGCTGCACCCTCACCATTCCCAACATCTTTTGCTCCTGCCAGATTTACAAAGTTGCTCTCTGCACCAATTGACAAATACAGAGCTGTACAAAAGTCTAAGACAACACACATATCTATCTATCTGCCTACCTGGACTCCATTTCGTCACCCATAGTTCAATCCCTCCCCACCTATATCTGGGATACATCCCATGCCCTACACCTCTTCAATAACTTCTGGTTCCCCGGTCCCGACAGCTTCATTTTCACTATGGATGTCCAGTCCTTATACACTTCCATTCACCATCAAGAAGGCCTCAAAGCCCTCCGCTACTTTCTTGACAATAGATCTCACCTGTTAGAACTGTTCGCTGCTATCCCAATAATAAGCCCTGGATCACTAGTCACATCAAAGGCCTCCTAAACCAGAAGAAGAGGGCCTTTAAAGATGGTGATCGGTTGGAGCTTAAAAGAGTTCAGAAGGAACTCAGAGTACAGATAAGGGGGGCAAAGGAGCAGTATAGGAGGAAGTTAGAACAAAAGCTGCAGGAAAAAAGCATGAAGGAGGTGTGGGATGGGATGAAGATCATCACCGGATGTGGTGCAAAGCGGGGGGCAAACATAAGTGGAGATGTGGAGAAAGCGAACCAGCTGAACAACTTCTTCAATAGGTTCGACAGCACAATCTCACCCTCACTGCAGAACTCCACACCAGGCTTACTTCCCTCACAGGAAAATATCCACTCACAGGAGACCTGGCCCACGCCCAGGTTTACGGCTGCACAGGTGGAAGGTCAACTGAGGAAGATCTGTACCAGCAAGGCGGCTGGACCGGATGGAGTTTCCCCACGATTACTGAGGGCCTGTGCAACTGAACTGGGAGAACCACTACAGCGCATCTTCAACATGAGTCTAGATCAGAGAAGAGTACCCAGACAGTGGAAAACATCTTGTATTGTCCCGGTACCGAAGAAACCACAACCAAAGGAGTTGAATGACTTCAGACCTGTTGCCTTGACGTCGCACGTGATGAAGACCATGGAGCGGCTGATAATACAGAATCTGAGGCCACAAACCAGGCACGCCCGGGATCCGCTTCAGTTTGCGTATAAGGAGAAGGTGGGAGTGGAGGATGCTATCACGTATTTGCTGCACAAATCACTCTCTCACCTAGATGGGGTCAGTTGTGCTGTGAGGATTACATTCCTTGACTTCTCTAGTGCCTTTAACACCATCCAGCCCAAGATCTTAAAGCACAAACTAACGGAATTGGGAGTAGACTCTCACATGGTGGATTGGATAGTGGACTACTTGACAGATAGACCTCAGTATGTGCGGTTGGGAGACTGTAGGTCTGACATGGTGGTCAGCAGCACAGGAGCGCCACAGGGAACCGTACTCTCTCCGGTCCTGTTCACCCTGTACACATCAGACTTCCAATATAACTCGGAGTCCTGCCATGTGCAGAAGTTCGCTGATGACACGGCCATAGTGGGGTGTGTCAGGAATGGACAGGAGGAGGAGTATAGGAAACTGATACAGGACTTTGTGATATGGTGCAACTCAAACTACCTGCGTCTCAATGTCACCAAGACCAAGGAGATGGTGGTGGACTTTAGGAGATCCAGGCCTCATATGGAGCCAGTGATCATTAATGGAGAATGTGTGGAGCAGGTTAAGACCTACAAGTATCTGTGAGTACAGTTAGACGAGAAGCTAGACTGGACTGCCAACACAGATGCCTTGTGCAGGAAGGCACAGAGTCGACTGTACTTCCTTAGAAGGTTGGCGTCATTCAATGTCTGCAGTGAGATGCTGATGATGTTCTATAGGTCAGTTGTTGAGAGCGCCCTCTTCTTTGTGGTGGCGTGTTGGGGAGGAAGCATTAAGAAGAAGGACGCCTCACGTCTTAATAAGCTGATAAGGAAGGCGGGCTCTGTCGTGGGCAAAGTACTGGAGAGTTTAACATCGGTAGCTGAGCGAAGGGCGCTGAGTAGGCTACGGTCAATTATGGAAAACCCTGAACATCCTCTACATAGCACCATCCAGAGACAGAGAAGCAGTTTCAGCGACAGGTTACTGTCGATGCAATGCTCCTCAGACAGGATGAAGAGGTCAATACTCCCCAATGCCATTAGGCTTTACAATTCAACTGCCAGGACTTAAGAACTTTTTTTTAAAGCTATTATTAATGCTTTTTGAATTAGTGATTTAGATGCATATCATATTATTACTGAGTTAAGTATTGTATGTAATGAGTTTTTGCTACAACAAGTGTATGGGACATTGGAAAAAATGTTGAATTTCCCCATGGGGATGAATAAAGTATCTATCTATCTATCTATCTATCAGTTCCCCAACACCACCACACTCCTCCGGTTGGCGGAACTGGTACTCACACTTAATAACTTCTCTTTTGGCTCTTCCCATTTTCTTCAGACCAAGGGTGTAGCTATGGGCACTCGCATGAGCCCCAGCTATGCCTGCATCTTCATTGGTTATGTGGAACAGCCTATGCTCCAAATCTATACTGGTACTGCTCCCCAACTTTTCCTTCGCTACATTGATGACTACATTGGTGCAGCTCCCTGCACTCGTGCTGAGCTCGTCAATTTCATCGACTTTGCCTCTAACTTCCACCCAGCCCTCAAATTCACATGGTCCATCTTGGACACTTCTCTCCCCTTTCTCGATCTCTCGGTCTCCATCTCTGGAGACAGACTGTCCACTGACCTACTGACTCTCATAACTACCTCAACTATACCTCTTCCCACCTTACCAAGTGCAAAAATGCTATTCCCTATTCCCAATTCCTCCATCTCCACCGCATTTGTTCCCAGGATGAGGCTTTCCGTTCCAGGACATCTCAAATATCTTCTTTCTTTAAGGATCATGGTTTCCCTTCTGCCGTCATCAATGATGCTCTCACCCGTATGTCCTCCATTTCCCGCACTTCGAAACCTCACCCCATCCTCCCGTCACCACAATAGGGACTGAGTTCCCCTTGTCCTCACCTACCACCCCACTAGCCTACGGATTCAGCACATTATCCTCCGTAGCTCCCGCCACCTTCAACAGGACACCACCACTAAGCATATCTTTCCCTCTCTATACCCCACTTCGCTTTCCACAGGGATTGTTTCCTCCGCGACTCCCTGGTCCACACGTCCCTCCCCACAGAACTCCCACCTGGCACTTATCCCTGCAAGCATAAGTGCTACACCTGTCCCTACACCTCCTCTCTTACCACCATTCAGGGCCCCAAAAGTACTTCCAGGTGAGGCAACACTTCACTTGTGAGTCTGTTGGGGTCATCTATTGCATCCAGTGCTCCCGGTGCGGCCTCCTCTACACCAGCGAGACCCGACGCAGATTGGGGGACCGCTTCGTCGAGCACCTCCGCTCCGTCTGCCACAACAGACAGGATCTCCCGGTTGCCACCCACTTCAACTCTGCTTCACATTCCCATTCGGATATGTCCATACATGGCCGCTTCTACTGCCATGATGAGGCCAAACTCAAGTTGGAGGAACAACACCTCATATACCATCTGGGTAGCCTCCAGCCCCTTGGCATGAACATCAAATTCTCCAACTTCCGGTAATTCCCTCCCTCTCCATTCCCCCATCCCAGTTTCACTCTGCCTCCTCCTCCTCCAGCTGCCTATCACCTCTGTCATGATTCTGCCTTCTACTACACATAGTGCTTTCCCCTTACATTCCTTCTTCACTTTTCCTGCCTATCCCCTCCCTGATTCCCTTCCCCCACCCATTAATCTTTCCTGTTACCTGGCACCTTCCATCCTCCCCCCACCTTCTTTATAGGGCCTCTGCCCCCTCCATCTTTAGTCCTGACGAAGGGTCTTGGCCCGAAATGTTCACTGTTCGTTTCCACGGATGCTGCCCGACCTGCTGAGTTCCTCCAGTGTGTTGTACGTGTTGCTATCTATCTATATATACCTAAGACTTTGTACAATGCTGTAAGTCATTAGATATTTATGGATAAAGATAAGACTAGACCTAGGGAGAAAGTGCAAAATTGGAGAAATGCTTATTACAACATTAGACATGCACTGGAGAGAGATTAGGAGTGGCTATTATTGGGCAAATCCATATTAACATGTCATTTAAAGGCAGCTGGTTAGGTTTCAGAACCTGTGTGTTCCTGTGAGAAAGAAAGACAAGATGGCAAGGTTCAAGAACTTTGGAAAGAAAGTTTCAAAAGACAAGCAAGGTTATGTAATGTTTAAGAAGCTGAAATTGGACAAGGCTTTTGAGGAAGGCCTTAAAGGAAGCAAGAGAGACCTTAAAAGAATCAGAAGGGCTAAATGTTTTCATGAAATGCCCTTAGCAAGTGGGATTTAGGGAATCCTAAAGTATTTTTTACACATATTCAAACAAAGGGGCAATTAGGGAGAGGATAGAACCACCCAAGGACAAAGGAAGGAATTTATGCCTGGAGCAACAGGAAATAGACAGGATACTAATTAAGTACGTACTTAATTAGTTTTCACCAAGGAGAATTACATGGAGAATATAGAGAGCAGGAAAGAATATGCTGATAGCAAGAAGAAGGAGGTATTGGAGCTCATCAAAAGCATTAAGGTGGCTAGTCTACAGGGTTTGAAGGAATCTATCTTGCAGAGCTATTGAGAGAGGCTAGGGCTTAACAGAGATCTTTGTACCCTCTCTAGTCACACTCGAGGTTCCAGAGGACCAGAGAATAGCCAATGTTGTTGGCTACAGAGATGAACCAGTGCAAAGTTCAAAGTAAAATTTATTATCAGAGTACAAACATGTAACCACGTACAACCTGAGATTCTTTTTCTGTGAGCATGCTTAGCAGATCTACAGAGTAGTAACTGGAAAACTGTTAACTGTAAACAAATGCAGAGACAAGTAAATAGCAGTAAATAACCAGCTTGAAATAACAGAGCCTGGGTGGTGAGGATCTTTGATGCTTTTCAATGACATGCCAAACCTCTGCAGACTCCTGAGGACGTGGAGACGCTGTTATGTTTTCTTTTCAAAAATATTTATATGATGAGTCCAGGTCAGGTCCTCTGAGATAATGACACCCAGGAATTTAAAATTACTGACCCTCTCCACCTCTGATCCTTCAATGATTACTGGCTCATGGACCTATGGCTTCCCCCTGCTGAAGTCTACAATCAGTTCTTTGGTCTTTTTCACATTAAGTGAGAGGTTGCTGTTATGACACCATTCAACCAAATTTTCAATGTCCCTCTTGTATGCTTATCCATCACTTCCTTTGATACAGCCCGCAACAGTGGTGTCGTCAGTGAACTTGAATATAGTGTTGGAACTGTACTTAGCCACACAGTCATTGGTGTAAAGTGAGTAGAAGAGGGGGCTAAGTACACAACCCTGTGGTGCTCCTGTGATGATGGAGATGTGGAGGAGATGTTTTTGCCAATCTGAACTGATTGGCATATGTGTCGAAATCCAGGATCCAATTGCATCTACCCCACTAGGTCATCATTTGACCCAGTAGGGTCAAATCAGGAAATTAAAGGTCAGTAAGCCTCATATTAGTGTAAGGAAAGCTATTTCAGAAGATTCTCAAGGATAAGATCTAATTAAGCTTATAAAATCACAGACTTATTAAAAAATAGCTTTATGTAGAGATTGAGTGTTTCGAGGAGTTGACAAAGATAACTGATTAGGGGAGGGCAATGGATGTTGTACACGTGGACTTTTGTTAAACTTTTGACAGCACCAACCTAATTTTCATATACAAGCTGTGTAGATTATTCTTTACTTACTAGGTCTTGGCAATAGGAATTAATTGTTGAACTCAACCAGAAAAGTAGGCCATTACAAAATATGTCTATTTCCCCCATGTTTCATTCACAGTGCCAATTTTGTATAAATATAAATCTTCCATATGTGCTTGTTTTAAGAATTTTAGGTTTGGACTCTTCCTGTACATGGGACAAGTAAGGTGCTCCTGAGGTACTTGACAATTCCTTGTACAGTGTGGGAGGTATCTTTTCGGAGCTGTGTTTTATTACTTGCCAACGGACTGATTCTGCTGTGCTGGCTGAAGATACTGCAGCACGCATTTCATCAGCATCCAGCCACTTCCCATACTCAAACAATCCAAATCAGAGGGCAGACACCCCCTACACCCTACCTGAATACCCACAATTCAGGTAAAACTATCAAGTTCAGCAGGATCCAAATAAATACCTCAAATGCCAAATTTCTGGAGTGAAATCTCTCAAAAAATGAAAATCTAGTCCACTGCCTGCTAATCTCAATCATTAATATTACATAAATAATTTACTAATAGTAAACAGAAATAACTTCATGAGTCACACATTTATTAAAGCATCAAAAAAAGAACTGATCACAGCAAAAGAAAATGAAGTCTAATTAACCTTTGTTGTTCAGACAATCTTTTGCAATTTCTTCTCCTCAAGGAATTGCATAACAATAAGGAAATTTTACAAGAAAAAACAAGCCGGGAAATCTCTTTGAACACAAAGGAATCAGTTGATAAATCAAATCTAAGATTACTGACGATATTGCCTTTATCATACACGATGTTTATCTGTGCACCACATTAATGGATCGCTGAGCTTCACACCCTGTTTGATCAGTATCTTTTGTATTCAATTTTGAAAACAATGTAATTCATTGTAATTCTACTTTTATTTTATGATGGCTTAACTACCTTTATCAGGGTCTGACCACTGTGACCAAAATCAAATGAGAGGTCCCGAAACCTAAAGCACAAAGATGAAAATAAACTACTCTTCTCAGGATCAAAGATTGAATAAATTGAGATTTCTCATTTGTCATTTTTACACCCATATCCTCTTGTTCAAAAATCACACTTAAAATTTTATAGTCTGGTTTTATCCAAGTTATCAGGTCAACATCTTAGGCACATAGGCTTTGATCCATCTCAGTCCTCTCGTCTGCAGTAAAAGCCCAGATTAGTGGGTCATGCAAAATTTAGCTATGATATAGAATCAATCTAATTGTTCTCATTCAAAGGCTTTACTTTCTGTTTAATTTCCCACATCTTGAAGGGTGAGGAAATTATCATATCTTTAGTCTTTCTCATGCAAATAGCTTCTTATTCAGCCATGCAACACACTTTCTTGAGAATGAAACTGTTGTTTAACATGAAGGCCTTTGTATCTGAGGGCAAAGCATCATGGGGGCCTCAGACTAAAACCAAGGAGAATTTAAGGGCAGATTGAAAAGTCAGATGGCTAGTTCTAAATTTGGTTGCAGCAAGATTATGAGTAGATGCTTTATTCACTTTGTTCTCATCTTCACTGATAAAAAAAATCATGTTGAGATCTCAATTTAATCTATATTTTTCATGTTCTATGAGACAAAGGTGGTCACATTTATTTCTCATCCTTCAGTGGTAATAGATGTGTTTCTGGGACTTGTAGTAATGATATCTTATGTTGGCACTGGGCTTCTTTAGTATTGACTTATCACCCTGTGGGTGAGTAATGAACTCTTGCGAATGGTGGACAGAGTCAGCCGGAGTGTCACACAGTCCCCAGTGCTCATAGTCATGGTATCAGGCAGCTCCAATTAGTTTTGTGGTCAATTGCCTGCACGTTAATATTGGAGCTCTCGGCAAAGCCAATAACTAAGGCTAGGAAGAGGTGGTTGGGGTCTAATTGTCACAGATGTTACTTGCCATCTCAACCCTACCCAAACGTTGCCCAAAGCCTGCTGTACAGTAGGTGATCGTAAACTGATTCATTATCATTGGAATCAGACTTTTTGCAGCAGTTAATGAGCAACTTGAAAGGAGCAGCTTATAAAGGAGCATTCCTCCCACTCTCTTACTTCAAACCCCCACTCCTTCACCTGATCTCACCCTAGCAGCTTTTACTCCATCCCCTCCCCTCCCACACCTTCTGGTTTCTGCCCCATCCTTCAGTAGATAAATGATCTCCGCCTGAAACATTGACTGTTTACTCCCACCCGTGCTGCCTGTCTTACTGAGTTCCTCTGGATGTGTGTGTGTGTGTGTGTGTGTGTGTGTGTGTGTGTGTGTGTGTGTGTGTGTGTGTGTGTGTGTGTGTGTGTGTGTGTGTGTGTGAGAGAGAGAGAGAGAGAGAGAGAGACAGAAGTGGTTTGCCAATGGAGTACTGGAGTCCCAGCCACCCTACCTGCCTTCACTGTTGGTGATGAAAAGCTGTCGGTGGTGCCATCTTTCAAATATCTGGGGAGCATTCTCTCTGAGGATAGCGGCATTGACAACGACATCCAGAGCCGCATTAAACAGGCATCAGCTGCCTTTGGGAGACTTCGGTGTAGAGTCTTTCAGAACAGGAGCCTTCGTCCCTCCACAAAGGTCGCTGTATACCAAGCGGTCTGTGTCACCACCCTCCTTAATGGCTGTGAAGCTTGGGTAACCTACAGCCGTCACATCAAGTCCTTGAAGCGCTTCCACATAAGCTGCCTTCAGCGCATCCTGGGAATTACCTGGCGTGAGCGGGTGCCTCACACTGAAATACTTGTAAAGACCAACTGCAGAAGCATTGAGGTCATGATCACCCAGTGTCAGTTGCAGTGGCTGGGGCACACGATAAAGATGCCCCCAAGTCGGCTACCCCGGAGAGTGGTATACGGCCAGCTACATCACGGTTGACGCTCAGCTGGAGGGCCAAAGAAGCACTATAAGGAACAGAGGAAGAATGCTTTAAGGAAGTGCAAGATCAAACCCGAGGATCTGGAAGATGCTGCTGCTGACTGTATCACTTGGCGACAGCTGTGTAGGGATGGGGTTCGTATTCTGGAGATGGAAAGAACAGCCAGAAGGCAGCAGAAGAGAGCCAGGAGAAATGCAGCCATGGTTGCCATCACTACCACATATACATGTCCCACCTGCAATAGAGCTTGTGGGTCCAAGATAGGACTGTATAGTCATCAAAGATCTCACCGTTAAAGGAGTAGACGTCATCATTGGATTTCGATGGACAACAGAAGAAGAAGAAGATTGTGTGTGTGTGTGTGAGAGAGAGAGAGAGAGAGAGAGAGACTCCGGATTTGCAGCATTTGCAAAATCTCTTGTGTTTACAGCTGGGTTGGGAGCACAGTGTTGAGGAACTCTTACAGCAATGCATGGGGGCTGTGCTGACAAAAACCACCTTCCTATGACACCAGCCACTGGAAGGTTGTTCCTTGGACTCCCACGTAGAACAGATTTCCAGTCCACAATCTTGTGCTGAACTAACTAAAAAGATAATGAAACACCAACTAAACTATTCCCTTCTGCCTGTACAATATCCCATATCCTTCCATTCCTACACATTCATGTGCCTTAGAGAGTCTTGAGTCTCATTTGCCTCCACCACAACCCCAGGCATCCAGCACTCACTGTGTTAAAAAAATCTTGACCCCAGTACATTTCTTTTGAAGATACTTTAAATGAAGGGGAGAAGATACTCTCTCTCTCTAATCTATCTATGCCTCTCATAATCTTAAAAGCCTCTATCAGATCTCCCCTCTGTCTCCACCACTCCAGCGAAAACAACCTAAGCTTTTCCAACCTCTTATCATGGTACATACCCTCTAATCCAGGCAGCATTCTGGTAAATCTCTTTTGCACCCTCCCCAAAGCCTCAACCTCCTCCCTACAAAGGGACAACTTGTAGTGAATGGAATACACCACCTGCAGCCTAGCTAAGGTTTATGTAGCTGTAATCTTGACCCGAAACATTGACTGTTTACTCTTTTCCATAGATGTTGCCTGGCCTGCTGAGTTCCTCCAGCATTTTGTGTGTGTTCCTGACTCTTAAACTCAGCTCCGGCACTACTAAAGACAAACATGCCTTATGCCTTCTTTACCACTCTATCACCATGTGTAGCCACTTTCAGAGAGCTATGGATCCCAAGATCCCTCTGCATGTCAATCTATTTCCCACTCTAACCTTTGCCAGTCCTTTATGTTATCTAAAGCACAACTAATGTTTGTATCATACCATTTATTTCAGTCTTTTAGGTTCCCAGCCTTGTACGTCAAGGCTCTTCACCTTTAATCGGAGAACAGTGCTCACTCCGAAGCTCCAAGAATGAATGCATTCCCCAAGCTTTTACTGGCTTAACAGGTGGATGTTTCACTGCATAGCTTGTCAGAAACAATTCATTATCTAAGTAAGACAGAACAATTTCAAATTTTACATGATCATAAATGCCTGGTACAAAAGCAAACATGTTGAATTTTTTGACTTTGCCAATCTCTCAAAATTTCCCTTTGCGTTATGTGCACCTTCACAGCGATCTGACTTAGGTTCAATTCACTCTATTTGAAAGTCTGGCAGTGTTCTTGCAAGGTAACGTGGTAACTCACAGCACAACCCAATGGCAAATTTAAAGGCTACAATTTCATGCATATTATGCACCAACAGGTCAACAGAGGACGCCATCTCCACTGCACTTCACTCTGCCCTGACCCACCTGGACAGCCCCAACTCTTACGTCAGAATGCTGCTCATTGACTTCAGTTCAGCATTCAATACTGTGACCCCCTCCAAGCTGATCGCCAAACTTCGCCAGCTTGGTATCAGCTCATCCCTCTGCAATTGGACCTTGGATGTTCTGACTAACAGACCCCAATCTGTTAAGTTAGACAACCTCTCCTCATCCACTCTCACCCTGAAGACCAGCGTGCCTCAAGACTGTGAGCTGAGCCCACTTCTGTACTCACTTTTCACCTATGACTAGTGTTCCTGTACATGGTTCTAACTCCATAATCAAGTTCACAGATGACACCACGGTGGTTGGCCTGATCCGAGGGGATGAGGAGACGGCCTACAGGGATGAAGTCCAGCACCTGGCCGCGTGGTGTGCCGACAACAACCTGGCCCTTAACACCCAGAAGACCAAGGAGATCATTGTGGACTTTAGGCATGCTAGGTGCCACACTCACGTCCCCATCTACTTCAATGGAGCATGTATCAAGCTTCAGATTCCTTGGTGTCCACATTTCCAAGGATTTCACCTGGTCCCTGAACTCCTCCGTCCTGAACAAAAAGGCACAATAGCGCCTTTATTTCCTGCGGAGCATCAAGTAAGCTCATCTCTGTCCCAGGATACTGATGGACTTGTACCACTGTACCATTGAGAGCATACTCACCAACTGCATCTCAGTGTGGTATGGCAATTGTCCCGTATCGGACTGCAAAGCACTCCAGCGGGTGGTGAAAACTGCCCAGCAGATTATCGGAACCCAATTGCCCACCATTGAGAGCAATTACCATAAATGCTGCCTGGGCAGGGCGAAAAGCATTATCAAGGATGCATTTTACCCTAATCATGAACTTTTTACTCTCCTCCCATCCGGTAGGCGCTACAGGAGCCTCTGCTCCCGCACCAGCAGGCACAGGAAGAGCTTCTTCCCTGAGGCTGTGACCCTGCTGAACCTCACATCACAGCACTGAGCAGTATTGCACCCATATTGTACTGTCTCAGTACTTTTATATCTGTATGCTGTAGCACTTACTTTTTAATCGCAGTTACTTTGTAAATAACACTATACTTTACATTTCTGGTTAGATGCTAACTGCATTTCATTTGGCTTTGTATCTGTACTCGGAACAATGACAATAAAATTGAATCTAGTCTAATCTAATTTCTGGGTTTTATTTCCTGAAACATGCCACCTATTCTTTGGTCCATGAACATGACTAGATTTCCACTCTCTTGATAAGGATAGAGGCAAAAAAGAGAAATTATGAGCATTCTAAAGCATGTTTCTACTTAGATTAAATAATTTTAGAATACCTTAGGGTGCTGGGGAGGGAAAAAATGGTTTAGACGATTGCCAGGATACACTGGCAACATTACTCTGCTGGCATGTTACTAGCCACTCAAACACTAGATAAGCAACTAGCCAGCAAATGCATTCATTCAAAAGTATGTTCATTCATTATGAAGGGAACATCCCAAAGCAATAACAGCAGTGGCAAGTTAGCAGAGACAAAACTGTTGATAATACTTCACTCCAACCTCTGTAGTCATCCTGTGAGTATCCAGAGGGACGGTTTAAATTAAGATAATTAATAAACCTGCCAGTGACAGCAAAAGAAATTTTTAGCCGTGGTATCCCATTTGAGGTGGGTTGCTGTTCACTTGAATACCCATGTGGTTTAGAACTCAGGAAGAAAGATTGTTGGAACAGATGACATAGTGGATGAAAGCAGAGAGAAAACTGACAGACCCATGCAGCCAAACTGATGAATCGCCATACTGGAAAATACTTGTATTATCTACCCAACTAGCCTAGCATCTATCTTACAGCGTAACATGAAGGCACAGGGAAATCAAAATAGAGCAGTTATTGTAAATAGGTTACTGAACAATGAGAGAAAGGAGGTGTCATTAGGGACTAATTATTCAACAACATTGAGTAGGATCTCAACTCAGTTCATCAACCAGAAATGTTTTCATACTCTACGAATTGACTGATCTCCCAAAAGGAGCAACAAGACAGCAATGTATGTGGAGGGGTAAAATGTGCTGCAGGTACAGCAAAAGAAAATTCCAGGATCTCGAAGGCCTTGTTGGATTTTACATCAGCATTCTCATTTCAGCTTTTTCATTCCCATCTCCTGCCGGACAACCAGCCTGTCAGGTTGCGGCATTGCGATGCCAGTGGCAGAAGGATGCATCCGGAGGCTGTTATCTGCACGTGTAGTTTGAGGAGGGTAAAGGAGGCATTTGTCATACCAGCAATTGGGATTGAGGGGCTTTTGGAGAGGTAGACACAGTGGAGCAGAGAATGGATAGGTTGTCGTCTATGGAGGACAGAACACAGGTTTTCCTTTTCTGTGAACATTTCCAGGAGCCAAACCTGGTACTGATATTTCCTCACAAACAAGAGGAAATCTGCAGATGCTGGAAATCCAAGCAACACACACAAAATGCTGGAGGACCTCAGCAGGCCAGGCAGCATCTATGGAAAAGGGTACAGTCATGGTTTCAGTCCGAGACCCTTCATCAAGACTGGAGAAAAAATATGAGTCGGCTTTACGAGATAGGTGCTTGTCGAAGCAGTCTCCCAATCTATGTGGAGTCTCAGTGATATACAGGAGGTTACACTGGGAGCACCGGACACGGTATATGACCCCAACAGACTCACAGGTGAAGTGTTGCCTCACCTGGAAGGACTATTTAGGGTCCTGAATTATAGTGAGGGAGGAGGTGTAGGAGCAGGTGTAGCACTTGCTCCGCTTGCAAGGGTAAGTGCCGGGCGGGAGATCAGTGGGGAGGGATGAATGGACAAGGGTAGGGAGCGATCCCTGTGGAAAGCAGGAAGTTGGGGGTCAGGGAAAGATGTACTTGGTGGTGGGATCCCGTTGGAAATGCTCTGTCTCTATCTCTAGAGACAGCTTACCTACTGGTGTCTATTATAAACCCACTGACTCTCACAACTTCTGGATTATATCTCTTCCCTCCCTGTCATTTGAAAAACTGCTACCCCCCTTCTCTCAATTCCTCTGTCTCCACCACTTCTGCTCTCAGTATGATGTTTTTCAGTCCAAACGAATGAGATGTGTCCTCCATCTTCAAAAAAAGGGCCTTCCCTTCCTCCCCTATCAACCGCATGTCTTCCATTTCACACACATCTACTCTCACCCCATCCTCCTGCCACCCTACCAGGGATAGAGTTCCTCTTGTCCTCACCTACCACCTACCAGCCTCCGTGTCTGGCACATAATTCTCCATAACTTCCTCCAACTCCAACACCCCACTTTCTGCTTTCCGCAAGGATTGCTCCCTATATGACTCACTTATCCATTCGTTCTTCCCCACTGATCTCCCTCCTGGCACTTATCCTTGTAAGCGGATACACTTACACTTCCTCCCTCACTACCATTCAGAGCCCCAAACTCCCATTTCCACTCTTACAAACAGACTTGGCAACATTTTGGCATCAGGGTCAATGATATCCTGTTGGGCTTTTCATCATAAATGACCTTCATCCTCGAAGAATGACCACTATAGCCAAGTCCAGAGGTGGCAAACATTTTTGAGAGTGTGTGTCTAAATTGGAAATAACTTTCTAAAAAATATCTCTCGCATGCTTGGTAAGTTCGAGCAGAGATGATCACTGATCAATGAATCAGTAATAATAATATAGACATAATTATAGACAACTCAACTTTTGTAGAAATAATAGCCAATCCGTATTCCAATATCATCACTACACTCACAGGGTAATGAAGGGTACCCCAGGCATACTGTACATCACTTTTCAATTTATAAACAAGAATATGCCAATAATTTTGGCAGCACACCATAGTGCTAGGTCTAATGACACTAAGATTACATTTACCATCTTGTATTTAGCTACAAGATTATCTTCCAATGAAATCAATAGAAGCATTTTGGACATTTGGAGATTAGCAGATGCAGAGGATGAATTTCTACAGATCTTGTACTGCAGCCTTCCTGACAGCAGTACAAATTGGAAATGGTGGGTGCCTAATATTTTTAAGCTATGACAAACTGATGTCTAATTACACCGTCACTCACAGTGAACAAAAACATAATCATCCCCAAGACATTTAAACACCTTGAAGATAGATTGCTCTTTGCCAGAATGGTCATCAACACAGATGAAAATTTAGGGACATTTCTTCTTTTTTAAAAAGACATGTCACACTTTTGACAGATTTTATTAGTTTTTATAAGACACAAACGGAATGAATCCCTTCTGGCAACACGACTGTGGCATTCACATGAGGTCTCTGATTTACATTTTCATTAAATTGCCTTTTTTCTCTACTTGCTGTACTAAGAAAATACATAATGACGAGGTCTTTTAATTCATGACTCCAATTCTTTAACCAAAGCCTAGAAATTAGATTGTGTAATGATTTTATTTCATCATTATGCAATGAAGGTTCTTTTAGTTCAAAGATGAGATGTAATAACCATCACTCAATCTGCAACTGCTGGCCATGCCTTTACATCGGGCACCCATTAATGCCTCAGTTCTTTTTGCATTCCATTTATGATATTAGATGGCCTTCTTCCAGGACTGACTACCATCGGACGGTTTTACACAGTACTCGATTTGGGCTTGTGTCCCTATTTACTCTGAAGCTCTGCTATCACCTTTCCGACAACCACATGACATAACTCTATTGCCCTTCCCACAAAGGGCCAAGCCTCTACCTAGCCTCAGTGGAAAACCTGAATTCCATATAACTCTCCTTTGGCCACTTACCTGAGCAACTTTCCACTACTCCATCTCAACCTTGCCCACTTAGCTGATTGCTATCTCATTTACAAGGACTGATCTTGCTTTGCTTATCTTGCATTGTTCCTCAATCCCAACACTGCCCTTTGGCTTAGAGTTGTTGTCCTCTCACCCTTGCCCCAGACTTGGACACAGGGAATACATTTTGGACAATGGAAATGTGCAATGTTCTTTCAGTAAGGGGCCAGACCATTGAAATCTGTAGACGGGATCCATGAGAGAATCCTTCATTAGTGCCTTGTATAATGACCGTTCAGCCCACCTAGAATTTCTAGGCCTTATTATTTCCAGTAGTTGTCATTGGATGATCAGGTGGGGAGCTTGGACAGTTCTCATTCTACAGCACAGGGGCGTGAAAGCAAATTACAACTCTATATCACCTATTGGAGGAGCTCAGAGCAAAAGAAATGTCTGTGGCTTTGTTTACACATACTTTTTCCAAAGTACAAGGACCTGCACTAGGATGGTAAAACTGGCTTTAAGGGGCCAAATAACTGCTTGTGTTCCAATGTTCTTCCAACATCAACAAGCCTCACTCTCACCTTATCGTTCTGCCTCAGCACTTCAGCAGTCCTGAACAAAATACAACATGGATAGGAGGACATGGGATAGTCTGCACACAGTATGACTCTCTGTAGTGGAGAGCGTGTTGAAAGCCGCTCTCACAGAAGAGGATGAAAGTACAGGCTGAAGCTTCTCTCACATAGCAAGCTCACACAGAGCATTTTATATCCTGCTCGGCAATGGGGCAGCGTGCCAGGAGGCCCAGAAAAGGAGAAAACTCAACATGACTCTGAACTAATTATAATAAAGACATGCAATTAAAATTGTTTTTAAAAATGGATTTACTTTCTCAGCAGATATCTGCATTGCACAAACTCTTGTTCTCAATGTGTAGTCCAGGTGTAAAGTAGGGAAGCGATATGTCTTGAGTAAAAGGTTCATGCCATAAACTCTGATAACCTCTGACAATTCTCATGACAAGCCACTGGAAGAAAAATAAAATCCACACCACCAGAAGTCTGCCTCGAAGTCTCAGAGTGATGAAAATACAACATGACCTATTTAACTAAAGCCTGGGCAACTCATTGACCTATTTGAGCAATTCAATATTGTCTAGTGAAGTCAAGTTTATTGTCATTTAACTATATACATGCAGACCATCAAACAAGACAACATTTCTCCGGACCTAAAGCAGTAAAGTACATATAACACACAATAACTTAAGGAAGTAAGAATTAAATCTCCAAATGAATTACGCATGGATAAACAAAGTCAGAAAGGCCTGACAATCTTCTTCCATATCTTGCCTCACAACCCTATGGACAATATACACTTTCAATAGGGTCGCCATGAGCCGACGATGACTCAGCTGCACAACAACAAAGTAAAGTTCATGAATTCAATATTGTCAGCTACAGTACAAGTTATCTGGTGACACTTCAAACGTGATTTGGTAGGGAGTTCAGAAGCCTAATGGCCTGAGGGAAGAAATAGTTTCTGATCCTGACCGTTCTTGTCTTTATGCATCTGCCTTATGGTAGAAAGTCAAAGAGGATGCTGGATGGACTGGTGGGATCCTTAATAATACTAAAGGACATGTGTACACAGTGATCCTGATAAATGTCACGGATGGATGGTAGGAAGACCCCTATACCCCTTCTTAGCTGTTCTGACGGTCGTTTGTAGGGACTTCTGGTCAATGCTTGGCTGCTCCCATACCAGATGGAGATGCACCTTGTCAGGTCACTCTCAATAGTGCTCCTGTAAAACACAGTTAAGATGGGGGATGCAAGCCTTGCTTGCTTCAATCTTCTTTGGAAGTGGAGGTGCTGCTGTGCCTTCTTGTTCAGGGAGGTGATATTGAGGGACCAGGTGAGGTCATCCATGAAGTGAACTCCCGGGAACTTGATGCCCTTAACTCTCTCTACAGAGGAGCCATGTATGCACAGAGGGGGATGGTTCATCTGCACCTTCCTAAAATCCACGATCATTTCCTTGGTCTTCTCCCTGTTTAGATTTGGGCTGTTGTCCTCACACCAATCCACCAGCTGCTCCACTTCCTCTCTGAATTCATTATCATTGTCAATGAGGCCAACCACTGTTGTGTCATCTGCAGACGTGATGACACGGTTTGAGCTGGATCCTGCGACAGTCATGCATCAGCAGTGTGAACAGCAGCAGGCTGAACACATAGCCTTAGGGAGTGCCAGTGCTCAACATAACGGGACTAGAGATGTTGCTGCCCACATGGACTGGACTATAGTCTTTCTGTTAAGAAGTCCGGGATCCAGTTAGAGAGGCAGGCTTCGATACCTAGCGAGAACAGTTTCCTCACCATTTTCTGAGGTATGATGGTGTTAACAGCAGTCTATAAAGAGCAGCCTGACGTGTGAGAGCCCACTTTCTATTTGGGACAGGACCGAGGGGAGGTCAAAGGCTATCGTATAATCAGTGGATTGATTTGAATGTTAAGCGAACTGGAAAGGATCCAGTGTAGTTGGGAGAAAGGCTTTAATGTGTTCCATGACCAGCTGCTCAAAGCATTTCATAATGGTTAATGTTAATGCCGATAGTCATTTAGGTAGGTGACTGTCGCCTTCTTTGGCACTGGATGATGGTTGCCACCTTGAAGACTAAAGAGACAATGGATTGTTCCAGAGAGATGTCGACTATATCTGTCAGCTCCTCAGTTAGCTGGGCCACGCAGTCCTTCAGAAACCAACCTGACACATTATCAGGCCCCACAGCTTGGCATGGGTTGACCTTGGCCTCACCTCAGCTTCAGCCAGACAAGATGTCTAACCCCTGGGAGAGGGGTGCCTTCCTCGCTAGCATTTTGTTCTGTGCGTCAGAGGGCATAAAAGACTTTCTGCCTGTCAGGGAATGAGGCGTCCTGGTCACTGATGCACAGATAGATAGATAGATAGATACTTTATTCATCCCCATGGGGAAATTCAACATTTTTTCCAATGTCCCATACACTTGTTGTAGCAAAAACTCATTACATACAATACTTAACTCAGTAATAATATGATATGCATCTAAATCACTAACTCAAAAAGCATTAATAATAGCTTTAAAAAAGTTCTTAAGTCCTGGCAGTTGAATTGTAAAGCCTAATGGCATTGGGGAGTATTGACCTCTTCATCCTGTCTGAGGAGCATTGCATCGACAGTAACCTGTCGCTGAAGGGTAGACTACAAGGGTAGACTTGTAGTCTGTAATCCTCTGAAGTCCCTGCCCCACATGCGCCTCGTGTCTCTGGTATCATAGAAGCAGCTGTAAATTTGCTGAGAATGCTCCTGTTTCACCTTCCTGGTAGTGGGGGAAAGCACATTTCTTGCATCCCTGAAAGCTGCCACGTCCCCCAAAGGCAGCATCGTGGTCCTTTGGCCACACACGGACTTCTGAAGTAGGCCACGGCATCTGATTTGCCCTCACCTGGATGTGTTTCGTGATGGTAACATCCTCAGTACACTTCTCTATGAAGCTGGTCACAGAATCCACTTATTCCTCGGTGTTAACATGTTTGACATAGGTAGCAGCCTCCCTGACCATTCTCCGGTTCATGTTCTGAAAGCAGTCCTGCAATGCTGAGATTGCTCCCTCAAAGGTAGGTTTTCAGTACCTTTAGAGCCAGTATGGCCTGTTTAATCAATAGTTTGTAAACTGGAATTAGCATTAGGTAAGTGATTCGAGAGCCCAATGTGGGTCTGGGGAACTGCTTTATATGCACCTGGTATGTTAGTATAAACCAGTTCTAGTGTATTTTCACCTGTGGTAGCATGAGTGAATGATCAACTATTTCTTGAAAGATTGCTTTTCATTATTTGAATACACCCCTTATTTCTATAATATTGGTGAAGTAATTACCATACTGAAAGTAAATTTAATTTCTGGAAGAAAAATTTTGTGTTCTCATTTATCAGTGCTTTGGATAGGAAGATTTATGTGCTTTTAGTTACAATTTATTGAAGAGTCTGTGAAGACATACAGAGGAGGCTTGACCCAAAAGCGGAGCAACAGAAATGATTTAGCAGTAAAAGATATTTTATTAATAAACTGCAAAACAACAAGACTTGCAGGGTCATAAAATGAGAGAGAACAGATATTTAAACATGACAAGGCAATGAAGTAACAGAGAGCTAGGAGCAACTGATTGTGGTCAGCTGGTTCAAGGAGTGAACAAGGATTGTGGATGTGAGCTGGGTTAAAATAGGCTGCAGGCAATGAGTTAGAAACAAATGACAGGTGACTCCTCTTAGCTGCGTGGAGATGAGGTAGTGCCTAATTGTGCAGGCTTGATAGGTCCCCATCTCCTACTGCCAGGATGATCTGGATGGGTCTGCTGGAACTCCTCGATGAGCAATGGATCCAAAATAAAACTAGATGGTAGCAAGACCTCTCCTCTGGACTGTACCCTTCCCAGTCAATCAGGTACTGAACATCCCATCCATGACGATGAATCCATCAACCAGTGAACTTTATACATTAGACCACCTTCCACCATCCTAGGTTCTGGAGCTGGTGGCTTTGGTGAGTTGAGTGGTCTATGGACAACGGGCTTGAGGCAGGATGTGTGGAAGGTAGGAGGAATCCTGTATCACGGTGGCAACTGGAGACAATAAGTGACTGGATCAATGTGATGGACACTCTCGAAGGGACCAATGAACCGGGGCGAGTGCCTGCAGATCTCAGGTGAACAACCAGACACGATTTCCAGGCTGGAGTAGTCCGGATGGATGCCACCAGCAGTTGGCAGTAAGGATGGTCTTCTTCCATGCACTTTAGCCACAGTGAAACAGGAGCCTGGTGGACAGGGACCCCGCTGGTGGCTCCTCCGCAGGGAACAACAGGAACTGGTAGCCATGAAGCACTCCAAAGGTGATGTAGCTGTGGTAGAGGAGGTGTGTGGATTGTGGGACAGCTCGGCCCAGAGTAGATGCTTCTTCTGTGTGGAAGGGTTAGAGGTGGGGAAGCTTTGCAGAAACTTCGCTACTTGCTCATTGGCTCTTTCTGACTGACCTTTGGTCTGTGGATGATAGCCAGAGGACAAATTCACTGAGGTACGGAGGAAGGGGCAGAGGGCTCGCCAGAAGTGGGAGACAAATTATGCAGCCTGGTCCAACACAATGTCCTGAAGAAAACTGTGGAGACAACTACATGTTGGAGGACCAGGTCTGCTGTTTCATTGGCTGATAGAAACTGGAGGAGAACAATGAAGTGGGCCACCTTGGAGAACTGGTCCACCACCGTCCATGCCAGAAGGTGGCAAACCTGTGATGAAATCCATGGCAGTGTTGGACCACGTGCATTGAGGGACCAGTAGAGGGCACAGGAGCCCAGAGGGCTGCTGGTTGGAGAACTGGATAGGGCACATTGAGGACAGGGAGTGACAAACTGACATACGTCTGCGAGGGGTGAGGAGTGGGCGCATTGGAGTACCTCAGAGAACATGGCCACGGCACGTACATGTGGTTGTCAGGTGTGTTGGCAGACCAGGCTCGTGCAGTAGGGCCTGACGGATCTGGTTCTCAAGGTCCCAGATGATCGGGGTGAGGATCTGTGAGGATGGAATGATGGGCTGAGGGTTGATCTTCATTTCAATGGTGTTGAACTGTTGAGACAGGGTGTCCACCTTAGTGTTCTTGGAGCTGGGCTGGTAGGAGATGGAGAAGTTGAATTGCTTGAAGAAGAGGGCCCAGTGAGTCTGATATGGGTTGAGGTGGCAGTTCTGCTGTTTGGATATGAGGTTCTGGTGGTCAGTCCAGATCAGGAAGGGCATGGTGTTTCCTATCAGCAATTTCTCCATTCCTTCAAGCCACACTTAATGGCAAGTAGCTTCCTGTCTCCTACAATGTAACAGTGCTGTGTAGAGTTGAACTTGTGCAAGAAGAAAGCACAAGGGTGTCCGGTCCTCCCTGGAGTGGATGGCCATGGTGCCCATGTCAAATGCATCCACCTCTACCACAAAAGTTCCAGCGAGGTTCAGATGCCAGAGAATGAGTGTGGTGTTGAGCTCTTTGATAACAAGGTCCACAGCAGCAGACCAGGTTATCTGTGAAGTAGATGAGAGGAGCAGTGATTTGCCTGTAGTTCCTGATGAAATGGCGGTAGACATTGGAGAAGCCCCAGAAGCACTGTAACTGTTGGAGGGAGCACGGTCAGGGCCAGTCAACAGTGGCGTGCACTTCCTCTGGTTATACTTTGGGGTGAAAGGCTGTAACCCAGGAAAGAAATGACTGGGGTTTGGAAATGGCATGTTTTTAACTTGCAGTATTGTGGGTTTTTGAAGAAATGCTGAAGGACTGAATGGACATGCCAGACGTGGTCTTGGGGGGTCCTTGGAGAAGATGAGATATTGTCGTGGTAGATGAACACATACCTATGGAGCATGTCTTCAAGAAACTGACTGATGAAGGCTTGGAAAACTGCAGAACTGTCCTGAAGTCCAAAAGGCATCACCAAGTATTGGTAGTGGCCAGAGGAATGCTGTCTTCTTCTTACCTCCATGGTGGATGCAAACCAAGTTGAACACACTCTGTAGATCCAGTTTGGTGAAGATTTGGGTCCTGTTGAGTGCTTTGAATGTATTATCCATCAAGGGAAGAGGGCAGCGGTTCTTAATGGTGATTTCTTTGAGTCCATGGTAATCAATGCAGGGAGAAGACCCCATCTTTCTTTTTGACAAAGAAGAATCGTGCACCGGCTGGGGACTGGCATGGCCAAATGAAGCCATACTGTAGCGCTTTGACAACGTGGTCATTCATGGCTTCGGTCTGAGGAAGGGACAGGGTAAACAGTTAATCTCAGGGAAGGGTGGAGCCCGGGAGGAGGTTTGTTGCACAGTGGTATGGTTTGTGAGGTGGCAGGGTGCTGGCTTTCCTTTTACTGAGGGAGATGGCTGAGTCATGGTATTCCTGTGGGCGTATGGTGAGGTTGAGAATTTCCTCCATCTCCAAGGATTTACGGGGGTTAGGTCAACTGTGGTTGTAGGCAAGTGGGTCCCCAACATGGCAGTGAATGAGACGATGAAGTAAATGAGGGAGAGCCAGGGGTAACCCGAGCTGAGAAGAGTGTTGGGTGAGTGGATGAGCAGAAATTGGATGTACTCGTGGTGCTCTCTGTTATCTGCACAGGCCACGTGCGCACTCTGACCATCCCAAACCCCAAGGAATGTCCGTCAATGGAAGTCAGGCAGAAGGGGTGCGAGAAGGGAGTCCAAGCTGCACACACAGAGTCAGACCCACAAGGTTACCTGCTGCACCAGAACATACTGTGTGCATAAAGCTGTCGGGTTCTGGAGGAGCACAGGGAGAGTGAGCTGGCCTATGGTGTTGGAAAACGAGGCCGGGGGCTAACCATGTAGAAGGCCCCTCGGCTCTACCTGGCGCTGCTGTTTCCCAGTTGCAGTGGGTTATTTGGAGGCTCTGCTTTAAGTGCACAAGTTGTTTCTCCACTGATGCTCATGCTCTTTGGTTGAGGGGGGGAGGGTGGTTAAGGGAGCTTTCCCTAACTTCATCGGTTCTGGAGGCATCGATGATGAGGGTCCTGCAGCCTGAAATGGTTTTAGGAACAGAACTGGGGTTCTGACTGACAATATGGAGAGTCATTCCATAAGACACTTGTCGATTCGGACAGCCTGAGCGATGAGGCTTTCAATGTTGGTGGGCATCTTCCAGGTAGACAGCTTGTTTTTCAAGTTTTCCAAGAGGATGTGATGATAATGGGCCAGCAGCACTTCCACATTCTAGCTGTGAGGGTCCTGAATTCTACAGGTTCGAGTGGTAGGTGACTCCTGTTACCTCGGTGGAGCCTATGAAGTGTCTGTCAGTGCAGGCCTGACAGAGTCTGAAGATAATATCTGAATTAACACACTTAATGTGACAATGTGAAACTGTTTCATAAAATTAAATGTTGCATAATCAGGTTTACAGCAATAATCAAGTAGAAGATTAGCACTTTAATGTTGTGATTTTCACTGGCACATAACTTGCCCCTGATGAATAAGGCAGAGCACGAGAGATAAAGCAAGAATGAAAATGAAGGAGATAAAGAAAAGTGTCAGATTAAAATGTTATTTATTCTAGTTAATAAATAACATACTTGTCTCTAATTTTTTACTTCCCCGAAGGGATTTTAGAATAGAGTTTTTGCGGGGATGGTTTACACGAGTGTGGTAGGAGGTGGGAGCCCTGGATGTGGTGCCCATATCAGAGTCACTTATGCCAGCTTGACCAACTGCAGCAGCGTCTCCTACGTTCTCTGATGTAGATCACCTGGCGAAACAAGGTCTCCAGTACCAAGGTCCTCTCCCGAGCCAGAATGCCAGCAGTTTCAACCTTGGTAATGTCAGCCCAACTGCGCTGGGCAGGACATGTTGTCAGAATACCTGATGGAAGACTACCTGAGGACACCTTGTACGGCCAACTGTCCAGTGGTACCCGAAAACGAGGAGGCCAGCGACTACGGTACAAGGATGTTCTTCACAGGAGCCTCAAGGAAGCTGACATTGCCCCATCAACATGGCAGGATCTGGCTCAAGATCGCTCACAGTGGAGGGACGCCATCAGAAAGGGTGTGGACGCTGCTGAGAACAAGCTCATAGAAGCAACAGAGGAAAGGCACAGGAAGCACCACAACAGAGCTTCTGCCCCTGTTGCCCCTCTAGGCCTCACTTGCCAAGTTTGTGGCAAGCAGTGCCTGTCAAGGATCGTCCTGTACAGCCACTCCAGGACGCACATATCAAACCCCACTGACTGACTGAAAGGAGCCATCATCATCCAATGGGATAGAGAGAGAAAGGGAGAGAAAGAGAGGGAGAAGGAGGGGGAGAGAGAGGGGGAGAGAGAGGGAGAGAGAGGGGGAGAGAGAGGGGGAGAGAGAGGGGGAGAGAGAGGGGGAGAGAGAGGGGGAGAGAGAGGGGGAGAGAGAGGGGGAGAGAGAGGGGGAGAGAGAGGGGGAGAGAGAGGGGGAGAGAGAGGAGGAGAGAGAGAGAGGGAAAGGAAAAAAAAGGTGGAAGCCTGAGAACCAGCTCAATAGGTAGAGGGGTTGAAGAAAGAGGTTCTGACAAGGAAGAAGAGGCAGGGACAGGCTAAAAATGCACAGGAGGGTTGATCCACTGTGGCCAAATAGGCAGAGTTCAAAAAGTAAGGAAGGAACAATCACAGATGTGGTTATACTATAAATCTTTCAATAGCCAGCCAGCAGAAGATAGAGGAAAAGATACACAGTCAGATTCTGGAAAGCAACAGGGTTGTCAGAGTGGGTGACTTTAACTTCCTCAATATTAACTGGATTTCCTTAATGTCAGAGACTTAGATAGGGCAGAATTTGTTAGGTGCTTCCAAGAGGGTTTCATGAAACAGTATATGAATAGTCCAAGCATAGGATCGACTGTACTGGGCCTTCTATTGGGGAAGCAACCTGATCAGGTGACTGGAGTTTTAGTGGGAAAGCATTTTGAGATCAATGATTTAAGTTTTAGGATAGCTATGAAGAAGGATAAGGCTGGACTTTGGCCAGAAAATACTAAACTAAGAGAAGGAAAATCACAATATTACTAGGAAGGAAAGCACAAATTGGGAACAGCTGTCATTGGGCAAGTCCACATCTGACATGTGGTAGTTGTTTAAAGAGCAGCTAGGTAGAGGTCAGCACTGGCATGTTTCACTAAGGAAGAAAGATAAGGATGGCACAGTAGGGAATGATGAGAGAGTCTGTAAATTTATTCAAAAAGGAAAAGGAAGCATCTGTAATGTTTAGGAGCTTGAAATTCGACAAGGTCTTTGAGGAATATAAAGAATGCAGAAAAGAACTCAAGCAGAGAATTAAGATAGTGAAATAAGGCCATGAAGTGCCCAAGGCAAGTTGTATTGAGGTAGAATCCCAGGTATTTTGTACATACATTCAAAACAAGAGGGCAACTAGGGAGGGGTTAGGACTACTCAAGGACAAATATGTGGGCAAGATACTAAACGTATACTTTGCACCAGTACTCTTCAAGGAGAAAAACATATAGGAAAAGGAGATGAGTGTGAGGTATAGTTGTACACTAAGACATTTTGAGGAGGTACTGTTGTGTCTCATAAAGAGTATTAAGGTGCACAGTCCTCGGTACCTCATGAGATCTATCGCAGGTTCTTGAAAAAAGCAAGAGAACAGATTTCTGCTTTAATGAACATCTTTGTATCCTCTCGAGCCACAGACAAATTCCATGAGGACTAGAGAATAGCTAATGTTGTTTCTTTGTTAATGAAAGGAAATTTGGATGATCTAGGTAATTATAGGCCAGTGAGCCTTACATCAGTGGGTGGGAAGCTACTGGAGAGGATTCTTAGGGTAAGTATTTAGTCACGTTGAGAAAATCATGGACAGTCACCATGGCTTTGTCCAGCACAACTCTTGTTTACAAAGAACTGAGTTTTTTGTGGAGGTGACAAAGGTACTGAATGAGGGTAGGTCAGTGGATGCTGTTTACATGGACTTTAGTAAGGTATTTGTTAAGGCTGCTCATGGTAGGCTGAACCAGAAGATTAAGATGCATGGGATCCAGAGAGTAGAGGTGAAAGCGTGTTATTCTGACTGAATGAAAATGTAGATGAGTTGGTTAGTAAGTTCGAAGATGAACCAAAGATTCATGGTTCACAGATGTTCTCAAAGGTTGGTGGGTTGTGTATATGTAGGATTCTAGAATACTATGAGATCAATTACAAATATGCATGGAGAAAAAGCAGATGGAGTTTAACCTGATCAGGTTTGAGTTGCTGGAGTTTTGGAGGCCCAATGTAGGGGAAAGTATACAGCTAAAGGAAGGACCCTTAACAGCATTGATATATTGTACAGAGGTATCTTGGGGTCCAAATCCATAGATATCTCAAAGTGGCAACAAAAGTTAATCAAACAGTATTGAAGGCATATGGCATGATGGTTTTAATCAACTGGGTTATTGAGACGAGTCAGGAAGTCATGTTGTAGCTCTGTAAAAGTGTTAGGCCACACTTCTGGACATCTGTTAGAGCAATGATATGGAAGCTTTAGAAGGAATGCAGAAGAGATTTACCAGGATGATACCTCGATTACAGGGTATTATCGATAAGGAGAGGTTGTTAAACTGGGATGTTGGAGGCTAAAGGGAGACATGAGAGAGGTTTATAAAATTATGACAGGCATAGTTAGGGTAGAGATTCTTTGTTGCTTACTCAGGGTAGAATTGTCAGATACTGGAGAGCATAGTGTTGAAGTGAGAGGGGGAATGTTTAAAGATGTGCCAGGCAAGTTTTTTTTACACAGAGTGGTAGATGCCTGGAATTGACTGCCATGAGTAATGGTGGAAGCAGATATTACATGGTGTTTAAGAGACAGGCACATAAATATGCAGGAAATGGGGGGATATTGATGGTGTGCAGGCTGAAGGGATTACTTTAGCATCATGTTCAGAACAGATATTGTAGGCTAAAGGGCCTGTTCCTGTGCTGTTCTTTTCTAAGTTCTACAGTATTAGCAGGTCCCGGCACAACTGGACGTGAGAACTCACTCCTGAGTCACAATACTGGTAAAGGGAGGGATGTAGCTACAGAACATCTTCCACAGGCAGCTTTGCAGAAAGGCAACATCAGGAGAGGGACGTCCTGTGGTGGAGGGTGGGAGAGGGGGTTGTCCTGTGAAGTGGAATGGTGTGATGGATGATTGTGATACCCATGGAACTAGGATTGGCATCTCTCCAGCCATCAATATTCATAAAGCTTAGTCCTGTAGATGCCCAGCCTGCTCTTCTGTCACTAATTTCAATGAATGATTCTTCAACAGATGTTAGGCACTAAATCAACATATTCAAATTTAAATATCTGTGTTGGTGGTCCAGTAGGATACAGGTTCAAGTCCAGTTCTGCTTCTGTGCAACATGCATAAGTAATATTTTATAAGTGCACCTATGGATATATTGAACTATGGGAAATGGGACATTAAATATAAGCTCAACCTCATCTTCGTCAGAGAGCTACTCTTTCCAGCAAGGCTCAATGGTCAATGATTGAAGCTAATAATATTAGTTTACCTTTTTCCTTGTTTGGTCAAACAAGGTCAAGGACCTGTGCAGCATCCAGCTGAGTCCAGATCAACGGTTAAAAGTGGAGCATTAAGCAGCTCGGTTCCACAGCCAAAATTTACCAATTCTGGTGAATATGCTAGATGACATGCCAAAAGGAATTGCACAGGTACAATATTAAAAGCTGCTTTATGCACAGAACAGTAGAAGCATAAGTGGTGTGTGAGCACGTAAGTGCAATTGCAGCAAACAGTTCCAATCAACTGACTCCGACAGGATTACACCTGCGGGAAAATGGATTGTATGTAAAGAGTACACATCTTTCAGTTTGCTAATGCCATGAAAGAGTCTTACACGCAAGGGATTCTGTAGATGCTGGCAATCTTGAGCAACACACACAAAATGCTGGAAGATCTCGGCAATTTAAGCAGCATCTACGGAGGTAGATAAGCAGCTGATGATTTGGCCTGAGACCCTTCATTAGGTATGAATAAGAAGGGGACAGAAGCCGGAAGGGTAGAAGTTGTTGTCTTCTCCATTTTCCCAGCAGGTAGGAACTCAAGTTAAGGGCTATATAGCTGGGCAGGGAAACAAGATGGATCTTCAGCATTCAATGAGGCAATGCTGACCTCAAGGTTCAATAGCTTGAAAATTGCAGGAGGAAGGATAGAAAGATGATGAGAGTTAAGGAGTTTGGTGACTGAGATGCAAACAAAAAACAAGATAGAGAATTCAGGCAACACACACAAAATTCTGGAGGAACTCAGCAGGCTGGACAGCATCTATGGAAAAGAATACAGTCAATGTTTAGGGCCAAGGCCCTTCAGACAGGACTGAAATGTCGACTATACTCTTTTCCATAGATGCTGCCTGGCCTGCTGAGTTCCTCCAGCATTTTGTGTATGTTACTTGGATTTCCAGCATCTGCAGATTTTCTCTTGTTTGTGAGAGAATTCAGATAACCAAGTTCTGCAATAAAAAAACTCAACCTCAGTAACACTAATGAAACTCAGTGGTTCTACCCTTTTTGGGAGCAAAATGGCTTCTTATCATGCAGTACAATTCCATGACTACAGGCTGAGAATTCAACTCAAGCTATTACATTCAGGAGAAACCAGTAGAAAAGGACGGTGGGAAACATGAGCACACATTCCCGTCGAGAGGAGACTGAGGATGGTGTTCATTCTGAAGGTGAAGTGTAAACCTTTCTGACCACGAGCTAAAGGCACATTTATCTTTGCTCAAGAAATTTCCTTTAAAATGAAAGATTTTATTTTAAAATCTTTGTATTGAGAGAACATGACTTACACATTTATCACTTTAGGGATTGTAAAAGGCCATGAATTACTTTACATACTAATATACACTGTACAGTATGTATTTACCCATTTTAAAATAAATTATTAATTCCTTTGGGGTTCAGGCGATAGTCTGACAGAATTTAATATTTGAGGTGTTGAAAAGATTTATGCTTTATGCTACAGGTAACAAAAATTGTGGCTTTGTTCTGTTTCTTTGGATTTGTGATTATTTAAACTGTTAACGGGGGGGACGTTAAATTTGAAGTTATAATGGGAAAAAATATCATCTAATAGGAAAGTTGACTTTTCTGGTGTAAACTAAAATTGTGACAAATGAAAATAATGCTGACAAAGTAAGTAGGTAAACAGGTTTTAAAAGCTACTTTATTTATAGATTAGGTACAAATTGCCACTCCCTCTTATTTTACATGCTCGCTTAAAAATAACTTACTCTGGCTTGCTTTTGTAAAAACACTTTAGCCTAAGGGACTAATGAAGACATTTTGTACTTGGCAGCAACTTGTCTACAAGTAATTAAAATAAATAGAACCAGACTATCTTTGACACTATTATCCACTGACCAGAAGCAAAGTACTGCAGAAATTTACTACAAGCCAAAAAATGCAGATGTTGAAAAGCTGAAATTTAAAAAAAGAAAATGCTGGATGTCAGCCTGCAGCAATAACTCTTTTTTCCTCAGTCAACACTTTCTTCTGCAACTGGATCTTCGAATTACTGACCAACAGATCCCAATAAATAATGGTAAGCAGCTACACCTCCACCAGATTATCCGCAACACTGGCGCTCCACGAAGTTGCCCCTTACTCTATTCCCTGTACACTCATGATTACATGACCGGATTCTGTTCCAAATCCAGCTACAAGTTTGCAATTGATATCCAAACAGTGGGCTGTATCTCAAATGATGATGGGTCTGAGTACAGGAAGGAGATAGACATCTTAGTAACATCATGTTACAACAACAACCTTTTCCTCAGCGTCAGCAAAACAGAAGAACTGGTTCCTATCTTCAGGAAGTGGAGCTGTACACGTGCTCCTATCTACAGCAATGGCACTGAGGAGGGGAACTTCACAATCCTCAGAGAGAACATCATAAATTGTCTGTCCTTGTTCAATCACTTAGGTGCAACAATCAAGAAAGCTCATCAAAACCTCTGCTTTCTGAGAGAAATGTGGCATATCCCCATCAACCCTTTCCAATAGAAAGCATCCTATTTAAATGCACCACGGCTCGATGTGGTAACCGCTCTTCCCATGACCACAAGAAACTGCAGAGCGTTGTGAACTCAGCTCAGCACATCACAGAAACTAGCTTCCCCTCCATGGATTCTGTCTAAACTTCTTTCTGCCTCAGTAAAGCAGCCAGCATAATCAAAGACACCACTCAGCCTGGGCATTCTATCTTTTCCCCTCCCCCATTAGGCAGAAGGTCCAGAAGTCTGAAAACACACATTTCCAGGCTCAGGAAAAGCTTCTACCCCACTGTTGTAAGACTATTTAATGGTTCCCTTGTACAACAAGATGGTCTCTTAACCTCACAATCTACCTTGTTATGATCTTATTGTCTACTTGCACTGCATTTTCTCTGTAGCTCTGTGATCATTTTGTACTATCTCAATGCCTGTGTAATGAATTCATCTGTGTGCATCACAGGCTTTTCACTGCAACTTGGTACACAAGACAATCATAAACCAATTCCAAAATTCTAATGTCTGATACGTCAATAATTGATAGCATTTTCTGTTTTTACTGGAGGTTTGCTACTATTTTACCTCTTCCTTTTCTCTGCCCATGACTCCAAACTCTCCTTGCAATTGAACCAAATAGTTACTTGTGAATCTTCCAATTTACTCATTGTTTCTTTTCACTGGCCAATTTATTTTTCTATTTCACTCCCATTCTACCCTCTCTGCCTTTTGCCTCCTGCAAGCCCAACATTACTTTAAGCAACAGCACCATAATTTTCAACTGGACACTGACCAGCATTCCAAAGACAATTCAGGATTCAACCAATTTCAGATAAGCAATAATTGAATTTATTATCTCAAGCAATCTCCATGTTATGTTCCTGTTTACATCTTCCTTGTTCTTCCTTTACCACCCTCTTTTGCCTCACTTTAAATTTTTTCTGCCTTCCACGTTTCATGAATCTTCCTTTGTTTTCTCCCCTCTTCCACTTTCTCTGAACCTTCAAGCCCATTTACTTCTAATCTTTTCCAATTCAGACAAATGGCTTCTGTTGTGAGGGGGGGGGGGCACTTAATGAATTGCAGCTGTAGTTCTGAGTAGCAATGTGTGCCACTGTAGTAGCTTCAGTCCTGATGTTCTTATTAAACTCACAGACCAGATCAGTGAATTTGGACCTCCTGCTGTCCTACTACATCACACAACCTGCTTCAGGTGATGTGCTGTGCTCTACATTGATGCACTTGTCTCTATTTGCAACTCAACAACTTCTCCCTTCATTTGTTTATCTCCAGATTAAGTTGGAAACATTAATTTCCTTCTCTTGGTTGTCTCTCACTCGCTTTGCACCAGCTTTAGCTATGGCAGCGGTAGTACAGATTCCAACAGGAAGAAGATATCACCAGCCATTTTAAATTATAATCAACTTTGGCCAACTGAATCTTGTCTTCTCACCTTCATTAGGTCCCGGTGGTGCTCCAGCACACTGCAAGTCGTTTGCCAAGTATCCTGATAACATTCCCATGGATCCACCCTGTGAAAACATCATAAATAGGGTCAATCACTATATTAATAACTGCTCATAGCAGCTTAATTTTTAAATGCTTATCTGTCTGTCTATATTACTGTTTGAAATCCTTTTCTTATTCAAACAAAATATTAGTTCATACTTAAATCATGAGGTGCAGTATTGCAATAATGAGCACTCTAGCCATATGGACTATACTGCATAAATTCACTGGAATGATAACAGGGATGGGAAACAATATTTGTCATTGGGAACACAAGAGATTGCAGGTGCTGGAATCTGGAACACAAAAAGTTAACATGTCCAGCAGCACCTGTGCAGACATAAAGGCGTAAAGGGTTGGGTAGGAAAAGGGTTGGTAAGCAACAGGCAGTATCAGGTGAGGTGGGAGACGATGGGCAGATGGAGACAGGAATTGGGTCGGTGATGAGGGGCAGGGAAGAGGGAGGTGAGAGAAAGATGGAGACAGAGCTGCAGAGCGCTAAGTGGAACCAACTAACGGTAGGTGGAGTGAGGAAGTAGGAAAGGTAGGCCCACATGAATAGGTTTGTGGCTGTTAAACAGATGGAACCAGGAGGAGGATGGTAATAGATTTCAGTGGAAAGGTGAACAATAGGACTGAGAACCTCTCACATGGTGGATTGGATAGTGGACTACTTGACAGATAGACCTCAGTATGTGCGGTTGGGAGACTGCAGGTCTGACACGGTGGTCAGCAGCACAGGAGCGCCGCAGGGAACCGTACTCTCTCCGGTCCTGTTCACCCTGTACACATCAGACTTCCAATATAACTCGGAGTCCTGCCATGTGCAGAAGTTCGCTGATGACACGGCCATAGTGGGGTGTGTCAGGAATGGACAGGAGGAGGAGTATAGGAAACTGATACAGGACTTTGTGATATGGTGCAAATCAAACTACCTGCGTCTCAATATCACCAAGACCAAGGAGATGGTGGTGGACTTTAGGAGATCTAGGCCTCATATGGAGCCAGTGATCATTAATGGAGAATGTGTGGAGCAGGTTAAGACCTACAAGTATCTGGGAGTACAGTTAGACGAGAAGCTAGACTGGACTGCCAACACAGATGCCTTGTGCAGGAAGGCACAGAGTCGACTGTACTTCCTAAGAAGGTTGGCGTCATTCAATGTCTGTAGTGAGATGCTGAAGATGTTCTATAGGTCAGTTGTGGAGAGGGCCCTCTTCTTTGTGGTGGCGTGTTGGGGAGGAAGCATTAAGAAGAGGGACGCCTCACGTCTTAATAAGCTGGTAAGGAAGGCGGGATCTGTCGTGGGCAAAGTACTGGAGAGTTTAACATCGGTAGCTGAGCGAAGGGCGCTGAGTAGGCTACGGTCAATTATGGAAAACTCTGAACATCCTCTACATAGCACCATCCAGAGACAGAGAAGCAGTTTCAGCGACAGGTTACTATCGATGCAATGCTCCTCAGACAGGATGAAGAGGTCAATACTCCCCAATGCCATTAGGCTTTACAATTCAACCGCCAGGACTTAAGAACTTTTTAAAAGCTATTATTAATGCTTTTTGAGATAGTGATTTAGATGCATATCATATTTTTTACTGAGTTAAGTATTGTATGTAATTAGTTTTGCTACAACAAGTGTATGGGACATTGGAAAAAAAGTTGAATTTCCCCATGGGGATGAGTAAAGTATCTATCTATCTATCTATCTATAGGGACTGGTGGGTGTGGGAAAGGAACACGGAGGGAGTGAGCTTCTGGAAATTGTAAAGTTCAATATTCATACTATTCTGCTGTAAGTTACATCAGTGGAATATGAGATGAAATTTGTGTTTAGCCTCACTGTGGCAGTGGAAAAGGCCAAGACAGACAGGCTAGTGTGGGAAGGGCAAGGGCTGGTGTAGGTTGAAATGATATGTAACTGGAAGCTCAAGATGGCCCTAATGGTATTTACTTCCACATTGAGAATTCATATTCCTGCACTAGATGTTTCATCATATTATGTCAATTACTTCAATTTTGAAAAAAAAGTTTCTATCTTTACATTTTTTGGTACTGAATTTTAGTTGCCCAAAATATAGTTGAAATCCTGTGTAGACCTTATTTTCACAGCCTACAATAAAGTTCCGACATAACTTACCCTTAAAAGGTGCCAGCAGTGCCATCTTGTAAACACAAGTATGAAATGTTTTAACAGTTGAAAGGAAATATTAGGTTTAATGATCCACAGGAGGAAATTTTTAAAATGTCATCCACAAAGTACCTAGTAGAACCTTTAATTAAAAGGTGTCTCATTGTCTGCCTGCTATGAAACAAAGCCTTTAAATTCTACTTATGGACTAGTATTGGTGTGTGAATTTTGGTTTCTATTCAAGCTCACTGACTGCAATCAAAAACAGATCCAGATACTTCGACTTCTAGGTCACTCCCTACTATAACCACACATGAATTTTCCATCCAATTTTCTGTCCTGCGGATAAACAAACCCAGTTCTGTAAAGTATTTCCAAAAGCTCAGTCATGGCCAAGTACAGTGTGAATGTACTTTGATCTGCAAAATCCAACTGCTGGAGTGCTGGCAGAACTGACAGATGAAAGCAGATAGTGTCGGTTAGGCTTATGTTCACTAGGGCTTAGGAGAAAGAGAGGGTATCTCATAGTGACCTACAAAATACTCACAGGAGTGGGCAGATTGGATATAGTAAAGATATTCCTGAAGGTACAAGAGGTAAGGACTATGGTTTATTGACTAAGGAAAAGGATAATCCATTTTCAAATGAAATAAGGATTTTTTTTGTCCCAAAGAGTGAGGAACCTGTGGAATTCTCAACCACAAATGGCAACTGAATTTAAGATACTTAAAAAGGAGTTGGATATTTTTAAAGTCTAGAGATCAAGGATTGGGATGGGGGAGGAGTGGGTTGTTGGGACTGGAACACGGTACTGAATTTGGATAAACAGCCCTAATAGCATTGAATGGTGCAAGCAGGCTTGAAGGACTGAATGGCCTATTTCCATTTTCTATTCCAAACAAGGATGAGAGTTTTAAAGCAGGGGATTTTCTTTTCATACAAGGAGTAATACTGGTTAATGTGACACCTGCTAAGGTGCTTCACCACCATAGCTGACAGTGTGGAAGAATTAGGTTCTAACCTACTTGGTGTCAGCTGACAGGACGTCAGCACGTGAGACTGAAGATTTCCAGACATCAGCAAATCTGAAGATGCTCACAACCACAGTGTTTTCTTTATGGAGGGAAAGTTCAGAGAGAAACTGATATGAAGTACCGGTAGTTTCCTGAGCCAGCAGGAAGAAAGGCCATGGGCAGTGAGTGTCCTCCAGTGGTGGTATTCGGCAAAACTCAAGAAAGCAGGTCTTGTCTTACAGATTTTACTGACTACCTACTAACAGCCCCAGCTGTTGTTGCCTGACCATTTAAAGCAGTAAAGGGGAAAGTTGCCATTGATTGGTGGACAGAAGATGATGTGGGAGAGGACAGAGAATCACAATGGCTGTCTGGTATCTTAGACCTTCCATAAGGTGCACCTTTTACAACTGCACACAGATTCTAGTGGTCAAAGAAGTGACAACCAGGGAGTTTTCAGTTAGGTCACTCAATGAAGGCAAAGTCACTGAGTTTTATTGAGCGTGTTTTCCACTGAGTGAGAAATAACTCAAAGTTGGCAGATTTTTGGCAAGATCAGAGACACACCACACCCTCAGTACTAAACACTCTAGATGACATGCATGTTGTGTGACCTAACAAAAAACCATGGAGATAAGAGTACAACTGGAAACATCGCAGACCACAATATTTAATTTCATATTTAGTAATGTTCCTCCATTGTCTGCTAGTTTATGCCCCACCTCATGCTGGTTTCCCTTAGTCACTAGGTCCTGTTCCATTTTATAAGGCATAGCATACCCCTCTGGGCTTCTTTTCAGTGGTCGTATCTACTGGAGGCTAACGTGAAAACTTTCGGAACCACTGAATAACATTCAGCAAATTGCAACTTTAACAGTGACCCTTTATCAATTTTGCTCTGCCCTTTGATGTGTGTGTTGTTAAAATGGAAATATGGGCAGTAATCTGAACCAAGCTGAAAGCTGAAAAACTGCTTGATCTAGTTAAACAGATTCATGCAAGAATCAATTAGTTATGCGCTTCAACAGTTTCTTCTGCGAGTCTTGCTCCTTCACCTCCTCTCTCAACTTGTAGCATCCTCTTCTGCATGATATCATTAATTTCTAAGCTGATCTGTGAGTTTCAGGGTATTAGTTGACTGTCTTACTAGACATATGCACTCCAGTGGGTTATGTGACTGGGGCTGGAAATGTCATTGGTTTCAAGCTCCCTCACCCAGGACACACAGTTCATTTGAAGTATTCCGAACTCACCTGGGCAGAAATCAACTAACTCAGAAAACAGTTAAATCATGGATCACTTTGGGTAATGGAGAATTTTTATGGTTATGCATTTTATAGTCCTGATTAAATTAAATGTGCTTACTGAAGGAGAGTATTGTTTTGCTGCTAATTAGATACGCAGCACCAAAGACTCCACTTCCAAGCAGAAACTGAAGCCACACAAATCATTCTGAGCTGAATGAGATATCACACAAAGCATTTTCCCAGCAACTGCTTGTTATTATTTGCTACATTTATCAAAAGGTTATCTTCAGACTTATGGAAAAATAAGGTGGTATTATAGTCAAAAAGTCATTTTTAAAATGACCCAAAAAGAGGGTATCACATTTATAAATAACAACTGTGAAACAGGGACAACACGAGGAAATCTGCAGATGCTGGAAATTCAACAACACACACAAAATGCTGGTGGAACACAGCAGGCCAGGCAGTATCTATAGGGAGAAGCGCTGTCGACGTTTTGGGCCAAGACCCTTTGTCAGGACTAACCGGAAGGAAAGATAGTAAGAGATTTGAAAGTAGTGGGGGGAGGGGGAAATGCGAAATGATAGGAGAAGACTGGAGGGGGTGGGATGAAGCTAAGAGCTGGAAAGGTGATTGGCGAAAGTGATACAGAGCTGGAGAAGGGAAAGGATCATGGGACGGGAGGCCTCAGGAGAAAGAAAGGGGTGGGGGGGAGCACCAGAGGGAGATGGAGAACAGGCAAACAACTAAATCTGTCAGGGATGGGGTAAGAAGGGGAGGAGGGGCATTAATGGAAGTTAGAGAAGTTAATGTTCAATGTCCGGTGCTCCCGGTGTGGCCTTTTATATATTGGTGAGACCCGACACAGACTGGGAGACCGTTTCACTGAACACCTACGCTCGGTCCGCCAGAGAAAGCAGGATCTCCCAGTGGTCACACATTTTAATTCCATGTCCCATTCCCATTCTGATTTGTCTATCCATGGTCTCCTCTATTGTCAAAATGAATCCAAACTCAGGTTGGAGGAACAACACCTTGTATACTGGCTGGGTAGCCTCCAACCTGATGGCATGAACATTGATTTCTCTAACTTCCGTTAATGCCCCTCCTCCCCTTCTTACCCCATCCCTGACATATTTAGTTGTTTGCCTGTTCTCTATCTCCCTCTGGTGCTCCCCCCCTCCTTTCTTTCTCCCGAGGCCTCCCGTCCCATGATCCTTTCCCTTCTCCAGCTCTGTATCACTTTCGCCAATCACCTTTCCAGCTCTTAGCTTCATCCCACCCCCTCCGGTCTTCTCCTATCATTTTGCATTTCCCCCTCCCCCACTACTTTCAAATCTCTTACTATCTTTCCTTCCGGTTAGTCCTGACGAAGGGTCTCGGCCCGAAACGTCGACAGTGCTTCTCCCTATAGATGCTGCGTGGCCTGCTGTGTTCCACCAGTATTTTGTGTGAAACAGGGACACCATTTTTTCCCTTATTAGGGAGAGAGACAGCCTATGGTATGTCGAATTACCGGGTAAACGAGTAGTCTTTGAGGTACTGTAAGTCTGTGTCTTTAGTGATGTTTTGCTGCACGCTTGAGTGCTCGGTGGAGGGCACTAATGCTTTTTTGCTGGTGGGGGGGGAGGTCGTAGCCTTGCTGCTGCTTATGCGTGGGAGGGGGCAGCTGGGGGGGCTTTGGGGCTCTAACATTTAACACATTCATTCTTTGGGGCACTCTGTTTTCATGGATGTTAACAAAGAAAAAGAATTTCAGGATGTATATTGTATACAGTGGCATGTAAAAGTTTGGGCACCCCTGGTCAAAATTTCTGTTACTGTGAATAGCTAAGTGAGTAAAAGATGACCTGATTTCTAAAAGGCATAAAGTTAAAGATGACATATTTCTTTAATATTTTAAGCAAGATTACCTTTTTATTTCCATCTTTTACAGTTTCAAAATAACAAAAAAGGAAAAGGGCCCGAAGCAAAGGTTTGGGCACCCTGCATGGTCAGTACTTAGTAACACCCCCTTTGGCAAGTATCACAGCTTGTAAATGTTTTCTGTAGTCAGCTAAGAGTCTTTCAATTCTTGTTTGGGGGATTTTCGCCCATTCTTCTTTGCAGAAGTCTTCTAGTTCTGTGAGATTCTTGGGCTGTCTTGCACGCACTGTTCTTTTGAGGTCTATCTACAGATTTTCGATGATGTTTAGGTTGGGGGACTGTGAGGGCCATGGCAAAAACTTCAGCTTGCGCCTCTTGAGCTGGTACTGTACATTGTGGATTTTGAGGTGTGTTTAGGATCATTATCCTGTTGTAGAAGCCATCCTCTTTTCATCTTCAGCTTTTTTTTAAACAGATGATGTGATTTTGCTTCCAGAATTTGCTGATATTTAATTAAATTCATTCTTCCCTCAACCAGTGAAATGTTCCTCATGCCACTGGCTGCAACACAAGCCCAAAGTATGATCAATCCATCCCCATGCTTAACAGTTGGAGAGGTGTTCTTTTCATGAAATTCTGCATCCTTTTTTCTCCAAACATACCTTTGCTCATTGTGGCCAAAAAGTTCTATTTTAACTTCATCAGTCCATAGGATTTGTTTCCAAAATGCATCAGACTTGTTTAGACGTTCCTTTGCAAACTTCTGATGCTGAATTTTGTGGTGAGAACTCTTCCATGAAGGTCATATTTGTGCAGGTGTTGCTGCACAGTAGAACAGTGCACCACCACTCCAGAATCTGCTAAATCTTCCTGAAGGTCTTTTGCAGTCAAACCAGGGTTTTGATTTGCCTTTCTAGCAATCCTATGAGCAGTTCTCTCGCAAAGTTTTCTTGCTCTTCCAGACCTCAACCTGACCTCCACCGTTCCTGTTAACTGCCTTTTCTAAATTAGATTAGATTAGATTCAACTTTATTGTCGTTGTGCCGAGTACAGATACAAAGCCAAATGAAATGCAGTTAACATCTAACCAGAAGTGCAAAAGAATAATGTTATTTACAAAATAACTGTGAATAAAAAGTAAGTGCTACAGCACACAAATATAGAAGTACTGAGACAGTACAATATGGGTGTAATACTGTTTAGCGCTGTGATGTGAAATTCAGCAGGGTCACAGCCTCAGGGAAGAAGCTCTTCCTGTGCCTGCTGGTGCGGGAGCAGAGGCTCCTGTAGCGCCTACCGGATGGGAGGAGAGTAAAAAGTCCATGGTTAAGGTGAGATGCATCCTTGATAATGCTTTTCGCCCTGCCCAGGCAGCATTTATGGTAATTGATCTCAATGGTGGGCAATTGGGTTCTGATAATCCGCTGGGCAGTTTTCACCACACGCTGGAGTGCTTTGTGGTTTGATACGGGACAATTGTCATACCACACTGAGATGCAGTTGGTGAGTATGCTCTCAATGGTACAGCGGTAAAAGTCCGTCAGTATCCTGGGACAGAGGTGAGCTTTCTTGATACTCCGCAGGAAATAAAGGCGCTATTGCGCCTTTTTGATCAGGATGGAGGAGTTCAGGGATCAGGTGAGATCATCGGAAACGTGGACATCAAGGAATTTGAAGCTTGATACACGTTCCACTACAGCTCCGTTAATGTAGATGGGGACACTAATCTTGCTTAAAATGTTGAAAAGAATGTTTTATCTTTAACTTCATGACTTTTGGAGATCAGTTCATCTTCTACTCACTTAACTATTCACATTAAAAGAAATTTTGACCAGGGGGCCCAAACTTTTGCATGCCACTGTACATTTCTTTGACATTAAATGTACCCATTGAAACCTATTGAAACATAGCTAATGAAACCAGACACTGTATCTAAAATGGCAATGGGGTCTCTTTGATTAACATTCATTCACAGAAATATGTTGCCTATTCTTGTTCTTAAAAGATAGAAAGCAAAGTTAGCAGCTGACTGTCTACTCAGAAAAATAGTACTTAAGACCATATGATATAGGAGCAGAATTAGGCCATTTGGCCCATCAAGTGTGCTCCACCATTTCATCATGGCTGGTTGTGGATTACAGGAACAATGGAGACGGGCTAACCCCTATTGACATCAATGGATCTGGGGTTGAGAGGGTAAACAGCTTCAAGTTCCTTGGCATCCACATCACCAAGGACCTCACGTGGTCTGTACACACCAGCTGTGTGGTGAAAAAGGCACAACAGCGCCTCTGTCACATCAGACGGTTGAGGAAGTTTGGTATGGGCTCCCAAATCCTAAGAACTTTCTACAGGGGCACAATTGAGAGCATCCTGACTGGCTTCATCACTGCCTGATATGGGAACTGTACTTCTCTCAATCGCAGGACTCTGCAGAGAGTGGTGTGGACATCTGTAGTTGTGAACTTCCCATTATTCAGGACATTTACAAGGACAGGTATGTAAAAAGGACCCATAGGATCACCGGGGGACCCATGCCATCCCAACCACAATCTATTCCAGCTGTTACCATCTGGGAAGCAGTGCTGCAGCATAAAAGCCAGGACCAACTGGGGCAGCTTCTTCCAGAAGGCCATCAGACTGATGAACTCACGCTGACTCGAGTGTATTCTATATTACATTGACTGTTTAATTTATTATAAATTATTATGATTGCACATTGCATATTCAGATGGAGACGTAATATAAAGATTTTTACTCCTCATGTATGTGAAGGATGTAAGAAATAAAGTCAATTCATTGAATTCATTGAAAGCCATTTTTCCTCTCAACTTCAATCACCTGTCTTCTCTCCATATCCCTTCATGCCCTGACTAATCAAGAATCTATCAACTTCTGCCTTAAATATACCCATGACTTGGCCTCCACAGCCACCTGTAGCAGTGAATTCCACAGATTCACCACTTTCCGGCTAAAGAAATTCCTTCTCATCTCCGTTCTAAAAGGATGCCATTCTATTCTGAGGCTGGGTCCTCTGGAGTTAGACTCACCCACCATAGGAAACATCCTCCACATCCACTCTATCAAGACCTTTCAACATTCGATAGGTTTCAATGAGGTCACCCCTCATTCTTCTGAATTCCAGTGAGTAGAGGCCCAGAGCCATCAAACGTCCCTCGTATGACAAGTCTTTCATGAACCTCCTTTGAACCCTCTCCAATGTCAGCACATCCCTTCTTAGATAAGTGGCCCAAAACTGCTCACAGTACTTCAAGAGAGGCCTCACCTGTGTTTTATAAAACCTCAATATTACATCCTTGCTCTTATATTCTAGTCCTCTCAAAATGAATGCTAACATCACATTTGCCTTCCTCACCACCGACTCAACCTGAAAATTAATCTTAGGAAATCCTGCATTAGGACTCTCAACTTCCTTTGCATCTCAGATTTTAGAATTTCTCCCCATTTAGAAAATAGTCTGTGCTTTTATTTCTTCAACCAAAGTGCGTGACCATAGAGTTCCTAACACTATATTCCATCTGCCACTTCAAATAGAACATACTCCAGTATTAAAAACATCACTCTGCTGCGAGGATATTGTGCCTGGGCTGTTGCTTTAGACTGAAAGCAAACAAAAGCTGACAGAGCTCTCTAATATTTAATGAACTTGGTCTGTGGGAGCTACTCCATGCCAGCTGCCTTACTGGGAGATGATTTTCATAATCTCTCATCTTTCCGGACAGGCCTTGCCAGAGAAACCACATCCCGTAAAGGAATTTAAAGAAAAAAACAATGGTCTATAAATATTATTGTTCACTGCAAATTGATGGATCTGTCTTTTCATAATGATAAAGATGTAAGACTTGTTAATGCGTTCTACATCACTGAAGAGTATGCAAAGTATGTTTATCTCTCAGCTTTATCCGGATGATGATAAGGAGGATTCATTGAGGGAAAGATGCCTGTGGCTAGGGAAGAGGTGTATTTATCTGGCCAATCCCTTCGAGGCTATCAAACCTAAATGGGCCAAAAATAAGCGTGATCAACAGCTCCCTGCGGGAGAGTAACATAAATAAGCATGCCCTAAAGCCAATCTGAAGCTAATTTCTGTTGATCAGCTTTACCTATGAACATTTCTCAATTCTTCTGCACCCATTAGGTTCATATGCAATTTATTTCACTTCTGTTTTGATTAAATTAGATGCAAAGGGAAATATATTTCACATAAAACATGCTGACAGAGTGAATTTAAAATAAACAGAATCCCAACAAATTGCCCATTGCATTGTTGAATGTGATTAGCTAACATCCGAGTCTTAATGTCATTTTTTTTACATTCAAAAATTTTTTAAGTGCTTTAGGTTCGGAATTTAAAATTTATCTTGTCAAACTCCAAAGAATATATGGGGCAAATGATTCCTTAGTTTTCTAATTTAACAGCAAAAGTTTCCTATGAGCTAGTTCCAGACTGTATCATGTTATAAACAAAACTATCAGCCATCTGTTAATAAAAAAAATTCAGTTATTCTTCATAACCTGAAGTAAATCTCTTTGAGGTTGGGGACAGATTTTTAAAAATGTGCCTCTTTTTTGGATAGTAAAGTTATTATGTATTTTCATCAGGGTGATAAAGGGAATTCCTCCTGTTTTTTGGATAGTAGAGGTGTGTATTTTCATCAGGGTGGTAAAGGGAGACTCCTGTTTTTTGGTTAGTAGAGGTATTATACATTTTCATCAGGGTAATAAAGGGAATGCCTCCTGTTTTTTGGATAGTAGAGGTATTATGTACTTCCAGTTGGCGCGTGGCCTAGTGGACAACCTGAAGGTCACTGGTTCGAGCCTCAGCTGAGGCAGCGTGTTTGTGTCCTTGAGCAAGGCATTTAACAACACATTGCTCTGCGACAACACCGGTGCCAATCTGCATGGGTCCTAGTGCTCTTCCCTTGGACAACATCGGTGGCGTGGAGAGGGGAAGGCTTGCAGCATGGGCAACTGCCGGTCTCCCATACAACGCTGCGCCCCGGAAACCTTCCAAGGTGCAAATCCATGGTCTCATGAGATTAACGGATGCCTATACATGTATTTTCATCAGGGTGATAAAGGGAACGCCTCCTATTTTTTGGATAGTGGAGATATTATGTATTTTCATCAGGGTGATAACAGGAATGCCTCTGGTTTTTTTTGCACTGTGCCGAAAGCAAGTAGTGTCAGACCAAGACCTCAGTGGGTTATCAGGATTGGTAAACTCCTTTACCCTACCTCTATGACTTTAGTATTATCTTCTCTCTACTTAAACAATGCAACACTTTCAGCTCCACTCACAATTATCCTTGGGAACCTCATCAGGTGTGTTGGTCAGAGTATTGAGTTCAAGAGCTGCGAGGCAATGTTGCATTAAAACTCTGGTTAGACCACACTGGGAATATTATGTTCAGTTCTAGTTGCCTTGTCATAGGAAGGATGTAGAAACTTTAGAAAGGGTGCAGAGGAGATTTACCAGAATACTCTCTGGATTGGAGAGCATCTTGTGAGAAAAGGTTGAGCAAGCAAGGACTTTTCTTTTTGGAGTGAGGGGGAATGAGAGGTGATTTGACGGAGGTGTATACGATGCACAGATAAGGTGAATAACCAGGGACTTTTCCCCAGGGTGGCAATGGCTAATTTGAGAGTGCATACTTTTAAGGTGATTGGAGGAAAATACAGTGGGGGGGGGGGGGGATGTCAGAGGTAGTTTTTTTTTTACTCAGGGAGTGGTGAGTTCATGGAAGGCACTGCTGTGTGTAGTGGTAAAGGTAGATACATTAGGGACATTTAGAAGACTTTTAGATGGGCGCATGAATGAAAGAAAACTGGAGTGCTATGTGTAGATTGATCTTGGAGTAGAATAAAAGGTCAGCACACCATTAAGGGTGAAAGGGCCTGTATGGTGTTGTACTGTTCTATGTTTTATGTACAGGAGGAACAGGAATTATTGGGGAAATTACAAAAAGCTTGGCCAAGGGGGGGAGAGAGAGGGAGAGAAGGAGAGAGAAGGACAGAGAGGGGGTGGGGGAGAGAAAGAGAGAGGGAGAGAGAGGAATGGAGGAGAAAGAGAGAGAAAAAGAGAGAGAAAGAAAGAGTGAGAGGGTGGGGAGAAAAAGAGAGAGGGAGTGAAGGGGGTGGGGAGAGGGAGAGAGAGAGGGAGTGAAGGGGGTGGGGGGAGGGAGAGAGAGAGGGAGGGTGGGGGGAGAGAGAGAGGGTGGGGAGAGAAAGAGAGAGAGGAGTGGGGGAGAGAAAGAGAGAGAGAGAGTGAGGGAGGGAGGGAGAGTGAGGAGTGATTATAGAGAGAGAGAGAGAGGGGAACTTACTTTTCTAAACTTCTTGTGGGCTTATTGTCAAATGTTCTTTGATAACTCTAGTGATGCACCTGGTATGTTCCACTATGTTAAAGGTGCTATACAAGTGCAAGTTATAGTCCTTGATGGAGAATTTATGGAGTAAGGAGCTAAGTTTAGTGTAGATACAGAATGAAGCTTGTGAAGTCCTCAGAAGAATGAATGAGGCAGAGAAGGAATGCCCTGCAGCAGATGGCCAAAGACAATGGACTTGTGCTTATCAATCTTTAGGGGGATGTATGGGTGTTGATGAGCACCCGATGATGTAATGGTTTCAGAGAGGAAACAATTTGTTCTGGCTTTCACCTGATTGATTAAAAGCTGGAGAGCAGAGAGAATGCTGAAGGCAGTGTGGTCAATTCTGTCAGGAAGATGATGCCAGGCAAATTAATGCAGTTCCATAGTATAATTTATCACTGATATAAATAAATGGACCTGATCAGCTTCTGCCAAGCTACAACATTTGTGTTATCTCCTATAATATGCACAGTATGCTAAAGACCCACATTACATGCATCCTTTCAAAGACAAACAAAGAATAGTATAAAGTAAAACAGATCCAGGTGCCTTGTGTGAAATAGCTGCAGGTTTCTGCATACTGCTTGTCCACGTACAGCACCAGTCCTTTTCAACACTACTCTAACCTATAATAACAGGCTAGATCAAAACTTTTTCAAAAGATAAGATCAAAGTTTCATTCAACAGAGCAGAGTGGAAATAATATGCAGGTATAAAGTCTTGAGATGCAGAACATTTCAGTTGTCACACAGGCCCTACAATTGAACAACTGGATGTTAGACTCAGTAGTTCAATTGCTCCCTGAAGGGATGCTATTCTGATGTGCAGCGGAGAACAAGCTTTCTTTAATGCTTGACTAACAAATCACAATGAAAAGACTTCAGAGAATGAATAACTGTACAAAATCTGTACTGATTCATAATTACATGCCAATCTATTTTCAGTTCCAAGTCATTTGCAATCAGCAGTCAGCACATCCGAGGTCAATCTGCAACATTTCAAAACCATGAATCAAAGGAGAGGACCAATAGATTAAAAAACACGGAAAACAATCCAGGCATTTTACAGGGAAAAAAATTTGAAGATTTTATTCCAAGCAAGGTCAAGGAAGTAGCAAGATTTACATTGGAGCTTGTGCCATTTTGATCTGGAAAATGGACTAGAGGCATTAAACACTGAAGGAAATAAATCAGCAGATCTTTTATACAGCCAGCAAGGACATAAAACCCCACCACATTAATTGGAAAATGGTGGCTGTAAATATGAGCCTTTGGCATATCAGTATCCAATGCACATCAGCAACATGTGAACAGGTTGGTGCATTTTTGCTTGATTTGCAGTTTACAAAAGGGAAATTGGTCCAAAGCAGATTGCAAGAATTGAGCATAATGGCAAGGATGAGGTTTTCAATCGCAGAAGGACTAACAAAGGGATGGTGGTGAGTTCTGTTAAAAATGAAATTAGGTGCTTCCCCATCACCCAGGCCATTTTCTGTTCTCGCTGCTACCACCAGGAAGAAGGTACAGGAGCCTCACGACTCACACAAGGTTCAGAAACATTCATTACCCCTCAACCATCAGGGTCCTGAACGAGTGGGGATAATTTCACTAAACTTCACTGCCCATCACTGAACATATGGACTGGGTTTCAAAGACTCTTCAAATCATGTTCTTGACATTTGTTACTAATTTATTATTATTTTTTTTTCCTTTTCTATTTGCACAGTTGGTTGTTTGTCCATCCTGTTGCGTGTGGACTTCTATTGATTTTATTATTGGATTTACTGAGTATGCTACAAGAAAACAAATCTTCGGGTTATATATGGTGACATATATGTACTTTGATAATAAATTTACTTTGAACTATGAACTCTGATGTTGAAGCTTAATTCGGGTTGATTTGAATATGGGGTCTGCAAATATTCTTATTTTGCTTAGTCTAAAGATTCTTAGAGATAGGATCTATGGGCATTTAGAGAATCATGGTCTGATCAGGGACAGTCAGCATGGTTTTGTGAAGGGCAGATCGTGCCTAACAAGCCTGATAGAATTCTTTGAGGAGGTGACCACTTCATGCAGATTTCAAACAGAATTTAGTTGGTTGTCATGCTCATGCCATCTGCCTGGCCAGATGGTTCTGACCGTGGGCTGTAAATAACTAGAAGTACCAGTGAGTTAAAAAATAGGCATGATAATATTCTGCAACTACTGTGTAGCAAGGCTAGATTAAAGGTCTCGGGTTTAACATTTTATGTTAACAAATCCTGAATAAGAGTCTCAGCCCAACAGGTTGACTGTTTCTTCCTTTCCAAAGATGCTTCCTGAGTTGTTGAGTTCCTCCAGCATTTGGTGTCTATTTCTCTGAAATTTCATCATCTGCAGAACCGCTTTGTTTCATGCTGCATGGAACATTATCACCATCTAGTGACAGAGAATCAGAATTGCAAAAGGCATGCTTGATTTGCGATGAGCAAGCTTGCAAATGATTCTTAAATGTACTTTAGTTCTCCCTGAACCTAGCACATCAACACTAGAGTTTTACAAACTGCAGTCATGTATACCAATTATCGAATGAAAATATGACACTTATCACAAAATGAAGGAAATGAGCACATATTTTTAAACTGGGTGAGTTAACACTCAGCATATAGGAGGGAAATTGAAAACCTGGCTGAGTGGTGCCACAATAACCACCTTTTACTCAATGTTCGCAAGAACAAGGAGTGATTATTGACTTCAGGAGGATAAATCAGAAGTCACTGAGCCAGTCCGCATCAATGACTTTAAATTCCTCCGTGTTGCCATTTCAAAGAAGCTGTCATTGCCGTAACGTAAGTGCAATTACGAAGAAAGCAAGGCAGCGCCTCTACTTCCTTAGGAGTTTGCAAAGATTCTGAATGACACTTATGACTTTAACTCACTTCTATAGATGTGTGATGGAGAGTATACTGACTGGCTCCATCTTGTGATGGAGAGTATACTGACAGGCTGCATCACAGCCTGGTATTGAAACATCAATGTCCTTGAACAGAAAAATCCAGAAAAAGTAGTGGTCACAGCCCACTCCAGTGCAGGTAAAGCCTTCCCCACACATCTACATGGAGTGTTGTTGCAGGAAGTCAGCATCCATAATCAGGCCTCCTCCCCCCACTACCTACAGTAGGTCATATTTTCTTCTTGCTGCTACCATCAGCAAGGAGGTAGAGGAGCTCAGGGTTCACACCACCAGGTTCAGGAACAATTATTATCCCTCAGCCATCAGGCTCTTGAAACAGAGGGGATAAGTTCACTCAATTTTTCTTGCCCCATCACTGAACTGTTGCCACAACCAATGGACCACTTTCTAAGACTCTTCATCTCATGTTCTCAATAATTACTGCTTATTTATTTATTTATTATTAACATTCATTCTTTCTTTTGTATTTGCAGAGTTTGTTGTTCTTGCACACTGGTTGTCCACTCTGTAGGTGTGGTCTTTCATTGATTCTATTATAGTTATTGGATTTGAGTATGCCCACAAGAAAATGAATCTCAGGGTTGTATATAGTGACATATATGTACTTCGATAATAAATTTACTTTGAATTTTGAACTTTATCAGCATTTGAAGCACATAATCTGAAAGGTAAAGGAAAGTAAACACAATAGAAACTTTCCATAAGAAACTGGATAACCTTGCAACTCTTGAACTCAATTCCCTGATTAATGAAGGCCAACATACCCTTCTTAACAGCCCTTTCAAACTGCAACACAACTTTGAGGGATCTGTGGATATGGACCCCAAGATCTCTCTGTTCCTGCACACTGCTTAGAATCATGCCCTTAACCCTATGCTCTGCCTTCAGGTTTGGCCTTTCAACGTGAATCAGTTCACACTTCTCCAGAATGATCCTCATCTGCCACTTCTCAGCCCAGTTCTGCATCCTATCAAGGTCTCATTGTAACCTATGACCATCTTCTACACTATGCATAACAACACCAATTTTTCTCGCATCCGCAAACTTACTAACCCACCCTTCCACTTCCTCATGCAAGTCATTTATTAAAATTACAAAGAGCAAGGGCTCCAGAACAGATCCCTGCAGAACATCACTCGTCACTAATCTTCATGCAGAATACGCTTCATCTGCCACCACCCTCTGCCTTTTGTGAGGAAGCCAGTTCTGAATCCAAGCAGCGAAGCTTTCCTCAGTCCTATGCCTCATTACTTTCTGAATAAGTCTACTATGGAGAACTTTGTCAAACACCTTTCAAATATTCAAATACACCACATTCCCTGCTCTACCTTCATCAATTTGGTTTGTTAAATCCTCAAAGAATTCAACTAGACCATGAGATATGAGCTGCCCCTCACAAAGCCATGCTGACTATCCCTAATCACACTATACTCCTCCAAATGCTTGTAAATTCTGTCTGTAAGAATCCTCTCCAATAGTTTGCCCACCACTGATTTAAGACTTACTGGTCTATGATTCCCAGGATTATTCATAATACCTTTCTTCTGATAAAGGAAAGCATGGAATTTGGAAACCAAGCTAAAATGCTGTGTGATAGATTTTCCAAAACAAATTCCTTCTGTACGGGACATGAAAGTTATGTGGTGCTATAGCATTTCTTGGCCCATGTACTCAGTTTGTAGATAAACATATTAACCATATCAGTATAGTTAATTTACAAATCTGATGAATTGTAATTGGAGTGGACAAGCCTTGGTGTGTTTTAAGCAAATCCTCTTTTATTTTGGAACTACATCTATGCAAGTACTCCCTCTCTAATACACCAAATTGTCTGCCTATATTTATGTGTTCAAGTCTTTGGAGTGTGTCTTGAACCCATTATCTCTTGACTCAGGCAAGGCTTTCTGTGCGCAATATCAAATTCAACTACTGCAGTTCACAACTATAACTAAATTTTGACTCTGGTGTAATGAGAATGATCCTAGAAACATAGAAACATAGAAAATAGGTGCAGGAGTAGACCATTTGGCCCTTTGAGCCTGCACCGCCATTCAGTATGATCATGGCTGATCATCCAACTCAGAACCCTGTACCTGCTTTCTCTCCATACCCCCTGATCCCTTTAGCCACAAGGGCCATATCTAACTTCTTCTTAAATATAGCCAATGAACCGGCCTCAACTGTTTCCTGTGGCAGAGAATTCCACAGATTCACCACTCTCTGTGTGAAGAAGTTTTTCCTCATCTTGGTCCTAAAAGGCTTCCCCTTTATCCTTAAACTGTGACCCTTCGTTCTGGACTCCCCCAACATCAGAAACAATCTTCCTGCATCTAGCCTGTCCAATCCCTTTAGAATTTTATACGTTTCAATAAGATCCCCCCTCAATCTTCTAAATTCCAGTGAGTATAAGCCTACTTGATCCAGTCTTTCTTCGTATGAAAGTCCTGCCATCCCAGGAATCAATCAATCAGGATCCTGATGGAAAGCTCTCCCTTTGTTTCTTTCCCATTAAGATGATACATGCTTGTGATATTTAATACCTTAAGCCAAATTGTTGATATCGATATTGAGGCACGGAGGCCCATTAATCACAGTCTGCAAAACTGAGAATGATCTGTTAATTGTAAGTGCTTAACTTTCTATCTGATAGTCAATTCTCAATCCATTTTGGTCTATTATGTCCAATTCCATGTGCTCTAACCTTGTTCATCAAGCCTCGTGTGGAACTTTAGCAAACACTTTCCAAAAACCTAAAAACACAAAAATACAACTGCAGATGCTGTGGATCAAAGAATACAAACACAACGCTGGAAGAACTCAGCAGGTCAGGCAGCATCCGTGAGAAAAGAGTAGCCAACGTTTCGGGCCGAGACCCTTCATCAGGAAGGGTCTCTAAATACACCTCATCCACTGGCTCTCCATTATCTTTTCTACTAGGTACATCCTCACAGAACTCCAGCAACTGAGTTAAACATGATTTTTTATTCATAAATCCACACTGGCTTTTCCTCACCTTTTCAAGATGTTCAGTATTACATTCTTCATTATGGGTCTAGTGTTCTCTCTGCCACTTATAGACTATATTAGACTAATAGACACAATATTACATTAATATTTCCCTGTGTCTTGTCTTTCCTCCATTTTCAAAGAGTGTTACATTTGTCATCCTCTAGTCTGCCACAATAATTGCATAATTAGTAGAAATCTAGTAGATGATAACTGAAACATCCTCTCAGAACCTCATTTTTCATCTAAGTCCTTTAAATTTATTAGCTTTTAAGCTCACCAACTCCTCTAGTATTATTTTCGATTAATAATTAGTACTTTCAGTTCCTCATTCTTGTTAGACACTTGATTCTTCAATATATCTGCTTCCATGAAAACATTTGCATAGTAATAGTTTGATCCATCTGCCGGCAGGGTGTCGAGGCCCAAGGTGAGGTAGGGGCTCGTTCAGATCGCTGCCTGAAGCGTCAGAGCCCGTTGTCTGGACAGAGGGTTAAGTGTCGGGCCAGAATGAAAATGTCAGGGTGTCCATCCAGTTTGGATCACTGCTCCACAATGATTACCGGCTCTGTGCTGAACTATGGACTTCAGTTCAGAAACACTATTTGCTTACAGTTACTACTTGCATGATTTTTTTTCTCAGAGCACATTGGGTGTTTGACAGTCTTCTTTTTAATGGGTTATTTAATTCTCTTTTATAGGCTTGATGTGGTTTTTATTCTCCGCACATTGGGTGTTAGATAGTCTTGATAGGGTTTGTTTTGGGGTTTCTTTGTTTCGTGGCTGCCTGTAAGGAGACAAGTCTCAAGGTTGTACAATGTATACATACTTCGATAATAAATGTACTTTGAACTTTGATTTCCATATTTGCAATAATTAATTATTATTTCAATTACACTGTTCGCCTCTAAGGTGCTTACATTTACCCTCACTGATCTCTTGCCTTTTTAGAATTTATAGAAGCTCTAACATTAATAGTATATTCTTCACTAGTCTAATCTCTTATTCTTTCTTGCCTTCTTTAACAATATCTTGGGGCTCTTTGAGTTCTAGAATGCACCCAACCCTGAGGCTGACTCCTGCTTTTGGCAAATCTATAAGTCTCCTCCATGTTTTTAATGCTGTGTTTAGTTTCTTGTATCGTTAAGTTATGGAGGAACCATGTATGGAACTTAAGCACTGGCAGGCTGATTGGGCCCGTGAGCCACTATTATTTCAAGGAAATTTTAAATATCTGAGGCACTTCGTTGGTTAGGACGACCATCGATATTGTTTCTAGCTGTCTATGCAAGCCAGGGCAGTACGATATGGAGAGCAAGCTGGTGCCCAATCAGCAGGTTCCCCCTCTCCACGATGCTGATGTATCCAAAGGAACACCAGAGACCGATACAGCTTGGCACCAGCTGCGTCGCAGGAGTTGCCAGTCAGTGTAGAACTCAACGCAGGACTGCCTTAGGGATTCCAGCTCCAGAATTTCCCTCGGAGTTTACTCCTGAAGCCTTCCCCATGTGTGGGTATAGCCGCAAGGCAGCGGAGGTTTGAGATCAGGTTATCCTTCTCCTGGATGAGCTGCCAACCATGTTTGACGAGGCCCATCTGCCCAAAGTACCTGCTTATAAGGTGCCAGTAATATGTCTTTGCCCCTTCTCCTGTCAGTGAAAGAGTTGTGCTGGGTTTAGCAGCTAAGCTGCACGTGAAGGCCAGGAGCTGAGCTTAGTTGTTAGAAGCTATTTGAGACGTATGCCATTGAGAGCAGGTAATTGGTAGTGGAAGCTTATCCCCACTACAACTCCCTCCCCCCACCCCACCCACTGCAAAGTCAATCTTAAGAAACCTCTAAAACAAATAGAAAAACATTTGCTCCTCTCAATGGGCTAGTACATCATTTCTTCTCTGGAATCTAGGCTGATATCCTGTATGGATGAAATAATGAATTTGAGGCTTGACTCTTACGAAGGGCCTACTGGAATATAAATTATTAGTGTTTTTTTAGTTTATATACTAAATCATCATAGAAACTAATTAAAAATCAGTTGAATGCTTATTAGTGGTATTCCTTATAAACTATATTTGAATACAAATTAATTCATTAAAAATAATGAATGTTTAATACTTTATATCTTTTAGAACTTTATATCTTTTGTTCCTTTCTTCACTTGACGATGATGTTCCAAATCAAAGTCAATTTACACAACTCTTTAAGGAGAGAGAATGGAGATAAAAGCTTGATAATTCTATTTGCCTAGGATGAAGCGAAAGAGACATTAGTTTTCAGTCTGGCCATAAGGTGATTTCCATTTACTTTCTCATAATCTCTTTTAAAATCCTAGGGGTGTCTAAATTCTTAGGGATTGATCTTCCCAAACAGTACTCACAGTGAGTGATTAGACATGGATGTAAGAATCAGTGCAGAAAATGACAGCACTGAACATTAACATCGATGTAGAACTAGAAAAGCTAATATTTCAATGAACGGCAAATATATTGGAAATTTCCCCCTCCACTCTCCCAAGTAGAGTCATGTAAATGTAGTCCACTCTGTATCCGTTTTTTCTGGATACTGGTTAACCGCCTTGAGTTATGCTACATTGAGTAACAACTCGAATGTCAAAATGAGGCAAATGATAGCTAAGTTAAATACAAAAAGCTAAACACTGTCCTAGACTCAAACTCTGGAAGCTAAAGGACAAAGCAGGTGTATCTGGTGAGATACAGCAAGATCAGTACACATATTCTTTGGTGTATTGTGCACAATTTCCAAATTTGCAGGTGACATAACTTTGAGGCATGGTGATCTTTGATGTAGAGTTCAAGGAGATGGACTGCATTATGGGAGAGGAAATTTAATACTGAGAGAAATGAAGTGTTACATTTTGGTAGGAAGAATGAGAAGAGGCAATTCTTAAAGGTGCTCAGTAACAGAGAGAGATCTCAATGTCTATGTACATATTTATTTTTACTTTCCATTTTCTCAGTTCCTTCGTCTCTACCATAATACTTCAAAGAATGGGCTTTCCCTTCCTCCACCTTTGATGCTGCCCTCACCGGCATCTCCTCTATTTCCTGGACATCTGCACTCACCCCATCTGCCATCATCTTAATAGGGATAGAGATGATCCCTGTTAAAAAACTATCAACCTCCACTTTATATATCCCCAATGACTTGGCCTCCACGGCTCTCAGTGGCAATGAATTCCACAATTCACTAACCTCAGGCTACAGAAATTCCTCCTTATCTCTGTTCTAAATGGACGTCCCACTATTCTGAGGCTGCGGCCTCTAGTCCTAGACTCTCCCACCATTCTCTCCACATCCACTCTACCTAGGCCTTTTATTATTCGATAGGTTTCAATGACATCCCCCACTATTCTTCTAAACTACAGCGAGTACAGGCCCAAAGTTATCAAATGCTCCTTGTACATTAACCTTTTCATTCCTGTAATCATTCTTGTGAACCTGCTCTGGACCCTCTCCATTGCTAGCATGTCTTTACTTAGATAAGGGACTCAAAACTGCTCACGATGCTCCGACGAATGCCTTATAAAATCTTAGCATTATGTACTTCCTTTTATATTCTAGTCCTCTCAGAATGAATGCTAACATTGCATTTGTCTTCCTCACCACCGACTCAGCCTGCAAGTTAAACTTCAGAGAATCCTGCACAAGGACTCTCAACTTCCCTTGTACTGTTGATTTTGAATTTTCTCCTTGTTTAGAAAATAGTCTATGCCTTCATATCTCAGTCCTTCTGCAGACTCCCTGCTTCCTCAACACTACCTGCCCCTCCGTCTATCTTTGTATTGTTTGCCAACTAGGCAACAAAGCCATCAATACCATCATCCTGGCCAGGCAGCATCTATGGAGAAGAGTACAGTCGACATTTCGGGCCTTCAGCAGGACTGGAGACAGAAAGATGAGGAGGAGAGTTAGAAGGTGGGGGGAGGGGAGGAAGAAACACCAGGTGAGAGGTGAAACCGGGTGGGGGGGGGGAGGGTGCGGTGAAGTAAAGAGCTGGGAAGTCGATTGGTGAAAGAGATACAGGGCTGGAGAAGGCGGAGTCTGATGGAAGAGGACGGAAGGCCATGGAAGAAATTGAAGGGGGAGGAGCACCAGAGGGAGGCGATGGGCAGGCAAGGAGACAAGGTTAGAGAGGGGAAAAGGGGATGGGAAATGGTGAAGGAGAGGGGAGAGTGGGGGCATTACCAAAAGATCAAGAAATCAATACTCATGCCATCAGGTTGTAGACTACCCAGACAGAATATAAGGTGTTGTTCCTTCAGCCTGAGTGTGGCCTCATCGCAACAGTAGAAGAGGCCAGAAGTTTGAGAAATCGATGTTCATGCCATCAGGTTGGAGGCTACCTACTGGAAGATGAAGAAATTGATGTTCATGCTATCAGGTTGGAGGATACCACTTCCCCCTCCCCATCCCCTTTGCCCTCTCTTCACCTTATCTTCTTGCCCGCCCATCACCTTCCTCTGATGCTCCCCCTACTTTTCTTTCTTCCATGACCTTCTATCCTCTCCTATTAGATTCCCCCTTCTCCAGCCCTGTATCTCTCTCACCAATCAGCTTCCCAGCTCTTTACTCCACCCCTCCCACTCCCAGTTTCACCGTCACCTTGCGTTTCTCCCTTCCCTCCCCCGCCTTTTAACTCTTCTTTCTTTCTCCAGTCCTGCTCCAGGGTCTCAGCCCGAAACATCAACTGTACTCTTTTACATGGATGCTGCCTGGCCTGCTGAGTTCCTCCAACATTCTGTGTGTATTACTTGGATTTCCAGCACCTACAGATTTTCTGTTGTTTGTGATTGGATATCATATTCCATTGATATACAACATGAAAAGAAACAATCCTAACAGCGACTCCTGCAGAAAACCACTAGTTACTGGCAGCCAACCCAAAAAGGCTCCTTTATTCCCATTCTTTTCCTTCTGCCAGTCAGCCAATCTTCTAACCATGCTGGAATATTTTCTATAATACCACGGGCACTTACCTTGTTAAGCAACCTCATGTGCGGTACATTGTCAAAGGCCTTCTGAAAATCCAAGTATACAACATTCACGGATTCTCCTTTGTCTATCCTGCTTGTTATTTCCTCAAAGAATTCCAGTTTTCTTAGGTAAAATTTCCCCTTAAGGAAACCATATTGACTGAGTGACATTTTCAATTCCCTAGTCTTTCAGAACCATTCCAGAATCCAGTGATACTTAAAAGACTGTTATCTCTTCAGCTGCCTCTTTCAGAACCCGAGGGTGTAGTCCATCTGGTCCAGGTGACGAATCTACTTTCAGACTTTTCAGCTTCCCACCCACTTTCTCCTTAGTAATAGCAAATACACTCACTTCTATCCCTTGATGCTCTCAAATCTCTGGCATACTTCTGGTATCTTCCACAGTGAAGACTGATCCAAAATACTTATTGTGTTCATTCAAAATTTCTTTGTCCCACCTTTCCAGGATCATTTTTCAGTGGTCCAATATCCTTCTTGCCTTTCTTTTGCTCTTTATATATCTGGAAAAAACCTTATATTATTGGTTACCTTACCTTCGTATTTCATCTTTTCTCTCTTTATGACTTTTTTAGTTGCATTCTGTTAGTTTTTAAAAGCTTCTCAAGCTTCTAACTTCCCACTAATTTTTACTCTATTATATGCCCTCTCTTTTGTTTTATGTTGCCTTTGACTTCCCTAGTCAGCCATCATCCTCCCTTTAGAATACTTCTTCATCTTTGAGATATACATTATATATCCTGCGGTTTCTGAATTTTTCCTAGAAATTCCAGTTATTGCTATTTTGCCATCATCCCTGCTAGTGGCCCACTTCCAATCAACTTTTATACCACTGTAATTCCCTTTACTACAATATAATACTGGTACACCTGACTTTATCTTCTTCCCCTCAAACAGCAGGGTGATTTTTTTTCAAATTATGATCGCTGCCTCCTAAGGGATCCATAATCAAATCTATTTCATTACGCAACACCCAATCCATAATAGCCTTTCCCCTAGTGGGTTCAACCACAAGCTGCTCAAAAAGTCACCTCGTATGTATTCTACAAACTCTCTTTCTTGGGATCCAGTAAACACCTGACTTTTACAAATTACCTGCATATTGAAATCCTCCATGACTATTGTAACATTGACCTTTTTACATGCCTTTTCTATCTCCCATTGTAATTGGTACCGCTGAACTCTCTTGTCTCACTGAACTCATGCTGGGCTCTGCCAGGGCACAGTTGCAGCAGTAGCCCAGCATGGGAGGGACAGCTTGTTTGTGCAAGGCACGAGGTTCGTGCCAAACCAGTAATCTGCCTAGTCCCATCTATCAACCTGCATCCCGACCTTAACCTCCATACCCTTCCCATCCATGTAACTATCCAAATTTCTGTAAATATTGAAATTGAACTGCATCCATCACTTCCACGCAGCTCGTTCCATAATCTCACCACACTTAGAATGAAGAAGTTTCCCTCATATTTCCCTTAAACATTTCACCTTTCACCCTTAACCCATGACCTTTAGTTCTACTCTCACCCAACCTCAGTGGAAGAAGCCTGCTTGCATTTATTCTATCTATATCCCTCATAATTTTGAATACCTCTATCAAATCTCCCCTCATTCTGTTACGCTGCAGGGAATAATGTCCCTGCAGCCTCAATACCTCCTTATGCAAATAGATCCTGGATTTCCTCACTTGCAGACCCCGTCTGTTTGGATTGACAACAACATCTCCTCCATGATGTTTTCATGTTTCTATGATCCCCAAAAGCACAGGTGCACCACAAGGCTGTGTGCTTAGGCCCTGCTCTACTCACTTTACACTTAGGACTGTGTGGCTGAGCACAGCTCCAATGCCATATTCATGTTTACTGACGACACCACTGTCACAGGCTGAATCAGAGATGGTAATGAATCAGCATTTAGGAGGGAGATTGAAAATTTGGCTGAATGGTGCCATAACAACAACTTCTTACTGAATGTCAGCAAGACCAAGGAGCTGATGAGGGGGAAACCAGTCCTCGTTGGAGGATCAGCGGTGGAGGGGGCCAGCATCTTTAAATTCCTCAGTGTTATTATTTCAGAGGATCTGTCCAGTCCAAGCACATAAGTACAATTATGAAGAAATCATGGTAGCGCTTCGACTTCCTTTGAAGTTTGTGAAGATTCGGCGTGACATCTAAGACTTTGACAAACTTCTATAGATGTGTAGTGGAGAGTATATTGATTGATTGCATCACAGTCTGGTTTAGAAACACCAATTCCATTGAAAATCCTATACAAAGTATTTGATACATCCCAGTCCATCACAGGTAAAGCATTCCCCTCCACTGAGCACATCTACATGAAATATTGTCGCAGGAAAGCAGCATTCATCATCAGGGACCTCCACACCGGTCAGATGACATGCTCTCTTTTCACTCCTGCGATTAAGAAGAAGGTGCAGGAGCCAGGTTCAGGAACTGTTATTACTCCTCAACCATCAGGCTCTTGAACCAAAGGGATTATTTCTCTCAACTTCACGTGCTTCTTCATTGAAATGTTTCCACTACCTGTGAACTCACTTTCAAGGACTCTTCATCTCATGGTTTTGATATTTATTGTACGTTTATTTATTATTATTTCTTTCTTTTTGTACTTGCAAAGTTTGTTGTCTTTTGCACACGGGTTGAATGCAGAAGCAGTTGCTCAGGATGTTCGCCCATTGTTTATCTAAGTGCATATACATTAACATATACTACCCTGAGGTTCATTTTCTTGCAGGAATTCACATTAGTTACAAAGAAACACAACAGTATCAATAAAATACTGCACACAAAGATGGACAATCAACCAATATGCAAAAGACAAACTGTGCAAACACAAAAAAACACAAAATAATAATAATAAATAAATAAGCAATAAATATTGAGAACCTGAGTTGTAGAGTTCTTGAAAGTGAGACAATAGGTTGTAGAATCAGTTCAGAGTTAGGGTGAGTGCAATTATCCTCTCTGTTCAGGAGCCTGATGGTTGAGGGGTCATAACTGTTCCTGAATCTGGTGGTGTGGTGCAGAATGTAAAGTTCCTGTACCTCCTTTCTCATGACAGCAGTGAGAAGAGAGGATGGTGGGGGTCCTTGTCGGTGCTTGTTTGGCTGAGGTGGCACTAGGTTTAAAGAAAGAGCTCATGACCTTTTGGGACTTTTCGGTGGACTGCAATCAAGCACTTGACAAAGGCCAATAAAAAGAACCAAGATGTAATGGAGTGGCTATTGTAGGCGTGGCAATTGTTGGAGCGGACAGTGTTAGAGTTGTCAGGCTTTGGCTCAAAAGACATGGGCGAAAACAGGCTGGGGTGAACAGCCAGAGGTTCTAAGTAAGTTTCTAGTAACTATTTTTTCTCTTTCTTTTCCTTTTGGTACATAGCTAGTGCATTGAAAATGGATCCAGGGTGAGTGGTACGTTCTTCACGTGAGATGTGGGAACTCTGGGAGACTTCCAGTGTCCCTGATAACTACATTTGCATGAAGCGTATCGAGCTGCAGCTTCTCTAAGAAGCTGGATGACCTTCAGCTGATATGGAAGAATGATAAAGTGATAGGTAGGAACTACATGGAGGTAGTCCCCCCTAAGTTGCAGGAAGTTGGTACCTGGGTGACTGTCAGGAGAAGGAAAGGCAGCCAGTACAGAGCACCCTTGTAGCTGTTCCCCTCAATAATAATTATACTTCTTTGGATACTGTTGGGGGTTGCCCTACTGGGGAAGCCGCAGTGACTGGGTTTCTGGCTCAGAAGGGAAGTGGGAAGAAGAGGAGAGCCATAGCAATAGGGAATTTCATAGTTGGAGGAGCAGACAGGAGATTCTGTGGATGTGAAAGAGACACCCGGATGGTTAGTTGCCTCTGAGGTGACAGGGTCAGGGATGTCCCAGATCAGATCCACACATTCTAAAGAGGGAGGGTGAGCAACCTGAAGTCATGGTACATATTGGTACTAATGACATAGGAAAATGGAGGAGGTGCTGAAGAGAGAATATGGGGAGTTAGGTACAAAGATGAAAGGCAGGACCTCCAGGATAGCAGTCTCTGGATTGCTGCCTGTGCCACACACACCAGTGAGAGTAAGAATAGGATGGTTTGGCAAATGAATGCATGGTGCAGGGGGCAGGGTTTTAGATTTCTGGAGTATTCGGAAAGGAAAGGAATGACCTGCAGAAAAAGAGCGGGTTACACCTGAATTCGAAGGGGAAGGGGACCAATATTCCTGTGGGCAGGGTTGCTACAGCTGTGGGGGGAGGGGGGTTAAACACATTTGGTAGGGCAATGGGAACCGGAGTGACAAGGTTGAGGATGAGGCAGTGAGTGTACAAGTAGATGGAGTGTGCAGTGAGACTGTGAGGAAGGACAGGTTTTTATCTGGAGACCTAACTGAATCAGGAGTGAGAGAGGAGGCAACTCACAGGTCTGTGAGTGAGATTTATACAAAGAAGCGTTTGTGGGCTTTTGCTGTTTTTCTGGCAGCCCAATTGAATCAGGAGCAAGAGAGGAGCAACTCACGGATCAGTGATATTTTAAAAAGGAGTGTTCACAGGCTTATGCCATTTTCCAGCGGCCCAACAGAATTGGGAGAGAGGAGACAACTCGCAGGTCCATGAGTGAGATTTAAAAAATGAGTGTTCACTGTTTTCTGGCAGCCCAGTCAAATAGTGATTCATTAGCAAGGGCAAATAGAAATAAGGTAGGGACAAGTGCAGTGCCCATTGTTGGAATGGACCAGTGTTAGAGGCTTTGGTTTAACAGGTATGTATCTGGTAACTTTCTTCTTCATTCCTTGTCTGTTAGTACATAGTGAGAGCAGTGGGGAGGGATCCTCAGTGTTATGTTCTTTGTTTGAGATGTGAGAATTCTGGGAGACCTGGAGCCTGCCGGATAATCACATCTGCACCAGGTATACCAAGCTGCATCTCCTCAGAGAATGTGTCAAGGAACTGGAGCTGCGGCTCAAAGACCTTCAGCTCACACGGGAAACTGAGGAGGTGATAGATAGGAGCTACAGGAGCTAGGTTGCAGGAAGCAGGTACCTGGGTCACTGTCAGGAGAGGGAAGGGAAATGGGCAGCCAATGCAAAGTACCCCTGTGGCAGTTCTCAATAATAAATTATTAAGCATATCACTGGAGATACTATTGGTGGGGGAGGGGTAGATCTTTCAGGGGAGCCACAGCAACCGGGTCTCTGGCAGTGAGTCTGGCTCTCTGGCTCGAAAGGGAAGGGGAGAAGAGGACTTCAGTAGTGATAGGGGATTCCATAGTGAAGTTGACATGAGATTCTATGAATATGATAGACACCTGGATGGTATATTGCCTCCCCGATGCCAGGATCAGGGACAGCTTATATCAGGTCCACAGAATTCTAAAGGGGAACAGTGAGCAGCCAGAGGTTTTGTTACATATTGGCACGAATCATAAAAATAGGAAAAGGGAGGCGATCCTGAAGAGAGAATTTAGGAAGCAAGGTAGAAAGATGAAAAGCAGGACCTCCAGAGTAGTAACTTTTGGATTGTTTCCTGTGTCAAGTGCCAGTGATGGTATAAGTAGGATGATTTGTCACATCAATGCATGGCTGAGGAATTGTTGCAGGGGACAGTGTTTCAGATTTCTGGATCATTGTGATCTCCTCAGGGGAAGGTATGACCTGTTCAAAGGGGACGGGTGAAACCAAGGGAGTTCAATATCCTTGCAGACAGGTTTACTAGAGCTCCTGGGGAGGGTTTAAACTAATTTGGCCGGGTAATGCGTGTATGTGACCCACTATTTGGAAACACATATGCATAGCTTAAAATTAACAGCATTTTAAGTTTGCTAATAACTCAACTTAAATCTCATATTGGATGTTTTGATTGCTTAACTGTGGGTACTTGTATGATCACAAAATCTGCAAATGTATATTTTTGTTAAATGCTGAGTGGAAGGGCTGAGGATGGGGCAGCTGGTACACAAGTAGAGGCAGTATGCAGTGAGACTGTCGGGAAGGACAGGTTGATGATAGGGCAAATTTGCAGTCAGAGAGATGAGTTACAGTGTAACAGGGGTCAAAACTGAAAAGGGTGACAAATGAAGGACTGAAGATGTTATATTTGAATGCACACAGTATATGGAATAAGGTAGATGATCATGTAGCGCAGTTAGAGATTGGTAGCTATGACATTGTGGGTCTCACTGAGTTGTGGCTGAAAGGAGATCATGGTTGGAGCTTATCAAGCAAGGATACATATTGTATTGAAAGGAGAGGAGGATAAGCAGAGGAGTTGGGGTAGCTCTGTTGGTAAAAAATCAAATCAAATCCATAGAAAGAGATTACATAGAATCGGAAGATTTAGAATCCTTATGGGTGGAACTACAAGGGCAAAAAAAGACCTTGATGGGTGTGATATATAGGCCTCTGAACAGTAGACAGGATGTGGTCTACAAACTACAACAGGAAATAGAAAATGCATGTCAAAAGGACAGTGTTGCAATAGTCCTGGGGGATTTCATGGTAGATTGGTAAAATCAGGTTGTTGTTGATTATGGATTCCAAAAAAAGAGAGAATTTGTAGAATGCCTACAAGATGGCTTTTTAGAGCAGCTGGTGAGGCCTCACTTGGAGTATTGGGAATAGTTTTAGGCCACATATCTAAAAAAGAATGTGTTCACTTTGGAGAGGGTTCAAAGGAAGCTCATGAAAATGATTCCAGTAATGAAAGGCTTATCATATGAGGAGTGTTTGATGACTCTGGGCCTGTACTCAATGGAATTTAGTATAATGAAGGGAGATTCCATTAAAACCTGTCAAATGTTGGAAGGCCTAGATATAGTGCATGTGGAGAGGATGTTTAGAATGGAGTCTATTAAGGAATTTCTTTAGCCAGAGGGTGGTGAATCTGCTATTTGTTACCACATGCAGCTGTGGAGGCCAGGTCACTGAAAACATTTATGATGGAGGTTGATAGATTTTTGATAAGTCAGGGCGTGAAAGGATATGGGGCCAAGGCAGGAGAGTGGGGTTGAGAGGGAAATAGATCAGCCATGATCAAATGGTGGAGCAGGTTCAATGGGCCAAATGGCCTAATTCTCAAGGTCTTATGGTGTTATGACAGGACAAACTTGCAGTCAATGGGATGAGTTGAGGTGTAACATAGGACACACTTGTAAAAGATGATGAATACAGAACTGAAGGGGTTATACTTGAATAGATATAGTAATGTAAATGATCTTGTTGTGAAGTTAGAGATTGGCAGGTATGACTTATGGACATCATGAGTCATGGCTGAAAGAACATCATAGTTGGGAGCTTAACATCGAAGGTTACATATTGTATTGAAAGGACAGACAGATAGGCAAATGGGGTGGGGTGGCTTTGTTGCTATAAAATGGTTACTCCCAAGTTACACTTAAACACATTGCACTTACTGCAATTTTATCCTATCATACCTTCCCAGAAGAGATTCCAATGATCAAGAAATCTGATATCCTGCCCCCTGCACCAATTCCTCAGTCACACATTAATCTGCCAAATCATCCTATTCTTATCCTCACTGGCACGTGGCACAAGAGCAATCCAGAAACTAAATCCCTGGAAGTTCTGCTTTTAGATTTCTGCCTAAACCCCTATATTCTCTCCTCAGGACTTCATCCTTTTTCCTACCTATGTTGTTTGTTCCAAATGTTCCACTACTTTTTGATGCTCACTCTCCCCCTTTAAAATGCCGTGGACCCAATCGGAGACATCCTGGGAGGCAACATACCATCTGGGTGTCTCCTTCACGTCCAATGAATCTCCTGTCTGCAACTATAACTATAGAATCCCCTGTCATTACTACACTCCTCTTCTGAGTCACAGAGTGAGACTCAGTGCCAGAGACCTAACCACTATGGATTTCCTCTGCTATGTTATACTCCCCAATGGTATCCAGATGGGTATACCTGTTTTTGAGGGGAATGGCCACAGGGGTACTCTGCATGGGCTGCCTATCCTCCTTTTCTCTCCTGACGGTTACTTGTGTCCTGCAACTTGGGTGTAACTACCTCCCAGTATGTTATTTAATTCTATCATATTCCTCCAATTCTTTCTCTACATGTACTGATCCAGCTGCCTTGTAAATGTATTTGAGATGTCCACTTAAACTGGACCACATTCTAGTCACTCTCCTGGTAAAGATACTTGCCTGCATTTCTTGCTGGGTGTTTGCTCCTAACAACTCAGAATTTCTTTCCATGTTGTTTGTCTAAATATAGTGGAAATCATTAGTATTGACCTGAATATATAATGTTTTCAGAGGGCATTGCTTTCATGTGCTCTGAGCCTTGTATGTGTGACAGGGAGAAACATAGACGTGTACCGCATAGAGGGAGACCATTTGTCCCATCCTGTCAATGCTCATGGACTTGAGCTTCAGGAGACAAAAGTTATAAGGGGGAAATTGAGAAAGAATCAAGTGAGTTTTTCCACTGATTTTTTTAAATGTTGTGTGTTCTCACTTTCTGATGTGTGTAGATGCATGTATCTAATTTCTCCACTATATAAGTAACCAGCAGGAAATATATTCTATTGCAAAATTTTCCTTACTTCACACATTAGGTAGCTAATCAAGATTCTGTCTGTTGCTTTTTAACAATTTCAAAGTGAAGCCTTCAGCATCCTTCTTCAAACAAAATCATCAGAAAAGATCTGCAGACTGGTTATGTTGAATTACTTAACAATAATGACTGTGAACCACCAGAAACCATAGCTTATAACACTTCCTGCAGACTTCAAAGCTGCCACCATAATTCCAGTGCCCAAGAGAGTAACTGTAACTGGCCTAAAGAAATAGTGCCTCAGTAGCACTGACTTTGACAATCATAAAGTGCTTTGAGCAGCTGGTAATGGATAACACAAAATGCCACCTTCCAGCTACATTAGACCTTTCCAGTTTGCTTACCACTCAAAATGGTCCACTGATGACCATGGAGAGCCTTGGCCCTCCACACTGTCCTGTCCCACCTAGAAAACGATGCCTCGTACACCGGGGTGCTATTCATCGGCTTCAGCTGAATGTTTAACATGATCATCCCTCAGAGGCTGGTGAGTAAACTGTCCTCATTGGAACACAACACCCCTCTCTGCAACTAGATCTTGGACTTCTTAATGGAACAACCCCATCAGTCCGAGTTGGCAGCAACATCTCAAGCTCCATCACGCTGAGCACTAGTGCCCCCAGGTCCGTGTGCTCAGCCCGCGGCTGTTCACGCTGATGACTCATGACTGCACTGCCAGATTCAGCTTAAACACATCATCAAGTTCACTGATGATAGAACAGTGGCTGCCCTCTTCAGCAACAATGATAAGTCAGCATACAGAGAGGAGGTTGACAGACTTCTCAAATGGTGCAAGAACAACAACCCAAGACAAAAGACATGATTGTAGCCTTCAGGAAGGCACAGGTTGACCATTCTCCATTGCATATCTATGACTCTGCAGTGGAGAGAGTGAACAGCACCAAGTTCCTTGGTGTGCACATAACTGATGATCTAACTTGGACGCACAACGCTTCCTCACTAGTCAAGAAGGCACAGCAATGTCTACACTTTCTGAGGAGACTGAGGTGTGAAAGCCTCCCTGTCCCATTCTAACCTTCTACAGGAGCACTATCGAGAGTGTACTGTCTGGCTGCATCATTGTGTGGTAAGGAGGCTGCAGGGCATCAGACTGTAAGACCCTAGAACAGATAGTTAAAATCACCAAGACGATCACCAGGGTCTACCTCCCCCCTAATTGTGACATTTACTGGGAGCATTGCAGATGGAGGGCTCAAAGCATTGTTGAGGATCCCCACCACCCGTCCCACAATCCCTCTGACCCATTATCAGGAGGAGGTACAGAAGCATCAGGACTAGGACTGCCAGACTGGGTGACAGCTTTTTCCCTCAGGCTGTGAGACTAATGAATACCCTGCCACCACCGTGGTCTTGTCACTAGGTCAGCATGCTTTTTACTGTATCATGTACTGTTTACTTGTGCTGCGTGCATTTTGAATTATATTTTATTAGCTTATTTATGGTAATATTTTGGTTTTGGTGCTGTGGTGTTGTATGCTTTATGAGTGCATCATGGTCTGGGGAATATTGTTTAATTTGGTTGTATATCTGTACAGTCAAATGGCAATAAATTTGAACCTTCAGATTTGATGTGATTAGCAATGGATTTTACACAGATGAGTTATTGCATCCTTGATCATGCTATCTGAAACCCAGTGGCAGAAGCAATTTCAATCATTACATTCAACAAGGAATTGGATAGTTAATTGAAAGGTAAAAATCCATTGAGCTACAGAGAAATAACAGGCCAGTGGGATTAAACGAGTCACTGCAACACAAGCATAAGGGATTGATGTACTTCTATGACACATTCTGAAGTCATGAAAGACGCTATGTATAAACCTTTCTCCAACTGGGTGTATAGGCACAATTATTTTGCAATATTAACTTTACATTGTCTGTTCACTCACATATCCTATTTGCATTGAATGGATGACGTTTTGGAAAATATTACAAACTCTTTCCAGTTGGACTTAATATCACATTTCATTCAGATACTCTTGCAGACTTGCAGATCTTTGTTTGAAAGATTATCCCTAATCACAACATCTTTAAGTCAGTAATCACTCAATTCTCTGCCGTCGTTCCTCTGCAACCTGCTGACATTTTAAAGCCAGATTACAGAGCTATAGCAGTATTAGTGAGAGCTTTAGAAGATGCCTACTTTAACTGAAATGCTGTTACCAGTAAATCAACAGGATCAATTCATACTCTAGGTTTTTCAATTAAAGATATGTTAGCATTGCACCACAATTAATGCTAAGTTGGTTCTTATTCCAAACTTAAGAACTCTCTTAAGAATTATAGCAACCAATCAAATCAGTTAGTCAATTTTTTAGAATAACAGCTACACGTGAACAAGACAATATCTTCACACAGGTGGAAGAATATGAAAATGAAATAAAAGAGGAGCAGGAGTAGCCCCCCTAGTCCCCGAATCTTGTCCTACCATTCCATATAATCATGGCTGATCTACCCTGGACCTCAACTCCAACACAATCATTCCCTCAGTTCTCATCGACAAGCTCCGAAACATGAGTCTCTGACCTTGATCATTGACTTCCTCACTGAGATAACACAGTCTGTGCTAATTGGTCCTATCAAGGATCTATCCTCGGCCCAACATATTGATGCAATTACAAAGAAGGCACGAGAACAGCTATATTTCATTGGGAAGTTGAGCAGAACTGGTATATCACCAAAGGTACAGACAAATTTCTACAGATGTACCATGAAGAGCATTCTAACCAGTTGCATCACCATCTGGAATGGAGGGGCCACTGCACAGGATTGGAAAAAGCTGCAGGAATTTGTAAACTCAGCCAGCTCCATCATAGGTACTAACCTCCCCAGCATGGAGGACATCTTCAAAAGGTGATGCCTCAAAAAAATGGCACCCATTATTGGGGACCGCCTTCACACAGGACTTGCCTTCTTCTCATTGCTACCATCATAGGAGGAGGTATAGGAGCCTGAAGACAAAGCTTGCTACCCTCCTCCATCAGATTACTGTCTGGACAATGAACCCATGAAAATAACTTCAGCATTTTTTCCTCTCTTTTTGCACTAGTTATTTAACTTAGATGCATGTAATGCCCTGATTAAGATTTCTACAGCTATGCTGCAAGTATTTCATTTTAGCAGTTTTATGCAAAAGCAGTGTGTCCTGCTTGTAGAATGCTCTGCTTTCAGCTAAAGATAAGAGTTCATCCAGCTTGTTTGTAGGTGTTGATAAGAAGCCCTGTTGTTCAACTTGGGAATGTTGTGTCAGCCAATCAGGATGGTGGGATCTGGAGGAGGTTCCAGAGAGAGCGCGTAGAGAGAGATTTGTGATGGACAGCAGTCCAGTTTGGGATCTTTTGGTGCGAGCTGTGGTGTGGGACAGAAGGGAAGATGCTGTGGGATGCCATTGGAAGGAGGTTCCCCATTGCAAGAAGTGCCTTATGCAGATGAATGGCTCCAAGGAGTAAGGGCCAATTCTCCTGAGAGAGAGGAAGTTTGTTCAAGTTGGGCTTCGAGGGAAGTTCACCGATATACCATAGGTAATTGATACCATAGGTCTTGTGTAATTAGGGTATTTGTGTATTCAGAGACAGCCATGACAACATTCATTTTGGGTGCCTGGCTTTCAGTCATCAGAAGATTTTAGAATATTTTTGTTAATTAATTTCTCCCAAAGGTGTTTGGACCTTTTTATGGTGTCTTATTAATTGCAATGTGCTGCCACTGTAAATCTCAAAAGAACTATTTGTCAACCCAAAGTATTGAAGTTAAATAATGTCATTGGAATTGTTCCCTTTGATCTTAAGGGTATAAAAATGTGATTTACTTTTGGGTTTGTGAGTCTCTACTGACAGTGTCTCCAGAATGATGCCTGCTTGTCGTGATGAATAAAGACTTCTACAACACCAGCTTCTGTGTCTCTCAGTGACTTTGATCACAGTCAAAGTTCAAAGTTCAAAGTAAAGTTTATTATCAGAGTGCAAAAATGTCACCACATACACCCTGAGGTTCTTTTTCTGTGGGCATACTTAGCAAATCTGTAGAACAGTAACTGTAAACTATAAACATCAGGAATAGTAAACTGTAAACAAACTGTGCAAATGCAGATAATAAATAAATAGCAATAAATAATGAGCATGAAAGAACAAGAGTCCTTAAATGAGTGTAGTTGTCCCTATTTGTTCAAGAGCCTGATGGTTGAGGGGTAGTAACTGTTCCTGAACCTGGTGGTGTGAGTCCTGAGGCACTTGCAGCTTCTACCTGATGGCAGCAGTGAGAAAAGAGCATGGCCTGGGTGGTGAGGATCTTTGATGTTGGATGTTGCTTTTCTACGGCAATGTTTCACACAGATGTGCTCAATGGTTTGGAGGGTTTTACCCAGTTTTTCCACTACCTTCTGTAGGATTTTCCGCTCAAAGGCATTGGTGTTCCCATACCAGGCCGTAATGCAACCAGTCAGCACACCTTCCACCACACATCTATAGAAGTTTGACAAGGTTTTTGATGACGTGCTGAATCTCCACAGACTCCTGAGGTAGTAGAAGTGCTGCTATGCTTTCTTGCAATTACATTTATATGATTGGTCCAGAATAGGTCCTCCGAGATAGTGACACCCAGGAATTTAAAGTTACTGACCCTCTCCACCTCTGATCCTTTCATGATTACTGGCTCATTGGTTTCCCAAGTCTACAATCAGTTCTTTGGTCTTTGAGTAAGACATTGAGTGAGAGGTTCTTGTTATTACACCACTCAGTCAAATGTTCAATCTCCATCCTGTATGCTGATTCATCACCCCCTCTGATACAGCTCACAGTAGCAATGGAGTCTTCAGAAAACTTTATATGGTGTTGGAGCTGTAGTTAGCCACACAGTCATAGGTGTAAAACAAGTAGAACAGGGGGTTAAGTACACATCCCTGTGGTGCTCCTGTGCTGATGAAGATTGTGGAGGAGATGGTTTTGCCAATCTGAACTGACTGGGTCTACAAGTGAGGAGATCCAGTACAAGTGAGGAATTGCACAAGGAGGTATTGAGAGCAAGGTCTTGAAATTTACTGATGAGTTTTGAAGGGATAATGCTTTTAAGTGCTGAGTTGTAAACGATTAAACAATATCTTTGCTGACCAGATATTTAGAGTTGTGTGAAGAGCCAACAAGATAGCATCTGCTGTAGGCGTGTTGCTTCAGTAGGCAAATTGGAGCATTTCTAAGTCTCCACTCAGACAGGAGTTGATATGCTCTCTCAAGCACATCATCACTGTGGATGTAAGTGACGCTGGGTGATAGTCATTTAGACAGGTTACCATGGTCTTCTTGGGCACTGGTACAATTGAAGCCTGATTGAAGCAGGTGCTTTAACAGTCATAACAACATGACAAACATTGGCCTTACCCTGCTGGAAAATTCTCTCTGTCCTGTTTCTCCCCATCACACTCTCCCTGCAACTTAAAACTAATGTGTTTACTCTCTTTTTTCAGTTCTGCTTTCAATCTGAAATGTTAACTTTGTTTCACTTTCCATCCTGCTGCCTGATCCACTGACTATTTTGAATATTTTCTCTTTCTCTATTTAATTATTTACTGGACTCCAGATTTTAATAAAACAAGTGAAGGTGTAACAAAGGATATTTTTTGGTAAAGATGTCAAGAGATATGGGAAAAGGGTATTTGTTTAGAATGAGGGTCAGGATCACTGGTGAACTCAATGACAGGAGAGGCTAAAAGGACTGATTGATTTATTGTTGTTCCTGGAAATGCCAACAGAAATCAATATCTTTGAGAAAGAATATGAAATATGGGAACAACTGGCTCAGGCAAATACTCTAACTTTATTGTTTTATTTATAGTAATGTACAAAAGAATTGTCACACCTAAACATTTGTTTCCTGAGTAGCATCAGAGGCAACTTATTGGGTTTGAGTCCATTGATAACTTTTGGTATTCTGGTCTGAGACTGCAGAACATTATGGCATTTGACACAAGAAAATTCAATGGCAAATTATTTAGAAACGGAAGTATTTAGGTGGTAAAATGTGCATGTTAGTACCAAAAAAGAGCAAATTTTACCCATGGATATATTGTGAGTAACCTATTTTGTTAATATTACACAGGATATAATAATCCTTTGCTGTCCACTGCTTTGAAACATAACTGACATTCCGCAGAGAATTTGTGTAAGGTAGTTTCATTTGACCTGCCACTTCAGAGAATTTGTACTAGCAACCACGTAGCCACAAGGGAAGGAAACTTAGAAAACAAGAATTTCGCATTGGATGGCGTGGTACTAAAGACTGTGTATGGTGTTGAGAAGGTCAAGGAAGGGTTCAAGGAGGTCAAAGTTATCCATGGTTCCTTGTGTATTCATTTTTGTTCTCTGATATTTATGCCAAAAAGGGAGACTTCTATACTTGAAATGCCATGTTGTTATTCTGGAAAAAAAAATCCTTCATTCTTGACACACAAATTGGCTTTTGCATAAGGCTGATGATGGGTTACCATGCCAACATCATCACTGATGCAATGTGAAGGACTTTTAAGATCAACTGAAGCATTTTAGCTCATTCTGCAAAGATTATGAAAACCACCCGTAGCACTTTCTCCACAATAGGGAAAAGATGGAAAATACCGGTACTTCAAACTAGGTCAATGTATGAAGCCTGAGGCTGAACGTGTGTTCTTTAATGAAAAAATGTATTGCTGAATTTCCATCTGAAGGAAAGATTTTACCAAATAATTGATTAATGTAAATGCCATAGGTTGGAAGCTGGCCTCTGTAGCAAAGCTCACTACCTTAAGCTCATCAGTGACGGTTATCTCTCATGTGCAACGATGACAGGAATCCTCTGCGGGAGAGATTTTAAAGTGGAAAAGCTGCAGCACGAGGGCATTTCCACTCTCTCAACCCCAGAAGTCTAGGTCCAGTGAAATGAACAAGTTTCACAAACTGGGGTCTTCCTTGGTTGCAGTGGATGACCATGACGTCTTCTGTGCTTTGTCAAGCCCTTCGCTCTTCATGAAGTGTTGCAGAACCACCCTCCTGGCCATTGGATCTTGCTGTAGATCTCATCCACCCGGTCTGCCGGAGGCGACTTCACATGCCAGGGCAGGCTTGCCCCTACCTCACTCGTGTGTGAGGCCGCCAGCTACCCTCACCTATTTTAGCTTGCCGGTCGAAGCAGTGTACCGGGGAGCGACCACTGTGGCATGCAATCAGCTACTTAGAGCCACAGGTGAGAGTTGAGTGTCCAGTGAGGACCAAAGATGACTGAGCTGTCCTGGAATGGACATGACAAGCCCTGTCACCAGAGGTGCTACCCCTCCGTGGACACCCCATACACACCAAGCTCATCAACCTTGCTTGTTTTACTGAGCCAACAGATGTCACAACATTCTGCCATATAATGGAGGAGGCAGTAGGGCAACTGAGAGTAGTGTGTGAGTGACGGGCCGATGGGGTAGGTGGAAGAGGGGGAAAGAAAGAAATTGGGGGATTTGGATTTTGGGGAGAGTGGTTGGGAAAACTCTCCACTTTCAGGTAAGCTGCTCCTCCGCTGTCCCTTTTTTCTCTCCTTATGATCTATCCAGTTCCTTCTACGTGCACCCAATGACTGTTTTCCTTCCCCCCTTTCTGTTTCCTACCCTTCCTCCACCTTCTCCTTCTGGACATCATCCACACTCTTCTGACTGGACCCCTTTCCCCTACTGAGCCCTTATGCCCACCTCATATTTGACTTCATATTTCACCCTCCATCCCAACAGATTCCTGCACCTAGACCGCATTCTTACTTCCACCCACCACCTCCCAGTCTCTATTACTATTTTCACTTGCCCCTCCTTCATCGGCCTATCACCCCTGTTCACCTATTTCCTGCCAGCTCTTGCTCCACTCCTTCCCCTCACCTCTACACTGGCCATCTTCCTTCCTCTTTTTCAGTCCAGATGAAGGGTCTTGACCTGAAATGTTGACTGTTCATTTCCTTCCATAGATAGATAGATAGATAGATAGATACTTTATTCATCCCCATGGGGAAATTCAACTTTTTTCCAATGTCCCATACACTTGTTGTAGCAAAACTAATTACATACAATACTTAACTCAGTAAAAAATATGATATGCATCTAAATCACTATCTCAAGAAGCATTAATAATAGCTTTTAAAAAGTTCTTAAGTCCTGGCGGTAGAATTGTAAAGCCTAATGGCATTGGGGAGTATTGACCTCTTCATCCTGTCTGAGGAGCATTGCATCGATAGTAACCTGTCGCTGAAACTGCTTCTCTGTCTCTGGATGGTGCTATGTAGAGGATGTTCAGAGTTATCCATAATTGACCGTAGCCTATTCAGCGCCCTTCGCTCAGCTACCGATGTTAAACTCTCCAGTACTTTGCCCATGACAGAGCCCGCCTTCCTTACCAGCTTATTAAGACGTGAGGCGTCCCTCTTCTTAATGCTTCCTCCCCAACACGCCACCACAAAGAAGAGGGCGCTCTCCACAACTGACCTATAGAACATCTTCAGCATCTCACTACAGACATTGAATGACGCCAACCTTCTAAGGAAGTACAGTCGACTCTGTGCCTTCCTGCACAAGGCATCTGTAAAGGTTCCATGGTGTAAAGGAGAACAAAATAACTGGGATATGATGCAGCACAGAAAAAATACACAATAAGGTAAAGAACACAATAATAATAAAGAAAAACACAATAAATATAAATACATAACAGCTTATATATATAGATTGATTGTATGTTCATAAAGTGATGCTAGATACAGGAGTGTCTGTTCATAAGTTACAGAGGAAATGATAAAGTTGTGGTGGTTAAGGGTGTAGCAGAATGGGCTCGTGGGTGCAAGTGTTGATCAGCTTTATTGCTTGGGGAAAGTAACTATTTTTGAATTTGGGGACCTTGGTGTGGACGTCTTGTAGCCCACTCCCTGATGGGTGTGGGACAAAGAGGGCAGGCTGGATGGAATCCTTACTGGCCCTTTTCTGGCACCTTTTTATACATATCTCCTTGATAGCAGGTAAGCTAGTGCTGGTGATGCGTTGGGTAGTTCTGACCACCCGTTGTGGACCTTTCCTGCCTGTTGCAGTGGAGTGTCCGTACCATGCACTGATGCAGCTTGTTAGGATGTTCTCCACTGTGCACCTGTAGAATGACGTAGAATCTATAGAATCAAGGGAGGCTAAATAGTTGGGGACCTGTATTCTGTTGGGTTTAGAGGAATGAATAGCAAACTTATTGAGAGCTATAAGAGAGGTTTAAGGATCTGGTAGAGAAGAGGAATCAGAATCAGATTTAATATCACTGGCATATGTCATGAAATTTGTTGTTCTACGGCAGCAGTACAACGACAAGTAACCATGATACAGGTACTCATCGTTACTAAGCTCCCAATTCTCAAGAGCACTAGGTCGCATCAATGGTAAATGAGTCAAACAGCGGTGGTAAAGGGATCTATAAAGCAAAGTAACTTGAGAACCTGTGTCAAGTATGGTTCCAGATAAACACCTTCCATCTGTATGGATTCATCAGAGCTTGGTCTGGCTAAACCTTCAGGAATACTGTTTGGTACCTTTAGTATTTCCCTTGATACACTGATTGGAACATATCCTCTCCAAGATGCCAACCCGTTGCTTCACTGGATCCCTCCATAGTTTTGCTTTTTCTCTGTTTGATTAACCGCTGACTCGTTTTTTGAGGATTTTTCTTTTTCTTACAGTTTTGCTTGAAATGTCCATCTTCTCCACAGTTGTATCAGAAAATACCAGTCACATGTCTAGTCAAGAGACCCTTTTCAGCAGCTTTCTTCTGCGCTGTAAGTGCTATAGGTGGGTTGGGTTTCCCATTGGACATATCACACTTAGCTGAAACATTAACAGACAGCCATCGAATCAACTCAGCTCAAAGGTTTTCCACCTTGTTCCTCAAAAGCTCAATCTCCGTGGTTTCAAGAGTCACTTTAGCAGCAGTGGCTACCATTGAAGACATTACTCGGATTTTGGAAATGTTCCACTTCTCAATCATGTTCTCTAGCTCTCTAACTTCTCTGAGTGACTGGGTAAAAGATGGAAGAGGGCGCGTCTTGTGGGTCATTTGAATACGTAGAAGAATCATGTCATGTGCCCATCACAACTTGCTTCATCCTCAAGCAATTTCTTTCAGGCAATCAAATGCCCCCTTTCTGGCGCAAACAATACAGCACTTTCTCCAACTGAAAAGGTGGGCTGACAGCTCCTCTCCTTCCTGCTGGAATATGCGCCTGAACTTCATCGTAAGATTGGCTGCACTTTCAGCAATGCCAAAAGCATCTTCCAAAGCTTGCAAGTAATTAGCTGATATGTCTAATGGGTTTTCTGTCTTTAAGAACTTTACTACACAGCTGCCAGAATCCTTAAACTCTCTACCAATCTCTGTTTTTCCCTACTATATGAGTACGGCCATTCATCCAGTAACTAAGATGCTTGCTCAGCCCAAGCCTTCTATTCTTATTCCCCATCAGTTGTGGATTTGACTCCAGAGAACACTCCCAGCCTACAATAACTTCGGCTCTCCACAGATATACTTCTGCATTTATCAGCCAGTGATGCAATAGCCAAAACCAGCTCGGAATTTAAATCAACCGCTGAAGGACCCATTAGACCTTTTACATCAGACAACTCTTTTCCCTCACTTAGCAGAAACAAGAACAACTTGTTTTTTAAGTCTTTGCCTCAGCTACCTTCCCCCCTTCTCTAAAAATATCAACTGCCCCTGGCCCACCTCTCCAGAGTCTCCTAATGAATTGGGCAGCACGAGTTCAGTCACGTCACTGCTAGTCTGGACTAACATGATATCCTTATCAGCTGATTGGTCAAAACAACAATCAATCAGGGTAAGTTTCCCCAACACTTTTATAGAACTCAGTACTCTAAGTAACAGTTCATTAGAGCTTCAGATCTCCGCCCCGCTCAGAACACAAGCATTATTTGTGGATAAACTCTTTGAATCGCACCAAACCTTAATCCTTGTGGCATTCTTCGTAAAGTACCTTAATCACTTTCCCCGATACATACAGGCTTAAACACACTGACAGCGCAGTCAATTCATTACAGTTTGACCAGCCTAAATGTGCACATGAACATTGAAGCTTATCTCTTCTAAAAGCTGGGTCTAACTGTTACTCACAGTGCCAAACCCATGGTCTGCTTGAAAGATGACATCCATCTGGTCCGCCAGCTTGAACTCAAACCACAATGGTGCAAAAAACTTAGCCATGTTGCCTGCCCTGATGCAAGCCAATTAACACTACCCCCTTGTCTTAATGCTTGGCTGTTGCATATGGAATCTCTTAGTCTGTGGGCCAATTTAACTTCAATTTACTGCTTGCAATTTACAATAAGAACTGAAGGCTAATTGCAAACTTCCTGAAGTTATATACATTAGCAAGAAGAACTGAAGACTGGTTCTTGTTTGAATTAATATCTGCTTTATTCACATACCTCTAAGAGGATCACAATTTTCTCATAGGGTTTGGAGGCTTGCGTGCCTCATGACCCAGAGAGCTATGTTGCCTGGAGTCGGGGCCTTGTGCTTTGACTCTTGGTAGGATTACCAAGCCAAACAAGTCAAAGGGTAGAGGTCAGACTAAGAGTGGTCCATGGTCCTCCAGATTTGGGGATTCAGCTCAGGGCTAATAACTCTGACTGGGAAAAAATTGTTATGGAAACAGTAATGAAGAATCCTTCCATATCTGTGTACAATGGTATTCCTGAGTCTCCAGCCAGGATTTGCATGACTGACACTAGTGAAAACCGAGAGGAAACTACTGACATGATGAAGGAAGCCCTGGACACTGCCAAGAGCAAGGACAGAGATGGGGGGCCTTCACTGCTGCCCTAAACTCCAGCATACTCCCTAACAAAGGGGATAAATTATTTGAGGTCCTCTAGTTGATGCAGAGAAAGTTGTAGAAATAGAGAAATCAGTGACAGTAAAAGCAGTGGAATTCGTAAGAAATATCCAGCCGATTAGTCAGTACTACTGCAGTGAGAAAACCTGAGTTAATATTACACATAGACAACCTAAAGAGCTGGTCATTTCTGATAAAAACAAAGCAGGTGGGTTACCTGAAATTTCTGTATAGAATGTCAACACTGGAAGGTTACATCATGCCTAAATGGAAGATGAGGTGCTGTTCCTGAAGCTCACACCGGCCTCAACGGGACAGTGCAGGTGAGCATAGCCAAAGAGGTCAGACTGGGAATCAGTTGGATAATTAATGTGAAAGGCAAATGGAAGCTGAGAGTAGAGTCACTGCTGATGACTGAGAAAAATTGCTCTGCAGAGGAGTCACCCAATCTACCCTTGGTTGCTCTAAAATAGAGAAGATCACACCATGAGCAGCAAATGCAGAACATGAGACTGAAAGAGGAACAATTGAACAGCTGCTCCATGTGGAAGGACAATTTGGGTCTCTAAATGGTGCAGTAAGTAAGGAAGAAAACTATCAGACATTGAATCCCAGAGAGCTTCATGGACAAATGTTAGGAAAAGAAGAGTGGTTTCTCTCACATTTTTGTGTGAAAAGGTGATTTCTTAAATCTTTTCAAAATGGCCTAACTCTAACTTGGATAGCCTAGTTTATTCTTTCCAGACTTTTCCTCCAGAGGAAAGAGTTTATCCTTCGCAGGATCTCATCTGGCATTGTAAAAGTTCAGGAGTCCAAGTGATTCTGAAATGGCGCAACTCTCTGCATGAGGAATGTATGCATGACAAGTTGTCTCCACGACACATTACTCTGGACACTGATCCTTCACTACTGGTATTTTCTTCCTCCTTTTTAAGCTTTAATATCATATATTTTGAAAATTTCAAAAATCACAAATTAATTATGATTCTTGAAGTCTAATGTGGATGATGAGATTTGAGACAAATAATTATTGTATCAAAAGGGGCTGTGTGATATCTGACCTACAGCTATTCAGATGAAGGTGTGCTGGGAATGATTGTGCCTTTCCTACATGTTGCTACTCCAAGGTGCTACACTAGAACAAACAAAAATCTGAAATAGATGAAGGAGAGTTGGGATAAAACAATAATCACCAGTTACTGATCAGATTCTCGACAGTGCTAATCTTTAATCCACAGCCATTAATATTCCATATGCTTTAACATGTGGGTGTGGATGCCTGAACTAACTAGGGAAAGAATTTGAACACCCTTCTTTAAGAGGCAAGTTTGTAACATTAGTAAAGCAGTGGTATTGCTTCAGCAAGCAAGTTCTACCGCTGGAGAAAGAGGCAATCATTTATGAATGTTGATCTGCTGAGTTTTTTTATTTATGTGGTCTCACACCCACTGGCCTCACTGGTATTTCGCCTTTTGGGAGGAAGATGGGATGCTCAGTAAACAGTTTTACTGTATACCTTAAGAATAGATACAGTTTAAAGAACAATACAGATATAGTTTAAAGAACAACTTTAGAGAGTAATAGCTTCTAGTACTCTGAACATTACCAACGAAACACGGTTCTTTGTCATCTAGGGATAGCTATGGAGGATATAAATCTAACGGTGTCTAACTGAGCACTCCCCTTTTTCAATAAGAGTTCTCCAATTTATTTTTATTTTCTATGAGTTTGGAGGGCTATTTTGCATTGGCCATATTTTAAATATTGTACCACCTATAGGAAGAAAGCATTGAACTTTGAATGTTGAATTCAAATCATGAACCAGAAATTCTGCTCAGCAATGAACCAGTTAAATCTGCCAATAACTTCTGAATAAAGTTCAGTTGGCTGATCCCTCACCATGAATGCTGGAAAATCCTTCTGTATTACAAATTAGTAAGACCAAAGAGCTGATTGTGGACTTCAGGAAGGGTAGAGACGAAGGAACACACACTGATCCTCACAGAGGGATCAGAAGTGGAGAGAGTGAGCAGCTTCAAGTTCCTGGGCATCAAGATCTCTGAGGACCTAACCTGGTCCCAACATATTGATGCAGCTATAAAGCAGGCAAGACAGTAACTATACTTCATTAGGAGTTTGAAGAGATTTGGTATGTCAACAAATAAACTCAAAAACTTCTATAGATGTACTGTGGAGATCATTCTGACAGGCTGAATCACTGTCTGGTATGGGGGGGGGGTGCTATTGCACATGACATAAAGAAACTGCAGAGGGTTGTAAATTTAGTCCACTCCATCTTGGGTACTAGCCTACAAAGTACCCAGGACATCTTTAGGGAGCGGTGTCTCAGAAAGGTAGCGCCCATTATTAAGGACCTCGAGCACCCAGGGCATGCCCTTTTCTCACTGTTACCATCAGGTAGGAGGTGCAGAAGCCTGAAGGCACACACTCAGCAATTCTTTTCCTCTGCCATTTGATTCCTAATTGGAAATTGAACCTGTGAATACTACCTCACTTTTTAAGTTTATATTATTTATTTTTATCTATTCAATATACATATACTGTAATTGATTTACTCATTTACTATTATTGCCTTATTTTTTCTTCTTCTTCTATATTATGCATTGCACTGAACTGCTGCTGCTAAGTTAACAAATTTCACGACACATGCCGGTGATAATAAACCTGATTCTGATTCTGATTCTAAAGTGATCACGCAAAGTGTTATGGTGTGTCATGTTTTGGAAGGTTTTTGGAAAAAGAAGCTAATGTGGGAGAGTTCTTGGTGAAACTTACATTAGGAATGTTGAACCTGAATAAACTTCAAGGGGTTAACATTCACACAGCGGAGTGGATGGAATTCCCACTGAAGTGTAAGCAGTTTTGGAATAGGATTCATTGACCAATCCTCGACTTCTTTCGCTGTTCACTTTTGTAAGAAATGCTGATTTGGTGTTCAAGTATTTTTTTACATTATTCCCATCCCATTGCAAACTCACTTTTGGGGAGCAGTAGAATTAAAATCCACATGTTTCCATGCACACAAAGTCACGACACACACACACACACACAATACCCAACACTAATGTCCGCTTCTGGAATAAGACAGCATTTGCTCAAGAGAGACAAATTAAGATTTGTTACCGTCTTTATTCTTGCACTAAGATAGTTGATTCTGTTATTTTTATACACAATATTTTACTTATCAATAGTTAGACCATACCAGTACACTCTTAACAACTATTTCGGTCACGGATAATTATTCTGTGAAAGAAAACTGTTCACCAACACCAAAGTCCATATGACACAATGCATATTAACACGTTTGGAATGAGGACAAATGTTCAGCGCTCTGTTTTTAAATCTTTCCCATTCGATAACATTAATGCCAGATGGAGTACTCTCAGAATTCTTGTTTCTTTATCTTATTATCATAGCTTGTTTTGAAGCCGGAGAAGGAAAACTCTAATTTAAACCTTCGCTGCCTTCCAGCTATACCCGAGGAAGAAATTTGGAGCCGGGTCCCTCAGGCAGTTTGATGTTGTTTACAATTTCACTCTGGCTACCTGTGCGACAACACTGGTGCCAAGCTGTATCGGCGCTTGCCCTTCCCTTGGACTACATCAGTGACATGGAGAGAGGGAGCCCGCAGCATGGGCAACAGCCGGTTCTTCAAACCTTCCTGCCCAGGCATTACCCCTGGAGAGGACTCAGTCCACTAGAGGTGCAAACCCATGATCCCCTGGGATCGACGGCTGCCTACGAAGGTGCTTTGAAGTTATAGTTTTGAAGATTAGGATCAATTTAGTAATTCACGTTCACCTGCTTTTATTTTATTATTCCCCTGCTCACCTGACTATAGGTTGATGCAGGTTTACTGGTAGCTTCCTGGTGAATGGAAATACAATCTCAGCTGGCACAGTCATTAACCAAAATGGTTCTGGCTTCAGCTGTGTGAACATTAATTTCATATATTCACAACGTCCAAATCAACAGTTCCTCAATACCACACACCACACCTAAGCTAAGCTAACTAAAGAGGAGAGAAATGTTAAACTGCATGGGCTCATCAAGGACATAGATCAGAATGGCGAGGTAGTGCAGAGAGGGGAGGGGGTTGAACATGGGGAGAGGCAGAGAGAAGTGGCCATAATGCTTCTCATGCATTAATGCTATTGCCAATCCTTTAAAAATCATGGAGAAAACACTGACTTATTACGAGTTGTATGCATGCAGCCCTACTGGTATAGCCAAAATTCAGACCCAGAACCCATGCTCTGAACAAGATCCCGATGAAAGGTCTCAGCTCAAAACACCAACTCTTTACTCTTTTCCACAGATGCTGCCTGATCTGCTGAGTTCCTCCAGCATTTTGTGTGTGTTGTTTGGATTTTCAGCACCTGCAGATTTTCTGGTGTCTCTGAACAAGATGTTTACTATGTATTTTGATCAACATTGCCATTACATGCACAACTGGAAAGTACTTTTACCTTCCTATACAGCTCATTGTGTGTATAAACATGTCTGTCTCCCAAATACAGATAGTTAGTGACGTACCCAGGAGTTATATAAAGATAGCATTGGTGAATACTAAATACGTCTTTTCCTTCTTGCAGATTTTGTCAGGAAATATATAAACATTATATATTTTTGAACTTAAAACCAAAATAGGTGCCTGAGGAAAGGAAGCTACATCATTAGCAATTCTTTCAAAATATCTTCAAAGTCTCCGTGAGTCATTACATAACTGTGCATAAACTCTTGTCTCAATGCCAGGCATTACCAGGATGTAGCCTTATTTATCACCTAACTTCTGTGCAAGGTCAGCTCTTGTAACAAATTTTCAAGGTTGCCGAAAAAATTGGGAAATTATACAGCCCTCATCACGGAACATGTATTGAAAGAAGTGCTGGCTTCTCCAGTGGATTAGATGTGAAATATACACCTGTCAGACTGCAAAGCAAATTACACCCATCGCCCACTGGCCAAGACCTTGTGAAATTGCTGATCTAACACCGATAGACCTGAAGCCAAGGGCAGCATTGTGTCACCTATCTTCTGGGGACAATCACTTTATTAAAGAATGACAGTCACTCTGACAACCATAATCTGCAAATCCAGCCTAACTGCAAATCTAAATTTATTGCTATGTTGCTAAAGGATTAAAAAAACCCACGCATAGTCAAATAGTTTCTGAGCTGCAACTGATACACTCTCTGCTGGACACTGAAAGAATGTCCATTTTAAATCAATTATATTCCAGCTAAGCATAACATTTAGTTTGCTGGAAATTCTCTAATAGTTCAATAGGTATCAGATCCTTTTGAAATAAATAATGCTTAGAACAGTAACTTAGTCTCATGAAGCACTCAGGGTTATTTAGTATTTCAACAAGTCTTCGTTAAAGGTCTTAAAAGAACCTCATTACCAAGGAAAATACTCAGCTGAAATTGGCAGAGATAAGCTGCGTGGATGCCCATGGTACAGAGTGCAACTCAAATCTGCTTCAATACACAGTATCTTACTGGAGTGTTGTCATTTCAACCACTGCACATGCATAAATTATATTTGTTTTTGTCATCTATGCATCAAAGTTGATTGATAGGACTGCATTATGTATCAACAGCTTTAATTGGATCAGTGTTTATAACACCCAGTTAACAAAACTGAGACACTTATGCTAATGGTGCTCAGCTGATTGAAGTAACAGTCGTAGGAAAGATCCACTGTACCGCCAGGTGCTGGGACTCTTCGTGGAATTCCCTAGACATTGGGTTTGGTGATATCATCAAGTGTAGATGACAAGTGAAACCAGGTGTTCCCCCAGGAGAAAAAGAAGCCATGAATCTGCTTCAGATGCCTTTTTCCTTTGCTAAGTAGAGGCAAGAAGAGCTCTTATTTGGCAAATTCAGATGAAATCATCGCTTGAAGTCTCTACAACTTGGTGTGAGTTTGGTGGTGGTCTTTCGACCACCCACCTTACAATGGAGGCTTAAAGAAAACAAGTACTCATTAATTTCTTTCTGACCCTGAAATTACACAGAAAATGAAGAGCATAGTTACTGTTTCCACTATGCAAAATTATTTGATGCAGTTATTGAGTTTAAACACTCTGTTTAAAAGTGTGAACACTTCTGTCACACTTACTTTTTATAATTTTGCACTGAAACAAATTACTTCAAATAATGTCCTAAATATCTGGGAATTAAATATCTGTCTCCCAATATACATCTGGTTTGCAAATGATTTATGGGCAAAATGGTTCTCTTCCCTATTCCTATCGGGAGCCCATCTGTTAAATTCTACAATGTTAAAAACTAAAACAGTTCTTCATAGTTGCTATGAGGAATCCTGACAATTAGCATATTTTAAAAAATCCTTATAGTATTACAAACATGAGAAAATATTATGCTGTTTTAATTTATAATACATGTCTTTTAAATAGCTCTTAATAGAAGAGAGTATGAATTTCTGGTTGGACACAAAAATACTTTTAAAAAAACCATGTATTTTGGAAGGTTTACTTGTATCTATCTCATTGAGGATAAAGACTCAGAATGAAATCTTTTTAATGCATATTGGCTTTATTTTTGCTATTCTTGGGAGTGACTAATATATTGAGATGTTATTCACTAATGTTAACAGAAAGTGACAAGAACACAGCCCAGCTAACATTGCCTTACATTGACATAACGAACAAAGACATGATGAACCTGACTAATTGTCTGGAGTCACCACACATAGACCCTGCCGACCTGCACTCTCATTTGAGGGAAGAGCCCAACAAGCTATCTATTTAGATTAAAAACCACTGCAAGGCACAGCAGGATTTAAGTGCTAAGTAGCCCTAATATTGCATCTTACGGCCAAACCCATCTCCTCTCACAAGCTGAAGCTTGATGCTGTTGGTCCTGGCCAATTTAGATATGGCCTCGCCTGCCAGGCTTATCAGCGTTATCTTTTATTTCAGATTTCAAACAACTCATGTCCGGTATCTCAGAGTTCACAGTTCTAGCAGGACTTTTATCTCCTTTCTCTGCTCCCTCTCGATTTACACCTCTCTCAGACAAACCAATGCTTTTCGTCAATAAGCCTTTGGAACCACTTCCTGCTCCTCTAGGTGACACCAATCTGCAGGCTCAAAACCTCCAGCTGGTCCAGACGTCCACTTACCTCGTTCCATCCCTCCCTTTCACTGTAAAGTTAAACATGCCTTGAGTTCAAGAGTCAAAAGCACAGTATGCTGTTAATACAAAGATTCTTAACAGCGTTATGCATTGGGATTGTGGCTCCACGTCTATGGTTTCCTGGGAGCAGCTTCACAGGTTGATGGGCTGGTAAAGAAAGCATTGGCATTGAGTTCGAGAGTCAGGAAACTGCATATATTACAACTTCATAACTTCCGGTTAGGCCTCTTCCAGAGTACTGTATTCATACCTGGGCATCCCAATATAAGAAGGATGTGGAGACTTTGGAGAGGGTGCAAAAGAGGTTTACCAGGGTGCTACCTGGAATAGTGGTCATGTACTAAAAGGAGAAGTTGGACAAACTAGGGTTGTTTTCTCCAAAGTGAAGAGGCTGAGGAGGTACTTGATAGAAGCTTATTAAATTATGATAGGCATAGACAGAGGGGACAACCAATATTTCAATGCTGAAGTGTTTAATACCAGAGGGAATGCATTTAAGGCCAAAGGAGAAAGAGTTCAAAGGAGAAAAGGAGATGTGCAAGTTTTTTTATATATATCGAGTGGTGGTGGGACTTGAATTCGCTGTCGGGGTGGTAGTGGAGGGAGATATGATAGAGGTGATTAAGATGCTTTTGGATAGGCACATGAATATAGAATGATATAGACCATGTTTAGGCAGAAGCGTTTATTGTAATTAGGCATCATTAGCTTAATTAATTTGGCACAACATCATGGACTGTTCTATGGTCTATTATACATGTCTATTTTCTAAAATTTCCTGGTTCTAAGATCAAATCGCTGGCCTGAAATGTAAATTCTGTTTGGCTCTCCATAGTTTCTGCCTAAACTGCATTTGCTGGGTTTACTGCACATTTCCACTATCTGCTTTTTGGCTTTTTTGTTCTGTAACTTTCTTTCTCATGTAGCAGTGCAACTTAAAAGTTTTGCAAATAGAATTAACTTAAAAATAAATAAGTGTAATTAAAATACATTAATACAGAGAAAAACAACACAGGCTCTTAACATTTACCACAGGGTCTAATGCTTTATCTAAATAGAAGTGGTCTTTATTCACATGCCCTTAGAGCAAAGTTGAGAGTCATTGTGAAGTGCATCCAGTCACCTTCAAGATGATAATGTGCTGGTGCGGAGTCCAGTGAGAGTCCAGCAAGGGAGCAGGCCATCAGATAGTCATCTTTTGTGACATGCACATGAAATGCAGGACCTGCTAAGCTCTGAGTGCCCAGAACCATTGGCTATTGATCAGCTCCTCATTTGACCCACATTATACTCTCTCCTACAGTCTCTTTCTGCTTTAACAAGAACCAGAGACGCCTCAATGTTCCCATCATCTCTATTGCCCAACAAAATGAGCCTAATTATGGATGGTTTCACACTGTGAATCAGTTTTATTGTGAGTCCTGACTGTGCATGTACACAGGCACCTTAGAAGATTTCATCAGTTGACCTGATAGCCACAAAATTCAATGCAATTCAAGCTCCAACCTGAATTAAAGGAAGAACTTATCTCAACTACTAGTTCTCGGAAAGGAACTTACACCCAGTCAAATAACCTTCAAGTTGCTGGAAAGTGCAAAGTTCCACAAACCAAGTTGAGTTTATTGTCACATGCACAAGGGCATGTATGCACAGGTGTAATGAAATCATCCATTGATTTGTTGTATGGAAATTATCATGGCGTCACTGGTGGCCAAGAATTGATCAGTTGATTATCTAACCAGCTCAGTTGATGTATTTATCGCATATAGGTTAACGGATTCCGCACAACCAGTACAGCTGACTTTCCTCCAGGTGGGTGGGGCTGCATGACTGAAAGGGGATCACATCTGAGTGGTTGTGGGCAGTGAACCACCAGTACAGATCTCTCATCCTATCTCTGCCTCTTTACCTTGGCAGTCATCAGGCTTCTAAGCTTGGCTTCTCCTGCCGTCCCTCAGCAACATCATTTGAAATTTTTCAAAACTGCATTTCCCCACTGTATCTAAATTGTCCGACTGTTTCCTCACCTCCAGCACTCTCTGAGCTGAAGTGAGTCTTCGGCCTGGATCTGTTCCATTTCTACCAACTCCACGGGCTCCCTTGTTTATTCTGAGATCAGATTAGATGCTGTACAACCTTTGATCCCAGGTAACAGTGCCTCTTCTCCTGCCTTGGTTTGTTTGCTGCAGAAAATCTCTGGAGTCAGCCAGCTGAATGAACTCCTGGCAAGTCTCCTTTGCTCGTCTTTCTATAAAATAAAAGTTACCTAAAACTCTGCTTCTGACTTAACCTTCACCAAATACATTTCACTGATCATCCCTGCTTACCAGCTAAACATTGTCCCAATTGGCCCTTCGCTATCTATATCATTTTCTCTATTCTAGAAGCATCTGAGGTTCCTACATTCTGTCCATGAGCAACTCTGAAAGGTTAGCACTCCACACTGATGACTGTGGTTTCAGCCAACAAGGCCCAGGAATTCAATATTTAAACATCCTCTACTCTTTTCTCTGTTTCTCCCTGTACCTTCTGGCATCTGATTCTAATTCTAAGCATCAACTATTTTAGTAACTCCCTTGAGACACTCTGGGGCATTTTTGCTGCATTATGAACACTATGTAAATGGAGTTCTCTTGGTGATTGTACCCCATGAGTCAGTATTCAGTCAGGAGATGAAGCAACAGATTACTAATCTAGTGACTCATTTTAACTACCCAGAAAATAACAGATTCAAATCACACAGGTAGACTGTGTATAGCTGTTAGGATTCAATAATTATTTTGATTCATTTATGAACTTCTGACAGATCCCTTGCCAAACCCTGTATTTAACATGTGTTGAATAACAACATTTTCAACAGGTTTTCCAGTTGCTGCCCAGTTCAGTTCAAAGACTAACGTGAACCTCTGGGATCTGCTGTCCAATTAGATTAGATTCTAAAATAAAAGCAGAAGAAAAGTCAACAGGGATGTGCGTTATGCAAAAGGTTCTTCAAAATTGTCTGTACAGATTTAACCCTAGGCTAAGGACTATCTATAAATATCAATTTCATTCCTTTAAATCACATGCCCTCTAGATCTTCCAAGTCAGTTTCTATTTTGTGATATATAGAACTTTGCTGCTTAAAATTTAATAAAAAATCATTAAACAGAAGTTAAGCCAGATGGATATTTATATATTGGGCTCTAATTGATTAATCAGAACTGCCAGTTAAGGGGCACGATGACTAGATGTGCCTCTCTGGCTAGGACAATCCTGCCTGATAAAAATTCAGTCCTGGTGCCCCACAATATGACCACCATCAACTGAACTACACAGATGGGAGGGAATGTAATATTAGACTAGTTGGGATTTTAAGGATTCTGGGAATAAGGAGAGACTGGCTTTGTATTGGATGGGACAGCAAAGAAACAGGGAGGGAATGGAGGGTGGAGTTGGATTGACTAAAAGCATAGTTAAACTGTGGAAGCCTCTATTGAAGGAAATGTGGAACCAACGTTCACAAAAAGTACAAAACAGCCTTGAAGGCCATTCTCATTCTCTGTGCCAAAATCCTTCAGAATGAATTAAGGAGTTAAAAGAAGGGAGTAGGGTAAACATATGTCCCTTTTTGGTGTGGACAGTCCAGACTTTGGCGTGAATCCCTGATTCTGCATTGAAAGACTGTGAGAGAAAAATTCAGCCAAAGTTTAGAACTAGCAGAGGGACAGTAGAGAGAGCAGCAGATGCACTGAACCAATAGCTGCAAAGTGTGAGGCCATAATATCCACTAAGGAACTAGATTAGCTCAAGCACCCATTTCTTTCTGCTTTGATTTTGTACTTCAGTTCCAGGCAGTCGGTTGGTTAACCAATGCTGGCAGAACCTACTTTGTTTGCCAATGGCTGGCACTTACTTTCTCACTACCAGAGGAAGGCCAAGTACCACACATCCTTCTTCTTACCCCACCAATTTTAAAGTCCCATTACCTGTAGAGTCCAAAGCAGGTCACCAGAACAAAACCCATCACAATGAGGTCATGTACGCCAACTGAGCCTTCAGCATCATAAAATGCGTGTATGGAGCACAACAAGCTGTGCCCGATGACTTTATTTTAGTGTAAGGTGACTACATTTAATGATTTCATTGATTGATCAGAACAAGATAGCTTCACTGAGCTGGTGTGGCTTTCAGCTTCCTGACAGCAACTGATTTCATAACCCATGTTTCTTCCATTACGAAGCTGAGGTGTTGTCTATTGCATTCGGTATTAGACAAGGCCTGGCTTTGATGGACATGCAATTGTTGCGACATATTCAAAATGAAGCACGGAGATCTCCTGGTATCCCAAGTCAAAGTCAAGTTTATTATCCCCTGTTCAAGTGCTTGTACGCATGGGTGCAATGAAAAGCTTGCTGGCAGCAGCGTCACTGGCGTATAGGATCATATCAGCAGCATTCACAACAAAAACGTAAACTGAACTTAAATTTTGCATGATTTTTACAAGAAAACACAACTAGAACAAGAACATGAACGCTGCATTGTTGAAAGTGTTATTTTAATGCAAAGTGGCTGAACTTACTATAGTGTTGCTAAACCGTGGCTATATTCATCACTACAAATAAGGATGAATTATCATTCATCTCATGCAATTGATGGAGCAAATTTGTTGTTTACAGAGACAATAAGTGACTGCTTCATTGGCTAAAAAGCATTTGGGCATATCCTGTGAGCACAAAATAAGGGTAAGGTTGTTACTTTGAAACCTGTCATTGAAGTTCCTGTATGAAAACGCATACAAAAAAGGCATCAATAGGCAAGGGTGCCACAAATATCTTACATAATGAGATCGTAAGCATGCCATTTATGATTTGATAACATCTTCTGCACTAGGAATATCTCTGCAGCAAGTTCAGCAAAAACGAGGATCCTACGACTGAACGCCATCTACACGCTGCCAGTCTGCACAGTGGTGAAGTGTACCAGGCACCAGACAACATGCCTCTTTCAGATCAATACAATGAAATATCTGTTGCTAGGCAGAGGAATAATCAGCATCATTGCAGTCAACATCTTGCTGAAAACTCATTTAGACTGAAGCACTTGCTCACAACATAATGGTTTCTCCTCAGCACTTACTCTGAAAAACATCCTAGCACTAATGTGGTAATGTGGGTGCCAAAGTATTTGTCTGGTTTTGTAATTCAAAGTTAAAACAGGGATTTTGCCTTCACTGACTAGCAAAGTAACAACATGATGAGTTGATGCCACACAAGATACTTGTGTTTGACTGGCTAAAAGAAAGCAGATTTTATTTCCATCATCGTAGTATTGAACAGCAACATCCTTACCAAAGTGAAGTCTAGGTACACTCCTTGTCTGTAAGATTCAATTAAATAACCAGCAGACATTCAATTATCTGACATACAATTATTTTCTCAAGTTGAAATGGGTGTTCCAACTATTTAAGAATGAGTGAAATAGTGGCTCTATGTCATGGAAAGAAATGTCAATAACTCATTAAAGCTTAGGATTTCATCTAAATTGTGGATGAATTGGGGAGCTTTTGGTTTTTATTTACTACTGATCTTCCATGAGTATATTAGGCAAAATTTGAGCTGAATATTCTGCATAAGTAAGTGTGCTATTTGTAACCAACAATTGAAAGGTTAAGATTTTATTAATTGGAAGTTAAAATTAAACACAGAAAAGCCTACACATCAAGTTCACCCTAAGAGCAAATGCAAGTCTATTTACCTGATCCAATCAGAGGACTGAACAGCCAACTGACACATTGTGAGGCGGTGTCGACTGGAGACAAGGCCCTGCAATTAATAAACAAAAGTAAACATTAATAGTAATGAATAATCTGAAAATATCCTAAAACAGTTACACCTAGATTTTATGTATAAATTGCAAGAAAAGGTAAAATTTGCCTGTCATTCTATGACCATTTCATCAGCATTCCCACCTATCAGGAAATTACGTTGGTGATTCACCCGAATGCAGGTTTCATTTGCCCACCACATTTCACAATGACTTCTTCACCATAATGCAGCTCCTTTTAGTTAGACCTTTGCAATAGGTCTACAGTGGATGCAACTGCACTGGCTCTCCACTCGGCCTTGGGTCACCTGGACAACAGTAATACGTACATCCGTCAGGCTGCTGTTTATTGATGACAGCTCAGTGGTCAACACGTTCATACCCTCAGTACTACTCAATTAGCTCATCTCCTCCTCACTGACAATCAACGCGGGTGCACCTCAAGGATGCGTGCTTAGCCCACAGTTCTATTCTCTCAACACCCATAACCGCGTGGCCAGGCACAGCTCCAACGCCATCTATAAATACACTGATAACATAACTGCTGCAGGCAGAATCTCAGATGGTAACGAGGCGGCGTACAGGAGTGAGATTGATCAGCTGGTTGGGTGCTGATGCAAAACCAACCTTGCACTCAACGTCAGCAAAGAACTGATTGTGGATTTCCGGAAGGCTAAGTTGAGAGAACACACACCTGTCCATATTGATAATTCAGCTATGGAAAGGGAGAGCAGCTTTAAGTTCCTGCATGTCAACATCTCAGAAAATCTTAGACCAACATACCTCACTATTTTGTTCTCTTTTTGTACCACTTATTTAATATGATCATTAATTATTTATATAAATTACAGATATATATATATATATATCTGGTTGCAATTTATAGCATTGTTATGTACTTCTGCTGTAAAACAACAAATTTCATGACATATGTCAGCCATTCTTCCTCTTCTTAGTTCATCACCCCTACTGAGGCATTGCCACGACAGCAGCTCACCGGGGTTCATGAGACCGTCCATGCTGGAGTTGTACGTCAAAGATATAAAACCTGATTCTGATTCTGACATATTGGCGGTTACTAAGAGGCCAGTGGTAAACTTCATTTGGAGTCTGAGGAGATTTGGCATGTCTGGAAAGACTCGAGAAATTTCTACAGATGTACCGTGGAGAGCATTCGAAATGGTTGCATCCCTGTCTGGAATGGGGCGGGGGGCACTGCACAGTGTGGAAAGAGCAGCAGAGTTTTAACCTCAGCCAGCTTCTTAACAGACACTAGCCTTCCTACCACTAAGGACATCTTCAAACATCATATACACACACACACACACGCACACACGCACGCACGCACGCACACACTATATATACAGAAAGTGTAATTAGGTTGGGGATAAGCTGGAGATATTCTTATATTCTTTCAATCTTCCTTCAAAAAAGGATCCATTCCCAAAGATCCGAGTATGCATCACCTTGTAGCTACACGCACAGGTAGCCAAAAGGATCAAGGTGTAGTTTTAACTGGAACTAAACCATTTTCTTAAAATTAATTTGGCCCTAATTTGTAATTTTATGGGTGACTTATGATTTGATGTCAGAGCACCCATGTCAAAAATATACCTGATGCAGAATTTTTAGGATATGTGATGTTGCAAATAACAGATTATAGAGCTGTTTCTTAATTTTGAATTGCATTAAACTGACTTCATGCTGTTAAATGCTGGGTATGATTTTTGTTTATTGCTTAATAATCATGTTTAGGTAACAAAATAAACACCTGGCTTATTTCCTCCCTCGCAATAATTCCCTACAGACCACAATTATTATTGCCGACATGGCAATGCAGATCATAATGAAAAAAGTTGTTGAAACTTCACTCTCGTTCTTTGACTAACAATCTAATGGCCCAAGGGTTGAGTGTCTTTTCTGTACTATAACCAGCTTATACCAACCATTGGGATAGTTAAATCCCACATATTTAAAGAAGTGAAGATATGAATACCATGGGGTGGATGCTAAGCCAGAAATCATACAGCAGCTTTCAAAACATCTACTTGCAGACTGGAAGGAAAGGATGCTACCAATAATCCAAGGTTTGCCCTATTACAATGGTTATGGTACAGCACAGTAGTGATTATTAGTTACAGTTTCATGAACGTCATAATAACTATAGGTTATTGCTATTATATTGTGCACAAAATTAGTGGAATGTAATAAATAGAGGATGGGGTTCACTGTGACTACTAGTAGAGACTCAATCTCCAGTTTCCACTAACGTCATAGCAACATTGCCCATTCATTTTAAAACAATCTTTCCTCGGGCCCCTCCATAGATGCTGCCCTGTTGCTCAAGATTTCCAGCATTTGCAGAATCTCTCATGCTTATGTTTTCATATATCATTATTTTAATCGTCTCTTTCAAATCACACCTTAACCTCAAGTCTAATGAAAATTGATCTAAATCTTTCAAGACTCACTTCATTTATTTTTATTTCGTCACATCGGGCAATATGTCAATGAGATGGAACTGAGCTCTCATTGCCTCAACAGTCCTGCCGTTATGTAAACCCAGAGCAACACTTTGTGCTCCCAAATGAAATCTCATTAAGCTTTTATACAGTTCACCGTTACATCATTTGCTTTATATTTGTGCACAGTAGAATCAGAAGGGGAAGGGTACATGGCCCCTTGAATCAGGTTAACTGTTGTGTACTTAATATTTAAGTAACGTTTGAGTAATCTTGTTCATTTAAATAATTAATTACGGGTTATATGCATAAACACGTGAGTTGCATACATCATCATGCCGCCACATGATACATGCGTGCCTCACACATACGTGTGTAAACTCAAAGTTAGACCCACATTTCAGACTTGTGTCATCCTTTGAATTAGTTTAATAGAACAAGAACATAGAGCAGTAAAGTGCAGGAACAGGCCATTCAGCCCATGATATGTCAACCTAAACTAATCCCATTAACCTATATAAGATCCATCCTCCTCTATTCCCTGCCTGTTTATCTGTGTCTAAGTGTTGCTATCTTATATCCTAGTACTTTCCTCAGCAGTGCATTCCAAATGTTCCAAAACTCTTGACCTGAAACAACGACTTCTCATTTTTGGCATGGTAGCGTATGTTTTGAAATTCCAAAACGTAACAATGGCAGCAAAGTATTTTTAAAACAAATCCAAGATGGCTACTGACCTGTTGAAGCACAGCAAGACATTTGAATTAAAAAAAAACACAGCGAGGAACAGTCAAGTTTTAAAAACAGCACAGCACAGGTAGACAACAACACACACAAAATGCTGGTGGAACACAGCAGGCCAGGCAGCATCTATAGGGAGAAGCGCTGTCGACGTTTCGGGTCCAGACCCTTCGTCAGGACTAACTGAAAGGAAAGATAGTAAGAGATTTGAAAGTAGTGGGGGGAGGGGGAAATGCAAAATGATAGGAGAAGACCGGAGGGGGTGGGATGAAGCTAAGAGCTGGAAAGGTGATTGGCGAAAGTGATACAGAGCTGGAGAACGGAAAGGATCATGGGACGGGAGGCCTCAGGAGAAAGAAAGGGGGGGGGAGCACCAGAGGGAGATGGAGAACAGGCAAACAACTAAATCTGTCAGGGATGGGGTAAGAAGGGGAGGAGGGGCATTAACGGAAGTTAGAGAAGTCAATGTTCATGCCATCAGGTTGGAGGCTACCCAGCCGGTATGTAAGGTGTTGTTCTTCCAACCTGAGTTTGGATTCATTTTGACAATAGAGGAGGCCATGGATAGACATATCAGAATGGGAATGGGACGTGGAATTAAAATGTGTGACCACTGGGAGATCCTGCTTTCTCTGGCGGACCGAGCATAGGTGTTCAGCGAAACGGTCTCCCAGTCTGCGTCGGGTCTCACCAATATATAAAAGGCCACACCGGGAGCACCGGACGCAGTATACCACACCAGCTGACTCACAGATGAAGTGTCGCCTCACCTGGGAGGACTGTCTGGGGCCCTGAATGGTGGTGAGGGAGGAAGTGTAAGGGCAGGTGTAGCACTTGTTCCGTTTACAAGGATAAGTGCCAGGAGGGAGATCGGTGGGAAGGGATTGGGGTACGAGTGAACAAGGGAGTCGCGTAACGAGCGATCCCTGCGAAAAGCAGAAAGGAAGGGAGGGAAAAATGTGTTTGGTAGTGGGATCCCGTTGGAGGTGGCGGAAGTTACAGAGAATTATACGTTGGACCTGGAGGCTGGTGGGGTGGTAGGTAAGGACAAGGGGAACCCTATCCCATCTCTCCCATTTCCCGCACATCTGCCCTCACCCGCCACCCCACTCAGAATAGGGTGGAGAACTCGAAGTAAAAAGCAACAGTTCAGGCTGACTGTAACATCAAGATAGCAACTGTTTCTCTCCCCTCTTGCTGTGGGTGCAACAATATCTGTTAGTGTGAGAGAGAGCTTGTGGGCTGTTGAAATGTTGGAAGAACAGTTACTTTTCGGTGTGCTGTAGACTATGGTCTCTTTGAGGGCTTTGCTGTTGCTTGCATGGTGCGTGGTGGGAATGTTGATGCTTTATGCTAGAATATGTGTGGGGGAGGGTGAGGGTTGTTGCTTTTGCTGCTGTTTGTGCATGGGAGGGGGCAGGGGGGCTTTGGGTTCTTACATTTTTTCTGGCATTTATTCTTTACGGATTTTCTTCTGCTTCCAGGATGTCCGCGGAGAGTAAGAATTTCAGGTTGTAATACATTCTCTGATATTAAATGGAACTACTGAACTATTGAAAATGGAAGAATTCACGTCCTTAAAAAGTGAGTACTGGATGATAATAATCATTAAGAAAATAGAAATGGCAGGCTATGTTAGAAAAATTTACACATTTGATTATACAAAATATAACTGGAATATGTATACTGAGCTAATTCAACAATATTTTGAAGCAAATGAAATAGCCAATGAGAAACAAGTGCCAATTTTGCTGAGAGCATTGGGTTTAAAGGCATACAGATTGCTTTGAAGTTTGACTACTCAACCAAATCAATAGAAATGAGCTTTGCTGATATTGTCAAAGTAATGCAAGAAAACTTACAACCATTGTTGATTGTAGAATGCTTTAGGTTTCATAAGTGAAATTAATTTTTTTTGTAATTTTTTTCCATTGAAGTTCATCATCAAACAAACATTTCCATAAGACGTATTTCAGACATTGTACATATATATCATATAATCATATATATCACAAATCTCCACAAAGTATTTATCTGAGGTATACACTTATAGAAAAGAGTGGAAAGAAAAAACAAGCAAAAGGAAAGAACTGTGTACAAGTAGGGAGTGATCTTTTTTTTTTACAACAGATTCATTGATTTGTGAGAATAAAATCAGGCCTATGAGTTTAAATAGTTAAACCATTTTTCCCAGTATGAATCAAATTGTTCCAGCTTATGGTTAACAGATGCTGTTATCTTCTCCATTTTGTAAATGTCCATTGTAATTTCCATCCATGTATTTAAAGTTGGGCTCTCCTGTGATAACCATTTCCTAGTAAGAGTCTTTTTACCAGCCACCAACAGTATATTCATTAAATATTTATCTCTTTTCAACCATTCTTGAGGTATATATCCAAAATATATGGTCTTACTCTCTAAGGGTATTTCACATTTAAAGATGTCTTGTAGGGCATTGTGTATCCCACTCCAATAGTTTTTGATAACAGGGCAGTCCCAAAAAATTTGATAATGATTTGCATTTTGATTTCCACAATTTCTCTAGCAAACAGGGAGGTTACTATCATAATGGGATTTCTGACAGGGTGTAATAAAAATCTTATCAAGTTTTTCTATCCAAACTCCCTCCATTTCTGTGAACTGGTACACTTCCATTGATATCTCCATATTGTTGTCCATTCTTCCTCAGATATAATTATCCCTCCTTCCTTCTCCCATTTTGTTTTAATGTATGAAGTCGAATGTGTTTTAAGATTTGACAACCCCTTATACATGCTTGAAATGATTCTACTACCATTATCTGAATTATATGCTTTTCTAAAGAGCTCTATCAAGCATGTATTTGCCTTGGTTACATTTTTAAGCATCTTATTAACATATTGTCGCATCTGTAAATACCGATCAAAATCTCGTTTTTCTAATAAGTGTTTCTCTTTACGCATTTCAAAACTGAACAGTGTTCCTTCTTTCATTATGTTGCAAAGAACTGTTATTCCTTTAGCTGTCCAGTCCTTAAATCTAGCATCCAATTTATTTGGTGTAAAATCCAAGTCATATGCACACCATTTAAGAATTGCAATTTCTCCCTCTAGATTATATTCTTTTATAGTAGTTTTCCATATTTTAAGAGTCAATTTCACCCATGGGTTATCAATAGTATTTATGTACCTTTGCAGGTTGTTATCAGCCAAAATTGCTTGTATGGGGATGGGAAGTACCTGCTCCTCAATGTTCTTCCATTGAGCGTCATATGATGGGTTGCACCAACATATCACAGCTCTCAACTGTGCTGCAAAATAATAATCTCTAAGAGAAGGTAGGCCCCATCCCCACTTTTCCTTTGCTAATTGCAAAGTTTTGAGACGAATTCTAGGCCTTTTACCCTCCGAAATGTACCTTGATAGCATCTTGTTCCATTCATTGAATTGATTTTGATTAATCTGTATTGGTAGGGTCTGAAAGAGATATAACAGTCTGGGCAGTATATGTTAATCGACTCAATCCTTGAACTGAGACTGAAAAAAGGAATCAGGTTCCATCTTGCCACATCTTGCTTAATTTTTTTATATAAAGGCTGATAATTACATTCTGATAATTTTGTCAAATCTTTTGGCATAATGATGCTCAAATGTTTGAAAGACTCTGTGTGCCATGCCTAGGGGTATCGACTTTGAATTTCTCTTGATGGGCTATAGTAATATGAAAGTAATTGGGTTTTATCTATGTTGATCTTGTATCCTGATAATTGACCATATTGTTCAAAGGATTGCATCAATTTAGGTAAAGAGTATGTTGGTTGCCCTAGATAGATTAAAATGTCATCTGCATAACAAGCCAAGTTATGCTCTGTCCCTTTAATAGTAATTTCACTGATATCTTCATTTTGTCTGATGTATTGAGCTAATGGTTCCAGATATAACGCGAAGTGTAGTGGTGACCATGCACAACCCTGTCTCGTGCCCCTTTCTAGGGTAAGACTATTTGATAAATATCCATTGATTTTAATCCTAGCAGTAGGATTGTCATATAGTGTCTGTATAGTTTTAATAATTGTGTCTTGGAAACCAAATCTATGTAAAACTCTGTAAAAAAAATTCCAATTAACCGAATCAAATGTTTTTTCAGTGTCCAGGCTTATCACTAATGCTTCGACTTTTTTTTTGCATATGATCCATAATGTGAAGTGTCCTTCGTATATTGTCTTGTGTCTGGTGTTGTCGTATAAAATCTGTCTGATCGTTACATATCAGTATGGGTAGAAACTCCTCTAATCGTTTGGCCATGATGGAGGTAAATAACCTATAATCTACATTAAGAACAGATATTGGTCTAAATGACCCGCATTCCATTTTATCCTTGCCTTCTTTCGGTATAGCTGAGATTATCGCTTCCTTCCAACTAGGTGGCATTTGTGCCTTTTTTAGAGCCCAGTTCAGTGTGGGGAGTAAAACAGGAATTAACTCATTTTTAAATTCTTTGTACCACTCTTCCGTATACCCATCTGATCCTGGTGACTTGCTTAATTTAATCCTACTAATTGCAGCTTTTAATTCAGCTTCAGTTATGTCAGCAGTCATCGTTCTATTTTGTTCTTTGCTTAAAGTGGGTAACTGTAGAGAATTCAGGAAGGTGTCAATCTGGGTTATGCTTCCCCCTGGAACTTTGGAATATAGAGTTTTGTAAAACACTTCAAAAGCTTCTTGAATTTCACTTAGCTTATTTTTTATCATTTTCGTTCTTGGGTCCTTAATTCTATGAATTGTATTTTCTGCTATCTTTTTTTTCAGTTTCCACGCCAGTACTTTCATAGATTTCAATCCACTTTCATAATGTCTCTGTTTCAGAAACATTAAGTTTTTCCAGATTTCTTGCATAGCCAAATTATTTGTTTCATTCCTAATTCTTTTAATTTCCCCTAATGTATCCTGTGCCAAATTCAATTTGTGTTTTTTCTCCAGTTCCTTCAGCATATTTTGTAATTCCTCTAATGTTTTATTCCTTATTTTTTTCTTATATGAAGATATCGCTATAATTTTCCCTCTTAAGACCACCTTCAGAGTATCCCATTAAATGGGAGGTGAAATCTCTCCATTATCATTAAATTCTAAGTAAAGACCAATTTCTTTTTTTAATTTGTTCCTTAAAGTACGGATCATTGAGTAGACTTGAATTTAGTTTCCAAATAGTATTCTTTGGTTGTAGGTCAAAATCAACAGATAAATATATAGGTGCATGGTCACTTACATCTATTGTCCCAATTCCACAGGTGTTTATTTTGTCTTTGTCTTTTCCAAATGTTATGAAATAGTCTATTCTTGTATATACAGAATGGGGAGCAGAATAATGAGTGTGATCCCTTCTGTCAGGGAAAAGGTCCCTCCATATATCAATTAAACCAACATCCTCAGAAAGTGTATTAACTTTCTTATGTAAAGATTTTGGTTCATAGGTTTTTCTATTGGAAGAATCTAAGTTTGGTTGTAATTGTAAATTTAAGTCTCCCCCACATATCAGGAGACCTTCTGTTTCTGTTACCATAATATCAGTAATTTTCTGAAAGAAACCAATCTCACTTCCCAGGGGTGCGTATATATTCAATAGAGTAACTGAATTGCCATCTATATTCCCCCTTTCCAGAATATATCTGCCCTCTTTAACTCCCATTTTGAATACTTTTTCAAAATTTAGCTTACTTGAGATAAGAATAGCAACTCCTCTCCTACGTCCTGATTTATATGAGAAAAACAGATTAGTGAAGCCCATTCTCTTTAGTGTTTTATGCTCATTATCACTTAAATGAGTTTCCTGTAAATATACTACATGTGCTTGTTCTTTTTTCATTTTGGAAAAAATTCTCTTACGTTTGATTGGATTTAATAGTCCATTGACATTAAAAGAAATGAATTTTACCTTGTCCTTAGCCATCTGTATTTATCTGTCAATGTATCATTGAAATTAGAATAAAACTTAATCGATCTACTCCCTGAACAAATAAGAACCAAGAAACGCAAATAATAACAAAAATGGCAACGAACATGTGATTCCAAGGCTGAGGTCTCTAGTAGATGACCCTGCATTGAGCTAGAGGAAATGAGGAAATGTCTAGCTGTGGGGGATAACCCCTCCTACTTGTGAGTTGAGGGCCCCCATTGCAGTATTCGTAAAAGTCATTGAACAAATCCATTACACAGAAAGGATTTCCCTGTGTACTCCTCCTATATTTACACACACACACACACACACACACACACACACACACACAAACACACAGACACGCGCACACACACACACACACACACACACACACACACACACACACACACACACACACACAAATAAATATATACATATATATATACACATACACACAAACACATATATGCACACATATATATATTCTCATTTTGGTGGGGAAAAACAAGTAAGTGAGCGAATAAAGAATAACAACTAAGTAATATAAAATCCACATTATAATAAGTATTTCTTGAGATAGGTATATCACCGTGTACTTTTGCTTCCGTTTAGCTTCTCAACATTTTAAAAGTTAGCCAAACCTTATGGCTCTTCTGAAGGGGGTGAGGACTGTCTTTAGGAAACTCCCGGTCTCTTCCTGATATATTTCTCTCGGCCTCCTCCCATCTCCTGCCTTCTCGATTCTGTCACTATTTCCCAAGTGGAGCGGGATAATTCCTCAGTCAGGCTTTCCCTCGTTTTGGTCATGTTGATGGGCAACCCTCTGGCCTTCATGTCTGTAGTCGCCTCTTCCATTGTCTGGTACAACTGTGTCCCGTTGTCATAAAACACTTGAAATTTAGCAGGGTACGGAGTTTGAAATCTAATCTTATTTTGCTTTAGTACTCACTTTACTTCAGAGTATTCTTTGTGTTTCTGGAGGACTGCAGGGGGGTGGGTAATCTTGGTCAAAATATATTAATTTGTCCTCTAAAAACACTCTCTTCTTACCCTAGGCCCTTCGTAGAATCTCCGCCTTGGTGCCGTACCAAAGGAATTTAATTATTATTGAGCGTGGCTTTCTATCCTGGGTAGGTTTCGGGACGAGCGCACAGTGAGTTCTTTCGATTTCCAGCTCCATAGCCGAGGGAAGCTCCAGCGCGTCCCGCAGTAACTTTCCGACAAACTCCGTCATAGACGAGCCCTCTGCTCCTTCGGGAACATTGTAGATTCTGATATTTTTCCGCCGTGATCTTTCCTCCAGGTCAAGCAGTTTACCTTCTTGGTGATGTAATATTTTTATTGTCTTACTCAGTATCCGTTCCACGTTTTGAATGCAATCTTCCATCTTCTCAATTCGAGTCTTTGCCACTGCTATTTTTTGATTAACGCTGGAGAGCTCTGACTTAATATCACGAAGCTGCTGCTCTATATCTTCCTGGACCTCCATTATCTCTTTCAGGATTTCGAACACATTCGCCGCTTTGCCTGAACGAGGCCCAGCGGCCGCCTCGCTAGCACGCGGTCGGGTAGGAGAGCCACTCGCTGCACTCCTCTCGGACGCAGGCTCCACAGTGTCGCTTTTTTTATTTCCATTCCTTTTCCCCATTCTTGCCCCTCTTTCCAATTTAAATATTTTTCAAAAAATATTATATTTGATGAGTTAACGGGGCTTAATACGCGTTTTTCCGGAGGAGCTAGTGACTTAAGCAGCCATTCTCGACAATGACGTCACCAGAAAAACCTCATAAGTGAAATTAAAAGGAAGGGGAGTCCACTTCACTGCACGTGGCTGAATTGAAGAGACTGAGCATTGTCCGTTCAGTAATGGTCTTAATGATGTACTGAGAGATCATTTAGTTTGTGGAATCCTTCAAGGAAGCATTCAAAAATGGCTCCTAAATGAAGCACAGCTTACATTTAAAAGAGCAGTTGAAATCACTATTTCAATGGAAACTGCACTCAGAGATGCAATTGAGTAGCAGTCAGGAATGAAAGTGAGCATATGTAAAATTGATGCATCTAAACAGAAACCAGCCTGGCCAAACAAATAGTGTTAATGTTGTAACAGGGACTCACATACAGCATATAACTGCAGATTTAAAGTTGAAACTTGCAGAAAATGCAACAAAGTAGATCACATACAAAGAGCATGTCAGCCAGGCACAGGGAAGAGGAAAAGATAAAACAATTAAGTTTCAAAGTGCATTCATTATCAAAGAATGTATAATTATACAACCTTGAGATTGTTTGCTTACAAGCAGTCACTAAACAAGGAACCCGAATGAAGCAATTTTAAAAAAGACCAACCCCTAGTGCCAACAGAGAAAGAGAAAAAAACCCAAAAAGAAGCAAACAACACCACAGCATTCTGAACTAAATGGAGTCCTTAGATCCAAATCCCAGGAGCAACTCGGAGTAGGCCCAAAGCCTATATATACGGTGCCTTTAAAAATTATTCACACCCCCCCTTGGAAGTTTTCATGTTTTATTGTTTTACAGCATTGAATCAGAGTGGATTTAATTTGGCTTTTTTGACCCTGATCAACAGAAAAAGACTCTTTTGTGTAAATGTGAAAACAGGTCTCTATAAAGTGATCTGAACTAATTACAAATATAAAACACAAAATAATTCATTGCATAAGTGTTCATCCCCTTCAAGTCAGTATTCAGTAGATTCACCTTTAAAAGCAATTACAGCCTTGAGTCTGTGTGTATAGGTCCCTTATCAGTTTTGCACATCTGGACTCTGTAATTTTTCCCCATTCTTCTTTACAAAACTGCTCGAGCTCTGTCAGATTGCAAGGGGATCATGAGTGAACAGCCCTTTTCAAGTCCAACCACAAATTCTCAATTGGATTGTGGTCTGGACTCTGACCTGGCCACTCCAGGACACTAGCTTTGTTGTTTTTAAGCCATTCCTGTGTAGCTTTGGCTTTATGCTTGGGGCCATTGTCTTGCTGGAAAACAAATCTTCTCCCAAGTCACAGTTACCTTGCAGACTGCATCAGGTTTCCTCCAGGATTTCCCTGTATTTTGCTGCATTCATTTTACCCTCTTCCTTCAAAAGCCTTCCAGGGACTGCTGCAGTAATACATCCCCACAGCATAATGCAGCTAGCACCATACTTCACTGATGTGTTTTTGATGACGTGCAGTGTTTGGCTTATGCCAAACATAGCATTTGGTCTGATGGCCAAAAACCCCAATTTTGGTTTCATCAGACCATAGAACCTTCTTCCAACTGACCTCAGAGACACCAACATGCCTTCTGGCGAACTCTAGCTGAGATTTCATGTGAATTTTTTTAAACAGTGGCTTTCTCTTTGCCACTCTCCCGTAAAGCTGTGACTGGTGAAGCACCCAGGCAACAGTTATTGTATGTACAGTCTCTCCCATCTCAGCCACTGAAGCTTGTAACTCCTCCAGAGTTGTCACGGATCTCTTGGTGGCCTCCCTTCACTAGACCCCTTCTTGCACGGTCACTCAGTTTTTGAGGTTAGCCTGCTGTAGGCAGATTTTCAGCTGTGCTATATTCTTTCCATTTTTTGCTGATTGACTTAACTGTACTCCAAGGGATATTCAGTGACTTGCAAATGTTCTTGTATCCATTTCCTGACACGTGCTTTTCAATAACCTTTTCGCAGAGTTGCTGAGAGTGTTCTTTTGTGTAGTTTTTGTCAGTATCACCAGCAGCTGGACCTTCCAGATACAGATGTAGTTTTATTACAATCAATTGAAACACCTTGACTGCACACAGGTCTCCAAAAACAGATCTCCATTTAACTAATTATGTGACTTCTAAAACCAATCGGCTGCACCAGTGATGATTTGATGTGTCATATTAAAAGGGGTGAATACTTTATGAAATCAATTATTTTATGTTTTATATTTGTAATTGACTTAGATCACTTTGTGGAGATTTGTTTTCACTTTGACATGAAAGATTATTTTTCTGTTGATCAGTGTAAAAAAACCCCAAATTAAATCCACGGTGATTCAATGTTGTAAAACAATAAAACATGAAAACTTCCAAGGGGGGCTGAATACTTTTTATAGGCACTGTAGTTATTTATTTATATATGTTGATTGGGTATTCTTGTTCTTTTCACTACTGGTTGTATGTATAAAAACGTGAATTGCATACATCATCACGCTACCATGTGATACGTGCATGTCTTGCTTAAAGTAAACTTGAAGTTGAGCTCCTGTGCCTTCCTTTAAATTAGTTTAATCTTTCGAAGTTACAAATCATGACATTAGCAATTTTACAGAGTACAACTGATCCTAAGCTTCAACTTTCCTGTCTAGGTTTTTTAGCATTCCATGAGTCTTTTTCTTAATATCTAAAAATCTATCAGCTTCTGTGTTGAACATACTGATTGATAACTCAGTCTTTTGGGGTATTCTAATGATTCACATGTGCTGATAGAAGAAGCCAACAAGATGCTTCTTTCCATTCCAAACCACCTCTACTTTTGACCATAAAACCCAATATCCAGATTGTTTCTTTTTATGATCCAGAAGCATGAGGAAATAAAAAAAGATTAAGACTGTAAGACCATAGACCATAAGTCATAGGAGCAGAATTAGGCCATTTGGCCCATTAAGTCTGCTTCACCATTGAATCATGGCCGATCCTTTTCTACCCCCCCCCCCCAACCCCATTCCCCGACCTTACTACCGTAACCTTTGATGCCGTGTCCAATCAAGAAGCTATCAATCTCTGCCTTAAATACACGCAACGACCTGGCCTCCACTGCCTGTGGTAACAAATACCACCAATTCATCACCCTCTGGCTAAAGAAACTTCTCCACATCTCTGTTTTAAAAGGATGCCCCTCTAACCTGAGGCTGTGCCCTCTTGTTCTAGACTCCCCCACCATGGGAAACATCCTTTCCACATCTACTCTGTCTATGCCTTTCAACATTCAAAAGGTTTCATGAAGATTCTCCCCTTCTAATCCTTCTAATTTCCAGCGAGTACAGACCCAGATTAAGTAAATCTTGAAAAAAGCTGGGGCTATTTTCATTAGAGCTGAGGAGGTTAAGGTCTGATGAAGGGTCTCAGCCTGAAATGGTGACTGTTTACTCTTTTCCATAGATGCCACCCGGCCTGCAGAGCTCCTCCAGCATTTTGTGTGTATCGGGTCCGATAGAGATAATTAAAGTAATAATGCTGTTGGAAAGAGCATGTTAGATGGGTCAATAATTCTGTTTAAGATAATGTTGGAAACCTGGTGATTAAGCTATAAAAACAAAATATTCTGTAGTTGCTGGAAATCCAGAGTAACATGCACAAAATGCTGGTAGAACTGAGCAAGCCAGGCAGCATCTACAAAGGGGAATAAATAATCAGTGCTTTGGGTCGAGACATATCACCAGGATGGAAAAGAAGGGGGGTGGGGGAGGCAGAAGCCGGAATAATAAGGTGCAAGGGGAATAAGGAGAAGCTGAAAAGTGATAGGTGAGGCCAGGTTAGGGAAAAGTGGGTGGGTGGGAGAATTAAGTAAGCTGGGAAAGTTTAGGTAGAAGAGATAAAAGGTTGAGGAAGAAGAAATCTAATAGGAGAGGACCACAGAAGAAAAGAAATGCGGAGGAGGAGGAGAACCAGAGGAATGTGATGGACAAGCGAGGGGTGAGAGAGTAACTGGAATGGAGAGGGGAAAAACAGAGAAGTGGGGAGGAGGGAGTAATTACCAGATGCTAGAGGGATCAATGCTCATGCTGTCAGATTGGAGGCTACCAAGGTAGAATATGAGGTGTTGCTTCTCCAGTCTGAGGATTGTCCTTATTGTGGAGGTAGAGACAATGGACAAACAAATCAGAATGGGAAAGGGAAGCTGATTTGAAATGGTAGCCACTGGGAGATCCTTTCTTTAGCAGTAGACAGTGCTCAATAAAGCAATCACCCAAACTGTGTTGAGTCTCACAGACATAGATGTGGCTGCACTGGGAGCACCAGATACAAGGGACTCACAGGTGAAGTGCTGCCTCACCGAGAAGGTCTGTTTGGGGTCCTGAATGGTGATGAGGGAGGAGGTGTAGAGGCAGGTGTAGCACTCATCAGGCTTGCAACTTCCCTCGTCTGGTCTCAGTGTGGAGGTAATGTCTCAAACTTACAGCAAAGCTCACAACTTCTATGAATGTTAGTTGTGTTTTTTGGAGTTGCCAGGAAGATTCAAGATGGTATGTTTATGAAGTGATGTTATTTGCCTGGAACATAAATATTGGAACTGTTAAGCTAAAAGTCTTCTTTCTGTGAGAATTCTGTGACTTTCTGTGCAAACATGGCATTGACATTTGAACTTTCAGTATATGCTATTGTTGCACCTTGCAATCTCCTATGAAAAAATACCATAATGTTGACCTGAATTTCTATGTGTTGGTTTCTCTTTCTAAATCATTTCAGCCAATTCATTCCAAAATATTAATTTCAATGGGCTCCTGAGCCAGTATTGGGCATTGGGGTAGGCAGCAGGTTGATGGTGAGAGGGACAACACTAATTCCACTCAAAGTCTTTCTATTGTTTCATTCTTCCAAAATCTTCCACGTTTCATCTGGGACTCTTACTTTTGTGTAAAATTTAACTTTCAATTTGGACACCATATTCTGGTCCCAAGGTTGAATCCAGAGAATTCCACAATGGCTGTAGCTCAGGAGAGGCCATTTGACCTATAGAGTCCTTACTGGCTATATGCAAGAGTAATCCAACTAGTTGCACTCCCCCACACTTGGACCTGTCCTTATTTCCTTATTATTTTTTTATGATGTGATCATCTTTTTTTTGGAACAGTGCATGTCAAAAATGCAGTGCAGATTGGTATATTGCTGAACAGATAAATGATTACAGTCTTAAGCTGATTATGCTACATAGAGTGCACCTCACAGAATACTGTTTTTGCCTACTGTAGCTCATAATGTATTTGACATTCTCAAAATTATTCTCAAAACAATCTCAAAATTATTTGACATATAATAATCTGTTACAGCTCACAGCCTCATGAACTCAATTTGTTCCTGCACTGTATGCTGTGGTAATCAATAAGGCCATTATTGATTACCCATCCCTAAGCTATCCCTGGATTGAGAGGCTTTGAGGCCTTTTCTGAGGACACTTAGCCTTCAACTACATTGGTGGGTCAGGCAAGACTGGATAAAGAAGACAGTTTTCCTTCCCGAAAGGCACCTGAACCAGGTGGGCTTCCATGACAGTAAGCTACTCTCATGGTCATTGTAGTAAATTGTTTTATTTTGTAAATGCACAATGGACCATGACTTGGACCCACCTGGATGTGAAGCATTAGAGGAATGTGCCCCTATCGTGGTGTTAGTTGTTCAAACCGAATTTAAGCATAGTAAATACCTTGATGCTAGGTTAACGATGTGTCACAGCTTCCTAAGGCAATTTCACCAAACAAATATACACAACAGCTAGTATAAAGTAGGACAAACTTATATACTATTAGTGAAAGCAGCTTTAAAATCCAGACTTACTCAATTTCTTCAAATTATATTCCCTAGATTTGAAATCCGGATGTACTACAGTATTTTATATTTTCAAGTAGCTCTCAACGTTCACTGCTGGTGTTGTACTGCCATCTTTAATTCATTTACTTCAAGCTGTGAGAAGGAAAGTGCAATCTCCTGTCTGTTTGGCAACAGTTCAGTTACAAATTGCAAAAGGACCACGAAGGCAGACATCACAAGCTGTGGCAATGTTCCCACTCTGGTATTTATTTGTTTACTTTAAACTAATGAATTGGTAAGGAAATGATTTTAATGATAATTAAGATCTGCAACTCAAAAGCTTCTGTGCAGGCACAAAGTGCAACAACATTGTTCCAAGCGAAGAGCAGGCAATCTGCCTACTTCCCAGATTCACAGGGGGAGTCAGGCAATAGCTCAGGTTCCAAGTTGCACACCTAATCCCCCACTAATTAGATTGTGTACCGTTTGCCTGCCACACACAACTTACGGAAAATGAACCAAGTTAACATTCTTTTAAATGAGCCAAATCAGTGAACAGCAATAAACTTCTAAGTCAGCCAACATCAGAGCCAAACCATTTCCTCCTCCTATGTTTCTAATTCAAAGCTTTAATCTTATTGCCGTTGCAGTGGTTGAATATGTCCAGATCAACCCAACCTGGCACTTAAATTCTGGATGTGTGCATTGTGATTAGTGAAAGATACATGCGCTCCATCCAGCCAAAGTCAATTATTTCAGATTAGAATCACTCATTGCTGGCATTCATTGCATAGTCTCTCCGACATTACAGCAGCAATATGGGCTTAGATCTCAGGAACAAATCCAATGTCTAAGTAAAACGCCTCTCTAAGTAAATGATGAACTGCTTTCCGCAATTTCTGACTTAGAGGTGCCTGGCAAACAAAGGATATTGGCACACTGTTTATTGGCTAATCTCGAATGGTACAAAGATCTATTGACAAAGAGTGATTGAGAATGAGAATAAGTGAAGTTTCTGCAAGCAAGCTGAATACATCTGCAAACCTGTAGACAAAAATAAATTCATAGCTCTTATTTTCCCTCAGTCTGTCCTGTAGCATGGTGAGAACTATTTAAACCTGCCTTTTTTCCATTTTTCCAGGTATAAAACCGTATGGATAGGTGAGATAGCATTAGACAAAGAGATTCCTTGAGCAGGACAGGGCGGCAATACATTGGTTACATTTGATAGATGTGAATAAAATGAAATATGACACTTCCTTGTGATTTGGTCAGAAATCTCCATTGTGCATCTTGGACTGATCAATGGGTTCAATGGATTCAAATGAACACTCTTGACTAAAGTGAAATCTATGAGGTTTTCAGCTCAGAGTGCACATCATTGGCTTGATCTCTTTTCCCTTCAATGCATCTCCCTAAACTTCCCATGCCAATTTGTAAATATACTGATACGTTCAGTAGTCTTAGCTGGACTAGACATAATTTTGAACATCCACTGTCAATATAGCACAGCAGGGTGAAGTTTTAAATCTTCACATAGCTGTCAAAATAGTGGCCAGCCCTTTTTTCCCTGAGACCTATCCCTCAGGTCAGTGCTATCCAATGAAGATGTCAGGGAGTGCTGACTCTAAAGGTGAAGCATTGGAGTGAGTTCCCAGGAAACAGGCAGGCAACATGAGACCAATAACTGGACATTGAGGAAGTAGAAAGCCTTCTTACTGATGAACTGTGCAGTTTTCTTGAAGGAAGCCGTAATGGGCCTATTAATGAATTTAGTTACAGCTCAGATTGCAGGGAAGCGAACAATGCTGGCAAATCTCTCTGCACCAAGCACCACCCATTCCTCACAGAAATCAAAAGGTATGACACCACCTCTCAGTGAGTGAAGAACCTGGGTGACCCCTAACATGGTGAGCAAGCTGGGATATGCAGTAGAAGCAAGCAACAGCTGCTTGGAATGAACCTTAAACTAGGAGGCTGAGGGTTGTCATGAGGCTGGCCTGCATCGTGAGAGCTGTCTAGGCCCATGAACATGGCTGAAAGTGATTCTGCAGAAAGTCATAGACCTGAGTGAAGTACGCCTTTGGAGATCTGAATCTGCGTATATCAGGTGGAATACTTTCTCAAAACACTCTGGATTGGTCTTCATGAGTGCATTCAGGCATCTACTATCTTGATTTCTTCTTGCCAATGCACCCACTAAATCACGCAAACACGAGGAAATCTGCAGATGCTAGAAATTCAAGCAACACACACAAAGTGCTGGTGGTACACATCAGGCCAGGGAGCATCAACGTTTCGGGCCGAGACCCTGTCCTGACGAAGGGTCTTGGCCTGAAACGTCAACTGTACATCTTTCTATAGATGCTGCCTAGCCTGCTACAGAACACCAGCATTTTGTGTGTGTTGTACCCACTAAATCAATTGCTCACTAGTTAAGGAACAAGCATTCCTGAGGATTTTAGAAATACTTTTGTAGACAGCTGCCAGTTCTGGTGTTGCTGGCAAAGTTTCTCAATCCTTGCAGAAAAATGCTTTTGACTGATAGTTAAAGGAAGTGCATAATTCTTCTTTTCCTGTGACTCTTAAACAACAGATGTTTTCTACAGCACTGAGAAGCACCTTAAGGCCAAATATTTGAAATATGCATTTCACAAAATTTAACTTCACCTGTTGTTTGTGACACTGAAAAAACAAGCACACTAACATGGAGTTTGGACCAGAGTTCCTGGTCCAGCTTTCCAGTTGGTGTAACTTCAACCAGAAATTGTAATGTGATGTGATTTACTGCATATTCAAATGACTCATGATCGCAGAGTGCTGAAAACTCAAACAAGTTCTAGGCATGGCATGCCCTCTTCTCACTGTTACCATCAGGATGGAGGTACAGAAGCCTGAAGGCACACACTCAGCGATTCAGGAACAGCTTCTTCCTCTCTGCCATCTGATTCCCAAATGGACAGTGAACCCATGAACACTACCTCAATACATTTTTTATTACTGTTTCTGCACTGCTTATTTTAACTTAACTATTCAATATACTACATATAATTACTGTAATTAATTTTTTTCTACATTTATCATATATTGCATTGTACTGCTGCAGCAAAGTTAACAAATTTCACAACATATGCCAGCGACATTAAAGCTGATTTTGAAATTATGGGAAGGTGCAGAAACAAAAAATGATATCATAGTGGGGAACTTCCTTAATACGAGAAGCTTAGATGTGGTGGGGTTCATCCAGTGCATCCAACAGGGGTTCTTGAAATAGTATGCGGAGGGTCCAACTAGAGGAAAGAAAAAAACTTATATTTTCCAGAAATTAAATGCACGAAAAACACGGGAGCTCAGAAAACGTGTATATTTTGTTTTTCTTTAGTGAGGCGCACACAAAAATTGAAAATACACTTGGACTAAGATGTTAACTGTCCTGTGCTATCACCAGTGGGATCATCAGTTGATCTGCCACCTGTCCTCAGGAGTTTCAGCCCGCTTATGATCAAGACTCCCTCAAGCTGGTGGACCAGCAGTGCTAAAGCACCACCTCCCACTGGTGAGCTTAAAAACTTGGCATCTGCCTCTATCAGAGTTGTTGGTCGCTTCCATCCAACAGATAGTCTACTCTTCAGGTATCTATGCAGCTACTGAAGGGTTTACAAAAGATGGATACACTGTCCGATTATCTGCCCCTCTGGACGTATTTGGTCCACACCCATGATGATCCTGTCTCTGCTGCCTCAGCTACAGCCCTGCTGGTTGACTTGATCTCTCTTCTAGTGAAGCCAAGGTCACACAGCTACTTCTGGAAAGTGAATGCAATAAAGCCACAGCAACCTACTTTGAATGGATAACATGAGACCTTCCACCCTCTGTCTCTGCACTCTGATCTTAATTCTGCATACTTGGTTAACTTGTGTTCATGGGCTTCATCGATGTTGTCTTCCCAGGGGACTGTGAGTTCACCAATAACCACTTCTGTACTGTTATGATGGCATATACCATTCACGTACTTTTACATAAAGCCCAAACTGAATTATGTCATCAACAAAGGATGCTTAATCAAGTAATATATTTACAATACTACTGAAATATCACTGAAATATTAAATACACAACAAAAACAAGGCCAGGTGACAAACGTGATAGTGAGTGAACATTCTGGGAATGGTAACCACAACTGATTATGTTTAATGATGGTTATGAGTAAGGATATCATTGGCTCTTGCAGGAAAGTACTAAACTGGGGGAAGACAAATTACATCAGGATAAGGTAGGAGATATGGCACATAGATTGGGAGCAGCTACTGTCAGACATGGACTTGTGGGAATTGTTTAAAGAGCAGCTGAACAGAGTTCAGGATCAGCATATTCTGGTAAGGAGCAAGGACATGGACGGTAAGGTTAGATGGCCTGAGAAATCAGGAGAAAAATTAAGTATATGTAAGTTTTAGAAAACTAAAATCAAACTGAATTTATATCCTTGTGGAATATAAAATAGCAGGAAAGTGCTCAAGCAGGCAATTAGGAAGGCCAAAGAGGGCCATGAAATGTCCTTTGTGAGCAGGATCAAGGAGAATCCATTGAGATCGTCAAGAGCACCAAACTTCTTGGTGTTCACCTGGTGGAGAATCTCACCTGGTCCCTCAACACCAGCTCCATAGCCAGGAAAGCCCAGCAGCATCTCTACTTTCTGCGAAGGCTGAGAAAAGTCCATCTCCCACCCCCCATCTTCATCACATTCTACAGAGGATGTATTGAGAGCATCCTGAGCAGCTGGATCACTGCCTGGTTTGGAATTGTACCATCTCTAATTGCAAGACTCTGCAGCAGATAGTCAGGTCAGCTGAGATGATCATCGGGGTCTCTCTTCCCGCCATTACAGACATTTACACCATACACTGAACCCACAAAGCTAACAGCATTGTGAAGGATCTGACACACCCCTCATACAAATTCTTCTCCCTCCTGCCATCTGGCAAAAGGTACAGAAGCATTCGGGCTCTCACAACCAGACTATGCAACAGTTTCTTCCTCCAAGCCATCAGACTCCTCAATACCCAGAGTCTAGACTGACATCTACATCATTTATTATTATATTGGAATTTGTCATCTACTGTGCCAATTGTCTTGTTTGCTTGTTTGTATGATCGTTTGTTTGTCTATTTATTTATTTATTAATTATTGTTCTGCCCTGCACTGTTTTGTGCACTTTATGTAGTCTTGTGTAGGTCTGTAGTCTCGTGTAGTTTTTGTGTTGTTTTACATAGTCTAGTGTAGCCTTGAGTTGTCTCACATAGTCTAGTGTAGTTTTGTGTTTCATATAGCAACATTGTTGTTTTGTTTTTACTGTGTATTGTACCAGCAGTTTATGGTCGAAATGACAATAAAAAGCAACTTGACTTGAATTGAAATTTATATTTCCATAAAATGTAAGAGAAAGAGGATAACAAGGAGAGGGTATCTTCTCACAAGGATAAAGGAGGGGACTTGAGCTTGGAATCAGAGCAAGAGGTTGAGGTTCTAAATGAGTGCTTGGTGGCAATATTTATGAAGGAGAAGGATTTGGAGGATAGTTAAAACAGAGTGGTGCATGCTAATGTTCTGGGACATTTTGAGATTAAGGAGGAGGTAGCGCTGGGTCTTCTGAAAAGCAAAGAGGTGAATTAGACTCCAGGCCTGATATCATATATCCCAGAATATCAAAAGAATCAAGTGAAGAGATTGCTGAAGGTTTGAGAAAGATTTTTGTGTTCTGAGTAGCAACGTATAACGTCCCAGAGGACTGAAAGTAGCAAATGTTGTGCTCTTGTTCAAGGAATCTTTCTTGCTCCAAGCAAGATTCTGTCATACCAGTGTCCAAGAAGAACGTGGTATCCTGCCTCAATGACTATCATCCAGTAGTACTTACAACCACTGTGATGAAGTGCTTTGATAGGTTGGTCAGGAAGCATATCAACTCTTGCTCGACAAGTGACTTGGATCTGCTCCAATTTGCTTACTACCACAGGTCAATAGAAAATGCTAATTCATTGGCTCTTCACTCGCCTCTGGATCATGTGGACAATGAAGATGTATAAATCAATGCTTTTCATTGACTACAGCTCAGCGTTCAACACCACCATCCCCTTGAAACTCATCACTAAGCTGCAAGACCTGGGCCTCGTTACCTCCCTTTGCAACTGGATCTTCAATTTCCTCACTGGCAGACCCCAGTTAGTATGGATTGGTGACAACACCTCCTCCACACTCACCCTCAACACAGGTGAACCACAGTCTGTACTCACTTTAGTCCTATGATTGTGTAGCTAAGTACAGCTCCAATGCTGTACTTAGGTTTGTTGAGAAGACCGTTGTTGGCCAACTCAGAGGTGGCCAAATGAGAAATTGGCATATGGGAGCGAGATTGAAAATCTGGTTGAATGGTGCCACAGCAACAACCTCTTAACATCAGCAAAACCAAAGCACTGATCATCAACTACAGGATGAAGAATCTGGGAGGTCCATAAGCTAGTTGTCTTTGGAGGAATGGAGGAGAAGATGGTTAGTAGCTTTAAATACCTTTGTGTTATCACATAAGAGGATCTGTCCTGGGACCATCACAAAACAGGCTCACCAACACCTTTACTTTCTTAGAAGTTTGTATCGATTCAGCATTTCACCTTGACATACGTAAATAGCTGCACAGTGGAGAGTATCCTAACTGGTTGCACCAGGGCCTGGTATGGAAATACCAATGCCCATGGACAGAAAGTGATGGATAGAGCCCAGTCCATCACAGGCAACACCCTCCCCATCATTGAATACACTTACATGGAGCATTGCCACAAGAAAGCAGCATCTACTGGCAAAGAGATGATGGCCAAGAAAACACACCAGGACCTCGGGAGGCTCAAGAAATTCCCTTCAAACCTCTCTGATTTTTATTAATGCACCATAGAAAGCATCCTACAGTGATACGTCTCAGCCTAGTATGGCAACTGTTCTGGCTATGACCACAAGAAACTACAGAGAACTGTTGATGCAGCTGAACACATCATGGAAACCGTCCTCCCCTCCATGGACTCTTGTCTATACTTCCCGCTTCCTTGGTAAAGCAGCCAGAATAATCCAGGACCCCACACCCCCCCAGACATGCAGAAGATACAAGCCTGAAAACACATACCATCAAGCTGAAAGACAACTTCTATTCTACTGTAATAAGACCATTGAATATTTGTCTGGTATAATGGACACTAATCTTGTTAATCTACCTCATTGTAACCTTGCACACTATTGTCAACCTGCACTACACTTTCTCTGTAACTAACACTTTATTCTGCATTGCTAATGCTTTACTTGTACTAGCTCAATATATTGTTGTAATGAATTGATCTGTAAGAACAATAAGCAAGACATTTTCTCACTGTACCTCACTACATGTGACAATAATAAACCACTTTTTCAATTTAGCACTTCAGTCGAAGTGGACCAGTGGCAGGGAAGCAGTGATTCAGTTCAGCTCAGTAAGTGAATACTGTTCTTTGGACAACAACTCCAAAGAATCTCTACTCCCTTTGTTTCAAACTCTGGCTATGGGTGTGCTTCAGATATTAAACAAAAATGTCTGACTAGCAAATTCTATTTGTTGTTTTTACAGATCAGACTTCAGTCTATAACCTTACCCTGCAAACCTCCAGAACCTATCTTTTATAACCATTTGTCCAACTTCGTTTATTCTTTATGGATTGCAAGGTTTTCTTAAACTTTCACATGTCTCAGTGTTGATGTGAATAACATATGCCAACTAACAAGTTCTTAATGATATGGTATGCTGAAAAGGTAAATGTATCTCTATCTAATAATTCGACATTCTAATCTCACTAATCGGTACGAGTTAATTTGCGTTTTCTAATATTACATTGCCCTTCTTTTTTGAATCCTCTCTTCACCACTCACTGAACAGCATCTGGGTGGGCGAACCCACCCTGAACTCAGTAAATGTCTTTTCTCCAACAGCAACTTCCTTCAGTCTGGAATAGAGATCCTTGACTCCGAGTCGGAAGGCAATGAATTCAAGTCGTGCTCTGGAGAGGCAGAATATAATAAAATGAGAGAGACAATGTTTTTCTCTCTTTCAAGTCAAGTCAAGTGGTTTATTGTCATGTGCACAAGTACAGAAGGGTACGGGTGCAATGGAAAACTTGTTTGCAGCAGCACCACTGTATATAGGTTATAGGTACAGTATATAGGTTCATAGTACCCTCTATGTACTGTACAGTATATAGGTTCAGACAACACACAAAACCCAAATCATACAAGACATGGAGAATAAAGAGGGTGCAAAACAAGACACTAGTGCAAAAAAAAATACAATCAGAGAAAGTCTGTGTAAGTACAAAAGGTGGTCCACTGTGTTCCATGGGATGGGGTTGTGCAGATTAAGAACCTGATGGATGTAGGAAAGTAGTTATCCCTGAACCAGGCTTCTACACCTCCTACCTGATGGTAACAGCATGACCAGATGGTGGGAATCCTTAACGACAGATGCTGCCTTCTTGAGGGGTACATCCTATGTCAGTGATGGACTAGGTTGTGTCCTCTACTCTCTGCAGTCTCTTCTGTTTCTGTGCATTGAAAGTACTGTACCAAGCAAGGAGTAATAAATACACTGACAACAATGCAATACAAATGTTACTTACCACGTTGCCACCCAAGCCATTTCATTGTATTGGACCTACTCCAGGCAGATGCCTCACTATCTATGGAGTTGTGAATGAAATAGAACACTGTTCTGTTCTCACTTTGCACTGAAACATCCCCACTTCTCACTTTGAGGAAGGGAAGGCCATCTATCCAGCATCGGAAGACAGCTGACATAGTACGCCACCCTCAGGGTCCCTGGCCACAATATACAGGGACTGGGATGATTGACTTCTGATAACTATCACTACATTCCAGTGGCTGCTTGCTGCTACTCTAATGCTGTCTTAATGTCAATATTCCTCATTCTCACTTGTTCTTGGGATTCAGAGAAGGTTGTGAAGAAAAGTTAAACAGGAGTTAATTGTTCCATAAAACAATTGGGCCTAAAATATACCCTCACACTGCTCACAATAATTTCACAACAATACTCCTGCACCTATTTTCTATGTTTCTATGTTTCAGGGCATTTTTGCCAAGTTCTGTCCTCAACCAGAATTGTCAGGTTTATTATCACTGACATATGTCTGGAATATGTCATTGGTATTTTTCTGGTCCTGTGAATTGATGCCTCCATACCATTCTGTACCCAGTCAGAATTCTCTCCACAGCACATCTGTAGAAAATTGCTAAAGTCTTTGGTGACATCCCAAATCTCCTCAAACTTGTAATGGAATAAGGCCGTGGGCATGCCTTCTTCATAATTGCTTCAATATGTAGAGCCAAGGATAGATCTTCTGAGATGTTGACACCAAGGAACTTGGAACTGCTGACCCCTTCCACTTCTGATCCCTCGATGAGGACTGGTGTGTGTTTTCCTGACTTCCCTTTCCTGAAGTGCACAATTCATTCTTTGGACTTACTGATGTTGAGTAGAAGGTTGTTGCTGCAGCACCCCTCAATCTGCTGATCGATCCCACTCCTGTTTGCCTCCTCATCACCATCTGAAATTCTGCCAACAACAGTTGTGTCATCAGCAAATGTATAGTTGGCATTTAAGTTGTGCCTAGCCACACTGTCAGCAGCGTAGAGAGAGTATAGCCCTGGGCTAAGCTCACATCCTTGAGGCGCACCAGTGTCAATTGTCAGCAAGGAGATGCAACTTCCAATACATCTCAATGTGGCAATCAAAGATCCAGTTGCAGAGGCAGGGTACAGAGCTCTGGTTTTGAAGATTATTGATAAGTACAGAGGGTATCATGGTGTTAAGTGCTGAGCTGTAATTAATAAACAGCAGCCTGACATAGGTACTACTGTTGTCCAGTGGTTCAAGGTGTGATTACATCCACTGTAGAAGCCAATGAGATTGCCTCCACCATAGACCTATTCTGGTGGTAGGCAAATTGCAGCTGGTCCAGGTCCTTGCTCAGGCAGGAGTTAATTCTAGCCATGACCAACCCCTCAATGCACTTTATCGCAGTAGATGGGAGTGCAACTGAGCGATAATCATTCAGGCAGCTCACCCTGCTCTTCAGGGGCACTAGTACAATTGCTGCCCTTAGGAAGCAGCTGGGAATCTCCAGCTGGAGCAGCGAGGAATTGAAGATGTCATTGGACACTCCAGCCAGCAGGTTGGCACAGGTTTTCAGTGCCCTGCCAGGTATATCATTGGGGCCTGACACCTAGTGACGGTCTGCCCTCTTGAAACATGTTTCTATGTTAGCTTCTGAGACAGATATCACAGGGTCACCAGATCCTGCAGGGATTCACACAGGTATAGTTTTATTCTCCCTTTCAAAATGTGTATAAAAGCTCATCTGGGAATGAAGCATCACAGCCATTTATGATATTAAGGTTTTGCCCTGTAATAGCCTGCAGATCCTGCCATAGCTGGCATGATTAACGTTTGTCTCCAACTTCACTTGGAATTGCATTTTCACTCTGGCACCAGGAACTTCCTCATTGTTGCTGCCTCTCAACCATAGTAACTTCAGACTTTCACTCTTGCAACATGGTGACAACGTGGGAGTAATTCTGGGAAAGTTTCCGGCTAATTCTGTTTTTTCAATTTTAGATAACTTTTTTTTTAAAACACTCCAGTTTGTCATCACATCTGTATACAAATGAACAGCGAGTAAAATTCATAGGTACCACATTGGCTGAAGTGCAGATTTGGAATGCTATATTACTGTCACATTTATTTCTTCAGAGACGCCAGTGGGAACTTACTTGGTGCAAATTAACTGTGGTGTCCTCTTCCTTATAATAGTAACTATTCTTACTGGCAGTAAAGTTGGTATATCATCATGAAGTGATGAAATGTGTGATATAAATCTTCAGAGGATTGTAAAGAGAACATTTGTAACAGAATATCCTCACTCAGCAAGTTCCTTAGCTGAAGGGATTAATACAACTTCCCAAAGAGAAAAATGGTGCTTCCTTATTTCTTTGTCATAAAGAATGAACTGATTCCTGCAAACTATTCTGTGCTGACTGCTGGGACATAATGAATGAGGTTAATTGCAAATCAGGCTATAGCGTATACTGTTCCAGCAGGGTGGATATGACTGTGTAGCTTCACAATGAACAGATGCTGCAACAAACAGGTCACCTTGTCTTGCTTCAAGCCTGATAACATCCTATAAATTAAGTTAAGTTCCTCATCAACATTATACTGATTTCCCAATTGGCAGGAGCAGACAGTGAGATTTTACTACTGAACAGCCAACAAACAAGAAGAAAAAAATAAAAAATTTCAATGATTTTACGGTGAACGCCAATGCCTAAACCGATGTTTGAAGATATGGGACAATTACACAGTACTTGCCAAGGCTACTCTGTGACCAGCTTTCAAATATGTAACATCATCAAGGACAAACAAACACATGGGAATACCATCACCCACAGATTCCTCTCCAAGACAGACATCATACCGACTTGGTAATATATTCATTATCACTGCCTCTAAAACCTGGAAGCCCCTGTGTAACAATGCTGAGGAAGTACCCTCATCAGAAGGACTTCACCGCCACCATCTTGATAATGAGTGGTAGGTATTGAATGCTGATCTTGCCAGTCATTCTTGCATCCTGAAAATGATTTTAAAACTTTTCAACCTTCACTTATTTACTTAGCAGCTTTACCATTTCCAAAACGTTAATGGTGACATTTTAATGTTTCTGGGAATGAACCCAATATATTATAGCCCTTTAATCAGCCTCTGGTTTCATTCCACGTCAGGTCTACACTCAGATTATGAATAAAACATCAGCTATGCAACTGGCTACAGTACACAGGTGTAATTACCTCTTCAAATGGCAGGGTAGGCCAACAAAAAGGAGATAATTATTAATTGCCAGGGACAGAAAACATCAGATGTTTTCACAGCTGTTAGTGTTTGGGATATATCACTAGTTGTAACCATAGTGTCTCCATTTTCCTGGAATTAGCACACTGTGCAGGAGACTACTTCATATTAATAATTCAGAAAGTGGAGAGAATGAGGCAGAAGGGGACACATAATTTTATTTGTGACAGAGTTCAGTGACTTTGTCCTGTTTTGTCCTGTAGCTGCTCTGTGAGAACAGCTCAGTGGAGAAAGTAACACTTCTGGTTTTTACTGGGTGTGTTAGGGCATAATTAATGGGTGAAGTGGAATCAGCCTAACAGAGAACAGAGACCAGAACAGCACTGCACAGGCCATTCAGCCCCTGCCCTGAAGTCGTTCTGATCTTTCAACCTACTCCCAGGTCAACCTAATTTTTCCCTCCCTCCTACACAGACCTCTATTTCTCTTCTTCCTGTGTGCTTATCTTAAATGCCCCTAATGTATCTGCCTCTACCATCATCCCTGGTAGCACATTACATGCATCTATCACTCTGTATAAAGAAACTTACCTCTGATATCTTCTTCACTCTTCCCCCCGCCCCCCCAAACCTTCCTCCAGACACTTTAAAATTATGCCCTCTCATATTAGACACTTCCTCCCTGGGATAAAGGCACTGGCTGTCCACTCTGTCTGTGCCTCTCATCATCTTATACACTTCTATCGTATGAGGTGTACTTGTAATATTAATTGCACCAGTGACGCCTGTGGTTTCATGAATCTTACAGTCTGTTCTTACCCATAATATGAGTACAAGTTAAAATAGACAAACATTACTTCATGGAATATTACAAGTGAATGCCATGCTCCAAAATGAGAAATTAGAAGTTCAAGGTTCAAAGTAAATTTATATCAAAGTACATATATGTCACCGTATACAATGCTGAGACTCATTTTATTGTGGGCATACTCAATAAATCTATAATAGAACAATAACCCCAAGAGTCAATGAAAGACCGCACCAACCTGAGCACTCAATCAGTGTGCAAAAGATATGCAAATACAATGAGAAATAAATAACAATTATTAATAAATAAGCAATAAATATCAAGAACATAAGATGAAGAACACTTGAAAGTGAATCCATAGGTTATGGCAATATTTCAGTGATGGGGAAAGTGAAGTTGAGTGAAGCTATCCCCTTTGGTTCAACAGCCTGATGATTATGGGATAATAAATGCTCCTGAACCTGGTGGTGTGAGACCCGAGCTTCCTGTACCTTTCCCCTGATGACAGCAGTGAGAAGAGAGCATGTCCTGGGTGGTGGGGGTCCCTGATGGTGGATGCTGCTTTCTTGCAACAATGTTTTGTGTGGATATGTTCAATGGTGGAGAGAGCTTTACCCTATTAGACCATATCTAATACATTTTGGAGGATTTTTCATTCAAGGGCGATGGTGCTTCTGTGGTGAACTACATATACCTGTCTGGACACGCCCCCTGCTGACTGCTCCTGTGGCTCCTCCCACAGACCCCGGTATAAAGGCGATTGAGGCCTGAGCCCGGCCTTTCTGTCTCCAGGATGTAGTATGGTGGTCAACCACTGATTGTTCCTTCTTCCAGTCAATAAAAGCCGATATCTCGCCTTTACGTCTCAGAGAGAGTTATTGATGGTGCATCAGTTTCCATACCAGGCTGTGATGCAGCCAGTCAATACACATCTATGGAAGTTTGTCAAAGTTTTAGATGTCATGCTAAATTTTCACAAACCCCCTAAGGAAGTTGAAGCGCTGCTGTGCTTGCTTCATAATTGCACTCATGTGCTGGGACAGGACAGGTCCTCTGAAATAATAACAGAGGACCCTTTCCATCTCTGGTTACCCAAAGAGGACTGGCTCATGGATCTCAGGTTCTCTCCTCCTGAAGTCAATAATCAGCTCCTTGGTCTTGCTGACATTGAGTAAGAGGTGGCACCACTAGGCCAGATTTTCATTCTCCCTCCTCTATGCTGATTCATCACTACCTTTGATTCAGCCTGTGACAGTGGTGTTGTCAACAAACGTGAATATGGCATTGGAGCAGTGCTTAGCCACGCAGTCAAAGGTGTAAAGTGAGTAGAGCAGGGGCTAAGCACAGAGCCTTGTGGTGTACCTGTGCTGAAGGAGATCATGGAGAAGATGTTGTTGTCAGTCCAAACTGACTGAAGACTGCAAGTGAGGAAATCCAGGATCCAATTACACAAGGGGGAATTGAGGCCAAGGTTTTGGAGGTTATTGATTATTCAAATATTATTCAAAATCATGACACCACTAAATAAAAGGTTCTTTATTCTTCAGTATTTTTATGAAATTAAACCTATATTCACAGGACTAACAGCAGAAATGAAGAACACATTTGGGTACTACCAACATGCCCTTCAGTGTGTTATGTCATAAATAGATGTGTTCATTGACCTGTGCAGAACAAAACCATGTTGTCAAACACGTTAATGAATTAGAATACAAGGGAAGGGGGTATTGCAAACCTTTTTTGGGGGTGATAAAAGTGAGCAGTTTTGAATGGTAATAGGGACTGGAAAGGGTCTAGGCTGAACAAACAAGGCACAGAAAGAAGAGCATTTCAGTTGTAATTTCCCATTTTTAAAAATCAGGCTTATAATGAAATAAAGCATTTACTCTCACAAAATGTGCGGAAATGTAGTTACCTTTCTATGGAAATTTGTGCAAACAAGCTTCAGTTGAAACTTTAAGAGTTGAGATTATTTTTTCCTATCGGGGGTATTGCAGGAAAGGGAGACAAGGCTGCATGGGGTCAGACACAGAGCAAAAGGATGGCACTGCTCTGCAGCACTGCTGCCACTCGCTCTCAGTACCAACAACCTATCCTTAAACTTGTGCTGCTGTGTGGGGTTTGCAAGTTCTCCCTGGGAAGCTCAAGAGAGGTACTCCTGGGTGCTCCAAGGTGCTCTGGTCGGTAAGTTAGTTAGCTGTTTTAAATTACCCTTGGTGTAGATGGATGGCAAGGGGGTGGAGGGGAAGATGTGATAGGTTACAGGAAAAGCGAGTGGGAAAATGGTATTGGTGGAATTGCTCCAAGTGCAGCATACACTCAAGGGGCCAAATTGCCTCCTGCTACATTATGAGGATATGATGTATGAAAATGTCCAGAGGAAGGGGGCTCAAGCTCACAGGGCAGAAGGGTGTTGTGTTTCAACTTCCTCGTGAATCAATCTTTCTTACAAATCACCATGGTAGGGAGCCCAGCGATGGCTCACCAGGTTTTCCAATAGAGTGCAACTAGAGAAATAACCATGAAGGGAGAGGGGAAAGAGAGGCCGAGAGCAAATCACTATCGATTTCCACTGTTTACCATGGTGGAACAAAAAAGCCTCGATTTCCTCTTGCAGCAGTTAATAGTCATCAGGAAAAACAACCTCCTCATTAAAAGGGAGGGATCTCATTGAAATCTGTCAAATATTGAAAGGCCTAAATAGAGTTGATGTTTCCTATAGTGTGAGTCTTGCACCAGAGGGCACAGCCTCAGAGAGGGACGTCCATTTAGAACAGAGATGAGGAAGAATTTCTTTAGTCAGAGGGTGGTAAATCTGTGGAAGTCATTGCTGCAGATGGCTGTGGAGGCCAAGCAATTGGATATATTTAAAGCAGAGGTCAATAGATTCCTAATTAGTAAGGAGGTCATTGGTTACAGAGAGAAGGCAGGAGAATAGGGTTGAGAGGGATAATAAATCGGCCATGGTGAAATGCCATATGACCTAATTCTGTTCCTATCTCTTGTGGTTGTACAGTCTAACACTGAAAGAGTTCAAGATACATTTGTCCTTCGCAGTATTACCTGCTTTCCATAGGAGTCATGAACTGGTGAGATGATTCCCCCAATCACAATGTAGCGCCCTGTCTTGTGCAGATAATCACGGGCTCTCTCTGAAAGCAGAAACAGGAAAGGTGAATTTACAAAATGCAGAGGGTGATATACTGAATCACAGCTTGATCTCTGTGTTATACTTCATTGAGCTAGCTGGTTCTTGTTCATTTACTCTACAAACAGCTCCTGGAAGAAACTTAAATGCAGTTTCAGTGCTAAACTGCTGCTGCTTCACATTTTCCCAAATATTGTCAGGTGATAGAGAAATGCTGATTCTGTGATATTCAATCAGATAACCCAAAACAATTCAAAAACTAGCCTCAAATGCAAGATATCTTTAATATATAGTACAGTCGACCTTCACTAATCCAACTACCTATAATCCGGTTGCTTCGATAATCCGGCACTGATTTCAAATTTTCCGCGCAACTGTAATTTCAAATTTCCCGGGCCACCGTACCAATCTACTGCGCATTGTTTTGGTTGCGCTAGATCTGTTCACGTGTTGTCGCACTCTTGTAAGCGCAGACAGGCAATTCCTGCTTATTTCCCTGCATTTATTAATATCATTTATTGTTTCAGCTATATAGGACCCTGGTCAGACCCCACTTGGACTACTGTGCTCAGTTCTGGTTGCCTCAATACAAAAAGGTTGTGGAAGCCATAGAAAGGGTGCAGAGATTTACAAGGATGTTGCCTGGATTGGGGAGCATGCCTTATGAGAATAGGTTGAGTGAACTCGGCCTTTTCTCCTTGGAGCGAAGGAGGATGAGAGGTGACCTGATAGAGGTGTACAAGATGATGAGAGGTATTGATCGTGTGGATAGTCAGAGGCTTTTTCCCAGGGCTGAAATGGTTGCCACAAAAGGACACAGGTTTAAGGTGCTGGGGAGTAGGTACAGAGGAGATGTCAGGGGTAAGTTTTTTACTCAGAGAGTGGTGAGTGCGTGGAATCAGCTGCCGGTGACGGTGGTGGAGACGGATACGATAGGGTCTTTTAAGAGGCTTTTAGGTAGGTACATGGAGCTTAGTAAAATAGAGGGCTATAGGTAAGCCAAGTAATTTCTAAGGTAGGGACATGTTGAAAGGCCTGTATTGTGCTGTAGGTTTTCTATGTTTCCATGTTTCTATCATTGGCTCTACTTTAGCCCCAGTTATGGCCCCAGTGAGTAAAGAAAATGCACCTCGTGCTGTGAAGCAGAAACACCACACATTATCCATTAAAGATAAGGTTGAACTCTTGAAAAAAGTGGACAGTGGTGTATCGGTGAAAAACTTGTGCGAGTGTTACAACATTGGCTCTTCCACAGGGTACGATATAAATAAACAGAAAGTAAAACAGCTACACTTTTTTGTTGATAGTGGCTCAAAGAAACCGATGTGCGTAAGAAAAACAATGAAAGACGCAAGAAGTTCGGAACTAGATAAAGTGCTGATAACGCGGTTTAATCTTCATGTAAGTGAAGGTGTTGGACTATCTGGAGATATGGTGAAGGAACGAGCAAAAGTGTTTCCTGAAGAACTAGGACTAGAGTATGAGTGTGACTATAGTGAAGGCTGGCTTCATCGGTTCAAGCAGTGTCATGGCTTACAGTTTCGTGCAGTGCGTGGTGAAAAACGTTCAGCAGACAAGGAAGCTGCAGCAGAGTTTGTTGAAGAAACTGTATTTGAAGAAACTGCTGCGCCAGTTTCAGCACCAGTTCCTGACACTTCACTCATTTTTCAAGATTAAGATGTTGATTATCCCGACAACCCCACACTTGCAGACGTGTAACTTTTCCTGAAGGTATATTAAACATCTCACTTTAGAAGCAGAAGCGCTCAACTTTTCAGTATAAGTTAATTCCTGTACATTTACCTGTACCCTTTATTTTACCTGTGCCTGTACAGTATATTACTTTATTAAAATTTCACTTGCTACTCATTTAATATTTAGGTTTCATTATTATCTAACTTCTACTGATTTACATGCTATTTTAAAGGTATGATGAGGCAGTTAGCTATTGCTTAATGTGATCCTTCTGTAATTCGGCATTTTCACTAATCGGGAACTCCTCAGGTCCCAATGGTGCCGGATTATAGAAGGTCAACCTGTAATTGTACATCCCAAAGCATTTCATGAAATAAAATTTGACAGTGATGCTTTCCAAAAGAAATATCAGGACAAAAAAAAAGTGAGTTTTACAAACCATTTTAAAAGGGGGAGTAGAAAGGCAGAGTGCTGAGGAAAGGAATTATAGAGGGCAGGGCCTGAGGAGTCTGTGCAAGATGCTAATTTTAATGTATCACAGGTGTAGGGGAGAGAGACATTAGAGAGATAAAGACTGGCAACTCAACAAAGAAGGGCTGAAAATGGTGAGAATTTCAAACCCGAGTGTCTAAACTCACCTAAAACAATGCCACACACAAAGAAATGAAGGTACTCAGGTCAGGCAGAGTCGATGGAAGGAAATGGACAGTTGATATTTCAGGCGGAGTCTCTTAATCTGAACATTTCATCTATTATAAAACATCTTCCAATGAGAATTATTTGATTTTTTTTGTTTTCAGAGAACATAGAACAGTATAGACCCTTTGGCCCACAATGTTGCACCAACTTTTAAACCTACTCTAAGGTCAATTTAAGCCTTCCCTCCTACATAGCCCTCCACTTCTCTAATATCCATATGCCTATCTAAAAGTTTCTTAAATGTCCCTGACGTATCTACCTCTACCTCTTTCTCTATCTCTACCTCTGGCAGGGTGTTCCATGCACTCACCACAGTCTCTGTGTAAAGAAATTATCTCTGGCAATCCACCTATGATTTCCTTCAATCACCTTAAAATTGTATCCTCTTTTTCCTTCTGTACCTTCACACTTTACAACATAAGCAAGTGATCTGCTAAAAAGAAACATGAAAAGCTTCCTACATTTAGTTGGCACATCTTTGCATTCTAAACCTCAGGCTATGATAACAAATTATATTTAAAAAAATTGTGAACCTTGGAGACATAGTTTTTGCAAGGGATCCTATTCGCCAGTTCACAAATTATATGTTAAAAAGTTAATTTTCATGGTATTCTGCTGCTGTAACCCTTCCACTTCAATGTTCAACGTGTTGTGTTTTCAGAGTTGCTTTTCTGCACACCACTTTTGTAAAGCATGGTTATTTGAGTTACTGTTGCCTTCCTGTCAGCTTGAACAAGTCTGGCCATTCTCCTTTGATTTCTCTCATTAGCAAGGCAATTTTGCCCACAAGAGAGTCACTCACTGGATGTCTTTTTGTTGTTTTTGTTTTGCACCATTCTGTTAACTCAAGAAACTGTTGTGCATGAAATTCCCAAGAGATTAGCAGTTTCTGAGATACTGAAAGCACCCCTTCTGGCATCAACCATCATTTCACAGTCAAAGTTACTTAGATCACATTTCTTCCCTGTTCTGATGTTTGGTCTGAACAATAACTCAACCTCTTCTTCTTCGGACTTTTAATGGCAGTTAGCAGTCCAGCGTAAAGATCCATTACCACCATCAACTGCACTGTGGTGCAGAGAACTGGAGAAAAAACCCTTACTACTTCTTTTTCAAATTAAAGCTAAATTACCCCCAAAAGCCCTGTAGACTGGAAGTAATGAAAGGCGATACTGTGATACATTAAAGTCACTCCCATAACTTAAAGTTTTTAAATGAAAACTGTCAATCCCCAAAGATTGTAATGAAGCCTGCATTTGATTTATTTCAACCTTATATGCTTCACACTGTAATAATATGTTCAACTGTTTCATAATAATGGCAAAGCCTACACAACCCAGAGTGATGTTTTCCAACAAGATATAAGGAATAATTAAGCATAGTATGCCCAATTCTAAGTAGTGCCAAAATAATTCCTTCCCTTATTGGTTTACCCCATTCTCCTGTTACTAACTAACTCTCATAAACTCATCAGTTTTATGTATTCTATAAAGGTGTCTCCTCTTATGCCCATTATCCAATAAGTCTTGCTATAACCCCCGAACTCTTAACCCTACCAACCCCTTACCTTCTGATTTGCTACGTAGAAGGTCTATATTCTCTGGTGAACTTTTATAACAGCTTTCTAAGCTAAACTATCAACCCCCTCATTCCCCTCAACACCTCTATGTGCAGGGGCCCAAAAGAAGCAAACATATGAACTAATACTTTGTGCATGAAATAATATTTGATGAGTTTCCAACAGTAAATCTGACCCACTACTAGAATCACCTGTTTTAAGACTCGTCATCACTGACAAGGAATCTGAACAAATTACAACTTTACATAGACAAATTTCTTCCACTCACTGAGAACCGAAAATAATGGCAATTGTCTGCTGTATATACTGATAAGTGATAGCAAGTCGTTTCTTCATCATTACCTGTAATTCAGACACAAAAACAGCCAACCAACATTCCCAGTTAAATTATCTTTTCATCCAAAAATGGTTAACATACCACAATAATTTTCCTTTATATATTTATGAACCAATAGACCCTCAGGCATAACAGAATCCTTAGACTTTATTAAATTGTGTAAACTAAAATCAATAAACACGGTTGGAAAAAGAAATAAGGTGTGGTTACTGAGAAAGCTGCTGTATGAAATTTCGTAAAATCCAACAAACCCATGTTCCTAGCATGATAAGAACCCAGCCACCCGAAACTGAAAAACACTCTTCTTATGATGTTCCCAACAGTCCTCCAACACACCTTTAACAGGATGTTAATTTCTTTGCCCCCCCCCAAATTAATCCAGTATGTTAACATCAACTTCCACCTCTGCAATTGTCCCATTTCAAGCAGAAAAGCCAAAACAGGGGGTGTCCTTACTGCACCACAACTTCACCTTAAAGCCTGTGCTTTAAGGTCAACATTGAAGAAGAAGCTGATTCACAAGACACACAGCCATAATCAAGCACAGATCTAATTAAACAAACATAAGTGGTCAACAAAGATTTGTGTATAGCACCCCAGGAATGCCTACATAGACACCTGAGAATACTTAATGCTCCTTTACATTTATCAATGATTTTTCTGATATGGTGCTTCCACATCAGCTTATTATCCATATACATGCCTCAAAATTTTACCACTGACTCTTCAAGAGTTTGACCATATAATTTCAAATCAAGTGCAGGCCTATTAATCCTCTTTGTAAAACATATAACTTGAGTTTTAGCTGCTGGAAGTTTAAATCCCCATCTACTTGAAATTGAAATTTCTACCTCTAATCCATAAAGCTCCATCATCTGCATATAGTGATTTACCCACCCCAGTACCTATCTCAGAGAAAATATCATTAATCATAATATTAAATAATAAAGGGCTGCAAACATTACCTTGTGAGGTCTCATTCTCTGTTCCACAGAAACCCAAATATACTTTGCCCACACTTACCTGCATAGACTGTCCAAATAAAAAACTCAGAAAAAATTCACACAATCTCCCCCCACTCCTAATTTCAGTAGTTTAATCAAAAAGTTCTTCCTTCCATCGCATATCACATGCCTTTTCAATATAAAAATACTGCTTCTTTATTTACCTGTACTTCCCTAATATCATCTTCCAAACATAAGACTGAATCTAATGTCACTCTACCCTTCCGAGGTCCACGCTGATAAAACGCTTTATCACCTCTCTTCTCCAATAAATAATTCAAACATTCTATTACCATATGCTCCACAAGTTTACATAAATGAGACGATAACAATACAGGCCTATAACTTGAAGGGTCCGGTGGGGTTTCCCAGCTTTTAGAACAGGTACTACTAATTTTTTTGAGGAAGGAAGATGACCCAAACTCCAAATATGATTCAAAAATTTTAATGTTATCTCAAGAGCATTAGCAGCCATATGTCTGATCAACCAATAACATTTATCATCCTTTCCTGCAGACATCTGGCCTACATAAATAATAGCCTTCTTAAATTCACACAAAGAAAACTCTGCATCAGTAATGCTATCATTGCTATAGCTGACTTCCAGCACATCAAGGTATTCATTTAGAACCTCATCCCTACATTGTTTAACCTCTTTATTTAAATTATCTTGATTATGAATTGCAGCAAATAACAGAGCCAGTAACTTAACCTTCTCCATCTCAGTAATAATCATTTTACCCTCATCAATCAATACTGGAATATTAGTATCCCAATAGATTACCCCCCTTCCAATTTCTTAATCTTTCTCCAAACATCTCCAAGTTTAATATCCCTTCCAATATTATCACAATATGACCTGCAGTAAACCTTTTTCTCAATCTTCACCACTTCCCTCAACTGGTCTGTGCTTTTTTTATACAATCAGCTCAACCTCTTGACCACATCTGCATGTCTTTATGCATTGGGTTGCCGCCACATGATTATATATTTGCATTAATGAGCAGGTGTACAGGTGTAGCTAACAAAGTGGCCTCTGAAGTGGCCAGTAACAAGGAGTTAAATTTGCAGCTGGTTTAGCTGTGTTGGGACCTGAGATTAGAAGTGAAACCAAACTTAATGAGGCTTCCCATAAGAACAGAACAGACAAAAGGGTTAAATGACCAGCTTCTTAATACTGTGTTCCAATGTACTTGAAACAAACTCATAACGCCAGGACATGTAACTGGCCTGGGGCCAAACCATTAATCTAGGTTTGCAGCATCCTGCAAGCAAATACTCGGCAGTATGTTGAACCACTAACAATCTGTCGACTTCAAACCTACACAAACATCATCATGCAAGGGACACGAGCACAAAGTTAAACCACGTCTAATTAATTTGGATTTTTTTGGGAACCCTTAAGTCCTGTCATGGAACTGCAGAAAACAAATCTGAGTATAAGGCCATTTAGCTCAGCAGGTCTGTGTCTGTCAAGAAAGAAAAATCCAGCCTGATCCTACCCTCTAATATTTGGTCCATATTCCTGCAGTTCATGTGCACTGTGAATACTTCTTACATGTGATGAGGGTTCTACCTCATTAAGGCTTTTAGTGCCAGACCCAACTACCCTCCGAGAGATCACATTTTTTTCTTTCATTTACCATCTAACCTTTCCACTACTTTCTTTAATTTTATGTCCCCTTGTTTCAAAGGTACATTTAATGTCAAATAAATGAATACAATATACATCCTGAATTTTTTTTCTTCACAAACATCCATGAAAACAGAGGAGTACCCCCAAAGAATGAATGACAGTTAAATGTTGGGACCCCCCCCCAGTTCCCCCCCCCCAACACACGTAAGCAGCAGCAAGCAACGATCCCCCCACCCCCACCAGAAATAAAAAGCATCGGCACCCACCACAGAGCACTCAAGTGTGAGCAAAGCAACAGCAAAGACACAGACTTGCAGTTACCCCAAAGACTACTCGTTCACCCGGTATTCAACATACCACAGGCTCTCTCTCTGACTAAAAAGGGGGAAAGAGATGTCTCCATTTCACAGCGAGAGGGGAGATATAACAAACAACTCGCTGGTTTACGATGTTAAAAGTCTGTTGCATAGCTTTTTCCAAGCTCTGTGCCCGAAGATCTCGGGTCTCAGAGCCAGAGATCTTCCAACTCCCAGTTCCTTAGTAAAGGTCATTCCTACACACTCCACTTATTGTTTTCATAATCTTACATACCTTACTGAAATCTCTTCTCACTCCAGTTCAAACAAAACAAGCCCAAACAGAGCAAACAAAGTACAAACTGCTAAAGATACCCAGCTGGCTAGACAGCATCCATGAAGGGAGAAACAGAGTTCAGTTTTTAGAGATTAAAGCTTAGCTTTATTTGTCATATGTGCATCGAAACATCAAACCATACTGTGAAATATGTTTTCTGTGTCTGAGGATTGGGTTGGGATCACATTTCCGGCACCAACGTAGCTTGCCCACAACTCGCTTCGCTAACCATAGTCGTTGGAGTGTGGGAGGAAATCCGGAGCACCGGGAGGAACCCCATGTAGTCACAGGGAGAACACAGGAACTCCTTACAGACAGTGATGGGAATCAAACCTGCAGCACCTGGCAGACCCCCAGGTAGTCACAGGGAGAACATACGGACTCATTAGAGACAGCGACGGGAATCAACTCCCAACTGGTGATCACAGATACTGTAAGGCAATTGTGCTCACGGCTGCACTATCGTGCCACCCTCCTGCTTAGCTCTGAGAAGGGACCCGATCAGGAGTTTTCAGGCTAGTATGGATGCAGGCTATATTTCAGATCAACGCCCCCTCATCATTCCAGGAAAATGAAAAATAGAAGAATATTTTGACCTGTAGAAAAGGGGAGGTGACGAGCATGGGGGGAGGGGGTTGTTATATGTGGTAAGGTGTGGACTAAAGTTAGAGAAAATATATACTTTAAATTTCAGCATTTTGCGACAAAGAAGAACTAAAAGAAAAGTAAACAAACTAATCTGAATCAGAGTTTATAATGAGTCTTATATAACTTTAGATTTGTTGTTCTGCAGCAGCTGCATGTTGCAAAGACATAAATTAATATAAATTACAAAATAAATAAATAGTGCTAAAAAAAGGAATAATGAGGTAGTGTAAATTGCTACAGAGTTAATAAGATCAGAGAGCTAAACATGTGATCCAAAGACTGGTATGGGAGATCTGGGTTGAATTCCAGAAACATTGGCACCAGTGCTGGGGAAGGAGCTGTTCCAGTGTTCACCACTCAAACCATGCTGAGACCAGGGTCCTGGCAAAATGCATAACTAGGGCTATGGATAGGGCTTTAAACTAAATAGTAATGGGTGGGTTCAACAGCTTGGAAAAGTATGGATAAAGTTAAAGGGAAGCAGAGTGCAGGAGAGATTACTGACATTTTCAAAATAAAGAATAAGACAAAAAGTTTAGAAAGGGATAAGAATTTAACTTCAGACAACTTGGAGACAAAATTGAAAAGAAGGGTGGTGAATGCAGGACTGAAGGTCTAACAGAATACGAAATAAAGTAGGTGATCTTGTAGCACAGTTCAGAAACTGGTAGGTGTGACACTGGGAGCATCTCAGAGTTGTGGTTGAAAGAAGATCACAACTGGGAGCTTAACATCCAAGGATACGTATCAGATCAGAAGTGCAGACAGGTAGGCGGAGGGGGTGAGGTGGTTTTGTGGGTGAAAATTAAATCAAATCCTTAGAAAGAAGTCACATAAGATCAGAAGATTTAAAATGATTGTCAGTTGACATAAAAAAAACTGCAAGGGTTATAAGACCCTGGTGGGAGTTATATACAAGTCACCAAACAGTAGCCAGGATGTGGGTTACAAATTTAAAAGGAGATTGAAAATGCATGTAAAAAGGGCAAAGTTACGATAGTCAAAGTTCAGAGTAAATTTATTATCAAAGCCCATATATGCCTCCATATACAATCCTGAGATTCATTTTCTTGTGGGCATATTCAGTAAATCCATAATAGAATAATGAATCCAAGCAAATAGGAAAACATATGTAAAATACACTTTCATTAAGACTTCCTCCATTAACAACCAGTAAATTACATTGATGCAGAGCTTAATAATCTTCATGCTCATTTGACTGTCAAGGCAAATTACTGTATGTCCATTTTACAGCCATTTCCAATCTGCTTTATTCCATTTTCTTGCATATGATGTCCTCCAGATTCCAACACTTGCCTAAGCAGTGAATGACAAAATATGGTGTCTAACCTTTCCATTTTATGGAATCTTAAGGCACAGAGGCAAAGTGAGCTCTTAGAAGCCGTGCTGGCTCTTTGAAAGACCTACTAATTAGTGACACTCGCTTCCCCTTTCTTTATAGGTTAGCAATGTGATTGACTTTTAGTTCAGGGCAATTAGCAACATTCAATAAATGCCTACATCAGTAAAGTTATGGTCCAACAAAATCTTTCATTTTTCAGTGTATAGTCAATATTCTTTGAAAATTAATTTTGAATCTGTTTCCACTGTACTTACATGGATACATTTTGGATTATCACTTGCTCGATCAAAAATTGTCTCCTTATCTTCACATGTTTCAGCCTATTTTCTCAAAACACATTTAAAACATTGTGACATTTATTCTTTAAACTTATCTATTAACTTTGATGCTTTTGGATTTTCTGAGCATTTCCAGTGTTTCCTGTTATTAGTGGTCTTAAAGGACACATTGTCTCCAAGTGAAAGCAATTCTTTTTATTGCCCGAATCCATCTAATAATTTCTCTCTTCACCCGTTCTACTATAATAAAATTGATAACTCCTCCAGACTGACTTCAAACCTAAGGCCATAAGACATTGGAGCAGAATTAGGCCATTTGGCCCATTGAGTCTGCTCCGCCATTTGATCATGGCTGATCCATTTCCCTCTCAAACCCATTCTCCTGCCTACTCCCCATAACCTTTCACACCCTGACTTATCAAGAATCTACCAACCTTTGCTCTAAATACATTCAATGATTTGACCTCCACAGCCATCTGTGGGAATGAATTTCACAGATTCACCACCCTCTGGCTGAAAAAATTCTTCCTCATCTCCACTCTAAATGGATGTCCCTGTGGTAAACCATGTATACCTGTCTGGACACACCCCTCTGCTGACTGCTCGTGTGGCTCCTCCCACAAACCCCTGTATAAAGGTGATTGGGGCACTGCTCCTCCCACAGTCTTCAACATGGTCGTGCCCGTTTTCGCTGTTAATAAAAGCCTATCATTTTGTACTCTACTTCCAGTCTCCTAGAGTTATTGATAGCGCATCAGTCCCTCTATTCTGAGGCTGTGTCCTCTGGTCCTAGAGACTCCCCCACTACAGGAGACAACCTCCACTCATCCACTCTATCTAGGCCTTTCAACAGACGATAGGTTTCAATGCGAACTTCCTCATTCTTCTAAATTCCAGCAAGTACAGGACCAGAGCCTTCAAACACTCCTCACGTGATAAGCCTTTCTATCCTGGAATGATTTTTGTGAACCTCCTTTGAACCCTCTTCAAAGTTAGCACATCCCTTCTTAAATAAGGGGCCCAAAACTGCTCACAATACTCCATGCCTTATAAAGCTTCAGCATTACATTCTTGTTTTCATATTCTCGCCCTCTTGATAAACATGCTAACACTGCATTTGCCTTCCTCACCACCAACTCAATCTGCAAGTTAACTCTTAGGGAATCCTGCATAAGGACTCCCAAGTCTCTTTGCACCTCAGTTTTTAAAATTTTTCTCCCCTTTTAGAAAATAGTCTATGCTTTTATTCCTTCTACCAAAGTGCATAACCATGCACTTCCCGACACTGCATTCTATTTGGCACTTCCTTGCCCACTCTCCTCATCCGTCTAAGTCTATCTGCAGTCTCTCTGCTTCCTTAACACCTCCTGCCCCTCCACCTATCTTCATATCCACTGGCCATCAATTCTGTCATGCCAACCTTTGCCTATTATAATGTGCCTCCAAGTACCCCAAAACCTCATCATTAATAATTAACTCCAACATCTTCCCAACCACTGAGGTCGGGTTAACTGGCCTACAGTTTCCTTTCTTCTGCCTCCCTCTCTTCTTGGAGAGTGGAGTGTCATTTGCAATTTTCCATTCCTCTGGAACCATGCCAGAATCTAGTGATTCTTGAAAGATCATTAGTAATACCTCACAATCTCTCCAGCCACCTCTTTCCGAACAATTGGGTATAGTCCAAACAACACACACAAAATGCTGGTGTCTTCCACAGTGAAGACTGATGCAAAATACTTATTCAGTTCATCCGCCATTTCCTTGTCCCCCATTGCTACCTCTCCAGCTTCATTTTCAGTGGTCTGATATCTACTCTCACCTCTCTTTCACTCTTCATATAATTGAAAAGTTTGATATCCTCTGATATTATTTGTATTTCATAGTTTCACTCCTTATAGCTTTTTTAGTTGCCTTCTGTTGGTTTACATCCTGCTAATTGCACTATTGTATGCCCTCTCGTTTGTTTTTCTGTTGTCTTTGGTTTCCCTTGTCAGTCATTAGTTGTGTCCTCCTGCCTTTGGAGTACTACTTCTTCTTTTGGATGTATCTCTCCTGTGCTCTGAACTGCTTCCAGAAACTCTAACCATTGCTACTCTGTCATCATCCCTGCTAGTGTCCCCTTCCAATCAGCTTTGACCATCTCCTCTCTCATCCCTCTGTAATCCCCTTCGTTCCACTGTAATACTGATACATCCGACTTTAGCTTCTCCCTCTCAAATTTCAGGATGAATCCTACCATATTATGATAACCATCTCCTAAGGGTTCCTTTACCTTAAGCTGCCTAATCAAATCCAGTTCATTACACAACACCCAATCCAGAATAACTGATCCCCTAGTGGGTTCAACCACAAGCTGCTCTAAAAAGCCATCTTGTAGGCATTCTAAAAAATTCTCTCCCACTGAATCCAAAACCAGTACCAACCTGATTTTCCCAGTCTACCTGCATATTGAAATCTCCCCATGACTATCGTAATATTGCCCTTTTGAAAGGCAAACACAAGGAAATCTGTAGATGCTGGAAATTCAAGCAACACACACAAAATGCTGGTGGAACGCAGCAGGCCAGGCAGCATCTATAGGGAGAAGTGCTGTCGACGTTTCGGGCCGAGACCCTTCCTGACGAAATGTCGACAGCGCTTCTCCCTATAGATGCTGCCTGGCCTGTTGCGTTCCACCAGCATTTTGTGTGTATTGCCCTTTTGACATGCATTTTCTATCTCCAGTTGTAATTTGTAGCCCACATCCTGGGCAGAGGCCTGTGTATAACTCCCATTAGGGTCTTTTTTACCCTTGCAGTTCTTTAACTCTATCTACAATGATTCTACATCTTCAAATCCCGTGCCACCTCTTTTTATGGAGCTTATTTCATTTTTTAACCAGTGGAGCCTTGCCATCCCCTCTGCCTACTGGCCTGACCTTTCAATACAATGTGCATCCTTGGATGTTAAGCTTCCAACTATAATCCTCCCAGCCACAACTCAGTGATGCCCAGAACGTCATACCTGCCAATCTCTAAATGCACTGCAAGATAATCGACCCTATTCTGTATACTGCTTGCTTTCAAATATAACACCTTCACTCCTGTATTTGTCACGCTTTTTGATTTTGTCCCCGTTACACTGCAACTCATTCCACTGAAAGCAATTTTGCCCTATCATCTACCTGTCCTTCCTAACAGCCTCACACACAGCCTCTGCTTCTCATTCTTGATTTGACTGGGCTGCCAGAAAAAACTCCAAAAGCCCACAAACACTCCCTTTTAAAATCCCACTCACAGACCTGTCTGTAGCCTCCTCGCTCACTCCTGACTCGACTGGGCTGCCAGAAAATTGCCAAAAGCCCGCAAAACACTCCTTTTTAAAATTTCACCCATGAACCTGTGAGTAGCCTCCTCTTTCGTTCCCAGTTCTACGAGTTGTGCAGCAAATCAGCCCTCCTTGGCCAGAAATGTTTCCACCTCTGCAAGGGAGACCTGACAATTGTCGGCACAAAAGGACATGCATGGATTGCCTTGCAGTGGCCTCCTGACCCGCTTGAAATTGATATCCCCCAGACTCTGTGCAATTACTTTTGTAAACAATTATTACAAATCATTTGAATCAAATGGCTAATTATTATTGTAACATGGCAATAATATAAATATTGAAATTCACTATTCTACATCCATAACACAACCATCACTACTCTTCATCACTGTCCTTTCAGAAGGTTACACACATTAAAGTTGATGGCACAGTGTGGTATACAAGGAGTGGCCCTGAGAGCCCCCAGTAAGTCCAATATCCCAGATTTGTCAGTTGTTTATTTGACATTCATAAACAGCTGGGGCATATGATTATCGCCCTTCCCAACTTAAAATCATGTAACATGTTGATCTGCAAATTCATTGCCCTTCCTCCATCATTACTGAGACAAGAATCAGGAAACTCCTAAACTAGCTGCACTGTTTGGGTGTTGCTGAGACACAGGGGTTGTTGTAATTAAGAAAGGAGGCTCCTCACTAGAAGATAATTAGCAATCAGAATGACAATGAGTCATTGAGTTCATAATAGTAAATTAACAAAAACGCACCTTTTCCTGTCTGGGAGGCTATTTTATAAGCCTTGAAGAGTTTTTTTTTAAGGAGCATTATGTTCTCAAACAACTGTCTAAGGAAATACTGCAGGTTTGTTCATTATAAACTCTCAGTAAAATAAATAAGATGCCACAGCCTTTATGAAACCATCCCATTTTAGCTGAGTTGCAAACATGGCTTCAGAGCTCTCTCTCTCAAGTTAACCACCATTAAATCCTGTCAGAATAGAATAAAGAGATTTAATTGTATTTATATTGCTGGAATCTATATGCTACCACCCCTAACCTTGCTATAGTTCCATATTTCAAAACCCAAAAGCCCATATAAACAAAGTGCTTATGTACCTTTTCAGTTGAGAGTCTTACTGAGTATTAAATGCAATATATTTTCAGGTGATAGCCCCAATTGCTGAAGTAAGAATGACTAATTATATCACTAAATCATGGAGCAGGTCAGTTTTTATTTAAATGGACCTTCATTTGGTCACATGCAGCAGAAAATTTACACTTTCATTTCTTTATGCCCTTGAGATTTCACAGAGGAAAAATTTATGAGGAATGCACCAAGCAATGGGGGTGTTGTCTTTAATATTGTTTGCTCTGTGAGATGGTTAGCTGCAGCTACTAAACACATATACTGCAGTGAAACAGGGACCACTGCCTCTCAGGGGTAGTGGTGTCTGGGACATAACTATAGAAGAACCCCCATCCTCAGTCATGGTAGAATCACCATCTGAATAGAAATGATAATGTAGATGCATTTATAAGTATCTTTGGGTAATAGCATAATTGAATAATTTTCCAAACAACCTCCTGGTTCTCACAGAATCCAAACGATATCCAGGAATAACCAGGCATTGGTGGTTAGACCTCTGTAACAAAGTACTTCAGTGCTGATGTCTTGCGTCACAGCATTACCAAGCACGGAGATCTCCTGACAGTGTGAATAATAACCAAACTTTTATATAACTATAAACAATTCTTAACTCTAATACTCAATGCTCTGCCAATGAAGATGACTGTGTCATACATACTTGTCGCTGCTCTATGTATTTTTGTGGTCACTTTCAGGAAACTATGGATATGGACCCCAAGATACCGCTGTATGTCAATGCATTTGAGGGTCCTGCCATTAACTGTGTACTTTCCCCTTACATTTGACCTGTTTCCTTGCTGTTGCACAGTGAAGTAAGCACACATCACTCTTGCTGCTAGGCAGACACCTGAATTGTTCCCAACATCAGAGTAGCAGAGCAATTAGTGAGCTGCTCCCAACACATCTCGGACTATGTTGATCATTGATGCAAAACAATGTATTTCACTATACATTTTGATGTACATGCGACAAAATAAAGCCTTAAAAATACTCTGAATATTTCTTTTATCATCATAAATCTTCATTGGTACCTACAATTGCATTCCTCTTTCTGGGACTATTAGGTTTTCATTCACTCTTATGCAAATTCACCACAGGCCTAGATTCTGTCACACAATCTATCTTGGGTCTCTTTTCTGACCTTCAAATGCCCAGCTTCTGGTTTATCATCCCCACGAGTTCTGGCATTTTGTTGTTCTCATCTCTTTGCCCAGCCTCCCATTCTTTTTCAGACGGAACATCATCAATCTCAGCCGACCATATGCATGTTAACCACTGACCTGTATTTGACCAGCAGCCTTGTACACGTTGGCTATTCACATGCTTACCTAGATGATTCATAAATATAGAGAGAGTATCTCCCTCTGCCACCTCCTCAGCAGTGCATCCTACCAATCTCCCTGCTATTTTGGAGACCTTTATTACCACACATGCCCACATCTGGAGAGCCACCTAGCTTTGTCATACTATTTTCCCTCACCTTCTCTCTCACTTCCCTGCTAAAACTGCTGCTAGAGACCCTGGTCAGATAGTGTTGGTGAACTGCAGCCTTCTGGACAACTTGAGCCAAGTTCATCCAAAAGAATCAATGACTCCCGAGTCTCCATGTCCATGCCCATGATTGATGATGCACCCTTTGGTCAGTGACCATGGTGGATAACTGGAAACACCTATCTCTCGTGACAAACCAGCAGCTCACCTGCTCTGTGACTCTGAGAGATTCTCCTGCAAGTGTGTGCAATCCTATTTTATTCTGTCTCATTGGAAAACGTTAGCACATATTTAACTAATCATAGACACAAGAGATTCTGCAGACGCTGGGAATCTAGAGCAACACACAGAAAATGCTGGAGGAACTCAGCAGACGGACAGTCTATGGGAATGAATAAACTGTCGACGCTTTGCGCTGAGACCAAAGGGAAGGGAAGTGAGCCCTGATGAAGGGTCTCAGCCTGAAATGTGGACTGTTTATTAATTTCCATAGCTACTGCCCGACTACTGAGTTCCTCCAGCATTTTCTGTGTGTTGCTCTGGATTTCCAGCATCTGCAGAATCTCTTGTGTTTCTGACTAGTTATATATTTGTTTGCCTATCTAGAGATACAGCACAGAACAGGCCCTTCCATCTCAACGAGATGCACCGCTCAGCAACCTACCTAATCAATGACTAATTAGCATACTAACCGGTGTGCTTTTGGAATGTGGGAGTCCTCGGAGGAAACCCACACACTCATGGGGAGATTACATAAAATCCTTACAGACTGCACTGGAATTGAACTCTGAACTTCAACCATGGCACTAATTATACAGTCATTAACCACTTGTTAAGATATGCAGCAAACTCCATTCCACACACCCAGTCCTGACTCAGCATCACTGTCTGATTGCAGCATGTAACTGTAACCAGCTACATGTAGGGACCCATTCCCTATTAGTTCCCACTGAATTACTGCCCTGCTACTCTCTCCAACAGCAACATCCTCAACCTGACACCAGTATAATGTCTGAAGTCTCTTCTGCATTGCCGTTTACTGAGGCAGGTAGCAAGGTTCAAACTCAAAGTCAAAGTCTACGTGCCACTGGTGTCAGTACAGCATAGATTCACAAAACCGATCCTTGGGATGGGACGATTGTCTTCCGAGCAGAGAATCCAGTTTGTAATTCAACAATGTAAAGGTAGGCCAATCACAGACAAAAGAAAATCTGCAGATGCTGGAAATCAAAGCAACACACACAAAATGTTGGAGGAACTCAGCAGGCCAGGCAGCATCTATGGAGAAGAGTACACAGTTGACATTTCAAGCCAAGACCCTTCATCAGCACCTGAGGAAGGGTCTCGGCTCGAAACGTCAACTGTTTACTCTTTTCCAGAAATGCTGCCTGGCCTGCTGAGTTCCTCCAGCATTTTGTGTGTGTTGCTTGGATGTAAAGGATGGAATGGGAAGTAAGTTTTTAACTATAATATCAGAAACCAAAGGTTTATAAATACAAATAATACAGATTTGGGTTAAGTTAAGAATTGATATTGTAGATTAAAAAAAGATGGAGTAACCTTTTTCCAAAAGCAGCTCCTCAGAAGATGAAATGATGTGTAAGGCCATACTGGTAAACTATGGAAAATGAGTTGTCATAGGGTTTTATCTCCACCATGAGGTAAATATGTAATGGTTGTCAGATGGACAGAAGGCCTTACGGTAATGGAGCTTTTGATCCAACTAACAATATTGCCATGGTGACGCCTTATCACCAGCTGCTGCACTCACCAGGAAACATTTAAAATATATTCAAACACTCAAAATAAATTTCAGGCTTATTTTTAATCACCCACACTGCGGCAGATTTGCAATCCATTTCATAATTCAGTTTATATATTTATAAGTGGTTTATAATTATGTCTTGCTGACATTTGAAAGAAATCAGTCATGGAGCAATTTCTGTATTCTTCAGGTAGCAAACATAGATCAGAAAAAGATGAACACAGTGAAAGATTGGACAAAACTTCATAAGAAATGACCATGCTCAAAATTTAATGCTAGAACCGGCATTCTGTGCAAAGAGAAGTTAAAACATTTCAAGAACATGTCAGGATCACAGAGGGATATAAGGTTTTTTTTAAGCCTGGACAGAGACAGGTACTTTAAAGGCAAACACTAGAGATGCTGGAAATCTGAAATAAAAAAGAAAATGCTGGAAATTTTCAGCAGGTCAATTAGCATCTGTAGAGACAGAAACAGGCAACAAGTTGATGACCTCTCACCAGAACTGCTAAAAGTTAGAAACAAAATAACATCTCCAGCAGTTTTATTTCTGTCTTCTCGTCCTTACACCTTCCCTCCTACTCCCTCTTCCCTTTGTCACCCTCTTCTAGATGACTCCTGGGCTGTTGTGATATATAAACTGCATGCATTGCACCCACCTCATCTCTGTTTGAAATATCCCATGTAAGCACCAGAAAGCTAAAGGTACTGGGGAGAAGAATGGCTGTTAATGTCAGTTTTCAGATCAGAAAATGAGATTGCCATCGCTAAAGATTTTATTAAAATCTCCAATACAATCATATTAACATATTCAACTGGGCCAATAGGGCCTCTTCACGTGCTGTCATCATCTCCTGACCTGAACTGCATTTGCATTTGAATAAGGAACGCTATTCTGTAGAAGAGCTGTTGTCAACAGCCCCAGAGGACTGTTAAATGTCTAACTCAGTATCAGGTTCTCTTCAAATTTCTCATCTCCACAATCAACCAGTAGCTTTGAAAAATAGCAGCTCCAAATAAAATAATGATTAATAAATGCAAAGAGAAAAACTGAGCTATTTACAAATGATGCAAATTTGTAGTAGTGAATGCCACTTACTCAGTCCATTTAAGAATCAGTATCAGGTTTATTATCACTGACATATGTTGTGAAATCACTCCTGTAGCAGTACAGTGCAAAACATTAAAAAACTTACTCTAAGTTATAATAAAAAACAAAATAAGTAAATAGCGTAAAAAAGGAATAGTGAGGTAGTGCTCATGGATTCATAGACCATTCAGAAACCTGGCGGCAGAGAGGAAGAAGCTGTTCCTAAAATTTTGAGTGCCTGTCCAGATGTTGCACCTCCTCCCTGATGGTAGTAATGAGAAGAGGGAATGTCCCAGATGGTGTGGGTCCTTAATAATGGATGCCGTCTTTTTGACACACTGCCTTTTGAAGATATTCTCAGTGGTGGGGAGGCTTGTGCTAGCTGAGTCTACAAACCTCTGCTGCCTCTTTCACCTTCTGTGCATTGGAGCCTCCATGTCAGGTGGTGATGCAACCAGTCAAAAATTTCTCTATGGAACCTCTGTAGAAAGTTGCTGGTCTTTGGTAATATGACAAACTCCTTTAGACATAAGGCTTTGAGGTACAAATGAAGAACAGCATAATTTATTGCTGACAGAATTAAATATTTTAATCATTACCAATAAAATCTAAGAATTATTTTGTTTAATTCATAGCATGAGCACATTGTTGGCAGATTCAATGCCCTTCCCTAGTACCTTGAAAAGGTAATATTTGTCCCACCAATTGGTACAAGTGAGCAACTCGTAAGGCCACTGAAGGTGAGTCAAAATCTCGGTATTGTTACTGTGGGTCAGGTATGCATCGAGATCAGACAGGGTAGAATGGAAGATGTCTTTATCGAAAGAACATTAACCAAACAGTGGGTTTCTAATGATTTCAGTTTCTAGATCAGTTTTTTTGGAACTGGAGGGATAGGGAGTGAATGTTCAGCTTTGTGGATCAGACACCAATCAAGAACTTACTCTATCCTGCATGATATTAAGTGTCTTGAATTTTACTGGAGCTGAATTTACATAGGTAAGGGGATAATATCACACACTCAGATTGGACCTTCTCACATGAATAATGATTCTATATTTCATCTGTATGGCTTTAATTAATAGTGTGCCTATCTGCATGTAGCTAGAGACAGCCAACAGCCTACTTAAACAGAGGTAGCTTCACAACTAAAAGTGACCTGTCTTCGCAGATATATATTCTGCGGCGATAGTGAGGTCGGGCCACATCTGCTTCCACATCAGAGTCTAGGGATATCATGTTAAACCTTGTCAATATTTCAGGTTGAAATGTTGACTGTACCTTTCCCCTGTATGGTCTGCAATATATCTACCCATGCCCAAACTCAGATACCACCAGCTCCTACAGCAAAGGGTGCAACTTGTCATAATTATATCAACCGTAGGCTTGCATCTCCTACTGAAACATCCTGGAGTAGTTCTCAATCACCTGATGAAGGGTCTCACTCCCTGGAGGAAATTAAATTAGTGTCGCTCTGACAACTTTGACAGTGTCTAATGCATTCTTGCTTCTTTTAGCATGTTTGATTTGCATGTTATGGTTAGGAAAAAATAATAAGAACTGGATTTTGTGATAGAAAAGCATGCACTTACAGATTTCTGGTAACAATACACATCACTTTCCTTATCATTGCAATCAGCTTTGACCGAAACATTTTTGGTCTGTTCATGGAGAAGCTATGCCCTAATGCAGGTGTAATAATATCAGAAAATGTTGGAAATATTCAGCTAGTCAAGTAGCATCTGTGGAGAAAGTTCAGGTCTGGTTAATAAATTTTTATTAGAGGATGTTAAAAAAATCATCCTGTTTTAAGTTGCCGCGGAATAGTAAGAATGGGTAAGAAAAAGAGGGAATGGTACAATGGAAAGTGAGTAAGGCTGAGAGAGAGTGGTGAACGTTGGTCAATGACAGTGTAGGACATGCATGTAGAAAGGAATTAGTATTGCCAGAAAAGGAGAAGATAATGCTAAAAGAAACACTGCATTTGCTGGAAAACAAAATAAATAGAACACTGAAAATACCCAGCAGGCGAGGCTACAGCAGGTTGCTTCTCTGAAAACCTGCCAGCAAGCATTATTTCCCTCTAATGAAACACAGAGATTTGAAAGCACCAGAAATGCTGTGCAGGCTCCTGTCATTGGGACTCCTTTATCTCACAGCAATCTTCATTTCAACCACATTGGATGAAATGCAGGAAATGAGCTGCTGATTTCAGTTCAGCTAAGCTCAGGGCACTTTCCCTGCTCCATCGATTCCTGCTCTAGCGGAGATGGTTCAATCTTTATATCATTAAAAACCAACACAGAACCAGCTGCAGTATTAGCAATTTTAATCAGTGTGACAAAGAATATTCTTTTTTTTTGGTAGGGTCTACTTTGGCTTTGCCCTTCTGCAAAAACCCCCAAGGTCAAATGCCTTCGTCTGAGGTGGCAGCGCGTTCAGGGACCAACCAAAGGTGTTTTTGTCTCTTTTAAACACAGTGATTGTCTTGGACTTTTCTTCTGCTATCATAAGACCCTGTTGGACATTAGTAATGTAAAATACTGCAAGTTTGCTTCCCTTGTTTATTGGTGAGGCAGACAGCAGGGGAATTGCGTGGCCTCGGTTGTAGTGAGGATTAGGACTCAAGCTGCGGGTTTGCCTGTTGCAGCATTCCAGGAGAAGAGGCAGTGTAGGGTGTGTAGTGCGGCACCCATGCTGAGCTGGGGGCTAGCCTCTCCCATCAGTGCTGCTCTCCACTGTTTCCTCGGTGGAAGTCAAGCTTGATTGCATGTGCATGTGCTACATTCATCTGCAGACTGCTGAGAAACGTTTGTTCTTAGCGATAACACCCATGCACCATCAATTTCCTTGATGTGTCAATCAGGAATTAGGCTGTTGTGTTTTTTTTTGTGTTGCTGTATGTTTACTGTTATCTTATATGAACTATATGTACCTTGTGCTGCATCTGACTTTTGGTACTGTGCTTTGCATCTTAGCCCAGAGGAACACTGTTTCATTTGGCTGTATTCATGAGTATTCATGTATGGCTGAATGAATTTGAACTTGAAATGTTTATTGTGATATGTGCAGAACAGTTGCCACTTTCTGGCTTCCAGCCAAACTTTTCAACAGACCAGTGTCAAACCAAAGTCATTTACCTACTGTCTCCTACTGACAATCATGCCTCCAAATGCTATTTGCACCAGAACTGCCCAGCACACAGAGCAACCCTTTTAATTCTTGACCTTCAAAACAAGGTGAGCATTATTGATATCTCTTTCATGCTCTCACTGAATGACCACGGGCATGAGCTTAGGACAGGGGTAATATTCAATTTTTAGGGGGTGCTAGAGAATAGAAATTCTTATTGAAAGCAGAAGTGCACAGCAAAAATGAAAACTCTGGTTTATGTTTTAGTGCTGTTGGTTTCTAACTTACTCTAATAAAGCAGGGCTGAATGTCAAATGATCTCCTGCCAAACAAGTTTAAATGGTGCAAGCAAACGCAGCCTAATATCACTTGACTTTCATTGATATTCTGAAAAACAACTTCAGAAATTGAAATGTGTCAGTTCCAAAGTATTATAGATGGTGCCCAGTGAGAACATGTTAGAGGTGCCAATCTTGGCTCGGGGATAACACAAAATCTCAAAGATGCCAGCTTTAGATTACACATTTGAATGCGGACTCTCTGAGACAGATCTAAAAGATGGCTTGGCATAATGTTGAATCTTATCCTGCCCAAAGTGTAGCCGTCACCAACATCACTAAAGAACAATGATTTGGTTATTGTTTTATTACTTTATGTAGGACCTTCCTGTGAAAACTGGCTGCTACGCTTCCCATGTTACAACTGTGGCAACAATTCAAAAGAATTAAATCAGTTGCAAAACACCGAGGTTATAAAAAGTTTTGGCTTTTCAGCATAAAGTTGTGTACATGCCTGAGTTATTCAATAGTCTAAATTGCTGATCTTACAGAAAAGGTTTTCAACTGAGATTTCACTTACGTTTGGCATGAAAAGAAATCACCTTTTAAAAGGTTTGACAACGTTAGGAACACAGTGAAAAAAATTATGGTAGGAAGTAACAGTGGAAGGGAGTATAATTCCAAGTGTCTTGCAAATAAGATATGGGAGAAATTAATCAAACTTATTCTCTATAGACCAAAGAGTAAATGGCCAAAACAGAACAATATAAAATATGCCTACAACCAGACAGCATGAAACACTGCTCTAAATTCCAGTAATTTCTCCCCCTCTCTCTTCTGCCCCCCCCCACTCTTTCTTTTCTCCTCACCTGCCCATCACTTCCCTCTGGTGTCCCTCCTCATTCCCTTTTTCCCATGGTCACTCTCCTCACCTATCAGGTTTCTTCTTCATCAGCCCTTTACCTTTTCCACCTATCACCTCCCAGCTTCTTATTCATTTCCCATCCCCCACCCAGCTACTTTTCCTCTCACCCAGCTTTGCCTATCACCTGCCAGCTTGTACTCCCTTCCCCTCCTCACGCCTTCTTATTCGGGCTCCCCCCCCCCATTCCTTTCCAGTCCTCATGAAGGGTCTCACTCCGAGATGTCAACTGCTTATTCATAGAAACATAGAAAATAGGTGCAGGAGTAGGCCCTTCGGCCCTTCGAGCCTGCACCGTCATTCAGTATGATCATGGCTGATCATCCAACTCAGAACCTTGTACCTGCTTTCTCTGAATACCCCCTGATCCCTTTAGCCACAAGGGCCATATCTAACTTCCTCTTAAATATAGCCAATGAACCAGCCTTAACTGTTTCCTGTGGCAGAGAATTCCACAGATTCACCACTCTCTGTGTGAAGAAGTTTTTCCTCATCTCAGTCCTAAAAGGCTTTCCCTTTATCCTTAAACTGTGACCCCTCGTTCTGGATTTCCCCAACATCGGAAACAATCTTCCTGCATCTAGCCTGTCCAATCCCTTTAGAATTTTATACGTTTCAACAAGATCCCCCCTCAATCTTCTAAATTCCAATGAGTATAAGCCTAGTCGATCCAGTCTTTCTTCATATGAAAGTCCTGCCATCCCAGGAATCAATCGGGTGAACCTCCTCTGTACTCCCTCTATGGCAAGAATGTCTTTCCTCAGATTAGGGGACCAAAACTGCACACAATATTCTAGGTGCGGTCTCACCAAGGCCTTGTACAACTGCAGTAGAACCTCCCTGCTCCTGTACTCAAATCCTTTTGCTATGAATGCCAACATACCATTTGCCTTTTTCACTGCCTGCTGTACCTGCATGCCCACCTTCAATGACTGGTGTACAATGACACCCAGGTCTCGTTGCATCTCTCCTTTTCCTAATCGGCCACCATTCAGATAATAATCTGTTTTCCTGTTCTTGCAACCAAAGTGGATAACCTCACATTTATCCACATTAAATTGCATCTGCCATGAATTTGCCCACTCACCTAACCTATCCAAGTTACCCTGCATTCTCTTAGCATCCTCCTCACAGCTAGCACCGCTGCCCAGCTTCGTGTCATCCGCAAACTTGGAGATGCTGCATTTAATTCCCTCATCTAAATCATTAATATATATTGTAAACAACTGGGGTCCCAGCACTGAGCCTTGCGGTACCCCACTAGTCACTGCCTGCCATTCTGAAAAGGTCCTGTTTACTCCCACTCTTTGCTTCCTGTCTGCCAACCAATTCTCTATCCACATCAATACCATACCCCCAATACCATGTGCTTTAAGTTTGCACACTAATCTCCTGTGTGGGACCTTGTCAAAAGCCTTTTGAAAATCTAAATATACCACATCCACTGGCTCTCCCCTATCCACTCTACTAGCTACATCTTCAAAAAATTCTGTAAGATTCGTCAGACATGATTTTCCTTTCACAAATCCATGCTGATTTTGTTCGATGATTTCACCTCTTTCCAAATGTGCTGTTATCACATCTTTGATAACCGACTCTAGCATTTTCCCCACCACCGATGTCAGACTAACCAGTCTATAATTCCCCGGTTTCTCTCTCCCTCCTTTTTTAAAAAGTGGGGTTACATTAGCCACCCTCCAATCCTCAGGAACGAATCCAGAATCTAAGGAGTTTTGAAAAATTATCACTAATGCATCCACTATTTCTTGGGCTACTTCCTTAAGCACTCTGGGATGCAGACCATCTGGCCCTGGGGATTTATCTGCCTTTAATCCCTTCAATTTACCTAACACCACTTCCCTACTAACATGTATTTCCCTCAGTTCCTCCATCTCACTAGACCCTCAGTCCCTTACTATTTCCGGAAGATTATTTATGTCCTCCTTAGTGAAGACAGAACCAAAGTAGTTATTCAATTGGTCTGCCATGTCTTTGTTCCCTATGATCAATTCACCTGTTTCTGACTGTAAAGGATCTACATTTGTCTTGACCAATCTTTTTCTTTTCACGTATCTATAAAAGCTTTTACAGTCAGTTTTTATGTTCCCTGCCAGCTTTCTCTCATAATCTTTTTTCCCTTTCCTAATTAAGCCCTTTGTCTTCCTCTGCTGGTCTCTGAATTTCTCCCAGTCCTCAGGTGTGCCACTTTTTTTGCTAATTTATATGTTTCTTCTTTGGACTTGACCCTATCCCTAATTTCCCTTGTCAGCCACAGGTGCACTACCTTCCCTGGTTTATTCTTTTGCCAAACTGGGATGAACAATTGTTTTAGTTCATCCATGCGATCTTTAAATGCTTGCCATTGCATATCCACCGTCAACCCTTTAAGTATCATTTGCCAGTCTATCTTAGCTAATTCACGTCTCATACCTTCAAAGTCACCCTTCTTTAAGTTCAGAACCTTTGTTTCTGAATTAACTATGTCACTCTCCATCTTAATGAAGAATTCCACCATATTATGGTCACTCTTACCCAAGGGGCCTCGCACGACAAGATTGCTAACTAACCCTTCCTCATTGCTCAATACCCAATCTAGAATGGCCTGCTCTCTAGTTGGTTCCTCGACATGTTGGTTCAGAAAACCATCCCGCATACATTCCAAGAAATCCTCTTCCTCAGCACCCTTACCAATTTGGTTCACCCAATCTATATGTAGATTGAAGTCACCCATTATAACTACTGTTCCTTTATTGCACGTATTTCTAATTTCTTGTTTAATGCCATCCCCAACCTCACTACTACTGTTAGGTGGCCTGTACACAACTCCCACCAGCGTTTTCTGCCCCTGAGTGTAATGCAGCTCTACCCATATCGATTCCACATCCTCCAGGCTAATGTCCTTCCTTTCTATTGTGTTAATCTCCTCTCTAACCAGCAATGCTACCCAACCTCCTTTTCTTTCCTGTCTATCCCTCCTGAATATTGAATATCCCTGGACGTTGAGCTCCCATCCTTGGTCACCCTGGAGCCATGTCTCTGTGATCCCAACCATATCATATTCATTAATAACTATTCCCCTCCACAGATTCTGCCTGACCTGCTGAGTTCTTCCATTATTTTGTATATTACCATAAAATATTAGGGAGAAGCAATACTCTGATTGTTTTTTCAGACCTGGCACATGAGCAGAACTAATGAACATAGTAGGCAGAAAAGTATTTGAGGAAGAAACCAGGATGAAATTTAAATAGTAGTTGAGATTACCATTGTAACTTATTCATAATTAATACTTTTATAGTGATGTATTTATTTTAGGAACTCAATGAATATTGAGTAGTAGTCAATTGTAAGCAACTCCAAAATTATGCTGTTGACAGCCTGTGAATAGATGGCTGTAAGATTTTGAAAATTTTTAAGGTTTATTGAAATAATTTTTAAACTGCTTCTTTGCTAGAATTTTGTCCCATCAAACACAATTTGTGTGAAATAAGTTAATATAACTGTTCATATTGTGAAAATAATGTTCCCTTTAAATTTTTCAGACTTTCAGAAACAGTGCAACGTGAAATGATTACAATTTTTTTCTAAATTACACTTCAGTGACCTAGATTAGGTGATATTAAACTATGCCCCAGATTTGGTGTTTACAACCTCATTAATGTGCAAGGCAAAACACTGCTTTTACTGACTGTTGTGTCAAAGTAACTATGGTATTTTAATACATAAATAACATTCCAATGACTGCAATGATAATCAAAACAACGTTTAAAATCTGGCATAGAGAAATAATGGATATATCAAACTTGGCAATCCTAAATGGGTCAAAAGTAAAAAAAACTTGGTTCCTCTCACTTTCTCCAGACTCGAGGGGTAGCTAATGGGACCTGCTTGGTCCCCAGCTATGCCTGCCTCTTCAATGGCTATATAAAACAGTCCATATTCAAAGCTTCCTTCCTTTCTGATCCTGAAGAAGGTTCTTGGCCTGAAACGTCAACTGTTTATTCATTTCCATAGATGCTGCCTGACCTGCAGAGTTCCTCCAGCATTTTGTGTGTGTTGCTTTGGATTTCCAGCATCTGCAGAATTTCTTGTGTTCCTTACACCTAAACCCATTTTCAAAGGCTATTTTACTTGGCCACCATTGATTCAATACGAAGTGTGGGGAGATGGGAAACAAAACATTTGTTAAATGTAAGAATTTAGAAGGCACAAAAAATGAAGTTCACAGCAACAGCAATCTTAGTGCCATTGGTGAAAACAGACATGAAGAAACATAACTTCGACTACATTTCTTCTTTTTCCATCTCCTTTCAATATGCTTTCCTCATCATCTTCTTCTCTGCTGCACTTACTTTCAAGTTGAGGCTTTCCACAGAGGACTTGTGAAATGCCTTTCTTCAATGAATGTGGCTTCTCCTGCCATAGTTGATGAAGCTCCCAGTTCTACCCTATTGAGACATCCCCTCCCCCTCCCTACCTGCAGCTTTAAAAGCATCTCTTTTAAATATATCTTTTTCCAATTGTGATGAAGGGTCTCTAACCTAAATGAATGCATGAATGCATTCTGACCTGCTGAGTATTTCCAGCATTTTCTGTCTCAGTTTTGGCCCTGCATCATCTGATGACATATCTTAGTATCAATTGCATCAGATGACAGCAATTGCTTTTACATTGTCTTATGTTTTGTAACTCCAGCAACTAATCAAAAGAAAAGCACAGGAATTGGGACACTTTGCTTTCTTGTAGTGAGACGCTCAGATTTGGTGTGGTGCCGTAATGACCTTTGCCATTCACGTACGTCTTGCACATTCTTGATTAACAATGCTTAATCAAACAATACGTTTACCATATTACTCAAATATTACTAAAATATTGAATACACTACACAGTGATTCTTTTAAAGCTTTTCAGGGATGAGACAAATGAGAACAATGATGGAGATTGTGGTAGAAATTTGTGATTGCTTAGTTTATGAGGGAGTTGTAAAATGGTCTCAGGGAGGGGGACAGAGGGGGGTGGGAAATCAAAGGACCCTATGGTTCCACAAAGCCTTTCTAACCCAAGGTTTATACACAATGCTACAATTGCTAAATAATTAATCATATCAGTGGCTGAGTTGCATTAATTTCCAATTAGCGGCAAGCCCATTTTCAGGCTCCATCTGCCTCTGAAACCAGCTGTGCACTGGAAATATCTTTCATTAAAATAGACTGGAGGGTAGATTTTCACCTTAGCGTTAATCGGTCGGGCAGATTGTTTATTAATTTGAATGGAATGAAAATCATGAGTGGTCTATAAGAGATGCATCAATCTGTCCACTAGATTTCATCCAGCTAGTAAGGATGAGACTTGGCCTCATTCTGATTCTGCAGATGAATATTACCTGTATATCCATATAGAACTCTGATCAGCCAAAATAACAACACAGAATATCCAACTGGTGGATTAATCTTAAAGTATTTTACTAAATCACTCTACTCTGAAATGCTGTGGATACAGATTCACACCGTATGGTACTTACTACAGAAGACATGAAAATTAGTCTGGGGAACTAATAATGGAAGATAAACAGATGGCAAATGAATTGAACTGGTATTTTGCATTACTGCAGAGGACACACATCACAACCAGAAATAGCTGTAAATTGGGAACTGAAAACAAGGGATGAACTCAGGAAAATTATATTCACCAGGGCAGAGGCATTGAACAAATTGTTGAATATGAAGGATGACAAATCTTCAGGTCCTGATAGACTTCATCCTAATAGCTTAAAAAAAAGCCTTTGAGATAGTTAATTGTTTTTAAATTCTCCTAAATTTTGTGGATGCCGGGAAGGTTTTATTCAGTTAGAAAATAGCAAAACAGAAGATACAGAAAACAGGGAACTGCAGGCCAATTATCTTAGCATCTGTCACAGGAAAAATGTGAAAAAAATTATTATTAAGGACATTATACCAGGACATTCAGAGAAATTCAACTTACTTTTCTGAAAGGGAAATTATGTCTGACCAATATATTGCGGTTTGTGAAGGTACACAATATTCTGCGGATAGTAGAGAACAAATGAATGTCAATCAAATACTTAGATTTTCAGAAGGTAATTAATGAGCTACCATATCAAAGGTTGTTGTGTAAAATAAATGTTCATGGTGTAATAAGTACCTCACTGGCACAGATAGATTATCTAGATACCAGGAATCAGAGAATAAGCATTCATGGGTCTTTTACTGATTTATAAGTTGTAATGAATGAAGTATCATAGGGAACAGTGCTGCGACCTCATTTTTTCAATTCATATATTACTGATGTATGAAGAATCCTAAGGCATGATTGCTTACTTTGCTTGTGACACAGGGCTAGCCAGAGAGTAAGCTGTGTAGAAGACATAAGGAAATTACAAAGGGATATCTAGTTATGGAGAGATTTTATAGACCATAAGACAAAGGAGCAGAATTAGGCCACTTGCCCAATGAATCTGCTCCACCATTCCATCATAACTGATTTATTATCCCTCTCAGCCCCATTCTCCTGCCTTCTCCCCGATGTCCCAATGAATCAAGAACCTGCCAGCCTCTGTTTTAAATAAATCCAACGACTTGGCCTCCACAGCTGCCTGTGATAATGAATTCTACAGGTTCACCACTCTCTGGCTAAAGAAATCCCCCTTCATCTCATTCTAAAGGGGTGGCCCTGTAATGACTGTGAGGAAAAAATTCACTGGAAGAACTCAGAATGGCAAAATCAATCCTTCTATTTAAAAAAAAAGTAACAGACTAATCAAGGAGAATTAGCACAGATTTGTTAAAGGGAAGTCATTATTGATTAACTTGATCTTTTTAAAAGATTATGACAAGAAGATTGATGAGGTAAGAAGAGATATTGCTGATGCTGTATAGAGTACCATGCAGTCTGATTTCTGACGAAGGGTGTCAGTCCAAAACACCGACTGTTTATTCGACTCCACGGTTGCTGCTTGACTTGCTGATTTCCTTCAGTATGTCAAGTGTGTACTGATGAGGCAACACACTTGAGTTTGTCTCTACAGGATTTTGGCAAAGTGTTTTACAAAGCCCACATGGCAGATTGATAATGAAAATAAAATTCCATGGAATTCACAGAAAACTGGCAAGTTGGATTAAAGGCAGGATAACAAATCATGGCTGACAAGGGAAGTCAAAGCCAACATAAAAGCAAAGGGAAGTGTATATCAGAGCAAACATGTAGAGTATTAGGAAAATTGTAAAAAAGAACAGAAGGCAACTAAAAAAGCCATGAGGAGGGAATAGATGAAATATGAAAGAGAGCTAGCTAACAATATCAAAGAGGATACCAACCATTTTTTCCAATATATAAAAAGTAAAAGAGAGGTGAGAGTAGATATTGGAATGCTGGAAAATTACACTGGAGAGATAGTAAGGGGGACAAGGAAACGGTGGATGAACTGAGTAAGTATTTTGCATCAGTCATCACTGTGGAAGATACCAGCAGTATACTGGAAGTTCAAGAGAGTCAGGGGGCAGAAGTGAATGTAATTGCTATTACTAGATAGAAGGTGCATGGGAAACCAAAAGATCTGAACGTAGGTATGTCACCTAGACTGGATGGACGACACCACGGAGTTCTGAAAGAGATTGTGGAAGCATTAGTAATGATCTTTCAAAAATGATCAGTTTGTGATTACTCAGTCTACCTTTGCTGTCTTTTTAACCAATTGTGTTAAGCCTCTGACCTTCATTCTGGGTACTTTGAATGTTGACTGCTGAAAAATCATTCTGTGGAACAGACAGCACAGTCCCCTAATCACCAAAGTACACCACAACCAATACCTTTGCTTTCTTTAACTGAGCCAGATTTTAATCCTGCCTTTTGAATTCTTCTTCTTTGGAATATATCTATCCTGAATTGTTTCCAGTAACTCCAGCCATTACTGGTCTGCTGTCATCCCTGCTAGTGCCCCCTTCCAATCAACATTGGCCAGCTCCTTCTGTAATTCCCTTTACTCCACTGTAATACGGATACATCTGACTCTAGCTTCTCCCTCTCGAATTGTAGGGGGACTTCTGTAATATTATGATCACTATTGCCTAAGGATTCCTTTACCTTAAATTCTCTAATCAAACCCCGTTCATTATACAACGCCCAATTCAGAATATTGGTAATGCATTGGGGAGGACAAATGATTCATAAGATACAAAGGAGAATAAAGGAATGAAGGTGTCCACAGATCCCTGAAGATATCAGGATAAGTTATTCATGGGACAAAATAAATTTGCTTGGCTGGGGTTAATTTCTTTGAGGGAAAATTAAATTGCAATGTTTAAAATTAAGGAAAGCCAAGTCAACGTACACTGGAAGGATCTGTTCCCACCAGCGAAGAAACTAATAATGTAGAATTAGATTTAAATTAATTGGCTTGGAGGAGATGGGTACCCAGAGAATCATAACCCATAAGACTAGAAACTAGTATCTTAAAGATGAGATTAACATAAATATTTCCATTTTAGCCAGAATGATTATGATGTGCTGATTAGCCCCCTCTCTGTGATTAAAATCTTAAATATACATAACAATTTAACTTGAATCAATAAGGTTTCACCAAATAAAAGTCAATTAAGGATATTTTAAGACAAACACTGTATAACAAGTGCTAACCCTTATGAAGAGTAACAATGGCTATATAATTAACTCCCAGATATTCATCTCTGTGTGCCACACTACAGTATATGTTATTCAGTTCTGTGTGGGCACTGCTGAACCACTAGGAAATGGTGGGTGATTTGTGTGTATCTACTTAGACCCTAAGATACAGGAGCAGAATTAGGCCATTCAGCCCATCGAGTCTGCTCCACCATTTGATCACTTCTCACTTATTTTCCCTCTCAAATCCTTCTCCTGCTTTTCCCATTAACCTTTGATGCCCTTATTAATGATAGTGCCTATCAACCTTGGCACTAAATAGACCTAATAATAGCATCCACAGCAACCTGTGGCAATGAATTCCACAGATTCACCATCCTCTGGCTTAAGATACTTCCCTTCACATCTGTTCTTTGAGATGTCCTTCTATTCTGAGGCTTTGCCCTCTGCTCCTAGACTCTCCCACTATTGGAAACATCTTCTCCATTTCCATTCTATTTAGGCCTTTCAATATTTGGAGCTTTCAAAGAGATTCCCACTCATTCTTCTAAACCATGCTGACTTTGGCCTACTTTATCCTATGCTCCACATACCCCAAAATCTCATCCTTAATAATGGACTCTAACATCCTGCCAACCATTGAAGACAGGCTATCTGGCCTATAATTACCTTCCTTCTGCCTCCCTCGCTTCTTAAAGAGTGGAGTAACATTTGCAATTTTCCAGTCCTCTAGAATCATGCCAGCAAGTAGTGATTCATGAAAGATCATTACTAATGGCTCTGCAATCACTTCAGCTATCTCTTGCAGAGCCAAGGAGTATAGTCCATCTGGTCCAGGTGACTAATCTACATTCAGACATTTCAGATTCACAAGCACCTTCAGTTAGTAATAGCAACTACACTCATTTCTGCTCCAGACTCTCTCGAATTTCTGGCATGTTGCTGTTGTCTTCCACAGTGAAGACTGACACAATATATTTATTCAGTTCAACCACCATTTCATTGTTCCCCGTTTCTACATCTCCAGCATCATTTTCCAGTTGTCCAATGTACACTCTTGCCTTTCTTTTACTCTTTATATATCTGATGAAAACTTTTGGCATCCTCTTTTATATTTATTTATGAATACTAATATTCTTCTCTCTTTGTTGCTTTTTTAATTGCCTTCTGCTGGACTTTAAAAGCTTCCCATTCCTCCAGCTTTCCACTCATTTTTGCTATATTGCACACCCTTTCATACTGTTCTGGACTTCCCTTGACAGCCACAGTTGCCTCATACTCCCGGTAGAATGCTTCTTCATATTTGGGATGAACCGATCCTGTTTCTTACCAATTACTCTCAGAAATTCCAGCCAGACCCACGTTTCTGCAAGAACAAATACGCTCAGTGTCTCAACTCGCACTGGACCAGAGTGCCAGATGAATACAGATCAGCTTGTCCCACGCTGGGTCATCCACAGACGATGCCAGTCCAAGGAGAGAACAATGGAGAACAAGCCCCAGTCGGAGAGCTGGCCTAGTGGAGCCAGCCACCAAACCAGTATGGATTCCAGTGCACACATCGCTTCCAGCACTGTAACAGGCAATGCTGTGGCATGAGGGCCTGGTCCGTACAACATCCAAGCCCACACAGCCCCCCCCCCCCCCCGCCCCACCAGCGGTCTCATAAATGAACCAGTGAACCGGACTTGCACTATTTTATATTTCCAATGTCCAACAGGGTCTTGTAATCACAAGAAGAAACATTTAAGAGACACATTTCATCATATGTTGGACATAGAGAGGGGGCTGTACTGCATGTAAATGTATTCACTGGTGGGGAACGCATTGCCTGTGATGGACCAGACTGTGTCCCTTTCTGTAGCCTTGTCCACTCCTAGGCATTGGTGTTTCTATATCATGCCTTTTACTCTTGCAGTTTCTTAACCCTACCCACAAGAACCCTACATCTTCTGATCCTATGTCAGTTTTTTCTAAGGATTTCATTTCATTTTTTACCATCAGAACCACCCCACCTTATCTGCTGTCCATCCAGAGGACGTATATCCTTGGATGTTATACTCCCAGATTTGACCATCTTTCAACCATAACTCTGATGCCCACAATGTCATACCTGCCAATTTCTAATTGCATTGCAAGATCAATTGCATTATTTCATATATTGCTACATTCAAATATAGCAACATTACCACTCTTCTTTTCAATTTTATCTGTTTCCTAAAGTTAATTTCTTATCCTTTTCTAAACTTCCTTATTCTTTATTCTGTTTGACTTCAATTACCTCTCCTGCATTATCCTTCCCTTTTATTGTATCCATTCTTTTCCACACTACTGAACCCATGTTCCTACTATTTAGTGCCTTATGCATAGCCTGAATTAAGTAATTATTCAGGACCTGGTCTTAGCATGGTTTAAATGGAATCTGCCCAATCAGAATAGATCCCATCTCTCCCAATACTGGTCCCAGTGTCCCATGAATACAAATCCATTTGAAAGCAAATTCAAACAATTAAAAAAATTAGCGGACACTAGTCAAATAGGTGTAATATGTGATTTTGCAGTTTGCTGAGAGATAGACCTCTGGCATTCTAGATTGATGATCCAGAACTCTACGAGAAGTCCAGGTACAACCTACAGAAGTCTATCTTAAGAATGAAAGATAGAGTGAAGTCAGAGACAGAATTAGATGCTTGTCAGCTCTGGCAGGTTTGCAGAATATTAACTGCTGCAAGACAAAAATTAAAATCATAAATGGCTGTGATGTTTCACTCCCATATGAGCTCAACCCCTTTTACAGTATGTATGCTTTGAAAGGGAGAATAAAACTATACCTGTGCAAATCCCTGCAGCATCTGGTGACCCTGTGATCTCCGTCTCAGAGGCTGATGTCGGAACACCTTTCAAGAAGATGAGCCCTTGTAAAGCATTTGGCCCTGATGGTGTACCTGGTAGGGCACTGAAAACCTGTGCAGCCAACTGGCTGGAAAGGTAAAGGACTTCTTCAGTCTCTCATAGCTGCATTCGGAGGTTACCTCCTGCTTCAAAGGTGCATCAGTCATATTGGTACCCAAGAAGGGCAGGGTGGGTCAGCTGCCTCAAAGTCAAGTTGAACTCATATTGGTGATGAAGAACTTTGAAAGGTTGATTGTGCCTGTAATTTATCCTACGTAAGTAAGAACCTGGTTGCAATTTGCTTACTGCTGCAACCTCACAGACTCTTCATTCGGCCTTGGACTACATGAACAGCAGCAATAACTACATCAGACTGCTCTTTATTGATTACAGCTCAGCATTCAACACCATCATCCACTCAGTACTAATCAACAAGCTTCAAAACCTGGGCTTCAATACTTCCCTCAGCAACTGGATCCTTAACTTTCTCACTGGGAAGCCACCATTAGTGTGGATCAGAAATAACATTTTCCCCTCTCTGACAATCACACCGCACCGCAAGGAGGCATACAGATTGGCTGGTTGAGTGGTGTTGCAACAACAATCTTGTACTCAACTTCAGTAAGATCAAGGAATTGATTGTGGACTTTCAAAGCAAACACACACCAGTCTTCATTGAAGGATCAGCAGTAGAAAGGTTGAGCAGATACAAGTTCCTGGGTGTCAACATCTCTGAAGATCTATACTGGGCCCAACATATTGATGCAATTACAAAGAAGGTATGCCAGCAGCTATATTTCATTAGGATCATGAGGAGATTGGGTATGTCACCAAAGACCCAAGCGACTTTCTACAGATGTACTGTGGAGAGCATTCAAACAGGTTGCATCATTGTCTGGTATGGAGCGGTCATTGCAGAGGATTGGAAAAACCTGCAGAGCATTGTAAACTCAGCCAGCTCATCATGGGCACTAGCCTTCCCACCATTGTGGACTTATCTTCAAAAGGCAATGCTTCAATAATGCAGCATCCATCATTAAGGACCCCACCAACCAAGACATGCCCTCTTCAGGCACAGGAGCTTGAAGACACACACTCAGCAGTTTAGGAATAGCTACTTCCCCTCCACCATCAGATTTCTGAACAGAAATCAACTATATGTATATACCTATATAAAAAATTGTAATAGTATATTTTATGTATTGCACTGTACTGCTCCACAAAACAATAAATTTAACATGTCACTGATAATAAATCTGATTCTGATTCAAACAGTTTCAAAACCTTAACATTTCAGTCCATGAATCAAAACATGTCAATGCCAAACAAATGAACAGATTTCGGTGGCACAGATATTTCAAATGTATGATCCTCGATTTAAAGAAAAACAATCTGTAACATCATTTCAATGTGCTCTACCTTTTCCCCACACCATTGCAAAGGATTCAGCTCAAATAGTAAGAAAATCCTTCACTCTGGAATTGCATTTCATAAAATGTCTGCAAAGCAAGTAAAATAATATGTATAAGATTAATATTTCCAATTGTACATATTTAATGTTGAAGGTTGAGGCACTAAATATTCGGGTTTTCAAAATGCAATTGACCCACTTTGCAACACTTTACTTTCTCACACCTTTGTGGATCAATAACTCTGCCAAACTCCGCATCACAGGAAGCAACAAATTAGTGAAAAGCATAATTAAGGGAGAGAGTAAACCTTCCAAATGTATTCTCCAGCATTACAACATACATCAAAGAAGTTATGGCAGAAAGAAAATGCAGCCTCTGTTATCGCTGTCTAGTTTACACGTAGCAGAAGCACATTGGACATGGAAACCAAGATTCTGTCTGATCTCATGCAACAAAATTCTCAAGTTACACATTCTACAGTCAGACTGTACAATGCCTTATTTTAGAGCCTCATTAACTGGAAAAGAGTTATGAATGCTCGTCTCATAATGACCTGAAAGGATATCCTTCCAGACAATAAGCTGCCTAACTCAGTTAAATCACTTTCAGATAAAGCAAAGCAGCAGTGATAGATAGACCCTATGAAATGAAGGGAAATAAAATAACCTTCTGAAAGTTAAAATTCAGTGTTTTTGAATGACCATCTTAACAATCTGTAGCTGCAAACACACATATTCATGGCATTACAGCCAGCATTTGTGACGCCCAGACATCTCATCTGGGCGACGAAGAGGTCTTTGTAGCACAGGTGCCTGCTGCAATGCCCAAGGAAAGGAGAAAGGGAGGAGGGGATGGGAGGAATAGGGGGAAGGGGTGAGAGTGAAGAAAAGCAAAGGGAGAACGAGAGAAAGAAAGAGAGATAGAGATATGGGAAAGGAAAAACCAAACAAAAACAAAAAGGTAGAAGTTGGTGGGCGGGAAGGAAAGCAAATAAGGAATTGATATGCACTTGATTGGATCAACATTACGAAAGTATTTCAGCTGAATGCTTTCAAGGATAAGTTACTGCTCCAGAGTGACTAGAAGAGTTAACTGCTCCAGAAAAACGAGTACAAGAAACAATGATTATTTTTGTGACATTTTTGACAGTGAAATGATTATCATTAATGCACCTCCTCAACATGAGATAAATCTGTCCTGATTAGGAGGTGAATATATTGAGACAGCTGGACCTCCTCTTGCTCTATTTGCAGCACTTGCATCATGTTCACAGGGTGAAGAGGGGAAGAGATGCACTGGGAACAGCAGGATGGTAGCGTAGGGAAAAGTAAAGACTAATTTGTAGCGCGAGTCAGTCTTCAAGCAATTGGATCATTACTATTTTTCCTTTGCTCATAACCAGGATAGAAGTTACAGTATCTCATTTCTGTCAGCCGTTCCAATTAAATGGATGAGAAACAGAATCGTTCTCAGTTTCAGTTCAGCTTTCATCCTGACATTTTCAGAACAGACAATGCAGTCCCTGGTTTCATTATCAAAACAAGCAAGTTACACACCAGATCTCCGTCTGGATATTTATTATAGCAACCAGGAAGACCTTTATGTTGTAGCATGGTAATGTGACGCAGATAAAGGGAAAATTAAACTAAATGTAGTCCAATTGTCTCAGAGCTACAATTTGTAACGTAATTTCGACTAATAGAAATGTAGAAACGTAGAAATCTACAGCACGTTACAGGCCCTTTGGCCCACAATGTTGTGCCGACCATGTAACCTACTCTAGAGACTGCCTAGAATGTCCCTACCGCATAAGCTCTATTTTTCTTAGCTCCACGTACCTATCTGAGTCTTTTAAAAGACCCTATTGTATCCGCCTCTACCACCGTCACTGGCAGTGCATTCCATGCACTCACCACTCTCTGTGTGGAAAACTTACCCCTGACATCCCCCTTGTACCTACTTCCAAGCACCTTAAAACTATGCCCCCTCGTGATATGATTATTATTCTATAGATTTATTGAGTATGTCCATAAGAAAATGAATCTCAGGGTTATATATTGTGACATATAGGTACTTTGATAGTAAATTTACTTTGAACTTGAATTTTTATTGTTTTTATGCTGGGCTAGGTTATTCAAAGGATGGCCCAATGTCTTTACTCTTTGTCTGTGATAGCTACCTAACTGCAACAGGTGTTTCTGAATGTAACTGGCTGGATGAAGTTATCTCTGCATCAGAGGCATCTGGTTGGATGGGATATTACATTATTACATCATGATTGGCTCTCAAAGACTGATTAGCAGTTTTTAAATATCTTTGACTGAGTCACTGTTATTTGGATCTCCTTTAAAAACTGTAAGATTAGATCTAAATAGCTGTAAATTAAGAAACTAAGAAAATATTATGTTAATTTTTTTCTTAATTGAATTAATACAGTCTTACAGCCTGGAAATAGGTCCTTTGGTCCAATTGGTTCATGTCAAACAAGACTCCCATCTAAGCAAGACCTTTTTCATTGAACATTTAAGATGTGAGTGTCACAAAGGTAATCTTCGGGGTAATGGTGTGCACTGGAGGTGAAGTGTTTCCAGCTCCTCACACCAATAAATCCCTGCTCCATTATCATGACCAATGGTGAATGCAACAATGGAGCAGACAGGCAGATATACTGGTCACTGTCATTTACCCTGTCACTGTATTGTCAGACAACAAAAGTGCAGATGCCAGGGGCATCCAGAGGCATGAGTGCCTCATAGTGGCTTCCTTGTGGAACTGTTCAGCCCACTTCAGTCCTGTTCTTCCGTTCCATGTCAAGCCTGATCTAAATCTGAACATGGAGAAGATGCAGAAAATGATTGTGAACTATCCCCCTCTGGCTCCTCTGTAGAGAGTTAAGGATGTCAAGTACCCGGGAGTTCACATTTTCTCCTATTCCCTCAATATCACTTCCCTGAATAAGAAGGCACAATGGTACCTCCACTTCCTAAGGAGGTTGAGGCAAGCAATGATCCCCCACCCATCTTAACTGAATTTTCCCTTCTGGTATGGGAACAGCCGAGTTTCTGACCGGAAGTCTCTACAAAAGACTGTGAGAATGCCTGAGATGATCAATGGGGTCTCCCTACTATCCATCGGGAACATTTATCAGGAGTGCTGCATACACAGGGTGCACTCTTCTTCAAATGTACGCATTAGAGTTCTACATCCAAACAAGGATGGTTTATTAATCACAAAGTATAAAGGACAGGCTCATCCATCCATCCAAATCTCTGATTCCTCATTGCACACAAAAGTAAACTATTGCAATTGAAAGTCACTATTTTGATTAAATGACCATAAAGATTAGGAATAATTTCCACCCACTATCCAGTGCAGTGGAACACTGAAGTCTACTGTCCTACTGCCAAAGTTCAAAGTTCAAAGTAAATTTATTATCAAAATGTATATATGTCACCATATACAACCCTGAGAATAATTTTCTTGCAGGCATACTCAATAAATCCATAATAGAATAATAACCATAATAGAATCAATGAAAGATTGCACCAACTGGGTGTTCAACCAGTGTGCAAAAGACAAAAAACTGCAAATACAAAAAGAAAGAAATAATAATTATCAATAAATAAACAATAAATATCGACAACATGAGATGAAGAGTCATTGAAAGTCAATCCATAAGTTGTGGAAACATTTCATTAATGGGACAAATGAAGTTGAGTGAAATTATCCCCTTTGGTTCAAGAGCCTGATGGGTAGTAATTGTTCTTGAACTTGGTGGTGAAAGTCTTGAGGCTTCTGTACCTACTTCCTGATGGCAGCAGCAAGAAGAGAACATGACCTGGGTGGTGGGGGTCCCTGACGATGGACGCTTCTTTCCTGCGACAGAATGTCCTCCGTATGTGCTCCATGGCAGGGAGTGCTTTCCTGTGATTGACTGAGCCATATTCACTACAGTTTGTACGATTTTTCATTCAAGGGCATTAGTATTTCCAAACCTGGCTGTGATACATCCAGTTAATATACACTCTACTACACTTCTATAGAATTTTGTCAGTTCCTGATGTCATGCTGAATCTTCACAAACTCCTAAGGAAGTAAAGGTGCTGTCGTTCTTTCTCCATAATTGCACTTACATGCTGGGTCCAGGACAGGTCCACAGAAATGATAACACCAAGGAATTTCAAGTTGCTGACCTTCTCCACCTCTAATGCTCTGAAGAAGGCAGGCTCAGGGACCTCTGGTTTCCTTCTCCTGAAGCCAATATTCAGCTCCTTTGTCTTGCTGATGTTGAGTAAAATGGTTTTGTTGTAGCATCACTCAGCCAGATTTTCAATCTCCCTCCTATATGCTGATTCATCACCACCTTTGATTCAGCCTATGACAGTGGTATTGTCAGCATTGAAGCAGTGTTTAGCCACACAGTCAAAAGTGTAAAAGCGAGTAGAGCAGGAGGCTAAGCACACACCTTTGCTGATGGAGATTATGGAGGACATGCTGTTGCCAATCTGAAATGACTGGTTCTTCAAGTGAGGAAATCAAGGATCCAATTGCACAAGGAGGCATTGAGGCCAAAGTCTTGAAGCTTATTGATTAGCCATTGCTCCAGCTGAGATCAGCCACCTCCAGTTCTGAACCAAATCATATCCGACTCTGGCTAACACATTTGACAGGTATCTCAGCAGAATATCTACGTGCCAAAGTTTCAGTTGAAATCGACATGCGAGCAACTTATTGGAAGAGATAATAATCACAGCCACACATCTTTCCAGCAATACATACAAAAAATGAATAGATATAATCAATGATGGCACCAACTGCATTGTGCAAAAGCTCCATAATTCAACTGTGTTGAAGTTGAACAAATATTCATTAGTATTAAAGCATAACTAAAGCAATCATTGGAAGGTTAACAAGACTAAGAAATAAAATGACTTCAACATTCTTCAGTGTTACAAAGGTGTACTAAATTGATACCCCATGAGAAGCAGAGATAGCTTTGCATTAGATCTCAGCACTAAAATTCTACCATGCACAAGGCCCAGGGAGCTCTGTACTACAGGACCATTCTTGCATAGAACATCGTGTACAGAGAACATTCCTTTGCAAACAGTGGAAATCATAGGGGTGGAGATACCAGGACAGTTGAAAAGAAAAAATTTCAATGGGTCTCATAAAGGTTGTATCATTGGCCCATTAAATCTACATAGCCAGTAAGGAATAACATTTACTTCAGATCCTCCAGTGCCTAAATAACACCAACTGCTGATGGTATATCTTGGTGTGGTAACTGCTCTGCCTGTGACCGATAACAACTTCAGAAAGTTGTGGACACAGCTCAGCTCATCATGAAGACCTGCCTCCCCTCCATGGACTCTGTCTATACTTCTCGCTACCTTGGTAAAGCAGCCAGAATAATCAAAGACGCCATCCACCCTCGACATTCTCTCTTCTACGCCATTCCATTGGGAAGAAGATGCAGAAACCTGAAAACACATATCAACAAGCTCAAAAACTGCTTCTTCCCCACTGTTACAAGATTATTGAATTCTTCCCTAGTACAGTAAATAAGACTCTTAACTTCACAATCTACCTAATTATGTTCTTGCACCTTATTGCCCACCTGCACTGTACATTCTCTGTAGCAGTCACACTTTATTCTGCACTCTCTTATTCTTTTACCTTGTACTACGTTAGTACATTGCTGTAATGATTTCAACTGCACAAACAGCATGCAAGATAATGTTTTTCATAGTGCCTTGGTACATGTGACAATAATAAGCCAATTCCAGTTCCAATATTCACAATCACATCAGTTAAAATGTTGCTAGAGTCAATATGAAATAGATCTTTAATACACTCCCTTGCTACAATGAAGGACCAAGAAGCCAAAATAGAGCAGCATTAATGCCTGATCCACTGACAACAGCTCCATCCACCCCCTCATCCAACATGACAAATGTGAATTAGTGCCAGGTGCCTGAGGGGCTCTCAGTTCCTAGATCCTCAGAAATGAAACACAAAGCTTTGGTTGAATGCGCAATTTTTAAAAAGGACTCAAAGAAATACGCTGGCTTGGACAAACAACTGTGAGGCATTGAATGATGGAGAGAGGAATCTTTCAAAATCTTCACATCTTTAAGTCTTAGGCATTTCACTGCAAGATAGTACCCAGACAATTTCCTAGGAGTGGGATCACAGCAGGTTCACACTGACTCAAAGTGTGCTCTAACAGCAAACACCAAGAGAAAGCCATTTCAGAAAAGAAAAATAGGCTTCAAAACTGCAGTTGATAATTCTCCAACAAACCTTATTCATCCTAGCAGCTAGTTTTAAAAATCATAGAATTCAGTAGGGAAACAAATCTCTGCCTTCTGCTGTTGAGAAGGGCAAGGCCACCTGGTACATGGAACACCAGCACCTGTGGGTTCAGCCCAACTTGAAAATCATCCTGACTTGGGCTAATTTACTAGTCCTTCATTGTTTCTGTGTCTGTCTCTTGGAACTCCCCGTCCACCAGCCCCGTAGGTGTACGTCCACCAGAAGAAATGCAGCAGTTCAAGGTGGAGTCTCAAAGGCAATTAGAGACGGGCAATAAATATTGGCTCTCCTGGTGACACCCACATCCTGTTCATAAATAAAACACAAACTCACTGAAAATTTACAACATGGAAGAGGCCATTCAGCCCATCATACCTGTACCAATTGTAAAATAAAAACAACCTAGCCTAAACCCATTTTCTGTGAGTTTAGGCTACACATGGCTCTTTAAGTGCACGTCAAAAGTTTTTTAAAAAAATGTGACGAGAGTACCTGAGCACTATTTCTTTCCTCATTGCCATTCTAATCCTTTACCAATTACCTAAATCAGTTCCCCCCCTCCGGGGTCTGTGACCACTCTGCTAGGAAAGCAGGTCCTTCCTAATTAGTCTACATTGACCTTTCATAATGCAATATGCAGCAATTAAGATTTCAGCTTTCACTGTGCCAGAAAAAACAACCACAGCTTATCCAGTCTGTCCTCATAGCAGCAAATTTCCAGTTTCGGTAACATGTTTGCAAATTGCCATTACACCATCTCCAGAATATCACATTTTAATGTAATGTGGTGACCACAGCCATATACAGAGTACAAACTGTGACTTAACTAGTGTTCTACACAGTCCTAGTATAACCTCCCTGTCCTTATCTTCTTTGCCTCAGCTAATAGCATTCACATTTAATCATGATATTGGCTGTTCTGCTCTGGGAGCAGGCATTCTAAAGCCCCCTGTTCCTCCATGCCATTCAATATTCTTCCAGTTATTGTTTGTCTAGTCTCTTGCTTTGTTGCATTTTGCCAAATGCATTACTTCACACATCTCTAGATTAAATTCAGCTGGTCGCTTTTTGTGGATGAAACAACTATAGTGATAGATCCTCCTTGTTACCTCCTTAAAAAAATTAAAATCAGTAAATCATTTACTTCTAACAAGTCCAACCTCTGTGCCTTTGGTTAATCCATGGCTTTCTAAATGACACAAATACCATCCCTCAAAAATTGACTCCATTATTTCCCTCTACTGGAGTTCAACTAACTGACCTATACTTACCCCTCCTTTATCTAGCTTCATTCCTTTGCCTTATTTTAAACAATACTAGCAATCCTCTAATCTTCTGGCACAACTCCATTATACAAGGATGATTGAAAAAACGCAGTCTGAGCCTCTGCAAATTCCTACGGTGCTTTTTTGATAAGCATGAGTTATATTATTCATTTTCAAAGATCCTAAATGAAATAGGGGGAAAAAACACCCGTCTTGGTAGGATCTTGCAAGGTTACTCACGAAAGAGAATCAGCCATCACCACAGATAAGTCAGAAAAACCAGTGCCAGGAAAAATTTAACATGTAAAACAGTAACAACCATGAGGCCACCAGCCAAAAAATAGACCCTATCTAAGGTCATCCTATTTGGCAGGCTAAAGAGGTGATGTATTTAATGTTGACAGCTAATCAGGAGACCCGCTTAACCCCTCCTCCACACCAAATATGGGAAAATATACTGTGCTTTCTTAAAGAAATGTCAGTGTGCCTTTTGATCTCTATGTTAAAACATGACCTGTATAGTTCCTGACTGCAGCTACCTCTGAATATTTCAGCTGCCATTGTATTTGTTGGTGAGTTTTATTGGAAGTGGATCTCTGCTTTAAAGAATGCTCTCTATAGCAGCCACAGGTCAGTAGGATAAAAGGCAGCTGTAAATGTGAGAGAAAACTCAGTGGGTTTGGAGGGGAGGGGAGAAGCACATATTTCCAGTTTGTGTAGCCATATCCAGTTCTTGGGATCCCTGGTGTAGATCAAGTCTTACTGTAAAGCACAAGCTCACTGCTCTGAGCAGATCACAGTGAGTATCTGCTATGTCTGCCTACAGTGAGTACGGTTAGACTCAGCACTGGTGTGTGAAAAATGTTGAGCAGAAACGGCTCAGGTGGCACACTGATATGGAGATCTCCCAGTCGACTTGCTGCGGGGTTTGCTCCTGTTTTTAAACAGAGTTCAAAATAAAGGTTGAAGGTTTTACATTACTTCTCCAACACATAGGTACATTAGAGATGGCAATGTGTATCATGATCACTTTATTATGTATGCAAAAGAGAATTTTACCTGGAAGTGCACTGTCCAGTTTCATAGAAGATGGATTTTCAGTAAGAAATCACCACAATTACATTAAAATTGTAAAAAATGGGTTTAATGTGTTCATTGTTTATGAAAGTGGAGCAAGCAAATACAATTTCTACCCTTGAATATATTCAGTGGAGTGTGGAATTACAAAAATTAGCCTCCATTTTAAATAGGCATCCCCTTATTCTGAAACAATGTCCTCTCATTTGTGATTCTCCCATGAGGGGGTGTATTCTCTCAGCATCAATCTTGAGAAAACTCTCAGAATCTTATTTGTTTTGTTGGTCACTTCATACTTGTAAGTTCCATTAAGTATGCACTAAAATTGTTCAGCATATTCATAAGCCATCTCCTTCATCCAGGAAGGGATTAGTTAACCTTCTCTGAACTGTGTCCAGTGAAAGTACATAAGAAAGCCAAAACTACATGCATGTGTTACATCATTCATTCCCTGAGCAGTTGTACCAAGATTTCATGTATATGCTCAGCCAGAACCCTTTATACAGCAACATTCTGTAGTCTTTTTCTATTTGCTTCTTTTTTATTCTTCTTACTAAAGTGGATAAATTCACATCACCACATTTATATTCCACATATCACAACTGAGCACACTTGTTTCACCTCTTGCCCTTTCACGGACTCTTCACAACTTGCTTTCTCATCCAGCTTTTCTATCATTAGTGAATTTGGCAACAATGTACCCAAAACCTTCATTAAATCCTCAATACAGGTTGTAAATAGTTGAGTCTTCAACAATAAGATCTTTGGCACCCCACTAATTCTTGCTTCTATACTAAAAATAACCAATGTGGCTGAACTCACATCCCTGCAAGTTACCCAAAGTTCCATGTCAATATATTATCCCAATATATATCCCCAAGCCATGAGCTCACACTTTGTGTAGCAAACCTTCATATGGCTTTTGGTAATCCAAGCACACATTTACTAGTTTTGCTTTGTCCATGATTCTTTTTCCTCAAAGAACACTAATAAATCTATTAAACACTATTTCCCTTGCCTAAAACCACGTTGTTAGCTTGATTAGATTGTAGTATTCCAAATGTCCTGCCAGTACTGCCTTAATAATGGATTCTCGCATTTTCTCAATGATAGAAGTCAGCCAATTGGGCTGACAGTTTCCTGATTGTTGTTTACCTCTTCTCTTCAGTAGAGCTATGTTATTTATGGCATTCCAATCCACCGGACCTTTCCAGCAGTCACTTCACTTGACACCATCGATTGCAAGCTCTCAGGTCCAGTTGTGTTGCTAGCATCAATATTGTCAGTGTGCCTAGTATTCTTCCTTTAGTTTAAAGTTCCTCCTTCCCTTTTCCACCAAGATTTTCTACACACTGTACACTGGAATACTTCAATGTCTTCTACTATGACAACATAAACAAAATATCTGCTCCAAGTCTCTGACATTTCCTTACTTCCCATTACTAATTACCCAATCTCATCCTAAAGGCCCACATTATCTTCGATATTTTCTTCCTATACCATTATAGAAGAACTTAATTTTTGTTTTTATATTTCTTCCTCATATTTTCTCATGAACTACCTTCTTTCGGCCATCATTTACCAATTTCTAAATTTTCTCTATCTTCTGCCCTTTGATTAAACTTTGCAACATTAAATGCCCTTTCTTTCAATTTGTTACCATCCTTAACTTTATTATTTCCTTAGTTTATTAGATGAATCTCCTTCCTCTTTGAGACTTTATTTGTCTGTGGAATGTATCTTTGTTCAGAGTTATGTAAATCTCTTGAAATGTCTCCAACAATCATGGAGAAAATGGCAATGATGTGATTTAAATAGTGTCCTGATGAAGGGTCTTGGCCCAAAACATTGACTGTTCATTTTCCTCCCAGATGCTGCCTGACCCACTGAGCTCCTCCTGCAGAGTGCGTGTGTTGATTTCACTAGGAAACTTAACTTTCTTAAGAGAGCAGACGCTTTTTTACAACCTATTTATGTTCATGAGTGACATACAAACCAGGGACATTTGCTGGTTTTAGTCATTCTACTCTGATATTGAATGTGAAGTTGCTCTTCCAATTGGAAGTTGAAAAGTTCAAAAATATTGAGTTAACTTCGTAAGAAGCCAAAATATACTATCCTTGTGGAAATGTGAAATTTCAACCAAATTTGTATCTATGCCAAAGGTGTTCACATATAGCAAAAGGTTTGCCTTTGACTCTCCCACCCTCACACCCATCCATCCTGATTACTAAGGGCATGTGTAAGCAGGACAAGTTTCTGTTCTTCTCAAATGAACTCAAAACGTATGTTCACTGGGAGATTATAGAAGAGTATGTATGGCTCACTCTGTGACATGCCTCCAAAGTCAGCAAATTTAAAATCCTCTGCATAGCACTACCTTTAAAGCAGATACAGTAAGCAGAGATTAATCATTAACTATATGGCTTCCTATTACAGAACTGTTTGCTAAACAGTAACAGGTTTAACAGTGTGAAGCACTTAGCATTTTTAAAATTTTTAATTTGAATTAAAGAAAATGTTGTGAAGGAGATAATTGTTGTAATTCAGTGGAATAGCAAGAATGAAAAGCAGTTTGAAAGAGAGAAAAAAATCTTGAATAATTTCTTATGTACAGCCGACATGCTGGAGGATCTGCACACAGCTCTGAAAATGGGGCTGGGTTTTTAACATTATCTCCAGTTTATCCAGGAATGCATACTCATCTTACTCAGCTTGTGATCAACTCCTTTCAAAATGAAAGCGTGAATATCAGAGCATCATCAAAAAAAACCACACGTTTCCCAAGGAGCGGGTTTAAAACTTGTGATCATACCTTGTCACAATTTTCATCTAGAAGATTTATGTGGTGAACTGAACCCACCAGTTTCATCAAAACCAGTGAGTAGCAGATGTGGTCTCTCCAGTAGGTCAGACTGTATCTGAAGATTCTTAAAACCTAATTTAGACCATGAAACCTGATCATACATGTTCACGATATGCACACAAATTAGGAAATTTTAATATTTACAAAGTTAACAAAGGACTCTTTATAAGAACACAAGGACTGAAGAAATAGAAGCAGGACAAAGGTTTTTAACCCTTTATGCCTGTTCCACCATTGAATGAAATGATGGCTAATCTTTTATCTCAGTGCCACCTTCCAGAGCTAACCTCATATCTCTTCATTCCTTTAATATCTAGAAATTTCTGCCATGAACAAACTCAGTGCCTAAGGCCGTTTAGATAGGGAATTCCAAAGGTTTACAACCCTATGGTTGAAGAAATGTTTCCATATCTAGGTTATGAATAACTGATCCATTATGTTGAGTCTGTGAACCTTGTTTCCAGACACCCCAGCAAGGGAAATATTATTTTTGCATTTCTGTAAGAATATATATATTTCAATCAGATTCCATTTCATTTGCAATGCAGGAATATGGGCACAGTCTATCTGAACTCTCCTCACAAAACAAACACCACAACCCAGGAACTTTCATTGCACTCATTCTATCACAAGTCATATCCTCACCTAAAGAGATCAGACCCATACACAATATTCCAGATGCGGTTTCCTCAGTGCTCTATATAACTGCAGTCTGACATGTTATCTCCCCATTTCTCCTTCCTAATTGCTTGCTGTACCTGCATGTTAGTTGTTAGTAAATTATTAACTCCTCAGCAAGTGAATTTCCTTTGATTTAAGTACAGCAGAATAACATTCATAACATATTTATTAGAATCACTTATAATTTTCTTACAGCTTGGGAGCTTTGCAGCAGCATTGATTATTTAAACAGTGACTCCTGTTTAAAATGACATCAAATCACAATTAATTGTTATTGTCATGGTTATATTTTTCTCTCAAGAAAATTTCTTTACTGAAATTGCAAACAGACTTTGCTTAACAGATTTCCTTTTCGAGATTATTTTACACTTTAGAGCAATTGAGGTAAATGAGTTCAAGAGCCCTGTTTCCAATGAATACATGAGGCAGAAAACAACATTGAATGACTACACTATAATGCCAGCAAGAGTTTTAAAAGCTGTAAAATATCCTTTAATGGTAAAAGGATTGTTTGTTTGAAAACAAGTCACAAAAAAAATAAAAAGAGAAAACCATCCTGGTGATGACTGCATATAATGATGAAAGAAATCAGTGCGTGTGAAAATCACTGAAGGCCTGCAGTGTTGGCTTTATGATATTGCACTCAGACTTTCAATAACAAAGCGAGACAAAGGTCTTTATAAATGCAAAACAGTGATTGAAGCATAAATAGGGGTCTCACTTCACAACTTTCAATTTGTTACGTGCAAGACCCCAGATGGAGAAAGATTTTGGAAAAAGGCCATATGTGTTTTGTGCCATATGTGCCAGATAACTAAAAGCCTTCTTGTGGGTGGTGGCATTTACCAAGGGGAAAAGTGTGTGTTGGTTTGAGAGTGTTTTATATACCACATGTCCATTTCCCATGATTGATGAACATTGTTCTCATTAAAGATAAATGGAAAGGATCTCTTGCTATAATACAGAATAAAATATAAATGAAACCATAATAATGCTAAATACCAAACCAGCTTAGCTCAGTAATATTCAGGGCAGGGAAATTGTTAGATGCTGTTCTAGTCCTACAATATATGATTGATTCTTAATACCAGCGAGGCAGGAATAGCATAAAAATAAATGTAGTCTTGCCCCATTTCTTACATTCTTTGAGTATATAAAGAATGATATATAAATTTTCTTTTGTTGAAAAACATCAAAGCAAGTGGGGTTTGAGGTGGAGTGGCCATTGTGTGAGAGGACAGTGTTAGAGTGGTCAGGCTTTGGCAAAAACAGGTGCAGGCTAGAACTTAAGTTTGAGAAGTTAGAGGCATAACAAGTGTAGACAGGGTGGTAGTTCGGGCATTGGAACACTCCTCCTGTGAGATATGGGATTTCTGGCTACCTAATGGTCTCCCTGATGACCACAGCTGTAGGAAGTACATCCAATTTCAGCTCTTGACTGACAAGGTCAAGGAAACGGAGCTGGAGCTGAGTGCACTAAGGACCATCAAGGAGGCTGAAAACTTCATACACGAGTCATTTACTGAGGGGTGGTCACACCCAGAGTGCAGGCTTCAGATAGGAGATGGGCGATCACCAGCAGAGGTAACAGGAGTAAGCAGACAGTGCAGGGTCCCACTGTGGACATTCCCCTCAGCAACCCTTTGGATACTGCTGGGCAGGATGACCTATCAGGGCACAGCAGCAGCAGCCAGGCCAGCGGCACTGTGGCCAGTTCGGAGGCTCAGCAGGGAAGGGTAAAGTCAGGCAGAACGGTGGTGTTAGGAAACTCGATAGTTAGGGGGACAGACAGTGGATTCTGTGGCCGTGAAGGAAAAGCCAGGATGGTGTGTTGCCTCCCAGACGCTAGGGTCCAGGATGTCTTAAAGCAGCTGAAGAAGATTTTCAAAAAGGAGGGTGAACAGCCAAAGGTCATGGGGCATATTGGCACCAATCACATAAGCAGACAGGGAGAACAAGGTCCAGGCAAGTACTATAGGGAGCTAGGAAAATTGCTGAAGAGCAGGACCTGAAAGGTAGTAATCTCAGGATTACTGCTAGAGAGGACCGGGCAGGATGTAAGAACTGATGAAAGAGTGGCTGAGAAAGTGGTGCAGGTGGCAGCATTTCAGTTTTCTGCATTATTGGGATTTCTTCTGGGACCAGAACAAAAAGGATGAGTTAGACCTGAACCCAAGGGCACCCAATATACTTGTGGGAACCTTTGCTAGAACTACTGGGGAGGGTTTAAACTAAGTTAGCATGGGGATGGGAACCAGAGTGGCAGGATGAGGACAGGGCTGTTGGTATACAAGTCGCTGCAGTGTGTAGTGAGACTATGAGGATGGGCATGCAGATGATAAGGCAAAATTACAGCTGGTAGTATGAGTTGGTGTAACAATGGGGCAAAATTGAAAATGGTGATGAATACAGGACATATTTGAATGCAAGCAGTATACAGAATAAGGCAGATAATCTTGCAGTGCAGTTAGAGATTTGCAAGTATGACATACTGGACATCACTGGCGTGCGGCTGAAGGCTGAAAAAAGATGGCTGTTGGGAGTTTAACATTCAAAGAAACACCTTGTAGTGAAAGGACAGGCAGGTAGGCAGAGGGGATGGGGTGGCTCTGTAGGTAAAATATGAATCAAATCATTAGAAAGAGGTGACATAGGATCAGAAGATGTAGAATTCTTGTGGGTAGAGTTAGGAAACTTCAAGGTTAAAAGACCCTGATGAGAGTTATATATAAGCTTCTGGACAGTAGCCAGGATGAAGGATACAAGTTTCAATGGGAAATAGAGAAGGCAATGAAACTATAGTCATGAGGGATTTCAAAATGCAGGTAGATTGGGAAAATCAAGTTGGTGCCTGATCCCAAGAGAGGAAACTTATAGAATGGCTACGAGATAACTTTTCAGAGCAGATTGTAGTTCAGCCCTCTGGGGGAAAGTCATTTCTGGATTGAGTGCTGTGGAGTCAGATTTGATTAGGAAGCTTAAGGTAAAGGAACCCTTGGGAGGCACTGATTATAATATGATAGAATTCACACAGCAGTTTAAAAGGGAGAAAATAAAGTCAGATGTATCAGTACAACATGGAACAAACTAAATTACAGAGGTATAATAGAGGAGGTGCCTAAAGTTGATTAGAATGGATCACTAGCAGGGAACATGGCGGAATAGCACTGGCTGGAGTTTCTGAGGGCAAATTCAGAAGGCAGAGGATAGATACATCACAAAGATGAAGAAGTATTCTAAAGGAGGATGAGTCAACATGGGGTGACAAGAGAAGCATAAAAGCAAAAGAAAAACAACAGAAGGGAACAAAAAATAAGAGAGAGAAAAGATGAAATACTGTATGATACAATAAAGATATAATTTTTTTCTGATACAGTATATAAAGAGTAAGAGAGGTAAGAGTGGGTATTGGACCATAGGAAAATGATGCTGGGGAAGTAGTAATGGAGGACAAAGAAATGGTGGACAAACTGAATAAGTATTTTGTATCAGTCTTCACTGTGGAAGACACTAGCAGTACGCCAGAAATTTGAGACTGTCAGGGGCAGAAGTGAGTGTAGTTGCTATTACTAAGGAGAAGGTGCTTGAGAAGCTGAAAGGTCTAAGGCAGATAAGTCACTGGGACCAGATGGACTTTACCCTGGGTTCTGAAAGAGGTAGTTAAAGAGATTGTGGAGGGATTATTGTTATGTTTTGTAAATCCAAAAACACAGGAGCTGGGATGCCTGTGCTTAATTTCTTTTCTTTACTGAAGCGCTCACATATAACATGGTGGCATTATGACGTACACCATTCACATACTTCTTACATATCAACCAAAATGAATTAAGTGAACAAAGAATGCTTAATCAAACAATATACTTAAAATATTACTCAAATATTACTGAAATATTGAATACACTACACTGCTTAGCTATAAACTCCAACTCAATACAGAATGCATCTCAACTCAAATATAGAACGTATTGCTCTCTAGTCTATATAGTGGATGTTGAATGTTAGCAGGTTCCTCAATTGTGAAGTGCAAACTTGAGCAGATCCCTAATCTTTCCTCATTTCTTGTACTGTAAGGGATCACTTCATGAGAGAAAATTGCCAGAGGCGTCATTGAGTCATTGAGAGATACATCACAGAAGGAAGCTCTTTGGCCATAAAACATCATTTACACCAAACCTACTCTTGCTTATTTTATTTTCCCAAATTGCCATCAACCAGCTCTGAATTCTGCAAGTCATCAACACACTCGAGGATATTTGTGGTAGGCAATTAACCTACGATGCTGCACAGCTCTGTGGCGTGAGAGGAAACCTATGCAGGCACAGAGAGAATGTGCAAACTCTACGTAGACAGTACTGAATCTCAGGACTGAACCCCAGTCTCTGAGGCTGTACCAGCTGGACCACTATGCCATTGCCATACACAAACAGTAACACATACTGTATAGACCAAGAAGTATCATCCACCTACTCAATCATTCAAAAGGTTTGCCTTTAAGTTATACACAGCAGCTACCTATTTTTGATGTAATGCTGAGGCTTCATAAGGCACTTGTGAGGCCTCACCTTGAGTATAGTGAACAGTTTTGGGCTCCTCATCTTAGAAGAGATGTGCTGGCATTGGAAATGGTCCAGAGGAGGTTCACAAGGATGATTCCAGGAATGAAAGGGTTATCATACGAGGAATGTTTGATGGCTCTGGGTCTGTACTCACTGGAATTTAGAAGGATGACAGGGGATTCTCATTGAAATCTTTTGAATGTTGAAAGGCCTGGACAGAGTAGATGTGGAAAGGATGTTCCCCATGGTGGGAGAGACTAGGACAAGAGGGGACAGCCTCAGGATAGAGGGGCATCCATTTAAAACAGAGATGCAGAGAAATTTCTTTAGCCAGAGGGTGGTGAATTTGTGGAATTTGTTACCACAGGCAGCTGTGGAGGCCAGGTTGCTGGGTGTATTTATTGCAGAGGTTGATAGGTTCTTGATTGGACATGGCATCAAAGGTTACGGGGAGAAGGCCGGGAAATGGGGTTGAGGAGGAGGAAAGAAGGATCAAATGGCGGAACAGAGTCAATGGGCCAAGTAGCCTAATTCAGCTCTTATGTCTTATGGTGTAATGGTCTTACGGTCTAATTTTTGAAAATTAGGGAAGCACATGGGGAAAAGTCACCTGCTCTCAACTATATGCAGGGCAGCCTGGGGCTCCCTTTCTCATATAACTGTAGCTCACTAAATGGAACACAGGCCAATATCAGATACCATGGCTTCCATTAATATTGCCTTTCCCAGAAAATAACTAAGTTCTTGAATGCTTTTTGCATGGGGTGATGGGTGCTGACTCCTTCCAAACAGAGCCAGAAGGGGTTCTGAATGTACATAAGGATAAACTTTATTATTCACAGGTATATCGAAACATACAGAGAAACACATCAGTTGCATCAACAACTGACAGAGTCCTGGAATATGCTAGGGTCTGTGTGTTGCCGTGTTTCTGATACCAACGTGTGTCACTTAGAATTTAGGTGTCATACAGATATTCTGGCTCCCTGTGTCCACATAATTAATTGGCCTTAATAATCTGAAGTTTGCTTCCTTCAGAATCAAGCAAGAGGCAAGCCCACAACTGTTGTTTAGCTAGAGAATCAGAACAGCTAGGAATCTCACTGAGATCCATCAATCCATTTTCTGTGTATTTCTTAGTTGTTGCTACAATTACTTTTCACTCAGACTGGGAGGAGCTAACAACAAAACATGGTTATTGAAGATAGAAAATATACCGTGGCACTTCTGCCAAAAAGACACAAAGAAGTCACTGATATGCAATAAATTATACCATCAGTTAACCAATAGGCAAACTCAAGATTAATACCATAAATTAACCAGATGTAAATTTATTCAGTCTTTTAGTCTTCTTGTCTACAGAACCTTAAGACTGGAGTAATATACAGTCGATTCTGGTTAACTTGGACACATCGGAACCATACATTTTGGCCCAATTGAGCGGCTGTCCCATTTACCCAAGGTTTCATGGAAGTCTTAAAAAGTTAAAAAGGCATTAAAAGACAAGCTACCATTTAGCTGAGTAACAAATTATGTATTTAAATGAAATACAGAGCAAATTAGAACACCAGCAATATGACTACAGTACTATTAAACTGAGCACTGGTTACTAATAGTTATTGACAGAGGAATTCATCCATGTTCTTTTGATTAACTGTAAATAAACAAAATCAGCGCAAACACCCAGTGCAGATAATGGACTGCCTTCATACAATGCTTTCAATGATTGCATCCCCCAAATCTTCATATTCATTGTAACACTCAAGATTATTGTCAATATCTTTAAATTCTTCCTAGTTGAAGTAATGAAATCATTGTTATTGTCATTTCTGAGCTCTCCATGCTTGAATGCTTGAAACTGCAGTGAACAAAACGGTTCTGAATTGTCTTGCTGCTTACTTCTTGCCAACTATCAGTGACAAAAATTAATGCTTTTTTAATGCAAAAACATGCAACTGACGCTATTTAAAAACTGCCTGCTCTAAGCACGGTGTAGTGTCTAATGGCCACACTAGCACACGTGACTGACACTGGTTAGAAACTCTTCAGCAACAGTCTCCTGTTTCAATTATGTGGCACAGTGTCTCAAATAAACAAATGGAATCCTGGCTATTTTATTAATTAGTTTTTGTTCTTTAAAATTTGTCCCAAATAAGCGACTGCCCCAATTAACCGATTGTCCGATTAACCAGAATTCACTGTCTAGAGCTAATCATTATATAGTATAGTATATATTCTTTCTCCTATATTTCTATACGAATACCTCTCTAACTAAATATAACTATAAATACTTGGCGTTAAGTATTTTCTGAATATCAACAATTTTCATTAGACTTAACACTATTTAATACATTACTAAATATCATCACAATATCTACTTTGGCTGCCATTCAGTATTCCCTGTTCTTCCCTTTGTTTTTAATGTTATCTTGTAGCACGATGTCTAGCTCATAAACAGTGCTTCTCCCTACGTACTTCTTTTCCTTTCTATGTTTGTAGTGTAGATCCAGTCATTGCTTTCCATTTGGTGGCATGTCCCTCAGCCAGGTTGCTGCTATGTGAGATCACCTAAGATGCACCATTTGCCTAGGACTTGACCTTCCAGTGCAGAGATGAAGCTGCTTCACTTGTTCTGTCAGTGAGGATTTTGAATTTCCACATATCTCCCTGAACTTAGCACAGAGAATTAAGCTTGCCTCTGATTTTTAAAGGAAGCCCATACTAACCACAGTCCAGCTTGGGTAGAAGAGGATTCACCCAGGTCTGGTTTGCAGGGACCGTATAGCAGACACTGAGGTTTTGGCAGCAACAGCAGCAAAATGGTATCAATAAAGTCCTTTTCCAAACCAGTATTTTATTGGTCTTATTCTGTTCACAGGTTTAATTTCCAATGTAGAAAAATTAGAAAAAAGATGAATGGGGAAAATGGACCCAAAGGCTAACTTCAATTCAAAAAAAATTAACAAGATATTTAAAAATGTACAGTTGAACTGACAAGCCACAGATAATGAGACAATTCTGAAACCTCACCATTAGATTCCTGATTGACAAAGTCAAGTTGTATAAACTGGAAGCAAAGTTGATGAATACCTCAGCATTCCAGGCACTAGGAAAATGGAATATTAAAATACTGCTGGTAAATATGTAAAGAGGAGATATAGGGATCTTCACAACACTACCACCTTTAAGCATCATGCTCCAAATGTGGCCAACAGTTTTTAATTTTTTCAGATGAACAAGTAAAGTTATCCCCCAGTTAATAATCTTAGTGCTCAGGATCCCTTCAGCAGTATTAACAATGTTGGTTTGCTAACATCCTTACTGAAAAAATACAATAGTTATTCTGAGATGTTCCAGATACCTTTAAAATGACTTCTTTCCTTGAATAAAATTGGGTCCAGAGAGGCAGTGTTTGCAAATGTTTGGGATGATGCACGAGCAATTCCATACTGGGTGTTTCCAAAGAGTAAAATGGTTTATTTTAAGAAGATATTTTTAAAATTGAAAGCAAACTTGATTTCTTTCACCAATCCATTTTTCAACAATGCAGCTGGGTCCTATATCCACATAATCATTACAAATTCATTTCGAAGTTCCCAAGGCATTTTCTATCCTGTAATAAATGAATTACATCTCCACAGCAGTTAGAATGTGCTGGACTTTAATATACTGAATTATGACTGAATATGACTGAAAATGATAACTTAAGAAAAACATAAATAAATGAAAGTATATAAGGAATATAGGCCCCAAGAGACAAAACACAGAGCTACTGGAGTTAGAGGACATTTACAAACAGAAAAGCCAAGAATGCTCAAGCATCATATGATTAATAAAGAGAATCAGCATGAGTTTTAGAAAACATGCTATGAATTTGTTTATTTGGACACCAAACAACGGTGGTCTAGTAAGGAGATAATGGATATAAAAAGTTCTGCAATTTGAGGTTCATGGATCAGACAGTGTTCTGACATTTGTAGTAATTTTCAGTAAATAATAGATAACTGGAATCCAAGATGGTGATCTGGCAAAGAAGTAATTATCTCCTTTGCCATATTTTAAGAACGGAAGTACAATTTACTGTGTAGTCAGATTAGTTGGACTTCCTAATGAGTGGATCCCAGACAGTCAGGATACACAAATGCTCCTTCTTCCCCATCATCCTGTGCTGAGCCCATTGCTGTGCACTTTGCTTACATATGACTGCAACGGCCTATCTCCCAAGCAATTACATTGTCCAGTTCGTCGGTGACACAACAGTGATGGGGCTCATCAACAGTGATGAGACAACTCACAGAGAGGAGGTGGAAGTGCTAAAGGCCTAGTGCCAGTCAAATAACCTCTTCCTTACTGTCAACAGGACAAGGGAGATGGTTACCAACTTCAGGAAGACTCACACCCTTGTTTATATCAGTAGCACAGTACTGGAAACTGCAAGCAGTTTCAAACTCCAGGAAATGCAGATTACACACGACCTCTCATGATCCCAGGATACCTCCTACACGATCAAGAAAGCTCACCAATGCCTCCAATTGTTGAAGAGACCTCAACTTTACACATCTGTACTCACCTCATTCTACACAATAGAGAACATCCTAACATGCTGCATCATTGTTTGGTATGGAAACTGCACTATAGTGCACAGGACAGCTCTACAACGGGTAGTCAGAGCTGCCCAATGCATCACTGGCACCAGCCTACCTGCTATCAAGGACATAAATGCAGAAAACGGCCAGTAACATCCACGCATCTTGCTCATGGACTGTTTGTACCACTCCCGTAAGGGAGGAGGCTACGTAGTATCCACAACATGAGAACCAGATTCAAGAACAGTTACTTTCCCCAAGCAGCGAGCCTGATCAACACCTCCACCCACTAACTCCACCACTACTTTATTTCCCATCAGTCACCTTATATGTATAGCCTAGCATAACTTTATAACAGGGGCTTCCAACATTTTTTTATGCCATGGACTCCTACTATTAAGCTGGAAATCCTGTTTTATGGATGCAAGGCCCTGGCTAAGATTTTTATTGCTATGCTGTAGGCATTCCATTTTAGCAGTTGTGTAACAGCAGTCTGTACTGTTCTCAGCTTGTCTGAGTTTGAGATGAGATAGGGAGCTTTGTTATTCAACTTAGGAATGTGGTGTCAGCCAATCAGGATGGTAGATTGGGAAGGAAGTTCAAGAGTTCGCGGGTGGAGAGACTCCGTTGGCGAGGGCTGGAAGAAGATGGGGAGAAAAAATGGCTGAGGATGCCACCCCTGTTGCACAACGTGCCTAGTGCAGATGAATGGCTTCAAAAAGGAAGAACAAGCACTCCCATGGGAGACTTGTTTGTTCGAGATGGATTTCAAGCGACGGGTGGAAGGTGATGTGTACTTTCACACAGACTGAGTGATGCACCATCAATAACTCTCTCTGAGACGTGAAGGGGAGATATCAGCTTTTATTGACTGGAAGAAAGAACAAGCAGTAGTTGACCACCATACTACATCCTGGAGACTGAGGGCCGGGCTCAGGCCTCAATCGCCTTTATACCGGGGTCTGTGGGAGGAGCCACAGTCAGTGGGAGGGGCCACAGGAGCAGTCAGCAGGGGGCGTGTCCAGACAGGTATATGTAGTTCACCACACTGAGGGTCCAGCAGTATGAATGACAGACAAATTCATGATGAGCTCCAACTTAAGTACACATTTGACTGTTTACGACTAAAGGGCCCTCTTTTTTCTTTCATTTAATAACTGTTTGCTTAACTTAACATTCTTAAATATACTTTTTATTAATGCTGCGATCTGTTACTTCTTGCCGGGGGGCAGTAAATCACACAGCATTCACACAAACCAGGGTTTGGGTGGGCGAGACATCCTAGCCTCACAGATTTGGCGGGACCAAAGCTGTATACATCCTAGATGTACAAAGCAGAAGAAAGGTGGGTCTATCACCATGGAATCCAGGGGCTAACGAGCTGCATTTCCAGAGACGCCCAGCATAAGGGGGTTTCATAGACATACAGTCAATCTGTGTTTATAAACTAAATATACATTTATATTTATTGCATGTTTTTATTGTATTCTTTATCTCTTGTGTTATTTTTGGGCTGCATCAGATCCAGAGTAACAATTATTTTATTCTCCTTACACCTGTGTACAGGAAGGGACATAAAACTATCTTGAAGCTTGAATCTTAGTAAGTCCTTCTTTAAAAAAAAAGATAAACAAGCATGTAAGAAAAGGAGAAGTAACTGGTGCATATGATACAAGTTCAGATTCAACCCAGCCTAAAGTCACCTTATAGCACCATATTTCAAATGAAACCAACAGTTTTCATGTCTAAGCAGGCACAGTTCTATTATCTTCTTAAATCTTTAAGAAAGTCAGTACTGCTCGAGGATCTGGGAAATATAAATATCATGGTGGGGAATTGGGACAAGGAAAGTGTATATAGTACCCACTGGGATAGTTTCTTTTGCTACAGGTAGTAGTCCTTCTTGGCTGCCGACACTGACATTTGAAATGGGGAAATATTCCACTTCCAAGGTTTGTATCCTACATACACCAACACACAACAAAATATTAGTATGCTTAAAATTGTAACTGTATACTCACAGTATACTTACAGTGTCCAAGAAAGTCCTGGGTAACCCACTGCATCATTTGGCAGCAGTAATCGCATATATAACCTCCCTATATACCTCTATCCCCCACCAGGAAGGTCTCCAAGCTCTCCATTTCTTCCTGGATCCCAGACCCAGCCAGTCACCCTCTACCACCACTCTTCTCCGCCTTGCAGAATTAGTCCTCACCCTTAACAATTTCTCCTTTGCCTCTTCCCACTTCCTCCAGACTAAAGGTGTAGCCATGGGCACCCGCATGGGTCCTAGCTATGCCTGCCTTTTTGTTGGCCATGTGGAGCAATCTATGTTCCAAGCCTACACCGGTATCTGTCCTCCTCTTTTCTTACGTTATATCGATGACTGCATCGGCGCTGCTTCCTGCATGCATGCTGAGCTCGTCGACTTCATTAACTTCGCCTCCAACTTTTACCCTGCCCTCAGATTCACCTGGTCTATTTCCGACACCTCCTTCCCCTTTCTAGATCTTTCTGTTTCTATCTCTGGAGACAGCTTATCCACCGACGTCTACTACAAACCTACTAACTCCCACAGCTACCTAGACTATTCCTCCTCCCACCCTGTCTCCTGCAAAAATGCTATCCCTTTCTCTCAATTCCTCCGCCTCCGCCGCATCTGCTCTCAGGATGAGGCCTTTCATTCTAGGACAAAGGAGATGTCTTCCTTTTTGAAAGAAGGGGGCTTCCCTTTGTCCACTATCAACTCTGCCCTCAATCGCGTCTCCCGTATTTCACGCACCTCTGCCCTCCCCCCATCCCCCCCGCCAGCCCACCAGGGATAGAGTCCCCCTGGTCCTCACCTATCACCCTACCAGCCTACAGATCCAATATATAATCCTCCGTAACTTCCGCCACCTCCTACGGGATCCCACCACCAGCCACATCTTCCCCTCCCCCCCACTCTCGGCTTTCCGCAGGGATCGCTCCCTACGCGACTCCCTTGTCCATTCATCCCCCCCATCCCTCCCCACCGACCTCCCTCCAGGCACTTATCCCTGCAAATGGAAGAAGTGCTACACCTGCCCCCACACTTCTTCCCTCACCACCATCCCAGGCCCCAGACAGTCCTTTCAGGTGAGGCACCACTTCACCTGCGAGTCAACTGGGGTGATATACTGTATCCGGTGCTCCCGATGTGGCCATTTATACATTGGGGAGACCCGCCGCAGACTGGGAGACCGTTTCGTCAAACACCGGCACTCGGTCCTCCAGCAGTGGCAGGTTCTCCCTGTGGCCACACACTTCAATTCCACAGACCACTTCCACTCCGATATGTTTGTCCATGGCCTCCTTTACCGTCAGATGAGGCCACACGCAGGTCGATGGAGCAATACCTTATCTCCCGCCTAGGTAGCTTCCTACCTGTCGGCATGAACATTCAACTCACAGACCTCCGTTGATACCCCTGCCCCCCCTTACCCCATCTCTATCTATAATTTTAGTCTGGTTCTCTTTTTCTCTCTTTTTCCCCCCTCACTATAATCTCCCCCCAGCCCTACCTTTCTTTCTCTTTTATTTCCCATAATTCTCCACCTTCCCCCTAGCCCATTTCCCTTCAGCCTATCACTTCCCAGCTCTCTACTTTATCCCTCCCCCCACTTCTTATCCCGCCTCGACCATCCCATGTTACTTCACTCCTGATGAAGGGTTTCAGCCCGAAACGTCGTCACTACCACCTCCCATAGATGCTGTCTGGCCTGCTGAGTTCTGCCAGCATTTTGTATTTTTATTTGCATATATAACCGAACTGTGTTCTCTCCCAGTTATCAACAGCTTCTGTTCCTGGGAACTGGTCAGGACCCAGACAGATCACAAGTCAAAAATGACTAACTCTACCTCAACCTTTTTTATTTTCCTGATGTCCAAAACTGGCCGTCACCCCAGGGTCTGCCTCTCTACTATCCATCAATCCTTGAATCCGTCATTTAGCAGGCCATGACAGGGTTTCCTTTAATCTTCAACTCACCTCATAAATAGGGGTCCTTTATGTTAGCTTGCGCAAGCCAGAGTTAAGGACAATATCCTAGCGCATATTTTACCAATTCTCTAATGCTGCCTGACAAGTTGATTCCATAACTAGCATCTCCAGTATTAGGAAGATTTCATGAACAGATATTTGACCTTTCAAGGTTCCTTACATGCTTAAAAATTGAGAAGCCTCAGCTTTGTTTGCCAATCTCATGTGCAATCATACTGTTTCTTCTTTGTAGGCCTCTTAAATATAATGCAGAGAAACATATTTTCTGTGGCAAATGTAGACTCAGATGCTTTCATTATCTAATGTTTGTATGCAAAAAGGTTGACTGATTTCAAGCACTTACCATTTAGGTTCACACAAGTGCAATGTTCAAGGTTACAACGTAAAGTATAAAGTAATGTTTTCCAAAGGATGATTTGGAATTGAAGGGCTGACATCAGCTCATTCATGGAACATCCTCACCGAATGGAATTCTTTTAATCACTTTCTATACTTCTAAAGGATGACATAGATTCTATTTTAAGCCACAATGTGCACTTGTAATGAAGGATGTTTATCTATTTTAGACAAACAGAATTAATCCATGATCACGTCAGCCAAATACTTGGAGAGAACCATAAGGTAGGATCTAACCCTGGAATTCAACCTTCAAACTCCAACAACAATGTTCAGTAAGGCTTCAATCTCTGTTGACATCTCCCAACCATGGGGCTTCAGATAAGTGCCGGTACTTTACTGTCCCACCAAGAGAAGTTGGACAAGTATCAGGAAAAAATAGTCAGAAGGGCTAAAGGTAGTCTTAAAAATTATGATGGAGTTTGACAGAGATCTTTCCACAGAGGAGAAACTGAAAGCATGATGGAAAATTGTAGCTTATATGAAGTGTGAACACCACTTTATTACTATTATTCATTCATGAATGGACATGAATGCCACCATTGAGGGATGCAATCGTTGGCATTCTTTAGTTGCCTGAGAAGGAGGCAGGCCATCTTCCTGCAATAATTTAATGCAGCAGAATGGATTGCCAAGTCACTTCCTGGACACTCAGGGCCCAACAGCACCTTTCCTATTCTAAAGACAATTTACAGGAAATATTTGCATTCTCATCATCTGCCCGAGATTTGTGCTCTTCATGTTGTGTTTTATATCACAAAATCCATGCCAACTGAGCCACCACCTACAGGCAAAGATATCCAATTTTTGTTTGCATAATTTCCTGCCGGAACCCCCATATTCCTTAAGTACTTGTGTTCCTAATGTGGAAATGATATTTTCCTAAATATATTCTGTTCCTGAAGAGCTCCATTAAAACTCAAAGACAATTTTCCTCTCTGCATATCAGATTTTATTAGTGTTGTGTATTTAATATTTCAGTAGTATTTGAGTAATATTGTAAATATTAAGCAGCCTTGTTTATTTAAATACTTCATTACAGGTTATATGTTAAAATAAGTGAACTGCACATGTCACTACGCTACCAGGTGATACATGCACGTGAACAAACTGAGACTTGCATCTCTCGACTCTTGTTTTTCTTTGTATTAGTTTAATGTTTTGGAGTTCCAAAACATAGCAGTTGCAATGAGGAAGTTTTAAACAAACCCATGACAGCTACCTATCTGTTGAAGTGCAGTGAGATATTTGATTTTTAAAAAAAGCACACTGAGGAATGGGCAAGTAAAAAAAGAATCACAGCGTGTGTTCTTCAGAAGGGGAGTTTAAAAAAAGCAGAAAACAGACAAAGTCACAGGTTCATAAACAGTAAGTAGTGGGTGGTAATAACCATAAAGAAAAGAGCAGAAACAGCTGGCCACATCTGAAAGATTGACAAGTTTGATTGCACAGCAGATAACTGGATTTTGTATACTGAATAAATTGAGCAGTATTTCAAAGCAAATGGAATAGCCAATGAGAAGTGAGTGCCAATTTTGCTGCGTGCATTGGATTTAAAGGCATAGCTTGCTTAGGAGCTTGAGTGCTCTGACCAAAGCAGCGGAAGTGAGCTTTGCTGATATTGTGAAGGAGCATTTAGAACCAAAACCATTGTTGATTACGGACAAGTGGGAGATAAAAAGCTGCTTGTAAAAGTAAACGCAAAGACCAAAGCCCAGCTGGATGAATGGAATGAAAGGAGTCAATGGAGAAATGAAAACAGAGGATTCATGAGATAATGTTGTGGATGAGGAAACAAAGAGGAGAGAGCAGATCGTAAAGGCAGCAATAGAAGGTTTAGTAACAGAATACTCCAGTGAACTAAATGCACTTCTCAAGATCAAGACGCACAAACTGGAAAAAGAAAGGTTTCCAGAGCTGTCAGAACCACTTCCTGCAGTCTCAGGGTCGACTTCTACAACCAGCATGGAGGAGGCTCCAGAAGTTGAGGTTGTTTTCACAGCCTCAAGTCTCACTTGCCCAGCAGAGTGACCTCCATTGTCAGGAAATATGTTATTCCACAAGAGTAAGAAATCTGCCACAGCAAATAAAACTTTTGGCCTGAATGGGACAGTTTAAAATTTACTCTGCTGTGGATGCATTTATATGATGTTGTATTATATAGTATTATGTGTTTATAATACATATTATATTATTAGTATTATGTGTTTATGTGTCTATTGCAGGGTTTCTCAACTGGGATTCCAAGGGTGCTGGGGGAGAAAAAGGCCTGTCTCGGAGGAACTGTATTGGCACCTGTACTGATGGTGCCCCTTCAATGGTTGACTCCATGTGAGGTTTCGTTTCTCTTGCAAACAAAAAAGAAAATCCTGACACTGTCAAAACATTAAATCCTATTTTGGCTTAAGATAGTTATTTAAAATAAACTTATTATGTTTGACTTATGAGTTTTAAAAATTTATGAAAGGGAAAGAAAGAGATTAATTTCAAGTAAGCCAAGCTTAACCACCTGTTATTTTCCCCAAGAAAGGTTATCTAAAAATTAATTCCCCATTCAAAAGAGCATTGACTAATATTTTTGTATTATTGTATGTACAATGTACTGATCATGCTAACATATTGTGAGCTGTAGATATAATAATTTCTACACAGCGGTTCCCTGAGACCTGAAAATTATTTCAAGGTTTCCTCGAGGTCAAAAAGGTTGAGAAAGGCTGCTCTATTGAGTTGGAATTTATAGCTAAGCAGGAAGGAGTGTTGTGTATTTAATATTTCTGTAGTATTTGAGTAACATTGTAAATATGTTGGTGATTGAGCATTCCTGTGTAATTAAATAATTCATTACAGGTTATATGTAAGAATAGTGAACTGCATATCTCATGATGCTATCATATGTTACGTTGAGTTTTGCTAAAGTAAAGAAGAAACTAAGACTCACATTTCTTGTTTACCTCTGAATTAGTTTAATGTTTTGAAGTTACCAAACATACCAATTAGCCCTTTCTATCAGGGAATTAGTTCAGATTAATGGGCTTTCTCGTTGCGGTCACCCTTCTATTGTTAAGCCTGGACAAGTTGTCTATTTTTCAATCACCAAGCTCTGGTTCTATTTTTGACTCCCTACTGTTAGTGAAATTAATTGTTCTTTGTACTATTTATCTGGAGAAATAAAATGAAGTTTGCAAGAATTACAGAATTGGGATAGACCTTTATAATAGAAACGGTTGAATCTAGGTACATTTAATGAAACAGATATTTATACTGACCCATCTACTTCACACTGTAGTCCTGGAACCAAGGCCATGAAAGAGTAAACTCCATCTGCTGATGGAATATTCTAGAAAATGCACCAATTCTTTGCATGTGAAGAACTGTAGATTAGATGCAGTATCACGATCATATTACTGAACCATAACTCCACAGCCCAAATTTGGAGTAATGAATGTATGAGTGATGTATTACACATTTTAGTTTTTCCCTCTGATCATAAAGAATTAAAAATAATCATAATGATATTTATAGACAGCCAAAGACCTAAGATGGTAAAATAAAAGCATTTTTTAAATTAGAGCATGATTTCAAATCATCCCCATATGATTTCAAGCATGGATCAATGGACATTCCATTGAGAAATCAAAATGTAGAGCCTTACATAATAAATTGGTCTGCAGTTTGATTTCTAAATGGACTGCCTTAAACTACAATTCTAATCTAAGGCATTGGCTTCAACCTCATGGTTGATTTTCAGACCATGCCATCAGTCTGTCTTCACATGTAGTGCCAAATTATTGAGGAGTTTCTCCAAACCTGAAAGCAAAAATGCAGCATGTGTAAAGAATCTTGGGTGGAAAGTGTTTTTCCATCTGTTCTAAACTTCCCTTCAGACATAGAGAGCAGGATTCTCCTTTGGTTTTCTATACATTTCCCTTCCTTTCTGAGTCTTTACATCAGACAAATGCCTTTCAGAACAAAATCTAAAAAACTTCAGAACAAGTGTTCCCGAACTTTACTGCACTAACTTTTTATAAAATTCAGCTATAATTCTTCTAATGTACCTTATAGAAGATGGCTTTCATTTATTGAGAAAGTTTTCAAACAGTTTCAGTTTCAGGTCAGAGGTTGGGTCAGTGGTATACAAGTAGATGCGATGTGTAGGAAGTCTGTGAGGAAGGTTATGCAGTTGACCGAGCAAAATTTCAGTCAGTGGGACTGGTTAAAATGTGTCTATTTTAATGCAAGATATATATGAGGTGAAGCACTTAGAGCATGGATCAGTTCCTGGATCTCCAATGTTGTGCCCATTACAGAGACTTGGCTGTCATAAGGGCAGGAATGACTGCTGCATGTTTTGGGGTTTAGATGTTTCAAAAAGGACAGGGAGAGAGGTAAAAGAAGTGGGGTAGTGGCATTGCTAATCAGGGATAGTATCACAGCTGCAGAAAGGGAGGATGTCATGGAGGGATTATCTGCTGAATCAGTGTGGGTAGGAGTCAGAAATGGAAAATAGAACAGTAGCAATCACTCCATAACATCAGAGACACTAAAGAACAGATCAGGAGGCAGATTTTGGAAATGTGCAGATATAAAAGATTTGTTGTTATGAGGGACTTCTATTTTCCTAACTTTAATTGGCACCTCCTTAGTGCAAGGGTGTGTAGGGGGTCAGAACTTGATAGGTGTGCCCAGGACGGATTACTGACTCAATATGTAGACAGGCCAGCAGGAGAGGCCATATTGGATTTGGAGCTAGACAATGAACCAGATCAGATGTCAGACCTCTTAGTGGGAAAGCATTTCAGAGACAGTGACCACAAATCACTAACCTTTACCACAGCCTTGGAGAGGATATGGGAAAGTATTTAATTGGGGAGGGAGATTTGTAATGCTATTAGGCAGGAACTGGGGGACATAAATTGGTAACAGATGTACTCAGGGAAATGCATGACAGAAATGCAGGGGTTGTTTAGGGAGCACTTGCTGAGAGTTCCAGATAGGTTTGTCCCAATGAGGCAGGAAAAGGATGGTAGGCTGAAGAAACAATGGTTGACAAGAGATGTGGAACATCTAGCCAGTAGAAGAAAGCAGTTTACTTAAGGTTTAAGAAGCAAGGGTTAGATAGGGCTCTAGAGAGATACAAGGTAGCCAGGAAGGAGCTGAAGAGCTAGAAGGGGGCATGAGAAGGTCTTGGTGAGTAGGATTAAGGAAAGCCCCAAGGTGTTCTACACATATGTGAAGAACAGGAGGAAAGCCAGAGAGAACAGGGCTGATCAGAAAATAGAGGAAGAGAGTCAGAGAAAGTAGGGTGAGATCCTTAATGAACACTTTGCTTCAGTAGTCACCAGTGAGAGAGACCTTGACGTTTGTGAGGACAGTGAAAACAAGCTGATATGCTTAAACAGCATCCTGATGTTTGAGGGGGAAAGAGGGACCTTCCTCGCCGGTATATTGTTCCATGTACCAAACTATAAGTAAAAGAGACGTCGCTGTTGTTGATGCGTAGGGTGGACTTGTATTTCATTATGGTCTGAATATCCACCACACGTGCTCCGTGTCTCTGCTCTCATAGTAATGGCTGTACATTCTCTGTGAATAATCTTGTGTTGTCTTCCTGATGGTACCGGAGAGCGCATCTCTTGCTGACCTGAGAGTTGTGTTATCACCCGGTCTGACAGCAGTAACTGAATGTCTCAGAAGTGCCTGGACTCTGCTGTCAGCATGGCTCTGATTTGCCCTCATGGAGATGCATTTAATAATGGTGATGTCCTCAAGGCACTTCTCTACATAGCCAGTCACAGATCCTGCATATTCACCAATGTTAATATGATGATCGTAGGTAGCCGCCTCCCCATGCTCCAGTCCGTGTTTTCAGAACAGTCCCGCAACGCTGCAGTTGCTCCTTCTGGTCAGGTCTTTAAGACCCTTCGAACTGTTTTGAACTGTATGAAGTATTAGCAGAATAGATAAATGGCCAAATTATCCAAGCTGGGGTAGTGAAGCAGTTTTGTATGCACCAGGGATGTCGGTACTAACTAGCTCTAATGTGTTCTCACCTATGGTAGCAAGTCCACATTATGATAGGATTTAGGTGGGACTGTTTTTTAAGTTAGCATGGTTGAAGTTGCCAGCAACAATAATGAAACCGTTGAAGTATGTGACTTGGAGGATCCTGATGGCATCGTATGGCACAATGCGCTTCCCCAGCATTAGCATGGCGGGGGAGATAATATAGACAGCCACAATCACAACAGCATTGAACTCCCTCGGTAAACAGAAAGGCCTGAAGCTCACTGTTAAAAACTCTACCAGAGGCGAACACTACTGAGGCGCTCACACACCAGTTCTTTTTAACATGGATACATTAACCTCCTCTGTAGTCCACGGGATTTCTGTCCACCCAAAAGCTGATGAAACCCTCTCGATGGCCACTTTAGGGGTGGTTTCCTGGAGCCTCATTTCTGTCAGAATACTTCATCAGACGTTGATTCAGTTACAGATGCAGATAATCTAGTTTATTTTCCAGTCATTTTTGCATAATAGGGGAATTAAGGGTTATGGGGAAAGGGCAGGTAGGTGGAACTGAGTCCATGGCCATGTAAGGATGATCTTTTTGAATAGCAGACGGGCTTGACGGGCTCCTGCTCATATTTCTCAGGTTCTTATGTAATGGAACATTGGAGATGCATAGTCTGATGAGGGGTGGTCAGCATGACTTTGTGAGGGGCAGGTCATGCCTGATGAGCCTGACTGAATTCTTTGAGGATGTGACAAAGCACATTGATGAAGGTAGAGCAGTGGATGTGGTGTTCATGGATTATTATTAATGTGTCTGAGAGGATTTCCCCTTGGCAGTCTCATTCAGGAAGTCAGGAGGCATGGGGTCTAGGGAAACTAAGCTGTGTAGATACAGAATTGGGTTGCCTGCAGAAGACAGAGGGTGGTAGTGGGTGGAGCATGGTCTGCCTGGAGGCCAGTGACCAGTGGTGTTCCACAGAGATCTGTTCTGAGACCCTTGTTCTTTGTGATGTTTATAAATAATTTGGATGAGGAAGTGGAAGTATGGGTTAATAAGTTTGTAGATGACACAAAGGTCAGTGGAACTGTGGATAGTGTGGAGTGTTGTTGTAGGGTGCAATGAGACATTGACAGGATGCCGAGCTGGGCTGAGAAGTGGCAGATGCAGTTCAACGTGAAAAAGTATGAAGTGATTCATTTTGGAAGGCAGAATACAAGGTAAATGGCAGGATTATTGGCAGAGTGGAGTAACAGAGGGATCTTAGGTTCTATGTCTATAGATCCTTCGAAGATGCCACACAAATTGATGGTGGTGTTAAAAAGGTGTATTGTGTGTTGGCCTTCATTAGTTGAGGGATTGAGTTCAAGAGCTGTGACATAATGTTGCAGTCCATAAAACCCAGGTTAGACCACTCTTGGGATATTGTGTTCAGCTCTGGTTGCCTCATTATAGGAACAATGTGGAAGCTTAAGAGATGTACCCCAGGCTACTGTGGGAGGCGAGAATGGAGATTGCTGTGCCTCTGATGATGACCTTTGCATCATCAATGGAGACAGGAGACATTCCGCAGGATTGGAGGGTTGCGGATGCTGTTCCATTATTCAAGAAAAGGAGCAGAGATAGCCCAGGAAATTATAGACCAGTAAGTCTTACTTCAGTTTTTGGTAAGTTGATGGAGAAGATCCTGAGAGGCAGGATTTATGAACACTTGGAAAGGCATGGCTTTGTCAAAGGCAGGTCGTGCCTTATGAGCCTGATTGAATTTTTTGAGGATGTGACTAAACACATTGATGAAGGAAGAGCAGTAGATGTAGTGTATATAAATTTCAGCAAGGCAATTGATAAGGAACCCCATGCAAGGCTTGTTGGGAAAGTAAGGAAGCATGAGATCCAAGGGGACATTGCTTTGTGGATCCAGAACTGGCTTGCCCACTGAAGGCAAAGAATGGTTGTAGACAGGTCATATTCTGCATAGAGGTCGGTGACAAGTGGTGTGCCTCAGGGATCTGTCCTGGGACCCCTACTCCTCGTGATTTTTATAAATGACCTGGATGAGGAAGTGGAGGGATGGGTTAGTAAATCTGCTGAAGACAGAAAGGTTGGGGGTGTTGTGAATAGTGTGGAAGGTTATCAGAGGTTACAGCGGGACATTGATAGGATGCAAAACTGGGCTGAGAAGTGGCAGATGGAGTTCAACCCAGATAAGTGTGGGGTGGTTCATTTTGGTAGGTCAAATATGATGGCAGAATATAGTATTAATAGTAAGACTCTTGGCACTGTGAAGGATCAGAGGGATCTTGGGGTCCGAGTCCATAGGACACTCAAAGCTGCTGCGCAGGTTAACTCTGTGGTTAAGAAGACATACGGTGCATTGGCTTTCATCAGTCGTGGGACTGAGTTTAGGAGCCTAGTGGTAATGTTGCAGCTATATAGGACCCTGGCCAGACCCCACTTGGAGTACTGTGCTCAGTTCTGGTTACCTCACTACAGGAAGGATGTGGAAAGGGTGCAGAGGAGATTTACAAGGATGTTGCCTGGATTGGGGGGCATGCCTTATGAGAAATTTTTGAGTGAACTCGTACTTTTCTCCTTGGAGCAACAGAGGATGAGAGGTGACCTGATAGAGGTGTATAACATGATGAGAGGCATTGATCATGTGGTTAGTCAGAGTCTTTTTCCCAGGGCTGAAATGGCTAGCAGGAGAGGGCACAGTTTTAATGTGCTGGGGAGTAGGTTCAGAGGAGATGTCAGGGGTAAGTTTTTTACTCAGAGAGGTGAGTGCGTGGAATGGGCTGCCGGTGACGGTGGTGGAGGTGGATACGATAGGGTCTTTTAAGAGGCTTCTGGATAGGTACATGGAGCTTAGAAAAATAGAGGGCTATGGGTAACCCCAGGTAATTTCTAAGGTAAGGACATGTTTGGCAAAGCTTTGTGGGCCGAAGGGCCTGTATTGTGCTGTAGGTTTCCAATGTTTCTAAGGTGCAGAGGAGGTTTACGTGGAGCTGTCTGAACTAGAGGGCATGTCTTGAGATGATACACTAAAAGAGTTAGGGCTTTTCACTTTGGAGTGGAGAATGAAAAGTGACTTGATAGAGGTGTACAAGATGATAAGAGGCATTGACAGAATGGATAGACAGACTTTTTCCCCAGAGTGTAAATGGCATTATTTTAAGATGAATGGAGGAAAGTGTAGGGGGATGGGGTGTCAGAGGTTTACACAGAAAGTGTGGGTGCATGGAATGCCCTGCCAGGGGTAGTGATAGAGGCAGATACATTAGGTGCATTTAAGAAACTTTTAGGTAAGCACATGGATGATACAAAAATGGGGAGTTATGTAGGAGGGAAGGGTTAGATTGATCTTGGAGGTGGTTAAAAGATTGGCACAACATCCTGGGCCTAAGGGATTGTACTGTGCCATAATGTTCTACAAAGTATGTTCTACGTTTGATGATAATATAGTTATCAGTACCATATGACAGACTAAAAAGGCTGCCTCCATTTAAGTCATTACATTACTGGGATATCCCAAAACTTTTAACAATGGGTTACATTTATTCAATCATTCTTGGTGAGTAGGTAAGTATAGCAGCCAATTTGTGGACCTCACAGTATCACAAACAGAAGATAAAATGAGTAAATAATCTGATATTCTGGTGCTATCATTTTCAAAAGGAATGCTGATCAGGATATTAGGAAATTACTTCACACATAAGCAACATGAGATCTTTTATATCCATCTAAACTGAAAGCTTCAAAAATGTGTAGAACATTTTGAAGCCTTAGAAAGCTTTAAGGAACTATTAATTAAATACAGAGAAAGAAGTTACTTTTGCTGATCTATCAGAACATAATACTAAAACTTCACATTCCATTAGTTAGTTGAGGGAAATGCACTCAAGATCGCTTGTCTGGAAATTCTATTTTCACACATGACTTGATTGGATCAAAGCTGATAATGCTTTCGATGGAGTTTGATAGAGCATGAATGGTGACAGGCTGCTTTGCCACAGTACTGAATCTGGCGAAGCACAAAACCAAAGCAACAATGAAGCATGCCAACCTATGATGCAAATGTTCACATCTGTGCCGATGTCTGCATATAAACACATGAATAGAATAGTAAATAGTCTGTGTTTCTATTGCACCTTTCACAAGCTCAAGACATCCCCAAGTATTCTAAAGCTAATGAAATACACACAGAAAAGGCATTGTTTTACTATTGTCACGTGTACCAAGATGCAGAGAAAGTATTTTTGCAAGTCATCCATACAGATTATTTCAAAATATATTTATACCCAGATGGTACAAAAGAAAAGTAGGAATGCGGAACATTGCATTATAATTATAGAGAGAGTGCAGAGCAGGTAGGCAATAAGGTTCAAGGGTGATGACAAGGCAGATTTAAGAGATCAGGAATTCGTCTTTAATGTACAAGAGTCTTCTAACAGCAAGGTGGAAGCCTGCTGCTGTGTGTTCTTCAGCTTTGTATCTTCTGCCTGATGGGGGTGGGGGGTGGGGTAGTGAAGAGAGAATGTCCGGGTCTTTGATTACATTGGTTGATTTCAGAGCAAGTGAGAAGTGTATACAAAGCTCGGAAGGGAGACTAGTTTTCTGATGCAATTTCTCTCTCTGTAATTTCTTGTGGTCTTTGGCAGAGCAGTTGCCAAACCAAGCTGTGGTGCATTCAGATAGGATGCTTGCTGTAGTGAGAATCAGCAGGGACATGCTGAATTTCCTTAGCGTTCTGAGGAAGTAGAGACTCTGGAGTGTTTTCCTGGCCATTGCATCTATTTGGCTGGATGTGGACAAGTTACTTTACACCTAGGAACTTAAAGCTCTAACATTCTTCACCTCAACATTGATAGTGACGTGTACTCTACCCCAATTCCTGAAGTCAATGGCCAGCTATATCATTTTGCTGATGTTGAGAGAAAGGTTGTTGTCATGTCATCATGCCAACCGGCTCTTTGTCTCCTTTCTAGACTCCATCACATCATTATTTGAGATCTGGCCCACAATGTAGTGCGATCTGTGAATTTGTAGATGGTGTTTGAGCAGAATCTGGCCATGCAGGTTGTGAGCCTGCAGGGAGTAAAGGAAGCGGCTAAGGACACAGCCTTAGGGGGTGGCATTATGGAAGATGATTCTTCTATAATGATGCTTGGGAGTTGGGACTTGGGAAGCCTCATGCAGGATTCCCTACAGGTATACTTGCAGAATGAGTTGGTGGTGAGGGAGGCAAATGCAATGTTAGCATTCATTTCCAGAGGATTAGATTATAGAAGCAAGAATGTAATGTTGATGCTTTATAAGGCACTGCCTCACTTGAAGTATTGTGAGCAATTTTGGACCTCTTATCTAAGAAAGGATGTATCAGCATTGGAGAGGTTTCCAAGAAGGTTCACGAAAATGATTCCAGAATTGAAAGGCTTAACATATGGGGAGTGGTAGATGGCTCTGGGCCTGAACTCACTGGAATTTAAAAGAAAGGGGGTGGGGGAAGGGTACTCATTGAAATCTTTCAAATGCTGAAAGGCTTAGATAGAGTGGATGTGGCAAGGATGTTTCCTATAGTGGGGGGTGGGGGGGGGGGGTCTAGGACCAGATAGCAAAATCTCAGGATAGAGGGACATCCATTTAGAATGGAGATGAGAAGGAATTTCTTTAACTAGTTGGTGAATTTGTGGAATTTGTTTCCACAAGTGTCTGTAAGGACAGGTCATTGAGTGTATTTATGGAGGAGGTTGATAGATTCTTGATAAGTTAGGGTGTGAAAGGTTATGGTGAGAAGGCAGGAGAATAGGACTGAGAGGGAAATAGATCAGCCTGTGGTGGTTCAGTCCGCAATCCGTGGTCCGGTCCGCGGACTCTGGGTTTTCCGGCAGTCCCTTGCTGCAGTTGGAATTAACTAGAAACACCTGAGGCTCATATTGGAGCTGGGAATATGTGGCCCTGGTATGGAGGGGGGTTGTTGGTTGTCTTGTCAAGATACTCATGGCATAGATGGCTGTTGGAAGGCTAGAATGGACTCTTACCATCCTTGGGGCTGTGTTGGAGAACCATGGCTTCTGGGAGCCTTGCTGGTAGTAGTTGGAGTGGTCATTGTGGTATGGATTCAGCTGTTTCCTGGGCCAGCTGGGTGGCTGTCAGCCACTCTGAGCTAGGTAGGGATCTGGTTGCTCTGTAGCCAGCCAAGGCTGCTGGCTGTAATGGCTACTTGGAGCTACCCTGATGCAGAGGTGGAACTGTGTTGTTCCTTGGTGTTTCTCTTCCTGTCCTTGCCCCTGTGGGGTAAGTCTGGCTGTTCTGCTGTTGCCCTGTGGGGGGGTTCTGTCTTGTCTTGTCTTTGCCTCTGTTGGGTAGGTCAGGTTCTTCTGCTGTTATTGATGGATGGTCCTGCCCCACCTTGGTGTGGAGTTAAAGATGAGTCCTGGCTTGTTGGAGGATAAGTCCTAGCTCCATGTTGATGTACAGTTCCTAGTCTGCCCCAGCTCCAGCCTCTGAGTTCCTCAAGCTCCAAGCCTGCAGCCTCAAGCCTTGACCCAAGCCTCAAGACCCCAAGTCCCTAGCCAAGCCTTGTCACATCCTTGCCTGGGTTTGGGGGTCTGAGCCCAAGGCAAGACCCAAGTTCTGGGTCCTTGTCCAGTCTCGGGCTTGGAGTCCACCCCAGGCTCCTTGTTCCCAGTCCCTTGTCCTGGTCCTGCTTCCCCTGCCTAGACTGCATCCCATCCTGTCCTTGGGTTCTGTCTCGTCCTGTTTCTGGGACACCAGTGTCTGTGTCCTGCAGTTGGGTCCTGATTCAACACCTGACTTATGACACAGCCACAATCAAATGGTGGAGCAAACTCAATGGACCAAATGGCCTAATTCTGCCCAAATGGCTTATGGTCTTATGGTTCTGTAATTGTGGTAGAGGTGTTGCTATCTAGCCTTACTGATTGTGGTGTGTTGGTCGGGACACATTTCAAGTGTATTTCTTCTGTATTCACATTTTTTTCTTGCCTTTAGCAATGTATATAGCCCAGACCAACAGAAGGAACCACTGCACGAACCTCTAAGGTGATTTTTCCCTTGTTTTCAGCTCCTTGAATGCAATGAAATGGCCTCGCTTCCAAACATTACTTGGACCAGCTCTAATACGTACTACTTCTCTTAGGTGGTCAAATTTGTTTTATTTCTTGAAATGCTATGATTTTTCTACCTTACACCAAAAGTGCTATTTGCTGTGAATTACTAAGAGATCACGAGGAAGATATCAGTATGCTGCCAAGCCCATTATGTGGACTGATCTTATGTTTGCACAATACAAATGATTATGGTAAATGTTTACTCAGGCCCTTATGATTTTCATTGTAATCAAACTATTTGTTCAAGGAAGGTCACAAAGAAAAGATGGAAATTTGTTCTAAGATTTCATGGACAAAATGCTGTTACAGCTTTTCAAAGCTCCTCTGTGTTCAGAGTTGGGTCCAACTCAAAGGATTCTCACAAAATTAGTACTGAATCATTACTCAACATGCTTGCCAAATTAATGAGTTGTAATTATCAGTGGCTTTGATCCATTATTTTCTCAGACACTACTATGTTCTGGTTCAGTTGTCTATGTCTATTCTGAATTTAGAACCCTTTCTTGCTTCACACAAAACAAATGATCACCAATACTGCAAACAGTCTAGTTAATAATCAGGGTAAATAACAATTTAGTTAACTCCATTACTGGTGATGTGAAGGATTAAGTTATTACCAAAAAAAAAGGACACCACAGAAGGCAGCTAAATGTAAATAGTATGTCTGTGAAATCGCTGAGAAATCAATAACTTCTTGCAGTATGGTTTCAAACCCCTAACCAATCAAGTCTTCCTACAATTTTAATTTCATTTTAATGGATCAACACATGATGGAGACTCTAACAGCAACCTATTAATCATAAGACATTTGATCACCTGCTTTAATTAGGGAGAAACCTGTTTCATTTCAAATTACTCACTGCCATGAAATCTACAATCTGAAAAAGATCAGAACTAAAAGAAATTCATTGTGTTCTAATGAAAGACCATGACCCAATATGTTAGCTGTTTTCCCTTCTCCAGAGATGCCATCTAACCTGTTGAGATTTTCTATATTTTTTGCTTTGATTTGATTTCCAGTATATGCAGTACTTTTGATTTTCAATTATTAAAAATAACCAGTTCATATAAGACCAATAACTCAGTAGTTTTATTATCTGCCTTTTCTTTTTCCTCTATTTTGAATATAAGTTGTAATATTTCTTCTAATGGTTGGAATCTTGTTCATTGTTGCCAATAGAGACTAATTATTTCAAACAGTCAGTTTATCCAATGGACACTATGTAGGAAATGCGCCTGAGTCTGTCTTTCCACCAATGCCAAATGTTTTCTGAATTTCATATGTATCAACATAAAATAAATGCAATATAGTGTAACTCAGAGGAAAAAAAAACAAACTTCTGAAACCCAAGAAATATCAAGCCTGGTAGAATATTATTATTTAAGGGCCAATTTATTTTCATTAATTGATCATTCATGTTTGCAAATCCACAGTAGCAATATTTTTCATTTTTTGAACTGCAATATTCAGTTCATGAGCAATCATTTCAAAATGAAAAAAGATACAAAATCAAACTCAATCTTTTATTGAAATGTTTATTCTAATTATGCTGGAATTGAGAAATAGAAACAGGAAATTCTGGAAAAATTCAGCAGGAAAGACATTTGTGGAAAGAGAATTTGTTGACATTTCTGGTCTGTTCTACCCCTGCTACAGTACTGACAACTATTTGTCAGAATACAGAAAATTCTAGCTACAGTGTCAATATCTTTAAATAAGTATGATTTGAGGATGCCTGGAAGGTAGGGATCAATTTTGTGGGCAAGATTTTCATGTGAAAGACAACTGTAACCTGGGTGTGTTGTGCTTAATTCTTTTACCTCACTAAAATTACATATTACAAATTCTTAAAGATAAATGTTTGTGCACTTTTATCAAAGATTTTCATAGCACAAATGTGGAGGCACTTCAAGCCAGTGTGCACATAAAGGAAAACCAGCTGCTGTTGACATTTTGATTTCTTCAGATCTTTGTGACAATAGCACACGCATATTGAATTATTCCATTCAGCGTATCAGAATTATTTTAAACCACAACCTAGTTGATATTCCTTCTGCAATACATCCTGTTTCTCTGCCCTCCCACATTTAACATTTCAAATTAATAAAGGTGGACAAGCAATTCTATCACTGTAGGGAACTAAGGAAGAAAAGAGAGATCGAGGGGAATTGCTGTCAATGTAGGAACGCGCTCCTTTTTTAAAATCAAAGAATGAAATGGATTTAGTTTTCTTCCAAATTCTAATAGCAATGATAGTCAGTTGTCATGCTTTGGTAATTTTCAATAAAACATTTCCATTAACTTGTGGTAACATGCTCTGTACTTTATTCTGCATTTGCTATTGTGATAAAAACAAACTTAACAAAAATTCATGAAATTAAAATGTTGGCAGAAGGTAACTTCTCAATGTGCAAACCACAAATTCCAGAGTTCTGTGCCAGCCTGTTAATAAGCAAATTTTGTCTGATTGCTTAGAAGACACACCCCCTTTGGAAAAATTAGATCTGCTTGGGAGCATGATTTAAATATTTCTTTATCTGATGTGGTTTGGGATTCAATTTTTAAATCAGTTATCTCAACCTCTTTATGTGCTCGCTACTGACTTTTGCAGTGTAAGGTTGTACATAGGGCTCACATGTCTAAAAGTAAATTATCGTGGTTTTATCCTGACATTAGTCCAATTTGCGACAAGTGTAAAGGGGGTAAGGCTTCTCTTATTCATATGTACTGGGCTTGTCCTAGGGAAATTCTGGAGAGAAGTTCTTTTATCTTTATCCCATATTCTTAATTGTCACTTAGAACCTAACCCTCTGATTGCCCTTTTGGCACCTTGGATGAAGAAGACATACATTTGAGTCCGACTAAATGTCGAACATTATCTTTTGCCTCTCTTTTAGCTAGACACTTAGTTCTTCTCAGGTGGAGAGATGTTGCTCCACCCACTCATGCTCAATGGCTTAGTGATATTATGTCCTGTTTAGACATTGAAAAGATTCATTATTCACTTCTCAATTCGGTCATAAAGATTCATAAGGTGTGGGAACCTTTTCTTGAATACTTTCATAGCTCCTCTTTAGATTAAGTTTATTCTTTTATTGTACCATAATCCCTTACTATCAGCTTTTTTCCTGTAAGTTTTATGGTTTTTTAATGGGAATTACATTATAGTTTTGGTAGAAGGCATTTTCAATTTATTTATTTATTTATTGATTGATTGATTGCTTCTTGGGGTTGAAGGCTCTGATTATTTTTTCTTTCACATCTCCTAATGGTTGGCCTGGAGTTTTGTAGTGGGAGGGAGGGGAGGACACTAACTTTGTATGATTTTATTTTGGGTGCTTCTTCCTTATTGTTATGAATTATATATTTGATGTTTGTTTTGCACTGTATTAATCTCCATTTTGTTGATGTTTTTTTTTGTATTTGTATTCTAGAAACTCATTAAAAAAATAAAGGCACAGCTTTGTAGGCCGAAGGGCATGTATTGTGTTGTAGGTTTTCTATGTTAAGAACAAAAAGAACTCCGACCAACAAGAAATATACTATCATACGCAAAGTGCTGGAGGAACTTGGCAGGCTAGGTAACATCTATAGGGGAAAAATGAACAGCTCACGTTTCGAGCCGAAACCCTTCGGTAGACTGGGGGGAAAAAGCTGAGTTCTAGATTTGAAAAGTAGGGTGGGGGGGGGGAAGAGAAACGCCAGGCGATAGGTGAAATTTGGAAGGGGAGGGATGAAGCAAAGCGCTAGGGAGTTGATTGGTGAAATAGGAGGCCATGGAAGGAAGAAGTGGGGGGAAAGGTGGTTGCAGGAGCGCCAGAGGGAGGCGATGGGTAGGCAAGGAGATAACACGAGAGAGGGAAAAGGGGATGGGAAATGGTGAATGGGGAGGGGGGAGGCATTACTGGAAGTTTGAGAGTTTGATGTGCATGCTACTAGGTTGGAGGCTACCCAAACGGAATATAAGGTGTTGTTCCTCCAATCCAAGTGTGGCCTTATCCCGAGAGCGGAGGGGGTCATGAATGGACATATCGGAATGGAAAGTGGAATTAAAATGAGTGGCCACTGGGAGATCCCGCTTGTTTTGACGGACGGAGCGTAGATGCTTGGCGAAGCGGTCTCCCCGATATACAGGAGGCCACACCGGGAGCACCGAACACAGTCCTGCCGAAGGGTTTCAGCCCAAAACGTCGACTGCACTTTTCTTCTATAGGTGCTGCCTGGCCTGCTGAGTTCGTCCAGCATTTCATATGTGTTGCTCGGATTTCCAGCATCTGCAGATTTTCTCTTGTTTGTGAATATATTATCATATACTGGGTACAATACCAACAACTCTTTATCCCAGGTTTATATTAGGACACAACCGTCGAGAGAGACTTCGACGTTAGGCCGCAGGAACATGATACCGTATACAGATCAGTGAATGATATGAATTAGCTCAAGGCTCTGAAATTCACTTTTCTCGACAAATTGTTACAGTTATCGGCCCTTTTACCTTGACCATTCCTAAATGATGCTCACTTCTACCTGGCACTGAAAAAATACCAGACCCAGCTACTCGTAAACAACTTGGCTTAATTGTAATAACAAATAAATTCTGCATCAATGCACACTTCTGCTCATGCAGGTACTGTGCCGCACCTCGTCAGCCATTCCACCTTTCCTTCCTCTTCCTGAGCTTGATCTCAACACTTCCTTCTGCAGCTTGTCCACAGTAATAGAATTGTTGTCCCAGCTTTAGTAGAGATTCACACGCTCTTCCCAGATTCAAGATTACCGCTTTCATAGTTAATCTACGAAGTCTACATTATCATCTAATTTCCAAGAAGGTCGTTACAATAATATGCAAACCATTTCCATCGTGGTCATTCTTCCGCCCCCCTATTACTTTTCAAACTCCTTCCAGTACCCTCCTACCCACCATTGCATTGTAATAACTACATGCCTGGTGCAAAGCAGCCATTTTTTATTTGCCATGGCTCTCCCGAACCAGACTTTTAATGCCCCGCCTCCTCAACATTAAAGGCACCCTGAACAATTATCAGTTTTCGTCTGGTCTGCGATGTTGCGCAGACACCGCTCTGGAATAATACGACAGAAAATTGTACACCAAAATGTGCTCTCCCGTGATTTTAGATGGCAGTCAATCATTTCAATTCCCAAGTCAAGAAAGACACTGCTTGGTCAAAGGTAGGAACAGATACAACCAGCACAATGCATTTACAGAAACCGCCTTCAATTTTGACGTCTGACTCTTAAGCATAACAAACGACTCTGCTTTGCAGCCACCGCTATTCAAGTCACTGAGTTCGTGAGTGTCTCCGGTGATCGGTGTTGCTGCCTGCTAATCCGCCATTCAGTGGAAATTCTCACTTCTCAGGGATATCAAGGGCATCATCTAAATGATCGAGAAAGCTCGTCCGCCTCTCAGCCATCGTGGATTGTTCAGTCCACCGCCGCAGCACCAGTATTTACAGATGTAATGGTAGCATTCCAACCGCTGTGTCTAACTTATTTATCTTTGTCTTCAACGGTTTACAATCAAACTTCCACATTTAACCAAAAAGGGGCAATCACCCCTCATACAAAACAAAATAAAAAACCTTGATGTTTTTGATCCAGATACGAACTGAATGTAATGAGCGTCAGGTCGGGCCCAAGCACAGGCAGCCAAACAGAACAGACTATAAACAATCAAGTTTGGAGGTCGCTGTCCTCCACAGAACTGTTCGACAACTGCAGTGCCCACGGGCCTGTTCACTGCGGCCCCATCCAACCTTGTGCTTTTACCCATTTCGCAGCACTTGGAGCCCCGGGCGGAGCGACTGCTCAAAATAATGCAATTTAACAACAGATGTGATTGAACACGCACGCAGATAACTTTCCATAAAATAAACCCTACAAAACACAGAGGGCAAGAATTTGCATCGTTTGCCCATACAGAGTATACACTCTTATAATAAATGAGTATAAATAAAATAATGAAATGGAAAATACGTCAAACATTGCACAAATTCTTCTGCATAAAAAGACACGTGGATGCTGCTGCTCTCTCCCTGTTTACGATCGATACATTCTCCTTGGGCGTGAGCGATATCTCTGACATTTAGCAGAAAAACTAATTAAAAGATGGATATTAATAATATTTTGACTGCTTTGTAAACGGTACAATGCTGAAGTTGGCTTTTTTTTTCTGTCGGACGAAAGTGGGTCGAGCTGGTATTCGTCGCCCGTACGTTTCAGTACCACAAGCCTTGGACAGCGAACAAAGGAAGGCAACCGGTCTATAGGGACCAACTCTTAGTAAATAATACTTTAATTGAAATATCATTTCTTCAGACACAACATGATATCAGTAAATTTCTGAGGAATTTGTTAATTCGTCTGGAGCAGCATTCAGAGTCAGAACGTTCTTATAAATAAACACTAGCTGCGATGAAAATGTGGAGACTGGAAATGCTCACCGAACATCTGAATGTGCCCTTTCGTGATGGGGTTGAAGCTGCCGCATGCTAGCAAGATAACGTGCGTCTTGGTCGGCTCTGCCATGCCGTGCTGCTGCCCTGTGCTCCTCGCTGCCTTTCTGTGTTCACTGCAGGGCGAGGCGAGCTTCAGATCGTTTTACAGCCTCGGCTGGCTCGCTCTTCGCACATAGTGCGTCATCCATTGATTATTAATTATTTTTTGTTTGGTGTCCCCGTTTGCATCTTGCGCCAGATGCTAGAAGATTTCGGCAGCAAATTGAATAAAGGCACTAACCCTTTAGAATACATTCTCGCTCTTTCAATCTCAGAGCTCTTTTGCTATAAAATGCATCAAAAATAAGGGGTTTACCTGAAGATGGAGTTTAGCCCGGAACGTAGACTGCTCTGAGAGATGTATTTTCACGAAGCGGATCTTCGTCTATCACAGCTAGTAAGGAACTACAAGCCCCAGATAGCATTCCTCACTTCAGCGACAGTTCAACAGTAAATAATAAACAAAAACAAGAGCGCAAATTTTCGAAGTGCAATTTTAAAGAAGCGGCGTCGTGGACCTTAAATGTTCATATAAACCTTTGTCTTTTTTGATCGTTACTGTTGGGTGACATTTTTATTGATATGGTTCCGCCGATTTAGATTTTGCAACCCTCACTCTTGAGTGAAGAACTCTCCGGGTTTTTGCTTTGGCCTGCATCTGCATTCACCCACCTTCTGTTAGAGTGAATTAACTTCGACGTACTATCTAATTAACTGGAATGGTATCTGGGACAATGGAGTTTTGCTTTCGGAAGGAAACAGAGGAGGTTGTGTAGGGTTATGAAGGATAGGATCTTGATGGGGTTTAATTGAAATGAACTGTTTCCAGAGGACACAGATGGGTGACATCTGGAGCAATAAACATTCTGCCCGAGGGCAGGGCCAGGGGATTCGGCGTGAGACCCAGCATCAGAGTGGAGAGGGGAGATAGCAAATATAAAGAACAGCGGGAGAGTCGAAACAGGGATTGGCAGGGAGTTCACAGTAGCTATCAGCTACCGGCTCCTGTCTTACCCCCTTCTCCTTTCCTCTTTACATCGGCTAGAATAAATGTCAAGTACAATCATGGTAAGGGAAAAGACCATGTTTGCCCCCGTCATATGACAGGCACAGAATGATGATAATGATAATGATCTCGTTACGGCTTCAGGCTCTAGATCTAAAACGTCGATTATTTCATTTCCAGAAGCTGTTCGGCCCGCTGATTTCCTCCAGCAGTGTTTTTCTCCTCACAGATAGGTAACTCGCTAAAGAACGCGGGGAGTTGAAGGGATGGGTGTGTTGGGGGGGGGGGTAAGAGATGGGGAAAAAGTTCTACAACATTGTAAAGATTTGGTTCACCACTGGAAATGGCTAGGGCAGCAGATTTTAGTTAGACTTTACAAAGAGAATTGGATGCGTATTTGAAAAGGGATTTAAGATACATACGATTGACAAGATACCAAGGTGTAACGTTAATTGGAGTGATTTTCGCTTAAAGTGCTGGTGGCCTGGTGGCTTTCTGTATCATTTAATTCTATTTAAGTATGTTAGATGAAAAGTCGTCGACCTGAAACTTTTCTGAACATTTGCTGCTTGTATTCCCGCGCCACTCTAGTAGTTTCTGATTTTGTTTCAGATTTCCACTATCTATAGCATTCTGGTTTTGGCTACCCGCATTAAATAACGGGAATAATTGAACTCGAGAATAATTTTTCCCATTCACGCACAGATTAGATTGAATGCATCTGCGCATTAGTATTTTCAGAATGAATACCAATATCTGGCATAAACTGGATGGCAATGCCTCAATTCACATTGACAGGAGAACCGAAATACATACAACTCGTAAAATAGGATTACATTATGCAATGCTTTGGGCATTGAATTTAATCAATGGCTCTGGGACGTTTAAAAAGTGAAATCCATTTTTTCAATGGAGGAGATATGGTTATTGATATTTCTCAGGCCAGAGTTCCATAAGGAAAGAACAGGACTAACAGAGGACATTACTGTGGGGTGGAGTTGGGTTCTGATAGCACCTGTATAAAGGAATTGATCAGTTCAGACCCTGATATTTCAGCATTTCGTCACGAGTTGCGCTTAAAAGTTTGGTAAAACTTCGGATTGACAACTGCGTGACAAAAACAGTGTGGTGATTTACTTCTATATTTGAACAAGGAGAACAGAACTTGTTAATTTAAACTAAGGTATGTTTACAGATCTGGAAAGAACGAGGTTAGAACTGCATACGTATTTAGAATAGCGGCAGAGTCAGAAAGCAGATCTCAGGAAAGTGCAGATGCTTTTAACTTATAAGCATTTGCACTGTGCTTATTTGGGTCTGGTCGGGCTTTATCTTGGATCTTTGTACAGTTTCTGGATGCTTCAAACAAGTACACTTTCCAGGCAGAAAACTTCCCATCGGCTGTAATTTAAAATATAACCCACAATCCCTTGCAGGGTTCTATGTTAATTTTATGTTTGACATCTAGAATAAATTCTAATTTATAGAAAGAGACCCTTTTAAAACAAAATTCAAGTAAGATATGCTTTGTAGTATTCAGTACCTATTAATGACAAAATAGAAGAGAACTGCAGACTTGACACATACGTGGCACATTCCTGTTCTGACCACAAAACTGAGTTCACTGTGATCAGCAGAGAGCTAAGATTGGAATAGCAACTTGTAATGGCGATAACTACTTGCAAAGGGATGGCATTTGGCTGCAGAATGTGCCATAGGATTATCAGAGTGTGAAATTTATGTAGAGATACTGTGGCCATTCCAAGTGTGCTTTATTATATATGCTCTGTGCAAGCACATTCTTACCCCCACCCCAAAATAAGGCATGCATTTTTTTCTAAAAATGTATTCTTCTCAGTTTGTCAAGCTGGGAATGGGGGGCACCTTGCAGGGAATGGTTCCAGGACCACATTCTGTATGGGGGGGGGGGGGAGTGCAAATGTCAATTTGAATGAATGGGCAAGAATCTGGCAGGTTGAATGTGAAACCATCTACTTTGATTAATGGAATGACATGGAGTATTTGTTAACTGGTGAGATCTTGGGGACTGTGCTATCTAAACGGATCCTGGTTTGCTTGCATAGTAGTAGCAGGCCAACTTGCAGGTGTGGCAAATAAAAAGGGCAAGTAATATGTTAGCATTGGAATACAGGAGTAGGAATGTTTTATGGAATTGTATAAGCCCATGGTGAGACTTCACCTGGAATATTGTGTACAGTTTTGGCCTGACCAAAAAACTGACACACTTGCCATAGAAGGAGTGCAGCAAATATTCACCAGACTCCGGGGCTGGGAGTTCATTATTTGAAAAGAGATTAAGCAGACTGGGTTTATATTCCCTGGAGTTTGGGAGCATAAGGAGATACCTTAATGCATGCAAATTTCTACAATGACTTACATGTGAGCTGCAGAGAATATGTTAGTCCAAATAAGGAGTCTACAAATAGGATGAAAGTTCCAGAATGACGAGTACTTTAGTCCATTTAGGATTGAGAATATCAAACATTTCTTCCCTCTGAGAATGGTGCACTTTCAGAATGCACCTCCTGGAGGGCTCCAGAATCAGTGATTCAGAGGAGAGATCGATAGTTTTCTGGACAGATACAAAGGGTTATGGATAGTACTGGTGAGCATCACTGATGTAGAATATCAGCTATGATCTTAAAGAAAGGCAGAGTCATCTTAAAGAGCCAAATGACTTTCTTCTGCTTGGACTTCTAATTTACTTATGTTCAATCAAATGCCTCATGTAAATGTAGAACTATAGTTTACACAATACTTGCTTGGTATATACACTCAGTGACTACTTTACTAGGTCCATATGTACACCTGTTTGTTAATTCAAATATCTAATCAGCCATACAGCAGCGTATGGCTGCAATTCAATGCATAAAAGCATGCAGACAAGGGCAAGGGGTTCAGTTATTGTTCAGACCAAACATCTGAATGAGGAACAATGCTGATCTAAGTGACTTTGATTGTGGGATGTATATTGGTGCTAAATGGGGTAGTTTGAGTATCTCAAAAACTGCTAGTCTCCTGGGATTTTCATGCACAGTAGTCTCTAGGATTTACAGCGAATGGTATGAAAACAAGAACATGCAGTGAGTGGCAGATCTGTGGGGAAAACACTTTGTAATTGAGAGAGTTCAGAGGAGAATAGCCAGACTGATTTGAGCTGATGGAAAGGCAACAGGAACTTTATTAAATACATTTTACAACACTGATGTGCAGAAGAGCATCTCTGGATGCACAGCACATTGAACCTTGAAGTGGATGGGCTACTGCAGAAAAAGACCACGAACATACATAACACCATAAGATATAGGAGCAGAATTAGGCCTTTTGGCCCATCAAGTCTGCTCCGCCATTTCGTCATGGCTGATCCAATTTTCTTCTCATCCCCAGTCTCTTGCCTTCTCCCCAAATCCCTTCATGCCCTGACCAATCAAGAATCTATCAACCTCTGCTTTAAATTCACCTAAAAACTTGGACTCCACAGCTGCCTGTGGCAACACATTCCACAGATTCACCACTCCCTGGCTAAAGAAATTCCTCCTCATGTCTGTTCTAAAAGGATGACCCTCTATTCTGAGGCTGCATCCTCTGGTCTTAGCCTCTCCCACCATAAAAAACATCATCTCCACATCCACTCATCATTCGATAGGTTTCAATGAGGTCACCCCTCATTCTTCTGAATTGTAATGAATGCAGGCCCGGAGCTATCAAAAGCTCTTCATATGACAAGCCATTCAATCTTGGAATCATTTTCATGAACCTTCTTTGAACCTTCTCCCATTTCAGCACATCCTTTCTAAGGTAAGGGGCCCAAATCTGCTCACAATATTCCAAGTGATGTGCTCAGTAGAGGAGGTACCTAATAAAGTGGCCACTATAGGTTTAAAAATGCAATACCATGCAGCTTTCCCAATTATTGAGTGCTTCTTTATTGGGCAACTTCACTGTACTCTTATTGGTTTATGCATCTGAGATTTCATCCTTTCCTAGTCTAATGTAAACAGGAGAGGCAGGATAGATATTACTACCTCAAGATCTGCATTGTACAATTCCACATTAAAGTTGTTCATAGCATAACCTTTCCTCCTCTCTAAGACCTGGATGACTTATTCATTTGTGTGGTTCTCAGCATTGTTATTAGGTCCAGTTCCCTTCCAACACCACCTTTCCCCATTCTGACCAGTTCACCTTCAGCACCACCCTCCTCATTCTGACAGAACTGGTCCCCACTCTCAACAATCTTTCCTTTGGCTTCTTCCATTTCCTCCAGACTTGAGGGGTAGCCATGGGCACCCATGCAAGCCCCAGCTATGCCTGCCTCTTCATTGGCTATAAAGGACAGTCCATGTACCAAGCCTTCCCTGGTATTGCTCCCGACTCTTTCTCTGCTACATTGATGACTGCATTGGTGCTGTTTCATGCACCCATGCTGAGTTCATCAATTACATCAACTTTGCCTCTAACTTCCACCCTGCTCTCAAATTCACTTGGTCAATTTCTGACACCTCCCTCCCCCTTCTCAATCTCTCTGTCTCCATCTCTTAAGACAAACTGTTGAACGACATCTTTTCTAAACCTACCGATTCCCACATTTATCTTGCCTATACCTCTTCCCTCCCTATCTCCTGTGAAAATGCTATTCCTTTTTGCAGTTCATTCGTCTTCAATGTATCTCTTCCTAGGATGCAGTTTTCCATTCAAGGATATCAGAGATGTCTGCCTTCTTCAAAGAATGGGGGTTCCCTTCTTCCACCATTGATGCTATCCTTACCCGCATCTCCCCATTTCCTGAATATCCACACTCACATCATTTTCCTGCCACCTTAACAGTGATAGAGTTTCTCTTGACCTTACCTACCACCCCATGAGCCTCCGCATCCAGCACATCATTCTCCACAACTTCTGTCACCTTTAAAGAGATTCTACCACCAGACAAATCTTTATCTCCCCTCCCTCATCCCCCCCCCATACTCCACTTTCCCACAGGGATTGCTCCTTCCATAATTCCCTTGTCCATTCATCCCCTCCCAACTAATCTCCCTCCTGGGATTTACCTCTGCAAGCTGCCCAGGTGCTACACCTGTCCATTCACCTCCTCCCTCACCTCCATTCAGGGCTCCAAACAGTCCTTCCAGGCGAGGCAGCACATCAGCCACGAATCTCCTGTGGTCATCTATTGTGTCCGGTGCTCCCGATGTGGCTGCTCTACAATGGTGACACCCGTTGTAAGTTGAGGGGACCGCTTAGTCGAGCACCTCCGCTCCATCCTCCAAAAATGGAACTTCCCGGTGGCCAAGCATTTTAATTCCCATTCCCATTCCAACATGTCCAGTACTTGGCCTCCTCTTGTGCCAATGTGAGGCCATCCTCAGGGTTGAGGAACAACATCTGGGTAGCCTCCAACCTGATGGTATGAATATTGATTTCTCCTTCAGGTAAATGAAATTCCCTCCCCTTTCCATCTTCTTCTATTCCCTACTCTGGCCTCTTGCCTTTTCTCAGCTGCCTATCACCTCTCCCTGGGCCCCCTCCTCCTTCCCTTTTTCCTATGGTCCACTCTCCTCTCCCATCAAATTCCTTATCTCTAGCCCTTTATCTTTCCCACCAACCTGGCTTCACCTATCATCTTCTGATTATCCTCCTTCCCTCCTTCTACCTTTTATTTCTGGCATCATCCCCTTTCCTTTCCAGTCCTGTGGAAGGGTCTCGGCCTGAAATGTTGACTGTTTATTCATTTCCATAGATGCTGCCTGACCTGCTGAGCTCCCCCAGCATTTTGTGTGCATTGCTTTGTTATTAGGATGTTGTTCTGCCCTCCACGCTGGGTATTTGCTTCCTCATTACATGGCTCCATGATCAGCAATTCTTTGTGCATTTCTTGTTCTTTTACTGTTGTCAGTAGCTGACCTTGCTTGTCCCTGATGAACATATTTAATTATGTCTTTTGTTTGACTCATTAGCCACTTCAATTCTTTAGAAACTTCTTTGTTTGCCATGGGCAATTGCATCCTCTGCTTGAGTTCCAATGTTTGCTCTGCTCCTACAGGGCATTTGACAACCCAATGTCCCTTGCAGTCATCCTTTAACCTCTGGGAATTTTTTGTCTAAAACCTTCAGAGTTCACCTGGTTTCCATGGCATTTCATGATTTGGATGCAGGTCTTTTCTTCTGCCT